>NC_082357.1:4425370-9225370 GCF_027477595.1 Haemorhous mexicanus | reverse complement strand
ACATTCATAACTTTTTTAAAGATTCAGACAAAACCAAATCCTAGCAAAACCTCAATCACAGCTAAAGTATTCCATCTCCTCATGGTGAAAAATGACTAGAATGAAAGATTATGTTCTTCCATGATGGTGTTACATCCTCATTTCTACCAGTGACACAAGCCTGTGAATTTCCAGACATTCCCATCAATTTGACTCAAAGATTTATTTCTCACTCTTTTATCTACAAGCTGCAATCATAAATATATGCAGATTTGGTGAAAAAGAATGAAGTTACTGAACCAAGATATTCTGTAATGGTGTCTAAAAGCAAGGTGACTTTCACAGGGTTTAGGATTTTGTCATGCCAGTGTCTTTCTGCTGGCAAACTGAAGTGATCTGAAACCCTGATCAACACCTCTGAACCAGACTCCCTAAGTCATTGTACTCACATTGTTCATCAACTGGGATGGGAACTCTGCTGTTCTATCTGTGCCTCAGATTTCTGACTGAACTCGGATCTCTTTTAAGCTTGCTTTTGCATATGGAGCAGTCTTTTGATCAGAAAAAGCCAACTGCATGCAAAGAGAATATAATTAAATAGTAAAAGCAAGGACATGGATTTTATCACTGTTTCCTATGTCAGTTCAAATAGCCAATTTGCACAAAATTAAGGCTCTACAAAAATTTTTTACTTGAATAAATGAAGTTGGAAACCCTTAACTAGCTGCTTTTGATCACTGGGTTTTCATTCACTTAATATGAGGTGGTCAAAGCACTATCTGGTTTTAGTAGGACATCCAGACTTGCCCTGGGAGTGCCTCCTGTGTTGCAGTGGCCTCAGGAAGAACAGAAATGCTGACTTTGACTGTGGGAAGGGGGAAGGGAAAGGAAAAACATTGCTTTACTTGTTTCTTAGCTTTCTCATGAAAAGCACACAGTGTCCAGGTAAACTCTAAAGCAATATGAACTCATCTCCAGTCTTTTCCAACTCTGTTGTTCATGCTTTCATACCATTTTTCTTCTTCTGTGTGTTTAGTTCTCTATTACTTATGAGCAGAGAAAGATTTTAATGCAGAATGAGAAATTTAGAAGAGAAAATGAATTCTCAGCTATCCTTGGATGGCCTTGCTTATATAATATAGAAGCATACAGAAATATAACAACATAGACACAAGCTCCAGTATAGATTTATGCACCTTATTCATACCTTGGCTTCCAGCCAAATGCAACTGAATGCCTGAACAGAAATATTTCCCAGCATTGGAAATGCTCCCAAGCTCGAGAACAGGTATAAATATTAATGCTAGCAGAGACAAAATCCTCCCTGACCCTTTTCTTACTTAATTCTGAGGGTCACGCAATGAAACTCATTGACAGACATGATTTTTAGTTGCTATTTGAGAACCACAGCACAGCTGTGGGCATGGAGGGCTGTGGGCCACAGAATCAGGTGAGTTAGGAAAGACCTCTGAGCCCACCAAGCCCAGTGTGTGACCAAACACCAGCCTGTCAACCAGAGCACATCCAGGCTTTCCTTAACACCTCCAGGGATGGTGACTCCAGCATCAAACTGGGCAGCCCATTCCCATGTCTAATCACCCTTCCTGTGATGTTCTTCCTCGTGTCCAACCTAAACCTCCGCTGGTGCAGCTTAAGATGCTCCCTTCTCCTCCTGTGGGTCAGTGAGCATTGTGGGTCACCGACCGCTGTGGGTCGAGGATAGCTGAGGGCACCAAGGCCTGTGGACATTGAGCACTGTGGGCACTGGGGGCTTGGAATGCTGTGAGTCACTGAGCACTGTAGGTCACTGAGCACTGTAGGTCACACCACAGAGCGCTGTGGGTCACTGAGCCCTGCCCACACCGGGCGCCCCCACAGCCGCGGCCACTGTCAGGATGGCGCTGCCGCCCCCCATGGCCTGGAACCGCGCGGCCACTAGGGGGCGCTGCGGGTGTGGAGGGCGTCGTTGCGCCCCCTGGCGGCCGGGGCGGCCCTGCCCCAGCAAAGGACGGAACCAACGCGCAAAGCAGAGAGGGGAGGGTCGGCCCACCGCACGCGCCTCCGGCCTCTCCCCTCCCTCCGCCCTCCCCGCGTGTACGCCCGCCTTCCCCCCCTCCCCGCTTTACCTTGGTGCAGTCGTGCCGCGGCCCCGCCCCGCCGGGTGCCCCCGCTCCGGTGGGCGCGGGAGGCGCGAGCCGCCGCCTTCTCTGCCCTCACCGCGCGTGCGGCGTCGCGCGCCCCGCCCCTCGCGCGGCACGCCTCGGTACGTCACGGCACGTCACGGCGCGTCCGCCAGCTGAGCGCTCGCCCGGAAGTGATGCGGTGGAGGCAGAGTCGCTCGGCGCCGCGGAGGTGAGTGAATTGGACCGAAGCTCTTCCCGTCCGCCCGGGCTGCGGGGGAGCGGCGGGGGCGGCGCGGGGCTCGGCTCGGCTCGGCACGGCCCGGGAGACGGCGCGGCCGGCGGGGTTCGTCCGTGCCCGCCGCGCCGCTCTCCGCCCCGCCAGGGCCGGTTGTGCTCGGGGGGCCCCGCGCCGCCGCCCCCTCACGTCAGGGCCCCCCGAGGCGCAGCCCCGCAGCGCCGGGAGCGGCCGGCCGGGCGCTGCCCCGGTGCCGCGGGCGGGGCGGTGCCGGTGGGGTCCGGTGCCGCCGGGCCGTGCCCACCCCGCACTCATCGCCGTGCCCCGAGCGGCGCTGCTGCCTCGCCCCGGGGTTGGGGTCTCCGGGTTTTTTCCGTTCCGGTGTGCGCCGTCTGCGGGCTCCCAAAACGTCCCTGGGATGGTCGGTGCGGGCGGCTCCGCAGCCCCCCAGGGCCGGGGAGAGCGGCTGCTTTGTTCGGGTGCGCTCCGTGCCCAGCCTGCTCACGTGTCACGCTAGAACGTGAATGTTCGACGTGTTTTCAGGAGAAAAACAGAGAAATAAACTGTAAAGCGATTTATTTCCTAGGTAGTTCTCGCCATCTGAACATGCCCCCTTTGCACAGCCACTTCTTTTTCCTGCTTCAGCTCTCCCTCCCTCCCTCCCCTGAGCGTGTTTACCCTTCCTGTGCAAGCTGCAATCTGCATTAATCACTCTCTGGGGCTGTGGTGGTACTAATAAGCTACTCATAACAACTTAAATTATAACTTGCATAATCAGTGTTTTGAGCAAATATTGGTTGGAAGAATATGCCTATCCTATCAGTGCTGTGGTTGCTGGAAAGAATCATTGATTATCTTTTAAATAGTTAACACTGCTGATATGCTGCCCTTCAAAATGTTACATTGATAACTGAGCAGGCTGATGCCAAGTGTCAGAACACAGCATTGATCCGCAGCTGGTAACTTTTTTTGAATGGCAGTGTCTGTCACAGAATTTAAAGGGGTAATGAGTTAAGTGCTCTGAAAAGAAAGGGGGCATAGCTGTACAAACAGAAAGCACAGAGCTGCCCTACCTTTTTTAAAATTACAGGCCTCACTGGCATGGTATGTATGTTTTTGAGAGAACAGTTGACCAAAAGACATTATCTAAACAAATTCTTATGTGTTTAAAAACCTCTTTGTTAAACAGTTTATGTGTAGCTACAGTCTTAGTGCTTTATTTGGGCTACAGCAGTAGGAGGAGAGAGTGTCTGAGTACTTGTGTCCCTTGCCTGCATCTGAACACTGCTGCATGTTTCCCTGGTGAAAGATAATCCTCAGAAAAGGAAACACAGTCCCTTAGTTAAGATTGCATGTGAAAGTAAAGAGATCTCACCCCATGTTCTTGTCAGTTCTGTAGTCTGTCCTCAAAGTCTCCCCCACCCAGGTGTGTCATGGTGGTCTGTGGAAAACATTCACTTTGACATGACAGGCAGCTCACAGTCTAAAGCAAAGGATTTCTGCACATCAGCAGAAATAGGACAGCTTGTGATCTGTGTTGAATTAGTTCAGATTAGCAAAGTGCAACTGGCTTCACAAACTTACTGCACATACTGGCTCTTTTAAAACTCAGATTATTTCCTAATAGCAAGTTGTATATAGGCATGAATACTGTAATTCTTAAAAAAAAAAAAACAAGTAACACAACTAATAACAGGGGAACTACAACTTTGGTACTGCTTGGGTGCTTTCTTTGTGAGACTGACAGCCTGCAATAGGAGCAGGCTCATGTAATCAGGCTCTTCAAGCTGCCTTTTCTGCCCAGATTCTTGCTTTATTTTGAGGTTGTATGTTGTTGTGTTCATAGCAAATTCTCAGTGATTTGTGTCGGTAGTTCTTATAATTTGTTGATCTTGGAAGTTAATAATTGCATCTTGCTTCCATTTAGCATGAATTGTGTTGAAAAATGACAATCAGATGAAGGAGTGGCTTTGAGAGAAAACTTAAGAACAGCTCTTTTGGAAGACCATTACTGAAATTAATTGAAGAAGTATATAGTGAGCAAGAAGGGCAGCCAGACAGTTTGACAGACTTCTAAAAGGTGTTCTGAGAAATTTGTGTGTGGATAAGGAAGAGGCTGGGTTCTGCTGCCTGCTTTGGTTCGGCTTAAGGAACAGAAAGAAATCCTCTGTCTTGGGTATGTGTATGGGGGCAGTGGGGTACAGAGTAGATGGAAAGGGGATGGAAGAAGAGGGAACAGACATGGCTTCTACACTTGCATTTTCTCATGGCACAAAGGAATGCACAGAGAGTTTGGATACAGAGATACATGGCTGCAGGTCGGGAGGAATGAGAGTGTCCCAGCACTGCTCAGATCTGTCCCACACTGAAGCACTCGATTTTCTTTACTGGTGCCAGGGAAATGTTGGTAAATTTAATTTAGAGCCTTGGAGCACTATAAAATCCTTCATGATGGGGTTTTGGCAGTTTATAAGAACTTGCAAATTGCAGAAACAATGTTATTGTTCCATTAGGGACTTGAGTCTGTACGTGAATGTAAGAGGAAAACTCTGCTCTGAGTAAGAAGAGACTATAAAAATAGAAACATGGAATATTAGAGAAACAGTCCTTTCTTTCATCCTCAAAACTGCAGAAGGAGCTGAATATTGGTAGCCAGAATTCTTGGAAGGCTGAGAGAACAATCTATAAACACTCGAGGGACTTGGTAGTCACAGGAAGATAAGGGGGAACCCCCTTAACAGTTTCATCAGAATTCCCTGGCTGGGCTCCTTCTCTTTGGCTGCTTCTCCCTAGGGGTCTGCATCTTATCTCGCTGGCTTCCTTTCCTCTATTTGCCTCTGACTAATGGGCTTTGTCTGCTGGTTACTGGAAGTCTAATAAGTTCTTTTGTCTCTTAACCCTTCCTCCTTTTTAAAAATACTAGATTAATGGCTGAAATGTTTTGCAGACTATCTGCATTGGTGACATGGATTAATTGTGTGCTTGACTCTTAAGTTACCCAGCAGTAATGACATAGTAACTTGACTTGAAACAATGGTAATTTCATGGCAAATGTTCAAGGCAAATGTTGCCTTCTGGTCAAGTGCCAACTGCAATTTACCCCCTGTAAACATGTGACACAAGTAAACTGGCTGTGCAGATTTTCTCAGTATCTTCTGTACAGTAAGTTGTCTTTTGAAACAGTCAGTGATCTCTCTTGTCTCCTCCCCCCCTTTCTTTTGACTCTCACTTGAGTCAGGTAATTACAGATCTGGGCTGAAACCTTCCCAGGGAGTGATCAGGAAAGCCAAGACTTGCAGACCTGCTCCCATTGCTCACTGGCACCTTGGCTTCCCCCTTCCCTGAGGAGGGTTTGTGGATCCACTGGGCTCTCGTCCGTGGGCTGTGGGTGAGTGAACTGGAGAGCCCAGGCAGGTGGGGGTTGGCAAAGCCAAGGGGAGCTCTGATTTCCCCTGCACAAGTGCCAGTGTTCTTTGTGGTGACAGGAGGAGGTTCTCTTTGTCATCTGTGGCTTTGGTGTGGTAGTGTGGTGATGTTTTTATATTCTGATCTCAAGTGCTGACCATAGCAGAGCAAATAAGGAATCAAAGCCTCTTGCCTAAAAGCTAATCTGAGAACTGACCCATTTAGGTCTCCATTTTATCCATGTGTCTTGGGGGCAGCTCTCTGGTCCAATGATCTGCCTCTAAAGGAAGCAGAAAATCTGGGTTTTAGTTAAAGGTTATTTAATTGCAATATTTTGCTGCTAGAAGAATGACAGGGGACTACTTAGATGTAAGTATTAAAGAACTCTTTCACAGAAGTAGGAATACTGTAGAGAAACCAACAAAAGCATAGGTGGTGAGACAGGATTCCAGTAGAGAGAGTAAGCTAGTATAATCTTCTAGTGTCTCAGAAAGAATAGTTATAAATGCTGTTCTGTCTACAGCATCTGTTTTGTGAAAGACAAAACTTACTTTGCAAAATGTGAGAATGCTGTTCCTGACCTCCTGTCACAGTTTGTTATTCCCACAAAGTCAGACTGCCAGAGACAGTATGACAGTCATAGTTGTTTGTTGTCTCACTTTTCCTGTTTAGTGAACAGAAGTGGGGATTATGTGCTCCTGAAATACACCAGTCTTATTTTTGCATCCATGTAGTAGCAGAAAGTGACAGTTTTTAGTTTTTTCTCTGAATTTTTTTTGTGTGATGCTTTTTCTCCTGCAACTTTGGAACTTGAAATGCAGTCAGTCTTATCCTTTTGTTTTAAAATGGAAAGGGAGGGAGAAAATCACCTTAGCACCTATGATTATGGGAGGCACATGTAGCTTAGTAATAGACTCACAAACACAAATGTCCTAGCTCTTGGTTTTGGTCATATGCTGACTGTTCAATATTTTCATTGCCAATGAATCTCTACAGAAAGCCTTGAGTATTCTGGATCAGCATTTAAATGGGTGGCTGGAGTGCCAAAGGTCTGATGTATTTATTCCAGCTTCCAGCAGTTGCCTGTGCTTGGAGTTAGTGATTATGTCTCATGAAACACAGGATAGACACCTACACACCTGATCTCTTGTGGGCACAGGATGTCAAGAGAAATCAAGAATATGTGAAAACTTATGAAAAAAAGGGTGTGTTGGTTGAAGCTGCAGCCAGATTTCTCGAGGAGAGCTGAGAGTCTTTGTTAGAACTGATGACCAAGTTTGAGTACTCAAAGGAGCTCCTTTGAAGCTACTGATAGAGTTAGCATCAAAATACTGCAGCATCCTTTGTACAGTGGGAAATGTTGGTGTTCACTGAAGTAAGGAAGTTGCAAACAAATCAGGAGAGAGAATTAGGGCTTCTGCAGGTGGCTGTGTGTATTTTCTGCTTTAGAAACTTCAGTCAGTTTAAAAATCCAAGCATATGCTCTTAAGGCACTTTCATATGTCAGTGCTTTCACTTAGAACAATTTGTTGTACATAACTTAGATATGATTCCAGTATTTATGTGGTCAGCTGGTACTGAAGTTCCTACACAACTGTGTGCAATGAGTGATTCTTTTGGCTGGCAGCCTGTAAACTGTGTTACACTCACTGAGACGCCAGTGGGCCTTCTGTAAATTCCTTATGAGCATCTGCTGCCAGCAGGGATCTTATGAGGTGGTCTGGCTCTTGTCTTTAGACTTGTCCCTTCAGTGTTAGGTGCTGTATGGGTGACTGTTCTCACAGCTGCTTTCTGCTGGAGAAGGGAGACTGTTAGCCAGAGCTGCTGGAAGGGCTTCCTTTTTTTTGTGTGACTGCTGTCTTTTCCTCATTGTTGAGAACAGCAAGAAATATGAAGTTATTCACTTACTACAATTAGTTTAAAGCATATCCTATTATTACAGGAGTCACTTGATATATACCTGAATTATATTCAGCTGAATGTAATTGGTGAAGGCACCTCAGACACTTCAAGGTGAAATCTGATAGCTGAACTCAGTGTGCAAGAAAATCTCTGCACACTCAGCTCAGTTTAAAAGTAAATGTTTTTCTTTCCGTAGCCAAGTAGATTGTAGACCGAGGTGGTTTTTCAAAATTATTCTGGTTTGCCTGCAGAGAGTTGCAATTTTCAGTAGGTTATTTTGCAGAATGGATTGAGCCAGGGTAAGGTAAATATTTGTAGCACAGCTACTTTCAGGTGCTTTCAGTGGGATGCATCTCTGTCAAATACCCAGGGGCCACGGTTTCTTTTGGTCCCATAATCTGCAGTTTTGCTGTAGAGATGTGAGCTGCTTGTGTCAGCACAGAGTAGCTCTTCCCCTGCCATGAGCTGCTTTAATTATTCATAATACATACTGAAGTGTTAAAGGTCTGTCATGCTGTGCAAAAGTTACAGTGTATCCTGGAAAAATTCTGAAGGATTACTCTTTTACAACCATTTGCACATGAATAGCGAAGACACACAAAAATTAGAAGATTATTTGCTGGTTTTGTATGTGCTGGACCTTTTATGGCCTTTGACAAGGATCTTGAGGGAGAAGGGGAATATTGGTAGTTTTTAAATGGATGGAGATAAATTGCTCAGTGACTGAACCTTTGTTTTTTGAAGGTGGTTGAATTATGTGCAGTGAAATAAATGAGTTTGTTCATGTCTGAGTATGTATGAGGTAGGGAATTGGATGGAATCTGATTTGGGTTCTGGTTTCAGCTTCACTTAAAACTGATGGCATGATCTTGAACAGCCCTGTTGTTTGGCTGTCTTGATTTCCCTCTGCCCATTGTCTTGCTCATAGCTTAAATAGACTTCTCAAAACAAGTACTGCTGCTGCTTGAATTAGTTCATTAATTTATTTACATTACAAAAGCACCTGAAGGCACCCTTCTAAAATTATATTCTGTTTAGCTAACCGGACTTGAGTTTGTTCCTTGAAAATACAATAATCCTAACAAATCATTCCACCCACCTAATGAAGAGAGATGAAGCACATAATAGGAAACAATTGAAAACTTTTTAATGGGGCCAAATGGAAAAACAATGAGAGGTAATCAGTAAGTAAGGTATTGTGTGGTTAGAGAATGAAAAGGGAAGGGAGGGATTCAAGGATGATGCATTTGTGTCTGCTGAAAAAGCTACTTAAGGAATCATCTTCCATAAGAAAAAGTAGTAAGGTGTTTAAGTCTTTCTCTACCTGTAATTTTTCACATTATTATTTATTTTCCCTTAAGCTAGCCTTATACAATTAGCTGCACACAGTGAACTACAGATCTGAAACATCTGTTCCACTTTTTCTGAGACTGCTTGTTGAACTTTGAACATGAAATGTGGTGTCATGCTCTGTGAGTGCCTGCAAAGTCAGGTGCTCTTCAAGAGTGCAGAAAGCAGGTTTCTTCTGCCCAGTCTTGAATGGAAAAATCTCCTTTGATGAGTAAGCTCTGGACTTGGAGTGCCAGCACACCAGGTCAAGGCTAAGATGTTATAAAGAGACTTTTGCCTGCATCCTGGTGGTGGTGGAGGGGGGGTCTCTAGGAAGAGATATGGTAATAGCTCTGATTCTTGGCCCTGAGACCTGGCCCAGCATGGTGGACTGTAAATATGGTGGAGTTGTTTCTGATTCTTTTTTTTGTATTTTTTGTACCTGGCCTTCCCTTCCAAGGTAGTTAAGCCTCTCCAGTGTGACCTTTCTCAGAGAAGTCCACTTCTCATTTGAGAAAGTATTCAGGCCTCCAACATAGCTGTTGCCTGGCTTGGTTTTCCCCTAGACTGCCATGCAGCCTTCTGCCAAGTGGCAGCCGGAGCTCTGCAGGGTGCCTTTTCAGGTGTCTGTATAACTAGCTTCTACTCTTTGCAGGCATGTTCTGTAAAGACAAATTTTACCCAGTTTGATCACATTTCTAAAGCTGTTTTGTTTGTCCAAAGCTCAGACTGAGGTTAATCAGAAATAGTTTTGTTATCTTGTTTTGGAACAGATTGGTAAAGTTCTCATGTATCTGCCCACAAAACCATTACTGTCTGCAATTCATTGAAAGGTTCTTCAGCTGCAGGAAGCCTCACAAACTAATAATTAATTTTAACTAATTGCAGTAGGACTTTCCTGCTTTTAGACTTCCTCTTGAGTAACTTTGCATAAAAGTATTTGTGCAGCAGTGGTGTGGAGCAGATCAGTGTGACACAGGTGTTAGTGCAGCGCGTGGTTGGGGATGTGGTGAGGTGTGTCCTGGGCTCCTGAGAGCCCATAATGTGCCATTGTGCTGCACTCAGAGGGCTTCTGCTGAGAAAGTGTCACTGCAGGTTCAGACTTGAAATAAGCAGTTTCTGTAAGATGCTGGCTTTGACTGAAGTTTGGTTCATGCTGTAACACTTGTGCTCCAAGTGCTTGGTGCTGTGGTGTAGAGCTCTGAACTGCACAGTGAAAGCTTCCACATAGAGCTGATCCTTTCAATTTCTGCCTGCTGGAGAGGGGACCAAAGCTATTGATCCTTCACTGATTCCCCACAGGGGAGCAAAACAAAGTTGCCTTTGGTGAGAAGGCTGCCTGCTCTTACCTCTGGGAAAGCTGCCGGGGGTGTGGAGGGCCTGTGCTGATCCTCCTGCCCAGTGCTCAGGAGAGCCAAGTCCCAGGGGTTAGACACAGGTGTGAAAAGAGCCGGGTGAGCAAAACAAAGGCCTCCATCATCCCAAGGGCCCACACTATTTACTTACTTACCTCCCCATGGGTTGCTGAGGGGGTGCTAATGAGCAGTGTGGGCTTCTGTGTGAGTTACTGTGCTGTGATGCTGCTGCTCCACAGCCCCGCAGGGAGAGGGAGAGGGGTGTTGGTGACCACAGCCTGTAGCTCTGGCCCAGGGACTGAACCAAAACCTGTGCCACCAAAGTGCTGCTTTGCTCCTCTCTGCACTCACTGTACACGATTTAGGATGAAGTCAGTGCATTGCTGTGCTATGACAGCCTTTAAATACAGCCTTGAAGAGCTTGATCTTTTAACTGCTCACTTGTAATCACTTTTTGTTCCATAGCCCATGATTGTGTTGTCAAAGTTTACACATGCTACTATATTAAAAATTTTGAAAAGGTTAAACGGACAACTCGGAAGAATAGAAATATAAAGAAAGGGGAAGAATTGTAGCTGGAGGTTCTAACATATTAAAATTTCTGGCTGCAGTTAGTGTGCGTGTGTGTATAGGTCAGCCAACGTGGAAATGACTTCAGACAACCTGAAAAAGTTTGGCTTTTGCTGGGTAAGGCTGATCTCCATCAGATTCAGCTTCTTTTGAACTTGAAATAAGTGTTGGCTTCCAGTACGTGCAGTAAATCAACTGGAAATGTAGATTTGGTGGATCATGGGATCATAGATCTCTTCCAAAGAAATACAGATATGTTTGAAAAGTAGCTCATAGCAAAAAGTTGCCATGACAATGATTTTTTGAAATGTGAACTGTAAGATGTTTAAACAGGTTCCTGGGGAATGAGGTTGCACAGCACCCTTTGTTCCTCCCTGGTGATTTATAAAAGGAATTATTTAGATGCAGGAGGCCAAAAGAAATTAACATGGATGTGCCAGATGCTACATTTTCTTAAATTCTTGAAATTCATGGGATGCTGTGGTGAAATAGGAAGAAATTCAAGCTAGTACTTCCACTGTGAGAGGGGCAGACACTCCACTGCTCCCCTGCATGTTAAGCTGCCTGGTGGCTGTGCACCCACTGGAGTGTCTGCTAAAAGAGCTGTGAAGCCGTGGAGGAGGGAAAAAGGGTGGTTGGTTGTATGGAAGATGAGGTTTGGGAGCAGAGTATATAAACCCAGTGTGAAGTAGACTTTTTGGTCTCCATCTCAACAGCAAATGCCTAATAATGATTTGGTGGTGATATGTTCTTGCTCTGTGTGTGTATATGAGTGAAAGTACCACTCCAGAGTTTCTAGTCATTTTGAAATGTTTGAGGCTTTTAAGCTCTATCAACAGCTTTGGTCTGAGCTAGGTTTTATGTGTCAGTCAAATTTTCCTAATCCACATATAGGGGAAAACTCACATGGAGATTGGCATGTGTGACAAGATGTTGTTTCATGGTTGTCTTTCTATATTCACCCCTCTCTTTCTGCTGAAGGAAGCTCTGAACAAGCTAATGTTTCTACTTGTTTCCTAAGAAGTAAATCTCCTGTAAAAGGTAAGTATGCAGCAAGGCAGCTTTTGATCACCTGTCTGCTCCCTAGATGTACTAAGAGCTGTAAAAACGAGATGTTTTAGTGTTTATGTTAGTATGGTAGAGCAGGGGAGCTTTGCCAGAGATTTCTCTTTTGTTGTGTTTTTCTACTAGATCAGATACAGAGGTGTTGACTAGGGGCTGCAGCTGCAGCTCTTGCTACACAAACCAGACATACCTTTGTCTGTCCTCTCAGAGGTTCCTAGTTATACAGCAGAGCTGTGAATTTAAGAGAAGTGAAGTGGAGCCAGCTCGACTGAACATGGGAAAACAAACATGGAAAAGAATGTGCTAGAGAATGAAAAAAGAGAATTACTCTCCAGCCCCAAATTATGCTTTGCTAGGTAGCAACTGTCTGGCATTCACAGATTAAACAGTGCTCAGCTAACATGCAGTGACAGTGATAGCATGTCCTCTGCTTTGCTTTGAGTGCATGAAATGAGGAATTAACTCTCCCATGCTGAAAGCCATGAAAGTATCTGGAAGTATTTACTGCAAACAAACATTTGAATTTGTCTGTTGTTTTCAGTACCTGTTCTGTGGTTTATATGACAATGCAGAGTTAATGGTGTTAATGCTTTGTAAGTCAAAAAAGTGAAGTAGTTTTTCATTAAATGATTCTTTGAACAGATGGAGTTTGGCTCTGAAGGGTTTTATTACATACACAGTTGGTTCTCAGTGATTTGGTGCATTTCCTGGTTTTCATAGCCTCTTCTAAAGGTAAAGACTTGTGTGGTCTTTTGTCTTCCAGCATTCTATGTGGAACCCAGGGAGCCTGAAGGAAGCTGTGAAGCTAGTGGAATGATTCCCTGTGTAGCTGAAACTATGTAAGTATTAGATGTTTGCTTACAAGATCACTTGTCCAGCACAATTGTCAGTGCAGCGATTGCTTCTGCTTCAGCAGTGGCAGTGATCCTGTCCTGCCTCCCCAGTGGGAAGCTCTGTGTGTCTGTTCAGGGCTGGAAACAGACAGGGCATCCATGATGCTGTTCCCTACTCTCAGCTGTATTTAAAGTCATGTGTCCCTATCCATTAAAAGGTAGATAATGCATAGTGGAATTCTGTAAAATTCTTAGACTATGCTCAAGTGTTTGTGAAAAGCTGAGGCTGGATTGAGGCTTAGTTAAGCTCTAGTTATGTTGTCTTTGCCTTACCTGGTGAAATGCTGCTTGGAAAGGGATTTAATGGTTGGCTGAGCTGCTTCCCCTTTTGTTATGAGATTTCCTAAATTTGTCTTTGAGGTTTTCTTAAATGTATGGAAAGCTTTTTCTTCTACTCTCTTGATACTTTCTGTGTTTTGAAGCTCATTATAAATACCTTCTGATGCAACACTTTATTAAAAAAGCATAATGCTTGTTTTGCTTGTTATTCTCTGGACATAGGCAATAATTTCTATTACTACAAGAACATCAGTCATTATAGAAAAATACTGGGTTACTTAAGTATCTCCTTTGCATCTTCTCTCCTCCTGCCAGCTCCCCCCCCTCTTCATTACTGGTGTTTTCAATTGTGCCACAGTGTGCTTGTATGATTGAGAGTTATTACTGAGTCACTTTGTTTTGCTCCCTTCAAATTTTGGGTTATGTGTGATCTGGTCACTTGAAAATGGAGGAAAAATGCTGCAAATTCCTTACAGGACATAGAAAAAAGTCCCACACAAAACCCCCACCAAATAAAAAAGCCCCCCAAGCATTAGCCAAGGCCTTTGTAATCATCTCTAGGTTTTCATTTAATGTGTGGGGCCATATGGCTCTGCACATCCTTTGTTCTTAGAGGGTGACTTTGCTTTAGCTGGCTGTATTCACCAGCACTCATCTTCCTGTGTTCCCAGCTGCTGACTCCTTTCTGGAAAGGTGCAGAGCAGGTCATTGTAGATCTCTGCTTTGAAAGAGGAAGATGCCCTCATGGGCATCTTGGTGATTCATATGTACTGGAGATTATTGCTCAATACTTTTCTGAGTAATGGAGTTCTTTTGGAGCACTGCATCCTGTAGCACTGAGCACATTCCAACCTTAGCCCTGAATCTTGATCCTTTTTAGTAGAATAGCAAAAGCAGTGGTCACTGCTGCCTTTTATGTCTTGCTTTTATGCTGTACAAGCCTCTTAGTAATTTTGCTCTTGAGGACTGATCCTTTTGGGAATTGATGCTTTGCCACCAATCCAGTCTAACCTCTGGGTACACAATAACTTTGTACTCATAGTTCCTGGTCCAGCTGGGAAATCTCTCTGCAGGTCCTTGTGCTGTGTGACAGTCACTTTGCTCTGCAGCTGAACACACAGCTCTGTTCACCTTTCTGAGGGTGCTCTCTCCCACTCCTTGAGCTCTGGCTTCAGTGCAGCTCCTGATGCTGCAATCAGATCCTCTCTCCAGCCTTCCACAACAAAAGGGCCGGCTTCTCCCACTTGTTTCTGTCTCCTTCCAAGGCTCTTGTTCCTTTCATGCCTTGAAACCTGAGTCACGTAGGAAGCGGAGGTGACTAGTTAGTGAAGTGGATCCAGCTCACGAAGGCAATTTGCAAAAGGGTAACTGATGGAGTGCCAAAAGACTTTTCTCTTACAAAACCAGATACGTGCACAAGCTGCCAGCGGATGCAGTCTGGATTTTTTTTTTTTCCAAGCCGGTTTTGCTATTTTTGGGGTAGAATGCTTCTAAGTATCTGGCACATGGCATCAAGTTTCTTGTAGAAGAAAAGTGAGGAATTGCAGCAACTGTACATCAGTATCTTCTAGTGTTTGTTAATAAGGAGTAGGACTGTGCTCTGAAAACTTCCTTGCAGGGGAGGAGGAAGGAAAAACTCTGTTACTGCAGAGAAGAGCAGTGCCCATGCAGTGGCTGTTCAGGAGCAGCATTCAGCTCTTTGTAAGGCAAGTAGGAGTACAGAAAATGTGTTTGATAGAGGGGTATAATGTGAGGGAGGTGGAAAACTTGCCCTCTAGTGGTTAATGCTACTGGCATTGCTTGATTTTGGAAACTGCCAGTGGGACACCTCTTTACATACAGGTGTCTAATAATGCTGGCAGATCTTCCCTCTGTGAATTGTAGTGCTCTTTTTGTGACAGCAAAGGACTTTAAAACCCCTCAGTTTCATCACATTGGTGATGTCACTTTGGAAACCTGAACATTAGATTGTTATCATCAATAATACAGGCTGTTGCTTAGGAAGCATGACAGCATGAGTCACTTTTATTAGGAAAATTATGGACACAGTATGTCAGTCTTGCAAACTGCTTTAAAAAAAATTCAGATTGGGATTCCTCAAGTGAATTGGATTAATCTGTCAGTTACAATGTGTGTGATTTGACTACTTTAGAGGAAAGTACTGTTCACTAATAGGCAACTGTTCCTTAACCTCCCCCCATAGGGAAAAGCTGTTCCAAATCACCAATAGCTAATAACTGCTGTTATATCTTTGAGCAGAAAGTTTTCTATACTACCTAAACTCTGCTTTAAACTCTAATGCTAGTCTGTACTCAGGATTTTTTATTCTGTTCTTTTAGCTGCATACTTCTCCCTAAAGAAAAATTTGTCGAGTGTGGTGCTAGCTGCCTCTGAGAAACTGATGGAAGAACAAGAATTAGTGTAGACTGAGCATTTGAATTCAGATGAATTTAAAGATTGGGGGGGAAAGCTGGTATGTGGGAGTTAATCACTAAGCAGTTTTTACACTGCCTACTAATATCCTGTTTGTTTTGGTGTAATGAAATAATGACTGGTGTAGACTGGAGAGGATGATGTTGCTCAGGCACCTGGCAGCACAGAAATCAGTGCCAGGCTGTGCTTCACAACTCACAGACCTGTGAAGTAGTAAGGACCAGTGAAATTGTCTTATGGATTATTTATATTGACATGCATATTTTTGTATATCCTTTCAAATACAAGTTATTGCAAATTTCTTGAATGCATTAAATCAAACTTTGTTTGCCTATAAAAATGATGCTGCAAAGTTAATCTTTAAACCATTGTGATGAAAGAATATATAATATCTTTGTTCCTTTGGCTGCTTAAAAAATAGGTATTTGCTAGTTTTGTGTGTGAGGTAAGAAAAGGGACTGGGGAGGAAAAGGGAAGCCAGGTAGTCAAAACCAGCATCTTGCCTGTTGTAGTTCCACTGGCAAAATGTTTTGCTCATGAAGCTGCACACGTGCTGTTTTGTCAAAACAGATATAATGGCTGAGAGATTTATTTTTGTAATCCTAATATCTGAGAATTCATCTATATTTGTTGCTGCTGTTGTTTTACAGCTTTAAAGAGGACTTCAGTCTCAGTAAAGCTTTGCCCAAGAAAGAATACAGTAAAACTGACATGACAGCTATTGTATTTCCTAATTTTTAAATTTTTATCTCTCTTCCTTCTTGTTCTAATTCTAAACTGGAAGCTGTACACGAAGTCAAAGCAAACCCAATTTTTATGTTTGTAGCTTTTGCCTAACTGACAGCAGAGGTGAAATGCAAATTAGTGAGTAAAGGAGGACTATGATAAGCAATTGCTTTCTTGGAGCTGGCATTTCTGAGAAACAGACTGTCCTTGGTGTGGCTGCTCACTGATAGGGCATGTCAGAGTGTTAGTTTGGTTTTAACAGGGAAAATTGGAGAACCCTTTTCTCTGGGCAAAATATCTTTTCCAAATAGGCAGGGCTTTGTGATTTATAAAAAGAGAGTATGATGAAATCATTTTGGCATTTTAATTTTTATTTAGAACCCCCCCCCCCCCGAACTGGAATTACCACTTCTTATCTGCATGTGTGTCTGTGTGAAGAAGTTTCTTTAAGAAGGCCCCCTCCCCTGTCTGTCTCCTTACCTGAAGGGAGGAGCCCACTTGAAACAATGAACAATTTCTGAATACCCTCTTGCATAAGAAGTGTTGCCTCCTTTCTGCAGACACACTCTGTGTATGTTTTAAGTACAAAACCTAGATTCCAAACTCTGTTTAAAAACAAACACACTACTTTCACTCTCTCTCTTCCTCCCCAAAACGAGCCAACAGCCAGCCCCTTCCTCCCCCCTCCCTGAGAAGTCCCTTTTGCTGATTTGCTGGAGGTACAGTCTAGATCCAATGCTTAGGTCTCTGCCAGGTTGTCCCATCAGTGTCCCTTTCCTCCTTTCCCTGCTTTGCTTCAGTGTTTTATATTTTATATATAAAATGTGGGTATACTTTTAAAAACCATTTCCTTTAAAGTATTTCTGGGTTAGAGTAGTCTGTTGTGATGAAGCCTGTACATGAATCAACCTCTTTGTAACCTATGCTGCAGTAAGAATTTTAGGAATTTCCTTTATTAGGACCCGTTAGTATAGTGTAGCCACTGAGTGAGCTGCATTGATTTCTAGGTAAAACAGCCTGAAATTGCCTGAAATTTATGGCATATTCCAGCCTTGTGTACACTGCTCCTTTTCAGTATGCAAAGCTTAAATATCCTGAAGTTGGTTGCTTAATGGCAAGTGTTATCCCACATTTAATATTTCAACTATTCTTTATAGAGAGACAGCAGTTTGACTGTGAAACTGTTTTTCAGGTTAGCTGAGTGCTGCTAATGGCATGGTGAGATGTGTTGAAGAGCAGCTGCGAGGGTGTCCAAGGGCAGGGGGACCGTGCTAGGAGCTGGGCTTGCAACATCATGGGCCAGTGTGTCACCAAGTGCAAGAACCCTTCTTCTACCCTTGGCAGCAAAAATGGGGAGAGAGAACCTGGCAGCAAGTCCCACAGCAAGAGAAGCGCAGTCCACAAGGACGACCACGGCTCAGCTTGCGGGAAGGCTTCAGGAGACATTCTTGTGAACGGGACAAAGAAAACAGACACTGCTGTAGAGTCCAGCCAGCCTCCAACCTTTTCTGGAGATACAAAGAAAGACTCTGTTTGCAGTGCAGAGGAATCTTCTCTTCAGAGGATTGGGGAGTTATTCAGGAGGTATAAGGACGAGCGGGAAGATGCCATACTGGAAGAAGGAATGGAACGATTTTGCAATGACCTCTGTGTGGATCCCACTGAATTTAAAGTACTAGTTTTGGCTTGGAAATTCCAGGCTGCTACCATGTGCAAATTTACAAGGTTAGTTCTTGTAGAACTTGTAATTATTTTCATATGTTAAAGTATATCCTGTCAGCAGTATGTTGGAGAGACAGCCTCATTAGCTTCACTTACTTATTTCTTCTAACACTTGCATTTTGATCAAATTAATTCCTACCACTGCAGAAGGTAAGCTTTGTATTGTCTTCTTTTCCCCTTCCCCTCACACTGGATTTTAGAAAATGTGGTTGTGACCATTATGCTGCTAGTGATGAACAGTGTAGTGAGATTCTGTAGATATTAATTTATTCTTGATTTACCAGAAGCAATTTACTGTATCCAGCATTATCTTGGTGATGAGATTGGACACTGAAATGAATTTTTCCTTTAAAGTAATGTGAGATTCTTTAGTAATTGCTACTAACTCTGTTAACACTCTGTGAAAGAATGACAGAATTGTTCCTGTCCAACCAGTGTAACACTTAATGTCTTTTTCCAAGAGTAATCTTGTTAAAGCATAGAGAGGGAAGGAAATGTGAGGGTTTTGACTCTTGTAGCTGTTTGATACTAGCTGACAAATGATTGCTGTTCAAAGTGCTGTGTGCCCTTCTGGACAAGGGGCTCAGTCAGTGGGATGACAGCATGTGTGATGCTACAGGAAACAATGGAATGGCTAAAACTCCCCCCACTAAGCAATAGGCAAACTCAAACTGCAGCAGAGTCCCCCAGCTTGATTAGCAATGTCCAGGTAAGAGCAAGGGAAGAGTGCCTACAAGGACTGGCAGAGAGAGAAGGAATTTTTTATTTTTTGCCCTATGTAGATTGGTTTGAATAGTGCTGCTTATTTTTACTGAGCTTATTACTTTGGTGTTCAGAGCCTTGACCCAAGCCTCTGCTGTGCACTGGACAGCATCTTCAGAGTCTTTGTGGCTGAGGGTGTGTGTCAAAGGGATGAGTTACTCTGGAATGCAAATGTGGATTTACTGGAGGCTGATGACACAGGTATTTGCTAAGATGGTAAAGGAATTGTAAGTGGTGTCTGTGATTCTGCACAGCTACCATGAGTGTTATTAACATGGTTTTAATTTCCTTGGAGAAGACAAATCTAGTTGGGACAGGTTATATTTGTTGAAGGGCACGCTCCATGGTACAGGTGCTGGTGGATTCTTGCATCAAGGAAAGCATCATGGTCTGTTCTCCTGAGTGCTGCTCCATCTCTTGTCTTCCCTCCAGCCCATCCTATGTCAGCCTGCTGGCTCTCCTGGCTGGTTGTTACACCTGGTTGTTACACCTGCTCACAAGCATCAGAGAAACTGGAGCTAAATGTGTCCCACTTGGCACAGGGCTGGTGCTTTGAGCAGTGTCCATGAGTGTGCTGTAGCCCCTGTGACACTGTGCTCCCTTCCATGTTCCCAGCAAATGCCTTGCTGACTGACACCAGTGGCTCCCCTTTGGTTTTGCAGGCTGAAAGAAGAACTATAAACCACAGCAAAAGTTGAAGTCAACTGCTCTGTCCCTTGCAAACAGCTCGCCCAGAGCATGGGCATGTAGACATCAGCAGTATTGAATCAAGTTGGGGTAAATGTGTTAGTTTCAAACAATTAGAATTTCTGCTGTGGCAAATTAGATTCACTTTTTAATGTGAAAGGCATTCCAGGATGTGGAAGTGTCCAGAAAAGCCAGAGAGCAGAATCTTTCAAATGTTAGCAGTGCCCCAGCAGACCTGGGGGCTGTGTGTGGTTCCCCAGGCCGTAAGGAATGCCTTGGAACTGTCTGTCTGTCCAGTGGCTCCTGTTGCCAATACCTGTGTGCCACTGGGGCTGAGGGTACAGCTTGTCTTGTCCAGATGATCCTCTTAGATTTGGTGTAGCTGAACGGAGATGGGACGTGTTCGTGAGGTCGGTGGAAGGGCTCACTCTCATTTCTCTTCTCTTGCTTAACAGGAAGGAGTTTTTTGAAGGCTGCAAAGCAATAAATGCAGACAGCATTGATGGCATTTGTGCAAGGTTCCCCAGCCTCCTAAATGAAGCCAAGCAGGAGGATAAATTCAAGGATCTCTATCGTTTCACCTTCCAGTTTGGCCTGGACTCTGAAGAAGGACAGAGGTCGCTACATCGGGAAATAGCCATTGCCCTTTGGAAATTAGTCTTCACCCAAAACAAGCCCCCTATTTTGGACCAGTGGTTACACTTCCTAATCAAGAACCCCTCAGGAATCAAGGGAATCTCCCGGGACACGTGGAACATGTTTCTAAATTTTACTCAGGTGATTGGACCGGACCTTAGCAACTACAGCGAGGACGAGGCCTGGCCGAGTCTCTTCGATACCTTTGTGGAGTGGGAAATGGAGCGGAGGAAAAAGGAGGAGGAAACCAAATGCATTCTGTCCTTGGACACAGAGGGGCCGTGTGCCGACGGACAGACCTAGCGGCGGCCAAGCAGCGGTGACAAAAGCAACTCGTTGCCCTTCACGAAATGTAAACTCTGGATGTTTCTGGAAGTTACCGAGGCTCCAGATTTTTCTACTTTACACCTTTTTCTGCCTTGTCTTTGAAAGGGCTCTAAAATGCTGTATCATGTTTTAGGCACTTTCTTAATTTTGGTTATTCCTTTTACTCTTGCCCTGAAATATTTGACCCTGGCTACAAGTTAAGCATTTTTTTATTTTATTTTATTTTTAAGACTTCAGATTAGTATAAGTAAGTCTGATACTTCTTGCACAATGTAGATCTTTTTAGTTAGGTTAAATTAACATTGCTAAATTATACAGTGCCAGATTAAGTTTTTTCATACTACATCTGTCAGGGCAGGTCTGTACTGTGTGTAGTGCTGTTTACATTGTTGAAATTTTAGGCTGTAATAATTTTAAGGTTTTATACCGAGATGAACAGCAGTGTTAACTATAAATGCATTAATCCTGGGTAATAAGGCTCTAAAAACCAACATAAGCAACAGCTTTTTGTAATATGGCTAATTCCCATTTTGAGCTAACTCCTAGTGAATGAGTCCAGATCATTCCTTTTTTGGGACTTTCAAACTAAATGTTGGGATTGTTTTATAAAATTACTGTACCTGTCAGTCAACTGAGTGGTAGATGATGATTTATATCTAAATCTCTTTACACATTCACATAATAAAAGAGCAGTACTACCTCAGTTTTATTGAAAGTGGAGTTGTTGATGGACTTCCATTTTCTCTGGAAGTTGTATTTTTGTGGTTACATGAGAATATTTTTACTTGACTAAAAGAACCAAAGGTTCTGCTTCTTAAGTTTGCTAAACATTGAGAGAAGCAACACACAAATCCTAAGTCTTCAAGGAAAACTGTGGTATAATTCTGCTTTAATTTTTTGATTTATACCTAAAGTATTACCTTACTTGTCTGGCAAGCACAGTACTTCTATGTAAGGAACTATCTTTTGCATTAATATTGACAAACCAATTTTTTAAAGCATATGTTTAATTGCTAAATTGCAGTTAATACTCCACACTTTCTGGAGCAACAATATCGGCATCTGATGACAAAGTGAATTCTTAATGTGTTCTTAATGACAGCAGTGTAGATGAGTCATTTTTAGACTGATTTGATAATATTTGGATAGGAGTCAATTTATTATTTTACAATGCCTGTATTGGGACTATTTGCCTGTTGAAATTGTTGTGACTTAAAGGGAGTTTTATTAACACTGGTTGAAACTTTTTTGGTTATTGATGCTACCTTTTTTAATTTTAGTATGTCAACTTTTTTACACCTTTTGGTAAAAGGATTGATTGCCAAGGCTTTCTGTATAGCCAAGTGCTGGCTTAATGAATTTGATACGCTTCTGTTACACACATTTTATTTTTAGAGCTGCATTTCAGGATCATAAACCAACTTCAGCTGAAAAAAACAAAAAGCCTAGACAGTCATCCACAGCATCTAATGGCTTTTGTGATATAAGGGTTTTAAAACTAAAGGGAAACAGGTTTTAAGTGGTGAGCTTGTCACCAGGTCCAGGGTGTTGTGCTTTGCACATCTGTTGTGCCCCACAGGGGTTAGCCGAGAGAAGAGTGGGATCTACCCAAATTCTGGGACTGGCTTTGCTGGTATGCAGCCCTGCAATGGCTTGGAGGTCATAAATCACTAACAAAATGTGGGTAATGCAAACTGTTTAAAAACAAACCCACAGGCCACAGATAGCATCTCTTTCATCTAATAAAAGGAGAGTTTGGTCCATGCTGCTCTTGCTGGGAGACACTGTGGAAAACAAATGTGGTTGTTTTAGATACAGCTGAATCTGTCCCTTTGCAGGAGAGCCCTGAAGTTGCTGTTTTATGGGTAAATACACCCAAAGCTTTGTCCTTGCTTCTCTAACTTTCTGTGGCACAAAATGTTGGGCAGCAAAACCATATTCTGATTTGGTGAGCAAAGCAGGCCAAAGCACTCGTGCTGGAATTGTTGAATTTATGGTGAGACTTTTGCTGGTGCTGTTATTTTTAAAGGACTAAAATAAATTCCCCAACAGAGGCTGCTTTGTTAGGAAAAGTTCCAAATGGAGACTGATTTGATAGTAAATGAAGACTGTATTTGTAAGTTTGAGACTCGTCATTCATTCAGCTATTAAATGCTTTCTTCATCACTTTTTTTTCCCCCCCCTAAAGGAAATTTAGAATGTCCAGAGTGTGAAGAGTAACTATTCAAATGGGTAGCTCACCAGATGGCAGCTTCTGATTTACACCCTAGCATGCAGCAGCCCCAGAGGATGAGGGATAGAGCTCTTTAAGGAAGGTATTTATCTTGTGGTTGGAATGTGGACAGCAGTGAGGAAATCAATCTGCAGTGCATCAGGCTCAGCCATTTTAAGGTATCAGAGGTGATAGAGCTGCTTTTTAAAGGCAGAGGTGAACACACAGGAAGGAAAAGTCTGGTTTCCTGTTGGGGAAAGGACAAACCATTACCCACATGTTCATGTGGGGGACAGCCCTGCTCCTGTTCTGCTGCTTCCAGCCAGGCAGGAGCAGCTCCACCCACTGGGCAGGGTACTTGCAAAAATAGCCAAATGATCTATCTAGTGAAGTATCACTTATCTTTAGCCTAATTGTAGTCCTTTAATTACCATTTACAGAATGCAAACCAGACCTGTGTCAGTTTTGAAATCCTGAAGCAGGAGCAGCTCTTTGGCAATGCTGGCAGTGAGTGGGGCTGTCAGACCTTCTCTTGGATTGCCTGGTGATTTTGTGATCCCTAACAAGACTGCCTGGACTCTGTAATGTTGGGGTGAGGGAATGGGGTTTGTGTGTGTCTCTGAGAAGTCTTTAATAATATTGGAGCCTCTGAAAAATGCTTGTTTAATGGTTAAACTGTGAATATCTGTGGAACAGGCCAAATACATTCACTCTTCATTTTTATATAATTTAATTCTTCATTGTGTGGGGCACAGGACTGTAAGTGAGCAGTGATGCTGATGAAATCCTTGAAACCATTGCAACTGTTTAATTTTTTAAAAAATTAGATTATGCATTAGGAAACTTTATGCATGTAGTGAATCTGCTGCAACTTGGGATAAGTAACTATAGATAACTATATAGATAGTTGGAGTAATATACTGGAAAACTGGTCTGATATCCACAGTCTGTGGCATTTTACTGCCTTCTCTTATATGCAAAGAAATACAACTCCTGTAAACTGTAGCCCCTAGTAATAAAACACTGACCACCTACACCATATTATAGCTTGCTACACCTTTTAAATTTGGCTTCCAGATCAACTGGAGGCTTAATTGTGCTAATTTTCACTTGTGTGGGTGCATTTCTGAGGTCAAAGACTATCTATTGATTTAAGTAAGGATTTGAAAGATCCTGCCCATAGCTGGCCATAACACATGACTGAGGCAATGAGTTGGAATTGAACACCAGATTGTGAGTTTACTTGCTGCTGGTGCTGTTCTCCATGGAGAATTACAGCTTTTTAGTACTCTGCAATCCTGGTGAAAGGACCACAGGAGAATGACCACAGGTCTGGCAGGTGGCACAGATGCAGCTGGGACTGTGAGAGCTGCTTCCCCAGGCTGGCCCAACAGATCTCCTGGATCAGCTCTGAAGCAGGACAGTTCTCAGCCAGGCACAGTTCAGAGCATGGGATGAGCTCAGGCTGCTCTGCTGAGGGCTGAGTGGCTCGGGCTGGGGGCGGAGGGTGCAGCCCCTCCTCCTGTGGGCAGTGCTGGGGGGCAGCAGCAGCTCTGCTGGGTGACTTTTGTTTCACTCTGTGTGTCCATCAGAGCCTGAAGAACCCATGGATCCAGGACTAGCCTGTCCCCTGTGGTTCTCAGGCCTGTGCACTGACCAGTGACCTTAGACTTTTTGTGACACTGTCACCATGAGCCTTGTTTCCAAAAAAAGCCCAACCAAGTTAAAGAAGCACCATGTAGTTAATAGCCACCTCAGTTGTGGTACAGTTTGTTGGCTGAGGTTACATCATTCCCATTCTTTAGTAAATAATAGTCATTGTGAGTTTCTGGGTCTTGCAGCCTTGCATTCTGCAGTGTGATGCTTTTTTAGAAGGTCCTCAGTAAATTGGGCACCCAGTTCTTCCCTTGAGCCCACTCTGCTCAAAGTATGTGCATGTGAATTTAGCCTTTCATATTACAAATGAAGATGCTTAACCTGAAACTCAGAATTCTTCAGGGTAGTGCTTCAATATGGAGAAAAACATATTTTTTCAAATAAGTATTAAAGCAAAGTGTCTGCTTAAATTTTGTTGTGTGCAAACAAACCCACCAGTGTTAACATTTTCTCTCTGGTTTATTGAAGATCGAACCTTTGGTTTTATAGTGTGAACTGAAGTGAAATTCATGAGATTGTAAGACAGAAAGAAGGCTGTAACTCCTTCACCATGAAGTACGTAGGTATCTCTACCTCTTGTTCTTAGACTTGAATAGTTTAAGGCTACCATCCTTTTGTCCCGGGATTTTATGCCTGGATGAGTAATCTATTTTTTTTTAATTGACCCAAGTTAAGTATTATCTATTTGCCATAGTTTTTGGTATCCTGTGTTTAACCTGTATGCCAAGGACCCTTTGGAAGGGGGCCGGGTCAAGCTGCAAACCAGAGTTGGTCCTCCTGGGTGCTACTTTTGGAGTGCAATAGAGCGACTGAGCAGAGCCACGGGGCCTGTGGCTCAGGGCTTCTGTCACCACACGTCCTCTTCCCTGGTCAGGCTGCCTGTACTGACAGTGAATTGAAGATGGAGCAGCTGCTCCCCAAGAGGGAGCCATCAGCCTTTTCATTTGCCCTTGAAAAGCTTTAGGAACCCACCTGATGCAGTGCCATGAGCGTATTTTTCTTTTAATCAAAAATACTGTGTTTTGTTCCATGTTGGACTGGACTTGTAACCACCCAGCAAAGATGGGAGCTGCAAAAGTGCAAAGGCTACATGCATCCTTTTTCTCCCTGAGGTCAGAATCCTGCTCAGGATAAAACCTTGTGCTTGAGTAAAGCTGGAGTGTTCTCAAGAGAACTGGAGATGCCAGAGTGGATTTGGTGCTCAGCTGTGTTCATTAATGCATCGGGGGTGTTGTTCTCCATGCAGCACATCTGTGCCCTTCCTTTCCTCCCCCAAAGCAAACTGCAACACAGTTGCTGTCACGGCAAATCCCCCATTGTGTGATGCTGTGGCAGCTGCTGCTGCAGGATCCTTCCAGTGTGAGGGCTGCTTTTGGGGTGTGACCTCTTGCACTATCAGGAGGTGCATCTATTTCAAAGAGAACAGGAGGACATGTGAGACAGTAGGTAAAAAGAGCGTGTATGTTCTTGTCCTAACAGCTTGCCTTAAATCACTGACATTGCAGCGGTTCCTTGCCACTATTGCAATCCTCAGTCTTTGAAAATCCAACAGGTTCTGTAGGTAATACTGGTTTTTGTTTAATTTTTAGTAAGTTTCTATCTTTGCATAATTGCACTCTTCAGATAAGCCCTTTTTGGATAACGTGTCATTTCACACACAGGGAAAGAAGTCCATCTCCAGTGTTTGTGCTGTAAAGTGTTTCTTTTTATGCCCTGTAAATTATATCTGGACTAAAGGTTGCCTACTATTGAAGCAGTGTGTTTACTTGAATGTTGCCATTTTATGCAGTTACAGCTGCTGACTCTTGCTCTTCTCTGGGCCTGTGAGAGTGGAGATTGTGTGACCAGAGCTGGCAAACCTGCACAGAGGATCGGTGGAGCTGAAGGCTGGCTGCTACTCCCATGAGTGTTACATGTTAGAGCACTTCACAGATCAGTGCTCCATATTTGGAAGTTGTGACTTCTTAAGTCATGTTAAACAAATTTGTTTGAAAAATACACTTGCTTTCTTATCTGTAAGTTTGAAATAGTCTTTTAAAAGAGATGGGCTGGCAGGAGGGTTGGAGGGCCTCGTGCTGTACGTTGTTGAGTAACTCGAGTTCCAGGAGCCGTGGATGGGCCTGGCTGGGTTCTGTCCTGCTGCGGTTTGCACTGGCTGGTCTTGAGGGCATGAAGCAACCACAAGGCCTTGATGGGCTCTGTGGAGAAGGGTCAGCCTGGGAGCACTGCTTGGTGCAGCCTTGTTCTTTCTTGTGGATCTTGAGGCCCCAGTTCAGCCTCAAGTCCCTCCCTGTGGAAGGAATGTGTTTTGGTAGTGTTTGCTCCCAGAGAGGTAACTCAGTGTAACTGAGGAAGGAGCAGGCTTTGTGTGGCTGGCTGTGAGCACAGCTCCCTGATGGGCCTCTGGGCTCCTCAGCAAACCAGCCAGGGTGGGCAGGGTCACATCTGTTGCTCTTTGTGCCCGGGGGTGTTTTGCCTTTTCAGACTTACCCAGGAGATAACCCTGTATGAGCCAGTTTTCTCACTCTGGGAAATGATGAATGTGTTGCATGTCACAGAGCAGCCCCGTGGTTCCTCTTTGGGACAGCAGTATCAGAAGTGCTGTGTAAATGTAGTGCTTGAAAACAGCTGGAGTAAATTCTGTTTCATGTAGGATCTTTATTTCAAGGGGATGCAGCCAAATTTGAAACCTGATCTAGAGGAAAATTGGGAAAATTCCAGGGCAATGCATCTACTGAATCCCAAACTACTGAATTGGTTTGTAGTTTTAGTTACCTTTCTTACATCAGATTTTCTCACCATTGGTGTCTGGAACAGAATGGAAACAGCATCTTTTGGAATGTGCAATCTAAGGCACAATGCAAATAGGGTGTGATAAGAAGGTTGTCTTTACTTGATAGCAATCCTGAGTGCAATGTTTTTGTTGTGTCCCTTTTGGAAGAAGAGCATTAAGTACAGTCTGAGGTTTTTTCCTTACAAGCAAAGCATTGGTTTGTCCATTACTGACTTCTTGTGAAATTTGTGCCAGATGTATATTAAATATTTTGGTGCTTTTTCTAATCCAAGCTGCCATTCATTTACCTGTGAGATTATTGTACTTCTGTATATTTAAATGACCAACCCCTTAAAGACAAAAACAAAAAAACATCCTTTAGTCATGATGTATCCTGACTACTGTAGCCTGTAAATGTTCCAAAGCTTCTGGGTTTCCTGTATTCCAGTAAGGTCTGAGGGGAGGGGAACAGCTACAGAAATCTCACCCACTGGGAAGGGAACTCGCACGCTGTTCTGTGCGTTACTGAACAAATGAGTAACATTTGTGGTGTTTACATGACGACACATTGGTGTTCACTTTTTTGTGCTCAAGCTTTGTACAAAATGTCTTATTTAAAGCTGAAGTCCTTTTTACATTTTTCAATTAAAAAGGGACAAATTACTTATTTTTTCATGCCTATGACTAGGACTCTTGCTAGTTTTATTTGTCATGTCAGTTTCTCAAGCAGGACTCCTGGATGCTCACTAAATCCTGGCAGAGAGGTGACCACATAATTTTTAAGTGTGTGGAAGGAAAACTAGCTGGTTTTTTTTCAACCTTGCAGTGCAAGTGTCTGCAGCAAGGAGATGCTGGATGTGAACAGCCTGAACAGGAGTGAATCCTTAGAGAGGGGTGAGTGCTGGGGTCAGTCTGCCCTTCACCCCCTGCCCTGAGCTCCTGGTCTCTGCTGGACTGGCTCAGCAGCAGGGGCTGCCTGTGCTGCTGAAGGCACTGGCTCCCTTTCACATTCTGTAGTAGCACTGATGTTATTGTTTATGCCAGTTTGCAATAGCTGCAGACAAAGGAATGCCAGGCTCACCTGAAGTGGCCAAAGTACCTTAGTGTGAGAAAAAATTGGCTGCATTCATCTTGCTGAATAATAGATTTAATTTTCATGTGGGTTTAAATTTAGTCATGAATGACACTGACATGAGCATCTCCTGCCTGCTCACTGTTGCTTCTGGGCTTTCTCCTGCTTTCCTGTATTGGTGCCTCCCCCTCCACGCAGCAACTCCCAACTTCCAAATCCCAAGATAAGGAGTGAGCCCAGCCCAGCACAGTGAACTCAGGGGGTTGGAAACTAGGAGGGTGTAAATATTCCATCAGATTATTTAATAATTTCTGGAATGATAACTATTTCAGCTTTATCTTGGCCTATTCCAATTCACATGAAAAAATCCCTCATTTCATGGTCAAACCTTTTAACAAACATTTCCTTTAATTTTTCAGTTTTTTTTTCTCAGTGCCTAAAACTCTTCTAAACATCTTTGTGCTTGGAAATTCTGTATGTTAACAAGAGATGCTCAGGCAGCCTCTATTTCAGGTGGCAGTGGCTGCAAAGGATAGGTTGCAAACCACCTCATCCTGCTTCTAGCTCCCTGTGGAAAGCAATGCTGTGCCAAGTCCACACAGCCATGTGCTTTCCTTAAAACATCTCTTGCCCCTCCCACAGCCACAAGGAAACTTCTTTTTTTTTTTTTTTTTTTTTGTTTTGTTTTTTGTTTTTTGTTTTTTGTTTTTGTGTGTGAGGGGAGGGTGGGGGTGGTCAGGGAGGGAGGAGAAAGTGGAGATTGTCCAAGAAGTATGAATCACTGATTCCTCCTTTCCATGGACTAAGTACAGCACTTTCCCAGAAAGGAGGCAGCGGCTCCAGTTCAGGCACTGGCACTGCACAGTTCCAGAAATCCACGCAGTTCCTGGGCTGGCTGTTAACTGCTGAGCAGCTGCTGCAGGCTCTGCACTGCCCTGGCTGGCTGGTTGATGGCCTGGGATGTTCCAGGGGAGATCCCCAGCTGGTACCTTGGTGTCCAGCAGGGAATGACATCCACAGGCCAATCCTGCCCAGCCCCTGTGGAGCACTGCTCCAGTTGGCCCCAGCACCAGCCTGGCCTGACCTTCCCACAGCAAGAGGGGTTAATGGAAAAGGATCTGTGCTTTAAGACACTTTGAATGGCTTTTATTTTTAGACATTTTAGAAGATACAGAGTGAAAGCCTATTGTTCTTATGGTAAGAGATCTTTACAAAGACATCAATATTTAAAGTAATTAAAAATATCTTAACAAAAGACTGCTTAAAAACTTGGCAGTTTAACAAGTACTCCTCCCTTCATCATCTTTTATTCCCATCAGCCCAAGGCCGGGTTGTGATCCATGTGTGCTGCAACACAAACAAGAGCTGTGTTAGTTCTGCTCAGTTCAGCCTTCATGCACAGAACTCTGCTGGGCTGGCAGTGAGAGGTCTGCAACCCCCCAGGTCAGCACATTGAAAAATTAATTCTTTTTCCACCCCACAATTATTTGGCATCCTTTTTAATCAAGAAGCCTCCTCTGAACTGTTGGCCCTCAGGGAAACAGTAATATAGGAACCTCACACTTGGCAAGAAATCTCTTCCCAGCCTGAGATGGAACTCCCATCCAACCCACTCAGCAGCCTGAGAGTGTGAGCCAAGCTCTGTGGGCTCCCAAGGGCTCCCTGTGGATGCAGATTCCTGAATCCACCTCTTCTGCTGGTGGGATTCCCACCCCTTGGTGATGGAAGATCGTGCTAAGCAAGAATAGTTGGAAATGGCCCTTGAAAAGTAAACTGGGACATGCTGAGCCCAGTGACTCTGCTGCAAAGGACACGTGGTGTGGGACTGCAGCTCACAGCCATCCCTGCCTCAGACCTTCCCATGGGGTGACAGGTGAGTGTGCCAGGTACCTGAGGTGATACAGGGTGTAGAGAGGCAAATGATTGCTCAGAAATGCACAAACAGATACAGTTTTAGCCCAAAGAAGGCAGCAGAAAGGTAAATGTGACCTTTATTAGGCTGACCAGTGACAGTGAGAGCACAGAAGGATGGTAAAGTGTGCATGTCTTCAGGGCTTTGCTTAGGGGAGACTGACCCTTCCTGGTTAATAATTAAACAGTGAGACTGTGGCAGTTCAGGCCCAGGGGCTGAAATGCAGGAAGCCCACTCCAGGGAAGTATCCCTGATAGCAGTGCTGCAGCCCAACTCAAATTCACAACTTGCTCCTTCCTACAAAAGCTGAAGGACTCTGAACAAATTTGGGGTTTCTCATTTTTGTCCATCACATGAGAACAAGGGCATGAAGCACCTCCTTGGTCAGCTGTGGCTGAAGCACAGTGTGGGTACCACAACACAACAACTGGTAGGTGAGGCCTTGGCTGCAGCAGTTTGGTGGTTTTGGAAACCAAACACCCCAAAAACTCCTGCATGCTGTGGAAACTCTGCTTGATTCTCTCATGGCCACACAGAATTTATCTCACTGTCAATGGGGATGAAACATCCTCTGGGGGAGGTGGGGGAGCTGATAGGATCTGTACAATTAATCAACACTGTGGACCCTCAGATACATCGACTCTGACTCTGCTTGTGGGCAGGACTTAGGGCTGAGGTTTTATTGGCCAAACATGAAGGTCAGATTAAGTACAACAGCTTCTTCAGCCTTTCTCTTGGGCTTTCTCTTCCTTCTGCAGGGCTTTAATTTTTAACAGATTAAGATAAAAATATTCAGATCTCTATTTTCCTTGGTTCTTTGCAAAATAGGTAGCACATTACCTGTTCACTCCAGGAAAGAGAACAACACACAGGGTGTTATTCTGCAGGCTCCTATAAAGCTTTTTGATATGCTGGTCTAACTTCTTCACCTTTTTCCTTAGATCCTGCTCCTGCATACGAGAATAGAAGCATTAAAGTCTCCCATTCATCAGCAATTATACTTCTAAGTGTGTGGGGATGGCACAGGTGAGGGCAGCAGTGCTGCTGCTCCTGCCCGGCCCTTGGCAGTGAAGTGGCCCAGCTGCAGGGAGAACCACAGGCCCTGCTCAAATGGCACCATGGCAAAAATGGGAGCTGCACCTCCAGAGCTCTCAGCTGGAGCCCTTCTTTCCTGTGCAGCCACAGAGCCCCTCACCTCTCCCTGTGCCTGTCAACTCTCCCATCCAGGTTTCAGTTCCTGGGCAGCACCACCCACTGCCCTGTGCAGCTATGCTGGTTTCAATGTTATGCAGCACCCTGCAAACATCACATTATCTCGTGTGGTGTTATCTCTTAAGCTGCTCTGTGGGAACTGATCCTTGGCAGCTCCTCTGCTCCAGCACAAGGAGACTCTTCTGTCACAGGAGCTCTGCACCTCAGTCAGCTCAAAGTTACCTCTCCAGGTTCCCAGGGCAGTCCCTCCTCACTAACTGCAACAAACATCAGCAGAGCCTCACACTCACAGAGTCAGACAGCTGCTCCATTTTCTCATAGAAGATGTGTTTTCCTTGCTTCCCATTGCTGTGATTCATTTGCCAAATCCATTTCCAGAGGTGACCTGGAGCAAGGGCATTCCTACTTCTTAGCTCACTGCCCTTCATGGTCCATCCATTTATGGCTTCAAGGGCATCCGCAGCACTCTGGATTTTCTGGAATTCTGAAGTGCAAAGAGAAGGGAACGTGCTTTGGCAATGCTGCCCTCCTTGGCACCTGCAAGGCAGGGCTAAAGCTGTGGAGCAGGAGGGAGATGAGAAACAAATCACTGCAGCAAGCAGATCCTCATCTTGCTGCAGATAAACATCAGACTAGAAATGCCAGCTGGCTGCAGCAGCACCCACTGAGCTGTTCTCACCTTTCAGAGGTGATTCCTGGCCTGTGTGGAGCTGCACAGTAGCCACCCCTCACCTGGAAGTACTGGAGCCCATTAGTTACCCTGGAATTTTTCTAAGTAAGTGTTTGGGGTTTTTTAAGCAGGTGTTTTTTCCTCTTAAATATTTAGCTGTAAAGTGCTCCTCCAAACAATATGTGCTTTCACTGGAGCATTTTAAATACCATCCCTATGAGGATGAAACCCCTACCTGGGTTTCAGTAGCTCTTGCTGTGTCTGTGAAAAGTCCCAAGGGCTGCTGAATGACCTTATTTGAAGGAAATATGCAGGCTGTGTGTGAAGCTACTTACTGAGGAAACAGCAGTTCCTGTGCTTTCCACTCTGAAGATCCTTTGGCAGGAACAGTGTTTCCAGGTCTTTCAACTGGCTGAATTCTTCTTGCAAGTCTGTCTCTGTTAATGACTTCTTTAGACCAGCCACATAAATAACACCTTTATTTTCTACATCCAGTTCTAATTCCTTAATCAGAACGTTGCAGTCCAGCATTGCTGCAGTGACTGGTCTCTGGACCTGGGGTGGATGCAGCAGGAATAAAAAGCAAGTCAGCCTACACTGCTTTGTGTTCTGAGCTTCTATTTTAAAGTATTTTTCTCCCATGACCAAAAGTAGACAGGTTCTTTTTCATCACTTGAAATAAATATGACTAATGAAGGCCAACTTAATTAGTCTTGATAAAGGGAGATCATATTTGTATAAAACATATAAAATGCCATACTCTGTATAGCCCTGTTACTTGGATGTGCCTTTTCAAGTTGCAGCTGGAGGTCAGAACTCTTTCTCACTCCCTTCTGCTGACAGGCAAAAAGTTAAAACAAGAGGGATCTGGCCACTTCCTTTATGTCAGTGGCCCTGAATTGTGCAGGGACAGGGAGATTCTAACAGCACAAGCACTTGCCCAGACACTCTGCTGTGATGTTTCAGATGTATTGGAGGCTGTGCCTGGACTGAACATAACTTTTGCTGTTTGCCTTTACCTTAATGCAGGATCCTGCTACCTCAGCTCCATTCAGGCTTTCCACAGCAAGCTGGGCAGCTTCCAGCACTTCGTACTGGATACAGACATAGGGCTTGAAATAGAGAATAAGATACTTCAGGTTTAGCAGTGAGACACATTAGCCCCTCCCTTTTAAAAAGTCAGGTCTCAATAAAGTTTTGTTTTCTTTTAAAACTAGAATAATATAAAAAAAGTTTGAGGGTAAAATATGTAATATTCCACATACTCTAGCTGTTTAAAACCCCCTTCAATTAACTCTTCAATTAATACCACCCTTTTTTTTCTCCTTTGGCTATTAAAGGCCTTAACAAATCAGTTCTCTTTATAAGGACAAAAATCACCTCAGCTTCCCCAGCACTCAAAGTCCTCTGAGCAGCACATGAGCTGCACTTGCTCTTGTCATTGTGTGGAGCAGCTTTTTAGGTGCCCTGAATGATTGTAGTTGATGACTGAACTACCACAAAATACCCTCCAAACAGAATAACTGGTATTTCTTTGGTTCTAATCTGTATCTTTCCAAGAGTTTACTCAGACCTTCCAGGCCTGTCTGCAACCTTTGAGTGCTCCTCACCTGGAATGTTTCAGTTACCACTGTAAGGGACTGGATTGGTCCACACCTCCCAAATTCTTTCTTCACAGACTTCATGCAAAAGTTTTCTTCAAAAGGACCTGCGTAAATTGTCAGCATGTCAGTCAGCTTGCTTCTCACCTGTTGGAACACAGATTAGAGAAGGCACTTCACAAAGCAAAGGAACTAACTACTCAGTGCCTCCTGATAAATCACCTCTCTCTACAAGCTCAGCGTGAAGACTATTCTCAAACAAAAAATAATACCTTTTCATGAAGTCCAGCATGAAGGTGAGATGCAAGGTACTCTGGACTCAAACTGAACTGAATGATACTGAATTTGGACAGGGGAACATCTTCCAAGGCTCTCTGAAGGATCTGGAGGGACAAGAGCAACCAAGGCTCAAAGAGGTACAAGACAATTGTACTGCAGAGGATCAAAAACAAGGCTATTGAATTTAACTCCCAACTTTAATTTTCATTACTGTCCAAGAAAATCCTCAGGCAGAAATTCTTCCTTGGTGAGTCATGAGAGGATGCAGAGGATCAAAGCTCATTTCCGAAATGCTCAAATGGATTTAGCTAACCTGGTATTAACACTATTGCTAACAGAACTGTCAGTCAGCTTTTAAAATAGGACTCATCTACCCACTCCCAGAATAAGAACAACTTTGAACTATTTTGATGCTTACACCAACCCACTCTAAGTCCATTCACCTGTTTGTTTGAAGTGCTCAGGTTACTCTGACACAGGCCAGAAGAGTCTAATCCCTGTCTGCCCAAAAGGAGGGGTTTTTGGCCAGTCACCTGCAGACAATCTAAAAAACTAGCAGAGAGAAGTACACTGTGAATCACAATACTTTTCAATATGGGGAAGAAAAACTTTCAAGAAATACTTGTCAGAGAATTGTAATGCAGTTAAGAAATTTGAAAGAATATTCTTGTCCACAACATCAAAAGAAGCCTAGAAATACTCTGTGAAATTTGAGATGAAACTGCTAAAGTTTTTCAGCAATAAATGCTGCAATTATTTGTGTCTGTCTGAAGATCCTGATTGCTTCTCAAAAATGTAAGGCACTTGATTTTACAGAGGATTCAACTGAAGGAAAAACATACATATTTGAGAACCTTATTACCATGGTTTGGATAATGGTGGAGGCTCATTCAGCTGTTCCTGGAACCCACATCCTTGTGGCTGTAGCACAGCTTTGTTCTGTGAGACCTCAGCCAGTTTTTCAGCTGTCAGAAGCATCTCCAAGTTTAGTTCTGCTACCTTGAGGAAGGAAGAAGATTATTAGCTGGCTTTCATCTCATCAGCTAATTGTAGCTGACAAAAAGCCTGTGCTCTCCCTGTGAGTCACACAGGCACACTCCAGCAGTGAAGAAACACGGACATTAATTTCTTGCCTTATTATTTTCTGTTATTTTCGAGCATGCAGCACTCACAGCATCAACAGGCAGTCATCTCCAAAAAAGTTCTCTCAGAAATCAACAGCACAAGGGACTCATAAAACCAGCTGAATCACTACCACCACACAAAAGGTCTCTCTCTTGTTTGATCTAGAAAAATTACAGGCATTCCTGCAGCCTGGAAATGTCTCAGTCCTTCTTTACCCAGGATCAGCAGCAATGCTGGCTGATGTCAGTGAGTACTGAGCACTGGTAGTGCCCAGGTTATTCAGGTACCTGGATATAGGCTGGAACAAGCTGTCAAAACTGGGCCCTCTATCACAGCTCCATTTTCTCCTTTAAAAAGAGAATAGGAGGATGGGCAGGAGTGGAGGGTTTTTCTTTGAAAGCACAACAACATTATGTTCTGTAGTTTAGGACAGAAATCTTAATTAGATATAAATACCTTTGTTGGTCCTTGCTCAATGAAGAATTGAGCTAACTCCAATGCAGCTCTAGCATCTTCTGTAGGATCATGCCCAAGCTTCTGTTCACACTGAATCTCCTTTCTAGGGCATCAAAATTAGGTGTACAAGCAGGTTATCTGGTTTTGCACACTGACCAACATCCTGTCTTTTCTAAACTGGGTCCTTTTCAGGCAAAAGAGCTTTCCCCTCTCCAAAAAGGATAATTGAGTCCTTTTCAGGCAAAAGAGCTTTCCCCTCTCCAAAAAGGATTTCAGTTCTGTGCAGCATTCTTATGAAATATTCCCAAAAGTTACTGCAAGAAATGTTTTTGCAATATTGAGCAAAATGGTTTATGGAATGTACAGAATCACAGAATCATTGGGTTGGAAGAGATCTTCAAGATCATCAAGTCCAACCCAGCCCTAACACCTCTACTAAACCATGGCACTGAGTGCCACATCTGATCTTTTTTTAAACACATCCAGAGATGGTGACTCCACCACCTCCCCAGGCAGCCATTCCAGTACTTTATCACTCTTTCTGTAAAAAACTGTTTCCTAATAGCCAACCTATATTTTCCTTGGCACAGCTTAAGACTGTGTTCTCTGGTTCTGTCAGTGCTGCCTGGAGAAAGAGCCCAACCCCCACCTGACTACACCTTTCAGGAGCTGTGCAGACTGATGAGGTCACCCCTGATTCTCCTTTCCTCCAGGCTGAGCACTCCCAGCTGAGCTCCCCCAGTGGTTCCTCACAGGGTTTGTGTTCCCAGCCCCTCTCCAGCCTTGTTGCCCCCTCTGGATGCACTTGAGTGTCCCAAGGTCCTTCCCAAACTGGGGGCCCAGAACTGGACACAGCACTCCAGGTGTGGCCTCACCAGGGCCAAGCACAGGGGAAATCTGACAGAAGCAGTGCTAATACTTGCTACTCTGATGCATGACTATTATTAAATTTTACTTCTTTCTTGACCAATGGCCCAACTCACAATTTGCACACAGAGAGGAGGGCAACCTTCAGTTCAGTGAAGTTTGGCACTGCAGAGTATTAGCATTCACTGTGAGCATGGGGAGAACTATCTCCCTAAGCTACTAGCCAGTGGTAGCTGACACTCTGGAAATATGATTTAAGTCAGTAAATCAGACTTTCATGCATTAACCTTTCTTTCTTGCCAACTGAGGCAGCTCTCATCTGTGTGAGTCAGAGTGCCTCTGTTGTTCTACAATTCAATACAGCTCTTCAGCCCTGCAGGCAGGTGAGTTTTGCTGGGACTCAGATCTGGTTGGGTCACAGCATTCCTGCTTGCTCAAAGACAAGCTCATTTATTATGCTGCCAGTAAATTCCTTTTTACCATGTCTTACTTGTACAACCTGCTCCTTTCTTTTGAATCTTTGTAACAAAATAATAATTCTGATACTATTAGCAGCAGAGTAAGACCCTATGACCCACCATGACAGTTTCTAGTCCTTCCCATGACAGTACAGTAATAATCTTACCCTAAAACAGCTTTGGCTAGAAATTTGAGCTTAAATCTTCGACCTTCACTTCTGGCAAAAAGCAGTGAAGTATCAATAACGCTGGGGTGGATCATCTGGAGGAGAAAAATCATCACCACTATAGTTTAAGAACAGCAGACATACAGAACTGGACAGTAACTCCACAATTTTCTGTGCCTCTGCCTTTTCATTTCAGTTGCCAGTTTCTCCCTGACATACCTCATTCACAAGAGAGCAAAAGAAATAATGAAACAAGTCCAACTCTCCTTTCTACTTCCCACTCTAGTGGGAAGATCTTGATTGGGTTAGAAAGATTAACTATGATTCAAACATTTTAGATGGTTAAATTACCCACAGAAAGGACTTCAGTTCTCCCCGTGACAGAGCTATCAGAAGCACCTGGCTGAAGCAGAGGGGTAAAGCTGCACTTGCAGCAATATCTGTGTCTGGACAGACTTCTCTCCTTTGGGTTCTGAACAGCCCCTTGCAAATTTTATAGCTGTAAGGAGAGTTCTTGACTTTTAATCCTTACAAATATAGGGCTATTCATAATAAAAAGCAATTAACAAGTGTTCACTAATAAAAAGAAAAATTGTTAAAGAGTTTTCAGGTGTGAAATGAGTAACACAGGGTTGGGAAAAACAGTCTTAAAAACATACTCACTTCCAAAGCCTGAAGATCAGAATTTAAAGAATGACCCACCAATACTGCATCATGGGGAAGCATTTTTTTTAGCCTGGTTTGGATGTCTGACAGTCTTGTCTTCACTGGAAGAAGCATTTTCCTTGTGATTCCTGAGAATCTTCAAAACAAAAGTTGGGTGAGTTAAAAGCAATACATTAGCAACAGTGTATGCTGGAAAACATTACTGCTGGAAAGCAGGTCCTGTGATATGAATATGAAACATGAACTCAGTGTAGCTAATCACAGAATGCTATCTACTGTTTTCTGTTCCAACATCAGAGGACATACTGCAGCTAAACTGCTAAAGTGCTATCACATCTGTTTCAAAAGTTTATTTCTCCCAGGTATTTTTAAGTAATGCAGTTGGCATCAGATAGCACAGATAAGGAAATACTGCAAGTCTGAAGGAGATGCTTCCAAGTAACCTGAGGGGACTGGGACATCACCTCCTGGATAAAGCCAGGTGAAGTTTTGAGGAAGACAAGCCTTGAGTTTTGCCCGCTTTTGTTACAATCCTGAACCCCACCCTAAGGTGTGTACAAGCTCTATGCACTTTTTACATATGAGCAAATTTAGCCATGGACTCCATCTTAATTTATAACTATGAGTGAAGAGTAACTTGTACTGTGTATCATTAATTGGTAACAGAGCTTTCCCATGGACACTGCAGAATGGCAGTGGCTCTGCCTGGTAGCCCCACATTGCACATATCACATTGGACACTTTAGTCACACAGCAAGAACTGTATTCCTCACACTGAGGGAAATGCAGCAGGCACCTGTGCAAATCAAGGGGTTTCTGAAAGGCCCTGTGGAACAGGCTGAATGTGGAAGGGCTGCAGCTCTGAAAGTGAAAGAGATAAGGAAGGTTTGTGCCAGTGACCTGGTGCGGTAGTTGACCACTGTGCTCTCAGGTTTGACCAGCTCATTCAGGAGGCACTGGCCCCGTGCATCCACCAGGGACACACGGGTGACTTCGTTCCCTTTTGCAGTCAGGCACTGTCAGGAAGAAGCAGAGGCAGTTGTTGAATCAGCACGATGCTGCCACCCAAAAACCTTAACTAACATCTGCTTTGGCTGCAGCAGCATCACTGGGGAGGAATTCCTTGACTTAGAGATGTACCACTCACAGCTGGTGGGTTTACACTCTACTGTGCTTCACTCTAATTGTTAAATGTGCACTGTAAGCACAGCAAACATGCAGGCAGGCAGAGCACAGAAAAACATTGTAAAGAAGTGCTGATTTCACAGAATCAGTCTGTGCTCTGCACTGCACAAATGCCACTGACAGCACCAGGCCCAGAGACATTGTACAATTAAAAGGCAGAGCCCAGGGTGTATCAATAGTTACTCAACGCTGATGCCAAACATCAGCAAGGCATCTCTGCAAAGCTAAAACTGCACTAAAGGAGGACTCTTCACCAAGAAGCTGCCAGAGGAACTGTAATGGCTAAAGGAAAGATGTAAAGATGTGTATCTTTCCCAAACGTTGGAGAGAGCTGAGAAGGAATTCCACAGCAGTCTCATGGGTTATTGCACCATTGCTGACAAGCCTGGCAGATCCAGCTGCTGCTCTGGGAGCCAACAGAACTGAGCTCTCTGCTCAGGATATTTCTGTCTCATAGCCAGAACCATTGCTGGGGCCTCTCCATGGCTGCATTAGCACTGGTACCATCAAGGAAGGGACTGGCAGCAGATATTAAGATATCAGAAATGGTTTAACAAATACACAGACTTGGGAAGAGCTGATAAGAGCTGGGTGCCTGACTCTATTTTGTAAGGCCACACACACTGATTTTTACCATTTCACAATCCAGACCAAAGAGGGGGCTGCTGTCTGTCCTCTGCTGATCACACTCTGTGGAGATGTAGCCCTTGCATCCAGGGGAACCTGGAGGGAAAACACACCCAAGAGTAAGAAGATCTTTCTTCTACAACTCATATGACAAAACGTATCACTAAACTGTCAAAACTAAAAACAACCCCCAACACAACAAAACAATAAACAGCCCTCACCCAAAAACTGACCTTCTATGGGATAGTCATTTTTTTTCTGCTCTTCTAAAGTTAGAGTATAGCTCGTAAGGCCTTGTTTTTTTTCTCCGTATCTCTGAATGATGGGATCACATTGCAAGTCTGAGCTTTTAGTAGTGCATTCACTGCTGGTGGAAGTCAAGCCTGTAAAATACAGAAGCATCTGTCAAGCTCAGTTTCTGCATCAGATCAACACTTAGAGGCTGCACCATTCTAAATCACTACCTGGAACAACAGACTGGAGAGAGAGAGGATCAGAGAAAAAGACAGAATCTTCTTAGCTCAAACCTAATTTATATCTCTGTCTCCTTATTAGATACATCTTAGAATGAGTTGTAAAGCAGCAGGGATTGGGATTAAATATGTTAAAAACTTTCTCTCATTTTGCATTCACTTTGACAATCAGCCCAACATGAGTTACTGAACTAGTCAGGGTAAGAAGCCTCATGGTTTAAGCCATTGTATGCCTTCCTTTCTAAACAAGTTTACCATGGCAGCACACTGGGATTGCAGAGGATGCAAAGTTATAAATCTCTCTTCAAAGTGAGTCACTGTCAGGAAAGAGACAATGCAAACCCAAACAAAATACCTTGTGGAGTGTTTTGAGGTTTCAGGTTTGTTCCTTCTCCATACAGGCTGACTGGGAAGTTAGCAGAAGGTGCTAATGTGAATCTCTGAAAAAAGGAAATGTGAAAACGTGTTAGTGACTTTGAAAGACAGGCAGAGACAAGAAGAAAATTAGGAGTTCATTGATCCCCAAGCCAGCCAAATTCAGAGGAGGATGAAAAAAAAAAAATAGTGGCAATACATTTGGTGTTTTAGGAAGTAGACAAACCCAACACAAATCAAACCCGTTCCAATGAGGGATGATACAGGATTCTTTGTACTACAGGACAGATCTGCCTTGCCTGATATGATCAAGAAGGCAAATCTCAAGACCTTCTTTGATAGAAGCTAAAGCTAGTTCCAGTCTTTCCACTTGAGTTGTGATTTACATTCACTGCAGTTCAGGAAGAGCTCTTTAGAAGCTTAAATTCAAATCCTTTCTATCTTCTTTCAAAAATGTTGCTTGTAAGTCAGAAAATTAATTATTTTCATAATCTTTCTGGGAAATGGGAGAAACTTGACATAAAGTGCAAATAATAAAGGTGATATTTTTCAACTAGTGGGACTAGCATAACTCTATAGAGAGTCTCCTCACTCACAGTAAATTCCAAATTACTGAAATTATTCCAAGATATTTATAATCTAATTGGCATCCTGTAGATGCAGGATACGTAAGAGAGGATTGAAGTATCAATAAACATTTCACCTGGTAAGTCTTCAAAGACATAAGTGTTGAAATCCTGTTCCTAATATCAAAGCCCTGTCCTTTGTTCTGAGCTGACATCTGCTGCAAACAGATCCTCTCACTTGCTGTCAAGGATGGCCACATCCTTGGGAAAGGCAGTAATTCCACTGCAGCCATTACCCCTGGGATGTGGTTTCAGGACTGGAAGAAGTTTAGAGAACAAAGATGCAGTCTGGGGACTTACATGGCGGAACACTTTCCTGAGGTGTTTGAACTGTAAATAGAATCTGTAGAAATGGAGCTGGCTCATTTCGTGCAGAACAACAACCACAACCCCAGCCAGGTGGCTTTGGTGATAAATACGGCACCAGCTGCAGTTAAAAAAGAGAAATAATTTAAAAAATATATATATAAATCAAAGCAAAACAATTAACAAGCACTCTTAAAAAAAAGTTGGAACCAGCCCAGCTTTTAAGTCAGTAAATGGCAAAGTGCCAAATGACTTCAATAAGAAGAGGCTTTATAGCTTATCTTGAACAGCCACCTATTCCTGGAAGCAACAGAGTACAGGAGACAGAGAAAGAAGAGTTATTGCAAATTTCTGCTGCATACCACTTCAAGACATATATACCTCATTCATATGCATCAGAATGTGAATATACCAGCAAATTCTAATGTAGTCATGCAGTCTGGTAAATTAATGAATCAAAATAGATTTCACAAAATAATTTTCTATTCATATTAAAATCTAAAGTGGGGTATTTTCTGCTTTGAGTTTCATTTGAAGATTTCATTTCATTTTTGCCATCCAAGGCTATAAACCTTCCTCAGCCTTTCCCTTCCAGTCCTGAGAAAGCCCTTTCCCTTCACTTCTGAGAAGGGGACCAGAGAAAAGGAGAAGTGACTAAAATGTCTTTGTTTTTCCTAAAATGCTCTAGAACACTCTGTTTTGATTATATCTAACATGAAATGCATTAATATTTGTGTTAATATTTTAACAGGGTATTTTGTTTCTCAGTGTGTGGAGCTTCTTCAGCTCCACAGCAGTCATTAAGTTTTTCAAAACTGCATGAAACAAAACTATGGAATGGTAAGATTTCTGCCAGAAGAGGAATTCTGCTTCCTGGCCAAGTCTAACAACAACTGTATCTGCACAATTATGGCAACTCCACAGTGAGTGCTCCAAACCCAGCATGGCCAATATTCCTGCAGGAATGCTGTCACACCAGGGGAGAACAGGGGAGCAGGCTGACTGCAGCTGTGGCTGTACCTGGGCTGGGCTGCGTTGTGGCATTTCCCCAGAGCTGCGTATTTCAGCAGCTCATACAGCTGCTCCTGGCTGATTTCAGAGTCTTCGCCCAGCAGAGCTGCTGACAAATGACAGGACTTTTCCTGTGGAAAGGGAAATGCTGGTAAAGAGAGGTTTCATGTAATCACCAGGCCATGAAAAAAGAAGGAAAAAGAAATTACCTGGATACAACCGGCTACATTTAAAGTAATTCTTCCACCCCTTATGGGCAAGTTTCCTTTCAGATCCCACTTTTATATTACATTTACTCAACATTTCAGTAACCCAGGTACTCTAACTTTGAGGATTTATTTAACAAAGATTAACCTAAGGAGATGTATGCAGTAAGGAGACAACTGATATGCAAACAATATTCTGGTCTCTCAACCCTTTCCCCCACTTGCTGCTGTAGAGCTTCAAACAATTGTACAAGTGTTACATGTAGCAACTCACTCTAAGGGAGGTTTTCTCTATCTACAGTGCCACAGTGCCTCTCAATCTGCTCTGCCACAAGGGTTTGCTGACCCCTGCAGGGAAAAATGCTTCAGTAAAATCCAAGGAAGATGCAGAAAGAAAGCACTGAGCAGATGAGGCGGGGACTGTGCCACACAGTTCTACACAGCAGTTAAGCCTAAATGCACAAATTCTTCTAAAGGCTAATCAGCAAGTAGAAGTGGCATTTTGGTGACCTCCACTGACCAGATGGCCTCTTCCAAAGAACTCCTGCAAAAATTTTAAAGATATTCTTATTATAGGCAATGAAAAGACATCAAGGCATACAGGGGGGAAAACACCACACAAGACTAGAGAACGTAAAACCTCACAGCATGAACGCCCACTGGAAGCTCTTTTCCCCCACACACTAACAAGCCGTGTGCTCAGTAATTTGGACAGAGCCTGCCCACATGGGACTGAGCTGGTGTGCTCTTCAAGACATTCATCACTGGGTAAGGAAGTTAAAGAGAGGTGACAACGTTCGTGGTTCCAGTGGTTAAGAATCATCTAGCAGTAATAGCACAGGCTGGTGCAATTGCTAGTGCCTCATCTCTCAAGCTGAGACAAGTAATGACACCGTTGTTTTCAATACAGCCTAATTAAAGCTTTGCAAAAAAAAAACCACGCAAAGAGCAGAGGTTTTGATTCGCCCAGGAGAGGGTACTGCCAACCGCAGGAATTTGTCCCCAATCGGGTACAAACAGGGCTGATCTCACAGGCTGGAGACGCCAACTCCTGTTCCACGGGCACTGACTCAGTGTGCCCTGGGTGAGGTGTGACCGTGGGGCTGCTCTGCATCCTTCACCGGTGCATGTGCTGAGCACACACAACGCTCCTTTCAAGATCTGCTTTGTTTATGAGAAGATTATATTGCAGAATGTATCTACTTTTTAAACAAATTTCCTTAACTGTAATGCTGAGCACTCCCCATGAGTTATTTTCCACATCTCTCGGAGCAGAATCCAAGCCATTAACAGGCTCCCCAGGGCAGCGGTCACGGCCCCAAACCCGCCAAGGTTCGAGAAGCCTTTGGATAATGATCTCAGGCACGTGGTGGGAATGGGCTGGCCACAGCTCCAGGGCCAGGAGCTGGACTCGATGAGCCTTGTGGACAACTCAGGACATTGTGTTGCTATCAGCAGGCACTGGCTGTACACGACCCTCCCGGTACACTGCCGCTGTACGCGGCTTTGCTGACTCCCAGCAGCCCAGCGCGGGACACAGCAGCACGCCCGCGAAGCGGCCGAAAGGGACACACGGCCCGGCCGCGCTCCCCTCAGCGCCGGCCGCTCGGCTCTCACCTCGGGGCGCAGGCCCGGCCCGCCGCCATCTGCCTTCCGCCTCTTCCGCGCCGCCCGCGGCCCCTCCGCGCCTTCGCCGGGCCGCTTGCGCCCGTTGAGGCACAGTCCCTTCGCCATGGCCCGCACGGGAGCGGCGAGCTCAGGCGGCACCTCACGGCCGGGCACGGCCCCGCGCTCCCGGGGGCTCTCGGATCGCGCTGGGCGGTGCCGGGGCCGCGGCCGGAGCAGCCGAGCGCCGAGAGCGCGATGGGGGCGGGCCCGCGGGAGCTTTGAAACGGCGGCAGCGCGCTGGGGCGCGGAGTTGGCCATGGCCACCAAGCGCCTGGCCAGGTGCGGGGCGGGGGCACGGTGGCGGTGTCCGGGCGCGGAGGGGCCGCGGCGCTGGCGGTGTCGGTGTCCGGGCGCGGAGGGGCCGCGGCGCTGGCGGTATCGGTGTCCGGGCGCGGAGGGGCCGCGGCGCTGGCGGGCGGCCCCTGAGCTCGCTCGGTGTCCGCAGGCGGTTGGGGCTGGCGCGGAGCAGCGCACGGGCGCGGAGCGGGGCGCGGGCGGCCGCGGGGCAGCGCTTCGCCTTCCTCATCGTCCTGGACTTCGAGGCCACGTGCTGGGGGGACCGCGGGCGGCGCGGGCCTGAGATCAGTGAGTGCACCGAGCTGGCTTGGAACCGTGTGTCGTCTTTGTGTGTCTTCCTTGTATTATGCTCCTTTTAACCCCTGGCCGTTTCAGGGATAATAAATATATAAATAATATAAATGATTTTATATCTATTGTATATGTATATATACAAATATAAGTCACAGAATATTTTGAACTGAAAGAGACCAAGGATCATCGAGTCCAGCTCTTAAGCGAGTGATCTATACAGGGATCAAACCCATAACCTTGGCTTTATTGGCATCATGCTTGAACTCTATGTTTATATATATATATATATATAATGGAATAGAGTAATGGAATATGCTGAGTTGGCAAGGGACCAATATGAAAATGGTCTCATTCTTGTGAACAGTTTTAACCTTTCTGGCTTTGTGTTTTGGTTCTGTTTTGTTTGTTTTGTTTCTTCTTCTCTGCATTTGTTGCAGTTGAATTTCCAGCAGTCCTGTTAAACACCTCAACAGGAGCCATTGAATCTGAATTCCACATGTATGTTCAGCCCCAGGAGCATCCTATTCTCTCTGAATTCTGTACAGAACTAACTGGCATAACACAGGTATAATTATGACTTAACATTGTTTTACAATTGTGTAATTGCTGTTTACTGTTTTATTTAAAGAGGCTGTAAAGAAATAAACCTCAAGTGAATTTCAGTGAATTCTAACACATACATGCTTCTTGTTCTGTTCCTTGAAGAATCAAGTTGATCAAGGGGTGCCTCTCAACATTTGCTTATCACAGTTTATGAAATGGATTCAAAAGATACAAAAGGAGAAGAAAATGATGTTCACTACAGATAGTCAGAGTAATTCTACTTCAGAAGCAAAAGTGTGTGCCTTTGTTACATGGACAGGTAAATAACATTTTCGTTTCCTTTTTCTGCACAGTAATAACATTAGGTGGCACTAGTGAGATTGTGTGTTCACTTCTATACAGCCAAAATCCTATTATTAGGTATTAAAAATATGGAATATTGGGATAAGACCGAAAATATGAAATCCATGGAATCCTGTTTGCTGCATCTTTGACTCCAGGGTCTGACACTGTTACATTTTTCTGCTTTAGTGAACTGTATGATCATAGTGTATGTAAATGAATTAGAGATCTTTAGATCTTTGAGATCTTTAACTGCCTGAAGTTAATTACTAACAGGGGTTTGCTTCTTGTGGTGTCCCATTGCAGCAACCCCAGTGTCTCCCTTGGACAACCACTTCAGAGCCTGTGCCTCCTGCCATCCAGCAGCACAGAGTGCTGACAGTGTGTTGGTGTTGTGTCCATTTATACAGATTTTTAGGCCACATAAAGGGACACACAGGCCACACTATGTGGATTTTAGGCCAGTTCTGCAGTGGTGGTTTGACTGTGGTTCTCCCTGCACAGACTGGGACCTGGGTGTGTGTTTGCACTACGAGTGTCAGAGGAAGCAGCTGCGCAAACCCGACATTCTGAATTCCTGGATTGATCTCAAAGCGACGTACAGGGTGAGAGGATGGACAGACTGAAACTCTTCTACCCACACTCACCTCAAAGGCTGGCTGTACCTGGCCTTACAAGGCAATGCTGTATGGCCCAGTGACCAGAGTAACCTGGTTTTATTGCAGTATTAGGTCTCTAAAGATAAACAGTGTGAATATTCCCCCTTTGTAGTGATCAAATCAGATAGTCATATTAGGACCAAGAAGTAATACTCACTTTTTTCACTTAAAAAAAAATCCATACCTATGCCAAACATATTCATGCTCATGCCCTTGATTGCATCTTAAGGTATTATTTATAGTTGTATTCTTCAATGCTGTTCTGTTAAGACTTTCATCAGTGTAAGTAAGCCACATAGTGCAGACAGATGACTCCAGAGCTCAGACAGAATGGATTTGCTTAAGACTGAGAGAAGGGATTCATGTTTCTTTCCATTCTGATTTCTAACAGGGTAAGTAACTTATGGTCTTATCCTCACTGTAAAATGCAGATACCCAACTTGCTTAATTGCCTTGTGAGATTTATTATTTGTAAGGGGATATTTCTGAAATGGCTTTGCTTCACTAGGGAAAAGTTTTTAAATGCTTCATGTTAAGCACCTGCATTTCTTTCCTTAGGCCTTCTATAACAGAAAGCCTAAGGGGCTAAATGGAGCTTTGCAGGATTTGGGGATAGCTTTTGAAGGACGGGAACATTGTGGTAAGCATGATGATCCTCATTTTAATATACATATATATATAAATATATGCATCTTATGAAGCTAAGTAGTACTATTTAGCTCTAGTTAACCTAAAACAGCTAGTTAATAGCTAGTTATTACTCTGAGTAGTTACTACTGTTTCAGGTTACGCCACGTTCTGTCCGACAGACCATCAAAATAAGAAAGGAAAGTGCTCTGAGATCAGTTTGTTATTTCTAACCTCATACTTAATTTCTGAAATCTTTTTTACTGCTTATTGAATGTATGTTCACAAGATCAATTTATGAATTGCTAGGATGCAAAAGAAAAGAGGTGGAGGGAAAATAAAGAAACTTGATTTTACCTGATAGCTCTGGATATCACGTTAATGTGAGAGAATTCCAGCACAATATGTAATGTTTTACTTGACTAATAAAAAGAGCAAGAATATTTAAAATTGTGAATTGATATTCAGCTCTATGGCTAATCCTTCAGATGTTTCAGCACAGAGAATTATTTGGAATTTTCTACTTCCATTCCCTTTTTTGAACTAGATGACTAAGTGTCACAGTTCTGTAACTCCTTGTCATTACTGTAAGGCTTACCTAGATTACATTTTTCCAGTAATAAGAACTATTCCCAGTAGCAGTTAAAAAGAAGCCATTAATATAACCATACTTTTGAAGGGTTGGATGATTCCCGGAATACTGCTCGTCTTGCTTGGAGGCTGATTTGTGATGGATGTGTGCTGAAAGTTACTAAATCGTTGGATAAGGTTAGTCCCTGCTTTGTATCTTCCTGTCTACTTGCTTTGTAGCCTGGAATACAGATGAAAGGTGAGCTATTCAAATAACAAACCCAGCATCCTGACTGTCATTTGGAAAGAACATCCTTAGGCTGATACACTTATTAATTTTGTGCATTTATTCCCAAAATGTCTGGGTATTCACTTTCCAAAATCTGCTTTTGTTTATGGACTCCCTAGGCACATCAGAAGAGTAATTTAATTTCCAGAACACTGACTGTAAATGTCACTGACAAGACTCCACTGGGAAGTAAGAGCAGACCTGAAACATCTAGAGATGGAAATGGAACTTGTGAAACAAAACCTCTGGCTGAGAACAAACACAAGAGTATTGCTGGAAACAAGACAAATTCTAATCTACAGGCTGGGGAACAGCAGATCACTTGCACTGATCCCTCTGCAGATGTCTGTGTTGTACCCAGCAGCAGCTCAAGGACTGAATTCCATGCTCAAAGCCAAAGCTCTTCAGCAGCATCTCCTGACAGATTTCCTGTTCCCCTGGGTCTGGCACAGCCATGTCCCAGTCCTACATCAACAGGCATCCAGCAGGGATTGAGCACTGGGCAGCCTCTGAGAACAGCCAGGCCCAGCCTCCCAGTGCAGGGATCAGGGCTGGTGCTTGTCTCCACCACCATCCCCTCAGTTACTGTCTCCAGTGGGGACATCAGCACCAGTTCTGAGTGCTTGTCTCTGCTGACAGACTGGGAAGATGTTGCTTTGATACCAGAATCTCAATATGAACAAAATTCAGACTCTGTTCAGCTCAAGGATGACTCAAGTACAGACAGTCTAACAGTGTCTGAAGAAGAAACAATTTCAAAACAATTGGCTGGGACAAGTTCAGATGATCAGAGTTTGGAGGAAAGTGTAGCACCCATGGAACCTCTGAGGTCTGTTGTTTACAAAAGCCCTGATACTACAATCTATAATACAGGGACAGTACAAAGGCAGACTTCAAAATTTTCAGTTTTTAAGTTACCATCTGCAAAGGGAAATGCTGTTTCAGCACAATCAGCATTAATTGGAAATTACTCTACTTCTTTAGAGGCTCCTAAAAGAAAGCCAACTAGTCCAAAAACATGCCCACCAGCAAAAAAGCAGTCTTTTCATGTATATCAAGAGAAAGCTTCCTCTTTTGATCACTCCTTACCTTTGAAAAGTTCAAATTTGCCCGGAGTATTTCCTGCAGTTCTGAACTCCACAGTCAATTTGAATGAGTCTGTAAGAGCTGTGAGAAATGGAAAATCAACTCCCCCTCTGTGTAACTGCGACCGAAGAGCCAAAAAACTCTCTGTGTCAAATGCTGGCCCAAATCATGGCAGAGCATTTTTCTGTTGTCCTGTTGGCAAGCAAGGGGCTAATAAGAAAAGCTGTGGATACTTCAAGTGGGAATATGCACTTCTGAAAGAGAAATCTAGTGGTCTCACCTTTAATGCAGATGCTTTGACTTCTCTTGGATCTGTTCCCAGTAATTCAGAAAATTCTTCCAGCAAAAAATATTTGTGTCTTAGACCCTCTATGAGAACTTGAAAGTGGATGCAATTTTTTGTCTGAATCCCAAACTCTCTAAGTTTCATGCTTAATGGAATCAGGACAGTCAAGTGATGTCAGATATATATTCTTAGAATGGGATGAAAAGGACAGTTCTTGGTTAACATAGATAGAGAGGAAAGTTGCTCAAACACACAAAAATATCAGCAGATCATAAAGTAACTCAATGAAGAGTGAAAGAACAGATAAAACTATAAGTGCTAAAATTAGAAAGTTAGAGTATGAGCAGCTGTTGCTACAACTCTTGAATTTTTGCTCTATCATATATTTTAAATACTTTACTAGTCCAGTCCTTAAACATTTCAATGACACAGATTTTATTTGCCTTTTTTTTCTAAATATACTTTTAATGCCTACAACTTTTAATTTTTTAAACTTTTGAAAGATTTTAAAATATCTTTACAAGATGTCAGACATCAAAAGTGATTCTTGAAGCAATTTAGAGAGTTTTTTATCCTTTAAGTAACAATAAAGGTAAGATACTGATATTTCATTAAATGCTTTATTTAACACAGATTACTGTTGTGCTCTTGCCTCTCTGGGTTTCCCATTTCATTTGTATCAGTGTCTGCTTTAGCTCGCTGTGTAGCCCCCGGGACAGACAAATGATGGGAATCAGGTAAGAATGTATTCAAACCTAATCTAAGAAGGATATAGTGTAATGTCATTACATTATTGTGTAAATCTGCGGTGTCTTTCTTTGTAAAAAATCCTGCAAAAAAGCAGCAAGTACTTTAATTTTTTTCTCCACTTCTAGTGCAGTTTGCTTCCAATGGTGGTTTTCTTATATTGGATTTGGAGCAACTGCCTTGGTCAGTTTTTTCCACCTTTAACAATTCTTACCCTCTTAATTGTCCAAGAAGCTTTAAAGTTACAGCAGGGAGAGCCGGCTCTTACGGACCGGGCTGCACACAGACACCTTCCTTTAGGAACTACGCTACGGGCCACGACTCTTCTGTTAGCACATGTTCGCTGTTTTTCCAAGCCTCCATTTACCTGTTCAAAGTTTCTGGTTTAGCTGGTCCGTCTACGCCGTGACACCTTCGGTAGTCGGACCGGCAGGGAAGTGGCCGAAGCATCTCCGCCCGTGGAGCGCACGGTCGCTGTCGGAGGCGGCGTTGCAGAGCTGGACCGAGGGCTGTCCGCCTGCTCCTCTCCCCTCGGCTCCGGAATTATTAACACAGACTCTAACTCTGGAACGGGAGCGAGGGGGAAGCGAAAGCATCAAGGGTTTCGGGCTTGGCGGTGGCTGAACCAGAGTGCTCGCCAGCCCGGGTCGGCCCCCGCGGTTCGCTCCCGGTGCCCGCGGCCGCCGCTCCAGGCGCGGCGCTGTGCCGGGCGGGCGGGCGCGGGCCGGGCGCGGCGCTGACGCCATCGCGGCGGTGCTGCCGAGCTGCCCGATGGCCGCGGCCGAGCCGGCGGCGCGGAAGCGGCGGCCCAAGGGGCACTTCGCGGCGGGGGCCGGCCGGGCCAAGCGGCCCCGCGGCGCCGGGCGGCAGCTGGAGGCCGGCATGCGCGGCATCCTCATCACCTGCAACATGAACGAGCGCAAGTGCGTGGGGGAGGCCTACAGCCTGCTCGGCGAGTACGGGGACCTGCTCTACGGGCCCGAGCAGGTGCGTGCGGCCCGGCCGGCGGCGCTCGGGGCGGGCTGGCGGGGCGGGGGAGCGGCACCCCGAGGCCTCGGCTCCCGCTGTGTGTGAGGGGAGGGAGCCGCGTGTGTGGAGGGAGCCGCGTGTGTGCAGCAGGCCCCCGAATGCCCCAGGTCCTGCGGGCGAGCCCCCGGGCAGCCCCGCTGCCGGCCCGGGCCGTGCCGTGCCCTGTGTGCGCGGGCTGTGAGCTGGGCGCTGCTGCTCGGGCCTCACCAAATGGTGCCTGTGTGAAGTTTTCAGATCACGAGGAGAGGCTGTCTGGAAGCGACAGGGAGGAGGATGAGGATGATGTCGAGGCAGCTCTGAAGAAGGAGGTTGGCCAGATCCGTGCCTCGACGGAGCAGAAGCTGCGGCGGTTCCAGTCGGTGGAGAGCGGTGCCAACAACGTGGTCTTCATCAGAACCCAGGGCATAGGTGGGGCTTCTGCTGATACTGAGTAATGCTCTCAAAGTGTTAGTAAAAGGCCACAGAGTGTGGCTTCCAAGAAACACGAGTATATCAAACAAATACCCTTCCCGTTGGCCGTGCCAATGAATTTTGTTATCAGTGAAGAAGCTAAAGTTAGAGGAAACTGCTTTGAAAAACAATCTTTGATTTAGTTTTGGTATAGTTAAACAACTCTTTACATAAAGGGATTTAAGGCTGACAGCAGTGCAGCCAAGTTCTCAGCTTATTATTTAGAAGGGGAAGTGGAGAGATACCTTCCATTTGTTGCTCATACCCAACTGTTTTTCTTGTAGAACCTGAGAACCTGGTGCACCATATACTAAAGGATATGCACACTACCAAAAAGAAGAAAACAAGAGTCATTCTGCGCATGCTGCCCATTTCTGGAACTTGCAAGGCTTTTATGGAAGATATGAAAAAATACACAGAAACGTTTTTTGAGCCTTGGTTTAAAGCCCCTAACAAGGGTACTTTTCAGATTGTTTACAAAGCTCGTAATAACAGCCATATGAGTAGGGAAGAAGTAATTAAGGAACTGGCAGGTATGTATGGTTTTCACACAAAACTGAACAAGATTGCATGCACAACATAGGTCAGACTATTGAAAGAGGTTGCAATGGACATACACATTTTTTGCTTAGAACCTCTGTTGAATTCTAAAAGCTTCTCTAAGACTTAAAAAAAGCTTAAAAAATACTGACATCAGTATTCCTTGTTGGTGTTGATAACTTAAGAGACTATAAGCAGAAGAGAGAACAATGTTGATTATAATTTGCAGTATCAGTTATATGTGCTTTGAAATGCTATTTGGCTTTCTCTCTGGATGCTGTATTGAAATGATAATGTTACTATTTCTGTTCAATATTTGACTCATATAAAAGCTCCACCTTACTTGAATATTTTATTGAATGCCCAAAAATTAAGAGAGAGGAGGCAAGATCCCCCTCAGTTGTAGCCAATTATTTTTGTAATTGCTTAAAATGGTGGAACAGAGCAGGACTCAGAATGTACCACCAAGTAGGACTGAAGTAACTGAAAAATTATCTCACTGCAATTACTGAGAAACAAGACATGCTTATGCTGTTAAACAGTTTGCCCAGCATCTTTTAAATTGCATCTTCTTTTACAGGAATTGTGGGCAGCCTCAATCCAGAAAACAAGGTTGATCTTAATAATCCACAATACACAATTGTGGTGGAAATAATAAAAACCGTCTGTTGCTTAAGTGTGGTGAGGGACTATGTTCTGTTCAGGAAGTACAATCTACAGGAGGTGGTGAAGAGCAACAAAGAAGATGCACAACAAAACCCATCAACTGTAACAGAAAAACAGAATTCCGAGGTGGCTGAAGCAGAAACTGAGGAGCAGGAGAAGAGCTCTAAAGAAGTAAAAGAAGAAAACAAGAATCAAAGTGAAATAGAATCTGAGCCCAAGGGGAATGATGCTCTGATAGTGTAGAAGATGTGATATAAGGGAAAGGTAAATGTAATCCAAACATTTAAAAAAAGTTGCCCTAGAGTTCTGAAAGGGTGTTGGAATGAGGAGAGGGTTTTGTTTTGAAGTCCTGGTTTTAAAATCCACATGTGTAAGAATTTTAATGCTCGTTGCAGGTGGAACTGACATTTCAGCAGAGGTAAGGGTGCTCAAGAGTGCATCACCTTTCTGGTGAAGTTTGCTGTCCTCCTGCAGCTCTGTTCTGCATTTCCTGTACCTGGCACACAAAGCAGGGGTCTGTGCATGTATATGTAGATGTGGCCACCCTGACATGTTTGGACTCTCCTGTGTTACATCTGGAGGCTACAGAAGCCAAAAGGCAGCACAGAGGCAGCTCTGAGCTATTACTGTCAGAGGGAGATCTGGAAAAGAGTTGGTTGCAGAGGGTTTTGGGAAGGATGTGAGCTGACAGCTGCAGAACTTGGTTACATTTTCTGTGTGAACAACAGAATGAGGTAAATCTGATAATTTGATGGAGGGATTTATACATATATTTATATATACACACAGATATGCTGTCTTGACTTGAATGGAAAGAACTGTTCTATATATAAATACTTGAATATTATGAGATGATTTGGAGTAAAAGATTGGACTGTTTTAGAACAATAGAAGTACAGTGCAGGCATTGCAGATGGTTTTATCAAAAACTACATGTGTGTTTACATTAGCTGTGTATGCAGCACTTACTGGTTTATAGTAAATGCTGTAATCACTGGATGGAATCCTTTTGAGTAATTTCCTGCAGATAGTATTTTGCTGCTCTTTCCAAAGACTCAATCCTTGAGGGATTTTATAAAGTGTTTCTCATTTTATTATTTTTCTTAAGTCTCAAAGTTTGAATTTAAATACTGATACGAAGCTTCTTATGAAAGAAGCTCTCCATTATACCATACTAGATAAGGGGAATTAAATTTTAGTTTTTGGTACAGTTTTAGCTTTTTGGTAATAATTTTGTTTCAGATTGAAAGTAATGCTAGTGAGTCTTTCTGTTGTCTTAGTGTTGCAGTGGGCTGTCTCTGTGACTCCTAAAAACCAACCAAAACCAGTGCAGCTATAACTTGCTTTCCAAGAGGGTTTTGAGTATGCCTCCTGTAGAACTTTCTAGTTTTAGTATTTCATTTCTAGCATAAAAGCCTGTGTGTTGCTAATGGGAAGAGACTTATCGTGCAGAACACAATTTGTTACTTCTCTTGGTTTAATGAAAAGGATGTGTTCACGTCTTTCATAATTTATATTTTCTTCTCCTGTCAAAATTGTTTCAGAAGTTGGAAAATGAAGAAGACTTTTATTTCCCTAGTCCTGTCTCCATTACAGCCCATTTATTAAAACTCTGCTTTCTTAAGTCCTGTGGTGTTTTCTTTGAATTTTTGAAGATTTTTATGTGTGGATTAAAGCCATCCATGTCTGAGTCACCCAAAGGAAAGAACCATATGAGACCAGACACAAAGACCAACTGTGAGTGTTTAGTGGTGGCTGATGTTGGTAATCATGATTCATGACAGCCTGCTTAACTTCTAAGGACAAAACTCAGGGTAATTACTGGGATTTTTTTTGTTTTCTTACCTCCTCTCTCTCACTGACCTGTCTGCCTACAGGGCTTACAGTTTACTTCTGCTTTTTCACAGCTTGCTCTTACTGAACATTCATTGTTTAGACATTAATTCCCTGGCTTTTCTGCTGTGCCATCACTTTTGGGCTCAGTCGTTCCCTCATGGTGCTTCAGTGTTTCAAATTCAAACCTTCCTGGACAAGCTATAAGACATTATTATGATCTCCCTTACATGAAAAGCCAAATAATTGCTGTCACTGTCAGTGCTGAGGGAAGATGTTACAGTCCCCAAACATCAGCTGAAGAGGTGATACATTGATGGTGGAATGTGGTGTACTTCATTTGTCCTGATGCTGACTGGAAACTCAAGGATGGTATGAAACCCTGGCCCTGGCATTCACTCTTCCCCTTGTGCTAGATTAAAAATCAGATTGGCTTGTTCTTAAAAGAAATTATCCTCAAGTTTCTCAAGCCAATCTCACAGCCTCAGTGTTTTCCTGTCCTGTCTTGCCTTTCTTGAGGGTCACAGCTGTGTAATTAAACTACGAATTTACATGTAATTCAGTTCATTTATCATTCAGTAGTGAAATACAGTAGGGGAGAGCTTTAAGTAACACCAGTAACTCCCACTGATTGGAAGCAGCTGGTAATATCCTGTGCCCAAAAGAATCATGCTGCAAAATCCTTCCTGTATTATATTCCTATTCAAAGAACAATCACCCTGTGGTTATGCCATCTTAAAACAGCTAATCCTCTAAACCTAAGAGGCTTAGTTATGTGGCCTGCCTGGAAAACAACATGAAATATGAGTAACTGTTCATTGTGGGCATGGTGTTCTTACATTTAAGACTGCTCTTGGATCAAACTGTGGTGTGGCATGTACAAAATCTGACAAAAAAGGCTCTGCCAGGACTGCTGTTGGTTGGCTTGGCCTGCAAGCACTGCCCACTCCTGCAGGGTTCTGTGTGGGCAGTCTGCCTCCCAGCCCAGCTGTGTCTTGAGGCTGGCTGGTGGCTCCTGCTGCCTGGGAGCTCCCACTGCAGAGCCCCAGAGCCCCCTGGCCAGCTCAGCACTCAGCAGGGAGGTCAGGGCAGTTATCCTGCCAGGTAGGCAGGCTGCCAGTGATCTGTCTAATGCATCTGCCTAAAGGCATTAAGTTCCTTTTTTAGTACCCTTTTTAGCCTTTTATAGTGAAAAGCTATTCACAGTAGCCTTATTATCATCAAGTTTTAGGAATATGGAATATTTGTTATAGAATATTTGTCTTTTAGAGAGTAAATATGCCACAGCTGTCAATAGAAGTCATTCCTGCCTGCTTTTCTGTGTTTTATGGTCTTCTATTACAAATCTAGGCATCATAAGGCTATTTATTTTATAATTAGCAGTTTGGCTGTTCTCTAATATTGCTTCTCTATTTAAAAAAGGGACTAAATTGCCTCTTTTCCTGCCCCCTTAGAGGTATCTCAATATTAATGAGATACAGGTGTACAAGGGTGTTAAAACATGAGGAAATTTCCTCTGGAGATAACTCTAACAGGGTTTAGGTAGAAGGCACTTACTTGAGCAAATGGCTGAAGTTCAGCCCCTCAGCCCTGCTGCTTTCAGACACCATCAGCTTTGTTTTCAGAGACTGGCACCTGGATGCAGCCAAGTCCACCACAGGAGCAAGAGCATGGATTACAATAACACACCTGGCCTTTAAAGCCAGCAAGTGATAGCAGATGTCAGGTGCTGCCAGTTGTGTTGTCCCTGGGATGATGATAACAACCTGAAAGTGCAATAAAATTGGAAATGTATTTAGGTATTTTTCCCTTTCAGTCCTGATCACTTCACAGCTTTTCCAGATTTATTGACTACCAGCACCATTCAATCCAGAAATGAGAATGTGCTAAAACATGTCTCACACATCTGAACTTGAATAGAGATGTGCAGACTTGAGGTACAAAATAGCTCCTTTGCTACAGGCACAGTGAAAGTAGGATGCAAAACTTTGAGGCAGAAAACACTGGCAGCTTTGAGTCTGTCACAGTTAAACTGATTTAACCCAAGAAAATGAAAGAAAAATGATGAAGGTAATTACATCAGTTGTTAGAGACTACCCCAGTCCCCCCTTTGATTGTTCAAGCAAGGAAGTCAAATAAGAAATATAATTGTTAAGTGAATTAACTTCTGGCATAGAAGGTAATAAACAATCTACAGACCACTAGGAATTACCCAGTTCACCTGTTTGAGTACAAGCCATGCTCAGCTGCCACCACTCTGAGATTAGAGCTCCATTTAATTTCATCTCCTTTTCCATTTCTGCCCCTAAAGAGATAAAGTCTCAACTATCCTCTGTTTCAGTAGTGCAAGTTCAGCTCCATTAAGATTAATGTAATGGACACAGCATTTTTTGCATTTGTTTTCTATTTCTGACCTCAGACAGTAATGAACTTGGTAGCTGGAAATCAAAGGAATATCCATTTCAGAGCTTGAGGGTGTGAAGGAGGTGAGATCCACCTGCAGAACCCTCCTGGCACAAGCCTGGGACTTGTGTTTATTAGCCCCTTGATAACAATTAGTTGTCCTGAAAGGTCATGTGAACAGTTTTACTACACAGCACATTTGCTGGTTTTCCAGGCTCCTGCTACCAGCAGATATGTTTATGGGTAGTGCATAGGGGGTTTACAGCACAACCAGGAAAATCTGAGATAAGTAACACTCTGCTGCTTTTTGGTTTTGTTTTTTTCTGGTTCACAGGTGTTTTTATGCTCAATACAGCCTTTGCCATAGAGTTCAGCTACTGCTTATAACTTCTGAATCAAGTGCTGTAGCAGCATGGTGTGAAGTGCAAGGGCTACAGAGAGGTAACAAGAAATGTGAGATGTGACCTAGCAGGGATGATCTAAACCTCTGCTCTTCCCATAACCTTGGAACAGTTTGACTCTTATGGAAATATCTCACAGTCTGAACTGACACCTCAGCCCAGGAAATCCTTGATTATATTTAATCCTGAAACTCTATGCAACCCAGTACTGGCTAGACCTGGAAGTCTGATCACCAACAATATTAAAAAACATCCTCACAAAATAATTGGCACAGAGTTACACATATCGTGGCTTTCAGTAAAAGCACTGCAGATACAAAAAATATGGACTAATCAATTTTTCCCTCTTCTATCACTATTTTCAGAAACCTTTTCTCCCATGTACATTTAAAGTTATAGAGAATGTATTGCTTTAGAAATATTTCAAAGCAGCAGAGCAGCAATGTGTATCTTCCACCCTTATTCAGAAGGCTGTCCTCTGAAGACTGACAGGAATCAGGATGGAATACACAAAATGCAATACACAAAAGTCCAGGATGAGCATGTTCTGGTGAGGAGCTCAGCAGCAAAGAGCACCACTCTGTGTTTGTCAGTCTCTTCCTATGAATGTTCCCAGAGATCATTGATAGCTCCTGAACAAACCCCAACTTGTCTGCACAGAGAAAAACAACACGACTTCACAGTTTCATTACAAACTGTTCTCCTTTTCTGTGGCAAGCCTGCAAATTTAAAAGTTTCAGGCTCATTTTAGGATTTAGCTGGCAGACAGCACATCACTCCCAGTGCCCAGCAAAGAGAGTAAGTTCTGGTTTAGAGAAACAAGGAATATCAATTGGTTGACTCAGTAATTCCTCAAGTAGTACAGGACAAACACACACCTCTGAAACTGAGCACGGCCTTGAGGAGCTTTGTGTATTTGATTGAAACCCTGGGCAGTGCGACAGAGCAAAGGCTCCTGCCCACACATCAAACAGAAATGCTTTGATTCACCAGTTTGTTTCTTCCTTTTTTCCTGGTCAGGTTCAGGTTATCATTGCAGAACTGCAAGAACATGTTGGAAAGTCTGTCTGACCCGATGTGCAGACTGAGCAGGCTGTGCTGCAGCAGAGAGGAAACCTGAACAAGCCCTTTCCTGCTGGAATGAACGATTTGTGCCACTACCAGGGCTCAGGGAAAAATCTAGCCAGGTCTGTTTAAAGCCCAGCACAGACCAATACAAAAACCTAGGAACATGTTTCAGGATTACACTTCTAAATTTGCTTTACCATCAATTACTTTCAAAGTTAATAATTAGATTATTAATTAGATAGATTTAAAAATTTATTGCTTACATGGAATAAATGGATTACTTTAAAAATCTGATTGCTTCACTTCAAAGTGGATTACTTTTCCAAAAAGTACTCACATTTGAAATCTGAATGCCCTTAAAAAGAATCAGATGCTGAAATTGTGAGCAGATCACATTTTTCAGCATTTTTTTGTTTGCACTTAAAGATCTAATCCAATTTCTTGTTTTTCTGTCCAAAAATGGATTACATTTAAAATACAACATTACATTTAAAATATCCAACTTGTTTTCCTTCTGTTCTGACTGACTGAAGGAGAAAAAAATTAGTCTCAGAACAAAGCTGTAATACAAGAAAACAGAAGTTTAAAACCCTGCTACAGCCAGGTTTGAGAACAACCTTATTTTGTTCACTTTTCTTCTGGTAGAATCACATTAAACAAACCACTTGCTCCCATGGGGGGTTTAATTTTCTACACTCACTAGAAGCCTGTGAGATTGTGTTTGAAGATAACTTTATTTTGGATTTTAAGGACTGTAAAGGAACCCCTTGACAAATTAGCAGCTGCTGAGCTCTGTTGCTCTGCCATAGCTGATGGAAGCTCAGACAGTGATGGTGAGTTCTGAATCTGAAATCTAACACTTGAGTGTGATGGCCAAACTTGGCAAATTACCCCTTCTCTTACTGATCTTTTCAATAACAAACCCTTTTCAAACAGATAAGCTTATGTACATTTCATTTATAAATTGTGTTCATTTTTTATTCTTACAGGATGACTATTTAGATCTAGATCAAGTATTAGCAGAAAAGTTGGTTATATAGCAACAATCTGAAATCCTTTTAAATAACTAAACCCAAACTTATCTAAAGGCTGCTCTGTTTTTCATTAAAGCTTTATTCCAACTTTTGGTATTGCAGGGAAAGGAGATGAAGTTGTAGATCACTTATAAAATGCTCCCCTGCTCAATGGTCTGGCAAAAATAACTCATGCAAAGTCACAAAAATCACAATCCAGAAAATCTGAAGGACCAAGTTCCAAACCCATTCTGGAAATGTATTAAGCATTTCAGGATATAAAACTAAATATTAACTTTCTTACTAATGCAAGCATAGCAATTTTATGTGAACAAATGCATACAAAACCCATATATTTCTATACACTGTATATATGTATACGTGCAACATTAGCACATACTGTTACTTTCTACAATTTACTAATTTCTCATTATGCATAACAGCATCATCTATTAAATGATTATTTCTCACATACTGAACATAATCTCAATTCCAATTTCATTTACCTCAGAGGGGTTTTTGAAGCAAAAGACGGGATCTTATGTTCATATCTATTTCAGAATACTTCCAGCCTTGCATTGAGAATTCCACTCCTGGCTAGTGCTTGCAAGAGACAAGACACTTTCAAAAGAAAGGACACCTACACATGGTTCTCATCCTACCACCAAAAGTGTGGATTTTGAACCTATCCATTAAAACTGCTAATTCACCATCAGTCACAATGAATTTTTAGGACTTTTACTGCCACTATCCAATGGCACCAGAAAAGATGTTCTTTTCCAATCTCTTCATAATGCTGCATTTTTGAAACCCATATAGTGTCCATACCAGTCACCATGTCCTTTCCATAAGCTTTGGATGTCAGGGTAAACTCTCAGGAAATAGTGAATCAAAATATATTTGACATAAAATACCTTTTCAAATGTGGGCATTATCTTTTTTATTGTCTCTCAAGAATAACATCAAATAGAAGCTGGGCTGCAAAGAGGGATGGTAAGGAGGTCTCAGAGGGAAAACCTATTGAAGTTTTCTATTGAAAATTTTATTTTTCACCCAGAATAATACAATTCAGTCAGGTACTGACATTGGAAACTCAGCAAGCAGGCACAAATATCACATCTTGATGTTACCTGTAGTTTTTTGATGCTCAAGCACTTAACAAAAAGAGATCAGAATGTTGGCAGCTATAGCAGTGAAATGTATATAGTGCTAATGGAATGGAAGTAGTTCTGTTAAATTCCAAACAATGCTATATCCGTCCCCACTCTTTGTCTCTTAATTCATTCCTCTTGATCTTCCCAGTGACTGTCTTTGGCAGCTCTTTGACAAATTCCACCTAGATAAAATAAAGAGAGAAGGCAATGCAGCATGTTCTACAGAGTTGGTTTTCCAAGACTCTCCAAGCATATGTGGAAAACTGAGAGGGCTCCCATCAGTAAGAGCTGCCTGCCTCAAATCCAAACCAAACCAAAGAGCACATTGTGCCACTTGTGACACCATCTCTGTGGCTGCCTGGATGGCCAAACATCTGTACAGCTGCCTCTCAGCTGGCCAAACTGAGTACAGAAACTCACAGCAGAAGGGCAAATGCCAGTATCAGAGGTCAGAGATGAATGACAAAAAGAAGAAAGAAAAGGATGTTACAGCCCCAAGGTCTTTAATGGTTCTTAGTTCTGTGAGCTCTGCTCAAGTTAGCTAAGGCACTGCAGATCTTTTCCTGTGGTGCTGTTACTAGGAAGCACCAAGTGTGTCCTCTTGGGCTTGTGTTGGTTTATTAGTTGTGATGATCAGTAGATAAAAACTTCTTTAGATTCAGTCATATGCCACCTTAAAGGCATGGGCAAGTGCTTGTTTGAAGGTTAAATACAAAATGGAGAATTATGATTGTGAGTCTGACTTAGAACATGGAGATCTGACTGGGATATACAAAACCTAGAAAATTTTGAGAAGTTTGAACAAGTACTTTTACACAAATTCATCAAAAACAATCTAAACTAGTTTTATTTGGGAAAGGTCTTCTGGAGCCAGTGGTCTAGATGAATCTTTACTGCTGTCTCTTTCAAGTGAATCATGAAAATCTAAATGGTAATTCTCCTGAGATTTAGGGAAGGGTGCCCTGTTTTCAAGTTTCTCCTCAGAAATATTTACCTTTCTAGGGTATTTATATGGAGCAGTAGTTTTCTTGACATGGTCCTGCAAGTCACGAGTTAAGCTCTTCAGGTCAGTGGATGAAAAGGTGCGGGACAGAACCACAAATGCTTTCACGACCTGTAAGGTAGAATTAACAAAAGTGATCTGATGCCATCTTTATTTAGGGGCTGATGTGCAGTTACCAGTGAGCAGCACTGCTCAGAGTCACAACAGTCATGAGGAACAGAGAAAGCAGCACAGGATAAGAAATGATTGTGCCCAGCTTCTGCATGTGTATGTGCAGAAGGGAAAGTTTATAGAACAGTTTCTGTGCCCTCAATACAAATAAGAGCCTTTTCCCTTTCTTCTCAGCAGCAGCCAAGAGGAAAGGGGAATGAAGTGTGTCTCTGTGGAGTTCTGTCTGAAGCTAAGGGACATTTCGTTTCTCTCTGAAGTTCACACTGAGGACAGTAAACACTGTTATCCTGGCACAGGATTGTGCATTTACCACACCTGCAGCCCACGTCTAATTCTCAGGCAAGTGCAGTAGAACTCTGGCTACACCAAGAGTCATAAATCACAATTTAATGTACAGACAAATGCTTAAGAACAAGGGCAAAGTAAACATCACAGTAGTGTTCTTCACAGAGAAGACCTTGGGATGAAATGAAACTCAGAAGAGTAAATGGGAAGGGATTTTTCTTGTCAGCCCCACTAGGGTTATCCATGATGGAAGTAGATGTGGTGCTTAGGCACATGGTGTATTTGTGGACCTGACAGTGCTGGCTTCTTGGTTGGACTCAATGATCTCAGAGGTATTTTCCAACCTAAACAGTTCTATGATTCTAAGATGACATTATTGCCTTAGAGCTTTAAGTTTTTCAGTAAAGTAGAAATTCCTTGATATCATTATATATTTGGACAAATACATTGCTTTCCCCCTCCATTCAGCATCCTTACCTCTCCTCTGAGGGGGTCTGGGCTGCTGACAACAGCTGTTTCTACCACAGCTGGGTGCTCTATCAGGGCACTCTCTACTTCAAATGGCCCAATGCGATACCTAGGTCAGGAGAAATAAAAATGAGGTTTGGCTCTTGCTTTTTGTCTGGAAAAAACAGTACCAAAAGTTTTAAAATTTTCATGTTGAAGAAAAAAAAAAAACAAAGCCAGAACAAATCAATAACCAGCTATAGAAGTTTTAGGCAAAATGGGACAGGGGGCTGGGCTAGAAGTAGGAGCATTTCATAGTGGTCTTCGTGGCAGAGGACTGCTGGGGCTGTGGATACTTCTCCATCTTTCCTCTCTCCTTGGGGCTCTTAGGCTGGAGCTCCATCCCACCCTGTAGCTGGGGTCTGCAGCAGCCTGTGCCACATTATGGAATCACATCATACAATATCAAGTTCTTTCCTTTCAACATATAAATTGTTTCAAAAGCTCTTTGAATCCAATTGAGGTTCCTTCAATTTTAGTCAAAAATTAAACTATATAAACATCCCTCCTTTGCCAACTGAAGTCTTCATTCTTTGTTGAAACACACGAGATGCTGCAGGGGAAATGGATCCAGTATCATCACAGAGATGATACTGCAGGTCTGTGGAAAGCTGATAATAACAGCAAGTATTCCAAAATCAAGAGGTCAATACATTCCTGTTACAGGATTATGATTCCAGAAGCTCACGTTAAGAATATACAACACAACATGTGAGGATATACAATGGCAGGTTTAGAATGGGTGTGTGCAAACTAACCCTGAAGAAATGATGATGTCATCATCTCTGCCAATGAACTGGAAATATCCCTCTTCATCCACAGTCCCTCTGTCTCCAGTGACATAAAAATCCCCACGTTCACTTTCTGCAGTTTTCTTAGGGTTATCCTTAAAGTGGTTTACAAGGAGTAGTTTAGATTTTGAGCATGTATTAGCTATACATTATGCTATAATACACATAACAAGTGCACTGCCACTTAATTTTTTGGTCAATGATGTACTGATATTGCCATAAGATACAATGAAATAGGTTTAAAATAATTTCTATTCTTTAGGAAAAAATTAACTTGATCCTAAATAAATTAAAAATTAAATTATTTTCTTTCCTTTTCTAACACCCACCAATTCAAATAAACAAGTTACTCTGGTAATAAATAATAAAATGGTGAAAAATGTCCATCCTTTAGGACCCCGCTGCAGTTGGAGAGCTTTTGGGGAGATTGGTTGTGGTGGTAGGGAATAAAATAACATTCTTACTAAATATTCAGAGAAAAAACCAAGTGGCCTTATAGGTTTGCTTCTGATAGCAATTTCCCCCTGTTGTCCTGGAGGCAGGATATTGGCATTTTTGTCTATGATCTAGAATGAAAAACAGTTCTTATTTTAGTCCAATGGAAAAACAAACTCCAAACACAAATCCAACCAAACAAAAAATCTCCCATGACAGAATCTAAAGAGCAGTCAACAAACCTGAACATCATAAAGGGGAGCTGCTTTCCCCATTGATCCAGGTTTAATCTTCATTCCTTTAGAAACAGAGCAGATTACTCCCTGTAAAAAATCCAAATCAAACCAAAGCTTTTCAAAAGAAAATTGCTAGATTCACACTTAATTCATTAAATGTAGTTTCTAGACTAATTCTAAAGTAAGGAATTAAGATTCATAGGATCCTATATGTTAGTGCTGTAAGGTACAGATAAGCAAAATCATAGAACTCCCTGAAATAATCCTGTTCCATTCTCTGTGAAAAATTCATGTCCTCTGCTAACCAGTCTTCTTCCCTTAGACTCAAACTCTGCCCTCTTGACTGACACTGTTACTTGGAATTAGCTTAAGGACATTTGTGGAAATATTACAGCACATTCCCTCCCAAACCCTCATGTTCCTGGCAGTTTCTGTTCTTGTGAGGAGAGCCATGAGAGGGAGTTCTTTCAGAGGCTACCAGGGAAGGGAATTACTGAAACATTCACAAAATGTGAAGGAGGAAACAGACTGTGTTCTTACAAAACAAACCTTACAGCAAAAAGAAATTCCAGAGATTCAATAGGCTATTGTTCCTACATGTACCATGTACCATTTCAGTCTGGCCATACACTTCATGGATGTCCAGCCCAGTGTAGCTCTTCCACTGCTCCATGACTTCTGGATTGAGTGGTTCCCCTCCACTTATGCAGTACTTCAGGCTCATGAATTTGTATCTTCACAGGGAGTTAAAAACAAGAAAGGCAATACTTAAATCTAGAGGGAGAGACCAGGAGCAGGCAAGGGTGAACACCATGGGAGAGTTAATGCCACAAAGTGGGGAAATCAGAGGGGCCCTGATCCTCTGCTCCCAATCCAAGGATATCACTCTGTGCTCAACACTCTCCATAAGCAGAAGTCAGAGTTAAACATGTGAAAAATAAAATTTTTGCTGAAGTCAGCTGGGATTATAAATAAACCAATACTGATCTGCTGAGCCAGGGCCCTGATTGCTGACCCTTTGCAACAGGCCAAGCAAGAAAGTTCAAGTGGGAAGGAAGGAAGGAACAATGACCGGCAGTGAGAACTGGAACAGGGGGTGAGGTACAACTGCCACAACAAAGAATTCCCTCACAGTTATGCTGACATGCACTTTCTAGGATGAAGTCCTTCCCAAAGTCTGGACAATTAATGTGGCAGACAAAAATTATGACAAAGTATTTAACAGACTCAGTTTCATACTCATAAGTTCAGTAGCATAAGTCTCAAACTTCTGAGGGAAAACATCAAGTTTCTCTGATCAAAACTTCAGCAAAACAAATTTTGCATGATGGTCAAGGATTTCTCGTCAAGGATATTTTCAACTAAATTATTACCCTATTTTGGGTCAAGTAGTTAGATATAGGAGATGACTAAGTTTAGTTAGGGTAAATTAAACATTACTAAATAATTTTTTTACATACTTGGACAGATCATTTTGCACCAGCATGCGGAACAATGTTGGAGCACCGACCAGGGCATCAATAGGGAATCTGCAGAGAGTCTAGAGGGTTAAACAATAAGAAGGACATGTGAAGCTCAGACAAAAACTGCCTTTGGAATGTTCAGTAAGCAGGTGACACAGAAAGGAGAAGTACATTTGTCCCCTATGTTGGGTGAGGAACCCTCTGCAGTTGGTGCAATATGCAGAGATTGTAGATTTGATTAGAAAGGTCCCGTGCTAACACATCTACCTAACACCAGGACCCACAGTTTGGGGCTTGGCCAGAATAGTTCCTCCTCTGTCTACATCACAGGGAGGTGTTCACTTTCATCTTGGATGGTGCAGGCACAGAAACACTTCATTTCTGCATTAATACCCTCTGATACTATTTCCACAGTCACTAGAGTGAATGGCAGGCATTTTGTTCATGTGCTCACCAGCTATGAGTAAAATGTATGAATGGATTGCATGTTTGTTCCCTTCTGTGTACATTAAAAATGAAAGTAGGGCTTTACACAACAAATACAATATCTCAAACACTACTGTAAACACAACCCCCATGAAATCTGTGGATGCAAGAATTGGTTTTGGCATGCTTTCTGCAGATAAATATATTTCCAAGAGTTTTTCCCTTACATTTAGGATAACTTCTGAGTCAGTCTGTGGTAGGTTATGTATAAAGATGCATGATCCAAAAACCCAAGGATCAAAAAAAGATGCTATTGAAGTTAGTATCCATCCTGTGTCTGCAGTGTTCCATATAATTTGAGAGGGAGTCAAATCCAACCAGTACCTGACAGAGAAAAAAAAAAAAGGATAATAAAATATACCCAGAAAGAGGATAAGACATATTAATTGGAAGATTGAGACACTGAGGTGATCCTAGTCCCCATCAATCTGATGGAGTTTTTACTCTGATTTCAAAGGGAGAAAGTCTGGGGATGTACACTAGTATTTCTTATTCAGTAATTTTTTACAATAGCTCTACTATGCAGCTTCAATTATTTTATGTTCAACCAGGCTTAACTCTTTCATACCTTTCACTTAAAAGGGGTCTGAAACCAAGACTGCCCTGGGAATGTTGAGTCATCTTTGGAGAACCTGTAGTTCCACTGGTAAAGAAGATCATCATTGGGTCTTGAATCCTTGTTTTGATGCAGGAATGGTCAGCAGATTGATTTCTGTAAAAAGGAGAATGTAATTATAACTTCAATGGTTGCAGTTGATGTAAAATGAGTGCTTGTGGGAACAGCTCTGCTTTGTCCTCGTGACTGCGGTGGCACTCAGTCATACTCACTGGTACAGCTCAGTGAAGTTCAGCCATCCCTCCCTGCTGCCTTTGGACACCATTAGCTTGGTTTTCAGGAGCTGGCACTGGGATGCCACCGAGTCCACTGCAGGAGCCAGTTTGCCAGTGGTGATGATGCACGCAGCCTTTGATGCCTGGAGTCGGTACAGTATGTCTTTGGCTGACAATTGGGATGTTCCCGGGATTACGACAATTCCTGGAAGACAGGTAAAGTTAGTTTGTGTTGGCATTTTTTCTATGTCTGATTCTTTTCTAAGAACCTAAGCAATTAAATACTCCCAAACTGATCTCTGATACGGATTTGCCCTGGTGTTCCCCAGCCAAAGTTAGATTAGATTAATGCAGGCGCCTGTGCTCTCCTGTCAGGAATGAAATATGGATCTGCCTGGTGACTTCCATGGCTCTTCCCTGCCTTCTGGCATCTTCTTGCCCAATGCATGAGCTACCTCTTCCATGGCCCCTGGTGAAAACCCTTCAGGACTGCCTGGCAGTTAGTCCACTCACTGGATTATTACACTATTTTTCCTTGATAAACCATATCCATTCTTGATCTTCTCTTCTGACCACTTGACCTCACTAACCTGCTCGCATACAAGCCACCTTGACCAGCCACCATTCTGGAATTCGTGGTAGGATCAGGATAAGCCTGTCTCCCTTCTGCAGTCCACATTCTTTAGTCAGTACATTGGCCACTTTCCGAGACAGGAACCCCAGCTCCTCAAAGCTCCACTTCACTTCTTCTCCTTCGCCATTTATCCACCAGAAAGCAGGGTTTGATGGTCTCTTTCCAGCCTATGAAACACAGGAATTTAAACATAAAAGATTTTCTTCGGAAAGACCATGAAATAATAATGCACATACATCTGTAAATTATGGAAGATCTGAGTATTTGACAGCACGCATATGAGTTTTTTTATTTCCTTGTCCTTAAAGGATCGAGATTTGCTATTCATCAAGCTCAGTTATTCCCAACAGATTCTCCTTTTCTGAACTTGAAATGTTTACCAGCCTAATTGTTTCCAGACCTAAGTTCTAGTCTGGATCCTATTTCAGTTTAAGCCTTTTACTCTGCATTAATGGTCCTACAAAATAACAATAAATAAAGCAAGAAACAATGAACTTTTGTATAATTTCCTAATGCAAATTTAATTTGGCAACTGATTGTTTTTATAAAGAAGAAATCCCAGCTTATTCTAAATGAAATTTAAAATTAAAGTATTTCACTGGCACAACAGAAGATCACCTACCTTTTCAATCTCAGACCATTTATCCAGTACATCACTTGCAAAGTTAAAATACTTCGGTATTTCCTGTTTGCCCTGTCTGATGGACTCATACTGGGAATATACATCAGAGGAAAGCAGTGTGGGATGTCCATGGAAAGTCCTATTGGGAAGTTTCAGAGTCCACAAGAGTTTTAGTTTCTGTAATTTCAACAGCAGCTTCATGGCAGAAGACTATGTGTCTAGATGCTGTCACTATATAAGAAAATCGCAGAATTTTTGCTATGAATCCTGCAACAACAAACAAACAAAAATCAAACCAACAAAAAAAGAAAAATAATATTGAGATTACCCAAAGATAACCCAGTTATGAATTAAGGAGTTCTTCATTAAAGTCACTTGGCTAGTCAGAGCCAGACTGATGATTTTAACGTGCTAATTAAATGTTAAGTTCCTGCTCTCTCATATCTTTAATTTTTAAATTTATTGCCCACAACTCTCCATAGTAAAACACAACATCATATATTATTCTTTACATTAGAAGAATGTTCCTGCTTCAAACATTCAGTATCTGATTCTCTATTCATTTTTCTTTTCTGCTTGTTTCCAAACTAGTTCCATCAAGAATCTCACAGTTTAGCCTCAGCAGTTCCTGACTGATACATCCATTCACCACATCAATCCCAAGAGCCTTTACTTTATTATGTGGCCCCTGAGTTTGAGATAGAGGCTTTTCTACTCATTTTCCTGGCCTGTCTGCTGTGGACAGGAGAGATCAGGAGCTGCAGGGGGAGATCCTCTTCATTCATTTCACTCACCTGTTAGGACATGTTTCCCATATGAGGCACTGTAAAGATCAGCCTGGAGATGTGAAACCTGGAAACTCCTTCATAAAGGTTTTGGAGTGAAACTCTTCAGACTTTACTGCTCACCTCTTCTGGAGTCACAAGAAGAGAATGTGGCACAAAACAGACCAAGCAGAAGAAGTCTTCCTGTGGAGTAACTTTTTTCTTGTAATCATTGACACCATTGTTAATTATGCAGAATTTGCACCTTTAACCTAAAGCATTTTAGGTCTTCTTTTGCCTCAGCTTTAACCATTTAAGTACATAACAAATTCATCATGATGAAGAGAAGCATTAAAAAGAAATTTTTTTTCTTTCCACTCTGAAAGAATCTGAGAATGTAATAGTGGTAGTTATTGTCAAGAATATATCAATGTGCTGCTGATACCCACCACAGGACAAAGATTATTTTTATTAACTTCTCTTTTATTTGTATGTCTCTAAGAGTGTAGTTGCACTATGTTTGAATGTTTTCTACTTTTTCTTCCACAGTATGTTTTTCACAATGTTTCCACCTGTTCTGGGTCATAAACATGTGCCATGTTTGATGTCTTATGGTTGGTACAGGTAATAGAATATTTCTCTCCTTGTTTTCCATATCACTCTTGCTCTTTTTTATACTTTTGCCCACTCTTTGCCCCTTAGAACATTTCTCTGGATTTTCCCAGTAACTGTCTTTGGCAGCTCCTTAACAAACTCCACCTGAAAGGCAAAAATATATAATGTTTAAATTCCCAGCTGAAGGAAAGACACACTTTCATTATGGTTGGGGATAAAAGGATGGGAAGCTGCAGAGCCAGGGCTGGGATGATGAGATGCTCACTGAATACCTTGCCATTTGAGCTGCTGTGAAAACCCCAGTACTCCATGAAAGAAAGACTGGGCCCTCAGGAAGTAAAATTTCATGACCATTGCCTCCCCCTGAGTCCATTCTAGCACACACAGCCAACCCAAGGCTACAGCTGCAGCTGATCCTGTCATCTACTTTTATTTTATCTAACTCTGGTTGGAGTGTTTGTCAGAAAGGTGTTGGAAAAGAGCTGAGGCAGGACAAAAAATGCTCAGTTTCTGGTACAATGAGAGAACCTGTCTTTTTGGGCTGTACTTACCTTCCTTGGATACTTGTATGGTGCAGTCATCTTCTTGACGTGTTGTTGAAGTTCAAGAGCTAATTTTTTTTGATCATGTGATTCATAAGCAGGAGCTAAAACAATGAAAGCTTTGACCACCTGTGCCACAAAAATGAAGGGGTTCCATTAACTTCCAGAAGTGGCAATAAGGGAATACAATTGTGCAAAGAGAATATCAAAATTCAGAATGACAAAATTTGATATTTTTCTTTAATTTCCCTTTTAATTAGCTGTTTATTACAGAATGCTATGTTATGAAGGACCCATTCTGGAGCAGGGGATTTTTTTCCATATTTCCAGCTTTTTTTTTCCTTAAATGTATATCCTAATAAAGCTGAAAATCTTGACTCTGTTACTCAAAGAAATGTTGCAAAGTTAGAAAATATAAAACAAAAATTAAACACTCTGAATGTCACTGCTACACTGCACTAAGTGACAAAACAAGAAATAATCAAAATTTCATTGCTTAAACAAAAACACATCTTTATTAGTCTGAAAAGCTAAAATAGTTTTCCACATAAAAACCTGCAAACAAAGAAATAATTTGATATTGAAAGACTTATTAAGATATGGATTTAAAAAAAAATTAGCCTGTCTGTTTAAAAAATATGTAACATGCTGAATTCCAGGGAAGCCTAGTACATCTAAGGAAGTTGATACTTAGTAGAAAGGGTATTTCTTTTACATTTTTCCCTATTTTGTTTTACCTCCCCTCGCACTGGGTCGGGACTGCTGACAACAGCCGCCTCCACGACTGCCGGGTGCTCTATCAGTGCACTCTCCACTTCAAAGGGGCCAATGCGGTACCTGGGGAGCACAGAGACAGCTCAGCCCAGCAGCAGGGACCAGGCCTTTGGCCTTTCCAGGCTGCATTTCATCAGGCAGCTCTAACAGGGAATGCCTTACCCAGCAGAGTTAATGATATCATCAGCTCTTCCAACAAACCAGATGTATCCCTCTTCATCCATAACGCCTCTGTCCCCAGTGAGATAAAAATCTCCACACAGAGTGGCAGCAGTTTTCTCTGGATTATCCTGGCAACAATCAAACATTTCAGAAAAGGTATCTGATGCAAAAAATGACAAAAATAATTTTTTCAGTTGTTCTCAAAGTAAGTGTGTTCAGTACTGTTTTGTATTTTCAACTAAAAAGCCATGTTAATTAGCAGTGTGATGCCTGAAGTATATGAAAGGTAGAAAAGAGCACTACACACCAAAGAATGTATGTAGAGATTTCTGTTGTAGAGAGAAAAGGTTGTGCTCTATTGAAATGCCCATCCATCACAGCAAATGTGTAACCCACAAAAATGTGTAACCCACTCTGTCCAGGGAAATGATTTATCATTGCAGGTGGTCGCCACAATAACCTCCTGTCAAAACAAATTTTTTACCCTTAACTGATAGGACCAAAACTCAAATGAGGTCACCTGCGGGAAAAACTTCATTATTTGCATTGACCAATAGGACCTCAACATCCAGTGTAACCTCTTGGTTACATAGGAAAACACTTTGACAACACAAGACAGAGTGAAAACCAGAAGCTATAGTATTGAACTGGAGGAAGTTCCTTATCCCCTAGTGAGCAATTATTTTACAAGTTGTTGTCAGGGGATGCTACAAATATCCAAATATTATGGGGGTTCAGAAAAGGATTAAAAATATGGATAGGTCCCCCAATGTTATTAATTATGATAGTTCAATTGCAGGGGAGAATATCTTTAAGTTTGCCTGAGTCTACTGTTTTCTTAAGAACGTCCTGCTCCTCAGCATCACCACACACTGATAAGGCTCAAAGTCCTCAAGTAACCCAGTAAAACTTTCTGAGGATCCTGCATGGAATTCTGCTCCTGGCAGACCTTTGCCCTGGGTCTCTCCTGAGTCCCTCAGCAGACACAGACACAGCAAGTCAGGCTCACCAAGTACTCAGAGAACAGACAGAAGGGTCGTGTGGGTTTCACTCGGATAGCAATGGTGCCCTCTTCTCCTTTAGGCACAACAGCCCCATGCTCATCTACGATCTGCAGAAAGGACAGACACAGCAGGGGTGCTTTGATCAGCTCAGAGGAACATCTGCTGCAGCTCAGGGCAGGGCACAGAAGGGATGCAGCAGGCAGCACTGCCTTACTGTTCTACCCACAACTGCCTCATACCTGCACATCATAAGGGGGAGCAGCTTTTCCCAAAGAGCCAGGTTTAATTTTCATTCCTTTCATATTGGCACAGATTGCCACCTGCAGAACAGATTTTTTTAAAGATTTTTTAAAAATTGTTGCAACATCTTGTAAATTTTATTATTGTTTGCATTAGGCATCTTTCCATGGCTTTGTTGTGCAAGGCCTGAATCAGGACCAAAGCACTGTGGGTTTTTGAGAACATCAGAGGGGTTGAGAGGCATTTCAGGTCAGACCTGTGAGAACTTTGTTTTGTTGAGTCTGAGCCAGTGGATTGTCCTGCAAACACTTGACTTTTATTTTGCAGGACAGCAGATTATTATTACAGATCTTATTTCAATACTGGGACAGTTAATTTGGGACCATTTCAAGGGCAAAATGAGAGAAATCCTGAGATCTGGCTCTTAATAGTTTTGTTGATGTTCATTTACAGAGAAGTCTGAGATGTGAGCTGGTTTAATATTTGCCATTAAAAACTCAGACAGGCCAAATTGATAGCTGGAGCAAATTATGTTTTCAGAGTTTTTTTCAAGTAAAGATTACAAAGGGATCTCCTACAACGTATTTGATCTGAAGTGTCTCTGGCATGGTTTTTACAGGGGTCTAAACCATTAGAATATGCAGCTCGCTGATTCTGGAACTGTATAATCATAATTATACAATGTCTTTTTTTTTTAAATCATATAAATGATTCTAACCTTTTCCCTTGATTTATCAAGGACATAGTGGCTCTGGTAGTCTTACCTTTGAATGGGTATACTACAAGAATTAATGAAAACGTACTGTTTCAGACTGGCCATAACCTTCATGGATATCCAGCCCTGTCTGGGTTTTCCACTGGGAAAACACTTCAGGATTCAGTGCTTCCCCTCCAGTTACACAGTGCTTCAGCTTCAGGAACTTGTACCTTGAGAGGAAGAGCAAATGAAATCATTCTCTTAACTCCTAAAATGAGCAGTTAGCAGCCCTAACTAAACAGACTTCCTTGGCTTTCCAAGTACACCTAAGACTGAAGGAAAGGCTGGATAGGATGACAGAGCCTGAGCTCTCTGCTAAAGCTGGGCTGGCTTTTGGCAGGATGAAAGACCTATGTGACAAGAAAGAGTACCTTACCAAAGATGTGAAAACTCCTTGCAAACCACTTCTCACAGGCTGGGTATTTTACAGAGTAACAAACCAGGAAGAACAGCTGCCAAATAACTCTCAGCATGTGGAACTCCTCTAACTGCTTCCTTCATTCTCAAGCATGTGAGAACAACTCCATGGTGCACCAGTAACTCCTGATGAAATGATGCCTATAGCACTGGCTTAAATTGAACTGTGAAGCCTAAGTTCAGAGGAAGTGACAGCTTAAAAAATGTCCTTTGTTTCCTCTGTGCTGTCTATTCAAAGACCCAGTCCTGAAGCCCAGGTAGCCTATGGTGTGGCTAATTCTTCTCACATTTGAAAATGGAGAGGGTTCTGTACTGAGAGCAAGCTTTGCTAATTAGGTTTCCTTGAACTGAAAAAGAGAATTAAGGAACCTAAGGAACTAAGCATGCAGAGCTGTCCCAGCATTATACCCCAGCCTCCCTCCCCTCCCTGCTGTACCTGCTCACATCATGTTGGACCAGCATGAGGAAGGCGGTGGGAGCCGTGCAGAAGGTGGTGATGGGATATTTTGAGAGAGTCTAGAAAAAGAGGAAGTTATGGTGCTGAAAAGAAAGTGTAATGCTGGGTCTGACCTTGTGAGTGTGCAAGTGATTAACACAATTCACATGCTCAAATGTCTGCAAGATGAAAACCCTAAAAATGCTGTACCAGGCAGTCCAATTCGTGCATAATATGGAATTTTCTGTCCAACAGAAGTCACTCATGTAAATGAAGGACCAGTGAGAGCAGTAGTTCCAGTTAAGGGTTTTTTTGGGGTTTTTCCAAGGTGTCTGTGTCCCAGACTCAATCCTAATTGGTGATAGGGAGCTATACCACAATTTTTCCAGTATTATTCTTGGGAAGTCAAGGTTTCTGTCCCACACAAGAAGCCAATGTTGAGGAGAATCATCCAGCTAAGTGGTTTTGGAAAAGAGCTGCAAAGAGGAATAGGCATTCTGGTACCTTTGGATTGCTTGGGATGCAGGGATTACTCACCTCTGCAATAACTTCTGGTTGAAACTGTGGCAAATTGTGTATAAAGACACAGGCTCCACAGATCCATGGTGAAAAAACACTGCCATAGGCTGATTTTGCCCAGCCAGTATCAGAGGTATTCCACATTACATCTGAAGGAGTCAAGTCCAGCCAACGCCTGGTGGAAAAGCAGAGATGAAAAAAACTTTCAGGGAAAGCAAATCAGTACCAAGCCACAGATTTAACTTTTAAGGTATAATGAAACAGCCCAAGGTTGCTTTGGCTCTCAGGGAAGATTGACCCAAAATGAGAGCACTTGACTTCCTCTGGTGTGGTTGTAGGAATACTTTCCTTATTGCTCCTCTGCTCTCAGCCCTGCAAGTGACACAACTCTGCACATAATGAGCTCAACGGGGCCTTCAAGAAGGTTTTAATAACAAGGGTTTTACCATGAGAGAAGAAAGATGAGGAAGCTGCAAATCCTACAGTCATGAAATGCCTATATTTACTGGAATGTTATGGCCTCATGTTCAGTTTAATGCTGATCACAGCACTTAATCAGGACCCTGGGGGCAACTGCAAGGTAATACCTGCCAGTGGTTGCAAATCCAATGCCGTAACTACTATGGGAATGCAGCACCATTTTTGGGAAGCCCGTAGTTCCGCTGGTAAAATACACAATCATTGGGTCTTGACTCCTTGTCTGGACACATATATGGTCAGCAGATGCACCCCTTCAGAAGAAATTATGTATTCTGGTCACTGCATGCAGTTTTCCACCAAGGAAGCAGCATTTTTAATGTTTACGGGATCAACAGGAAAATTGCCCCAAATTGTATGATCTGACTAAATCCATTACATATCACAGGGAAAAGTTAGAGAACACATTTTGCCTGTCATGTATACTCTGAATCACAAGGCTGAGGAGCAAGAAGAAGCTGAAGGACCTGAACTTGGGTCCCAAAACCTGGGTTGCATGAATATGTACTTAATGCAGTGTAATCATAGTGCTGCAAGTTGACAGAAATGTAGCTGACTCATATTTTGAAAATTTCCCCCACAACTCAGCAATGTCACCTGACTGATACAGCTCCCTGCACCTCAAAGAAATGGAAAGAAAAGAGCTGGATACTCACGCAAGGAGTTCTTTGAAGTTCAGCCACCCTTCCCTGCTCCCTTGGCCTACAATGAGTTTACTTTTCAGGAACTTGCTGCCAGACAGGACAGATTCCACTGCAGGTGCCAGCGTGTCATTGGTGACAATGCACTTGGCCTTTGAAGCCTGGAGTCGGTATAAGATGTCTTTGGCTGTTAATTGGGATGTTCCTGGAAAAAAGACAATTCCTGGAAAAAAGCAAGAAGCAATTGAGAAAACTCAGCATTTCTCAAAAATACTCTATTATGTCTCTCTGTTGATGCTGATTTTATTAATCATAGATGTTTATCAGCTTAAAAGCAGAGCAAAATAGATCTATTGAATTATTAATGAGACCAATCATATAAGTTCTTCCATTATCAATTCAGCTCCCTTCCAGTGTATGTGGTCAGGTCTGGCCTTTGGTTGCAGCCATTCAGCCCTCACTGGCTGAACTGACTGATTTTGACTGGATCATGTCTGGCCCTGTGCTTCCTGTGTGGGTGCTGCCAATTCTCCTTCTAGGCAAAAGAGCAGTTGTAGAGTCCCAACAGAATATTCCTGTTTGCATTTTCCTCACCCTAATCTCATAGATGGCTTGTAGGCTCTATTTGCTTTCTGTCTGCACCCACCAAGTCCGTGAGTCACTCACCTGCTCGCATGCAGGCCACATTCAGGAGCCACCACTCAGGAACACGAGGCAGAATTGCTACAATTCTGTCTCCTCTCTGCAAACCACAGGCCTCAGAAAGGACATTGGCTGTCTTCTTGGACAGAGAGCCAAACTCCTCAAAGCTCCACTTCACCTCCTCTCCCTTATCATTGACCCACCAAAAAGCTGGATTTGCTGGTTTTCTTCCATCCTTCAACACATGAGAAAACATTAAAATAAGACAAACCTTAAAAGGTTTCACTTCAATACAAAATAACTCTTAACTAAGCAAATCACCCCTGGCAATATCTCTCTTAGGGTGACACCTGTATTTCTTAAAAACAAAATAACATAGTGCTTTCCACTCTGCAGCCAATACTGCCCAGTACCCATGAGGAAAACTGATTTGTAACATCTGAGATTCTTTCCACTGTGTCCTCATTTAGTCTGGAATAGAGTCAATTTTCTTACTATGTCCTGGTAAAGTGCTGTGGTTTATGAATCTAGGGTCAGTGTAGTGTTGATAACACACTGATGTTTTAGTTCTTGCTAAGCAGTGCTTACTCTAAGTCAAGGACTTTCCAGTTTCCCACACTCTGCCAACAAAGAGGCACACAAGAAGCTGGGAGAGATCATGGACAGGACAGCTGACCTGAACTGCCTGAAGGGATATTCCACATCACAGGAGCTCCTGCTCAGTTTATACCCTGGAAGTTTGCTGGGAGGTGTTTGGGGATGAGCTGGGCATCAACCAGTGGGCAGTGAGTTACTACTGCTACTAATATGATGATGATTATTATTATGTTTTAATTCTTCAGCGGTTCTTTTCTCAACTCCTGGTTTTTACCTTATTTTCCTCTTGTTTCTCCTCCCCTTCCCACTGGAAGTGTGTGTATGTGTGTGTGTGAGATCCAGGGGCTTAGTTGACAGCTGGGGTTAAACTACAATTCAATGTCTATAAAATAAAAGACAAATACTACCTTTTCCAGTTGTGTCCACTTATCTAAGACATCACTTGCAAAGTTGAAATATTCTGGAATTTCCTTTTTACCCTGGCTTATAGATTCATAATGGGAAACTAGCTGAGATGTAAGAAGCCTGTTGATTCCATGGAATGTTCTGGAAGGTGACCTGAGAATCCACAAACATTGAGTAATCCAGGATTTAAGAAATGTTCTCATGATAAATGATGCTTTATCAGATGGTGAGGGGAGGGAATCAAGTGTACACCTAAGGAATCAGTCACCTGGAATGAAAGAAAAGACATTTAAGCGAATCCAGTTATTGGATAATGTCCCACGTATGATGTTGGATAAATGAATGCAAAGCAGCTTGAATAAATAGGTAGTTTACACACATCCTCATTTTATGTCATGTTACCTGTATTTTTGTGATGTGAATATTTGACATTATGGTATATAGAAGGAATAAGCACAGTCACCTTGAGGCTAATAAAATTAGCAGAGTTGTTGCTATGAATCCTGCAACAACAACTGTGGAATCTCATCCAGCTGGAATAAATGGTGGTTTAACCTCTGTAACATATGCAGGGGGCATCAACCTGAGGCTATGGGAAACAGGACACTGAAGAAAGGACACCTAGCCAGGTCATGGCAAGAAGAGTGGGGTCATGGGGGCCAATATGTTAATAGAACTATCCTATATTTGGTCAGGTTTCTGGTTCTTGTTCTCATTTGGTTCAGTACCTTTTACAAATAAGGTCATGTTCTGAGTTCACTTTCCAGATTGGACCCTTGCCCTCAGACGATCCCTATACCTTGTAATATTTGCCACGCCCCCTCCCCCCCATCTTTGGATCATGCCCCCAGACTCTGCGGTTTCTATGTTTTTTATTTTGCTATTACAGTTTTTTTGGGTTTTTTTTGGGAAGGACCATCATTCCCATCCCTTTTTTTGCCAGTTCCCCCGGCCAAGTCAAACCAGGGATTGCAGTGAATGAAAACTACAACAACCAGTGCCCGAACAGGGACCTCATATTGAGGGATCTTCTGTTTGCTTTCGCTGGTTTTGCCAATCATAAGGACCTTTTATTTTCTCTGCTTGGATTAAATTGGCAGGCCTGACATGGTTACAAGCAACCCTCGGAGTCAGATGTTTTGGGTGCCTGCCCAAAATTCGGGTAAGCAGAGAAAAGAGACACTCATTCCTGCTGCTCCTACCCCAACCAGGTGGGCATAGCCCACCTCATCCCAATTTTTATGGGAATAAGACTGTCAAGACTAGACAGGGACATATACGATAACTTTAAATTTTTCTTAGCAGTCCACAGAAGAAAGGCCCAAAATCGCGAGTTAAAACCCCCCTAAAATGGGTGTTTTGGAACTTTCCGTGACTGTAACCAGTAGTGCGGTGCCGGGCTCTGTCACAGCCAGGGCCCCACACTCGCCTGCCCACCGGGCACTGCCCAGCCCGGCTGCTTCTGCCTCGCCAGCTGCAGCCCTGGCTCGGCCCCGCACAGCACTGCAGAACATGGCACGGCCTGTGGAATCTTCTCTGCGGGATTTTGGAGTTTTGTGGGTGTCACGCTTTATGACCTAGCTACCAGGGGACCCTCTCATGATGTGTCTGCTGCCTGCTTTCCGTGTGATTCTCAAAACGCTCAGAGCCAAAGAGCACCGACTGCCGGCACTCGGCCCCTCCCTGGCCTTGCTGGTGGCAGGAATCCGGAGGGGCCAGGGCCACTCTGCAGTGCAGGATCCCTTCCCAAACCGAGACTGCTTTTAACCCCTCTGTCCCTGGTGATGGAACTCGAGGGCACAACCTGTCCAAGACACAGGAAGCAGTGCAACTTGCAACCCCTGCCCCTTCATGTTCTGTCCCCCGTACTCCCGCAGACTGCCCCAGAATGGAACTTGACAGAAGTTACTCAGCTACCCTGTATCCCCTTCAGCCTCCTCTGCACAGGATTCCTCTTGGATCCCCCTCACTTTCCCAGCTCCTTCACCACCCCAACCTCTCTCGTGTCCATCTGAATTTCCTGTTGCATTACCTGCTAACCACCCTCCTAACGTCTATGCCAGCAGAGGCACCAGGCTGCCTCAACGTTCCCCCTCCAACTCCACCCCCGCCACTCTTGACTACAACTCCCAGCATGCCTCAGGGCACGCCCCTCCTGTGGAGCCAGAGCCACGCCCACCATGGTCCCAGAAGCTCTGGTTTCCGATGTGGACATGCCTTGGTCCTCATGTTGGTGACCACACCAGAGCACAAGCTCTGTCTTTACTCTTCCAGCAAGAACAACACTGTGCTTGCATCCTCCTCCCTCCTCAGAAGAAAACCTAATCCCTTCTAGAGCCAGTGATTTCATTGATCTGTGGCAGAAGAGCCAGACGAGTACGGTAAAGAACAAAAGGGGCAGGGCTGGTCCTACATGGGAGCCTTTATCCTACAGAGAAATACAAAGACTCTGTAAGGCTGCCACAAGCTATGGCAAGGCTTCTCCTTTCTTGAGCAGTCTAATGCAAGCTGCTTTGACTGCATGTGTTTTAACCCCTCATGACTTAAAGCATGTGATGACTGTGCTGCTGTCTCCAGCTGAATTCTCCCTGCGGGAAAGGGGGTGGAAGAGATTGTTAAATCAATTGTTGCTTTACAGTGCTGAAGAGCAGGCACAGGCAATGCTAACACTAGAACACTTAGCTGGGGAGGGAGCACGTACCCAGCCCCATGATTAGGCTGCAAACCTCCCAAAGTCAGTGCTTGATGATAGTAAAAATGCAGCAAAGCAAGCACTCATGCAAATGCTTGATAGTAACACACCTGCTCCAGAGTTTGTAGATATAAAGCAAAAGCCCAGTAAGCCATGCAGAAAGCTAAAATGTTGGCTCCCCTTTGCCAGAATCATCCACAAGCAATTGTTTATCATTATATGGATACTATAATGAGTGCAGCTGGAAGTGATCCATCTTTAGATGCAACCTTAAAGCCACTGTCACAGCCAGCCAACAAGCAGGACTGACCATTGCAGAGGAAAAGATACAGCAAACATCACCCTAGAAATATTTGGGACTTCAAATTCTCCCTCAGACTGTTACAAACTATTAAGTGGGTGAAGCCTTTGCCAAAAAGATCATTAATGAAGATTTAGTCCTGTTGTTTGTTTTGTTACATTCCTTTTTAATTTCATAACTGATCCTGCTAATTTTACAGGTATTGTTGAGGGAGCTGAAAATTCATTCCTAGAGACAGTTACTAATGATCAGTTATACTCCTTGCTTAAAACTTTAATTTTTATTCTTTCTCTGAAACAGCATCCCTATTTTGTCATGCGTGTACGTTCTCATTCTTCTTTGCCAAGATTCCTAACAGAAGGTAATAAACAAACTAACCCCCCTGCAGTAACACACGTTGTCACTACATGCCCTGAGTGCCCAAAATATTCTCTGCTGTCTGTTGGGGCTGGAGTATATCCTAGAGGGCTTCACAGTTTACAAATTTGGCCAAGCAATGTGACCCATTATGTGTCTTTTGGTTGCTTTAAATGTATACATGTTTCCATAGATTCTCAGAAGCAATCTTTGCCTCTGCTCACGTAGGTGAAACAGCAAAAGATGTTATTAAACATTTCCTACAAGCATTTTCAACTCCAGGCAGCCCACAAGAAATAAAAACAGATCATGGGCCTGCCTATGTCTTTTACCCCTTGTCCCTCATCTTCAGTTGTAGCTGTTTATTCTCACATCTTTGATGCACGGATGTCGGCATTAGTCACATTTTATTCCTCAAGAAAAGTTTCTTGTTTAACATTAGAACTATTGCCTTGTTCCTTAGAAGAACCTTATACAGTGATATTTAATCTGCCCATCAGGCAAATGAGTTCAAATACCCAGAGCTTAACACAACTTAATCTTTTCAGTGGTGTCTGCCAACATAAACAATCCGGATGCAGATTTTCCCCCCACAAAAAGAGATATTTTGTCAAAAGCAGCAGAAATTCGTGGTGTTCTCCACAATCCTTGGACATTGTGGCAGAGAAACACTGACCACTTATAAACAATCCTTAATCACTTAGGAAGATGTTTCTCCTTTCTCAGTCTGCTCTAATTCTCTGATTTAGCTGTAACTTGCATGTTTTGGAGCATTACAGTGACAAAATCTACACAATAGCTTCTGAGAGAAAGAGGAGGGACATATTGTTTAGGAATATTTAGGGAAATGATATTCAAGACTGACAAGATGAAACACATTTGGAGTTTGGGGTTCCCAAGTGCTCTACAAAAATGTCCACCAAGATGACTGTGAGAACCTTTAAGTTTTTAGCACTTTCTCACCTGCAAATGTAGAGGTGAAAATGAAGAGAGAAAACTGAGGAAAAGACCCAGTAATGGCAAAGTTCTCAGGTGAGACTCAGAAATGATTATTCTGATTTAATACCATTTGCTTTGCTCAGTAATCATCAAGATGATGAGTGCAGATAAGTAACATTTTCCTCACCTGTCTGCTGTGGACAGGAGAGATCAGGAGCTGCAGGGGGAGATCCTCTTCATTCATTTCACTCACTGGTTAGGACTTGTTTCCCATATGAGGCACTGTAAAGATCAGCCTGGAGACGTGAAACCTGGAAACTCCTTCATAAAGGTTTTGGAGTGAAACTCTTCTGACTTTATTACTCACCTCTTCTGGAGTAACAAGAAGAGAATGTGGCACAAAACAGACCAAGCAGAAGAACTCTTCCTGTGGAGTAACTTTTTTCTTGTAATCATTGACACCATTGTTAATTATGCAGAATTTGCACCTTAACCTAAAGCACTTCTTCCTCCAGTTTAACCATTTAAGTACATCACTAATTCATCATGATGAAGAGAAGCATTAAAAAGAAATGCATTTTCCCTTCTACTCTGAAAGAATCTGAGAATGTTACTGTATGTTAATTAATTGCTGATACTCATCTCAGAACAAACATATCTTAATAATTTCTCATTTATTTGTAATTTTCAAAGCCTTGTAGTTTCACCCATTTTTTAAAGGAAGATTTTTATACAAATTGGTAAAAAAAATTAGACCTCTGTATGCACCTGAGTCTTTCTCCCATTCCACATTTTGAATCACTTGCACTTCCTTCCTTCTGAAAATTTGTAGGTTGATGGTGAAAGTGGTTCCAATGCCACATATCCTCAAGAATGTTTTCTCCTTTTCCTTCCACAGTTTGTTTGTCCTGATGTTCTCGCTCTGCTCTGGCTGATGACAACCTGCTCTGTGTCTTGTGTTATGGCTGGTACACACCATGGAGAATTTCTCTCCTCGTTTTCCAGATCACTCTTGCTCTTTTTATACCTTTGCCCACTCTTTTTTCTTTAAAACCCTTCTCTGGATTTTCCCAGTAGCTGTCTTTGGCAGCTCCTGAACAAACTCCACCTGAAAGGCAAAAATGCTCCCTGTAGCCAAAGAACTTGTAGGTGATTTCCCAGGTGCAACAAAAGATTGTGAAAACACTTTTAGCATGGGATAGCTGGGGATGAACAGATGGGAAGCTGCACAACCAGGGCTGGGATTCCTTACAACACCTTGTAGCTAGACAAGCACTTGCAGGGAGATGTACCACAATTTCTAGGAGCTGAGTGCATCAGCGTTCAGCACAGGGGGTTACTGGTGTCTTTCCTAGTGAGAAGAGATGGATTCCGACCAACTGATGCTAGCAGGAACTTTTGTTTTGATTTAGCTGTCTGTCAGAAGAGAGCTCATGGTAGAACTGGTTAGAATGGAATGCCTTGCTCATTTGAGCTGCTGTGAAAACCCCAGTACTCCATGAAAGAAAGACTGGGCCCTCAGGAAGCAAAATTTTATGACCATTACCTCCCCGTGGGTCCATTCTAGCACACACAGCCAACCCAAGGCTACAGCTGTAGCTGATCCTGTCATCTACTTTTATTTTATCTAACTCTGGTTGGAGTGTTTGTCAGAAAGGTGTTGGAAAAGAGCTGAGGCAGGACAAAAAATGCTCAGTTTCTGGTACAATGAGAGAACCTGTCTTTTTGGGCTGTACTTACCTTCCTTGGATACTTGTATGGTGCAGTCACCTTCTTGACGTGTTGTTGAAGCTCATGAATTAATTTTTCTGGATCATGTGATTCATAAGCAGGAGCTAAAACAATGAAGGCTTTGACCACCTGTGCCACAAAAAGGAAGGGATTCCATTAACTTCCAGAGGTGGCAATAAGGGAATACATTTGTTGTGAAAAGTGAATGTCAAAACTCAGAATGGTAAATCCTTTTCTTTAATTTCCCTTTTAATTAGCTGTTTGTTATCAACTGCTGTGTTATGAAGGACCCATTCTGGAGCAGAGAATGTTTTGCTATTTTCCACTTCTTTTCTAACTTTATAAATTATTAAACTTTCAAAAAGTTCTGGTCCAGAAAATAAAGAGAGATTAAAATCTTGTCCCAGTTGCTCAGAGAAATGTTGCAAGGTTGGAAAAATATAAAGCAAAAATTCAACACTCTGGATATCCTTGCTACCATATGCTTAGTGGTAAATGAGAAATAATCGAAATTTTATTCCTTAAAAAAAAAAGATCACATGATTAGTCTGTAAAGCAAAAATTTTTCCCCACATAAAACCCTGCAAAGAAATAATTCCGAAATTGTAAGATCTGTCAAGGTATGGATTTTAAAAATGTTTATGCCCACCTAATTTCAAAAGTGTGCAACACTGAATTCCAGGGAAGCCTAGTACATCTAAGGAAGTTGATACTTAGTAGAAAGGGTATTTCTTTTACATTTTTCCCTATTTTGTTTTACCTCCCCTCGCACTGGGTCGGGACTGCTGACAACAGCCGCCTCCACGACTGCCGGGTGCTCTATCAGTGCACTCTCCACTTCAAAGGGGCCAATGCGGTACCTGGGGAGCACAGAGACAGCTCAGCCCAGCAGCAGGGACCAGGCCTTTGGCCTTTCCAGGCTGCATTTCATCAGGCAGATCTAACAGGGAATGCCTTACCCAGCAGAGTTAATGATATCATCAGCTCTTCCAACAAACCAGATGTATCCCTCTTCATCCATAACGCCTCTGTCCCCGGTGAGATAAAAATCTCCTCGCACAGAGGCAGCAGTTTTCTCTGGATTATCCTGGCAACAGTCAAACATTTCCAAAAAAGTATCTTATGTTAGTGAATTGTAATGCATTTCCTTAGCAATGATGCTAAAAATGAAAAAAAGATTGTACTCAAAATGAGTGTGTTCAGTACCGCTTTATATTTGCACTGAGGTGTCACTACCTCAGAGCCATATGATCATCTGCATGTGAGGGGTTTGTGCTGTAGCTTGTGTTTGTGCTGTTGATCTTATGCACAGGTTGTGTGTGACAGGCATCTGTACAATGGTTTCTCTGACTGCAGTGCCTGATGGAATGGGGGTACCTCTGATACTGGTATGAGGTAATAAAATTCCTGTGCCTTGGAAAGCCTCCCTGAGCTTCTGATGTGTAAGAGTAGAATTTACGGGCTATTCTTCATTAATCTTTAAACAAAGATAGGAATGGAATAGAGGGAAAAGAGTGATGCTCTGGACATGAAGTGCATGGCACATATCTGGAACAAGGTATCCCCTGGTTCATGTTGCACTTTGAAGCTACACTCTCTCAGTCAGTTTGTTCCTGAAACTATGCACTGATCAGGCTCAAAGTCCTCAAGTAACCCAGTGAAACTTTCTGAGGATCCTGCATGGAATTCTTCTTGCAGACTTTTGCCCTGGGTCTCTCCTGAGTTCCTCAGCAGACACAGACACAGCAAGTCAGGCTCACCAAGTACTCAGAGAACAGACAGAAGGGTCGTGTGGGTTTCACTCGGACAGCAATGGTGCCCTCTTCTCCTTTAGGCACAACAGCCCCATGCTCATCTACGATCTGCAGAAAGGACAGACACAGCAGGGGTGCTTTGATCAGCTCAGAGGAACATCTGATGCAGCTCAGGGCAGGGCACAGAAGGGACACAGGCAGCACTGCCTTACTGTTCTACCCACAACTACCTCATACCTGCACATCATATGGGGGAACAGCTTTTCCTAAAGAGCCGGGTTTAATTTTCATTCCTTTCATATTGGCACAGATTGTCACCTGCAGAACAGATTTTTTTAAAGATTTTTTTTAAAATTGTTGCAACATCTTGTAAATTTTATTATTGTTTGCATTAGACAGGACTCCTGTTTTTGACTTTGTTGCGATAAGGGCTGAATCAGGACCAAAGCACTGTGGTTCTTAAGAACATCAGAGTCTGGGATGTGAGCTGCTTTAATATTTTTCATTAAAACCTGACCCAGGAAAAATTGATACCCAGAGCAAATAATCTATTTTAATATTGCTTTTGAAGTAAAATCAAAAAGGGTTTTACTACCAGTAATTACATTTATTGCAAACGTACTGTTTCGGTCTGGCCATATCCTTCATGGATATCCAGCCCTGTCTGGATTTTCCACTTCGCCAAGACTTCAGGATTCAGTGCTTCCCCTCCAGTTACACAGTGCTTCAGACTTGGGAACTTGTAGCTTGAGATGAACAGCAAATGAAATAATTTTCTTAATTCTTGCAAAGAACAGTAAATAGACTTAAGTGAACAGCCCCCCTCAGCTTTCCAAGGAAGTACATCTAAAACTTCACAAGTTCCTTTGGAAATGACAATCATCATCGTGTTATGCACACTTTGACTAGAATCCTACACTGCTTGAGTTGCCTCTGAAGATGATGTGGTTCATCTCTGTGGCAATAGGAGTAGGTTTTTCTGCTGGAAAACGCATGAGCAAAAGTGTTTCCTTGGGAGAGCTGACATAAAAGGAGGAATCTGAACAAGCACATCAAATGTGTGTGGAAAGCTCAGTTATGTGCCAACATCTAGAGATCAGATATAACAAAGAGAATTTTGTAGAGCAAAAGGAAGGATGAATAGATACACAGCAGCTGAGCTCTGCTAAAGCTGGGCTGGCTTTTCCCAGGATAAAAGAGCTATGTGACAAGAAAGAGTACCTTACCAAAGATGTGAAAACTCCTTGCAAACCATTTCTCACAGGCTGGGTATTTTACAGAGTAACAAACCAGGAAGAACAGCTGCCAAATAACTCTCAGCATGTGGAACTCCTCTAACTGCTTCCTTCATTCTCAAGCATGTGAGAACAACTCCATGGTGCACCAGTAACTCCTGATCCAATGATGCCTATAACACTGGCTTAAATTGAACTGTGAAGCCTAAGTTCAGAGGAAGTGACAGCTTAAAAAATGTCCTTTGTTTCCTCTGTGCTGTCTATTCAAAGACCCAGTCCTGAAGCCCAGGTAGCCTATGGTGTGGCTAATTCTTCTCACATTTGAAAATGGAGAGGGTTCTGTACTGAGAGCAAGCTTTGCTAATTAGGTTTCCTTGAACTGAAAAAGAGAATTAAGGAACCTAAGGAACTAAGCATGCAGAGCTGTCCCAGCATTATACCCCAGCCTCCCTCCCCTCCCTGCTGTACCTGCTCACATCATGTTTGACCAGCATGAGGAAGGCGGTGGGAGCCGTGCAGAAGGTGGTGATGGGATATTTTGAGAGAGTCTAGAAAAAGAGGAAGTTATGGTGCTGAAAAGAAAGTGTAATGCTGGGTCTGACCTTGTGAGTGTGCAGGTTGTTAACAAAAGAGGCCAGTTTTGAGGGGCATCAATCAACTGATTGGTTTAAAATGCCTTAAGGAAAGAATGGGCACTCTGGCAACTCACTGAAAAGTCAGGAAAACAGAGCCTTAATTTAGGTTTATGCCATATTCTGAATAGTGGCTCATACTCAGCCTGTCCCCAAGGCAGCTGGAAGTCCATACCTGAAGTAAGGTTTAGATTCAATACTAGGCAACATAGCAGTGATCCCAAGATCTTTATATCCTGCATCTTTATCCAATTGTCCTCTACACTCGAACCATGACACATGGACTAACCAGGAGGGAAAACACTTGGTCCTTGAGCTTAATGGGCACCAGTTGGAGGGATGATTCCTTGGGATGTGGGAAGTACTATCCCTGCTGCTACTAAGCAATGGTATCCATGGACTGGAGCTCATTTGTTTCCTTCACTTTTGTAAAATGGAAATAAATATCACAGTATAAAATGTTAAGCTTACCTCTGCAATAACTTCTGTTTTAAACTGTGGCATATTGTGTACAAAGACACAGGATCCACAGATCCACGGTGCAAAAAGACTGCTCCAAGCTGCTTTTACCCAGCCAGTATCAGAGGTATTCCACATTATATCTGAAGGAGTCAATTTCAACCAATACCTGATGAAAAAGCAGAGATAAAAGAAATGCTGCAGTGAATGTCAGAGACTCAGGCCCAGGTCACAGCAGGAGGCTTCCATTAGAAGATGTGGTGTCAGCAAGTGGGGCTCTGTAGAAAGTTTGAGAGAGTTGAAGAGTCTTAAATATTCTCTGATTTCCCTTCCTTCCCTCCTGCTTAATATTTTGAGCATTTATTTTTCTTGTGAGCAGTGCAAAACATCTTCATCTTGAGATGCAGAATCTGGATCTAGAGCAGAACCCAAACAGATCATCTGGAATAGGCTTTCCCTACCTGGTAAAGTTGAGACATCAGCTAAATCATAGCTCATTTCTCCAGGAAACTAAACAAATTACTTCTCTGGACCTTGATCACCAGCTTCCAACTCAGAATGCTTTGGGAAAGGTATCCTTTAATTTTCAAGATGAGGAAGATGCAAGATCCTACAGTCATGAAATGCCTGCATTTACTGGAATGTTATGGCCTCATGTTCAGTTTAATGCTGATCACAGCACTTAATCAGGACCCTGTGGGGAACTGCAAGGTAATACCTGCCAGTGGTTGCAAATCCAATGCCGTAACTGCTGTGGGAATGCAGCACCATTTTTGGGAAGCCCGTAGTTCCGCTGGTAAAATAGATCAGCATTGGGTCTTGACTCCTTGTCTTGACACACTGATGGTCAGCAGATGCACCCCTTCAGAAGAAATTATACATTCCAGTCACTACATGCAGTTTTCCACCAGGGCAACAGCATTTTTATAGTTTAGGAGTTCAACAGGAAAATTGCCCCAAAGTGAACGATCTCTCTAAATAAGTGGTAACACAGGTAAGAACAGATAGAGAACACATTTTGCTTGTAACAAGTATGCCCTGTCTGCCAGAACTTTTAAGATATGAGCACCTACAGAATATTTCAGTGACTTTGTCTACAACTGTTTTAGCAAGGGTACTCCAGGAGCTGATTATGGAACAGCATTCCAGAATCAGTGTCTGCCTCACACAAGCAAAAACCAACCCCCAACTCAAAATTGATAACTAAGGTTATTTTGCCAAGTACATTGATCTTATTACAAATAGTAGATCAGTAATGTTCAAGAGACTGATGGACAATTCAGATCCTCTGAACTACCAGGATAATATAGGGAAGAAAGAACTGAGCAATGGATGGCAAGAGCCAAGAGCTGGCAATGGGTGTTTTCCCATTTAATCAAGCAGAAAAGCTCATAACAATTGTCTAGAACTCTGTGTGCTTGTCTGGTGATCACAGTAAAAGCAGAGAGCTTCTAAAAACTGGCAGGCTGCTAAGTGAAGCTGAAGGACATGAACTAAGCTCCCAAATCCTGGATTGCATGAACCTCTATCAGAATAATCACAAAACAGGGAGCTGACAGAGGGATGCAAAAAAGTAGCTCACTCATATTTTGAAAATTTCCCCCACAACTCAGCAATGTCACCTGACTGATACAGCTCTCTGCACCTCAAAGAAATGGAAAGAAAAGAGCTGGATACTCACGCAAGGAGTTCTTTGAAGTTCAGCCACCCTTCCCTGCTCCCTTGGCCTACAATGAGTTTACTTTTCAGGAACTTGCTGCCAGACAGGACAGATTCCACTGCAGGTGCCAGCGTGTCATTGGTAACAATGCACTTGGCCTTTGAAGCCTGGAGTCGGTATAAGATGTCTTTGGCTGTTAATTGGGATGTTCCTGGAATAAGGACAATTCCTGGAAAAAAGCAAGAAGCAATTGAGAAAACTCAGCATTTCTCAAAAATACTCTATTATGTCTCTCTGTTGAGGCTGATTTTATTCATCATAGATGTTTATCAGCTTAAAAGCAGAGCAAAATAGATCTATTGAATTATTAATGAGACCAATCATATAAGTTCTTCCATTATCAATTCAGCTCCCTTCCAGTGTATGTGGTCAGGTCTGGCCTTTGGTTGCAGCCATTCAGCCCTCACTGGCTGAACTGACTGATTTTGACTGGACCATGTCTGGCCCTGTGCTTCCTGTGTGGGTGCTGCCAATTCTCCTTCTAGGCAAAAGAGCAGTTGTAGAGTCCCAACAGAATATTCCTGTTTGCATTTTCTTCACCCTAATCTCATAGATGGCTTGTAGGCTCTATTTGCTTTCTGTCTGCACCCACCAAGTCCGTGAGTCACTCACCTGCTCGCATGCAGGCCACATTCAGGAGCCACCACTCAGGAACACGAGGCAGAATTGCTACAATTCTGTCTCCTCTCTGCAAACCACAGGCCTCAGAAAGGACATTGGCTGTCTTCTTGGACAGAGAGCCAAACTCCTCAAAGCTCCACTTCACCTCCTCTCCCTTATCATTGACCCACCAAAAAGCTGGATTTGCTGGTTTTCTTCCATCCTTCAACACATAAGAAGACATTAAAATAAGACAAACCTTAAAAGGTTTCACTTCAATACAAAATAACTCTAAACTAAGCAAATCACCCCTGGCAATATCTCTCTTAGGGTGACACCTGTATTTGTGACAAACAAAATAACATAGTGCTTTCCACTCTGCAGCCAATACTGCCCAGTACCCATGAGGAAAACTGATTTGTAACATCTGAGATTCTTTCCACTGTGTCCTCATTTAGTGTGGAATAGAGTCAATTTTCTTACTATGTCCTGGTAAAGTGCTGTGGTTTATGAATCTAGGGTCAGTGTAGTGTTGCTAACACACTGATGTTTTAGTTGTTGCTAAGCAGTGCTTACTCTAAAGTCAAGGACTTTCCAGTTTCCCACACTCTGCCAACAAAGAGGCACACAAGAAGCTGGGAGAGATCATGGACAGGACAGCTGACCTGAACTGCCTGAAGGGATATTCCACATCACAGGAGCTCCTGCTCAGTGTATACCCTGGAAGTTTGCTGGGAGGTGTTTGGGGATGAGCTGGGCATCAACCAGTGGGCAGTGAGTTACTACTGCTACTAATATGATGATGATTATTATTATAATTCAATTCTTAAACGGTTCTTTTCTCAACTCCTGGTTTTTACCTTTTTTTCCTCCTGTTTCTCCTCCCCATCCCACTGGAAGTGTGTGTATGTGTGTGTGTGAGATCCAGGGGCTTAGTTGACAGCTGGGGTTAAACTACAATTCAATGTCTATAAAATAAAAGACAAATACTACCATTTCCAGTTGTGTCCACTTATCTAAGACATCACTTGCAAAGTTGAAATATTCTGGAATTTCCTTTTTACCCTGGCTTATAGATTCATAATGGGAAACTAGCTGAGATGTAAGAAGCCTGTTGATTCCATGGAATGTTCTGGAAGGTGACCTGAGAATCCACAAACATTGAGTAATCCAGGATTTAAGAAATGTTCTCATGATAAATGATGTTTTATCAGATGGTGAGGGGAGGGAATCAAGTGTACACCTAAGGAATCAGTCACCTGGAATGAAAGAAAAGACATTTAAGCGAATCCAGTTATTGGATGATGTCCCACGTATGATGTTGGATAAATGAACGCAAAGCAGCTTGAATAAATAGGTAGTTTACACACATCCTCATTTTATGTCGTTACCTGTATTTTTGTGATGTGAATATTTGACATTATGGTTCATAGAAGGAATAAGCACAGTCACCTTGAGGCTAATAAAATTAGCAGAGTTGTTGCTATGAATCCTGCAACAACAACTGTGGAATCTCGTCCAGCTGGAATAAATGGTGGTTTAACCTCTGTAACATATGCAGGGGGCATCAACCTGAGGCTATGGGAAACAGGACACTGAAGAAAGGACACCTAGCCAGGTCATGGCAAGAAGAGTGGGGTCATGGGGGCCAATATGTTAATAGAACTATCCTATATTTGGTCAGGTTTCTGGTTCTTGTTCTCATTTGGTTCAGTACCTTTTACAAATAAGGTCATGTTCTGAGTTTGCTTTCCAGATTGGACCCTTGCCCTCAGACGATCCCTCTACCTTGTAATATTTGCCACGCCCCCTCCCCCCCATCTTTGGATCATGCCCCCAGACTCTGCGGTTTCTATGTTTTTTATTTTGCTATTACAGTTTTTTTTTGTTTTTTTTGGGGGGCAAGACTATCATTTACATCCCTTTTTTTGCCAGTTCCCCCCACCAAGTCAAACCAGGGATTGCAGTGAATGAAAACTACAACAACCAGCGCTCGAACAGGGACCTCATATTGAGGGATCTTCTGTTTGCTTTCGCTGGTTTTGCCAATCATAAGGACCTTTTATTTTCTCTGCTTGGATTAAATTGGCAGGCCTGACATGGTTACAAGCAACCCTCTGAGTCAGATCTTTTGGGTGCCTGCCCAAAAAAGCGGGTAAGCAGAGAAAAGAGACACTCATTCCTGCTGCTCCTACCCCAACAAGGTAGGGAATAGCCCACCTCATCCCAATTTTTATGGGAATAAGACTGTCAAGACTAGACAGGGACATATACGATAACTTTAAATTTTTCTTAGCAGTCCACAGAAGAAAGGCCCAAAATCGTGAGTTAAAACCCCCCTAAAATGGGTGTTTTGGAACTTTCCATGACTGTAACCAGTAGTGCGGTGCCGGGCTCTGTCACAGCCAGGGCCCCACACTCGCCTGCCCGCCGGGCACTGCCCAGCCCGGTTGCTTCTGCCTCGCCAATGCAGCCCTGGCTCGGCCTCACACAGCACTGCAGAACATGGCACGGCCTGTGGAATCTTCTCTGCGGGATTTTGGAGTTTTGTGGGTGTCACGCTTTATGACCTAGCTACCAGGGGACCCTCTCATGATGTGTCTGCTGCCTGCTTTCCGTGTGATTCTCAAAACGCTCAGAGCCAAAGAGCACCGACTGCTGGCACTCGGCCCCTCCCTGGCCTTGCTGCTGTGCTTGCATCCTCCTCCCTCCTCAGAAGAAAACCTAATCCCTTCTAGAGCCAGTGATTCCGTTGATCTGTGGCAGAAGAGCCAGACGAGTATGGTAAAGAACAGAAGGGGCAGGGCTGGTCCTACATGGGAGCCTCTAGCCTACAGAGAAATACAAAGACTCTGTAAGGCTGCCAAAAGCTATGGCAAGGCTTCTCCTTTCTTGAGCAGGCTAATGCAAGCTGCTTTGACTGCATGTCTTTTAACCCCTCATGACTTAAAGCATGTGATGACTGTGCTGCTGTCTCCAGCTGAATTCTCCCTGCGGGAAAGGGGGTGGAAGAGATTGTTAAATCAATTGTTGCTTTACAGTGCTGAAGAGCAGGCACAGGCAATGCTAACACTAGAACACTTAGCTGGGGAGGGAGCACGTACCCAGCCCCATGATTAGGCTGCAAACCTCCCAAAGTCAGTGCTTGATGATAGTAAAAATGCAGCAAAGAAAGCACTCATGCAAATGCTTGATAGTAACACACCTGCTCCAGAGTTTGTAGATATAAAGCAAAAGCCCAGTAAACCATGCAGAAAGCTAAAATGTTGGCTCCTCTTTGCCAGAATCATCCACAAGCAATTGTTTATCATTATATGGATACTATAATGAGTGCAGCTGGAAGTGATCCATCTTTAGATGCAACCTTAAAGCCACTGTCACAGCCAGCCAACAAGCAGGACTGACCATTGCAGAGGAAAAGATACAGCAAACATCACCCTAGAAATATTTGGGACTTCAAAATCTCCCTCAGACTGTTACAAACTATTAAGTGGGTGAAGCCTTTGCCAAAAAGATCATTAATGAAGATTTAGTCCTGTTGTTTGTTTTGTTACATTCCTTTTTAATTTCGTAACTGATCCTGCTAATTTTACAGGTATTGTTGAGGGAGCTGAAAATTAATTCCTAGAGACAGTTACTAATGATCAGTTACACTCCTTGCTTAAAACTTTAATTTTTATTCTTTCTCTGAAACAGCATCCCTATTTTGTCATGCGTGTACGTTCTCATTCTTCTTTGCCAAGATTCCTAACAGAAGGTAATAAACAAACTAACCCCCCTGCAGTAACACACGTTGTCACTACATGCCCTGACTGCCCAAAATATTCTCTGCTGTCTATTGGGGCTGGAGTATATCCTAGAGGGCTTCACAGTTTACAAATTTGGCCAAGCAATGTGACCCATTATGTGTCTTTTGGTTGCTTTAAATGTATACATGTTTCCATAGACAGATTCTCAGAAGCAATCTTTGCCTCTGCTCACGTAGGTGAAACAGCAAAAGATGTTATTAAACATTTCCTACAAGCATTTTCAACTCCAGGCAGCCCACAAGAAATAAAAACAGATCATGGGCCTGCCTATGTCTTTTACCCCTTGTCCCTCATCTTCAGTTGTAGCTGTTTATTCTCACATCTTTGATGCACGGATGTTGGCATTAGTCACATTTTATTCCTCAAGAAAAGTTTCTTATTTAACATTAGAACTATTGCCTTGTTCCTTAGAAGAATCTTATACAGTGATATTTAATCTGCCCATCAGGCAAATGAGTTCAAATACCCAGAGCTTAACACAACTTAATCTTTTCAGTGGTGTCTGCCAACATAAACAATCCGGATGCAGATTTTTCCCCCACAAAAAGAGATATTTTGTCAAAAGCAGCAGAAATTCGTGGTGTTCTCCACAATCCTTGGACATTGTGGCAGAGAAACACTGACCACTTATAAACAATCCTTAATCACTTAGGAAGATGTTTCTCCTTTCTCAGTCTGCTCTAATTCTCTGATTTAGCTGTAACTTGCATGTTTTGGAGCATTACAGTGACAAAATCTACACAATAGCTTCTGAGAGAAAGAGGAGGGACATATTATTTAGGAATATTTAGGGAAATGATATTCAAGACTGACAAGATGAAACACATTTGGAGTTTGGGGTTCCCAAGTGCTCTACAAAAATGTCCACCAAGATGACTGTGAGAACCTGCAAGTATTTAGCACTTTCTCACCTGCAAATGTAGAGGTGAAAATGAAGAGAGAAAACTGAGGAAAAGACCCAGTAATGGCAAAGTTCTCAGAATGAGAAGTGAGACTCAAAAATGATTATTCTGATTTAATACCATTTGCTTTGCTCAGTGATCATCAACACAATGAGTGCAGAAAAATAACATTTTCCTCACCTGTCTGCTGTGGACAGGAGAGATCAGGAGCTGCAGGGGGAGATCCTCTTCATTCATTTCACTCACTGGTTAGGACTTGTTTCCCATATGAGGCACTGTAAAGATCAGCTCTTCCCTGGAGATGTGAAACTTGGAAACTCCTTCATAAAGGTTTTGGAGTGAAACTCTTCTGACTTTATTACTCACCTCTTCTGGAGTAAAAAGAAGAGAATGTGGCACAAAACAGACCAAGCAGCAGAACTCTTCCTGTGGAGTAACTTTTTTCTTGTAATCATTGACACCATTGTTAATTATGCAGAATTTGCACCTTTAACCTAAAGCACTTCTTCCTCCAGTTTAACCATTTAAGTACATCACAAATTCATCATGATGAAGAGAAGCAATAAAAGAAATGCATTTTCCCTTCTACTCTGAAAGAATCTGAGAATGTTACTGTATGTTAATTAATTGCTAATACCCACCTCAGGACAAACATATCTTAATAATTTCTCATTTATTTGTAATTTTCAAAGCCTTGTAGTTTCACCCATTTTTTAAAGGAAGATGTTTTTACAAATTGGTAAAAAAAATTAGACCTCTGTATGCACCTGAGTCTTTCTCCCATTCCACATTTTGAATCGCTTGCACATCCTTCCATCTGAAAATTTGTAGGTTGATGGTGAAAGTGGTTCCAATGCCACATATCCTCAAGAATGTTTTCTCCTTTTCCTTCCACAGTTTGTTTGTCCTGATGTTCTCGCTCTGCTCTGGCTCATGACAACCTGCTCTGTGTCTTGTGTTATGGCTGGTACACACCATGGAGAATTTCTCTCCTCGTTTTCCAGATCACTCTTGCTCTTTTTATACCTTTGCCCACTCTTTTTTCTTTAAAACCCTTCTCTGGATTTTCCCAGTAGCTGTCTTTGGCAGCTCCTGAACAAACTCCACCTGAAAGGCAAAAATGCTCCCTGTAGCCAAAGAACTTGTAGGTGATTTCCCAGGTGCAACAAAAGATTGTGAAAACACTTTTAGCATGGGATAGCTGGGGATGAACAGATGGGAAGCTGCACAACCAGGGCTGGGATTCCTTACAACACCTTGTAGCTACTGCACAGACAGCACTTGCAGGGAGATGTACCACAATTTCTAGGAGCTGAGTGCATCAGCGTTCAGCACAGGGAGTTACTGGTGTCTTTCCTAGTGAGAAGAGATGGATTCCGACCAACTGATGCTAGCAGGAACTTTTGTTTTGATTTAGCTGTCTGTCAGAAGAGAGCTCATGGTAGAACTGGTTAGAATGGAATGCCTTGCTCATTTGAGCTGCTGTGAAAAACCCAGTACTCAATGAAAGAAAGACTGGGCCCTCAGGAAGCAAAATTTTATGACCATTACCTCCCCCTGGGTCCATTCTAGCACACACAGCCAACCCAAGGCTACAGCTGCAGCAGATCCTGTCATCTACTTTTATCTAACTCTGGTTGGAGTGTTTATCAGAAAGGTGTTGGAAAAGAGCTGAGGCAGGACAAAAAATGCTCAGTTTCTGGTACAATGAGAGAACCTGTCTTTTTGGGCTGTACTTACCTTCCTTGGATACTTGTATGGTGCAGTCACCTTCTTGACGTGTTGTTGAAGTTCAAGAGCTAATTTTTTTTGATCATGTGATTCATAAGCAGGAGCTAAAACAATGAAAGCTTTGACCACCTGTGCCACAAAAAGGAAGGGGTTCCATTAACTTCCAGAGGTGGCAATAAGGGAATACATTTGTTGTGAAAAGTGAATGTCAAAACTTGGAATGGCAAATCCTTTTCTTTAATTTCCCTTTTAATTAGCTGTTTGTTATCAACTGCTGTGTTATGAAGGACCCATTCTGGAGCAGAGAATGTTTTGCTATTTTCCACTTCTTTTCTAACTTTATAAATGATTAAACTTTCAAAAAGTTCTGGTCCAGAAAATAAAGAGAGGTTAAAATCTTGTCCCAGTTGCTCAAAGAAATGTTGCAAGGTTGGAAATATATAAAGCAAAAATTCAACACTCTGGATATCCTTGCTACCATATGCTTAGTGGTAAATGAGAAATAATCGAAATTTTATTCCTTAAAAAAAAAGATCACATGATTAGTCTGTAAAGCAAAAATTTTTCCCCACATAAAACCCTGCAAAGAAATAATTCCGAAATTGTAAGATCTGTCAAGGTATGGATTTTAAAAATGTTTATGCCCACCTAATTTCAAAAGTGTGCAACACTGAATTCCAAGGAAATCTAGTACATCTAAGGAAGTTGATACTTAGTAGAAAGGGTATTTCTTTTACATTTTTCCCTATTTTGTTTTACCTCCCCTCGCACTGGGTCGGGACTGCTGACAACAGCCGCCTCCACGACTGCCGGGTGCTCTATCAGTGCACTCTCCACTTCAAAGGGGCCAATGCGGTACCTGGGGAGCACAGAGACAGCTCAGCCCAGCAGCAGGGACCAGGCCTTTGGCCTTTCCAGGCTGCATTTCATCAGGCAGATCTAACAGGGAATGCCTTACCCAGCAGAGTTAATGATATCATCAGCTCTTCCAACAAACCAGATGTATCCCTCTTCATCCATAACGCCTCTGTCCCCGGTGAGATAAAAATCTCCTCGCACAGAGGCAGCAGTTTTCTCTGGATTATCCTGGCAACAGTCAAACATTTCCAAAAAAGTATCTTATTGTTAGTGAATTGTAATGCATTTCCTTAGCAATGATGCTAAAAATGAACAAAAGGATGTACTCAAAATGAGTGTGTTCAGTACCACTTTATATTTGCACTGAGGTGTCACTACCTCAGAGCCATATGATCATCTACATGTGAGGGGTTTGTGCTGTAGCTTGTGTTTGTGCTGTTGATCTTATGCACAGGTTGTGTGTGACAGGCATCTGTACAATGGTTTCTCTGACTGCAGTGCCTGATGGAATGGGGGTACCTCTGATACTGGTATGAGGTAATAAAATTCCTGTGCCTTGGAAAGCCTCCCTGAGCTTCTGATGTGTAAGAGTAGAATTTACGGGCTATTCTTCATTAATCTTTAAACAAAGATAGGAATGGAATAGAGGGAAAAGAGTGATGCTCTGGACATGAAGTGCATGGCACATATCTGGAACAAGGTATCCCCTGGTTCATGTTGCACTTTGAAGCTACACTCTCTCAGTCACTCTGTTCCTGAAACCATGCACTGATCAGGCTCAAAGTCCTCAAGTAACCCAATGAGACTTTCTGAGGATCCTGCATGGAATTCTGCTCCTGGCAGACCTTTGCCCTGGGTCTCTCCTGAGTTCCTCAGCAGACACAGACACAGCAAGTCAGGCTCACCAAGTACTCAGAGAACAGACAGAAGGGTCGTGTGGGTTTCACTCGGATAGCAATGGTGCCCTCTTCTCCTTTAGGCACAACAGCCCCATGCTCATCTACGATCTGCAGAAAGGACAGACACAGCAGGGGTGCTTTGATCAGCTCAGAGGAACATCTGATGCAGCTCAGGGCAGGGCACAGAAGGGACGCAGGCAGCACTGCCTTACTGTTCTACCCACAACTGCCTCATACCTGCACATCATATGGGGGAATAGCTTTTCCCAAAGAGCCAGGTTTAATTTTCATTCCTTTCATATTGGCACAGATTGCCACCTGCAGAACAGATTTTTTTAAAGATTTTTTAAAATTGTTGCAACATCTTGTAAATTTTATTATTGTTTGCATTAGGCATCTTTCCATGGCTTTGTTGTGCAAAGGCTGAATCAGGACCAGAGCACTGTGGGTTTTTGAGAACATCAGGGGGGTTGAGAGGCATTTCAGGTCAGACCTGTGAGAACTTTGTTTTTTTGAGTCCGAGCCAGTGGATTGTCCTGCAAACACTTGACTTTTATTTTGCAGGACAGCAGAATATTATGGGACGATTACTTTGGGACCATTTCAAGGGCAAAATGAGAGAAACTCTGAGATCTGGCTCTTAATAGTTTTGTTGATGTTCATTTACAGAGAAGTCTGAGATGTGAGCTGGTTTAATATTTGCCATTAAAAACTCAGACAGGCCAAATTGATAGCTGGAGCAAATTATGTTTTCAGAGTTTTTTTCAAGTAAAGATTACAAAGGGATCTCCTACAACGTATTTGATCTGAAGTGTCTGTGGCATGGTTTTTACAGGGGTCTAAACCATTAGAATATGCAGCTCGCTGATTCTGGAACTGTATAATCGTAATTATACAATGTCTTTTTTTTTAAATCATATAAATGATTCTAACCTTTTCCCTTGATTTATCAAGGACATAGTGGCTGTGGTAGTCTTACCTTTGAATGGGTATACTACAAGAATTAATGCAAACGTACTGTTTCAGTCTGGCCATAACCTTCATGGATATCCAGCCCTGTCTGGGTTTTCCACTGGGAAAACACTTCAGGATTCAGTGCTTCCCCTCCAGTTACACAGTGCTTCAGCTTCAGGAACTTGTACCTTGAGAGGAAGAGCAAATGAAATCATTCTCTTAACTCCTAAAATGAGCAGTTAGCAGCCCTAACTAAACAGACTTCCTTGGCTTTCCAAGTACACCTAAGACTGAAGGAAAGGCTGGATAGGATGACAGAGCCTGAGCTCTCTGCTAAAGCTGGGCTGGCTTTTGGCAGGATGAAAGAGCTATGTGACAAGAAAGAGTACCTTACCAAAGATGTGAAAACTCCTTGCAAACCATTTCTCACAAGCTGGGTATTTTACAGAGTAACAAACCAGGAAGAACAGCTGCCAAATAACTCTCAGCATGTGGAACTCCTCTAACTGCTTCCTTCATTCTCAAGCATGTGAGAACAACTCCATGGTGCACCAGTAACTCCTGATCCAATGATGCCTATAACACTGGCTTAAATTGAACTGTGAAGCCTAAGTTCAGAGGAAGTGACAGCTTAAAAAATGTCCTTTGTTTCCTCTGTGCTGTCTATTCAAGACCCAGTCCTGAAGCCCAGGTAGCCTATGGTGTGGCTAATTCTTCTCACATTTGAAAATGGAGAGGGTTCTGTACTGAGAGCAAGCTTTGCTAATTAGGTTCCTTGAACTGAAAAAGAGAATTAAGGAACCTAAGGAACTAAGCATGCAGAGCTGTCCCAGCATTATACCCCAGCCTCCCTCCCCTCCCTGCTGTACCTGCTCATATCATGTTGGACCAGCATGAGGAAGGCGGTGGGAGCCGTGCAGAAGGTGGTGATGGGATATTTTGAGAGAGTCTAGAAAAAGAGGAAGTTATGGTGCTGAAAAGAAAGTGTAATGCTGGGCCTGACCATGTGAGTGTGCACAAGGTCAGACCTAGATTAACACAATTCACATGCTCAAATGTCTGCAAGATGAAAACCCTAAAAATGCTGTACCAGGCAGTCCAATTCGTGCATAATATGGAATTTTCTGTCCAACAGAAGTCACTCATGTAAATGAAGGACCAGTGAGAGCAGTAGTTCCAGTTAAGGGTTTTTTGGGGTTTTTCCAAGGTGTCTGTGTCCCAGACTCAATCCTAATTGGTGATAGGGAACTATACCACAACTTTTCCAGTATTATTCTTGGGAAGTCAAGGTTTCTGTCCCACACAAGAAGCCAATGTTGAGGAGAATCATCCAGCTAAGTGGTTTTGGAAAAGAGCTGCAAAGAGGAATAGGCATTCTGGTACCTTTGGATTGCTTGGGATGCAGGGATTACTCACCTCTGCAATAACTTCTGGTTGAAACTGTGGCAAATTGTGTATAAAGACACAGGCTCCACAGATCCATGGTGAAAAAACACTGCTGTAGGCTGATTTTGCCCAGCCAGTATCAGAGGTATTCCACATTACATCTGAAGGAGTCAAGTCCAGCCAACGCCTGGTGGAAAAGCAGAGATGAAAAAATCTTTCAGGGAAAGCAAATCAGTACCAAGCCACAGATTTAACTTTTAAGGTATAATGAAACAGCCCAAGGTTGCTTTGGCTCTCAGGGAAGGTTGACCCAAAATGAGAGCACTTGACTTCCTCTGGTGTGGTTGTAGGAATACTTTCCTTATTGCTCCTCTGCTCTCAGCCCTGCAAGTGACACAACTCTGCACATAATGAGCTCAACTGGGCCTTCAAGAAGGTTTTAATAACAAGGGTTTTACCATGAGAGAAGAAAGATGAGGAAGCTGCAAATCCTACAGTCATGAAATGCCTATATTTACTGGAATGTTATGGCCTCATGTTCAGTTTAATGCTGATCACAGCACTTAATCAGGACCCTGGGGGCAACTGCAAGGTAATACCTGCCAGTGGTTGCAAATCCAATGCCGTAACTACTATGGGAATGCAGCACCATTTTTGGGAAGCCCGTAGTTCCGCTGGTAAAATACACCATCATTGGGTCTTGACTCCTTGTCTTGACACACTGATGGTCAGCAGATGCACCCCTTCAGAAGAAATTATGTATTCTGGTCACTGCATGCAGTTTTCCACCAAGGAAGCAGCATTTTTAATGTTTACGAGATCAACAGGAAAATTGCCCCAAATTATATGATCTGACTAAATCCATTACATATCACAGGGAAAAGTTAGAGAACACATTTTGCCTGTCATGTATACTCTGAATCACAAGGCTGAGGAGCAAGAAGAAGCTGAAGGACCTGAACTTGGGTCCCAAAACCTGGGTTGCATGAATATGTACTTAATGCAGTGTAATCATAGTGCTGCAAGTTGACAGAAATGTAGCTGACTCATATTTTGAAAATTTCCCCCACAACTCAGCAATGTCACCTGACTGATACAGCTCCCTGCACCTCAAAGAAATGGAAAGAAAAGAGCTGGATACTCACGCAAGGAGTTCTTTGAAGTTCAGCCACCCTTCCCTGCTCCCTTGGCCTACAATGAGTTTACTTTTCAGGAACTTGCTGCCAGACAGGACAGATTCCACTGCAGGTGCCAGCGTGTCATTGGTAACAATGCACTTGGCCTTTGAAGCCTGGAGTCGGTATAAGATGTCTTTGGCTGTTAATTGGGATGTTCCTGGAAAAAAGACAATTCCTGGAAAAAAGCAAGAAGCAATTGAGAAAACTCAGCATTTCTCAAAAATACTCTATTATGTCTCTCTGTTGATGCTGATTTTATTCATCATAGATGTTTATCAATTTAAACGCAGAGCAAAATAGATCTATTGAATTATTAATGAGACCAATCATATAAGTTCTTCCATTATAAATTCAGCTCCCTTCCAGTGTATGTGGTCAGGTCTGGCCTTTGGTTGCAGCCATTCAGCCCTCACTGGCTGAACTGACTGATTTTGACTGGACCATGTCTGGCCCTGTGCTTCCTGTGTGGGTGCTGCCAATTCTCCTTCTAGGCAAAAGAGCAGTTGTAGAGTCCCAACAGAATATTCCTGTTTGCATTTTCTTCACCCTAATCTCATAGATGGCTTGTAGGCTCTATTTGCTTTCTGTCTGCACCCACCAAGTCCGTGAGTCACTCACCTGCTCGCATGCAGGCCACATTCAGGAGCCACCACTCAGGAACACGAGGCAGAATTGCTACAATTCTGTCTCCTCTCTGCAAACCACAGGCCTCAGAAAGGACATTGGCTGTCTTCTTGGACAGAGAGCCAAACTCCTCAAAGCTCCACTTCACCTCCTCTCCCTTATCATTGACCCACCAAAAAGCTGGATTTGCTGGTTTTCTTCCATCCTTCAACACATGAGAAAACATTAAAATAAGACAAACCTTAAAAGGTTTCACTTCAATACAAAATAACTCTTAACTAAGCAAATCACCCCTGGCAATATCTCTCTTAGGGTGACACCTGTATTCCTGACAAACAAAATAACATAGTGCTTTCCACTCTGCAGCCAATACTGCCCAGTACCCATGAGGAAAACTGATTTGTAACATCTGAGATTCTTTCCACTGTGTCCTCATTTAGTGTGGAATAGAGTCAATTTTCTTACTATGTCCTGGTAAAGTGCTGTGGTTTATGAATCTAGGATCAGTGTAGTGTTGCTAACACACTGATGTTTTAGTTGTTGCTAAGCAGTGCTTACTCTAAAGTCAAGGACTTTCCAGTTTCCCACACTCTGCCAACAAAGAGGCACACAAGAAGCTGGGAGAGATCGTGGACAGGACAGCTGACCTGAACTGCCTGAAGGGATATTCCACATCACAGGAGCTCCTGCTCAGTGTATACCCTGGAAGTTTGCTGGGAAGTGTTTGGGGATGAGCTGGGCATCAACCAGTAGGCAGTGAGTTACTACTGCTACTAATATGATGATGATTATTATTATATTTTAATTCTTCAGCGGTTCTTTTCTCAACTCCTGGTTTTTACCTTCTTTTCCTCCTGTTTCTCCTCCCCATCCCACTGGAAGTGTGTGTATGTGTGTGTGTGAGATCCAGGGGCTTAGTTGACAGCTGGGGTTAAACTACAATTCAATGTCTATAAAATAAAAGACAAATACTACCTTTTCCAGTTGTGTCCACTTATCTAAGACATCACTTGCAAAGTTGAAATATTCTGGAAGTTCCTTTTTACCCTGGCTTATAGATTCATAATGGGAAACTAGCTGAGATGTAAGAAGCCTGTTGATTCCATGGAATGTTCTGGAAGGTGACCTGAGAATCCACAAACATTGAGTAATCCAGGATTTAAGAAATGTTCTCATGATAAATGATGCTTTATCAGCTGGTGAGGGGAAGGAATCAAGTGTACACCTAAGGAATCAGTCACCTGGAATGAAAGAAAAGACATTTAAGCGAATCCAGTTATTGGATGATGTCCCACGTATGATGTTGGATAAATGAATGCAAAGCAGCTTGAATAAATAGGTAGTTTACACACATCCTCATTTTATGTCATGTTACCTGTATTTTTGTGATGTGAATATTTGACATTATGGTATATAGAAGGAATAAGCACAGTCACCTTGAGGCTAATAAAATTAGCAGAGTTGTTGCTATGAATCCTGCAACAACAACTGTGGAATCTCATCCAGCTGGAATAAATGGTGGTTTAACCTCTGTAACATATGCAGGGGGCATCAACCTGAGGCTATGGGAAACAGGACACTGAAAAAAGGACACCTAGCCAGGTCATGGCAAGAAGAGTGGGGTCATGGGGGCCAATATGTTAATAGAACTATCCTATATTTGGTCAGGTTTCTGGTTCTTGTTCTCATTTGGTTCAGTACCTTTTACAAATAAGGTCATGTTCTGAGTTCGCTTTCCAGATTGGACCCTTGCCCTCAGACGATCCCTATACCTTGTAATATTTGCCACGCCCCCTCCCCCCAATCTTTGGATCATGCCCCCAGACTCTGCGGTTTCTATGTTTGTTATTTTGCTATTAAAGGTTTTTTTTTTGTTTTTTTTTGGGAAGGACCATCATTCCCATCCCTTTTTTTGCCAGTTCCCCCCACCAAGTCAAACCAGGGATTGCAGCGAATGAAAACTACAACAACCAGTGCCCGAACAGGGACCTCATATTGAGGGATCTTCTGTTTGCTTTCGCTGGTTTTGCCAATCATAAGGACCTTTTATTTTCTCTGCTTGGATTAAATCGGCAGGCCTGACATGGTTACAAGCAACCCTCTGAGTCAGATCTTTTGGGTGCCTGCCCAAAAAAGCGTGTAAGCAGAGAAAAGAGACACTCATTCCTGCTGCTCCTACCCCAACCAGGTGGCATAGCCCACCTCATCCCAATTTTTATGGGAATAAGACTGTCAAGACTAGACAGGGACATATACGATAACTTTAAATTTTTCTTAGCAGGCCACAGAAGAAAGGCCCGAAATCGCGAGTAAAAACCCGCCTAAAATGGGTGTTTTGGAACTTTCCATGACTGTAACCAGTAGTGCGGTGCCGGGCTCTGTCACAGCCAGGGCCCCACACTCGCCTGCCCGCCGGGCACTGCCCAGCCCGGCTGCTTCTGCCTCGCCAGCTGCAGCCCTGGCTCGGCCCCACACAGCACTGCAGAACATGGCATGGCCTGTGGAATCTTCTCTGCGGGATTTTGGAGTTTTGTGGGTGTCACGCTTTATGACCTAGCTACCAGGGGACCCTCTCATGATGTGTCTGCTGCCTGCTTTCCGTGTGATTCTCAAAACGCTCAGAGCCAAAGAGCACCGACTGCCGGCACTCGGCCCCTCCCTGGCCTTGCTGGTGGCAGGAATCCGGGGGGGGGCCAGGGCCACTCTGCAGTGCAGGATCCCTTCCCAAACCGAGACTGCTTTTAACCCCTCTGTCCCTGGTGATGGAACTCGAGGGCAGAACCTGTCTTAGACACAGGAAGCAGTGCAACTTGCAACCCCTGCCCCTTCATGTTCTGTCCCCCGTACTCCCGCAGACTGCCCCAGAATGGAAGTCGACAGAAGTTACTCAGCTACCCTGTATCCCCTTCAGCCTCCTCTGCACAGGATTCCTCTTGGATCCCCCTCACTTTCCCAGCTCCTTCACCACCCCAACCTCTCTCGTGTCCATCTGAATTTCCTATTGCATTACCTGCTAACCACCCTCCTAACGTCTATGCCACCAGAGGCACCAGGCTGCCTCAACGTTCCCCCTCCAACTCCACCCCCGCCACTATTGACTACAACTCCCAGCATGCCTCAGGGCACGCCCCTCCTGTGGAGCCAGAGCCACGCCCACCATGGTCCCAGAAGCTCTGCTTTCCGATATGGCCGTGCCTTGGTCGTCATGTTGGTGACCACACCAGAGCACAAGCTCTGTCTTTACTCTTCCAGCAAGAACAACACTGTGCTTGCATCGTCCTCCCTCCTCAGAAGAAAACCTAATCCCTTCTAGAGCCAGTGATTTCATTGATCCGTGGCAGAAGAGCCAGACGAGTATGGTAAAGAACAAAAGGGGCAGGGCTGGTCCTACATGGGAGCCTCTAGCCTACAGAGAAATACAGAGACTCTGTAAGGCTGCCAAAAGCTATGGCAAGGCTTCTCCTTTCTTGAGCAGTCTAATGCAAGCTGCTTTGACTGCATGTCTTTTAACCCCTCATGACTTAAAGCATGTGATGACTGTGCTGCTGTCTCCAGCTGAATTCTCCCTGGGGGAAAGGGGGTGGAAGAGATTGTTAAATCAATTGTTGCTTTACAGTGCTGAAGAGCAGGCACAGGCAATGCTAACACTAGAACACTTAGCTGGGGAGGGAGCACGTACCCAGCCCCATGATTAGGCTGCAAACCTCCCAAAGTCAGTGCTTCATGATATTAAAAATGCAGCAAAGAAAGCACTCATGCAAATGCCTGATGGTAACACACCTGCTCCAGAGTTTGTAGATATAAAGCAAAAGCCCAGTAAACCATGCAGAAAGCTAAAATTTTGGCTCCCCTTTGCCAGAATCATCCACAAGCAATTGTTTATCATTATATGGATACTATAATGAGTGCAGCTGGAAGTGATCCATCTTTAGATGCAAGCTTAAAGCCACTGTCACAGCCAGCCAACAAGCAGGACTGACCATTGCAGAGGAAAAGATACAGCAAACATCACCCTAGAAATATTTGGGACTTCAAAATCTCCCTCAGACTGTTACAAACTATTAAGTGGGTGAAGCCTTTGCCAAAAAGATCATTAATGAAGATTTAGTCCTGTTGTTTGTTTTGTTACATTCCTTTTTAATTTCGTAACTGATCCTGCTAATTTTACAGGTATTGTTGAGGGAGCTGAAAATTCATTCCTAGAGACAGTTACTAATGATCAGTTATACTCCTTGCTTAAAACTTTAATTTTTATTCTTTCTCTGAAACAGCATCCCTATTTTGTCATGTGTGTACGTTCTCATTCTTCTTTGCCAAGATTCCTAACAGAAGGTAATAAACAAACTAACACCCCTGCAGTAACACACGTTGTCACTACATGCCCTGACTGCCCAAAATATTCTCTGCTGTCTATTGGGGCTGGAGTAAATCCTAGAGGGCTTCACAGTTTACAAATTTGGCCAAGCAATGTGACCCATTATGTGTCTTTTGGTTGCTTTAAATGTATACATGTTTCCATAGACAGATTCTCAGAAGCAATCTTTGCCTCTGCTCACGTAGGTGAAACAGCAAAAGATGTTATTAAACATTTCCTACAAGCATTTTCAACTCCAGGCAGCCCACAAGAAATAAAAACAGATCATGGGCCTGCCTATGTCTTTTACCCCATGTCCCTCATCTTCAGTTGTAGCTGTTTATTCTCACTTTTTTGATGCACGGATGTCGGCATTAGTCACATTTTATTCCTCAAGAAAAGTTTCTTGTTTAACATTAGAACTATTGCCTTGTTCCTTAGAAGAATCTTATACAGTGATATTTAATCTGCCCATCAGGCAAATGAGTTCAAATACCCAGAGCTTAACACAACTTAATCTTTTCAGTGGTGTCTGCCAACATAAACAATCCGGATGCAGATTTTCCCCCCACAAAAAGAGATATTTTGTCAAAAGCAGCAGAAATTCGTGGTGTTCTCCACAATCCTTGGACATTGTGGCAGAGAAACACTGACCACTTATAAACAATCCTTAATCACTTAGGAAGATGTTTCTCCTTTCTCAGTCTGCTCTAATTCTCTGATTTAGCTGTAACTTGCATGTTTTGGAGCATTACAGTGACAAAATCTACACAATAGCTTCTGAGAGAAAGAGGAGGGACATATTGTTTAGGAATATTTAGGGAAATGATATTCAAGACTGACAAGATGAAACACATTTGGAGTTTGGGGTTCCCAAGTGCTCTACAAAAATGTCCACCAAGATGACTGTGAGAACCTTTAAGTTTTTAGCACTTTCTCACCTGCAAATGTAGAGGTGAAAATGAAGAGAGAAAACTGAGGAAAAGACCCAGTAATGGCAAAGTTCTCAGGTGAGACTCAGAAATGATTATTCTGATTTAATACCATTTGCTTTGCTCAGTAATCATCAAGATGATGAGTGCAGATAAGTAACATTTTCCTCACCTGTCTGCTGTGGACAGGAGAGATCAGGAGCTGCAGGGGGAGATCCTCTTCATTCATTTCACTCACCTGTTAGGACTTGTTTCCCATATGAGGCACTGTAAAGATCAGCTCTTCCCTGGAGATGTGAAACCTGGAAACTCCTTCATAAAGGTTTTGGAGTGAAACTCTTCTGACTTTATTACTCACCTCTTCTGGAGTAACAAGAAGAGAATGTGGCACAAAACAGACCAAGCAGAAGAAGTCTTCCTGTGGAGTAACTTTTTTCTTGTAATCATTGACACCATTGTTAATTATGCAGAATTTGCACCTTAACCTAAAGCACTTTTTCCTCCAGTTTAACCATTTAAGTACATCACTAATTCATCATGATGAAGAGAAGCCTTAAAAAGAAATGCATTTTCCCTTCTACTCTGAAAGAATCTGAGAATGTTACTGTATGTTAATTAATTGCTGATACTCATCTCAGAACAAACATATCTTAATAATTTCTCATTTATTTGTAATTTTCAAAGCCTTGTAGTTTCACCCATTTTTTAAAGGAAGATTTTTATACAAATTGGTAAAAAAAATTAGACCTCTGTATGCACCTGAGTCTTTCTCCCATTCCACATTTTGAATCACTTGCACTTCCTTCCTTCTGAAAATTTGTAGGTTGATGGTGAAAGTGGTTCCAATGCCACATATCCTCAAGAATGTTTTCTCCTTTTCCTTCCACAGTTTGTTTGTCCTGATGTTCTCGCTCTGCTCTGGCTGATGACAACCTGCTCTGTGTCTTGTGTTATGGCTGGTACACACCATGGAGAATTTCTCTCCTCGTTTTCCAGATCACTCTTGCTCTTTTTATACCTTTGCCCACTCTTTTTTCTTTAAAACCCTTCTCTGGATTTTCCCAGTAGCTGTCTTTGGCAGCTCCTGAACAAACTCCACCTGAAAGGCAAAAATGCTCCCTGTAGCCAAAGAACTTGTAGGTGATTTCCCAGGTGCAACAAAAGATTGTGAAAACACTTTTAGCATGGGATAGCTGGGGATGAACAGATGGGAAGCTGCACAACCAGGGCTGGGATTCCTTACAACACCTTGTAGCTAGACAAGCACTTGCAGGGAGATGTACCACAATTTCTAGGAGCTGAGTGCATCAGCGTTCAGCACAGGGAGTTACTGGTGTCTTTCCTAGTGAGAAGAGATGGATTCCGACCAACTGATGCTAGCAGGAACTTTTGTTTTGATTTAGCTGTCTGTCAGAAGAGAGCTCATGGTAGAACTGGTTAGAATGGAATGCCTTGCTCATTTGAGCTGCTGTGAAAACCCCAGTACTCCATGAAAGAAAGACTGGGCCCTCAGGAAGCAAAATTTTATGACCATTACCTCCCCGTGGGTCCATTCTAGCACACACAGCCAACCCAAGGCTACAGCTGTAGCTGATCCTGTCATCTACTTTTATTTTATCTAACTCTGGTTGGAGTGTTTGTCAGAAAGGTGTTGGAAAAGAGCTGAGGCAGGACAAAAAATGCTCAGTTTCTGGTACAATGAGAGAACCTGTCTTTTTGGGCTGTACTTACCTTCCTTGGATACTTGTATGGTGCAGTCACCTTCTTGACGTGTTGTTGAAGCTCATGAATTAATTTTTCTGGATCATGTGATTCATAAGCAGGAGCTAAAACAATGAAGGCTTTGACCACCTGTGCCACAAAAAGGAAGGGATTCCATTAACTTCCAGAGGTGGCAATAAGGGAATACATTTGTTGTGAAAAGTGAATGTCAAAACTCAGAATGGTAAATCCTTTTCTTTAATTTCCCTTTTAATTAGCTGTTTGTTATCAACTGCTGTGTTATGAAGGACCCATTCTGGAGCAGAGAATGTTTTGCTATTTTCCACTTCTTTTCTAACTTTATAAATTATTAAACTTTCAAAAAGTTCTGGTCCAGAAAATAAAGAGAGATTAAAATCTTGTCCCAGTTGCTCAGAGAAATGTTGCAAGGTTGGAAAAATATAAAGCAAAAATTCAACACTCTGGATATCCTTGCTACCATATGCTTAGTGGTAAATGAGAAATAATCGAAATTTTATTCCTTAAAAAAAAAAGATCACATGATTAGTCTGTAAAGCAAAAATTTTTCCCCACATAAAACCCTGCAAAGAAATAATTCCGAAATTGTAAGATCTGTCAAGGTATGGATTTTAAAAATGTTTATGCCCACCTAATTTCAAAAGTGTGCAACACTGAATTCCAGGGAAGCCTAGTACATCTAAGGAAGTTGATACTTAGTAGAAAGGGTATTTCTTTTACATTTTTCCCTATTTTGTTTTACCTCCCCTCGCACTGGGTCGGGACTGCTGACAACAGCCGCCTCCACGACTGCCGGGTGCTCTATCAGTGCACTCTCCACTTCAAAGGGGCCAATGCGGTACCTGGGGAGCACAGAGACAGCTCAGCCCAGCAGCAGGGACCAGGCCTTTGGCCTTTCCAGGCTGCATTTCATCAGGCAGATCTAACAGGGAATGCCTTACCCAGCAGAGTTAATGATATCATCAGCTCTTCCAACAAACCAGATGTATCCCTCTTCATCCATAACGCCTCTGTCCCCGGTGAGATAAAAATCTCCTCGCACAGAGGCAGCAGTTTTCTCTGGATTATCCTGGCAACAGTCAAACATTTCCAAAAAAGTATCTTATGTTAGTGAATTGTAATGCATTTCCTTAGCAATGATGCTAAAAATGAAAAAAAGATTGTACTCAAAATGAGTGTGTTCAGTACCGCTTTATATTTGCACTGAGGTGTCACTACCTCAGAGTCATATGATCATCTGCATGTGAGGGGTTTGTGCTGTAGCTTGTGTTTGTGCTGTTGATCTTATGCACAGGTTGTGTGTGACAGGCATCTGTACAATGGTTTCTCTGACTGCAGTGCCTGATGGAATGGGGGTACCTCTGATACTGGTATGAGGTAATAAAATTCCTGTGCCTTGGAAAGCCTCCCTGAGCTTCTGATGTGTAAGAGTAGAATTTACGGGCTATTCTTCATTAATCTTTAAACAAAGATAGGAATGGAATAGAGGGAAAAGAGTGATGCTCTGGACATGAAGTGCATGGCACATATCTGGAACAAGGTATCCCCTGGTTCATGTTGCACTTTGAAGCTACACTCTCTCAGTCAGTTTGTTCCTGAAACTATGCACTGATCAGGCTCAAAGTCCTCAAGTAACCCAGTGAAACTTTCTGAGGATCCTGCATGGAATTCTTCTTGCAGACTTTTGCCCTGGGTCTCTCCTGAGTTCCTCAGCAGACACAGACACAGCAAGTCAGGCTCACCAAGTACTCAGAGAACAGACAGAAGGGTCGTGTGGGTTTCACTCGGACAGCAATGGTGCCCTCTTCTCCTTTAGGCACAACAGCCCCATGCTCATCTACGATCTGCAGAAAGGACAGACACAGCAGGGGTGCTTTGATCAGCTCAGAGGAACATCTGATGCAGCTCAGGGCAGGGCACAGAAGGGACACAGGCAGCACTGCCTTACTGTTCTACCCACAACTACCTCATACCTGCACATCATATGGGGGAACAGCTTTTCCTAAAGAGCCGGGTTTAATTTTCATTCCTTTCATATTGGCACAGATTGTCACCTGCAGAACAGATTTTTTTAAAGATTTTTTTTAAAATTGTTGCAACATCTTGTAAATTTTATTATTGTTTGCATTAGACAGTACTCCTGTTTTTGACTTTGTTGCGATAAGGGCTGAATCAGGACCAAAGCACTGTGGTTCTTAAGAACATCAGAGTCTGGGATGTGAGCTGCTTTAATATTTTTCATTAAAACCTGACCCAGGAAAAATTGATACCCAGAGCAAATAATCTATTTTAATATTGCTTTTGAAGTAAAATCAAAAAGGGTTTTACTACCAGTAATTACATTTATTGCAAACGTACTGTTTCGGTCTGGCCATATCCTTCATGGATATCCAGCCCTGTCTGGATTTTCCACTTCGCCAAGACTTCAGGATTCAGTGCTTCCCCTCCAGTTACACAGTGCTTCAGACTTGGGAACTTGTAGCTTGAGATGAACAGCAAATGAAATAATTTTCTTAATTCTTGCAAAGAACAGTAAATAGACTTAAGTGAACAGCCCCCCTCAGCTTTCCAAGGAAGTACATCTAAAACTTCACAAGTTCCTTTGGAAATGACAATCATCATCGTGTTATGCACACTTTGACTAGAATCCTACACTGCTTGAGTTGCCTCTGAAGATGATGTGGTTCATCTCTGTGGCAATAGGAGTAGGTTTTTCTGCTGGAAAACGCAGGAGCAAAAGTGTTTCCTTGGGAGAGCTGACATAAAAGGAGGAATCTGAACAAGCACATCAAATGTGTGTGGAAAGCTCAGTTATGTGCCAACATCTAGAGATCAGATATAACAAAGAGAATTTTGTAGAGCAAAAGGAAGGATGAATAGATACACAGCAGCTGAGCTCTGCTAAAGCTGGGCTGGCTTTTCCCAGGATAAAAGAGCTATGTGACAAGAAAGAGTACCTTACCAAAGATGTGAAAACTCCTTGCAAACCATTTCTCACAGGCTGGGTATTTTACAGAGTAACAAACCAGGAAGAACAGCTGCCAAATAACTCTCAGCATGTGGAACTCCTCTAACTGCTTCCTTCATTCTCAAGCATGTGAGAACAACTCCATGGTGCACCAGTAACTCCTGATCCAATGATGCCTATAGCACTGGCTTAAATTGAACTGTGAAGCCTAAGTTCAGAGGAAGTGACAGCTTAAAAAATGTCCTTTGTTTCCTCTGTGCTGTCTATTCAAAGACCCAGTCCTGAAGCCCAGGTAGCCTATGGTGTGGCTAATTCTTCTCACATTTGAAAATGGAGAGGGTTCTGTACTGAGAGCAAGCTTTGCTAATTAGGTTTCCTTGAACTGAAAAAGAGAATTAAGGAACCTAAGGAACTAAGCATGCAGAGCTGTCCCAGCATTATACCCCAGCCTCCCTCCCCTCCCTGCTGTACCTGCTCATATCATGTTTGACCAGCATGAGGAAGGCGGTGGGAGCCGTGCAGAAGGTGGTGATGGGATATTTTGAGAGAGTCTAGAAAAAGAGGAAGTTATGGTGCTGAAAAGAAAGTGTAATGCTGGGTCTGACCTTGTGAGTGTGCAGGTTGTTAACAAAAGAGGCCAGTTTTGAGGGGCATCAATCAACTGATTGGTTTAAAATGCCTTAAGGAAAGAATGGGCACTCTGGCAACTCACTGAAAATTCAGGAAAACAGAGCCTTAATTTAGGTTTATGCCATATTCTGAATAGTGGCTCATACTCAGCCTGTCCCCAAGGCAGCTGGAAGTCCATACCTGAAGTAAGGTTTAGATTCAATACTAGGCAACATAGCAGTGATCCCAAGATCTTTATATCCTGCATCTTTATCCAATTGTCCTCTACACTCGAACCATGACACATGGACTAACCAGGAGGGAAAACACTTGGTCCTTGAGCTTAATGGGCACCAGTTGGAGGGATGATTCCTTGGGATGTGGGAAGTACTATCCCTGCTGCTACTAAGCAATGGTATCCATGGACTGGAGCTCATTTGTTTCCTTCACTTTTGTAAAATGGAAATAAATATCACAGTATAAAATGTTAAGCTTACCTCTGCAATAACTTCTGTTTTAAACTGTGGCATATTGTGTACAAAGACACAGGATCCACAGATCCACGGTGCAAAAAGACTGCTCCAAGCTGCTTTTACCCAGCCAGTATCAGAGGTATTCCACATTATATCTGAAGGAGTCAATTTCAACCAATACCTGATGAAAAAGCAGAGATAAAAGAAATGCTGCAGTGAATGTCAGAGACTCAGGCCCAGGTCACAGCAGGAGGCTTCCATTAGAAGATGTGGTGTCAGCAAGTGGGGCTCTGTAGAAAGTTTGAGAGAGTTGAAGAGTCTTAAATATTCTCTGATTTCCCTTCCTTCCCTCCTGCTTAATATTTTGAGCATTTATTTTTCTTGTGAGCAGTGCAAAACATCTTCATCTTGAGATGCAGAATCTGGATCTAGAGCAGAACCCAAACAGATCATCTGGAATAGGCTTTCCCTACCTGGTAAAGTTGAGACATCAGCTAAATCATAGCTCATTTCTCCAGGAAACTAAACAAATTACTTCTCTGGACCTTGATCACCAGCTTCCAACTCAGAATGCTTTGGGAAAGGTATCCTTTAATTTTCAAGATGAGGAAGATGCAAGATCCTACAGTCATGAAATGCCTGCATTTACTGGAATGTTATGGCCTCATGTTCAGTTTAATGCTGATCACAGCACTTAATCAGGACCCTGTGGGGAACTGCAAGGTAATACCTGCCAGTGGTTGCAAATCCAATGCCGTAACTACTATGGGAATGCAGCACCATTTTTGGGAAGCCCGTAGTTCCGCTGGTAAAATAGATCAGCATTGGGTCTTGACTCCTTGTCTTGACACACTGATGGTCAGCAGATGCACCCCTTCAGAAGAAATTATACATTCCAGTCACTACATGCAGTTTTCCACCAGGGCAACAGCATTTTTATAGTTTAGGAGTTCAACAGGAAAATTGCCCCAAAGTGAACGATCTCTCTAAATAAGTGGTAACACAGGTAAGAACAGATAGAGAACACATTTTGCTTGTAACAAGTATGCCCTCTCTGCCAGAACTTTTAAGATATGAGCACCTACAGAATATTTCAGTGACTTTGTCTACAACTGTTTTAGCAAGGGTACTCCAGGAGCTGATTATGGAACAGCATTCCAGAATCAGTGTCTGCCTCACACAAGCAAAAACCAACCCCCAACTCAAAATTGATAACTAAGGTTATTTTGCCAAGTACATTGATCTTATTACAAATAGTAGATCAGTAATGTTCAAGAGACTGATGGACAATTCAGATCCTCTGAACTACCAGGATAATATAGGGAAGAAAGAACTGAGCAATGGATGGCAAGAGCCAAGAGCTGGCAATGGGTGTTTTCCCATTTAATCAAGCAGAAAAGCTCATAACAATTGTCTAGAACTCTGTGTGCTTGTCTGGTGATCACAGTAAAAGCAGAGAGCTTCTAAAAACTGGCAGGCTGCTAAGTGAAGCTGAAGGACATGAACTAAGCTCCCAAATCCTGGATTGCATGAACCTCTATCAGAATAATCACAAAACAGGGAGCTGACAGAGGGATGCAAAAAAGTAGCTCACTCATATTTTGAAAATTTCCCCCACAACTCAGCAATGTCACCTGACTGATACAGCTCTCTGCACCTCAAAGAAATGGAAAGAAAAGAGCTGGATACTCACGCAAGGAGTTCTTTGAAGTTCAGCCACCCTTCCCTGCTCCCTTGGCCTACAATGAGTTTACTTTTCAGGAACTTGCTGCCAGACAGGACAGATTCCACTGCAGGTGCCAGCGTGTCATTGGTAACAATGCACTTGGCCTTTGAAGCCTGGAGTCGGTATAAGATGTCTTTGGCTGTTAATTGGGATGTTCCTGGAATAAGGACAATTCCTGGAAAAAAGCAAGAAGCAATTGAGAAAACTCAGCATTTCTCAAAAATACTCTATTATGTCTCTCTGTTGAGGCTGATTTTATTCATCATAGATGTTTATCAGCTTAAAAGCAGAGCAAAATAGATCTATTGAATTATTAATGAGACCAATCATATAAGTTCTTCCATTATCAATTCAGCTCCCTTCCAGTGTATGTGGTCAGGTCTGGCCTTTGGTTGCAGCCATTCAGCCCTCACTGGCTGAACTGACTGATTTTGACTGGACCATGTCTGGCCCTGTGCTTCCTGTGTGGGTGCTGCCAATTCTCCTTCTAGGCAAAAGAGCAGTTGTAGAGTCCCAACAGAATATTCCTGTTTGCATTTTCTTCACCCTAATCTCATAGATGGCTTGTAGGCTCTATTTGCTTTCTGTCTGCACCCACCAAGTCCGTGAGTCACTCACCTGCTCGCATGCAGGCCACGTTCAGGAGCCACCACTCAGGAACACGAGGCAGAATTGCTACAATTCTGTCTCCTCTCTGCAAACCACAGGCCTCAGAAAGGACATTGGCTGTCTTCTTGGACAGAGAGCCAAACTCCTCAAAGCTCCACTTCACCTCCTCTCCCTTATCATTGACCCACCAAAAAGCTGGATTTGCTGGTTTTCTTCCATCCTTCAACACATAAGAAGACATTAAAATAAGACAAACCTTAAAAGGTTTCACTTCAATACAAAATAACTCTAAACTAAGCAAATCACCCCTGGCAATATCTCTCTTAGGGTGACACCTGTATTTGTGACAAACAAAATAACATAGTGCTTTCCACTCTGCAGCCAATACTGCCCAGTACCCATGAGGAAAACTGATTTGTAACATCTGAGATTCTTTCCACTGTGTCCTCATTTAGTCTGGAATAGAGTCAATTTTCTTACTATGTCCTGGTAAAGTGCTGTGGTTTATGAATCTAGGGTCAGTGTAGTGTTGCTAACACACTGATGTTTTAGTTGTTGCTAAGCAGTGCTTACTCTAAAGTCAAGGACTTTCCAGTTTCCCACACTCTGCCAACAAAGAGGCACACAAGAAGCTGGGAGAGATCATGGACAGGACAGCTGACCTGAACTGCCTGAAGGGATATTCCACATCACAGGAGCTCCTGCTCAGTGTATACCCTGGAAGTTTGCTGGGAGGTGTTTGGGGATGAGCTGGGCATCAACCAGTGGGCAGTGAGTTACTACTGCTACTAATATGATGATGATTATTATTATAATTCAATTCTTAAACGGTTCTTTTCTCAACTCCTGGTTTTTACCTTTTTTTCCTCCTGTTTCTCCTCCCCATCCCACTGGAAGTGTGTGTATGTGTGTGTGTGAGATCCAGGGGCTTAGTTGACAGCTGGGGTTAAACTACAATTCAATGTCTATAAAATAAAAGACAAATACTACCATTTCCAGTTGTGTCCACTTATCTAAGACATCACTTGCAAAGTTGAAATATTCTGGAATTTCCTTTTTACCCTGGCTTATAGATTCATAATGGGAAACTAGCTGAGATGTAAGAAGCCTGTTGATTCCATGGAATGTTCTGGAAGGTGACCTGAGAATCCACAAACATTGAGTAATCCAGGATTTAAGAAATGTTCTCATGATAAATGATGTTTTATCAGATGGTGAGGGGAGGGAATCAAGTGTACACCTAAGGAATCAGTCACCTGGAATGAAAGAAAAGACATTTAAGCGAATCCAGTTATTGGATGATGTCCCACGTATGATGTTGGATAAATGAACGCAAAGCAGCTTGAATAAATAGGTAGTTTACACACATCCTCATTTTATGTCATGTTACCTGTATTTTTGTGATGTGAATATTTGACATTATGGTATATAGAAGGAATAAGCACAGTCACCTTGAGGCTAATAAAATTAGCAGAGTTGTTGCTATGAATCCTGCAACAACAACTGTGGAATCTCGTCCAGCTGGAATAAATGGTGGTTTAACCTCTGTAACATATGCAGAGGGCATCAACCTGAGGCTATGGGAAACAGGACACTGAAAAAAGGACACCTAGCCAGGTCATGGCAAGAAGAGTGGTGTCATGGGGGCCAATATGTTAATAGAACTATCCTATATTTGGTCAGGTTTCTGGTTCTTGTTCTCATTTGGTTCAGTACCTTTTACAAATAAGGTCATGTTCTGAGTCCGCTTTCCAGATTGGACCCTTGCCCTCAGACGATCCCTATACCTTGTAATATTTGCCACGCCCCCTCCCCCCGATCTTTGGATCATGCCCCCAGACTCTGCGGTTTCTATGTTTGTTATTTTGCTATTAAAGTTTTTTTTTTTGGTTTTTTTTGGGAAGGACCATCATTCCCATCCCTCTTTTTGCCAGTTCCCCTCACCAAGTCAAACCAGGGATTGCAGTGAATGAAAACTACAACAACCAGTGCCCGAACAGGGACCTCATATTGAGGGATCTTCTGTTTGCTTTCGCTGGTTTTGCCAGTCATAAGGACCTTTTATTTTCTCTGCTTGGATTAAATCGGCAGGTCTGACATGGTTACAAGCAACCCTCTGAGTCAGATCTTTTGGATGCCTGCCCAAAAAAGCGTGTAAGCAGAGAAAAGAGACACTCATTCCTGCTGCTCCTACCCCAACCAGGTGGGCATAGCCCACCTCATCCCAATTTTTATGGGAATAAGACTGTCAAGACTAGACAGGGACATATACGATAACTTTAAATTTTTCTTAGCAGTCCACAGAAGAAAGGCCCAAAATCGCGAGTTAAAACCCCCCTAAAATGGGTGTTTTGGAACTTTCCGTGACTGTAACCAGTAGTGCGGTGCCGGGCTCTGTCACAGCCAGGGCCCCACACTCGCCTGCCCGCCGGGCACTGCCCAGCCCGGCTGCTTCTGCCTCGCCAGCTGCAGCCCTGGCTCGGCCTCGCACAGCACTGCAGAACATGGCACGGCCTGTGGAATCTTCTCTGCGGGATTTTGGAGTTTTGTGGGTGTCACGCTTTATGACCTAGCTACCAGGGGACCCTCTCATGATGTGTCTGCTGCCTGCTTTCCGTGTGATTCTCAAAACGCTCAGAGCCAAAGAGCACCGACTGCCGGCACTCGGCCCCTCCCTGGCCTTGCCGGTGGCAGGAATCCGGGGGGGGCCAGGGCCACTCTGCAGTGCAGGATCCCTTCCCAAACCGAGACTGCTTTTAACCCCTCTGTCCCTGGTGATGGAACTCGAGGGCAGAACCTGTCCCAGACACAGGAAGCAGTGCAAATTGCAACCCCTGCCCCTTCATGTTCTGTCCCCCGTACTCCCGCAGACTGCCCCAGAATGGAACTTGACAGAAGTTATTCAGCTACCCTGTATCCCCTTCAGCCTCCTCTGCACAGGATTCCTCTTGGATCCCCCTCACTTTCCCAGCTCCTTCACCACCCCAACCTCTCTCGTGTCCATCTGAATTTCCTGTTGCATTACCTGCTAACCACCCTCCTAACGTCTATGCCAGGAGAGGCACCAGGCTGCCTCAACGTTCCCACTCCAACTCCACCCCCGCCACTCTTGACTACAACTCCCAGCATGCCTCAGTGCACTCCCCTCCTGAGGGGCCAGAGCCACGCCCACCATGGTCCCAGAAGCTCTGCTTTCCGATATGGCCGTGCCTTGGTCCCCATGCTGGTGACCACACCAGAGCACAAGCTCTGTCTTTACTCTTCCAGCAAGAACAACACTGTGCTTGCGTCCTCCTCCCTCCTCAGAAGAAAACCTAATCCCTTCTAGAGCCAGTGATTTCATTGATCCGTGGCAGAAGAGCCAGACGAGTATGGTAAAGAACAAAAGGGGCAGGGCTGGTCCTACATGGGAGCCTCTAGCCTACAGAGAAATACAGAGACTCTGTAAGGCTGCCAAAAGCTATGGCAAGGCTTCTCCTTTCTTGAGCAGTCTAATGCAAGCTGCTTTGACTGCATGTCTTTTAACCCCTCATGACTTAAAGCATGTGATGACTGTGCTGCTGTCTCCAGCTGAATTCTCCCTGGGGGAAAGGGGGTGGAAGAGATTGTTAAATCAATTGTTGCTTTACAGTGCTGAAGAGCAGGCACAGGCAATGCTAACACTAGAACACTTAGCTGGGGAGGGAGCACGTACCCAGCCCCATGATTAGGCTGCAAACCTCCCAAAGTCAGGGCTTGATGATATTAAAAATGCAGCAAAGCAAGCACTCATGCAAATGCCTGATGGTAACACACCTGCTCCAGAGTTTGTAGATATAAAGCAAAAGCCCAGTAAACCATGCAGAAAGCTAAAATGTTGGCTCCTCTTTGCCAGAATCATCCACAAGCAATTGTTTATCATTATATGGATACTATAATGAGTGCAGCTGGAAGTGATCCATCTTTAGATGCAAGCTTAAAGCCACTGTCACGGCCAGCCAACAAGCAGGACTGACCATTGCAGAGGAAAAGATACAGCAAACATCACCCTAGAAATATTTGGGACTTCAAATTCTCCCTCAGACTGTTACAAACTATTAAGTGGGTGAAGCCTTTGCCAAAAAGATCATTAATGAAGATTTAGTCCTGTTGTTTGTTTTGTTACATTCCTTTTTAATTTCGTAACTGATCCTGCTAATTTTACAGGTATTGTTGAGGGAGCTGAAAATTAATTCCTAGAGACAGTTACTAATGATCAGTTACACTCCTTGCTTAAAACTTTAATTTTTATTCTTTCTCTGAAACAGCATCCCTATTTTGTCATGCGTGTACGTTCTCATTCTTCTTTGCCAAGATTCCTAACAGAAGGTAATAAACAAACTAACCCCCCTGCAGTAACACACGTTGTCACTACATGCCCTGACTGCCCAGAATATTCTCTGCTGTCTGTTGGGGCTGGAGTATATCCTAGAGGGCTTCACAGTTTACAAATTTGGCCAAGCAATGTGACCCATTATGTGTCTTTTGGTTGCTTTAAATGTATACATGTTTCCATAGACAGATTCTCAGAAGCAATCTTTGCCTCTGCTCACGTAGGTGAAACAGCAAAAGATGTTATTAAACATTTCCTACAAGCATTTTCAACTCCAGGCAGCCCACAAGAAATAAAAACAGATCATGGGCCTGCCTATGTCTTTTACCCCTTGTCCCTCATCTTCAGTTGTAGCTGTTTATTCTCACATCTTTGATGCACGGATGTTGGCATTAGTCACATTTTATTCCTCAAGAAAAGTTTCTTATTTAACATTAGAACTATTGCCTTGTTCCTTAGAAGAACCTTATACAGTGATATTTAATCTGCCCATCAGGCAAATGAGTTCAAATACCCAGAGCTTAACACAAGTTAATCTTTTCAGTGGTGTCTGCCAACATAAACAATCCGGATGCAGATTTTTCCCCCACAAAAAGAGATATTTTGTCAAAAGCAGCAGAAATTCGTGGTGTTCTCCACAATCCTTGGACATTGTGGCAGAGAAACACTGACCACTTATAAACAATCCTTAATCACTTAGGAAGATGTTTCTCCTTTCTCAGTCTGCTCTAATTCTCTGATTTAGCAGTAACTTGCATGTTTTGGAGCATTACAGTGACAAAATCTACACAATAGCTTCTGAGAGAAAGAGGAGGGACATATTATTTAGGAATATTTAGGGAAATGATATTCAAGACTGACAAGATGAAACACATTTGGAGTTTGGGGTTCCCAAGTGTTCTACAAAAATGTCCACCAAGATGACTGTGAGAACCTGCAAGTTTTTAGCACTTTCTCACCTGCAAATGTAGAGGTGAAAATGAAGAGAGAAAACTGAGGAAAAGACCCAGTAATGGCAAAGTTCTCAGAATGAGAAGTGAGACTCAAAAATGATTATTCTGATTTAATACCATTTGCTTTGCTCAGTAATCATCAAGATGATGAGTGCAGATAAATAACATTTTCCTCACCTGTCTGCTGTGGACAGGAGAGATCAGGAGCTGCAGGGGGAGATCCTCTTCATTCATTTCACTCACCTGTTAGGACTTGTTTCCCATATGAGGCACTGTAAAGATCAGCTCTTCCCTGGAGATGTGAAACCTGGAAACTCCTTCATAAAGGTTTTGGAGTGAAACTCTTCTGACTTTATTACTCACCTCTTCAGGAGTAACAAGAAGAGAATGTGGCACAAAACAGACCAAGCAGAAGAACTCTTCCTGTGGAGTAACTTTTTTCTTGTAATCATTGACACCATTGTTAATTATGCAGAATTTGCACCTTAACCTAAATCACTTTTTCCTGCAGTTTAACCATTTAAGTACATCACAAATTCATCATGATGAAGAGAAGCATTAAAAAGAAATGCATTTTCCCTTCTACTCTGAAAGAATCTGAGAATGTTACTGTATGTTAATTAATTGCTGATACTCATCTCAGAACAAACATATCTTAATAATTTCTCATTTATTTGTAATTTTCAAAGCCTTGTAGTTTCACCCATTTTTTAAAGGAAGATTTTTATACAAATTGGTAAAAAAAATTAGACCTCTGTATGCACCTGAGTCTTTCTCCCATTCCACATTTTGAATCACTTGCACTTCCTTCCTTCTGAAAATTTGTAGGTTGATGGTGAAAGTGGTTCCAATGCCACATATCCTCAAGAATGTTTTCTCCTTTTCCTTCCACAGTTTATTTTTCCTGATGTTCTCGCTCTGCTCTGGCTGATGACAACCTGCTCTGTGTCTTGTGTTATGGCTGGTACACACCATGGAGAATTTCTCTCCTCGTTTTCCAGATCACTCTTGCTCTTTTTATACCTTTGCCCACTCTTTTTTCTTTAAAACCCTTCTCTGGATTTTCCCAGTAGCTGTCTTTGGCAGCTCCTGAACAAACTCCACCTGAAAGGCAAAAATGCTCCCTGTAGCCAAAGAACTTGTAGGTGATTTCCCAGGTACAACAAAAGATTGTGAAAACACTTTTAGCATGGGATAGCTGGGGATGAACAGATGGGAAGCTGCACAACCAGGGCTGGGATTCCTTACAACACCTTGTAGCTACTGCACAGACAGCACTTGCAGGGAGATGTACCACAATTTCTAGGAGCTGAGTGCATCAGCGTTCAGCACAGGGAGTTACTGGTGTCTTTCCTAGTGAGAAGAGATGGATTCTGACCAACTGATGCTAGCAGGAACTTTTGTTTTGATTTAGCTGTCTGTCAGAAGAGAGCTCATGGTAGAACTGGTTAGAATGGAATGCCTTGCTCATTTGAGCTGCTGTGAAAACCCCAGTACTCCATGAAAGAAAGACTGGGCCCTCAGGAAGCAAAATTTTATGACCATTACCTCCCCCTGGGTCCATTCTAGCACACACAGCCAACCCAAGGCTACAGCTGCAGCAGATCCTGTCATCTACTTTTATTTTATCTAACTCTGGTTGGAGTGTTTGTCAGAAAGGTGTTGGAAAAGAGCTGAGGCAGGACAAAAAATGCTCAGTTTCTGGTACAATGAGAGAACCTGTCTTTTTGGGCTGTACTTACCTTCCTTGGATACTTGTATGGTGCAGTCACCTTCTTGACGTGTTGTTGAAGCTCATGAATTAATTTTTCTGGATCATGTGATTCATAAGCAGGAGCTAAAACAATGAAGGCTTTGACCACCTGTGCCACAAAAAGGAAGGGATTCCATTAACTTCCAGAGGTGGCAATAAGGGAATACATTTGTTGTGAAAAGTGAATGTCAAAACTCAGAATGGTAAATCCTTTTCTTTAATTTCCCTTTTAATTAGCTGTTTGTTATCAACTGCTGTGTTATGAAGGACCCATTCTGGAGCAGAGAATGTTTTGCTATTTTCCACTTCTTTTCTAACTTTATAAATTATTAAACTTTCAAAAAGTTCTGGTCCAGAAAATAAAGAGAGATTAAAATCTTGTCCCAGTTGCTCAGAGAAATGTTGCAAGGTTGGAAAAATATAAAGCAAAAATTCAACACTCTGGATATCCTTGCTACCATATGCTTAGTGGTAAATGAGAAATAATCGAAATTTTATTCCTTAAAAAAAAAAGATCACATGATTAGTCTGTAAAGCAAAAATTTTTCCCCACATAAAACCCTGCGAAGAAATAATTCTGAAATTGTAAGATCTGTCAAGGTATGGATTTTAAAAATGTTTATGCCCACCTAATTTCAAAAGTGTGCAACACTGAATTCCAGGGAAGCCTAGTACATCTAAGGAAGTTGATACTTAGTAGAAAGGGTATTTCTTTTACATTTTTCCCTATTTTGTTTTACCTCCCCTCGCACTGGGTCGGGACTGCTGACAACAGCCGCCTCCACGACTGCCGGGTGCTCTATCAGTGCACTCTCCACTTCAAAGGGGCCAATGCGGTACCTGGGGAGCACAGAGACAGCTCAGCCCAGCAGCAGGGACCAGGCCTTTGGCCTTTCCAGGCTGCATTTCATCAGGCAGATCTAACAGGCAATGCCTTACCCAGCAGAGTTAATGATATCATCAGCTCTTCCAACAAACCAGATGTATCCCTCTTCATCCATAACACCTCTGTCCCCGGTGAGATAAAAATCTCCTCGCACAGAGGCAGCAGTTTTCTCTGGATTATCCTGGCAACAGTCAAACATTTCCAAAAAAGTATCTTATGTTAGTGAATTGTAATGCATTTCCTTAGCAATGATGCTAAAAATGAACAAAAGATTGTACTCAAAATGAGTGTGTTCAGTACCGCTTTATATTTTCACTGAGGTGTCACTACCTCAGAGCCATATGATCATCTGCATGGGAGGGGTTTGTGCTGTAGCTTGTGTTTGTGCTGTTGATCTTATGCACAGGTTGTGTGTGACAGGCATCTGTACAATGGTTTCTCTGACTGCAGTGCCTGATGGAATGGGGGTACCTCTGATACTGGTATGAGGTAATAAAATTCCTGTGCCTTGGAAAGCCTCCCTGAGCTTCTGATGTGTAAGAGTAGAATTTATGGGCTATTCTTCATTAATCTTTAAACAAAGATAGGAATGGAATAGAGGGAAAAGAGTGATGCTCTGGACATGAAGTGCATGGCACATGTCTGGAACAAGGTATCCCCTGGTTCATGTTGCACTTTGAAGCTACACTCTCTCAGTCACTCTGTTCCTGAAACTATGCACTGATCAGGCTCAAAGTCCTCAAGTAACCCAGTGAAACTTTCTGAGGATCCTGCATGGAATTCTTCTTGCAGACTTTTGCCCTGGGTCTCTCCTGAGTTCCTCAGCCGACACAGACACAGCAAGTCAGGCTCACCAAGTACTCAGAGAACAGACAGAAGGGTCGTGTGGGTTTCACTCGGATAGCAATGGTGCCCTCTTCTCCTTTAGGCACAACAGCCCCATGCTCATCTACGATCTGCAGAAAGGACAGACACAGCAGGGGTGCTTTGATCAGCTCAGAGGAACATCTGCTGCAGCTCAGGGCAGGGCACAGAAGGGACGCAGGCAGCACTGCCTTACTGTTCTACCCACAACTACCTCATACCTGCACATCATATGGGGGAACAGCTTTTCCTAAAGAGCCGGGTTTAATTTTCATTCCTTTCATATTGGCACAGATTGTCACCTGCAGAACAGATTTTTTTAAAGATTTTTTTTTAAATTGTTGCAACATCTTGTAAATTTTATTATTGTTTGCATTAGACAGGACTCCTGTTTTTGACTTTGTTGCGATAAGGGCTGAATCAGGACCAAAGCACTGTGGTTCTTAAGAACATCAGAGTCTGGGATGTGAGCTGCTTTAATATTTTTCATTAAAACCTGACCCAGGAAAAATTGATACCCAGAGCAAATAATCTATTTTAATATTGCTTTTGAAGTAAAATCAAAAAGGGTTTTACTACCAGTAATTACATTTATTGCAAACGTACTGTTTCGGTCTGGCCATATCCTTCATGGATATCCAGCCCTGTCTGGATTTTCCACTTCGCCAAGACTTCAGGATTCAGTGCTTCCCCTCCAGTTACACAGTGCTTCAGACTTGGGAACTTGTAGCTTGAGATGAACAGCAAATGAAATAATTTTCTTAATTCTTGCAAAGAACAGTAAATAGACTTAAGTGAACAGCCCCCCTCAGCTTTCCAAGGAAGTACATCTAAAACTTCACAAGTTCCTTTGGAAATGACAATCATCATCGTGTTATGCACACTTTGACTAGAATCCTACACTGCTTGAGTTGCCTCTGAAGATGATGTGGTTCATCTCTGTGGCAATAGGAGTAGGTTTTTCTGCTGGAAAACGCATGAGCAAAAGTGTTTCCTTGGGAGAGCTGACATAAAAGGAGGAATCTGAACAAGCACATCAAATGTGTGTGGAAAGCTCAGTTATGTGCCAACATCTAGAGATCAGATATAACAAAGAGAATTTTGTAGAGCAAAAGGAAGGATGAATAGATACACAGCAGCTGAGCTCTGCTAAAGCTGGGCTGGCTTTTCCCAGGATAAAAGACCTATGTGACAAGAAAGAGTACCTTACCAAAGATGTGAAAACTCCTTGCAAACCATTTCTCACAAGCTGGGTATTTTACAGAGTAACAAACCAGGAAGAACAGCTGCCAAATAACTCTCAGCATGTGGAACTCCTCTAACTGCTTCCTTCATTCTCAAGCATGTGAGAACAACTCCATGGTGCACCAGTAACTCCTGATCCAATGATGCCTATAACACTGGCTTAAATTGAACTGTGAAGCCTAAGTTCAGAGGAAGTGACAGCTTAAAAAATGTCCTTTGTTTCCTCTGTGCTGTCTATTCAAAGACCCAGTCCTGAAGCCCAGGTAGCCTATGGTGTGGCTAATTCTTCTCACATTTGAAAATGGAGAGGGTTCTGTACTGAGAGCAAGCTTTGCTAATTAGGTTTCCTTGAACTGAAAAAGAGAATTAAGGAACCTAAGGAACTAAGCATGCAGAGCTGTCCCAGCATTATACCCCAGCCTCCCTCCCCTCCCTGCTGTACCTGCTCACATCATGTTTGACCAGCATGAGGAAGGCGGTGGGAGCCGTGCAGAAGGTGGTGATGGGATATTTTGAGAGAGTCTAGAAAAAGAGGAAGTTATGGTGCTGAAAAGAAAGTGTAATGCTGGGTCTGACCTTGTGAGTGTGCAGGTTGTTAACAAAAGAGGCCAGTTTTGAGGGGCATCAATCAACTGATTGGTTTAAAATGCCTTAAGGAAAGAATGGGCACTCTGGCAACTCACTGAAAATTCAGGAAAACAGAGCCTTAATTTAGGTTTATGCCATATTCTGAGTAGTGGCTCATACTCAGCCTGTCCCCAAGGCAGCTGGAAGTCCATACCTGAAGTAAGGTTTAGATTCAATACTAGGCAACACAGCAGTGATCCCAAGATCTTTATATCCTGCATCTTTATCCAGTTGTCCTCTACACTCGAACCATGACACATGGACTAACCAGGAGGGAAAACACTTGTTCCTTGAGCTTAATGGGCACCAGTTGGAGGGATGATTCCTTGGGATGTGGGAAGTACTATCCCTGCTGCTACTAAGCAATGGTATCCATGGACTGGAGCTCATTTGTTTCCTTCACTTTTGTAAAATGGAAATAAATATCACAGTATAAAATGTTAAGCTTACCTCTGCAATAACTTCTGTTTTAAACTGTGGCATATTGTGTACAAAGACACAGGATCCACAGATCCACGGTGCAAAAAGACTGCTCCAAGCTGCTTTTACCCAGCCAGTATCAGAGGTATTCCACATTATATCTGAAGGAGTCAATTTCAACCAATACCTGATGAAAAAGCAGAGATAAAAGAAATGCTGCAGTGAATGTCAGAGACTCAGGCCCAGGTCACAGCAGGAGGCTTCCATTAGAAGATGTGGTGTCAGCAAGTGGGGCTCTGTAGAAAGTTTGAGAGAGTTGAAGAGTCTTAAATATTCTCTGATTTCCCTTCCTTCCCTCCTGCTTAATATTTTGAGCATTTATTTTTCTTGTGAGCAGTGCAAAACATCTTCATCTTGAGATGCAGAATCTGGATCTAGAGCAGAACCCAAACAGATCATCTGGAATAGGCTTTCCCTACCTGGTAAAGTTGAGACATCAGCTAAATCATAGCTCATTTCTCCAGGAAACTAAACAAATTACTTCTCTGGACCTTGATCACCAGCTTCCAACTCAGAATGCTTTGGGAAAGGTATCCTTTAATTTTCAAGATGAGGAAGATGCAAGATCCTACAGTCATGAAATGCCTGCATTTACTGGAATGTTATGGCCTCATGTTCAGTTTAATGCTGATCACAGCACTTAATCAGGACCCTGTGGGGAACTGCAAGGTAATACCTGCCAGTGGTTGCAAATCCAATGCCGTAACTGCTGTGGGAATGCAGCACCATTTTTGGGAAGCCTGTAGTTCCACTGGTAAAATAGATCAGCATTGGGTCTTGACTCCTTGTCTTGACACACTGATGGTCAGCAGATGCACCCCTTCAGAAGAAATTATATATTCCAGTCACTACATGCAGTTTTCCACCAGGGCAACAGCATTTTTATAGTTTAGGAGTTCAACAGGAAAATTGCCCCAAAGTGAAGGATCTCTCTAAATAAGTGGTAACACAGGTAAGAACAGATAGAGAACACATTTTGCTTGTAACAAGTATGCCCTGTCTGCCAGAACTTTTAAGATATGAGCACCTACAGAATATTTCAGTGACTTTGTCTGCAACTGTTTTAGCAAGGGTACTCCAGGAGCTGATTATGGAACAGCATTCCAGAATCAGTGTCTGCCTCACACAAGCAAACCCAACCCCCAACTCAAAATTGATAACTAAGGTTATTTTGCCAAGTACATTGATCTTATTACAAATAGTAGATCAGTAATGTTCAAGAGACTGATGGACAATTCAGATCCTCTGAACTACCAGGATAATATAGGGAAGAAAGAACTGAGCACCAAGAGCTGGCAATGGGTGTTTTCCCATTTAATCAAGCAGAAAAGCTCATAACAATTGTCTAGAACTCTGTGTGCTTGTCTGGTGATCACAGTAAAAGCAGAGAGCTTCTAAAAATTGGCAGGCTGCTAAGTGAAGCTGAAGGACATGAACTAAGCTCCCAAAACCTGGATTGCATGAACCTCTATCAGAATAATCACAAAACAGGGAGCTGACAGAGGGATGCAAAAAAGTAGCTGACTCATATTTTGAAAATTTCCCCCACAACTCAGCAATGTCACCTGACTGATACAGCTCCCTGCACCTCATAGAAATGGAAAGAAAAGAGCTGGATACTCACGCAAGGAGTTCTTTGAAGTTCAGCCACCCTTCCCTGCTCCCTTGGCCTACAATGAGTTTACTTTTCAGGAACTTGCTGCCAGACAGGACAGATTCCACTGCAGGTGCCAGCGTGTCATTGGTAACAATGCACTTGGCCTTTGAAGCCTGGAGTCGGTATAAGATGTCTTTGGCTGTTAATTGGGATGTTCCTGGAATAAGGACAATTCCTGGAAAAAAGCAAGAAGCAATTAAGAAAACTCAGCATTTCTCAAAAATACTCTATTATGTCTCTCTGTTGATGCTGATTTTATTCATCATAGATGTTTATCAGCTTAAAAGCAGAGCAAAATAGATCTATTGAATTATTAATGAGACCAATCATATAAGTTCTTCCATTATCAATTCAGCTCCCTTCCAGTGTATGTGGTCAGGTCTGGCCTTTGGTTGCAGCCATTCAGCCCTCACTGGCTGAACTGACTGATTTTGACTGGACCATGTCTGGCCCTGTGCTTCCTGTGTGGGTGCTGCCAATTCTCCTTCTAGGCAAAAGAGCAGTTGTAGAGTCCCAACAGAATATTCCTGTTTGCATTTTCTTCACCCTAATCTCATAGATGGCTTGTAGGCTCTATTTGCTTTCTGTCTGCACCCACCAAGTCCGTGAGTCACTCACCTGCTCGCATGCAGGCCACGTTCAGGAGCCACCACTCAGGAACACGAGGCAGAATTGCTACAATTCTGTCTCCTCTCTGCAAACCACAGGCCTCAGAAAGGACATTGGCTGTCTTCTTGGACAGAGAGCCAAACTCCTCAAAGCTCCACTTCACCTCCTCTCCCTTATCATTGACCCACCAAAAAGCTGGATTTGCTGGTTTTCTTCCATCCTTCAACACATAAGAAGACATTAAAATAAGACAAACCTTAAAAGGTTTCACGTCAATACAAAATAACTCTTAACTAAGCAAATCACCCTGGCAATATCTCTCTTAGGGTGACACCTGTATTTGTGACAAACAAAATAACATAGAGCTTTCCACTCTGCAGCCAATACTGCCCAGTACCCATGAGGAAAACTGATTTGTAACATCTGAGATTCTTTCCACTGTGTCCTCATTTAGTCTGGAATAGAGTCAATCTTCTTACTATGTCCTGGTAAAGTGCTGTAGTTTATGAATCTAGGGTCAGTGTAGTGTTGCTAACACACTGATGTTTTAGTTGTTGCTAAGCAGTGCTTACTCTAAAGTCAAGGACTTTCCAGTTTCCCACACTCTGCCAACAAAGAGGCACACAAGAAGCTGGGAGAGATCATGGACAGGACAGCTGACCTGAACTGCACGAAGGCATATTCCACATCACAGGAGCTCCTGCTCAGTTTATACCCTGGAAGTTTGCTGGGAGGTGTTTGGGGATGAGCTGGGCATCAGCCAGTGGGCAGTGAGTTACTACTGCTACTAATATGATGATGATTATTATTCTATTTTAATTCTTCAGCGGTTCTTTTCTCAACTCCTGGTTTTTACCTTCTTTTCCTCCTGTTTCTCCTCCCCATCCCACTGGAAGTGTGTGTATGTGTGTGTGTGAGATCCAGGGGCTTAGTTGACAGCTGGGGTTAAACTACAATTCAATGTCAATAAAAAAAAAGACAAATACTACCTTTTCCAGTTGTGTCCACTTATCTAAGACATCACTTGCAAAGTTGAAATATTCTGGAATTTCCTTTTTACCCTGGCTTATAGATTCATAATGGGAAACTAGCTGAGATGTAAGAAGCCTGTTGATTCCATGGAATGTTCTGGAAGGTGACCTGAGAATCCACAAACATTGAGTAATCCAGGATTTAAGAAATGTTCTCATGATAAATGATGCTTTATCAGATGGTGAGGGGAGGGAATCAAGTGTACACCTAAGGAATCAGTCACCTGGAATGAAAGAAAAGACATTTAAGCGAATCCAGTTATTGGATAATGTCCCACGTATGATGTTGGATAAATGAATGCAAAGCAGCTTGAATAAATAGGTAGTTTACACACATCCTCATTTTATGTCATGTTACCTGTATTTTTGTGATGTGAATATTTGACATTATGGTATATAGAAGGAATAAGCACAGTCACCTTGAGGCTAATAAAATTAGCAGAGTTGTTGCTATGAATCCTGCAACAACAACTGTGGAATCTCGTCCCGCTGGAATAAATGGTGGTTTAACCTCTGTAACATATGCAGGGGGCATCAACCTGAGGCTATGGGAAACAGGACACTGAAAAAAGGACACCTAGCCAGGTCATGGCAAGAAGAGTGGGGTCATGGGGGCCAATATGTTAATAGAACTATCCTATATTTGGTCAGGTTTCTGGTTCTTGTTCTCATTTGGTTCAGTACCTTTTACAAATAAGGTCATGTTCTGAGTTCGCTTTCCAGATTGGAACCTTGCCCTCAGACGATCCCTATACCTTGTAATATTTGCCACGCCCCCTCCCCCCCATCTTTGGATCATGCCCCCAGACTCTGCGGTTTCTATGTTTGTTATTTTGCTATTACAGTTTTTTTGGGAAGGACCATCATTTCCATCCCTTTTTTTGCCAGTTCCCCCCACCAAGTCAAACTAGGGATTGTAGCAAATGAAAACTACGACAACCGGCGCTCAAACAGGGACCTCATATTGAGGGATCTTCTGTTTGCTTTCGCTGGTTCTGCCAATCATAAGGACCTTTTATTTTCTCTGCTTGGATTAAATTGGCAGGCCTGACATGGTTACAAGCAACCCTCTGAGTCAGATCTTTTGGATGCCTGCCCAAAAAAGCGTGTAAGCAGAGAAAAGAGACACTCATTCCTGCTGCTCCTACCCCAACCAGGTGGGCATAGCCCACCTCATCCCAATTTTTATGGGAATAAGACTGTCAAGACTAGAAAGGGACATATACGATAACTTTAAATTTTTCTTAGCAGTCCACAGAAGAAAGGCCCAAAATCGTGAGGTAAAACCCCCCTAAAATGGGTGTTTTGGAACGTTCCATGACTGTAACCAGTAGTGCGGTGCCGGGCTCTGTCACAGCCAGGGCCCCACACTCGCCTGCCCGCCGGGCACTGCCCAGCCCGGTTGCTTCTGCCTCGCCAGCTGCAGCCCTGGCTCGGCCCCACACAGCACTGCAGAACATGGCACGGCCTGTGGAATCTTCTCTGCGGGATTTTGGAGTTTTGTGGGTGTCACACTTTATGACCTAGCTACCAGGGGACCCTCTCATGATGTGTCTGCTGCCTGCTTTCCGTGTGATTCTCATAACGCTCAAAGCCAAAGAGCACCGACTGCTGGCACTCGGCCCCTCCCTGGCCTTGCTGGTGTGCTTGCATCCTCCTCCCTCCTCAGAAGAATACCTAATCCCTTCTAGAGCCAGTGATTCCTTTGATCCGTGGCAGAAGAGCCAGACGAGTATGGTAAAGAACAGAAGGGGCAGGGCTGGTCCTACATGGGAGCCTCTAGCCTACAGAAAAATACAGAGACTCTGTAAGGCTGCCAAAAGCTATAGCAAGGCTTCTCCTTTCTTGAGCAGTCTAATGCAAGCTGCTTTGACTGCATGTCTTTTAACCCCTCATGACTTAAAGCATGTGATGACTGTGCTGCTGTCTCCAGCTGAATTCTCCCTGGGGGAAAGGGGGTGGAAGAGATTGTTAAATCAATTGTTGCTTTACAGTGCTGAAGAGCAGGCACAGGCAATGCTAACACTAGAACACTTAGCTGGGGAGGGAGCACGTACCCAGCCCCATGATTAGGCTGCAAACCTCCCAAAGTCCGTGCTTGATGATATTAAAAATGCAGCAAAGAAAGCACTCATGCAAATGCCTGATGGTAACACACCTGCTCCAGAGTTTGTAGATATAAAGCAAAAGCCCAGTAAGCCATGCAGAAAGCTAAAATGTTGGCTCCTCTTTGCCAGAATCATCCACAAGCAATTGTTTATCATTATATGGATACTATAATTAGTGCAGCTGGAAGTGATCCATCTTTAGATGCAACCTTAAAGCCACTGTCACAGCCAGCCAACAAGCAGGACTGACCATTGCAGAGGAAAAGATACAGCAAACATCACCCTAGAAATATTTGGGACTTCAAATTCTCTCTCAGACTGTTACAAACTATTAAGTGGGTGAAGCCTTTGCCAAAAAGATCATTAATGAAGATTTAGTCCTGTTGTTTGTTTTGTTACATTCCTTTTTAATTTCGTAACTGATCCTGCTAATTTTACAGGTATTGTTGAGGAAGCTGAAAATTAATTCCTAGCGACAGTTACTAATGATCAGTTACACTCCTTGCTTAAAACTTTAATTTTTATTCTTTCTCTGAAACAGCATCCCTATTTTGTCATGCGTGTACGTTCTCATTCTTCTTTGCCAAGATTCCTAACAGAAGGTAATAAACAAACTAACCCCCCTGCAGTAACACACGTTGTCACTACATGCCCTGACTGCCCAAAATATTCTCTGCTGTCTGTTGGGGCTGGAGTATATCCTAGAGGGCTTCACAGTTTACAAATTTGGCCAAGCAATGTGACCCATTATGTGTCTTTTGGTTGCTTTAAATGTATACATGTTTCCATAGACAGATTCTCAGAAGCAATCTTTGCCTCTGCTCACGTAGGTGAAACAGCAAAAGATGTTATTAAACATTTCCTACAAGCATTTTCAACTCCAGGCAGCCCACAAGAAATAAAAACAGATCATGGGCCTGCCTATGTCTTTTACCCCATGTCCCTCATCTTCAGTTGTAGCTGTTTATTCTCACATCTTTGATGCACGGATGTTGGCATTAGTCACATTTTATTCCTCAAGAAAAGTTACTTATTTAACATTAGAACTATTGCCTTGTTCCTTAGAAGAACCTTATACAGTGATATTTAATCTGCCCATCAGGCAAATGAGTTCAAATACCCAGAGCTTAACACAACTTAATCTTTTCAGTGGTGTCTGCCAACATAAACAATCCGGATGCAGATTTTCCCCCCACAAAGAGATATTTTGTCAAAAGGAGCAGATATTCGTGGTGTTCTCCACAATCCTTGGACATTGTGGCAGAGAAACACTGACCACTTATAAACAATCCTTAATCACTTAGGAAGATGTTTCTCCTTTCTCAGTCTGCTCTAATTCTCTGATTTAGCAGTAACTTGCATGTTTTGGAGCATTACAGTGACAAAATCTACACAATAGCTTCTGAGAGAAAGAGGAGGGACATATTGTTTAGGAATATTTAGGGAAATGATATTCAAGACTGACAAGATGAAGCACATTTGGAGTTTGGGGTTCCCAAGTGCTCTACAAAAATGTCCACCAAGATGACTGTGAGAACCTGCAAGTTTTTAGCACTTTCTCACCTGCAAATGTAGAGGTGAAAATGAAGAGAGAAAACTGAGGAAAAGACCCAGTAATGGCAAAGTTCTCAGAATGAGAAGTGAGACTCAAAAATGATTATTCTGATTTAATACCATTTGCTTTGCTCAGTAATCATCAAGATGATGAGTGCAGATAACATTTTCCTCACCTGTCTGCTGTGGACAGGAGAGATCAGGAGCTGCAGGGGGAGATCCTCTTCATTCATTTCACTCACCTGTTAGGACATGTTTCCCATATGAGGCACTGTAAAGATCAGCTCTTCCCTGGAGATGTGAAACTTGGAAATTCCTTCATAAAGGTTTTGGAGTGAAACTCTTCTGGCTTTATTACTCACCTCTTCAGGAGTAACAAGAAGAGAATGTGGCACAAAACAGACCAAGCAGAAGAACACTTCCTGTGGAGTAACTTTTTTCTTGTAATCATTGACACCATTGTTAATTATGCAGAATTTGCATCTTTAACCTAAAGCACTTTTTCCTCCAGTTTAACCATTTAAGTACATCACAAATTCATCATGATGAAGAGAAGCATTAAAAAGAAATGCATTTTCCCTTCTACTCTGAAAGAATCTGAGAATGTTACTGTATGTTAATTAATTGCTAATACCCGCCTCAGCACAAGCATATCTTAATAATTTCTCATTTATTTGTAATTTTCAAAGCCTTGTAGTTTCACCCATTTTTTTAAGGAAGATTTTTATACAAATTGGTAAAAAAAATTAGACCTCTGTATGCACCTGAGTCTTTCTCCCATTCCACATTTTGAATCACTTGCACTTCCTTCCTTCTGAAAATTTGTAGGTTGATGGTGAAAGTGGTTCCAATGCCACATATCCTCAAGAATGTTTTCTCCTTTTCCTTCCACAGTTTGTTTTTCCTGATGTTCTCGCTCTGCTCTGGCTCATGACAACCTGCTCTGTGTCTTGTGTTATGGCTGGTACACACCATGGAGAATTTCTCTCCTCGTTTTCCAGATCAGTCTTGCTCTTTTTATACCTTTGCCCACTCTTTTTTCTTTAAAACCCTTCTCTGAATTTTCCCAGTAGCTGTCTTTGGCAGCTCCTGAACAAACTCCACCTGAAAGGCAAAAATGCTCCCTGTAGCCAAAGAACTTGCAGGTGATTTCCCAGGTACAACAAAAGATTGTGAAAACACTTTTAGCATGGGATAGCTGGGGATGAACAGATGGGAAGCTGCACAACCAGGGCTGGGATTCCTTACAACACCTTGTAGCTACTGCACAGACAGCACTTGCAGGGAGATGTACCACAATTTCTAGGAGCTGAGTGCATCAGCGTTCAGCACAGGGAGTTACTGGTGTCTTTCCTAGTGAGAAGAGATGGATTCCGACCAACTGATGCTAGCAGGAACTTTTGTTTTGATTTAGCTGTCTGTCAGAAGAGAGCTCATGGTAGAACTGGTTAGAATGGAATGCCTTGCTCATTTGAGCTGCTGTGAAAACCCCAGTACTCCATGAAAGAAAGACTGGGCCCTCAGGAAGCAAAATTTTATGACCATTACCTCCCCGTGGGTCCATTCTAGCACACACAGCCAACCCAAGGCTACAGCTGCAGCTGATCCTGTCATCTACTTTTATGTTATCTAACTCTGGTTGGAGTGTTTGTCAGAAAGGTGTTGGAAAAGAGCTGAGGCAGGACAAAAAATGCTCAGTTTCTGGTACAATGAGAGAACCTGTCTTTTTGGGCTGTACTTACCTTCCTTGGATACTTGTATGGTGCAGTCACCTTCTTGACGTGTTGTTGAAGTTCAAGAGCTAATTTTTTTTGATCATGTAATTCATAAGCAGGAGCTAAAACAATGAAAGCTTTGACCACCTGTGCCACAAAAAGGAAGGGGTTCCATTAACTTCCAGAGGTGGCAATAAGGGAATACATTTGTTGTGAAAAGTGAATGTCAAAACTCAGAATGGCAAATCTTTTTCTTTAATTTCCCTTTTAATTAGCTGTTTGTTATCAACTGCTGTGTTATGAAGGACCCATTCTGGAGCAGAGAATGTTTTGCTATTTTCCACTTCTTTTCTAACTTTATAAATTATTAAACTTTCAAAAAGTTCTGGTCCAGAAAATAAAGAGAGATTAAAATCTTGTCCCAGTTGCTCAAAGAAATGTTGCAAAGTTCGAAAAATATAAAGCAAAAATTCAACACTGGATATCCTTGCTACCATATGCTTAGTGGTAAATGAGAAATAATCGAAATTTTATTCCTTAAAAAAAAAGATCACATGATTAGTCTGTAAAGCAAAAATTTTTCCCCACATAAAACCCTGCGAAGAAATAATTCTGAAATTGTAAGATCTGTCAAGGTATGGATTTTAAAAATGTTTATGCCCACCTAATTTCAAAAGTGTGCAACACCGAATTCCAAGGAAATCTAGTACATCTAAGGAAGTTGATACTTAGTAGAAAGGGTATTTCTTTTACATTTTTCCCTATTTTGTTTTACCTCCCCTCGCACTGGGTCGGGACTGCTGACAACAGCCGCCTCCACGACTGCCGGGTGCTCTATCAGTGCACTCTCCACTTCAAAGGGGCCAATGCGGTACCTGGGGAGCACAGAGACAGCTCAGCCCAGCAGCAGGGACCAGGCCTTTGGCCTTTCCAGGCTGCATTTCATCAGGCAGATCTAACAGGGAATGCCTTACCCAGCAGAGTTAATGATATCATCAGCTCTTCCAACAAACCAGATGTATCCCTCTTCATCCATAACGCCTCTGTCCCCGGTGAGATAAAAATCTCCTCGCACAGAGGCAGCAGTTTTCTCTGGATTATCCTGGCAACAGTCAAACATTTCCAAAAAAGTATCTTATGTTAGTGTATTGTAATGCATTTCCTTAGCAATGATGCTAAAAATGAACAAAAGATTGTACTCAAAATGAGTGTGTTCAGTACCGCTTTATATTTTCACTGAGGTGTCACTACCTCAGAGCCATAAGATCATCTACATGTGAGGGGTTTGTGCTGTAGCTTGTGTTTGTGCTGTTGATCTTATGCACAGGTTGTGTGTGACAGGCATCTGTACAATGGTTTCTCTGACTGCAGTGCCTGATGGAATGGGGGTACCTCTGATACTGGTATGAGGTAATAAAATTCCTGTGCCTTGGAAAGCCTCCCTGAGCTTCTGATGTGTAAGAGTAGAATTTATGGGCTATTCTTCATTAATCTTTAAACAAAGATAGGAATGGAATAGAGGGAAAAGAGTGATGCTCTGGACATGAAGTACATGGCACATATCTGGAACAAGGTATCCCCTGGTTCATGTTGCACTTTGAAGCTACACTCTCTCAGTCACTCTGTTCCTGAAACCATGCACTGATCAGGCTCAAAGTCCTCAAGTAACCCAATGAGACTTTCTGAGGATCCTGCATGGAATTCTGCTCCTGGCAGACCTTTGCCCTGGGTCTCTCCTGAGTTCCTCAGCCGACACAGACACAGCAAGTCAGGCTCACCAAGTACTCAGAGAACAGACAGAAGGGTCGTGTGGGTTTCACTCGGATAGCAATGGTGCCCTCTTCTCCTTTAGGCACAACAGCCCCATGCTCATCTACGATCTGCAGAAAGGACAGACACAGCAGGGGTGCTTTGATCAGCTCAGAGGAACATCTGCTGCAGCTCAGGGCAGGGCACAGAAGGGACACAGGCAGCACTGCCTCACTGTTCTACCCACAACTGCCTCATACCTGCACATCATATGGGGGAATAGCTTTTCCCAAAGAGCCAGGTTTAATTTTCATTCCTTTCATATTGGCACAGATTGCCACCTGCAGAACAGATTTTTTTAAAAATTTTTTTAAATTGTTGCAACATCTTGTAAATTTTATTATTGTTTGCATTAGGCATCTTTCCATGGCTTTGTTGTGCAAAGGCTGAATCAGGACCAAAGCACTGTGGGTTTTTGAGAACATCAGGGGGGTTGAGAGGCATTTCAGGTCAGACCTGTGAGAACTTTGTTTTGTTGAGTCTGAGCCAGTGGATTGTCCTGCAAACACTTGACTTTTATTTTGCAGGACAGCAGAATATTATGGGACAATTACTTTGGGACCATTTCAAGGGCAAAATGAGAGAAACTCTGAGATCTGGCTCTTAATAGTTTTGTTGATGTTCATTTACAGAGAAGTCTGAGATGTGAGCTGGTTTAATATTTGCCATTAAAAACTCAGGCCAAATTGATAGCTGGAGCAAATTATGTTTTCAGAGTTTTTTTCAAGTAAAGATTACAAAGGGATCTCCTACAACGTATTTGATCTGAAGTGTCTGTGGCATGGTTTTTACAGTGGTCTAAACCATTAGAATATGCAGCTTGCTGATTCTGGAACTGTATAATCGTAATTATACAATGTCTTTTTTTTTAAATCATATAAATGATTCTAACCTTGTCCATTGATTTATCAAGGACATAGTGGCTCTGGTAGTCTTACCTTTGAATGGGTATACTACAAGAATTAATGCAAACGTACTGTTTCAGTCTGGCCATAACCTTCATGGATATCCAGCCCTGTCTGGGTTTTCCACTGGGAAAACACTTCAGGATTCAGTGCTTCCCCTCCAGTTACACAGTGCTTCAGCTTCAGGAACTTGTACCTTGAGAGGAAGAGCAAATGAAATCATTCTCTTGACTCCTAAAATGAGCAGTTAGCAGCCCTAACTAAACAGACTTCCTTGGCTTTCCAAGTACACCTAAGACTGAAGGAAAGGCTGGATAGGATGACAGAGCCTGAGCTCTCTGCTAAAGCTGGGCTAGCTTTTGGCAGGATGAAAGAGCTATGTGACAAGAAAGAGTACCTTACCAAAGATGTGAAAACTCCTTACAAACCACTTCTCACAGGCTGGGCATTTTACAGAGTAACAAACCAGGAAGAACAGCTGCCAAATAACTCTCAGCATGTGGAACTCCTCTAAGTGCTTCCTTCATTCTCAAGCATGTGAGAACAACTCCATGGTGCACCAGTAACTCCTGATCCAATGATGCCTATAACACTGGCTTAAATTGAACTGTGAAGCCTAAGTTCAGAGGAAGTGACAGCTTAAAAAATGTCCTTTGTTTCCTCTGTGCTGTCTATGCAAAGACCCAGTCCTGAAGCCCAGGTAGCCTATGGTGTGGCTAATTCTTCTCACATTTGAAAATGGAGAGGGTTCTGTACTGAGAGCAAGCTTTGCTAATTAGGTTCCTTGAACTGAAAAAGAGAATTAAGGAACCTAAGGAACTAAGCATGCAGAGCTGTCCCAGCATTATACCCCAGCCTCCCTCCCCTCCCTGCTGTACCTGCTCATATCATGTTGGACCAGCATGAGGAAGGCGGTGGGAGCCGTGCAGAAGGTGGTGATGGGATATTTTGAGAGAGTCTAGAAAAAGAGGAAGTTATGGTGCTGAAAAGAAAGTGTAATGCTGGGTCTGACCTTGTGAGTGTGCACAAGGTCAGACCTAGATTAACACAATTCACATGCTCAAATGTCTGCAAGATGAAAACCCTAAAAATGCTGTACCAGGCAGTCCAATTCGTGCATAATATGGAATTTTCTGTCCAACAGAAGTCACTCATGTAAATGAAGGACCAGTGAGAGCAGTAGTTCCAGTTAAGGGTTTTTTGGGGTTTTTCCAAGGTGTCTGTGTCCCAGACTCAATCCTAATTGGTGATAGGGAGCTATACCACAATTTTTCCAGTATTATTCTTGGGAAGTCAAGGTTTCTGTCCCACACAAGAAGCCAATGTTGAGGAGAATCATCCAGCTGAGTGGTTTTGGAAAAGAGCTGCGAAGAGGAATAGGCATTCTGGTACCTTTGGATTGCTTGGGATGCAGGGATTACTCACCTCTGCAATAACTTCTGGTTGAAACTGTGGCAAATTGTGTATAAAGACACAGGCTCCACAGATCCATGGTGAAAAAACACTGCTGTAGGCTGATTTTGCCCAGCCAGTATCAGAGGTATTCCACATTACATCTGAAGGAGTCAAGTCCAGCCAACGCCTGGTGGAAAAGCAGAGATGAAAAAAACTTTCAGGGAAATCAAATCAGTACCAAGCCACAGATTTAACTTTTAAGGTATAATGAAACAGCCCAAGGTTGCTTTGGCTCTCAGGGAAGGTTGACCCAAAATGAGAGCACTTGACTTCCTCTGGTGTGGTTGTAGGAATACTTTCCTTATTGCTCCTCTGCTCTCAGCCCTGCAAGTGACACAACTCTGCACATAATGAGCTCAACTAGGCCTTCAAGAAGGTTTTAATAACAAGGGTTTTACCATGAGAGAAGAAAGATGAGGAAGCTGCAAATCCTACAGTCATGAAATGCCTGCATTTACTGGAATGTTATGGCCTCATGTTCAGTTTAATGCTGATCACAGCACTTAATCAGGACCCTGGGGGCAACTGCAAGGTAATACCTGCCAGTGGTTGCAAATCCAATGCCGTAACTACTATGGGAATGCAGCACCATTTTTGGGAAGCCCGTAGTTCCGCTGGTAAAATACACCATCATTGGGTCTTGACTCCTTGTCTGGACACATATATGGTCAGCAGATGCACCCCTTCAGAAGAAATTATGTATTCTGGTCACTGCACGCAGTTTTCCACCAAGGAAGCAGCATTTTTAATGTTTACGGGATCAACAGGAAAATTGCCCCAAATTATATGATCTGACTAAATCCATTACATATCACAGGGAAAAGTTAGAGAACACATTTTGCCTGTCATGTATACTCTGAATCACAAGGCTGAGGAGCAAGAAGAAGCTGAAGGACCTGAACTTGGGTCCCAAAACCTGGGTTGCATGAATATGTACTTAATGCAGTGTAATCATAGTGCTGCAAGTTGACAGAAATGTAGCTCACTCATATTTTGAAAATTTCCCCCACAACTCAGCAATGTCACCTGACTGATACAGCTCCCTGCACCTCATAGAAATGGAAAGAAAAGAGCTGGATACTCACGCAAGGAGTTCTTTGAAGTTCAGCCACCCTTCCCTGCTCCCTTGGCCTACAATGAGTTTACTTTTCAGGAACCTGCTGCCAGACAGGACAGATTCCACTGCAGGTGCCAGCGTGTCATTGGTGACAATGCACTTGGCCTTTGAAGCCTGGAGTCGGTATAAGATGTCTTTGGCTGTTAATTGGGATGTTCCTGGAATAAGGATAATTCCTGGAAAAAAGCAAGAAGCAATTGAATAAACTCAGCATTTCTCAAAAATACTCTATTATGTCTCTCTGTTGATGCTGATTTTATTCATCATAGATGTTTATCAGCTTAAAAGCAGAGCAAAATAGATCTATTGAATTATTAATGAGACCAATCATATAAGTTCTTCCATTATCAATTCAGCTCCCTTCCAGTGTATGTGGTCAGGTCTGGCCTTTGGTTGCAGCCATTCAGCCCTCACTGGCTGAACTGACTGATTTTGACTGGACCATGTCTGGCCCTGTGCTTCCTGTGTGGGTGCTGCCAATTCTCCTTCCAGGCAAAAGAGCAGTTGTAGAGTCCCAACAGAATATTCCTGTTTGCATTTTCTTCACCCTAATCTCATAGATGGCTTGTAGGCTCTATTTGCTTTCTGTCTGCACCCACCAAGTCCGTGAGTCACTCACCTGCTCGCATGCAGGCCACGTTCAGGAGCCACCACTCAGGAACACGAGGCAGAATTGCTACAATTCTGTCTCCTCTCTGCAAACCACAGGCCTCAGAAAGGACATTGGCTGTCTTCTTGGACAGAGAGCCAAACTCCTCAAAGCTCCACTTCACCTCCTCTCCCTTATCATTGACCCACCAAAAAGCTGGATTTGCTGGTTTTCTTCCATCCTTCAACACATAAGAAGACATTAAATAAGATAAACCTTAAGAGTTTTCACTTCAATATAAATCACCCCTGGCAATTCCTCTCTTGGATTGATACCCATCTTTCTGACAAACAAAATGGTGCCAGCAGTATCCAGTACCCATTAATGAAATTGTTTCATTCGAGGTTTGTTTCACTGTGTCCTGGTTTTGACTGGGATAGAGTAAGCACTGCTTAGGAACAACTAAGTCAAGGACTTTCTAGGTTTTCACACTCTTCCAACAAGTTGGTACATGAAAAGCTGGGAGAGATCACAGACAAGACAGCTGACCTGAACAGTCCAAGGGGATATTCCAACCACAGGAGGTCCTGCTCAGTTGATACCCTGGTGGAAAGTTGGTCAAGAGGTGCCAGTCAGTGTTTGGGGACAGGCCAGGTGTTGATCAGAGTGCAGTGGGCAATTGTGTTGGGCATCATTCATCTTTTCTCAGTTTTCTCTGTCCCCCTCTCTTTTTTTTGTTATCTCCCTTTTCTTCACTACTAATTTCTACTAATACTTCTACAATAGTGATAACTATTGTTAATATTCTTTTTATTACTATATTTTATTTAAATTCTAAAACTTTGTTTGTTCCTCAGCCCATGGGTTTTACCTTTTTTTCCTCCTGATTCTCCTCCCCATCCCACTGGATGTATGTGTGTGACATCCAGGGGCTCTGTGGTTTTTAGTTGACAGCTGGGGTTAAATTACAGTTCAATGTCTATAAAATAAAAGACAAATACTACCTTTTCCAGTCGTGCCCACTCATCTAAGACATCACTTGCAAAGTTGAAATATTCTGGCAGTTCCTTTTTACCCTGATTTACAGATTCATAATGGGAAATAATCTGAGATGTAAGAAGCCGGTTGTTTCCATGGAATGTTCTGGAAGGTGACCTGAGAATCCACAAACACTGAGGAATCCAGGATTTAAGAAATGTTCTCATGACAAATGATGTTTTATCAGATGGTGAGGGGGAAGGAATCAGGTGTACACCTAAGGAATCAGTCACCTGGAATGAAAGAGAAGACATTTAAAACCAGACAGTTATTGGATGCTGTCTAGTTTCTGATGCTGGATGAACTAATGCAAAGCAGCTGGAATAAAGAAGTTGTTTGAACACATCCGTGTTTTCCCTATTATTTTGTGTTCCTCCTTTTCTTGTAAAGGGATTGTGCGTGGCTTTTCATTAGAATATCTGTCCTCTATTTTGCCAGCTGATGAATGACCCTCATATCTCATCTCTAAAATTTCACTTGCCAGTCCTTTTATCAATATCTATGTCTAGATTCCAGTAAATTTTATGTTACTTTGTCTGCTTACAGAAATAAAATACCACTACTTTTGAAATGTTTTAGGAGACAATCACCTTGACTTAGAACTGTCTCTGTAATTATGTTATGCCCCAAACCTGCACTAGATGGCGAGTCACACTGAATTTATGCACCAATAAAACTGATGAATCTCTGATTTATTTTCTTATGAGTTCTATTTTCTTTCGGGGCATGGAATAAACACAAAATAGACAGTAGTGAGCAAAGGTGAAGTGCCAAAGACTTCCATTTGCTTTGCACTTCAGCTGAAGTGTGCAGCTTGGGAAAAGATACCTATTGTAAAATAAACTTGCATAGGAAGTGCCAACGTTTCCAGTTTCTCCTAGTCTTTCCTACACAACATACAGGTACATGTGGAAGAGACAGAATGGATAATGCCACAGGTATTTAAAGCCCAACCCTGAAAGTCAAGAAAACTGGATTTTCACTCACAGGAGCTGAATCATCAGATAAACTAGTTTTGAGTGTAATTAAGTCCTTAAGGGTGTACCCATAAATCTAAGGGAATTTTTCCCCAATTCTATGAAATCAGCTTTGTTGTTAAACTTTTTTGTGCCACGATGTTGTCCTTATTTAACAGCCAGCAGTACATACCTGTCTCCCAGGGATTCTATGCACTTTCACCTTTGCATTATTTATTGCAAGCGTAGGTGTAGTGAGAGCTTCCAGTGCTCAATGCCAATAAATAACAGTAACTGGCATCACTCTGAAATCACTGCATTTGGGAGGCAAACCAGAGAAATTGAGACAGAAGGTGCACATGTCAGGCAGGTCTCAATGGCTCTTGGCCTCATCTTCGACAGGGTGTGAGCGGTAACTAAGCAGAAGGCTCTAGAATATTATTGATCCTGATTCCAGTGTTTCCTGCTGACTGGACTGTGACTTCTGCAGAGGGCAGTTTTTTCACATTTCTCAAACTACAAAGCACAAAAAGAAAGCCCAAGCTAGCTAGCACTGATGCAGAAATGCACAGAATGTGATCTTATCTGCTCTGTGTCTATAAGAAAACGTTGTTCTCCACCAGTTCAGTTCCACTAAATCTCACTCCTTTCCTCATTGCAAATCTGTCCTGGCAGGATGGACTGTTGCATGATCCTCCTTTTTCTGCAGTTTCCTTTCAGGACACAGAGGTTAGAAACCCTCTCCATGATGGAGCCTATTTCCTGGTAGGAGGTTTCCAGGAGGGATTTAAGTTGATGGCTATTTGTTTAGTGGCAGACAGGGGAAAACCAGCTCTCTCAGCAAATGGTTTTGTCATCCTACCTTTGTTCTGGGAGCCTTATAATATTATAATATAATATTAGGCTGTGTTCTGAGCTTAAACACTGCCTGCCCATCTCAAAGAGGCCTTGTTAGTTTTAACCTGCAATCCTGAAGAGATGCTTTTTAACCTTACTAGCATGTTGCTTGAAAGACATCTTTGAAAAGGAGCTGTTATGAAGGGAAAGAGACCACAAAGTCAAATGGGAGACTCTTATCTTTTTGCTTCCTTTTCTCCTTTAGTACCTGATTGCTGAATCTGTATTTCTGTGTGATCTTATCTCACAAGCAGCCTGAATACACAGCTCCTGGTTTCATTAGGCACGCTCTTCGAGTGCTAATGGAACACATCTCAAGGTGCATTACAGCACAAAACTTTTGAGCCTGATGGAAAAAATTTTGCTGGAAACCCAGCCCCACTCACAGCAGGCATGAAAACAGAATAAATTGCAGCAATATGCCCCCCAAGGTCCTTCACCCACATAAAATGGAGGCTACCCCATCAACCTCCATTATGAACATTCCTTCTTTTTCGTGGTGCCCTCCTGAATAAAAGGTCTGCTAAAGGCACAAGGTGCAAAGAATCACTTGCTACTCCTCAAGGAAAAGAAAGAGTCATTATTGAAGGAATTTCTTCTTGATTCTACTAATCCAGACCCACCTGTTGTCAAGCCAGCTCTGTCCTTCATGCCACTGAAATACTCTGTCCTTTGTGCCTGGTCTCCTCTATCAGCTACAGCTCTGGGGGTAAAGTTCACAGATTTCATCAGTTTAAGGGTCAAAGGTGTTTCTGCTACAAATACGGACTGGCAGGTGCTTAAAGTAAATAATTCCATAGTAAATTGAAGGAATTCCAGAATCTCAATATTTCTGTAAGATATTTTTTAAAATGTTCTGAAAGGGCTGTCTAGGGAGGCCTCATAGTTCACATGCACAGTGACAGCAGTCCTTAGGATTAATTGGTACATTTAGCCCCTTCCATTTATTGCACAGAAAAATGTGTTACTACTGAAAACCAACGCCACAATCTGCTGGTTTAACCCATAAAGGAGTATCTTACTTGATCTACAACTTGGCACTTAAATACAGAAGGGAGCCTCACAGACAAGACATCAAAGAGATACAAACATTAAAGTTACTTTGCAAAGAAATGAGAGTTTTCCCCTGACTTCAGCACACTCTCAGTCCCACAATTGGTAGATCCGTAAGTGCAAGAGACAAGCCAGCATTAGGCAGAGGAGCAGCCCTCAAACACTGTCCCAGGTACCTGACCTGCTGCTTTGTCTGCAGCCCTGACAAGAGAAGGTGTCTGATTACACCAGCACACCTGGAACCCACTGGTGCTTCTGTAGGCAAGTGTTTCCTCCTGTGCTCTCTCACCTTCTCCCGGGGCTGTTTATTTTCAGACACAGAAAACCCAACTTCCCCATACTTCTTCCCAACTTCTCCACCTCCCCAACCACTACTAAAGATGAGGAAGTACTTAATTAATTTAATCTTCCCATAGAAAGGTGCACTTGGCTCCACTGGTGGTAAACTTATCAGCCTTATCAGCCTCTTGGTTTGGCTGATACAGCTGCAGACATTTGAGCAGCAAACCCTACTGCTTAATGCTCCTTTGCTTCTTTCTTTCTCAGTATCTGGACACAGGCAGGACAAGATGAAGACACATCCATTTTCCCTTTTTCTGTTGTTGTTTCTCACAGGCTTCCTGGCAGCAGACAGCATAAGCCCGAATGAAGCAAAGCTAAAGAAAACCAAGCTCCCCAAAATAAAGAGGGAGAACCACGTCCTGTTGCTGAAAAAGGGCAACTTTGACAGAGCATTGAAGGAAACCAAATTCCTCCTGGTGAAGTTCTGTGAGTATCAATTTCCCCTCCCTTACCCTGGTGGCTCTGCAGAGAATGACTGATGTTAGGGCACTCAAGAATGCTTGTTTTGCCATTGCTTTGTCCCCCGGTAGTCCTTGTTTGTTTTGGTTTCCTCTCTGTATCTATTTCTGATTGTAACCACAGAAATTTATTCTTTTTTGGGTGGTTAAATTCCAGTCTGCTGCATAAGACAGTGCTGAGTTGGCATTCTTTGCTTCCACTGCCTAGTTTTGCAAGTGTGTGTTTCACAGCAGTGATGGGTAAAACATATTAAAAAAAAAAAAAAACCAACCAAACAAAAGTTAATCAGAGAGTGCTTTTCTACCTCTTGCATTTTCATCAGCACTTTGTGTGAGATTTTTTGGATAGAATCTCTCCTCTTTGGGCTTTAGGGATTGTCTTTTTACAATTTTTTGATATCTGTAGTTACATTCTTTTTCTCTGAAAGGAGCACTTGATTAGGTAGAGGCAGGTTTGTGGTCCTTCTTTTAGGTTCATGTTCATTCCTCCTGGGGGACAAAACTGTGGGGTTTTGGAATAAGTAACCTTGTTGTAGGGTCTGGCCATCAAGTACATCACAAAGGCAAAAGGCAAGGGGCAAATCCTTGTGGTGTTCCCCATCTAAAAGTTCAGATGCTGCCTAATTTCCCATGCCCCAAACAGGGATCTGCACTGGCCAGAAGCTGGCTGCTAGCAGAAACCCTTTGATCAGCATAAGGCAGCAAAATCTTTATTTCTGTTGCTGGGCTTGACCTTGTTCTGCTGAGCCAAACTCCCTGAGCTCAGTGCACATGTCCCTTCACCTTAAATTGCACAAACTCTTACAAACCAGACCCCCTTTGGCAGCAGGTGCCAGACACAGGCACAAGCTGAACCCCCAAACTGTTCCATATTTGGAAGGAATGTTCAAAATTAAGGCAATATCCTAATTTTGCAGAAGTGCATCTCATTTGGTCCTCTGCATCACTACCAAAAGTAAATTTTACTGCTGATATATAATTATAATAAAATATAATTATAATAAAATAGATTATAATGAAAATAAAATATAATGATAAAAAATAATAAAAATAAAATAAAATATTGTAAAATAAAATAATAAAATATTATAAAGTAAAAATAAAATTAAAAACAAAAAATAAAACAAACAAAAATATATAATGTAATGTAATATAATGTAATATAATAAAATATATATAGCAACAATAACATGTTATATAGAGTAAAATATTTGATTTTAATATGAATATATAATATTATATACAGTATAATATTATATACAGTATAATAGGATAGCGAGAAACAATAAAACTGATCATAACATAAAGAATATAATGAAGACAATAAAGATAATAATAATAGTGATGTAGTGTAGGTCAACCTGAAATGAAAACACTTGTATTTTCAACAACAAAATCTAAAATACACGTACAGAATCAGGAAACTAAAAATATGTTTGGATCATGCCAAACATTTCATTAATCCTGAAACAAGGTTATAAAACTTCAAGTGTTTTTAATCTTTCAGAATAATCACATTAGAAAATTATTTAAAACATAGTGTTTTAAATTTTTAGATACTTCTGAAAGTGCTGAAATTTAGGAAGATTTTGTTTACTAATTGTGGAGGATTTTAAAGCTATTTGCCAAATTCAATCTGCAGTTGTGTACTGTTTTATTTCTCTGAAGATGCATCATTTTGGTGAAAAAATAACTTAGAGAAAAAACCTTAGTCACTCTGTAATCTCACCTTTGTAAGAGCTGTTTCACAGCACAGGATCTAAGTGACCAGGTCAGAGGAGAGTTTGTAAACAAACTTTCTTAGAACTGGCAGAGATTATCAACAGGGAGGTATTGCAACACACTTCAGGATTGCATCCAAGTATGAGTGGAAAACAGACATGAAAAAATTCAGGAAGAGCCAGGAGATGGAGCAAGAATTGTTCAGAGTAACCCAGGGACTTGGGCACTCCAAGGGTGTGGGGGTCTGAACCAGGCTTCCTTGCCCCTGCTTCAGAGCAGTCCTGGACCTCTCTGATCTCCCACCACCCTCACACCTGGCTGCTTCAGAAGGGAAGGACAAACAGACTCTTCCAAAACACAGAGATGAAGCTCTGCTCCCCAGACACACCTTGCTCCAGTGATCCTCATCACTCTCTGGAAAGAATGATGGAATCACTCCCAGGAGTGATGAGCTCCCCAGCACTGATCCATTATCTGGAAATCACTGGCCTCAATCTCTGCAGCTCCCTTTGGAGACATGCCACTGAACAGCCTCTGGGGCAGTGAAAATCTATCCTGCAGTGAGGCACTGCCCTGGGGTGCAGGAAACCTGACTCCACAATGCTGAATGAGCTGATTCATTCACTGTAATAATTTTATTGCCACAGCAGAAGGAGACTAAAGATGGGACCTGCAGAGAAAAGCCATAAAACTGTATCTCTTATATCCCACTTCTAAAAAGTCTATCTAAATAAACAGCCTCTGTCAACAAGGAACTATTAAAGAAAGTTAGGTAATGTGAGAGAAAACAATATTGCCCAGATCACCCAGGAAATCTGTGAGGCTGCCAGGAATGAGCTTCAGAAATCCAGAATGAATGCGAGACCCGAGATCTTTTTCTTCCTGACTCATCAGAGATCACAGAGACAGAGAGTGGGAAGGAATCCCAGGCTTCCCAGAAGATGGGATTTGTCCTGGTGCTGTACCAACACCAGAAAAGTTTGAGCTACAAACTTTCATTCAAGACTGTGCCTCAGATCACCTCTCAGTAATAAGAAAACCTTTCCCTGTTGCATAATGCTCTTTACTTACCAGTCCCACAGTATTTGTCAGGTGAGGTCAGCTTGGATGTTTTCTACCCAGGGACACCCAAGCCTTTTTAATACCTGTCAGTTCCACCCTGACAGTGTCCCAGGTCTGCCTTCCTTCAGGAGGGGTTACTATAAATACATGCTGACTTCCAGCCAGGCAGCGTGCAGACAGATCCCTCTGGAGCTGGGCAAAGTTCACAGGGCAAGTGCTGAGTGTGAAAACAAAGCATTGACCCAGAAAGCCAGTGCTCTTCCTCTCTCATCCCAGCTGCTCTGTGCAACCAGACATGTCTGAAAAACATGCAAGCATCATCAGCCAGCCGTGTGTGAGTCCTGCCCAGCACCTCATCTCAGCACTCAATTGAAAGTGCTCTGCTGCTGCAGGCTGTGGCATCTCCCAGTCCACACTAAACTGCTCTAAATTCCACACAAATGCTTCTGAGCACAGGGAATTCAGAGCACTTGTCACCAGCAGTAGGTAGACCTCAGATCAGTGCTGCCTGCATGGGAGAGTTTCAGTGTTTACACTATTCACTGCCTGAATACAAGTCCCTCTGTTGACTTTCACTGCACAGGAAAGCAAATAAACACTGTAAAAAGTCTCAATCACTCCAACAAATATGCCTATCACAGAGAGAATCAAGTTTGTACACTTACTAAAAGCACAGCCTTCAGAGCACATGCTAACACCATTTCCTCCAACTTATCTGAAGAATTCATGGAAAGACACAGACCCCAGTGAGTGCTTGATTCCACAGGCTTCTGAGAATGCCTGCTGCTGTTCTTTCCAGTGAAAAGTTTTCAGATCCCAGATAAACATGGGGATAACCTGAAGACAATCACACAAGTGGTCAGACATTGTGCTGCTGCTCTGTGTGCCAAGCACGCTCTCCTTTATGAGAAGGTGATGTTTACTTTTTCTAGCAGAACATTTGTACATCCAGTGAAGCACTGGGTCAGCCACAGTATTCCTGCAACCTGTGACTGAGATAATGACATTTAATAGGCAAGATGAGGGTTACTCTTGAAGACAAACATCTCCTTTTTAAGGCATGAAAGCTGAAGGTGATGTTATTAGGAAGAAATTGCAGTTACCTGCAGCAGAATTACTTTCTAGCGTGGGTCCCTCATGTAAGTGTCTCTCACATGCTTATTTAAGTGAATGCTTACAATAATCCAAACTTAGAATATACCCTGATGTTTACATAGAAGGAAATCTGAAATGAACTGCAAACCTCAGTTAAGAAGTAGAGAGGTCAGCACAGGAGGTTATGGCTGTATCTCACTCTAGAAGAGAAGGGGAGAATTCAAGGTCACACAAGCAAGCTTGCAACTGCAGCAAGATTAACACCCTTCTACTCTGATATGTTAAACGTGGATCTATCCTTCGTCTCAGAGAAATTTATATATCTGCAGTGCAACTGTAAAAGCAGCCTGCACAGATGAGAAATGGGACTGCTGAAATGGTTTTGTGACCATGTCAGAAAATAACAGCCAGGAAATCAGTATCTGCCAGGACAAGAGGCACATTCACAATGACTGCTGCAATCCCTAAGCCACCAGTTCAGACAGAACAATGAGATTGGAGGACACCAGCAATTAGCTAAAGGAAAATTAACTCATTGTGCTTCTCTGTACAACCACTTCAAGAATTCTTTAGGGTCATTAAACATATTCATGCGTCAGCAAAAGATTTATCTGTTCACATTTCACTATATTTTAGCTCAGTAAACTGCACCATGAAAAAAAGTAGCAGCTTACTCAGGTTGTCGATGTACTGAAGAGGAAGGAGTCAAAATACAGGATTTCTAGTTCTCTTCCCACTTTTAATTTTCAAACCCTTACTTTATGCTTGTTTTTATTTACAAAACTACTGATAGGGAAACATTCTCCCATGTTATATGATGCCATTCTTGAGCTGACAGCCTTTGAAGGGCCTCTTGCTTCTGGCAGCTGTGGCACAGCACACGGGTTTACACAGGTGTCCTGCCACCCACACTGCCTTCCCTGGTGACCTTGTCACAGCTCTGCTGCCTCTTATCCGTGTCTGCTCTGTTCCCTGCTGAAGCTCCTTTTATTTGGAGCCTGTGATGCCACGTTAGCCCCAGCAGCTGCTTCCTCATCCCACGGCCTGAAGTGATGGGTGTCAATAAAAATCTGAACCAGAGGAAGCCAAACAAAACTCAAGAAAAGGCTCCAAATAAAAGGAGTGATGATTTCCTGCAACACTCAAACGACTTGAAAGATAAAGCACCTGGGAGGCAAACAGAGAATGAGTGGAATGAAAAGGAATTGATGGAGAGCTGAAGAGGAGTCTAATCACTCAGGAAAGCAGGGGAAAGGTGCATGATGGATGTTTCCACATGATTTCTGGGTAGTCAAGGAAACAGTTTTTATCTGTCTGTTCACTCACTGAACTTGTGTCTCACAGTTAGCAGGTTAATGGTACTTAAAGTTCTCCTGTCTCTGACTGCAGGAGTCATGCACTTCTCCCAGCTGCAGCACAGAGCTACTAACTCTGGCAGCTCTCAGCACCTACCATGCTGCTTACATTCCTGGTTAGCTGCAACTCTGACTGCTCAGGTCATTCAGTGACAAAAGATCATTCCTCAAATGTCTGTTTGGAATGAAAATACTTCTGAGAAAAAAGGATCCTACACCCTTTTCCCCCCAGACAATCTACCTAAATGTCTAATGTCTAAGCTTAATATTTCTTTTATGTTTGTGAAACTTCAGCTTCTGTTCCTGGAGCTCACCAACAGTTTCTTCTGCCCCTTCTTATTTAATTGTGCAAAAAGCATTTCAGCTTCCACTTTCCCAGATGTGGTAAAACAGCTGTGCAACCTCAGGTTATTAGGAAAAAAAAAATCATTGTACAGAAATTGCCTCTGGTGTAAAACACTGACTTAGAATTTTGCTGAAAGCTGCTGGATCCTGGTTTGCTATGGGTTTTACTGCTGCATCTCCACTCTGTCCAGAGCCACACACCCTCCCTCTGGGAAAGCCCAGGAACTGTTCTGGGCTGGCCCTGCCACCTGCAGTCTCTGTGTGTCAGCACTCTCAAACTGCACTGCAAGTACTCCATGTCATATTGAATAGTCCACCTTTGCAATCATTTTCAGCAAAAATATTTCATAAAGGCTCAACACTCAGTGTCCCTAGAAGCAGCAGCATTTTTATAGGGTAGACATGCAATTTCTTGCATTGACAGGTCAGAATTGCAGGTTTTCTGCTGCTGTCTCTAGAGCATATTGAGGTACAACTGGAGATACTTCCCCCACCTTTTTTTCGGTGCTAGGAGATAACAAATTACAATTCTGCTGAGGGAAAGGTTCACAAGACCATTTTTATCAATTGGAGATAGAAAATTAAAGTTTGGGTAAAATTTCTTTGAAAAATCATAATGAGCTTATTTGATGAAACATCAATTTTAGAGGCAGTTAGAGCACAACTTGGGTTTGGACTGTTGTCTTCAGGCTCATTTACTTTATTTAGAGAAACACCTTCTCTTCATCACATGGTATCTGAGTATCCCCTGAGCAGACTCTAAGTTTTGTTCTACTGACAGGAACCCTTTGGCATATTAGCAGCTGGAGCAGCTCTGCCAGTGCAGGGGTTCTGTGAGCCTCTGCCAAGATGGGTCTGGCTGTGACTGGCTGTGGAAGGGCCTGGCACTATCACTTCAATATTTTGAGAAAATAGCATTATTTGATGCTAATCTTCACATTTGCTGCAGCAGTAAGGTGGAAGAAAATGACTGATGGCTGGGATTCAGAGCAAGGATAATGATGAATAATGCAAGGAATGTCACTCAGCACTGAGTTAGAATATGGATTCATCTTTCATGTATTAGAACTCTTACAGAAATGTCCCTTTACCTTTTGGTTATAACCACATCAGGCAATGGCTTCACAAGGTATGCTCTAGAGAAGTGCAGCTGCTATTTTGTGAAGGAACAAAAGACAGTTGTTTTGTTACATTTATGCTTTGGTGTGTTTGTGTGTGTGCTTGTACAGTTCTATACCTGAACGTGTGTATACACAAAACCACCCATATATACACAAAAGAACAAACACAACTTTATGAAACCAAATTTAACTGCATGCTCTTCATCTCTTCCTATTTGCAAAGTATATTGAAGAAACAAAGAAATTCATGTGCATAATCTAAAGAAAAAAGTTTTGGTCTTTGTAATAAAAGACATTTAACAAGACAGAGTATCTCAGTGTCAATCAAAATTCGGGTTTTTCAAGCCAAGTTGCAGAAATACAAAGCTCCAGGCCTTTATCTCTTACTTGTCTGAATGCAGAGCAGTCAGTGTGCCTGGTTTCCTTCTCTTGTCCTTTTTTCATGTTAATATAACTTTACAGCTGCAGGGCCCAGCCTAGGGTGGCCCCTCTCCTTCCACCAAAGACACAGCTGCCATTTGAGCTGGAGAAGGGCTGGCACACAGGAGAGCATGAGGAATACATGTCCTTTCAAACATGTATTTTTGAAAAATATTTCAAACACCTTTCAAACCCCACACTGCTCCTCTCTTTCCCTCCTCCATATCTCAGCTGGTAAAGTACTTTCTGCATTACAAAAGTTTGCCTCAGTGAAGTGCTGATCATAGAGTCCTAATGTGAGCAATATTTAACTCCATCCTTCACCTCTCTTAAACCCCTATCCAGCATAGTCAGTCAAATTACTTTTTAATTGCTCCACATATTTTCCCAACAGAAGAATATTGAAATGCTGCTGGTTGTTCATTGTGATTGGTTCAAGGACATCTGGAGTGGTGAAAAACCAGCATCAATAAAAAGAAGTAAATATAATCCCTCATTTACTTCTGAGTCATAGAAGACCTTATTCAAACCCTCCAGCTACCACTTGACACAACAACCTCCACTAGAAAGCTTCACACTGTGGCTTATGTAACCCATTTCCTTTTGATTGGCCTTTTCCAGATGTTACTTTATCTCAGTCTTCTCAGAATTTATCTGAAGAATTTGCTGAGGCCGCACGACAGCTTAAAAAAGAAGCTCCAAGAATCCAGTTTGGCAAAATTGATGTGACACACCAACATGACTTGAGAAAAGAATTTAATATTCAAGCCTTTCCTACCGTGAAATTTTTTGTGAATGGCAGCAGGGAAGGTCCCATCGACTGCAAAGGTAAACTGTCTCAGGCACAGATAAGATGATGGTATGTAATGACAGGATGTACCCATCTACCCTGCTGAGAAGGAAAATATAGAAGCTCAGATAAATACATGAGGTGGGAAGCTGGTTTTGCCCATGGTGTTAAATATGCAATTGCCTCTGTACCAATACAGAAACTTGAATCTGAATTCATCTTCCAAGGACACAACTGAGTATCTTCTCTATATTAAGTTCACACAGTCAAATTAATTCCTGGTGTTATTCCACCGAGTACAGAATTGCCCAAACAAGACAACTTACTCCCAATTATTACAATAAACATGAATGAGTTATGCCAAACAAGAACTGGGTCCCCAAACTGCTCCATTACTCTTTGCTCCACTGCAATTCCCATGGGCAGTGTGCCTACAGAAACAGGCTGGAGCAACACCACATCTCACAAAGAACTGGGAATTCACAGGGTCCTTAACATACACGTCCACTTCCCAACCTAAGGAAAATCATTTTGCCATTTAGCCATCAGAGGGAGCTCAAATGTGGCTTAGAATAAAACATGGAATAATTTGAAGTGTTTCACAGAAAGCTATTAAGCAAAGGCAACCACAGACTTGAGCAATCCCAGAAATCCAGGTCTTATTAAACATTTTTGTTCACTTACAGTACATACAAGAAAGATTATGTTTGTCATAAAATGATGCACTTTTACAGAGGTGATAAAAATTGCTTGACTTGGCCAAGCACCTGTTGGTGTACTCTGAGCACATACAGGTGAGTCACAAGTTTAATACAACGAATAAAAAAAGGAACTCAAAGTTTGCCTCCTGAACTTGTACACAACCTAGTGCTGAGATATCTTTAACTGCTGAGCCCCCAGTGGCTCCTGCTGAAACCTGATCTTCAGTATTTTTAGCAACTTGCTCCTCCTTGCTATTGAATTTCTTACCAAGTTCCCAGCACCCAGACTTGTGCAAACAGCAGCCTCTGCACAAATGCCACCGAAGGCGTGATGTGCCGTACTGAACTTCTATTAGAGGTGCTGATGCCTGAAAGCAAAAGCCCCCACCCTCAGCCTCTGATCAAATCTACAGCATTGACAAGAAAACCTCTCTTAAACTGGTAAACCTGACAGATTTTCTGGTGTGAAACAGTGAGTACAGAGAATTGTTAAAACACACACACAGTTGCCCTGCAGCAGAGAGCTGCTATTTCAGGCACACTTTCTAGCAAGGTGCAAGAATTAGGAAACTGCTGCTCTGTGCTTTTTACAGGGCAGACAGCACCAATCCTTTGGAGCACATGTACCACCAGCAATGGCTTAAATTACATTTTGTTCACTGGTAAATGCTTATGTGCAACACTGAGTAAAACCTCACATACCATGTTTGGCTTTTCCACTGAGCATTGGCAATTGGAAATGTGCACTGGCCACCCAGTGGCTTCTCACACAGGACTTGGTACATGCTTCATAGCACAAAAAAACCTGCAGACCTTGCTTAAATCAAGAAATCAATTAAGTTCTTTATGGAAGATGGAATTTTTGAATGGTGTCCCTGGCAATGGATATAACATAAAAGCCAAATTCTAGGCTTTGTGAAATCTTCAGTTACGACTGCAAGGTCAGAAATTGGCCAGTATAGAGGCTGATCAAAGTAACTCAATAGAAAGATTAACCACAGAGAAAATATGCTTAGGGGCTAGAGCACTGACATAAGAGACAAGACCTCAATTCTGCCTTTAGAAGTCAAGCACTATGTGGCCACTAGATACTGCTCTGCACTTTGTTCTGCAGCCTGTACACTCCAGAGCAGACGACTGCCTGCTTCACTTAAAAAAGGAGAGTATTTTAAACTAGTTGCAGTGCTGTCTCCTGCAAAATTGTAGCAGTAAAACAGTCTGACTCAATTTTGATCCTGTCAGACTGCTGAAATGCACAGTTCCAGACTTGCATCTCTGATAATCCACTTGCACCATACATCTTGACTCTAACACTTAACTTTTTCTTTTTATGTATGATTTTAATTATCCCTTATTCTGGTCCAACAAGTCTGTCTGTCATACAGAGATGAAAGGGCTAAGATTTTAATGGCCTGAGTTTGTTGCCTCAAATTCCTCTGAAAACATGACAGTTTAAAAATGTAATTTTTAAAGAGACTCAATACTCTAAAACTTCTGAAGGCTTAGGACAATTGACCAAATAAACAGACTGACTATAATCTCAGTAAAAGTAGTAGTAGTAACTTGGAAGCAAAAAGATGGAACAATCCAGAACTAAATGACAACTTTGACACTTCAGCTTTGTTTCTTGTGTCTAAACTGAAGTGATGCTATGGCCCCACAGAGGAATTTTAACACATCTCTGTGCCTATCAGATCCCTCCTGCAGCATCAAAGGAACAATTCTGGCACCTAATGTGATTGAACAAACAGTTCAATAAAATCTGCAATTGGTTTGAAGTCATTCTGGATTAAAGCTCAGGTCGATAGCACTTTATAGCTTACTGTGATTTTGGGACACATGAAATCTTGCAGGACAGGTTTTCTACCTGTCTGAATCTCCTCATCTCCATTCTCCACGTGTGATTAATCATTTAACTGGACATAAAACCATTTGCAGAGGTCTCAGAAAAAGCTGTGCTGATCCACTGTTGGTCTTCTAGAGTCACAATAGTTTAAAGGGTGACTAGAACCTGAGGTTGAACTTGGATACCTCAAGCCCCCTCTCAATCAGCTTGGACCTCAGTCCTAAGGAGCCCAAGCCCATTTGTATTCAGCATCCCTCTGCACCTCCACTGCCTCTGTCCTGATTGCACAGAAATTTCTGCCATTCATTGTGGTTTTCATTTTAACTCTCTTTTCCTTCCACAGGAGTCAGAAAAGCCTCAGCCTTTATTACATGGGTAAAAAGAAGAACAGGACCTAGTACTGTTTTAATCAACTCTACTGATCAGGCTGAAGCCATCATAAAAGCTGGTGATTTAGCAGTGATTGGCTTCTTTAGGGTAATTATCTGGAAAACTCAAAAGGCTGGTTCTGTTCCAGCTTTGGGGTATACTGCTTGCTATCACCACCAGAGCCCACACATCCAAAAGACCAAGAACTCACCAGAAAAATGCAGACCCTCAGTTTTCTCCACATTTGAAAAATAAAATTTACCAGTCTCTATCTATTTTTTCACACTTTTAGACAAGCAGAGGCAGAAATAAGGAAATCTTACACCACAGCACATTTCCTTAAGCAGTACCTGGGCACAGAGACCCTGAGATCTGCTTCTGAGAGCAGGGTGCTCCAGCAGTGTCTGCCCAGCTCTGGCTGGTCACAGCAGTGTTTCTGCATCCTCAGAGAAAGGCCTTCTGCCAAACTCTCCCAGATTTTCCTGATGTGAAGAAGGCCAAATCTGCATGGATAGGAAGTAATAAAATATTACCACTGTGTATGACCCAACACATGTAGTCCTCTCTCAAGCAAATTCTGCCAGTTTCCAGAGCACAGTAATGTTCTTAGGATTTGGGCTGAATGCTGGTGACCAACAGTCCATAGAAATGCTGTCAGAGTGAGGAAAATAGGAACAGCTTTTTCCTGCTTTTTCAATGTGTCCCTGAGATCTTTAATACCTGGAAATTCAATCAAGGATTTTCTCTAACTAAAGAGACTTTTGTTCTGATATCTCTCTGCCCAGCTCAAAGCACAGTGTCTGGACTCATACCTGAACTGATAATGTCCCAAATGTGCTGGCTACAGCAGATAGTCCAAGTTCTGTGGATATGGAAAACAGGATTCATTACCAAAATGCCCCAAAGTAACAAAGCTGGTGAGCACATAGAACATAACAGGACAAACTGTGAAAATGCTCAGTGCCCAGAATTTTGCTTTGCAGCAATCTGCTTGCAGCCCTTTAGGAAGGAAGGCAGTTTTCCAGTGCTGAGGGAAATTGAGAAGCTCTTTCTATCACAGTGATGCCAGAGAGTTCCCTGAACCACACTGATAGCAGATATTGCTGCAGATGTGTTTGACTGGACACTGGTTTAGCTCAGGGCTGGAATGACAATTGATGAGCCTGAGCTAGGGCATGTCAGAAATGTAATGGGTGAGAGCCAACAAAACAGTGTCCAAGCAAATAAGGAGCTGTGTTTGGGCTTCTATTACTCACAGATTGCTCACAAACATGAGTGCCAGGATGTGTTGGAAGGTCTCAGCATATAAATTACTATTCATCTAGCATGAAATAATTGTCTGATTAAATCAAATCTGAAAGTGCTGTTGCCTTTCATCCTGCTTATTTACTATTAGCTTGAGGGTGGACAGCACAGTGACTGTGGGACAGATGCAGGAGTCAAGGTCCCTGCCTTGAAGAGCACTCAGTCAAAAGCCCCAGATGTGCCAGTCAGCCCCTCTTGTGAGCAGAGCCCTCCTGTCATCCCTCACCTCCTGCCAGCTGGGCAGGGGAGCAGCAGCTCCACCATCCCTCCCAGCCTGCAGAGGCTTTGCAGAGGGTGGCAGTGCCAGGGGAGGGCAGGGAGGATGAGATCAGTGCAGGGAGGACAGAGGGGACCCCACACCATCCCTGCTGACCCAGGCCAGCCAGCACAAGCTGTGTCACAGCACTCCTAGGATCCCCCCTTAGAGGTAATCCTGGAAAGCATTATCCACTTTACAATTGTACTTGGCTCTTTACCTCACAAGATTTTAGGGGCCTGCTTCACCTGGAGCTCCAATTCCAACACATCTTAGCAGGATGTAGGGCAAAGCCTTAATAAATGCTCTTTTTGGGACTAGGAGCTTCACAATGGCAGTGTGGAGGTTTTCTGTGAGACAGCCAGAGATGTGCCAGAGATGCCTTTTGGGATGACAGCCAGTGAGGATGTCTGTGCTAACTACGGTGTCCAAAGGAACTCTCTCGTTGTGTTTAAGGAGGTAGGAGTACAAAAGTCCAGCAGGTAAGGTGTGGGGACAGCTGTGGGCTCTGAAAGGCAGTTTGGGAATTTTTCAGGTTATATATAAATGTTATGCTTAAGGATCTGGATATAACAGCTTTACTTTCCAATGTGCATTCTAATCAACATAATCTGCCACAGTTCAGTGAGATTTGCAAACATTCACCTCTTTTCTTGTGTGTTGCTTTTGACCAGGAAATTTCTTCCAGTCCACAACAGAAGTGGCCAACAATAAAACCAAAACTGCAGAGAGTAGCAGCAATATTTAGACTAGGAAGTAGTCATACCAATGATTTCCTGAGCAAGCATATCTCACAGATAGTGTGGATAGATGTAGGAGAGATCTTTCAGTGTGTCAACATTACTGAACAAATTAAAACTGCCAGCTGTACCTTGAATTTTAGCTGTAATCTTGTTCTGCAATCTAGCTGTGACATTCATTTTACAAGCTATGGAATTTCAGTTGCTGAAGATCATCAAACTCTCACTTTTAAAGCCTGTCATTTTGCTCCTGTAGTTGGTAAGGCCACCAACCTCACAAACTTCACTATTTGTCCAGGGAAAACCTGTGCATAATGAAGTGCTTGGAGATGGTCGACAGAGCAGACTGGGCCTGACGAGGCTAATCAAAACCTTTACCTTGGATTTGGTCACTGAATATAACATTGAGGTAAGTGCATTTCACTGTTAGCAAAAACCAGGGGAGAAGGACAGAAATCCATGCAGAGAGACCTAGGGAGCTACTCTGCACCTTAGGGAGTGAGAATTGCCTTTGCTTCTTTGACAAGGCCACTCTTAAACACATCTAGAAATGCCAGCAGAACCCAGCTCTTGGTCTAACCCAGGCCAAATGATGCTTCCCTCTGGCAGGATGTTGTTTCCTAGAGGAGATGAGGAGTGGCTGGTGGAGCAGTGAGATCTGAGCATGCAAACACCTCTCTCCTGTGGGGCCAACAAGGCTTGGGCTGCTTCTGCAGCAATAAGTGGGGTGAGAGGTTGGAAGGTCAGTCCCTAATCCTGGCTCCAAACATTCCTCCCCAAGGCAGCCACAGGGAGCTCTGGGCCAAGGCAAGAAGGAAAGAATCCTGCAGTGATTGTTGCTAGTGCAGGTAGGAATGGAAAGACATGGAAATCCCTGCTTGCCTGGGGGACACCCCATTGCCTCTGGCTGCAGGGTGGATGAGAGGAAAGGTAGTCCTGTGCAGGGAAGGAGACACAAGCTGCTGATGCCACTAGAAGGGAAGGAAGTGCCCAGCCAGGTCCTGCCCCTCCAGCTGCTGCAGCTGGGCCTCCCTGGGTAACACCACCTTTTACTTTCAGCATTAGTTCTTCTGTGTGTTTTATACAGGAGGTCAGACTAGAAGATCACAGTCCTTTCAGACTGTAAAAATCTATGAATAACTATGAGGTTTTTCCTGGAAGAGAAAAAAAAAAAAAACAAACCCTCAGCAGCTGCTGATTCTTCTTACTTTATCTGCTTTAAAACAATGAAACAAAATCCAATGGTTATGGAAATGAGTGGGAACTGAGTCTTAAAAAATAAAATTTGCAGTAGCAGAGCCTAGGGATGCTGATATGCTGAGCCTCTGATTCACTGTTCTGCCTACAAAGAGTGGAGCAGATGTTGAGTCTTTTGTTTCCCAGACATCTGTGAAGATTTTTGATGTCCCTGTTGAAAATCACATCCTGCTGTTCACCCCAATGAACTCGGAGACATTCAGTGAGATTTACGGAAACTACCAGTCTGCTGCTGCAGAATTCAGAGGAAAGGTTTGTAACTCTGAACCCAGATCTGCAAGTAGGAATGCCAAAAGATCAGTGGGAAACCACTCACCAATATTACTGGTAAAAAAGTACTGCTGTCAGTCCATCTTCTAACTCCACCAAACCATTTAAAAACAGTTTCAGTAACAATTATCTGGATTTGTTAAGGACAAGCTGCAAGATAAACTTCACTTGGAAGTGATTTTTTAAAACACAAAGACCACAAAGAGGAGCAGTAATTCCAGCTGCTCAAAATTAACTTGTTTCATATTTTACAAATAAAATTTTCTGGGAGCAACTTCCAACCAAAGGTAGTTTTAGCAAATTTCTGGCTCTACCAGGAAATATCATGAGGATCTCAGAATATTGCCTGAAGAAAAGGCTGGAGCTACAAAACCTGTGGAATATTGCAAGGTATGTGCATATTCTTGCCTGCAGCCACAAGTTTGCATGTATAGAGACAGTTATAGGCAGAATACACAATACAAAATTATTTTGGTTTTCCATGGTGCTACTCCTGCTCCAGGTACATGAGACACTGAAGAACAGTAAGTCATCTTGTAGTAAAATATCACATATTGGTAAATCCATATGGATTACAGGTGTTTCAGCTCTTCTGTCCTGTTAAGACTTATGAAGAGTAATAAGCACTTTGGGAGGTAATTTAGAAGTGTTACTGAAAGCTGTGATAGCAAACCACTGTGAAGGGACAGAGGGAAAAGCTTCAGTACTTTTGGCTGCTTTAGCATTTGTTATTAACTAGGATCAAGGTGTAATAAAGTCCACAGACTTCTGGGTTTGGTCTGAGCCCAAAAACGATTCTGCCCAGTTCCTTGAATTTAAGGTTAGATCCTAGCCCACTGCCCAGCTCCACAGTCCATTTCTCCAAAATGGCTAAACCAAAGCTGGAAGGCCCAACCAGATGCATGATTCTCTCTTTATCACCAGATACTGTTTGTTTTGGTGGACACTAGTGAAGCAAGGAATGGACGGATTTTTGAGTATTTTCGCATCAGGGACATTGATGTTCCTGCTGTGAGAATCCTCAATCTCACCAGCGAGGCCAGGTACAAAATGCCTGCAGATGAGGTGACTGTGGAGAACCTGAAAGAATTCTGCCAGAGCTACCTAAATGGAAAAGCAAAGGTATGTCCTGTACTAACGAGACAGCTCTCTACTGCACCAGCTAAAACAACAACTTGGCAGAGCACCCCCTCTTTAAATTAGAACAGTGTCCTGTTGTGATCTCTGGTTTATTAACCTGCTGTCACCCTAAGTCATTCATCTGCCATCTACAGCTGTGGACAGAGCATTCCTCTGTATTTAACAACTGAGGTGGACTACAAGTCTTCCGATGTAAATCCTGGACTGATCATTTATGCCCAATATTTTAGCTGATGCCAGCTGTTTTATTTTAGTGGTTTAAAAAGTCCCCATGCCTCTACCTTTCCAATACTATAATGGAGATATTTCCTTTCCTTCACTGGGGAGAGAAGCAAACAATCATTGCCACAGATTTTAAGGTTACAGGAAAATCCAGTAAATTGAAAAGTGACAGTTTCAGAGGGGATTAACATTTGGTATTTGTTTAAAGAAAGTTTAGCAAAGTGAATTTTCCCAGGGGGATCATTCCCAATGGTAAATACAGCATTTGTTGCCATAATGAGGCATCATCACACTCATGTGAAAAATACATTAAAATGCTGTGCTTATTCAGTTCTCCTCAGGGTGATTTACAGGGACAAAAGATAAAGCACTCAGTGTGAGAGCAGGCAGAATTTAAGAAATGTGAGCAGGTAGATCCTGTATTTAGTGTTGGAAGGGAGCAGAAGGATGGAAGCAGAGGGGATGTGTTCTCTTTCTCACCAAGATCTGCTGCCATGGGGCACACGTGCCTTTCTGTTACTGTGCCGTGGTGTGGAAGAAGAGAAATTCCCAGCTCCTGCACTGTAAATTGTAGAAGTCATGTGGGGACCATGACTGGTGGTGAAGGCAGAGATTTAAGCAGCCATGCACACTTCCTGGTGTGTTTTACATCACTTTTGAAAGCCCACAACACATAAACTGTTCAGTAGTCCAGCTGCTGAACATTGGGCAACAAGAATTCAGGACAAGGAATACAAGTGTGTTCCAAAGGATCATTTTCAGACAGTCTGCAACAGAGTCTGTATTCAAGAGAGGGACAAATGCTCTGGGACAGCTCCCCTGGGGTGTGAGATCCCAGCTCCTGCTCCAGGGAGAGAAGGTGGAACTGTGGCTGACCAGGATGTAATGATATAAAAGAGGTATCAGACAGTAACAGAGCACATTAGGTAATGTCCCATCAGACTCACATTAACCTGAGCTAGAGTACAGTTCCTCAATGTTCCCTGCACTCCCACAGCAATGTTTCTTTTTCTGCTTAGCAACATCTCCCTAGTGAAGAAATTCCACAAGACTGGGACAAGATGCCTGTCAAAGTGCTTGTTGGGAAGAATTTCAACAGGATCATCTTCAATAAGACCATGACTGTATTTGTTATGTTTTGTAAGTGTTGTCATTGAATTCAGATTTTAAGCTGCTATAACATGATCAATTGGAAGGAAAAAAATGAAAGCTCATGCTTATATACCAAACTAATCTTTGCACTTGACAGAATCTGAGCTCAATGATTTTTTAGGCTTTCTGGAAATAATTGAAGAAAAATTTGTGTCATATCTTTGGAAATGCTGTGGTACCTTTGCTGACTTAGTGTTGCACTGAGTAGCACTGGATCTCTTCAGAAAATATTGGTCAAGGCCACATGAAATCTCTGTGCTGAAAGACAAAAGGACACTGGAACATTGTGGTGTATGATGGAAATGTGTTGCACAGCATGAGCCAGGCTATCTTCCAAGGGCAGAGGGAGAGTTGAGTGAGATTGTCTGGTTATAATGCTCTGGGATTAAATCCCAGATAGGAATTGTGGTTTAGGAAATTGTTACTCTTTTTTCCCACTGTCTGCAAGGGATGTGGCTTCCTTACCTGATTCTTTCCAGCAAGAAACCTCTGCCCTATCCTTGTACCAGCCAGCAGGGATAGTTTGTGCCTCAGTTACTTCAGTAAAGCAAACATGCAGCATTAACAGCAGTATAGACAGCTAGCTGCACTGCCCTGCATTCCAGAAATTCTAAAGGTAGTACATTCCTGCCACCCTCCTTGCTGGCTGCAGCTGTGTCACTCACACCAGTAATTTTTACATTTCAGTATCATGAACAAACTGAATGAGCTGAGCAAGAATTGAACCAAATCCTCTGGAAATGAAAGGCAGGGAATGTACTGTATTCAGTCAAGTGCTCCTGAAATTTTAATTCTGTGTGCACCAAGTGTGAGCATCGTTCTCCTGCAACTGTGTTGTGAGCTGTTTAAAGGGACACTGGGCTCTCAGCAGTTTGCTTTTCTGGTGACCTGCATCAGAGCAGTGCTGAGTCAAAACAGCACCATGACTCAAACTCCTCTTTCTAGAGTCAACATAGCATAGTTTATTTATTAGCATAGCACAGTTTATTTTACTGTGCAGGAAGTATTTTGTAGTTCTGACAAGTATTTTAACACAGGAATGATGCAAGACTTGACGTGGGTTGCACTGGTTATCTGGCACACCCCCCAGCAAGGTAGTCCAAGTTCTGTGTTTGTTACAGTCAAAAGAGGCTGAAGAGAGCTAAAGCAGGGCTGCTATCAGACATGTGTTTGTGAATAACTAGTTATCACTACATGGACATGTGAAATTCATGAAGGGCAAATGGTTTCAAGCAGATATTTACCACAAACCCTGTTAACCTGAAGGGCTGGATAGGTCCCAGTGATTGCACCACCACACACACTTCTGTGTCCTTAGAATTTTGTTCTTAAATTTACAGATGCCCCTTGGTCCCATGAGTGCAGAAAACTCCTGCCAGTCTGGGATAAGCTGGGAGAGCAATATGAAAGCCACAAAGACATAATGATTGCAAAGATTGATGTCACAGCAAACGACATCCTGGCCGTGGGGCTGGAGCGCTATCCGTTCTTCACGCTCTTCCCTGCCGGCTCTCACCACCAGGTGAGACACTCTGGGGGACCCTGGGCAGGCTCAGCTGCACAGCAGGCAGGGAGAAAGGAGTACTTCCACTAGGAAAGCTTTGGTCCTTTTCTCTCAGCACTGGCTTCTGAGTAGGCATTGCTGCCAAGAACCTGAATTAGAGGGGAAACCCTTCTATTGCCTCATCCTATACATAGGGGAGAGAAACCATTTATTGTCTATCTGTTATTATATATGGGAAACCCTTCTTTGTCTCATCCTATATATGGGAAACCCTTCTATTGCCTCATCCTATACATGAGGGAAAGAAACCCTTTATTGTCTATCTGTCATTATATATGGGAAACCCTTCTTTGTCTCATCCTATATATGGGAAACCCTTCTATTGCCTCATCCTATACATGAGGGAAAGAAACCATTTATTGTCTATCTGTCATTATATATGGGAAACCCTTCTCTGTCTCATCCTATACATGAGGGAAAGAAACCCTTCTATTGCCTCATCCTATACATGAGGGAAAGAAACCATTTATTGTCTGTTATTATATATGGGAAACCCTTCTTTGTCTCATCCTATACATGAGGGAAAGAAACCCTTCTATTGCCTCATCCTATACATGAGGGAAAGAAACCATTTATTGCCTATCTGTTATTATATATGGGAAACCCTTCTTTGTCTCATCCTATATATGGGAAACCCTTCTTTGTCTCATCCTATATATGGGAAACCCTTCTCTGTCTCATCCTATACATGAGGGAAAGAAACCATTTATTGTCTATCTGTTATTATATATGGGAAACCCTTCTTTGTCTCATCCTATATATGGGAAACCCTTCTATTGTCTCTTCCTGTACATGAGGCTGTGGCAAGAGCTCAGGTATCATTTACTCACTTGCAGTAGAAGTCCTCAGGGCTCCACATCCTGCTGTTTAACCATCTCCAATCAGCCTCAACAACAACAACAGCCTCAACTTGGAGTGAATTTACAGATACCTCCCAATGGCTGCAGTGCCTTTTTACTTCAAACCATGACAAGAGAAGTTCTCTCAAAGAACTCCTTTATGCTAGTTGTTTCCAGAGCTTGTGTGATAAATGTCTCTAAAATGTTGGTGCTGCTCTTGTTATTTTCCTCTACACTTTCACAAAACCCAAATCAAAATCTTTCTACTACACATTTAAGCCAGTAATTTTACTTCATTCTGGTATCCCAGCCTCCACTGGTAATAAATATTTGTTGTCAAGACCAATGATTTTTGCAATATGCTACCTAATCAATCAGCTGTGTTACACAATAATTAGAAAATGCTGTTGAAAGTGGAGGCAAAAAAATTATTAAATAGCTACATTCTCCATCTATGTAGATTATCTAATTAAAAAGAAAATATCACTGAAGTAAAAAAAAAAAGATACCTCTATAATTAAGGCATTACTAAGTTTTTCATTTTTCTTCTTTGCAGTAAACTTAAATTAAATTCTAAGACATTTACCCATGTCCTCATTTAATCTCTGAGAGATATTCCTCTCAGATGTGCATGCACAACTTCTGATGAATTGAACTGCAGTCCTGCACACTCACACAATGTTTAGTCTTTTAGCAGAAAAGCAGAAACACTTTAAATGCTCAAAATAAATGTCATTTTGAAAAAAAACCAAATACACAAACAAAAAAGCCCCAAACCAGTAAAAACTTGCTTAAACTATTAAGGGATTGTTTCATAATTGAAAATACTCTGGAATTAAAGGGTATTTGAAATCTCAAGTTCTTCCTTGTGCACCATGTCTTTGCACTACTTCCCTCAAGTGCAGAGATTTTGTCTTGTACTTGACTAGCAGTGCAGGTTCCTGCAGGTGCCTGTTTCTATGGGTTAAAGGGGAAAAATAACTTTTACATACTCCTATGCACAGATTACTGTCATGAAAAGTAATTCCTACAGTAAGCATTGCAGGAATCAGCTGCTTCTCTGGCTTTACAGATCTTCAGGCTCTGAGAAATTGGTGTTCCAGCCATCATCAGAGTTGATAAAATCAAGACTCAGCTGAGAATGTTAATTGCCTCTGGATAAATAAAATAATCTGCCTCAAGAAATTTAAACTTACAAACATAAAAAGCATAAAAAAGTAGATTCAAAGCTGCCACACTTTTAATTAAAATGGAATGGAAATATCAAACTTTTAGTGTACAAGAAGTGTGTACCATTTTAGTGAACTCACCAGTGTGGAGGTGTTTTGGTTACTCTCCTTTGAACCCAAATCAGGTGTAAGAGTAGCAGTGTAAAGTAACACAACATTTTTGGTCTCAGTAGGAGTGAGCTTGACCCAGCTGAGAATGGGCCTCCACCTATTTCTAAATACCCTCAGGCACAGCAGATAATTCCCAGTGTCACCTACATGAACTTCTACAACCTTTTTCTAAAAAACTGGTGCAAAACCCTTTTATATGTCCAGAGAGCAAAGGTTTTTTGGGGAGGAATCTTTAAAATACAATATGGTGCCTAGACCCACTCAGAAAAATTTAAAGCTCTAAACTTAAATGACTTCTTTCATTAAACTTCCTCAGAAGAAAATCCTCAGGAAATCCCCAATTTAAGGTGAAGTATAAGAAAATTAATGTCACTGCTCATCTTCATCCTCTTCTTTCAAGCTGTGCAACAGTGCATTTCAAAACTATTCCAGAATTTAAATTTCCATCAAAATCTTTGAACAGTTTTGAATAGCATGGCTGGACACTTAAAAGACTCTGCTCTTCAGAATATCTTGCCAATGTTTATTGTTGAGCACAAAAAACCCCACTGATGTCAGTAGCTGGCAGGATCCCAAACTAATACCATAAAATAATGGTTGTTTTTTATACAAATCCTTTTTTTCTAAGGAATAGACATCTATTTTTCTTTACAATCCGTTTTCATGTAATGCTGGAACCTGCTGTGCCTCTGTCCTTGCTTTCTAAACTGAGAACAAAAGTCTAGAGTTTGGTCAGTCTAAAGAACCCAAATCCTACACCCCATTTTGCCATTATTTCCAAAATTTTGTGTGCAGTTACATACTTAACTTTAATTATTTTTCAGGAAGTGGCCTATACTGGAGAATATACATTGAAGGCATTTTCTGAATTCTTAGAAGAACAAAGAAAGACAAAAGCAGAACCAGGAGAGAAGGTAGGCATTTGATCCAGACCTGATCTGCTGTGTAAGCCAGGCAGGTTCCCAGCTTGTGGAGACATCCCTGGGCTGGCTGTAGCCCAGCCCCTCCCCTGGGCCCCTGCTCAGGCCAGTGCTGGGGTGGTCCTGACCAGCTCACAGCTGGTGCCATCCCCACAGCCCCTGCAGCCTTGTACCACAGCCTGGCAGGCACACACCCACTCCCCTCCTTGTCCTTGTCACACAAAGCCTCATCCCCCACTGCTCGTGCTGTCCCTGAGTCACACCCAACTCTGCATGGCACAAAGGAGCCAGGTGTGCAGCAGCACTTGCTCTCCATTTTAGCTGGGAAAAACAAAGCCCCAGCTAAGGGTCAGAGTTAGAGCTGCTCAAATCTCCATTGCCCACCTCATTCTGCTACATTCAGTGCAGCTTCTCTTCCTTGTAACACAAGGACACAACCGAGAGCACAGGATGTCCCTTCTCTGGGCAGTCTGGTTGTGATTGTTGTCAGCTCCTTGACCCTTTGTTCTGCACTGTAAATCAGACCAGAGAAGTGTTTGCTGTCCCACAGCTGCCTGCTATTTAATCACAGACACTTCACTGCAAAAAGACACACGGCAAGTGAGCAATGTGACTGAGCTCCACACAGAGAGCTGCAAGGGACAGAAAAAATCCTGACATGTGGATGGAGACACTGTCCACCCAGTGTAAGAATCCTGGGCCCTTTCTGCCCTGCATGAAGTGGAGCCACAGGGTAGCAATTGTTATTAACACTCTTTTCAGCTGGTAGGAAAAGTGTCTGTGGGTGGAGAAACAGTTTTAAGTTTGCAGACTTATTTCCACCAGAGGCTTTGATTTTCTCCTGCATTCAGTGCTTCAATGTGCAGTTACTGCTGGAGAGAGATGACTGAACTGGTACTGGGACACAGAGGCTGCAGAGCAGGACCAGACCCCCAATCACTGCACAGTTCTGCTTTCCAACACCCAAAGCCTACACCTGATGTCTGCCTTTTGCATGTTCCTTAGTGCTGTGCTTCAAGCAGATCTGTTGAGTTCTCCACAGTCTTTTACATGTGACATTTGAGCTCTGTATATTCTGCTGCCTCTTCTTCATGCTTTATTTTACATAAGAGAATAAGTAAAAAAGCTTAGAAAATACCACTCAAAACCATGCTCTGTGTAGCAGAAGGGGTGAGTAATTGGTATTTTCTCATCTGGTCACTTTTTCCACCCTTACCTGACATCCACCACGTTTTCCCAGAAGATTGCAATATTAGACCATTTGCTGTGCAGTGCTTGATAGGAACTTGCCTCTTGAAGTAATTCCTCATCCTTACCTCAGGGCATTCACAAGCACACAAACAAGATAAAGAGGGGAGTTTCTTTTGAGATTGCCAAAGAAAGACAATCTTGTGCCCATCAGCACATGTGGTATTCTAATTCATATTAAGTCTTGACACAAAGCTTCATCTAAGCTTTGCCATAAACCAGTGAAAAGGTTTGAAAACAAAGTGCAAGTGCATTTTAGCAACAGCTGTACTATTTCTGACTTCATTAACAAGATCTCAAGTTCCTTGGTTGGAAAAGATGAAAATCTGCATTTCAACTAATCTTCAAATGTTTGGCTTTTTTTTTTTTTTTTTAAAGAATTACTAGAGTCTTTGTGAACATTTGTAATAAGCAATTTTCCTTTGGCATTTCCTTTTTTAAAAGGATCGTTCGGGAGGAATCAAAGAGGATTTCAGCCAAAAGAAACCTGTAATAACAGAGAAAGAACTTTAATAGTACAGAGAAACAGAAACATTCTGAGGATTGTGGGGAATCCTTCCTGGAAGGAGCTCACTGGAAGAATGACTCATCTCAAGTGAACACAGAGCTGAATAAAAAAATATAAGTAAAGAATTTAGTATCCATGGCTTGTTAGGTGTGACTTCTCTTCTGAATCCAATTTAACTCCTAGTTTTACTGGGATCAGCTCTCAGGGGTTCTTAAAATACTGTCAATTTTGTTAAACAGTGGCTTCATTATTAATAAAACTACTCTTCTTTAGAAAGGTGTGTATGCCATGGCAAACAGACCAAGACATAAAACCACACTATCCATCAGAACAAGATCTGCAGCAAGATTGCAACTGATTGCTCTCCAGAAGAGCCCTCCTGTTCTCAAAGGAGATTAACTGCCCCCAGAAAGAAGGGTCCAGCACTGCAAAAAGCACACCTGGAGTGATCCTCAGAAGGAGTCATTGAAAATAGGGGCTGAGCCCAAAGGGGCTCCAAGGAACAGTTCATGATTTATTTATTATCACACTCGCTCACACCCTTGCACACTACTCACACTCACTCACACCCTTGCACACTACTCACACTGCTCACACACTACTCACACTCACACTACTCACACTCACACTACTCACACTCACACTCTTGCACACTCGCTCACACTCTCACAAACTAGTAAAAAATGCAGAAATAGAGATAAAATTTAATTCCAGTTAGAAAAATACCATAGCTAACCCACAAACTCACAAATATGACTCTCATTCTTGTTATGTGAGGTCCCTTAGCCACATGCTAAAGAAGAGAGGCAGGTGAAACTGCTGGACAATAGTAATTTCTTCCTGCAAGGACCAGATAAAGCAGAAATAATTCTGAAAATTTGAAACCTTTTCTTACACAGTTAGGGAAGGAAGAACACTTATCAGAATTTCATTTCAGAAACGGGTGTTCACAATCTCTGTTTGCAAATTGTTAATGCTGATAATCACTTTCTTATGTAAGCAGGGGGAAAATGGGGAAAACTTAGGAAGGAACACCTATTTGAATGGAAGAAGGCTCCATCACTGCAGTGAAGAATGCAGCACTGAGAGGAAGCATGGAGAGCTCCAAACCCTCACCTGTCACACCAGTCAACAGGAGAGGGACAGTTTTAAAGTACTGAACCTCTTACATTTTATGGTGGTTTGCTAAAAAGTGCAGTTCCTGACAGGTGCTTGTTTGCTATCCAGGTTGCAGCATGTAATTCAATAAGCACACTTTGAGATTTAAGGTGAATTTTCACTTCTTTACCTCACAGTTCTTGCAAATAAATAGGGCTCCACATGCAGCACACCTCAGGAGGCTGTCAGCTGGTCTTCACTGATGGGGAGGTAACAAGGAGACACAGAAAGGAAAACAGTTTATGTTGATTCCCCATGGGCACAGTTTAATCTCTGCTGGGATTAATGGTCATTGGGACTGCAATTAAATCCAATTAATGGAAGAGGATTCTTGTGGAAGCATGTTCAGTGCAAGACCACCACTCCTATATATGGCCCACCTGGGTTTTGCAGGTCTTTGACCTGGTTCTGTGAGCAGTTTACTGAGGCTGTCTGAAATGGGTGAAGACCAGATGGGCTCCACACGTTCAGGTTTTCTGCCAGAAACATCACCTACATGGGGAGAGGGAGCTGAAAGCTTCACAGGAAAACTACAGCTCAAAAGTCAGCACTGTAGAGGTGAGAGATGGGAGCCACAGTCGAGTTGTTACTATCTGAAGAAAAATTCTTCTTTGAAGATGACAAGTAAAGTTTAATTCTCATGTTTTTAATACAGAGTAAATATTTGATAGAACTGCAGTACAGCAGAGACCAAACCATTCTGTCACTTGGTGGCATGAGGAAAAGATGGGATGGTTTTAAAGAGTTCAAGCTAAGTTTGCTGTGGGTGGAAGCTCCAGCTGGACAGTTGGGTTGCAGTTGGCAGTAAGAGTTTCTCAGCCCCCTTGTTAAGAGGACTTCCTTTACAAATACCACAGAAACAATGCCTTGTCAGTTTGACCACTGAGGTGTACCAAAACTGCCTCTCTGACACACACTGAAGTCAGTTCTCCTCTGGATATCCAACACAAGCTCTCCAGGACACTCCCAGTGGGACCCTGGGCAAAGTGAACCTGGTCCCTGCTGGATATTGGGTTTCATTTGACTTTCATTTAACATTGGGCATTCATTAACACACAGCAGCCTTCATTTGATGTCCTGGGAGATCAGATTAGGAAGAGAGTGAGATGAACTGAATCCCAAAGAGAGGGAAGTGTCAGTGTGCTTTCCCTTTGCTGCCTGCAACATGATGAAACCTGAATGGCAAGCAGTGCCACCAGTATATTTTGAACAACTATTAAACACAGAAGCTATAATCTTTTAATTAGTTTCCTTCCAGAAAAATGGAGCAAGCAATGTTCAGCACCAGTCTGTATCTGGCAGATGGGTTTACCATTCAAGATAATGAAAAAAATTAATTTTCACTGTGTCTACCCACTGCATACAAGGCTCAATCCTGAGACTGCTATCTACCCTGTTATGAGGTGCAAGATTACATTTTAATGAAAACATGTGACATCTCAGCAAATGATGTTCTCATTTCTGTTCCAGCCACTCTCAGATGTGGTGTCAAGACAAGGGGCTGAGTGCAGACTCACATGCCATGAACTGACACATGACAAGAGTTGCAAATCTACTTCATAAAAGTGTGCTAAAAGCCTGCCTGAATCACATCTCTTCCTTGGTCAAAATTCTGCTTTTCTGACTGAGTTCCTCCAAGGCTTGAGCAGGGCAGGAGCCCATGGTGCCAAACGAGTGCCCTGGCACATTTCCTTGTTCTCCCTCTGACTCAAGTCAGCTACAGAATGTATTCCTGGAACAAAATTTGGAAGTGTTACAAGGAGAACTGAGCCCTAAGTGTGTGAAATGCAATTGCTTCCTCAAGCTTTGCTAAGTCAAACATTACTTCTTTTATTTTAGTCTAAACATGAAGAGAATCTGTTTAATTTTAAAGAGTACATCATTATAACCGTGCTTAGACATTCTAAATATTACTTAAAACCTTTAAAAAATTTAAAAATCAATATTTATTAGCCAAACTTGTTTCTTTAAATGAATACCAATATTTTGAATGCCCCACTCACATGAATAATCTCCTCATGCACATAAATAAGCCCTATCAATTAAGACAGACAGGACTAAGTAAAGAGATATGAATGCATCCCAGCAATGGAGCTGCTTTAATCTACACTGGTTATAAATATGGAGCAGCAGAAGCAACACACTCAGCTATGAATCTTAATTATAGGAGCATCACAAAGTTTAATACAAAAAAGGGATAAACTTGAACCATCCTGAAGAAATGCTGACTTGTGTTTTTTATTCAGTGATAGCCTATTCTGCCTTAAAATACAAGCTTTGAGCACCTTGCAGATAGAAATTCATCTCATTAAGTCCTATTCTTAAATCCTGTAGAAGAAAAATGTTGTTCAGAATTGACAATAATTCATAGATGCTCAGATGAACAGAAAAAAAAATCAATCTTAATAAGAACTATAATAATTCTTTTCCTCTTTACAACAGATTAATCCTAGCTTAATTTCCCTGGAATTACTTTCAGCTGGCATTAGCATAACACCAATACATTAAAAGGGATTAATACAAATGCAAAACAAATGCAACAACTGTTCAGAAAAAAAGAAATTCCCTTGATGGGTGGCAGTGGTATAAATGTAAAAGTCTGGCTTGGAGGTCAGAAACTCCTGTTGGTAGAAATAGGTGTGTGTTGTGTGCCTGAATGCTGATGGGATAGTCCAGGAGAGGGGTCTAAAGCCAGTATTGCAGGCATTTCATTCAGAGAATTGCACTGTCAAACTCATGGGGAAGTTTAACACTCCTGTGTTTCCCTTCTCTCACACTCCTGACAGCAAAGAGAGGAGAGTTCCATTGTGGCTCCAAGGCCAGAATGATTTAATGCAGATCTAGTAACAAAAAGGAACAACTCACATGTTTATAAAAATGTGTTCTTGTGTTAACTCAGTGGAGTTGGGCCAGTGGAAATTGCCCAGCTCAGATATTTGAAAGCCATGCTTGGTATAATCAGCTGTGACAGAGGCAAGGAGCCTGTGTCCATTTGCACCTTCACTCTGAGAAAAGCTTCAAACCCCTTTGTCCCCTGGGCTTGTGGCCACGCGGTTGTGGCTGTGCATCAGGGGAGCCACACCAGCTGTCAGTCATTCACCCTGGCTTGTGTCCAGGGCCACCTCACTGCTCTCGTTTCGTGCTTGGTTCAGCACATCTGGGGGATGGCACAGCTGAGGGCAGCTCTGTCACTGGCTTTGGAGCAGGCAGCTCCAAATACTTCCTCCTGCTGCAGTCCTGCACCAGCAGGGTCACACTGTGTTGCCCAATGTGCCCCCAGCTTGCAGTTTCTGAGAATCACCTTGGAAATATTTGCTTTCTGTGAAACATTGACAGAGCTAAAGCTGTGCCAGCTGCCCACTCCTCCTGCTGCTGAACAAACATGCAGGGCTTGCTGCCCTTTCCCCAGAGCCTGCCAGCTGCTCCACACCAGCTCCTGGGTGGGGAATGCACTGCACAGGGACCCTGACTATGCACACCCTGGGCCTGCATCACCACTTCAACACCACACAGTGAACACAAACAGCTAAAGGGTCATTTTCTCCCCTCCCCAGGAAGAGATAACATGCTGTATTTCATTTGAGCTGCCCTGGGCAAATGCATGTTACCAATAACTGCAAGCAATTAATAATAAATATTAATAAAGCATTTAATTGGAATCCTGTTGAAAAGCACTTTCTGTAGCACAGCTGGCAAGAGCCCCCTTGAACAAATGCTGCCTTCTTGCCAAGTACAACACAGGTAGTTACAACCAGTCAGCAGAGGCTAAGGACATATTGAACATTGTGGCTGAAGCCTGAGCTTTTCAAAGCATGTATTTTATAGACTGAAGTAATCTGGGAATTCTGCTAAAGTTTCCTCTTCTGGCCTTGTCATTTTGGAGAAGATGGTGTTTATTTCTTAGCACCCATACCACATGCTAACAGTCCTGAGCTAAACCAGCACCCTGGGACAGCATTCCCTCCAGCCTCTCTGTGCCAGGGCACATCACCAATGGTTGCCAGAAAAACAGTTCTTTTAGACCAGTAACAGATGAAAGGGTCCATAAAACCCAGTTAACTATCAGTTCCTTTCACTTCATTTGACACTGGTGGGTCTCTGCCTGCCTTGTCTCACCTTCCTTGCCTCCAAAGCACTGCTATTTGCTGAGTCAGGAAGAAAACCCACCCCCTTCCACATGCCCTCATCCTTTTCCTAAACAGCTCTTGACCAAACTCTTGTAACTTCAACACACCAAGGTATTTGCCCAGAAATCATATTTGCTTGGAAGAGTCTGAGCTCATGGCAAAAATCTGTAGCACTGTTTTAGCCTGGCTGCACACAGAGGTTCCTCTGGGAATAGCTGGATTTTAGGGTGGCAATTACAGTCTTGGTAAGAGCCAAGTGTGGGGTGTGACAACTTTCTAACTGGCATTAAAAACATAGTCTAGTCTGAACTATTTCTGTTCTAGTCCTTGATAATTTCCATATAATCCTTTATTAAGACTCTGAAAGAAGAGACTGGACACTTCTTAATGTTCACTTAACTGACAATCTTTGCTGTAGTTTTGCCTGTGTATTTTTCTACTTGAAACCCTTTGACTAGGATGCTGCTTGGCATAAGAATTCTTTGGACAATTTCCTCAGAGAACACACTGGTGTGGAAATTTGAAGGATGTGCTCCCCCAGCAACCAGAGGACTACATACAAGACAAGGAAGATGGTTTTCTATAGAACACTCATTGGTGAAATGGAACCATAATTTGCAATACATGAGAAGAACAACCCTTGTAATAAACGAATGTCTTAATTTTGAAATTTTGCAACCTGAAATCTCCTCTTCCAATCAAGAGCCACTGGGTTTCTTTGAACGGAGCAAAATCTCATTTATACCGAGAACACATTAAAATCTTCCCCCACTATGTTTATTCTTCTGTAGCCTTCTTCTACTAATTTATCCAAGCCCAGTACGGTGACACGTTTCACCCATGCGGTCAGAGATGTGAGCCGAGGCCGTGTGGCTCGGGAAGAGCCCCCTGAGCGATGAGCGCAGGAGCCGCGGGCCGCGACCGAGCGCGGGCTCGGGCTCGCCGGGGCCTTCGGGCTGCCCGGGGCCGGCCCGATTCCCGCACAATTCCACGGCTCCACCGCCACCTGCCGGGATGTGCGGGCATCCCAGCCCGGCTCGGGGCCCGGGACACGCCCTGGCCCGGGAACGGCACCTGCAGCGCCGAAGGACGGAGGGTCCGGGAGAGAAAACAGCGCCCGGAGCACGGCACGGCACCCCGAGGGGCACAGGCACGGCACGGCACCCCGAGGGGCACGGCACGGCACCCCGAGGGGCACGGGCACGGCACCCCGAGGGTCAGGGCACGGCACGGCACCCCGAGGGGCACGGGCACCGCACCCCGAGGGTCAGGACACGGCACCCCGAGGGGCACGGGCACGGCACCCCGAGGGTCAGGGCACGGCACGGCACCCCGAGGGTCAGGGCACGGCACGGCACCCCGAGGGGCACGGCACGGCACCCCGAGGGGCACGGGCACGGCACCCCGAGGGTCAGGGCACGGCACGGCACCCCGAGGGTCAGGGCACGGCACGGCACCCCGAGGGTCACGGGCACGGCCTGGAGCCTCAGGAGGACAATGAATGGAGATCTGCCAGATCCTTTGTATTGGATCTACTGGATCCCTACCTTGTCCTGGATCCACTGAATCCCTTGTACAGCATCTACTGGATCCTTTGTACTGGATCTACCAAATCCTTTGTACGGCATCTACTGAATCCCTTGTACAGGATCTACCGGATCCCTTGTGCAGGATCTGCCATATCCTTTGTACTGGATCAACCAGATCCCTTGTACTGGATCTATCGGATCCCTTGTACTGGATATGCCGGATCCTTTGTGCCTGTATGTAACACACACCCGAGCTCTGATGGCCAGAGACACCAGCAGAGTGCCAGAGCATCTGGAGGGCCAGGGCAGTTCCAGACAACACAATTAACCAGGGACTTCAGTTAATTAATGCTGGCATCAAGCTGTTTAGGATGGGTGTAACTTTGGCCAGCTGGAATTGGTCTGACAGATCTGAAACCAAGGAAAAGGTTCAATCCGGGAAGTAAAACTGAAAATATATTTTTACCTCAGTCCAAACCATACTATGCCCAAGTTATAACTGTATGTCAATGCATGAAATCACAACAATGTGTTTTTCAAGAGTATAAACATATTTTGCTCCTTTCTGCAGATTTGAAACAACTGACTGGAACTACACCAAAATGTTTTGTAAGGGACATGCCGGACGATTGGAACATTGGTAAAATTTAATTCCCCATGTGAAAACACATCACTACAACAGAGCTACCATGTCAGTAATGCATGGAGAAGATGCAAACTCAGCACTGCTATGTCTATCATGAGACCAGGCTGCAGTTTAAAGAATGACTTTCTGATGTTTGCAGAAAAGACAGAGCTCAGCCATCTTTACTGAACTACAGTCCTGACAGAACAAAGTCACAGCAAGGGTGATATCCCTGAACAGCTTCCTGATCCTACTTAGCCAGCCATTATGCCTGGTCTAGGTTTTTGCTCTTTTTAATATCCCACTGGTTTGTTCCTCTAAGATGTTCCTATTTTGGATGACTTCCAAGATCTGCCCAGTTCTTCTTTGCTGTATTTTCATTACCATTATTTCCTTTAATACTTCTTTATCATCCTGGCTCTAGTATCCTCTCCCCCTTCCTGGGGCTAAACCTGGCACACTGGAAGGACAAAGCCCTTGTGCTTACAGAAAGGTGGATCTTCAAAGACAGTCATGGGCTGAGGCCAGTGGAGAGTATGTTGCAGGTGACCCAGGTTCACTTCTGTACAAATGAATTCTTTGTAGGTGAAGAAAATTCAAATACAGGCAGCAAAGTTACAGCTCTCTCTCTGATTTTGCTCTCTCTGCATTTTTCAAAGCTAGGTCGAAAATGTAAGAGTTTGTTCCCAAATGATTAACTGACTGACAGAGTTGAAACACCATCTGCATCCATTGCCAGGCTGGGAGCTTCCCATCAGCACCACTGTCATTGTACCATCAGACTCAAGTGAATTTACACATTTCTCAAGGACACTGACACATGGCCATTCTGCCACACTCAGAACTCAGCAAGTGTCTGAATTAACACTTGGTTAAACTGATTACAACTGAAACTGTTACAAGTTTACACAAACACTATTAAGCCTGTTGCTTACTGTTATTTTCCTTAGAATGTGTTGGAAGGACCCCCCAAGGATTTTCAGTTCAACTCCTGTCCCTGCGCAGGACAGCCCCAAGGATCCCACCCTGTGCCTGAGAGGGTCCAAACACCCCCTGATCCCTGATCCCTGCCAGCCTTGGAGCCCTGGGCACCTCCCTGGGAGCCTGGTCCAGTGCCCAACCACCCTGACTTGCCCCATGGCTGTTTCTAATGCACTTCACTTTCTGGTCACCACAGCTCCTGCACCAAGGCCGTAGAACTGCAGAGAATTCTCCTCCTGAACCAATTGCAAAAAGAAATTAAAAATATGGAAAAGATTCTTCACGGCCTTGAATTTTGTGAGATCGGCATTTTGAAGTTTTTAAGCATTAACTTCAAAATTCCCTAAAATACAGTCAAATGAAAATTGACATGACCTCCTTACCTTAAGAGAATCAGAATTCTCATCTGGCTCCACCAAGCTTTAGGAGGTCCTGGAACAGGTTTAGCTTAAAAATAGATAGGCAGGTGCAAAAAGCTGAGGTCCAGTTTGTGCCAGAGTTGCAGATTTCTCTGTGTATGGGAAACTTCTCCAGACTTTTGAAGTTTTCAGGAGCAACAGGAGTCTTGCTGTTGATCCTTTTTCTTCTTATTGATTTCTTGATTTTCATTTCCTGCTGTAGAATTTGATGACAGCAGCAAAGGATCAGACACAAGCTCTTCATCTCATGGAGCTAAGCCAATGGATACACATTGGGTATCAAAGAATTGTTTAAACTTAATTTGATTGATGTTGTCCTAATTCTAATTTTTATTTGCTCATGAGCATGACTGACCACTAAACACACTTAATTAAAAGTTGCTCAAGTTGCTGGACAACCCTTCCAGTTTGTCTGACTATAGTTCTGATGAAAGAAGACAGTTTTTTCTGCTTTCCCCTCTCTCTGAGGAAGCAAGAGGGGAAAAGGGTATGTTACAGCTTTACACTTGCTCCCTGTCAGGGAAATGAGGGAGGCAGAGTTTGTGTTTCCCTGCACAAACCAGCTTTTTTTGTACACAAACACCACTACTTACCTTCTCTTCATGTCTGAATATCAGAAAAATCATCTATATTTAGCAGACTCTATGTAACATTGGGAGTAGGATGAGGCTTTGGAGCAAAACACAATGATCATCTCATTCAAGAGAACTCAGCATTTCTCAAAGCTTAATGCTATCAATCCATTTGCTTAGAGAGAGAAGAGAATGAATTTGGTTAAATTTTTTGCTATCTTTTCAATCTTATGGGTTCTCAGTGGGAATCATTTAGAGGACAACATGAAAGACTTGTGTTCTGTGCATGTTGTGCCTTCTGTGGATCACACTTCTCTACACACACTACACCGTGCTCAAGCAGATAACAAGTGACAGACACAATCTCTTATCTTCATCTTGTTGTATCCCATGTTCTTCTAGTGTCACAATAAATATAGAGGGAAGGGCAGAGTCAGAAAGGTGAGAAATGGAGAGATGCCATGGGCCTGGTGAGAGACCAAGTCACTGACTAAATGTGGGACCCCCATAGGGAGGAAATTTACAAGTGGCAGGTAGGACAGGACAAGTAAAGGTCAGGAGAGGAGATATGTATAAGTATGAAAAACTGAAGGAGAAAAGAAAGAAATGGTTTTATAAAAGGGGAGAAGCTCAGCTGCTGGCTACTTCTGTATCCAGTCCCAAATAGAGCCCTGTTCTACCTCATACACCTCACACACACAAGACCAACTATCAATGCAAGCCTCCCTCAACCATTGCTGAGAAGAGCCTCTAGATTCCACAATGGAATTATTTTGGCTTGATTTAGAAAGCCTCTACTTTGGGGAAACAGTTTTAGTGCAGTTTTATTGAACCCCAGAAAAGCCACAGACAACAGAGCACATTTCAGCTAAAGCTGAAGTGAAAACTGTCAACAGGATATAAAACCAGTTCCCTGAAATTTCTCTGATGGTGAAGTTTCTATTAAAATTGTGCAGTATGCACTGTGGAAATGTTACACCAGGCTGTGCTGGGTTATTTCCCAAGTACAATCAAGAAGAGCATTGTCATTTTGTCAGGATAAACACTGAGTACAGCTGAGAGATTATGACATCCCATGACGGCACCATCCTCGACTCAAGCCATGAGAGGTAAAATGCTCATCCCAGGAATGGGAGAACAGCCCTCATTCTCATTCCAGAAGACACTGACAAGTGGGTTTTAGTCAGAAGTACTGTAATTATCCACTTTGCAACAGCTAATGTTCAGTGTTTCTAATTAAAGGTAGGTAACTGTACAGAACTTTGCAATTACGTGGGCTAATCTTTGCATCAAAATAAGACATAGCCCACACTTCATTTGCATGGGCCATGCCAAAAGCATTTCATTTCTAGCCAGCTACACCAAAAGCAGAGGTACAGACCTGTATGAAGAAGATCATACTCCTGTAAAATTCATTTCACTCAGAGAACTAGCATGCACACACTAATTTGGGTGGCATAAATAGTACCTACAAGGAAAGTTTGCCAGGCAGATCAGATACAAACTGAAGCTTCACCCATACAGTTCCAGCCCATTTCAATGAAATTACTGGGCATCACTTTGAGGAATGGAGCCACTGGGAAGTGGCATTTCATCTCAGCCCCTCCACAATTGCTTCTACAGTCTTGAGCCAAGCTGCTTTCTGTCACAAACCCTTTAGCTTGGCCAGGTGGTCAACCATAAACCAGGCAGAGAAATCCCAGGCAAACACTTTGCTGAACAGCCTCACATTTCAGGGACATGAGCAGAAGCAGCTATGCCCAGAATGATCTGTAGACCATCAACACATAAGTTATGCAGTGTATTACTTGATGAGGATCAGAGCTGCACTTTCAAATCAACAATTTGTTCTTCATTTTCTGACTATCCTGTCCTCGGGGCAAATCACTTTGATGGTTTTGTATCCAGAATGAACCTGCCTCTGTGTGCTTATAGCTGCTCCTTCAGTTTCTACACATTTTTTCTCCTTGCTTCAGCACAGGGATAGGAAAAGACAATGATTGCTTGGAGACAGTGGTAGAGCAAGGTAATAGGGAGCAGTGATGAAGGAATGTGGATGGAGGTGTTACCATGGCAACAGGGGGACAGAGAGTTTTCCAGCTTTGAGAAAGCAAGCACATTTTTCATCACTGTTTCTGCTCTGAGTTCTGAGCAGCACTTGTGACTTTTAGGGTGAGGGACAAAAGTGCAAACAGCATTTGGCCCCAGGGAGCTGTTCCACCACTGCAAAAGCTAAAGAGCAGCTGAGAAAGCCACAGAGGAATTTAAACTGGTGTTCAGGTCAACACCTTCAGCATAAACTTCTGTGACTGAATTGTCTAGTAGACCCATAAATCCATTATTTTTCAGAATAACTTCTAAAAATACAATTCCTGTACTCTGAAACAAAATGTTTATTATCACATTCCCAAGCAGTGGCTATATCTGCCATATGTGTCATGTAGGCACTGTACAGTCAGCATTTCCCTGCCAAAACTGAGTCCAAGAAGAAAGAGCAACACATAACAACAGTAGTGAAATAATCCCATTACAAGCAAGGAATGTAACAGGAATGTAACAGAAATAAGAGCATCTATTGATAGTCCTTTATCAGCAGTAACTCTGCCCCTTTTGGATGGTCCAGGTTTTGCAGATGAGCAGCACGAGGGATGCACAGAAAGCTGCACGTGGCTGTGGCACAGTTTGAGTAGAACATTCCCTCTTTATCAGACATAACAGTGAGGGTACATATCACACACACCAGCTATCACTCACATTAACTGGGGCTCCTAATGAGCCCAGCATAAAGAAGGCCAAAACCAAAACTCCTTTTTCCCCCAATAAAGTTATTTGCTTCCTATTTCTGTTTAAAATCCTGTCAGTCACACCTCAGCACTGCTAGCAGTTCCACCTTACCACAGGCATCATCTCGTCTTCACTCAGCAGAGGTGAACAGGTTTTCTTTTGCTTTGGAAAATCCTGTAGGTCTACTTGGCAAGGAAAATTCCCAGCTCAGGAGTCCCTCAAGCCATAAGCCAGCAGAAAAGCCTCAGCAGAAGGGGGTTACTCTGAGCTGCTTGCACCAGGTGCTGCAGCATCCCCTTCAGGGCTGCAGGACACAGCTGTGGGCTGAGGAGCTGAAATGCCCTGAAATCCAGGCTCCAGCTTGCTCCCTTAACACAGCACCCAGCCTTTGTCAAGCAGTTTTTTAAAAAGCACATAGCTTGGGAGGAAAAATCCCTCCAGAAGCAATGAAACTCTTTTCCAGTCGCTCCTGCCTTTCCTGCTTCATTCCCAAGGCAGGCAGCAGCCTGGCTGGCCATCCTTCCCTCTTCCACCCCTAAATAAACCTCCAGGTCAGAAGACACTCAGCTCAACGGAGCAGCACCTTGCCACATTGGTTCCTCCCAGCCTCCAGGCTGACTCCTTGACTTTGCTTTATCCAGTCAGTGCCTCTGACCCTGACAGCACAGATACTGTGTCTGTCCTCTTTTGACCTAAACTTCGTGACATAATGGTGAATTTAGGCACACGGGGGAAGGAAAAAACAACAACAGCAAATAATTCTATTCTTGCAGAACAATCTATTTGCAGGAGAAAAGAGATGGTAAATTGTTGCCATTCTGCTGTCTTGTTGGAATCATTTTCTGAAGGAGAATTTTTAATGCCTTGTGTATCAGGAAGGGGCAGCTGCTCCGTTTTCCATATGGGTGTGATGGTGCAAGGCACTGATGCAATTTGGAAGATGGACTATTGACTGTTGTGAAATGATGCTGAAAATGATGCAATCAATTTAATTCTCTAATGGCCTAAGTAAAGGAGGGGAAACTTTCTGGGCATTGTTTGACCTGCCTTATGAGAGACTGAAATTTCTGTTCTGAGTAATCAGAAGATGGATCTCATTTTATACAACTTTTTTTGATTCAGTAGCTGAAGGAGGAAGAACTGAATCTCAATTTATAATTCTAGTTCCTTCCACTATTACTCAAAATGAATAAAGATGACAGTTTTCATTCTAAAACCTGGAGTGCTTCAAGCCTTTAGATGACCTTCAAGAAAACAGCAAGACAGTCTGACTATAGCCATCAAAAGATTTCTGGTTTAATTGGTTCTTGTAAAAGTGTACTCTTTTATTAAATATTTTGTGGCAATGAATTGCTTTGAGCTTTTCTTTTTAAAAAAATAAATACAGAGTGAGAAGGCTGTGTCATGGGATGAAGGGAAGCACCATTTCAGTTCCTGTTCTGACCAAGCCAGGGATACCTGGGATGAAAAAGGACCTAAGTTTGTGAACCTCTGTGTGTGAGTTAGAGGGTAAGGGAGAGAGCACTTGCATCTTGGTATCCAACAGAAAAATGGACTTTCATTCTGAAAATACAAATTGTGGCAGTTCTACATTCACATTAAAAAAAAGGGTTCATAGTGCTCCACATCAGAATTAGCATGTATTTCAAAACATGAAAACTGGATGAAATTAGAATTGCTGCCTTCTCATCAATAAAATACTGACATCAAAAAAAGAGGGAAGCTGTCACATCCTCTAGATCAATACAGGTTGCTTCAGGGAGTGTGTGTACCACAGAAACCATTATTTCTGTTACATCTTTAGGTACAGTGGAAGAAAAAGCTCATATTACCACATTTCTATATTTTTTTTAATGAAGAATTTATTTCAACAAACAGGAAAACTACAAAAGCTAATTTTACCTCACACCTAGTGAATTGAGATTCCATGGACACATTCCAAATAGGTAACATTTAAAAAACCAGCCCTAAGTTCAGAGCACTGCTCTGCACCTGAAGAGCTCCTGTGCATCTGCAAGGTCTCTCCTGAACCATTCCCTGGGCCTTACTATAGGGACAGCTCTGGTATTTCTATCTGCTTATTGTATCATGAATTATCACTTTTTAATGTTCCTCTGACCCTAAACACCTTAACCTTAGCTGCTCTCAATCAAGGTCCAGGGAGAAATGCTAATCCAAAATTTGTGTGTTGGTGTTAGCTTGGTGCTGTCTCTAAAGCAGATTTGGATTTGTGAGTTCTGTTTTTAATTCTCAGTTCCACTACAAGTTTCCTGAGCAGGGCATTTAATTTCATTACAGCTGTCACCTCCTTCAAGCCTACACTCACTGCTCAAACTGTAAATTACCCAAGGCAGGGTACTGAGTACCTGTAACAGCTGGCAGAGAGCAGAGAAGGGCTCACAGCTGGACTCCAGTGCAGTATTGCACTAGAAATGTTCCAGCACACAGCAAGGTCCTCCAGTGCACCCCAGCTGGGCATTGCTCCCACTCTGTCCCAGGCACTCACAGGCTGAAGGTGCAGTGAGATGCTCTGAACCAAAAGTCAGGCAGGACCTTGCTGGTTCAGCCTGCCTGCCCTGGATCCACCACATATTCCCTTTATAATGAGTTTTCAGGATAAACAATGCCCAAACATTTTTGATTAAATGCTGTTCAAGCTCTTAAAGTCCCTAGCAAGTGAGTTAGTTTGCTCTGTGATATTGCATTATACAAGAATGATTGATTGAAACAAACCTTTTCCCCTCTCACTCCACAGCTATTTCCACAAGTATTTTGAATCTGGCAAGAAGTATGACATTATTGATTTTCTCTGCACTGCTTGTTCTGGAGCCTCATCTGCAAACACATTATTCTTTATTGCTTCAATAATTTCCCTGAGTGCACAGAACTCCATTGTATTTTTTTTAACTTAGCATGTAGTGATTCTTTAAATTTTTTATGTGCTCTGAAGCAGAGTATCAGCCATTTGCAGAAATGCACTGGAAGGCAACCAGAAATTCAGATGTTTCCATGGACATGTGACCACTGCTTTGCTGATGCAAGTTGCCCACAGAGGTTTTGCTTGCTCTGGGACACTGACAGCACACTGCTTTTAGGGCAAGGCTTCAAGTGGAGAGGAGGACTGGGCAGAGAAGAGAAACTCGTTCTGAACTCAGGGCAGAACTCAAATGGCTCCTGGTCAGCAGGAGTAAAAGCAGTGTCTGGTGCCTCAGCCAGGCTCTCAGCAGTCCCTAGCAAAGGGTCTCAAAGCTCCTTCAGTTTAACCCTTCCCCTTTCCAAAGCCCTCTGCTCATGGTGCTGGATGCACAGCACAGTCTTAACTTGCATGAAATGCAAAGCCTTAAAAATCCTGCATGATTTGCACACCTGCTCCTTGGGATTGGAAAATCAGTGCTGGGAGAAGGAGCATCTCCAAAGCCAGGCTGTGAGGCATTCATCCCAGGAGCTGTTTGGAGGAGCCAAGAGACTGGCACTGGGGTCAGAAATGTGCTGGACACTCCGAGGAAGTGCAGTTCTGTAGCCCACTCAAACTAAGGGAAGGCCAAGAACACAAATGCAGGCTGGTTTGACTTGAAGGAGCTTTGGTCCAGTGGTTTTGTGATGGGCCAAACCTACCACAACCTCTGAGTGCTGCTTATTTTCTCAGGCTGCTTCCTTGTGTTTCAGCCACCTGCTGTAACCCAGCCTGCAGGGTGAGGATCAAAACAATTACAGTAAGACATAAAACCTCCCACTCTCATTAGAGATGTGAATGAGCTGTGATCTTCACATTTAGAAGCATTTTAAAGTTTCCAGGATACTGCCAACATACAGAGTTACTTAGCAGCCTGCAAGGGTCACATCTACTCTGCCTCCCATCACTGTTTACAGAGCACACTGGGCATCAAAAACAACAGGTCATGTATTTTCATGCTACAGGTTCAGGGGAAACAGAAATTGGAAAAAACAAAGTGTTTCCAAAATGACAGAAGTGTGAATGGGGCAAGACAGTAAATATATCTTATGTCACATGAAAGTCACCTTTCACTGGTCTGAAGAGGAACACCAAACATTTTCCACATCTGAGGAATCAGATTCAAGCCTTGGATAATGAGCCAAGAATAAATCCACAGACTAAGATGTCATTACACACAACATGTGCCCAGAAGCCATTTTACACCTCAGTCTTTGCTTTATGACCAAAGAAATGAACAGCTTCCAGTGAGGTGTTGGGCAGCGAGTTCATCAAACCAAAACTCCAAAGCTTCTCTTTGTCAAGGTGCTAACTTGTCTATTTTGAGTAGCAAAGGGTGTTCCAAAATAAAGAACAGTTTTAGACCCCAAGATATTGCAGCATGACACTTGAAAGATGCATGGTCCTTTCCACATAGTGTGGTAATCTTGCCATGTAGGAGATAAGTATCTTTAGAGGGTATGTTTAGAGGAAGGAGAATGCTATAAATTGTGCAATACTGCAAGCACACACTGAAATTCAAGATATAAAACCCTCTCCCATGTTTTCCCTCTGTCAGAGCAGCTGGGTGATGTGATGCAACAAGGCTGACTCATTCCCATTGCCATTAACCCCAGACAGCTTTTCCTTGCAGGGTGGAGGCAGAACATCATCCCAATAACCAACCTTACTTCTAGAAGTGCTTCACCTCACTGCAACCATCTCCTTGTCTACCTAAAAAATACAAGATCTCTTTTTAGCATAGAAATGATACCCAAATCCTCACATAAACAGCTCTCCCATGAAAGCACCGAACCTGAAGCTGAACCCAGAGCCTGGACTGCCACTGTAAGTGGCCCTGCAGCATGGTTCTGCTGCATCATGTGCTGCAGGCACACACACAGAGGTGCTACTCAGAGGGTCAGAGCAAGGCTGCACTAAAGCACTGAGTTCTGGTTTTGTCTGACTGAAAACTGGGTCAGGTCCATGGCAGCAGAGTGCTGCCTCCACACCAGTGAGGAACCAGGCTCAAAACTAATTTTATCATGTTTTCAAAGATTGTTTCAGTGGTTTTAAATGTATTTCTTTGGTTGTGCATTTTTTGACCTTATTTAACAGACTTTTCAGCAGCTCTAATCTGCACATCTGTTCAATGAAACAACAGGGCAATTACAAAGGCAATTTCAAAAGATACTTCTAGTGCTTAGGAATGACAGATTCTTGCAGGTGACAGCTGTTTTGCCACACTGCCAAGTTCACAGCAAGCTTTGTATCACACCCAGAACAGCTCCAGGAAAACTACACCCAGGCCACAAGTCTCTGTGGTGACATGAAGACTTTGTCAATGGATAAAACATCACAGGGTCCTGGCAGGGCACAGGGGAGCCTGGGCTCACCTCAGCTCACCTCCAGCTCTGGCACCTTCCTCCTGTGCCAGCACCTCTGTGCTCTCTGGGCTCAGGAACATCCTCCTTCTTCCAGACACATCTGCTACATCAGCACCCTTCAGACACCACCCCTGGAGAAACTGAAATGGGGGGCTAAGGGGAGAGGACATAGTTTTTGTCTTGTTTGTACCTTTACAGATTTAGGCTAAGCCTTTTAAAATGAGGGGTACATGTCTGCTGATTTCAGGGAAATCAGGGGCAGTTTAAAAACTCTCCAGCATTTTTTTTTCCCTTTACATTAACACCTACATTTGTTTTTCCATGTTTGATGGAAACCTTGCTAATAGCAGCTAGATATTAATTACCATCCTGCAGGTCATCAGCCAGCAGCAAACTCAGGGAAGGAGAAAGGCACTGACTGCACAGAGCACACCCAGAAATGGGGATGTGCTCTTCAATGGCCCATTAATATCTGTGCTGCTTCAAACCCTCTCTTCTGATTTTAATTCTTAGGGCAGTCAATGCCATTGTAGTCAGTGGCTTCCTTGTCCCCACCCCTGCTTATATTGTATTGAATTATGTACTTTTTAAATTTACTTTTTTATGTAACATCTTTCCTACTGACTGATCAAACCTATCCTTGCTGGGTGAGCTCTGGCTTTAATATTGTCTCAGAAACATGTTGAGTCCTCAGCCTGTTGGGAATAAACTAAGTTTACTGAAATATTGTAAGAGGCTCTTCTCTAAGAAGTCATTAAAGCAAATCACTTTCTCTGTAAGTAAACAGATATACTTCCTGAGAAATACTCAACATTTCCTGCTTTCATTACTTCAGTATGAAAATTCTTTTTCTAAGCCATTTAGACCTTCAGTTTGAAGGTCTAAATGAAGCTCAGATGTTGTAATGTCCCTGCATCTAATTTAATATTTACCTCTACTGCAAATGTTCTTCATGGTTATTTTGATTTTGGATTTGTGAGTCAGAGGAACTTATCTGCTCATTGTTTGCAAATTCCTCCACAGAAATGGTACCTAATATATTTAATGAAGACTGGAATAAAGAGAGTGAAGTTAGGTGGGAATTTTGCTCCCTCTGTTTTGCCACTTTCCTGATGGCATTCCCTGCCTCCCATCCTAAACAGCACCAGCTGCAGATAGCTTCATCTCAGGCACATTTCTAGAGGCCTCACAACTGCCAGTTACAGAAATCTGACTTCATCTGTTGACTGTGAATTGCTGTAACAAAGAACAACTCCATGGCTAACAGCAGCATCTCTTCAAAATATGACTCTTAATACAAAAAGAATATGACTCTTAATACAGTAGATTTAAAAGCTGTTGCCTGACCTATAGAAAAAAATCACATATGGTTCAGAACACACACCTTTTTTGCTATTTCAAAGTGCTTTTAAAATGAAGAAAGAAGATCAATGAATTACTAGTAGGGAATTATATAGGGACCTATATAATAGAGACACAGACAATCACTGCAGAGCACTGGAGAATAATGCAGCCACTCTCCTCTCTCACACCAGGCAGTCAGTGGACTGAAATTTATTATTCCATTTGCATCATCTGAAATGAAGCAGTGTGTTCATGTGCTTTGTCACATAAGGAATGGTGCAGAGTGCTCAGCACTCCCACAAAAAGATGGGGCAGGAGTTGATTCCTGAACTCAGGCTGCAGGTAGCACTCAGTGCCTGCCCTGCTCTGCTCCAGGAGGGCAGACTGGGCACTTCCCTCTCCATCCCCTGCCAAAAATCTTCTCTGGCAGTTGTTCATTTCTCACAGAAGCTCATTACCTTCAGTAAGACAGGAAAACATTCTCAGACTACAGGAAGAGGACTCAGCACCCTCTTTGCCTCTGTTTTCCCCACAGCCTCTTCTCCTCTGGTTGTTTTTTCTCCAGTAAAGGACAGCAAATCCAAATCAAGTACATAAGAAAAACTGCAGCCCCTGGATTTTGGTTTTTTTTTGGACACTTGGATGACTTTAGGAGAGGGCCTGCTTTCACAAGTGGAGTTCATGCCCACTACACTTGTGTTTTTATTCACAGGTCTAACAAAAGCTGCTGCTCTGCATTTTATCTGGCTCCATGTGTCATTCAGTTAGGATGAGGTGCCAATGTTACATTTTTCTTGGCTAAACATTTTATAAAGTGTATATCTCACCTAGCCAGGGCACACAGATCAATCCCAAATAAAACCTTCTGCTTTTGGATGGTCTGTGTTAAGTAAATGGGAGACCCCAGAGCTGAGCTAATGTAGCCCTGAGAATCTGGGTGCAGAGAGCTCTGGGGGCTTGGAGAGCCTGCTGCTCCTGCTTGGACCTCAGATTAAATAAGGGCAGCTGGAGTCCTGACCAGAGCTCTTCCAGACATTTACACTGAGCTGATCCCAGAGGATAGCAGAGGAGACAGCCATGCTGGGGGGCAGGACTTGGCCCCACAAATACAAGGAGATATTCCAGGATGTTTCCTGTAATAATTTTCTCCAATAAATTTGCCCAATGATTTCAAGGAATTGAGGATTTTTTTTAAATCTGAGGTCAAACCAGAAGATTAACAAGTTTTGTGTCAGCAGTTTGTGTGTGTTTACTGCCTATCTAATATTTACTGGATTTAGTTAGTGTTATACCCAGTCTGCCAATATCTGATTTTCTGTCTAGATTTGTGAAGGAACATAAATCTGGAGAATGACTGCAGATCCTTTTTTCTTGAAAAATCTAATTTTATTTTCAGCTTAGTGCTGATTCATATAACAGCTGATTTTTAAAAAGCACATTTTCAGATATTTTGATCTTACAAGTGTTTTTAAATTCAAGAGCTTCATCCACATTGGAAAACCACTCAGAGAATACATACAGAAAATTAATTAGAGTTCAGTTCCTGACAGAAGCTGAGCATCTGCTGAGTACACAGATCCCATTTCCAATGGGAAATAAATAAATAAAAATCAAACCCTAAATTAAATCAGTTTGTATCCCAGGCACTCAGAAGCATTCAGAACTGGGCATTTGTGATCTAACTTTAACATGAAGATGTTCAGAGCTAGCTGGTGTAAGCAGCTTTTTCCCACCAGTGCTGCCAGCACTGGCACTGAGGAGTTTGGGACTGCCTCAGAGCAAGCAGGAGCTGCCTGTGAGCAGTGACCTGGGTCATGCCCAGCTTTGATTAAAGGCTCAGGTGGTTTATCTCATACTGGGACAGATAAAAGTATGATAATTGCTGTTTAATGCAGCTGGTTTCATAGCAGAATTTAGTTCCTTGTCGAGAAACAATAAATCCCTGGGGATAAGTTTTTAGTGTAATTCTCAGTGATTTAGCTCTGGGATTCATTAGAAATCACTTTCCTTAAAGCCTCTATGTTGACTCTGAAATTTTTGCTGTTGCTTCAGATTTTCCTGTAATCTCTCCTCTCTGCAGTTCATATCAATAGATCCCTTTCAGGATTGTCTTTGTACTTTATCCTGTCTATTAAAAACACCCTCCCACCTGGGCCACTGATATTAACTCCCAAGTGCACATATTCTTGCCTTCCCCTCTCTAACCTCCACAGGAAAAGCATCTCATGCCTCATAAAGGTGGTAGCACAAACCCATGGATGAGTGTGAATTAGAGGATCATTTAAAGGAACAGGTTTTTAATACACATGATTCATTCAAAGACAACACAGTCACCCCAAAGGTACAAAGAAGAAAGTTTTAATTTCAGAGGGCCATTAGTTCCTGAGAGCAGGAAGGAGCAGATACAATATTTCAGGGCAATCAGATCAAAGCACCATGCTCACTGTGCTGCTACATGCTGCCAGTACCAAAGTGATTGAAAACCTAAAGTGTCATTATTCTAACTAGGTTATTGCTGACCTAAAAATGCCAATAGATATTTAAAACTCATTCAGTATGATAGTCAAGTCTACTTGAGATACACTGGCAGGCAGATACAGGTTTGTGTGCAGAGCCTGGAAAACAGTTCTATCCCCAAAGCCCTGACCTTCAAAATTCTGTCCTGGACAGACAGGCTTTGTTTGTGACATGGAACCAGTGTCTCAGGAGTGAGAAATAGTAATAAATGATGCACCTCTCACTGTTTAAGGATGCCACTGTTGCTTATTCATCCCTTCTCTCTGTTGTCTTTAAAGACAAAATCTCTCACTAAGCATTCTGTCGATAACCTTTGGGCATATTTCAATACAGGATCAGAAAACAAAACCAATAGGGAAATATACACCATCCCTACTTGGTCATTGATGACCAGTTACAGTCTAAACCAAAATCTATCACATCCCTGAAACAGTGCAGGATGGTAATTAATAGCAAATTGCAGCATTATTGCAGCACTAGTGCAGAGCAGTCATGTGGGAATACTGAAATCCCTGAAATGTGAGAAGAATTTAAAATCCAGCTGATAAGGCTGTAAATCATCAGTCAGTCAGCAGGGCTGCAGGTATGAATTGAAAAAAACAGAGAGGCAAAACTCCATCATTCATTTTGTGATATTCTTTCCCCTTCTATGTCTCCCTCCCTCTCCCCAGTTTCAATTTCTAACAAAATTATGGCAAAATTCATGTCCTTTTCCATCACTTTGCCTATTCACTTCTAGCTAGAACTATCATTGGAATGAAAAATGCTTTCTTGCTTTTTCACTGCTTTAATAATACACAAGACTAATTATTTCTTTTGCCACAGATTAATTTGCAGCCAGGATACAATGAAGATGCAGTGCATGCCATCTTGCCAAGAGAGAGGGTACCAGTAAACAGGGGGATCAGTTGGCATGGCCAGGGACAGGCCCCCAATTCAAGGAAATTTTTATTACCCTTTCTTTTTTAATCTACCATGACTACCAATTGATATGGAAAATGGATCCAAGAGATTTTTTACATCTTTTAGTTAGGATGTAGTCAGAAGAAAGAAGCTGAACCAAGTCACTGTTTTGTGAAGTTTAGAAAAATCTCACCTGAGCCACAAGATGAAGATAAAGTACTGAGATGTCAGCTGAACCAGGAGATTCTGTTCTTTGCAGAATTAGATAACTGTAGGCTTCAATGAATTTTTAAGTGACTGAGTTGGGCCTACTTCAGTGCAGTTCTGCCTTTCTAGCCAGCTCTCCTGTACTTGCTGTTCCTCTGACTCTGAAGTGGTTTATGACATTCTGTAAATAATTACCTGGAAAGCTAGTACTGGGAAAAAGTGCCTAGAATTCTGAAAAGTCTTCCCTTTAAAAGCTGATATGTAAAAAACCACGTTAAAAACATCTATGCAAAACCCCTTATTCCCACTGCACCCCAAATGATTTCCAGGCCCTGTTCTATTCTGCCTGCAGGAAAGCTTTCCTTTCTGAGGGTCCTTGGCAGGGTGGGAGCCCTGAACTCACCCAGGACCTGCAGACTGCCCAGATTCTTAGAGGGAAAATCCTCCCTTCCACAAAGGGACAAGCTCTGGGCCAGCCTCTGTTCAGGCTCTTCCTTGCCCAGCCCAGCTAAAAGTGTTTTCTCCTTTTTTTGTTTCAGAAGCACAGGTGACACAGGGCAGGGACCAAATCATCACAGACACACTGAAAATGAGAGGAAGCATTTTCTCAACAGGAGATAGCAGCTGCATTATTTACCAAGACTTGACCCACACCCTGAGAGGGGAATAACCACAAGTCAAGGAAAAACATCACTTTTCAGAAGCCAGGTCATGCCTGGAGAAGTGCCACCTATAAAAAGGTTTTGCTCAGGTTCTTACAAGCCATGAATAATGTTCTGCACACATCCAAGCCTTTGTGAAATCAAGCCCTGAATAACTTCAGAAATACAGAGTGAAACATCCTCTGTGCTACTGATGTGTCACACAATGCTGAGTACATTTTAAGATGTTTTTATTTTCCCCCAGCATCCTATGAAAATACATTTCCTACTCATTTGCAAGAGCCCAGCAGAATCATGGGTTTATTCAGAAGATTAGTGGCATTGCAGTATGTTACCAAATCCATGTTCCCACCAGATCAAACATACCACACTTTAGATTGGCATTTAATACAGAGATTTGTAGCCTGCAGGAATAATAAATGAAACTAATTAGGTTTAATAATTCAAAAGAACTTGGCATGCCTGATTGTTACATAAAGGCTAATTATCTTTCTCCTTTTCTTCCAGATCTCCCCCTCCTCTCACCAAATTAATCTGGAAACTTCATAAAATATGAAAATATTAAGGAAAAAAAATCATAATGGTAAATTCTTTCAATACACAGAAAATGCCCTGCAACAGATTTCCAGCTGATGCAAACTTGACTAAAACCCCACAGATGTTTTCAAGACTAATGTCTGTTTTCACAAGTAGTCAACTTAGCCATAAAGGAGATTTATTTTCTTATCCATCCTCTCATCACAATAACAGGGCCCAAAAAATTGTCTTAGGCAGACCTTACTAAATCCAAGCCATCAGCAACCCTTCAGCAGAGATCTCAGATATTGCAATCTCTGCACCAATTATTTCATATGTGTTGGCACACAGTAACTTTTATTGAAGATCTGCTTCCTTCAGCAGTGGAATATTTAAAAGCACTAGGAATTTCTAGAAAATTACTGCTCTTTTTTTTCCCACATTTACCAGACAGGGTCAGTCCAAACACAAGTCTGAATTAAATGTTTGAAACCTTAATAGTGTCTTAGGCTGAGAGAAAAACAATTTGTCAGTTGAGAGGAGATAAAATTGAGAGAAGGCTTTATCAGAAGCACTGGACTCAAGAGGGGAAGTTTATGTGGAGAGTTTGCCCTGGATACAAAATGCTCAGTGTGAGGCACTCCAGATCAGCAGGTACCCCCCCAGAGAGCAAAATGCAGGGTGTTTCATTCCCACACACAATGCACCACCAAATCACAACAAAACCCAAACTCCAATCCCAGCTGCCTCCATTAATTTTCTTCCAAATCCACTTCTAGCCAAAAGTCTTTTTCCAAGATGAAGAACTAAAGAAAATACTTTTAAAAATATGATTAATTTCATTTACAGCATAGTGAAAATCTTTAGAGCCAGAGGTTGACTTAGATTACCTTGCTAACTAATAAAGAGACCAGGTTTTTAATTAGGTTGCCTAAAGCTCATTCTCCCTTCGTTATTTATGATTCTTCCTTGGCACAGTGTAATTATTACCAGCAATATTTATGTTACAAGAAACCCCTACACACACACATATATGTGTACAGAGAGAGCCCCATGGCAAACAGAAGCTGCCTCCTCCTGCACAGGCATTTCTGCTGGACAGGAACCATGCAAAGAGAGCCCTGACACATGCCAACATCCCTTTTCCTCAGGTCCCTCTTCTCCTGGGACACCTACAGGTCACATCTAACAGGAGTGCTGCAGGGCAGTGTAACTGTAACCATGGGGTTTCTTCTCATTGTGTGCATCCATCTGACTTTCATTTTTGACTGGAAACTCTTTTTGTTTTCTCTCTTGGTGCCCAGCAACACAGGGCCTTGGCCAGCAGGGATGGATTCTCAGCAGCATCATGAAAGGCACCATTTTTGGGTGTAGAACATGTGCAACATTTGCCTGACAGAACAGCCCTGAGCAAGGCTGGCTCCCACACTGCTGAAGTGTTTGAAGTTACTGGAGGGGTGTGTTTCACATGTCCATAGTGTGGGATGTGCAGAGAGCTGCATAAAGGCTGTGAATTATTGACAATTCTGGCATTATTCATTGCATTATTCTTTGCTCGAGTCCCATGTCTCCTCATTTTCCATGACCCTCAGGGAGGCTGTGCTAAGCCAGCAAACATCCACCAGGCTGGGCTCACATCTCACCTGGGCTGGAAGCACAGCAGCTCTGGGGGAAACTGCTGTGGCAGAGGTGCCAGAGCCAGGCAGCTCCTCCTGAACCCTGAGCTGTCATTGCTGTCATTGCTGTCATTGCTGTCATTGCTGTCATTGTTTTTTCATTGTTTTCAGGCAGAGATGGCCACTGAACACAGGCAAGAAGAATGCAAGCCTTCAGGCCACTGAAATTTACTTGCCAGGCTCAAAGGAGTTTGCCAAGTCTTCACTTGCTGCACCCACTGCTGAGACCAGCACCTGCCAGGGCTCCTCACTCTCCACAATATTTGGCTTTGTGAGAATCTTTGGGGCAGACTTTGTTGACTTCTGCATTTCACCTGTGCAGGTTTCTCCATTTTCCTCTGCTGTGCCCAGAGAGATCATTTGAGGCCAGTGATCACATACCCACAGCACATCCTCCTGCTCTTGTACACTCTGCTTTTTCTAAGTTTAATAAGCCTCTGAAAAAAATGAGCATTCCTGCTCAGTTGCATTGGGGTGTAATTAAGTTGTTTATTTTTTTTTTCCCCAAGGGTTGAATTTGTTCACTCTAGCACCCTGCCTATGCAGATATACTGCCACCATCATTTGGGCACAGGGAAAAGAATGTTTGTGGTATTCTTAATTTGCATTGTAGCAGTCCTAAAAACCCTGGCATTGACCAAGCAGTGCCTTTGGATCCTAAGAGACCAGGAAGAGCAACTCCAGTCAATGGGCTCATAATCCAGTTTAACAGGGAAATTTTTACTGCTTTTCTATCTCTGGCTTGTAAAAAAAAAAAAAAAAAAAAAAAAAAAAAAAAAAAAAAAAAGCTTACTAGGATCAGTACTTCCATGTATTTTGCATGCACAAATCAAAAAATCTGGTGCCAGCCCATTGAAAAACAAAGACCTTAATATATCTATAAATATATATTAAATCATCAGCACCACCAAAAAAATCCAAACAAAGCAAACAAAAAACCCAAAAAACAAAAAACCCACAACCCAAAAAACAAACAAACAAAATTTAAAAAGCCCTAAAAAACCTCCTAAAAACCAACAAAAACAATGAAAAAATAATCAACCAACAAACCAAAAACCCCTAAAAACCAAACCATAATTTCTTTTGCTTTAAAGCACACAAAAGGGGTAGTAGAAGCACCCAGGCTTGCTGTTAAAGTAGCTTATAAACATTTGGCCCAGCAGCTTCCCAGCAGAAATGCAGGGGCTCAGTTGTCTGCTCAGTCAGGGAGGGTCCTGCTGCAGGAGCAAGGACACTGCCAGGGGCTTTTTCTTTGCACCACAAATGCAGAGAGAGCTCAGGACAGACAGCCCCACAACCCAGGCATGGCCACAGTGAAAAATGCACCTGGTGGCTTTGCTTCCTCCTGCAATCCATGCCCGAGGAGGACACAGCATCCTCCTGGCTCTGGCCATCCACAGCTGCAGGCAAGACCTCTGGGGCCACAGGCACAGGAATAAATTAGTTCAGGTATAAATTAGTACAGATCCTGCCTCGATGCAGGGCCCTCTCTTCTGGTCAGATCAGCATATTTCAGCTAGCTGTGAGCAAAACTGGGCAGCAGGGAGGTCAGGCTGAGATGGCAGGACTGACACACTGCCTGCAGGAAATGCAGGGAATTGCTGAAGGTCCCTGGTTCACTCAAGAGAGCTTATCCCCCACTGTGTTTATAGGATTTAAATACCCTAACTCCCTGAATGAGGCTTCTTAACTTGTTACTTGTCTCTGATATGAAGTTTCCCTGCTTGAAGTGGGTCAGCTCTTCATGCAGAAGATTTTCTGTTCCTGTAGGGAATTACTCAGCAGAATTTTGGATTATCAACAGAATTATGGTGCACTCAGACTTTCCCTTGCTGACTTTATAATAAGAAGAGCCCTTGCTCTTCCCTTGGCAGCTTTGTTCATTTGGCTAGTGGATCCTCAGACATTTGAATTTTGCATTCCTAGAAGTCTGGTATTCAAGCCCTCAAAATATATCATCATCCCCAGGGAAAACTGGAATGTATTTGTGAGACAGCAACAAGAACCTTCTCTACTTAAGCCTGATATGCTGAAGCACTAATTCCTGTCACACCTACTTACAACCAGCACTGCAGGCAGACCTCAGAAGGAGACATGGAAACAGTTAACATGTAAATGATCATAATTCCAGGTTTATTTCACTCATGAGCTGGTGATCACCAGAGGGCCTTTCCTTCCTCCCTGAGCAGAGGTAAGCAATACAGAGATTTGCACCTGTACCCACATGGTTGTAAAGCAGGGAAGAGGCTCTGGCACTCCTGAGCTCTGTGGATGTGCAGTGCACAGAATGTTGCTGCCTACCATGCACTCAGTCATGTGCCTGCAGTGCTCCTGGCAATGATTGTAATTGCCCAGTTGATTTACATGTTGCATTTTAAGCACTAGAGATGAGAGTAAAGTTGCCTGAAGGTTTGAATCCTTTTGAAAACATTGTATATCATGTTAGGAGCGAGATGAACAGCTCTCTGACAGTGCAACAGCAGGAGGAAAGCTCCCTCCTTCTGCAGCATCTATTCCATACATCAGTGACTCATTTGGACTACTATAACTTAGGCCCACACAGCTGCATTGAGAAGAAGAATTATGCCATTGTGTCTGTACAAGGCCTATTCCATGCTTATTGCAAAAATAAGTGCCTTTTAAATAGATCCATATTGGTGAATCCAGGCAGGAGGAATGCTGGTACACTCAGCCAGCCAACAGCAGGACAGATTCCTACAGTGTCACTGACCTGGGCTGGACAGTCCACTCCAGGGGGCTGCTGTGGGAAGTGTGCACTGCTTGGGACAAGTGAGACCACCCAGAACCTATCCCTGCCTCAGTGATTCACCCAGGAAGTGTCATGAAGCACCATCCTTTAAAACCTCAGAGTAAATGCATATGCAGAGTTATAGGTAAGATCCTGCCAGGAAGGTTTCACCCCCTGCTCTGGATAGATCCTTTGTGATACCTGGTAACTTTAAACACATGCAAAAGAAACCAGGCAGAGATAAATGCCAGCCTTTAAACAGATGCTTCTGTCCAGCAAGTCTGTTGGATCAGAGGTCTGTATTTACCAAAATGCATGTTATTACTTATCAGCTCACCAGGAAAAAAAAAATAAAATTAATTCAATATCTCCCCATGCAAATTTTAATCACTTTTTCAATGTCAAACCTTTAATTAGGCTGTTCCTAGGGAGCAGTGCAACCAGGCCATTAGCAAGGCAGCCATAGAACAAAACTCTATTAGGAAAGTGACACTTTCACTTCAGCAGACTCATACACCAGTGTAGTTAATCTACATCAGATTCTAAGCAAAACCAAGAAACTACTGCAACAGTGTTCTGAGTGCCCTCAGAACTGTAATTTGTACATGTATGATCCAGTAAAACTGTACAGAAATGCCAAAGAGAAAGCCTAAGTTTACTAAAAAGAAAATGTGACACTATGTCATTTTTGCTGCTGTTATGAAATTTGTGTCAGAAGCAGCACTTCCTTCATTTGCATCCCCCACAGAGAAACAGACATTTCTTCATTTTATTTAGGAGAGCACTGGGACAACTTGTGGAGCAATGAACTTGCAGTACTGAAACCCTGAATGAGCACATGAACCACGACAACAATTGCCTACACCAATTACAGGGTTCACAGACAAGGAACTGGACTCCTCCAAAACACACAAGTTTGTAGTACCTAACAATGAATCTAACCATGATTTGAAATAATGCTGCCCTCTTGGGTATTGGGAACTACTGCCCTGGTACTTCCTTCTTCAGACACACTTGGGCATTCTCCAGGGTTCAAGTTGTATTGCAGAGAATTAAAGCAGAATATGCCTCACAAGGGCATGGCAAAACAAGAAAGACAAGCAAGGAGAACAGGGAGGAAAAGAAAAAAAATACCATTATATTCAAGTTATAAAAGGGTGAGCAGAAAATAGATTTTTAACAGTAAGTGGAGAAGCAAGAAAGCTATAGCTAGAGATTAAAAGAGGACAGTGGCTAGACCTTGATGACTTGAAGAGAGTTTCTTTGAAGAGCCTGAATTGAAACAAAAGCTCCTCCATTTGTATTAGTAATGGAACAATAATCAACCCTCTGGGCAAAATATGGGAGCAAGGCACATCAGAGCTCAAGTGCAAGATGTGAAAATTTTATGCTCAATCTTAGAAGTGAAATGTTTTTATCTGAGGAGGTTATTGTAAACAGTTTTATTTTAGGAGCTGCCCTTTGAGAAGCTACTACACAAAAATGCACACAGAAGAAAGCAAGATGCTTTTCTCTATTTGAACTTTGCCTTAACAGAAAAAATGCTGTTTGCTATTTATAAAAATATCTGAGAGCTGGCAGCTCTTAAAGCATGTCCCCATACTTAAATGCTTTTATGGTTTCAAAAATCTCAAATAATCAAGTGATGCTCATATGAAAGTCATGAAGAGCTGCTGAGTCTCTTACTGTAAAGCTCTAAGTGCAGCCCAGGAGAGCTCATCTTTGCTTTACACATTTAGAAATATGGATGAGTTCAATTCCAATTTTAACATCCATGGCCAAAGCAGTCTATGAACCTCTCATGCACCATGAATCTTCTTTCTCTTCAATAAGCAATAAAACACATCTTAGTTGTTCATACTCACCGTTTAAAATGGCAATGTGGAAATTGCCAAGTGGCAGAAGTGCAGACACCAGACAACAGGGTGCAGTGAACTTTATGGGACATGGCAATTGTCATTTTTAGGAGTATTAAATTTCACAGACATCAGAGCTCTGCTGTGACTTTGAGTTTGGTACCATGAACCAGCTCCTACTAAGGACAGCCACAAGAACATTTACCCAAGTTCATCTTAGCTCTTTATGTGACTCCAGTGTAGAAGCTGCTTGTACACAGCTCTGATTCTCAAAAATCAGCCCAAACCTAAACTTTCCTCATGTAATGATTGTTTTAAACTCAGAAAACAGACTTCTGGAGCCCCACTCCCTTTCACCTCCCATGTCTTATAGCAAGTCCCCTAACGTGGTGCTGGGCTCCATAACATGGGCTAAGGCACAGGCCAGGGGACACTTTCTCTAAAGCATCACCTGGAATGATTTTCCTCTTCAGCAGGTTATTTGACCAAGCTGAGCTGTATGACAGCAGAAATACTGCTCATGGATTCCCCCCCCCCCCCCCCCCCCAGTATTTAATAATTGATTCATTTTTCTACCATGCTCACCTACAAAAATGCTTCACCAGCAATTCCCTGCTTCCCCACAAGCTGCTCTAACTCCAACATCTTGATTTAGTCCAACTAAGTCCAGGAAATAAAACAGGAGCTAAACAACACCACCTTCAGCCAGTAACATCCTGAAAATGCACAGTGGAAGATGGAAAAGTTTCAGACTCCACGATGGAAGTGGAGAAGTGCCACCAGATCCAGCCAGGCTCTGCACTGCCAGCCCAGGCAGGGCTGTCCCCAGCACACATCCCATGGATGACACTGGTGGAAATTCTCCCGGGAGCATGTGCCAATGCAGACTTGTTAATTTGCTGTGCAGCTTGCACTTGGCTTTTCTTCTCATGTGAGAAAAACAGCCAAAGGGGGAAAATCTGGCTGAGGAGATCCAGCAGCTACAGCTCAGCTCAGAGAGCTCTCCTCCACCTGCACGTCTGCTCCATAGGGACTGGCACTCTGCAGAGGGTCCTGAATCTCAGCAAAGATTTCTCTACACCACCCAGTAACCTTGCTGATGACCCTGAGCAATGATGGTGCTCTACCCTTGAGATTTCTCCTTTCAGAAAGGTCTCACTTGCTCCACAGGGGACAGTCATAAATTCAGTGACGTACTCAGCCTGTACAGATCCTGGCTGAGGTGTAATTTTACTGCCATGCATGAAGTTACATCAGAATTGATTCACCCCAGCAAGTTAGATTTTAGCTCACTGTCTGCATCCTTGTTGCCTTTCAGAAGAGTGTGTGCAGTCAGCCCACAAGGACAGACTCTGCTTGCTTGAACTCAAGCCCTAGGAGGTGCTCCCATGGTCAGGCAGAGCAGGCTCAAAGGCACAAGTTCACCTGCTGCCTTGGGAGGTTGGAAGTATTTTTTTCAAGGGGGTCAAAACCCCACCATGGCATGCCCTGGCAGGCAGGCAAAGCCTCCAGCCTGCCACAGAAAGGCAGAGATTTCAGCTGTTTCTGAATATAAGATGTAAAAAAACAGCCTCTGGGTTCGAGGCCCCTGTAGCTCTCACATCGTTTCTGGTAGGACTTGGTGATCCAAGGGATCTAAATGAATTTGGTGGGAATGCTCCTGAGAATCACTGATTTTTTTTTTTCAATTTTTTTCTCTAAAGACTACAAAAATTGTCTTTCCAGAAGCTCTTTTCTTGTTGATGGTGAGGTTTGGTGTGCCCTTGGCTTCTTCTGATCAGTGGGACATTCAGCAGTGAGCACTCTTGGAGATTCGTCGATATTTTCAAGGGTAGGAGAGAACTTCACTCCTTTCAAGTACCACTCAGACAAAGATGAAAAGCTTGTGAGGGTGCCAATTATATAACCTGGCTGAGCCATCTTGCCAGTGAAAAGCTTTGCAGGATGCATTCTGGCTTCACAAGATGGAAATCCAGCTTTTATTCAAGTGGTTTGATTTGGTGACCTCACTGTTTAATCCACGTAGCCAGAGTGATCGGTCAGAAGCAGTGACTGAAACGAGGGTAGCTCAAATTAATTCCACCAGGATTTCACAGTGTTTACTATTTTCTATCTCTCTGGCAGCATGCCAGTGGACAAGAGTGCAAGACACCAGTTGATGTGTTCTGCACTGGGGACAGCCCATCCTTACAGTACATGACAGAGCCTCAGCTGAGCTGCTGGATGAGCCCCCAGCAGGTCCCCACGGTGCAGTGGGCAGATCTGGCCTGCAAGGTGCACAGCCACATTAGTGCTGAATTAAATCCAGATCAGTAAAACCTGTCTGCTGGCTTATTGCTGTGGGCAAGGCACCAAGCCACAGGCAGCCAACACTGTTTTCCACTCTGAACTGGCCTGTGTGCAGCTGACTGTGTCACCCAGAGCATTTCTCCTCTCCCCAGTCTGTGCATATGTGGACTTTAATCATTGAAGTGCCTTGGATTGCCAGGCCTTTGGGACAGGGCCAGGCTTTCTCCTACAGGTCTGGGGGGTACCTTCCATCTTCTGTCTCCACACATGCACAAGAGCTCCTGCTGTCAAAAAACAGCAGCTCTGCCTTGAGTAGCAGGACTGAGCAATAAAACTGCTGCTCTGGTGGAAACTGAGAGAAAACTGTTATCAAAATCTATGATGGAAATGAAGAAAAACCAGTGCAGAGCTTATTAGCCAAGTTGCATACAAGCTTAAAAAATGTATCAGCCTAGACCTGGAAATTTATGTTCAAAGCCACGAATTCAGAGTTAATTTATTATGCAGTAGATTTCCAGCTCCACTGAGCTAATGGGATTTGTTACTCTGCTAAATGGGCTTTTCCCTCAGAGCACCTTGTTTCATTAGACCATTTAACAAAGGTTTGGGAGAATGAGGTGTGTAAACACAGCACAGCCATGCCAGCTGCCTCTTTGTTTTGCCCACTAAATGCTAATTTCTCTTACAGACTACGGGTGCACAGGTACTGCACTCCATGCAGGAGGCATGAGGATTTCATTTTATTGAAAGCTAAAGAAAAAGTGCAGAAAATGTCTCAGATTTCTTGAGAGAATAGTTTTCCCAGTGTGTTTAGATTTAAAAATTGGAACAATCTTCCTTGCACTAACAAGTGTTGATGATGGGTTCTCCAGGAGCCAACTAGCACTTTGTGAAATGGCAGATGTAAACAGAACTGTCTAAAATTAATAACACTTTAATTAATAGCAGGACTAAGTGGACCACACAAAATCAAGCCCATGAGAGTCTCTGTTTCCTGTAAAGTATCAACACAGGGGGAAAAGAAATAAAATAAAAGGAAGGTGAAAGATCAAGCTCTATTTGATGGAAGTGAAACAAAGTCATGGAAGAAGCACATGAGGCTGGCAACAGCCCCAGGAGAGAGCTTGAGCCCTGCTTGTTCATTCACACCCAAATGAAACTCCTTTTCTGACCTCCCTCACAGCATCCTACCCCAGTGTGCCCAACTCCATGCTGTTCTTCCCAATATCCGTATTTCTGATGAGAAAAGAAATTCTTTCACTCCAGGGATAACTGGAACATTAATTTTCTATCAACTCTAAGTTTTTAAAATGAGAGCTCTTTGCCATTCTGATCAGCAAGTTGAGAGCAAATGCTATAACCCTTTGTAGAGCAATGCATCCATGGAGGAGACATTCTGCACCTTTTCAGGATGCAGTCTTACACTGCACAGCTGACTGACCTCCAAATTCCAGCCTTTACAATCATTCAATTTTCAGTTATAATGTTTTGATTTTTCCCAAGGAAAGCTTAAAAGTAATTCCAGCAGCTATTAGGCATTGTCAGTGAAACTCCATTCATGATGAAAAGAATAAACCTGACAAAACTGTCAAGGAAACCAGGAAAGTCAATGTCTGCATTCCTGACAGCATCAGAAATAACAAATCTATTTTCAAATGGCATGAGTTTTCTCCAGATATACACTTTGTAACTGGTATAGAATAGAAATCTTGTTCAAAATAAAATTAATGTACAGAACAAAGACTGAGAAAATTAATAAAAGCTGTGGGACTTGAGAAGAAATGGTTTCTTTTTCTGCCACTTTTATTCATGTGTGCATTCATGACATTCCCAAGCCTGAGGGCAATGTTGATTCAGAAACACAGAATAAAAACAAAAGAACCAATGGCCTGTTGAAATTAATGGCAAAACCCCCTTGACTTCAGCAGAGAAAGAATTTTGCCCCAGATATTTGGGCCAAAGTTCCCAACAGCCAGGAGGCAGTAAATTTGACCTTTGAAAATCAGTGAGCAGGAGAAAGAAAATGGCCTTTGGATTGCCCACCTGTTCTGCTAAATCCTCCTGAAAATGCAGCAGGAAGTGTTCAAAACCTGCTTCCCTACCCCCACCTTGTTTTAATCTGGGGCTGTTTTTCTCCACTACCTCAGGGGTGGTGCAAGATCATTAATGAGAGGAGTTGGTCTGGAGTTGGGGGGGTCATTACACCTTCAACTTCTCATAAGATAGGGCAGATGAGAATTTACTTTCAAGACCTCTCAGATGACTTCACACTTCCCTTGGGTGAGGAGTTGTGCTGTGGAGGGGAAGAGTGCAGCCCAGCTCGTGGTCACATCCATGGATGGCACTGTGCACTCCCACAGGGACACAGCCCTGAGCTGCTCATCCTGAGCTTCCTCCCCTTCTCACACAGCCCTGAGCTGCTCATCCTGAGGTTTCTCCCCTTCTCACACAGCCCTGAGCTGCTCCCCTGAGCTTTCTCCCCTTCTCACACAGCCCTGAGCTGCTCCCCTGAGGTTTCTCCCCTTCTCACACAGCCCTGAGCTGCTCCCCCTGAGCTTCCTCCCCTTCTCACACAGCCCTGAGCTGCTCCCCTGAGCTTCCTCCCCTTCTCACACAGCCCTGAGCTGCTCCCCTGAGCTTCCTCCCCTTCTCACACAGCCCTGAGCTTCCTCCCCTTCTCACACAGCCCTGAGCTGCTCATCCTGAGCTTCCTCCCCTTCTCACACAGCCCTGAGCTGCTCATCCTGAGCTTTCTCCCCTTCTCACACAGCCCTGAACTGCTCAAATGCAGAGAAGAACCACGGTCCCTCATTTCCAGATGGAGGCACTGAAAGAGAAAGAGAGGCTGGAGCTCAGCATCCTTTGTGTATTGACACTGATTTCTGAGGCTGGGCTGGACCGTGGCCCCAGAGGTGCCGGGGTGGGGGAGGCTGGGAGGGACAGCCATTCTCTTGATCCTGGGAGCAGGTTCCTCCAGGGGACAGTGATCCTGGGAGCAGGTTCCTCCAGGGGACAGTGAGGATGGTGATGGCATGTCACCAGCTCCCCACAGACCCTGTGCAGTGCCCTGGCACACCTGAGGTTTGGCACCTGCTGCTGGTGGCCCTGTGGTCCCCAGCTTGCCCCCAGTCCCTGCTGAGGATGGCACAGCAGAAGCTGCTCTCTCTCTGTGGCCAGGGACTGTCACACACATATTTTATGAAAAATCCTTTTGTTGGGATCTTTTCTCCTGAGAAGCTGAGAGGCCTCAGAAAGGAAATGTAAACAGTGATTCTCTGCTGCTGGGGAATGCAACAGGTGCATCTGTGATTGGTCTCATGAGGTTGTTTTGAATTAATGACCAATCACAGTCCAGCTGTCTCTGACTCTCTGGTCAGTCACAAGATTTTATTATCATCCCATTTTCCTTTCTATTCCTTGCTAGCCTTCTGATGAAATCCTTTCTTCTATTCTTTTAGTATAGTTTTAATATATCATTTACCTTTAATATAATATATATGATAAAATAATCAATCAGCATGGAGTAGAGATTCTCATCTCTTCCCTCGTCCTGGGACCCCTGCAGACACCACAAGGGACAGGGAGGTGTTGTGGGCCAGGCAGTGGCTTGTTACAGGAGCCTGCCTGAGCTCACAAATGAACCTTCTTTCTACTGGCATGAGCCCAGCTCCTCTCTCCTTGTTACTGTGGAGCAGCAGCCTCCAGACAGGTGGGATTTAACAATGCCCTTACAATAACAACAGCAGTCTCCAGGCAGAGAGGAAGCCGTGGCAGAACAAAGCCCAGCTAAAGGTGGGATAATGCATGCCTGGGACAGCCCCTACTGCTCTAATTTTTCTTAAGTATTTCTGTTTAATTAACTAGTGATTCAGAGTGGCTCTGGGAGTAAATCCCTCCTGGATGAATCCCAAGGTCACTTCCTTAGCTGCAGGATGGAGAAATGCACTGAAGCCTGGCCAGCTGATAATCTTTTGCTTGCTTATACCAATTGAATCCTTTTTTGTCTTGGATGAACTTATCTGGGAGCTAGCTAGGCTGTAGGCCCCTGTTAAATAATGATGATTATGTTCTTTTTGCTCACTGTCTGCAAAGAATTATAGCCCCTCATTTAGAGCTCATTTCAAAACCATAAGATTCTGTAATTGAAAGTGGCTGAAGCTAATTTGATAACCCAGTTCTGAACACAGCTGAATAACTACTTTCCCTTTGTCCTTTCAACAGTAATGGCCTTGTCAGGAAAGTCTTCTGTTCTACTTTAAAGAGAGCAATTATGACAAAGGTTAAAAACGATTGTCCTGTGACCGTGTGCAATTTCAGCATTGCCCTCAGGTTCCCAGCAAGGCCAGGGCATGGCAGGAGGTCAAACTCCCCCCAGCCACAGCTGCCCTCTCAAACACCCACCCAGGGCTCTCTCTCCCCACTGGCTCTGTTGCACTCCCAGGATACAGAGCTCCATCCAGAACACCTGACTCTTCCTCTGATGCCTGGGGGTTTGCAGGGCTCTCCCAGGATGGGAGGAGGTGAGTGCCTGGCAGCTCCTCAGACGCACCAGACCATCCACCCTTGTGATTAAAATCCCACACCAGGACAGCCTGGAGGCTCCTTCTCCCCGACAGCAGCCAAGCTGACTGCCCTGGTGGTGCAGGGGAAGGTGAATCCTCCTCCTGTGCCCAAGAGAGGGTAAATTCTTACAGAATTCTGACAGCACAGACAGGAGGAGAGGAGCTCCCCCAGAGAGCAGCCCCAGGTGGATGAGCAGGACACCCTGGCCCTCAGCAAGGGCAAAGCAGCCTAACAGCACCCAAGACAGAATAAAAAGCCCAGATGGGATGAGATGGGTGCTCTGTGTGCTGCTGTCCCCGAGGCTGCCTGGCCCTTGTGACTAACCCTGGCCCCTGAGCACATTTACTGGAGCAAGCAGCAGTGCAGGAAAGCTCTCCTGCCTCCAGGTCCTGCTCACCCCTGCACCTGGGCACTCAGCGGTGGCAGGAGGTGAGAGCAGCTTTCCTCAAGCCTCCTTTCCAGGGAGCATGGAGGGGACCTCACTGATTGCAAGATGAATATTTCTGAGATCTTACTAAGTTCTCCTTATGTATTTTGGATTCTGGGCCTTTCCCAAGGTAAGTGGGGGAAATGTAAATAACGTGGCAAACATTTCTCTAGCCATAGCCTGGAGCTGTGCTCAGAACTGCTCTGGCTCTTGTGGTAATTAGCACAAGCAAATTGCTAAATTGTGTGCTGTGATAAAATGATGGATTACAGCATGGAAGAAATCATTAACTCATTGATTAGCAGCACATGCCTTCAAAACCACTATCTTAGCAAATTCTGAGCGTTGTGGCAGCTTTGTAAATGTTGTCTCCCATAAGCAATATTAATATATAAATCACCAAAATTAAATTTTAACTATTAAAATTGGTTCTCAAGTGGTTCCCAATATTTACTGTAGCTGCTCATGTGGGGCTCCTGTTGTGTGTCTCCCTATAGTCACAGGGAGAAGGCTGCACTTACATGTTGAGAGGATCTCCTGCCTGAAGTCAGTGTGGTTCACTGGCAGCATCTGTTCCTAGGTATTCCCTCCTGGTGGCTTTAACAATCCAAGCAGGCTGTTCTTGCCACATCTAATAGCAGCAGGCTTCCCTTCTCATTCAGCATGAGTGCTCAGTAGTTTATAACATTTCTCATTTAAATGGGCTTCCTTTTATTAGGATTAGCAGGCCAATCCCATCCCTCCTCCCACATCTCTCCCCCTCTTGTTTTAAGATGAGACGCTCAGGTGGAGTATTAGTGCATCATTGTAACAGAGCTGTGAGTGGGATGGGGGAGCCCTCCCCATCCCTAATCCCAGGGGATCCCCACATTCCCTGTCAGTAGAACAGAAAATCCACACCAGGCTGAGATTTCAGCATTGGCTGCCACAGCAGAGAGCAGTGTCCCTGCACCTGCCCACCCTGCTGTGGAGCTCACTGCCAGTTTGAACACCCACTGATGGTGGGAGGACAAATCCAGGGGCAGGGACACCAAGGCTAGGCTGGAGGAATGCTCAGTGAGGTCCCTCCCCAGCCTTAACCACAGCCAGCACCCCTGACCAGTGTGATTCAGGGAAGAGCCCCACCTGAAAAGGGCCAGGTTAGCACAGCCTGGGGCTGGGGAGGTTCCCCTGTGCTCCCACACTTCTCTCTGCCTGTGTCTGCTGGCATTTCCAGCCCTTCCCTGCAGCCAGCTCAGGCACCTGCCTCTGCTTCTTCTTTATTTCTGACACCATTACACCTTTGAAAGGTGCTGGTCTCTGCCATGGTAGGGCCACGGGTGAAGCTACTCTGATTATTTCACAGATCCCACAGCCAGGCCACCACATCTGTTTCCGAGTCCTCCAGTGGAGTGGAAGGGAAGAAGAGAAAGAGATCTGACAAACATTTGCATCTGTTTTGCCAGAGGTAAATATCAGGGTTTCCCTTTGTTTCACTGTCAGATTAAATCATAGACAGGGGAACAAGTGACCAGTGATTTCAGAGTCTGCATCTGTAAATGAAAGAGAGTTTCAACATGAGGGCAATTTATTTCACTTAATTAAACCTCCTGATTCGCAGTAAGAATCCATTCAGTAAAATGCCCTTTTAATAACTAAAAGAATGCCTTTCAGAATTGATAGATTTGCAGTTGTGATCTTCAGTTCCCACTTCAATTCTGCTGCAAGGCTGTTCTTGGAAATGGGAGGCAAAGCACTCCTCTCCATGAGAGTCCATTTTATGAGAGTCTGGTGGCATACTTATCTGCTCACTGTCATTCTCCCAAAATCTAGCATCTCATTGGAATTCTTTTTTTTCAAACTAATTAGGCAGTTTTATGCACAGTTCCAGGAGTACCTCTTAGGACAGCATAAATTTTAATAGCATCTTAAAATGACAAATTCAAGATATGCCACTAACAGTGAATGCATGTAGTTAATAGATTTTCTTCATGCTGCTCTTGCTTGACATTAAATTTGTCATAGCAGTGGTCCTGCTTCAGCACCATCCTCATCCATTCTTTACCCACTGATTTTTCTGTCCTAACTTTTCTTTTACTAGCAGCATAATTTCTGCATTACCATACAGGCAATGTCACACACTTAACAAACTCTTCATAAACATTTACATCAGCAGCTGTCTGTTAGACATCAAATGTTCTTTTCTGGAGGAGTCTGCAGTTTCAACTATTACTGTTATTATGGTAAATCATCTCCCAGAAACAGTCTTGGGAATATCCCTCATAAATTTAAGCATTGTTACCTTCCAGAGCCTTCCCCCAGCCAGCTGTGGGAAATTGTCCCTGTTCTTTGTCAGCAATAAGGAATGTGCAGGCTGCAGGCAGGGCTGAGGGATGACACAGCAGCCACCCCCCCACCAGACAGCCCCCATCAGACCAGCCTGACTGGCCATCTCATGGCACAAGTCCCTGTTTTCCTATTTTTACCAGAATCTTCCTTTTTTTGCCTTTCTTCAGAGAGTCTGGACCACTTGACATTATCTGTGGCTGTTTGAAGAAAAACTGCTTTTTTGCAGGGACACAAAGCATCATGGTAATACCACTATTTGTCTCTCATCCTGTTTTTGTAAGGAAGGCTGGTTTGTAAGACAAGGCTTGTGGGTACTTACTCAAATGGGGTTTGCACCTAAAAGCTGTGTGAGAGCAGAAACAAAGCTTGGGGCCATTAGTCAGAATAAAACAGATATAAAAAATGTGAAACCCAGGCAGAAGAGTTCTACATTCCAGGTATGTTTGAGTGATTTCATTTGAGTACTTACAGCAGTCTGTTGGTACTTCATGCTGGAGGCAGCCAGGAGCAGCACAAGGCTGCAGGGCTGGAACTGCTTGCCATGCTCAGTGCAGCTGTTTGGTTATCCACTGAACCACAACACTTACTTTCCTTCTAGAGCCATCTCACACTTGGTCAACTGAAGAAAAGGAAACAAAACCACTGCTAAATCTTTACAGTACCGAGTCATTGCTTGAGTGTTTGACTTTGGGCTGTCCCTCACTGGAGCCTGGCAGTAAAGTCTGCAGCTGGAGATCCAATGCAATCCAGCAGGGGAAGGAGCAGGAATGCACAGGGATGGAGGCTGCAGAAGGGCTTGTGCTTTCTTCTGCTGCCAAAAGTGCATGGGGACAGTGAAGAGGGGAAGAAAAGCTGATTTGTCAGGTCTGGGAACTCCTCAGGAGTGTCAGCTGGGGGAAGTTGTCCTAGAGATCCTTGGAGAAAACAGAGGGGAGGATTTTTATGTATGGAAAGAAAGCACCTCTGTAGGTTTAGCAAGATGGGATGAGGAAGGAAACAGTGACCTGGCTGCAGAGATGGGAGCAATGCCAAGCAGCAAGGCTTGCCCTGCAGAGCAGGCACTGATCCCACCCCTCTGAGCCTTCACCTGGCAGCTCCTACCTGGGGCCAGCTGATGCCTACAGCAAACAGGAGCTCAGGACACAGCATCCCCCTTAGGAAAATCCCTGTAAAGCTGTGGTGTGTCAAACATTACAGCTGATGAAATCCTCATTCCATTGAAGGCAATGCCAAAACTACCTCTGATTTCAATGGAGCAAGTATTTTTCCCATCCCACTGTCTCTCTGATCAGATCTCTGCTCCCTTTGTCACCCATTCTATTTTTCTGCAGCTCTTTTGAACATTTTTCAGAGGAAATTAACTGATTTCATCTCTTCTACTTTTAACATTTCTGCAATATAATTGTATTCTTTGTCCTGAAAGGGAACTCTGGCAGTACACTTTTTGAGTTTTCCATCTTGCACAGTTCATTTCTGTAGGAATCAATAAAGGTCACACTATTTAAAAATGCACAGCCTGGGCAGAGTGCAGAAAGGACCACAGAGCTGCTCAGTGTTGCCACAGCAATGCATGCATTTCTTTTCAGCAGCAGATGGTAGGGCTGACATCTGCAAAAGCAAAGGGCACAGCTGGGTTACATCTCAGGTTATGGAAAGCAACAACATCTACTATGTGTCACCTGTTTTGGCTGCATAATTCATTTTTCTCTGAGAACAAAGAGCTTCCCCTATGCATAGAAAATGACTCTGTGTTTCCTATTTAAAGTGATGCCTCTTACTCCAGTGGGGTTAAAAAAATCAAGGGCCAGTAGTACTAACATGACATTCATAACAAAAAGCAAAGCTAACAGCCTCCAAGGTGTTTTCTACACTCTGGAATTAAAGCCATTTTCATGACAGATATTAACCTAAGAGCAAAACCCAGTGTTTTAACAGAGAAGGAAGCTATTTTGTGTGGGATTGTGTGTGTTTCATTACTGCCCTGGTTTTTAAAGCAATGGTGATGCTTACATTGAGGATGTCAGCTGATGTGGTCCTGCTGTGGCTGGAGCACTGCAGGGGCAGTGAGAGCTGGGGAAAGGGGTGCCCACATGTCCAGGGGACACCAGGAAAGCCCCAGCCCTGCTCCCCCTCCCCAGCTGGCTGCAGTCTTTCTACCCAGTTGGAGAGGAAAACAGCTTTTGGTCCTGGGGAAAGAGTTAGCAAGCAAACCCAGAGAAAACACAGCAAGTTTCCAACCAGTGAGCAGAAACTGGTGGATTTTAGATCACACTGATTGTATCTTTCTGGCTTTACTGTCCAGCATTGCTGAAAAGAGCTTTTTATAACTCTGTTGTGATTCAGCCTGTGCCAAGTGCTCCCCAGTCTGGATCCCACCCCTGTGCAGGTGTTCCCCTCCTGTGCACTGCTTGGCTGTGCTGACCCAACACACACCAGCACAGACAAGGAGCTTCTGCAGGGGAGGGTATTGCAGAGCAAACACCTGATGCTGCCAGGTGCCTGATCTCAGCTGTGTGCATCCAGAGCAGCTGCCAGGGCCATTTGGTGTTTCCCTGGAAGCAGGCAGAGGGCATGCACTCTCAGAGGAAGAGATGGCATGGCTGCAAGAGCACCCCAAAGTTCAGTCCCACCCCCTTATTTGTCCCGTGTTAAAGACACTCTGTGTGCTTTCTGTCAGGGACTTTCCTGCATGCTGGTGATAATATTGCCTTGTTCAGAGGGGTCAGCAAGAACAGTACAGAGTATTTTCCAATTAAATGGCTGGAATTACCAAGCTGAGTCCTTTCATTAAAAAAAAAAAAAAAAAAAAAAGCTTAACATTTCAGCAAAACAAGATCTCTTTGGCCTGATTCAGGCTTGCATCTAAAAACCAAAAAGGGCAAGAGTGTGAATGGCATCCTGTCCTTGGACTGGGAAATAAACCCAAAAGTGAGGCTATGCCTTCTTCTTCCTCCAGATCTGAGCTCCTGAGGTCAGAGCTCAGCACGGAGGTGCTCACACCTCAGGCATTTTGGGGTTTTTTGTCTGATGTGTGCATAGTCTCAGTGGTGCAACATTTCACAGCTCAATGGGAAACTGCAGGGCATGAGACCTCTCATTTTGTGCTCCTTATAACAGGAACAATCCAAAGTACCTGTAGGGACCACAGAGAAGCTTTCCTCAGCCTTGCCCTCACCCTGGTGCAATGCAGGAGTGGGCTCCCATCAAATGCTGTAAGCTAAAGGCCATTTTCCAGCCAAAATCAGTGAGAGCTGCCACAGCTCCTGTTCTCTGCTTCTCCATAAAATGTCCAATTAACTCTGCCCAAGAACAAAAGTCTGCAACACTTTCAGATATTTGCCTTCTAAACAGATTAAACTGGATTTGAGGTGCCCATCATGCTTCCTCCTAATCTCCCTGTAAAAGGCAACGAGGTGCTCCTGTCTCTGAAAGTGACATGATCATAATAAATGCATTTGCTGCAAGAAATTAAACAACAACAGGTGTCCTTCAGAGTCCACAATGACTCTTAAAGGAATTTACATTTGTGAATAAACAGCAGCAGAAATTCTTTTTCTGACAGCTTCTCATTATTAAAATTAGGACCCTGCTTAATCCTGCCCACGTCAGTGGGACCCAAGATGACCTGCTAAGTGCTGGTCACAAAAGTTAATGTTGCATAAGGGAAGCATTACTGGAAGCAGCCCTTTAAAAAAAAAAAAAGTATAAAAAATATTTTGGAGCTGTCTTTGTGGATGTTGAAGTGAATAGCAAACCCCCCAGCTTTCAGTGAAGCAGTAAATCAGAGATTTTAGGGACTGTCTGCAGCCAGGCCCTGGGCAAGAGCAGTTTCAGGGACTAACACTGGGAGGAAGGTTGTTCCCACACAGCCAGATGTGCTCCCCCAAACAGTGGCCAAAGCTGCAGCTGCACATCCTTGCAGAAAATTCCTTATCTGTTCCACAGCCTCCCTATCACCTTGACAGACCTTTTCCCCCTCTGCCTGCAAAATGAGGATGTTGTGGTCATTCTAAAATGCTTTTAAACTTTAATACACTTGGAAAGTTTCTCCCTAGTGCTGTTAAATTACCCATTTTGAGAAATAAGATATCCCACAATGCCATAATTTTGAGTGAGACCTTCAATTCAGGCTCTGATCACTTAGCAGAGAGCACATCCCACATATGCTTAATGAGGCTTACTGTGAGCAAGGCTGAGGAAGGCAGGGAAGCTTTTATGCTGACTAGCTTTCTTTTTCTTTTTCTTTTGTCTATTTTATTGCTACTCAAAAGTTAAGGATTGATAGGAAAACCATGCATTTGCAGCAGATTTGTCAAAAGATAAAAATATTGATTTTTGAAGAAGCTTGCCCACAGTGTAAAAGTAAGTCAAAGTTAAAATCAATAGGGATAAATTAGGACTTCTCCAGCTGTATAAATGTTGCAATAACAGAGCCTTTAATGCATAAAAATCCTGCACATCAGATGACAAAAGTAGTTTAAACTTTTTACTTAAATTTTAAAAGACAAAGTAAAACATCCATTACCTGCCAGTCTAAATTCTGACCAGCAGGGTAGGTAAGATTTTGAGAGATATTATTTTCCAGATACACAATTTTTGCAGAGCACCAAGAGTCCCATCAGTGCCTGCTACCCTCACACAGTCAGCTCAGCCAGCATGGGGCTGCACAGCTCCTCCTTGGGGAGGATGCTCTTGTCCCAGGAGTGCAGAGAAACACCAGCTGAGCAAATTTCATAACCCTTTTGGTGGCCATCTCCAAAGGTTTCCACCTGTCTGTGAAGTCCCTGTCCCAAGCTCCAGAGCCATGTCCCACACCAAGGGGGCTCCTCACCCCTGGTCACCAATGGCACTGGTGAAGGGATAAGCCTGTTCTGAGCCTTTCTGCCAAATTGGGTGCCACCATTAGGATGATATGTCCTTGTTCTTCAGTCCTTTTTCACTCCAGGGTGCATGAGACATTGTCCTTCAACACCTTCTTTGCTGCTCCTGGGCCCATATGACACCTGTTCCCATCTTGTTTTCTCCTTTTTGTTTTTCAGTGATTATAGCAAGTTTCTAGCACAGCCCCTTGCTTGATCAAGTTGTCCTCCTGCTCCTCTCCAATTATTTTAACCCTGTGATGTCTGGCTGAATTAGCCTAGAGACCACAGAAGAGCAGGATTTCCCAAGCAGCAGCAGATGTGGTTGCTCCTCTGACCTTGCCCCATCTTCCTGGAGAGTTTGGTCTGGCCATTTTAAATATCTCCTGGTCTCAGCAAGGGTAGCACTGCCTCTCAGGCACCTTTTGGCACCTGTATGAATTATATGAGTATATTTCTGTCTGTGAAATTTTTCTGGGGACCTAAAGAAACACTCTGGATTGTTGGGACTACCCTGTGACTGACCAGGACAGGGTCAGCCCCACAGCTGGTCTGAGGGCTCAGCTGTGCTCAGTGTTTGCAGAGAAGATGAGGCAAGAATTCCAAGTGCTGCCTGTCTTACCAACAACTTCACATTCAGCCAGAACTGTCCTGGGAGAGGTCAGCAGCCATTCCCCTTGAGTCTGAGAATGGATTGTTCAAATACTCTTGATGGCCTTTCAGACCATCCATTTTTGCTGCAGTTATGCTATTCATGAGAAGTGGCTCAAAGGAGACTTTTCAATTGCTTATGTGGGAGGAAACATTTGGCAACCAGACAGAGAAAAACAGATTTTTTTAGGAGATGCCTTATGCCCAAAGTACAATTGTTTGTCACCCATTTCTTTCAGTCTCTCAAGGTTGAGAAGTTTTTGGCAGCAGTAACTGTGGAGCTTGCAGAAGACATGGTTTCCAGCCCCTTGTGTCAGATGACCCTGAGAGAGAGAGATCCCTGGTGTCTGTGAGTGGGACCAGCTCCATTCACAATGGGACAAGACTGATTTAAACTGCAGAAGGAAAGAGCCAATATGTTTTAAACTTGGAGGCTACAATTACAACTCTGAACACAGTTTTGTGGCTCAAACCTTTACCCTGCTTCAGTACTGTGTATCATCATGAAAATTATACCAGTACAATAGTTTTGGTTGGCTGCTTCTTTCTCCTTTTCTTTTTTTCCTGAGGTGGTTGTGTTTTGCATGTAAATAGATTTCTTTTACAGTTCTGGATATAAAAATGGCTTTTTAGTGAGTTTTTCTTCATTGCATCTGCTCTAGCAGATGATTAGACCTGAGAAAGGGAAACCTTGCATACCACACTTTCTTGATGAGAGGCTGGTGCCCAACTGTTAGCACACAGGGAGGGATGCAGGGTCATGCTCTGCAGGTTCAGGGGTCCTGTGGAACTCCCTGGTAATTTACCTTTGGAAAAGTGGGCTCCAGGGCCTTTTATCTTTTTCTGAGATAAAGGGCATCCCTTTCCCATGGCTTTTCCTTGCTAGAAAGGGCATGAGCAGGCCCTGAGTGTTGAGCAGCAATTAAAAGATTTGTTTTTCATGTTTGTAAAATCCAACAGTGTTTGAGCTCTCTAAAGGGTCATTATGTGCACTTTACACAAAATTTAATGAATTTCTTTATAAAATCCTCCATACAGAGTTTCCCAAAATGTTTACTGGTGCAATAAACCATGACATGGATTGTTTTAAGTCATTTGCCTCCAGACAAAACAGACATTTTAGAGCATTTTGAGTTCTGCTGTCTAATAAATGAAGTGCTACAATTCTAAACTTAATATCTGCCATCACTATTATTTTTCCTTACTTTACATCTTTCCTAGAGGTTCATCATGACACAAAAAGATAAATTGTTGTAATATTTTCTGCACATAGGGCAACATTTATTTTTTCCTCCAAGTTTGTCTTTCAAAATGACTTACTGTAGGTTGCCTTTTTTATTTTCCAAGTATATTTAGTTTATAAAAGCTTGACCTCTGATTAGAGCCTAATTCACTGGAGCTTAGAAATGTTCTGTAATAATTGAGAACTGTGGATTTTTGGACAGAATCCCACTGACTGTGAATGGACCTTGTCCTTGAAGAGCCTATCACACTTGACATTTCTTCATTTATTTTAAGCATTGATGCTTTTAAATTTGAGCTATTTTTTTATTATTGTAAAGGAAAATGTGCCAATGTCTTATACTGTTGTATAAACATTCCCCACCCTCACCAAGGATATTTTAATTGATGCAATTGAGAATTTTATGGCAGCTCTTTCCAGACTGGACACTTTGGCAGCTCATCATTATTTTACAATTGAACAAAACATTCAAGTTTATGATGTCCAGGTGCTGAGTCTGAAGTTTGTAGCAGAAATCCCTGTAGCCTCTGAGTGTGTGTCCACCTTGTTTGACACAAATGCTGGGACACAAGCTCACAGCTGCTCTGGAAAGGACCCCAGCTGCTATCCTTCACCCCTCATTTCTCTCCATCCCTTCCCTGGCACTGCCAGCACCAGCTCTGCCAGGGTTCAAGGCCATTTCAGCAGGGATCAGCAGTGCCAGGACACAGAAGGGCTCTTTGACCTTAAAGAGGGTCAGAGGAACCAACTGTAGAGAAGTCCATTCCATGGTCTTATTTTCTCTTCTCAGTTCTGCCATCTAAATAAATGCCAGCAAAAATGAATGCTCTGCCTCAGCCCTGGTTCCCATGTCTCTCTGTAAAACCTCTGGCTGTGGAGCTGTTTAACCATTCCAGCTGCACTCCCTCCTCCATCCATCACACATTATGTCACTTAGCTCTAAGCTTCCTGCAGCAGTACAACTTTAAGACTCCTCTTGTAAGGGCTGTAAATACATTTGATGCAGCTTCCCTGCTATTGCAAATAAAACTAAGAGCTTGGAAATGGGAAAACACTACGTCCAGGCATGCTCTATACAAATGATACTTGGGGAAAAAATTTGCAAAAATTAACTGAGTTCCAATGTGTATCTGCTAGGTACCTGGAATTGAAGAGCCTTCCTTTACAGGGAATCACATCTTTCTAAACTCTAGTTAAAAAGGGTAGGTAGTGTATTTTACATTCTAAACCCCTAATTTATATCCAGTGCAATCTATTAGGGATGTTCCTGCTCCTTCTTCCTCTTCACCCCCAGTGCCTGAGTCACAGCACCATCACTTAGGATGGGTTCTGTCGTTTTTCCTTAACCAAAGGTCCCTGTGAGTCGTGCAGGCACAGCCTCCTCTGCAGATCAAAGACATGTCCTGGCAAGCCTGGTGTGTCCACTGCACTGGCTGCACCCACACTTTACAATACCTGAGAGCTGTTCTTCCCTCTGCCTCCATGTTACCATCTTCAAGGAGACTAAATAAAAATTCAGACAAAAAAATTTTCTTCAGAGCTGAATTTGGAGGATTTCATCTGCAGTGTTTGTCTCTCAGTGGTTGAGATAGAAAAAAAAAAATTATGCTAGAGCCAAGGTCTAACTTATCTCTAAGAGAGAGGAACACTGGCCTCTATTTATTTATTTATTTATTTGGCCTTTGTATTGCAGTGCTATAATGAATAGAAGGAAATAAATACAGCAGAAATGAACTTGAGCTTATGGAATTTATTTTATTCAAGACTTTATTTACCTCTCTAATTTCTAAATATACAATGGTACTCTTCTCATATCTAGTTTTGTTTAATTAAATAAAACCCCTTCCACTGTCAGTCCTGAAAACATAGGAAAAGTGTCTCAGCAGAATGCTAAGAAAATGCTGCAGTGAATTATTTGGAGACAGGAATGTACCTTGACAGGAGCAGCTGGGATTAGCCTCAAGTTATGTGATAGGAAAATGCATGCAAATAACAAACTCACTGTCATTTTCTTCTTTTTCCCCTTTCCTCCTCTCACTGAAAATTCATTAGTATGGGGATTGCTGAAAAAGTCAACACTCCCAAGAAAGGGAAAATGGAGGTGCCAGGATTAGCCAGTTTCTATTATTTCTGCTTGATTAAGTAGATTAAGGGCTGATGATCATGCAGGGCACCACGACAGGGCTCCATTTTTTCTGTCTCTGCAGCTCAGAGCTGACATTTCCAGTCTGCTGAGGTACAGGGGACAGCTCCCATCTCTGTAAACTGGCACATCACAATGCCTGCACTGGAAAGAACTGCTTCATACAGCTGGATCACTGGCTATAAAATCAGGGTAGGTGCTTGTGAGAATCCCCACCTTTCATTTCCAGACACTGGGGTAGTGATGACTGATCTTCTCATCTCCTCAGCAGCACCAGACAGCTTTGTGTAAAGTGCATGCTTCCATTTTTTTGCTCCTCACGTTTTTCTAGCTTTGAAAGTCTCCCTTAGGGCCAGCAATTTAGCATCAAGGCTACCAACTCTCTTTGAAGAGTAGCAGCACTCCTGCTCAGGATTTAGGATTCCACCAGGTTAGGCAGACTTCAGTTTAAGAAGCTTAATAGAACAAATATTAGTTATTAATGAATTTTACCCTTGAGAACTCCACTGCAAATCTGATAGAAGTGCCTGGATGGATCATTATCAGACATCTTCATTTTAACACTGAAAACTACTGCTAGAGTGGAAACAGAAAAAAGAATATGCAGAGCAACATTCCTCACTTTCAGTAATGTTATTTACCAGCCCATTATGACACCAAAACATCATCCAGATGTTATTGCAGCCCTTTCAGATCTCTATGCATGTGTCTCAAAGCAGAGAAACTCAGGCTGAATATGTAACAGCAATTACAAGAGACATCTGCAGCACTCCTTATTCTATTTGAAAATCCTTCAGCTATTCTGTCTTGGGTTTCTCCATGTTCTTTAAACATGATTTGGCAAAATAATTACAATCAGAGATCAGAACAACACTCTGTTGGAATGCACTGTCTTTTATTTCTTTGAAAGCATTATTGCTTCATTGGATTTCATTTCTGTGTTAGTGTTTGCAGTGTTCATTCAGATTTTGTACATCATGCCTTAGTGTTTATCTTTATTTCATTTGTCCTTGTTCAGGAATCCCAGGGTCAAGGGATTTTCAAATTCTCAGCAGCAGTCTCCTTGTGCCTGTCACATGTATCAGACAGATACCTGGGAAGCACAAAATGCTCTTTCCAAGCAGAAATCTGACTGTGGAGCTGCTTCTCCCTTCTGCTCCTCACTGGGGCTTTTCCCAGGAGAGAGGGACTCCTCCAGCACACACTCCAACTCACTTTGTGGAGCTGAATCCCACTCATACTCCCAGAGCACCATCACAGCAACCCCTTGGCTCCCAGGCACAGAGCCATGCAGGGCCCCTCCTGTGCAGCCAGGAGGCAGCTGGGACATCCCAGAGCCCCAGGGACAGCTGCCAGGGCTGCAGGGCTGCTCCCCTCCTGCTGGACCTGCCAGGCCAGGTGAAACCCTCTGAGATAGCAGTGCTTCTATGGTCTGCAGTCCTGCAAAACATCATAGTCTGTAGGGAGTTACTTCTCCATAAGCATGTAGAATAATTGATTTGTAGCCAGAATCTCTGATTTAAAAATGATTTCTTCTTCTCTTTTCATTATCATTTTATTAGGACACACAGTACTCCTTGTCTCAGCAGACAAAGATTTGGATTCACCAGAGATGACCTTCTGGAAGGGACAGCTTCTCTACCTGTTGTACAGATGGTAGAACTGGGAAGCCAGAAAATGGCATTTATCATTCAAAGGAGAGTCTTATTATACTTAAACTATCTTAATAGCTCCTGATGGGGGGAATAGAGGCAGCAGATATTGTCCCCAGCTGAGCCTGATTGCAACCTGACCACCCTTAGTGTGAAACTTCATGACTGGAGCACACAACCTGTGTGACTTGGCTCCCAGGACAAGCAGGAACATCTCTTTGTGCTGTGCAGTTGTTCTGCCCATAATGACAGTGAATGGCATTATCTGCTGCTGATCACACTTTCTTCTGGACAAATCTGAGCCCTCCAATGAACATTAGGCTAATTTGATACTCATTGATTGAGGATAAGGCTAGAGACAGCCATCTAGTTTCTCTGTGCTCCAGCTTCCCATTTGTAAAATGGATATGATATTACTTCAGGGGTGATGCAAGGACAAGGGAATTGCAATTTGCAAAGGTCTTCATAGCTGTTACTGATGGGAATAGGATGGGAATAACTCTGACAGAGCTGTGGCCATGAGCAGGACAGCTTTCCCTGCCTCAGCACATCCAGTGCCCTGTGCCCAGGGTATAGCTCCTATATATATACATACACACACACACACACATATATATATGTATGTATATCTCAGTTCTTCTTCATGCATGATTCTCATTGTATCCATACTGTATACACAGCTGTGCCTGAGAATACAGAATAGGTAACCCCAAAAACACAGACACCTTTGTTGACTAGTACAAAGTGATCTTGAATAGTGAATTTGATCTCTGGTGCTACCTTAATCCACCAAATCATCACAGTTCACTTCATTGCATACTAGGGTTCTCCATCTAGATAGGTTTTCTGCTTGAAATTAGACTCCAATCCTAGCTGAAGAATGGATTCATATTTTCAGGCTGGTTTACTCATTCTCATGAAGATTTGATGACACAGTTTATCTCCTGATCTCCTGAAATAATATTTAGCATCCAACTAACACCACCCATCCAATGAAAAAGGTAAATAAATCAAGACATAGACAAATAATCATAGCCATAAAATCTCTGTTATTAAAATCTCTGCTATTAGAACAGTGCTAGCCTACAGCTACAGAGTATCTTCATGGTACATGAAGACCCTTCACTTACACTTAGATCTCCAAAGAATAAATCAAGAATTAATTCCTACAAACAACTGGACAACTCAAAGGAATTATTTCAGTGACTTCAGAGGATCTGTCTGTCCTGAGCTGCACCAGCTGATGCATCAGCTCACTGCAGTGCATTTTGGCTGTGAAACTTTTGAAGAAAAGGCTCCAGAGAAAAATGTCCCAGCACATTCCTCAATTATTTCAAAAGTGGCACTGAAACCATCAAGGCTATCTACACTGGGTTTTAGGCCAAGCAGATCTTTAGCTTTTTGCTGGTTCATTAATGCAGGGAACAACTGGGGTGTGACTGCTCTGTGTGCTTCCCACACTGGTTGGAAAAGCAACTTCTATTGCTGCAGATAACGTTGCTCTGTAGCCAGGCTTCCTAATAACCAGTCTTCCTTTGCAGAGATATATGAGAGCTAGAAACAATGATAATACTTGCAGAATCATCTTTTATTATTTTTCTTTCATAGCAAAGCAAACTGAAGTATATGAATATATACAAGAGGCAATAAAAATAGGGAACAGAATATAGGAGGTTCTTATGAATCAAATTAATAAATTAATGTAAACCTATGCCTACATTGTTATGGATGCAGATTTTTTGGTTCATGTACAATGCCACCAGGTTACTCACTGGTTCCAGCACTTGGGAATCATCCCCCACCAGGCATTACTGGTTTGCCTGGGTGAGTTGCAATCCAAACACAGGCAGCTGCAGAGATGCTCCAAGGCAGTTACCCCAGAGCACAGACACAAACACAGTTTGTTTTGAACACATTTCCCACCAGCCTCTCATCACCACAGCACTCACCTGTTACACATCACGGTTGGAGAAACCTCCAAAACATCTCAGCAACAATCACAAAATTCAGTTTTTGCATTGGTGCCAGGGAGAGAAGGGCAGGGAGTGGGTGAGGGGAGCAGTCTCTCTGGGAGATCCATGGTTTTCAAAGCCTGTATGCATGGAGGTCAGGATGTGGCAGTGGGGATAAGCAAGGCAAACAAGTGACAGTGACAAGAGAGGCAGGGCAGTCACCAGGAGGTTTGGGGAGCTGTTGGGAGAGGAAAGCTGGGAGGGGTGAGTGGGATTTTTGAGGGGGCTGCAGAAGGGTTTGGAAATGAGTGTTTCTGAATCCTCTCTTCTTTTCCTGCTGTCTCAGGCATGGGACATTTCATGTCATCATAGGCTGACCCCCAGGCCAGCACCAGCATCCTCTGCAGTGAGGCTGCACAAAGGACACAACCAGGAGGGAACAAAACCCCAGAGATTTCTCTTTCTGCTGTCAGGGAGAATGGAGAAAAGCATGAAGGCAGCACTGAACAAACCAGTGAGAGCTTTCTGCTTCTCCCTGCTCCCCTGGCAGAGGGCTGGGGGTTCTGGGAGTAGGGCAGAGCTCTTTCTCATCCCTCCCCATGACCTCCCCATTTGTGGCAGCCCTGCAGGAGGAGAGGTGTCCCCTGCAGCCTGGCAGAGCTGGCTGCAGCCTCCTCTGCCTGAGCTTGGGACAAGTTCTCTTCCCCACTCTATCTCAAAATATTGTATTTAGAACTACAAAACCCAATTAATAGTTAGCCTAACCTCATCAATGATTAAACAATAAAAATTATTATTGCTCTTCTATCTAATCCAGGAGGCATCATAATGAAATAGCACATCTGGAGGAAACACAAGCAGTTGAGCAGTTGCAGTCAGGGATCCAGAGGAGGGATGAAAGCCCAACCAGGGCATTTAATGAGTGTCTGGGTTAGCACTTCAAAGGCTTCCCTGTCCCTTGGCACCTTGCAGACAAGGTCACTGTTACCAGCTGCCAAACGCTGGTTGTAAGGGTGGGTACAAATGAGTGCTGGATCAGAGAAGCTGAGAGCTGCTGGGTCCTTCCCATCCTCAGGTAAGAGCCATCCCACCACTGAGCTCTGATGGTTTGGGACCAGCAGAGAGCTGGCCCTTCCTCTGGCACAGCTCAGCTGTGACCCAGCAGACAGGAGCAGGGCTCAGATTTCAGGAACCACCAACACCACGCCTTAGTGGAGCTGCCTTGATGGAGGAGAATATTCTGTGATAAGGAACTACCAGGGAAAACACTTCACCTGTGGGGAATGCCTTCCCCCTTCTTCTGCCAGATTTTCATGGCATGCTGTATCTCTTGTCTTTTCTCTCAGGCATTTTGGAGAGTTGGTCATTTAAGGACAAGGAAGAAAAATCAGTAATGTGCTACTCTGGCAAGGCTCTGAAGCTCACCTTCATTTAAAACCTGCCAATAGCTCAACCAAACACAAGATAGTTTTCATTAAAAGATTGCCAAAACACAATTAATTCTTTTAGAATATCATATCCATGTTAAAAAGAAAATTGATGCAGAATTGTTAGTCAAATCTTTATATCTCAAACATAAATCTGTCTTTTTTCAAATTTTCTAGAAATCTGGAGAAGGTTGAATTAAAATTCCTGGACCAAAATCCCTCTTCAAATCTGTTATTCTGTGTAGCACTCAAAGCACAGGCTCTCATCACTGGCTATCATTAGATGCAGCCCAGGCAACAAGTATTGTGTGTAGAGCTGGTATCAACAAAACCTCAACCTTTTCCTCCAGCTCCCAGCTAATCCTTATAAAGCCACTGCAGAGTGCAAGGTTGCTTCCTTACACATCTGGTTTGTTTTGGTTCATTTTCATCCTATTATTTCCCACAATCACATGGTGTGATTATCTGATCTATAATTTATGCTGCTATTCAGAGCAGTATAAATAGTTTACTTTATTGCTGCAGGAGCACAGCATGTCCAGATAACATCAATATTTTATTTATCTCTGTTTCTGTCTGTGTTTGGTTATCTAGGTGCTTATTAAGCACAGAATTATTATAATAGCTGAGAATAAATAGCAACTGAAAAAAAGCAAAAATAAGACTGGAAACAAAATGTGTCTGAAATAGTGTCTGCTCTTTCTGTCCATCTCCTGTCCACCAAGCACCTGAAGAAAAGAGCATTTTCAGGGAATTTCACCCACCTCCATGGGTGGGGATGGAAAATTCTCATTAGTGGTGTCTCTCACATTTCCAGAAACTGTAATGACTTTGTCTTAGCTGGCAGGTCTGAATTAAACTACTTACATTTTTGGGGTTCTTAAAAGCAAATGAAATCCTTCAGGGTATTGTTTTTAATCACCAATTTGAATTTCATCATCTTGACAGTGACATAAAGTGACACCCAGAATCCAAGCAAGAATTGAGTTGAATGGAACTTCATACAAATAGACTTGTTTACAAGGAGTGAAACAACTTCCTAATTTACTGAAAAGTGACTCGGGTAATTAAACAAAAATTGGAAAACTCAGTGTTGGTTCAATTTTATCTGAATACAGCAAGAATGTTAACAGCTCCAGTCTTCTGACACATTACACTGTGATGGTGGCTTCTGAAGCATTTAGCTTTTAACGTGGATTCCAAGTTAAGAGGGCTAAATGCATGCAGAAAGCAGCAGAAAATTTCACCAAGTTTATGAGCCTGATCCTGCATTGCTTGTGCATCATGAGCTTAAGCAGATCCAATCCCATGTGCTAATCTATTTTATGAATTGTTCAATCACATTACTCTGGATATACAGATGGGAAAGAGGCATTGCTCCCTGATAGAAGGGAGAAAGGCATGAGCATCACCAACAGCTTGCATTCAGTGGTTTGGTTTTTGTGTCATCAACAAGAAAAATTAAAGTGTGTGAATAATATTGCAGGAACACAAAGATATAATTAAGTTACAACCATATACCCTTGCTCAAAAATCACTCACCTTTTTCCTTTTGTGCATAGAAACATTTTCTGAAACCTAATGATGCTCATGTAGAAATAGCAATGGGTGATTTCCATGAAATGCTTTTCTGCAGCTGCTCAAATTCTGTCAAGTTTTAGGAGAGAATCTGCAGGGGGTTTTCACTGTTACAGATAATGAGGAAGTGAGGGAGGAGAAGGTGCAGATCCAACACTGTAAGGACAAACTGTAAGGACAAACACTGAACATTCTGCAGTTGCTTGCTCAGCCTCTGAGTTGGTTGAAATTCTGAGCAATTAACTTATTTTCAAAAAGTCTAAATAGCCAGTAAAGAAATGCAAAAAAAATCCACTCTTGAAATAATTGTCGCTGATTTTTTCCCTTCCACATGGTTTTCAGAAGCTTCCCCAAACCCAAGTCACTGCCCAAGCTCTCCAGGTACTGTACTACATTGTCACAGCTCTCACATCATCTTTCATGCCACAATACAGCCACCATAAAGACAGGATCCCACAGTGGGACTGCTGTCATGGTGTGGCATAAATAATTATATGGATTGTTCGGAAAAGAAATTTCAACTCTCACAGTCCCTCACTTTCTCTTCAAGAAATAAAGGTGGTTCTGAAAAAAAATAGGCTAGTATGATTTATGTACAACGTTATTCATTTGTTTTGGGGTGGGTTTTTTTGCATTTCACCCATATTTTCTCATATTAAATTGTGGTTTTATTACTGCCTGTGCAATATAAGCTGCTTAAAGAACAAATGAGTACCAAAGGGAGCTGTTTTCTGGGACATTTCTGTAGGTTTGTGCAGGTAGCCCATCATTACCACAGTTAGCATTACACAGCTCCCATCCCACTAGAATACTCAAGGAAAAAGTACTGTGGGCAGCAAAACAGCCATGCTGCCAGCAGGCCATTAGTTAGCTCGTGCCAGACACGACATATATTATTTGTGGCAGGCTTCTGCTTTGAGAATAATGATAAAAAAGCTTGTGATGAGGACAAGCCCCAAATTGTCCATCACTAGGAGCTGTATGGCTTTTGCAATACTTCAGTTCTGCCAGCCTGATGTGCTGGATTATACCTGGCACCAGTTGGATAAGATACTGAGGTCTTGAGAAAAATAATGTGATTTATTTGAAGAAAAGGTAATGTCCAACTTCTCTAGTGTCAGAAAGCTTCAGAGCAGAGGACCTCTTTGAACCCAAGGCTGAGGGGTTTCACCACCAAGAGTGGGTTAATTCCAATGTTCATACCTGACCCTGGACACACACAGGAGCCCCAGCCATGAACAAATCCTTCCTACAACATGTCCTACAGAAATACACAGAGAGCAGAGGGACTGAAGTCTGTTCTGCCTGGATTCACTCCAGAACCAGGAATGCTGGTGCAGAACCATTCCAGCAGAAAAGAGTCATGTAGGCTGTGAAGTTGACTGGTGGTTGCATCCATAGAGTGCCCCCCACGTGCATGCACTGTGCACACAGATCCACAAGCGTGAGTTAAACCCCAAAATCTAAAATTGTCAGTACTGAAATGGGGCAGGAAAGCAAGCTATAGGCTCCTAAAGTTATTAGGGGGACAGGTTCCTTTATAGAAAACTGAGAATGTGTAGAAAAGCAAAACCTGAGCTTCCCACTTCCAGGATTTATTCAGTTGCCTGAGCAGAGCTTTGCCCCTGCACAAACAATGGTGTTCAGAGGCAGCAACAACTGCCACACAATTGATGAGGTCAAGAATAACAAGCTGACGAGAGGATTTGGCATCCCCACAGCCAGAGCCCAAGGAGTTACTGCTCTGGAGTGGTGCATGTCAGTTTTCTTTATCACTGGAGTCCCACAGCAGATTTACACGCGGTGACGTTAATTGCAAAGGAATAAAGACACACATTCTCCCAACAACTGAGGCTCAGCAGCTCTGACTGGCAGCCCAGCAACCACTGCTCTCATCAGGGTCAGGCACCTGGCACTGAGAATAGCCCTACAGAGAAGCAGGCTCACAGCTGGGCTCTGTGTTAAAGGCTGCTTTAACCAAATGCCAGCTATTCCCAAGGAATCTATTCATTTTCTACAGCTCCAACCTAGAGTGCATTAAATGCAGCTCTTCCCTTGCTTCCCCTGACCTAAATGGTTTATGATGTCTTCTTTGTATGCCTAAGAGAAGATGGGCTTTCCCCCCGTTGTTTAGTTTAGCCTGCAGAGAATAAGAGAGCCCTTCCCCTGCTTTCCAGCAGTCCTTGTTTCCATAACATAACCTGGCTCTGCTCTGGCTCTTGGAGCCTTCCCAGTGCCATTTCCATTCCTACCAGAGTCACTCCACGTGTTCTCTTCTCTGGGTCATTTGCCAAGCTTCTGGTAGGCACTGACTGCTAGAAAGAAAACCTGAAAACTAAGTAGAATGGAGTAAAAAAGCAGCAAACTGTTCTCTCCTCTGCATGTTAAAAAAAATAATTGGGAGCTGTGCTTGATAATCTTTCCTTAAGGCCAAGTGCTTCAGCAGGATGACAGAGCCCTCTTGCATAAAATAGAATTCGAGTTCCTGCTCCTCCACACCACATGACCAGGGGACATGGCTCTGCTCCCTTTGAAACCCCAGAAATTTGTCTGGGAGCAGAGTCAAAGCAGCTCCTTCCCTGCTGAAGATGGCCCTGGAAGCCCAGGCTCAGGACCTGCCTGGACACGGGGAGAGCTCAGGGACTCTCCTGGCAGGTGCTGCTTTCACGAGCTCAGCTGCAAATTCCTGCCTTGGAGGGTGAGCAGTGCTCACAGCTTTTGAGAGGTTTTTTAGGGTGGTTCTGTTGTGCTGGATGCCTGTGAGCCCTGCCCCTGACTGCCAGGACCAACCACCTCCCTGCAGGGGGAAGAGCAAATGCCCTCCCAGGCAAAGGCAGTTCTGCAAGGAGAGAAACATTGTTATTCTTTGTTTTTCATTGTTATTTCTTCCGTGGACCTTATTGGCTTTTTGTTGTTTCCATTAATTTTTATGAGTTTAACAAACATGCCCAATTTTAAAAAATAAAATGTTTTCCCAGCCTTGGAAATTGGATTTTCCACGTTGTCAAAACACAACAGCTGTTTTAAGTTGTTCAAAGGAGAAATCACTGAAACAACACTTCTGAATATTTTGTTATTTCACTGTGAAGAACACATAGATTCTTTGGAATATAGTCTCTAAACTAATTGTGTTCACTGTTGTATTAACCCAGTGAAAGAGCAAAACCAGCAAAGAACATCTTTACCTATGGGATGACTTTACTTAAAGTTTTTTCTGCTCAGCTGCTCATTGGCCAAATCTTAAACATTGTGACTCCATTCATGAGTGTATTTAATCTCTTTTGTGATGGTAAAAGTCAGACTTAAAAATAGCAGGACTAACACAGTGACTCAGTGAGACTTTACATAAAATCAGCTGGAAGTGTTAATGGTGCTCCTGTCTCAGAAATGTGTAAATGATGGCAAAGAGAAGAGATCATACCCTGATAAAATCAGGTTTCCCTTGCAGTTTTTCCTCGGAGCTCACCAATCCCACAATTACTGGAGCACAGTGGTGGCTCAAAGTCACCTTTGTTAAACCAGCCAAGCTTCACTCTGTGCCTGTCCCTGCAGCCCCAGCTCTGCACCAACGTCTGGCTGAATGAAAAGAGGTGTGAGCCCTTCCCAAAAGCTGAAAGGTCTTTGCAAGGACTAAAAGTGTTACTTGATTAAAATCAGGTGTCAGCTGAGGGAAGAGCACATCTAATTTAAGGGTATCAGCACCTGAAAGGCAGCCCAGTTGTCCAGAGGGCTCTGGCAAGTGAGGTCAGGTACAGCACCTGCCTAATTACTGCCCTGGGCTAAATGTGGACATGGACATTGGGTCACTACTGAGAAGCAACTCCACTGACTCTCAACAGATGAAGAAATTAAATAGCAACTTACTAAAATCCTGCATTTCTTTCTGAAAATGCAGTACATATTTGAATGTACTTTCCAGTAACCCCCGAATTAGAATTTAGGAATACCTGGATTTTCATCTAGTCTCTGTGGAATTCTGCTTTATCCAGCCTCTTCCAAAACAAACCTGATCAGCTAACAGCTACTGCAAGCCCCAAGAAAAATAATGTGGAGTGCTGGATAGAAATTGAGCTGCCTTTCCTGATGATTCCCATGTTACTGCACTGGGGTAAACTGTAATGAAATATGGGCAGTGAGATGAAGGCCTTCCCCTCTCCTCAGCTCATGTTCAAATTACTATTATAAAACCATTTCCAGCAAAGCCATATTTATTTGGCCCAGGCTCTAGGGCAAAAATTCTCTATCTGATGTTTAAATAATGACAACCAATTTGCAGGATACTGGTAATCTTTTGCCCACAAGCTGTTAAAAAAAATATTAAAACCCCTTCTCTGCACACTCTTCAGCAGAATGTGAGCAGGCTGCAAAGTGGGAAAGCTGCAGAGCAGGGAGAGAATGGAGACTCAGACCAACAGGCTTAGTGACATTGTGCAACCAGCAGCTGCAGTCTGGAAGGAAATGCTGCTTAAAAGCCCACTTCAATGAAAACATTTCCCTTCACACCTGTAAGTTACACAGAGTAACTTTCTCCCACTGTTTTCTTCCTTTGTTTTTTTATCTTCTGCCTGAAATGCTCGGGTTTGGGGTCAGGTGGAACACATTCCCCTCCAATGCAGCTCTTGCTCAGTAAAACAGGGTGGGAGAAGTGGCTCTGCAGCCCACCCTGCATGGCAAAGCCCCAGGGAGCAGGCCAGCAGCACAGGAGGTCAGCAAGGGGACACTGTTGGCTGCACAAGGAACCATCCTTGCACAAGACAAAGAGCCCAGGAATCAGAAGATTTTTGAGCTGCCCTGAGTCCCAGCTGCAGCCCCCCAGTGCAGCCAGGCTGTCCCTGCCCCGTGGGGGTGTCTCCCCATGGCAGGCAGGGAGATGTTCCTGTGACCCTCTGAAAGGAATAGCTGGGATCTTGCCCCAGGACTCTACAGCTGCCCAACAGAGTCCCACCAGAGATAAAATTCTCTGTAAATTTCTGTATGGCATTCAAGTAGTCTCTACAGAGCTCTGCTCTCTTCAAGTTCATTCCAATTAACAAGCTGGGTACTTACAGATAAAAAAAAAGCACACTTATTTGGTTTTGCCTCATAAGCAAGAGTTAGTTACAAAAATACTTGGTATTTTTAGTACAATCTGGGATATTGCAACTGGGCTACATAAAATATCTCATTTTCTAACTTCTCTTTCTCAGCATCAAGATTAACTCTGTCCCTCACTCTTGCTCTCTTGCTGCAGCCTGTGGGCTGTCACTGAAACAATTGCAAACTGCACACTTTGGTGTCTTCCTTCTGATCACACCTGATTAACTTAAAAAGTTCTGAATTTCAAAGAATTCCAGTAAGAAACACAGCACTCTGTATTCTCAGTAGGTGAGGATAAAGCAGGATTTTACACCCACTGCTGCTGTCCCCCACCAGCACAGCTGGCTAACAGCTGCCTTCTGTCACAAAGCCACATTTAAAGGACTTGATCAGCCCTCAGCTGCAAGAAGGAAAATTCAAAACAAACCTGCTGATTTCAGTGACATTTCAGGGGCTGGGTGAGAGCCAGATCTGAGTGTGAGCTGTCTCCTTTTGCTGCCCACAGCTGTCTCCCACCCCCAGCACACCCAACAGGGAGCTGCACCAGGCAAGGTGGCCCCTGCAGAGGATTTTTTCCTTCTTGCTGCACATCCCAGCCAAAGCTGGCCCTTTTATTTGGGGAAAATAAGAGCCCTGAGCACAGAGCTGTAGGATTCCCTCTGGCAGTAATTCAGCCTCACTGGAGACAAGCAACTTAATGCAATCTTAATGTGATAAACTGCTAACTTGATTGGATTCAATGAGATGTAAATTATTAGATTCAATAAGTACACAGAGACCATTTCACCTTACATTCTGCTCAAAAGGGCTCTGCCTTCAGTCTCTTCATCATTCCTCTTAATTATATGCAATGCATCATAAAGATGGGAACAGTTTGGGACTTGTGCTGTCCTCTGACTCCTCACAAGCATCTACAGTGTTCCCTTCAGGGCAGTGTGTCTTTCATTATAACTTTTTTCAGAACAGCTGCCATCACTTACAGACACAAACTGATCTGCAGCATGGTCAAATTTGATCTAAAATATTTCTTCATATTTTTTCAAAATTCCCACACGTTTAATGCCTTCCAATGTGGATTAATTTTTAGTAACCAAAAACTTTGTGGCAACCAGCAGACTTTTATAGCTTCTTATTCACTGAAAGATTCTTTAAAATCTGTTCTGCTGAGCAAAGAAATCTGCACTGCCATTCCAAAAAAGGGGAAAAAAAGACGGGGCACTAAATATGTACAAGGAGAGTCACAAAAATATGAGTCCAAAGCAGTGTCTCTGGGCTTGTAAAACTCAAGTGGGATTTACATTCCCCTGTGGTTCATAAACATTTTGGAAAGATTTCTTCTTATAACCTTTTTCAGATTCTGACTCAGACAAGTGATTTTTTAAATTATATTTAACTGGCATATTTCTGATCAGACCAAAGTGTTGGTTTACACTTTATGCCACTCACCTTTAATTTCCCTGTCTGCCATTTGGAGGTTTTTTTACCACCCAACTCCTCCCACAGTATCTTCAGATGTTTCCAATTTACCAAGATGTAATTCATAACTGCCACCCTTTTTGGACAATTCACCTTTGCTGTGAGGAAGGCACACCTTCCACTTTACAGATTTTGATTTTTCATTGAACAAGGAGCACAGACTTTTCTTCTTCAATATATTGTCCTTCATGTTAAAAGCCTTTGAGAAAATAACACATAATCTTTTGATCCTATTAAGAACACCACAGTGTACCATTTAGCAGAGATCATAGGTATTCCTTCACTTCAGGCATCTCTGAAAGGAATTCTTTAAATAAAAAAAATCCTACTTGAATTTGTTCAAGAGTTTTATACTGAATAAGGCTCTGTCAAAATAAAGATTCTGACCAATGTTCTCAAAGGATTTGTTTAAGAGTTCAAAACCAAATCAAAACAGTTCATTTCAGACTCCACACCTCAAGGTGACTTTCTCATTTTGCCTCAGAGGAGTGTTCAGAGATGCCAATGGTGTTAAGGCTGTTGCCCAAAATGCAGTCCCAGGAGGACATTCTCCATGTCACCTGTGATATTCTGTGTGTTTCCTTGACAATGGTACCCAAATAATTGCCTGTGCAGGACAGATCTCTTGGGACAACATCCAAGAAGAGAGTGTGGGATTTCCAGTTCTCCTAGAACTCATCAGCCCTCAGAGGAGAGGCACAAAGCCTAAGCAACTCCTCCCAAAAGGCTGCAGCACCAGCCCTGCTACACTCACACTTTGCTTCTCCTTTTCCTAGGGCTGATTTTCTGCTGGCTTGGCCTGGATTGGAGCTGCTCAGGGTCTGCCATCACTAAAATCCAGAGTCCCAGCTGACACCACACCAGGGACACCACCACAGCTGCCGTGGACTCATCCTGCAAATGTTTTACAGCCTGATCAGAGGTGGATTTGTCTCTTCCATCTGCTAAGAATCCAGCTTAAGTGTGAGAGGAGGCTGCTGGCTTGCTCAGCTGGCCCTGCATGACTGGGGTTTCACATATGGCCCTTCTCATGGCCCTTTCAAATGGATGCCTAAGGCACTGATGCCTCTCACTTTGAAGTTAGCATCTCTGTTTCTCCTCTTTCAGCTTAACACAGTTTTTGGCATTTTAGTGTGCATTTGCTAAGTAGAGGCATGGCCAAGAACTCAGAGCACCAGCACTACCTTCAAAGTGACACTTCTGCACCTGTAAGAGCTGCTCATGCTGCTCTTTTCACTCAGACTAGAACTGAGTTTCATGCTCCCTGCAGCTCTCAGAGGTGCAGCCTGCTCTCTGACCTCGTGGGCATTCTTCATCTCATTTGTTTTCCTACACTCACTGGCAGGTCAGTTATTTCTAGTTTATTGCTGGTGAATAATGAGCCATTGCATTCCCAGCTAGAAAATCCCTTTGGGATGCAAAGCCCCAGATGCTGCAGTATGGACAGACAGATAATTAGAGGCCAGTTCAGTGCAAAATCCACTGAAATCAAGACACAGGAAAGGAGGGAGTGTACTGAGGAATTGCTGCCCAAAAATACCAGTGCAACTTCTGCAGGGAACCTGTTGAAGTATCTCTAAAGTATTTTGGTGGTGGATTTGGGAAAAGAAGGCAGAAAAATAAGGAAGAGATTGGGAAATCCATCCAGCTCTCAACCAGGACCTCTACAGCCGTCACCTCACCTTGATGGTGAGGGAAAATGTGAACCTCCTGAGGACAGCCTGAACTGAGTAGGAGCATTTTGGGGTGTGAGGTAGCTTAGAGAGAGGTCAAGCCTGAGCAGGCCCTTAGCTGGCAGTACTTTTACAGCTCTGCCTCCAGAAATTTAACTGCTGATCCAGAGCTGTGTGTTTCCTTCCCAAGTGCATGCTGCCATGGGCTACTCTGAAAGGTCAGAGAGAAGCTTTAGAGCAACATTTTCACACAAGTTGTTAACACTCAGGCCCAGAAACCCAAAGGAAGGCACTCAGCTCACTCTGCTAGATTAATACAAATGGCACTTCTATTTCCCATTGACTTGTGTGTCCTTAGCCATATTATCACCTGGTACTTCTGTGTAGCCCAAAGGACAGGATTTGAGCCCAGCTTTAATTAGTTTACTGTAATGAGCTAAACCACATTTCACCTTTCCAAGGAAGTAATTATTTGCACTCTTCTTGCTTTTCAGTACTTGCACCACCTTCTTCATTTGCAGGGGGGTGCAGCTACTGCCTGATTTATCAGAGATTCAGCAGGACCAGTACCTGTATGCAGAAATGACAAGGAAAAGCTCCTGAAAAGGACACCACGGACCAGAGGTAAGCAAAAGGACAAACCCAGCCTTAAGACAAAGTGCTTTTAAGACATGTCACCTCATTAGTGGCCAGCTTTGGCAGGGAAGAGGCCACTCTGTGGTTCTCCAGTGTCTCTGAGGCACTTTGTGTGCTGAGCTTGACATGAGCATTTCCAGGAGCCCTGCAGCTCACACAGGGGCTGGTGGGGATGTCCTGAGCTCATCCCCTCCTGTGGCTCAAGGCTGCAGTGCTCCAGGGATGGCTCAGGAGGACAGCACCTGCCCAAAACCACAGCCCTGCTGCTGTCAGCCAGCCTGGGAGGGGGAGGGAAGCAGGGCTGCATGGAGCTCATGGAAACGAAACAAAGTGAGGAGTTTGAAGTTGTTTTGGCTTCACAGGGCAGTTCCCCATACCTGGGCATTATGCAGCAAGGTGTTTTATGCTGGGATCTGGTGAACAGGAACACCTTCCATTTTCTGAATGCAATAATGTGAAGGCTCCCAAGCTGGGGCTTCTCCCCACCACTTTCCCTAAACTCAGAACACTTACATGAGTGTAAAAGTAAGCTAAAATCAGAAACCCAGACCTTGAAAAAATATTTGGTTATCAATAAAGTACATTCAGGGTAGTAAGGGATGACATCTGCTAAAGGGGAAGCTTTCAGTTTTCACAAAAGAATAGGACAAATAAAATATTTATTTTTTAAAAGGGGGCATTTTTTCTTTAAAAGTAGTTTAGATCCTGCTTGTACACAATGTTAGCTCCTGCAGGTGCTAAGCAGCTCCTGCCCTCAGGGGAGCAAATGGGCCAGGGCTGCCCTAAAAATAGAGATTTTTGTCTCCATATGAAATAATCACCTGTTTTTCAAAAGTATTCAGAGGGACAGTTGCCTAAACAATTCTGAAAATCCCAGTTGTTCATCTCATTTATAGATATCTAAATATATTTTAAAATTTGTTTCTAAATAAACTTGAGTAAGAACCTCCCCCTCTGGCTCAGCACACTCTAACTAAGGTCTTCCTGGAGATTTGCCTTTTTTTTTTCTTCTTTTTTTTTCTTTTTCTTTTTTTTTTTTTAAGAAAAGGTATTGCTGCTGCAAAAATGTAACTCAGGTTTTAACATCACCTCATCTATAAAAAAGGATAATATTAAAGAAGAGAGCCATGAAATAAGAATGATCAAATACTTCCATGTGTTATCGTCAATAAGACTGTAAATCTGGCCACACCAGTTCACTTCAGGGCATCTGCTCACATTTAATTGAATGACTGTTTTAATTTTTCATTGTTTAAAACCACTCAACCACTTATCAAAAGCCTGTTCTGCTCCTAGAATTGGGCATAAAGACTTCTTGCTCAGCTCCACTGAAAGGCCCCTTTTTTTTCAGGAATCCTGGACCCTGTGAGAGCTGCATAAGTCCAGACCATGGGATTTCTCTGGCAGAATTCCATATGTGGGACCAGATCCTCAGACATCTCCTTGGGACTGTTGTTTGTTTTCATCAGAGGAAAGCTGGGTGCTCTTTCCTCCCCAAAACTGTCAAGAGGCTGTTTCCTCTCCAGCTTTGTGTTTATTTAAGGAACCTCAGAGGCTGAATTTCTCCTGAAATAATGCAGATGAAGGATTGGTGACTTCTCCAAACAGGTTTGGTATATGGATCACTTTCTGTGATGTTTGAGCTCAGATGTTTCCAGAAGCTCTGGAGCAGCTGTTACAGCAAGGTGGAGCAGGGCTGGCACTGGAGGTGTAGCTTTTACCTCCTTAATACAAAAGATGGCATCAGTTGACACCTATAAGGCCTGAAGTCCTCAGCTCATACTGAACACTGTACAGAAAGCAAACTGAGCATCCCTACCTCAAAGAGCTTCCATTCTACAAATTTTTGGCAAAAAGAGAGAAGAAATCCTTGTCAGCACCACCTTGTCCCAGTGGTGCTGGCAGAGCCACACAGTGACATGGTCCCTTCCTGGCCACGTTCAGAGAGCTCTGGCAGTGCTGCAGGAAGGGGGGACAGCCCTGCTCCCCCCTGCAGCCCCTGTGCCAGACTGACCCTGGCAAAGCCTGCCCAGCCCTGCTCCCCTCTGCAGCCCAGGTGCCAGAGTGACCCTGGCCAAGCCTGCCCAGCCCTGCTCCCCTCTGCAGCCCCCTGTTCCAGGAGTGACCCTGGCAAATCCTGCCCAGCCCTGCTCCCCCCTGCAGCCCCTGTGCCAGAGTGAGCCTGGCCAAGCCTGCCCAGCCCTGCTCCCCCCTGCAGCCCCTGTGCCAGAGTGAGCCTGGCCAAGCCTGCCCAGCCCTGCTCCCCTCTGCAGCCCCTGTGCCAGGAGTGATCCTGGCCAAGCCTGCCCAGCCCTGCTCCCCCCTGCAGCCCCCTGGCCAAGCCTGCCCAGCCCTGCTCCCCCTGCAGCCCCTGTGCCAGAGTGACCCTGGGCAAGCCTGCCCAGCCCTGCTCCCCCCTGCAGCCCCTGTGCCAGAGTGATCCTGGCAAAGCCCCTGAGAGGCAGCCAGGGGCAACAGTCAGAAAAGGAGCCACTTTCAGGGTCAACCTCCTTGGCTTCACAAAGTGATCTCAGAGCCTCAAAACTCCTGCTGAACCAAGGCTTAGATTGTATTTTAAGTCCTGCTGATTACACCTAGGAAGATGAGACAGTCAGGGGATCTCAGGTTGTGGCAAGAAAGCCAAAGGGAAGGAAATCCATAATTCTTGCACACACATCAAAAAAACTGCTGACTTTAGGAAAGAAGCCACATCCTCAGGAGTGCTTCTTCTCCATTGGTACTGAGGGCACAAACCAGTGCAGCACATTTAAAATCCAGCCTCAGTTTATTATTCCAAGGCAGCTTTCCCTGCAGCATTCATCCCCAAACAACCTGATCTCCAGAATAAGAGTTGTACATATAATGTGTGTATAATTTGTCAAATCTAAATGTCTGCACCTTCCAGATTTTTAAAATCATCCCCTATTGTTTCATTTTCTTTGTTTAATTTACTTTTTAATAACAACTCAATTTTGGAATGTAAACACTATGTCAAAGCAAAAGCTAGAATGCTTGAGAAAAATTATTCAGCTTATCCAAAGCAAATGTCTCCAGTTTTTCTCCCAAAGTATTTGCTGAGTATCATCTGAATTCACAGAAAGCTTCAGATCTGCTGAAAATGCTGTTGTTGGATTTGGGAATTTTTTTTTAAATAAAACTTTGCATTCACTGAAAGCAACTTCCCATATTGGTTCTACTGTGAGATGGATTCTAGAATCATGAGATGTTAAATAACAGAAGTGAGACTCTTTAGTCCTCTGGCCTGTAAGCCTTGCCTAGTCCCTCAACTCATCTGTGCAAGCTAATCTTTGCTACTCTGCAGTGCAGAAACTTATTTTTTCTTTTAAATGAAACTGAGGATCTTATGTAATTGAATGACTCCAGCATCAAATATTGTGATACAATCTCAATTTGGGAGACTTGCAATTGCAGATGTCTTAGGGCTAAAACCTATCATCTCCCTGAGTCTGGACTGATTGTGTGGAATTACTGTGGGCTTTCCTCAGTACAGCAGATGGTGGAGGCTCAGGGGAATCAGTTCCAGGTCCCTGATTCTCCTATTCTACACCCAAGAATCCATTATTTTGCCACTGGCAAGGAAAGTGCCCCATTCTCATGCCTGGTGCTCACCTTATACTCAGAGGAGACACGAGCAGAAGTGCAAGGGCCAGGTTCTCCTGCAGGTGCTCATCCCAGCCTTCCTTGCATTGCAGAAATTTGCTGGGGTCAACCTGCAAGCAAAATCAGATGCTTGCCCCTCCCCAGCCCTATGTGGCACTGGAATCTCAGCCCACCTGAGATGGCAGCAGGGGCTGAGAGACCACCAAGCTACCCCAGATGGATGGGAAAACTGAGGAGAACTCCAAATTCATGGAATTATGAAACCTCTGGGGCCCAGTACAAGGCTAATTGTTTACTTTAGGTCGTGGAGTGCAATTACCAGCACTAATGGTTACGGGGACAGATTCCAAACAAGCACTATTTAAAACTCACAACTGGAGGGTTTGGGATAATGCTAAAGCCAAGCAGATAATCTTTACAAAAGAAGACAACAAAACTCTGATTACACCAGTGCCATGCTTGCCTGATATTATAAATGATGTGGAAGTTATACCAGGACACACAATACTGAGAAGGTAGAATCTAGATTTTTTTTTTTTTTTTTTTTTTTTTTTTGCAAATGCTGTCGGTGGTTGATATCCAGACATTGGTCATTAGATCTAGTTTTATTGCAGCCATAAAAGAAGTGAGTCAACAGCTTAGTCACATCAGGCAGGATATGCTTCAAGCACAGCCTGAATGAAAGAATGAAGTTAAACACTGAGAAATACAAGGTAATTAGAAAAAGAACCTAATAGTTTCTTCCCTAAACCAGCACGAGGTGATGGGCAGGACAGGCTGCACAGCACCCTGAGAGGCAGCAGGTGTGGATTTAAAGGAAATAAGCTGGGCTTATCAGCATGTGTATCAGGACAGCAGTTTATTAGCTATCACTACAGGTCTTCTGGCTTTCAAGTGTATCAGGTATCTTCATCTTGTAAAAGAAATGCAAAGAAAGAGATGAAATCTGGTTCCTGTCCTACATCTGCTGCCTGTTGACTCCATTTGTGCAGATGATCTAACTACTGAAGGCTGTAGAATAAGTAAGAGAAACAGGTCAGCAGGCTCTGGTAACTTCAGCATGGCACAGGAGTGATCCAGAAGAGTCTGGTGGATACCTCAGACCATTGTTTGTTTATTTTAACTGAAGTTGCAGATAAGCCCTGTGCCTGCAGGAAGAGAAGAGAAAGATACAGTGAGCAGGGTGGGAAGACAGGAGGGCAGGAAGCTTCTGCAGGTAAGTCAAAATTATCATGTCCCTGCAGGACTAGAAATAAACCTTCCATAGACAGCATGACAGATTTATACCACTCTAGGCTTGACTCCAGGAGGCTGGAAAGTTGGAGTGAGTATTTCAGAGTGTTGTTTTCTTTTCAATGTGGGTACAAGACAAAAACTCAACACTGAATAAGTTAAATGACACTATATTCTCAAGGGAAACATGAAATACACATAGACATGGTCACACATGCCTCCTATCTGATGGCTAGGACTAGCATTTTCTATTGCAATAGAAATCATGAATGGGTTTGGGGTTTTATGAGTAAGACACTGGGATGAGAGCAGGGGACTCTGGATCTGCTCCTGAACCCCTGGAGGCCATCAGAAGGCCAAGGTTTCTGTAAGCAGTTAACAAGGTCTTTGCACAGCTGGTTTGCAGTAAGTGCAAAAAAAGGAGATTAACTTCTCCTTTGGGATCCACACGTGCAAAGGATCTGTGAGGAAGGATCAATATGGGTAAAAGTGAATATGCCCCCAGAGGACAGTGAATGAAATGGGTTTTGTTTGTAAGAGACAAGGTACATGGATAAAACCACCAAACCAGCTAAATTTTACACTTACAGACACCTCCTGGCCTGATTTGCTGCTGGTTTGGTGATTCACTGTCAGTTTGATGCTGGAATGGCTTGGTGGGAACCAGAGGAGCTGTGTGGGTACAAAATCTCTTCAAGGAAGTGTCCAGTCAGTGCTGCTGTGCTGGGACTGCACGTGGGAGAGGCAGGGAAACAAGGACCTGCAGGAGGAACCTTCCCCCAGACACCCACAAAACCAAAGCTTCCAGCTGAGGGAAAGCCTCCTCAGACTCCCAGCACAGATTATCTCGGGCACACAGCCAGGCACCCCTGCAGGCTGGGCTGGAGCACACAGCACCAGCCTCCCCAAGGGCTGCTCTGCCCCAGGTTTGTGCCAGTGGGACTCACACACAGCCACTGCTCCACCTCCACCCCGCTGTCAAAGCATCCTCCACCCAAGGGAATATCCTTCCTATGGACTGGGAGGAGCTGAGGGCAGCTGCTGCAGCTCTTCTGCTTTATTTGTCCTCAGTGTGCAATTACCCAAAACACAGAGTCATAAGACACAATTTACAATCCCTGCAGTTTTTTGGCATCCCACTGTATTGGCTTACAGAGAGAATTGGTAGTAGGGTGCAGCAGATAGAGACAGCACTCTAATTACAGATTTACATTAAGAGGAAGGTTTAAAAGCTAATAGGACATTATTAGAATAATGATCCCTAGATGTTCTCCCAGCTGAACATCTGCCATTACTAATTAAAAACAAATTAAAGTCAACCTGTTCAATGAGAAATCAATATTTACAGCAACTAGATACCCCCTTATGTTAGACATGGTGCTGACCTACAAGTCCCTTCCCACATGCCACACCAAGGATCTCAAAACCCCCAGTGGTTATAAATCAGAGCCTGTGCAAAAACCACCTTTGTAAAACTGACTCAGAAATTTGACTTATGTACAGCCTGTATCTTTCATTAATCAGCTGCCCAATGTTTTAAATTATTGCCTCATAAAATGATAGGTTGCCCACTTTCTCAGACTGGGGTGTCATTTTTCCAAAAGCAGGTTAGAAATTGCATTTCGAGTGGCAGATGAAAATAATCTTGCAGCCTCTCTCCTCAGTTTGCATCCCTGATTGCTATTGAACAGTGTCATTTTGTGAACAGAATCTGCATCAATCTCACTACATGGCAATGTAAGAGTCAGTCCTGGAAGTGAAGGCATACAGTTACAGACAGAAAACAATTAGGCAGAAAAATTACAACAGCAAATAGCTTTGAAATCCATTAGCTACCTCAAACTGCAAAACAAGTGCTTATTTCATTGTGCAACCATCACAAAACACTACGGATCCCTGAAAATGGGGAAACACTCAGCTGTCTGATCCAAAATGTATTCTAAGATCTACCACCAGTATCGTGCAAGAGAAGTTCAAAAATATGTGGGCTCATACAAAGACTAAAAGAAAAGCATCCAACAGCTGCAGGCAACTCCTTGCTGGCACAGCACCCCATCAAAGTCTGCCTGCACAGTAATTAACAAAATTAACAGGGGGTCACTTGCATCAGCTGGCCCAGGACACTGGCTGGTTCAAAGGAAAGGGTTGAAATCCTCCTATGATTTGCCCTTCCCTTCCCACATAAACTCAGATCTATTAAGAATTATTAAAGCCAAGTCTGACTCTGAAATTTAATTTGGCCATTGATCTGACAAAGCCCTTGCATATCAACCATGAGGAGCATGTGCAGGATGATCAGCTTGAGGCCTCAGACTGGAACTGTTGGCCACTGACAGCTTCCACAGGCGAAGATCAGTGGTCCCTTTGGACAATACTGTTCCTTTTGTGTCTGGAAGAAAAGCTCTGTGGTCAGTAAGTGCTCTCGTGTTCCCAGGCCAACGGCAGTGGAAGAGAAGAGTCAATGGCAGAGGAGTCTCTGCTTTTATAGCAGTGCCCAAGTTGGACTTCAGGGGCCAATAGCAAGCACTGCATGACCCTGCATTTCTGATTCCATAGGCTGTATTATTGGAGACTTCTGTGTTTGCAGTGTGGGAGCAATAAAGAGCAAAGGCAAGAAATAAAGAGCCTCCGGGTGCTGACATAAAATTAAATCCTGACTTCTCTTTCAAGTTCAAGGTAAGAAAATCACAGCTGTATGTCTTTGTCAAAAGTGTGCCCAAGCACTAATATCATCAAGGACAGAAACTTTTACCATGTAATCTTACCACACACTGTATATCATCCTGAGCCTTTGTGGACTTGGATGTAAAAGAAACTACTAACCCTCTTTAAAAAATGCCAGCAAGCAGGATTTGGCCCCATTTAAGTAACTTTAGATTACCGATGCCTGATCCACAGGGAGACCAAAACTCCCTTCAGGGCAATATCTGATTAGAGGAGAAACAGTTGTTGGCCTCTAGGAAACTGCAAATAATTTCTTGTTCAAACCCACAGGGATTTTTGCAAGGCCTGCTGAGCCAATTTAAACAGGGGAAAATATCTGAGAACCCTGCAACAGTATTCTCTGCCGTTTTCTAAAACCCAAATCCTGCTCATCCCACTCAGTGAAGCAATCTGACTGAAGTTAATGGAAGCAGTCCCCACCTGGCTCTCTGCAGCTCTGCTGCTGCACAGAGAATTGCTCCACGGTCTCGGCTGAGCTGAGCCACATCAGGCTGTTTGCAGTTACATCCCTCTCCCTACTCATACTGACAAGTTCAATTTTTTCAGTTTGTTTTCCTTCCCCTTTTTTTTCCTTCCTTTCTTCAATGATGTGTTCCAACATTTTTTCCCTCCTGCCACAGACAGAGGCAGGTGAACTGCAGAATGAACATAAAGATATCAGAGCACTGCACCTGCCTGTAAAATGACACGAATTTAATCAAAACCATTTCTAGTCTCAGGGCTCAGGCACACGACTGGTCTTGTTGCTCTTCCCCTGGGCAACTGTTGGAGGTGCCTCTGGTGTGGACTTGGACACATGTTTGACATCAGCAGCAAGCACTAAGCTGAGCTGTAGGGGGATTTTGCTATTTGATTTCTGATTATGTAGAGCTTCCTTCCTTTGGTGCTCGCACTGACCTCGTGGATTACAGTAAAGCTGTGGCTAACCCGAGATGGATTCTGCTTATGCCTCACTTATGCCAAAGTAAATCAAGAGAAATCATGGCACAGTCAGTGGAACTACATGAGAGTAAGACTGGATACAAAGCTCGTTAACATTTTTAATGGCACTACTTTTTGATTAAGCAGTTACTCTTTTTACCTGTAACAATAACAACACCAAAAATTCAACCCTGAAGGAGGAGAATATGTGTCCACTGACAGACAAATTACTCTTGCTGGAAAGTCAAAATAGGATTTTTTTTATATCAAGGAAATAAAACCAAATTAATAGTGGCTTTTATAACCACTTAAAGCATCCACCTGCAGGGATTTTTGCTGTATCTGCTAAGTGTGGTACCTAAAAATACCCACAATACCTAGAAAGTGAGAAAAAACTCAGTCTTTTCTTCTGATCATTTTATAACGGTTACATCTAATTCAAAGTCTATCAGACAAGAAAAGCAGAGTTCAAGGAAGCCAGAACCTTTAATCTACTTAATTAACAGGGGGGATAGCATGTGAAAGCTTTATGTAAAACGAGAAAGTAATCTTATTCTGCTCAGGCTGGCTGCTCATTTGGTGGACAGGCAGAAGTTAACAAAGGGCTTGGCAATCTATTTAATTGGCCACAAAATCAGAGCCTGCATCAGCTCCTTTTCCACAGAGCCTCACTCCCTTGTGCCTCCTGGTCCTTCCCACAGAAATGAAGGTGATGCTGCAGGACCTTCCAGGCTGCACTCAGCCGCAGGGTGTAGCCCCACATTCCTCTTCACAGAGAAAAGCAAGGCACAATTCTTCCCAAGAATATTCTTATCTCATTTGCTGTGCCTGTGTTTGTGCAAAAGTAGAATGCAGTATGGAGATTGTTTACCCACAGTGATGGTGTTTTGTTTCCTTGGCCTATCAGGGCCAATGTGTGTGTGTGTGTGTCTGTGTGTGTCAGGACTGTCACTGACAGTCACGAGATTCTGGGCAGTGTGTGCAGTTGAGTGCTTGGCAGATTCAGTTTAGATGTAATGTAATGTAGTGAAGAATAACATAGTAAAATAAAGTAATGAATTAGCCTTCTGATAAGATGGATTCAGATGCTTCATTCTCTCCCCTTCCTCGGGGGTTGCCTGTGAATCTGACAGGTGGGTGCTGCTCAGAGTGCTCAGCACCCGCGCAGCTGCAGCGCTGCAGGGCTTGCAGGGGCTGCAGGGGTGCTGCTGTGCATGCCCGTGACAGGCACGGCATGCCAGAGCCACCCCCCCGAGAAGCCATTCTCTGTAGGAGCCATGTCACCAGGCAGTGACGCCTGTGCCACACAGGGGCCACTCCAGCCCCGTGAACAGGAGCATTGATGTGGCCGGCGCTCGCTGCACTCCAAAACCACAAAAGCACCAACAAGTAAATATGGGGAGGATTATGGATTTTCTAAAAGAAAAGCTCCAAATCCAAATTATGTAGCTTATTCTGAGACGTGCATGGAGGATTTAACCCCACCAGCCAAACATGGCATTTGCATAGGAAACCCTAAACTGCAGAACAGAGTACCTAACTTTGTGACTTGATCCTGAAATGAGGCCTGATGAGGTTTACTGTGGCAAAAAGTAATGCATTGAAATGCTGTAATAACACACTAACTTCTTTCAATAATTAGTAAAAATGATTGGTACAATGATTTTAAAATAAGAGATAATCTAAACTGTCTTTACCCTTCTTCTTGATATTCACAGGCTGGAGTTGATTTCCGCTCAGTAACGGGGTAAGGAAGTGTCAGCTCCATTTGTCAGCTTTCCACTGTGAGCTCTGTGCATGCCACACCATTCCTACAGTTAAACCACTTGGAATTTCCAGCCCAAGCAAACATGAACATTCCAGTGCTTTCTAATCCAACTTTTTAAAATCGCAGTAGAGGAAATGTAGAGCCTGTGACATGAATCTCATGTGCTTTCTTTTCACCTTGGGAAGAGGATAAATTAGCCTCCACCTTCAGAAATATTTGTCAAGTAGTTACATTTTAATCCTAATTTATTTGTGTCTAAATCCAGCAAAGAATTAAGGCATATGCTTATGGATTAGCCCAGTAATTCCATAGTTAAGCATCATAAAAGTACATCATACAAGCTCCTGATGGATCCTTTTCACTTTTTTCCAGTTTGACTTCTACTGTGTGTAACAGATTCATTTTATCTGAAACACCACCTATATGCTGACTATTGCAAAAATAGCACTAATTTGTCATAACCACTGCAAGCTGGACAGGTCAAGTGAGTTTATCTCAGTGCACATTTCTATCAGATGTTTTCAATGTAACCTGAAAACAGTACAATGGAAAATCAGGAGTATCATCTACCAATTAAACACAAACAAAACACAGTTTGTTTTCTAACTCTTCTTTAAAACGACAGATGTTAGGTTAAATCTCATGTTCAGGCATTTATCACATCTGCTTTCTGTTCCCTTGGAAAATGTACTCACAACAGAGTTCAAATTAATTACAATGAGATTTGTCAGCTGAAATCTAAAAGGGAGTTCAGGGAATAAACATTTAATTCTAGAAGGAAATAATTGGTGTTTAAAAGCTTTAAACTTGTTTTCAGTAGGTTCACATAGGCAAATCTCCATCACAGACAGTGTTTGAGACCTGTTGTAACCTTCATGGTGTCTCCAAGGAGATATGAGGCCAGAGGAAGAAGAGATGAAGAGAAGTCTACAGGGCTGTGGAGCCTGAGGGTGCACGCTATGGACCTGCAGCACAATCTGCAGAAGCCATGATGCACCCACAGCCTTCCCTGGCAACAAGAAACACTTCTGACCTTAAAAATTAATAAATCTTCACCATTCTCTCATAAAACTGGAGCCTGCCAATGCATAGGCACTGAGGAGGCTCTTGTAAAGAACTTGCATAATCACCTTTTTTTACCTTAACGGCTTTTATGAGAACACAGAAAGGTCTCCCTCACCTTCCAAGTCTGGAGAGACTTGCAGAATGCTATTGGTAAAGACAGTTCTTTAACTCAAAAGGAGTAGAATTTTTAGGATGCAAGAATCCTGCATCCTAACAGTACGGAAAAATGAAAATATTGCTTTGAAGAAAAGGGTTTCATTGCAGCAAAATTACATGCATGTAATATAAGGTATAATCTAAGACTTGTCATTCCTGTAGGTAATATTTTCTCTGTAGCAGTTCTGAGTTTAATTCCTGCAAGGCAAGACAGCTTTGATCAGGCCCTAAACCAGTTCTCTTGCCAATGTCCCTGGCCTCTGTAACTGTATTAAAATATTAACACACATATTTTTGGCAAAACAACACCTCTTCCTTTGAGAGACTTCTCTACCCTCACACAGCCTCTCCCAATCCATTTACACACTCCACCATTGCCCTTCCAGTTCCACCTCTGCTATCTTCCAGGCATGTTACTCACACCAGTGTGTTGCAACAACTCATCATTTGGCTCTTCCCAACTCCCTCAGTAAATGGCATTTGTCTCTTGGAGTCACCAGTGCTTTGTTCCCCTGCCCCAGTGGATGGGGGTGTGTGTGACTAACTTGTCACTCCATCCTCCTGCCCCCAGGAGCACTGTCTAGCTGTTTAGGAAGGCTCATTTCCTCAGAAAAAAAGGAAAAGAAAGCTAACCAAGTTCAAGTGCCTCTGGAATTTTGAAGTGAAGTACATCCACCTGTTATTGTTATGTAGCATGTCATGATAACAATAAACTGCTCTTAGGAAAAGAATAAACATCATTCACTGTCTAAGCATGTGGCTGTCTAGGAGATGAGCTTCAGGAACTGCTCTCCTCAAGGCTCCAGAGGCATCTGTCTCTTAATTCAGCAGCAGAGCAGTGCCCTCCTCACTGTGGCCCTGATGTTACACATAAATGTCATTCCTTTAGAAAACAGCGAGAAGCTTAAAAATAAATACCTGTAAGTAGAAGCAAGCATTGTGGTTAGCTTTGAATTGGCTTTATTGACATTTCTGTCTGGGGTTCTGTTACTGCACAATTCAGAGAGCAGAACAACCAAATTAATTTCATTTAGGCCAAAAGTGGTTTGAAGTTGTTTGAAGGACAAAACCCCCTCCAAATACCATTTACACACAGAACACAAGAGCAATCTGCACCTTTAGTTTGGGCCCTTAATTCTGATACATGACAAAGAATTTCACTAATTTTACCTCAGTGAAGCCAAAGCAAATCAGATGTGGAAACCCAGTTCATCCTGCTTTAGAAAATCCTGATGCAGCAAGGCAAAAAAGTTCCTCAAGAAGCTTCAATTAAGCCAACTGAGGTGTGAGGAGCAGATTTACTTTCTGTGGCCTCTCCATTTGCAGGGCAGGAGAGAGGGAACCATTATTGAATGTGAACAAATTTCCCAGTTTTATTCCTCTTACAACCCAGAAACATGTCACGTGCATCAGAGCCTCCTGTGAGGCTCCACTGAGAGTTCCAGGTGGGAAGAGAGGAGAAGATTCTTACTACAATCAGCTCTCCCCAGCACATGAGCAGCTACCTGAACTGTGCCCTGGAGACAATTCTAGCTCTGAGGAAACATATGCTTCTATTGTAGAAATAGCCCTCTCCAGGGAAGCCCTACTGCTCAGGATGTTCAAAACTAGGCCAGACTTAAAAGTGGCAGCAGCACAACAGAAAATAGATGGCAGAGGTTCTTCCTTTGCCTCCAGCTTCTCGTGGCATTTCACTGTTGTTAACTGCAAAGTTGAGAAACTCATAGTGCTGCAAACTGGATGTGGCACTTTTTAACCATCACTTGCTCCACTGCCATCCCCTTCTTTTGTGTTTTGTTTTGCTGATGAGCTTCACTTAGCTTCGGAACAGTGAGTCAGGCTTCCAGCCCTGCTGATACTGCCCCCAAGAAAAGGCTCCAGGAAAAATCACTTCTCTTTCAGGAGGCAATAAAAGATCTCTTTCCTCCTCAGGGATGTTGCAGAAACATGAGAAGAACTTAAAAGAAAAAAAAGAAAGGTTCTATAGCTGGGGGAAAAAACAGACAAAGCTTAATTCACAGGACTTTGTACTACATAATCACCCCCACATAGACTGCTGTATACACTTCTGCTGGTTATTTGAATGAATGCTTTAGAAAATACTCTTTTGAAAAGGAATACATCCACATAAAAGCTGTACCACTGGACTCTAACTTACCTTCATGAAGACATCCACTGAAAAAGCAGAGAAAAACCATATTTTTTCCAGCATGTTTAACCTAGCAAGGTGGACAGCAGTTTCAGTACTGTTCTAAAAGACCTATTAAGCATTTAAGCACGTGAAAAATCTCACTGACTCTCTTAGCAAAGTACTCAAGTCCTCACAAAACCAGAGCCTTACTTGCTTCTGGTTGTGTTTCCAAACAGAAGCTAAACTCCATTTCAAACAAGACCATGGAAATCCAAAGGTGCAGAAGTCCTTACTTAGTCACCTGTTGGTTCACCATTATCCACCCTAAGCAGTCAGATATTTTCAGAGAGTAAGGATCACATCTTTATTTACTTCTGTGAGCCACCTACTGTATCTTGTGTCTATCCCATCAGACACTCCTTGACCAACCTCACACACACTGCACACGTACATCCCTCGTGGCTTTTCCTGGCAGCCTCAGAAACCCAAGGGGTTCTTTCACCTCACAGTGCTGGTCTGTGGGGCTCAACCCTACACACTCTGGGTGAAAACACATCTCGTTTTCTGCTTAGCAGACGTGCACTGTAATGAAACTTCTATTTTATCACTAAAATAATCCTGGACATATTAATGTATTCACAGCAGACCAGCCCACCCAATAGCACAAAGGACAGGACTCAATCACCCCAAAATAACAAGCCTAACTCTAATCCTTTATTAGTTATACCTGGGACTTTGTACTGATGTACACAAGCCTTAAGGAATGGTGAAGAATATTTTAGAAATTCTGATTTCCCTTCATTATTGTCCCCGCTGGAGCTGTCCACGGGGGCGTCCCTGCTGGAGCATGCAGTGTGTCCCCGCTGGAGCAGGGCAGTGTCCCTGCTGGAGGAGGGCTGTGTCCCCGCTGGAGGAGGGCTGTGTCCCCGCTGGAGCACGGCTGTGTCCCCGCTGGAGCACGGCTGTGTCCCCGCTGGAGCAGGGCAGTGTCCCCGCTGGAGCAGGGCTGTGTCCCTGCTGGAGCCGGGCTGTGTCCCCGCTGGAGCCGGGCTGTGTCCCCGCTGGAGCAGGGCAGTGTCCCCGCTGGAGCAGGGCAGTGTCCCCGCTGGAGCAGGGCTGTGTCCCCGCTGGAGCAGGGCTGTGTCCCCGCTGGAGCACGGCAGTGTCCCCGCTGGAGCCGGGCAGTGTCCCCGCTGGAGCACGGCAGTGTCCCCGCCGGAGCAGGGCAGTGTCCCTGCTGGAGCAGGGCTGTGTCCCCGCTGGAGCCGGGCAGTGTCCCCGCCGGAGCACGGCAGTGTCCCCGCTGGAGCACGGCAGTGTCCCTGCTGGAGCACGGCAGTGTCCCCGCTGGAGCAGGGCTGTGTCCCCGCTGGAGCAGGGCAGTGTCCCCGATGGAGCAGGGCTGTGTCCCCGCTGGAGCAGGGCTGTGTCCCCGCTGGAGCAGGGCAGTGTCCCCGATGGAGCAGGGCTGTGTCCCCGATGGAGCAGGGCTGTGTCCCCGATGGAGCAGGGCTGTGTCCCCGCTGCCCGCCCCGTCCTTGACCCGCGGCACCGCGGGGAGAAGAAGGGGACAGTGCAATACTAACCCGGCCCTGCGTTTTGATGCCGCAGACACAAACGCCCATCGCCGGAGGAGCCGCTGCCTCCCCAGGCGGTGCGAGGCACAGCCCAGGGCTGCAGGCAGGCACGCCGCTGGCAGCCCTCGCCTCTGCCCTTCTCCATTGACTCGTGCGCCAACTCGGAGGAAAACCCCTTCTCCTGCTCCTCGCTGCCCACCGGGAAAGCGGCGGCTCCCGGCGGAGATCCCCGCTCGCAGCCGGGCTGGCGGGGGCGGCCCGAGGCGGGGGCCGGTCCCGCCCCGCCCCGCCCGGCCCGGCCCGGCCCCGCCGGCCGCCCGGGGGCCGCGCCATGTGCCGCCGCCCGCCGCGGGGCCGCGCCGCGCTCGCCGCCGCCGCGGAGCGTGCGAGGGGCGGCCCGTGCGGGGAGCGAGCGCCGGCAGCGGGGACAGCGGGTCCATGGAGCACAACCACCTCCACCTCCACAACGGCTCGCTCCTGGCGCACCACCGCTATGGCTGCGGCTTGGGATACGCACCTGTCGTCTACTACAGCCTGCTGCTCTGCCTCGGGCTGCCGGGTGAGTACCGCGGGACGGGGGAGGCTGCGGGGCCCCGGCATCGCCCGCCGGAGCGGGTCCTGCCCGCTGTGCGGGGCGGGGCGGGGGCAGCGCCCGCCGTGTCCTCGGGATGCCCCGGGCTCCGCGTGCCCGGCGGGAACAGCGCGGGCGGTTCGAGCAGCAGCATCTCCCGGACAGCAGCATCCCCCGGACATAGGCATTCCCCGGACAGCAGCATCCCCTGGACAGCAGCATCATCTTCCCGCCCGGAGGGCTGCCGTCCCGGCTCTGCCTCCCTCGCCGGGGTTTGTCCCTGCCCGCCCTCGCCCTCCCCCCCGGCTTCGGGCATCCTGACTTTGAACTTGACACACAGAGTCAGCCTGTCGCGAAGTTTGTGCCATTGCCGTTTTGGCCATGCAGTACCAGAGCGGTACCCAGACGGTCGGGTCCCCAGCGATCACCTGCCCGGCCGGCAGTGAGCACAAGTGCAGCTGCAGAGTTTTTCTGCTGCAAATCCCCACCCGACTCAGTGGGGCAGGGCTGGCTTTAGGAAGGGACACGCCACCACCATGGAACTTGACTGGGGAAGGAGCATGCTGTGAGGAGCTTAGCAGACAGTTGTTATACTCGCGAGCCTGTCCCTGTGGCTGGTGGAGCAGACAGGAGGTAGAAAGTCCAGTCTTGAGGTCAATGCGCTGCAAAGGCAATGGCAATGTTGACGTTGAGACCCCTGAGTGCAGGTACAGGGCTCGGAAGAAAGTCCCAGCTGACAGGCACCAGTCTCCAGAGTGCATAATCCTGAGCAAAATTTCCTGCTTAGAAAGGGGACAAAGACATTATAGAGATGCTTGGAACGGGAAAGGCTAGAGACAGCATAAATAAGGAAGGGAAGCATGTCCCAAGCTTGGATGTGAGCACCTGTGAGACAGCACTGCCAGCACACAGCCCCAGACGTGCAGATGGCACACGAGCATCACATCGGCAGCACTGTCTGAGCCGAGACACGCACTGAGCAGCTGCGTCCTCCCGGAGGGGCTGCCTGGGGCTGCCAGTGAGATGCCTCAGCAGACAGGAGTGAGGGGAGCTGCTGTAGTCAGAGCTGCCATCCAGCACTGCTTGGGTGCACAAACAGCGTGTCTTGCTCACTGGCTTAATACCTCCAGCCTGAGAGTGACTTAGAGTGATCCCAAGGACAGGTAGAATAAGTTGGGAAAAAGTTCTGGTGCACCAAGGAGAATTGGTATTTTAAGGGTGTGGTAGAGTTTGGTTGTGTCTGTGCAGAGGTACACATTTTAAGTGCTGTGTGGAATGGCAAGCAGCAATGATAGGTAATAGTCTACAGTTTCTAAATTCTTGTTCGCCTCAATTCCTTCTTCAAGCAAGTATTTCATAGAAAAATTTTTAATCAGACATGAAGAGAAGCCTGCCTCTGAGCAGCATGCATGCAATTACCACTCTCCATATGAATTGATGTGCTTTGTGTTGTTTTGGTTTGGGTTTTTTTCCCCCGTTTCTGGCTCGTAATTAAAATTTGCCAATTGACTAATAGTTCAGAGAACTGGAAAGTTAAGTCCTGTATTTACCCACAGAGGATGCAGGGCACAGGCAAGTATCTGTGCTCCAAAACATTGATGAGTTTTAGCCTGACCTCAAGAGACCCAGCCAGCAAGGATAGGAGGTAGTTTCCTCTTTATTAATTTCTCAGGGGCTGCTTAGATGCCCATAGTAATGACAGGCTCTGATTTCAGCACCAGTCCCCTAAGAACTGAGCAAGACCCTTTCAGGATTATCAGGTGAAGCAGTTGTCATGAAGCACTCTGTGGCTAAGCTTGCCTTTGTGTGTTTCTGAAATGGGGAAAAGTCTTGCATGCACAGACAAGAAAAATTATTTAATGAACATTCTGCACATACTTGCACCAGCTCCCTGAGGATACTGCATTATAATTACAGACCTAACACTGTCATTCTAAGAACATGGTTAAAATCAGACATGGTCCAAATTAGCAGTGGTCTCCTGCATTTCTCAAGGGATCAGACATCAGTTGATTAGGGCAGTGGCACTGCTGCCAGTGCTTAACAGCACTAGCCAAAGAATGTGGTGCTGAGTTCTGTGGGCTTAGATCAGGTGTGGATGTGTCCAGAGCACATTGAGGACAGCATTGGCACTGACACCTGGACTCACTGCACATGTACAGTATGCTGAGAAAATGCACAGCGTGCTGAGTGCATGAGAAATTCATGAGGCTGCTCAGAGATGAGAACAAGCTGGATGTGCTTAGGGGAAGACTCACACAGCCAGGCTTCATTGAGGATGGGGCACAGGGTGACACCAGTGTTAAAGAGCTTTTCATGTTTTAATTTGAAGCTGCTCTTTAGTTTTTTTTAAGCATTAGAAATTTGTAAAGGTAGCAGATTTTGTTAGCTGTTAGAAAAAGAGTCCTGAACTACGTGGGATCTTAATTAGCTCAGTGTGATGCCAAGAATTTAAGAGAAACCCTGTCTAGGATCTGTCCTCAAACACAGCAGTAGTGCAGTGTTTTGCTGAAATGGAAAGAGTTAACTCCTTGCCACAAATCTTGGAGAAAGACTGAGGAGAAGAGAAGCCAGTTAACTGTTTCTACCTTTCCTGCTGTACTGTCTGAAGGAAATTTCACTAACTCAACAACTCCACTTTGAGGCCAAGCGCTGCCAGGCCTGGCTGTGTGTGCAGGAGAAGCATCCTCTGCCTCCTGCCCTTGCATAAACCAGGCACCTCAGCAGACCCTGCTCTCAGCAGTGGCTCCTTCTCCCTCTCTGTTCAACCAGCCACCAGAAAGACTGTAAAAAGCAGAGAGGAGAGAGAGCAAAAAGTGAACTCCCTTCAGCCCTGCTCAGCACACAGAGGCAAGGGCCAGGCTGCACCCACAGAGGCACCACTGCACGCTGACCCTGCACGGCTGGTACTGCACCCCAGGTGGCTGCAGCTCTGCCAGGGGTCATTGTGTCTTCAGACAGCTCGGCCAGGAGGCTGCTTCTTTTCCCTCTAAGCAGAGGCTGGTAGGACAGAGACAGTTTTCTGAAACTTGTTTTGAGTGCAGGAAAAGGTGTCCCACAGGTACGTGGTCCTGCTACCAGGAATGGGGTGTCTCAGGATCAGGCTGCAGGGAACAAGGAGAAAATGCCAGGCAGAGGCACTGGGGAAGGTTTTATGGAGCATTTATGGAGCTATTCTGCAGCCCCTGCTCTGTTAACCCTATATTCCCCTTGCCTGTCAGAGAGAACCTCTGAAGCACCTGCAGTTAGCTGGGAGGCAAGAGAAGGGCTGGAAAAAGTCTTACTAGAAGAGTTTCTTGCTTTAGTGAGGGAAAATGCGAGGAAAGGGATGGTGTTGGATGTGGAGGAGGGAATAAATTGCTCTGATTCAGTCCAAGAGGGGGCTGGTAAAGGTGAGAAAGCAAAGATCAACAAGTACCACTCTCAGTCGGTCCCTTTGTCAATAAGAGCTGCACAAAGCAGCTGCACCAAAGAGCTCCTTCTGTGGTGGGGCCACTAAACACAACCAAGAAGGTCAGGCACAGAAGCAGCACTGCTTGCTGCAGACACCTGGCTTTGACCTTGATTCCTGCTACATTAGGAGGAGCAGCAGCAATGGAGTTGCCTTGCATGCAATCACTTTTCCATAAGGAATGGAGTGTATTGCTGCTGAAAGGACAGAGCATCACCATTTCCTAGATCAGGGTCTGGCCTGATCCAAGTTCCCAGGGCTCATCTCCTCCTGACAGTGTGAGAGGCAGAGTGAAATTTGGCTTCCTTAGCCAGTCCCAGTGGGATTGCTGGTTCCATTTGCTCCGCAGTCAGTTTCCTACCTGGGATGTGCCTTGGCTCTGGGGATCACTGCATTCCAGTGACCCAAAGCACAGCACCTTTACAGCATCTCCAGGAGGCAACAGACTCACAGCAATTTCCCAGGGAAGTTCCACTCCAAACTTCAGGAGCCTAGTCCATAACTGCTTCTTTTATTTGTGCTTTAGGCTTTTGCAGTAAACCAGTCATACTGATCTAAATGTAGATTCAGGACTTCACAAGCTTGGGAAAGCAGCCTGGATGGGCTTGGATGCTCCCAGCTGGAAGGTGTGAACAGGTAGAGTTCATGTCAGACCTGCTGCTGAACAAGGTGACGTGGAGATGTGGACAGCCTGGGTCATTGAAAGCCCAGCCAGGCACAGAGTGCGTTCACAGGGCTCCACGTGGAGGGAGAGAAGCTGCAGTCCTGACCTGGAGGAAATTGTCAGCTCAGCAGGGGTGCCTAACTGGTTTAACACTCTGTGAAGAGACAGATACGTGTTGTGGATCTTGCCCTAACAGATGACAGATTGGCTGTCCTGGCACAGCAAGGCAGATGTTTCCTAGGGTGTTGGATTGACACATGGATGCACTGTGCCTGTGCAAACTGCAGTGTAGTCACAGGCATAGGAAAGATGGAGACCTGATCCTTTTGGAGCCTTCTCTCTATATAAAGTTTGGAATAAGGAGGCTGTCTGATGTGCATGACTGGGTCATCATCCTGGCAGGGCAGGTCCTGTTGGTGGGCAGAGCAGCCCTGCTCAAGAGACCACCACCATGCAGCAGCCCAGCTGTGTTCCCTGCACCCCTCAGCTGTGTGGGGGAACGAGACCTGAAGGGCATTGCTGTCCCTGTGCCACAGCTGTGACCCACCTGGTACCACGAGCAGTAAGGGGGACAGCCAGCAATGTTTGTTGGTGACTCACATGGTGTGTAGTAGCAGTAAATGCCAAAGCAGGCAGAGGTAGGTGTACACAGAGCACACAGCACTGTGAGTGTCTGACTCCTTTTGGATTCTTGCCATCTGCTGCCTAGTATATTCTTCTGCAATCACTGTGCAGGCTTCTGATTAAAGAGACCATTTCCAACACCTGGATAAATAGCCTTTCTCATAGCAGCACACCTGAAAAATAGAAGTGCTAAAGGAAGATCTGAAAATATGAGTGGGAGAGTTGTGACAATGTAGAGTTATGACCTTGAAAAAACAGCACTCCTGCTGCTGCTCATTAGTGAATAAGAACCAAACCCTCCTGAGACCTGATTCAACCACCCTTTTTACTCAGAGGCCATATATTCTCTGACTTAAAATCTGAATTGGATGCAAGGCCAGTACATTGCATCCTATTAAAAAGGGGACAAATAGGTTGCCAGAACTTTAGCTTGACTATTGGAGCAACTGAAGGGCATTACAGCTCATTTACAGTAGCAGTACTGGACAGAGGGGAGCAAAACTGCTGCTAACACGCCTAAAATGAGTCATTTCCTATAGTAAAATGAATGCTTGTTCTTTAGGAGAGAAAAACCATTATGAAAAATAATAGATTCATTCTGTTCCTGCACAGAACTGGTGACAGCAAGGTGTGCAGATGGGAGTGATTTCGTTTGGTCAGTACATATGGAGCCTGTAGCTGCTAAAATCTTGCAGCCTGAAAGACAGCATGTGGCTGAATCCATGCTAATGCATGGATTGGGGAGATGTTGATTGTACATTTCTGGATGTCACTAGACAGAGTGCAATTGCTAACTTTGGATTTCTTCTGCCACGTCAGTAGGAAGCAGCACTGTCAGGGCTGTAATGATAATGAGGTGCCATATTTGGGAGGCTCAGCAGACTATGAAGTGCACAACCTTGCATGGCAGGCTGCTAAAATGGATTGGAAAGGAAAAACTCCAAAGTACATTTTTTCTTGAAATGACAACGACACAAAAGAGAGAGCACAGCCAGTTTCCACGGTAGGTGGGTAATGCAGAGCCCCCAGTTGTTAAGAAGTCAAAACATTCAGAAGCATTAGGCAGTCTAATATCCTGCTGTTCTTAATCCACCCCCTTACTTAGTTCTCTCCTCCTCATCCTCTTTCTGCTCCCTTCTGTGAAATGGGGGTGAATCAGCAGAAACGAGCCAGCAGAAGGCCTTTAACCACACACGTCACAGTTCAGTGTGGGCAAACAAACAACACGGAGATCTCCTGGTGGGGTGTGTGCTCTGCTTTCACATGCCAAGGGCAAAGCCATCCCTGCCCACAAGAGCTTCCACCTGCTGTTTCAGGTGGTCTTTTTGAGCCTAAAATCTCTTTTCTCATTAGCTTTGAAACACCAGAAAAGGAAACAAAGCCAAAATTCACTCCTTGAGCACAGGAGGCCTTACACACAAATCACCTTTCATTTTGCAGAATGTGGATATGTACTTACAGATACTAAAACCCAATGTCTTAAGTGCCCTTGCTGCTGTTCTTGGGGTGATTTTGTGGGAGAAGATGGTATTGGGTTGCCCCTCAGGACCTCAGTGTGGTTGTGCAGAGAGAATGGAGTGCAGGCAGCCAAGCAGGACTAGAATCAGCAGTCCAGAAGATGACCAAAAAGAATTTTATCCCTCTATCCATGGAAGAAAAGTGAAGCTTGCCTGTTGTAACACTGAAATCTTCCCTTCTACCACCTGAAACAGAGTCCCTGCAATGTACAGTCATTAATCCTCTCCATCTTTTCCATCATATGGAGTATTGCCTGCATGGACAGGTGCTCCAGAGGTTGCTTTGGGTCTCAAGACAAATCACCTGTCAGTCAGTTACATCAGACCAGGATATTTCTCACATATTTGTTCACTCCAAGTGTGTTTTCTTCAGTGTCCTGACTAGCACACTGAAGAGTGATATATCTAGTGAGGATGCAGTATATTCTCTGTGGGGGAATAAAGCCAAACTGCAGTGGTTTTACAAAGTCTGTAATTTCCTGCATACTGTGTAAAATTGGCATAGTGTCTGAGAAAGCTTGGCCATGGGGTTTGCAAGCATGAGCTCCTATTGCATTACCTAATGCTTTAGGAAGACATAAAGACTGGTTTATTTTAGCAAAACCACAATCAAAGGTAAAATCCTCTTAATTATTCATGTTCAGTAAAGAATTCATGGCAATATCCTTATGAAATCACATCCTCTCTCCATCCCAGTCATCCCATGAAGCACCTTTGGCACCTGCCTCAGTACTTTGGCATTTGGTATCAAAAGGGTAGAATGGTTTTGTCACCCTGGAGCTCGAGTTACTCAGCTTGAGACCCCTTACACTGCACTGACAGCCCACATTTAGAAGGCACAGACACCTGCCAAATGAGACACCCAAATTGCCTTGAAAATCCCTGTCTGTCCAGATAAGTTGCATGAATAACCAAATTTCTTTTATGATTTCTGCCTCATTTTGCAGATCACTTTTTCTATTCCCAGCACCAGTTTCCATTAGAAAGCTGTACTGCTCTAGGAGCAAGATGCAAGGCTAGACTTTGAGATGTGCATTTTAGACATTTTTATCCTTGTGTGGGTACCTCTGAATAAGGCTTTGGAGTGGCAGGAGGAATGTCTGGGATTCTTTAGAGACTTTCTGCTCTGTAGGTCCATCTCAGGAAAGGTGGACAAGGAGGGTGAAGATGGCAAGAGGAGAACCAGATCCCTGCTACATTCACACACATATGGCCCCAGTGAGCCCAAAGCAGACCTCACCACATCCTAGCCCAGTGTTCCTTCTGGGCCATTCTCATACTGCAGAAATAGCTCTATTTTATACAGACTACTCCAGGAAAACTCCAGTGGTCTAGGAGAGCCAAAAGCAGCCCAGTGTAATGACACCTTTCTGCCAGACAAGCTGCTGCACTCCAGCCTCTGTGGCTGGCCAGGCTCAGAGGGAGTATCAGCCAGTGGCAGCTCCGTGCCAGTGCCCTCCAACAGGGAGGAAGTGCTTGTGCTGGACTGAAATCCTTCTCTGGCCTCTGTGACCCACTGATGGCTAGTGCCAGCTGCAGTGCAGAGTACCTCATTCACTGCATCCTTCCCCAGAGCCATCTCAGCTAATAAATGCTGTCAGTGAGAAGAATGGCCCCAGAGGCCAGATCTCATTGTCAGAATGTGGCCTCTGGCACTGTCTCATTCACTTGTGACTTGTAAGCACAGGGCCGTGCTGTGTTTTCCCTGGCAGTAGCTAACCCGGGCTCCTGCACACAGGAGGGACTTTGGGCTGTCCTGGGCAGAGCTTGGGCATCCTCTGCCTCCAGGTTCTCTTCCACCCTCAGAACTGGCATGGTCTGTCCCTGCACATGGGATTTTCTAAGCACAAGCCACACGAGGGCCTTTGTACACGATGTGAAATCTCCAGTAGCAACCCTGCATCCGTGCCTACCATAGTTTTATGATGTTCTTTTTTTTTTTTTTTTTGGGCATATATCCCCTCTCCAATCCCTGGGAGATGATGCAGGCACTAGCAGAAGCTGACAGCTCTTCCCTCATGGGGTGCCTTGCTGTGTGCTGTTTGACAGCACTCAGACAGCTGAACAACAAATAAATCCATTTATTTTCAAAAATCAATCCTCAGAGGAACTCCCTGGGAAGACAAAACTTGTATTGCACTAATTATATTCTATAAAGTATCCCTTTATGCTTCACAACAGTTTAAGGAAGGAATTCAGGATATGATAATAAAAGAGAGGAACAGACTGAAGCACTGTTCAGTCTGTCCCCATCTGCTCTAGTGCTGAGTTTGATCTACATCGGTTGTAAGAGGAAAATGTGGACTCACCCTATCTTCTTTCAGGGCAAGCAGCATCCAGAGGTCATTTAAAAATACCACATAACCAGCTATAGCCAACATGAGTAATTATAATGTATTTACATGGCCACAGTATTCTTGTTTGGTTTTTTGGGTTTTTTTGGGTTTTTTTTGTTAATAACTTCTGTTATGTAGCACCTTTGTCAGAAATCACCCATTGTCATCAGCTTCTCCAGAGAGCTCCCACGCTAAATAAGGGCTGAATGCCATCCTTATCTCCAGTCTGATAGCTATTGGTGAGCAGCTGTGTTAGGAACCTTTGTCAGATCTGCCTGCTGGACACAGTACCTGTTTACATTTGAATATTGCCTCCTAGCTTAGAGGTAATCATCTATTTCCATCGAGCCAGAACATCCCTTTTTTTCCACAGCTTTTTTTTAGCATATTGTACTTACAGTCTTGGAGTTCTTAAATCTGAAAAGGAGGTGTTACTAACATTTTTTCTGAAGCAACTTAAAATTTCCCATTTGTAAGCTGTCTCTCTGTGCCAGTCAGGTGACTACTGCTAAGCCTGCAGAGAAGTTTCACACATTACACAATAATTTGTGGTGATCCTAGCAACAACTGGGTTGGTAAAAGGTGTCCATTATATTCCATGACCTCATGTTTATCATGCTCAGTGAGCAGCACTCATGGCTACTCCATGTAGGTAGTTTATAAAGCTGAACTGCTGAACCACAGAACCACCTTGTTCCCAATGCAGGGAGCTGCTGCTTGTGTTGTAAAGGCCACTTGACTGCACAGGCTGCTGTGTACTTGCAAAGTGCTCTCAATCCAAAAAAAAAACCAAAACAAAACCCACAAATAAAGCCCAGAACTGTGCCTATTTCTTCTTTAGGCAGATACAATCACTCCTGCTTAAGCTCACATGCAGTGAAAATAGTGACTGAAAGGAGCTCTTCAAATCCCCTGCAAAGGCTGTGTTTAGACACTATTTGAGTGATGTCTGTCATCCATGAAATGAGAAGCTGGGGGCAAAACTGTGTCCTGGGACACAGGCACTGCTTTGAGGCACAGAGGACTGCCCAGGCTCTGCAGCCAAGGCAGCACAGCTTTGGTATGGGAAATAAACCCAAACCCACACGGGGTCCAAAGTTACTCCTAAAGGAAGATCCCTCTCAGACACAAAGGACCTCAATGGCATGGATTTTGGTGCTGCAGTTTGTACTCAGAAGCTGATAAAATCAGAAGAGATGTCAAAGGAGGGATGTAGGTGTCCTGTGATGAAGTCTGCCTGAGTTAGAAGGTTGCCTTAGAAGCAGCCTAGAACGAAGGTGTTTGGGTATCAGAGACCTTTGGATGCTGTGTTTCAAATGTCTCATGTCCTCATGCCTGGAGGGAAAGATTTGAGACTGCCATTTTGTACAGCTGCTTCTAAATCTGCCAGCAGCACCTCAAGGCTTCAGCCAGCTAGTCCCCAATCAAGCCCTGGTTCTCAAACAGATATTTATAAATTCAGAATACTGCACTGCAGCAAGTGATGCTGTCATAAATTCCCATCTGTCATCCCCTAATCATCTCCCAGCACAGTGATCAATCTCTTTCAAATTCAAATGATCTTATCCACTTAGTATCTAGAAAATGCACTGCAAGAAATGGGCAGTGTACCATCCAGGACAATTTAAGTGTGCTGACCTATCCAGCAGCTGTATGTAGCTCCACCTACATTACAGCAGAGACAAATATTTTTATATCTCCATCAGCATCATCATCTCTGCCATAGTTCTCATCACAGACTACCATGCTAGTGCAAGAATTAGTGCCAGCAAGGTTAAAATACGGTCACAAATACTCTTCTATCACCCTTCACCCTCAGGAGGTAATTTTTGCCCACAGGAGAGCAGCACACTGAGGGGACACTCAGGAGTTACTGAGAGACTGGCACAAGGACACAGTTGGTCACAGAGTGGTGTGCCCACCCACTTCCCATTTTACTGAGCTTTAGATACTGTTTGAAGACACACCAAAGACCAACTTAACACTGGCTAGGAAATGGATTAAGGACTGAGGCATCCATAGCTCATCTACACTTTCCCCAAAGTTTGCAGCAGGAAAAATACTCACAGACCCTGTGCTAAGACACAGGCATACTGGCAACTTTCTGCTGCACCCCAGAATGTATCTGTTTTCACAAAGTAAATGGTGTTACTATATTTCATATCATCCAGCAAGAAAAAAAGCTCTAATGTGACCCCAGGGAAAGCATTTCCAGTACCAGATACAGTAACCCTTGCAGAAAAAACTGGGTAGATCTCATCTCATGTGTACTTTGTCAGATCAATTTTCTAATCTGGCTCACCAAGCAAGGCTCATTGGCCTTAGATAAATAACTTGCATTTCAACCCACTGCTGTGGCTGGGAACCCTGAGAGAGGCAGGGGCAAAGGGTACAAGGGACTGCTCATAAATCTGCTCCTGTGGCACAACAGAGTGGGGTAAGAAGCAAGCAGCAGGACCCCTGCAATAGAGAGAAAGTGTGAGGAGCAGGGCTGCTGTACCTGCACACAGCATGGCTTCAGCATCCCTGCAGGAGCTGCTCTGGCAGTCAGGCCAGTTACCAGCAGGAACCAGTGCCTTCAGACATGCCCCTTGCTGCTCACTGGCTCCAGCTGCTGGGACTGGAATGAGTGAAATCCAAAGGATTTAAAGAGAAGATGCACCCCATGGGTCACATCCAATATCTGTGAAGCTGAGCCAGTCAGCCTGGCTGGCCAAAACCAGCAGTGGCTGCAGAGCCATGATAAACACTCCAGCTCGAGGATTTCCTTGACAGTCCATCACTCACTGCATCTCCAGGGCTCATCAGCAGGCACAGCAGAGACATTTCTCAGCAAGGAAGTGAAAAATGACACAGCAGTTCTGGCTGTATCACCTCTTGTCTCCCACGTCTGCACTGAGCTGAAATCAATGCAGTTGAATTCACGTTAATGGAGGACAGAACTGGGAAAATTCCCCTGAAGGCAATTTGAGACAGAACCACTGGAAAGATCGTGCTTCTTTTTTTTTTTTTTTTTAATATAGGAAAAGAGTCAGTTCATTGTCATGTTTGGTTTAGTATTTTTTTTTCCAAGATACAAAATTAATACATTCAGTTAACACAGAAATAGGTGAGGGCTGTTAGTCAGGATCATTCACTCTGCTGCAGTTCATTTCCCTGGTGGCAGAAATCTGCTCCCAGACAGCAGGCTTTGAAGGCATTCATGAAGGAGGAAGTTTTTTCAGTGCCAAGTAAAACAGTTTTTAAAAAACAAGCATTTTCAGTTGTAGGACGTGTCGTAGGCTATCATTACCTTTATGTTACCAACTTCCTTTTTCTCTGGTTTAAAGGAGTCTTTACAATTATTGTTGATTTATTTTGGGAAATCCATCAAAGCTGGCAGAAATGTTTGAAGCACTGAATGCTCAGAAGAGGTGATTTACAGAACTTGGGAAAGTATCAACTACAAGCATTTGGCAGTCTCTTGTACAGTAAACCAGATCTCTGATTTTTAAGCACTTCTTCAAGTATTCTAGCCAAGTGATACCAGCCTCTGATGGGAACAATCTTGTCTGTCTCATTCTAGCCAAACTGATAGTAGGAATAATAGGATTTTTTTTTTCCAATTCAAGACTGCACAGTAAGTTCTAGTAAACAAGAGGAAGTAGTTAAAATTTGGCTACACCTTAGTGCTCCAGCAAATCTCTCAAGTACTACAAGGGCTGTTTATATTCACTACCTTTCTCATTCATCCCTTGTTATATGAAAAAGTACAAAAAGTAAGGTGGGAAATAAGAATAAATGTGTGAGTGAGCTTTTTTCCTCCTACCACTCCCTTTGTGTGCTCAGACAGGAGTCCCAGCACTCCCTTGCTCAGGGGGTGGATTCCACAGCTGAGAGCAGGGCCACATGCTCCTGTCATTGCAACATCTTCTTCAGAGAAAACACCAGTCGGGTGTTTCTCTGAAAACACCCGACTGGGATGTTTTCCTTTTGGTTTCTTGAACTTTATTAAGGTGGTCATGTTGCCAAGTGCTTGAACAACTTCAAGGAAGCACTCAGAAAATGTGATGTTACATCTTAATAGCCTAACTCTGTGTTTCTTTCTCCACAGCAAACATCTTGACAGTCATCATCCTCTCGCAGCTTGTAGCTCGCAGGCAGAAGTCCTCCTATAATTACCTTCTAGCTCTAGCTGCTGCCGACATCCTGGTTCTCTTCTTCATCGTCTTTGTTGACTTCCTCATGGAAGACTTCATCTTAAACAAACAGATGCCTCAGGTACTGGACAAAATAATCGAGGTTTTGGAGTTTTCTTCCATCCACACGTCGATTTGGATCACGGTCCCGCTGACCATCGACCGCTACATCGCCGTGTGCCACCCCCTCAGGTACCACACGGTCTCCTACCCCGCCCGCACCCGCAAGGTCATCGTCAGCGTCTACGTCACCTGCTTCCTGACCAGCATCCCCTACTACTGGTGGCCCAACATCTGGATTGAAGACTACATCAGCACGTCCATGCACCACGTCCTCATCTGGGTGCACTGCTTCACTGTGTACCTGGTGCCCTGCTCCATCTTCTTCATCCTGAACTCCATCATCGTGTACAAGCTGCGGCGAAAGAGCAATTTCCGCCTGCGAGGGTACTCCACGGGGAAAACAACAGCCATCTTGTTTACTATAACTTCTATTTTTGCCATACTGTGGGCACCAAGAATAATCATGATATTGTATCACCTCTACGTGTCTCCTATAAACAACAGCTGGCTGGTCCATATTGTGTCGGACATCGCCAATATGCTGGCGCTGCTGAACACTGCAATTAATTTCTTCCTCTACTGTTTTATTAGCAAAAGATTTCGCACAATGGCAGCTGCCACCTTGAAAGCCTTCTTTAAGTGTCAGAAGCAACCTGTGCAATTCTATACAAACCATAACTTTTCCATAACGAGCAGCCCTTGGATTTCCCCAGCCAACTCTCACTGCATCAAAATGCTTGTTTACCAGTATGATAAGAATGGGAAGCCTATAAAAATATCACCATGAAAAGGCCAATAGTTGGAGTTTCTGGGCACAAGTTCCTTTCAAGTGGTTACATCTTCAGGATGTAATTTTCTGAAATGGCTTTTTTGAAGAGAGGTCATTTGATTTCATTTCCCTGGGCAGCCAGGGGCAGATCAGACTGTCGGGAGGAAACAGGAGCACTTGATTTTAGGAGCAAAAGTGAGAGGGCAAACACCTCCATCTCTTATATAGCATTTTGAATATGCTTCTGAGTTCAAGTCTTAGTGTTCAGTCACACTCAAATGTTTTGCATCCCAACACCCGTGCAATCCAAAGTCATCAGAAGGTCAAAGCCACAGCAGTGTTTAATTACAACCTTTTAAAACACAACAAAACCTTACTTGACCATCAGTTTGCTATTGAGAAAGTAAACAGATGCTTTTGTGTACTGTGGAAGGTGCCATTTCTGGAGTGTGCACTTGCCAAAAATGATGTGTTGATTCTGGCATGAAATGCCCCCAGACACAGTTGTGCTGTCAAGGCCTCCTTGCAGGAGGCAGTGTGTGAGACACAAAAGGTGACAAGCCTGATTTTTGTTCATTTGAACAAGCTTGAGGACTGATACAGTACCTGTTGCAGCCTTGGCATGGAAAGCAATCCTGCAAGCTGCCAATATTTGTGTGTTTTAAGTTGTTATTTAAGAATGTGACTGGGACAGGGGAGCTTGAGGGAGGGAGGGATGTTTCTAGAGCCAAGAACAAAAGCAGCATCTTTCCCCAAATATTTCAATCATGGTGTCTAAGGACTTTGAAGGGTGAAACCAAGTCCTGCCTAAAGCAGAGCTCTCACTGAAGCTGCTACTGTGAGCAGTGACCAAAGCCTTCAAGTTCCTTCTTAATCACAGATTCTCAGTTATCCCCCATGTTCAGGCCTTTAGGGATTAACATATAAAACCCTAAATTTAAGATTTTCTTCTGATGGATGATGCTATCCTATTGCAAATTTGCCATTTAGTTGTTTAAAAAAAAACCCCAAAAAACCATGAAAGAAATTCATTAAATACCCAACAGCAGTAAAAACATTGGAGCCTTAGTTTAAGCTGATCTAGGTATTCCACTTATTTAGAGGAGGTTAGCTTCTCTTCCTTCACACTCAAAAACCAGCATTCCATCAATGCTGAGTGTAGAAAATAAGAGATTTACAGGAAGGCTGAAAATGCATTTCTTTTCATTTCTTTCCCTTTCAGATCTTGGCACGTGGTCTCTGGGAGCCACATGCCACAACCTCTTTATTCACTGGGCACTTAGTAGAGACTCACTGGTGTGAGGGCAGTGAAGTGTGTGGTGAACACAAGCCCGGCGTGGTCAGTGCACACAGCAGACCCTCAGGAGCTGCAGGGCAGTGGTAGCTTGGTGCTAACTCTGTGTTTGTGCCTGTGCCCGTCACCAGTGCCAGCAGGGAGCTCGTGGTGCATCAGGAATGAACACAGAGAGGTCCTCTGAGGAGGAATCCAGTCAGTCCTGCTATGGTGGGATCAGAGGGCTGAAAGCATCTCTCTAAAACACATGGATGGCTCAGCTTTGGTGCAAATCCCCTAAGAAATGCCAAGTGAAGTCCTGCGGAGGACAAGAGCCTGGTTCCCTTATGCCACAGAGGTGGTGTTTGCGCGATGCCTGGTACCCACATCCTGCAAGAGCCAACCCCACCAGAGCTGAACTCACCTTCCCCAGAAGGGAATGGCAGCAGAAGGCCCAGGCCATGGACACCAGGCCATGGACACCAGGCTATGGATTCCAGGCCATGGACACCAGGCCGTGGACACCAGGCCGTGGACACCAGGCTATGGATTCCAGGCCATGGACACCAGGCCGTGGACACCAGGCTATGGATTCCAGGCCATGGACACCAGGCCGTGGACACCAGGCCGTGGACACCAGGCCGTGGACACCAGGCCGTGGATAGCAGGCCATGGATAGCAGGCCATGGATAGCAGGCCATGGACACCAGGCCGTGGACACCAGGCTATGGATTCCAGGCCATGGACACCAGGCTATGGATTCCAGGCCATGGACACCAGGCCGTGGACACCAGGCCATGGACACCAGGCTATGGATTCCAGGCCATGGACACCAGGCCGTGGACACCAGGCCGTGGACACCAGGCCCCCAGCACAGCATGGAGACGTGCTCTCCAGAGAGGTCCAGGCTCGCTCAGGGCAGAGAGGGGATGCCCAGGGCCCTCCCAGTGGCAGAGCTGCTCAGCAATTCTCTGGGAGGTGCTGAGGCACCCCAGGGACCCCCCAGAGCAAAGACAGGGGCATGTCAGGGGAAATGGGGGCTGAGGGCAAAGCTGAACCTTTCCAGCCTCACCCACCAGAGGGATGGAATCCATTTCAATGTCCCCAGAGAGAAATGAGGAGCTTCTCAGTCTCTTGGCTCTTCATCCTTGTGATCTCAAAGCTTCACCTTTGCAATAATGAGGTGTAAAAGAGATGCTCAGCCTTGCTGTATCTGTCATGACAAGGTTAAAATTATTGCTCCCTTTATAGTGTTTTACAGAAATGAGTTTTGTGGCCATCCTCCCTGCCCTTCTCTGAGAAACCTCCCCCTGGTCTTTGTCAGTTGATAGTAACCAAAGTTACCTTATGGAAAAGGTACTGTACATTTCATTTTGGAAAAACACTGTATTTATAACTTATTTTTATTCTACATTTGTTATGAGGAATGCTTAATGAATTAAATGTGAATGAGTCTGAAGTGCAATATCTGTATAGATAAGTGGTTCATTTTTGAGAATGTATCTATTGAAAAAATACCTATTTATACAAGAAGTTCACTATTCTACTTAATATAATAGCAACCTTAAAGAAAATAGTGAATGTTTAGGGCTTTTATTTATTAAAAAAATTCAATTAAGTGCATGGCATATGCTGCCATTCACATGCTGTTACTTATTAATTTTTGTAACATAATGTTTATCCTGCAAACTATCAGTGTCATCTGATTTTTTCTGTCCTGATAATGTATTTTTGTAAATTACCATATTTAAAAACAAAAATCTTTCTGTGGTTTTTTTTTCTCTATGAAAAATAACGCATTCAGCTCTTGTAACTTATTTGAAAATCTCACAATCGTTTTCCATACCCTTTTAGGAATGACAAGGTGCAATTTTCATGTACAGTGGATAGATCATTTCACTTCTGCTAATTTAGGGCTTTAAAGGCTTTCTTCCAAAGCCCTTTGAAGTTAAAGGGAATGTTGCTGGTGAGTTTTGTCGTTGGTTTTTCCAATCCCCATCGTTTTAGGAGGGCTTTGGATCAAGCTGTATCTTGTTAGCAAACATTCAAAGCCTTCTTAGAGTCCAGTCTGGATAATAAAGCCTTGACTTTTTAGTCTGCCATATGGGAGCTGCTGTTGATAATACTTGCCTTATTTTTGGTTGTGTGAAGCATCTTGCAATGACTGTTGCTAACTAGCCATTGTCTTGCTGTATTATTTGTACCTCCTAATTTTCCAATAGTAAAAACTTAACCAAGCACATGTAGTGTCATTATTTAGGGAAAAAGTATCCTGGAGACAAAACCATCTTTGTTGTGGAGATGGTCTTTTGTACTCTAATTTATATTTCAAATATCTACGATTAGAAAAAATAAGCTGTGAATGGACAGTTTTACAATTACTTATAGGTATACATTCTTGAAGACCACAACTAGGAACAAAATACTTTTTAGATGAGTTGCTGGTATATAAAATTATGGGACCTATCACCTATTTAAATTGTGAATATTGATATTTTCATAAGTAGACAATATATTGTGTTTGATGAACTTGTTTGTATTATAATAAATTATGGTGCATAACTTATAACTGTGTTTGTAGCTATTGTTTGATTTATGGATTCTTATAATACTTCTGATTTATAGATACTTATGATACACTTCAAATAAGAGATAGAAGGTAGATTGTGAACCTCAGGAGACTGCACGTGGAAGAAACCAAACATTTTTTCAAATGAACACTGCAGATTTCATACCCCCAGCAAATGTAAAACTATCTGGGATCAAGCTTCTTATTTCTCTGGAGAAGTAAAAGGACATGAAAAGGACAAAAAATACTAAAACTAAGCTGAGAATAGAGAAGAACCTGACCAGAAAATCCAAGAGATCAGAAGAGATCAAGAGACCAGAAAATGTCTTAGAGATCAAACACTGAAGGGTTAAGCACACTGAGAGGACCATGCAGGAAGTGCTTGTCAGATTTCCCTGCTGTAAAAGGCTTGGGAACAGGTTTTAAAATACAGCTTCAAAGAGACAAATGAGGGGAAAGAGGCACTGTCAGACTTGATGGAGCTTATCAGAGTTGTTCCTTAAGGAAGGAGCCTGGGGTCTGCCTGTCTTGATACTTTCATTAACAGCTGTGGCATGAGAAGTACTGATGAAGTGTACAGGTTATAAAAATGGAATTATACTGCTTGCAGAGGACTGAAGGGCAGGTATTTCATGTAAGAATCAGATGGCCTTGCAGATTGCAGTGATAAAAATGGGATGAATTCAACAGTAATAAACACAAGGTTCTCCCCTTGTCTGCCTCTAACAATACACTTGCTATAAAACTTCAGCAGTCAGAAACAACCAAGAACCCAGTTGTGCCAGCTGGGCTTGAATGACAATGAGTCACCAACACAAAGCAGCTGAGAAAAATCCCAGAATGTAATCACAGACACTTCTAACAATACAGCATGGTATTAATTGCATTTTATAAGACTTCATGTGCTATATGCATATGTATATAAAGGGATAAATAGCAGTGCAGAAAACTTGATGAAACTGAGCTGGAACAAAAATAAGCAGTTACAATTTTTCCTCAGGTAAATTTGTCCTGGAAGTTAGAAGACATTCTAACTAGCAAAGCAGGGAGGCTCAGCAAAAGCCTTGCTAGCAGCCCAGACCTCCCCACTGGTTTTAAATGGAACCTGGTGGGTTCCACACAGAATTATGAGATGAGGCAGGAGGCAAAACACATTGGGACCTGGCAGGTCCCTAACTCAGCTCAAAGAACAGCAGAGGTGTTCATTCATCCCATCTCATGATGAGGGGAAGCATGAGAACCATGAGAGCCAGCAGCTACTCAGAGCAATTCCTGCAGTGAGCCACAATTCCCTCAGCAGCTCTCACTGTGGGTGCTGCAGGTGGGACCACTCCAACGCAGCCCCACTGAACTCACACCAACTTCTGCCTCAGCTTTCAGTTCTTCATACACCCTTTTAAGCCCACCAGAAGAGTAGAATTTTAAAAAGCAGCTTCATATAGTCCTGAACAATTAAATAATAATCCTACCTATTGCAGGCTGGGGCTGGATTTGCAGGATCTGCATTTCTGACAGCATGCAATTAATTCCCAGGAGTTGCCAGACACACTAAGGGGGTTGAAAGGCTCCAGCCTTTTGTAATAAATAGGCATCAAAAATGAATTTACTATTAGCTTCCTACAGAGAACCAAATACACATAAATAGTTATTGCAATTACAAAATTGTATCAAGAAATATCAAAGACTCATGTTTTCCTGCCTTAACCACAGGCCAGAAATGCTGCTCCACGTTTTTCTCCCAGTCTGCACCTTTTTCTAGCAGACTAAATGGACAAGATGAACTGCAGGCAAAAGTATGATATTGAATACTACAGCCTTACAGATTAATTTGCTGTAACAGAACGTTCTGAAGACCTTCAGCTGTGCACGGCTCAGCACTGGCTTGTGCTGTACAGCAGCATCATGAAACAGCCCCTGGTCTGAGGGTTTTGCAGGGATTTGTGGTGTCCAGGCAGAGCCTTGTGCTCCAGCAGGTGCAGGTTAGCCTTGGGAAGGGGTGGTTGGAAAGGCAATAATGTGGAACAGAAAGAGGAACACTGTGGTGCTGTCCCTGCCATGGCAGGGAGAGAGACCCTGGGATGGGCTCTGCTGCTGGAACCTGGCCCCAAATGGGGCAGTGACCCCCATGGATGGCACAGCCCTGCAGATAGACAATAACCTTCACAGTCTCAAACAAAAAGCAGCAGAGGGCTAGTGTCACAGGAGAGATCAGCCTCTGGTGTTCTAGAACATCATTTCTCCCACCATTGCAGTGTCACAGCACAGTGAGGCAGCCCATCCACAGGAAAAGTTCCCAGGCCCCTTGCTGCCCCTGCAGATCTGCCTTGCAGCTGGGATTTTCCTCATGACACAAAGATGGCTGTCATGCAGAAAGTCCCCACCAGCCACCATCCCAGCCAGCAGAGAGAAATTCATCTTGGCCACTGAAAATGCCCGAAAGTGCAGCAGAGGGGACACATGCCATGGTCCCACGTTGTACATCACACAAATGAGGACAATGAGCCCTCCTCCACCAGCCACCCTGCCCACCTGGAAAACAGAAAAGAATTTAAACAGTCAAGACTTTTCCCTCCTGGATTGTATAATGGAGTTTGTAACCCAGCCTCAGGACAACCAGACTTTCCAACAACAGGATGGAGACATTCAGCCTTGTGAATTAAATACCACCATGAGCCTGGTGACAGGCAGTGGCTTCCAGCAGTACCTTCCTGGTCATTTGTCACAGTCATCTTTGTAAATGTAATTGATTTTGCTAGACTGAGCTCCCACAGGTTTCTGTCCTGCAGGTACAGACCTTCAGCATTGCTACATTTCTAGAATAAAAGTATGAGTAAAAGACCAAATCTGAGATGTCATGTTCAGAAGGAAATCCATCAGCCTGTGACTAGTGCACATCTCAGGTATTGGGCTAAAATCACACAGGGCTGCGGCCAAACAAAATTGTACATTTTATCAAACATTGCTTAAAATGGTCTTTAGCAGAGATCCATTTTCCTGAATTTCCTCTCTGGTGTTTTTTTGGTTTTTTTTTTTTTTTTTTTTTAATAGGTCTCCCCTCTCCCACATGTGCTTTAATGAAAAAAAAAAAAATAGAGTACATACTGTGGAGTTTTTCCTCCTTTTTCTTTCTTTTTTCTGCTTATGAGTTTCAGAAAAAGCAACCTAATTGAACTGTGGGCAGTTTTAAGGAAGGGATAACTGTGCCCAGTGACACAGGAGCAGAGGAATCATTTGTATTACCTCCTCTTTTAAGCTTTATTGCTAGGGTCAATTTAGGCAGAAACAACCCAACCCCCTGCCTCTTGCTGTGCATCCTAAACAGGTCAGATGATGTCAGATAATTGCTTTGCTTGTGTTTAAGACAAGAAGTTCATGCTGGTGATGTTGAACAATGAGGTGCAACAAGCCCCGGCTCCTCCAGGGGCATCTGCTCTCTCTGAGCTCTCAGCCCAGCTCCAGGCTCAGAAATGGTCACCTGTCCTCCTGTCCTCCCTCTGTGACCTGCAGAGCCCAGCAGCCCCACTCAGACCCCTTTCCCTGCTCACCCTGTCCCCTCTCACAGACAGGCAGGGCTTCTCCACACCCTGTGCCTCTGTCCAGCCTGGCAGGGACACTGCACAGGTTTGCTACATGGCAGGTTTGCTTGGAGGGGAAAATGGGGAAATTTAGGGTTGCTATAAGCAGCTCCTTATCCTTGGACTAGAGAGCATTATACAGAGCCCAGGGGTGCAGAGGCCAAGACCAGAAGATGCTACTATTTTGATTTTAAATTGTAGATGTCAAATGAATCCTATTGTCTACATCTCCCCAATCTGATCAAATAGCAACTTTAAAACAGTATCTGTTGTTATTTACCACCAGTATTAATAGAGGTTGTGTGTGGGAAAATTAGCTGAAAGCTGCTTTATAGATTAAAGCTGACTTAGATTATAAAAGCACAAAATAAGTAAAGAGAACCAAGAACTATCCTGACATATAAAACCATTTAAAAGGAGTCCCCCTCAGTGCCAGCACAGCTCCAAGTGGACCAGAGGTGCACCCTCTGGCTGCAAGGCTCCACATACCAGTGGTGAGGACAAGGAGCAGCCCTGTGTGCCTGATGGGGTGTAATGTGCCCAGCTGTGACAAAAAGCATCCCCAGCCTGGCTGAGCCAGCCAAGAGGCACAACTGCAAGTCATCCAAACCACCTTTTGAAACTGCATCCCAGAGGATCTCCAGCAGACATCTGGCCACAGCTGGCTGCTTAATCAGCTGCCTGCAGGAAGAGCCACATGCATAATAAACCAATTTTCATTTAAGCCCATCTTGCACTGGCGTGACCTTTTCCAGGAGTGCGTTTGGGTAAGCTCCAGCAATCAGCAGCGCTGAGGCTCAGGAGGGAGCTGCGTGCGGGGAGGCTCCGGCAGGGCAGCCCCGCAGCGCTGCCCGGGGGCAGCGGGAGGAGAGAGCAGGAGGGGTTTATTGTGGGAATCCTTAAAATCAGAGGGTTTTGGGAAAGCTGCATTTAATAGAACCTCACACTTGTTCAGCAGCCACCCCACATCTGCCAGCCTGTACCAGTTACTGCATTGAAATCAGGAGACACACTGCAAGGTACCCCTAGGCATGGATGCAACCACAAGCCAGCAGGTAAAGGCAGTGGCAGGGATGACAATCAGTGCTGCTGAAGTACATGAAACAAAACCAAACCTTTCTCCACTCAGGCCTCTCTGCACTACTTACCCTCCAACACCCCCACAAAGCAAGGAAGGAGAACTATCAATATCTTGGTGGGGTTTTTAACAGCTGAGTTTGTCACCATTTTTCCCCACTCCATTAAAGTCTCGGACAGATGTATGAGGACAAGTTACCCTTCTCTGTGGTGAGTCATCCCTGGCCTTGCCCACTTAGAGAGGTGTTTGATTGATATCAGGGTGAGAAAACCCCAGATGGCAGAATGTGTTGCCTTACCAGCATTCCCACTGTGCCACTTGAGCAGTGCAGGACTCACCTGCAGAGACCCAGGATCAGATTCATGAGCAGCAAGAAATTGCATGGCTCTGCTCCCATTGCAGCTGGGGTTAAATTCCAAGAGAGAACTGATTGAAGATATAGCTCAAGCAGCTCCACATGGTTTTGGAACCAGGTTTAAAAGATTTAAATGTTCCAGGAGACGAAAGTATTGACTACCAAATGGATTCAGCAAAACTCATTCTCATATTCACAAAATACTGAGCATTTAAAATCTACATTGCACATATTTGCTAGTGATTTTCTGGAAAACAAAAACTATTACATAACAAGTTAAAAGACTTTGCTGTACTTTTCTTTGTTTGGTTTTCTAAAAGACAAAACTCAGGCTAGTTTTGACCATACAGTCCTCCTGCCTCCAGGAGGCCACCAGACATCCCTCTTGGCTCACAAGCCACACACCTACCCCTGGCCACACTGGGACCACAGCATGTCCCCTCCCCATCCATATCTCTAATGATCAGTGGGTCACAAAGAGGAACATTGACCCTTTTCTTGTTAGTCAGTAGTTTATGGCAGTCGGTATCAGACAGGGAAAATCCAGCTTTTGAATTCCTACAGGCGCTCTGACCTTGTCCTTCAGAGCGGGTTTTTACACCCAGAGCTCCCACCTTTACCTGGAGCCACACCAGCCTTCTGCAGCAAACAGCTCTGCTGACTCCAGAGGGCCCTGGGAGCTTGGCAGCCTCTGACACAGCTCTCACTTTATGGGGAAGCAGGTGGAGAAATGAGTGTTGCTGTGGGTTCTCAGACTGGTGTACACCAGCCTCCTGGTGGGTGGGAGTGCCACCACCCCCTCCTCGCCTCCTGGCAAAGCCATTTCCTGCACCTGCAAAGCCCCATCTCCTCAGGCAGCACTGGCACATTCCCAGTGGCCACAGGATGCTCACTGGTGAGGTCTGTGGCACAGCTCAGGCATGCAGGGGCTGGGAAATGTGAGCTGCTCATGTCCAGTGAGCTCCCAGCTAAGCACCAGGTGATCAGAAGAAATGATATTTCAGAAGCAGCTCATCTGGATAAGCCTTTTAAATCACATTGTGCCCACCAAGACATCTCAGTTTTACAGCTCCTAAACCCAAAATCTCCTTGATGTAAATAAACAAGCACGAGCTGAAGGCTGAGTTAGTGCAGAGTCAGACAAAGCACACGCCAATACCTGCAGGCACACGAGCACTTTGTGAATCCAGTTTATAATGAACTGGGCACACTGTTAAGGTTTGGCTGGCCAGGCTGGCCTCTCAGCAGGTACAGAGATTTGCTTCCTGACCTGGGGGTAAGATAGACAGCTGCTCTCCATGATGTGGGGATACTCCTCAGGATCATTGCCTGGATTTTTTTAAAATAAATATTTTGTTTTGAGAACTTCATTGATGCAGAAATGTGCTGGAAGGATTAATGCAAATAGATGATCCTACATTAAAGAGCCACTTTAGAGCCGATACATGATTTCCAGAAGACCCCTGCCTCCCTCAGGAAACCACAATGTACACCCTGCATCAGGGACAGCTGCACTACAGCCAGTGTCACATGACAAAGCTGTAGCAAGCTGAAGGTGGCTCCATCAGTAACACCAAATGCTGTCAGTGCCACATCTGGTCACTTGGGACAGGTGTCTGTTGCAAAGAGACTTTACTTCATTGCTTCATTGTAGAGGGAAAGCTGATGCTTTTTTCAGTGGTTTAAGGATTCAGGAACAAGAACTCTGCAGATTTCCAGGGAACATATTCCAACATCCAGCAATTTAGCTCATGCTGGCCTTGTTATGCTGAGGAACTCTGCTCTGACACAAGCAGCCAGCTCCAGGGGACAGGGCCCTAACACATCACAGCAGGTCATTATCAGAGAAGGGCCAAGAGTTTCATGCTACACACTTTGTGCCAAATATACTCGAGGGACTAATATGAAACACTAAGAGAATTCAAAAATGGACAGAAGGCTACAAACTGTGGAAACAGAGCCAGAGCTGGGAAATCCAGGAGACCAGGCCAGGGTGCACTTTCCACAGTGGATGTCAATGCATTTTAGCCCTTTCTACCATCCTGAAATCCCTGGGGGCATGATGGGGGAGCAGCACCTTGCAAGTCCTGAGCAAGCATAACTGTTAAGTGCAGAGGAGAAACTGTGCTGGCATGTCCTGCAGCCCAGCACAAGGTGGGATATCTACAGTAGGCATGGGACATCTCAGCCACTCTGCAGCAGAGCAGTGACACTGATGGCAGCTCTCAGCCTGGACCGTGTGCCAGACCTGGCCCCTCACTCAGCTCTTGGGACACCAGTAATTGTGTAATGACACTTCACCAGGCACTGTGATAGCAGCACTGTCCTGGGAATGGTCCCAGCACGAGCAGAAAACCCCCAGACCTGCATTTCCCACCTGCCCACAGAGGCTGTGCAGCTCACCACGGTGCTTTGTGTACCTTTGGAAAGGTCGTGTTGCCACGTGCCCTGGCAGTGACTGCTGCAGCAGTGAGGTCCAACGTGAGGCAGTCACGCTGCAGATCTGATCCTGCTGGAGCAGAGAGCTCCAGGGAGCCTCCAGATGGTGCTTCTGGCACTGCTTGATTCTATTTGCCAGGGACACCCCAGAAAACAGTATGCAGGCATTGTAACTCAATCAAACTAGCTGCTAGGCAAGAAGGGTTAACAGTTCATCTAGAAAGATTAATTTATGCCCAAAACCCTTTCTGTTGTCACTCACTGAGAGAAAAAAGTTAAGCACTGTAAAATGGACAGCGATAATTGCATTTCCTTAAGGACGTGTCTGGCAGGAGGTCGCTATCTGCTCCATGAGGTACGTGACCATGATACTGTCATTTTGACAGAATCAATGTATGTAGTCATTAATCTTACAAATTAAAAACCCATAAATCTCTGTTAAACCCACTGTCATTGATTAGGAATTACATTACCACAATACACAGAAGCCTTTTAATTTTGTTTTTCCTCCAAAATGAATAAACAGGTCTGTTCAGTTTATCTTCTCCTATGCTGGAGTGATAAAGGGCAAAGCCATTTCATGGCTATGCATCATTGTTTTGGAACAAAATCATACCTAAGAAGCTCAGGAAAGGGGGGAATGAAAATGAAAAATCGGTTTCTAGGGATGTCATTTAGCCCAACTACCTGTTATTACTTCTCAGGAGTACCAAACAATGAGGAAGAATTTGTCAAACCTTAAATCTTGTCAATTTGGTTGATATACACCCTGTGAATAATCCAGCAGGTCTCCTAATGAAAAAGACAAGGATACCTTTTCTGTTGGATTTTTACCTGGTTGGCTACTTTTTTAAAGGCTCTTAGCCATTGGAAATAGTCCAGTTTGATCAGTTATCCAATGAATCAACCTTCCAAGGTAACAGATAATTACTTCTCATTACAGTAATGACTCAATAATTCACATAAATGACTAGGAAATCCACTGCTTTCTTCTGAATTTTGACATCTGGGTTGTGCTCTAAAATGCAAAAGCAGTCATGAACTTCAGAATACGGACAATTCAATTAGAGACAGGGATTGATGTTCTGATAGTTCAACACACAAATGCTCTGCTAGACCAGCCTGACTAATCTTCACGACACACCCTGCAGTTCTGGTGTGTTTAGGTCACCACTTCATCTTGTTCAAGCATTTGGGAAGCAAAGTAAGGTCTTTCTGATAATTAGTTATAAAATTGGGACCTACTGTTCAGATTTAACCATCTGTCAGTTTTACTGCTGGGAGGATACATATAAAAGAAGACTTCTGAGGATAAGGACTCAGACAAGAACTTTCTGGAGGGTGTTCCTGGTGAGCATGGGAATGGGAGAGGGAGCACCCATGGATACACACCCAAGGCAAGACCAATGTCCCAAGCTGCATCCCAGTAGCTCCAGCAGGAAACAGAAAGGGCTCAAGGATTGAAACTTGTTCAACTCTTCTATTTTCTTCACTCACCTTTTCTGACAATGCCCATCCCCTGTAACCACCCCTGGCTTCAAACAAGGGGAAAAGAAACTCTACAAGCTGCCGGAGTTTGGATGCAAGCACCTCAATGGAGGGTAATTAAATATAGCATATGTTCTCTTTTAGTACTTGTTTACAGCTGGAAGATCAAATGGTTTTCTCAGACTTTGATCTTGATGCTTCTCCTTGAAAAAACACACAGACAAATTCAATGGACTCTAGTAGCAACTTTTTAGGGATGATGTTGATTGGATTCAGTGTCCCTTGGCAGAGCTGCACATCTTCAGGTTGGGGAAACACACAGTTTTTCCAGGCTGTAAGGGGAACATACCCATCAGTTAAACTGAAAAGAGAGGGAAGTTCAGGGTGCAAACCCCAAAATGGCAGCTTAGGATCAGAAGTTAAAGAAGCAGCCACCCAGTACCTCATCCAAACCTCAGTGCTGCTCTCTTTGCTTCATCCCATTCCTTCTCTGAAGTGCTGGCTGGCTTGGGACACATCCTACAACTGCACCAAGGGCAGTAGCCTTTTTTAAAATAGAAAAGGACATCTATTTTGTGTAAAAAATCTTTTATTGGAAAAAACAGGTCTTATGCAAGAATTTTGTAATGTTTTCACATAGTTAACATCACAAAGTTTTCCTGATTTTATAGGTAAGTTGCTCTAAGGACACAAGGCAAGTTGAATAACTTAAATAGTCCCCAAGACCAAGCCCAGCCAGAGGAAGCTATGGGACACTGACACCAGTCAACAATTTAATTTGCCTGAGGGCTAGAAAGTCAGAGAGTAATACAAGATCCTCTGAACACCAAGTAGCCCTAACAAATATCCAAGCTGAATCTTGCCTTTGACTGTGCCATACAAATAACAGGAGCCACTTAGGAGCTTGCCAGTTCTCAAATTGGCCAGCAAGTCCAAGCCAATCCAATTGGAATAGGAATAGAAACATTTGCCAGAGTGAAGCAAACCACACAAGATCAATAATATAGATCCTGGGACAAAGAAAAATTACTGTGTCTGAAGAAGGAAACAAATGAGAGAAAAATCCCAAATCAATTTTTGCCAGGATCTGGGGAAAAATGAAATAGAATGTGGAACAGCAAAATGGCATTTCTGTGTGTGAAATGAGTGGATATGGGGCAAAATACATATTTACATTTTACACACAAAAGACAACTCCCACTCCACATTCACACAGCTCCTTCCACAGCTGCATGCAAGTGTAGAGAGAGCACATGCACCGGATTCAAAGGGAAAACAGTGAACAAACCATGAGAAAAGATGGGAAGGTTAGCTCCTGCAGATGCACCTTTCCAAAGAGCACAGAATGAGTAATGCCTGAGCAACCCCCACGGGCCTTTGAAGAGAAACAATAAATCCAATTTCTACTTTGAGTGTTAAATACAGCATTTGATAACTCATTCCCTTGCAAAAACATACAGGTAACAGGTAACTACAGCACCTAATGACTCTTTATCACCTGCCTGCCAGTGACAGAAACAGGTTGCCAAAATACTGCACTTTTGGGATGGTTCAATACAGTAATCCCTACAAGAATGGGATGTGAATAAGAATTGCAAATCCACAATGAAGCCAGGCAGATTTTCAGGGATATACACACTCATACATATTCAAGATAACCCTCTTAACCACCAGCTATGATTACAGCACTTAAGGTGGTATCTATTGTCATGGACTTGAGTCTGCAGGATCAAATTTCAATATTTTGCCTTTCAAATCAACTAATGATGACCTATCTCGGATACTAGAGAAGGCAGAAGGAATTTTGAACATTGTTCAGTGTAGACAGCTAAATAATTATGCATTTTATGGCTTATTGCAGGGGAGTCAGAACTTTTTCTGTTGGTGTCATCTGGAAAAGACCTGCTCTTCCAGTCATAGCAACAGACAAAAGATGTCATTTGCTCTGTGAGCTTGAGCTAAACTTACAAAAGCAATGGAGTATCTAAATAATTGCAATACAGTTTGAAATATTAATGTTTTATCAGTGACTAAAACCAGACGTTTTTTCTGTTCATGAATTAGTCAGCTGCTAAAGTTAATTCCTCTATGAAGTTTAGCTTGCCAGGGACCCCATAATTTCTAAGGCACCAGACAATCTTGCTATTTCCTATAGCCAGATTTCTAGTGATTTCAGCTTCAAGAAACCCTGTGAACAATCTGATCCTATTTAGACAATTCTATACCACCCTTCTGCCCAATCCAAGTCTTTGCAGCCTTGTTCACATGGCAGTACAGGTTACAAAGCAGCAGCTATCAGTTGGCACAGCCTGCACTGCCTGCAGTGCTCTCCTACTTCCTTGGATAGATTCCTTGAGGCCACAGGATTAATGGATGTTTTTCCCACCCCAAATGTGGCTTCCATGCACAAGGCACATGTCTATCATGTGTTCTGGTAAGGCCTATGTGCCATCAGCAACAGTGCCAGTGCAGAGACAAGAGTCCTGCTCCAAACACACTCCCTGAAGCCATTCCAACATCAGCAATGCTGCCTGGCTTTGTTCAGAGTCACTTGCTGAGCTCATCATTTCAGGGCAGGCAGGAAGCCAGTGCCCAAATCAAGACCTCCAAACCAGAATCAGAGCCTTCTTCCCACCCCATATAAAGTGGGAGAGACACAGGGACAAACTTGCAAGTTACTGCATTGTCTGGTGACATGGATGAAATTATAAACAAAACCTTTTTGTGTGTCTCAACCCCCCTCCAGATACTAAACCCAAATGCCTTAATCCTTCTCCACCCCATCTTGGGAGTCTCTCAGCCAGCACAGCTTTTACAATTACATGCTCCATCCCTGACTTATGCTAATGTTGTGCTGGAATTGATTACTAGGGCAAACTGCTTAGTGGTGTCTCTCCAAATCAATATTTCACTGCTCTCAGACCACTCAGTTGTCCTCCCCCAGAGCAAAAGCCCCATGTGAAGTGCCCAGTAACTTTAGCAGAATTTCAGTGAAGGCCAGCAGTGCAGATCCTCCACCATGCTCAGTCGATCGATTTTTATGGATTTCAGTGGAGCTGCACTGATCTGCTCTAGCTGGTGATTTGGACCAGCATCATTACCCAGCAGGAGCCTAAAGGAGTTTTTATACCTTTTCCCATCACCTATAAAGCAAGGCCTGGTAACATCTGCAATGGGCAGATCTGCAGCAGCTCCTTCTGAGTAGTTTACAGCCCACACAGCAGCAAATCACCACTAATGCCTGGTTCTCACACCACACGGGGCTCCAGAGCAAAACCACCTCCAGAGCTGCATTCAGAACTGCTGCAGCTGAAACTTCAATCATCTCCACAGAGGCCAACTTGATCATGCCTTAAAACCCTTCCTCACTTTCCCCTTCAAGGATGTCTTTTGGAGCAGCAGCAGGTGCCCCAAGCTCAGGGGGCTGTGGTGGTGGTCACACAGGCAGGGCAGGAGAGCATTTCCCTGCTCCATCTGTGGAGAGGAAAGCCTAGGGTTTTAGAGGGATTTCCACTCACAGCAGTGTCTGGAAGGGGCAGGATGTACAACCCTCTCCAGTTTAGGTCGTGATGAAGAATGTGATTCACAGACCTAAATGCAAGTGAATTTTGTGCAAGGATCTGTCCTAACCCACATACAAAGAAGGTACCAAGGTGTGGATCCTACAGCAATTTGATTTCTCCCCCATAAAATGCATCTGGGCCTGAAGCCAATTACTTCAGTGCATGTTTCATGCTAATATTTATGTGAGAAGCAATTAAGTTAAATAAACTCAAATTCCATTTGAATTTTTAGTCTTTATTGTGGTTTGCCTCAAAAGAAAACTGGTTTTCAGAAAGTCCCAGGCAACTGAGTAAAATGAGGCATTTGTAGTCTCAAATTGGGCACCAAAAAAAGGGAGAGGGAAGACATGAGCATTGCTGCTGAGTACTGGTCTCATAAAAGAGGTAATTATTCCCAGCTCCCAAACTGTAAAGAATTTGGGTAGAGTTTCTTATTTTGTAAATGTGAATTTATTTTAATTAAAATCGTTTGGCATTATTTCAGCACTGTTTAAATTATTTTGGCCAAACTAGTAAATCTGATAATTCAGGACTGAATATAACCAATTAGATTTACTGTATGATACACCATAATCTGATCAAGCTGTCTCAAAGGATTTGACTTGTTAGCATTTCAAAAGCATAGGAGGTTTTTGAATAATTTATTACATTTCTTTCAAGCTCATCTTTGTTAATTCATTATGTAAAGATAAGGCAGATGTTTTACAGAGACTTGAGCCATATCTATTTTAACTTGTATTAATCTGTTGCCAAAGACACCCCCTTTTGCCAGACAGCTCAGTGAAAAGAACAGGTACTGAAAAAGTTTTAGGAGCAGATGAGGGTTGTGGCTTTCAAAATTCAGTTTCAGAGATAAGGGAATTTCCCACAAACCCCTCCACCCTTTCTGAGAAAGAAGTTTTGTTCATTTACTTCTCCCTGATTTCCTGTCTCCAGCCACTCTGTCTCACTCAAGTTTCATTTTAACACATCCACTCTTCCTCCTGCTAGGAGCTGCAACATTTCTTGCATCAAAACCTCTGGAAATAGAATCATTAGCTGGGTTAAACAAACCCACAGCCCCTCAGTTCAGCCTGATGGAGGTATTTTCACCCTGCCCACTACCAGGGGCTGTGAGCAGGCATTTGCTCACCCAGCTCAGTACCAGCCATCTCTCCCTCCTCTGCCTCATAGCAGCTGTTCCAGGGAGCTGCTTCCTTCCTCCCTGGCATCCCCAGGGGACACTCACCACGGGTTATTTTGCTTTGTTCTTGTTCTGCCCAGCAACGAGTTATTCACCAGAGGCTTGACCTCCTGAGAACAAACTTTGCAGAGTTCATTTGGAAAAGGGCACACCTTCATTGCTTGCTCTCTTTTCTGGGAGCTCAGGGCAGCAGGATAACTCTCTACAAACACATCTCAGCACAGGGGCCTGTAAGCACCAAATAGTGACCAACTGTGCTCACCTGGACACCCACAGTGAAAATATCTCACCTCATAAGTGGTAAATAGTTATCACATAAGCAGCTGCCATTCAGACACTTCTCTTGGAATATGATGGATCTGGAGCTGTTTCTTCCTCCAGGATATAGGAGTGTAGACAGCTACCTAAACTTGGCAGATATCTAAACCTAGGGTGATAGAAAACCCACAGTGTTCTTCAGCTGGAAGAGGGGCTAAAATTCTGCACTTTGAGGCTGCAGTTATGAAAAACAGCACTGCTGATGTATGCAAACAAGATTATGGTCTTACAAAGGGGAAAGAAGAAATTACTTAGAGATTTCCTAGAAATCTACACCAGGTCAAAAGATTGAGGCAGCTTGAAAGGATGTTTGCTGGAACTGAAGCCTTCTTGAAAGCAGAATTGTATTAGCAAAAGCTACAGACATGTAAATGAGAACTCTGTAACCCAGCAAACAGAATTAATGAATAAACATTACAGCTCCAAGTGAGGGCTGGGACCATCTGAGAAAGTTCCTGCTGTATCCAGTTCAATATTGTGCTACTTCATGGGAAAACCACTTCAGTGTCCTTTGAACCAAGGCTGACAGTGCTTGCTATCACAAGTCAGCCAAACTTCTCCATTATAGGTCTTTTGAGGGTCAGGACTCAAAGTTAGGCCAAGTTACATGTCAGCATCTGCACCAAGAATAGAAACTGAGGATGTAAGCACAGGGTAAGATGGCTTTTTAACTCATATCTGTGATGGTGCTCTTGTGCAATAATGAGCTAAAAAGAAATCCAGCAATAAAGTTGGAATAATCCCAACATCTAATAATCTTCCTTAGCAATTTAGATATTTTTTTTAAACAGTAATGAGCTTTGAATTATATCATTAGCTAGAATGCAAATTCTGATCCAGGAAGTTGTATTTTATCTTGATTCCATTTTCAAAACCATCTGGACGTAAACCACACAGATGAAGTAGCATCAAAAATACACAGCTATTACTAATTATGGTATGCTGTGCCATTTCTCCCACCACCTGCTAGCAATGACACAACATTACTCAAGAATCAAGCTTGATAAGCTTGATGAATAATTTTAATATTATTTTATTCAGCTTGCAAATTATCTCTGAGCAGATTTTTTCTCCCCCCACCCCTCCCCATATCTATCTTGTTATTTAAAGTTAGTCACAATGGTTTTGGTGACTAATTTCTGATCTGTAACTTGTTTATGAGAACTGTGTTGCAAGGGTTTGAGATTTGAAATTCAAAATTTGGTGTAGTTTAGATTTGACATGTAATTCAATAGTGGTTTACTCCCTGACTAGATAACAGTCCAGTCATCTTCCCAGGGTGAATATTTGCATATGAGGACTCAAAGCTCACTTTTTACCAATGTGTGGTTGTTCCTTACAGTTTTCTGCACCTTCATAGAACACTCTAAGAATGCAGTGAAACTATTAAGGAAGCTTGAGGGCTGGAGAAAAGGAAGATGTAAGGAATTACCTGAGATGTTCTGGTTTTACAGGACTGGCACTAGAGTCAGCTGTTCCAAACAATACTTCCAAATATGTTCACCACTGGATCAATTGACAGGAGGCTTCACAAGCACCTGCAGGTAAAGGCAATGACCTTGTGAGAACAACAGTTCATGTCCCAGCCACCCTCCTGCAGAGGTAAGAGTGGCCTCATTAAGGCAGAGCTCTAATCCTGTCAGAAGTCACACACTGCTCACTGAATGAAGCTTCTGCTTCCTCACATTTCCCATCTTTTACCCTCCAGGACAGGCATCAGTTTCATTTTGAAGGTGGGCATGTTTGAAAGCACAACATAACTGAGCAAGGCACTTCTCACATGGGAGGGGGGTAAAGCAGGAGTATTCCTACAATTCTCCCCTATTCTCCTCAGCTGCTCAGATCCAAGCCCACATTGTGGGAGGGGTGTTATCACACTGTGGGTCAAAGGAGACAAAAAATGCCCCTCCTCTGTAAGCTCAGGAAGCCTCCCAGTTTCCATTCAGCCCTGTGCAATGCTGAAGGAAGATTTAACACAAGGCAGGCACCCCCAGGAGAAGCATTTTCAAGCTGCCCCCATGAAGCAGAATGCTGGGAGAAATGAGTGCCCAGGACTGGGGAGCTGAGCCCTGAGAAAGAGCACAGCCACTGCAAACCACAGGGTCAGACCTGCTGCCACCCTGCCTCCACAGACACTGGCACTATTCCTGCAGTCAAATATTTCTGGAAATACCTGCAGCACATGCTGGATTAAAAATAAATAAATACATAAATAAATAATCATTCAGAGACCATTCCCTGGCTGATATTTTGCATGGGTCTGAAGTTCTCTAAAAGGATGATACATGAAACTTATGAGAAGAACTTGCACTTTCAGACAACACAGGCTGAGCAAAGAGTGGAAAGGGCTTATGAGGCAGCTGCAGCATCTGGCCTCTCAGACAGGCAGCTACACCTCATGTAGCAACACCCTGGGCCCAAATGCTCTGATCTTATCACACTGGTTATTTACACAGGGTAGCACAAGCAAATCACAAAGGTCCCTCTAGCCTAATGTTTATGAATGTGTCAATCACAGAAGCTTCTAGAACTGCAAAGCTCTCCCAACTGTCCTGTCACAGGCATTTGAGAGCATGGAAACATGTGTCATAACCAGTATTAAACTTAATTATTAATTAAAACACCTGAGAAGAGTTTAAGTTCAGTATTAATTTTATTCTATTAATTATTATTAAAGTACTTTTCACAACTTGCTAGTAGCATTTTCTTCATTAAGGCAGTAATTTCACTCATTAGTTTTCATCTGCAAGTCAGTTTCACACGAGAAGTTTGTAAAAATAAAAGAATCATAAAGAGGAACCAAAGCCACACTTTCCAATGAGAAGTCCTATGCTTCAGCTCAGGAAGTTAACTCAGCTATAATGCTCCTAATTTACATTTCTGCCCCAGGGAGAGAAATGCACAGTCAAGTTCCTTACAGGTTTAATTGAGTAAGACAGGACCACTTTGACAGAAGATTTAACTGAGAAAGAGGGGGAAACCTCCTCAAAGCTAGATTAACACTCCAGTGGTTGCTTCAGATTAACTCACATGTTCTGCCTGCTTCTCAACTCTGCAAAACAGTCACATGTCTGCAGTTTTCTGGGGAAAAAAAATATCCCAAAAGTTTTTTGTCCTGGTGTTCCTGGGGTGAAATGCTCAGGTTCCCCCCTCCACAGTGATGTTCCCAGCAGTGCCCAAGATCTTTGGCTATCTGTCAGGGTGACTCACACTTTCAGACTGGCTCCTGTTTGATGTTACTCACCACGAAAACAAAGCTTTTGCCTTCCTTCATATGACTTCTTTATCCTCAGATCATAATTTATTGTGTCCTCCTTACCAAGGAAAATTTTATTTAATGGAGAAGAAATCAAACTAAGTTTTAGAATCATTTTGCTGAAAATAAAATGCTTTGTCTGGCACAGTTGGGCATGGACAGCACACATTACTGGCAGCAGCAAGTGGCTAAAGCAAGGATAACAAACATGAAAGGATAAAATCCAAGAAGTGGGGAAAGGACCTTGGCACTAGGACTGCAGGCTGCAAATCTGTTTCTTGTGGCTGTGTTTAACCCCAAGGGAAAGGTGTGGGGTTTGGGTGGTTCTCTGGGCCCAGGAATAGGACACCAGGAGCTGCCTCTGGACAAAGCCCCGCTACACCAGGGCGGCAGTCACAGCCTTGGCACCACACCCTGCTGGGGGAGCAGACACCACCAGGCATGAGGTGAGCAGCTCAAAAATTCCAAACTACTGTAAAAGGGCCTGTAGAGAGAAGGAAAGAGAAGGAGAGACATCTAATTTTTTAGACCTCCACCACAGCTGCCTAACTGCAACTGGCTTGGGAAATTACTGTCATGGGGCTCAGCTCTCTACCAGTCAGGGACCTTTTTCCTACTCAGTGCCTCCCAGAGAGCTCAGGAAGAATGTCAGGGGTCTCAGACCCCTGAGCCACACACCCACTGTGATCTCTTGGATGTCAAGACTATAAAACCACAGTCTTTTCCTCAAAAGCACCTGCTCAGAAACAACATGAAGTGTCTAATTTTGAAACTACATGAGTAGCCACACACATCTTTAAAGATGAACCTGGACTTCACACCCAACAGGCTTCTGAAGAGCCTGAAAGTCACCCAGAGGATTTGTTCTTGGGGAGTCCAGCCCTGACACCATAGGAGCATCCAGGTTTCATTAGCACAGCTCCTGCACATTTAAGACCACCACAGACCACCAATCTATAAACCACACAGCCATGCTCTAAAGACAGTAACAAAGCTTGTAGTGCTTGCAAGCCACAAACATTAAATTGTGTGTATTGTTTATTTAAAAGCATCACAAGGTTCTCATCTGTGTGATTAACAACCTGCTCAGTGCTATAATCAAATGAAAATCCTGGATCTTTGCTGACCCCAAAACACTTAAAACAATCAGGAACAGCTATATAAGAACTGTCCTCCATTTACTTTCCCATTTTACCTTTCCATAGAGCTTTCTCCTCTACACAGCCCCAGCAAGATGAGATAAGTCCTTCCAGGTCCTTAAAAGCATTCCCACAGACCTATTTTTAAGCCTGCTAAAGTCACCTTGTTAATTGTGTCTTCTCAGCTTCCTCAGCTGACCACTGCCAAGGGTGACTTCATTTTAGGGAGGAATTTGACTGTTTATGTGGATATTCACACAGGACAAACTTGAGCAGAACAAACATCTGAGCTGGGTCCTGATGTTCTGTCACATAAGTGTTAACACCAGCAAGGCTGTGTTTTGGGGTTGAGGATTTGGTGAGCACCTGTGGTGGTAAGGAACAGCTCATGCTCAAGGGAATGCAAATGTGGTGTCTTAACCCCCTCACTGTCTTCCCCAACAGCCAGGGAAATGCTGTGCATGGCTCAGGTGTAGGAGACAGGCAAAGCACCTGAGCTAATTTTAAACTACCCCAAGCTGGAATTAATGTTCCTCTCACAGGAGAGAGCCTGGCTGGCCCAGTCCAGCTAGGGAGCAGTGCCTGGACCTGACAAGTCACCTCGTGGTGGTGGTGTGGCTGCAGCCACGCTGTTGGCAGTAAATCAGCTGGCTCCAGCAGAGTCCACCCAGGGGGGCAGCACAAACCACATTCACACTTTGTTTCCTCTTTGCCCTCAGACCCACCGTGTCCCCTCTGCAGGCAGTAAGGCAGCAACAGGAGGCTGTATTAACTCTGCTTGCTGTCATCTTACCTCCTCCTCTGGGAAAGCTTTGAGCCTCCTAAGTCCTGCCACCAGCTGTCAAGATAATTAGAGCTATTGTTTGTCACAGCAAAGCTCTTTGATTGACATCCCTGTGAGAGGGCAGAGCTGCAGTCCTGTGCCACAACTGGAGATAAGCACAGAGTGCCATTAGTTTTGAGGCAGGTAGAGAAGAGCAGGGATGTTAGTCCTGCTTTGGCTTCCCCTTTATAGGTCTTATTTAAGAGATGAAAATGCTTTTTCTTGAGTTTAGCTTTATCTTAAGTAGGTCAGACAGTCCTGGCTGCTGTTTCTTAATGCAATGCTACATCCAGAGAGGGAAGAACAAAGCCCAGCAAATCTTGGGAGGAAGATGCATTTCCACACTTTTATAAAGGGCCCCAGCATCAGTTTAGCAGTGTTTTATAAAGGGCCCCAGAATCAGTTTAGAAGTATCAATGAAACTTCTCTAACTCCAGCCTCAGGAGCTTGTTAGGTCCTTGCTTCTCAGTCATACACATTACAAAGCAAGAACAGACATAAATGGCTTAAAAATATCTTTACACAGGTCAGTGTTGGTCCTTCCCTGGGTTACATCTAGGAACTTTCCTGGGTTTTAGCTCTATGAATCTACTCCTCAAATAATGTTTTGCTATGGCACAAACCCCCCAAGAATAAAATAAAAACAAGTCTGCAGTAATGAGAGCAGACCTGCCTCTGTAAGAAAATTAAAGAAAAAAAAAACCTTGACATTTTGGCTAAAAAAATAACCTGTTGAAAGATTGTGTTAGGAATTGAGGTTTAGAGTCTCTTATAGTTTATCGTTTATTTAAATACCCATTGGACTTTAATGCTTAAGAAAATGTGAGATACCATCAGCTGGTTGGGTTCTCCCAGGACAAGCACAACTTTACTTTAGTCTCAGGTCTTTCTCCTCCATGCAGAAAAGTAATACATTTCCCAAAATGCAAAGGTGACATGGAACATTTCACCAGAAATTACTCTGCTCTTATAAAACTGCAATAAACCAAAACTTGACTCAATAAATCAGCCAGTAATTGGCAACCCCACTGAGTTCTGTTTTTCAGTAGATGTTGTGGCCTGCAATGCCTGACCCCTGAGCCCAGGATCAGGCTCTGGCAAACACCCATCCTTAAAAGTCACAACTCTGATCTCTGTTTCCAATATGCATTAACAGGAAACAGTGCTGAGCATCTGACCTTTCCAGATACATTATTCTCATGTGAATGTACTATAAACCTCCTACATGGCTGCATTCACCCTAAACTGTCTAAACCAGCTGCTATTCCACCATCTTTACTCCCACTCAGTACCAGGCTGATGAAAGAGCATCTCCTAACACTCCTGACTCTGAGATATGTAGAGAAAAACAGATCTCATTTTATGAGGCATCCTAATCAGCATCAAGATCTACGTTCAAAGGATATTTAATGTTTTAAAATAGTAAAAAGAAAAAATTGGCTGAGAAGATTAAAGGTTTTTCAAAGGTTTAAAATTGAAGTTGGCACAAAGATCCTGTAGTTTGCTAAAAGGGAAGAAGTGGGAAGAATTTTAATAATAGAGGTTTACTAGTCCATCCCTAACTACCAACATGAAGGAGTTTACACTACAGCAGGGTGATTTTGGGTAGAGAAAACACAGTATTAGTAGTAAATAGATATTTATATTGTATCTCTATTTACACTTGGGTTCAGCATTGCAAAGCACACCCAGAAAATATAAAGGAAACCCCAGAGTTCATCCATTCTCCAGCAGTTTCTGCACTCCCTATTTTCTCCTTTTTCCCCATAATGTAGTCCAGAGCTCTCTGATGTAGCACCACAACCCCTGTGCTCACACCTCCCTGGGCCCCAGCAGGACCCCAGGACATGAAGCTGAACTTCTGCCTGGGGGTTCTGCATGTCCCATTTCCAATGACAGCACCAGGCATCCAAGCCCTCTCTGCATTCACACTGAACTCCTCCTAGAATAAAAATTAAGCCAGGCACACTAACTAACAACAGCCAAAGCCCTCCCAGCACTTTTTGCCAGGCAAGAATAGGGAGGCAGAAACCTGCTGCTTAACTACATCTCCATGCTATAATGACCTGCCATGCCCTGCCCTTATTGAAGGCAGTGGGGTGGCCTTGATCCCTTTAAAGATATTGGCTCTCAGTGCACGATGAGCATCTGCAATTAGCAGCACAGACTGGTCTCACCCCTCTCCAGTGCCCGGGGGAGCCAGCTCTCAGAATAGCTCCAGCTGTTTAATAAAGCTCAAACCTGCTCTCTAAAGGTTAGAGCCTTTCTAAACCACAGTAAACACTTCAGGTGGCCTGGCTTTGTGGACCACTTGCACAAAGGACTCTGCATCCCTCGTCCTTCTGTGATTTAATGGCATAAAGTGAATAGAGCAAGAGGCAGAGCTGACGGGGGGGTTCCCACCACCCACAGAGGGGAGGGCAGAGAGCACCACTGCCAAAGCCTGGGACACACAAAGGACTGGCAACACACTAAAGGGCAGCTCATGGGCTGCAGAGGGAGGTGGAGACCAAGAGATAAACTGCACACAGTAACAAGAGCTGCTGAACACCTCCAGGCACCCCTGCATAGGGGAGAGGACAGGGCTGCAGTTCATCCTGCTCTAACGATGGACTGTGCAACACAGAAACAGATAGCAAGCTGTTAAAACCATGTCAGATTAGAAAGGGATGGAGGTGATGCCAATTATGAGAGCAGAATTGTGCAGCCTCTCAGGGAGGTACCATCCTCCCAAAACCAACAGTCCATCTCCCATGCCAGGCATGGAGCATTCATCCTGGTTCAGATCAGGCGCTTGGTGCAGCCATTCACACTTGTCAAGGTCTTCTCACCCATTTCCCATCCTTCTGGTGTGAAAACAGATTGTATTCAAAAGGAAAGAGGTAAAAATCCAGAGAATGGGGAACATTTGCATAAAATGAGATTGGAGAAGTTTTCAGCATCAGTTTTTGGGTAGCTCAGGGTGGCTACATAACTATCAATTTCAGTACCTCAGAATCTGTATGTTTTTGAGACAGTGGCCTTGCCACAACGGTTATTTCTTTTTCCTTTACTCTGAAGTTTCATACCTGCTGTGCAACATCCTGCTGAGGCCAGTGCAGCTGCCAGACACCAACACCAGCATTCTGTGGGGCAGCTGAGACATTTGTGCTGGAGCTTCCGTGGCCTCCCTTAGACAAGCAGCTTGTGCTCTGCATGGTTTTGGCAAATTTCCACCTGCTGACAAATCTGCCACCCTCAAGCAAGTCCCCAGGGACCTCAGGACCAGTTCATCTAACTCAAGCCTCTTTTGCTCAGAGCACTGCAGGGTACCTTTGCAGCAACACAAACCAGTGTCCCCACTGCACCTTGGCTTTTAAAGAGTGGTGTTCAAACACAGTACCCTTCTCTGTGCCTCACCAAGTTAAAGAAAAAAAAAAATTAAAAAAAAATTCTCCTTCCACTGCTTGCTGAAAGCTGAGATGGGGAGATAACTTTCCTTGGCCAACAGATTTGGGAGAAAGCTTTTTTGTCAAAGAGTCCAGGCTTTCCTGGACTCTGTCTCTGCTAATGAAAGATTATACATTAAGAATCAATTGTAACTTAACATCACAAAACATTCACTGTCCATGCTTCTCCTGATAAGTAGATGAAAAGAAACTGGTCTATGTGTGGAAGGCTGAGAAATCAAAGATATACAGCCCATAGCACTGCAGCTGCACACTGGAAGACAATTTATGGGATCAGCCTCTGGTAAGCTCACCCTGCTTCTCAGAAAACACAGAAACAAGGAAATATTCCCAGTATTTTTCCCTTGGGTCTCACTGGAAGACTGTTTTCCCTAAAAGCTAAGGTTCCAACCCAGCAATGAATTTGTAAAGAGAGAACTGGACAGCAGACAGACAGCAGAGCTCAGGACAGCTGGAACAAGGAGGCAACATCCAGCAAGCTGAAATTTCCTTGGAAAGTAGCAGCTACAGCCTGGACAGGCAGTGTCACTGACACCAGGCAGTGCTAACCCTGCCAGCAGCATGTACAAGCAGTGATTCAGTGTCTCTTGTGCACTTCTAAAGGAAATAACCTCTCAGTATAAGGATGGGTCAGTCTGTCTAATCAACCAGAGGTCAGGAAAGAGCAAAATGGGAAGAAAGGATGAACATACAGTGCCAATTATTTCTTTATCCTCATTTCAGACTCTGTCCACCCCCACCTGAGTCTCTATCCCTTACAGCCTCTAGCTTTTTCCCCTCCAACACCATGCATCACTTTTATCACTCCTTCCATTTGGTTTCTTAAGTCTGCCTCACCTAATCAGTGAAAACTTTATCTGTCTCTCCCCAAAACAAAGTCCCAGGGAACTATTTTGGAAGAGATGCCAAGAGCATATCTTTGTGGTGACAGGCAAAGTCTGAGAAACTGCCTAATCATGGTCCTGATACCCTGTGTGACAGTCAATTCAATGCATTAACTGATACTTTATGGCATTAAAGAGATAACATAAGTTTTTTAAAAAAGCTCCTGATGCCTAATCTCCGGTGACATCTTTAACTCTGGCTGCCAAAACTCGTGCTTACTCATCATTGTTATTCCCTGTCCCATGTTTTTTGAATGGGAAGTCAAAAAGCTGAACCCATTTGAACCTAAATAAGCATTCACTGATATCAACAGCAGCAACAGCTATACATCACTGACATGTTTTATATTTTAAGGGGAAATGAGTTTCTTGCACTGTATTTCAGATGTTGCCCTTCCCAGGGAGGGGAGGCAGTATGGGAATCAATGGGGTCAGTGCTGGGCAGGCAGGAGCAGACACAGCTTGCAGGTTGTGAAGAAAGAGCTCAAAGTGATTTTCCATAGAGGGACCAGCTTGAACCAAAGGTAGAAAAACTTACCTAAGCATATAATGACATATTATTAGTGTATAGTTATGGTATTGTCGTGGGTAATAGGATAACATATTTATAGAATAAATATAATAACCACCTAAGCTTTAATAATACATTAGTAGTAACTAATGGAATTTCACACTGTGTTCCCTGAGTCAGCCCAGGGTTCTCTCTGGGCAGCTCTGGGCTGGTCCTGCTCCAAAATGAGCATGTCCATGGAATGGACAGAGCTCCAACTGTTCCAGGCTGCTTCTGCTCATCCTAGGACCCACTGCAGGCTGTGCGCCATTCCCAAAGGAGCCACAACCAATCCCACCTCCTACACCAGCACGAGGAACACAATTCCAGCAGCAGGCCAGCACAGCTCCACTTCAGTTTGCTCCTGATCATCATGGAGTGGGAACAATTGGGCAACAGTCATTTTTCCTACAACAAAAGGATATTTTACATATACTTCTCATAACATCATAGCAAATTTTAATCAGTCATTATACAGTTATAGAAACTTATTTTAATTAGTTATGATAATTAGTCTCAATTTTTCTGCATGTAGTCTATTATCCCTTCCTATCCCAGCACTATTTTTCCTTTACTTTACACTTGGGTTGTATTGCAGAAGTGGGACATGAAATATTTACAACCATAATACCCCCAGAAAGTCTTGCTTTCCAAATTCAAAAACTAGATCCACTAGTTCCACTAGTGAAGGCTTTGATTAATATTACATTTAACAAAAATTTTGTAGGGAAAAAACCTTTGGAGCAGCTCTTACTCACGCCCCTGTCAGCAGTGCCCACAGCCAGTTCTGTCAGTGCAGGCTGGCTTTGAGCAAAGCACGAGCTTACGGCAAACGCCTCCTAATGAGGGACAGGAGCAGCACAAGGCCAGAAATGGAAAGATGATAAAGTGAAAGATGGGAAGGGAAAATGCTCTCCTTCCCACAGCCAGGAGTTGCTGCCAGGAGGGCTGATTACCCAGCAGAGTGCCTGCAGGGATCCCAGAGCTCCTGCCCCGCCGGGACCAGGCCCCACAGCGCTCGGCCTGGAGCAAGGAGAGCTCCGGAGGCGTGTGAGGAGCTCCAGAGGCGTGTGGGGAGCTCCAGAGGCGTGTGGAGAGCTCCAGAGGCGTGTGGGGAGCTCCAGAGGCGTGTGAGGAGCTCCAGAGGCGTGTGGGGAGCTCCAGAGGCGTGTGAGGAGCTCCAGAGGCGTGTGGGGAGCTCCAGAGGCGTGTGGGGAGCTCCAGAGGCGTGTGAGGAGCTCCAGAGGCGTGTGGAGACCGGGCCCAGGACAGCTCTGGGGCTCCGATACTCTGAGCAGGAGGAACACACACACACTCAGCACGGTGAGCAGGCTCAAGCTGAGGCAGAGCATACCCCAGCTGAGGACAGCCCGGTGTTGCCACATTTCTCTTCAGAGAGAAAAGCAAAGCACAATTCTTCCCAAGAATATTTCTGGGTTTCACGTTCTCTGAACCTCAGAGAAAGGAAATACAATTTTTATCATTTGCTGTGCCCATATTTGTGCAAAAGTAGAATGCAGTATGGAGATTGTTTACCCAGAGTGACTGTCTTTTGTTTCCTTGGCCTGTCAGGGCCTATCAGTGTGCATGTGTGTGTGTGTGTATCTGTGTGTGTGTGGGTGTGGGTGTGGGTGTGTGTGTGTGTGTGTGTGTGTGTGTGAGGACTGTAGCTGACAGTCACAAGTTTGAGTGCAGTTGAGTGCAGAGTTGAGTGCTTGGCAGATTCAGTTTAGATGTAATGTAATATAGTATAGAATAATATAGTGTAATAAAGTAATTAATTAGCCTTCTGATAAGATGGAGTCATATGCATCATTTCTCTCCCCCTCGTCAGGGCAAAAATACCCACTATGCCCCGGAGCAGCTCAGCTCGGGTCCCTCGGGAGACAGCGCTGGCCCCGAGTGCCGCACTCCCATCCTCGCTGCTGATTCAATGGTGCCACCTAGAGCCACCAGCCCGGAGCGGGACAGCCCGGCTCTCCTGCCGAGCATGCTCCACTGGCATCCCCGGGGCAAGCTGCCCGGCCGGGCTGGTGGAAGCCCGGATCTCGGAGGGGTCGGGGGCATCACCCACCACTGTCACCGCAGGCCCCCAGCCAGGTAATGATGAGCATTGACTCCATGACTGCAGAAGGCTGATCCATTGCTTTATTATGCTATGCTATGCTATGCTATTCTATTAAGAAACTTGTAACTCCTACAGACAGTCTGATCCAGCTTTGACCTAATTGGTCAATCAATTAAAACACCGTCACCAGTGTCTAATTAAGAAATCACCCTTTGGTAAACAATCTCCATAACACGTTCTTCATGTGCACAACAACAGGGGCAGCAAATGGAGATAAATATTGTTTTAATTATTTTCTCTGAGTTTTCTCATAGCTTCCCAGGAAAATCCTGGGAAAGTCTGTGCCTGCTCTCTGTGACAAGAGAGCTGCTGCCACACGCCACCACACTGGTAAAGGGAAAAGGGGCAAGGGAGGGAGCCATGGGGAGCAAAACTCCTGAGCTCTGGGATCCGGGATTTTGGGGACACGCTCTGGAGAGGGCAGCTGTGGTGGTGCTCCTGCTCCCTGCAACAGCTGACCCTAACCTGACCTTCCCTAACCTGCCTTCACCCGCCTTCTTCCAGGGCAGACAGACCCTGTCTGGGCACTACCAGTGCCACCTGTCACCACCACAGCCAGCTTTCCTCCTCACAGACCCCTCCACATTCCCCCAGGGCTGGCCACTGTTCAGACCTCCAAGGGCATTGTAAAATAGCCAGAGATCATATTGCACACAAGCAGTTGGTTAAAATCTCACTTTATGGGCCCAGAAGGCCTGCAGAGGGTATTGAACTGCCAGACCTCCCTGAAGTGGGGATTTATCATCTCTAAGTGGGGCTGCCTGGCTGGAATGCCAGGGCCAGTGCAGATGTGCTGGGCCAAAAGGAGAGGAGTTTGTGGTGACACCAGTAGAGATGAGAATCTCCAGGGGGCCCATCCCTGGAGGTTCCCATGTGACAAAGAGTCACTGGCTCAAGTGACTGCAGCAGCAGACACATGAACAGTGATGCAGCTGCTCCAGGATTGCACCAGCACCAATCCCCTGGATGCATTAGCCAAGATCCCAACAAAGCCTGCACAGAGCACCAGGCAGGCCAACAAGTCCCAAAAGCTTTGGTGCTTCGCAGGAGCAAGGCCCTGTGCAGAGACTCACCCAGTTCCTGGGTTTCACTGTGCAGGCTGAGGCCAAATCCCCAAAACTGGGAGGCAGAAGGGAACTTCAGCCCCAGCAAGACCAGAGCCATGGCCTACTGACGCTGCTGTAAGGGCAGGATGGAAGAAGCATGTTCACCCTGCTTCTCCTCAAAGCAGAGGTATGTGACAAAGGCTGGCTTAGACACAAGACTGCTCAATACCCTACTCAGCAAGTGTTTTCCTGTCATCCCTTTGTGCTATAAACTGGAATTCACAGGCTGAAGGCAGAAGAAGAAAGGAGACTGGCTGCCTTGCTGAGTTTTTCACCTGCCACACATGAGTACAATAAACCCATCAACACCACCACGGCTCTCCCATTAGGACAGTACCTCAGCCCAAGAAATTAAGATTAACAGAATTTGTTTAAAGGGGTACAGTATTGAAAATCTTTTTTTTTTCCTGGAATTAAGACTGCATCCACTGGAAAAATATTCATGTGAGAATACAGCCAAAATTTCGTTACTATTCCAAAGCACAGCCATGCATACACCAAACATAATTTCAACTAAATTAGGGTGAATTGATATCAGCATCATTTTCTCTACATGGAGGTGGGGATCAAATTTTACTGTCAGCATTAATTAGGGGAACTAGTCACTTGATTGTGCATTTATTCAAGGGTTCCCCTGGGTTTCTGGAGAACCAGCCTGGTCTGTGCTTTTCAGGGGTGCACATGACCTGAAAAGGAATCACTTAATTTCACGGCCTCGAGATACAAAAGGGCAATTTTAGGTTTTGGCAAGAGAATGGAGTTAGGTCTGAAAGATGGGGTACTCATTTAAATCAAAGTCCTGGCCAGCCAGCACGGGGCTGCCAGCTCACAGATCAATGCCCAAGCTGCTTTTTGAGTCTCTTTGGACTTGATCGATGCTATGAGAGGAAGTTCATGGCTCACCCCATCTCAGCAATGCTTCCTGGTGATGGGAGCCATGCAGGCTCCACAAGGGCTGGGTAGTGACATGATGAACTCCTGCAAAGTGAATTTGTTCAGTTCTTTGAATGTATTGTCCCATTTTCCCTATTGTATTCTTTAAGCACTATTATTGTTCAGCAGCAGTGAATTCATCAAGTGCAGGCAGGCTGCAGGGACACAGGGCCAGGAGAAGCTGGCACGCAGGGAGCATGAGGAACGTGTGTGAGCAGGTTGGAGTGTTTGTGCAGGTCTGCACAAACATCAGCCTGAGCAAGGCAGAAAATATCCCTGTGCTGCTGCTCCCAGCATCTCAGCACCCTGCCACAGCTGCTGCCTCTGCCTTGTCACCTCTCCAGTATTAATGCCACCATGACTCACATCACACCAGACACCAGGATCCTCCCAACACCTCTTTGGGGATAGAGAGGAAGGAACAGACCTGTCAACAGACCTATGAAAGGACCAAGAGTTCTTCTAGGGATGAGTGGATGCAAGGGCTCAGATCGCCCCAGCTCCTCACCCTGCTAGGCACAGGCTTCGCCCAAATCACACATAGCACATTTAGAGTCCTCCCCAGGGAGACACTGTCCTCTCCACCTTCCTGAGGGATCCTCTGGCTTCAGACACTCCTGAGAGATGCTGTACCAAAAGCAGCATGAGCTCAGTGTGCAGGGGAACACTCCCTCTCTCCAAGTCAGAGCAAGAGAGCACCTCGCTGCAGGGGAGGCTGAAGGAGCAAGGACAGGAAAGTCCATGCACCCTTTCCTGGACCAGAGCCAGCCTTACTGGCTGCAGGCAGAGCCAAGCTGTGTTAAACACATCATTCTCCAGGATGCAGCAGTTCAGTTACACTCTTGAGGAGACATTGTGCCCTGTGCCACTGAGACCAGGTGACACAGGTGGCACCCACTGTCCTCCCGGCTGGGGTTCAGTGGCTGTGCAGGCAGAGGCCAAACTCCCCAAAACCAGGAGGCAGAGTGGAACTGCAGCCTCACCAAGACCAGAGCCATGGCCCACTGACACTGCTGAAGGGCAGGAGGGATAATCACTGAAGACAGGTGAAGCCTGTGCGGGTTGTTATGGGGAAAACAAAACCTGCTCCAATTCAACGGGAACACCGTGGGGGAAAGCGCAGGGAGCAGGGAACCTCCCGAAACCTCTGTTCCACGCATGCCTTCAGCTTTCGGCGGCATCGCAGCACCATCTGTTGGGAATGCATGGAAGCCGGCCAGGCTGCTCCATAGCTCCCAGGGCTGCTGGGACAGGCACCGTGCCCTGCTCACACGGCGAGGGCTGCCCATAGAAGCCCCAGTGCCCTGGTTCACCCCTGTGGTTATCAACCAGAGGCTGGTAAACGTGTGCTTCCCCCTCAGAAGAAAACCTCTTAAAACCCTATCAGATCTGACATCCACCCCACACCAGGGTGCTCCTTCCTGCTGCTGGAGCTGGTGACTGCATCAGCAGGGGGACACAGACTCCCATGTCCCATTTCACTCCTCAGCAGGGCAATGTGAAATGCAGGAGCCTCATGAAGAAGAGATGTCAGAGAGGGGTCACCACGCCCTGAGCCTGTGCCACAAACTGCACAGACAGCATGGCTCATGGGAAATTTCTCAGCAGGGGATGACAGATTTGCTCTAGGGACAAAATTTAGCCCTTTGTGACCTTTTTGGACACAGTGCTGACCTTTACACTTGGAAAGGTTGACACAGGTTGAAACAAAGAAGTACACATGCGTTATAGCTTTCTCATGGGAGATCTCTGATTTCTTGTCTAAAATTCAGTAGGGCAGGCCAAGAGGCACAAACCTCCATTCTCCCTCCCTTCCCAGCAGCACAGTGCTCTTGCAGCTGGGAAGCAGCCGTGATGCCAGAGCAAGAGTATTACCTGTGGAAAAGGTGAGCACACTGTAGTGGTCCTTGTATGCTGAGCAGAGTCCATGTTTGCATTTGGGCCGATCACCTGCTACCTGCCCAAACAGTTCTGAACTTCATTTTCACTGAGAACAGCCCTTCTCAATGTCCTGTGCCAGCTTCAGGGATCTCAGAGCAGTGAATCCTGCCCTGGGGGCTGAGCTCCCTCAGCTGAAGCATTCCCTCCACTGGGCATTCCTGCCATGTTTTCTCTGGGCTGTGCCCACACACATTAAGCCAGCACTTCACTGCCCCCTCCTACTGCTGCTGTGGCAGAGCTGCCCCTGCCCTATGTCCTGCAGCTCACTGAACACATTTCAGCTTGAAAACAAACAGAAGCAGATTTTCAAGGCTGTGTCTGATGACTTGTGCTGCTGTGTGGCCTCACTGTGCCCAGTGCCTGCAGGGGCACTGCCATCTGACTGCCATCCAGCACAGGGGCTGCAGCAGGAGCATTCCTGCTTCACCTGCTCTAAGTCAGCAGCACCTGGTGATTCCTGGGCAGGCTTAAATGTACCAACCTGGGGACCCTCCTTCTGCTTCATTCCCAGCACCTGCAGTGACACAGGCTCCACTGCTACAGCTAGATTCCTTCTCTGCCTTCATGCACTGCCTTCCTCCCCTGTATTTCCACTTTATGTAATTGGTCATGTCAAAAGAGCCCTTACATAACCACAGCCACCCCAGGCACATGTCTCGAAACACATGCATGCCTCCCCTCTCTGTCAACTGGGATCTTTTGCACATGGATGGATTCAGCCCTTCTCCAGGAACTACTAAAAATAAAGAAACCACACTGGCAAACATCAGGGACTCACAGAGCTTGGCAAAATGGTTTTTCATGTCTCTCACAGACAGTGTCTGTACACTGTAACATAAAGACCTGGGCACAACACATGCCAGTGGGAAAAGAGTAACCTGCTTTAGTGAGTTGTCTTCTCTGCATTCCAGCAGAGGAAGTTTTCTTAATGAAAATGTTCCTTTTTAATCTTTGCAAGTGTGCAAGCCATCCATGCAGATCAAGGACCTGTACAGAGGCTAAAAACACTTTGGACAAAGTTATTTTAATCATCTAAGTGATTCCATTGATTTTCCTGGGCTACTTGCAAATCTAAATTAATCTGAACATTTGCATAACTTCTGCCCAAAAGTTTACTGTCTAAAAGCATTGGCACAACTCCCCATGAGATCAGCTTTATCACTGGCACAGGGAATCACATTGACTGCTCACACAGATCATTGGCAGGGGCAGAGTATCACTTACAGATGAAACAAGCTGGTGCCTGTTGTGCAGTGGTGAACCAAGGGGCACTTTGGCACCCACTTCAGGGAAAGCCAGATCAGGGTCTAGATAACCATGGCATGATTTGTTTGCAGCCTCACTTCTGTCAGACAGCAAGGCTTGGTAGTTTCTTTCTCTGTTGGTCTCCCTACTCTGCTACCACGTCCCTTGTGTCCTAGCAGGTGGCTCTTCTCACCCCTGCCATCAGTAACTGCAAAGCTGTTAACTCCATGCTAAAAGGAGATGGCATCTGATCATATCTGTTAAAATTATTTTGGCCACATACAACTTCCAGAATGCTGGAGGCAAACAGTTGTTTGTTCCTTTTTATATTCAGCATTTCATTTTACAAGGCTCATTGCAGCAGCCCTTCAATTCCCACACAGACTACTCAAGTGTTGTCTGGCCTGAAAATCTTCCTAATTTATGAGATGATATGAAAGCCTTGGACTTGGGAAGCTGTGCTGACATCAGTCCACCTAATGATGGTCTTTTTGGAAGGATCACAGATTGTGTTGAGGTTATTGATGGTGATGGAGTCACCACATAGAGGCCAATCAGTAATCATTTACTTACATGAATGACTTTTCCAGCCCAGCAATTCAGCTGGCACAGAAATGACAGTGGCTTTCTCCTGCTTGGATTTGGGTCAAGCTGGGCTTTGTCCAGACCTGGACATCAGCTCACTGTCAGCCCCTGGGCAGGACTCCCTCTCTGAGATTCCCAGCAGCAAGGCTGCACTGCCTGGCAGGTCACACTGCATTTAGGTACTCAGCATTTAGAGAGAGGCAGGAGAGCAGGGAACCTGGGGACAGGATGTGCTCTCTTTTGCACTCTTTTGAACTGACATGCTTCATTTTGCTATTTTTCCTTTTTTTTTTCTTTTTTTTTTTTTTAATGGATGCAAGATGAGTATGACTTAAGTTACAATGTTGAATTTAGATTGCCCACACTAGAAAAGTCACCACATTAAGGCAAGATGGAAATATTTAGACAGTCATGTGCTCAACAGCCCTTCCTCAGACACAGGTGTTGGGTTGGCACCTGTGGCTGGTCTCTGGCTCCTGACTGTGCTGATTTTGCAGTGATCCACATCTTCGGGGTGGCTGTGGGAAGGAACAACAATCCAGCTGTCAGAAAGCTCAGTATTTCGACAGAAAGTTTTCAGGCAGCTCTAATGAAAAATCAGAAATCCCCACGAGCCTCCTTTGGCTGGCACCTCCCCGCCCCCACCCGGCTGCTCTCCTCGGGAGCATTAATTAATTCACTCCTCGCACACTTGAGTGCTGGGCAATGCGGGTGTGTGCTCGGGAACCTGCAGACAGCTGCTGCACCCACTCGAGTTTGCTTAAGTTCAGTGCCTTCCTCCTGTTAGGAACCATGGATGGGCTTTTTCTAAACTGGCTGAGATTCCCAGCAAAGCTCTTTTACTTTAAAAGTTAAGCTCTCTGTAATAGCAGAACTGCATTCAGAAGGATCAGCAGCCTAAGCCCTCATCAAAGCATTTTATTGTGCCATGTTAGCACTGAGAAAAAACATCCAGCATGGTTTTTGTTTGCATTTTCCCAAAGATATCATTCAATCATGCTCAGTCTCTGTTAAAGCAAAGCAAATGTTGAGCAGGGATAGGGAAGCACAACGCACTGCACACAAGCACTACACAAACTGAGCCTGTTTTTCTCCTCCTGGCTTCCCACAGATCCTCCACGTCTCTGCTCCCAAATGCACAGGACTGTCATAGGAATAAATGCACAAAGGCTGCGTGTCCTGAGCTGCAGTGGCAGGTAGGACCATAACACAGAGCAAATGCCTTGCCAGATTTACAGAAAAAAAATGCATAGAATTGTTCTTATGAGAGAAGCTGGGCTCATTTAGCTTCAAACAACATCGAAGTGAGTTGGTCACTCATTTCCTCCTGAAGCACAAGGACCTTGCTGACCAAACACAAGTTTACCTCTGAGTTAGCCATCCACATTCCCTGATGTCAAAGTCAGGAACTGGGATCTGGAAGCTGTGGTCCAATACAGAGTCCATCATGCTCTGCACAACCACACAGCAAGGACAAGAGCATTGACATAAATATGCTCCTATTCTTGCTGGGGTGACACTGGGCTGCCAGTGACAGATGCCAGGGGTAACCCTGCAGACCCAGGGACCAGCACAGGAAGATGCTCTAGGTAGGAGGCAGCCTGATGGTTTCAGTGCAGTGCTTTGCAGCAGTTTGGGTAAAAATGTTAAATCCACCCCAATTTTTTAAGTCTGGTTCAGTATAGAAAATTTTCTTCAGATTGAACAACAAATAATGTTTTAGTAACCAATCCATCTTTTGTGGTCAGTCACCAGCCTCCCTATTTATCCCATACATCCCCCCTGTCTACTCAACCCTGCTCTTAACTTTTCCTGTGGGATTTTAAATCTGCACTTGGAAATTTCATTTTACAGTCTTTATTTCCCACCTTCCTTTCCTTTCTCCTGTAATTGATGCCACAGATCAAAACACTGGGATGCTTCATGGAGCTGCCCTGAGACCAAAAGCCCTCTGGCCTAGGAGTCTTCCTCAGCAAGCTTTGCCAGCTCCCCCAGTTCCAGGGAAGTAAAGCTGGGTTGAATCAACAGTTCAGCTTGTGACAGCACAAAGCATCCATCTCTGGGGATAAACAAGTTATTTGCATGCTTTTACACTCTTCACCATCATGCTTTCCAGCCACTGTAAATAGTAAAACAAAGCCATGCTTCATCCTGCTGGCCAGAGGCCCCATCTTCTGAGGGTGCAATGGCAAACAACAGGCAAGTGAATTCTCTCTCAAATATAAACAAAACAATGATGCAACTCAGTTGTTTGGGTTGGTTTTTTAAAATTTTTTTTCACATGAAACAAATCAAGCTGCCAGATTAGGAAAGTATAAATAATATGTGGGCACATCTCTGTGTGCAGCACCTGGAGCTGTGTTTGCAGGAAGCTGGAGCTCCCCAGGAGTGGCACCTCTCCCCTGGCCAGGACAGAGCTGGAAAATACTCACAGTGCCATGACAGCTGAGGGACTTGCTAACAAACACAGTGCTGCTTGCATCCATGTTTGCAAAATCAAACACCTTAAATGCACTTTCAGGCTCCAATCTCTGGCTGTGGCAGCCCAGATCCTGCCCCAGGGCACAGTCCCTGGTCCTACCTGCCAGCTGGGAGCACTCTGGGGCTGGGGTGCACACAGCCAACAAATGCTGCCCTTCCAGGGATGCTGCAGAGACAGTCTGTGTGCACACATCCCATTCAAACACAGACTTTCTGCCTGGCCAGCACCTGTTAGGATGTTGTTCCTTAAGGCCAAGAGTTCATGAAATTCAACCAATTAATATTTCTAATTTAATTAATATTTCTAAAATGAAGTTTGTCATTTTCTGTCTGTTCAGTTCCTTCATTTTAGATCCTGAAGATAGAAAGGGCTTTTTATTCCTCTCTACTGCAATATTAACCCCAAGAAAGAGCAGAAACCAGAAGGAACCTGGAGGAACATGATCCTCAATGGCCTTAGAAACACCAAATGTCCTCCAAAGCCCCTTCCAATATCAGCCAGATCTGCAGTCTGAACCTGAATAAAATAAAATCCCTCTATACCATGTAGGAGGAACATTAGCTGGCCAAAGGGAGGGGGAGGAAAAGGGCCACATTTCTGCAGCTGTGTTTGCTAGGTAGTTTTGCTAAAGATAATTGAATCCATAGCCCCACTGGTCTGGCTGTGTCTGGTGGCACTGAATGTCCCTTCAAAAGCTGCTGTCTCATTGCAGGCCTCAGACTCTCCAGTTTTCCAGCTGGCTGCAGTGAGGACAACCTGCCCTTCCATAGCTCCAGGGGAGGCAGAGGAAGGGCCCAAAATCCTGCCCAAGAGGCAGGAGGGAGCACACTTGGGCTGCTCTTGTCAGCAGGGCAGTGGCTCCTACAAAAGCTTCCTGACAAATGAGTGTCCCTGGCCTTTCATTGCCTCTCACCGTGTGACAGCAGTGGCATCCTGCACCAAGGAGAGGGGGTGAAAGGTGCAGATCTTTGCATTAGGAACACCTAAACCTCTCCCTCATGGTGAGCTCCATGAAGAAGATCAAAAGGCTTCTGACCTCAAAGCCAGGCATCACCTGAAAAGGGAAAAAAAAAACCACTTAACTTTCTAAACAAATTCAAAGTCAAACTACTGGTGGCAGAACATGCTGCTCTCTCCTGCCCTATTTCAAGGCTTGGCTGCGAGTCAGTGGCGTTTGAGCTGCAGCCAGCTGTGCCTGTCCAAGTGGGTCCCTGGGGAGCCCCAAGCCTGGCTGCTTTCTGCCCACGTCTCTGCAGTGTCCTGATCTCTGTGACATAGGCTGGATGCTGCACACTGCAACTCATGGCTGAGTCTCCCCAAAAACCAGCACCTTCTCCCAGGCTGCCCAGCCCAGCTGGTGTGGCTCCCCCTCTCCTCCCCAGGCAGAGGCAGCATTCCTAAGGGATGCCAAGGAAACTTCCTGCCTCCATAACACAAGAGCTTCACTCTCCTTCCTCAACAACCTCAGCCAAAATTGCTGTGCCTTGACCAAGCTCCAGCAGCAGCAGTGTCAGCCCCAAGCCATGGGCAGATGTTCATCATCCTAATACTGAAATACAAGACCAGAAACAGTCCCTGTTAACTCTGGGGCTCTTTCTGAGGGAAGGCACATGAGCAGGATTGCCTCATCTATCTCACAGTGATGGCCCTGTCACCAGAAACATCACTGAGTCCAGACAGGCTTCAGGTGATGAAAACTGAAATGCAGCACAAGGACTTTTGACCTTCAACTCTCCTTTTGCTGAGATATGTCACTGCATTCTCACAGCTTGAGCAGTTCCTTTGCTGGATCCATTTGTGACGTGTCATGTTCTTGCCCAAACTCCATTTCCTTCCTTCCAAAGCACTAAGATTTGCTTATGACTCAGCCTCAATAAAACACACAGCAAGGACCATCAAAATGTGTGTGCAATGCAGGGATAAAATTCACAAGATACTTTTTTTTGGGCTAGAATCTCCACTGCCCTTTATTTCCCCTCAAAAAGAATATTAACTCACACTAGGCCTTGGTGCAAAGTAAATCTACCAACAAAAGAGAAGTTTTAAAGGGAATCTATCTCCATGTGATAAATAAAGTGATAGATGGGGCTGCAGAGGCTGTGGCAGCCCTGGAGAGCCCACACTCTGTACAGGACTTAGAGCAGCAGAGCTCCCCAACCATCCTCTGCCTGAGCAGAGATCCCACCAGCTCCGAGGAAATCACTTGCTGAGGAGTGTGGGTGGGAAGCAGAGAAGGAAGCCACAGGGATTTTTTCTAGTTTAGCATTCACAGATTTGAAAAGAGCATTTCAGGCAAAGCCTCATTTATTCTCAATGAAGATGGAGAGCCTGTGGATTTTCCCTGTTGGTGTTTGAGAACTGGCCCCAGGGTCTACCTGGTTGCGAGCCAGAGCTCTTCAAGTTCTCTTGACAAAATGGCCTTGAAGAGCTTTGCTCTTTACACAGAGAAGGGAGTGGGGAGGTAACTCTGGGGCAGGTGAATGGCATTATCTGTCCTGTACAGGGGTGGAGACTCAGCATTCTGTATTAATCCACCAGTTTCAAAAGTCTCTCATGATATGCATGTAAAATCTGATCCTAAATTCTTTGAAGTTATGCTTTTCACTGAATTTAGTGGAATTTCACACAGTCTCTAATCTCTCTGGTTTTCTTTTTAAGCAGCCACTTGCTTTCATAAGACAGACATCCAGGCACCCGTGTTCTCTAGCAACAATAAAGCTTGTAAGTGTCCGAGCACAAGAACAGAGTGAAGGGAAATAAAGGGAAATTATAAACCCAAAAAAACAACCAACCAAAAAAAAACCCCACCAAACAAATCATTCTAATTTCTAATTAGAAATAAAAATATGGCCACTTTGCATAAATTCACTTCTAGGGATTTACTCCAGACAGTCAAAAAGTATCTTTAAAGTGCATGAAATCTATTTTTTACAGATGTGAACTAAGAGGCTTATGGAAAAACATCCATAAAAAAATCTCTTCTTTAAAGTTTCAGTACAACATGTGGCACTGAACTTGAGGGTTACTTTAGACATGCTTTCAGCAGCAACACCCTTGTGTAACACCAAGTGAGCTGAGGATAATTGTAATGAGACAGCTTCTGTGGCACCAGCTTTCCTTTCCTGTCAGCAATCCTGCAGGATGCTGGTAACACAGCTCAATTATGTAAGAAAAAACCAGATTTTTGGGAAGAACTCTAGAGAGTGGTGCTCCACTGGAATCACAGGAGCAGTTCAGCACCTGTTGTACAGCTCAGAACTCATTTCTGTGTCTGAAACAGAAAAATCACAACTGAGCAATGCATTCCAGGCACTGCAGTAACCTGCTCTCAGGTCTGGGGGGAACAGGGGAGCACTCCTCAAAACGAGGAGAATAAACCACTGCAAACCCTCATTCCAGCTGTGAATTCAGACTTGCTCAGATTTCCACCAGCTGAGATTCTGAGATTCTGGCCCAAAGACTGGCAGAAAATGAGCTATCAGTGACAACAGATGGGAGGGAAGGACAAGGGCAGGGCTGAAAGAGCTTTTCAGAACAATTCTTTTCCTTTCCTGCAAAAGCTGTAGTGTAGATCTTCAGTAAGGTCCTTTGAGTCCTGCTGAGCTCTGCTGGTCAGTACAAAGATGTGACCCTTCCTGAAGGTCATCTTGTATCCATGGTTTAATGTGACAAAAATCTGCCAGAGGCAGGATAACTAGCCTTTAGTTTCCCTTCTTTTTTTTCCCTTTTCCTTGATAATTGGTTATGACTTAATTGGCCATAGTTAAGCTTAGTTAATTTTACTGGACCAGCATTTTACCCCACATGTTCACTGTGATCAGAACCTGGTTTCCTTTGCATTAAAACTCCATGAAATTTAAAGATTTTATAAATGAGGAAGCTTTCCTGGTCCGCCTCCATTTACAGAATTACCATCCTGTTTAGAGTTACAGGAACATCTCAATGTGTAATTTCTAAAGGCAAACCCGAGTATTTATTCCATCACTTTCTGAGGTTGTTCCCGAGATCCCGGCGAGCTTCTCCGCGGCCAGCAGGTGACAGTCTCAGCAACAGAAACCCTGAGCACATCCCGAAGAGGGATTGTTCAATCAGCTGCAGGGATACAAACGTTATATTTCTTTTGTTTTAGATACATAGACAGTCCACAACAGGGGCCAATATTTTTCACCAAACATGCCACTAAAGAGGAAGGCCAGAAAAAATTCCAGGTGTGATTTCCCACTTCCTTGAGGAGATATTACAGATAAGGGCATTAATGACACTGCATTCAAGAGGTGCCAGCACCATTCTTAGCAGCATTCAGAAAAAACCCTTTACACCTCAGCGTGGGTGTGAAACCAGCAGATTTAAATAAAAGCACTTATAAACAAAGCATTTATTTGAAGCATAAGTGCATTCAAGGGTGGCACAGTTATATTGGCTGATATCTTTAATGTGTTGAGTAGTGAAGAGGATGTAGAGAATCTCGATGTGATTGTAGGTGACTGTAACAATTCCCTGCAGAAGTCACCCTAAGAAACCCCACTGCACCATCCACAGCTACACACCAGAAGGAAGCTCAAGTTCTCCAGCAGAAGTTGCTGTTCTTGGCCAGGGTCACTCATTCCTCAACTTAAGGAAGTTTTCTCATGCTCAGAACAGAAAGCCACAAATCATTTGCTTGATCAAATTCATTTAATACAGCTGAGACTTTATATGTGCAAAGGTCAAGTATAAACTTTTTAAATCCAAATGGTTTGGCCAGTTTGAGATTTATCTAGGCAGAGCCTCAGAGAGGCTACAGCAATAACTCAATATACCAGAGATATGCTGATTTAAATACCTATCTCTGCTAGTTTTCCTTGTGAAATTAAGATTTGAAGGTGTGCAAATTCCCAGTCACAAGGACTCTAATCCCATGCCTGGTGTCGCAGACCATCCTGATTCAAATTGTGTTTTAGCTGAATTTTTACCAGCTGCATTAAATAATAAAACTTGTCCAGGTTTCTCTACAGTTTAAAGAAAACATTTATGCATTACTAATGTGACAAAGGAATGTGTTGAGAAAACAAACAAATATCATATTGACTGCACTGTCAATCTCACCTGCATCGCTGCTCCCTTGTCCTGGTGTTCAGAGCTGTGACTGTGGAGGAGACTCACTGTCTTCCCTGAATGGCCAAACAAGGCATGGGGTGAACCACAGGACAGGTTGTATTTATTACCAAACAGAAAAGGAATTATCAGTAGTGTACTATTGTAAAAGTGTGTCCTTACCTTGGTTTGTTTAACCCAAGCTGAAAAAACAGGTCTAATTTGGATTTGAAGTGGATGTGACATCCAACACTACAGCCATTTACCCACACTTTCCCCCTGAGAGAAAGTGGCACCTTTCTTTTGTGCCAAGGATAGAAGTTTTTCCAGATTATGTTTCTCCATAATGTTTCAATAATTCTTTCTTTCTCTGTGCTCCATGCATTGATCTCCTTCCTGACACCCATCTTTTCCTTCATAGTGATTTCAAGATTCTCCTTCTTTCATTTCCCCTTCTCCCCTTCTCACTAACCCCATTTCACAGAACACTGCAAGCAGACTCTGCCCTGGGCAGTGCCAGGAGCAAGGTGTGAAACCCTCTGCAGTAACAGAGAAACCATCTCAGGGTGGTCACACAAATCTCACTGCCTCCTTGATGCTGCCAACCAATGGGAGCACCAGGATTTGTATCCTGCCCTGAGAAAAAGCAAGGCATGTATTAGGCAAACTAATCACGCTGCAGGGATTTGTGGAATGAAAAGCACCTCTGCTCAGGGCTCAGAAATGGTGTGAATCAACCACACACCATTGCCAGGGGCAAATTCACCTGCTGTCTCCTTATTCTCTTCTGTCATATTCATTATTGCAGCATGTCAGCCCCAGGAGCAGAGAGCAGAGCCTGGCCAGCCCACGATGAAGGCACTCAGTCTGTCTCAGGGCAATCTGAAGAGATTCGCACAGGGCTGGCTTCCCCCTGTGCCTGCAGCCCTGGCTGTGCCTGGGGCCTCCACACGCTCCCTAATGCAAACAATAATGCAGACTTAATGATTGCTGTCATTTCCATGTGCCTGCTGCTGATCTCTTAATGAAATATTCCACTTAAATTGCACTGGCACAAGCACAGTTCTGTGCTGGCAGAGCTGCAAAACTGGAGTGCCCAATGGAAAGGTTCTGCAGTACAAAGGAAAGCTGGGAGTGGAACACTGCCTGTCTGTTTTTGTGCCTGCTCCTGCAATAAACACAACACCTGCCTGGCTTTCTGAAGGGTAAGAAGAGAGCAGAGGATGGGAATTGCCTTTATCTCAGGTTGGGACACGAGAAAACCAGCTGAAATGAGGGTGACGGTCTGTGGGGATGTGGATTTGACATTCATGGAGGAGTGAGTGGTGTCTGCTCACTGCTGCTCCAACAGCCTTGCTCCCTCCTGTCAAATCCTGCTGGGAGCACTGCTGCAGAACAGGAACACTGGGAACATGCAGCACCACACAGACTCTTTGTTTACCTATTGTCACAAGCAGCAAACCAAATATTGGTGGGGAGAAAGCTAAAAATCTGTTCAATGACCAAATGTATGTTGTAAAGAAAATAGGAGGAGTAAAATAACTGAAAAGCAGTGGGGTTTTTAAAAGTTGACTATATTGTACACTCAGTCTAAAATAAAGACAAAGAGATACCAAACATATTCTTCACTCTTCCAGAGATGAACAAGAGCATTGAGCTCACCTTTCCTTAGGCCATCAGCTCTTGCAGAATTCCATGGCATAAGTGGAGGTCTCTAAATTTTGCCTCTGCTCTGGCCTTGCACAACTCACCCTTTCCCCAGCCTCCTCCAAGCACTGATCACAAGCAAGCAATCACTGGCTACAGGCACTGCAGGGTCCCTGGAACTGATGTATGAGTAGAGAGCACCATCTGAAATCAGGGAATTCACAGTCTGCCTGGGTCAGAGCACCCACTCCATCCTGCCCACAGTGAGGAAATGCTGAAGGTGCTGATGAGTTTGTGGTTGACTGATAGAAATACTTTTCCCCTAAATAAAAGCCTATTTTAAGATCATATTTTTCAAAGCTAACTAGGTGGAAAGTAATGCAACAGGAGCTGTGATTTAGTCCAGCTGCTCTCCCAAACCCTCCTATAATTTCCTGGATGATTTGGAGTCCTGTCCTACACTTTTTCATGGTAACTAACACTAAAACCTGCTTCAGCAGGAGAGAAATCAGCCCTATTCAGTGCTGACCCACTAGCAGTGGTTGAGAGGGGCATTATCTTCCCTGATCTATCAGTACAAGGCAAATGAGGGAGGCAGTTTCCTTCAGGGAACCAGGGCTGTGTTAGAGACACAGGAAGAAGGGAACAATGCCCAAGATTTGCATTTGCTGAAGGGCTCAGCACATTGCTCCCTTGTGAGCCAGCCAAGACCGACAGCACATGAATCCTTGTGATTCATTCTTCCCCCTGGTCCACCTCTCTGCATCCAGCATGGCACAGAGAGCTCTGTGTGTTTATTTGTACACAAAAAGGTCTTTACTTGGTACTGTAGTATTTGGGTGCTTGGCTCAGGCTCCCAAGATGGAGCAGGGGCACAGACTGATCTGTTGAACCAGTATTTTCCACTTTTTTGCCAGACTGCTGGGTGACCTTGGGCAGTTTACAGCAACTTCACCTCTCACTACCTCATTTTAATTCTGTAAAATTATCCTGCTTAACTTTGAATAGAGTGTAGCTGTCAACTGATGCAAGGGCAGGGTATGTTGTTTACATGTGACTCAAATAAAACCAGTGCCTAAAATCTGAAAGCAGCAAGATGGAGAAACTGAGAAAGAACAGAGCAGAAATGTGAAATTGTTCCTCTGCCTCAGCTTTTCTCCACCTGCTGCCCTTCCTAAACACAGGCAATTACAGTCCAGCCCCACCATCCAATTTACTCCCTGTCAGCCATGCTGAGAAGTTCAGGCTACCCCCCAAGGCATCATAAATGACAGGTAAATAAGCCCACACATGTTAAGAAGAGTCTCTTTAAAGGTTACAGTTCTGCTGTGCTGAAGAACGCAGGTTTCAGGACAGATATTTCCATTTGGAAGGCTCTGGGTATGGAAACCTAGCAAGAAGGGCAGGTGCTCAGGAAGGACACATTCCAGGCACTCCCTGCTGCTGATGCCATGTCAGCTGTGCCTGCCCAGACTGTCGTCAGTGTTTTAAGGGGAAGCATAACCCAGGGATGCAGGAGTGCACCACCCAGGGATGCAGGAGTGCACAACCCAGGGATGCACAGTACGGTGAGGCTGCCGGTCATGGACGTGTCAGGCAGATGGACTCTAAGCTGTTGAAAAGGTTCAAGAGTTTCTGCTGCTCATGAACATCATATACAGAAACTGTTACTTTCCTCCTACAAATAACTCCTCCTGGAGTTGCAGGAAGCCCTGTCTAAGGGTTCTGACTGTCTCAGGGTTGAACTGTGAAGAAGCTGAAAAGCAGGACCCCAGCTGCCCGTTTTGGGTAGGAGGCAGGCATGGAGCAGTGCCCAGCAGGACCTGCCGCGCTCGCAGGGGCTGACCCTGCGTGTGAAGTGTCGCTTGCACCGTACACAGGTTCCCAGCGTTTTCTCTTCCCGCTGTTGAGCTGTTGTCTCCGGCTGTGGCAGGTCGGAAGCTGCATCTGGAGAAGGTTTGAACGTATCCAGCCCCTTTCAAAATCCCCCGTTGTCAGAGGGGTGAAAACCCCGTCAGCTCCGCAGTCCCACACCTGGCCGTAGGCGTGTGCATGGCCAGCCAGCCTGCCCGGGAGGGGCTTCCCAGCCCTTGCGGAGACCCGAGCAGGCAGGAATGCCGCTCCGTGCGCCTGCTCCCGCCCCGCGCTGTGTCCTGCCCTGTGTCACCTGAGCACGTAGGGCTGCGGCCATGCCTGTGTCCCCTGTGCGAGCCCGCGCTTCCAGCGCCGAGAGTGCCCGGCTGCACAGGCAGCGCTGGGTGCCGGGCTGCGGAGCGGGAGTGTGGGATGGGAGGATGTGGTAGCGTGTGGGGGTGAAAGCGTGAGCGATGTGTGTGCGTGTGAGAGTGAGCAGTGTGTGTGTGTGTGAGTGTGTGAGAGTGAGCAGTGTGTGTGTGTGTGTGTGTGAGAGAGAGAGAGAGAGTGAGCAGTGTGTGTGTGTGTGCGTGTGTGTGTGTGAGAGAGAGAGAGTGAGCTCTGTGTGTGTGTGTGTGTGAGAGAGAGAGAGTGAGCTCTGTGTGTGTGTGTGTGAGAGAGTGAGCAGTCTCTGTGTGTGTGTGTGTGTGTGTGTGTGTGTGCGTGTGTGCGCCCGCCCGAGCCCTCACCGTGCCCCCTCCCCTGGGAGCCGTGCAGCTCCACGCGGCCAGAGCGCCCCGTCCGTCCGTGTCTCCGGGGTGCCCCTGCCCCGCCGGGCCGGGCCGGGCCGAGCCGTGCGGAGCCGGGCCGTGCCCGAGCGGGGCGGGGCGGTGGGAGGGGGCTGGCCGCGGGGCCGTGGCGCGGCGGAGCGGCGGGCGCAGAGCCCGGCGGACACCGCTCCGCTCCGCTCGGCGCGCACCGGGGCCGGGCGCTCCATGAGCCGCCGCGGGGGCGGTCGGCGCTGCGTTCGCTCCCCGCCGCGGAGCCGCCGCGCCGCCGGAGCCGGGATGTGACTTGCGGAGGGCTGGCGGACAGAGCTGCCCCACCGCTCTCGGCTGCAGCAGACAGCGGGTGAGCCGGCGGCGGCGCGGCGGGCGGGGAGACAGCGGCCCCGGACCGGCCCCGGATCGGCTCCGGGGGTACGCCCGGGGTAGGGCTGCGGGCCAGGGGACGTAGCGGAGTCGCTCAGCCGGCTCTGCGCCCTGCGCTGCCCGCAGAATTAGCTCGGTGGCCGCCAGCAAACAGCAGGCTGGATATAGGAATCCTGGGGGGATTAGATGGGATATAGGGCAGGACGGGTGGGGGGAGGCTCGGAGCAGGGGGCTGCGCTGCGGGGTGCGGGGCGGAAGGCTTGCGAGGGGGAGGGCAGTGGAGTTCGGAGAAGATGGGGAAGGGGAACGGAGACAGGCGCGGGAGAAAGAGACGGAAAAAAGAAACCGGAGAAATGAGCGAAGGGACAAAAGAGCGGAGGTTGAAGCGGGATAGGTATCGTCCGGGAGGAGGACGCTGCGGGCGGATTAAGGCGAGCCCGGAGCGGAGGCAGCCGCGCACCGGCCGCACGGAGGGGCCGCCTGGCCTCGCACCGCGCTCGTACGCGGGCTGGTTTCAGCCAAGCCCGGCATCGCATTCCCCAGCGGGGCTCAAGGGCAGTGACAGGGATGAGGCCGGGGGAGAAGAGCTTTTTGTTGGCCCCTGGCCGCCGCTGTCCGGTCCCGGGGCTGGCGGGAGCTCCGGCTGGGTACGGGTGCGCTGCAGTTTTCCCTCTAGTTAATTGAAGCCCTGTCTCTGTGTTACCTCTCCGCAAAGCCACGCGGAGAGAGGATTTGGCACTTATGTGAACCCTTTGTTTACACCTGCCCTTAATGTTTATCCCAAGGCTAACAGGATTTCCTGCGTGCTGAACCCAAACACCCAGCTTGGTGATCAGCGCTAGTACCGAGTGGCTGTTTAACGGGGATCCCCTTGCTGCTTACCAGCAGGGAATATCGGGGTTGAGGTGTTGTCTCGCTACATCAGGAGAAATCCGGTGACAGATATAGCCATCTGCTAGAAGGCTCTGTCATGAATAGAAACAGTCTGAGAATTAGCAAAGAAAACAAAAACGTTGATTACTGTAATTGATTGCTGTCGGTTGTGAATTCAACGCCAGGCACTGTGGTCAGAAGTACCTAGGCACATGTGATACACAGCTTCTGACCAAAAGGAATTCAGCTCCTAGAAAATTAGAAAGATTATTTCATAGTGTATTCAGCATCAAAAAGTATTTTTAAATGAAAGCAAGACTTTTTGTACATGTCCTTTTTGGAGTGGGGGCTTGCCTTCTGGAACTGCGAGGCTGTAGCAGAGCATGATGTGTATCTGATGCAGGGGCTGTCAAAATCACTGCTGTATTTTTGCCTGCAAAGCACAATTGCACTATTAATTATTATTCTGGAAATACACACGTCTCTTGAGTAGTCTGATCTCAACTTGGCTGTTGCTGCTCTGTTATCAGTCCTGGAGCTCATTCTTCAGTTCTGATCAAAAGCAGCTGGCAGAGATCCTGTGTTGTGATTAATTCCTCACTCACTCGCGTCTCTCCACAACATTCGTGGCGGGGGTGGTTTTCTTTTGCAAATTGCACAGTGAACCAGTCTTCTGCCTGTGTGGTTACTATTTGTGCTGCTATTGCTTATATTTACTAGATTGTGTTTCTTCTCTGCCATTGAATGCATCTCCCTGTGTCAGCTGACTAACATTTGAACTCCTGGTACAGGAGCAGATAATGGATCTAACCATGAATAGCCTAACCTTAACTCTTTGCATGATTACACATTTATTCTGTATATATATTCTGTAGCAGCATACAACTGTGTCTTTTTGATCCCTTTGCAAGCTTTGGTCAGAAGACTTTAGCTACAGAAAGCCTCATTGATTTTTAACCGTGACAACTTTTTGATGACAACTGTGAGATTTTCTCTTTCTGCTTAGTTGCTTGTAATTGTAGTTTGTACCCGCTGGGGCAGCTTTGTGCCTGCAATTTCTGTAGTGACTCTATGCCAGATAATGTAATGAAGGGACCTCACTCTGTAGAAAACAGTAGGGTTATTACAGCTGTCATTGAGAGCAGATTTTGAGCCAAAAATTGAGTACTGGATTGAAATATTAGCTATCCTGCTAATTGTTCACTGTTTTTGCCTAAAATGTGTAAGGCTTATTGATTAGAATATTGATTGTAAGTGTTCCTGATTGCTCTGGTTTCAGGTACGTTGCCTTAATGGCTTTACCGAAATAAAATTTTGGAGAGGAATGTGGGGGGGGGGGAAATCTCAAGTTGCTTTTGTTCCCTGTGAACAGCTCATTCCAGTACGCAGGGGATGTATCAGTGCCTCTGGCTGTATCTGTGCTGGAATGTCTCTGTGGCACTCCTGTGTCACTGGAGTTGGAGGGCAGTGCCAGCCGAATAGAGCGCTATTGTTACTACTGTGAGGTTGCATAACTTTAGTGAGAGCTAATCTTGACATAAAGATGTAAAAATACTCTTCCTCTACAGTCACTGATTTAAGTAACAACCAGCAAGAAGGTGCAGTAAAATTTTACTATAAAATCTCAAGAGGCTCAGAACTCTGCCATCCTACCCACTGCACAGGCTTGAGGAAGATGCTATTTTAATAAAACCCCCATAATGATGTATATCTGGTTTTTGCAAAAACAGCTTTTCTGGGAAAAAAACCAAATCAACTTCACAGTTTTCCCTTAAAATGATTGAAGCTGTAGTTTTAGCTGAAGTTGTGGCATTCACTTGCCAAACTTGTGTGTTGTAATTCAATGTTTTCCCGTGTTATTGTAATTGTCTGTGTTCAGTGCTGAGTATCAGCAAGAGGATTTTCTCTTATAGAAAGAGGACTTTTTTTTTTTGTTTTTGGCTTGTACTGTCTCAGGGGCTAGGTTATTAATAATGCCTGTTTTTACCCCGTTAGGCAGAAATTGATAGTAAACAGGTTAGAAACAAACTGCTCTGTTGATAGCAGTTAGGAGGAAAAGATTCTTCCTTTGGAGACTTCAAGCCCTTCTTGCCAGCTTTGCTCTGGGCAGGATCTAGTGTTTAGTGAGACTCACTGATATTGGGTAGGGAATTATTTCACACCAGGAGTAGCTGTCAGCAGTCCTAGAGATTTTCTTGGTCAGTACTGTGGCTGTCTGGGACCTTTCGAAGAGGACCACTGATTATGTCCCATCAGCTTCCCAAAAGCACAAAGTAACTTGGGAAAATTCCTCGAGTTGAACACCTCCATATTTTAGAATACCTATTTTGAATTCTGAATATATTTTGTCACAGCTTAATACCCCCTTTCCAAAACCAGCCTCTTCTTCATGGAGGGGGAAATACTCAGATTCATTAACCCTCCCTTCCCCCTCCCAAACACTTCCAAATAGGAAGAGGAAACAAATGATGGCCTGACAATATGACTGCTTACCCATGCAGCACAATCTCCATGGAAACAGACTGTCCTAGAATAGCTCAATCACATGAGGGTTACATGACATGAATGAAGTAACCAGAAAACATCTTGGAACTGGGGATACTTGCACTTAATTAATTGCCCCCCAGGTCTTTGGAGAGTAGCTAATAAACAAAGCTAGTATTGAAGCAATTTAGTCCATGCTTACCATAATTTGTAAGTGATGGCATAGTGGAAAATTAACATGACCCTCACTGTAGGGATGTTTATTGTTTCCAGTTTGGTGACATTTAGAATGAATTTTGAATAATTTCCCACATGACTTCCTACTTCTTGAAATGGTACCACTGGTTTGGAGCATTGCCTTGGTAGATCCCAGTGGATTTCCCCCTTTTGTGTCAGCAGGCACTGACCATTTCACACTTTTTAGGATGTTTCAAACACTCTAAAGAGGAAATTCACCAGTTGCAGTACGAATTGAGTGTGCATAAAAGGAATTGGAGAACTATCTTTGGAATGTTTTCTTCTAGTTAATTATGTACTAGAAGCAAGGAGATTTATTGAGCTTATATTCAATACAAAAACGAATATATTTCACTGATGATTAGTTTTCTGTCTGTAAAGTCAGTGTTCTTAACATGGGTTGCAACAGAGTCATTGAAGAACCTGTTACACAAATCAGATATAAACAAGTGTATATTCTACCAATCCAGCAAAAAGTAAATAACAGATAAGTAGTAAAAACAAGTCATTTGTCCTCAGCAGAAAATTGCAGCCCTTCTAATAGTGCAAAGATTAATATCTGTGGGCTGGCAGAGATCACCCATTACCCATTTCCTGTGTGTCCAAGCCCACATCACATCATTTGTCACAGCTTCCACTTCTGAGATGAAGGTTTGTAATAGGACATTTTGTACCCTGTGTGGGTGAAGCCCATAGGGTTTATTTTGGCATGTTTGCAGCCTTGGTGCCCCTGATAGCAAGCATCATAAGCTTCATCATCTGTCTCCTGGTGGAGGCTGGAAATGGCCATTGGTCTGACACAGGGAAACGCTGGTTTGAAGATTCAGAGCCTCAGGATTTGACTTTGGTCATTGCAGGACTGTAAAGCACGAGAACATCCACAGTTCTCAGCTCTAAGAGACACAGTACAGTTGCAGACAGTCTGTGTAAATAGTTCTTGTGTTGGTTATGACTGGTTGTGCTCAATGCAACACTGCACCACTGCTTTAAATCATTTTCAGCGATCACTAAAGTTTTCATGAAAAGCAGTTGTAATCTGTGAAACCTCTTTGGACAGGTAACCACTTAGGGCTGTTGTATGGCTTACAAAAGAGCTCCTGATAGTTCCTCTGCTTTTCACTTTGTACCCCAAACTTGTCCCATGAGCTGTGTGACTCACCTTGACTCACATCACTGCCTGCTTATGTGGTGCTTTTCTTCCTCATGCTCATGCCGTACCAGCGGGAGTCTGAGACATCCCTCACATCAGTGAGGAAAATCCTGCTGGAACCTGCAGCTCTAACTGCTGGTGAAGGTTAACAGAGTCAGGTTTCATATCTGCTCCTCACAGTGTTTGCTCCAGGCTGCCCATACAGGGCTGTGGCTGAGGCAGACTTTAAATGGGAGTTAAAGGTTACATTTTTTAACAATGTGCTTTGCTTAATAAAAGCAAATGCCATAATGCGTATTTTTAAAGCACCTAACTCATGTTCTTCCAAAACCTGAGTTGGGATCTGTCTAGGCTTTTGGTCCTGGTGGTCAGGTGGGTGTGTTGTGTTCCTGGAGTGTTTACCATTGTCCACTCTCTGGATCCAAGAAAGAGATGCTCTGGGTTTTGTTATTTGTTTCCTCTGAATGGCTTTGGGCTGGCCAAGAAGCACAATGAGGCATTCATTTTTGATTAGTTGATTGATGACACTGCATGTGTGCACCATTGTCACAGAAAATGGGATTTTTCTAGACTATCATTCCCATTTCCAAATGCAGTCTAATATCTGGGCTTTGGAAGAGGATGAAAGAACTGAACATGATAACTGCCTATTGACCGAGCATGAAAACAAGATTTTTCTTTTTTTTAAGAATGTAAAATGTTTATTTTCCTTGGATTACTTTATCCTTTAAAAAGTAATAATTTAAAAGTGGTTTTGACTCTGCCTTTGTTCCAGTGAAAGGAGCAAGGCTGTGGGACAGTCTAATTGTGATATTGCTTACACCTGCATCAGGCCCAATGCAACTTAAACACACTTTAAACACCTTGATTTGAATGGGGTATTACATTTAAACAGGTAGTGAGTGTCCAAGTATTGCAGATAATGTAATATTTGCAACAGGGTACATAATTTTTCCGGGCTGTGTTGTAGGCCATTTGCAGGGTCAGAGTTTGGAAATGTTGTTTTCAATCTGTGCAAACAGAGCAATGAGTCATTTTGCATTCTGACTACAACAGGCAAAAGCAGCTTTGGGAGGGCAGTGAAGGGGGCTGGGGAGGCTGTGCCAGCTGCAAATCCAGTGCAGAAACTGTAAACATGGGCTCCTGAAACAAGCTGGGCTTCAGTGCCTGTCAAATCCTCCAAACTCAGCTCTAGCTAAACAAATGCTTTGTTGTCTCAGACAGAAAAATGAAAACCTACCCAGCCATTGGTTTCTTGCTGCTGTTGGTGATCAGCTATGGCTCTTCAGAGAACTCCAGCACCCCCCGAGGCTGCGGGCTGGATCTCCTGCCTCAGTACGTGTACCTGTGTGACCTGGATGCCATCTGGGGCATCGTTCTGGAGGCCGTGGCAGGGGCAGGTGTGCTGACCACGCTGCTGCTGATGCTGATCTTGCTGGTGAGGCTGCCCTTCATCAAGGACAAAGAGAAGAAGAGCCCCCTGGGAATGCACTTCCTCTTTCTCTTCGGGACTCTGGGACTGTTCGGGCTGACGTTCGCTTTCATCATCCAGGAAGATGAGATGGTGTGCTCTACCCGAAGGTTTCTCTGGGGAGTTATCTTTGCTTTGTGCTTCTCCTGCTTGCTAGCCCAGGCCTGGAGACTTCGCAGGCTCGTTCGGCACGGCAAGAGCCCGTCGGGGTGGCACCTGGCCGGGGTGGCCACGTGCCTGATGCTGGTGCAGGTCATCATCGCGACCGAGTGGCTGGTCCTGACCGTGGTCAGAGAGAACAAGCTGGCCTGCAGCTACGAGCCCATGGATTTTGTGATGGCTTCCATTTATGTCATGTTCCTGATGGTGTTCACCATGGGATTTTCGTTTTTCACTCTCTGTGGGAAGTTTAAGAAATGGAAGAAAAACGGAGTATGCCTCATAATAACCCTATTTTTTTCCATTCTGATTTGGGTGGCCTGGATGACTATGTACCTCTTCGGGAATGCTGAGCTCCAGAGAAGAGACAAATGGAGTGATCCCACTCTGGCTATTGCACTGGTGTCCAGTGGCTGGGTGTTTGTTATTTTTCATGCCATCCCAGAGGTCCACTGTACCATCCTTCCATCACAGCAGGAAAACACACCCAATTATTTTGATACTTCACAGCCAAGGATGCGTGAGACCGCTTTTGAGGAAGACATACAGCTTCCTAGGAGCTACATGGAAAATAAAGCCTTTTCAATGGATGAACATAATGCAGGTAAAAATTGCCTATAAAGGACTATATTTTTTGTAGTGTCAAGACAACTCTCTGTATGAGATGTTTTTCAGGTGTTGAAAATGAAAGTCATGATAAATACAATAATTTTCACACTACACCTTCTTCCCTTTTACAGTTTTCACTAAGATATCATCTAGTAAGAGAGAAAAATAAAAAAATGCAGACAATACCTAGGTTAAAATTGTGTTCTGCATGTTGATTTTTCTTTGAAAAACTGAACAATTTCAAATGCAAAGGCAACACCAAAAGAATGAAAAAATAATTGTGGAAAAAAATAACCTTTAAATAATTTAAATGACATTTTTGTAGTTAGCAGTTATCAACATTTAATACAAAATATTTTCCCAAAACCTCAGAAATAAATGAAGTGGTCTATGTTACAAATTGCTCAGCCACTTGAGCAACAAAATAATTATTATTAATTACCTTTCCATTAAAATGGATTGAGTGCTACTTTGTGTCCCTGTGGGGGGAAAAATGCCAAGTGGCTTACAGACAGTTCAAAGACAGCCTTTGTTCTGAAGGCCTGCACATCTGAGCTTTCACAGAGGCTTGGAGGTAATTTGCCTTCTTCTTGTAGAACGATGTGTGATCACACATCATTAAAATTTGCACTGGAAATGTTTTTGAGTGATTGCTGAAAGGACCAGCAACAACTGGGTGCTTCAGAGATCCAAACCCTTGCTGAGGGTTTAAGCCATGTCAGAAATGCCAGGGATGCCTCTGTGAGCAGCAGGGGGAGGCAGGAGCCCCTGGTGCTCTTAGGGGGGTTGTGGTCTGGTGCTGCCCCACATCTGGATAAGGGATTTTGTTAAAAGTCACCCTGATTTTTTTCACTCTATTTGAGAAGAATACTGGCCTGGTAGCCCAGGCAGGAGTTGCCACATTGCTCTGGCAGCCCCTGAAAGAAGGCTTAGGGCACGTGCTCCAGGCACTTCACCTTCCTCCTCATCTTTATGTGTCTTTGATTTCCTCTGGGTTTGATGTTTCCCTGGGTACTGAGCAGACAGGGAGGAAAACAGCACTTTTGTTTGGCACAGTGTTGGGTCAGGAAGGGATTTTTCCTCTAAGTTTTTTAGCAGGAACTTTAACAGTCTCCTTCTAGTAGGGAAGTTTGTTCTGTGAGCAGATACCATAAGGGCAGTGGTAAAACAAAAAAAATCACATGATGAAAGAATGGTTAGATAAAAGAATCACAACAAAAGAATGGTTGTTATTACTAATGTTCCAAAGCAAGAGGCAGTTGCACTATGGACTGTTAAAACCACTCTTTTTTTTTTTCTGTGGTGGTTTTTTTTTTACTGTCCTCCATTCCCCATTAAATTAATTTCATAGTAAAGTAACTGCAGTGGCTTCAGTGAAGCTATTTCTGGCTAAGGCAGATCTAAGAACAAACTTGGATCTTTCACTCTGTATCATTCCCATTCATGGATGCATTTTTAGAAAAGAACTGGAAGCTCCTTTTTGATCTAATCATTCAGTAATTAAGTTTTTTGTGAAATGGATAGATGTATGATAGCTACAAAATCATTATACTGTCTATTCTAGTGCAATTTATGTTCTGTTTTAATCTATCTGAATGACAGTACAATACAAAATAGATTTCCTTATCTGATGCCCTTGTTAATGTATACCATAATAAATGCCAGTCATTCCTATTCCCATGGCATGTAGGAATTTTTAATACATCAAAACAGATTAAATCTTCCTTTGCAGCAGTTCTTAAGGGACTGGCTTGGGACAGTAGGGTTTGGAGACAAAACTTAGTAGCATGGTGGAGACTTAAAAGTAAATACTTTAATAATAAGGCAATAATAACCAAGGCACTGTGTCAGATCCCTGTGCTGGGGTTGTCAGTGACAAAGCACCTGGGGTCTGGGAGCAATTGGCTCTGCAGGTATGAAGAGAATGTTCTCTCACCCATTTAATGAGACTCAGTTTGAGAATTCATCATCAAGAGTTCAGCAATTATCGAAGGGCACTTTCTTCAACTACTTCATACTTAAGAATGATGTTTAAGAATAGAAGATCTAATGGTTGTAAAGTTTGGAAAACATAAGCAGAAAACAGTTCCCTGACTGTAATACTTGTTTCAGTAAATAGTTAGCTTTAAGTAGAAAACATGTCTGGACAAACATATTTTCCATGAATTCTTGTTACTTCCACTAATACTTGTATAAAACAATTTCATAACTTTGCTCCTTTTAAAGATTTTAAGCAGCATTTTAACAATCTGAGCAGTGTTCAGGTTCAAACAAGCAGATGTCCTCCTCGATTCCTTCCTTCTTAGCAAAAATGTACCTTCAAGTTGTGCATTGCCACCAGAGCTGCTCTATGCCAGGAACAGCATTAAGCATTAATAAAGCAAACCTATTTTAAAGTCACTAACTTAAACATCATTTAAACAGCATACTAATCTGGGATTTCAGTATTTATATGATAGGTTGAAATATCTCTTTAGAAGAGTTATTTTCCTAGGTGTGCCTTCTAAACTTATATTATTTAGAAGCCTGGACAAAGAGCAGTGGACTGAGTTCTCAGTGCTGTCTGGAAGTGCACTGCACACTAGTAGGGCAACCTCTGTAGGCAGAGAGAATTTGCCTTAAACAAGAGAAATCTGGATGTGAAATGCAGACTGCAACAGCTGTCAGGAAACCCAAGCCCAAGCAGCTCTGGTATCCTTAAATTTCATTTAATAACTTCTGGTACTACCAGTCACAGTCGCAGCCAATGCCTAAAAGCAAAGTGAACAAAATTTCAAATGTGTTACAAAGAGGCTTTGACAAATATCAAATATCCTCAGTACTGCTTGTTTTTTACCTATACATGCTCTATGCAAGTGGATTTATTTAATAGTAATGTAAAAAGTACAAGGAAAAAATGTTAAAGCTGGTTTGAGGAAAAAAAATCCAAAATAAGTATTTTGTCTACAAGCTTTGTCACAGATTCTCACATCAAAAAAAGTGTAGCTGTTTGCAATAACAGGGGAAGAAAGTTCAGCAATATGAAATTGAATTTACTGGCTCTTTAAGATAGCTTTGAAATGACTGTGAATGTTTTGTGTAAATATTGTGTATAAATATTTTAATGATGGTGTGCATGATAAAGATTTTTGTTTCTGTGTGTAATAGCAAATACCAGTGCAATCATGTGTGTTTATCACACAAGTAGTCAAATAGCAAAAAAAATGTTACTGATCTTGAGATGGTTAAATATCTAATAGAAAATACTTCATTCCAGTTTAGGCATTTTCATAATTTTTTCTTCCAGTGTTCTGCAAAAATATGTCATTTCCAAATAGAGAGCAAGTGAGGGTCTATATGTATCTGAAGTCAACAGCTGAGCATTTGCAGGGTGGAATTTCTAAATTTCCATGCTAAATCAGTACTGATCTTCATCTTGGTGCACAACTCCCAAAGAGAGGAGTAGAAGTGGAGAGAGGACAGCATATGGCAGTAGGATCCATTTAAATCTTCTTCACAGAGAAACTACATTGGAGATAAATCCTGGCTTCATTAAAGTCTGGGCTGAAAGTCTCATAAACTTCAGCTCATTCATGATTTCAGCCAGACACTGTAGAATTGTAATTTGAATTAAATCTAAGAGAAGTTCTTGCCTTAGGTGCCTGAACTGTTTAGCAGCTGACAGATGAGTTTTGCCCTTTGTGTGATAAATAAGCTCTGTTCCCTGGCCACATCTGAGGTCATTATTTACCCTCAAAATTAAAGAGGGAGTTTGTATGTGCCAATCCCCAGCCTGCTTTAGAGAGAGCAGCATATCCCTCATTATGCATATCTCACTCAGAATTTACATCTTGAACCCAAACTTGTACTAAAATTAATGGGGAGACTGTTTTATTCCTGATATAAACATCCAAAAGGACACTCAGTGTCTTCTCTTTGGCTGCAGTGATTTGCCATGTTTAAGCTATCCGAAAGCAATATTTACTCCATCTTTCTAGTTTCTCAGAGTAAATATAATCTGAAACATCTGGAAAATCCTTATTTGCTAGTCATGCTGAAGTAATGCTCAGGGGGTTGTGAGCATTGCTTACTGGCTTGAGCAAGGCTTTGGATCCCTGTCCACTGAGTTTGATAGGAAGCAAAATGTAGCACATTTCACTTAACCCCACAGTATCCAGACCAACACAGGGAGCACTTGGCAAAATGCATTGTGCAAGATACATCACAGGTTTGGTGACCAAAGACACTGAGCTCCCACTGAAATGAGATTAAGCAAGCTTCAACAATTTGGTTCCTTTTTCCCTCTCCCTAGCAAACAATTCCTTTAATGTCAATCCGATTCTTCTGAGATCCGTTCCCAACGTGTAAGGGAAACAGCTGTTCAAAAGCAACCTGGAAGTTAAAATCAGTGGCAAAGTTGCCAATAACTGAACTGGAAGGAAGAGGCTCTGTGATTGCACAGCTTTATTGTGTTCTAAGAGTGATCTCTCTATTCCAAATGCAGCGCTGAGGACGGCGGGCTTTCGGAACGGCAGTTTGGGCAGCCGGCCCAGTGCTCCTTTTAGAAGCAATGTTTATCAGCCAACTGAGATGGCAGTTGTGCTAAATGGTGGGACTGTAAGTATCAAAATGTGATGATTTAAGAAATCTTTGAAATGCACCCATATATAACAACCATTACTAATTGAAAAACCTGCTTTAGCTTATTCCCAGCAGGGGGAAAGCTATAAATGAAAATTTAAGGCAGCAAGTATGCATGTAATGCTTCCCTTCCCTCTAGAACATATGTAGTTAACAAGTGTTTTGCATTTGTTTACTTGCAGTGCAGCTTCAGTGAACCAAGTTTTTTTGTAAGACAACATATTCAATGGCCCTTTCAAATTAAATTTGTGTTAAGGTATTTACCATAACTATTAATGACACCATTTCTAACCTGATTTTTTTCAAGATGGTGTGAGTCACACAAATGTTTTCAGGCAGTATGTTACTTTAAATAATTGTTGCAGATAATGGTTGTCTCTCACATATATTCCATTTACTTGTAAGATACATGTAATTCTTTGTAACTTACAGATTTGTACATATTTTGAAAAGGGATTCATAAAAGAGGAATATAGAATATTTTCATGTTAATAGCATCAATTTTTCTTCCTCGTGCAATGGTTTGGCATATCTTTGATAGACCTGTATTTTTGCAGCCTGGTTGTTGTAAGATTGGTTTAGCGATGCCAAACTGACTTTACAAATGTTTTTCACATTATGTCTAATTTTCACTTAAAACATTTCATATAGCAGGCATACTGTTGAAAAATTTTCATCCCCACATTTTTCATGCATATCTACATGCTTCTTAGAAATCGACTCATGAGCCAGTTTGTACTCATGTGAGTTGGGTTTTCTTTCTTTTGAATCATGAGCTGATTCCATAACTCAACCTCTAAAAACCAGTTTAAAATGAACAGATTGCAGGTCTGGTTTTGTTTTTAACTAAGTAAAGTTTTAGCTGATTTTAGTGGGCAAGAGGGACTAGATACAAGAATTCTTCTCCATGGGTAAGACTGTGTGAAACATGTCAACTTGAGTAAAATGAAAAGGCTTGGCTTTGCTGTCAGTAATGGATTGCATCCTACTGATGCTTTAATTCATCTCTGCCTGTTTTCTGATACCAGAATGTGCAGCTCAGGGAGAAGGCAGTTAAAGGATGAGAAGCTTGAGAATTTGGGTTTTTTGTTTGTTTTGCTGTATTCTGAGTTGGATACAAAGCTGATGTGTATATATAGTCATGGTTTTACAGAGAGATAAATGCACTGTCTGGGTGGAAGATGAGTTTCTTTGTGTCACTTTGCTCTAGAACTGCCATCTGGAAAGCTGTCCTGTACGTGGAGTGTGCTAACACTGATTTTTGAACAGTCTAGATCTCTCAGTTATGGGTTTATTATCCTTATTTCCAGATACCAACTGCTCCGCCAAGTTACACTGGACGACACCTCTGGTGAAAGGCTGTAGGCTGTAGAGAATAAGAATCCTTGTTGCAGATGTTGTTCCCTGGCAGTGTGTCTTTGAGGGAAGGAGTCCGTAACAGTACCAGAACAAAGCAACAAAACATCCAGGATCTTTCTAAATCCTACAGAGGATTTTGCCTAAATGTCAACACCATTGAATGGAGAATGGCAGAAACAAAACTGAAGCTGAATCTAATTTAAAACAGAAGTAGGCACACCTTAAATTGGCAGAGGAGATATTGTATTCTGAAGTGTAAGATATTCTCTTGTCTGTAACTTGCGTGCCAGGCAAGCCTGGCTTTGGTGGTTGCCAGTTGCTTGCAAAATCCCTTCCTCTCACCTAAACTTAATGTTGCCACAAGAGATTGCCACTACAGTGCGAAAACACGCGGGATTTCTTTCCATTTTTCTCCTTTCCTGTCATGTCCAACGTCATGAGAAGTCCCCTGCTCGCTCTCTCCCCGGCTGTGCTGTGCAGTCACGCAGCACCGTGTGTAGTCAGACGCGGTCCCTCGGTGGCAGCTCGGTCTCTGTGGCTCCGCAGGCTGATGCTGCGCTCTGTCCGGAGCTTCGCTCTCTCAGGAGCTCTGCTCTCAGGAGCTCTGCTCTCAGGAGCTCTGCTCTCTCAGGAGCTCTGCTCTCTCAGGAGCTCTGCTCTCTCAGGAGCTCTGCTCTGTCCGGAGCTCCGCTCTCTCAGGAGCTCTGCTCTGTCCGGAGCTCTGCTCTGTCCGGAGCTCTGCTCTGTCCGGAGCTCTGCTCTGTCCGGAGCTCTGCTCTGTCCGGAGCTCCGCTCTCTCAGGAGCTCTGCTCTGTCCGGAGCTCTGCTCTCTCAGGAGCTCTGCTCTCTCAGGAGCTCTGCTCTCAGGAGCTCTGCTCTCAGGAGCTCTGCTCTCAGGAGCTCTGCTCTCAGGAGCTGGCCTGGAGGCGCAGTTCGGGAGCTCTGTGCATGTTCCGTGCGCCTTGTGGAGCTTCTCGGGGCAGAGGGAGAAGCGCGGCTCCGGCCCGGGCAGCTCTCCCCGGCCCGAGGGATGGAGTGGGTGACAGCAGCCCCAGGCCGGGTGTGAGCAGAGCCCAGAGGCGAAGCCGTTCCTGGGAGGGATGTTTTGGCCGGGGCTGGGCTCGGGCAGGAGCCGGGGCGGGGAGGGCGAGAGCCCCGAGCCCCGTTGGTCCCCTCGACCGCAGCTGTTCGTGCATTGACATGTGGTTGTGCGTTTTAGTGCCTAGAGAGTAGAATCTCTGTGCTGGAGGTGGTTTGTTGTTGTTTTTGTTTATTTAAGGTGGTTTCTTCCCTAGTCCTCCCCTCCCCATCCATCTTCTTGAGTTGATATAAGGCAGAGTTTTCAGAGCTTTTCATCTTTGTTTGCTCCAGGTTATTTAAGCGGTTCCCATTGCCCATTTGTTGTGCCATGGTTTTTCATTATGTTCGAGCAATCATTCCTTTCTTTAACATTTAATACATATCGGACACTGAAAACATCACTGTATCCTCACTGTTTGGCCAATGTTAATCTTAGCTTTCCTCAATACTAAAAGTTAATTGTTTTTACTTGAAGGCATAGGAAACATATAACAATTAAACTTTGCATATGCTGTAATAAAAATATATATTTTCAAACTAAAAAAAAAAAAGTACAAATAACTGAATAGCTTAGTAGCTTCACAGAAAGAAGTTACTTGTTGTATACTGCAGAAGAAAGACAAGCTTTTTATTTTTCAAGAGTCTTCCTGATTCCTCATGTACCTCCATTTCTACTGAATTAGGAGCCTAGTCCTGCAGACCTGTACTCCCACGAGTAGTCCCATTGACAGCAGTAGGTCTACACAAGGTACAGAGGCTGCAAGACCAGCCCCTAAGTGTTGCACACAGATATATGTATATATATATATGGAAAAATATCTATTGCCATTCTTGCCATGATCATCTTATGGGGTTTTATTTCAAAGCCCTTCTCCTCCAGAAGCAATGTTTTTCTGTCATGCATGAGTGAAGGAGTATGTCAGCTCCCCCCTGCCCTCCCTCCTCGAGGCAAAGGAAGCATGTGCTTGTTTTAGGGATCCTTTATTTCATTTTCTATGTAACTAGATGGCCTTAGTAACCAAGTAGGGTAGGGGTGGATATTGCATGCTATCCAGTGACTTAGAAATACATTTTGCTTGTTATGAGCAGAGCTTTGATCAAATAATATAATATTTAAGATAATGATAGCCACCCAGAAGACACATAATTTGGAACAATAAAAAAACTATTACCATCACTTGCCTGCAGAATTTTGCTTTTCAAAACCAGTTAGAAAAAAAAATCCCTCATAAAACTCTTAGCATAAAAACATATAAGATGACCATGGCATAAATGGTAGGAAAGGTTTCTTTTAAAGAGTTTATCATGCTACAACCAAGACTTATGAATTATAATACACATTTTACAGACCTTGGACAAGAACTACACAAGACATAGCTATCTGAAGAAACTTTCTTTTTCTAGATGTGACTGAATTGATAAATAGAGTTCCCAATCCTGCTTCAGATGAAGTTGTTTGGGATTTCAGGGCTTATGCAAAGATATGGCCAGACCTTACAAACTGCAGTTCACATGATGAGTCTCACTGGGTTAGTCACGTGGACTATTCACTGAATTAAAAATTAGCAGGATTGGGTTTAATGTGTGGTGGTGAAAGTGTGGCAATAGATTTAGGAGGGTCTTTATTTCCCAACTTTTTACAATTAGTAATGAGCAACTTTTTTTTGTAAGTCACTAGTCTGTGATGTAAAATGCCCCAAAATAAAACTGTAATTGAAGAAAGGCACCTTTATGTTAACTTATATTTTTGTTACAGTATTTACTTTTGCCTTTTTTGAAAGTTTTCTAGAATGTAGAGCATCTGTGAACAACATGAATAAGTAACTAAGCACAAGCCTTTCACAGTTCTCCAGATTATAATTAGCTTTTATACTATAAAAGCTACTATGTTGTCCCTTGATGGTTATGTGCTTATGGTGTTTCCATGCCGAAAAATGAAATCAAAAAGCATCTGACAAAAGCATCTCTTAGCAAAACAAGATGTAAAATGACCAGCTTTTGATCAATGGTAGGAAAAGAGTTCAAAGTCCTACAGATCCTGTCCAGCTTTCAGATGGGTTGAGGGTGTTTGACACTTGCCAGAAAACATGTAGCATCTTCAGAAGAACACTCTCAATACATCCAGCTGCTTCTATAAACAAGGTACATGAGATACTTTAGAATTAGCTGTTTGTGCTTTTAGTCTAAACACAGGCATCTTGCTTGGCTTTGTCTGAGCTCGATGCCTTGGGTCTAACCAAAGGCCATACAAAAGGGAGCATTGTAGCTTTTATAATAAAACAATTGGATTATTCTACCAACTTACAGGATTACAAAGCAGGTGCTTTTTATTAAGTGATGAGAGCTAAAGCTCACTTTTGATAGATAATATATATTTATTAAATGTATTAACGTGTGTTTTATAACGTACCCTTTTTCCTGCTGATTGTTGCATACTGGTATCTTATTAAGTACATCTTCAAAGGGTTTTCAAGACAATCAATGTGTACCATGATGACTGTACATAAATATACAAAACTACAAAGGTTGTAAAGCATGGGCAAATGTTTTATTTTCAAAATGCTGTTCTTAACGAGAATAAAGGCTTTACTATTTACTTACAATGTTTGTGTCCTCTTGGCTTTAAAATCCACACAGATTTTTTCCATTGCAGTGAGCACTGCTACAGACAGAGTTGCTCCTTGGTGCAGTTCCTCAATGTAAGCAAAGTTAAACTGAAGGAAAGGGCTCCTAAAGCACATTCCTCCACCTCTGGCCACATTCCCACACTTACCCTTGGCTCTGGCACCTATCAAACCCAGGGTGAGCCAGTCAAGGAGCTCAGCAGCCAAACTCTTAGCACAAAAGGGATATTTTTCCCCCCTGTTGGCTCAGCAGTTTCCTGTTCTGGTTCAATTGCTTGTGAAAAGGAGAGGACAGAAGAATTCAGCTGGGTTTGAAGAGTGCAGAATGAGTTTTTTTTTTTCAAATGGTTTGATTTTCCAGAGCTGGTGTAAGAACCACCATCACCAGCCAGGAGAAAACCCAAGGGGTGGGTACTGGTGTAACAGTGAAGACAAAGTCTGTGCAACTGAAGGAAGAAATCCATGTGGACCCACAGCAAGTGCTGGAGACCACCCATGTTTTATTAGGGGTTCAGTAAAACAACTACACCTTTGACTTGCATGGAATTATTTGTAGTTTTACTACTATCTTCTCTAATTGTGAAATTAAAAAGGCATAAATAGGACTGTTCTTGACAGGACTAAGTTAAAAAACAATAAAGATTCCTTAGCAAGGGGCCAAATCTGATTTTTACTGTGCTTAGACCTGATAAAAGTAAGTAGCCTGCATAAGATTGCTGAAAATGCTGACACTGTGATCTTAATTCTACACTTTACCAGCACATGTGCTAAGTGGTAACAAAAGGGCCTTTGACTTTTCTCCCCTGCAGAAATGCAGAGCAACCCCAGCTCTCATTGCCTTCCATTGGAATTGCAGGGGCACAGCATTTCTGCAGATTAGACCATTCTGAACAGCCTGGGTTTGTGAAAATTGTCATAGCTCTGCAGGAGTCAGAGAGCTCCAGTTTATGATAAATGAAGATTTAACACTTGCCTACATGTGGATAAAACCCCATTTAATTTCATCCAGAGTTTTGTTCCTGTTAGAAAAGGGTTGAAGTGAGCATTCAGGAACACAAGATAAATACAGATTCAACATTTTTGGCTAGATGTGCACCATTCCATCTGTTTTAACAGAATTGTGCTCTCTTAGACTAAGACTGAATTTTGTCTTGGCATGCTGGGTCCTTACATAACCTGCCTTTGATTTACAATGCCTCACATGTAAAACTTTAATGCTAAAAGGGTTTCTAAATCAGTATCACAAAGTCTATGAGCTCTGTGCTTTGCTATTTTAGTGAGGAAACTAAAATTGAGATGTTGAAGGATTTTGTGTGCGTTAGTCCAGCTCTTCTGATTTGCTTCCCACTGCAACCAATCAAAAAGAAAAAAAAAAAAAATTAACAGGCACAGAAACAGAAAAGAAACCACCCATACTTCCACAGCAAATACTCTGTTGTTCCATAAATAAATAAAAATGCCCTGCTGGACCCAAAATGTGTATTTCTTCTTTGCATGGTATTTTTTCATGTTTTGACACAACTTCAGCACTCAGACACTTGCACACAGTTCTTTGTGCAGCTGTGGGAGTTGTGCATGTGTAGCTGAGGGCAGAGCTGTTTGCTAGTAAGAAGTCACTGGATTGTTAAAAAAAAAATTGAAAGCAGCTCTTTGAGGTTTTTGCTTTGAAGAATTTTTCAATTAAAAGTCAGTGATGAAGTCATACAGTTCACCTAGCATATAAATATATTTTTGTCACTTAGGACAACAAGCAAGGTCAATAAAGAATAGTTTCTCTGTGTCTCAGTGGAAAGAAGAATGCTATCCATGTGATTGCAAAGGGTCTGCCAAATGGGAAAAATCAGTCAAACAAAGAGCACAGGATTGCTTGCTGGAGTAAACAATTCTAAATGAACAAAAGCTCTACATAAAAGTAAAATGTCCCACCCCCTGGTGAAAGCTGTTTTCAAAGCTCTGTATTCTTTCAGAATGTTGTAATACAGATTAACCTAATGTTTTTCTTCTGCTGATACAACAGTCTGGTTCCTCATTCTACTTGTGTGATTTCAGCCATCTTATTCTGGTTTTGATACTTTGAAATTTTACAAACTGCCTTTCAACTTTAAAAAAAAAATCTTCTTTTATATTTCCTACACTTCAGAAGATGTGTCTGTACTATACACCTTTTACATCAAGCAAGTTTGTTGGGAGATTTACATCTAAAAGCTATGCTAGAGGTAAAGAAAGCCAAATAAGCCCCCAAAAATCCCCATTTGAACATACAGTTTCAGGAGAGCTTAGTTACCCTTCCAAGGCATGCAACTGAAAACCAGCAGACAAAATCCTCTGGGTACATAGCAGGAATGCTGGGCTGCAGCAGGCCCATGTGCTAATTTAAGGTGCTCAGTGTGCTCCCAACCTGGAGAATGTCAGCTCATAGAAAGCATCCAGGAAAAGTGCTGCATGAGAAGGGACACAGCAATCCCTTAGAAACCCAAAATGAGACTGCAGCAGCAGGAGAAGCCCTGTTTTACAATGGTCAAGGCAATACCCAGTGCCTCAATGGCACAAGACCTTTCTGGATTTTAGGGTTCTGTTTGTAAAGTTAAGGAGAAAAGTTGAGAGTGGATTTAATATCCCATATGACTATGAATGTCCTGTATACCAAATAATTTCTATTGCATTGAATTTTAGCTAATATTCCTTGATGTGATGAGGCTGAAATTTGCAAATATTTAATAAAAATTGCAACGTTCAGAAACCTCAGGGCTCACACACTTTCACATTAAAATGAGCAGGTGTTCCAGGGATCTGCTAGCAGTGCTTTTAGTCAATAGTGTCCTTGTCTTATCATAACCTGTGTTACTTAAGCATAACAATTTCCAATCACATCACACCAAGCAGGAAGCACAGGCTGTCAGCATAAGTCTGGATTTCAGGCAGTTATTTAAATAGTTTTTGACACAGGCTTGCTTCCTATGCAGATAGAAAAGTAAGATGTCCTCAGGATTCAGATAAGCTGGGAAGTTGGAGAAAGAAGCTGCCTGGCAATGTTTTTTCACTAGAAATTTCCATTGGAGAAGTGTATTTTTCAGGATGTGACACCTCAAACTGAACTAGCTCACTTAAAATATTTTGAAATGCCTAAGGAAGATGTTTAGAACAACTTACACCACCTGATAATCTTTCAGACAACACAATGAACAGAGTAAATGTCAACATCAACAACCTGGCTTACAACTGCACCATTCCTCATGCTGAATTTTAGCCATTTCAGTCCTAGAAGTCCTATCATTCTTTCAACAGAGTGAGAAACCCATTTCAGTTTCCAGAGCACTTTAAGAAGTGTGAAAATCTGAGCCTGAGCAGCCCTGTTCCCATTCCATCCCTGCAGTCACCGTGTGCAGTTCTGCAGGCCAGCTCCCCCCTCTGTGGCAATCCCAGCTCTGGTTCTGCTGCAGTGGAAACCATTCCCTGTGCTCTGTGAGAGTTCCTGCACGCTGGGGAAAGGCACAGGGACAGAAGTGGCCAGAACAAAGTGCCCCAGGATGCCACTTACACAGCAGGGCTTGCAACTGTGCACTGCTGCCAGTCTCAGGGCAATGCCAAGAAAGCTGTTCTCACAGAAAGCTGGATGCAGGAAAATTACAAACACTTCAAATCCCAAGATGTTTGTGTGACTGAATGAATGAAATTTATCTACAGAGAATGCCTAATTTAAGGAGGCACAGTATTAGAATTAAATAACACAATCATGCTCAGTGGCAGCATGATCAGTATTTTGAATGCTTTTAGAACATCAGCTCCTGTTTGCAGTCCTGAGACATAGAGGAACTGAGGCCCTTAGGTGCTGTAACAGTGTAAGTTAAGAAACAATGAAATCTCACATCTCAATTCTTCTAGTACTGGTATGCCTACCTGAATAGGTCATATGGTTTCTCCTACCAGAACAGTTGAATTTTTTAGCACTATGTTTCAGTCTCTTGACTGTATTTTTCAGACTTTTTCCTCCTTACTCTTATGTTTTCAGAGTGAGAATACCTGATTAAAGTATGCTTTAGTTACATGCACATTCTAAATCATAGGGCACTACAGCCACCACTGCAATAATAAGCACCAGTGGGTGATAAATTTCTTAGGAGGTGAGCTGGGGGTGTTCTTGAGGAGCACAACTGTTATCTGCTATTTCAGACCTGCTACTCCCACTACAAGAAAGTCATCTACTACTTGGTCTGCCATGTTCCTTGGGAATGCAGCTCACTTGTCTGTGCTGCAATGCTGAGGCACAGATGATGGCTAAAGGAAGCACTGGAATGTATCTGGGAAGGGAAAATTCAAAAATCTGCAAAACTTGGAGCTTTTGTCCTATTTATTTAAGCAATAATTTCAAACATCCTTATCATCTAAGTTGGATGGCAGACATCATTTTCCCTCATCTTAAGGTACAGGACTGATGTTTTGGTTTGACCCTTGTGAATAAACTATGAGCTACTTTTGTGCACTACTGGATAACACAACTGGCTTGTGGCAGTAGCTTAGGAAAGGTTTATGCTCCCACACTCTTTATAGAGTGCACTTCTTCTTCATAGAACTCTAAGAACTACATTCAGTAATTTAAACAGTTGAAAACAGTAATGAAAAATACTACAGAGTCAGACTATAAGAAGATGAAAATCCATTAAAGAAAATCTATTGGAATAACCTATTAGCAGGGGCTTAGAGTAAAATATATATATAGAAAGGAGTTTCACCCTAGCCTCCCAATGAAATGCCAAAGAAGCCTGAACATGAAATTGGAGCCACCAGCAATCTTGCTGAAATAAGACCTGACTTTTAAAGTTTTTTTATAAAGTGTTTATAATTTTAGCCTCTTACTATTGGAAGTCTGCCTGTATACAATTATTAGTGAAACCTTTCACTCCAGGAAATGTTCAGTCACTAGTGATAGGGAAATGATCTACTGAATACAGATATATTCACCAAACAAATGTTAAAATGGAAATTATTCCTACCCACAGACACTCCTGTAAGTCATGAATCTGAAATGGAACTGTCAGAGGATCACTCAGCAGAAGAGGCTTCTGCAAAATGGATTTTTAAAAGTGACAGGACAAACCTAATTCTCCAAATGAGGAGCAGAGTTTGTCAAATGACAAACTTGCTTTCATGAATGTAAAGGACAAAAAGTGTCAGGGTACTTTTGAATTCACTTAGGATCAGATTAGCAAAGCAAGGGCTGAAATACAGGAGACTTCCAGACACCAACATTGAGTGATGCACATGGGAAGTAAGGGCTGGAAGATCTCTAGCAGAATTTGTTTGTGCAATGCACCATTGCTTTCTTCATATTTTGACAGGAAGGCTCAGAATTCATTAGAATATATTTGAATGGCATTTTTACAATTCAAGGTGTGCAAAAAGAAGAGAATTATGGGGAGATACAAGTATTGGAGTAGATGAACAACAGCCATGAACCCCTGAGTTAGGAGAGGAAAACTACAGACAACTGGATGTATTGGAGACTATTATTTAAAAGTATCCAAGTGCCCTCCAAATCATTCAGTGACCTGAGGTTTATGAAGAGACAGCCACAGAAACACAACAGTTGATGGAACACAGCCCTGGACTGAGAAGAAAATCCAGAATGAAGGCAACTAGTGCATTTCCAGAGCATCTGATTAATGCAGGTTTTTTTCAATGTGAATACTCAGCTAGAAAAAGAGGATGATGAAAACAGAAAGAACTGACCAGAAATAGCAATGATCCCAGAGTGGCAGGTCCTCAGCTAAAAGCATTTGGGGATTTACAGGCAGAAACCACCACGGGCAGAAACCCAGAACTCCAGATTTGCTGGGCAGCTTCATGAAAACTGCATTTATCCCATGAGCCCCTCTTATTTCTGACATGATTCCAACCTGCAAAATATGATAGATTCTGTGAAGTTACCAAATTTAACCCTTGTGCAGACTAAACCAAAGCATCAGGTAAGAAGGCAGACTGATGCCACAGGGAGGGCTCCAAGGGAGCCAGGGCAAGCAGCTCCTGGGTTCTGCCATCTGCCAGACACTTCTTTGTACTCCCTGAGTCCCATTTCAGCACTCCACTAACAGCTCGTGGTCTTTCTCTTCCTGCACCACTTCTCCCCTTCTTTTTTTTAACCAAGAGTCTCAAATCTTTATTTTTCAGCTAGTGACAGCTTTTTCTCCAGGCTTCTGGAGAAAAACTCCACATCCCATAGTTATAAATAGAGATTTGGGGTTTGCTTATCTAAATGGCTTACAAAAAACACCAGCAGCATTTTCAATAAAAATGCTCCAATGTTTTTCACTTTTAAGGTTAACAGCAGAAGAAGGAAGAAGATTGCAGAACCCATGAAGATTTTCTCCTCTCTTAAAAAAAAAAAAAAAAAAACCAAAAATATGTTTGTATAATCACAGAAAAATCACCAAATTGCAGTTTTCCTTTTTTCCATTACAAATGATTATTATCAACTGCAGAGTGATGAGTGAAAATACAGCTTTGGTACTGGAGGATGAGTTCAGACTTGTGCTCACAGGCCCACTGCTGTGCCTGTGCAAGCACAGCCCAGAAGACCACGTGCTGCAGTTTATCTAAATGATCATCTTTCCTTTTTATTTTTTCAAACATTCCCAACGTAGTTTCAGAAATTAAATGTTACTGTAATCTTTATAAATTTTCAAAGATGTCTGAGTCCAGGGTGTGGACCAATAAATTGGATTCTGTATCATGAGTCTTATGACTTTTATCACTACATTCTCAGCTGTTAGTGCCAAGATTAAACTTTCAGAAACATCTCAAGCATTTTGAATTAAGCTTGATGAAAACCACCAGCACATACTCTGCCTTTGGTACTGCTTTGTTCTTTGATTTTCTTTTTTTTTTTCTCTTTAAAAAAAAAAGAAGATTTAAGGTCTTCTTCTATGTAAGTCAAATTTTATACATGTGTTTTTAAATCAAAAGCAATCATATATATGCCCCCCTTTAAAACCATTTTGACTGTAGCACTTTTGCTTTCAGAAAGAAAAAACCAAATACCTGTAAATACAGTAATGTTTTTTAAAAAAAGGAGAGTGAAATTATTTTAAGTGCAGTGCGTCCTAGTGACAGCAAGCAGCCTTCCACTTTTAACCTGCTTATAAAACTTAGTTTGAAACCAAATTATTAGGAAAAACACATTCAACATATAAGAACCTAATATATATATGTGTGAATATAAAGCTGTTATATAATATAGCAGATTAAAAGTGTAAAACCATAGAATATGAGGAGGTCATCACTTACAAGAATTCCATTATGAGATTAATTAAAGAATTACAGCTGCAGTAAAAGGAAGGCAGATGAAATTATAAATAAATTATTTTGTTTAAAATCTTCCTCAATTATTCCAACCACCCTTGGTGAAAGTGGCAGGGGAAAAAAGAAACTCTCACATAAAAGTGATTAATTCCTTACATTTTACAAGGCTGAATTTTCCTAAATAAACCACAGAGATGCAGTCTTTATGAAATCCATTAACTATTCAGACTATGCCTTTTCTTAATCCAACATTATTACCTGCAGTAATTTTAAATATTATCTTAAGCCTAGTGTAAGATTTCCCATTTATAAATATCTCTTCTTTTCAGTATTTTCTTTGGGAAACAACTCAGTCCTACAAACATGCATGTGGCTGTAACTGCATTTATGGCCCCAAGAATAAGGAAGTTTATGGAATGAATTTAAAGAAATTTCACATTGTAGCCTTTTTTTTTTCCCCAGGTTCTGAATTTAACATTTTTCTCTTCTCCAATTCATTCTGCTTTGATGTGATATGATAGCATACAGACATCCTTCAAAAGAATGCAGACTGGATTTCTCCTGTTCAGTTTAACTCAGTTTAACTCAGCTTTTGAATCCTTCCTCATGGTTCAGGTGGAGGCCCCACAGCTGCAGCAGGAGTGAGTGACTGCAATTCTTTGCTGCTTGACACTGTGCATCTGTTCCTGCTCTAGCACCAGAAATATTCAGCCTGTTCTCCCTTGTATCTCATTCATATTTGCAAGGATTTTCCAGACCACCTCCATTTTGAGTTCTTCAGAGTATTGCTGATGCATCTTCCCCAGGGAAAAGATTATTGCCATGAAAGAAGTATTTTTTAAATCTCTCCAGATAGGTAAGTATTAACTCCTATTGCCAAAGGAAACCTACAGCTTGGAAACTGAATAGAATGTAAAAGAATATTCCCTCCTGTATCTGGAAATAACCCCCCTCACCTGCTGTGAAGATTACTTTCTGCCTTATTTTGATTTAAGTTCCTTTTCCACACACTGTGCCCTCTCTTACACAAGTGCCTTGCAAAGCCCAGGCTATGGCTGATTTGTAAGACCTGCCAGCTAATAGGGTCACAACTGGTATTGCCATAAACCCAGGAATACTTCTTCTTTTACTATTTTCCCTAAGAATACTGATTTTTAAAAGTAGAATTTCACAAATTTTATGCAGGTAAGAACAAGAAAAAAAATCCCTTAGGACACAACATAGCTGAAAGTAGTGTTTGTGTAACAGCAGCAATGCTCTTTCCAACAGCAGAGAAGAAACCACTGTAACAGAGTGTCAGCACAGTTTGGTCACATAAGTGAGGAAGATTTTGGTGTTTTCATTATAAAGTTTAAATGTTTTTCAAATTCCTTCCATTGTAGGACAGGCACTTTCATTTCCAGTGCTGTCCCATCAGTACTAAATCTGCACAAAAGGGTGCTCAGAACCAAAATCTGTTATTCACTCACATTCTCTGGAGGTTGAGTTTTAATTAACTTAATTATTTTCTGTAGAAAGCAAACAATTTTTTAATTCTGTAAAAAATTATGGAACAAATTTAGCCCATCAGCTATTTTAGAGAAAATTCCTCCTCCCTTCAAGTCTAAAGCTGTGAGTCACTAAACTGAGTCTAAAGTGTTATACTTATCTCTACATTTTCAGTCTGAAATTGTTCAGAGTAAGGACTGTCATACCTTAAATACAGATCATTTTGTGGAATGTAATTTTACACAGCAGTGGAGCAGTATAGCAAATAAAATGTCAGCCAAGAATGCTCTAGCTTTATGATCCTGGCTACATGCTGAAAAAAACACACTTTTTTCTTTGCACTCAAATAGAAATTTTGCCAGAACATGCATTAAAAGAGGTCAACAGTCCTGCAAGGTGCTGTTAATGCATAAAGTAATTTTCATGCAGTTTTCACACTTTCTATCCTAGAGCAAAACTCTGCAAAACTAATAATAAAGAGTATAAAATATGGACTGAGGGAAGCCTAAAGAGCTCCACAGGAGCAAACAGGAAAGTCTCTCATGCTGTGAAGCAGGGAGTGAATCAGTGGCTGGCACGAGGCACCACCACAAACCAGTGTGGCCTCCAGGGCACAGCAGCTCCTGTGACACTGAGTGGCCATCACAGATGGGCACCTCTCCTGGCCTGGATCACTGCTCTGCATGCAGGGGCTGTGGCACTGCTGTCAGTGGCTCTGTCAGGCTGAGCCAGCAGAGCAGAGCATGGCAGCAGCCTTGGCCAAGGCAGCACAGGGCTGCCTCTTTAATGGGGAAGTGGCTGGATCACTCCATAAAAATGAGACTTTTGGTCTCAACTGGAGAAAGAAAAGACCCTCCAGAAGTGTTTCATTCTGGTGTAGTTCTAATGAAAACTCAGCTGTTTGTTTCAAAATTAATGGATATGTTTTAACACACTTCTGAAACACAAAAAATAAATTAAGAATTACTTTGGATTTGTTAATTATAATCAGTTTACATTTCTAATATCTTCTTACTATCTTTTTTAAAGTATCACATACAAACACATTTTCATAAAATTATGTTTTTACCTAGAACAGACCCTTGCAATAAGGTTTCATTGTGCTGAAAATCCCAACAAAGCAGACTCTGCCTGTTAGCTCACATTCACTGAGTCTTTGGCTGATATTTCCATGGAAGGTATGCTGATCTTTCTAGTAGTGTCAATAGAATCACATTACTGCTGGAGTCATCATTTTCTAAAAGCTATTTGGCAGCTCACCATTCATCCCCTACAGTTAGGCTCAACACTGTTTACAGCATTTAATAAACAGAGTTAGTTTTATACAAATTAAAGAGATCCTTCATTATTTTTCCTAATGTGGTTAATTTCATAATAAAATTCTGTATCTACTTTAAAATACTACTTTTTCTTTTTTGACCATGAATCTTAATGCTTTATTTGTGATATCTGAGGTTTTAGTAACAATAAATGCTTTGTCTGCTTGATACAAAGAGTTCAGTGGTTTAATTAAAGGGGATTAATTGAATTAACCAAATTAATTAATTCAGTTAAACCAAATGCTTAGAAAGACAAGGTTATAAAGTAGTTGTGTTCTGCTAGTCATTACTGTGTGAGTGTTCACAATCCACTTCAGCACAAAGTCAGCAGGGTTGGATGGAATCACTGGTGAAAGCAGTTAAACTAACCTTGCTGACTGTACAGTGAAATAGGCTTTAATGACACTAATGAACAGCAGGACAATGAGAGCAGAAAAAAGAGCAGCTGGAGCACTAACAAAATGAATTATGGCATCACAGCTGAGATTGATAATGAAAACCCCTGGACAGTCACCTCTCCAACTAGTACAGCTGTTCCCAAATAGCCATCTGTCTGGGCCCCAAGGCTATTTGATGTGGGGATACTCCTAAATTAACTTAGCAGAGCTCAGTTAAGAAATTACAGAAACAGTGTGATAATATTGAAAGCTGATGTGATAGTAGCAATACAAACTTATACTGGTTGAAGAAAGAAAAAATGAAAAGGGGTAATTTTGCAACTTTCTTTGATATGATGAAACAGCTGTGTGTCCTAGAGTCCTAAAATAAATGATTTGATGACAGGAAAGCTCTGTGAGAGTGATTAAAAGGAAATTTGTTTTTCCTTTTGAAACAATAGGCAAAGGAAGTCTTATCACTACATAAGTCTCCAAAACAACTTATGTATAGTTTATAGGAAGATTAAATTTCATCAGACACAGGAGTTTTTTAATCAATTCAACTGTCAAATGACACAGTCCACCCTTAGCCCCTATTTTTCTTCATTGCAGCATTCTGAGACCTTGTCCTCTGAAAATCAACTTGTAATTTTCCCCTTTAAGATTTCAGATGCATGAAGACTGCAAACTATGACTGTGTAATCATCTAATATAACATTCATCCTTTTCCACACCGGTGTGTTGTGAATATAAAGGTTTGTTTCTTAGATGTGGGAAACATGCATAGCTAACTTTCGCTGGTATCATGGACAATGGAATGTGTAAAAAATATTTTTATCATTTCATCAAGGCACGTTAACAAATTGAAAACAGAGTCCAAGCCACAAACATTAAAATGCAATCACTTAAAAGGCATTAGCAAGCCTGCAAGATCAACCTCTATCAATATCTCCAGTAATGCAATTTTCCAACAATTAACACTGAAAGAATTAACCATGTATTACAAAGAGAAAAATTCATCTTTTATGTTTTAAATTTATAATGAGAATAATTTTATGATAGGAAATTTGAATTCACTGTTTCAGATACTTAAAGTCAGATATATCTGTGTTTTCTTTTAAAAAGAAAACATGCCTACAATTTTTTTACCAACTCCTAGTAAACTTTAGTAGAGAGGCTATGAAATCCCACTTGAAGAAAACTGCTTGCTCTGCCAAAATTTTCTTTTTATGTCAGTCAAGTCTGCTGGAAGACAATGTCTCACTGATTTTATCTTTTCATCATTTTTGTGCACTGTTACTACATGATTTAATCTTCTAGGTCTAAGCTACTAAAACCAAGAATTCTATTTCCCTTACTGCATATGAACACCCCATACATACAAACACAAATAAATACAGTTTTCCCCTGTTGTGATGTATGATTTTGTCTCTCAGAATTAATTATTTTCATTAAAATATCCTCTAAAACAGCCTATAAAATATCTCTCAGGCAATTTCAAGGACTGGTAAATAAAATCTGATATTTCATGGATTAAAACTGCAACATAAATATAAATAAATGTTTGGAGAATCTACAGAGCCCTTGTAACAAACTCCTATCACCAAAACTTGTCACTCTCCTGTGGTTCAGGGCAAAGATTGGCCATGAGAGCACAGCAGTGCCAGTGCCATCAGAGCTGACTGCTACCACATCACTTCCCTCTCTTCTGCACCTGAACTCCACAGCTGAACAACCTCACACCTGCTCAGCCCCTGCCATGGCTGTGGAGGTCACTCCCTGCATTTTCCACAGAGGCTGGGAAAATGCACACTGGCTGAGGAGCCAGTGAATCCTGCATGAGCAGACAAAGAGGCTGAGCAAATAATCATAATTTGATTATGATGCTTATTTGTGTGCTTAAGTGAATGGTAACTTGGCCCTGTCAGTAAAGCTTTGTCCACAAACAGGACAAAAAAATAATACACAACAGTGCCAGAAGCAGTCTGGCTTTATTTCCCTTGGCAAATTTTTAGGTTGTTTGGGATGGTTTTCTATTTTTTTTTTTTTTTTTTTTTTTTTTTTTTTTTTTTTTTAGAACTGTGCAGACCAAATTCTGCTGTAAATAACTACAGGAAAATGCCAATAGAATATTTACCAGATAGAAATCCCACAGTCCAGAAAGATTGTCCTACAACCCATCTGGTAACAATCAGCTTTACATGATGAGTAGCTGGTAGGTGTCTAATCCTGCCCTAGAAAACACTGTGCCAGCAAATTGTCATAGTTTTCCAAAAATACTGAATTGAGGCCCTATATTGTATTTTCCACTGCCACTTTCAGCTGCACAGGCAACTCAAGTAGAGTAAGTACTGACAGTAAGGAAACAGCCAAGCATTTCCATCAGACATTACCTTCCCTCTCAGGATCAGTGTCCTACTGTGTGGTCAATTTTTTAATACAACTCAAAGTGTAAAAATTCAACACAATATAAAAAACAAACAAAACAGCCAACCAACCAACCAAAAAAACCCCACAATTTAATCAACTTACCTTTGGCTTCCTGTTTAGCCCAGAATTTTCTCACCACCTCATTAATGTACCTCTCCTCTCTCAGCTTCTTTTGCCACTGACGGAGCTCTTGTATTTCGCTGTCACAACGAACCTGTGAAAGGGGAATCAGAAAAGAAAACTCAAATTATATACCTCTGTGTTTTCCAGGATGATGATACAATTTTTTTCACAAGGCTGTGGCAGGGAAAATATGTGAGAGTCATCCTCTTTGCTGGGCCTGAGGTAAAACCAAAATCCCAGAGGTTTACAGTTTTCAGCTTACACAGAAATAAAATCCACATAATTGGCAAATCCAATTGAAAACATAAATATGTCTATTAGGGGATCACTTTGATGACCAAGGACTCCTGGGAATGAGATTGCAGTGAGATGCTAATTCTCTGAGTTAATTAAAATTTAAAGCCTTATGCTGAAGGGTATTAGTGCCTTTAGAAAAGCGTAACACTCTAAAACCAGCCCACTGACCAAAATAATAGAGCAGAAGAGGAGCATGAAGGGTCATGCAGAAGGAAATTTATTCCATCAACCTGATTCACACCTGCCATCAGCTGCAAAAAGGCTGACTGGCAAGCCCACCCACACAATTTTCACAAACAGGAGAGCCATTAATCTGTTATTTAAATAATTGGGCTGCATTACATGGTACCTATTCTTTGTCAGTCAATCACCCTGTGAAAGGCATAATTCTGCTTCCACAAAAAAAAAAAAATACAACAGTCAAAGGTCTTGATTTCATTTAGATGTAAGCTGAATTTTTCTAGTATTGTTTTTGTACTGGTGTAGTTCCCACTAACATAGAAGTGAACTAGCTACATCAACAGCTTTTACCACTCTGCTACTTCCACTTGTTGTGGCAGATTTGATTAATTAGCAGTGTGTTGCCCATGGTTGGCATTCACACAATTACTGCCTCCAGTGCACGAGATCCTGTCCTGAACAGCAGTGGAAAGGGACATGCCAGCATTACCTTGGACACTGGGCATTATTCTCTTGGTCATATTCAAATTGTAATAGAGTTATTTTAAAAATGCTTTTTTGGAGTTTGGGGTTTTTGCCCTAAATGTTACATATAAAAATGTCATTCTGTTTCAGAACTACATTCAGAACAGCTGTGGCTGCCCCATCCCTGGCAGAGTCCAAGGCCAGGTTGGATGGGCTCTGAGCAATCTGCTCTGGGGGAAGGTGTCCCTGCCCATGGCAGCAGGGCTGGAAATGGATGATCCCTAAGGTCCCTTCCAACCCAAAGCATTCCATGATTCTAAGATTCAATGTCCTAGTAACTCAGTCTGAAGGGGAAAAACACAGTAGGAACAAGAAAAAACAAGAAACAACACATTTTTCCTTGCTGGAAGATAACGACTTAGTTCCCTAGAAAATTTCCAAATAGAATTGTATATATTGTATTCTTACAGGATATGGTGAGGAGTTTGCTCTGTGACCTGAACTCTATTATATGCTCTTCTCCATTACACTCTGCTTTTCTCCCACTTTCCTGAGACACATACAGAGCAAAAGAGCATGACTTATTTTTCCCCAAGTTATAGAAAACCCTAAACCTTAAAGAAAACAGTTTAAATTATTTATCAAAATCCCAGGATTTCTCCTCTGTGCTGCAGCTAAGAATGCAATAAACAGTAGCTGAACTCCCATAGCACTTTTCAATCCACTTAGGAGAAGATAACTTGCTATGTTTCAGTGCACTGGCAGAGCAAAAATACAGTGCAAGGTTACTTGAGCAATAAAAACAGACAAGACTTTTGCTCAGTGACTTGAGATCAGATAGATCTTAGAGCTCCAATAATATTCCATTATACTGATATATTATATTCCATGATACTGATATATATATTCTGTTGTATCTTCTACAAAAGTTATAATGGCTTCTTACAAGGTTTCTATAAAATTTTAAAAATTAAAGAAGTTACAGCTACTAGTGACATCTTCAGCTATACAAAAAAAGTAAGATAATGTTCTATTAAATACATCAAATACTATTTTCAAATATAAAATATAATCCAAACACAGGATCATTTCTTTAGGCTTGCAAGACACATTTTTTCTTTTATGCTGCCATGTATGCTTTTATAAGCCAAATAATTCCTTATTACATGGAGTCAGTTTATCTGCACAGGAGAAGGTTAAGGAAATGCTTATGGGCCACAAGCATATAAATGACAGATGTGCAAGAGGCAGGGAAATAGAGAAATTACTAACTCTATATCTAAATAAAAAATTTCTGAAAACATGATGTGTCCATTTACAAATTCAGCTGTGTAAGACCTGTATCTTGGCCCATGACAGGGCCACAGTTGTCTCTGTACATTGAACATAAAGACAATAATTCCTGACAGTTAAAAGATAAAAGGCAAGTGTAGTAGATTCTGTATAGTCTCCCCAAGCAAATAAAACAGTGGCAGTGCAGTGAAATACCCAGGGAAATAGAGAGTTCTGAGATAAAGGCAGAGTCAGATACTCAAATACTCCAAAGTCAGCACTAAATCCAAGCAGTAAAATGAGCTCCCAGAACAAAGTGTCTTTTTAGAAAAGTGACCAGCAAAGGAAAAAAGAACACAGATATGCCACCTGCAGTAAAACAGGTGACAGGAATGTAACAAAATACATTTAAAAGTTCCAAATATGCTTAATAGATTATAGTTCAGCATAGTTATAAAGCAGTGTAGTGTACTGATAATGCCTTAGAAAGTTCTGCTTTGAAACCAGAGTGCAATGCTAGCATGATGAAAAAGCCATGACTTAGCAGCAAAATCTCCAGGCAAATAAAGAGAGAGCCAAAAATCTTGTCCACATAACTGACATGTCTCTCCTGCAGCCCAGCACTGCCTGAAGCCCTGGAGGGGTCTTAGCTTTGAAGGGAGAGCTCACTCCTACACTTGCTGTAAATAACAGGGAATATTTGTGTGACCTTCTGGGTTTAAGCCTTTGCTGGTAGCCACAGCTTGCTGGAAAGCAATATAAACTGTGATATAAACTTTATATAAGCAGATATAAACGGAAATGGTGTTTATTTTATATTGTGATAGCAAAAGTACAACTACGCCTTGCAAGATAGATACAAAGCAAAACTGGAGCATTTTCATCTTCAGCTTTACTCAAAGGATGTGTATAAAATAGCACTGAATATTTACATAATGCTGTGCAATTTCAGCTCTAAGATATTACAAGATTTAGTCCAAAACCCCATGCTTTCAGTGCTAGGTGAGAACATGTAGCACAGCAGATAAGGGTAACACTAAAGGTTCACCCACAGACATCAGAGGAAATTCTATTAATGAAAAATTTCTGTTAGTCTGCAATAGTTATGCAAATTTTAAAGATTAAAAAGAGCCCATTAAAAAAAAAAGGCACTAAGCAAAGATTCTGCAGTAGAGGGGTGAAGGAATATATCATATTTTGCTGGAAAACTGCCTGGAAAATTGACACCTAGCTGAATACTGCCTTGGCCTGTGACAGATGAATGGAACCTCAATAAAAAATGATGGTGGTAAGTGAAAAGGAAGAATTCTGATGACAGAGCTGTCTCAAGTCTTACTTGAGTGCTCCTCCTGGCCCTCAAGGAGCCCTCTCAAGATGATGTCCTCCTTTCTGTGATCTCCTCAGAGAACTCAGCAGCTCTGTTTTCCACTGCTATTTGTTCTGGGATTCAGTTCTCGATTTAACTTGAAATAATTGTCAGAGTGCCCATCAATGTCTTTGTATGAAAGACTGTAGCAAGGGCTTGGTTGATGGCAGCCATTAATTATTACTACAACAATTAAACAAGTGTTTTTCTGAAATGTGCTGCAGATAAGGACGAATTTACTGTTTTGATCATGCTTTATTGATTGGAGTTCTCAAGATTCTGTAGCTTTTTTTTCCCCTTTACATAGAAAACCCTTATTGCCTGATCCATTTTTGCATTTTTTGCCATGTGTTTTTGATACTGGCATGCTCAGACAGCTGGAGGTAGCAGAAACAATTGAAATATCAAGTGAAGACTGATGCTCAGTCAGTTATATAACTAGATAAATTCTACTGCCTAAATCAATATGGTCAAGAAAATACCTCAAAAAATGAGTCCATGGAAGATGTATCTTAGAAGACCAAGGATGAAGTACCTGTCTCTCCATCACACTGTCATGTTATCTGTGTGCTCATGTTTAATTATTCAGTATTATCACACTGTGTCAATTTTTATTTCAACAGCAGTATTTCAAAATTCTAAATCCTCTGAATTATAAAACAAGGTTTAATGAAAAACTTTGGAAAATAGTTTAAAATTTTGACACAAAAATATCTTTAGAATGCAAAAAGGCATTATTTGTAAGTATTCAGTTATTATCAGCTATTAACATTAAATCAGTGTTGGCTGACTATTTATTTTAAAAGCAAATCATCTGCATTCTTTGGTAATTTTTCATAATACACTTATCATTAATGTGATGAAATCTCATTTAAGCTTAGTGTTCTCTTAATCTGCAAGCCCAAGGATAACACACTGCCCTATGTAGTAATTTGTTACTAATGGTTTTTATTTTATATTCTGATTGCAATTTTTAATTTTTAAAACCCCATGTTCTTTCACCTCAAATAAGGTAAAACATTAATAGCTAATTTTATAGCCTGAATTATTTTTTATGTCTCCTACCTTTTATAGCTAGAATTTCTCTCTCATTTCTGGGAATTGGTTTAGAATGATAAATACCAGTATGAAAATCCTGAAGTTCATCTATGCAAGGAAGGATTGTGCCCTTCAGAGGCTTTCAGAGAAGCAGAAGATGTCTGAGCAGCCTTGCAGTGCTCAGCAAACAGAACTGTTATTGGATAATGGCTGCCCCCACTGTAAGGATGCCTGCAGGGATGTGTCAGTGCTAATTAATGTTAGTGTCAATGCTGTCTCTGTTCAAAAAAAGAAAAATAATGGGAAACAAACAAGCAGAAGGAGTCACAAAAATCCATCAGTCAAGAAGAACATTTCAAGGTATTTCATTGTCTTTGGCTGCACAGCACATTATGGGAGACACTTATATATTCATGTTTGTTAAAAATAGTAGAGAACTTAACAGAAAGTGTTTTACCTGATTGTTATTTAAAGAACACCTGACATCCAGAGATGTCTCACTGTCCATCACAACAAAACTGCTGCTATATCTGGAGGCTACTTAGAAGCTTAAGTTTTGATAAAGGAAGTCAAAGACATTTCTTCACCACCAAAGTCACCTGAATTTCAAGTCCATTTCTTCCTGAAGTGTAAAGGTATTAGAGCTTTAAAAAAATATATTTAACAGAACTTTTTCAGGATTTTCAAAATAATTTATTTAGTATCCTAGGATTAGCATGGCTGTTACCCTTCAAAATAATAGCACTGGACAATTTTCTTTGTATTTATTTTATGCACCTTCCTTTTCCCCTTTAAACTGGGAATGGCACTAGTGCTGTGTTATTATTGAGCCTACAACATCTGCTTGTCATTTTGTCTCCTTTTTCCTTGAACAACAGCCTTCATGCCTCTCATAAATCTCCTGTCTCATTCTTGGTCTCAATTCCTTGTCCTTTCTTTCTGGATGCTTTTATTTCTCAACAGACCTCACCAATCCTCCTCATGCATCTCCAAACTCACTCACATATCCCTGCATGAAGCAAAATAACACTCCATCCTTGAGAACTACCCAAAGCAACTTTCAGTTAAAGAAAGAAAATTGTTCAGTGTTAATTGTTCTTTGGAAAATGTGGATTCTGTGGATTTTTTGTTGTTGAGGAAAACAGTGAGATTACATCAGCATAAATGCCTGTGAAAAAAATTGAAGTCACTAGGCATAAGGCAGAGCAACATCCAAAGCCAATGAACCATAGGGGTCTCAGCAGCTATTTATAGTATCCCCTACTTAAAATTTATGTAAGGATTTTCCCTGGGGCCTTCACAGTCCTACAGTTTTCAACATCAAGCACAATAATTATAGATTCCTCTTACCCGATAACCTCTCCAGAAGGACTGGATTAGTATGCTTGCTTCTTCTTCTGACAGAAGCAGAGATAGAGGAACTGGTGGTCTAGGACTTAAAAAAAAATAAATTTAACAGCCTATAAATGTAAAACACTTTCTTCCCTAACAGTATATTTTATCAAAAAGAGAAATGTTGTTCAGAAGCCTGAAAGACACAAATTCTTATTGCTCTGAAAACAAAATGCACAAAGAATGTCTCCTTTGCAAATATATTATTACATACACTACCAGAATTCCTTCTTAAAACAATAATGTACAAATGACACAACAAGTACAGTCATCTTTCTTACTCTTCTACATGTTCTTCAAACTCCCCCTGTTATGGTAAGGTTTGGGGTGGCAGTGGGAGGTGGGCAAGGGAAGCAGCCTGCCAGTTGTAAAGCAGGGAAGGTTTTAGTGTGTGTGTGCAACAATGAACACACTTACAATGTAAATGTTTATTACATGAAAGACACAGAATATAAACATATCTTAGCACATTCATTTACATTATGGTGTCACTTTAAATTAAAACAGGCTGAAAAATAATGAATATCATATCTGCATAGCATGAACCCACGCTTAGAAATGTCTAAACAAGTTCTTAAAGTGCTGAAATTTTACTTTTGATACCATGTACACTTTCTTTTGGTGACAAAAGAATGTAATACATTTGTGAACTCAACCATTTTCAGCCAAAATATATGATAGCTTGAAAGCACATTTGGTGATTCTGTTGCTACCAATTTTAATGGGAACAAGCTAGTAATTAAAATCAGCCATCACCAGCAAAACCTCAAATGACTATATCAAACCTTGTTTCCCAAAAGCCATTTTCTATGGGTGTTGATTTATTTCTCAGACACAATGATAAAAAAAAAATCATCCATTAGAAAGGACAAAACAAAATTTATTTCTATACTGTCTTTTATGAGAAATGTAATTTGCTGCCAAAGAACTACAGCATAATAACACTGCAACTCATGAAAACACCAGTTCTAAAGAGAAGTCTTGGCACAGCATTAGAATGGCTGCCAAGAGCCACTCTGCCTGCATGGGGAACAGACTGGACACAGCCTTGACTTGAAAGAACACAACATGATGAATTTGGATGCAGCACCCACCCACAGACACACACAGCCCATGCAGGAACATGATCTCTAGGATTTATATTATAAAGACACTGCAAAGCCCATCAATAACAAGCCATTTATTTATGCACTCTTACATTTTTCTGGCTAAAATGCTGCAATATCTTTGGGAAATTTATTTATGGCATATTACAGGCCAAGCTAGGAGGCTTGACAGCTTACATTTTCCTTTCACTTAATTTCATTCATATTAGTCTCTGCCCTAGTAAGCTTCCTATGCTCTCTGACATCTTTCTCTTAGGGCTTGTCTTCACTGCAGGAGCATTTCAACTTGGAGCACAGCCTCAGCTCTTATCTAATGCTACACTGACTCCACTGGTTCAGCCTGTGTACTCAGCTAAATTGGTCTCATCATCATGTCAGCTGGGTTTTGGCCTACATTTATTTTAATGTGAAGTAAAACCTTGGTCTGTTTGGAAAAGTCAAAATAAGGCAAAATAAAAAGCAGTCTCTCCATTGAGCTAAACTGTCTTAGCTCTGTGAACATTAATTAGCATTTCTCCTGCTCAGGGGAAATCATAAGTGCTGGACAAGCAAGGCTTTCTGAGATAACAGCTTCTTATAATCAGACTTAAAATCTGAAGCTGGACTGTGCTGGTTTCCCTGATAGGCTTTCATCCTCTGTTCTATTTTAGATCTTTTTGAAAACCAAAACTTAGGGAAAATCACAGGAAGACCTACATATTTTACAGCAGTTATATCAAAGACACTGAACTTTCCTCTAGGAATAAGTACATCTCCAAAGAACAACTTGAGATGTCTCCTAGCCTGCAAGGTCAACTCTAGCATTTCTTTGCTTTTATTTTCGAATTATAAAAATGTCTAGTTTATAATCCAACACTAAAACTGAGAAAGCAATATAAAAAAATCAAGCAAGAACAGGATTTCCTTTTTAGTATGACAGTCACTGGCAGATATCAATCCTTTCAATGGCACAGCTTTAAAGACCAGAAGTCATGCCAGGTCCAGTTTGGACTAAGGGAATAAATGGAGAATACACACAATTGTCTGCAGGTCAAATAAAAATAGAATCTGAGCAGAGGCAATCACCCCTCAGCAGCCAACGAGGGAAGAGGAGTCTGTCATTTGTGGCAGAAGACAGCTGGATGCCTGCAAGATGCAAACTGACAGGACAATGTACCCTGACTGCATTCTGCTTATTTAGTCCTTGATTATGCACAATCTTCAAAGCCCACAGATGAAACAGTGATATCTATTTAGATGCTTAACATAAGTTGCACCTGTAAAAGAGCATTAAAAAAAATTATTTTTCTTAAGTACTTTATTTTACCATATCTGCATAAAGCAGACACTGACCAAAGTTAAATTCCAGAAACATGTTTCTTGCTTTCTGAGCAAATTGTACAGATTTGATTCTGTGAGATATTCACTAGTCATATGACATTATAAAAGTGGAATTTCACCCCCAGAAGATACAAAACAGATTTGCATTAAATAAATGTAGGAGGCATTGAAAAAGGTTCTTAATGAAGACATGTATCTGATTTCCCCATGGACAGAAGATGGGGTTCTCAAAGAATTCTGAAAAGGGATGAAAAGAGTCCCTCCATTTTCTTGTCTCCAAAACAGACAAAATAATCTCTGGGGGTTCATAGTCACAGTGAAGGGCACTGAATTCAGGCTGTATTTCCACACACTAATGCCCAGAAACTCTGATTATCTTCACATTCCTAATCTGTCTTACAAATAGGCCTGATTCCTTCCTTGGAAACAAAATTTAAGATAAAAAATGGAATGAAGAAAATGTTCAGTGTATATACTTCAGGGATTTGTAATGGCTCCTCCTGCTCCAATCTGTTCCCTGACAGCAGCAGACTCCCCAGATTTCAGCAGCAGCCCCAGAGCCAGGTGCCTGCAGAGAGCAGCAGTGCCTGGGGCTCCAGGTGTGCAGGGGAGGCTGCAGCCTCCAGGTGCAGCCATGGAATGGCCTGGGCTCCCCTCTGCCTTTAGAAAGCTCTTCTCTAGAGCACTGAAGCAATCCTAAAGCAAAGGATGAGCCTCTTAAATTCCAATACAATGGCCAGGGCCACATCCACTTCACCTTTCCTTTGACTGTGATGGTTATTGTTCTGGAGTATTTACATCATGTACAGGCAAGGACAGAGTCACTGAGAAATTCGTAATCTAAAGGAACAGACCACAAACAGGGTAAATACAAGACACACAAGTAAATGACCATGGTGATCTGCATAACTCTTCCAAAAAGGCTTCTGAGAAAGTCTGTTTTGGGAAATATGAAAAAAAAAATCACGTGCTGGTCTGAATAACCAAAAAAACTCAGCTGGAAATTTCTCAAAGTACTTATTTTTCATATTTGCAGTATTTCTTATTCCTAATCATAGAATCTAGAAACACTACAGCAACAGCTGCCTTCTTTAGGTCTTTCTTCTTACATTCCTATCCAGAACCCCAGAAGTGTGCAATTATGAAAAAGTATTGTTCTGATACAAAATCAAAATGTCTCAAAACCTCTGCTTATAAATACAACTAAGGTCATTTACCCAAAAAGCAGGAAAATGGTGGTTCAGAAGCAGTCAGACACTGAAGCACTGATTCATCTGACCTGGTATTTAAAATCAATCACATATATTGATCAGGTATTACACAGGCAGTGTATGAGCCTCTCAGATTTCCAGGGAAATATTCCCACAGACACTTGACAAAAATACCCTGGAACATTTTCACAGGGTGAACTGAGACCTTTCTTTGTAACATTTTCAGTATTAATACAACTCCTCCCTAGTCAGAAATAAATTCCTAATCACTAGTTTTCTTTTGAAACAATCTAAATGCACAAAAATAAGATTATTAGTATTAGAGAAAAAAATTCCTTACAATATACAAGAAAACATTTTAGTGCATTATATGGAGAGTACATTTTTGAAGGATTGTAAATGTGGGAATAACCAAACCTAAACTTCTTAAAAAATGAACTGCAACCAAGCAGACATCTTAAAGTGTGACTCCTGCTATTAACAGGAGTCTGAACTCTTCTTCTCTATCATCTTGTCCAAATAAAAGCTCCTTTATACTGTCAATAGTGAACTGAATTTAAAAATGTTATAAATACATTGGAGAGTTTTATCAAAGTGACCATAGTGATAATATGCATTCAACTGCCACACACATACCAACTATTTATATACTTGCTCATCTATTTATAATGAAGAAAAGACAAGACAGTGTGGAGCTAACATGAGAAAGTTGTTATGTGGGGAGGCAGAGTCATGTAACCAACAGGAGACTGAGGCAGAACAGGTGAATGGTAACCAGAATGTCAGAGGAATTAGAGGAAGCACAGCAAGAAGTCTTTGTAATGAAAACATGCCAAAAAATAGCAGAGCAAGAATCTTTTGTCTTCAGTCCTGTCTGAAAATCACAGTGGATTTCTTGCCTCAGCAGGCTCCCCTTGGGAGGACGTGCCCACTTTAATGCTCCAGCTCAGCTCTCCTGTGCTTGCATACTTGCCACATATTTTGGAAGTCACCAAGCATTGCCTCAGCTCTCTCTCTCCTAGGTCCAATATTTATGCAGTCTGTGAGAGTGTCTGTGGGCCTGGACTGAAGGAAACCAAACATGGACCTGTTCCAAAGCCCACTCATGTCAATGGGAAAATTCCCATCTATGTTTGTGCATTTAGGTCAGACTTTGTATGCTGAAAACATGAAAAACTCCCCTTAGTGCTCCAACAGCAGCATTAGGAAGATGACACAAAGCACTAAGAAGTTTTCAGTTTTCTCAATGCCATTTTGACAACCTTTACATAAATTAAAGCATTTTTAATGCATCAGATATTACAGCCATAACACCTTCAACCCCATAAAGCACCATTACAAAATATAAATATTTTACACAGAAAATCTCTGCAGTCTTTCAACACACAGTTTTTAGGTAAAAAATTTCTCCTTTGTTAACCTGAATTCCGCCACATTACTTGAAAGGCAATTTTTTTGAATAACATCCACAAAGGTATATTTGTTGGACTTCCTGTTATTACAATAAAATGTTATTTAAAGCTCAAATTATTAAAGAAAATTAAAGAACATATAAGGCAAACCAAGCATACTCCAAACATGGCTGGATTAGACACAAAGCAATGAAATATAGCAGTGTGCAGAAAGCACAGCCTGTAGAAACTGGGCATATTATGGAAAGAAAAAAATCAGTCACTCATGCAAAATTACCCCTATTGGCCATCTGAGAGCTGACAATGAAGTCAACTGTAAAGGCAGCTGAGAGCAGCAGACTTCACCCAATTAAAATATCTGGGGGAAGGAGAAGAAAATAATCAATGGATATATATATGTGTATGCAGATATTTGGCAAAAGGCACTACTCCAAATTTAGTCCTTGTTTATATCTTAGCTGCCCACTTCAGTAAAGCCATGATAAAGTTATTTTCTCTGTGTCTGTATGCTTGTTTTGGTACACACAGATAGATGAAACCAGGAATTGTGTCCTTCTGAACTGGGTAGAAAGTAAATATCTCTAATAAAAAAGAAGAAAACATAGATTTAAAAAAATCTTGTGAATTATTTTTTATCTGAACACGAAATGCTTGTTCCTAACATAGATGCATGTACTATACACCACTCTCTCTCACTGGATGTAAGGTCCAGGGTTATGGTGAACAATGCTATCATATTAAATTTACACGACAGGCTTTTATGATATCACTGTTTTTCAGAGCAGGGGAACAGTGTTTTATTGGTTTCTTCATATTTCTTTCATTAATATGCTAAAGAAGGCTGAGAAATGATGCTGCCATGTTACTCGGAGTATCTATGCCAGAAAAGTAAAATTTCAGAGGGATCAGAGCATAATCAGAGCTCAGTGACTTTCCCTGGCCCCGATTCAGTACACAGAGCTTGGTTACTTGCAACTGAGCTTCAGTGCTGTTCAACCAGAAACACACTGGAAAATGCTGACAAAAGACAACTGTGGTGCTCATTAGCATATTTATAGGATTACAAAACATTCCCAGCTCTAATTCTGTTTCTTCACTGGTTCTATCAGCAGCCTCGAATGGAGGAGCAGGCACATCAGTTTGTACCCCAGCAAGTGCCCAACAAATGTGTGCTGGTTCTGAGCTCAAACTCCACTCTCCTGCCCTCTGAAAGGTGCAGCTGTCCTCTAAGGCAACAGAAATGTCTGGCATGTGATATGGAGATTACAGTCAGCACTGAAGCTGCTCCTTCTATTGCTTTTGAAATCTGCTTGGGGAATTGAAGGTTCCCAAGGGAGGGAATATTTTGTCAGCCCTACTGGTAACATGCAGAAGTCAGAGCAAGACAAGGTACCCATACTAAGATGTCACAGCTATTATTACACTAAAGCTGGAAACAAATTCAAATTTTACAAGCTCCTTCACCTACAAAAACTAGGTTTGGAAGGTTTGCATTTAAAATTCTGAAAACTGATGCAGCATTTAGGTCTCCTTATTAGGGAAAAGTAGGCTGCAAAATCTCATTTAGAAATGCATTGCACAGAAAATGAAGCTCATAAGACTGTGGCTTTGACTATTCTTAAAAAAAAAAAATAAAACTTTGAGCTTCAAAGAAGAAAGTGGAGGCACTGGAGGAGAGCCAAAAAAATCATACTCAAGTATGGAATATATTTAAAAAGCTGGATCCCAGATAGAACAAAGCCAATAGTCCTCTGGGGTTTTTTTGTTTTGGTGGTTTTTTTAAGCTTTAAGACTGCTTGGCACTGATAAAACCATCTAAACAGTTGGGATGAGGATGCTTGCCATCAAAATTTGACCAGCACTTTTTAGTATATTGTCTCTTTTATTTTCTTAATCCTGTTAAAAAAATTAAAACTCCTTTAAAAATAGAAATGGAAATGTCAATAAAAAGCATAGAATCAATGACATTTTAAATGTGATAGCTGGAAGGATATTACAATAAACTATTTATAACATATCAAGGACATAATAATAAATTTTTTTTTTTATTCTTATTTAATATTGCATTCTTTCACTTTGCTCCAACAAAATTTACTTCAGAAGCAGCATTTTTTAAATCTGTAATTTTAGGATAAGATCACTAAAAGTAGTTATTTAATAATAATTTTAATCATTATTATTTCAAGGGCCTAGTTGTTTAGAGGATTTAAGATGAAGTATATCAACTTAAGTGGGACTCTGACACTCCAGTGTCCTTGTGGAGCTGTCACTACGTTATTTAGGAGCACCACCACTAACAGAAGCTATGAGTCATCCAGGCTGTGATTCCACAGTGTATTTCTCTTGTTGGCAAAGCTGACTTAAGCAGTTCCTGCCACCACCTCTCTATCTTAGCAGCTCATTTCTTCTCTTCACCTTGCCCTGAGCCCTTCATTTTAATCCTTTGTTTGTGCCAATACACAGGGTTGCCACTCTCCAAGGTGAAGAAGACTGGAGAAACGATCTGTTTTCAATAGCTGTACAAAACCCTCCTCACACATTTTGGCAGAGAGATTCCTAACTCAGAGTAGGGCCCTGAGCAGAACAATCAAGCACCCTACCAAACAGACAAGGTGGCATTAGGGTGCCTACAAGCAGGGTGGGGTGAAGTACAGGAGAGAGAGGGAATGTTTTGCTTAGCTTTACTTCCAAGAGAAATGTTTGTAAAACTGTGATCTTAGAGATTTTATCTTTGCTACAAACATCCATCCTCACAAACCTGCGGTACCCAAACGGCCGTACTGGCCAAGGGCTCTTCTGTGTGCTGAAGAAAGGGGTGCAACAACCAGGCTGCAGTTCATGCTCACTTTACAAAGCACCAAACCACAGCCTGAGATGGGCATCTTGTTGGCAAGAACTGTGTTTGACAGAATGAGGCAGATGTGTCCCAGCAGAGGCAGGTTTGAACAGCAGTGCCAGGACAGCACGATGGCTGAAGGTACCAGAGCTGAGATGAAAGGGGTCCTTCTCCAAAGGGGTCTGGTACTGCAGAAATGTCCTGCACAGCTCTGACCACCTCTCAGGGAATCAAAGTTAACCCTTTTGACACAACTGCCAGCTTATCCACAAAGACCTGTGATAAGGAGCTTTTCTCTTGCTCCACTGGTGTCTCAAGGCTCCAAGTGTCACACGTCAAGAATTCAAAAAAGTTTCATTTCCACTTACATTGTGTAACAAAGTAAATGTATCTACAAAGATATCAATCTCTATGTTTTCACCAATTACCAATCCAGATTCCAGTAAAGTTTTCAAATTGGAATTTTTCTTTAAAATCTGATCTCTGTTAGTTTCCTATTCCTTCACTGTGGACTAATCCTTTTCTCTTCTCACACAGCAGCTATATTTTAAAGTAAATGCAGTCTCAAGGACTTTAGCATTTCTTTCAAAACTATTGTGCTGTTTGGTTCTAAGAAAATAAAAAGGAATATATGATTGAGGCTGCCAAAAACAAGTGCTCATTTCTCAAAGTCATAAATGTCTGCAGAAATGCATCCTGATGCCAAGGATTGGTACAGGTATTTCGAAAGCAGCTGCTTACAGTTAGAGAAGAATTTCTTGACTATACTCTCAGAGATTTCCATGAGAGAAAGCAGCACTGAAAAAATTGTTTTAATCCTTGGTAGAAAGATGTTCATAATACTACAGACTATTCAGATGTCCTTCATTCTACAATTAAAATGTTTAGGAATTTGAAATTAATTTATCTGTGAACAATTCTGGTACAAAATACCTTGTAAGTAACTGGCCAGTTAGAAACTGTCAGTTAGTTCTTTGTTGCACACAGTAAAGGGCATTTTTGAGGGCACAACTGCAACATATTGAGGCTCTACTATTTTTTTTTGATAGCAGAGGCAAAAGAATAAAACGAGAAAAAATTATTCTGAGTACTGCAATAACTTACTGGTCCTTTAGCCAGTCCTTAACAAAAGGAATGGAAAACAATTCTGTGAATGACTCATCTTTCCTCTTTGGATTCTTGCTAAAGAAAAAGAAAAACAACTATTAATTTAAATTTCAGCTATTCAATTTGCAAATTAGTGCCTTGGAATCACTGAACATACTTAGTAGCAAAAAACATGTTTAACTTACTTGTATAACCACTCAGTTAGGAAATCAGTGGGTATAAATTTGGTTCTTTTTCCCTAAAGACAGAAGACAGTTTCAAATTATTTATTATTTTTGGATTGGTCAGATGTTTAAGATAAATTGACTGCTTTTTATTAAATAAAATATACAGTACATTACTCTGTCTACTCTTTATTGCTACTGCCAACAGTCAGTGGCTCAGCCAAAATTTTAGAAATTTTGTGGAACGATTTCAAGACAAACTATGAGTGAGAAAATTCTACATATATTATCTTGATGTTTGCTGCAGTATGTGTAGAACAAAGATCTCTAAATGGTGCTCTAAGTGGCAATGAGAAGAGATTAACAGAACTCATTCACACATGAAAATATGTTGTAAATTCCTTGCCATTTTGTTTAAAGGTCTATTATCATACTCAAAATACTTAATTTCTTCCACAACACAGAGAGAACATTGATTGGATATTGGCTCCTCCTGCATGGAACCAGCTTGAGATGTTGTGAATACACACAGCAGAGTATTGTATGGCTGCTCTGACCAAATCATCTGCTGGGTGGTCCAGAAAGGAAAGCAAAACCAAAGGAAGGCTTTTGTCTGCCCACAAAACCATGGGCAATACAGAGAACCAGGTAAAAAGTTCAAAACCTGGAGCTTCTCAGCAAAACTTTTGTGCCCTTTTCTCACAGTTCTCAATCTTAACCAACAAAGAGAATTTTGCAAAATGTTTTGCAGCAGCTTGTCCTTAGGGACCCATGCAGCCAGTACCACAGCCAGCCATTCAGAGGCTGAATTTTGATAAAGCCAGCATGGATCAGGAAATCCTTTTTTTTAAAGCATTTCCTCTGACATTCCATCTTGACAGATTGAATGGATAAATGATACAGGTGCTCATTCTGCTTATTACAAACCACAGGAACCATAATGTGGAGAACAGAACACGGAGTTCTGGGTGGAATAACAGAAGAGCTGATCAGTATCTTAGGAACCCCCCTGACATGAGATGTGCTCTGGATGCACACAGTCACAGTGAACCCTAACAGACACTGAGCCCTGCAGCCCCGGGGCACCAAGTGCTTCATCACAATAGCAGCCATTGAGCTAAACAAGCAAGCTGAGCTCCCATCCCAACACTTACTCTGTCAAACAGGAGATTCAGCTGTCATAATTGCTTCTTAGGAAAACAATTCACACTGGTCAAAAGTTTTTGTGAAACTGCTTAATGTCACAAAAGAGGATGAAGTCTTGATTAAAATGTAAGAGGTTAAGATACTACTACCACTTGCTAAGGAAAATACAATAAACATGAAAATTGAAAAATGACTTTATTCTATGCATTATCCTCAGATGTCAACAGAGAGGCAGGAAAAAATGTTCTACACAGTATAACTATAACTCTTTCAGGTCATGGTACATGTCATAATCTGGGGGTCAGCCACAGGTGAAGTGGAAGAGGAACATCATGTGAGGTGCTGACTGCCCAGGGAAGAACACAGGGCAGTCACATCGCTGGGGATGACAAGTGGGAAGTTTAGTGCTGGGCTGCAAGGCAGTCCTACAGGATGCCCAGGAAAGCTTTTAATTTCCAAAGAGAATCCTACCCTTGGTAGAAATACAGTCTGACTCCTACAGGGAAAAAAAAAAAGAACAAAAGAAAAAAATAGAGAGCTTTAAAAAAAAAAAAAAAAGCAGAAGAACAGAAGATTATTTAATCATAAAACAATTATTAATCCTGAGCCACACCTGCCTTTATTATCTGTTTTGTGACAACCAAAGCTTTAGGGTTCAGGTAGGGCTCCATTAAGTGCTTGGCTGGGAAGAAACACAGCTCCTCATGCAATTTTCACCCTCATGCTAATACCAAATGCTGTTCCAAGCTCAACACCTAAACTTAAAGAGACCAATACCTTCACTGCAGAGCTTTCTATGAGTCACTTCAAATGTTAAATGGACAAATCCTGACTTGCACAGAATGTGTAAGCCAGCAGCAAAGTCTGATTGTGACTGTACAGCTATTCTCACTCACAGGATGAAAACGGGTCCCATTACTTAGGGAATTGTTTCAGATAATAAATTCTACACTTTGACAACAAAATTCGATTTAATCTAGCAGTTGTAATTTAATCTGTTTTAAGTAAATTGCTTTTCCTTTGCAATTGGAAAAAATGATCAGAACAGGGTTCTCAAAACAGCCATCACCAAAGGAATCAAATTAATCTTGTTTTATCCTTGTTAGCAGAGAGGAATTCAATCAAGCTGAATATTTTTTATTTTATTTTCTTTGCCAGGAAACAGTTTATTTTGCTAGTGAATTAAATCATTAGTTGCACAGCAGTCAACATTTATAAAGGGAAAAAATTACATAAATTGACCTGCCTTTGACACATTCCTCCAATGCTGCATGAATCCAGATAAAAAACAGGAAATATCTGTACAATGTACATTGTTAACCTGCAGATGTGTTTATAAACTGTTTATATTCAGAATTCATTTTCCATTTTTCAGTTTAAATATGATGTGCTTGGTAATAATCATGAAAATATACTGGTGATCAGAAGATGGCAAAGTCATTAGGAAACCTTCTTCCATTCCCTTTCCCTGATCTATCATAATTTTAAATATATTCCATTACAGAGCCTGATGCAGCTTCCTCCTTCTGTGATAGCTAACTAGAGTTATTCTAATAAAAACATTTATACATTGTTCAGTTTAATGCTGAAAAATGAATGCATTAGTTGGTTCTCATGAAAGGAAAGATTTAAGAAAATAGTCTTTCCCCTGTAGGCATTTGACAGCAGATGGGATAAAACATAGGAGAACTTATGGTAGGAAAAAAAATCAGTGAGGGAATACACTGGGCAACCTAATAGGTTTCTTTCATCTCTAATTTAAAAATGAAGCTTCTGCAGACTGCTCTCATATTTATGTCAGTTTGAAGACTGCACATATATCTAGCAGCTGGTGGTTTTTCTAGGCTTTAGCTCTTCAGATTTTTTGTATGCATCACATAATGCAAATGAGCCTATTTTAAATGAAATATATAAATTGTTATGTTTCGTTATCACCTTTCAAAAAAGATCTTTCTTACACAAATCCCTGCTTCCAGCATAACCATTTCCCTTTCCTGACTTTCCCATGTGATTGTACAATTCTTCCTCTCCAGACATGGATGTACCTTCTCTGGTCTCTCCCTTGAATTCCCCTGTTGGCCCCAGGATGTGATTTCCTTAACACAAGTTCAATTGCTCAAAAGCTCTCCTATTTAGTTTTTCCTTCTCTTCTCATTCATCTTAATTTCCTTTCTAGACATGAAAACCTTTAGTCCTTCTCATCAAAATCCCACTCTTCATTCTCTCTCACCATCCCCTCTCTCTTCTCCAGGGCTCATTCAACATTGATTGCAGTCATTCCTCCCTTCCTTCCAGTGCTTCCTCCATTTATCTTCCACTGGTTTATTCTGTACCACTGCCCTTTACAGGCTTTAGTGACTCATGTCTAGCCAGAATTCAAACCCAGTATTCTCTTCTCATCCTTCATGATTTCAGTTTGCTTCATCACAATTAATCCTCTTCATGTCCTGTTGTCTCATGAATTCCATGAATCTTTTGAATCTTTGTTGTCCTCTTATTTTTGGAAGCTGTATTCCAATGTGTTTATCACAAGATCCTTTCTCCCTGTTCCTACTTTGGGTTTGTAAGGACTCTGCTTTTGATCCTAAAATTCAGTTCAAGTTATTTCATTAGCCATTTTAACCCAAATTATAGCAAGTTGGGGTCTTTTTCCTAAAAATCCATATGAACAACACATTTCTTACCAAACTAAAGGATAACTAAAAATCACGTATTTATGCCAGATAAGGAAACAGAATGTACAAGTCCAAGCACCTGGACAACAATGGAAAATAACATAAATATTCAATTACATGGCAAGCATGAAGAGCTATTGTTTTCCTAGTTATTGTTCAAAAGGAGGAAGAAATGAGGTCAGAGTGGAAAACCATCACCTGACCTCAGCTTGCTTTCCTGAGCTTGCCTCCCCAGCAGCAGGGCATCTCTTCACATAAGTGTGTTTTCTATAAGCTGAACTCATTTTTATCAAGTTTCTATACATTAGAAAATCATTGCTTTTAGTAGTTTTCTACAAATTAGCACACAGACCCATACAAAATCCATTTTCAGCACAAACACTTTCTAATATATATACCACTGAAGATCTGCAAAATTTGTCAGATTAAAAATAGACAAAGTAACCTTAGATTTGTTCTGAGTTTGAAACAGAAATATTTATAAGAATTTCAATATTTTTAAAATGTCTCTGTATTTAAGTTTTATTGCCTTCAGAAATAGCAAACATCTATCAAAGCCTGTATTTTGAACCATTGGTAGGACATGCCTTTCTCCTAAAGGTTACGTGCTTCCAAAAAAACCCAAAAAGAATCAATATAGATTTTATTAAAAGTGTGATGAATAATATATATGCTGAATTATTTTCTTGGCTAGGTAATGTAAATGTGATGGCAGGAATGACAGACAGATGTCATAAAAATGAACCATTTTCCTATTTCACCTGTATTCATCACAGCTAATAGATACATAGTCACACCTGTAAATCCATCAGTTTGTAGACACACAGAAATTTTGTGAAGACTGAGAAAAAAAGCAGAAATGATGGGAATGATTATCTAAGCTATCCCAATAGCTTTGATCCCAGTACCTAAGCTATTGCTGGGGCTGTGCTAGGCTGCAGTGATGCAATGAGGAATGTAATTATGCTTTATTTTGCACCAGTCCTAGTGGGGTTTTAAGCATTCCCTATAGACAATGAGGAATGTATCTCTAGATATACACTGAAAACAAATTTATAAAAACACATGTAGCAAACAATTATTTTTAAACCTACATTTTTATAAGCTCATTCATATACCCATATTCCATTCTTCCAGTTAAATGGAATTTACAGAGAAAAACAAGCTATTGTTTTTTAATAGACAATTTATCTATTATTGTTTTTTAATAGACAATTTATCTCTATTAAAATGCCAGACCAGCAAAAATAGAGTCACAAAGTAGTATTTAAGTTCTGTACATCACCCTCAAATGAGTGAAATGTACTAATCTGAAAGGAAGCCTGTTCCTCTAAAACACAACACTATTTAGGCTAGATAGAATTGGATATTTAAGGAGGATTTGTAGTGAGCTAGACATTGTCATAATGATCAAGTTCATGTAGAATATAATCTGTTCTGAATTACTGGAGAAAATAACATTTAAAACCATTTCCAAAAAAAACCCTGATATGTTATATCATATTATTGTGGATGGTTTTCTTGCAAAAGACCAAATTTAAAAAATACTGCCTGTGAAATAAAAGGCTGTAACTTCCTGCCAGTGATTTGAAATGAAAACAACAAACTAACCTCTAAACACTTCTCCTTCTCTACTTCATACAGAAGTGCAGCCAGTCCTGGCAAGAGCACTGGGAAGATGTAAAACTCCAAGAATTCTCGAGGAGAACCTGAGCAAAACAAGACAGCCTTAACTTACAGCTAAGCACTTGGGTTTCACAAAAAACACCACCATGAGATATCCTATAATCAGAACCAGTCATTTTGTCAATACCATCACAGCTTGGACAAAGCAGATTCATTCCCTTCACATGCAGCCACTGGTCTGTCTTCACTTCTCAACAAACACAACACAAACTCGGGTAAATTTCAAACCAAATGTGCACCAACACCGCAAACTCAGTGTGCCTCAGAGATGTCAGATTCAGTTCTAAGTGAAGAAACTCAGACACCAGAAGCAGTTTAGTCACAGAAGTGAAAAGCTCTGTGAATTAATCTACCCTGACAGGAAGAAATTAGCCTGTGCTGAACTCAGAGCTGCTGCAGTTAGACCACTTTGGTATCTCATGCCCTTTACAATCTGCATTAGCAGAGTTAGTCATAAAACTGAATTTCTAGACAGAGGAAAAACCAAAGGTTATATTTTAGTGGTGCTGTGATTTCTTTGTCATAATTGCTTCATACTTGCCAGATCCTTCAGAGATTTTAACATGACTCCATGGACCCAACCTTTTCCCTCTCAGAGAGCTGTCTGGGCTGGCACCTCTCCCCACTCAGGCAGTACTCAGGTTTTGGTGTGATCAGCAAAGATTAAATCATACAAATGTTCTCTTCTGGCAACACAGCTGAAACACTGAATTTATTCTCAGCTTTATACCATTAATTGGTTCATATACTGCCAGAAAATGCTCAAAATTGGGAGGACACTATTTATATAAAAGCAAAGGGTAACACTGCTTCTGACTCGCACCAGGAATTCCTAATGAGCAAGAATTAATGGAAGAGAAGACAAAATGAAAGGCTAAAATTCATAACAAAAACACACTGCTGCTTGGGAAATTTATAAAGTATAGGAACTGATAAAAGTGGAAGAACAAAACTTCAGAGCTGCTTCCATTCTCATCTGTAATCAGATGGGAAAAAGCAGTATTTGACAGCAGTTTTCAAATTCAATTGCCTACTTAGTCTATTGATCCTAGTTTTGCATTATTAAATCAGAGGAAGAAATGCCTGCCATTTCTGATTTAAGTGCCTAAATAAAAAGTCACTTATTCAGAAGAGCACAGAACTACCTTAGCTGGTCAAAGCTATTGGTTTGTAATGCATAATTTGATATTTCTTCCACTGACCAAGTGGCGAAGCTGGCTCCCTGATTTCAGACCAGAGGCCAAACCATGCAAATTCCACACAAGTAAAGGTGTTGGTGCTCTTAACACTCCAAATTAAATAAATTACAAATCCTTGCCATATGCAAGACAAATAATGACAGCAGGGTTTAAGATAACATACTGCTACTTACATTTTTTTGGATCAGGGGGGTCTCCAGGGGGAGTTTCCCCAAGTACAGGTAGCAGATATTGGGCTGCAGGGGCAGAAAAGAGTTCTTCCATAGGAATTTCTGCTTCCAAAGGCACCTGCTCAAAAGAAATTATCCTGTCTAAATACCCCAACAGACTAGACAAAACCATACAAACCAATTAAACAGAAAAACAATTATAAGGTCAGTTTAAAAGTATGGAATTATAATTTCTAATTCAAATACTGTATTATTTATTTTCTGAATACATAAAAATATATAATTACACTTTAAAAACTTCTGCAGTTTCCAACACAGTAAAATCATCCAAACCTAACAGAAGGTACATGACTCCCTTTTACAGAATATGGTGAGATATCACAATTCTAAAAATATTTTATCCATTGTAAGAAATAGTAATTATTTGCAAACTAATACTGGTAGCATTTTCTGAATAAGTATTTTCCATTCAGAAGCTTAAATATCTCTTTCACATTGTTCAGAATTCCTGACATTCACCTTTTAAAGAAAATAAACTTTTCTTGTTAGCATTACCCAAGTTGCTTTAAATACAAGCAATTATTTGGAATATTACATTTGTTGGTTCAAATAAGCTGTTTGAAAAATAACAGTTTTGTTTTCATTTTATGAATGAGTCTACCCTGTGGGTACCTAATTTTCACATTTGTTGTTTAAGACATTTTCAATCCATCTCTATGCAGATTTTTTACTTGAACTGCACTCACTGATTCTTGTTTTGATTTGGGATCTTGTTTTGATTGAGGATCATCTGAAAATTGAGGCTGCTCCTCTTCATGCTCTAAAAGTTAAAAAAAGTACAATCTTTACCAGGAGATCCTAAAATATATTTATTTTCCTCCTAAAGCAACATTTTTCTAAAGGTATTTATTTAGGTTTGAAAAAACAAAAGTCAGTATGCAATAAATATTTGTATAACATGAAATCTAAGACTTTAAAACAAGCAAGAGCTTTAGACACCATTGTCATGTCCTCTCTTGAGCTTTAAGTCAAGTGCAAGGTTCTCACTGACAAAAGAACCCTTTATTGGGAAAAAGGTACCAAAATAATAGTTCAAAACATTTCAACAAAAGTAGAATACACATGCTTGCACTGAATTAACCATTGTTTTTACTAGTAGACAATCCACTTTTCCTAGTGGATTCCTCTATACACAATTTAATCCCACAGACATTGTTACGTATTACTGCCTCCAAAATAAAAATAAAATAAAATCCTGATGAACGAAAAGCTGTACATGACCCTCCAGGATTACTGAGTGACTCAGGCTGAGAAAAATAAAGGATCAAGAGAAGGAATTTGATCAGAGAACGCCCACGGATCCCAGAGTGCAGAGCACCGAGAGCCTGGCGCAGCAGGGTCAGTCCCACCATCGCAGCGGGGTTTAATGGCACCACCAAATCCATGGGTGCTGCAGGTGTTGGCTTAGAACAATCAGCCTCTCTTCTACCCGAAAATGGCCATTTTAATGGAAAATGCCTGCTGTGGGCATCATGAAGAACTGAAGGAAGAGAACCCCGTGGGAAGTGCAGAATGCAGCGCTGGTGCCCCAGCTTTGCAATCTTGGTGTTCTCAGACTCTGGGAGAAGCCCAAGGGCTTTGCTTTAGGATGCTGCTCTGAGCACAGATGTTTTGTATTAATTTAACGTTTGTGCCAGCACTGACACATTCGCCTCTGTGCTTTCCCGAGGCAATTCCCAATTCCTCTGGGTATGGGATAACCCACAGGGCACAAGGGCAGGGCAGAGGCCCTGCCACAGGCCCAGAGGCCCTGCCACGCTCGCAGCCGGCTGGCTGCAGCACAAACACACACCACGGCTGTCTGTCGGGAGGTTACGGCAATAAAAGCAGCATAAGGCCCACTAGCAGAACCACTCGTGGCCGTGGTGCCCGTGGGGATCAGGGCGGCTGTGGGCGCTCTGTGGGGCAGGCACAGCCCCGCGCCCGGCCCGCAGCGGCGCTGAGAGGAGCGGGCGGCCCCAGGCCGGGGCAGGCCGGGCAGGGCCTGCAGGGCCCCGAGAGGCAGCGCGGGAACCCTGCCCGGGGGGCTCGGAGCGGAGCCGGGGCCGGGGCTCCCACCTGCGCCGTGCCCGCCCTCCGCCATGGCCGCGTCCCGGTCGTTACCGCGGCAACGGCTCCGGCAGCGCCCGCGCGGGGCCGGGCGGGGCGGGCACGGCGCGATCGCTTCCGGGGCGGCGGCGGGCGCTGCACGTGGCGCGGGAGGTGAGCGCCGCACGGCCCGGTACGGCATGGCCCGGCACAGGGAGCCGCACGGCACAGGGACCCGCACGGCCTGGCCTCGCCTCGGCAAGGCACGGCCCGCGCGGGATGCGGGGGCGGCGGGGCCGGGCCGGGCCGGGGCCCGGAGCGGGGCGGGACTCGGGCTGACACCCCCTCCCCGGGGTGCGGGGGGGCGCGGTGGGCCCGGGCACGCAGCGGGAGCGGCTCTGCTGGGCTCGGGGCTCTGCTGGGCTCGGGGCTCTGCTGGGCTCGGGGCTCTGCTGGGCTCGGGGCTCCGTGCGCGCTTTGACAGCGTGCCTCGGTGGTGTTACTGCAAAGCGAGCAGGAGTAACTGAGTTTCTCAGTGAGGGGGTGCTAAAGGGTGCTCTGTTGTAACCAATTCGTTGGCATAAATGTCCTGAGAAAAGAAACGGAGCGCAAGGATAAAAAATCACCGATAGAAGCAAGTTTGAGGTAATTCAGGTGCCTTGGAAGGGTCTAATGCTCAGAGGGCAGTAGAGCGGTGTGAAGTTCAGTGTTAAGTGAAAAGTCTCAGGTATCTGGAAAACTAATTGTATTTCTATATACACACTGATGTGTTTTGCCCTTTAGAAAGGATATTTGGAGGGTAGGTGTTTCCGTGAAAACGTTATGCTCTGCTGCTGTGAAACAGACAAATAGAACCTTACAAACTAAGACAAGGTACACTAAACAACATGATAAAAAGAATCACCCCAGTAAACTTTCTGTATGTCAGTGTGTTCTGGTTCCCCATCATGGAAAGCAGACTGAAATTAGAGTGCCAGGGACAGTGGGGGACCAGGAATGGTTTCAGAATAAAGGAAGACCAAGTAGATTAGGACTTGCATCATCTCTTTGAAGCAGTTCACTAACGTCTTCATGTCCTTCTTTAGAATGATAATAAAGAAAAAGAGAAAAGACATTCATGAGGAGCCTGTGCAGAAGAAGAAAAAGTTGAAAACTATCATTGAAATTGAGGAAGATGTTAAAACTGTCATTAAACCTGAGGACAGTGGCCATCTCAAGGAAAAAACAAAGCGCAGGAAAAAGGAAAATTTAAAAGATGAGTGCTTACACAAATTGCAACCAAAGAATAATAAGAGAAACAAGAAGAAGAAAGTTGGCTCTGAATTACTCAGAGAAGATAATTTAGAAAGTTTTGTGAAGAGAAAAGGTCATCTGGATTTACAGCTTCAAGAGGAATCAGAGGAACAAATTAAAATATTCAAAAAGAAGAAAAAAAAAGTCCATTGTCATTTCTCCTTGGAGAATAATGAGAGTAGTGACGTGGAGCTTTCAAATCATTGCACAGATGGTACTAAGAAAAATGAATTATCTTTTAAAAAAAAGAGGAAGAAAACTGCTTTGGATTTGGAATTGGATGGTGAGGTAACAAAGAAAAAAAAGAAGAAATGCAGTTTTTCATTAGAGGACATCCAGGACACTGGACAAAGGCAATCTGCAAAAGTCTGTAAAAACACCCACAAATACACTTCACAAAAAGCAGTTTTTATGGGTGAGGACTATGACACAGGTAATGCCCAGAATGGGGGGGAGAGTTGTGTAAGAAAGAAGAAAAACAAAAAGAAAGCTAAGTCTGACTGCTTTTTACCACAGGCAGATAATGGGGACAACATGCATCGAGTTCCTGGTAGCCCCACTGCATTAAGTGACTTTAGGAAAAGGAAGAAACATAATTCCTGGGAGTTTACATGGGCAAGCAGAGAGGAAGAGGATAAAATTAAGAACTTTGGACGTATCAAAGAGAGGAAGAAAAAGAAAAAAAAAGCTATTTCTTCCTCCACCTGTGAAGATGAGCAAGACTGCAGTCACAGCATTCCTGATAAGCATCTCCCAGCACAGCAGGAAGTTGAGCTTGAGGAAGAAGGGCTGTCTGGAAGGAAACACAGGAAGAATTTCAAGTATAATAATGAAGTCAGTAAGAAGAAAAAGAAGATGAAGAAAAAGCAGAAGGAAACAACATACTCAGAAGTTTCTTTAAACAATGACAGTGCTTCTAAAAGCAAAAAAATACTACTAGAAAGCAATAAGAAGAGCAAAGAGAGTGAGATGGAGCGAGCTCAGTGTGTTAGAGAGGATGCTGTAGATGGGGCATTATGCAATAGCAATCCTGTGCTGTGTGACAGAAAAAGGAAAGAAAGGAAAGAAGCACCACCACAGGACTTAGCTGAAGAGCCAGCTTCAAAAGCAGATGCAAAAAAGATCAAGACAGAATCAGCATGGAATCAGTCAGTGGTGAGTTGTGGAGAGGAGGGCAGCTTTGCACCCTTCTGCTGAGGAACTGAAAGCCTTTGGGGCAGTTCCCTGCTTTGCAGGCTGCCCTGCCTGTTGGTGACATTGAGGTCACTGAGGGTCCCCCCTGGGTGTGGGGAGGCAGGGTCAGCTGATCTGTTTCAGCATGCCATTGCTCACAGGATGTCACAGCTCACAGAACATCCTGAGCTGGGAGGGACCCACTGGGATCAGCAAGCCCAGCTCTTAAAGGAAGGGCTCAAACTCCAGCTGAGCTGGTCCTGTGACTGATGCCTGCTGCTGGAACATCACACAGTGTTTCTGTTGTGAAAATGTAAATATTACAGCTAGCTGCAAGTATTGGCCCCAAAACAGAGTGGGTTTGTACAGTCATAAATGCTCAGTTGCTCTTAGCAGAGTGGCAGCCCTCTCCATAAAGCAGGAGGTGAATGCCGTGTCATTTACCCTGAGCAGGTGTCACCCTGGCAGCAGGAGCTCATCTCATTGTTTGTTAGACTTTCCTCAAGCTTTGCTGCTGTCACTGCTGGAATTATGTTAGGAACAAAGGGGAAAGTTAGCCAAAACCTGTTGACTAATTCCAACAAAACTTCAGAGAAAATCCTTGGAATCTTAAGTGTAGACTGGGCCAACAGCATTGAAATGTAAATTCTGATAGATACTAAAGACCTAAACACACAGTTTTAATTAAAACAATAAATCTATGCAAGAAAATAAATAGATGTAAGAACTGTGTAAATTGTAACTGGGGGTAACTGGGATTGTATCCTGACTGACTGGTCAGGAAATCCCATCCCAGAATCTTGCAGTACTTGCCAATTCTGAGGTAAAATGATCATGATGAAATATTTGAAATACAGATATTTTTTGTTTATCTGATCAAGGTTATATTTTAAAGCTAAGGGTGGCAAAAGTTACTACCTGTATGCCCAACTTCTGTTGTTATCATTGGGAATTAAGCTGCGAGATACTCAGAAAATCAAGAGGTATCTATCTGTGTTTGTAGCTGCTTAAACTTGACTTTGAAAATGGCACATTGCGAGTTACTAGGAGGTCGTTTTTATCCCTGTAGCTCACGGAAAGCTGCACTCCAGTTGCTTTCTATCAAGAATTTTGAATGCTTGGCTTATTTAAATGTCCAGCACTAGTTAAGAAGGTATCACTGAAGATTTTTGCAAGGGTAGAGCAGACCATAATGTGAGCTGCTTTTCAAGCTCACTTCATGGTGTGCTTTGCTTTGTCATGCACTCAGATGCAGTTTCCTCAACTTCTGTGCAAACCTGGCAGCTGCCTGGTGTCTAGTGCTAATAATTAAATTTAGATTCATGTGGAGACCCAGATCCAGGTTTTTTCCACAGGGGTTTCTTAGGAGAGTGTGTGTGCTTATCAGTCATGAGGTGAGCAGATGTTTGGGGCTTTCAAGCTGGATTTCTCCTTTTGACCTTTCAAAAGGACAGGGTGGTTTTATTACTGGATATATTTTCTAATTAAATTGGCATTGCCTTTTTGAGATTGTTGGGCATTATTTGGATTTTGCAGCTGCTTACATTGTGTAGAGGCAAGATAAGCCTTACAGTGACATGTAAACTTTCATGACCAGTTAATATGGAAACCACAGCAAATACTTTGCAAGCTATTGAGGAGAAGGGAGTAGTGTGATGCATGTTTTGTTCCTCTTTCCTATAGGCAGCTCCTTTAATAACAAAAAAACTACTCAAAAGAAAATCTGAAGATTGAGAGGTCTGGGTTAATCAGTTCTAGCAAGTTCTAGTTCCTGCTAGGCCAAAAGACACTGCACTAGTAATAATAATGTGGCTGATGATGTGGTCTTGCATTTAACTGTGCCACAGTCCTGAAATGATTTAATCCACAGCATGTCACACAAAGCTTTGCATGCCTTGAAAAATCCTCTGTTGGGCTTGCCCTGCAAGTGAAAGAGCAAATTTTAAAGACCATGTGGGTTGATACCCAGTGCTTGGTGTTTTTCTCCTGGCATGCCATTGCAGTCAGCTGGGGCAGTGAGGAGGATGAGCACTCAGTTTACTGCTTTGATGTTGTTTGCCAGCAGACAGCATAACCCCACCACATGTGAATGTGCTCCTTTTCCATGAAGTTGGAGGCAGCTTGGCACACCTCCATGGGGTAGTTTTTTCCACTCAGTCGCCCTCAGCAGGCAGCACAGTGCTGGGAATGAGCAGGGATGGGGGTGCTCCCTCCTTCCAGCTAGAAAGAAAAAAATAGGCTGCAGTTGTTTGCAGAGTCCTGTCAGGACTGTTTACCTGCTTGTTTTAATAGATCTGGAAAGACAGTACCAGGCCATCTAGAACTAAAGTGGGGGTTGGTTTTGGTTTCTTCTTTTCTTCCAAGAGCACGAGCTCTCCTTCCTGCAGTGTTCTCCCATTTTTAACAGTGCAGGTACTTGTGTGTGTGTGTGAAAGCAGTGTATAAAAGGTAGCTTTGGAAAATGAGGTAAATCATTGATGGCTTTTAATAGAACTAAAGCCTCAAAAAAGTAACAGCAGGTTCTGCTGACAGAAGTATGTTACAAATCTTTTCCTTGTCGTTTCCCTGGCTGTTTCATGCTTGGTTTATTATGTTAGCTGGCTCAATAGATCTTCCCTTTGGCCACTTTTTCCAGGCAGGTCTAAAGCTCATGGCTCTCATTTACCACTATCCTGGACTGAGTACTTACCCTGTTGTACTGGATGCCCAAAAAGCTTCTCCTGACTACAGATTTGGAAGAGAAAGGCTGGGGGCAGTGGTTTAGGGATGCCAGTCACTGGCAGCAAGAGCTGCAGAAGGGCTGCACTATGTGGAGGTGTGATCAGGATCTGGGTGTGTGTGGGCTCTGCCCAGATTTACCTCCTGCCATCCAGAACATCCATTCCTTCTGGAGCTGCTCTGTCTCTTCCCTCAGCTCCCTGTTCCCTGCTCTCAGATGTGGCTTCACGTGCTGCTGGCTGCCATTGCAGGGGACAGGTCCTGTGTGAGCCCTGCTTCTCCCTGTGCTCCTGGGGACCTTCATCCACAAGGGAGCACAGTGCAGCTGCCTCTTGATTAGTTTTTGTTTATTTGTTCAGAGAGACCTTTATTTATTTTACCTCCAGTTTCTATTTTTGTTTAACTTTCACTGTCTCTGTGCCTTTTTTCAAGTATAAATTTAAACTTTTACAGAATGGTTAATTTGAAATTACTCTGCCTGCAAACATCACTGTGCATGCCAGTGTTGTTGGCAAGTCCCTATTAATGTGTAAATCTAAAGATCATTTATCTTGATTAAAAGAAAAAAATCTCTGTGAGGTTTTTCCATAGGAATACACTGATTTAATTGGCATTTTCATCTTAGAGCTGACTATTTCTTCTTGCCCCTGAATAGTACTACTGACTGCTTACTTTTTAACTACTTTTGTGGTAAGAGCGGTGTAAATTCTAATTAATCAGAATGGATAAAAATAATCATACAAGCTTTTTCCCTGTTTTACAGGAACATCTAGATGGTGTAATTATTGTGAAGGAAAAGAAAGGAAACTGTGATGAAATTAACATAGACAAGGTAGGCTTTGTCCTGACTGGGTAAGATCTAAAGCAAGTCAGCATTTAGCATATGCATAGGAATTAATACAAAAAACTGCTTTGTTGCTTATCTATGCCTAAATTTCCCTAAATAAAGCCCTGCTTAAAATGTGCTTTACATGTGGGTTAAGTCCAAAATGTACAGTCAATGTCAGAACTAATTTACTTACTAAGTTAAAGACTCATTTCTTTGCCTCTCATCAATGCAGGCAGTTAGAAAATTAGACTTAGTTGATACAGCAAACCACTCATTTAACAGACACTAAAAAATTCCAGTTCTCATGTTGAGTGTGTGAAAGGATCCCATGCACCTTTTAATTTTCCTTGCAAAATTCTGAAGATAACTAATTATTCTGTTTTTCTCTTACTATTTCATTATGAATTAACTGTCACTTAACACTGGACACACAGTCTCATGCTGCATGTGTAATTTTCTGCACACTAGGTGAGGCGGCAGGCCCTGCAAGAAGAAATTGACAGAGAATCTGGCAAAACCAAGGCTTTCAGTTCCAAAGGGGGACAGGTGATGTATGAGTTTAGACCTCAACCTGATGGCAATACTGTGTTCCAGGGCAGGGTCCTGTAAAACCCACTGTGCTCCTTTTGGATGTGGCTCATGTACAGCAGTGTTCCTGCTGAGTGCAGATTTCAGGTCATGCTTAGAACAGCTTGGTACAGTGCCAGGAGTCTGAGAGCTGAGCACTGAACTCCTTGCCATTGCACAGTGCTCTAATTCCCATCATCACTCCTCAAAAACAACATTTTCTCTGGTTCCTCTGGAGAATGAGCCATCAAACATTGCTACAGAAGCATTTTCTGCTTACTGTGAAATACATTTTGGGCTGTGGATGCAGCAGTAACTGAAGTGTATCTGATTTCTTACCTGCAAGGCTTTGCACACATTCAGCAGCAGGGACACCCATGGAAAGGTGAAGGAGGTGGCAGCTGTTAACACACATGTGTGATGTTCAGAGTCAGTCCTCTCATGGCTTCTGCATCTTCCTCCACCTCTTTGGAAGGTGATTGCTGATTCTTTGCTTTTGCATCCTACTCAGCCTGGCTCCTGACACATTCACTGTAAGGTCATGGAAACTTGCTGTAGTGTTTAGCCAGGGCTAAGAAGATTGAGGTGGAGAGAAAGCTTTGCTGGTAGTTCAGGCTTCTGTTGTTTTGCAGGACTGCCAGAATGCCTAGAAAGCTGGAATATGCCTCAAACAAATGCCAGAAACAACTCCTGTAGATCTAACATAGTGGGAGGGAGTCTCATAGCTCTGGAACTACAACTATCTAACAGTCTCTGGAGTCATTGAGAAAAATTACATCCTTGGCAGGAGATCTCAGTTCTTTGGCACTGATCTGTTTCTGTTTAGTAGTATGCAGAAGAATAGAAGCTGTGAAAACTAATTCATCAGCTCCACAAAGTGAGCTGGAAATGCTTCAGCAGAAGCTGTGTGTAGTGCCTGCCAGCAGCTCACTTAAAACCAGAATTTTGACAAGCCATAATTATACTTGCATCAGTGCAGATGTCTCCCATTGCAAAGGGAGGACTTACATTTATTTATCTGTGCCTTGTGTGTATCTGGATGTGTGCATGTGTCTGTGTCACAAACTGGGCTTGTGCAGCAACTTGCAAGGTCAAAAGGCTGAAGTATTATGGGTAGCTTTCTTTCATACCAGGTATTCTGGCCTGTGATAGTGAATGATACTCCAGCCTTGCTTTTTTTGCCTTAAACCCCTGCTGTAGCTTTCCTGCAGTTGTGTAGCATGCTGTGTGTCATGTTGGCTGTCTGCTGGAGAATGACTGTTTCTGCAAGCTGCATCTGTACTGTTGGAAGGATTTCAGGCTGACATAAACATACCACTGAATTCACATTTTTTTCCTTTGATGTAGGCAGCTTAGTCTGTTTAATTAATAATCAGACATTCTGCCATTTAGTATCATGCCCAATTTTAAAGAAAAAATTCTGAGTAAATCCTGCCAAAAATATTTATAAGTGACTGCATAGCTACAGCTCAGGAGTCAAATACACCCTTGAATAATGAAGCCTGTTCTTAGGTAAGCCAGAAGTTCATGAACTCTGTAAATCCTGTGGTGTGTCTGGGGTTTTCCACAAACAGCTGAAATCTCATTTTAGCTGGATATTGCCTCCTCAGAAAGGGGCCAGAATCTGCAGACAGAAGAAGAATCCTGAAGGGGTGAAGTAGTTCAGAGAGGGCAGGTAAATGCACATGCAGTAAATACAAAGAACACAGCAAACTGCAAGGGAGGGGAGGCTTTAAGAGAACTAGACTTGGTCCTATTGGATAGGGGAGGCCCTCTGGTTGTGCTCCCTTGCAATATTAATTGTAATTAGTGGGATGAGAATGCAAATATTACTTTAAATTTATAAGCCAGATTGAACAGTGTCCACAGCCAACAAAACACTGCTGAAAAGAGCAGCTCCCTAACTAGGCAGTGGGAGGATGAAAAGATAACCCTACACAGTGACAGTGAAAGAGGATTAAGTCTGACAGTTTTCTTAGAATAAGAGATGCTGTCTGGTTCTTGGAGCTGGGTAAAGAGAGAGCAGAAAGCCAAGTTGCTAAGGGCAGAGGGAAAGGAGCTTCCCAAAGGGCATTAACCCCTGGCTCCAGGTGAAATGGCTGAAATGCTGATGAAGGTGCACTCAGAGTCAGGTCAGTCTGTTACCACATCCCTGGAGAGGCACTGCCCATGGAACAACAGCTCCCAGCTCTGTGCCCCTGTCAGGCTTCTGTGTTCTGTTCTCTCACACAGCCAGAAATTGCCTACTTGGTCTTGGTATTTCTTAATTGTAGTGTTAACTTTGTTTTGCCTCACAGGATATGAACCTTGGACAGTGGAGTACAGCTACTTTTAAAAGTTCTGAGGAACAAAATAAGTTTTTTAGACTGTTGGGTGGTTTTAAAAAAGGTTCTGTGCCTATCCAAAGTCCTTCAGCAACTACAAACAAACCAAACATGGCTCTGAACCAGGAAGGGGAGGAGAAGTTACAGCAGGCTCTGAAGATGGAGTTTGATAAAGCAATGGACTTGAAGCAACACAGAGGAATTGGTCTTGGATTTCAGCCTAAAGCCAACAAAAAAGTATACATAGACAAATACGCATCTAGATCTATAAAATTTGAAGATTAAAATTCAGAAGTTATAGAGTGAAATTTCTTTTTGCCTTCTACATCTTTTTACTTGAAATAAACGAAATTTCTTCAGCATTTTGATATTTTATGAAGTACTTGAAGTACAAGATTTCATCTGCTTATACCAGTGGAGCTGGGTCCTCATTTCATCCAAACAAAAAGTTTTTGAAACCTTTATTATGTTCTGCAAGGCAAGAGACAGCCTCCATCCAAGACTGAAGATGTGTGCCATGCCAGCAATTAGTTGAAATTCAGTAATTTCATTTTAAATGCTGATTCAATAAACTTACTTTTATCTGTATCATAAGTGATTCAAAAGGATTTTATTGTTCTCAGTGGTACAAGATGATGGTGCTTTACTTTGAACACACACTAGTGGTGTGCCCTCAGATTTGATGAGGGCAGACTTGTACTTCAGAAAGTAATTCTTAAAAATCTAACATCTTCCTTGTAATAACAGATAGCACTGAACATCCTCTATATTGGAACTATGCTCTGGCAGTTGGATTTTCCATCAGCAGCTGTTACCTAAAAATGGGAGTATAAGCATTTTGGAGAGTAGCACCAACAGAACTACTCCATTTCTTTATCTTTTAAGACAGCTTCACTTTTCCACAATAGTTTTCTGCAATGACTGCTCTAGCTGAAAGCATCTGCCTCCAGCAGAAAACACACTTAACAGCACTGGGTTCTGATGCATTTTGGGCAACTCTGGAGAGGAAGTGAAAATTATGCTGAGACTCCCTCTTAAGGGGCTGCCATGACTCCATTCCTGTAGCTGGGAAGGGAGATGCTCTTCCTGCAGGGTCTAAACTTCTTGGAGAAAACCTTCTCCTTTTAAAGTGTCATTCAAACCACCACTACCTCAACATGGGGCTGATTTGCATCAGTGCTCTCAGTGTTCAGCACCAGCTCCCACCAGCCCTTCTAGGTTTTGGCTCTTGTTTTACTAGAATTCAGGTAGGTGAGGTTCTGTTTTCTCTTCTGGTTTGAAACAAATGCTGAATTTGAGCCCTCAGCTACTTGCCTGGCAAGGAGGAAAAAAAAAAAACTAAAACCACTAAGCAAAAGCAGCAATAGATACAAGATCTCAACATGGTTCCTTACCATGGGGCAGAAGGGGTGAGAGTGAAATTTTATTAGAAATAATAACAGTACATGTAACTAAATTCCAGAAGAGTAAGGTGATAGATTTGTATGCACAAAGAAACCCCCCCAGAACACACAGGTGATCTGCAAATTGGTTTATTCAGTGATAGGTACTTTGCAAATATAGAGGACTTTGCATAAATTTCCATTTTCCTTTGCAACACTTAAAGATTCCTTCCATTTTACAAAACACCACTGGACTAAAATGAAAACATAAACAGGTCTGTGTAAATGTATTGTAGAAATTAGAGCAGTAACACCTCAGCCATTGTTCTCTGCTACTGGAACCAGCCAGGCAAATGCTGGCAGCATCCCAAAGCAGAGAGATAACTTGGTCTGTTATATTGAAATGCTGCTTTCTGCAGAGGAGAGTGACTATTCTGCAAGAGGCATGAAGTTTTGAGGCTGTGAACTCATTTCTACAGGTTATCTTCCTTTTTTGTTAAAATTACAACAGATTAGATCTCAAAAGGCTTTTGCAACCCTAGTGGTTCAAGATAACTGTTTACTGAATGTAAATCAGCATTTAAAATAACAATGCTATGGTAAAACTGATTCAGAAACTCAGGTTAAATTATTGCACTCAGAGCAGTTTTACCTTTGCTGTGCCCAAGTAAATGTGTCTCACTAAGGCAAGTAACAATACACTAACTCCTGCAGTGAGAGTGTGGATCAGTGATTTCTGGCCTTGCTTCCATGCTCCCTTGTGCAGGTGACTCCTTGGAAGAGGCACCCATCAGGTCCTGGACTGCAGAGGAAGTCGGAGGGCCAAGTCTGTGAAATGACTCATTTCAGGTTCTTTGCTCCTCCTCTTGATGTACTCCAGGGTTTTCACCTAGATTTGAAAAGAAAGGTATTTGGAGATTTTCAGTGTCTCATTTCATAGCCATCAGTTCATCTTTGTGAAGGTGTTTTATCATGCTCATTATCATATATATGTTTCTTAAAGCTCTCAAATGCCACTTTAGAAGCTTTCACCAGGCAGTTCCTCCACAAAATAAAAATGCAGCATTTCTCTTAAAGCTGGTTTTCTGTACTGAACAAAAAGTTAAGAACAACCAACACTTTCAGGTTCCTTAATGCTTGTCATACCATTGAAATTCTAGAAAGATACAGACCACTTGAAATGAGGGAAGCTGCTTGTTCATTAAGAGGCATTTAGAAAAATAACTTGTTGGGGGTTTAAGATAATTTGATTTTTTTTTTTTTTTAAGATAGTAGCTTGTAAAGAGATGAGGTTTATTCAGATCAAGAAAATGTTGCCTTTTCCCAAATAAAGACTGGAAAAGATATTAACTAAAACCTCTCTGCATTTTCTGTCTCCTTCCCTTACCATAGTCTTGGTGTCAGCAAAGCCATGCTTCTGAGCAAGGTTCCAGAGATTGACTGAAAGCTGGTTCAGTCTGTTGTTTCGTAGGTCCCCGTGAGCCAGAATGGTGTTAAAGAAATAGAGAGCCAGCTGGCTCTGCCTCTTCAGGGTCTAGGATGAAAACAGAAATACTGCCATGTTACTGTACACTCATGCCAAAATACCCAGCTTAACCTCACCAGCCTCTCTGACCCCTCAGAAGTTCAAAGGGCACTCCTTTTGTGACTCACAGCAAGAGTTACAGACATAAAAATACAGTCAGAGTTTTCATACTCCATTCAAAATGCAGCAAACAGCACTAGCTATAAATCAATATAAGCTGCTGTAAATAAAATAATTACTCAGGACTCCTACATCTCATCCCACTCTGGCACAGCACAGTATGAAGGTCTGACACATTTACAATTCCAGGCTCCCTACAACTGCATAGAAATCACCCTCCCACCAACCAACCTTGCACTTAGAGCACCCTAGCTGTAAATTTTTAGAGAGACCACTGTCATAAATATAAATTAATGTAACTTCAGGCTTTTTTTTCCCCCAGTCTATTCTACTTTAATTTATTTATTTATTTAACCAAAGATGTTTTTCCCTGCTATTCTTTAAGGTGATAACTGAAACTCTGGTGATATGAACATATTTGCACCATATTTGTAGCTACTTCCCCTAAAATTGCTGAGGAGGGACCTTAAGGAGCATAAGAGCAATTTCCAACCTCCCACAAAGTGGAGAGGATTCACTGCTACATGTTCTCTTGACCAGAAACAGCTTCAACTTTACAGAACTGTCCAGAAGTAAAAATTTCCATTCCAGCACTGTCACACAAATGAAGCATTCTCTAATACTGTGAAAAGACCACACTGTGTTAACAATAAGATGCATTGTTCTCTTCCAAGTTGCCATTTTGGTGAAAGGATTTTATTGTGAGAAAAATTTATTTTCCTTTATAGCTTTTAGAGGAAATGAACCAATAAAAACACAAAATCATTAGAGCCTTGTTCATTTCAATGAGCAGCCAAGAAGATGAATAATAGAAGGTCACCAACACTGAAGCAATCCAAATACCACAGTGATTTTATGACCAGCTTTACTTTAGCACAATTAAAGATCTCTGACAATATTCTCATCACTTCTATTTCCTCAGCAACAACAGCTTCCTCAAACAACTATTCATTCTCACAAAGCAATTTTTATCTAAATCTCTCAATGACTTTCATTCAACAAAGCAAAACAAATGGTTCCTCTTTGTAAATAAGGCAGGACAGAGGAGCAAATCCAAGGCTGCAGAGGCAAAGGCAGGCCAGGCACCTGTATATCTGTGCTGCTTAGCCTTAAATCCAGTTTTCTGTGCAACAACAGCCTCAGTGAACTAACACAGCGTCTCCCTACTCAGAGCATGTTTGAAAGGAGAAAACAAACAAAAAAAAGTCCTTTCAGAAACCATGGATTTCAAGCCCAACAAACATTGCTCCCCACAAATTGCATACAGGAGTCAGATGCAAAAAAATCCCTAATGTACAACCCACATCCTGAAAACTGTTTAAATTTCCTTCCAGGACCTGGAACATTGGACATTCTTAGCTGTGCTAGAATGGCTGTTTCTGCTGCTACTGGTCTGAAAAAGAACTGCTGTTCCCTGAGGTGATGTGTACAATGATGTAGAGGATTTGAGCAAAGGGTATTTTCATTTTACATCTCTGCCATTGCTCAAGGAAGGACAAATAGGATAGCAAAAGCAGAGAAAAGGCTAAACTTAGCACAGTGTCCTCCCAATATGTATCACTTAACACATTCTGTATTGGCAAACACTCTGGGCTACTGTGCAAATAGCCCATCTAAAAAATTCCATCCAATCAATCACACCCTGCCCTCCCATTGCAGGCCAGCAGCCACAGGATTTCTATCAATAGAAGCCATCCAGTAAGGGCTGACTGGAAGCTGTCCATTCTCAGAAACAGGTACATTACCAGAACAGTGAGTTCTCATTATTTCAGCCAACATCAGTCACCTGCCTTTCACATACAATCCATTAAGCTAGATTTGATCCCTCAGAGCCTCTGAATTCCAATCAAGAAATCCAACAGGCTGCCTAGAGTTTTCTTTATTTTATATTGAACAAACATACTAAAGTCACAGTAAAGACAAAACAACTATTTCCTCCCTCTGTACCTCTCTCCTGACATCATCTCAGTGCCTGGGATCTGACACTTCTATAATTACAGGTGGCTTTCATTGTCTCTCCCCCAGTAATAAACTAACTGAATTCTCACTTTGCTCATGACAGAACTGGACATCATGAGGTGTCTCCACCACAAGCCTGCCTATGTGATGGTCTCACTCTCTAAACAAGTAAAAATACCCCATTTCCTTTTGTTATGAGGTTCCTGAAGCTTTTGAAAAGACCAAGTCCTGGTCAAAGGTGGTCTGTTTCTTCAACTCCAAATTACTTTTGCTTTTGTATTGACTCAAGCTGAGTAAGAACATACCTCCTCCTTTCCCAGGGTTTTCAGGTGATCCAGGATCTGGGACACCACTGTCTCACTCAGTTTATTAATTTCAGCCAGGAACTTGGAGTCTCCACCATAGAGAGTATCATTGGAATCAACTGCAGAGATGAATTCAAGCTTAGGTCTGGCTAAAGAGCTATACATTTATTTGCTATTGGAAACATCCTATTTTGAGAGAAGACCACATTTGGAAGTCATAAAATTACCCTCCTCCATGAAACACACACAGAACTGGTTTTTAAGTGCCTACCACTTGGTTGCCTACTATGTCATTTTGATTTTAAGAGCAACTCTCAAACACTGAGAAGAATCTTTTAGCTTAAAGCCAGTCCTGTATTCCCAGATGCAGCCAGGCTCACAAACATCTCCTAGACTCAATGTTAAGCAACATATCATGTCAGTTTTCAGGTTTTCCACAGAGACAGACTCCCTGCTTCCATCACTTTAGAAGAGCATGGCCATCATCTACAATGGTAGCAGCACTGGACCAAACAATTTGTGTTTTATTCAGTAAAAACAGCCAGATTTTCAAAAGAAACTTCTTTTTTTTTCCCTTAAAATAAACACATGATTACCTCAAAGTGATGGATAGAAATCCAAGAAGTCTATTTTTAGTTTCAAAGACCTAAAAGGATTCTTAGGAGGGAGAGAGCTCAAGTTTTTACAACTTATTTAATTGTGATTTTAAACATGTCTTTTGCCCTAATTTATGTTCTATTAAAAAAGTAGGGTAAGAGAAATTTTTAGGCTTAAATATATTCTAGGTAAATCAGAAAACACAAAAGATGAAAGATAATCCCCTGTTTCCAAGTAAACTTCATTTTAATAAGCTAAGGTACAAGGTCCACCTGGAAAAAACTCCCATTGCCCTACTACAGGGGGAAAACTACTAATTTATATTTCCATGCTTCTCTCCATTAAAATCTACTTAATTTAGATTTCTGATCTTGGGATTATGCAGCTATTTTGGTCATATAGAAAATGGAGTGAAAGAAAAAGCTAAAGCACACTTCCTTACAGAATTTGAACAGCAGCTTTACTACAGAGTAGCACTTCCACTGACAGCTCTTTTCTGTACTGCTAACTGCAAGAGGTGTTTGTCATGGTGGTAAATCTGACAGACTGTTCACCAGAACTGCAGAACACCTTCCAGCCTTCCCCTGTGTGAAAGTCTGTGCAACAAAGTCAAACCATCTTGGCCTCTCTGACTCATTAATCTTCAGGATGTTTTAAAGGATTTTTACTTATTACTCTACCTTAATTTAGTAACCTATAATCAGAAGGCAAACATTCAAATTTTAGAGCACATATCAAAATATTCCAAAAATTATTACAAAAAAAGATGACAGCTATTTTTCAAAATGTAAAATCTTTAGAATTTTCTAGCTATTCTGAATATTTTTGTAAGTTACTGCAATTTCCAGAACTCAAAGCCTGCCTTCAAAGCAGCAAATACATCTTTTAAATAATGAAGACTAGGCTTTACATTCTGAAAACTGGAGTTGTTAATAAATGTGGATGAAACACCAACAATGAGCATAAATCAAGTTGATGCTTTAGACTTAAATAAAACCCTTCATATGCATAATCTTTACTTGAAAATTCACATTTATAAGCATTTGCACCAACACCACCAGAGCAAACTAAGTAACCCACTCTGCACTGATTCATTTTAAAGAACAGACTGCACCTGTTCAGAAGCCAACTCCTGGGTTATTCTAAATTACAATACCTGGAACTGGATAGAAAAATAATCCATCCTGTGAGACTGATTAGCCCTGGTCTTCATTAACTGGTGATAAGACAATACTACAAAAGTCCTGGTGGAATGCAAGGAGCCAGAACCCCCTTAGGTATTACCTTTATCTACATGGTAGATAAATGCTTCTTGAGTCATTGCAGACAGCAGATGCAAAACGTTGGTATAAATCCTGACTTTGTCATCACTGTTATCCTCCCAGGTGTAATCCTGGATCACATTCAGTAATCCTCGCACAAGGAACAACACTCCTTGTTCTGGGTGGTCCTACAGAGAAGAAAAAAGATAGGTCAAAACCAACACCACAACCCCAGAACAAAACCAGGATTATTTGCAGTCATTCAGTGGTGGAGAGTCACAGTTTGAGCCCTATAAAAGCAGAACTACAATATAATTAAAGCTGACAGCTACTTTTCTTAAGTGTGCTTCCTGCAAGTCCTTTGAATTTTTTTTCTAGTTTCCATCTGAAATGCCCATTTGACCCATAAGCAGAACATGATCCAGGCAGCCTCCACAGACAAACTTTGCAATACTTTGTTTTGTAGTCATGGGGGAGCAGTACAAAATTAATTGTCAGCTTCTTAACAGCTAAGCCTCTAAAATTAAACACTGGGTAGATTTCATTATTAAAATGGTATCAGTAAGCTGTGGTGTATTACTCATATAATTATGAGTTTCAGAAGAACTCCTACACTGGGAAGTCTGTTACAGACAATCAACAACCTTTTCACATGAAATGAAAAGAAAGACTCAGCTTTACATAAGCTGGGAGTTTTTTCAAGCAGCTTTAATACTGCACCGGGCTAATTCCAGCTGGCAGTTGGAGCAGTGGCACCAAGACACACAGGACAAATCACAGTCCACTGGGGACACTTCCTTTTGATCTTCTGTAAATAGGGAACAGAGTTAGGGAAGCTAATTTCTGAATGCTGGCATCTTGTTGCAAGTTATTTTTCATTAGTGAATCTGAGAGGTTGTTTCACTCCCTTCTTCCACCACCTGCTAATGATCCCAGGCACTGCACAGCCTTCCCTCCAGCCTGACTCCTGCAGTCAGTGACAGCAGTGACATCCCAGGGGCAGCTTCCCCTTCCCTCCACATTTCTGAACAGGGGACACCCCTGCCACTGCAACAGGGGGAATGCACAGCTCTGACAGCAGGGATGTGAACTGCACCACACTGAGTGCTGCTTCACCAAACAGGCAAAGGAAAAAGGAGAAAACCATAAGGGAGGTGTCAGTGAGGAGGAAACTCTCTCCAAGAACAAATGAATATACAAGTAATTTACAATTTCCCCTCATCTTTTAGATAAAAGTGAAAATATTGGAGAGAAAATCGCATCTCTCTCTAAATTTGACAGTTAGTTAAAAACTGGAAGGGTGTAGAATGGTAGTACTTAGTGAAATATTCATCAGAAGAGGAAGGTTATGCCAAAACCCATCTTCTAATTATTGTTTTCACTCCAATGATTAGGCAACCTATACCAAGGCAACTGAAACTAACAGGACCTAGAGCTCTATATTTTTCCCCTTCTCATGTATTAGTGTTTTTTGAATACTTAGCTAATAAACCAGTAAATGATGTTTACACAATTAAATGAAGGTGAGATTTCACTCTACCCCAAATCCACTTCTAGTGAGAGGTGCTGCTGAGAGTGGCAGTGCTGTACCTCCACCTCCACACAGCTGTTCTGCCTCCCCAGTTTGCACTGGGGTGAGTGATTTTGCAGAACAGTTCATCTTGTCACAGAACACTAATCCCTGCATTTCCCACTCCAGAAGCCCAGTGTACTCTAAATTTTTAACCAGGAAAGTCAAAATAGTCTGTACTAACCTGTGTGCTACTCATGCACACTCCACTTACCGGAACAACTAATAATGTGGAAAAGAAATTACACAGGAATTCCAGGAGGAAGGCATCAGAAGGTCTCATCTTTCCATCTACACTGATCATTTTTGGCACTTCAGGAACAAGGCTCACTGCAGCTTTGAAAAAAGCATCAGCTACAAAACAAAAATAGAGTTGCCGTTATCTCACTCCAGCTGTGATGGCAGCCATGCCTGTGACCCAATGGTTGTTTTGAATTTGTTTCAAAATTCAAAGAAATTTCAGAAAATGAATGTGCTGAACTGCAAAGAAACCCAAGACTCAGCAGTGGTCTGATTCTTGAGAAATCTGTTAATTTGAATGATGCTGTTTCTTCAAAGGAAGCTCCCACATCACTCAAAACTTCTGAAAGTATAACTATACTCCTTTGCATAACACAGAGACACCATCATTTCATATTTATTGCATATATAATAAGAAATTAGCACAGGATTCAAAATTGACTTAGCAAAGAAATGCTTATGCCAGGAGAATGGGGAAGCCAAAGTGGGGGGAAAAGGTTCATGCTACCTTGTTCACCAATTCATTCACAAAAGGATGTTAAGTTCTAAGGAAGTACCAACAACTTCATATTTCTAATTATTCATAATCCCTAAAAGTAAAATATTAATATAGTACCAGAACCTGGGGTATTGCTGGTTACCTAGATAAAAGAATATTTTCCAAGAATCACAATACAGGAATTAGAGAAACCATCCACCATTACAGCCTTTACAGGCAAAATAGCTATTAAGAGGTTTTTCATAACTCTTTATTATGTCTCTAATCCTACAAAAACATAAATGCCAAGCACTAGAACATCCATTCCTCAGTTTAATAATATTCACAAATTAAAAGCAACAATATTTTCCCTCTTACACTTCTATATATGCTGAGTTCACAAAAAAATTTCAGACAGCAACATTGTTTTGCACTTTCTTGGCAACATTTCAGAATATCCAAGTATCCACATCCCACTCAAGTTTTTGAGCCATATACTTCAAAGCATCCATCAGAATTAATATTGTGTCTTTATTTTAGAGGAACAGAGACCCAGGCCATGTAATCAGCTTTTATCAAAAGCAAAAGGAGAATTCTTGGTGAAAGCCAAGAGGTGTTACGTGGCTGGGATGGAGATACCACTGACAGGCAGGCATGGGCAGTTCCAGGAGCACAGCTTGCTCTGGAAAAATTCATTTGAGACTCCAAGCAAATTTGCTAAATATAGTACCAACTGATATCTAATTTAAGCTTATGAGGAATACCAGAGAAACATGTGCTTTGGAAAATTGTAGTTCTTCTCACTCTTGTTTTTTCAGCACACAAGTGCTCAAGGCACGCAGACCCCTTCCATCCAACACTGTCCTTCCTTTTACTCTGCACATTTGTTTTGAGGTGAAAGAATGTTTATTTCAAACAACTTATAAGTTTAGACAGCCAACCCAAAGGAAGGTAAGTAATCTTTCTCTGCTTTATTTGAGGAAGGAAGGCAGCAGCAGATGTTCATTCTAGCACAAGTAAATGAATCTCTGTCACTTCCACAGTTGTCTCAGCAGAAAATAAATAAAAGTGCATGTCCCACATCACCATACAATAAAAACATGTGACCAGACAGATGAAAAATATGTGCCTTAGAGAATAGTCTGCATACCAAAGTACCCGTGTCTGTGCAGGGAATGCTCCTGCCTTCTGAAGTTATTTCATAACAGGATGAGAATGACCTGTGCAGCAATCAGCATCCACAGCAAAAAAGAGCTGCAAGTGCCTCACCCTCATTTACTGCCTGCTCTCCCAGCAATCACAATCCTTTACATTCTCCTCTAAACTTCTGCCACAGTGCAAACCCAAAGCCTCTTATCTTCAATTTGAAACCAGAAATTTGATTCAATTTACTCTTCCTGCCTCCTGCTGTGAATGAGAGCTGCCTCCTCATGTGGCTGAGCAGCTCCAGAGCCAGGAGCTGCCTGGTTCCTGGGGCTGCTGAGAGCAGTGCCCAGCTCCCCCCAGGTGCTGCCCACACCATGGACCTGCCCGTGCTGCCACCACCTCCCTGGGCTCCCATCTGTGTCCTTGCTGTCCCTGGCAGTCACAGCTGCTGTCTGCACGTGGCTGCTGCCCCCACGGCCACAGGGTCACCTGCAAACCCCACCCTGTCCCTGCCCCAGCACAGTGGGGACACTGAGGCTCCTGCCCCACACTTCTCATCCCTGTTCCTTGCCTTTTCCCCCTGCTTCCCCCACTCAATGCAGCGAGGCAAGCCAAAAAAGCCACACAGCACAAAGCAGTTGTATTTCACTTTGGAACATCCAGAACTGGCAGAGGAGAATATGTTCATTTTGCAGTAAGCCCTGCCAAACTGTGCTAACCATCTTATGCTGGAACACTAAAAGCACATTTATCCAAGATATATGTGCTTCATAAGAAGCAAAAATAAATGCATCCCAATGCAAAGGGTTTTATTACAGACTGCAGCAAATGACCCGTCCTCTAAACATTACCATCCTGGCAGAGAGGTGACAGAGAATGCATTACATGCTCTGAGTCTGGAGAAAAGGCTCACTAAAAAGGTTGTCACAGACCTGCTGTTTTTTCAAGTATGAAATGAGCATCAGTGTTTAATTCTGAGTTACATTAATTATGAGGTTATGCAATGATGGTTTCTCTGCATCTTTAAAAGTCAATTTTTAAAACTATTACTGTAGAGATGTTTTAAAACAAAACCATACATCACTTTTCCTTGCCTCCAAAAGATATAAGGAACCACTTAAAAAGCACTGAAAACCACAACAATCTTATGTTCTTGATTGAAAAACCAAAAAGAAGATAAAAAAGGCTTCTTCTGATGAAGGATGCTGTTTGGTTATCTGCCTAAAGTACAATACTGCTTCTTAAGTGAACTACTGTTCAAGTGGATAAGGGGAGAGCAGCCTGTGCATTACAGCAAATCACCATGATGGAGCCTTCCCCAGCTGCTGTTAATATCTTGTGCAGTGCTCCCAATGTAACATACTTCATGCTTCACTACATTCATCCTTTCACAGCAGCTCCTTCATTTTAGTTGACCATAATCCTATAAATCTTTCCCCCAAGCATACATGCTGACCTTCAGGCTACAAAAACTAACAGCCTTGGATATCCAAGTCAGCACTTCCAGAATGAGCCTCCTAAAGAAGAAAAACCATGTGAAATTGGTGTTGAATGTTCTGCTATTGACAATATTCACTATGACACAAGTACATGTTTAATTACACCTACACACAACCTTATGTACCTCCATATATAGTTCTATATATCAATCCCTCTATATATATAAAAATTCAGCTTGCATTGTATTTTCTGTATCTCTGAGAGCTAATTAAACTGCACAAATTCAAGACTTCAGGCAGGCAAAAGTAAGGAGGAACAAAGTCAGATGGGAAAACAATTAAACTCCTTAAGGCCACCTTCAAAGAGCAAAAGGGAGCGAGTTGAACATACCTACCCAAAGTATTTTTAGTCCCAGCTACAATTACACCAGGCTAAGTCCACCCAAAGGACAAAACCAGGGACCGTGCACATCTTCTGCATTCCAGACCACTTCCCTGTCTTACAGCACTGTCAAACCTAATTTAATACCTGAAGATTTTGCTTCCACATCCAACAGATGCTGGAAATTTAATGAAGCTTGTACTCCAGTGCAAAAAATTATTGGGAAGCGAGCGTGGGGGTTTTGTTACTCTATTTTTTCTGGTTAATAAATTAATCCATTACTGTTTTGACAAGCAAGCATTGTAAACATTTGAATCTCCTTCTTCTCACAATGGTGGGGTCACTGTGAGAGTTTGCTACTGCTAATTGTTCTCCATCTTAAAGACCTCTACACATCACTTCCAATCCACAAACAACCAAAAATTCTTAGAAGGAAAAAACCTGAAATTAGAAAATGAATGCACTGCTGCTTGGTGAGCTGGAATGTACTATGTGAATTCATACTATGAATTAGCTGCAGATAAAAAGAACCAGCAAGATTGTGTTTAAAAGTAATTCAGTTTATAAATACTTAGAGATTTTTAAAAAACCTTTTAATATTCATCCTTATGGCTTTTCAAACAACTAAGCTGAAAGAAGATAAGGAAAAAGGTCCTCAGGAGGGTAGATAACTTAATAAAGGGTGGGGTGGATGGGGGAAGGAGAGGGAATTAAAAAGTTTTCACAGTGGAGCAGAATAACTACTGCATTCCTTAAGGTTTTGCAGAGACATGTCCTGAGGATGAGCTGGGAGGTGACAGTGTCTGCAGACTGGTCTGGAACGTGACTGCAAAGCATCACAGATGGATGTCATGATTCTGAGCAATAAAGCAGCAGATGAACTCTAATATTAGTATGGCATGTGGGGAAAGAAACAGCCCTTGCTATAACTATAGAAAGAGAAGCTCTAAATAGGCTATTTACACTCATGAAAGATTTTGGAGTCATTATAGAGGTTTCCTGAAAACTACATCCTAAACAGCTGTTGAAAAGGCAAGGCAATTATAAGAATCCCTAGGAGAGTAATGGAAAACTGAGGTGCCATTGTATCATTTAGATTGCTACTGGGCATTTATACCTGGAATAATCTAATCTAGTTCCAATCTTCCCATTTCCAAAAGCACAAAAAGATAAAAAAAGGTGCTAGGGCATGGAACTGTTTCCTTATTAGAAAAAGCAATACTGACAACAACTTCTTCAGGAAGTTGCAGACTGCATTATCTCACAGACAGCAAGAAGACAATGAAGCAGGAGTGACTGAATTCTGCTCCAGCAGATCAGCTGCATGCTCTGAGCCACTCACCTAACATTTAACATAAATTAATCCCTAAATTTTAGACTTCCAAGTAGCAGGCCACTGTGGAACTCACTACCACATGAAGTTACAAAGACCAAAAAGTAAAAATGGATGAAAAATATTAAATTCCCAAGGACTGGTCCATCTCTTTTATTAAATACCATGGTCTGGTCTGTACACCAGAAGCTTTATTGAAGGATGTATTAAATCACCTGCACCTGAAAGCCAAGAAGCATCATTCTGCATTATTGTTTCCCTAGTAGATGCTACAAGACACTTTCAAAAACAGGTCATGGGCTAGACAGACTTGAAGAACTGACAAACTGATATAAAGTACTAGTCTGAAAAGCTTACAGAGACAGAGATGTCACCTCTCTCACATCATACAGAAAAGTGATTGGCTGGGATAAAGAGAGGAACAAGAAAAAGCTCAGGGAATGGGAGAAATCTCCAGCTGTGGAAGTCCCAGGTAAGAGAAGAGGTCACAGTTGGGTCCAAAGGAAGCAACACTTAGCATTGCTAGTAAGGAAAGCAGTATGACATCATGCTTTTCCCAAAGCTCTTTTACTGTCTTCAAGGAAAGCAATATTTAAAAAGATAACAGAGTCACCATATACCATTCTCACCAGAGAAACATGAGCCAGGAAGTCCTAGTGTCTGTAATTAGGAAAATCTCTTCATGTTCCTATTTCTCTAAATTCATCATCTCAAATTCTCTCTATTTATAGTCTTCAGATCTATAAAGATTTCAGGAGATTAAGAAGAAATACAAAAAAATGTTATCTAATGGTACTGAGAAAATACTCTAAACCATTATTAGGCTATGATTTAAAATTAGGTATTAGATATTCCATACCATACTTTCTCCAGAGTGTGACTGAAGCATTTAGAGAATACTCATGGAAAGGTAACATTTTCTGCAGTAGAAATGAAATTATTTTCCAATCTACTAGGTGTAACTGTGTTTTAGCCACAACTGGAAAACAAAACAAATTAAGCACTGTATGCTTCAGAATTAACATTTGCATTTGCTAAGCACAAAGGTCTGCAGCAGTTGATCTGAGGGAAAGGCTCTCCATTTTTATGAAGTTTAATGTTTGACAATATCCCAGTGAAATCAGTCAGACAGAATCAGCTGAATTACCTTATTCACTCAGCATGTTATTTCTCAAGTGAGGCAAAGATTTCACAGCTTTTAAAACAAAAAAAGCTGCTTACCACTCATTACCAGAAAGTTATGTCATCTCTACCACCTGCTGAATGCTGTGACCAAACATTAAAAGCTCATGCTGTCTCTTTTTTTTTGACAGACAAAAGTAGTATTTCCACAGAGAGGAAACGTGTGCAATGAAAACCATACCTCTGTCTCAGAAGTGCAGAAGAGTGACACAATGGAGCCTGCATTTAATCTCAATTTAGTCCAAGCACCCCCATGGCAGAAAGCATGACCAATGAGAATTTATTATTCTCTGCTGGCAGCATGCAGTGCTCAGTGGCTCAGCTAAGAGGAATGAAAAGCTCATCTCTGTAAAATCTAGCATCTTCCTTTCAAAGGTGGGCTCTTAATAGGCTCTCTAGAGGTACAAACTATGCATCCAGGGCAAATTCACCTCAAACATTTTAAACATAATTACAGATTCATTTCATTTAAAGCAGGTCTTGGGATCTGGAGATGAAAGAGACAACAGTCATTTTTAATCCATTCTGAACATTCCCAGACAGACATCCATCAGTGTATTACTGCTGGAGTTTCATGAGCCTATAAATTCACAGTTCTGACCCAATTCATTGTCTTGAAGAAAATCTATTCCACAAAAAATTACAATTTTCTAATACTGAAGTATTTGGATGAGTCCAAACTTGATGTGATTGACAGTGTGGGAAATCCAAGCAAGTAATGCTGGGACAGAGGAAATGGGAGCAGTGAGACACAAGGACTGATGGTAACTACTGCTGCCCCTTGAAACTGGGAATGAGGCAAACCCCAAGCTTTTCCAGCTAAAAGCAGATTAGCTGTGGCTCTCCAATTGCTGATAGTTTAGAATGCAATCCTCAGACTCATAAATCCATTTTTTGTTATGACGTGCACATCCTTCTTTTTCAAGAGAGATACATTGGCAATTTAGAGAAATCTTCCTATTGCCAACAGAAGTTGTGGAACTCAATTTTGTTATGTGTTTAAGTGAAAAGTCAACTCACAAACAGCTGGACTCCCCATAGAAACTTAAAACAGAAAAATCCAAGACTTTTCCTTGCTACAAACACCAGCTGGAATCTTCAAGGAGGAAGTGCATGCACAAAACTCATGCATGCACCACTGCTGACTGAGCTATCAGATCAGGCACATTACCTTTCAGCTTTATTTCTCTTCACAATTTTAAACCAATTAAGGTAATTCAAATCAGCATGAAAGAAAGGTTACAGACAAGGCAGAGCTTCCCTTCCTGGCCTAATGCTATCATTAATGGCACACTCTTAAATCTTCATGCTGCATTGGTTTTAGTAGATCAGTGTCTAATTGGCACCAGTTAAGTGACTGGAGTGAAATTTGCTGTTATGAATTAATCAGTCTTCTTACTTTTTACTCATTCAGTTGAGATACAGATTAAACTGAGTGAAAAGTAACTTTCAAGGACACACTATGTGACTTCAGTGCATCAACATATGGAAAGACCGTTCACAAAAAATGTCCCAAGACAGTTTCTGTTTAACACATGCTAAATTACTCATGCAAGTGACATGTCTCTGAGTACAAATTATACCCAAAATAGCTTTGCAAGGGGAGCAGAAAAGTGAATAACTATAAAACCTTGGTAAATGAAGTGAGCTACTGAACATTAGTTTTGCTCTTGCTTCATTTTAACAAAAGCAGAGATGGACCAAATGCTCCTCTCTCTAGCTCCTGGGTCTAAAACTCAGGAGAGTGTGGTTAATGAACATGCATTTTAGAGACTGAGTTCATAATACTTTGCATATATCTGCTCCCATAGAAGATTTCAGGATGGGGATCCTGTAAATTGTTTAGTGAGTGCACTGTATTCATGTGTCAAACAGCTGTGCACGTTTGCAACCCTCACACTGAAAAATCTGGACAATGTTGGGGCCCAGGAGTCTCACTCAGAAAAGAACTGGATTACACAAATAGCTGACAAGCAGTTTATAAGTTGAAAGATATTAAATCACAGACTGGGTCCCTGACTCAGGGTCAGGGAACAATTCTCAAAGACCAAATATTACAGAAAACTGCTTTGGATTTGCTTCCAATAAGAGAAGATCTGCAATATAGCAACAATAATGAAAATTGACATACAGGATAAGGTAAGCTGGTCAATTAAATAAAACACCATAGAGAGAAAAGGTGAGCCCATTTTATGTAAACTCTGAAAGCAACTGCACAATGCTAATGGCACAACAACAGAGTCTGCAGATCTTTTATCTGCACAACAAACTTGGACACAACAGTCAGCTTTACTCTAAATCCCTCTGCTTTGCTGTATGGGCAACATCAGATTCAAAACAAAGAAATGCAACAGTCACCATGCACTAAAAGTCGTAATCAGCATCCTAAGTCAGCTTGTTTGTGCAGCTGGAACTCACTGGTAAATGCAGAGCTTGGAAAACAAGCTCTCGTGAAGAAGCACAGAGCTAACACAAAGAATTAACAGCCACAACAAAAGATGTTGCAAAGTAATCCAATTTATTACTCTCACAGCTCCACTGGAAACATGTAAAGGAAAAGCATTTACTATTGGAGAGCAGACATTTAAAGTCAGGATTAAAATTCCAAAACAAAGTAGAATGACATCACTTCAAAAAGGAAAAGAAAAATACTGCAAGCAGTTAAAAGTATATGAAGACTCTTGGAATAAGTAACTGACTTCCATTTGTGACATGAATGAGATCATATTAATTGGTAATACAGACTTAAAGTTCATTCTGATGCCAGAATAGCTCCCATTTTTTTCCCCTAATCACTTTTGGTCAGAATCTACTATTACTTAACACTGAACTAAGAGGATAGCTGAAAATGTGCTCAGGCACATTTCAATCAATAATCGAGATCCAAAAAAGAAAATATATTTTTCAGTCTTCAAGTGATCTGATATTACACCATTGTTTCACTCTGATATAGTGGCACATTTTCCTGGCTAAGCATTTGTCAAGCAGGTGCTTTGATAGCAAGTTTCTGCTGTCACTGACCTAACCTGGAATTCTTTCCCAGCTCATTGGTGAATTTTGTCAGTCTGTGAACTACTACACAGATGTTTTTATTTCTTTTTTCAGTTATAACAAAGCACATTATTTGTGATTAGAGTGCTTGCATAATTATGCAGGAGAAAAGCTTTCCATGCTTTCCATAATTCCTAAGTAATTTAGGACAACCTACCTCGTGGCCAGGACCATGTCAGCTACAGTCAGCTGTCCTGGCTGTTGAGATCACACTGAGGAGATGCTTTAATGTGACAAGGTTTTGCTTTAACAGGGTTTGAAACAGAGCTGTATTTTAATTGCATCATAAATATACATATGACTTAGGATATCAACCAAGTTATTATGAAATTAGAAATGTTTCTGAAACAAGAGAACCTTTAAGTAGCCAAATTGCTGCCTTACCTTGTGAAAGGCACTGATTTGCCAGAGCAACCTGCCCAGAGTGTAGATACAGATTGAGACGTGTGAAGATGCTGCTCAAAGATGGAATTGTAATGAAGCAGAAGGCAACACAAGCCTAAAGTAAATTTAAAAAAAATGAATAAAATTCCTATCTCAGAGTTATAACAATCTTTACTGATTTAATATGCAACTAGGAATCAAAATCTGTAAATCAGTTTTGAGAAAGATTTTCAATGCAAAGTAAATATTATGTGAAGCCCAAAATCTGCAATTTTAAATTTCTAATGAGTATTTTAATTTTTTTTTTGTTGCTGTTACTAGATAAACTCCAAACTGACTCTCTATGACTGTAGCTCAAAGAGTTCCTCTCTCCTTGCAGCTCAAGACCAAAAGCTAACTAGAAAAGGAGATGAGTGTCCTCAGGGGGAAGCCATGTGCCAGGTGGTCAGAGGAGGTGCCTGAGTGTACAGGAGGAAGCAGATGTAGCCCAGGTGCTGCAGCTGCACAGCCCAAAGCCCTGGCCAGAGCAAGGAGGGCCCAGGCAGAGAGAAGCTGCCCAGTGCCAGCCCAGGACAGCACACAGCTGCCAGGACCTGGAGCACACACAAACAGCCTCCCCAGTGCAGATGGACACATCTTGGATGCACATTCCAGGTTAGAAGAAGGGAACACAAGCAACCTGGATATCCTGTGATGGCCTGGGCACAGTTCAAGGCACATGTGACCATCTCTATACAGGCTCAGAGGCACTAAAGCTGAAAGGAGCACCTTATTTGAAATTCAAATCCTGATTGCAGCATATCAGCACTGATATTATGAGACAGAAGTTGGAATATATTTTATGCCCTACCTCCCATTCTCTCTGTGACCGAGTTACATAGAAATTTGGTATTTTATTTCAAACATAATTTGAAAAGCTGAGCTTTCCAGAACTCACACAAGCACCTCTCTGGTAAACCTTCCTTTAGAGAGGGAGTCAATCTTGCTGCTTTTTTTCAACACAAAGCTGCTATTAGATGGGTTGGGTCTCCTTTTTCTTAAACAGCAACATTTGGCTTCAGAGAGGAAAGACTGCTCTTAACAAGAGAAAATGGGACTACAAACAGTGTCAAAAAATACTAACACAGTGGTTTTGCAAAAATGATAAACTTAGGTGGCAGCAGACAGTATTATCTGCAAAGAAAGCAGGCTGAGAGTTTATCAGTCAGACCTACCCTGACAAATGCAGCAGTCTTTCTGGAATGATTTCCTTTCATCACCCTTCTGGTTTCCATTGCTAGCTGGTTCACAGACTACACACACAAAACAAAAGCAAACCATTAAGAAAAATGCCCAGCCTCAGTGGCAAATAACAGCCTGCAGGTTTTACTGCATGCATTTAGAGAATAGCCAGTGTCCAAAGGAACTCTGATACAGTGTGAAACCACTGTACTATTTACTTTTTATTGGGAGAATTTTAGTGACTTCCTTAAAGCAAACATGACTCAATTTGTGAAAGTAAACTTGTTTTATTCAAACCTTTAGCTTATCATTTCCATCCCAGCTATAGTGCTGTCACCTCCTTGCTAGCATAACAATCATGATTTCTAGCTAACACAGATTAAAAAAACCATAAACCAAAATAACAAAAGGATTTAAGGGAAGATACAATGTTCCAAAGGCATCAGAGGCAGCTAATGCACACCTGTGACTCAATATAGAGAAGAGATTAACCTTCCCAAGCCCAGCAGGACTCTGCCTGGATCTGCAGCCAAACACAGTCTAATCTTTCCTAGATGGAGGATTACAGAAGAAGCAACCCAAATTCTGAATGCACAAAAGTGCCATTTATTTTATTATACATGAAATCTCTTGCAAGGTAGCCTGTTTTCTTTGTTGCAATGATATCATGCATGCCTGTCAAGCAAGAACTTCAGAGTGTTTAGGGGGATAAAACCAGAGATGAGAACAAAGTTCACTTTATAAACACCTGATTAAAATACTTCAGACTTCTTTTGCAATAGACCAATAATCTGAGCAGGGAATGGGAGAAATAAAAATATATCCTCATTTATTAAGGAAATGTAGATAAACTGTGGCTTACATGAATCAGCTGGACTAGAACAGGCTCCAGATTGCAAAACATTGACCTGGCTTCAACATAGAAACTCAGCTGTTGTTCAAAGTCACGGCCAAATGAAACCTGTAAGAGAAAAAAGGCCCCAGACTTTATCACTGTAGCCCTCAAATATCTGTAAAACTGCATGCAGATAAGCCACAGCTCTTCAAAAGTCAAAATCCCCCTATATTGCTAAGGAGAAAACCCAGCAGTAGCAACAAACAGCAGTCAGAGAATCTCTGCTCTTTTAACTGTCTGCAATACTTGAGCTTCAGGGAAACATAAAAGTTTTAGTGTTTTGCTTTTTTGGGGTTTTTTTTGTCTATACTCCACATGATGGTCTACTTTACAGATCAAGTGTTTTTCAAGAAAACAAAATTTAAATCCTGTTTGTGAAGTGTTGTCAAAACTAGCACAACTCTTGATTCTATACTGAAGAGACAAAGGCTTGGTTTTCATCATACTTAGAAAGCATGACAAAAACCCCCAGAATAACAGAAAGAGATCTGTGAATCTGTATTCAGATTCCTCTAATTTCTAGTTGATAAAGGGCCTCCAAGAGAAAACAGCATTTTTCCTAATCAGAAAACCAGTAAGAAAAGCAGGTTTTCCTCAAGTTTAGTTAACCAATACATGCTTATAAAGTATGGCAAAAGTCTGTAACCTTGCATTCTGGCAGGAAAGAAGTCAAAAAACAACCTTTGTGTGAGAACAACCCTCTTCCAACCCTGTAGATTTAAAAACACCCAAGTGCTGTCAGCTGGAGTGTCTCAGCTGTCAATTAAAAGCAGAGCATGAGGAACAGTCTCCAGGCAGTCTACATTTATGTATTCTACAGCAATTTTTTTTTCTAATAGAAGTCAAGGTTGCATTATTTATTATTTCTCAAGTCACATGCAAGAATTTTTTACAAAATTAGAATAAAATTTACATTTAATCCATACAGTGAAAGATCAAAGCAACTGCACCAGAAAACAAAGGATTGCTGCTCACATTACAGACAACTGTCTTTGCTTTTCCTCTATTTGTACAACTGCTGATTCTTGAGTCCTAGTCTCAAGAAAACATATCCAAAAATATAATTTTTTCCACCAAAAAGACTGACTGTAAGGATGATTGTAAGAATTTCTTTTCCCTCCACATCCTAATGTGTGCTGGTTTAAATTCATAAATAGTCATTTTGCTGCTATGGGATTTTTCCCCCCAAACCAGGACTATCAAGACATATCAAATTTTGTCCAATGCAAGAAATCCTCCTGAAGGAAATTCTACTGCATGTAAAGCTTAATAAAGCAAGACTATATTAGAACATTAATTAGCAAATTATTATAGCTGAAGAAAAAGCAACCATCTAGAGTAAATCCACAGAACTGCAACAAAGAACAAAGAGGACAAGTAGGCAGAGAGCCTGACAACTCTGTGTGAAAGGAAAACCAGGCACTGACAGTATGTGGTTAAAGAACACAGAAAGCTTGAGAAAGTCTCCCTATAACACCCTAACATCTCAAAACCAACAGAGACCAACAGAAGATTTACTGGAATAAGACTGAGGAATGGCTTAAAGACTAATTTGAAGACAGAACAGCTGGGGTTCTCCTGGGACTGCTAATTTAATGATACAAATTGTCTAATTTGTAAATTAAGATAAACAGAGAGAGAATAGCAAAAAGTTACACCTATTTTGTATTTTTGAAAGCTGGTAATTGGTTCCATTTAGAGCCAAGTAGTGGAACTTCCTTCACATAAACCAGTGCCCTGTCTGATGCTTCAGCTGCTGTTTAACTTTAAAATATGTGTTCTGTTTTACAGGAGATTTACAAAACTAGCAGAGAATAGTAATAAATAAACAACATGTGTACTTTAAACTTTCATCTTGCACCAATCAGCTTCAGCACTGTGTGACATTTCTTTGAACACAGACACACTGATTTCACTGCCTGTGGTTTTCAGTGCTCTCAGCCACACAGGCACCTGCTCCTCATGGGCATCTCACCAAAATCCCAGCTCTAAGGTGCACCCAACACTTGCCCACAATTGTCACTCACCATTTTTATGAATCCATTTATCAGAGCTGCTAACATTCTTTTCTCATCCTCAAGTGTTAGTGCACTAGGAAGAAAAATTATTTGGTAAATTTTTGAATATTGTTTATCCTACTTATCTATAGAGGTTCAAATTATACATAATATTTTATAATTTTTTCTGTATAAAACTATTTTTTTCTATTAATATCACCAAGTCAGCCATGAACCAAACTAGATTATAGATTTTTAAAAAAGTAAAAATTGGTGAGAGTCTTTAGGTTCTCTAAAAAACTCTGACTTTGGCATGAGGAGGAAGAAGCTACACTATTGGTTTTTATTGTGGCAAACAAATTGCTTCAGTCTTGTGCTGCAACATGAGAACTTGAGTAAGAATTAAGTCTAAAAACCTAAAGAAATTACTAAGCCTATTCTTAGGAGAAAGTTATTTAAGGAATAAAGCTTTTGAAATACCCTTTAAATATAATACATTGTATAATACAATAAACACACAAGTTTATTCTTTCGTTTGGGGTTTGTTCTGTTTAAGGTTTTCTGTTTTAACTAACCTTGCCTCAGAATTTAAAAATAATTAACTTCACCTTACTACAGTGCTGGTTTTCTTTGTGTTTTAGTAAGCACTGAACTAAACTGATATGTAAAAAAGGAGTTTCTTTTCAAAACTATCACAGATACCTATTCTACATCAAGAGTCGTAAATCTGATTTGAAACAAATTTACATCACATAAAAATCCAGTCAGTCAAACCTGCTTGACTGAAAATGGATGAACAAAAAGTTAAATTACAATTAACTAATACAATTGAATCCCTTGGCTATTATATGCTTGGCTCCAGCTTTGACCTTTAGTGTATCAGTTACCAATTTCCAGCTCAGACACCAGATGGAAGAGAACAATAGTTTTACTATACAAATTCAGTAAGGGAGGAAAGAAAACCTCAGCATGATGAGCTCATTAGTGCATTGCCAATCAAAAGAGTCAACTGATGGGCTCTGAAAGGCTCAGAAGGCTTGTAATGAGATCTCCAGGTCAGTAATAGGTTTCCAGTTCAATTGTGCATCAGACCCCTACCAGTCAAAGGCTGTTATCCTCCAACAGCTGTTACAGGGGTCAGCCAGCCCCACACAATGGGCTGGGAGTTTCCTCAACCAGCATGCAAAAACAGATGCAGGAGTTAGTTAAAAATAACTGGAATTTAGGATGATTTACCGAGACAGGTACAACCATCTTAGCTCAAGGAACTGCTGGTTTAAGGGATTTTAAATGTCCCAGTAAAATATCAAATTGTTTTGGCAAAGTGTCAGAGAAGCACCAATATGGATTGCTATAAACTGCTTTTTTTTTTTAATAAGCTGGTTTAAGTACAATATATTGTTCTATTTAAAGGCTGAAGTGGCTTTTAGTGCAACATACAGCCAAATAAGGTACTCTAACCCAAAATAAAGCACTCTAGCTGGTATAAATTTGAATTACATGCTAAATCTGACCTCTTTATTGACAATAAATCTTGCATTCATGGCCTATCAAGGAAGAGAAAGTTTTAAGTTCCTTTGCAGCATCTGCCATACTAAGAATCTCTGGGCTCAGAGTGGAAAAAGAGTGGCAAAATTCAACCCAAACCAGAAGGAAAAAAAGGTTTGTCCCCTTGAGAGCTAGAATTTGCAGCATTGTGATGCTGGCTCTGTTTTCAGTCAGACACAGATTTTGGTGTGATTTTTCCAAGTTACCTACAAACCTCACTGCTTTCCACACAGCACAACAGGGTGCAACAGGGCACAGGGGATCCCAAACAACCTCAGCTCTCAAAGCCAAGGGCAAAATAGGAGAGGAGGAATTAGGGGAAAGATATAGATGGTGTAACAGCTTCTCAGTTCTAGCTTCCCCTATTGAAGTTCCTAGAGATCTTCCAGGTATCCTTTTAAAGATTTCACACCCTTTGTAATGGCTGAAAACATTGACCCACAAAAAGGTGTAACTGAGGATGGCAATCTGTGCTTGGATCTCAGAAATAACTTATTATTCACTATAACTCAACTATTACATTGTTTTCACCCTCAAAATGTTTTGAAGATTGGATTGTAGAGTGTCTCTGCTTCACTGGAAAGCTACAAAACCACTGCTACTTCCTTTTTAAAATTCTGCTTCAGTATTCAAAATACAGCAGTAATTAAAGAGCAAATGGTACGTGCTGCCACTTCACTGCACAGCTCTTCCCTCAGCACTAATTGGATTCATGTCTTAATCCACCTTGAAACAAACAGCCTCAGAAACATGAAACCACATCAGGCAGCCCCAGTGTGCTGAGTGAGAGCTCAGGAGAAGTTCCTCTTACTTCACAGAATCGTGCATTGTCTTACAGACGTGCAGCAGGGCGTTGAGTATAACGGGATCCTTCGTCGGCTCCTGCTGGTGCCTACAAAGGGTGGCAGAAAAAGTGATGAACAATCCTGCTCTGTCAAAATGGAAAACAATGACTGGAGTGACACCCATTTAATGCATCATTTCAATCACCAGCACTGTATGACACTGCACAGGTTTTAAATTCATTTGTGAACCAATGAACACCGATGATCACATGGTTAATATAGGTAGAATTGCAATAAATGCCAGCCAAGAAATATTATCTTAATATACACATTTGCATTGCCAAGCCACAGACTCTGACTCCTTAAGGGACACAGTAAGGTGGACATGTGATACACTGAGGCAATCTAAGAACATTAAAATAAAACAATCCTGGATTTACCAAGATATATTTTAATTTCTCAGCTACTCAGGGACAGGCAGGAAGGATCAGTGTCAGGTTTAGGTACAGAGGCACATGTGCAGAGCAGCTCCACTAAGATGATTAAGGGGCCACAGCATCTCTCATTTCTTGGCAGTAAAGCCAAGAGAGGTGGCCCCATGTGCCCTAGGGGAGAGAAGGCTTGGGGGGCTCAGCAGTGAATATAAATACCTGAAGGGAAGGTGGAAATGAGAAAAAGGTTTCAAGAAACCTGTTAATTATTTGAAAAGAAGAGGACTGCTTGACTTTCAGAACAGTTGAATGTATTTTCATTTTCTAAGTCAATTTTCAACTGCAGCAATACTCTATTCTGTGCTGTCACACCAACTGGAATGTGAAAGAAATGTCATAAACAACTAAGGCAACACACAAAAAAATAAGCTCAGAGAACAACTATTCTGTTAACCCACAGCAAGTCAGCATCAATATAATTACTTCAACTTTCTTTGTGAACAGTCAAACAGTCCATCCACAGATTAACAAAACTGACACATTTTTCTTTCCCATTGCCTGGAACACCTTCTTAAATTAAATAGCCAATATACTGCCTTCTCTTCCCTAGCCATCTTTGAGTAAGTTTCCCAGAGCCTCCAGAGAGCATTTCACTTCAACAGTCCCCACTTACTTAATAAAAGATTCCATAATGCACTTGCAAACCTCCACTCTCACACTTTCCTTCTGGAACATATCCAGAAATGGCAAGAATTTCTCCTGAAAGCACAAATACATAAACAAGTAAAATTAGGTGTGTTACAAACAACACACTAAAACAATAAATATTAGGGTAAGTTTTATAAGCACAGCTGTTTTGGTAAAACTATTTTCATCTGTTTTTAAAACAGTAATTAGGATGAAAAGGATGAAAAAGTGGAACTAATGGAAAAGGACTGATGGCTGAAAGATGTATCAATTTATTGATTGCAGAGATGCAGAAGGGAACACAAAATACAGAACTGTCTGAATCAAATGTTGCACTTTATTTTTAAAAGCAATCATATGCTTCAAACAGCTTAGGGTCATCACAAATTCAGACATCTATAGGGAAAAAAAGGTAAGATATTATATGCAATTAAAATAGTCTACATATCATCAACAATTTCACATCTATCCAGAGCAAGTTAAGAAGGTCTAAGACATACAAATTTCCTTCAAAAAACAAGGGTCTAGGTTGTTTAACATATTAAAACACTTCATTTCTGTATCATTTCAAGAATATAGCAAGGGTAATTATCCAAGCAATTTGCCAACAAGACTTGACCCCAAATCCAGAGCATCAGTCTCGAGTTTCACTCTTCAAATGATTTCTGCTCTGTGACACACACTTGCTGCCTTTGTTTCTATTTTTCTACCTCATACAGAGTCTCTGACCTCCCTGAGTTCCACTTTGTTCCAATGCCAAGTGCAAGTGCTAGGAGAGGGTATGATAAGTATGTGTCATAACACAGAAACAGTTACCAGCAATTACATTAACACACACACAAATAAATGGTATTGCATCTTCCACTGACTGCCACTTATGCCACAGTAACAAATAAACTTAGAGAATTTAACAGCCTAATGAAATAAGTATAGAAAACTGGAACTGGAATAATAAGTGCTTAAGTGGTAAGCAGCAGAAAGCTCACAAAATATATCTGCACTTAGCTACTTGACAAAATGTCCCTGAATTCTCTGAACTTGTAAACAATCTAAATATCCCAGTCAAGGTAAAATCTCTTGCAGAAAAACTGTCAAACAGTTCTTCTTAAAAATTTATTAAACAGAATATTACTTACCACTGAAAAAAGCAGAGCAAAGTCATAGATATAGGTAATAACTTTCTGAATAATTGACTGCAGCTAAAGGGGAGAAAAAAGAAAAGTTTAAAAGAGGAGAAAACTATTGTAATATGAGTTAAATTAAGACTGTCCACACCAAAGATTATTCTTCTTTAGTTATTCATAGAAGACTCTTTTGAAAGATGCTTCAAGCATTCAACATTTCTTTCCCCAAAGTGGGGCAAGCTGTAGCTATGCTGTTCCTCCACACTTCTCCTACATACCCTTCAGAACCCATATTGAACAGAGGCTGGCTGACCAGCCTGCCCAGGCTTTATTTGTTCTTCACTTCCACAGCTGGGCACATTTTTGTAGAGTCTCCATGTCCTCCAGCTCTCCGCACTAAAAATCTCAGCCAAATAATCAAAGAAAAAAAAAAAACTCAAACCAGTTTGTTAAATCTTCTTTTGTAGGCACTTTTTCTATCCTCCAAGTAACCACAAAAACCTTCTCAACTAATCCATATCTCATTTGGCATTCAGTGTCAAGAACTGGACACAACAATTCACTGAAGCCTTGACAATGCCAAGTAGAGATAGATTGTTTTGTGGTTTATTTCTGTTTGAACAGCTTATCATGATTGCTAATTTCCTTCAGCAAACACCACTGTTGAAGTAGGAGCTAACTCTTGCTACTTCTAAATACATAAATCATTCAAGTCTAGCATTTCTCAGAATTAAAATATTGATGTGCATGGAAAAAAAGGAGAAATAAATCACAGCATTACAGTCTTCCAAGAGGCTTTCCAAATTGTAGCTAGTGTTTAAAAATAATTATTTTGTTATAAAAGTTATCAGCAAAGTTTAAGAATTGATTCAATTTAAGAAAATGCACATCAGATTTTCACAGATTTGGCAAAATAAACTCTTTACCTGTGGGTAAGCTTCTTCAAATGCTCTGTCAGGAGTCATGTGTTTGATAACATCAGCCAGAACTGTATTGACCTCTCGCTTCTGTGCAGCAAAAAACAAGGTTACAAAATGAAATTGGCACATAAATCAAGTCACTAAACACCAGTTGAGCTGGTTAATTTATTTCCATTTGCCAAAGCAGCAGCTTTTTACAGAGCTCTAGTTAAGCCAGGAACTTTAACCATAGCTCCAATAAATCCTTATTTAAACTGATCCAACTACCTTTAAAACAAAGGATAAGAAATGTTCAGTGTTGTGGGGTAGTAAAGCTTCAAAGCTGCATCTTTTTTCCCCATTCATCTTTCATTAAAGGAAACACATTTTTTCATTCCTACACATTTATGCTGAATAGTCAAAATCTTTCCATCTTTAATACCAGACTGCTAACACAGCCACTTAGTCTGTATCAGAAAAATTCAAAGGAAACAAAGTAATTTTCACCTACCGTAAAATGTCTGCAGGTATACTCCACCCACACTTCAGCACAGTTGATATAATCCTAGAAATACATGTGCTCATGACTACCAATATTTGCAGGAGACTGAGAAATACACTTGCAAAAATTACACTTAAAAGAATTAACTACTGAGGTATGATTCATGTAGACCTAAAGATCTAGAACCCAAAAGCTGAATTCATGTAAAAATGTTATGTAAAATTGAATTATGCTTCAGCAGAGCTGAGAAAAGCAGAGATGATCCAAAGATATTACAGCCATCACTTATTTTTTTGCAACTGTGTGTATTTAGAAAAGGTAAACAATGTCATGCCTGAACAACTGGCTACAACTTTGCTCTAAACACAGAGTCAGTAGTGAAACAGAATGGACAGTAACTCACCTGTGGGTTCTTCAGCTTGGTTATAACCTTCCAGGCTTCATTTAGTATTTGAAGGCGATCATTTTCAGGAGGATCAGCCAATGCCAAGTTTAATCCCAGGGAGCGAAAAAGGAGATGCTGAAAGTTAATGAGAAATTTTTAATTAAAAGCAGACAATGCACGTCCATCCAAACTGGTCTGGCAGGTACAGTGTGCAGAAAGATTCTCAGATCAAACCACTTTGATAATTTTATTCAAGTGACACACAAGTTATGTAGGCAACTAAGAGCATAAAGACCTCTGTCAAAGGAAGGGAATTGGTACAAATTAGATAGAAAATGTTACCTTTGGGAATCCAGACTCATCACACTCTTTAATCATGCCAATGAAGTCCATTGATCTCGCAGCAATAAACTCTGCTCTGAACGCCGACATCACTGAATTCAACAGCAAAGCACTGCCATGAACAACACAGATCAATACAGCTCAACAGCAGCTCAAAGTCAGTAGTACCTGCTTTTACATTAGTCTGAACTTCCTAGACTAACAACTGTGCAGCATCTATCATAAATTCTAAAAAAAGAAAGAGAATAAGGAAAAAAAGAACGTCACACAAATTGAGCTTACTTTGATGAGGATTAATGATGCATAAGCAAAACAAGAAAACATTAAGCCACCAGATAAGGAAAGGTAACCCAGCCTGTAAAATACTTCTTCCACACAGGTGTTTTTGAAGCCATCATTTTAGCAGGAATTTACTAGAAATATCAAGAAAACCAGGAGTAGCTGACATTTAGAAACTTACTCTCTAACTACAGTTCGGAAGAATTCTTAGGGAGGGCAAATTCCTATTGACATTTTTCTTAATTAATTATAAATGCATTATAAAAGCCACATTTCTAGCAGCTGCATTGATAGGATTAAAATAAATCCAAAGTCATGGTCATGTGATTACTGGCAATGACATATTTAGACATATAAAACACATCTTCTGGAACAGGTATAGTGGCATTTCAATCAAAACCACCATTTTATGGAAGTCAAATCTGCAATCCTTCATCCATGCCATTACTCCAGGTAATCACTATTTGCCAGCCAGGTCAGTTACCTCTGGCAGGAGAGGTGAAAACTCTGCCAGACTGACAGAGATTGAAACAGCCTGTTCACTGTGTTAAGCTACAGTTTAGTCAAATCATTTGTACAGCTGTATGACAGAAGAAAAGGATGAATTCAGCAAATAAAGATTAAACTAGCTAAAGGACAGCAGGAAACAAACAGGAATACTGCCTATGAACTTGAAGTGGTCACACTTGAGCTTTGTGGAAGCAAACAGTCTTCCTGCACAGAAGAGAGCATCAGACAGTTCTATGCAGCCTCTCCTAACTTGCCTTCCCTCACACTCATGTCTGACCTATACCCTCTGATACAATACCACTTCCACAGCCCGTTTTTTAAATCATGCTTTCCCTCACTCCTTAGCTCAGTCACAGTATGCTGGCATTCCTCAGCTAAGTGGTTAACACATTTTAGTTACTCAGCTGCTGCAGAACTGGACTGTGCAAAGCACATGAGAAAAAAAATAGCAGAAAACTTTCACAGAACTCAGCCAAGCTACCCAGTAAAATGCACAGAGAGGAGCCCATCAGCAGGCCAGTTTGCATTCACAAAACCCAGTCAGTACATCCAACTTTCAGACCAGACCATCCTCCTGAACACAACTACCCTGCACAAAGGCTTCTAGGAGACATTTGAGATACTAATTTTAATGCTGGAAAAAGCAAATCCCTAAGTATTACCACCTTCCAAAGGCTGCAGCAGCTTTACAACGAATGCATGAATGGCCTGACTGTAGCCACTGGAAGACAGGGGAAAGAAGGGGAGGAAAACCCAGAAAAGTGAAGCAAAACCAGGCATCAGAGACATGGCTAAGGGAGAACACATTAATGTCCTAGACTTTGGCTGAGGAGCCAGAATGTAGCAACCAAGTTAAACTAATTAACTTTAGCTTGACAAGTAATCTACCATATTTCAGAATTCATCTCTGGAAAACAGATGTTCATAATCATGATTTAGTACGCTACTGGGAGAATGAAAGCTGCACTATGCATGCAAATGTTTCCAAAAGAGGAAGAGAGAACATTATTCCAGGGACTCAGGGGTACTCATTACAGACTCCTGTCTTCTACACTCTGCCACACTTACTTGTTCCCCAACTTTTTGCATCTCTCCATCATCTCAGTAAGCAGAACCTGGAACAATAATTTATTAAAATTAGTGAATAGAGACTTTGCAAATATATTCAGCTTTATTTACTGTACTGAAATCTACTAAAAGCTGTTTTAATTACCTTCCCAATACATTCCAATAGTCCTGTTTTATCCTGTATTTCCAGCACAAAAAACCAATGGTGTAGCTAAACATAAAACACATCTTCTGGAACAGGTATAGTGGCATTTCAATCAAAACCACCATTTTATGGAAGTCAAATCTGCAATCCTTCATCCATGCCATTACTCCAGGTAATCACTATTTGCCAGCCAGGTCAGTTACCTCTGGCAGGAGAGGTGAAAACTCTGCCAGACTGACAGAGATTGAAACAGCCTGTTCACTGTGTTAAGCTACAGTTTAGTCAAATCCTTTGTACAGCTGTATGACAGAAGAAAAGGATGAATTCAGCAAATAAAGATTAAACTAGCTAAAGGCCAGCAGGAAACAAACAGGAATACTGCCTATGAACTTGAAGTGGTCACACTTGAGCTTTGTGGAAGCAAACAGTCTTCCTGTACAGAAGAGAGCATCAGACAGTCCTATGTAGCCTCTCCTAACTTGCCTTTCCTCACCCTCATGTAAAAACTGACTGAGGGGTTGTTTTTCAGTAGGCAAAATTAACTCTTCACCACAACTTTAGTATTGAGCATGACCACATTCACTTACATCTGGAGCATGGTATGCAATACACTGTAAAATCCAGTCTATAGCAGGAGAATACAGGGTCAAATACAAGGGGATCTCCACACATTGCACCACCAGCTGGTTCTGAACTGTATCTCCATGGATCTGTTGAAATAAGAGACAAAACTGTGTTGCTGTGGAAAGGTATTTAATGGGAGATATGATAAACTGGTTAAAGTTTGTATATGAATGGAAATGAAGCAGATGATAGCAAAAAGGTACAGACATTCTGAAGCATTCCTTGCAAGCTGGGAGAAAAATATCAAGCTCCTAACATATATTATTCAAGTGTGGAAACATGCTGAATAGAGCAGTCTCTACTTACGAGAATATAGGTAAAGTTTCCCATACTATATCTGGATACAGCAACACCCTTAAATCTAAATTTGAGAACTTCTAAGATTTTTTTTTAAGTATGTGGCAGTTTGTTTAAAGAGTGTATTTATCTGATTTTGCAAATAAAACACTTATTTGCTTACTTGTTTAAATGTTAGGAGAAAGTCAAAAAAGTTTTTATTCAGGCTTTCTTTGAGTTGTGGTGCCACTTCCATCCCAACCTGTATTAAAAGAAAAAGATTTTATTGGCATCTATCAGTTCTCCTTCAGAGTGAGATAAAAATGCATTTGCTGAAGGAATACACAAGTCACACACATCAAATCAACAAACACCATTTAATCACATGCTTGTGACTGATTATTTCCTTGCTTACTATTACAGTCTTGTCCACTTACAACCACCCTGAGGCAGTTACAGCTGTTCTTAAACATCATCCTAACATCAGCTCCAAGTACATGTAAGCACTGAGGAAATCAGTGTCTACTCCAGTGCACTGCAGCAGCCTACTGCAGCACAGAAAATTAGTCTTACTTATTACAAACACTTAAAGAGAGATTCCCCATTTGAAAACAGAAGAGAAATATTTTTTTGTTTGTTGGTTGAAAGGAAGAGACAGGCTGCTGACTGCTTGAGATACAAGTGGTGGTTCCTTGAAGCAGTGGCAGCACTGGCTTCAGGAACTCTTTGGTACAGATGAGAGGAGGTAAATGACAGCCTACCCTGCAGAGGTATGCTCTGGCATAGACTGCCACCAGTGGATCTCCAATTCCTCTGATCATAGATGTTAACCGTGGCAGGCACTCCGAAATGCCCCTGTTTGTATCAGAAATGAAAATGAGCTCCAACAGAAAATAACAGAATTATATCCCCTACAGATAACTTCAGTAGCTGCCTTGTACACTAACAATTGAGCATGAGTTCTAGAAATATCTATCAAAGAAAAAGGATACTAGCACCAAAATTTATTTCATAACTAAAATTTCTGTGTACAGTAATGCATCTGCTATATTCAAATTGCAGTATTTGCTATTCAGAACAAGACAAATACAACTAAAAAACTCTTCCTCCAGCTTCAAGAACAGCAGAGCTATGAAAAAACTTAGTGTAAGGAAAGCAGATGCTCAAAGCAGAACTGGCAGAACTCCTTCCATGTCTCATTTTCCCACAGGTCCTTTTTGACAGAGCTGTACTAGTGCCTGGATATGAGGCCCACTAATTCCAGTAAAAGAACTGCTTTTTAGGGATAATAAAGTTGTCCCTATAGTAGCAATTTGGCTTCCAACACTCATTTCAAAATACAGCTGAAGAAGGACAATTACAAGGGAAGGAACATTTTCTGCTCAGCAGCTGGCACTGTTTGGCAAAACATTAAACTAATACCAAAGATTTCAACAGATAGTGGTTCATTGCTCCTAAATTATTTCTCTTACTCTGTCTCTCCCAGTATGATATCAATATTTTCCTTTCAGTTTTCTACCCTTTTTCCCACACTCCTCATGTCAACAATCTTCCCTTCCCTCCACCCCCAGAAGGCACTGCTTTTCAATTTGCACTGGGATTTGGGACACCTGATGTCACATTTGTACACAGGTTTGAACACTGAGAGCACTGTTGTATTTCAAATTATATCACAGTTCACCTTTAATTTTTTCATGGTATTCTCATTAAAAATCCCAAAATCTCTCTGTACTGCTTCTTCTCAGTTCTACTAAGACCCTACCCACCATTAATCACACACCTCTCATCTTTAATTCATTTAATTAGTGTTGCCCATTCCCTTCCTTCCCATACTTAACACTATTCTTACGTTTTGGAGAGGAACTTATTGCACTTCAGTATTGCTGCTTCCACATAACTACATTGAAACCAAGTTAAGGAACAAAACTGAAAATCCATAAGCAAACATACACCAAATGGATATTGACCAAACTATTTTAAAGCCTTCTGTAATTAATGTCACTACACTTTGCTGTATTTTGAAATTTATCTACAAGATTTTGTTTCAAAGTTTTTCATACATCATCTCTGTCACTGCCAAACTGCTCAGAGCCAATAATTAAGCATTCAGTTGACAATGAAACATGACTCAAAAGTACATTCAAAATATACAGCCTGAAAAAAATCAAAACAAAACCAGTATAAACATCAGATCCTGTGGGTTTTATTGAAACAAACATGTTCACATTTGGAAAAATCTACAAAAAACCTGCAGACACACTGTGAGGGTTTCATTTGACAAGGATACAATCTGGGAATAAGTTCTCTGATTGAAGCAATCTTGAAAAACCAGTTTAAGCAAGTTTCTTTAGCTGTATCGTTAACACTCTCTGGAGAAAAGTTATCTGAGAAAAAAACCAACCCAGAAATAGTTACATCCTTTCTGGAAACAAGTTACTCTTCAGGTTAGATTATAAACTGTTTTCTCTTTCCACTCATCAAGAAATTAGGTGCACAATAATAAACTAGGCAATACATCTGCTTCTCAGCTCTCTTCAGCAGCAGTCAGAGCTGAGTACATAACAAGAAAAAGGTTCAATTTTGTAGTAAATAACATTTCAGAACCTGAATTGATGCACTTGGAGCTCATCTCAGAGCTGCTACTGACAAATCCTACCTCTGCCTCTGCTCTTCCAAAATCAGAAATTGTAAAAAAACAAAGAAAATACAGAGAATCTGTAACAAACATCTATACAAATCTATAATGACTGGAAAGCATACAAAAGAGACTTAAACACTCAAATACTTGATTTTAAAAGGCTAATATAAATTTTAAATAATACTATTGCAGTAAGTAGGAAATACTGAATATGGACAGAAACCTTGTCTCTATTTAACCTTCCTCAAGGCTGGACATGGTTTTTTCCTGGAGCTCAGTGGAAACAAACACAAAGTTACCTGGCAGAGAGACTCGGTTATCCACACACATTGACAGAATTCTTTCATACACCAGTTTGCCTGGTTAAAAAAAAAAGAATGACACAAAAAAAATCAAAACAAATTAACAAACTGTAAAAGACAAAATGCTGGTACAAAGGTTCCTTCACAACATACAATGAAATTAGATGGAAAAAACTCCCTAGAGCACTGACATTTTGCTGCCCTCTAGTGAGGCTGAAGTGTTCAGTGTGATTTTGCACCTCTCACACTATAAAAACATCCTCTGGCTCCCTGAAGTGCAGAGGTAACACCCAGGTCAGATTTCTCCCAGGCCAGGAAAGGACAGCTGCTGTCCTGACTTTGCTGAGTTTGGATACTGTGTTATCTCTAGCAGCCTTCAGCAAGTAGGAAGGAGCATAAAGAGGAAGCAGGACCTGAAAAAACAATTGGATCTCTGTCGTAGCATATCCTGCTGGCCCCAAAATACCCTTCAACTTTCAATACCACTGTGAAGATTTTCCATAACATGGCAGAAAAATAAGAGAGTCACATGAAGTGGATGACAATTTCACTTACAAGTTTAAAAATATATTAAAAAATCAATAACTATATTCTCATAGTCCCTATTTAGCCAAAGAAAACTTTCTGACTTCTATTCTTCAAAATACAAAAACAATGAAATATTGAGCCAAAAGGATGCTAAAATCCAAAATATTTTTATAATAACAGCGTGTTTTTAATTTCAAAATGCAGAGATCATGATTTTTCTTAACATTTTGCTCTAGATATTCACTAATACATAAAGCACAGAGTCACAAAATTAAATCTTTTTCACTTAAGGACTGTGATCTAAGGAGATTTTTTACAATTATATACCATGTTTATCACCAGTGTCTAAATGTTTATGTTGGACACATTCCATGTTAAAACTAGAAGTCATTTCAGGCCTTTCTGGATAACTTTGATGCTTTCTAACATTACAAAAAATAATCTTATTAACATTTGTGTAGTAAGACTGGCACTGTAGATACTTACCAAAAGTATCAAGAATATCTGTAATTAAAACAAATTTGCTTGGATAAAACTGGATTACTGTTGTGTCTGAAAGAAGCTTAGAACACTAGAAGGAGAAAAAAAAGAAAAAAAACAAAGAAACATTTTTAGAGGCCAACACAAGTTTGTGGTTTTACTCCAGAAAAGCTGGAATGGATGAATACCCACAGGTGGAAAGGGCCAATATGAATGATGAAGCCAAAGGCACAAGGACATCTAACATAACAGACCATGGTGCTTGTTGTGATTTTCAGGTTATTCTTCATTTCCAGAGCTACACAGACTTGGTTTTCCTTTATACAGGGAAATCTACAATGCAGAGTTTCAGCTGGCCATGAAGATCTGTGCATTTGTTCAGACAAGACAAATTCTCTCCCAGACAAAGCATTAAAAGGCACTTCTTCTCTAAAATCACTTTTTTTAAGGATGCTCTTCAGTTTTCCACCATCTCTCTAAGCATCCATATCAAACAGAAAATGTGATATAGATAACATTAAGAAACAATTTTAGAAGTGTAGTTAATGAGCTTTCCAATGCATTTTTGCAGCTCACATAACTAGTTCAGACATTCTGGAAACAGGCTGAGCCACAGTCAGCTCCAGGGAGGACTCTGTAATCAATCACCACCCACTGGCACACAACCTGATCATGGCATTTGGACTGCAGTGATGGCTGGAACAAAGTCACATTTGAAAATGTATTACCCACTTAGTTCTCCTCTCATTGGGTGTTCAGGCCAGGAAGGAACATGTTCATTGATTGTATGACTTTAAAATACACACTGAGCAATGAGGATATTTCCAAGATACTTAATAAAGCTATACTTTGTTTTCTAAGGTTAAACTGGAGTCAAAAACTTTGACAGGTTACTCACAAAAAAAAAAAAAAAAACAAAAAAAAACCAAAAAAAAAAACAAAAAAAAACCCCAAAAAACAACCAGCCTCTACCAAAAGAAAACAGGTGAATGACTGACTGGGGAGAGAAATCTTCCTTCCTTAAGACAAATGTGCCCTCTGGCCCTCTGGTCTCTAAGGCTGACAATAGTTTCTATGAGCTCCATCCTTTCTCTCTCCTTCACCAGGAAACAGTTCTTCAGTCTCAGTGGAATAAATAAAGTTTAAACTTTTGTTACATTTCAAAAATCCAGGAAGCAGTCCAATACCTCACAAGACTGCTCTATTTAAAGAAGGAAATCACAACATTTGAACATGCTTAAATAAGGGGCACACTTAGTCTTTTTGCTTTATTCATCAGAGTAACTTGAAGAGTGCACCAGAAAGACAGCTGAGAGCATTTACATCCTCCAACCACAGCAGAATCTTGCCTGCTGTGTGGTCAGTCACCTTCAAAGAAAGGTAACTCAGTAGCTGTTCAGGACCTACACACAGCACAAACATTTGATTCCCGTTTTTCTTAGAGCTCACACACATAATCAACTTAGTTCAGCTTACTCTAAGTAGCTTTGCATACTCCATCTTGACAAGTAAAGTATCTTGCAAAAAGCCACTTGAGGAATCACAGAATCATAGAATTGTTTAGGTTGGAAAAGACCTTCAAGGCTGTTGAGTCCAGCCTTTAAACCATCTCTGCCAAGATCACCAATAAAAAATAGCCCAAGTGCCACATCTACACATCCTTTAAATACCTCCAAGGATGGTAGTGCCACCACTGCCCTGGGCACACAGGTCCAGTGACTGAGAACCCTTTTGGTGAAGAAATTTTCCTAACCAGAAGCCAAACTCACTTCTCCTACTGCATACTAATCAGTGTGTAATAATGACAGACTATGTATAAAACTACAGCCTGATGCCAAGAGAACTGCTGAGCTCTCAGAGGATACAGCACTCTGCAGGAAGAAGCACAACAAGTAAAATTCAGTGAGGGTTCTACCCCATCCTGATTTATAACTACAGAATTACTATCCTTCATGAAAATTTTAAATTCATTAATTACCTATTTCATTCTTAGGCAATCTTTCAATTAGTGATGAGCATCTGCAGCATTAAGTGCAAAGTGAACAACACTTTAGCAGAGGTAAACACATTCAGCTTTGGTACCACTTTCCTAAAAGGAAGCACTGGATCCCATGTTAGAAACTGTATTATTTCAGAATTGTTTGTGAACCAGTTGCAAAAGAACATATGAAAGTATCAATGCACAGATTATCACTGCATTGTCCCACAGATATATAAATATATGTATTTCACACAAAGCACTGTAAGTACAGTACATCCCTGCTGCTTTTCTTCTCATCCAAAGACCACAGTCACACTTCACAATCCTATATATGGATTTTTTTTTAAATAACAATAATAGTGCTGATTTCATAGTATTACAATAGTACATTAGTCACCCTAGGTCAAATATAATTGTTTGATCTCACTTCATTAATGTTTCATTTCCTTTTCTGTCTTTACCACAATTTAAGATGAAATTACTTCAAGTAGTTTTCACAAGAGTATCCAGAATGACCAAAAAAATCCTGACTTTATATAACCCCACTGGATGACTATGAGCATTACATCAGTTTTACAGCTTTTAAGGATGTCATTATCTCATCTGTCCTCTGCTGCACTCTGCCTCTGGCCTTTTTTAAAGGCCAAGCCAAACAAAAGAGCATTTAACTGTCCTATTTCCCCATGCCCTCCTCAAAGCACATCACCCCAAATGACCCAAAGGAAGACCATGGACAAGTTCTCAAACAAACAAACAAAAACCAACCCCATACACCCAATTTTAAAAATCTGGTGCTGTTTTGGGTAGCTTGCTAAGTTCCTAAATCCCTTTATTTAATTGCCCTGCTAAGTTTGGATGGGTAAAATGATGATGTTCAAAAAGCCATTCTGGTATTATTTGTAGGGGGGCAAGGGGCTGAAGGGGAAGAGGACAGGAAAGGAAATTACATGTCCTATAAAGAGCTGATCATCACTACATGGTATTTGTTCTAACTACCCTTAAGCAGGTAACATTTCCACATCTGTCATTTGGTGACTCATTGAGAATTCCCACCCACATAACCTAGTCAAAACCAATATGTAACAACAAAGCTGAAAATCCAACTAATGTCAGAAGTCATAAAACTCCAGAAGAAATGTGCTTCAGAGAAGAACAAAAAATAATAGAAAAAGAGTAGAAAGACTTCTTTTCCCAAGAAGGAAACTGGACAAGTTATTTCACCAAACTCACTGGTTCTGCATAGAACAAAAACATAAAACTGACCTGGATGACTATTTTCAGAGCTTTTACTTTCTGATCAGAGGACCATGCATCCTTTAAAGACTGGTTCAGTTCTTCAATTCTGTTCATGTAATCCTGCTGAGTCAAATTCAACAGCTCCTTCTGTGATCCCTGGCAAGAAAACACAAACTCCCTTAATAAGAGCAGGAGGGAAGGCAGGAGAGTGCTGTTACTATGGACTCAAATCACCACGCTGAGGGGTTTATTACAAATTATTGCTGTAAAATTTATTACAACTTCCCTTCAGGTCTTAGGAAAGTAGGTTATGAAACACTTACCCTTGCACAGTAAAATACTGCAGCTTGAGAAATAACTTCAGTGCTCAGTATTTCTATCAAGCTCATAATTGTAACTTTAATTAAACTCAGGTAGACATATGCAGCTTCTTCAACAGGGCAACCAGAATTATCAGATGTTAACATTATGGGGCTCCACAAAGTTTTACAGCAGTAAGAAGGTAAATCAACAGCAACAAATCAGGTAAATTTTCAAATCACAATTTCTAGTGATACAAAAATATGACTCTGCCCAAATCCTAAAACAATAAGGATTAAAATCACTAGAGAATTCCCACAGAAAGTACATACTTACCTAAATGCTGCACTTGCAGAATCAGGACCTTTTAAAAAGGTTTCACAAAAAATTTTTATTTCACAAATTTCTTTCACTGTTATAATGATGCTGTAATTTCATCAGAAAACTTTCTCACCTCTTCCAGATCATCCAGTTCTTCTAACCTTGTCCTCACTTTTTCAGAAACTGCCGAACCAGTAGTGGTGGCTTTTCCTGCAAAAAATTACAGATTTAAGTTTCTTTAAAATTTAAACACAGGGACTTCCAAAGAGAAACAAACCTGAAGGAGCCTGACATGGACAAGTCAGCTTCTGTGACAGAAGACAGGTGGTTTGATTCCTTCGTGACTATTCCTGAAGACACACATCTACATACCTACAGTGCATTCAGTTTGAACAGGCAATGACAAGTGAGCAGAACTGAATATGAGTGGATTTTTCTGCAAGTTTTACTGGTAAGAAAAGAAGCACCAGACAGAACCATAGGATAGTTAAGGACAGAAAAGCTCTATGGAGGTCTGTGTCCAACTCTCCTCCTCAAAGCAGGTCCAATTCTGAAGCTATAACAGTTGCAAAGGGTTGTATCCAGTCAATTTAACAATATCTAAGGATACAGATGTCACACTCTGCCTGCACATTCAGTTTCAGTGTTTGACCATTCTCATTTCAAAAAAGTGTTTTCTATTTTTGCAGATGCTGAAATGCTGCATGTTTATTCATATAGAAAAATTCTGATTTACCATGCGATGATTACCTAGCCCAGATTCTCTTTGCTAGAAAACATGATTAAATATTTAACATTTGGTTCTTTTTTAAACACCCAGTACACAGTTGAAATCACTTCACTTTCATGTAAAGAGAATAAGTGAACAAGTTCCCAAAGGACTTGTTTGCTTTCCTTCCAGCTAGCAGAAGAGCTGATAAACATGATCCTCAAAACATCATTGCTCAGTTTAAATGGAAGAAAGTTTTAAGCTACAGTGGAAGGCAATGCAATGAAATAATAACAAATTCATCAGCCCATAGGAATAAAAGGCAAGGTGGTCAGGGGGCTTATTTCCAATAACTATTTTAAACAAACATCCAGACATCTTATCCATAAAAAAGCAAGGACCATGGTGTCAGAATGGAGGAGGCAGGAAATCACATTTCAATTGTTCTTGACCACAAACCTGTCACTGCACCCTGCCTCAAGCAATCTCTGTTACTGATAAAGAAAGTGCTCACCTTTTTCAGATCCCATGTAGAGATTCTGCAAAGAAAGCAGTAAAAGCAGACTGTTAGAAAACATGGACTCACTAGCATTGCAAGAATGCACAGGATAATTACACTGCTAATCAACCCTCTAATCATTTAGAAGTAGATGCAAGACTAGAAGTTATTTGCATGGTTACAAAAAGACAAAGTGATGGCTTCTAAATATCAAAAGACTTGGACTCAGCTCTAAAACAATCTTCACAAGTAAGAGCTTATGATTCAGTTTTCTACAACATTAAAACTGAAATTTAAAGGACCAGTATTTACCCATGAAAGAATTATAAAATAGCAGTATCTAAAATCCATTAAAGGTCTAGTACAAATAAAAACAACTGTGGCAGCCACCACTTACAATAGAAAGCTTCTCTGTTGTTGTGTACCTAGCAAGGATTTCACCACGTTTGCTTGACCATGGTTCAAAGTCACTTCCCACTGCTGAGCTCTCATCTTTATCCCGTTTCCTTCGTGCACCATCCTGTTACAGGAGCACAAGTGCAAAAGTTAAATACAGATCTGGAAAAACAAGAGGAGGCTGATAAAGGTCAACTTAATGTTTCAAGTGCTAGCTGATCCTTTCAAAAGTTATAATATTTTTAAAAATCCATATTTAAATAAATATGTCAACATAAACCAGATAAAAGTAGGTAAATAAAAAAGAATATTCTATTAATATGATATATTTCCTATATTATGCTCTTCACTGGTGAGACAATACATTTTATCCAGGGTTGGCTTTATGGTTTTGGTTTTCTTTTACTTAGTTGAGCTAGTAGCCCTCAGAGTTACCGTGGGAGGAGCAGCAGTCACAGGATCTGCAGCTGCTGCAAACAATGACAAGGGATCAGTGCCATCCAGCACACTGCTCAGTGGGTCCATCACTGAACTGGAGGAAGAGGAGGAGGTAGAAGAAGTGCTTCCCTTCCTGTTCATCTTCTTCGTCTTGGATTCAGTAACCTAAAGAAAAATTCAGAACTGTTAAACCAAAAGGCTTTCTCTTCCCTCACTTTTCTTTAATTCTTTTCCTTCCCCCTTTTCCCTGAACCTAAAGAAAAATTCAGAACTGTTAAACCAAAAGGCTTTCTCTTCCCTCACTTTTTAATTCTTTTCCTTCCCCCCTTTTCACTCTTCAGAAGAATTTCCACTGCTTTTTTTTTTTTCTCCTTCCAATTCTAGGTCTACAAAATTCTAAGAACAACCACTCTGAATATCTTTCTAGTACCCCTCCTCTATTTTATTAGGTTTGTCTTTGTCCTCCCAACTCTTTCTTGCTATTTAATTTCATCTTTACTTTTCTCCTACGACACCCAAACCTGGAACATCAAATCCATACCTCAGGCCAACATCTTCTCTTCCTACTGACCTTCCTGAGCAGAAGCTGCTGCCCATTTATCATTCATTAGTGGATAACTCATCTCTTTGAAGCTGATTTTTTTTTGGTACATCTTTAAAAGCCTCTTACACATCAAAGAAATTATAAATATTTTAAAGTACACAGCTGACTGGAAGCTAACCCAAAACCAAACCTTACATCAAGCAATTATGCAAGTCCATTTGTAATGCAACAATTTGGTTTTAAATTTATCCATTATTCAGCATTTAATGCAACCAAAAAAACCTACAAGCTGGAGGTGCTGTATTTGTCAGGAGAATGTTTCTGACACATAACAGCACCAGTAAACTTCTCTGAAGGGCAAACAGAATAAACCCTGATGCCTCTAAAACAGGCCACTAATACAGAAAGCAACTTCACAAGCACCACCACCAACCTCAAAGCCTTTTTCTTTTAAAGGGACAGATGTAAAAAGAGGAACACAATCAGTCTGAATTCAGATTTGTTTTCCAAAAGGACATACAAACTCACTGTAATGGGTTTCAAGGGATGGTAATCACCAAAATCCAAGGGTACAGATTCCAGCTTGCACACTTCAGATTCTGACACATAGTTCCTTGATCTTGCGTGCCTTAAAAAGTAAAAGTGAAGGGAAAGTATATATGGATATAAATAACCACAATAGAGAAGCATATCCTACATCTATGCCTATTTACAAAAAAATAGCATACTGAAAAATAAGCAAATAAAGATCCAAATTTCTCTCTACTGAGAAAAAACTAAAACTGGAGAAATTTTACTTTCAGCCATTCAGTTGTACTCTTTTTAGTCTTTGAAACATGCAGAGCTGCTAACTGTTCTTTTTCATTCAATATCCTGAAAATGTTTATAGCACATCCTCAGCTGAATGAGGAAAATCAGGGGATACACAAAAAATTCTTTAATCAAACTCCTAACAAAAGCAAACAGCACTTTCCCCACACAACACACACCTTTCCCACTAGAATTAATCCAAACTTCCAAACAATTCCATTCCTACTCAAAGCCATAACTCATTTGGAAGATTTTCAGCAGCACTAAGCAGCCAGCTGTTCTACAATACCATGCCCAAGTTTCCTTAATAATTAATTACAAATTAGGTAATTTACAGTTGTGCCACTCCGAGGAAAAACTTTTGATATCTAATGAGATAGAGCAGAGCAAGAGAAAGAATCCAGTGAAATCTACATGCTTATTTGTTTTCTTGATCTCCAGTTCCTTTTTGCTGTTGTCCCATTGTTCAATGACTCTTCTTGCTCATTTCCATCATGGGTCTAATCAGCACCTGGGTGGAAAATCTTCCAAACTCTTTCTGGCTACACAATTGTAACATTTCTTTAACTGCTGAGAGCTCTCTCAGCATCCCCAAGCCAAAATCAACTGCACTCCAATTAGTGTAAGCACCCTGGACAAGTGCACACGGTACTAAGACACACATGGGAGTGAACAAGAGCTGCAAACCCTGCAAATAACTCTTTAAAAATTACATTTTTTACAATGTGGCTATTCAAGTGATAAAACAGCTTGTAACAGAGCTAATACAGAAGTTCGCTCTGGCATTATGTTCTGATTACTTTCCAGGGAAAGGAGATTAAGCATTCCTTTCCTGGCCACAGCAGCGCAGCCAGCTTTTGAGATGAAATAAAAATAAGACTCTGGCCAAGCTGGGGTTTCATCCTCTGTGCATCCTGCATGATTACACCCCTGCTTCAGCTGCTCTTTTAACAGTGGGTTTGGTTTCAACCTTTCCCACACACGAGCACCACTGCAATTGGCACCACTCTGCACCTCTCTACCCCTAAAGAGCCTGTGAAAGATAACAGAGGCTAGATGTGCTGGTGTCGGTAAATACACAGCAGGAGCCCCCCAGCTCCGCCGGCGCGCTGCGGGGCGGGCGGGCGGGCGGGCAGCGGGCCCGAGGTGACCCCGCCCGGAGGCGGCGGCCGGAGCGCTCCTGTCCCGCTCCGAGCAGGACACGGTCCGTGACAATACCCTGGCGAAAGCCAGCGGGGCTCGGGGAACTGCTGCTCATTGTAGGGGAAATAACGGGAGAGCAGCGGCCGTCGCGCCTCCCCGGCTCACAGCTGCGGCTCCATCCCTCAGCAGGGCTGTGCCGCCGGCCAGGCACCCGCCTGGCTCAGTGTAAGGCCAGGGTCTCACAGACGTGATCTGTACCTCGGGTGTATCAGACAGCAGCGCCGGGCTGAGCTCCCACGGCAGCGGAGCCACGGCACGCAGCGCCCCGGCTGCCCCCGTCCCGCGGGGGTCCCAGTCCCCCCAGGCCGAACTGCCCCGAGCCCCGCGGGAGGAGAGGCCCCGCACTTTCCCCTCTGGCACATCTTTGGCCGCCCCCGCCTTAGCTGCCCGGCTGCGAAGGTCGCCAAGCACGACGGCAGCCCTCGCCCAGCCGCGGGGACCCGCAGCCCCCCGAGCCCGCCGGCCGCCCCGCGGGGCACAGGCGGCTCCCGGAGCCCCCCGCCTCACCAGGGGAACGCGGCCATCTTGCGCCCGGTCACATGACAGCGCGCGCCGGCCGCGCCTTCCGCCGGCAGCCCCGCCCCGCCCCGAGCGCGGGAAGCGCCTGAGGGGACAGAGCGCCGCAAAGAGCACAGAGGCACAGCTTGGTAAAGATTTAGAGTTTATTGTGCAGAATGCGTCAAGTAAAAAGCGAGACTGGTGAAAGTGAAACAAAGTACAAAAATAAATAGACTTCTGTAATGGTATCACAATTCCACACAAAATAAAAAGATAAATATGTATAAATACAAAACAGCAAGTACAAAACCAAATTCTGGCACTTGCCAAGAGAAAGGCCTCATGAAAGTTTAAAAAAAAAAAAAAAAAAAGACCCTTATGCTATAATGCCTTATTACACACTGGAAACATGCTTGAAGAACAAGAGGTTTAGATGTGAAACCCTAAGAGAAGGGAAACATTCATTTCTACTAACACACTAAACCTATCTGTGCATCAACATATTGCCTATGCTAATAATAAATACAGCACATCAAACATCCATTAAAAGCATCAATCTTTAGTGCTGCCATTTCAACAGCACCTTCTGCCCTCTCTGACACAGGTTACTCTCATCACTAAATTCTTCCCCTCTTGAGATGTTTTCCACTCCTAAGGAAAGCTGGGAATTAAAACACAGCTTTGTTGCTCACCGGGTGAGCAGGAAACTTGCCTCGGGTATTTTCCGTACTACAGCTGGGATTTTAAAGCACCACAGCATCAGTATGAAGGAGGCAGGTCTGCCACTGGTTAAACTCTTCTATTTACACCACCAGGGGAGCCCCTGGCCCCAGGCTTTCAAACAAAACCGAGCAGAGTCATTCTTCAAGGTGCTGGGGCAGTGTTTGTGCCATTCTGCAAGCATGCAGTTTGGGTAACTTAGTGCCTGGTGTAACACAGCTGTTCTGAACAGCATCATGAGCTGCAGAGGACAGACTTGGTGGCAGATAAAAGCCACAGGCTGGTGCCAACTCATCACTGCCCATGAAATAACTGTCCTCATCCCATTATTAATGTTCCTCTTTCATGCTATTTGCCACAAGGAAATTTTCAGTTAAGTCTTTCTTCTCTTACATTCATGTCAACACATTACAAAGCCTCCAAAGTTTAGTGTGTTGTATTGTATTGACACTGGGAAAGTGACAAAACATTACCTAATTTACATTCTGGCAGTCAGTTCCCTACTGCAAAGACTACACAGCTGAGCTTTTCTCTCTAGAACTTTGTTAATACCATGTCTCAAGTTCATTAAAAGAAGGTGGAGAATGATGCTCCCCTCAAGTTGATGGATAATATCCATCAGTTGGAAGACTAAGGTAGAATATGACCATGATCTTTTAACGTTAGACATTCATAAATATGAAAGTGTTGGGATTTGGTAGGGATTCCCCACCTGCAGAAATCATGACTTCAATACAAGGGCCTGTTAGATCACACAGCAGAAGATAAACTGCTCAGAAAAACTGCCACTGTCATCAATTAAATGTAACATATCTGAATTACTATTACAGACTGAAATAACTATTTAAGTCTGAAATGGTAGAACAGTTAAAACTGTACCTTCTGCAGTTTTTGTAGAACATACACATCTCCATGTTGGACAGATGTTTCCATAACAAAATGCAGTAGACAGCAGGGCAATAAAAACCCAGGGCCCTTTCAGTACAGTGGTTTCATCTACCACACATATAAATGCACATTTTTGGTTTGATCAGTGAAAGTTTGTCCATCAGCCCAACAGTGAATTTGGACCACATCTGTCCAGCTCAGCAGAAATACAAAACATTTGGTACAAGGCCTTTAGTACTGAAATTGAGCTAATCTCATTCCTACAGAAAGTACATTCAGAACAGCTGCTGACAAATTCACTGACTTGAAAGCTCACTTTTGTTTAAATTAAGTTTGGGGAGTTTTTTCACATTTAGCTGCTTTAACTTTATGGTATGAAACTAAATATATACCCATGACTTACTTATGTGGCACTCACACACAGAAATTGCAATTTAAGTAATGCAAAAAGCATATGTAAGACACTAGAATTAGAAAGTGTGAAAAAGTCACAAATTACCTTCATGTTGCCCCGTGCTAGTCTTTAAATAAACAAGATTATTAATCTTTTATATATTAATACTAGTCTGTACACAAGTTCTAACATGCAATTTTCCCACAAGCATTAGAGCTTCAAAGCAGCTTCAATATGATTGTGTTATGTGTCATCTGAAAATGACAAAGTAGGTTTATGGTGTCCAAATATACATCTGTGTAAAGAAGATGCAATATTAAAACTCTGTGCTGACAAAGCCATCATTAAAACAGCCATTTTATCCCAGTGAATGTTGTCTTCTTAAATTATCACAACATTTGGCTTCTTTCTTTGGGTTCTTCCTGCATATGCTCCTAAAAATAAGTAGAAACATTACCATATTACAATTAATAGTAATGGTTTTTGAGACAGGATTACCCAACAAAAATAGCTGAAAAAAATCAGGACCATTTTTTTTTTAAAGCAGTATTATACATTCAGTGACTACTTTTTAAATGACAGTTTTCATAACAGTAGACCCCAAAAGCCTTATGAAAACTTCCTAGAGGTTTAAAAGTAATGGCATTTTATAGTATTGCCTTACTTGATAACTATGCTATCTTCTTTTCTGCTATTCTAAAACAACTACAGCCACAATTTACACATTTTTAAAGAACTACTGCATAACCAAGATAGATGAAATGGCTGATTAAGTTTAACTATACCATGTATTACTTTTTTAAAAATTATCAATTAAAAAATATCATACATGTTGAATACTTAACATAACTCTTTCCTTTTGTCAGATTAATTAAAACAAGAGACAGCTGTAGGCTCCCACATGTCAATAAGACAACCAGAATTAGAGGTGCAGTATGAAAATCATCAGGCAGAGCCCTTATAAAAGGAAGGATGCTTAAGTAGAAAAATAATAAATAAAAAAAGTCTTTCCAGAGGGAACAAGTATATACACACATATATTAAAAAAATCCATATTATACTATGCATAGCACAAGTATCTTTCAGAAATGAGGGTTCAGCACTGCAGGCTGCTAAGAAGTAGCACAACTCAGCATTCTTTAGGTTCAAGCAGTTATTAAGAAAGTGCAGCAGTGTGAGCAAACCTTTCCACCAAGCAGTGAAAACCATATCACAGGGTGCAGAGCAGTGGGAATGGAAGACAGCCATGGAAGAGAAATGACGACCAGGCAGTAAATGAAGGTGACAAAGGAAGTGCCAGTCCTTTTTGGGCTCTTTGGCTACTCTTGGTCAGAGCTGCAGTGGTTACTTACAGGTGTCCCAGGGCTATGATCAGCACAGGCCAAAGCAGCTTTAGGAATGCCCAGAGCCCTCACATCTCCACAGGCTCCCACGACACAAAAGGCACTCTCACTGGCCCTGCCCTCCCCAGTGCTGTGCTCTTCACATCACCTGGGAGCTTCTAGGACAGACAACCAGGCTGACAGACACAGCCTTTTTTAGTGATTAACACTAGCCCTTGACTCACCTCAAGTGTCCTCCAAGTTATAGGACAATGTCCCACAAGGAACAGGATATTACAGTAATAGCACATGAGTATACAAAAATCCCCCAGCAATCTAGACTAAGGAATTGCTGAAGGCAAATTTGAATAAAAACAGTGACAGTTCTGAAAACAATTACCACCCATCCTTTTCCAGTGGCAAGGGGCAATCACATGAGGCCTCTCTCCTGGGACAAAGGACAGACCTGCCACTCACACACAGCAGGTCTGAGGCTTCCTGAAGTGCTGGCCTGAAAGCCAACACACTTCACAGCCCCCAGCACCTCACATGGGCAAGCTGTGCCCTTGGCTTGGCCAAGAGCTGCCACCACCCAGATACTCTGTGTGCCTCCTGCTTCTGTTTCCTTTCCACAGGAAAGGAAACTGGCCAGAGGAGATGAACAGGTCTTGCCATAGGAGCAACCTGATCTCAACCACCTTCAATCAGACCTCGTTAAATGCCCTGCCTGGCCCCACTTGCAAGTTACTGATGGAACATCTCAGCCTTATTTAAATTAATTGAACTTTAAAAAAAAAATTACTGATTTGCGAGTCTGTGCTTTTCTCTTAAGCACAGAACTTTCGAGTGAAGGAATAAAAACCAATGAAAACTAAGTTTAGGATTGCCACTTGATTCCTAAACAAAATGTCTGCTTGCCAGAAAAAGAACAATCAGGCTGAGTGGTATTAAAGCTGCAAAGCACTTTGCATATAGAATTTAAAACAACAATCAAGAGAACAAAAGAAAAAAACGTTGGACAAGTATGTTATTTTCTTCTGAGGGTTTGTCTCATATTGAAGCTGAATGTATTTATAATAACTGTATCTTACTAGTCCTCCTTCCCTTTTTGCCCCTCTAATAAGCACAATTTAATTGGTAGTCAGGAATGAAAAAAGAAAATAGATTAAATCAACACCCTATTTAACATTCTGCCAGACTTTTCACTACTCACATTTCATCCATATATAAAGGAAACCATATGCAATTTAAATATATTTAAATTAAGTTCTTTCATTATTGCAAAATTATGCATATTGTTTCTTCCATGCCCATGTAATTTCAGAATGCATTTCTACTCATTCAATACAAGAAGTCTAACCTATTTCTGAAGGAGCACACAGAAGTGTTGATACTGCACCACAGGAACATGGCTGAGTCCAAGCTCTACGTAAGGTTACACTGAGCAGCCAGAAGTAACCTGCATAAAACTGGTTAGCCACATCTGCCTGAAGTTCCAAGAAGGCCACTGCAGAAGGCATTCAGTGACTTTCCAGATAATTGACAAACAGCAACAAGGCAAAGAGAAGTTTGGAGATATATCCCAAAGGAGTTTTTTCATTGCCAAGTATGACCTGTCACCACTTTGGTAATTATGACTAAGATAATCCCCGGGACTTCCTTAGCAGAGCAGCACACGCTGCCAACACAGAATTCTGAGTGTTGAATGTTTATTGGATGTCTGGTGCCAGACACAATGTGAACACCACTGTGGTTCATTATGAGCTCAGTGGGAATCACATGGGTTTGGGTTTGGGACCCAAACCTGGAATCAGTGCCAGACCTGACCCTGACACCACCCTAACACTACTACTCTTTTACAACCTCTGTAATACTGTAACTGGCAGAGGTTTTGATTGTTTTGTTGTCCCTGTTTTAAGCATGCTCCTTTACTAGTCAGTAGCAAACCTGCAGATGAACACTTGCCTTAATGGCTACCTCTGGTTGCTAAAATTCTATTATTTACTTTTTCTGCTTTATATTTCAGGAAGGTTATTTATTATCTTTGCTAATTTTTCTGAAGAGTCACTGAGTCCAACCAAACAACTGCCTTGCTCTTCTTTGGTGATGACAGGAGAACTAAGTACAGAAAAATAAATGAACACACTCTGGTTGTGATCTCATCACCTGCCTTTTATCTCCCCCTCTGATACTGCAATGCTATCTGTGTTTATGCATACTGCCTCACTGTACATCCTTCTGTGGCCACTTCTCTTGACTTCACAAAGCAGCATCTGGGAAAACATCCCATTTAACCAGTGTAAAACACACTGCCTTCAAACTCACAGATACTCCCTGCCAGCATTGCTCTGGGGCACCAATAAATAAGCATTTCCCTTATAGGAAAGGTTTGATCCTTAACACATACAGATTATTTAAAAGGTTATGGAAAACAGTCAAAATCCTACTAAATTACACATTTCCCTTACTAAGCCCCAAAATTCCCAATTTTTATACTTGACTTGTGGAACTCTCCTTTGAGAACAAAGTCTAATTCAGATCTTATATAGTTTTAAAACCTATCAACCACTTTACCTTTTGATAAATCTAAGTTTATCATTTAAGAAATTTAAAATCTAATTTAAAATATAGAAATTGTGTAAGACCATTCACAGTGATTTATTAGAGGTTCAGCACTATTATCAAACCTTTTATATAAAAGGTAACCAATCAGTAATCTCTGTATGGTAGCACAGAACTACTCCACTTTTAAACTTGGGTCATTAAGACTTAAACATGCTGTAAGATGCTACAGGAATATATATATATACACATATATATATATATATATATATATATATATATATATATATAATTTTAGGACTGTGTGATGAGTGAACACTCTCTGAGGAGTTGAAAACTGTCCTTCCTGTCCTTTGAATATGCTCCATGCTGAAGATGTGTGTACAGAACTAAGAATCAAACTACATGAAGATTCTAATCCAAATCTAGTTTGACTACTAGCAATTTCTCAACAGCTCCAGTGAATATATCTGGCAATCTTTTTTATGACTGGGCATCTGGTGAGTGAAAGCAAATGAGCTGTGCAGCACATTCTATACACTGTGTTTATAGAATTTGAAAGTGGATGGTTCAGTTACCAGCACAGGTTTGTTTGAGAGATAGGTTAGACTTAAGGCAGAGCAAAGCAGGTGCACAAGGAAAGGAAAACAATATATTGCCAATTTACTTTTTCTAGATACTAGTAACTTATTTACTATAAGATCCAAGCACCAATTTTCTACACACCTGAAATAGCCTTGTTAGGCACTCTGCTCCCTGCAGCCTTCCTTCTATTTTGCTCAACCCCATTCACTGAGGTCTTAGAGGTTCTAATTAAATATAAAACAGTTAATAAGTCACTTGCAATAAAGTTGAAAGGCTGTATACAAAAATATAGACACTATCAAAATGTGTTTGGCATGAAAACATTTTTACAATGTCCCACAGAGCCTCCTCCTGAGCACCAGTACAGTTCCTATTGATATTATTATGGCTTACAAAGATACATTAAGTAGGAGAACATCTCCCCATGAACAGACTGAAAATCTCTATTGAAGAGACTGATTTAGTTTAGATAACATGGCATTACAGTCTACATAAAAAAATACAGTATTTCATTAAGTGGAAGCAAAGCTTCATGGAATGAATGTTACAAATAGAAATGTTGGAACAGTGTAAATGAAGACAATATACAAGAGGATGACAACAATAAATATTTTCCTGCAGTATAAGGTAAAACAAAGCTTCATCACTCTCTTAAAATACTGAGACAAGTAATTATCTTTACTCTGAACAACAGTTATACTGTTATGTGTATGTTATGTGTAAACATTATTCATCAATCACTGTTCTTGCACTTTGAAATTAGTTTCATCTTTAGGCTAGAAACATGCTGTGCTCTTACCCTTGTCTGCAAAGCAATCTATGAACTGGAGCATTCTGTCCTTGGTTTGGTTGAAGTATGCTGTTAAAACACAAACTTTTATTAGTGCTTTTTCCCTTTAAAAATAAAAGCCTCTCAAGAAATACCAAATTATGCATCAGCTTTCACATAAATTTCAGAAAGGCTAACAGGTTTTGTAATGCAAATGACACGTAGGCAAACTGGCTGGAATTGAAATTCCAGAATAGGATTACTACTTCCACTATTTAAAACAAAGAAACAAAAAAGCACACAGATAGATGTCCCTCAGCAGTGCCCTGGGTTCCCACTCATTGATGAGAACACAGGACAAAGGGCTGAATTGCTTACAGTAGTCCTTGAAGGCTGGACTGTATGAGTAGACAGCATGTCTTCAAAGCTTTTGGGTAAACATGGTTTAAAAACTGGTTTTAAGGGATGCCAGGTATCTGATTTTTAATATGAGATAAACGTGCAGACAGGCCTCATAAGAGAGCAGCTGTTACCTGCCTGAACAATATGTACTGAACACTGTAACTTCTGTGATCTAAGAAAACAATCACACAGGGCACAAAATTTTCTTCACATTAAAATGCTACTACTTTTCTGACAGCTTTCTAAAGATAAGCATTATCAATAATTCCACTGCAAAGTAAAGGGTATTAAGAAAAGTAGTAGTGCCAACTGAAGTTTAATAGTGCATCTCAGAGAAAAACCTTAAACCTGAGCACCAAGACTCAAAGCCATAAATAAATAACTTCTGAATATAAAATTTCAGAAATGACACTGAAGAAAACATATTTTCCTAACTTATAATGAGCTAATAAACCCTTTTCTCAGGCCATGGTAACCAGATTTCATTAATTTTCATTACCATAGTAGCAGGAATTGAGCTGATGGATGGCAAACCAACAGTACAGATCACATTATTGTAAGACAGTTTCTTAAAAGCATTTTAGTACAAGTAACCATCACCTACCGATTTTGAGGAGTTTTTTGTTTCATGATTATTTTTTTACTTGGTATTCCCATTTCTGAAGCCCTAGAGAAACAAAAATATTGAAACATATTTCAATTAGCAAATCATCATCCAGGTCTTGATCAGAAACACTCAGGGAAAGCCTACAAGAGGAACTACACCTGAATGTAATACTGCCAGAGCAGACCTACAGATGATCACTTCTTTACTCAAGAGCAAGTGTAACAAGTGTCCACCATGTTCCAAGATAATGCCTGCTACCATTCCCCAGAAAAACTTTGCCAGAGATACTCTATTAAGTTTCTTTATTGCTAGGTACTTTAGATAGATAAAATCACTTGGGGCACTTTTTATTTTTTACAGTTTGCAAAATCAACCATAAACTAAGCATCCACCACTGCATTATAGTGTAAATGCACAACTTAGAAAAAACATTTTTCTCCTTACAAACAGGAAGACTCTTAAAAGTAAGAGTAAAATACAATTAGCAAGACACCATTAACCTGGAAAGCTTTTTACTCATTCTTCCTAGCAGAGATGTCAGTTTGCAAAGAAACTGTTATTCCATAAACTTCTACTCACTATTTCCTATGCCTCCTACTCCTCTTGTATCCCTTCCACCAACCCTCCCCACCCCTGGGAGAGCTGCACATACTTCATGTACTTTTTCCTGTCCAGAGATTTCTGTGTGGCTGTGGAAAGTGTCACTCGCTCTCTTGGGCTCTTTACTTTATCCTAAAAAAAAGAGGATACAGAAGAAAGTGACCTACAAAAGCATAATTAAAAAATTCGATTTAAGAAACATTGTACGTGGCGAGGAAGAATCTCTTAAAAGCAAAATGACTCAGTACTTAAAGTCCTGCAACAGTTTACATTCCTGGGAGATAACACACCAGTTGCCTGAGCATCTTCTCTTTACGGACTTCGCGATCGTGCCGCAGGATGTTCATTCTCTCCGACGGGTCCATGGTGAAAAAGATGTCATGGATGTCATACAGGGCAGCTCGCAGCTGGAAAGAATCATTAAAATGTTCAGTAAATATTCAATCAGGTTTACATGCCCATGGTTTTGAACATCAAGCTCTTTTTGCTTTCAATCTAAACAAAACACTTCGTAGTTTTGAAAACCGTTTTTTGACATCAAATAGTTTTGTGTCAAGCAAAAAAATGGAATCTTCTCTTCTTTAAATGTTTTACTCTAAACAAAGCCACTCTCAAGGTTTCATGTATTTATGTTACAAAAGCAAAATAGCTAGGAAAGACAAAAAAAAAAGGTTTAAACTGTGTCACCTGAACCATTACTCTTTCATGAAGGGATGCATCTTGTGCTGACACACTTCCTCTTTTCAATGGGGCTTCAGACTGAAAATTTTTTATGAACTCCAGAGTATCCTGGGAAAGACGGGAAAATAAGAGTAAGCACCAGGCACAACCCTTCATAACAAAACAATCACTACAAACAGTACACACAGCAAACAGATTCTTTGTTTGACTTGGACTTTGTGACACTAAGCAATGCAACCTCAAACATGTTCATGTGCAGCCCCAAAATCTTCCGAGAACAGCAAATGCAGGATTTCATCTGTCAATGGAAGGCAGGAACAAAAACAAACAGAAGAACCTGCCTATTACAAAAAAAAGCTGATCTTACTTTTACAGTTTGCTTAAGATGTTTCAGTTTTTCTGTCTGCAGGAGTCTACGAGTGAGAAATCCCTTTGCCACTGCTGTGATCTTGTCAAACTTCATTTGTATCTCTGGACTGAAAACCTTAAAAAAAATCAAAGCTTTTTATAAATAAGCAAGAATTATGAATTATTTATCAAATAACATCCATCAAGTGACATAAGCTTCCAAGTAAGAAAAAAGCTGTTGATAAAGCTTTGACTGGGCTCAAAGTACCCACCATAATTTAGCAGAAGCAATATATTGTTATATGATTATTTTGCATACATGAATAAGAAAAATAACCTACACAATTCTCTTATGCAATCAAAGTTGACACAGGAACAGATACTAAAATTTTCTGTTACCAGTGCCTTACAAAAAAATGGGGGCCTTTTAAGATAAAAATAAATCTGTCTTTTTCCTTACCTGAATCCACCTAGTTTTGATCCTATTACTTGGCCTGCATACTGAAGTTTTTATAACTCCACTACCCGATGGTCCCCAGAGATAGAATGAAGTTTCACTTGTTGAAGAAAAGGTGTTGGGTGTTGTATGAGCAAAACCTGCACAGAAAGCAGAACACACAGTTCAACACATGCTTCTGCCCATGAAGTGATGCCTGTGTCTGTGGACACGCAGCTTGAGGGTCACTGCTTTGTCTGCAAGGTCAATTATAGACAAGAAGCAAGCTGAATATTTCTGATTGATTGCCATGCAAAAATTGCTTAACAAAAGACAGAACAAAACATTTCACAACGTTCTGGACAGGTGAGAGGTGTTCCATCAGCTATAGCTGTACTGCCTTGCAGTTGTGAAGCCCTGGCTGAGCCCCTCAAAACCTTCTACACAAATGTGACCACCTGGCCCAGTGCTGTGCAGCAACATGGCACGAGGATAATCTTTCTGGGACATAATGCAAATCCACATTCTCATCCTTGATCAAAGGAGGCTATTCTTGGCTTGTTTTCCTTGGATGTGCCCTAAAACAGTTACATAACAAACACAGTACATGGAACTGTTCAAGGATGGCTGAACCTGTGCTAAATGCCAGTGACACAAAGATGCAACAGCCTTTGTTTCACAAATGCTGCCCCCAGCTGAGGGCAGCAGCCTTCCGTGTATCCGAACACTGCACTCATCCACACAGTGGGCCAGCTGGGCCAGTCAAGCACTGTAGAACAAGTATCACAACATTTAATCTATATTCTTCCCTTCCAGTTTTACCAATGCTGGTGGAGTTTGTGTTATGGACTGTCTCCAGCTGAGACTGCACACTTTCCAGCAAGCCACTTTCACTTTTTTTCCTCCACTCCAACTCCATCCTGCTGTTAATATTCACTTTGGAAATTTCTATTTCCGTTGTAGTAATCTTCTCTCCTTTTGAATTTCTCTTCTTCTCTTCCAGTTCCTAAAAAATGAAGATTCAACCATGAGACTATTTTTCTAACTCTGCAAAGCAACAGAATACACATTCAAACCCAATTGCTTCCAGACAACACAAAACCTTTGCTTAGAATTTTTCCTGTTGACCTTACCTTCAATTCCTCTTGTTCTCTTTCTTGTTCAGCTATCAGAATGGACAGTTGTTGTGCATGCTGTTCTTCAAGTCTCTTTTTCACTTCTTCAAAGGTCAGCTCATTAGTTTTTAAAATACCTTCTGAGAAAATACATAACAAAGAATCAAATATTAAGTACCCTCTATATGATCTTTGCAGAGACATCCATCCTTTATCAGAGGTAATTTGCCTCATCAATAAAAAGTTAAAAAGATGTCTTTGATATCAGGTTTCCTTGATATCAAGTTCCCATTATGTACTGCACAGAACCCCATCATTTACTAGTCCTTCAAAATATTTGCACATGCATATTTGTGATCTAAACTTGTGAATGGAACAGTAGCATCAAAAGCCTATATTAAAATAGGGACATGGAAAATACAGCTCTAAGAATTCTTAGACTTGCTGGAGTGAATTAATGCTATTTATGCCACTTCAGCCTCATTTAGTAGAGACACGTGCAGATGTAACACAGTCTTGAATTTGAAGAAAATATCTACATGTTTTTCTTTTCATTTACATGGGGTATCTTTTCTTTTAGTAGTCTTATTTAGACCTCATGGCATAAGACAATCGTCTTAGTAAAACTAAATTGCAGCTCCTGGACTGAAACGGGAAATCAGTATTTGTGAAGTCAAATTAAATTAGAGAGATGAGGCTTCTGAAAAGAAACACCAATGACTAATGACCACTGATGATTTTCTAAAATATTTATAAACTGAAAAGTAACCCTCAAGTACAGGAAATCTTTTACCTTTTGTCATATTTTCAAGGACTGCATTCTTGGTAATGTAAACTGATCCCACGGGATATTTCTGCTCTTGCAACCACTGCTTCTCTTGTTCTTCCATTCCAACTCTGAGAACGCAGGAACTGTTTTCTTTTTGGCAGTTGTCAGTGTCCAAATCAAGTCTACGTTTTACCTTTTCAAAATTTTCTGGGAACTGCTCATTTGCTGAGGAAACATTTGGAGTGTTATCCAGCTGCTGTCGCACATTCTTGCTCTGCATTAGTAGCGGAGATGGATTTTCCACGTCGTAAGATTTATTGAGTTCCATTGGAGAATTACATTTAGTGTTTTCTGCCAAAGTAGCTGCTTTCATTTCATTCACAGCCAGGATCTTCTGTGTCACTGCAGACTGACTGATGGCAAAGGGCTCATTCACTTTTGGAGGTACCATACTAGGACAGCTCTCTACTTTATACGGCCCTCTGCTGTCCATCACCAGCTGTCCTTCCACCATAGCCGACACTGTCCCTCTGCTTTCAAAGAGCCCGAAGGAATGGCGATTTGGTTTGCCAACCCCCAACCCATCACAAGGGCCTAAGGAATTCCTGCTGACACCAGGAACTCTGCCAGGGCAGACTGTAGTGAAGTCCACCATGAACTTTGGCACCGATTCAGACACATTGTTTTTATCTGCAATATCTTGCATGATTAAATCCATTGTTCTACCCTTACCTTTAGGACTTAACTCATAAGCATTCACAGGGTTGTTTATAATGATGTGTCCCATGGATAAAGGTCGTGGGCGCCGTCGGTGCATTTTAGGGCTCATGCTTGGCTCTGGGCTTGGCAATTTGGCATAAGAGCCTGTGAGGCTCCTGACAATGCTACTGTCACGCTCAAACATAGAATTCTTTTTCAATTCCTCCTCTGAATCTGAATCCACCAAAGGGGGTGTTCCAACTCTCATAGGTATGTCCACTTTAGAAAAACTGGATAAAGTGGACATACTAGCGCTATTTGTATGAGTAGAGGCACAGTGGAGAAGGGTATTTGATTTATTAAGACTGGGTTTATCAAGTGTCTGAGCAGTGCAACTTCTGCCTGTAAGCTTTGCCCTCTCTTTGACAGAGTCAGTTGTTTTAACACCATCATTTTCTTTATCTGAATGACTTTCACTAGTACTCCTCTTTGAATTGCTTTTTGAGGTCCGCTTGCTCTGCTCTTTCTCTATGTACTCCCTAGACTTCTTTATCAGGTTCTGAAGACTCATTACACATGGATCTTGCACATCCTCATCTGATGGTGACCCCACTCGTCCCTCCTGCTTCTGCAGAGCGTGAGATGGGACCTTGTTACACACCTTGTCAGGAGATGCAGCCCTCGGACACGGCACATCTTCCGAGAAGCGACTCTCACCTGGCTTTGAAGAAGCATTTTCTTCTGCTGTTTTAACTACTTCTGTCCCATTTGATGTCATTTGCCCTGCAGTACCTGATGGTCTAAGTTCTGATGTCTTTTCCAGGTCCGTGGCACCCAGCCTTTCAGGAGTACAAGCTGAATTGATATCTGATAGAGCTGTGAAGCCAGTCAAAGCCTTTGAGTCCAAACCAGGGCAAGAACTCTCAGCTTTTGATGTGTTGACACCACTCATGCTATGTCCTTTCTTCATCTGCAAATTAAAATTTTTAAAAATGACAGATTTTCAGTGAAATCTCAGAATCTCAGATTCCTGCAAACTTGAACTTAAAAAAATGTTTAAAAACCAACTTTATTTAAGTGAGAACTACATGTTACTTCCAGCCAGCATTTGTTTAAAAGGATTTTCACACTACAATTATCCTATGAGCTGCATCTCAGATATCAAAACTACACATTTGAAAAAAAAAAAAAACCAAACAAACAAATTTACATTAGTTTTGTATTGAAAAAACTTTCCTGGTCTGCTGGTCAAACCCCAAACAAGCTGACTGTTGCCACACACACTCAGTAAACAATGCAAACTACAAAGTGTTGTTTGCCTCCTTGGTAACTCAGCAAACTCAGTATTAACTGTTTAAGCAACAGTTTAATCTAAAGGCTGTATTAAAGCTGTTCCAAAGACATAATCTTTGATTAGATGTATATAGTAGTCTCTTAAATTAAAACCTCTACTAAATTCATCATTGAAGCAAAGAAATTCATCATTGAAGCAAAGAACAAAATTAGTTGCAGTAAAATCTTAAAGCACACAACAGAATTTCAAGTTGTTGTGAAAGTAATTTTAATTCTGTAACCATAAAGTTGACTATAGATTACTTTATGATAAAGCTATAAGCTTGAAAATAAAGCAGCTCTAACACATAGGAGTTGTTCACTTCTTTTAACAATCTAGTTGTTTCCAACACTCTTACAAAAGAAGCAGTGAGCTCTGTGTTTTGCATACAGAAAAGAAGCAGTGAAAAGCAAGCCCATGCACTACAGTGAGTCTCAGTAAATGATCATTATCAGGACACACAGCATGAAATACCAGCAAATGCTGGCTCTGGAGAGTTAGCTGCTACTCATTTCATGTTTATACTGGGGAATACTTAAACCCCAACATGTTCTCAAAATGTCTCTAAGCACTGATTTTCTGTAAATCAATGAGGCAGCTTTGGACAAACACTACCTGGACATTTTCTACAATCTCCTGAACACGAGTCAATAAAGCTTTTTTCCGGGACTCCCGTTTCCTGCTCTCTAGCTCCAGTGCTTTCTCCTTATACTGCTGTATTTCCTTTTTCTTTTCAAGGCTAAGCTGTAAAACAGAGTGTAAGAAACATGGTTTATATCACTAAATGCAAATTTCAATACAGAATTACAGAAATAAATTCAAAAGAAAAAAAAAAGAACAAAAAAATTAGAAGAAAACACCTGAGATTTTGTGCACATGTTAAATGACAGCTTCTTCTCAACCAATTTTTTTAAGGGAAGGTGTACAAAATGCCTTCTTGGCACACATGCAAATGAACATGAATTTAAAACACATTTATAAAATTTTCCATGAACAGTACATGCTACTGTATCAGTCTGACACAGGATTCAGAGATTTTTTTAAAAACCCTTACAACATCCATGCACTTGTAAATGAAGAATGTGACAATATATCTGCAACTTATATCTGCATCATGATTTTTGGACATTGTAAGAGACTCTCTCCCATTTCTTCCCATCACTGAAACAAGGAAGTCAGCTGCAGTACTGCAGGAACTACCAACAATCTTCAGCTTAGCTCTGTTTGCATTAGCACAGAATGACTTAACATAATTGATGAGCCTGTGGAATACATTAGAGGAAGATGCAAACATATGCAAAAAAAAAAAATCCTTAAAAGCTTTTTAACTACCTTGGTATTTCTTATTTACATTTTTTACACTATTAAAATAACTCACATGTTCAATATTTGAAATGTCAATATGATTTTAGGTGAAGCCCAGCAGTAACATTTATTGAAAACAATCAACATTTGTGCTCCCTTTAGGAAGATAACTTCTAAAAAAATTAAAGGAAATGTAGTCAGTGTGAGGCGGGGGGAAAAAGTATATTTAACCCCTTATTTTGTAAGATTAAGGCTATGAATGCTTAGAATACACTAAGTAGCAGGTCAGATGACACAGGCATCTTCAGTAGAATCATTACATGTGCACATCAAAGCTAGTGCCAATAGCACAGTTAGCACACCAGGGAGGAAAAGGAATAAAAAAAAGCCTTACCAGAGGGGAAAGCACAGGAACTCCATAGAATTGAATGAGGGAGACATTTTTGTTCTGAACAGTCAAAGAGATTTCTCCTTTTATTGCCTCTTCCTGGATTCTGGAAAGATGCTTCCTACAGAATATTTCATAGTCCTCCATCTTCATGTTATCTAAGCTGCAAAGAATAACAGCATTACTCTTCCATGTACTTCCAAGACATTGAAGGGAAAACAACACCACCACTAATTCTGTGTCACTAAGTTTTGAGAAGCAAATTCTACATTAGAAAACTGAATTAAGTTTCTCTTCCTCCTATCATTAACAAAGCCTGCAAAACTCTTCATTATTTTCCCCTATGAAAGGAGAATCCACATATATGAGCAAAAAAGGATGATCACGAGCACACAGAGAAGAAAGCAAGCATTGAGATAATCAGGATTTACAAAACTGTACCTGCTATAGATAATTTTCATCAAAGACTAAACCTTTGAGATCTTCCACAACGAGACAGGTTCTATCAACTGTTAAAAAAACCCCAAAACCCAGCCCAAACAAAACTGCAGCCCAATTGGATTAAAAAAAAAAAAAAAAAGAAAGAAAAAAAAAAGAAAAAAAAAAAGCCTTTACATGTTTAGGGGGCTGAGAGAAATTCGTGTTTCACTCCCGTGAGCCTCCGTCTCGCTACATCAAGAGAAAGAAAGAAAGAAATAAATTACAGCCATGTCTCCTTAAAAGCGGCCAAACATCTGAAACATCTGTCACTGCCCGTCCCCACCGGAGCGAGCCCTGCAGCGCCGGCAAGGCCTGACAACGCTTTGTTCCCTGGCGCGCCGCTTCGGCCGATTCCTGCCCGCCCGCGCCGGGGCTCCGAGCCCGCCCCGGGCTGGGGCCGATGCATCACCTCCCCCGGACCCCGGCGCTCCCCCCCACGGCCCCGGACCCGTCCAGCGGCTCGGTACCTGCGCGGGGCCGGGCTGGCAGCGGCTCCCCGGCAACCGCCGCCGAACGGCCGGGCCGCCGCACTACGGCCCCCAGCGCGCCCCGCGCCGCCCGCCCCGCCCCGCGCCGCCCCGCCGCCTTCCGCGCTCCCAACGCCGACGGACGGAGCCCTGGGGCGGCCTGTCACCGTCCCCGCACACAGCCGCGGGACAGCTCTGCCGTGCCTAGGGAGCGCTCAGCAAGGCAACCCCAGCTCAGCGAGATGAGAGGGGATGGAGCCATCCCGGTGGCATTTCCAGCCATTTCCACCCACAGCTCTCCCAGACAAGTTCCCCTGTTAGCACGGGTGAAATCTGTTCTGCTTCATCCCATTACATATCACACGGCTCTGCAGTCCTGGTGCAATCAGGAGCACAAATGTGCCGCCGCAGGTATTAGATTCAGCGAGCATGCTGTGATAAGAGAGAGAAACATGCACACCCGATCCCATGCTCTGTGAGGACAGCACCCACAAGGACAGCATCCATGAGAGCACCACCACTGACATCCTATCCCTCCTGCCCGGGCAGCAGCCAGCTGCCGGTCTAGCCAGTCCAGCAGCAGGTAACACTCACCTGTCAGGCAGGTCAGGTGGAAGGAAAATCCACACTTGTTTGCCAGCACTTGGCCCAGGCATAATTAATTTAAATATATGGAAGCATCTTATTCCCAGCATTTAGAGCTGTTAAAGCTGTCGTTCTTGTTTCAAGAAACAAGTTCGTCATCTGTTACCTCTTCAATGATCTTTGAGGGGCTTTATTTTTTTTAATTTCATCTTTAATCTTAACAAATGCTGTTGTTTATCGAAAGGTTTTTTAAATATGTTAGACATCTAATTAGACATCTGCATACATATCTCTGATTATTCTTCAGCTACACCTGGCAGAAACACAAAACCACTGACAGAGTATCTGAGAAGCTCTGAACCAGCTAGGACACTATGTGACAAATATTCATCTCAGCAATTTTTAAAAAAACTTTTACAAAAGGAAACAAAAACAACCGTTCAGAAGATGGCCTCATGCCTGTTCTACCTCTAGTTGGTCAGAGCTCCTCACTGGAAAGTCAGTTGCTTCCCATCCTTCACACCAAAAAGACGGCCAAAACCCCACTTACGTTAACACAAACTGCTAGTTCCTCGGCTTTGCTATTCCACTTCTAAACATGCCAAATTTCCCCAACCTTCACTTAACGGGTTGTTTTCGTGCCGTGTTGCTCATGTCTCTGGATTCCTGGCGGATGTTGACACAGGGGTCAGGGGGCAGAGCCGCGGTCCTGTCCCGCAGCAGCCGCCGCTGTCCGGGCAGGGAGCACCGCCCGCTCCTCCCGGGCCTGGCCCGTGGGCAGGCACGACTGCAGAGTCAGCTACATAAAACATACAATATATAATGCTGTATATAACAAACCCAGCAAGCAGCTGGAAAATAATCACTATGGATGTTATGTTTCTAATTAGGTAGCTGGCATAGCTGCAGAAAGCCCTCAACACTCTCCATACACACGGGTGTTCTGCGACTCCCTGGACAGCGCTACCTTTCCTTCCATTAGCACCCTTTACTTTTATCTGCACCATGTTTTATCAGGAACAGCCCCTGTTTGCCTCAGTGCCCCAGGCTCCATCAGGAACAGCCCCTGTTTGCCTCGGTGCCCCGTATTCCATCAGGAACAGCCCCTGTTTGCCTCGGTGCCCCGTGTTCCATCAGGAACAGCCCCTGTTTGCCTCGGTGCCCCGTGTTCCATCAGGAACAGCCCCTGTTTCCCTCGGTGCCCGGCGTTCCATCTGGAACAGCCCGTTTGCCTCGGTGCCCGACGTTCCATCAGGAACATCTCCTGTTTCCCTCGGTGGCCCGCGCTCCATCAGGAACAGCCCCCGTTTCCCTCGGTGGCCCGTGTTCCATCAGGAACAGCCCCTGTTTGCCTCGGTGCCCGGTGTTCCATCAGGAACAGCCCCTGTTTCCCTCGGTGCCCCGTGTTCCATCAGGAACAGCCCCCGTTTCCCTCGGTGGCCCGTGTTCCATCAGGAACAGCCCCCGTTTCTCTCGGTGCCCCGTGTTCCATCAGGAACAGCCCCTATTTCTCTCGGTGCCCCGTGTTCCATCAGGAACAGCCCCTATTTCTCTCGGGGCCCCGTGTTCCATCAGGAACAGCCCCCTTCCCGCATGCCCCTCCCAGCGTTACCTGAGGCGGTACTTGGGGCCCGGGCCCGCCCTCAACGCGGCCGGCGGGGCCGGGCGGACACTGCGGGCTCTGATTGGCCGCTGCGCTGACAGCCGAGTGCTGATTGGCCGGCGGATGGCGCCGCCGTCGCCCTTGGCGTTCGGAGAGGCGGGGCCGTTGTTCCGGCCCGGCACCGACGGTGACCCCGGCCCCGACGGTGGCCCCGGCCCGGCCCGGCCCGGCCCGGCCATGCTGTGCCACGGCGAGGGCCTGCTGAGCTCCCTGACGGCTCTGATGGCGCTGGCGCTGGCGCTGAGCCGCAGCCCGGCGCTGGCCTGCCTGCTGCCGGCCGGGCTCTACCTGGCGCTGCACCTCTTGGCCCTGGAGCCCGCGCCGCCCCAGAGCGCGCAGCGCGTCCTGCGGCCCCGCGGCGCCGCCGCCCGCATCGCGCACCGCGGCGGAGCGCACGACGCGCCCGAGAACACGCTGGCCGCCATCCGACAGGTCAGCACGGGCCCCGGGGCTGGGGGTTGTGTCTGATAATCCGCCCTTCCAGCAGCAAGCCGTCCTCAGCGTGAGTAACTCGGGCTCTGCCGATAGCTGCTGGAAGCTGTGTGGGTGATTGAGCCTTCATCCCAAAGGGAACTTCAGCTCCGAATCTTGTGGGAGCTGTTATAGCCTTGGTGCTGATGGGTGTTTCAGCGGTGCGGCGATAATGAAATACTGTGTTTCGTTCATGTAGCAACAGCACACGGAGAGCGGACAGCAAGTCAGTAACAGGTTGTTTGTTTTTTTAACCTTGAAATTCTGTGATGAAAATCCACATTTAGGAGGAAATCTGGTACCAGAACTTAACTGTGGGCAGCCCTGCCATGCCTTACTACTGCCTCGTCTGCAAGGCATCAAGGCACAGCCAGAGTTCAGAGTCTCTTTCTGAGAATCATTTGAAATAGTGATTATCAGTCTCTGCAATGTAGCGTTTCTGTGAGCTTGAGATGTTGCTTCTCTGAGGATCTCTTACCTTTGTGTGAGACAGGTTCTTAGTCCTGATAAATTCTGAAGCTGCACAGTCCTTTTGTGGCAGACACCTGGCGGTAACCTCTGTACCCGGTTTTTGTCTTTCTGGTGCATTGTCCCTTTTCCCAGGAGGGCATTTGTCCTACAGAGCAATTGGTGTTGTTAGCACTTCACTCAAGTGTTTTTCTGAAGAGTTCTTGGGAAAGATCCAGGGCAGGAAAAGGGTGTATGAAATGTTCTAAGGCAGCCTGGCTGCTTCTTGCTCTCTGATATGGCTACTCCTCAGAGAGGAGCAGAAATTTGCCATCCATCTACTGCTTGGTATACATGTGGTAAGCAGTGTTGACTAAGTGTTAAAGTGTAGACATTTGCTTTTCTTGTCTTTCAGAAAATAACATAAGGACTCCAGGGCTATTACATCAGAAGGAGAGACCAGCATTCTTTTCTGCATTTTTATCCTGAAACAGTTTCAACCCCAAGACTGAGGCAGAATTATTATGGTTTCAGCTGTAAAATAGATTAGATGGTTCAGTTGATTTTGGAATACTCAACAATGACTTGGATAAAACCTGCTTTTTTCTGCAGATGCAGACTACTGAAAAGTACATTAATATGTTATTATTTTTTACCAAAATACAAGCTAATTGTAGCTGTACCTGTGTTGAATCTATAAAGCTGTCTCTTCTGTTGTGTATGTGATTTTTAAAATTTTTTTTAAGGCAGCTGAGAATGGAGCAACGGGTGTGGAGCTGGACCTTGAATTCAGTGCAGATGGTGTCCCCATTCTCATGCACGATGACACAGTTGAAAGGACAACTGATGGGGCTGGGAGACTGCAGGACCTGACTTTTGAGGAAATCAGGAAGCTGAATCCAGCTGCAAAACACAGGCTACGGTAAGTGAACTGCTCTGAAATTACTTTCAACAGTGGAAAAATATTGATGAACAAAATTATTGATTTGATCTATCACTGATGAACATTTTTTAAATATAAAATTTAGTCCTATATTTTACTTCTAATTTTATTTTAGAGGTGTGTGAGACTATATCTCCTCACTCATCAGTAGATTAGGAACAGTGAAACACAGTCAAGATAAACTGGCTTTTGAGGACAAAATCCACAGGCATCTAATGTGAAACAGGTCAATATCTACATAAGCTTGTCCTGAATTGACTGCAGGACACTGAAGGTGCTGGGATCTTCATAATATGTCAGAATTGGCTAGAGGAATTACTTCTAAGATTAGTTTTATTCACATGTATTTCTTGACTGATGGTGTTTTGGGGATTCTACACATCAGGTTTATACTGTTGAAGAGGAGCTGACAGATTTTGGGTGCATCACTGTGACCCTAGTGGCTGATTAGGTCATTCCTCGGGGTATGCAAAGGGAATTATTTTTATATATTATTAAGAATTTGATAACAATGCAACTTGTGAAGTATCATAAGTGAGTCCATTTCAGAGGAAGGACTCTGTGTGTGCTCCTGAGACACTGCATTAGGGAATTCCAGAGCTGCAGATGTGCCTCCTGTGAGTGTGTGGCACAGGGAGTATCCTCCCTGTCTCACTGGAAAGGTGATCACCTGGGCCAGGCAGGGGGAATTTCCACAGTAGTGACTGCTGAGCAGCTGCTGTTCACTGTCAGGATCTGTTACCCCCATCAGGGATGATTTATTGATGGGAGAAGCTGCTTCTGCTGATCCTCAGCTTGCCCTGCCTGTTCTGCCAGGATCTGCATTTCTGGCTCAGGGCTGGGGAGTGCAGTAGGAGCAGGAGGAAGGCAGCAGTTGGGACTGAAAGCTCGTTTGTGGGAAGGAGGTGAAGATCTGGGGCTGGTGTTTTGAGGTGGGACACGGGGCCAGTGAGCACTGGATCCCACCTCCAGTTCCAGTGCAGCAGCAAACTGTGTTGGAGTCAGCCCTGTTGGTGGTGACATGCAGGCCCATGTGTGTGCACATGTGTGTTGACTGCATTCCAAGGAGTTCTCTGTTTCTACAGGAGCCAATTCCAGGATGAAAAGGTGCCAACTCTGAGAGAAGCTGTTGTGGAGTCTATGCATCACAATCTCACAATCTACTTCGATGTCAAAGGCCATGCAAACCAGGTACTGCTCACTGCAGCATGACACCTCCCCTCACCCCTGCTTTGGCTTCCCGACCTGCTGGTCTCAGACTGCTCCCTGGGGTACAGTCCCTTTTTAACATGAGTGAGCCCAGGCCTGCTGCTTGTGACACCCTGAGCTGTCCTGGGAAGCTGCAGCTTAAGATTGGCACAAGGCTTGTGCAAGTGTTGCACTCAGCTCCTGTGAAACAGAGCAAAGGGAATTCCCTGCTGTGCTGAGGGGAGTCACAACCTCATCTTCAGCCTCCAGCAAGGGATCTATAATTTGTATTACTGAAGGCAGATGCAAATGATCCATCACTAACATTTTACATAAATTAATTTTTTTCTTTAGCCTAGCAAAGTATAGAATAAATAATTTTCCTCTTCAACTAAAACCTGGGTAGTACTAAAAATTATATCCACAACATATTTAAGGGCATTTCAAACACTGAGAATCCTACTCATTATTGTAAATAGAGTAATGGACAGAAATTCTTTTGCTAAAAAAAAATCAAAATACCATTTTTGAACCAAAATATCATTTCTGTGTTAATGCTATAAACAAGATACTGTTTTTCTTCTTCTCTCTTTCTATTTTATCTTGCAACACAGCAGGAAAGTATTTTTAAGATTGTTCTAAAATGACTTTGCAGTGTAAATTAAATATGAGTGTATGTATAACATCTCTGTGTGTCTCTAATTGCAGGCAGTTGATGCCCTGAAACAACTCTACCAGGAATTTCCACAGTTGTATAACAGCAGCATTGTCTGTTCTTTCATGCCAGATGTTGTTTATAAGGTGATGTTTCCTAAAAGTTTATTTTTAATTTTTTCAGTCCTGTCTGGGGATTTCAGTATGGTATTAAACTCCCAGTTCCAGGTTACTTTTTGGCTGTTCAAATGCCTAAGGCTTTTAAAAACAAATGAAGCATAATGCATAATCCTATTAGATGACCCTACTCATTAGTTGCAAATAGGAATCTACAGCAATTCCCTCCTTTCTGAAAGCATTGCAGACAAATGTGCATTGCTCTTCTAGCTGGTGTCTGGCCAGGTATCTCTGTGCAAGGTACTCGCTAAATAAACCCTTTTTATTCTAGATTATTCCTAAAACTCTATCCTCATTGCCAAGTCTACTTACATTTTTTCCATTATATACATTGCATGACTGCTGTGTAATTTCTTTAACATAAGAGCTGGTGCTTATTCAGTATGATTTGAAGAAAAAAACCCTGTAAAATATAAACATCTTTCTAAAAGAGTTACAAAAGGATCTGGAGGGGAAGGGCAGAAGGATTCTGGTAGAGTTGTAAATGCAAGCTCGGACTTAGTCTCTCATATATCTCAAAAATTGTATTTAATGCAGCTGGGCTTTTGGATGAATTACAGTCTTTTCTCCTTGGTCCTCCAGATGAGACAAGCTGACAGAAATGTTGTGACAGCACTGACCCACAGGCCCTGGCAGCTGAGTCACCTGGGAGATGGGACACCCCGATTCAGTTCCTCCTGGAAGCACTTCTTGTACATGGTGATGGATGTCATTCTGGACTGGAGCCTGCACAGTTTCTTGTGGAGATTGTGTGGGGTTTCAGCTTTCCTCATACAGAAGAATTTTGTTTCTCAGTAAGTGCTGAAGTTTGCTCATTTATCAGGAGACATTCTCTTCTGTTAGTATATAGGGTGGAGTTAACACAGTATGTGCTTATCAAAATGTTCCATTTAGTGTTGCATGAGGTGTCTTGATAATTTCTTCACTCCATGCTGTTTTATGATTTTAAGCCTCTGTCTTTTTTATCTGAATTTTTACCTTCTGTTAGAGCCTACATTTAATCTCAAAAAGTATTTGTTGCTTTTGCCTGTTTACAGTAAGAAAACACAAAAAAAAGGTTGCAGAACATGACACACTTGTTCCTTGATGTGATGCTGATGCAAGACCAAAACTCAGCTGTAGCCTCAGCACTGCCTGCCTTAGCTCTGTTAGTGTCAGGCTGCTCTCAGGGTGTCTCTGTTCCTTGCAGGGACTATGTGAGGCACTGGTCTTCCAGAGGAATTCGAGTGGTGGCCTGGACAGTGAACACATTTGCAGAGAAAAGCTACTACGAGAGTGTACTTGACTGCAGCTACATCACCGACAGCTTGGTGGAGGACTGTGACCCCCACTACTGAGCCAGCCAGGCACACTGCCCTCCTGGGCAGGGCTGCAGCCAGCAGTGCTGATGGACTGCTGAGGAGAGCTCTGGGAAAGGCAGAGCAGCACTTGGCTTCTACCTGTGGTCACATCTCAAATGCAGGTGCAACCACAGAGTCTGAGGAAATCACTGTCATGTGAGAGAATCAGATAATTTTGGTGTCAAAATTTCAAATCCTAAATTGATGTTGGTAATTTTAACTAGCATGTCCTACAAGTGTATACTAATTTGAGGTTGATTTATAGCACCTTAAGATCATTTACATTACTATTCTTAAAGCAGAAACTGGAAATAATGGTACAATGGTGCCAAAATAGAAGATGAGTATATTTCCCTGCCCTGTGTGGAAAGATGGTTGTGCTGAATACTGATGAGGAAAAAAAGCCAACTTTCCATGTGTGATGTGAAGGTTATGAGAATTAACAAATAAAACTTGATTAGCTTCTTATCTTCCAGACCTTTTAAGAGAAACAGTGGAGGATAGGAAATTGTTTCTTCTAATGAAGAAAAAAACACAGCACATGAATGTATTTATTTTTAAGATAAAGCTATATATAGAGTGCTGGTAAGCAGTAGAACAAATGGAGCTGAAATGTCTTTTTAGTTTGCTTTTGGCTGCATGATTGAAGGGCACTCAGAGGGATATGGAAACTGTAATCCAGATTTAACTTGAACTCCAAAGAGTCTGCAGTTACAATAAACGAGTCTTTGACAATTCATGGGGAAGTGTTCTTTATCAGCTGTGCAGAAGGGTATTTATATAAAATGTCAAAATTAGTGCAGATTGTCCCAATTAGGGTAAATCCAAACTTCTGGAACACCACAGATTCATGCTACGACCTGCTGGGGCGGATGGATTTCTTGTTTCCTGAGCTCCATCCAGGCACAAAGAAGCACAAAGGAGGTGCTTTTCCCTGTCACTCACCCCCTGCACTGCAGAAGCAGCAATCTCAGCCTCCTGGTGCACATCCTATAGAATGTGTAGGTTTATGTCCAGATCCTGTCCTGCCCTTCCTGGGTACTGTGGCCTCTGCTGTTACTGCTGAGCCCCTCAGGGGCTCCCACTGAAGGGCAATGACTCTTCATGGCTCATGGCCCTGCTCCAAAGGTCCAACTGGGGTTGCTGCTTGAGTTTCTGGCACTGCTGAATCACCACACTCAGTGCAAACACCAGGTCCATGTCCAGTGCCCACAGCCAGGCTCCACAGCTGTATGTGCAGGGAAACAATAAAACTGAATCTCTGCTCTTGCCTTGTGTGTAAAGTTTGTCCTTTTCTCTGTGCCTGTGGTGGCTGGCTTGTCTTCAGCCTAAATTATGAGCAAGATGAAAAGATGTGCCTCTTTCCAGAGCAACAAGGGAGGGAAAAAACAGGCACTAGTAGAAAATGAGCTAAACAAAACAAAAATTATCGTGGTGGTAGCAAAGTTGTAGTCTTGAATAAAAAGAAGCTGGATCAAATGTCACAGTCATGTATGATAAAAATATGTCTTAGTTGTGTTATTTCCAATCAATCCTTTGTAGTAAAAGACATGTAAAGTTACAGTTTACAAGCAATACTTTTACACAGATGACAATTTGATAAGTAGACACTCTTAGTTCTGATGGCTTCATCAAAGCTGCTTTTAAGTGACTGTAATAAACTGTAAAAATGGCTCAGAAAAAATGAACCCAGTTCACACAAGTTATTTCACAGCCATTACAATGTCTCAGTCATTAAAAACAACTGCACTTTAATATACTTCTGTTTATTTGACCAATACGTCAGATAAAAGCTGATAAAACAGGTAAAACAATATAAATGTTAGAAAAATATTTTTAAAACACAGCTTTTATTTACAGTTAGGCACAAGTTCCCTTATATTTAGTCAACAACACGTGGTCAGCTATGGAGGGAGCCTTACTTCATCGAGGTGATGCCAGCGCTGGGGGAAGGCTGTCACCAAATACCACTGCTGCAAAACAACTCCCACAGGTGGATATTCCCTATCACAGTAAAAAACCGAAGTCCCAACAGATTTTGCAACCTGTTCTTCTAATTTTTTTTCCTTCCATTTAGATGTAAAATAAGATGTTTGAGAGATTCTTTTAGTTATTAGTGCAAGAGAGGATTGCTTCCTGCAGCCAGTGCCTTCACTCGATGCTGTCCGTGCCTGCCCGGGGCTGGAATCCCCCGCTGCCTTCGCTGTCCGTGCCTGCCCGGGGCTGGAACCCTCCGGTGCCATCGCTGCCCGTGCCTGCCCGGGGCTGGAACCCTCCGGTGCCATCGCTGCCCGTGCCTGCCCGGGGCTGGAACCCTCCGGTGCCATCGCTGCCCGTGCCTGCCCGGGGCTGGAACCCTCCGGTGCCATCGCTGCCCGTGCCTGCCCGGGGCTGGAACCCTCCGGTGCCATCGCTGCCCGTGCCTGCCCGGGGCTGGAACCCTCCGGTGCCATCGCTGTCCTCCCCCAGCGCCGCTGCCCGGGCGCGCAGGGCGAGCAGCACGGCCCGGGGCGGGCTGGGCTCGCCGCCTGCTCGGCACAAGGCAAGGAGCGTTAACCCCGCTGCTGGGGCAGCCTCCCCGCCAGAACGGCCCCTGCTCTGCAGGGATCTCTTCTGTCAAGTTTTTGCAATGAAGTTACACGGAAGTTCAGACTGCCATGCAAGATCCCATAGCCTTATTTTACTCTGAGCAGGATGATGTTCTAGGGACTCTACCCTCTTCTGAGTTTCACACCAAGATGTGAAGTCCGTTTCTAAAGGGATTTAATATTTTTGCCTATCTGTTGGGTGCTCCCATAAGACAAAATGGCTCATTTACCCAGGAATTTCACTCTCTAGTACACAGAAGCTGGTGGTCAGTCTTTAGAAGTCACCACCAACACAGAACAAGCTACCAAAAAGCATGGTCTGTAGAAAAAAATTCACCCCACAAGCCCAGTCATTTTGTTTTCTCTCTACACAAGATGCTAAAATGCTGTGTCCCTGACATGCTGCCACATGCTGTGTCTGTACATCAAACATTTTTACTGAGCTGAATTGTTAAGAGCTTTCTGTGTTTCATCTTAGTTGCTTACCTGGTAGAAAGTCACTGCTGCTTGAGATCTCAACAGAAAAGGGATGCTGAAAACAAAATTCACAAGCAGATTTAGGTCATGATTTCCCTTCCGTGTGTGTTATCTTGTATTTGAAAAGATACCAGTTATCTGTAACAAAACCATACTCTCCAAGTCTTGAGCAGGTTTGTGATTATGAGTGTTCAATAGCTATTCTGATTACATTTTTGTATCTGTTCAAGGTAATCTTTAAATTTATTTCCATGCATACAGGACTTTGCCACACATACACCCATCACCTATGCCACACCCCAGATTCTATATAGGGGAATCTACATTTCCCTCTTTTGACTATCTCACCTCATTGTAGGATGTGTTTTGGTTTCTGTCAAATGCCCTTTCTGGGTAGCCTGGCACCTCCTGGGCAGGTTGCATGGATGGGTGGTATGAAGAGGAGCTTCTCTGAAAAACAGTATTTGGCATCAGCAGTCTGTGATCTGGCTTCCAGCTGTGACTGTGTGGTCAGCACTGCTCATCTCCCTTGTCTCAGGGAGATGGCCTTTCCACTAAATCCACAATGAGATCATTCTGGCATCTCCTTCTGAAATCTGATCTTAAAAACTAGAGGAACATTCACACATGGTAGGTGACAAATCTCCCTCTCAGGAGTCCCACTCGTGACACTCAACACGGGCAGATGTTGTCTGAAAATCCCCAGCACATAGCAAATGTCCCTCCATATTCTGCTTACCTCTTTACAGTCAATATTTATTTGTATTATCACACACATATTTATAGTTAACAACAGATCAGTATCAATTATTATCCATACTTGGTTTTTTTATTTATGTAATCATTAGTCAGTCATAAGGGGGATTTGGTTATTTGGGAGGAAGGAGAGGAACCTACCAAGTACTTTTTCTCTATCAGTATTTAGGTCAAGTTTTGAGTTATTACTCAACCCAAATAAAAACACCAGACAGCACCTATATGTCCACATTTTAGCACTAGTTTGATGGCTCAGCAGGCAGGACTGCCTTGAAAAATAAATTCAAGTTTAGTTATCAGTGTGGTGTGGGATTTAAAACGGGGTTAGGTCAAAGCACTCAGTTTTACCTCAGCTGAAAATAACCACAAATCACAACCCCCTAAGGAAATCCACTGCCAGGGAGGAAGGCAGGCTCCTTCTTAGCCTAGGCAAGGTTCAAATGTTCAAACCCTGGGGTGACCATCACTGCATATGAACATTAGGAATGTTTTCTTGAAGTTTCATAACCATAAATGATGTCTGGTGAGGGGAAGGACTTTTCTATATCCAGACTGAATTCCAGCCTGGAACAAATAATTAGGGAACTTTCACAGCATCCTTTTGCTGTCTGGAGTTACGTAGCAAGCATTTAGATGAAGTTTTAAGTGCAGCCTTTTCCCAAACCAGCAGGCTGTTTGCACAGCTGGAGGAGCCCCAAGGACCTGCACCAAGCAATTAAACAGCAGAAGCTGAGCAGTCAGACTGACCTGCTGGCCTCTTCCTCCCAGGGCAGACAAGCTTCTCTTTGACCTTTGCTCTTTTTGTAGCTTTTGGAGTAGAAACTTCTTATCCTTTCCTGCCTGTAGTCAAGATACATTTAATCATTAACTGGAACTCACTAATTATCCTTGAGAGGCACAAGGCCTGTAAGTAACCAGTGACCAAAATAATTCCTTCTATTCTAAAATAATCTGTCTACAGAGGGAGCTGCAGCAACACATCTTGAAGATAGAATTCTTTTGCTACAACTCTGTGAGTTAAATTTTCCTGCCATTCCCATGAGGAAGGGCTCCCACCCTCCTTTGCACAGTTATAGGAAAAACAGGTTACAGCCCCACAAAGCTGGATGAGACAATCAACATAGAAGCCAAATTATACAAAAGAAACAAATGAAAGCCAAACTTACATTAATAATTTGGTTATGTAAGAGTTTGGTCATGGTCCTCCTTGCTTGTATTATTTGCCAGTAAAGATAAGTAACAACTCTAAAGAAAAGAAAATAAAAGGTTCATCATATAAGCACTTTATTCTAGTCAGTGTCTGGATAGAAATGTATCTTGTTCATTTTAACCCATTAAAAGACATATATACACACATCTCTGTACACACTCACAGAAAACAGATGCATACAATTACACAAAGAATGGCAAACACATGGATTTGCCTAAAACAAGGCAAATGCATGAAATTACTTAAAACATTCTTTTGGAAAAGACCCAAAAATTTGTGGACTTCTATTCAAAATGAGAGGTACATTTAAGTGAGTCAACAATACAAGATGCATTTCACATAACAAAATAACATAGAATGACTCTGTCATTGCCAGTTTTTTCCACTAAAGGCCCTTTTCTGGTTCTTTCCATTAGCAGATACTTACAGTACAAAACTTGAGATGATGAAGAAGAAAAGTTCACTTGAAATTAAATTGTGGTAGATCCACACTACCCATTTCCAGGCAGTGTAGCTTTCCAGTATTTGTATCCACTCAGCAACTGCAGCATACATGGAAGGCAAACCTCTGAAAGGACCACATTCTTCTGAAGGTTTTAACCTGAGAGTGTGCAAAAGCAGCTACTTAAAGCTTTGTATGTTAACCAGTGAATTAGTTAACATTGTGATTTTGTATATCAAGATGCTCCTCAGTTTTCTATAGCCCTCTACTGTCTTTGGACTCCCAGGGTACTTCCATGATCTGTATTTCATTTTTAACTTGTGTCCCTCTCCAGCCATTAAATTCCCACCCCAGACAATGCAGTGAGACATGAGTCCTTGCTGCAATGGATCAGTACCAAGCCCTGTAAGCACAACCTTGACTTAAATATAACATGTCAATCACTGTAGCACACACTACAGAAAATTGAAAAACTGGATTTTTTTAACATTTCACCACAAGGTGAAATCATTTCACCTTGCCTTCAGGGACATGAGTCACTGCAGATCTTCAGTAACAACAGAAGGTGGTAAAATGAGACTGCTCATTATAAGAATTAACATTTTCAGGTAGACTGAAATAGGAAAGTGTTTGCTTTGAAACTGAACCACTCCAGACAGTCTGAAATTCCCACTTGCCCTCAGGAAATGACAGCTCTGACAGCTTTCATCCCATCTGGTTTCATGTGTGGTCACCTGCCTCACTAAATACCAAAATCATGCTGCTGACTATTGTCAAGAGAAAAGCACATCCATGCTGCCCTCCCTCCTGTGACCAGAGTAGCACACACAGAACCAAAGCAGCTTTGAAATACTGGTAACAACCCAGATGCATTGCTACAGGGTCAGCCCTGCCTGCAGAAAGAGCCTCTGAAGTTCAGAAATAATCCAGGAGCTGACCTCAACTGAGTTTTCCCAGGTGTTTCTCTGCTGCAGACCCAGAATCACCTATACTATAAGTAAGCTGGGAACTAGGACTTGGTAGCAACTTTTTCAAGGGGAGGAAAAGTAAAATTTGATGCACTTAAATAGGAATCCAAACTTCAATGCAACTTTGTTTCTCCTCCTACTTTCTCATGGGACAAATTACTCAGTGAGTCACATTCTCACAAGCTCACAGAGCAGATCTTGTTTTCAGAGTACAGAACATCACATGAACACCTGAAACCTTGCACCAGCAGTTAATATAACTTCTTTTACAGAGAAATGCAGATCCTCTGCCTGGTATCAGGTCACACAGCATAATTTAGTAGGCCTGGATGCCAGTGATCTTCCATACTTCCAGACAGTGACTCCAATGACAGACAGGACTCCAAGGAAGGAAGGACAAAACAGCAGGAAAATGAAGGAGGTCATCATTTGAGCAGTTCTCCAGACTTTGCAAGGGGGCTGGCAATTCCTCATCAGACTGACCTTTAAAGAGAGGAAGGTACTTTGGAATGCTGTTACCTGCCACTTCAACTTGGTTTAAGTCAATCCCACTGAAATTGCTGAAATAGCATCAATCAGAAATTTCCAACAACAACTTTCATGTGAATTTGATAGATAGAGTGTAGCTTTAGAAAACTTCAAGAATATAATCTTAAAATAGTAAGAAGCAAAATGAGGTTGTGATGGGTTCTTCATAAGTCTGCTAGGTAGAGTTTGCTTTTGTAGCATATGCAAACTCATGGTTCAGGGAAATTTGAATCCATCTTTCTACCTACAGCTTTGTTCTTCTACATTCAACACTACAAATTGCTTCATGACCTAACAAACAACTTATTATCTGGTCATACTACCAAGAAAAAGAATTCCGAAAAGAAGACATTTCCACCATGATCTTTAGCTGAATCACCCTGCTTACACCTAGATAACTTCACAGGAGGGAGTGGCTGGGGAGCAACTGAGAGGCCAAAGTCACAGCCACAGGCTGAGTGTCTATACTGACATATGCACTCGTCCACTGTTAGCTCTCCAGCCTTTAATTTTACTACTTTATTATGATGAATATATGCAAAGTTTGTTACCTTTTTCACAAAAAATACTATAAGAAATGCTATCATCTGGATACCAGGCAACAGAGGTGAGAACAGGATACCAATCCTAAAAGGAAGGATTTATAGAAGAAAAAAGTTACATCTTCACTATTCACCGTTCAATTCTCTGTGCACTGAAAGCAGAAAAATACCACAATAACTTCACATACAGATAGTGTGGGATTAGTTGGAAATATGATTTTGTTACCCTTGATCCTCTATCAGTAAGTCCACCTTGAAAATATGCAATTTCAAACACACATATCTATGTACAGATCTGCAGAACCCTCTTATAACTGGAGTAACATACTCATTCTTGGAAATAAGGCATCTTTTCCAGCATTTAATACTGAGACTATTTCAACAAGGACATCATCCCAGTGAGGAAGTAAACAAAACTCCAGGATATTCCTTCAGGATCCTATCAGGTTTCTCCCAGACCAGGTGGCAACCAGGTAAATTACTGACTGAAGTTATTGTCACTGCCCACATAATTACTTTGGCAAGTCACAATTCTTACCAAAGGCACTGAACAGCTCATCTCCCAGTTATTTATCCTGTTCTTTCTGGAAAACACCCACAAACAGAATAAGATTTTTTCTATGATAGTTCTACATGCAAATGAAGTTTTGGCTGTAAATTTAACACTTACCAGGTCAAAGTCTGTGCATAGATCAAATCTAAAACATTTCGCCCAATATCAAATTCTGGCAGCCCCAGGCTCACACAGACTGTAGTTCTAATAATTCTGGGGGAGGAAACAAAAAACTATAGCACAACAGCATTTGCTAAATGATAAAGTCCCCTGTAGAAATCCCTGAAAATGACCTTCTGAAAACAAGCAACAGTGACAAATTATTTAGAGGCTGTAGTAGTGTCATGCAAATAAGCCACAGCTCATTCATTAGACAGTACAGCAAAAATGAATCAATTTGGAAAAAAAAAATCCTGTGAAACAAAGCAGGGTTGAAGTAAGACCTAGTACATGTTTCACACAACTGAAACAGAGAACCACAAGGATTTCTTACATATCAGTACATATCTATTCTATAGTAACTACTTGTTGCTTCAAGCACAAGTATTCTTGTGCTAAAGCAGCTGAAATGTCAAGGGACCTCAGAACAAAACTGTAACAGGTTTTTCAGGTCCTGAGAATTTTCATCATCAATAAAAAAGAATGAAATTTGTACACTGATACTCTTAATGTACCCTCAAATACGTCCTACTTCAAACTAACTGAGGTTGCAAGGAGCTGAGACAGACAGGTAAGAAAGTACTGAGAGGATTCCTACTGAGAATCAACAATCCCTTTTAGTCACCTCCTTTTTCCTGAGCTGGGGAGACTCAGCTTTTTGCTTGCTGTGGCGAGAGTAATTAAGATTTTGGTAACTATCACATCTTGATACCACCTTGTCAACTGCATCATCAACAGAGCTGGGCTTTCAGGAGGTTACTCTGAGCACAAAATGTTAAATACAAGCAATTGCACTTTGAACCTTTCACATGTCTACGTCAGGTGCTTTGCCCAGCTTACGGGAGGCCATTCATTCATCACAGCTGACATTGCAGTTTTAGTTCTGTGACTTTCTGCTGGGAGGTGGTTTCCTACTGAACACAACAACAGGAGGATTAAAGTACACTGCCAGGAGCTATGGAGGAAAAGTTCACAAGAACTTCTCAACATTGTCTTGTATAAATTTAAGAAAAAGTTAACAAAGCCCTACCTTGTAAACCAGTCTTGTTCAAATCATGGGCATAGAGCAAACAATGGATCTCCTACACAAAAGTGTGGCCAGGGATCTAAATGCTCTGTAGAGCTGGCAAGCACTTAAATACTGCCTAAGCCATAAGCAATGTTTGGCACTAAGAAGGTTCACACAACAGATGTCGGAAGTAAATTACTTTTTCCTTACATCCAGTTCACAATACTTTCTCATTTATCCTGCTGTAGACCTCTACCTTTGAGAGACTCATTATGTACTTGGTAAGACAGATAGAATCAGATTTTAAACTTGTGGACACAATAGTGACATAACTAAGAGGGAAAGAAATCACAGTAGGTACACCAAGGAAAGGCAGCAGTGTGCCCATGCTTGTGCACAGAATATGGATTTTTGCTTGAGATAGGATGGTTGTCACCTCACTCTCAGGAAATTTGTGAGAGTAGAATGTGGCTTCCCCCCTGCATGTGTTTCCATCTCTAAAGGGAAAAAGGACACACGGACCTCCTTCTAAGGAGGAACAGCAATAGACACAAGGCATGTACACAGAGACTCTGCCTGGTAGGGAAAACCAAGGAAACTTCAGTGGTGCCACAGCCATGCTTCTGCTGGACTTTTCTCACATGGAGAAAACAGACTATATCCTTGATTAATGAATGAAAAGATTACAAAAGTAGTACTCACCTTTGTAAAAACTCTCCAAAGAAAGAGCCAAGCAAACAAAATATGAAGTCAACTAGAACAAGACGATAGATATCTTGGCCAACCAAAGTTTCCCAGCACTTTAAGAAACAGAAGAAAAAAAAAATCAAACTAGAATTTAAAAATGATGCTATTTAAACATTGTTCCCAAATGCCTGGGCATCTGAAACTTGATCAAAGATCTGAAATCTTGATCAAATACATTCTAGCTGTCTGGCAAATCATAGTTGACTTCTCAGTGAACAATGCTGCCATCCAGCTGAGACTTGAGCTGGGCCATTCATTTTTTTCTAGAGTTGGTTTCTCTCAAGTTGCTAATAAAAATTGTTAGGGTAGGAAACTCAGCTTCCCATGACACCACATGTGCTCCTCTTTTCTGAGGCAAGTCTCTTATCGAAATGGTTCCTAACCTGGCACTGCAAGTCAGAGATTTGTGGTTTTGAAACTTTACCTGTGACTCTGAGGTAGCCACGATGTTCAGCCAGTAGTAGCACAGTATTCCAACAATTGAAATTTTCAGGATGATATTTCTAAAAAGAAGAAGAAACAGTAACTGCACCAATAGCTGGTCCATACCTGGAGGGAGTGATGGCAGGATGACCACTGGTTACACTTTTTACCTCCTCTTGGCACTGCAGAGTGCCAGGACTAGCAGGAGCTCTCCTGGGAGCTCAGGTGTGGCATTGTTCTATTGTTCTGGCAGAAGGGGAGCTGGGCATGACAACCTTGGCACAATATCTGCTTAACAGGCTGCTGGCTGGCTGTGGGGGCTCCTCAGGGGAGGGAGGGCTGAGAGACACCAGGTAGAGTAAATTCCAGGCATCTGTTTTTAAGTGAGATGACCTCAGTCCTCTCTCTACTTCCTTTCCTTTCCAGGGGAGGGGCCAACAGCCCAGGGGCCATCAAGGAGTGCTACAAGCCCAGTGTCACAGTTCACCCAGCTGGGAGAGAAACCATTCCTCATCCTCATGCAGAGATATAACATCTCAGAAGCTCATGAAAGACAAAGGGTCATGATGACAAGAGTGTACAGAAGCCTTTGGAGAAGATGAACTCTCCTCCATAGCTCTCTATTCCCCCCACACCACCCAGACACAGCTTTGTATCACAAAGAAATCAGTCAACTTCAGGCTGAAAGCACTAAGGGGTGGCAGCAAGAAATACCTGATAATAGTGACATATATGTGCTGTCCAGGAGTCTGAAAATTCTCCAGGTGCCCAAGCCAGGAGAAGAAGAATGGGACCAATGTGTTGAGGAGAGATACAATCACAGGTAGCACCAACATGGCAGCTTGTCTCTGCAGATCATTGCTATACCCTTTCATAAACAGCTAAGAGAGGAAAAAAAAACCATAATGAAACAACCCAAACTTGGAGCCTTCACCAAAATGCTGTCTCAAGGTGTGTCCACAGAGAAGCCCCCTGGCTGACCTCCCTGGATGTTCTCAGGTTAGAGACTGCCATGTTTTAGGGGCCCATGAGCAGCAGCACAGTGACCCACTCCCCTTCCCTAAATTATGTGGGACCAAGGGTGGGAGCCCCAGCTCAAACTCAGCTCCTGGGGAAGAAGGGGCAGGTCTTGCTGGGGCTGCTTCTTGCTGTTTCTCCCCAGGTCACCAGATGCATTGTCCCTAAGCTGACCATGGGCCCAGGCAAGCAGCTGCTGGAGAGAGGAGGGAGATTTGCTCAGACCCCTCAGGTCCCTCACTCTTGCCATTGTCCCCAGTGGGGCAGGCCTTGCAAAGCAGCTCTTTAAGGCCAGCAGAAATTGTGTGTGCTCTGGCAGCAACAACAGCTCTGCCTGCCTGTGCTCCTCATAGTGAACAGAGCTCACACTCAGTGTGAAACACCTATGAGAAAAATGCAAATTCTGGCCTTACCTCGAGGTTATTAATGGAGAGGAAGTAAACACCAGCACAAGCAGCTACTGCTGTTGCCAGGGAAGCAACCCAAGCAATGAGATGAGTAGCAAAACGAGCAACTCTCTCCATCACAGAAAAATTTTGAATTTCTTTGTTTAGTTCAGTGAGACCTTCCTGCAAAGAAACAATTCCTAATGAAGAAGTTCTTAGTCAACAGCATAAGGCAAAACTTGTTTCAGGGCACTACCAGAGAAACTGAATGAAAGATTATTGCTACAGAAGATGGGCAGAGTAATATCCTAGGAACATTTACTGGGAAATTTTGTGTTCCTATCCTAGAAGTCAAGTTTCACAGAAAATATTTCCAGCCTGCCTTTTGTTTATAAAATAGTTAAATAGCAGGAAGGAGGAAAACCTGAATAAATACTCTGTATGGCAAATATTTAATAGTCACAGAAACTCATTCAACAGAACAGAAGCACACAAATATTTATATAAACCTCAATGAGAAAAGGAAAACGAGCGGCTAAGCCAATGCCAGGAGCTCAGACAAAATGAAACTCAGGAAATCAGGAAGATTTCAATCTCTTAGGCACAGGACTAGCACACTGGTGTTACTCTGCCAGAGAGTTGTATGTGCACACACAAGTTTGTATGCACAACTACGTCTCTAACAGAATGACTCACACACATTAGTTTTGTACCTCCTGTGCTTTGTACCTTTATTTGTGTGAGGAGATTCTTTTGTTGCAGCTTCACAGCTTTTTCATTAGTTATATTGAAGTCCCAAGTGCAGAGCAGCTTGCTGGCATTCACAGAGCGTGCCTGAGGGTTAACAAAGTTCCTGGAGAATAATCTTGCCATGCTGCAATGAAAATTAAATTGGTCAGATGCGTAACAGGGAAATTCATCAAGTCTGTCAAGCAGGGCAAGGAGGGAGATTTGTCAGCTTTTTCATCCCATCACAAGTTTATTGGACCTACGTCAGAGCATGTCACATACAACAATGTGGAAAATAAACTTTAATGTAAGGAATTCTAGCATTTCCATCTCAAGATTGTTGCTGACAATCTTTACCTCTGGAAGGCCACATCAATAAGAAACAATATTAGGAGCAACAGCTTACAAAAGAGGATCACAATATTCCCAGTTTGAAGTAGGATTCTCTGTATGTCCTTCACTATCTTGCAGTTATTTTTAATTTCTGTAATAAAGGTTTGATTCCTGGAGACTATCTTTTGAGCAGAAATTTCTACTTAAACTCTACACCTGTAAATAAGGACTTACAGAAACATACTCAAGTAATTATTACTTCTAACTGTTGGCAGGATGGAGTTTTTTATTGTGTGGCAATTTCCCCCTTAATATAAGAGAAATAGGAATTCACAGTCAGTTTACCTGAACAACAAGATAAGAAAACAGATGACAAAATATGTTCCAACAGTAAAAATATAGGCCAGCTGCATGTTGTAAGATGCACCGGTCTCCACTTTACTGATTGTAGCATTGGTGTAAGAGCCATAGTAGAGCACTGTTTGTTGAAAATAACCCTGAAAAGACAAGGACATTATTCAGAATATTTGCTACCACCTCCATGGTAGCAAGCATCATCTGAAGACAAATAACTGGAGGTGGCAGCTGTGTATTCCTTATCATGAAACCACAGGTGTGATTGAATTTAATACTTACAGCTCCAGTGAGCAGCTCCAGGCCCGTGAAGGAAAGGTTATTTGGTTCTGCTGCAAGAAACTGAGGAATTGTGATGAAACCAAAGTTTATGAGGAAAGAGAAGATGTTAAAATTTAGCAGCCACTTCAAAAAAACAAAATAAGAAAGAACACTTGTTCCAAACTCAGCACCAATGATCTTCAGAGTCTTGTGCCATGGCCGCAGTTGGTGAAAATATTCTGAAAGGGTATTGCCAAATCGCCGAAATGACTGCAGGGAAAAAGAGGAGAGACATGAATCTCAGCAAGCAAACAGGACTCAGCTTCACATTTTAATGCTGCAGTTTCATTTTGATGTTAAGGATGGATTTACCCCACTGCATGCACCATAAGACGGTGAACTGGTGCTCCTAAGTGCTCCTGCAGTGCAAGTCATTATTAATGAACACTGCAGCAATTAACTGGATCCTTGGTAAGTAACATGAAGCAAGACACCAGATTCCTCTGGAGACAGTGGTAACATTGCAGCTAGAGTGGTTTGCTCTGTTGTGAGTGACAAAAGTTTCTGGCACTTACCACTGCTGCTCCCTGCAGACACTGTGTACACTGAGCACCACGATGCCTTGATTTTCTGGTTATTTCTTTCAGAACTTTGTTTCTGTGGAAGAGCAGGGCAGGGGTGACAAGCATTACAGTATGAGTTGTAATCGAATCAAGAAGCCAAAGAAGATGCTGCAAATACAGTTTCAGCCCTGTGCACATGAACAGAATTAGTACAACATGGAGATGCTCTTACTGGTTCATTTCGTATCAGCTGATACCTTGGCTTCTGTCCCTGCTATGACAGCATGTTCTAACCCCTCCACAAACTCAAACTGGCAGGAGAATTTAAATATATTTTGTAAGGAGACAAAAGGATGGTTGAGATCATGTGGTCTCTTCTCCATTTTCAATAACCAAATCTCAGGACCTTGATATTCTGTTTTATATTACTGTGAGAGATTGTTCTTATCTCCATAGTTAAATTATTTTCTCTTGCAAGACATTAACTTTTTAAGAATGCATTAAAAAATACTTTGCCATAAAGTGGCAAACCAAAGTTCAGCAAATGGCAAACTCCCATAGTTGATAGCTAGCTGTTGCTGGAAGTAGATGTTTTTAAAACTAAATACAAACTTTCATTTTTACCTGATCTCTCTCTTTTTTCTCATGGTCTCTGGCATCCTCTGGATTGCTTTAATCCTTTCATTGTTGGACATACTTGCAAGACTTCCAACTAAATCTTCCTCTGCACCGAACCCATGCGAAAAACAAGATTTGGGGGGAAGAATACAGTAATTTTTATACACAACCAGAAATGGATATAACAACATCCTCCATTTACACTGCTACTAAGGCGTGCAAGGTGAGACTTAATAATTTTGCCCAGAATATCTTCAGCTCCCTCAGAACTCTAAATCAGATGCAAGTAGTCCAATAATGTTTATAGAAAGAACTGCCATATAAAGGAAAATTAAATACTGACAAAACTCCAAGATTCTGGTCCACTGCTTGATCACTGTTTGATAGTTAGACTTCTGTGATGCGACATATTGACTTGAAAATTAAACTTTTGATTTATTTATCCTGTAATTTTAGTTGATGTCAGTGCCCCTACTTATCACTACCTATGCCACAGACACCCCTCTCTGACCTGACAATCAGGCTGCTTTTCCATAGTTGGAATTTGATGGTAATTCTAGAAATAGTGGCTGAAAGCAATCTATTAGCTGGTCAAAGAAGTTCTAATAAGGAGCTTAGCATTTCTTTCTACAATTTAACACCCTCATACTGCACTCATTTATCATGGGATCTGAGTGTGTTAGGAGAGCATAAAAGATTTATCACTACCATAACACAAACCTAAGCTGTTCCCATAACCATAGAAGGGCTGTACACACAGTTCTGGTGAAAAACAGAGCAGCATCAACCACACACCATGCATGAGTAAGACACTGTCAAATACTGAGCTCCTTATCTAAAGCCCTACCTTCCCTGTGCACTGGATCTGTTTCAAGCATGCTGGAAGAAGTCCTGAAGATCTCATCGGGTGGTCTTCGGTTGCGTCTCCGAATGAAGCTGTCTGAGTAACACACACTCTTTAGGAAGCCCAGAGAGTCCGGACAATTGCACTTAAGAAATTCAAATTTCACTTTGAGAAGAACAAGCTAAAAGTCTATCCTTTAATCTCACTAACTTCATGCAAACACACTCCCCCACTCATGTTTTTCCTGGTTGTATTTGACAAGCACAAGCATTTTTTCAGATAAATGCTGGAAAAGAAGAACTGAGGCCAGTCTTCAGCTGTCATAGAGAACTCCATCTAACCCATTCACAAATGCTCACATTCCCAATTCAAAACTTTCTTCCTAGAAGACAAGCCCTTTCTTTAAAAATCCTTCCCCAGCCTTCAGGGGGATCATTTTAGAATCACACTCCTTCACACTGAGTAAGTTCTATGTGCCAAACTCCCATTTCCCTGGGGCCAAAATGCAGCTGCTCACCCCACCTTTTCATCCACTTATTCAAACAGGTGACTACACTCCTTAAAACCATCTGCCTTCCAGCCATGACACAGATGAGTTTAGCCACAGCTTTCCTTGCCTGGCCTTCCCAGTAAGATAATGGCCAGTCCCAGTGTCACACACCAATGTGGAGCTCAGCTCTCTGATGTGGAAGGACCCCATTTATGACCCCTCTTATTAGGTGAAGGTATTCAAACCTGAACAAGAAGGCTTTAAAATATTTATTAGTATTATTTTATGGAGGGTGAGATTGACATGCAATATTGTGAAGCACCACAATCCTTACCTTCTGATCCACTGGAAATTCCATGAGTGTAGGGATAATCCAGCATATGGGAAGTAGAATGTGGGGTGTAAGTCAGTTCTGGCTCAGGCTCAAAGGAAGGATTGTCTGTTGAAGGAAATCAGAGTTACACAAAGCTGCAAACAGCTATGGGTTATTTACAGACACAGAATGCCAAGCCTGTGACAAAATACGGATCTAGTGCCAACACAGCAACCTAGTCCCTCAACAAAACTCCCATATTCCACCCCAATGTACATCCCAGTACTCAACAACTTACTCAGTCCATACAAGACAATTTTATTGATCTGTTAGTACAACAATCCATGGATTTGCTAATAAAACACATGAACTGCTTAAAAAAACCAAAAAGCTAAAAATATTTACAGAGCTGAGCTTTGCAGAGCAGCAGGACTCCCTCGGGACAGAGCCAAGTGCTATTTGTTCCAGGCCTTCTCTAAGCTGGTCACATGAGACATTACATACCTGTGAAATTTCCATATGGACTTGTGCTGGGTAAATCCTGGCTGTCAGAGCCAAGTCCCAGGGAAGCCATGGGGATGGCCACAGGGTAGTTCTGCTCCCTGCCTCTGTGCTCTCCATAGTGATCATACTGAGATGAATCATAAGAAGTTTGGTGAGAGAATGGATTCCTTTGAGAACTCCCCCTGTGGAAGCAATAAAAAAGAAAATCCTGACTGTCATAAAGACCCTCAACAGGTATCCTGAATTTGAGTGCTTTATAAAGCAAACTATGATACTGAGAGATATTTTGTATTTAGAACTTCAACAATACAATTCTGATTTGGTCATCAAATGAATTTAAGAAGGTTAAAATTTTTCTCCACCTGAAGTTAGCTTAGAATCTAACTAAACAGGAATACTGGCTTGGAAAACAAAGACATCCAAGGTTATATCCCACTGTGCACATTACTGGAACTAAAAAATATGTACACCATTATGCCATAAATACATTTAACTAAAATTCATCCAACATGTAAAAAATAAACACACCATTTCCTTTGATTGCTGCCTTCCTGGTAACAGTTTTAAAAACTTGTCTGAGAATGAAAGCATAAAGGAGGGATTAAAATAAATCTACAAATCAAAACTCCAGAGAAGATCTTCTGCATATAAATGAACATTTCTTATGGCACAGTCACAGAGCAAAATTAAATAAACTCACCTTCTATCAATTTCCAATGTCTCTGAGAAGTGGTAGTCTGGATTTTCAAAGGCTTCATTGTAATGATAAGACATGACAAGTCCTTGGTTTGAAGGATGAAATCTTCCTTATTTTTGTCTCCACTGCTTCATTAATATGTTAAAAGGAAGACTGATTACAGACCTGATTACAAAACAGATGCAGGTGCATAAAAATAAAAAGGAAGGAACTCCATTTTAGCAACTTAGAAGATTCTACTAACAAATAACATGAACCAGTATAAATCAGCAGTGGTTGTTACTTCATCACCTCACCATTGGGAAATGGGGGTCCCCCAGAAGTTGCAGGTCAAATAGGAACTCATCTTTCTCTATAGTTACAGATTTGCAGTGCCACAGAAATTTTCCCAACACTAATGAGGCCAGGCTTTAGAAGCATGTCAAAACATTAGGAAAAAAATAAAGTTCTCTCTCCTCCTTAAACAGCAAAAGCCAAATGCACTAATTTTCTCAAAAAAATTAACTCAGTTTCTAAAATGAAAGAGAAAGTGAAGCCTGCCCTGTTCCTTGCTAGCAGTGCATCTCTAAACTTTAGTTGTGAATAAGGGACCTGAGGGACTGGTTTTGTACAGAGCTGACAACATCTAGAGACTCATTCCTAATGAGGGCTCTTCTAATGGTTTAATTCCTCAATCCTTTAAATAGGCCTGGTTTTAGATTTCTCACAGAGTGCTCCATTTTAATCTTAAACAGCCAGACTTAGACAGAATTTATTGAATGGGAGTCCTCATGAGCCAGTAAAAAGGGAATGTTACATTAGGAGAAGAGAATCCAAATTAAGCAGGCAGTTCTTGCAATTAATCAAAAATCATACTCAAAATAAAAAGGAAACTATTTTTACCATTTCTTCTTAAAGGCACCATGCAAGCTTCCTAAGCTGGCAAGCTATTCCCCAGCAGGGAAGGGAAAAATAAACTATAAAGGGCTGGTAAAGCCCATCGGAACCTATTTTTATTTTGGCCAGAAAAGCAGAGCTGAATCTCATTTAACAGTAGAGTCTCAACATTTTTCATTTATATTGGATTTTATTTGTGATGTAGCAAAGGAAGTATTATATGAAAAGTAGCTTCATAATGGATAAATATACAGTGTCTAGTTTCTGAGGGCTTCTCAATCTTATTCTGCCAAAAGAAGTTCTTCAATTACTGTTGTGTCATTTACATGCCTTAAGAGCTTGGAACACAGTCTAAAATCCTGCAGTGTGATGTAGTTGTAAAACACTGCCCGGGTTTTGCACCCTGCCTTGCAGAATTATGCTCATAAACACGAGGGATTGATTGAATCAAAGTCCAACATTTGAATCAGAACACTGCCTACACTTTGATTACAGCATGAGGAAGGGTGCTCTGAGGTTCAGGTACTCAGCACATCCAGTAAAAGCACACCAGGAAACGGGAACACACAGTGCATCACCCTGCTGCTGCTGCAAACAACAGGGTGTGATTGCTGCCAAAAAGAAACCAGAAACTGTCTCTCCTAAGTGACTCTTGTGTTTCTTCAGGCAACAATTTCACATCTACAGAGACAGAGAGAGGTTCTCATGAAAGCACAAGAGTAGTTAGCAGAGCCTTCTTTCCTCATCTCCAAAAAAACTTAGTAAATGCCCCATGAATCCAAAGGTCTTACATAAAAGTAATCCAAGGCTCTTACTTAAAAGTCATGAGAAGCTTAAATCTCCTGAAGAGGTAGATTTCCTTTGACAGGAAGCACTTAGCTCTTGGTGATCTTTTGAGAACTAGCTCAGAATATATTTGAACGTCTGTACAAACCCTTCAGGAATTAGTACATTCTGTCCCTATATTCTATTTAAAAGCATGGAAATGATTCTTGAAAAAGATTATCATGGTTCTCTGCAAATACTTGCTTGGAAAACTAAACATCTCCTATAAATGTGGCTTATATTTCAAACTGCAATGAAAAGCTGAAGAGGGAAACTACTTTCTCAGGAGAAGAAAATTCTGAGACAATTCCCTTTGAAGAGTGTGCAAAATTACATTTTTCTATTTTTTTAATCTGATTTCCCAGGAACCCAACTCTCTTGGACTCAGCTATCCAAAAAGCTGGGAAGCTTGCCAGCAGGGCAGCTGGAAAGCTGAGCACTGATCTAAACAGTTTGCCAACTGGCCTGGTCCTCATTGGAGCTGTAGAGAGCACCGACATTTTGATGGAAGTGCATGGGTTGTGCAGACCCAGAAGCAAACTGGCAGAAAGCATCAGCCATCCATATCAACCAACTTGCTGACATCATCCAACCAGAAGAAACAGATAAGCCTGGCTGAAAAATCTATCCAGCATTTTTCTCTTACTCATTTGAAAGACCTCAAGGCTTATCCATAAAGGCTTCCTCAGAAACTCAAAAAAGCCCAGGATAGATTCTCTGTTGGCTCTGTCATTATGCACTTTGTTTTCTTTGAGTCTTATGATGCACTGCATGCCAGGATCACAATGAAAATCCACAGGGACATTTACAGTCTAACACTGAACCCAGCATCTGAAAATACAGTTTTTTCTCCACCCAAAGTTTTAATGACTTGAAGTAAATTTTCCACGTATGCAGAGGCAAATTCAAATCTGGCAGTTTATACATTTCTGACCAGTCATAGCTCACTGGAAAGAACCCCAAGCAGGTAATGCTCAAACTAAACCATCTCTTTGCTCTTTTTACCCTATGATGGAATGCAGCAAACCATAGTTCCAGGAAAAGATAGGACATTTAGACTTAGTTTTTTCCTTTAAAAATTATTTAGAAGGAAAAAAAATAGCTGGAAGACAGAGGTTATTTGTGAAAGACAGAAAGTGGGATCTTGACAAATATTCCCTCTGCAGAGTGGTGTCCACTTGTGGGTTACATTTTCGGATTTCAGCAAGCAATTTATCTTGCTGAAACAAACAAATCCCGTGCACCTTCTCTGGAGTACAGAAGCATTTAAGATCAGTGGGTTTAATGACCATTGATATGTAAATAAATTAGAAGATCTGTGGAGGGCGGGTGCTTCCCGCTCAAATCGTTCAACCCTGTAATGATATAGACCAGGAAGCTCCAAGCAGTGCAGACTCATACTTCTGAATCACCTCCCAGAAAAATAACTGCCTTCTAGTCACAGATCAACAGCCTTGATCTGTGACTAGATCAATATTCCAGGTTAGTTTCATCCCTTCCTGTGCAGGTAATGTTCTGTTATAGACACTAATCCTCAGGTAGAACATAATAAAACAAACATGAGTGTCATGCCAAAACAGCACTTTGTCCTGGCATCAAGTTTAAGGAAAGCCATTTAGACATTCAAGCTCCTTACCTGTAATCTCTCAGTAAAAAAAGATTTCATTAGGTAAATCCTATTTGCACACATCTTGAAGTGGAATAAAAACAAGGAATTCCAGAACTGCATCATAGATAACTTAATAATGTTGAATGAAGGGAATAGAACTCATGGACGAAGTGATTCAGAGGGCTGAATGCGCTCTATTTCCATAAAGATTGTTTAGTTTTGTAGGGTATGACTACACAGGGCTTCACAGTCACTCAAGTTTTATTCATGAATGCCTGTCCTGTTTAACATGTTCCACACATCATGATGACAAAGAACCAGACTGATTTCTGGAAGCCAAAAGTGAGTTTGAGAGACAAGCTGGAATTTTACATTCTGCATCAGCAGCTGGATTTCAGTACTGATCACTACTTTTCCACTGTCTCAGTCCCAACAATTTCAACACTTCTGCAACAGACAAGGAAAGCCTCTCAGAAAATCTAAAGGGCTTGTGTACTGACACTAACCAAACACTACACTGGGAAAAACCTCATCTCTCAATGGTGTATTAGCAATGGAACCACGTGAATCATACACGGAAGCAAAGCCACTTATCTTTACTGCATCTTGCCAAAGTACCCAACAAGCACCAACAAACACCACTTCTTGCAGGCATCCCTTTGTGGTTTTATTGAGGTCAGCATTACAGGAACCAACATCAACTCTGCTATTTTAGACCTTGAATTCAATTTAAGCGATCTAAATTGTACCTCTGCTACAAGAGATCTTCCCAGTGACAGACGACATGCAGCAGCACTAAAGACTCATTTTCTTAGTCTTGCATAGGGAGAGATGAACAAATTGGGAAGAGAGAGTGACAGCATCCCCCTCACAGCCACCATGCTGCTTTCTCTCCCAACAGCTTGCTGGGTCTAAAGCCCAAATGCATTTCCTTGCTACTCCTATAGTGCAATGGCACCTGCCAGAATCCAGATCCCACTCTGCTATCCCTCAGCTGTTCCTGTAAGAGGGGGGTCCAGAGAGCAGCCAGGCAGAAGGAAGCAGAAGAGTGTTTGTTCACCTCTTCAGCATCATGAGCTCTGCTCCTTATTTACTCTTTATCCAATTTCTGGACCTACTCATTTTTTTGCCCTATCCCTTCCATTTAACTTTCTTCTTGTAACACCCTCACAATACAGTAAGACTACAGTATTTTTATCGTGTTAACTTTCTTTGCAAGTTAAATCCTTTGTAGCACCTGTGGTTGTTTAGACAAGGTTTTTGGGGAAGGACTGTCAGCTACTTTGTGTATGCAGTGTCTCAGACAGGTTTCTACTTCTTCACCTGAGTGTAGAAATCTGCATTATAAACATGCCCCAGAAACATCTAGATAATTATTATTACAATATGTAGTTAAATTTTAGTGTCCAGTAAAGTGTTATTAAGTGGAGGCACATACAGTTTTTGTATAAAAGGGAGTGGGTGAAAGTTCAGATACTTCATTAAGTCTGTGAAATTCGTAGTACTCTCCCTAATCCACACATCCCTGCTTCTTACCCAAAAGGCTCCACAGGCCCAGTTCCTGTGGACTGAAGTACATATGACAATGACTTTGAATGATCTAAGCCTTTAGCTGAAGGCTCCTTTGAGAGCAACTCTCTGTGTTTGCTGTTTTGTTGCTTTTATTCTTCTAAATCTGACCACAAGGGCAAATTTATTCATTGGGGAAATCGTAAGCACTGAGATATATAACTACCAAAAACAGAAAGAGAGAGCTGAAGAGCAAGAACAGGATACCTGGCAGAGATAGGCAGGGTTAGCAAGAATAAGAAACAGAACTCAACATTATTTCTTTAACCCTTGAAAAACATTACCTAGCTCATATTGTGACCATTATGTGGAAAAAAAAGCTGAAGCAAGAAACATTTCATATCAGTGCAAGTCAGTCTTGTGACTAAATTTCTGAATTGCAGGCTGTCACGTTCTCTGCATTTAGCAGGAATAAATCTTACTTTGCAAAACAAGTTTTTTAAATTCTATTAACCAACATTACCAGTTACTTGTATTTGAAGGAAACAACTGCCTCCAAAAAAAAAGCAGAAGGAAGTGAGTACCTGGTTGGAATTAATTTTCTGCTTTGAGTGGAAAGGCAGCCAACAACACCAGGTCTATTAGAAGACACTGCTTGCTAGAACAGTTCTGACTGATAGAAAGCCATAAAAGAAAGCTCTGGTTTTTTCTGCACTTGTAATGGATACCTCTCCACTTGCAACCTGCAAATTGTACTTTAACAAGCAGTATCAGTTACATCAGTATCATTCACCAGTTCAAGTGGAAAAGCTTCTGAAGACTACAGATATGATCATTTTGGATAATAAACAGGGATTTGCATACACTCAAGGATCTTGGACTGAAAACAGGCATTGTTCTGATTGTAATTTGTGCCTTAACTTCCTGTTATGAATATTGTTGTCCTGTTACTATTTGCACAAGCAGCATTTAACAGGACCCTGAGGGAAAACAAAAAGTATATCTGTCAGAATATTGGTAATACCAAGAAACTAGAGCATTGCTAGAGGGAACCAGTCAAAGGAAGAGAACTGGTCTTGTCAAAATCCTTATGTGCAGTTTTCAAATTTTTTGACAAATAATTTCACATAAACTGAATACTTTTTAATTTTCCAGACAAAATGCAGCTCCATTAAAATCCAGAGTAGCCTACTGGCATGTTAAAGGTGTATTCTACAATGAGTATACACAACCTGTGGACCATACAAGTGGCAATTAGAGACTTTTTCACCAATACATGAAGAGGACACCACTGTAAAGTTCCAGTTCCTCTTATACCTGCCCATGCAGCTGTAGCACAGCAGCTCAGCACTTTATCACTCTCCAGGGTAAAAGTCCTTTGTCACTGACATATTTTATGAAAATCCTTTTCTGCTGAGAAGCTGAGAGGCCTCAGAAATGAAATGTAAACAATAACTATCTGCTGGCTGTGGAATGTGGTCTGGAGATGGTTTACCAACAGGTGCATCTTTGATTGGTTGCATGTGAATTGTTTTTAATTAATAGCCGATGACAGCCAGCTGTGTCAGACTCTGAGTCTGTCACAAGATTTTATTATCATTCCTTTCTAGCTTTGTGATGTCCTCTTTCTCTTTCTTTAGTACAGTTTTAGTATATCATTTTCTTTTAATATAATATATATCATAAAATAATAAATCAGCCTTCTGAAACATGGAGTCAAGATTCTTGTCTCTTCCCTTGTCCTGGGGACCCTCAAACACCACCACAGTCCTTCTGACAAACTTACTTTGGGGGAAAAAAACCCCAACAAAACAAAAAAGCAATAAAAGACTAAACCCAAAACTAATAAAAAACCACCTCGAAATAGTTAGAGATGAATTGCTTTGGGTGGAGTATTGGCACATGAGCCCAGCAGAAGTGCCGTTTCAACTGCATTCCTTATCACCTGCAGCCTGCTGTTCCCCTGATCCTGCGCTGGCTGTGTCGCACGGGCAGGACGGACGCGCAGCCTCACCTGAACTGTCGCACCTTGAACGTGGCTCCGGAGCCACTGAACGGCTGCTTCTGTCACACGGAGCAGGATCAGGCTGCCGCGGGTCGCAGGGCTGGCAGAGGGGACAGTGGTGACACTCCGGCAAGGGAAGCAGAAGTCAGCACAGCTCCCGCCCAGTGCCACTGCTTGCAGGTTTGCTTTACTAACAGAGCATTACTAACGACAGCGGTTCAACAATAAAATCTAGGACATGAAGATTTGGCTTTTAGATGTACATTAAGTATGCTGCATAGAAACGTTTCAGCCTTTGTAGGTTAAATAGTAAGTCTGTGTGTTTTGAGGGAGTGACAGAGTGAAGCACCACAAAGAACACGAATACTGAAGCCCGAGATTTTCCCCACTTATTTAACACAAATTCCCGTTACCTATTGCAGCACAAAAACCTCACAACCTGCTGCTTGGAAAGTACAGCGCCACATCCATTCACTAGCTAGCAGACACCAACACGCAACCTACACCAAACTGAAATGCCACGCTCCCGGCTGTGATCGCAGCCAGGCTGGTGCCACACCTCAGAGAGAAGGGTGACACACTGGCTAAATACCTCAGAGAAGTGTGGCCGGCTCTCCCATGGGTCCAGCCCTTCCAGCTGACGGCAGAGGAAGCTCGGCTGTGACCAGCGAGCCGACAAAGCTGTGAGGCGCCGTTCGTGCAGCAGGGCTGACACCAAACCCTAGGCGGATGGTCACCTTGCAGCGAACCGAAGCTGAGTACACCCCCAACACGCCAGCAGCCCGAGCCTTACGGTTCCATCACTCTAAATGAGCAGCAGCCCTTTGTAAGCGGCACACACCTGTCGGGGCTGCGGTGGCTCCTCCCGCCCCGCCCCGCCGCGGCGCGGCCCCCGCTCGGACCGGACCGCCGGCGCTGCCCGCTGCGGGCCCCGGCCCTGCCCGCCCCTCCCGGACACAGAGCCCCGGAGCTGCCCATCGCGGCCGCTTACCTCGCTCCCTGGCTGCCCGCCGGGAGAGGCTGCCCGGCCCCCGCTCTCCGCTCCAGGTGCCCCCGCCCCGCCCCGCCGGCCGCCCCTCCCGCCGCCCAATGTCGCCTTCGATCCTCGTGTCGGGGGACTCGCTGGGGCCACTGGCTTCCCTTGCCTTCCCTTCCCTTCTCCCCGAACGGGCTGTGCGCGGAAACAGGTCAATTAACAGAAAACTCCGCGAAGTTCTTCACTGTTACCTACCGTGCAACACGTTGCTATGTTTCTATTTGAGCTCCAAGACGTTCACTCTCCTTCTCCCACGAATTTAAACATGGGGATAGCCTGGGATAGCAACAACACCACAATAAAAGGACGGAGAGAAACAGTTTTCAGACACAGGATGCATTTCCTTTATCCCTGGATTAATCATTTGCAAAGCAAAGGAAATAATCTTTCCTCACATATTTTTACTTGAATTAAAGGAAGGCTCTTCTAAGGGCGAAAAAATAGTTCACTCTAGTGAATTCTAGCATATGCTCTCTAGCATAATCCACAATTCCTGGACAGGGCGTTTAATACCAGCCCTTCCTGTACTCTGTATGCACCAGAAGGAACTTCTCCTTTAGTCTTACAAAAGAAATACTGAATTTTCTTGCCTTTCTCCTTTTCCTTCTTCTACCCATTTCATGCAGAGGTATGAAAAACTACAGACTGGACAAAGCTCCAGCTGAGCATCAGGCAGGATGCAACACAGAGAAGCCAACAAAGTGCTGGGGTGGTGCTTCTGACATGAATTTCTATCCCACAGCAGCTTAGCAGGAATGCCTGCCTCACCTTCCCTCACTCCACTGCAGCTGGACTCAGGGATCCCCCAGCACATCCAGCACACTGCAAGCACTGCCAGGGCCCTTCCCAAAGGCCAATGTTTTGGAGCAGGAGCATCCTCAAACTGAACAAGGGGCCAAACAGCCACCACTGGGTGGGCACAGACAACGAAGGAAACAGGGTAAGGAAAAGGCTGGCTCTGCTGTCCCAGACCTGAGGCCTGCCTTTCTCCTTTTTGCTAATACTGTATAGATTACAGACCCCCAGCTGCTTCTGTATTGATATAGCTTCTTATGCCATTTTGGCATATCTTATCTCCCCAGAAAACCACACATCTTAAAACTTCTACCAACCACTCCTAAGTAACTTCTCTGGTCAGCAAGACTAAAAATGCAAACAGATGAAAAATACCCCTGTCAGCCTTTGTATTAATGCCAGCAGGGAACTGGTGATAAATAAATCAATCTGCTCTGTGTTCAGAAGTTGTGCTGGTGTAACTGCTGACTTTTACCAAATAACTAGTGCTTTTCCACCTCCTGAGCTTGGTAAAACGTGTTTATCCTGTACCAGACACATTCTGCATAGACTTAAGTGAAGTTTTCTAATGCTGCTTTAAGATTAGGTTTTGCCCTAAGCAACATTCCTGGCATGGCTGCAGAGGACCTGTCTGCAGATCTCTGTACTGACCCAGAGCTGCCTGCATGATGCACAGGCCGCAGCACAAGCTACCAGGCTAGTCAAACATGAGATCCCCCAAAATTAAAGCAATCACTCAGAACATCCCTGAATGCTTAGAGGCATTTTTGAGCTGTGGCATTAGGAAAAGGAACCATGCAAAAGAAAAATTGTCCTGGAAATGGATGGTGTTACTAAATGTGACAGACTTATCTCCAGCATCTGGGGAAACAGAACATGGCACTGGCTTCCATGCCCAGCACAGACTAAGACCTGCTGCTTTTGTGGATAAGGAACACTGGACAAATTATATATGAGTGGAACTTACAGCATTCTCTGCATGTGTCTGTTATGCTCTGGTAGAATCATCTATTCTCTCCTCCTCAACTTGTCTGTCTTCCTGTTTTTCCACCTGGGATTGCTATGATCCATAAAATTCATTGAAACATTTCCAAGTGTCATAAAAGCTTTCTCAACTGAAAAAAAAAAAAAACCATTAAAGAATGTTCTCACAAAATTCCTGGGGAAGTCAATCTTGTTTCAATTCCTCCAATCTATATTTAAATTTGTTCTCATGGGATCATTAACACAATACTTCTCTAGAACACAGAGTTTCAGAAATCGTCTCATTAACCTCAAGTGTATTGTTCACCTTTCCTCTTTGTATTTTTCATGGTAAAAAAGAAACATAAATAAAAAGTGAAACTGCCACCCCATATGACAACCCAGGGCAGCTTTACCCCCTAAATATTCCTAATTAGGGCCACACAAAGAGAGCCCATGCTTGGGTGGCTTCAAGGCACCAGTAACAGTGGGTACAAATGCACATTCTCATCCAGCACATGAATCACACATTCAGCTCGAATGCCCAACAACACTAAATGATTTTTCAGGAATGTTGTTGAGGGGTTTTATTTTCCATCCCCGGAGTTTTTCAGAATGATCAGCTGGATTGTTCAAATGAATCCCATGAAATGTGGCACTCAACCAAGGAACCACAATCACCTGTGCAAATGTGTATCACTGAGGTGTCCATCTCTGTCACCAACACCCTGATCCTGCTTACACTCACAGCATCAGCCTTTGCTATACAAAAAATCCCACCTGCAAAAACCATCCTGATCTCTGAAATCTCTGAGATCTCTGAAAAGGAAAAGAGAAAAAAGTAATAGGCCTCCAGAGCGACTTATAGAAGGATGAGTGCAAGTTATACATTGTTCTCATCAAAAATAGCTAAATATCCGTATTAGTTATAAAATCATAGAACCATCAAGATTGGAAGATACCTTTGAGATAATCAAGTACAACTGTCAAAAATAAATCTGCCAGCACGAAGGCAAGAACACCTCCACAGCGTGTTTCTTTGTTGGTTTTTTAAGTCATTCAATGCAATAAGGAAGTTGCTGCGCTTTAATTCCATGTCTCAGTATTTCACAACAATTCCCCTTAAGATATACCTTTCACCTCTGCTGGTAACACAGATTACAAACGTCTACATCTACATTACTTTGAGAACTTTTATTTTTATCAACATTTTATGGTTTTATTACGAAAACAGATTACCTACATAGATTGTTGCCAGCAAAGCAATTTGAAGAACATATCTGAGCTGATGACACACAGCTAAAAGAAGAAACATGCTCATTTGTGTCTGATTCAGCATTCTGAAGCCTAATAATGACTTATTTTTAAAACTACTGCAGAAAGTGCATGAAGAATGTTCAGAATAATCTGGTTATCTTTTAAATATCAGTAGAATAAAGTAAGAAAGGCTAGAAATAATTTTTTTTCCTCTCCACATAAGGCTTTTGAGACTTTTGGAGGTTTCATTTCTTTATTTGTCACACATGCTGTTTTCACACAAAAGGCAAGAATTGTTCCAAGAAATAAGTCTCTCTGAGACGTTTACTACAAGTTCACACAAAACCCACGCTCGCTCTCAGATGGAAAAAAGGTTGAGCTTCTACTGACTTTACTTGCTCCACTTCACACCAAGTTTTCACATCCAAGAGTAAAGGTGCGTTGTTTCCACTGCAGCCTGCGCCACTGCGTCCAGCCCCAGAACAAGCTGTGAGTTGGGGCTTGTGACCTAATGAGAGTTGACAAAGCATGGGAGTTTGTAGGCTTTTACAGCACCCAGCACCACCACGGGCGGTTAGTACTGACGGAAGACATTGAAACTAAACTGATTTCCAAGCCAAGCGAGGGTGAGAGATGCCCAGAACACCCCCAGCCCCGCACCTGGGGTGCGTGAGCCCCTTCTAGCGGAGAGAGCGGGCTGATGGCAGGAGCCTTTACACCCTGCCGTGTATCTTCACGGAAAGTTTAAAACAAGCCTGGGCTAAGAGGAACAGAAAGACTCTGCTGCCCCAAAATGCGATCCTGTTGGCTGCGGGCACCCCCGGCGGGCGTGGGCCGGGGGAAGGCGGCCCCGGGGCTCACCACGCCCGCCAGCCCCGCTCCCGGCAGCCGCCCGGAAACGGCAACACCGGCGCGGGACTCTGGCTTCCCCCGCAGACATGAGCGGGCTGGGGGCTGCCGCGGGGCCGGGATGGCAGCGGGACAGCGGCGGTGAGGGCGCGGGGCAGGCGGGGCGGCCGCAGGTGGCGGGGGGATGGAGGCACAGCGCGGGAGCGGAGCAGCGGCGCTGCCCTCGCCTCGCCCCTCGCGGGGCTGCGGGGTCCCGGCTGCCCTGGTGCCGCGACCCCCGACCCGCAGCGCCTGTCTCTCCCTCGCAGGGCTCTCTCTCCTTGCCGAGGAGCCGCACGGCGCCGCACCTGTGGGTTTCCTGCAGGAGCTGCCCAGCTGCCAGTCGGCGCGGAGGCGCCGTGGGGGCACTCAGGAGCGCCGGCCGGCCCTGCTGGGCACCGCCGGCAGCCGCGGGGACTCGGCCCGGGCGCTGCCGCAGGAGACAGGCGAACAGGCTGAGTGCCCTGCCAGAGAGCTCCCGATGTGCATGGCACAGAAGAGGAGAACAAGGTTAATTTTACGCGTTTCTTCCTTGGTTTGTTTTTTTTTAATGACTTTTTCCGAAACACAACCCAGGTGCGCTGGAAGGGTGGAGGAGAACTAGGTTTGGCTGTATCTGTTTCACCCTGTGGCATGTGATTCTGACAAGAAAGTGCCCGAGTGCTCTTGGCTGGCACGAGGGATTCGCTGACTGGGGGCAGAAGTAGATTGAATTGGAAGAAATTAGTCAAAACTGGGAATTACCTGTAGCAAACAAACGCGTTTCTCACTGTTTTTCGTTTTGGGTTTTTGGTACTTTTTTTTTCTCAGAGTTTTTTGCTTTCAAGGATCACTGTGAGTTCTCTGCATGAACACCCCCCCCCCCCCCCCCCCGCTGCTATGCGAATGTTTCTGCTCTTGAGTCTGCTTAGCTGCTCTTACACAATGCATTGCTCTCTCTGCTGTGGCTCTGTACAGTTGATAGGAAGCTTCCCAGGACCTTTGTTCTTTTTATCTTCTCCCCCCGCCCCATTCCTTTTCAAATGACTCTTTCCTGTGGGCTGTTCCTGCCCCCCGGGGTGGTAACCCCCCGGAGGGATGGATTGCAAAGACCTTGCTTTGCCCCGCCTGAATTTCAGTGCTTGTTGTCTCATGTCTCAGTGCTGGGCTTAAAGCTGCTTTGAGGACAGAGGATACAGGATGTGGTTTTGCACTGTCAGACTACAGCTGCACCTTTAAATCAGGTACATTGGTTCAGTACAGGTTCTAGTCAGGTACAGGTTCTAGTTATGAACCAGAAGAGAGGTGGAAGTGCAGTTGATGTCTGGTACTCCAGGGAGAACAAGAGCTACTCTGTTGCAAGAGCAGTGGCAAACAGCCTGACCCTGGAGTTTAACTCTATAGCCTGTACGCAAGAAACAGTAGAAGATCTAGGTCATGGTAAAGGAAAGTGCTCAAGACCTTGAATTTTTATTTGAAGTTGGGTATCTAAAGTTCAGCTCTTCAAGAAAAAGGAACTGGAGGGAGGAGTGAAGTTGCAATGTCCCAGGCTTGTTTACACATGTTAGCACTGAGAGATTCTGGTGGGGCTTCCTGGCGCTTCTACAGATCGGTGATCTGCATTTGTGCAGCAGCTGCCAACACAAAGTGCTTGGCACAAACGTCCTGAGAGCTGAACACTCAACTTCTGTAACTCAGATGAATGTGCAGCCCACGCTTCTATTTACAATGCAAGGCGAGCATGGGCCAGACAGTTCTGCAGAGTTAAAACACTGCAAACTGCAGCCTGTAGTTTCCACAGAATGATATCTCTTGAGAGGGGCTGTATTTGCTCTTAGAGCTGAGGTCGTCTGCTGCCTAATTGTTTGTATAGGTTTAATTTGACTTCCTGCCAAAATGCTCGAGCCATGAGGAGACAGGCAACACGGAGCACACATGGCAGTGCATCCTTGGGCACATGAGTAGGGTTGACTACAAGTCTTTTAAAACTGAAACCTTGGTACCACAGCATCATGTCCTTATGGGTACTTACTTAACTGCTGCCCTTCTTCAGTGGTGTCAGAGGCTGGAAAAAAATTTGCTGCATACAAGTCCATTTTCAAGCTATGTTTCTGTAAAGTTTTGTCTGGTTATAAGGTTTCTTAAAATAAACAACAAAATAAAAACTCTGAGCCAGTCAGAATTCTCCTTGATGCTGTTGCTGACCAGGCAGCATTTTTTAAAATGCAAATGTATTCATATAGTATGAAAATCCATAAGTGAGTGATTAAAAATTACAGACAGTGGCACATTCTCAGTGTTTGTTTGCAGCTTGTTATTAGAACAGTGCATCCCCAGAGGTGCTGGCAAAAAATAGTTTCTCAAATTCATTGAATTGGCACTTTCCAGCAAATATTTCAAAAAGCTATAGTTGTCAATTTTGTTTTGTTTTTTTGGGGGGGGCGGGGGTTCTTTGTTTATTTGTTTTTTCTCCAAGAGAGGTGAGTGGTTTTCATGAGACAGCTTGCCCAATTTGAATTAAGTTGATGTTGCCATTACCAGCAAGATCAGATGGGGAGAGCTTGTGTGTCTGTAGCTATTCCCCTGAAGGCTGTGGGCAGGCTCCATCCTGCTAAGCTCTGTTACATGGAGAGAAAAATTATTTTTTGTGCTCAGTAACTGTATTTCTGGATTCTTAGGCACTCTCAGCAGGCTGAAACAGAACGTTTATCCAGATGGGAGAAGTGGAGAAGAACTAGCAGAAAATCATTGAAAAAAGCACTTAGTGAAGTCAAGGGCTTGTCATCTTACCTGGTGCTTTGGCGACGTGATATTCACAGCATAGAAGGTATTTCTTGTCTGATGTCCACTTCTCCTCTGGAAAGTTGCTTCTGTTATTGGCAGTTTTACCTGTGTGAGCATAGTTTCAGATATAACTACATGTGCTTAAGAAGTTACTTTCTTCCCTTACTATTGCTGAATGTAAAATCCATGATATGGTAGAAGGGAATATATTGGAAGAAATTATTGATATGTCCAACCTGCATTTCAGTTATATTGCTAAAAGTCCATAGTACTTAAAACTAGCTTTAAAAATGTTTCTTCGGTTCAGTGAAACTGATTTTATAATCTGCTCTCTTTGTATTTTCAATGGTTTTATCATCTTAATTATTGGCACATGTTTCTTTTATTCCCAGGGAAATTTGGTACTGGCATCCAGTCCTACTTCTCCTTCCTGCGCTTTCTGGTCCTGCTGAACTTTATAATTTTTATCCTGATGTTCAGTTTTGTTACTCTTCCCACCGTAATTTCTAAATATGGACTATTCAACAGTACCATTGCTTACATTTCTCCAAAGAACACAGGTAAACATCTTCTCTTATGTACAGCTGTTGTAAGATTCCCCCTTTCCATCAGCTTCTTCTCCACCTCCCAGAAAAAAAGGAAAGCCTTTTTATGAGTGTGGTATGTTTGAATTAATGTGATCTTGCAGTTCAGTGGGCATTACCATTTGAGTGACTTTTCATACCTTTCTTGTGACAGATATCTGCACAATTTATAAACCTAGTGGTAATAAGGGACTTGTGTACTTCTACACTTACCTCAAAGATTTGCTCAGTGGCACCGTAAGTAATTAGTGGGGTTTTTCTAATTAAGTGTCTCATGTAACATTTAAAATTAAAAAAAAAAAATACTTGTGGAATGAAGCTTTGGTAATTTTGAGAAATGATAAGGCATATGCATCACTGGAGTATGTTATCTCTGAGAAGGGCAGTTTTCAAAACGACTTTTACTGAGTGAGCACAAGGCCTGGCTGGCCATGTGCTGCAGCCTGTGCCTCTCCTCCCCAGCTGCTACCCCTTATTATTCTGGAGCACACTGCCTATTGTGCTCACTATGTAGGGTACCAGTGTCTGTGTCCTGCAGCTCTTTGGTTGGAGAGGGGAGGGATTTTAAGCACACAGTGCCTGCACTATAGTTTGGTAGAGGCAATGGCAGTATTTAGAAGCTACAGACTTGTAGCTTGCTGAAGGCCCTAATTTTAAATTTACAAAATTTACTTGCTTAATGCTGTGTTGGATTTTATGGGGCAGTTGTTGCTGCTGTTACAAATTCTATTCCAACTTCATTTTCACAGGGATTCCTTGAAGTGACAAGTTTGTTTTATGGCTATTACTCAATAGATGCTGTATGGATCAGTATCATGAGGTACAATTTGCCACTTGCATACCTGCTGGCTACATTTGCCTACCTTGCCTTAAGTTTCCTCTGGATAATAAAGAGGTAAAGATGTTGGTATTGTTTATTTATTGTTATTTGTTGCACAGTTTAGATTGTAATTCTTCTTGAAGGGAACATACTATTTTCTAGAGCTGTTTGTGTGGAAATGGGGAGTCTTTTGCCTGAGTATGCAGTGCCACAGTAGCATTTGGAGTGCTTGGGAAAAAGAAAACAATTTGAAGTATCAGTTTTTCATATGTATGCATACCTATAAGTTAAAGCCCCTCAACTATACTGAATTTGTTGGAGGATTTTTTTTTAGGGGTTTTTGATTGAGTTTTACTTGTGCCATCTCAGTTTCCTTTGCTGAGTCTGGGTGAGGTGGGAAGGTGTGACTGTGGTGAAGTCCAGGTGGGAATAACTTGTATCAGTCAGGGTCAGCTGCTGCAGAATCTCACACTGAAAGAGTCCCAAACACTGGCTGGTACTAAGCAAAGGTGACAGTTTGCTCACTGAGGGGGTCATTTAGTCTTTGATCAGCCAGGTTCCTTGTGTGTGTTTTTCCTGTGCATAAAATACATCTTCTCACTAATTTTTCTCTAGGTCTGTGGAAGGCTTTAGGCACAACTTAGTGCACGATGCAGATCCATTTCAGAGTTACTGTAACAAAGTCTTTGCAGGCTGGGACTTCTGCATTACAGATCCAAGTGCAGCCCGGCTGAAACATCGGAGCTTGCAACATGAGCTCCAGGTGAGTAACTTCTGCTTTTTGTGATTATGGTTTCATACAGCTTAGATGGCTAAAAAAGACGTGTGCAATTTTGCAGATAAGGGAGTAAAGTTAAGAAGGATTGAAGTTGCTTGTTTTGGGGGTGCAGCCCACATCCTCTTGCATGCTTTCTAGGTAGCTGGAGTCGTGCAACGTGAGAAGGATTGGCACGGATGTTGTTGGCCCTTCCCCCATGCACTGGGGACCGACGCCAGCCTGTTAGCTGCTTTTCTTATCTGCCTCTTCCTCACACTCCAGTCCAGCTTCCTGTGTTAGTTTCTGCATAGTCCAACAGGAAAAGCTGTCCCAGCTGCAGGCAAAACCCTGCAGGGATGAGTTTGAACGTTCTGGGGTTTAAGCATGTAGTAAGCAGTAATTTGGGGAGAAATAAAATTCAGATGGTGCTCTTTGTACTGCTTGAGAGTAATGTTGCAGTAAGAAGATACTGAAAAATTCTCACTAGGTGTCTTTGGCACACATGCACATACAAAATGCTGATGCAGCTATAGATTTCCCAAATGATAAAGCTCCGAAAAAAGTCTGAAAGGTTCTTTTGGTAAAACAAGGACCTTCTTTTTGCTCTCTGTACACTGGAAGCAGAGATTTGTGTAGTGAAAAAATTACCTTTGAGAAGATGCTTCCACTTCAAACCACAAAGCAGTAATTACAGATTTCATAAATTACAGTGAGTTGCTTTCTGCTCTAGTGAAGTTCACAGTCATCTATTTTCATAATAGAATCAGAACCTCCTTCACTTGCTACACTTTGCCTCCAGAACACACATCTTAAAAGAACTAGCCCCTTAATATTACTGTTTGATGGACATAAATCCTCAGAAAAGACACTTATATGGGTGTTATGTGGGTTTGCCCAGGTTAAATTGCCTTCACAGGAGATACTATATTTTCATGTCAGTTAAGGTGAAATACACCAAGTTTACAAGACAAGCTGCTCAAGACTGTACTTCCTTCTTTCAGTGCCATCCCCCAGTTTTCCTTCACAAAGAGTAGAAGGAGTTTTGTGCCATAGTGGTGAGGGCTGGTTACTTAGCTGCAGAAGTAATGAGATGAGTGACTGGTTTACCCATTTCAGTTTAGTTTCAAGCTGAGATCAGTCTCTCTCAACAAACAGGCAAACTGTCTGTCCTCAAGGGAATGTGTTACTGATACAGTAGAGAGGATTGCAGGACACTTGTCTTTGGCTACAGAGCCCTCAGCTCGAGGAGGCTGAGCACACAGGGGCTTCCATTCCTGCATGGACCTGTTTTGTCAAAGAAAAGACACTCTGTTCTGTGTGCTTGGGCAGGCACTGGAGTGACTCTCCTGGAACAGGCTACAGATTTGCACTTCTCAGGGGTAGAAGACATAGTGCTAAGTGTTGTATGCTGCATCAAAAAAACTGCATCTCTTTTTTTCTTTTCTTTGTAGACGGACTTGCAGGAAGAAAAACTGAAGCAAAAAATAGCTGAGAGGAGAATGGGAGAAAAGCTTCGCATCTACTCTCTGAGAATATTTATAAATATAATTGTCATTGCCATTTTATCAGGATGTTTTTACTCAATTTATAGAGTAACTGTCTTCTCTCAAGAAAACTCCAATGTGAGTATAAGAAATGACACTAGGACAGATTTGGTGAAGGCTGGTGATTACAGCAAGAGGAACTATTGTGAAAGAGTCAAGTATCTTAATATAGCACCTTTCATGCAGGGATCTGAAAATGCTTTCTACAGACTTAGAATTTTTTTAGTAGATGAGAGCAGGAAAGATCAAGAACCATGTGCCAAAAAAGTCTCCCCAGTAATGTCTCCCATTGCTGCAGAGGCTTCAGTGTTGAGTGCCTTGGAGCTGACAAGAAGAGCAGCCCTCACTACCCTTCCCTTGTAACTGCGCTCACCTCACTGATCTGCTGGGTCCAGACGGTGAACTGGCTGGGAGAACTGACCTGGTTAAATCAAACTTCATCATGATCAGTTTCACGTGATCTGGTTCGCTGTCAGCTGCAAAAATGCACTTCAGGGGAAGGCAGAGTGAAGATTGTGATCTGTCTTGTGGCTTGAGTTACCCTGTGTGAGGAAACAGGAAGGCTTTGATCACACAGCAGTTTTCAGAAGCAAAGGTTCTTGCATCACTAGCAGAAAGAATCAGGTTGAGTTGGTTTCACCTCTGGCAGGACAAGCAGATGGAAAGAGTGGTTCAGAAGCAGAACAAAGCAGACAAGCTTTTGGTTATGACAGCTTCACAAAAGTAATTGACTTCTCTGTAGGACCTCAGGGTTTGATTATCTGGTAGAAATGGGGACCACAATTTTTCTCTCCCCTCTGTAAGTTCCTGGTGTGATGGACTTAGCTGTTCACAAGGAAAGTTGTGCTCATGGTGGACCTAATTCTGAACTTCTGTAAACTGCCAGGATTGCTGGGACAGAAGCAGGAAATGGGGGCTAAATGAGTTTGTGTCAGAGGTATTGTTTGAGGGCAGAGAAGAGGACTGCACAACACTGAACTACTTCAAGAACAGCTTCACTTACTGTGGGCTTTAAGTAGAAGGGCTGATATCTTGACCCTGTCTTAATGAGCAGTTAGAGGAGCTTGTCAGGGTGGTAGGAAAGTCAGGGGAGCTGCTTGGCACCAGTAAGAATAAATTGAAAAGTGTCTGCACTTGGAAAAACTGTAAAACCTGGTAGCCTTGGTGCTGGTTAGCAACAGTCAGACAGAAACCTTGGTGAATTCAACCTCTTTAAACAGAAGCTTTGAGGAAGCACAGAAATACTCTTACCTGGAAGGGGAGGGAGTTCCTGATGAAAGGAACAGGAGAAAGCGAAGGTGTGTAGCAGCAAACTGCAGAGATAGCAGTGATCAGGCTCCTATAAAGGAGAGAGATTTATTTTCCATGAAATTTGCTTGTCTGGAGGTATTCAGAATCAGCCCTGGGTTTGCCATTCATGTTACATACACATGGTGTTGATTCTTATTGCCAATGCAAATGTCAGTGGAGGATGAAGACAGAGTAAAAGATGCTGCCTGGATCCTGGTCAAGGCAGGCTGGTGTGTAGCTGGAGGCAGCAAGCTCAGGAAGGTGTGTTTCTCTAAGCATTGTGTTTGTCTCATCTCTTCTCCTGCAGGACATTGACAATGCAAACTCCCAGGTTAATCTCTTAGTGCAGTATTTGCCTTCCATGGTGATCACACTGGCCAACTTCATTGGTCCTCTGATCTTTGCGTTTCTGATCAAATTTGAAGAGTATACACCAGCCTTTGAAATCAAGCTGACACTCCTGAGGTAAAGATGGTTTTATTGTGACTTTGGATGTTTCAGCAACTTCTTCTTGGTAGGCTGTATGTATTGTAAACATTGAAACATCAAGAAGCAGAGAAGTTGGCTCTAGAAACCAAGGAGGCATTGTTTGGCCAGTGTTTAGTTGGAAATTTTAAATCTGGGAACAATGTGTTTTGATGACAGTGCAGTGCAATCATCTCAGTGTCCAAGTTTTTTTCTTGGTCCCATTTAGCTGTGTGGTCTGGACATCTTCAACCTGAATAAACAGTCAGTAGAGAACTTATGGCTGCAGAGCTGTGGATTCATTGCTTTGCATGCAGCAGTTCCCTGAATGAGCAAAAGTGAGTGTACAGTGGTGACTGAAGTACAGCTTTGCTCAAGGTAGAAGTTAAAAGTTTTGGGGTAAAAGATACTTCAGTGTAAGAGCTGGTGTTTGGCAGCTTAAGGCAGTAAGATCTGGGTTGAAGCACCTAAACTCTACAAGTCCATGCTTTGTATTTGGGATTTGGCCAAGTGCCTCAGAAGGCCTGAAGCTACATGAAATGGAAATGCTGCACACAGAACTGTACCTGAGGGAATTGCAACTCATTGCAGCATCAAGATCTACAGCTGAAATGACTGATCTAGGAACACTATTGAGAAAAGAAACAGGGGACTGTAGTGTAAAGCTAGGAAGGTCAAAAGCAATTTTAACTTACTACTAAGGAAAGAAATGTGTTTATTATCTGGCTGGCTGCCCTGTTAAAGGTCTGCATGACCCTTCTGTGTTTTAAGCCTTCCCTGGACTCCTGTACAAGGTGAGTCAAGTGTTAAATGGCTGGGTTTTGGCACATTTGGAGTTAGGTTTTGCCTTTCTTCCAGGTGTGTCTTCGTGCGGTTGGCCAGTATTGGCGTTCTCTTGTTCTCACTGTGGAGTCAGATCTCCGGCTGTGACAGTGACAAGTGTAAGCCCTGTGGATACAATTACAAACTCTATCCTGTAAGCAGATTTATCTTGGTGTTTAATCATCTGAGCTTGTGAACAGAGATTTGTTTTCCATGAGAGCTGCTTGTCTGGAGGTGTTCAGTAGGAGCCCTGGGGTTGCTGTTCATGCTATACCTGGTGTTGATTCCCACTGCTCAGTGCAAACCAATACAGTTGTTACACTTTGTACACCTTTGCTTGTCTAAAACTCTGATTAGAGTTAGTCCAGTGGCAGATGTTTCCTTAGCACACACTTTCTGTCCACCATGAAGATTATCTGAGGTAGCTGTGTTTTGGAGACGTTGTGCTACTACCTTTTGTGGCATTAAGGCAAATGGGTTTTCCTCAAAATAACCTCCCCCCGCCAAAAAAAAAACCCCAACCATCAAAACCAAACCAAACACACCCAGCCACACCCCCCCATGCCCCACCTCACAAAAAAACCCCAAAATCAAACCAAACCAAAAGTGAAAAGCTTGGCATGGGAACTTTAAAACACTTGAATATTTTAGAAATTGGAGTTAATAGCATTTGAACCTTCATGGTGTTAACTGAGATGATTGTTGCTTTTTCACTTGTTTATTTAGACTGCTAATCTTGTTTTTCCTGACTTGTTTTTATAGTGCTGGGAATCTGATGTTGGGCAAGAAATGTACAAACTGATGATATTTGATTTTATTGTAATTCTTGCTGTGGCCCTGTTTGCAGACTTCCCCAGAAAGTATGTATCTCTGCTTTTTGAGCATATTTTTACAAATGACATACGAAACATATTTTATTTTTTCTGCTTTACTTTCCCCATATTGCTAACCAAATTACTAGTTTTAAAATAAAGCATAAACATATTTCTGGTGGTTTAAGCACTTGTTTGCTACTCACATGGCTGTATAGGTTTTGATATTTGAGAGCTTTTTTCTTCAGACCTTTTCTGTTATGTTGTCTAATGCTTAAATGATAAGTTCTGTGTGTTTCAAATGTGTTAGAATGCATCTAAATTCTACAACTTCACTTTAGGACTAAAAATACTCTTTGGTTTCAGGTTGTTAGTTACTCATTGCTCTTGCAAGCTTGTTCAGTGGTTTGGACATAAGGAATTTGAAATTTCTGACAATGTCCTGGAAATCATTTATGGGCAGACTATTTGCTTCATTGGAACCTTCTTTTCACCACTTCTCCCTGCAATAGCAACTATAAAATACTTCATCATCTTCTATATTAAAAAGGTAATGAGGGCATGTGCTTGATAAAAATTTGAGTACATTTCTGTGGTGTTTGTAATGCAGGCATATAGATATGCAGGTGATTAAAAACCCACAAAAAACCCCAAAACCACCTGTGGATGCAGTGGATAGAATGAGCCAATGATATTCCATTTTCAGTAAGGTTTTGTGCTTTCAACAGACAGTAGAATTTTACTTTGAAATCAAGCAAAGCCACATTTCAATTACTACTTCTCAAATTATTTGCCTTTTTTTTTAAAAAAAAGCATTTTATGTAACAAAGCTAGTTTATAAGACTTTCCTGCAGTAATCTATTTACTAGCAACACAGCTTAGAACTTGGACAAAATTTTGCAAAACTGCTAAAAATTTGGGAGCAAAATGGAAAATCCAAGCTGGGCTGGATGTTCATGTGATTTCTGACTATCAGAAGTTTTGCTCAGTGTCCACACAGCTCCTTCTGTGCCTCCAATTCCTGCTAACACTTTAGGTCTTGCAAGAGGGGATGCATCCAGTGAAGATGTGGCAGAACAAAGCCAAAGTCAGTGCCATGGGTCATACACCAAATGCCTGTGTCAGTTGACTCTGTGCAAGTGTGTGAGGTCCTCTGGATCAAATTCTTACACAAATTAGGAGACATTGAATTACACCAAAATGTGAGGCAGTCTTGTCTTAGCCCTTCTCAGCTCATACATATCAAAGGAGGTGGTTGTGTGGTGGCTGGTGCCATATTAGAGAATGGAAAATTCAGTTGCTGGGGGAAGTATATTTGTATATCTATATAGATGTACTGGTAACAGTTTTACTCACCTTCCCTCTTCAGATTGTTTTGATACACACACGCAAACCTGCAGCAAAGCCTATAAGGGCATCAAGTTCCAACTTTTTCTTCCTGGTGGTGCTGTTGATTGGGCTCCTCTTGGCTTTTGTCCCTCTGGCATTCAGCATAGCACGGTAAGTGACAATTTTAAGTTCTGTGAAGTTGACACTTGTTCAAAGCTTGTCAGTTCTGTAAAAGCAGACACACACCCTTAGAATGGTTAATGGAATAAAATATATAGGGTATAACACATAAACTTATAGCTTAGTTCAGATAAACAAAAATTACAGTTTTATAGATGTAGGACGCTTCTACTGTGTCACCAAACTGGTGCTGGGTTTGTGCTGGATTATTTTATCTTTACATTTTGGTGTAACATCTTTCTATTCTGCTTCTTTGACAGTATCCCCTCTTCCAAGGCATGTGGGCCGTTCATGAATTTTAACACTTCGTGGGAAGTTATTCCAGATACAATACTTGGGTTTCCAACAGGTCTGCAGCAGTTCCTTTTTGGCATTTCATCAGAAGCCTTTGCAGTGCCTTTTTTTGTGATCCTTTGGTGAGTACTGTGGAGATTTGATTCCCTTATGCAGCTTCATTTCCTTGCTTACTGAACTCATACCAAGCATCTATTAGGCCAGATTTTCCATTTGCAGTGAAAAGCATCAAAACCCATATGAATCCTCAGCCCTTATGTCTTTGCCCATGTGTTCACACTCATCAGCTTCCATTTCCTCTTGCACATCCCATATTCAACAATGTCCTTCTCAAAAATGTTAACTGTGAATCCTCTGCAAATTTTTACTGTAAGCCTTGTGATCACAACTCCTATCCACAAACCCTAGTCTGAAAAAACAAAACTCCCAAAGCAGTCATTCTGTAAGATGAAATTCAGTGCAGAAGCATAGAATTTTTAAGGTTGGATGCCACCTGTAGAGAGAGTTTAACCTAATTCTCCTGTTCAAAACAGGGTCAAGTAGAGCAGGAACCATACCCAGTTAGATTTTCAGTATTTCCAAAGATACAGAGACTCCACAACACTGTTCCAGGGTCTGGTCAGTCTTCCAATAAAAAGGACTGTTTTTCTTAAGTTTAAATGGAGGTTTTTGCATTTCATTTAAACTAAACTGTTTGCAAATTTTGGAGCCTTATTACCTGATGCTTTCTAAAACTTCTGTGCTTGAAAAGCCATGTGTCTTATTTAGGATTCCACGCAGCCCTTCCTTTTGTAGCACACATTTGTGTGTTCTCCTTAGCTGAGCTTGTTATTACATACATAGGAAAGCTCAAGTCCTCCCTTTTTGTTTGTTGTTTACAGCATCATTATGTTTTATGGGGTTTTTTTTGTTGTTTACAGCATCATTATGTTCTATGTTATTGCCTTGGCTCGAGCACACAAACGAGTGGTTGAACAGCTGAGAGAACAACTGGTTTTGGTAAGATCTGACCCAACACTTTACTCACATAACAAAGAGAACTTTAGGGGTGCAGAAATGAGAGAAATATTGGTTTTCATAATCTCCTGGATATTTGGTGTTTGCAACAGGCAGTAAAGAATGTTTTACAAATTACCCAGGAAAAATAACCAAAGCATTGTGGTATTTCTCAGTAGAGTTGATTTTCTTGGGTACCAGCTGCAACTGCAATAAAGTCTGGTTATATCAGGCAACACACATGCAAGAGATGTGCCCCTGAGAAGCTGTGTCCCTGTTTTTCATCTGTTGCCTTATTTAAATTCAATTATCTGCATGGTTTTTTCTGCCAAAGTAACTGAATCCTGTGTTTCCTGTCCTCTCCACCATCTTGCACAACCTCCACTTCTGTTTCCTTCTCTGCCCTCACAAACAACCCAAATTCTTACCTTGCCCTCCAGGCCTGTATTTCTACTGCATCTTTTCTGGTCTTGCTCTTGAGTGTAGGCCCAGAAGTGCTTGAGCAGGTACTGAAAGTGGAACAAGTCAGCACTCCCAGCCCTCTGGAGAAGGGTGCCAGAGCAGAAATGCTGCTTTGTGGCCATCCCAAGCCACTGCCAAGTTTGGCAACATTTGTGTGCTGTGATCTGACAAACTGCTGGAGTCAGAACTCAGCCTCAGCAGTGAGACTTCTCACTTTGTTATTAAATAGCTCATTTCTTGATATGTGCTTCTTTCAGATATGGCATTTAACAACCTGTGTGCAGAAAAACACTTACTGGGGAGAGCTTTTTCAGGAGTGAGAAATTTAGGAACAAAAGCCTTCCTGCTTTTTGAAGGGTTCACAAATCAGCCGGGAATTCTCAAAAGTCTTCTGTGATTTTTCATTTTTGTTTGCTTGCTCTTGTTCAACTTCCTGGAAGCATGGGTTTAAATTTTGAGGTGTGTGAGATGTTTTTACTAGGCTCAGTGCAGAACTGGTAATGTGTAACCTGAGGTGAGATAAATGAAGTCAAGGCCATTGTAAGCTTGAAATTGTTCAGGCAGTTGAGAGTGTGCTGGGGGAGTACAACTGGTGAGTGCACCTATTTCTAATGCAGAAATGAGCTGTTGTAGATGACTTGTATTAACATTGTTCATGTGGAGCATTCTTGTTCTTCTGTCTTTCCAGGAGAGTCGTGACAAGATGTTCCTAATCAGAAAGATAGCAGAAGCTCAGAAGTAGCCTTAAAAACCACACAAGCCTTAAGAACTTGACTTCCTGAAACTCCCAGAACAAGAAGATAACAGCCAAAGCATTTGCAGCTTCTAAAACCTGAGCAGCTGACTGGCACCCCAGGACTGTGGTCTCTGTAATGGTGCTTGTGGTCTGAGGCTTAACGTTTCCAAAACTTGGAAATTCAGCTGATTTACACTGTTAGAGCTGTTCAAAAAAGGATACTTTAACGCTCACACAGCTTCAGAGCTGTTGGGATTTGTTACATCCCTATTTTTTCAGGGAGTTTGGGTAAAATGTGATCAGAACTGAAACCCTTTTGTACTGTTTTTACAAATTAACCTGTAAGAATCACGAGGGAGGTAGAAGGTATGGTTTTATATGTTTTCATTTGCTTTAGTTTTAAAAAAGATGTATGGAAGTATGTTGAAATAGTGCATAGGAAAAGAAAATATGGCATGAGTTTGAAATCAGTTTTCTAAATATTTTTAGAGGTGATGGTTTGCTATTTATGCTGCTCTGAAGTAGAAAGAGCAGTTGAACACTGGATAACTGGTCATAAAATGGTTCAGACAAAATAAGCTGATAAAAGAGCTCTGAATGAACACTTGGGGTAGGAAGAAGCCAGCAGGCACAGCATTGCTGGGGCACCAGCCTTGCTGCTGTGGAGGGGCATTTTTGGGGTTTTTTTTTAACGTTTTAAGTCATTATTATTTGTGTTTTATTCTTGTATGAACATCTTGACTACTGGTCTATGTGTTCTAAAATGTGAATATTTCAGAGTTAAATTATTGGTTGGCAATAGTGTGTCAGCACCCCTTAATTTCTCATTTCTCTGTCTTACACATGGTCCCAGCAGTTCAGGTATCAGACAACCGTGTGTCCCTGTGGGCTACTAACCCAGTCCTTTATTTAAAGATTGCGATTAAGGATTTCTTGTACAAAACTGCGTTTATTGTTTGAAATCTCTATTAGCCCGCTCTTAGATAATGTGAGACACTATCTTTTTCATATAATATTTCGGAATGTTCTCTGTGCTCATTTTAAAGGAATGACCGTTCAATAAACGCTATTTATTTTACCTCACCGCCTGGCGCCGTTCGCTCACTGTGGCTGTGGGGGCCGCCCTGGGCCTGCCTCAGCGCCGCTCCCGCCCCGCCCCGCCCTCAGCTCCCGCCCCGCCCTCAGCTCCCGCCCCGCCCTCAGCGCCGCTCCCGCCCCGCCCTCAGCGCCGCTCCCGCCCCGCCCCGCCCTCAGCTCCCGCCCCGCCCTCAGCTCCCGCCCCGCCCTCAGCGCCGCTCCCGCCCCGCCCTCAACTCCCGCCCCGCCCTCAGCGCCGCTCCCGCGGCAGTTCCCGCCTCACCCGCCAGGGGCCGCCCCTTGTTCCCATGGCAACCACGCCGCGGGCTTTGAGTGACAGCTGCGCTGCCCAGTGCGGTGCCAATCAGAATCGTGCCCGGGCGGCGCGCGGTGATGACGTAGCGCTCGGCACGATGGCGGCGGCCGTGGCCCCGGTACTGCGGTGCTCGCTGCTGCAGCGCCGGCCCCTCCGCTGCGGGCCGGGTACGGGCTCGGCTCCGCTCCGCTCCCTGCCCGCCCCTCAGGCCCTAGCGGCGCTCCCCAGGGCCGCCTCAGGACGTTCGGCTCCGCGGGCGGGAGCGCCCACCCGCCCGTCCCGGACGGGGACCGGGCAGCGGCGGAGCTCGCATCACCTTTGTCTCTCCGGCAGGTCTGCGGCCCGTGGCCGGCGCAGGGGCCGCCCTCAGGCCGTGCAGCTCGCGGGTGGCGCAGGAGGGCATCAACAAGCCCGTCATAGACCGCATCATCCGCGTGGACCATGCGGGGGAGTACGGGGCCAACCGCATCTATGCGGGGCAAATGGCCGTGCTGGGCAGGTCGGCCGTGGGACCCGTCATCCAGGTGAGCCATCCCCGCGCCTCTGCTCCGTTTGCGTGTGGGTAACAGCGTCCGGGGAATGGCGAAACATCGTAGCCTTCATGGCAAGATTATTATCCAGTTTTTTCTGAGCACTTCCAAATGTGCGGGTTTATAAAGAGCGGTGGGAGTACTTGGTAAGGGAGTTACCGATGCTGGAGTTGCTGTAGTGTTGTCCTATTTTGCAAATGTTTTTATGTTACCTTCATATAACTGTTCTCTCTGTCCTTTTTATAACGTTCTGCACCTGCCTTTCTCCACCATTTCTTTTCTCTGATATTACATCATTGCAGTATTGCCTCAGCTATCACAGCATACGTGGCCTGACCGTTTTGGCTTTTATTAGTTTATTGGAAGTGTTTACCTCTTGTGGTTTTATGCTTCTCTGTGATCTGGCTCTTTTGCAGCAAATGTGGAATCAAGAAAAAAACCACCTGAAAAAGTTCAGTGAGCTCATGGTTGCATACAGAGTCCGACCTACTGTTTTATTGCCTTTCTGGAACGTAGCAGGTTTTGTTTTAGGTGAGTCTGGATAATTACTGTTATTGTTGTTTTGTGAAGTCTTCAGTTGTGTTAAATTATTTTGCTTCAGATTTCATTGTATTCACGTGTCTGGTACCACAATCCCAGGGGCTGGAAGTGCTTTGCTTGGGAAGAAGGGTGCAATGGCTTGCACAGTGGCTGTGGAAGAGAGTATATCAGAGCACTACAACAACCAGATCAGAACTCTGATAGAGGAGGATCCTGAAAAGTACAGAGAACTATTGCAGGTATTTAACCATGACTTAAAAGTGGTTTAATAAATTGAATTAACCAATGTGATTTAGTCTTTTAAAAATAATATGCTTTTAAAATTTACTGCGGAACTTTTTCTTCTGTCACTTAGAATGCTGAAGTCAACAGAAACTATTAAAATAAAAGAATGCTTTTTGCTTCAGCAGCACTAAATTGATCAAGCACCAAAATGAAAACATGTTGGGTTATCTTCAATATGATTTCAGTAATGCAGTGTTTCCTTTTCAACTGGGAGAATTATGCTTTAAGTTTGATTAATTTTAATTGAAATGAAGGGTCTAGAGGGGAAAAAGAAAAGGGGAAATATTGATTGCACAGTAGTTGTGTTGCACTCCTGTGGAGGCATTTCAGGTGCCTTCACGTGCTCCTTAACCTGTAGGGCCCAGAGCCACACACAGTGCTCAGGGTGAGCTTGAGGTGACCCCTCCAGCCCCTCTGCCCACCCTGTGTTTGATACAGCCAGGGTGGGGTTTGCCCTCCTGGCACTGCTGCCAGCCAGCACCCTGTTCATGTTCTAGTCCTGGATGCTCTCAGTGTGCAAGGAGCTGGTGTTTATCAGCTCTGTGAGAAAATAACTTCCCAAGCATTTTAGGTATCAAACTGGGACACGTTCCTGTCAGTGGTTGTGGGAGATGGAGCTGTTTCCACAGGCAGCATGTGGAACTGCTGCATTTCCAGCCTTGCTGGCTACCAGTGTGTTCAGATGTGCATTGTGTAACATGTAGCAAAATCTGATTTTTCCAATGTATCCCATTGTTACAGAAATTGTCTCTAAAGTAACCAGGGTTGTGCTGAGGTGTACCAGGGAAATACCACCCCTGAAGATAATGATATAATGAAATAGAGATGGCACAAAATAAAGAGAAAAATCCAGGCAGTGAGTTTACTCACAGTGCCAGTATGAGGAGAAGTAGGGGGGAACACCAAAAGCAATGCAAACCTGTTGGGCAGGGACAATGCCCAGGTGTCTGTAAGTGCTGAGCTCTTCATTAAGCAATCCTGATCATCTGCAGGCATCTCAGGAGAAAATCCTCTAAACCTTTTTGTCCCAGCTGAAAAATTAGAAGACAAACAATTGTTCTTTAGAGTATGCTAGAATGAACAAAAAAACCTGGTTAGCTTACAGGGGAACACCCTTACTGATTGGCAAGGCAGGGACCTTAATTCCTTTATTCAAATTGTCACAACAGTGTGGGGGTGTGAAACTAGTCAGTCTTAAAAGTTATGGCTATAGGGTTTTTTGAAACAGTGAAAAAAAATAGTGATATATTGTAACTATAATATTTTCTGAAAAATCCCTTCTCTGGGATTTCTTCTCCTGGGAAGCTGAGATGCCTCAGAGAAGAAAGAAAACAATTATTATCTGATTGCTTCTCCTGTGTTTTGCTACTTTAGAATGTGGTCTGGAGACTGTTTACCAACAGGTGCATGTTTGATTAGTTTCATGTGAATTGTTTTGACTTAATGACCAATCACCATCAGCTGTGTCAGACTCTGAGGAGTCAGTCATGAGTTTTTCATTAGTATCTTATTCAGCCTTCTGATGTATCCTTTCTCTATTCTTTACTATAGTTTAGTATAGCTATAATATAATAATAAATTAGCCTTATAAAAACATGGAGTCAGATTCATCAATTCCCCCTTTGTCCTGGAGACCCAGCAAATACCACAATATATTAATTAAACAACAGCTTGAACTTAAAGCCTTCTTTGGAGACTACCAGAAGAACTTCAGGTTAGGGGAATGCTGTAAATAATTCCCTTCTTGCTGAATTGGAAGTTTGAGAAGTGTTTGAGAGACCCTGGCTTGCTGTGGTGCACTCAATGGACAGCAGCATGTAGTTTTGTGTGCTGGCTGCCTTGGTTTCTGTGCAAAGCAGGCTCAGGAGCTGCTGGTTTTGCAGGTCATAAAGCAGTTCCGGGATGAGGAGCAGGAGCACCACGACATTGGGCTGGAGCACGATGCAGAAGCTGTGAGTAGAATGTTGACTAATTGTCAGTGAGGATGTGGATGTGCTGCTCTTTTCTTCCTTACTTAGAGATTGGGATGTGGCTCTTGGAGAAGCAGAAAATAAGGCTCTTTATATTCTTTCTCAAACATACATATAAAAATGTCCTGCATGTTAAAACTTTCATTTGTCTAGACCAGAACTAAATCTGTTGGAATTCATGTCAAGTGTTAAAGTGTTTTGTTTTTTTTTTTCCTAAGAGGTGTCCTCTGCAAATTTTTAGATTTTCTTTTAATTTCACTTTAAAATAAATATTTTTGATGATAATGCTAATAACTGCTATCCATACAGTGCTGGGAACTGGAGGCATCATCTTATTAGAAAGTGTGGAATGCTGAACTAAATTCTGTGCTCCCTTGGATACTGTATGGGGAATATGGGATTTCTCTCCTTTTTTTTCTCTTGACTTACATTTGTGGAATGTTCTGAATAGTTGATAAAGATAGTTATAAATATAAATAGTTGAGGGAATATTCTGAAAAGTTGATACATTTTAATTTAGTTTTCTCTAGGATTGATGAGACTGCAAACACCTGTGGGGTTTTCTTGGCATGTGTGTGTTTTTACTTTGATTTTTTTAAATGGTGCTTACTATTCATTATCACAATCTGGTTCAAGCAAAACACTTCAGTAGATGTATTTAATCTTTTATTCTTTTTACAGACACCAGCTTATTCTGTTTTGAAGACAGCCATACAACTTGGATGCAAAGCTGCAATATTTTTATCAGAAAGAATATAGTTATATTTTTCATGATAGCAGTGGCAATAAACTGTGACACAAAAGCATATGGAAATTGTGGAAGACTCAGCTATTTTATTCGGCCTTTTAAATTTTTCTGCACTAAGCACTTGATTCAGCCATCCTTTGTCACATTGAATCCCCATTTAAAAGGTATCTGTATTAAAGTCAGTTGAGCTAAATGTGAATAAAGGTGGCAGAACTGAGTCTGTGTGAACTAAACCTCCCTATTCAGAGTCTGTTCACAAGGTGGCAGCACAATATGTATATACATGGGTTTTATATACAATATTTGTGTATGGATGCACACACATAAAAATGACAAATACATTCTCTGTTGCCTTCAAATTTATGTGTACTTGAAATAAGCTGGAGCAGTTCATTTTAAAATAGTTAATACTTTTTCTGAATATTTTTCTGTTTCCAGGAAGAGTGAAATAATAGCAAGTATTTATTTTCAGTCCATCTTGAATAAAAATTGGTATTATAAGACCAGTTTTACTTAAAGACTTCTGTGTGTTTTGGGGTGGGCCTTTTTTCAAGCACAGTTCCAAATTCTTTGAGTAGAATTTTACTTACTGTATTTTTTGTTGTTGTTGTGGTGAGGGGTTTTTTTGTTGTTTTTTTGGTATTTTCTTGGGTTTGTTTGGTTTGCAGGTTTTTTTTTACCTGAGCATGTAAGGAATTGATCCCTGTCATAAAGCAGGAGGAGAGAGCAACTTTGAGCACTGTGAAATTGCATTCAGTATTCTATTAGAGCTTTCAATCTAATCTTACTTTGCTTCAGACAACATTTAATCCAGGTACATCTGAGCTTGCTTTTTTTAGTAGCTCTGTTAGTGTTTGTAGGTACTGATTGGTGTGTAATTTGACATTAAAGGCTTCTTAAAGAGAATTATTTACCCTTTATTGGTGAAGGAGCTTAGGCAGAAGGTTAAATCTTAATATAGAGAAATTCCTATTCTGTGTGATTTTGTAATGACTGTCACTTTGCATGTTCTTTAAAATTAATATCTCTCAAACTGTTGCAAGTGTCACCTTGTTAGACTCCAACTACTGATGTTATTTACTTTATTCAATCAAAGTAGCATTTGGTTCTCTGTCTGTGACTGGTTTGGAATAATGTGACTTGAGGAACTCAAAGCTACATCACAGGTTCTCAGGGACTGCAGAATCAGGAGATAACTCTGAGGGAATTATTTTACTGTCTCAGCCCCAGACAGTTGTGAGCAGTGTGTGTGAAAACTCAAGTTTGCTAAAGGTCTATCCTATTACTCTAATGCAATATCTTCCTTAATTTGGCCATTTCTCTGGACAAAACTTAGATCTAGCAGATTTCTTGCCTTCATTTCTCTAAAGTATTCAACATGCATGTGGACAACTCCCAGGTAATTTGTAGGAGAAAGGAATCAGCACAAAAGAATGATTAGCTGAAGTGGTTAAAAGGGTAACAAGTGGTGCTGGAAGCTTGTGCAGTGCAATTGTGTAAGTCACAGGCTTTAATAATTTAGTAGAAGAAGAAAAAAAGATTGCTTGATGAATAGTCCATTGTAAAGTCTTTCATACCAGGGGCAGCATGGGATGGCATCTTTTATAAGTCCATTATTGCAGGGGAGGAAGGGCAGGGCATGGTGTGTTTTCACTCAAAGCTGCATGCCCATACATACAGTGGTCTTGTGACATAAGCTGGAAACTGAGGCAGAAAGTTCCTGGTCTCTTAGCCATTACATCAGGGTTGAAAGCTGAATGAGGCATCTGGGGGGGTTTCCAGGAGAGCTGGTACTCCGCTGAAGCCTTGTATTCTCCGTGGCTGTGGTTGCAGAGATTCTCTGAAGATATCTGTGGTGTTCAGCACTGGTGGGATTGGCTTGTGACAGAGTGACAGACATGCTGATGTGATTGTCCAAGATTTGGGTGGCCCCCAAGACCATGACATACTGCAAACTTGGGGCAACAGATTTTAAGAGACAAATCTCATGTTAAATGTATTTCATTTGGCCGAGGGCTGGGAACATCAAATAGCAAGAAATTGCCATGTGAGGTCTGTGTTTGGTCATATCTGCTGTAATTGAAAGGGCTCATAGAGAGTTCTTTGTCCTCAGCAGCTGAACACATCCTGCACATTTGAGAAGGGTGTCAGACAGTAACACTGTCTCCAGCTGCAAGCATGAAATGTGAACTGAGATCAAATCTGCTTTATGCTCCTGAGCAAGATTTGTTCGTTCTTTAATGGAGCAGCAGATTTCTACCCATCCATTAAAGTGTGGGTGGGCTGTTCTGCCACTTCCAAAGCTTGTCCATTTTCCTGCTCAGTGGCAGTTTACTCTTTTTTTGTTGTTCTTTTACATAGTAAATGGAGTTGCTTTTCATTTTTTTCATGGAAAATGGACTTTTTCTTTTGTTTAAGAACCTGTTTCAGATTTTGAAAGACTAAAAAAAGTGGTAAAATGTTACAAAAGAACAGGAGGTGCTTAGTGCTGTACAATTCTATTGTACAGCAGCTGCCAGGCTGTAGTTACTTTTTTTATGTTGAGGCAGAACTAAGCTGAGTAATACCAGCCATCCCAGCAGGGGTTAATGGCAGGCAGAGGCCAAAGTATATAGCTTATACAAGTCTGTTATCATAGGAATCCTCAATGAACTCTGGTCGTGTTGACAGAGGAAGGGGAGCTTGGATCAGACAGGCTGTGAAATGCTGCATTTTCAGAACAGGGAGTGGGGAAGATGACTGGGTCTTCACTGTGCCTTTGAGCTCTGTGGCTTCCTTGTAAATGATAAAATACACACATAATTTGGGTTTTATAATATACAGTGGGATAAAATCCCCTCATAGTAGTGAGGTCTTGTTATAAGCCAGGGCTTGATCCCAATTTTCTCTTGCAGAAGCAGCTGTGTCTCTCAATGAGGAGCAGTACAGGTACCCATCTGTGTGTGTGCAGGGCTCCAGGGCTGTTACCTGCTCTGTGAGCAGCATCTCACCTCTAGAAAGAAAGCCTTGCTTTTTTCTGCAGGCAGTGCTGGGTGCGAGCTGGCCCCTGTTCTCCAAAGCTGCTCTGAGTCAGAGGTCAAGGTAACCTTTGATGGTGCTGGGAGGGCAGTGGCAGATGGTGCAGTCCCTGTGCTGAGCTCTGGGGCTGTTCTGCTCTGGCTGTGGGCACTGCAGAAGGCACGTGTGATGCCTTCAACGTGCAGCTCTGGCTGTGCCAGGACACGTTCCAGCAGCAGCCAGGCAGAAATCAAATCCCTGTGGCTGGGATTAACAAGGTGATGCTGACACCAGCTGAACAGACTTTTGTCAAGGGCATGTAGTGATAGGACAAGGGTTTATGGTTTTATGTTGATAGAGGGCAGGTTTAGATTAGATAGAAGAAATTCTCTGTGAGGGTGGTGAGGGCCTGGCACAGGTTTACAGAGAAGCTGTGGCTGCTCCATCCCTGGGAGTGTCCAAGGCCAGGTTGGATGGGGCTAGTGGAAGGTGTCCATTCCCACGGCAAAGGGCTGTGGAATGAGGTGAGCTAAGGTCCCACCCAACCCACTCTGTGATTCTGTGATTTATGATGCAAATTATCTAAAATGATACTTGGGATTGTTTGGCAGACAGCTAAATCATTGTCTGGGTTGGGCTTCATTTTTGTCTGGAGTAAATCTGTGTGGCTCACTTGAGCAAAGAGAGCTTGTGATCAGCTGAGAACGTGCCATACAGTCCCTGTGCTGGGGATGACATGGTTTGTACATCTCTATTTTTTCTTAGTATTACAGGAGTTATTTAATCTATATGCATCTGCCTTTTAACATGACTTTAGGGAAGACATAATTTCAAATGGCAGTCATTTTTTGTCACTAGCTTTGAAGTTGTGGCATGTCACTTGCATTGAATTCTGCACATATTTTTTAGCTTGGGAGGCTTAAAGGGCTGAGGCAAAAATATTGGCCAATTTAAAGGAAGAATATGTGTTATAAGGGAGGAGATTGTTCAAAGGCACTACCATTTTTCTATTTGTTACTTCAGTTTTTGTTGTGTCTGACATGAAATATCTGAATGTATTTAGGAGAATGACTGCAGCTTTGTAGTTTTACTTCCAGAGTGGCAAAACTTAGCTTGTGTTGGAGAATGCTTGCTGATTCTCTTTTTTAGAGTTGTGGGGCTGATCTAATGTTGAGTAAATGAATTGACAATTAGTTTCAGTGGGTAATGTATTTCTAAAAGCTTGACTGTGTTAGAATGAAAATTCCAGTTGTTGTTAGGTGCTTTCAATAAATGCAGCCTCCTGCTCACTTCAGGTGTTTTTGAGAAGTACCACCCTGTGCTACAGTTTTGCAGAGCAGGGGGTGGTACCTCTGTGTCCAAAATGCAGCTTATGGCAGCAGCAGTGTTTCATTGTGTTAGCATGCAGATTATTACACCTATGCTGATACTTTTAAAAATGGGGATTTTTTGGTTCTGAAAGTCTTTGTCTCACAAACTCTGGCCATGGCACTGCCTTTACTTGTGCTTGTTCTTAGCTGGAAGTAAATGATGATCTGATGGAAGCCCAGGAGTCATGCAGTGATACTTGGAAAGGAGCTCTGGAGGTCATCTTGTCCTGCCTCCTGCTGGACCCAGGACTGTGGCCAGCACTAAAGCAGGTCAGCTGTGATTTTTTCCAGACAGGTAATGAAAACCTCCAAGGAGAGAAATTTCACAGCCTCTATGGGCAGCCCAGTCTGGTCCTGTATTACCCTACCAGTGGCACTTTTTTTACTTTCCTGAACCTTCTAAGACAGTCACTGCTGCTGCTTGTTATGTCATGTAGCACCTTGGAGGAGAGTTTACCTCCACTATCTTGGAGGTCAACACCCTTTGAGTAGTTTTATGCAACTATTAATCATTCAGATTAGCTGTCCTTTCAGTGCCTGGTTCCTGAACTGGCACAGAGGAAAGGAAGAGATGCATCTGATGACCACCTTGACAGTCTCATTGTCTGCTTAAGACTTCAGGCTTCATATGTCTTCTCTCCTTGCAGGTATTTTCCACCCAACTATTTGAATGTCAGTCATTTGTTTTACAGTGTTACTTGTGCCTAGGACAGATGGATTTATTGATTTCATGTACAGGTGGGCATGTGTAGTCCAAGATATTAATGAAAGCAAGTCATACATACAGTGGGTGGTTTTCATATTTAAAATGCCTTTTCTGAACTGTAATAAAAAGATTATTTCTGGCACTAAAAGTGTTTTTCTGTTTTCTCTGTGGCTACTGGCCCAGCCTGGGCTGTCCAGGTTAGAGCAGAGGCAGCAGTGGGTGAGGGGGATTTGAATTTTCTTGCAGTTCATTTTGAAGACAAGCTCTGCCATCAGTGTTTTAGCAAGCTGTCAAGAATTTTCCCAAGCATGTGGCTTGAGGGCACCTGTATAGTCAGAGGCTGCTAACTGTATGTAAATGGATAAAATGTTTAGTGGAGTGAAAAGCCTTTGCTTATAGGTGCAGACAGACGTGCAGTGTCAAGGCAGATGACTCAGTCCTGTTGATCTTTGTTGCTATCTCTGCATTAAAGTGAGCTTCCTTTTATGCACTAGCCTATGTCTAATTTAGGGCTGTGTCTCATCTTGCTGATGATAAATTGTTTCCCCCCTCCTGTGGGGCACTGCCATGCTCCTACCAGGTCTGTGGCAGAAATACGCTGGAAATACAGTTTGAGAGGAGCTAAATCTCCCTTGTGGCTGTATTATTGCCCTAACCATACAGCACTCCTGGTATGTGAAAATGTGCTGACCTTGCTTCTTCTATGTTGGGTTTTATCCAGCAAAAGAACAGCAGCAGGATTTAAAATCACTGGTGAAATTATTCTGAAAGTGTAGCTTAATGGCTTGATTCCAGCCCTGACCTGGAAAGGTAACTGCTAGTGACAGATGAGGAGCTGTCTTCCACATCTCATCTTGTCAGCTCTCATTGTTCTAACTTTGGCAAGAAAAATGCTGTTTTCTTGAATACTTTGAAGGTGGTTTAAAGAAGACTTTAGACATGGTTGAAATGTGATTTTTTTTTTAATTAATAACTGTCCGCTTTTCAATTCCTCCCACCCAAATATCTCAGCAGTATTTGCTAATGAGAAATAATTATGTCTCAATTTTAAGTGACACAAGTGCTATTGTTTACACAAAATGTGAGAATCTTGTAAGACATGGGGCATATGCTTGGAGGGATAATGCATGAGAATCAGTTCTGCCTTCTCAGGGAGCCAAGCCTTGCAGAGGAAGATGACAGATACATGTGTTTATATATACAGACTCTAGAGCTGGCTGGGTTTGCCTATCATTTGTCATAAATGCAGAGACTCTCAGCACAGAGCACCAGTTCAGCATAAGCTGCAACATATGGTCCTCTCCAGCAGATGTGACATGAATTCCAGCACTCACTGGATGTTTCAGGCTGATGACCAGCAAGAGGATTTATCCTGGTAAGATGGAATATTCTTGAAGCTTTCCTGTGGATTGCTGCTCCATTTGGGATTTTTCCATGGACAGGGCAGAAAAAGTATGGCCTGGTTTTCAGCTTGTATCGCTGGCAGTTCACAGCTGCTGGAGCAGCTACCTGGACTCATCTGATACATTGCTTGGATATGATGTTGGAAACTCCTGGGATAAAAATGCTTACATGAAGCTATTGCTTTGGAGTGACCTGGTAGTTCATTCTTTCTTTCCAGCCGACTCATCATTCTCCACAAACTTGGTGTTGAAACAGAAATAACTCACCAAACCTGCTGGTGAAAGCCCTTTGTGTTGTTTTCTGTGACTTTCCAACCAGCAAGAAAATTCATGGTTTTATTCTTCCCTCTTTTATCTCCCTGCACTTACCAGAAATGCATGTGATACTGCTACAGCCTTTGCTTTTAGATGTGTTACAACACCCTCCATGTGTCACCTAGAACTGACCTGTAGTGAGTTAGGAATAATCAGTGGAACTCCTAACACGTTTGTCTTTCTGAGTTACTAAAAAAAAAAACCTCAAAAAACCTAAACCCAAACAGTCTAATTATCCCAGCCAAGAGAAATTAATAGAACAAATTACACACATGACCTGCATGTGTTAGGAAAACTGCATAAAACCAAGAGAAGAAGTTTGCAGAGATTTCCTAGAGATCTTCATCCACATTGTAAAACCAGTGATAAATTTCCCTGCATCTGGCAATTATTATGGCATACTCTGCCCTTACTCAGCGTTTACCCTGTTCATCTTAGGCAACACTTACTCATTCCTGAGTTCTCTCACATACCAAGATATTAATCTGCTTTTCATACAAACAGTCAATGATCTGAAATTGCTGCAGCACACCAGCACGGGCTTGATTCAGTATCTGTTTTTGTTTCCTTTCTTTTGTTTGTTGTTAGGGAGAAAGAATCCAAAGTGCATCTCTGGAGCTGCACCCATGCCCTTACTTAGCACCCCTGTGTTTAGACTTGCATGCTCTGAGGTTTTAGAAGTCACAGCCACTACCCATCTGTATTTGCCTTAAATCAAACAACTTCTTAAATGAATTTTAGGTGTTTCATTTTTCTTTGCATTCTTGGACATAAGTTGGGTCTGATTTTTCTGTGGGCTTTGCTTTCCTTGGCTTCTACAATAATTTTATAAGGTGTTGCTTACTTGAATCACATGGCCATTGCAAGTCCAGCTGTGCCCCTTGCCCAGCAGTGCCTCGCTGGGAGGCATTGCTGATTCAAGTAAGGGAGCTACACACACAACCCAAGGCTGCTCCCAAGGTAGCAAATCACAGGTGGAAGCATTATTATGACAATTGACTGGCATTATTGATGGGTTGGTGGAAGTATCTCTGCAAATGCATATCAGTGTGTGCTTCTTTATCACACAGCTCTGCTGACTCGACGAGTGGGCAATGTGCCTTGCACTCAGAGCCTGCTCACAGAGATGAGTGCTGCTATGGCCTGAGCCACTTTGGGGGGCGACTCAACTGCACCTGGAGTGCTGACAAAGGAACAGGTGGTGGCTGGAACATGCTGTAGTTGGAGCCATTTACATTTAGGGCTGGCAAGACCCTTTTACTGGCCCCATCTTCAGGCCTGCTGGGTGCTCTCCACTGGTTTTTGTAGCATGCAGAGAGCACACAGGTATTTATCTCAGACAGCTCTCAGGTATTTCTGTCCTGGACTCAAAGCCTTCCAGCCCTTCTTGGTGAGCTGCTGACCAGGGGTGAGCTTGCCCTGCTGAGCAAGAGCTGGGCTTCCCTGGAGCAGAGGAGAGGTGGTTTCATGCTGTCCCAATGATCTGCAAGCATGGCTGGAGGCCAGGAGAGGACAGCCTGTCTGCCACTGGGCTTCCACACAGAGAGCCACTGTATGCTCAGGTATGTTTTGAGCTGGATGCCTTGCCTTTTGCTGATGGATGAGGACAGGCACTAAAACTAAGTTATACATGTTTCTACTCCCTGTCTTTGATCTATGGAGAGGTTGTAAATGGACTTGTTGCCTGGCTGTTTTGGGACATAGCTATTTTTGGCAATATTCATCTACTTGGGGAGCTAAGTCAAGGGAAATAAATTAAATTAAGAACTCCATTATCACAAATAATTCATTGTTTTCTAATGTATTTAGGAGTGATATTTAAAAAATATTTATTTGGCTTATAATTCATAAGCCTGTCAAAAAACAAATCTAGAAAGAGGGTTTATTATTTATTCCAGAGCCAAAGGCTAAAGTGCTGAAATTGTGTGAACTGAAATCTTTTAGCAAGATCAGATAGAAGCCTTAGTATTTCATACTTCTTAAATGACTAAAAATCTTCCCACAGAGATGAGCTGTTGAAGCTGTGCTCCCCTCAGAGCACATCCCAGAAAAGCTGTAACCACAGCAGAGCCCAAGGTCTGGACATTTCAAGTGTATAACTTCCAATATCAAAGTGCTCTCAGAGAGAGCTTGAAATTCATGCAGCCTGAGGCAGCTCTCCCCAAGCCTCTGTCATCTGTCATGCTGTGGCAGCAGGCAGAGCAGAGAGATGGAGGGAAAAGCACATTAATATGAGGCCAGTGTTGTGCCATTTAAAGAGATGCAATCTGAGCAGAAGCTTGGTTTTGGTAAGGTTCAGTTCTTTGTTTTTCAGTCCACGCTCTTCATTCTTTGCCCACCACAGATATTCCTTTTCTGTGCTAGCCTGGGGATCAGAAAATTATTGCAGGGGTAGCTGGCATGTCTGTGCTCTGCAGCACCACAGCCACAGTCCCTAAAGAGGGAGGCTGCAATGGGCTCAAGTCTCACTGCTCCTTTAACATTTATGTCCTCCTTCAGCTGCAAGCATATTTTTCTCCATTCAGCTGTAAAGGTCCCATGGGCACTGCTGACCCTCTGGCTAGGGAAGGGGCTGGTTCTGGGCACTGCAACATGAACTCAGTGCTGGTGAGATGTTTGTAAAGCCCCCAGAGAGGCATCCACTCCCTGGCACTGGTAAGACCTCAGCCAGGTCATGGATGTGTCTGTTCACACATGCTGAGATGGGGAAAGTGAACCTTTGCATTCATCATTCTCCTCCCCTGTTTGAAGGTACCACTTCAGGGATAGCAAAGGGAACAGAAGACAGAATGTGTTCTGGAAGTAAAGAAATAACATTCAAACATGAACCAGCTTGTTGTAAAGCAGTTTGTTCTTGACCTCAGTCTCCCTTAGCAGAGCCTGAGCCATTCCTGTTGTTCCAGTGGGTTTGCTTTGCATTTGTATCTATGTGAGAAACTTGTATTTTACAGTCCCAGGGAGTAAATATGATGCCTTCTGTATCATAAATTTTAAAAAAGAGATTTAAATTGAATTAGGTAGAACATGAAAGATGCTCCCACCTCTGTTCAAGTGGTTGACACTGTAATAATGAAACCTATGACACCATATGTAAAAATGTCATTAAACAAGCTCATCTGAATGGCCTTAAAGATAGGAATATGCTGCCCTTGCTGCCTTGCAAATGAAGTAATTGTGTGGCTTTGCATTGATCTGTGCAAAGTTTAACCTTAGTTAAAGGGACACAGCCTGAGAAATCACTGTGGAGAGATGCTGGGAAGAGATCAAATTTAGCCCTGAGATTTCAGGTTCCGTCACTGTACTGCTCATCCCCTCACAGGGCAGCCAAGCAGTTAGAGTTTACTTTGAACCAGGAAGATTACATGCCTGAGGCTGATTTTTAGCCATGATTTCACCAACTCCATGTGCAGACATCTCCTAGACCAGGCACTGTGCTGCAAGGTTTTCATTTCAATCAATGCTGAGCAGTGCTGGCAGCATCCCCTCAGCATCTTTCCACCCAAATCAGGTGGGCCAGAGCAGTGCACAGGACTCTGCCCTCTGTGGGCTGGTGTCCCTGGGGTGGTGTTTCCTGATGGGAATAATCCAGCTGGGGATTGCTGCCAGGCTCCAGCAGCAATGGATGGGTTTGGGTGTGGTGTGACACCTCCCTGAGCCCAAGGACCTCTGCTCCCATCCCTCTGGGAACACAGTGAGAAACAGTGCTGGCTCGGGTCCTTTGATAGTCTGGGGTTGCTTTGTCTTCTCTGCAGGTCACTTTCCTTTTAAGCCATTACTTCTCCCCCTCTCTGTCCTTGGCAGGATGAGGTGAGGGTCCAGGACAGGCCTTCCTAGAGCTGCCACTACCCTCCAGCCCTGCAGAACAGGTGCTGTGAGCCAGAGCCTCAGATTTTCCCATCCTAATTGCTGAGTGCTGATAAGCCAGTTTCCCCAGACAGATCCTCCCTCCCACGCTGTATTTTCCCTCCTTTTCCCTGGGTGGGTGATCCAGCTCAGGCTCATCAGGAGAGTGTCAGCTGAGCCAGGATCATCTCATTATTTGGGGCTTTAAGCTGATAACAGAGCTTGTTCCCTGTTGTGTGCTTTGCTTTGATTCTCTGAGCTGCATCTCATCACTTTGTGCCTAAACTTCATCTTTGTAGCTTGCTGCTGCAGGGTATTTGTCAGGCACAAAACCCCTTCTCTAATTTTATGACAAGCTTAGGGGTACATGAACCCAAAGCAGAAAGACCCAGTAATGACAGTCACTGGAGGGGACAGGGGCAGCTGCTGCTCCTTTGCTGCTCTTTGAAAGCCACCAGTGACTGACACAGCCCTGCTGAAACCAGCACAGAGCTGTGGGACAAGCCTGGTGCCTCTTCTCCAGCTGCCTTGCCCTGGTTGCGAAAAACAGAAATGGCACAACCCCAAACTGGTAAATTGAAACTGCTAAGATCCTCATTTAAAATACTCTGCTTTAATCAGTAAATTAGGGCTCAGCTATGTGATCATTATTTATTAGTTAAGCAAGTTATGGTGCAAACACACATTTCAGTTACTTTCCATTAATTAAACTAAACTGTTTCAGTCAGTGATTAAATTCATATTTGAACACACTCAAATGTGTCCAAGTTTAATTAGATTTGTATTAAACTGTTTTTTGTTAATCTATTTCAACACGAGCACATGCAAGGTTTGGCTCTATCTGATTCTTTTTAAACCTGGGGATTCCACAGTGGGGATCTTCAGACCCTCAACATCTGCTGAGCCCTGGGGGTGACAGGGAAAGGGAAGGGCTGAGGAGGTTCCTGCATGGAAGGTGACACACTGGGGCCTTGTCACTGGCACAGCGTGATCCCTTCCTCTGCTGCCCTGGGAGAGTTAGCAGGGCTTGTTGGCTGGAGTGTTTAGATACAGCACTGGAAGCTGTGACTGTTGTCATTCAAACCTAGATTACATCGAAAACTGAACTTAAAGAGCAAGTGCAAGTCTTGACCTGGAGAGTTTTTGTGTCTCCATTTTCAATATAAGAAACATTCCCCATGACTGCTGATAACCCTTCTGTATGATGGTTGTGTACTTGCACTCTCCCTGGAAGAGAGAAAGAAAGCTGAAAGGTGCTTCCTTTTCATGATGCTGTAGTTGGAGTTCCTCACAACATGAGCCACTTGATCTTCATGGAAAACGGGACAGCAGAGTCCCAGAGTCACAGCTGGTCAGACAGACCTCAGTGTGCCAATGACACTGATGCAGAGGGGCTGGGGGTTTCATTCCTGGCTCAGTCCTTAGCTGGGAACACATAGGCATGTCTTCCTGAATGCCAGGTAATGGGTAAGTATAAATGCCCTGCTCAAACAAATTTCTATGCAAAAAAGTAATCCCTGAGGGTTTTCAAATGATATGGGATAAGCTGGAAATGTACTGATCACCAGCACAGAAGCCAGGATATTGCTGTTTGTGATAAGGACAAGCTTGGACAAGAGATTGTTGTATGAAGTACTCAGGAAGCCATCCTTCTACAGAAAGGAAATCCTGTATTGGGCTGTGTGTGGTTTACAGCAACCCAGTCTGCTTGCAGACTCTCAGATTAAGAAGTGCTACACCCTGCTGATAGTGAGAAAGAGACTGGCAGAGGTGGCAAGCACATCCAACTTGGTAAGCAAAATATTTTAAGAGAGAATGTGCAGTTACACCCCTACATCCCAAACTCCTTCATGTCCATGTAGTGCTCTGGAGGTCTGGCTCCCTCAGCTCTTTGTGGTAGCAAGGCACCCTCTCCTGTTTTCCCATCCCCTGCTGCTGTGACCGGCAGAGATCCATTAGTCCACAATAAAAACTGGATTTATGTCTGTCTGATGCTGTTGGTTTGTATTGTAGTTAAAAGTATCCCATAAAATCTGGGAGTTAGAGGAATGGCAGGCAAAGGATATTTATTTTGATCATGGCATCTCCTTGGCTGGACCATCCAGTGGGCTGTGGGAGATATGTGCTGGTAGCTTTGCTTTCAGAGGAAACAATTAGAAGAGTAATTACTGGGATATGAAGCCAAGTGACCAACCATTCAGACTTGTATTTTTTTGCAATCAGTCATTGTACTTTCCTGATACAGACTGTTTAACAGTGCATTATGAGAAGATGGAGGTATAACCCACTTGCTGTAGAAAAGCAGCTGCACAGCACTGCTGCAGGAAGGGATCCCCAGAGACTTCCTCCTGCACCTGCATAGACTGTGCAGTTCTGGTTCAGCAGGGCAGACACCAACCTGGGATAGCTGGGAGGAAACCTCAGACTTGTGTCTCAGGTAGATCATAAAAGCATCAGTCAAATATCATCACCTGTTGGTGCCTTCTGTCCTTCTACTTCCTTCTATCTCCTCAGGTGCTGTGCTCTGCCTGACAGTGGCTGGTGTACTGGGCATGAACAGATCAGTCACACTGATGTATGAAATACTGCCAGCTGTGGAGAAACTTTAATGGATGCTCTGACCCACTGCATTCTTTTACCTCTTCAAATCTCCCCCAGAACTATCATGAGCTATTTTTAGCTCAACTTGTCTAGGAATAACATTATTCCTTATTTAGTGAGCAGGATATCCTGTATATGGGACATTCTGGAATGAGTGTTTAGATAACAGATTTAAACAATGGGTGATTTGAACAATGGTAGTAAAAATTGATGTTATGAATTCTCTCTGGTCACAATTTTGAGGTCATGTTTATTAGTGTACAACCTATTATTTTTCTTGAGTACACAATTGCTATTAAAAACTTCATAAAGCTGAGCACCTCTGGGACATCTCCCACCTCTGACGTACTCAGCATTTTTCCCAGAGACTCACCCTGTGCTCAGGGAGTCATGAAGCAGCCAAGGTCCTAGAAAACGGGCCACTGGCCATCTCTCATCAGCCCAAGGCTCTGCAGATTTCATCTTGCCTCTGGCTGAGAAGGAGAGAAAGGAGTAATTTAATTTAAACAGCATTGGTAAAAATCATTGCTGTGGATTCATTCTGGTTCTGATGTTAAGGTCATACAACTAGCATTCAGCCAGTTACTCTGCAGCCTGAGAGACTCTGCCCCAGCACCACCTGGGCATGTAGAAGCAGGTGCTGAGCCTGTTTGCACTGCCAGGCCTGGTGTGGCTGGTCACAGCTCTTGGCCAGCTGGCCCTGGGGCTGTGCCACTGGCTGTGGTGACATCTGCATTTCCCCCAGCCATGGGGCACACGGCTGCCTGGGAAGCTGCAGCACTGTCCTGTGCAGAAGTCCCAGAGGGATAATTGCTGTGCTGGTGAGCTCCAGGATCCCTGTGGGCAGCAGGCATGAAGGGCTGTGCCAGCTCCTGCAGATGCAGCTGTCTGTCTCCTGAGCATGGCTGTGCAGCTAATCAAATCAACCCTGCATGAAAAGAGAATGCTGCCTGTCTTCAAAAAATCACTGTGCCTGGAGCAAGGCCCAAAGGCACGTGAAACATGTTGGGCTTGAGGGTGAAAAAAAACTCCCACAGGCTAGTAAAAATTGAATGTATGAGCCAAGGGTTCACAGAGTTCAACAATATTTTCCAATAAAACGTCTTGAAGGATCGGTTTAATACCAGGGCAGCTGTGTTATTTAAACAGTTTGGAGTTTTGGGGGTGCAGGACAAAGTAAAGTGATGGGTCACAGGCAATAAGCAGAACAATGGATGGTTTTGTCCCCTCATTCAGCCTTGTGAAGAAATATAGGAAAACATGAAACAGGGGGTGGGAAAGATGCTTTTCATTTCCTGGGTTTTCTTTGCAAGATATGGCTATTGTGGGGTGATATTTCTGAGAAGCAAGGCTATGGACTTAGCTGGCTGGAGCTGTCAGAAAACATGCTTTTGGTTTTACGACATGGAATATTTTGCTGGCTGAGATGTTATAAAATTGCTTGTGGTTTCTTGCCCTTACATCTGCTTTATTTTTCATTTTAAAAATCCTCAATCTCTTGATTGTAACTCCAAGAGTCAGAGTTGGAGTGATTAGGACTTCTCTTTGTATCTTCAAGTGTACTCTTAACTCTCACCCTAGGTTGGTTACCTGTGAATTAATTCAGACTGCTTGACCTTGGTTACCTAGTTTGCCTTTGTGTGCAGCATCTTGGCTATGCAACATATGCCACTTCCTGTCAGGTATGGTTTTTATGTACCTAATGTCATATTTTGTTTCATATAAACACAATTACATAACCAAACATTTGTAGGGCATCTCTTGGTTCTCTGACCCATTCCTTGTTACAGCATTTGCAGCTAGCTAGGTTCAGTCTCTTGTGTTCAAGCACTGCTTTTCACCTACATGGAGCCCCCCATGGCACTGTGCAGATGCAGCAGCAGGAACTTTATCACCCAAAATTAAACTAAGCAGAATGCTTACATAGATAGTCCTTAAACTTCAACAAACAGCTTCAAAACTCTGCAAATATTTATTAGGCAAACAGAAGCTGAGGATGATGACCCTGTCCCCATCAATATTTGAGACAGTTTAACATACTCCCAGCAAACTATGTGTTTAAAAATCATCTCAAGTACCTGTGTAGATTTAACCCCCAGGGTTATTTCTTCTCTCTTAATTTGCTAATTTGGGCACAAGGAAAAAATCCCAAGGGTTTTGAATGATTCTATGACGGCAGGCAGCTGTTAGTACAGCAGCAGCCCGTACACACCCTGGTGCACTGGCACTGATGGTTTTGGCACCGAGACCCTCAGGCAGAGCTGGAAACTGGATGGACTCGCCTGCAGCGGGCCAGGCCTGTAAGACTTCTTTGAGGAAAAACGTGCAACGTGGAGCTTGTGACACGACACCGCCGTCCCCTCCTGTGGGGGTACAGAAACTCGCAGCTTCACGCCAAAACACGCTGCAGGACGCTGATGCAGTGAGGGGGGCACGGAACCCGACTCTCGCTCCTCTTTCGGGGCCGGCACGGGCAGGGCTGCGGGGGGCTCTGCCTGCCTGGGCGGGAAGGCGGGAAAGCGGGAGATTGGGAAAGCGGGAGATCGCGAAATCGGGAAAGCGCGACCTCGCGGGCGGCGCCGCTCCCCGCCCCGGGCCGGCCCCCGTCGGACAACGCCCCCGGCCCTCGGGCCGCCGCCCGCGGCATTTCCTCTGAGCTCAGCCGGCGGCTGACGCGGGGCCGCGTCCCTCGGAAGAGGAAGCCGGCAGCGGAGCGGAGCGGCGGCCGGGGCAGGCAGGGCGCGGCGGGCGAGGGGCAGCGGCGCGGCCCGCGCTGGGGGCGGCCGGGGCGGCGGAGGAGGGGGCCGGCGGGGGCGGGCGCTCCCCGCCCGCGGGGCTGGGTGGCGGCGGCGGCTCCCCCCGCGGCCCGAGCCCCCGCCGCGCCCTGCCCGTGTCCCCCCTCCGCGTGCGGGGCTTCTGGCCGCTGCTGACCGCGCTCTGCACCGCGCTCCTCTGCCTCTACCAGGCGCTGCGCGGCAGCGCGGCCGGCGAGGGCGCGGGGGGCCCGGAGGACGCGGCGGCGGAGGCGGCGGGGTCCGGGGTGCCGCTGCTGAAGGGCTCGGCGCTGCTGCTGCTCGGCTGCCTGCTCGCCCGCTGCTACGGCGCGGCGGGCGGCGGCCCCCGGCGCGGCGGGGCGCGGTGCGCGGCGGGGGCGCGGCGAGGAGCGCTGGAGCGGTTCCACGCGCGGCAGCTGCGGGTGTCGCCGCACGTGCTGGGCCACAGCAAGGCGCACGTGGGGCGGGTGGTGGCCGAGCTGGTGCGCGCCGCCAAGGCGCAGGGGCTGCAGCCCGGCCCGCTGGCTCTCAGCCTCCGCGGGGACTTCGTGCGCATCGGCAGCGCCTACGAGCAGCACAAGGTGCGCAGCCCCGACTGCTTCGACATCCTGGTGCCCCTGCGGCTGCCGCCGCACCTGGAGCCCCAGCCGCGCTGCGCTGACGGGCTGGGGCCGTGCGGCGCCTTCGTCTGCGGCCTGCGGGCGAGGGACGGCTGGACACGACGCTGCCGGCCCTTTGCCGAGGGCTTCTGCGTGGAGCTGCAGGGCCGCAGCCACCTCTCCTCGGGGCTGGTGCTGCGCTGGTTCCAGGGCCATCTGCAGCGGTGCCTGGGAGCCGTGCGCTATCGGCTGCAGGAGCGGTGCCGCATCAGCCTCTCGGCGTGCCCCGGGCAGCCGCCCACGCTGCATATCCTGCCCTGCTCCGACTACGTGTGCTGCCACATCTCCATGGCCGTGCGCCTCATCCCGGCCATCCCTCTCGGCGACGCGCTCTACCTCACAGCCCTGCCGCCCGAGGCCTCCCACGGCTCGCCGGCCCCCGAGGCGCTCTGGGGCCTCAACGCCTCGCGGCAGGAGCAGCGGCTGCTGGGCTGGCTGAAGGAGCAGGCCCCGGCTGCCTCCTGCCACCTCAAGTGCCTGCAGATCCTCAAGGGCCTGCGGGACCTCCGCGGGCACGGCCTGGAGGAGCCCTTCTGCTCCCAGTGGGGCCGAGTGCTCTCCTCCTACGTACTGAAAACGGCTCTTTTCTCCCTGCTGCTGCAGGGGCCCTTGGAGGCCTGGGATGAGCAGTTCCTGGTGGAGCGGCTGGAGGACCTGGTGCTGTACCTCAGGGACTGCCTGCGCAAGCAGGTGCTGATGGATTTCTTCCTGGGCAACACCAGCATCCCCGAGGCCGTGGCGCTGCCCCGGTTCCTCAAGGAAGCGGCCCCGGTGAACTTGCTGTCTGCCTTTGACGGGCCCACGCTGGACCTCGTGGCCTTCCAGCTGATCAGCACGTGGGTGCAGGCCCCGCACATCATCAGGATGTACAGCAGCCCCCGGTACTGGCGCCCGGTGCCCGCCCTGTGCCGCCACAGCGCTGAGGCCAAGCGGGAGCTGCCAGGAGAGTGAGCCGGTGCTGGGAGAGCTGCTGCACCCCGGGGCTCTCCATCGCACACTCCCGGCTCGCTGGTGCTTCAGGAGCCTGCATCTGCCTGGGGATGGTGGGACCGGTGAAATGTGGTTCTGTGGTTCTGTTCCTGACCTGAGGAGAGCGGGCCAAGACTTACTGAAATTGTGATTCTCATTCTCATTGGTTGTACGTGGGGAAATTCTGACATTTCTGGGGAAACACCTTAGTCCTCAAGTGTTGCCTTCGGTGGACAGTTTGCAAACTAAAAGGCTCAAACTGACATTTTTAGAAATCCATGTTAATTTCTTGTCTTAGTGGCAAAATAGAGCTTTTTCTGTGATTTTTTATGATGCAAAATCCATGTGGGATTTAAAAACTTCCAAGTGCAAACAGCACCTCCCTCATCCATCAATGTACCAAGATGTTCCTAAAATGTGATAAGCACTAGAGCATGGGTGTGGATCACAGTTTGAAATGCTCAATGCCGTGCTTTAAATTTCCTGGGTAATCGAGCACATTGTGCTAAATAGAAATGTAACACATGCTAATGTAAACTTGAGGGAAGAAGTGAAACTGCTCTGGTAACAGGATGAAGACTCTAGTTTTACATTTGTGTTCAAGTGAAGGTTATACTGAAGGATTGAAGTGCAGATAGAAGGAAACAAATAGCACTTTATTTTCACAAAGGCTTTATTTTTAGGATAATTGGCTGCACTAAATATTGCTATTGAGGAGGCATTATAGTGTTTTGTTAAAGGAGTGGTTGTTGAATTATCCCAAGGAAAATCTTTTTAAAGAAATACTCCGAGGTTCATTTGTTTGTGGATTCTAGTTGAGTTTTATTATTTGTTTATGTATTCAAGTATTATTTCCTTAAAATATGCTTTACCTCAAGGACCAATAACAAAATAAGAAATTCTCTATTATATTTTGGAACAAACCTTAAACCAATCCAAATCTCAGTGCCGTAAGTTGACTGTGGCACCCTCCTGCTCCCTGGTAGGAGTTTGGTGGGATTTTTGGATAACTGCCTAACCAGTTGTCTTGATTGTGTCAGTGTTTGAACCAAATAACCTTGATGGGATTTTCTAGTGCTGTACAATAGCAAATTGTTATTTTGTTATGGGGAGTAAAATATTTCAGGGTACTTCAGAATTATTTAGCACTGATTCGTGGTACAGTAGCAGTCTTGGGCTACAGATGCTGGTGCCCTCTGAGTATAAATATCAAGCAGATTATTGCCACTTTTTGTCTGGTTATGTCCCACTTGCTGGAATAACCTGGTGAGTTGTGATGCAGCCAGGTTTACAAGTGTCCTTAGCTACTCCTGCAGGAGTGCCAGGGCATCAGAAAATTCAGAAATTCAAATCCTTGCTTTTTTTTGGTCACCTGCTCAAACATTTGATGTATTAAGTCCCAAAATGTGTTGCTAAATTGCTGGTGCTCAGGAAGCTATGCATGTGCCTTACTACCTGCAGTGCTGTGTCCTGAGAGAGCACTCCCAAATTGTGAAGGACCAAGTGTAACTTCTGGGAAGCTTTAGGATAGCCTGAAGTAACTAACCTGCTCTTCCACTCCCTGATGGATTGGTGTGCCTTACTCACAGTTCTGTGCATCAGAACATGGAACAACCATTGTCAAAATGTATGAAACTTTATACAAATCTATTTTTCTAAATGGAAACACTCCCTAGGCAGATGTTTGCCTATTTCTGTCTATTTCTTTAACTGCTCTTGCAGTCATATTTTCAGGTAATTATGGCATAGGTCACACCCACAAGCTGGGTTATTTTTGTATTCAAAGCCCTGTGCTTCTTTCTACAAATACAAATAGTGTATTTATAGGTAGTATTGATCAAATGTTCTTTGCACATGGTATTTAAGACTAAGTCAGCTACATTCTGGGTTGTTGGTTGTTTTTTTTTTTTTTTTTTAGCAGACCATGATATGTACTATTTTTGCAGGCTTGTGTTTCTTGGTATTTAAAATAAGATGCAGTTCTGCAATCAAAGCCATTGAATCTTTTGCCCAAAGAAGAACTAGATGGCCAGCCCAGGGTATTGTGGCTGCCTGAACTCTTGACATGAAAATCCTTGAGTTGTTAGTTCTGGCATCATGATCACTTCAGTCAGCTGTCTATTTCTGTCACTGCATCCCTGTCTCTGAAAAGGGATCTTTTTTCCTGACAGGGGTGTGCATTTGTTTAGTATTGCCACAATACATGGAAATCTCTAATGGACTTGCTAAGTACTTCCTCACTAAAATGTAGTAAGGTCAGGAGAAGAGAGTTGTATTGGAAAATACATGACAAGAAGAGATGGTGGAGAGTGTAAATAGTTTAGAAAATGAAAGTTGGGCTGAGGGGAGAGTGACAGTGATGGTAAACTCTCAGAGAAGATGCACTGCAAACAAGCCAAAGGACGTGGGGTAAAATTGGAGAACTATTGAAAGCAAGTGGATTTGCAGTGTAGGGTAAAGAGATTTAAGTGGGTTTTGTTTTGACAATCTCTCGAAAGCAGCTGAGTCCATCAGGGTAAAAATTGAGGCAAACCCTCAGTTCATTAGCTGTGCAAGTAGATCTTCAGTGTGAGTTTTTGCTCAGCAAGGCATGCTTTGAGTTCATGGTGGAGAAAATGCATGTGTTTGCTTTCACCTTTAGCTTGGGTGAGCCTTCTTGAAGTGAGGGGGCATCCTGCCATGAGGCAATGTGTGTGCACTTGGTGGCTCAGGTGTACAAGTGAGATATTAAATGTATTCCCCTTATCTGCTCTAAAGCATGCATTCATGAGTAGGATTGATGAAAGGAGCTGACAGAAGTTGTGTTTCTGTTACAGCATTCATCTTATTCCACAGAAACATGACAGCACTGGTGCCTGCTGTGTGCTGGAGCTGTTTCAGGGCCTTATCTCCAGGGATGTGTACAGAGAGCTTGACCCATATGAGTAATCCTGTGGCCCTTTTGCCTTCCTCCTCTCCCAGCCCATGGATACACAGCAAGGTTGTGCTTACCTGTTTGCTAAGGCTGTAGCTGTTAAAATGTGCCATGGATTCAGTAGGGTTGCCCGTGTGTGTGTAAACAGAAACACAAACACAGAAAAAAGAGCATGTTATTAGCCCTAGCAGAGGCTCTTGGTTCTCTTACCTGCAACCTAATTTTGCAAAGACTGTGCAAATGAAGTTGTTTTTTTGAACGTTGATTGGGAAGAGGAGTCACACCTGCAAGAGAGTAAGTTAATTTACAGTACCAAAATTCATACATGTAATTTCATTTTTTGTTGAAAAATGCTCTCTGTTTCTCAAAGGCATTATATTTTATCTGACCAAATATCTTGCAAACATTCCTCTTTTGATTTTGAATCTCTGTAGAGTAACGTAAATTTTAAGTACTTTTCTTAATGGACATTCCTGGTACAACTATTTTTTGCTGGTTAATCATAAGACCAAAGAGGAAACTGAAGTGTTCAGCTGCTATTGTTTTGGTTTTTTAAGTGTTTATAGGCTCAAAGTGTCAGCCCATTTTAATGAAACGTTTATAAATTCATTTCCTATTTAATTCCAAAGTACATTTGCACTTTTATTGTTCCATAAAAAGTTGGTGGTTTTGTTTGAATATTTCACTGTCATAATAAACAACTGTGTTAAAGCATCTGTGCCTCAAGATTTAAAATCCTTGTTGCCTTTTTTTCACTAACAGGTACCTGCAGCCACAGAACTGTAATTGGCAGGTTTATGTGCCCTTTAGGAGGAGACCACTGAAATGGCCAAATGATGGAAAAGCAGGAAGTCCACACCTTGGGGGTTGTGCAGAGGGATGTGGAGGAGAGCCAGAAGGGAGAGTGGAGCACGGCTGGCACCGTCTGTGGTGGTGCTGACTTCTGAAATGGAGCACCTTGGGTTTGTGGTTGGCTTGCTCAGAGTTGTTTCCTTGGCTCCAGTGTTGGGTTGCTGCAGATCTGCTCTTTCTGGTGCTTCATTTCACAGTGCTGTGTGATCCTTCAGCATGTCCAGACACGTCTCCGTGCCAAACCGTGTAGGTCAGGCTTTTATTAAATGTGGGAAAAGTCCTGCTGAAGGCAGCGGGAGCTTTGTGGATGGGCCAGCAAATTGCCTTTTTTAGTCTTTGGTAAGATGCAGACCTATACACATAGCTTTGCTGGTGTTCCCTATTAATGAAATAACAGCAAGATCCTGAGCTTTTAAATCATTGAATCAGAGCCAGGCTGGAAGTGGCTTTCTCCAGGTCTTTGTGTGCCCGCCTTTACCTTGCAGGAGCTGCTTCTGTGAGAGGGGCAGCAGTTGCTGGCACAGTGTAGCTAACGGGCTTCTTGCTGGCAATGTCTGGAAAAATGTCAACATTTAGTGCCAACGCTCAGCCACCCAAGCTGGCATGGTGAAAATGTATTTAGAGCTTCACCTCTAATAACATTATCTCTTGTTAATGGCTTCCTTAAAAGCAATAGCCCTCCTCTGGTCTCCATTCAGTCCTTGCTCTGAAGTTATTCTCTGTTTGAAGCCTGAGTTTCTATTCAACAGGAAAGAAACGCAGTACTTTCCTTTTGTGATAAATCTGTTAACAAAAAATTAACTGGCCTAAGGACTTGAATGCTTGGTGTTTAAAGAAAAGCCAGTTTGCATCCAACGCATTGGATAAATTGTTTAAAATCTTTCCATCCTTGTGCAAATACCTCCTTGTAATGCAGCCAAGGCCAGCAGTGAATTGCTGATTAAATACTGCTAATGCAAGTTAAAGCTGTCTGGAAGGGAAGGGAGTCTTATTTGTGCATCCCATTTTCATATGGCTCCAAAAGATTTCAGACACGAGAGATTTCCAGGCTGGTTTATTTCTTGTGTCACCTCTTTAAATGTATGCCTGGTGAGTCTTCCTGAGGTAAGTGACATTATTTAAGTGGCTGGCAAGAAGAGCAGCCAGTCCCACTTTTCTTGGGCTGACAGCACTGGGAAGCTGGGGGTTGACAGAGGAATAAGGACTGGCACCCCTTAAAGCACAAGGATTCTCCTTCAGTGCTTGCTGATGCTTTGGAGCACGCTGCTGTGCTTGCTGGAGAGGCTGGAGTAGCTCCAGCCCTAAAATAAGCAGGATATGGAGGGCTGACCATGGATAGATCTGTCTGGGTTTCTCAAACAAAACAGGTGGCTAATTAAGAGACTACCTCTGCTCTTGTGCATGTACCTTCAGTGTCCTCTTTTAAATAAGTAACCAAGAATTGGCGTATTTGCCACTGCTTTGTAAGAGATCAGCAGCAGAGCTCTACAGGTAATGTGTGTTCTGTGCCTGTAAACAGCCCGTGGATTTGAGTAACGATTTATATGCAAAACGCTTAAAGGTTGTTAGCAACGTGTGCATCAAATGTCACCGTGTACCAGGCTCTGGTTAAGCCTTGGTTTTTCTCCTTTTAAAGAACAGCAATGGTGATTCAGAGACTTGGAAGAATTCAGTGTATTCCAATGACAAGTTACTGTTCTTGAGACCTCTGGGAGTTCCTCCCCTCTCCCCTACCCCACCCAAAAAAATCTCAAATCAAATCAAACCAACAAAAAAACGAAACACAAACATCCCTACCCACCCTGCCCCCCCCCCAAAAAAAAAAAAAAAAAAAAAACCAAAAAAACCCAAACCACCAAACCTCTGAAAAACTGGGACCAGAGCTGCATAGAGAATACTCATCTCTATTGAGATGAGTTGTTGGCTGGATGTGACAAGGGTTTGTTAGTGATTTCATGATACTTGTGATTGTCTATTGGCTTTTATCCCTGCCACAGGGTCCCCATGATAATCTGGGTGGGAGGGAGGGAAAAAGGGGATGCAAGGAAACGAGCAGACAGGCTTGATGGAGATAGTGCTGGAAAGATTACCAGCTATCAAATGAAAGTTACCAAAAATTACCAAAAATTTATGACTGGTTCCTAGGGGTGAAAGGGAAAGAGCTGCTTTGAGATGTCTCACTGCACTGACTGAAAACAAATAGCTGTAGAAACAGGAAGAACAGCAGCAAAGTCCAACCAATAGCCCACTTCTCCCCAGCAATTTCAGTCCACTCCTTTTAGTTTCAAGTAGGGGAGAAGAGAAACTTGGAGCTGAATTCACTGGCAAATCCATGTGTGTACTGCTTCAGGGGAGAGCAACAGGGAGGGCAACTCTTGGCTCTCTCTTTCAGGGTTTAATCCTGTGCAAAATTAAAATGCTGAAATACAAAACTCCCATCGGGGGAGGGAGTGTTTGGGTGCAGTTTGCCAGTCTGTCTCCTGTGCTCCACCAGATGACAATCAGGGATGACTGGTTTCGAAGGCAAGTTAAAATTCAGTCTGATTTACACAGGCTGGAAGCTGCTCTTGAGTTTCCCAGCTCCTCCTGCCATGGCACAGGGAGCTGCTCCTCTGCCTGTGCGAGGGAAATGCCGGAGCAGCCGCTGCAGAGGAAATGAGTCATTCCTCTATTTCTGTTGCAAAAGACTTCTCTGTGCTGTGCAATGCATTTAGGAATATATTCCTACTGCTTCTTGGAAGTTGTCCTAGGACCACGTTTAGGCATAAAAGCATCAGCAAATGAACAGGCACATTACAGACTTTTCCTTCATTTAAATTGGCTGCGCAGGCTTGGCTTCTACAGGAGGGATTTTCAGGAACCCTGAATTTTGTGCAGTTCTTACCTCTGGGTCTGTTTGCTGCCTGAGAAGTGATTGTATGGAGGTATGAGTGTGTCTTCTGAGCATCTCTTTCTGTCATGTCCCGTGTGAAGCTTGTTGAAGCGTGTTTCAAAAAAGAGAAACTTGCTATTCATAGGGATTGTGAATCATGGGCACTTCTCCAAAAAATATTTCTGCACAAAGCCTGTATGTTTTTCCCAGGAGCCACTTGAGCTCAGCAGTCATTCAGGCCCGACCAAAAAATAATGACATCTCCTGAATAGTAAAGAAAAGGGGCAGTGGGGAGGAGAGCAGCAGCAGTAGGCTCTGAGAAAGCACCAGGCCCATTTCTTGCCTTTTATTTCAGTGTGGTGTTTTGCAGGGCGCTGTGAACAGACACTGAACTGCCTTTGGCACAGGGTGGATGGGGCAGTGCTTGAGAAACATCAGGCCTCTCTGTGTCCTCACTGCTGCACTGACAGATGGATGATTAAGTAAAGTGAACTGGCACTCAGTTGTAGCTTGTGCTGTGGGAACCCTGAAGATCTTGGTAAGAATTTGGCAAATTGTCCATTTTCAAATCTCTCAGGAGTCTGACTTGTTCAGGAATGAAGGAAGTCTTGGCTGAAGCTTTGTGTGTGCCTAAGGATGAGTTTGTCTGATGGTCTGTTTATCTCCTGGCTCTCTGAGTGCTGTCTGCCTTGAAATGCAGACTCTCCACGATGTGCTGCACCTGGCTGGGGGCACCAGTTCCAGCAGAGCAGCAGCAATGCAACTTTTCTGTGACATTTACCCCTTGCATTTTACAGGTGCTTCTTAAAATCTTCCCACTTTCAGCTACCTGCCATGACTTTCAGACATGGTGAGTGCTTGAGGAAGGGACAGAAGACTGGGAGCAAAACACACTGACTTCTGTGGTTTGTTCCTTGAAAATGCAACTAGTGCTCCAGGAAACCATATCAATCTTGTGTGCAGAGCTTGTGTGCACAGCAGCGTTTTAAATTTGCCTCTTGAAATCATTTTCATTACCCAAAGGGTGTATGGGGGCACATAATGAGCTTTTAACTCTCAATTCCTCAAGGAAGAATTGTTAGGGCCTTCCAAAACGATCCCTGTGTTAAGTGGCAATTAAGAACTAATTATAACGAGATGCTGTTGGATGAGATTAGTATCTGACTTAGAAGGGCAACAGAGACATCAGTAGATAAGCGAGAGGGGAGATGGTGGGAGGAAGGGGTCAGTGGGGAAGGCAGCAGGTGCCCTGCAAGGAGGGACAGGAGATCACCCTGGGGAACATGGTCACTGCCTGGGTGGCTATCAGAGCAGCCCTCAATGACAGGGTTTCTGAGGGAGAACCATGGGATTTGCATGAACCTCTTCAGCCAAAGCTGTCAGGGCTTGTAACTCTTGTGGAAGATGTGGTGTGAGCCCTGCTTCCTGCCTCTGAAATGCCAGCTGGTGAAAGTGCTGTTCACCTGTCTCTGGCAGCTGGAGGGACTGTGAAAAAGGGTCATTTCAGTGGTGAAATTTATCTCTTTGGCTGATAAAGACCTTCATAATGAGACTTTCACTTCAAAGGGCTCTGGCAGTGCAGCAGTTGGAGTATCTGTTTGCCTGACTGCCACTAGAGTAGCTGTATGTGAAGTGCACAGGTATTTTATTTGTATAAAACTGCTCACTCTCAGAGATCAGCAAACACAGCTACCCCAGAAACTTTCAAGTTGCAGAGCAGAAGTTAATTTTGAGTGAATAAGTTGCTTCTCTGATTGAACACAGGACCCTGCACACACCACAGTATGCTGTCCTGACTGCTCTGGCACATCTTTGTCCCTTGAGAGCGCCTAGGGCTTGTTTTCTGCAGATCCCCCTGGTCCAGGCTCACAGAGGGAGCCGGCTCTTGCAGTGAGGGGAGCAGATGGATGCCTCCTTTCTCTGTCCTGCTCAGTATTTTCATAACCTTTCAATGGCATCCCTGTGGAATGAGGACAAGATGGCAGTCACGTGCTGGCCACAGCCACTCCGGCTCTCCAGTGGGGGAGGAAGCTGGGGTGAGATCAGATTTACTTTTGTCCCTTTTCTGCTTGGAAACTTATTTGTGTTGCTAACGAGGTCCCCAGTCCAATGCTGTAAAAGGGATGCTGCAGGGAGGAGGAGGAGGAGTAAGCTTCCTCCCTTGGGAGAGGGCAAAGCAGTCCTTGACTCATATAAACTGCTTTGCTGGGGCCAGTGGAAAGAGTCTGTCACCCGTCATGGCAGGTGACACAGACTGAGCTGTTGGCACAGTGGATGAGGTGCAGGGAGGGGCTGGACCCACACCAGGACATAGCTCAGAGGCAGGGACATCTTCCCTGACAGCCTTGCTCCATCAGCTGCAAGTCACTGGGCACATTCTGGGGCAGGAATGTAGCACCTGTGTAATGTAAGCAGCACCCCCACGATCAAAAGTGTTCCCATCTGATCTGTAACAGCAGGGTTTTCAGTCAGACACCCAGGGGAACTCCCAGCAGCAAGGAAGAATGTTATCACCTGGATTTTAGCAGACTTTTGCATAGGAGCCTGGTTCAGTCTGCAATGAAAACAGGTTTGCCTTCCAAGCTTGGCTCTGGATGGCAGAGCACGGTGTGTGTCGCTGTGTGGGGAGTGATTCTGGTTTCCATTAATGTCCAAATAAGAGATTCCTTGGGAGAAAGAAATTTTAATTTGGAATGGACTCAGTTCCTTTATATTGATTGCATTAACTGGATTTGCAGCCTCCCTCCTCAGCAGAGCTGTGTCCCACTGAAAATGCTGCAGGGAAAATGCATAGGATGGAGAGGAGGGAAAGAATTCAACAGCAGAAACAGACAGGTGAAACCGGGGTTCTTTCAAGGCAGAAATAGTCAGGAATTCCATTTATTTCTCAGCTACAGCACTGCAGTGCTTTAGAATGCAAATTGCCCCTTTAGCCCACCAAGTTTAGCTCTACTGCACATACAGTATTTTGCACATCTGCTTAATGAGATGTGCAGAATGGGAAAACCAGATGTAATGGTCTCTGCTGCTGTGAGGGGACGAGTAGAAACAGACCCTTTTGTCATAAAAACAGTCATGCCCTTCTGAACCTGTTGAATTCTGAAGCTGTCTTGGGCATATTTTTGCAAATCATGATTTGGTATTTGCAGATGAATGATCCTGAACATGGTCTTGTGGCTGCTCCTTTGCAGCTCAGAAGTGAGCTTTGCTGCTGTTGATATTGTTTTTTCCAAAAAAACTTAAGCAATATCTATTTTTCTGTTTTGTTAATTTGTTTCATAATTTAAAAGCTTTTCTCTTATGAGCTATATTTAAATGGTTTTGGATAACTTTTCCTGTATTTCACAGCTGCATGGCCCAGGGCTCAGTTATAAAGCCTTGCTGATTCAGTTGAAGAAACGTGCTTGACCACATCTGTTTCTGTGTTAATTTACATCTTTAAGCCACTGCTGGAAAAGAAAAACCTGTAAATTCTAATTCCTTCCCTGTCCACTTTCTAGGTTTGATGTAGTTTTTAATGCTCCTATGAATATGAATTGTGACTCGCCAAATTAGTGTGAATTAAATGGGAAGAGTCATAGCACAGTTATTCAAACCACTTCCAGGGGATGAGACTGTTCTTCTAAAATAAGTCATCCACGAGTCTGTAACACAACCAAAGCTCTCAGCATTTATTTTACAACTGTCCCTGGGCCTCAGAGAGATGATGTTGAGACAGACTTTGCCTTATTCTGTAAAATCCACACTCTGGCCTTTTAGAAGATATTATCTTACTTTTTAAGGTGGGCACTGAAAGTATCTTGAGTACCTTTATCTGTGAAGTTGTGTCACCTTGAAGCCTAGGTTCTGTCCCATTTGCTCAGCCTCATCACCAGGATCACACTCAATCCCCCAGGGCTTGGGAAGCCACATCTGCAGCTCCCACCCAGCTCCTCTTGGTAGAAGTGACTCTCATTCCACTGAGTTTGTCTTCCTGAGAAACACAGACACTACTTGGCTTCACACTGATGCTCCTTGTTTCTCAGTCATTAAATTGAAAAAAAAAAAAAAGAAGCAGAAATTCACTTCTAAAATAGAGCTGTCTTCCTTAGGAATTTGCCTCAGTGGGGACTGTGAGATATTCTCTCTGTAATGATTTATATTACAAAAATAGCTCTGCCCTATGTCTGCAAACAGTTAGAAATGTGAGCCTGGAAAAGCAATCTAGCAACTAACTCCTCAGCCCTACAGCTTAAATAAACCAGTCATAAACAAAATGAATTACAAAAGCAACCGAAGAACTGAACTTCCCTATAAATACAATGTTCTCTCCTCGGAAGTCTGAAAATACTCTAGGCTTTTTAGCCTGACCCAAAGCCTGCTGTATCCAGGATTTCCTGGCCTCCAAGCAGGGAGTGAGTTCCCGAGCAGCAGAGTCCCAGCGGCTGTGCCGAGCGGTCACCGGTCCCAGAGCTCCCACCTCCATCGCAAACGAGGTCCCTGAAAGAGCACGACCTCCAGCTGGTATTTATACATCTGACCTAGCGGTGGCCGTGCCCCTTCCACGCGTTCTGCTGCTCACACAAGTGACCCTGTGTGAAGCCACCGAGGGCTCTGCTGCGCCACAGCAGCGCTGGAATGGAGCATGAGCTCACTGGGCGGTGGCAGCTCCCTCCAGGGACAGCTTTCCTCTGAGCAGGAACTTGGATTGGAGTGCTCGCTACAATCACACACGGAGCTTGCTTCCTCGGAGCCCGCATGCCCTTTGGCTGTGGTTTTTATCTCTGTTTACTATTGAAAAAGCTTCAGCAGATTATGCTGTGTCATTCAGTTCCCTGCCAGAGTGTATGTTAGAGAAACTAGAAAGTGTGTGAGTGCAAAAAAAGTAGCTGTAATTTTTTGTGGCACAGGCAAGGTCATTACAAATTATATGAGGCAATGAGGATGTGAGGATCTTAGATCAAATTTAACTGCTTTATCTGGAGACTTAAGAAAAGAGAAAAATGTGCTTTTTACTGATATTGCCAATTAGGGAGCTGCCAGGTGGCCATTTAATAACCCAGATGTGCTACAGGATGCAGCATCAGCAGAGGCTGTTTGTGCAGTGAAGCAGAGGAGAGCTTTCCAGGGCACAGCACCAGGCAGTTCCTCCTGGCTATGGGTGTGACTCGGGTCTGGGAGATGCGACCAGAGAGGGAGCCCAGGGTGGGAAAAGCCAATCCATAAAGGAATGAGAGCTTAGGAAAATTGCAGAGAAGGAGGAGGGAAATGCAATGAAATCTCCAGAGCAGTTGGCCCCTGGCAATGGTGCCCTGACTCCACATCCTGCAGATGCACAGGTGTCTGTGGTGCTGCTGGGCTGATTTAGAGGCAGCTGAGACCAAAGGCTGGGTGAGTCATGGAAATGGGTTGTGGCACCTTCCCCTTTTGTCACTAGCTGTAATCTGTGTCTGTCACACTGATGTCAGCCCAGTTCCTGCTGGAAACTGCATCATCACTGGCACAAGATCAGCTGCTGTGACTCTCTCATGCCTCAAGGGACCAGAGCCTGAGACAGAGGTACTGGAGCTCAGGCTTCTTGCTGATCCCTGAAGTACACCAGGAATGATGTAGGAGAAGGGGGTAACCTTCCACTACAAACTGAGCTGTCTGGGCATGATGCCCAGTGAGAATTTGGGAGAAAGGATTGAAGGGAACAGCACGTGAGCCTGGGAGGCAGCCAGCAGGGTTGAGCTTGCAGCTTTGCCATCAGCAGGAGGCACAGAGCTCAGCTCAGCTCACTTCAGGCACTCCCTGCCCCTGCCACGGAGTCAGTCCTAGAGCTAGAATAAATACTGGTCCCTGTGGCAAAGCCAGAGCTAATCCTTTCTGCTGAAAGACTGGGAGGGGGATTGTAGGAAACAGTCCTGCTCCTGGTTGCCCAGAACTTCTTGAATAAAACCTCCTGGACTTGCCTCTTCAGAGTACAAAAACAAAGCAGAAAAAAGCCTCAAAATCACACAGGGAAAGAAACTGCATCTCCATGAAGCCTGTAAAGAGACAAACGTTGCTAGAGATGGTTCTGAAGAGTTAATTGCAGATACCTTTATTGGAGGGATGCTGCTGTGAGGAAATGAAGTCAATTCTGTAATGACAAGAGAAGCTGGACCTTTATCACCTGCCACCAGCAGTGGGGAAGCACCAGCTACAGTGGCTTGCCATTTATAAAAACATCTGGAGATAAGAAGCTTATTTTTTGGCAGAGTGGTAGCTGGCTATTCCAGCAGGCTCAAGTGGTGGTAATAAGGATTTGGCAAAAGAACAGGAGAGGAAGACACCTCATCTTAACCTTGCATAGCCTCTGTTCTTCTTGCTTGCCCCTTGCAGCAGAAAACACTGTCAACTGCTTTAGTAGGATTCAAATGAAAATGCTCTGAAATAGCCATGAGATTGCCTTCCTTTGCTTTCTTTACTTTTTCAGTGACACTCTTTTCTCTTAACTTTCAGGCACAAAGAGGCTGAAAGTCTTTGGGTAGGTTTGGGCATGGCATGGCATTTTGAACACCAACACCCCTGGTTTGGTTTGTCTGGGAAGCTGCTGAGCTGATTTGCTGTGCTGGAGGTAGATTTTGCTGCTTGCTGGGCTGGTTGTAACGATTCGAGTGCGTGCTTTGGATGGAGCTGATGTTATTCCCAGTGTGTATTAGTAAGAATAGAAATCTGCCATAAAATCATGTTCTGCAAAAGCAGTATTCATTTCCTAGTTTTCTGCTTTAAAAATCCTGCATTTGCAAGCCTGGCCATCTGCATCACAGCCATTGCATGTGGGAAGTATGGAATGTGTCTTATCACACACAGAGCGTGCACAGCAAAGGACATCCAAAGGTTATGTTGTCATCACGTCAAATGGATCTGTTTATTCTGAGTGCAGGAGAAGCAGAGCTTAATCAGAGCATCAGCCATATGCAGATTTGAAATTAGATTTTACAATAACCACCTGTCTACTGTTTTGAATCCTTGTCATATTCCTTGGATTAGAGCTGTGCTTGCTTAGGGAATGTGTGTGTTGGGAGAAAATCATCTAAAAGCCTTCATGCCATGATGTAAAAAGCACTGAAATACATGTATATGTATGAGTGTGCAAGGGGAGCACATGTGTCTCATGGCTTTGTGCTACAAGCTGCTACCAAAGCATGTGAAGGGGAAAAGAGGGCATTCTTTTCATGTAAAAATCAATAGTATTGGCAACTCCCCTTATAAACTTCTGCTCTTCTTTTTTTGGCTTATAATTTTTATATGTGTCAGCCAAAAAAGTCACTGTGAAGTGATGCAGCATTTGATCTTTCTCTTCTGTAAGATTTTTAAGGAATAAGTACAAACATGCACATAATGTTTGTGTAGTGCCTGCCACAGTTTTGTGACTCACAGCATTCTGCCTTTAAGGAGTCAAAAAAAAATCTGTCTGAAAGCTTAAGCCTCTCTCCTCATTATGTTGCAACATGAAAAAAAAAAAGAAAAAAGAAAATCTGTGCATTTGGTTATTGCAAGCTGCATCAAGGCAGTCGTGAAAAGAGCAACAATAGTCAAAGTAAAGGTTGACATTTTAAACACTGGCACTTGGAAAGAAGTGTAATTAAAAAGAATTGCAGAGCAAAAATTGACAAATAACTTGTACCACCACTTAATCATATGCTCAAAACTGCCTGAAACAAGCAAGCACTACAGGCTTTTTTCTTGCTTATCTCCACTGTGATAATTATTCTTCTAGAGCAGTAGCTCTCTCCCTGGGGAAAACAGAGAGTTCATTTTTTTTTGTAATTCAGAGCATTGGCCCTTCCCACGGAAGTCAATGGCAGTTTTTCATTGAATTCAAGGAGAACTCAAAAGGGCCATTAAATGAGATCAGTAATGCAAGAGCTTTCCAAAGACATCCTGGCCCAGATGCTCCCTCCTTACCACAGGGAGCAGCAGTCACCAGTGTTCCTAGGCTGGCCAATATCTGAAGCTGTAGTGTCCCCTTCTCCAGAGCAGGAGATGTTTTCGCCACAGTGCACTGAAATGTGGTGACTTAGAACTGTTTTGAGTCAGGGAGGTGCCCTGGCTGCCCAGCTGGGCTGAGGTGGAAGCTGCTGTTTCTCTGCCTCTGTCCAGGGTTTAGTGTGAATCAATGTACCAGAAAGGTGCCAGAAGTGTAGCCTGAGCTTCCTCCAAAGCCGAGGGCAGAAGCCCTTGTTTACACCAGGATGCTGGTAAGCCTCCAATTTGTGTAGCACCAAGGTGGTGATCAAGAGAATGGCTGAAAAGCTCCACTTTTCCTCTGCCTTCCCTTTCAAGAGTTTGACCTCAGGAATGTTTTGCTACTTGAGTTCTCCATGTCCAGCCACCCCCGTGGTGGGATTTGCCCATTGCTGGACCACGTTTCCTCCCACTCTGCCTCTGGCTGGACCCAACACATCAGGCAGGGACAGGATGCTCGCTGTGCTCTGTGGGTTACAAGCTCACTCCTCGCTCCAGCTCCTCGGCTCAGCTGGGGAAGGTGTGACTTTGTATGTTTTGACTTTGTTCATTCAAGCTCACAAAACAACCGCATCTGTCTTGAAACTCAGGTGTGCCTTCTCATCCAGCGAACTCTTCGCGGCAAAACGCTGCTGTGAAATCGCCTTATCAGCCGCGGCCACCGGTCGCAGCTGCCCCGCCGTCCCTCGCCTCCACCGGCACCTCCCGCGCCATGTCCCGGGGGCCAGGAGGGCTTCGCATCCCTGAATTTCCGCGCGGGGCCCTCTGGAGGTCAGTGTTCGCCCGCGCTGCGGCGGACCTGTTGCGGGCCCGCGGAGGCTCCGCGGGCAGGGCCGGGCCGGGCGGGAGCCGCCCGCCCGCTCGGAGCGCCGGCCCCGCGCCCGCCGCCCGCCGCCCACCCCATCGCCCGCGGGGGCGGCGGGGCCCGCGCTGCCGGTGCCGGTGCCTGCGCGGCCGCGGAGCCGCCGCTGCCCGCGGGGCCGGCCCCGTCCCCCCGCCCGGGGCGGTGCCGCGCTGCGGCGCGGGTGGGGCCGCGGGCGGGAGGCGCCGTGCGCGCCCGCGGAGCCCCGCGGAGCCATGGCGTACATCCAGGTGCGTGCGGAGCGGGGCGGCGGCGCGGCGGAGATCCCCGGGGGTGGAGGGGTCTCTGGGGCGGCTGCGGGACGGGTGCGGGACGCGGCGGGGCCCCCCCGTGCTCCGCGCCCGGTGCGGGTGCGCAACTTCGGGTTAACTTCTGGGGAGGAGTTCCCGGAGGCGACAGCAGCCCCCGGCGAGGGGCCAGGCGGGGCCGGGGCAGGAGCGGGGCCGGCAGCTGTTGATAGCGAGACACCGGGGCAGGAGAGGATCCCCGCGGGGCTGGCGAGCAGCCCTCGGGCCTCTCTTTGCTGGGGGAGCGGGATGGCCCCGGGGACGAGGAAGCCCGTCCCGATGCCGCACAAGGACTTCTTGGAGGGAGGAGGATGCTGGACCCCGCGGGCAGACTGAGATGCGATGGGCCGCCCCAGCCTGGGCACGGTCCGGCGGGGCGGGGGGCAGCGGCGCCCTGGGCTGCGGGGAGCCCCGGGTTGCGCCGTGATGGATGGGCTCTCCCAGCGTTGTGGGGCTGAATTTTTGTCGGGCTGGCTCAGACCCTGAGCGACCTTCGAGCCGCCCGCTTCCCAGCTATTGCCCCGAGCGCATCGCCCGGTTCGCGATGGACCCGAGCCGGGAGGGGCATCTCCAGCCGGGCCGACGCTGGTACGGACCCCGCTGCCGACGCCACCCGTGCCCTCGTCCCGCGGGGCCGTGTCCCTTCCGCCCGCCCCGCCGTTCCACCGCGCTCCCCTCCCGCTCGGGGCCGAGCCGCCGCCCGGCAGGTGGGAGAGGGGATGCTGAGGGAGCTGTCCCGGGAGTCGGGCTGGAGCAGCCGCGGGTGGAGCCCGCCCGAGATGTCCTGCGAGGCTTGGGGCTCCCGGCGCCCCCCGGCTCGGCGGGGTCTCGAGTGGGGCCGGGCAGGCCTTCAGCAGCACGGCCGTCGGGGCCCCTGGGTATAAGGGGGGGTGCGGAGCAGGGCATCAGCAGCACCCCGTTATCCCCACACCGGCGTCTCAGTCATGGTGGGATGGTGAGGGATGTGTGGCTGAGGGCACTGCGCTGTCCCCAGGCTGCGGTGTCCACTGCCGATGGAGCTTGTGAGCCTTTCCTGGGGTGTAAGTGCGGGGGCAAAACGCGGGGTCTGTGACCGGCGAGGACCCCACCCTGCTGCAGCATCCCTGTGGGTACTGCCACGGTGGTTTCTTGTCACTGCTCTGAGGACCTGGCTGGGACTGGTGGCTCTGCTAACCTGGAGCAGGTAACCCCCACCCAGGGGCCCTGCAGCAGGTGGTGGGGATGGAGCCCTGCCCCCAGCCTCGCCCTTGGTGAGGGTTCGCTCGTGGCTGGAGACTCCCATCTGGCTTGTTCTCTGCTCGGCCAGTTGGGATGACGTGGCAGAGCATGATGGTGCCTCCCTGACCCCGGAGACTGAGCTGTTCTCCAGGGGTTGCTGAGCACATGGCAGCTGCTGTGTTCCCGGGGATCCCCCACCCCCAGCCCGCTGCTGCAGCCTTCCCCAAGCCCCTGTCCTTCCCCAAGCCCCTGTCCTTCCCCAGACCCCTGTCCTTCCCCAAATCCCTGTCCTTCCCCAGCCCTGCCCCTTGTGCCTGGTGCCAGCGAGGTGGGTGAACAGGTGGTCGTGTTTGCTTTCCTTTCATGGGCCCCAGCATTTCAGCTGCTGTTGACTTGTTTACCTCTCCAGCACTGTCACACTCAGTCCTCATCCCTGCCCTCCCGTTTGGGGTGGCCACAGGCCCGCCCTGTCCCAGTCCTGTGGGATGGCTGTGTGCCCTCGGGGCTGGTGGCGCACAGGGCTGGCTTCACACCGCTGTGACCCGTGCTGGCCAGGAGGACTCTGGGCTCTGAGCCTGCCGTGTCCCTGTGGAAAAGCCATTTGGAGAATCCCTCTCTTTGTGTGACACGTGCTCGGCGTTCGATCGCGTGGCACCGATCCAGGCGCTTTGTTTTAGAGCCATTTAAATATCCTCCTTGCAGCCCTGCTGAACCACTGGAGCTTTGGCTGCAACTTTGCATTAATAAGGAATGATAAAGCCCTTTTAACCATTTAGCATTTTCTTAAACAGTTGGCCCATGGATATCTGTAATCACTGTCTTGTCTCATTGCACCACAGCTCTTCTAGTCTTTTAACTGCTCCTAACAAGTGCTGGCTTTTTTGACAAGCACTGGCTTCCAAGAAGTGTAAAAGGAAGGCTTGCAACAAAACGTGGTCCATGGCAAGAGTTCTTGGAACTAAAGGCAACTTCTCCATCCCAGCTTCTTCAGAAAAGGCTGCTCATGTCATGTCATGAGCATGAAGCTAGGAACCAATTTCTACCTTTGGAAGAGTAGAATAGATTTTTTTGTGTTTTTTTTTTTTTTTTTAATTTTTTTGGTATTGCTTTGTTCTGTGGTTTTGTATTAGTTTGGTAGGTTTTTTTAGGGATTCCCCATATACAAAGACAGCCAGGGCAAATAGGAAACTTTTAGACATTATTAAGGTAATGCAATAGATAAGACATTTCAGCAGGTATCAGAAATGCTAGTGAGTCTCCAAAGGAAGATATATGTATATAAAGTTCCAAGAGTGGCTTAGTGAATAAAAAACTGGTTTGTGATGCCTTCTTCCTTTGGTGTAGATTTTCCCTATGGCTTGGGGGAGGTGGCTGCAGTGCAGATTTTTGAATGGGAGTGTGGGACTCAAGCCTTTAACTTCTGTTGTTTGTGTTCTTCAAGTCACATCTGAGGATGAGGCTGAAGGTGCCCAGAGATGTGCATGCAATGGAGAGTATTCAGTCTGTACCCCTTCCTAGAAATGTTGCTTTAGTGAGTTGGCATTGGAACTCTATTGATATGGTCTGAATGTGGAGAAAAGGCTTTTTTTCTGCTGAAAAATTTGGATATGGTTTGCTGTCAGCAGCAAGTAGTTGATGCAATTAAGAGTCAGGTTACTAAAGGAAACAAAATAAGTGGCTGCATGTGATACCCATTAGCAAGAAGCAATGACCAGGATTTTCATGCTTCAGAAGGGGTTTGGGAGTTTTGATTGAGGGAAGTGAGGAGCAGAAGGAGCTTTGTAGGGAAGGATTGGAAATGGCAGAAGCTGATGCCCAGTCAGACCTCTCCTTCCTCTAACATCTACAAGATACTTGTAGATGTTACCAGAAATTACGTCTTACCAGAAATTCAAACTCATCCCAGGCTGGGGTATGTCATGGCAGAAAAATGTAAAGTTGTTTGAGCATTGCTAACTTGTTTTTATCTTTTTCATTTTGTTCCCCTTTTCTCATCCTGGATGTCTAAAAGGACAGTTGGAACCAATAAATGAGGTGAGTTAATCTGATGATTCACTCCCCGCTCTGTCTCCTTGCTCCATCCTGAGGGGATTGTCTCGTGTTTTCTGACTCTTTACTGATGTCCTAGATATAAGTAATGCACTGCATTTTGGGCTGGTAATTTTTTGGTTTGCAGTGCCCAGATTTTGTTTATGGAAAAAAATGTGTGTTTTACTGTAGCAAAAAGCCATGTTCCTATGAAGTCTTCTCTGCAGATCAGGTTCCTCTGAGGAAACCCCTCCACGTGGTCCACACTTATGAATACTGCAAATGTCTGGAGTATTTTGGGGAGATAACTATGGAGAATCTCTCATACACTTTATTTCTGCAGTTTCTCAGGAGCATCTCAAGGTCACCTACAGTTGTAAAGCACTCTGACCTGGGTGCAGGTGCTGTGCCCTTGCAGCCCTTGTGTGTCTCCCACAGTGCCCACAGAGCCCTTGTGCTGCTTATGAGCCCTCTCATGAACAGCAGGAACTGGGGCTGGTGTGGGTGGGAAACGAGCTGAAATTTGGCTCTCTGCTCCTCTCCAAGCAGAGCTTTGAAGTGGGGGGAAGGCTGTGGGGATGGCAGGGAAATGGGGCCACAGGGTGCTGCTGCTCCCCTGGGGAGCTGACACAGCCCTGGTACAAGTGGTGCTGCCAGTGCCACCACAGAAACCTAAGAAATGAGAGACTCTTGTGGGTCAACTGTTCTTCTAAAAAATGCCATTGAAAGTTCTTCATTAAATTAATCATGGTAGCAGAGCAGAAGCATGAGGAGAGTGTGCTCTGGCTATTCCATTTTAGTGGTGAATTTGTTGGGCTGTAATGCTCCATGTGTATGGATTGTGCAAATATTACTGGGACATCTACAGGGATGAAGTGTGTTCACATTGCTGTGTTAATTAAATAGATCCTTGCTGGATTAAATTGAAGCTTTCACTTACTTACCTTCTGGTTTTAATTCCTTCTGTTGTATGTTTGCTGATCTATTAGGTTGTTGATGTGTGTGGAGGAATATGCATGCTTCCACTCCAGCATATTGCTGTGCCATAGTGCTTTGTAAATCACCCTCTTGCCAACCTACACAATAATACATTGCTACTAGAGGGGAAAATACCTGCAGAGAATGCTTATTTCCCTGCCTTGTTATGGCATCAGTGGGGTTGGGCTGGTAACTGCATAGCACTTGTCTGTTGGTATAGATGAAATAAATACAGTTCTTAATGTTCTGTTGCAGAAACACAAACACAAATACAGCTGAGTGTTTTTTCTCAATAGCTATTGATGGGCTGTAATCTTGTGCTTTGGTTTGCCATGGCTGCAGGGTCTGCTCGCTCGCCTCTCGGATCTCTTGCTGTGCCGCTGGACTTGCAGGAATTGCTGTCAGAAGTGTTTTGACTGCAGCTGTTGCCAAACAAATGAAGATGAAGTTGAGATCCTGGGACCTTTTCCTGCTCAGACTCCAGCCTGGCTGTAAGTTTAGATGCATGATTTCCTAGCTTTAACCAGGGAGCAGGACTGCTCAGCTGTGATGAGGGTATTGATATGAATTGCAATGGGATGTTCAGAGGATGCCACTTAGAGAGCAGGAACCTCCTGAGAGTGGGAATGCAGGCTACTCCTGGCATGGTGTAAAAGGGCAGCTCTGTTAACTCAGATAGCAAGGTTAGTCTTTGTAAAAACTGTTTCTGGTGGGTAGAACAGAAGCTGTTTTGTAAGCTGGCATAACAAGGATAACTGGTTTAGCTGTGCCCCCTTCTCTAAAGATGCCTTTCATCTTCAGTCCTATTTCCTCTTCAAATGGACCAACCCTTTGGAGCACTTCAACTTGGCTGAAATGCTGATGAGGTTGTTTAGAAATACTTTCTTATCCTAGCATGGAGGTGGTTATCATATAGGCAGATGAAAGGCATGGCTCCTATGTGCTCTGAAGGGGAAATTCATTTAAAGTTCCATTCAGCAGGACTTGATCTCCTGAGTCACCATAGTACTCATCAGAATTTCTTCTCAAATCATTAAAGAACCACAGCACCAGGTCTTATCTGGAGCTTTGATTAGTGTGTTTGCAAATCCACTACAAAGGAAGTCAGCAAAGTCTTCCCTCTTTTACTCCCTCTCAGTCAGGAATCTGCAGCACAGAGGTGACCCTGTGGAGGCAGCAGTGGAGCCAGGAAGGGAGCAGAGCTCTCTGGTGTTTTAGTGGCTGCCTTGCCAGCTGGGCTGGGCTTGGTGGAGCAGACCATTTGATGGACACTGCTTCAGCATGTCCAGAGCTTGTGGCACAGGAGAGGCCTGCTCAGTGCATCGTGTGATGCTCAGGCTTTGGTACCTGGGCACTGAGGCACTCAGGTAGTTTTATCTACTCCTGTGAGTCTGTGCTGTTATTCTGTGTCAGCTCTGGAAGGGTCATGTCTTGGTGCTGCATGAAATAAATTTTCTCGTGTTTAAATCACAGTCTTGTCCACGAACTCTTTTGAATTCAGGTAGAACAGGATGGTAATTAATACTGAAGCAATAAAAATAGAGCTGTTCAGGATGTGTTAGAGAGGTTTTTAGATGTGGAGCAGCATATTTAAGAGTCTGATATATGCTCAGAAACTGATTCACCTGCAATTAATGGGGAATAGAAACAAAATCAATGCTAAATAGGAAAGCATCACGCACAGGAGAGCACAGTGATGAGGCTGCAGTATTGGACGTGGAAAGATTGGTGCAGGAGCAATTACATCTTGGGAACAAGTAGCTGGGCTTTTGGTGAGAGGGTGATTCAGAGCTTATCTGGTGTGCTGAGCAGTGGAAGGGACATCCTGTGTGTTTTGGGGTGTGGAGTGATTGTTCCAGGGTGTAGTTTTTGACTCTTGGATTCTTCTGTCTGGCTAAAGGGCTGTGAGTGCTGAAGCCCTGTTCTTACCATCTCAAATCTCAGCTCTGTGGTGGCTTTGCAGATGAGTTGGACTTTGCCATGGGCAGAGAACATGGAGACCTTTGGACTGGTAAAATGCTCTCTGCAGCCTGTATTGTTTCTCCCTGGTCCTGCTCCATCTGAAAGCTCCTATAATAACTTCATGGAATGGCCATGAGCAGAGGACAACACTCTTTGGTGAAAAACAGCCCAGTTCTTCAACCCTGTTGCCCTTTGTGCTCCGCTCACAGCCCAGGGAAGGGTCCCTGTGACCCCAGCCCAGGCCATTTTTCCATCTTTCCATCCAGCTCTGGGTGGTTTGGTGCAGGTAGGGTCTCCCTGTTCTGCTCCGTGCTGAGAAGGTGAGTTCCCAGAGGTGAAGCCTGGCAGGGGCAGCAGGCACCAAAGAGGAGGACACAGGACAGAAGTGGCTTTGCTGTGCCAGGAGACCTGGGTGCTGCCATGGCCCAGGGTCACTGCAGTCACTGCTCCTGTGACACCTCTGCTCACCTGTGATCTCTGAGGGTGCCTGGGACACACAGTGATCTGTCAGCTGGAGATGGGGCTTTGCTTGCTTGAAAATGCTCTGGTGCCTGGCAATGTGAAAATGCTCTGTGCTTCCAGGGTGGTTTTGCTGGAAAATGGTGAGGGAGCACAAAAACTATTTAAGTGAGAAGGACAAAGGGAGATAGGAGGTAGGTTCTCTACTTTTCCCCAAGGAGATGTGATTGAGAGGAGAGGGGGAGAAAATGAGCCTGTAGAGGAACAAGGGTCTAGAAGATGAAGAGGAAAAGAAAGTAAAAGGCAGGAGCCAGATTTGGTATATTATGTTTGCTGACAAATAGGAGACCCAAGCTTTTTTGTGTGCATGTTTAAGGTGGAAATGATCCCATGTTGACTCAGAATTCAGAAACCAAAGCAGAATTCTGTTTTTGCTGTATTGATCTTATATTTTTATATCTCTAGATGTGGTTTTGGGTGTAGGGAATGATCTCTGGAGTTAGATGAGGTAGTTACTCAGAGTAAGAATTTGGACTTGTTCTTAGAATAAGATTTTTAATGATTTTAAGTGCTCAGAGATCTGTGTATACCAGCTCAACCCCTCATTCTTTTTTTTTTAATTTCCTCTCTTATTTTTTGAGAGGGAGAGTTTGTATATAGTGGAAACCCCTACAATGAAAAACAGGTTTGACGTCACCTTATTTTTCATTTGGATGCATGCTTTGAATTTGGGAACAAATCAATTTATTGTATTCCTTGCTTGCAGCCTGAAACTGTTTTAAAAATAGATCTACGTTTTCAGCTGAGGTCTTTCCATCTTGCCTATTCTTCATGGGCCTGAGACACTGGTGTGATGTAGAATGCACTTGGTGCCTTCCTCACCTTCCTACCCTCTCCCCAGGGGAAAACTGTTTTTATGGTCCTCCTTGGTGAATAGGCAAACATAAAAATGCCTGTGGTTAATGACCCATCCTTTCTATTTTGGCCCTAGGTTTTCCCTTTGGCAGTTCTGAGAAATCTCATTGTCCTGGAAATTCAGGAGTGGACAATAAGGCTGCAAGTTTAACTCTTCCTCTTGGGAGAATATGGATTTTTCTCACTTTCTGAATTTTTTTGGCAGTGGCAGCCAAAAAATAGGGAAAGAAAACCCAAAACAAATAGGGAAAGAAAACCCCAAACCTTCCTGTGATGAGTCCAGTTGCAGTGACCTGAGTGCATGGTAACTTTTGTTATTTCATGAGGAGCACTTCCATCCTGGTCCCTGCAGAAATGGCCTGGGAATGAGGGTGGATGTTTGAGCTGCTTGTTATGGAATATTCTACACAAACCCCAAAGATAAACAGTGTGCACTGTGAAACTGAATTGAAATCAGGACACAACTCCTCTTTCCAAAGGTTCAGATTAAACAGAAACAGAGCTGCTTTAACCAGAGCCAAAGTTTATTTGAGGAAAAATTATTGTGGCTCAGTAGCAATTTCCTTACTAAAGGTCATCTGTATGTTATTAACTCACTATTACGTTTACCCATTGTAGAACATCCTTAATGCCTCTCTTCCTGATTCCCTTTTCACCCTGCCTTGCTCTGTGCATTTGCTGCTCAAACACAAGCATATCCAAATGCCACCTGTGATTGTGTGGACCTGCATTTAGGCATGAAAAAGCTATTTGTGTTCCAGGTACTGATTATATATCAGACTGTATGGTTTGGACTGCCTTTAATGGGCTGCAGAGCTGTGCAAATATTGTACACCCCTTTTAGCAGAGGGTTTGGTTTTGATTGTTAACAGAGATTTTTTTTTAGTGTGGATGAGTTGTGTGACTTGGTGAAATTTGCATGGATCCTGCTGTGAACTTTGTGGTTTGGATAAGAATTTACAGTTGGTTTTGGGGATTGGTTTGTTTTCTTAATGCTTGTTGGGCTTTTATGCAAGTTTACTGCTTTTAGTAGAATATATCAATTGCTTTGCTCCAGTCATTGGTTACTAATGAAAATGATTCAATATATTTCATTTATATCCAGCTGAGTTGTGCACATAGGAAGGGTGGATTGGAAGCAAAATTCACACAGAATTCCCCTTTGCTTTGTTCATTTTGTGCTGATGCTTTCCTTGTGATCTGCTGCTATTTTCTGTCTGGTGGCCTGGCTGTTTTGCAGGATGCACCACACGTCATGGACCCATTGTGTGATTCCATTTCCATCAGCAGCACTCCCCTCTGAGCACACAGCTGCAGACTTTACCTCCTGCAGTTGTTACAGTCTGCTCCTGCCCTGCTTTCAGTCAAAGTTGGGAGATCCTCACTTCTTTCAGGAGTCACTGCTGCTGGGACATGTTGGGATTTTTAACCAGAATGTTGTTTTAGATGAAAACAACTTGTCTGTACATGTAACTCCCCTTTCAGTTTGTTTAAATGTATATATGTGGACTTCTCTATGATGCCAGCCTTCTCTGGAGTCTTCTCCAAGATGCTACAAAACTTGCTTTGTCATTTAGATCCTGCCAACTTCCCTGCTCCCACCAAGATCCCTGGGCAGTCAATTATTGTCTGCTGAGAACCACATCTGGTTTATAGAAGTGGATAAAAAGCAGCTAAATATTTTAAAAGGCATGCCAATAAATATCAAATAATGAATTGTGTCTGTAAGATCAAGTTTTGAAACGTTGCTGGCAGACCTGCAATGCTTTATCAGGAGGTGTGTGGTAGGTTTGGGATATCTGAGCATGGTGATTTTCTGTGCTGGTTCTTTCCTAGTGAAGTCTATGCTTCCAAAGTGTAGCTGTGAGTTACAGCAGGAAGCTGCTGTTTGAGGTTTGTGGGGTTTTGGTTTGAATTTTTCCCTTAGAGAGAAGTATAATATTGTGTGGGGATAGAACGTAAGAAAATGATGAGAGTGCAGAAGGTAATCTCACCCCTGAGGAGTTGCAGCTGAACCAACTACCAAAGAGTAGGAACAGGCCTGCCCTTAACAGGCCACAACTGTGTCCAATGAGGATGAGTGCTATAAAAGAGTGGGTCAGCTGGGTGAGGGGAGAGCTGCAGTTTGTTGGCTGTGCTGTGAGGAAGGAGTCAGTGCTGTGAGGAGCTGCCCACGAGAAATCACCAAGAAACTATGGAACTTTTGTAATAAGATGACAACATAATATTTCTGATCGACATCTGAGTTGTATGTGCCTTAGTGGCCTGTGTCATAATGAAATACTGATAAAACTGTTTGAAAGACAGGCAGAAAGGTCAAGAATGTGTTTTTTACATAGGTCTGAAGTCAGTTCTCAGCCTTTTGCTTGCCAGACTGATCAGGAGATACCCCAGAGCATCGAGGGACGAGCACCCAGGGCTAGCCCAGAATGCCAGAACACCTTGTTATCCTGTATATTCTCCCTGTACTGGCTTGAATCATCCAAAGGTCTCTCATTATAACAGGATAAGCAGCCAAAATGAGGACAAAGATGGAGACTCTGATAATGCAATCAGCGAGCTGCCTCCCACTCTCCAGGATGTTTCCCCTGACAGAAGGCGCTCGTCCTCAGATACGTCTCGGTCCACTTACAGCCTCACGCGGCGCATCTCAAGTAAGGGCCACCTTCCACCACCAATGCAGTTCTTGTGGGGCAGAAAACCAGACTGCACTGCTTGCTCTCTCGTCTCTTGGACAGGGAACCAAGTCAAGTTGAGGGCCCATTGGTTAAAATCTCTTTCTGTTTTGCAGGAGTGCAGGGGAAGGGGCCAGCCCTGTTTTGCTCGCTGAAGCACGAGCGTGGGAATTGCACGTGCAGATGGGCAGGGAGGGAGGAGTGCAGGCCAGCTTGTGCTTCAGCCTGGCTGGGGGTGCTGTTAATTGTGGGCAGGGCAAGGGAGAAAACCCCACTGTGGAGCCTGGGCTGGCACTGCCCAGACACAGAATAGGAGCACCCAAGGCTGCTGAGCACCTGTAATTGCTTTAGTGCACTTTCTGACAGTCACATTTGTGTGTTTCTCTCGTTCAGGTCTGGAGTCGAGGAGGCCAAGCTCTCCACTAATTGACATCAAACCCATCGAGTTTGGAATAATTGGAGCTAAGAAAGAAATAGTTCAGCCAACTATCCTGCGAAAAACCTACACCCCAGATGACTATTTTAGAAAGTTTGAACCAAGGCTGTACTCTCTTGACTCAAACAGTGATGACATGGACTCCTTGACAGATGAGGAGATCTTGTCCAAGTACCAGCTGGGCATGCTGCATTTTAGCACACAGTATGATCTGCTGCATAATTACCTAATAGTGAGAGTCATTGAGGCTAAAGATCTGCCTCCTCCAATTTCTTATGATGGTTCAAGGCAAGACATGGCTCACTCCAACCCCTATGTGAAGATCTGCCTCCTTCCTGACCAGAAGAACTCCAAGCAGACCGGAGTGAAGCGCAAAACGCAGAACCCGGTGTTTGAGGAGAGGTACACATTTGAAATCCCCTTTTTAGAAGCCCAGAGAAGAACTCTGCTTTTAACTGTAGTGGATTTTGACAAATTCTCACGCCATTGTGTTATTGGCAAAGTGTCAATGCCCTTGAGCGATGTCGACCTTGTGAAAGGTGGACACTGGTGGAAAGCCCTTGTGCCTAGTTCTCAGGTAACAGAATTTATCAGATTATTGCCACAGTTCTTCTTGCTGTTTGGGGGCTTTTTGTGTGTGTGTGTGGTTCCTTTGCCTGTTGGCAAGTGATGCTGCTTCTAATTAGTAATTGTCATCCTGTTAACACAGCATCTGCTGGGTTGGGATTATGTGGGCCTGTGACTGGTTTTATAACTAACAGTGTGAGGTAGAGGAGCTGTCTTTTTTAGTCATGAGCAAAGATCCTATGTCAGCTTAAAAGAGACCAACTCAAGACTGCTCTGGACATCTGCACCTTTGGGCAGGCGTGTCTTGTCACTGCAGTGACCTGCATCCCTTCTCAGGAATGCTGTGACACTGTCCCACCAGGTCATTCCTGTGCTCTGAGGACATGAGGGGAGCTGCTGGTGCCACTTAAGTAATGATTTGCTTCAATAAAACATGTAGAAGATGAAATCTACCCAGACCCTGTGGCATAATGCATAAGCAACAATCTGCAAAGGAGGGGTAGATTTGTTTTCATCAGATCCCTGGAGGAACTAAATCTGCCATAAACATTTGTCTGATGCAAGTGGGGTGTTGCATGCATTTTGGGCATTTCAGCCATTCAGTGGGGTGGGAAGAGATCAGAGGGTCTGTGTGCTTTCACCTGTGTTCTCAGGACGGGGCTGTTCAGTGGAAAGATCTGAGCTTTGCAGCCAGGAATGGTGGTTACCTACCAAATTTGCCACTAGTGGTATCACCCACATAGCTAGAGGCAGGGAACCCTGTGAAAAACCAAGAGAAGAACATAGTGTGAACAGCATCTCAAGTGCTTTACTAAGGACAGGAGTGTCACACAAGATTGGTGTAACAAGCTTGCCTCTCCCAGTTCCTTCCCAGCTCACAAATTGCAATTTCCAAGGAGTCCTTGCTGAATTAAACCCTGTTGGATGGTTCACTTTTTCTTTGATTTTTAGGTTCTCATGGAAGAATGCCATAGCCAGAGACACTGGATGAAATGAGCAGTAAATCATTGGCCTCACTGCTGTTTTACATTGTGGGTTCAAGAGTCTGATTTGGAGTGGAATTTTCTGATCAGACACTTGTGGAAAGGGAATACCCCAGCAGTGTTTGGAAGTGAAGCTAGCTGGGGCTGGCTCAGCCCCCTCTGTGTGTGCAGAGGGGCTGGGAGCACTTTCCTCTCTTGCTCAGCCCTGCTGCACTCTACAAAGGGGAGGAGGATCAGGGCCCAGGTAACTGGGGGGATTTCCTGAAACAGGAGTGTGGTGGGATTAGCTTCAACAATGCTCAGGCAAGAAAGGAAAGTTTCAGAAGTTGTGGCACAAGTCAAAGTCATGAATGTGTGCTTATGTAGGACATGTCCTTGCATCCCATTACCCTCCTGTGATTCCCACCATGCAGTTTTGCTTCTCCCCCTGCTCCCTACTTTTGCATGACAAATACTTCTCTGTATTTTGCATCTCTTTATGAGTAACATGGACTCATTCCACAGCTAATACAGACCTTGATTAGAAAAGATCATCTCTGCCTTCATGTGCCAAGCTCAGAGCCAGCTCTTCCTCCCCCCCTCTCCAAAGTTTCATTGAAAGCTGCTGCTGTTTTCAGCAGTGCTGTCTGCTTCACCAGCATTCAAGATAAATTATTTATGCAGAAGTTGGCATTTCTGATATTTATAAAAGGAAGGAGAAAGACAAAACTCCATTTGAATGCACAGGCTTAAAAGCCTTTTGCATTTATCCCCTTGCTGTCATATGGAAGAACTTAGGCAAAAATTCCTCCACACTTTGATCAGTAAAGTGGCCTTCATACCTTTTTGCTGATTTTACCTCAGCTGGCAGACTGCAACTGTAAAGGGATCAACAGTGTTTGTACAGGACATCCAGGGATGATGTTTGGCATCATCTTCCCATATTTTCTCAATGATAAAATTTTTAAAGTTCCTTGAGTAAGGCATGTTTCATCCTAGTGGTGATTAAATTAATTGATCAAGGGGTTAAGATAAATCCTGGAAGCAGTAAAACAATAAAGCTTATTGCTTTGAAAAAATACATTTTAATGTCTTTCAGGAACAGTGATGTTTGTGCTAGAAATTTCTGAGGGTTTTTTTAATACTACTTGGAACCTTCTGCCTGTGGAATGATAGATTTGACATGTTGACAATTTTTTTTTATACTTCTCACTTTTTTGCTTGATTAGCTGAGGGACAGACAGCCCTTATCAGTTTCTTGTTGGATTGAACCTGAGCCTGCTGAAGTGTGCTTTGTGTTGAGAGATGCTGATAGACAGGGACAGAAATAAATATCTACGTGCAGTCGCATTTTATTTGGCAGAAGGCATCCTTGGATCCTGGAGAGCACCACAAACCACCGTGGTGCAGTTCTATCTTCTGCTGGGAAAACTGGCCAGTCTGGGGCTGTGACACGGAGCAGCAGCTGGCAGCACCCCCACAGCCACAGGAGAACAGGCTGAACAGGTGCTTGGAAAAGGAGTAACAGGAGGGAGAGAAACACAGACAGTCATAGACAAGATCTGTGAAGATGAAAGACACAAAATATGTGAATTTTGGTGTTTTTTTTTTAAATAGAATTTATAGGCAGAAACATGACGAGCTGGAGAGAGATGGAGGAAAGTGAATCCAGATGGTAGGAGCTGTGGAGAAGTTTTCTCTTCATACTGGTGGGAGTGGGAGGGTGGCAGGCACTGTGAAAGAGCAGAGAAAGTGGCCAAATGACACCAGCTAAGATGAACATCTGCTTTGCACTCGCTGTCTCCACCTGGAAGCCATTGACACAGAGTGTGCTGATAAAGTCGTGCCAGGTCTTTGTCCCACCATCACACTGAGCTCCCTCATCCCAGAGCTGGAACCTGCCTTCCTACAGGGCTGTGCCAGCACCTGTGAGCTGCAAAAGCTGGGGAAAGCCAGGAATCTTTTGGTGCATGCAGTGTCAGCAGGGACAGTGAGCTTCTCCCAGGTGGGTATGGTCCAGCTTCTACAGCCAACAACTCTTGGCTCCTCTGGGAGCTGGACCAAGGTCAGCTCCTCAGGCCTGTGGATGGGATGTACAGCTCCTCACTGTTGGAGGAATATCTCCATCACCAGCTCATGGAGCTGCTGTGAGTGACAAGCAGAGCATTTCCTTGCTGTGAGGAGGTGCTGAGCAGCACTGTCCTGCTCCCTGGCAGCAGTGGGTGCCCAGAGAACCTGAGAACAGCTGAGCAGTAGGCTGTGCCCTCAGCCTGAGGAGCCAGAGCTACAAACTGCTGGGTGCCAAGCCTCGGGCAGGAGGTTGTGCCTGCACAGAAACACTTTCTGAGCTGGGGTCCACGTTCGGTGTTCAGGGGGATTGTGGCATTCACATTTTCTAAAAAATCCCTTCACCCAGGATTTTTCTTCTGGGAAGCTGAGAAGCCTGAGAGAAAAGGAAAACAATTCTTATCTCATTTGCTTCTCCTGTGTTGTGCTCATGTGGAATGTGTTTGGAGATTGTTTACCCACAGGTAAACCCCATTGCATTCTGCTGTGAGCTGTTTTCACTCTTTGGCCAATCAAGGCCAAGCTGTGTTGGGACTCTGGAAAGAGTCACGAGTTTTCTTTGTCTTTTTAGCATTCTGTAAGTATCCTTCCTGCATTCCTTAGTATAGTATAGTTTAGTATCCTTTAATATAATATAGTATCATAAAATAATAAATTAGCCTTCTGAGAACATGGGGTCAGATTCATCATTCCTCCCTTTCTCTGGGGGCAACCCAAATACAATAGGGGATTGAGCCCAAAGTGGAGGCACAGGGAGCTGCTGCCTGCTGCATCATCAGAGCCAGCAGCTGAGCAGAAGGACTTCTTGTGGAAAATGTCAGTGCAGGTATTGCCAAATCCTTATCCTTGGTAGTTCTGGGAGGCTTTCTCTTGCAGGGTAATTATTGCTTTTCTAAAATGCAGTAGCTGCTCATGGAAAGGCTCTTGAGTCCAGTCCCTATAGGAACACTCTGCACTCCTTAAATATCCCCTGAAATGTGTGTGGCTTTGCTTAATTGCCATGAATGAAGTTGGCAGGCCTTGCTGAGCTGGGCTCACATTCGCATATTTCGCCGCTGAAACGAATTCTGAAGCACATGTTCAGGACCCCAAGTTTTATTGACATATGATTCATTTCTCTTTTGGCAGATTTGAGTGGGCAGGAATAAATGTTTTAGACCAGCAGTAATGAGAGCCTGGAGATCATTCTGTAAAAGGAAAAAAAAAGCCTAGTTATGGTGGGAAAATAGCATGAAGAAGTTCCATCTTCCCTCGAATTAAGCCATTTTTATAGTAGAGGGAGTGTGTATTGGACTTGCTTTTTTAACTTCATACTATGAGTGCACTGGAATGACCTGTCAGTTCTGATGTTCAAGATGGTACAAGGGGGTTGCATGGGGCCATGTTTGCTCATCAGCTGGATGGGAAAATCACCCTGGAAGTTTTCCTGTGGCTAGTGGATGAGATGCCCTGGGCAAAGCCTAGCAGAGGGCAGGGCACCCCCACCCTGCAGGTCACTGGAGTTAGGTCACTGTGATGGATGCTTGTCCGTACTGATAACAACATTTTTAGCTTTTAACCTGTGGTTTGTTTTCATATTTTGGCTTGTGTTGTTCTATCTTCTTTTATTTCACTCTGTATGTTTGTTTTTCCTTAGTTCCATTTCAGTGGAAATGGAACTTTTTTCTCCTTTCCTTTTTGAGTCTGTAAAGCTCTAGCATTGAAAAATTTTTCTTCTTGACTGTTCTCTCTTTATCCTTATCTGTATTCCTGGTCACCTCATCCTTTCCCCTCAGTGCTGTTCACTCCTTGCCCTTCCTGCAGAGAGCTGGGATGCTGGGGGTGTATTTGTGGAGGAGGAACGGAGAGGAGAGGCTGGTGGGGTCCAGGAGCAGGACCTCTCCATAGGATATCTTCATCCCAAAGCTTTTTGCACAATAGAGGCTTTCTCATGGCAAAGATAAATTGGCTTTAGAAGGGATTTTGTGACTCTCTTCATCCTACATCCAGTTGGTGCCAGTTATGTAGGAAACACTGCTCCTCTTCCTTGGTAAGTATATTTTGTTTTCTCAAGTTCTGGTCCTTAATAACTCAACCTTCCCCAAACAATGGCTGTGTCACAGGATGCTGTAGAAAACCTGTTAGAGCAAACTGTTCTGAGCCATCAGTTTTCTCATGTGCCTGGAGGTACCAACACAGATAACCCTGAGGAGGAAAATCAATCTGAAACTTCATTAGGAGCGATGCATGGATGTCAGTGCTGATGTGACGTGCTCTGGCTCCTGTTGGGAAGGGTTTCAGCTGCAGAATTTTGCTGGTCTTGTAGCAATGCACAAGGAACAGTCTGGGAGGCTGTGAGGAACATCTTGTTTGTTACCTGGTCCAAACAAGATGTGCATTAATTAAAAGCTCATCTTCCTTTGGGGGAGCCTCTTTGTGTTTCAGAGATGACAGAAAAGAAGAGAAAAAATTCTGGTTTGAAACTTCTGGGTTCAGCCCAGGCAGCAACTGGAGAAGGTTCTGGATCACAGGCGAGCCCGAGGCTGCAAATCCAACCTGGCAGTGTAATATAGCCAGGAGTGAAATGTTAATCAGAGCTTCAGGAGAGTCTCAGACATCCCAGACTTGGTGTCACTCGGGCATTTCATCAAACAGGAAATTGCTTTTCCAGGGTCATCTGGGATCTCGGCACGGATCCGCTCGTCATCAGCATAATAATGGCAGCTGAAATGATGCCTTAGCAGAGAGGGGCACCTCTGCACGCTGCCTGCTGGGAGCAAAACACCGAAGGCAAAACCAACAGCTCGGTAGTTTCCTGGTGGGCAGACCTGGGAAACACAAAATCCAGGCACTTCCTTGCCCTGTGTGAGCGGTGTGCCGATGGCAGCTCTGGGGCGTGGATCCATCCCCCCCTCCCAGCTCAGCCCCGGCAGGAGCCGGAGCTCTGGGGCTGCCCCAGGGCACAGAACAAGGGTGGGGATGTTCTGTGTCCCCTCGGCTGTCCCTGAGCACGGGCTGGGCTCTGGCAGCACGGACGGTTCCCGAGCCGGGTGACAAGGCTGTCACAGCACCCAGGGAGCCGTGGCATTGTCGGGAAAGGCCCGGGGAGCTGGAGCCTCCTGCCTGTACCTCCTGCTCCTTGGAGCACCCGGGAATTCTCTGCTCACAGGGCTGGGCACGGTGGGGACAGTGCCAGCCTTGGTGACAGCAGCCACTGATTCCTTCTCCTGTGGCTGGCATCCCCCAGGCACTGGGGCAGTGTTTGGAGCACATTTCCCAGATCCTGGTGGCTGGGCTGGAAGTGATGCATTTATAACAGCAGAGGCATTGGCTGCTGGCACTGAGAGCCTGGCAAAGGCTGAGTCACCTGTCTGGGGAGGGGAGCCCTCTGGGATCTGGGCTTCCTCTTGGAGACCCCCTTCTGCTGCTGCTCCTTCCTCCCTGCTGGCTCTGAGCACACCCATCCTGCCCTGGCCTTGGAGCAGGGGCTCTGTTCCTCCCCTCAAAACAATGAACACAAATGTGGGCACTCTTGGAGAGCATCAGAAGGTGCTGTTGAGATTTGTAAGGTCAGGCTTGATCTGAGACTGATTGAAGCTGCTCCTAGTCTGCCTCCTGTCTTTGGTGGATCAGAGAATATAACATTTTATATCTCTCCTTATTCAAATTTAAGCCTAGATAGCCAAAAGTGTTTTTCTTGAAGTGCTGAAATCCTTGTTAGGTTAGGTCCTACAGAAAACTAGGTCCTACCTTTACCTGTGGCAGGCTGGGTGGGTTGGGCAGCAGTGTGATGGTTGCACTGAGGGGCTCCTTCCATCATCTCTGCAGGGGTGATGAGACATGGTTCTCCTGCCAGTGCCCAAATGGGTGTTACAGATCCAGCCTGGCACTGTCAGTGTACATCATCAGGCTTTTTTTGTTGGAAATGGATCAGAAATGCAAATGAATTGGAAGCACACAGATCTGCCTTCCCTTGCTGAGCTCCATGGCTCTTCTCTGGCCCAGGGAAACACCTGCAGCTCTTGGATAAGGTCAACAGGTTCCATCAATGGACAGCTCCACAAGTAATTATCCTAAATCTTAATGCTGATTCTCAGCACTCTAAGCCTGAAGTGACTGGAAAGGTCTTCCATCACTGCCCCATGCCAGCCTGCCACCTGGCTGTGCCAGGAGTTTGGAATTTGCAGCTGCAGCTGTTTGTCTCTCCCCAGCAGGTAATAAAATCACTGAGCAGTTTCCTAATTTGCACTTCCAAATGCACCTGAATTTCTAGGAATTTAAGCCTGAATGGAACCTGACCAGCAGTGAAAGCAAGTAGGACTGGGTCAGTTAAAAATGTTGTTTATGTGTTATAAAAATGAGCTGGGGTGGAGGGCTGCCTCGTGTGGCTCCTGTTGAGGGTGCTGGTGTGGGCACTGTGATGCTTCCATCCTGTCCTGGTAATAGGATTAAAAATCACTGACTGTTCTTGATGATAAACATGTCTGCAGGCTGTTCCAGCCACAGACCTGAGAGGAGCATTTTGGGGCAAAATCAAATGAGAGTGATAGTTTAAATCAATTAGAGGGTGTTTAAACCACCTGGGAAGTGAGACTCTTGGATTCTTGTGTTGTGCCACCACAGGGCACCAGGGTGTACGTGGGCACGTGAGTGCTGTGTGTGTATTGGGTCAGGTGTGTGTTGGGGAGAGGCTTTTTGATGGAAAGAACTTAAAATATCATATATTGACCAGCACTGAGATGTGGGACCTGGCCCAGGTTGATGGAGGAGAGGTTCCTTCTGGGTGAGGTGGAAATTCTGTAGCAACAAAAGAAAATGCATGTGGTAAATGTGGGTGTGGGTGCTGTGGAGCCACAATGTGACCCACAGTGTGACCCACAAGCTGCTGTGACAAAAGGAGTTTGAGTTAAGAAATCAGATGCTTTTCCTGGCTGGGTTTCCCAGCCTCAGTTTCCCTGAGCCACTGATGTCTTTGCCAGGGATTGTGCCTCATGTGCTGGCCCACCCAATGAACCTGGTTCTTTGGGTCAGTTCAGGCTGTGGCTGTTCTGAGAACCTTTTACTTTACTCCCTACTCATAGTCTCTGCTTTCTGTAATCTAATATTTGGGGCATCAGTAAAGACATTTAAGCCTTTTGTTATGATTGCAATACGACTGCAGCTCCTTTTCCTCTTGGAATGGGCTCTGACACCTGACCTAGGCTGGTTTTGGACTGTTTGACTGTTTGGGATGAAGCATTAGCTCTGCTCTTCTGCATGGACCTGGCACTGGGCAGTTGGATCAATTCCTGCCTGGTGTGTTCCCATCTCCAGAGTGTTTCAGTGTGGGCATTCTGCATCTGACAGTAGGAGCCTCTCAGAGCCAGCTCATGGCAAGGGGCTGAGGTTATTTTAAACCCTCACGTTGGAGGAGCAGTGATGTGGGCTCTCCAGCTCTTTAATCACAGTTTTAAGCATCATTAGGTAAAGGGAGAAGGAATGATGGCAGAACAGCTGTGTGGCTGTGGCCATGGGGCAGCCAGGGGAGCAGCCAGGCTGTGCCACGGTCTCTGTGCCAAGGGACTCTGAGCTGTGACCCAGGGGTGCTTTAACCACTGCATGTCTGAACTTCCCAAGTGGCTGCTGTGGCCCCTGGGGGCTGGGGAGGAAAGAGAATGTCTTCTCCAGTGGGTCTGTGTTCTGCACCTTGGTAAGATCAGAACTGCCTGGAGCCATTAAAGATGGAGCAGGTAGAAGCTACTGACCTTGTGCCCCTGCCTCCTCTTTGCCTGGCTGCTGGGAAGCTGGTGAAGGATTGGTGATTAGAGGAAGATCTTCTTTGGGGATAGTTCCTTTCTTGTTTCCACTTAGCACAAGGTACCAACAGATGGTTCTTGGTTGCAGTTCAGAGCGTGACTAAAATTCATTTTTCAGGCACTTAGACAAATGGGATTTATTTAATTTCTCTCCCTTCTCTTCCCCTCTGAGCTCTGTTCTAAATCCTCACGTTCTCTTTTCCCTGCAGAATGAAGTGGAGCTGGGAGAGCTGCTATTGTCACTAAACTACCTACCAAGTGCAGGAAGGCTGAACGTGGACATCATTAGAGCAAAGCAGCTTCTTCAGACAGACATGAGCCAAGGTTCAGGTAAAGGGCAGTGCATTTCTCACGTTACTCATGCACAGATTATCTGTGCCCTTAAAGCAGATCAGTGAGGCTGCAGATTGTGGGGGGCCCAGGGGGATTTGATGCTCAGTTCCTGTTTATACAAGGCTCTGGATGTCACTCTTGTATGTACAGACAACAATAATGAAAGTATTTGGAACACTTACTCTGGGATACAGTGGGGGGTTTGCCAAATTTAAAATAAGGGTCTCTGAGCCAGGCTGAGGTGAGGAGCCAGGATCCCCCTGTGCTGTGCTGTGTAAGGCAGCCCCTGGGCACTGCTCCCTGCTGGCCCTGGCCACTCTGCCTGGGAGCTGCTTCGTGCCTCTCTCCTCAGGTGGTCTTCCCACGTTCCTGCCCCCGCCTCTGCTGCTGCCAGAATCTTGGCATTTCCCAAAAAGAACAGCATGTCAAGGCTGACATTAGCTGTGGTTTTGGCAGGGACTGTTTTTAATCTGGCTGCCTGGCTTTTGTGCCCACTGCAGTCTGTGGGAGCAGCGTGGGGCACAAGTCCCAGCCATTCCCAAAGGCCATTTCCCAGCACAGTCCATCCCTGGGGTGCCCAGCCCTCGTGAGCTGGGCTGCTGACTCAGGATCCCCACAACACAGGGCTGTGCTTTGTGCTCTTTGCCAGATCCCTTTGTGAAAATTCAGCTCGTTCACGGATTAAAATTAACAAAAACCAAGAAGACCTCCTGCATGAGGGGCACCATAGATCCCTTCTACAACGAGTCCTTCAGCTTCAAGGTTCCACAGGAGGAGCTGGAGAATGCCAGCCTGGTGTTCACAGGTGAGTGTGGTGCTGCTGGCAGCAGTTGTGGGTGTGCAGGACTCTGCTTGTCCCACCCTAGGGAGCTGAATTAGCACTCTGACCTCTGCAGAGGCTGTGCCCAGCATTGCCATCCTGGCTGGGGGCTGGTCCTGTGCTTGACTGGTCCCATTCAAAATGCTCCTGTGCAGAGGAAGAGGAGGAACAAGAATTGCCCCTCTCAGTGGCACCCAGCCTGGGCACAGGGTCAGACCTTAAGAGAATGTTCACTGCTGTCCCCTCAATCACAGAGCCCAGGCACTGGCAAAATAACTCGTGGTACTTGATGGTTTGCTGGTGAGAGGGGGCACCTAAAGGTGTTCCACAGTGACCTCAGCTGTTCTGTGAGCAGGGCTTGCTCATGCCTTTGTTTCTGAAGGGCTGGCACTCTGTGCCAAGCCCTGCATGGCACAGCTGAGATGGACACAGGTACAGCCCACAGACCCTGGGGCCATGGGCAGGCTCAGAGCTGACCTCACTCAAGAGCTCTGCCAGCACTGCAGGTGCTTGGCTGGGATAGGAATTTCTATTTTTAAGCAGTTTCTGGGTCTCCTGTTCTTGTTCTCCAGGCAGGAGAGCCTAGGTGCTGGGAGCAGGAGTGGCAGAGCACAGGGCTGCTGTCCTAGGCCAGGGCCCTGCTGAGGCTGGTGGCATTCTCTGCCTTTTCCCAGCCTAAAAGTCTTGAGCAGGGCTGCAGGGACCCCTCTGAAGGGTGGGGTTCCCTCCCATGCCATGACTGCACCCCCCCATGGAGCTGGCACCATCAGGAGCAGGCTCAGACCTTCTGGCCCTCTGCAGTATCAGAGGGGCTGGGTGGTGGGGCCCACACTGGGCTCTCATGCTTCACAAACACTTTTTTTGTCAATTTTCCATCATTTCTTTTGATGAAAAGAATCTGCTTCTGAAAGGACGTATTTTTTAATTTTACTTTTTACATGGAAGATACAGGTGTCAAAGCTGGTTCAAGGAGGCTTATTCCAACCCATTAGTTTGTTTTCAAACATGTTAGAACAAAAAGTGATGCTGATTAGCAGCTTAAATGTTGCCCTTCATGCTCAGAAATTTCCTCAGCAAAACACCTGTAATTAATCCCTGCTTTGCATGCATGTCACCCTGCCTGCCCCTTGCATGTGCAGTGATGGGTTTGTCCCTGCAGCTTCCATCAGGTGACCTGGTGACAGGCCTGAGTCACTCACTCTTTGCTTTCCCCTTTTCCTGCTGGCAGCAGAAAAGACAGAGCAGCAGCTCTGCACTTGGGAGGGTGAGGGGAGCCCTGCTGCTCAGCACAGTGAATGAAGTTAGGATAGATGGTGGATCTCAGGCTGGTTTTCCCTGTGCAGAGGGGTGTATTCCCAGTGAGCCAATGGGAACCTGGCTGATTCATCACCCTGTGTCACACAGGCACTGAGCCTCCTCTGTGGGGCTTCATTTTCTGAGTGACATATTGCTTGCTGTGAGTTTGCAATAAATAATCCCAGGCCAGAAATGTCCCCAGGAGCTGCACAGCTGGGAAGGAAGGTGCAGAGCTCTGGGAGGAGCAGTGGGGCCAGGTTCCCCTGGCCTGAGGGGTGAGGGGCAGGGTGGGCATGGCACTGCCTGGGCTGGGGCTTCTGCTGTGCCCAGGACACTCTGGTGTGAGGGGTGGGGTTGGTGTGGCCAACAGAGAGCTGGAGCCAGGGCTGCTGGTCATGTGTTAGTGTGTACAGCCTTCTGCTGGGTCAGTGCCTGCCCTGTCTGTCACAAGGACCTCTGCTCAGGGGACACGGTGGTGGTGGAGGTGCTGAGCCACATTCAGTGTCCCTCCAAGTGACAGACTGGCTCCTGATGGTGCTGGGGGTGTGTCCCCAACAGGGAGGGCAGCACCAGTCTATTCCTGTGTGCATCTGTGCTGACATGAGTTTCTGAAGGTCTGGGAAGGGGGCTGTGCTGCTCCCCACAGAGCTCCTTCTTGGCACCTTACAGTATTATTCAGCTTAAGGGCTCGTGGAGGGCTTTGGGATCCTCTGCTAAAAGATAATCAAGAGCAAATGTTTGGCAGTATGGGTATCTTGCAATGTGAGATCTCTGTTTTGCATCTCTGCATAGCAAGGGTGTAGTTTTGTTTTGTTTTTTTAACTTAGGTGCTTTGGGGTTCTTTTTTGCTGCAGTGGTGGTTCTTTCTGTTGTGTGTTTTGTTTGGAATTGTTTCTTATTTCTTTTATCTTCTAATCCACATCTCTAGTCCATTAGGTCAGTTAATTAAATTTGCTGTTGAGTCAAAGTCCAATTGAAAAGCAAAATAATCCTGCTTGAAGGGTGGGTGATGATGCTTTGAGTGGAGAGAGAGCTGTAAAAGCAGCCATGGGAGCCAGAGGTATGTCTTCAATAATTTAAAGGAACCTTTATTGTGGCTTTGTATTTTGGACCCAGTCTGCAGCTGTCTTTACATTGGCTTGGCTTCATGGAAAGCCCTGGAACTCTGCCAGTTCCCATCAGCTGGGGCTCCTGGCTCCCAGGGGGGCTGGTTCCACGCTGCACAGCAAGGCACCATCCACACAAAGTAAGATGCATTTTGTTTTCCCCCCGTGTGTTTCTCCCCTGTGCATCTTGGATCAAGCTGTGTTCAGTGCACTCTGGTGTGGGTTTCTCCACCCTGTGCTGTGAGTTACCAAGGACTGTGTGTGCAGACAGAGGAGACACGTGGTAAAGCACCATCCCTGCTTTCCTGGTGGTGCTCTGGAGAGCTGAACTCCACACCAGGCTCAGGGCTGAAGCACAGCTGGGTTTGGAAGAGCTCTGTGTTAGCTGGGGCTGGTTGGGCTGGTTCTTTGCTCATTCCTCCTCCTCAGGCACACAAGGATTCAATACTGTCAATTACTGGCACTTACAGACCAAAATTCTTCTCCTTCCACATTGGTGCAGGGCACCTTGTCCCTGCTGTCTTTCTGCCTTCCCTCTGCTCCTTCCCCAGATGCTGCTGGAGCTGTCTCTAGCTCACAGTCCCAGTCCAGTGGCCAAAAGGAGGTGGGATGAGCTCTGGTGGAAATGTCTGCTTCAGGAAAAAGCATCCAGGGTCACATTGCTGCTGCAAGTATTGTCTGTTAACAGCTTCTCCCAAAAGAGGCTGAAACCAGGAAAGCCACTGATGCTCATGACAAGTCTAATGTCCTGACAAAAGACAAAAAAAAAAAAAAAAAAAAAAAAAAGGAAAAAAAAGAAAAAAGAGTGAGGCAACAGCTGGTGGAGAGGGTGTTTGATTTTCATTTACTTCACCAAACATGTTGTCTAGGTAATGAGCAGCCATATACTTATTGTAACAGAAATGCACTCTTTTGGGTGGTTGTTTTTTGCACTTTCTGGGGTTTTTTGGCAACCTGACACATATCCCCCGTCTTCTGCTTGAGGGCAGGCAAGTCATGGGCTCACCTCCTGCAGAGAAATGGGGCAGGCTCTGAAAGGTGGACTGTTCTAACCATGGGAACAAACCTGTGAGCAAAGGTGTTGCTCTGTCTGATGGCAAGGGGAAGGTGGAGTTTGGCCCTGACAGCAGCACTGGCAGCTGCTGCCAAGATCATTTCCATGAAGGAGAAAGAGTATTTGAGATGCAAGTGCAGCCTCTGTGCTGGGAGGGCTGGATGATGGGCACCCAGAGACCCTGTGCTCTCCCCACTGAGGGATTTTGGGCTGTCCAATAAATCTCAGTCTGTCAGAAAGCCTGGGCTGTGCAGCAGGAAGGCAGACTCCACCTGAAACCTGAGCACTGTAGTATTTTGTTAATGATTATAATGTTGTTAATAACAATCATCAGTAATGCTGTTTGCACTGCAGTAAAGCCCAGATGGCCCAATAAAAACCAGCAGCACTCCAGGGCAAGCTGTGTCTCAGTGACTCCTTAGCATCTTCTCATCACTTACCATAAAAAAAGACAACCTGCAGCACTCACAGGGAGGGGATGTTTGTGTCCCCCAGGTCCTTGTGGTGGCTGTGTGTCTTTCTCCATTTAAATGAGCTGTTGGAATGTTTGCATGGCAGGATCTTCAGGGCTTGTTACACAAGCAGAGTCCCCAAAGAGGGAGAAATCATCTCCTTGCAATTGTAGAGGCAAAATCTGCTTTTCCTTCTGGCCTGGCTGAAAGGGCAGCTGGGCTAGGACAGCCCTGGGGCTGATGGAGAGCAGCAGTGGGGCTCCTCCTGCTGCTCCATTCCTGTCTGCAAGGGGCCCTGGCTCCAGCAGGGCAGGATGCTCTGCCTGGGACAGAGGGAAGCAGGCTGGGCAGGGTGTGCTTGTTGGTGGAGATGGACTTCAAAATGTGTGTGACCTGCACTGGTGACATCTTCACAGTCACTCCTGCCTGGGGTGCAGCTCATGGGCATCTGTCTTCTGGTAGGATTTGCTGATACTCCTCACTTTTCAATATGCTTCAAAACTTGGCAATGTCTCTGCTTTCTGTAAAGATTTAGGACCCATTTTCCCTTTTTTTTTTTTGAGTATTTTTGTTCCCAAGAGTGTTGAGACTTTGCAGAGCTGTACCTGTGGTTTCAGTGGCTGCAGCAGAGGGGCCCTGGCAATGCTGCCAGCCACCTCTGTGCCCCAGGTGCTGTGATGTGTGTCTTCAGACCCCTGCACAACTTGAATGCTTTATTCCAGGGCTCTAATTAACTTCCAGTTAACAGGCAGGGCTTGATTAAAGTAACAGATTGCTGTTCAATAGCAATATACCTGGTTCCTCTGTTGGCTCATTTTTAGTTGGCCTTTAGGAAAATATGGGGACCATTTAATGAAGTTTGTATTTTGAAAGGGGAAGAAAAAGTAACTGTTGGTGTGTATTGATGATGATGCAGTTCTGGGTATTGAGTTGCTTTCACTGAAATGTTTTCTCTTTGAAGCAGTGCTGCCTTTTTCAGCAGGATGCAGAGCTAGTGAGGCTTTTCAGTGGTATTTTTTTAATTAACAGAATGATTTCCAAATGTCCCAATCAGCTAAGCAGGTTGAAATTTGATAAAGTTTTTGTCCTGAGGCTTCTCCAGAAATATATCTGAATTCTGATTTCCCTGGCTATGTGGAAGTGTGACCTGGAGACAGCAGCATTACCTCTAGCTGCAGTTTGCAGGGATGGAAACCATCTGGAGTCATCACACATCTGCAGTTTGACTTGCCCATCTCTCCTTTCTCCCCTTGCTTTTGCTTTCCCACATGAAAACCCAACAAACATTCAGGCACTTTGTCTTTTGCACACAGATATAGGGAAGAAATCTCTAATATATGAGTCAAATTAAGCTGTTTTTTTTTTCCATGCAGGAATGCAGGAGGAGGATTTGGTTTCTCTTTTGAAATACTATCATAACATCTCTTAGATGGACGGATAATTAGACAACTCACTGCTAGAAAATTGTTTCTTGTCATCTATTAAACATGTCTTTTGGAACTATTGGACTGTCTGTATATTTCCCATATCTAGAGCTCAGAAGCAAAATGTAATCCCTGATTAAACCTGTGTAATCCTATCCTAGCCAAAGGAGGAAAAATGGCAAAAACCCACTGATGTCAGCACTGTGTTTTCTGGGGATTTATACCTGTTTAATTTAGATCAGAATTTGGCCTTTGTGTCTGGTGTTATAAAACACTCCATCCATTTATGCAGCAGCCTCCATATGGTCCTTGCCCAGGTCTGGGAAGGGCAGTGAGCTCCTGGCTGGTACCTCCTGCCCCCAGGCCTTGCTCCAGGGCTGGTGGCCCCACGAGGGAGCCCAGCAGGTCCTGGGAGGACCCTGGGAGAGGGACCTGGGGAGATGGGCTGGCAGGGGACACCCCTGAGGCCCAGCAGAGCCTCTTCACAGTGCACAGCGTGCATTTCCAGATGCACAAATCCCCTTTGGGAGGAGAAGGGGCCCCAGTGCTCTCCATTTCAGTCCCTCTGTCCTCGCTGCTCTCCTGGAGTAGGTGACAGCAGAGGGGCAGTCAGAGATGCTGAGTGGGGTCCTGCAGGCCCAGTCCTGTTTGGGGTCACTCAGGGAAGGTGCTCTGGGGTGAATTTGGTTTTTTTGCAGCAGACTGACTGCTTTAACAAGGAGGAGTGAAATTCCATTAATCAGGGTGAGAGCAACAAGATGCTGACCCTTCCTGACCCAATCTGCTGCTTGCTTAGGAGGCAAAATTAGATTCATCAAGTCATCAGACTTAGTTAATAAATGTACTGCATCTGATGTGGCAGAAATTGCCTGTCCTGGAGGTCTCTGGAATCTTTTGATAATCTTTTTCTCCTAAAGAAAGGAGCAAACCCTCCTCTCTCCAGGCTGATGATAGGTCCTTGCTCCTCTTGCCAAGCCTCTTAAATTAAGCAGTGCCATGGCTCTGCTGCCCTCAGCCCTTCATCTTGTTTGGCTCACACTGCAGTGAAAGGAATTATTCAAACCTCTTGCAGGGCCAGAATCTGCCTGTGTATCAAATGAAGAAAAGTCTGGGTGCAGGAGCTGCTGTGGGCAGCAGGGCAGTGTCTGCAAATGGAATGTCTGTGCCTGGCCCCGTGGCTGTCACAGGAGATGGATGATGGTGCAGGCAGAGGCTGCCTCCCCTGCATGGCTGTCCCTGCCTGTGTTTGCAGGTGCTGTGTGGCACTGGTGTTGTCAGGTGTGTAAATATGCTTTGTTGGATCTGGGGCTCATAGTGCAGAGAATTAAGATGCAATTTTAAAAAAGGGGAATTGGAAGTGGTAAAAGCCAGCCATAGACACTCCTTTTCAGTATCCTCTGGGCTGTTGCAGTAGATGATTCCAGCCCATTATTCCAGTGTCTCCTGATGAGGTAATTTCATGAGGTGTCATTCCTGCTGCCCTTGAGATCTCTGCAAGGCACACTTGTGCATTCACACTTCCTCTGCACCCTGGATCCCTGCTGTGTGCTGCAGGACTTTCCCCTCCCTGTGTGAGAGCAGGCTGTGATTAGCACACTCCTGGTTTGGGGTGCACGTGCAGGGAGCCCAGCCAGAGCACAGGGGTGCCCCTGTCCCTGGGGGAGGTTTCCAGAGAGTCCCTTGCCGTGGCACTGTGGGGCAGCAGCTGGCTCTGTGTGTGCCCATGCACTCCAGCAGCTCGTTCCCTCTGCAGCTGGGCAGGTGCAGCCACTGCAGGGGAAGGCTGGACAGAGAGTTTAATGTGCCCATCAGACCCTGGTAGAAATTAAAGTGATAAATGGGAAACCACAGCATCTTCTCCCATGCTTTTCTCTCCTCTCTACTAAATATGACTGTCCATGCTCGAGGAGCAAGGGCAGGGCTTGGGCCATGCCTGTGACCTTCTCAGTGTGCATCATTAGCCCAGCTGCTGCTGCTCCTCCTAGCACCTCTTTGTGCTAAACAGCCTTTTAACACTGATGTCAAGCACTTCAGGAGCAGTTTTCAGTCCTACTTAACCTGGCAGCTCAGCCCCACTGGCTGAGGCAGTGCTGGGCACAGAGGGGCTGGGCACTGGGCACTGGCTGCTGGGCACAGAGGGGCTGGGCACTGGGCACTGGCTGCTGGGCACAGAGGGGCTGGGCACTGGGCACTGGCTGCTGGGCACAGAGGGGCTGGGCACTGGGCACTGGCTGCTGGGCACTGGCTCCTGCCTGCCTGAATGGGCAGGTGTGTGAAGGGGGCACTTTGTGAGACCTCACCAAGTGCTGAGGCTGAGTGGGAAGTGCTGGAGTGTTGGTGAGTCAGTGCCAGCAGGGATGTGGTTCTGCCAGAGAGACCACACAGTCCCATGAGATCTGTGTGCTCAGGGGGGCTCTGTCCCTCAGCTGCCTGTGTGCAGCCATGGGCATGTTTTTGCTGGTTTTTCTTTTCTCTGAGTTACATGGGTTTAGTTGCACTGCAGGTGGTGGTGGAGGTGGCTGCAGGAGGGTTAATTGTTGGTGTGGAGCTCTCCACGCTGACATTCCCTGCTGGTGCTCCAGAGAGGCAGCAGCAGAGGCGCTGTGTGGCCGTACAGGGCGGAGCAGCACGGCTGGAGCTGCTGAGGAACTGCCTGGCACAGCTGGCCGAGCAGAGTTTGCAGGAGATGCAAATGTTTCACGGCCCCAGCTGCAAGGCTCAGGCGTGTCCCCATCCTGATAGTGATACTGATAGCCCTCAAGTTACCTTAAGGAAGTTTTTTTAGTTAATGCTCCTCCCTGGGCCTTGCAAGGATGCTGATGTGTTCAGTCAAAGGATGAATCAATTTCTGAAATGCCACTTTAAATCCTGCTACTGCACTCATGGATGATGATGATTTGCAGTGGTGCTCTGCACAAGTGCTCAGTGTGCAGTTCTCAGTGGAGAGGGGAAGGTGAGGGGCATTTTGGCTGGATCTGGTGCCTGGGCTGATGCCACCCAGGCAGCCTCATGGCTTAATTACCTAGTGAAAGCAGCTGACTGGCAAAAGTGATTCCATGTGACTGAGGCTGGTAGGAGACAAGGGAAGGCTCAGGCTGGGTTGTCCCCTGAGCAGATGTTGGAGCTCCGAGGCCCAGAGCATCTCCTGGGCAGCAGCTCTTGGGTGTGCAGTGCCCTCAGCCCTGCAGGGAGCAGGCAGCCAGGCTGGGGGGCTCAGCCTTCCCCCCTGTGCAGGAGCCCTCTGGGGACATGGGCCCTGACCCCAAAGGGACAGTTCATGTGGCACCCAGGCCCCCATCAGCTGGATAGGGATCATTTATCAGTTCATGTGGAATGCTGCATCAATAAGTTCATAACATGAAAATGTTTTATTTACATCATCTACCTTGTCCTCAACAATTCGACCCCTTTAATGGATAGAAGTGAAGGTGATTATCTTCTGTATTTCAGCATTTGTATTATAAAGAATGTCTTTTTAAGAAGCCTTTCTGTTTCCAAATGTGTCCTTCTGAAGAGCAGCTGCAGAAAGAATTGGTTTGACCTCTGCTTCTTTAATTGCTTTTTGCTCTGCATTGGCCTAGAAATGATGTTGCTATTGTGTAAATTACTGTGACAGTGGAAAAAGAGCTCATGAGATCAGGTGTGTAGTTTCTGTCAGGAAAATATGCTTCTGAAATGGAAAGCAGCATCTACCAGTTCATAACCAGAGTCTGGGTCAGTCTGAAAATCCCAAATGTTAATTACTTTATTTTCTGCTATTGAGCAGCTCCATGGTGTCACTGGTTTTGTGGCCAAGGGCAGACTGAATCTGAAATTTGCTATGGGCTCCTTTCAGACTCTGCCAGGGGATGTTCAGACATCAGGGAGCACAGCTCAGTCACACACCTGGACTCAGTGTGTGGCACAGTGCTCAGCTGCTGCCCCTGGAGCTTCTCCACCTTCACCTGTTGTGGAACAAGCTGGAAGGAAAGAGCAGGAACTTTTACCCACCCCCCCACCCCCCTCCCCAAGGCTGAAGGTGTGAGTTTGTATGGAACTGGCCCCTCTGCAGGTGGGGATGCAGCTGTGGTGTGAGTGTCACTGTGTGCAGAAGCAGAGGGCTCTGGCTCAGGCTGCTGCTCAGCTCTGCAGGGCTCTCCTGCTCCAGGGGGCTCCCAGGGCTCCCCTGCTGCCACCAGCAGTCACCTTGCAGCCAGGACAGGGCCAGCCCCCCAGTGGAGTGCCCCTCACCTCGTGTCATGTGGGGCTGTGCCTGAGTCCTGCAGTGCTGTCAGTCCCTGGGGGCACACAGGGCTCCGTGTGTGCACCAGGGTGGGCTGGCACTGCTGCTGCAGGGCTGTGCAGGGGGCTGGCACTGCTGCTGCAGGGCTGTGCAGGGGGCTGGCACTGCTGCTGCAGGGCTGTGCAGGGGGCTGGCACTGCTGCTGCAGGGCTGTGCTACAGGGTCACACCTGAGTGCAGCAGTGCTGGTGCTTGTTGGTGCTCAAGCAAATGGTTCCTCCCCTGTTTGAGAAGTGGTGGCTGAGCCAAGGGAGGACTGGGGGAGATGCTCCCCCTCCCTGGGTCTGGAAGGAGTACCAGTCTCTGCTTCCAGCTGTTCACCTGGGCCTGTGGGCTCCTACCATTCTCTTTTCCAGGCTTTCTTGGAAGTACTGGTGGCAGCAACAGGGAAATGGTGCTCCTGAATGTGAGCACAGAAAGGCTTTGTTTTCTCAATGCCAACTCCAGCCCCTTCTGGGTTAGGTCCATTCCACAGCTTGGTGAGCTCAGCCATCAGCAGATTGCTTAGCAAATTCTAAATCCTGGTCATTTAGCAATGGAATACAGCAGTTAGCCTCCCAGAAAGGCATGCCCTTGAATTTAAAAGGCTCTGACCTGATGGGTAAAGCTGAATTTTTGGCACACAAAGACCTCTCCTCATCTGAGGAAGCTGCTGTGGTGAAGCTGTGAGTGTGTAAACCTGAGGTCAGTCTAGTGCAGCCTCTTATGGTCTATGTGGGAATGAGCATTTGGCCTTGCAAAATGCCTGCCCTGTTCCTCAGCAATAAGTCTCTGTGCTATCTACAGTACTTAATGATAGAAGCAGCAATGCTTGTATAATTAGCCCATTAATAGCCCAAAGGACTCAGCATGCTAATTACCTGACACAATGAGATTAGCAGGTTGCATTGCAAGCATTCAAAATACTTGGATCAACAGGAGAATGGCAGGTGCCCTTAGTTAGCACACCTGCTTGTGTTACAGTCCTGGCATGGAGTATTTTTGAAGAATCAGTATGCCTGGGGTGCTTCTTCTCCACTGTTAATTTATCCTGTGATTAATTGATGGCCTGTAAGACTTCTTGGTTTAAATTACTTGGTGCTGTCTCCCAGGATTAGGCTTTATCTTCCTTAATTTTACAAAAAAAAAAAAAAAAATCCAACCCAAACCCAACAACAAAAAGACCAACAACAAGCAAGCAAACAAACAAACAAAAAAAACCCACACACAAAAAAAAGAAAAAACATCCTATTGAAAATTTTGGTTTTGGGGTATTTTTACATGGTTTTATCACAATATTTGATTTCTGTAGGCTAATAAATCATAGCAAAACATTTAGTATAGTCCTGCTAGCTACACCTGTGATCCATTGCCTTGTAGGAGAACTCATTAATAACCCAGACAAGCTGTGTATTAGTTGGAGATGGATGGGTTAGGATTCATGACTGTGTCCTCAGAAGGTGGCCTTTCCAAAAAACACCAGCCTGGCCTCTTGACAAAGGCACTTACTTGGCAACCTGTCCTGCTGATGGCATCAGCCCCAGATAACTGATGATGACAGGCAGAAGAGATGCAGTCTTCCTGCTGGGGTGGTGAACCCCAGATCATTTCTAAATGTCATTTGAAGATGGACTTACAGGGCTCTGAGTTGCAGGGTAGATTTTTTAGAGCAATTATTTGAACAAATTACTTGGGCATTTGAAGGTTTGCTGTCACCTAAAATATCCACAGGTAATTTGGTGAGCAGAAGCATCTCTGCCCATAAACTGTGTGTGTCAGAGCTGTCAGAAGGGATGAAGTGAGCTGTAACCTGGCACTGCTTGATTTCAGGACTGCACTGGCAGGTGGTACCCAGAGCACGATCCCAGACTGGTGCAGAGGTGAGGAACCAGCCTTGCAGAGTGTGGAGATGGCAGAGGGGCAGGTTAAAGTAATGCTGGTCCCTCAGGGGTGTGTTACAGTAGGAAATGCACAGCCCTGACAAAGGTGTGTGGTGGGAAGTGAGGCTGAGTGCCTGGTGTTCGGTGTCCTGCCTGCCTGCCAGGCTGTGCACACATCAGGGGGATGCCATGGGGGTTCCCAGAGCTTGTTTTGCTGCCAGTGCTGGTTTCCAGCAGCCCTGCAGAGCTGGTGCTGCTGGCAGGGGCTCCATGCCAGGCTGAACATGCTCTGGCTGCACCAGCCCAGCTGGATTTGGAGCTCCTGTAGACATTTGTCCTTAAAAATCCCTCTCTTTCCTGAGGAGATTTTTTAATCGTTAATATTCCAGGCAGTGCCTGTGGATATCCTGGCTTCAGCTTGCAAAGACTTCATTTCAACTTTTTAATGAGCTGAGGCAGGGCTTCAGTTTGCAACACTCACAGTGCTTTTGCTGCTGTCTGGTGGGAGGGCTCAGCCTTTCCCAGGATCAGGCCCATCATTAGGGTTTGCTGCTGTCTGCAGCCTTTCCTTCCAGGAGACTGGGCTAATCCAAAGGACAGGGTGGTGGGTTGGTGTCTCTCCCTCAGATGCTTTCCTGGACATTTAACAAGTAGCTGCAGTGATAATTATGGCAGATGTTGCTGTGTAAACACCCTGCTGACAGCCTGGCCCTGTGTAATGCCTGCCTTGGAGCTGGGCAGGCTGTAGATTAGCACTGGAGTGCTTTGTGCAATGTGTTTGGAGGAGGGCACTTTGAGATGCTGCTTCTGCACTTCCCCAGTCTCAGGCTGCTGGGCTGCTTTTGTGATTTCATGATGCCCAGGCAGAGCTTTTGGCACTTCTTTATATGATGTAGTTTTCCTTCAAGGCTGGACAGGACTTTGAGCAGCCTGCTCCCGTGAAAGGTGTCCCTGCCCACAGCAGGGGGGGTGGAAGAGGATGATCTTTGAGGTCCCTTCCAACCCAAATAATTTTATTCATCTACATTACCTATTCATGGTAAACACCGTGGTAACTGTGGATTTGCGTCTCGCTTATTTGAATTGTATTTCAGTCTGTAGTACAGCTTATTTTATTCCTTCCAAGCTCCTGTTTCTCTAATATTTTTCTGATGCCGAGTTCAGCATCTGAACATAGCATCTGAGTTCATATCAACAACGCTGGCACCTGGCACCTGCTGTGGGGGACATCTGTGTTTGGTGTCCTGGGGCAGGGCTGTGGCTGGGCGGGCGGCGCTTTTCCCTTGACCGCTGTGTGTTTCTGCTCTCCCCAGTGTACGGGCACAACGTGAAGAGCAGCAACGACTTCATTGGCAGGATTGTGATCGGGCAGTACTCGACGGGCGCGCCCGAGTCCAACCACTGGCGCCGCATGCTGAGCGCGCACCGCACGGCCGTGGAGCAGTGGCACAGCCTGCGCTCCCGCGAGGACTGCGACCGCGTCTCGCCCGCCTCCCTCGAGGTGACATGAGCCGGGTGACCGACGGCAGCCAGAGCGGGCGGGCGGACGAGATAAGAACCGAACCGACCACTGAAGCACCCCAAGTCACCCCTGCGCACGCCCCACGGCAGCTCCGTCGGATTCGTGCTGGCACCCGGCTGTGCTGGCCTCAGTGATCTGTGTCCCACTGGGTCCAGCTGTGCCCCTGGGGCCGGGGCTCTGGCTGCTCGCAGCCCGGGGCCGAGCAGCTCAAGCACGGAGTGGGTGCAGGAGCTGGGAGTTGCCTCTGCTGTCCTTCCAGTCCAAATCCATGGCTCATCCTCTCGGAGATATAAGTACCCGTGTGCTCTCTTTGGTGAACGTGGTAATTAGGCTAGAATATTTTTTTAAATGGTAGAACCTGTGGTGAAATCGATTCTGACTGCAATTTTGTCCTTGTAGTAGTTTCAACAGAATTAAGCTGCTGTTAGTGTGTGTGTTTGTGTGCCCACGTGGGACAGATCCTGTGTCCCATCAGCGGTGACCTGCCAGTCTCGATAGCAGTCTGTCTGTGCAGTAGATTCAGTGCTGATATAGCAAAATAAACATTTCCAATAGCATTTGTACTGGGAAAACCAGCTCACGTCCTTTCAAACATGTGCTGTGCAAAAAAACACCTGCTCCAGGGACTTTGGCGGTTAAGAAGACCCAGAAGCCACAATTTTAATTCTCTCACAGACTGCAGTGGCTCTTTCTGTGTTGTGTGTATTTACCCAGGTAGTTCTTCAGGTCACCAAGTGAACTTAGCTACAGTCAGGCTGTCCTGTTGGTTGCTTGTGTACATTTTATTTTTCCACAGCTTATTGTCTGGTATGATGGAGATGGTATATTTATTGAAAATAAAATTCTATTTAATTGTGCCACATGGATTGGGGTGATACTTGTTGAATTCACATTTGTTTTGAGCTCCTTCAGTTATGCTTATGGCAGAAACAAAGCCAAAATGTTTGCAGTTACCCCGTTGTCACTCACTGCAGAAGAACTGGGAGCAGTTTGAGAGAAACTGGGCACCTGCTGCTGGAGGTGGGTGTGGAGAGTGAGCTGGATGCCTTGGTCTGGTCATGGTGCTTCCCATCCAGACCCCAATAACACCCTGGGGTTGGACGTGTCAGACTCCGGAGATGGCACGTGGCAGGATGGGCAGCACTCATCTCCCTCCTCTATTCATTAAATGAGACCCCAGTACCTCCTGTGCTTTTAATAATTTGATTTTTAAAAAGTAATAACAACACACATGACTATTTCACCTGTTTATTATTTAGCTGCTACAGTTAGGGACAGGTGAGTCTTAAAAAGCAAAACAAAACCCAACCACCCTAAAAAAGCTCAGTGCTTGCTTTGGCAGGTGTCAGTGTGGTCAATAATCCCTGCTGCTGTCCAGGTGTTCCTGCCCCAGGGCAGGTCTGTGTGGTTACTCTGATATCAGCATCCCTTCAGCACTTTGCCCGTGGCACCTGGCTCCCTGCTGCTCCCCAGCACAGCTGCTCTGTGTCAGCAGCACTCAGCAGCAGGGCACTGGTGCCTTCAGAGCCATCCAGGGCCATCCTCTTTCTGAGCACACCGTGGATGCTGGCTATCGATTCTAACCTGCCTCTCTGCAAGGGGAATTTCTTCTCTGTCCTGTGGTGAAGTTGATGGCAAATCTGTGTTCTCTGGCATCCTCCTGGTTTGTCTCATCAAAAAACCACCGTGGAGAAGGACCCCCACAGGCAGTCCTGGGCAAACGTGTGCTGTAGGAGGCTGATCTCTGCCTGTAGCTCACAAAGGCTCAGGCAAGGGGCTGTGGTTTCAGCAGTTGCTGTGGTTGACATTAATACTCTTCCATGTGGGGCCTGTGGACAGCAGAATGAGCTCAGGACATCCGTGAGAGCAGACACAAGCTTGGCTCAGCACTGGGGATGAAATGTGAACAGAAAGTAATTTTGCCTGAGTCTGTCCTTGAAGTCACGAGGTGTCTGTTCCACAGGGAGGAACAGTCATGTACACAGGATGCCAAAAATTGGTGAGGGTGCCCAGAGGGAAGGTCAATAGGAGCAGAACAGGAGCAGACTGGGGAGCTCCTGGCCTGCAGAGCAAACAGAACAGCGTGGGAAGGAGAGGAGCAGGAGGGATGAATTGTGGCCGTGCTCCTGGGGCTGCAGCCAGCAGGTGAGGCACATCTGATGTTTGGTGAAGTTGGAAGGTAACTCCAGGGGCAGCTGCAGCTGGCACTGCGTGCACGGCATGCCTGTGCTGTCCCAGTGCTGGCAGCAAAGCTGGTGCCAGCTGCTGTGCCAGGCTCAGGGCTGTGCCTCAGGGGCAGCCCAGAGCTCCCAGCTGCACTGGGGGACGCTGCTGCCACGAGTCTGGCTGTTAGAAACCAGCATAAAAATTATTCAGGATCTCTGCTCCCTCTTAAAACATGAATATTTGTGTTTTGGGAGTAGATTAATATGCTCAAAGATTTTTGTTCCATAGTTTGCTAAAAATTGTTTGTAACACTGGCTTTGTCTAAGGATGGCACTCAGAAAGAAGGGAAGGGGCATGTCTTGACTTCTAAAAATCCAAATTCCTTCATTTTTAGTGCTCTGCCATAGCAGCAGGCTTTTCTTTGAGCCAGATAATTTCAGATCAATGTATGGAAGGGAGGAGGTGTTCTTAAAAGGCTTTGTTTAATATGAAGAAAAGTTAATACAGAAAAGTCGATTGAATGAGTTACTCTCTCTGGAGTAAGTCTGGATGCTTTAGTGTACTGAAAGCTTGGTGTCACCCCAGATTGTTTATACTTGACTCTCTAAAAATGGGTCAAAAATGCTGAAAATTTTAATCTGTAGCTAAGAATGAAAAGGGAACAGCATTGAGAGTGTTCCTAAGCAGTTCCCTCAGTGCTAATTTAAGGCATAAATTGGAAATTGAACAGGACCACTAAATTGTATAGTATCTGTGCCTGTACTATTTCCCTTAAGAGTGCAACAGTTAGAAAAGGATTTTATACAGTGTTTTTAAACATCTGAAGTTTATGTCTAACAAAATGTTGACCACAGGAAGGAGACATGCTGGATTATATTGGTACAGGCTGCTGTATCATATCAAGTTTTCTGCTGCATGACAGCATGGACCCAGCACGGACCTGGCAGATGGGCACAGAGTGAATTCCTGAAACAGCCTTGGAGCCCCGGGCACAGCTGGGGGATCCTTCTTCCAGGCTGCTTAAGCGTGTCAGCGCATTGCCTTGCTCTGGGAAAAAATCTCAAACCAAACACAGGAGAAAAACCAACAAACCCCACGCCCCGCAACCAAACCAAACCAAACCAAACCAAACCAAACCAAACCAAACCAAACCAAACCAAACCAAACCAAACCAAACCAAACCAAAGGCACCACACAGTGGGGCACTGACGTGTTAAAAAGCCCCACTGCCCTGCAGCCCTGGGAGCCTTTCCCCAGCCTCCCTCCCCGGGTGTTCGCTGCCGCAGCCGCCGCTCCCCGGTGTCAGCAGCGGGGTCCCGTCTGTCACCCCCGAGGTGACGGGCTGTCCGAGGGCCGCCGCGGGATGGGGACACTAAACCCGCCTGGGGCTGCACCCGAGGGGGCGAGCAGGGATGATGTCCTTACTCCCTTGCGGCCCCGGCGGGTGACAGCAGCGCTCTGGGGGCAGCGTGCGCCCGAGCTGGCTGGGGCAGCGCACGGACCACGGCTCCGGCCCCGGCCCCGTCCAGGATGCGCTGAGCGGGGCCGGGGGCGGGCTGGGCAGTGCTGAGGGTGCGGGTCCCGTCTGGGCTGCGCTGAGCCGGGCCGGGGGCGGGCTGGGCAGTGCTGAGGGTGCGGGTCCCGTCCGGGATGCGCTGAGCCGGGCCGGGGGCGGGCCGGGCAGGGCTGAGGGTGCGGGTCCCGTCCGGGATGCGCTGAGCCGGGCCGGGGGCGGGCTGGGCAGTGCTGAGGGTGCGGGTCCCGTCCGGGCTGCGCTGAGCGGGGCCGGGGGCGGGCTGGGCAGTGCTGAGGGTGCGGGTCCCGTCCGGGATGCGCTGAGCGGGGCCGGGGGCGGGCTGGGCAGTGCTGAGGGTGCGGGTCCCGTCCGGGATGCGCTGAGCGGGGCCGGGGGCGGGCTGGGCAGTGCTGAGGGTGCGGGTCCCGTCCGGGATGCGCTGAGCGGGGCCGGGGGCGGGCTGGGCAGTGCTGAGGGTGCGGGTCCCGTCCGGGATGCGCTGAGCCGGGCCGGGGGCGGGCCGGGCAGTGCTGAGGGTGCGGGTCCCGTCCGGGATGCGCTGAGCGGGGTCGGGGGCGGGCTGCGGAGGAGCCGCCGCTCGGGGGAGGGGGCAGCGCAGCCCCTATATCCGCCCCGCCCGGCGGCCGCGCCAGAAGCCGCGGGGCCCGGCCCGAGTGCGACCCCCGCTCCCGGAGGGACCCCCACGCCGGCCGGACCTCGGCGGGACCCGCACCCAGTGGGACCCCCGAGCCCTGCGCGACCCCCGCGCCCCGCGGCTCCAGCCATGGGCCGCGGGCGGGCGCTGTGCGCGCTGCTCGCCGCCGCCCTGCTGGCCGCGCAGGCCTTCCCCCAGACCAACATCAAGATCAGCCAAGGTGAGTGCTCGGCGCCGGCCGCCGTGACTTCAGCGGCGGTGCTGGGGCAGGGAAGGAGCGTGAGCCCTCCGCAGGGCCGGCAGCTGGCTTCCCCCTGCTCCAGAAATCCCTGACTTTCCTTGAAATCAACTTTCTTCTTCGCCATGGGGACGCGCCAAAGGCAGCCATGGTGCCTGCTTCGGGATGCCAAAGGTGTCTGTGCTGGCTTTGTCTCTGTGTGCCAGGTCAGCTCTTTGGCCTTTGCCAACAGGCGCTGCTGCGGCTCGGGGCCGTGCCCTGCCGTGGGCCCGATATGAGGAATGAGCACACTCATGGAGGGTGCAGGCTATGGCAGGAATGAGCACACTCATGGAGGGTGCAGGGCTTTGGCAGGAATGAGCACACTCATGGAGTGTGCAGGGCTTTGGCAGGAATGAGCACACTCATGGAGGGTGCAGGCTATGGCAGGAATGCCCCCACTCATGGAGGGTACAGGGCTGCTGCAGGAATGCCCCCACTCATGGAGGGTGCAGGGCTGCTGCAGGAATGCCCCCACTCATGGAGGGTGCAGGGCTGTGGCAGGAATGAGCACACTCATGGAGTGTGAAGGGCTGTGGCAGGAACTGCTGCATGAGGCACACTCATGAAAGGTGCAGGGTTGTGGCCATGCAGCCCAGCAGGACAAGGTGAGGGCCATCAGGGCTCCTCGTTTATTCACACTTAACTGTATGTGAAATAAACACGGGATTCTCCCTTATTCCTCTTCTTTGCTCCGAGCTGCTGCTGACTGCTGAATATCACTTGGGTTTCTTCCAAACTTTTGCACGGTGTCAGTGCAAGTGGGAGTTGCTGCAGCAAGTTTGTTAGAGCCCTGTTAGGTTTACTGGGACTGAGTGGAAAGGGATTCCTTAAGTGCTGTTTGGTGAGATCGTGAGAAAAGGGATCGATACAAGCCTGGCTTTCCTGCCAGACGCCTAATCCGTGGGAGCTTTGCCAAAACTAATTAAGGAGGAGAAAGCTCTGCAAGATAACTTCTATCTGTCAGTGCCAGCTGCAAGAGCGTTGCTGCTGGTATTGGTATTGGCTGTAGCCTCACAACTCCAAACATACAGAGGATTTGAAGCTGTAAAACCAGCCTGGTTTCATTAAAGAATTTTACAAAGCAATGCCCTTGGTGTGAGAAGCTGTCCTTCCCAATGTGCTTCATCTGATGATTAATATTTTACTTGAAAACTTGTGACATGTGCCTTAAAAACACTTCAGGGTGTGTAAAATATTGCCCAGTTGTGAGATTCCTGTCCATCAGTGGACGTTCCTTCCCCTGCAGCTCCATACACCCCCCAGATACACTGAGACCAAGGTCCCTCCCCTGATCACATCCTTCAAAGGTGGAGGCTCAGTGTGAGACACTTTCATCTGTTAATGAAAAACAAATATTGTAAGTAACAAGAAGGTGGCATTGTTTGCCCATGGTGACTGGAATGTCAGGGCTTCAGGAGTTGCTTCTAAAGCCATGGGTGAGTGGAAGCATCCCAACATCACACAACAGCACTTAGTCCCTGCCACATCCTCCTGCCCTCCAACTCCGTGTTTAAATGCTTATTCTGTGGGTTGGCTCAATAAGGAGGACGTGGTGGGATGGACCTCTGGCTCAGCTGGCACCCCAGCTTAGCCACAGTGAGTTTCTGCTGAAGTCATCCTGGGGATGGGTTCTGGGGGTCCCCTGTCCCAGCCCTGCTCTCTCACCCAGCCCTTCCAGCTCCCCACAGCTCCAGCAGTGCTGAGCCTGGGCAAAGCCCTGCTGCTGCAGGGGTGACTTGGTGAGCACCAGGATGGGGTCCTGAGCCCCAGCTCTGCCAGCTGGGACCACTGCCCACCCCTCACTCTCACCACCACAGCCCTTGGATCCTGGTGGAGGGGCTCTGCCCTGGGAAGGCCCCAGACTTCCACATGACAGGATCTCCTCAGCTCTTCTCTGTTGACATGAATTTCAGATGAGCCTTTGAGTTGTTGATGAGCGCTCTCCAAACCCAGTTACTGGCCAAGAGCTGAAGAGGCTCACTTGGCCTTTTCAGGTCAGATGGCAGCATTAGCTTGTGGATGTGCCAAGGGGGTGTCTCCTAGCACCTCTGAGATCTGAGGAAAGCTGTCAGCTGTTGATTAAATGGAGTTCTTTGATTCTCTGCAACAAGAAGAGCATGTGCTGCCAGCACTGACCTGAGCTGGTCTGCTGTCCCACCAAAACCCTTTGGTGGAGCTGCACCCCTTAGGAGCCTTCCTTGCCTGGGCATCTCTTGTCAACCTTGTCCTAACCTCAGATTTCACATCTCAGACCTGCAGATCCCTGCAAGTGAGGCAGCATTGCTCCTTGGGATGAAGTTTTCAGGAGCAAACCTGCTCCTCACCAGCTGAGTCCAGGGGAGCCATGCAGCTGGTGGTAGGTTGTTTTTTTTTTTTTCCAGTAGCATCCTGAAATGAAGACCTTGTGAACCTGGCTAGGATTTTCTCAGTTAATTATTTCTGGTTGGAAATATGCCAGCTCCGGGGAAGTGAAACTTTTTTGGCAGAGCAGTGCCAGCTTCTGTAAGATTTTGAAAAGTGATTTTTCTGGTAGTTCTACAGTGGGGCTCAGCTAGTAAATAAATAGAAAGGCTCCAATTTGGCACAAATGCAGAGAGCACAAAACTTTATTTCTGACCCCAAATATTTGTTTTCCAGCTTTTCTGACTTAGTAACCGCTGCTTGATCTGAATCTTATTCTCAGCCAAGTCTGGACATTTATTTTGCTGGAGCTGCTTTAAAACATGGTTCTGCCTTTAAAACTGCTGCATTGTCAATTAAAAAAAAAAAAAAAAAAAAGGGAGAAAGAATTGTTGCAGTCATTTTTCACCAGGAATTTGGGGACAAATGGGTAGAGTGACTTGGATTTGGTAGGAACCCCCATGCTGCAGGCGCTGGATGTGCTGATCCTGCCCTGTGTGGAGGAGCTGATGTTTTGCTGGTCATTTAGACCAAATTCTCACTTTCCTTAAAAGTGAAGATTTGGTCTAAAAAGCCCCCAGATGGTTCCCCTGTCACCTTCTAGATCAAAGTACCACACACAGCTGCTGACTTGGGTTGTGAGGCTTTCCTGCAGAGCCATGAGTAGGCTCCTATACTCACAACCCTACATCAGATTTCTTATGTTTTTTCTGCTACAAATATTTCAAAGAAAGCAGCTCCCCTAATTGTTCCTGCCTGAAAAACTGGGACCAGTAGTTCTCCTCCAAAGAGACAGACAAAGCCTCTGATCCTGACCTAACAGAAAAGATGCTAATTAAAAGCTGACCTCCCATATTTTCCTTTTTGGTATATTTAACCTTAAATTCCTTCAGGCACCTCTGGTTCACTGAAGCTCATCAAATTAATGCTACCTAATGAGAACCAGTATGGAATAACAAAGCAGGGCTGTCTCAATTTCTGACTTGCTCTCAGCTGCTCTGAGCAAACATGAGGGTGATTTTCCCTGGAATTGGGGTGCCTGGCTTTGAGCCAGGACAGTGGGACACCCACTGCAATTAGCACTGGGGAGTGAAGGCTCCGTTTGCTGGGGATGCTGCTGGGTGAAGCCCTGTGAATTGTGCCACCATGCTGCCAGAGGTGAGGATTTTGTCAAGGCACTAAAATAAAACCCCAGTTGCTGGAACAGCTGGTGGTGCCTTGTCTGGCACAGACCTCTGGGCTGTCCTTGGCAGGAAGGAGCAGCCTCGAGTCTCTGCAAGCCAGGACCAGGTCCCAGGCTGTCCTTACTGGGGGTACATGCCTCACCTGTGACCTGGTGGTAAAGCTGAAGCCTCATGCTGAAGGTTTGACCCTTGTTCTGCTTTGGTTTTGGTGGAGACAGGGAACCCTGGCCAGCATCATGAGGGGAGGAGGGCTTGGCTCTCAGGAATCACATTGGCTTCTGGAGTTCCTGGTCCTACTCTGTTGCTACGCTGAAGTAATTTTGCATCTCCTAGGGCTGTTCTAAGGTTTTTCCCAGTGCAGTTATGGCTGGGTGTGAATCAGAGAACTGAACTCTGCCTTGTTGCTGAGCTGTCTTTATCTTACCCACTCTCCCCAAAAGCTGTTTTGCTCTTCCAGCCCAGCAGGCCTTATCTTTTATCCTCCACAGCCCATAATTAGTGCTGCTGAGGATGGGAGAGCCCCTTGAGCCCCTCAAGGGTTTGTTGCCCCTTGAGCCCCTCAAGTGTTTGTTGGGTGCAGAGCTGCTCCCAGTCTCAGCTCCTCTGGACGGATGGCTGGGGGTCCCAAGGCAGGCTGATGAGGTGACAGCCCCACAGGGCTTGGCAGTTGACTTGGCCTTGCTCAGGAGATAAAAAAGCTCTTTGCAGGAGAAAAAATGCTCTTTGCATTTGTGGTTTGTCACCTGGGAGGGGGGTGTGACAGCAGGGACCCCATGGGCTGGCTGTTGGCTGTTTGTAGAACACTCAGAGATCCCCATGTGGAAAGAGCTGATGAGAGATTAAATTATCACCCAGAGCTGCCAGCACTGGCACAGGGAATGATTTGGCTCTATGAATGCTCACACAGCTGCTTTGGATTCACCTTGCCTCTCTTGTTCTCCGTGCTGTTGCTTCCTTTGCCACAGGCGCATCCCTTGCTGCTGCTGGCAGTTTTGCTCTTCCCAGCCTTGGGGAAAGCCATTCCCCCAGCCCCTCAGTGCTGGTGGCACCACCCTGACCTCTCTGGGCTTGAGGCTGTTACCTGCTTGGATGTTCTGATGGCATCTGACATCTGCCCTCACCCCCTGCACGCCCACCCTGCCCACTGCCCCACTCGCCTCCACAGCAGCACTGACCCCAGACACAGCTCACTGGGGATGTGGGAACTGGCTCAAGGGGGCTGGCAATCCGGGAGCTAAGAGTTAAATCCGTGTGCCCCAAGATCTCAGGGTCCCACATGAGGGAGAGCAGAACAGGGAGGAGCTTGGAGCAACGTGTTAATGCCACTGCTGTGTTTAGACAGTGGCAGCTACAAAAGGACATCCTGCCCCCACAGGGGCCTCTTTTGGGACAACTTCCCCACTGTGCTGAAAAGCAGCAGGGGAGGAGGAGCAGCAGCATGGCTTTTATCTGTGGTGGGATACCTGTTGGATAGGCTGTTATCTGTGGTGGGATATCTGTTGGACAGGCTGGCACCGCTGCACACGTGCCTTGGCGGCTGCTCCTGGGCTGGGATCCTGTGCCTACGTGCATCCAGGGACAGGGACAGGGCATGGAGGGGGGTTCCCCTGGGGGGAGGAGGTGCAAGCTGTCCTTGCAGGAGGCCATAACCCCACAGCCCTGGCTGTCAGCTCCCCTCCCAGCACGGTGGCTCCAGTGGTCCTGATAGAGACAAGAGGAACCCTTATCTCGGTTTTCCCAGTAGCAGATGACAGTGCTTTTATTTTAAGCATCCTCTGCCTAAAATGATGTCAAGCTAGCTTGGAATGTCCCTCCTGATTTAGACAGATGCTGAAACCGAGGAACCAACATCTTATCTAAAATGTGTTTTGACTTCTGCAAACTTTTGCATGGCTCCTGCAGCAGCTGGGTTTCCAATGGATGTGTTTGGTGGTTATTTGCCTGGGTGAGGTGGGAGAGCAGGGCTGGGCACTGCTGCCTCCATCACCCGCTTAGCTTCCTGGCCAAACTGTCTCATCACCAGCTGCTGGATGTCCTCTGCTCTGCCCCCAGCCATGCCTGAGCCTGTCCATGCCTACTCCTGCCCACTCTTCTGGACAGAGTATGAAGGCCACTGCTACCGCTACTTCCCCATCAACAAAACCTGGGCTGAAGCTGACCTCTACTGTGCTGAGTTCTCCATCGGAATCAGGTCAGCCAAGCTGGCCTCCATCCACAGGTGAGCTGTGCAGAAACATCATCCCACGCTGGCACAGCCTGGGGAGGAAGGAAACTGGGGGCAAAGTCCCATTCCCACATCACAGCCTCTGTGTCAGCTGCAGGCTCGTGCTCCAGCCTACATATCCCTCTGCAGCAGCGGCCTAGTCAAGGCTGATGCACAGTTCACACAAAGGCAAAATAGAAAATAAATGCCTTTTCCTGGACTGGCAGGAAAACTGGCATAGTATTCCCTAAATTGCCTCAAACTGTGGTTTTTTACTTTTGAAAAAGAGAAGTACAGCATGATTACACATGCTTTTTTCCCTATTCCCTCTCCCCCAGCTCTCACCAATACTACGCTCCTCTTGCACAGACCTGGGAAAGTAACCACCAGCAGCAAGAAGCAGGGAGCCCATTTGCCCATGGGTCCTGTGGTAGGGTGAGTGCTTAGGGACACACCTGACCATTTGCTGACATATCCTCTTGATTGCCCTGTACTGCTCTGTTTTGGCAGCTGGGAAGAAAACGTCTTTGTGTACGACCTGGTGAACAGCCGCGTGCCCGGCATCCCCACTGACATCTGGACAGGACTCAATGACCTACGGCAGGTGGGAGCTCCCTGGAATCCTGTGGAAAAAGGCTTTGGAAAATTCACCTCTCTGTGTTTTCCTCCCGGAAAGCCACTTGGTTTTCTTCTTTGCTCCTTATACCCCCGTAATCAGGAGGTGGCATAGAGTCTGTGGTGCAGCACATGGAGAAACTTGTTATTTCACCATTCCATTCTGCTTTTTAAAGAGAAGTGTTACTAGAGTTAATAGGCTAACCAATAATTACTCATATTACATTTTATTACTGGATTAGTAGAAAGAGTATTGTACTGCTGGTCCAAGAAGAGCAAATAAACTGAAAAGGTCTTCAGTGTCAAAAACCACCGAGTTCCATTGCTCTCTTGTGCTACTCTGTGACTTTTGAAAGCTGACATGTTGGAAATATATAGTCTAATATGTTAGAAAGAAAAATGGAGACCATCAGGAGTCTCATGTCAGCAAATTTTTTGTAGATATTGGAAAAGGAATGGAAAATGAAAAGGAAAAGGAGTGTAGAACTGGGTGGGGGTGTTAAAAATATATAGATTTGATTTCTGGGCTTCCCCTGGTGAGAACACTGTGAAACCTGGGGCTATTCTTGGCATGTTTCCAGTTGTAAAACCCAAACGTGCTGTTTGGACTTTGCTGAATGGTGTCTGTCCATGTCCCTGGGCTGTGTGGCACTGGGAATGGGAATGGGATCTGCTGAATGGTGACAGTCTCTCCCCATGTCCCTGAGCTGTGTTTCACAGGGGATGGGGGTGGGGACTACATGGGGGTGGCCTCCCACCCTCTGCAGTCACAACTCTGTGGTGACAGCCTCTCTCTGCTGGCCTCGTGTCAGGAGGGTCACTTTGAGTGGACTGATGGCTCCTCCTACGACTACCAGTACTGGGATGGCAGCCAGCCTGACGATGGGATCCACTCCATCCCCGAGGAGGAGGACTGCGTGCAGATCTGGTACAGACACAGCAGTGGTGAGCACCCAGGGCACCTTCAGTGTTATTTGTGTGGCAATAAGTTCATTCCAGCTTGGCTCCTGCTTTTCTGAAGAGGTTGCTGCCAGGCAGAGGATTTGCATTTTAATTTTTTAGTATTATATTCTTTTTTTCTTTACAGTGAAAAGGTGTTTTCCTTTTCACCATGTACATACATGCATGCATACTCATTTTGCCTCTGCTCCCATCTCCCTCTCCCATAGTAGCAGCAAGGCAGGAGCATCACTTGCCTTGAAGATTTACCAAATTTAGTCAAAGGTCGAATTTCCCCATTTCCCCTCCCCTATGGGAAACCTGTGGGAACACTCATTGTTTTGCCAGCTTATCTCTCCCATGCTTGGGCCAGGACATCTTGCTGAAGTGGGACAAGACCCTGCCTGTGCAAAAATCCCACTGCACACCCTCCCTGCCAGTGAGACCAGCCAGATGTGTCCAGGCCCCCCAGATGTCCCTAAATGTTTGTCCATGGGCAGCCTGTGGATAATTTTGGGGGAACAGGGCTGTGTTTGTTTGCAGCTGCCCCTCCACTACCAAGTCCAAGCTGGGGCCCGGCCTCTCCTCTCACATCCCCCAGGTGAGGATGCTGGGAGGAAGCAAGACAGTGAGTGGCACCAATGGGAGCACATCCAGAGAAAGCCTCTCACAGTGGCCAGAGGTCCTGGTGCCAGGGGCAGTGCATGGTTCTCTCCTTTTGCCTTTTTCAGCTAATGCCTTGTGTTTCTTTGGGGGGTAGCACTGCGCTCCTGGAACGACAACGCCTGTGGCAGAGCCTTCCCCTTTGTCTGCAAGATCCCCTCACTGGCCCTGGACTGAGGCTGCTGGTGCTGCCCACACCTCCTTCATTCTGGGTCACCTCTGCAGCTGTGCTGGGCTGGAGCAGTCAGGACGTGGCATGGGTTGGGGAGCAGTGGAGCTGCTTGGATCCCCAGGCACTCCCTGGCTGGAGAATCCCTGCTGGAGGATGGTGGGGATGAGCCTGGCACTCACACTGACAGGAGCTGCATTCAACAGCAGAGGAGCCCCCAAGCCCGAGTCTGGCTCTGGATTTCAAGATCAGCCATCACAGCGTGTTAGAGGAAACCCGTGATTTTACCAGTACACCAAACTGTTAGCACCCAAAAATAGCCGTGTGTAGGAAATACTTTTGCCTGTTGATCTGTGAAGAGTGGAGGACAAGTGTTATTTTCTGTTAAATTATGCAAAATGCCTCTTGTCCATGTTCTTTTTTTCTCTGCTAAAATAAACGTCAAACAGCAGCTGGAGGCTCCTCTGTCTTTCTTGCACTGGAGTAGCAGTGATTCCCTGAGGGTTTGGGGTTTCCTGTGAAAGAAGGTGTTTTTTTCCCCAACCTGCTCTGTGTTACAGAGGTGTGTTGGGGGAAAGCAGCTGCCTAGGAAAGTTTATTTTATAGACCCCGAGTGGTTTTTGGGGTGCATGGGGCAGCCTGTGTGCTCCCCCTGCCCTTTGCCTGGCCCCCAGCAAGCACAGAGGCACCACGGAGGGTGTGAGGGGTCAGGCAGTGCTCCAGAGCCCAGCACATCCCTGAGCAGGCAGGTTTGCCCTGGCTGCTTGGAGAGCTCTGGGTCAGCTGGAGGGCAGGTGAGGGCTGACACACACCAGCTGGGGGCCAGCCCATCCTCACAAGCCAGTCCTGGCTGGGGAGAGCTTGCAGAGTTTGCTGCAGCCCTGTGTCCTGGTGGGGTGATGTTTCCTCCCTAAGTCCTCACTGGTGTCCTCTGCTGCACTGGCACCACAGAGGTACTCCTGTCTCACAGGTAAATGTTTTCGGGGAGGTGTGTATGGTTGTGGCAGCTCCTGTGCCTTGTTTGAACTGCTCTGTGTGGAGATGGGACACTCATGCTTGGACTGGGATGGATTTGCAGGGTTTGGGTGTAAGTGGGGCTGTGCTGGTGCCAGGGCCCAAGGGAAAGGCAGCACTGTTGAGGGAAAGCCAGGCTTCTCCTTAGGGGACACAGCTCCAAGGGCATTGCTGGAGCCAGTCAGACACAATAAATCCAGTGCTCCCCAGGGATCCCAGGCTGATCCCTCACAGCCCTGTGTCATCCAGGTGGCTTTGCAGGTAGCCCTGTGCACAGGGACTCTTTGCCCCCTCCTGGCAGCCACGAGTCCCTTTTGCCCCTGCTCTGGCAAAGCCACAGGGTCTGACCCATCTCAGCTGCTGCCTGCAAAGATGAGTAAAGCATTGCCATAAAATGGTCTGGAACCCCTTGATGTCACCATCTTAGAAATACAACATTCCAAAATGAAGCCTTTGCAGAGTGATCACACTGGGTGCAGTTGAGATCAGTAGCTGGGGCTCCACTGGGAGCTTGGAACTGCTTCCTCAGATGGCAGTGGAGCTTTCAGCTGAGATGTTTCCACTTGGAGAGAAACTGGAAAATTTGGTGGGGGTAATAATGGTGTTGTAAGTGGAATGTGTGTGCTGGAGCAAGGTTCTAAAATAAGAAAGTGCTGTCGTCCCTGATATTGTAATATATATATATATATATATATATATATATATATATATATAATGGATAATACATATAAATGAAACAATATTATTTTTATTGTATTTTTAAAATTAATATACACATTATTCATATATTTATATGGAAAGTTAGCCATTTGTGTAGTTTCAGTTCTGGATTTCAGCATTGGATGTGTTTTCTAGAGGCTTTTGTTTCACCTGAAAATAATAAATAATGTATGGATCATAACAGTATGTGAAGAAACCAGCTGTTTAAAAAGCTCTTGGATGCAGCAAGGTGGATAAAGCTGATGTGGTCTGTGGCAGAAAAGGGTTTGGAGAGCCAAGTGTGGAGCAGGACATGAGTGATGAGCTCCTGGCTCTGGGGTGTGCTCCTGGCTCTGTGCTGGAGCTGTCACAGCACAGGAGTGGGGACAGCACAGCCCAGTGTCCCCTGGGGCTGGCCGTGCCCGAGCCTGTCCCAAGGGCAGGGCTGGGGCTGGATGGACAGCCACCAACAGGGAGATGCTGCTGCACGGTGCTGGCTCCAGGCTGCCCCTCCCCAGTTTGCTTTCCCTGTTCCTGCTGTGTCTCCTGTCCAGAGGAGCTGGGAGTTCATCACGGCTGGGGATTGGTATGCCTCGAGCCAAACAACTGTCTTTTTTCCCTGCAAGTGGTATGAGATGTTTCTAAAGAAAGGTTAAAACCTTCCCTTGGGAAAGTGTTTGAAGATGTGGGCCCTACTGTGGTTAAAAATATTGCTAATGGGGAGCCCAATGAAAGCTGTCACCTCCAATTAACATCTTCATTTCCAGGTAAAAAGAACTGAACATGCATGACCTGAAAGTCAGGACCAAAGTTAATAGGGGCTTTGTTTCCCAACCCCCCTGTCTTTCTCCTTTGGCTCCAGGGTCTTTACTTTAAAATCAGCCCTCTGTCCTTGCCAGTGTCTTCTGTTTCACAGTAATCAAATAAAATTCAGAAAACAACAGGAGTTTTCACCTCCTTAATGAACTTCTAGTGAATCTGGCTTGATGAAAGATGGGCCACGCCCTTTCTCTCGGCATGGACGGTTCCAGACTCTACATGGCCTGGAGCAGCTCCAGATTCCAGGCTGAACTTCTTTATTTTTCTGTTCTCTGTGTCCCATAACCCCTCACTCCCTTGTAATCTTGAATTTCTCCCTTCTGACTTGCTTTGTGGTGCAGGCAATGGCAAACCTGGCAGCAGCAGGACTCTGACACCTTTCCTGCACATCATCTGCAAGTGACTGATTCCCGAGGGTCTTTTTAGGACACTGATTTTCTTAGGGGTTGAACACATTCTTTTGTAATGCATGAAGGCTGGAGTAGGTGTGGGCAGTGTGTGATGTAGCCTGGGAGTGAACCAAAATAGTCCTTACCCTCCTTGTACCCCATTTCTGAGCCTTAGAGGCAATATTGCCTCCAGCCCTGGCACGGCAGTGGGGAGGGATGGGCCTGCCTGCACCTCTGACCCTTTGATCCCTTTTATTCCTACTTTGGTTGTTTCCTGAGACGTGCTGCTGGATGCTGTGACACAGGACAGGGATGTCACAGCTCGTGGGCACGCTGGGGCTGCCCTGGCACAGCCTGGTGGGGATTTTCCTCCCCAGTGATTATCTTGACTGCTCTGATGCCTGGCTGGGCTGGGCTGTCCTTTCCAATATTAATTCACTTAAGATTTTTTCCTCCCATAAATGACTGGGAGAATAAGGGCTGCACGGCTGAATCATGAGCTTTTTCTTGTGCATTTCCCTTGGATTTAATTGCCTGAGCAGTGGCTCAGCTCCTGCCCTGAGGCCAGGATGCCACAGAGTGGTTCCCTTTGACAGAGAACAAAAATATCTCGGGACCAAAACCATGCTTTGAGCAGCTCAGAGAGTGCATTACAGACTGGCTGCAGCAGTGAGCCCCGTCACCAAAAACCCCAAGCCACAAAGCCCTGTGATAAATGTTACCCATCTGTGCAATGGGGTTAATGTTAAATCCCACAGCTTTGGCACATCCCAAATGTCTGCAGCAGGGAGAGATGGAGCACTGGGGCACGGGGAAGGTGAGCAGGGTTTGTGCTGTGTGGGTCCCAGTGGATGTTGGCTTAGCTGAGGTGCTCCTGCTGTTCTGCAGGAGGGTTTTCCCATCCCACCTGATGCCATCTGCTCCCTGCTGCTGCCAGGGAATGAGTGGGACAGTGGGAACCAGCGAGGACAAACCTGCTGGGAAATGGATCTCCTTCTGGGCAGCACAAGGGCTCGGCTGCAGCAGCCATGCCTCCTGAGAGAGGCATGAACCAGGCTGGATTTTTACAGCCTGGAAGCTGCTGGTGTGTAATGGCACCCGAACTAATTGCAAAAGCTCAGTGGAACTTCCAGCAGCACCAGTTCCCCTCGGAGAGGCTCATAGCTGCCAGGGGCTCCTCCAGGCTGGGGGCCCTGGGATGGGGCTGGCTCAGCACAGGAACCATGCCATGCCAGGGCCCCACTGTGCTTTGATTGTTCTCTTTTGGAACCCCAAAAGTCTCTTCCTCTTCTGTGGCCAAGGATTTCCAGGTCTCCAGAGAAAACTGCCTTGGTGTGGAGAGCTGGCTGAGTGCCAGAACCCCTGTCCCTGTTTGGCACGGGCTCTGCAGCACGGCCATCTAAAAAGTGTGCCTATGTTTTTCATTAACCATTTTTGCTTTGCTGGGGCTCAGTAACTTGTCTGGAAACTTTCACTCCTGGGTGCAAATTGCCAGAGCTGCCATTGATCAGAGGTAAAGCACAGATCTGACAGGAACACAATTCCCACTGCAGTCCCTGCTTGGAGAGCCGGTCAGCCTTGAAGGACACAGAGCCAGAGCACAGGTGATGTGAGAGAGAAAAGATCCACAGCTGGCACCGTGCATGAGAGTGCCTGGAGCTGGTCAGAGAGGACAGGGCTGTTCTGGGCTGATGCTGAAAGAGCTGATGCTGCTCAGCAGTCCTGGCTGCTGTCCCCAAGCGGGGTCCTGGGCACCGCGCTCCTGCTGTGCTGGCAAAATGTAGCTGTATTTGGGAATCTACCAAAAAAGTCTAGTCCAGCTCTCAGGGTTACCATGGCAACTAGATATTTGCTCATTTGTATTTCTTGAAAATTATACTGGCCTGCTGATTGCCTCGTTTGTGATGCTCTTTGTCAGGACGCCAACAAATCCCTGTTTGTCAAGGGCTGTGAGGGAGTGAGTGGTGCTGTTGTTGAGCAGATTTCTGAATGGGAACTCTGCTGGAGTGTGGGTGTGTTATGACAGCATCCCTCCCACAGACACCCAGGAACATACCCCTGGCCTAGGAAGAGGGTGCTTGCTCTGCTCGTCCCCTCTGACATCATTTGTACTCGTGCTATTGCTTGGGTTAACATAAAACCCAAGTGACTTGTGATGGGACACTCAGGGTGGGATGGGGGAAGGCTTGACAAGAAGGTCTCTTCTTGCAAGGAAAGGACTCAAAATATCTTCCTCTGGCTGTTCTTGAGACTCAGACACAGGGTAGGACGGCAAGAGATTTAACTGTGTCCCCAAGTGTCCAGGGGAGGAGGTGAGAGCCACACGAGTGGAGGGGCCCCAGGAGCAGCACCCACCAGCTGAGATGGGCTGGCTGTGGTGCTGCTCACAGGGGAATAACCACCCTCCTCTGCTTCCAGAGTGCACAGAGACTTGCAAAAATACCAGCTCAGATGAAATGCTTACTGCATTTCGGTGTTGCAAAGTTGGCACTAACTGTGGAGCAGTGGGAAAGGACGATGCTGCAAGGCTGGCTGGAACTTTCAGAGGTGGCTGAAACAGAGAGGAGGAGAGGTGGCTTCTCTTTTTATCCTGAAGAAAAATTAATTTGATTTGGATGCTGTTTAGGCTCTATTACCCTGGGTTCCTGAAAGTGACTTGGTCCACAACCCAGCAGCTGTTTAAGAGCTCAGCATTCCTTGTCAAGTATTTGCTTAGCTGCAAAAAGCCACTTGCCATGAGCTCCTCTTTGTCTTGAGATAATTAAATCAGGGGCTTGTCCACATGAGGATGTAAGACCTTCATGGGCTTCCACTCTGCTCAGTGCTGGCACAGGTGCCCTGTGGAGCACAGGGGCTGCTGCATCTCATCCCCATCGTGGCCACTTGCCTCTGTCCTCATACCACCAGCACAGGCTGCACCCAGCAGACGCTGAGTGTGAAGATCCAGGCAGAGGGAGAGGAAGGAAACAGCAGCAGTACAGGTTAAAGCAATTAAATGTGGTATTTCATCAGTGTGGAGGGCAACTGCTTACAGGGCAACTGCCATGGCCTTTATTAATCTCCAAAGCATTATATGAAACCATGGTCCCAAAAAAATGCTGAATGCAAATGATGAATGTAATAATCCAGTATGGATAGCTGCCCTGGATTTAGATGGGTTGTGAAAGTGATTATAATATAGTAATAGCAGTAAGATTAACAGCTCTAATGATATCTTAAATGCCAACTTTGCAACCTGCCCTTTTTTCTGCACTGACTCCATCAAGGGATCAGCAGGAGGGGGCTGGGGGCTGTGTCCCTTGGCACATGATCCCTCTGATCCCCCATGTGCGCCTGCCCGACTGGGATTTCAGTGTTAGGGCCCCATATCCACACAGGTGAGGCAGAGCAGCTCCTGCCCTGGCAGCAACACAGTTACTGAAAAGCCTTGCTCAGATTTGATGCTCTTGGCTGTATTCTGCTTCAGCAGCAAATTCACCCTTCATTGCACATTGTCCTGTCCCCTTGGTGCTCCCTGCTGCAGGCACATCCCTTGCAGGGTGACTGCCAAGGCAAAAGCCACCAGGCTCCCAGAGCATCCTGGTGCTGGTGGCTTTGGTCCCTTGAACCCTGGGTACCCCCAGGATGTGACTTTTGGAAAAGCACTGGTGAATTTTTGGGGAAGGACTAGAGAGTGTGTGTGGCTTTAGGTGGAGAAGGGTGAAGTGATGATGAAGGATGTGGTAGTCCTTGCACTCCTGGTTTTAGGAAGAAGCCATACAAGACACAGAATGCCTGCCAGGATGGGATTTTTAACCCCAAAATGCCAGTGCAGGCTCTCACTGCTCATGTTGTCTGGCAGCTGCAGCCATCACATTTTCCCTCTCATTACTTTCTCTATTTTTCTGTTTTAAACTGGGAAAACCCAAAAAAAGCTGCTGTTTTGTTTGAAGAGCTCAGCGTACTGAATGACCCATTTTTCTTCTTGGATGAGTCATGGATCCTCCTTTGAAAGATCTCATTATTAATATGCCATTTGGGGCATATGTCTGAATTTTCCAGCAGTTTCCTTGTCTGTGCTGGAATGAACCCACAACACCATCATTAATGACAGAGGAATTGCTTCTAGATTTATGTCTTTACTGTAGTTTGGGCTAAATCACTTTTGGTGTTTCAGGAGAAGTGAGACCATCCAGGAAAAGAGAAGGAGCTACACAAATACTTTTGGCGAGATGGAATCTGATCTCTCTTAATTTACCAAAGGATGTTTGGTTTTCTGGGGGTATTTCTGGCTTGCATTCCCTGTTAGAAAGTCAAGCAGGCTGGGTGTGAGCAGTGTAGCTCACACAGGTGAGTCAGTGTGAGGGGGGATGCTGGGATGCAGGACAGCCACCATCGCCTTCCTGGCCTTCAGGTGTCTCCTCCAGGCATAGAGGGATTTGGGAGCCCATCTGCAGCCACGTGCCCACTTTGTTATCAAGAGAGCCTCTTGCCACCCTCCCTGGTTTGGCACGTGCTGTGTGTCCCTCTTGGCATCCCCAGCTTCTGAAAATGCATTGCCATATGTTGTATGAGCTCTGGGCTGTGGGGGATGAATCACGGCTCCCACTGCTGCAATCCTCTCCCGCCAAGATCTCGTTGTTATTGATGATGCACAACTGTTTAGGGTGGGGTTGTGATCAGGCTGGGAAGGTAACCCCGAAGAGCTGGGTTGGACTCCGAGCATGTGACACAAAAAGATTGCAGAGCCAGGTACCTCCGCTGCTGGGGCTTTCCAGACCTGCCAGATGGGCCCCGGGGCGCTGGAAATGCTCAGCCCCGACCTGGACCTTAATGCACCGCAGATGAGATTATCCTAGGGCAGGGAGCTCCTGGAGAGCTACTGTGCCCTGTCGCTGATGGGCTTCTCTGTACCCAGGCTTCCCCTGGGGACAGGCACCCGTGTCACCCATGGCAGGGCGCCACTGCCACCCTGAGCCTGTCCTGCGAGCCGCTCTGCCGGCTGAATTTACCTGCGGCTCTTTGCCCTTAGTTCCTTCTGTTTTCACAGGGATTATAGAACACAGCCTTGCATCCAAAAGCAAATTTCAGGTTCTTCTGTTTACGAAGCTGGGACTGAAGGCAGTGGCAGTGGCCTGGTGGGGTCCCATGGGAGCCAGCCACTTGGAGCACAGCAGAAACAGGGATAGAATAGGGGAAAAAAGCAAATGGAAGCAATAATCTGATAGATTTGTTATTTTGGAAAAGGCAAACACTAAGACTGAGGTTTTTCTGCGAGTTTCTCTGCTCGATCTCTGAGGGTGCACTCAAATAAGTCGGTGTGCACTGGGGACACTGGCAGCCGCACTGTGCGAGGGACAGGGGAGGGGACACTCATTCCAGGTGCACAGTTTGACCAAGGATGCTGGTAAATTATTTTTTTCTCCCCCAAACAACACTCAGAAGATGAAGAACCGGTCAGTGACACCCGGCAAACGCCTGCATGCCCAGCCCATCTCTCGCTCGGGGCCGGAGGGGATGACAATGTCATCAATGGATGAGGTGTCCGCAAAACGATTCCTGCCGTGTCCTCCGTGGGGGCCACTGCTCGGCGGGGACCGGGGGCTGCACCGGGGGCTGCACCGGGGGCTGCACGAAGCAGCGGCCCCGTCCCCGATCCCCGCGGCCACCGCTGCAGCCCCGCCACAGCCACCCTGGGCGTGTGCGACAGCGGCCGGGGCACAAGGCTGTCCCTCCGCCGGGCCCGTGTCTCCGCCGGCGGGAGCGTTCCCCATCCGTGAGAGCGTGCTGCCATCTCTCGGCCGAGCAAATCGGGAGGCACGGCCGCCCCGCAGCGGTGCCCACGGCAGGGGAAATGTCCCTCAGGCACAGCTCGGCCGTTCTGTGCGGTTTCACCGCTGCTCCCTTTACCCTGCGAGTGACCCTGGTGCGAGGAGAGAGCCCCGAGCACTGCCTGAGGTGTCACCGTGGTGGCACCTGACAGCCCAAGCTGAGCATCCAAGAGATCACACCATGCAGTGGGACGCCAGCAGCTCTTTCTTCCAAACAACATACTCAAGTGGGTTTTTAGTGTTTCAACCCAATATAGATGAAGATTTTCTGTGAGTTTGAAAATTATTTACTGAAATGGAAAGTCTCAGGTCCACCTGTTTGCTTCAGGGGCACACTGCAATATCTGGAGCCACGTAATGAGCCCTTTCCTGGACTTAAAAATGGAGCTTAGAAGCTGCAAACAGGTGAGCATTCTATTTTATATACAGTATTTAGTCTGTGTGGGGCCCAGGATTGAACGGTAACTACTACCACCAGGCACAACAAGTTTCAGAAATGAACTTCATAAAGTAGAATGTCTGATCCTTCTCTGGTGAGCCCCATCCAGAGCTAAGTGTGACTCAATCCATCCCTCCATCCCCACAAAATCCACCAGTGTGATTTCTTTCAAAACAGATTATGCTCTGACAGCTCCAGGGTACCAGCAGCTGTAGAGGTTATTTGTTGGAATGACAGCCCTTCTTTTGCATTTGTGTGAGACCACATAGCTCATCTGTGGTCCTTTGAAAAGGAAAAGAGAAAATGGAAATTATTGGAAAACTATAAGTGAGTAGTCGTAGCTGCTGAGGCTGGATGTAGGAAATGCAACCTGACAGCTCACTTCCCACACCAGGCTGGAGCTGAGCTGCCACCCACACTGCAGTGGCATGTTCTGAACCCCCTGGGGCTGGTTTGTGCTCTGTGATCCCTTGTCCACTGGGGAAGCACCCACCACTGGCACTTGGTGCAGCTACACCAGTGGTGTGGCTGCAGCTGCAGCAGGGCTGAAATACCTCCTGGGGGTTCACCCTGAGTAAAACTCTGTTTTGGGAAGAATGCTTTTGGGAGAACAGCCCAGTGACGGTCATCCTGGCCGGTTATCATGAGCATGTGTTCTACAAGTTCTTCCTGTCCTTCCCATGGTCATAAAGCAACGTTTGAGCAGCCATTAAAAAAAAGAAAAATTGCCTGGGGAGATTATCGAGTCAAAGTGTGCCAGGTATTTTGTTGATGCAGATGTGATCCATTTGTATCTGATGTCTCTGGTAGTGATGTAAACTGGTTTCCCAAATATAAGGCTGTCAATAAATCACTTTTCTGACACTGAAAAATAAATTTCAGTGATGCTGTACTGAAAGGAGGTGGGGGGGAGCATGGGATGGGGATCTGCTCGGAGCTAATAGCCCATCGGTGAGCATAAGAATGTTAAATTGGTGCAATTCAGGCTGTTTTTCTTGCCTCTGCCCGAATGAACAGCAGTGAGTCATCACGGCAGACGGCGTCAGCTGCCGTGGTGCTCGCAGCGCCTCAGTGTGCCCAACCTGCTGCTGTCTGTGCTCCGCCTGGAGCAGCACTGACCCCAGCCACCCTCAGCACCAAGACCATCAGCACTCCATGCTAACACGGTTCAGAAGCCAGACACCCTACGTTTTATTTTCAACACCAAAAGAAGCAGTGCCCTGCTGCTGTGCTGGGATGGGAGGCTGTGGAAGAGTCCGAGTGGATGCTATGGAAGAGGAGCCATGAGATGGAGGCCCAGTGCTCCTGCCTTGCCAGTCCCACAGAGGCAGCCCCTGAGGGTCTGAGGGTCGTGGAACTCTTGTGATCGTGATACCAGAGCCCTGCAAGAGGAAGCAAAGCCAAGGTCTGCTTTGAGCCTGCCCTGCACCACCTGCACTCCCGCCACCCCTGCGCCACCAGAGTGCTGCCAGAGCATCGCTGGATGCAAAGCCAGCATTTCACCTCCCCACCCCAGCTCAGGGAGGATGCAAGTGCAGCAGGGTCAGGCCCGGCTGAGCTATGCCAGCACCCTCTGGGCCTGTGCAGCTGCCTGCCTGCCTCAGGGAGCCTGGGAAACCAGGTGAGGAGAGGGGAGTGTGGCACTGTGGTGCCCTGGCCCATCTGAATTCGGGACACCTCCTGGCATGTCTCCAGACCCATGACTGGAACACCCTGCATGCACCCACTTGCACAGAGCTGGTCAAGGTCATACTCCTTCCTCATCTGAAGGTGGAGTCCCCATCCATGGAGATGCTGGAAAGGCATGTAGATGTGGCACTTAGGAACAGGGTTCGGTGATGGACTTGGCAGTGCTGGGTTAACAGTGGGGTTAAATAGTCAGAAAGGTCTTTTCTAACCTAAATTATTCTACGATTCCATGGTGGGTGCTTAAGGCTCCCCATGGCCCTGTAGGTAGGAGGCACCACCACTGCCCACCCCAAAACTTCCTGGCAGGAGTACCAAGACAGTGCTTGGCAGGGTGTAGTGGGGCAATGCCAGGGCTGCAGGCACTGTGCATGCCCTGTCTTCCACATCTGAACACACACATGGCCAGTGACTGGGGAATACCTGGATTTATCCAGGAAAGCTGCAGGACATCGATGTCACAGAGCAGCTTTTGCTGAGCAGCTTGATATGATTTAGAAAGGCAGCAGGAAAGCCTCAGTACTTGTCATTCTCCAGTTTTGACCAGCACAGCTCAGGAAAAGGTCAGTCCATGGCTGGAGCTGACCCAAGATCCTTGCAGGTACAGGTATGGCCCATAACACCCACAAAAACAGAAAATTCTGAGACCTGCTGGCAGGACCTGGGGAGGGTGAGCTCAGTTTGCTACAGAGGTAAATGTTTCAGTAGCTTTTCAAGGTCAGTAGACATGCCCTTTTGCCTTGGAAGTCCTTATCACCACCGACCCTCTGTCTCTTGCTTTGGAATGGGAATGCTGCTGAAGAGAAAGGGGCAGAGCTGAGAGCCGCTGCTTCCTCCCAGCCGGGGCTGCTGCTAACACAGAGCCAGGGGGTGGGGAGAGCCTGAGCCTGCATATTCACTGCTATCAGCACATCAGCCTGACTGACCGCTCTCCGAGGCACTCTCCCTTGAACACCAGCCTCGCAGATATCAATCAGCCAGCAGGCAGATTAGATTAATTGGATTTCTGCATCTAAAGCTGATGCTCATGTCCACCGATTGGAAACCACTCCAGAGCACAGGCAGTTAAACAGGGAGGTGTTTCCCGTTTGTTTCTCAAAGGAGATAAGGGTACCCAATAAGAGGGGGCAGAGGAGACTAAGCAGCTGAATGAGCAAAGAGTTTGGTATGCTTCTGGTCTGAGGGTTACAACAGCCTCAGGAATTTGCTAATTAGCTGTGTCAGATCATTATCTTGCCAGCCAGTGAGTGAAAAAGTAATTCCGTTTAAACTCACTTTTTTTTTTTTTTTTTTTTTTTCCCCTCCTTGGAAGCATACTTGGCACTTCTGCATCTCCACGTGCTGTTGTGCTGCTGCCCAGGTTTCAGCGTGGATTCCCTGGGCACTGTGGGACACAGGGACACAACCACCCCCAGCCCCTGGGGTGCTGCAGGAAAGCAAAGGAGGAGAAAACATCAGGGTTTGGGTTTTTTTGGTTGGTTGGGTTTTTTGTGGTTTGGGAAGGGTTTCCTTTGGGGGAGGGGGTGTTGGATTTTTGATTTTTTTTTTGTTTGTTTGGGTTTTCTTCTTGTCTTTTTGTGGTTGCTGTTGTAGTTTGCATCCAACAGACCCCTGAATGACATCTCAAGGATGGGACCCTTTAGAAAGGAATTCAGTCCTTAACTTCTTTCACTCATAAAGGACCACACGTTTTGAGTAATACTGAATTATTTTAAGAATACATCTTTGGTTTTCTGAAGGAGACACTGTGATAGATTAGGACCACTACTCCCAGTCTCTCTCTTTCGGTCTGGCAGAGGGGTGCCCAAAGGAGGCTGTGATCTCATGGGAAGCCCAGGCTGGAGCAGGCTCCTGACAGGACCTGTGGAGAGAGGAGCCCAGGGTGGAGCATGTTTGACCTCACAGGGAACCCACACTGGAGCAGGCAGTTCCTGAAGGACTGCAGCTTGTGAGGTTCTCACACTGGAGAAGTTCATGGAGAGCGATCTCCTGTGGGAGGGACTTCATGCTGGAACAAGGAAAGGGTGTGAAGAGTGCTCCCCAGGAAGGAGGAGGAGGTGCTTTGGGTGCCACAGCAGAGGTTACTGCACATGCTGTGGTGCATGGTGAGACAGGTTGTGTCCCTGCACCCCGTGGGAACCAGGGTGGAAATTGTCCCAGACAGGACAGCAGGAATCCCTTGCTGCAGCTGGGGACAAGGACAGGAATTCAGTGCCATGTCAAACCCCATAACCCAGCCCAAGGGCACTGGGGTTGACCTCCTGCTCTGCCTTTCCCCTAACATACAGCATGGGGAGTTAGCTGGAGAAGCTGAAACAATTGCTTTTGAATACATTCCAAAACTAATTTAATATAAAATGTCTGCTGGGACTGGGTGAGTCAGAGCACTGTGATGGGACTCTGAATGTGCTGCAATTTATTTGTACTGAAGTTTAAATAAGATTGATGGAGCCATAAAGCCATTATTGAAGAGGCTTCATGGTGGAGCCCAGAGGGAAAATGAAGCATAGCAACAGGCTCTAGATTCTGTAACATCCTCCCACCTCACTGTGGGGTTGTGATGGTGGTAGGTCTTTTTTGTCAGCTGGTTTGGGTCCTCAGAGAGCTGTGGGTGGCTGTAGACTGGTGTGGATGGCTGGCACTTGTGAGAATCACCAGAGCTCTGCAAGAAGATTTCCCAGGAGATGAGGGGTAAATCATGGAATCATTAGGGTTGGAAGGGATCTCTGGAGATCATGCACGTCAATGCCCCTGTCAAGGCAGGGTCACCTGGAGCAGGTCACACAGGAATGCATGCAGAGGGGTGTTGAAGGTCTCTGTAGAGGGAGACTCCACAGCCTCTCTGGGCAGCCTGTTCTGGTGCTCTGCCATCCTCAATGCAAAAAAAGTTCTTGCTTATGTTGAAGGGAAATTTCTTGTGTTAGTTTATGGCCACTGCTCCTTGTCCTGTCGTTCGGCACCACTGAAGGATCTGGCACCATCCTCTTGGTACCTGCCTTTGAGATATTTATATACATCAAGGTCAGTCTGGATTTTCTGGCTTGATATGAGATTTTGTCAGAGGTTGGCCTTGAGGAAGAAGGCTTGCAGCCCTGGTGAGGTCAGAGGGCAGCACAGTGGGGATAATTGCTCAGTGGTTCCAGTGCCTTCGCCTTGCAATGAACCCCACCAGCAAACCCAGCCAGGCTGGAAGCTGTAGACTGCCCATCTTCCACCAGTGCTCTTGGAAGCAGAGCAAAGGAAATTGGATGGATGGTATAATAAAACTAGAAAGGATTATTGGCTTTGGTTTGCTTTTCAAAGATTAAGAAGCTCTTTCAAGTGTTTTCATTTATCACCTAGATATAGACCAGCACAGACAAATACATTTATGGTGCAAGATATCTCTAAAGGTCTTTCTTTATTCTTCACAGCTGTGAGGTATCAAACCCTCAGGTTTTTTGTGATGATTCATTCAAAGCAAGCTGTAAAGACCAGCAGCAAATATAAGTGAAGCTGTGGCAGTCTGCAACCACAGGCTGGGCATCCCAGGGTCCCAGGCAGATCCACTTTCCTGGGAAGTGCTCAGTGTGCTTGGGTGGCAGGGATGGTCAGGAAGGGTCACAACAAGCCTGCTCCAAAATGTTTACAGGCCTCCTAGTTTGGATGAACCCTCTCCATTCGGGTTTGTAGAAAGGTTTAGTGGCAGCTGCTGCCTTGAGGTTTCCAACACTGCATATGTGTGGCTGACACATATGGTATTTCCCACTCGGAAATCTCTTTCCAAACATGCTGAAACCTCATCTTCAGGGCAAGAACAAAAAAGACTGGGGATGCACCAGGATTTCCAGATGGGATATTTCTATCATTACTGGATAAAAAGTGCTGAAGAAGAAAGCTTCTGGGTAATTCAGAGTCTGCAACTGGGTGTGTGTGACTCACCAGTCTGTTGACACGTACTCATTTTAGTAAAATCTGCTGTTTGTTTCACTAGTAATGTTGATGTACAAAAGGCATTAACTGCTGCATGTTAAAGATCAATTAGGTTTTACTCCCACTGAAAATGACATTGGTATTTGGAAGACATGTGCATCCATGTCTGCTTTACACTCACAGGAAAATTTATGGCCCAGCTGCAGAGAGGCCATTTTCTCTACAATGAACATCAAAATTTGATTTCTAGCTCTGCCCTTTCTCCATGTGAGTAAGTTTTTGTATGCTGGGAGGAAGGTTCTGGAAAGAGCAAATAGTTCAGTACCAGCTGGGAGCCACCTGCTGCTCATCAGACCTCGCTGCCTTCTCCTGGGGCTTCTCCTGGGTGACCAAGGGAGCTGATGATCCACATCATGTGTGCTGGCTGCAGGTGCAAACATCACCTGCAATAAGAGCTGCACCCTGGAAGCATCACCTGCCATAACAGCACCTTAGTGGGAAGAAGAAGAAACACCATCCCAGGTACCTCCAAGGCAAGTGATGTGGGGTCAGTTTGCAAGGCTGCTGCCTAGGGCTTTGTACTGCTTTTTTAGAAAAAGACATGAAGCAGGAGAATGTGTGGTAAAGGTACTTGCCTGGGTTACCAAGAACACTGAGTTCAGCATGTCCCAGTTTCCAGGGGCATCCCTGTGTGGGTCTCACCTGGCTCGTTGCTGGTATGCTCCTTTGGTGGTTTGAAGCAGGGAGCTCTTACTGCTGATTTTGTACTCATGAAACTTTGGATACAGCTTACCCAGGATCTTGGGCCACTGCTGTAAAAGAAAGTGGTATTTCAAGGAGTTAAACACATCTCTGGGATGCATTATTCAAAGTAATCTTTAAATGTGGGGTAGCACCTGCCTGGACTTTCCTGTTCCTGCAGCTGGTGTTGCAAGGAGGTGAAAGAGGTCGTTGCTCAATGCCTGTGACTAACCAACCCTTCCTGCCATAGCTCTTGCCAGGGGCACACTCCCTCCATCCTACCTCAGCCCTGCTGGAACCCGGGGTGCCCAGCATGGTGCTCTGAGAGAGCAGACCTGGGCCAAAATACCCCCGGGGAAAGGGAGCTGGAGGGGTCTTTCCACCCTGATAATTTCCATGATGTGATAACGGGGCCTGTAGAGGGGCTGCAGTCATGGAGGAAGTCTGTGCTCAAGAAATACCCTGCTGCCAAGAGAGGAGAATTGGACAAAGTGGGGTGATTCTTGCACTGGATCAGTTCACTGGAGTGGTTTTGCACTGTGCCTCCCCAAAAAGGGTGTAGTGTCTCACTCTGGGCAGGACTGGTGCCAAAGCCGGGGGAGAGAAGGCTCTCCCCTTGTAATGGGGGCAGTGTGCTTTTACCAAACAGGTAAAACACAGGGCTCCTACCTGCCATTTCTCCCTCTTCCAGACCTAGACCTTCAAACACTGCTGCATAAAGTATATGGACACCTTTTCCTGTGGTTTGGTTTATGCTCTCTGCCATCTCCGCATGGGGAGAGAGGCAAGCTGGGTTTGGTACAGATGAGGTACAAAAGTGATTTCAGCTGCTGGGAACAACAGACTGAGGAGACAGAGGGAGGTGTGTGCTCTGCCTCGTGTTTGTAGATGTCACTTGTCATTTCCAATGGTCTGCATGATTTTGCCAGTTTAATCAAATTGCTCCTTCTAACACTAGATTTGCCCAGGGGCTTCTTTCCATTCCTTCCTGTGTTAGGTACGAATCCAGCGTGGGCAGGGACGGGGCACAGGCTGGGGCACGGGGCACCGTGTGCCAGGGACTGCCAGCAGCGCTGGTCCCTGCGCGGTGCCGGTCCCTGGGGAGCTCCGGGGCAGCTCTCGGCCATCAGAGGAGTTTGTGACAGTGGCACAGAGGGCAGCAAGAGCTTGACGTCAGCGGCCACGGCTGCCCGGCTGTCTCGCCTGCTGGGGACTATTTTTAGCGTTATCTCAGAAGTGCCTCCTCGCTGGCTGCAGTTGCTTAGCAGCCCCGCGCTGTCGTGCGGGAATGATGATGATGATGATGGGATGATGATGAGCGCACACGTGCACAGATTTCCGTGCGGGCTCCTCCGGCCACAGCGAGCCCAGAGCTCCCAGACCTGCGGGCCGGGGTTTTGTCCCCGGCGCTGGTGTCCCCTGCAGTGACAGCCCCCGGGGGTTCTTGCATCCCCTGCCCTGCGCTTACCTCTCCGGCAAGCAGACCCTTCCCTCTGGATTTGCTCTCTTTGGGAACAGACATCAGAGAAAACGGCTTGGGCTCAAACCACGCCCCTGTGGAAGTCCCGAATGCGCAGCCAGGGAAACGCGGTGCAATAAACCTTGGCAGGATGCTTTGTTTACTCTTTGGTGAGCTGCTTTACTTTCAGATGATCTGTTTTCTCTGACGTAATGTAGAATTGCATGTGTCTAAAGCTGCCTACCAGGATTGCTGGTGTCTGAGAGGAGAATTATGTTTGTTGTAAACTCAGTGATACCCTCAGAATTAGGGCTCTCAGAAGACAAAAGCAGATATTTTCTGAAATTCAAAACTCTGGTACTTAAACTATATCTGCTCAAATTGATCAAATCAGATTGCTGAGCTACAGATAAGTCTGTAAATACATTAAGCTGAAGAAAGATTTGTTTTCCGTCTCCATGCCCCGACAGGCTCCTTTTAAAGCAAGAAAATCCTGGAATTAGTCACTGCAGTTACAAATACCACACACACATAGCACTTTTAGGGACTGGTTTCCAAAATGGCAGGAGCCCAAGCTGATGCACACTTGTAAGCATCTCCCATAATTTGATAAACCTGAAAAATTAGGCTGAGACTGTGCATTTTGGGGCACATCCTATTCCTGTCTGCCCAAGACCCTCCAGGAGATGCTGCAGCTCCTGCTCCTGCACTTGCATCCCCTCATCATGTGTGACCAGACATGTGAGGAGTGTGTCCAAGCTGGATTGTGGTGATGCAGAGCCACAGGGCTTTGGGCACAGGCAAAGGAGGCTCAGGGAAGAGGAAAGCAGCAAGGGTGTGCAGGGAGGGCTGTTGGAGTAGGAAACTCTTTGATCTGGGCAGCTGAGGGAGAGACTGGAGGTCTAGAAGCTCCTTGATAAGCCATGCCTGGTTATCAGGGAGGGATGGTTATTGCAGGGGCAGATGCTATTTCAGGAGGATGCTGAAACAGAAGGTCTCTGTCAGGCACCAGGGCTGAAACTGAAGGCAGGACAGGGTTTCTGCTGTGTGTCAGAGGCTGCCAGGAGGAGTCCAACAGCATCAAACCAGAGGCTGGATTTCTGCTCAAGGAAAATGATCACTGAATATCACACCCTCTTTTGTCTGGAGTAGGGTGTGCTGCTGTGTTTAACACCCAGGATCCCATCTGGAGCATCTTCACACCCTTCCTAAGCTGTGGGGAGGGGTAAGAGGTGTGAGTGCTATCATTCCACATGAAAGCCCTCTGTGCATACCTTTAGCCCTATTGATTTAGCATAAAAAGGCAGAAATCAAATGTCAATTCAGCCTTATTTGCCAGCTTGGTCTCCAGATTATGCATTTTTAGAAAGCCATTCTACATTCTTTCTTCTTGAGAGTTATAGGCTGCCACTGTTGGTAAATGTCAGCCTAAAATTAAGTAGGGTGTGAGAATGGGGCAGTCATGCATTTTCTGCAGTTGATGGTGACACCAAGGGCCTTTCCAGTAGCTCATGCTACTACCCAGCTCGCTGACAATCTAGCACAGAGCTCAAAGCTCGGAGGAAACATAAAATCCAGTGCTACACAAGTAGTACACAAAGAAGTGGGTTGATTTGGTTATGGTTGGCACCCTGGAGTAATCTTTAATAACTTCAGGATTAAAAGGCAATTTCTGAGCTACTGGAAACTCAGCATTTCAGGAAAATCATTCCCTTAAACCATGCTCAAGTGATGGAAACTTTCCCTCTCACTTTGTCCTCTTTAACTGATGTACAGTAAAGGATGGGGAGCCAGTTACTTGGTAGGTTTTCCAAATAACCCTGGGAAAGATGGAATCTGGCAGACAGCAAAGAGTGGAGAGTCCTGTCCAAGGCAGCCAAGGCAGGTGTGTGTTTTTGCCATTGTCCCCAGGAGACGATGGAGAATCCAGTGCTGATGTGTCTGTGCTCCCAATCCTCTGCAAGTGCAGCCTTGTTTTCAGTGTCTGGCACGTGTCCCGGCTGAACCAACCCAGCGTGTGCCTGTCTGCACAGATGTGCCCGGGGTGGTGCTGGAGAGGTGATTCCTTCCCTTCTGGCTCCTGTTTGTCACATTAGTGCTTGTGCCCCTGTCGATTATTTTCAGACATTGTGCAATGCTAAAGAGTGCAGGTAAAGCCCCTCCCTCTGTCCCTGTGAGACACTGAGAGAACAGCTTTGTGTGCTTTCCTTCAAAACAGCTGAAACCATGAACAACCCAAGCCCTTGCTGGGCCTTTTCATGTGTTTAATGAAACACTTTCTGCATCCAAATTCCAGATGCCTCTGGCTCTGCCACCTGCTGCCAGCTGCTGCTGACCTGGGCTTTGCTACAGCTGGGTCCAGGCCTTGGGGGCTTTTTCTATCCTGTAAAATAAATTTGAAATAAGAAATAAGTTTCATGTGGTTTAGGACAAGGCTTTATCCTGCTGCTTGTTTGCTTGAGGCTCTTTGCTTTGGCAAGCATGTCAGGAGAGGGAAAGGAAATGAGTGTCACCATTTGTCACGCATTTAGTAATGTTGCATATAGAAAGGTAAATGCCAAGTGTACATATGCCATTTTATAAATAAATGCTGGCAAGGAAAGGCGATTTCTACCCAATTATGTGCCCTTTTGGATGTAAATGTTATGTATGTGTGGTAATATTTGGCCATCTGCTGCTGACAGCAAGAATTGCACGAGCATGGCAGGAGGGAGCCCCTTCTCACTGGCTCCTGCAGAAGCTGTAGCCAGGAGGGGGGACCCGAGGAACCCCAACACCATGAGAGATGGTGGGATCTGCTCCACATGTTGTGACGCGGCTGACAGCCTCATCTGGGCTTCCTGACATCTAAAGAAGCCTAAATCCAGGTTGGAGCTCACCATCGTGGTCTGTAATAGTATCTGTAGGTGGCAGCCAGCAGCTGACCCTGCTGGCCCGTGGCAAGCTCTCCCAGGCTGCTGGGAAAGTCTGTGGCTTTCAGGGGCTGGAGGTGTTTGTAGGAATGCATCTGCTTGATGTCTGTGACCTACAGGGTCACAGACCACACCTGGGAACAAAATCAGGGTACAATACCTGGGCGAGAGAGGAAAAGGAGAGGTGTGAGGAGAAAGAAGGGGAGGTGAAAAAACACACAGGGTGGGAAAGATCTAAATTAAAAGAAAGTGGGAAAGTTGGTATTGTGCTTTACAAAATCAGTTCTGTCAGGGCATGTGATTTTGCAGCATGTCCAAAGGAAGGCACTCAGGTGAGCTCTGACAATATCTGAGTGTCCGATCCTCCTCCCATCAGAAGGAGCTCTCAGAAGCTCATCCCTGGCACCCCACAGCAGGTCTGGACATCTGAAGACTGTCAGCTTTGCCCACATGGATAAAAGGCATTAAGGAAATATTCTGTTTTTTGAGATGTGTTGTGTTTTCTAGGCCTGACCCCTGTGTGGGGCTGTGCTCTCACACCAAGTGTTCCGAGCTCTCTTAAAGCACTGTGGATTTAATTGGCTTCCCAGGCAGGCACCTTGCACCATGGTCTGTCTTGCTGGCAGCCTTGGAGATATTTTGCCATTGTTCTCTTTCGCTTGGCACATGAGTGTCTGCACACAGTGTCCAGAGTAGCCAGGTCCAAGTCACTGATGACATCATGGTCTCTGGAAGAAAAACTTCCTCAGGGAGTAGGGCAGTGTGTGCAGCTTTGGGCTAAGTACAATAAAAATCCTCTGTTTTGTGTAGAAAATGAAAAACATGATCAGAAAGACCACAAGGAGTAATAAAGCTGACTGGTAGCAGAAAATGTGCTGGGTGAGCCCAAAGTCAATGTGGTTGTACTTTATTCTGTCCCAGCAACTACACATGTAGGATGACCCAGATCCCAACAAATTCATCCTTGTGCCTTGGTGGCCCTTTCCCTCTCACAGGGCAAACTGTGGTCCAGAAGGACCTGGCAGGACTGAGCAGCAGCTGACCTACAGGAGGGGAGGGCTCCTCAGCAAGCCAGTCTGGGGAACCTGGCACTTCAGGACTAGAGACTACTGAGCCCCAGGTACTCACTGTAGTTTCCCTTTTCCTTCTTTTTCTTTCTTTCCTTTTATTAAAGCTGACTGCGGGCAGCAAACTGTCAAGTCCTTTCTTTTGACGTTGCTGCAGGAGAATTCATGGGCTTTTCCTGGTTTGCAGAGAATATTGCAAACCCCAAGGAAAAGAAGAGTCAGCAAGGAGGGAGGGAGGAGGAACAGAGCTATTCAATGGTCCTGGGAGATTTGCATCTGTCAGCTAATAAATGCAGTAGGATAACAATGGAATTAATTTTAAATCACCTAAACAATCCAAGAGCAATTAGTTCATTTAATTATAAGCAAGATGAGGGAAACAATAGGATTTAATTTCAATAATACCTCTACCAACTCAGCTATTATTTTAATTTAATTTAAAGTGACAGAATTTCCTGTGTTGCAATACTGTGCCTGAAAATACCATGATTTGCCTTCACCATTCAGTCAATAAAGCATGGTTTGGACTTTGCTTAATATTCAGCACCTGATTGAAAAAGAAAGGGCCCTACACTTTGTTTTAAAATTACATTTCCAAGTCTGTGCAATATCTGTTATGAGAGCCAAAGCTCACTGGGAGAACCCAGCCCTAAACTGAATGATGACCTCCTTGTTTGGGTATTACTTATTAAGAATATTTTTTAGATCCCGCCAAGTATTGTAGTTCCTCTACAGAACACACAGCCATCTCAGGCTCTCCCTGAAGGGGCTCAGCACTCAGAAAGATGTGAGGGGAGTCTTCCAGTAGTCCCAGACTGGGGCAACGTATCCAAATCTGGGCAAGTAGAAAGAGACATGAGAGCAAAAGTAACAGCTGGACTTGTTGGCTGCAGGCGAGCTGGTGAGTGGCACAGCTGGAGAAGTTTGGGCTTGCTGTCTCCTGTTTTTTTTGCCTTTGTAGTTGCAGGTTTTTTGGGTTTTGGGTTTTTTGCTGATATTTTTAGCATTATTCCAGTTTGGTAGCATTCAACTTGGTTGCTATAATAACTGCTGCAGAAACTGTCATGAGGGAATTTATTCTGTCTTTGTGAGTATGTTTGCACTGCATGAAATAAAGAAGGCCTGAGGCAAGCTACTGAAGAACAAGGAAAAGACAAAATATTGACTCAACAATTCAGTGAGCATCATCTGCCCACTGTGCTGAACAAGGCATGGGTCCTACAAGAAAAATCTCCTTGATCATGTTGTTAAAGAATATCTTGAAAGGCAAAGAGACAGGAGAACTGGAGACAGCTGCATGGCCTTGAGTAAGACTGATAATTTTTGAATACTTGACTTCACAACATATGAATAGATAAAATTCATACATGATTCATATAGGTATGTAAAGGAACTGATATACCCAAACACATATTTCTAACTCATGTAAATCAGTGCTAGTGGTTTAATTTATTCTTGTCTTGATGCTTGTTGCTTTTATTAAGAGCAGCTCCTTCTGATGTCCTGAGTCACTTCAGAGAGAAGGACATGAGGATCCAGCTTTAGCTCCTCCAGGCAGCTCTCTCAGTCCCATGCCTGGGTTGTTGTCAAGGAGACATATCTCTAGCATGCATCTTCTCTGTGGTTTCTCCTCTTAGTATGCTTTTCCATTGCTATGGAGACTATCACAAACTCATTTAGCAACTCCCCAGTGCCCCACGAGGAATATGTATTTCATAACTCACTCCTCAGAACAAGGAGTGCTGTTTAAATTTTGGCTGCTCACCTGCATGTCCGGCCTGGCTATGCCAGGGACTGTTTGTGCTGAGCCTTCATGAGCTGACACAGCGTGGCTCCAAGGGCAGGGCTACACAAAGGTGCCTTCAGTGGGGACAGTTTGGAAGCTGAGACAAGCCTTGTGTGTGGGAGGTAGCCAAATTCTTGCCCTGGCATTCTGCTGGATTCTGAACAGAGGTGAAACCAAAAGTGCCTAACTCTAATAGTGCAAAGGAGGGAAACAGAACCATTCTGCTGGCCTCTGCTGCAGGGCAGGAGGGAGGGAGCATTTCAGCAGGGCTAGCAGGGGCAGGGAAGCAGGGAGAGGGAGGATCAGTGGCTGGTTTTGTCAGCCTCCTGCTGCTGCAGATGGGCTTCACCCTCTCAGGGCAGCCCCGGAGTTTGTGACAGTCACACAGCGGCACTCTGGCTCCCAGGGAGCTGGGGCACAGCTGCACTGGAGACAGCAGCAGCCCAGCAGTAGAAGTGGCACCAGCAGCCTGGAGGAGCCCAGGTGTGTGCACTCAAACCACTTTGGCCAGCACAAGAGTGTAGGCTGTAATGAAAAAAGCAAGACATAAGAGAAGTTATCCCTTGGGATTTACAACAGCTGCTGCACAGGAAAGCAGTCACTGCTGGCTGAGGGTCCTGCAGCAGAGGGTTTGAGCACACCAGAGTATCTTCCTTCTGAGACACAAGGGAGAAGGATCCTGGCAAAATGGTGCCACAGGGACTTAATGACATGGAAAGATGCCTTCCAAAGCTGATGCAAGTAAGCAGGCGAAAATAAATAGGGCAGCCCATAAAATAATCAAGTCCCATGTTCAAGGTGGGAATTACAGCTCTGTAGTGAGACACTGGGGTGGCAGCTGAGGCTGTGGTTCCCAGCTCCCTGCCCTGTTTCCCCACTCCAGTGCACAATCTGACATATTAGCATAATCCTCAATTCCAGTTTGCATTAATGTGTCAGTCCATGCCCTGCAGTACCTCAGGCACACAGACTGTCATTTGGCTGCTGGGGCAGGGAGGCCATGGCAGGGCTCTGAGATGGGGACAGTGACTCCGCTACCTTTCTGGGGTAAGTCAGAGTCCATCTGTACCCAGAAGTCTGTAAGTATCCAGACAGCCTCCAAATCTCCACCTTAGTCCTACCCAGGGCCATAAATATTCAACAGGTACTAGGAACAGCTGAACCCAGCTAATAGAATATAAATAAATAAATAAATAAAATGAAGTAACTAATTAATTCAGTCATTTAACAAAAATGTACAAATTTACATATTTTACTAAGGCACGTGATTTCTAATGAAAAAACCCTTGGGCTTTGGGAAACCCAAAGGATTCACATATACCCTGTCACTTATGCAAATCACTCTCTGTTCACTGATTTATAGCATCAGTTGGCTGCACATGAAATTGCTTTAAAATGCTGATGTGCATCTCCCTGATGTGTATTGGACTGTTTCCGTGTGCTGCACTGAGGCTGGCTCAGCACAACTCAGAGCTGGGCTGGTGTAGGATGTGCACCCCAAAATCCCCCTCTCATTACGGAACCAGCACACTCACAGGCAGTGGAGAAGGAAAAAAGGAGGGAAATGCATTAGAAATCTACCCTGAGCAGTTCATTTCAGTGTGTCTCAGCACTGATGGGCTGCTTTGTAATTTGTAACAGTGCTACTTTTAATCTTGTGAAGTTCAAAAGGTAAAGGATATATTTCACTCAAACTTAGATTTGTTGTTTTCATCTTGGATCCCAGATTTGAAGGAAGTCGATTATGTTGATCCAATTATTATCCACAGAAATTTACATATGTACACACTACACATGGGATTGCATTTCATGGGGGTAGCTATGCCCAGGCAGCAATTCCATGTGCAGCTCTGGTTCATATGACTAAATTTCTCAGAGGCACTTTTTTGTGTCATCATGGGCTTTCTTCTGGGTGTTTAAAGGCTTGTTTTGCTCTTCAGCTGTGTTTTGGTGAAAGCTTACAGCCAGGATTTATGGATTTGCAAACATGTCATTACAGGGTTGGTGGATTGGGTCTGCATGCTTGGAGCTAAATTCCATTTATCTGGAGAGTAGGTGTTTAACTAATGGCACATCAGACATGGAATAAATGCAGGGCAGCTTCTAGTGTCAGTGTTTTACAAAAACATCTGAATGAATGAGCTGAGAGAACAAAACATCGACTGCTTTTATATTCAGTGAACAGAAATAACAAGAAAAAGTACCATGATGAAGCACTATCTTTGTGCATTAGTGATTATTGCAAAGTTAATTTTATTCGTTCTGAAGGATCACCACATCTGTAAGACTGTGGAACAATAAGTTCAAGGAACTGAAAGAACCAAATAATTGCAAACCATATGTTGAAACAACCTAATTAATATCTCAAATAAGAATTTAAAGGAACTTATGTGAAAGAAAACAGTAAGTTTATGTTACATTTCTAGCTGGATGAAAGGCTGCTCATGTTTGTTAACAGGGCTGTAATGCTCTGTGTGCATTGGCTGCATAAGCTGTGGGTAAGGAGGATGGTGGTGCTACAGGGAACTGGGAAAAAGTGTAGCATAAATATGGTCTAGGAAAACAATGAGAAAGAGAAGGAGAGAGGTGTGCTCTCTTTAAGGTCTCATTCTGCTTCAGATCATGAAGACCTCTTCTATAGCAGAATTATTAGACAATATTATGTTATGTTATGCTTCAAGATGCCAACCTCATCAAGGTCTGGCTATTCTAAACACTAAAAAAAATGCAATTTCTGCCTAGAAAGCTTTAGGATATACAGCAGTTTATAGAATAACTTATTTTTATGTAAGAAATCACAAGTACTGGGGAATAAGGAGTATGACAAAATAAAAATTTGAAAGAACATGTCAATAGGGCTTGATGAGATTTGCTGTCTTTCTTTTGCTTATTTCTGAGTAAATCCTTACAGTTTTCTCTGTAAATATGCAAAAATTGAATTAAAAGAATTTTATGAAGGCTGTAAAAAGCAAAACTTGAAAATCTGAGAAAAAGTCAGAAATCAGGATGACTGGGAATAATGTGTACTTTTCATGCACTAAGCCATATGCTATTTTTTCACCCTGGTCTGGACATGAGTCAAAGCTGCTTTTGAAGGAAGCTGTGGTTTGTAAGGCTGTTGTTAGAGAAGATGCAAATTGTAGTGATTTCTACAAGGCACTACGGGAAGATGATTTGGTGGTTACAATGCGTGTATGTTATTTGGGAAATCAGATTCCCTTTTACATAATGCTAGACAGCTCTCCCACACCAAGCTTTTCATAGGCTCAAAGGAGTTCTGAGTCCTTGCACTGCGTGTATCTGGCAGTAAAAGGCAATTTATCCTTCTTTGATTCAGATTGAATTGTGCCATTATTCAGACACGGACACAGACTTTCTCACAAAAGTAACATGCAGTAATAACAACTATGCAGGTGAGATTTCAACCAAGCAGTGCCTGGGGCCTCAATTCCCCTTGTGGAGACTTTGAACCCTCCTGGGTTTGCTCTAGATAGTGCCAGTGACTGCTGTCACAGGGGTGCCCGTCCTCTGCAGCGCCCTGCTTGCAGAGGAACCAGGGGAATTGCTGTTGCTCCCTGTGTTTACCCCAATTTTATCCACATGCCACAAATCTATCCAAATCAATGTATTTTCTGCTGATGATTGTTTTCCCACCCTGTTAGCATGTTATCATGAAAACATCCAGAGACGTGAAAGAGTTTGTCTTTTTAGCTGGTTTCATATGAAAGCAGAGCTTACATGGTCTTTTGGCCAGCAGATGAGTCATGGGCCCTCTAGGAATTATTTTTGGTCCCATTGCCAGCTTTGTGGTTGGACACCTCAACTTGTGAGTTTTCACAAAAATGCCCTAGAAAGGTTGTGAGAAAACCTGAGTGGTGCTTGAGAAATGTGTGCAAAACTGACATTTGGTTGTACATCACACAAAATTAGTTCTACAGAACATTGTCTGGGTCAGAGCACTGAACTCTGGGAGATAAGGACCTGCTGCTTAAATATCTCTTTGTGGACTCATGGCTCCTCTCTTTCATGCTCTGATACTGTGTTTTTTCTCATAAAGGCTGGTTATCGAGCTGTCTCATGAAGTATGACTCAAGTGACATCTCTACTGATCTCATCAAAGTCTTTTCCAGAGGCTTCAAGGAAAGATGGAGAGATAAGGACTTGGTAATGTTGAGATCTGGAACACACTAAAAGAACAGGTAGGAAAATAAGCCTAGAAAAAGCAATTAAAGTTAGAGAAGATTAAAGGATAAATACCTTGGGGGAGTTTACTGTATGTTTCACTACTATTTCTACTGCACCTTTTAGACCAATTTTTCTTTTCAATTTCATAGCACTCCACTATCAACATAAGCACCAAACTGATCTAAATTAACAAGTTGGATTCATTACACCATTCAAACAAATTTCCCTCGGCTTATTACACCTAAAGGCTTGATACTTTCCTGCCAGCCTCTTTCAAATTACCCTTTCAACAAACATGACATAAACTTGGGTCTGCAGAGCATGAAAATTTATGTGTGAGAGCAGTTATTTTAACAGGTGGAAATTCTCATATTCACCAGAAAGGTGAAGCATCAAGTACACCATAAATTTTTCAAAAGGGCTTCACAGTATAATAGTCTTATACTATTGGCATCCACGGTGAGAGCTAACTGCTTCTTGCTGCAACTCTGCCTTTCTCTGCAGTGCAGTACAGCACACGCCAGCTCTGCTCCACCACTGTGCAGCATTTCATCATGTGCAATTGCTCGTGAGCCCCGATTCAGCTTTTCCCTCTTGCAGCATGCAGTGCTTCTCGGGATTCTGCCCAGGCTCTCAGGAATCATGCAAGCAGCACAAATCTCCCCACAGCCGCCTGAACAGCCAGCTCTTGCAGCACCATGAACTGATCTGCAGTCGGGCTTGGCTTGCAGGTAACAGAACATCTCGGGCAGGACAGCACTGTCTCACTGAGCAGAGGAGAGGGAGCTGCTGCTCAGGGAGCACCTTGCAGTTGCTGTGAGTAAAAGCACACTTGATTCTCAGCCAGTGCTGTCTACACATCAGACATTCAGCTGTTCCACGAAGTTTGATTTTCAGAGATGTTGAAAAATTTTTGTAACTGAGTTGTTACAATGCTGTCAATTTAAGTACGTAACACACTGCAGGCAGACTATGACTTTCCTCTGAGGAGCTCTGTGTGGATTCCAAAACTCAGAAAAGGATTGCTGCAGTTCCCACTCTCCTGAAACCAGCATGGATACTACTGCTTTGGGTTATCTCACCATTTTTGCCCTGGCTGAAATTTAATACATATAATATGACATAATATGACTGCTTGTATCAACAAAAAAAATTACTCTCCTACTATTTTTCCTTGGACTTTCAGGACTGAAAATTTTAAAGACCTGAAACTGATTTAAGTTATGTATTTGTTGGGTCAAAATTACTGCAACAACTACTTGTTTAGAAACCTGTCACTTAAATGGAAGTGCTGAGTTTGTATGTTATGAATGACTGTTGCTGGTAATACGTAACAATATCTAGGGCATTTAGGGAAGTATACACTTAAACAGAAAAACATACTGTTAATAAACAGAATATGAAGAAACAGCTTATGCACACAAACAAGGACTAATGTAGCCCATGATGTAATAAATCTATGACAGGATGATGTCTGTGACAGGAGCTCAGATATTTACTCACATACTGAACATAATGCTAGGAGATGTATATCTCACCTAGGAGATGTAAAATGCCTTAAAGATGTAATTAGCATAAGGAAATTCAGGAGAGCAAGTTCTAAGAAATTTAGTGTCTTATATTTGTTGTTCTGTTGTAGAGGAATACTGTCCAGGAAAAGATATCCTCTAAAAGACCTTGAGGAAATGGAGCAGATGGTTGCATGTGCTATCCCACTTAAATTCAAAGTGGTTTTATAAATACTCAGAAAAAATAAAGCAATGTTTCCCTAGTCTTTTATACAAGTAAAAGAAGCTTAAAGTTGATTTTTGTTGATATTCAAATAGGAATTCCAAAACAAAAGATTGACTTTTTTACATTAAAATGATTTTCAACTCCAAACTGGCGGTGAACCAATTGTTCAATTGTTCAATTGTTATTGGAATTATTTGCATGTTGGATTTCTGTATCAATACACCTCATAGGATAGGGAAAAATTCCAGTTTGGGATGAGACAAGGTAGGCCTCAAAAGGGGCTGCAGCATTTGTTGCTGCTGGACAGTGTCCCTGCTGGGCAGAGACCTCTGTGGATCCCTGTACCTGCACAGGTTTTTGATGAAGAGCACAGTGGGAGTCCTGGGGGAGCTCCTGTGCAAACGTGGGGGCTGTGCCTGGGCCACCAGTACAACATGTTCTGGGCACCCTGTGCTCTCAGTGCCTGCACAGACTGGCCACACATCACACGTGCTCTGAGACTGCTATGCTCAGAAACAGTCTGTGGGGCCAGTCCACTGAAAATTTGGTTGGTTTTTGATAGAAACTGGATTCTGCCATCAAAACAGTAGAATTGGCAGGTATAGGGAGTAACTCCTCTAAGAATGAGGCATCTATCTGAAATACACAGACTACAGGATCTTGGCAACTGGTACTTCTCTGCTCTAGTTAAATAGTGTTTTGCTCCTTGGCTTCTGTCCTATTTCCACAAGAGGAAATAGCATCTCTTTCCCCCTCATGGCTGGTGATTGTTTTTCTCTCAATCTGTAGCTTTATTATGAATCAGAGGGAGCCAAGGGCCAGGAGTGACTTGCAGTCCTCAGCACATGCTGGTTTCTCCAGACATACTGCTTAGTAAGGAAATAAATTAGCGAGGGGTAAAAGACACAATATGGTGCTTACCACCCAGTTTCAGCACATTAAATATATACAATCTGCACTTCATTCCCACTAAAAATAACATTCAGATTAATGCAGTGTTCTTTGATATATTAAATAGAGAAATCATTAGCATGAATTACAAAGCAGGAAAAGTGTGGTTCACAGTGTCTGTCACTCCAGAGCTGTGCATTAGGATGGATGTGGGCAGTTTGATGGAGAGGACTGAGCATACACCCAGGAGTGAGACAGGGCACGGATCTCCACAAGCGTCACCGACTCTTTCTGGAATTTAAGGCAGGTCTTTTAAGTACATATATTTCTATTTTGAGAGAGTCCATATTTAAACACTTTAATTTTTAGCAAGACTTCAGAATGTACAGCTCCAACTGATGTCTGTACTGGCTACTCAGTATCTGAGTTTCAAACTTGAGGATGGAAATTTAGAATGCAGTTTTGAAAATCTGGCCTCATCTTCCCTGGGTTTCTTAATTCCTAGTGTGATAGATGAATGGCCTCATCTATCTTTGGCTGATTGAAATCTGCTACTGAGAAAATGCTGTAGGAATAATTATTACTCTATCTCAAAAATCTTGATGAGCTTTTTAACTAATATCTTTAATACTGTTCAAATTTCACAATATAATCATCTTCGTAGAAACAAATCTAGAATATCTTTTCTTTCTATATAATATCTTACAGTGTTTAGGCTGTGCACAAAAGCAGTTTAGAAAGCTGAACATCACTGATCCATTTTACAAATGGAGACAACTGCACTCTGAAGAGGGATCTGCATTAGACCACACCGACTGCAGCAAACTCATCACTAGAATACAGGATTTCTGTTACAAAATTTACTCTACTAAACACTAAATCAGGGCTTCTTAAACTCCTGGCGGATAAAGGCAGTTGTTTGTCATAGTATCCAGGTTGCTTTCTTGCCTCCCCCGGGCAAATTAATTTGAAGTGTAGTTAAAAATACGTTGCTACTATTACCTTTTCCCTTAAGTGATTCATGTTTGTTACCACTGGGATGCTACTCAGCAATGAAACTGAAAGAATCACTTCCTGCATCACTGGGACAGAGAATCTGCTTGACTTAATTGGGAAGGGTCAGCAATTCGCAGCAGGTACTGTTGTTATACTTACAGAAAATAATTTTGTGGTGTATTATGTAATTTTGGATGTCCATGTCAATTATAAAGGACAGGAAAAAAAATCTGTCATGGCTCACGGAATTGATTGGTTTTGCAAAACTAATTCACTTAGGATACACAAATGTACATCTTGAAAGTCAGACTGATGGCCAGGGGTCATTGCATAGAAGCGGCATTTTATTGTGATGAAGCCTTGTGATACAATTTTTTTCTTTTTGTCCTGAAATTGATCTTGAAATCGCTATGTCTTGCAAGGCAATAGGAGTGTATCAGCAGGATGAGGGCTGCCCAGCAGAGTCCAAGGGAGGCGGCAGGATGCCATCTGTCTGAGGGATGACTCCAACAAAACCCTGGCATATTACAAGGATTTCTAATATGGAAATAGTCACAGGAGAATTTCAGAAGCCTCCTCAGCTCTTGCAGTGGTCTCAAGCCTCAGATATTGCAATTAAAAGATTTTGATCTACTCGTGTCTCTTTGCTGATTATCTGACCAAACTATTATGATTTTTCATAAATGAGGAATAGTCTGCTGTCAGGAATTGGACTTAATGAATTAATGAACTTAATGTAACTTTCCAGATCTTGCAGAAAAAAAAAAAAATGCCAGAGACAGTGTACACACCTTTTTTGGGGAAATGTCCTTAAAATATCTACCAAATGGAGGCGACCTTTTTTCTCTCCTTGGAATTGTCTGCCTTCCTGGTAACAGACGGGCTTTGCCAACAGTGGGCACCAAATGCCCTTCCCGCAACTGTGAAGATAGCTTTGGAGGATAGCACGGACAGCCATGGAGATACATGGAAATGTATCCGGGCTTAGAAGGGCACAATTTTGCTTTTGAAATGCATTTTTAGTGGGTCTCTGTGAGGAAAGATAGGGGGTCGGTTAGTGTTTAATGTGGGCCAGGTCAGCTTTCTGCTGATGGCTGCTGAACATCAGACTCCCTGCCACTCATGTATGGGCCCTAATGGGAGAAGCGTGGGGATGGGGATCTGCTCCATCCGGAGGGACACAGCTCCCTGCAGACTCCAGCGGGGCGTGGGGCAGCACAGACAGACCCGGGCAGAGGGAAGGGGGGATGGCTCCGGTCCCGTCAGCCCCGGCTGCTCCCGGGGCTCAAGGGCCCCAGGCCCCCCTCACGCCTTGGAAACCTCGGCTCCGCAGCGCCGGGGGCCGAGGGTCCCCTCAGGACTCGGGATCTGGGATCCCCTGGCTCCCCCCAGGACTCGGGTCTGGGATTCCCGGGTTCACCCCAGGATTTGGGGTCTGGGATCCTCTGGCTCCCCTCAGGACTCGGGGTCTGGGATCCCCTGGTTCCCCTGAAGCCGCCGCCTCACGCCGTGTCCCGGGCACACCGGGGCTCCGCAGGCGCCAGGGCGCCCTGGGGGCCCGGAGTACCCTGATCCTCAGGATGTCAGGATCGTCTAAAGCTGTGCCCAGGGCAGCTGTAGATTGGATATTAGGAAGAAATTCACAAGAAGGATTAGACACTGAAACGGGCGGCACAGGGTGGTGGTGGAGTCACCGTCCCCGGAGGTGTTTAAGGAAAGACTGGACGTGGCACTCGGTGTCATGGTACAGTTGACGTGGTGATGTTCGCAGAGAGGTTGAACTCGATGATCTCAGAGGGCTTTTCCAACCCCAGGGATTCCGCGATCCCTTCACGCTGCTGGCGTTGGCACGCCCTGGCTGCCCTCCCGCACGGGATCCGGAGGGGTTGTCACCAACTGCCCGCAGGGCCGGGGGCTGACAACCCTCTCACCGTCCGGTGAGAGGGGTGCCGGGCCACCGCCGGCCAGCCGCTCCGGGGGAGGCGCGGGCGGAGAGCAGCGGGGACCCCCGGGCGGGGATCCCGTCCCGCGGCTGCCGGAGGCGGAGCTGCCGCCCCCGCGCCCCGTGCCCGCCCTCCCGGCGTGCCCCGCGGAGGGGCGGGCGGCTCATGTCCGCCATCCCGGCGTGCTGCGCGCCCGGGCAGCAGCCGGAGCAGCCGCGGCGGCCGCGTCCCCTCCCTGCGCTGTGAGACAGCAGCACCGCCCGCGGAGCGCGAGTGAGGAGCCGCCGCCCACGCCTCTCCCCCCGCGTCCGCCTGCTCCTGCTGCTCCTCCGCCCTGTCCCGCGCCGCTGCCCGGCCGGCCATGCCGTCTCGGGCAAGGTAATGAGCCGCAGAGCCCCGGGGTCTCGGCTGAGCGGCACCGGCAGCAGGCAGCACTACCACCCGCGGGGCTGGAATGACTGGCAACCCAGGTGGGCAGGGCTGGGGCCGGGGGCGCGGGGTTGGGGCTGTAAGAGCGGGACGGGCGGCTCGGCCGGGCCCCACCGCCGGGCCTGGGGGAGCGGGGCGGCGGCGGAGCCACTTCCTGGCGGCCGGGCCTAGCGCGGGAGGGCGGGCGGGCCCAGGCGGCGGGACGGGGCCGCGTCTGCCGGAGGCGGGACGGGGCCGCGTCTGCCGGAGGCGGGACGGGGCCGGCTCTGTCAGCGCTCGGCGGGGTGGGAGCGCGCCGTGCTCCCCCCGGAGCTCCCGCGGCCTGTAACGTGTGCGGCCGGTGGCCGGTGTGTGGCTGCGGGCAGCGCGTCCCTCCCTGGCGGCCGCGGGGCGGGCGGGGGGCTGCGGTGGCGGGGGAGCGGGGGTGGGCTGGGGTCCCGTATTTTCAGCCTGTTTTATAGCTGGAACGCAGCCAGGGAAGAACTGAGGCTGCAGGAGTACTCGTAGTTTTTTGAGGGTTGACCTCGTACTACATAGGTTTATTTTGGATTTTTTTTTTTTTAACAATCAGGGGAGAATAGTTGATCTGTATAAGCTCTCGCCCCAGCCTACTTAAAATGTGTTGTAAAGCTTTAGGTGTATTTACACTTGGCACGTCTTAGTAAAATTCAAAATATGTTCACTTCTTTAGTTAGATGTAGAGAGTGTATTTCAGGTCTTAATTATTTCTAATCTATCTCATGCCAGTGTATTTGCTCTACTGTTCAGTCTTGCTGTTTTCAGCATCAAAATTGTCATCTAGAAATCCTAAATAAATTTGGTGTTTCTTAGGTTTTTTTAAAAATATGTAGATTTGAGGCTTTTTTTAGAGTTTTTGAAAGTTTAACACAACACGGAACCCTACTTACAAACTTTCCAGTAGAGACCAGGGTGGCACATGCTTGGGAATATATTGACAGGTGATGGTCCCAGTCTCATGTAGTTTGGACTAGAAAAATTAGGTGAATGTGAAGGTCATTTCAGCATTTATTGTGAAAGAAGCTTTCCTTTTGCTTGAACAGCTAAGAGCCCAGCCTCTAGGGCCAGGGCTAGAGGCTGTTCAATTTTTAATGGTGTATGGGGCATGGTTATTTAAATTCTCATTTCTTCTGTATTGAAATACTTGGTCACATAACTTACTATTTTTTCCTGACTTAAGAACTTTTGAACCTTATTGGTGACGTTTTCTTAGAGCATCTAGATTTCTTTTGGGAGAGAATTAGGAAGACTGATCTCTTACTCCTTACCTACTTCTTCACTTCAGTTTTCTGGGCTGCAGTCTGTAATTCTGGGCCCTAACTTGTGACCTTTCCACCTGGAAGAAACTGGATGTGTCTTTGCAGTGGATGACTTCTGTAAATGCATTTTGGTTGGATGTATGAATTTGTCATGACTTCTATCTTTTTATCTAAAAATTACATCTTCTGAGAGTTAGGAAGCTGATTTTATCCAGTATAGTGTTGTGTACAGTGGGTTCAGTAGAGTTAAGGGTGAAAGTAAGAGTGTAACTGCAGAAATGCTTTGCCTGGTGAAAAGTCTGGTTTAAGAAAGCACCTCCATGTGTGGCTCTGGTGTGTTCCCTGTAGTCGGGTGCCTCCTTAGCTCTCAAGTACAGCTGTGTGACCTGGACTGCTAAAATAATTGTCCACAAAGCCACAGCAGAACCAAAGCTCAGAGAGCACCAGGGAAAGTGTGGCATCCTAAGGGAGCCCCAGCATGGGTAGGACCTTGTTCTGTTTCCATCACCATGTGTGATCAAGAGCTTCTGCTAAGAAATAGCCAACACCTCTACACTGGTCCTGACACTTCTGAGAATTTAACTGTATCATTTCCTTTAGATATTACTTTATTGTTATTATTATGGTGGGGGATACCAGGAATCAGAAACATTCTCACAATCCCGAACACAGCACATTTTCATCTACGTGCAGTGCTCCATTTTTTTACATCTCAGAAAGATTGGTGGTGGGAAACCTGAATCTACGCTATGAATTTAAGGACAGTGCAGAGATTAAATCAGTCTGTCTGTTTGGTGTTAACTAATTTTTAAAAGCGATTCACATGCATGGTTGAAAGGAGATCTGTTATATAAAACTGACAGTCTGTGTTTCTTTCATAATTTGAAATGTGATCTTGGACAAACCCCACAACACAAATATACCCACATATTCTTTCCTTCCCCTGGCTGCTGGCTGTTTGTTTCATTTGCTTCAGGTGATACTGCTGGTAAATGCTTTCTTGCAGGGTGTGGAAGAGGAGAAGGAAGTGGCCCAAGTAGTAAAAGCTGTAATAATTGTAGTTGTTTCAAGTTCCTAAGGGCAAAAAAAGGAACTGCTGATGCATGGGTGTATCATCAGATGGCTTGTTTTCATATGCACTTTTTTGTGTGTGTAAAAGTGACAAGATTGATTTTCATTAGTAGGTCCAGATTTCCTCTCAGTTTTTAGTAATACTAATCAGCACTGGGTCTTGTAGTGAAAAGAGTGTGAAACTGAAAGTTGGAGTGCAGAGCTTTTTTTAAAGAAAAGTAGTTTCTAATGAAATGAGATTTTTTGTGTGTGTGTGTGTGTGTGTGGATTCAGTCATGCATCAGATGAACACGGACTGATTTTCTAACAGTGTGTGTGCAGATAGAGCTGCCTGTGTGTTACAGAGGAAGAAGCTGTCTTGATGTATAGGGACATATTACTTTGTGCACTGCTGTGTACCAGACTCAGTTAATACGGCACAAAAACTTTGTAGACAGATGTTGGATGGATGTGACGGAGAACAGTGAAAGATTTCTTGAGAAGGCTTGATAAGATCTTGTTCCCCTTTCTCCTAATCTTTGCAGATGTCTAGACCTTTGCTTCTTTCTTTCTTTTCTCTTTGATTAGAAAATCTCATTGCATTTTCCCTGTTACAACTCTTGGGGCAAAAAATAAAATAATTTCAGTGTGCAGGCCTTGTGTGTGAACAGAACAGAACATTCATTTGTTAGAATGCTGAGGCCTAATTGTGTACTGAAACAAGCAGTACTGCTCTTTGGGAGGAAATGCAGGAGTGTGAGTGCAGGCTAGCAGGTTAGCAAGTGCAGGGTGCACCACAGCATTCTTAGGTGAAAGTGTGAAAAGGAAGATAAGATTTTAATTAACAGGACCTCTCTCTCCCCCTCACCCATCATAAATGTAGGTTAGCAGGGGAGGATGTGAAGAAATGTAAAACAACATCTTTCACATCTGAGCAAATTTCCAGAAATGTCCTATTAGGTTTTAGTACTGAAATCATGAAAATGGCATGTGTCTTTCTCCTACAGCATAAGTCAGTGCTACAAATTACTAATTTTCTGTTAGCATGGTGCTTGCCAAACCAAGTTACTGCCTGGTTCTCCTGGGTTTAGACTTGATGAGACAAGACAGTAAAAGATGGTCTCCTTCCAGGTAGATTGTGGCCTAAGCAGGCCTTCCGGCATATTGGCTGGAAGTTCGTAACCGAGGACAAGTAAGTACCCTGTCTTTGATTCGGACAGGTTGGGAGGTATTGGCAGGGAGCAAAGAAACTCCAAATGGCCCAGGAAAGTCTGCTCTGAGCAGTGCTTTTCACGTGGCTGTGAAGGGCAGAGGCATGTCTTCTACAAAAAGCAAGCACTCACTGTGGAAATTGTCTGATCATAATGCTGCATCCAGGCAGAGAATGACAAGCAGGTGATAGTAGCAGGTGCTGTGTGGAAGGAAAGTTGAGACAGAGACTGTTTTTCTGTGCTTGCATGTGCAACAAAGTACCTGTAAAACCTTTGTTAGAAATAGGCTGAAACCATTGCTTGCATAGGTGAGAGACTTGAGAGTTGGCAACATAGAGGTGTTTGAGAATGTTGCTGTGATTACCTAAGAATGGGTGTAGAGTCATGTAGGGTGAAAGTGGATATGGCTTCTGTCCCTTCAGGGGTAGCTGAGAGACAGGAGAGCAAAGACTGAGATAGGGAAGGAGAGATAAAAGCAGTCAGTGATTTTAAGGCAGCTTAAGAAATGAGATGCAGGATCAGTTGTAAGGTGCCATTGTGAAAACATCAGTGGAAGCCTTGGGAAGAGATTCAGTGGACTGCATGTGGGAGATGCTGAACAGGAATGGGTTCAGTTCTGGAGTTGCAGCCATAATTCTTGATCTCCTTTCATATTTGTGTTAAGTATGATGATGACTCTTTGATCTCATACCTTCCCAAGGTTTTTTTTTGGATTTTGGTAAAATGGAGGAGCTGAAATTTGTAATGTAAGGATCTTTGTTTTTAATGTGAAGACAGAAGAGAATGAGATGTGAGAAAGATTAAAGAAGATGAAAGTGTGTCAGTGGGAAGCAGAAGAAACATGGAGTGCAGATCATTTTCCGTTCAGGAATAGCCATACTAAATCAGACCAAGGGTTTAGCTAGTTCAACATCCTGTACCCCAGAATGTCTGTTGGAATACTCCTGTGGAAAAAGAGGATGTGTATATGTGATACCTTTCCCTGACATTCCCTTCTCATAATGCCCAGTGTGGAACAGAATGAAATTTTTGTGAGCTTTTGTCTAAGAAGGGAGTGACACAGAATCAGAGGTGATTTGAAATGCTACTGTGATGGCAGGTAGATGTCCAGCAATGGAGATGGCAGAATTGCAGTAGGAAGATAGTTAATTAGTTATTTCATGAATAGAAAACACAGCCACTTGTATTTTCTCAGCACAGGAGAAGAAGCAGAAGTAGGCTTTGGGGTGAGCTCAGCCAGGCTCTGGCTTGGCAGGGTGGACCAAGTGATGAGAAGATCATGGCAAAAGGACGCTCTGCGTGCCAGTGGCAGAACAGTCAGAAACTTGGTGGGAAGCTGTTAATTTGGGTGAATACAGTGACTCTTTAAAGTTTTAAATATTTTACTGATAAAGAATTTCAGTAATGAAGAATTTATCTGCATTACTTCAAATAAACTTGGCAAATAGAGCAAGTAAGCAAGTAAAATCAACTGACTTGGGCAATAATGGAGCTCACTCAGTTGCCATGGAGTAAATCCTTCATGAAGGTTTTGTTCTTGGAAATAAAATCAAATATAATAATTGACTTTTGTCTCAAAATAATGTCCATATGGCAGGGTTGTTCTGATAAAGCTATACACAATGAACAGTATACACTAGATTGTAGCAAGTTTCTTGGACAAAAATTCTTAAGGCTTCCATGTAAGAAAAATAACAATACATTTTTGATCTGTTTTTCTTTTTTTCTGGGTAAGTTATACTAGTTGCTCTTAGCTGTGCTCTCTTCAGTCAGACAAATTGTTAAGTCAAATCATATTCATACTTTTGATGAAATGAGATAGTAGACTTATTTTTGAAAAGTCTGTTTCCTTTTGTATGGCACTGGAAAAAAATAAGCAGCCTTTTTGTAGAGGGAAGACACACTAGTGGCTATTTCTGCTTATTTATGTGGGTGAACTATTTTCTTTTCCTGTTGGCCAAAGGCAGGTCTAAAGTCACCCTGCAGAAAATGGAATGCAGTATTTTCTGTTTAAAGATATTGCTAAAACAGTGTCTGCAGCCACTTGGTGGTAGTGGGTAATCTTCCACCAGAACCAGACACAGATGAAAACTGATGTGAGCTCTTGAAGTACTTTACTTACTCTCCATTAGTGAGCTTTTCAGGTAGAAGTAATGCAGTGTAGTCTCTCATAAAGTGCCAAATAAACTTTGGAAGCTGCAGTATAAGGTAATCCTAGTCATGTTCATCCTTGCAGTTTCCCATTTTGACTTCATCTAATATAGCATTTGTATTTTTCCTTTTGCTTATCTTTTGCTAACATTGTGCATTGAGACTCTATCAATATATGATGTTTGTTAGGTGTGTGGCAATGTCAATGTATTTAACTTACAGGGTAATGCTGAGCATTAGGTCTGTCATGTAACCTGCCATCTGCTTGGTGCAATTTCAGTGTAAATATCACCATGTGAGCAGAACAGTGCCCTCCTGAAATGCAGGCATGAGCTGAGGTGACCAACAGTACAGTTCTGCCCATTGCCTGGTGGAATGGCTGGAGGGAGGCAGAAATGACTTTGGCAAGTACCTGAACACAGGCTGCCTACCTGAGTTCTGAGGGGCTGTCCTTCAAAATAGTAACCACATTCCTGACTTGATAAATGGTATCTTTCAGAAATGGATTTGGAAATTGAATGTGTCTGCCTGTGCAGACAGTGAGTGTGCACAGCAGTGCCCTGTGTCACCCAGGTGTCTGGAGCACAGGGGCAGGTGACAGGTGCTGGGGTCACAGCCCCAGCTCTTGATGAGCCCATGCCACAAGTTCCCAGAGTGGTGTGGCAGGAGCCCACATTACAGCTCTAGAGTTCCCCTCCCACTGAGAAGTGGTGAGTGCCACTGGGCAGCTGGAAATGCACAGGTCCTCTGCTTCTGCTGTGCATCTCCTTGCAAGCTCCTTCCCATAGGAAATCCCCTTTCCAGGCAATACAGGCCATAGCAGTCAGTTGGGTCACAGACTACCAGCTTCTTTCTAGGATGATTTTTGTCTCTGCCTCATAAAGATAGCCAGGAGTTTTTATCCTGTTGAAGCTACACATTTATTGTAGTGGGAACAGTGTTGTCAGTGGGCATTTTTGTCTCTTAAATTGATATATAGGAGAACAATTACATATTTTTTACTAAAATTGGACTCACCTTTTCGTTGGTTATAAAGTGTGAGCAGGTTGGCTTGCAGTTAGCTGTTCCAGAAGCAGAATGAAGTGAGTGTGTGGGTTTTCCTGGGGAAACAATAGGCTCATATATTTTACCACAATGGAAAATTTTACAAAGTGTTCAAGGGCTGTCCTGTGGGAAGTGGGGTTAGCTGAGACCATGTGTAGTCCTTCAGTTGATAGGGATGCACAGAACAGTGTTAAAAATTGTACATTTAATCAGCTTTTCTACAGAGGTAGGAATTTCAGTGTTAATGGTTGACAATTAGCGATGATTCAGTTTACAGCACATTGCCTTAAAAAAAGCGATGCCCTTTGGGAAGGTAAATGTAAGAAGCCATCAGTACTTAAATCTGCCAGCTGAAAATTTATCAGCCTGTTTCATTGAAAGGCTAATGTAATTGCTGAAAGTGAACTGGGAGGTTTTAGGGCAGGGAGAAGATCTGGGGTCTCTGTAAATGTCGGGGAATTTGCACATGATTTGGTCACATTTAAAGTTCATACCATGTGAAGTGCAGAACTTTCCTGTTCAGCCTAGCTTGGGTGAATGATGATGGAACAATTGAATAAAGATTTTTACAATCCTAGTTAACTGTCATGAATAAAGACTTTTCCTAAGGCTTTGCCTCTAGAGTAGCATAGCCTATTTTTTAAATAGCCCAAACAAGTGCCCAACAAAGCAGTAGATGTGATGGCACAGTGAATACTGAGTGAGAAAAAGTGTCTTGCTGTGTATGTCTAAAAATGAACTTGCTTACAGTGGAAAAGGGAATAATACCTGCCAAGCAAATATAATATCAACTTGCACTGTGAGAACATGGAAAAAGCACAGTTTTCTTATTGTTCAAAACTGGTAATATAATGTCTTTTAACATTCTCAGGAGAATAAAATGTGTGTCTTTAATTCCAGTTGGTTTTGCAAGTGTCAGTGCTCATGGTATTCCTCTTCCAGTTGTACTGAGGCCGAGCTGTGGACAGTAGCAAGCCTTTAGTACTGCTTAAGTAGCAACTGCTTATCAAAAAGTTTACCTGTGTTTTTCCCTTTTGGCCTTGAGATGTATTTCCCTTTTTCCTGAATTTGTCTACCAGTTCTAATCACAATGTTGTCTTGAAAAGGAAAAATGAAAGAAATTTTCTTTTAAGAACATGTGGTCTTTATCCTTACACAAATTGTAGTTAATTTACAGGAGTGATGTGTCCTGCTTTTTTGTTAAGTAATCGAATGAACTATCCAAAACTTTAGGTAAAAATAGTAGATCTTTAGAGGAGGGGAAGCTTGCTGTAAATAATCTGAATAGTCTGATTCCAAATACACAGGAGTTGAGTGAAATTCTGTTGATTCTCCCTTTGGATGGGTATTGCTTTATTTGTTTTAATGTCATCCTCCCATCATTGCTTCTAAGAGTGCATTTACAGTGATTGGTTGAGTTTATGTTCTGAAGTCTCATGCACACATGTTTATTATTAAAGTCCTGTATGTTTAAAAATTAAACCACTTAGCGTGTCCAGGGAGAAGAGTTGATTTCATAACTTTAATCTTTTTCTTTAAAAGTTTAGTTTGGTCTTTATCAGTTTTCTGATATGAGTGGTTCAAACCTAATGCAGATTTTTTTAAACTTGCCTTTTTTCTGCAGACATTTACACTTAAGGATCACAGCTCTTAATTTACCTTTCAGTTTTTTCACAGTAAAGCCTGCTTCCTGGCTTAGCAGTTTTTATTTTATAAAAACTTCATATGTGATTTTTGTGCTGATCATCAGTTACGTACCTTCTTCTATCTAATAAGAGGGTTTATGTTGCTGAATAAGGCCCATGGCATATTACATAAATGCTCATCTGTAGATTAGTGATGACTTTCACAAATGGTAGGCACTGTGTCATCCAGCTGTGATACATACCTGGGCCTAGTTGTGTTTTATTTGTCACCTCTGGGAAGTAATGTTTTCCTTGTATAGACATGCAACTGGAAAGAGACTTGAGAAGGTCATAAGAAAAGGCACTGGCACACTAGAATGCAAGTTCCTTTGCATGTTGCTGTGATAATTAGTCAATTCCCATCCCAGTGTGAATTTAAGGTCATTTTTTAAGCAACAGGTTAGACAAACAACTTTTTTGACATAGGGAAATACATTTGGGATTGTCATTTAAATATGTTGCATTTATAAGTGAATGTGAATCCCACTCCTGTTATATCCCTACATAAAAAAAATATTTTTCTCTTTGTAGAACTGACAGTGCATCAGCTGACCAGGACAATTTAAAATATTCTTCATCCAGAGATCGGGGCAGTTCTGCCTCCTATGGATTACAACCCTCAAATTCAGCTGTGGTGTCTCGGCAAAGACACGATGATATCAGAGTCCACACTGACATACAGAATGAAGAAAAAGGTACACAGATTGCTGTTTCATGTGTGATTGTGAGGGGACGAGCAGGGAAAGGCAGGAAACTGAAATGGTGGAGAAAGTCTTTTTTTTGTTGTTGTTTTTTTTCCTCTTCTCCCCAAGAAAGGCAGTGAACTGCTTTGTGTCGTTGCCACAGTATCAGTGTTTTGGGAAATTTGTCAGGGATCAAAGAAATGTGGTTGTTGTGAATACTGAGAAAAATGCCCAGTTGTGCTAGGAGAAGAATGCAAGAGAAGGCTTGATGTGTTAACAGAATTAGTACTTTTTTCTGCAGAATGATATTCTGGATGTGTCTGGTCTTCAGGCTGTAATTTCTTCCTGAATAGTCTCCAGTACTTCTGGTATTGGATTAAATGGGCTGCTAGGCTGATCTATTGCCTGTTGTAGCTTTACTGCACCAAACTGGAATCTTTGTTTTCAATTATATCTATATTCTTATCCTTAATGGCAGTTTCTACTTTCATGTACCTCAGTCTGACTTCATGTAAATCATGTGATGTGTGATTCATACATTTTTACTGGTTTTGGTTTTTGGTTTTTTTTTTACTTTTAGGATGTAAATACTATATCTAGGAAGTAACTAAACAGTCAAAATCATATCTTTTCTGTAATTATGAAAAATCTATAGTCTGATTTTTTTTTCTTTCTTTAATTGCCAAATGCAGATATCAAATTGGAGGATTTCTTACTTGCAGTCACTTTTTGACTATGTAAATTCTCAGGCAGGCCAGACTCAAGAAAAAATCTCACAGGAATAGTAGTGTGGGAGCTTTTGTTCAGGAACCTAAAAAGTATTTGAACTCCCCCCCCCTTCTCTGGCCTGTAACTGATTGTAAATAATTGCTGTATCTTAGGAGACATTACAGCTGGATGCAAATTAATTTTTTTATAAGTAGAAGGTAGTGTTAGTAGGTGGGAGAAGCATAAAGCATGTTTATCTGCATAGTTTGAGAACCTTAAGATTTGTTTTACTTCAGTAGAGAAACTGTTTAGGAGGTGAGTGTATTTGTCTGCTAATGTGGAATGTAGTACTGTGTTTAACACAGACTGGCAGAGGAGGTTGTTCTTGTAATTTGGAGGTTGCTGGTATTTAAAGAATGTACTGGCAGTGCAGTGAAATATTAAGTTTTGGACAAATTCAGAAAGGTAGTTTGTGAAGTTGCTGGGAAAGTGCCGTTTGAGAAGAGAAATGTACCTGGCTCTCCCTCCAGTGCTGTATCTTGCAGGGCATGTCTCTGCTAGCTCAGCACTTTGTGCAGTTTTGTTCAGGTGTGGCTCGAAAAGAAGTGATTAGGATATTCTAACTATAAAACCAAGTTCCAGGTGTATCTAGTTCATTTTTATTATTGGAAAAATTTGTCAGCATAAAGATGCAGAATAGTTTCTTTGTTTACTAAGATTTTTCAGTTCATCTGTTGGAGTCTGCCAGCATGGAATTTTCATTTGAGATTTTCTGTCCTGGCTTCCATACGCCCCCCCCCCCCCCCCCCCCCAGTTTCTGGTGTTAATAATAAAAATCACTTACAAATTGGTAATTTTTGGAAGTTTTTCAGGTTTGAAAACCTCCAAGGATGTGACTCTTATGTTTAGGCTCTAATGCATTAATTCCTGTTAGAAGTTACTTCCTTCATAGGACAGTGTGGTTTGTTCTGACAAAATAATGTGAAAGTGACACTGAGCTGTAAAAAATAATGTTGTAAATCTAGATAGATACAAACTATCTTTACTGTAATTGTAGTTAACCAATTACAAGTGAGACTGCACAGGGTTTTCTGTAATGGTAGGGTAGACCCATGGGTATAGGAATGCACAGCTGTATACTGGTAGTTAATATCTGCTTTTTATCAAATGTTTTGCCTTAAAGAAACATTTGTTATATCTACTAAGGTCCAGGTTCACCTCAGCGTTTGAACTCTGCTTTTTTATCAATCCTTTAGCCTGAGTAGGCAGCCTCTTATGGGGAGCCACCTCTCCTTTTGCCCAGGCCTTCTTTTATACATTGAAGCAGGTGGACTTGTGGAAATACCTTTTCTGAAAGAAATCTTGCATGTTTGTTATTGTTCAGGGTTTAATTTTATTAGTTGATTCTTCCTTGTCTTGGACAGGGAAGGCACTTCAGAAATGTTCCTTGAAGGTGAGCTCTGATACATTGAGTGAAGGATTGGGCAGGCTCAGGGGACAGTTTCACTTCTCTGCAGTATTGAGGGGAAGAACCTGTCCCTCAAAGTGCTGTGGCAGGCTGGAAAATTTCCAGTCTCAGCATTGAAGTATGTTTATTCTTGTGCTTCTAGGAGTAAGATCAATTGAATTACTCAAAATGATGATTTTTATTTTCATTTTATATTGTTACCAAAGATGTATCTTAAGTGGGAGAATGTAGAATGTAGACTCCTTAATTGAGGATGATACCAGTATTGGTGAAAATGTTAACCTTTATGTTTAAGGAGAGTTGTTCAATCTGTGCAAGCAGATCATATTTATCTTTTCAAAAACTTTCTTTTTTTTGGCCATTTTACTTAGCTTGTGTGGTGGATTCATAGTAAAAACAGAATGGAGATTTCATGTACATAAAGGAGCAAGTTAGTGAAAATATCTAGCCATGTGTACTAGCAGTTTGACCTTGTATTTTACAAAGCCTTTCAAGTCAAAGTAATAATAAGAAAACATTAAATGCAACAAAATTGACATCAAACTTTATGACAGTAGTGGTTTTTTTTCATGTACCAAAAAAAAAAAGGATGAGATTCTAAATCTGTGACCTGGAAACTTAACAGGATATTATAACATTGATGCATGTGGAAGTGAAGATGGAAGCTAAAGGAGGTGGGAGGAGATAGGGTTACTAATTTGCATATGAATTGAATAACTCACAACTCACCACCCTGGTAAATATGTGGTCTGAGAGCCTGTTTTAATGTCACATTGGTTTGTCCACAGGTGGCTACAGTGTCAATGGAGGATCTGGGGAAAATACTTATGGTCGGAAGTCGTTGGGGCAAGAGCTGAGAGTTAACAATGTGACCAATCCTGATTTTACCAGTGTTCCGCATGGGAATCGTGCTTTAGCCACAAAAGACATGAGGAAATCACAGGGTAAGGACATTGCTGATTTTCAGGAGGAGGATATCTCTTTTGGCAATATTTCTTGTGTTCAGAATACGAAAAGAAGTTCACTGTGGTTATGCAGTCTGTATGGATTTTATTTTTTGTGATACATGATTAGATGGTGTTGATGGAAACTTGTTTTGCTCATTTTTTGTCCCTTTTTTACTGTTCCTTGTGCTGAGGCTTCTTCCATAGGTTTGGCAGATCTCTCAACTACCTGGCTTAGGCTGTTAATCTTCCAATTTCCTTTAGATGGTTTTTGAGCCCTTACTTGGGTTAGCCAGATTTGGCAGAGACATCTCTAAGGAGGAGAACTTGCTTTGTTGCAAATGGATGCCTGAGTAAAAAGTTGGTAATTAATGAGCCCCAGTGTGGGAAGAGCAGCAATGGTTGGGAGCAGCTCAGCTGTTCCCTGTTCTCCCTGGGCTGCAGGACAAGCAGTGGTCACGTCCTGTCACTGTGTGTGTCCTGCTGAGCCTGCCACTGCTCCTGCTCCCTCTTGCTGAGGAATAGAGGCCAGGGAGGAGCTGGAAGTATCCTAAGAATGTGGGCAAGGTCTGGAGAGATGCAGCAAGAACAAATTTGGAGTTTCAAGAGGGTGCAGGAATGCTGGGCTTGTGTTTTTGAGGAAGAAGGCTTCACTCTTCCCACTATTTGAGGTTTGAGTCATAGTTAAAAAAAAAACAAAAAGCAAAAAGAAGTTATTCTAAGCATTTTTGAATGAAAATAGAAACGTTATGACTAAGCACTGTCACTTATTGCATCACTTAGTATAAGCAGTAGTTGAGCCGCTGGTAAAATCTGCCTGCTTTATGCCAGGCACGTTATAAACATGAGGACAGGCTGTTTCAAGAATTAATATTTCAGAGGAGAAATAAGAATGTTCAGTGTGCTTTGCAGGTGGAAGAGCTGAGGTGTAAGTGGTAACATAGCTGTTTCAAAAATGTGATTTTAGGAATGGGTTAAACTCAGGCTTTAGAATCTCATTCTGGTGTCTTGGTCTAAAATTATGTAGTCCTTTTAGTGTCTTTTTATGTTTATGTAGAGGAAATAGTTTTTTCATTTGAAGAGTGCTCTTTCTGCCAGTACTAAATAATAGTTAATTCAGACTGTTTTCCTGGGTATGTGGGCATCTCTTTAATAGTTAAATGTTAGGATATATAGTTTTGGATTACTGAAGTTGCTGCCTGTGACTTGCATGTTTTCTCTCCTTGAAATGTCAGATTTCAAGAGTTTGTCCTTTTGAATGTGGCTGTCTTTGATTGTTGTAGGTTTCAGCAAGTCATTTTAGTTTTTTGTATCTTCTTTAAAATACAATGGGATTCTGCTGCAGCAAGATTTTGGGTTTTAAGTTCTTTGATATTTTCTTGTTAGTATGTTCATTAAACAATTTTAAAAATTGTCTTCTGTGAGTTAGCATGTGGCTGAGACCTTGCTGAATTTTCACAAAGTGGGTGTCATAGGTATTTGTTAACTAGTGCTTTGATTAGTGTAGCTTCAGTCGTGTTCTTGGTTAGTGTTTTTTGCTTCTGTTTTTTTCTTAAAGTTGTAATTGTGATCTAACAATTAGCTGACACTCTTAGGGAGTAATGGCAATGTAGATTAGCTATTAAGTGAATAAAGACAAAGCTGCTTTAGTCACATCAGATGACTGATGTCTAGCTGAGTAGAGCAGAAAGCTCTGTAGCTGTCTTGGGTTTTCTCATTAGTCATGTTGACTAAGGATACCTCATCATATTCCATGAATCCTCTGATTTGAACCACCATGAAACATGTAATGTTAAACTTACTGAAAGAAATTTTGTTTCCTTTTTTTCAAATGAGGGCAATTAATTATTTGTATGAATTCATAGGTAATTGTCCCTGAGACAGGTGAGCTGCACTGTGACCTTCTCTGGTATGGCGTGCTGTTGGCCAGGTTTAATGAAGTGTTGCCTTAGGAGGGTGTTCATTCTCCCCCATCATGATCTGCTTAAGTGAACTGCCAGGTCCCTCTTCACACTGGGGGGCTTCTGTTCCTCTGTAAATGAAGAGCAGATCTGTTTTCCTGTTTGAAGCAGAGCCCTGCTACCTGTCAGGGAGAAAATATTGTTTGTAGTTGCTTGAAGTTAAATCTGGTTCTTTTCTCCAGGAAGCAACTTGTTTTTTTCCACAAGGTTTTCTCAAAATATTGTTTGTTGAATTATTTTTGTTTATTCTACGAGAAGTCCGGTTTAATCTTACCCCACACCATTTTTTTTAGTTCCATTTATGTAGAAGGAAACTAAGTCCAGGTTTTTATGTAGAAGGAAACTAAGTCCAGGTTTTTATGTAGAAGCAGTTCTGCTTAGTTCTGAATGAGTTCAACAGGTACTGGGCTGTCCACATGAAGAAGTGAAATATTTTGGTAGCTAAATTGGATTTTACATTCAACTTTCTTTTTATGAAAGTTTAAAACCAATCAGGATGTATTTTTGTTTTCTAAAATGACTATTATGACTTACTGATTCCACTCATACACATATTGGACAATACAGTACTGTTGATAAATGCTGTAGGAAAAAATGAAGAATTGCTTTTTTCAGAGCGACCGTTGTCTTATTCTGACGAGTCTCGACTGTCAAATCTTCTTCGGAGGATTACTCGGGAAGACGACAGAGACCGAAGACTGGCTACTGTAAAGCAACTGAAAGAATTCATTCAGCAACCAGAAAACAAACTGGTCAGCAATTCTTCCTTTTCCATTGCATTGAGTATTTCTTGTGTTATAAAACTGTCTTTTTCATATCTGAGTATTGGGATATGTCTGCGAGATTATCTTGCATACAAAGAATTTCATTCCACAAGAAAGGAGAGTGTATTCCTGGATTGTCTTGTTTCCGTAATTCAGGAAATGTTTTATTAGGATGTATTGCCTCAAACTAAACTGCTGAATGCCTGAACTAATGTGGATTAGCTGTTATAGGAATTAACATGGCATGTGTGTGGCTTTCTTTGACTGCTGTTAGGAATAGCCTCTGGATCCCTCAGAAAGGAAGCAGAGGGAAAGGGAAGTAAAGTGTTGTCTTGTTCAAGAACTGCTTCTGTATTTTAACTTAAAAATACACAGGTATTTATTCCTGTGAACAGCTCATCTTAGAGCTACTCAGCTTTCTAACTAAACATCTCTGTATGTGGGAGGAGAACTAAGGAAATCTTTGTTTTCATTACATTTTTAGGAGTTCTGGTGGTTTGAAGTCTCTAATGTCCTCAAGTGTTTTTTGAGGATATGGGGATGGGAAGGGAAGTATCCCACTGTGGGTATAAATTTTTAATATTATGTATTTTGAAATAAAATATTAAAGAGCATATTGTCTGACACATCTCCCCCACTGTTTTGGAAAGCTCAAGAGTTCTCCAAGTACTGAAAAAGCAGGAAGTGATGGTTTAATATCCTGCCACTCATTTGCAAGCAGTGCTCTAAAACTTTAGCTGTGGGATCTGTGTCTATCCTTATTTATGAGAAATTGGTTCATTTTCTCATTGTATGTTAATTAACCAGTGATAATTGTGCTCTTTTCCAAAGGGCATGAGACTTCAGTATGGGGAGTATTCTGGTCTGTGCACCTAGGTGTAAGCAGCCCTTGTGCAAGCCTAGTTAACACTTCAGCTTTCATCTTGTTACTACAAGGGTTTAGGAAGTAAATGCTTTCCACAGTTATTCTGTGGTTATTTTTAGTTACTTCCATTGTTCTCCATGAGGTTTTCCCCATTTTTAAAATTTTGTAACTGTGTTCCATTTAGGTTTATTGTTATCTCAGAATGTACTGAAATTGCCATTGTAATGTCTAAGTCAGCAATGACAAACTTTGTTAGTGGTCAGAGTATTGAAAGTTTATCACCTAGAAGCTTCTCTGAGCTCACTAATGAGAATAAGATCAGATGTCAAGTGATAGCAAGGCCAAAACTTCATAATGGACAGTGTTTAACCTAGCAGTAGTTCCTGCAGGTCTTAACACTACTTAGTGTAGTTTAACTGAGTTCTTTTCATCTTCAGGGCTGAAATATGAGTTCAAAGTAAAGTGGTAGAAGTCAGTAGTCTCTTGTCATCTAATGGAGTCCAGCTTTAGCTTCTAAATGATAGAGATGTCTTTTCCTTTTTAGCCTGTCTTGCAGGTACCAGACACATTTTCAAAATGCCCTTATGCATTCTGAGGGGTCAAGCATGTGGGTATCTGTCCCTCCACCCTCAAAAGCATGATGTTGCTCAAAACTTTCAACAAAAACTGGATACCATCCACTGTGTTAAAGAGGAATGTGTTTTTGAAGAAAGGAGAATAAACCTTATTAACTTGTCAAGAAAACTTCCTGTTAATATGTTACACAGTTGCAGCTAATGTGTAATTTTTTCCAATCAGATCACTAATGTGGCAGGGGTTTAGTGCATATTAAGAAAACAAGTCTTTCTGGTTATGTTTACTGGGAAGCACTGGGTCATCAATAATGCTTCATCTCCAAGATTGTATTACATTTCACTAAAATGCAGGGTTGCCTAAGTAGAAACTTTAATACTTCAGATTATACTGTGGGTTCCATTAAATTTTCCAGTGATATAATTGATTTATTAGTATTAAGAGATTTGGGCTTTAGTGGATGCTACTCATGGGCTGTGTGATGAGTCTTCCATGGTGATGTAATGTTATCAGCAAGAACTAAACTTGGAACAAAGCTTGATATCAGGCTGCCAGTATTTTCATGGCTACTGTAAATAAATATCAAATATAACATCTAGGATAATATTGCAGTGTTGCTTAATATAGTTGATGCTAGTCTGCAGTGGCCATGGAAAGCATAATGGCATTCTCTTGGCAAGGAGAACTGGGAGTGTTGTGTTTAATGTGGGTGTAAACAGGGCCTATTGTGGAGGCAGTATTGGGCAATTACTGTGCTTATGCCTTTTATGTATCTTATATTACAGGTCCTTGTTAAACAACTGGATAATATCCTGACTGCCATTCATGATGTGCTTAATGAAAGGTAAGTTGAAAAAGTGCTCTAAAGGGGAAAAATAATGTCAGCATTAGGTTTGAAATAGGGAAAAGTTTGAGAGAAAGTAATTTGCTTGTTTTGCATGGGTGTCCCATTGCAGGAACAGAATGAAATTGGGGGGAGTAAAGGCTCTTAGGCATATCAACAGTACTGTTGGGCTGTCTAGAGTACACCTCCCTTGGGGACAGAATGTGGAGGCACAAGTGTGGCTTTGATGCTGTGGGTAGTGTGGAGTCTGTCTCAGGTGTGTTCAGTCAGCTGGTGGAGCTGTGCAATGCTGTGGTGGTGTAGCTTCCAAAATGAAATGATTTTTTTTACAAGCTGAGTCATTTACATCCAATTAAAAATGAATTTAGAGGATGCTGAGGTTTGTGTGGGTTGTTAGTTGCTTAGGTCAGTGTTATTTCCCCAAGTCAGCTGCATATTAAGAACTATTTCTATTGGGTAGTGTGTTACTAGCACGTTTGCCTACTTTTATTCAAGTTGATTTACTCCATAGAAATAATATTTCTTAGAATTTTGTCTTAGCTTTGCCACTGCTGCCATTAAGTAGGAGAGAAGCAGCTTCATTTCTGCATATATTTTATTTTGCTTTAGAAAATGCATAATTTTGTTCATGCTTCTGTTTTGCTGTCATGCCTGGAGATCCCAAGTTTCTTTTTTTCTCTCCAAAAATACAGTAGCAAATTGCTTCAGGAATTGAGACAGGAAGGAGCTTGCTGTCTTGGCCTTCTTTGTGCTTCTCTGAGCTACGAGGCTGAGAAGATCTTTAAATGGATTTTTAGCAAATTCAGTTCATCCACAAAAGATGAAGTTAAACTTCTTTATTTGTGTGCAACCTACAAAGCACTAGAGACTGTAGGAGAAAAGAAAGCATTTTCATCTTTAATGCAGGTAAGACTACAAGTTAAAACATGATTATTAATGATTTTCTCAATGCAATGCTTGAATGAACTTTTTAAACTGGAATGAACAGTAAGTAATACTATATTGACATAATAAGTAACTACCATTACAACTGGGAGGCAACTTTCTGAATGGGATTATTTGATTCTGGTTAAATTAGAAAAGAATGACAAGTCTTTGTAGGATCATGCATATTTTGATGCAACTTTCTAGTATTTATGGCAAATCCAAGAAGAATCTTGTTGAGACAAAAAGATAAATTTATGTGGAATGGTACACAAAACCCAACCTTTTGATTGTTTTGTGCTACCTCCTATTTACAATTTCTAAATTGGAATTTGGAATTGTGGGTAGATCTGAGAAGGAGTGGGATGTGTGCAGATGAGATGATGTCCCCTTGTACAAGTTTTAGGGTTTCTTATTTTGGGTGTAGAACAGCTGTGGCCAGGTCTGTGCTCCAGTTTGTTACTTTACAGAGCCAGACAGCTTTGGCAGGAGAAATGGGGCTTAAAAAACCCCAGTTGTTCTGTGGCTAAAGAGCTAAAGAAAAGTGTTCCTTGGCTCTGCCATATATCAAGCAAATGCCCCCTTGAAGTGATTATTTTCATCCAGTGTATGTGATGCCTTTTACATTTTGTTCCTGCAGAAGGAGTAAAGTTTTGTTGATTGAATCAAAGTAGTTTGTTACAATGTGTTCTCTGTCATGTTTTGATGTGAAATATGTGGTGGCTTTGCTTTACTTTTCAGCTTGTAATGACTAGCCTGCAGTCCATCCTAGAAAATGTTGATACCCCAGAGTTACTGTGCAAGTGTGTCAAGTGCATCCTTTTGGTGTCTCGATGCTACCCACACATTTTCAGCACCAATTTTAGGGTAAGCTTTCTTTGTGCTTTGTGTTTTCTTTCTAACAATAGAAATGTTGGTGCATTTATTTGGGTAATGACTCTGTTTTCACAATTGTTTTCCAGGACACAGTGGACATACTGGTTGGGTGGCACATAGATCATACTCAGAAACCTTCTTTGACACAACAGGTCTCTGGTAAGTTTGGCCAGAGGAGCTCATGGAAGGTCTCACAGCCTGCTCTGGCTTGCAGATGTTGGGGGTTTACTTATACCAGTTTGGGTCTTCTGACATGGAAGTTGACATAAAAGCAAATTGAGTTTCTGGCTGCATAACGAGCTACTTTGTTGCTAACTTTTTAGTAAATTTGCATTTTCCATTTTATGCTAATTCTGGAAAAATGGTATGCTTTATTCAGGGTACATTTAAACACCAATTGTTTTGTGCAATTTTGTAACAATCTCTAATAAATTTATAGGTCTTAGTATATCCTCTGTGAAAGGATATGTTTTTTCCCACGTACTTTCAGAAAATCTTTGTCATAAAGATACTGTACTGGCATTTAAAAAATGGGGAGAGTTTTTCCAATAGCTTTATCAGTTTTCTTGGAGTTATGCACAGCAAGTTTATTATGCTTCTTGTGTCATAATCCTTCTGTCCTTGGTTTTTAACTGCTGTGGGGCTGAACTGAACCTTAAAATGATTTTTGCAAAAGGACAGAAGAGGGAGATACAATTTGTATTTCTTTTAAAAACATCTAGTGTTAGTATTTTCATGTAGATGACTTCTCAGCTCAGCAACTTTTCCCTCAGAAATATGCAACTAAAATAATGATTGTATGTCCTCCTGTATTAATTGGATTGATACTTTTGTACAGGATGGCTGCAGAGCTTGGAGCCCTTTTGGGTGGCTGATCTAACTTTTTCTACCACACTTTTGGGTCAGTTTTTGGAAGATATGGAAGCTTATGCTGAGGTAAACAAGACTTTATGGTATATACCAGAGTGAACTGTTATGGTTTTCTTAATAAACCCACAGCTGTGATTTTTATGGCTGTATTACTTTTGTGAGCTTTCCTGGGGAAAAGGGCACCATATTATGGAATATAATTCAGTTATGTACAATGACCAGCTGCACAAATACTCATGAACTGTTTAATTAGTATCAAAACCAGGCCTTCAGCCATTGTTAATTGAGAATATAGAGTTTTAGTAAAACTATAAACAATTGACCAAACAGGAATGCCTTTATTTTTCAAGAGCTGATGTGAAGACAGCTCATGATTTTTCCTTGGTGCTTTATTTAATTGTCCAACCTCAGAGTGTTTCAGAACTAGTAACTGTTGGGGAAGAGAGGAAATCTTAATGCTTCAAAAGACTAATGATAAATCTGTCTTTTTAAAATTAAGCAGCAGATTACATTGTGCAGGAAATAATGCAGCAGGAACTGATGGAAAATGAGATTGTATTCATTTAATGTACTTCATTTTGACTTTGCTTAGTTAACAGGGCATAGAGTTTATCTGATGCTGTCATTAAAGGAAGAGCTTTGGGGTTGGGGGGGAGTGCTGTCTTTTAAGGTGTATGTACTTACATGAGTATGTACTTCCAGGTCAATTGTACTACATTGTGTATGTTAATATGCAGGTCCTGTAGGTAAAACTGTACTTGCAGCATAATTTGTTTCACTCAAAGCAGAATCAATAATTTGGTCAGTGTCCTCCTCTGTACAGCAGGGCCTTTGCTGGGGCAGCTTTAGGATTCACAGGGCAGAGCAGTAAATCACTGCTTATCAAGCTGGCTGCTGCTCTGGTCAATGTGTGTATTCTTAGTCACGGAAGAGTTTTAAGATAACGTGTGCTAACATGGAGGAGGTGCTTGCAGCCAGTGTGTTTATCTCACAGTGGGGTAGAGCAAGGCTACAGCTCTACTAATGAGATCAGCACTTCTGGGAATGTTCCCAGGCACTGGTGCCAGCTGGCATGAGTAGTCTGTTAGTGAACTCTTGGTCTCCAGATCAACATAGTTTGCATGTGTGATGGGAATGGCCAGTCAAACATCTCCACACCAGTTTGGGGATGGGAATGTTTTAGAAGAGTGGTAAAAGTGTGCAGACAACTCTTGGTAACAGTGCAGCAATACAGATGATCATGTTCCAGAGACCAGGAACTTCATAAGCCTCAGTTTTAATTTACAAGATATAGTCTGAGTACTTTGTTTCAGTGGCTAAACTCATTGCTACTCTGTGACTTCTCGTTGTCATTGTGTGCCTGTATTCCCCCTTCATGTGTGTGTAGTTAGGAGGTACTGGATAAACGCATCTGTAATTGGATTGTACAGTTTAATGTCTGGAAAAAGAGATGAATGACTTTCAGTCTCACATTTTGATGTTTTACCCATGTGTAAGTTAATGATGCGTGCTGATACACAAACCTTGTGTGCTGCAGGACCTCAGCCACGTGGCTTCTGGGGAATCAGTAGATGAGGACATTCCTCCTCCCTCGGTGTCGCTGCCCAAGCTGGCCGCGCTGCTGCGGGTCTTCAGCACCGTGGTGAGGAGCATTGGGGAGCGCTTCAGCCCCATCAGAGGACCACCAATCACAGAAGCTTATGTAACTGATGTAAGAACTCCATTGCTTTGGCTTTCTTGGTTGCTCACATGTTTTGTCACCATACAGCAATGCCACTCACTGAGTTGATTTAGGTTTTACAAATGTTACGTGACTATGCATATTCTCAGCTTTGAGTAAATCTGTTTTTTCCAAGGAATATGCTACAATAATTTTATTAAAGTATAGCTTGTGATAGTGGCACATGGAAGTGATATCAGAAACTAGCTGTTTTAGACATTTTAACTTCATGTGGCTGGGTTTGCTTGTTATCTTTGAAACCATGTTACTGTTTATTCAGATAACTATGCCACTACAGAAACTTGAATTCTAGTTATTCGATTGAGTTTGATTTTTATAAAATGTGATGGTTTTTCTTTCTGTTGAAATTTTATCTATTAAATCTGATAGCAAACTTTTCTAGCTCTATAGTATAGGATGGTGTAAACTAACTATGCTAAGTAGCTGATATAGTTCTGTAATGGGTGAGGAGATAAGATAAAAATACCTGCACTCAAAGTCTTGTGGTTGCTGGATGACCTGCACAGCTGGAATTTATTGAGAATAAGAATTGCAGAACTTTGTGAGAGACACAACTTCTTGGGTAAATAAGTGTATGGATTTTCCAGTTGAAGACAAGACAGTTATGTAACCTCGGCATTAATCTACAGGGGAGTCTTGTGACAAACTCAAGAAAACTCATCTGTCTTTTGCAAGGGGAATTCTGGTGACGTTTAGTTGGAACTGAGCAGAACTGTGGATGATGAACTTAGGTTTTGTAGGTCTCTAACTGAATTGGAAACCAAGCAGTTGAAAGTTTGTTTTTTCTTACACTTCTGAAGTGTAATGCCAAGATGACATTTTTCAGAATAGAATTGAGCAAGCTGCAGAGCAGGTGATGGGACATGATATCAAATAGGTGTGAACACAATTAATAAGCATCTCTCTTTAACAGAGTTTGACTCAGTTGTGTTTCTAATTTTGCAGGTTCTGTACAGAGTAATGAGATGTGTGACTGCAGCAAACCAAGTGTTCTTTTCTGAAGCTGTGCTTACAGCTGCCAATGAGTGTGTTGGGGTTTTACTTGGCAGCCTTGATCCTAGTATGACCATACACTGTGACATGGTCATCACCTATGGATTAGATCAAATGGAAAATTGTCAGACTTGTGGCACTGACTACGTCATTTCGGTCCTGAATCTGTTAACACTGGTTTGTACATGTTTTTATTGTTGTAGAAAAACAGTATTTTGACTAATCTTTAATAATGAGTAAAAATTCAGGTAAAGTTACTTATTTTGGTTTTTATTCCCAGATTGTTGAACAAATAAATACGAAACTGCCATCATCATTTGTAGAGAAATTATTTATACCAGAGTCTAAACTACTTGTTCTTCGTTATCATAAGGAGAAAGAGGTAAGAGTAGCTTCTACAGATCCATTCCAACAGCCTTCATGCACTTCCTAGAATATATTAAACAGTAAAACTTAAGCTGTAAAGCTCATCTTAAATACATTTCTTAGTCTAACTGAATATATGAAACTTCTGAAAAGGCAGATATAGGTACTTCTTTGTTTTAGCATTTAGATTTGATAAGAAGTTGGTAAGTTTGCCATCATTCCAGGTAGAGAGGTCCTTAGTTCATCTGGCTTTGATACTCGGCATGTTAGGTGGATGATCTAGAAAATAATTAGTAGAGTCTGTAAGTAAGAGGTACAGAAAACTGAAGATAGGTATCTGTATCAGATTAAGCTATTCATAGGTAAAGAAATGTGATTTAAAATTCTTTGTTGCTGATTAGTATATTTTATGATTTGTTTTAATAATTTATTGCTGTAATTATATTCTCAAGGTCGTTGCAGCAGCCCTTGCTGTATACCAAGCTGTATTGAGCCTGAAGAACATTCCTGTTCTGGAGACTGCTTACAGGTTGATTCTAGGAGAAATGACCTGTGCTTTAAATAGTCTTCTCCATAGTTTACATCTTCCTGAGGCCTGTTCTGAAATCCAGCATGACTCTTTTAAGAAGCTTATATCCAATGTGGATAATGCCAAGTTTGTTGTTATATTTGACCTCAGTGCTCTAAGTACTATTGGAAATGCTAAAAACTCATTAATTGGGGTGAGTAAAAACTCAACAGATAGTTCATGCAATAAGTGTAAAAAATACTTGATTACTTAAAATTAATGCATTACACCAGTAGGGTGCATATGTATAACTAAAATGATATATTTGTCTCTGAAGTTGCTAAGTTTTAGAAAAACTTCCAGTGTTAAAACTTAGGGAAAATGGTGGGTGGATTGTACCTCTAGTTGTTGCATTATGAAAAGCAGTTTCTAGGGAAGAGCATCTTATCAGGGTTATTAAGGGTTTAATGCTAAGATCATCATAGTAATTGCTTTTGAAACTCAAGGCAGATAAAAGCAGCTGTAAAGTGTCCTTTGGTAGTATATTAGCCATATGAAAACACTTCCCAGATCTTTCCATATAAAAACATGAACTACTTTTAACAGACTTCTAAAAAATGGGTAAGAAAATAGTTACAGTCAGAAAACAATAGAGTTAAAATATTTCCTGTGGGGAAGAAGGGAAAGACATTATTTGATGGTATGAAAATTACAGTTAAAAGTAGATCCTACTTTTTATGTTTCTGTGTTTGTGTTTCAATTGTTTTATAGATGTGGGCCCTTTCACCAACTGTGTTTGCACTGCTGAGTAAAAACCTGATGATTGTTCATGGTGACATAGCAGTTCACTTCCCTGCTGTCCAATATGCAGTGCTCTACACATTGTACTCACACTGCTCCAGGTATGAGGTTTGATAAGTCAGCAGTATTTTAAGGGCACTAGGATGGACTGATGTGAATAGAAGATATTGTTGGAGGGGTGAAAGGAAATAGGCTGTTACAATCAGGCTTTTGCCCAAACTTCCTTAATTAATTTTTGCTTTCATTAATTGCAGGGAAGCTGTGTCTCAGCCAGGAAAGCATATCCTAGCTTAAAGTTGGCCTTTTATTCAAAGGCAGATTAGAAATCTTGTTTGAATAGAGATAACTGAGGGAGAACTCTACTGAAAGCAAATTAGGAAAGATTATTTACTATTTTGCTTACTGAGAGATCAGGGAGGGTAATGAGATGTAAACAACAGATGTAAATACATTTTAGACTGTATTAGTACAAACTGCTGTTAAAGGGAATAATTTTAACTGTTACTCTTTGCATTCTTAGCTGTGGTGATTTTTCACTAAGCATTGGATACCAGATGCAGTTGAGAGCAGGTTACTGGCCTGCATGGACTGATAGCAAATTGTAGCTTTGTTCTTTTAGGCTAGGCATCAAAATATTTGGGTTTTGACAGAATGTGGTTTGTGTGTGTATGTGTTCATTTAACTTTTGCTGCTGATTGTTGATGTTTACTCTCTTCCTGTAAACTTTAGGGAAGTATCTCTAATCTTGGGGTAGTTTCACAGTTTGTTTTTCCTTGCCTTTTCAGGCACGACCATTTCATATCCAGTAGCCTCAGTTCTTCCTCTCCCTCTCTGTTTGATGGAGCAGTTATAAGTACTGTAACTACAGCAACAAAAAAACATTTCTCAATCATACTGAACCTTTTGGGGCTACTGCTTAGGAAGGATAACCTTACTCAAGATACCAGGTAAGGAAAATATTCTTAGAAATTGAGAAATTTTTTTTGTCTAGTAGAATACATTCATTCAGAAACCAGGGTAATGAGAATTTGTAAAACTTGGGGCAAATTTAACCTGTCAAATCTTTGGGATTTTTTTATACACTATTAGTGAAATTGTGGAAAAAAGTACCTGCTTGTTTTTATATATGAAAACTAGAGAAGTTTAAACCATCCTAAGATCTATCCATGAGAAGCAGAGCTATCAAAATTCACTGAAAGAAAAGGTTTGCTCACTAAAAGTATCCTTACCAAAATGCTGTGAAAGCTGAGGACATCTTTAAAGTTAAGAAATAACTTGTTTAGAAAGCGTGAGCTGTGGTGTGATAGATGTGCAACGTGAAGTAGTTTGAAAATACCTTTCTGTAACTGTGTAGAGTGACTAAACTCTTGGTTTTTGAAGGAAACTACTTACAACATGGGCTTTGGAAGTGGCTCTTCTGATGAAGAAGTCAGAAACATATACACCGTTATTTTCTCTCCCATCTTTTCATAAGTTTTGCAAAGGACTTTTAGCAAACAGTAAGATATTGCATATTTTTACTTAACTGTCTTTTACATTTCAAAATTAAGTACTTAAATAGCCTTGTCCCACTGATAGTAGCAACTGTACTTGTTTCATTTACTTTAAGGATGCTTCAAGGTTGTATTGTGCAAGAACTTAGACTCTTTGTATGATTTTTTTAAAGTGGATCCCTGCCTGTTACTTAAACAATTAATTTTCTTAAAATAAATTGCAATCTTAAGAGATTTGATGCATCATTGACATTTTTGGTAGATCGATTTCCCAGTCACAAATCATTTATCAAAAGCACTGGAACAGTTCTGTGATGTATTCAATTCCAAAATCTGTAAATAATACGGGAGCAAATGCAGAGCAGTGCAGAAGTTACCTAATTCCAGCAAGAATAACTTTTTTTCTCCTTTCAACTCCTTACTTCAGCACTTCTGGAAGATGTGAACATTTGTCTTCAAGCATGCAGTAGCCTCCATGCCCTGTCTTCCTCCCTTCCAGATGACCTTTTACAGAGGTACTTGCACGGAGTTCTGTATGTTATTAGAATTATGCTGATGATGGGGATATTAACTTTTCTTTCCTTTTTGGTGTTGCAGGTGTGTTGATGTGTGTCGTGTTCAACTTGTGCATAGTGGTGCTCGTGTGAGACAAGCTTTTGGAAAACTGCTGAAGTCAATTCGCTTGGATGTTGTGTTGAGGTGAGTTGCTCAGACCAGCTTCAGTGTAAATAATGGTTTAGTTTCTTCAGAGACACTTAACCTGAAAAATAATGCCAGTGGACTGTCATCATGCTGTTTAGTTCAAAATCAGAAAGCATGAGCTTACAGTGGTAGTTCTGGGTTGATGGTTGGGCTTGATGATCTTAAAGGTCTCATCCAACCCTCTATGATTCTAAGTGTCTTCCTATCTTTCCTATGCTTTCACTGGTCTAAAAGTAATTAATGAATTTGATTAGTTGTGCATCACTTCTTGAAGCAAACACTGATTCTCTGTAAGGTGCCTGTTATCCAGAGCTTCAGCAATACTTTCCTTGAAGACCTGAACTCTGAAAGCACCTGGTATTAATACCAAAGCATGTAATTACTTCTAGTCATTACATATATAGTGTGTGTGTCACTCTCTTAAACAACTTGTTTTGGTTTATTCAAGTACATTAGAGCATGGGTTGTTTTCCCTCTCTTCCTGCAGTAACCGTACCCACACGGAAATACAAGAAATTTCTTTGGCTATAAGAAGTCACATGAGCAAAGCTCCAAGTAACACATTCCACCCACAGGATTTCTCTGATGTCATCAGTTTTATTTTGTATGGAAACCTCCACCGAACTGGGTAAGAACTCCTTGTGGAACTGAAATCTATGAATGTTGAATTTATAGGAAACAAGTCCAAGTTACAGTTAGTTTAAAATTTGTAATTATTATTACAAACTTTACTTTCAAACTTTTTTTATATTTTTAAGTATTTATAAACATCTTACATACACACCTTTTGGCATATTTCCCTATATACATTGCTGCTTGGAAGTTAATTTTGTGAGAGATCTGTTTGTGAACAATAGGGAGATGAAGTGTGTACGGTATAAACTTGTCAATGCACTGATGTTTTCTTTCAGGAAGGATAACTGGTTAGAAAGGTTATTCTATAGCTGTCAAAGACTGGATAAGAGAGATCAGCCAACCATCCCTCGGAACCTATTGAAGACTGATGCTGTGCTGTGGCAATGGGCTGTCTGGGAAGCAGCTCAGTTCACTGTTCTCTCAAAGCTACGAACTCCTCTGGGGAGAGCCCAAGATACATTTCAAACAATTGAAGGTAAAGTAAAAAATGCACTTTATTTTGATGAGATTTCTTTGGTAAGGTTGTGAGGCAAAAGTGTTCATGTGTAAGGCAAGAGGCACAATGGCTTTATTTTTCAGTGCTTATAGATTTTAAAGATGCTGCATAATTACTGTTAACTTGTGGTAGATTTTGAGAGATAGCATTGCTATCCCTTTGCACATTTAAACACAATACCATTTGGTAACTCTTTTTCCCCATGTTTTGGTAAAACGTGTAGGTATTATTAGGAGCCTTGCAGCCCACACATTAAACCCTGATCAAGATGTCAGCCAGTGGACTACTGCAGACAATGATGAAGGACACAGTAGCAACCAGCTCAGGCTTGTTCTCCTTCTGCAGTATTTGGAGAACTTGGAAAAGTTGATGTACAATGCATATGAAGGATGTGCCAATGCCCTTACCTCTCCACCCAAGGTTTGTCTGTCTTGCAGTGCTGATGTTGCTTGGAACAGTCTGAACAGTGTCTTCAGGATAGTTCATTTCTTAGCCATGAAATTCCAGAAAAACTTCTCAAAGTTTGAGGCTCTTAAAAAACTCCATCTTTAACTTTGGCATATTCCTGCAGAACCTGTTAAACCAGGCTTTGTTTCTGGAGTACCAGCTTGCATAGTGGTACAAGTCCAGTAAGACTGTAGTATCTCTGATTTGTAGCAGTCACTTATTTGTAGATTGTCAGCAGCCCTGTTATAAAGCAACACAGTTATTTAAAGCTTTAATTGCTTTTTGGGGAGTGTAGTAATTATTTATAAGCAACATACCCCTTGTGTATTTCTAAGTGCAAAACATTCTTCACTGTTGAAATAAGCTGTTCAATTACCAGACTTTGATGTGACAGTAATACATGATTTATAGTCAGTTCATACTAGGACTTCTGGCCTGCCAGTGTGCCTGGCCAGTTGCATGCTACATGTGATTTCAGACCACTTCCATTAATAAAAATAAAGATTAATTGAAAACTGGAGAAAATAACCCTTTCCTATTTTTGATATCAATCTTAAGTACTTAACCATTTTGGTTTGTGCAGAAGAATGTTGTTGTGAAACTTCTTTCCTGTCTCTGAAGGTTATCAGGACGTTCTTTTACACCAATCGCCAGACGTGCCAGGATTGGCTGACACGGATTAGACTTTCCATCATGAGAGTTGGATTGCTGGCTGGCCAGCCTGCTGTCACAGTCAGGCATGGATTTGATTTACTCACAGAAATGAAAACTAATAATAGTATCTCTCAGGTACTCTCTTTTCAAACTCTGGGGACTACTGCAGAAATGTTCACCATGATATTTTAAAAGAACTTAGCTAAGGCAACCAGTAGTTACTAAACCAAGTGGTATGTAAAAGAATGAGTTATTTCATGCCACATTTTTAATTTGTATGTTTTTATTTTGGTTGTGATGCTGTGGATTGGAGGTTAGGATGTACTGAACACATGTGGTCAATACAGGAATGAATGCTATAGCTAATTTATGGTTTTAATTGAACAATTTCTAATGTAGTGGAAACCTTGTGAAACTGGTACTGCATTAGTGTAAAGCCATCCCAAGCTTGTGGTAGTGTGATGTCTTTGCTTACCTGTGGGTATGAGAAGTAGGGTTGTGTCATGGGGGTATCCTTCCTCTAACTAGCAGCTATGTTCAGGGGTGGGATGGGTAGATAAAGTTGCTAAAGCCTTCTTGAAAGGGTTGAATAGTTTCTTCAGTACATTATTTGATTTGCTTAAATGTTTTATCAAAGGTGGTTTGATAGATATTTGTTACTTCGTGCTTGCTTACAAATTCTCATATAGGTACAAAACCACCACACAGTGATTGCTAGCCACTGGTGTTCAGGCTGGGGGTTCACAGCACAAACTCTTCCTTTGGCTCCCCTGCTCTTCCAAAAGCAGTGCAGTGGGTGGATATCAGGAGCACTTGTAGATGTCTGTAGTGAAATACTGCTTCACCATTTCTGCGTACTCACCCACAGACATGTGGCTCTTGCATTAGATGAGTTTTGTTAAATAATGCTTTTGGTTTGCATTTAGGGAAATGAATTGGAAGTGACAATTATGATGCTGGTAGAAGCATTATGTGAGCTTCACTGTCCTGAAGCCATTCAGGGTATTGCTGTCTGGTCTTCTGCTGTAGTGGGGAAGAGCCTCTCCTGGATCAATTCTGTAGCTCAGCAAGCAGAAGGACGGTAAGTGTTCACAAATTATTGGATGCTACATACCTGGATGTTGTTTCCTTCTAGGGAAAGTTCTGCTTCTCAGTCTTTTAAACTGCGGCATGAGTCAAGGCTGCTGCTGAATTTTCATGTCCATTATACTCAGTGAATCTTTTCAGAGATGTAATATGTATTTAATCAGTATCCAGCTGTACTTATTCAGATTAAAATTGTGACAGTCAAATATAAAACTCATTTGTTTCCTTCTGTCTCTACTTGATTTGAAGTTTACATTACATTAAAACTTTTATGGACAAGCTTTTATCAAATGCTATAACCTGGAAATTCATCCAGCATCCTCGTATCCTATCTTAATCCTTTGCTGAAGGTGATATGAGCTTTTTGAGCATTGGAGTAAAATAATCCTCAAAATCTAGTTTATTTACAAAAAAAACCAAAAACCCAACTTGGTTCTTTAAGATGCTGACTGAAATATTGAACTGTTTTAGGTTTGAAAAAGCAACTGCAGAATACCAGGAGCACCTCTGCTCCATGACTGGAGTGGATTGCTGTATAACAGGCTTTGACAAGACTGTTCTGAAGTTGGCCAATTCAAACAGTGTGAACAATGCCAGCCCAAAGCATTCCTTGAATGGTCAGTGTTTGTTTTCTTTTTAAGAGAAATACAACTGTGTAAATGTGTACATAAAATAAGAACATTCAGTGATACAGCCATGGTGAAGTCTGACTCTGAAATCTGAAAACCTGTTTCTGTCTGCAGTTAAACTGAACCACTTAATGCCCTTGAAACCAATATTATGTGTAGATAGGAGGGTTTGCAGTACTGAGGTCTAGCTGAATGAAACTGAAGGTAATAGGTAAAATTTTGTAACTTATTAATTTAAATCTAGTCTATTTTAGATCATCATAACTTAAACCTTAGTGTTTATCACATAATTGTAAGCGCACTAGTTATTCAGAGGTTTTTAACTACTAAGACTTAGTTGCATTATTCTGTTTCATCTTTGAAAATGAGCTTCCTTTGTTCCTAATTTAGTTGTTCAGTTTTTCTGTTTTGATGCTCCTTTACAGACGTAAACTAATTTTTTTCAATACCTTTTTTGAAAAGGTTCTTTTTTTCCTTAGAAAAAGTGTCAGTGGAAGAATACCGTTAAAGTTGTGTAACTGTTTGATTTTTTTTTTTTTAAATTAAGAGTTTTTCTTGATAAAAGACATAGAACTGCTGTTTGAAAATATATATTTAAGGGCGTGTTTATGTAAAAGTTTTTTATTTCGTAGGAGAAACTAGAAAAACTGTTCTGACTAAGCCAAGTGACTCTTCACCTGAAGTGATAAACTACCTGGGTAACAAAGCATGTGAATGTTACATTTCCATTGCTGACTGGTCTGCTGTTCAGGAGTGGCAAAACATGGTCCATGAACTGAAGAAAAGCAATAGTAATACCTCAATCAACCTGAAAGCAGATTTTAACTACATAAAGTAAGGGTATAATTCATTTTTTCAACCTTAGAGTAGAGTAGAGTACCTTGGAGTTCATTGTTTTACAACTGAAATATTAAAATGTTAATGGATTTTAAAAATTGGATGTCAGTTTGTAAGTAGAGGCATAGAAAGAAGAGAAGTGTGTTCTTGGGAGGCTGAAAACTTGGCCTTGGCATTTACAGATGGATGAAGAGATAAATAACATCAATCTAAATAGCTACTGTAGCTTTCTGGCTGCTGAGGCTGTTTAGTGTTCAAGAAAAAAAATGTTTCATTGAAGAAAAAAAGATACCAAATTTATTCTGCTTTACTCAGCAGAAGATGAATCCTTTTGCACAACTTAAATAAAATGTATCTCAGTAGTTCTTAAAAATATCTTTAATATACTAATTTAATGGAAAGAGTATAGGAAAGAAGTGGTCTTGGCCACTAAGTTTTTTAGTTTTTTCTTTTTTAAATGAAATTTAGAATTGTACCTTGTGCATTTAATTCCTGACCTTTGATATTTTTCTAGTTCATGAAAAAATACTTGTGACATTGGGTAGACCTTCAGAGTTTAAGGATAGTTTCTTTTTATTTGACAACTTAATTGTGTTCCATTCCTGCATGATTGTGGTAAACATAGTAAAATCCTTTTGGCTGAAATTTCTTGACTTGAAAATTAAAGCACAGAAAGAAGCAGTGAAATAAAATCCTGCAGGTCTAAAAAGGTGACTGCTTCTGTCAGAGAAAGGGGCTCTTCTTTCCCTTTGGTACTGAATTCATTCATTTGGTACAGAACTAGTGCCTTTTATTGAACTATGTGATAATTGAGATTTTTGCTTAGAATTAATCATTAGTGCTCTGTAGGATTTGGAGTTACTCTTGAGTCTTTTCTTTCTGTTGTGTACTTGGCAACTGAAATGAAGTAAGAAATATGAAAATTAAACTATAAATGTTGAATTGCAGATCTTTGAGCAGCTTTGAGTCTGGACAACTTACTGAATGCACTGAACAACTAGAATTATTACCAGGAGAAAATATCAACCTGCTTGCAGGGGGATCCAAAGAAAAAATAGGTATAAATGCATAAATTAACATTTATTTCAAATGCAAAAATAAATATTTCTTTGTGTGTCTGTCTGTATAAATGACAGACTGAAACTTCTGAAGGCAATTTGCTGTGTTCAGTGGACTGACCATAACCCTTATGAATCAAGCTTCAAAATGATTGACACTGGTCATCCTAAATGCTGATGCAAGTGTGTTTTCTGGATTTGATGTGACTGTTCATAAATAATCTGTGGTGAATATCCATAATATTCTATTATTAATACATAGACATATAAAATATATATATTTTTAAAAGAGGGTGTTTTTTTCCTAACTTTCTTACTGTGAAAAATGCATTATCAGATGGTGAAACATGATAAAATTTGGCAGTTTTAATTGGTTTCAATTGTTTAATCTCCATGTAGACATGAAGAAGCTCCTTCCTAATATGCTAAGTCCTGATCCACGAGAACTTCAAAAAGCAGTTGAAGTTCAGCTTTTGAGAAGTTCAGTATGTCTGGCAACAGCTGTAAACCACATAGAACAGGAGCAAAAGTGGCAGTCAATATCTGAGTAAGTTGAAATGTGCTATGAATTAATGTGAAACCTGTGAAAACCTGTTTTAGTTTAACATAACTTTGTGTAAAGCTTCAGCATCCATGTCAGTTCTAGCTGTTGTGAGTTAGAAGCTTAGGAAAAATAAGATTGTTTAACATGGAATTCATATAGTTTATAAAGTACTTCTGTGTCAGCTTAATAATAAAGTATTGTAATGCAACGTGTATGATATTGCAACACTTTCTCACCATCCTTTTAAAGATACTGATTTTGGGTTTTTTCCAGTAATTTTGATATCACGATTAACTCTTACAGTCTAGCTAAGAAAAATGACTGTCCTGATGCTTTAATTTCAGAAATCTTATAAAGTACCTGAAGCAAACCTCCCGCATTGCTATTGGGCCTCTGAGGCTTTCCACGCTCACCGTGTCTCAGTCTTTACCAGTGCTGAGCACTCTTCAGTTGTACTGTTCTTCTGCTTTGGAAAACACTGTATGCAACAGGCTGACATCAGAGGTAATTCTGTGTGTTTAAAACCTAAATTGGGTAATGTCTTTTGCCATGTTATATTGTGGAGTGTTGAATATAAAACATGCATTAATTGTTTTGACTGTTAATCGTACTGTGAAAAGACCTCATTTAGTTTTCTAATGTGCCTTGACCTAAGTTTTTATAAGTTTACATCCAATTCTCTCTATAGTTATAAATATACCTCTCTTTGAATTACAGTATTTTTGAACTGTTATTGATAGTTGCCTTTTAAAGTGTTGGTATTTCTTCTCTGAATGCATTGTAGCATGCACTTAATTTACTTTCAAAACAACTTAAAAATATTCTAATAAAAAATCACTTCAGCAATTAGAAACTGAATGTCAGACTTCAACCACTATGAATTTTCTAGATGTAATTTCTAATCACTGTTCAGAAGATAACAGTTCTTAGTGTTGTCCTCTCGAAATCAAACATAAAATGTATTTCTCTTAATTACAGTGTGGTTAATAGTATAAATAAAAATGTTTGCTCTAAAAATGGTTTTTGGTTTTAATTAATGAAGATGCATTGTAGCAAAGTTGTCTCTCAAGACAGCTGTGCAACTTCTGTGCCTCTTGCAGGACTGCCTTATACCTCTCTTCAATGAAGCGTTGAGGTCATGCAAGCAGCACGATGTAAGGCCATGGATGCATGCCCTGAGGTACACGGTGTACCAGAATCAACTGATGGAAAAGCTTAAAGGTGTGTAACTCTCATTATGGTGGTGGGAAAAGCAAATGCAGAATTTGAACTGAAGTTGTCTGTGAAAGCAGCAGCTGTGTCTTTTTCTAGTATTTTAGATTAAATACTTCTTAAAAGCTAAGTTTTTTTCCTTCAGGTGTCTTGTTGTACTAGTCATTGTCTTGATTAGTGCTGTAATGTAGACAGTGTCAAAAAGGAAAACAACATTCTGAAGTGGTTAATAGTTGTGTACTTCTCTCCTAATAACCCATTAATTGCTCATCACTTCATATTTAACTGCTTTCACTTTTGAACATTTCAACATTATGAGTAATGGGTCTTCACAAACAGTCATGAAAGCCATTTAAATGTGCAGTATGATAAGAGGAAATGGGAGAAAAAAAGTTCTGTCAGGGGACAAGTAGGCTTATTAGCTAAGAATGGTTATAGAAGAAAAAATCATGTGCCCAGCAGATAATCTATGGATAGAATTTTTGTTTCAGATGGGATATATAAATATTCTAGGCAGAAATGAAGTAGTCTAAATTTCTGAAGCAATTTTTACTGATGTCCATGTACACAGTACATTGGGCAGACATTCTCTGTGCGTCAGACAGTGATTTAATACTTTTGTTTACAATGTCTTGCTCCCTTCTTTAGAACCAACAGTCCCAATTAAAAGCCATCTAATGGAACTGGGCTTAACAGCAGCGAAGTTTGCACGGAAGCGCGGAAACATCGCCCTGGCCACGCGGCTGCTGGCCCAGTGCAGCGAGGTGCAGCTGGGGAAAACCACCACTGCACAGGACTTAGTCCAGCACTTCAAAAAATTGTCTGCACCGGGTCAGATAGATGAAAAATGGGGTCCTGAACTTGATATTGAGAAAACAAAGTTGTTATACACAGCAGGTGAGTGTTATGTTGTAGTGATTTGAGCTATTTTTCCTTATAACCAGGCTAATTCCCCTCACCTTGAAGTCACAGTAGGGCAGTTTCATTAGGAACTGATTTCATCCCATTAGCCATTATCTGTCTGAAAGTGTTTTCACAAGTTTTTTCATGCTTGCCATTCTTCAGAAGAAAATTTTCTGTGTAAAAATATATTGCTACAAGTTGTATCTGAGTGTGCTGACTTTCTGAACTGTTTTAAATAATAGCAGTGTACTGAAGATCTGCTTTCTGTGATATGCAGGTCAGTCAACGCATGCCATGGAAATGCTGAGTTCTTGTGCCATATCTTTCTGCAAATCTGCCAAAGCTGAGTATGCAGTTGCTAAATCTATTCTCACACTGGCTAAATGGATTCAAGCAGAATGGAAGGAGATCTCAGGACAATTGAAACAAGTGTATAGAGCTCAACAGCAACAGAATCACACTGGCCTGTCTACCTTGTCTAAAAACATATATAATTTGATTGAGCTGCCAGCTGTTAATACACTGGAAGATGAATATCCCAGGATTGAAAGTGAATCTACAGGTATGTTTGTTCTCATTGTTCTTTTTTAAAATTAGTTAGTGATAAATATAGTGAGGGATACCATCAGTTATATTGATAAAGACTGAGTGCTCCATCACTCATGTGTTTGTTTTCCTAATACATGTGCCAAGAGTGTGCATTTTGTGCAAGAGGTAACTATACACAGTTAAAAAACCCAAACACCTTAATATTGGTATTTCACATTTTTCTCCTTCAAGTAATGGTGGCCTGAGGAAGAAACTGGGATATGTTTATTTTGTATTGACGATATCAGTTATTGTCCTGTGTGTGTTTGCTTTCAGCTTGTGTATTTGCTAAAGTTTGAATTAGATCTTTCAGGTTTAAGCATGGACAGGATTTATGTTATGAAGGCCCCCATAAGTGTGAAAAGTACTTTAGGTTTTTTCCATTATCTTTAATCTGGAATTAATCTGAACACTTCTGCTGTTGTTGCAGAATGTGTTCTCATTCCTGATTTCCAGCAGACTTTTCTTTAAATGTTAAGATAAATTCTATTTTTCTTTAAACTTGGATTTCATAAATAACTTTATTCCTCTGAGCCAGCATTATTGTAGAGCTGTTGGTGGATGTTAAACAGTAGGTTCTTTCTGACTTGATGGCGAAGAAAAGAAATATATACACAAACACAACCACAGTGCCCTGGGTACTTCCTAGAAGTCTCTCTGAAGCACTGTGCTCCTTTGGAGGTCATGAGTTCCTTGCCTCAGTTCCACCTCTTTGTGAAAGAGGAAGGAATTGTAGACTGTCAGCAGTGGTTGTTGGCAAATGGAAACTAGACTTTATTTTAAAGCTGTGTCAGAACTGAAAAATAATTGCATATTAGAAAATTTTGAACTGTTGGGTATTAATTTTACTAAAAAAATACTGTATACCCATAATTTTTTGGTGTTATTTTCTGTGCTAAGGAAGGCAGAAGTAGGTTTTACACTGTAACACCTATTACTCTATTTCTCCCATCACAGTAAACATTGGAGTTGGAGAACCAGACTTCATCTTGGGCCAGCTGTATCATTTGTCTTCAGTACAGGCACCTGAAGTAGCCAAGTCTTGGGCAGCCCTGGCTAGCTGGGCTTACAGATGGGGCCGCAAAGTGGTTGATAATGCCAGGTAAATACAGCCTAATGCTTGAATTTGTACAGTACAGTTGGTTTTCTAAAGATAAACCTTATCTGTGTATTTATGATTACTGTTGTATGTGGTCTGAAGTTTCCTGTGAGCAGAGAAATGAATATTCTCTTGGTTAGTTGCCTCTGTAAAACAAAGCTAACTTAATTCTGAGATAAAGATGATTTCTGCCTTCAAAAAATTTTATACATAGACTTGCAGTAACTCTACAAATACTCATGTGATGGGGATCAATAATTCATTAACTGTTACAGTCAGGGAGAAGGTGTTCGGCTGCTGCCCCGGGAGAAATCTGAGGTTCAGAGCTTGCTCCCAGACAACATTGCAGAGGAGGACAAGGAGAAAATCTATGGCATTCTTGGGCAGGCAGTGTGTCGGCCAGCTGGGATTCAAGTAAGTGTAGATTTGTTTGAAAAAACATTCGTCTTCAGCATGAACCTTATTTTCCTCTTCTTGCAGCATGTTAACTCTTTTAAGTGTCTTAAAGTAAAAATTCAGACAATACAAGAAACCATCTGTTAGCTATGTGGTAACCCACCTGTTGGATGAACTATGGTAATGGGATCAAGTGATGCAGTTGCATGAGCTGCTAGGCACAAACTGACTTAGGAACTAAGACTGCTTGTAGAAATTGTTGGAGGACTTAATCAAACCTGCTTTCCCTTTATTTGCATTTAGGATGAAGATATGACTCTACAAATCACTGAGAATGAGGACAATGAAGAAGATGATATGGTGGATGTGATATGGCGTCAGTTATTAACAAGTTGTCCCTGGCTTTCAGATCTTGAAGAAAATGCAACAGAAGGATTAATTAAAGTCTGGAGGAAAGTTGTAGACAGAATCTTCAGTCTCTATAAACTGTCCTGCAGTGCATACTTTACTTTCCTCAAACTCAATGCTGGGCAGGTTAGTGTTGATGTGGAAACCAAGTTAAAAAGTTTTCTAGATGAGGCTATGAGCTATATACTTAACTTAGAGGAGTATTTCTATGTTTCAAGGTTCCACTTGATGAAGAAGATCCCAGACTGCACTTAAGAAACACCTCTGAGCAAAGCACTGATGATGTAATTGTGATGGCAACCCTGAGACTGTTACGATTGCTTGTGAAACATGCTGGAGAACTTAGACAGTATCTAGAGCATGGGCTAGAAACTACCCCTACTGCTCCTTGGAGAGGTAAGCATATGTTATCTAGCTGTTAAAATTGATTTTGAGGCATTTTCTCTAAATGCAGAAAGCTGTTCATTGCACTTTGATAAAATTTTAATTTAAGTGTGAGGAAAAGGGACCCTGTCTTTTATTAAGTCACCGAAGATGTTAAAGTCTGCCATATACTCTGATTGTAAAGTTTATAAGTAGCACAGATTTTGATGCCCTCCTTCCCCCACTTGAAGGCATAGAAAGGAGAAAGGGGATGTGGTTTGTGAAGTATTACATCACATGACCACTCTAAAAAACAAACGAGGTGAGGTTTTTTTAGTTATAGTTGAGAAAGGTGTGTGATTAAAGCCACATGTTTCAGAAGTAGTTGTTTGTCACTGCACTGCAGGTTCTGGTTGTTCAGGGACTTCCCCCTAAAGGTTATAGAGTTAGTGTGGGAGGCAGAGAAGAGGAGGCCACCTATTGTAAAATTGCACTTTTCTTTTGGACTTTTTTGTAAATTAGTAAATTAGTTCTTCTTTGATTTACATTCTCTCTATGTAAATCAAAAGAGAAAAGAAACATGCTTTTAAAAATAAAATTCTATCTCATTTGAAGAGGAATGAAGTGAATCAGCACATTTCCTTTTCCTCTTTCTGCAGGAATTATTCCCCAGCTTTTCTCTCGCCTGAATCACCCGGAGGTGTACGTTCGTCAGAGCATTTGCAACTTGCTCTGTCGAGTTGCTCAGGATTCTCCTCATCTCATCCTCTATCCTGCAATAGTGGGAACCATTTCACTTAGCAGTGAATCCCAGACTTCAGGTATGGAGAAAGGGAAAACGTGTTCAAATAAACTTAAGCTCCTATATTTTTATGTACTGGGTAGGATGATGCAGAGGTGGTTTTTTTGTTTTCTCAGTTTTGATTTTAAGAATATTTTTATTATGGGAATTTACTGATATCCTTAATCAAATTTACCAGATTTTGCAAATTTTTCTTATACTTCACCAGTACTTAATGGGGACCTGATGCTGAATAAATTGGAGTGATACATCTTACTGTAGCTAATATTTTATCATCTGTTTTTAATTTAGGAAACAAGCTGCCTTCTGCCATCCCTACTTTGCTTGGTAATATACAAGGAGAAGAACTGTTGGGTGGTGAATGTGATGGAGGGAGCACTCCAGCTTCCCAAGAAAGTAGTAAAGATGATACAAAAGCTGGATTAAATGAAGATCAAGCAATGATGCAAGATTGCTACAGCAAAATTGTGGAGAAACTCTCTGCTGCAAATCCAACAATGGTATTGCAGGTAAATAATCCAAATGTATGTTACTGGGGTGCTTGAGCCACAAATATGTAATTTGTGTCTTGGGTTTTGGCCTACTAAAAGTTTGTGTCTCTTTTTCCCAACTTGTTCATCTACTGAAACAAATCTGAATTTTAGTTCTTTTGAAAAGAGACTCTTGCCTTCTCCAGGTTCAGATGCTTGTGGCTGAGCTGCGCAGGGTTACAGTTCTCTGGGATGAGCTTTGGTTGGGAGTTCTCCTGCAGCAGCACATGTACGTCCTCAGACGGATTCAGCAGCTGGAAGATGAAGTCAAGCGGGTCCAAAACAACAACACTCTACGGAAGTATGTCAGTTTCCATAGTACAGGGATAATCATAACAAATGTTTATTCTTGGGGAAGTAAATAGTCAAATGAATCAGCAGTGATGTTTCTGAATCCATTCTATCCCAGCTGCTGCTTTGTAAGCCTGGGACCTTATTTCAGGAACATTTTATGCTACAGCTACTTCTCTAGTCAGATGGGAGAAACAGTCTACCTGTGAATCCATGTTGTGATTTCTTTAGTAATAACATGTTAGAACCCAATTTATATTGTATTGTGGATGATGAGATCCTATAGTTCTCCATTTCCAAGTCAGAGGAAATGAGTATACACCAGTTAACATGCTTAATCTATTTAGACATTACTGTAAATGCAGATATTTGGAGCAAACAAGAATGTCTTGATCTGATTTTAGTTTTCAGTGTTGAGCAAGTCTGTGTTTCTCCCTCACCTGGGTTCTCCTGTGAACAGAGTAGTGGAAGAACAGATCCATTCACTGGGCACCTGGCTAAACTTAAGAATGCCTCTTGTATTTCTGTAGTCGGGACTGACATAGGATGGGAGAACAGAATAATCTGAATGTCTCCTCTCCTTTATAGTTGGGTGCATCCTCAACAAGTAGTAGTAAAAAAGTCTTTTAATAAAGGAAATCGGTTGCTTAAAGTGATTTCTGCTCAGAGCTTCTAATCAGGGTTTCTGGTGGTGAACAATGCAAATTTCAAATGTTTTTTTAAAAAAAGGTGTGGTTCAGAGGAACACTTATTCAAGGTGGAATGAAATACTCTTCATTTTAATATAAGCATAACTGAAGACCTCATTTTAGAGAAGTAATAATTTTTGTGAGTTCTTCAGTGTCTCAGTTATTGTTTAATGCTGTCCTCATGAGAACTTGGTTTTATGGCATTAAGAGGTTTCTGTGTGTTTTTTATAACAGAGAGGAGAAAATAGCAATCATGCGTGAAAAGCACACAGCTCTGATGAAGCCCATTGTGTTTGCTCTGGAACACGTGAGGAGCATCACTGCAGCTCCTGCAGAAACTCCTCATGAGAAATGGTTTCAGGATAACTATGGAGATGCAATTGAAAATGCACTAGAGAAGCTTAAGAATCCTTTGAATCCGGCTAAACCTGGAAGCAGCTGGCTCCCATTTAAAGAGGTATCACATGCAAGAGGAAGAGTACAGTGTAGAGGCACTTGCTGCTCTTGCTGCACCATGTGCTTGACCCTCTCCTTCTCTTGCCGCTCTTTTACCATATGAAGATTGCAGCCTCAAACTTTGTCTTAGCAGTCAGCACAGGCAAACACTAAAGCACAATATTTTTTGCCTCTAGCCAGTCCTATTGATTGTCTGTTATTGCATTTCTACCCATTGAAATTACATTTTTCAAATCTTGCAGCTTCTTCTGTGTGGGATGCTGTCAGCTTTGGGAGCAGAGGGCTTTCTTTCTTTTAAATACTGTCTTTCTGAAACTCTGGTATTTGAGTTTAGTTGATTTAACAAGTTAATTCTGTATATCTAAGCATAGTCCTTGGGCTGTGCAGCAACCCTCAAATGATCAACTCTTCCCAGAGGTCCTTTGTCAATTATGTCATCTTCTCTTAGTTTATGGGTCTGAAGAGAAACTAAATATTCACTTGTCTCTCCAGAGCCAGCCTGGTGTTTTTAAAACCAGAACAGAGGTTTTACATGCAAATAGACCTTTTTTACTTGTACTTCCTCTTCTGCTTTGTAGAACAGACAAGCATTCAGATATAAACAGGAGGTTGCTGAATGCTGCTGCCTTTAACCACAGCTCAGATATTTATAAATACAGGAGCAAACCGTTTGAGGAGCATAATTTGTTATGATTTTGCTTCTTGTCACTGCACAGGGTATATTTGCTGCATAGAGGATGTTGTTTAGTTTTTGTAATCTTCATCCTAAACTGTGGATTAGCAGCATGGCAAGGATGCAAAGGAGTTTAGGAAAAACCTTTGTTTTCTGGAAGATGACCACCATTAAGTCTGGTTTGATGGTGTTTTTGTTCTTAATGCTAACTGTTAAGGTGAACACCAACCTAAAAGAAAAAAAAATTTCTTTGCAATAGGTAATGCTGAGCTTGCAGCAAAGAGCACAGAAACGGGCCAGTTACCTCTTACGACTTGAAGAAATCAGTCCTTGGCTGGCTGCCATGATGAACACTGAAATAGCACTTCCTGGAGAGGTGTCCACCAGGGACACAGTCACCATCCACAGTGTGGGCAGCACCATCACCATCCTGCCAACCAAAACCAAACCTAAGAAGCTGCTTTTCCTGGGTTCAGATGGCAAGAACTATCCCTACCTGTTCAAAGGTAAGTAATAGAATTTTTCTCATACCAGGTACTGTCTCTTGTTTTAAGTTAGACTCTATTAAAGTCAGGAAGACTGTGTGGTACAGCTCTAGTTTTATTTGCCTGAATGATAGAGAGAAAGAGGAGTTTGAAGATTTGCTCTCTCTCTTCCCTACCTCTCACTTCACCAGATATTTTAAAAGGAATTTTGCCGTGTGAAACTGTAAGTAAAAATCCCTTCTTTACAAGGCTTTCATCAGAAGTAATGCTCTGCTTGGATATTGATAGGATTAGCTGGATGCAGTTTTCCATAGGCTTAACGTAGCCCATGAAAGACAACTTTGGAGACTTCTTGTTTTGCCTGCAAGGGAAAGGCCTATTTGTTCTGTTGTAGCTATTGTGTGTACTGCTCACACAGCAAGCTGGCATAAAGTGGTAGGTAAATGCCATGTAAACACTTTGCTTTAGGCCAACCAACTCATCCTTAATCTACATATTATGAAGATAATCATAGTCTGAAATGTAGTAGATTTTAAAAAATACTAAATTTTGGGCTTTAGGAGAATTTTTTTATCTAGAAGCTAAATTTTAAACAAACTTCTTGCAGGTTTGGAAGACTTGCACCTAGATGAGAGGATCATGCAGTTCTTATCCATTGTGAACACCATGTTTGCCACGATCAACCGGCAAGAGACACCACGGTTCCACGCCAGGCACTACTCGGTGACACCCCTGGGGACAAGGTCAGGCCTCATCCAGTGGGTGGATGGAGCCACACCTCTGTTTGGGCTGTACAAGCGCTGGCAGCAGCGGGAAGCTGCTCTGCAGGCACAAAAGGTAACAGCTCTGTTCATGCTTGTTTTGGTTTGCTTTGCTAAGTCACGTGGTCTTACAAGGATTGTGTTTTGTTCATAATAATGCAGGAGGGTTCTGTGTGTTCATGTATCTTGGGACTTCACCAGAAATCAATAGAATTGCATGTCTGTTATTTATATATAATTACAGTATGTAACATAAAAATGCTCTTCTGGCATGATAATTCAAGAGAACTGTTTTTTACAAATAGAATTAACCTTGATTGAAATTATTTTAGTTCCATATCTTGTTTACTCATTCTCATTTCATTCAAAATACAGTTTATGCAGTTACATTTATGAGATCTGCTTTGAGAGTAGAATTAGGACAAAACAATGTGCTTTCAGTCTATTTAGACCTTAACTACTGAATTTTGAAAGCAGTCTCTGAGCTGAAGAAGTCATGCTCAGTCATGGCATTGATTTAATATTTAGTTCTCACCAAAATTTGGGATATGTTTCTGTGCTAATACAGAAACATTTTTCAACTACTATTTTTATCTCTTCTAGGCTCAGGATTCTTACCAGACCCCTCAGAACCCTGGAATAGTTCCTAGACCTAGTGAACTTTACTACAGTAAAATTGGACCTGCTTTAAAGGCAGTCGGGCTTAGTCTCGACGTGTCACGTCGTGACTGGCCCTTGAATGTCATGAGGGCTGTTCTGGAGGAGCTGATGGAAGCAACTCCCCCAAATCTCCTTGCTAAGGAGCTCTGGTCATCCTGTACCACACCAGATGAGTGGTGGAGAGTTACACAGGTGAGTTACAACAGCTGTATTTTACATAGGAGAGGCTGTGGTTTTAATGGGATGAGGGACACCAACTGCCTGAGGTGTGGTACTTGTGAGTTTGGAGAGCTGGTGCTGCTGTGAGTTTTGGTGAAGTGTTGGCAATTGTGCCATTGAATTTAAACGTGGGTATAGACCAGATAAGTCTACGTTATTATACTAGAATTATCAGCCTGAAAAATGAAAACTCTTGTAAGATACCATCAAACAACAAATAGAAAACTGCTTGGAATAAGTTGGGCTTGATTTGTTTTACACTTACACTTAAAGTAATGTTTTAAGATGGTAGTCAGTCCAATGTGTTGGCAGAGGATTCCCACAAATAATTTTTTCCTGAAACTCTCTTTTAAGTCGTATGCAAGATCCACTGCAGTTATGTCCATGGTTGGCTACATCATTGGTCTTGGAGACAGACATCTGGATAATGTTCTTATAGATATGACTACAGGAGAAGTTGTCCACATAGATTATAATGTTTGCTTTGAAAAAGGTAATTTAAAAAATGCTCTATGTTATTCAAATAAAAGGTTTTCTTTCTTAGCAATTAAAAGAAACAACTTAATTTTTTATCTTAAAGGGAAGAGCCTTAGGGTCCCAGAGAAGGTTCCGTTCCGGATGACGCACAACATTGAAACAGCCCTGGGAGTGACAGGAGTGGAGGGGGTGTTCAGGCTTTCTTGTGAGCAGGTATGGTTGGAGATTTGAAAACTGAGGGCCATCACTGCCCAAATACTGTCTTAGAACTTTTCTATTCTACATACTGCTGCTGGTTTGTAGAGCCTTCACCTTTCTGCTGTGATTGTAATTGGGCTTACTTTAGCTATATCCCATGGTAGGCATTTAAGAAACATGAGATTGTCTGATAAATGCACATGCAAGTAGTAGCACAACTAAAATTTAGGTTGAAAGGGGGACTCCTAGTTGTAGATTAAAATGTTATGTTTTTCCTGAATTATTTTTGAGATGTTTTTCTTGCCCTCTTCCTTTGGGACTCAACCTGTACAAACATGACAGATATGTTTTTAAAAAGAAAAAGGCTCTGAGGAAGGGAGATTTTTCCTCCTTAAGTATCTGTGGCTTGTGCATAGAGTTTGTGTGGAAGGCTTGATCTTCCCACAAGCTTAGCTGCATTTGTACCCCCTGTGGTGTTCTTCCTGTCTCTGTAGTAGTTAGGGATACATTATGGATTTCTGTACCTACTCAAGTACAGTATTTTGCCTCTAAGTTTCCACTGTTGTACAAGGAGAACACAGAATCAGAACGAGTCTGTTTAAAATATGATGCAGGTCCTTCATATAATGCGGCGTGGGAGAGAGACTTTGCTTACACTGCTGGAGGCTTTTGTTTATGATCCACTGGTGGACTGGACAGCTGGAGGAGAGGCAGGATTTGCTGGGGCAGTCTATGGTGGTGGTGGCCAGCAGGCTGAAAACAAGCAGAGCAAAAGGGAAATGGAAAGGGATATTACACGGAGTCTCTTTTCCTCGAGGGTGGCCGAGATAAAGGTGAGTTTACTGCAATAATTTTCTATTTTTAATCCAAAGTAGGCTCTGTGCTTTCATTATATTTATTTGCATTTTGGGAATGGGGGAAGAGATGGTCATATATCAGCAATAGTTCATGAATTTTATTCTGATAAATTGAGTTTATGTGAATAGAAGTGTTTCTATTGAACTTGCAAGTTCAATAAATTTTCAGTTTCTGCATGCTTAATTCTAAAACATGTTTTAGTGCTTTGCCTGAATCTGGGCTAGGAGAATAACAATAGAGGTTTAGAGAGCAGTTTAAATAAAGAATGTCTGTTAAGGTTTGGCAGTTGTAGCACTGGAAGCAGTGCTATATGAATGGCATTGTTGAAGGGTTAAGTTCTGCCATAGCCTTACCTTCTGCTGTCAGTTTGATTTAGTGCAGTTTGGTAACATCTGTGTCTTGATTGCAGGTTAACTGGTTTAAGAACAGAGATGAAATGCTTGCTGTGCTGCCAAAACTGGACAGTAGTTTAGAAGAGTACCTGAACCTGCAGGAGCAGTTAACAGATGTAGAAAAGTTGCAAGGAAAACTGCTGGAAGAGATAGAATTTCTGGAAGGTGCAGAAGGAGTGGATCATCCCTCCCACACACTTCAGCACAGGTACAGAGGAGCCAGGAATTCTGTCAGAAGTCTCACAGTTCAATACAGATGGTGTTTTAACAATGTACTTATGGATTAAATGTTAGGAATTTGTATATGAGTGAATAGCTGGGTAAAAGCTATTGCAGTAAGGAGGTCACTCCTTGTGCAGAAGAACTACTGAAACCTTTTCCTACTGAATATTCTTATTCATGTCCTGCACCTCATACTCCATCAATATAACTTGTGCTAGTCCAAGTTCCACACTTGATCCTGAAGGCAAGAGAGGGAATGTTCTGAAAGTGGTGTCCCATCATTATAATCCACATAAGGGAGCTATTGATATATAGCACAAAAATATTTTCTTGTAGGTTTCTAATTTTTTAAGTTATTTTTGAAGGTTATTTGAAATTAATCAAGTATTTCAGAATTGCATGAATAGGCACAGGCATTAATTAGTTTGTAGGAAAACAATTAATTAATAATACAACACTGTTAGTTTAATGTAATTGGTGAGAACATGTTCATTCCCTGGTTAACAGTTGTATTGTTCAATACTGTTCTGTATTCTATGGTGTTAAGTACTTTCTTTCTTGTAGTACTTACTTGATTCTGTGGCTTCAATAATTCAGGTATTCTGAGCACACACAGTTGCAGTCTCAACAAAGAGCTGTCCAGGAAGCCATCCAGGTGAAGCTGAATGAGTTTGAGCAGTGGATAACCCATTACCAAACTGCCTTCAGTAATTTAGAGGCAACACAACTTGCAAGTCTGCTCCAAGAAATCAGCACACAAATGGACCTAGGTACAAAATAGTATTTCTGGGGGTGGTTTTAATGGTTTGAAAATAACTTGAGTTTAATATCAGGAAGCATTATGAATCTCCTCTAACTTAAAGGCAATGATCTGTATGTAACAAGTTAAAAGAAAGGGGCTTCTTCAAGGGGTGATCTAGAGCACTTCAAGGTTTCAGTGCCAAGCTGTCTGAAGGAACTTGTCTGTCTTATCCTACCTGGGCATGAGATTCTCTTACCTTGTGCTCAAAATTCTCAATATGAATTCTCTGTGCTTCCTTCATAACAAGTAAAAAAAAAAAAAAAATTGAAAAAGTTGTTAATGCTCAGTATTTGTATTGTATAAAACGTGTCTTCAGACATATCTTTATTTTTAACCTTCTTTCTTAAAAGGTCCTCCAAGTTATGTGCCAGCAACAGCATTTCTGCAAAATGCAGGCCAGGCACATCTAATCAGCCAGTGTGAACAGCTGGAAGGAGAGGTTGGTGCTTTTCTGCAGCAGAGGAGATCTGTGTTACGTGGCTGCCTGGAACAATTGCACAACTATGCAACAGTAGCTCTGCAGTATCCAAAAGCTGTGTTCCAGAAGCACCGAATAGAGCAGTGGAAAACCTGGATGGAAGAGCTCATTTGTAACATGACCATAGAGCGTTGTCAGGATATCTTTAGGAAGTAAGTTGACAGAATAATGACTTGGTCAAAGAATGTCATATTCAAGCTACCACCCTAATTTTGTAATTTAAACAAATACTTTTGCAAGGACCTATCTAATTATAAAACAAACCAACATTAAGTTGTAATTCCAGAAATTTGGAGTGAATATGAAAAAGTGCTTTAAAAATACCATTCCAGAATTTAATATGTGTACTTCAACAAGAAAATCAAGTAACATTGTCCTGTAATGAACAAATGGAGAATTCACCTTTGTGGCTTCAGAGTAGGGATATTTTGAGTTTTAGAAACTTCTAGCATTTAAAAATCAATAAGGAAGGGTTTTTTTTTTTTAATCTAGTAGATTTTCAAGCAGTTTCTGGTTCTTTTTTTCTTCTTAAGTCAGGCTGTTTCAACATTATTATGGCTTGGCTTAAAAGATCTAGATGATATTTGAGCATTTCCTCTGAAATCTTTCTTTTTATCTTCTATTCATTCTTTGCTTCAAGGACAGTTTTCTTATATCCTTGCAAATAAGTGTGGGATATGGTGCATTTTAGGACCTTATGAAAGCATTGTTAGGGTAGTCATCAACCTCTTGCAGTATTTAGAGTTAAGAATCACAGAATAATGAGGTTGGAAAAGAGCTCTAAGATCATTGAGTCCAACCTGTGCCCTAACACCTCAACTAGACCATAGCACCAAGTGCCATGTCCAGTCTTTTTTTAAACACATCCAGACACGGTGATTCTACCACCTCCCTGGGAAGAGCATTCCAGTCCTTTTTTCTTCTTTTGGTGAAAAAATTTTCCTGATATCCAACCTGTACCTTCCCTGATGTAGCTTGAGACTGTGTCCTCTGGTTCTGTCAGTGCTGCCCGGTGGAAGAGACCAACCCCACCTGTCTACAGCCTCCCTTCAGGAAGTTGTAGAGAGCAATGAGGTCACCTCTGAGCCTCCTCTTCTCCAGGCTAAACAGCCCCAGCTCCTTCAAACGTTCCTCACAGGGCTTGTGTTCCAAGCCCCTCCCCAGCCTTGTTGCCCTCCTCTGGCTGCGCTCAAGCATCTCAGCATCCTTCCCAAACTGGCCCAGAACTGCACGCAGTAGGTGATTTAGGAACAGTTCGAACACAGACTGTTTTTCCTACCTGCAGAGCAGAAAGCAGTCTGTTCCCACCTGAGGAGGGGAAACGTGGTCCCTGTCCTTGTGTTCCACAGGTACGAGATGCAGTACGCCCCCCAGCCCGCGCCCAGCGTGTGCCAGTTCATCACGGCCACGGAGATGACGCTGCAGCGCTACGCGGCCGACATCAACAGCCGGCTGATCCGGCAGGTGGAGCGCCTCAAGCAGGAGGCCGTCACCGTGCCCGTGTGCGAGGAGCAGCTCAAGGAGATCGAGCGCTGCATCAAAGTGTTCCTGCACGAGAACGGCGAGGAGGGCTCGCTCAGCTTGGCCAGCGTCATCATCTCTGCTCTGTGCGCCCTGACCAGGTGAGTTCCCTCGGGGAAAGCTCCCGGTGGAGGCCACATCACAGGAACGGTCAGTGATGGATTCTGTGAGGAGTGGCAGCGAGCACCGTGTCTAAGTGTCTCCATTCATCCAGGCGAAACCTGATGATGGAAGGTGCAGCGTCCAGTGCTGGAGAGCAGCTGGTTGATTTGACTTCCAGAGATGGAGCCTGGTTCCTGGAGGAGCTTTGCAGCATGAGTGGCAATGTCACGTGCCTTGTGCAGCTGCTGAAGCAGTGCCATCTTGTACCCCAGGACTTAGACATTCCGAACCCCATGGAAGCATCAGAAGCTGTTCACTTAGCCAATGGAGTATATATCTCACTTCAGGTGATTCTTTTATGCTACTCTTTCCCCCATCCTTCAAGGCTTCAGCGAAGTCATTCTTAATACATTCTTCCTTAATGAGCTAAGTGTTTGTTTATGATGCTGCAGAGATTTTTTCACAAGTTTTGCTCCTGATTGCTGTATTTGATTGAGCTGAACAGGCAGTTGCTTCTGTCATTTTTATTGGTTAAAAGAAACCTTTTTGATCTATACATAAGAAATTGCAAAAAACTGCTGTCAAGTGAGTAACCTTGAGGAAGACGTTGGTATCAGCTTTATAAGCACACCAGCTTCATGTCTGCTTTTCATTTTTCTGTTCTGTTGCTGGCAGTCCAGATCAACTTCCAAACTCTTCAAACTGTGTTCTGTTTTCTGCTCCTGCTAAACTTTACTTATTTTCTCCTGAATCAAATTAGTTTCAAATAAACTCAGAAAAGCTGTTGTACAGGCCCCTGTCTCCAATATTGAGTAAGAGAAAAATGCATTTATAATTTTGTGGTTCAGAAATGTTTCCACATTAATAAAACCCAAAAACCCCATGAAGGGCAGTCTGAGTGAAACATCTACTGAAGACTAATGTGCTTTATCAACTGTGGCTGGTTAAATAGATTTTTGAGGCTTTTGGTTCCATTGTATTGTATTTGAGAAATATTTTCCTCTGAAGCTGCATAAGTGCATTTGGATTTTCATCACTTTATTTTTTTTTCCCTCTTTGAAGTTGTAACATTTCAGAACTGTTTCAGAAATGTGCATGGCAGCAGTTTCACTGCATTGCGGTGGGGATCTTTCACCCACACATTGTTGTCCTCCCTGTGAGCTCTTAGATAAGATATACTCACTAAACTCCCTGCTCACTTGGCAGTCAAGATAACCAGTCTTTTTGGTGTGTTTCCTCTCCTTTTGGAGACAGAGCACGTTGGCTCTTTCTGTAGCTGCCTTTAGCCCTCTGCTGCATTCTGCTTGGGGGAAATTGCTCTGTGCCACTTAAAATAATGTTTTTCTTCCCTGCATTGATTTCTGTGGCAAAATTATCACTACCTGGCAAGTTTCTGCTACTTTTTCTTTGTCTAGTCCAATCAGTTTAGCAAATCATAAATTCAGTAAATAATTTAATTTGCTCATAGTTATGTAATGGAAAAGAAAAGCTGACATTGATGAAACCAATTGAGAATTTATGAGCTCTGTGTCCCCCAGCCTCTGCTGTGGAGATGGCTGTCAGGTGCTGTGGAGATGGTTGTTGCTACCTTGCTACAGATGTCAGACCTTTGGCTTTGTACAGGGTTTAATGTATTCCTGATTTCTTCAAAGTTAATCCCAGAGCAGACTTTTGACTCTTGGCTGACCACCATCATGTTATATTTTAGATAATGTCTGCTGCATGGTAGTGTAGTACTAAAATGACAAAAAATGTTGCATGTGATACTTTTTGAGGGGGAAAAGTTCTTACTTTTTCATACCTGCTTCCCAACAGGAGTTGAACTCCAACTTCCGGCAGATCATTTTCCCTGAAGCACTTAGGTGCTTAATGAAAGGAGAGTATACTTTAGAAAGTATGCTCCATGAGTTGGATAATCTCATAGAGCAAACAACTGATGGAGTCCCTTTGCAAACGTTGGTTGAATCTCTTCAAGCCTACTTACGAAATGCTGCTATGGGAATAGAGGAGGAGACACACACTCATTACATTGATGTTGCAAGGTAAATCACCTTTTTTCAGTTCAGGTGTGAGAGATTAAAGACTGAAAAACATTAGTCTGTCTAAAGTTTTTTATTTGATATACAGGCTTTTCTTGCCCAAGAATACCTTCAGCAGAGTGCAGGGTATAAAGTGTGCACTTGTTTCCTCCTCTGTGTTTGTGTGTTTATCCACGTGCATACACAGAAATATGGAGCTGTGGTAATTTACATTTACATCTGCTTAAAACTGACTTTTGGTAGTCAACTTCTTCCAAAAGATGTAGTTGTGATTTTATATTTGAAGTGAAAGGATGCTAAAAATAGGAACTTGTTCATTAGTTTGTGGGAGGAACCTGTGAAAAGGAGCGCTTGTAACCATGGCACTCCTTATCATGAGATTTGATGAGCAGGTTTTGCTTAATGAGTCAGTGACTTGATTAAAAAAGCAAAATGAGACAAAACACTGAGCGAACAAAGACTTGTGCATCTTGTCATGTGGGACAGTGAATTTCTGGGTAGGTGCTTGGTACACAACAAACCAATTCAAAATCTTCAAGTGCTGTTTCCCTTGAGCCAGTTGTGGTGGGTCCATCTGTGGTACAGTGAATCTGTAGAATCAATCAGTTTAAGAAAATTCTTATTTAAAATATTTATTGTGGACTAAGTGAAACCATGTAAATTTTCTTTCTTTTTTTCCTGTTAAGAGTACTTCATGCTCAGTATGGTGAACTGATTCAGCCAAGAAATGGTTCAGTTGATGAAACTCCCAAAATGTCAGCTGGTCAGATGCTTTTGGTAGCTTTTGATGGAATGTTTGCTCAAGTGGAAACTGCATTTGGTTTATTGATTGAAAAGGTATGGATTTGTTCTTTCTGGAGTACTGTTGGAGTCAAAATTAGGAACCCTCCAAAAAACCCAAACTAATTCATTTCCTTTACATTGCTCAGCTAAACAAGATGGAGATACCTCTTGCTTGGCGTAAGATTGACATAATTAGGGAAGCCCGCAGCACCCAGGTTAACTTCTTTGATGATGACAATAATCGGCAAGTCCTGGAGGAAATTTTCTTTCTGAAGAGACTGCAGACAATTAAAGAATTTTTCAGGCTCTGTGGTACCTTTTCTAAGACGCTGTCAGGTAAATAAATGTTATCAGATATTCAGTTTGCCTTTATCCACTTCTCATCCTGTTTAGAAGAACATGAAGTGGTCACTTTTGCTGTAACTTACCCTGGACATGCGGTAAGGAAGCAGCAACTAAAAATGAATTCCCATGCTTTTGCTTTGTTTGCAATGTGGGTGTTACTCTTCTGGATGCATCAAATGTTTCATTTATAACAAAAGTACTGTTTCTTTCCCTTTAAAAGGAATCAGTTCAATTGAAGATCAGAATGCAGTAAATGGACCTGTTCAAATTGTCAATGTGAAAGCCCTTTACAGGAACTCTTGTTTTAGTGAAGATCAAATGGCCAAGCCAATTAAGGCTTTTACAGCAGACTTTGTGAGGCAGCTTTTAATTGGCCTTCCAAATCAAGCTTTGGGACTGACCTTGTGCAGTTTCATCAGCGCTCTGGGTGTCGATATCATTGCTCAGGTAGAGGCTAAAGACTTTGGAGCAGAAAGCAAAGTTTCTGTGGATGACCTGTGCAAGAAAGCAGTGGAGCACAACATCCAGATTGGCAAATTCTCACAGCTGGTGATGAACAGGGCCACAGTGCTGGCCAGCTCCTACGACACAGCCTGGAAGAAGCACGACCTGGTGCGCAGACTGGAAACCAGCATCTCCTCGTGCAAGACCAGCCTGCAGAGAGTGCAGCTGCACATTGCCATGTTCCAGGTGAGAGCCCAGCACAGGCTGGGGAAAATGAGCCTGAGTTACAGTGTCTGAGCACAACAAACATGATATTTTGTTGAGTAAGTTCTAACAGTATTTTAATGGACTTTATAAGGTATTTTGGTTATAATTATCGTGTAAATATATGAGGAACAGTGTTACTGTTAGCTCTTTTCTGGAAGATTGGCTGCTTTACAAGAAGCAAATTCTTCAACATATACTTTTTTTTTAATCAATACACGTAATTTTTTTCCATAGCCATTGTGTGTTTAGAAAATGGGTCATTCTCTGGCTTCCTTACCAGCATTGCTGTCTTGTTCTCCCCCTTTTTCTCAGATTATGACTTTAAGGGAGGAGATGGCTTAGAACTGAGGGTATGAGGTGCTGAATGTCATTTTGTACCTTTCCTTCTAAGTTTTAATGCATTGACTGTCTCCTTGCTCCACTCCTTGCTTCATTAAAAATACAAATAGCAGCAGTATCAGTCCTGAAAAATGCTCTTCTGAGGCTTTAGCTAAATCCCATTGTGTACCTTTATACAGGATTCGAGTTGTTTTGTACTGTCAGTGATGTTAATTTTATAAGGGACAAGGCTTTCTCCAGGTCAGTTAATAAACCATTTCATAGACCAATAAGCAAAATTGTCTTGGTTTTAAGGTATCACAAGTTAATTGTTTCTGAATATCGATGGCTTTTCCTTTAGATTAAAAAGATGTTTGTAAATCACATCTAGTAAGTTAGTGGACTTATTAATGGTGTAAACATCCAAGCCAGCAAAACATCATTTAGAACTACTTGTATAATTTAATGCTCCTGAATGATTTAGGACTTTGAGCTGTGCTGGTAGTGTCTGATGTGCAGCCCTTTTAAGTGCCCTTACTTATAAAGGGTACCAGAGCACTGGAATAGCTGTTTGTGATGCAAAGTATTTTGTGCTGAGCAATATTGATAATCAAGTGTTGCTGTTGCTTTCTTAAAGTGGCAGCATGAAGATCTCCTCATCAGTCGCCCCCAGGCTATTTCTGTCACTCCTCCACCTCGTTCTGCAATTTTAAACAACATGAAAAAGAAACTTCACACTCTCAGTCAGATTGAAGCTTCCATTGCAACGGTCCAGGTATGGTTGTTTGGGGAGGGTTGTTCAGCAGCACGTTGAAATGTGGCAAATACAAACTGCAAATCATCTGCCACCTTCAAATGATTTCTGGCTTGCTGTCTTACACAAATGTGGGGGTATTGTCATTGATCTCTTTCAGTCTGTCTGATGGATAATGTCATATTGTTTGATTTTGCTGTCTCATCCAAAATGTTCTTTTGAATAGCAGTAAATGTCTTTGAAGAAAAATACAAATCTGTGAAAGTACCTTTCTTTCTGAAGGCTACTAATGCTTCTTTTCTTTAAGTTTGTGTGCCTTAGATCATCCTTACTGTCATTTTTCATAGCTAAATGTCAGAAGTTCCCGTTGTAGAAATGGGCAAATTTATTCTTCTGTGTGTTAAGGTTTGTATGCTGTGGCTTTGCTCAGTATTTTAGATTTCTTTGGTGCCAGTAATATAGAATGTTTAATTGTTAAGTACTGCTTAGCTTCCTGAATTTTAATTTCCTTTTTTTGTTGTGAAGGTGCTGTTTATAATAATTTCTTGAATTATTTGCAAAATAATGGAGGAACTCCTATGATGTTATATAATTCTTAGTCTAGAAATCTGATTACTTTTGCTTTTTTTTTTTTTTTTTTTTTTGGTGAGTTAAAGTCTAGGCAGGTTGACCTTTTCTATAACAATCTAATCCAGTTGCAATGTGTACTGGAAATAAACTTTAAACAGCATAAACTAACATTTGTTCATCATGAATGCCACAGTATTTTACATATATGGCATAAGAAAATGTCTGCATGTGTTATATATGCATAATTTATTTAAAGCCAGGCTTAGAATGCTGTATATCACTATGAATTATCTCTATGGGCTTTTTTCTTCCCCAATGCAGGAGAAACTAGCAGCACTTGAAGCAAGTATTGAGCAGCGTTTAAAATGGGCAGGAGGTGCTAATCCTGCACTGGCCCCAGTCTTGCAAGACTTTGATGCCACTATTGCTGAAAGAAGAAACCTTGTACTGAAAGAAAGTCAAAGAGCAAGTCAGGTACTATGGATAAGTACAGTACTCTTGCTTCCATGAGTGTCTTCATTCTTCATTTCCTACTCGAGGTTTATGTAGAAGATATTCTTCTGCTCTGCATCTAAAGAGCAAGCATAGATAACCAAATACTTCTGGGAATCCACTTGAAAGCAATAGGAATAATCTTTGTGAGAACTGCTGCAGGGTTGGATGACCCTGGGATGATACTGCTACTGTAACAGAGCAGTATCTGTGTGTTTAAAATCCTCACTTCAAAGCACATGAAAAAAACAGTGTTTTTCTAATAGACAGTTGAAGTGAAATAATTTTTCTCACTGTGGCTTTGATTTTCAGGTCACTTTCCTTTGCAGTAATATCATTCATTTTGAGAGTTTACGTACCAGAACAGCAGAAGCCCTGAACCTTGATACTGCATTGTTTGATCTCCTCAAGCGCTGTCAGCAGATGTGCTCCTTCGCTTCGCAGTTCAACAGCTCCGTGTCCGACCTGGAGCTCCGCCTGCTGCAGAGGGTGGTAAGCACAGAGCCGAGCATGAAACCGCTCAGAATCACTGCAGGGAGCTCTCAGCTTTGTCTTCCATTGTCAGGGTTATGTGTACCTGCAGATGGAGTGTGGCTGCAGAGTTTATGCTGTCAGTTAAACACTTGGCAGTGCTGTCTACACAGCAAGTGCGTTTTATCTCTGGGTACAGATAAAGAAATGTTTCTGTTATTTTTAGGGCACTGGTCTCGAACATCCTATTGGCAGCTCTGAATGGCTTCACTCAGCTCACAAGCAGTTGACCCAGGAGATATCTACACAGAGAACAGTACAAACAGAAAGAGAACAGCAAATAGAAACAGTTTGTGAAACAATTCAGAACCTGGTGGATAGTATTAAAACTGTGCTCACGGGTCATAACAGACAGCTTGGAGATGTCAAACATCTACTGAAAGCTATGGCAAAGGTATGCCTGAAACATCCTTCAATTTATTCCTCAAACCCATGTCAGTACAGTTTAAGAAGAATAACAGTTGTAGCTATGTGCTTTGTAAAGTATCTAGAAACACTAAAATGTTTATGCATATGGAGTTCAAGACAAAGTTCATGTTTAAGAATTCATAAAAGTTTCTAGCATTAGCCTTAGCAGGCTTTGGTTGAACTGAACCTTTTCTCTCTCTTGGCAGTTGAAACATTGTGTTTATAAATCCTTTTGGTTATAAATCTGTAAAAAATTTTATCATTAAAAAATTTATTTCTTCATACATAACTACTGAAAATTATAGTTACTTGCAATCATATGACAAACTGAAGGACTGAAAGGGCTTAGAAATCTCCACTTTATTCTCTTAGCCAAAATGTTGACCTTTTTGCACATCTTGGTTACAGGATGAAGAAGCGGCTCTGGCAGATGGTGAAGATGTTCCCTATGAGAACAGTGTTAGGCAGTTCCTGGGTGAATATAAATCATGGCAAGATAATATTCAGACAGTTCTGTTTACATTAGTTCAGGTTATGGGTCAAGTCCGCAGTCAGGAACATGTTGAAATGCTGCAGGAAATAACTCCCACCTTGAAAGAACTTAAAACACAGAGCCAAAGGTAAGAGAGTCACCTTGTCTCAGGTGAGAAAAGGCATTTTGCATACCTGCTTTCATGTAGCAGGAACACATCATGGGGCACAAGCTTGATGTTTTTCTTAGAACTCAGAAATCTTCTTGCAAAATTTGAATTAATTTAATTTTTGGACTTTCAGTAAGTCAAGTAGTTGCATGAGTATTTACCAACTCCATTATGTTTCCAGTGTCTACAATAATCTGGTGGGGTTTGCATCACCCTTAGTCACGGATACAGCAAATGAATGCTCCAGCCCAACTTCAGCTGCTACATATCAGCCAACCTTTGCTGCAGGTAATACTTGCAAAAGTACAAACATGAAACCACCAGGAATTGATATTAGAGAGGGAATCATAGCTCTTACTGAATTTTGACATACAGATAATTTGCTTAATATAAACAAATTTTTAGCAGTGGAATAAAGCTTCTTGTTTATGAAGCAAAAGAAATTAGAAAATGGAAAGATTGAAAACTGGTGCAGAATTTAAAATGCATTTTTTCTGAAAAACGGATAGGTCTATTTGATATGCATTTAATTGTGCTTTTTCTTGCCTCTATAATGTGCTATTATTTTGAAGACTTTATGCACTTTTAAACTTTCTTTACAGCTGTACGTAGTAATACAGGGCAGAAAACTCAGCCAGAGGTGATGTCACAGAATGCAAGAAAGCTAATTCAGAAAAATCTTGCAACATCAGCAGATACTCCTCCAAACACAGTCCCAGGAACTGGCAAAAGTGTTGCTTGTAGTCCCAAAAAGACAGCCAGGGACCCTAAAACAGGAAAAGGTAAATACAAACCTTAAAAAAACCAACTAGAAATAAAACCAACAACCCTTCCAATGGCAGCAACAAAAAAATACCTCAGAGAGGTTCTGTGCAGGAGTGTCAAGTTGCATTAACTTTGTTTTGTACCTGTAGCTGTGCAGGAGAGGAATTCCTACGCAGTTAGCGTGTGGAAGCGGGTCAAAGCCAAGTTAGAGGGCCGAGATGTGGATCCCAACAGGAGAATGTCTGTGGCTGAACAGGTGAGTTGAAAATAAAGTTCCAGTACTGGTCCTTGCTTTAAATATACCCTAATTAGCAGGTGTGTATGCTGAAGTGTGCCTTCAGGGCTGAAATCCTGTTGTGAATGGGGGTTCCTTTGGGGTGGGAGCTATTGCAGTGTAAATCAAGTTTGCTGCTGCCTTGTGTTGCTGCATTTTTTTTTTTTTTAACTGTCATATGCTTTTGTTTTTCATATGGGAGGTTTATGTAGAGCCATAAATCAGATAAAATGGTCTTTTGTCTGTCAGTAAGCTAACATTTGTTCCACAGCTGCTGGTAGCCAGGGAGAACACGAGATCTGTACAGCTGCCCAAGGGACAGGACTTTTCTATGTTCACTAACATAACACAACCACTCCTGTCTCTGGGCAACGGAGTCAGGGGACACAGTTGTCCACGTCTATTTGAGAATGGTGTGGCTACTTCCAAGATAGGAGCTGTGAATGAGATGATAATGTGATTTTTTTTGCAGTACAGCTTCCTGTTTCTTATGTGGACTGCACGAAATTGTCTACAGTTACTTCAGATTTTTTTCAATTAAATATTTGCAGGTGGCATTCGACAGTAAATTCTAAGATCACTTAAACACTTTTAAAATTCTAGCTTATTTTTAATTCCTTGTTTGACCTTTTTAATAGGTTGACTTTGTGATTAAGGAAGCAACTAATCTAGATAACTTGGCTCAGCTGTATGAAGGTTGGACTGCCTGGGTATGAGTAGGGAGACAGCAGCTCGGTCTGGTTCAGCGAGGTCAGACATCCACCAGAATCAACTCGGCCTCAGGCATCCGTAGCCGCACCACAGTCGGTGGTGATGCATACTGGGGCTTAATCTGAGGAAACCTAGGAAATCTCGGTGCACTGGGAAGTGAATCCTGCAGGATAGCTGCACTCAGGGATACGCTCAACACAATGGTCTGCAACCCCCACGGTCAAGGGTGAACGCTCACCGCTTGAGCAACACGGTTTGTCTTTCTGCTACGGAAGAACTGCAAACGTGTCTGGGGGTCAGCTGCAGAAAGAAATCAGGATGCTACAAACGGCAGAGTGATTTGGAACTCAATTCCACCTGACCCTGTGAACAATTCAGGAAACACCGAACCCTGTTCTAAGAAAAACAGAAAATGGGGCCATGAAGAAATCACAGCAAGGGCAGATTTGATGCATTCAGATCCTCGTTCCTCTTGTTCTGTGGCAGCAGTGCTGGTTGAGTTGACCAGTTAGTACGGGAAAAGGCTACAAAATGTAAACTTCAGAAATGGACTGAAAGCAAAGAGCTGTACATCAGATACACGCTGCATTGGAAGAACTTCTGAGATAGAAGAAAAAGCCTTTGTTCTCTTCTCCCTTTCCTCTTTCCTTTCACTCCTCTCTCCCAGCCTCTCCTCGCATACACCCCTCTTGGCTTATTCTTGTAGGTTAGGCGTACTTCCAATATACTTTTTATTTCAATCCTTCTACTTCACAGTTTAGTCAAATTAACAACTTAAATTCTGTTTGGTAAACAATTTCTCCAAAAGCATTGAAATATAGAACATCAACGATTACTTATGAGTTGGATGGTCAAATGCAAAATGTAATTTTGGTTATTTTAAAGTCATTTTTGTGATTCTATTATGTACAGTTTCTCAAAATTGTCACTGTGCATTTAAAAGTAATGATTCCTACAGGCATTTGATTTAATGTGCACTTCCCTCTGCTTGCAGTGTACACTTTTTTGTAATTCAAATTGTCCCTCCAATCTCATTCTACTGTGATTGCTGTAGTTTCTTTCGTACGACGTAGCTAATCCAATGTAATCTTTACCTTTTTAAAAACCAGGATAGAGTATCTAGTAGAGTTTTACATTGTTGATGACAGATAAACAATAAAGTGATGTTCTGGTGGAGGTAGAGTGATATGCTTTTTACTTCATTTTCCTAATCCTTTTAGTTCACACTTGTAAATTCTAGTGCTTCACTTCACAGGGGTAAACATATAATCCAAGAAATGAAGGACTCTCAAATTTTTGTTCAACTAGATCTGTAAAGATTTCTGCAAAGTAGTTTTCCTTTGCCATATTTCTTCTATACATGGCTATTCAGTAATGCATCCATAGGGAATCTTCCACCAAGGATTTTTTAAATCAGTTCTCAAAGTGTGATTATGGTCAGAAAAGTCTCTCTAAAAATGGCATCATCTTCCTTGGATCAAGGTCCTGCTTGTCTGCTGGTTTTCTAAAAATCTTCTTCCTTTGTTTTTTAAGCAGGACACCTTTAGGAAAAGGCAACTTCCTTTTCTTAGAGAAACAAACCCCACAGAATTCAGCTACAATTGCAGAACTGTAAAGGTGCTGATAGCTAAAGCAGAAATGCACCCTGGTGTTCTGAACCCCAATAAATTCGTTGTAGCTCTGTATAAAAAGTTTCTCTTTTGTAAACTTGGTAAATTCATTATGGACAGTTGCTGAAAAATGTGGGAAGATCCTTAATGCCATTTTAGTCACTTTTCAGAGTAAAACCACACTTTCAATACAGCATTTTTTTCAGTCAAAATCCAAGTATTAAAAGATTTGAGCCAAGCCCACTACTGGCACAAAATTAATTTAATTGAAAGGGTTTGCAGCAGTTCTGAGTAGGAAGCTTGGCTGGTGATTTTTGGATAATGCCAGCAAACTTCTGTTCCTTTCAGTATTTGCACTATGCTGACTGCTCTGCCTCCGCAGTAGGCCTTAGAATTCACTTTCTCCTCTGTTGTCAACTTTTTGTGGACATGCACTTTGAAGTGTAACAGTTTTCAACAGTCATATGGCCTTCCTTGCACTCTGATTGCCTGATTACCTCTAGGGAAGTCACAGGCTTTGCATCTAACAGTACCCGTGCAAACGCATTCCACTGCCACTGCTTCCTGACCCTCTGCCGCTCGTCGCAGGAAAAGCTGTTGGAATGTTGCAGTGAAGAACATTCATATGCAGAACAGGACACTTGACACTGTTGGTCCTTTCCATTTTTCTCCAGTTCAAAATGACCTTATGAACAATCTGTTGGAGAAGTGTAGTGACAGGACTGTGTTGTACCTGCTGTTTTGTTTCTTGGAAGCTGGGGGGAAGGGAGGGGTAATGCACTCACCTGTGGCTCATGTATTATACCTCTGCCATCCAGAAATGAAACACTTGTGTGGAGATGGGTTCTTACTGCGTAATTTAATAAAGTTTTAAAAAATAAAAAAGAATGTATTTTTAATTTCCTTCTACGCAATACTGTGTGGTTGTGAAAATTACAGGGAAGAAGAAGAGTGCCTGATACAAACAAATACAAACCAAACCCCAAATTAGAGCAGGATTCTCCAGAGACTTAAATTTGCATAAGTAATGCAAGGGAGACAGCTCAGATGTGCAGGAGTTAGTGGGACTGTCACTGTTGGCTTGTGTGCTGACACATTTTTTTTGGAAATGTTGACAGTATGGGAGGTTGGTACAGTCTTGATGAGACCTAAAATTCAGGTTCTGCTCACACATCCTGCATAGTAAATAAGACTGCATTAGTTACTTTCTCTTAAAAGATGCTTCTTACAAAGATGTAAGGGTCCTTCCTTTATTTTCAGTAGAACTGCTGTTTATTTTCTCTGCAGTGAGGCAAACCTAGAATAATGCAAGTCTAGAATCACCTCCCTAAATACATACAAACCAGCTGAAGCTATAGAAGTCAAATAGTTCAGCTGAGGGCAAAACAGTTTTTTGCCTGCTGCCTACCTGCAGTAAATATTAACCAAGGGACCATGCTATAAAGTGATTTCTACAAGCCAAATTGCACATATGTTCAGCAGTTTTGTTATGCCCTCACAATTCTATAGGCTTATGGTTGAGATGCCCTTTGAAAATCGAGTTGGGTGTTTGCCTCTCTTCTTTCTCCCCTTGTGGAAAGCCAGGATGTGAGCATGGCTCTGCCAAATGGGTTGCTGGGGTGTGTTAAACTGGAGTCATTAGTGGTGTCCTAGGTTATTTTGGTAGGATAATGGCACAGTCAATACAACAAATGGAAAATGGAGCAGATCTATGCAGTTAACAGAAATTAGTTTTGTACTTTTTAGGGACTTTGTGGTCTGATTTTGCTTTGCAACAATTAGTTTTGCCCTCAAGGATTATCCTATTTAAATAGAATAATATTTTATCTAATTTTTCAAATGTCTGTAAAAGACTCAAGTCCCCCAAACTGAAGCTCTGTTTTTCTAAGTTCTGTAGTCTTTAAGGTTAATTTACTTCAATTATTCATCAATATGTTCTGTGCCTCGTACATTAGCCATTCTGTTTTAGTGCACTCAAGTACTTCAAAGGTTTCTTTGCTCTCTTTTTTCCTTTTTTTTTGGTCAAGCTTTTCCTAAAATTAGCAGACACACTTGATGCATTAAAGAATTTGACTAGGAAAAATATTTGAGAGGACACTTGCCATCTGTGTGTTTGTTAATGTGGTCCCAAATTATAAAATGTATTTTTTCTTTAGTGAAGTTGTGAGCATACTGTTAACATTTTAGCTAAAGGATTTCACAGAAATTACAGATATTAGCTACAAACTACTGTTGTGTACATAAATGCATAGCTGATTGGAGCAATTCTGCCATTCATCAGGCTAATTTTTTATTAATAGCATAATAAACATGTATTAGGTATGCTAAAAGGGTAGAGGCTTGACATTTAAACTTTGTGTGCCTGTTCTAAGTGCACAGAGCAATTGCACTGCCCCTTTTAAAGGTGCTCTGAAGCCAGCTTGGGGATTTAATTTCCTGTGCATCTGCTAAGAGAGAATCTTGGTGCAGGAAGAATGGATCCCATTGCAGCATGGTCTGTGCCATGTACTGAGGCAAGCAGAACAGCTGTAGCTCAGGTAGGGTGCAGGAGGTACTGAGCTGCTGCTGACGCTCTGCCTCCTGCACCATGGCTGAGATTTAACAGTGCAATCTGTGAACACCTGTACATTAGGCACACACTTTTTAATGTGATGTGGTGCCTCTCAAGGCCTGGCTGCTCAGCGAGGGAGGGGTGGGCAGGTGGCAGGCCCTGCCCTGTGCTGTGTTCCATGGCCTCTCTGGCATTTCTGGGCTTGAGGGCACCCAGCGACGCTTACCTGTCCCTCTGAGGTATGGAGCAACACCTAATAGGAGGGAAAGGCACCTCCATGGGCCCTCTGGGATGGAGAAAAGCAGCAAGGGCACCAGGCTGGGGAGCTGTGTTTGACAGACTGGCTGGAGATGATAGCAGTGCCTGCTTTTCTGTTGGTAAGTGCTTGGGTTTTCTGTGGTGAGAATCACAAAAATGGATGAAACCAGGAGCTGGCTGATGGTATCTCATAGCCAGAGCAGTGTTGCTGCAGGGCACTGCAAATATCTGTGGAAACTGTAATGCATCATGGACCCACACAATGGTGAGGGGTTGGAATGGACCTTAAACACCCTCTAGTCCCCACACCCCTGCCATGGGCAGGGACATCTCCCAGCGCTGAATCTCCCTGGGCAAACCTGTTCTCACCACCCGCAGTGAAGAATTCCCTCCTAATATCTAACCCAAATTTCCCCTCTTTCAGTTTGTACCCTTTACTCCTTGTCCTGTCGCTACAGCTCCTGATGAAGAATCCCTCTCCTTGTAGGCCCCTTCAGACACTGGAAGGTTGCTATAAGCTCATGCCTCTATATGACTCCATACTTTTAAAAGACAAATAAAATTGTTGCTGGCATCATCACTTACTTATGAAATCACCTTTTGTGTGAGTTTGCTGTGGTAAAATTACAGATTTTGAGAGTGAACTCCACCATTTATAAGTGTAAAATGTTACATGAAAATACTGTTAGCTTTTAGTGGCATGTGAACGAATTTGAAAGTTATTCAGTATGGTATCAGTTCTTTACATATGTTCTAGGGTGAGTGAGAAGCACCCTATGAAAGACCAAACCATTCAGGACAGACATATGTTTGCTTTTACACTGTCCTCCTTATTCCTTCTCTTTTTCTGTCTCCATCAAGCTGGTGCCAGAGCAGTTTTGGTGCCCGAGATGTTTTCTTTGCTCTCATTATAGCCTTGCATTGCATCCTGGGCAGGGTGATTACACTCATTAACTCACGTGCCTGAAGCATTTAGAAAGCTGAGTCAGAAACAATATTTATATCCCAGTGCCTTTCTCCTGTATTTATTTCCATGCTGCCACACGTTCTGAAGGAAATAAAACACCTTTGCTGGGCTTTGATGTTACCAAGAGAATTGGCCCAGTGCTGGGCACTGCTGAGGCCACACCTCGGGTGGTGTGACCAGGTCAGGGTCCCTCAGGTCAGAACGGACACTGAGGGGCTGGAGCGAGTCCTGAGCTGGGGAAGGGGCAGGGGAAGGGCCTGGAGCAGCTGAGGGAGCTGAGGGTGTTCACTGGGGACACAGCGAGTTCAGGGCATGGAGCTGGGGAAGGGGCTGGAGCAGCTGAGGGAGCCGGGGGCGTTCGCTGGGGACACCGGGAGGCTCGGGCTTGACCTCAGGGAGCTGGTCAAATGGGGCTGGAGCCGGCCCGGTGTCGGGCTCTGCTCCCAGGAAACAAGGGACAGGACAAGGCGACAGAGTCTTAATCTGCGCCTGGGGAGGTTTAGGTTTGACATTAGGAAGAATTTCTTCACAGAGTGATTAGATATTGGAACGGGAGGCACAGGGAGGTGGTAGAGGCACCGTCCCTGGAGGTGTTTTAAGGAAAGATCCGATGTGTGTCACTCAGTGCCGTGGCACAGTAGGCGAAGTGGTGCTCGCTCGCAGGCTGGACTCAGAACTCTTTTCCAGCGTGACTTTTCGGTGGGGTGCCGCCCCTCACCGGAGCCGAGCACCGCTCCCCCCACGGGCCCGGCGTTGCCTCAGCCGCACTGCGGCGCCGAGGGGGGCGCGCGCACGCCCCGCGAGGTTCGAATCCCAGCAGCCAATCGGCGGCCGGCGGAGCGCCAGAGCTGACCAATCACAGCGCTCAGACGGCCCGAGGAAGCTATAAAAGGAGGCGCGCGCGGCGTGAGGAGGGAGGGCGTGTCCGGCGGTGCGGGAGCGGCGCAAGATGGCGGAAGGGGACAACAACAGCGTCTACCAGCTGGTGAGGGCGGGCGGCTGCTCGGGCCTGCTGGGGGCGGTGGCGGCGGAGCCAGGCCCGCCCTGCCCTGCTCTGTCCTGTCCTACCCGCAGCGGTGGCTGGCGGGGGCCATTCGGCCCCGCGCTGTGTGACGCGGTTCGGCGCTGGGGGTTCGGTGTGGGGCGGCTGCTGCGGGTGCGGGCCCGAGGCGCGGGAGCGGCGGCTGCGCTGCTGCTCGCGGGCCGGAGCCCCCAGCAGCGCTTGGCGTTGCGTGATCTGTGGCGGTTACCCCGACTGTGTCTGTCTGTGTCAGTCTGTCGGTGTCTGTGTGTGTGTGTTTGTGTGTGTGCAGCCTCCCGCTGCGGGACCGAGCGCCGCAGCGATCCCGGAGAGCGGCAGGCGTTGGGTGATTCAGCTTAACTAAACGTGCCAAGATATGCTTGAATAGTTAAATAAACGCAAGGCTGTATATATAGTGATGCCTCAGTTGGTAAGCGGCTGCCGAAGGAAGTGGGGAAATCGCAGTAAAAACCTGTGAAGGGGCAGAGGCTGGAGGCGTTCGAGCGCTGCGGTGCTGCACACCCAGACTGGGCACAGGGAGCAGCTCCGGGAGCTCAGAGCTTGGAGGGAGGCTCCGGAGTCTGTAGAAAGTCCACGAGCTGTCTTGTGCTTGTTGTTCTAGTGGCGTCGGAATTCTCATTGGAATTAAGCGTAGCACATCGCTGGGAGCGAAACCTGTTCTGTTAGCTGTGCACGGCAGACGTGCGTGTCTTCATGGCTTTTCACCTCTTACTGCTCGGGCAGCAGTCGGTTCTATTCACGATTTACCTGAGTTCTGTCATCTCTGAGATGGCATCTCCCACTGAGGGGAGACTGTTAAGCTCTGTTAAATGTGGAACACCTCAGGTGAACTGCTTAACAAGCTGATGGCAGCACAGGTGGGGCCTCCTTGCAGGAGGGGTGTAGCGAGGAATGTAGGAATCACATAGGAAGTGGAGTTGAAAGGCTCTCTTGGGCAGCTTGTGGGAGAACTTGCTGTCCAGATGTGATCAGTTGGATAGCTTTACTGTGGATTCTGCGTCTTTATCCATATTCCTCATAATAAATTGGAGTTGGACAGCAGCCAGAAAGCTTCAATTTAATGTAGTAGAGTTGTCTTGGAAAATACATTTATTTTTAAACAGTTCTCATATTACAGTTTTCCAGTCATTGACACTGAAAACTTGAGAGGCTTTAAAACCTGACTTTCTACTAATCTGGGGGGATGGGGTATGGTAAATGGGAGATTAGGGGAAAACACCTTGGCAAAATCTGGGAGGAGGTATTGTTTGGCCTATACATTGTTTGGCTGCTGGGATCTTAACTCTTTAAAGGCATCACTGCTACAATGTCACAACTTAGTACAAAACTCACAATATTATTACTAACTCAGAAAGATTTGTGTCTGGGATCTTTAATTATGACACTGGGGTTTTTTTAGCTACTTCAGTGTGGGAATTAATTTGATAATCTGGTTAGTTAGAGGAGTTTTCTTCTCTTTTTGTGTAGGCAGCTGAAACTGCAAGCTTGGAAGAGCAGTTGCAAGGATGGGGAGAAGTGATTCTGATGACTGATAAAGTTCTGCGCTGGGAGCGAGCCTGGTTTCCTCTGGCACTGATGAGTGTTGTTTCCTTCTCCTTCCTGTGAGTACCTTCTGGAGGGAGCCTGCAACATCATTGCATCTTCATGGCTGGGACCAAGCCTATTAAGAAAATTAGTAGGACATCTGGAGAAGTCTAATAGAAAGGCTTTTACTCTAGGTTCTTTTTCTTAAAACGTGTGAACTTTGTTGGAAATTAAAAACAGAAGTAGTGAAAGCAGGAAGTAACATGATTCACATCCTGCTCAGAATGATTTCTGCAAAAGCTGTTTGCCAGCAGTAGTTGCTGAGGTTTTTCCTGTGCTCAGCTGAATGTTCTTCAGTGGTGCATTCATGTTCTGCCCTCGTTCTTTGTCCTCTGATTCTTGGTCAGATCTCATGATCTCCTTTGGTTCCCCCCCACACCACCAGCAGTGTCCTTACAGAAAGCTTGTTTCCATTGGGCACAATATCCTACTCTGCCTCTTTGCTGTGGGTTCAGGATCAGTTCAGGGTTTTTTTGCACAGCTAGGGTTTTTTAATATTCTCTCTCATGTCTTTTGAGAAAGGAGAAAAGGGAAGACCGCAGGTAACTTCAGTCAGCAGGGTGGAAGGATATTGCCTGTCTGATTGGAGGTGCTGGAGGCACTTGAATGTGTCTTTATGTAACATGGTAGTAAAGATGACCTGACTGCCTTACACAGACAGCTGTTTGTGCCAGCTCTGCAGTTTGCCAGCTCTATCTATTCCTGCAATAAGGAGAGAAGTTACAAAAGTAAATGTTCAATCAGGTGAGGCAGGGATAATTGGTCTTTTGGCGAATGTAAGTTTTTTGCTTTTAGGGGAGATGAGGAAGGAGGAAATCAAATGGAAACTGAAACATAACTTTTAAAATAAGTAATTGTGTGAAGTTGAGGGTATTCTGTTATAAATTCTGTGTTTATAGCAGGGAAGATCTTTTGCTGAGTAATACTTTGTGGAAATGCAGAACTACTTAAGTTTCTGAACTCAATAAAATGACCTTGAACACTCAGCACAGTGTCACTGTGCAGATGTACAGAACGCATGGCCCTGCAGTAGCATTCTGCAGATGTACAGAACAGCCCCACCGTGGATTGGGTCATTTCTTTGCTTTTACTGTTTCAGTTTTCAGGAAGTTCTGTGAAGTGCAGTTGGGTAGCAGAGGGCCTAGCTGGATGTTATCAGACACTTAGGAGATCAGCTGGTTCTTATCCAGTTGCCCTTCTGCTGTGTTTGAGTGATGGCAGACTGAATATGGAGAATGCAGCACTGCTTTAAGTGGAGATTGATGGCCAGAACAGGTTTGGCTGGCTCTCCCAGCAGAGACAGAGCAAATGACAGCCTCTAGTGGATCTGAATTCTGTGACTTGAGCAACAAAATTAGAGCTTTTACTCTACCTGGTTATTTCATATGTTCACTCATCATCATCCCTCAGTCAGTGTTAAGTTCACTGTTGGTCAATTTCTGAGAGAATAATAATGATGAAATTTTATTTCTACTGAACTTTGTACCTTATTTGCTTGTAGCGTATTCTTATCTGGTATATTAAGAGAAAAAGGCATGTTTTGTAATTTTGTTTGAGGTTAGGGAGGTCTGCTGTTGGAAGCTCTGAGCCAGTCTGAAGGGGTGACCAAACATGTCTAGTATTTAGCAGTTTGAGTACTCAGGAATAATTTCTCTTCTTTCTGCAGGATGATCTACTATTTGGACCCATCAGTTCTCTCAGGTGTCTCCTGTTTGGTTATGTTCCTCTGTTTGGCTGATTACCTGGTTCCTGCTCTTGCTCCTCGAATCTTTGGCTCTAATAAGTGGTGAGGAAAGCTTCAATTGAAAGTTCATTGAGTGTAATTATGATCTCTGTCAAAATGGATATCTGATTTGTGGGCATCAAATAGTTACTTTGTAGAGTCATTGTAGTAAGAAATCAGCAATCTCTATAATAGATGAAGTGAGGACAGTAGCAACATGTTCTTCATTCTTTTTCTGGAAGATAACTACTACTACAACATACCTTTATTGTTCCTTTTCTTCTAGAAAAATCAGATTGTTTTTTAAGAAGTAGGCACATTCTTTACTCTCCATTAAGGAGAGTAGTTAGCAGGCTAGTTAGTTCTGCTAGATTAGTTTTTAGTAATAAATGGATAATGTATACTGAAAAGTGAAATTGTGTGTATGGAAAAAACAGTAGTAAATGTGATAAAAAAAGTTTAATGCAGAGGGTATGAATGTGATTGTGATTGAAACAGATTTGAAAAAGGCAAGGCTTGTATAAAAGCAGTAACTTGAAGAAGAACCTAATTTGAACAACATTTTGAGTTAAAGGTGAATTCTAGTGTACCTGCTTTAGGATGTCTAATTCATAAATGTTTTCATGTAGATAAGCATTATTTGTGTGTCTCACACTGGTAGCAGATTAAGGTCAGGGAGTCAATTTAATTAACAGTCAGCATACAGGAAAATTAGATGGGCACTTCCTTGCAGTGTTCAATAGGTTCAAGCTAAGCAAAGCAAATGCTAGCATAAGCACTGGGTACATTTTTACTGCTGGAAAAATGCCATGGGGGATTTTGTAAAAGATTTTAAATGAAATCTTGAATTCATATTCTGGCTTTTTTCCCTCCCTTTCATGAAAGGACCACGGAACAGCAGCAAAGGTTTCATGAGATTTGTGGCAATTTGGTGAAATGTCGCCGCCGGATTGTTGGCTGGTGGAAGCGCCTCTTCACTCTGAAGGAAGAAAAGCCTAAGATGGTACTGAGTTCTAGGAATTAATCTCTGTTGTCTTAAGATTTTGTGTGGTTTGTCTTTGTCTGAAGTATTGTAGCAAGGCATGTGCCTGAATGAACTGGTATTCCAAACCAACAGCTGGTACTTCTGGCTGTGGCTTGGTACTGATCACACATTTATTCAGACCTGGAGTGGTAAGATACAAAACTTAAAAACTTGCAGTTCTATGTAGTTTAGGAGCATACCCTTGATAATAAGATAAAGGAAGACTGGATTTCTCTGGGTAGGTAAATTTCTGGAAACAAGCTGTTTCCAGTGTTTGCACAAACTGTTCGAAAACCAGGATCTTTAGTAGTGTGTCAGCTGGTACATGAGGTACTGAATCACTGTCCCAAACCCAGCTGTGGGTGCAGCATTGGGGATGGCACAGTCTGGCACTAAGGGATACCTGGGCAAAGAATGCTGATGGCCAGCTGATGGTCTGAAAATAAGTGAGAACAGACAATTACAGATTCTGTAATCTCAGTTTTACGTGCATGTGCATAGGTATCATGTGTGGAAGAGCCAGAAGGCTTCATGTTAGTTTGCAATGTTGAAGTACTGCCAAACACTGACAGGAAGGGAGAATCCCTAACGGGTCTGTGGTAACTCTTCCCTTTTCACTTTTAGTATTTCATGACCATGGTCTTCACTCTTGCTGTGGTTGCCTGGATTGGACAGCAAGTTCACAATCTCTTTCTGACCTACCTTATTGGTAAGTGTGGGCATGCAAAACACAAAGAGCTCTTTTGTTACCTGTCTGAAATGGATTGAGACTGGTAGAAATAATTTTTGGTTAAGTGTGGTGGGGTGTTTTTGTTGCAGGGTTATGTTTTTCTTTTATCTTTTCAAGCAATTAATGGGGCTTCAGGGAAGCAAATAATTGCAGAGTGACAGAAGTGACTAAGGGTGTATTAATGATTTTTTTTTCTCCTTCTCCTCTTTAGTAAGCTTCTTGTTACTCTTTCCTGGACTAAACCAACATGGGATCATCACAAAGTACATTGGAATGGCGAAAAGGGAGATCAACAAACTTCTCAAGCACAAGGAGAAGAAAAATGAATGAAGACTTAAGTGCTGTTCACTCTAGTAGAAGGTTTTCTTGGGAACAGTTTTGAGAATTAATGTATAATTAAGACAATAGAACTTGTATTGCTCACTGACTTTTTTTTTTTTAATTGGCTCCCTGATGAAGTGAAAAAGTCATTCCAGCAGCTGCTGTGGGTTTGTCTCTTGCTGTGCTGAGTAGGGTTCTGCAGCCTGGAGCTGATCCTGTCTGAGACATCCTCTTCTTTGATGTACGGAGCTTATTAAGTGTCTTCATCAAACAGACCCTGGGCATAACTGCCCCAACAGCAGAGCTGTAATGCCTGATAGTATTTCTGTGACTGTGTTAGATTTGCTGATCATTAATTGTGGCTACAGCAAGTGTGAGAGGCAGTCCTGAAGGCTGATGCTTCTTGGAGGCTTGTTACTACTGATCCTTGTGGCAGGAGGACAATTAGCAGAGTGAGAATGGCCATGGCTGAGGGTGCACATCCAAAATGGGGGCAGAAGGTTCCATTGTCTCACTGAACCTGTTTGCTTCTTGTGGCTGTGTGTACCTGAGAATGTGTGGAGTAGGGGTCTGGAATATATAAATTTGTAGTTCAGTTATTTAGCTGTAGTGTAAACTCATTGCACTGAGACTGTAGAAAATGAGTGAGGGTGTGTGTAACTTTAAGAGCTGATTGTTCTGGAAACTGCTGTTGTCATGGAGCCTTGTAGCACGTTTGGTTTTATGAATGTTTGTCTGTATACAAAATCACTCTGAATATGCTGAGTTTGACTCTGTAAATAAGCCTGAAATGTTTGTGCTTTTCTATGATCTCTCCCTCCTTTTTTAAAACTGAACTGTTTTTCTTTAAAAAGCTAAAACCTGTGTTAATGTTTTAAAAGTTTACTGTTTTAAATGAACTCTCTTCAGTGTCTATTGTAACTGTTGAATAGGTAAATACAGACTAAAGAGAAACTACTTGAAGACTGGCTCCTCATCAATGTCCAGATCAGAGTGTCAGTGCATTTTTTCAGTGTAGCAGGAGATCTGGGAAGGGTTGAGGCAGTGCCATGCTGAAGGGAATAGCCTGTCGGTGGGGGAGATACTGGGTGTGAGCAGCCGAGGGGTGACGGCGACACGGCATGGTGTCCCCCCCAGCTTTGTTCCCGGGAGTGGAGAGCCTGACACCGGCTTGGGTGCTACTGTCACAGTGTGCCCCTTCGGAGTGCGAGCTCGGTACGGATACAGCCCATCCCTCAGCGGGGGCTGTGCTCACCGCAGCCCTGTGTCGCAGTGTCCCCTCTCCCGGGCCGGGGGCTCAGCTGCGCACTCTACTCGGCGGAGCGCAGCTTTTTTGTCCCTCGCGCCCCGCCGTACGCGAGCGAAGCGTCCCCGTTCCCATGGCAGCCGGGCGGCGGCGTCGCTCCGGATGTGCGTCATGTGGCCTCCGCCAATGGGGAGGGCCAAGCTTGTGAGGGGAAGTCTCGCGATATCTCCGCCCGCCGATGGCCCTCCCATCAGCCCGCGCGGCCTAGGCTCTTCCTTTTCCGCCATCGCGCTCTCGGTGAGTGGGGTTGGAGCCGCGGGCGCGCCGCATCCGCCTCGTCCCGGCGCCATCCGCGCCCCGCGCCCGCCCCGCCCGCGCCGTCTCGGGCAGCGGGCACCGCGCCACCCGCCTGGCCCGGTTTGAGCCGCCGGCACCGGCCCTGGCGCCGTCCGGAGCCCCCGGAACGCGGGCTGGGGGGCGGCTCCTCCCGCCCGTGGTCCCGCGCTCTTCAGCGATGCGCGGCGGGAAGTGGGAGCGGCGGCCGGGCCTGGGCCGGAGCTCTGGGCGGCTGGGCCGGGCAGGACGCGGGGCAGCCGCGGAGCCAGTGCACTGTGGGGCGTGCGGATCGTGCGGCGGGGCCGGGGAAGAGGTAGCGGAGCGCGGGGAGCGGGCGCGGTCGGGGCCCCGGGAGGAAGCGGCCCGGCGTGGGGGCTGGCGGCCCTCACGGGAGGCGGGAGTTGGCTGGCGCGGTGCTGGTGGCTCGATGGTGAAAGTCCTCGTGTGCCACAGGACCTGCCCCGGTGCCCGGCGACGGCTCAGGGCACGGTGCTGGCAGCGCCCGGGCTCTGTCGGAGCGGTGGCAGTGCCAAGTCATCCTTGCCGGGCTGGGGCCGCTCCAAGGCTCCGAGAGCTGCTGGCAGGTTTCCTTTGAGAAGCGTTGTGTTTGTGCATCCTGCAGGTTTTTTGCAGATCAGTAAGCCGAGCAGCATCTCGGCAGCATCTGTTGATTTAATACCACGTAGGATCTAGTTATTGCACAGGATTGGTACTGTGCAGTTGGGTGTTAATTGGGTTTTAAGGGCAAACTGATTTACCTGAGGAGCTGTCACACTGCTGACATGGTGTCTGGATGGTGGTTTTGGAGTCGCGTGTGTGCTTTGCTAAAGCCGAATTTAACTGTGTCAGATTTCCTGACGTGTTATGGTAGAGCCGACTCTTGGTCACAGCTGAGCGTGTGACTCGGTTCACTTCTTTAGCTTGAGAGTGCTTTTTAAGGTTTAATGCAACTTTCGGTCAGTGTTGGATCTTTTCGATGTAAAACTAGCCCTGACAGAAGCGCTGCTCGGCGTTTCTGTGCCGAGGGGCCGGTGCAGTAACTGCTGCCCTCCCTGCAGGCACCATGGTGCGGATGAACGTTCTGGCCGATGCTCTCAAAAGCATCAACAATGCAGAGAAGCGCGGCAAGCGCCAGGTGCTCATCCGGCCGTGCTCCAAGGTGATCGTCCGCTTCCTCACCGTCATGATGAAGCACGGTAAGTCCCGGCCCTGCGTCCCCGGGTGTCCGTGGGTGCTGCTGGGGTAAAAGAAGTAAATCGAGGTGCTTGAAGTAGTTTGGTGCAACATAGTTAATTAGTTGTGTTACTGTAGCTAAGTGTTGTGTGTGTGTGTCTCTGTCTGCTGGTCTGCTGCAGGTTACATTGGTGAATTCGAGATAATTGATGATCACAGAGCTGGGAAGATTGTTGTCAACCTCACAGGCAGACTCAACAAGGTAGGATTTGTCTTCCTGCATTCAGTTCTCTAAAGAAGTGTTTAAATTAGACTTTTTTTTTAACTTTATGTTTGTCTGCTCCATTTCTAAAAGAACTTCTTTTAAAGGAGGTGGTATTTGTTGAATCCATGTAAATAAGAGTAGCACTGATGTTATCAGTTAAAAGGATGGTTAATTGGTCTGGATTCAAAGTGGTATATGGGTCACTAGTTACATTTCTTTTAAATTCTGGCTATGTAAGATATGCTTCCAGGGAAGTCTGCTTGTAAGTGCTGTGTGTTTCTCTCAGTTCAAAGGCTTTCTGGCTTCCTAGTGCTTTCTCAGTTTATTTGATATTTAAGCTATCTGGAAGACTTGTCTTAAGAGATAGGGGCTGAGTTGGTTTCCAGTTGATGTTTGATAGCTGCAGATATGGAGAAGACAGATCTTTCTCCTGCTGCCAGGTGGGCTTTGTTTGCAGTGAGGAAAAGTTGAATGTTACATTAAGTGGTGCCTGTGAGGTTCCTGGGGCATATGAGGCATTCGTGAATGTTTTGGAAATTCTTAAATGCTTATGTCTCAAACTACTGTGTAGTTCTGTGTGACTTGCTGTGCATCATTTTTTACAGTTAAGCTCTTCCAGTGAGAGTTGGCTCTTCAGTAAAGAAATAAAAAATATTTCTTGGTCAGAATATGTTTGGGGCTGTCCTCATGATAAAGATGCCATCTGAAAATTGCAGAGTGTATAAGGCAGATAATGCTGACACCCCCAAATTACCGTAGTAGTTACAGTAATTACAGTAGACACAGTGTTATGTGTCTGTAATAAAGGTGATGTAGGTCAGGTTTGAGAGTAGTGTTCCTTGAACTCTTCCAGGATGATATGGATCTTCCAGGCTAATGGATATAATGTTTCTCCCAATCACTGCAGTAAGGGAGCAGTTGTTTAGTTCAGAAGAATGTGCATAGTGCAGGAAGGTGTGCTTCTGGGTTGGTGTTACATAGTTGTTAAAATAATTGGAACCAGTGAGGTAACTGGTGGTGCTGGTGGTCTTGGTCAGTAATACAGTTACCTTGAAAATTCCAGTAACATGTTAATTTCTTCCTGGTTAAAATCTATGTGGGTTTCTTTTTTGCTTACCATGTATGATGGTTAGAGGTGGAATATCCCTGAGCAATCCTAGGAATGTTGTTGCTGATGTTACAGCATGCTTTTGTGCTTGCCCAGGTGTGGGCATTATGTGGGTGGTGTGGCTTCAGCAGCAGTTTAGGGCTGTTCAGGTGAGGAGGAGGAGTGAGGCTGAGGCAGGAACGGGAGTGGAGTTGCTGGATGTGAGGTCCTGGTGTAACAGTGTGTGTGACAGCACTTGGTAAGGTCCTGCAGGCAGGGAGCTGGGATCACACATCTGCAAATCCATAAAGTTCTTCAGTTTGTAATGGAATCCTCTCTTACAGTGTGGTGTAATCAGTCCCAGATTTGATGTGCAGCTGAAGGATTTGGAAAAGTGGCAGAACAACCTGCTGCCTTCCCGTCAGTTTGGGTGAGTATGAGGAAGGGTCAGATTGTGTTGTGTGTAAAAGTGTTACACTCACAAGCTGCCTGAGTTAGAGTCACATGGCACCTTTTCCTCTGATAGCCTGGAGTTAAATTCCAGTGTAAAAATCCATCCTCCATATAAATGCCCTTTTAAACCAGCTTTACAGGGGCACTGCTAAGCAAGGATCTGTTTCTGTTTGTCTTTGGTAAAATCCTTGTTTCACCATTTCACAGTTTAATGGAAAGTAGGACTTTTCTCATACTTGTTTTGGTTTTATGAATGGCTGTTCTTAAATGGGGAAGGAGTTATGTAAGTTACCAGGCCAGTGAAAATAAATTGTGCTACTTGAATTCACATGTCCAGACTGTGTGCAAGTTAATCAGATATGAAGTGATGTGGAACTTGGAGCCTCTGTTGAACGAACCTCCACAACATAGGAAATCTTATGTGCAATGTACCTTTTCTTCACAAAGTGTATGGAACTGAGAGCTGTAATTTCCAGTGCACCAGGATGGCAGAGCTGGAAGAGTGTCCAGGGCCTCAGCCAGTGTGTCCCATCAGAGGAAGGATTGACTAACAGTTCTGTGCTGTTTCTGTTCTTAAAGCTCCAGTAGAAGCTCCTGCTTCAGCTGACCCTGTGTAGCTACTCTGTCGTCATTGGGAGTTTTAAGAGTATTTAGAGTGGTGGGACAGGAGGTTCTCAGACATGGAGGTGTGTTGGTAATGCAGGTGCTGGCATTAGCAGTGGCAGCTGCTGCAGGTGCAGATGCTGCCCTGCACCAGTCAGTGTTCAGCACTGAGGCAGAGATCCCAGCTGAGGAGCTGTCTGGCACTGTGGCACCTCTGCCTGCACTGGGGAGCAGCATCTGTGGAGGATAGAAGTGGACTTGATCTAGAAACCTGTCCATTGCCCAGTGGGAATATGCAGGGAAAGAGGCAAATAGTTGAAAACAGAAGTCTGTCAGTGCCCTGTGTGTGCTGCAAAGCTGTGCTTGTGAGGAGCTGCTTTGCACTGCTGATAATCAGTCTCACTGTGTTGGACCTGTTACAGGAACAGGCCTTGCTGTTTGTGACACAGATGAAGGTGGTGCTGTCAGCTCTGCAGCAGCCTGGAGCAGGGAGATAAACTGAACATTTGCTCTCTCTTGGCAGGTATATTGTCCTGACAACCTCAGCTGGCATCATGGACCATGAGGAGGCGAGACGAAAACACACAGGAGGCAAAATCCTGGGATTCTTTTTCTAAAACTTGTAAAAAAAGAGGATACTAATAAATTGTTCAAATGGACTCTGGTGTTTCCAGTGGGTATTTTAATGACCTCAAACACTGCCTGTGACAGTGCTTGTAACAGTTCTTCAGTAGTGCTGGAGGTCCAGCTTCACTTCAGATGATGTTTGGGTTCCACACCATCCCTGGTCACAGTTCTATTTCTGTTAATGATATAATGATATAATGGTACTTCTGAAAGTTACCACAGGAGTGCCATTTTGGGGTCACTGTACAGGAGAGCCTCAGCAGGGGAGCTCTAATGCTAAACTAATGCTAATCCCAGCTGTCCTGCTTGGGCTCACCTTGCAGGTGGTCAGTACATGTCTCTGCAGTTACCTGTGTGTGATTCTAGAGTTTCACCTTTTGCCTCAATAATAGAAGATGCCTTGCCAGAAGGTGTTTCCTGTTTATGGTTAGAAAAGTTGTGGGATGTGGGATTCTGGAATAATTAAAATGGCTGAAGTTTTGATTTCAGATTGCAGACTTGTTCCGCATATGGTGAAAGGAGTAACTGAGGTTGGGAGGTGAATAATTCTTTTACTTCAAATTTCTACTTTGAAAGTGTTTTGAAACCCCAGAATTTTGGGTAGAGTTGTTGCTGTGCAGCTGCTTTGTGTGTTGCCACAAAGAAACAACTGTTAGGGATTTTGTTACATTTTCAGAGTGAGGAAATAAGGTTGTCTGAACCTATAGGTAGGGAATTTTAGTATTGAATGAGTTTGTTTTCTTCAGGCACATGACAGCACAGTGTCCTTGATGCAGAGAAATCAGATGTGTTTCAAGGCAGTACCTGGACCAGTACAACTTGGTAGAGGATGAGCAGCAAGCTGGGCTGATTGCATTGTCCTCCATCAACAGCTGGAACTGCCCTGCCTTGTTTCATTTTGTTTGGAGTGTTACCAGTTAGGAGCCTTTGGATACGTAGCAAGTGTTTCAACACTCCGAACCAGCTGGTGAAATTTGTGATTCTGATACAAACAGTTGGAAACCAAGTTTTCCTGCTTGGTGATACATCCCCATGCCCACCATGTGCAGTTGCTTGGGTTGGAAGTGTCCTGCCTTGAAGGTGATACTTCATCACTGACCTCGGCATGGAAGGGGCTCTTCAGGCACTGAGTGAGCTCAATAACTCTGTAACCTCTCTTGGTTCAGTCTGTTACTCTTCATGGAGGAAAGGAGAAGGTGATACTATTAAGCAGAAGGTCTTTACTCTGGGCAGACACTGCAGTGTCACTGATGTGGTTGGTGCTTCCCAAGGAAGGTGAGAGCCAGCAGAACTCTGAGAGTGCTCACAGGAGATGTGATGGCAGCAGCATCCTGACCTGAGCCTGGCTGAGAAGAGCAGGGGCACAGGATAAAGCTGGTTTACCTGCTGGGTCACAGCTGTGGTGGATTGGAGACAGCATCAAAACATTCAAATGGCATCACTGGTTCTCAGTTTGACTGGAAACAAATCTGCTTAGCTGCAGGTTGTACACTGAATTAGAGTAGTTACAAACTCAAGAGTCTCTTTCAGCCCTCACTTAGTTGTCAAATAGAGCTATTTGGTGACAGCTGGGGTTTTGTACTTCTTGCTCAGAGTAACCCTGAAGATTGTATCAAGATTCACTATTCTTTTTTATAAAATCTTGATTTTTCTCAAGTCTAGAATAGAACATGTTTGTCATACCTAGTGGAAGAAGGCCAATTACAGTTCAGAGCTTCCTTTAGATGAATTAACTATGGCAGGTTTCCTGCTAGTTTGACATTTGTTTTAAATCAGTTTTGCACAAGACATACATGGCAGTTTTTCTGGCCTGGCTTAGCTGTGTGTCCTTTACTCCCAAAGCGACTCCTGAGGTAACAATTTCTTATGTTCTCAGTTGACAAATCAGTTGGGAATGAACTGTAAATTTATTCCACAAGCCAGCCCAGCAAATTTATAGACTTATTACATGGAAATTAGTGCTCTGATGTAACAATGATGACTTGGAGGAAAGGAAGCAGCAGCAGATGCGCCTTTTCCACAGGATATTTGCAAAAGTGACTGTATCCAGGCTTACCACATGTGGAAGCTGGTTTGGGTTCATGAGATGATCTCCGAGCTTGCACCTCACTGGTGAAAGCTTTACTCCTGGGCTGCTGGCTGAGAGCCATGAACTTTGGAAGGTGGCCTTGGGAGCTGACAGGAGAGATCATGACAACACAACAGCTTTAAAAGGGTTTGCAGGAATTCTTACTCCCAGATATGTTTAAAATCTGAAAGTGATGTAATTTTTAAAAAATTATCACTAAACAGTGATGTTTAGTGGGCTGAGTGCATGCATATGCCTTGGGCAAGCAGTTTGTAGGTAAAAGCATTTTGGGTAAGAAAAGGATTGATAGAGGGGGAGGGGAAATGGCACAAAGCTGAAGGTGCAGTGTGGATTGCAACAGGTGATCAGGGGCAGGTGAGTTCAGAGAAGGGGTTTGGTGGGGCAGAGGGAACATCAGTGATGGAGGGGCTGAGGGACAGAGCAGCTGACCTTCATGGGGGGAAAGCTGGCAGGGTGGGTGTCCCCTGAGAAGTTACCAGCTTTGCCCCGGGGCTGTCCTGGGTCCTCTGTGGTCCAACACTGAAGGTGATGGTGTCACCTCTGTGCCCTGCACACCCATCCTGAGCCCTCTGTCCATGCCTGGAGCAGCCCAGAGCTCCCCTGAGCCTGTGCTGGAGCTGCCCTGCCTGCAGCCCCTTTCAGCTGCTCCCCTGCTCACAGCCACGTGTCAGCATCATAGTCCAGTCCCAGGGGCACAATGGAGTCAGAACTGATTTTGGTTGTGAAAATGAGTGAATTGGATACAGCTGGGAGAGGGCTGGCGATGCCCCTGCAAGGTACAGCCCAGTCTCACCTTGCAGTCAGATCAGTATTTTGGGGTACCCTGCTCCTTATGCCGTGGCTAAAGAAGAGGATGAAGGGTGTTCAAACGAGCTGCCCGCTGTGGATCCAAACACCGATTTGCTGGTGCCTGAGAAGGTGTCAGCAGAGGGCAGCAGCCGACCTGCAGTCACTGGAGGTGGAGAGGAGTATCCTGGTTTCTGTTCCCTGGTCCACAATGAGAGTTTTCTCTGCCTTTGATGCTTTGAGCCTACTTTAAGGTAATATTGGAGGTGAGAATAAGTGTGGATCTTCAAAATACTGCAGCAGGCTAAGGAGCCTCGTGTGTGACAGTGGCTTGACTGGAAATGCACTTTTTTCCCCCTCATCCTTTTCTCTAATGCTATTTAGCTAATTTAGATTTAAGACGAGGCTATATCCTACTGCCTATTAATGTAAGTATCCATCTGTCAGTAAATACCTGGGTGGATTTAACCACAGTTTAGTCAGGAGAACTGTTCTAGTGAAGTCAGGGGGTTGCAGAGGCTGGTGGCCTCCCTTTTTGTTCATGCCTCTGATGTTTTCTCTGCTCAGGTGCTGCTCTTGTATTATTAATGCAGTAATGGGCTGTAATTATCATGAGTTGGGAACAGTGATGCTGTTGGTACATTTGTGCTGGAGCAGGAATTAAGTTCCTAGTGTAGTTTAGTTACATATAGTGAGGCTTTTAACTGCTGGTGCTGCACTTAATCATTGTGTATGCATTCCTGTGGCACTGTCTGCTTTTGGACAAGGTGCTCTAGCAGGGTATGTGATCCCCTCCCCAGCTTTCAGACTGCTTTTTTAAGACTGGGGATAATTCTGTGTGAGGGCCATGGAAATGGAGAGCATTCCTGCCACTCTGTAATCCATTGCTATTTCCTCTTGGAGTTTTATAATTTATGACTAGGGGTTGATTTGTTTCATATTTAATTCACTTGATTTATTGTTCCCACTCTGTGAACAAACCATGCTACACATTCTCCAGAAAACTTTTTCTCCAGGAGCTTGCAATCCCCTGCCTGTCATCCCTAGATGTCTCTCTTGCCTTAATGTAAGAAAATATGGAAAAGACAAAAGTACTGAAATACTTGGTATGTGATCCTGGATAGAAATGTGTATGTGCAGCACTCCTCCATCTTCACCTCCCTATTAGCTTAGAGTGGGATTGGCCCCTTCATTTGTGGGGAAGACACGTGGCACAGCCATTCTTGTTGTGTTCCCCTGATGCAAGTTAACTCTGCTTTCAGCTGGACCAGGCTGTAAGCAGGAAGGGGCAAGGTGGTATCTGGGAGTAGGGGAAAAGTAGGTGATGGATGGGTTAAAGAAAAGCTGCAGCTGAAGCCCACCTCTGGGCACTGTCTTAGTCTCATTAGCTCCATGGATGGAGCTCAGTTTGTGTTTGGTCCACTGCTGTTTGTGCCAGTTTGAAAAGCAAAGTCCAGGAACATCAATGACAACTTTAGGTTTTCAGTATCTTTACAAATCAGGCCTTTAACCATAAGAGTAAAAAAGAAGGGGAGAAATTAAAGGTTATTTTTTCTTTTTCTCCCTACCCCTCTGCAATTCACATGGGTGCTTGTCTCCTCACTTGCAGTAACATGCCCAGCTGTATTCTTGCATAACAGGATCCTCAGCACGTGATCCCCGTGTCTGTGTGGGCAGGTAATCAGCTCTGGCCCTCCTTCAGTCCTTGGGATTTCTTCCTTAGGGCAGCAACATTAGCCCCTCAGTTAAGCATCTGCCCTGCTCAAGTTTGAAACCATTTTTACCTCACTGGGGAGGCTGTGGGTGTCAGAGCTGACTGCACACCTTGTGGTGTTTGTGCTGGGACTTGTGTTCTGTTCAGGATGGGCTCATGGGTCTGTCCCCCTTGGGCAGAAGCCAAAACTTTGCTTGTTTTTCATGACTGGTGGTGATTTCTGGCTCAGTTCTATTTCTAGTTGACAGTCCAGCCCAGGTAGCAGGAGTTGGGGTTTTATGTGAAGCCTTGTGCAGTGTGTGTTACATCAGGGGAAAGAGGAGATGTGTGCATAGGGCCACTGAATTCATCTGCAGGCAGGTGTTTGCTCTGGGAGGGAAGCAAAAATCAGGAGACTATTTTTAGCTCTGAAATACTTTTATTGAATGACATTCAGTCCTTGCCAGCCTTTGATGAGCAAAGAAATAATCCCTGAAGGGAAGAGCCAGAGGTGCCTGGATCTGTGCTGGGCTGCTGGCAGCTCCCAGTGTGGCTGTGGGAGGGCTGGGACAGCTCCTGGGACAGCTCTTGGGCCAGCAGCCACCTGCAGCCACCACCTAACCAGGCACGGGCTGAGAGAGAAGTGCTGGAGTGCAGGAAGGTATCTGAGCATGAACAAAAATGATTCTGAGCCCATTTTCCTGAGAGAGACCCTGTCCTGTGGAGCAGGATGTGGGGCTGAGAGCCACAAGCCCGTGGCACATCAGGAGTCAGGCCCAGGCCAGAGAGCCCATCTTGCAAATTGCTGAATTATAAAGCCAGGGCTGGTAGGTGGTGGCTCCAGAAATAGATACAGAGGTAGCACATAATGCTCCCTGATAGCTGAAATAAAAAGAATTAAACTGTACAAAAGTGTGCTTTAATTGCTAACTCTCTCCTGTCTGCTTAAATCACTAGAAATAAAGGTCTCCTCCTTAGTGATGAGCAGTTCCAGGCAGAACAGACGTGATGGGGAAAACATGTTTGGAATAAATACTGATGTGAATGACACTTATTAGCTACAGTGTGGCATATTTATTTCTCTGTAGTTAGCATAATAGCACAGCTTGAAATGAGAAGGGTTCTTTACTTGTGTCTGTGTGTGCGTGCATAAAAATAACAATGGCTTGTTTTGGGCAGAATGCAGATGATTCTGCTGTCTCTGCAATTAGCACTGGTGTTTGGGTGGTGCCAGCTGCTGTGGCACTGAGAGAGGGGCCCAGGCATGGCTGTGCTTTGGGCAACCCTTCCCTCTCTGTGCTTTGGGCAAACCTTCCCTTCCCTGTGGCAAGCAGGACTATCATGGATATTTCACCCCTGAGGAAGGGGAGAGAATGATGCATCTGACTCCATCTTATCAAAAGGCTAATTAATTACTTTATTACGCTGTATTATTCTATACTATATTACATTACATCTAAACTGAATATGCCAAACACTCAACTCTGCACACACTGTGCAGAATCTCGTGACTGTCAGCGACAGTCCCAACACACACACACACACACACACACACACACACACACACACACACTGATAGGCCCTGACAGGCCAAGGAAACAAAACACAGTCACTCTGGGTAAACAATCTCCATACTGCATTCTACTTTTGCACAAATATGGGCACAGCAAATGATAAGAATTGTATTTCCTTTCTCTGAGGTTCAGAGAACGTGAAACCCAGAAATATTCTTGGGAAGAATTGTGCCTTGCTTTTCTCTGTGAAGAGAAATGTGATGACACAGGACAGTAAGCAGAGCAGCACAGCTGGCTTCTCTCCCTGCTCAGTGCCTGCCCCTGTTGGCTCTGCTCTCCTTTGAGTGCTGCAGGGCTCCTACAAGGGCAAAGCAGCACCTGCCAACCTTCCCAGGGCTCCTGGCAGGGTGACCACAGCCAGCAGGCTCAGCTGGAACTGTGCCTGGACTGGGAAACATTCTGATTCTCTCCCAGGAATTCAGCCCCAGGTGTGAGGGTGACTGGGGGAAGGCTTCCTTGTCTCCTGAGGAGCCAGGTGGGGATAAGGCTGGCTGCTGGCATGTGCAGGTTACCTTCCCTCCTGCCCGTGGGCACCTGCCCACCTCAGCCTTGTCCTTCTGCTCTGTTCCAGGTGCCTGGTGCTGGGTGGTGCTGGCTGTGCCAGGGTCTGGCAGCCCTGCCCCTTCTCCTTCCATGGCTTTGGCATTTCTCACCCCCAGGGATTTCTCACCCCTGAAGTGATTTGAAAAGCACTGAGCAGTTCAGTGAGGGCATCAGACACTACTGCTGCCATATCCTCCCTCCCCAAGGTCCTGGAGCAAGAAGGGAGGGAAAGCTCTGCTGGGAGTCTGTGCTGGGCAGACACTGCTAGCCAGCACAGGGAAGAGCTTGCAAGAGCTCTTGGAGCTCCTTGCAGGAAGCTCCTTGCAAGAGCTTCCAGACAAATCTGGCATGTGCGTGGTTCAGTGGGCATCATCTTCCTGTTGCTTTGACACAGCAATTTCTCTTCTCTTCTGCATTTTAATGTTAGAATGTGTGGATATGGACAGTCTTGGACCTCTACTGTCCTGCTCCAGCTTTGAGTGAAGGTGTCTGGTGGATTGCACAGCTGCTTGGGGAAGGGGAGACAGCAGGATGGACAGACAAAGGGACTGCTAGAGCCCTCTTTCCTTAAGAAAAGCCATGAGGTATTTCAAAGAAGCAGCCAAGGTGGGCTGTGAGCACTGAGCACTGTCTCAGGAGCCATCTCACCCCTTTTTGTTGAGGGGAATAATTATACTGTGGTAAAAGTATTTACTTGCTACTTTTTGTACTGTATTCTTCCATTGCTGAAATGTGAGATGAAAAACCTGGGAGTAACAAACTTTCTGTTTTAAGCCCACTTGATTGAGTGCTTGGTTGAGAAATACCATAAAAGTGCCAGACCAGAGCTTGAAATATCACATTACCAGGTGTCAGGCTGCTTATAACTTCCACTCTGGGATTGTGGAGGATTTTTTTTCCTGTTGGTCTTTTAATGAAAATGCCAAAGGGGGAAAAACTATTACAAAAAAATAAAAAATGCTGCTTTGATTGAAAATAAAAATGCTGAGGCAGCAGCAACTTTCAGTAGCACTTGCTCTGTTGCATTGCCCTGACAGATTATTTCCCAAGCCTGGGGGATGCTGCAAGGGTCTGCTCTGAGCACAGTCCTGCTGGCTTTGGTTTTGGCAGGGAGGGAAAGCTCTGTGCTGAGGTTACAGTGCTGTGCCAGTGCAGGGATGTGAGAGAGCTCCTGGCACTGCCAGCCTCTGTGCAAGGGCTGGGACAGAGCAGGGAGGGACTTCCACTGCTGGGGGCTCTGAAGGATGGCTAAAGGAGCAGCTGTCACCTGTGAAAGGTGGCTAAAGGAGCAGCTGTCACCTGTGAAAGGTGGCTGGGGAGGCAGCTGTCACCTGTGAAAGGTGGCTGGGGGGGAAGCTGAGTGCTGTGTAGCATGAGTACCCAACAGTGGTGCTGGGAAAGAAGGCGGGCAAGGCTAACACAGAGTGCTGCTGGAGAGGTGGGGAGGGCATCCCTGACTGAAAGGAGGAGGAAGATACTTAGTCAGAGTTGGAGATCCATGTGGCAGCTCAATAAACCCCCTGGGGTGGAGAAAATGATGCTGTAGGAGGATAATCTTGGCCAGGTCCAGCTCATAGTGACTTTGGGTGGCATCAGTGCCTTTAGTCCTGGCCTTCAGCAGTGTGACCTGTTCTTAGGGTTTAAAATGTAACACAGTATGGTAATGTAATGATTCTTCTAAGCTGTATGTAAATGCTATAGGATTTGTATCTTGTATTAGATTGGTTATTTTGTGCTGTCAAGGATGGAGGTGTCCCAGCCTGTACCCCACCACTGGAACATGCCCCTGCTGGGAGTGTGATCCCCTGGCTGGCCTGTGCCTGGCACAGGAAGGACCCTCCTGCCTGGGACACACAAAGAGGTGCTTGAGGACACCAGGAAACCACCTGGGGAGGCCACAGTGCCCCAGAGCAGCCTGCATCTGTGGGGGTTCTGTGCTCCTCTCCAACTGAGCAGATTGCTCCTCTGGGGCTCCAGAGGCTGGAATCCCTCCCTGTAGGAATGCTGGCACCTTGCACAGCAGGGAAAGGGAAACTCCCAGACGTGGCAAACAATCTGCAGCAGTTAAAGCTACACCAAAAGCATCTTGCATGGAAAATCAGACAGAGCAGGAAAAACAGCATTTACCATCAATATAACACAGCTGAAATCTCTTTCTTGGAGATAATAATCTCTGACTCCAGCAGTAAAAATACAGAACAGAAACTGGAAGAAGCCAGAAAACATGGTCGTGGGAGTGAATCTCGGTGAAATGAAAATTAAAAACACAGTGAGAAGCATGGAACTGCCTTGAGTAAAACCAGCTGGCTGCCCAGAACTGCACCCAGGATCCTGTGGGAGGCACAGGGGGTGTGGGGAGCAGCGGGGCTGGGGCTGTGCCAGCGCTCAGCTGGGAGGGCACAGGAGGGGGGGAGAGGAAGATCAGGATCTCAGGGTTCCCTTGCAGCCTGGGGGACATTCAGGTGCTTGCCTTTGGCTCCCAGTGTGAAGGAAAAAGTGATTTCTTCTGTCTGAGGGACAAGGGCTGATCCTGGCTCCTGCCTGGGGCTCTGCCCTGAGCTGTTGCCCTTCCTCAGCAAATCCCCCACATTTAGGGCTGTGCAAGCCAGACCCATGCAGGGCTCCAGCAGTGGAAGGGAAGGTTTCAGCTGGCCCAGAGAGGCAGCACTGCCAGCTGGGCTGACCTCAGAGCAGCCATGGCATCCTTATTGTCCCTGCTATGTGGGACCCATGCAAATCAGAGCCACAAAGGTGGGCTCCTCCTGCTGTCTCCTCCTTCATTTTTAAGTGCTATAGGAGATGCACAGCCTTTTATCAAAGAATGTCAGTGTCTGGTGTGAATATGTATGTCTTTTGACTATTTCAGGCTGACCTTGATGTGTTTGTTATGCTAAGTGTCATAAAAATCAAACTGCTAAATTAACTAGCTGCTATTTCCACAACACCAAGGAAGCACCTGGGGCCCTTCTGCTCCCTGCAGACAATGGCTGAGGGAGGCTTATGCAACTCCTGCTCTGCTGGTGGCTGCTCTCTTCCAGAGCTGCCATGGTATTTTTAGATGCAAAGGAGAAGTGTCTCCTAACTATATGCTAATCACATTTTCAAAGCTTCAGCTGATATTAGAATGATTCAGCCGTGTCCTGAATTCACATATTTTGTTTGTTGCCTTTTGTATGCTCTGTGTAGCTTTTCATACAACTCTGCCTATTCTCTACCAAAATCATGGCTTGGGAGCTGCTGTATGACAAAGGATGTTTTTATCCCTTTTTGAAGATCTTTTGAGTTATCCTTAGCCCTAGCTATCTGAAATACAGACTCATGCATATATATTCTCTCTGCAGGCAAAGAACAGAGGCAGGAGCAGACTTTACAGCTGTGATTCTCAAATTTTATTAAAGGGCTGCCTGACCTTCAGGGGAAAGGAAAGTATTTGAGAGCCATCATATCTGATGCTGCCACCCCGATGTTCATTTATGGTCAAATAACTTTTTGATGGGATTTTTTTATTAGTTTTTCTTGCCCTTTTGTGTTCTCTCTTGCCTGGTGGGAATGTGCTCGATAAATGTCTTTGTGTGTGTCTTCCACAGCACCCTCAGGCCTGTGCTGAACTCGGGTGTGCAGCCCTCGTGGCCTCTGCCCCCACAGCCTGATGTGCTGCGTGCCAAGCTGAGGAAAAAAGTCACTTTACTGCAGATAGTCTGCTGAAATTAGTCCTTTTCTTAGCAAAAAGGTGCCACATCTCAGCCCAGGACATTGTCTGGTGCTCAAGAGGTGTCCCCAAATCCAGTGCAGCACACCATGAAGTCACCAAGTGCTGATACAAACAGGGAACACAACAAGGGAGGGTTCCAGCTCCTCCTGGTGAGGGCTGCTCTCAGAGCAGGGCTGCTGGGGTCCTTGGGAGGGAAGGGGAGTGATGGGAGACCCAGCTGGGCTTTACTGGTGTTCACTGCTGCTCCTGAGCCCAGCTGGGCCTTGCTGGTGTTCCTGAGCCCAGCTGGGCTTTACTGGTGTTCACTGCTGTTCCTGAGCCCAGCTGGGCCTTGCTGCTGTTCCTGAGCCCAGCCTGGCCTTGCTGGTGTTCCTGAGCCCAGCTGGGCTTTACTGGTGTTCACTGCTGTTCCTGAGCCCAGCTGGGCCTTGCTGGTGTTCACTGCTGTTCCTGAGCCCAGCCTGGCCTTGCTGGTGTTCCTGAGCCCAGCTGGGCCTTGCTGCTGTTCCTGAGCCCAGCTGGGCCTTGCTGGTGTTCCTGAGCCCAGCTGGGCCTTGTTGGTGTTCCTGAGCCCAGCCTGGCCTTGCTGGTGTTCCTGAGCCCAGCCTGGCCTTGCTGGTGTTCCAGGCTCAGCTGGTGGGGCAGAGGAGAGCCATGAGCAGCTCTCCACAGAGGTAGGTGATGCTCTGGGGATCCCCACATGGGATGGTGCTTCCAAAACCTTGGAAATGGCCTTTCTGTGGCCAAGAAGCTCCTGGGTTTGCTGTTCCCTCCCAGGCCACCTCTGCCCGTGGCTGAGGGGACACTGGGCCCCTCTCCCAGGGATTTGGGGATCTTTGCCCTTTCCAGGCTGCTCTCCTGGTGCTGAGTCCAGCCTGTGGGCTCAGATGGGCCAGGCACCTCTGGAGGCCCTCACTGCCCCTGAGGAGGATGGGCTGATGGCCCAGCACAGCTCCTGGCCCACACAAGGCTTAAGCAGCTGCAGGCAGGACCCCCCAGCCCTGCTCAGATGGAGCTCCCTCTTTCCTGCTCTCCCATCTCCCCCATTCCCCCTCTCCCATCTCTCCCTTCCTCTGTCCTATCTCCCCATTCCCTGTCCCACTCCTGCTGTCCCTGTGACTGAGTGCTGCTGGAGGATCTGTGCTGTCCCCCCTCTCTTCCCTGCTCTTCTCTTTTCCCCCTCCTCCTCTTTTAATCCCTGTCTTGCTTGGTTTCAACATTTTTATCCTGATCTTCAAGGACCAAAGCAAACCGCTTCCAACAGCTCAGGAAGCTGGTCAGATTTGCATTTAGCATATTTAAATATTTAAATATGTAACATATTTAGGGTTGAATTAAAGCAAATGGAGACAAAATTGGGAGCAGACTGAAGAATGAGTGTGTGTGTGCATGTAGGGAAGAATAAAGGCAATGTGTGCAGATACACAGGGAAAATAAAATGTGGAAAAGGAGACAGAGAGAGCCTGGTCCCTCTTTGTTGTTGCATCAAGCACACTGTGACTAATGGTGATAATTTCCCATACCCCCCAGTACCATAACAGAAGAAAAAACCTAATTGTCATCTGCCACCCACTGCTTGTAAAGCAGCTTCTCTTAAATAGTTCTTATGTATTGAGTTCAGCTGTCAAAAGGAGCAGCTTTTTTCATGGTCTGCAGAATGCATTTCAGTTTGAACACAGCTCCATGCAAAGGTCACCCCATCAAAAATGTTTCCCTCAGCAGTGAGCATAATGGCAAAGCCCAGCATTTTGCAGTCTACTCTCACAATTTTACTTGATGTTTTTTAAAATGTTAGACAGCTGGAGATTAAATTCCCTTTGATGGGCAGGATTTGAGGGAGAGTGTTTTATAGAATATTTTGGGTTTCCCCCTCCTCTCTGCCATGCTGTGGTATGGGCTCCTTAGTAGCTACTTATGACAGGTAGTAGAGCCATAAAAAGAGCAGGAGACAGAGGAAAATTGCCTATTGTTCTTCAGATTGGCTGTAGTTCCTTAGGATATCAGTATGTGCTCCTGTGTGTGCCAGTGTTTTAATGGTAGTTTGGATTCTGGATGCTTAAATTACTCTCCCTGTCAAGTGTTTCCACTTGACCACGTTCCAAAATGAAAAGACTTTGGGAGTCAGCCTACAGTGAGAGGGAGACCACAGGAGTGAATGCCACTGCAGGCAGAAGGCAGGGGTCACGCAGCAGCAAGAGGAGGTTTTCTTCTTCCGTTTCCCCAGGAGCTGGGGCTGGGCAGATGAAAGTGATAATTCCAGAGGTGCCTGCTCTATGTGTGTACCCTCCCACATAACCTGGCAGGGAAAAACAAGACATGGTCAGACTGGCTTCTGCTGGGCATCTGAGGGTGGCTGCTACATCTTCAAGGATATAGCTTGCATGTTTCATCCACATTTCTACAAAAACTTTGCTATGTCATTGAGTTGTGGAAGGGAAGGTTGGAAAAGGTTTTATTTGCCCCTAGAAGAAATGTTTTGTGCTGTTGTGCTGCCTGGGTAACCCGTGGTGACTTTTGCCCAAAGGACTGTGTGTAGACCATGAAAACAGTGCTCTGCATCAGCTCCTACCAAACATGTGCTGAGTGAGCTTCTGAGACAGCAGGGACAGCTGGGACAATGCCAACAGCACCTTATCTACAGGAGATGCTGCCCGATACACCCCGAACAGGTTCTCTAGTGGTACAGGTGTTGCATTTTCTCAGCATGCATCAGGACTGAAAACTTTGTGTCTCTCCAGGCCTTATTCTTCTTGTAAATGTTAAATTTGCCTTTTTTAAAGGGCAACAGTACCACATGTAAAAAATCTTAGTTACAAGTGTGCTTTGAAGGCAGCAGAACCTGCTTTGTTCTGTTGTACTGGTAAAAATGTCTTGACAGGGACAGGCAGCGAGGTCCTGGCCTGAATAAACTGGCCTGGAATTAGGCAGGGGATGTTTTGCAAGGGTGTTCCAGCTGGGGGAAACTACACACTCTGGTCTCTTCTTGCTTCTCTGCCACTGTGCAGTTCAGAGAGATTCCTTGTTTTAAGCTGTGTTGTTCATGGCTGAGTGACTGGGTGAAGGAGCCCGTACTTGGGCCCCTCTGCAGGTGACAGTGCCACGAGGTGGCAGTGGCCACCAAATAATGGCTGTCCAGAAGCAGGATGTCCAGGAGTGCATTTGTTGAGCTCTTTGCTCTATGATTTAAGAGTGGGAGCACAATCCAGCCCCTAAATACCAGCTGAAGCACTGCTCTACCTTATAGCTGTCCTTTGACTTTCAAGAAGACCCAAATTCCAATTTTGCCCTTTTTTTGAGCACTTCATCAAAGTCAGGGTGAGAGGAGACCAAACTCTTGCTGACCTGTGCCTTGCTCTTCTGTGTGCACCCTCAGAGCCTTGCTGCTCCTGGAGAGCTTGCTCCTGTTCAGGCTGTACATTCCCTGCAGGATTTTTTGGGTGTTTAATGTAATTGTGCTGCTACTCATTTTCCAAGATATTCCATGTCTGGCTGACATTTTGTTCTCCTGTGCCTGGGCTGCCTGGGATAGACAGTGGGAATTGCAGGGCAGATAATTCTACATTGCTTGAGTGATGGTGGCTCCACAGCGTTCTCACAGGTCTCTGTGTCTGAAGGGGCAGAACTTTCCTGCAGTTTGCTGGGACAGAATTTTAGAGTAATAGAATCTTTTAGATAATTGGACAGAATCTTTAAGATAATTAAGTCCAGCACTGCTAATCCCACCATTTAACCATATCTCCCACACATCTTTTAAATAACTCCAGGATGGTGACTGCACCATTTTTGTGGGCATCCTCTATTCCAATGCTTGACAACTCTTTCAGTGAAGAGATTTTTCCTAATGTTGAACCTAAAACTCCCTTGGTGCAACTTGATAGGTAGAGACATCTTTACCATGCAGTTGGTATTTTTTGCCATCTTTGGTGTAACCAGTGTAAAGCAAGAACCAGTTTCTCTAAGGAGAATGGCTGAGAAAGGATTTTGCATTCTGCAGTCAAGCTACTGAATAATCTGAAGGCAGGCCAGGAGGGTGGAAAGAAGGCAGGAATCACCTCTGTTCTGTTTTTTCTGCTGATAAATCAAGCACAACAGCAAGAACTTAATAAAACAGTGTGACATTTTAGGTAGAATGTTGCACAATAAAATGGGTTAAATGAGTTGCCCAGCTGTGATGGCAGGCCTCACTTCCCAGCCAGGGCTCTGCTGCTGTGACATCAGAGATGACAGATTCTGTGTGCCGTGGATTTCTGTTGGCACACTCCCCATTTCATGCTCCTCTCTGTAAAATGGATTTTGCTTCACCCACCAGGGGTGATGTGAGGATATATTTGGTGATGCTTTTGGGGTCCTAATCTATTTTTGGGAGAATGCCATGAAGGGTTTGAATGGCAAATTCTTCCTGTCAGAGCACACCTGTAATTAAACAGGTCTGCTTATCCATGAGACAGGCTTATTATTGCTTTTTCTAACCTTGATCTAACAAATTGTGCAATGTGCTCTGGCACACATCTGCTGCTCTGTGCCTGCTGGGGTGGGTGGACACCTGGTGTCAGTGGAGGAAGAGCAGTGGAGTGGAAGCAGTGGCCTCAGTGGGAATTTCCTTTGAAGGTAAAAGCCCTGCATGGCTATTTGTGAAACGCTGCAGCAGGGGTAGGTTTGTTGTCAAGCACGAGACACTGTAAAAGCAAATAACTGCAAATTGGCCAAGTGCTGGCTGAGGATCCGAGAGCTGTGACAGGTGAGCTCAGCTGGCAGCAGCCTGGCTGTGTCACACACTGGTGGCTGCTTGGCACAGACACATTTGTGCAGGGTAGCTGGTACACGTGTTGCTGCTGCCCAGTGCCAGACTGGGCTGCTTCTGTCACACTGTGTGCTGGGCTGTGGCATTCACATTCTCTGAAAAAATCCCTTCACCCAGGATTTTTCTCCTGGGAAGCTGAGAAGCCTCAGAGAAAAGGAAACCAGTTCTTATTTGCTTCTCCTGTGTTTTGCTCATGTGGAATGTGTTTGGAGATTGTTTACCCTCAGGTGATTGTTCCATTGGATTCTGGTGTGAGTTGTTTTGACTCTCTGGCCAATCAGGGCCAAGCTGTGTTGGGACTCTTTAGAGAGTCATGAGTTTTCATTATTCTTTAATACAATATTATAAAGCCTTCTGACAGCATGGAGTCAGATTCATCATTCTTGCCTTCGTTGGGGCATTTCCCAGCAAATACAATAGTGGGCCAGACAGGAGAACTACACACATCATCATGTGCAAGGACCATGACTGGTTCTGCTCTCCTGAAGCTGAAGGGAGAAAGGGGAATATCTCCATGTGGACAGAGCTGGGTAAGAAGGGGAAGCAACTGGTTGGAAGAAGGGTGGATGCCAGAATGCTGCATCTGCCAGCGTGGACACTCAAGCCTTTGCAATGTATAAACCATGGAAAATGTGTGTGCTTTTCTCATTGTGTCAGTCAGAAAGCTCTGACCCAGCTGGAGGAAAATAACAATTTAAACAGAGATGTCACCAAGCAGGATGTTCCAGCTCATTAGAAAACAACTTACAGTATGCTTGAAAGGCACCTGCAATGCATGAAAAGCAGCAGCTCACTCCTGCCTGTCTCTTCAGTCATGCAAAAATGACACAGCATTGCAGAGACCATTACTTTCTTCTCTGAATCCTTGCTTTCTGTCTTGTAAAGAAAACATTGTCTTTTTGGATCCCAAATCTCCAGCCTTGTGTTGTACTCTGCAGAGGAAATCCAGCAATGCCTCAATGCCTGTGCCCACCTCTGCAGACAGCACAGCAGGGCTGGCTGGAGCTGGAGTGTGTGGCTCTCATGGGTATGGCACAGCCTGCCAGGCTGCTGCTTTCTACTAGCTCTGTTGTCTGGCACTCAGAGAAATGGGCAAGTTCTCCTTGTGGCCTCCATTTCACAACAATTTGCTTTGCAACTGAATTGGTGTTTGTCAACGTTAGAAAATTCCCAGCTAGAAAATGTCTTCAGGCTTGGGGAGGTTTCAGCAAAGGGGGAAGCAGGAGCTGCTCTCTCTCCTTTGGCTGGGCTTTGGGGGAAAGGTGGGATGGGAATGAGGGGGAGCTGTGTCTGAGACCCACCATGGAGCATGAGGGCACTGCTGGGGAGGCTTGGTTTGGGTGTGAGGTTTTACAGGCACCTCCAGGGAAGAGCTGCAGAATATGGCTCAAAGCAAATGTCTGCTGTGGGCAGGCTGTGCTGGGGTTAGGGGAGCCACCTGCGCTTCTGGTGAATAATTATCCTCTCTAGAAACTCTCTTTTATTTGGCAACTTACAGCAAGAATTGGTGAGCCTCTTGAAAACTCTCAGAAGATGGGTAGCACGCCCAGGAGCTGATCTTTAGGTAAAGGTTAAATTGATGTGTCTGCCCCCTTTACAGTGTAATCCACATAAGCAAAATCTGGGGGGACTGGAAAAAGCCAGGTATGTCCTGCAAGACCCAGTTTGCAGGTGAGAATAGTAAATGTCTGAAGTAATCAAACAGAGCTGGGATGAAATGTAGGTCTTGTTCTTCCCACCTGTTCTACATCTCCACTGTCTGCAGTGTCTGAGTCTCACTAAAGCTGCTGGGATTTCAGTGCAGTTCTTGGCCACATGCATAGCTTCTGATTTCTCACATTTAGGAGGGACTTGTTAGATTTAGGAGGGAATGTGAGATCTTTCAGCAGGAAGAAAAGGTACAGAAATCCAAACCAGAAGGCAGGGTATCTTTTTTTTTTACATAGCTTATATTTTCCTGTTTAAATGCAAATATTTGTCCTTGACACCCTGCTTGAGGACAAACAAAGTGATTGCTCCTTGTGGCTGTGCTGATTTTCTCATTTGAGTCTGCTGCTATAATGGCAGTCGGATTAAAAAATAATTTAAAAAAATGGCAGAGGATTGGGTGGAGATTGGATGTTAAATGTTGTGGAGAGCATGGAAACCCTGGGTCAGCCCAGAACTTGTAAAGGGAAAACCATCCTTGGCAGAGACAGCTTAATAGGCTTGTAAAGTCTGGCACCATCAAAACCACAATTTGGGTTTTATCAAAGCATGGCAGGGGAGCCTTGAGAAATGACAGCTGTATTATCTGTCTCCAGATCATTCTGAGAGCAACACCAGGAACGGGCTGGAAACAGTTCAGGAAATCATTTTATACTGAGGGTTTGCTGGGGGCAGAAATGTATAGGGGAAATTGAAATGAAAGAATTAATAACAGTATCAATAACCTTCCTACCACAGCTATCAGACATGACATGAAAATTACTTGAAAGTTGTCATCTACTGTGTATTTTATTCCCATCAGGAAGATTTGAGGCATGAGAGGAGAATCCAAACAAGGCAATTAGAAGACTGGAGCATGTAGAGAAAGGAAGAAATGACTAGTGTGGAGACCTTTGAATGCAAATTTCCCTGCCAGACACAGAGGCTGGGCCAGATTCTGATGTGGTGGAGCAAGCATTGGAGCCTGCAGATTTACAGAGTGGCAGAAGGGACTGCAGTGTCAGCTGCTGTGCACAAGGGTGGTCTGTGCAGGATGCTGATTGTTGCAGCAGAAGATATAATGCAGCTCATCCTAGAGGTGGATCCTAGGGGCTGAAGATCCCAGCTAGAGTTTCTCACTCACCACCAGAGTGATTTAAAATCACTGGAGTCATTGCCAATATTTCCAGTACTTTTTCTGGGCTGTGGACCAATCCTGCTTAGTGCAGTCCAGTTTGTGTGAGTGCAGGGGATGGTAAAATGTCCTACTTTTTTCTATCCCTGTATGTTGACTCTGAGCCATTTGTACTCGTTCTTTTGCTCCAAGAGGACTTGACTCCCAGCCAGGAGCTCAGTGTACTTGTCCAGAGCTTTGGGACTCTGGACCCAACTAGAATTGTCCATGGCTACTGGGAAAGAGATCCCAGCACGTAGGTTAAACCACTTATAAATGATGGCATCACAGAGGCAGCCAAGCTCTATTTCTGCAAGTGACATAGTCACCTAAGCACTGAAACCACACTGGGAACACTCCCCTTCCTGTGGTGCAGATGCTTTTCAGACATTACCTAAGCCCTGAGGCTGTGATGGGACAGACTACTGTGATCCTATTTGCCAATTCCAGGTCATTAATGTGCAGAGGAGAAGGGATTCAATTTTCAGACTTTCCCAGAGACAACGAGTTTCTATTGGAGTTTATCTTCAAGTTTAACCTGTAAATCATCCAGAATCAATGTTGTTTTTTTGAGCCGTATTTAGGTGTATTTTTTGCCACATAGCTGGCCAAACTTGTGGTGTTTCCAAGGGAAAGGGGAAGAAGTGAAGCTTGCAGGCTCCATTTTCTGCATTAATAATTGTATGTCTGAGAGGAGCCAGTGAAGAAGAGAAACCACTTGTAGGAATGATGGTGAATGCCAAGGCACAGGCTCAGTTGCACAGGGCTGAGAATACAACAGTCTTTATATACAGAGGGGAAAAATTGTAGCTTGCTTCTCATTATAGGAAGCTGGTCATTACTTTCTTTTTTTGTTCCCAGAGCAGTCTCTCAACAATTAATTGGTTATTCCTTAGTAATGGAGACAGAGAAGAGGTTTATGCTATCAGATGGAGCATGGGCACTGAGCTGAAGAGCAGGTCCTGTCTGTGCTGCAGGAGATGGGCTGAGGGCTGCCCAGGAAGTCCCTGGGGAAGCAGGGGAGCAGTTTGACAGCAGGAGGGAGGTTGGACACTTGTCTGCAGCTCAGTCCTGGGCTGCCCTGGTGACTGTAGGCACACAGTTTGGGGTAATTGGGAGTGTGGCTGGCCCAGCCTCATCCCCAGTGGGCACAGCTGCGAGAAGCAGGTGAGCAGCATTGACAGCAATGAGCCATGGAGTGCCCAGGTGCACTGAGCAACCATCAAAGGGAGCAGAGGGCACACAGGTGTAGTGCATCAACATGAGGGGCACACAGGTGCAGTGCATGAACCATCAGGGGCACACAGGTGCAGTGCATCAACATGAGGGGCACACAGGTGCAGTGCATCAACATGAGAGGCACACAGGTGCAGTGCATCAGCAGGAGGGTATAAAAGGTTGGGCTGAAGGACAAGAGGGGTAGATGCTTGCAGCCCTCTGAAGGGATGTTACTCTGTGTGGGCAGCTGCCTGAAGCCTTCTGATGAGGTAAGATGTTACTGTGTTTGGGGGAATGCTTAAAGCCTTCTGAATCACAATACACAGGTGATACTCTGTGTATTGTGGCCATCTCAGGTGTGACATGTGTTGCCCTGGTGACTGCAGCCTGGGCTGTCCAGCCCTGGCCCAGGGGTAGCAGCCTCAGATGTGCTGGTGCCCAGGGCTCTGATGGGCGCAGACATCCCTGGAGGGTGTTTGTGCTGCTGGGGAGCTGGAGTGGCTCATAGGGAGAATGGGGTGTTCTAAAGCAGAATGGGGCTTTCTCCATGTCTGTTCCTGTTCCTGCAAGCCTGGCAAAGAAGAGGAAATGCCTTTGCAAGGGAAAGTACTCAATGTATTCACTGGTTCCAGCATTTGGTGGGCTCATTTGCTAAAGTAATCCATGCACGCCCTGAGTAAGAAAAGACTGCTGTGGCACTGAGTCTGTGATTCTGGGTCCTTTCTCCCTTTGAACATTTGCTTTTCTTCTGCAATCTGTAGTTGGTTGGGACTTATTCAAAGGTAGCTTCAAAAGATCAAAGGCAGATGCAGTCTTTATAGCATTCATGGCTCTGCCATTCAGTTCATGCAGATATTAATGAGGTGTGTTTTATATGGCCTGACAGTCATGTCTTTCTGCTCACCCTAATGAGATTGTTCTGCTGTCCCTCTTATTCTAATAAGCAACAGAGTCTCCAAGATCAATCTCTAAAAAGATATTTTTCCACTTAAATATTATCAAGAGCAAAACTAGGAATGATAACTTTAAAAGGCATAAACCACCAGGATCTTCTGTCTGATGCCTTCAAAGCAGTGCATTCTCCTCTGCTTACCCTATCTGAATTATCAGAGGTTTCAGGCTAACACATAAATTTCTTGGCCTTTTATCTCTCTAATTGTTTTCACAAGTTCATTAATGATTTTGCAAAAGCTGTAGTGAAACTAAATGACATGCTCATAAACCTTTAAAGGAGAATATACCCATCTGCTGATGGGAAAAGTCTCATTAGTCTTTTCAAATTGCTCCCAGCAGGTTCAAACTTGTTAGGTGCAGATTCAGATTCAAAACTGTTAGGTGCATAAATATGCTTCTCTAATTCAATTGGCTGTGTTGATTGTGTGACAATTGAAGTTTGCTCTGCTTTTAAGTAGCCACAAAAATCACCTTTGTAAGGGAGATGTTTTGAGAGCCAGAAATATTCTGAAATCTGAAGTGTTTTTAACAAAAACTGCAGAAGTTCTTGGCCTACTGATATCATGTGTTCTTTTCTTCCAAGAAAATCTTGTGCTGGCTTCTTGGAAGAACACTGGATTGCTCACCGAGCTGGGAATATTCAGGTGATGATGCTAAAGATTTTGCAAGGTATTTTCAGGGCTGCAGATGGTGTGGGATTTTTGCTGGGACAAGGACTAAATGCTGTGTTATTAAATGCTGTGTTATTAATCACCAAGTGATTTGGGCTCTCTGGCATGTGTGGCAGGGAGGGGAGGAGAGCTGGATGTGAATGCAGGCAGCTGCACCTGTGAGGAAAGGTGCAGGATGTCCCAGGGGGCACAGCCCAAGCCTCAGTGAGCAGGGCCCTAGCATGCCTGACCCCACCAAGGAGACAAGGGAAATTAAAGGTGTTTCTCAGTTCTTCAGCAGGGCTTGGGGCATCGTCAGTGGTGGGAGGAGAGCCTGGTGCAGCAGTTTCAGCACAGCAGGATGTGGGGGAAGGCTGGCTCAGCCAAGGAGAAGGAGAGGAGCTGAGGGCAGCCAGGGCCAGAAGGTTCAGTGCTTCTGCAAAGCACTGGGGACATCCTGAGCTGCTGGAGCAGCACATCTCCAACCTCCCTCAACTCAAATCTGTTCTCTCTGTGCTGAGATAAAGAATGAAAATGATTTTTGAGTCTTGAGAGAGCTTTCCATTGAGCTCATTTAGATGAGGATATTTCTATCACACAAACCTTAATTAAGTATTTGATTTCACTTTTGTATGTGGAGTTAATTTATGTGATGTGATTAAAATACATGTTATTTATACAATAGGAACTTAGAACTGGAATAGATGATTAAAACAACTGAACACCCTCTTCTGAAATTCTAACTTTGCTTTATCCTTTGACAGGATATTCTAGCTGAGCTTTTTTGAAAGTTAAGTTAAATATAAGAGTGCATTTTAGATAAGTACATTACCATGCAAGCTCTATTTTATGCCTGACACTGGAGGTCTCAACTTTGACTGGTGTGAGCAGAGGATACTGATACACGTTTTGGGCCCTACTGCTCCCAGCTGCTTGAATGAAGTCGAGCTGTCTGGTAGTGTTACTTCAGAGGGGTGAAACCCCTCTGGCTGTGTCCTTGTGTGCTGTGCTGTTGCCTCTCTGTGTGAAGCTACTCAGCACCACCCTGGCATTCTCACATTAGAAGGTGAGGAGACCTTGGTGACACAGAGGAAAACAAACCTCTTTCCTCAAGGAGGCAAAACAGACACATCCAAGTGTCTATCAAAGCTAGAAACCAAAATGCACCGAGTCAGGTTTGTGTCACTACCAGTGGCAGAGTGCTCAGCACGGAGCTGAGAAATCAGTTTTCAGTAATGGGGAGCACAGCTGTTACTGTACCTGTATCCCTTGGAAAGGGGATTCAGCTGTAGCTCCATGTCTAAGGCCTCACTTTTTGTGTGACTTTGCTGGAGTTGTCAAGGCTATTTTTGGTGGCTGTAACCAGCAGCTGCTGTCACCTGCACTTTCACACAGAGCTCTGGATCTCGGTGACGTGCAGCCATCAGCCCAGGCGAGCCCAGAAACACAGATACAGCTACTCATGTTTAACCTCACTCTCCTGCAAAAAGCAAAGCCTTTCCTGGGGTTAACTGCTCAGCTGAAATGTCTTGGGCTGGGTGCTGCCTGTGCAGGGCTGCCCTGGCCATGGTGAGCCGAGCAGTGGGGCTGCAGGTGACCTGAGCGTGCCTTGACACCTTCTGCAGGAAGGCTGGGCTGGGCTGGCTGCTCTCTGAGCACACCTGGGCTCCCTGTGCTGCTGCCCCCTCCTGTCCCAGGAGGGTCAGAGAGCTGTGGCCATGCTCACTCCCGTGCATCCTGGCTCAGTTTTATCAGCTGGGTGGTTCTGATTGTTGGAATTCTCTGGACTTAGAGTAGGAACTCTAATGTTTTACATTAGAGTGAAAAACGCTCTAGTGTTTTTCAGAAAGGGAGGTCACAGGGAAGTACTGGTTTTTTCAAGTCTCCCAAACCAGATTTTGCTGGGGATTGTCTGAAACTGCAGAAACAGGATTCAGAGTTCTGTTTTTAAAATATGTTTGGCAAATCTGCTTGATTCTGCAATAGAGCATTCAGGATAGTTGATGACACTCCTCAAAGCTTGGTGTTGTTTGTTTGTTTGTTTGTCTGTGAAAATGTTGAAGTCTTGACCTGACTTTTGTGATTAACTATGGGAGGGGAAATGTCTTTTTTTTTTTTTTGTCTTCATTTTCTTTTTTTCCCCTTGCGGGACAAGAAATGTTTCCCCCACAAATCTTTTGAGCTCTCATTATCTGAAAGTCACAATTTCCAGTTTCTCTTTACCTTGGGTATTTTAGCTACTTTTTAGTTCCCAGCTTTGGTCCATTGTTTTCAGTTTCTATAGCAGAGCAAGTTTCTCCTTTCTGACAGTGTAGTTGTGCTGCTGCATTGCTGTGTGCAAAGTGTTCTGAAACTTTTGCATAGGAAGTACAGCTCAGTGGAAAGTCCTTCTGTTGCACATAAGAAATTAATTTGCAATTAATTATGTTGTTGGATGAATTCCTGCTTTGTTCTGTCTGAAAATGGCCTGTGAGCAGATTGCTAAATTCTCAAAAAATTCATTGCAACAAATTGCGAGTTTCTTCCCTAAATAATTCCTAGCCTGACCAGAACAAACAGTTCATGATGTGCAAGTGGAATTGATAATTTCTTAGTTTCTTGAGTGGCTAATGTATGGACTGAGGTTCCCAGACGGTGTGAAGTGCAGGTAGCACAAGATAGGACTCAAAACTTGCTTTTAATCTGTGCTTTAAAACTGAGATGTTGGGTTGTGACCTGAGTTTTGATTAACTTGAGGGACTGAGCCCAAAGAATAGAGGGGTGTGTTGTTTAGAACCTGCCTTCAGGTGAATATTTGCAGGCGGCAGGTGGCTGCCTGTGAAGAGGGCCCATGCACTGGGGTTTTAGCAGGGTGGAATTAGTCTCTGGCAACAGATATTTGGGAGTTTTAAAAATTATTACAAGAGGAGAGAAAAGAAATATGGACATATTCTTTGGTGAGGGAGGGGAAAGGAGCAAATGAGAAGTGCTTGTGTGGCTGGGAGCTGAGGAAGAGGCAGCTTTGGGATGGGAAGCCAGGACAGCCTGGCCACGTAGCCTGTGTCTGTTGGTGCTGCTGTGGCAGAGCCCTCCAGTGCCAAGTCACCATCCAGCCTGTCCAGCTAGTAAATATTAGAGGAGCTGAAAAATTAATGGGAGCCTAACAGCAAATGTCACCAGCTGTGCCAGCAGCTGAAAAGGGCTGGGCTCAGTGCTGTGATGCTGGCAGCCCTTTCTGCCACTGCTGCAGCCTCAGCTCGTCCATGCTCCTTGCAGGCAGCTGTCAGATAGCTGCATCTGCATTCCTTCACCCCTGGGATTTGCAAAAACCACAGGATGTTAAAAAGGAGACCCCACTTTTTCCTTTATTGCACTGTGCTGCTTTCTGCCTGTGGAGGTTTTGTTGCCTGACTTGGTATGAGGGCTGGTGTGGTGTGACCATTTTCTCTGCTGTAGTCTAAATTTTGTTTCACAGCACTCTTCCTCTCACAAAGAGTTGCGTGTGGCCCCACTAGAGCCTGTGCCTGGCTCAGGATGGGCCGTTCACACAAAAGCAGCACTGCTGGTGAGGATGGAAGTGCTGCCATTCACACTGCTGATGCTTTACTCCTGCCCTGTCCCCCTTCAAGCCAGCTCGGTGGCATGTGTCACAGTGCTCACTTTGTAAAACCTTGGCTGTCCTAGGTTAGTGCATCTCCCAGACCAACTGCACTGGCATCAGCAATTTGTTCATTCTGCCTCTGTTCATTAAAATAAGCTAAGACTATTGCATGTTGTCATGGCTTTCAAAGGCATGGGGACATACTTGTGTCTGTCAGCCTGTCCCCATAGCTGAGCCTTGCTGAGTGATTTGTGCTGCATCTGTGCGATGGTTGCTGAACCTGGAGTGAGACAGGAGCAACAATTAGTGAAGCCCAACGATTCCTGCTTCTGAGCTGTCCTGGCTGGGTGCAGGGAGGTGCATGCACCCGTCTGTGAAGCGAAGCTCTGGAATCGGGGAGCAGTGTCCCTCTGCCGAGGGCAGGGTCAGCAGATGGCACTGTCACACCTGCGGTGCGGCACCGCTCGGGAAGGGCTCCGTGCTCAGCCTTGGCTTCTCTCCTGGGCAAATCTGCTGTAAGTGACAGGTGGACCTTTTGTCACCTTCATCTCTGCTGCCAGGGCCCCGTGGTCAGGCTGGGGCTGTGTGGCCGTGTTTGACAGGGATCCCGCGGGAAGGCTCCAGTCCCCCAGGGCTCAGTGTCACCTCTGCCCAGCGCTGGGGCAGCTCAGGCTGCTGCTGCTGGCTCCAGACACCTTCCCCAGGCACTGAAGGGGTGCCCAGACACCTTCCCCAGGCACTGAAGGGGTGCCCAGACACCTTCCCCAGGCACTGAAGGATTGTCCCTGTCCCTGGGCTGGGGGTGCCCAGACACCTTCCCCAGGCACTGAAGGATGTCCCCATCCCTGGGCTGGGTGTGCCCCGATGGGCTCTGGGAGGGGAGAGCTGACCTCTCAAAGTTCTGGTTTCTGTGGAGGTCACAGGGTGTTTCCAAGGGGCAGGGACCAGCACAGAGGCTGTGTGCCATGGAGAGCTGCACTGCCTTTTCTGAGTGAGCCTGGTGTGTCCTGACTGGCAGTGGCTCTCCAGGACTTCAGAATTGCAATGTGGCTTTACAGAGCAGCCAGTTCTGCACTGCTGATAAGATAGTTTTCTAGGAATCATCCCTTAGGAAATGAGGCTATCTAGCACTGCTGTGAAATGAGGATTTGTGGTGTAAGAGTGATCATGAGAGCAGCTCCAGGAATCCCTCTGCAGCACAGCCACCATCCTGCACAGGCTTCTGTTCTCCACCCAGCACTTTTCTTCCAGCTTCTGGAGCAGACATGGAGCTTGACATCCTGTTCATCTGTCCATGTACCATAATATTGCCAGTGACATTCAGTACTTCAGGGATTTTTGGCTGCTGACTTTCAATGACATTAGGAGCAATCTCCATAGCCAGTGTGAGATCCTCCTCTGTGCTGAAGAATATAAAAGAGACTATTGCATTTAATATATTGTAGTACATGAGACACAGCAGCAGTTTGTGTGATTCATTGGGTAGACAAAAATGCACCATGGCATGTTCTGTAAATATAAGCACAAACATATCGTGCTACATCCCCCTGTAAATTTCCTTTACTGCTAAAGTGTCTAAATTAATGAATGCAGGAATAATGAGTTATTTCAAACAATAGGTTCTGTCACCAGCTACTTGGTCATTAACATGGGAGCACACCCAACTGTCCTGACAAGGACTTCAGGGGATGGTGACCTGGAACAAAGCAGCATGTCCCTTAGGGTATGGCCTGATGCCCTTGAGCCTGCCAGAGGTGGTTAGTCCTAAGGAGACTTGGAGACAACCACCTTGCCTTGAGTTCTGTGCTGCAGACCACCCTCTCTCACTTCTGCATCTCACAGAAAAGACTAACTTGCATCTCTCACAGGATACCCTCCCTTCACCTCACACTTTTAATGTGTATCCCATGCAAGACAAGTGATTTCTATGTTGTAGTTCTGAATCCCTCTCATACTGCATTCTTAAGTGCTTCTGATCTCTTTTAATTTAGAGCTTGGGAAAAGGGAGAATTGCTTTCAGTTTCTTTGGACAGATTCCCAAAAAGGAAGAAACAAATAGATAAATACATAAATTTTCTAAAACAGCATACTTTTTGCTTGTGATGAGGCTGACAGGAGCTGGCTGATGGGAGGCAGTGTGGCATGTCTGTTATCACACCTCATATGAAGTTTGATGGAGCCAGCTGGCAAATACCAGCGACTCTCCTGAGTTCATAGCTCTCCCTGTTTGTGTTGACATTTCTGGCAAGGAAAGGTAAAGAGCTGCAATAACCTGGGAGCTCTCCCTGTGCATTTCTCTTAATTTGACTGGAATGAGAGTCTCCCTTGGCAGGGATGAATCGAGTGCCAGCATTTGCCAACGTGGTTGCTTGGCTGGGGGATCTGCAGAAGGGGGGTGCTGTGTGAGATGGCACCTGGGGACATCCAGCTCCAGAACTATGGCACCAGTGGCCTCATAGCTCTCACCTTCCTCCCTTCTAAACCCAGCTTTGCTGTCACCTGGCTGCCTCCAAGCACAGCACAGTGTGAGGCACTGCAGCCCCCAAGGGAGCTCAGGCTGAGCCCTGCCTGCTGCTGGAAAGGAGAGGAAATTAAAAAAACAAAAGGAAACTCAAATGATTTTGCTCTCATGCCAGCATCCTATGTTTCCTTGGGCTTTGCTCCAGTGTTTGCTTTGTCTGCACTCTTAATAACAGTTTCCCTGGAAGTTGGCTAATTTTTTTATTCTTGCCTCTTAAAATTTTGATCTTTAGCATTTGAGCTTTAATAATTTCTGTTAATCTGTTCAATAAGGAAAAATAATAGAGAAGGCAAAAATCATAACCTGGTCTATGTTCAGTCTTTGAGCACTGTTTTCTCTTTCAGACATGCTCCCCCTCCCTTGGGAATGCTCACCCTTGCCTGGAGCACTGCTGGGAGCTCCTCCTGTCTGCATCCACTGCAGCCTTGCCTGAAGGCAAGCACTGCCTCTTGCTTTGCATTAGTCCTGCATGTCCTGCCCTTCCCACTGCCTTTCTGACCTGGTGTCTGTATTCAGCAGCCACAGTCATTGTCCAGCTCAGCCTCCCCAGCCCAAGGGGCCTCTGTGTCACACCTCCCCGGAGATGTGCTGGGGTGCAACTTTCTTATTCAAAACCTCAGGGGCAAAGTGATATTCCTGTGATCAAAGCTGGTCCTGAACTACCTTGTACTTTGTTATATGCTTTGTAACTTTGGAGTTTTACAGCTCCACATATTTGAGTGATGGGAAGTTGTTTATTTCAACCCTTTTCAAGTCATTTCACTCTGTCATTGTGCTTTTCCTGGGCTGGATCCAGACCAGTCCCTGTCCACTGAGTGTCCTCTTCAGAAACACCTCACATTGGTACAAAGTGAACAAATGTCGAGGAGAAAGCTGGAGGCCAGAAAATAATTCCTTTCCTCTCATTTTATCCATGTATAAGATGAGAGAATCTTTCCAGCACCTGATGCTTGAATAATTCTCCTTTTTAATGCCTGAAAGCTCTGCTCACCTCTGCCTTGCTGGCTGAATGAACTCACACTGCTTGCATCTCCTTCCAGGATGACAGCCAGGAAATTCTTACAGTGCAATTTGAAGACCATAAAGTGCAGGATGAGCAGATGGCAGGTCACATCTCCCCCTGTGAGCAGCCCATGTCACCGTGGCACTGCTTCAGCCTTGCTGAGCTGCACTCACTGAGTCCAAACAAGGAGCAGCAATAGTGGAGATGATGTCTGTCAGGGCAGCATCCCAGCAGCACAGACCTTACCACTGTGGCAAAGAATCTGGGCATTGGCAAGAAGCTTCAGTGACAATGAGCTTTAAATACCTGCTGTTAAGATAATCACAATAATCTGTCTGCCAGCTTTTTCCTAATGTGCATTTTCTAATTCATTGTGGGAGGCAAAATCCTTTGACTAGTGGAATGAAGACATGGCACTGTGACTATAATTTACATTGTTAAATAAGTGGAAGGAGCAGCTATCAAAAGCTGAAATCCTACCCAAAGCAGGATGGCTGCCTTCACAGACTAATTTTTTTTTAAAAGACAAGAAATTAGTGTTTTCATAGAAAGCAATTCTTGATGGGAGGAATCCTCAGTTCTGTGAAAGGGATTAAAAAAGTGAATACTGCAGTTGCAGGATTTGCTGAGGTCCTGAAATCTTACAGTCTGCCCTTGGAGCAGAGTATCTCACCCTCTGCTTCTCATTTACTGCTCTGTGGACTGCTTTGGAACAAGAGGCTGAAATAGCCATTATGGTCATTCCTGTCATCCCAAAGAGGATGTTTCTGAGAAAATTAATTTCTTTTCTATCTAGTTGGGAAACTCAAGCAGAGATCTGTCATGTATTGGCCCTTGGTGCAGCAGTCAGTTTGATCCCCCTTATCCTTTCAGCATTAATTACAAACCCCTGTGCTCCTGTGGCAGACTTTGCCCAAGAAGCTGTGTTACCATTCATCAGCAGCACAGCTGGGGGTGTTTGGTGCACAGGGACACTCCACAGAGTCAATGTCATCCTTCCTTGGCTGCCTGTGGTGCTGGAACAAAAGACAGATCTGGGATTTGCTGGGGATGGAGTAGAGTGGAGTTAGAAGTTTGATAGGGAAGAATCCTCTTACAAGAAAAAAATTGAGGAAACCACTACATCTAATTGAAGTACTGAGCCTGAACAGCAGGGCCAGCAGGTAAATAATGTGTACTGACAGAGGCACAGCTACCCAGAAATCATTTCTTACACTGTCTATCCTCAGTGAATGAAGATGATTCTTCATTTTCTACCTTTCACACTCAAAGCCCCTTCTTTTTTCCTTTCCCCCCAAGGTGAGTAAGGGTGGCAGGGAGTGAGGAACAGCTTGTCACCCTGCTGGCCTGGTGGCAGCTCAGATCCTTGGTCCACCAGCAGTGCCAGACTTGCATGAGACCTTCTCATGCAGATTTGGATGGATAGAGCCTGAGAAACACCTTTCTTTGTTCCCCTTCTGCTGTACCCCACCCCTGTTCCCTGGTGAGCACATCTGTGCCCTGCAGGGGCTGTGTTTGACACTCTTGTGGGCAAAACCCTGTGAGAGGCAGATGTTTGTGGAGCTGGGCCTTGCAACTCCCTGGCCACCTCTGGGAATGGCTCTTTCAAGGACGTTTTCAAAACATATTTGCAGAGGCTTGCATTGCTGCTGCTCTGCTCATGCTGAGGAATAAATTGGATTTGACTATCTGCAGCTGCTTTTGGCACCTTTCACTAGTGCAGAAATTCCTGTTGTGATCTGTGAAAAAAACAACCACCAAAAATCCTTAATTTTACAAGAGGTATTCCTGGGGAAAAAAGTCACTTTCCATATAGGGCTGGCTAAACGTAGCAGGTTGTGCTGTTTATTCAACAGGGAGCATTATAGTTTGCATTTTGCATTTCTAAGAACTGAATTTGCTAAATGGAGCACTTCCCACTGACAGAGCCAGCTTGGGCTCTGCTCTTTTTTTTTTCCTTTCCTTGCAACTGGAAACCATTTTTGCTTGTATCACAGAGCTTCTTAGTCCTGTTGAATCTGGCTTAGTGTTTCTCAGGGGACAAGGCACGATTACTAATAGCTTTCCAACCCACTTCAGTCTCTCCCTTCATAACACAAACTCTCAGCAAAACAGGCTGGAGCAAGGTCTTTGTCCTGGATGACTTTTTGTTAAATAAGTTAGCAATGCTCTACTTAGCAAAATCTCTTATCCCCCATGGGTGGTTCAGACTTCCTGGGAGCCTGCAGCTGGGCTGAGAGAAAAGCTGTGTTTAAACCTTAATGCAACCAATTCCCAACGTGTGGCCTCAGTCCTGCTGGGCAGATAGAGAAATATTTTGATCTGAATCAGAAAAATCTGTCATTTTCTCACAGAGAATCTGAAACAGGTCCCTCTTTTTCTCTCTTTCCCAGATGAACAGAGAGAATAAGCTGTCCACTTTCAGAGGATGAGTTGACTTTGCATTTCAAGAAGAAAATTTGTTTCTTCTACATGAAATTTAGTAATAAATGTGGTTTTCACAGCAATCTTAGTTCCTAAAAATATGTATCCTAGGGTTTGTTAGATTTTTCTAAAGACTTCTATGGAAGTTGAATGCTGTAGGCTCATGTAAAAAGGAGCAAGTATGTGTGAAGCATATTGTAAATGCTTCCAGATTAGATTCTTTTATTAAAAAAAAAGCTTTTTCTTATTCCCATCATTCAGTGAAATGAATCTTTAGATGACAGATACTGGACTCTGACAGACATCTCATCTTGTATTGAGGCTAGTGACAATCTGAAAGAAATTGCTCATCTGAGTCAACAGCCAGCTTCTCCAACTGTGTTTGTCTTTGATGCTAATTTCATTTCTTTGCTCTGTTTTCCTGGAACCTGGGCAGGCACACTGACCTGATAAATAACTGGAGCCAGCAATAAAGATAAAGGAAAGCTCTACACTTCAGAGGTCAAGCTAGCCTCCAAATCATATTTGCCCTAATGGAGAACAAATTCAACACTACCAAAAGTCAAATGAATGTTTAGTCACCTGAGAAAATACCATTATAAGCTGAAATGAGCTCTCATTATTTTTTCCATTTTATTTCTTTAATTTCTTCTTGGCTTCTGCTACAAAACTAAAAATAGGGGCATTAGTCACAGGGTACTTCAGAGGCACCCTCAAGGCAGAAGCAGAGTTCTAAGGTAAATCATAGCTGGTGACTCTTAAAATGGATGAAATCACTTGCATTAGGCCTTCAGGATGCATATTTTCATTTACTTGATTTATTCCTATTGTTTAAGCTGTGATGTGAAGTGGCACAGGCACGATGGAGCCAGGCTGATGAGGAACTTTATAGTGAGCTGTCAGGGCAGAAAATCCCATTGCAAAGAGATCCTTTCCTCAGGGCTGTTTGTGAGGATGGTGCAGCAGAAAGCTGAGAGAATGATTTAAAAGGGGGGAAAAAAAAAGAACAGGAGATGGGCAAGTGTAAGAAATAGGCAGGTAAATTACCTGACATGCTGCTGGCACCAAGGTCCTGGGCCCCCCTGGTGCAACCAGCTGCAGAGCTGGGCAGAATCAGACCAGGTTATCCCTTCCAGGAGGTGAATAAGGTGTCTCAGCCCCTCATCCTGCTCTTCACAGGAGCTGATTTGTCTCCAGTGGTTTCCCACCAGCTGGTCCCTTCCATCTCTGGCCGGCCTGGGAGATGCTGGTGGCTTGTTTCCCAGTTATAGCTACAAGCTTCCCTCTGCCTCCTTACCTCCTTTGAGTGTGTCAGTGTGAAGGCTGGGAGCTGTCTAATGCAGCATTTCTGACAGCCACACCTGCTTGTTCTGGAGCCCAAAAAGAAATTAGTAAATGTCTTTTTCCTGTTGTTGCTGATGCCATCAAGTCACATTCTATGTCATTGTATCACCAGCATCCTAGAAAGGGTGGGGCACATTGGCAATAATAAGGTCTTTGATAAATAAGCTTCTTCTGGAGAAATACTGGAGGCAGCAGGGCCAAACAGTACCTTAATGGCATGTCCAAGACTTCCTCTTGCAATTTAGATCTTGGAAATTCCTTAAACTACGTTTATTTTGTGAAACATTGAGAGAGATTAAGGAATTACTGTGGAAGCAAATATTAGAAGGGACTGGGTGAAAGCAGAGAACCTTTTATGTATCCCACTGTGCCCCTGTAAAATCTCAGCACTGTCTCACCTCACTTGATATTTATTTTCTGGGCATGCAAATCTTCACTGGTTATGAGAACTTTTCTACTCAATTTAAGTGCAGTTGTGAAATTCATCAAGGGCACCTGCAGGCCTTAAGTCTGTACACAAAGGATGGAATATTTTGTGTTCTGTGGGTGTCAATTATTTATCATAGAAGTATCTTTGTCATGAAACTTCATCTGATTTGTTCATGATGGCAAAAGTGATTCTGGATGATTGACTTGTGTGTTGCTGTGGGACATGGAAGTGTGGACACATCAGCAATGTTTGAGTTTCTGTTCTACAAAACATATGTACACCACATTAGAGCTGTCAGCAAGTTGTAATGAAGCTGATTTTACTTAAGCTGATCTTTTTCACCTCTGCAAGATAGTGTGTGGGTTTTATAGCAAGTTACATTGGATCAGCTAAGTGAGGGCTGTCTTACTGTATTTTATGGCTTTTGTTTATTCATTTGTGCTGCTTTTGTCATGGGAATTCATTTGGTAGAACTTTCCTGTAGATTGGAAATGAAAAATCCTCAGACTAAATGCCCAAGCAACTCCTTGTTCCTGCTTCCACAAAATAAAAATAAATTTTGAGGCAAAAGTTAATTTTAGTCAAAAATTATTTTCTCTTCAGTAAGAAAAACCCAGGGGGTATCATGGTTTCAATATAAACAGGTATTGATCTATCAGACATCTTAGTGCTTGGCCAGCTGTATACAGAGGTCAGCAAGAGTTGAGGTTTTTTCCTATTTCCTCCATGTAGGGGTCAAAGACAGCTCCATGAAGGCACGTGACTTCCCAACAAAATGCATCCTTAAAGACAAAAGGACAAATTCCTTTCTGGACAGGCAGGCTTGACGATTTTTAGTTGTAATGACATATTTACTTCAGGGCTAAATTTGGCCAAGTGTTCATAGTGCACACAACATCACAGATGTAAATGCAATGTATCTTGTTTGATAAAAACAACCAAGGGGGGTTAATTTGCTATCTTGGGCACTTCTCCATATATCAGTAGAAGGAAGAGTACTAAAAAGGCTGCTTCTCAGATTTTAATAAGAAGCTCTGTGAAGATTGCATTTTGGCTTATAGCACAATATTTCATTTTCCTCAATTCTTTCAGAGTCTTTTCTAACAATGCATCCATGTGCACATTTTGTGGTCAGGCTTTAGGTCATTCAGTCAAGCGACATTAAAAAAAATTGCTAACAACAAATGTAAAATGTTGCTGGTAGATGGGTGCAACAGCTCATCTGGTGAACAAGCTGTTAGTGAAAGAATGTCTCTGGTACTGTGGATGACAGCTATGGCAACTGGAAGTGTTGGTTCAGCTCCATGTCAGCAGTGCCATCAGCAGACAGATGGCTTCGAGGTGAGCCCAGTCTGACTGGCCATGTGCTCCAACAGCAAAGATAAAGTTGTTTTTCCTGTCCCTGTGTTTAGCATAGCCCACACCAATCCAATAGCCTGGTGATAACTGGTAATAAATCTCAAAAACTCAACCATTCAAAGCAAATCCTTAGCTCTCATCCAGCTTTCTTTCTTGAGTCTTAGAATGGAGCTGTGTGAAGTACTGGGCTCCTCTTCCAGCCATGCAGTAGAACCAGATTTCCTGGAAGCTGAAGGCAAGAGAAATTCTTAAGTGGTGTTGATTTGAATTTTCTTCCCAATATTTGGATCCTGGCTGATCAAGCATTCACTGCACCAGTGTGGTGTTTCCTGGAAAATATTGGCAGTGGTGGGAAAATATTCTATCAGTACCTGAGCTTGGCACAGCACCTGTGTCAGCACTCCCAGCTGGGTGAGAATGGTGCATTCCCTGCTAGCAGGGAGCAGGACAGCAACCCAGCAAGTGCAAACTGCATCCCTGACCATTTCTGTAACTCTGTCTGGAGTGGCAGAGTGACTTTACTCTCCTGAGCTGAAAGCTCAGAGCTGGCCATTGCTGCTTTAACTCAGAGTGTGCAGAATTGAGTAGATAATGTCATTACTTTTATGTTAAGTGAGCAGAAAAGTGCAAATTACAGAGTATGCAGCAGTTTTTAAATTTCCTTGAGGAAAAAGTAGATCTGTATAAGCTCAGCTGTAACTTATTTGCTTGTACATCTTCCATTTTATTGTTCATGAACACCTCAATTGCCAGAGTTTAATTTAGGTAATTTTTCAAGAAAAGACAAACTCTTTCTGTGGGTCTGACGAAACAGAATATGTATAAAAAAACAACCAAAAATTATTTTAAGATGAATCAGAAGTGTTCAGTTCAGCTGGGAGAATTGACACCCAGTAGCCACTGACACGCAGAGGTAAACTCAGAGCAGCAAACACACCAACAGTTTAGGTTCTCTTTATATCCACCTTGGGAGTTATCTGCACTCTTGAATATATTAAGCAGCTGTTAGTAATGAACAAACATGTAAAAATTAATCTGTTTTTTGGAGGAACAGTTAATGAGCTGAAGAAGGGCTAAATTTCTTGAACAAGTAATTTATTTAATGAACAGTTTGACTCAAAAGTGTGATGCCTCTCTTGTAGCTTGTAGCTGGACCTAAGGGGCTTTTTATATTTTACTCTGGTATAAACTGCCTCCTGTATATTTCAGTGCTGCAGCAGCTCTCTGGCCTTTTCAGCAGGATGTGAACAGCTAGATAATGACAGCAAGCAGAGTGGGAACAGTGGGGTTAAGTTCTGGAGCAGCAGCACTGCAGCAAGATACAGAAAGAATAAAAAGGAGATTGAACTTGTAATTGCAGTAGCAAAAACATCCTGAAGGCTGATGCAAGGGACCTCATGTGCTGTCCTTCAGGCTGTAAATGAAACTTTATTGGTGGCTCAGCTGAAGCTTTTTTGGAATGAGGACATGAGCTCCTGTGTCCTGCTGCAGCCTGTCCTGGAGGGGTCTGGAGCTGCCTGCTGTCCTGTGGCTGGATCTGTGCAAGCCAGAGATGTGGTCTGGTTTTTGGCAGCTCTCATGCACCTTTTACTCCATGTAGACACTTCCAGAGCAGCCATGGTGCAGGCAGGGACAGCAGAGTGTGATGGGGAGGCAGCTTGTTGGTTCTCATGACAGGCTGTTAATAATTAGCTTTTCCCAAGGTGTCTGGGACTGGTGACTTGGCTGGTGAATCCCATACAGTAATTCCTGTTTTCAGCCTTCCTGTGCTTAAAGCTAGATCTTCTGGGAGAAACCCCCAGATCTCTGCCTATTTGCTGCCTGCAGTGATGTTTCAAAGGGAATGGCTGACCACAACTCAGACACACAAACCAGGCAGAGCAAATCCCCAAATGAGCTGTGTGGGATCGTGCCAAGGAAGGCACCCCTCAATCTGCAGGGGGAGCAGGGGGCACAGCACTGCCCTTTCCCAGCCAGGGGAGTGCTTGCTCCAAGTCAGTAACAGGATTAATGAGGGATTGTTTTGTTGATTAAAACCACGTAGCATTTGTGGGCTGTTGAGAGAATCAGGTGCCAAGATGAAAATGTACTAACTTTGCTTTTAGTGCAGCCTTTGGAACCGGAAAGGATATGGTAAAGAGCAGAAAACAGATCAGTGAGGGGTTCCTGGGGAGGAATGTTTGGTGCTGGTTAAATGGTCAGCCTGCAGGGAGCTAGAGAAGAAAAAGCTGTATGCAGAAGGGTGAGGACAGCTGTTACAAGAAAAAGGAATTTAGCTGTTAAAAGCAGGACCAGACCTAAATCAAATTTTTTTTCATAAAAAAAAAAAAAAAAGAAAACCCAGAGTGAATAAAGCATCAATTTTCCTATGTTTTAAATGAGATCTAAAAAAGAACTCAGTAATGGTATTGGTTGCCATGGTGTTTAAAGGTGCAGCTCCACAGACACTTCAAATAACAGGAAATGCTTTTATCTGCCTATGTGGCTGAGTTAATTTTCATCTGCTGGAATTATTCATTTAGCTTGCTTTAATTATTCTATGTTGGCAGTACCATAAAAGGGCCTGATCCTGCCATCCTAATACAGACAGTACTCTTCCTGACTCCAGAGGAGGAAAGGAGGGTTGGATGCAAGCTGAACTACTCAGGAGGTGCAGATGGGAATGCTGTGGCTCTGGGCTTGCAGAGATGCCCAGAGGTTTCTTATGCAGGGGTTAGGGCAGAACTGGGCAGGAAAACATCGTCCAGGCTCTGGGGGATGAAGGTGCATGGAAAATCCACAGAAGAGGGGCTGTGTCCTGCTAGCCATAGGCCCTGATGCTCTCCCAGCTCTGCCCAGGGGGATTGCTGAGGCTGAAGATTCTCTCCTGTGTCCCACCAGGTTTTGCCCATTTTTCTAAAGCAGGAACATCCCCAGCCTGGGCCAGGGGACCTTGGAGAAGCTCACAATACCTGTCCCTGGCTTTATCACCTCCAGCCCTGCCCCAGCCAGGCTTTTGAACTCACTCCTTTTGCATGTCTTCTGTGGACTGGCAGTGTTTATTGACCAAATAAAAAAGGCTGCTAGTTAGATTGCCAAATCCCTGAATTGTTCTTAGATTGCCATATCCCTAAACTTTGGTTTGAGTTTTGAAGTGCCAAGCACTTGCCCTCCTCCCTTGGTACCTGCTGGGAGGTTGTTGGTGGCAACACCACTCTGGTGAAAGATGAAGTCCCTTCCCCTGCAGTCTGGATTGAAGCTGCAGCAGCAGCTCTGTGCCCACAAGGAGCCTGCAGCTTGTTTCAGATCCTGCTTCATATACAAAGTGTGTTGATCCTGTGCCTTACTACCTTTGTGTCTCACCAGCTTAGCTCCCTCTGCCCCCTTGTCTTTTGGCTAAAAGCAGCCACCAGTACTGGCCTTGCATCTCTCAACACAAATACTTCTTTCCTGTGCTTGGCTTTACTTAAAAAAAAAGAAAAAGGAATGGCCCAAAAGAGGAAGAGTTAGAAACTGATGGTGTGAGATGATGCAGCCCTGTGTAACTCTAATATGGTTGTTGCTTGAAACAGGATATCAATAAATACATTTATAGTCTTTTCTCTCACAATATTGTCACATAATCTGCAATGAAATGGCATTCAGAGTCTCAAGATCTTTTCCAGCACCCTATCTATGCTTTCCTTTATTGATGTTTTTCCTTGTTCCCCTAGAAGCAGGAGTCAGGAACCCTGTGTTATTAAAAGCAGTCCCACTTGCACATACCTTTCATTTCCTTTGGATTACATTAATTGCCTGACAGCTAAAAGTGATCTGGGTTTTTCAGTCCTCAGCTCTGGACCACAAGAAATATTTACCAGCTACAGCAGATTTATAAAGATGCCACTGAGATGCCTTGAGACTAACAATCAGAAAACACAGCAGCAAAACAACACTATTTTTCAAGGTTAAATGCTCAGAATGCTAAAAAAGGAATTGCACATAATAAAGCCAAGCAAAGGTTTGGATCCAGCCCATATTTTCCTCTGCTTTTGTCACATAAAAAAAAAGGTGCCAGTGGTTTAAAAATGATTACACAGCATCACACTACAATTAGACGTTTAATAAAGGAGCTTTAATTTTAATTTAGTTTTGGTTTTGTAGTTCAAATGTCTTAGTGCCAGCCCCCTGCCTGTCATTTCCTTGCCATGCATGCCTGGCTCTGAGTCTCTGTGAGGCTCCTTTGGCTGAGAATGGCTGGATGGTGCTAAATAAAGACCAGCTCAGTGAAGAGGGATTGCCCAGGCTGATGGAGCAGTCTGGAGCTCAAACCTGTCCTGCAGGACTCTGAAAAAGCCATTTAATTTTTCTGCACCCCCTTCTCTCAGGCACTATGGCACCAGGGTCAGGAAAGGGGTTGGGACAGAGGAAACACCCAGTAGATGTGTGCTGGGGTATGAGGCAGTGATACCAAATTTGCAGGCATCCATTCATCATCAACCTTGCAACTTTGCTTCAGTGACAAAAAAAATTTTCCTGATTCTTATTCAGCCACAGCCAGCACTTCTTGTGCAGGTGAAGATCCATCTCAAGGCCCTGCATCATGGCAGAGATGCTGCCCATGGATGTATTTGGGTCTTTTTCCCTCCCTTGAAGCAGGGACTGGGGTTCCCATATCCACAATATGAAGATGTTCCCTGCCTTGAGGTGACTTTGTGTTTTTTCAAGTGAAAAAATGAAAGTTTAACTTCAAGAAATAGAGGCTTACTGATCTTGGTGTAAGTTATAAGTCAAGATGCAATGCTGTGTGTACAAACACTATAGAATGGAATCATTTAAAAGTGGCTTGCAAAGTCAGTAAGAGCCATTCTTTACTGATACCCAGTGAGAAGAGGTGATGTGAAGTATTATAAATTCTTGTCTGAGTGACCTTGCAGCAATTGTTTGTGTTTGCCAGTGTTCCAGATAAATGCTGCACACTTACATATTTATAAATTATTGTCATTTGAAGGGACAGGGCTTGCTCACAGGGGATGACACTTGAAGCAGCACACCTGATCCCTCCTGCAGTTCTGAGAGCCAGGGAGAAGTGAAGAACCTCCCAAGGTCAGTGGGATTTTAAGCAGCAGAGGTGTGCACACCCTGGCTGTACTGCTCTTAGTTTGGAGGCCATCAGCATAGAGGGGCAGCAGCAGGGAACAGCTGGAACTGGGAATTTTTTCTTCCCATCAATGCCTCACTCTGAACCTGAGAGAGGCTCTTGTGGACTGCCAAGCTGGCCAAGTGAGCCTTCTTCCTGGGGACAGACAAAACTGCCCCCAAAGGCAGCTGAAGCTTTCTCAGTGGTGAGGAAACTGTTGAGCCCTTTGCTGGTGTCTGAACCACATCTCTGTAGCACCACGAGCCTGTGCTGGGAGCAGGTTTGCATACCACCCTAAAAAGGAAAAAGGGAGGTGAAGATTCCACAGTGCTTCAGCCTTCCACTAGTAACAATTGAGACATCACTGCCAGGCACTGCTGTCTTTCCAAGCCTTCCCTGAGATTGTCATTTCCCTTAGGAGGGGGATTAGGCTGAGTGCATTTGCTGCTGGTTTTTCTGCAAGGTGCTGTGTCTGCAGACAAGGGGGCTGAGCCCCAGGCAGCCAGGTTTGGGTGCCCTGTCCCCCAGCAGCTCCTGGAGTTGCTTTGCAGCAGGCAGGCAGTGCAGGTGCTCCCTGCAGGGTGGCAAGCTGAGCTGAGGCAGCCCTGCAGGTTGTCTGCAGCATTCAGAACAGGGTCAGCCCTCACCCCTCTCACAGGACAGAGCAGTTTACAGGGGCTTTACACTCTGGTTAACATCTATGCCACCTGCCCGTGTGTGTGTGAGGATGAGGTATACATTCCAAATATTTTAGGGAAATACATCAGTACTATGAATTAGAAATACCTACAGGGGCCTGAAAATTTGGTTTAAACTCTTGTATAAACTGCAGATCTTATTAATTTTGTGTGGGTATATCATGTTGTGACTCCACGCTTATTCTTCTGTAATGAATGTGGAAAGCAGATTTTCAGTTCTCAATGCACTAGGACGCCACACCTGTTATTTTCTTCCTTTCCTCCCTCTGCCTTTCAAGTTGGAATGAAGCCCTCTACCTTGGAAATGTGTTTGTGTGGGCCTTCAAAGCCTAAGGCTGGCTGCAATAATCCTGCTATATCCATTTTTTAACCCCTAGAAAGAGCTGATCATGTGAATCATTGCTCATGTGAATCTGCAGTACTGATTTTGTTATTGTTCTCAGTCCCAACTTTCTCTGCTTTTGATGATTCAAGTCAAAGTCTTATCACATGTTCACATTTAGGGAAAGGCTTCGGGGGACTTAATTCTTCTTTAATCCTATCTGCAGCTAACAAAATACTCTGAACCTTTAGAACAGAGGAAGAGAGTGTGTGTGTGTGCATGTCTGTGTAGGCTGACCTGCTGGAGAGATCATTTCTTATCTGTTTACAGATTCACTAAGGCCAGGGAAGGATTATAGCCAGTGATCTTTGGCTCCAAATGTTTAAGTCATCACTAAAGTGGAGGTGCCTCAGCAGTAGGCAAGAGAATTGAACCATTGCTTTTGCAAATACACTTAAAATGGTTTGTTTTCCACATAGCTCATTGTTAAAACAAATTGCTTTGCAGATCAGGTGCTCAGGAAGAGTACTTGTGTTTGGGGGGGTCTGCCCATGGGGACTTTCATTTTGGTATTTTTGTTCACCTGTTCTGTTAACCTAAAATCACCAGCTAGATTGTTTAATCCCTGTGTATTGGGGGAGGATGGGGAGGAAATGGTCTTTAAGTTTTGCACAGTTAATCCAAAGTCTTCTAAGGCTTTGAAGAAGTCCCCAGCTTTGAGGCATGTTCCTCCTTCATCCTGCACATGAGCAGCAGAACAGTCCAAGCAGCTCTGTGCCCCTTTGTGCTCTCAGCAGCAGGTCCCTGCATCAGCCCCCTGCTCCTCAGCTGTGCTGTGCAGGGAGGAGAGGGGAAATCATTGAAAGTGGGGGAGAAGCCCAGGGACAGGGATTGTCACCTGTGGGACACAAATGGGTCCCACAGCAGTGAGGGAAGGGAGCAGCAGTGCCCTTGATGAGCTGGGAAGAGCTCCACAAGCAAAAAGCACCAGTGGTTTATTCAGTCCATTTCCTGTACTTCAATTCAAGAAAATTTGGAAAAGGTAGGAGATTAATTTATTTCCCTGAGAGGAACAATGCTCCAGGGAGAAGTGACTTAGTCTCCAGAGCAGCCCTGAGAGATGAGGGCTGGTTCTGATCTTCCCATTAGGGTGAAGAAATCATCCTTCCCATTCTCTAGCAAAGCAAATGAGCATCTCACTAAACAATTTGAAGCAACTAGCTAATAAAATCTAAAATAAATGAGATTACTGAATCAAATCACAGAATGCAAAATATTTGTGTAATTGTGTAATTCAAAGCTGTTGCAATATTAATGAATTTTATAATAGAATGATTAAACACAGGATTCATTTTCGTTTTGCAAATGTGCTTAAGCCTTTAATCTAGCAGGGTATTACAACACAGGTAAATTTTGTTAAACCTTTCTGTGAAAGTATTTTATTTAAAGAACCACAACAAACCTCTTCTTCTTCAAAGCCCTCATCATCACACATTGTTTTCTTTGGTCTCCTTCTCATTGTTTTCTTTATTCTGCTTCTTCCCATGGTTTCTGGCTCACCTACTGAAGATAAAATGAGACAATATGCAGCTGACACACTGAGCAGTCCAAGGATATAGTTCAGCACAGCTGAAGTCCAGTTGCCTAAAGCACCCTCTTATTCAAATCCTGACTTTTCCTTTAGTCTGCTATAGCCTCTTGTAGAAAGAATTTTTTCCCTGAATAATTTTGCTGTTCACCATGAACTGTTTCAGGAGCAAGGTCCTACTTAATGGCAGGAAGCATGGCAAAGAATAGCTCCAGGAGAAACACAAAACTCTTAACTCAATCCTCACTTATCTCAACCACTATTTGTTTAAATTCCATTTATACATACTGAAGAGCCAAGCAGAAGGACAAGCTGTGGGATTTTTTCCTATGAGTTTTTTTTTTTTTTTTGATCATCTTCTCTTCAATAGGTTAAAAAATGATGCTCAAACACCTTTGTGTTTCTTCTGAACCCGAGGAAAGTTCCAGAACTTCAGTCCAGACTGAGCAAAATTGATTACTCCTATCTTCTGTCTGGTAACTAATGGAGCCTTGCTTTGAGTTGCTCTACAGAGCTTTTGTGCTGCTGTAAATCACTGCTGTTGTCAAGATGGAAAAGTTTTGAGCTTTCATGCTCAGCAGTGCAAGGCTGCAGGCTGAGCTCTGCCTGCTGGGTCCTGGCAGGGAGAGAGAGGCACAGGTTCCTGGGCTGCAGCATTGGTGTTTGCACATTTATAACCACAGCCTAGGTCTGTGCTCTGGTGGGGGGTGAGGCTGAGGTTGTCCAGCCCTCTGAGTACCCTCCCATGGTTTTTGTGTGACTCTGCTCCTAGCCAGGCCATAAAACTGGAGCAGGGTGTGCAAGCATCTCCTGGGTACTGGAGAACAGTGAAGAAGGAATGGATGTATCAGACCTAGAAACGTGTGAATGTTTTTGGTGCCTGGGGAATTAGTTATTTGAGCAATCTACACTGGATTGTGCTGGATTCATTGTTGTGTGTAGTCCTAAAGACTGGGTGCTTTTTCTGGAAATAAGATCATTGCTGAGGTGATGTCTGGTGAAGGACTTCCTGGGGGAAATCCTGTCACAGGCAGGGTGGAGAAACCAGTGACCATTCTGGTCCCTTTTGACACTAAAATGGATGTGAATCAATGCTAGGAAGGTGTGTGAAGCTCTCCTATCCCTGGGCCACCTAGAAATCAGCTGTGTGGTGTTACAATGGAGGTGTGAGGTGTTTCTGTGCTTTTCACTCCCCACACCCATCCTGTACTGCTCCCTCTCCACTCCTTTGTGTCTTCATACACCTGCAAAGAAGGGATCAATTGTCCTTTTTATGCACAATTCCTCCAAAAATATTGTGTATCAGAGAGATGACTAAAATCATCCCATTCATCTTTATAACCTTGCAATCACTCCACCATCTTAGAAAGGTGTGGGCACCTGTATCCAAGACAGCAATTCAAATAATGTGCTTCGATGCAGGAGAATAAAAACCTTCCTATAGCAGCTGTGATACTTGCTGGGAATATTTTCTGTCATAATGGAAATACAGCCCATTGTTTTTAATACCAGTGGGATGATGTGGTGGGATCCATTCTCTGCAGGCTGATGAAAGGATCTGTGGAAATGACTTGGTTCCCAAAACTAATTGAGATATTTGTAGATCTAAGCTGTACATGGATCTGCAGCTCCCCTTTCTCTCCTCCCAGCAGCAGAGCAGAGGTAGCTGTCATTTTCTGTGGTACACAAGCAGCCTTTTGTGCATCCATTTGTAAATGTAAAACAAGATTTTGGTTCCTGGCCTCAAACCCTGAACACACCAGCCTGAGGTTCCTTGAAAGACAGTGGGTGCCATAACCATGCTATTGCCTCTTACAAGGACAACATTTGAAAAATTAATTCTGGGGGAAATGCAGGTAAAAGGAAACCCAACATCATTCCAACCCAGATGTTTTATTCAGCTGGAAATGAATAAGTAAATTTATTTTCAAATGATCTAAACCTTTTGCTTTTGCTGCAAAAAAGAAAAGAACAAAATTTCTGTGGAATGCAATATCAGTAATGAATCTTGAAAATATAAAGTAAGGCCAGCAGGCTTTCAGTGCTTCTCCTTCTTTGATTAAGTGCTGCCTGAATTCAATCCAAATTTACAAAGCATGAGTTTGCTATTAATTCAGTTTTCTTTAGCCCAGCTTACAGCACTGAATTACTGAATTACAGGTAATAGTTCAGTGCTTGCTGCCAGCAGACAGGAGGTCAGGGAGAGTCTGGGGCTGCTCCTGGCTGTGGGGACAGAATGCAGAGTGAGCCTGGCCCCTGCAGAGGCCCTTAGTGGGCAGTGACAGCATCGTGTGCAGCAGGTTTTGGGCTCAGCCTTGTGGTTTTGGGCAGGTTTATGTTCAACAAAGGTCTGGCAGTGCCTGTAGGGACTGTCCAAGCTGCCTGCTGGGTAAGGTTTGACTCCACAGTGATGTTTGAGTTCCCTGTCCCATCACTCAAGACTGTGGTAACAGCAAATCCTATCTCCTAACAATGATTTTCTGAAATAACTTCTTCTTTTCCCCCTCAAGCTCAGTTTTGCACTAGAAATTACACAAACCAGTAAATGAGTTGCAGGAACAGATGGGGCTAATTGCACCTGTCTGACTGCAAATTTTAGCTCTCTGAGCCTTCACAAGGCTGTGGATCCAAATCACAGTCTGCAAAACAACTGCTGGAAAGCCTCTCTAAAATTCAGGTGTTTGCTGGGTATGACTGGGCTCTTCCTGAAGCTGTTCCATCAGTGACAGGTGATGAGCACTGCTGGAAATTAGGCTGTGAGAATTTACATGTCTTAGCTTTTGCATTGAAGAAGTATTTGAGCATTCCTGTCATTTTCTGCACTTTTCCTCATTGTGTATGCCCACCTTGCCTCTGCAGTTCTGGCTGGGTGGGTTTTTTTGTTGTTATTCTCTCCCAAGCCAGCAAAGCCCTTGGGTGGGCTGTGTGTCACTTGTGCTGTTCAGCTGCTGCAGAGGGGGAAAGGTGAGGTGGGAGAAGAACCTGTGCAGGTGGGAGCCAGAGTATGGCCTGAGCAGACTCAGGGACCTGGGGATGGTCTGAAGGAGGCCAGAGCAGGCAGGCAGGGGTTAGAAGAAAAGAAATTGCAAGGAACACTTTGCATGCAATTCCTTTCTCCTTGTGGGCAAAGGGATTGTCGAGGGTGGCCCCATCAGTTTAGACAAAAAATGGGAGGATAAAGCCTCACCTTCAGGGGTCAAGGTGGGGCTGGGTGGGCCCTGTGGCAGCAGGACTGTCCCAGGCTGAGGAGATGTGGGGTCAGCCTGAAAGCTGGCAAGAGAGGAATGGTGTGGGAAGGCAGAGGGGAGCAGGGCACTGAAGGTGCTGGGAGGATGTATTTTACCTGGGGATCTCAGGGGATGAAGAGGGATGTGGTCAAATCACCAGGCAGCTGCCTATGGGACCAAACTGGAAATATTTTTTTCCCTGCACTGGCAATAACTGACCTATCTTAGTGATGTTCTGTGCTTTCCTGGCAAGGGGATGTGTTTCTCTTTTGCCATGGTTTGTGTAATCCATGCTCAAGTACTCCTGGGCATCCTGCTTAGCTGACACTATTGTCACATCCTTGTGTGATCTCACAGCTGGGAATACTGGGCACAAATCACTGCTGGATCAGGGCTGGTTCTGTGTGTGGCACTGGCACCAAGTGAGGCTCAGCTGTGCCCAGGATGAGGGGCTGTGCTGTGGCTGGGGCAGAAATGCAGTGGGGGAGCAAGGGCAGCTGTAAACATTCCTGCCCTGCCATGGGAGCTCCCCTGCAGGCTCTGAGGGACCCATCCTGTGCCCAGTGCTGGCCTGGGGACAAATCACCCATCCTGAGACCTGCCACCCGACCCAGAATTTACATTTTCTCAGCATTTTGAAAGCATGTGCTCCAAGGACAAATGCTCTTTCACTGTGAATGTGGCCCAGCCATCATTTTGGATGGCAATAGAGCACCTTCAGGAGGAATTGCATTCTGCTGCTCCATTGAGGTGTTGAACTGTTTGCTGAGCATTTCAAAGCTGGATCTCTGCCATGATTAGTACCTCTGCACACAGATCATGTGGCTCTTCCACCTGAACTCCTCAACTTCCAGCTTGTTCTTGGATTGCTCAGACTTAAGCACTGCTCTGTGTTTGGGTGCTGAGTTTTGAGATGGCCTCTGATGTTCAGACCCACATCCTAATGTAGCTATCCCCAAAGAATGTTGTCCCCTGGCTTCCTGGAACTGGAGCTGTTAGAATTTCCCAAACCTGGGAAGATCTAAGCACACAAGTCACCTTGGAGAGCACAGGCTCTCATCCAGCTCTCCCTGCTGTCATGCTAAAATAACTAATTCGTATTTTTTCATCCCAAAGTTTTGAAAGAAGATACAACTACTTTGAGAGGACTGTGACTGTGCTACCTGGTATGAGGGAGGGATTGCTTCCTGCTTTTGTTTTATCAGAGCTGGAATAGCCACAAGAGCTGACAGGTTTGGGTGGGACAAGAAGAGCTCAGTGATGAGAAGGAGCAGTGATGTCCAACCAGCTCTCAGCAATCAGGCACAGAAGCAGAGACACCCACTCTCCTTTTCTGAGGGAGAAGTGGGACAGAATGTCAGCAGCTCCTTGGGTGACCAGGGTGCTGTGAGAGACCCAGGGCTCCCAGGTGCTGACACACTGAGGGGGCTGCTGCAGTGACAGTGGAGCCTGGAGCTCCTGCTGCCTCCAGAGAGGAAAATCAACCTGTTTGCTGCAGAGCTGCTCTGCTGCACTGGGCTGGCTCTCCTCCCTTGGAAGGACTTTGATTTTATTGACAGCACAGTGAGACTTAGCATTAGAAACACTCAGTCTGCCTCTCAGCCAGCCTTCTCCTAGCAGTGGAAGCAAGCATCTGTGTAACCACCAAAATCTGGCTGTGGGAGCCGTGACCTCATTTGAGATGATTTCATTTCACAAAGCAGATGCTGTGCCTTTCTCCATGGCAGTGCTAATTCCCCTTGAAATCCTGTCCCTCACAGCTGTATTGCCTCTGCTCAGACTGTGGGCTGCCTGTTAGAGCTGGATTTGCTGTGAGCATTTGTGTGATTGTTCCCTCATTTCCAGGCCCTGGCCCAAAGGCCATCTTTGTCATCCACAGTCTCATTTGGCAGGAAGATGTTTTCCTCTCAATTCCCTGGTCAGATATTACCACTGTAACTCTGGCCACAGGAAGGCAGAATTAATGTTTCCTCTTGATGTTGCATCAGGGTATCACAGAGGAAGCTGAGTGTGAAAGGCTGGAAGGAGCCTCCAGAGGCTTTCTAGCCCAAGGTGCTGCTCTGAGGAAGGATCAAGTCAGCCCACACAGCTCCCATGACACATCACAGTTTAACTGCTCTCCACAGCTGCAGTGAGGGGATTTTGCACATCCAAAGGCAGTGTATCTCAATCCCTACTACCTTAAGAAAATATTTTTCTTACTATCCAAAAAGAGCCTTTGCTGCTAATAAAGCCCTTTTTTATTTCTTATCCTTTTTTTCCTGTTTCCTCAGCCACTAGGGCAGACTATAACCTAGAATTCATCATCCTTTAACAATTATATTTAATGTATAGAAAGACTATCAAGCTGTCCTATGGGCTTTATTTTTTGTAGATCAAGCAAAGTGAAGCCACTCATTAGTGCTGATTTTTCCAACTCCCCATTTTGGGCTTTCCCAAAAAGCCCAAATCTCAGAGGATGATGAAAGGTGAATGAAGCATCACTTCTCTTGGTTGCTGGGCCCCATTCATTTAAAGTAAGACTTCTTTTTCTTTCCATTTTGGATTGTTGAAACTATAAATATAAAAGGGAAAATCTGGAAATGTAAAACTCTCACAAACTAAAATCTATCTGAATTCATATGAATTTAACAAGCAAAGTTTGAGCAGCTCATCTTCCCATGCTCCAGCTCTAATTCAGACACTGAAAGATAGTTACTTAAGGCAAGATCTATTCTCTCAGTCAGCTTGCTGCTTTCCTGGAGCCTCCATCTGCAGGCAGTGCTATCTGCAAGCCCCGTGTCTTCTTCAGCCTCACTCCTCATCCTCAGCCTGTCCTGGGCATCAACTGCCAGAACCACTCGTTTGGTTCTTCACACAATCCACACATGCTCTTTTCAGAATGTCAGTTTAGACACAAAGAACCACACCCCAGCTCTGATAAAGGCATGACTTTTACATGATGGACACCATTTCTCATTCTGTGTGGTGACATTTCTTGAGCATCCTCACCTGCAGTGGAATCCTAAGAGATTTGCCAGTGTGCTGCAAGCACTCTCTGCTTGTGAGTGCACTCTGGGGGTCCAATCCTTTGGAGTGACAGTGATGGATAGCCTGATCAGTAATCCTCCCACTGCATCCCCTGACTGGCTGAATGCACCACAGAGTAGTCAGAAAATTCTTTGCTGAAGAAAGAAACAATTAGAAAGCATTTTTAGAACAGTGAACGGAATGTTTTTCACAGCTGGCAGTTCTTATTTATGACAAGTAATAATTGCCTCAGCTGAAAAAAAGGCTCTGAAAAGGAAAAAGAAGGTATTTTCAAAGGGAATTTGGTGCCCTTGGATTTGCAAGTTGGATTGTGCAGGTACTGGGTAGCTCCAAGCAAAAGAATGCTCAGGGGTGAGGACTGGGTGTGCAACCAGGCACTGCCTGCCAGAGCTGGTGCCAGACCTACAGACAGGTGCAGCATATCCTCACCAGATGAGGATGGAAATAATTGGGGTTTTTTGTGTTTGTGCTGGGTTTTTTGTTGTTGTTGTTCTGTGGTGGGGTTTTTTTGTTTTTTTTTTGTTTGTTTGTTTGTTTGTTTTTTTTGGTGAGGCAGGGATGAGGGATTCTCAGGGTTGGGTCTCTCCAGGACATCCAGGCATGAAGGAGCACCTGCTACTCAGTGGTGTATAGATCCCTAGGCTGCAGAGGATGTCATTGCAGAAACTCCCTCAGAAATGGAAAGAACTCGACACTAACATGATGCACTAGCTTCCAGGCCTGTGGTTTCTGTTAAAGGAATTTACGAGGTGTATTTGCAGCTAATGGGTACATCTTACACACTCACCTGTAAATATATGCTGGAAATCAAAAGAGGTGAGCTCCTGTGGCTTCACAGAGATTTTTTTCCCAGCAATACTCTTTTAAACTACAATTTTCCTTAAGAAATTATAAGAGTTAAAATGTATCTGTAATGCTGTAAGATTATAAATATCATGGCCTTTGAATCTGGACTCAGCAGAACAACTGTTTCTGTGTATTGTTTCTCATTTGGGTGGGTTCTGTGAGTACTGGTTAAAATAGAACACATTTTAAAGTGTCCTGGCAAATACTCTTATCAAAAAACTCCCCAATGGATCACCTGACAACACTTACAGCCAACAATGAGCAAACAGGGAGATTGCTTTTCAGGGTGGAGATGAACTTTCTCCAGCTCTTTTGTTGAGCTTCTCTTGGTGGGAAGGGAAAATCTACCAAGGCGTGTTGTCCATAGTATCTCTAACTTGTAAAGATATTTTCCTTTCTGCTAAAGACCATTTATTTTTGTGCAGAGAACATTGCATAGCCCATTTTAAATGGAAATCATACTTTTTGTATTTCTTTGCTGTATGGCAAGCACGGGTTGCACATAACCTTGGCTGAGAAGAAGGGCTCTCCAGCCCCTTGGCAAGGAAGGCAGAAAAGAACTGCCAGGACAATCCTGCAAATGTAGGAAAGCTCAGGGAGTGCCTCTGCTCTGTGCTGTGTTTCCAGACATCAGTCTGACTCCTTCCAGTCTCTTCCTGTGCACAGGCACAGAGAAAAGGAAAAGATCTGTGTTTCTTGCCTTGGTGTGGCATCAGGGTTGATAACATCTGAGAAGTGGCTGGCAAAGTGTGAGCACCCAGTGGGGCTGGTCTTTTATTTAGACTGAATTATTCTCTGCAGAGATCCTGCATCCCATCGTGTCATGTGACATTCTAGGCAGCATTTCAAGACAAATAAATCAATAAATAGAATCAGTAATAATTCCCTTGCACTTTTCTCTCAGCTGCAGGAGTTTGGGAACCCCCAGAACACATTTCTTCTTGGGCTTCACTTTTGAAAGTGCCTAGAACAGCGAGAAGAAAAACGAGCATTTGGCTCTAATAAAAGAATGGACAGTTAATCTTTCCATTAGATCTCACACAGACAAAGCCCAAAGCACCCCAATTTCACATCAGTATTAACAAACCCATAACAGCAAGCAGTTTCCTGGAATCTGAGGCCCTTTGGGCTCTTTAGGAAGAAGTCAGCAGGACTTTCCACATGCTGCAACTTAATATGTTTTATGTGCTTTCTTGGGCTGAGGAGTCTCATCATTGTTTTCTGCTGGCACCTTGGAGATTTTCTGGATCTCTCTGCTCCATTGTACAACTGACTACTTCTGAAAAAGCCATTTTATTGACAGCCTAAAAGGGCTATTCTTGGAAGAGAAATAAGTAACGTATTTGTACACTCCTGTGTCTGCAGGGCTGTTTGTGGGGCCACACCTGACTTTGGGTTCCAGGGCTATCAGGACACATTTTCATCTGACATCTTGTGCAGGAGTCAAAGCAGAACTCTGCCTGCTCCCTTCAGCTGGGGATTCAGCTTTTAAAGAGAGCATGAGAAATTACTTTAAATCCCATGCTGCTGCAGCTGCAGAAGTGGATCAGAACTGGTCAGGAATAATGCTCTGCTGCTTTTTGTCTTAGGCTGCACAGGTCTGGAATCTCAGACAAAAGAAACCCCCCGCTGACTCTCTCCCTAGAGCTGGATTTTCAGAGGCAAAACAATCCCAAAACAGACAAAACTCTCTGGTGGAGGGAAGGAAAGATAAATGTAAAGGCCCAAAGCGTCTGAAACATTCATGTTTTTCTTTTTTTTTTACATGAGAGAAATTTCTGTTAGAAAGGGCCCATCAAGAAATGAAAGGTTCTCCAGTGTACTAGCATGTGATTTATCATGCCCAAGTGTGCTTTGTGTCTCCCTAAATGCAGCCAGGCAGTGGCTTCTACTATTAGGATGCAAAGGTTTGAGCATGAAAAAGAGAAGTCTGAGGTGGATTTTGGAACCTGGAAAGCAAAATTTAGCTCTGAAGGGGGTTGGGTGTTTTTGCTGGGAAGGTTGGCATGGGTGGAGAGAAGAGGGGAGAATTGCCTGGCAGCAGAGGTGCAGCTCCTGCCCCTCCAGAGGTGGCTCCAATCAGGTTTGCTGCTCACTGAGACCTGGCCTGGGGCTGCAGGGGTGTTGCAAAAAGAAGATAACAACCAGCTGTAGTGAGGAATGCCTTGCTGGAGGAGAAACTGTGAAATAGTTTTAATTATATATCTCAGGAACAAGATATTATGTGATGGGCTTACCAACTGCACTGGAATTTTCCTGTTTTGCTTAATAAATACTATTTTTCAACATGGGTTGCTGTTTGGGAGTGGGGAAAGTAAGTTACTGAACATTGCAAAGAGTTTTTTACAACTTCACAGGTTTCTGGATAGAGACCTGAGCAAATGGTTTGCTTGCAGCCTTTCTAAACACAACCTTTTGGCAGTCAATCAGGTCTTGGCAGGAGACTTGCAGTTACTTATCACAAAAGTTTTCATGTAAGCATGTCAAATTTAACTACACTTCCCCCCCCCCCCCCTTTTTTTATTTTTAAATTTGGCCTTGATTTTGAATTCTCTTCAAATAAAATTTTTTTAACCTCTGGCTAACTAAGTCTCCTGGATAATTATTTCATTACTAGTTAAATATAGTTTCTCATGTAGAACACACACAGTTGGTTTGCACTTGATCTAAATATCTGTCATGTTTCTTTCCTGCTATATTTTCTGCTAGGGTTTGTATATGCCACAATATGATTGTGCTCTTTTCAGAGCCAGTACTAATAATTCATCAAGGATCACAAAAGCATCAGTGCACAAGTGAGGATTCTTGGCTCTCTTTGGTAAGAGGAGCATCTCCTTGGGAAGGTGATGCTGAGCTTGGTGCTCTTTTTGCCTCTCTGTTTGTTCTGTTTCAAGGGGAGGAATGTGCCCTTGTGCTGGATTCTTCCTCAGGCAGGGGGTCATGCCTGCTTTTGGGGGAGAGTTTGAAATGGCTGGAGGAAGGGGATGTGTGTGTCACCTGCCCTGTGCCTGTCTGCATAACCCACCTGTAGCTGTTCCAAGGGAGAAAGTGTTGACAAATGCCAGCACTTTTCCAGAACACATTGTAATATAAAACCTGAAATATATTTGCTATTGTTTTCTGCTGCCCTGGGTATAGGTCTGTTCCTAGAATATGTATCAAGAGCAACCCCTCTGTTTACAGTTTAAACATGAGCTATAGACTACTTACTCCAACTGCCAGTTTCCTGGGAAAAATGTTTGCAAAGGCCATCTATTATCTTGGCTGCAGAGAAAGTAAACTCTTAACTGCATATGAAATTAAGCAATTCTTTTCTAGCAATTGGAGTTTGGGCCTGGTGATAATAAGTGTGGGTTTGTGATTTAATAGGTCATTACCTACTTTGCCCATAATCACAAAGTAATAAATAACTATTGGCAAGATGGATAATAGCTAGGTCTGAGAGGCATGAAAAAGATAAAGCAATAGGCACAAAAACGTAATTTATATTCATAGAAAATGGGTCCTGGCCAAGAAATTTAAACTGATAAGAGAGCAGATTTTTATTAGATGTCTCTGATTTGGAGAATGGCTGAACACCTACTTTCACATGAGCTAGTTGTCTTTCTGGTTTATAGAATGTGTTTTGGTTATGTTATGTGGGAGTTTCCCTTTCTGAAGAGGAAATTCCGTATTTCCTCTCAGGGACCCAGACTCATGGTCCCATGGACCTAGACTTCCCCCTGGCAGACTACTCCAGGTTTTTGGGCCCAATTAAGCAAATTCTGTCAATGCTTCACTGTTCATTTGCTGCCCCATTCAGCATCTGTTGCAGCTGCTTTTTTTCTGGCTTCTGGGGCACAAGGTGCAGTTCCTCATCCCTTCCTTTCTTGTGATACCTCACTCAGTTCATATCACACAATCAGTGGCATCATTTATAGTTTTGTGTTTTCCCAGCCATTCTTGTTCCCTTCTGTGCAGTGTAATAATCATATTATTGCAGCATATCATATTACATCACTTGTGTCATAAACTCATCATGTTTTTTATTATCTCTAGACATGCTGTGCAGAGCTCCAGGCTTTCTCTGTAGTGTGCAAGAAAATAGATGAGAAGCTGGAATCCAAATGTGGCAACAAACTTCCCCAGGGCTGGGCAGGGAGGATGGTGTGGCCACGGTGCTCATCACTGACTCTTGGGCTGAACATTTTTTTCTTCTCTCCACTTAATTGGTGCCAGAAAATGAAGATGCAGGCAATGTGTGTAGATGCCTTTGATGTGGTCTAGTTTTGAACATGTGAAAATACAGTTGTGCAGTTCTGAGCCTGACATCAAGGTCAGCTGTGGCTTTGTTCAAATTTTTGGATTAATCAAGAGGAAGTGCCCATCCTATTCCTTCTCAGAGAGGTTCAAAGAGAATATGTCTTTGCATATTTCAAGGAGGTGAGGTGCCTGAAGAAGTGCCAGTGGATGTTTGTTCACTCTGGAACAGGGAGAAACAAAAAAAACTCTTCCATATTTCTCACCAGCCTCCCCCGTTTCCAATACGTTCACTTTGTATCAGTGAACTTTAAGAACAAAATGTGCTCAGGGAAAAGAAATTAAAATTGCAAAGCAGTTTCCTTTCCTATCTGCAGAACTGACAGAAAAAATGACAAAATGCTTGTGGGAATGATTAGAGAGAGTGAATGTTCTCATTCATGTCGTGTCGTATATTGCTAATTTATATGTATTTGTTTTTGAACCAATCTGGCAAATTTCAGGAAAGAATCTGCCAGGAATCAATGGGAAAAATAGGCCTGTATTCTTTTGGAAATTAATAATAAGTGTTTTCTGTGTTTTCTTTGGATTTTAATGACATCTGTAATGAGTGATGGCTAGCTGGAATGGAAACAGCCAGTGAGGAGAGGGAGGAGGCTCAGGGCAGGGCTCTGCAGATTTGGAGCCTCTTGCTGTTCCTGCTCCTGGCCTGCTGGCTGCCCTCCATCAGCCAGGACACCCTCCTCCACTGCTCCATCTCTTCCTGCAGGAAAATGAGGAGGGGTGAGACCTCCAAATACCTTCCATGAGGGAGGAAGGCTCCAGGCTTTCCATACCTGTTAAATGTGCTCTTGACTATTGACTTTTTGGGGGTCCCTACATCCTTTCCTCTCCTTCCTCCTTTCTCCTTTTCTATTTCTCAAGAAATGGCTACTGAGTGATGGAGCAGTTAATAAATACAAAACTTCAATTGGGTATAAAGATTTCTTCACTTGCTAGGACAACACTGTCTTCACTCATCTTTTGGCCCCTCCAATTTTCAACGTGCCACTAGTGTGCAAATACAAGATTTTCACCTTACACTTTGACCTTTTCCTTTCATTTTTACCCCATTATTTGGTAACATTTCCATGGATCACTCTAAACGCCCTCCAATTTCTTCAGCTGTAATTTTGTTGCTTTTTCTGTAACAAGTAGGGAGCTATTTAAGGTTCCAGTGACTGTGATGATTTCAATGACATGAAGTTGAAATAAAATTCTCCTCAAAAGCCTGAGGAGAAAAAAAAATTAATCTGGTATGTTCACCCAACTTCTCAGAACCATTCAGGGGCCCAAATCCTCTTGATTTCCGTGTCTTTGGAGATTTGCCTTTAATGCTTCAATATCCTGTAAAGGTGCTGATTTAATTTAATTATCGTTCAGCCTGGTTATACAGATTATTTTTTCCAGTCTTTCCTGGAAAAGTAGCACCTACAACTCCTTAATCACTTCTGTTACTGATTTTATCTCCATTACATCTCAACCTGAATTTTTTGGCAAGGTTGTTGCCTTCTAGGTTTTTCAGCCTGATTGTCAGGAACATGTTATAGCCAAGAATAGACTGGAAAATATGGTTCTTGCTGGTCTGTTTCCACAGAGAGGAAATTAGATTTGGTGCAAAGAAGCACTTGCTCTCTAGCAGAACTCAGTTAATGTCATGAAAAAGGGACAAAAAAAAAAGTGCCTGTGATGGTTAACAGTGAGGAGGAAGTTAATGAGAACCCAATATGGGAACCCAAGAGAAACACCAGGCAGATGGTAAATCATCCCAGCAAATACCTGGGCTATTTTCCTGTCTGAATCCACTGATCTGATCTGAGGAATGAGCTGTGTCTAATCTGTGCAGTCTCTTTTTCAGAGATGCTTTGACAATGCCTCTCACCTCGTGGTTCCAATTGCATTTCCATCTCCTGGGGTGCTGCAGGGCAGGGGCAGCTCCCTGCAGGGCCAGTGTCTGCTGCCACAGGGGAAATCTGCCTTCCTGCCTGGCCACACTCAGTCTCACAGAGCACTCATGTCCTGTGGGGATCCTTGTCCTGGATAACCCATCTTTTTAGTTTTTTGGCAATGAGAAATCTCTCAGGTAACCCAGGGAAGGGCTGGGAAGGGCCCAGGTATCCTGCAAGGGCTGCAGCCACCAGCACAGTTGAGGAGAGGGACCCCTTTCCTCATCAGAATGTTCCTTCTTTCCAAGGCACTTAAACTGGAAAGACATGTTTGATCCAATGGTGGAACTCCTCCATCTCCCTAAACCACTCTGTGGTGAGGGCTAAGTGTCTTTTCCTCCATCCTGTGGGGTTTTTCCAGAGCTGGATATGTCTGGTGTGATCATGTCATACTCTGGGGGAGGAAGGAACATCAGCTCAGCATTTTCAAAGGAGTCAGAACTAACCCAGAACTAATTTATCTGACTAACTAACTTATCCAAAAGCATGAGTATGGAAAAGGGTTGAGGAGGAGATCTTGGAGGGCTGCTGGATTAATTTACTGGAACTTTTTGAAGCCTTTCTGTTTGGCCTGGCTCTTCTGTGCCTTGCTGTGACACAGGAGTGACCAGCCAGCCAAATCCATGGAAAAAGCAGAAAGGAAAGGACCCTAAGGGACATGATCTGTGAATTTTACATGTTGTTCTGGGAGAAAAAGTGTTGTAAAGAGAACACAAACACTTAGGGCATATGCTGAGTTTGTTTATCTTCAGAAGCATGTGGTAGGTGTGCCAGTGCACTGGTGTTCAGCAATTAACAATAAAGGCAGACAGCAATTAACCACATGTCAGCTGTGAGTGGTAATGCAAGTTATTTGTATTTAACCTTCATGATTCATGAACCACTTTCATTCTGGGAACTAAAGAGAAAGGGAAGGAACATCTTAGAGCCTGATGTCACCAAGTGAAAAATGATCAGACTTCAGAAGTCAGTAATGAAAGAACTTATATACATAAATAAAAATAAATAGATTTTTTCCCATTATTGTCAAATAAAATATGATCATTTATCATACATATACACATATATATGCATACATACATATCTATGAACATTTTTTTATAATAGTGGAGTTCTATTTCTGGGCATTTCAAGCTTCATTTGCTTTTAGAATCTCAGCTTGTATATATACTGAAACCAGTGGAAAAATTCTTATCAGTATCAGTGGCTGTTGCATTTGGCTGCTGATATAAACACCACCACAGGAGCTATAGACTTTAGAAGGCTTTTCTTTTGTTATTCTTTTTTCCCCATGTATTTCTGAAGAAATTAGACTTATTTAGGAAAAGCAGCCTTTATAAGATTCAGGATTCAAAGGAAGCTGATGGGACACCCAGACTGTTGGAATTAAGCCTGTTCTGATGCCACATCTCATTCAAGGGTTTTTGAGTTGACAGCCTTCATGATTAACTGCCACTGGAACAAGGACAGAGCTGGGTTTTTTATAAAAAAATATCCTGGCCACAGGGGAAGAAGAGCAAGAAAACCAAAGGACACCTGTGCTGTCCTCTGTTAAAGAAGAAAGAGCCACTGCATCAGGATTACACACACTCTAAGATCACACTTTTTCTTTTTCCCTGAACTAGAGTTCTGTCACAAAGCTTGTTTTTAGTGGAATGAGGCTTAGCACTAAGTTCATCTCATTATAGGTAAACAGATACATTTTGGACAGTTTTCTATTGAGCAGCATATAAATCTAGACTTATATGTAATGAACTGGCACCAAAAAGTGTACTGGAATATTGATTTTTGTGAATTAATAAGACTTTTTTTTCTGTTTTTTATGGATTAATACTTAGCTACAAGCTGTTCAGGATTTAGGTGGAGAATATCCTAGCAGTAAAATGCAATTTGATTTTGGAGATGGAAATGCTTCAAGATGGAGCAATTGGGTTGGTGGACAGATTGTATTAAAGGGTAGCAAGGGAGAGACACAAAGTGCCTTTATTGCTTATTCTTTCAATACAAGTAATAAGTATTGATGACCTAAAAGAAATGCACTGAAAGGGTTTTATGAAAATAGAGTTTGGAGGGCTGTTGGTCTTGTCTGTGCCTTAAAGTGTCATCTTAGAAAAACCAATTAAAATAAGGTATTTTGGCAGGAAAACAATAATCTTTTTAGCATAAAAAGAAATAATTTAAATTGTGTTCCCATTTATGAAAATGTATAAACTAGCTTGGAATCAAAAGCTTATTTAACACTTCTAGCAAAATGAAATCTGCTTTCCTCCTGCTGTCCCTGTTTCCATTGGGAACTCCCAAATTTTCCAGTAAGAACTTTTTCAAAGGTGAATTTTCTCAGGGGAATTTCCTTTCAAATCCATCTAATAACCCATGTCAGGGAGAACTTCAGATGTTCCAGATGAGATGAAAAGAGGTCAGGGTATTGTACAAGGAGCTGAAGGATGAGAAGAGTGGTTTGAGCTGCAGCCTGCCAGATTCATGGGGGCAGCTCAGCCATGGGCTAAGCCTGATGGAGAGGCTGGGGGCAGAAACAAGGACACACTGCAGTGTCTGTGATCTCCCTGGGAAGTGCTCTGGGTCCCTCTGAGCTGCCAGGCTCTGCACCAGAGGAAGGGCACTGCTGTCAGCTGGCATCAGTGGGAAGAGTGTTTTGGGCTGTGCTCCTCCAAAAGGATCTGCACTCAGCCTTTGGGAGAAAGCAGCAGAGCCAATGAGTTTTGCCATCCTTGCCTGTAACTGCTCAGCTCTGCTAGTGCCTGCTCTGATCTCACATGCAGTGCTGGGGTAGCTGCACTGCTGGCACAGGAGTTAATTCTCAATTGTTCAACTGAGAGCCACATCGAGGCTGTAATCTCTGCTACAGAGCAGTCACAAACACAACAAACAGCCACTGGCTTGGCTGCAGGAGGTGTGTTCCACCAGCTGCTGTTCTTCTGCCATGAGAAGACCTGGAATGAAGCATTCATGTGGGGAACAGGCTGCACTTGAAGTGGAAATCGAGTTCAATATCATCCTGTTAGTACAGTTTTGGTGCTGGTTGATAAACAGACAGCACATGGAGCCTTGACCCTGGCTGGGCATTTATAAAGCACTGGGTCCTGCAGCAGGTTAACTGGGAGAGAGTGAGCAGAGAGCCTGGGGAGAGCCTGAGCTCCTGCCTGGGTGTGCTTCAGGAAGGGTGGGAAAACCCTGAGTGTCCTTTGACTGCCAGCAGCCTTTGCTGCATCTCAAGGACACGACTGTGAACATCCCTGCTCCTAGAACTCCAAACTCCTTGTGCAGGGCTGCAGGAAGCACAGCTGAGCACAGCCCATCAGGCAGAGCGTGCAGCCGAGCTCTGGGGAGGGATTTGGTGTGCAGTCACAGGATTGCCTGTGAGAGCTCCTTGATCAGAACAGAAATATTTAATCAGGTCTGTCTCCTGTAACTGTCATGTAGAGAAAACAAGGCTACAAATTGGATTTGTGTGATCAATGGGCAAGAAAGACCACTTTATCCACTTCAGCAGAGCTGATGTACAACACCAGGCTTTGGTGACAGCAAGGTGCCATGTTCTGGCAGGACAGACTCTCACCTGTCTGGGGACACAGGCTGTTCTGGAACCATATGTTAATAATTTTTAAATTTTAACCACAATCATGCCTTCTTGTATGTCAATAGAAAATCAGCTGCTGAGTTTAGAAAGAGTAGGATTTTTCTTACAGCAAAATCAAGGGAAGAATTTGCACAGATTGCACAGCCATATTTAGGTACATAAAGATATGGTTTGGAATTTATTCACGAACATGGGGGAATTAGGAACCTGCACACAGATTTTTGAAGTTCAGGGCTACAGTGGAGAGTGTGGTACAGGGGTCTGACTCAAACAGAAAGGGCTCAGAGCCTGAGCAAATCCTCAGCAGCCAGGTCTGTTAAATAGATCTTCCAGACTTGACACTTCACAGTTCCCAACATTTGCAAAGCCTGAGCACCACAGCAGGTCTTACTGACCCTAATGGCACAGCAAATTTAGTAAATAAATAAATAACATACAGCAGAGAGGATGGGAGCCATGTCTGAACTTTGTGCCTTACAGAGAATTGGCATGGTGACTTGGCAGGGTCTTTGGAAGGTTTTCAGTTACCTTGAAGAATAACAATTGTATTTTTAAAATTTTCTCTCTTTGTATTTTATAAATGGACTTGTAGAAGAGGGACTGTGAGTTAGAGTCTGTCACCCCACGAGTCTGGAAGAGGTTGATAGGAGGAAGAGTGCAGCTGTGGAATGCCCCCAGAGCATGAAGATCTGTAGGATCCATTTGGAGAGGGGCACAACTGAATTCAGGGTGAGGGGAAATGGGTCATGGATACCAAATGACAGGTGCAGCAGCATCAAACTCTGCTAATGTTTGCTCTGTGAAAAAAAAAAAAAAAACCACAAAAAACACCTAAACCCCAGAGATTGGGATCTACAGTGACAATTCCTTACTTCAGGAAATGAAGCTTTTCTGAACAATACCATCTTCTGTCATGCCTAATCAAACTAATTAAAGAACACTACCACACTTTATTAATGTAATTTATCTCCTGCCTGAGGTGAATTATATTTATGCTCCAGTTACTCAAACATCCCTGTTCTGTGTTTGAAGGAATGATGATATTCAGTGATGTTTGTGTTCCACAGTATCTGGCAGTAATTGAACAAGAGCCTGGGAAATTGGGTATTTCCTGCTTTGGAAAAGCTCCTTTGGGGAATGTGCTGTGGCACAGGTGTGTTGGTGAGCAGGCTGGACTCGGGCACCTCCTTATTTGAATGGCAACTGCAGCCCTACACATGCCAAACCTTCCAAGCCAAGCAAGCCAAAATCCATCTCTAAGCATTAAGGCTGTGATGGCCTGTTTAACTGAACACACATATTCACAGCATTTAATGAATCAGGGCTGGGAGGCCAAATTTATCCCAGCTGAAGATCTGGCAGGGAAAGGCTAACATGTACTGAAGGAGGAAGGGAGGAAGGAAGTTAGTTAGATCTAGAGACTAAAAACATTTAAGAAAATGTCAATAGAAAAAAAAAAGTATTTATTTTAAAAGATATTAATGGACATCCTCTGATGTGGCCACAGCTGCAGGGCTCACAGGCACAGTATCCACCTCCCTTTTGCAGGAAGAAGCAGTTTAACATCATTTCTGGAGTCATCATCATGAGACAACAGAAAGCATTGCCCTAAACTGGCTGAGGGGTTTTCCTGGTGATTGCTTGCAATTTGTTGCTGTCTGCTTGATGAAAGCACAAGAGAGGAGAGAGCAAGGGGAGCAGCACAGAGCTGTCATGGTCCTGGCCTGACCAGAGGCTGAGTCAGCTCCTGGGTGTGCAAGGCTGGAGGCACAGGGAGCTGGCAAGGAGCTGCAGCCCTCCCTGCACACCTGGCTTTGTCAGCTGAGCTGGCCCAAGGCCATTTTGGCCACCTGTCTGTGCTGTTTGCTCTCATTTGAGGCCTGAGAGAAAACCCCTCTGGGCTTGGTCTCAAAAGTGCACCTGGAAGGACATTGCAGATGTCCTTTTCCACCCCACCTCACCCACACTGTAGGTGGGTAAGATGGGCCCTTCCCCACCAGGGGTGGCTTGGGCTCCTTTGAGGGCACCTGAGATTTGCAGGCATCTGAACCCAGAGCTGGGCCAAGCTCAGGTAGGGCATGTGCAGAGTCATGGGAGAGACTGGCACAGAGCAAAAGGTGGGAAGAAAGCCTGGTTAGGGATGTGCAAAAGCAGACATGCCACCTCAGCTGCAGCACGTGTCATCTCAGGCCTGTGGAGCAACTGCTGTCAGCTCTTTTCAGAGGGACTCTGCTGGCTCTCTTCCAGCCCAAGCACTGGGCACTAAAGCACTGACTTTGCAGCTTTACTCATCTTGATTTAGAGAATTTCACAACTACATTTAAAGCACTGTCAGGTAGGATGGAGTGGGGGGAACGGTACCATGCTATTTTATTTTTTTAAAACTTGGGTTGTGTGTTTACTGCTTTCCTAAGTGAGTTCTTAAAAAATATCTGACAAGTAGATTCTGTCTTGTAAACAGGTCCAAATGAATTTTATTGAGGTTTTTGGGTAAATCTTTGCTACCCGGCTCCCAAGCAGATTTTGGCAGTTTAAAAAGCCTTCTAAGAATGAGGTAAAAGGAGTTTTTATTCTTTGTGAATAAATAAACTGCAAATTTCCTTGGGTAGTGGTGAAAACTGTTTTGGATTTTCCTGAGGAGAACAATGACTCACACCCATTGATAAAGTACACCTTGGTTCTGTATTAATAGCAAGTGCAGTGGGCTGGATCAGATTGCATCTGCCATTGAGAACACAGAGGATTGTTTGGAGGACAGAGCAGGACTGAGCTCCCAGCATGTCGTGTTTATGGCTCCAAAACCAAAATACAGATTGGAGATTTGTCCCAGGTCAGAGTCTCCTTGGCAGCCTGTGCACAGTTGCATATCAAGTGCTCCTCCATAAAAAAGTTGGATGGCAAAAAAAAAAAAATCCTGGTGCTTTAGAATAAAAGGCAAGTCCTGATGTCTCACACAATTTAGGAATATGCCCCCCCCCCCCCAAGACTGCCAGCTCAAAATTTAGGGTGAAAACAAAAAAAAACAGCCCAAAGCCATGATGAAGGTGGAGGATGATGTGTAAAGTGCAAACTGGGAGAGCCTGTGGTAAAAGAATAGAAATTATTTTGAAATAGAAAAACAGGACAGAAAGGTAGCTAAATAGCATGTTGAACATGCTGATTTGTCTTCCTGATGATTAAAACAAGAAAAATCACACTACAGAGCTGATCATTAGTGTAACTGTGATTTTAGTGCTATGTAGGATGATTTCTTTCAACAGTGGAGAAATGGCAAGAAATATGCCAAAGATAGAGGATCTATTAACAAGTAAGTCAGCTGGGGCAAGCAGAAATTCATGTAATATGCCACGAGCATGATGAGATCCAGAAAATGCATAAGGACTGCAGAAAATGGTAAAATCCATGTCATGGGAAGAGGTCATTCTGCTGGAAAAAGCTGCTGTAGAAACACCAAGCTTTGGCAGTTCATGCAATCCAGAAACAGCAATTAATTGAAACAGGAAGAGATGTTCTTCCAGATGCAAACCTGGCTTTATATTTAGACAGCTTTTCTTGCTGTTATTTATCTGGAGGCTGTTTGCACATTAGATCTACCAAGTCCTACCTGTCAGGCTCTCCTGCCATTGGTGCCAGAGGCTCTTCACAGGCTGTGGTCACCCAGCAGCTCCTGTGGCCACTGGCCCTGCCTGGCACTTGGTCCTGCCTCGTGGCAGGTGGTGGCATGTCCCCACACCACCAAGTCAGTGTGATCCTTCTGTGGCACAGGGAGGCAGAAGTGGTTCTTGCTGGAAGGACAACAGCAAGTGACTTCTGGTGGCATCACCTGGGACAAAAAACTGGCAACAGAGATTTTCATTAAAAAGGAAATCATCATGATTTCTGATGATTTCCTTTTTAATGATCATCTGAGATTTCTGTCTTGAAATCAGTGACCCAAGCCTGGAGGAGGGTAAGTTACTGTAGTTCAAAAGCTTCTCAGTCTTGCTGCCTGCCTCAATAGAAATGAGAGAAAGCAGGATTGCAGCTGAAGGGGAATTGGTTTTGGATGCTCCACAGCAGGGCACAGAAATAAAGCCCCCTGTCCTTCCTTCCCCAGAAGTGTCTCCCTGGGGCTGGGGCAGGCAGGTGAACACAGCAGAATTTAACTGGTTCAAGAGAAGCTGAATGAAAGGGTTTAGTCACCCTGCCAGACTTACTGCTTTATTCATTATTTATGCAGACAGCAGCTGCAAAACAGATATTAACTGCAGTCCACACCTGGCTGACATGGCCCAGCTTTGGCACTTCATGGCTGTTGTACAATGTGCTAATTTTGGGTCAGATACTGGTATTAGCAGCAGCCCCCACCCAAAGGTAATGACCCCATTGCTGTGGGTGACAGCAGCAGAGCAGAGGTGGACAGTGCTCTTGTCCTGGGGCTGAGGGGGGAGTGCACAGCACAGAGCAGGGGCTCTTCCTCCAGCATCTGTAAGGAAATGCAGACACTGCATGGCAAACCTCTTGCTTAAGCTATGGGCTATCTGTCCCTTCCCATGGAGGGGACTTAAAGCAGAGTGCTCCCAATACCCTCAGGGACCTCACTGTGTCCTCCCCTGGACATGGCTGCTCACAGGGGTCACAGCAGCAAAGCTGCACCTTGAAAAAAGAGGGTAGCTCTATTATTATTATTATTATTCTTTTTAATGAGGCAAATAGTGCATTTTTTTCTAGTTGGTGTGATGTATTTCATACATCTGTCTTGGCCAAAACAGAGCTTTAATAATAGATGTGGGGAGAAAGCACTGACTGAGGGTTGTGTTGGATGCATTAAACTCTTGCTGAACGTCCAGTGATGATACAGCTTCTTGGCATATGATTTTAGGAAATTTATCCCATTTATCCCATTTAAATCCCTGTCTGTCTTCACTGGTGCTGTCCCCTGGCTGCTGGGTGGGTTTGGGGGTGGCAGCAGGCTGTCCCTGCCTGCCCTTGGTGCAGCCCCTTGTCCCCAGGGGAGCTGTGGCAGGGCAGCAGGCAGGTGGAGATGCCAGGCTCTGGGTGAGACCTGCGGCAGGCTCCTCTGCTGCTCGCACTCATTAACATCCTGCGGCACTTGGCAGCAGCAGGGCCATTAACCTTAATGGCCTGGCCAAATTCCAGCCTGCTAATTGCACTCTGCCCAGCAGGCTGTGTATTCCCGGGGAAGATTCAGGTGAGGAAATTGCTCTTCACTCCCTCTCCTAAACCATGTTACACAAAGGGAGGTTTAGTGGTGAAGATGAAACCTCTTTTATTCAGAAACCTAAATCTGGATTTAAGGATGTGACAGAATACAGAGTCTTCAGAGCAATGCCCAGGCTCCTGAGCAGGCCCAGGTGCAGAAAGTGGTTTTTGCCTTCCTGCAAATTTTTCACATTCCTTTATTAATAACAAATCTCCTAAAATCTGTTTAAGATCATTTCTTGCAGCAAATAAAAATACTTCACGCAAAAAGGAAGCAGATGGTCCTGAATGCTGAAGATCTGTTTGAAATGTATTTTCAGCCCACTGTCTGGAATTTGTCTTGAGTTGGAAAGGAATTGAAGTTCAGTTTCAGGCTCTGCAACACTAACACTGTGTAACCAGAGGATTCTCCCATCTTTGTGTATCAGCCTAAATAATGATTGCTACAGGGAAATATTTATGCATTTGTTGGAAGGAAAATAATGCTGGGTCTGGGGGCTTCTTCTCTGTGACCAAATTGTTCCTACATCAGAGTCAAGAAGTTTTGCTGTTAAGCTGGAGCAGACAGAAAATTTGCATTATCTGGGCAGACCTGGCACCCTCCCTGCGGTGTGGTGCTCCTGGCTGGTCCCTGCTGAGTTCACATTTACACCAGAGACTGAAAGCTGGGCAGTTGTGCCAAGAGCCCCAGACAGCAGCTGTACCCTGTGTGCAGCCTGCAGTACCTGAGCCTTTCCAATGTCCCTGAATTTAAAGCTGTATTTGGGGAAGCACAGACTTTTAGCAGAACAATGGGTTTGGTTTTTTCCCCACAGGGGCACCTCAGGAGGTTAATTCAATCTCTGTTGCTCAGACTCCATGCTGGCACATCAGCCAGTTTTCATAGTCAGTGTCCTGCTTCCAGCTGAAACAGAATATGGTGCTTTAAAAAAAATTGAAAAAAAAAAATCACACAGCTGCTGTCATGTAGGACATTGTGCTCTTAGATGAGCCATGGCTCTCATCAGGTGGTGTGATCACCCAAAATCAATGGGGGGAGGAGGAAAACCTTCAGCCAGAGCTGAGGCAGAGGAGGGGCTGCCTGTGGGACCCCAAGGGCAGCACTGCAGGGCAGGCTTGCCCAGTTCTTAGAGGACTAATAATAGTAATAATAAGTTATCCCCAAACTGGTTAGGGCAGAGCTCATGGGTTTGACTTCTGTCTGCCACACCAGAAGCTGCTGAGCAGTTGGCAGAGAGGATGTGAGTGATGCTGCCTCTCCCCAGAGCCAGGTTTGGCTCAGGGTTTGCCAGAGCTGCAGTGCCTGGGATCTCTGATGCTTCCCTGCCTGGGTGGATGCTGGGTGCCTCTGTGGCAGGACTACAACAAATGGTGAATAAAGTCCATCTAATTTGAAGCTCTAAATGCATAATTTCAAGAATTACAGACTATTGAATGAATTTATATTTGAATAACATCAGTGAATACCAGGCTGGTAGTCAAGCACCTATAAATAAAAAAAGAAGTTGTCATGTAAAAAGGGATTATTTTAGAATTAATGACTTGTAGGATTTTTATGTAATGTATTTTTGTTGAAATCTTATTTTGTTGAAATCTTATTTTTGCCTCAAATCTAGGACTTGGGTTTTCTCACTTCCTCCCCTGATCTTTTCACAGGAAGATTGGAATAGCAGTAAAAAGTGAGGGTTTATGGAGGAGGCACTCTCAGCTTCTTTCTAATAAAATTATGGAGAAAGAAAAGGTCAAGCAAGGTTTCACTTACCAGATTTTCTATCAGTTTTTCTCCTTTACCTTACATGAAAATAATGAAAAATGAAAGGTATTTTAAAAAAATAATCAAAACGAAAACTTCTCTTTCCCAGAAAATAATAATTCAGAATTTTCTCTTGAAGAATGGTGAGTGACAGGTTTCTAACCTTGAAAATACTGATTTTCCCCCCTCTGCCTCCTTGACCCCCAAGTTCAGCCAGCTCTGGCATCATGCTCAAGTGAAGCACTGAGAAGCCTCATGGTTACTCTCTTTGGCAAAAGAATGTTTCTGAGGGTTTTTTTAGACTTGGATGATGATGATGATGATGATTTTGTTTCTGCTTGTTTGTTCTTGTTGGAGACCTAGACATCTCTATCATTGCAAAACAAGCTCACTTTTCCTCTTTTATCCTCAAGGAAAAGGAAATCCATCCAAACTGGTGATGGATGTTTTCCTGGCTGAGCCCTCGGGCTGCTCTGGGGTGGCTGCAGGTGGAGAGAGCACCTGGCCCAGGGCTGGGACTGGCAGATCCCTGGAGCACCCTCCCACCCTTTGGGGGCTGGGACTGGCAGATCCTTGGAGCACCCTCCCACCCTTTGGGGGCTGGGACTGGCAGATCCCTGGAGCACCCTCCCACCCTCTGGGGGCTGGGACTGGCAGATCCCTGGAGCACCCTCCCACCCTCTGGGGGCTGGGACTGGCAGATCCCTGGAGCACCCTCACACCCTTGGGGCTGCTCTGGCTCTGCAGGGGCACCAGCACTGCCCAAATGCCTGGTTTTGAGGGGTTTTGGTGACAGGCAGCACAGTGTGGCTGGTTGAGGGTTTTTAATGGTTCAGCCTCTGTACCTGGGGGTGGGATTGGGATCTGCTGAATCCTCAGCCCAGGAGCTCCTGCAGCTGCCCAGGGCAAGGGTTGGTGCTGTGACATTGTGGGGGTTCAGCCAAACCCCTCAGTAGGGCCTCTAGGGTTACTGTGTGCTCCTTCTCCAGGCTCAAACCCATTTCCCAGGGTTTTTCCCTCAAACACACACCCAATTTTATTATTCCATTCTCAGCAAAGGGTACATTGTGGCATTCACATTCTCAAAAAATCCCTTCACCCAGGATTTTTCTCCTGGGAAGCCAAGAAGCCTCAGAGAAAAGGAAAACAATTATTATCTCATTTGCTTCTCCTGTGTTTTGCTCATGTGGAATGTGTTTGGAGATTGTTTACCCACAGGTGATTGTTCCATTGCATTCTGCTGTGAGTTGTTTTGACTCTCTGGCCAATCAGGGCCAAGCTTTGTTGGGACTCTTTAGAGAGTCATGAATTTTCATTATTATCCTTTTAGCATTGTGTAAGTATCCTTTCTGTATTCTTTAGTATAGTATAGTATTCTTTAATAGAATATAGCAATACAATGTAGGAAATGAGAACATGGAGTCAGATGCATCATTCCTGCCTTTGTTGGGGCATTCCCAGCAAATGCAATAGCACCTCTCCACATACCCATTCCATAGCTCTAATTATGTTCCTCCCAATTCATTTTTAAGTGACCATAAAACATGACCTCAGGAGGAGCCTGGGCTTTCCTGGCAGCAGCCCCTGGCTGGGCAGGGCAGAGCTGAGCCTCTGCCAGCTCCCAGTGCAGCCCTGCTCAGGTGAACAGGACAGGGGGAGCAGCTCCCCCTCCCTGTGCCCCCCAAGCCACGGGGTCATGTGCAGGTGTCATCTCACCCCTGCAGGAATGAGAGGCCAGGGACAGCAGCTGGGAAATCCCCACCTTTGCCCCAGGTTACTGAGGAGTCTGGGCTGGCACCTTGGCACAGACCCAGCTTTTACCTGGCTGCAAACGGTGACACTGCTCGAGCTGGGAGGTGACTGGTGAAAAACTCCCCTCCTGTCTCTGCTGGGGAGGCCCAGGTTCCATTTGGATCCTGGAGTGTGAGCCTGGGGGGCTGAGCTGCTGTCAAGTGCCTGCCCAGACCAATAAGGCCACGGGAGGCAGAGTGTTGGCACCAGAATTTCACTGAGTTAAATCAGTTTTGGCAGTCTGAAACAATACCAACATCTGATGTCTAGTGTTCAGTTCCTTCACCAGATAGTTAATTTTTTTTTTGTAAGACAGTGACATACTAGAAATCCTTTAAATTTGTTTCAACAGAGTTTGAAAATTTGGGGATTTTTTTTTGTTTTTGTTTTTGTTTTTTTTTTTTTTTTTTTTTGTTAGCAAGGAATAATTTGAAAGGAATACAACTTACCTACAAGTGCTTTTTGTTCCTTGGAAACACCTTCCTCCTTCTAACAACTTCCCTATGATGTGTGGGACGTTCCAGGGTACAGCTCAGTGTCAGCCTGTGATGTGCTCTGTGTTTGTGTTCCCTGGTGTCACAAGGGGTCATCTCACTGCTGCAAGCCTGCAGCTGATGTTCAGGAAGTGGCCTTGGCTGCCTTGATCTCAGGACGTTGTGGCCATTTCACCTGAGTAAGGTCTGTCCCTCAGTGTGTACTCGTGACCTCAACATCTCATCAAAGACCCACAACAATTGTGATTTCTAGAGCCCTATGCCCAAGTTCTTCTGTGGGTAAAATTCAGAAGGCAAGGGATGCACAGGTGGTGTGGAAATACTTTCTCATGGGTGATTAATAAACCCCTCTTTATGCTTATTCTCATTTGATCCCTTCCTTGCTGCTCTACCTGCAAAAAGATGGTATGTAATTTATATATATATATATACTCAGGACACTGATGGAAAATTAGATTTCTTTCAATGTGATATCAAGTAATGCTCCCAGCCATGGGGAGAACTCTATATTCAGTCACCTTTTAGATGCTGTCCATGAAAATCAATCTTCTTTGGTCCCAGTGCTCATATTTTGTGTGTATTGCTTTGTGTTACTGTGCATTTTGGCTTTGTCTACTTACTCCTTACTCTGGCACCTTTATCCAGGATGCAAGTGTTATCTTGCTTTGCAGATGGTCCCCAGACTCTGTACCAAGAATCCAAATGATGGCTGCTTCCCTGAGAGCCTGGCTTTGCTGCTGCTGAGATGATCTCCCTCTCCTCCCTCCATCCTTTGCTCTGAGGGTGTTAATGAAATCTGTGTGCACCCTTGGTGCTGCTGAAACCTGCCCCTGGTGTCAAACCAGGAGCTCCAGTGCCTGTCCAGCCCTGTGAGGTCCTCCCAGGATAAATGGTGAGCAGTGCTTGCCTGGCTGAGAGCCACCATGACATCAGCACCTCTGCACTGTGGGGTCTCAGCCCAAGCACTCTCAGCAATTTTAGCTTTTAGCATTTTTAACAATTCTTGAATGTGCTTTGTAGTCTTCCAAAAGATGTATTTTGCAACTTCCCCCCCAAACATGTAATCTGAAAACCCACTTCAGAGCTTTCCTGGTAGATTAATGCACTAGGAATGGTATTTTATGAAAATACAGAAAATTAACTAACCAATTTTTGGATTGCCAAATACTAGGAGTTTGCTTTATACAAACATCACCAACCCCTTCTTGGAGTGTTTTCTTGCATTTGGACCTGTGATCTAAGATCATGCATAGCAGAGTTTTTCTACCAACCTTTTTTCAGACACTTTCTTCCTGAACATAAGCTCATTGTTCTCCAGATGTAATTAGACCAAGTGTTATGACAGTTGGTAGGATTACAGCACTTTGATAAATGACTTGTTTCTCAGAAGAGAAGGTTTGTGAAAACAAGACCATCCATCTCATTTCTCATCATTTCTTCTGCCCAGCTTCCTTCTTGAAAATATGCACATGGGCTTGGATGTGAGTAGAAGGGAAGGCTTTGGTGTCTCCCACAGCCCATGGCTCCCTCTGAGTGGCAGCCCTGCCCTGGATCAGCTCTTCCCCCCAGGATGGTGCCATTTCAAAGCTGGCAAGAGGGCTCTCAGCTCCTGCAGCTCTCTGGTAAAGGTCCCAACGAGGACAGACCTTGGTGCAGACTCCTGCCCTCTACAACCCAACCATCCATTTCTGTCCCCATCTAGTTGTCTCCTCCACTGTTTCTTAGATACACATTAAATTGTATAAAAGACTGTGGGAGGTGGTGTCAAAAGCACTGTGAAAGTCAGGGTGAATGAAGGTCAGGGCCATCCCCAGCTCCCCCTTACCTGCAGCTCCAGATGTTCTCCCCCAGCAGCAGTCAGGTTTGATCAGGCAGAGTTTACCATTATTAGTCCATTCTGATTGATCCAAGCTGTGCCTGCTCAGAACTCTGAGAGGAGCCTGTAACTTTCTCACCAACCAAGGCAAAGTTGATGCTCCCCAGACCATCTTTTTGGCCTTTTTTGCAAATGGGTGCAATGTTTGTTTTTCTCCAGTCATTGGGGACACCCCCAGTCATGACAATATCTCAAAGATGACAGGAGTGGCCTTCTCATAACCCTGGTCCTTTCTCACAGCACCCTTGGTACCCCTCATCTGGTGCTGTGAGCTGGAGGCAAGAGATGGGCTGGAAAATCTTCACTTTGTAATTTTGTAACCACAAAATATTGGGGTTTTTTGGTTGGTGAAACTGTGCTGTGGAGGTCAGGGGCACTCAGAGCGGTGTCCCTTCCAGCCACAGCTGCTGCCATGAGCCTGGCAGACCTGTGCTTGCACCCAGGGCAGCTAGACTTGCCTCTCAGCACAAATTTTCCTCCTTAAAGGCTGTTCTGATGACTGATCATCAACAGCTAGTGTAGCCTTTTCTGGCCATGCTGGAGCTTTAGAGAGATTTCAAGGTTATTTGGCCATGACTGCTTTTCAAGGTGGGTGGAGAGAAGCATGAGGACTTCCCTGTGAAGTTCTGCATGCTGGTGTTAATAATTTATCTATTTTCTGAGTAATTTGTGTGTCAGAGCTCAAGAGAGTAGCTTTTCAGAGGTTTGAACAATGGTGACCATCCATTCCACTTTACAGCACAGTTTTTTATCTGAAATTGGGTTTTAGGCTTTCCTCTGTTGGGCTCTGTGACTGATCTTAAAAGCTTCTTGATATATTACCCAGGCCTATTAGATTCTACTAGACCTCTCCATCACCAAGAATTGATTTCCCCCTCTTCCCCCCTTAATGCTTGAACTCAGAAGGCCCTTAGGGCTTCTGGCTTAATTAAAAATTAAATTTACAGATCATTTCTCAAATCATCCCTTAAGCAGCCAGTAATAATATCACCTCTGAGTGGTGTGTGTCACTGTCATTTTAATGTGCTGTGTAGTAAATAGAAATGTGCCCCCTCTGTGAACCCTGTGTGGAGCAAGCTGCCCTGTGCTGCTCTCTGTTTATTTATGTGTATAATGCAGAAATCAGTGTGGTGTGAGTCCTGGGGACCTCTACCACACTCCAGTCACTTCTCCTTCTTGCCATAGCAAAGGAGACAGTGAGTTGTCCTGCATTTATGAACACTTCTGTTTGCTTTGAAAACTATTTTCATCTCCCCCAGTTGTTTCCTCTACAATTTGAAGATGATTTTTTTTGTTCCCTCTGCTGGGATATTCAGTTTCTGGACGTCTTTTTCTTTCAGTTGAAAAGAAACTCATCTTACACATGAAGGGAGTAGGAAAAAGCTGCCAATCCAAACTGGTACAAAAGGTCCTTGCTCTGAAGCTTCACAGCAAACCCTGCTGAGGGTCTGTGAGGTGCTGCAGTATTACAGGTGGCATTACTCATTGCAAGCAGCTCATCCAACCTCCTGGGAGCATTCCCTGGAAGCCAATCCACCAATGGCTTGCTCTGTAAGATATTTCTTGGGAATAATTTCCCAAAATTTCCTTAATCTGTGATGAATCTGCCAAGACTTTTCTCTGATTATTTGCTATTCATGCTATGCATTTGATTGCATAAAGCATTTACTATATCTGCTTTTCTTTTGTTGTTATTTTGTGGGTTATCTGAGTGTTTTGAAATAGAGAATTAACATTAATGAATGGTGACTAGTTTTGCTGATGCTGATGCTCCAGTCTCTGCCCTCATGCAATAGAAGGTGTTTGTATGAAGCCACTTGGAGTGTTTGTGCAATAACACGTGGCTGAGCACAGATTTGTGCTGCAGACTTGTCCAGATGAGACATCAAGGGCTCCATCCATGTTTGCTCTCTCTTCAGATAAGTGCTTTCCTTCCCCTTGTATATTTGTTTGTCCTTTCAACTCCATACTCCAATTATTTTTGTTCCCTTTCTGTATCCTTTTTTTCTACCATTCTCAAAGGGTCTTGCCTTAATATTTGAATTTACTCTGGCTCTTGAGTTAAATGTGCTTTTTTCTAACCTGATCTCAGTAGTGCCATGTGAAGCCAGGAATTCCTTGTGCTTATTTCTTGATTTGCCCAGCTTGGCCATGTTTCAGAGCTCCTCACAAGTGTTTTAGGGAGCTGTCTGTGCTGTGTCACACCTCCTGGGCTGTTGTTGGTGGGCCTGTGCCCAACAGCCTCAGCTCCACCAGTCAGACCTGCACTGTGTTGCTCTGATCTGTGGCTCAATTGTGCTGCTCTCTTCCCTCTCCAGGCACCACTCTGTTCTATTTCCAGATATATTTTTACTCATTAAACTCCTAAAAGAGAGGCTGATCAGAAGACAGTCCCAGGGAGGATTTGGCTCAGAGATACTTTTCCAGATCCTCTGCACTCGAGGTTGAATTTTGATGGGGATGAACATTTAACAGCTCTGCAAGTGGTCTCTGAGCTGAAACCCTGCAGTCATAGTGAAGAACAGACTCAGGAAGAAAAAAACCTGACCCTTTGAAGCCCTTCTTACCAAAGCAGTACATAGTTAATAATGTTTGAATTACTCCTGTGGAAGCCCCTTGCACTCTAAGAAACATCACTAGAGAACAATAAATGAGCCCCAGCTGATTGCCAAACCATTAACCTCAGCTGCTGAACGCCTGTTCCTGCCTGTGTGAGTCAGCTATTCAACTGGTGTCACCAAAGGAGTGGCTACCCTCCACATTCTGGGGGGCAAACATGTCCAGAGTATTACCTAAACCAGCCAGGTGCTTTAAAACAGTGGCTTGGATCCTCTGGGATTTGCAGAACCCTAAATCTCCCCCAGTGAAAGTTTGAGCTTCTGCCTCCAAAGGGAGTCTTTGCATCAGATGCCCTGGAACAGTGCAGAGGAGCCTCTCCCAGCCAGCTGAGCCAGGCTCAGGGACCCCTGGCTCTGATCCTGTGCCTCCTGGGGCTGGGCATGCAGTGGGCCATGGCAAGGACTGTCCTAGAGCCAGGGGATGCTGAAACTCCTCTGAAAGATCCTCCCCAGGGCAGATCAGCTGAGGAATGGTGGAGTAGCACGAGGCCAAAGGGAAATGCTCACAATTCCTCTCTCAGAGCTGTTGTGCTATGGCAGAGAGCAGAGGAGTGTCAGTGTGCAGCCCCTGCTGTGGTTTGGGGTTAGGAGGCAGGGCACCACTAATCTCCCATCAGCAATTAGTCATGTTTTCATTTCCTTCCCAGCTGTGCAGGATGAACTCAGTGCTCCCAGCTGCAGGAGGGCTTGGCTGCCTGTGCCACTGGCACCCCTGCACTGCTGCCTGTGCCACTGGCACCCCTGCCCTTGGCTCCCTGTGCCACTGGCACCCCTGCACTGCTGGCTGTGCCACTGGCACCCCTGCCCTTGGCTCCCTGTGCCACTGGCACCGCTGCACTGCTGGCACAGGGTAGCTCCCATGCCAGCCTGGGGGTGTAGAACATGGAGACCAGATGGACAGGTCAAGGTAAACCACACCAGCCTCCCGCTCCAGATAGCCTGAAGGCTCTTGGAAGGAAGGAAAAGGCTTCCCCTGAGTGTTGCTCTGGAGTCTGCCTGTGTGTATGCCACACACAACCCCAGGGCTTTCTCACAACTTGGACTGTCACAGCAGATAGACTCAGAGTCTGAAGCATCTCTTGCATTGCTGATTTGCTTTTTCGTGTTCTCTTCCCTTCCCTCAGTTAAGGATGTTACTGCAGGAACGTCCTTGTTCCTGATCTCAGCCCACTCCAGGGGCTCCTGAATTAACAGCTGAGGTTATTGGCTTGGCAACTTTGTTGTTGTCCTGTTTGAACATGCTTGCTTGATGCTCCCAGGTGGGAAGGCAGGAGAGCAGTGTCCCTGCAGGCTCGCCTGAGGCAGCCTGGGCGTGGCAGCAGCCTTCCCTTCCCTTCCCTTCCCTTCCCTTCCCTTCCCTTCCCTTCCCTTCCCTTCCCTTCCCTTCCCTTCCCTTCCCTTCCCTTCCCTTCCCTTCCCTTCCCTTCCCTTCCCTTCCCTTCCCTTCCCTTCCCTTCCCTTCCCTTCCCTTCCCTTCCCTTCCCTTCCCTTCCCTTCCCTTCCCTTCCCTTCCCTTCCCTTCCCTTCCCTTCCCTTCCCTTCCCTTCCCTTCCCTTCCCTTCCCTTCCCTTCCCTTCCCTTCCCTTCCCTTCCCTTCCCTTCCCTTCCCTTCCCTTCCCTTCCCTTCCCTTCCCTTCCCTTCCCTTCCCTTCCCTTCCCTTCCCTTCCCTTCCCTTCCCTTCCCTTCCCTTCCCTTCCCTTCCCTTCCCTTCCCTTCCCTTCCCTTCCCTTCCCTTCCCTTCCCTTCCCTTCCCTTCCCTTCCCTTCCCTTCCCTTCCCTTCCCTTCCCTTCCCTTCCCTTCCCTTCCCTTCCCTTCCCTTCCCTTCCCTTCCCTTCCCTTCCCTTCCCTTCCCTTCCCTTCCCTTCCCTTCCCTTCCCTTCCCTTCCCTTCCCTTCCCTTCCCTTCCCTTCCCTTCCCTTCCCCTTCCCTTCACCTTCCCTTCACCTTCCCTAACCTTCCCTAACCTTCCCTAACCTTCCCTAACCTTCCCTTCCCTAACCTTCCCTTCCCTTCCCTAACCTTCCCTAACCTTCCCTAACCTTCCCTTCCCTTCCCTTCCCTTCCCTAACCTTCCCTTCCCTAACCTTCCCTAACCTTCCCTTCCCTAACCTTCCCTTCCCTAACCTTCCCTAACCTTCCCTTCCCTAACCTTCCCTTCCCTTCCCTAACCTTCCCTTCCCTTCCCTAACCTTCCCTTCCCAAACCTTCCCAAACCTTCCCTTCCCAAACCTTCCCTTCCCAAACCTTCCCTTCCCAAACCTTCCCAAACCTTCCCTTCCCAAAACCTTCCCAAAACCTTCCCTTCCCTCCCCTCCCCTGGCTCAGGCCAGCACTGCCCTTGGTTTCCCCCAGCACCCCACCCAGGATTGTCCCTCTCACGTGGCTGCTGCTCCTGGCAGTGTCTGCCAGCACCACCAGGCTGGTCTGGGTACAAATCCTTGATGGGAGAGAAGCCCTGCTCCAGCAGGGAGGGGAAGGGATGCTGCACCTGCTGGTGTGGTCCTAAATAACAGCCTGTTTATCTGGGCTCTTTGATAGTGTGTTATTTCCTAGAGTAATGTTGTGTATAAAATAGCCCAGAAACATCTGATTGCCTGTAAAGGAGAAAAACCATAGATTGCAAGTGCTCTGGAGCTGTTCTAAAGTAAATCTGTTCTGTGTAACTGCAGAAGATTATTGAACACAGCTGGGAATTGTGTCTGTGGGGCTCCTGTCTTAGATTGGTGCATGTTTCTGGAGTGTCCTAAAACCAGTTCAGTCCTAAGGGCACCTGTATGTGGCTGAAATACAGCACTGTACTCGGCTCTCTCACCCTGTCTTGTAGGATCCCCAGCTCTCTAGGACTGCCTGATGTGAACTGCCTGAAACTTTGGCAAGGAACCCTCTGACTCGCACAATCTTCCCCAGGAGAAAGATCTGGGGTGGGTGAGAAGAAGAATGCTTGTGTGGGATCAGTCAAAACAGGAATTTAAATTCTGATCTGTTATCATAAGGCATGTTCCCATGCCAAGCTAAAAAGGATTCCAAGTGAAAAGTAGCATTAGGGAAAGAAAAAAAAAAAGATAATTTTTTCCAATTATGCTTTTTTCCCCCATTCCTTCCACTTCTCCCTCCTCCTTCTCTGTGATATTCTGGCAAAATTCCTGGTATCTTGCCAAGTATTTAGCAAGAAAATGGTTCAGTTTTAGTATTTTTTGACAGATCCATCACTGATCATTCTCTGGAGTCTGCCCTGTCTGCTCAACAGCTGGTTCTGCTCAAAGAGTCTACTGGAACTATTTGTGCATATTTGTAAATGATGGATTTAGATAATACCCACAATAATTGTGGAGTCCTGCTGTTTGGCACAGTAACATTTTACATTTGCTTTGCACAGGGACAAAGGATGATGTCAGGTACACAGTATGGGACATGAGCTCTGCCTTCCTTTAATGTCATGTGAGGTCATGGCAGGGCTGACTGCTGTGGAGGGAACAGCTGAGTTTGTACTGCATCAAATGAGCCCCAAATCTTCCAGTACTGCTTTGGGGACTGGTTTTGAGCAGCTGTAGCTTGGGCCAGTCCTGGTGTTCAGATAACTCTTCCAGTGATGGATGCAACAGGTATCATTGGCACAGGAACATAATTATCCCATTGTCTGAATGGCCCTCTTTGGCTGCATGTGGGGTACAAACAGAATTTCTGGGGTTCAGAGGCCCTGTTTCAGCTCTTGGGGCTGTTGGGTTTTGGGGATGTGCCAGTGCTGAAGGAATGACATTGACTTCAAACCAGGTGCCTGTTGGATGTGCTCATGTGTCCTTATCCCAGCTTCTCAGGAGCCCCTGGCATGAACCAACCCAGCAGCAGATTTCCCTCTGTCCCTCAAGCTGAGCAACTCTGATTTGTGCCTGTCCTTCCAGCTGAAGGCACAGCTGGTGTTCCTCTCCCTGGCTGCAGGCTCTGGGCAGAGCTGGTTACCTGTGGACTGCTTTGCAGTGAGGCAGCAAAGCAGCTGCTATTCTCTGTATTGATAAAAAATGCACAGAAATTCAAGTGTGTGTCTCTTTAACAAATAGAATGAAACCTTACTTTCTCCTCTGCCTTCTGCTGTTTCTCCTGCCAATCTGTGCCACCAGTCCCACTTGGAGACCCAATTCCACTCATGCTGTGCTGCCTGCTTTTTGTACATACTTGTGTGAGCTTGTTTGATCTGGTTGTTTCAGAGGAAAACATTGGAGTAGCCCCTGTGCTGCACCTCACTGCTGTGTGTCCAGCACACCTGGGCTCTGCTGGAGCAAGATAAGCAGAGCAGCCCTTTCAAGCTCCTCAGCAGAGCTCAGATGGTCATCTCAGGGGACTGCTTTGCCAGCAGAAGTTTCTGCTTGTCCTGCTGAGCCCTGTGTCTTGCCTCCAAGCTTGTTTTTCTCTCTACTGACTTGAACTAAATTAGCTTCTACTCTCTTTCTCTCCTCCCTCCCAAAAATAAAAAAGAGAGGAAAGGAAGGATAAGAGCTAGCTTGGGAGCTGTTGCATATGTGAATGCAGTTTTAGAGTTCATCTGTTTTTCTTGGAGGCTGCAGTCAGTGTGTGCAGCCGTGCTGTTTTCCCTGCTCCCACCAGGCTCCCATGTCAGTGCTCCCAACAGTCTTGTGAGGGTCCAGCTCTGCCTCCTGTCCTGCACCTGAACCCTGAAGCAGCCAGTTGGGAAAGTGTCTCCTGCTTGCTCTGCTCCTGAAGGCTGCTCTCAGCTCGGTTATTGCTCAGCCATGGTGATATTGCTGCCTGATTTATATGGCCTCTCTCCTTCTTGCTCCTCTGCTGCTTGAGTACAGCCATTATAAAAGCCATCTGCAGCTTGTGCCTTTATTCCTTGGGTTTCTAGGCTGGCAGATGGTATGGACAAAAAAAGAGCCTTCCTCTGTCTAAATTAAGCAATAACACATCAACTTCCAATCACATTCTTATTATCACCTCGTGATGGCACTTTCATAAAATCCCTGTTTCCACAGCTAAGCATGATAGATATTTCTCAGCCTTATGGCTTGTGTCTGAAAGGAGTCTCTGTGCCACAAGCCCTAAAAGGACATTTCAAGAAATTACACACCTGTCCTTGCCTCCTACTTTGCAGTTTGCAACAGCTCTGCCCAGCCAGCCATTTGTTGCTGCTGAAATAAAACCTGGATAAATTCCTGTGTTTTGGGGGGGGTCAGAGCTCAGCCTGGCTGCTGTGCTGGTGCCTGAATGGCTGCTCACTGTCTCCTGTGCCCTCATTTGGTGTGAGTTTGGGTATCACTGCAATTCAGAAATCTCATTTCAGAGCTTTTATCTTGTCACCATAAAAAGCAATATTTTGATTCTGTTCATTTAGAGATTTTTTCCCCTTCGTTTGACCTGCTGGTTTATTATCTTTTCCTCATTTGGCCTAATTAAAGTGCTGTGTACAGCAGCTTGTTAGACTTAACTACATTCCTGCATCTCGCCAGGAAGTGAATCTTCACTGATGGCTTCAGCAGCAAGATTGGCCCTGGGCAAATAATTTGTAGCAAATCACTGGACTGACTGAACATCACCTTTTTTGGGTTAGGATTTGTCTATGGCAGATCTTTGTTCTTGTTTCTCGGAATGATTTCCCAGCTAACTCGTGGACTAATTTTTGGGCTGGGGTTGCTCACCCCTGGCTCCCTGAGACCTGGATTTGTGGCTCAGGCTGCTCCAGCTGGACCTGTAATTTGTAGACAATGCTTTGGTTGCTTGGTTGAATCAGTCTAACCACATCAATGCTTGGTGTAAATTCCAAATTTTCTTAGACATTCTGAATATTTTATTCAATCTTTCAGCTTTACTAAAGACTAAATACAGAAAAAAAAAAAACCAGAAAATGTTTGTTTTAACCCTGGTTATTTTATTATACTTTCTTTCCCCCAGTATCCCCTTGGTTCTAGTTTCTAGTGTCCCAGACCCCATAAAAAAAGCTGTTTTTTTCTAACTTGGAGAGACACCCTGTACCCAAAACCTGGGGCAGCAGAGATGACACTCATGTATTGGTGTAGCAGGGGAGACCTGTGGCCCAAGGTAAACCCTTCTGTCTTTTTTTCTGCAGCAGATGCTGGAATTTGCCCACAAAGAGCAGTTACTCCTCCTTGGTTTTGCCTGAGTGTGAGCAGGCTCAGAGCAGATGAGTTCTGCAGCTGGGGGCTGCATGCTGAGGCCCTGTGGTTCAGCACAGCTGTGCAGGGTCACTTCCAGCACTTGTGTCCTCCTCTGGTGCCTTCCTCAGCAGGGGCAGCTCTGTGCCCTCCAGGTGAGAAGTGCCTTACTCCCAGGAGGAGGCTTTTACTGCGCAGCAGGGGATGAGTTACAGCATAAATGAAAACAAAGTGCTCAGTTCTCTCTGCACAGTGCTCTAATGGAAAAATATGCTGACTATTTTCTGCTCTTCCCTCAAAAACTGATGTGTTTGTAAATTCTAAGCGAGTACTGACAGGTGACTAATTTATTTTTGTCAGCTTAGCAACAAAGCCTACCCTTTGCCACCACGTTCATTTGTTATGGCAGTGCGTTGGCTGACATTGAGATTCAGGTGGGTTTTTAATGTATCTCAGTGCTGCAGCATCACTGCCATTCAGCTGCATTCCTCTCTTTTACTTCTAAAGCTAATTAATGTCTAATTTCTCCCCATTATTTCCTTAAGCTCCGTGTGCTTCTACAGACAGGCATTTACAGTTTTCCTGAGGTGGAAAGCCTAAAGCTGCAGTCTGGAGGCTCATGAGGTCATTGCTGACTTCCACCTCTTTTCTTACAACCCAAAACAAGGAGAAATGGAAAGGAATAGAGGCAATTTGATTTTTTTTTTTTCCTTTCTGGAAGATGCAGTGTGCCATTGCCAAAAAAGATGGAGACTTATGTGCCATCAAGCCCATGGGTATGTCAGTGGGTGCTGCCAAAGTCAGTGGGAGCCTGGAGCAGTGACAGCACCGAGGTCCGTGCCGGCCGCTCCAGGCGGGGGTGAGAGGTGGGAGCACAGGGCTCACTGTGTGCACACCATCACCCCCCTTCTGGGGAGACTGGGGATCCTGTTATTGCAGGAGTCATCTGGGCACACATCCAGGGCTGCTCTGAAAGGGAAAGGGCTGGGAAAGTAAAGGGCTGGACCTTTTGTATTTCCTATTTTGCTTCTCCTGCGTAGCTCCCATCGTAGGAGTGAAGATCACCCTCTTGACCTGCTCCTGCTGTCACCTACCAGTGGGTGTGACCCCAGGGACAGCAGGACCCAGCAGAACCAATGCTCTGATGGTCAGTCTGGGGCTGGCTGCAGTGTTTGACCCTCGGCAGTGGTGCCAGGATGACACAAAGGTGGTTCCCATGAGTATTCTCTCCACCGTGGGCTGGTTGTGCCCCAAGAGCACATCACTCACCCAGAACCAGCCACGTGTATTCTTGTCCTCACTCCTCCTCCAGATGTGCTCTGCTCTGCTGATGGCCAAGTCAGCTGTGCTGAGTCCTGTCCAAAGCTCCAGGCATCCCTAGTGCTGGGAGAGGTAACTCACTGCCCTGCCTCCCATGCCTTTGGAGCACCTCATGTGGCCAAACACCCACTGAGCTCACATTTGACAGGTTTGCTCATTAGAGTTTCTTGTCAGTCTCCAGCAGGAGCTTATGGATGCAATATGGAAAAAGCCAGAGGACATGGTAGGCCTGTGCATCACCTTGTGCTCATTTGTGTGCTGCTTTCAGCATGTCAGTGTAAATAAGCCTGGTAGCAATCTTGGAAATTATTGGTTGAGGGTTTTTTTGCACATCATTCTTCAGTAAAGTACAGCAATGGCCTGAACAGGTCTGTGTCCTTTCACCTTTGTGCATAAATTTAAAGCAGCTGGTGGACCTTTCTATTAATTTTCAACAGAGTTGCTGGAAACATCTAAATGTTATCAGTACCCATGTCAAAACATATTTTGATAGCACGTTTCTAGACCCTTTAAGTTCAACAAAGCATTGAACAGCTTTGATGGCGCCATCTCAATTATCTGTCCTCTGTGCATTCCTCTGAGCTCTCAGACACAGCCCTGTGCTAACCATACATCATTATTAGACTGACTTCATAGCACTAATTGACACAGAATGAAATTCAGAGCAGGAAACAGAGAGACTTTAGCATTCAGTATGAACAGACTGCAAATTAGTGTTACTGCTGTAAAGGTTAACTGAGATTGAAAACTGTTCCATTACTGCCATGTAAGCTGAGTGTTTCCCTTTTTTGGGATACAGCCATGATTGGCATCTGAGGAGTAGAAGGGATGCAAAGGGAAGGAGAGCACCTGACCCTGAGGAAATCCTACAGCAGGTTGCATTTAAGTGTCAGCTCTAATCAGAAGTGGTCATCTGAACTTCCCAGGCAGCTGTGAAACTCCTGAACTGGGAGGTCTTCAAATCATCCCAAATCCTGCAGGGAAGGGAACGAGTAAATCACAGCTTAGTGAGCTGCAAGTCTGGGAATCTGGAGCCAAACCAGGGTAGAACTGAATGCACAAGTGTACATGGGCACAATGTTTATTTCTATTTCTTACCTTTAGGTCACAGATTTGTATGACTGAAAGAAAAAGTTAAGGAGCAAGTCTTGCCTTTCAGGAATTTGTCTAAAGTCCTCCTCCATTTTTTTTTTTTTTGGCAGTTTTATGTTAAGGTTTTACTGTAAACACCAGAAGCATCTATAGCTGAGTCCATAGAAAATGTTAATTTTGGTTCAGGAGGAACAGACACTGAATGTTTGCTGCTGAAAGCAGACCACAGCAGAATCATCACCTGCATTATGCAGATTTTCTCATATGATAACATGGCAATCTTTTCCATGATTACAATATTAAAATTCTTAAAACTATGTTTACCTTCAGTAGCAGTCTACAGCAATCCAAAAACATCAATTAAAGGGTTAGAAATACATATAAGAGCCAATAAAACAGTTACTACTTACAAACAAGCTCATTAAAACAAGCTCATATATATAAAATATATTTTTCTTCTCTGTTACTGTGGTGGCAGCTCATCCAAACCAAACACACAGCCCATGTTTCAGCTGCAAGGTGAATTTCCATATGGCACCAGGTGTCATTTCTGCTGGCATGCACACAGAGCAGTACAACCCAATACCAGAGTGTTGTGAGAGTGCAGGGGCAGAGCAGAGGTGGCCCAGCCACCCTTCAGTGCTCACAGGAGTGCTCAGACAGGGCTGGGGGACAGCTCACCAATGACAATGTACTGCACAGCTTGTGAGAGCAGGGCAGTGCTGTGGAAATGGTTCATCAAATTCACTAAAAATGAACCATCAAATAGAAATCTGATTACTGCTAATCAATACTGTTACAAGAAAAACTCATTAAAAAAAAAAACAAACCCTTTTCATACATGAAAAAGGCCTGTGTATATGCTGCCTCACACCATGGACCTATGATTTTTTCCTTCTCCTGGCTCCTTGCTCATCCATCAGCTGATGTGATGTAGCAGGAGCCCTTCAGAGATTTGACCCCACTTTGTGAAATGAACCAAATCTGCTTTGCCCATCTGCAAGTTACAGTGCCATGGAGAGTAGGTCTGAGTCCTACTCTTATCCCTTCAGCAGAAAGTGCAAAAAGCCAGGGTACAGTCTGAACCCCTCTCACATTAAATTCCTGCTGCTGTCACAGTCCTTAGCAGTGAGATTTTTAAGGTATTGGACTCAACATGAAAGTGGGCAAACATTCTGTAGCTTGAACTTGATAATAAAATAAGTTTTGGTTATAATTTTAAGTGGAAAGCTAATTCTGCATTACCTGCAGAAAGCATAAATGCATTGCTGCTTCCAGCCCTTTGGCAGGTGTTATGTCCAAGAATGGGCTTAGGATAGGTACTTGCAGCTCAGAAATTCATTCCTAAAACTGTCTAACCTCTTCTTCTGTCAGCTAAAAAAAGGAAAATAGTGTATGTTTCACTTCATTTTTTTCCTTTTTGTTTTTCTTTAAATGAATGCCAGTGCACCTATTAAGTAATTCCTATCTCAGTTTTAAGAATAATTTATAGGGGGATCCTCCTGAGTTGAATAATCTTTTGTGAAAGATTGCAGTGGAAATGTCTGTCTTCACTGTGATCAGACAGCTTGACTCTGAACAGCTGCATTTCATCAGAGATGACTTCATGCCATGACTTGCTAACAGCAGCCTGTTCCTGCCCTGTATCTGTGCTATTAGCTTACCAGGAGATGGGAGAATAATGTAAATATGCAGTGATGAATTTAGCACTGACATATTGCAAAACACAGATGCTGAATCTCAAAACTGTGAAATGAATGGTTCACAGGGTCTGATATTATCCCCAACATTCAGAACATGTTTTGGTTTATTTCTGAATGAAAATATCTTTTCCCATTTTCAGCATCTCCCTGGTGTGGGAAGCACTGACCACATCCATCCAGAGCACCTAAAAGTTGTGGGGGGAGCCTTGTCCTAACAATGTGATGATTCTAATCTCATTTAGCTGGACAAGGGTTTGATCCTGGCTGATCTTCATGCATGGAGAAGCTGTGAGCTATGGACAGGAGTGAGTGTGGCAGGGCTGCTCAGCAGAGCAGCTGCCTCTGTGGAATAGTCACAGGTGGGTTTTGAGAAGTGAAAGGCTCAGCAATATCTAAACCCCACATTTTGGTACAGCCAAATAAGCAATAGCACTAAGTGGTGGAAAAGCTGAATTTTTAGAAGCTCAGAGTGCTTGGAGAAGTGGTGGAGGTGGGGAACATGGGGCACCTGATCTACCTGGGAGCTTTGATGAGAGGCTTTAGAGGCAGCTGATGGTGGGGCTGGTGCTGGGGAAGGGACAGGGAGCTCAGGGGCTTGGGGAGATCAGCAGGACACAGCCCCACGGTGCAGGGGGCTCTGCAGGGCTGACAGAAAACAGCAGAGCCAAGCTGGCTGCTGGGCAGTGAGCAAGGGGAAGGTCTCTGGCAGCAGAAACACAGAAAGTGAGCCATGCCAGGGGCTTGTCCTTCTGCAGAGGGAGCCTCTCAGTGCTGTGCTGCAGAGCAGGGCTGTGCTGGGGGCTGCTGCCCCAGCCCTGGCAAGCTCTGGGGGCTCTGAACATTTTACACCAGTGTAATGATATTGAACAAGGTCCTGGTATTAAATAATTGTGTCAAGGTATAAGAACAGCCCCAGCACTAGCCTGTTTTCAATGTCTTGTAACAGTTCCCTTTATTATTTCATCTAATTCCTCCTGGAGGTGGATTTAGAGTTTCTTTCTTGAAATCCAGTGTTTGCCCTGTGCTCCTTGCTTCCTCCCCAGTGCTGTGATTTACAATGTAGCTGCATGTACACTCATTACTAATAGCAGATTTGGTTTCATGCCATGTACAAATTCTTTTGCTAAGAACCATGCAGTCACATATTCTGTCACTTTGCTTTTTGGGTTGTTAATGCATTTGCTTTCCTTCCCCTCCCCAAAGAGCAGAGGGATGAGGATTATGCACTTAAACCAGAGTGTGTGCTTAAGGCTTGTGGGTAGGAGAGGAATTTGTGCATCCAATGATACACACTGAGGCCAGTGAGTGTTCCCTGACTAAATAAAAGGATGCACCAGGGCCCATAAACCCCTCCCTGTAGTCACCAGGAATGACATCAAGGCCAAATAGTTTTCCCAAGGAAAGCAGCACCATGGAGCTGATCCATACATGTCACCAGGAGCCAGCCTCCAAAGTGCCATCCTGCCCATTCATTACAGCTCTCCAAGCTGCTTTCCACAGCTCACTGTAAAACACCTCCAAAACTGGAGTTTGGCAGCTGATGGAGAGGCTGGGTGGGCAGTACCAGTTGCAGGTTCTGCAGCAAGGGTGTGGAGCAGGTGAAAACAGGATGGCATTGTCAGGCAGGGCTGCCTGAAGCTCTTGTCCCAGTTTAACTTCCAAAGGGCTGCCAGAGGGATTAGTGGCTTATGTAAATTATTCCATGCTTCCAATTTTGCTTTTAGAAACCTGTGCTCTGGCCCAAAATTTGACTGTGCCCCTCCAGCTGTGAGCACAGTGCCCTGAGAGACACCACACACACTGTGCTCCTGTACTTCAGGCACAGAAAGACATTGCAAAACTCTGTCCTTGAAAGAAAACTCATTAAAAAAACCCCACCATAGTTAGGGTGCAGTTTTGCATTGAAGAGAGATTTTTAACACAGGGTGAAATCTGTTGTCCTTCAGAAGCTGGTTTTGTTTACCTCAATCAGTGCTAAAATATTCATTAAAGACAGCAGAACTGCTTTGTATTATGCAAAGAAACTTCATATGAAGTGTTGTCTGTATGTGTTCAGCATATGAATACATTATATTCTTAATGCTCAGACACTGCAAATAGTTGTTGTGAAAAGGATCCCAACAACTTTCTAAAATATGTATTTGATTAAAAAAATCCCTAACCTCAGGGATATATCACAGCTCTGGATAATTTTTATATGAAAGACTGGACAAAACTTCCTCCAAAAGTTTTTCCAGAGGAATAAATTGATCTAAACAGAAACTGTGAGATGGACAAAACCAACCAGCTGCTGTATCTCTTCAATAGTTGTTGTCTCTTGTTGCTTTTATAGGCACTCCTGTGTGTGTTTTGGTTTTGCTTTTGTGGATTATGGCCCTCCCTGCTGGGCTGGCTCTCCCTAAACCTGCTCCCCAGGCAACACCTTAGCTGCAGTCTTCCAGTATGGAGGAATGTCAGGAATGTCAAATGCTTTGCAAAATGAACAGAAATGGTTTATAATCCTCAGCCTAAGAAGCTAGGGAATTCCAAATTAAAACTGGCTTTGGACATGTGTGTTGGTAAATGGCAGATTGAGCTGATGCCCTCCCACCCTATATTTGTGTCCCACTGGCAGTGTATTTCTTGGAGCCTTTGTAGGAAAATATGTCTGATCTGCAGTACATCACATTATTAGGGTGGTTTTTTCCAACAGATTGTCATAATATTTTAGGAAGTTTGTGTTGATTTTGCTGTCAGGAAATGAAAGTGAGATTCATGAATAAGTACAAACTAATTTGGCATAGAGATAAATCTGGTTTCTCTAACAGCAACACTGTTAACTCTGGAGTAACTGAGGGTAGCTGACTCCTCATAATCAGCATTGCTTATTGTACAGAAGAGCAGAGCAGCACTTGTGCAACTTAAAATAGTAGCTAATAGTATCTGAAAGACAAGTAAAAATAAATGACCTGATGGCCACTTAATAAAGCAGTTTTTAGTCAAAATATTGTTTATCCCTTGGAACTATGCCATTCAAGTTCCCTAATTTGATTCTTTTTACTATTCCAATAGACACTTCGTTATTAATACCATTATTGAGATGAAACTGTGGTGAACATTTCCTAAGCATTTTTATTCATCAAATGTCCTGAGCATATTCTTCTGGCTTTTGTCATAATCTTCTACAGAGCTACTTGCAAGTGAGCACTTTGCTATTCCCCCAATTGCAATAACTCAATGTTATGGCTTTCAATAATGGAAAGCCCTAAAATATGATGGAGTTAAACAAATTCCAGAGGAAATTATATGAAAAATATTATTTGGATCAGATGTAGACCTTAGCTTTGGTTTTACCTGTCCATTGCTGCACTAAAAACTATTCCTTTTATGGTCCAAATCAACAAAATATAAAACTCCTAAAGGGAAATTTCCTCGCCTGAGGAGTGAATCAGCATTGCTCCTTTCCATATATCTTATTAAACAGAACATCATTTAATGTCTCTTTTATGTGAGGCTTTTGAGCATACTTGGTGGCATTTGGTTTTCATTGCTGCTGAGGTTAGCCAGAAGGAACAAGCAGGGAGGCTGAGGTGGAGGAAAATTGGGATCAGCACAAGCCTGGCTTTTTGTACCCTGGTGTGTGCCATGGGTGTTATGGACAGAGCAGTGAAGGCTGCTCCCTGCAGGGCTGCAGCTGCAGTTTATTCCTGCTTCTGGCAAAACTGGAGTGGGAGAACTCAGGGGACACAGGTGGTGTCTGTGATTATAGGTGTGGTCTCTGCATGGGTGTGATTGCCTCCCTCCCATCTCAGGTATCCAGGCAGCCTGAGGGGCACATGGGGATTGCTTTGGCTCTGGAGGGAGGGCAGACAGAGTGTGAGAGCTCAGTGATGGCTCTGGAAGGAGGGCAGAGTGTGAGAGCTCAGTGATGGCTCTGGAGGGAGGGCAGAGTGTGAGAGCTCAGTGATGGCTCTGGAAGGAGAGCAGAGTGTGAGAGCTCAGTGATGGCTCTGGAGGGAGAGCAGAGTGTGAGAGCTCAGTGATGGCTCTGGGGGGAGAGCAGAGTGTGAGAGCTCAGTGATGGCTCTGGGGGGAGAGCAGAGTGTGAGAGCTCAGTGATGGCTCTGGGGGGAGAGCAGAGTGTGAGAGCTCAGTGATGGCTCTGGAGGGAGGGCAGAGTGTGAGAGCTCAGTGATGGCTCTGGAAGGAGTGCAGAGTGTGAGAGCTCAGTGATGGCTCTGGAAGGAGAGCAGAGTGTGAGAGCTCAATCATGGCTCTGGAGGGAGAGCAGAGTGTGAGAGCTCAGTGATGGCTCTGGAGGGAGAGCAGACAGAGTGTGAGAGCTCAGTGATGGCTCTGGGGGGAGAGCAGAGTGTGAGAGCTCAGTGATGGCTCTGGAGGGAGAGCAGACAGAGTGTGAGAGCTCAGTGATGGCTCTGGAAGGAGAGCAGAGTGTGAGAGCTCAGTGATGGCTCTGGAGGGAGAGCAGACAGAGTGTGAGAGCTCAGTGATGGCTCTGGAAGGAGAGCAGAGTGTGAGAGCTCAGTGATGGCTCTGGGGGGAGAGCAGAGTGTGAGAGCTCAGTGATGGCTCTGGAAGGAGAGCAGAGTGTGAGAGCTCAGTGATGGCTCTGGGGGGAGGGCAGAGTGTGAGAGCTCAGTGATGGCTCTGGAGGAGAGCAGAGTGTGAGAGCTCAGTGATGGCTCTGGAGGGAGAGCAGAGTGTGAGAGCTCAGTGATGGCTCTGGAGGGAGAGCAGAGTGTGAGAGGCCCTGCTGCTCAACACACAACATAAATCCAAAGACAAGGATGAATGGCTGTGATTTGTATTCTGCATTATTGTGTGCATGATGATTTTTGTGGAGAGAACCAGGTGATATGTCCAAGAAGAAAGGCTGTGCTGACAGCTGGACTGAAGCCAAGTAGGTGCATCCTTTACTGCAGCAGGGGCCAAAACCAGGAGCACAAGTGCTTAACTCTGAGGGGTGCTGCTCTGCTCCTGCAGTGATTGCCTGTGTGAGTGAAGAGAGGATGCAGATAAACAGGCTCCCCACTTGGTCCTTACCTGTGTCTGCACTCACTGCCTGACCTATGAGGTAGGCATAAAAATATTCAACAAAACTCTCTACTTCCAATGGGAAAAAAAAGGAACAAATGCTCAAAGGAAGATGGTAGAAGGAAACTATCTTCAGTCTAGGATTTCTGCTAGAATAAGCAGGGAATTATTAATTGGTATTTTGGGAGAGGTAATAACATTTCAATGGCTAAAATTAAATCCTTATCTCTTTGGCAACAGAAACAGAAGACTACAGAGGATATATTGGGAAATGTTGTACGTGTTATCCAAGTTCATGTGGCCTTTCAGAGCAGGAACACTTGCCAGCTACAGTACCAAAATTTCCAGCAGATATTTTGTTTTTGATAAATCTGAATGCTTTTCTTCCATGGCTGAAGGGTTACAGGAGGCTTTGCTGACTCCAGAGGGTTGACAGGGTCCTGGAAAAGCAGAAGGAGCCCTTGGGGAGGGTGGAGAAGGGGCTGTTTCTCACCACAGCCATATATAATTTTAAGATCTGAGGGAGTATCTCAAGGTGCCAGCCCATTCCCTATTGCACAATGGTGGTAATTGTATTTACAGTTGGATGTAAGCAGATTTGCAGAGTCCCATCAGAGATGAAGAGGCTGATGTGGTGTGACTGCCACATGGAGGGAGGTGGGAGGTGCTGTGGGGAAGCTGCAGGGGCTGCTGGAGCTGTGAAGAGTCTGCTGATGGTATCCCTGAGTGATGGCAAAATCAAGGAGACCCTACACACAGTTTTTCCAGATAAAGTGCTCATGGGATGTGCAAGAGAAGCCCAAACACATATATCTTTCTTTGGCTCTGATAGGGGAATGTCTGAGGACGGGTTTTGTTTGTTCCCTTGATATTTTATGATTCACACGTTGATTCCAAGCTTTGCCAAAAGCTCTGATAAAGTTTGCTTTTATTAGAAATTTCCCTTTTTAGTCCTTCTCTTCTGCATTCACAAAGCCAGTGGTTTATAGACATGGCCTCAAGCAGTTTCTGCAGCTTCCCAGCACGTCTGCCAAACACAGTGGGCACATCTACTGCAGGTACAGCTTCCCCTGGCTGTGAGGCTGCTGGCAGTGCTCCAGCCCAGCCCTCAGAGGCAGTTCCATCCCTCTGGCTGTTTCTTTCCTGTGCTGCTGCTCAGGGGCACCTCACCCTCCCTCTGTGCCACAGCCCCTCTGCCCCAGACCCCTTGGTGTGCATTAACAGCTGCATCCCCCTCGTGTTCTCCTGCTGGCTCTGGAGGTACCTTTCAATACATAGCAACAAATCTGGGCCTTCAGTTAAATGTTGTGTCTTGACACCTTTGAATTTGATTTTGCAGTTGAGGTAGTGTGTAGGAGATACTGATCTTAGCCAGATATTTGACCACAATCACCAAAACTCAATGTCAGGCAGCCCCTGACTATGTGTTTATGGACTGGGGGGCTGGGGCAGCTCACAGCATCAATAAATTGGTGGAGCTGCACTTCCCTGAGGTGTCTGGAGGTCCCCAGCAGATGAGTGTCCATCAGCCTGGCTCAGGCAAAGCTGGATTTCCTCTATTGCTCCTAAAAGAGCCTGAAGCAAGCAGCTCAGCCATAGGACACTGGGGGAGAGGAAGACACTGAATCCTTCCCAAGCAATTTTGGTCTTGCCAAGTACTCTGCTTTCTGTGAAAACGAGTATTTCCTGGGCTGCAGAACAGAGCTGAGGTGCTATTCTGGAGAGGGTTCTTGCATCGTTTTTTTCTGCATATTTTCAACTGAGTATTTTTATCTAAAATCCAAAGGGCCAGTACCAGAGCTTTTCACCAAGGAGAGAACTTTCCTGATATAAGTGCTCCATGGGGCCATTGAAATATGCCCTGTGCTTTGCCCTAGAAGGGATGATTAACTTCTCACTGCTTAAGATGAGGGATTTTCCCACAGGGAATTTTCCCAGCCAGCTTGTACATGCTCCTGTGTGATGTGCAGTGTGTTGTGGACATCTTAGATCTGGTTGTTTGCAACCTTCTGTCCTGGAGGAAACTGCACTTCTGTAGTGGTGGAGTTATACAAAAATAACATGCTTTAGATGTCTTCAGCCAGTAAAACACAAGAGGCTGTGCCATGAATATTACTAAGACACCAGCTTGGAACCCGGAGTAGTTCTTGCTTCAGACAATTATTCAGCTGCAGGTTTTTATCTGGCTGCAGTGATGGATGCTGCAAGGGGAAAAATATCCTTCAAACTTCAGGTCCAGTTACTTGAATGAGAAGGGTAAAGAGTATTTATAAATGCTGCTGGAATTCTGAGAGAGGTTTGAAGGACTGTGAATACATCTATCCTGTAATAGAAAACTGAGGTGTAAATCATAGTTGGATGAGAACCTGTTGAAGTTTTCCCCACTGGCTCCCCCTTGCCATGAAAGGACTCTCAGTGAGTTTTGCTCCTCTCTCTCTGCTCTGTGTTCTTTGAATGCTTTTTTCTGTCAATTGAAAATGGGACATCTGTAATGTGGAGACATTCTGGCAGGCAGGGTGTCAGCAAATCTGTGTGTGATGCTCTTGTAATGATGTTTTCTAGTGGGTGCAGCTTTTGTCAAATGAGCATGGACATCCATCCATGGTAATATTCCATAAATACACGACACAGCCAAATCACTGGGCAGTGCAACACATGGGCTGAAAAGGATTTAGCCTAGAGTTGAGCATTCAATTTATGACAGCTCTTTCCCACCATCCTTACTTTGCTTTTATGAGCCTCAGAATGACTGGGAGAGTGTTTGCTTCCAATGGCCCCTGCATTGCTCAGTGGTGCTTTGGCTTCTGGTTTTGACAAGCGTTGCTGTGCTGGTTGTCATCACCCTCCTGTCCTTGGCACCCCATTTTGTTCTCATTATACACGATGTTGATGATGTGCTGTGCAGTCTGGATGAGTTCTCCTCAGGTCTCTTGCTGCCATATGTCTAATGGCAGATAAGCAGTATGCAGCTTGTTATCTCAACAGAGAGGCAGAGCCTGACTGTGGCTGCTAGAGCCAGGATAATCTGTATTGGCTGACTCTAAAGCATCACTGCAAGTTTTTGGTTTGCTTAATGCACTTTCCTACAACTGAGCTGCTGGATGAGGGCAGCTGGGTTGGTTTTTGAGGTGGTGATTTGAGCAGTAGGATCAGCAGAAGGTGTTTCTGAGCAGCTCTTAACTCTGGCTTCACTTTTTAGCTGCAGTTGTACCCTGGCACTAACTCTATTGCTGTTGTGAGGAGATTGATAGAATAACACTGGAATACTCAAGAATGCAGGGTGGGAGCTGAGCTCACACCCTGTAGGTCTCTCCAGCTATCATCAGTTCACCCAGGGAACACGTGGTAATCTCCTAGAAGAGTACATTTCTGCCTCTCAGCTAAAACCACATTTAATCTGATCTTTTTGTGGCACACTATTACAGAATGCTGAAGTTTCCTTGTGTAGATTTGATTTGTTATTTTTCACCATCTGACTGCTCTAATATGTCAGATTTATGATCTAATTATTTTACTTTACTGTTAGATCCCAAATTAATTAACATTTCAGTGTTGCTGGCTCATTAGCAATATTCACTGGGGTCATCCCACTCACATAAGCACATCACCAACCTAAGGACATACATTTCCTTTAAATTGTCACATTACTCACTTGTCCTTCGTGCCTCAGTGGCACTGTGTTACTCTGGAGCACCAAAAGGGCCCACTTCTCTGTCTCACTGCCTGTTCTCCATCATCACCAGCTCCCATGTGTGCTGCTGGAATGTTTGCTCCTGCTGGGCAGTGTATCTGTTGCACAGCTCACTTCTTTCCCTCTGCCTTTGTTGCTTGTGTGCAAACCACCATGCCTGATGTCTCTGTAGGGATCAGCTGATTTATTTTGCATGCAAAAGAGAGATATCTCACTGAATTCTCCTGCTTTGGCAATAACTAGGTATCAATATATCAATTGTCAGGTCAGGTCTCCTAAATAACATCTGCCTGAGTGTGCTGTTCTTTATCTGCAAATAAAGCCATTTTTCCTCCTATCATCTTGCAAAGTGCTATTGCTCAGAGCTTGTGTTTTCTTTATGTTGTGGCTCTGAGTCTCATTTCCAAACAAACCTCTAAGCCCCAGTTGTGATGGGATTGTCTGTCAGAGGTGGTGTTTATCAAATACTGCCACCACTCTCTGCAAAATATTAACCCCCAATACCTTAAAGTACTGCATGGTTCAGACACTTCAAGAGCCTCATGGCTGCACATCATGGTCTGAGACAGCTACAAACTCATGTGCTGGACTCTAGATAATACCTAAAGATTTGAAAAATGTGTCTCTCTGGGAGGTTTTGACACCTCTGTCCTATGTTAGATTAGGTGAGGAAGAGCTCTAGTGAAGTTTTGCCATCCTGGTTGCTGTAATCATGTTGGGGTTCCTGAGGTCACCACTCTCCATGAGCCTGCAGAAAGCCAAGCCTGCCTGGCCCTGGAAGTGGCACCACTGTCCTCACCTAATTCAGACTGGGGAACAGAGAGCCAAAGGCTTCCTCAGGTTAATTCTTGCCTGCACTGGGTCACCTGCTGCAGAGAGCAGGAGCCAAGTGCAGTCTGGGCTGCCCATCCTTGAGTGTGAGATTTGTAAACAAGTCTTTTTCCCATCATAACCAGACATTTATTTGCCACAGAGCAGCCAGGAGTTGGGAAATACCCCTCACCCATGGCCAGTCAGGTGCTTCTATCACTTGGGGAAGGGCTACAGGACAGGCAGCTGAGTCCTGCAAAGGGAACAGGAATGTGTTGCTGAGCTTTAGATTATATCACCAGTGTTTTAAGAGTTCAGCCCATCTGTCAGAAAAAAGTCAAAAGGAATGGATTAAAATTTCCCAATATAAATTTGACCTCGTTGAAACATTTTCATCTCCTTGACCTTTGTTTCATCAGTGTCTTTTGTGTTTCAAGTCGCAGCCAGATTTTGAAGCCTGAGAATTTCCCAGGGATGGATTTTGTTCATTCCCATCATTTGGAATGAACACGAGGGCATGGTGGCTTGTGGTGGCCTGCTGGGGAGGGAGGTCTGGGCCCCATGAGTGCCTGTCAGCAGGAGCTGCTGAGCAGTGTCCTGGGACTCTGCTTTCCAATCATAAGGCAAGACTGGGGCACCAGCTGGGTCTCCCCAGGGTCACAGCAGCTCCCAGAAGGGACTGCTGGGCGTGAGCAAATGTGTTTTAACAGTGGCACTACAGTAGGAAGGGTGAGACACAGACACTGAGAGTAAAAGTGTGCCAACCAAAACAGGAATGTATTTTCTACCCTGCAAGGAGTGAAAAGTCTCTGAGTAGTGTAGAGGTTGTGCAGTCAAGCACAGCCCTCCAAGTGGAGCTTGCAGATGATGGTACAGGTAGTAGATCCAAAGGGAAGGGCAGTGGGCAATATTTTGGTCATGATGCTAATCAGAATTGTCCTCCTTTATCAGATCTACCCAGTAGCTGGGGTGCCTTGACCTCCTCTGCCATAGCTTCCTTGGCCTATTTTGGAAATGTCAAAATTAAATTTCCTAATGACCCTGAATCAATAAAGAGCTCAGTCTCCCTCACAACTAAAAGATGCTAAGGAGAGCAGAAGCAGTTTAAGACTGTATAAAGCTCCTAAGCCCTCCACTTAGAAGAGCTGGAATTGATGTGCTTTGCTATCTCAGAAGTTTCTTGCTACAGGCACTGTATTGACATTGCCAGTATCTGCTGCTTGTGCAAGGAGAATGCACCTTGAACAAGGACTTTGGAAGTATCAGTCTGCTCAGGAGCCAGACAGCTGGGAGCTGGAGCCAGATATCATAAAGATATTAACATTTCACTTAATTGCAAATGCTGTCTCTTTCAATGAGCAGCTCAGGAATATGTCCAGAATTTCCACTTTTCACTGAAGTCTAAGACTGGAATTGTATTTAGGATTACAATTCCAGTATGCACTGATGGGCTAGAAGAGGTCTGAAGGGAAAATAGATGTAAGCAATTTATTATTGTTGTTAGAGATATCAGGGTTACACAAAGAAAGTTACTCGAAGATTTTGGGTTCCTTTAAGAGGGGACTGATATATATGTAATAAACAGAGAAGAAAAAATTCTTGAGCCTTTAAAACATGCAAACCAAAGCACCCAGATCCCTGATATGCCTCAGTGCATGTCTGCAACCAGTCTGTAAGCGGTTCACTGCAGTTGTCCTTCAAAGTTCCCAGGCTGGGATTTCAAACAATTTGGAAACAAATTATTTAGAGAGAGGAAAGAAAAGGTATGGCATCCAAAAGTGTAATAAATCCTTTGGAGCTTGATCTGGGGTCGAGGAAATACTTGGGAATGTCTCCAGGTCAAAACAAATCGAACAGGATTTTGATTTAGCGAGGCCCTAACCCTGCTGGCCCTACTGCCAATTCATTAATTGCAGCCACCTAGTGCCATGGCACTGCTCTGCTCTGGGAGTGTGCCTGTTGTGAGGCTCATAGGATTGGGATTACAGCTGTCCTGGGGAAGGAAGGGATAATGCCACTCATTGGTATGCACTTCCATTGTGCAGTTGCTGGATCTCGAAATGAGAAGAACGGCAAAACCTCTGTTTAACTAGAATTAGTTTCTTTATATGAAAGGGAGAGAGACTTCGCTTGATTAATTTAAGTCTACTTCCTGCCTTTCATTAGCAAATAAAAGCTTCTTTGTGTGCTGGGGCGGGGGATATTGAGGTAGGGAGAGGGAGATCAAAGGCTGCTGTTTTCTGCCGGGTGCTTCTCCGGATCAAGCCCGCAGGAAGCGGCCGGGACTGGAACTGCTGCGAGGGGACTCAGACACAGATTGGGGCTGGCAGGTTTGTGCTCCAGGCTCCATGAGAAGTCTTAGTCAGAAACTATTTTTGTTTAAAGCATTTCTCACCCTCTGCATTATTCAAGACTTGAGGCCTTTTGCAGAGTCCCTCCGGCTTCCCCCTGCACACAAAGGCCCATCTGTGCCCTGGCTGCCGGCCACTGCGGATGGCCAGGGGAGCTTCCGTCCTTCCAGCCCACAGAGCAAACCCAAAAAGCAGAAGGAGACCTTGGCACTGATGACTCCTGATGTTGGGGACAGGGCAGATTTGCCCCAGAGTTTTACCATTGCCTTATGGGGTTGCAAATGTCTGCAGGAGTCTCAAAAGCTTTGTGTTTTCGGTGAAGCTGGATCCAAATTTATACCAAAGTTACATCTGGCAAATGCAATATGAACTTAGACTAAGGCAGTGGTTTCTTATTTCTTTTTCTTCTTTTTGCTCGTGAAAAAGTTACCTGTAAGAAGCACCATGCTTTTCCTGGAGAAGTTGCTCATCTTGGGGTGCTTTGTTAGTGTTAAAAGAAGAAATATCGATTACGTTATGCAGACTGAGTGGTTTATACAGACATGAATCTCCATTTATTGTCCCAGAAGGATGTTCAAGATTATTTTCTAACTGGTAGTTAAGGAAAGCAAGAATTTTTCTGAGATTTCTTGTGCTTTTGAAGAGGGGAGGCCCTATGTCCCATGCGTGGTGCAGAACACAGTGAGAATTGCACCAGAGCCAGTTACCAGGGTGGAATATTGCTGGTTTTGACAGTATCCTTAGGTCAAAAAGCCTTGGGTACTCATGTTGGTTAGGCAGACAGCATAAAGATGTTGGTTTTAATGATGGGGCTTCTTTAATTCTGTCACGGATGTAAAGGTCACATGGAACATGCACTGAAGGAAATGATACCTGAAGGAAATGAAAAGAGTGCTCTTAGCCTTTCCCTCCTCCACCATGGGCAGAAAGAGAGACTGAAGCAGGGAAATGCTGAGCAGCTCTTGAAAGCCACAAGACCTTGCTGAGCATTGTTTCTGGACATTGCTGCTCTCTGGCAGGGCACGTTCTCACACTGCACTTTGGTGTCTGGGACTGCTTTGCTCTGTCCATAGCCCTGAATATCTGTGATCTGAAACCCTCTGCGGGGTGAAGAGGATCAGAAACAGCACAGTGGAGAAGTGTTAAAGGAGGTGCTTTAAAAAGCACACATAAGGGAGCAGGGATCTTGCACTGAATCATTTCCCACAGAAAGGAAAGCTGTGCACTGAACCCTCTTGACTTGAGCGTGAGTCAGAGCCTCCCAGCCCCACTCTGGTCAGGAGAAGGGAGTGCTGGCCTCACAGCAGTGACTCTCAGCTCAAGATGATCAACTGCTCCTTGGAAGGCTTCTGGAGATGAGTCACAGCTCTCCCTTTGCTCTGCAGCCTGAGCAAAACCATGTGATGGGGCAAGAGGGAGAGAGAGAAGACATTGGCCACGGAGCATCAGGCTTTTACTGTGGGTGAAAATTGCCAGGCTCTTGTGGAGCTGTGCAGTCTGCCAGCATGACAAACTGTTTCCCATTATTTTGGTGAAAAGAAAAAAAAATTTTGAATGGAAACAAATCTAATGTGTTTTTACAATTTCAAACTGTGACAGTACCCAATATTTTTATTTTTAATGAGCTGTTAACCCTCAATCAGAATGCAGTGGTTGCTTGAGATGGTGCAGATGTGTCTCTGCAGCCTGCTGTGCTCTGCAGGACTTCCATGGCTTGTGGCTGCAGGGTGGGGCCTCTTGGGCACCTGCCTCAGGTGAGGTAACCCAGGGGCAGCTGTTCTAGAGGAACCAGCAGATCAGAGCAGGTGTATGGGCACAGGGGCTGCTCGGAGCAGCTGCTGAGCCCCCCTGTGGTATCAGCAAGGGTACCACTGTGTGCAGCTTGTTAGACATAAGGGGCACTGGAAACCTTAGAGTAAAAATTTTACTCCTTACTTGGAGTAAAAATGATCCTTCACATTGGGCCATGAGTAAATTTTGAGTAAGTGCGTGGTGCTAAAAAAAAAAAAAAAAAAAAAAAAAAAAAAAAAAAGATGGAGAGCAGAGTTTCTAAAGGCTCCAACACATCTGGAAGTCTGAAAAGGATTAAGCAGCATTTTCCTGTGTGTTTGTATGAGCTGAGCTCTGCCACAGAGGAAGATGGCCAGAGGGAATGATTCTTGGAGTGACAGCCCTGATGCACTCACATGTTTGAATAATGCTGGAGTAGCACAGAACCTGGTCTGGGGCAGAGGTTTGGGGATGCCATCCTAACATGGCACATCTCAGTGAGGATGATTTTTAACTGAAGGATGTGGAAGACGTGTGGGGCTGCAGCAGCACCGATGAGTGACTGAGGTTGAAGCATCCATCTGGAAATCTTGGCAGGACTCATGGAGTTTGTGATGAAAGACTGGAGTAGGACTGGGATGTGGAACAAACCAGCCCGAGATGATGTGTTGGAAGATCTTGAATTAACAATTAACATGTGGTGTGACATTCAGCTTGCTGTGGAGCAAAGTGCTGCTGTGACCTCTCCACCAGGCAGGTGACCCAGCACTCTGACAGGTGGGGGTCAGCAAAGCTCAGGGGCCCTGCAGACAGGAGGTGGTGAGGAGGATCCTGCAGTGCTCAGGGTCACAGCCTGCTGGCTGCCACAGAAGCATTTCAAGCACCATGGTGGTGTTGCATGGGAGATGACAGCCCAAGCTGCACAGGATTATCCATCAGATTAATATCACTGCAGCAGAAGATGAATGGGCTGGGAACCTGAAAAGGAAAGGGACTAGTGCTGAGTTAAACTGAAAATTGATACACAGTCCCATGTATTATCAGAGACAAAAATTGTACTGCTGAAAAGGGAGTCATATGGGGTGGAAGGTGAGCAGGTAAAACTCTTTGGTTTTTGGGGATCAGCTAAAGGAATGTGAGCCAAAGCAGGCAAGGGTAAATAACTGAAAAAGATTTTGCCATGATAACATCTGGGAAAAGTACTTGTTATTGTGTTTGAGTATATTCAAGTCCTTGGTGTTTTTGAATCTGGGAGTTAGTTCACTGAAAGGTCAGAGACTGAGTTGGTGAGAGGGAATTTAAGGATGTCTCCAGGGAAAGAGAAAGTCTCAACAGAACATGCCTAGAGCTGAGAAAGCTCTGCTGCCTGAAGCCATGTCTCAACAACCTTTCCTTTCTGCTGTGGCAGGAATGAAAAGATGAGCTGAATTTCTAGTGTTGGTGTCAGATACTGGAAATAAGTGTGTTCACTTTGGCTTTTATTGGTTATAGCAGGGGAGAAAAATGGAATATTTAGCGAGTGCTGAAGGAGGTAAATTGAAAGTGAAAACCCTCTACTGCTGCTGAGAAGCCTGAATTGCTGGCTTGAGAGGAAGCAAAGCAGAAAGGGCTGCTGTGGGCAGTGTTGCCTTATCTCCCTTGCACCAAACAACGTGCTCAGCACTGCCACATCTGCAGCAGAGCACCAGGGTCGCTGAGGCTGGTGCTTGGTGTGCACCCCGTGGTTCTCTGGGGTACACACTTCACAGGATGGGATCTGGAAGGGCTCGCAGGGAGCTCTGAGAGTCAGGTCAGCAGAACTGGCTGTTCTTGCTCTGTAAAGGCCTCCAGACCTGGATGTGTGCAGTGCTTTTAAAAGCAAGGGGAGTCCCAGGCTCCTGCAGAATGAGCAGCGTGCAGGCTGAGAGTTTGTAGAGGAATGAGTGGCAGTGTGTGCCTGGGTGCCCTCCCATCCCACAGAGCTGGGTGTGCTCAAAGGGACACAAGCAAGGACTGCAGCACGTTGTCCAGAGCAGAGCAGATCCATCAGAGAGCTCTGCAAGAGGGAGCAGCAGCCCCAGAGCCAGGGATGCTGCAGCACACGATGTTCCTGGGCTTTGTTTCCCTGCAGGAATGGGGACCAGAGTTCAGCTATTTATGTCCTTGCTGGCACATACTGGAGGGCAGTCACCATGAGGGCAGGGGGGTTCTCAGAGATTTAAAATCCCAGTAAAATGTTCTGCTCTTTCCATCTTTGAAGGAAGCAGGGACAGAGTGAGCTCATATATGCAAATGAGGATCGAATTAAGTGACAGGTGAATTAGCCAGGCTTGCTGTGGACAGGAACTACTAATGGTTTGTCACAGAAAAGAAGTGATTTCCTCTCACACTGCTCATCTGAGTGCTTGGACAGGGTGTGAAAGGGAGGATTACATTTTGTTTCTCTTTTTTTGAGTTTTAATTATTTATTTTTTAGCACAAATGAATGGGAATTTATTTCCAGAAATGTGTTTGCAGGAACTCCTAGGAGGCATTGCAGACACTCAGGCATTCAGGCACACCCCACAAAGAATAAATGGGGAATTGATAGTTGTGAACAGACTGTAGGTCTGAATAGTCATCCTCTCAAATTTTCTCTAGGGAATGCTGTTAGAGTCTGAACATTGTGGGAGGAGAACTAGGATTTATTCAGTGAAGATTCACTTGCCATGAATAAATAAAAATAAATAAGTAGGCTAAATTAGTAATGAATAGTTCAGCCAGCTCTAATGCTAAATAAACACACTGAATCATAATGAAAATACTAAAGCCTGTTTGAACTGGAGCTAGAAATCCAAGGAGAAATAACTGTGTGGCACTTAAATTAGCACTCACCATAAAATATAAATATATGATATAAAATATAGAATTTTTTTTTTTTACCTCATGAGATTTTAAAGATTCTTCTGTTCCCTGTGTTTGGAAGGCTTGGACTAGACACTATTCAGTGCTATAGAGTGACATAAATCACTGAAGAGTTATAAAATCCCTTGATGTATGCTCTTGGACAGTAACTATATTTGTAGAGGCTCTCATGGGGGTGCATTATACTGATAGGAGACTGTTTTAAATTCATACAGTTATCTCCATATAAAGCATTTTTATAGGATTTTCCACACTATGGGGGGTTGTGTGACTTTAATTATACAACTCAGACTCTATTGGTAAAACTTATAGGCAAAGATAAGCCCCTTAGCAAGGCAGACTCCTGCACTTGAACTTAAAAGAAAATAATTTTCTTCTTGTGAGTTCCCCTAAGAGCAGCTGGAAAAATCAATATGTGCTGTGGCAGGCAGGAGAGGCTGTGCTTGCAGGCAGCCCAGGGAGCTGTGGAGCCAGCCTTGCCCTGGGCTCCAGCCCCTGTGGCTGAGCTCACTCCCCTCGGAGTGGCTCGGGGTGCTGAAGGGCCACCAAGCACTTATCAGCCTTTTGTGGCCACTTTAGACCATTTATTAAACTCTGCAGAGCTGCACTGGAGCTGCAAACTGTAGAGTGAGTCAAGGACTTTAGAGCAGCTTGAATAAAACTGTGCAGTCCAGGCAGAGAAAAGCAACGTGCACATGGAGCTCTCCAAAACTGAGTGTTTCCTTTGGAGAAAGGGCAGCTGCCCTTTTACTGATGGGCTGATGGGGTAAAAATAGCTGCAGGAGTGCAGTTGTGATTGGTGGGCTGGGGATGACCAGCAGTGCTGGTGTTTGGGCCTCACTGGCTTTTTGACCAAGAGAAACCAAGAGCCTCTATGGCACTGGAACTCAGGGGGCAGCTGGAGACTGATATCAGTACCCCAGAGGTGGAAGGAAATATCTCAGTGTGCAGACTGGCAATTATGTGCCCCTGAGGGTGTGGCCAGTTTCTGGCAGTGATGCTGAAAAGATCTCCCAGGAGTGAAGATTCAGCAGTTCACTTGATGAAAATAGGATTATCTCCATCCCTAAGTTCAGCAAAGCAGCTTTTAGAGGCAGAATCTATCTGTGCTCTCTGACTGCATTACACAACAAAAAGAATATAAGAACTTAGAAGAAATGAATAAGGTATGTAGTATCCCAATGTGAAATGAAAATGAAAAAATGAGAGAGCTTTTTGCTTTATAATAATAACATGGAGCAGAGTGAAAGAATGGTTCTGCATATGAAACAGAGTTAGGAGGATAATCAACCCAAACCTCCTCTGATCCTACAATAGAGGCACCAACACTGGAGGCAGGCAAGAGAGTTAATAAATTAAGGTGCAACCAAAATAGATTCATGGTCATTTAACAATGTGTCAGGGCTCCTAGAGAAATGAGAATAATGTATTTAAGTCTAACGTGCAACCAACTTTAAACAGGAAAGAATAAGGGAAGGGGAAAATAAGAGAAGATTTATTGCAGCAAGCAGCTGAGGTCAACTTGCTTTCACAGGAGAACAGGAGAAGAAAATGGCACACACATGCCTGGAGGTGGCTGTAGCACTTCCACCTTCCCTCAGCAGGAAGAAAAACCCATTGAGGAAGTATCTGAATGCCCTTAGGATGAGTTGTTCAGGTGCTAGGAATGGCCAGGTGGGATTTCTCATCTTGAATACTCCTGGGGCAGCCACTTTCTGCTGAAGCCAGCAACCTCACTCATGCCATGAGGATCAACCCCAGCCCTCCTACTCTGAGTACCAGCTCTGGGACTTGGCTGCCCAGCCAGCATTCACAGGGGTTTGAGGGTTTTTCGTTTGGTTGGCTGTTTTTTGGTGGGCAGGTAGAATAAGCCTGAGCCATTGATTCATTTACTTTTGGCTCCCCTGCACTGTTTTCAGCTTTGAGAAGTTGCTGTGTCTCTTGGGTTTGCTATCAAAGGATGATAATCACCAATCCATCTCAGGCAGGACAGGTGGGAATCCATCTCTGTCTGCAGATCCTGGCTGGGCACCTTCAGAGAAGCATCTACAGCAGTATAAATACTTACTTTAAAGCTCTGCCCTAAAAGAAGTGGGAAGAATTCCCCTGTGCAGGTGTTCAGGATAGTTTTGGGTTGGTCAAGGGCTGGCTGGGTGCTGGGAATGCTGTGGGAGATGTTTGTGGGCAGAAGACAAAGCCCCTTTTTGCTGAAGGAGCCGCCATGGGCTGAGCCCTCTCTGAGCACAAAGCTCTGCCTTGCAGAGTTCCAGCACAGCTGTCCCTGCTGTGCTGAAGGGGGCAGTCACTCTGCCTTTTCCTTCTCCTCCCAAGAGCTGTGGCACATGGCTCACCTCAGAGCCTCTGCCCTGCCAGGGCACCCTGAGCAAGGCATGGGGGCAGCCCACACTGCTGCAGGGTTAATCCTCACACCTCCGCCGGGCTGCTTTGCCATGGAATGTTTCTCATTCTGCCTTCATCCTCTGCTCTGTGAAACAGGAACTGGGGCAGCACACAGGACCCTGGCTCCTGCAGTTTTTCTCCTCCATTTCCCCTCCATGCAGGGCTGTGCCAGCTCTGATGCTGTTTGTGGCGAGGAAAAAAGGGAATAATTCTATTTCTTACAGTGATATTACTTTCTCAGCTCCTCTGAAAGCATGTATGTGCCTAAACATGCTCCCAAGAGCTGCATTTTAAATTTTATATATAAGAATACTACAAAAGAAAACCTGCCATTTTTTGAAAATTTTATTGGATTAAAATAGAGACATTAATTTCAACATTTAATGGTTTTACTGTAATGATGTTCATAACCCTTCCATGTTCATTTTTCGTGACTTGTTTAGCACTTATTGTCAGTGCTGTTCACTGAAACTGCACGCTATATGAGAGCAGGCTCCTAGATGACATGGATGATTTATAAATCCTTTATACAGTCAGAATGTATTTATGCAGGACAACAATTTGTTTGGTTATTTCCAGAAGCTGAGCCACTAACAGTTACATTAGAGAGACAAAAAGGACTGAACTTGTGCTCAAGAAGGGCTGCTTTGGGCTGTTAACCTAATGAATCTACAACTGATAGATAAAAAGAGATAAAAAGTTTGAGTTTCAGGCTTTGTCTGCTTCAAAGATACCTTAGAAAAATGAGAAATAACTTAGAAAAATGAAATATAAGGTCTTGTATCTTCTAAAGTTGATGTAAAACTTCACTCATGTCAGTAGCGCCGGTGTGAGGCTTGGGAACAGTTACAGTGTGAGAAATATTCTTGTTCTTTGCTTTATGAATCAAATGTTTGATTTAAATTTATAAATGTACTTTATAAATCCCTGGTTGAAATTTCTTATTTGAGAGAGTAAGTTATCTTATGTCATAGAGCTAAGTCTAAAAAGAAGCATAAAGGAGAAACAGATGTAGACAAATGTGAGCCTGATCCTGCTGCAAGATCTCAGTAACCAGGCTGGGATCCCCGGGCCAGCACACTGGGATCCACCCGTGTAAATCTCTCAGCAGAATCAGTTTTGCTGTAAAGCTCAAGAAAAACTTGTCTAGGTCATGTTTCAGTGGTGCTGCAAATCTTCTCCTCTGAGAGAGCTCAGCAGGAGCCGTGGTGCCCAGGATGGCAGCTCACGGCTCTGCCGAGGCAGGTGTGTGACTTTGAGTTTGAAAATTACCTTTGGAGTTAAGCTGTGAGCGTATTTATATGAGAGACTTGTAGGGGAGGATTTTGTCTTGATTTACTGCTGCTCTGTCCAGCTGTAGCTCCTGGAGGTGTGTGCCAGACACTGGCTGACCCTTTGCAAATCCTGGGAGGTTTCCATGCTGCAAAGAGCAGAGCTTGCTGCAACGTCTGGGAGAATCTGCAGTGTTGCTCTCTACAACAGGGCAAAATGAACACAATTGCAATTAGAAAAATACCCCTTTCACAATTCCTGCCATTTCCAGTCCCTCACTGCAGAAGAACTTCATCAGGATGCAGGACAGGTTCACAGAGCCCTTTTCCCTCCCTCTCCATCATCCCTGGAAGTGCTGCAGATCTTCCCAGCAGCTCTGCTGGGTTTGTTTGTTTATTTACCTTCCATTATCCTCCTTGTTCCCCGTAGTTTGAGGTCAGTAGACGACCTGCAGATCTGCCCAATTTATTCCTGGGTATGACAAACAGACCCGGGTCAGCCAATGAGCCGTGATCTTCTATTTCTATTTCGCTGCGGTTGTACGCCCATGATCTGCACACTGCCAGTCATCCACCATATTGATGAGATTAGCTGCTAATTAAAAACCCAGCCAAGCCAGGCAGAGGAAGATGACTCAATTAGCAGAATGTCACTGAATCTAATTTACTTTGCTTATCACAGACTTATTCTCTAATGAATTAGAAACGAAGAGCAGGACACCTTCAGAGGGAGATCGAGGGGCTTAAAGGCTTAAATGCTTTCTAACCCCTTTGTGCTCATGGTTTGGGTTGCAGGGAGTGTGCTGATACTGCTAATCACACACCCAAGGGCTGCTTCCCAATACCTGTGTCCTGAGGGAGTGTATCCAGGGAAGCCCTGCTGCTGGCTATTTCATGTGACAGGCACTGATTAGGTCACACCTTCCTTTCTTTATAAACCTACATGTACTTACAAGCTGGGAGCAAGCAGGGGCTTTGGATGGCACATCTCTGGAATTTTGCTCAGGGATGGTCTCTGTGATTGTGGAACTGACACTGAATGAGAGTATGAGGGATTTCCTGGAAATAAAAGCATGTCAGAAATAGACATTTCCCACTGTAATGAGTATTTTAAGGCACTTCTCAAAGCTTTTCTCATTTCAAATATGATGTTTGGATGATTAACAATTAGAATAACGTATTTTACTGGAGCTCTTTGGAAGTACTTTAAGAGAGCATTGGACAGATGCACAGCTGAATTTGTATGTTAAGTGGAGACTATAAACCATCAACTCTGCTGCTCTCTTCATAGTAGATAACAGAGCATATTATGGCTGATTTAAGTGAGGATATTACTGGGCTCTGAGCTTTTAATCTGATCTGCATGACAAAGCCCACATGGCTTCGTGAGCCTTACAGGGCTCACGGGGAGCGTGTGGCGGTCTGGATGTGCTGGTCATGCCAGGGGATCAGGACTGGAGGCTGGGAGTTTGTTACTGTCACTGAGCTTGTGTAACACTGATCAATAGCTGGCCTTTTTGCCTGGGTTGGCAAAGAAAAACAATTGGACCAAACCATCTCATTCTCATAGCTTTGTTCAAGTAATAATCAATATGGCACAAAATATGAAGCTTTTAAAGCTTCTAAAGCTATTTGGGAATCTCTCTCCAGAGACTTAACCCACACTGGCTTCTCTAGCAGTCCAGGGAACTGGTCTGGAAACTGGAATGGGCTGTAAGCTCTTCTGCAAGCACGCATGCATATCTTGATTGCAGGAGGAAGGGCAGAGTTGGTAATGAGAATGGATGGGGTCGGAAGCCTTCTCTATTTCTGTCCTGAATCTGTTACCAAGGTATGAGAAATGTTGCTTCAGTGACAGTAACTCTCCCTAAAATTCACCACTTTCACTAAATTTATAATGCAGTTTCTGCACAGAAAAAAAAAAAAAAATAGATGTAGATTACTGTGCAGAGATGGACACAAGTACTTTGCAGTTTTACATTTTACACATTCTGCTAAATGTCCTGCCATTTTCAATCCCTATTTCCTTGTTTCTTTCCCCAGTAGTTCTCCATTTTACAGAAACCAATTTCTTTAGCAACATGCAGTCATTAGAGAGCTGCTTGTCCACCACATCTGGGTGCAACAAGCCATTTCACAGAGGTTTGACCATTGGAAACACACCTCTATAAACTGTCCTGGAGGAAACAAAACTCACTAAGATTTCTCATTAAGCTAATAATGACAAGGAAATCTTCCTCTCCACTGAATTACTGGAGCTGTAGTGCCAGCAGATATCTTGCCATGTTCAAATGCTGTCCACAGCTCTTGGTTAGCAGGAATTTTGGACATGTGCAGTTACTGAGATCACAGCCCTGAGACTTCTGTTAAACTAAGTGAAATATATCAATTTATGATGAGGTGATTGATATTAATAATTATTAATTCCATCCTAACTCTGCTGTTAATATGGTGATTACCCTTGTTATCATAGCTGGTTATCTGGAGAACAGTGTTCACTCACATTGCTCCTCTCAGGCACAAAGACCACAAAGCCCAGCTCAAAGACCCTACAGGTCAGAACTAGATCTTCTCCCAGTGAGCAGAGATTATTCCCTAAGTTTTTCTTGTGACTTTCTTAAGGGAAAATGTTGTGAGTTCCACAGTGCCATTCCAGTCTGTCTCCAAGAAGAAGAAGATAGGCAGTGAAAGAGATTTAATAGTCATTCATTTTGCTTTTTGGTTTAGCAGCTGCAGAGGCTGGGACTTTTCCTGGTTTCCATCAGTGAGCAATTTCTCAGAGGTTTGGAGCAAGGAATACAAAACTCAGATAACTTTAGCATGGCTCTGTTGTTGTAATTTTGGAGCTGGTGTAGTGTTAAGTGGAAGTGTTAACACAAAGAGGTGGGAGTGAGCAGAAGTGGTAGAGAAAGCTGGGGAGCTCCTCAAGGATAACCTCAGTGCTGTGGAACAGAGGGAACAAGAGAAGCTGAAGGATCAGCAAAATCAGCAAAACTTAGGGCAGCAAAGATGAGGCTGGGCTGGAAATGTGAGGAAGCCTGCAGGAAGGTGTGCTGGGCTGGGGCTGGGTGCTGCAGGGGCTGTGTCACAGCAGAGGAAGGAGAGGTGCTTTATAGGCAGGTGTATATGTCTGAACACCCATCAGCTAAGAACAAAGGAAAGATGAGATTCAAAGCCAGTGGTATTAGAGGAACTGGTGGTTTACACAGTGTAAATCTCAGGGAAGGGACAGATCAAAGGGGAGGGGATCCCAGGATTAGGAGTATTGAACAAAGGCTCTCCCCTGAGGCACTGGGGCTGTGATAGTCAGTGCAGGCATCACTGCTCCACTAGAACCACTGAAAAGGACTGTTCAAACACTTCCTAAGCCCAGCTATGCAGCATTCCTTGTCTCTCTGGGGTCTCAAAGTGATTTATAAGTCAGATACATCAAGAAAAGGTCTCTGCCATCCAAATATTTTTATAAGTGATATCATTGGCAAATACAATGGATAAAAGTAAGTTAAACCTCTCTGGCTTGTGTGTAAACCAGCGACAATCATCTGCTCTGATGTTCTGGAGTATCTTGTTTAGATGGCCATCATCCATGCATGGCTCTCCAACAGCTCCTTCAGGGACTCCATCCATGGGCCCTCTCTGCAGTGAGGCAGCCATGGTTCATTGAGCTAGAGAGCATTTGGAGGTAGACAGAGGCTGTGTGGATAATGAGGCACAGGAGGGCCTTTTATTGCTTTAGTGGGAGCTAAAGATGAGCACAGCAAGGGATGGTTTCATTCACACATGACAAACCTGCCACCACCAAGTGTCACTTTTAACTCTCACTCTGTCAACTAGACACAGGTGACAGGGAAACTCAGGCTGGGTGCAAAGCAGGGTGTGCAGTGCTGTTCCCACTCCCAGCCAGCTGTCCTCGGGTCACTGGGGCCCACAGGACATTAATCCCAGCTCATAATCACCATTGCCATTCCCCCTGTGAGTGCCAGCTGGTGATGGTGGCATGGGGACATGAGGGGTGCACTGATGAGGAGAAATATCCATGTCTGCTTCTCTAGAGTCACATCCTGGCAAAACATGGCTCTAGAGGAAGAACATCTGTGTCAGGGGAATGGGAGTGGAGTGCAGGGATGGATACAGGGAGGAGCACCTGGGAAGAGAGGACGATTTCTGCCACCTGCGAGAACTGGAGGGAAAATTTGAAATTTTGTTTCTGTAGAGCTGAGGACCTACTGGGATGGTGCTGATGGCATCCTGGGCTGCTCAGTTTTCCCATGGCTCACCTGCCAGGAGGCAGCTGGTGCTGCCCAGCTGTCCTGCTCTGCAGCGTGCCTGGCTGCAGATTGCATTTCAACTGGGGGTTTTCTCTTCCTAAAAGTATTTCCTGACATCTGTTTGCCCAGTCACAGTGCTGCTCCTTGCAGATTTGAACTAATGTATTTTACTCCTGAGCCTTTCAGGAGGAAGCCTGTGGGGCTGGCCAGTGCTGTGCCCTGGCTGGGGCTCACCCTCTGCCTGGCTCCAGAAGGATATCAGGGCACTGAGAGGGCTCAGGATGGAGAGGGGGAGTGAGACATTGTCTCAGCACAAGGATGTGCTCTGCCAAACCCAACAGACTGAGTAGGAAGGCACCAGGAAATTTTAACATGACCTAATAAAAACACTGCTGCTAACCTCTGCTGCAGCCGAGGAACCTGTCCTGCAGCTCTGGGGAAAGCCAGAGCCCTGCAGCTGTGGGAAGTGGGCACAAAAGTGAGAAGGGGGACTGGGACACCTGAAGGCCTTTGTTCTATCCCTCTGACTGCCCCTGTGTGCTGGGACCCAGAGGTGGCACAGCTGGAGGCAGCCTGCCCCTCCTGCCACGGCACACTGAGGGCAAATCCACAAGCATTTACAAGGAAGGGATTTTCCTCCATCATCTAAAAAAAAATCCATTAAAAAACTTAGCCAACCAACCAACACCCAGAAAACCTACCAAAGAACCCCAAACCCACAAAAAACCCTCCCAGGAGTTGTTTTACTTACCATGGAGAGAGTTCATGTGGGCCTTGAATGCAATAAGATTAAAGGATTCAATCCTTTAACAATGGTCTCTATCTGTGTTAGCCAAATAACATTTCTGTCTTTGACCCAGCCTCTCAAGGCCTTCTACAGATGAATACCAATGACCCAGGCCTTCATTATCCCATCATTACACAAATCCTGCTGTTAATTTATGTATAGGAAAGAACTAGCAGCTACATAAGGCTCCATCAGCTGCATAATTACTGCATGTATTATAAAACAGCAGCAAATGCTTCCTGTGAATACAAACCATCTCTGCTCATTAGAAACCTTGCAAGAATTAATTAATGAAGGTGTGATTGTGCCACTTGAAGCCATGGGTATTGCCCCAGTGTGCCTCAAGATTCAGCTGTCTTGGGTTTTCTGACGACTTTAATGTAGACTCCAGAGAAACTGAGATGAGCACGTGGCCTAAGCCAAAGCTGAAGGAAGCAAAATTGAGTGCTGGAAGCAAGTCCTGTGGCTCCTCCCAGCCTGATCCATGGAGATTTGCATGGCCACATCTGCTCTGCAGAGGTGTCTGTCCCTGGTCCCTCCCAGCAGGGATGTAGGGAGGCTGTGTCCAGCCTGGGTCTGGATGCATTCTCAGTGTTCAAGCTCTTGGGATGCAGGTCTGGATCCAACTTTTAAAACAAATGAAATGATCCTGCATTTCAAATAGAAGAATGAAAGGATTTAGGAATTTTCCACAGTGACATTTGTATTCTGAGATTAATTTGCCAGCCCAGCTTATAACTTCCCAGCATTCTGTTTGCTTAGGTACGAGAAGAATGTGCTCTGCTAGACTGACTGTAGTGATTAGTTAAATTACTCATACATCCATTATTTTAAAAAGCTTCTATTCTGCTTTGCATCTGTATTTATATAGTGCCACCTGATATTAACTTTCTGCTTGAATGATGGCCACTAATTCTGTGTGGGGCTCGTGAATGTCAATCAGCAAAGGTTTGAAAGTCAGCTCAGTCTGGAGGGTGAGGGTGGGTTGGATCTGTGTTTCCATGACACCTGCTTTCACTCCATGGGTTTCCTCTCTGGGCATGGGAAGGGGAGCTGGGCTTTACCTGGTGTGTGACCTGGGTGGGACAGGGGGTTTGGTGCCTGTGTCAGTGACAACTAAGAAAAATATGTGTGAAAGGGAAAAAGCTCTGCTGGCTGGCCTGGAATAGGGGGGCAGAGGGGTGAAGAATTGCTTCAACTCTTGATCCTGATTTTGGAGGAGCACTGGGGCAGTCAGACACAGCAGCACTGCTCATGCCTTTCAAGTGGACTTTCTAACCAGCCATGGGAATGGCAAACATCCTTCGAGTCAAATCTGGCTTAAAGGGTGGAAAAACTGTTTCCAAGGGAGGAGAATGCTTACTAATTTCAAGATGATTGAGATTTTGAGTTTTTTGCTACTTTTTTAAAGCAAAATGTATGTACTGAACAATTGAAAAAAAAATCCAGCTTTGCCACTGAATATGCTGCTTTTGTTGGTGTTTTGCTTGTGGACACATGTAAATAATGTCTGTTTACTCACACTTGAACTATGGGCATATTCCTGTGTCCATTTTTTCCTGCTGAAAGGCCAATTTTGCTTTCCTGCTGATGGATATTGTGAGAACCATGGTGCCTCTTCTTCCAGAGGGAGTCTGTGAGGGGCTCCAGAGTGGCTTAAAATAACTCATTGTTGAAGCAGCCACAGTGGACCAAAGGCAATCTAATCCATCAGGCAGGAACATTTTCAGTTTGACTATTTCTTCCTCCAAAATAAATAAAGCATGTCCTCATTAAAATGAGAGGGATACATAGAAACTGATCAAATTTGATTTGACAAAAAAGATAAAACATAGATAAAATGTATGTATTACTGATCTGGAAGGCATTTACCTTTCTTGATGACCCTCATTTTTTCAGGGAGTGTGTTTATTAAAGATACAGGTTGTGAGTTTGTACCTATATTTATTTCTGTTTCTCTCTCACATGCTCTCTGGCTGACAGAGAATCTTCATTTCAAATGCCTGTTGTCTTTGAGGATTGTCTTCTCATTTATTTACTTTCATTTTGCCTGCTGGAAGTTCCTATTAATAGCAAGAGAACCGTGCCATGCCAGCATGTCTTTATCAGGGGCTTTACAGAAGCTGTCAGTTTAATAATATAGCAATAAATCCCATTTAATGTAAAGCAGGACTTTCCTCACAGCATCTTTAAGTGGTTCATTTTGTCTTACAAATGTAAAGGTCTTGCCTTGTGTTGGCTTGCCATGGTGAAATATTTCAAATATCAGCTACCATGAGGCCTTTTTGTTGTGTCTCAGGCTTCTGTGCTGTCAGGATGCTGCTTCATTAACAATTCCCCACGAATGTTTCTGGAAGGAGAAAAGGAAAACTTCCTTACAAGCGTTGTCACTTCTCTTGTGACTCCATTTGGGTTTTTCTGTGTATCAGATGGCGTGTGGGGGGACACAGAATTTAATTTAAAATCTTTGACTCGTTCTCTGTAATCTCACCCCAGCATTTTGATAGCTCTGATTTGTCATTTTAAAGGGTATGTAAGCACAGTAAATTTTATACTGCCAATAAAATGTGTTGGTGAGTTCACTGAGAATTTCCCAGATCTTGGAGGCCAGTAATGTTTGAAATACATAGTAACCTCTTTATTGAAACATTTTACACATCTACAAAATTAGGAAGCCAGTCAGTAGCTAGCTGTAAACTGCAGTGCTGCAAGATAAACCTGAAATAATAAATATTATATATTACACTATATGATATTTTTAATAGTCTGATTTTCAAAGGGGTCTTGGAGAGAAAATGCATACTATTTCCAGCTTATTTTGAAATACAAATAGTGGAGATACATGGCTTATTAAATGGCTCTCTGACATATGGCAATTATGCTGATTCTAATGATGGTTAAAATCTAGCTCCAGCTAAATGCTAATAGGGGTAGCAGCCTTAATTAAATCCACATTTAGGTACTGCTGTCAATGCTTCCTAGCCATCTGAGCAAAGCTCCCAGTTGCTGCCTAACCAAGCTGAGCGTGTCAGGTCCCTCAGGAGTGCATCCATCCACAGAAATACCCAGTGATGGCTGGGGAGGGGTGCTGCTGAGTCCTGGGACTCAGGAATTGCCAGGGCAGGTTGTGCAGCCTGTGTCCTTGACAGCAACCCAGGGATCTGGTGAGAGGAGCAGTCCCCATTGAGGGGCAGCACTGGGAAATCGGAGGTAGAAGTTGATCCAAAGACCACCTGGCTCTGCTTGCTCTGGCTGCAGCAGAGTTTTCTGCCAGCACAAAACACTTCTATGGCTTTAACCCTTTGCATTCAAGATCCCTTTTAATCCTGCAAGAATTCCTTCTCCCAGAGATCTGTTTTCAAGCTGCTCCAAGCCCCTCAGCATTGAGGTGAGGTGTTACATCTCAAAATATGCACTTTGATAGATGAATTATTCTCAAAGTGAGAGAAGGCTGTAAAGGAATTACATTTGCATGTCCTTGATGGTCTCAAAGAAAGTAAATTCTAAATTTTATTGGAGTGGGTGGTGAATTAGAGGTGAGTTTGCTGTGCTGAGCAGCTGGTTTGGAGGGAGCTGCTGCTCAACCACTCCTCTGACATCTCTCCCAAACTGAGGGCATCTTCTGCTTCCCTTGTAGCACTGAGCTCCAGATCATTCACCTCTCTTAGTTCCATTCAAAGAGTCAAACTGTTAAAATGGTTGGGGAGGACTGTTTAAGAAACTCTTCACATCACAAATTGCACAGTAATGAAGTTCTTTGCAAGATATATAATGAAGAGCTCGCAGGTTTCTGTCGGTAGCTAAGTAAATCTGTAATTATCAACCCTGCAAGGTAGAAATTTAGGATGAGGAAGGCTGATCTGGCACTATAAATACTTTGGTTGATAGTGTAATATAGATCACATATGCCTCTCTTGAGAATTAGAGTTTAGGTGCTCACATTATTGCTGCCTAAACTGTAAAGTCTTAGCCAAGGAAAGTTGAAAATGTGCCCTGGCTTGCTGCTCATTCATGTCAACTTCCTAGAGACTCTTCTGGCTTTAGGTCAGTGGGAAGGCTGGGGACCAGTGAAAACTGAAGGCAGGGTCAGACCTTTACTCCTTCCAGAAGGCACTGATAAACAATTGGTGCCATTCAGGGCTGCAACAGCCTTTTGGCAGAAGACTTCTTCCTCTTTCTTTTTCTGTGTCATTGACACTGAAGCATTCATTCTTGATATTCCTGTCTAGTTAATGACCACTTGTAACAGCTCTGTCTTCCTGAGGAAGCTCAGCGGGGCTAACATAAGGCCAGCCTCAAACTCATTGACAGGGAGGCACTGTTGAGTGGGTTTGGGCCAGGACACAGCATATAAATAATGATTTCCTGATCCTAATGGGCAGAGGGCAGAAATCTAAGACCTTTCTTTGACCTTCTGCAAAACTCTGCCACAAAAAGCAGATATTGCTGTTCTGTCAAAAAGGGAAGTAAGGTCCAGAGATATGGAAGAAAATAACTTCTATTCCTTGTTGAGACTCACCTAAAAGGAAACCTTTGCCCCTCAGGTGCTGAAGTCATGTTAAGAAGTCTTTATTTTTTTTTCCCCCAGTGATATTCACCATCTCTTTTCAAAGATTAAGTAAATATATGACTTTACTTCATATCACCACATCCCTCTGTCTGACTTTCCCTATAGGTGACTGAAGCAAGGCACAAGTGCTGACAGTGTCTGACAGGCTTTTTATCATCTCTAGCTGGAAGAGAAGCTTTGTTCTAACCTGCCTTAGGTTAGGTAGGGTTAGACCCTACCACACAGTGCTTTAACTCACCTGTGGTTGACTGGTGCTTTGGACAGGACTGAGAGTCCACCCCGAGCTTGCAGTGTGGAGGTTAAAGCTCCTCCTGCAGCACCTCCTTACTCCCTCTGCACAGTCACTAAGCACCAAGTACCCTTTTTAGGGTGTTTTGGCTTTTTTTTTCCCAATTTATGCAAAGAAACTTCCCTCTGTCTTATAGGACTTGCCAAGAACTTGTCCCAGTTCTGGCAATCACGTATTAAGAGAGATGAATGCATCATAAAATGTGTATGGCTTGGAGAGAGTTTTTGGTCTTTTGAAGAGGTCTGCTTGCCTTCCCCACAGTAAGGCACTTTGAGCCCTGTGGATGAAAAAGCCCAGCACAGTGCAGAACAATGAAAGCACTAACAGTATCTGGAATAAATCCTACAGGATTAGGCAGGCCTGAGATAATTATCGTTTTCCAGCAGAGGAAAGAGGCAGCTAGCTGTGTAGGCTTCTGAGTTTTATCTCTTCTCTTTTTGCCATCAGAAGAGGAACTTTCATGCTCAGTTAGTATGAAAAATATGTAATGAAACTCTACAGCAAGTAACTTAGAAGCTAAATAACTGATTAGTACTTCTGTCCTCCAATTATATCCCAATTTGTGCACCCCATCAGGTGCTGGTTAAATCCTCCTTTATTTTGTGTTTCTGTCCATTACACCAGTGATCGCCTGGATGCCTTTGAGGTTTATCTGGGCTGCTCCCACAGTGCTGTGCCTGGCTGAGAGTGCAGACTGGAGCACAGAGCTGCCTTTGGACAGGGTTTCCTGCCCAGAGCTGTGTGCTTTCCAAGACTGCCACCACCAAAGGTTGTCCTCTCCCTTCCCCCATGTTTATAATTTGCAGTGAAGCAGTGACAGAATCTCAGAATGGCTGAGGTTGGAAGTCACCTTTGCAAACTGCCTGGTCCAACACCCCTGCTCAGAAGCAGGGTCAAATAGAGAGGGGTGCCTGGGGCCATGTTCAGGTTTTGAGTACCTGCAAAGAAGGAAACACCACAGTCCCCCTGGGAACATGTTCCAGTGTTTGCCAGACAGATCAAACATAAGATACAAAATGCCAAACCTTTTCTTAGGTTTAAATGGAGTCTCCAATATTTCAATGAGTGTCTCTTGTCCTGCCACTGAAAAGAGCCTGGCTTAGTGTTTTCACTGCTTCCCATCAGATTTTTACAGGCATTAAGGAGACACTGCCACCCCTGAGTCTTCTCTTCCCAGCCTGAGCAAACCCATCTGTCCCAGCCTTTCCTCACATGAATGATTCCAGCCCTCAATCATTTCAGTAGCCCCTCACTGGACTGGCTCCAGTATTTATTTGTCCAGAACTGGATGAGCAGTGCTGCAGCCCTGTTTCCCCAGGGTTGAGAAGAGGACATTAATCACCTCCTGTGTCTGCTGGTGGTGGTCTTCTACCAATGCAAGTTGCTGGAAATATTTGCCTTCTTTACATCAAGAGCACATGGCTCATTCATGTTCAGCTTTGTATTCACCAGTACCCAGATCCTTTCTGCTGAACAGCTAAACCTACATGTTACTCTGTTTTGCCAGAGAAATACAGCTAAATGAAAATGTTCTTATCAGTAGAGTGATTTTGTTTTTCTTTAAACAGGCCCTTTGATCAGAGCTTTGTGAAAGAGCTACCCCTGCACAGTTGTATTTGAGAGGGCTGTAACCTGTGGTGCACCTGAGCTGTGATGTCCCAAATGCTGCTCCCCTCTCCCAGCACTGTGTTGAACGAGTGCTTTCTGTCATTTGTGCCAACATGATGTGTGCCTCAGCCTGGTGCTAGCAAGCCATGAGCCAGCAGCAAGCACACGAGCAGGTCCATCAGGCAGAGCTCAGCAGAGGCACTGGCTCAGGCCCTGGGGAGCTGTGTTAGCCCAGCACAGCCCTCCTAGCAGGGCTAATTAACCTGAGCCTTGCTTGTCACTGCTCTCCTGCTGCCAGAGCTGGAACTAGTCTGGACAGGGATGAAGTGCACTGCATTTATTGCATGTTGTAAATGTGCCTGTAGGTTGCTGTTTCACTCAGACTGAATTCCATGGAAGGGTTTGGACACTTAATTCTGTGCCACCAGCAGGAATTAAGCATCCAGCTCTGCCTGAGGATCTGGTCCTGAGGCTCTTAGATCAGTGTTGCTCAAGAGATTTCAATATGATTCAGTGGATATAAATCACCATTGTTCTCTTTATCTGTAAAAAGGTTGCTTTGATTTATACCAGCTCAGGTGCTGGCACACTATTTGTGTAGGAGAGTGCTTGCATTCCTCCTGAAGCCTGTGGCTGTGTCTCAGAGTGATCTGTATTCCACTGCAGTGTAAACTTTTTTCAAAATTTGGGAGCCATTTGCAACTTCAGTGCCATGCTGTGACATGATGCATTGCTTTGTAAACAGGGCTTTAAACAACTGAGGTCTTAAATCCATAAACTGACTGAGGCTTGGCAACACTTTGAAAATCTCTTTGCCAAATAACATGCATTACAGTACCCTCCAAACAAGATCTGACTGAAATGTTCAGGTTCCTTTTGACAGTCTACCAAGACATTATGAGACTACCTAGGGCCTATTTCCCTAAAAATAATAAGAAAAATGTATTTGTGCTATGTGTAAGGTGATGCATCTGAAATACATGACATTCTCACTTCCTTTGATGTTTCATTTCTGCTAGGATAGCATCCTTTTTTAAAAAGAAATAAATTATTGTTATCAATTTTGCATTTTGAACCTGCTTGCTAAGACATCCCCCAGATGTAATATCCTCCCTGAGACACTTCAACATTTGTGCCTCTTCTCTTCCCTCTCGGCTCCCTGATCTCCAGATGGAGCCCAGTGGGGATGGTTGCTGTAGGTACTGATATGTCTCCTGTTATTTTTGTAAACACATTTCAATTCATCTGCTTTCAACAGTTGGGGTTGTTTTTCCCCTTCTCTTTATGAAGACATGGTTATATTTTTCTGCAGTTTTACTTTTCACTAAGCATCCATACAGCCATTCTAATTTATCATTTCACAGCACTTTGCTACTTTTAAACACCAAGTTGTCCAGGAGCACTCATATTTGTTAAGTGATGTGGCTGCCTCCCAGAGAGCTCCAACTGCTGTCCAGGCTCTTGGTAATGAGCCTTCTCCAGCCTTGATTAGTGTGGTTACATGTGCTGCTGCTCTGCATTCTTCTCTGAGACACGTGCTTAAGTCTTAAAAGCAGAGAAAAAAGTGAGAAGTGAAGAAGCAGAGTTCTTTGACACAGGTTTGTTGGGATTTTGGCTATAAAATCCTTCATCCTGCAAATTCTGCTTGTTTAAAAGACACAGCACTGAAAGCTGACTGTGCAAGTGCCCATGGACACAGCAGCCCTGAGGTGCATGCAGCAGTTTGGTTTTCCTACTGCAGCCACTTGAAAAGCAGCAGTTCCTACGTGTCATACCCATGATGGCCTCATTGTGACCACATGCCAAGTTGAAGTGTATTGTAAAATCTGAAAGAAAACAGGAGTTTTAGGGAGGCAAAAGCTCTGCTCACTGTGCAGTGTGTTCAAAAAATAATAAAGAACATTTTCTGGGTACACCTGCATGTCATTCAGCATGGAAGCAGTTAATAACCCAATTACTTCACAGCATCCTCTTCAGCTTCCATTTCCATTCTCTTTTACAGCAGTCTAAGGGCTGTTCCCAAAGTGCCCAGACATTCTTAGAGCTACCTGGTGAATCATAAATTTGCAGACAATGTTCTCTGAAAGCCAGCAGACACAAATGATGTAAAATGAACTCCTGCCTTTTGCACCAACACCTCTCAACATTTATGTTCTCCCTTAACTGACTTTATGGACTCGAGGAAGGAGTATTATATTTTGGTATTTTTGTTGTTAGGCTTTGTATCACTCATTACACATCCAACTTTTCATGTAAGAGGAAAGTGCTCTTCTGTGGTGGTCCAGAGACCACCTGGCACTTGAGGAAAACCAGGAGCTAATACCCAGAAAATACAAAGCATGTCTGGAGGTGGGACAGTTTTAGACCTTCCTTCTGGGCACAAAGCCAAATCCATCATACATTATTCATCACATACTGAGCAAACAGAGAGAGCAATCAAGATCTCAGCCAAGTCACTGATGAATTAGGATGCCTGTATCATCCCAGCCAAGACTGCTGGCTGAATGACTGTAAGAACCCATCTGTGCCTGGGGCCACCTAAATTGAGGAGGTTATTGGCAGAGCCTGATTTGGGGCCAGCACAGTAGTGCCCATCCTGTCATTTTGTCATTGTTCCTCCCAGATCTATCACCCGACTTCTCTGCACACAATCACAGTCAGACTTGTCTCAAAAGGGAAAAAATGATGTTCAGTAATAGAGCTCTTTGGTTCTCTGTATGCATGGGCTTGTGGAACCTGAGTGGTTATTGAACCAACAATCAGTGCCACACCACTGGAGATGGAGGCTTTTTTGAGCTGTTGTTTAATTTCGGCATGCACTGCATGAAAGAGCAGCAGGGTGGAAAGGGTGTTTTTCCCTCCTGCCATTCTTCCTTCAGATTCATTCCTAGGCTTTGATCCTTGGCTGCCCAGGATGTGATAAACAGCCATTGCAAGCCTTTGATAGATAAGCAGGAGGTTCTAAGGGAGGAGGATATACTGAATATGAGTAAGAAAGGCTCTATGCAAAATGGTTTTTACTTTCATGTCCTCTGGGGTGGGCTCAGCTGAATTCAGTCTCCATAAGGGGCTCTGATGCCAAGATATGTCCAACCTGGAACATTTCCAAGCCTTCCTCAAGCTGCACAGTGTTAGCAGGAGCATAAGAGCAGCTGTGGGCTCTGATTCTCAAGTCCTGCTTGCTCCTGGAGCTCCTGAGCAGCTCCAAAGGTCAGCTCCTGCCTGTTTTACAGAGAGCTGAGGTGCAAGTAGACCCTCCTAGATCTAAAACCAGGGACTGTTTAGAGAAATTTCCTTCAATTCCTCTGTGGGTGCTGTTGGGTCAGGGAGAGAGCCTGGTGTAGCCCAGATTTGGCCACTTCTAGTTCTTGAAAATGCCAATAGACAAAAGTGTGGCAAGCAGGCACATATCTGCCTCTTTCCCAGGCTCTGTTTCTCAATGTATACAAACCTGAATAGAATGATAAAAAAGTGGGAAAATTTACAGACACAGCATACAATAACAGAATTATATTTAGAAAAATTATGGAGATTTTGTAGAAAATCTATAATTTGCCTGAAGAATGTGAACAAGCAAATCACCTTCTATCTGACTCATTATGTCTTATTGAGAACTGAATTGTAAGTCTTCCTTGTTCAAGCATGATTAAGACTTACATGTCTCTTGTTGGCAAGATTTCCTATTGAGCAGAGTAGCAGCCAAAGAAAATGATGGCACAATTTTATGTGATTAGGACAAATCCTTAAAAATCTGGGCAATTTTCAGTAACTATGTCAAGACAGTAACTAAAACAGAAACTTTGACACTTGTCAAATCTTCACTGTTGGATCAAACAAATGTTTCTAATTGGTGGAGTCAAACTGTGTTTATTCATATCTCTATGTTTTCTTCAGTTTTGGTTTTTTCTTGTAAACATCTGTTATTTTTCTGTTACTGCTTACGTAGTCTTTTTGTGCACATTTCCAAGAGTGAAAACATAGTTCATTCCTCTTCAGCTTCATTTAGGGGGTCTTCTGCACAGTTAATTTTTTTCTTGTAATTTTCTTTTCTTTATTATTTTTCAAATAAATTCACAATAACAATTGGGAAATAATTAGGATAAGCCCGTAGGATTTACAAAAAAAGCCTTGTGTTGGAGATCTTGTCATGCCAGTGTGAGTATTCTGTATGTCCCAGAGATGAGAAGGAGAAAAACAAAACCAAGTCTGCAAATGAATCTTAAGCTATTTCCTTCCTCAGCAACTGGAAGTTTAAACATTTAGCTCAAGGAAAAAAAATTAAAGTGGATACTAAAGGAAAGAAAAACATAAATATTTGGTAGGTTTGCCAATAGCCTTTGAAGGCATAAACAGTGCTGGGCAATAGACAGCCAGGAGAAATGCAAAGAGGAGGATGTGGAGTTGGTTAAGCCAGGCTCAGGCACCGTCCTTGTCAGTCTCTTCTGGTTTGGGATGAGCTCACAAGGGTGTGCTATCAAAGCCTCAGGCTGCTGAGTTGTCTCCATCTGTAAAAAGTCTTAATCCTGTTTACTTCCTCATGGATGTCTGCACCTGATTTTTGTTGTGTTTATCTTGGAACCATCCTGGGTTTGCAAGCACAGGGGTTCATCTGCCCTGCTCTGCTGCCAGCCTGTTCAAAGATCACGAGTTCCTTTGTTTCAGGTGACTTTGTTCTGTTGGCCAAGGGTTCCTCCTTCTTCCTTAACCCCTTGTAGTTCACCCTTCTCTATGACACCCAGCCTAGCAGCCTCAAACTGCCAGGAGGAAAGGACAGGACCCCGAGACACTCAGGTCACAGAGGGGAGAGCTGTTGCTTGGGTTTGTTTGCTGTTAGCACTGGACAATATCAGCATCTCTAAAAGCCTTTTTTGGTCAATTTGATTTGCTATCAATATGCTAATAAAATCAACTTCTCACAGACATTTCTTTTGTCATATCAGAGGGAGCTTCTTGCAGTCCAGCTCCTGAGTTTTTCTCTGGGACATGACTGTGACTGTGTTATTTCTCTATTTTTGATAGGCAGGTTCATGATTGCACCAAGTAATGAACTCCCCTCAAATCTCAGGTTGCTTTCTGAATGAAATTGCCATTACATGTAAATAGTGTATATATATATCTCTTTCTTCATTTTATCATCTTCTGCTTTACATGTCTGTCTAATGACTAAATGCCTTGTTATCACAGGTGCTATTTCTTTTCTCCAGTAATAATTATCAATTATCTAGTTTCTTTTAGAAGTTTAGTTTTGTCATCTTTCATATTTTTCTGTGCTATGTTACCCTCCACAATTCCCTAAACAAATCTTAATACCAGAAATTGTTAGCTGCAGTTTACATGCCCTTTGATCCAAAATGTCACAGGTTAAATATTTAAGTTAGACCAAGATGTTCAGAAATATTTTGTGTCACTTTAATTTTAGAGCAAAATTAAATGTTTTTACTCCATTTTGCATCAGCCTCCTCTATTTTGTTTTTAGCATCAATATTCGGAAAACACTTACTAAATTTTTTTAAAATTTGAAATCAATGAAATTGTCAGGATAAAAATATGATGCAGCTGCATGAGTGGTAGTGCTGAAAAAATATATTGCTGTCTCCTTCTCCAATCCAATATTCTCCCTTGAAGTGAAATCCCTTGCAAAATTAAGGCCAAACTCAACCTGGAGAATCACCTGCAGAAATATCCTGACTTGGGCTGTCAAATAGCTCTGACTTCTTTTTAGTTTTTAGTGTGGAGGCTGGTTCAGTAGTTTGTTTCTTAAGCAACACTTCATGTCTTTCATCATTTTACCCAGGTTATTTTTAAAACTATTTTGGTGAGACCTAGGAGCTGAGTTGCAATGGTTTTGATCACTGCCTGCTTCACCCAGCAGTTGGCCAAGATAAAATGCTATTTACTGCATTTTTTACCCTGTTAAGTGCATGATTCATAGAGGAGTAACAAAGGTAAAACTTGTAGAAAAAAACCCAACAAAAACCCCAACAATCAAAGCCCTGTGAGTAAATATTTGCACAAATGAGCACAGAGCAGATATGTTTGACGTTTTGAGGAGAGCTCAGATCCCAAGGATGGGGTGAGGATGGGCCCGGCAGGGAGCTGTGGATGAGCACCTTCAGGGTGAAATACTTTTCCTAATATGACTCCTGGAATTGATGAGGTACATATACAATATCATAATTTCCTGCACTGTAACTTACATCCATTGCTGTGAGTTCTTCTGCCAAGATTTAGCTCTTTCAAGGCAAAGTTTAACAAACAACTACCAATGTGTGACAGCTACTACTTCAGTCCAAATAATAAGCAGAAGGGCTCTTCTTGAGATGGAGTTATTTAAAATGAGCTTCTTAAAGGTAGTATTATCATGCATAAAAAAGGCAAATTGGAACCTACAGGCACTGTAACCTCTTGAGTAGGTGTTCTGAAATCCCCCCAGACATGGCACCCTCTGCAGATGTGTGTGAGGCTGGTGCAGCAGCACAGTGCATTTGTGGGTGAAGCAGTGGTGGACACAGCAACACTGTGCACAACAGGCTGCTTTAAATAATAGGCAGAAGGCTCCAAGAAGGAAGCTAAAGCTGGAATTTGATTATGTGCGGGCATTTCCACAAGAAAGAGGTGCAAACAAGTTGGCTGCAAAAGTTGGCTGCAGGCTGTTCTCAGGTACCCTGAGGAAAGTCCCCAGTGTGAATGAGGAGCAGAGAATACAAGAGGAGCAGTGTCAAACCAGCTTTCCATTATGGCTGGCTCATTTTAAAAAGCTGAGCTGGGTTTTCCTGAGTGTTTAGTGTATGCAATATCTATTGATTTCAGCTGGTGTTGGTACATGCTTGACTGTTTCAGAGGTGTTGGAGCAGCTGCTGTGCCCAGCCTGCTGCACATAATTGCTGAGCACAACAATCTCAGGGCTTGTTTGGGTTCCCTACCCTTACCCAGCTCACTATCTCTTGCCTTATCCTTGCACTGCAATGCCCTTAGGACAGGACTGTCTCTTGTGTGCAGCAATTGAAGTGATAAAGATCCTGGCTGTGCCTGGTGCTTCTAGGAACTACTGCAAAAAAAATCCCATAATTATTTATTAATATGGTATGCATCAATGCAAGACATTTCATTGGCTTTAATAGGCTTTGGATCAGATTCTTTAGTACCTCTGGCCTTTTTGGGCTCCATTATTCATGAAGGAACATGTTTAATTCAGAGTTAGGGACTGCCAATATAATGAGTGTACCTTGTGCTTTTATCTGTGGATACAGAAGTTATCCCTGAGCTTGGAGCTGCTGCATCTCCGTGGAGGAGAGCACAGCAGAACCCTTCTCAGGATGCTTGAGCTGGTGTGAAATAAAGGTGGAGTTTTTCCACCCAGCGTGGAGGATTTTCTCTCTTCTGCCCAATGATGGGCGGTGCTCACCTTGGGCCTAAATGGCAGCTTTGCCGAGTCAGCAGAGGAGTTTAACAGGTCAAAGCAAGGGTCATGCTCTGCTCCATCCTATTTTCATTCAGGGGCAATCTTCTTGTCAACCTTCCATTATCTTTTCCCCAGCTTTTACTTGAAGATAAAAAGAAACAGCTTATAATTCATTACAGTTCATTAAAATGAAAATAAAATTTATTTTGCATCAAAATGAAAAAATATGACTTGTTCATTATTAGCATATAAATGGTATTTTTTATGTCACTCTGCCACAAAATCACTTACATTTTCAATGATCACAGCACACAAAATTAATTTTTGATAGCCTTTTGTGATTTGGTTGAAAATTCTCATTTCTTTTTGTGCATTAACAGCAAACTGTATCCACTGCTATTCATACCAAATTTTAGATAATGAAGCAATTAAAAATACATGGATTGAAGATCTTATCTCATTTTTCCTCTGGCCTATTTCTGCTTCATTATTCATGAAGGAATATGTTTAATTCAGAGTTAGTAATTGCAGATATATCTAGTATAAATTGTGCCTTATATTCTTTTACCCAATTTCAATTTATTTTAGCAAATAGATCTGTGGGGGAAAAAAGAGCAGGAAAGACAAAAGGGCAAAAACTACATCTCAGTGTCTCCAAACAAAACCTTACAGGTCTATTGCTTGTAAAGTATGTCTGCAACTCGGGGAAAAGTTGAAGCAATGAAGCTCTGTACTTGGCATATTAATAACCTGGCATTCGTATCAAATGGCTGAATTAAATTATTCTGATTTGAGGCAGTTTGAGAGACCTCAAGCCTCAGTGTTACTGTCATTCTGCTGCTTTATCCACAAAGTCAAAAAGTCCCAAATCAGTGTAAAGCAGAAATAACAGAGATATAAAAGTGGTAAATAGCAGAGTCAAAATAAAATTAAGGTGTTTTAGGCAAAGTAGAGGAACCTTGGGTTGCCAGAAAGTGAAAATGAGTTTGGCTAGTGTGTTTCCATGTGCCTGGAGTGAGATGTGTAACAGCTTGATAAAATATTCAGATCCTGAACACATAAAAATCACGCGAGCTGCCACTGGGTTTGGGATCCAAGGCAATAAAGCCAGTCCCTGCAGCAGAGAGGGCTGGGAGGGGGCTACCAAAGGCTGCTCTGGGGCCAGGTGGCTCCTGCCTGCCCCTGCCAGCAGTGCCAGGGGCTGGCTGGGGCTGGGAGGAGGGCAGAGAGGGAATGGCAGAGGACACTGGGCAGGAGAGGGCTTGGAGCAGCCACGACACCCCAGGGCTGCCAGGGCTACTGTCCCCAGAGCCCTGCTCGGGTGGGGCCAGGCTGAGTGCCTGGGCTGGGGCACAGCTGAGGGTTTGGGTGGTGCCTATGGAAACAGCTCTTCGTGGGGAGGTGCTACCAGGATCAATTTCAACCAGGAATTGTGAAGGTTAATTGCTGTTGGTTACTGCTGAGCCAGGGTCCTCTTGGTGGATTGTAGGCTGTGCTTAGGAGTTGTCACAATAACCCCCTTGTCCTGAACCTTCGGCAGAAAGAAAAGAGTGGCATGATACAGATGAGGTTCCAGCTGCTCCTCTGACCACGTGTCAGAGGGCTCTGGAAGAATCTTTTGTTTGAATTTCTAAGGACACAGCCCCAAAACTTCCTTTATACCAGTGGAACTTTGTCTATGAATGTGTCAGACTTGAAATAGATTTAGATTTATTAAACATTGTGATCAGCACTTTCTGGTGCAATTAGTAATGCAAATATTTCAGCCCAGTTATTTGATTAAATGAATAACTTGCAAAGTGATGCACAGCCTTTTCTGCGTAGTCCTTGATTCATAATTTCAATAAGTTAATTAATTACAATCTTATTTTCTCTCTTAATGAATTCTGGTTAGCTTTGATGGCTTTGGAAGCCTTAAACGTGTTGTGAGTGATTCTCAGTTAAAGTTTCAGAGGGGTTTTATGTTCTATAGAAAGTAGGTTTGCAAACTCTCTATCATTCGCTCTGGTTGAAACTCGCTGTGGGCTCACCAGTGAAATTAAATATAATGCAAAATTCTTCCAAGTGCATGACATCTCTTTTCCTGGAATCCTGTCTTTACAAAGAGCAGTAAAAGCAGATTTCCTGGAAGTGGGACTGGTGCACAGAGAAGGAGTTTCCAGCAGGGGAAACTGTGGGATGGCTGTGGCTGTGCTGAAGCTGTCCTGCTGATGGCTGCTGGGGACAGGGACATCAGGGTGCTACCAAGCCAACAGTGGTGCCTCTCTGGGAGGAGACAACTTCTCACCAAATGGCCCATGCTTTTCCCCACTTTGGCATGGTGCTTCACTTGCTCCTGCAGTTTGACCTTGATTTTTTTTCCTTACTCTGTCCTGTTTGGATTTGGTCCTTTATCTTTTACTGTATCTTTCCAGATTTAGGCTGATTTTGGAGAAAGGTGGATGGAGGCCACGTGTTTGGAGATTATTCCATTGTCTCAGACCACATCTCCTCCATCTCCTCCTCCTTTTGCTACCTCCTTTTTTGCCACATGTTTCTGATCTCTGCCTTGCCCCCCCATCACCACAGTTTTCTCCCTTTCCATTGTTCCACTTTCCTCCATCCTTTTGTGGGAGAGTGGCATGACAGAAAACACCATAGAGCTCAGAGCAGTCATCTCCTTGCCCTCCATCTATGCTGCAAATAGGTGGCAAAACCAGTCCCAGCAGGTGTCCTTGAGAGAAACCTGGAGGCTGGAGATGGAAAGGCTCAGATACTGAGCTAATAACCATCTCTAATTAAGAACTGGGTAATTTAGATACCCATCAGACACACTATCTGATCATAAGCATGAGCTTGGCACAGGCCTAAATCTTCCCTCCTCAGTGTCCTAGTCTGCAGTGAATGGTCATCTAAACAGTCCCACAAAGCAAGGCTTCATCAGCTTTGCTTCATTAGAAACTAATTAGAACCATCACCCCAAGCTGGAAAGCTGCCTTTGAAGTACAAATATTTCCTCAGCTTTTCTTAATCAAGGCTTTCTTTTTATGCCCCTCTATATATGCTGATTCCAGCCAGCACATGAAGTCCTGGAAGGCTGGGAGGGAAAAACTCCTCTTGCTGTATTTCTAATTGGATGAAAACCAAAAATCCATTGGAAATCTCATGATTTCCAGCAAAATGTACCGGCCAAGAAAATCTGGAGAAATTGCAAAAAAGCATCCAGATGTCTGCTAAATCCCTGGAATTAAAAAAAAAAAAAATCTGTGGAGATTTTTTGTTCTTAATACAGAGAATAAAACCTGATTTATCAATATTAGTAAACTGCTCAGAGCATGGTGCCTTAAGGGCAAAGAATTAGCTGGGTTGTTTGTGTTGATAAGCTTATGGGCCTCAGGGCTTGTTTGGCCTGGACAAACAAATATTCTAATAGGAAAGCAAATTGTGAAAGGCAACTTATTCAAGAAGGTAACCTGTGCAAAAGAGAGAGGGGTGTGTGTATGGTTTTTCTCACCTCTCCCACGCTGGCCAGGGAATGTCCTCTACCTGCAGCCCAGCACTGTCAGTGTCAGGAACAGAGTGCAGGGACACCAGTGCCACTGTCCCCTTTACCTCATGCACCAGGGGTCAGGACAAGTGGGTGGCCACGTGTCTCCTGCATTCCACACTGCCCTGAGCTGTGGTTGGAAGTGGGGAACATTACCTGAGGTACAGATCCAGGATGGGGCTTTATTCATACATTTTCAAGATGCCTCCCATAAATTCCCTGCAGAGTGGCTCAGATCTCTGAAGAGCAAGCTGTGATGTGGCCTTGCTATTTCAGATGTTTTTGTTGTTTGCTCTCTGCATCTTTATTAGCAGCGCTCTGTCAAGGCTGCTGCATTAAACATTGATCCACCTTGACAGTGGGAGCAGGGTGTGCATACTGAAGGGCAGGTGTCACCCCTTGCCAACAGCATCCCTCACTCACAGATATTTAACCATTTCTTAGGCTCCCAGGAAAGACACACGGAGAGGGCCACTGGTGCTGCGAGGGCACAGAATGGCACTGCTGACTAAAGCAAGGCAGAGAGTAAAGCTGCCCTCCTGAATTTCACACCTGGAGACCTGCCAAGGAAGAAGGAACCTCAACCAGCCTCGCTGCTCTCCTGTCGAGGCGCCGTCTGTTCGCTCACATTTGCCAGGTGGGAGCTGTTTATCATTTCACAGCAATTCTGCAGGCTGAAGCCTACTGACCTGTGGGGAAATTGCTCAAAGGGCATTTTATAGCACTTGAAGCTTCATCTATGCCTAGTGATGGGCTCACTGCTCTAGTTTTGAAGGTGTTTCCTGCAGTGATTCTTTCATGAATTGCCACTTCATGGCATAGTTTCAATTTCTAAACATTCTGGGATCCCCTTGAAATAGCCTTAAGGGAAGTGGCAGGTTCTGAAAGTCTTGATGCCCTCTTGAAAGCAATTCAGATGCCAAATGTTGGTCTCAGTACTGGGAAATGAGCAGAGGGCTCTGCCTGGCTTGGTGGTGACTGAGGGAGAAGGGCTCTGACCTTTGAGGATGTTTGAAAGGGAAAATACTAATTGCTGTGTTTCTGTGAAGGGCGTGATGAGAGGCACAGATGGGCAGGGTGTTTGTTTCTTTGGCTTCTTGTTTTTAATTTAGCTAAAGGGACTGGGAAATTTCATTGGCAGATAAGAAAAAATCTACAGCAATCTAAGTGAGCCACATAACCCTGGCAGCTGCCTTTCTGAATATTTTAAATCCCACTGCAAAACTCACCCCACCTTCCTAAGCGGAGCAATCTTCTCACAGCCCAGGTTCGCTGCGATGCTTTTATTTTCTCACTCTTTATCCAAAGTGCCATGAAATACTAATCTCTGGTGGCTTTGTTCCTCCTGAGCAGGGGTGCTGCTCCTTGGCCTCTCTCTGTGGCTTTCCCCATGTTTGTCCCAGGCCTGCCCTCGCCCAGGGTGTGTCAGTGATGTGGATCCCTGGCTGCTGCTGGTGCTCTGTGGCAGTGTCAGTGATGTGGATCCCTGGCTGCTGCTGGTGCTCTGTGGGAGCAGGATGGGAGCAGCGAGTGCTGGCAGACACCCCTCAGGACATGTCCCCTCTCAGAGCAGGGGCTGTCCCTGCCACGCTGGCCCTTCCCTGCTGCTCCAGGCTCTGCAGACCGTCCGAGGCCCTGCCTGGAGCTCCTGGCAGGCCATGGGGCTGGGCTGTGTGTCTGAGGGCCCTGCCTGGAGCTCCTGGCAGGCCATGGGGCTGGGCTGTGTGTCTGAGGGCCCTGCCTGGAGCTCCTGGCAGGCCATGGGGCTGGGCTGTGTGTCTGAGGGCCCTGCCTGGAGCTCCTGGCAGGCCAGGGGCTGGGCTGTGTGTCTGAGGGCCCTGCCTGGAGCTCCTGGCAGGCCATGGGGCTGGGCTGTGTGTCTGAGGGCCCTGCCTGGAGCTCCTGGCAGGCCAGGGGCTGGGCTGTGTGTCTGAGGGCCCTGCCTGGAGCTCCTGGCAGGCCATGGGGCTGGGCTGTGTGTCTGAGGGCCCTGCCTGGAGCTCCTGGCAGGCCATGGGGCTGGGCTGTGTGTCTGAGGGCCCTGCCTGGAGCTCCTGGCAGGCCATGGGGCTGGGCTGTGTGTCTGAGGGCCCTGCCTGGAGCTCCTGGCAGGCCAGGGGCTGGGCTGTGTGTCTGGCAGCGCTGCAGGCACTGGGAGGAGGCTGCAGGGTTGCTGTGGTTCTGTGCCAGCTGGCACGGCTGGGGCAGGCACTGAGAGGGGACCAAACCAAACACACCCCGATGAAATGGCCCAGACAAACCTTCCCACAGCCCCACCATTCCTTCATGTTCTCCTGGCTTCATAAAGCACCTTGACTTCAAGGTATCTGCTCACTGCATGTGTGAATTTGGCTTGAACATCTGATAACTTTTATTTGTAAGTCTTAATTTTGGCAGTGTTTATGTGTGGGGTTTTTAAAAATTTATTTGAATTCTCTGGCTAAGGAAAAGTTTGAGGCTTAAATTACACAGTTGCATTAACAGCAGTCTGTATGTTAACTACAGTAGTTGGTGAGCTTTGAAAGGCTTGCTATAAATCACCTCAACTCATGGCATTTATATTCACTGTGTCTGCTGCTGCAGGACAGCCTGACACCCACAGTGTGTGTCCTATGGGGGATGAGTGGGACTTGTCCCATTTTGGTTCAATCTCAAATATATATTTTTTTTCCTCCCTCTTCATCAAGGGCTTTAATATGAGAGCTAAGACAGGCATTTGTAACTATTTTTTTTTCTCAGGGCTGAACTCCTGTGTTTCAACATGAAATTTGTAATCCAGCAGTAATGCCTGGGTGTTGCCTGGACCTCCAGGGACTGCTGGCATGTGTTTCTCCAAAACTGATGTGCCTGTTGCAAGCAATTGTTCTCTGAAGTCTGTTCAAGCTCTCAGCTTGTTCTCCACAACGCCCCCACCAACCTGACAGTGCCTCAGCTGCCCCTGTGATGGAAATGCTTGATGGCACGTTAATTAATGCATCACCTTGTCAGTTCTTTGCAGTATTTTGTCTGCCTGGCCCTACCCTTGTCTTCTCTCATCTCTTCTCTTTGGATTGTCACCCCTCTGGATGACCTGCCTCCATGGATCTGTGTGTGCATCAGTCATGACACTGCTCCTAAAAAAACAAAGCTAGTGACAATGTGAGAGGACCCCACCAGGTGTGCCCTGGGAGGCCACCAGCTCACTTTCAGGAGATGCTGGGGCAGGGAATAGCACACACAGCTGCCTGTTCCCTCCTCTTTGTGCCCCTCACCCCATTAAGAAGTGAGCAGTCACCTGCCCATGATGATGTGCCCATCCAAACCCCAGATGTCTCTAACTGCACCACATACATGAATAATTTTAGCACCCTTTCCCTTTCAAAGTCCAGTTTGAACTTTCTGTCACTCCAAGCAGAACTCAGGAAGGATTCCATGGAAGTTCTCCCTGCTGTGGGTATTCCTGGTCTCCATCAGGAGCTCTGGAATCTCTCCAGGCTCTTACATCAGCTGGCAGATGACTCAGGCTGGGTGTCTGCACTTTCTGTCAGTGCTGAGGACACAGCTGGGTCGGGGAGCTCTGCTCAGCCTCATCTTTCCAGAGTGAGGAAAGAAGGCTGAGCCAGCTCCTGGTGTCACTCCAGTGGGTTCAGGAGGGTGTACCAGTGTCCCATGGGAGTCTGTGGGGCAGATAAGATTAAGAAGTGGTCATATATTTTTCTTCATTCTCTATGACACACCACCTCCCACCTTCTATTTCTTCATTCATCTGTGGAAATTTTAGTGTTTGTGCCAGTGAGACCACAGCAAAGTCTTTTTCAGATTGTCCCATTGCTCATTCTGGAAAACTGGGCAAATCTAATTCCTCATAATCTTATAATATCAGAAAAGGAAGTCCAGGGTTTCCTTTCTTCTCTGTAGTCCTATGGTCTCTTCTTTTCCCAGAAACTGTTAGTTTGACCATCCTGGAATTCCATTTTTGGGAGGTGTGCTCCTTTTGAGTGCATTTCTTTCATGTTTAGTTATACCTTTGGGGTACTTGGTTCCAGTTCTGGGGCAAATGATTGTCAGGAAAAGAAATAACTCAGTAATACATAGTGAGGGATGTCAGTTGTTCTTAAAGGTGGCAACCTTCAAAAGAACTAAGATTACTTTTATGGGAAATAAATTCTTGTTCAGTCCAACAGACAGAAGAGACTGTGGATTAAGTGGAGCCAGTGCCTAGATCAATTACTGGAATTAGTTCATGGGGGGAAAAAATGTCAGGAAAAAATGGGCTGCAGGCTGCTGTCCTGCTGCCTTCTGGGTGCATGAGTGCAGGTGGGAGCTGGAGCCCAGACCAGTATGCCGAAGATTATTCTTTACACCTGGGTGACTCTCAGGCTGGACACTATTGCTTAACAGAGATCAGTTCTGTGTCTGGTGTTAGTCATGCAAATAGCTCTGAAAAGCACTTAACAGGGGGGAAAAAACCACAGAGAAATGGGGAAAACAAAATAGTTAAAGTCCTAGGAAAAAAGCATTGGGATTTGATTGAGTTTTGAAAATAACTGGAGAGTGAGAATAGGGAAAGGTGAGGAAGGACTGCTTGGAAGTGATCTATGAGGAAAAGCAAATTTAACCAGATTGAAAAGGGTAAGGAGAAAAGAGGGAGTGATGGGCTCAGAGAGTCAATGGAAAGGGCACAGTGAAGCCAGGAGTGTCTGTGAGAAAATGGAAGAAAAGGTGGTTTTGGAATGAGGAAAGCTACAGGAGTCATGTGAAGAAAGGAGAAGAAAGTGTCACGTATATTATTTTTTTTTCCAAGTGATTTTACCTCATTCACTTTTCAAACAGGAGGGTGAAAGTCTCAAGCAGGCAGAAATTCTCTTTAAATTTTCATTGCTTTCAGCTTCCAACCACCCTGGAAACCCTTCAAGAGCAGGCTCTCACAGTAATTCAGCACATCTGCCTCTGGCTCCAAACGTGGGGGAGGCTTGGCTGTGCTCCGGGCAGCTGCTGGGACAGCATGAGAACATGAAACCAGAGCCCAGCCAGTGCCCTGGAGCACGGGGGAAGGGTGGGCTCTGCTTGCACAGCAACAGGCTGGAGAAAGGTTCCTGCCAATCCTCATTATGTTCAGATGGATTCATCTATCACTTTGTGGTCTTTCTGCTGACACTGTTGGTGAGGGGTCAGGCACCCCCTAACTGCTGGTGATGGGCAGTTTTCCATCCTGAAAATCCCACTGGAAGAAGTGATTTAGGATTATAGAAATTGGTTGCTCACCCTAGAAATTCTTGTGCAGCGCTCTTAAAAACAAATTAATTGTATGGTTACATATGTGCTTGTAGAGTATCCAGGCAAACTCTTAAGTACTGAGCTTTTGGGCTTGTAATCTTGCAGAATATGAAGGCTTTTCACTGGAAATGAACTTTGTTGATAATTTTCAACATTAAGACCAGCTGCTTCCTTGCAGGCATTTTAAGTGTTTATCATTCTGTACAATTTTTTACCTTCTCTAGTTTTGTAAACACGCAGTTTTCCCTTCACTGGGTAAGAGCAGCTTCTTGATGGGATTACTATGGGTATTTTTTCCCTCAGTGAGGGTTAATGCAGCAAGGGGCAATGGGAAGAAGTTGTGGGTTTTAGCTTACCTTCCCAGGGCAGTCTGAAAGTTCAAACATATGTATGAAATAATTAAAAATTACTTTGAAAATGGTAATTTCCTTTTCTGGATCCTGGACTATTTGTCTCTGTTGTCTGGATCATGCACCCCCTAAGCACACCATGCACAAGGTGAGTTACTGGAGCACCTTACCCTCTCAGGGTAAAATCAGTACTGGGAAAAGCATTTTGTTTTGCCTTTAGATCTTTGCTCTCTAATGCACTGAGTGACTCTGCATTCAGTTCCAGTAGCTACCTGTGCCTTGCCTGGTACATGAACATCTCTGGCCAGATGTTCAGGTCATCTACCAGCCACAGGCCTCTTTCTGCAGACCATTTCCCCAAACAATGTGGTGTCAGAAGAAGGGGAAAGCAGGAGTTTGTACCATTTTGTGATCTGTGGTGTCAGTGGTCACTTGCATTTGACATTCCAGAGGAGCAAATTCCCAGCTGGAGCAGCTCAGGCTGCTCTGATTTCTGTGTGTGCAGCACACAGGCTGACCCTGGTGTGAGATGGACGGGCACGAGGAGCCACCACCCTCCTTGTGAGGTGGCAAGTGCCTGTGCAGTGTCCAGCATGGGGAGATCCCCCCGTGAAGCTCTCGAGCTGCTCCATCTGTCCCCTCCTGGCTTGCACAGCCTAAGCTTTGCCTTCCCCTCTGCAGGACCCACTGCAGTGGCAGCAAAGCCTCAGACACGAAGCCCAGGACATCTCTCAGCAGAGACAGTGACTCCTGCCCGTGGCCCACGATCCCCCCACAGCTGTGGAGCCACGGGCCCTTCCCTGCAGTGGTTACAGACTCTGGAATTCCCCAGTGCTGCCATGATTTCACAGCAGCAGTGCCAGGCTCCAGCCCCCTGGTGCTGCACTCTGAGCAGATGTTGGAAAGCTTAATCGAGGCATTAGCTCCTGCAGAGTGCTTCAGCCAGCACAGTGGCATTTTGCAGCTACAATAATCTCCCCTTAGCACTTCCAGTTGTGTCACTGCTGCAATTAGCAATGAGTTTATAGCACTAAAAGAGATCAGTGAGAGCATTGGGGTTGGTTCCTGGGCACCAAGCAGCAGGGCTTCTAACTTTCACTTGTGATCATTAGGGCTAAAGAAAAATTACATTGACCTTTAAGAAATGACCAGGGCATTGTTAGAGTACATGGGATTTAGGAACCAAATGTTCTTCTGAGTTCTTTGTGATATGGCAATCTGACATCCCTTTAAAAATCTCAGTGTTAGATTTCACTGAAAGCAAATGGATTTTTCCTAGAATCATAAAAATTGAGGCTAAAAAGGAGTTCTGGAGGTCACTGTTTTCAACCCCTTGATCAAAGCAGGTAGTTTTACATGTCAAACTCTGCTCTTGACACAGAGCTGAAGTGAGAGAGAGTCAAGAAGCCTTGAAAACACTACCAGAGATTTCAGTGACCATTGAAAAGGGTCATAAATAACTAACTGGTACTAACTTTTGAATGGTCCTCCCTGGTCCAAGTTTCTGAGCCCTTCTCCAGGCTCTTCTAATAGTATAAAGGGGGTTTTGATGTTTTCTGTGCTCACCAGAATGGTGTTGGAGTTGGTACAGATGAGGTGTTTAGCTGATTGCTGCTGGTTTCCCTTTGAAGCTGCAATTGTGCAGCAGCCCTTTGGAAAGCTGTTTGGGGACAGTATTGTCTCCTTGAATCCCAGGATCATTTAGAAAGGTGGTGTAAACACACTGGGCAATTCCTACTGCAAGCACTGATTCCAAAGGAAAGATTGAATTTTTTATGATATAAGCTATTTTTTTATATTCCACTGTTATTCCCCTGCTCCATTATTAGCTTGACCTTTCTTCCCTATCTCTAATTTGTTCCCAACCTTCCCCTGTAAAAGTAAAAAACTCCTCTATAAAACAGTTACCATGGTTAACTATGGTTTTTCTGCCCACAGCCCCTCTCCTTCCCCTGAGGATGCCATGCCAAGAGCCCTGCCATGGCCTGCCATGTCTGAGCTGAAGGTCTACATGGCACTGCTCAGACACATGCTTGTGATGTCCCTGTCCTGCACTGGTTTCAGATGTCTCTGAAAGAGCATCTGCTTCTTCAGCACACAGAGCTACTCATTCAGGAGGTGAGTGCAGTGCTTTTTGTTTACAGAGAAGCCTGGCTTTGAATCCCAGAGAAATATTCCTGCAAATGGCCTGTGGCTCATGGAGGAGCTCTGTGGACAGACATTCACTCCCAGTGGAGACCCATTTAGGTGATACTTATTCATCACTCCTGGGAGGTAGGGAGTGGAAGAAGGTGCACTCTGACATCCCAACAAAAAATATTTTAATTTTTTTTTTCAGTTTAAAAGTGTAACTTACCAGTGTAAATGAAGAACAAAATGGAGAAAAGTCTGTGATGAAATATTTAAGTTCTTCACATCTTGGTTTTTTCATCTCTGTGCCTCGGAGGGACAGCACACTCTCAGAGGCTGCTTTGTAGTGCCGGGGAGCAGCAGCATTTTGTCAGAGCTTGCAGCACCTCCCCTGCCTGCAGCCCTGCGCTGCTGCCAGCTGGGGCTCCCATGCAGGGGGAGCCAGTGCCCGGTGCTGCATCCCAGCCTCCCACACAACCACTTGTTACCAGAAGCCTGAATTAATCAGCTTGGAAAATTTATTAGGTTAGGAGGAATGACAGTGACCCAGAGAATGAACTCTGGCAGAGGGCTTGAAACAGAAGTTGGGCCTCTGCTTGTCCCCAGGAGAGTTTTGAAGGGTTTTATTCAGTAAAAAGCCTGCAACAAATGGTACCACAGAAATGTGGGGATGGCTTGGGGGCTATAAACCCCCCAAGGTTGGATTTCCAGAGACGTCTGTTTATGCCATCCTCATCTCTCTGTAAAATTCAGTAGAGAGCAATTTACTGGTCCAGCTTTTTCAGTAGGTGAAAGAGAGGCACACAACCCTGTGGAAAGACAAGTTTTAGTGGATTACAATGAATGCAGGGGCCCCTGCTGCCTCACCACCTGCAGCCCTCACCCTATTCTTCAGCCAAGCTGCCCAAAGACTGTAGCAGCCAGCTTAGGTGAACAGATATGGACACTCTGCAAAGAAATATGATAAGATGGGAGAAAGAAAAATCATACCTTCCAGACCCTTTTTCTGAAAAGTCACACAGGCAAATCAAAATATGTCTGAACAGTCTGAACCTGAGCTTTTGTTTCAGGCATCTAAGAGAGTTTTTCATTGATGAGGGTGTCTTGTGTCTACATGTGTGCATGACTTCCAGCAGCTCAGAAAGGTTTTGCCTTGGGAGCCAGCAAAGATGACATCCCACACAGTACAAATGAGATGCTTGCACCATTCCCTGATGTGCTTACAAAAATTCACAGCAAAAAGCTTTCCCTCCCTGCCTTCTCTCATGCCATGGCTGCAGTGCAGGCTGAGCCCACAGACTGGGAGTGGAACTGAGGAGTGCCCCTGCCAACGCATTCCAGTCCCTTCCAGCTCCTACCAGTCCCTGTCAGCCCCTTCCAGCCCTTCCAGCCCCTTCCAGCTGCCCATCCTGCAGCTGCCCTTCAGGTTGTCTCTTGTGTCTGGCCCGAGGGTGCCAGAACAGCTTCCAGACATCTGCCAGACACAGAGACTTCTGCTCTTCGTCTGGAGAAATGGACTGCACAGCCTGAAAGGCAAAAATCTGTTGGCATTCATGTACTATCAAGAAACACGAGAATCTGAGAATTACAGACAGGAACAAAGAACAAAGACATTAAGTTCCCAGTTCTGGTCTTTTTCTGTGCTATTATACCAGGAAGAAAACCCACTGAGACAAATGGACAGTTGAACTAAGAAATGTCATTACACCAGGCTGCTCTATTGCAGAAACATGCCTGGGCAGGTAAAACAAAGACATGTGGCTTCTTTATCTTTGGTGTTAAATAGTCTAACTTTCACCTTCAAGGTAAAGTATTTCCTGGCTTGTAATTTGTAGCAGGGTTTTGATTTCTCAAATCAGCTAGCGTCCTTCATTCATTGTAAACATGGATTTAAAAGCAGAGAGTAAAACCATCTAGGGCTAATTCATTCCTGGAGATTTTTTTATCAGGAGCTGCAGTCTTCATTATCTGAATTTTCTATTAGTAGCTGGAAGGTGTGCATTTCTCATAGAAACTACCACATGAAAATGTGAATAACACATAATAGAAAAGTGAGGAGGAGAAAAGGGCCTCTGACTGGCCCTTCAAATGGAGTTTCACAGCTGAAAAGAAGGGCAATACCCAGTAACAAACTTCCTGTCTGCTCAGCTGCATCTATAATATTGGTGTAGATTTTGAGCTTGTTTTTCCTTACTTCAATATTTTATCCTTCTGTCACCCACAAGCAGGTTCTTGAGTGACTTTTTGGAGATGCCCAGGGTGGTACTGTTGCTTCAAGGTGCTGTGACACAGACACAACCTCATGTGCCCAGTGTTGGATGACAATTTATGTACTGAGCTCCAAGGAAACCAGGGGATGTGGGCAGTGGTGCAGCTCACCCCACCACCCACAGCAAACCCAGGGCTGGCAGCACTGCCAGGGACACGCTGTGTCCATGGCAGGCTGAGCAACCCTGGGCAGCAACACCTCTGTCATCAGTGTGTGATCATGAAAGCACAGCCTGGCATAAGGGACTGAGTGGGATCTTTGGAAAACTCTGGGAATTTGAGCAGTATGGGGCTATGGAGAAGAAGGTGAAATTATGGTATATCAGATCGTGCCCTTGGTCACACCATGGTGTGATGGCTCTTCAAGAAGGAGATAGGTGTGTGGCTATGTGAGTCCTGAGGGTTTGTAATTGCAAATATTATGGGTATTTTTATTGCATTAATAAATGTATTAATATATAATTGATATAACATAAAATATATTAAGCAATTATATTAATATTGAGCTGTCAGGTGAGAGCTGGATGTAGAGATTAGTTCCTCCTCATCCTGCTATGTTATGCAAACCCATAGGAAAATTATTGTCTCATTCCCTTAATAATATATTGAATAATATCTCATACTCTCAGCTAATTATACCTGGGTCAGGTGGGTATAAATTAGCTGCTGTCAAACATAGCAACCAGGTCTGAAGAGAAACAAATGTCTGATTCAAATCTGACTAAAATCCGATAAATCTGGCACAGCTGCAGCCCACAGCTTCACATTGCACCTGGAAGGGAGTGATGTTTCCTCTGTCCCCATAGGGAGCTGTGGGATTTAATGGATGTTAATAAGATATCTGGGACTCACAAAGGCTGGGTACTGAAACGAGCATTGTGAGTGATGCAAAGCTGATAGACAGTTAAAGAAAATGGAAGAAAATGAATTGAAACTCTGTGAGACAACTCCACCCTGACCCAGAAAGTCAGTATCCTCCAAACTTCACATGCTCTTGGGCAATTCCACTGAAAACATTGACTGCAAATGCCTCTGTGCTTTGTATTAATCCTCAAGGCAAAAGTAAGGTCACTGCTGCAGAAGAAGTGGTAGCATTTTCATTTTAAAACAAGCCTAGGGCTTATTGAATCTTGCTCTAATTAGGAGGTCTTTTTTTTCCTCTCTGTTCTCCTCCCTGTGTCGTGCTGCAAGGCTGGCTTGTTTCCTTGGCCTTGAAGTGGGGGGAAAGCTTTTGTTGGAGATTTTTAAACTTCACAGATCTTTTGCTTCTGGCTTGTGTTTGATGGCTGTGCACAGGTCACAGGGAGCAGGCTGTGAGACGTGTCTGAGTGGTTTAGGAGCCCCTGAGAAGATGTGTTCTGCTCCCTTTGGTGCTGCACTGGGACCGTGGCCCCTTGCCCTGCTCATGTCACCAGACAGCAGGGCAGGGGGGCTGAGGAGGGGCCCTGGCTCCCTCTGGTTACACTCTGATGGTTTGAAGGCAGTCACTGAAGCTTTGTGATTCAGGGCATTCTTGGGTGAATTTTGGCTTTCAAGGCTTGAGATTTAAAAGCAATATGTTTGATCCCCGTTAAAAACAGGAATCAAAAGCCAAAAGAAAGCAACTTTGCCAGTTCTGCAGGTTGTGGAGTGACCAGCTGCCACAGGGTAAATCCCCTTCTGCTGTGGTAAGAGAGGCATTGCTCTGGCTGGGGCACTGGTGGGTGTAAAACAGAGTTTCACTGGTGTGGTGGAAGCTCACTTATGAAGACCTGTGCTTTCACCACCCAGGTCTCAGGCTGGAGTGAATTGGATGGTTCTGGGACACAATGCTGTGTTCATGGGCATTTTGGGGCATTTCTTCTCAGGATTGGAACTGATGTGGGGGTGGGTCCCTCAGACAAGCAGGGCAGGAGCAGGGCTGGCTGCAGCTGGGCTGGAGGGCTCGTGGGTCACAAGGGCACCATGACTGATAAACTGTGTGAGTATTGCACCAGCCAAGTGTGCAGGGAGGGGCCTCATTTCTGTCTAGGCTACTCCTTTCTCAACCCAGAATGAACTTTACCAAGTAGGAAGAGGCTCCTTTTTTGCTATCACACTGTCATCATCTTCTCTGGGTTTTTAATTTCCTCTGCCCCTGTCCCATTAACACTAAATAAGTGTGCTAGGGAGATAAAAATCAGCTTACAACTTTATGGACGATTGATTGAGAGAAAAAACAGTTTGCTGAGCATAGCTGGCTGAAGCCTGCATATAACCTCTTAAAAATTATTTACTAGATACTCAATAAAGTTTACCAGAATAGCCTGTTAAAATTGCAGAGGCAAGAGCCTCGGGGGAGATTTCCCTGCTCCACTCTGTGCCAGCCCAGCTGTGGCTGTTGGTAGAATTAGGAGTAAACACAGCTCCTATCGACACACAGTTGCTTTCTGTTTGCAGCAAATTTAAGTGTGATATTTATAGGCATCTCTGATCTCTTTTGATCCATTCTATCCATTTGAAGAAGCTGTGCTTTGAAAAAAACCACCGTATTCCTCTTTTCAGTGGTGGAATTAGAGAAAAAATGCCAAGACACCAACTTTCAAGATGCTTTTGATGCCTTTAATGTTTATTTTAGTACCTAAAATATATTTGAGGGCCCGATCCAGCAGCAGACATGGGTAAGGGAAGCAGCAGCAGATCTTATTGCACATGAGTTTGTGGCTAACATGTCTCTGTAGTGCCAGGCTCAGAGGTTATCACACATACTCCCACCCAGAACATGAAGTCCCTGCTGGAGCCAGCTGGTGCAAATACATTTGTACCAAGCATGCTCCCCCTGGTCATGCATATTCATGACATGCCATAATGCTCTGTGCAGTGAGCACATTATCAGCTCTGGCTGACAAATGGATCTCTAATCTAATGTATGGATGTCACACATGGATCATGGGAACTTTGAAGGGAAATGCGTTCCTGGGAGATGAGCTGCTTTTGTTACAGCACAGAGCAGAGTGGTACAAAGTCTCCTGAGGTTGGGTGGCACTCAGCAGCTGACGAACTGGAGACAAAGGCACCTCCCTGTCACTGGAATTGCTGCTGCTGTCTGGAAGAGGAAGCTGTGCTAGGAGCAGGAGAGGCTGGTTCAAGAGAGGTGTTCAGAGAAGAAAATAGCATGGCCCCTCTGAAGTACCTTGGCTGAAGCCTGGGAGACCACAGACTCAGAGTAAGGCTGAAATGGAGTTTCCTGAGCACGTGGAGCTCAGCATGCCAAGGCACACAGTAACCAAGGTTCTCCAGCCCCATCCAAACGGTGCCATCACACCTGTTCTGTGCAGCTACATCACATACAACTCCTTTGCCTGTTTTTGAAAGAAAACATGGTCTTGAAGGCAAAGGTGTTCATAAAGGATTTGTGCTGACAACAAACCAGGACATGCTCAGGGTGTGGCTCAGAGGCAGCCCGACCATTCAGCGGGTGCTGGATGATCAGAAACTTCTCAGTTCATGAGCCTTTCCTGTGCTGCACATATTTACACATCCAGAGGGCTGTTTTGTGCTCAGTACTGAGGCTGAACAGGGCATAGCTCAACTGATGCTGCTTGCTTTGTGCACACAATAAACCATCAACAGATGGTGGTGGATTGCTTGTATCCTTTCCTCTGTGTAATTTCACAATCCTGCCCAAGCAGACTCTAATAAGCACCACAGGTAACCCAGAGGCTGAAGAACCCACATCATCCCTTCATATTGACAGTGCAGCATGAAGAGCTTTAATGAAATCATTGTTCTATTGATGCAATCAGACCATGGCACACTGTCACTGCCCGCAGGGTTTTAGCAGTTAAGAGCAATCAGTTAAGTGTTAATCTTGTGCAGCACAAGAGCACGCTTGAGCTCTGAGCTGAAGAGCAAGTGATGATAGAAGCCAGGTAAACAGCACCCATAAAGGCCGCAGTAATAACCTGGTGCAGGTTTTTCAAGATTGTGGTATCCTCTGTAGCCCAGCTTCTTCATCCAATTGAAATTCTACCACATGAAATCCATTGGAAAGCTCATGTCAACTCTGAACTCACATAATTGTTATGCCTCATTAATTTGGTGTGTTTATCTGAATTGGCTGGTGTGTTCCTGAAATACGTAATCTAGCATTTAAAAAAAAAAACCTGATTGCTTCACAGAGCTTTGAATGGCTCTAAGTGAAAACTGCTCTGTTGCTCATTTGTCTTTCTCATTGGAATGCAATGGATAGCTCACAAATGAACAGGACTGGAAAGGTGTTTAATTTATGAACCAAGATGTAGTTCTAAATAATGCCTAATTAAATTCATTCATGACCTGGCATGTGATACCTAGCTTAGCCTGGGCATTGCAAACCATTAGTAAACACTTTAATTGTAATAATTGCCACTGGCAGTAATTATTTTCAGGAAGGCAGCTAATTTCAATCAGCAGAGGGAATCTGAAAGGTGAGAAGCACGTGTCCTTGTCTTTTTGAAGTACCAATAAAAGCAGCTGCACAGCAGAGTGACAAATACTGGGCAGTGCTTTGCAGGAGCAAGGGTGAGATTTGGAGAAGCTGAGGACAAATCCCAGGCACTGGAACCCCCTCCTTCAGCAGCAGCCTCTCAGGCAGATCAAGAGGGAGCCATGGAAGGTGCTGCCAGCCCAGATGCTGCAGGAGGGGCTGCTTTAGGAAGATGTAAGGCACAGACATGGGGATGTACAATGGCTGCCTGTGCTGTCTCTGGTTCATTATCTGGGCCAGGAGCCAGCACCCTGCCACGCTGCTGAGGAGGAGCTGCCAAACTCTGAGGGAGCTGTTTAGGCTGGCCTGCACCACCTCCATGTTTGATTTCTGGAAGATGGAAAAAACTGGACCTCAGCCCAAAAACTGAGAATTGAGCATGGGATTGTTGTCAAATGCTGCAATTAGACACAGAGCTGTAGACAAGGAATAAAGTGCACCATTATTTCTTTGTTAAATTAACTTTTCCACCAAAACCCTGTGATGCTCACTGGGAAGATGTCACTTGTAATTTTTTTCCCTGTGCACTCAGCGTGGTTCCGTCTTACAGGCACTTTAGCACTGAATTAATTGCTACATTAATGGATGTCTATAGTCCATTAGTAAATTAAGACCTGATGCTAATTCTCTTGGGGGGGAAGAGAGGGGTGTCTATTTAGTACCAAATCATTCAGTTCGTTGCCAATGGACTCTAAATGTTCAAAGGCAGGAAGAGAAGTACATCAAAGACGCTTTAATTTGAAAAGCATAGGGGAAGCTGATCTCCAGGCCTGTCCATGTTACAGACTGTAGAGCAGCACATAAATTAGCTTTGCATTTATAATCAAGCACAACACTAGGGAGTGGCTAGGATGAACCTCTACCATCAAGCATTTTCTTGAAATAGCACCTGACCATGCAGGTTTTGGAAGGGTACAGGTAACCTGGAATTTTCTGGAGCTATCAATTTAAATGAGTGAGTTTTTTCCTGCCCGCTCTCCAAATCTGACAGACTTGATCAATCATCCTTGAACTCCAAAATAAATTTAGGAGAAGCCAGCAATACAAGGGCGAAGAAAACAAGGACAGGAGTAAACACAACATTGTTAAATTTGGCAGAAGTCTGCTTTGGACCCTGCCCAGAGGTCCCTGAATCCTGAGTTTGTCTCTGTGTCAGGAGTGCTGCTGTTGTTCTGGTGTGGTTTGAGGTCACCCCATGGCAGTGGCTGCAGTGATTGTGGCCAGGTTTGTGTGGCTGTGCCCTGCTCCATCCCCTCTCCCTGCCTTGGGAATGGGCAGCCCTACCCAAGGCTGCACTGCTGCCTGCTCAGGAAATCCAAAAAACATCTGCATGCTCAAACTCCTGCCAGAGCTCTGCTGCCTTTTCTGCTCTAGGAATGCAAGTCACGTTTATGCATTTTACCTTTAATAGTATACAAAAATGAAATTTGTTCCATAAGGGAGGAAGTCACCATCCAAAAGCTGTTCATGTGGGTTTTTCCTCTCTGCCAGCAAAAATATAGCAGTTAATTAGGCTGGAAAACCCAAAGGAAAGTGAATTCTGATGGCCAATCATGAAGTGGCATGGAAAATATCTCCATGACAACAGAAATTTATAGCACTTCAATTTTAATATATCAATGGATAAGGGTAGTTTCACAGGCACTGTGCAGAAGACATACCCCTTTCTTCTTCTCTTGATAGTCCTTGGATTAAATGGGAGCCATGTTTGTGTGGTCCCAGATGTGATAGTGAAAACAACATTATGAAACCTGGAAGTTCTGAATGCAAATACACCACCAAGGTGAAAACTGACTCTGCTTTGTAGGACAAATATTTGGTCCTTTTTTTGGTTAGATACTGCAGTATATCATAGTGATTTCTTCCCATATTTTAGTGCTATGTACCTGTTTACCTACTCAAGGCTCAGTTCAGTGCATGTGGCATAAGGAGGTGTCAGTTCCCATCCCAAGAGCACGGTCTACTTCTTGCAGAGGTTATCAGTAATTGCCATCTTCTGATGTTACTGTTTTATACCCCATAATGAATTCCAGGGTACAGAAAAGCAAAGAAAGGAGAAGATGAGTTCAGAGATCATTGCTACGATCCCAAAGTCTGACCTACATTCTCTGCTCATGAGGAGCAGGAGTATGATGCTTCCATCTTAAATATTGTATTTGAAATATTTTGTAAATGCATCCATGGGCATGAATGTCTCTTAAAGGAAATGTCCTGTAGTATTTAGTAGTGAATGAATCATTCAGACATCCATGGATATTTCATTGATAATTTCACTAAAATTAATCTATTTGTATTTTAATTTAAGAATCAAACTTAAATATGATAGTATTGGCTGTTGGGGATATTTACCTTTTGTTCTTTTAAATCCTAGCAGGAAATACATCACTTTTGATCAGATTTTATAGGATGCTCCTGCCCATGAAAGAGCATCTCATGACTTCACCTACAAAGAACTCAGCTCTCATTTTCACACACTTGAGCATGTTTTGTGTGTCTCCTTCCCACCAGCCATGCCTTGGACTTGGCCTCCTGGGCAGAGCTGGCTGGGAGTGCTCAGGGAGAGATATGTGTCTATAAATATATGAAAATGGCAGGGTGAGGAATCATAGCCTTCTGGTTTGTTTTCTGTAATACAATATGGAAAGTGCTAACAGGATTAGCCTTTTGTGATGACTGATAACAATATATTAAAAACAAATGTTAATAGGCAGCATGAAATTGCTAACAAAGTAGAAATTTGCTAATAAAATTCAATGGACCTAATTTAAACTTTGATAATGTATCTAGCCTTGAGAGCCCTTTTCCACAGAGCCAGCAGTGGGATGCTGAAGGAGAAGGATTTTCAGTGCAGTGCCCAAGGCTGCCCACGCCTCTGAATTCTTACACTGTTTTTCCTGCTGCAAAGTGACCCCTGGCACCTGGGAAGTGAACATTTCCAGGTTTTCAAATAATCCAGGAGGGGTGAACACTGTCTGAGTGTGTTACCTGTGTGGAAACCAAGGTGAGCCAGAACCTACCCAAGCCTCCCCTAGACTTGGGGCTCTCTGGTGATACAGTGGCAACAAGAATGGGTGGAAAGCTTAGCTTTGGGGCACATTTTGTTTACTTTTGTGTGTTGACCTGGGCAGCTCTAAAATTATCCAGGCTCCCAGTGAATCTGCAGAGCTGGTAGGAGGAATCAGAAATCTGGGTGAGCTGGGGGTGAGCAGACTAGGGTCAAAGCAGGGTAGGACCTGGGGAGAGCAAATAACTGATGCATGCCCTGCAACACCCTGGGTCCTAACTCTGCAGGGCATCTGGGCTGGCTTTGTCCTCTGGCCATGATATAACCATTTCAGTCTTTAGAAAAACTTTGGAAATTCCATTACTAAAAAAAAATTAATAGATTCAAAACCAGCCCATTTAGGAAGGAAGTGAGAGCAAGGGCAGAAAGATGAGACAATGCATGGAGGGAAAATTGGTAAAAGCAGACAAAGGAATCTAAAATGAAGAACAAATAAATTAATTGGATAAATAGTTGGACAAAAACTGGCAAACCAGAACAGAGACACGTGTCCTGTAATAACTCTTTCTGAACTACTCAGATTAAAGGAGAAAGTAGAGATCAAATGAGCTCATTTAAGCAGATGCCAGGCTCAAAGGATAATGTGAACCTTAATTACTAACTCTTACTCTTCCTTCTCATCTTAACTAAGTGAATTTCCCAGACAGTATTTTTGAGTTTTGCCAGACAGGAACCCAACTGCACATTTCAACCAAGGGCTTTGGCAAGGTCGTCTTCCTCAGCACGTTCTTCTTTCCGTTTTTCCTTAGATTTAATTATTTTCCAGCCTGGCCTACCTGCTCCCATGCTGAAAATCACTTTAGAAGGTATTTATGAGCAGCCCAGAGAGTGGCTCAGATGCTGCAAGGCCCTGCTCCTCTGTCAGTCGGGATGTCCTTTGCTGTTCCTTGACCTCGTCTCATCCCCATGGCTGCAGACAAAGGTCCTGCCTTGGTTCTGCTGTACCCAATTTCTGCAAGCTTTTAGGAGCACTTCACAACATTTTCCCACTCATATTTGAGCCTTCATGTACTTCCTCAGTGTGAGACACTTGTAAACTTTGGGGTCATTTCAGAGGGGTTTGGATCTCCTGGGGCACTCCTTTTCCTGTATGGTGAGCTCAGCATTTGCAGCTGTGGGGCTGCCCACCAAGGGCTGGGAGAGTTCAGTTCTGAGGAATGTCCATTGCCCACATCACACTGGAGACTGAGCTTCTTTCTACTCCATATGAATTTTCAAGATGTTAAAGAGTCACTGCATCTCCACAGGAGTAAATGGGAAATGTATGTCAAGTGAGGTATGAGAGAAAATTACATTTTTTAATAGGTTTGCATTTTAAATGAATAATCAGTCCACTGATAAAATATAACGACTTGGGACCACAGAAAAGATTCAAGGAAAGGCAGTGTTTTCCTTTTTTCTCACAAGTGACTCTCAGCTGAGAGAAATAACACTCTTTCTAGAGCAGCAACTATAGCAACAGGAGGATTTGACTGGATAGAGGTCAGGGAGTATAAGCTGTTTTTCACTGCTGATTTTAACATGCCATCTTCACAATTGGCTATTACTTGTGGTGTTAGGAGCCTTTTGTTGAGATTCTATTTCATCCGGTGCTACGGTGTGCTGAATAATTAAAGCTGTCAGCACAAAAATGAAGTATCTATGCACCTTTGAGAACAACTCCAAAATAATTTGATGTCCCAGTTATCACAAGAAAATTATTAACAAAAGAAGCTATCCACAGGGCCGGAAAAAAATATGCTTTGAGAGCATCTCTGTGTATTTTCCACATCATATTGCCTAGAATGTTGTCACCAGTGACAGTCACATGAAATTTCCTGGTAACTGCAGTGTGTAGTTTCTGTAAGTGTGTTGGGGGTGAAATTCATGCACCTCCCATCAGAGTAGGAGAGCAGAAAGCAGGGGCTTGCAGGTGAGGCAAAAGGGTGTTCTGTACCCAGCCACAATGCTCATTACCCCACTGGCCTTCAGGAGGGAAAAGGTTCATGACATTTTCATCTTCATGGCCCAAGCCATGGCCTGACCTGCTGGGATGCTTTGTGGGTGTTGTCAGAGCTATCAGTTCAGAGCCACCTGTGTCCCACCAGGATGCAGGCAGGCAGAGGAAAGGCTGAATGCTGTCCCTCCTCTGTTTTTTCCCACTGAGCACACCTGTGAGCACTCTGAGGTCCTTTTCTGCTACGCTGTGAGAACAACCTGGTGTTATTTTTGAGGGGTGGGACAATATTGGGAATACACAGCTTGCTTTGCAGCCACAATAACAATTAGAGATTAAAGATCATTGGCACAGGCTTCTCCAGACAGGAGGAAATTCAGGAGGAACAAAGCAAAAGCAGCAGCACTTTCCTGGGGATGGATGGGGGGCGTTCATACACCATGGGCTGTGTGTTTGCTCTGAGTGTGCTCCCTGTTGGTGACAGGGATCCTACTGCCATTTGTGGCTTTCTTCTGCAGGGAGGGACACACACAGCTCTCAGGGTCTTACTGTAGCAGAATCATGCCAGAAAAACACTCCCTCTCTGAAATTCCTTACTGACATTAACACAACCCAGTTATTCCAAGCGCTCAAAATCTCAGTGCACAGGTCATACAGCAGGCTCCAGCTGCTCATATTTTAGGACTGCTTCAGAATTGTGTGAAAAATGTGCAGCTAAATAGAGGAAAATACAGTGGCAGTGCTCTCTGCATAACGTTCTGGGGCTGGCAGTTTTCACAGGGCTGTAAGGACTGGCTTGGCTTTGCCATAACCTCCCACAGAAGTGCTGTGCTTCTTTTTTTTTCATTACACCTGGTTTTAGGTCCTCTGCATCATAAAGGAAATGGGTGCCTTGTGTGGTTCTGTACAATAATATCCCTGTAGCTCATGCTGAAGTTAAAGATAAACCCTTATCTTCCCTGGGTTTCTTGCATGAAGCTCCACAAATCCTGAAGCCATTAAACACAGGCAGACTTGGGTCTCAGTGGAGCTACTCATATATTCTGTCCCACAGGTTTGTCCAGAGGCATTTAGCTGCTCAGAGGCACAGAAACCTGGGTAATGCCTGTTTGTAATTACCTGTTCTAGCTGGACACATGGCTCAGCAGCAGAGCTGCCATTTGCACTCACCAGGGCCCCTGGATGTCACTCATCTGTGCCTGGGCCATGGGTTAGCTCCAGGGGACAACCCAGCCCCACAAAGCCACTCATGGTGGGCTGGGGGCAGTCAGAAGGGTAAAAGTGTGAACCTCATGGGCTCAGACAAGGAGCCCATGAGAGATGAGTAGGTAAAGCACTCAGAGCCATCAGGGCAGCCCTGTGCTGAAGAAGGGCAAGAATATATTAATCTCTAATCTAAGGCCAATGGAAAGAGTAATTTCCCCAGAAGCCAGAGCTGCTGTAGGTTGTCCTTTTGCTGGAAACTTGGTTTTATCTGTGTTGAACTTGGGAAGTTATCACATGCCCAGAGGCTGGGGTGGCTTTAGAAACAAGCTTGTTTGTGTATGTGCTCCACATGGAACAATTTAATATTTGGGTTTTTCATGAAGTTCCAGTGTCTGCTTTTAATAAAATGGCCTGCAAGCAGTAAGATTTGCTCTTGCAAAGGGGAATAAGTGACTCATGCCTTTTGGGGTCCCATTCCTTCAAGGCAGACATAACAAGCTGCTTTGCCCCCTGTTTTTGCCCAGGGCTTAATTTCACTCTCTGTATATACCCATATATATATATACATATACATATACATATATATATACACACACACACACACACACACACATATATATATATATATATATATATATATATATATATATATATATATATATATATAATGCACTAAATACAGAGTGTAGAATAAAGTATATATGTACATGTGTATGTGTCTGGAGTCTGGGGACACAGAAATAAATCTATATATAAATACATGGGGTTCTGTATATAAATATACAGAGTTAATCTCTTGGGGAGGGGGATTCAGCTGTTGAGGGGCTGTTGCCCTTGGTGTCAGTGTGTCCTGTGGAGGAGGCAGCAGAGCAGCACACAGGGCTTGCCTAAAAGCTCCTGTGGGCACACAGCCCTGGCATGGAGCCCCAGGGCTTGCTGCTTTTGCTGGGAGAAGCTCATGGGGCTGCAGGAGCTGAGCCATGGGAATACCACCCAAATCCCATGACCAGTTCCCATTGGTGCCTTGCATCAATTTATGTTTAGCTTGTGACTTCTGCCCCTTTCTCCTTCCCTGCCAGCCTGTAAGGTTTGTTGTGCTTGTTAGGCTTACCAAGCCCTTACAGCAGAGCCCATCTCCTTCTGAACAGATGTGAAGTGCACTGCAATGAGTGTTTGGTGCATTCAGCTGATGCCTCCTCACTGGCACTGGCCTGGCTGTGTCCCCAGCATGGCCACTGCCCACGTGGCACATCCATCATTGCCTGTGCAATGGGAATGGCAGTGCTGCTCCTCCCTGCTGCCCTTCCTCCCCTGGGGGCTGTTCCCCATCCTGGAAATCAATACACACTGCTAAGAATTGCTAACTAAACCTCCAGCTCTTGAAAATGGACATAATGTGCTTCTTTCTCCCTGTTTGATCCCTTATTCAGTGCAACTCCCTGTCCCTCTCTTGGCGTTTGGCCATTTGGGTTTCTATAGGTTGATGATTATAAAGTTGTGTTCATATTGCATCGCTGCATTCTGCTGCATCCTTGGAAGTGATGCCACTTGCCACAAGAACAGCAGATGGACAGAACATTATGTAAAGAAAATTAATCCTTCTGTGGTGGGAGTTCCCCAAAATGGCAGAAAATCAAGGCAATAAATTAAGTGCATAAATATTTGCATCAAAGTCTAAACCTGCAGGGCACACAGAAAGGGCCTATATGGTTAAATCTCCCATTTTTTATTGCTTTATCAGACAGGGCCATTATTGCATTGTAAAGGATGTATACTTTCCCCCTCATGAGGAGGAGAGAACTGTACAGCACCAGTAAATCAGGCTATAAATTGCTGAGATATATAAGGCTTGATTCTGAGCCCACTGGAGTTGAGGTCCAGGCTCTCATGCTGAGAAGGTGTGCATTTGGCTACACTCCTGCCCCTCTTTCTTTATTTCCAATTACCTAGAAGAAAATAAAAGACCATTACAGATGGTGTTGTTTAAGGAAGTAGGGGCCAGCTTTTTAGTTGTAAATAGGGATTGTTGGGAAAAGCAATGGACAGTGCAGTGCTGATCAAATGTTGAGGCTGTGTCTCAGCTTTGGGGATGTCCCAAGCAAAGCAGTCTGATACTGAGTGAGCAAGCATGCTGCAGCTGCAGTGTTTGGAAACAAATGAGGGCCAAATTCATTCCTGCTGGCTCTGATGTGAACAATCAGAAGGGGAAAATAATCAGCAAATTTTACAGTCAGCTATTTCTGCTCCAGAAATGCAGAGGAAGCCACAGCAGTGAGTACCTCACACCCCTGTGGGCTTTTCCCCCTTCAAAATCATGTAGGTTGGTCAAAAAGGAAAGGCAGGCTCTGCCTTCTGTGAGCTGACACGCTGTGAGAAATCCAGTGTTATGGTCTGTGTACTGAGGGATGTATTTCCATCTGCATTTCCATCTAGATCATGTTAGGATCTAAGTCAGACCGATCTTTCAGTTTAATGGTTAAATGGAGAATAATAAAACACTTCTATGAGCAAGTGTGGGGCTGATAAATGAAAAAAATAGGAAAATAAATAGCCAACAGCTCCCATTTGGGATCAAACAGGACTTTTTTTGTCAGATTGAAATTTAAATGATGTTTGTTTGGGTTTTTTTCTATTGTTGCTGTCTTTCATCCTTCCTAAAAACGGATATTAAACTCAATTCCACAGGAATTTACTTTAGAACCTAGCAGCAAGGTTAAAAGCTGAGATATTGTGTGTTTTACCTGAAGAGAGGAAATGTTCCTGCAGTGTTGTTGAAGCTGAGAAGCAGAGATGTGCTGGAGTTGAGTGCAGTGATCACAAGCCCTGAGCAAGCACGTGAGCCCTGCCCAGGCTCCTGCTCTGGGGGCCTCTGTCCATCCCTCAGGTGCTCGTGGCTCCAGGTCTGGAGGGACTGGGACTGGTCCCAGCAAGAGGCCAGTCCTTGCCATGGCGAATGCAGGCTCATGTTAATAGTTTACAGGAGAAAAGCCTCATTTCCCCCCAAAAGAACAGCAGGAAAAGCCCCAGCTCTTTGTGGCTCTATGCAGGACACAGGGCTGGGTGCTGCTGGGTGTGCAGGTAAATAGGACTGGAGAAAACACTTGATGGGTTTTTGGACTGTTTTCAAACAATGAAGCTTTAAATGTTGGTTAAATCCTTATGAAATGGTGCTAAGCCAAGTCCTGTTTCTCTGGAAGGGAAAGACTTGAGGTTCATGGAGGAATGTTAATTGTAAGTATTTCTTTATGTATGTCTTCCATCCCTTTTATTCAGGATTGAAAGAGTTAATATAAATTGGACTAATTTTTTGCTCTGCCCTCAAAAAAATTTTTTTTTGTATTAAGAAAAACATTAGGTAAGTGAATTCAGTGATGTTTTGCTACAAACCTGTCTGCCTACAAAGAAAGTACTGAGGATAAAAGAGTCCAGCAGAGTTAGATGTAGTGAGATTTGATCTAGGGGACTAAAACATCCACAGTTACCAGCTCAAGAAAAAAATATCCCCTTTTCCTGCTCTGTGCAGCCTCCCAGAGCTTTCCTGGGAGCATTAGGTGCACTGCTGGTCTTGAGGGCTATTTCTCAGCCCCTGAGATGGTACAGGTGTTAGACAGTGGAAATGACAAGTTTTGGCTATCTGAAAGAATCCAGGACTGATTTATTCCATCTGAAAGAGTTCTGGGGTGCACACAGAGCAGTGCTGAGCTCTTGGACAGTGCAGAGCTCCAAGGGGAGCATTGCTTCTCCATCTCCTGTGTTCCCCTGCCCTGCAGGCACCTAACCCTGAGCCTACTGGGGAAAAAAAAGTAGAAAATGCCATTCTCCTTTGGGGAACTTTATTTTGACTGTGCCCTTAAATGGAAAGATTTTGAATCAAAGCTATTTCCACAGGAACCAAGAATTCAGGGTGTTTATTTATCTCCTTGTCACTAATAAAACCAAATTGCCTGTTAAAAATAGTCCTTGTGCCTTATGCAAACAGGCAGGGGATGATGCAGCAGGCAGGGAATGAGACAGGAAAATGAGTGATCCCAAAATTACTTCTCTGTCTGCCACAAGGTTTGGGAAAGGTCTCAGGTCTCTGCTTTGCTGTGTGAAGCCTTGGAGGCAGAGCCTCCTCCTGCCAGGAGGTGTTTGCTGCTGCCTGGGGTGTCCCAGCCCTGTGGTCACTCCAAACAACCAGGCTGGGAGCCACCAGTGCTTTTATGCAAACACTGTTATTGCCAAAACCTCAAACAGGACTTGGGCTTCCAGGATGGCAATCTCCTGAGGAGCTGGTCAATTGAATATAACAATTCCTGTGAAAACCAGTCATTTATCTCTCATTAGGTGTGATTTTTTATACCAGGGCCCTCCTGTCAGACCCAGCTATCTCAGGCGGTGCTGGGGCCACTCCTCCTGGTGCAGAGGGGTGAAGGGAGGAGCCACAGAGCTCCTTCCTTTGCAGCTGCACCCTGCTAAACAACAGCTGTGGTGTCTCCAGTGGGAGCAAAAACTAAAATCACTCAGTGTGCTGGGGCTACCTAATGGGTTATTCAATACTTGTGTAGCAACCTGCAGCCAGGAGAAGCAGCAGGGCTGTTTCATCAGAGGAATAACTCCTCTGATCAAAGGTCTTGGTGAAGCTCCTGGTGGGTCAGAAGAGGAATGAGACTCAAAGTGCAGGAACAGGAGAAAGGATGGGACAAACCTGCAGAAACAGCATGGCCCGAACCCACACATCATCTTTCAGCTTCTCCCCAGTCACATTGGCTTTCTAATGTTTCATTTATGCCCAGCTGAAGTAACTCAGGCCCTGCAGGGACAGATGGGAAGAGGCAATGCTGGAGCACATGCAATACATGAGGGAACTGCTACACAGGCTTGCATTTGCAAAATGTTTTTAAACTGCATATTTGTCAGCAAATAAATGCCACACTGAAAATCATTAGGAATAAAACAGCAGCAGGAAGCTGTGGACATGACCAACAATTGGCCTGGAACCTTTCACCTTTATCCACTGAGCTGTATCTGTGATTGTGTCCATGTCACAGAGACCTCCTGAGGGTTCTCCTCATGTGACACAGGCATCACCCAAAGGGCTGTCACCATTTCAGAGACACCAGTGCCTTTCCCTTTCCATGTGTGTGTGGGTGTGTGTCCCCAGCACGCTGCAGCTCTGTCCCCACTGCAGGCAGCAAAGCCCTGAGGCAGCACATGGGGCACGTGCTAATATTTATCCCTTTGCTGGTATTGATTACTCCCTCAGGGACTTACAAATAATTCAGTCTGAATAACAGCATCCAGAGAGTGCAGCTGCAGTGACTGGTGATGCATCAGACCTGAGGGAGAAGAAAAGAGCCTTCCCTGGAAATTTTCATGCATGGACAGGTGCTCTGCTGTGTGGGTGGACATATTTCACCACCCTTGCATGCAGTGATGGATGGGTGACAAAACACCTCCAAAAAGACAGAATAGGAAAGTTACAGCTCAAAAGAACTTTCATGAGATTTACCTAACTATGAAGCAAAACCCAGTGCAGGACAGGGTCACCATGCTGGGATCTGGCTTTAGGAGCACAGCCTGGGGTCCCCAGCCAGCAAAGGCTTCTGTCTCTTCTGACACATTCTGATGCTGCAGCTGATTTCCCAGTTAGGTTTGGAGATGACAGGGCTGTCACTCAGCTGTGCTTTTTCACAGTAGTTTAAAAGTCAGATAGTAAGCAAAACTCCCAAGCTCCTGATGATACCTGTCTCAGGAGGTAGTTTTCTCACCAGAGTATTGACTGGTGCTCTGCTAAAAGGAATATATTAAACTCCAGGTCTCCAGGTAACTCTAGCCCCAGCTTTGCCAAAATCCAGAAGAAAAGGGGATTCCTTGGAATTATGTGTTGCTGAAATATTCTCTGGGGTGAAAAGCTTTGTCCTAACATGATCAGGAATGTCACAGAAAGAATTTTATGCCATTCAAAGTCTTTCAGCTTAACAGCACCTGCATGAGAGGGGGTCTGAATCCCCACCCACCAAAAGTTGAGCTCATATACCCTGTATCACCTTTTCCCACTGAGCTTCCAGGGAAAAAATATTAAGAACTAGAAAAAACCAAACTAAACCAAAAATACCCCAGACTTACAGACTGCTCTCCCTCTGGCATGCTCTTGAGGTGATTTTATTAGCCTTTTAGGAACTGTGTCTCATATTTCCCCCATCCCTCCTTACTTTATAAATACCCTAGATGACCTTCAAAGGTTGGTCCAGAGCCCTTCATCAGCCCTGTGCATGGACAGGAACTTTCACAGCGCTGCAATTCTTCCAGCATGTCAGAAAAAATTCCTTTAAACGTCCCCCAGTGTAACTCATCTGAATTAGTCCTGCTGCTGGTTGTGGGAGGAGAACCACTTGCAAAGCAGAGAATGAATCACTTGAAAATGAATATTAAGCTTGTTTGGAAATGAAACCAAAAGAACTGAGTCAACACAGACTCTCCTCCCCGTGGGAGACAGGGCTGCTCAGCAATCCCCATATCCCAGCAGTGCACGTTGGGTGTGTGCAGCATCCTCACACAGCCTGGCTGCAGGGTAACCACCGTGCCTCAGGGGCTGCAGTGCCCATCCCCTCCTGGGCTCTCCTGGCACCAAACTGCAGGGGTGACTGAAACACAGTGCTCCAAGCCTTCCACTTCACTCCCCAGGGGCCGTGCCCCCACCTCCCTGACAGGGGGAATGAGTCTTCTGGTCTTTCCCCTGGCTGTGACAGCATCAGGCTGCTCCAGAGCTCTTGTTCATCCCCATGCAGACACAGTGGGGCAAGGCAGGATCCTGCCTGCTCCAGGGTGTGTGGGGTGGCTGTGCTGCTGTCACCCTGCCAGGATTTCTGGGCTGCCCAGGGGGCTTTTGGCAGTAATTGGTGGTTTTCCATGGGAGCTGCTAAGTAATGCTTGGGCTTCTTCAGAGCCACACTACAAAACAGGGATGAACTTGTCAAAAGACACAAACTATACTGTAATGAAATTTGGACATGGAAAGGGGCCAGACTCAGCTCTTCTTTTCACAACAATTTGAGTTATTTCAATGTATTTTAAATAGTTAATGACTTTGTTGTTCATTCAGCTCAAACCATCTAAAATAATGGAAGAATTAGAGGGAGAAAAGGAAGTTAAAGGTGGTCAGAAATCCAGCCAAAACACTCAGCAAATAAAGAAACCCAGCCTGCCTGTGTGTGAGCAGAAGTATTTGGGGTTAATGACTCTCTTTTTGTCCAGACTGGAGTAGAGCAAAGGAAATTCTCAAGACTTAAAAATATTGCTGTAATGTGAACCACAGTTCTCAGCCAGCTCTTGTACTGAAGTTATTTATTTGCCATGACTAATTTGCAGTTTCAAATGCGGTCACCGTCTCACACGTGGCAGTGCCTGGGCTCTCTGGGCACCAGACTGGAGGCACTTGGAGCCCAGCAGAGGAGCTCTGCCCGTTCCCATGGGCAGTGCCAGCCCTGCTCTGCAGCCCAAAACCAAACCCATTAACACTGAGTTCCTGAAATGCATTTCCCAGGCGTGCAGGGACGCTCACACACCAACACTGAAGTGCGGATGCAGACTCAGATCACTGCCTCACTATTTCTCATCTTGCCCTGTTTGTTTTTTTTCCTTTTTTCGATCGATCAGCCCAGGGATGCAGAGAAGCCAAGTGTCTTGACAGCACAGAGGTAATTTGGGAAGGGCAGGCGGGCTGCAAAGCTCCCAGCAGAGGGACCAGCACTTGGCTCAGCTCTGCTGTTGCCCCTGGTTTTAGGGTAAATACGTTGTTAAGTCTGTTCAGCCAACCATCACTTCCCATTTGCTGTGCCCAGAGAGCAGGATGAGGCAGGCAAACACAGGTGGTTTAAGGGTTCTCCCCACCCTAAATCTCCTCTGTGGTGTGAAGAGAGCGTGTCCTGATGCCCTTTTCCCAGCACAGACAGTCTCTAGATCTGCCTTTAATTAAGAGAAAGGGGGGCTTGGGGGGATTCTGGGTTGATTTCTGGCACTTTGAAATTCCTTTAGTTCTGTGTGACGCACGTTGGGCATGAGCTGAGATGCACCAGGCAGAGAGCTGGGCTAAAAATAACCCCCGAGTGTCACTGCTGTGTCAGTCTCCTGTTGATATTTCTTGTTTTGTTTTATGACATCTTCGAGGCCAGTCAAGTGTGGGGGGAAAAACAAAAAAGAGAGAATGTTTGCTTTTTGAGGCTGGATTAAGGGTGAGCTGGTACAAATCATGTCATTTCACTGAGTGGATCCAGAGCATTACAGTCTCTGTGGTGCTGGCTCACACTCATGCTCATGCACTCTAAATAAGAACTAGCTTGTTCTTATTTAATACTAATTAGCTAGTGCTAATTCTTAATGCGTTATCATATTGATACCAATTTAACTGATGTTAATTAATTAAAGGGATGGACAAATTAAATCAGCACTTACGTATCCACGTGAAAGAAAGGGGCTGTGTTGCAGCTTAGAGTCAGCAAGTAGCAGAGTGCTGGCTCTCCAAAGAGAGACCAGGGGAATGTGAGGTGTTGATCCAGTGGACTTCTGGTTAGGGACTTACTGGATCTATGGAGAGAAGAACTAAATCTGACAGAAAAAGCTCTTTAACAGGGAGTTCTGGAAAGAAATGCATACTTTTAAATGCATTTGGACCTTGCATCAATTGCCTGGGGGTGCAAGGTCTCTGCAGTGAGCAGCTCAGAGTGCATCCCCACTCTGTGATGGACTGCAGTGGTCCCTGGGCTGTCCCTCCCAGGGGACAGCCTCCCCCATGGCTTGGCTAGTCCTGATGTGGCCAGGCTGCTGGGAAGTAGCTCACAGCACTTTTTCTTTTTTACTGGAGGCAAAAAGTAATTTCTTCCTCTGAAGGCCAGGGCTGGAGCTGTCCTCTGCTAATGAATGCAAACCATCAGTGAGCAGTAATGGAAAATCTGGGATGATGTGGCAGGCAGTGGCTTGCTTTCATGGCACCAGAAAAGCCCTTTTAAATTTAAATTTAGCAAAGAATTTAAAGCACATATAGGCAGACTCTATTAGAAAGTGAAATATTTGATCTTGGCTATTAATCTGTTATAAGAATACTTTCATTTCCTTGCCATGTGTATCCAGTGATAGACTTTCATAAATGAGATCACATTAAAATGTACTTTATGTTTCCAGTCAAATCTCTTTTATTATTATGCAAGTCCTAGTTAGGAAAAAAAAAAAAAAAACAATTACAGAAGCAGACTAAGAAGAGCACATTATTTTAACTCATTTATACAAGTGAAATACTGCTCCTACTTGAAGGCTGTACATTGTGCAGTACTAAACACCCTGGGAAGACATTGCTCCATTGCAGCCATGCTACCAGATTTGAGAACATTTATGGGCAGTGGAAATACAAATAGAGTCTAAACCAGCTCATGTGGTGTGGGGTACTGCTATGTGTATATACACACAGATACACATATGTATTTTTATATGGAGTATATTCATATTGAAGAAGTATTACATATGGCCTCTGTCTTACTGAAATCAAATCTATGTTAAGGATGGTCCATAATTAATGTGAGCTGTCATTCCTGACACACTGCACCATGGGCAGACAAGTGTTTTAGGAAGTTTCCATGTGCCCAGGGAGGCTGGGAGGCTCTGCTGCCCTGGTGCTACCTGTGGATTGTGTCAGCCCAGCTGGACCCGTGGCTGAGGGCTCTGCAGAGCTGCACTGCCTGCTCTGGTGGAGGCATTCATTCAGGGAAGAGACCACTGGCAGCCTGGAACCAGCACAGAGCATCATGATGGATGTTTCAGGGCGAGAAGGAAAAAGTGCTTTACATCTTATAACTCACTTTGGCCGATTAGGCACAAATGTCTATTTTAAACCTTCAAATCTGGGCACCCAAACCGTGTCATAATCCTGCCACTTTTTGAATGTCTTTTCACTCCATTCAAGCAGCCTGACAGAGACCCAGCAGGGGCCACAGCATCTGCTGTCATGCTGCTGGAGCAGAAAGCTTTGCTTCCAGATTCACCAATGCTGTGGATCCAAATGCTTCCCCAGGATGGGGCAGCCATGGTGTACAGTGAAGGTGTACATTGACATCATGCTTTACCTGAAAAGTCCAGTCTGGTGTCTTCCAGAAGAGGGTGCAGCTCGAGGCTTGAATCTGCAAACTCCAGGATACTTGTGGATCATGTTAATGCTATTAATAAATTAACCTGAAACTCCTTGCCTATGAATTTAGGATCCTGGCATGACTCTGCTTTGCTTGAGAGCTGGCCAGAACAAACTGGTGCTTGGCAATTTACTCCAGGACATGAAATGTCTGAGCCTTGTCTCCCCCAGAGGCCCCCATCTCCAGGTTCAGCCCTTCCCCATCCAGGTGGGATTCACAGTTGGTGCCCCAGCTGTGCCCCAGCTCAGAGCCCTGCAGTCAGGGCAGGGAGCAGCCAAAAGGCTGATTTGGCACCAGAATAGCCACAATCATCTTTCCTGGAAGAATGAAAAATTGCCATCTGTATCTGGTTTTAACTTTAGTACAACCTCAGTATCTCCTCTTTTTTATTCATTCATAGACAGTGAAGATTTACAGCTATTTGCATTTGTGAAGCCTCAGATTACTAACAGCCTCTGATTTTTAGACAATAGGTTACAATAGATTCTTTAGCAACAGATGAGGAAATGCCAAATTTCAAAATCCCCATTGTCAAGGCAATTAAATACCTCGTTCCTGTGGCACTTGGTTTACTGGGCAGCTGTTGGCAAACTGCTTTGCCCTAGGTCTTGTGTCATTGTGTGAATTAACCATGATCTAGACCATAAATAATAATGACAGTAAGAGACCTTAGGCATGGCAGATGCAGGGATGTGGTGATGGTGTTTCCAGCAGACAGAGGGCACAGCCTTTCCTGCCAGTGTGGCACGGCCAGTGTGGCACTCTCTGAGACCACCCTCTCCATGGTGAGCTGGGATTCCTGTGCCTTACAGAGCAGATTCTCACTGAAGTCAACAAGGCAAACAAAACACTTGAGCACCTGGTAGCCTGATTTCCAACTCCCCCACAACCTTTCCTTTAAAGTAGTGGCCAGTGACGCATTTGGAGATAATTAAAACAAAGGTTGAGGGGTTTTTGTTTTAATATGCCATGACTATTAGCAGCTGGATTAGGAATCAGCCAGCACAAAAGCAGCATACTTCTTATACCAGCTATAAATAAAACCAGGCTTCAAATTTGAAAGCAGATTTATTTTCCCTTTTTCCCCTCCACAGAAGATCTTTTCTTTGTGCCAAGACTAAAATATTAGGGCTGTGTTCCCTTCTCTGTTTAAAAAGACCTCATTGCATCTAAGTGCCAAAAAAGTGGAATTCCTGAACAGCAGGTGAAAAGAAAACACAAGATCAAATGCAGTTCTGGCTGCCAAGAGAACCTGCAGCATGGCTTGGGGGTGGGTGCATGAAAAGTCATGCAGGTCCTGGTGCTGTCAAAGACTTCTGGAAAGTCATCAAGGAGTTTTTTTCCAAGCATCCCACATCAAAAAGCTGCACAGGGAGACAAATCTGCAATACCTCTTGGGGGTGGTGCTAAAGATACCAACCATCCACTTTTAGGAGAATTTAACTTTTCCCCATCATATCTATGGGAGCAGATCTGTGTGGAGACCAGGGTATGGAAATAAATGTAAGTGCTCACACTGAGTGAACATTAGGCAATGGCTGGTTTGGGTCCATAACCCAGCAGGGAACTATGGAAGAAATGTGTCTTTCTGAGCTCATCCTTGCCCTTAAGGCAAAGGACACATATTTTGCTGCTCTTGGAACCAGCCAGCCCTGGCATTAATTCATATTTCTGCACCCAGCTGGACATCTGTAAGCCCAAGAATTTTTCTCTTGGGCTGATGCACCCTTTGAGGATGCAGGGAAGAAACTGCTCCAGCACTGCTCATGGTTAATGGCCTTCAGGAAACACTTCAGTTGAGCTCCTTGTTGATCCTTTGCCTACCATTTCTTGTCATCACTGGAAAAGGCAGAGAGGCTCTGACCCAAAAGCAGACATCTGGGTTTGAAAACAAGGATTTGGATGTTTCTCTGGGTCCCACTCTGCTGGCAGTGCTGGGAGCCCTGCAAAGTTCATCCACCTTCCACCCCTGCACTGGGGGCAGCACCCAGGTGAGGCTGCAGCACTGCCTGTGAGCAATGAGAGATTCCCAAAAGACACTCACCAGTGCTTCCCCCATAATGGCTATGGCTGAGAAATGGCTGACCAGGCAGCAGCACTGGCAACACAGGCTGGAAGTGCTCAGGCCCATTTTCCCTCCTAAAAATCACCAAGCAGCAAAATTATTTCAAATAAGACACACATTGGTGGGGTTGAAAATAATACAAAGTGCACATACTCCTAAAGACAGCCTTTTTTTTTTTATTTTAAAACTCTGCATCTGAAAACACCGTATGACAGAAAGCATTATATACACTACAGTGTTTTTGGTATAATACAGTATTTCATACATCCATTTCTTTTTCTGCAAAAAAATTTGCTTTGTTGGACAAAGAACCAAACTCCCATTGACAAAGAATACAGCTAAGGCACATTGTTTCTGCTAAATGAAAGACAAAAGGGTGCAAAAACGGGTAGTGCAATAATTGCTGAAAATCACATTCTACTACAAGGAAAGCATTCTGACTTTGAACTTTGATTACTGGTCAATTTAAGACATTTCAATATCTCATAAAATACTCCTTTAAATAAATAGCAAAATATCTACATCTTTCAGTGTGTTCCATTTGAATTTCCAATTTTTTTAAACTTTTTTTTTCCCTGTATATACACGGTTTTCTTTTTTCTTATTCAATAGATTACAAAATATTTCTGTACAATTTTATGCATATTATGATCTATAACAAAATAGTTATTTCTTAAAACTATATTACCACCAGTCTTTGAAAATGACAGAATAGGAATAACTTATTATGGACTATGTTAGGCAATAGAAAAATCCAATCAAACCAAAACAGAACCAAAAGGACAAAGTCAGAAAAATAATTTCATTACATTGAATTAATTATTTTAGTTTCACAAATCTTGTTTTATATGTAAACCCTTTTCAGTTGCCTTTGGGTTGAATCCACATGTGAATACTAACATAGGACAGGATTTGGGATTCCTAAAAGCACTGCAGCCTGCCGGGAATATTGGTGCTACTCACTGAAACATTACAGTTCTCATGGAGGAAACTATGAAAGAAACCCAACATATACAAGCCTTAGCAGAAGTCATTGCTTTCTGCTGACTATGACATCCTTTGAAAGAAGCTCCAAAAGCCAGATTTTTGGAAATGCATTGATGACTTAGACAACACAACCATGTTCTAAATGTACTGTTAGATTCCCAACCAACACCCAAAATCTGGCCCTACGTGGTGATGTTCTTCAGATTTAAGACCATACCATTAAGAGGATATTTCTTCTCCCAACTACCAGTACAAATCTGAGAGGAATGCTACTACAGCATGTTAAAATGAGTGAAATTACTCTACAATTTGTCTTGTGCAACTGAGAGCAGTCTGTCCTGTTGTAGTCTGAAGATAAATTAGAAGTTACTAAGTTTGTACTTTGTATGTAATTAAACCAAGCTCCTTATCTACAGTGACTTGCAAGAAACAGAGCTCATAATTTCCTAAGGTTTATATGAATGTCTGAGACTTCCTTTTGCCCGAAGGGAAGGTCATTTTCTTTCCTTAAAGACTGCATTTGTAAGCAATTTCCATTGTATTTGTGAAGTGTAAGCTGACAGCAACACAACTGAGCTGTAATAGAAATCTCAAGGTGCCTTTTATTCATTCCACAACAAACAGAGAAAGTGAGCAAGACACAGACAACACCAAAGTTCCTAACACAGTTTAAGGCCACATTTAGAAAGGATGGAAGTAAGGCTTTCTTTAAGGGGCAACACACTGGATGCCACAATGGGAACAGACACCGAGCGATCCAAAGCTGATAGGATTCATCCAAGGAAAAGCTGAAACAACACCCCAGTTTTGGCCAGCAGGTCTGTGCCTTTTTTTGGATCTAAGCAGGAAAGTAAAATGAAACGCCATAGACATCCTCCTCTGGAGTATTCCCAGCAAACTGAAGGTGCTCTCATAGCAGGAGTGCTATTGTCTCAGTCAAGGGTGTTAATTACAACAGAACCAAAGCCAAGCCGAGTCATTACAATATACAAATGCAGCGCCATGAACCGCGCCTAGAATTGTCACTCTGGTATCAGAGGCACCTGTACAGTACCTTGCTGTTTATTTGGCAAGGTTACAAGTAATACTTCTAGGTTGTAACAAAGTAGAAAGAGAATTTGCATAGATTGTACATTCAGTTCAAGGAGATTTCTGGTACCTTTTTTGTTGTTCTCAGGTAAACGTGTTTGCAGACACAGTGAGGTAGCAGCTGTGGTAGCACCCATGAGCAAAAGAAGGTAACCAAGGCAGAAGCAAAGAGCAGAGTGATCAGCACACTACTGTTAGTAAGAAGGAACGGAATCAGCGTGGTACCTGCAGTGTCACATCATGAGGGTAACTGCTCCCACCCCCACACGTAACTGAGACACCCTAATGCTGCCCTGGTCCTGGGTAGCACAGGCTGTAAGGCCTTGTAGCCTCACTGTTAAATGCTCTCGGCCTGATTATTCTTTCCCTTACTGTGATGAAGGTGGTGAAGGTTTTGAAGGTCAATCTCTTCTACAATACACCTTCATAGGGAATTACAAGTCAGAGTGTTTGCTTGCCTTTGAAGATTCTGCAGGAAAATGTGCTGTCCTACAAATTCTTCCTTGCTGTCCTCAATCCTAATTCACATTTCTTTGGCTCCTCTGGCTGCAGCAGCAGCTGCTGCCCTCAGGGCTCAGCAGCAGGTATTCCTGCTCTCAGGAACTCCTCCTGGGCCTCTGGAAGGGCAGTGCTCTTTCCTCTCTAACACTGCATCACTCCCTACCCTCTCTGTCAGCATCATCCCTGGAGCTGCCTTGGCAGAAGCCTGAGGGTTTGGTTTGGAAAGGCTTTTTTTACATGATGTTTTCAATTGTCATTTAATATGGGCTTAAGTCCTACTAATCCTTAAGACTATACTGGAGGTCTTGAATGGTAGAAATAAAGACACATATGGATCATTATCTTTTCACAACTGGACTGGAACAAAGGCCAGTGAGAAAGATTGCCAACCATGTCCCACTAGGTCTATCTTATTCTGTTACTGAACTATCAAATAACCAAGTCCCCTCTTACATATATCAGATTCCCAGGCCTGAAAATCAGGACAAGATAACTTCTGGCTTCCAGCAGCTCCTTCCTGCGTGCAAGTACTGAACTGACTGAAGGCTGCTCTGAAAATCCAACTTCCTTCATCTGCAGCTGGGTTTCTGAAGAAGCCTAGGGGATTTAGCTCAGTCAAGTATAAAACTTCCTGCGCTATGGAAAATGCTGGAGTTGGCCAAGATTTCATGTGGCCAACTCCTAAGCTTTGGGAGCTGGGAAGACAACAAGGAGGGCATGTTAGCCAATGGCAAGATGGCAATTCTCTGATGCTCTGATGAAAGAGAACTACAGAAATCAACAGAAAGCTGGTCCTCATTGCTGGGCCACAAGAAACATCTGGATCTTGTTTATCTGGATCTTGTCTCTCTTGTTTATCAAAGCTGAGATCTCAGGGCATCAATGGTTTTTAGCCTTGATGTGCAGAAGGAGCCCAGTTTGTTCAAAGGTTTGTTGCAAAACAATTATGTATGTCAAACTTTTGCAAAGTTTCAGCATCTTCTCTACTCTTTCTCTCTCCCTTAGGTCAGGTTTACACTCTCCCTGTTCTGATTCACTGACTTCACTACAGTGCTCACTACAATCATGGCTAAGAGTGATGGAGGCCTCATTAGGATGGCAATTAGTGCTGCAGGAGATGGAGGGAAAGTGAATGCACATTAGTTGGTACTTTTGAAGGTGCTGCAAGATCACTGTTAATACACCATTAAACAACTGTACAGGCATTGTGCACTGAAGCCAGTACCCAGGAAAGTCAATTTGTAACACATGAATGCACATTCCTGTATCTCTAGGCTTAGCAATAATGAAGGCTTAACAACAGAGATACAGAGGGACTTTCTTGTATAACACTTGCTATCATGAAGGAATTGTTAAAATTCTCTGCTTGCTGAGAGCACAAAAAAATGAAGACATAATTTCAATTCTAAAAAAAACCCCTTGACTATCAGAAAATGAAAATGCAAATATTACTACTCAATGTCCAAATGTCATCAAAGAAAGAATTGGACAAATGTGAAAATAAACTGTCATTTGAGCTATTTCGTTTAGCCTTGGGGTTTAACATTACCATATAAACAGGTTTGCATAATGCTGAGCCTGACTTTGGACATAATTCATTAAATCACATATGTAGATGTTCTGCATTTTGCCACATTCCCTTTCTATGTAATACAGATTGATCACAGGAGTGTTACATGGCTGTCATGCAGAATGGGCAGGGAATTTAAACAAGCAAAGCATTACACAGAGGAAAAATGTGTGCATATGGAAACAGAAACCCCTCCCATTGACAGGAATTTTGATCAAAGCAGGCTTCCAGCTGGGATCCTGTTCAGCAAGGATTGGCCAGTGTGACTGGAAAAGAACACCTGTACATTCAGGTGAAGATGCATAACTCTTGTGTTTTGTACCAGCTGTGGGTCCCTGCTCTGAATTCTTTTCACCAAATGTAACATCTGTGAAGTTATTCTGTTCTGACCATTGACAATCTTCATCCCAGGCTCCCAGTGCTGCCATTTCAAACCAGAGAAGCCACTAAGCAGGACTAAGTTGGGCTTAACAGCATCACCTTGGAGCCAGCTCTGATGCCTGATGCAGAGTCTGGCTTTACATGTTTTTTTATTCACAACTACTGGAATTTGGAACTGACACTGAGTCTCATATATATCTTTTGAATCCATGTCTGCATGATAACAGCTACAGTAGAGGTGGCTGTTTAGGTCCAAGATTTGACACTGCCCTCAGAAGGTGTTCCAAACATGGCAGCTTATCTTTTGATGACTTCAAACAGACAGCATTTACCCCCAGAATACTGTCATACCTTTTCTTTAAGCTGGACTTAACTCTGAAATCCTCATTTAGCACTAGCACTCTGGAAGTTTTGCCTGAGAAATGACTGAAGGATCAACCCCTTCAGCTCCACATCCTGTATTTTAACAACAGCACTGGAATTGCCAGCTTGCTACAAGACTTCACTGTTTAAATGCTTCTTGCCTTTCAGAAAATAATCTCATATAAATTTTCTTTGAGATATTTTAAACCTAGCATATAATGCAAATGGATATATCAGCAACCATCTGTTTTCTTTCCCTTTTTTGTACTAAAACAAAATAATTTGCACCTTATTTTTCAAATGATAAAAGTGGCAGCTTTTTTCCTAACTGCAGAAGACATGATTGTTGTCACCTTCTGCTTGGTCTAGTTAATGAAAGCTTACAAAAAAAGCACTTAAAACATTCCTGCTTAAGAATAAAAACATCAGATTTAAAAACGAAGTTATCTGCATGCGTGTGCGTGGGTGCACCCCTACACATGTGCTTATGTGCAAGACAGACTGAAGATTTTGTGGCTACCTCAGGAGTCTTACTGAGAACAAGCACTGTCTGGGCTTGTTACTGGATTTTATTGTGTGCCTTAAATGTGACCTTCTTCATTTAATCTGCAGGGCTTGGACTGTGCAGTCACCATTGCATCAGTGTGAATAAAGCCCTGGATTTCACAGTGAGGATTGGAGGTCCCCAGAAAATATGAACTTCACAAAGGAATGTTACATTAAAAACAAGCACTGTTAAAAACCCCTACTGAATAAGCAATAACACTGTGATTCTATTACATAAACCTGTTGGCAACCCTGGTTTCACACACGCTTGCCTCTAGAGCTGGTTGAAAAGCTGGAACATTATCTTGACTGGAATATTCCAATCAGCTCTCATTGCTACAAACTTTCCTAAAGCTACTGCTCATGACTGACAAAACCAAGACAAAAAAAGAAAGGGAGGTGTGAGGGGAGGAAGGCCTTTTCTTAATAAAGGCAGCTTCAGTTAGTAAAATAACATAATCTTCAAGCTGCAAAAGCAGCACCTACTAATTAGTCATTGACTAAAACATAAATAATAAATACCTAAATTGTTCCTTCTATGCATCCATTTTTGTGCCAGATAAACATTTCAATGCTCTGCCTTAATGCCAGCACAGCTGACACCACAATTTCAAGTCCAAAGCAAACTGAAGTAGCTTTAAACCAATATGACAGAGATACTACAAGCCATGGGGATCTGTGTGTTACAGTCCTACTGCAAGTGTTGTTTAAAAGGGAATTCAACCTTCCTGTGAGACATGATTATGGAATGATCTAAGGGTCTGTTTCCCTCCTGATGTGCACACTTCACTCTCAGCAGAAAGTTATCCATGCACACAGAAGGGTGAACAGATACCTTTACTAAGCAACAGGACTTCTTTCCTAATTAACCCAATGGCTTTTGATGGTTTTTTTGGTTCTGTTGCTAACTAGAGATTAACACAGCAACAGCAACAAAGTGCATGTTTTTGCTAATGTAAAATACATTAGTTGGAGATGAATTTGCATATAAAACCTGAATTTTAAAAAGTTCTTGGAATGTAAATTCATTCTTCCCTCCTGTAGAAAATGCAGGCTGAAATGATACAAAAACATGACTAAAACAGGATGCAGCCTGCTAGGAATTCTTAAGACAGGCAAGGGTAGATTGTTGACAGAATAAAGTAAAAGCATGGAGAAACATGGCATTGTTCTCCTTCCCCTGGCTTTGGGCAGCAACCCACAGCCTGCTCAGCCTTCCAGGTCCCCTGGCAAAGCCTGGAAGGATCCTTCTTTAAGAAGAGGAGATCTGTGACCAAGGGAAGGAATTAGTGTTAAGACTTACTAGCCACGACTCAAATTAGGGAAGAAACCTGTTGTTGCTGATTTAGGTCCCAATTTTACTATTTTACTGGTTTACAACTCCACTGCCTGAGAAAAAACTCAGCTCAGCTCATGAGCAAAGGGTGTGAGCAGACACATCACATCCCACCCCAGCCTACACATACACACGTGCTCTACTGGCAGCCTGTGAAAATACTCAGGTACTGGTTGCTTCCAAAAACGCCTGCAGATTTGAAAGGGCTGAAATTCAAAAAACTTCTTTGTTCTTTAATAAATACTTTTAGTACACTGACCCTGAACCCGACTGCATGAGACATAAAAGACTACTATAGAAAAACACTGGTTTCATTTAGAGTTTATCATTAAATTTGTCTGAAAAAGATCTCTGAAAGGAATCTGAAAGTTTCTGCTTTTGCTCGTCTCTCTAACTAGGATAACAGACATCAGCTGTGTCCAGAATTACTTTGTGCTATTAAAAACCCAAGTGAGGCTGTACCATAATTACTTCACATTCTCTGAGGTCATGTGGCCATCCAGGCTTCAGCCTGCAGGAACCAACCTCCCCAGAAAGTGTAAGTAGAAGGGAATTTTGATGTGATTTATTCATTATAGCAAAATAATGAAAGCCTATGAAACAGCAGAGGCACGGACAAATTTATTTAAAAAAAAAAACCCTTTAGCAGCTGCTCCTTCACTGCCCTCCCCATGGCCCGGTGCTACTGTTTGCAAGCCCACAGGCTGGTGGGTGCAGTGTCACCTGGAATGGGACAGCACAGGCTGTGGGATGAGGCAAGCTGCTCCCAGCAGAGCTGATGGAGAGGGCAGTGCCAAAGGCCTTGTCAGAACTTCAGAACTTTTTTTTTTTTTTGTTTTGGTTTTGTTTTCTTAAAATGAATTCTATTACAATAAGTAACAACAACAAAAAAAAGTAACTTTCCCTTAGGTTTCTGAAACCTGGTGTGAGATTCACAGAGAAGCAAGGTTCAATTCCCTTTTAAAAACCCATGCCGGGGCAGAGCGCAGCGGATGCTACCTCAGGCGGCCGTCGGGTTTGACGGGGCCCAGCTCGGACTTGGGGTCGGGGCTGAGGGAGCTCCAGGCGGTCTGGGCACAGCCCTGCAGCACGGGGCAGGCCGTGGGCCCCACGCTGCAGACGTCCACGGCCGACCAGACGCCGCTGACCAGCGAGTCCACCCAGGCGTCCAGGCGGGCGCCCACGAGCCCCGCGTTGCGCTGGGCCTGGTCGGCGCGGGCGGCGCTCACCGGGATGTTCAGCACCGGGTTCAGGCCCTGGAAGCTCTGCTCCATGTACGCGTTCTTTGGAGGCCCGCTGTGCAACTTGATGGCTTCCTCTGGAAAGGCAGAAGCAAAGCCCAAAGTCAGTGCATTGAAAAAGCCACTGCTGAGGATCTAAGGGTACGGTAAACAAAAAGAGCAAGGTTTAGGGCTGGGTTGTAGCCCATTTCCCACACACTGCACCCACAGGGGTTGTGCTCAGCTTTGGCACTCTTTGTGCTCCACACTACGGATTCTGCTCACTGTGATTTTCTTCCTGCAAGTGATGCTTTAGCAGGCAAAGCTCTGGCCCTGAAAATAGAGCCATCCTTATTATCAAGACATACAACCAACCGCAGAGCTGCAGGACATCCAGGACTGGCTGCACCTCGAAATGAGGAAAGAGTTCAAGGACACCTGGTGCAAGAAGTCTGCCAACCCCTGTCAGACATCCAAGTGCTATTATTGATTTGTCTAGAAGAAAGAGCCAAGATCTTAGCCTGTTTGGTTGTGGGTTTTTTCCCCCTAAACAGATGAACCTTGCGCTGCTGTGGAAAAGCCACAACATTTGTTAGCTCTATCTGCCTACAAAACCCAGGTGGTGCCATTTGTGGCACTAAAAGGACAACACCAGGGTCTTGAACAGACCAGACCATAATGAAACACATGTAGCCCCAGCATGATTCCTGGAAGTGCTCCAGCCTCACTGGGAACGTAGTCTCCTGTGAGAGTTATATTTTCAAGCTCCTGTGCTGAACAGAATATCACAACTACTCCCTAATGGCACTTTGCATTGGTTGCTTTCCTTACCTATCTCAGCAAAATACAGTACAATACCCCAAAATTGCAATATTGCAGTAAAAATCAGGCTCTGACAATCCTTTCAGAGATCTAAACTGGACACTGTGGGTCAGGCTGCCCCTCTCAAAGGTTGGCTGACTTCACCAAGCTGCTGCTTATAAAATCAGGATGAGACCCTCAAAAAAAGTTCACCGAGTGCCTGTTGGGAGCAAATTTCCAGCCATTTCTTTCCACTCTCAGCTGCCTTCCCCAGCATCCTCCCTCTGGCAGCACAGAGGATATGTTTAGCTCTGCCAACAGACACACTGTCTAGAACAGAAAATGGGCCCATTCAGGCTGCTCCAGGCGAGGAAAGCCACCGCGCTCCGTGAGCGTCAGAGGCCAGGAATTACATATTCACAGCTACAATTCCTTCCACATGTCCTTGCTGCTTGCACTGCAGCCTGACACTGAGTCCTTTCTTCCATGCAGAGGACAGCATCTCAGGTGCTGGAAATAAATCCTTGTATTTATTTAGAGGGAAAAAGGGTATAATTGGAGCTTTGCCATTACATTTGCAAAGTCTTTAATGTCAAATACTGTGCAAGACTGTTACTTCAAATCCCCAATTAAAGTGGTTCAGCACATGCCCATCACCATTATACATCATTTAACTGTTCCTGCATTTATCTAAACCCCTCTTTGTATTTTAAATGGTAGATACACACAATAACCTGCAGTCAAAATGAGTTCAATCTGTGCATATGTGTCAGGAATGTGCTCTGCCAGAGCACTGCAGTTAAAGAAATAGAACAAGTACACATGATTAAATTTCCTCCTTTGGAAGCAATTAAATATGGAAGACTGTTTGTCAACATTTTAGTTAAGTAGGAACATTCTGAGTTAAAATTCCCAAATAAATAAGAGTTGGCATTACTAGCAGGATCATCTGATTGAAACAGGCAATTCAGCGAGCTTGCTGAATCAAAGCCTGTTGCACATGTGTTTGATGCATGGAACAAGAGAGATCTTTATTCAGACAAGAGACAGGATGAAATGGAACTTGCTGTTCTCTCTGGCTCAGCCTTGTACATGTCCCAGGCCTCAGGACTTGGTGGATTATCAAGGTTGGAAAGGATGCAACCTGCAGGAACTGCAGGACTCGGTGCTGGGCAGAGCAGCAGGGGTTGTGTTAAGGCTACCACTGCCCACAGTGAAAGGTGCTGCTCCAGTGAAGACACACGGAGAACCCTGACCTGGTACAGGTGGGGACTGCCTGCCCCACAGCAGAGCAGCACCCCAAGTCAGGTGTCAGCACATCCTAGAAAGGAAAAGCTGGTCAGCAGCAACCTGAGTGCAGAGTCCCACGTACTCATCAACAGGAAATGCTGGGACCAGACCCAGAGCCCTCTCCTGGGGCCTCCAAGGCTTTGTCAAACAGTTCACAGCAGAAAGCAGGGAGGATGCTGCTCATCTGAGCAATGGCACATGGACTGTTCCTCTTTGCAGTAAAGGAAAAATGACAGAGAATCATGATTCCATTATTTACTGAGCTGGTACAGAAGAGACACAGTGAGGCTCCCAAGCCCTGATATACTGTAAAAAAGGAGGCTGGAACTACTGGGTGTGCTCTTGAAGCACTGACACTTCAGTCAAGTGTCATGAGGAAGAGCTCATGAAAAAATGAAGAATGTAAGGCTTGCCTCTAAATATTTAGACATTTAAATTTGTATGGCTAGCACAAACAACTCAAAATTAGCTGAATTGCAGACATAAAGCCAGACTTTTTGTGCCTGCCCTTTGACTTCAGGAGGATGTGTATCAATGCAAAATATATTCCTCTGACTTGAAAATATAAATTTTAAAAACTTGGTTATTTTTGACCCCTATTTTTATTTGCTCTTCACCCGTATGTGAGGACGCATTTCTCAATTGACTCTTCTTGGTCTAACTTTTTTGGATTAAACACACAGCCTATAGCCAGCCATACAGGCTGGGATTTCAGCATTTTTGTGTGGGTTTGTTCATCATTTTGCAGAAAAAGCAAATTAGTTTAGACAGACAGCAGGCTAAGGAATGAAAAATGTGGTTATCTTGGTACACATTAAGGCAGTAGACCTGTGGGTTTTTTAAAGCAACACGAACATACAGCTTTATTTCTTTACTTGAATTGTGTTAAACCCTCTGGCAAATAGGTAATTTTTTATTGACATTTTGTTTGTTTTCTCTTGCAGCAAACAAGACAGTGCTGCATTTGCTCATTGTGGAGCTAATCGACTCCTTGTCAGCTGGATCTGAACTAAATTTCAAAGCAAATCCCTCTCTTCAGGGTTTTTCTCAGAATGATGATTCCAGGGCATGTCTGCTCTTCTGCAGTCGTGTGCCTGCCTGCTGCTATTACTGTGTTTATCAAGAACATGTCATGTTACCTCTGGTTAATTTAAAGAAATCACAGCAGTTCTGACACGAGTTGCCACCCACTTTATAATCTGTATAGATGCAATTAGAATTGATTGAGCCACTGCAAACAACCAAGGGCAAAACAAAGGTTTCCCAGGATCTGCTAATTGAGATGATCTATAAATATGGATTAGGTCAAAAGGCCGTTGAGGTGCCTGTGTGCATTGCCCATGTCTGCTAATGCTGTCAGCCCTTGAAAGGGGGCATAGGGACCACACACTGGTATTTCAGGCTCCATGGGAGCAGCAAAGATCAGCAGCCCCATGTCCAGGACATGCCATCAAGCTGGGAACAGACTGGGAAAGCAAAGCAAAAAAGGAGGTTTTTCTTTCTCACTTCTCTCCTTGCTTGAAGGAGGAAGGGCTTTTAATGTATTCATTTATTTACATTTATTCATCCAGGGTTTACCATCATCTTGAGGTTTTGGGGCTTTTCCTGCCCCTGCTACTGGCTCACAATAAGCTATTTGGCTTTAGTGGAACAGGTACCATCCATTAAACGGATGACAACTCATTATCGGCACTCCAGCTGGGAGAACACTGGGGAAACTTTGCTCTGAATATAAACTCAAATTTAAAAATGAAATTGCTTTGGCTTTTTCTCGTCCCCTCACTGTGACCCTGCAAGTTGATCACTCTTGGCCTTTAAAGAGCAGGGAAGGGGGGAAAGTGGGATGATTGGGATGCAGAGACAATCTCTACTGAATTTGCTGTTTTCTTAGGATTTGAAGTCTGCTGGGTAGCTTGAATTATAGTCTGTGAGCTGCTGGCTAAGTGCTCTGAATGACACCTGTTGTTTGCTTCTGCCTCTGCAGTCCCTTCACAGGAGAGCTGGACATCTAGCCTTGAGTCTCCAAGAACTCAAATTCCTAAAGCTGCCAGCAGAAGTCCCCCATTCCTGTGTGATCTGCCAGTGATCTGACACGGTTCTGCTCCCTGTTTTGTCTTCTCCACATCCCATTCCCTCTTTGTCTTGGCTCAATTATTCCTAGAGCATCCTGCTGGTCCTTGGCAGCCCTCCTGTGTCTTTACAACAAGCATAGAGTTCTTGGCTTTGACAGACTCAACCATATGGTGAGAACCTCAAAACTGTTGTTTAGAAGAATAAACTGGAACCTGTCCATGCAGGAGGTAGAGGGAAGGAGACTCAGGTGGAGAAGGTGAACCTGATTTCTCTAAACGATTTATCACAAATGCACCTCATTTCCTTTTATTTTCTTTTTTACTTTCTCCAACCAGGCAAATACTTGAAGGTACTCCTGAGCCAGAGTATCTGCTGAAGGCCGAGCTGATCAGTGACCCAACTCAAAGCAGAGAACACAGACACAGATTTGGATGACAGGTGGGGGAGAAGGACCGGGAAGGAATAAGTAACATTAGATTATAGACTCTCCACTGAAATACCTTAGGGAGCCATATTTACAGTGGAAATATTCCAAACTGTATCCTCAGTAATTCCACGTAAGATCTGATCTCTCACAGATTCAGGTTTGGAAAAGGTCAATGAATCTGTGTTTGTAAAACAATTTACATTCTATCAGCTACTCACATCTGGATAGAGCATCAAAGAAAACACTCACTCTTGATTCCCTTTATGGCTTTACTTGCATGCAGAGAATTTAGGCCAAAATTAATAAATAACTGGAAATAAAAAACCTGAATAAACGAGTGGCATATGCTGTTTTTATAAACTGCTAAACAGAACATCTTTGCTGGCGGCTGTCCTGTGATTATTTTTTTTATTTTGAATGCAATTATGAATTCTGAGAGTCATGATACAGGAATGAACGTGTTTTGCTTTGATTATTCAAAAGAAGAGCCAGTGGCTCCCTTCATGATGCTGGGAAACCAAAACAACTTTCCTTGTTGTGCTCTGGGCTGAAGTGATGTGTAGATAAGCAATGATTTAGGAAATACAGGGATTGTTGTCATGCCCATGTTGTCAGGATACAAGATGTTAGTGGCTGCTGCCAGTTTTGTGCAAATGCTTTTTAGAATGGCAAAAGCAAATTGCACACAAGATCATGGAGAGATTTTTATGTCTGTAACTCTGTGGACTCCACTTTCTGCATCTGGAGTGGATAAGACAGAGAGGGCAGAACTATTATTGAGGAAATGACATGCAAAGTGCTACAAAATGTGTCAGTCCAGGGCAATCTTTCTGATAAGGGCTGTTCTTTTATCAGGGCAAGGGAGGGCAGGGTGGGAGTTGGTGGTGGTGGTGAGGGAGGATGGTTGGAAAAAAGGAAAATTTTAAAGAAATCCCTAATAAAACATATTCCCATCTTCTACTGACAACTCTGGGCTAAGTCTGATGTATTTTAGTTTTAATTTCAATGTTAAGACAGGAAAATAATACTATTCCTTCATTTTAGAATATTTTTAGCAGTTTTTGAATTGTTTATGGTAACACAAATCATTCTTTTAGAAGTTCTAATTCTTCTGTCATACTCTCATTATGCCTTTATTTGGCAGAGAAAAATGTTTTTAAAGAATAAAGTGATGACAAACTGACAAAAATCTGGAAATCAAAGGTAAATCATGATTGCCAGCACTATAGTGTCACTGAGACAGAAAGCCTTAGAAAAAAACCAACAAAACAAACAAACAGGAATTTGCATTGTAAATACAATTCTGACTACAGTGCAGTGTCACTGCCTGCTCCTGTAATTAACTTTCTTCTCTATCTCCATGCCTCAGTCATCTACACACTACACATCACATCATCAGTAGCAAACCACTCCTGAGACTCTCTTCCTAGACAATATTGTTCCCAAGCTTTATATTTGATTCCTGTAGTAGATTCTAGTTACCACAAGAATAAACAGGCTTCTTAACAAAAAATATGAGCCCAGTGTATCAATGGGCAATCCGGGGTAGCTACACAATTTCAGTGGAATTATTCCTGATTCAGAGTTTGAACCAAGGGAATTTTGCCTTTACACCATAAAGTGTGGGCTTATTTTTGAAGTCTGACACATGTTTACCTGTCCATGGGGCTCTCACATTGTAGGGAAAAGCAGCAAGGTTGCTGGCTACATGCCACCTTTTCCATCCAATTTATGCCTTAAATGTTAAATTACCAAAGAACATGGAATACATTAATTTCCAGCAGACAAGTTGGTAGCAGCTGCATTCAGAAGCAGCCTGCCTCAAACTTTGAAAATGTATCCCTTCTTCACATGGTGTCTGCTCACAATTTATCATTGCCTATTAGCTGTTAACAGCAGTGGGTTGGAGGTGGTTCCGTTTCTGCTTAAGAAATGATGCCACCAAATGTTAGCAGCAGAAATCACTAAGTTCACTCTTGTGCTGGAAATGTGTGGAATCAAACTCCTGTTGAGTGAGAGAAGGGCTGCATTAGCTCTCAGCAGTTGTCTGCTGGTGTTTGCATTACAGAAGCAGCACGTTGTGCTGGGAGGTAAATGCCTGACTCAGTTTATTTGCTGCCTTGTCAGGAAGAAGAACTTCTGAAAACTTAATAGGATCATTCATGTATCTAGGAAATTTAAGATGTCTAAAGTTATGAATATTAATACTAGGCAGATGGAAGCACTTGAGCACTTTAAGAAGAATGGTAAAGATATTCAGAGCAACAAGCTTGTTTTGATCTTACTGAATAAAAATCCAGGTGTGGCTGTAAAATGTTCCCTCTTCTCCCAGCACAGTGTCCTGGGCACTGGCTGCAGACCCAAAGCATTTGGATGGTGCCTGTGCCATGCAAACATGGGAGCCTGCAGAGCCTGGCAGCCCCAGAATGGCCTCTGTATTTGGATGGCTCAGGGCTGCTGTGGCAAGGAAGAAACCAGTTTCTTTCTAAAAACTGTCAGTGTGGGTCTGGTCCCAGGGCTGTATTTATAGATATTCCTGTAACACAGCTGCTTGGCAAGTACTGAGCAGGTTTTGGCAGGTATCAGGCAGAAGTGAATGCCTGGACCTGACAATATGTCAGGTGAGCTCTGGCCTAGGGTAATTTTGTCTAATCCAGCACTTTGTAAATTAATGCTTTTATTGTTAAACATACAGACTTTGTCAAGAAAACAGTTTAAACACATGTAAGTCTCTAAGAGGAAATATGAATGAAAAACAGCACAGAAAGGTCAATTTTTCTTTCCATTTCAAAATGATGGCTTTTATGATATCTGTTGGATTATTGAGAGTTTGAAGTTCTCTGGATTCTGAACTGTGCATAATTTAAAGATACAAACAGTCTTTTGTTCAAAGTGGCTGTGTTTTACTGACTGAATACAGACACTTCCACTTCTCTGAGGGCAAAAGTTTCTTCTTAGTATCTATAAAATCCCTTTCTTTAATCTTTTTCCAGTACACTGCTACTTCATTTTTAACAGCAGCATTTACAGTGAATACAGACAAAATATCTATATTATTCCTGTAGCAAATAATAAAACTTACCTTGTTTGATAGGCTGCTGATTTGAGAAGGTGAGAGGAGTAACGAGGAATTTGGTTTCAGCTACCTGTACCCAGTGGTGCAGAATTTTTATTGTCCAGACACCAGGTCGCAGGGGCAAATTCAGAGGTGGTTTGTAGTGAGTAAACTCAGCACTGGATTCAATAAGAATATCATATGTTGCTGCAATTACATTAATGGGATCCACCCAAATGACAGTCACGGTGACATTGGGGCCTTTCCCCCACTTCTGCATCCCCACTGGCTCATCTGTTGGCCCAAGGAGTCCTCCAAAATTCCTGAAAAGCCTTTCCTTGGCATCCCACTCAGTGCCAATCTGAAATGAAAGAACACAGCGCTGGTAGCATCATCTCTGTAAGCACCTGAGACCTTTATGGCAAATAAGGGCTCTCAAGAGACACAAATCATAATTCTCTAATCACATGAATTATACATCCATATAAAAGCAACATGACCTAAGATCATAATGCATACACAAATTATGAGGCAAGAAAGAAGGCTTGCTTTCTTGCTCCTTTTCTGATTGATAAAAAGGTTTTCTTTATCTTAAGAGTGACACAACAGGTGATAGCAGCTCTCTCTTCCCTCCACAGAAGCAGACAACAAGGGACCAAGCCAGTGGCTGGACACAGCCTATGCACAGAAAAAAACCTGACCCATCATCTCCTGGGTCATGAAAATGTATTACACACTTGAGAGATGGAAAGATGAACCCTGCAGCAGAGACCTGCCCAGCTGCTGCTAAGACCAGGGAAGACACTTCAGCTGCTGACTTCAGGACAAGTCACATCATGTCCTTTACTACAATCCACCCATGAGATATTGTCTCTTTGTACTCCCCTTCTGCCCTATGTGGGAATTTATTTCTTGTAAACTCTTATTGTCATAATAGTGACATTGTTTTTCATTTATTCACCAACAGCAAACCAGCTGATTCACAATCTAGTGTAAATACTTAATTCATGTTCCAGTGCTCTTTATATGAATTTCAACGGTTCACCTACAACCTGGGGGATCACACAAACTTCCAAGCTGTTGCCACTAACACTTGTGCACTACTGAAACCAGCACCTCTGCCCAGCCAGCATGGAAATGGAGTAACTGCCTGTCTTAGGCCATGGGAAGACTTCAGTATCCCAGCACTAAAAGCCAGCAGGTGTTTATGAGGCTGAGCACTGTGGAACCTTTCCATCAATTCTCCTGTGCCCACAGGACTGAGGGCTGCACTTCTGCTTTTGGAGGCAGTTCTGGTATGAAACCCCTCAAAGTCCTTCTGGTCTTCTTTTGCCCTACTCTCCAAACAGTGCAGATGACCAAAGAGTTGATTTCTTCCCTGTACAGAAAGTCTCTGTGGGTGACCTCTGGAGAACCATGCACACACACAGGCAGGATCCCACTTTCAAAATATATGTGGATATTGCAGATATTCCCCACACAGAGCTGTCCTTGTCCCTAAGCTTCACCTTACAAGGGCATGGTCATAAACAGCTTTCCTGAAAGCATAAGAAATAATTGTAGCTCATTTGCTTCAGAGATTTTTCTTCTAGATTTCATTTCACTTCATGAGAATAAGTGATTCCAATATAATGCCTAAATCCCCCCAAATCCCCAAAACATAATGATTACCTGATGCCTATTACCTGCACCTGGAAACTGTCCAGTCTCCAGTCTCTTCTAAATAAATCCCTATGGTTGGCAGACAAATTACAGGAGGACTGCAAGCAAAATGCTACAAGGTCAGTAAAATAGAGCCCTACCATCCTTACTCCATCTGTCATCACACAAATTCCTCCTACTGGGCTATGACACTGCAGAGTATGAGACAAAATGAGCCCTGCACTACTCTGCAATCAACACAGCATTTGTGGTATTTCAGAGGTTTTTCACCCAGCACACCAGCTAATCAAACCAGACAGCATAGCCCAGATATCAGACCCAAGCACTGAATGCCTCGAGGAGCTGTCAGTGTGTGCTCTCCTGACAAGACTGACTGAATATGTATGGAAATAAGCTGAGAAAGAAAATTTCCTGACCAGGCCTTATTATCTACTCTGCCAACCTTCACTGAGGTGCAGCCATATCACACCTACCAGTGCTCAAGGGACCTAGAAAGAATAAAGTCACAACATGTGAAACAAACCTACACCCTCCTGCGCAAAGTAAATCTGTAAGGAAGCTCTTTCCACCACATTCAATATTTCTTACTGAAGAAGTCATTGCAGAAAACTTACTTCATCCTCAAAAATTAAATGTTCACTCCTGACACCCAACTCTTTCCCCTCTAGTTTCTCATCCCTGAGAAAATAAATCAGAAAGTTACAGTCCCCTTGCTCCAACCTCCAGGTGACACTGCTCCGTGCCAGGCTGCACAGAAGATGAGATGTGCTCACACGCACAAAGGTTTATCAGACTGCTCTGTGGAAGAGCTAAGGCTGCTTTTGGGGAAAAATTGTAACACAATTGTCTGGTTGTTAAGCTTTGTGCAGGCGTGGCACTGGGCTTCCTAAAGCAACCCAAAAGTTCCAGCCAAAGGGCAGGGGAAGAGGGGAGGGAAGGACAGGTAGCCCCAGATCCCTGTGTGCCCCAGGGCCAGGGCTCACACCAAGGCTCCACAGGCACCTCGGGGAGGGAAAGGCAGGGAGCTGTACACTCTGCTCATGGGATCTGCCCTTTATGTCTCGTTTCCAGCTGGGGACATGCTTTCCCATGCTGCACAGCTTGCAGTACCAGCTGCTTTTAGAAGCACAGTATTTTATAGGGAATTTTACTTAAAGCACTGGTTAGAGGTTTATAACCCCTTGAACTTTACACAGCTGAGTTCCCAGTACTGAGATGTCCGATTTTACAGGGCAAGAGATACTACAGCCCTATAATAAGTTTAACAGCTCTTTAAAACATTGTAAGTAGGCTTTCACTTTCAAATAGAATACACCAAGTATGGATAGAATCAAGCAGTAATGAATATCTGATAAATTATTAAGAGATGTAGCACAGAAACTGACATTTTCCACATCATTATTTTAATCACCTTTATTTTGGGCTTCAAGAGCAAGCACTGTGCACGGGGTATGCTTGGAAAGCTGGAAATCTCTCATTGGCTCAAAATTTCTGTTTCTATCTCTGTTTGAACCCAGATAAAATTTTCCCAAGATAAATTATACCCTGATTATGGGTTTGTGTCTCATTGCTCACCACAAACAGGACCATTAGGTTCACACAATGCACACTAATTGCCTGCCACCTAGTTTATTTTATTCTCTGTGATGAATCACAAGTCTTAACAAGACCAGAAACAGCATTTAACTGATAGAGGGTGAGCTGAGACTTTTGGTTCAGAGCAGTGAATCAATCCCCTGCCCTGCACAGAGAAGCTGCCTGAACCCAGGCTGGCAGGACACATAGTGTGTGCATTGTGCACGAGCCAGTTTCAGGAGGTGTGGGAGTTCCATGCTGGAAATCATCTCTTGGATTCCCTGTAAATTTATTTTCTTTGACTCAGCCTGCAGGAGCCATATGCCATTGAAATGCTGCCATGAACTCCCCCCAGGTGTGGGGTGAAATCTGCTCTTTGGAAGTGAAGTCTGAGAGCAGCAGAGGGCAGGAGGCAGGGGCTGGAGAGATCCCATCAGCTCTGCTGCAATCTCAGTTGTGCACCAGGGTCACAAATACACTCGGGAGCACGTTCAGTGCAGCATATTTGTGTGCTCTTCCTGCTGGCCCCAGTGCTGCGAGCTGGGACAGAGGAGAAAGTTCCCAGCTAAAATAGCCCCATTCAGTTTAAAATTCCTGCCACATCATGGGGTGAAAGTTGTTGAAGAACAAGCAGTTCTATGTCCCAACAAGCATAAATCTTAATTTTATTTTCTGTGAACACTGATGCTTCCATCTTAGCTAAACTGCTAAGTTTGTTTTCCACATGCTGGACCTTGACAAAGCAGAGGCATTTTAATAAGCAGTAGCAGATCAGAGCTTTCCAGCCACAGTGAAGCTGAAGAAGTTAATGCTGGATTTATAGCAGGGTAACTGAGATAACTATTTGGCTCAGAGGCAGAGATCTCTGCAGGCCAAAGGAAGGCAGAAAGTAAAAAAAAAACACCAAAAAAACCAAAACATTAAAAAATTAAATTATTTACTCTGTACCTCCTGGTCTTTTAAAATATGAATCATCTATGAAAGGAGAGGACAATTAAAGAGGCTAGGTGAGGAAAATAAAATGAAAACAAGGAAGCAGTCACCAAAACTCTTTTAGTTGAGTTTCAAACAGAAGAAAATGTTTCCTTACGCTCAAAAAAGCTCACCAGTGATTAAATTCTTAGAAGTACTAAATAAGCAGAAGAAATACTCCTACAAATCACAAGAACTGGAGCTTGTATGAACATTTATCACTGCATGTAATGGCAGGCTACCATCCGACACATTGATAAATGAAACACACTTTCCATCCATCTCTTTAATGGCACATTAGTGTCATGGATTTGCCATGCACACCAAAACACTGAATCCCACCTAGGCATTTCTTAATTGCCCAAGAAGATGGTAATTTATGGACTTAGCCATAATGACTGGAACACATTTCTTCAATCAATTTTATGCCTTAATTGAAATTTGCAGCCTAACAAGAAAAATCATGAAATTAACTGCTCAGACAATTGTATCTTTAAAACAGAACACAGATGTCAGGTCCTATTAGTGGTCAACTCTCCTGATATATTTTAGGTATCTTTTTCATACTCTATGACAGACACTGGGATAAATTTCTAGAAAAATAACAGGATTTGTGGGAAATCTCAGCCACTGCTGAGATAATTTTCTCTTTTGTGTTACATCAATATTCTGCTCACATGTGGTATCAGTACCTGACTACCACTAATTCTGAGAGGTTTTTCCAGTGTACTCCTGAGAGACATAGTTAAACATGCCACATTTTTAAACTGGAATTGCAGAAAAATGGAATTTTCCCCAGGAACCTCTCACAGCACTCACAACAGACACGATGGCAAAACTTTTAAGTTACTTTTAAATTACTGAGCTCCTTTGATAACAACAAAAGCTTTCCATTTGTTTTTAAAACAGAAGGGAGTGAGGACACTCAGATTAAGAAATGAGTGTTGAGCACAGACCTGAACTGCCAATGGTACCTCCTTCTTTGATGAGGATGTACATTATGCTAGGAAGCCACTGTCACCTCAAATTTCCATGGAAATACAGTTTCCAAAGGCTGCTGATTTAGTGTTCACTCCCATGATGCCACAGGTGTGCATGGCTGGCTACGAACACTCACCTCTGAGAACTGCAACCTCCCAAAATCACTTGGTGGACTTGCAATCTTGAAGACTTTCTTGGGCATCACCCAGGTTTCCAAAGTTTCCAGTTTACTGACAGCCAGATTGGTTGCATGGTGCCTGATCAGGAAGCCTTGGAAACGGTCAGCAAGGAAGTAAAGGTGGATGGAAACTGGATGGCCCATGGGGTAGTATCTGTAAAACAGCACATGCTCATCACTTATGTAAGAGAATGAAATCTCCTTTTACTTGGAGCTAGTGGCTGAAGAAGCATTCATTTCAACTAGAAAATCCACCACTGTACATTAAGAGATTTCAAATGTGTTCATGACTCATTATCAAATATTTTTAGGCTGTTCCGATTACCCCGTAACGTAAAAACATGTTACTAAGAATACAGGCTCATTAATTCCATATCCTCAGCTCAAAGCTCTTTAGGAGCCCTTCTCTGTGCCAGAGAGCTCCTCTCCCTCACCACCTCTCCTGGTAGAAAGTGGCAGCCAGAGACACACACAGATTGTTCGGGTGCAGCACTGTTTGCTCAGATAAACTAGGATAAAGGATGGCCTAGGATTGTGCCTGTGCTCCAGAGCTGCCTTTCCTGCCCCAGCAGGGTCAGTGCCTGTCTGCACTGGACAGCAGGGAGTGCTGACCAGGAGAGTGTGACCAGGCACTGACCTCTGGGCCCCCTCCATTCCCAAACCCCTTCCCCAAGGGCAGGGCTCTGCAGGCTGGCACTGCAGTGAAGGACACCAGGATCCTGTTCCCATTTTAGGTCTCTGTATTTCAGGGAAAAAATCTTCACATTCTTTAAAGACTTAAGATTGCTTTTGCTGGGAGTTTTTTACACATAACCAAAGAAACCCCAAAAACCCTACTTTGAAAAAGGGTCAAACAACTCAGCAAAACCAGCCATTGAGAGATCTGGAAGCCTTCAGTTGCAGCTGAGATTTAAAGACATTAGAGTTACAGCTTCAAATAATTAAAATATATGGTTGATTGTCTGCTATGGCCTCAGAAACATCTGTAACAATGTTTGGGTACATATGGATGCATAAATAATTAAAGATGTGTTATTCATAGCTCAGAAATTGAATATTTTGCTACTTTACAGGACTGACATTAACTACAAAACAAGTTAAACCAACCAGCATCACAGCTTCCCAGTAAGTCAGCTAAGCCTGACTCCTCTGGCTTGTTACCACAATTAAAGGATGAGCACTAAGGATGAGCACCAGGGAGGACTTTCCATTGCATGAGGTCTGCAACACCCCAGAAGGAACTCTCTAGAGCTGGAGAAATCAATATAAGAAGACAGGGTACCAACAGAGCCAGCACTGATGGACTGAGCAAAACCACTGCAAAGTTACGCAGCCAATGGCAGCAACAATCTGACTTCTGTGCCCAGTACTAAGGCCTCCTGTTTTATATGTGTGAAGCAGCAAATATTTACAATATCCTTAAAATAGTCTGGGCAAATTGCCTCTTGGCAGCAGAGAGTAAAAATGCCTAGGGATGGAAAAAATGAATTAAATCTCAATCACACATTAATGTTGCTCCCACGGAAGATGCTGACACTCCTTCTCCTTTGGTACCTGAGCAATCTGTGGGGGGCACAGCTTTCTGAGGCTGTGGGCTGGCCCTGGTTAGGAAAGTGTGCAAGGCAGCTGCTCTTACAAACATCTCCTGGGCTGCTGTGGGTAGCAGCGTGGTCCTGACTCCAAGGGGGATCCGAGGCAGGAGCTGCTTTCCTCCCAGCATGAGCTGGGGTGCTGCACGCACAGGACCAGCCAGCCCGGGGCTGTGCTCAGCCCCACGGCAAAGGGAGCACTGTCGAGGTGCTCAGCCCAAACCCATCCTGCCATTACTGCATTAGAGACATGCAAAACCACGAGAGGGAAAGAGGAAAGGTACAGGTGCAAACACCCAGAAGGACAGCACAGTGTCAGAAGAGAGGAGATGTGATGCATAAACCTGAAGATTGGCCATCTTTCTCTGATCTGAACTGGATGCTGACTCACAGTGTCTTGAGGGGGCTCAGGTAGGTATGAAAATGAAGCCTCCACTCCGTATCACTGTTTGCAGTTCCTCCCTGCACTGTTTCATGAGGCTCCAGCCTGCTGTAAGGAGCTGTGCTTTATCCTGGAGACAGCTGCAGTCATGGTGTTCCTATCTATAATCTGAGCAAGCTTGAAAAGCACCTTGAGTTCCTGTACAAGGGAAAGTTCCTCAGAAACAAAAGTGATAATTGATATAAATCAGCATCAGAATACTGGCAAAAGGACTGAGAACAAAAGTAATTGTCAAATTATTTCAGTACTGGTTATACATAGTCCCCATCCTCTTTGCTGGCTTCGCTCTGCAGGACAAATGACCCAGGACTTCCTTAGGTCTGCTTTTATTTCCTATAAGGAAGGCATGCTACTAGTGATTATTTCTATCTAATTGTTATTGATCTTTTATTGCTTTGCACCGGTAACCTTCACTGACAAAATCTAATAGGAATCTGGAGCACTTATTGCCACATCTTTCTAAATGGGGCATTGCTCAGCACTTCCATGACTAATTTAGGAAGGTCAAGGCACATTTGGTTCCCTCTTGAGAACACAACAGGGGCAACGTCCATCCATCAAAGCACATGGAGTGTTTGCTGACTTAGGCTCTATGTGTTTTCTATTAGGATATAAAAGGGCAGGCTCCAGAAATACATTCTGAAGATGGAATTAAGAGATGGTAATGTAAGACTTAAAAAGAAGAACCATCTCTGCTTTGAATCTAAACAGCTCCAGATGTGTTTGCAGGCAGCAAACATCTACCATGAAGAGAGCCTTTTCTATGCAAGTCTAACTTCAGGAATTCTTCCTTCAAATCCCTTTTAGACTGAATTCTTCTTAGCCAGGCTTAGAGGTGAAAAAGGAATCTAGAATATAGGGATAATTTCCTTTTAAAGCATAAGGAATTTCATTTGAGATAAATATAGCTACCTATATATAGATATATAAACACCTACATATATTTTATGTATTTGATGCTAATAGATCCTACCAGTTGCAGCACTTTTGGCACAGGGAACTGCACCAAGCAGGAAAACTGAGCCAAGCAAGCTCTCTGCACTCCATGTGTGCTCCCAGGGGAACAAACAAGCAAGGACCATTAACCTGCCTGTGTTCAGATTTGTTCTGAAATCCCGTCCTCTGCTTTTGGTAAGCATAATAGAGGTGAACATGACCTCTGCTGCAATCACACAGAGGGTTTAGGAGCTGAGGCTATAATACACTCACTGAAATTAATCAAGGGAAACGCAGCAGTGGGGGTAGCACTGCCCAACTGGATCCTGTCAGTCTTCATCAGGCTGGAGAGGAGCTCCTTAAAAGTGCAGCAAACGGGTCACATCGTGTCAACCCGGGATAACCCACGCTTTATTACGGCCATAAATACTCCTGGAAGTCAGCGCTGCGCACTTGCAGCTGCCTGGTTGTGCTCGTGGCCGTGGGCTCCAGCCAGCACAGCCGAGCAGAACGAGCCTCCCCGGAGCCTGGCGGTCCCTGTGTCCCCTGGAGGAGCAGAGGCAGCACTGACCTGCAGCTGTTGTCCCCAGCAGCATGGAAGGAGGTCTCGGCCCTGCGCAGGCCCAGGCGGGAGAAGGAGTGGAACATGGTGAGGGCCACGTCGCTGAGGGCGCCCGGCCCGTCGGGCTCCTCGTACACGTTCTCCCAGTAGGAGCGCAGCCCCGGCGTGCCCGGGGGGTAATTCCCGTACAGGTAATAGTCCAGCTGGCCAATGATCTCCTGGTTCACCACCGCCTCAAACTTGCGGGCAAAGAAAGTTGGCCTGGCAGTCTGCTGTTGGGACAGGACAGGAAAAGTCACTTGTGGCAGCAGCCCTCTGGCCACAGAGAGAAACAGAACTTTCACAAAGGCTGTGAGAGAGAAACACAACTTTCACAAAGGCTGTGAGAAGGTCAGAGAAAAGAATGAGAAACAATTCTTATTCTAACTCACTGCAGCTGGTATTGTGAACTTGTGGAATGTGTTATGGAGATGTGTTTACCAAAGGGTGGTTTCCTAATTAGCCAGTGGTGATGGTGTTTGGACTGGAGGACCAGCTGTATTGTAACTGTCTGTAAGAGCAATGGGTTTCTTAATAAAGAGATTATTAATCAATCTTCTGTGAATCATGGAGTCTATGCTAATTATTACCCAGCCAGGGGCCCATTGCAACAACAGACACTGGCTCCCATTTTCAGACACGGCACTTTGTCTTAAGCAGTGGGTTGGAGTTGAGGACATGAACTATTTCTCTCCATGGGCAAAGATGACTTAAAATGTCACCTTTGGGACCATTCATCATTCACCTAAAAACTACATAATTACTCAATCAAAACCCCCGCAGACCAACAGCCACCCCGTGCTGCCAGGCTCAGGAAGGCTCTCCAAGTGCAGGAGGGCTGGGGAATGCTCTCCAAACCCCCTGTTAGCCTGGGGACAGTGCAGCACTGGCACATGTTATGCAGGGAGCAAAGTGTACTGTGGCACTGGGGCTCAGAAGAAGGCAGAGCAGCCTTTTCTGTGTATGGATTTGCTGCCAGGAGGTGGTAAGAGGTCTCTGGGAGAGGTGCCATTTGTGGCTGAGGTTTCTCCACTTCTGAGTGGTCCTGCCCAGATTTTTTCTCAGTGCTTGACACAATCTTGGGCACATAACTGCTTTATATGCTACTCAACTACCATTAGCTTTCAAAAAGTCTTTGTTTCGCATTGGTCATATTTGAGCATGGGTCCTGAGGTGCCAAGGAGTTCAAGAGTGCCCCAGATGGTTGGAAAATTCTTTTGAGGATGCTTTTTGCTCTGAGAGGGTGCATGCTGTGGGCTTTGTGATCTCAGCTCGCTTTGTGCCTCTGTGGGAACAGCAAGCCACAGCCTTCTGGTGCTGTGTGCTCATGTGAGGGGCTCTCTCACCAGAAAGTGTCAAAAGCTGCCTTTTCATCTATTCTAACTTTGAATTTTCCTTTCCAGCTCAGTTTACCTGATTGTTTTCTGAAATATCATTGTGGGTTCACAGCCTGGAGCAGGTCAGGCTCTGCAGTCTGGCAGGAGTTTTTAAATTTGCAATTTATTCTGTGCTGGAGAATTCCAAACACATGTTTGGGACAGCAGAGCCTCCTTTAGACAACATCTCATTTGCTCTTTTTGTGAGTGCCTGTGTCACTGACTTCAAGTGTGCCTGGTAGACAGCACATAACAGTAAAGAAAAGATCTCTGTTTCAGAGCAGTCATCATTTCTGTGCTGTAGGGTAACACATTCCTCATCCCACACAAAGCTTGAACAAACATGCTTTATGCAGGGAACCCTGAGGAGCTGGAGGGATGGAATTGCAATTCTGGTGACCTTGAAACAAGTGGCTGTTCATTCTCAATAGAAGATGCACAGGCCAGACACAGCCTCGAGACTGAGTGCACCCCGGGGCACAGGACTCGCTCTCATGTCTGCCTTCAGGAAACTACCACAAAGGAACTGATTAAACCTTTCAAGACAGTCCTGCCAAACCTGGGCGATCAAAACCTCATGACTAACGCTCCCAAAATCACGAGATAAACTTTAATATGATCGTGCTGATGAATATAATAACGAAAATGGATTTGCCCAAGTCTCTAGCACGCACACTGATCAACTTCTAAGCTTTTTTTAAAGATGATAAACATTGCTTAAAGCTGAAAGCCAGGAGTCCTGTGAAATGATGAAAGCACCTGAGCTGGAACATTGGAAAAAACCTTTTGCAATGAACTCACAAGAGTTGCCAGGGAGTAGTGGTAGAGTCAGAGATGTGTCAAGCTTCCCTCCTTTCTAGCACAGCCAGTTACCAATGCCAAGGAGTCCAAAGAGTTCCTTTGTGATCTTACCAGGCAGGTATGTCTCCAGGGCCTAAACACAGGAGAACTTATCTTTCATTCTCCTGAAATTAAGATCAGAGCTTCCTCACATCTCTTTCTCTACCTGTCTGATGGAGTCAAAGCTTCCCTTCCCTCTCCCTGCTGCAGCCATGCATTCAGCCAGCTCTCCATGGCCAGAAGAGCCTCTGCAGGTGTGTTCAGTTACCTGGAACCTGTGGAAGTCTGCTGGTTTGAAGTCATTGGGTGAGCAGCCACACCAGTCAACAATGTGCTTGTACTGGCACTTGCAGCCCAGCTTCCTGTTCCAGTTGGTGATGCGCAGGTTGTTGTCCACCATGGAGTCACAGAAAGGGCTGTTCTCCAGCACGGTGTGAAAGAAGGACTGCAGCAAACACAGAGCACATCACCACATTTAGCTCCTCAAAGTTCCATTTTCTCCTTCAGCTCATGGGCCCAAACCTAATGCAGGGGACCTATTTTAGTTTGACATGACAGGATTAACTAGCTCTATTGTTCTGCCACGTGTGAAACACACTCCATGTGCCTGTATTCCACAGAGCATGGAAAAATCACAACTCTCTGCAGACCCAACCAAACTGTAAGAGCACACAGCTGAGCTCTTGCTCCAATAACCTGGCACAGAATAATTGCACTTCTACAACGACCAGCTTTGGGCACTAGCAGCCCAAAGGACTCCAGGAAAGGCACCAGTACCAGCAATAATTTTATTTTTATTTCAGCTGTATGAGCAATTCTAAGAAATGCCCATTATTTCCCTTCTGTAAGTTGCTCCCTGGTCTAACAGATTCAGGAACAATGTACAAATCTATTTTCCTGAACAATGTACTAATGGCATATTTCAAGTTGTTTCCCAAAACAATTGTCAAAACTGCACTATCACCCTGGTTACTCTGATAAAAATACAGTCTCAGACAGCTCTTATGTGGGTGTCTATCTCCAGCACTCTGAAATGCATTGCTTGTTGACTGGCTTTGTTCTGAAACAGGCAGTTCACCCTAGGCACCAAAAGGACATTCTGCCTCCTGAATTTACGTCTGAAATCATAAGTCTTTATTTGCTGACTCATTGCAGCACGGAATTCCTATTGGGCAATCCTAATTATATCATCATAATTACAGCTATTACATAAACCAAGTAATGGGGACTGATATAGCAGGTTAACAGGTCAGTGAAGGCAGGGCCATTTCAAAAAACCAGCTATGTATCTTCCAAAGAAAACCTTGTAGAAAAAAGCTAGGAAATACCATCAATTTTAGCCCTGCCAGAGACCATTTTTGGAGCAGTGACTTCTCTTTAAAATCAGCAATAGTAAGATCTATAAATAACCAGCATAACATTAGCATGGCTGGCCCCCAAATAATCCCCCTACCCTTTTTAATGTTAAATGACAGCCCAGTGAATATGGATTTTATGCTTGAACTGTTTGGTTAAACCCATAAAGGCATCCATTCTCATTCAAGTGAGAGGGGAAAAAAACCCTACCCAATTACCCATTGCCCTGTGTCCTTTTATAGCAATACAGGAATGTCTCTAGATAATGGATGAAAAGGTTATCAGAGTAGAGAGAAAAGGTGATTTTTAACAGAAACGGGATTAAAAGAAGATTATGCAACATGTGTGGGGAATATTAAATCTCTACCAAAAGATAACAATTGCTGTGCTCCACCAGAAGCTAACGAGTGAGATTTGCAAGATCGGTGTCATCCAAACCTCAAACTGCTCAGGAACCAAGGCATTTATGGGTTTAGAGGCAGTCATCAGCTCTTCCTTGGGCTGCAGCCTGTGGAGCAGAGGCTGGGAAGCCAGGGGAGCAGTGTACCTGCTGGGGCAGGTGTAGCACAGGCTGCCAGCCACGGCTCTGTGCCCTCCCTGCAGATAGTGCACATTGCTGCACGCCAGGCAAAACCCCACACTGCTGTGCACTCCCCTTCTGCATCACTTGCAGCCAGAGCGACTCCTGAGTGATCTAAATGATTTGTGACTGTGCCTTCTGGCTGAGTTTTGAACAGAACAATAAACCTTTGTTTGCAGGGTTTATATTTTTAAAGAAAAGTGCTGGATAATAGCAAGAAAAGCTACTTATGAAGACAATTCGCCATCTCTAATATCCTTCAAAAGCTTTGTGCAGGAACAATTTGCAAGCAAAGGGCAGTAAGATTTTTGGTTGTTCACTAACAGCTTAATAAGCTTAGAAGTACAAAACAAAGCCACTCTTTGCAAAAAAGTCCCACAAACAAACAAGGCAATAAACAACTGCAAAAGATGTTCTAACCCTAAAGGGCTTACTCGATACAGAAGTAAAATTTTCATTCCCCACAGTGGGATGCTCCAAAGCCCAGTGACATCAGGGGAAAGCCCCTCTGATTTCAGTCAGATCTTTGGGACAAGCACAAACATTGCAGGTCTGGGGACAGAGAGGGATTCTTTGCATTCACATACCTCGGCAGGAAGCAGCGTGTAAGAGTAAAACCTCTTCATCTTCGTCACCAGGTCATCATTGGAAAAAGTGACATATTCCACAAACTTCCTGTTCAGGAGGAACCAGTCGGAGCCCCCATCCACTGAGATTCCTTCTGGGATCTTGCGGTCCCCCAGGCGCCACATGTGCGTGTCACACTCCAGGAAGAGCCGGTCCAGCCCCTGCTTTCTGATAAATCTGAGGGAATGCAAGAGCAGCCATTAAATGTTAATTTGTAGTTTGCTATCATTGGGAGCTTTATAAATAAAAAGCTACTTTTGCAAACAAAAAACAATCAAAAGGTCACTTGATAATATTTCTGTTCTACTCATAAGTAGTGTAGAGAGGTTTAATAAATGATTAATCAGTTTTATGTTCTGTTATAGAGGCAAAGATCAACAGATTGCTTTAAAACATCATTTACACCTTCTGCTGTCCTAAGGCTGTGCAGGTAACAGAGCTATAGGGCAAGAAAGTCCATAATGTTCATTAACTCTGAACAAACCACCACAGAAGAACTGCAACATGAACAAGAGCTAAACACATTCTTCTCTCTCTAAATAAATTCAGTTTTTAAAAAACAGGAAAATGTACATAAAGGTAAAATGACCAATTTTCTCCTATGCTATTATGTCATAATTTTTCTGTAGGGATAGAACCAATAAGGAAAAAATACCATTGTATTGGTCTTTGCTGTAGAATGAGCAAGTTGGCTCCATTTTCAAGTCTCTGGGGAACAATGTTTTGTTATTGCTGAACCATGAATAAGAGGAGCAATGGCAGAACTGCAAAGTTATGGAAATGAATTATTTGAGACCAATATAAAAGAAGAAAAGCTGGGAAATCAATCTGCGTTTGAAAATGCTTTGGAATGAATGCCCACTCATCTTCTGAGGTCCAGGTTTCTCTTTGTTATTCCATTTGGGAATGATTTCCCTGAAGGAGAAGCAGGGTGGCCGTGAATTAGCACTGAGGGGAGCTGAGCACCATCCCCCTGGTTGGATGTGAGCACTGGACACATCCCACACGTTCTGAGCAGTAACAAATGCTCAGTGAGCACACACTAGAGCAACCCACAGCCCCCAACCTCTCTGGGTGCAGGACCTGCAGGATAACAACAGCTGTGGCAAGAGGGGCACAGCCTTCCCTCGGAAGCACACACAGCTGCACCAGGGCATTCAGGATTAGCAAGCCAAGATGACATTATAGTAGTCCTCAAACACATGCTACTAAAGGTAAGGGAAAAGAATAAAAGTTAAGGAACAAGCACCAGAGCTTTCTGGAGTCCTGCATCTGGAAACATGAGTATTAACCCCGTAGGCCAACTCCCTGGCTCAAGTTCTGTTCCATACCAATCAAAGAACTGAGATGCAATTATGAAATGGTGCATATTAATTTTCAAAAGGACCGTAAATGACTTCAGGGTCTATGTCCTACTGATAGCTATGTCTCTTTTCACAGTATGAGAAGAGCTCCTCTGTTAACACAACAGTGCTGAAAATGTGTAAATGAGAGTCGAGAAATTTTTCTTTCCTTGAACAAGTTTCTAATTTCATGTTCCATTATGAAGGATAATAGAAAAGTCTTGCAATTTTAATGCAGTGCTCTGGAATGTAATCTTCAAATTCAATATTTATGCAGTTATCTCCAAATCAAATATTAATGTGCCTGAAAGTTTGGTCATTTATTTATTTTTCTTCAAAACTAAATGCTCATTAGAGTTAATTATTTTAAGAAAATAACAGAACTTTATCGACTATATTTAAATAGGAACATAAAGTTCTTTTCCATGAAGTAATTTCTTTCAACTGCTATCTCTACCAATTTATCACCCTTTACTCTCCTTTTCAAATGGAAGGTCCTTTGATTGCAATAGAAACCCTCAAACAAAATAAACCACCTGGCTATTTCAAAAACTGCTCTGCTTAGAAACTGCCTCAGCCTGTGTGACATGATCCAGCTCCAGCTCCCTGGTACTGCAACAGCTTCAGCCTTTCTGTCTGAGCTTGGCAGCGGAGGAGCATGACCACGCTCCAGATGGGAAGGTCCCAGCAAATCCTGACTCACAGCTTCATGTTTTCCAAAGTAGTTGACAGGCTCTTTTTTTTTCTATATGTGAACAGTTCTATGGTTTTTTAGCCAATGGCTTGGAAAAGCAAATTTCAGGATATGGAATGAAATAAGCCAATTCCTGGAAGTACAATTGTTTTCACAACAAACCTCAGCCCCCAAATATTATACAACTGGGTTACTAGAGGAAAGTAAATGTACTTTCCAATCACTTACCCTCCAGAAGCCAGCACAGCCCAACTAAAGAGCTGCAATGCCTTTAGAGATCTCTAAAGATATGACCCTTTTGCTTGTGCTTCTTGAAACCCTCCTAGAAACATCACAGCAGGTTTCAGATACATAACAGCTGAACACAGAGCAGGTGTTTTTCAGAAGGATCACCCCTACTGAGCCTCTTCACATCCAGTCACAACACCTCAATGGAAGAAGGCATCAGCAAAGCAAATCCTTTCTGTGGCCTATGAAGCAATGATGTGTCCAAGGAGCTGGGAAGACACAGCTCTCCACTGGGTGATGGCTTGCTGCTCATTTATGTTCCTTGATGGCCAAGGGGACCAAGTGTATTTCAGATCTGCTGGAAGCTAAATAGGAGAGGCTGCTGGCACAGAGAGCTGAACAGCAACCAAAGTGGAAAAGGTGGATGAGGCTCCCTTGTGTCCCCCAGGCTCTCTTCTAGGATGACTTATGCTCCCAGCTACTCCTGCAATAGCAATTTTGGCACTCAGGCAGGCAAGAACTTACTCTAAGCATATTGAATACTGCCTGAGGGAAAGGGAAAGGGGTATTTGTATGCCACATAGGCCTTTCCAAGAAATGAAAACCTCTTGGATACTACAAAGGGTTCATAAAGATTCTTGACTAGCCATCCAAGAATGATTGCAGCCACCTCTGAAAAGAAAGATAGGAAGATGGAGGGCAAAAGCATGACCCTACTGATTTGTTTCTAGTCTCATGCTGTATTTCATTAGTTTCTGGTTATGCTCAAGGGAATACCAAATCAGTAAATTTTATGAAGCCAGGCCAAGCTTCATAAAGAGCAATGAAATGCAAAAAAAAGATGGTTTTTCCCCTTGTCTTTCTTGGGTCTCACAAAACAGCTTACAGATAACTCCCAAATGAAACGAAGGCGGGGGGGGAAAAGCTTAGTAAGAGCATTTCCTTAATCTTAGTCAATGTGGAAAAATTTAGGTGCTTCCTGTCACCCTGAACATCAGGTAAGACTGGCATACCTCTGCCAGCTGCAAATGCACTGGCCAGAACAATGACATCCTACTGAACCAAGGTATGGTTGGCCAAATACAACAGAGATTATCATCAGCTGAAGACAACTGGCCTTTCTCCTAATCCAAAAGAAAACAACAGGAGGAAACTAACAATCATAGGAAGAGTCAACCAGGACAAAACAGAATTTAAAAAAGACTAGGATTAAGAAAAGCATGCCATTTTGCCTTTTTTCATAGAACACTCACTCTTATGATTGACAAACACATCTTATGCTTCCCCTTACCAACTTTAATTCTTCCTAAAGAGCCTCCAGTTTTGAGGGCCTGGGATTACACTCAAAAGTAAGGAGAAAACACAGGATATTAAGAAGGTCTGTCAGCACCTGAGCTCAGCAGACACTGACTCACGTGAAAGGTGCCACTGAGACCTGAGTGTGGATGCAGCCTCACAGGTTCCAGAGAGTTATTTTTACACTTTGCTAAAAACCCTACTGCCTGCAGCACGTGCTCAGTCACTGAGTGTAGGTGTCAGTCCATGCAGCTCATGATTGCAATCCAGCTCAGGGAACTCCTCTTACTTTGTAGTTTATTTAAATATTTATAAATGCATTTCAGACAAGATTCTAGGACTGTATAACATAAAGCATTTGTAACTTGTGTAGCACATACTCCTACAACATGAGTATAAACACAGCTCAGCTCTTATGGTATGTTGTAACTGCTAATAAATATTGCCACACAGTTACTTTATCAGCAAAAATATCACAACCAAATATCCTCCTTTTTGATAGTTTTCTCCAAGGGACAGTGCAAACCACAGCAGCTTGTAGAGATCCCTGCTCCTGAATGCTCTACTTACACAATAAGTCAGAGAGTTTGTTGTTTTCTTTTTCCTGAAGTTTATGAACGAGTAGAACTTCCTAAAGTATCAGAGGCTATCAGATTGCTAAATGCCATTTACCAGTAACTTTATCACTAAAAGGTTTTTTCTGGAAAGAATATATTTTTAAGGTGAAAAGGTTTCTTCCTAAATGTTTCCTGTTTCTGGCCTCTCCCCTAGAAAACCTCCCATTGACATTTTACTGTTAACCAGGTGCACCCACCCAGGACCTCAGCATCATTATTCAGGATTTAAGAATAAGAACTATGAATAAAAGTTACAAAACTCCATCAAAAAAATTCCTCACAAGTCAAAAGCCAATGTCAATGTCAAAGCAAGAATCTGTAGAGCTAGGAGCTCCACTAGCATCATGTCCATGTTTCCCTGAATGTATGTGGATAAGCTCACATGCTTTGATTTTATCTGCTCCTCTTTTAACTGTCTTTAGATGAAAATTTAAGGAAGAAAGTCCATTTCAGAGCAAAAAGTCAAGTAAATATTTTTACAGATGAGAAATGTGAGAGTCACTTGCCAGCAGTGTTTGCACAGCCACCCTGGAAACACTTACCAGAGTCAATCAGTTGGGAAGCACAAAACAGTAATTTGCAGTTTAGGTGACCAGCTAGAAAGCATTGAACAATAATTTGACAATCTTGAATGTAGCAGTTGCAAGAATTAATTTGTGAGCAATCTCTAGGCTACCACACATCTCCATAAACCAGGCACTGAAAAATTCTTTATAATAAGCAGATTGATGAATCCCAAACCTGTGCAGGGCAGAATCATTCCCTGCCTGCTCAAGGTGGAAATCCTGGCCTCACTGAGTATGCTGAGTCCAGCTAACCCTGATTTCCCTCCATTTCCATGAGTAACTCTACTCCACCAAGGGTTAAACAATATTTACATCTGAAATAATTTACAACTGGCTATTTAAACACAGTGTCTATATGGTACCAGCTATTCATCTGTTTTTCTAAGGCTAGGATGTTGCAGTGTGTTTCCTGAGACCTTCCTGTCATGCTGAAAGCCTCCAGGGCTGATCCCCCACTCCCAAAATGGAGGTGAAGCTTGAAAAGGGGAACAGTGTCAAACAGAAATAGCACCTACTTAGTCTGTCAAGATGAGGAAGATTTCTACCCACTATGACAGTCATCATGTGGAAAGCACAGAACAAACAATTCCTGCTGTTTCAAAAAGCCTTGAAAATAACTCTCAGTACAGACAGAAATGATGGAAGAGAAAGAATAATTGTAACTTGCTTTTCAATGTGCTTTAACTGTGACATCCTAAATGCAATTGCTATGAGGTCAAAAATGTTATGAGAGCAGAATTCTTATCTCTTGTTAATTCCCTTACTCAGGGTAAGGGAAACACATTAAATCAACACATTACTATCTCAACAATCCCCCAAAGCTTTAGTGACAATGCAGAAAAAACATCAACAATATCAGAAAGAATTTCTCTCTTGACTGAATTTGTTCTAGTAAGATTGGGCTTATTTCAGGAGCACCATAAATAAGCACACAAATTGAAATGCTTTTTGCAGTTTTGCCCACTGTGCCAAAGGCTCAGGAGCTACCAAGGAACACAAGGAAATCTCACATTCAAATGTGATCAGTGCTTGCCACCTGTATCTCTGCAGAGCCCACAGCAGAGCCCTGGGGCAGCTGAGCACGGGGGGTGTGCAGGGCAGGGAAGGGCACAGCCTGCACTGGGAGGTCCCAGCTGCCCCTGGAGCACAGGGAGCACAGGGATGGGCTTCAGAGCAGGAAACCCAGGAGACACAGCCACCAAAAGTGAGGCAGAGCTGAGAGATGCATTTTGTGATGTTTGCTCCAGGAGTTTCTGTGGCAGAAGCTGAACTGCAAGTGATGGGAACAAGGAGCTCCACGGGAAGGATTTTTTGGCAGTCCATGTTTTCAGTGTATGTTAAACACTTTTATGCTCTGAGTGCAGTTAAACCTGGGGCAGACCAATGCTGCCACACACACTGGGCAATTAGATCATTTACAGTGCAGCAAAAATGGTACAGCAATTTGAATATCTCTTTCAAGACACAAGTTCACCTTGAAATATAATGTTCAATGTGCCCCTTCTCAACCAGTGGCACCTTTATGGAAGCCAAGCAGCCATGGCACTCAGGGTATTCCACACGAAATGCTGTTGAAAGCTGATGAATCCACACATTTTATCTGGTCATTATTCCATCTCTATATGGACATGATTAGACTTTTCAAGCTTACAATAGGCACCTCTTATGCTATATAATTTGTTTCTGCTTCTTTCACATGCAATCTTTTCAGAATACCCATTTAATACTTTAGTCCTAGCACATCTTTGCATTCTCTTTAGAAGAAATTTCTCTTGATTCTTTCTTCTTCTCTGCCTTTTCCTACACATTAACTTCCACTGGTTTTGAAAAACTTTTCTTTCCACTTTATCTCTTTCAAAGGAAAAGTCTCTTTCTCAGAGAAAGTCTTAAAAAGCCTCAATGTTTCTCAATATTTTAATGTTGCAGGCCAGGGAGCAAAATGAAAAACCCTCTGAAATTCTTCAGTTGAAGGAAACTTGCAAAGTCTATTTTTTGCAGTAATGACTCTACTAGGAATTGCCTTGTTTTGTCAACAATTCCATGCATTTCCTTGTGAGCATAAAGCTCGAGAGAGATTTTAAAAGGCTTTCCTGTGGGTTTCTTTACCCCCCTCTTCACTTACACAGTATCTTTTAAGCAATACTGAAACAGCTTTTAGAAGGTCAAAAATTGAATGGCTTCCTCTCACCATAAGGGAGGCCACAACTCAAATGATTCTATTTCTTTTTATATTAAATAAGCAAAACTGCAAATTACAGAATGCAGAATGTAGCATGAACTCACCACAGACAGACTCAATGATATTAAACCTGACATTTTACCATCTGTTTGTCTCCAATAAATGTCTTCTTTGGAAGGTTTCTTGTCTCCTCACCTCCTTTCTAGTGACTGAGAGCAAGTCTGAGTCCCTTCTATAAAGGTTTTCAAGCTACCAAATCAGGCCACTGACCTTTGGGTACACCAGGGCCAACAACATCTGTGCAGCTTCAAATGATGTTTCCAGTCACAACCATTTTATAAAATGCCTCAGGACCTCAGATGACAGGGCTGCAAATGAAGTGTGCTGCTCAATGCTCTTAGATAGCAATAAAATTCCTGATTATTTTACCAATATCTCAATTTTCACCTCCTTCCTAATTCTCTCCTTGCCCCATAAAGGATGGCTACTCCTTCAGACCTTCTCACTTGAAGCAGCTTCCTGAACCAGGAGATGGTCTTGCTTGTATACTCTAAGAACAAAGAACATCCTGCTTAGTCCCACATCAAGACATATGACTGCTTTTGTTTCTCTTTGCACTGACAGCTCAGAGCTCTGTTTTCCAAAACTGAGTAGAAATAAAAGCCCTACAAGGAGGTGAATTGTCAAGCTGAAGCTGTAAAGGCTTTATGGCTCCCCTAATGCTTAGCATAAAGCACTAAGAACATTTGAAAGTTAGCTCTAATGTCTAAATTTTTAAAGTGCAGTCTCTTTGCAGAGAAGATGCATGTTGCTATTTCAGTCACCACACTTCTCATGCAACTGTTGTGCTGAACTACTTCCAAGCAAAAAATAGATCTTAGTCCACGTGCTCCGGAATACTCAAGTGTTCTAAAAAATTTAGCAAAAAAAGTATGAGGCTGAGGGTAATTTGTGCCAAAGGAACCACCAAATATGTGACATGAGCAGCAGCCTAAGTGCTGCTAGGACATGTGGTTGGGCTATCCCAACAGCAGTGATAATTAATCCATTCTTTCCCCTGGTGTTTGGGTAATTCACCAGTGCAAGACACAACAGTGTTTACTGTGAGATCCATTTTGCTAGCTGACCACCAAACCCCCAGTGACCCCGAGTACAGCACACCAACAAACAGCCTGTGCCACTGAGGAGAAAAGGCATGTCTGAAAGGGGGTGAAACAGATGTGTGCCAGCAGTGCAGATTTTTGGGAATGTGCCCCAGTCCTTTGGTAGCTAAGGTTTCTCCAGCCTCTGAGAGATGGGATGGGATGGTGATGCTCTTTGATGCAGGCCACCAACACCTCTGAAATTATCTGGAACCCAGAAACAGGACAACACAACTGCAAAGAACAGCAGTAATGAGGAGAAAAAATCAGCAGAAGAAAAGAATGTGGACACATACCAAAACTTTAAGGGTCTTTTCTTTAGCTGTTTGTATTTTGCCCATGAGCTCAAGATTTCTCTAAGATCTAACAGCATCCAGCCTTCTCAGCATGTTTACACTGTTTCCCAAATGACTGCTGGGGAGAGGTTTCTATACAAACCCCCTCTCTTCCTGCCTGACATTGAAGATGTCACATTTGACTGTCTTTATGTTTTATAATCATCCAGGTGCTGCTCCTGCCAAAAAAGAAAAAAATCCTCTGCCTATTCCAAATTGCAATAGCTTATACAACTACCAGGTTATTCACTTGCTTTTAATAGTCTAAGGCACTGAAAATAGAAGGAAATGTGTTGCCCACTAAGCACTATGTAACAACTCCAGCCACTGTGTGCAATTTCATTTCATACATCCACCTCTGTCAGGAAATAATGCTTCCAGCTGAGTGAAGGAGCCATTTCCATGTCCATTCTCTTTGCTGAAGCCACTAAAGGAAAATCAGTGATGCACTTTTTCATGACTTTGGCATAACTAAAAGAAAACTTAACTCTATAAAAGGAAGCCTGATTTCTCTCCTTATTTGGCAGTAGAACAAGCACTGATTGTGAACATGGCTTGAATACAAAGTGCACTGTAATTGAGCTGTACAAGCATTTCAGGTTTGAGATGGCACTTCTAATCTTTCTCTGCTGTATGATCCAAAGACTATGATGACTTAAAATTAAGAGTTTTCAGTTGTTTACAAGGCAGCCTTGAAAAGCTTATTGATTAGGTTCCGTTATTCATCCACAAATTAAAATTAAAAGTATCAGCAAGGATTATACATTGCTTTCAATTATGTTTAGATGCTGTGCTCCTGTATTAGTAGTTCCCATGTTTTGAGAAAAACACCTTGGACCAGCTAAATCATTATTGTACATGGGGTAGCAGGCAGTATAGGCCCATGTCCTCTCCCTTATTATGGCTTCAATTCATTGTTTTAAACAAAAAAATCTGTTCCAGTGTGTTTTGAGATAGGATATCCACAGGGAGTTTTCTTTTATTGCCCAATAACATGGACACTGGCCTGTGTTCTAAAAGCTGTCCTTTTTTTTTTTTCTTTTCTTAACTTTTTTCTGCCAACCCTCGAGGCTGTTGCCTCTCTTTCAGACCTTACTAAGTTCTTGGCCATGCCACTCTCTTCATGGGGTATTTCTTTTCCCCTGGGTTGTGACAGGACAAAGCAAAGAGCAAAATTTAAAAAGTGGAAAAATTAGTAGGAAAAAACCTCATCCCTTACTCTTAGAATGAGCAAGTCACTGAGTTTAGCTGTGGAAATTCCCCAGGCAAAGGTCACAAGAGGTTGGGAGAATATTGTAAAGCAGCAGCACTGAACACCTTGTGCTCCCTGGGGACACTGGCTGTAGGACATGGGGTGACAGCCTGGGTGGGTCTCTGCTCTTGGATCACCCACCTGAGCTGGCAGGAGGTGTTTCAGCCCAGAGGACTTTCCCACTCTGACTGCAGGGATAAACCTGCCTGGTGTGAGCACAGCTTACATACCTGGGCACTCAGTGAAAGTCAGGTGGGAACTGTGTGTCAGATGGGGAGAGCAGAGGGTACACTGACCAGTTTAGTCAAGACTGAGTCACTCAAACACTAAACATGAAATACCAGGCTAGAAATCTTCACTTTAGATATTTCTCTCTCAACAGGTGGATGTAGAGCTGGAAATTCACCCACAATACAAACAGGGGATAATTACTTTTTGATCAGCTTTTGGAAACAATGGAATGAATTTTTACCCAACACCAGCAATACTCAGAGGTGTTTGCAGCTGCTGGCTTGAGTATGTCTACAGCTGCCTGGGCTGTGCAGGAGAAGGGAAGCCACTCTACCTCCCTGACAGAAAATTTGGGGACATGCCAAGGGGTGATGTGAAAGGATCCATTCATCCAGTGGTCAGCAGTGGGAGCACTTATGGGACTCAGGGATTAGGGAACCATGGCAGACAGGGATGGCAAATCTGCACTCATGTCCCAGATCATGTTCCCTGATGCACAGGGAATTTATGGTAGAAATCAGAAAAAATAAAATAAAACACAGGGACATGTTGTAATAAGCCAAAAGGTATTTAGTTGTTTACACAAAGAGAACCATTGAACTACTAAATAAGTTTGCTATTCCTGTGATGGAAGGACAAGTGGCACATTTGCTTATTTCATTATTAAATTAATACCAGCTTTAGTGTGTTTAATTGATTTAGATTGTTCTGATCCAGTTGAAGTTGGCATGTTTGAACCAGCCTGATGGTGGTGTGCCATAATCCATTAGGTATTTTCCTTAGCCAGCTCAGGCAATTTGAGAAGACTCAGGAGCACCAGAGGAGCAAGGAGGAGCAAGAGACCAACTGCTTTTCCCTGGCTTTCTCTCCTCTTTTCTACACTAACTCTGCTGTCCATCACTATTGCCAGCTAGAGCTGAGCCTGCCAATCACTCTGACACTCTGCATTTCCCAAACCAGGGACTCTCCTGTGAAAACTGTTGACTTGGCTTTAAATATGACTCCTCACAGGATTATTTTTTACTACCTGCTATAGAATTTGTGCATGCACAAGATGAATGCTCGTGAGGACTTAATTTAAACAGGAACATGACAGAATTGATAAATCTGGCGACAAGAGTAAGAATGGCCAAGAAGAGAGAGACTTGTGAGTTATTCTGCCTGCCTGCTGTGCTGAACACATGACTCAGTGTGTCACATTCTCTGGGTACACTTGACATTTTACAGAATAAAGGGAAGACCTGGTGACCCAAGCAGAATAAAACAATATTTTCAGATGCAAAGCCACTGGGGCTCAGCATATGGAGCTGCTGGAAGTGCAGCAGGACTGCTGTTATGGTACCAAACCAGCAAAAAGGAGGAACAGCAAAACTATGAATAAAGAGGAAAACAGGACAGTTTTCCTCTTTAGTCAGATGGTAAACTTCTTTTATCTGCAGAAGTTGTTTAAGCCTTTGGAAGATGGTGTTTGGTCACTGCTGCTCCTCCAAACCACAATGGAAAGTTTAAGTACTACTGATGAACGGTGGGAAACACAGCACATTCCTTCTCCAAGACTTGTGCAGGGTGGATGAAGAAGGATTTTGTTCCAATCTTCAGTAGACTGTGATAAGCTCCAGCCAGCCTCCTCACTCTCAGTGGCATTGCAGGCTGCTATAGGCTCCCACAGCTGGGGCTCTGCCCGTGCCAGGCTGTGCTGCAGAACTCAGCTGACCCAGCCTTGCTCACCAGTGTGCCTGGAGCCACCAGGTCAGTGCTGGTGTGTGGGCAATTGCCACTTGCTCACACAACATCAATCTGTGCTGAGTCCACAGGAAGATGCAACATCAGACTGCTTAGAGCCTCTCTCCCCACAAAAGCATCTCTGACTCTGGGAAGGAGTCACTCTGGGTCAAGAAACAACCACCCTTAGAAAAGGGTTTCCTCCTCATACACTTCTCTCCCCTGGCTAGGGATTTCTTCAATCATTGGAAACTGTCACCATACAATAATTCTCAGTGCTCTGGTTAAATTAAGGTGAGGAAAGGGCCAGCTCACCTTGCATTGTCCCTCCCGTGTGATTTCAAGAAGTTCATGTCACGGTATCTGGACAGGAATGCCACGAGCTGATCGTTTGTCCTGTGAGAGAAAGAACAAAAGGTGCACAAATTACACTGTGAAAACCACCACATCCAGAGCCAGGTATAGATTTATTGTTCTCATTTGGGGACCACTCTCAGATTCTGAAGGAGGTGGTTCCAAAAAAACCTTCCATCCTGCTGCTAAACTTCAATGACCCCCCCCTGCTCAGGAAAGCATACTTGGAAGGCAGCACAGCTTTATTACACCTTAACAAATTTCTTATCAACCCTTAGCAGGTATTTTAAGCACTATAACAGAGTATGCATGAAGTAATACTGCTCAACACTTCTTAAGTATGAAAATCCAGCTGCAAGATGACTGCACTGATAGTTCCATTTTACATGCTTTGCTAGATATTTTCTGGGGAGTTTGGTTCAGTATCTATTGGCATTTTATTTGTTTTCATTGTGTAATAGAGAAGAGGCCAAGGTTGGAATGCCTAATGCAGAGAATTTTGATGTCAAAAAAGCAGTATAATCAACAGGAACAAAGGAATTTAGAAGGTTAATTCCAATTAGAATGACAGGCAATCTGACACCAGCATTTTCAAAATTTCAGCTGACATGTCCAGGAATGTATTTACACTTGACAGCTTTTGTGGTCTGCTCTTTCTTTAACAATGGAGCAAAAATGTTCTGTATTTATCTAGGTCAGCATATTTAGGAAAACTGAATAAATCACATTAAAAAATCTTAATCTCCTGAATTGCATTTGAATCCACAACATTATGGCTACAACACCATTTAAGCAATGGTCTGTAATGAAGTTGGTAGCAGAAAGACTCAAGATAAAAGAGCTGTCAATACTACTGTATTTTGAAAACATTTCATTATTATAAGCCATAGAAAACCAAGTTAAACCTGATGTGTTTAACTGCACAAAATGTGTTTAACTTCTGGGGTCAGGCTGCAAAAGCCTGGAAACGTTATCAGCCAAGTAAACTATTTTCATAATCTCATTGATATTATGTAGACGAAATGAATTATCTGTCAATCAAGCATCCTGACAGACAGAGCCCTGAGACCCTCCTCCTTTACTCCCTCATGTGAGCTGCAACATCTCCCAGGGTCAGACTCTGCATCTCAATTTGGCAAACTCAGAAACTGCTTCCTGTATAGTAAGCTGTGCAGATTTTCACATTTCCTGCTCCAGTGACTCTCCATCTCACTGGGATGAATAGGCATTTAGTGAATTTACTTAGCAATGCTTCCACATGAAATGGTTTCAATGGCTGACATCTTCGGGTGACTTTCTAGGCAAAAGCTGGCATGCAAAGATGATCTTTAGAAATATAATCAAGTTTGGAAGTGCTTGAGCTTTAATTTCCTTACAGGATAAAAATTAAATCAACCAAAGTAGCAATCCACACCACTCAATAAAACATCATCCTTTCTAGATTGCTCACCAACCTGTATTTTGCTATTCAGCAGTACTCTACCAAGTGTATCAGGACTTGGGGCTGCCATACAAACTTCTCATTGCTTCTCAGCTTTTAGGTAACTCTTATAAATGTCCAAATGATGCTTTAGCTCTCAAAGTAATCAATAATTGACTTTTTCTCTCTTCTTGAAAACACTGGAAATATCTTGGTCCTACTTTGAATATTTTTAATTTTTTGTTTTAAAGAACTCATACAGAGTTTTACTGCTTATCAATTAATATGCTTCATTTCATGTGTTGACAACATGGAACTAAAACATCATAGTTCCATTTGGTAAAACTTTCTAGTTAATTGACATTTAGATTTATGCAGTCAACCAATTCTATGCTCAGCATGGCTCCACACTGAATTTCTATTAAGCTTTCACTCAAAGTGCTCCTTCTGGCCCCAGCACCATGAGGATGCTGCACATCACCTCTGACTTATTCCATCAGAAGACATTAAAGAGAAAATCAAAGGTATTGAACATGCCATCGATGTTAATGCATTTGTTAAAATGCTCCTCACCTTTCAGAAACCTTTGCCTGGAGGGGTAGATTTCCTAAATGCCTCTGGCACAGATTGCTGCCACACTTCTTCACATTCAGCAGCAGCAGAGTCTGTGCCACGGCAGTGCCTCTGGCAGCAGCTATTTCCAGTGCCTCTGGCACTCCTTTGGACAAAAACTGGAGACGTGGGCCTGCTTTTTCTCTAAGTAAGGCAATCAAAAGCTGAGATTTTCAGCTGAAGACATCACTGGGAGCAACAGCAACTCCACACTGCCAAATTAAATTCTGCTGTACCTCCACAAATTTCAGGGACAATTCACTGAGCATAAATTTGGCACAAAATCTTTTACTAACTATTGTGGTAAAACAGAAAGTAACAAGTGCAACAGAGCCTCCTAAGAAGGAAATAAAGTCATGTGGAGAGGGAGGGTAGTTCATGCTACTGATTAAAAAGACACTAATATTACATATCACATTCCTGTCAGTTTCCCCAGTGTAACACAGCACGAATACTGAGTGAGGAAAACCCTTCTGCAGTTGGTGCCTGAGGCTGGCCCTGATGGATGCATCCACACAGCTCTCACTTCTATTTCCTTTTGCTATTAAACTCACTTTGAGGGCAAGGCACCAGGGAGAAGGATTGGTCAGCTGCTTACCTGTATCACTAGCAGGGAGGAGGATGGTGTGAGTGTAGTCTGAGAGAAAATGGGCATCTTCAGGTGTGCAGCACACAGGGAGAAATGCAAAATGAATCCTCCAGTGAACTCCAAGAGTGCAGAAAGCTTGTGTGTGGGGGAGGGCTGCCACGAGAAGATGACAAGTGAAGAAGAGTGATGGGAAACAAAGCATGTTTGAGTTCACTGGTGCAGATTTGGTGTTCAGCAAGGGCAGGTCTGCCAGCTGGGATGGGGGTGCCCATCTTCCCCAGAGCCTTGCTGAGGTCACCCTCCTGCAGCAAGGGTGACAGGGCTGGCAGGGGCACTGTGCCACCTGCTGGGGTGCCACTCAGCAAGGCTCAGCCAAGCCCTGTAGGGCAGGGCCCAAGGATGGCAGCACCAAGCTGGGCAGGCAGTGAGGCTGCAAAAGGGACTCAACCCATGGCACTGCTCAATGGGGATGGGGCTGAGCCCCTGGGCTGGGACTCTGCTTGGGGTTAGGTCAAGATTAGAGTTACAGGTCTAAGGGAGAGAAAAAGGTGAGCCCTCTATCCAGAAGGAAATTCAAAAGATACTGCCAAAGCAAAGCAGAGTCTGCTACCAGTGTTTCCTCATGAGCAGCCCCTGGCCTGGGACTGAGGTGTCCCAAGGTGTGAGTAGGCAAACCAGGCACTCAGTAAGCACATGCTGAGCAAGGCAATAATTTCAGAATACAGCCTGTACACTGGGGACTGAAATGAACAACTGGAAGAGAAGCAGTGACTTTGTGTTTGCATTGTCTGAGCACACTGGAGGTCTGTGCAGAGAGCAGTCCCTGCACAAAACCACAGCCAGAGCCCACGGGCAAGAGGCAGTGCTGGTCTTGCTGGTTTTAAGCAAACCCTCCAACCCTAGTGACTAATCCAAGCAAAGAGCAGAGATGCCCTCAGTCTGCAGCTGTGAAAACAGATTAGGAAAGCCTTTGGAGAATACAAGAAAAGGAAATCAAGATATTATTACTTTTGGAAGATAGTGATGGCTAATAAAAATGTTCTGATTTAGCAAGGTACTTTAACACATGGGCAACTTGAAGGATGTAGGGAATAGCAGGCACTTCAATGGGATTAATAATATGTCAAAACCTATGCAAGTTAATAACAATTTGGCTAAGTTAGATCAAAAGTTCAGAAGCTTTTGGCAGCACACAGGTATGGAAACAAGATGGTTTGATTCTTTGCAGGAATCCGATGAAGGAAAGAGAGCTGCTCTCAGTTTTTTAATTATTCATCTTGATTAACTTAGGGCTATCTAATGACAAGTCTGCTGGCTGCTTCACAGGAGGAGTTAGTGCAGGGAGGGGATTAGCCCTGGCCATGGTGAGCAGTGGTGGCAGCAAACACAGCAGTGGCTCTGCCTGGTGTGGGGTGCTGGAGAGGCAGGCAAAGATTACAAAAGCAGCTGAACAGGCAAAAAAGGAAACACAATGGCAAAAGTGCTTGGGAGAATAGGGCAAGGAGGCTAATGTGGTTTGATGCAGCAATGAAGGGCCTCTGAAGCAGGGATGATGAAGGCAAACATACAGTCAGAAAGATAAGTCAAAACTGTTACAAGTTCTCCCAGTGCCCAAAGCTTTGGTGTTTCCACCCGTTCCTGCCTGACTCATGCCCACAGTTTCCTTTCCCAGGACTCCTGAGACTCTGTGAAGGCACAGCCCTACAGAGCCCAGACCTACAGCAACCCCAGCAGCTCTTTGCCAAGAAACTGTTTCTACAGAAGGAAAAGACTGCAGAGAAAAAAAAGCTGTAATTATGGGGCAAACTCACCTATTCAGAGTTAAGCATGATATCAATAGTTAATATGGCTAAACACAGTTAAACATGCAGATGTGCACAGAGCAGCCTGAAAGTGGAAGAACTGAACACCTTAAATTCTGCTACCTCCTCTTCAATAAATTCTCACAATAATACTTAAGCTCCCTGATTCCAGCAAGTTATTAATTTCATATTCATTAAGCCAGTATTGTAGAGTGTTAGGCCATGCCATCACCACCAAGCCCCGTGGCAGGAGAGTTCCCCTCCTGGCTATTCCTAGCCTATCCCTCTCCCTCTAACCCAGGGAGTGCCTGTGCTCAGCCTGGCTCCCAGGTCCTGCAGCTGCCTGGCAGTCCTGCAGCACTGCAGGGCACAGAGGAGCTGGGGAGGAAGGAGAGCAGCCCAGGAGACAGGGAAGGGTTTTTGCCAATTGCTGCACACACCTGCACAGCACCCAGTGCACTCTGAAAGCTTCTGCTGGGGCACAGCAGCACTCAGGGCATCTCCCCACTCCAGAAAGGGAACCTGACCTGCTCTGGTCCCTCCACCAGGCCAATTTGCACACGTGTGGGCACGGCATGTCACCTTACAAAAGGATGCAGCAGACAAATGATTCAACAGAAAAAAGCAGAAACCTACAAAACCTCCTCCTGGTTCATTTACAGCATGATGATCAACCACACAAATGCAGCATGAGAAGAATGTGGGAAAGAGTCTGCAGGGTTCAGCTTTCAGACCCTGGATAGACAGCCTGACCCTCTTACTGGTGCTCCCAAGTCCTCCTGCCTCTCCAAAGGCAATTTAGCACAGGGGGAGGCTCAGCAGAGCCTGACCCAAGCTGAAGTAAGAAAAAAAACCCCAACAAGTCTGCCATCTAAAAATGCAAAGAAAGGGGAAAGCTGTACTTAGCCTTTGCTATCCATCACAGAACAAAGATTAGCATGGCAGGCCTCTCTCAGCAAAGCTAATTCCTGGAACAACAGCCATTCATAAAACAAACCATAAAAATGAGAACAGCAGATATGATTTCAGAGGCCAACTGCACGAGGAAGGCTCTGGGTGACAGTTAATACCTCTGCTTTTACAACAGTGTTGTCTTAAATGGTTTGTTTTGTCTTTCAAGTCAGGTTTAACAGAGGAACAAGATAATGGAAGAAAACTATTGCCTCAGCAGCTCAGCTGCTGGAGTACTTGGAGATCAGAGCCGGGCTGGGAATTCACACCTGAGTATTTCAAAGTGTCAGGCTCCTGCATTTGGATGCTGCAGGCACTGATCACTCATCACAAGGGATGCAGCTCCTCTCCTGCAGCCCTGCCAGTGCTGTATGATGCTCAAGACATTCTATTAGCAATACAGTCATCTTGGCTGTTCATTACTGCTTCCCATTCAACCAGTGTCTGTTTCCTATGGAAAAGAAATGAACTTGCATAGTCAAAAAAGAGTGGAAGTCTTTTTTGGATGGCACACTGCTGAATAAACCTCTTCTAGTGAGAGTACATAAATGCCTGGGTACAAAGGAGATCTGCTGAGAGAAAATAGAATATACTGCATTGTCTGCTTCCTGAGCCACTCCACAACCTATTTTCTAGAAATTCAAGGTTTCAGATGGTATTTATAAAATAAATAAATAAGCCCACTGCTGAGAAGCAGCAGCACATGCTTAAATGAAAATCCTAAAGAGACCATATAAGAGAATTCCACCAAGGATTAATGAACAAATGTGATTAAAACTATCTACAGCTCTGGACTGCTGCCAAAACGCTGCCAGCAGTGTTTGATATGTAAATGCTTAAAACATTTGCTGTGTGTACTGCCGTTGATGCAAAGCCTCTATAGAGAGTTTCTCCATCTAATTAGAGATATTGGTTTAGCAAACTTTGGAGTCTATAAAACCCTCAATGTCTCATTATTCTTTTAAAACAGAATATTCATTTGTTTGGAATGTTTTCCAGCTATATCCCATGAAACCCTAAAAGGCCCTTGGCTAATGAAAAACTCCAGCCCAGCATCAGCTGATAAACCCTACAGCTTTTATGATAATAAAATTCTCACCACATGCACTCATTAAAACTTTGAAACGTCGCTTTTGACTTTCTTTAAATATTCACTGGGAAAAAAAAGTAAATTACTCAATTTCCAATTATTTTATAGCACAATTTCAACACAAGCATTTAAAATCTCCAGGACCTTATCAAATACACCCTACAATGGTGCAATCACTGTGTCTCTGACCTGGTGAAGCCCTGAACAGTAAATGCTGAACTGTAGCACACTTGGAGCTCTCCCAAAACGATGCAACTTTCCCAGTGTATTGTCATAAATTACTTCATGGGTCAGGGCCCACATGGCCACGTGTCCAGAAGCAGAATGTGCAAGGATTACACACAAGGTCAAGAGCTGAGAGCTGTCCTTAAACTCATCTTCAATCTCTTAGGGGCACAAGTACATTTGTTAAGGAGACTTTTCCAGGCTGGCCAATCCAGCCATAACTCAGATTGTCCACCTCTACCACAGATATGTCACCAACTCACCAATGTTTAACTCACTGCTGTTCATAAACATTTTTACAAAATTCCCTCAGTCCCAGGAGTCCCTTTGAATAGATCCTAGGAATTAATTTGTCTGTGACAATGACATTTTCTCAGCATCCCTGCAGCTGCAGTAAAAAGTAAATAAGAAAAACACTACTCTGTAATACCATTTCATATGCAGCTCTTTTTCTCTGATTTTAAAGCCACTATAAGTTGCAAGTTACTATATTGTAGAGTAAAACTACAAAATACATTAAGGTAGTTTTCCTTTCATAAATCTAATTGTATGCAATTGCTAAGTCTAGATTATTTGTATGCCTAACAACAACAAATGCACTGAAAAATACTTGAATAACAAAAGCTTCTGAAGTACCTTCCAAATGTGCAACTGTGTAAGACCTGGTAGACACGAAAATAATCATAGAAAATTGGCTACGTGCAGGATGACTTATTCCCTACGTAACCTGGTATTGCTGCATGCAGCTCACAGGTATTTTGATAGAAAGGAAGGAAATGTTTCACTCTGATTTGTTAAACAATTTTTTGCTTATTTTCTATTTAAGTTTATGAATCATCAGCATATCACCACCATTATTTATTTTTTCATCTTGCTAGCCCAGAATTTGTGTGCCTGACAGATAGCCTTTGCTAGAAAGGCCTATAAATGCCTATTTCAAATAAATATTTTTAAGCAAAGGCAGTGATGTGTGTCTAACTTAGATAAGGGCTAGAAAACTTGTTAAAGGGACATACTGTAGGAAAGCAAAATTCCTCTCCCACCACATTCACAAGAGATGTCAGTTTAGTTGAACTGCATGTATGAAAAAAATGCTCATTTTTATCAGTGCTGGCAAAAACTGTTTATCAAGCCTTGCTGGCATTCCCATTATTCAAATTTGGAAATTAAAATAATGCAAATCAGCACAGAAAAAATACAGCAACGTTGGGTTTAGACTCTTCAACTTACACTCTGATCTAAAATGCTTAGCATGCATAGAATCACTTGATCACTCAGCATTATGTCAGCTCCAAACAGAATCACAGAAATGCCTAATTTGAAAAAGACCTTTAAGATCATTGAATCCAGCTCTGCCAAGCCCATCACTAAACCACATCCCCCAGTGCCACTCTCCCAAACTTAGGTGCCAGCCTTGAGTAGGCAATTTCCTTTTGGCAGTGCTGCAGTCATGTTCACGAGCAGAAGTTTCTGTTCATGGGCTTGTAAAGCTACTTAAGAGAGAGAACTGCCACATCTGCCTTCTTCCCAAATTAATGATACAAAGGAGGAGAGGCAGGGGCAGGTGAGCCTGCCCACACGGGAAGAGCTCCTGGGAATCTTGTCACACGCAGGCAGATGGGCTCACACAAAGCACAGTAAGGCCAACACTCCCCTTAGTCACTGTAGCTGACCTTCCACTAATAGCTGCCACTGACACTTCAGTCAGCAACTTTCCAAGGTGGCTGTACTCAGGATAAATGGAAAGAATTGTGATTTTCATGGTAAAAAGCCCCAATGTGGTGGATGACACCAATGAGTCCAAATGCGAATGTTTTTAACCTTTTTCTGTTTAGAGTGTAAGGACTGATAGAATGCAGAGTGTGGAGCTAATGAACACACACTATCTGCTGACAGTTTGGCACAGAAAGGCTATTTTAATATCACACTCTCAAAGGTCTGTCACATTTTTGATTTCCATCAATAAGGAAGTTGAGTGCTGACGTAAATGATCATTTTGATAGACAGTGAGCAGGAAGCAGCCGTGCACCTGAAGAGGTCACCTACACACACTGCTGTTTACATTGAGACACATGTCTAAAGAGGATTCATGCCCAGAATTTCTAAATTTATTGAGGTTATTTACTTAGTTTAATCCTGTAAGAAAAGCAAAACAATCTCCATTTCAAGCATTTTTCTATTTTAAAACTTTTATAACAATAAGGGCTGTCTCTGGCCAGGAAAAAAAAAACCTATGGAGTGACAGAAACCTTGGCAAATGCACTTTCTGCCCAAAGTGCATCTTTGAAGAAAGCAGTACAGAAATTACAAATGTTTTAGTGCTTAAAACATTTTTAGTACCTTCAATAGTGAGACAAGTTCCCTCTTGCAGATCCTTTAATCAATGAAAAAAAGACATTTTTCTATCCTCTTTCCCACTGATAAGCGCTATGCAAAGGACTTTATTCTGTTTTCATATCTGTAATGCTCCAGAATCAGTGCAGTGCACCCAGTTTATGCTTGTGTAAGCCAGAGCATGAACCCTGTTCCTGGAATAGGCAGTGGGAAATCATAACAAAGGTTTTGTGGTGTTTCCCAGTTTAGAGGCTGTGAAAAAGTGTTGTTCCACGTGTGACAGCATGGTAATAGATGGACATCAGCACTGTCTTCCTCTCACTGAGAGGTGCTCTGTCTTTCCCAGCCTTGTCTCATGGTAGGCAATTCTCCATAGGAAAAATTCCCAAGCAACCATTTCCTTCCATAAGGCCCACCCCTTGTGTCAGAGTGGCAGCAAACGTAACTGCTGCCAATTCCTACAGGACTGCTAAAGCTGCTGAAAAGTATTTGCCAAGATAATTTGCTTTTCACAAAGTTGCCTTTGCCTGTTGTTATAATAAAAAACCATTCCATTTCCAATCACTGCCTCAGTGCAGGGATCAGAATAGAGAACTCAAACATTTAACTGCCAGGAACCCTTGGTGGGCCATGGCCCTGTGGATGCCAGAATATCACTTGTGAGATGCTGCACTACAAAGAGTTAAGACAGACAAGATTATCCTATCTCACAAATACATCTGAGTTCACTTAATATCTGCTGGAAAGCATCTGAAAAAAGAGAGGACTGAAATACTTGACTAACCAGCTGCTAATACCCAAGGATATTTAATTATTAAAAGTAAACATGATATAATTTTAGCTTTATAAAAGCATTGGGATTTTATTTAGTACAGAATGATGCTCACTGCTTTGTATTTTTCCAGTGTTTGCTGCTGCATATTCATGTAGAACCTCATCTGCCTACACGATACATCCCATTTTGATGAAAACAATAATCACTGATTAAATAAGCAAGTGGAGTGAGCTTCAGAAATGATCAAGTTCATTACTCAAATTAGTGAGACTTTGTATGAAAAGAAAAAAATCTAGATATTGGGCTGAATAGGAGCTTTTGGTTTGTTTATACCGTGTATATTTTACATTGCATGGTTTATATTCAGCAGTTTCTTTCACCATCTCTAAAATTAAATTATCAAGAATTTTGTGCAAAAAGAGAAATTAAAATTAAGTATGATTTAAAGCAACCATTCACTTCATCCAATTCACACATTGCCGTGTGCATCTGAAATTTTATTTGTACAAGTCAATGCGAAAAATGATTTGCTAATTGTTGAAAAATGGTTTGATAGTTGCTGAACAATAACTAAAAATGCCCAGTTTCTTCCAAGAAAGTGGGAAGAAAGAAACCTCCTTCACCCTGCTTCTGATGGCAGAGCTCTGCCTGGTGGGGTCTGTCAGTCTGGGGGTGCAGTCCTGCTGTCCTGCCACAGCAGAGACCCTACAGCACCCCCAGGTGTCAGCTGGGCCAGTTCCATGCCAGGGATGGATCTATTCAGTGCATCCCACTCAGATTTAAAGTCCATCATGTGAGCTGTGTGTGCCTCCATCAGCTCCAAAAGTCTTGCAGCTTAAGACTCATGAGATATCTTTGCTTTTCTGGATGTTAGGGTGCCACTTACCCAGCTTTAATGTTAAATTTTGGTAATTTTCTCCGTTTTTGAAACATAACTTGCTCCCTCTGACTGAGCTGACGGCGATTCACCCTGACACCCCACCCTCCCTCCTCTGTCACACCAGAGCCATTCCTCCCCTGCCCAGGACACTCCCAGAGCCAGCAGGAGTGCACAGCCACCAAGGACAGCTCATGCAGGACTCTGGAAACACCTTCCCTGCTCTCTCCCTGCTGAAGCCACTCTGCCCCAGCCCCTCTTTGCAGGGCCACCTCTGGCTCCAGAAGGGAAGGCAAGACAGCTGTGCTCCCAAATGCTCCAGCCCAGCATCCTCCCCAAAGCTCACAGATGTCACCCTGATTTTTTAAAGTTTTTCTAAGCCTTCTGATGTTTACATTCTTATAACAAACTTTCTCACCCACTTTCTGTAAATAACTTACTGTTTTGCATTCTTTTATAGAAGAAGATAAATTTGACAGACTATTAGTTTGTCCAGTGCCATTGGAGAAATAACACTGTCATCCCTCCACTGTCACTTTTAGAAATCTATAAATATTAGAGTCAGAAATTAAAAGTGCTCTTTTTACCTTGGAAGAGCTGTGTGTCTGTGTTATTTCGTGTCCTATAGTGACACACAGACACACTGGGGTTCTATGTCAATAATGAAGCAGAAATAGCCAACACCAAGCTTGGAAGCATCAGGGAGCTGAGAGCACCCTCCTCTTGCTGGGAAAGGAAGCAGGAAAGCTCCTTCTAAAAGGGCTCAAGGTATAAAGCTCAGGACTTCTGTGCCAGAGCAGCCCAGGGCTCTTCACCTGCCCAGTGAGCCCCCATGGCTGAGGCACCTCCACAAAGTCCTTCAAAAGTAAAGGGAATTATTACAAAGCAGCCCCTTCCTGCATCTCCTCCTGGGCCTGCCACTCCCTTTGACCCCTGAGCTGCTGAACCAACCTGTCGGAGTGCATCAATTCAAAGGAGCAGAAGGCAAACCAGGGAAAACGGGGTCAGGCTAATGGGATTTAACATTAATTCTGCACCAAGCCTGAAAAGATGGAAGAACAGGGCCTGGGGGGTGAAAGGGATAATGAACTGAGAGTTGATGGAAAGAAACTTAATTGGTTTTAACAACAAAAGGTCACATTTTGTTACCTTTATTTGGGTTGAGCAATGATCTTATTTTGACAATTTGTGCCACCTGATGTCTTGCCCTACTCTTGGTTGGGACTGTTTTAGACTAAGTCAGTGAGGAATGCAGAGCTGGGATAGGAGGTCACAAACCTGTGGCAGACAGGATGTTTGCAATGGGAACATACAGATCCACTACCTGATATAACTGGGGCTGCTGAGAAAACAGCTGGCAGGGTGGGAGGCTGATGTCCCTGCTCACTGCTGTGCTCAGTGAGCTGCAAGCCATACAGTCTTACTCCATCAGAAGAGAACCAGGGCTTCAACTCAAGAAAAAGCTCTAGAAAAGGCACATGAACTTGAGTGAGGCACTCTGTCACCAGTGATCTCCTGGCACTGCCAAGTGGACAGGCTGTGACACAGGGCCATTTCCTGGCTGCCTCTCCCCTCCTGGGCTGCAGTGGTTCACAAATGATTCTCCAGGCACTTTGTGATGATACCCAGCACTGGTACCTCGTGACACACCACATGTACCAGTTTCCCACAGAGAAGAAAGATCAGGGTGTTTCAGCCTCCAGCTGTAGCTCTACAGCTGCCACCTGTAACACAACTTGAGCTCCTGGGAACAGCTCCAGTGCCTATCTAACACCAGCTGTACAAAGGTTTAGCAATGACCCTCACAGGGCAAGCAGAGCCACGGTCCCTGCAGGCCCTTGCCGTGGAAATCATCTGAAGCTACCTTGCACCTGACTGCCACAGTGCATCCCATCACATGAATACAATGATCTGAGCCACTGCCAAAACATCCGAGGCTGCCTCAATTAAAGCCATAAGGTGACACAAATAACCAATTTGGATTTATAGACCTTTTAGTCTTCAGCTGTCCCAAGAATGCATTGTTGCAAGATTACCTGCTAGAAGTGACTTTGGGGCAGCAAACTTTTAAACCAAGATCAACTCTGCATTTGGAAAAGATTTGGCCCCAAACCAGTTCCTAATGTGGCAAAGAGTGCAATTATCCTGATGAAAGCTTAGGGATGCTTGTGCCTACAGCTGGTTCATCAAGTAATGCTGAATGATGGATATAATTAAACTGCGTGCAGCAGAGTGGAATGTGCCACAATGAACCATTTAGGGCCTCATCCCCTCCCATCAGCCTGGAGCTACAGATGAGCCATCACAGACAGTCCGTGGCATTCAGCACTGCTATTTATACAGGCAGATTCAGAGGTACCACTCAAATGCTGTGTGCAGGTTGAGCAGAAAAGGAGTATTCCACTGTAGTAAGGTGCAATTGTAAAAGCCAGCTAGTCCCTAATTCCACCTTGGATTGCACAGCAAAATGTCAGTCTGGGATTTCTGATTTCTGCACTGCCAGGTCAAAGCTCCCACAACATCTCAAGATACAAAGTTTTGACCAGTTTGCTCTAGTCAGGACCAAAGAGAAAAATAAAAAGAAGCTTTGGAAAAAGAGGCGCATTCTGCAGCAGATCCCTGAGGGGGAAGAACACCCCACACGGAAGGGCCCAACTCTCCTGTGAGCCACCCAAGCTCTGCAGCACTGGACAGGCTCACAGATCCTGCATTTGGTCTACAGAACTGTGAAAGCTGAAAAATCTTCAACATCAAATACCATTCAACTCTTAGACTTTTAGCCCTATTTTCAATGGAAAGAATTTATTCATCCCTCCCTCTCCTTCCTATTTCTATATCACCACTAAAAGACTGAATCAAAACAACATTTTGGCTCACCCTTTAATGGCCTTTTGGTTCACAACTATTTAAGAGTGACTTGGGAAAGGTATAACAGCACATGTTGTGTTATCTTCACTTTGAAGTGCCACCAGATATTATTTTGCAGCTGTTTTATTGTAAGTGGCATCCTGAAATCTAAACAAAAGAGTGTCTTAATGGCAATTTCAGCAGATTTTTAATTTCCTGAGAGAATTCAGCGGGACCACGAAGGGAGAGCACATTTAAAATGCAATGCCTTTATAGGAACATTTCCCTCTTTCAAACACTTCTAGCTTTTGGAATTTTTATAATGATTTCACTGAACTTTCTAAAAAAACCCAACAAAACTCAAGCGAGTTGAAGACACATTAAAGTTTCTGCTCACAAACCCCAGGTAAACACCAGGAGGACCTGTTCCTCTGCAGCTTCTGTTACCCACCTCAGACTTAATCCAAAGTAAAAGTCACTTGGAGCAAAGTTGTGGGAGAGCACACAAGGGAGAAGGTCATACCTGGGATTTCCCTGATGATCAACACATCCCACTGCAGCTTAAACTCCACTGGAGCTTCTTGCCCAGGAATGCAGTGGGCAACTAAATACCATGGGAAGGGCTTGCCAGGATGGGGCAGCTAGTGGGGCATTTTTCTAACCATGGTTTAAAGTACAAAAGCCATTCTGCACAAAGGACTCTTTTCTTGGCTTGGTCACCCCACACTATTTGTCCACAAAGACAAGTTGTAAATGAAAAACAGGTTTTGCAAACATCCCTGGAGCTGTGAAGGAGAAATACAGAGCTGGCCAGATCCCTCATGCTGCTCATTGCCTTCCTCTGCCCCAACACATCGGTCACCCTCACAAAAATACTACTCCAGGCATTACTGGAGCATACTGATGACAAAAGATGGAACTTTAGTGCACATTATCACAACATTTGTGCTGTTGCTGTTTATAGATCAGACTGAATGGCAAACGAATCCAGGGCAGACTCACATTTAACTCTTTTTAGGAAACAGATTTTTTTCTCAGTCATAAATAAGTAAAAAATAAATAACATCCAGAAAGCAAATGGCAAACAGATGAAAACCCTTTGGCTCTTTGCTTGGGGACCTCCCTGTGAGCAGCCCCAGAGCCAAGCCAGAAGAGAAGGGGCCACCAGCCAGGCATCCCAACAGAGGCTGTAGTGCCCATCAAACTGCAGCTCTGGCATCTGGGGCTCTCATCTGCCAGGCAGGTCCCCCAGGGGTCCAGACACCAGCTCAGATGCTTCAGTTCTCCACGTTCAGCACTGTAATCAACAGTGCCAATGCTGCCAAGTACAACAGCACTTTGAGTAAAAATCCTATTCTAAAACTGTGTCTTATTGACACATCTTTAATCTGCAGGCACAGTAAAGATGCCTGGATAGCCAATTCCACTTTGGGGTGCATTTATTTCTGTTGCCAGTCTCAGGCTATGGAGCACATCTGAGAACTACTAAATACCAAGAGGAGTTACTATGGGCTGCAGATGTCAGTTCCCCAAAGCAAAAGCTGCTTTATATCCTTACATCCAGGAGGGGTGGGCAGAAGGAATAACAGCTGCTGTGGCTGCACAGAGAAAGGGTGGGCCTCCCATCACTAACATTTGCCAGCATGAAGAAAATATTATGTTAACATCAGAGGTAAATAAAATTTTAAAGCCACAATAATTCCCACATTTTACCCCACCCATTTGTTACCATGCACAAAACCACTGCTTTCCCAACCATTGATAACTTAACAGTGAAACAGAGAGGCAGAACAGCAAATCAAAAAGATAACTTTCAAAATAAATATAAATCTCGAGCAAATGTGCTGGCAAAGTGAGGAAAGCAGAGAAGAAAAGGTTATTTGAGGGATTAAAGGAAGAAGCAAATCTGAAACTCTCAGAGAATGCAGATTCAAGAAAAACACTGATAAAGTTCCTTTTGGTCAGGAAAAAAAGATTTCCTGTGAAGCATTAAGAGTGGATTGACATCTGGCTTGGCAGATAACAATATTCTGGGCAAACAAAGCCAAATACAATGTTGGTGACAATCCTGATAAAAACCTCAGGCACTGGCATCTTAACAGATGTTGTGCAAAAGCTACCTGAGCTGCACTCCCCTCTGGATGCAGGGAGAGGATTGAGCACTGCTTCAGCCCAGGATAACATTCCAAAGGGCACTTCAGAGAACACTACTATTTGCCTAGTGCCTGGTACATTATTCTAGTGGCAAGGCTTGCTTTTCAGATCAGCACTGCAACACTTCACATGGGGTGTAAGGTCAAACTCAGCCCTGGAAAGTCAGTATCCTTTATCCAGGCTTTCATGTCCAGCACCAATTTATGTAGTGCCAGAAAGGAGACATCTCTAGAGGACAGCTCTGAAGTCTGAATCTCAGTGAGACATAGAATTGTTAAATTAAGTCCAGTCAAATTGATGAGAAGTGAGACAGAGAGAAAGTGGAACTGCCTTTTGAGCCAATGGCTTTACCTTACTTGCCATTGCACAGCTCTCATCTGCTCTGCTGGCTTTGGGATTTCTAAGCTCACAGCCATCAAGAGGGCACAACTGGGTCCCAGATATTTCTCCCAAAGCTAGAGTGCTGTATGTGAAAGCTAAGTGCTTTGTTTCAGTTCTAAGAGCAGATTTTCCTGTATTTCCAATATTGCATTTCAAGCCTGCACATTGCAAAAGCTGAGATGTTTTGCAAGAGCAGCTGGGTAGCTCCAGTCTGGTGTACCCACTCCAGACAAAGTGTATTCTCTTTTCTTCTCCCTGTCACCTGCTCCAAAGGTGGTGTCATTTGGTCACAGGTGAAATTGGGGCAGGTCATGGTGAACTTGACAGAACAGAAATCATCCCTAATGCAGTTTCTATAGAATAGTAGTCACCCATGCTTTGCAGGGGATGAAACTGAGCCAGTGGCAGAAACAAGGACGTGATCTCCCAGGTAGTTCTAGCACCTGAAAAGTAACTTGAAAAAGTGCTAAAGCATTTTGCCCAAAGGTTGAACTTCTTCCTAAAATCTGTTGGTTGTAATTATTTTCACCTACCACAAGAAGAAAACCTGAAGACCTCTTTCCTGCACTCCCACCTTTTCGCTCTTGGTCTTGGCAAATATTCTCTGGCCCAGGGAAAGTCATCACTTTGGTTTTTTATCAACCAATGTCACCTTGAGCAACAGAGGGCAATACAATGAAGCAAGTGCAGGTCAGTCAATAGTTACTTGCCAACTCAGTTTTTTTAATTTCTGTATTATTCTGGTTGGCAGAGAATCTCCATATTGGCACCTGCTTAGAGGACCAGGGCCAGTCAGATCATCCCATTTACTCCCTGCAGTGTGCAGTACCTCAGGTGCTATTTTTATGATGAGGCACCTTCCATTCAAGTGCCAGACCCAAATTTCTACTGAACATGTCTCATTTAACAGAGGCTTCCCAACACAGGCTTTTATGGAAAGCACACAACTTCATCCCAAAATAATGCCAAGCAGCAAAACACAAGTAGTTTCACTGGGTTTCATTTAAGTTCTTTTGTTATACCTGATTGCCCATAATGGAAAATGTTGTTGTGTCTGCGTTCCTGGCTCCATCAATAAGGCACTTTATTTTCTTACTATTCTGAAGCACTCCCCAAGCTTCTGCTAATAATTTTGCTTGACCTTTATTAAAGACCAAGCATTAGCTGGCAATTAGATTTGGTGATCCCTTTGGTGATTGAGGCTCAGTGATTTACTGTAAATTACAAATAGTTCAAATGTTTCATTATGTTTATTCTTTATACAAGCTCTGTGGCCAGGTAAGCACTGACACGATATTCACTGTTAAATGATCTCATTAAACTTCTTAATTTAAGTGGTGCAACACTTCACCTGCCACATTATCCAAGGACTCCTGCAATGCACATTAAACATTCAGCATGAATAGATGCTCTACCATAGTTCACCTTGTTGGGAGTGAAATTTCAGTCCCTGAACATAAGGTTGACTACTTTATGATGTTTGTCAGAGACAATAAATAATGCAAATAGATAGACATGTAAAGTAAGAGGCTGAAGATATCATTAGCTTTCTCATAAGGTTTTGAAAGAGGGTCTCAAAAGAAGGATTTAAATTATGAAAAAATACCACGAAAATTAAAAATAAGTTAAGGAAAAGGAAGGAAGATGCTGATTTTTCTTCCATTTCTTTATGAATGCAATGACTGTGAGAGATGATTTCTTGAGACCCCTCCAAATCTGTTCCTTTTTTATTCATGAGCCCAGAGCAAAAGGAGGGGCAGTCACCCAAACTCCCATCCCCGAGTTGCTTGTGGAGGTTTGTCTTTAACCATTCCACCCCTCCTTTTCCTGCTGAGAATGTTTAACAGAGCTGAATGAAGTCAAGGGTGGATAATGCACCACATCTTTTCACTTAGCCCAATAAATAACATATTGCCTCATGATTAAAGGGAAACAATTTTGTTGGAGGCACCTTTATGTCCAGACTGTTCGCCAGTGGTTTGTACTGCAGTAAGAAGGAGAAGCACATGGGTTAGAACCTCCTCTGTGCTAGTGCTGGACCTACAGACTCCACAAACAAAACATTCAGGCATGAGGAGGAATAATAAGGCTATCTGGATTTTCCTGGTATGCATATGTTTTATTTTACACATTTTTAATTGTTTCCCCCACAAAATGAATTGTTCTAATATTTTTATTCCATGCCTTTATATTTTATGATGCTTAACATCTGCTTCTGGACATTTCTCCTGAAGGATGAAAGGCTCCTGGCAATTCTACTGTAGTCTGTGAACAGACCAGACTGCTCCCTGGACAGATTTAGGCTTCATCATATTGTATTAACCCCACATATTGAGTATGGCTTTTTGACTTAGGAGGCTGGATTAGCTTTTATTATCAGAAGAGAAATAGTAAAGGTTTCAGTATTACAGATGGAATGGCAGATGGGAAGCAAAAGCTTAATATGAAGCAGCTCTGGATAAAAACTATTAATCTACAAAATTCATATGTTCTTATGCAGGGAAACCTAGCAAAACTCACTGCAGTATGAGGAACCAGAGAGAAGTGTGAAGTGCCCCTAGCCCACTATCTGACAAATCATGGCATGGGGTCTGAAAGAAAAAAAAGAATCCCCCAAACACCCTATTTACTATTTCCTGGGAAAACAATCAGCTCTCTCTGGGTTATGCAGGGAGGTAATGCCTTCCTAATGATTATAAATAATAATAATTTATAGCACCTCCACCATGAAAATTAAATGGACTCATATATATATTTGATGAGACAAGACTTTCCACAGTTTATAGCAGTAATATTCCATATTAAAAGAAATACTTAACGTTACTTGTAAGTCACTGCCAGTGAAGTTGGAGCACTAAAAAGGTTTATTATTTTTTGTTGAAGTGCATCATGGGACGAAGAGGAAGCATCTTCCCTTCAGTGCTTTGGCAGGAAGGGAAGTGAGCACTTCAGAGCCTGCCTGGGTGCTGAGAGCCCCCAAGAGCCCCCAGGAAGCCACCACAGAGCTCTGAGAGCAGCTGCAAGGGGCGAGCACGACCTTCCAGAGTTCCCCTCTGAAGAAACAAGTGCCTGGAATTTCTCCAGCAGAGCTGGAATGACTGCAAGACAGCACGGCACTCTCACACAGACTCCACTAACTCTGAACCAACTGCAGTCTGCCCCACAAAGCCAGTGGTTGTTGATGGCCATGTCTGGAAGCCACTGACCCCATCTGGCCCTGGGGTTTGATTTGCTCCCCAGGGAGCTTGGAACAGTTCAGACTGCCCCAGGTCATGGCCTCAGCACTACACAGTGGTTGGGGTGGGCTCAGCAGCACAGGATAACTGGACACACCTGCTGGCACTAGTGTACAACCATACCAGACCTTCAGCACTCTCCTACCATTTATCCTGTTTAATCCACAGTGCCATCACCTACTTATTCCTTTATGGTCCTTCATTATTCCACTTTTCAGCATCAATACAGCATTCCTCACCAGGAAAGTGAACAATCAGGAATAACAAGTTAGGTTTTCCCAAAACTCAAGAGATACAGAAAACTATATACTCTCCCTTATAAGCAGGGTTGATATGCCAAAATTGTTAGTTCTCTCCCTGTTGCACATCAAAAGTGTTTAAATAGTATGGTTTCTTAATTCAAATCCCCACGTTCTAATATCAAGGCAGTCTCAGTAACTCTTGAGCTCTAATCTTTCTCCCCAAAATGTGTTGCATTTCACTGAGAGTGCTTAGAAATGGGCATCAGCAAAAAAGCCTTTTGTCAGCCCTCACAAAATCCTTCCTAAGGCATAGGCTCAGGAGTTTTGTCATTGTTCACTTAGTGGCAATTTCTGTCCAAAGAGCACCTTCAGGAAGGGATTCAAACTTTGAGAGAGATCTTGGAGAAACCTCACCAGTGGAAGCATATTTCTCTTCCAGGAGTATTAAAACCATCATTTGTATCATCACTCATCAGGAAATCGCCCTGAAATCAAGAAAGTCACTTCCCCTTTCATTGGTTCATTTCAGCATAGAGGGAAACAGAAACCACAAGAATTTTGTGTTTCCTTCTTCTTAATAACTCTTATAACCTAAACCTAAAAACAGTTTCAGGACACTTGGGAATTTTTTGGGTGGCTTTGTTGTTGTTGTTGGGGTTTTTTTTTTTGTTTGGGTTGGGGTTTTTAACAGACTATCTACTTTTGCACAATGTAGCAAACTTACTGAATGCAGCTCTGAGGCCTGGGTGATGTAAACCCAGAAAGAATATAATTTCATTTAAAATCACAAGCCTTATCATGTGATAGTATGTGAAATTCTTACCATCTGAATGAGGATATTCAGGCAACGGTTGGTGCTGAACATATAATTGACTCCTAGCAACTTATTTGTCACTTCTACAGCCATTATCCTCCACAGTAAAAGTACTAAAAGAAGGGAGAGGAGTACCTGAACCTATATTCATACCTTCAACCCTTGCTGAGACATCAAATGACACTGTTAATCAGAGCCCTGGGAGGGAGGAATCTCTCCATGCCTGGGTTTCATTTGCTGAGCTCCAGTACTTTTGGCTACTTTCCTCATCCTCTCTTGCAGGTACCCCTTTTGTTGGAAAAAATCACTAAGTGGAGCAGCCTCTCAGTGGAAGTCCCCCCCAGGCAAAGGGAAGACACACAGGGTACAGGCAGGTGGTTGAATACTTGGCTAAATTGTGGCTGTCAGACACCAGCTCTCCAAGAGGAGTTTTCTGCTGTAAAACAAAAGGAACTGCTCCTCTGCTTCTTGCAGCACAGCACAGACATGTCACTGCTTATCTCCACATCTCCTCTAGGAACAAAACATGTGCATCCTTAAAATACTCACTGTACCTGATCGGGTAGTCAGCAGCACTGAGGTTAATGAAGAAATCCCAGGGCCAGTCACTCATCTCCATTAAGTCCTTCATGGTCTGCAGGTAGGTGGTCAGAAGGCTTGCTCCTCCCCAGATTGTAGCCATTCTCCAGGAGGTGACTCTCACATTTGGGTACTGGCTGGCAAACTGCAGCACTTGCCGGTGCAAGTAATTGGATCGCTTTACAGGAGAGAAGAGTGATACATTTAAGTTATTCAGTCCAAAATTGTCTCTCCCTGTAGTCACTAAAGGCCTACCCTACTTCTTGACTCACTGAGCGCTGCCATTGCTTTGCTCTCACTTACTATTTCACACAACCTTCTTTTCCTAAATGTACAGAGAGCCCTGGTTAATATTTTTTATTACAACTACAGTAATCACTAACCAGTGTGATTAGCTTTATTCACCATTTGTCATCATAGAGCCCAAAGGGCTTTTGTAAAGGAGGTGGCTGCCACCACCTCCCTTTTACCATGTGTCACTTGCCCAAGGCACCTCAGGTCAGCTCTCCATCCATGGGCCACCTCACTCTGCATCAACTTATCAGTTACTGCTAACTAAATGTACAACAGACAGATAAGGGGAGATACTCATCACAGAGGAGGAGAAATGAAGGCTGTTACATAAATAAGATAACAAGAAAGAAAATTTAAGGGGGGGAAAAAAAAAGAGGTTCCCAAACATGTAACAGATGGAGAGACAAAAAGTGACGTGCACTTTGTGCAGCAGAGGTAAAGGGAAGATGAAGAAGACGACAAGGATGGGTAGACTGACAGATGGTGAGACAGGCAATTTATAACCAGTGATATATTACCTTGTCAACATGAATGTAATAGAAATGGTCTTTATGGTAAATAGCCTTAAACATGCGCTGGAGCTGCCGGGAAGCTCTGCCATGAACAACCAAGACAAATGCGATCCTGACTGGGTTGGCTGGCATGAATTCTACGGAGTCCTCATCCCACTGAACATTGTTGTTGGCTTTTCCTGTTCAAAAACAAAACACAGGACATCTCTGAGTGTATCCACAGGGCAGGGTGCAGAAAGCAGTACACATTCCACCTCGGCTCCCTCTTCAAAGGCCCTTTGTAGGGCAGGGTGAGAACCTAGGAGGGGTGCCAGCCTGTGTCCCATCCAGTTTGTACCCCTCTCCTTTGTCCCCACACAGGGCCACCACCCCTTGGGCAGCAGCCCGTGCCCATGGGATTCATCCTGAACAAGGCTGCACAAGCACAGACAAGTACCCAGGTGTTTATGAGTTGTACCAAGCTCCGCCTGAGTACAGACATCTGAATCTCCAAAGGAATCCCCTCCAAGTTTGTAACCAGTGTCCAAACTACTCAAACACTGACAAGGCTGGTGTTCCCCCAGAAGGAAAGTCCCTGTTTAGCCAAAGCTGCTTCTTCCCATGATCAGCACAGCTCTGCTGAGAAGCTGGTGGAACTCTGCTACTGAACAGCTGCTGAGGATTATTGACAGATAGCATTTATTTGTAACAGCAGATGTGCCCTGGAACATTTAAATGCAACCTGCATGTCTTCACTTTTTCATGGAGGTGTGGGGCTCTTCCAGTACAATTTAAAATATCTGTTCATTTTTTTTTTTTTAACAGAATAATTTCTTGTCTTCCTTTTCTAAAGCAAACACCACTGTGTGAGGTTCAGACAGGATGTGCTGATAAACAGAAGAGCTGGAGGGACATTTCTAATAAGAAATTTAAAGTACTTTGGGTTTGGTTTGTGTACCCACTCTGCAATTCAAAAACCAGAACACAATGTAAGAAAAACATAATTTTATCCAAAACACAACATTCATTCTTCAATGAAACAACATCATTCTTCAGTGCTCTGACCTTGTACGGACCTTTCTCAACAAAAATGATTTAGAAAGAACCTGAAATTTTGAATATTAGCAAACAAAGAAGGAAAGTACCTCCAAGCCAAAAAACTTCCTCCTGCCCAAATTTTCTTCTTGCAAATTTTAACTTTATTATTTTTTAAATGAAAGGAATAGTGTTGTCTTAAAAGATACCTGATGTGTATCCCCCCTGCCAGAGGTACAATTTTCAAATTTCTAAGATCTGAGCTGTTACCAGTTTCTGCACTTAGTGCCTTTTGTGAAGCCCCTTTCTCCTCCCACCTCCACATCCCCACCACCTCAAGGCTCCTTCCAAGGCAGACAGTGGAGACATTTGCTCCAGGCTGTAGGACAAATCTGAGGCTGTTTCTGTGCTCAGTTATCAGACAGCCTGAGAGCAGCTACAAAGCCCACTGCACCTTCCAAAACATCTCCTACAGTTATTAAAAACACATGCTCATGTCTGTTTGATTTGATATAAGGAACATGACAGAAGACACTTGCCAAGAGTGAAGTGAGACTAAGAGAGAGGGAAAGACACTTTTCCCCAGGTTTTTGAAACTGGAAACATATGTTGGTAAAAGTAAACAATACCAAAAGCTTTCTTCTTTTCCAAATGTAATAATTACAAAATAAAAGTTGGCCACAGAAAAAAGACCTTTGCCTAATCCTTCTTGGGCATCTCCTCCTTGTTCAAGACAGTAGTATAAACTTGGAAAAACAGACCAACTGAATGTTTGCAGAGCACTGTTTAGGTGATCATAATTGTACTGAAATGCCCTTGAGTAATTGAAACACTCCTTTCAGTCATGACAGAGATATCCTGCTGCCATGGGAGCAGCACATCCCAGAAGGGAATGGTTTCAACATCTCCCACGACTCTCCCTTCAAGCTTCTCCTCAGCAGAGCTTCCCTAGCACACTTCTCCAAGTCAGAGTCTGTTTTTCCCAGGAAAGCTGTACATGTCAGAGGTGTCCCCTGTGCCTAGAATGGGGCTCTTTGCTGACTGTGGCAAGGGCTACAAGGCAGTGGTGTCCCTGTCCAGGAGCACACACAGATGCCCAGCAGCACAGAGCCTGCACAGCCCCAGAGGCTCCCAGCACACCCTCCCTGTCCACAGCCCCTCAAGGAACATCTCTGTGCAGTAGTGCTGCTCATAAATTAATGCAACTTTATTGCTCCCTGTTGTATTCAGAAATGATGAAATTTCCAGCCCCATAAGTCATTCTTAACTTTACATGGGACACAATTTAAATGACATTTCTTTAAAAAACCCTCCACCAATGGTTCACTAGGACTCAGAGGAGTATTAAAGCATTAGAAAGATGGCTTAAATTTAATCTATTCTATAATTTGCAGTTTGTTTATTATGGCCATTAGCCTATGCCCAGTTCTACTGTTTTCTCCTGTGCAGCTGATGAGCTTTGCCATGCACATGCTCAGGGTTTCTGCAGAATGACAGGGACAAAAAGGGACTGTGAGAGAAAGAAAATGTGCTTGCAAAGAGAACTGACAGGGGAATGAAGGGCAATTGCAATTGCAAAAACAAGTCATTTTTCTTTTAAACTGTTTTCATTTCAAGCTGATGATGTCCCATCAATGAACTCAAATATTTTTAGTGGTTTTCATTACGTTTTTGGATGCCTCTCTTTCGAAATCAGTGATTTTCTGCAATGATATGCAGAAGGTGAAGGGAATTTAAAATAGTCATATTGTGGGCCTTTTATTTTAATCTAACTTGCTGTCAATACCCACACTATCATTTATCTAGCAATTACTGAGAACAAAATCCTCTCAAATTTTCACCTGAAATGCCACCTCACTGCATCAGTTTTCTCTAAAAAATTCCTGCAGTGACTAATTTTGTTCTCTTCTGTTTTTCCTTCTCTAACCTTTTTTTTTTCATATGCTAGTTTCCTTCCTTCTCTTTCAGGTTTTGGATTTTTATACTTGCATTTACCACCTGCATACTATTATTGCTTTTTAAATATAATCCTATTCGTGGCTGCCTGGAGTTTCACAAAGGAAGAATGCTACACTTTTTCCATCTGTCAGACTATCTGCTACTTTGCTCTATACTGTCACTTCCTTGGTTTTAGCTCATGGCTGCTTAGCACCCTCTATTCTGCAGACTACTTCACTGATAAAGACCCAGCATGGTTTGCAAAGAAGATGAAATTGGCAGGAAACATTCAGTTGAGGCTCTGCTTACTAAAAAATACAGTAGGACTTCAGATCTGTATGAGCGATGTCAAGACCTGAATAGCTCCAGCCACTTCATTTCTGTAAAACTCATGGAGACCAAAGCCTAGCTCATCATGTCAGTGCCTACATATTAATGAGCTGCCTCAGGTAGGAGCTCATCCTCCTCAGGCTGGGTGGACAGGATACACAGAAAATGCATCAGATGACTTCACTTAATATCTTACCATTCACTAGTGATAAAAATCTAAAAGGATTTTAAGGAAGCACTTGGATTTGACAGCTATTTCAGTACCTCACTACACTGCATTCTCCCCCTGCACTAAACTCAACCTGGGTGCTGATTCCAGCTTCACCCTCAGTCACTTCAGTCCTCCAAAAAGCAGCTGTCAAGATCACCTTCTTCTTACCCAGCAGCTACAGAGGATTCATGGACAGCTTCTTTCCTCTGTAGCCCTCCCTATTCCCAGCCTTCACTGCACTTGTCACCTCTCAACATTCCATCATCTGCCTTTCCAAGCAAAATGAGTCAAGCCAACACAAGAGTTCCCATCTCCTCCTGCTCAGGTCACTTGGGGCACTCTCAGTGGGACTGGAGGTGCACTCATCTCACCTAGCAAGCTTCTCAGGGTGTGGGTATTGCCTGTTGATTGAAGCTTCCTACATGTTTAGGGAATTCCCTTTTCCTGGGATAATTTACACAGATCAGTGCTTTACGAATCTTAATAAAAAGCCCACAATGACAATAGAAAGTAAAGCAAAAACCTTCAGTGCTTTATAAACCATAATAAAACCCCCACAATATTAATACAAAATAAAACTCATGAGGAATATGATGGTTACAGTTCCATATTGGGAGCACAGCTCTACCCTCAAAATTGATTTGCACATATGAGTCAGTGGGGAACATCCTCTTTATGGCCATCTGGCACAGGTGGAACAGCCCTGGCCTTGAAGCAGGATTTGTCTCAAGCTCCCTCAAAGTTGGCTGATTCATTACACAATGGGAACAGAGGATAGAAGAGCAACCTCTCACGTTGCCTCACTCCAGAGAAACTGGAACCTCAGCAGAAGGGGAAGTGCACACACAAGCTCATCTTCCAGCCCTTGTATCAAAGAGCATTTATTGTGCTACCTCCACTGAAACAAAACCACAGCACTTTGCTCTGTCACCAAATGTCTTTCACAAACTTACTAAGGAAATCTCCCCTTCTGCTTCCTGTTCAAAGCCTGACAGGACTGACATCAATGTGCTAGCAGGAAAACCTGTACCTGTTTTTGAAGATAAGAGAATCTCAGCTCTAGTGCAATTTTAGCTTGTATTTTCTATGTCCAGAAAAATCAATACTTATAATTGAGAGCTTAATCTTCAACTGTTGCACTATTACTGAATTTCAGAATAATGAAGATAGTGCAATCATTTTCACATTTGTTGTGATGCTACATTATGCTCAATCATCCTCCAATATAACTGAGAGCCAGCCTGCTGATCTCTTACCTCTACTGTTAATTAATGGCATCACACTTCCCCAGCAGCACAAAGCAATCTTTCAATCTATTTTGTGAGCCATCTTATGTTTTGTAAATCAATCCATCACCTTCTGTTCTCAGTTTGGTACTGTCCTGGCAGTCCAACAGATTTCCTCTGCACAGAGATACCTGGACGCTGCTGACTCCATCTGAGCACAGCTGTGTGTGTACCCTGTGCCTTGGTCCATGAATCAATGGACAGAGGACATTAGTAGAGTTATTGCTATGTAGTTCAGCAGAGTATTTGCTGCTATTACATCCATAAATGCAATCAGGAGCCCTATCATTACAGCAGGAGTATGAGCCATAATCACTCCAAATAGGCAGAGCTCTGTAGTCCCTACTTAAACTCCTAGGAGCAGCTCCATTCCCTTCAGCGGGACCATTTCTGCAACAGCCAGCTGAGTGGTAGTTGCTGAACTCAGATTTCCACTATAAACTCCTTTTCAATTGCTCACAACTCAACAACACAGCAGGTTGAAAATTTCCAGGCTTGGGTTTCATCTAAAAACGTTTTCCATTTTGATTAGAGCACAAACAGGTTTGCCTCGTTCAAATGGTGGCAAGACCAAAAATAAATAAATAAATCCAATGTTTTCACTTAGGAAACAAAAATTTTGTATCAGACCTAGTAATAGAAGTAGTTGAAGGGTTATATAAAAACCACAAAAAATGTCACTGAGCAATTTACCAGTGAGCCAGGACCCAATGAGAAGTCTTTGTCTGAGGGTTTGATAGAAGCAGCAGTGCCCTGGGCTGAGCCAGAACTCCTGCTGGAGCTAAGCCCCAGTGGTCCATCACAGCAAGTGCATCTCTTGCCATCAGGCTCAAGAGGGGAAGGGAAGGTCTGACTTGCTGCAGTACCCTCCAGTGAGGACGCTCTGCACAGGAGAGGTGACTTCTGAAGTGTCTGTTAACTGTAATCAGATGAAAATACAATTTTTTCCTATGCCAGCACCTAGAAAAATTTCTTTAGCAACATTAGTCCCACTTTTGGGATGCCAATTTTCACTTCCAGTCTAAGAAATGATTCACTTTTTTCCATGGTGGTCCTTGTGGAAATCTTCAGTCAAAGAAAAGATTGCAGGTGAGCACTGATTACATATATCCATTTTAAATTATTACAACTATTTGTATGTAAAATGCCCACTGGTCTCTGGTCTGTTCACGGTACAGAAGATTACTCTAGTAAATAAGATCTCTACCACAAAGTGGAATCAGCACCTTGTGTACCCATTGAGCCCAGCACATCCACTGCCCAGGCCAGTGAGGGGCTCTAGCAAAGAAAACCAAGCTCCTGAAGGAGAAAATTAACATTACTGGTCATAGATGTGGCCTTTCCTTGAGGGTTTTAACTTAGCAAAGTAGGGGAGGGGGAATCACTTGAGATGATCTTCTGCACATCCCAGGCATGGGGATTAGAGAGGGATGGTTATGATTACAAAGTGAAGTATTGCTAGTTGTTTCTGTACATTTCCTTAGAATTACTATTACCTATATTTTTTATGTCTGAATTAGCACTGAGCACTTTGGAAAAAAATTCAGAAATCACACTTCTATTGAGGAGTGGATATTCCATTTTTTTGCAGTAATGTTTTATCTCAACAACCCTGTTCTACAACTTTTCAGTCTCAGACTCTATCAAAAATTACAGGAACAATTTATGATCCTCTGTAACTTCATATGATCAAGTAACCCATAAGCAAGAAATCAATACAAGGCAGGAGGGAAGCAGTGAGACATAATTTAGAAGCACTCAGTGGCCACCACTGCATTTAACATTAAAGAGACAGATTTCAGTAATGTTCTTTCCATGCTGAGAAGAAGCCCTGGCTTGGAACAAAGGAGTTGCTGATGTGGGCATTTTGAGTCTTCTTAAATCATTTCAGAGGGTGACAGCATAAACTTAGGGGAGTCAGAGGAGAAGAGTCACTGCCTTACAGACAGAAATTCACTTCATGGGATCACTGGGAGATTCTCTGTTGTCTTAGATAGCATGAGTTCTAGCACAAGGATTTCATATCCCCAGAGCTCCATACCCCCTCCATGTTCCTCACAGGCAGCTCCTCTAAGCACTGACTGTTCCTGATCCTTGCAGCAGCCATCTGACTCCAGATCCCTCCAATCCACTCTTTTATACCACTTGTTCTAGTTGCCTACAGGTGTGGCCTGTTAAGATCAGGCCTGCTTCTAATCTTTAGTAATTGGTCCAGCTGCAACTCCTTGGGGGATAAGATTACCTTCTATACCACCTTCATTCACCCACACTGTATCTCCCTACAATTCTCTACAGTGTGTTTGTGAGCTGATAAGCAGCTCTGCATCCCTGAAAAATTTATATGAAAAAGGGAAGCTCACTGTAATGACAGATGTCATTATGAAAATAATTCCCTTATATGAAAAGGGAAACTCATTGTAATGACAGATGTGGCCTCAGTTCTGCTGTCCATGAACAGAAAAATAAAAGGCATGAAAGAAGAAAGGTAGAAAGATAGAAGACACATGCAGAACTGTTTTATAGTCACAGCTGGATTATAAGATGATGATTTTTTTCTATTTTATTCTAAGGGAAAAAAACCCCAAAGATATGTCTCAGTTTGGGAATTTAAAAGAAACCACTTCCACCCCAGCTTTGTCATCCTCCTGTTACAGCTGTGTAATGTTTGTGCTGCATGCAGCACTTCCAAGGCTCACTCAAGAACCCATTGGAGCAGACATCATCCATTACACAAATCCAGAAAGACACCCTGCACCGGACAACTTGGTGAATGTATCTTTTTTTCACACGATTTGCAGAACTCATTGTAAATGAAGAAATATACAAACCTTGAGAACAAGGACAGAAATTTTTTTGTATCACAAACCTGCAGAAACAGTTGGGATAACACAGAACTGTTCAAAATCAACCTTCAGGGTCCCTGTGTGTGTGTGTGTGTGTGTGCAGCAGCAGCACATTCATATTCACTACATTTCCAGCAAAAGCAAGCAGCATTTGGTTTGTAACAGCCTACCATATTTCAAACAAAAAATTTGTTCTATTTTGCAGTCAGTATTGAATCATTACTGAAACCATTTTTATGATTTGCAAATGACCAAGTAATTATCAGATTCCACTATACTGCACTTGCAATACACACTAAACTTAATTTACTACAATACTTATCTAGGCAGGCCAATCATCTCTGTAACAAGCTTGCTCTTCTGACTATCCTAATTATGGAAATGGTAGCATTCCTGGGAGACAAATCTCAATTATTTGTAGTTTTGCTGGAGTGTGTTAGTCAAGCATTTTCTCCCTATTCCTACTGACTGCCATGAATAAATAACACTCAAAAGCAACAGTAAATTAATTAATGTTGAATTAGAATGAATCTTGTAATAATAGTGTTTATAATATCAATTAACAGCCAATTAGCACATCGTGATCAGTGTTATTAGGGTGAATACAGAATGCCTTTTAAATGAGCATCAGGCCATTTTACTATATCCAGTGACATTACTGGACTGCAGAGATGTAAAGTAAAGCAGATCCAAGATCAGACACAAATATTCCTTGCAAAGACCATTGATTGCTCTTGCACCTTACACCTTGGTTTGACTTCACAGTCCAAAACCCACCCCAGTCCTGGGCTGCACCCAGAGCAGCGTGGCCAGTGGGTCAAGGGAGGGGTCCTGCCCCTCTGCTCTGCTCTCCCATCAGGAGAGCTGCAACCAGTTCTGTTGGCCCCAAGGCAAGGACATGGAGCTGTTGGAGCAGTCCAGGAGCCGTGGATAAGAGGGCTGGAACACCTTCCCTGTGGAGACAGGCTGAGAGAGTTGGGGCTGTTCAGCCTGGAGAAGAGAAAGTTCTGTGGAGACCTCACAGGAATCTTTCAGGGTCTGAGGGGGACTGCAGAGGAGAGGGACCCTTTGTCAGGAACTGCAGGGACAGGACAAGGAGCAATGGGTGCAAACTGAAAGAGGGGAAATTTGGGTTGGATATTAGGAGAAAATTCTTTACCATGAGGGTGGTGACATACTGGAACAAGTTTGCCCAGGGAGGTTGTGGATGCCCCAACCCTGGAAGTGTTCAAGGCCAGGATGGATAAGGCCTTGAGCAACCTGGTCTAGTGGAAGGCATCCCTGCACATGGCAGGATGACCTTTAAGGTTCCTTCCAACCCAAACCATTCTTTGACTCTGTGACTTAACATTTGAGAGGTAACACCTTTGGAAACCACAAAGAAAGAGGAAGACCATTATTTACAGGTACCTCTGTCACACAGCCTTAAGAAAAAGCTCAAATAAATGAGATTTTCAAGCTTGGTTCTCAGGACAAACCCACAGCCCATTCCCAGCTCAGAATCAAAACTTGTGGAGCAGCTCCTGAGTGCACCAGTTCCATGACAATACACCCAAGACAAAAGGGAAAACAGCAGTGTTGTATTTTTTGGCTAACACATCAGGTGTGAGAGTTTTCTCACTGTGTGGAGCCATCCTCCTCTGACAGAAAGCTCTCAGCAGGAGCAGACTTCATTCAGCCCTTGTGCTCCAAGAACTGACTTGTGCTTGTTAGCAGGGGAAAGGTTACAGAAGGCAAGAAGTGAAAGGATTGAAATGAAGCATGTTTAGTTATCTTATCCACCACTGGTCGTTGCTAAGGATGCTCCCATCAACAGCTCCAAACTGATGAGAACAGGAATTTGTCATACAAGAGAAGTCATCCCACCACTCCCAAGAAAACTGATGACACAAAGCCAGACTGAAATATTTATAAAACCTCATTCACAGTTTGCATTTTCTGAACAATCAACTACTGATTTAGGTGGCCTGAATTACACTCCAGAGGCTGCCAGGCCTCTTGCTGCAGATGGATTACATCCCAACTGGAACACCAGTGACAGCCTCACCACCCTTCATGCCAAAACCAACAATGGGCTTTGGAGTCAGTCCTCTCTGAAGAGCCTCACTCCCTTCCCTCCAAAAAGCATTAGATTTCTTCTGCAGGACAAGAAGAAAACGTAGAAAATGCCCTTATTTCAGTTCAGACTTTCTGTTCTGCCTCAAATCACCAGGAAGTTTAAGCCTTCAAGGAACAGAAACTTGAAAGTCAGTTACTATGGAACAACCAACACAACAAATACTAAGCAAAATAGCAACAGAAGTATATCAAGGCTTATACTTCAAATTAGCATTTGAAACAGCCTTTGCTGATTGGAGTGTCTGTTCCAGTGTGTTTGGAGACTGGCACGCTGTAACCTTTACACCATCTCTTCCTCTCATGCTCACAGCAAGAATAATCAATAAGGAGTGAAAACACAAGCAATTACACACATCTCGACTTCACATAACCTCCCAGGAGATATTATGTACTGCTGAGACTACCAAGAAATGAATAGGTAGATAAAAGCATGTTTGTTACCTGCCTGATCAATGTTTTCCCTTTCTGTTTTACCGTGCTGTCATCTTTCAAGTCCTATGTAAAGTATCTCTTCCCCCAAATAACCTTAAGAAATTAACAGTTAATCATTACAATCAGCTGGTGTAAGGCCAGGACCAAGTTAATTTATACCATATGAGTATCTGGTCTGTTAACTCAAAGTTAATCCTCCCTTTGAGATTCCATTACATCTGTCTTGTATTTTTTGAATGTAGGATTGGAAGGACAGAGTCTGCCTTTATTCTCTGTTCAAGATAATTATGAACATAGTGTGGGAAACAGACCCAGAAAGTAAAGACTTTCACATGTATTTTACATAGCTAGCTTGAAAAGGTCAAGTTAGGTACTGAGAATAAAGGCTGCACTAGCAGAAGCAAAAATCAACCCTCATACCTGTTCCCTGTGCCAACATGGTGCAAAATGGGAAAGCTTAGTCTCATGGTTTAGCTGGAATCTGCAGTGTGAGTGAAATTAATGGGAATTTCACAGCACAGTCAAAAGAGACAGAAAAGATAAACAGCACAGGTCTGTGCAGATTCACTGCAAAGCTGTCAGGATCTGCTTCCCCTGCATCCCTTTGAGTTAAACTTTGCAGGTTTCAAAGGCTGGGACTAAGCACTGCTAGGAATCTCACACTGTGGCAACAAAAGATGTGTCAGATATCAGATTAATGTATGTGTAGGTACAATAAATACATATATGCCTCGAGTTTGTATACACTGGTAGATTAGCCAGGAAACAGGGGGAACTGAAGCATTTAAAGTAAAATAACACATCTGAAAAACAAGCTTCCCCCAGAAACAAATGCAGTTTCTCCACTCAGAGTATACATTTTTCAGCACAACTGATTTTTTGACACATAACTGTTGTCAAATATCCATTATGTCAAAGGACACTGGCAAGCAATGGTTTTGTCAAATGACCCAAAGTATTTCTCATTTGCCCATGTGAATAGTAACACATGAATTATTTTATAATTGATTAGCTTTTGTGCTTCCAGAAAGCACCAGTGTACTCCTTGCTACCATGTGTACTACATAAAGGGTTATTGTGGAATGGGAATAATTTTACTCAACAGAGAAGGAAAAAAGGACCAATCTTCTCTGAGTGTATTGCTTGTCAGACAGAGGAACACAACATAATTATATTGTGACATTTCCACCAGCAAATAGATTCTACTGTAAGCAATTAACACTGGTTCTTTCAGCAGACTTCAAAAATGTAATTGTATGGTATGCTCAGTTACAATAACATCTGATTAATAAATGACACTGCACTACTTGAGCAAGATTTTAGCATATACAGACAGGTTAAAACACAAAACAGATGGATGTTAATTCTTACACAGGCCACCCTTACACCCCAAAATTGTTCATTAATATGGAAAATGTTAAGGGCATAAATATTCACATTTTCAGAAAAAACAAGCACCAGTGAGTACTCTGGATCTAACTAAAATGGAGAATTTTGGTCTGTGCAGTGAATATAACAGCCTATGTCTCTCCTCCTGGAGATGGGCAAGGTAGGGCTGGGCTCTCCTTCTGGGCTGGAATGCTTTCCAGAAGCTGCTTCTGATCAAGAGGGATTAGTAAAGATGGTTTAAGAGGGAAAAAAAAAAGAAATCATTGGGCATTAATCCTCTAAACATTTCATAGCCAACATATCTTTAACACAATCCCTCTAATCCAATTAGGGTGCCTTGAAAATCATATCTTGAATTCCATGCTTTGTTGTGATGGGCTCTGTGTGAGTGAAACATGCACTCAGCAGAGAGCTGCTGAACACCTGCTCTGCTCCAGAGCCCCCTCCCCAGCCCTGAACTGAGCCCCAGCCCTGCCTGGAGCAGCCCAGCTCCAGCTGCAACTGCAGCAGCACCAAACCTGAGCCCTGACACATCTGTCAGGGTCAGCACTTCCAACATTCACCCCTTTAAAACAGCAGGGAAAACAGCTCTTAATACAAAGCTTTTGCCAGCAAGGAACAAATTAGTATGAATTAACTGAGCTTGATTTTTTAAACGTTCTCATGAAAATTGTTTGGGCTGATGTTCATGAGGATGTACATTCACACTTAAAGTGATGGGCAAAGGACAGAACAAAACAGCAGAGTCTTGTTGCTAAAATAAAGGACTTGCACTCCATTACTCCATCACAGAATAAAAGGATCCCATTAACATACCACTAGAGGAAAACAAAAGGAAAATCAAATTGCCAGCATCAGAAAATGTTCAACAAAAGCAACATGTAGTGATTTTTCTGTATTTCAATTGACATAACAGTTTTGTTAAAAAAATGCAATGTGCAGAAAAATCACTTTATTGACTAAATAAGTTATTGGCTGCTGTTAAAAGCATCTGGGGAGAATTTGTATGCAAAATGCATTCTTGCAATAATACCATAATTTATAAATGAGTTATAAATTTCTCTCAGATTTTAACAAGTCTGTGATGCCCTTGGATGTCAGGGAGCTGCTTAAACAGTAACTTGGAGAAGGGTCTTCTCTATAATACACAAGACCAGTATCTGTGCATCATCTGAAACAAAAAAATTCATGCTGACTTTTTACAGACAAAAATAATAATGGAGATAATTTCTAAAATTATCTTAACTCTGCCCCTCAGAGCCTCCCTTCCCATTCTGCAACTTCATTTCACGTCAGCAGCCAGAGGTACTAAATTTGGCCCCAGGCACTTCCCATTTCCTGCAGCTGGGACTGATCCTGCTTCCCAGCACTGCTGCCTGTGTGCTGGCAGGGTTTGAGCAGGGCCTTGGCACAGGGAGCCTCTGCTCGTGCACAGCTCATCCCACCCCTCTGAATCTGGGGAGCCTGGCAGAAGTGAGCTATGCATTAGTGTGGATCTCCAGGAATGGCTTAAAGATGCAGCACACTGCGAGGCAGGGCACACATCCAAGTTGTCATGCATTTTAATTAGGTAAAGCAAGTGCTAAAAACTGCTTTGAAGGTCTAGATGTAACCCAGCAGTATTGGTTTCCCATATCTGGGTTTTCCTCCTGCCATTTCTCATTCATACACAAGTTATTTGATCATCTCTATCACAAAGGGAAGCTTAAAAGAGAAAAATAAAAAAACTCAAACAACTTGTGTTGAGATGTAATTCAGTTCCTCCTCCTCTAAAATGACAGAGCCCCAAACAAATTCATTCACAACTTGGCTTTTATGGTACAGTAGGGCATGAAAATCATCAACTGGCTGCAAAACTGCTAAGTAAACCTAATTTAGGAGATGAAAACGTGTGAAACGCAAGGAGCATCTTACAGATTGTAAAATGACATGTTTATTTAAAAAAAAGCCCAGGAAAAACAAGAAATGTTGGCAGAGGATGGCAGTAACAACCCAAAGGCTCCCTGGCTGTCGGGTGCTCAGAGCTGCCATGACCTGCACAGCCAGGGCAGCTGCTCACAGCCCTCGGACACCCAGCACCTCAGGGAGGGAGGCAGGACAAAGCCCCAGCAGGTTTGGTGCAGGAACAGCTCTGTAACAAACTGAGGGGTAGGGCCAGCAGGGACCCCAAGGCAGCAGCTCAGCACAGAGAGGAGCAACCCCAGCACCAGAGAGCCAGAACCATCGAGGTCTCCAGCAAGGTCTGCTCTCACTGCAGCAGCTGCTCTGCACACACTCCTGGGAGGCTCTGCCATCAGCACCTCAGCCTCCTCACAGCTTAAAGGCTAAACCCCCCCACAGATGATTTGTAATTGAGACAAGAAGAAATATTATTTGTTAAGGTAAGGAGGTAGTTAATGAGTACTAACAACATAACTTCATTCAGCTCATCTGCTGAATTCATTTCAGTCCATCTCCTACTCTGCAGCCCCTCTGAAATCAATGGAGAATGGACAGGGTAAAATCAGTATCAAAAGAGAATGAGCATGTCTGAGCCAAATTCTGCTCATGTTCCACTTCTGAACAATCCCTGATCTATAAAAATGCAGAGTCTCCTTAACAACCCTCCATTATGGCTAAAAGAATCAAAAACACCTGAGCTGCAATTTCTTTCAAGTATAATTTAATTTCCCCTATCTTTATTTTGACATTAAAAGAATGATGAAAAATCTCTTCATATTATTCCTCAAGACACTATTGCTAGAAGGTGAACTGTTTATCCACACACACACTATTCATTCTCCCCCTTTTTCTAAGAGACTGGATCACCCTGCCCCTATTGTCACAGCAAGTACCAACTTTATGAAAGAACACCTAATTTCTGGAATGACTTTTTATGTAAACTAATCCAATGTCTCCTGACACCAAATCCTTACTGTTCAATAGCACAACTTTCTTAGAGTAGAAGACAACATCTGAAATAGAATGCCTGTGCTGGCAACATTTTTATTAGAACAAAATCATTTTATAAATGCAAAGGTGAACCAGTATGGAAAAGATTTATATTATTGTAAATGAAGAAGTATTTAAAGGTAAAAATTATACTTGACACTGTAATTACATTGCCCCAGAGTATAATCCCAAAAGAACACAGAGACCTTTTGCAAAAGGTGATTTGAGTGTTAATATGAAACTCAACATGGGCTCATTTTAATTACATATGTGCCTGCTGAGAACATATGATAGAGTCCAAAAAGCTAATTCATTGTCAGCATGACAGCAGGACCTAATATTAAATCTTGCACACCAAGTAAATTTTCCAGATTACCAATTACTTCACAAAAATAGGACACATTGCAAAAGTGGTAATCAGCATGAAAGCAAAAATACAAAAAAATATTGCCAAACAGAGCTCAGCTCTGGGCCAGCAGGGAGTACAGGAAATCTCCAAGCAGTTCATTCTTTTTTCTTCAAAAGCAGCAACATTCAGTTGGTCCATTTCTAACCCCACTGACACCAGGTTTGCACTGACATTCACAGCACTGATCCTCACTGGCACTGTAGTCTATAAAACTCTATAGCAATATATAAAAGCACTTCAAAGTAGATTTTAGTGTGCTTTTTTCTTTTTCTATACTTAGCCCTAAATTTTCTTCATTTAAAAGAAGTTATTGATTGATTTTTTCGTTCTCACAGGTCCCTGACAGGCTTCTGTCTCTGAAAAAAATATTAGGAGTAAGTTTATAACTCTTAATGCTAACAAGCATTTTGGTTTACTTTTCATGGTGGATAAATTCATGCATCAGTCAGTATTTTCTACAGAAAGGGCCTGGAGTATGAAGAGGAGAACCCAGTCACAAGGATGAGCTAACCCTGGGGAAACAAGACATAACCACAATTCTGAAGGCAGCAGAGACCCAGCCAATAGTTCTAACTGCAGCTTTACCTGCCCTTTTGTTGCTTTACTGATGCATTATTAATTAATAACTACTGAGCACTCCCAACAGAGCATTTTAAATAACAGCTGAATTTCTTTATGGATGATTATGAATCATAAAAGTAAATCTGCCATGTTCAAAGCAACAAACAAGCCCAGGTAGGGAGCCTGAACTGCTACAAAAACTGCCCTTTGAAGCTGGAAGTTTTGGGGGTTCCTAAATGTCTCATGTGTAGTATTACACAATTTCTAGTCCAGCTTAACCCAATTAATCTGAAGAAATGTAGGATTTCCTCAGTTTTGCCTCAGCACAGGCAGATGCTGCTCGAAAGGGAGATGATGGCATTTCAGAAAAGCTGCAGGGTTGGTTTGCTTCACTGCTTTATCCAAATGAAGCTACACCAATTTAGGCCAGCTAACAATTACAGGTTTCAGTTCTCAACTCAGATAATGAAAAGAAAACTGTCAAATCACAATTACTTCTGTGCAAGATTTATGCAAATGATGAGAAATATTTCAGCAGCTCTGAAATGTATTATTCAGGGATGATGCAAGGTTTTCACACTCTACTTGAATTCTGGACAAATTACAAAGCACTGAAGATGTACTGATGGCACCTCTGTGGTATTGCAGCTGGATGGTTTTAGGCATAGTTGAAATATATTTGTAATGCTTTAAGTTGAAAACTCATTTGGAGATTCTGTTTATCCATAGGATAATTTTTTTCTATCTCCACCTCAAAAACTGAAAAGCCTCCTACTATTTGAATAAAATTCCAGCATTAGTTTTAAGCAAAATATTGGTGCCTTTAAGGCAGAAAGGAGCTCACATTCCTATTCACTCTTCACTAGATTTAGTTACTATCTGAATAAAGATAGGAATTCATAGAAAATAGAAAGAATAACACCTTTTTTTACTTTCAATATTAAGATGGATTATTATTCCTCCTGATGTGTTAGAAGATATTTATCAGTTTGAGTTATGAGGCCTTTCTAACTGTGAAGACTTAAACATCGATTTAATGCCAACTTAAAGACTACTAAAAGTGTAGGAGATTGCATTAGATAAATAATTTAACAATAAAAGGTATATCAAGGCAGACATTATTGCAACCTTCCACCAATCAATCACCATTTTCCATGTTTATCCAATTTTCATCTCAAGGTTCTGTATATCAAACTGCCCAGACATACACTACACAACTGAAATAACTTCATCATTGAATAAAATTGCATAGCCATTAAAATTCTCTAATATCAAGATAGCTGACATTATGTTAAATATTGGCTTCAGTTCCATAGGGCAATAAATTTTGACCTAAATCCAATCTTTCATGGATAGCTGATTCATAATGAAAAATTACTGGTTTGTCACTTTACCTTGGGAAATTTATTGTGGAAACTAATATAGCACCAGGCAGGCTTTGAAATATCTGAAAAGTAAAACCACAGTTCCCTTCCTAAGCACCCTGAAACAAAGGGAACAGATTTGGTCTGGTACAAAAACATGAAACATACTGATAGCTAACAGAAAAAGAGAGAAAAGGGAGAATTTTTCTTCCTTAAAGATACTTTTGTTCAGCAAACTCCTTTGGGGAACTCAGAAAAAAAAACTTGTTATTTTTTAACAGAATTATTTCAAAGTCTCTTGATAAACAGGATTTAAAATCCACATTAATACCAAACTAACTGCACCATCACCACCCCCATTTTTCCTCTGCATGCATTTGAAATGGAGTTAAATACCTGGGCTGAACATGACATGAGCTGTCAATGAGCCTGGGCCACATCAAAGAACAAAACTCAAGTTTCCCCAGTATTAGTCTAGATCTCAACTTCTACTAGTGCTTATTTGGTTGGCCCATGATATGGTGTAATGGAGCATATTCCTGCTGCCCCTCCTTAGTTTAGAGCTCTTTAATAACTTCTAGAGCAATCACATTGCATCTTTCCTTTTTCTTCTTCTTGAAGTCATCCTTCTGCTTGAATGGATTTCAGTAGAATTTTCTGAGTGATTTCAAGTTTGCACATTAGGGGCCCCCTAACATCTCTGATTTATTTCCTAAAATTTTGCAGGCTGCAGCAATGTAAAGCAAATGCCGTGACAACACAAATGTTTGCATGTTTGTCAAATTATGTCTACAAATGGCCAGAAATGATTGAGAGAAATAAAAATGAGTGGACTTGTGTGCTAACTGAAGCCTTTTCAATTGTAAATGATGGAGCTGAATCTAGTAGGATTTCTCACTAAGATTTCCTTTTTGATGACCAGGTTAAGAATGCCAGAGATGTCTGGAGCTCCCTTGTAATATTCCTCATGAGCCTGTCAGAAGTGATTTTCTCATTTGCTTTTCAGGGATTTGCAAGGTAGAACATTTTCAGAATCAGAACTGCCATACAACTGCTCTTATTCCCAAGTGCTGGATGGATGGGCTTTGCTTTGGACTATAAATTTCCACAGACTGGTAAGACAAGAATCCCTACCTCTTGATCTTTGCTGGCTCCTATAAGAACCAAATTGTCTTGTTTATTTCTCAGTGAATTTAAATTTTTGATGGTAGAAGTGCATAGAGACATTTTATGGTTCACTGATAAAGGTTATAGAATAAATTTACTGAAGTAAGACATCACTTAAGAGGGGTCAGCAAAGCTACTTTATTACATCAGTTACACTTCTGGCCCACTTTGCTTTGACCACTTCACAGGAAGCTTGGCTTTGTGATCACCTCCTGGCAAAAAATTATAGATTTGTTTACAAAACCACTTCAGCTCTGTGTAGCCCCCTCTGCTCTGGCTTGGCAAGTCCAGTGTGTGTTATACAGAAGTCTTTTCCACAATGTCTCTTGGTAGCTCTCCTCACAATTAATCTCAAACACACCTCTCCTTAGCCCTTTGTTTCTCTGACAAGGGGGCCAAATGAGCCAGGCTGGGTTCTCCTGTCCAACTTTCCCTTCTGTAAGGGGTATATTCCTCACATGCTTTTGAATAAATGGCCAAAGAAAGTGACTGTCTCAGACAGAGAGAATGATTTGGGGGATAGATCCTCAAACCTGCTCAGTGCCACAGGGAAACTCTTCCAGAGCACCTACACCCCAGTCCCATGCAAAAGGGAAAGTACAAATGGGTAAAAGATATATTGCAGTAAATTTCTCTTTTGAACTTCCCTTTTCCTCTCTACTATTCACTAAATTGCCCAGAATGAATCACAGCCCAGAAATAGATGCAGAACATGAAAATGTATGGTTCTGTTTAGTCATAGTCCTGTCGAGCTCCACACAACTGCGCAGCACAGTAACACACACAGAGCTTCAGCCTGAGAGGAGCAGGGATTGCAATGCTCCACTGCACAGCAATATCCACCAGCTGCCTGGAACCCTCCACTTGCAATTAAAACCACAGGTGAGTAAGCAGCCAGGCTGCTTAAGCTGCTGTTTACAGCCAGACACCAACAAAGGTGCATTCTCACCAGCAAAGTGTTTCTCTTACAACTTGTAATGAGTTACAGAAATTAATCAAGACTTCAACAAAACACTTCCATTAGTTTGGGCAAGAAAGTCTCCACAAAAGAGACAGAATCACCTTACAACAAAGAGAATTATATAAACAATTATGTTCTAGTTACACTGAGGGCTGCCCTGAACTTCAGCTGAGTAGTGAGGCTTCCAACGAGATTTGTAGAAAAAGAGCCTTTTGACTGACAGCTCTTTTTGAGGCGCTCCCTGACAGGACCTACAACCGTTGCAGACTATTGGGGGAAGTTCAGGTTGGGTATTAGGAAAAGGTTCTTCACCCGGAGGGTGGTTGGGCACTGGAGCAGCCTCCCCAGGGAGGTGGTCAGGGCTCCGAGGCTGACAGAGCTCAGGGAGTTTTTGGACAGTGCTCTCAGGCACAGGGTTCTCTTTTAAAAGGCAAAAAGCAATTCAGGCCTTCAGAAGAAATCCTACAAATTTCACAATTTGAAAGCACATAAAATTGCTATGCAAATTATTTTCCAGAGACCACAGAGTTCGAGTCACTAGACAATGATTTTCCTGCAGCATAATTTTGCTCTTTGGCTTAAATCTTCCACCATTTTTACAGTAACATCTGTGGATGAGGACAAATGGGTGAGCACTGAACAGAAGAGTTGATAGAGATCATTCAGCTTGCAGCAAGCCCTTAAAGAAAGGACTGAAAAATTCTTTGGCCTCCCTGGGGGGTGGTGAGAAAGCTAGAGAGGAAAAATGATGGACTTCTGCCACGGCCCTTTCAGTAGGGCCAGGACTTTAAACCAATATCTTATTTTATAGTAAAAACTGTAAAATGCTTCAGACTTTACAGTGCATTCAGCTGAGCCCGATGGTGACAGCAGTAGGGACTGGGAGATGGGAGTGCTCTGTTCCTCCTTACAAAGGTGCCAATCAGGAGTAAATTATTTGACACAACTAAGTGATAAATCAGTGAGGTAGCTGGATATTAAAATAGTGTGAGCAGTGAATCAGGGCTATTCACTTCTAACATGCTCTCAAACTATCAAAGACAAGCATTTACTTGGAAGACTAAATATACAATGAGCAATTTCAAAATCTTTTTCAAGGTTGCTCAGCTACAGATTCTTGTCATTCAGTTTTTCTATGGAAGTCATGATTACCCACGGAGAAAAAAGATGGATGTTTTAAAACTACCTTCTGCATAAGAAATATTTGCAACAGAAACAAATTATGGTTTGGAATCTTAAAATGGCAATAATGTCCTGTAAGATTGGCTTCCTGCCTAGATTGCTGGCATTTTAATTCAGAGTTAGAACTCTTAAACAACTCTTCCTCATTTCCAGGGGAAGCCATTACAAACCAGTGATCTCATAAAGCTCAGTGACTCCCGAAATACATCAAAGAAATGTACCCTTTTAAAAACCTTCTTGAAACAGGGTGCATTCCCTTTAATTATATTTTTAATACAGTAACAAACTCTGTATATATTCAAGGCCTTGTTTCAAGAAGCCACGAAACAGAAAAATTCTTTGCCTCGGCTCAGGAGGAAGAAATTAAATGTCAATAGTTTCCCCCCCATTATTTTTAAAGTAATACACTCAGTGCCACTGGCTTCAAACTAAACTGCAGCAGCCTCGAGCTGCAGCTAGCATGGCATTTCTGGAACATAACACTTCCCCATTCTCAAAATAATAGTTCATCAGCTGCAGATTCCCATGAAAACTGAGCATTTGCTAAGTAATGGTACTTGGAGAAGTGCAATGGTTTGAAAGACAGAGCTGAATCTGTGCTCCAATTGTCCTTGGTGGCATTTTAGGCTTAAAAGGCAAATCTAAAAGCTGCCTGCTCACAATTAGTATGTTACACTGACACCCTGGTGCTTTTGTTTTGGGTTGGGTTTCTTGGTCTTTCTGATTCTTCTCCCCACTCCCCCAGCTCATACCTTCATATGAAGAATTTTCTTTAGCCATAGTTGTATTTGACTTTCCCCACCAACACTGTCCACACATTTCAGGATCACTGGGAAGCATTAATGACCACTTAAGTACTTTTCTTTCATCTCTGTACATACACAGTAATCTTTATCAAAATACTCACTGAGCTTCTGCTACCCTCACTCTCTTCCCAGGAGGTCTGCAGCAAGGACATACTCAGCCATTATCCTCTCCCACGCTTGCCCACACTCCCCCTTTAATGCTCCATAAAATGATAACATTTTCCAAAACAGAGGCTTGGTGAGAACTAGGACTGCTGACCATAAATTTTCCATCCCTTCTGCCCCCCACTCCTTGTGTCATGTATTGCTCCCAGCACTTCCTTGAGATGCCATGTGCCAGATGATTTCTGCAAGTCTGCTCTTGGGGACCAATTCTGCAGCCTCCAGACCCACAGGTGATCAGACAGGCCTAACGTGACCAGACAGTAGCACCACTCATTTTTCTCCTGACAGTGCCACAGGTTCACTGGTTTTATTAGAGCTGGTTCTGCTTCACACATGTTAAGGGGAGAGACACATCACTTATTTCATAAATTCATTTAGCCTAAAATGCAAGTACTGAATTTTGAAACAGCCCTTTATAATGAAAGCAGTGCTGGAAACATGGTTTGCAGAACAGAACACAATCTCTGTACACGGTGTAATTACATCTTAGCATTCTGCAGAATACCAGTGCATGGCTTAAATGCTATTAATTGTAAGCAGTTTTGTTCCACAGGATGTTGTTTGCTGATAACTACTCAATTAGGGTTATTTTGCAATTAGTCTACTCTCAGTAAATTTACTGCAACCAGAGTCATCTGTGGTGTAGAAAATTAAAATTCTGTCTGGGCTGCATGTGCAGTGGCTCTTACATGCTCCTTAAACTGTGTATAGCTCACCACAGTGATTCTGTCACACTAACAGATTAACAGGAAAGCAGCAGCAGCCAATGTCATTTGGAATCCTCAAACCAGCAGAAAAAGACAAATCTGGGGTTCAATGATCTGTAGATCAAACCCAGTGAGTCCAAAAATGCACTGCCAAAATGTTAAAAGCTAAACAAACCACACATTTATATGTCACTGTGTGCATACATGCATATTGAGCAGATGACTTCCTCTATTTGCTTCATTACAGCTCCCATCCCAAATTCTGTAGAGGATGCTCTCATTTCCATGCCTTGAAGAACAGCTCTGCTCCACCCCAAAAGTATTTGGCATCTTGTGGCTTCTCCTCTCCCGTCCTGTGAATCACACCTCTTTCTGCTGAGTGCTTTGTAGTCGTCAGATAAAAACATTATGGACATTCAGATTGCTGTTACCTGTGTGTTGCTCAGTAAGCAGAGCTCCAGAGCCCTTTTCTCTCAGTTTGAAAACCAAAAGGTTGTGTTTCTAAAATAAAATGGAAAATTTTCTTCCCAGCAGCTTCTAAGAAGTTAAAAGCACTTGCTTCAGTGTGCCAGAGCAGCATTATCAATAAGTAACCAGGGAGAAGGCAGTCTGATCTGCAAAAAACTCTTTCAGTGCTGATAAATTATTTGGAATGAGAGAAGTTTAATTATTTTCCTACTTTACTGTAAGTTGGGTTTACCCCACAAGGATGAAGGTAGTGGAAAACCTGTTTGATTTAAAAGCTAAGAAAAGACAACAAAAACACCCACGGGAAATAAATCAGGATCAATTGAGGCTCTCTGCTTTCCTAGGGACTTCTCATTTGCTAGAACTACATCTTAGAAAACACTTCTCAAAAAACTCTGCTATGTACTTTGGTCTATCTAGGGCCATCATCTGGGCCAAGAATAAAGCCAGCTGGGTAATTAATGATAAGGATTAGGCCAGAGTCTCCCCTGGGGATATGGCAGCTGAGAGAAGCTGGCCCAGAGGAGGCCTGGTGCAGCTACCACCTGGGACTGTGCCTGTGATGACTCCTGACCTGGTGGCAGTGACCAAGCAGGAATTGTGCCCTGTGTCCACCCAGCAACCCTGCAAGGCAAGGGGTGCAGAGCTGCAAACTGCCACAATCCACATGGAAGTGAAAAACAGAGAACTCAGGGACTGAATCCAGCCACTGGCCAGCAGCTAGGCTTTTCTTCACCTCAGGAGGACAGGAAGTAGAAATCACAGGTTCAATATCATGTTGAAATGTGGAGCTGTGCAATTGCAATTGCAGTGCTGCCCATTGCTGTTGGGCAGGGGCAGGGTCACAGTGGCCATTCCAGGACTGTGCTCCTGCCCACAGTAATAATGGATTCTGTGGGGGGTAACGTGGCACCCCCATAGGTGAGATCAGCTCACCTGTGCTTGGTTCAAGGGGATTTTATCTAGGTACAGAGTGATGGGTATTTAGAGACAAAATCCTCATTTAAACTTCTGCTCCTTCCCAGTACCTCTGCACAAGAGGAGGACCATGCATGATGATGGACAAAGAAGGGAGGCAGCTGGTCCACATGCACTGACAGCTTTGGTGAGCAGAAGGGAGTCTGGTCCACCAGAGAAGCAGTGTCTGTGCAGGACTAGGCCAGAGATGGCCCCAGCAAGGAAACATCTGCCACATTGTCCACAGGTTGCTATCCCTGTACCATGTCACCTGAGACAAAAGGAACTCCCCAAAGGATGTCTGTGGGCATCTTCTCAACGGGCACAGGACTGGATTTGCTATTTCCTCATCTAATCTTGTGCTGAGCCTACACTTCCTGTCTCACATTTGCTGAATGCATTTTCCCCAAAACACACTTCTACAAAGGCCAAACATCCCCTTCTGAGCCAAGGGAGACCTGCAAGCTGCCCCTCGCCCTGCTCTCAGCCGTGACTGCGTGAGGCTGCACCTACAGCCTTTGACACCAATCTCCTGTGCCATAGCATTTGTGTCGTGTTTTTAGGACCAGCTTGCAGGTAAATGCCAGCTCACCTGCTCTGCAAGTCAGGTGACTGCTGAAGGTGCCATGTCCTGTTCTACTGCTCCAGCAGCCATGCCCTTAGAGAACTGCAGCCCTCACGGAAATAACATCTGCACGTCAGGCAGGGGACATCATGCTCTTGATTTTAACAATCCTTCTTTTTATCACTGAAGATCCTTATAATCAACTTCCTTTGCCTGTTGCCTTTGGAAACGATAAAGCACTTTAAAAAGTAACAGCTGGTATGATCCTGTTCTCGTTGATAAGCACTGAAGTGAATGTATCACTAACATTTATGACAATCCAGCTGGATGGAGTCCATGATTGATAGCTACACTTAGCAGTGTCATGGTTTTGATCAGCTGAGACAAGATCCAAGGGGATTAAAAGCTGGATGACATCTCAATGGAAACCACGGCACTGGGAACACGTTTCTGTGTTGGGATAATGGATGAATGTGCTGCTCCAATGCATAAATATTTATACTTCACAGTTTTGCTGAAAACAGACAGGAAACCTTTGTTCAAACCAAACCGATGGGAACAACACTCACATGCTGAACACACAGGCTCAGACCCCAGATATCTGACTGCTGCTGAAAAGCACCAGATCACTTTTTTAATACAAGAAGTGCCTCTACCCACATCTCCCCCTACCAGCAATCCCACCAATGGGGTGTCCTACATCTCCAAAAGCTGATGTCCAGTATTTCACAAACATCTCCCATAACCAAGCCCAATTCCTTTCAAGGACCAACAGAGTTGAAGCCACCTTTTATGGGGGATGGGGTCACTCTGTGAGTGAAGAACAGCAGTATTTATGTTCTACAGTGGCAGGAGAGATATGGCACCTCAACACACTGAAACACAGACAATGGATCTTTAAAAGGCCTATAAAATTCAAGGGATCTACCAAATCATATACATAAAAGGCCTTCCAGTAGGCACAGGGTGCTTTCAGTTTTGGGGTTCCCCCATGTCTCTCTTGACAGTTCTGTATTCAAACATTTGGGAAATTACTTCAAGGTCTGGATCTCCTCCATAGGTTTGGTGACCCAAACTTCTTGTGCACTGGCGCTTCCTGTATTAGCAGCTCATCTCCCCTTCCATATGCACTGCCACTTCTACACAGCAAAGCTCCCAAATCTGCTCCACAGCAACCTTGTATGGAACACAGGATGTCCAGACTTTCTGCCAAGGAAATCTGGCAGTTGAAGTGGTTAACTTCAGCTGTCAGCATAGGCAGGAGGAAATAACCTTGAGGCAAAGAAAAATCAACATTTTTCACATGTATCCATCTGGCTAGGCTAACATGTCTCTCAATTATTCTTTTTAAACAAGTGTCACCACTTAAAATAAAAAACTAAATGAAACTCTAGCTCAGCAAACTTAAAAATTTTAGACACAATCTTTATGCACCTAATATTTTAATGTGGTATATATCCATACCACATGAGTTTTTCCTAAATTAATCACATTTGGACATTTTCATCATTTTTCTAGACATATTTGTAGCTCCCAGTTTCCATGAGAATTTTACTCTGACATTACAATGGAAGCATTTATACCAATGTGATATGTACATATATGCTGAAAGGCTTCAAGTGTAAAATGTTCTTGATTCTATGACCACACTATTATCCTGGCTGCAGGGCATGAGAGATAAATCCTCTATTTAGAAAAGAATCAGTAAATATTTATTGAGAAACCTGTTTTTAAGGACGGCGGTTGTTTAAAACTTCTGGAAAGTCACCCTGCATCCCTGGGAGACACATTACCAAGCAGGGCATGGAACCATGGGTGTGTGCAGAATGGCACAGTTGCAGTGTCTGCCCCCACTAATGACAACACACCTCCCAGCTCTGGCCAGGACATTACCTGCATCTTTCTATATGGAATACATTTACCTACACAAGATTTATAGCACTGGTCCCACTACTAAGACATCTTCTAGATCCCAAAAGTGTAGGGCAGTGTCTGCAAGGTGCTGGCCTCCCTCAGCTTTCTCACAGACCACAGTGACTGCCCTGCCCTGAGGGAAGAAGGGGGAAGAAGAGGGAAGGAATTGGCAAGGACATCACAGTGGGTTCCACCAGTGACACCTCAGTGGGACCTCAGCAGTGCTCAGGGGTACTCACTGATGCTCATCCTGTTACTGATGTCTGCTTTTGCTCCATTTTTAGCTCTCTACTGTTCTCTTGTCTTCCCTTCAACTTGTGCTGCCTTTACTGTTCCTCTTCCCTTCTTCCCACTGGACACAGCATCTTCTGCCTGCTCCATTAATTGTCTCCAGTGTCTGCCCACCCAGCTTAACAATTTGGAGTATTACCATTATAAGAAAGGGAGAAAAAACACCAAAAGAGACAGGATAAAAAACCAAAACAAACAGTCACAGATGCACTGGGGTAGGGAATGAGAGTGCTCAGGCCAGTCATCCTGGTAAGATGCACCACCCAAATTAAAAGCCTAAGAATCTTGTTACAGGGAGATGTGGTTTTTTGGATACATTCTCTGGGGCAGCTCCTCTTTTTCACTGTCTGTACAGGGAATTTAACCTCCTAATCTCTGTAATAGCAATGTTATCCTTCTGTCCAGCACACTGAAATCACCCTGCATAACCACTGCTTTGTGATGGTGCAGTAAACAACCCATTAGAGGATGTTCCCAATGAAAGAACTAAATATCCCCTGGTTCCCATGGATCCCCATGGTTATTCTATAGTCTCAAAGCAAGACCTATTCTCTAGTTTATAAATCCCTTCTGCCTTTGAGCTTGGACAAAGACATGGCATATCCTCCTGTGCATGGCCAGTTAGAGGATGGGGACGCTGGACTGTTGTATAAACAAACACTGCTGTGGGTAATGCTGCTTCTTGATCAATACCCACTTTGATCAACTGATCAATGCTATTTTGTTTTTTAAAGGCATCTTACTCTATGGAGATCTTATAGCTGGATGAACAGTGGCACATGAAGCACTTTTTGAAAAGTAGCAAAAGGTCAGCTCAGACATGCAAACTGACAGCAAGCTGAGAGGTAACTCGTGATCTGAGGGCATGGAGAAACCAAAGCAACAATCAAAGCCTGGCTTAGGCCAGCAGAGGTAACTGACTTTCCAGCAGTGATTTTGAAAATAACTTTTGCTGATTCAAGAACATTAAAAATAGAAGTCAGCCACAAAACTGGATTTTTTCCTGTGCTTTTGGATTTTTTTAAATATACTTCTGATAATTACCTGGGTTATCAAAATGCTTAGGACTCCACTCTGGCAGAAAAATAGCCATAACAGCAATGCCACTCATGTATTGGTTACCAAAAAAGCTCCAAAATTCACAATGGCTGTTCTCTGATTACCAAAAAGCACAGAACTGCTGCACCGCATGGCAAGATTCTGACTAGGCTTCTCTGTGTTTGTAGATTAAGAACTAAAAGAAACAGGAGTAGCAGCTGAATACCTAGATCACATTGAGCAATAAAAATCTGGTGGAAGTGAATTCTACAGGAATCCACCAGGGATCTTGTGACATCCACATTATTCCCTTGTTCAAAGGGAATTCAAAGCCTCCCTTGTTTTCGTGGGCCAAGTCCATTACACATTCCTGCAATAAAGCCATTTCTGTCAGCAGAAGGCCATTCCAATCACACAGAATGCTTCCCCCAAGACAGTGTTTTACTTCTCCATCTCCCAACTTACCCTCCAGGGCACAGAAACGTGTCACCTGCTCCGGCATCAGCTTCCCAAGCTTGTGCTGGCAGTACACGTCCGCGATCTCCTGGCGGCACTGCTGGGACTTGGCGCGGGACATGGCCGAGATGGCCTCCTTGCCCGTCACCTCACACTTGGGTGGTCGGTCGTATTTCAGTTCAGGGGAGCTGATCTCAAGCTTTTGTAAAAGATGCTCTGTGGGAAACCTGTCAATCTCCTTCAGGTTGTTGCTGTTGCTGCTGTTTTTTCCCAGGTGATCGGTGAACTGCACCACCTCGTTGGAGTTCTTCCCCAGCAGCAAGTTCTCCTTCATCTTTTCCTCTTCCAGTTTCTTTCTCAAGTGCTCCTTTTGTTTGCTAAGGGGTTTTTTCACCAGCTCAGACTGGTGTTTTTGTCTCTGAGTCCTGGGAGCAAAGTTACTGTTATCAATAGTTTCAAAGTCCTTGGGGACCGAATTTTCATTATTGCTGTCTGTTCGCATTTTCTCTTTCGGTCGGTGGGAAAAATAGCCATCCTATAAATGGGGAGAAAAATTACACTCATCTTACTAAACAGTCACATACCATGCATGACAAGCATTTTTTACATGAAAACACAGATCAATTACAATCCAACATACTGCAGAAAACTCTTGTGTTGGGGTTTGCAGCAGACAGAAGCTAGGAGGCCTCTGGGGTGCCCAAGTCACCTGCACTGGCATCTCTTCTTCACTGGGCCAGAGTCCAAGCCCTATCTCAGATGGTGCAGGGAGGTTTTACACAGGTTTGTGAGCAGTGATTAACCAGACACTTCACCCTGACACCATTAAATATCCATGAGAAAACAGACACAGGTTTCAAAGGAGCAAAAGTAAGTCCTTCAGTGCTTTCCTTCATTCCTTGTGATTAACCATCACAGTTTGGTATCCCAGAACTGCCTCACTGCTCTGCAGAAAGCACCACCTGACTACAGCCTGAGCTTTCTTTCAGTGAAGTAACTTTGCCACAAAACAAATCCCTCCAAATTTTGCCTTTTTTTTTTTTTTTTTTCCCCCTTGAGTTTCTACACATTTGAACCCTCCCTGGGAAGGTCCGAGTCAGGCTCAGGTGTCAGCTCTTAACCACCATGATCCTCCCCTCGATGGTCTTAGATAAATACACAGCCCATAACTTTGCCACATTCAAAATTTATCATATAAAGGAAAAGGAATAGACCATGTAAAATATTTGTCTGCATCGGGGATGGGTGAGGTGGAACTGCCTTTGCTCCAGCTGTGAAAACTTATGGGGGGCACAATTTTTAGATCCGTGGATATGGAAATATCTCTGTTTGCAAAAGTGAACAGTAGCAGATAAAATCAATGATGAATGGTTATTAAAACATCTGAAGACAGGAGTAAAAATACTGGTAGACTTTTTGAGTCTGTCCTGTTTCCTTTCCACTTGTGGAGCACATAACCAAAAATCAGAGACTAGGAAATGACAGCATCACTAATGATGACTGATGGGAGCATCTTTTAGCACCTATCAACCACATTTTGTATTCAAAACATTTTATCAGCACGAGCTAATTGTTTCTCACACCTCTTCTGGGAGGAACTATTTAACAGTCAGGGTTTGCAGAGAAAGGAGACAGAGATAATGACTTATCCCAGGCCATGCAGGGAGTCAGTATCAGTTTGACTGACCTCTGAAGCTCGGCAATGGGAAATGTTTGAATAGCTAATTCATTAGAAGAAGTTGTTCAGTGAGTGAATAAAGTGATTCTCTCTTCATGAAAATGTCTAGTTTGCAACGAGTTTGAGCTGTCAGACACCGATGAAAGCAGAGGAGTTTAAAAAACCCCAGCACCAGACAACAACTCACAAACCAAAATCAAAACATTTTTCAAACAAACAAAATACTTCTAGTTAGGGGAGAAATATTTTTTTAAAAACATAGAATTCTAACGTTTAAGTGAAAGCATGAAATCAATTTCTTTTCTCAGACTTACTTTAAGAAAAAGAATAGCATTTATACAGAAACACAAGTTCATTTAAATAGAAGAAGGCTTTCAGGATCATGAAACCCAACCATTAATCCAGCACTGCCAAGTCCACCACCAAACCATGTCTTCTAGTGCCACATCTACACAGCTTTTAAATCCCTGCAGGGATGGTGACTCCCACTCCTTCCCTGGGCAGCTGTTCCAGTGCTTGATAACACTTTCCATGAATAAATTCTTCCTAATATCCAATCTAAAGCTTCCCTGGCACAAGTTGAGGTCACTTCCTCTTGTCACGTCGCATGTCACCTGGGAGACAGGACAACCCTGGCCTGGCTCAGGGAGTTGTAGAGGACCATAAGGTCTCCCCTGAGCCTCCTTTGCTCCCTCAGCTGCTCCTCATAGGCTTTGTGCTCTGGCCCCTTCCCCAGCTTTGTTGGTGTTCATTGAAAGCCAAAGAGAAACAAAATAAACAAAACATCATTTCAAGGCAACCTTAATTCCCAGGAATGACGGAACTAAAATAAAAAAAATTATTTCAGATAAATAAATTTCAGAGCCCAGCTCCACCACTTGTCCTGTATCTTCAATGGATCTTCAAAGAAAAAAACCACCTCTGTCTTCTTCAATAAAGCTTTTCTAAGGTCTCTAAGGCAATGCCACAAAGGATATTTCCACGTATCTTGGCAACATTCTCTCTCACAGGCTGACTCTTGCTAAATGATTTTTGTCTTCAAATTAAAAAAAAAAAAAATCCTAATCTGGAAAGCAAATGCATGTTATTAAAAGGGAAATAAAGGGAGAGGAGATTTGCTATTGGTTCTTTACAGCAGTTCTTGTTACCCACAAAGGAGACCCTGGCCTGCACCAGAGCAACAGGCACACACCTCCCATGTCCTGGGGAGTGCAGAGTTCTGCCCACTCTCCTGCTCCTCCCAAACCTCTCTGGAGCATGGCAGAGTGCCAAAAGATGAGGTATGGGCACGTTCTTGTTTCACACAGCATCTGACACTATACTTGTGGGATGTTTCAATGGGAATCTTTGCTCCCCAGTTTGCCAACCCTGCAGCAGTGATCCCACCACGCTGGGACAGAACACAAGGCTGGGATGAAACCTCAGGAGAAGAGGCAAAGCAAAAAGCAGATTTATTGATGTATGGTTCACCTCTTTAAACTATTTTCCTCCTTCAACTGCTTTGTCCCCTCTGGGAAATGCTTCTCCAAGTCAATATGCTGGAATTTGAAATAAACAAATGAATGCTAAATGCTTCCAAGGCAGACACAACTCTTCCCTGCCTGCAGGGATAGTGAACACCACAAAAACTCCCACCACACAGGACACCCAGTGCCTGCAGGGACATGTCTTTGGGAGGAGCAGGGACTAAAAGCAGGGTCTGTACAAGTGTAAAACCAAGAGCTATAGATATACACTGAAACATAAGGACACGTAACAAATACCCCAGCTGCAAAGTCAAATCCAGCCTCACGCAATCTCACACCTGTTGGTGCAAGTGTTAAATGCCACAAAACCTGAAATCTCCACCCACCTTTGATCTGCATTTCCCTCTCGATTGCTTTCACCAAAGCCAAGTGTGATTTTTACAGTACAATGATTTCAAGACAGGCTCCTCACGTGAGAGCAGGATGTACACGTTTGCAGTGCAGAGGAAATGAAACTCAGCACTCCCAGCTCAGAACAGCAGCAGCTGCTGACAATAAGTTGTGCTCATTTGTGAAGTTCAGGGCAAGCAAAATCAGCACATCAGGTGTTCAGCTGGCTACAAGAAATGGGTTTTACTTGCTCTGCAGTACTTGATTTTTACAGTGCTGGATTAATTGCAGATTTTATTTGTCATGGATGTCTAAGACATTCACGACAGGGCAGAGTCATCTCACAGAGAGATGATCTTGAAACCAGGCAATCCCAGTTCTGACAGTACCATGGGACATACATCAGCAGGTTGACTGTCTGAATCCACATTAATTTCAAATTTTATCCAGCTATTTGTTAGCAGCACATCTTATCTCTGTGCTTGCAAATCACTGAAAAAAATGGAAGGCCATACCAGGACCAAAGGAGAAGTGTAAGCCCTTATGTGTCCACAGCTAAAAATGAAAGCAGTGTTTTCAAACCAACACCTAACACTGCTCTTGAAAGCACCATTTTGGTCTTTGCAATAGAGCAATTCCCTCTAGGCATAGACCAGAAGAGGCTATATCCAAAATCAACTCATTTGAGAGGCTACCTTACTAAATTTATTACAGGTGTCACACACAACACGTGCCACCCAAGAGCACATCTTTCACCTGTGCCTTTCCTGCAGCCCTGTCAGTGTAAAGCCACCCCCTCCCATGCAATCACTCCATGCCCTTGCTCAAAGTCCCTCTCCAGCTCTCTTGCAGCTGCTTCAGGAACTGAAGATGCTATAAAGAAACTTCTGGAGACTTTGCAGCACCGTATTTCCAAGATGAAGTGTGACACTGTGGATATCTATTGCAGAACACAGGCCTAAGAGGATGGCCACAAGCAGAAATGTTCTGTCCTAACTCTCTCTGGTCTCAGAAGACAAGGAGAGGTTAACTGCTGAGTACTTAATGGCCAGAGCCCTGGCAGGGAGAGTTTTAATGACTATGGGGCCTCTTCTGAGCATGCAGTTCAGGAATAACAAGCAAATACTGCAAACTGGGAAAGAACAGTCTGTACCCAGGAGCATGCATGAGATCACTGCCAATTACATACTGATTGCCATTGATGTTAAAAATAGTATTATAATATTAATGCAAAAATAATATTTTAAGCTCAGAACCATTTTCTGTAATGTGAGAATTTGAATTCTGCTCCAAATCCCGCTCCCTGTTGAACACACAGATTTTAATTCTCCAAACTCCACTTTTGGTGTGTTTTTCAGACACAATGTATGCTCTTTGGTGTATTAGCCACTTCATCTGCAGTGATTGAAGGTCTGGGGCTTAGGTACTCTGAGCTTGATTGAATTCAAAGTCCCATCCATCTCAGGAGGGAAACCTGGGTTTCTGCAGAGACTTTGCAATCTACTGAGGAAACCATGGAATAAATTGCTGCTGTCACCTACTACAGACCCAGCAACAGCTGCTGCTGCTTGCTGCACCTAGCACAAATACAGAGAATTTGGAAGAACTTTCCATCTGTCTGTAATGACAAATGGATTTTAATGACAGCCTGTTAACACTCTCAGAGGCTTTTGCAAGTACAACCCACACCAGCTCAGCCAGACCCCAGGTAAGTTTGCACACCTGCAGGCTGCCTCTCTTCACATTCTACTTGCCTATATTTGGAAGACACATCTGTCAGCTATATTTGCATCCAAGCTAAGCATGTTCAAGCATAAACATGCATTTGGGGTTACCCAGGTCACAAATTCTCCTGTTCTCTTTCAGGTACAGTTCTGTGTCCTGCATGCTAAAGGCAGGAGGTTAAAGACCATGGCTCCAACAGTGGGCACAGGAAACCTCCAACAAGCCAGCCCTTTCTCAGTGGAGCATCCCACTGCAGGATCAGAATACACTGCAAAGCCATGAGGTACAACTCACAGAGTGTCCCTGCCCCTGGAAGGAGTTCCTCTGCCAACAGCCTGGATTAGGCAACAGGATGGGTAATTTTTGCAATACACAAAAAGTCAGCACTAGACCAATTCCAAATCTGCTTTCAGAGAGAGAACCTAATGTGCATTTAAATCAGCAGAGACCCAAACATCAGCAGACAGGGGTGTACCAGCTCTGCAGACAGCACAGGCACACAGACAGTGGCTGGGGGATCCAACTCAAGGCACCAAAGCCAAGGGAAGAGCCCACACCAGGCAGGCAGGCACTGCTCCAGCATCCCCTGCCACACACCTGAGGAGGCACAGTGCTGCTGGAAGGCTCCTTTGGCACAGGCTTTGTAAGGAACCTAAAAGAAAACCCTACTCAGCTCACAAAGGCACACAATAGCAGCTTGCATTTATCTGCCAGAGGTGTTCATTGCATTGTGCAGAGCACTTCCTCCTGACAGTAAGAAAATGCTCCCTTCTTGGGAAAAGTTATTCACTGTACAATTTCTTTATCAACAAAGTCCTATAAATACTATACAGATGGATGGACCATGTGCAACCAAGCCCTGAATGGCAAATGTTCACAGTTACAGTTTATCTGACAACTCATTTTCTCCCCAGCATGGAAGGATTTGCTGTCTCTGTACTGAGAACACATTCTCATATTCTTCCTCTGGCAAAGCTTGGTATCTCAAAGACACAGCAAAACAAACCAGAAATGTGCACATGCACACACAGAGCAACAACAAAACACCAGGATCTTCCTCTAAAAACAAAGCAGTGGAGATGCTGGCCTTGAGGACCAGCTATAAATCTAACACCTGTACTATAAAAAAACTACATCTTTTTCCTCCTTTCACACAGTAAAGCACCCAATTATTGACCTCCTGTGAAAATATGCAATGCCTGGGCAATCATGCAGGATCACACACAGCTGAGGCACCAGAGCTGGGGCAGGCACTTGCTGCTTTGCTGGGGTGATCTGTTCAAGATCCAACCAGCTCACAGCTCCCAGAGGTGGGGAATAGCTTCAAAATCTGCATCACATGTCAAAGCCTCAGAGACCTGGTCAGCTTTCACAGGACCATCTATTTTATCTGTCCTGTGACCGAGAAGAATTTAAACAGAACTATGAAAAGATAATTAAAACAAGTTTCTGCTCAAGATTAATCACAGCTGTGACATATTAGTTGGTAGTGCTTGTTAATTATTTCAGTAAAGAGACCTTCCAATTGCCAGAGGAGTCAGAGGATGGCATCTCTACAATTAAATCTTCTTTTTCTGCTCTTATCTTTGTGCATTTGTGGGCTGTTTCTTAGTTGAAATCAAAACCTTTTGCATCCAGAAGTACAAACTTTATGCTGTGGTCACCCCATTGTCTCCTGTCCTACCACACTCACATCTTTAAACTGTGAAACCACCACTGCTCTGCTTGAAGCCCTCATGCAGCCACATGGATGCAGAGCAGACATCCCATTGTGCCATCAAAACAAACAAGAAATTGGGAACTTTAATTGAAGACGTGGTTGATGTGCCATGAGACCCTTGGAAAATGAGTACTTTTGGCAGGTTTGAACAAAAGTGAGGCCAAAGACAGCAGATGGAGGAAAGGCAGCAGATGTTAATGTAGTTATAATTTTCCATATGTTTTTCTGTTTTGCTGTAATAAGTACATTGTACTTTAATTGTCGGTGGCTGAAGACTTAGGAGAAACATTTTGTAAGAAATATATTAATGTTACTTTATGCCTTTCATTAGAGATGGAGAGGCAAAAGGTGAAAATAGATTTATTGACTTGCAAGCTGGTTAAGATGAAAGATGTAATTGCTTCAAACACAGTGCTTTCTGTTATGTAAAAGGAAAATGAGACTAAGCAATAATTTGGGTTAAAAGGGGGATTCTGATACTTGAAAAAGCAGGAGTCCTTCAGGTTCAGCTCTAACAGATAGAGGCACAGCCAGCCCAAAACTATTGCAACACTTGGCATTTCAAAATGCAGAGAAACAGATGGACCACCAGAAAGTGCACAGGGGACCCCTCAGTGGAACATCTGCATTGGTGATTGTTTGGAGGACTGTTTTTCCCTTCCTTTCCAAAACTGTTGCCATCCATTTTTATTTTTCCTTAACACCAATTTCAGCAGTGTGACCCAAAACTCTAGAAACAACATCATAAAAACATCATTAATAGAAGTTGCTTTTATCCCTTTTTACATACATACGTTAAGGGAAGATGCTCTAGTTTGAAATTGAAGGAAAACAGCTTCAAAACTTTGGCTGCTTTCCTCACAATAGTTTTTCTGGTTTTTGCTGGTTTTTTGTTTTTTTAACATGTGACTAACTTTCAGAGTGATTTAGATTAGGCAGTAAAATAATATTGCATCCCTCAAGAGACCAAACAGATTTTCACATTTGTTCCAGCTTAGCACAGTAACTGTACAAAAAGCCATAATTATATCAACAGTAATTTCAGATGTTCTGGTTATTAAAAAGTTTGGAATACTGCTAGAGGGAGCTGTGAAAGCACGCATCCATAGTCCTTCCAAAACTGACCACCTTGTTTTCTGCTAATTTAACCTTCTCTGAAAAGTTTCACTGTGACATCACAGACCATTCCAATGTACTCAATCTGTAACAGAATTTGATTTATAACCAGTAACTGCCCCCACTTTACATATTTTGCTCTCTTTCAAATGACACTGAACCTCATTAGGACTCCAGATTGAGGCACAAGCCTTGCCTTTGGCAAAGTCCATCCCAGGGATTCACCACCAGGAACAGCAACACTCCCTGGGCTGGGGCAGTGCCAACCCTGAGCTGGGGCAGGATTTTTGTCTGTGCACACAGCACACACATTTTAATAGTTCCCACCTCTGCCCTGCAGCAGCTTTAGCTCTGCCTGGGTGTGGGCAGTGCAACCCACCCCTGCATGATACAAGACACTGCTCAGTTCCCGGGCAAACAAGCCCTCAAATACAGTTCATTCAAGCTTCTGTCCAGCATTAACCAGGGTTACTGAGCCTCCTGGACCCACTTCAGCACAGCCACATCTTTAAACAGAATTCACCACAAAACCAGGATGAAGGAGGATTGGCCTGACAGTGCAAACTGCAGCTCCTGAGAAAGCTCAGGAAAACCCTGGAGGTTTATTTTCCTACAGCTTCTCCCCTAGAAAAGGTGGATCTTACAACAAAGAGTTCCAACATGAAGGAGCTTAAAAGGAAGTCAGTTTCTTTCAAGGTAGAGTATTTAAGTGACTTTTTATAAGAATGTCTATACTTTGTGATCCTTGAACAGAGCCCTCAGCTGAAAAGACACTGTAGAGCAGCACCAGACACTTATTAATGCCACACAACTTCTAAACAGGAGTTCAGCAGGTGAGGTCAAGAACTGATAAATCTACATGATTGTTTTTCCTGATGGCTATTCTGATACTGAATGGAAAATGGGAGATGTTCTGTGTTTTTACTTCTCACCAAATTGTACTGCTTCATTGTTTGACAAAGGTGCCCCAAAGAGATAGTATGTAAATAAATAACACAAAGTAAAAACAGAGAGCTCAATCATTTCCATGTTTAAGCTATGGACACGATAACCACACTGAATACCCATTACCAGCCAAACTTTCATTTTTATTTTTTTACCTTCCCCATCTCAGTGACCTAACCCATAAAATAAAATAACATGGTTAATCTGAACTGAATTCCTCAGCTTTCATCTCTATTTCTTTCATCCAGAATTCAGCCAATACAGATTTTATATCTTTCAGAGCAGTAGTAAACACATGAAATTGCTTCCTGGTGACTTGTTATTAACTAGATTCCAACTAAATTCATGAGGATGCCTATTCCAACTCCAATCTAAACAATCTTGAGCAGCCCAGGGTGGATTGCTGAGACACACAATAGATCTCTGGCAGCTATAGAAATTAAACATAATCAGAATATGGATGGTAGAAACCAAAGACGCCCTCTCACACAAATGAAAACATCCTTGTAAAATACAGTCAGTTTAGCACAAACGTATTCAGCCTTAATTAGGTAGAAAATCTATTTAGATGAATGCAATACAAAGAATAATAATGAACTTCAGGATTACATTTTGTTACTTGGAGGGAAAAAAACAACACAAATAAATGGGAAGTAATTGGACCTTATTTAATAGTCTCAGAATATCAGCTCGAACAACTATAATCATTAAAGGCCCTGCAGTGATCTTCTACTGATAAATGCTGTTAAATCAGAATTACAATACAACAAGCATGAAGAGCAAAGCCTATTAAAATGAGCAGCACTAAAAGAAATAGATTAATTCAAATCTTTTTTCACCAGCACCACAAGGAGTCTTTGAGCCAAGCACATAGAAATGAAAGGCTTCCATGTTTCCTCTTGTTTTGGGTGAGATTGAAATATTAACACTTCCACAGAGGTGATTACTGCAGGGGGACTGCACATGAGCAGCAGTTACCTGCTGCTGGATTTGTGGATGTGCCAGATACTGGTTTGTACCTTCACAGAAAGTTCTTCTGCAAGACCAGTAGTTACATTCATAAAATAAATTTGCAAAAGCCAGAGGATTATTATGGGCTGTGCCACCTACCTCCTTAGTTACCCTTTCAGCAGTTCAGCCTGGGACTGGCCTCAGCAGGGGTGGTCTGTGTGGTACTGCATTCTCAGTTTTTGCAAATTCATTCAGAGCTATACAAATGAGTACTTTTAACAACATGATGAAAGATGGCAGAGTTCTGGGGTTAAAAGATACAGCAAAGTAAAAATTTCTGACACCAAAAATGATGCACATTAAGTTCAAAAACTTTTAATTTTATTAGCTCCAGCAAAGATCGTGAAGAACATATGCATTAGGAAAAGGCATCAGAAAGTTTTCTAGGGAACTGCCCTCTTCCCTTTCTTGAATAGATACTCACTTTGGAGACCAAAGCCTTTTTCTGTACTGTACTAAACACACTGAGTACACTTGAGCCAAACACCAGATTGCATAGTGCCCAGCTTTCCTTCACCACAGAGCAACTTTCCTCTCATGCTGTTAGCACAGTGCTGTCAAAACAGTTATTTGTAATTACACTGCATTTAACAATGGCCCTATTTCCATAACTCCCCACTAACAATTCTGTCAGAAACAAGAACTCCCTCCACACACAGTCAGTGATCATATCCCAGCACATCCACATCCTCAGCTGACAGAACCAGATGGACAGCGCAGCATAATGTTAACTTAGTCACTGCTCATAGACTATGCCAGGCAGAAAAATCAAATAACAATATCCTCCACTGTTTCAATGAACATCATTATGTTAGAGCATTAAAAAAATGGAAGGCAGAGAAACAGTGATGAAAAATGAGCCCTGTCTATCTAGAAATTCTTGATTGTGTCTTCCTCATACTTTACTATTCTAAACCAAAAAGTAATGTAAAGTGAGCAGGGAAACTTTAAATTTGCATCGACAAATATTCAGAGATTTTGGTAAGTTGTCTTCTATAACATCAGCACTAGTCCAAAACATGCTGTGAGAGAATGGAACAGGGGTGATACTCCACAGTGGCATTATTTCCACTTAATTGGAATTAAATGGGCAGTGGAAGGATGATTGCAGGATGAGATTACTACTCTTGGCTTTCTATACAGCTGCTCTTTGGATTTTTTTCTTGATTTTGCAGCACTCATGAACTCTCCCCAAGCATGACAGGGTGAAAGGCAAAGCCACGTTTCAGTTCCAGGGACAAGGTGTCAGTGACGTCACACATCCAGTGGTGCTTTCTCTCATGGAACAAATGAGAAAATTCAATCTCTGTTTTTATATCTCAAACCTGGTGTGTAGGACAGGATTTAGTCTTTTATGCACCAGAGAGTTCTCTTTTACAAGCATATTTAATAATCTACAGCAACCTTGGTGCACATACTGCTACTGTTGTGCACTGTAATTCTTTAGAAGGAAACTGTTTTGAGAATTTTGTGATTGCTGGAACGCAGTTTCATTTGCAGAGACAGCACAATGATAGCTCACACATCATGCTATGTATATCTTTCAAAACATGTATTTCTCATTAGTAATTTTACTATGCCAACCATTCCAAATATCAAAGTGACACCTGACAATTATAATGCTACATGTTCTCCAACATAATAAAACACTTCAGCAGAGTGATATTTGCAAGGGTTTAAAAGGAAGAAATCTCTGCCTAAAATCTCGCGTAGGATGCATCAACTGCAGAGATGAGGGCACTGCCAGAAATCAGCCTAAGGGAACGGTTGGTATTAGAGATTTGAAGCTAACAGCTTCTAATGCATGGTTTGTAAGGAGGGATCTATCCACATGAAGCAATGCCAAGGAAAGACAGACACACTACTCTGTGTTTCTTTAGTGATGGGGGCAGATCAAGTACAGCCATTCCGCAAGCTTTGGCCCTTTGGTCATATCCAAGTGAATGCATATCCATATATCCAAGGGAAAAGACTTTCAGTATTCTATTTTGTCTGATGAGCTGCTCTCAGTGGCACGATGCTGCTGTGAAAGGTGCAAATTCAGCAAGTGTCCACACTCCTGGTCCTTGCGCACATCTGCCGGCAGCAGATCGTCTCCCCTGGAAGCAGCCTGGAAAACCCACGGACGCCTCAAGGCTTCCCCGGAGAAGCCCCTTGTGGTGACAGCTTGCACATAATTCCCTTTCTGAAGGCCGGGCTGTTTCGGGAGAAGCAGCACGGGAAAGATGCCGAAACTCGGCCTTTTGCCGCTCCCCCGCCGGGCCGGCCCCGCCGCGATGGCACAGAAATGTTTGCTCAAGCCCGAGCTGGCCGGAATACCAATGCAGGCCAGCAATGAGCTGAAGGGCAAACAGGAAGGAGGGAAAAGCCCCTGTGACACAAAGGAAACAAAGGGCCGGAGATGAGCGCTCCCAGCAGGTACCGCAGGCAATGCCGGGCGCCGATGCCGGGACACGCTCCGGGCTCCGGCCGCTCCCCGGGCCGGGAGCAGCGCTCATCGCCAGCGCATCTCAGTGCTGCCCCTTCTTATTCCCTGTTAGCATGAAATGATGTTAGCCGAGCAGATTTGAAGAAAGCGAGCCGAAGCCTGCTGTAAATCCGCATGTGAAAGGATGCATTTCGCAGACGCTGAAAGCCGAGAAGGAGCTGTCGTCTTCACTTAGTTAAATTCCTGTGTGTCCTTTAGAGCAGCAAAAGCCGTCATCAAGAAGAAACAACGAGCGTCTCTCTCTATGGCTCAGATTCTCAGTTTATTCCCAAATAAATTCTATATTCTTCTGAAAGTAGACCCTTTGAATGATTGTTGAAATGGGCTATTTTTGGCTTCTCGAATTGCTCAAGGAACTTAAAAAAGAGCAGACTTAGGAATGTATTAGGCAACATTTTCTCATTGCGTTGAAATCTCCACGATAATGAATGTCTTGGAAAGAGCAACAAGATTGTTATCAGATTGTTATCATCCTTAACTCTTCGACTGAGGCCATGAGCTGGACTGCTTCCAGTAAAGAAGTGGTTCGTGTTAATTTTATAGACAGGACTGAAATAAGTAAAGAGTCACTTGAATTGTTTTTTTTCTTTGCAGTTAGTGAATAAATGTGGGCTAGTTGGCCAAAAGTCCCCACTGACCCAGAATATTGCAGCACGACAGTAGTGGCTGAAAAACCCCTGTTCATCTTATCTGCCGTCAATCTCCACAGAGAGAGGAAATGACAATTGCAATGTTACACATCTATAAATACAAATTCCTCTGTTCTCTACAGCCAACAAGGCTGTTCCCATGCATAAGGGTATTATTCAGTGCTGGTTTTACAAATAAGGTGAAATTCTGGCAGTGCCCACCCAGAAGTCAATGGACAGGAGGAAGTCTTCCCCTCCTGGTGGGACACGTCAGCCCCACAGGGATCCAGCACATTCCAGCATAGTCCTGCTCACAAAATACACCACAGTGTCTGAACTCAGAGCAAATCTGGATGATGAGCTACAACTGCTTGCAGTGCTAATTTTTCTATGCAGTACCCATATTCTAATGAATCTTCTATAAAGAACCAGTACTTTTTTACAATATAATTCCATTTATGTTGTGAACTGGCTGGCAATGAGATTTCTGAAGCTCTAAACACATCTACCTTGAAAACTGTCTCCAAGTATGTTCAAAGAAACAGGCTGCTGAGCAAGGAACAAGAACCAGGATGATATGGCACAGGGCAGAAAAGTAAATTTACTTTCACTGCTCTTCCAGGCATTTGGAGGGGCAGAGTGGGGGAGAACGGTGAAATAAAGGATATCCAACACCAGAAAGAGCATGCATGAACTCTGATAAACACAGTCTGAGTAAGGAAATGGCCTACCCACTGCACTGAGGAGTAAAACTACAGACACACAGCCCAGTGCACAGGAAAAGGGCAGAGCCAAGAGTGCAAACTGAAAGGCAAATATCTGACATGAAAAATGTAATTGACAAGTATTTGTAGGAAATTGTTTAACACCAGCCCTCTTGAGTGTCAGCCTGACATTCATTAAGTGCAAAGAAAAAGTCTTTAAAAAGCAGCATTTAATTACTTACTGAATTGCTATTACAAAGCAGTTGTTTTTAATTACAGATCACATAAATACAAATATGATCTGATCCTGATCATTAGGATTAACTGTAGTCATCTTGTTTGCCAACAATAGAATTTTTGTATTTAAAGTAAAATGTCATTAAAAAGCCATGGGAAATTCATCATTAATGTGCAAGCAGTGTAATCTTAATTTCCTCCTGCAGATACTGAACTGAGACCAATCATGCAAGATTTTCCAGTATGTAAAATAACTGTCAGTTTTCATTACAAAGAATATGAAGCAAAAGGAACACTGAAATAACAAGGCTAAAACAATTTTCCAGATTTAGAAAAACCCATGCCACACTTTTTCTAAGAGCTAAAGAGATTTTTTTTCAAGGGGTAAATTTTCCCAGGAATCCTGAAAACAAGATGTAATGTTGCTTTGTTCAGAGTTCAGTCCTGGGCTGGTAAGTAAGACCACGGTAGGCTGATTATTCAGCCTTCCTCTCATGCAGATGATGGTACAACCTCAAGTCTATGGCAGATATTATTTATTTAAGAAAAACTGACTGAAGATCAGTGGAATTGCCAGCAGTTAAAGACTTAGTTCTTGATAGTACAAAAATGATCAAGCAGACTTAATGACAAAATGCACAAAGGCAAGAGTAAGGCATGTCTCATGAAAGGGAAATACAAGGGAAGAAATCCAATTTTTGATAATAACTTATGTCAAGCAAGTGCAGACTGTGACATCAGCACATATGGATGGGAAGGTAGACAGCTTTCAGGAATGTTAAACAAAGGGCTCAGACCTCCAAGACCCTGAGCAATTTACAAAAACTGGGCAAGAAGTAAGGAAAACAAAGCAGCTTTCTAAAATGTAAGTGTAAATGAATAGGTAGCAAAAGTTTTACATATTACTCAGGACATACCTGGTATAAACAATGAGAAGGAATGAGTTTGATAAATATCTAGATTATTATCTAGAAATTATGGACAGATTGAAGACATTAACTCTGGAATAAGTGTATTTAACACTTATTTAGCCTCAGTCTCCTTCAGACTATAATTTCTGACCCCATCTTGAACCTTGCAGCTGGGCACCCATCCTGTCAGATGCTATCCATGGCAAATACAATGTGTCTTATGTTTGTCTTTTAATCTTATCTCCCAGCTTCTGCTTCGGTGTTCAATAGTTCACCTTTTGTCTGATTGCTACCCTTGCTTGGGTTCCAATCTTTGCAGAGCTGCAAACCTGTCAGACAAGGAACAAAAAACTCATTTCTAAATAGATAAGGGAACATAAAAACAGCCATGGCTCAGGTTCCGCCTGAAGTTAGGACAGCAGGTTTTGTGAAGTGCTGCCAAGATGAGTCAGGCTTCTTCCTCTACTGCCTTGCTGGTGAAAGCACATGAAATGTCCCAAAACTTTTCAACCTTAAAGCTCTAATACAGCTTCAGCCAAGGACCAAGGGCTGCACTGTTTCTCCACCCCATCCATCCCTACCCTCCATCCACCTCAGCGAGGCTGCCCCGCGCAATGCTGGACTGGCACAGGTGTATCAACACCTTAACCTGGCTGGCTCAGGAGCCCTGAGTGGGGTCAAGAAAGCCACCAGTATTTTCCAGTTCTTTGTCAGCAATGAAAGTCACCAAAAACTTCGAAGCCTCTCCCTAATAAGCCCTGAGGTCAACATCTTACCTCTTCTTTCTCAAAGTGAGACAACAAATTGGGACCAACAGTTTGCTTTCTTCTCTTACTATTCCTTCTCAAGTTCTAGATAAAATGACATTTCCACAATTAGTCTAGTAGCTTAGAGCTAAAGGCTTATTAGTCAAACTGGAAAAGATCTGAGTATAACTGAAAACATGGGTTTGACATTTTTAGCAGTTAACTCCCCAGGACATTGCATTTCTATTGTTGTCAAAGTGCTGGAACAAGCCTCAAGACTGCACCATGCAAAGCTGAAACAAGGATGGGCTGAGGGCTCCTAGGGTTTTCCAAATCCAAGAGCCCCACACTGCAGTGTGCCCCAGAGACCCCCACGGGAACAACAGGGCTCCTGCCCCAGCTACAGCCACACCAGATGGATCTGGAGGTGTTGGTCCACAGGGCAAAGGCTGCCCCAGCTGGCACAAGAGCTCATTTAAGTGACATTGTTAGTGGAGGCAAATCAAATGGAAGTCACTGGGAAGGCCACAGTGTCCTAAACCAGAGTCTTGTCTGTTGTGGCACTGCTGAGCCAGCAAACCACAGCTACAAGGATTTGACAAGGTCTATCGTGCATTTATTACCCCCACAGCACAGGGTAGAGCAGTTCATCACGTTCAAAGGAACTTGTATTTTTTCCTATTACAAATAAAATGGTTTGAGGTTATGCTCCTTGCATGGTATCACTGCCCCAGTGTTTATGCTGAACATCTTTCACATGGTTTTGTTACCCAAACTCCCCCCTACAGCTATGATGGTGGTCTTGGAAAGACAAGAAAGAGGCATTCAAAAATGCATGCAGACTGCATGTATTCTTTAACAGGAATATTTTCATTTGTGTAAAATGAATAGTTAACCAAGCAATTCACAGTCAGGATAAAGCTACTCCAATACAAAAACTTTCTGTCCCTCTAAAATCTGGCTTATGTTATCACAGAAAACAAATAAAAATGGATTCCTTGTTCCTTTTCCAGACATTTCAATCAAATTTTTGACTCCCTGCAAGTCTCTGCCTGTCTTGCTGGTAATGACCTTCATCCAGGAGACAGGGCATGGAAGAGCACTGAGTGTTTTCACAACTCTCTGCCTTCCTTTAATTTGCCATCTCTAACATGAACAGTCCCAAGTCTCTCTTGAATTATCACTCCTCAAACAGGCTCATATTGACACTGGAGATCTTCCTCCTACTTTTCAAGTACCATTAAAGTCCTTATGAAGATGCACATAAAATGGAAATATTTATAAAACTGTGAAACTAAAATATGCTACATATGCTGAAGACTAAAGTAAAAACAGCAGATGTCATTATTATGCATACTTATTATATATTTACATTTTATACATCATTTACATATTACACACTTCCTGATTTTTTTTTTCAAATATCAACACACTTGATATCATCAAATAGCTTTTAAACAAAAGCCTGAAAAAAGCCTGTTTGTCTTCTCTGCAACCTCATAAATTTGCAACACGTCTTACAAAGATCTGTGTTGCAACAGAGTAAGCAAAGGAGTAGGTCGAAGGAAAAAGCCTTTTTTGACAGGCATCCTCTTTGCTGATCCAGTTAAAGGAAGCTGGATATTCAGACAAGTGGTTAAAATGTAAAAAAACCTCCGTGTTTTCAATGGCAACAGATAAAGCTGCTGATGTGGCACCTTCCCAGTGCTAAGAATTGCAAGGTTTGTGATTGGAAGCTTTTCCTGCCCCAGTGAAATTTTAGGTGCTAAGGCACAGAGAGGCAACTCCTGCTGTTTGCTCAGAAAAGGTTAAGGGAACAAAGGAAAAATCAGCACATTTGCTTCATCTCTGACACTCACTCAATCCAGGGTGACTCATGGCTGCTGACAAAGCCTGGGCTCCGGAGGAAGCCTAAGGCTTTTTGCTCTCATTTTTTTAATTTCGAAGTGAGAATAGCTGTAATTATCACGCAGCTGACACTCATCCCACTAAAACCAGTATGTGCATAAAACAGCTAATAAAACAAATAAATTAGAACTGGATGAGAGCTGGTTATGGGACTGGTTCTGTGCAGCCTGTACAGCCCAGCAGCAGCTCTGGGAGGCAACCAGTTCCCAGTGGTTTTCCAGCAGCTCAGCTCCAGCAAAAGGTGTTTCCTCAGCCCCAGGAAACTGCTCTGGACACAGACACAGGTCCCTCTGAGGAGGACAAATGTGGGAGCACAGCACTGTGTAAGTAGAACAATCATGAAGAAATACAAATAGAACTAAGCAGGGCTGTGAGAATTCAAAAATCAATGATAATAGTCTGGTGAGAGAGTTGTCCAGACCTGTAAGTGAAACAGGCATTTTCCATGGGAAAACTACAGCTCATCTAAAACAAAATAGGAGGCAGCAAATTCAATCTGCAGATTCAGCAAATTCAGAGGGAGAAAACAAGGATGATTTATCTCTGTGTTCTTGCTGCAGTCTGTGGCCAGCTTTCACTAAAATGCAATGTGTCTAATGCTTATACAGCATCTTCCATCCATAACACTCCACGACACACAGCTCCACTGAAATATTGGACATTTCAGTATCAGCAAAAGCAATAAGTAATTTCTACTGAAAAATTAAAAAAAAGTATCTTCCTGAACTGCTTCAGAAAGCTGTGGGCAAGTATTCTACATAAGCATCAAAACAGGACTCCTTTAACTAACATTCCCTTTCTAAAAAATCTAAACAAAATCTCATTTGGGCTGACAGTTCATTTCACAGAAGGGAGGCTTCAGAACCAACTCACAAAGTCTATACATGAGAATGTGTGCCAATATTAAATTTAGGTAAGTCATGAAGTCTTTCTGACAGAGTTCTGGCAGCTGCCAGTTTGTGTTTCACGGATTTTATAGGTCAAATAATAGACATTCTGATGTCAGACATTTGAGTACATGATCATTAAGCAATACTTTAGCAAATCCAAAAGAGCTTAGAAGCTACACATATGGTCCACAGCTGATTTTAGCCACCAGTAAAGCAACTGCATGTTGCTATAATAAGAGATGCAACTGCTGCACTCAGATAACACCATTAATTTAGAAACTACTGAGCAGCAAGCAGGCCCTGCTATCCTGACTGTTCATCTGCAGCAAAGAATGACTTGTCCAGTGAGCCACCCTGGTTACTCAATGACAAACTGGGACCATGCAGCTTTTCAGCAGTGCATGGCCATCACTGAATTGTTGTGGTCTGTACCATTGATCAGTGCCACACTGATGCCAAGACAATTTTTTGCCTTTTCCTTTATATACATTTTAGGCGTTCTTAGTGCCCTTAGCATGCATACTTATAATTCCTTAAGTCTGATAACTTAACACAGTCTTGGTATTCTGTTAAACCAAAAGACCAAACATCTTTAAGACCTTGTAGCTGGAGGCTGGAAAACCCTACGCTATCTTAAGAAACCAAGGCCCCCTCTGAGTACATCCTGTAAACTAAGATTAGGCCAATCTAAAGAATACTTATTTAGAAAAAGAAAATTTTAGAAAAATACCATGGTATTCATTCAAGCCTCTCATTGAGACATCTTTGTTAGATGTGCTAATTTGTGAGGTCTATAAAATTGTATATGTAATCTACCATGTGTGTGCATTTCAATGTATTCCACCTTGGCAAAGTGTTGCACCATAAAGATCCTTATTAAATACAGAAAAAAACCCAAACCCTTGAACATGTCTAACTCTTAATTTTAGGGTCAAGGAAAAGGCATCAATGTGAAGAAACAGAAAACTGACCACACATGCACATGAAGAAGTGACAGAAGGTAGAAATGCAGGAGAAAAGAAAACAGGGGGATGGCTCTTGTCTCAGGGCCCCAAGAAGATAATTTCAGGGGAGTCTGAAGTCTCTACAGCTGCCATCCAATATAGGGTTACTGTCACACTGTAGTGCAGCTCTGTACCTCACTGCCAGCCCTGCCTGGCCCCAAAGGGCAGTGCAGATCACACAGCTGCACTGCCACAGCACACCCAGAACAGTTATGGGGACAGCAAACAGGACACAACCCACCCGCTGCTGGGCTCAGCAGCTGTGGAGAGGGGGTCTGCAGCACTCATGGCATACCTACAGGTCACTGCAGCCAGCAGCCACCAACACAGCCCATGCTCTGCACACCTGAGCCAAACCCAGGAGCTGCTGCCACGGCCTCTCTCCAGGGCTCCTCCCTTCAGTCAGTCCTGCTCAGCTCCAGTTGCCTGCACACCAGGTGGCCCCACTGCCTTGGCCACTGATCTGCCCCACAACCAGTGAGCCCAGCAGCCCCTGCCTCACCCACACCACTCCCAGGGAAACTGCTGGCACATTTTGGGAGCTGCACCTTACCCGAGCACCAACAGAAAACATGGGTGCCATATTTCCCACAGGTAAAGCACAGGGAACTCGCTGTATTGTCCCTACATGGTTAGGATGGGTTAAATAAAAAACAGTAAAAAAATTAGGCATTTTCCAGGAATTACCTATATGCCTCATTAACATGATTATCTTCACCTGATAGCTCCTAGGAGGTTATTACAAAAAGCATATGGACAGGAACATAGTAACTTCTCAATTCCTATCTCCCACCATAACCCTTGTCCAGTTGTCTTTCTTTGTTCAGATTTCCTTCTGGAAACAAAGGAAATGTGACTCATTTAAGATGTGTAATCTGCTATGCAAGAAGAATGACACACGTTGGGAGGTAACTGAGACAAGCCATAAAATTCTATTTACACATGGCTCTGAATTTCTTCAAGGAGAAAGAAGTTCTTGCCATTTGAAGGAGCACAAGGGCTCATTTAGAGCTAACAAATGACAATATTTTGTTTTGCATCCCCTGGGTTTTTAACAAATCAGCTGTTGAAAGAATGCTTTTTAACTCCACACAGGGACTTTGTCCATGCAAAGAAGTTTCCAAATACAGAAAAAGAATTAACCAAATCAAGGACCAAGTAGGTCCTAATACACACTGGATTTTAACAGTTAGTCTATGAGATATGTAACCCCCAGACACTCTCTACCTTATTTACACAAATGTATAAACAAAGGATGATGGTCAAGACTATGAAATTACCTACAAATCCATGGAGAGATATATGTAGCACATCACTGCAAATTATCCCTTAGGTAGGAGGGATGTGGGAAAATCTGGAGGACAAAAGATTACTCATGCTATTTCTCCTGATTAATATCTTTGACTAAATGAAATTACATGCCATTGTTACTCTTAATAGAGCAATAGCCAAAAAGGCACCTTTCTGTGGTGCCAGGAGGAGCCGACAGAACCCAGGGGCTCAGCACCAGCACATTTCCACAGACTCTGCCTTTTCTAGATCCTCAGCAAACCTACAGCTTAGACACAAGCTATAAAGACTCTGACAAGATTTCCCTGCAACTAATTTAATGGCTTTTTCAAGCAGATAAGATAAATGAGAGACAGACTCAATATATAGTTTTTTAAATCTCGCTATGGTTAGCAGGAAGATTTCAATAAAATTATAATTAAAAATATTTTCTTCCAGCCTTACCTTATGTGAAATAAAGACCACCAGGAAAATGAAGATCACTTTTTCTTATTCTAAAGCTCTGGGATTTTCTGTATTTGCCTTTCACCTTTACCAGAAGGCCAGAAAAGACACTATGAAGTGATACATCCAGTGGATAATATGCCAAGTAATGACAGGTATATAACTCTAAGTTAAAGATTTAACTTTCGTACTGAGGCCACGCAGGCTATAAAATATGAACTCACTGCTGTAACCTCCAGTTAACCAGTCTGCCAATTTTACCCCACCCTTTCTTTCTCATTTGTTTCAAAACACTTTGTAGTTCATATTCTGAGCAGACATGGACCTGAAACTGTGACCCAAGACAGAGCAAAACTGTAACCACCACTACGTGATAGCACAGGAGGCAAGAGGGCAATCTGGATTTTGAGATTTTAAGATCTGGGATATCATTAAGTGGCTGAAGTACAAACACAGGGCAGATCAATGAAAACATGTTCAGAGTTAAAAGAAACATCTTTTGGTGTTAGTGGCAAACCAAAGACCAGAAAGGTTTCCTTTGGTACAGTACACTTTTTTGACTAAACTGAAAAACTACGTTCACTGCTAATTTTTAAATTTATTTTTAGTGCAGAAGAGGAATTCTTTCACAGATGTACCTTGGACATTCTGTTCAGGGCCCTGTTTTTTCTGCCAGCACAATGTGACTGTCAGGCAGCTGCTGAAAGAGCGCCCTGTGCGCAGCTGCAGCCCAGTGCAATCGTTACCCTGCCCACGTACCCTGGGCAGCCCTGCTGCCTGGGGACAGGCTCTGCACAAAAAGGGCCTGTGCAGGAGCACAGAGCTGCTTCAGGGCCCAGCGGGGCCCGTGCAGGAGCACAGGGCTGTGTCAGGGCCCAGCGGGGCCCATGCAGGAGCACAGAGCTGCTTCAGGGCCCTGCAGGGCCCGTACAGGAGCACAGAGCTGCTTCAGGGCCCAGCAGGGCCTGTGCAGGAGCACAGAGCTGCTTCAGGGCCCAGCGGGGCCCGTGCAGGAGCACAGAGCTGCTTCAGGGCCCAGCAGGGCCCGTGCAGGAGCACAGAGCTGCTTCAGTGCCCAGCAGGGCCCGTGCAGGAGCACAGAGCTGCTTCAGGGCCCAGCAGGGCCCGTGCAGGAGCACAGAGCTGCTTCAGGGCCCTGCAGGGCCCGTGCAGGAGCACAGAGCTGCTTCAGGGCCCAGCAGGGCCCGTGCAGGAGCACAGAGCTGCTTCAGGGCCCAGCAGGGCCCGTGCAGGAGCACAGAGCTGCTTCAGGGCCCAGCGGGGCTCCTGCAGGAGCACAGAGCTGCTTCAGGGCCCAGCGGGGCTCCTGCAGGAGCACAGAGCTGCTTCAGGGCCCAGCGGGGCTCCTGCAGGAGCACAGAGCTGCTTCAGGGCCCAGCAGGGCTCCTGCAGGAGCACAGAGCTGCTTCAGGGCCCAGCAGGGCTCCTGCAGGAGCACAGAGCTGCTTCAGGGCCCTGCAGGGCCCGTGCAGGAGCACAGAGCTGCTTCAGTGCCCAGCGGGGCCCGTGCAGGAGCACAGAGCTGCTTCAGGGCCCAGCGGGGCTCGTGCAGGAGCACAGAGCTGCTTCAGTGCCCAGCAGGGCCCGTGCAGGAGCACAGAGCTGCTTCAGGGCCCAGCAGGGCCCGTGCAGGAGCACAGAGCTGCTTCAGGGCCCTGCAGGGCCCGTGCAGGAGCACAGAGCTGCTTCAGGGCCCAGCAGGGCCCGTGCAGGAGCACAGAGCTGCTTCAGGGCCCAGCAGGGCCCGTGCAGGAGCACAGAGCTGCTTCAGGGCCCTGCAGGGCCCGTGCAGGAGCACAGAGCTGCTTCAGGGCCCAGCAGGGCTCCTGCAGGCACAGCCCGGCCCGGCCACCTTGGCACTGATGGAGCCTTGTTGGGAGGGAACCAGCCCCAAACTCAGCCCAGCTCCAAGAATCGCCAGTTCGGTTTCCATCCCCTTGAGCTGCAGGAAAACAATCTCACCATGAGCTCTTTCAGGGGAATTTTCAATGTAATTCTCTAAAAAGTAGCTTGTTTCCATAGAAGCCTTCAACATCCCTTGATTGCTGCTGCAATAATTCAGGAATTCAAATATCAATTCAGTAGTTATGTTTGGAAAATAAAATAACCTGCAGAAAACCATCACACACAAACAAACAAACAGAAGTCAAAAATTCCCCACCCAAACGAGGCCTTCTCTGTCAGGGCAGATGTTCGGTCAGTAAATCAAAGAACTTCTACTGCTCAGTAAAGAATTGACTTAAAACCAGAAAAATGCTTGGATGGAGTCAATTTATTTCCTTTTCTTCCATCTTTTGTAAGCAGTAATGGCAAGAGGAAGGGAAGAAAGTCAAAGATTTCCTGGTCCTGCCAGGTGGGCTGACAGGCTCTTGCTCCACCTCACTGGCAATGGCTCCAGCTGGGAGCCCCGGGACCCCTGCTCAACTCCAGGTTTGTGCCTGCTCTCAAAGGGGGTGGCTTTTCTCAGTCATACACACCAAACCTTTTGGGGTACCTTTTAAAAAAACCACTACAGATCACTATGACAGCTTGAATCCCACAGATTTAAGGCCAAATGATATTTATTAGGGAAGACTCTTGAGGATTTCATAGCTGTAGGAGCTATCTGTACTGGAAGGGGTGGGGTGTGTCCTGGCTGAGAAAGGACCTGGCTCTGGGGCTGATGAAATCATCTCTTCCACACCCTCAGCTCATGGCAGCCCACAACTAAACAACAAGAAAAGTGATGACTGTTTAAGTGAAAAACAGAGATTTGTGCAATCTCACAAATGCATGGCTTGCTTGTTCCACAGCAAGCCATGCATTTGTGAGATTCAAATAAATCTACTCCAATTCTAATGCAGTTTTATCTCTAAAGAGAAGTTCTGCTGGTTGACATAGTTGGTACAGTCTGAACTCAACAGTCTAAAGGAAGCAGCTCTCTGGAGTCCCTAAGGATTAGCGGAGACAAATTATAATGAGCACATCAGTGGCATAATTGCACAGCAACCCAAGAAGCAAAGAACAGAAAATTTCATCTTCTTTGTTGCTAACTAAAAATCTTAAAAAATAACAGTTGCAAAAAATTTGTCAGCCAATTACGGCACTTGGATTGTTTCTAAATGCAAGATTAGGCAATGAGAATTTCCAGCAGCAGCTGCCAAGGCTGCTGGAGCTGCTACAAGGATGGTACATCTTCCCCTTGGCCCAAATATGGGCTGGCCATGGCTGACAGCTGAAGGAGAACCTCTACAACAGCATTTATGCAATCAGTGCTTGCATGGTAGTTATTTATTTAAATTCGGGTTCAGAAACACAAGACAGGATTATTCAAGTGCAATGACACTGCAAGTGATTTTTCACCAGCTCTAAAGCAGGTTTCACTATCCTGCTGTTTATATGCACTGTTGGTGAGACAGAGAGATTAGAATTAATTATTCACGTGTGTATTCAAAATCTACAGGTAGTATCAGTGCACCACTCCAAGGTAATTTCCAAGATGTCTCGGGGGACAGAGAAATGCTGGAGAGCACTTACTGTCAGAAGGGACGTGTCAGGATTTGCCTCCTGCTTCCCCAAAGCTGGGTAATTCCTCAAACCCACTTGAGCACAGACCATTGTTGCCAGCAGCAAAGCTGCCAGCAGCAAAGCTGCCAGCTGGCCTCTTCCCTTCAGTTTCTTTTGGGCAACTTGGCTTCAGCTTCTAGAAGCACTGTGCAGAATGTGAATGTACAGAATCAATGTGCATTTATAACAATGAGATCATTTATGCTACTGTAGAATGTATCTGTGTCTGATAGGTTCAGAATTTGTAAAGCTAATGATCCCTTAACTGCACAATGGTACTCTGGTGCTCTCTGTTCATTCCCATCAGACATTTCAGGGCTTGGTTTATGAAAGAAATTCTCTAAAATGTACCAAACGTTAAGCCATGACAGAAAAATCCTTCCTCTTTACTAGGAATAACAGCAGTTTCCATCATGAGAAAAGTGTTTTGCCTTACCTCTGAGGTGAAAGGATTAATGTAAAACTCTGACGCTGCTATGTTCTCTCTACCTACCTTCAAATTCTCTGCCCATTTTCAGCTCATCCCAGTGGTATCAGTGGTAATTGAGCTCACTAACTCTCCCAACTTATTTTTTGCTGTTTTCAAGACATTTCCTGAAATATGAAGTTAAGTAAATGCTGCAACCATTTTTACTTCTATAGAAATCAGAGACTGACAATGGAGGAAGGCAACTTAATAATTAACACAGCTCCACAAGGCTTTTGTGCAGAGAACTTCATATATTTGGTGTGTAGTCTGCTAAGTCTGTATTTTCTCTTATGGGAATTCAGAACAGTATGAATGTACTGTCAGAAGCAGTAAAACAAAAAAGTTGCTTCCATTTACTGTGATTATAGAGCTGGTGGGAAGACATCCTGATCCCACAAGGCCTGTCTCAGTTGCTGGTTCCAACACACTGCCAGAAATCACCCACAAGAAACCCAAGGGGTGCAGCAGGTCACACATTCACTGCAATCTCAAAATTCCTCTATCCTGAAACCCTCTGGTTTTATGTGTGGAAGCACTAACTGCAGCCCAGCTTATTTATGCTGATTTAAAGCAATCTTTATGGGATTACACCTCAGCATCCATATAAATGGTCACCCAATTAATGCCTAGTTCAGCTTCCTCCTGAGACTGATGGAAAGCTGTAACTGCTTCTTGCAGAGAACCCAGACTTAATTCTCCAGCCTCTTCCATCTTATATTGATTCAATTCTTCTGATTTCAGTACTTAACTGGCCTAGACTGTTCAGTATCTCCTACAGTATAAGGAGGTGTCCCAGTGCTGCCTACATTGTAGAAGACCTAGCTGTGTTCTGGCTCATTACCAGGTTTAAGCTCTACATGAAATAAAACAACAGCAGAATTCTGCTGGTAGATTGTGCTGGTAGTGAAGTATAACTGGACAGAGGGGCTGTCTGGGGGAGAAATGGTCCTCTGCACCACAGCAACAGCCACAAACGTTGGAGTTTATCAGTCATACTTAAAACCAGCCAGTATCATGAAAGAAAATCACACACTTTTCCTAAATAGGCTGAGGTTTTGCGCTACCCTGAAAAAAATACAAGAATTGATGAAAAATTTGGAAAGATTGTGTCACCACTCTGTAGTATTTAGCTTTCATCAGGCCTTCCCAGGTGCAGACCTACTTCAGTGGATCAATTTTAATGCTGTTACTGCAAAGCAAAGAGTGAAATTATCACTAAATTGAATCTACCAAGTACTGCTCTTGATAGAACAAATGTGGTTATATGTTTTTGAGGTCACTGGGATCACATATGCTTATTTCTTCTTTCTACTTTTAATCAGGTCTTTAAACTGGAAAATTATAGATAAACTGATGAGACAAAAATGGCATCTTTCTTCTCTCCTTCCATATGTACATTACAGGCAGAAAGAATAAGAGTTGTATAAAGCCAAGCCTGTTTAATCAGTGCTTGGCTGTGGGCAGTTTCACATTTCAGTAATATCCAGCTTCACAACACTGAGCATTTGCCCAGTGGCTTCCCCAAAAACTCAGCTGAGTGCATAGGTAGTTTTTGTTGTTTAAACACTGTACCTTTCAATGAATAATCTAATAAATACACTTAGATTTTAGTTGAGTTGTTTTCTCATTGGACAGATATATGATGTTTTTAGTGGTTTAACAGAACTGGATTTCTACTGTAAACCAGGATGAACTCTTTTGCAGTGCTATTCAAACAAAGCATCAGAAGTGTTAATCTGACCCTTCTAAAATTTATGGCAAACTCTTCAGATAACCCTAAAGAATTTAATAAAAGAACTGCAGTTTTTTTCAGTTTCATTGACAAGAAAATGTTAATTTTTAATACTTGCAAACTAGAGTAATTTTGATACACACTGAGTAATCCAATGCAGACATAAGCTCACTTCTGCTCTTTCTTACCTGTAATTTACAGTTGAGTTTCTGCAAGTTTGGATTGATTTCAAATTTTTTTTTTTTTTTTTTTTTTTGGTTTAGGCTTTGGAAATATGGGTTTAGGTGCAACAAAACCTTCTTTCTCTACTCTCATAATGAGGATAACATTACCTTACTTCATGGGACTTAAGCAAGAAGAAACTCTCCAAGCCCCAGAGCATTGCTGGGTGTATGCCTAGAGGAGCCTCTCCCAGCTCTGGGCCACACCTGCACTCTGACAGCCAAAGCCTGAGCCCATGCTGCCAGTTCTGCTGGTGACACTGGAGCACAGAGGGTCTGAAATGTCAGCAGAAGACATAAAAGGTTGTATCAACTACTTGACAAAAACATAGCACCAGCCAAAATATTCACATTTCCACAGTCTGTGACTACAACCATTACTACAGCAATTACATTCCTCTAGAAGTGCTCATTTTACACTCACAAATGCTCACTTTAGACTGCATGACCTAACTTAAAACTGCATTTTCCAAGAGCGTTATTCCTACTTTTCCCACATGCATTGATACTTGAAGCCAAATTTACAAAGGTATTTAGGGACTTTGCAGTAATAATTGGTACTTTAGCAGGTAGCTCAACACCATCAAAGCAGGCATGGGAGTTGTACTTCTATGTCATTAAGTACTTTTCCTGTATTTTTACATGTCTATGTATCATAATCCATTCTGAAACAGATTTAACACATATGCTTGTGCAGAAATATTCTTTGAAAAGTAAATTCCACCTCTGCAGAGGAGCTTTGAACCTCAGAATAAAAATCACTACTAAACTTAAGATTACAAAAACGTCTCTTTGAGGAATATTCTGCAATTGTCCATATCTAACAATGTAACTGTTTTGCACAGGGGTAAAAATGACCCTCTCTTTAAAACTGGATGGGCACTAAACCTAGGGGCAGCAAAGATTATTGTCAAGCTTGTATCAGAGCTTCACACAGGACAGGGCCTCTGCAAGATCCCCAAAGGCTTCTCTGCAAGACATTGTTATTCTGGTGTTTTCCCCAGACCCGGGCAGTAAAGCCATCCCAGAAGAATGGTTATAAACCAACTTTACAAAGCAATCTGCACTTCATGGTAACTGCTCTTTATCATTTTCCAATCAACACTAGTTGGCTTCTAATTGATTTTATATTATGTCCCTTACCAGAAGTAAGAATATTGTGTTTACTAGGGCAGCACAAAGAGGGCAGGCCTATTCTTACTGCTGTATTTAATGCTGCTGCTAATCATGGAGATTAGACTGAAACAATTACAACAGCTAATTAAAGAACAATGCGGTTTTTGGCATCTTTTCTCAGACAGCACTACTGGGAATTCCTAACTCAGGCAAAGCAGGGATAATTAAAAATCGAGCTCTGGTTTCCCCTGCACTGGCAGCTGGATCACGCTGATTAAACTGCAAATAAAACACATGAAACCAACACTTTGTAGTGTATCCAATTTCACTTAAAAGGGTCTTTAAACTGAATCATAAACAGAGAAACAGTGCACAACAAATTATTTAGCTGAAGCTGGATATAGTCTTCACTGCAGTTGCTTCCCAGCTCGCTGTCTCTGGCACAGAGCATGGGACACTCATCAGTGCAGGGCCTGGTGAGCCACTTGAATCATCCATGGCCCTTCCAAAGGCAGCATTGCTCAAAACATCACACTAGAAGCCAGTGAGCTCAATCAAATACCAGCATAAATATTTGGAAGACCCCTGTGGAAAATGCAGAATTGCACCCAGTGACACCTCGGATCGTTACTGAAGAGTAAGACAGAGCTAAAACCCCTTCCATTGAGACTCCAGAGGGTGGATGAGGTGCTGAAGAGCAGCTGGTTTATGACAGCTACAAGTTCAAGACAAACTTGCAGAAATCTCAGTAGAATGAAGCCTTGTCCAAGATTATCTGGTGCTCTGCTGTAAGACACCATGGACATCAGAGCATCCCTTTGTCCTGCTCAGGTCTCAGCACCACCTGGGCTCAACATGCAGCGACCCAGAGACAGCTTAACTTTGTTACAATGATAATAAAAATAATAACCTTTACTCTTGGCTAGTGTTTACCTGTAAACTTTTGAGTCACACAAGAACAGTAAGAACACAAACAAACCCTAAGAATAAGACATGAAAGGTAATGCAAAAAATACCAAATTACTTGCCTTAAGCTTGTTTGGGTGTTTAAAAATCTGCCTGAAGGTTGTTACTGTGCTCTCTGGACAAGTACTTAGTGCTTTGTTAAATAACAAGAGGATCTTGTTAAAATTTTTTAGCTAATGCCAAGAAATTTTGTATTCATGCAGCTCTGTGGAGAAACATCAGTATTAACTCATTTTCACTAATTGGGCATACCTCATATGAATTTGATACTGGTACAGTTCAGCTACACAGAGCCTGTAAACCAGCAAGAGCAGCACCTTCTTCAAAAGCACAACTATTTTTAGCTTCATATATTAAGTAAATATATTTAACAGCAACAAATAATAATAACAAGCAGGGAGGTTGCACTTGGCACCTGCAATATTTGTACTAAAGCAAAGTACTTAAGGGACAGGGTGCTGATGCCAGCAGATGCAGAGGAAGGCACAGAACTAAAGGGAAGTTTTCTAAGACAAGGCCCTTTCAAGTTTTTGGTAAGCGTTTGAGAGTTTGGGCTACAGGACAGAAAATCTGCTACTGAAAAGAATTAGAGACCAAAAGGGGAAATAAATTTTTTTCTACCTACCTACCTACATATGGTGCACAGATTACACAGCAGTCCTGCTTTAGCCACATGTCATGGGAACAGTTTGGAAGGCTGGCTCAGAGTTAATTAAGAATGAAATTATGCTAAAGGTCCTTGTGGAAAAAGCCCAGTTAGCACAGTGGTGCTTCAGAGGAAACGCTCAGCTGCTCAAGAAACAACCAGCCTGGGCACAGAGGTGTTACAGACATTGGGCTGGCTTTTGTCAGGAAAATACCAGTGGGGAGTGTCTCCTGCAAGCCCTCCCTTGCCCTCTGCCACCAGGGAACTGGCCTGGTGCAGCTGGACCCTGCCATTCTCACTGCTGGCCCAGGGTCAGCTCCCTGTGAAGAGGCAGACAGGTACACAAGTGAACAACCACAGCCCTGCCTCAGCTTAGTGTATGAGTTTGGTTGTGGTGGTACCAGTTGTGGGTTTCTCTGGGTCTGGATTGAAGGCACTTGAGCAGTAATTCATGTTCGGACTCAGGTGTTTATTATTTCCTATCCGTAAAACAGTCTCATTATTTTGAGTTTAGCAGCTTTTCATCAGAAGGCACAAAATGGCCAACAATCTCTTGGTAGAAGGGCTTTTAAGACTAAACAATCCAATTAGGAACTGACACCTAGATTCTTTTCCCTTTTACCCCAATAACTGATCCCACAGAGCCCTCTATGCAGACTTTTCTGCCCAATTACAAAATGCCACCCAAACCCAAGGAGAAGAAGGAAGAAGCATGAAGAAGAAGCCCAGGATGACACCCTGTGCCCTCCATCTTGCTTCCATCCACAACATACTAAAAATCCCAAACCCAAATTTCTCACCAAGTGATAGACCTACACTGCTCTCTAGAATCTATTTCACACTTCTGTGGGTTCCAGTCTATCTTGAAGCCTAGGAAACTTTCTCCATGACTGAGGGTCAGAGTCACTGCTTCCCTGGGGGTCAGGACACCCCAGAGGAGACAGAGAAATATTCCTAGTGCCCTGGGTTTCCACATTTGGTGACATTTCAAAGCTCACAGAGGATTTTTAGAACCTAAACTCTGGAGACTTCCGAGATTCTACTGAAGCTTCTCATCTATTTCACCCCGAGTCAGCCTGAATTGCCACCTTTTATTCTCTTCATTATTTCAGACAGAGTAATTTTGGGATTTCCCTCCATTTCATTAACCTTATTTACCTAAGACAAACTTCATAAATAATTTTAGCAGCCTAGACTGCCTAGAAATCAATGCCAGCAAGTCATAAAAGACAACATCACCCTGACAAAAGGCTGCAAGGAAAAGTGGCTGTTGAACACCAGTAACAGGGGAGAAGAACCAAAAAGCCAAATAAAGAAACTTAAGTGGCCTGGCTGGCAACTTGCAGTGTGGTCTTGAAGGTTTCTCCTCCACCTGATCAAAGAGTGACTGATAAGGACTGTGCTGATTCCTTTTTGTCCACTTTCTTGCTTAGATGCACATATGCTTTATTACAGGGACATGAGATACTCTTTATTTTATGCTATTTGTTATTTCCTATTACTTTTGTTAGTCTCTGGTAACACATAAAATAAGTTTATACTGGAGAAGTAGCTTTCATATTTTTCTCTGAAATTACAAGTTTGTTCTCAATCCCTGAGATGATATCTCATGCTTAAATGAAATTTTGGCAAAGAAGAGCAAAGCACTTTACAGCTATCCTTCTCCATCTAGTACCATTATGTCTTTATATACCTGTGTAAAAGCAAGCTATGCAAATTTTCCTAAAAATAATGATGCTAGTGTAATTGTTCTTTCTAGGCTATGTTCCAAAACCAGTTTTAAACTTGAAAAAACCATAAAAGTGGGATAGCTGGGAAAAAAAAATACTTTGTTTTTTATTTAATAATAAATGCTTGAAAGGATCACAGCATTTTATAAGGTCATATGTAACACCAGTTATGACACCACAGTAATGCATTATTCAGTGCCAGCAAAGAATATAAATCCTTGTAATGTACATGGGTGAAATGTGGTTTAATTCTTATTATCCTTTGGCTTTGACTCAAAGTTCCTGCTGAACATTATAATGTTTAGATGATGCAAATTCCCTGAGATGCTTTAATTAAAGCTGCAATGTAAGACACTGCCTCTGGCTGTTGGTCACAGTACCTGGCACTTCCATTTCCAGAGGTACCAGCCTGAGCTCAGGCCCCCAGTGAAATGGGCATTTCTGGTACTGCTCAGGCTGGGGCAGACATTCTGTCTTGGCTACTGCATGGCTGAGGTTTAGCAGAAAAATATGACAACTGGGAGACTGAGAAAATGAAATTCCTGGTCCAACCTCTCCTTTTTTAACAAGGAATTTCTCTGGGGGACTACACGGATGTTTAAGAGCAGGAGTTTGCAGCACACATGCTACTTCTCAACACCATTTCCACTGTGCTCCAAACACTGGTAAAGAAAAGACTTGTGGGATTTGTATTACCTGGTGACTGCCATAATTCTCTCCTTCTCAGCAGCAGGGCAAACCCCTGAGCCTCTAGGACCTCTCTGGTATGTGCATGCACAACACAGCACTGGGCTTAAGGAGTATCTTCTGCTCACCTTTTATGAAAATATCAAAAGACATGGTTTTGTTTTGAAGTGAAAAACCACCTCAGATCTCTAAACCCTACAACTGCCAAGAGAAAGCTTTTCCTGCTCAGCTCCATGGGACTCTCACTCACAGGCAAGGACAGCTGGAGGCCTTTAAGCACTCTGACAAACACCCTTTAGCATTTTTAGGAATTTCACTCTGTCTTTGCACAGCATTTGCACTCCTGTGATTGTGACCAGCCTAATGGATCCTTCTCTCCTATTGAATGCTGAAGCAGGCATTTTAAATGCAGTTGTTCACATTTGTTGACTCCAAGTGCACACATCCTGGAAATTCACCTCCTTTCAGCATCACTGCCAATAAATAATTTAAAAGCCTATTAAGACAGCAAAAGGCAATTCACTGAAATTATAAGCAAATATTTTTGCATCAGGGCCCAGACTTGGGGAAACACTTAAACAGCACCTTCAATCCAAAGCAAGTGAGCATTCACATTGATGCAACTGCCTGACTTGCAAGTCTTGTGTTTTACTGAGTAAGAGCTATTACTCAGCTCTGCAAATTACTTTCTCTTGTGGAAACATACAGTTATTCAGGATTTCAAAATATCTAGCAAAAACAACAGTTTCATAAGTAGAAAGACAAGTCTGATTTCAGCCTAAGTCCTATAATTTTGAATCTGGATAGAAAAAGCAAATAGTACTGACAGAATTTAGCCTCCACTGTATTTTTTCAGACATCAAAATACTTCAGTTATTCAGATACACACAATATCACAAAGGCAGACAATAATGAAAATAAGGACATCAAGAAAGTGTTCTACTGCAGGCAGCATATTTGCAAATATTACTGGAACAGAATTAACTGCCACAGAGGGAACAGAGACATTAGGCATAAGGAATCTCAGTTTGAAAAACATTCAGAAAATGGGACACATCAAACTAAAAGTTAAATTCTAATTAAGAACATGAAACCTAGGAGGAAAAGCATATGCTGTCAGAGCCACAGCAGTTACATCAGGAGGTGACAAGGGAAGAAAATCTGAAGAGGAACAGGGACACTCAGAGAAACAAAAAAGCCTCTTTTGGGAACAGAGCATCTCTGCCAGACAGCACATGTGTCTGGCAGCACACCTTGGAAGACAGGCCAGCTCTGCTGACTCCCTATAGTTTGAATTTCCCAGGATGACCTTCCCCAGCTTCCTAATTCTGCATTTTCATGACCAGCAGAGATGATGGGAGCAAGGGGCACGAGAGGGTTTGATGATCTCAATGAAAATTTAAATTACCAGCTGGGACACCACTGGTCTTTGACTGACTGCAATGCCCACTCTCCCACTCAACAAATGGATGAATGCCATTTTCTGAATTATGCCAATATTTGGATTGGTGTTGGATGGAGCACAGAGGCTCAGACAGCTGTTTCAGGAGCATTTGCAGGGAAATTATACTTTTGAAAATACACAACCTATTCCTGGAGTTGAACAGATTAGCTCAAGATGTAGGACTGTCTACTGTGGAAAGTCATTTAAGCTAAAACAGAGCAAGAATTCACCTTGGACCAACAATTTTTGATTAACTTCCTTTGCTGGCAAGCTTAGTGTAAACTAGGCACCATGCCAAAGCCTCCCAATCCACTCTGGAGCAAATGCAATTTGAAATGCTGCTCTCATCTTTTAACAGCATGGACTTCAGGGTGAATTTTCAGGTAATGGTCAGAAGTGGCACAGACCTATGGATCAGTCATGATACTGGCCCTTTGTGTAACAATAAATCAAACCAGGTCTTTACTAACTTCCTTCACTGCACAGTAAAGGAACAGCTCCCAGACTGGTGTGTGCATCATGGTCTGCAAGGAAAAATTGCTACTTCTAAGCTGGAACCACAATTCACCAAAACTGCCAATGTTTAGTACAAGCTGGAACAGTGGGAAATTTATATTTAATGTATTTTAAAATATAGTAATACCCAGACACAATCCCTAAATGTCTTTAACATGAATGAGATCTGCACACCCCTGGATTCACAGGCACCACACCAACTCCACCACTCTGCAGAAGCTGCTTGGTGTTAGGCTGTGACTTTGGACATCCTACAGACATGACCTGGATTTCCACTCTCTGGCACCACAAGAAACAGATATGTGCCAGAAACCTGTTTGTCACAGATATGGAGGCCAGTCACTTCATCAAATCTGCAGGCTACTCACACACACATCTCCTGTACACAGCTCCTCATGGTCACTACTGCTGAGCATGAACCCTGACGAGTTTCATTTGAGCTTTAGCTTCTCTGAAGCTTTTGGGCTTTCCAAATCCATCAGTTTCCCTCAGGCCAGCTGGAGCCATGCTGGGATTTGCAGCCTTCCTGCAGGAAAGCCAGAGGAGCTCTGCCCAGCAAACATGCACCCACTGAAACCACACAGACCTCCCCAGCTGCAACTGGGGCAGCTCCTTCTGGCACAGCACTACCTGCATCTGTCAGGCACCTTTTAAACAAAAATGCTGAACTAAATTTCCTTATGAATGGCCAAGTTTTTGTGTGTTAAATCTCCCACACGAACACCAATTCACTGACAGGAGCAGCGCTGGCACATCATCAGCACTTTCTGTGCCAGGCTACCCAACCACCACAGGACCAGGAGAGCCAGAAAGGGACTCCTGCACTGGCTGGCACAAGAAATCTGGAGCAGGGACCTGTGCACGTTTAAACTTAGGCTCCACAGCAGAATTTAAAGACGAGATAAAAAACATTAACAGTTTTATGTGTGTCAGTTTTGAAAGGCTGGGCTATAAAGAACACAAAACTATTCAACAAGAGAAAAAAAATGAATGTGAAGAATATGTCAGTTTCATGCCTAAAATAAAAAGGTAATGACCCCCATTTGCACAGCATTTCTTGTTTTCATAGGCAAAGGAACAGCCAGCACACCTTGAGAAAAGGTTACCAAAAGGCTGACTTGGCACCTCATTTGTTATTTAAACTGTCTTTTGCTTTTTTGCCCTTAAAAAACCAACAAACCAGCTATTAGCCAAGGCTAACTTTTTGACCTTTGTAAGACACTACGTTCAGCTAGCAAGCACGGTGATAACAGCGCCAACACAAGTTCAAAGCTGAGCTGCCAGAGACGCACTCTGTAAGCAGTGATCAAACATCACTTGTTTCCTGCTTACTAAGAAACCAAACACTGTTGAAGACCACAACCAAATTAGCATCTAGATAATTTGTAAATAATTAACTTAGTGTCATTTTATAGACACTAAGTACTTGCTCTTCTAATCTCATGATTTAATTATCAGCATTTATTGAAAATATTTTGTTTGCTGTACGTAAATGCACATCAGAAGACAGTCAAAAGCAATTAGAAATGCAGATAATATTTACTACATAGGATAAAGCACAATTAAATGCTAAAAGACACAGGAACAAAGAAATAATAATAATAATTCTGTCTGGTTCTTGTGGAGTCATGGAATAACACGTATAATAAATTGTATTATCCATAAGCAGCAAGATAAAAACTATTTCAGGTTTACAAATGTTTTACAGCTGACTCTCTAAGTAGAGCAAGGAGCTCATCAAACCTCTTGTAGCAAAACCTTTCTTGGAAGCTCCACTTCAAGCTTGGCCTTACAAATTACTAACCCATTACCAAAGGTAGCCCCTGGTACTTGCTACCTAACAGAAGCCACCACCACAGGCTCCCCCAGTCTTACAACTGCTGATTTTTTCCTCCAGTTGAGCAGCACATTTGAAGTAGAGAAACAGTCCTGCAACAAGGGGCAGGGGACTGACCTGTCCTGCAAGGGACAGCATGGCCTGCACTCTCCAAAGTCTCAGTGCCACTTGTGGGGCACAGGGCAGCGTGGCCAGGCCACCCTGGGCTGTGGTCACAGAGGGGTTGTGTTGTCCCAGCCCAAGGAGAGGGCTCCTCTAGGGCAGAAGAAACCCTGGCAGGGTGGTGTGTTTGATTTTGTTTTGCTCTGAGGATATAAGCAATGCTTTGGCTATGAATGCCAAACACCAGAGAGGCACTCTGGCTCTGCCCCAGGCTGTGCTGGTGTGAGAGGCACGACTCTCACAACCTCGGTATTTTTGCTGCATGACAGATTTTGCTAATCCTGTTCTGAGGCTGACAGCTCTCTACACACACACAATGCACTGAGCTCAGGCAGTAATGCAGGCTCTGGCTGGAACTTTGAAAGGCAAGCCTCAAATTCAGATGCTCTGTCAATTACTGGACACAGCTTCCAAGAGCTCCTACAGCCTTATCTAATGCATGGCTTGCTGTGGCTGGAAATACTACTGATAGAGGAGGGCAAGGCTGCCTGTGTGACTGGAGGAGATGGTTCACAGCCAGGGCTGTCTCTGTCATCACAACTGGGATGCCACAAAAAGGTGCTGCAGGGGAGGGGGAGTAGCTGGTGCATGTGGGACGTGCCATTTCCACTGCAAAAATCACCTATTTGGCCTGGGCCAGCACAAGATTTTCAGTCATGGAAAGGATACTGAACCACACATTTCCCACCATTTCTTGGTTTCTTTTTCCTGAAGAGGAAATACAGGGAGTATTTCAAGTAACCCAAGATTATTAGCTTCCATCCTTAATTTCCCATGGAAATGTGTTTTCAGACAAATTTTATCACTTCCACAAATGTCCAGCTAGCAGCTTTGGGAGTGACAACTGACAGATTGCCCACTGCCTCAGCATCATCATCAACTGTGGCAATAAACACCGCTGTAAGGCAAAACAATCAAGCATTTGTGTCTTTTTCTTTTAAATCTTGCTTTGGCTTCAGCACTACAGCCCATCCAGTTGCAGTCAGAAGCCAGAACACAGGAGAAGGTAACACAGAGCTCGGTATCTCTGTGAGATTTCCCAGCTACTGATAGACTTTTAATGGGCCTACAGCCCAGTTAATTCCTCCTTGAGTGATACTGGGGAGCTCTGACAGTGAGCCAGACTCCAGGGGCTGCACAGCCACGTCAACAGGGCTGTAAAACAAGGCAGAGGAGGAGGAGGAAGGTGAATGTGAAAAATGCCTATGTGATCTGTGCAACAGCCCAGGCAGGTGAGCAAAAGAATCTTCCACATAACTCATCCCACTCCTGTGCACTGGGAGCAAGAGCTCCAGGAGTGGGCTCTCCCTGTGCTGGGGGCTCCAGGACTCGGGGCAGGGCCAATTACAGGCACAGACACCAGCCCCAGCATGGCACATGGAAGTGGGCACAGCCACTTCAAAGCTGCCCTGCTGCAAAATTACTGTAACTAGATCTGGAAACTGCTGCATGTAAAACACAGCTGTGCACATCTGTATTTATCCAATAATTATCTGATTGTTTGGAAGACATTATTGGTGCATTTTTGTTTTCTGTGCTGTGCTTCTCCATCCCAATAATGGAATTGACACTTTAAATCACTTTGCTATGCAAAATCTATTTACGCCACTGAGGTCTATTCCCAGCATAACCTGAGGAAAATTGCAGGAGTGTGTGTGGGGGGAAAAAAGCAGCATCACAAAAGCCTTTTCAGTTGTGTTCAGCTGTAGCTATTACAGAAAACGAAATAAAACACAAACAGACCCCACGTTTCAGTATCATTTCAAACCAACCCCAGAGTAAAATGCATCTTAGATAGGCTTCAAGAAAGGCTGTGCAGAAAACATCCCACAGAGGGTAACATGAACCAGGTCACCTGCACAGAGCCTTCTGTCCTGCCTGCTGCACAACCCTCACCCTGGCAAGTCAACCCACATTCTCCTCAGTGCTCACTGGGTGCTTGTGACTCAGCAGGCTCTGCAGTGTCAGCCTAGCAGGGGATGAATGGGACCCACCCAGCACACGAGTGGAAAATAACAGGTGAGCTCTTGTTTTGATGTTCTGACAGCAAGTGACACGCAGGGAAAAGGAAGCAGCACTAAAATCCTTTACAACCTTCACTTCAACATTGCAACTATCACAAATACATTTTGTATTTGCCATCAGTGAGATATGAAGTATTTATTTATTTCTAGTTATATTTATCAGAACAACTTCTACATTTGTTCCACTCAAAGAATGAAACAGATACCCAAGCATTTAATTAGTCTCCAAATATTTTTGTTAGTACAACTGTTTATTTGTTATGAGCAAAGATGTGCCTTAGAGCTTCATTTAAGCAATTAGCCAGACCTCATGCTATCAAATATTAAAATTTTATGTTTTATTTCCAAAACCATTACTCTGAAAAAAATCAAGATTTTTTTCCTGTTCTGTGATGTCATTTGAAGTGCAGGGTGTAACAGCACAGAATGCTTTACAGCGCAGCAGAAACAAAATCAGAATGACACATTTGGTTCTGAGAGCAACTGATTATAATTAATAATTATAATTAATTATAATTTAGATACTTTATAATTTGTATATCTTCCCTTTTGCCAATCTGCCCTATACAATAGAAACAGACAAGCACAGAACTCAATTTTCTTTCCTTCACCAAGCTTAGCTATTGCTGCTAAGCATTTTGAATGCAGCACACATTAAAAGGGTACTGCTGGGAAATGTCACAATTTCCCTGATTTTTTAAAATCATACCTTGGAAGCATAAGGTTTTGGTAGGTGGACTGCTAAAAATATTCATAATTAAAGACAACTGCATGAGAACACCTCATGTTCCTGAAGCTTCATCACACTTGAATGGGCTTAGGGACAATTAAAACTTGTCCATTTAAAGAAAAGACAAGTAAGTTTTATCAAATAAGCATACAGAAGGTGCAGACAAGCCACTGGACAGCTCAGGAATGCTTCTGGGAACAAAAAGAAATCCAACCCAGAGCTGACATGCAGAGAACACAAGCTGTAGTTCAGGCTTAATTAAATGAGAGCAAGGATGCATAGCAAGCTGTGGCTGCAGAGTTCAGGTAAGAGTAGAAAATACCCTCCTGTCCACCAAAGAAGTTCCCTTCTGCATGTGCTGGCTCTGGGAACTTTGCCCAGGCTGCAGCTCTCACAGAGGAGATTTCATTCTCAGCCCTGTCCATGGGACAGCTTTTACAAGCTCCAAGCAGACTTAAAACATGCTGAAAATATCAAACAGCCTGCAAAGAACAAGAGAAAGGAATTACATTATTACAAGCACCCAGGTCACTGTGAGCTGACAGGTGCTTTTTTTTTCTTACATAAATTAGAAAGTTTTATGTAAGCCTTTTTTTGTTTGGTTTTTTTTAACTTGATTTTTAAAAGATTTCATATAAAAGGTTTCATATAAAGTTCGAGCTTCCCAGCATTGGAAGAAGGTTGTACTTCTCAGTTTGTTCAGAGTGTGCAAGTTCAAAGCCTTTAAGAGCTTCCATTCTGTGTCCATGGCTGAATCCCATACAAGGATTGTAGGTAACAAAAGTTACACAGTGTGTGTAGGAGAATTTAAAACCTCCCAAAATACTGCATGAGATTGCACCTCAGTATCTTCAATGCAAATAATACCCAGTTGATGCTGCAGGCAATTTTCCACCTGTACCCAAAAGGGACACACTCAGCAGATACGTTTGAAGATGTATTCTCCTTAAAATACCTAAACCTTTCCTGTGTGATTTAACAATGAGGACATTTCTAGCCACTGTGTTCCTGGGCTTATCTTTGCCAAAATCAGTGTATCTGATTATTAGAGAACAGCAGCTCAGCAATTTGATTGCAGTGGATGCTTCTATGGGGACTGCTTTATGAAGATTTCAGAGGGAAGCTCATGAATTCTACTTGTATTTTCATGCTCCTCAGCAGGAAGGAAAACATGCTGTTTCCTCTTCATTTTGACAGCTGAGTGCAAAATCCTCAATTACCATGTGCACAGTCACCACCAGAAATTGCAGAATTTTCCCTGGCGGCCATGTCCCCTTAGACAGATCAGCTCTTTACTTGCCTTGGCACATCATGGACTGGCATAGATCCCTCCTCACCCCCCAAAATAATGCTTTGGAAGAAAAATATTTATCTGCATTCTGAAAAGCAATTACCCTGGAAGTTTCCTTTATCTTCACAACAGGATTTTACTAAAGACTCCATGCTTGTGGTGTTACCAATCACAATTATCTTGTCACAAAAACTGCAAGACATTTTTTTTCTACAGGCTCCAAGCATCCTGGATTCATGGGGTTTTTTCGCTAATATTTACTTAAGCTGAAAAAAAAATCCCCAGGTTTCTAACACATGAGGTAACAATAAAACTCAAAGTAGTTCCAAGAGACACAAAACCAAACACATCCCAGCCAGCCACGAGGATGCACATCTGCCTGCTGCAGGCTTAGCCCAGCACCCTCAGAGAGCAGCTCTCACTGGGCACAGCCAGGCCAAGGCCAGCACAGGGCAAGGTTCACTCACACAGGTGAGGGCAGAGGTAAGAGCTGCCACAGCTGCACTGATTATCATCCCTCTGCTGCACAGAGCCCTTTCCCTCTGCCAGGTACAATATTCCATGCTCCTGTACCAGCCAGCCTTGCAGGGCTCCCATCACACAGCTTGGAACAGGCACAAAGCCCCAGCTTTGGAAGGACAGCAACGACCACCCCTTTAACCCAGAGACAGTCACAAACTCCACTGCTCCAAGGGAATGGAAAACCAGCCCAAAATGTATCTCTGGGCTACCTGCTGCTAAAGCTGTCCCATTTGGCTCCTGCTATTTCTGTGAAATGGAGGATGGGAAGTGCAAAATGGAAACAGCCACAATCTCATTAATGGAGATAACTTCTGAAATCAGGAGAAAAGGAGTCACAAACAGTCACAGCTGCTTCAGATGTAAGGTATAAACATCTAAGCTGCTGAAAACAGCTTTCATTCTCTTTCTGTTTGCTTCATCCCAGAGTTTGCTCAGTTTCTCTTCGTGTGATAGTGCAGGCAAACAAGCCTGAGCCCTCCAAAAGAATCCTGAGGTGACCTTATCAAACACCTCATGGGTATCTGGATTTGGCATTAGCCCACAGTGAGATTTAGAGATAGGAAATGGGAGGCTTGCTTTCAAATGGTTTTTTTTCCAATTAAGACCAAGTTTCTGGGTTTTACCCTGGATGAGAATCATCTGCAATACACTGCAAATAAATTTGCCACTCCCTTGGACATCAATGATTAAATAGTTGTTAATCTGTTGCACCAAATGTATAAATTACATGATTCAAGCTTTTTACACCCCACTTAACATGAGAAAAGCTAAAGAGTAGTTGTTTGCGAGCTATATAATCACACTTGGGGGTAAGAAAATGAAATGAGGAAGAATAAAAACTTACCTGACTGTATCAAGTTGTGACACACTGTCCCAGCACAGGTAGGTATAAGTGAATCACACTCATCCCCACTATACTATTTGATAAGTACAAGAAGTGTGATTTGGCAGGTCCAATTTGAACAAACTACTTTGATAAGCCTCTAAAAGAGAGAACATGAGGGAATTGTGCATCTTTTTCTTGGAAAAATATCAGGGAGAACACTTGCTTAGCTCTCAAGTCAATACTTCCCTCTCTTCAATTGCACACAAACCAAAATATGTCTTTATATGGGAGTCCAAAGAGATCTGCTGAAGCTGAGCACACTGGAGGAGTACCCACTCTCTCTTCAGAAGGCCACTTGCAGCCATACCTGTGAAATTTTCAACAGCTGCAAGGCTGATTGAAAGACCAGGGAAAGGAGGGGAAATTATATGAAAAATTCATGAGAAGGCCTCCAGAACACAGCATGGGTTGGAAATGTCAACATTCAAAATACCAACCAAACCAAGGCGAGACAGGAAACCAGAAGGCAGTGGAGAAAAACTCTCAAATGAGCTGATTCATGCCAAGACTGTGCAGGAAACCACCCAGCAGAGAAGCTGCTCACCAGCCTACTCAAATGAATGCAGTGCAATGCTCTGCTCCCATCAGCCCCCGAAGAAAAAGAGGAGGATAATGCATGCAGGAAACCTGCAAATTTGGAGATTCTTTACTAACCATAGGAGCTAACATCCTGTTCAAGTCTGTAAACAGTTAAAGCTGCTGATGTTATTCTTCTCAAAGTGCTTTTTCACAGCAGAGAAAACAGAGACACTTGCAGCTAATACTGCTAATTTCTTAGTCAGGATGTAAACCATCAACTTCCACTGTTAATCTGAATGTTTTTGACCACTTCAGGTAAAGAGAAACACATCCCTAGAAACCAACGTTGCACCCTGACCTTCAGCTGAGAAGGTTCTCCAGATGTACTTCTGCCTCTCACAGAGAGACAGTCTGTTCCCTCCCCACTCCAGGACACCTTCTGCTCTCAGCCCCTGCATGTGAGCAGCCCCCAGTCTACAACACTGTGGGATACAAGTGCATTGCCTGTAAGAAGTTTTGACTGTCATCTATTTCAACATCAGAAGAAATCAGATTTCTACAGAAGATGGCTTCAGAAGCAGATGTGGCTTTCAGTAACACTGACAGAAATACCAATACATAAGAGGATACACTTAATTTCTACCTTTATTATTCATTAAATAATGCATCTCTGCCTTCCCTGACCACAAAAATATTAAGGTCCCTTGAAAATACAGAAACTTTGGGACTGGCAGTCTTGCTGGAAGCCTTAGCAAGGAGCTAATGGGCCAGCAGAGGGAATGCCATGCAGGTCAGAGAGGATGCAGGCTGGCAGGGCAGGGTAAGGAGCAGGTCTATTGGAGCTGAAGGCACCCCCTCAGCCATAATTCACAGCAGCTGGAGCACTCCACCAGCTGGAGCTGATGATCTTGCCACTTCCTTCTCCTCCAAATGAAAAGTCCTCTTGCTCATAGTCACATGTGCATTCTCCCCTAGCACCTTCACTAACACAAACTCATGTTCTTACACTATTTCAAGTCAGTGTTATTGTAAGTCTTCATTATCACTGTATATTTCTAGTTTAACAGCATGCACAGATGTGTAATAAAGTACATACACTGTGTTTTGATACCACTTTCTAATGCCACTGTGTTTAAGAAATTCTGTGTGATCCTCCCTTGCCAGTTCTGACTCACAAGGACTTGGCTCTAAAGTGAGGTCCATAAAATAGATGTAGTAGGCTTGTTGAAACAAATAACAAAACAGTCAAAAGCTTTCTCCAGAGAAAGGCCAGCAGAAGACAAAGATAGAAATATTTATGCAGTCAGTCAGGGGCATTGGAAATGTGTTTTGAATAAACACTGATCTTCAGTATGCAAGTTCCATAGCCCTTGCTGTCTCCCAAAGATCAGCAAGAATGGAAATCAATGATACTGCCTTGTTAGAAAACACAAATCAAAGCATCAGTGACTTTGTAAAATCCCTTCTGTCACTTTGACCTTCTGGTGGCAGGCAGCTCCACAGATTGATTACCTTTCATTGTAATGTCTAAAGAAAAAATCAGCAGCACAAGTGTTTGAGAGCAACACCAGCAGCAGGAATTGGAAAAAGGCTGGGAAGCAGAATACAAAAAAGAAATGAGAACACCATGAAAGGATGCTCACTCTGCCTTGAGGACTGTGTCCTCTCTTCCAACACATCCAAGTCAATTCTGCTGCTGCCCAGCTTCACACACCAGGTCCTTCCTCACCACCTGCACCTGCTGCTTCCTGTCAGGAAGCTGCTTCTCTCCTTGCCAGTCAGTCATGTCAGGAGCTACTGCTACACCTGCCCCCTCTCCAGGGACACCCCCAGCAGTAAACACCACAAAGATGGTGGGCAACACCAGCCCAGCCCTCTCCTTCAGAGAATCTCTTGTCAGAAAGAAGTGGGGTGGGGGTGGTACTAACCTGAGTCTCCAAGCTGGTGTAGGGACTAGGAGGTTCAATCTACAAAGAGAGCAGACAGAAACAGCCATTACTCTGGAATAGTGGAAAAGAAGGTGTTCTGAGCTGTTATTGGTCCAAAGTGATACCAGGAACAAACAAACCTGCTTGAAGAAGGATGCAGGATTATTTTTTAATTTTCTTTTAAGATTTACCACTTTTCCAGACATCTGTAAATCACACAGAACTTACAGAATCTCTACACTATTTGGATGAGCAAAAAAAGTTGCAGCAACAGGAACATACCAGAGGGCCATGTGCAGGCCCTCACGTCTTTGATTTGATGCTCTTTTACAATTCCTTGATTACAGCTGACTGGTTTGAAATCAGACTAATATTTGACTGGTGCTCCTGTCATTTCAAGGCATTAAGACCTTTTCAGAAAGTTGATCAAGACTTGATGGTGAAAGGGTTGGCCACATCCTTGGCAAATTTTTTCTTCTCAACAGCTGCAGTTAGCTGTGGTTATTTTGTTTTCCATTACATTACTTCCTAATTAAAGCTTCTCTCCAGTTCTGCACATTATAATGCAAGTGCACTGCACATTTTTTGCAGTCTGGCACCTTCCTTGGTGTCAAAATCTGAACTCTTAGCTTAGCCTGGCCAGAGGATTCAAACCTCATTAAAGAACTGCTAAACACAAAAGCACAAAATCGTCTATTTAGCCTGTTAATTAAAAGGTTAGCAAGAGATAACATCCCTGTAGGAAACTCCATCATTAGTGTTGTGGGATTAGCATTCAAGCAAAATCTTTAAAGGATGTGCTTTTAAAGTATAAGGAACATTTATAACCTCAGTGCTGCTGGTCCAGGTAATACTCTGCAAGGTCTTGCTCTCCACATCCTGTTTAATGGGAAAGCCTAACAGAGCAGAACCAGGTCAATGATGCTCTCTCAAACCCATCACATCTGTCTCAATTAGACACTTTAAGTTTAGAAGATTCTTGTCTATCAGATTATCAGGCTCCTGAGACTAATTTTGAATTTGGAGCCATTGTGATTCTCACTTTGGCTAAATCACAGAACAGAATGGGAAAAAAAGAGTGGGCTTCCTTCAAGAAACTACATATTCCTTTTACCTTTAATTATGCCTATAAAGCAGCTTTAAACAATCAGTATAAATATACTAAAGAAAAAACAAGCTATCAATCCAGGAAAAAAACTTTAAGGAGGAAATTGGCCTTGAAAGCCTTGACACACCTTTCCTCCACTCAGCAAGCCATGGGTCAGGCAGCACGGTGTGCACAGGTGAAAAAGCCCATGTTTGCCTCTGTCACACTGCTAACTCAGAACAGGCTGATGAAAGGCTACATTTAGCACCAGAGCACCATTATGACACAGATCTAGTAGATATTATCTGACAACTGGCCAAACGACACCAAGAGTGGAAGGAAACTGAGAAACCTCAATGAAATTCAAATATCATGTCATCAGCTAAGCCAGAGGAGGAAAGAAATCATCTGAAGGTGAGACATGAGGTGAGAGGACTCTCGTCCTTGGACTGCCTTACTCTAAAACAAATGATGGCAACACTCACATAGACTTAGCTGGGATAAACTCATCCATTTTGCAGCTGGACTCTTAAGCAATGCTGGTTTGGTCACAACACTGTCCTCCATTGTGCCACTCACATTTGTATCATAACAGGAGGATCACAACACTAGCAGGTGTGTGGGGCAGACAGAATACAAAGTGTGTTTAAATACAAAAAGCAAAATGCTGCTGTAACAAAGCACAGCTCAGCTGCACAGGCTCCCCTTTGGGAGATCATCTGGATTTTCTCAGTCGGTGCCAATTTGACTACAGACAAAAGCTTTTTCAACATGCACTGTTCACTTCCAAATGACAATATTTCCATAAGAGGAAGTAGCTACTGTATGTATAAAACATCCTGGAAAGATCAGGGGATTCCTGTAAGAGATAAGGCTTCAGACTATTTAAAAGCTAGACAAACTCAGTCCAGTATTTCCTGAATAGAATGGATTTCTTATGTTAATTACTAATTTCCAAAGCTTCCTGGCCAATGAATGCTGTAAATATAAACCAGGTTTTGAATGGCATTATTTCACCATGCCTGTGATCTACAGTTTTTCCTGTTTATTTCCCCCCCCCATTTGGCTGTGGTGAGTGGTATTCACTTGTGCAGTCACCATTGTGCAGCATTGCAAGGGGGATTGTTTTGCTCCATCATTAGAACAAACAACACTCAAATGTCACATTCACTTACAAATCATCTGAGGAAAAAAAAAGAAAGCTTGGCTTTTATGGGCAAAAGTATGAACAATCCAGGTTAACTCCTTGCCCAGCTCACACTTTTTTGCACAATTGCTAGAGTTGGTGATGGAGAAAAACCCAGACCTTTCTCCCAACTGCAGTTCAATGTACAACATTGCTGCCTCTCAGTCTGCACTCCACTGACTGTGGAACAAAGGGACATGGCTGGGTTGTCTCTGGATTCCCCTCTCTGCCTTCACAGAGGTGTTTTCTTTTACCCTGTTCCCAGCTGCCCACTCCACCTGTGCAGTTACAGGTACACTCAGGACAGCTCTTGGAGCCAGCCTGAGGGTCCCCAAAATACAACTGCAGAGAATACATCCCAACTCGCCTCTTGAAGCAAGGAAGGGATAAGGAATAATAAGGAAATTGAGAAATAATAAGGAATAAGGAAACTGAGGAGGATGAAGACGGTGGGAGGACATAAATGCAAATTTGATTTTCAACAGCAAAAGATAGTTTTAAAATTCAAGCCCAAAGTCAGAAAGACTTTCACTCCTACTGCAGGAAGAGGCATGTTCTTAAAATCATCTGCCTATCACTAGTGCCAAATAAATGCCATATTTTGGTAAATCCAGAGCTCTCCTCCAGCTCCTGTGCATGGCCTGATGACCACGTGCCCAGGAACAGCACACATGTGAGGGATGAGCCCACACACTTCTTTTTTTAAAGGTACAACCTCTGTGCTTTGTCCAACCTGCCTGCCCTCATTGATTATAAATTGCTAATGAAAGGCAAGAGAGCAAATTATCACACAGAAACACTCAGGAAAAACAGCAGAATAACTGACACCATTCCAGGCAAAGTTCTGGTTGGTCTGTGTATGTTCCACTTTAATTCTAGCAGGTTCCAGCAGCCTGACACGGAACCACAAGAGCTGTGATAACTAAACCCCAGGGACAACAGCAATCATCCCATCTGAAATTTCAGACTGCCATTTTTCAAGTGCTGTGAATCATTAATCTCCAGTGCTTGTGATCAAATGAAATCTGTAGTGGGATTGGAGTGTAAACACTATGACAGTGCTGTATAAACAGCCTGACACATTGATCACCTCTAAGGACTGATCAGGGTAAGACTCTGTTTACTGTTGAAAGGTGACACTGAGAACAGCAACTCAGCTCTGGGGTTTGGCCACCGTGTCTTTCATCATGGGTTAATGTCTCATTCCCATAAAGGAAACAGACATCTTTTCAAATACTTTGCAACTTTCCCAAAACAAAACTAAAGGATAGGAAGGGTTGGAGGAACTGAGGTACAGACAAACCACGTATTCCAAAGTCACATGGGAAATATGAGAGAAACCTGCAAAGTCTAGGGCCTTGACCACAAGACATGCCTCTCCCCCATGCCACAAAAGATGTTTTCCCAGCAGTTTCAAGAGACACCAGGTTTGACTATGGTGACTCCATCTTCTAATCACACATGACCTCAGCCTGACTGCAGGAAAGCCCAGGGCACAGACTCCAAGTGCTGCTGGCTGCACTGGACCTGTTCCTGCAGCCAAACCTCCTGCTCACTGCCCCTCCCATCACTTCTGGACTGCTCACCTTTGGTACCAGTGCAGCTCTGTTCAGCTTTGGTGAGTGCGACAGAAACTTCAAAGGATTTTTTACACTTGATGAGCAATTTTCACTCATTTCTAGTCACTCCTCTCCAACCCTGGAGGCAGCATGGAACTGTGTACGGCTTGGCACAAGGCAACAGCCTCCAGCAGCAGTGCCAGTCACAGGTGCCCCCACCCCAGAACCTGCACTGCAGCAGGTTTTCCAGGTTTTGTGCAGCTGGACCCTGAGACACACGGAACAACTGGCTTGTAAAGTTCTTTTTTAGTTTTATTGATTTGTTCTATGCCACTTTACAACTGAATCAGTTCTTTCAGTCAGCTCATGCCACTAGGCAAAGAGACTGTGCTGGTGCAGCAGAGGTGGCCAGCAAAGGCAGGAGCAGGAAGATACTAAGGAAGAACCAGCAGTTAGGACAGGATAAGAAGGCAAGTGGCAGTAACAAATGCCAGCACCAACACCAAACACTTCTTCCCATGAGACCACAGGTTCAGACAAAAATACATTGTATTTTCACCTAAAAGTGACATATCACATGTTCTCTCCAATTGCTCTGCAGCCTGCAAGTCAGGACCATGGAACAGCAGCTCCCTGTGTGGGCAGTGCTGTTTGTACAATTTGCAGTTGAGGATTACAGCTATCCCAGGGCACTGTCACTTTGTCTCTTCTGCTGACTCATTTTATGACCCAGAGGTTTGTTAGCCTGCCAGCCTGTGGTTTTTATCCTACACTTGAATGCGGCTCAAAACCTTTGTACGTTCACAGGAACGAAAAGCAAAACAAAACAACAGGATTTGGAGGGACTGCCTGGAGTGCTATTTCCCTGAGCTTCTGCCACCTCTCCACTAGTGAAGGGGAGCACAAGCCCACAAGCCAGGTAACCTCCCACACACCCTGAGGATGGTGGTGACACCAGTGCCCTGGAGCAGCAGCCAGGGCACCAAGGCATGGAGTTTCCCTGCAGACACGTCCCTGCACTGAAACCCAGCCTCTAATTACAGGAAGTGTTCAGTAACCTTAATTGTAACCCTTAGCTACAAGTCACATTAACAGCTGCCTCTGCACCACCAGCTATCTCACATGCTGACTTATTTGGGGAAGAGTGACTTCCCAGCAGTGCCAGTCCTGGGGCACGAGCTGCAGGGCAAGGTACAGGAAACCCTGCAGTCACCCAGAAAATGGTCTGGCAGAGCTGACTTTCATCACATTGCCCACCATCAGAAGCTGCACCAATGTCTGCAAAGAGTGAGCATTTCCAGGGTGGTCTGAGTAGCAGTGCAGTGACAAGATGTGGATGTGGAACAATCCCAGTCAGAGGTGCTGGGTGGTCCTGCAGCTCCTGTGAGCTCTCAGGCCACCAGAGTGTGCAGAGGCTGCTCCAAACCACCAAGCTGCCCTCGCTGCCAACAGCCTCACTGGTGCACAGCTTAACCAACCTGCTCTTCAGTAGCAACATGAGCCCACGTGGCTTCTGCCAGCCCTTAATTTTGACAAATGAACTGTTTGTGTGGCCAAATTGCAGAACTGATCCTAACTAAACACAAACCGCTGGGTGAAGATGTATTTACTCAAGATCATTTTCTCAACTCGTTTGCTGAGAAGCTGCAAAGAATGGAAGGACATCTTAATCCAGGACACCCACCAAAATTTAAGATGCAGATTAGCTCTATAAAAGTACTGTCTTGGGCAACACCCCTGAGTATAAAATATAGGCTCTAGACATTTACAACTTCCACACATACAGGGCTACCACCCCACCACCTCTCCTCCCCGTCTATCCCAACTCTGGATATTTTGCCACCAGAAACAACTGCAGCCTTTAATAGCTGATGGCTTTGGTACAAACTGTTCTAATCCTTGGCTAGTAAAATAAATCTGTATAGCTCCTTCAAAGCCAAAAATCTGAGGGTCTGTGTCTTCTCCCAAATAAACAATCGCATGCTTATCCAGCAGTGGAAGAGCAGATCAGTCAAATCTAAGACCTGCTAGTTCCTTGCTTTTCAGTAAAGATAAAACTGTTCTCTTGTCTGCAGGAGTTGTACAGAAGACTGTAGTCATTTACAGAACCTAAACTGCAGCAACACCTACTACTCCTCAGCTTACAATAACAGTCAGTGCCCAGAAATAGCCCAGAACTCCCCAATACCTCCATAAAAACCATCACCCAAAATAAATCCATACCATCTTACTGAACATTTAAGCCACTCACTGAATCTTCTGTCTATTACTGTTCCAGTTACAAATGAAGCTGGAATTAATCCTATCTTCAGTGTCTTTTACCACCTGAAAAGCATCTGCTGCAGCCAGCTGAGCACAGACCTGTGAACATAGCCAGGGCCAGCAACTGCAGCACACTGACAGCAGCAGGAGCTTCCCCAGACGTCTGTAAAATATGCCTGGTCACTGAGATGCTGCTGTCCAGCACTGCTCTGACATTTTGAATATGTCAGCTCCCCAGGCCAGACGTGCTGTCTCACAGGTATGAGGGACAGACAGTTAATGTTTTCACTTATTAACTCCAGGCACACTTATCTTTCAGCTCTGACACCTCAACACAGCACAGCTGCTCCAACACCACTTTCCAAATCTGTGCTTAAGAATGATACATCTGACCAGCTCACAGCAAGGGTCAACTGTCCTGCTTTCCTTAATAATTTATTAAGAGCTGGCAGGAGCCACAGCTTTGCTGCACTGTTCAGTTGTTCTAACAAACTGCACGGCTGGTTTCAGGTGGCAAACGAATTTCAGCGTGAAATGCAAATGTGTAAAAAGACAAGGAACACTAATCTAATGGATCAATAGAAGTGGGTTGCTTAGAGATGGCAAAGTGCACCGGATGCTGCTGACAAAGATCTTTCTCCCCATGCCCCAGCTCATCTCCGAAAGCCCCACACGCCCTCGCTGCTGTGAACCACAGCTTCATGCCCACTTCCCCAGCAGGTGCTGCTTTGGAAGCCTCCAAGAGGGCACCCCAGGAGGTACTGCCTGGGTTTGATTTTGAGTGTAATTACACTCATGGGTGTGAGTTATTTGTAGTTCTAGTGATGGAAAGGAAAAAAAATAAATGAAAAAACCACACATGTCCTTACGCAACATTTTAATAGAGCTGGAGGAGTCTGTATTTATAGAGTAACCAAGTGTCTTAAACAGCTATATAAAAAAGCACATGGAAGGAGACACTAATTCCCTTGAGAGTATAAGCATTGCATTTATAGGGGAAAAAATGTCCTGTCTGCCAACCATTCCAGTCATCATCTGTTATGAGAACAATCTGCCTGAATATTAACTGACACAGGACAACATGTAAAAAATCATCAAAAAGACCCTGACCAAATTTAAAGATCAGGCTCATTTGAAGTTTCCAGACAAGTAAGTTACCAGAAGCAAATTAAAGCCTGTACAGTAAGGAATGTGTTCCAAAGTTAAAGGAGCAGCTGAAGAGAACAGGGCAGGGCCAGTTTCAAAGCTGATGGGGGCTGTGAACAGAAATCAGCCAGTGAGCACAAGGGCTCCACGCTGCACTTGGAGCTGTTGCAGGTAATCGAGCTGGAAATCCACATCAAAGCACTTGGAAAAAAGAGAGACACGGTGGTGGGCCAGCTTAAGTGGTGTTGGCACAACCCCAATAACAACAACAACAAAAAGAAAACACATTTTCACCAGATTTGGCACTGCACACAGAAAAAGACACCCCAGCAGTCCCTGCTCTCAAAGCAGAGCAAAGCTCGGCTGTTCAGTGACAGCCACACTGGGAGTCACCAAATGCTGCTGTGAGCAGCAGCTCCAGGTCTGAGCCCTCCTGAACCACCCAGGGCCCTCCCTGAGAGGGGCACAGCCTGGCACAGAGCTGGGGTCCTGCCCTGAGCCTCTCCATCCTGCTATTCTCATGAGAAGGATCTTTCAAAAGAATAAACTGAGGACACCAAGAGGCTGGGAACACAGCCCTGGGTCTTTCTTGAGGGAAAGGGAAAGGCAAGGGAAAATCAGCTTTAAGAAAATCCAGCTAAAAATCTTGAGGGTAAGAGAACGAGAAGCAGCCCATACAGCTTCATACAGAAAAAAGCCTGCCAGACAAATTAAATTGCTTTATTTGTTCTTTGATAGAGTTAGAGATCAGTGGATGAAAGGAACACAGAGGAGGTCATATTTCCTGGTTTTCAGGACAGCACATGTGTCTCACGAAATCCTAATTGAAAAATTAATTCAAAAAGACTTGGGAAGGGGCAAGAACAGCACTGGAATTGAGAACTGGCTGCAGGACTGTAAACAAATGATAATGATAAATGGCACTGTATTGAGCTGAGGGGAGGTCATATTGAACAAATTCATTAATGACCTGGAACGGGGATTAAAGAGCACGCCAACAAAATCTGATGATTGCATTAAAGCTCGATTGTGTCTGACGGGTGCGAGGCTGCTGGAAGGTGAAGGGGACACGTCCAGCACCAGGATCCTGCTCCCAGATCCTTGGCAGGCAGGGCTGGCATGCTCCCGCCACAGCAGCCTGTCATCCATCGCCCTCACCCCGAGCTCACAGCACTGCACATCTCCTTCCCTGCTGGCCACCCTGAAACAAACAGAATTTCCTGCTGCCCAAGAGCCAAACGAGATGTGTGGCACACGTCAGGAATGCAGGAGTGCACTGACAAGAGGAAGTATGAGACCTCCCAGTCAAACAGCCAGGAAAAGAAAATCCCACCACTAAAAATAATACAAATGCCTTAAATCCCACCAAGTTGTGTTTTCATGAGCTTCCTGATATAGCTTAAAAAATTGTGGGATTATGGATTAAAGTCCCCGGTAAATCCATTTAGGACCAGACACTTCCTCTGCATGAACTTCCTACATTCCAATCTTTATGACAGGGGAGGAGAAAATTAAAGAAACAAAGAAAAACTCCTAACCCAAAACAACAGATATGACCGAAAAAATCCTGACTGAACAAACAACTTTTTGAAAAATTTGAATGAAATTTTTAACAACAGAATTTGGTAACAGTAATCTTTAAAGGAGGAAATAGATAATTTACTTTTTTTAAGTACAGCTGCTGATTTTCAGCTTTGGAAGTATTGAGGGTTTAGCACTAGACTTTGAGTTTTATCAATAAGCTACAGGAAAAGATAAAGAATATGCAGGTAGAACAGCAGTTTTGGCTCCCTTCTGCAGTTTTCATGCCAGAACTAAAACATATTTTTCCCAAATAACAGAACCTATCCATCATTTTTATTATCAGCCTGGATGCAGATCCAAGTTTCATCACTTGGTAAGTTAGGAAAACTCTCATTAGCATCTGTGTGTGTAGGGAGCCCATAAGAACACCTCATTAACTCATTAAAGAGGATTCTCACAGAGATTAGCTTTGTCAATCCTTCATTTAGCTACCAATCCATTCATGTGATGCTATTAAGCCCCTCATAAACAGCCAAGTGCTTAGTAATACACTGTAGGAGCTCAGGTTTGAACCCTACACTGGTGCACATTGCTGCTGTATTTGTGCTGCACCACCATGAAAATCACTGCAGCCCCAAAGGATCATTTATTTCCAAATGATGAGCTGGAGCCAACACGTTGGACTAAGATGAGACACAATAACAGTACCCAAACCCATGACTTCAAACCATTCTTAAACAAACCTTGCTCCACATCACACATTTGATGACATGACAAGAAACACGTACAGGCAAAAGAAAGGGTTGCAGTATTGCAGTGCAAAGCAACTGCTGCTCACTGCCTGAATGGGGGAACAGTCAGTGAAGAACCTCTCACCCCCATCCTTAATTGCCATGTTTTTCTTCCTTTCCTTCCCTCTAACCCCTCTTTTGTGCATCACTGCTGTCACACCATCTGTAATCTATTTTCAGTAAGCCACCTCTGCATAAACAGAACATCTGCCTCTGCCAAGAGAGGCTCCCTCTCTCTTCTGGAACAGGCTTCCAGCACTGCTTTGGCTCACTACAGTCACAATGATGACAGAGAGGCAAAACCTGCCACTTCCACATATCAGACAGGTATTGTGTGTTGGTAAACAGCAATTGTCATCCAGATGGCCCTACAGCAGCTTCATTTTGCACTGGCCTTCAGATGGCACAGTGACAATTGCTCATGTAAGAGCATGAACATGAGTCCTTTGATTCCTGCCAAAGCATCTCCATGCCCTACACTGCAGTCAGTGCTGCCTCCACACTGGGAGGTGTCAGAGGACTTCAGCCCATCTAAATTCATATCTTTAATACAGATGCACAATTTTATTTTCAAGCTGAATAATTCAAAGAACATTAATTCACTCCCATCTGCTTCAATGAAACAGATTTGTAAGATCCTAATTAGCTTGTGTGTCCACAGTACCCTTTTGACCAAGAGCATTGGGCTGGTTTTGGCTGTGGCTGTGCATAAAAGGCCCCACAACTCTTTACTGCAACGCAGTATCATCTCACAAACATTCAGCTCAGACCTAGCAACTGCTCTGTCACATCCAACCCACTTTGGAAAACATAAAATAATCTCTATTACTGGAGGATAAACATGGCAGCTTGCAGGATGTGCAGGGGAGGCCGAGCTGCCTGCCTGACCCCAGACAGCTGCCTGGGACCGAAGCTGTGTAGCAAGTGGCTTTCCAGTTTTCAGGAACTCAGACAAAAGATGCTATTAATGGCACCTGGGGCTGGAGGGGGGAAATCCTTGAACGTAAACTTTCAAGTCATTGCACACTGAGGAAGAGGAGGAAACAAGAGGAAAAACTTGCCCACAATAAAGGATTTTGTGAAAGGGAACTCCACAGCTTGGTAGTATCACAAGCACCCTAGGAATCTGGAGAATGAGATGGGAGAAACTGTGGGGAGACTGAAGTTAAAAACTGCACACTGCATGGTTCATTTTCCTGTAATTCCTTTTATTCATTGCTATAATCAACTTGACATGCAAAGCTGTTCCCAATTTACTGACAGCTTTTCAGCTGACATCTAGCTCTCAAGGTATTTTTTTTTTTAACTTAAATAGCTAATTATTCATTGCCTTAAACCAGGATATATAACAATGTCAGGAAATCATCTGTTCAAGTTATATCAAAAAGCCTTTGGGGATTAGTTCATCTCTTTTGTATGCTGCAGAAAACACTCACTTGTAAACAATTAAATCATCATTTGAAATCTGTCTACACTCTTAGCATCTCTGAATGTAGATTGAAAAACCATATAAACAAGTACCTTATTGTTACATCTAGAACCCAGGGCTGAAAGGTTTTCCTCCACAGTATCTTATTTGGTGGAGGCTGAATTTACAGGCTAATAGAGGCTCTCTGTAAAACCTGTAAAAAAAAAAAAAAATCTAAAAAAAAAGGAATAGCTGCTTAAGGAGACCAGTTACACTATTCTTAGGTTATGCTGAGTGCAGAAGACATGCCACAAGGCTATCAACACTTTTTGATACAGAGGCACTTGACCTCCATGTAACAGTCACGGCTGATAGAAAAAAAAGCATTTAAATTTAGCCACAAAGGCTCAGCCATTGGCCTGAATCTACAGGACCCAAACCTCAGAGCAGCCTGCTTCAAGATGCAAGCTCCTGCACAACACACATTAGAAGAGACCAAGGGACATCACTGGAGCAGAACCATTTAAAACTGGTTTTAGTTCCTATTTGAAATTAATCTATTGCCTTTTGGTCTCCTACTGACTCCTTGACTACATTTTTAAGGGCTGTAGTTCTGTAGAATACAAACACAATGTAAGCAGAACATTCCATAGGAAGAAGATCCATTCTCAGTCTGTCTTGGGCTGAGCACTGCAGCAGAAAGTCACCAAGCCTGGACAGTGCTTATCTGCACATCTCATTACAGCTGTGCAGCCTGAAAGCTTCCATCACCACCCCTGAAAGGGAGCAGTAGTATTCCACTACCCAAAGTGTTCCTTAGTTTTGAAAATTCACTTGGGCAAATATATATTTTACAACTACACTGGTCACTCGAGGTTTTCTTGAGAGTTATCCCTATGCTCAAGAATTTAACTCTATTCTACTTCTCTGAATCAAAAACCTGTAAAAGTACTGAGATGAAAGGCAAACTTGCTGTTACTGCTTCACCACTAATTGTGTGATTTTGGACCATTTAGTACCTTGATAAATGTTTTGGCTAATTGATTTGAATCACTGCAGCTGTATCCTTTTTATGATATAATTGCTGACCCAGTCAAGAGAACAAAACAAAACAAATTATCTTCCTTATGGAATGAAAGCCAAGTAGGTTCTTGTGAAACTACGACTTCCTTTCAGTTAGTGGAAGAAAACAGAGCACACAGCCAGAGGGGATGCAGACAGCACATCACTGATTCAGAGAGGAACTCCTCCATGGCCAAGGAATCCAGCAAGATGGAATCACTGAGGCACGGAGCCCTCAGCTCTCTGGCACTCAGGGTGCCTTTGGTCTCAAAAATGGGCCATGGGCACTTTCTGCTTACAAGTCAGTACCCAGATCTGGGACAGTGAGTTACTATGGTGGAAATTGAAAATATGACAAGACAGGAATGAATTTTACATATTTAAAGGGTGTTTCCCAACATCTTGAGTGCACAGCTGCACAGAAAAACTCACCTAGAACTAAAGGCAGAACTGTTAAAGCCAGCTCATCTCAATTGCCCAGAGGAGAGGTTTGGGTTAATTGTCTGTTTCTTTATGATTGTTTGGTTTGCGGGTTTTGTTTGCTTATTTGATTTTTTAACTAAAACTGAGGAGTACATACTTCAGTTTCTGACATGGTACCTTCAAGTAAATCAACACAGAAACTGCAAACTAGTGGGAAGGGTAGGCAGGTTCTCACCCAAGCATAAGGAAAACTTTCCTACTTGCTGGAACAAACCAGAACTTCTGAGAAGAGTGCAGACTGATCATCCAGGCTTAGTAAAAAAAATAATTACAAGAAGTTGGTACATGTACAACATCTCTTTTCTTGAAGCTCCCATCACTGATCTAAAGCGTAAATAAACACTGTTGCTCTGTCAGAGGCAGAGAATTTACTGAACATGACATTGCTAATGGCAATACTATACAAGACACAAGTGTTTCAGACAAAAAAAAAATCTGAAGAAGGTATTTCTTATTCTAACAATTCTGCAACTGACAGGTGACTGCTGGGCTGCAGATAGGAAATTCAGTTTTATCTAAGAGGAAACACACCTCAGCTCATTCTTTCGGTAGCTTCCGAGAGCAACAGTTCCTTTAAGTAAAGTCAATGCATATATCAAACACCTCTTAAACTATAAATAACAAGATTCCTGTATTTGAAAAATAATGCAGGTTTTCAACATTCTCTCTCTCATAGAGTAATTATGTTTTTAGAGAGGTAACAAGTTTTAAAATACAAAATTTCCACAGCAAAATCTGTTAATGTAATCAGCACTGTTCAGTTCTTTCTAAGGAAATGGCTTTATTTTTTTAAACAATCTACTAATTAACCTTTAGAAGAAACCATTTGATTTATTTGTATGATTTTGATTGAAAATAAGCTGAAAATTTCAGGGGAAATAAACCATAAGTCTACCTGAATGTAACCTAAAACTGCTCCTGTCCTATCATGCAGGTATGCTGGAGCTGACACTGCTCATGCCTATCATGTACCACATCTGTATCATATCAGAATTTGACTTTGGGGATGTTTTTAATTTGGGGATGTTTTTAATTAAAAAAGAGCAAGTCACCACATCTGACTCTGGAAAGGGCATAAGGGGTAGGTTTGTAAAGAAAGGATCATCAAAATAGCAATCACTGTTTTTTTAAACAGATGTCTTTGAAAGCAACCAAACACATCCTCTCATTCATTCATTAATTCATTCCTTAATGGCCAGGAGAAAGTATGAGCTCTGCTTCAGGGGAACAGGCTATCTGAAGGCAGGGCTTTCTCAGTAAGCAAGAAATACCATTGTTCTAAGCTAAGCAGAAACCTAGTGCACAGCCCTTCTGATCTGTTTCAATGGACTGAAGGTTAAGAAACTTCATGACTTTCTTCAACATGTGCTAATCAGGATCTTTAAACAGCAATGGATGGGCTTTTTCCTAAAGTTCTCCTAAAAAAGACAGCTCATTTCCAAAAAAGGAAGCAAGGAAATGAGCCTCTGAATTTTTGATTGCTAGCTGAGGAAAAGTAATACACAAAGCCCTGAAAAGGAGGAGTTACAATGCTGAAGTGAGATGACTCAGTACTGCAATTCAGAGCTCAAACCTGCAGCCAGCCCTTGGGAGGACAAGAGCAGGGGCCAGGGTGGTCTGGCTTGCATCAATCCTGGCCATGACTTTCTGAAAGTAATGAAAGATCCAGATGAGAAGATCACTGATGAGGAGATAAAAATACCATAAAGTAATGTTTGAAACACATAATTAATAAGTACTTCACAGCAGCAGAAAGGAAGCATTACTCTCCATGAACACAGGGACTCATTCATTCAAACACTGATGAGCTCAGCACTACCCTGATACAACCAAAATGCCTCTTCACCATTAAGGGATTACAATCCTTTACTCTGTTTATACTCACAGATATGGGAGTCTCTATTTCAGAGCATTGCTCTGCAGTAAGTGACTATTAAAGATGTCCACACCCTTCCCACCAGGAGACACATTGCCATGGTTTTTTTTTGACCAATGCTCTCCCAAAACTTCAGAGGGACTGGATTATTTTCCTTCCTATGCTGCATCACAATGGTTGTGAAAACCTTTCTCTGTATTTACCAGAGCAAGTCCTTTATGCCTTCAATAACTTAAGGCTGTAAGAAAGATTTAAGCCTAAATTTCTCATGAAAAAATAAAAATGAAATTTTAAGAGAAACCTCTAAATTCAGTAACATGAGTTGATCACCTACTCAGGAGCCAATAAAAGTGTATTTTTTTAAATGCTTAACACTTTATAAATCCATTTGACTATTCAGTAACTTTGCTTTTTGTATTAATTTCTCCAAAATCCACTTTCTTACTGCATGAGATGTAAGAGCAATTAGAATGCTCTTTCCTTTCACATGTACATCCTGGGAAGTAAACAATGCCATATAAATCAGACTTTTACTGAAAAGGGAGATTATTGTATCACTTTACAGCAATCTACTACAAACTAATTCCTTCCAATTAAAAGCCAAATATGCCAGCTGATGGTGTCTAAGGAAAAGAAAAAGTATCAGGAATAAACTCTAATGGCAACTCAAGAACAGGTCTTGAAGGCAAATCCTTTTGTCCTGCACAATCAGTCCTTGTTGATGGCAAGGCAGAGAGCTCTGAGAATGCAAACACTCACTGTGCTGGTATCCTACACCATCAGCACCAGGGCTCTAACTTTGTTACTTCCCTGAGGAGCAGCAACTTCCTTTGGGCAGCAGCAAGGCAGTGTGGCTTTCCAAGGGCACCTCACAGCCAAGTTTTACACTGGGGTGAAAGCAGGCCATGGAGTGTGGCTGCCAGCAGGCACCCACTCCCAGGGACACGGGGCACAGCAGGGCTCCTGCCAGGCTGCCCTCACCTGTGACACCAGGGGGACACAACACCTGCGATTCTTGCAGCGGGAGGCGGCCAAATTAAGGAATAATGATTAGGAGGTTTTAAAAGCCATTATGAATGTTACAGGGCCTCACTTTTCTTTTCCTTGGACAAAAAGTTGCTTGACTGAACCCAAAAGGAAGCTGGGACTGACTCCTGAAAACAGCAATTACCCAAGAGAGCCAACCCTCAAAATGTAGCTGAGACAGGGCTAACCTGAGACACCAGCTGAACAGTGTCTCCATTTACACACCATTTTGTCTGCTGTTCTTGCAAAATACTAGCCAAAATTTTTCTCTTTTCACTACATGAAACAATGGCAATATTTGCTTTTCAATTTTTAGGAGGTCACCAACAGTTTTAGTGTAACCTTAACATTTTGAATAGTATTTTCCAGCTCTTTGCAATGGACACAGACACAAATGGTCAAGCCCATTGAAATTCACAATATGAAGCAGATGCATGTACTAGGCACACCAGATCTAACATTTTGCACCACAATATATTTAAACTGTTTCTGAGCTGACATCAGACACTGCTTAAATTCAAGGCAGATAATGGATGGACAGTAGCACCCACAGCTCAAAGCTCTGGGCAACTTCTGCATCAAGAACAAGTTGCAAAGAGCAGTGGAAGGTAACTAGACATGTTCAGGGCAGGAGTGGAAGCAATCTGCACTAATGCAGGAGTGTGGGGAAGGAGAGCCATTCTGCACAGCTCTGCTCCCAAAGGAATCAAAGGCAAGGCCAGTCTAGTCAGCAGACCAAGAGTTACCCCATCCTGCTTGGTCTAGTGCTTAAAAATTAATAGAAGTGCAAAACAAAATACTGGTGTTAGGCAAGCAACATAAATTACAAGTCTTTTTTACTGTCAGGTGAATATCAGTATGAGCAGAAGTCTGAAGTATGTCATCACAGAGTAACCTGAAAGTGATAAAAAGATCATCAGCTAAAAAGAAGCAAAGCCCTCCTACACCTTAATATGTAATGCAAAAGTTCCTTACTTTGGTTCATACAGAAATAGCAGAGCTAAGTTGATCACTCACAGACTATCAAATAACATGTTCTTATTCATATCCTCCAACAGCAGCCAACAGCTGGGAGCCAGTGGTACCACTTGTCACAGATCACCTGGCACACCACAGCCACTTTAACCATGAAGCCAGCTCAGGGTTATACAGATGGTCCTTAAAATATTCTGTACACTGTCATTGACAGTTGTGGCCAAGAGCAATTTGAATTGTGTAGCTTAGAAAATCACAACAGCAGCCTGCCCACGTACCAGTAAATAACAAGGATAAGCAACTTATTAATAAATTAAACCAACCTACACAGAGTGCTTAGCAGGAGAGGACTTGTTTGGGATTTCTGCAGGGTGTATTTAAGTATTTCTGCCTGACGTAGCTTTTATGTCAGGGAGGTAACACAGTAGAGCTCACTGAACTTAATTTATGCTCACTATGCAAACCACAGCCAGCTGTGAATTTATTAAAATCCTCATTGCAATAACCATATCACTTCAAGCATGAAAGTCATACTTCCACTTTCAGGCTTAGTCAACTGATTTAAAAAAAAGGAGGGTAGGGTTAAGATAATAGTGTTAATAGTGTTTAGGTGATTAAGATGAAAACATGACCAACTGAATAGATCCTACAAAGCAGGCCTGCTCCTCCTTGCAGCTGTCCCCAGCAGATTCTCCTGTGGGAGAGCCCAAGCCATGGGCCTGGGGCTCTGATCCCAGCCAGGCTGGGACAGCAGGCCTGGCAACCCAGAAAAACATGAATGGGTTTTGGTAAAGATGAATGATGCATGCACACACACAAAATGAACTGCTAAACTCTTGGACACACCCTTCCATCACCATTTTAGAGCCATCCAGCAGCTCCAGTCTTCCATTTACTTGGCAAATAAATGAATTTTTCAAAACTGCTGAGACCACCTGCAATGGCCAAAGGTAGTACTACCTGTGGATAACGTGGAGAGAGATATGTCTTCTTTAATGAAAAGAAACATGAATCCAGACAAACAAGGGCAGATTCAGGCAGCCAGGAGATGAGGTCTTGATTTCTTATTGTAGATCTGCCACCAGCCCTTTGTGAGGCCTTGGGCTACCTTTTGTTTCCTCATCAGATGTGGCAGCATATTCATACACATTTACAGGCACCACGCTTGTAGTGAGGTCAAACAAAATCAGGAATCTTTTTACCAGATCATCCTGCAGATTTCCAACATTACTATCAAGTGGATTACTCTAACCTAATCCAATCTAAAACAATTTGATGGGGAAAAAGCCCTCTGATATTTCAAATTCATACTATAGCACAACTTCAGCAAAATATCATGGGGGTACCTCCTTTGCCTGAGGGCTCTCACCCTTTTAAGAGTTCAAAGGCTCACCACAAAAACAGGTGTGACAGCATTTCAAAAAAGGCTGCAACCTCATTTTCTTGTCAAGTTGCAAACCATAGTTTGCAACACAGCAACTGAAATGACAAAAATTACTTTTGTGATAATCTCTGCATTTATCTTCTTTCTCAAAATCATGTAATATGGCTTTACCCTAAAGGGATGACACCTGAAATTAATATAATCATAACTCCTCATTGGCCTATTAAATCAAAACTGTAAGGAGATAAAAGTTAGCAATAAAAAATTAATTTAATTCCTACCTAAAGCTGGGTGGAAATTTCACTGTATTAATTGAGGTCAGTTTGCAGCCAGGCTTTGCTCTGTGCCTCAGTAAACTGCATCCTATTAAAACAATGTTGTGGAAATGAACCAAGCTCTAGCACTGCTGCCTCTCAGACAGGTACCAGCCAGCCCCAGCTCTCTGCAGCTGATACCCACCCCAGGGTGCCTGGCCTGTGCTCTCATCACCTACACTGCCCCAGGAAGCACAGCCCCAGGGCACTGACCCCAAACCCAAACTGCAGAGAGCAGGCATCCAGATCCCATGCACAGCAGCATTTCCTGAGTAAACATGCCAGACATTAGACTTTGTTGTTGTTGTTTAAATGCTGTGTTTGTAGAATGGAGCAATAAAACTTATTGCAGGTAATGCTGGCAGGCTACTAGGCTGGAAATTGTATGTGAGAAACAAGGGCATCCCAACATGATGTAAGGAGGAAGCAATGGTGATCCCAATGAAGGAGATACAGCCGAGGTTTCCAAAAGGAGCCAACTTTACTCAAAACTAATGGCATCTGCATGTCTAAGTGTCAAACACTCTTCAAAATTACAGGTGTTAACAAGTATTCAACTGGGACTTAAATAAAGTGGCAAATGCCCTCTGGATGGTGCCAGAGATCTGCACTCTATTGAAGTTCTTGAAAATTGTGGGTAGCTGCACCCATAATGAAGTGGGTTCCACATATGTACCCCAAAAATCCCAAAGCTCAGCTTGGGAGCAGTCTTTACTTTAAATGATGCATTTTGACTGCCTAGCATCACTTTTCAACAGAAAATCAATTTGAGACAGCAGGTGAGTGAGAGAAAAAAAAATAAAATACAGTATTTGCTTCTCACATGTGATGTTGGCTCATCCTTGTCAATAAGAGCAGCCGAGATGCTCCTAATTGTGTCTATGTAACCACTGACCTTTAAAAGAAAAAGGCATTTCATTTCAGAGCACTCAAAATTCCTGAAAAATAAATCTGTTCTGCCAACAGAGGACATGTCATCACAACAAACAGATATATAATGCCATAGGCAGCAGCAAATTGTTTTCAGCACTACACAGATTATCTGAGTAATCTGAGTATTTATGCAAAGCTGTGAGGTGCTGAATGTACACCATGGATGATCTGAGCTGGCCAACTTCAGCCACTACAGCAATGTAAACCAGCCCTCAGCAAAACCCAACACACAGAGCAACCCTGCTCATGTTTACAGGAGCAGGAGACATTTCTACAGCACCCTGGCTGTGTTCAGCCCTGGCCTCACTGCATCACACATCTGTACAACAATAACAACTTTCTTAAAACGATGTAGCCCAGTACAATGACATATGTTAAATATAGCCACGGGAGAGCTGGGAGCAGAAATCCATGAATAACTGTATTGATTGCAGTAAAGAAAACCTGGACGTATTTGGAGTGGAGACATTTCCTGATGAAATTCTTTCCATTTGGTAGAAACACAGACATTGTCTTACACCTTTCCACACACTAAATCTGTAAAACAAAACTCCAGACACTACTGTTAAGAGTTCAAGTATCTGCTCAACTATTGTTGCAGACAGGGACAGAAAATGGATCTTCCAGCAAAAAGAAAATCTGATGCTTTGAAATTAACCATAATTCTTAATATCAAACAGAAGTTGGAAAATTTGAATTTAGTTCTATGAAAATTCTAGATAAAATTTTTTGAATGTTTTCTATGCTTGCACTTTAGGAGATGAAGAATTTACTCTAATGCCCACAGTATCCCACATGTAGAGTCACTACCAGGTACTATATATTCAGACCATATTGTAAGGAATGGGATAGAACAAGATGACAACACTAGGAGGGTGGCAGAGCAGTAGCCTCTCTTCTGGCCCCTAGCTCTTTAAAGTCTTACACTGAGTTTTCACACATGAAAGTGCATTTCCCAATGTTAACAAATAAATAAATAAATAGACAGATATTCTACACTGACTATCCAATCTGTATGGGAAATTCCTCAAGACTCTGGCTGATACCCAGACTAAGGTTGGTTTTACTACCCCTGAAAATTCAGGCAGTTACTTTATGCAAGTATTACCGGTTTCAAGAATTGGCTCTATTGCCAACAAGCATTAGGAAACTTCCCCAGAGACGACTCTGCCCTCCTGAAAGCCACAGGCAGTACTTTTGAGTCACCTCTTGGGGTGGCAGTAACTTGCCTGGCACGTTATCCTTTAACATCCCAACTTTGCGTGCTGCTGGTCCCAGTTTCACCCCCTACAGCAGATGACAGGAGCTAGTGCTGGTGGCTCCACAGCTGGGCCATTTTGTGGCCACCACACAGCACTCTGAGCAAACAGGAACTGGCCCAGCCACGGCCTGGCCTCAGGCACAGGGTGCCACAAGCACCCAGCAGAGCTGGGCTGAGGCTCTGTGCAGAAACCCTGAAGAGGAAGGGCTGCAGCAGTGAGAGTACAGCCCACACAGCTGGGATTCACAGGGGCAAAGAGAAAAACGAAAACCAAGAGTGGCTACAAGATGAGGAACAGTGATAATAGCCAGGGAAAGGGAGGAAAAGGTAGATAGTAAGTTTAAAAGTAGAAAGCTGAGAAAGATCTTTGCAGGAAGCACAGATGGGAGCTCCTCTTTGTGAGCATCTACCTGTCTGCAGGGGCTGACAGAACATAGTGAAGCACCCAATGCTAGCATCATCTCCATGACAGGCACTTCAGCAAAAATAAAATCTTTCTCTTCCTGAAAGCTTAAGCTCTGCCCTGAAACATAATCCTCTGCTGTTTGCTTTTCTGCTCATCTCCTTCCATCAATCATTTCAAGTGCTAGGAACCCCCAGTCCTTGCTGTACCCAACACAGTTTTCATTGACAATACCTCTGCTACCCTTCCAAAAGATCAGAATTTCAAAATCTGCATTGTAGGACACATCTAAATTCCGTTTTAAAAAAAAGGCCTACAAACATGCAATGAACATGCAATAATCTATATTGCTGTGTTTATCAAACTTCCTCAGGGAATCCTCTGCATAGCATTTAGAATCCCTTTGCACAAGACTTTCAGCCGTGCATGAATTAGATTTGCAGTGAAGAACAGTATGAGAAACCCCAGCAGGCAGGTGAAACAGTTATGTTCTAGCACAGAACAGCTCCCCTACACCCAATAAAACTCCTGCCTTGTCATTTACTCACATTTAAGTGTTCATCTTTCTGTTACCTAAGCAGCAGCAGGAAGATTTCTGTCGCACTAATCCATACTGTGTGAAACAGAGATTTGAAGCAGGGAAGCAATGTTGAAAGTACTTCCAACCAACGCAGTAAGGAGCAAGAGCAGTACATCCTAAATTGGGGGCTCAGGATCATCACCTTACACACAAGTCTGCTGCAAATGAGAAATCAACACCAGCACAATAACAGCTCACACCAACTCACCAACTGTGAAACAGAAAGTGCTTGTAATGACCAGAGGACATGTGCAGGAGAGTAGAACTGAAACCTGCAGTTGTGCAGGACACACAACCTGTTCACTTCAGATGAGACTGGTGAAAATAAATATGCAAATGAAGACAGAGGCTACCGACACTGTTATCAAAGCCCAGTTAATTTATTTTTCCATCCATTATGCCTAGAATGCTTGGGCAGAAAAAAACAAATGTATTTATTTTTCCAAAGCTTTTGCTCTCTCTGCTCACACACATGCACATGGAGACACTGTCTAATGCCTGCTCTTCCCTGGAAGCACATGCCCCAAGGAGCCCCCTGCCTGGCAGAGCTGCTGAGGATGTGATGCTCAGCTGCCCTGACCTGTGTGGTAGGTGTCCCACTGCTGGAACCCCTGAGAGCAGCAGCACTGGGGTCACTGGCACTGCTGCCCAAGGCACACAGATGGAACTCTGATGGGCTCCCCACCACTCCCAGGCTTTGCAATGTACAGTTTTAACAGGGCTGGCTGCTTTTGAGGCACTGTGAATGAGCCAATATCTATAACTGTGATTTTACAACGTGACTGAAGTGTCACATCCCAAGCAGTGCCTGCAAAAGACTGTCCAAATGCAGATCAGGCCACAGCATCCAGAGATCCCAGAGAGGGAAAAGCTGTGCAGCCCCATCACACAAACCCATCTGACAGGATCTTGAAATAAAGCCTAATACAAGTTTCTCCCTGACAGAGTCCACACCAGGCCTCTTGCTCTCCAGAGAAACAAAACAGGCATTTTTGTATGGAAACACTCTGCTCCTTTGCCTCCTGAAGACTTTGAAATCACATGCACTTATTAGTTATTCCATGCAGGCGTGTGAACCTTTGCACTTGGATGTTGAAGAAAAAATTTATCCTTGACATAAAAATCAATCACATTAACAGTGCAACTTTCCAAACTCCTGCAGGTTCACTTCAAAGAGAGCACTAATTCTTTTTCTCACTTTGAATGAGCCAGATAAAGTGTCTGCTCAGGGCTTTGTTTATAGGAATTAAACATTTATGTGAGATCCCTGAGAATTTTATGTAGCAGCATTTAGCAGAAAATTAATGTTTCCAGCTAATTTTTATTTGAATTTGTATTCCATACCACAGCATTTTCTTATGGTATTGTACTGTAGCAACTGTTTCAGAGCACCCAAACTTGTTCTCTTCCAAACTAGGAAAATTTGGCAAATCAATCAGAACTTATGAAGTATTTAAAACAAAAGGATAAATGGCAATGGGAGAAGTTTGACAAGCTGATGAATAATCAGAAAGCTAAAGGCAGAACATCTTAGCAGAAAATGTTACAAAGAAGTAATTTATTCCTCACAGAGTAATAAGCCTCTATGAGATAAAATTCAATTTTTAAAAGGTTTACCATCCCTGCAGTTCATGGGCTGGTTTAATTACCATGGTTAGGAAACTATAATTTTGTTGCCAACATGACTTTTCTGAAAGCAGCAAACAGCAACACATACCAAACCATGTCTGTAAATCAATCTGCTGGGAGACAGAAGTTCTAAATGAATCAAAACTCCTAGTAAACAGTATGCTGTAGAACAACCCTTCAAAGATGGATGCAAACAGAGCAACAAACCTCTGAAGACAAACTGGTAGAGCAATACAAAGGTAAACCCCACTAAGCACAATTTCAGGAGATGGTAATAAAGCTCTAAGAGTCCTGCCATCAAATCCAAGAGGTTTGAATAGAAAGCAAGCAGCCTGCCTCTGATGTTAGCTCCACAAAAGCCCTAGGACCAACTACTTTTGTTAAAACAGCAAAATACTCATTTGGAAAAGGCATTTTCCTGAACCATTTAGATGGCAGGGAGGCAGAAAAGAAAAACTGAAAATCTGGAAGTGTGTGGAAACCTGCAGCCAAACATTTCTTTTGTAACAAACTGCAGTTTCCTGAAGTCAAACAGATATTTATTGCAAAGCTGCCTTCAAACCAGAAGCACATTCTCCTCTCTGGGTGTGTTTGCTTTGCCTTTTTCACAATGCAGACCATCATTGCATGTCACACAAAAGCCTCTGAATAACCCCACTGGGAGTGGGGGCCTCTCTGTGCTGAACATATAGCAAAATAACATTCCTGCTTCAAAGAAAACTTACAAGATCCAAAGAGACAAAAGACTCAATCCAGAAAGAAAATGAGGCACAGAGGCCACCAAAGGCCACAAAAAAAGGTCAGCAAGAATAAAACTTCCGAGTTCTGTCCCCTTGTATGCAGTATTACCCCTGCAGAGTCAAGAGGTCTCCCAGCACGGACTGATCCTTTCTCCCAGTCCCAGTAATAAACTGTAACATCCTCTGAAGTCAGGAGGAGACACAGGACAATGAGGGAAGCTACTCTTGCACTGTGCAGAACAAAAGTCATCCCTATAGGGTCTGCCTCACAAGGCTTAAGTGCAGAGTTCACTTCTCCACAGGAACCAAGATAAAGATCACTCTATATTTAATTTAACTGAGGTGAAGTTACTGCAGCAGCACTGGACAACTTCACTGAGGCCTGAACTGCAACTTATAACATTAATTTGGAATTCCTGCTAGAACTCAGAAAGTCAAGGTTTATTAAATTATCAATGCTTTAGTAATCAAAAAAATAATTCAGGCTATGAATTAATTTGAAATTATAAAACTAGAGACTCTTCACTTAGTATTAATTTATCCATCTTTGGATGCTTTATCATGAATAGCGATTGGTTCATTATATATTCTTACCCTAAGATACATTTTAAATGTGGTTTAAAATTCTAAAGATGGCATTACCAACTGAAATGTGGCAGCAAGAACTAATTTAAATAGAGAACAAATAATGAATACAGTGATAGTTTCTGAAAAACTGCCAGATGACAAAGAAAAACTAACAAGGTCAGCACCTCACTTGCTATGTCATCTTGTATTTCTCCAAGTTTAATACAGGACTTAATTTGGAGCATAAAATAATACGCTTTTCCAACTGCACACATGTTTTACTTTGAGAGAAAGCTCGGAGGTCATTGCACATTACATTCTGCTGTCATATCTGTCCTTTCGATTTTTTCAAGCTAGAAAGATGCCAACAGGCACCAGGAAATAGAGGTGCATAGGAGTTACTTTGTGCATCAGCTCCTGCAAGGCTTTAACAGGCATCACCCCTCCATCCAAGGTGGTACCTGTGACAAGTTGTTACCTCAGCTGAGGTTACAAGGTTCTGTTAAATTATGATGACATGCCCTGTCTGCTACTGAGAAGCAACTCTCACACACAGGGAAAACACCTCTTCAGATCTCTTAAAAGTAAAGGAATAAAAGCAAGCCAAGAAAGGAGGATCAGCTCTTTATTTGATAGAGAGATTTTTAATGCAGTTTTTAAAACAAAGCTATCATCTCCGTGATACAAAGAAGCACTACCCATCTTATTCCAGGATTTAGAACCTCAGAGGAAACTCTCAACAAATGCATTGCGACAATGAAAATGGGTAATTTATTTTGAATATTTATTTCTAATCTTTCAGGCAATGCCCAATCATGGCAGGATGCTGCTCATGACTTTCTCACAACTTTCTCTAGCAGTGTCCTATCAACAGCTCTGGAATGGAATTGCTCATTGCTACTCTGCAGACTCATCACTCCTCACCTCTTTATCATCTATTTTGCTGATAACTTCAGCAGACCAGCGAGAGCTCATTTTCCTTTGCAGAAACTGAACTGTTTATGCTCCAAACTCCTGATGATATAAATATAAATACCGGGGGGGAACCCACAGAAATTGGCAAAAGATGGGCAGGGTCCCACTACAACCTCTATAACCAAGGAGACTGCAAATAAATGCAAGATATCACACCTTTATGCTGTTAGAAAGGTCAACTGATTATCAACATTTGTTTTAGATAGAGACAGACTACTTCCCTTTCCAAATCCTAATTGTGCTTTCTCTTCCAACTGTAAAAGAAAAAATTGTGCCAGTTATTTTGTCATGGAGTAAACAGGAAACAAAACTTGGTTAGCGGTTTTTGTTATAAATACCAAAGGGAAAAGTTTCAAAAAGGAAAAAAAATAAAAAAACAACAGTAGCAGGCAGATACCACTTGCCAACTAACAGAGTAGAAAAATTTAAAGTTCCTTAAAAAAAACCTGAAGGCTTTACACAGCTTTAACCTGAAATCGAATGTGACAAGAGCTTTTGGATGTGCTGCAAGAGACTAACAGCAACAACTTTAGTAAGAATGAAAAGCTGGTTTGTCACAGCAGCACAACTCTGTGCACAGCCTAGATCTCCAAACACCTGAGCTGTGTATGAATACAAATTTCATCTTATTTGTTGAAGTTCTCTTTCCTCAAGATTCACTCTCCATAGATCCTTGTCTTCCTCTAAGCAGCAAAATGTTCACTGGGAATCTAAAGCTGCTTCATGCAGCAAAGTCCTACATCAATCTTTTATTGCAGTAGCTGGGATGGGCCAACACCCTACTGCCTTTCAGGGAGAGCATTCACCCTTTGATCTCCAGCTTCCCATAGCAAGAAATCTCCTCCACCACAGAGATAGGCATATATATGCAGATAAACATATCCATGTACAGATATGCATATATGTAAATATACATACTTAAGGGTGGCTGATTTGTCAGCAAATGGGGCATAGGGGAGCATTTATTCTAAGTGCATTTATTTATACCATATTTGAGACAAGTGTGTTTCATAAGCAAGGACAAAAACCCGTAAATGCTTTGCATTGGCAAATGAAGCCTAAACATCAGCTCAGGGCGTTGTTGCATGTGCCACAGTATAAATGTCACAGCACACTGCACTGCCTCAGCTGAGGGCAGAGCTTGCTTTGCCTCTTTGGTGATGTGAGCCAAAGCTGAACTTGATTATGAGTAAGAAATGTTAAAGGAAACATCAACCTGAGCTTAGAGAACAAAATGTCAACTTGGTGAAAAGCTCCAGGTGACTTTGACTGCAGTCAGTCACTACCAATCACTACTGAGTATTTCAGGTCTTACAGCTCTGCCAGGACTTTATAACTCAAAGGACAACAGCCTTAAGGTAAGTCTTAACTCCTTCAAAGTAATAGGTTGGACTTGATGATCTCAAAGGTCTTTCCCAACCTAGTTAATTCTGTGATTGGGAATTTTTCCATCAATTTCAGGAGTTGAGAATTCACTACATATTCAATGCTACATATTAAAGGATAATGGACATTGCCATTTTATTTTAACTCATAAGAGATCTTGAAAAGATAGAAACTAGAAATATCAAGCACAGTGTCCTTGAGCCCAGCTAACAGAAACACTTAGCACCATGTAAAGCTCCAGCACAGTGATGTGGATGAATCACACACAAATCTATCAAGAACAGTACTTAACCTCCACCCTGAGCTCTCCTTCCTGTCTGCCCTTTGGGATTCCAACACACCACAAACACAGACATGTCCTACTAAGGCCAGGACATTACCCTGTGACACCTGCACTAACTTCCAGTTCCCCTAGAGATTCTGTTCTTCATTTAAGAGACTTCAACATTAGAAAATTCACAGGTTTCCTAAGAAATTCCTTCGTATTTAACTGCTTTTACTGTTGATACAGTTTATAGCATTTCAAACACTGTTTGCAACCTTCCCATTACACCACACCACATTATGCCATCATTGTGGGGCACAAACTGCAGTGCTCTTTGAGAAGATGTTGATAACCCCTCATTCATTTTATTCAATATCTGAAAGGACTGTGAGTTCATATCAAACATGAAGCATTTGCCAAGGTCCCTTGCTGCACAAATAAAAGCTACATGACAGAAATACATTTCCAGAGGCATTATGCTAAGCACCAGCTACAAAGACACTCTACAGAGTATGCAAGTGCACAATGTGAATGTCTACAACCACTTTCTTTTGCTATTGATCAAAGTTGGTCTATCTCAGCAAAAAGGTGACAAAACTGCTACTCAAATGCTCAGAAACAATAAATTATTTTTGTTCAGAAAAGGGATGGAAGAACAGAAGTAGAGATACACATCAGTGAGAATAAAAATGAAATGGATAACAGGAAAATCTGATCTTTATAAAGAAGAAAGGTGTGAGCAAAGAGGAGCACAGATGTGGACATGAAAGCAAATTTCCATGGCATGCTAAGGGAAGAATCCAAACAGAGAGTTCATCTCTGCCCCAGAGCTGTCCTGCAGGTGAATCAGCCACATGGTGTGGGCTGAGGGGTGGCTGAAGGTGCAGCCTCCTGCAATCAGCCCTGGGCAGAGGCTGTGCCACAGGGCAGGGACAGAACAGGAGCTGAGCTCCCACAGGCCACTGCCTGGGCTAACAGCAACTGCAGCTCAGCCTGGTGGGGAATGAACCAGCCAGCTTTCAGCAAACAGGGATTCGAGGATAAGCACAGCAACCAGCAAGTCAGGAGTTAGTAGCATAGTAACAGAAATCAGCTGCTCTAAAATAATTTAATCCTACACAAGTTGCTTCGAACTTCTCATGAGCTAAGTGACTGAAGTTACCTTCCAGCAGCAACTGAGACCTCTAAAAATCCATGAAATGCATAGTCTGAAATCATTATTAAAACACAAGTCCTCTCAAACATATGCCAAGTGTTTCTGTTTTATTTTTTTAACATAACAGCAGGTCCTGCAGCAACAGACAGAGCCTAAGTGGTGAGGTTCCTCAAGCTTGCTCTAAAGCCTTAACAGACTCCTGCTCTCCTCTACAAACCCTGACCTTGTCTGTAGGCAAACTGTGAGAGCTGCCTAAGATCAGGGCATCCTGCAGGCACCCTCTGCTCCCAGGGCACATCCACTGCTGTGGCACAGCTCCACTGAAGATCTGGATATTGTTTCTGGCTGCTTCTTCTTCACAACTACATCATCAGATAAAGATCTTACTCTCACAAAAAATTTTAAAAAAAAAGGAAAAAAAAGCAGGGAGGCAACTTGACCAGAGTAATAGCAAAGAGTTGCTTTGTCACAACATACAGCTTGCAACCAACTCAGTTATTCCTTTTTCATCATGTGTAGAAAGGTACTTACAAAATTGTTAAAACCAGCATAATCTGAGTTTATCCAGAATTAAAACAGCTGTGAAGGATTTCTGTACAATACTGATTTTGATTCTAGTTTTGCTCAACCATGAGCAACATAACTGCCCCCAGGATGGCAAGCAATTGTCTGTTCATGTGGTCATTCCTCCAAGGATGGGACCTGACCTCAGCACATTGCAGCATCCTCACAGCATTTCCATCTGGCAAGAAATGAGCTTTTGCCTAATTTAAGCACATCTGGGTAATTCATTAGGTGGTTAATAAATTGTTAACACAAAAGGTATTACTCAGCAGGCCTGTTCAACTTCACAGGAAGTTTCCTTGTGTAGGACTGAATTGTTTGGTCCACAGATTTCTGGACACAGAAGTTGCAGCTGAGCAATGCCTTGAGTAGTGCCTTCTGTATGAACTATACCACCAGCAAGGAAACATCTGTGTTCATTTTGTTTATTCAGCAAGCTTTGGAGCATTAAGGATAACAGAAAAGCTTCTCAAGGACTTATGCTCACAGTCAGCAGCTGGAAGGCCAAAGGTTTGGGGGTTTGCTGTTTTTTTCCCCCCTTCATACACACACTTAAGGAGATTGGTAATCTTAAAAGAAATATTAGGCTTGCAACTGTACGTTCAGAAGATACTCTTATTTATGCTGATACATGCAAACCAAATGACTTCATAAATATCTGTGTTAAACCCTGAAAAATAAAATGCATAGAATTGAAGCAGCATAAGCTGCTACTGGCAAGTGAGCATTGAGCTGTGGGAAACATTACCTTTCACTGACTTCCTCCAGGCTGAGATAGGTTTGGGGCCACAGATGTGTGCAGCTCACAGAAAAATGATCCCGATTACTGATGTAGCAAAAAGAAGATAAAATGAGCTCCCACCACCAACTGCTCCAAAACAGAACCAGCTGCTGCAAAGTGAGCCAGGCACAAACCCAGCCTGGAGCACTGGGAACGGAATCTAACCATCACTGTCCAGACCTGGACCACCCATCCCACCACATCAGGGTCTACCAGACAGCTGAAGTAGAAGGGTCTCTTCTCCTGGGGCAGGAAAGGTGCCTGCACAACCACCTGGGCACCTCGAGGGCTGGCAACTGCTTCTTAACTGACAGGTTCAGGTTTGGCTCAAACAAATTCAAGGCTCTGAAACTGAAACCGAGAAAAGAGCACCTACTTCTGGGAATCCTGCACAAGGTGATGCCAGCACATGACTTACACTCAGCAGCTGAAGGCAACAGCCACTTTTTGCACTGGTATTGGAATAAGAATCTGTCACAGCAAAGTACATTTATGCCATCTCCTTAGTCACAGCAATCCCCAATGGATATTGTGGCAAAAAAAAACAACATCTCATGCTTTTCTACAAATGCACCTTCTCTTCTGCATTCCTCAGGGAGTCACTCTACCAAGCCAGGAATGCCCTTTAAACCTTCCAGCTCCTTTGGGTGGCTGCTCTACCCAGGGTAGTCACCCTGTCACTAAAACAACCCCAAACAACAAACAGACACGGATGTGTGGCAAACATCACTCCTCAGAGCAGCTTCGGTCCATGTGTTTGCTGCCTGCCAGGCAGTGTGCACACCAGCCTGGTCCCTGTCCAGTGACTCAGTGCTTCTGTTTGACTGGGAAGCAGAGACAGCCAGCCTGTGTTTTCCTCCTCCAGGAGAGGCCACACAAGCAGCACTTGTAAAGCTGGGAGGTGACTCTACCTCCACTTGCTGCCACACAGACAGAGCACCTTTCTTCTAGACCCCGAGGCTTGCTTTACTTTTCATCAAAGTTCAGTTCATACAATCATGGCATCATTTAGGTTGGAAATGACAGAAAGATCACTGAGCCCAACTGTTAAAAACACCATAAACCAGCCATTGGAGCTGACACACTGAACAAGCTGATCTGAATACAAGACAGCAACATTAATGTTTGCATAAACTTCACCATAAATGTTTGCAGTTTCATCTCTTGCTGGCAGATGCCTGGGCTGATCATCACTTATGGGTAATTTATCTCCTTAGGTGGGGATCAATACATTTAAATTAAATTCTAACAGAGGTAAGCCACTTGAATACAAAGCAGGCACTTTAAACCCATTCAGAAACCCCACCCATTCCCTTCAAATCTGGCCCAAGGAAGTCCACCACTCACACACTGAAGCACATGACCTCTAAAAAGCTGACTGAGAGAACCAGAGCTAAAGCATAATGCAACAGAGATGGATTCAACATACCTGCCATCAACATAATATTTCCATAATGCAAAACTCAGTGCAGTCTTCCTGCATTAGCATCCTTAGTAATTCAGCATGGGATTAAATTATTAACTTTCCACTACTTTCACTGAGACCAAACAAGGCCAGTAGAATATGAAGAGCCCTTAAAAAAAAAAAAAAACAAACCCTGAATTTTAGGTTTTTGCATTCACAAAACCAGTAGAAATGGAGAATGATTGTTAAATAATTCCACCACTGCCAAGAGAAATATGCAGGAACTCAAGCTGTAACTGCCCAGCACCACCAGTCTCTCCTATCACAGGTAAATCCATTCAGAACACAGAACAGAAAAGAGCATTATATATCAGTTTTACAGAACCAATATTTATAAAACCCACTTAAAGAAGTATTACTATGAAATATTTTCTCTTTTTTTTCCTAGTATCCTGGAACACTTTAGGACAACAGAACAATCTTTATTTGAAGACCCTTTCCACTTTAACAATTTCAATGAAAATACAAAGGCTGTATAAAACCCACCCTAACACAATCATATTCACAAGACTATTCTTGACTGATTTTATATCCACATCTGCACTCCATGTCCTAATGAAGACACTGTGGCTCTGAAGAACCACAGGCTATTCTCAGTGTGCTGCTTTACCTGAGCTCTTACACATCTTCACCCTATAGCAAACAACCGAGATCACTGAAAAAGGTGGAATTTAGCTGACAAAGGTGTCTCAAAATCAGTCCTGTACAAAAACCTCTCACACATCATTCTTGCACAGGACAATGATCAAAGGTGAAACCAACCCTAAACGTGAAGATTTTCTAAAAGAATCTGCTACTAGAAGAGCATGAACTTGATGAAATGACACATCCTAGACTTGTTTAAACTGCATGCTGCAAAGCAAAATCTTTCTCAGCAACATTCAGTCTGGAAAATTCTAGCCTGAGCAACTCTTGCTTATATTTGACCACAAATATTTGACCACTATGGAATACAGGTATGCATGCATGCCTCTGTTTGCATGAGAGCTGCAAAACCAAGTCCTGAACACATTTTACTCTTGTAAACAGGAAAGGGAGAAACACAGAAACCACCAAACCACCAACTCTACTAAAGAGATGATTGTAACACCTGTGGTATCTCTGTGTTGCTATGAACCTACCATCCTAGCCGTAGCAACAGATTTAAACCTTTAAGGATACAGTTTGCTCTCGGTAGGCAACATAAAACAGGAAAATGCTGCAGGAGGGTTTATTTTAAGCCAACAGGAAACAGTATTTCAAACTGGACAACACAAGTTAGGAAGACAGCAATTTACCAATGACAGCAAGCAAGAGGGAAAAAAAAAAAAACCCACACCAATTTATTCAACAGTGAAATAGTATTTCATAATGGAGTTACTCTTTACCAAGTGTGGAAGAGAGACCAGAAGCACTTTCCTCACCAGTTACCTTAATCCACTTCCTACCAGCACAGTCCCAGCTGAGCTACTGGAGTCACTGCCATAACTCCCAGTGACTCCCAGCTGGAGCCTGGAGCAGCCTCTGCAACCACTGACAGCAGCCCCAGAAACAGGAGGGAATTGTTCAAGGACAAGGAGGAAGTGAGTACACGAGGCTGTGTTAAAACTAAGAATAATATACAAACACTTACAAGCAAACAAAACACACAGCACCTCGTTCATTGCCTACCAAAGGCTTGAAAGCACTGGAGCTTAGATGGCAGAATTTAGAGCAAACCTGGGCTAGTTCTGGTAACCAAACTGGAAACACACCCCTGAGGCTGAATCCAGGAGAGTATGAAATTCAAGGGCTTCCTTTCACTTATCCCTTCCAGGTGTCACCACTCCACACACAGGGAGCATCTGGAGCACAGTGCCTGACTGCTGAACACGCTCTGCAAAGTCACACTGACACTGCAAAAGCAAGAAAATGCTCCAGCAGTTGCTGAGCTGTCCAAAAATGGAGATTTTAATGAACCATTTGGCATGAAAAACCCTTTTCCCCCTTCCAGTTATTCATTCATAGGCCCTCAATATGAGAATTACATCAGTGCAACTAGAAAGTGAAAATCCCCTGAAGAACTCAAACTACAGAACAAGCTATTGATAACATTCTAGGAGATCATTGTTCAAACTTGTGATGGTGCTAAAATGGACAAACCCCAAACCACGCTGAATAACTGCATCAAATTTGTCTGAAACATTTTAACTTATATATTTGGTTGCATAATGGCAAAAAAAGCCTATAATAACTTTCACATAAAATACCTTTAGGTCAAATTTTGCTATGTGAAATACATGCTTGAACCCATGGATGCCACAGCACCTGTAGAATTAGAGTCCCAGGCTACACAAACCTACCCAAAATTCCAAATTAACCCAGTTCTTTCTCTTCATCAGCTACCTTTTAAAATGGCTATTTGTTATGAGATTGGCTTCTGGAAAATTCCTGTCCTCTGAAAGCACAATAAATGTATTTATATTTATCCAGCTTTTAAACTAGTTGTGCTCTCAGAGATCCCATGGAGCCTTGCAGCTGACCTAACTTTTTGTTCTTCCCCACACAGGAGCTTGTCCTGCAGTACAAGCTTGTCCTCCTGCCCATTTCATGTCCCATTTCACTGAAGCCCTAACCAAGGGGAACAAGCACCCCTAAACTCACACTCTAGATGCCCACTGCAGCTTCATACAGGGGCACAGGAAAAGGCCACTGCAGTCTGCTTTTTTTAGACATCCAGGGATGAAAAACATCAACTTCAAAAGAAAGCAAAGAGAAAAAAAGCACCATATTTTTTAACTGGGGGTTGAGGGTTAGGAGCAGAAATCTGTTTACACAGTCTGTGAAGTGAGCAGGTTTGAGACCATCTTCTCCTAATAAATAGTCATTAATCACTTGCAGTCACTTAGCACAGGAGGTCATGTGGTGGCAGCCTGGGCAGTGTAAATGTTTAATACTGAATTAGATTAGAAAGGCTCAGGACAGTATCATCACAGCTACAGTGCCACCTGCAAAACCTACCCAACTTTCCTTTGGTTTCAGTATCACTGAGGCCTGACCCAGGCTTTGGGGGTGGGATGATGTGGTCTGCTGTGAAGGTGAGACACAGCAAACATCACAGAGCTAACTACAGACAGCCAGATGGCCGGGAGCTTACTGCACCACTTTATCACTGTACTGCTGTAAAACACTGTCACCTATTTGATCATGTCTCTGTTATTAGGAACATCAACACAGGGGTGCTGAGCTGCCTGCAGGACAGACTGCTTGGGAATCTCCAGCTCTCTCCTGGGGGACCCACCCAGCACACAGGCACTGCCATGTACTGGCACATGCAAAAATACAGACACAAACATCCTCATTTGTGTGCACAGAGCTGAGGAGCAGCACTCGCATGGCTTCACAAGAATATCTCATAACCCTCTTGCCCCTGTCCTACTCAGTTAGCAGCTCAGTCAGAGCCAGCTACAGCTATAATTATTGTCATAATTATTATTTTAATAAGTATCAATGACTTATCAAAATATTGCACTGAAGACTTTCATGTCTTTTGTTGTAAGACTGCCAAAATGCAGCTCATTGCTGAGGAACTGCTCCATGTACTCTGCTAGCAGGCAGCACCTCCAAGTTTCTATTTCTGCCACCAAGTGACTAAACTCAATTCCAGTGAATGCCAAAACGTAAGCAGTTTGAGGCACAGTAGCTGTGCAAAGTATTATTATTCTCATAGTGCATACACACTAACAGCTTTGTTTACTACAGTCACTCCTCTTCTGCTTGTTTCCTTGGTTTTACACACTGTGGGCCAAGTTGCTGAACTTAGATGCCATAAGGTAGCCACCTGAATTCTTATTTACATATTTAAACAGCTGTCAGGCACCCACGGCAAGTTTTAAGAGCATAAGCAAGACTGCAAACATCCAAGTCAATACCTTTAGGTGCCAAGATGTATCCCCAGCTAACCAAATGTGGATCTCCACAGACAAGATGCTAGTTTTCATGAGATTATTCTTTTCTACAAGGCAGGATTGGCTTGATAATAGATTATTTTTTATTTACATGCCTGTTCAAGATGACTCCAACTCAGATCTCTGGTAACACTCCACTTCCATGGAGAACTCCAGTTTACATTTTCATAATTAGCAGATGGCCATTTATTTAGTTAGAGCTCCAGGTACATAGAGAAAAAAGTTCCTTAAATAACTAATGACAATCAGTAACTTAACTAATGACAATTGTGGGACTTCTCATTGTGGGTGTCAGTTGTCACCTCACTGAGTCCACAGGTAGAACATGTAGGACTACTTGCCTCTGTGACATGCAGTGGTGCAATTCTAAAGAACCCAAAAATTCCCCTGGAAATGTCATTTTTTCAGGTTTGCTGTGCCTCTCCCAAGTAAGGGTGAACAGGCTGGATGTAGCTTCAGGGAGCTTGCTTCACTTTAGTCAATACAGTCACAACCTCACACACTTTTTCTTTGAAAGAAGACACTTCAACTGAACCGTGTGTGCTCCAGAAGCAGAAAGAATGCAATTATAAAGAACAAAGATAACTAGAAACAGGTTGAGTTTTAAGAACAAAAGGAGATACGTCTCAGAAATTCAGACAGCATGAAATCCAAAACTGACCACCACAAAAAGTCAGCGAATAGCATCAGCTTGAAGAAAAATACTCAGATTTCACCAACATAACTGAACAAAAAAAGTACACCTGAAGGGCAAGCAAAGGCTGCAGCATGAAGCAGAAATGAGTGTCCATGACTCATTCAACCAAATCCAAGTTAAACTGAAGTTTGCAGTGTCATTCAGCTCTGTAGAATTGTTTTAAATAAGCATCCCACTTACTCTCTAATAATAGAACAGCAACAGAACAGTAGCTTGAAAACAAAATATATGTGGGAAGCATTCACGATCTGACCTCAGAGTCAACCACACACTAGTGTGAAATCTTTTTTAGCTAACTTTTTTAATTAACTGGTATTCATTTATTGGTTTAATTTCATCATAAAAAAAAAGAAAGCAGCAAATTATAGATGTGTTATAAATAGTTTGTCCCTTGGAGGAATTCTCTAATCATCTCTAAAAATAAGAAGTCATATGATTTCAGTGTCCTGTGCTGACCCTTTCAGTACTCAGCAAGGTTACACTGTATATATGTTTAGGTAATGCTACATGTTGCTCAATTTTTATATCCACACAGTTATAAAAGCCTGGTCTCTTCACTTCAAGAGCATACTCACACTCAGTAAAGCACTCAGTCCTGTATTTGTTGTAAAGCTTGGGAATAATTCCATAGGAAGCACAGGTCCACAAGGCATGAAAACCATTTTGTGCTTCCAAGTGAAGCCTGGAAATATCCTTTGCTTGCCCAAAACTAGATGGGCGGCCAACTGATAATACTAGCCTCCTGCTGTGTTCTTTCTTGAATCCTCCATGCTAATGAATCCTTGAACTTATCCCACCCCTAGGCTGTAGAGTGCCAGTCACAGAGAAATTCTGAGCAGGAATCACTGAAGCAGTTTGTGGAAGTCCTGTGCTGAACAGGTTCCTGATGGTAATACTGAAAAGTTCCATTTGTGACTCTGGTTAACTGCTAGCAGCTCTAACTTGCTATTCAGCCTGTAAACTCTTCAAGACAGGAACCTTTCCTCACATGTGTCTGTGAAGCTTCTAGTGCCCAGATGGTGCCATACAAATGAATAATAATTATATTTTCATGTAGACCATTATTGTGCATAATGTAAATTACTTTCACTGATCCAAGAGGAAATAATTTTCTCATTTTGAAATGAAAAGAGAGAGTAAAAATAATGATTACTTGTTTGTTGCTCTCATTATAACAATAATTACATTTGTGGGTCCAGAATCCCCAGCTGGTCTGTACTGACTTTAATAGAGTTATACCAATGCATGGCAGCTGACAAGCTCCTGGTCCTTGCTGAAGATCTCAACTGCCTCACAAGAACAGATCACTTCAAACCCACACTGCTTCCATGAAGGATGGGACAGTAATTAAGCAATCAAGCACACTTTGCAGACTGGAGAAGACAAACACCAGACCTGGCATCTAGAGCAATGGATTCCTACAGGCACAGCAGCTACCTGAGCATCACTGCCATGGCCCCTGCTTTGCTGGCACAGAGGAGCAGGCTTCTGCACAGATGCACACCTCAAATGAGCTGAACTGCCTTCTGGAGACACTCAACTCTGCTCATGAGAAGGCCTCAGACCCCACATGTCTGTGAGATTCAACCCAAGCTCAAAAAGGAAACACCCAAACACCCACAAAAGGAAACAGCCCTAATCAGCAGCACCATGTGTGAAAGGGAAGAAAAAAGTTGTGACCTGCCATGGCTTGGCTCCTCTGGAGGAAAGAGATAAAAACCACAATTATCAGACCAAAGAGGACTAGTCTGGACTACCAATAACTGAAAAACCCAAAACTACCTGTCACCTCAGCTATGTGGCCCTAAATGCTTTGCTAAAGAAGTCAAGAGATTACTGATGAGAGTAAGCAACCAAGACTTCAACTTTCCCTTGTCCTACTGAGCTGTCTCCCATTCAACATGTGCTCTGTGGAACAGCATCAAGCCTACCATTACTTAAGAAAAATGAAGGACTGATGTTCCAAGCCTAAAAATCAGACTCAAACACTTGGAACTGCTAGTCCTCACACTCCAGTCCTACACACCAGAACCCACGTGCCCTCTGAGTATCCACACAGGGATGCTCCTGCCTCTGCCCAAATCAGACATCCCATCAGCCTAAGCCAAAAGAAAAAAATACAGGACATTGTATTCTAATTAAAGAGTCACTGCAAAAGCTTCAGTGAAGTGCCAGATCTAATTTTAACACTAGAAAGAAAAATCAGGAAGTATTTGATTAAAATTAATCCTTGAGGTTATGTAATTTGACAATTGCTACAAATGAAGACCACTTCATGCTTCCATTGTACTCCTGGTCCTTCAGCAAGCACTAATAAGATGCCATAGCACAGATCACAGACTTCCAATGCCGAAAGGAAGAAATATTTTGAAAAGTGTTTCTGAACAGAGCCAAAACATGTGGCAGGTAATGAGGGCCTTTTACACCAAAATGTATCCATTTTGTAATGGCTGACAGGAAGTAAATGGGATTTGTATGTCCCCTGTACAACAGCTGGTCTTCTCTTGCTAAAAAATTAAAAAGCTTTTGTTTCAAAGGGAACATCTGCAAAATCCCCTCACACATTAAGGAATAAAAAAACAACACAACAAAAAATACACCACTGACCTGGAAAAGGCTTCTGATCCATCTCACATAACACATTCCTGCAGAGAAGATGCTTAACAAGGTAACTGCTGCAGGAGACCAGGAGTCTAATCTGGCTCTAATACTCCCCTTAAATGATGCATACATTACTTCTCTTGCTGCAAAGATTTGTTTGTTTTATTAATGTGTGCCTTGTTAAGTGCTAAGACTTGGTAAAGATGATTATGCACCTTCCAGCTGCAGATGAATTGCCTCCCCCCTTTGCCATTACTAAATGATGAGTTGTCTCCATTCTCCTTCTCAATTGTTATTAAAGCCATATTACAGCATGATTAAGCTCCTGATAATAAGTAAAACTGTATTTAACAGTCAAGTCAGTACTTTGGACCCATTCTCTAAGAAATACATCATTTTTGGTCACATAATAGCTTGATGCTATTAATTTTATTCACAGCACAGGATACCTTAACTCAGCAGTTTCACTGAGCCCAGTGTACTAAGGTGAGACTCAGTTTCCAGAGATTGATTCATTCTGGACTGAAGTTTAATACACAAATGATTAGCTCACATTAAGCTTCTTAGCACTTGTCAGGTATGGAAATTTTTCTGAAAACCCTCATTTCTGTGTTCAGATTAAATTACTGAGGCCACAGGTCTACATCAACAAGATACTTAGTGTGGAATACATTCAAATAGGTACCATTTGATTGTATCTACATATATGGAACCTATATATTTACTGAGTGAAACAAAAAGGATAAACCAGTGGTGGGGTAGGTTGTCATCCTATTGCAAAGCTCCCATACCTTCTTGGTGATTTCTCATGGGCAGCTCCTCACAGCACTGACTCCTTTCTCACAGCACAGCCAACAGCCAACAAACTGCAGCTCTCCCCTCACCCAGCTGACCCACTCTTTTATAGCACTCATCCTTATTAGACACAGCTGTGGCCTATTAAGGGCAGGCCTGTTCCTAATCTTTGGTAGTTAATGCAGAAGGTAATCTCACCCCTGAGGAGTTGCAGCTGAACTATCTTAATTTTCTTACATTCTATCCCCCCACAGGATAGTTCCCTTTTTCTTGAAAGCTCATTTGTTTTATGGAGCTTAACAGCTTATTTGACACTTAAGTGCAGCTCCGTGGAGTGAACTACCAGGGACTACAGTGACTCTTCCAGCAGTAGCCCAGTTCCTCACCCGTGGCAGAGGCTCCCTCCTTCAAGGCACACCTGCTGCCACCTCTGTGCAAAGCTGAGCTTTACCACTGGTGCTGCACTGAAAGCTGTGCTCCATCCAGAAACTCACTTGTCCTGTACCTCCCACACGGATGCTCAGCACAGGGTAGGTCCAGGCTGTCTGTTTATTTCTGGCAAAACAGTGCTGGGAATCCACCTGCACAATCTAAACATTCCAGGGGCAAATACACTTCAAAAGAAAACTCTCATTTCCAAACCTGAAAGAATTTCAAGCTTTTATATTATGTACAAGGTGAATACTGCACTGGTCTTACTTTGGGAAAGCATTTGGAAAAAGCTGGGGGAAATAACTGATGGATGAACCTTAGAGAAAGAGAAGTAGAGACAGTGGAAGTAAACCCCTCCTGGGTTTTCTTTCCTCTATGATTCCCATGGTATTTTCCAGCATTAGAGTTGCTACTGCTTTGCTTCTAGCTACAAAAACTGATCCCAGTTTCTATAACCCTTAGCATGGAGCTCAGCAGCTCCTGGATGCCCTTCCCAGCTCCAGTAGCCAACAGGGATTACAGAGTTTAGGCACACATTGTAATTACTTTTTGCCTCTTGCACCTTTAACCTGGTGGAGCTCAGCATGAATCACCAGGAGGTGACAAGGAAGGAAAAAGCAAGAAAAAACAGGCTTGAGCACATCCAGCTGATCACCCCATGGAGGACCCAACCTCACTCTCCACACTGCCAGAAGAAGAAGAAATACCACATTTCCCACTACAGATATGAAATTAGGGAGAAGCACTGGTGATCCTCAGCACTGTCCTCTCTGGCTTAACTTTTTCTTGGAATTAAAACTGCTCACTGACCCCAAACACACTTTCTTTTCATTCTACAGCTCTCAACATTTTGAGCTATCAATATGTTTGGTTCCTTTGACAGCTTCATGCTGAAAGAAACATACCATTTCTTTAAATAACACACAAAATTTCAGACTGAAGAAATGCTTTGATCCCACACCAGCAGGCAAGAGCTGTATTTCACTGAACTGACAGTAAGAGTGCCCTGGCATTTCTGCTTTATGGCAAAACAGGCAGCAGTGAAAAGCCAAGGCTAGCAGGGGGCACAGAGGAGCAGCACGTACCCACAGACAGCCTTCAACACCCAGTTCCAAGGCAGGGGCCACAGCTGGGCAGCACAAGTGCATCCCTGTGATGCACAACAGCCTGCCAGTGCAACATCACAGCAGCAGATGCTCTGCTGTCACATCCCTCTCATCCTCAGCAGCCCCAAAGCAGAGATCTGCATCCCATTTTCCTGCCTTTGGGCTCCCAACACACACCATCCACAAGCCCCTTCCACCATTGCTAGCAGGCTGCACTAAGGAAACCCAAGACTGAGCAGCATGCTCACAGGATTTTCACAAAAAGCCCCTACACACTTTTCAAAGATAAAGACCCTTCCATAAAAATCAACCCATTCTCAGAAGGGAGCTTAATTCTTCTATGCTTCTGACACTCGAGTTGTGCCTCATGAATAAAGCTTGTGCAAGGAGTGCAGCTGCCAGAAGGGTTGCAAGCACATACTGAAATCAGTGCTAACAATAAAGCTGATACTTCTAAAGAAGTAGCTATAAGCTGGTTTAATTAAATATGGAACAACTGCAGGAAACTGCTTATGACTAATGAAAGCTCCAGGTGTAGCTGGTCAGGGGATCTAGCACAGTAAGAGTTTTCAGTTGCAAAATTGCTCAATTCAAAATTGTTTCTTCCTGCCAAGTTGGCAATTCCCATTCAATTACATGCAGGTACAGTGGCAAACCTTTTACTACAGTACAATGTTATTTTATCTACCAAATGATAGTGCTTATTGCACATATCTGACAGCACTTAATAAAAATCTAAATATATTTTAAACACTTGGTTTAAAGGATTATGTTTCTTTTCCCACAGACACAAATAACCAAATCCTCACATTACTTATGACTAACTCAGTAAAGTAAAATAGGGACCCCCATTTCAGTCTTTTACACAGGAATGAGACAAATTAAAAACAAGATAAATAAAAGCACTCTAGCCTCATTTGGCAACTTTCAGACATAGGTTTGAAAAGCACTGTCTTCTGCAAAGTATCCAAAATCTGGTTTGCATAATTATTTAGTATAAAGGCTCAGATAAGAGTAGTTAACAGGGCAAGTGAAAAAAGTACAGAAACCATGATCAAGTACTACATTACAGATGAACATTTAGCAGCCTTTCAAAAATATACTCCTCAAAATGCATTAAAACTTACCATTCCACTCACAGACCAAAGACATATTGAAATTAATACCATTTTTGGTTAAAATGCAAGACTGAGAAATCTTTGAAAAATCCTTGGAGGGCCCCTCAGATGTGCTTAACCCAAGACATGTGGATATAATGGAACCACTGTATTCACACCAGTCAGCTTCTCCAACTGTTGCAAAACAATTTGACATACACAAACTATGGGAAACTCAGACTGAGAAGGATACTAACTTTGCTTGGATATTACATAAATTGCATTCTAATGTGCAAACAACACAAAAGGAAAAAAATCTTCCTTTGCATAGATGATACACAGTTCCATTTCTCAGAGATTTTCCCCATGAACTGAGTCAGAAATCAAGACTGGTAACATAGGCAAGAGCAGTAACTTTACCTACCAATTTAACACAGGGGCCAAGTTTAAGGCAGAAGGCTGCACAAAGACAATTTCCCTGTCACTTTTCCACCAAGCACACATTGCCTGCAATAAATGGATACTTAAGTGTGAGGTTCTGTATTCTGGCAAAGTAACTTTAAGGATGGTAGCCCCTTCCCAGCGTTCAAGCTAAGCAAAACCACAAGCACCATAAAGTCATCTTGAAGAAGCCTTGCTAAATCATCTCCAGACAAAGTGTTGTTAAGCACCCTGCCACTTGCTTTGAGCATTGTTGCCCTTTATTTTTTTAATATCAAAGTCAGACATTGTGGCACAGCCCAGTGTGATCCATACCAGTCATTTAGATAACGAGGGGAAAATAGGTGCACTCAGCATGTGTTTTAAAACGTTTTCTATTCAGAACCCCAGTGCTCCATCTTTAGGTCTTTGATCAAAACTGTATGCAAAAGGCATGATTCATAACTGCCAGCATCAAAACACTCATATTGAGTGTCTGCATGTGGCCAGCACGGAAACAATGAGCTCTCAGCCCGAACCCAGCACTCGTTCCAGCACATCCAGGGCAAACTGGACACCGTGCCAGGACATTTGTAGGACAACTGCTTAGAGTGCATGTTCCAACATAGCCCTGAGCCCACAGAAGAGGATCATTTCCTAGAAAGTCTGGGGAGCTGGGAAGCGGGGCTGAAGCTCCAGGTGCAGCCTGCCCTCTCCCGGCCCCCTGCCTGCCCAGGTAACAGCGTCTGCCAACCTTGGGAACCCACAGTGGAGAGATCAGGAAGGAAAAGCTGGAGAAGACTGAGAGATGAAAGCATAAAAGACTTGATGGACATGAAAAGAGGCAGAGGGCAAGGTGATGGAGGAAAAACAGTAGACCCTAAATAGCTACATTTCTGAACACAGCAAATACCAAGATAAGATTATGTGTAGAAACAAAAACTGAATTCAGTAAACTAGAATTTTAGTTTTCACATCTAGAAAGCAGAGCAGGATCTGCACTCAGTGGATGGGCACGTACTACAAGTTGTCCCAAACATTGGTGATGGAGTACTCGTGCGCGGGGTGCTCAGCTCTTTGCAGCCTTTTCAGGCCAAACCACTCACTGTAATTTACAAGGGTAAGTCACCTCCGAGCCCCAAGTTCTTGCTTTCTCTCTCGAGGATGTAAACAAAAATACAGAAACTGACAAAACTAAGCATGCACTTCCAAAGGCATCACGAACTTAATGCAAGCCTACTACTGAAAGAATAAAATGAAAACCAAAGGAAGCTTCTCCTGAGCTGGAGAATACTAATACTAGTGTTACATCTCTGAGGTTTGCAAGAACACTGTTAATTTGCTTTTTCACATGCCTAATAGAAAACTTAAAAATAGAAAATTCAAAAATAGAAAATTCAAAAATAGAAAACTCAACTGGCAATAGAGCCAGATTTGCAACCCCTTCTGGTTTCAGGCCTGAGTCATTTGAATGAAAAGCGGAGAGTTTGCAAAAGAATGAGATAAAATACAAGGTCCTCATCCTGTGTGGGCACAGTTTCAGTGTCCCCGAATTGTCAGCGGTTAATAAAATGATTGCATTACATTTCACTGCCCGTCACCTCCCGGGCCTGTTCGAGCTGTGCAGTAAAGAACAGCGCCCGTGCGCTTTACCGGGTGGAAAAAGCGAAGTAGCACTAAAACAAACCCCCAGGACGGTGTGGGGCAGGCGGCTCTCCCGCGAAGTTCGGGGATGCTGGGATGCCCGCGGCAGGCAGCGCGGGGAACGGGACGAGCGATGCCTCTCTCGGGGAAGGGAGAGGATCGCACGGATGCATTTTCTGCCTCTGCACCGCGGCCCCCCGGGCGCTCCCGCCGCACCGGGGCAGGACCGGCCCCGCACCGCGGCACCTGCGGGAGGCGCCCACGCGGGGTGCGGGAACGCGAGCCCCGGGGCGACTTCCCCAACTTCCCCGCGCCGCAGTCCCGGCAGAAGTGCCGCCAGACGCCGTGAGACACCGCCGCTCCCGCTCCCCGCCTACCAGCGCCTTGCCGTGCGGGGCGGCGGGTCCGCGCCGCTGCGGCTGCCCCCGCTGCTCTCCGCCGCGGTCTCGCTTCTCGCGGCCGCCGCGCTGCTCCTCGCCGGCGTCGAGGGAGGAGAAATTCCAGACGAGGAGGGTCTGCAGGAGCAGCACGGTGAGCGCCGCCACCAGCGCCGAGCGGGAGCGCCGCGCCAGCCGCCGGGCGCACGGAGCCGCCACCATCTTCGCTGCTGCTGCCGCCGCCGCGCTCCCGAGAGCCGCCGCATCCGCCGCGGCACCGAGTTTTCAGCCGGGCAGAGCCAGACGTCAGCAGGAGGAGGGCGGAGGTGGGGAAGGAGGGAGGGGGGGAAGGAGGAGGAGGTGTTCGCGGCGCGTGGGGATGGGGGAAGCCGGCGGGGAGCCCTGGCGGCGCGGCAGCCCGCGGCCGGGCCGGCCCGGGGCCAGGGGTGGGGTTGGCGGAGGAAGAGGAAGGAGGAGGAGGAGGAGGAGGGTGGGCTGGAGGCGGAGGAGGAGCGGTGCGGGGGCTCGGCGGGCCCCGGCGCTGCGTGAGGGGAAGGGGCCGGGGCGGGGCGGTGGCGGCTCCCGGCGGGCGGGCGGAGGGGAGGGGGCGGCCGGCGGCGGGCGGGCGGTGACTGCCATCTTCTGAGGGAGCGCGGCCTCACGCCGCGCCGGGCCGCGGCACCTGGCGGGCGGCAGCCCCCGCCTGCCGACCGGTCACCGGCGAAAAGGGCACGGATTCCCCAAGGCTAAGGTGATGTTTAAGGTTTTTTGGGGTTTTTTTTCTGAAGCAAAAAGGTCCCTGGCATCATCTCACCTCAGCGGATTGAGAGCGAGAGCAAGGTGCAACACCTCCTCAGCCCGGTGAGGTCTGCAGGCACAAGGCGACTGCAACTGAATGCCCAGCGCCTCAAAAAGTGAACGCAACGGACGAGTTCAGTTGTCTTTTTCTCCCATACTGATATTGGCTTTCTAATCTGAGAGATCTCATTATCTGATGATAGGACTGAAGTAGGGAGGGTTTTTTTAATCTGCTTCTTTTTCTAAGCCTAATTCCACTTTACAAACCAAATCCAAAGGTAAAAAATATTATCTCCTGGTAAGAACGGTTGCTTTTTAAAATGACGGCCAGGTAGGATTTGCACAGACCAGTGGGATTTTGTTTCCATTGGAAGTGCTTTAGTTTCTGATATGAAGAAAATTAAACAAGTAATAAGATTCAGGAGCATCCTTTATTAAGGGAATTTTCCTAATGATCCAGTGACGTTACAAATAAAATTTTACAGGAGGTATTTTTCGTTGCAACATTTCACAAGCAGATGAAGCCCGTGTCAGTTTCAAGGAGTGCCACTCTCTGAGCATCGCTGTCTGCAAGGCATCTCTAAAACAGAGAGGTCAAAATACATCATTAGTAACTTCCAGGAAAGTCAGCCCAGAAAGGCTCCTCCTGTGTGACAGCAGAGCATTGTCTGGCTGACCTTCCATTCATGCAGTGGAACCGTGTCCCATTTTTGCCAGCTGGGGTGATGGCAGAGAGCCCGTGATAACAAATTTTGACAGTGTCAGGTTTCTACACCAGTTGCACGTGCATCAGATTTGTTGGTCCCGCAGTACAGTGAAGTGAGCTGTTAGAACAAAGAAATGAGAAAGGCTCAAAGTGTTCCTGAATATTCTGAAAGGTTCTGCACAGCTTGGGAAGATGATAGATAATTTTTTCCTGAGCTATCAAGTAATTGGGCATTGTAAACACAGTCAAGCAAATTTGCTGACAAATGTAAGATAAAAGCATCTTCTATTTGAGATGAAATGCTTTTCTCTTAAAAAGGAAGTTATGGTCCTAGTAAATGATTGCTCCCTGCAGCCTCCTATTGGGCTTGTAGATGGCAGGAGGTGCTCATGGTGCCAGAAAAGAAACAGACTCTGAACAGGCCAAATGACCAAGGGCTCTCAAGAACCTCAGGACCTGATTCCAATCCTGCATGCCTCATTGGGAAAGAGGAGACTCAATCCCATGGATACCCTAAAATGGCTAAAAGCCCTAACAGCGACATCCAAGGCAGGCAGTACTTCAGCACAGGGCAACACTGCTTTCTATAAAAGGAGCACAGCAGTAATTGTGATGAACTTGTGATCCATGGTTCTTAAAATTTTTATGACCTATTGGAAAATTTCCTCCAGATTTTATGGGGTAACATATATGCTGGAAAATGTCTCTGGGTGTTCCTAATCTCTGATAGGGCAGTGAGGAACAGCAGTGCATGCTCAGTCTCACACATGTCCTACTGAAAGCCCTTCTGCATAGAAGATTTGTATCCAAACCACAATAATTTATAGGCCATAAAGATCGGTGTAAAATCAGCCCTGTGTATGGGTGGGAGTCCCAGCATGAGACATTTCTGCACTGACAGAAAAAGCAGAGCAGAGAGAGGAGCAGACTCCTCCTCCTTCAACATCCTCCTTTCCCCATATTTAGAGACATGTAAAATCTGGAAAGGACATTGTAGTAGGTATGGCATTCATTTTTGAAACTGTGGTATAATCAATGATCACTAACTGTTCAAAACATCCTTCTTCTGAGCTAAGGAAAACAGCCAAATAGAAGGAAGAGAATAAAACAAATAACTTACTTTTTTCTTGTGTTGATTCAGACTAAAAAGAGGAAAGGGCAAGGTGGAGCACCTTGAGAATATGAAGGTGGAAAAAAAAATCACAAAAACTGAAGAAATGAACTGTACCAATACAAAAAACAAAATAAAATCATAAATTGAATAAAACTGTTAAATTAATTTTCTTATTATAACATTTATGAATAATGGCAGCTTGATTGATCTGTGTTGCATCAGAAGATATTTAATCAGGTTACAGAGAAGACACTTCAGAGAGTTACTACTCTGAAAATTCCCCATGTTAGGTGAGAATTAGTATCTAGCACAAAGTAAATGAGAGAAAAACCAGATTTGAGTCTTATATAAGTATTATGTTGGTTGCATGTAACCATCAAAGAGATGGTGTTTTAAGCACAGGTAACAACTATGACTGGGCTAATTTGCTTTAAAATCCCAAGACATAATTGATTTAAATACTTTTTTGCCACTGCACAGGTATGTAAATTCAGTGTGGGTGTGTTTGAGAAGTGGAGGGTATCAGTCTTGCCTACTTAAAATGATGTAATAAAGGAACCATACTCAGTTCCATTTTAGTCTGATCTACTTTGCTAGATTTGCCTATCCTGTTATAAAAAAATTGTTTCCTCCTCCTAACAGTGTAAATACAGTCTAAAATTGCATCAAGTAACCAGACTTTGTACAAAGAAATAAGTGAAGTTGGGAGCAGTGTTAATAAGCAATATCCTTTGCTCTACTTTGCAGAGCTTATGGTCCATCTGGTGAACAAACACTGCAGGCTTATCTGAACTCCAACTCACAGCCTGACTCATAGGCGGCTTCGAAGCACATTCTGTAATCACTGGAAGACTAAGTTATTTCAGAGTGAAGATTAGCATTTTCTTAAAAACAGTCAAGTCCTTACCACACCAAAATTTAGATTTTGGATATGTGTTATAAGATGAAGGGGAAAAAGGTGAGTGAACTGATTTGTCTAAGAATGGGTATCTCTAATATACTCAGTCTTAAAATCTGTGAATACAGAACAAATAGCAAATTTGTGTATATTCCTATGATATCAAAAAAATCACAGCATCTAAGGAACATGCCTTAGGAATAGAAAAGGTTGGAAATAGGCCATGAGAGTGTTTAATGAGTAATCTGCAGTAGCAATGTCTTCTGAAGACTGGGCTTCTTTCCTGAAGTGACAAAGTGTTACTTTTTTTTTTCCTTCCATCACTACCAGAACAACACAAGACTCCTAATTCCTTTAGTGCATGTGGAGGACATAGACCTTTTCCCTGGGAGTCTGGCAGTCTTACTAGTCTAAGCATCAAATCTGAAAGAGAAAAACAGGGTAAGGAATTACTCTTTAAAAATTTCACTATCTGAGACTACAGGTCACTGCCTGCTCTGCAACAAGTTCCCAAAACATTGCTTTTTGGTTTTAAACACTGTTATATTGCTAGACTTGAAAGGTAGAGGAAGTGTATTTTGATTTTTTTGGAACCACAGAACCACCATTAACTTAATGTTCTGCAATTCAGTCATTCTATGGTTTACATGTATGTTCTTCACCACTCCGGTATCCTGTACCATGGATACACACTCTTTCATATTTTCTTTTCATAAACAAAACCAAGATTCTTTGCCAGGTGCTCATTTTACATCAGGCTACTCTCCAAGTGGGTTATAAAATTCAGGTTCTCTCTTATGTGCATGGGCAGAACTACATTCAAAGGGGATGTGACCACTGCATGCAAGAAATGCCTTCCATTCTGGTGGTTATGTAAAACTTGAGATTCCAGAAAACCTTTCTTAATCCACTCTGGTTTCATTTTGCCACATCACAAATGCAAACTCTGGTGTCAATGAATATGCAAAAGCCAAATTTTTGACACCAATGTTTCATTGTGGTAACACTGTCTATAAATTATCAAGAGAACATACTGTGCCAGGATTCAGAGACAATAAGAGCAGGTTCTATGTTCTGTTTATATGAAATACCTGGTACGGATGTGGAGTGTATATTACACCTTCCTTCTGAGAGATAAATTTAGTTCAGGACCTTGGCATATGCTCCACTGCAGGAAGTGAAGGAAAATGGAAGAATTATTCCCTTCACCATCACAGTAAAGCATCCCTTTTTCTTTATAATCTCTTGCATATAAAACCTTTTACTATCAGTGAGGGGAAATGGCTGTAGATGTACTTTATATACAGCCCTCCATGTTGTGACAGCTTTTTCTTTCAGCCAGTGGTCGAGGATAATCACGGAAGGATTACCCATCTGTTCTTGCCATGTGGCATTCTGTCTCAGTGAGGAGATACTGCAGTTCACAGCTTCCTGCAGTTCTTTTTTTTCTGATGTTCTCTCATTAACTAAAAATTGTTTTATTATCCATCTGAGTTGCTAAGTTGGAAAGTCTGGAAGAATCATGAAGGTGACCTACTTTGGATTATCTAAATTAGAGCTAACCACTGCCTGTTGCAAATATCATTTTGTTTAGATGCAGAAGGTTTCTTTGGCTGGGGCTTTCATTCTAGGTTTTGCTTTTTTTCTGTCCACTTGATGGAAAAAGACAAGTGGTGCACAAAGGAGGGTAATCAAAGGAGAAGAGATGGAATAAAGACACTTTTTCACTGAGTGACTTTGTAGGTTGTGTTTACATGATTAGCCAGTTTTTCAGAACACCCAACAGTTTTTAGACTACATTTACTATGATGATATACCTGTGCAGAGAATATGTAGAGATTTATCCCAGTAATCACCTGGAACGTGTTCCATGTGTCTAAACTTCTACTGAGATATCACTATCACCTGCTGCAGGAAGAATAACTAGAAAGGAAACAAGGTTTTAAAGAGACTTCAATAGTTTTTCATTTTTCCTAACAGTGGAAAATATAGTATTTTAAAGACAAAGTTTTATTCTTAACCTCCTGATATAAATTCATCTGTATGAAAGTTTGCTCTGAAAACATATCTGATTAAATAGTGTGACTGTTCTTGATTTAATATAAGCTTTTCATTGTTCATGATGGTATATCAAACCCAGCATTGGCAGCCTCAACAGATCATTTGCTACCACCAATGCACTCATGTCCCTTGTGCACACTGGGCAGTCCCACAGAGCAGAACGTGTCAGGTGGGGCTGGGACTCTCTGCCAGTGTGTGACAGGAACATTTGCCTGAGCTTCTGCATAAAGTCTCCAAACCCTTGGACAAAGCTTCCCAGGGCAGGGAGAGGGGAGTGCATTTGTGCCATTTTCTCTGGGAGAGGGGAACTGAACAGGTAGCCTGATTTCCTGCTGCAGTTTCTAACAGCTGATTTGGCAAAAGAGTGTTTCAGCTTCCCTCTGACACCAGTCTGCCAACACCATGGGCTATGTGGGATATTAGAGAGCAAAGACAACTACACAAATTTAAGCAAACAAACTTGATAACTATCATTATCTTTCTGTATTTAGAAAGTCATTAGCAAAAGCAGGTGTGAAAACCTGTTTGGCTGTAATTTGGATGCTACAAGAAAAGGAAGTTTTCAGACAAGGTATTTGATGTGCCTTAAAAGAAATACAGGGTTTTTTGTTTGTTTTTTTTTTTTTAAGAGTAAGGCATTAGTCCATGTGTGGCAAAGATGACTGTGTCATATATTTTATTTTCTGAGCTGGAAGGGACCCACAAGGATCATCAAGTCCAGCTCTTAAGTGAATGGTCCATACAGAGATCCAACCCACAACCTTGGCACTATTAGCACCATGCTCCAACCAAGTGAGCTAATCCCAGTGTTGGTCTGTATGGTTTGGGCTTCATAATGATTTCTGCTTTGATGAACTTGAGGGCTGGGAGGAAAAAGAGCTGGTAAACCTATCTGTCCACATCAGCAACCTCACACAAAACACACCAGCTCCCTGCAATTTGCAGAGCTGTGCTGCTGACCATGCCTGAGCAAAGGCTACTGCACAGTGCTGGCTCACACACACTTGTAATCAGTGGTTTGTGTGCTGGTGTGTCAGCCTGCAGCTGCACAAATCAGGTGTGCATGGACATGGCCCACTTACACCACAGTACAGCACATACTGTTGTAACTACTTTGAAGGAGAGGGCATGGTTTGGTGCCCACCATTGCAGCTCCATCAGTTTTTAAAATTCTCACATAGAAGCACTGTGGATGTGCTGACTCTTCAGTGAGGGCTGCTGGAGGCAGAGACTTGTTTGCTCTGTGGTCTCACTGAGGGAGATACTAAATTCTGCTGCTTCTACTGCATTCAGGTCTGCCAAAAAGTGTTGATTCCTTCTCAAAAAGTTATATACAGGCAGATCTCACATTGCTATTACCTTCTTAACCTTGATCCTCCAGATTTACACAACTGTTGATGAGACTATAGCTGATCCTGTACAACACTGAAACTTCTCAAATGGCCACATTCTTGCCTGGAAACTGAACCAACAAATTTGGTAGCTCATTCTGCTAGATGAGCTCCTCTGAAACAGATTCTTACCTCAGACTTAGATTTACCTGAGCACAGATGAAAAAAGCAAAGAAGATCTGTATAATTTATTTTTAAGCCCCATGTAGAGAAGAAAAAGGCATATTATGCATTTCATGCATTATTCTGTACTTTGTGCTGTATATAATTGGCAGAGCTTTTCAGTGAAAAAACTATCTGGCCAAATTCTCAGAGCCTCATGCTCTGCAAAAATCTGTCTTAAGTTAATCTATATTAGGAGTAATATTCAAGTTGACTGTACTCATATGAAAAATGTATTTAAAAAGGTCTAGAAGATACAATCTGCTATTTCTTGCCCGACTTTGTTCCCTGCTGTTGTTGGTCTCTCACGGGATTTCTTGCAGAGTGGTTAAGTGATCTGTGCTGAGGATTCAAAAGCAAAGATAATAGGAGTTCTATTCATGGGTTAAACACTTAGCTGCTTTAATACAAGATGTGTAGGAACAGCCCCTAATGACATTCAAATCTTGTTATTGCTGTGCTTCAGTATAGGATATACTCGGGTTTGTGGCTGCAAGAAGCAATTGCCAGAGATGACTGTAAATCCTGAACAGCAAATAAATCCCAGCACATGGAAAAGATGCCTGATTTTGCTCTTACAACAGGGCATCTTTGGACTTCACTGTGCTGGCTCCTGACTTACAGCAATGCAAGTGACCCAGAGCAGTCAGTGGCTGGTACCATACCTACCCTGGGGTCTGGCTGCAGGGGCACCAGCATGGGCAGCTTCGCATTGGCCTAACATTTCTAACCCTTCTTTTGCAAAACACTGCTGCCTGTTCTTAGGGTCTTGGCCATTCCCCTAAAAGCAGCATTGTGACAAGCTCTGAGCATTCAGTAGCTTTGAATCACATGTCCAGCTTACTTTTCTTACATCCTCCAAGGCTTGATAGTACTTGTCACCATTCCCTGGTGGAGATAATTCTACTGAAAACATTTACGGGAACACTCCTACAGTTCCTCAAGCAAATTCATCTGACATAGCTCAGACTATCCACTTATAAATTTTAAACTTACCCAGCTGGCTCTCTTCAGGTCAGAAGCCTGTTAGGCAGCACTCTCACAAACTGCTCTCCTTTAGAGCAGCAAAGACTATTTGAGAATGGTGATCTTGTCCTCTGACACAGCTGGACTGGAAATGAAGTGGAAATGAGTGAAAAGAGCAACCCGTCCCCAAGTTTCTAAGTGATTGTGCAAAAGGGCTAAAAACCCACTTAGTCTTACTATGGGGAAATGAAAATGAGCTCTCTGAACATGGAGAAACACTTCTGGCTCTGCTGTTATTTGTCTCACATTGCCATTTGCTTCCTCCTCCAGACTAAACTGCAAAATATTGCAGTTGACCAAGCACAAGTGTCACAGGAACAATTAAAAATCTTGTGGAGGAGAAAGTGCTGTATCCTTTAACACCCCTTGCTAAAAGGCAGTGAGCAAACCATCCAAGTCCTTCAACCCAGCATGGGGTAACATTGGAAATGGTAAATTCTGTGTCACAACCTATCTGTGCTGTGTCAGAAGGGGAAAAAGAGATAAATGAAAATATGTATTATGTATCTCAGGACAACATTCGTAGATATGCTCATGGCCTTTAAATATACAAAAGGCTGCTGCAAAGAGAAAAGAAATTAATTGCTCTGAGTTCAATTACAACAAGAAAATGTTTAGAAAGACATTAATAAAACTTTCTAGACACTGTTAGGATCATTTAGGGAAGTTGTGAGGTCTCCAAAAACAGTTTAGATGAATAAGCTGTTGGAATGGCTTCAGTGCTTCTGATTTTCCCCCAGGTCAAAATGAGTTTTCAGGATCCCTTCCATCCCAACATGGTACAATACTACAGAACTTGCTAGCAGGTGAAGCAAAGGGGCAGGAGCCTGCCAGTTCCACATGGAAACACAGATGAATGTGATGTTTCCTATCTGCAAATCAGGATGCTAGAAAAATAAACATAGTATTAATATATTGTATTATTTCATTGAAAGAATCTAGAGAAACAACTGCAGTAAGAAGATCCAATCATGGCTTAAGAAATGTCTGCAAAGAGCAGAAACAGGAGGCCTGAATTCAGTGTTTGTGGAAGGCTGGCAGCTCCCACCAGGCTGCATTTCCCACCCCAGCAGGCAGTGCCTGTGAGCTCCAGCAGAGCCCTGTGTGGGCTGCTCCTCTGAGCCCCTCATTCAGAGGTAATTCAGCTTTTAATTGTCTGAGCTCAGCCCTCTGGCTGGCAGCAGTTATTCTGCATGGTGATCCCTGGCTCTCTCTTGCATGTTGCATGCACTGCAACTGTGTGGCCGAGATTGCTCCTCTCCTTCAGAATCATGGTGAGCACAGCCATGACAGCAAACAGCTAAATGTGGCTTTTGGCCGCCAAATTTCACTTTCATTGCTGTCAGAACATCACTTTTCATGGCTGGGCTATAATTTTTAGGCTTGTAAAACCTCAATTGTCATGTTTGGATTTTCTTTAACACTTACTATAAATGCACAAATTTGATTTGTGTAGAATGGAATGACTCTCAGTGGCTCAGGGATTTGGCAAAAAGCTTCATACATTTCATCAAAACTCTGTTTGGCCTAGAGAGGTGTTACAATTCTAGATAAAAAATGTGCTTTTTTAATACAGAAGTAATTTGTAATAGAATGTTCCGAAATAATTCTGTATTAAAGATGAACTGAAACAAAAGCAACATGATCTTTTCCTCTCCACCATGGGAATTAATTCAGATTGAGAAAATGGAATCGGGAGAGTCTGATTTGACACATTTTGCAAAATCCATGGTGGGTGAGTGCAGGGGAAGGAAGCCATTCCATCACCTTGAGCAGGAGGCCAAGTGGGCACATACAGCTCCTTGCAGTAATCCTTGGAACTGTCTAGGAGCCTTAGGTAGTGTTAGGGAGCAACAACATTTGTGTAAATCATAATTAGTAACAAAGCAAATTACAGTAAAAGCTCTTTGGTAAACAGAAAGAGGAAGCCTGCTGAAACTTGCTTCCTTTTAGTAGGACAGTTTGGATTATTTATAGGCATCTTAACATTTGGAAAACCTAGGAAGAATCTTATAATGCCATGTTTCTAAAACAAAAGATAAAGTTTTACCCTTTTTGGGTCATATAACTTGGATCTATATTTACACTTGGTTGAAGCTTTCGACTAAGCAAATACATATGTATGAAGTCTTATTTTTACACTTAATTTTGGTGTTTTGGTAAATGCAAATGATGGAAGAAGTTGACATGAATAAATTGGCACCAGCTTAGAAGTCACCTCATTGCAAAGCGAGAGACATTTGGGACTGTTCCTCACCTTGCTACAGGGGAAGCTTCTGGTGTTAAGTCAGCCAGTCACATGTTATCTATCAGGAATGTTTTCAACTCTAGGCTGAGGAACTACAAGCTCTTGAAGGAGCCAAGAAACAAATGCAATACTTGAGCATGTTTACTGTAAAATGAAGGGCTATTTTATCTCAATCAAATAAACCAACAAGTGAACTGCAAATCTGATACTGAAATAAATCCAATTTACTCTTGTGTAATTGCTTATTTGATTCTCAACTATGACATGAAGTTAGAAAACAAATTGATATTCTGTCACTTCTGTTTCAGTAAACTTAACTCAAACAAGTTGCCCTTTAGGTGCATCTTGGATGGAACAGTACTTTATCTTCATCCCAAGGAAATCAGTGTATTAAATTTGTTTGAAAAATTATTATCCAAACCATGACTCCTGTTCAGACAGTGTTTGAACTGCATACTAAAAAGGCCAAATTTCCCCCGAGAGCCAGCACAAGCACAGAGAAGATAAGTACTGTAGAATATCCTCCCTCTGCAAGAAAATGTACCAGCAGCAAAGACACAACAGAACCACAAACTCAGTAGGCGCAGAAACTGCAGAAATCTTGTGAGCACGGGCATCTTCCTCTTTCCTCGTGGTCAAAATACAATCCTGCTGTGACTCAGCATTTAAAGACTAAGCTATATAGACCCTATACTGTCTCAGCCATGATCAGAATACTAAATCCAGCACCACGTCCACAGTGGTGAAGGTAATAAACTGAAAGGCATCAAAACCAAAGGAGTGATGAAAGGGTAAGGGGTAGGAGGAACACCCTTTCTGCTGAGAAGTTCTAGGGGCTGAAAATGTTTGTTAAAAGAAAAGAGAATCAAGAGTCACACCAAAAAAAACAAGGCTAGGTTGTTTAGCACAGCAGAGGTCAGAAAATGGGCTGGCTGACTCTGCAGCTGGGCACCGCGTGGGAAGGCTGGGATCAAAACCACTGATAGAACACCTCACCCTGGGCCTGCAGGGAATAATCTTCAGCATCTCTAGTTTAAAGGTCAAATCAAGGCAGGTTTAGGGAAAAAAATTCACTTTAAATGGTCCAAGGCATAACTAATGTCTGTGCAAGCTGAGAGAAGATTACAAAAATGGTCCCTGTGATTTTTTTAATATTTTTTTAATTTATAAATGTAGGGAAAAGGTTGTTTTGGACAAATTATCATTTTTAGTGGTATGTTCTACTTTAATTATAAAGAATTTCAGATTATTTCATATGCTTAAAGCTACACTATTAAAATTAGTGTTACACAAACAAATATTATTTAATTAATGAGGCAGGACAAGTTAAGACATGGCACTAAGTGCCAATAGGGGTGGGTGAGCAGTTTGTAGGAACCAGGAACAGTAACAGACTTTCCAGAGCAATACAATTCCACCCATTCAAAAATTCTATTAATGTATATTTACACTCTGCATACAATAACCATAACTACTGCTAAAATATTTAGATTTTATGTAATATATACTAGTTCCTCTGCTGTGGTACCCTTGGCCCTTCGATAATAAATAACATTCATTTTTTAGTCTTGTCAAGACATGTCTCTAGGAGACTCTGTGGATAACATCCAGACAACCCTTCTTATATCTTCCTTGAATAAGAAGGTTGCCATACTCTTTGCTGACTAATTTCATTCAGATTTCATTGTGATTCTATGTTTTCTGGTTTACTCGGTGTATTCTGGCACATACTTGCCTCTAAATAAATGACATGTAGAGTGATCTTGTTTTGTAGGATCTTTGTCAAAATCAAAGATATTAGATCTTGTAAAAATAAGGTCTCTAAGACTGGGTAAACTCAGATTTTTCAACAAATCCTCAGTTCCAAACCATCATCCCTTTCTCTGGTTGGGAGTTTTCTACAGACAAACTACATCACCTTTTCAATTTGCTCTTCAAAGTTACTTTAAAAATTGATGTTTCACTGCTAGAATTTGTGCTTTACAACTGATTACCCACATTATGGTTGTCCTACGGAAAACATCCCATGGGAGAGCCTAGAGACTCACAAAGAAGTTTCAAGACCTATGTATGAGCACCTTCAAAGCAGAAGCAAAAATCCATTTACATTTGCACATGTAGCTGTTTTAATTAGAACCATGGATTTATCTGTATAAGTAAGCACAGGGCAGAATTACTTTCAAAAGAAATCAGTGACTTTAAGAACTTTTTTCCCCCACTTCATCCCACTGTAAGTAACACTAAGTGTTGATTATTTTAATAATAAGGAAAAAGGAAGAAAGAACAAACCCCAAGGAAGATTTAAGTGATCTGCAATGTGCAATGAAGTGTAGATCTGTGAGTGAAAGGCCCTGGAGGGGCCCTTCATGCTGGGAGAAGCTGATGTTGCTGTGTCACAGTCACAGGGTCCGTGCTGCTCTGAGAGCCCTCCCCAGGACGTGCCCAGCAGAGGTCCCTGGGTGCAAATCAGCTCTTGTCTCCTGCCCAGACAATCCCCTGTCACCAGGGTTTTCCATGCTATAAGGACCTTCCTTGGGAGCTGAAGGTTACAGCTGGGACAGAGAGAAAAGAGGTGGCACAGAGAGATGTGCTGGAGGGACAAACTGAGGGGGATTTGGATTAGACCATTCAGAAGCTGGGGTGAATTTGGTGAAAAAAAACCAATTTTTGGGTGTTTATTATTCTGGTTAGAACTCAACCAAAAAATCTAATGTTAGCATAACACCAGAAGAGAACAACCTCTTCAGTCCCAGCACGTAGTTATGTTTTCCTGCTTTTTCAAAATTGTGGAATAAATACCTGTCCTGATTTACATGTAATGCAGTGTATTAAATTTTTAATGTTTATTCTGAGCTCAGTACAGCTCTTTCATCCCCACTACCATTATGTTAATGATGTAGTGAAATAACATTGATTTTAAAACTCTCATTTTCTGCCTTATTAAAAAAATCCCAAACAGATGTAAAGCCTAAAATACGATTTTTACCCCAAAAGCAGAATATTGTTGGCCTGCCCTACAGCATCTGGATTAGGAACAAAGATGAAGTCACAAACCTTAGTATAAGGGACTCCCTTGAAATGGGAGTGGAAAGGTAATACACAACCCAGAAACAACAAAATACCTGAAGGAAGAAATGCAATAAAAATTGGGTAAAATTATCCCTTGAGTAATGCTGGATGAAATCCAAACTAAAATCACTGAACAGTGAACTTATTCCAATTTATGCCACAGTAACATCAAAATACTTCCTTCTCCTCTATAAACATCCTTTAATTCTTTCTGGAAAATGGAAGAGTACCACATGTGACAAGTGTTCCTAAGCAGCATGCTGAGCACCAAATGTGAACTATAATTCATAATTCATGCTCAATTAATCATAATGTATAAGGAATGGCTCTGTTAATGCTTCTGCTAACTACCTAACCTATTTTGAGATATGCAGGCAGAATTTCAGCTCCTGTGACTTGCTGTTGTGAGTGATAGACTATGGATACCCCAGCAGCTGTCAAAGTCACCACCCTTCCCTCAATGAAGAGAAAAGCAATTCTCAGTATTGCAGGAAGCTAAGAAAAGCAATGAAAAGCAGAAATGAAAGCATGTGAGGGTGGAGAACGCTATCTTTTCTCATGTAAATCCCACTGAAAAGCAGCCTATGTAATCCAAGCCTTGCATCAAACTAAGATTTGGAACAACCTCAATTTAGCAAATGAGCAATTTCCAAGTGATACAACTGAAAGAGGAGAGGTACGGTGTCTCCAGATATTGTCCTGGAGTTATTTTTAGATGGCAGCCAGGCAGCAAATCCTGATTTAGGGGAAGAAGCTTTACCTTCACACACTACTATTTTCGTTAATCAGCAGGAGGAGTTAAAAATGGACTGGCTCTTTGCTCTGCTCCATTCACATTCTGACAGAGGAAACTGACTGGAATCAGTAAAGCCCCACTCACAGTTGATGGACCTGGCATCAGCCTTTTTGCCCCAGAATCTGTGGATATTAGAAAGCTGGACTTAGTGGTCCACCATTTCTGAGCTGCATAAGCTGGCAAGAATAGTGGTAACTTGATGAATCCTTGAAACCCTCTGGCCTAATCTGTGTTGTGCAGCCCACAGGTACATGGTGATATTCTAGAATGCCCGCAGCATGTTCAGGCAAGTGCCTATGTTAGAAAACACATATAAAACTATAATGATGAAAGAGGAGAATTGCATAAGGAACTCTGATGTGTTCTACCAATGAAACTTGGCTGTTTCACCCTGCCACATAAAGCTTAGGGACAATATGGAACATATTTTTCAAGCTTCTTGCAATATCATTCCAAGAGTCTCCTGCAGCCCTCAGTATTACAGGGCTTTCCAGCCAGGAGAAGCTCAGATAATTGTATTCCAACCTGTCATCACTAGACTTTGGGGTGTTTTCTTTTTCCTCCCTCTCCATTTTTAACAGCTATTTTCCATCTCAAACCAGTAAAACCTGCCATGGAAAGCTGAGCTCAGCATTAGAGCATCGCTGTTGGAAAATTTCTCGGAAAACTATTAGAACACGTAGCATTCCTCTCTCTTGAATGTCAATTCCCGGCTGTTACGAACACCAGGAGAGCCCGGCCGGACAGAACCCCGCGCACGGAGCCCAGGGCGGGGCCGTCCCGCCTGCGCTTAACCGAGACCGGCAAGGCTGGGCAAAGGGGTGGGCGAGGGTGGCACTCCGGGCCGGAGGGGCGGCCGGTGCCCTCCGGTGCTCGCTTAAACTCACCTGAGGTCCCCTGAGCCCTCCTGTGCTCTCCTGAACTCACCTGAGGTCCCCTGAGCCCTCCTGTGCTCGCCTGAACTCACCTGAGGTCCCCATAGCTCACCTGAGCGCCCGCGGGAGCGGCCGCGCCTCCAGCCCCTGGCCGCCAGGTGGCGCCGCAGCACCGGCTCCGGGTGGGCGCGGAGCCCGCGCGGGACCGGGACCGGGACCGGGACCGGGACCGGGATCGGGATCGCCGATCGCGGATCGGGGATCGGGGAACCACTCAGGGCCAGCAGCTCGCCCAGCCGTCAGAGAGCGCACCCCGAGCCTGCCTGCAGCTTTTATTAATTTCTCGTGCTGCTGCGATTGCGGCGGTGCCGTGGCCGCGGTGCCGAGCGCTGCCCTGGGAGATGGGATCTGTGCGGCGGTGGGCAGAGCTGCACCGCCAGGGTCAGACACCGCCTCGTCCACAGCCACCGTGAAATTGTTCCTCTGCGACAGTGGAAGTACTCGAAACAGCCTGATCCTCAGACAATACCCACGCATGAATAAGTGTACTCAAATTCACAGTCCCACAGAATCCAATTAAACAACGCAAGAGCATAGTTACTCATGTATTCATGGATACGGATAGCTGCATCCAACATTTACTTTGGTCTGGTGCCAGTTACAGTAACCATCCCTTATCTGCATTTCATTTCTCAGCTCTACAATTAAAAGTTACATTCAAGCATCCTCCTCCCAGTGGGCCCGCAAGGATGAAACTTTTATAGATCTTGAAATACATTATGTATCCACTACTTGTGTTTGTTGTCCAGGAAATCTCCAATGGACTCTATAGGGAAAGCACAGGATGTATTCAGGATTTTGTGCCGATCTCAGTGATTGTTACAATGCTCAGAATAAAAGGAACATAGCTATTTGATAATTAATTGCACTCTAATTGCATTCACCTGGGAAAAATAGATAACACTAAGGGGCAAACAGGGGTCAATAATATTAGTATAGGTGATCACCAATCTCACATATACAAGTACCAATTAGTTAAGCAGAGTCAGTGATAATTTGCATGAAGGATTCTGAATGTAGAAATAAATTAAACACATGGAAAGTAAGAGAAATAAAGCTACAGCTTAATCTAAACTAGTGATCCATTTTCCTTTTTTATGGCTGCAGCAGCAGGTTAACCCCTGGGAGGAATGGGGGCACTGATGCCACCTCCACAGCTGAGCTGTGCACAGTCCACCACTGCAAAGAACCTCCCTGCATGTTTTGGAGTTCAGCAGTGCTGTACTAACGTGTGCAAGAGAGATGGAAAGCCAGGGCTGCTCACTCCTGTGTAATAACAAGCAGATGGTGCAGTGTAACTGGGCCCAGACAGGGCTGGAGCTGGCTCTCTGCTTGGGGAATGCAGTTGGAACATCCACAAGCAGAAGGAACTGCTGGTGAAACTTTCTTACTCAAGAAAGTGGGGCCCTGGTCTTTCATCTCACAGAGAGGACAAATAGATGAAAACAAGGCTTGCCTGCTGCTGATTCATAGGGTATTCCACCAAGCCACAAAGAGAGGTAAACATTGGGCTGCTATTTTGAGGCCTCTTACTAATCTTCAGTGTAGCAGAGATTTTCCCCAGCCCTCGTCTCAGCAGCAATGACACAACTGAATGGACTCTTTCTCGGTTCGGTAGCACAGAGCTCCCCCAAGACTCCTTGGCTTGTGCCTAGAGAACCTGGGAGTCACACAGGAACCCCACCCAAGCAGCATAAAAATCACTGCTGCTGATCCTGGCATTCAAACACATTGATGAGCAGTCAGCAAACAACAGCTTAACACAACCAATGAGAACGTGAAATTTGCAATCCCTGAACGAACAACTTCCAGCTCAAAACCTGTGGCTGTATTCAGTTGGTATCACCCCAAATGGCTGAGCATTCCTTAGGGAAAACAAGAGTCAGAGAAGTACCTGTACAGCACAGCACTTCCAGGACTCCTGGGTTTAGGGGAGCTCAGCTCTGCCCTCAGCCTGCCTTATAATCAGATATTCTCCTCAGGCATTGCCAGGGTAGGGGAGGAGACAAATCATCAAAAAGGAGCCTTGCAGCATGCAGAGAGAGCAGCATGCTCTGCTACTGAAGTGCAGGGTCTGCTCTTGCACATCTGTGTTGCCATTAAGCCCTTACAGACTGATTCCCTCTCTCCTGGGACTTGCAGCTAGTTCAGCATTTCCACTGCCTTTCCCTTTGCTGATATGCAGGGGGTGTAACTGCTGCCCACCTGCTACATGGACTTCATACATGGTCAAGTAAGTCTGCACAATTTTGTACATATCATGCAAAATACTGCCCTTAGGACTGAGAAGCATCTCCTCTCAGATGGAAGCATGGAACTTCTTGGCCAGGGTGAGGAACCATTATATACCTACTGTTCAAAGTGCAGTCCTTTTAAACTGAACTATGATGAAAAATACCAACTGTAAAAATATCTGTGGTGAAGTTTCCAGGCCTCATAAGGACTCTGGGACTCCTGCATGGTTGTTGGATAAAGAAAAGAATGTGCAGTCAGTTCACAGTGATGAGGCCCCTGTTCTCTTTGATTGCAGCCATTGGTGAAAAGACAATTTCTCATTGGGCCCTTTCTGTGGTCCACGGAATGAAGAGCAGGTTGTCCAGCACGAGGCCAGGACAGGCCCCCATAGAACACGTGAAACCCAGGGCTAATCCAAGAATGCCTTTGCTGGTGGGATCCATAACTGAATTGATTATGGACCCACCCAAAGCCACGTACTCACCCAGATCCCACCCAGATCCCTGGGAGCATTATTCTCACACAACTGTTCTAACCTTGAGGACGACTTGAGCTCTCATCAGCCATCTGCCTTACAATAAGTTGACATCCTTATGTATTCTCTCTGCCAAAAGGCAACTTTTAAAATGCTATTAAAAAAAACTGTGTACAAATTAAACAGTCAACACATTTTACTGCTGCTCAGTAACTAAAATGCTTTCACTATGCTATGCAATCTATAACTGCTGAAATTACTTTCATGTGTGTTTATAAGTCTTCCTATATTTTCTCCTCATTACTCCAAATACATTTTAAAAGCTTGTTAAGATAGATTTGTTGGTATTTTGCATCTAGCTGACTGTGCATGTTAAAGGCTTCAACTGTAACTTTCCTAACTTGAAACACAGTATTCTTCATGTGCTTGTTAAAACACATATCATTCCGACCATGTACATTAATTGGCTTGTCTGGGGAAACAGAACTCAGTTTATGAAGTCTGTCATCCTGCTTTGTAGCTTAATTATAAAATAAAATTAATTTTCATTTCCCCCAGCCAGACTATTTGCTCTGTGTTTTTCTTTTTCCCCCCCTTCCTCATGCTGCTGTTTAAATTCCAGGGCTGAGTGACTGATCCTGCTTCAGCAGCTGCTCCCAGGGCTGGTGGTGAGTGCAGCCTTCCTGAGGGAATGCAGGCTCTGCCAGGGTCCCAAACTGCACTGGTGCCACCTGGGGCTGGGGGTGCTGGGACACCATCCTGCCCAAGCTAAAGTCTGCCATTTCCAACAGACACAAAGGATTTTATTTAAGTTCTTGTACACTGACTTGTGATGTTCTGTGTACACCCAGTCCCTCTGCAGCATAGTGGGGGCTGCCACATACCCAAAAAGCAGGGAAGCTCAGACATTCCCAGGGACAAAGGAACAACAGACCTGTAGAAAACAGGTGGAGTAACTCTTGTCAGAGCCAACCCTCAATGAGAGATGACATCAAGCTCCTTCGAGACCAACACTGAATAAAGTGCCCACCATTGGTAACTCCACTGGGTTTGCCCTAAAGGTTTTCTTTTCCAATAGCAGAGTCCTTACTCGAGGGTCAATGACACAGCCAGAAGTCCAGAGCAGCCCAGATTCGACTGCCCAGGAGTGAGGGAAACTCAGGTGGCTCACTGCAAACCCCAGAGCTGAAGGATAAAGTCACAGGTCAGCAGCTGCAGTCACAGCAGGATTCCCACTGACTTCAGAGGCACCAGGAGCTCCCCCATGGAAGGAAAAAAGGCCTTATTCTTACCAGCTGAAGTCTAGTGTACTAAAGAAGGGATATTAAAAATATCCAGAACTATAAGAGATCCCTATGAAAATTAACTTTTTTTACTGTACCATCCTGCTCAGGGTCTAAATCCAGAGGTCCCATCCAGCAAGTCCCAGCTCCCTAAACCTCCACTCTTCTGAAAGAGTCCCCTTGATAGGCTGATTTTAAGGCAACTCTTCAACAGTGGAACAGTGCAAAGCAGCAGGAACCTGAAGCACTATTCAACCTTTACAATACCAGGTGTGCTAATTGTTTCTTCCTTCTCTAACACACAATACTGCATGTTTTAGATGTCTGAACCTGTAAAAAGTCTTCTGAATCAGAAGTCAGAATCTTAACTCTTAATTTGGGATAGAAATCAAAGCTATCAAATTTCACAATGCACATGCTACTGCAAATTTTGCTTCTTATCACACAAAACCTAATTTCCCTTTACAAAGGGATCTATCTAGATCAAGACACATGTCTTCCAGCAAGCTGCCCCTCTGTAAAAATATTCAGGTAAAAATCCTTACTTTAAGAAAGACCCCAGGATCCTCCAAGTTCTCCCTGTGAGTGCACCAGCCCACTCCCCCCAACAGCAGGAAGGCTGTATGTGCCAGGAGTTATTGGCATCATCTGTAACTAGGCATGCTGCTAGTGATTTAGGAAATCTGTTAATGGGAAATTAATTGGAATCAGGATCAGCCAATTGCACAAATTTTCCCCTTGATTAACACACCCACTTGTCGACAGGATGAATTACAAGTCGTGCCATTCACTGATGGAGCTGGGCCCCAGGGAACTTGTCGGTGTTCTTGCAGTGTGGTGGCATTTAGTGTCCAGGAACTGGTGATGCTGGCAGGGTTTGCAAGGCTGGGGGTGTCACAGCAGGACCTGAGCAGAGAGAGCAAGGCTCAGCCCCCCCCAGCCCCCTGAGCTGATTGCTGGCTCTGCAGTGACAGTGACACAAACACGGTGTGACCGCCAGGAGCTCCACAGCTGCAGCACCTGCACCAGCCCTAAGAAAGCACAAAGGGGGAAAGGTGAGCTCAGCAGGGCCCAGAACAGCCTGTGGTGCCTCCCTGCTGCAGGGAGGGCTGCAGGTGTGATTGCTGCCCACCCCTCCCCTCCTGCCCAGGCTGCCCAGCACTGGTGCCACCGGAGCCAGCCTGCACACAAGGCTGGCAGCCCTGCTCTGCTGCCCCCTGCAAGCAGCCAGCTTATAGCTGTGGTGTTTCTTCTCTGGTCATGGCTGGGCTCAATCTTCACCTCATGTGTGTAACTTAAGAAATCTTGGTGAAGCCACAGAACTTAGAGTAGTGCCTGGCAAGTGTGGAGTCAAAGTGGGTCAGCAGATGCCCAGCAGAGCTGTGGGCTGAGGGCACTCTGACCCAGGAGCACCCAGCACCCTGAGCTCTCTCCTCTGTCCCACTGTGTCCTGGAGCAGCCTCTTCAGAGTGTGCCAAAAACACCCACAGCAAACACCAGTGGGTATTACCAAATTATTTCTGAATAGAACCCAGACAGGGTTGCCACAAGCATTTCGATTTGGCCTAACGCTGCCCCAGCACCACGAAGAGCATGGCTTGCTATGGTAGCTTGCAGTAGGCCATGGGACTTAAGGCAGGCTGTTCTCCTCCAGTTCAGTGTTTTACAACTCCACATTGAGTACAGTGAATGCTAATGAGAGAGCCCTGGAGCTGCTGGGGTGGTCTGTAACAGGGGATGACAGGTCCCCAAGGAGAGGATCAGACTCCCCTCTAATGTGACAAGTGTGGCTGTGTGATTCTCTGCTCTCCTGACATGCTTCCCCTGCTGCCTCGTGAGGAAGGACAGCCTTTTATCTCAGGGAAGAGGCAGTGGGTTGGAAGAAGCTGATGATCAGCTTTGCTCTCACATGGAGGGGGATGAGTTGCAAATTACCTGCTGTCAGTGGAAGGCCAAAGCCAGAGCAGAATGCTGGGCAGGGTGCTGGGCTGGAAGCAAGATGTGTGTTAAAAGGGGAATGGAATGCTTGAAGGGTACTGAGTGTTTTGAGGCAGAAAACATTTTGCAGAAGAGATGTCTGCATAAGTAACATCTTTATAAGCAGGGATATATGGAGATTAGAAATTGCTCCTAGAGCTCTAAGAAAATGAAGATTTACTGCTTTAAGTAAAAAGGGAAAAGGAGATGCCAGGCTGTGCCTCTGCTTTGCAGGGAAAGCATTACTATGTGAGGTTTTGATGAATAGCTGTAAGGAAGGCTGAGTAGGCTCTGCTCACGGTCAAAGACAGATTGCAGGTTGAACCTGAGCTCACTCATGGCAGAGCAAGATCAACCTCTGCCTCTGAGAGGGAGCAGTGAGGTCACTCTGCCTGCCCCAGTGCTCCTGTGGTGCCCAGGGTGCCCTGCAGCACTGGGTGCCCTCCTGGCCACACAGCAGCCTGAGGCTGGGCAGGATTTGAGCCCTGGGAATGCCCAGCAGCATGGGACTGGGAAACTGCTTTAGACACAGTGCAGGGGAGCACTGGAGATCCTTGCTGGCAGGTGCAACAGGAGCTCCTGGAACACCAGACAGTGTGGCACAGTCCCAGTGACTGCAGCCAGAGGGGTCAGCAGCCAACAGACACCACATCCATCTCCTGAGCCCACAGCCAGCCCAGAGGGCACACGGCACCCAGGCACATCCTGCAGCAGTCACTCACTGCCTGTCACAAATGCACAAATCATGGGCTTTGCATCCAATTAGTTCTCAAAGGTGTGAGGATTTTTCTGCACTTCGAAATTTCTAAGAAACTAATCTCTCCAAACCAGTTGCTTTCATTCTAATGCCTCCTGAGGGTTTGAAGGGGGTTACTCGTATGGATTTTTTTTGCCAGCTCTTGTCAGGCTTACTCTGAATGCCAAGCTCCTGTTGCTTTACCTGTGCATAAGAGGATGTTGGAAATGCCAGAGATGACAGTTTTCCTTGCAGGAGCCCGGGGCTTCCAACCCAGTCAGTAATGGCAAACACCACCCCCATCATCTTGGAATGCCCACATTCTGTACAGAGAGCACTGTGGATACATTAGTGATCTAACTATTTCAGCTAGGATAGAATAAAAGTCTTTGAAGATTAAGCAGGAAAAAAAAGTCTTTGAAATAGATATTGAAAAGTTATGTTGTCCTTTTACTTATCTAAAGCTTCCAACAGTGGTCTGGCAGAACAGAACTGACCAGAGATTTCTTTATCACACATGAAATGATTTTATTTCATCCTGGTGCAGGAAAGCACATGAAAACTATGCAGAAAATAGTGAAGTTTTAAGTTTGACAGGAAAAAAGGCAAATAGAATGATTCATGCTAAGCTCAGAAATACTATCCCTTCTTACCTGCTGACCATCCCAAACCTGGTCCCTGTGTGGAGCTAAGAATTAAAAATACATCAAACTCCATTCAATTTGCAGGTATCAGAGAGGTACCAACTGGAAAAGATTAACTCATTCCTTCCTCTGATGCCATTTGCAGAAACCACACAGTGCACAAAGAGTGCCAACAGAAAATGGGATCTCATTTTGCTGCAAGACAAAATTGCACAGCTCATTTTCAGTCAATCAAGCTGTTAGTAATTACTACAGGAGTAGTATTTTGTACACCGTAGAAAACTTTGGGAGTCATATTACACAAGAGCTCAGTTCCCAACATTAACAAAAGTAAAAACTCAACAGTTTTTGTTGGGGTTTTTTTTTGGGGTTTTTTTTGTTTTTTGTTTTTTTTTTTAATCAGAACAGCTTTTTAAGACACTGCAAATGAAAACATCTTCTGTGATCTCTTCCTTGTGAGAGGGCACGGGCTGTGTTCTCTGAGCCAAAGGTGTGAGCTCATCCACCTGAACCCATGCTTACATCACATCTTTACCACTCAAGGAGTGCCATCATAGGAACTTCACTTTATATTTTATATATAAAGTTATGTTCACGTTATATTTTCCTGGTGCAGCTGCAGGATTCAGTCAGGACCAGCAGTTTGTGTTCCCTCCCCCAGTCTGTCCCTGCTCCACAGTCCTGTCCCCTTGCCTGAAATGGATGGCTGGGCTGGTCAGAGGGGACAGGCAGGGTATGGGATCTTGTGGGGGTATTTTTACTGAGATAGTTTCCTGCCAAATTTGCCAGCCACCTCTGCAAGACCCAGTGCAGAAGGGACAGCAGGAATGCAATGCCAAGAGTGGAGCTGGGAGCATTTCTGACAGCAGCTGTCATTAAGTAGGTGTAACACCAGACTGCACCTTATGGGGACTAAGGATGTTTGTTTATATAATCTGAAAGTCAGAAACAATTCTGAGGAACAGAGTAAAAATTGGAGATAAGTAGGAAAAGGCATTCAAAATAGCAGAGAAATCCATTAATTGACTCTGATTCCAGGCAACAAATCTGATTTTCCTTTAGCTCATATCAAGCAAAATCTGTCTGCCTCACTCACATTGTTCTGGACTCTATTAGGATTTGTTCAAAATCTCACAGCCCACCCAAAAACTCTGCTGGGTTTCATTGATTTTTGTGCTTGGGTGAGATCAAACACACATAACCTTGCAAAATTCAAAAGGCAGATCACGTGCAAAGAAATTACCAGATACTCTGCCTCCCCATGATGCTTGTAGGTAAGCTTTTACACAACTCTGTATTTAACTATTCCCACCTTTGATGTTACCAGATCTCAGGCGGCATTTCCCCTTTCCTTTATACTTCCTTTAAGCAACAGTGGCATTTTTTAACTAGAAGAAGAAATCTCTTGGATTCTGACAGATGCTTTCCATTGTCAGTCAGAGAATAACAGGTTCTAATTTCTAATCTTGCTTTGTCTTTTAAACTAAAAACTGCCAAAATCTTCTGCTAATGGAGGCAGAAACATTTGCATGGAAATTTGCTTCAGAAAGATTAAAAAACTGTATTATTGGCAGCCTGGAGAAATAACTGTTTAAGAAGCCTATCCAATTTAATATTTTTATTATTGTTTGCTATTTATACAGTAACACTGATGTCCCTGGTGTATAACAGGGACATTCACCACTTTGCACATTAACTGCCTAACCCTAGCAAAATCCCTGTTTGGAAGACAAGTATTGTAACCTTTCCTCTGCAGATGAGGGTGTTTCAGTGACACACCTCTGCATCTTGCCCAGGAGCAAAATGCAGGAGGCAAGAGCAGGCTGGCAAACAGAGACCTGGTGCTGGGGCCAGGTCTGGCCATGCCAGGAGGGCTTCCCCAGCAGGAGGAGAGCCTCAACTTATAGAGAACGGGGAGGGAGTAAAAGGTGCATGGTGGTGAGGCTAGTGCCAAGAAAAAAGGTGGGGAGGGAGCCATGTTGTGGCAGTTTTGTGTTCCCCTTGGGATGCCTTTCGCAGCTGCAGTGTGCCTGGAGCTCTGGGCTTTGTGGTTTAAAATCCCTAAGCCTAGGTGTAACCCTAACCCTAACCCTAGGCAGTAAAAGCAGCCTTGGGCTATGGCTGGATCCCAGCAAAAAGCTGTGGAGGAAGCCATGTTGTGGCAGTTTTGTGTTCTCCTTGGCATGCCTTGGTCGCTGCAGTGTGCTTGTGCTTCTGGAAGAGTGCTTACATTCTTGGGCTGCTGCCCATTTCCATGGATGGGCCTTACTGCCTCTCTACTTATCCATGGCCATGAAGCAATGCATCCCAAATTAGAGCAGACCTTGTACCTGTGTGTGGTTTGTGCTTGTGTGCACTGTGTGCTGTGACACCATGTAACGTGACTGCTCCAGACATAAACAACAGCCCAGCCCCTGGACCTGCAGCCTGAGAGACTCCAGGAACTGGCACCATGGATGCAGACCTGAGCATTCCATACCCAGCTGGACTGATGGACAGTGTGTTCACCTTCACTTATGGAATATCACCTGCACAGGTGTGAAGTATCTTCCATGTGATCCTTGATTTAGTGCAAGGCTCAGACCAGCCTCCAGCAGACACTCAGTGTCACAGCTATTTTGCTTGTTACCCAAAACTGCTGGGGACTGGCCTTGCTCCACCTGGGCTCCCAGGACTGATCCTACTGCTGCAGCACAGCAATGTCACTTCAGAGCAGAAAAAGAAATAAAGATTTGTTTATTTTCAGGCCTTAAGGTGGTGCCTCCTTCCTAGAACTGCTGCCGTGGCTATTAAAACAACACAAAATGGTTTCTCATTTCATATAGACACATCTTGAATTTCCCAGCTGTCATCTGACAGATAGAAGCATTGGGAGAGAAAAAAATAAACAAGCATAGGATATAAACAACCCTGGGGAATAAATTTTGCAGACTCTGAACATCAATGATGTGCAATTCTTTGTTTGCTGAAGTGAGCAAGTTCACAGGGAGAACTGTACATAACAATTATATTAAAAAAGGGCTTGAGCTTTAAATATCTCAGAGGAAGAAAACATAAGAGCAAAGATATTTTCAGCTGTTTCTTTAAGAGGTAGAGGTGTGTACACAGGGTGTGAACTACCTTGGGTAATCTGAGAGGTCTTGTATTGGTTGAACTGCAGCCATCCCTGGGCTGTGACTTTGGACCTCAGCTAGAGACCCTGCAGGAATCAAACACTAACACTGCTTCCAGGATTTCTGATTAAAAAGCTAAAAAAGAAAAAAAAAGAATGAGTTTTATTCCACACAACATTTCTATTAAAAACCAGTGGGTTTTGTGACTTAACAAAGGGGACACACACTCTCAATGGCTCCTACTGCAGGTGCCACAAGGTTTGCTTGTGAAGGAGAGCTCAAATTTTGGGGATGTCTTTGGAGGGGCCAAAGCTCTACAGTGACAGCTCCTAAAACAATGCTTCCCCCTGGCAAGATCTTTAAAGTCCATAGCAATACAGGGCCTCAGATACATCCCTCTTCTCTTTGAGACAGAAAACCCTTTATAGAAACCTCAGATCAGATCTCAAAACCTGATTATTTGTCTTTGTTTGAGAAAAATGTCTTATCTGTAACCACACCTAATTTCTCACCAGCATCCTCCACTCCTTCAAATTTGTTCAAATCATTTGACAGATGTACTCTTTAAGCTTTATTTTGAATAGTTTCCTGACACAAAAGTCCCCAGTAATTCCAAAGATCTCAGCTCACTCTGCCACAGACCCTTTTCCCAACCACTCAGCCCTAAGTGTGAGTTTAAGAGCAAAGCACAAAGTGCACAAGGAAAGTTACCAAGAAAGCTTTAAGTAGCAGAAAAGTGCCAATCATTTCTTTAGTATAAATAACATTTTCCAAACACACCTCTCAATAACATTTCGCTGCACTAAAGGAAGAGAAAATACATTACCTTATAATGGCACCAGAGTGATTACAGCAATGGTTCACCCCTACAGGAGTGACACAGATGTGACATTAACCCTTCCAGCAGGGAAACCTCCCCTGAGCTGCAAAGACAGTGCCATGCATGTCAGGAAAAACTGTCACATAAGAGGCCAGCACTGCCCTTCAGCGTGCCCAGTCAGATCTGGAAAATCTGTTGTAGCTACAGCTTGCCTCCAGCCTTTTGCTTCCAGCAATTATTGATCTCAGGTCTCACTGATCCCTGTGACAGGTTTGTTAGGCAGAATAAAACACTCAAAGTAAATGAACAAAATTAATGAGCAAAATTAACAACCAGGAAAAAAAAGCAGAAACCTGTTTATTCAAATAATATAAATAGTTACATTCCATTCAGCCTGTTTTAATCCACATGTGGAAGATATGAAGTATTCTGCACTACTTACACCAATGAAACCCTTGGTGGCAGACAGAAGGGGCATACATTTATTAACTCAAAAGAATAGACCTATATTTTTCAGACAAATTGAGGCAGTAAGGACTACAGAGCAATCAGATCTATTTAAGGATCAGCCTGGGAGTTCTTACAACAACAAACAGAAATAGGATTTTGCTGTAAGCATGCTATAAATGTAGAGCCATAGCAGACAGGGAGACAGTCTTCCAGCATTTATAAAGACATCAAAGCAAGGAGGACAGAAATAAGCTTTAGCTCTCAAAAAAAAAAAAAAAAAAGGGTTATTAGGGAAAACTTGTGAAGTTTCACAAACATTCTAAAGGTTTGGGATCTTCCCATTGGCTGTTAACAAAAGCAGTGCTTTACCTACACTAAAGTTAAAAAGTGTACTTCCTAAATGGAGTGGGAGTTGTGTTTCCTTGACAGTCACCTGATACCAAGAAACCATAAAGGCAAAGAAATTCACAGGAAAGGCTAGAACAAGGTGTATTTCCAAGCATCTTGGCAGAAATGCAAGCAGATAAACGCTGTCAAAAAGCACCCCTTGGTGACAGGGTAATGAGGGGCAGATGCAGCAAATCTGTTTCAGCCTTCAGCAAGATTTTTCTTCCTTCCTCTCTCTGTTCTTTAAGTGTTTTCAATGTTATTTTAACAAAACGTGGTTTGCCAGAATAAAACAGTGCGATGGAGGCATGGGCTGATATCTTTCCAAAATTTCAACAGATCAGGAAAGAGGAAAGAATACTGTCCCAGTGGTTTGCAACGTGCAGAGTTTACACCTGCTGGTCTATCCAAGAGGACATTGTGCTGATGCTCAGAGTTTGACAGCCAAGGACACGATTCCAGCTGCATCTCAGAGGGGTACAAGATGTCACGGGCTGGGAGTGGTGGTAGATCAATGGTAAGTCAAAATCCCCCATGAGGGACAGCAGAAGCAGCTGGTGACTGAAACCCACGGAGTGGCTGCTGTGCTGGGCAGGAGCTGTGCTGAGGGGAGCCCAGCAGCTCCAGAGCAGCCGAGAGCCGCCCCGCGCTCCTGGCTCACAGCCGGCTGTGCCCACGGACACAGCCTGCGCTGCCCGCAGCCTCCTCCCGCTCCTCCTTCCCAGCCAAGGGCTGGGACAGCAGCCAGCAGCTGAACTGGGTTACTTCACACGAGTCAGCCCTGGTGACAGCCCCTCCCGCTAGCTCGGTGTGCGCGGTGTGTGGCATCCCCTGGCGCACGGTGTCACCCCTTGGCTGCTGCCCCGAACGCCCGCGCCCCAGCAGGGACCGCAAGGGCAGCACAAAGCTCTCACTCCAGCTTAGATAAGGCTGTGTTCATAAAAACAAAGGGTGGTTTGTGGAAACCCAGGGCACCAGGAATGTTTCTCTGTCTGCTCTGGGGTGTCCTGACCCCCAGGGCAGCAGTGACTCTGACCCTCAGTCATGGAGAAAGTTTCCTAGACTTCAAGATAGACTGGAACCCACAGAAGTGTGAAATAGATTATAGAGAGCAGTGTAGGTGTATCACTACAGAAAAATTGAGGTTTTGGGATTTTTAGGATGTTGTGGATGGAAGCAAGATGGAGGGCACAGGGTGTCGTCCTGGGTTTCTTCTTCATGCTTCTTCCTTCTTCTCCTTGGGTTTGGGTGGCATTTTGTAATTGGGCAGAAAAGTCTGCATTGAGGGCTCTGTGGGATCAGTTATTGGGGTAAAAGGGAAAAGAATCTAGGTGTCAGCTCTCAATTGGATAGTTTAGTCTTAAAAGCCCTTGTACCAAGAGATTGTTGGCCATTTTGTGTCTTCTAATGAAAAGCTGCCAAACTCACAGTAGTGAGACTGTTTTACGGATAGGAAATAATAAACACCTGAGTCCGAACATGAATTACAGTATCAAGTGCCCTCAATCCAGACCCAGAGAAACCCACAACTGGTACCACCACAGGTGTTGTTAGAACACTGACAGGCTGTAGTGTATTTCTGGGGGAAGAACCAGTGTTGAAGCCACCCTTGGCTGTGGGAGCAGAGCTGAGGAGTTTGCCTCCAGCATCACTCAGCCCTCTCTGCCCAGCCAAACCCTTTGCCCAGCTGGGGAAAAGTCCCAAGTGAAGGCTAGGACTGTGTAATATCTCTAAATGGAGGCATGGGAACACTATCCGTGTAACCTATTTAATATTTATGTTAAGTTGCAGTCAGAAGCCTTGAAGAAAAAAGGGTGGTGATACGTTAAAGAGCTGTGATAGAAAAATCCCACAATTTTGTCCTCATACGATCTTCTATACGAAGAAGTTGGATATGAAGTGTACACCATAAAATGCAACCAGCAGAAAGATGTGAATTGTTCCTTACATTTGTGTTTTTCCAAGTTCACCTTTCAGCCACTGTGAATTGTACAGCTGAGCTCTCTGCATGGCAGCTGCTCTAGAAACTTTGACAAAAACCTACACATGGAATCAGTGGCCAAGTCACAGGGGCTTTGACAGATCTGAGCACGGAGTCACAAAGTAAGGATGAAGCAATGTGAGAAGACCAAAGTGATCCAGACTGTAGGTTGAGTAGATTGCTCTCAAGAGCTACATGTAAGATAACTTCAAACCTGAAAATCAAGAGTGTAGGGATGTATTTACATTTTTGCAGAAAGTAACTAAAAATTCCAAAATGCCCCAGATGTTTTAGTTTGAGTTCACTTTGAATTTTGGACCAGATGTGCAGATTTTTTGCTTCTTTCCCCAAAAATGTTTCCACAAATGTATCTACACTGTTCTCTTTAGGAGAACAAGGGTTGGGGATGTGTTACTGGGCCACTCTGCATGTCATGGATAAATCTTAAATGCCACAGCTACATCTAACTGTGGTGCTGCATCTGCATTTAAGACATGACTGAACTATCTGTACATCTCAACCTTGGCTGTAACAATTTTCTTTGAACAACTGAATCAAGAATCCATGAGCCACTTAGGCATTTTTATCAGCCTGTAAGCATCAGCAGCACATCTCAGAGTTTGCCCTTTACACTTGACCGGGACAAGAGGGATGTGCACAGGTATGCAGAGCTTTGCTGTGCCAGCACAACTAAATCTTCTAAAGAGAAGTAACTTTGCACAGCACATGAAAACACTTATTCCATAGCATCAGTATCCTTTACTAGAATCCTGGTCTTATTCCAGGAGTAGAGCTTGGGCACAAAGGACAAAAAAGCCCCAAGTGCTGAAGAAGTGCATCCAGAGAGATCCACTGTGCCAGTGAAGTACCCTCTGCACTCCAGGGAACCCGAGCAAGCCTCAGCCATCCTCTTTGCTGCTGCTCACAAAGACCAAAGAAGGAATATCCCCACACACAGCTGGATTTTGTCAGTCACACTAACACCTCTGTGGATCTCTGTGGTGCTTTAGTGTAAGAACAGAGAGATCTCCTTGCCAGCACTTCAGATTGTTTTTTCCATGGTGAACTTCTACTGTGTTTTGCACATTACATCACTCTCTTAGACTCTTCAGCTGCTCTCAAAACCTGCTGAAGTTACTGGTTCTGGCTTTCATCTTCACTCGGTGAAGTGTAATCTAGAAAGCCTTACTTAACTTCTCCCACTTGTGCATCTGAATGTGAAGAGAATGCCCAGGCAGAAGCAGAGCTGGGGGAGGAGTTGGTTTCTAGAGTACAGTAAAGCTCCACAGTGTTATTTTGGTGCAAGTTATTATATGATTTCAATACAGATTTCCTGCTCTTAGGGAAGCCAGTGCTTGCTGAGACTCCAGTGACAACAGCTCCCTTCCCAAACAAATGGCTTCAGCAGCCCCTGGCAGAGCAGACCCATTTGCCACTCTGCTCAGCCCACAGCTCCAGTCAGCACAGCCCAGGAGCACAGTCATATTTATTTTTTACAGCTGAGAACTTTGACAAACAGCAGCAGGCAGCAAAGGCCAGTCTATTTATATTTCTTAGAGTATATATTCTTAAGAATGGCAGTCAGCATTATGGAAGCTATCAAAAAACTAGCTCTGACCTTAAATAAGCGTGCTTCTATGTCAGGCACTCCCAGGAAGGAGAATTTATGAGGCAGATGCTGAATTCAGGGAAGGAAGAAGAGGTGGATTGCTCTTGCCAGAGAAGCAGCCCAAGATGCAGTTGCCAAAATTTAGCTTAATTCTTTGTTCTCCTTTAGGACAATAATTTAACCAAGGTTTTACCCTCCAGCTCTGGCTCAGACTGGCTTCTGGTCTGTTCCACAGGACATCTAAACCCAGCACGAGAACTCTCAAGGCCCCCAGAGTGCAGGGGACAAACTGAGTCACACGTGTTTGCATTAACATTGTATGAGGAGCTCAGCAGACTACAATTAATGCTGGGAATTTATAGACAAGAAAAACTGCTGGAGGAGCAATTCTGCAGCAAGTTGGATACCTTTTGCATATGCTTTCCTTGATGAAAATCCTGCATAACAACAGAAAATCTTTCATATCTCCTTTGACATTTCAGAGGATGAGACCATTAAGTATTAATTTTCCTTGACAAAGTACACCTTTCTTTTGCAAAAATGAAATCCCAGTCAGACCACAATGTTGTCTTGTTTACATCTCTTCCTGCTTTAACAGTGCTTTGTAAAATATGCTTATTTATTTTTATGAAGCCAGCTGAAAATTATATTGCTCAAATTTATTTTATGCATTAATTTGGGAAAACAATCAATAAATTACTTGGCCCTCCCTTCAGGTCTATTACATTTGTTATCATTTATTAAATGGACTTATTTTAAGTTCATTTGAAAGCAAAATAGTGTTAGCTGAAGACCCATTCATCATTTTCTTCATAAGAAAATACCAATGAATGCCACCTAATTACAAAAGAAGGAATAAAAAAGAGAAAAAAAAGGAAAAAATAAAAGAATCTACTTTTTTACAAAGAGATAATTGGAAAAAGAGATGCTTTTTCAGCCTGCCCCTCCCGGCTGCAGCCACTCTCCCACAGGCCACCAATATCCTCCCTGATATTTGACTTGCCCTGAGGGAAGCAGCTTTTCCCATGTCACAGAACCACAGGAGCACAGGAGCACAGGAGCACAGGAGCACAGGAGCACAGGAGCACAGGATGGGTTGGGTTGAAAGGGACCTTAAGGATCACCCTGTTCCAACCCCCCTGCCTGAGGCAGGGACTGCTTTCACAAGACCAGGTTGCTCAGAGCCCCATCCAGCCTGGCCTTGCACACTCCCAGGGATGGACAGCTGTTTTCAGATTTTGTTCTAGAGAGGATTGCTTGGGAGGAGAGGGAATCAAGGAAAAAGGAGCATTTTCCTTCATTTTGCACAGAGCCAGTAGAAACGAGAAAAATGAGAAAATGGCAAAGACAGAAGCAGCATCAGTTGTAGGAGGAAGGAGTAAAAGGGAAAAGGGGCAATGTTTTTAAAGCATTTTCCTCCTAATTTGATTAACTTAAAACCAGTTTAAAGCAAAAGTTGGCTCTATACAGAGCACAGGCCCAGCAGCACCTCCTTCACATCACTTCCCATTCAGCATGGGGGGAATCACTCCCTCCCTGCTCCTTGCCAGCCACCACTTCACTTTTTCTTGTCTGCTCTCACCACTTCTGCTGTCTCCCCTCCTGTCTTTGTCTCTTCAAGAAGTGTCCTGGAACCCAGCCCAGCTTGTTCAAGCTCCCAACACATCTTGAATTTTAATTCACTCTCATTTGAAGTCATCTATCTCTGTTTTAAACCCAGACACAAAGAGAATGAGCCAATTTATTATTACTTAAAACCAAAACAAATCTGCAGAGAAAGCCTGCTCCACTCTCAGCACATCACAGTGTGTCCAGAGCTTGGTGCTAATACTGCCTTGAAGGTAAGTGACCTGGAGGCACAAAATTCTGCACAGGGACAGCCTGCTTTGGAAAGGTGCCCTGCACCAGGCACCCAGGGCAGTGTGAAAGCACATCAGTTAAGAGGAAAGGTGACAACAGAAGGTGTAAAAGCAGCACAACCTGTTCTCAGAGCACATTACAGCCTTATCTGGACTCCAAGCCTGCCTGGCAGGTGAGCTTTCCTGCCAGGCAATGTTGCATTTCATTCTAATTGGCATTAAAGACATGGCAATGAAACCCCTTTACTCTATACTTCATAAAGAACAAGAAAAACAGAACTCATTTTTGTCAGTGAATGGAAAATTTACAACAATGATCAATGAGGCAGGGGAGAATGGGATTCTCTGCTGAACATGATGACAATTCACAAATACTTTCCATTAAATAAAAAGACACTAGAGTATGGAAAAACAAGTAAAGAATTCCAAATAAACACAGGTGGAAAAAGTAAAAGGTGCAACAAATATTTGCCAGTGGTCACCTGGAACTGCACATTAGCACAAATCATAGAACCATAGAATCACTGAGGTTGGATAAGACCTCTGAGATCCTTGAGTCCAGCCTTTGATAAAACACCACCACATCAACCCAGCTGTAGCACTGAATGCCACATGGAGCCATTCCTTGAGCACTTCCAGGGATGGTGACCCTGTTGCCTCCCTGGGCAGCCCATTCCATGCCTGGGCACCCTTTCAGTGGAGGATCTCTCTCCTTTCTGCCTCCTGCCTGCTCTGTGTGCTGCCCAGCACCTGTTTGTAAATGATGGGCAGCGGGCACAGATTTAAACAGAAGTGATCTACAGAAGCACTTTAAATCACCAGTATCAGTATTATTTTAGTCTGTTAGGCTTTTAATTCTTGTCATAATTCATGGGTGAGAAGGTGATTCCTTTCCCATTTTCCTGCAACCCAGCAATCTTTGCCCATTGCAACACTGTCATCAATACAGAAACTGCAACTGCTTCAGCTGCTGATTGCAGAGCCACATTTCATGTTACCTTCCATGGGAATGCATTTGTAGGGATACTAACAAAATAGTGGATTATTTGTTGCATTTCTTTGATCTATAAATAGGACTCCTCTGCAGAGGATATTTTTACTGTGTTTGGAGCAATCTTGACACACTCATTCTAAAGTGTAACCAAGGAATTTTCATCTCATTTTGAAGTTCTGTGCCTGCAAGAAGTAACTATAACAGAGTGAAAAGTCAAATGAGAAACCCAGAGGTCCAAGTGAGGCAGAGTTTGGGAACAGGACAGAGAGCTGCTTTGCTTTTCTCTTTTTTATTTATAGCTTAGACTAAAATCTCTTTCCCTTGTGTTTTTTCTGGTGACCTGCAAGAAATGAGTTCAAAGTGGCAAAATATCTACTCAAAGCTATTTAGTTCAAAGCCAGCATGAGGTGGGGGCAGTGGCAGGAGAGCCTTGCCCTGGGGCAGGATCATCTCTGGCACTGGGGTGAGTGAAGAGGTAAAATGTTTCTATATAATGGCCTGGTCCTGCTGCTCCTGCTGCCTTCACCAGGCTGCAGACCTTCAGCTTCAGATGATCTCATTCACACTTCTTCTATATAAAGAAATCTTGTGTCACCAGCACATGTTATTTTTTTTTTGAAATTTGCAAGTCCTATTCATAACTTGTTACTTCTATCCCTGGAAAACTCATCTGTTTGGACAATTTGGCATTAAAAACCTCTTAAAGGTTGCAATTCTCAAAATAATTCCAAAATGGCAGGTGTGCACAGTGGAACACATCACCCTGGCACTTTGCCACCAACCAAAGCACAGCCATGATCAAGGCACACACATCCCAGCTTTTAAAATAAGGCTACACCTTAAGACACCATTTAGTTTTGCTACCAAAAAAAAATTAAACCTGTATAGCATTTAGAGGACAAGAGACCAGCTCCTACATGTATTGGGTATTTATAGTTAGAGCATTTGGGAATGCAAATTGAAATGAATCAATGCCAGCAGGGATGCCTAAAAGAAATAAGTGAGAGTTACAGCAATTAAGAATGTTGTCTCAAAGGAAATTAGTAGAGTCCATTAGTTACAATGCCTTAAAGGAAAATGTACCAAAATAAGAAAGAAAGAAATTAAAATATTAGGAAATTAGGAGAAAAAAGTGGGGTGTAAAAAAGATAATGAGCACAGTTGATATTTGCCACCCTTCTTTTATTTATAAGGAAATGAAGCAAAAAAATGGTGATAGGAACTGAACCACCAGAAATACAGAGCAATATATTCTGCCACAAGATCAATGGCCAGCTTGCTCAAGGCTTTGCTGATCTAAGCCCAATTTGTCATCAAATTCTGTAGAAACTGGATCCATGGAAAAGAGTGCAAAAAGAAAGTGCCAGGCTAATAGGTACAGCAAAAGTTGTATTTATGGTACAACACTGCTGGAGTGTCAAAGGGCTTTGAGGAGACAAATATATGTGTTATACTCTGTGGATAAGAGGATTTCACTGTGCTGGGACCCTGTGCACACCAGCAGAGCAGCAGCTCTCGTTTCACCTGCTGAGGTGAAAATGGGACTGGCTTAGCCCAGCCTATCCCAGGTGAGGATTGCTGCAAATCCTGCCAAACCCTCTGAATTCCACACTCACTGCTCAGAGATGGCCCCTGATGGCCTCAGTTTACTTTTGATACATGGCAGAACTGACATTTTGCAAAATTTTGACAGAGGGCCTGAATGTCAAAATGCTGGAAACAGAGAGTCTCAATGCAGTACATCTGCCAGCAGGAAACAGCAATGGCCTGCTTGAGTCTGTATGGAACCTTGGATAACCAACACTCCATGTCTGCTGCTTGTGGACTTGCAATTCCCATCCTGATGGTGTGCCTCAGACACCACAGGCAGGAAGAAACTGAAACACATAAACCCCAACAACAAGATTTGAATGGAAAGACAAGAACTGCTTGCAAAACATAATCATTGATGCTTCTGCTGATGACAGACACCATGTCATCATGCTGGTTTCCAGGTTCATGGAGAGCATTTATGCAGCCCTGGAAAGGTGTTCCCAATTCTCTGAGTTGCAATGGTTTGCCTCTCCTCCTTCAGGCTCAGCCAGATGAATCCTGATGATCTGGCTGGAGCCAATCACTGCTGCTTGAGTGGGATTTAGCAGGAAGAGGTTCAGATGTGGAGACTACAGAAACTCATGATAAAAGGGAAAGAAACATCTCCATGCCAGACTCCCAATTAGGATAAACTGGCTTAGCCATGTTTATTCTCCTGAGGAGCTGGGCCTGTGTCTTTTCTGCCTACACTCTGTCTGCACTGTAAAATGTCTTTTCAAATAAATGAATTTTAGTGACATTTGAGGCATTCAATTATTTCTCTAAGAGCAAATTCTGCATTCCTTCATCTGTTAGCTCCATATATTTAGCATGGATTGAACAGCACCTGCTGACTGGATGAATCATTTGCATCCAAGCCACAAAATGGGAACTAAAGGACCTCCAGTGCTACTGTTGAAATTGATGCTACTGATGCTGCCAATTCAACTCCTGTTGCTGGTACTAATCAACACCTCTTTAAAATGATTACAGCATTCAGATAGGGCCATAAAAGTACCAGGTGGGATATATTTTGTACTGCTTCCTGGTTTTTCTACACTCTTCCCTATGGGAAAGGATTTATTGGTCCCATCAATCCCTCTTACAGTCTTTAGCATGGGAAGGAGATGTCACAGAGTTTTAATGTCTCATATATTTCCTCAATTACACAATCATTATAACCAGTTTGGCACAAAATACTGTTTTCATCAAACTCTGTATTTAAGGCAAAAGTAGCATTTGTTAACTTAGCTGCAAATTAATGTAAATTTATATGCATGGATGAAACAGAAGATATTCATTGTTTATTTAAAAGTCTTCTAAATTACACTTGCACGAGAACTTTATTTAAAACCACACAACTTTGTTCTCCAGCAAAAGCTGGCACCGTGAATGCAAGCCAGTAAATCTGAACCTGCTGAATCCAGCTCCACTGCATGACAGGGAGTTGATAAAAGATTTTTTTTTTTCTTTTAAGGAAACCTCATATGAACTAAAGAATGGCTCAGAACAAGAGAGTCCCTTGGGTCTGGGGCATTTTCCAGTCCTTTTTACAGCCCCATCACAAGTACCTCAAATGTCTCTGGTATCCCCTAACACCTACCCTGGGGTTCACAAGACCATGGGGGGTTTTCCCTGTTGCCATCAGGCTGATGACAGTCCCTGATGGGAGCCTGGTGCTGCTCTCCTTGTGAGCAGCTGGGCCACAGAGCTTTGCAACAGCCTGGCTGGCAGCAGCCTAAGGGCTGCAAAAGCTTTCCACCCCTGCTGTGGGAGGCAGGGAGAAACTGAGCCAGGACTCTCTCACTGCAGTCATGGGATGGGGTCTCTCTCCAGGGACAGACCTCTGGAGGGTCACTCTGACACTGCTCAGTGCCACCTCAGTCCCAGCACACACTGCTTGTGCTGCCTGGGACACTGAAATTGCTGCTGAGCCATAGGACCATGCTCAGAAAAAAGCAAATATAGGCCCTTCTGCTGGAGGTTATTTGCCAGAGTCAGACAGGAAAGAGGAAAGAAAAATAGACCAAATAATCCAGCTGAGCGATTGCACACAGAGCCATTGCCAGCTCCCTGCTGCAGACTTCAGGGAACTTCAGTACATTTGGAAAGTTCATGAGTCTGGCTTTGGATCTCTAGAAATCAACTGTGAGTTTAAATTGTTCATTATCTTTAATTAAGGAGGAAAGAATGACTTTCTCTTTCACCAGTGTATTTCCCCAGTGCTGCTTTGGCCTTTCACGATGTAAAACACACAAACTTGGTGAAAAGGACAGCAAGGCAGGTTTCTGTCTGTGCTCTCTTTTTGCTTTTCCAAAGTTCAGTGAGCTAACATCATTCTCACTAACTGAGTCTGAATTTTAGCAATAGCTTTACTACAAACTACTGAGAAATTGCAGTCCACCTCTAAAACCTGTTCAGAAAATTTACCAAATACTTGCCCTTGAGAAGCATGAAGAAGAAATTAAATTAGTGTGAGCTTATTTTTCCATAAAACATTATTATTGGCCCCAGGATGACTATATTATAGTTATAGCCACTACAGACTTTCACAGAGATTCCTATATAAGAGATTCAAATATTTCTGTAAAGATTTTCGTAGGACTTTTTGCTTCTAGCCCTTTACACTTGCTCCATCCCCTTCAATACCCCTCAGGCCTGTCTGCACCTTTGCAAAGTCTCTAGACCCTAAGCAGATGTCCAGTCACTGTCTCCCAACAGTGCCACCCTCCAGCTTCTCCCAGCTGCTCCATCCCTGCATTCCCTCATCCTCACCACAGCATCCTGGTCTCCTTCACGTCTCCTTCCCCTGCTCCTATGTCCACATTTGCTTTTTGCACAATCTCCCATGGCTTTGTGCTGACTTTCCTGCTTTGGTCCTGCCATCCCAGCACCCCAGGAAACACACAGAGGTCAGCAAACTCACAATTACAAGGAAGGGAGTGTGGGTCAAGTTTCCTTTAACCAACACTGGGAGTCCTAAAAGAGGCTTAGGCCAGTCCCACACTCAGTCAAGAAAAGCCAGCTAGCTGGAAAATGATGCCCCAGACCACAGGCCCCTCATCTTTGCTACAGCTCAAAATTCAGGCACGAAATTCTCCCCTGCATTCTGCTTCTCCCCTGAGCAGCTCACATAATGAGTGACATGAACCAGGAAGAAGGTGCTGCTCAGGGTGCTAATCAGCATCCCTGTGCAGCATTCCCTGATGTGCTCCTGTAAACACAAGGCAGGCACGTGCTGAATGCATAACAATGGGACAGAGTTAAGAGAAGCCTCATTTCCAATTCAGCAAAAATCCTCTGCTCATATGTGCACACTCTGCTTTTCACTCCCTGACATCCAGCTAATATTTCTAAGATCTCCATATTGAGATCTTAGACTGTTTTTATTTCTGTTTGGTAGCAAATGCTCTTCCAGTAGCAATACAGTTAATGGATAGGAAAGATTATTTTCTGAGTATTTGGGATAATGCAGCTTTTCAGCTATTATGAAGCCATATTGTTTTATAGATTCACTGTCTCAGTCTTTCTTTTATGTCCCTTGAATTTGTGTGTGCAGCATCCTAGAGCAGCACAGCACACAAGCTCTCTACCAAACACAGGGAAATCATCACCACGGCAAAATAGCTGGAATAATCTCCTTAAAACTTTTTAATTATGACTTATACTTACTATATTTTTGAAGGCTTTGTCTGAAAACTTTGGGAACTGCTGCAGAGATTGAACTGAAAAGTATTAAATATGCAAGAAAGTAGTAATGTAACACAAGTTTGAATGACTAAAGTTATAATGTCAAAAAAAGTCACGAAAAAAATGTTAAATTTCAAAAACAAGAAGCAGTGTGTAATACATTTGACACAACAATCCAGCACAGTTCCACATCCAGTAATAGCAATGTTTGATGCAGTCTGAGACATTTAAATAAAGTCTACATAATAAAAATTGAACAGAACTAGAAAGCATGAAAATGACACATCCAAATTCCCTGAGCTGTTTCAAAGTCTCCAGAAGGAACTTAAGTGAATGTCAAACTTTGTTTAAAATCTTTTGCTTACCACAGTCTGTTTCTGAAAGTTTTTCACCACGGTTGCTGTCAGGGGTGAAAGCAGTGGGAGAAGCTGATAGAACACTTCAGTAAGGAAGGGCACAGATCAAACTGGTGAAGGGGAGATGCCATATTCCCAATTTGCTCTTGGGGAAACCCCAGTGATATACACGAGGTGTGTGTGTCACTGAATGCCCTCAAATGAACATCTGAGCTCCAGCTGACAGAGCTATGTAAGGAGTGGAAACAAATTCTTGATCTGCTGAGCTGGAGAAGGGACAGAACATCTCCAACCAGGTTTTGAGCAGTTTGAAATAAGCCCCCCATTAGGCACCACTGCCATTTTGAACACCCTGAGATAAAATATGCCAAGTGCTTCTGGTGCCTGGCTGTGTTAGAACTCAGGGGTGAGCACAGGTGGGACTGAGGGCTTCTACCAAGACTTTTTTCCCAGAGCTGACAAGCTTTGCCTGAGTCCCACTCTGCGTATCAATTCCTCAGCAAGAGAAGTCTCCTGAACTACTCCTCCCAAAGCAGACAGCACCTGGCAAGCAGAGACCCAACCAGCTGTCTCCTCTGCCCTGCCCACGAGGAGCAGTGACAGTGCCCTGTTTCTGTAGGGGGCTGCCCACAGAGGGCAAAGATGCTCACAAACCTTCCTGCACAAATCCCATGAGAGGCACTGCTGCTCTGTGCCCCCTGCAGAACAAAACATGTCCATGAGGTCCTTGTGAGAAGCCTGTACCAGGCCAGGGTGTCCAGAGTGTGCTCCCACAATCATCCCCTTCCCTCCTCCCCCGTGGATGGAAGCTCAGTGCTCACAGCTGGAGTTACAGGTTAAGCAACATCTGCTTAGCAATGCACAAGCAGCAAGGGCTGATGTGGGAGTACAGGAGTAGCAGCATTTAAAATGTTATCTACCCTGCCTGTCTGATGCCAAGAAGCTTTGAACTGGTTCCCTTGGCCCCAGCTGCTGTTCATCCCTACCTGTTTCCTGACACCTGCACTGCTGCTCTGCCCCTCTGCAGGAGCACAGAGCTCCCAGGCACTGCCTGCAGCAGCACCTGAGCTCCTGCCAGCAAAGGTTACTTACACCTGCCAGCTGGGAGACTCCCCAGATGAAGGGAAATAGGGCTATCAATCAGACACAGAAAACGTGGTGGCAGCCTCAGGCTTTTGGGTGTTTTCATAGAGAGTCAGGCAAAACAGAAAAAAATAGATTTTTCTCAAGTCTATCTTGGCTCCTCAGAAATAATTTCCTATCTCAGCAGTCCTGGGCAGTCAGAGCAGGAGACAGCAGTGCCCACTATCTTTCCAAACAAATGGTGTGTTATCCTTCTCTGTCTTTACCTGACATCAGAAAAATCAGCTCCATTAACACCAGGTTACTCTTTGGAAATTTTTCGTCTTGATTATTCCATTTATGTAATTTATTTTGGTCCTCTGATTCCTATTAGTGGGATCAATATTAATTTAAATCACAAGGCATTTTCTCCTGCTCCATTCATGCAGATCAGACACACTGCATTTCCCCTGCTTGTATTGCTGACAAATTAACCTCAACTGAGATTACCAAGATCAAGGGAGAAGAATGACTGCAGCCAGTTTCTCCACTCTGTTTTAGGCAGGGATCAAATGGTTAGCCCACAGGTAAACTTCTGCAGAATTCCATACATCAGACTTGGGGAAAAGCATACAATAAAATTGGTCAATGCCTGAGCAAACCAGATCACACTTAAGACAGCACCCTCCTCCATAAAAAGTGACCAAATGCTGCAGCAGTGATCCTGTGGGCAGGGATGAAGGATTTGGTGTGGAGCCAAGGTGGGACTGGGGGTAGAAGGGGGCACAAGCTGAGATAACAGAACTTTAGCTTCCAGGCAGGCAATAATTTAGATAGGAGGGTAGAAAATCATGGATTCATAGAATGGTTTGGGTTGGAAGGGACCTGAAAGCCCATCTTGTTCCACCCCCTGCCATAGGCAGGGACACCTTCCACTGTCCCCAGCTACTCCAAGCCCTGTCCAACCTGGCCTTGGACACTGCCAGGGAGGGAGCAGCCACAGCTGCTCTGGGCCATGTAAGAGGCAGCACAGTGAATCACCTGTGTGGAAGTAGGGGGTAAATACCACGTGAGCAGCAATGCAAAAGGCAGAGAGTGAGACTGGAATAGCAGTGGAGGACACTGGACAGCCTTAGGACACTGCTCTGAGCAGGGGTGGCTGTTCAGGCTGTGGCTACTGAGGCAGCCAGGGCTGATTGCCAGTGCTGATGGCTGATGGCTGATGGCCAGCAGCTGATGGGTCACTAGCAGGAGGCCTGTGCTGGGTCACTGAGCTCAGTGTAAGCAATGAGTTAAACTCCAGATAAATCTGATAAGGGGTCAGAGGCCAAACTATTCACTCACCACAGTGTGTGCAGCTCTAGGGGCCACACCACCCCTGCCAGGTTCTCCTGGGGATCCAGAGATCCACCTGTGAGCTCAGATCTGTGCCTTCAGATTAAATCTGACTCAATCCAGAAAGACCTTCTTTCCAATTTATTTAAAATACACTGTTTGAGAGAATTGCTGCATGTAAGATGTGAATGATTCACCTTTTTCAGGAGTTCCAGATTTCAAGTAGGTTTTTAAGGAAAGAAATGCACTGAGAGGGAATATGTTTTATCTTATCTCCAGTTATTTGGAAGGTATAATGAAGATGAAACAGCAACTGCCATCTACTCAAAAAAGGTCTCTGTCACAATGTCTCCAACAAGCCCCAGCCAGCCATGGTGGGAAGCTGCTCTCACTGGTGGGCAGGCACCTGGGAGTGGAGCTGCTGCTGCCAGCACAGCACCCACAGCCTCAGCCAAGCCCCTCCTCACCACTGACATACATTTCATCCAGAAAAATGATCTCTGAATCCTACTGCGATACAAGCAGTTAGTGGCATTGTAAATGCAATTATTAATATTGTTAACCAGAGCTAACAATGAATGATCACTGCAGCCTGATGCTGAGCCCTTCTGAGCAGCAGGGCTTGCCCTTGGCCAGCAGTGGCAGGGCCCCTGCAGCTGACACTGGGCACAAACGAGCTCCACAGCTCAGCAGCTCCAGCCTTTGTCACTGATTCCACTTCTTCTTGGCAGACTCAGCTGTGCCAATGATTTCCACTGCCAGATCTAAGTTGGTTTTCACAGAATCACAGAATTAACCAGGTTAGAAAAGACCTTTGAGATCACTGGATCCAAGCTATGACCTAACACCACCTTATCACTAGGCCACAGCACTGAGTGCCACATCCAGTCTTTTCTTAAACATTCTTCCTCAGGTTTCATAACTACAGTGCAACTATTTCCAGCCATGTGCCACTTCATTTAATTCCTTGGCATTACTTGCATCAGAATTAAATTATCTTTTCTCAGCTCCAGGCTCCCTGATAAACTTGCCACCACTTTGTAAATCTGGCCCTTTATTTTCTTCTTTTTCCCCTTGAGAAGAGTGGGGTTTCTTTATTAATCTGAGAGGAATGAAGTCCAAGATGCTAGGATACTGAACCAACAACAGCTTTTGTTATTCTAGACTTGGTCTTGTATGCAATGAGGGCATGACTGGTGTGACTTTGAACAATAAATTGGTATTGAGTAGGAAGAAGGTGATTCTGTTTAAATTAAATGGAAAGATAATCAAAACCAAACCTGAAGGGCAAACTTTGCTATATTAAAGAACCTAGAAACTATCTGCACCAATGTGTTCAGGGTCCATAGGTACCTGACAGCCTGGAAATTCTTGAATTCAGGATGGTGAATTTCCCAAGAGCTTTTGTCAAAGTCATGGAGAGAAAAAATGGAGAGCTCTAAGTCCAGATGAACAATCTCTCCAAAAAAAAACATATCATAAGTAAACAGAGAATGCACAAAAAATGAGGAAATGCTACAATCAGCAGAGAAATCCCACTCAGAGGCTAGAAGATACAGAGAGGGTGAGGATATTTACAAATGAGTCTGAATTACATCTTCAAAGAGCCATAAAACCACACGGACCCTTCAGCAATGTAGCCGTGGAGTCCTGAGACAATGAAAGAGTGAAGCAGCCAAGCAGTGAAGATGAGTTATAATTACAATTCAAATACTTTAAATCAGTTTTCAATCCTTCCCCCTTTCTATTCTCTACTCCTGTTTTAAACACCCCACAGAGCTTGGAAAATCTGAGCCGGCTGAGCCATTCCCAGCAGTGTATTCACACAGTGCTCCCAGATGGCAGCAAGAAATAAAGCACAGTGGTGGCACTGGGGACAACCAGGGTGCTGCTCTGAGACAGCCAGGCTGAGCATGGACAGGGCAGGCTGGCCCCAGGAGACACACATGGAAGTTTTCATTTCATTCTTAGTAGGGGAAGGACGTGTGCACAGATGACTTTTCCTGAATTATGCATTGGTGAAGCACATTTTTTAGCAATGAATGCTTTCTCTTTTAGTATTACATCTGACTTATTTAGATAATTTTGTTTTTTCTAATTCATGTTTTGGCTATAGCAAGTCATCATTCTATTGTCTGATGGGTAACCACAATAAATTGTACTACAAATAATGCCAAAGAGAGCTATTGGGAAGAGATTCACAACAAACCAGATTTTTTCAGGGCAGTTTGTCTGCCTTATCTCAGCAAAGCTGATGTGGTTAACCTCCACTCCTGCATTACAAAATCCAGCACAGACCCTTCCTGCTTGCCTGCAGAAGGACAGAGGTGGTGCCACCTCTGCCTGGGACTGGCAGAAGAGCAGTCAGTGATAAAGTGCAGCAAAAGGCACAGCAGAGTTCAGGGGTTTCCTTGCTCTGATGCCTCCTGGAGCCATTGTGTGGGCCAGGGACCAACTCCAAAATCTGACTTCTGGAGACTGCTTTAAAGTAGAGAAACCAGACCAAGCAGAACAAAAATTCACCTTCTGGCTAGGTACTGCTAGAACACAGCAGCCAAGAAAGGATAAATTTCAGTGTGCCCATCCCTTTGTACATGCCAGTGACAGCTTTGTTACCTGTAAAATAAAATCCCCATTTGTCCACAGGTGCTCCTGCAGACCTCTCTGCTGCCCTCAGACCTTGCAACCCCTGAGAGATTGTGGAAGTGCTCCTGCCCTCTCCAGCACAAAGTCAGCTGTGGTTTTTTGCTTCACACATGGATTCAGCCAAAGCACAACTGCTGATGCTCAGAAGGCAGAGGGGTATCACAGCATGCAGAGAGATTGAGCTGTATGAGAATCTTGCTTAGACATCTATAAATCAGTGAAGCAAAACCACCTGCCTGCCTTGCATTCAGTCTCTGAAAGGATTTCTCTGACCTTCAGTCCCGCAGTGAGCTCCCTGGTCAGTGGGAAGGGAGAAGCTGCATCCTGCTTGCCTTCCCTCTGCTCTCCCTTCCACTTTCGTGCTCAAGAAGAAAACAAGTGAAAAAGCCTGATGCTTCAGGATTCAGCTTATGCCACCTCCTCAAGGTCGTCAATAAATCAGAAAAGAGCACAGGAAGAGAAATTGTGGCCCAGATCCATTATCACTCAGAGTTTCCAACTCTGGAGTCTTTTCACTGCCCAAAGCCAAGTGAGTGCTGCAGCAGTGACCTGACAGAGCAGCCCTTGGTGGCTCCTGTGGCTCCCTTGGCTCTTCTTCCTTTGATTCATTTTAATGAACTAAGCAGAGTCTGAAGCATAGATTTCAACCTTAATTCCTTTTTTTTTGGCTAATCCCGTGATGAGAATAAAATCTTGGCTTCAGATACACACAGTGCTTTTGGAATATGCCATCTGTGTCTGGATCAATCACAGATTATCAAAAACTCCCTAAAGCATTATGTGGGGGGGTTTCCCCTCTGCCTTTCATTAAATACTAAACTGCAAAAATAAGAAGCCTATATGAGCTAAGGTGATATTCTTTTATAGTAAAAAAGTTCCTCACATACTCAGCTCTTCCCCTCTTAGAACCTCCCATAATTTTTCACAATTTGTTAGCTTTTCATGACTTTATCAGGAATATACATTTTTCCTTTACACACTGAGGGTATTTAGGAATTACATTAACTACATTTGATATGAAAGGCTGTATTCACCCATGAGACACACGAGGCCAAAAAATCATAAGAACTGTGAATTAACTGTTTAAGTGGCACAGCATAATTCTGAATGAGTCCCAAGAGACACCAAAATATGGAGACCCCAGTTTTAAATCTCAGATTGTTTTTCTGAAGATTTTGCTTTCTTTTCTCTCAGTACTGGCTGAGACTGGCTGTTCCATTGAACTTTCAGAGATCTGTCTAAAATGAGGTGTGGAGAAAGATAAAGTAACAGGGAGACAGCATCACCTGGATCCATCGGGCCAGGGGTAGTTCTCATCTCATCCTACAGGCTGCCCAGATTCAGCTATGAAGTGAGTAGAACTTGGAGGACAGGTTCATAAAAGCTCTTTTCTGTAGCTTTAGAGTAGAAAATTTTGAAGATGAGAGTTAGCCAACAATTTCAGTTCAAACTAGGTGATGTGTTTGTTTTGTTTCCTTCTGGAAATTTCAGTGTAAAGCAAGGACAGCTGAGTATCCCAGAGGAACCCTCACAAGCAGAGTGCTCTGGTTGTTGCTTTGGTTTTGTTCTCTGAAAAGGTTCAGGCCTTCAGGAAAAGATCTTTTGAATTTGACTGCACCTCTACAGGGATCTGAGTTCTCCATTGCCCTTGCAGTGTCTTTGGTGGTGAACAGGCAAAACCTTCAGCTTCCACAAGGCTTTCCTTGTTTGTCCTGACAGTTAAATACCATCACCTCTTCTCCTGAGAAAATTTATTAATGAAAGATGAGACACTACATTTGCTAGTAAAAAATTAATGCTCCACCAGTAACTGCTGAGAGCTCACAGCATGGAAAGGTGAAGCAGCAAGCCAGCTGGCTTCCAAAGGAACAGTCTCCTCAAATATTTGTCTCAGAACCACTCATATCTTCCTGAAACTTCAAATTACACTAAGCTCCAAGTCCCCTGTGTTCATAACTTTTAAAAAGCAGTCATATTTGGAGAATAAACTTCTGTACTGAGCTCTGTGGGTATCTGACACATGTCTGGTGATGCAGTCTCCTTAAATCTGACTGAATGACATTACTAAGGCTTCTTTCTAGGAATTCCTGCTGATAATCTGTGTCCACAATGCTCAAGTCTTGCAAGGATTTTGGCTTGACAGAGACAAAAGACAGGTTGTATGGGATCCTTCAAAGGTCCAGGTTCCTGTGCCCAGGTGCCAAGGGCAGAGTGCTTGACACATCCATCACCTCCAGGGAGGGAGAGCTCCCTGCTGTGCCTCGTGACTGAGCAGCAGCTCAGGTCCCTGCAGAGCCAGGGGTACCATACACAAACCTCTCTGTGACTGGACCTCACTGCTCTGAGAATTCACCTACCTGCTCCTTCCATCTGCACCACAATAGATGGCACAGTTTCACACCTCAGAACAGCTCTGTGGAGAAGCACCTCCTTTTAGTTGATCTTGCATGAGACCATCTTACCTGAAGGTGGCTTGCTCCCAGCTGTGTCATCCCTTTTTGAAATGGGATTTTTGAATGGGAGGGGGAGGTCTTTAAGATATCAAAACTGGATAAAGTGTTTAAAATGTGGGTACACAACAGATCTATACAGATGCACAGCAATGCTTTCTGGTTTATTCTCCAGTCTTTTCCTAGTAACTCCCATTCTAGCTGGAGTTTTGGTTTGTTTAGTTTTGCTTTGCTGCTGAATTGACAGTATAATGGATAGTCCTACAAAACCACCCAGGAAAGAGATCTTAGAGTTAATAGCTAGTTCAAAGACCATCACCAAGTGTGTTTTTCCTCCCATGTGCATCACTGCACATTTATCAACAATGAATTTCATCTGCCATTTTGTCAAAGTGTTTGACAATATGAGCTTGGGGATCCATTCCTACAAACTCCACTTGCCCTGCAGGGTTGGCTCAGCTGAGCTCAGGACAGGCTGCTTGGAGCTCTCTCATCAGCACAGGGGGAACAAATCTGCTGGCAAACTGCACCAACACAGAATAGTTTACTCCAGTTTAAAAAAAAATGTGGCCTAAAAGAGGTGCAGCAGGGCTGTCCTTCAAAGCAGGAAGGAACTGGGGACTTTGTCCCACCAGCCTGGGAGCATAGAGACTGGAAAGCACATAGTCCCAAATCAGCACTGCTTTTGCAAACACCAAAACAGTGCAAATGCATATTAAGACAGACTACAAATGAACAAGCCCTCAAAGAGGCACTGTGTCATTTTTATGTTACCCTACAAGTCCCTGGGGCGTGATTTGATGTACAGAGCAGGCTGCTTTTCTTACTTGGTGCTTTCCCTCTGAGAGAGCTTACACACACCCCCACCCTACACCCAGTTCAAGGAATCAATAGTGACTCTTGTGGTTAATCTGTTTCTCACAGAGACATTTGCCTTCTCTTCTCAGAGGGCCCTGTGTTTCTGCTGAAGGCAAGGACAGCTCCTGTGAGAGAGAGCTGCTTTTGGAGAGCTGATTCAGACAAAGCACCTCAGAGAGGAGTCATCTCAAGGCAGTGAATAACACCCCAGCTATGAGCCTCTGTAAAATAGAAAAGAGCTCGCAGTCTGGGGCAGGAGTGTTTAGTCATGTCACAGCTCCATGGTTTCCAACACGATGCAGTTGTTAGTCATGAAAGACGAGGAGTGCTCTAAATTCAGGAATTAAGCTTTGCTCCAAAACCTAGCAATGTGAATAGAAAAACTGGGTTTGGTTTTGGTGGACTCTGATTAGCTCAAGCTTTTAAATTCATATTTTAGCAACAGTTATAAAAAAAGACCTTACATCAGACATATCGGATATTTGCTCAACTTGTGTGTTCAACAATCAAGACAAAGAGACCTCAAAATTCCACAGACAGCCTGGATTATCCTTCCTGAAGGAAAAGTCACAGCAGTAGACACATGAGAAACATATGGCTTTATCAAGAGTTTCATCAACACAGATGCAGTCAGGCCTTGCTCATGCAGCATCCAGAGTCCAGGTAGGAATCCTGAGGGGGTGCTGGTGGTGTTCCCCAGTCACAGCCTCTCTGCAGAGGTCTCCCTGCAACAGCTGCTCAGAGGAGCACCTGTCTGTACAGGGGCACACACACACCTACGAGCTCAGAAGCAGGGCCTGAATTCTGCAAATCAGGTTTTGACAGAATATAATGAGCTGACAGCTTCACTGCCACTGACCACTGCATAATAATTTTTTTTTTTTTGATTGTGAGCATCTGCAGTCAGCAATATGCAGGATAATAAAATGCAGCTAGAGAGCCTTACTTTCAAGAAAGGAGAATGCTATAGCTCCCTCCTATGGCATGATTCATACCCTTTTTCTTGGTCATTTTTAACAGTGATCATCCTATTCTAATATTTCATTAACGTTCTTCATTTAGTAAATTAACCTGCAGTGACAATCTCAGGGAAGCCACACTCTTTGTGCTGTGCCATTCTGCTTGCCCTTAAATTAGAGATGTCTGTCCACAGGAATGCTGGCTATGGTATAAATTACTTAAGGAAAATGGAAAAACCTCCTCAATCAGGCAAAATAATATATGATCTTTCCAAACACAGCAATCTATCTTGTAATAATTTCCTTCATGAAATGTCATCCTGGAGTTGAATGGCCCAGTTCAGGACCACATTAGGAAGAGACCAAATGCAACTAGACTGACACTTTTGGCTTGTGACGTTTGTCAATACAGAGGGTACTTACTTACCTTTTCATGGGGTTTCTCTGACACTTCTTGCTTTCAGAGCCACCCCCCCCCCACACCACTGCTCTCCTTGATCCCTTCAATCCCAACAGCTGTTGTTTTGTCCTTCAAGGTATCTGCTTGAATGGCAGCCTAGAAAACATCAGTACAGGCAACAAAGCTGATGCCATTATATGAAAAGGGCCATTAAATCACCATTTAAAAAATAATTTTTAACCTACACTATTGGGGTCACTAATTAAAAATCAATTCCTCTCTGTGTTGCAAATCTGACAGTAATTCTGCCTCCAATAGGTACAGCAAGATTAACAGCACATCAGGTAAATGCAGCTGGGAAATGACATTTTCATTAGTGATTTATTGGGTGTGAAATTTCCACTATGGTGAAATATTCATGAACAAAGCAGGTTAGAATGTCTCCATAAATATCCATGTTACTAATTACTGCTGAAGCCCACGCTGGATTAAATGTTCACAAAGCAAAGCATTCACAAGCCACAGGAGAATTCTCTAGGACAAGACTTTTAGGGAGAAACCAAAAACACACAAAACCCAATAAGCAGCAAATTAAGAGCTTTTCTATTAATCACAGCATATCACTTCTCCCATCCCCAGAAAAACAATCAAACCAACCCCAAAACCCCAGGAGAAAGCAAAGCAAAGTGATACAGCCTCCATTAATGAAGAGTGCCAGGGGGTGATCCAGGGCCTGAGGACCAAATGGTGGAAAAGGCAGCAGCTACTGCACGTCCCCATCCCTGGGGATGGGGCAAAGCATGTCCAGGTGAGCATGTCCAGGTGACCTCACCCAGGCTCCAGCACTGGAGAGCCCTTGCTGTGTCCTCACCAGCAGCCCAGAGTGGCCAGTGGTGGCCAGGTCACTTTGCCCCTGACCCCTGTCACCCCAGTGCAGTGACACCTCACTGTGATGGCCCCAACCCTGCTTGCCTTTAGCACCTGGCTGCTCTGAGTTATCCCATGGAATGGAATCAGAGGAAGCTGCACTGCCACAGCACCCAGAAAGCTTCAGAGAGCCCATGCAGCCCCAGCCAACAGGGACCTGCAGCTTCCTCAGGGCATAAAGGGCAAAGTCAGCAGAGCAAGAGGCACTAATTGGAACAGCCCGTGCATTTTCTGTCTGCTGCCTGCAGGTCCCACTCTGGGACTGGTCAGCAATTGTGTATGAGCTTGTGCCAGCTTTTATGGGCAGCCACATCAGGGTTTGGGCACTTCCACAACCTGAAAAGGTGAATTTAGGCCTCATTGGCTCCCAGTTGTTGGTATTGGGTATTTTTGTATTCAATCAGATCCCATCACAGCTTTGTGTTAAAGCACAACCACACAGATTTGCACAGAGACCACCACTCCCTGGTGGGAAGGGTGAAGAGGAGGCCACCAGGGAGCCCTTGCATTGGGATGGACACCCCTTAAACCACTTCTGCTGTTGACAGATTGGCAACATAGGGCCCCAGACATAAACACATTTTGCCTTAACACGAACTTTTATGGGCAGCAAGATAAATCTGCATTGTTGAGCAACCAGGCTTTTCCTTTTTCTTTGCTTTTGTACAAATCTTCCACATGATCAATTGCTTAAGTCAAGGTAATTGCTCTGTCAAACGTGGTACTTGATTGCTCCAAATATTTCTCATGTTTGGTACTTTCCAGCTGGCACAGCTTCAACAGGATTCATTTTAGATGGAATGAGCTGCACTGGTAACAAGGCCCAGAATGGGAGAAGCAATAGCTGGCCACAGTTAATAATCTGTTAGGTGTCCTCTGGCTTTGATAGCCCCTGAATAACAACATGCAACATAAAGATATTTAGAGAGAACTGCATACCTCTGAGTGCTTCATGTCTTGTAGGCATGAAGCTTGTAGCTCCAAACTGTTTAAAAATAGCTTTATGAAATCCAATTTTGCACAGTTTTGACTAAATAGAAGAAACTGAAGAAGCTGATGAAAATGCAAAAGCAGCAAGTTTAAATGAATTGAACCTCAGAAGCTGTTGGAAGATAATGGCTTCAGGATTCATCCATTCTGTTCACTGCCAGCTTTACACCAGGGCTTCTGCATCTCTTTTCCAGCTCATTGTTAAAAGCATCACTACATATTACCAACATTGTTGTTGCTGACTAAAATACTTAGTAATGACACAAACATCATTCAAAATCAAATTATCAGATGTACTGACAACATACTCTAGAATTTAATAGCATGTTAAATGATTGTGGGGAAATGTTCTGTGAAGTCAGTGAAGCAGCAGCAAAAACTAATTCAATTCTCAAATGAGTAAAAGTGAGAAACTGTTCTTATAAAACCAATATTATAAAAATACATGCTGGCATACACTGCTGACTTCTAGGGAAAGGAGAAGGAATTTCTTCCTCTAGCAATAACCACCTAATTTTGGTGACTGATGTAGTTCACCTTGAATCAAAACTGCTCCATGTGCCTGGAGTAAGAGTGTCCAAAATAATACACTGAGGAATGTCATACATTCAAAATACCAGTCATGACTCAAAACTATTTATCATTGATCATGATATGATGAACATATGGATCTCAAGTAAAATGAAATTAATCTTAAATTTCTGTAAACTGCTAAAGAGCAAGAGCAGAGTCTGTCTCTTACCTTCTGGAGCAACAGCACCCTGGTATGAAATCTGCATGGAACATGAAGGTTTCACAGTGCCCTAAATTAGTGAAACATGCATTGATGATCACACAGCTCCATCAGCCTTGCTCTGGCAGCATGTCCCAGGAAAGCTGTAATGCTACAGCCACCACCAGCTTCCAAACACCTCACACCAACTAGGAAGAGTTTTCATAATACCTCATCTCTTGGAGATGGGTTATAATGGTGCTTGAGATTAAGGAACATGTAATTGAACAGAGAGAATAAAATTATGGAAGTTTTAATAAACTGATGAAAGTTTTAATAAAATGCATGTCAACGAAAAAAAGAACACAAACCTTGTTATAAACAAGAAAGCACAGTATGTTTGAACTTTATGCCTCTTATAAGCTCTTTTTTATTAATGTTTTCTTTACAAAGCCCAGCATGTCTTTAAAGCATTGAGCAAGTCACAGCACTCACAGTGGGACCATATATTGGCTTCGAATGGCTGGTGAAGTGCTCCCTGTCTGTGACAGAAATCAAGATTTATAAACAAATAAACAGGCAAAAAAACTATAAAGTTCAACAAATTCATGCTCCCTAGTTTGCACAGAGCTGGTTTGTGTGAATGAAGAACACCAGAAAACTCACTCCCATTTATGCATTCATCCCAGCCCACAGATCTGCTGTCCTGCACTGAGCATCCACCCCAAGGCAGGCCCAGGTCCCTGCCCTAAATAACAGATGCAGCACCCAGGAGAGGGATTGCCTTCAGCCAGCCCTCCTCATCCTCTCTTCTCTCCTGCTGGAGGCAGGAGCAGCTCTGGAGACACAGGGCAGGAGCAGTGGGTGTAACTGCTCCCCTGGGTGCAAACCCTCTATTTCAGCTGGGAACATCAGGAATCTCCCACACCCCTGCACTCCCCAGAACTGACTATTGCAGAGCTTCTAGCAGAAGACTCACACTGAAGAAACTCCCCCACATCTGGAGAAAAAGATCTAGTCCTGGATCTGTGGCTTTCATGAGCAAAATGCCAACACCAATGGAAAGGATTTATCCCTGTGGTACAGAAGGGGAGTGTGACATGAATGTTAACAATATTTTAACACTGCTGGAAGCAGGGAGCTCACACACAGCCCTCCCCTCTACAGCACACACTGAGTGAGGTGCAGATCCAGCCAGCATCTGAACTGAACTCGCACAGAGCTGCAGGAGAGTCACAACTCATTTTACTTATTGCATATTGTACTTTACATTTAGTCTTTCCTGCTTCTAGCTATAATATTTAATTAATAACATACTAATAGCCAAATTACAAACCTTACTATTTTGCTGAGCTGTCCAGGGTCAAAAACTATCCCTAATAAAAAGCAATCTCTAGTTGTTCTGTGTATTTGGGGAAAATGGGCAGCAAAATTCAACAGATGTCATGCACAATTGTTTTGATAGGAATCTGTAAATCGTCTTCCCAGAAACAGAATTTATTTGCACTTTAGCAATGGCATCTTTTTATGCCATTTGTGATCTCAATAGGAAAAAAAATCAGAAAAACCTGATAGATATTAGATATTCTGTTTGGGGGTTCTCAAATGGAATATTTAAGAATATTGATTTTTGTAGAGCTGTTACATTGTATTCCCGAATATTAAACATTGAGGTGTCTTTAGGAAGATACTTGACAACAGACATCCAACTTCCATTAGCTACTTTCTTGTAGAGACCTTGCTTTTAGAAAAGTGCTCAAAACAGGGAGACAAATCCTAAGGACCTTTAATTACATTTATAATCCTGCCTCTGTCTGGTATTTTTGAAAATAAAAAAGCACAGAAAGACAAAACAGCAACTCAGGAAGGGCAGTCCCTGGTCAGCACTCAGTGCCTTGGTTCACTTGCCAGCTTTGTTTTTAGCTATGGGCCACTCAATTTCTTTCTCATTCTCCCCTAGAGCAGGTACAACACTCTAATCAGGAAATACTTAATAGGCTCATCTGGGAAGAAGCCATTGTGCTGACACAATTTAAAGGGTAAGAGGGTAAGAAAGACTTTTTAAATAATCAAATAGCATATTTAAAAGTCCAGGTAGGGAAAGAAAAGGTAACTCCAAAAGAGAAGGTAGCACACACAGCCACTCCAAAGTCAATGGGAGTTTTGCCTTGACTTTACTGCAGTCAGGATTTCTGCATTAAACACTCAGGGATCCTGTGTCCAGTCTCTGCACCTGTTCCATCTGATGCAGTATCACAATATCTGCACATATTTCACAACATGTTAAAAGAAGTGTACAAGGGGAACACTGAAAACCTGCAGCCAGTGTGCTCAGAGGAGGACAATGTGCTGGCATATGTGAATTAGGATTGTTTCAGTTTATAAAATCATCTTTTATAAAGACAGGAGGATGACTCCTGCAGCATTCACATTTCCAACACAGCCAGAATCTTTCAAAGCCCAGCGTGCTCAGAATGAGATCCCAAGTCCCATGTATTACATTGATTTTAAAATTGATTATCTTCCCAGGGTCACTATCTGGAAAGCTGTAAGACAGAATTTTTTTCAACTGATTTGTCTCCCTGGACAGCTGCTGCTTACAACTTCCAACTTTCCAATAGATGATGACAGCACAGTGAAGGATGGCTCAAGTACTGTGATCATTCACTTCCACCCTGTGGGCTGCAATCCAAAACTTTCCTACACCTCATTTTTTTCATGCAGTAAATCATCATTGGGAAGAAAGTGTCCAGATATCCACTAATGTGAGGGCATTTAATTGCTCACCAAAATGTTGTGAGGGCTGATTCAAACACATCTGGTGTGAGGCAATGTGTTCACTCCCACTACTGACCACAGTTCCCCCTGCTCAGCAGTTCATCTGAAGACACATCTTCCATTTGCAGCTCAATATTTCCAATAACTTGGTATTTTAAAGCCTGTCTTTTCAGGCACTTACTGCCTTGTAACTATATAGGTAAGAATCCAAAGTCCACTAAAATCATTGGGAGTCTTCCACTGGCTGTGTGAGCTTAGATTTAACCCCAGAAAGATTTGGCAATATCAGCCTTTCATACAGAAGCACTGTCCTTATAACCTGAGTGCCAGTCACTGATCTGGGGGTCCCACTGTGGGTCACAGCCACCAAGGATGTGGCATTGCCATTGCTCCTCGCAGGAATGCAACTGCAGGGAGCAAAATCACATGTCAGGACCAAATGAGTAACTGCCTGTGAGTCTGTCACCTGTCCCTGCTCATCTCCCAGGGCAATCCATACAGGCAGTTCCTGTGAAGAATTCACTTACACACCCCAGCAGGACGTTGCCAGAGCTGTGTGCAAGCAGGGGCCAGCACCAGTGCTCAGCCTGCAGGGAAGATGAAGTGGGAAAACCATCCATGAAAGATGGGGAAAGCTAAGAATGCAGGGAACCCATCCTCTTAGTGGGGGCTGTGCGGCAGCAGCATCCCTTCTCCCATCCCAGCATGCCTCCAGTAGGCTGGAAAAGGAGCTGGCATTGGCCCCTCTGGCAGGGACACCCAGCTTAGTGAGCCTGACTTGTCCAGAGATCTCAGAGACCCTGCAGGTGAGGAGGTCACTGGTGGGGAGTCCTGCCCTGCAAGCAGGAAGGAACCAGGCTGGTGGTTCCTCTCCAGGAATGGGATTTGTCTCTCCAAGTGCAGAGGGATCACTTGGTAATTTTTATTGAACACCACCACCCTAGCTGGCTTTAATTCAGAGGTTACCACTTCACCTTAGCTGGCAATTATTTTGCTGTGATTAATTACTGGTTTCAAAAGTACCACCTTCATATTTACTGGGCTATATTATAAAGAGTTTTAAAGCTCTAAACCTTTGCATTTTATTCACAGTAGGACAGAAGTCCAGTTATGGTCCTCTAGTACAAAATGCATTATACAGACCTACCAGAAACCAATTCCTGCTCCAAGGACTTTACAATTGAAAGCTGTGATTGAACATTTGTTCACATCCTTATCTTGAAGGAGGGAGGTTGTTCCAAAGACTCCAAAGTGATTATTCATCCTATTCATGAATTCAAGAGCATGCATATGTATTTGCACAACTGGAAAAGGCCACAAGAGTTGGAATAACAGCAGGAGGATATAAAGAGAGATAATTGTGACTAATGCAATGAGCAGTGGTTAGAGAAGAGTAGCTGCCAAGCTGTTGCTGAATATTTTATTGGCAGTGCACTAGGGGCAAAAGTCAAGGAGAGATTTGAAAAAGGACATTGGAGTATTTTGCTGGCTATTAGGAGAGCCTTTCTTGTGCATTATTATAGGAAGAAGCACAAAAATTTCTGATGGAGATTGGATTAATGGCTTAATTTCTAGGGAGTATTAAATTACCTGGCCTATTGTAGAAACATTTATAATTTAAAAGTAAAATGACATTAGCAATTTACACGAAGCTTAGAGAAATAGTCTAGACAAGAATTATTAAATTGAAATTCCAGGTTCACACTACAGGAGTGTGTTTAACACCCATATCCTGTAAGAGGATCCACCACACAGAGGAAGACATCAGTTTTCCTTCTTTCCCTGCCTCTGCCCTCATGCAAACAGGAATCAGGATTGAAGAGCAGTGCTGGGAAGAAGCAGCCCAGGAGAGCCACTCTGAGACTGCAGGTGAATGCAATCCCACTCCAGCTGCACCACGTGTGGATTGCTGAGCCTCAGGAACTGGGCAGGATCCTTCACATCATCCATCACTGAAATGCATTGCAGAGATGGAAGCTGGAAAACAACGTAAAAATCTCTTTCTGCTAAAGGATGTTATGGATTGTGGGTTTCCTTCACACATGTCAACATTTTACTTTTAGAGGGATACTTCCCTGTTGTGGCTAAAAAAAATGTTGCAAGCAGTAGAAATAGTACAAGGCTACAAAGAGCCATTTATTTGCAGAGGCCACACAGCTGAGATCTACAGGCACAGGACAGGAATTGTGGCCAGCTCAGAATTACTTCAGGCTCAGGGATGGGGGTGTCATCCCCTTCTCTTTTATTGCCCATTGAACATTCACATTTCAAAATTCACTTTACCCCTTAATTTTATAATTTCTAACCCTCCCTATTTTTAGATACTATTTTCAATTCTCTTACTTTTCAGGCCATCAAGAGGTGTAGACAACATTGCCTGCCCCTTTAATAGGCGTTCTGGGATTTGTAGCAGTAAATTTTGCCCCCAGAAAGCCACGCCAGGGTGATGAGCATTGCTGATAAGGGGTCTAGCCATACCACAGAGATAAAGGACAAACTGCCAAGAGCCTGACTGGCAAACAGGCAAACATAGAGAACAGGGTAACTCTTCCTTCCAGGTGTGCAAGGAGGTCACAACCAGCCCCCAGCTGCTCTGTGACCCCACAGGGCTGTCTGCAGTGTGGCACTATTCCACAGCCTAGATGCAAATCATTTAAACTTAAGTCCAAGTCCTACAATCAGAATATAAATTGAATCCTGTACCCTCTTCATGCCCAAAACTCTCTGTGCTAGGCCAGGGAGCTCTGGGAGCTGGTGGGGGTTGTTGGAAGGTGCCTTGCCCTGTGTTTGCTGTCCATCCCATGCCAGGGGATGGGGAGCACGAGGACATTCCAGACCTGCAGGTGCTGGAGCAAGACAAAGTGCAGCACTGTCACAGAGCTGCTGTGAGTTAGGGCTGAAAGCTAGGAACAACACAGCAGAGAGAAGGAGGTAATAAATACCAGATGGCAAAAAATTTCCAACTGTTGGTTAGCTGGTGAAAAAAGGGATCAAAACTCTTGGGTTTTAACATCTTTATAGATAGCTGTGGCTAGGCAGTTTTCTTCAGGAGTTGCCAATACAATTTGTTTTAAATTTTCTAAATATAATGCTAAAAATAACGGAAAAGTGAATTACTCACAAGGAGTGCCCTTTCAAATAATCTTTAAAACACGTCTACACTTAATGTCACATTTTCAACTTCTGCAAAATGCACTGGAGCAATGGATTCTCCAGCAGGGAGGTATTAATTTAGCATTTTAGTGTGAGCCTGTTGTTGCTCAGTTAACTTCAGGCTATTGATGTTTTATTGAGTGAATAAATTAGTCAGGTCCTATTTATTACATATCTTTATTTGGCTTTACATTTTTCTTGTGAGCACTGAGGGTGAATGGAGGCAGCTGAGGCCAGAGACTGGTGAGCTGTTGGGCACATCAAGACCTTAGACTCTTCTCAGCCACTGGCCAAAACCATGAACACCATAAGCTGCATTGTATCTTGTAGGAAGCCTGTGATGTGCAGGGGGAGGTCATGAGCCTGCCTGCTTAGGAGCTGCCAGGTCCCACAGGAGCACAGTCCCACTGAGCAGCACCTTGCTCTAATGGCTTGGTAAGAACTCTTCATACTGGAGACCAAATCAATGTCTCAAAGGGGAGAAAGTTTCTGGAAGCTCAACGTGGAATAAATGCAGTACCTCACTTGATAACTTTGAATAAAACACATTTTTAAATGCTGGGAGAGGCAATGACTTTGCTCGTTCTTTAAAAACCCTGGCAATTTCAGTGACATTACTTCTCTCTCTCTTGTTCCAGTATGATTTCACTGTCTCTGCTGCACATTGGAGCACTCCAGAAATGGAGGAAGCATTAAAGTGTTTGGGTGCAAGCAGCACACTGGCACTTCTGGGATTCAAGCATCTCCTAGCAACCAAGAGGAGCTGGTTATCCCCAGAACACTCTGCTTTTTTTGAGCAGCCACGCTGGAGCTGAGCTTTAAACAGAAGGCCTAAGTAAATCATTTTACCTGTTTGCAACTCCTACCATACAACCAGGAAATAAACCTGCTCTTGTACAAATCCTGAGCTGAAGCAGCTGCTAAATCCCTCTCCTCTAATGACTTCTGCTGTGAAGCAAAGTAATTGTTTTTAAATGCTGCTCAACACTTAGCAAAACTGAGCTGAAGATTAATGGTTTATAGTTTTCATTTGTATTTCCACTAGAAACAAGAAAAGCAGCCAAGCAAATATCCAACTGCCTCTGTGCACAGCTCTGGTACAGTAGGACCAAGCAAATGAGTTCTGTGTTTTCCAAAGAAAAGGAAAAAATCTGTCCTGCAACAAACTTGCCTTTACCTCTTTGAACTTTGGCTGCTGTGAATTTTCAAGTAAGCAGTTTCCCTTCTGAGATGATTTCTTCTGCTTGAAGGAAAGAAATCAAATCCTGGGATGGGGTTATTATAGGCCCATCTTTTCCACAGAGTACAGTAACTGATCCTGTGTCTTCTGATGCCTCTTCACAGTTCTGTTTAACAAATGCTAATGACTAATATAAATAAACAGTATCAGGTTTTTATCTGGAAGAGTTTTAATTCAGTACTGATCAGAAGATTTGGGCTCCCTGGCCTGCCAGCCAGTTTGGATTTGGACAGGGACACTGTGGATGTGTCACTCCACAGTTTAGAGGAAAGCTTCAAGAGTCCCAATAAAAACAATGCTTGAAGCAACTGTTCATGCTTGACATAGCCCTGCCTGTGTGACAGGCCTGAGCACAGAGATTTACTTCCAGCTGACTTTTGCCACTCTTTTACATAAGAAACCAAGTTGGGAAAAACACAGCACACATAGGTGACACTTCTTATATTTTGAGAATATTTTAATGACTTTTTCCCCCTATATACTATTAGTAATTAAATTCATGAAGGGCTTTGCCAGAAGTATGTCACTGTAGTTAACACAATGAGACACAAAACTTCAGGAACACTGGGACATTATAAAAGGGGTTTATAAAACACCATTGCTATGGTCAGTGTGGCTGCAGGTACCCCACACAGCTGTGTATAACACAAACCTTTACAATTACCCAGGTGTCCTTCTCTCTTTCAACTCAGATGATACTGAAATGTCTTGCACAAGAGTTTTGCAAGTTCATAGGTTAAAGTCTTCAGTATTTTAAAGCATTTAGGGAGTACAATATCATATTTTTAGAATTTAAAACAATCTCAAAATATAACTTCTTGGAATTTATGTTTGAAAACAGAAACATACTATAAAATTCTAATAAAGCAGCATTTTCCAGTGAATCCTATGTTATTAAATGCATTGTTTGTAAGGGATATTTTAAATACTAACTAAGAAGATAAATAAAACCCTTCACAGGCCATAGGTCTGCAAAATCTCCCCTCAAGGAGCAGGGATGCCCCAGGCTCTGTTTCTCTCAAGCTATTCTCCAGAAGCACAAAATCTCTTCTGCTACTCAAAGGGCACATTTCAGAGCCATGTCTTGGTCTAGCAGTGCTTCCCAACACTTACACAGTACTGCTGAGAGAGAGATTGATAAAGACAATGGGAAGAAAAGGGAAAATGCAGTTTAAGATGGATTAAGGGATCAAGTTTCTGGGCCAGACAATCTTTTTTTGTCTAGGGATTGCTTTGGTCCTGACAGCCTCACAAACACCAGTAGAAACAATTCGGTGAAAGTGAAGTTTTGCCTTCAAAAAAGAAATAAAGAACCTCTGTACAAATATTGAATTGTGTGAACAGATTCTTTTTTTTATCACCTACTTCAAAAAATCATTTTACAGCAAGTGTGTTGCATGAGCTCACAATATCATTTGTCACATTGGACAATACCAATGCTGGTATTGACTTTTCCCCTGCTGCTCACTGTAACTATGAATAAGATATTAACTTGTCCCCTTTAAGTGTTTCTCCTACTTTTACTCCACAAGCACAAATAGAGTTGTGCATAAATATGTACCTTTTTGTTAAATATAAAAATCCATTTTGCAGGGAGGTGGATGTGCAACACAGCAGGGACTATTATTGCATGAACCATGAATTAACTGAATCATCTATTGAGACATCCATATTCTCAAGACTTCAGAAATTACATCTATATATAATTATTATGCAAAGCATACTCATAGCTGAGTACTTAGAAAGATCTCATTGCAACCACTTGGGAATCTATTTCCAAATTCTGTGCAAGGGTAAATGTGAAAACTCTCCTGGCAATGTGTGCACTTCAGAAGCACCTTTTAGAGGCCAGCCAGGACATGAGGCACCAAGAAATGGACTCCTGTGACACTGATAGGTGACTCCAGAAAAGGACCAGCTCAGCACTGCAAAACCCACAGTGCAGTCTTTTTCTCAAAACACAACTCCTAAGCCCCTGAAACTGTTTGGAGAAAACAACAGAGCAGTAATGGAAGAAATAAGAAAATAATGAAACCACAAATATGACACCTATTCAGAGATGCCTGTAAAAAGATCAAGCTATCATTACTGGATACATTTCTAACACAACAGCAGTATCTCTCTAACACAACACTTCAGGATTTCAAGTAAGAGTAGAATAATGTCATCTTAGTGCCTCTTGCAAACATGTAACTGCAGAAAGGTGATGTTTCCTCTATAGAGGGAGCAGGTACTGGCTGCTGGGGGGTCTCTGAACCTTCCTACCCTGGGCTAACACATTCTGGGGAAAGAAGCTTTAATCTGACATGTATTTAAACTGTCTTTCAATGTAGGAATGTATGAAATTGTTTTCTTTCTTTGATGCCAATCCCTGCTCTATGGTTATATCAATGCAAGGGATCTAGGATGTAGCAGACAGTAGGAGAGGATCTAAGATGCTCTAAGTGGAAATTAAAAGCACTCTCTGGGTAAGGATTGAAGTTCAGAGCTACAGAAAAGATAAAATCTGGTACAGGTCTGAGTTTTGGTTAACCATGTAGGTACCATGTAATGGGAAAGGATACACTTCAACACACTGTCATCAGGAGTTAGTGAGCCATAAATGATGGAATTTGATAAGGAAAATGAAATTTCCAAAATACAAAGATTTCATTAAAAAAACCCAAAACACCTCACACTCACTGATACTAAAGTAAAGGTAACTCTGTGCAGTAGGCAGTATCATTTTGATAGGCTGGGGGGGAAGGAATGTTTTAATAAACTAATAAAGAGATACAGATGATTAGGCCAATAAAACCAGGAAGATGGAGTTTCATTATCCTATCCTGTACTGCACACTGTGCACCCAAGTGTGCACAGCAAATGGGAACCTTCAGCTGTACAACTTCAGGGTGTTAAAAACAACACAATAACAACATGTACTTGGGGCTAATAATGTCACTGTAAATAGACATCAATTTCAGCAATCAAGGCCACCAGAGCACAGCTGTCTTTAAATGCATAATAAAAACCTCCAACTCAACAAAGTGAGAGTAGAAAGCAAATCAGGGCTGCCTGGCTGCTCTGGTTGTGCTGACACCACTCAGACAGGATTTTAGCACATAACATTAGGTATGGGCTTGTGGCACTGGACTCTTGGGGTTTTTTTTATCCCCTCAGAAGTTTGTTGGTGCATTTTGGAGATGATATGACTTCACATTTGATGTTCAAGCTGATCAATAAATATTTTGAAATAAATTTTTATATTTTTAATATAAATATTTATATTTTTATATCATTTTTCAGTACAAAGTGTTAAATTTGAGGAACACGAAAGGATTAGAATGTAAGAAGGACATAAGCAGGACCATCCACTGAACAGCCAGTGCAGCAGTCTATTTGCCAACATGGAATTTTTTACTGCGTTGTCTCAAGCACCAAAATCCTTTCAGACACATTTGCACATAACACTTGAACTAATCAATTTGTTTGCTTCCCCAAATGCACATATGTACAAAGAGGGAGTTCATGCTAAAAAAGTCACCTGCCAACAATTAATCACCACTTTCTATTTAGAGAGAAAGTACCAATGTCTTTCTATCAATTTATTTCCTTGATATCACTAAGTACAGCAAAAATAAACAAGGGTAAGACTTTTCAAACCACTCAGCATATTAGTGTCCTTTTAACATGCTTTGATGAGGTTAAGTCACCATCATAATGTTGTTTAAGAACTAATTTGTATGTTAAGTACAAACCAATTAATATCCTAAAAGCCATGCAGAGTCCTTGCTTGTGAAGAAAACTGCACAGAGCAATGAGCTCCATCCCAGTTCTGTCTCCTGGCACACTGATGGCTGCAGATCAGGCACCAGCTGCTGCCTGGTGGCACAGGTTCCCTCTGCTGTCCCCCTCCTCCAGCCATCCTTCCTGGGCACTGCTGCCACCACTCTGAGACTGTAAATGTTCAGAGGTTTGTAATGGAGCTCCCATGGAATTAAATACTGCCCAAACTAGGACTAGGAAATTATTTAGATTTAACAAAAGGCTTCTGCATTCAAAAAGAAATCAATTACTATGTGGTTTCACTTACACCATATTAAAATATGTTGTGATAGGATTCTGTTATCCGAATGTAGTTTCTGATACTACAAAATTTTCAATATAAAAAAGAAATCTATGGAATTATCATGCTTGGGACTCTGTGCTTCTGTACTCAGTTCTTACCAGATTTACAAGGCATCAGTGATGCTACTCTGAATTAAGTACAAGAGAGCTTTGCTTCACTCTGCAGAACGTGTCACTAATAGAAAATGAGAGGCTGCAAGGGCCACAAAGCCTCACAGAGGAAAATGGAGACACTCCTTTCCTATGATCCTTTGTAAATGGTCTCTTGAATTCTCAATCCAGCTCTGCCATTGACATTCCCAGACTATTCAAAATCTGTCACAAAAAGTTTTACAGACAACGCAATGCACCCATGGATGGAGAGAAGAGACATGCTGTGCTGTCTGCCACTGGCAGAAACTCCCCCTCCTAACACAAACCCTCAGTGTAACAGCAGCTCGGGAGGTGAGAATATCATGTCCCACCCAAGAAGTTAAGACACTGTTTCAACCTTTTTTGGGTTTTTTTTTTTGGTTTCTTTTTTTTGTTTTGGTTTGGGGTTTTATTTTTTTGTTTGTTTGGTTGGTTGGTTTTGAGGGTTTTTTGTTTTGGTTTTGGGTTTTTTTTGTTTTGTTTTCCCACAATTACAAACAGATTTGGATATTCGGAAAATTTATTCTCTTACTGCTCAGACTGGTGCACTGGCAGTGACTGAGCACAAGGATGCCTGACAGACCCTTAGAGGGCCAGCCAAGCCCTCTCAGGGTGCCTGTGTAACTTGTATTTACTGCCAAGTGTGTTCTACAGAGAGCACACCGGTCTGGAAACATCAACATGTGTCATTCAAAGTGATGCAGCACAATGTGAGCGTGTCACAGTGCTGAGAGCACATGGAGAGCTCCCAGCAGAGGCTCAGACACAGCCTGGGTGCCCAGGCTGCTGCAGGGCTGGCACCCCATGGAAAGGGCACTGCTGCCAGCATCCTCCCAGGGCACAGCTCCTGGGAAATGGCTGAAGTGACAGCCAGTACTTGGAGCTGCTCTCCAGACTGGCATTTAACAAGCTGTCAGGATGACTTAAAAATAGCACAGGATCTAACTGCAAAACAGAGTTCTGGTTCGCTTGTTCTGCTTTCCCTGCTGTGATTTTATCAGGAATTGGCCAGCTTAATTTAGCTTTGCTAGTTGCCAGGAAATAGCATAATTTTGTTTCAAATTTGCTTCTTGGCTGGGTTTTCCAAACTAACCCAGCCCTATCTGCCCCTCAGTGACAGGCTGTAGCAGTTTGCAGCAGACCCTGGACCAGGAAAGCTGTGCCCTGTCCTTGCTCCCACTGCTGAGGACACGTGGCCGCCAGGCAGCCCTTGTGTCCCCTCATGCTCCCGTGCCCACATTTATAAAAACAAGTTATAGTTACTGCCTATAAAAAAGCTGACACTTTTATAAATTCTCAGGAGAAGAAATGCCTCATTGCAGTGTTACCTTGTGAAGGTGTAAGCTTTTGGGATGAGCTGGGAGGAGGTGTGAAATAAAGGAATATAAAGCACCTGTAGCACTGACACTGGAGCTGAGACATCTTCACACTGGCTGTGACTTTGCATTGCTTGCAGGACTGAGATCCTCCTCCACCTCAAGCAAGAGCTGTTTTGTCAGTTTGAAACTAATCCAGCCAAGGTAAAAATCAAAGTTTAACTAGCACAGATAAAATCAGAGTGATCATCAGCTCTTCAAAATGTAATCCATTACCTTGCTTAAAACTTAATATTCAAACAAAACAAAACATGCTTTTGAACAGAATTTAAGATTACTAAAAGTAGAGAGGTCATTTGGAAAATGTCACAGCCTTGGTAAGCACATCTGGGGATGGCTGAAAGTACCCAGGGGCATATTAAAAGATTAAAAGATATTTAGAATTCATCAAAACACAGTATGAGGATCTCTTGGATTTCAGGCTTATCTATCTTTCAGTTTGCCTTTTTGCATTATATTTCAATGTCTTGAACTTGACTTCCTCCTTCAGATACAAATGAAAACTATCCCCAAGGAATTTACAAAATTCTTCTAGTAAAGAAGTGATAACTCTACTATCTGTTTGCAGAAAGACTTCAACACAGCTAGTCCCTGGGTAGCTTCTCTTCTCAATTTCCTTTAGGTGTTCTGTTAGAAAAATACTTTCCAATATTTTTGAGATCAGATTCCCTTCTAACAATCCTATTTTTATCTTGCTTTTATGAGACTCTGAAGAACATTGCTTGGTCATCATCCAGAACTGCATTTCTTCTCATGTATCAAATTCCATCTGTAACTGCTATCCAGCTGCATTAAGACTATTCTTTAGCTAAGCAATCTAGAAATATTGCTTTTCCACCCATTTTCCTTTTCCAGTCTTTCCAGTTCTGTAACACAGTCTTCCTTGGTAAAATCTAAAACTACCCCAGCCCTGGCTTATTTCTTGTCCCACCACATAGATAAAATTAGTCTCTTTTGCAAAAGGCTCTTTTGCAATCAAAGAACTTGAGTTGCTGAGCTGTTATGTAAGAAACCAAGCCTGACCTTATTTCCCAGAGAGCACTTCCTCCACCTCCCACCTTCACAGGTGTCTGGCTCCCTGCCAGGCACTTTAGGGATCCAGGACTTCCCAGATTCTGGCAGTGGCTGCCTACATTCCCAGTTTCAAAGATGAGAGCCAAGATGTCTTTGTGTAAGCCCCAAACACGATCCTGCTGCTCGGTCTGGTTCTCTGAAATCTTACCTACCTAAAATCCTCCAAGGTTCATGGATCCTGCTCCAGGTAAACTTCTGCTGTCCCTCCTGCTCATGGTAATATACCTCAAACAGCAAACTTCTATTTGGTTTTGTAGATTTGAATAAATCCCTCCCCAAAACAATGCACACTCATCTTGTTTTTACTGAAAAAACAAATTAATTTACATATGTTTGGAGGATGCTGCTGCTTTTAGGAAGTGCCCCTTGTGCACACTGAAGAGGAAATTGGGAGTTGTCAGACAAAGAGTTTCTCTCTTCTTGTTATTCTCACAAAACCCTCCCCAAAAGAAATAATCAGAAAGCAAAATTCTCCAAACTCCAAGTATGGAGTTGTGGGCAAAAAATAATTTTTAAAGGTTCCAAGAAACAGCATTTGCATATCTTAAATCTGTAGGCAGCCCTGCAAACCATATTTCTTTCTCTTTTGAAAGCAACTTCTCTCTGCATTCACAATTCAGCCTAATAAATTTCACAGCAAGCCTGTGAAGTGCACAAATAACAGACCTCAGTAAGTCACAGTTAGAACTCAGAGAGCCTAGGACAGAAAGAGGTCCCAAAGCTGCCTTGAAATACCTGATTCTCAGGACAGTTACCCCCAGCATTGACAGTACCTCTTCCAGTACTCCAAAGGCAGTCTGTGTCTCAATTGCCTTCATTTTCCTCTGCAGCAATACCACCCCTGCTCTGCAGGACTCAGCACTCCCTGCAAGAGCAGGGCTTGAGGTCAGTTCTGGCTGTCACAGCATCCTCACAGGCAGCTGTGAGCAGGGACAGGAGCAGCCAGAGGCAGGGAAGCACCCATCAGAAAACAGGCATTGATCCATGGATTGGTCATCATCCAGAACTGTATTTCTTTTCATGTATCAAATTTCATCTGTAACTGTTATCCAACTGCACTAACCCAGCTCAACAGGCCACTGATGTGTATGGTTTGTGCTGTAACATGGGTTTGTGCTCTTGTCACAGTAACATAACAAATACCTAAGAAATAACATAAGATATAAGAAGAGCATATTCTTGGTTGAAAAATAGCTATTGAAATTTTTAGTTAAGATTTACATGGATATTTATCCTCTCTGAGTCTCTAGCCATTCCCCACCTATCTGCAAGAATGAAATACTTGGATATGCACATTATCTGGTCCAGCTTTGTCAAAGAAAATGAATATAAATAAAAACATTTCAGGGCTAAAATTATTTCTTAGGAGATTCAAGTAACTGCTTGTTCCTCTAGCAACACTGAGCATTGACAGGGATCAACCCAGGCAGGAGATTGCTTGGGTTTCCTGAAGAAAAGACCAGGACCTGCTGTCCACTTGGAATATTGCAGCAGCCTTGGTGCATCCACAGATCCTCACCTTGTAATGCTAAGGACTGAGTGTGAGGGCATGGCAAACTCTAGTAATGGTTTTGCTGGTGCTAGATTAGAAACTCCACTGGGGATGCAGGTGAGAGCTGGGAAGCCAGGGAGAGGACACAGCAGCCCAGCAGGCAGCCTTGGAGCCAGCCAGAGGCAGCAGCCTTCAGGGAGACTATGCCAGGAGAACACAAAGGCTTCAGTCTCCAAAGCTGTTTAAAAACAACACAGAATCCTAAACAACAACAAAACTCTCCAGATACAAAACAAATCTGATTTCAAAACAAATCCTGCCTCCCCAACACTCTGTCTTTGCAGAGTTGCCTTCTTTCTCCCTTTGCTTTCCACACACCTGCTGTGACTAACCCAGTTCACATTCCCTTTGTCTGCCTGCAGCAATCCCATTTCCCTTCTCCCACTGCCATCTGTGGCCCCAGCTCATGCCCTGTGTATGTCTGCTCCTGGAGTTTGTCCTACCCCACTGCTCCAGAGGTGAGTGCTCCTGCCATCCATCCATCCATCCATCCATCCATCCATCCATCCATCCATCCATCCATCCATCCATCCATCCATCCCTCCATCCCAGGAGGTCTCTCTTGCCAGACCTCAGAGATCCTGACAAAGCAATCCTGCCATCACAAATGCTCGTCCTTGGAAAATTCAAAAGAGAGGAACAAGGCTCCTCCTCTCATGTTGTAAAGGACCAACACAGTGGTAAGAAACCCACCAGCCCCTTGCTTTTTCTGTGATGTCAGCATTAGGTCAGTACACTGAGCATTCAGGAAAGAGCAGCAATTAATCTGGAATAATGGCATGCAGGCAGAGAGACAGCTCAGAGGCAGCTCTGTGTATGCAGACCATCAGGTAAGGTGTCCCATCAGGGGAACAATCAGGGCTCTGCCTCACAGGGAAATGCCAACAGGCACCTGCTGGGGAGTTTGCTCACCCTTCCTGCAGCTCCATTCCCACTCCTGCCCTGGGGCAGTCCCAACCCATCACCATCAAGGCAGTTGTGATAGCTACAATGGCTAAACCACTTCTGGTTTACGGGATTTATGTTTTTCCTTTCTCTATTTATCTGAAAAACTGTCAAGATCCTTCTTCATGTGACCAGCAAACTTTTAGGAACAGACACACACATGTTGAAAATGTTTGAAACTAGTGACTAATCTGCTTGAAACCTGATTACTTAGTACTTATCTAAAAAGCAGTTCAGGATTCCTATCACAATCTCATTTTTCCTACATCTCTTGGCATTACTATTTTAGGTACAGAACTAAGAATAGGAAAACACAAAGAAAGGAATGAATATACTTCCCAGAAAAAAAACCCTGCTCTTTGAATTTTGTTCTAGGAGCCAGCAGAAATTCAATCATGTTGTGCTTTTTATCTGTCACTTTCCCTGGAAGGTGTTATTAGCTCAATTAGCAGAGCTATCCATACTGAAATTCTCTTGCTATTATTACTTTACCGTTCTCAAATGTAAAATTCAGGAGGCAGAAGTCTGAGATACAATTTAGGGCAAGTTTGAGAATCTTTTAGTGTTTTACCTCATTACCATCCACTAAGCTGTGTATTTAAGTCTCTTCCAGGTTGTGGTAACAGAGCTGGTCTGCAGTCAGGCCACCCCACAGCAGAGCCCCTGTGGACATTCAGGCACTCAGAGTGTCACTGCAAGGGCCTGGCAGCTGCTGTTGGGGACCCAGGACCTGCACAGCTCAACTGGCCAGCATGGCCACCAGCTGTGGGACTGGGCAGGTGAGGTACCCACACAAGAGCACATGGGCACAGAGAGCACCTTTGAAAACAAGAAATTAATGGTTTGATCGAATGCTGGTCCTGCCTTGCTGCAACAAAGTCATCTCAGGCCACAAGGCAGCCTTTCAGTGCTTCTATCATTGTTATTCTGTTAACACACTCTGCCTTTTATTCTGCCTGAAATAACATTGACTTGTACCTTTCCTTAAGGGCAGTTTTAGGATGCGAGTGAACTGCTACCTCTGCAGTAACTGAAACAGAGCAAACGTTTTCTATCAAGTCTTCACCTCTTCAAGAAACACACACCTGCACTTGTGTGCATTCAGTGCTGTGCCTGGGAGGGATGCTCACAGCATCTGCTTCAGCTGGGGACTCAAAGGGAAGCAGATTCCAGGGGCTGCCTGCCTGCCGTGGTCGGTGCTCAGCGGGAGCCAGGAGCGAGTGCCTGACATTTCCAAAGCTGTGCTTTGTGACTGCAGAAACCAAGCACTCCTTACATCTTCCTGTGAGCCCAGCAGCTAGTCAGAGAGCTGCCACACAGGAAAGAATAGTTTTTTCTTCTCAGTCTCCCTTTCCCTCCAGATCCATTCTCTCATTACTGTGTACCCTGTGCAGAACAGGAGGTTGAAGGATGTAACCCCGGATCTCCCAGTCCTAGGGCAGCCCTAAAAAACAACCCCTGCAAGAACTAGACTTTGAGAATGAGCTTCCAGGAGAATTCCAAATGCTGTTAATAGGGTAGTTCAACCTTCTGACAGGGCAAAAATACTAATAAAGGAGACAGAAGAGATGAATTGCATGAGTCAATGTGGCCTGTGCAGAATACATGTAATACTTTTGCAGGAGGCAATGCAAGTAAAGGGGAAGCATTCAGTACCTTGGTGTCATATTGTCAGCATTGTTACCATCACAGGACAGTGGCCCAGCAGGATCTGTAAATTTGTCTGTAGAATAAAGAGACATTTCAAATATTACAACTGTATATGCAAACACCATACTTTCAATAACACAAATTAGGTGTTCATTTTTGTAACTCTACTTAATAAAGTCTAGTGCAAAATATGTCAAAAGCATCCCCTTATCTGAAGTAAAAAAATTCTTTATTGGTAGACTGACAATCACTGCTCTTTCTGTAAACTGTGAATCAACTTCCCACACCTTAAATCAGCAAATTACTGTATTATTTCTCTTGTGCTTGTCATTCAGAGCACTTCACCTCGAGATTAAAGAAAGAATTTGTTTCTCTGACAGTGGCTGATAATGAGTATACTTGTAGAAAAGCATTTTATAAGGGTCAGTAGCCTGTTACAGAGGGATTCTTCTATAGCTTCTCATCACAGAGCAAATGGAGAACACGCTTTTGCTGCTTTTGAATCATACCCATTCCTGAAAATTACTGTGCTTCCTCAATTTACAGAGTGATTGAGACAGAGAAAGAAAAATATCAGGTCAGTACTCACAGCATGTATCAACAAAATCAGAATTACAACAATACAGAAATTCTGAATATCATAAAGCACTAGAAAACATTTTGTTACCATGTCTCTCCCATTATCACCTGCCATGCTGGACCATAATGGAGGTAGAGCAAAGCTTCAGAGCACTAAATACATCAATCCACAAGGATCAGGCAATTTGTCTTGTATTATTCTAGCTGTACTGCAGCTTCCATAGGTTGGTCATGACTTTATTTGAAAAGCAGGTATATATCTCTATAAAGGTAAGCAGGAATACTAGTCTTCTATTTCTTTTGTATTATCCAACATTTGTGGAATTTCTCTCATTAACCATAGTTCTGCATTGAGACAGGATTAGTAATTTTTCTACTCTAAATCTACTGATGCTCCTGTCAGTACTTTGACATTCAGAACTGAATTTCTGCTTCTGAACCACATTTCAGAAGGTTATTTTTGCCAGCAAGTTATATTGTATTATTCTTATTAAGAAATAGGCTTAAAAAGACAGAAATATCAAAGGCTTTTGGTTTTCAAAAGCTGAAGAGCTAATGGGAATAGAGGGAGCCCCATTTCTAACCCAGAACCACAAACCTAAATTGGCACAGTGTGTAAGCAAAACAAAACAATTCAGAAGAACAGAAATTAGAGAAAGTAACAGACAGAAAGAATTGATTATTCCTATTGATTCAGAGCAGCACTATCTGCATTTAACTGTACCTAGAAATAAGACTCTTCCTAGTTTAGAATTTACATGTCTAATAGAAATACCACTACATTAAGGACAATATACACCGAGAAACAGAGCCTCCACCCCCATCTCCAAACAGTACAAGAAACTTTCCAACTGCAGGCCTAAGACAGTTGAGACCACACACATGAGCAGCTTTTCATGATACAGAAGAATAATAATCTTATCTGTAATCTGATATCAGATGATCAGGTGATCTTTAGAGTCTTTTCCAAGGGTCATCTCTTTCACAACACCTCTGAGACAGACACATCTCCAAGGCAACTTTCTAACTCTAGATAATAATCATTATGTGTGTACAAACAGTGGACATTTAGTGCAGAAAAGGACAAAACAAGCTCAGTGTTTGGTCCAAAGTTGCCTGGAGAAAAGGGCTAATGGGATTCCAGGAGACTAAATTGATTTTAAGTTACCCTCACATTCAGATCACTGTCCCATGGGCCCTGTCCTCAGTCACTGCAGTGCATGGCCTAGGATATTTAAACTGCCATTCACATTAAAATGTCTGACTGTGAATTGTAGGGGCAAGACAGAACCAGAGATTTGTCTCCAGCATCTCTGCTGCACAGGCTGTAACCTCTGGCAGCAGGGCAGAGCTGGGACCCAGAAGTAGCAATGGCTGAGTCACTGTTAACTGAGGCACTCTACCCAGAATCATGACTGGTGGAAAGCAAGGATCTTGAGGATAGAGATATCAAAATTTAAGACAACAGGTATTTAAAGAAATAGAACTGAAACTGCAGCATTAATTCTCCACTAAATCTCTTGCTGTAAATAAAAATCAATGATAATCTTGTCTCTAACTTCTTAGAATGTGTTCAACAGATATATTTCAAAGACTCTGAAAGCTAATGGAGCCTGGAATATGAGTTTCATCCTTAAAACGATATGTAACACAATTATGCATAATGTTCTACTGTGTTACAAATTTACAGGAGAAAATTGACTTCTGTATAATTGCTTATTTGACATTAGTGTCTGTGTAACTGAAACCACATTAAGCTTTCAGCTTGTCAAATATTTTGTGCCTTTTCACCTGTGAAACATCAGAATTAGCCTGACTTTTCCACTCAGATCTAGCCCAAGTGAAATGCCCTTCTGATCTTCATGGCTTTAGGTATTGTTTGAAGCCACTCACAGCCACCTACACTGTCACCATGAGAAGTAAATGTCCTTCTCAAGGACATGAAGCACAAACAGTACACCAAATCCAGAAAAGAGAGAAACATGTTTCTCATGTTTCCCAGCATTTCCTGTGCAGTAGAGGAAACCTGATTACAAGCAGCACTATTTACCCAGATCTAAGGTAAAATAAAGGTTAAGAGAGTCCCCCCTCTAGGACACAAGGTCATCACTGACACATGGGTGATCAGCATCCATCCCCCTCTGCACAGGATTTCCTCTCCTACACATTCTACTTTCATTACATGGGAGATTATTTGGATCCAGACAGCACAAAGAACCTGCAACAATCCTGTGCTAGGCAGAAACTTGAAGCGAACTAAAAGAGCACCCTTGGTCAGCAATTAGCTCCTTCTCACCAAAGGATCTACTTATAAAAAAAAGTTGAGCTGAAGATCAAATAGACTGGCAAGTTTAGCTGCAGTCAAAGGTGAGCATCCTCTGCACCTACTACAATTTTTCCTCGCAGTAACAGGTATTGTAGCAAAGAGGCTCCAGACATTGCTATTTGAGCACAGTATAACACCAAAATAATCAGGCTTTAAGTATTCTGAATTCTTGAATGCACTGCTACATTGGTAAGGGATTTCTGTATTAAATTAACAACAAGGGCAATATGAATAAAGATGATTTTGAATTCATAAAGGTGAATTTATTTGGATTAAAGGAACGGGCATGGAAACATCTGACACAGCTAAGCTTCTGTTATCTGGCAGCAAAAACAAAGGCAATACCAGAAAATCACTAGAAACTAGGTTAAAAAAGACAGTGTGAAAAAAAGATTGAAAAAGGTGAAAACCAACAGCAATGAAGGTTAAAACCCAATACACATACTCTGCCTTTTCATACACATAATTCACTGCAAAGAAAAAAACATTATCTCTCACCAGTGGAATAGCTCATTGCCTCTAGGAAATACAAAACAATTACTGTTACAGAATAGAAAAAGACAACAGGATATGGGGAGAAATACTGTTCCCCCTCACATCACCCAAAAAAAAAAAAAACCCAAAAAACAAAATACAAGAACAACCTTACTGCATACAAATGAATGAAAACACACAGCAAAGGGACATCACAAAACCCAGGGTGAAGTCGTGTAATGCAAACACTTACAAACTGAGTTCTCCCAAAAACAATGGGAATATTCTTCCCAGATTAAATTTTGCCCACTCAAGCAATCAGCCCATGCAAAAATCCCAGGAACATCTCATGAAGCTCTACCTGTGTCTCACACAAAAGAAAATAATTTCATAATGCACAGCAACAAAGGAAGAACTGATCCTGATTTTTCATTGTTATTATAAATTAGGAAGTATTTTACAGCATCCACTGAATTTACTGTATCCAGACAGAAACTGCAGATATAAAATGAGGTTCAGGCTCAAGAGGAAATATTGACTCCCTATTTTTGAATCCTCCTGCAACAGAAGGTCTTTTGTTGTTGACACAAGAAAGGAAAACACAAACAGCAAATCACTTTTGACCATGTTTTCAGTTTATGATTAACATAAAACAATTTCCACTTTTTCTTTTTCATTGCTGTTTCGATGCTTATAGCACTTCCCTCACTGATCTAACATCATGGAATGAACATTTTAAAGAAAAAACAACACAAGTGGCAGGACAAAGTTTGTTTCTCAGGCAGGCAAGCTGCCATCCCTCAGAAGACAGCTGAGTCACAGAGTGTATAAATAACTCTGTCAGGAGAATAACTTAGCCTGACTGTGAAACCACTCAGCAGAGCCAGAAAGGTGGGACATAGCAGGTGTTACCAGGGCTCAAGCAGTTCCCTTTCTCCCCACATCATTTGCAAAGCTTTTGCCTCTGTCCAGCAGCATGAAGGCAGACAGGAATGGTTTTTTCCCAAGTGGAGGCATCAGGTTTTGTGAGAATTCATTAACTCTGACAATTCACAAATCCTAACTGTGCTGGGAGGTCACTGGAGCCACCATGTGTCAATTAGATGTGAAAAGAAAAGGAGCCACACACAAAACCAGTGAGGAGAAGGGGAGGGTCGCATCCCACCCAGCAGGATTTCCCTGCCCTCAGACACAGCACAGCCTTCACCTGCCCCATCCTGAGTAATCAGAACACACTGAGTAGGAACTCAAGGTCATTGGAACAGTGGCAGCAGAGAGGCAGGGATTCCCTGGACCTCTCTCAATGAAGCACATAGGAACATTTACCTGCAAGTATTGCTTTGGGGAACAGGCTTCCTTTAAATTAACAAAGCTTATGTAAGAGTTTTGGTGCATTAAACAATTTATAATTTAACTCATGACCTCAGCACTTTATATAAAAATTAAGATGTAAATACACAGATTCTTCAGCTAAGACTTCTTGTACCTTAACTCTTTGTTCTTTATGTCCAGAAGTAACAAAAAGCCTGTCCCTAGAACTGTATTTAGCCAAACCCTTCTGGTACAGTCTAGGGAAATCCACTTCATCACTGAGACAGTCACACCACTTCCAACATTACCACAATATTGTCTCATCTTGGCATGCTCAAGAACTCAAGGCTGGATGAAGATCACAATACTTTATATAACTTCATAAAAATATGCAACATAAGGCACTAAAGCACCACTTTACAAACTGCTTGCTCTTCTGCTCCTATGTTCCTTCAAGTCCATTTGTCTCTCAGAAATTTCAGTCCTCCAAAGAAATTCTGAAATAAAGCTCTCAATCTAAATGCAAAGTAATGCCATGGATTTCTGACAGGTAAAATATGAGGACTCCTTTGAGTCCCATCCCAAAGGCTGTGTGCAGTCACCATTTCCACGGAGTTCAGGGAGAAGTCTGATGGAAATATGAGCCTAAAAAGAAATGTAAAGATCCCAAATAAAGATGCAATTCTGGATGTACTTTTGCTCTAAAGACATGTCTTGAATGACTTGTACTTCCTTAAGACAACAAACCAATTCCTGGGTTCCTGGGCTGCCAAATTTTGTTCCAATACGAACAGCTGGAAACATCAAAACATGTTTTACTCTCCATCTGTAATCTGCCCTCCTTGGAAAACACCATTACAGACTTGAATCCTCAGCTATAGCAATTTCTTATTTTTAGCTAGAGTAAATGTAGACATTAGCATAATTCATGACCAAATATTATTGCATTTCATTTTCTTTTAACAGAGGCAACAACTAAGGTCAAGTCATACATAGCCCAATGTCCTGTCTCAAAAACAAAGCTTTCTCTGGGTAGTAATGCTTATTATTCTTTTTCATCCACTCCTTTGCCTTCCTCTATCTTCTCCATCTATGCTGCAGATTTTTTTCTATTTTTTACTTTATTTTTACGCTCATTTTACATCTGTGCCATTCACAACCTCAGGTAAGGATCACAAAAATGATGCTGAAGACCTCCACACTGCTGGCATTTTCTATTTGATTTCTATAGAAAGAAAAACTGGGCTTCACCTACTGTCATCACATTATCATAACACAGAAAAACGTTTCAGGCTTGAACTGAAAAATTAACTTCTCTCCTGTATCTTAGGAGTAATTGGTGCCCTGGTGACAATCTGACTGCAGAGAGGGGCAGGCTGTGCTGCCAAGGATGCTCCCTGTCCATGGGACTGGGAGGATCCTCGCTGCCAGGCTCCAGCAGGCAGGCATGATCCCTCTGCTGCAGCACAATGCAGCTTTCACATTTATCTCCCTTTCACAGATGCCCAACATCCATGAATACAAATGAAGGGATACGATGAAAATAAGTTTGTTTGTCATTGAGAGTCAACTGTGAATGACTAACAATCAATGAATAACCCAGTGGGTGTCTGATTACATGGCCTGCATGTTAGGTTTTTGAAGACTAACCTCTCAAAGCATACTTCCATCCTCTTGGCTCCCTATGAGAGGATAAACTTTTCAAAGAAGGCACCATCTCCTGCAGTATTTGTTTGTACAGTGCCCTAGCACAATGGGGCTCTGTTCTCCAAGCAGTTCTTCATGAGAAGTTCAACACCCATTTCCTTTTACAATCACACAATAAACAGTTTGTGTTCAGTCTTCTACTTTCATGGTAGGCAAAAGCTTTATTGATCAGATCCCCTGTTAGTTGTTCACCTCAGCAAGAATCCTCTTTCTAGGTAAGAGAGAAGAAAGAAATTGTTTTCCTCAGCAGCTGCATTCTTGCTTGTGTTCATTTCCACAAATAATTTCAGCTGCAGACTGTTTTCTTTTTTCCTTCAAGATAGGCAGTTGTTGAAATTCAGTTTGAGAGACAAGTTGAGCAGAAGTGAAATTTTTAGAGAGCACTTCAGCTGGGAATACTGGTCTCTGCTTTGCACCTTTGAAGGCATTTTCCTGAGCTAGTGATCAAGATTCCAAACTGAACTATTAGAAGCAAGATGTTGCTCTAAAGAGTGAGCATGTCTTCAGCACCTTTGTGTCTCTTTAGATGAAGCATTCTTAGGCAATTGACTCCCAGATGGACCTATACTGCACTTTGTCTCATCAGTTCTTGTTAACAAAGAAAAAGTGCCTGAAGCCCTGCTTGTGCTTCTAGGCTTCCAGAACTGTTTTTTGTGTAACAAGCTCCCCCCAGGAGCAGCTCCACTGCAGCAGCAAACACCTAGAGAGCCAAGCTCCAGCAGTGCCCACCTTTCCTCTGCCCCTAGGAGGAAGAGGTGATTCTCCCCAGCAGGGCTGGAAGAAGCTTTGCCTGAGCCACCAGCAAATCTGCCTTGTCTTCTGCCCTTGGTGCTCCCTCATAATTTTTTTACTGATAATTGGTATGGCCACCTTCATTTCATAGTTCTGCCTCATAATGCTTTAGTGCCATTTGGTGGCAGAAGACAGATTAAAATCTTTAAAATTAAAGTGTGTAGGAGGGTGTACCAGCCTGCTATAAAACTGAACAATTTTTTATCAATAACACAAATGATGTAAAGCAGTAGAGGAATCTGTGAGACTAAGATTAATAAACTCTGGGTTTGTACCCTTTTTTGGACATATTACTGCTGGAAATCCTGAAAAATAGGAAAGAAATTCCCAACATTCATTGAGAAATGTGTAAGTTGAGGAGCAAACCTGACAATGTTAATTTCACAGAATGCAATAATGTTAACTGCCATGGACATGTGAAGGGTGGAGATGATGAATTTCCAGATATGCTATCTGGCCACTTTTGCAAGTTTGAGAGCTTGAAAAGATTAGTAAATATAATTGGCTTACATGGCTGAAGGTGTTGCTACTAGTGCCAACTGGTAATATAAAGGACAAGCTACTTGTTCTAAATACAACACAGCCTTTGGAAAGAAAAAGGGGTTGAACAACTGTTAAACATTAAGGGAAAGGAGGAAGGCCAAAGGGCAAAGAAAAAAAGAGAGGACACTATTTTGGCTTTGCCTTACACTGACTGTAGTGTTTTTCTTAAGCCAAACCACTTGTCAATCTACCTCAAGAACAACATGAATGAGGCTTTTCAAGCTATGACAACTCACTGAAGTTGTACCTTTTACAGATGAGCATCCATGGAAATTCCTCCTGGTGCCCACTCTTACACTTTGCACCAGACCTTGTAGGATAGCATTGCCCCAGATATGTCATGGTGAATCAGGACATCAGTGGAGAGTAATGAGATCCATGAAACCAACATAACAGAGACAGAAATAGTCCCTTGATAAAGGCAACCTTCACTTCTTATCTGCTTTAGACTCACTGTCGAGATGAGACAGCTCACAAAAGTATCAATTTAGAGTCACCTGTAAGGGTAGTTTTCATATAATGGGCAGCTGGTCTGCTCCCAGTGAGTCTGAGCCCACCAATTTATTTCATGCAGCAATCAAACATTAATGGGTTTCTGTTTTAACCTGTTCAGAGCACAAATGGTGACTGAAAGATTAAATTGCATTCCATCATGGGTCTGCACAGTCAACGAGGTCCTTTCATCTTGCAATCACTTTTTTTCCTTTGTGGTGAAAGGAAAGCTGGGATCTGTAAAAACTTCAAACACATTGCATTCTCCAAGCAGGAACTTCCCTGTCAATTTATCAAAGATTTCAGCCTCTTGATCTTTTCTTTGTGTCTCGTGATAAGACCCAATGCCAAGAAAGACTTTTCTTAAAGGGCCAGCCCATAAAAACAAGCAAGGGGATTTTATTTCATACCTTAAAATTATAAATGCATTATTTATAGAATCATTAATTATATATTTTGGATTTATAACCAAGATTTGAAGAAAAGCACAATATTTGAACTTACATAATTGCTATCACAGCATACAATCACATTTTTATTAAGCACAGACGCCATTTCCTCCTTGTATGAATATTTTATTCTGAATATATTATTTGTATTTGGCAATATCTCCTTTTCCATTTCAGCCCTTATTTTGAAAGAAGGAAACTCAGATGTGAAGATTTCCTACTAATATAATCAATTCTACTTCTAAATCAAAATAAATTGGAAGTGTTATGTCTTAAAAAAACCCAAATCCTCCCAGCTCTCTCCAGGCCTCAGACCCCCCGGCTAGGGGAACTGCAGGCTCTTCAGGCCATGGATGCATCTTCCCAGCCCTCTCTAAGTCACAGGGCAGGATCTGGGGTTTGCACAGAATATTCACATTGCTGAAGGGTTTTGCATGGCAGTGAGTTGAGCTGCAGCCCCTCAGAGTGTTTGTGTGCATGTGCATCATTTTCTCTCAGAACAGGAGCAGAGAAGGAATGTCTACCAGGTTTTCAGCCACCTTAAGGAAACTGCACTATTTTCTAAGTGAAGGCTTGATCCAAGACTCCATGGAGATTCAGCAAAATATAAACCAGGCCAAGCAATGCAGATATACCAGAAGGAAGATTATAAACTTTTGTGGACATGTGTTCCACTACTTTCCCCTGGTGTGCTACGATGTGCCCCAGGAGCTGTGGGAGCTCTGGCCCAAAGCCTGGCAGGGGAGGATGAGCTGGGGGAGCCAGGGCACAGGAGAGGCAGCAGATCTGCAGGGCCAAGGGGCCTGATTCCCCCCAGCCTCACCAACTTCTTTGTTCTGTGACAACAGGCAGCTCTTGTACATTAAATTCACTGATGAGTGACAGTGTAGGTCAGGCTTCCTTCACACAAAATTAGAGCCTTGCCTTGAAGGATCTTTGGGTTATTTTTTTTCCTTTCATGGAATAATGAAGCTGTTTGAGTCCCACAAACACACAACTTCCAAGCTTAGACAAGTACAGCAGAAGTAGGAGATGATGACCTATGCTCTAATCTTGTCATTCATTCAGCAGTGACAAATATTTATAAAACCTTAATTTCTAGAACCACAGCTAAGAGTCCAAGCTCAGCTGACACACTTTGAAGATACAGACTCAGTACCCCAAGTTACCACATGGGATTTAGGATTGAAAACCTGATCTTCAGCCTCCCTGTTTCACCTCCCCACCAGAACAACAGGGAAGCCAGCAGATGCTGCACCAGCCCCAGCCTGCTCAAAGCAGGGCAGTGGGGTCAAAAGCAATGCATGAGTACAGGTAACTAGAGAAATCAGTTGTAACCCACTGCTACATTAAGTAACTGAGAGCAAAGAATCTGATATTCTACTATTATTTTGCATTTCATTTCTCTAGGTATGACTACATTAATAGAAAAACTTTAAAGTTACTGAGACTGCGAAAACGGGATCTTTGATATCTTTTATGCTTACTTCATTTGTAGTGTAGGTACTAAACCTCCTGCTTCAGAAACTGAAGACTGCTTCATTAAATGGCTGTGCATCATGGCCCTTACAAATCTCTATTAAACTGAGGATTAGGCAAGGGCTGGAACAGATAGACAGTATATTTTCATTCAATCTCCTTTAAAATAATGATGCATGCAACTTCATATCATTACTCTTTAATGGTCTTAAGCCTATTTAATAGCACAGTAATATTCCAAAAAGGAAAAAGGAATTATTTCCACATTTAATTTTCATCACAAAAGTGAATGTGGTTCTTCCCATGGCAGATAAGCAGCTAAAGCTGCTTGGTACCTTAACTGGGATATGACTGCATTAGCTCTGCTACATTACAGCTGGGCTAATGAAACAAAGCAAAATGATTATCTTCAGACTCCCTGGAGTATCTGGAAGTAACATTTGGCTTGTTTCTAGGGATGTCCATAGGGGCAATGGGCTGTGCAGGTGACAGACCCAGATGGGATCAGGCTGGGCCTGTGTGACCAGCCTGGCTCTCTACCCCATGGTCTCTGGCACAGGTCCTGTGTGGGCAGCACAGGGACTGGTATGGCCCTGGCCATGGCCCCTCTGGTGCAGCAGGAGCTGGGTACTGCAGAGAAGAGTTACCCTACTAACACTTTGTTCTGCCCTTATTTACACGGCTGGAACTCTGCCAATGCTGTAGATCCACTCCTACTGCACCTCTCCACAAGGGAGCTGACACTTGGGCTTCCCAGCTCCTGCATCTCAGCTGGAAAGGGTATCTGAGCCAAGGTTCAAAATCTTTCTTTTAATGCAATAATGTGATTGATTTTTCCCCTCCTGAGGATGTTACTATATTCATATTTCAGCTTTAATTATCTTCTCCAGGATTGCTAGTGCTTCCACAAGATTCCTTCCAAGTTCTAATTATACCTACTAGATAGATTAGCCAGTGTTTGATAACCTTTTATAGCCAATTGACTTCAGCTTCATGTGTACAAAAAACCAAGCTGGAGAAGAAGAGAAGTTGTATCAAATGACTAAAATCAAGTCATTGAAGCAGAGCAGCTCTACCCCTGCCTTCCAGTGCTGGTACATGAGCCTCACCAGAGAGAAAACTCTCATCACCCAGGCAGCAGCAAAGAGCCTGCTTATAAGGACCCAAGAGATATTACACAGATATTTAATATAAAGTTCTACTCTTGACAGAAAAGTTGTCTGTGGACCAAAAATATAGGGTTATTTGCACTAGGGTTAGTAATCTAGGGTAAGGGGCACTGTAATCTAAAATATTTAAAGGTATTCCTTGCCAGGCTGCACTAGTCCTTAAAATCTATAAGCATTTCATTGACTTTTCCCCAGGATTTTTCCCAAGGATTTAGGAACAAACATTGCATTAATTTTTATCAAATATATTATTTTCAACTGATCAAAATTCTAAAAAATTCCACCTTTGAAGATACTATAAGACTGTAAATGTGGACAAAAATACATTAAACTAGGGAACTTCACTATGTAAACACACTGACTGGTAAAATAAAACATAACTTTGCTACTCATGCAGGAATAAAAATCTGTTGGGTTTTTTTTTACCTTAACCTTTAATTAATGAGGTTTCAACAGTATGAATGATTTACAGTGACATGCTCTGACAGGTTATACATGGTGAGTAATGCCTTGTCAGATGCCTCAGTATTTATATTGAGATGAATGGCACATAATGTGATGCACATGCTAACAATGAACATCAATATTTAGTACTCCCAGCAAAGCCTGCTGGTATGATAAATTTGGCCTTAACTTCATATCTATCTGCAGACTTGCCTATCAGCTATTTATGTAAAGAAATATTTCCAGAGAACCCTTATCAAGTATATTTACACATCTTCACTGCTTTAGCAAGAACTTTTACTTCTCCTTGGAGCTGCGAGCTCCACTCACATCACTTTACAAGTTCTGAAGTCCATCGAGGCTAGCCAGGCTTGCTGACAAGAGCCCAACAAACACACAGCAACCAGCAAGGCTGCTGAGCACACAGACACCTCTTACATTTATACCCCTTACATCTACACACTTTGCTCTCCATGGACTTGGCAATCCTGAAAGATCTCTTCCAACCCCAATAATGCTGTAATTTCCTTCAGGAAAAGCAGTGACACAGCAAATGCAGTTCTGATAAAAGCCATGGAGAAGGTACCATAATGCCAAGCACCATCACACAAATCAACAGATCAAACATAGGCAACAGCTACACCCCTATCCATGCTCTTCCTGCAGTTTTTTAGTGTTGTTTCCTGCCACCCAAGTCCCTTTCATCCATGATGGTGCTATTCTCAGTGACTGGGCCCAAAACCTTACTGCTTTGTATGGTCTGAAGTGATCTTGTAAAGAATTCTTTGAAAGCTACTATTAGGATGATGTATGGCCTAATTTTGGTTGCTATAGTATTTAGAGTCAGACTTATGACTGGGGAAACAATCTCCCACTCACTTGAAATGCAGGAAAAGCTTTCAGTGCTGCAAGAAAAGGCTTTCTGGCTGAAAAGCCATATTTTAAAGTTTACAGCTCCTGCTTCTGGCTCAGCACTGCTACAGCAGCAGGAGAGGAGAGCCAGCCTGGCAGGGCTGTGCAGGGCCCTGGCTGAGGCTGCTCCAGAATTCTGCTGGAGCTGCTTTAAGGGAGGAATGTAGCAGCAGTTTATTACCAGAAGTAACAAGCTGCCATTCGAATTTTTCTACAGTTTTAAAAGCAGCACATTTTTATTAAGATAGAAATGCCTGTGAGGAACCAGGTGCATTTAACCAGAGGCACTGAGATGGACTGCAAGAACACTGAGCAGGCCTTTATGGCTGGCAATAGACACCACTGCTATCAGCCTTTCCTGTTGCCTTCCATCAAGTTTAACATGCATAACCTTGGTGGCAGAACCTCATCTCACACTCTCTGCCCTTGGGGCCCTATAAACAAATGAATCAAACTAAAGACAAATCCCAAAGCAGACAGGAAAACCTCATTTTCTCTCTTCATTCTACACATATCTGTTCATATGACAGAGGACTTCAAAACACTGCTGAATATATGCATTGTACTCTATGAAAACCAATACTCATTTTACAAATGAACATAGGAAAGTGGAATTTAAAACCTTCCTCCAGTGCTGAATGCTTCAGCTCATCTGAAGGATTTTACAAGTGCTAAGCACCAGTTTCAGAAGCAGCTTATCCTTGTACCTAGCTTCACTGATGCTCAAACAGGAGTCATGAACTATGTTCTCAAGAATTAGGAAATGGCTTTAAAATATGATTTTCAAGGCAGGAAAAATGTCCTGTTATTAATAATGTACCTTAGATGAATCCAACCAAGCCAATCAGAATAACCTATCTATTCCTTGGATATGTGACAAACTCTCCTACATGCAACCACAGCTCTCCAGACTGAGAACGTACACACCAGTCATTTAGTTCAGCTTTACTTCATTTCAGGTAACTTTTCCAGCTGGGGAAATCTCTTTAAGAGCACACCAACTTATGACAGCTACTAAACTAGCTAATGTGCTTCATGTTGCTTCTGCAGATTTTCACCAACCTGATGCACGAGGTACCTGTGGCTTACACAATGCCCATGGTTGATGAATTTTAGTTCAACTATCTCTGGTACTGTTCTCACTCCCAGCAATTTTAGCAGTGCCCACTCCCATTGCTACACTGAAAAGTCATTCCCTGATTGTAAAGCAATGCTTGGATATTCCCCAGAGAACAGAAATGTCCTGCTCAGTGTGGTTCCAGGGCTGCTAAAGAACTTTTCATTTCCTACCACTGACACTCTATCTTGCCTCTAAACCTTAAACAGCTGCAACTCTGAGCTCTTACATACAACACAACCCTTTCCCCAAGACATTCATGCCCCTATTGTTACCAGAATCTTTGATTTGGCCAGCCATAGCACATATATGATTGCAAAGTGTCACCTTCTGTATCCCTACCTTTCCTACACTCTCTCCCTCCCCTCTGAATGCCAGCCTGCTCTGCTGCAGGAAAGCCATCACTTCCTAAGGGTTTCACAGGCAGCTGCTGCAACCACACAGCACTGCCAGATCCAGCAGAGCTGGCAGTGCAGCATCCCAGGTGACAGCACTGCATTTCAAATTCCTGTACTCTGGCACAACTCCATAGTTGCACTAAGCACTTACACATAATACAGAATATCTTCTTTCCTATCATTAAAAATACTCTCCAAGAAATAATTTTTTTGCAAAATTCACTTGGGCTTTTGTGTGGTCTGATTGTTTGTTTGGGGCTTGTTGGGGGTATTTTTGTTTTGGGGGGGGGAAGGATTTTTTTTTCCCTTGAGAAAAAAAACCATAATTTAGTGATTTTTCCGTGAAATCCTTATATGTTTCCTTCAGAAATCCACAACATATTATCCAGAAGGTCTGCACTGACAGACTAGATGCTAAAAGACTTTTTATTATTTTGTTTCTTCCTTGCTTTACTTCAGACATTTTCCCAGCAGTTCTAATCTGTAATAGAATATTAAGCTGTATCTCCTGTAGCTCTGTTGGTCACAGTTACTGATAAGATTTGATTCCTACTGTTCTTAAAATGCAAGGGACAGGCTTTGCCGTGGCATGCACGACCTTTCCAAAGCCATGGCCTGGCAGGAGCTGCGTTGATTGCTCTGACCTGTCAACAGGCAAGAGCTGCAAAGTCAGCAGGAGAACAAGTTCTGATGCCTGTAGTTAAATAACAGCACCTCAGGAGAGCACATAGATGAAATATCTGAAGGCTGAAAGGTCACTCTCAATGAATCTCCCCTTTCTTGGGAGCAAGAGCTGCCATTTCCCAGCCGCTCCTCAGGCCGGGCAGGCCGTACCACAGCAGCCTGGGTCTCCAGGGCTCCAGGCCACTTCAGAAAAAAGTATTTTTAAAGATATGAGCTTTTCTCCATAATTTATCCAACTTAAAGCAACACCAAACTTCTGGCAGAAAAAATCCAAGGGGTGGAAGTTCTTTAAACCAGCTGTAAGGCGCACTCACCTTTCCCCGCAGGTTCACAGAGGCCTCCCACTCTCCCTTCTGGGGCCAAGGGCCTCCAAACATCCCCCTCAGCAAAGTTTTTACCCCTTCAAACATCCCACAGAGTCTGAAAACCTTCCAAAACTTAGCACAACGTGCTAGGAACCAAGGCATTCCTCCAAGTTTTTACCCTAGACATCTCGGTACACCCACAGAGCTCTCATCACACCCACTGCTCTGGCCCGAGCCCGGCAGCCCCGAGCTCCTGCCCCACTCCTGCAAATCCTCACAGCTCCATGCAGCAAGGAGCTCTTCACCGAGCAGAGCCTGACTTTCAGGAAAAACAGGAACTTTCACACACCCCAAGGGCTGTAGCTCCTACCTTTGCCTCTTTCTTTGTGTTTTCTCCTGATTTCCATGCTGCTCTCCTGCTGCTTTTAGGTGCCTCCACACCTGTTCAAATGACAGGTGAAAATCGAATTAATAGCGTGCCTCTGTTTGTTCATACTGTGGTCTTTGGATGCTTCAGCTTACCTTTAGAGAAAGTACATTTAGAGTTTCCTGTTCTTAGTCCAAGTGAAGGGAGCTGGTATGGGTATCAGTCTACAAGTCTGTTGTGGTGCTTCTTAGACTGTAGCTATCCATGAGCTTAACAACAGGCACATCTAAGAGCTAAACAGTATTTTTTTACCATGAGCTGTTTTGTTGCCAGCTTAAAGAGCAAGTGTCTCAAAACTAGATCTTTTATTGTAAACATCATGAGCTTGAAATAACACAAGTGGTTTACTTTTTAAAATTTTTTTCATTTCATCAAATCTGCCATCTCTTGACACCTTCCTGCCCTTGCTTAAAAGCTTTTCTAATCCAGAATGGCATAAGAAACAGAACACTGTAAAGTGCATACATTGAAGTCTGACTGGGTAATTTGGCAATAGTCTTACAATAACAGGTTTTCCAAACCCAGTAGTACACTTTCTCAGTGTTCCAGTTAGTATATAAAAAATAATGCTTAAACTGTACAACTTCTATAAAAACCTAGAGCAGGCAATGCATTCCTTGACACAACCACACATTTCAAAAATGGGATTTTTATCACAGTATTTCATTTCCAGTCAATCGAGGTCTGCATTCATAGATCATTTTGCACACACATTACTCAGCCACTGCTGCTTCTATCTCTAGTCTGGTAAATATTTTTTGCCTTGTGCAAAGGATATATGGGCAACACAGCCAAGATGAATTCTTGCATTAGTCTTGCAGCCCAGATGACAGTGACATACAGCAAGATATTAGAGCACTGTGGTATCAGAAATGTACAGTAAGCTTGAGTAAAGGATGTAGCCTAGAGTTTTATAGACTAAGACCCAGGAAAACAAAGATAAGAGGTACACTTCCACTGTAGCATATGGCCAAGTTTAGTCATTCAGAATAATACACCACATCAATTAAATTTAACCTATTGATTCATCATCTTCCTGGAGCCAGCCCAGGTGCCTGAGATGACAGCTTGGCCTATTTCATGCAGTGCAATAGAGATCAATAAGGAGGTGCTGTGAGGTAGTAGATGGTGCCCATATGTCTAGCTAAGAAAAAAAAAAAGTAACTTAGAGTTATTAAACTGTTTTACTGCTTCTAAACAGACATCAGTATTCTATAATGTAATCCAGTAGTAAAGCAGTAGAGAAGTTTGGCTCTTGAAAGCGTTAAATGCTGCTGTGATTTTCTAAGGGGCAGCAGGATATTGCTCCCAGCAAGTTCCCAGTTCTGGGAACTGGGAGCAGGCTGGTGTCAGTTTTATGGGCATACCAGAGGCAGCTGCAGAGCAGTGCATAACCAGTCTATCATGAGCAAAGAACACTTTTTCTACACTGATGGGAAATCTTCATTTCTCTTCACAGGCATTAATCCACTGAAATCAGGCATATTTAAAAGAGAGTTCAGGTTAAGCCACTCTTTCTACAGCCCAGCAATGCTACACGTACAGCATTTATGCTTCCAGCCTTATCAGCATTCAAAGCCACATCAGTTTAGCTAACAGTGCTAACATTTTTAAACAGCTAATGAATTCTGAGCATGGCCAGCACTACTTTAATTCAAATTTGCCTTATAGTGAGTTCTCTCAGCTCAGCAAAGAAGGCAGTTTAATGTGCAATTAAGGCTCTCTCTGCTATGTAAGCTGTTTCCATTATATCAAAAATCATAAATGAGAAGAATTAACACATTGGAGAGTCAGTGTAAGGTGATGAAGAAGAGGCAATTTTATGCAAAATACAGACTTTATCCAAGTTTCAGTCACTTTGAAGACTGTGGAAACAACAAACAGCTCATTTAACATTTTACTAGTTAATTTGCTAAAATGATACAGAAGGACCACAGAGCTTTAGCAGAGTGACTAAAATCCCTTCATATGTGACCTGTCCTATCCTGTTCTTATTTGTAAATGTATATGAGATGTCATAAACACATAGATAAAGAACACAGAAATAGTCTTGTGATAGAATTTGTGTGGATTATTTACTATCAGAGCAATAAACTCTCAGAATTTTATCCTCAGGGCTCCAGATAACCTCATCCAGTGAGGAATTCAATAACTCCATCACTCAAGAACCAGAAAGCTGGATGGTAACTGGGTTTGGAAATAATGCTAGTGAAACTCTACAGATGCAGCTTTTCAAACTGAATTAATTTGATGAGACTAGAACACAGAGAATCATTTCAGGCTTATTTTTTGACATCTTTCAAAGTTAAAATACTTCCAAATCTATATGCTTGAAACCCTAGCAACTGCCTCAATTTTCTAATGTAATATCTTTGTGAGTAGAATCCTGAAAGACAAAAAATTATTAGCACATGGCACCATTATTTAATCAAACTTGGTCTTCAGGCTCAAAACACTTAATCTAAATTCCTATGGAATTAACCATATTTAGTGTTACTGTGACTGAATTTTAATAACCTGAAATTAAAGCTGGGCCAGTTGGAGCTGACTGAGCTACACATTTTTTGCTTTCAAACACTTGCAAGTTCTTCATTTTTAACTAGTGAGAGAATTCCAGGCATGGCAGATATCATAGTTTAGCAGGTATTCTATAAAATAAGATGAAGCTAAAAAATGAATACTTTTCTTTCTTCCAAGTAACTTTCAATTAAAATATGAAAAAATTTTTAGAAGACCAAACAGATCAAGGCATGAAGAAACAGCACTGCTTTAGGAAAGCTTACTGGTTTGATGCCAAGTGTCCCACATTTTTTCCCAGCAGAAATATTTTGAGGCATTTGATGGTGGGATGGGCTTGTGTGGAAGTGGGAACATGGAAAAATTTCAAATAGGTGGCTCACAGCAACACACTGGGAAGATGAACAGGAGGGAAAGGCTGAAGAGAGGGAAGGATCTCTCAGAAGAGAAGGAGACATGGTAGAAGGGTTACACTGACAGCCTGGGTCAGTGCTCAGTGGAAGAGAGGGAAGAAGTCAAGGAAGAGCTGAATCCAGAGCAGGATGAGCTCAAAGAAACCATCTCACAAGTTGTCTTAGCAAGTGCACAGGGTAACTCATGTATGCCAGAAGACTCTCCCAGTTCAAAACTTACCTTGCACTTCCAGATACAGGTTAACTGGGACTGATAGACTTTGTAAGTCAGGACCAAGGGGGATACAACTGTGCTGGCTGCTGTCATTTCTACTGCTAAGGCTCTAACCACATATGGGGGGGGGAAAACACATCACGGGGTTTTGGCATGTGATACTGACAGTAAAGTGTCACAAGTTTTCAGGGGTGTGTTGACATGCTAAGATTGAGAATCAAACAAAACATTGTAACTTAGAGAAGCTGCATAGCTTCAGGCATTCCCACAGGAATGGCCTGTGGGAAGCACATCTCTCTTATTTATACAAAAAAAGTCAGGTTTCTAAGCTGAGAGGGTCTGAATCTCCACATTGACTCCGGCTGTCGAACATAACCACAATAAAAACCACCATCCTATTTGGATTTCTTATAGATCCATGTTCTACCATGAATGGCATTATTTTCTTCCTTGACCTCAGTTCAGGGAACAATTTAGAAGCTTTTCAAAATCTGCTTTTCTATTATTCAGAGACAGATCTGAATTTATTGAACAAGAACTCTTTTTACAAATGCTTTTTTTTCTGGATTTTTTTTTCTTTCCATCTTGCTTTTTTGTACTCTCCCTCCTGTCCCAAGGTGGATGTGAACCTCAGGCTGCCTGAGTAGCTTTTAAACATTAAACAAAACACATCAGCTTGCTATGTCTGTCTCAGCAGAAAGTCAATATTCACTCCAGGAGCAATCAAGCACCCAAGCACAGAGGCTATAGCAAAAGGCTGTAAAAAATGTAGTAACAATGCCTGAAAGAGCTTTGGGTAAAGGTTTTCTTGTAAACCTGCAGTTGAAACCGACTTTATATAAGAAATAACAAAGGCTTTGATCAATCTGATCTAAATTTTGATATTACAAACCCAATATGTGGCCAGGTGTAATTTTGAGCCACGCAATGCACAAGGACCTTCTACCAAGTTTACTGAAATTCTAGTAATAAAGTTTTTGCATAAATTTTGCAATTCTATACCTTTGATGTGCACAGAATTTTGGCTAACCGGCATCTCATGATCTTTATTGCTTCTATAAATGCAAATAGTGAGGAAAATATTGGCTTTCTAGCAGTACAGCTTTGAAAATTTTTACCTAATAAACAAACAAATTTATTTCACATATGTCACTGATCATGCTCTGGATGACAAATGCTTTTTATCCCTACCAATCCCAAGAAGAGTTTCAATGAAGAAACACCTAAGTTAAAAACAATTCACACTATAAATTACTTTTTTCCCCAGAACAACTCAGAAATTATGTAGTAAACCCAGCGAAGATTTTACCCTTCATCCTATGAAAGTAGAAATGCTTTCTTTGTTGTGAAAAATCTGCAAAAATAAAATGACTAAAAATTCTACAGACTTAAAAAACAAATTGCATATTATTAAATAGCCCAGATAAGTTCTACATAATTTTACCCTTAAATAAGTAACCTTGAGAATCATTTCTGAATCTGGAGATTGGGTGGTCACTGTCAAAGCTACATGCTGAGATGCAGAATGGACAGGAAATCGGTTCTGTGCTTATCCAACTCTTGCCACCAAAGGATACAAGCACCTGTGTTCTCAGGTACTTGCTGAGGTACAAGGAGGTGATTTAATTTCTATTTAATAGCATTTTGTTTCTTCAAAGGAAAAGGCCAAACTAATTCTACTGTAATTCATCCAATAATTTAGACTTCTTAGAATGCTTTCCATTCTCAGCCATGCAGTGCTCCTGCCAAATAGTTGTGAAAAGGAAGACCTCACAAGGAAAATAAAACACCATGAAGAACTAGGATTTCCTGTAAGGGCTACTAAGACTAGCACCTAACAAGGTAATAATTTCTGTATATGTAACAAAGGCCAAATCCCACCATGGCTTAGGAGCCTTCTCAGCATTCCCTGCAGCTGAACCAAGTGAGTGCAACCAAGTCACACCATGAAATAAAACAAATGCTTGTAGAATGAGAGGCTTATGAGATCAAACAGAAAGCTATTCAAATTTAAATGGGGAGTAGCAGGCACCTGATTTGGTTAGGTATGTTAGTAAATAAAACTGGTTTTCATTTTTCTAACAAAAAAATAAACAAAAAATAAACTCCTGGGAAACAGGAGTGGGAGGTGAAAACAGGACTTTTACCTGAAGTACAATCAGAGTAGCAAGCATTCAGCTTTCCACTCGAAATTTAGAAAATAACTCAGCCTCAAATCTCTGAAGGTTTATTACATCATCTAAAAAAAATACTCCCCAACAGAGCATTGCATTTGCTTTCAGAGAGAGCACTGCTTAATTTACAGCCTATTCAATAACAAACATGTAAAGGTTAGGCTCTACATTCTTGCAAGGCACCATTGAAAATCCACCTTTGTTCATTTTTATGAGATGCCTTTTTTCTTTTTTCACCATTTACTCCATGTGTCCTCTCTGTACAGAAAAATAAGGAAAAATAAGTAGCATGTTTCAGTTTGAGCAGTGGCTCATCCACCCCAGCTTTTCTTTTCAGAAGCTGCCCCCCATGTTCTGAGCACAGGTGATCTCAAAAGGGAGCCAGGCAGAGCAAGGGATTCATCAAGGGAGTTGATGAATCTCACAAGTACCCTGGCCAGCTGAATGCCACCTCTAATGGAACAGGGTTACCAAATGGGCAGATGTGATCATGGCAAGAGGCATAACTCTTTAAAATCAACATTTTAAAAGATCACAGAATGAACTGAAGAATACTTATCATCTGCCCATAATCATCCCCAGTGCCACAAAACATATTTTTACTTGATAATGTTAATACTAACATTCTCTTGAAGACTTTTCAAGCTCAAGATGATTGTGGAAAGTGCTGAAGGCATGAGAAACACAAATCTCATTAAAATTGCAATTTCAGTTGTGAAGAAAGGTTCATTAATATGAGCTAGACTGTGAGTCAGCAATGCTGGCATCCTTGCTAACACAACAAGGTGGTTTCAACTCAGGAGCCTTAAATGTGGGAGCAAACAGCACATGCAGGACACTGGCTCTGGAGTATAAACATTTATCATCAAGAGAAATTGATCCTGCTCCTGACTTTCTGGGTTTTAAGTCTTCTTATAGTTTGCAGCATTTGCACAAAAATACTAGGGGAAAAATTCTACAATAGTGGGTAATGTGTAAACTACAGAGTCGAAACATTTCAGACAAGGAAAGTCATGTCAAGGAAGCACCAATTGCTCATACTTTCAGAATATGTAAATATTTTACACTTAGAAAAACATTTAAATGCTCATAATTGCAATGGGTACTTATCCCCTGAGAGCTCAGTTGATTCAGGAACAGACACGTCAGCAAACATGCCTGTTCAAATGTAACTTAAAAAAAGAAGTGAGAAGAGTATTTCTATATATCTAACAAAGAATCTATTTTTCCATGTTTCATTATAAAACAACATTATTTTGCAACAAGTGTCATAGAAACACTCATCAGCCCCAAAAAAGCCACACCAAAAGAATAACTTCAGCACCTTAAATCAGGATTTACAAGCAGTCACAAGCTCCAAATTATCTGCAAATTATGATTATCTATCCCAGAGTTACGCAGCCAACTTGCACACAAGCATAACTGTTCTGGAGCTCATGATTTTTTTAAAGCCAAACTTCTGTCTTGGCAGCAGAATTTAATCTCTCTTATTTATGGTTCTCCCAATTCCCCAAACAATTAGGTGGCAGCAGAAAGGGGGAGGCACTGACAGAGGCTGATGTCTCTTCCCACACCACAGCCATCGGGCACTCCTCCTTTCTGGCACTCTGCAGTCAGGGTGGCATCACAAGGTCGTGATGATTTGTAGCACCAGAGGATTGCAGAAGCCTCAGGCAATTGTCAGAAGCCTTGGCTTCCTAGTAGAGCTCACTGAATTATTTCCAAATTTATTACTGTGGCAAACAGCTGCCAAATAATCTCAGTGCCCACAGCCCAGAAAGGCAGAGAGGAGTGAATTAAGTTCAGAGGAGATGCAAAGTTTCTGTCTATGCAACACAGGTTGATTTATTTTTTGGTGACCCAGCTGCATCCTTTCAGTGCCTGATCATTCTGGAGGCCATGAGAAATATGACACTTCTCCAATAACAGGTTAATCATAAACTTGTATAGTAGGAGACAAAACACTGATCTTATAGATCAAGATTCTCCCTAATACTTATTGAGAAGAAAAGAAAGTGTATTTCAGCAGCTTTTGTTAGCAACTGTTAGACAGGTGCAAAAGGCAAAGCCTGAGTTAGAGACTGAGGGGCTGTATAACAGAGCAGTTACAGCACACCTGGAACACAACCATCAGGTTTTAGTTCAAATTTTCTCTTACCTCTGCCTCTGCTTACTCATCTCTAAAGCAGAACTGCAATTTCTTACAATCCTAGCTAATACATTTGGGGAATTTTGATATCTGAGAGACATGACATGGTACCAGCATGGGCTGTGATGTGACTGAGGGATGATTGGCCAAGTCAGAGAGTGGATGTGTCACCAGTGTGTATGCAGTGCAAGCCAAAGTGACTTACTGTCCTCACCCAGCTCATTTTCCTGCTGATGGAAGAACACAGGGAGGGTCCCACCTCAGGCCTTTGGAGAAGCCTGGGACTCAGTGATGACCTCCAGGATTTTGGGGTTGGGGCTATAGGGAGTCCAAGGCCCACTAAGACCCCACTGAAATAGAGATATTAGCAGCATGTGAATGGGTTGGAGAGGAGAGGAGGCTGCTGTGATGGAACATGCAGGAACAATGATCTTAGGGAACAGGTACCAGTTATTCCCAAGGGATTAACAACTACAGCAGAGCCACAGTGACAAGCAAGGAGCCAGGCATGATAAAGAAGATAGATGGAAAACTTCCAAGGTCTAGTGATCATGGTAATATTAACTTCTAAATTTTCCTGAGGTAATATTAACTTCTAAATGTTCAGAAAAAGCAATTCTAATTTATTAGGACTTCTTAAATCCATACTTGAATGCAAGTGATAGAAAACTGATAATAATCAATTGTTCTCTACAGCAGCTGGGAATGGAGCAACAAAAAAAGCATTTAACTCATGGATAAAGACAGAGCTACAATCAGCCTGCAAACCACACCTGAGTAATTTTTGAGGCGTGAAATCACTCAAACCTTAATCACAATTCATGCTGAAATTTCTGCAAGTTGAGTTGTGGCTGTCTCAGCACACACCTAAAGCATCATAAAACCTGCAAGAATCAGCAGTAAATAAACAAATGTATAAATAGTTGTTTGACATAAAGGATCAAAATTCTTTACAAGCATTCAGCCCTTGGATGGATAAGGCCAAGATCTGGTAAGACAGGAATATATAAAAGAAAAGCAGAATTAAACATCAAGTTGCAGAACACTTAAAGGCAGTACTACCTTTTTCCTTCTAAGAGGTCTTGAAAAAGAGAAGCCTGTTCCCATTTTGATTCTTTGGGCCTGGTTCACAACACCACCACACTTCTTTGACTGTGATCAGGTAGGATTAAGGACCTCATCTGAAAGCAGCCTTAATAAGGACCTCTCCTCTGTGCAATTTACCCATCTATGCTCCCAAATTTAAGTCATAATATTTAATACCTCTTTCCCAGGTAATATCTGTGAAAAGAAATGACAATAAACATCACAGAAGTGGAAAGTCTTATTTCTATGGCAGCACTGATGGCAATAGAAACCTCAGAGATAATGGTAACATCATTCTCCTCTGCAAGACCACTCACCAGTTTTTGTGCTATCAAGGAAAAACAAATAAAGGAAACCAGGAGGAATCCAGTTCCTAAGCAACGCTGTATTTCTGTACCCCACTCAGGCTCTGGCAGAGGTTTATCTTGCTCCAGGCTCTGAAAAGGACACCAAAGGTCTGTGGAACTGTCTGGGATGCACAGTCCAGCTTCCAATGGCACCTTATTAAATCACACTCTTCTTGGGCTGTTATTACTAACCTGTATGATGAAAATCATTTTTTTTCCTTTTTTCAGGCCTTTGTGTCTCTCATCTATCTACCCAATAGAGCCATCAGAGCAGTGATCAGACCTTTCTGTGGCTGCACAATGCCAGGCAACAGGAAGCCCTGAATTCAGAGGGAGGATCTCTGATGTGACTGCAATGCAAAATGTAACAGCACCAAACAGCCTGGACAAAAACCCAAATTTTCCTTCTGCTAGTTGCTACATTTGGTTTTTGTTTCTCTGAACACTTCACCTGCAGCAAACAGAGCATCTCCTACAACCAGAATCAGGCTAAATTGCAGCACTGCCACAGACCAAGAGCACAAGAGAGCCAAGAGGGCCATGAGGTGAGGAGTCTCCATGTGCACAGGAGAGCCACCCAAAACACCCTGGTTATAAACTGCTGACCTCCTGTCAGCCCCTCGTGCATGGCAGTGTACCAGGACCTGTGGAAACAAGAATATCTGCCTGAACAGTTTTTCAGGGAGATATGGCACAACTAAAAACATCCAGGTAAGGAGGGGGGAAAACAAAATCACCTTTTCATAGTTATCACTAGGGTATTTCTTACACCAGCCACAAAGCAGTGGCATAGACCACCAAAACATCACTGTTACAGGACAACAAACCAAAAGAAAATTGGGTTTCCCTAGCACACCGACACACACAAAATGCATCCTCTGATTGCATAAAGCTCCATGGGCAATTTTGTAGAAGGATTATTTTGTCTTCATGCAGTTGCCTAGTGATAATATTTGTCCATCTGTTGTAAGGCACATTTCCATATCCAAAAGCACAGTACACATTGCCATGTGCTGGAAGGGATGCAGGATTCTTGCCTTGCAAATCAGCCCATTGATCATGATGAAAAATGGAAAAATGCCAATAGCTCATGCACTGAGACATCTCAAGGATTCACAGCTGAATAGCTATTTAAATTATAAACCTACCCTACTTCAAGTCATATTTAGAGCCAAGTATCACCAGACTAACAACTTTTTCAGCAGTACAATGTTCTGTATAAGTAATAAGCAATGGAAATTCTTGCAAGCTGAAGCATAAAGCCATAACTATACAAATAATCACTACATATAAAGGTAGAACTTTTGACCTCAGCACAGTTATTTCACTCAGAGGAATACTTCTATTTATGGAAGGTGTATTTCTTCTGGCCCCACTTCTTTTAATGATGGTCTGCTATAATCACAAATAGATGTGAGGTTGATTTGAATGATTTCTCTTGTTCCTAAAATTGGTATTTGCATCTAAGCTTTAGCGCACAAAGTCCAAGTTGTTCCACTACATGACTTTACCACAATTTTGGAGAAAATGCTCTCCAAACAAAACTTCTCCTATATATCTTATGTTTTAGCAGAAGAACCACCCATTACTAAATGGAAATTATCACCTTATTATTAATCTAACCTTTCACCAATTACAGCAATTGAACAGATGTCATTAGTGGGCCTGGGCTCACTCTGGTGAAAGCACACATCCTTCCTGAATCCCAGACAGATAAAATTTCAATTCCCATCCTGGTTTTCAGGAGTCCCACGTACTCCTGCCTTTCTAAACTACATCAAGAAGACTGTAGCATTCAGCTACAAATGATTAGCACCAAAGAAACACAGGTTTAACCTTTATGGAGATGTTTGCAGCATAAGCAAAGCACAGCACTCTCAGAGCTCACCACTAATGACTTTAACCCAGTCTAGAAGAGCCAGATTTCCAAGTGGTTAAGGCTAATTTATATTAGATGCTAATTTAGGTCTGGGCCTCTCCTGTGAGCAGCTTGTACCATATTGAATATGGTGCTCTTGTGATATGGGATTAAAATCAAAAGAATTAAGGAGCAGATACCTAATTAATTTCAGTTAATGGTATTTAAAGAAGCACAGCTGTATACAAACCAGCTTCCCAGCACCAAGGAGTGCAATAACATTCCATTCACAAAGCTACTGAGTGCCCATAGCATGGCCACACTGACAGGCACGTGGCTGGTGCCACAGCCCTGCCCTTGCCTATCTGAGCAGCACAGGAGGTCCCTTGTCCCCTCTCTGGCACAGCATGGAGCACATCCTGCCTTCTGCTTGGATCACTGCTGCCAGGGAGGCGTGTAGGATGGGCAAGAATCAGCTGCAATGAAAGGTTCAATGTATGAAAAATGCAGTTTTCCAAAACTTTCCTTCTCAGAGCTCTGCAGCCCCTCTGCCCAGTGCAGGTCTGACACAGCCTCAGGTGGCTCAGCTGTCCCAGGGGACAACTTCCACAACTGTCACTGGGCTTCCCACACGGACAGTGAGGGGCCAAAGAACACAATGCTATACAGAGTCCCACTGAAGGGACATTTTTGCATGGTAAGACACCTTTGTGCAGCTGCTTCTGGGTCTTATCTGAGCCTCTTGACACCCCATGGGAACCTTGCTGTGAGAAGCTTCTCCCTCTTTTTGTGCACAAGTCCTGCATTTACCTCCATGGTGCTGCTCAGGGACAGTGGGACATCAGTGCCCTAGCTGAGATAGTCACAATACAAAACAACACTCCATTTTCAGAAGGCTTCAAACCCCATTTGTATTCTAGCATGCATGCTTTTTATACATTCTTAAGAAACTCCTAGATTTACACTTCATTCATTGGTCAGAAGAGACAAAGAAAGCTTATTGAAATGGACAATTACAGGTTTCTTTTATTTATCCTCCTGTCTTGGTTTCTATGTCAATGACCTTGGTAAGAAATTCTCTCAGGAGTAAATATGGATCCTCTTATCAAACTTCTCCCTAGCTCAGAAGTCACTGTAAAACCTCTCCACCACATCAGGGATGGGCTGCCAGCACTGGGGACTGACTCTAAGGGAATGAGATTTTCTGACAGGTGGTCTGGAAAAGGGGTACTCAGTGTAGGAATGTGACACCAAACAATAAAGGTCTTCTTTATGCATGCTCAGCCTGGTGTTGGTTTTGAGCCATCAGTGAAGAAAACAGAGCTGGATGCTGAGTGTTGTTAAAACACTCTTCTGGGTCAAACTCCAAGGCCACCAACCCAACCTAAATTCTCCTCCAGTTTTTCCCTGACCTCCCCATTTTCAAGTCATAATTGTGTCACCTTCTTTCCTGCACAGGAAATTAAAAGTACATAAAAATTATTACCCATGCCAAAAGTTACCTGTATTTTTGAATGCACTTTGAAGATACTATAAAAATGTGCAAGCCTTATAAAGAGTGGAACACTGAAATCACAAGCAGGATCTCCACTGAAAATTGATACCAAGAGTTTGCTGCCTTTTTTGAAAAATTTCAACATAATTCTACCAACTCTTTTTTGCTTTACATAAAAATACCACTGCAGAAAGTCAGATCCCCTCTACCCCCTCAGAGGTGGCAAAATGTAAATGTTCAGAGATGTCTGGATCATTATTTTAAATGTCATCAAATCCAAGCCTCAGCATTACAGGAGTTATTAGCTAAATCCATGTTCTGTACATGCCAAAACATTTGCTCTCTCATCAACCATTCTTTTCTATTTGCTCTTAATTTACTAAGTTCTGAACTCACAGATGGCTTCAGTAAGTTTAGCTTACAGAGAAAGCAATACAGGAGAAAAACTACAGCAATGAAGAATGTTCTTAACAAGTCACACTTAAGGAGATCCATAACATCTAACTTTTGAAAGAATGCAGTAAATCCCTCTCACCTGTCACATTCACATACAGATAATCATGAAAATCTGAGCTTATTTGAATAAACTGGAAACATAAAACTGATAATTTAAATCACTAAAGTATATTCATTTTTGCTTTTACCAATTTAAAACAAGTAATTTGCAGACATCTTCATTTATGGAAGGATTGAACAAGGAGCAGAGAATCTGACCACACAGAGGAAAAAAAAGTTCACCTAATATATCCTCTCATGAGAGGGGGGAACAAGAAGAGCTATGAACAGCCAAAATACATGGCTTTATTGGAAACCTGCTCATCATGGTGATTCCATTAAAATGGAATACCAATAAAAATGGCAGTGATGGTCTCTAATGAACCTGTGATAGCAGATTACAAGTCTGGGTGTGAAATTTTAGCCCAAGTGCCAAATGCTAGGCTGAGTATTTTGAGTTTCCACAGCTCCAAGCACATTCTCCCCTCACTTTCAGTGAATACAAGGGTAACATTTGAAGACCTGGAAATATCCTCCTGGGAGGGGTGATAAGGTTATAGCTCTGCATTTCTGCTCTCCTCTTTCAATTAAGGTTTTTAAGGTCACCAAAATATGTTTTACATAAATGCAAATCAAGGATTTGTTACTGAGCTGCATTTGGTATTTATAAACTTCTGAGAGAGCAGGCAGTGAGGCTCATGGTTTATTGCTGCTTTAAGCCCATTGTAATCTACAAAATATGATCAATTATTGTGGCAGCTCCGAGTATTTAAAGCAAAATCCATTTTTCTTTGTCAGCCACTTTATGTGATATGAGATGTTAGACACACAGACTGAGTCATTTTCTCATTAGCCCAGCCAAGCATACACATCTTTCCCCATCCACTCCTTGAATTTATGTTATGAAAAGATACATATTTTGAAGTAAACCATTTTCTCTGCATGTTAAAAACAAAATGGAGCTGGAGACTGAGAAGGGGAGAAAGGGAGCAGCTGAAAGTAATCTGAATCTATTCTGAATCCCAGAATACATTTAAAGGGAAGAACAATGTATACTTCTACTGGAGATAAGCCATATTGAGCTTATCAAAAAGACAGTCCTTGGATGCCACAGTTTGCATGTGGCTTAAAGATAAAGAAACAATGCTGCTTTCTTCCACTCTCTAATCCTTCAAATGTGCAGCTTTGAAATATCCCATAATTTAAGTATGAATTTATGATCTGAAATCAGGTACATTTATTTTCTACAGCTAATTACATTCAGAGTGATTAGGAAATCAGTATATTCTAGAGCTTTTGGAAAACAAGTAGTGAAGTTCTAGGACTATTTCTACAGTGCTGCTCACTGGGCTTTTAGTCAGGATTACTGTACCCAACACAGCTTTGCTAAGCTTCACCCAGAGAGTTCTGCTGCATTCTATTTATTCAAAATGAATATAGTTTTAATTTCCTTAACTGCAAGGAATGGAGATAACAAATCAGGAATTACATTCGTAACAATTCAAAGAGAGAAAGCAAGGCTGCCTCAAAAAAACCTGAAATTCCAAATACCAGATTTCCAGCCTCTCCAACATCTGAGTAACTTAAATACACAACTCATCCCATTAAAGCCACAAGACAGGTGTGTGCTTGGCCAGCCCACATGCTTTTAGACAAACTGATTTATGTGAACAGAGCTCACACCTCTGCCCACAGCCTGGGTGAGACTGAGGTGGGAATTTTTCCATCGAGGCAGTCAATGGCCAGGTTTTCACTCTGGAAACACAGCAAAGATCTCTCAGCCTCACAGTTTTACCCTCAGCAAAGCACAGCTGGGTCCTGTGCAGGCACAGCTCTCCCCAGGAAAACAGAAGTGCCAGTCCCATCCTTCCTTCCCCAGCTGGAACAGGACAGCCTGGCTGTGCCTTGGCCAAGCTGAGCAACACCAGCACCCTGCAACCTGCTGCAGGGAGGGGGGGCTCTGTAAACTCCCCTGCACTACAACATTTAGTCTTTTCTGTCCCACAAGGCACAACCCCATGCAAAAATAATGCAATATTCCATTCAGCTGTGCTTCAAATTTTGTTCTAGGTGAACAATAGCTTGTTATTTTTGAACATGTCAGAAGCAATAGAGATTTCAAGGCACAAACTGCATAAGCAACGAACCCTAATGCTTGCCTGAGATGCTCTGTAATATTTTATCTGGAGATCTGCCAAATTCTTTGCCTGAAATTCAGCTGAAGTTTGAGGATCACAAGTAGAATGGCTGTTTTCATGTCCCACACACATTATCAGGAATAAAAAGACAAATTGTCAATGAATGGCACTGTTGTTACAAAGGTGGTACTTAAACAATTGGAGAACTTAGAAGTAAATAGAAGGCAACTAGCCAATTCCACATTGCTTTAAATGACATTTTCACAAAGCTCCATTTTCCAATTATTTCATATAACATGCTCTGCTCTGTGGAATTGGATCTCCAGTGCAAGGCTGCAACACAAACTCCATTGAGTACTGGGAAAATTCTTAGGCTATTTTGAAAAACATTTTTTTTAAAGTAACTAAAGCCAGAAGGACAATTTTCATGCATAAACCCAGCTTTCTGGCTGTTTATCACTGCTGTCAGGCAAATATTAGCTGTGCTCAGCATGGCATTTCCCCTCAGCTTTATTTTGTAACTTCCATTGCATATTGGAAATGGGGCTCACCAAGAAAAGTGTTTATAAAGATTTACTGCTAGGGATAAACTAATTCATGAAAATTTCAACCACACACTAAACATCCCACAACATGATAACAATTACAATCTCACTTTCTAGCCCATCTGCTTCCCCAAATCTGGAAGTGCACATTCTCTCCCACTTTTACATGACACTGCCAACACACACTGACTTCTATCACACCCAGTCCCCCAGGCACCCTGCATTTCCTTTTCTACACCATAGTTAGCCCAGTATCTCATCTCTTTCAATGATTTTTTTAGACACCAACTATCTCTAGATGCCCTATGCTGCTTGTCCTTGTTCCTGTCTCCAGGTAGTAGCAAAGTATAACCTTCTCACAAAACAGACTCATCAGGATCAACTTCCTTCTCCTGGTTGCAACAGGAAAAAAAAGCAATGAATTAAGAGCTCAGTAATAGCGACCTCTCCAGAATTATGAATTCCTCTAAAGCCCTTTAAAACAAATCAAAATACCCATGTTTCATTTTATTTATTAAATAGTACCCATGGCAATATATCTTTTGCCCACAGATGCTTGCTTTGGGGGCCACCAAATACTGAGAAGTCTCACCTCTCACCTGTGGACATTTTCCTCTCTTGACCTAAAAGCTGCTGGAGAGATCAAAGATGGTCTCATTGTTCCATTAGTTATGGAGACACACATTTTATTAATCAAAATGAAATGGTTTTAAGTTTTGCTTGCTAAAACAGTGCTGCCACCTCCCCCACAGTCTCCCAGCCATCTCTGCCAGTGGCAGATGGGCTCAGAAGAAACCTCCACAGAGCAGCCATCAAGGGCATGTGCAAAGATTTGCTCCAGAGGAACACAAAGGGAAGGAGCTCTCTTCAGCAGCAGCTGTTCTAGGAACAGCCTCACCAGGTGACTGACAACAGCCTTATGTCATCTCAAACTTATGCACCACGATTTATATCTTCCCTACAGCTAACTTCTTGAAAGAAGATATACACTGATCATGTCTTGTCTTTGTCTGCTCACAACTCCACCTCTATTTTATAGAACTTAACTTGCTCATCTCTAACATGCACAGGCTCTTTCATCAACCACAGACTGCCTAGACATATGCTGTGTGACATGTCCAACCTGAGCACTTCATGCAAAATTCCCAAATCCTGCTGCATTGTGGTCAGAGGCTGTTCTGGTTTGTGTCTCTCTGCCTCCAGGCATCCCACACTGTCCCACACCTTAACAGCTGGCAAACCAGATGTGAATTTGAGACAATCTTGAGCCTGTTCCTGTCAGAAGCACTGTAAGCTGGAATGCTGATTCTGGCTGCAGTGACCTGATCTGCCTCAATATTCCCTGGAAGACCTTTCCCTTCCCTTTCCCTCTTTCTGGGCAAGAGATAATGGTGTGCACCATTATCTCTTGCCCAGAGCACTGTGACTGAGCTCTTGCATTTTTAGTGCCTCTTTGCTTTATGTCATGAGGAAACTGATTTAATAAACAATGTAAACAGACCTGTGGTCCCAGACAGGTAAACTGCCAGTATAGAAATGTAACAAATCATTACATTTTAGCTATTGTAAGCTATTATGTAGGGTACTTGCAGCTAAGAAATTGAATTGACAGATACCAAAATCAGTATTGAGAGCAACAACTTGAAATAGAAAAAGAAGAAAAAAAAAAATAAAGAGCAAGAAAATCATCCAGAGATTTAAGTTCAAATGTTCCAAAATTTGCAGACACAACCAACTGCAGTAAATGGGATGTCCTGGGTGCTCCAGCCCAGCACTGTGGCTCACCCAATTCAAGCCACTCTTACACTTTAACACAGGTGACATACTTCAAGTCCTCCCCACGGAGCTGGAACTGCCCTAAGAATGCCCTTAAATAAGAATATTCATTTACTGAGCAGCACCACCCAGGGAAACCAGGCTGACTCTGAGCACTCCACTCAGTTGCCAGCCACAAACCTGAGGATTTCTGGGCTCCATGAGCAATCCTCAACTCTCAGCAGTAAAGGGACAAGATCATTGTAAACATTCAGTTATCCACCCAGCCTGATAAAAGGCCTGTAGGCCACCTCCCTTACCCATACACAGAGAGGAGCATGGTTTGCTGATTTGGTGTATTTCCATTCTCTGAGATGATTACTGTGGTTACTGTAAGTGATGAGAGCTTTGCAGGACATTATCATGATTCAAAGCCTGCTTTGTAAAAGACATTTATTTAATTATCCAAGGGGCATTTAGGAAAATGTTTTTGTTATATATATATGTAATGAATGAGCACAACACTGTGGTTAACTGTACATCAATCAAGCGTGATTATGGGGTGACTGCCACATTCTCCCACAATTTTTTAGAAATTAGGAAATGAGAAAACAAGTTTTCATTAAATCCTCTTCTTTTCCAATCATCACTTAGGCAGATATTTTCATTATTCACTAAATACCAGGTCTCCTCTTCCCTGTAGTCTCATCCTGTCTATTGTCAGAAGACCCTATACCTAAACATTTCAGCGGAGAACTTAGGAAAAAAAATTGCTAAGAACTAGGCTTATTTTTTGCCCCAGTATGAGACTTCAGATGACCATAAAATAATCATTCTAATTGGACACAATTAAAAATATCTAAAGACCTGGCTGTATATTTAAAGTAATAATTTATTATGGTGGCCACAGATATAAGGTAAATTAAGTAGGATTAGTTCAGAAGTATATTTAAAATGTCTATTTGAAAAGTACATCTCATCTCTCAAAGAGAACACACCACAGCCTCTCTTGCTTGAATGCAATGAAATTTATGAATGTGGATGAGGATCCTCAGCAGGAAAGGCTTTTGAACAGGATCAGGTTTTTACCTTCAAGAAAAGAGCAATTCTTGTCTCCAATTCCAATCCCACATTGCACAGGAGTTGTGCTGAATACTCATCTCATCAGTCACTGCTTTGACTTTACCCTTGTACATCCATTGAAGACAGAGCACCTCAAAGTGTAATCACTGGAATATCATGACATACACAATAATTTAAGAGGTTCAAGCCTTCCACTTACTATCCTTTATTACAAAAGATGTTTGTCCTTGTCAAAGGCATTCAGCAGGGTGTGAAAAATAACTCTAATATTTAACACTGCACATTAACAACGAGTCGCTGCAACTTTAAGGCTGAAGTTTTTGCTGTTTCACGCCCATTTCAAAACCAAAACCCAAATGCTTTTCAGCCATTTTTCTCTGCTTGCTCTGAAGGTGCTAAGTCACTGGGGAAGAACATTATTAGATTGCAGTAAGTTTCTACTAGTTCTACTTGGACTGTACTTCACTGTACTTAGTCCCAGCCCCCTCCTACTGCTTACAGATTGGTCTCAATTCTATTTATCTACAGATATAGGAACTTGCATATCTACATACCTATCTACACATCAAAAACATAGGTTATTGTTCTGATTTTAATTATTTAGTTGAAATTCTTAAGGAGGCCTTAAAGGAATTCTTTTTCTGCAGAACAGAAACACTGAAGGAATCCTGATCCTGCCAGCACAGAAAACTGCATTTCAGTGCTCAGTATATTCAGTAAGGCTTGAGTGACTCATACAAGCACATGGCTGCAGAATAAATGTTTTTATTAATTATTTATTAATCTTCAGTGTTTCAGTGCCATACTGAGTTAGCATAACTTTCTGAATAAATTATTCAGCTTTTCACAGTTCAACCCAAGCACAGCACAGCTCAGAAGAGATGACAAACCTGTGACATATAGCACATACCCACAAAACCCCTTCTCTCTCTGAGCTCTTGATATTTTAATCACATTTCTACAGAGGGATGCACTCCTTAGCATCAGGCAGTGTAAATCAGAGGGATTCTGTTGTAAATACTACAGAAATTCAGCTGCTGTCCCAGTTGTTGGCACAACAACAAACTGAACGAGCCCTGGAAAGAGGAGGAAGAAGTCCCAGCACCAGGATGCTCCCACAGGGCAGCCAGGCTGGCTCAGGGTCCAGCCTTGCCCTGACCCTCTGGCAGCCTCACAGGGACTGGCAGAGCAGCCAGGATCACTTCCCCACCTGCAGGGAAGTGCTCCCTCTTGAACCATGGCCTGGTGACCTGAGGCTATGGCATCTTCGGCATTTGCCAAATTGATGTTCTCCACGCTTGATGCTGCAGCTCTGAAGAATCTTGCACAGGTATAAAAGGCCTGTTTAAAATCTTGCCAAGTCTATGGCCTAGGTGGTGTTGTACAGCCATGAAATCCAGAAGCTCACTGTGTATTATGGTGCTTAAAAATAAAAGAGGGAGCTATAAAATGTCAATGCCCGAGGAAAAAAAATTACCCATAATGCAAACTAGATGAGAATGTTTTTGAACATTTCCTTCTGCAGAGTCACCTTCACTGGAGCAGCCTCTCCTGCCCAGGCAAAGGGAGAGCAAACTGTGCCCCACTCACTCCTGCAGCTCTGCAGATCCTGTGCCCAGCCACCCACCCAGGGCAGCTCAGCACAGGACAGGAGTGAGGGCAGAAATTGCAAAGCACCCTGTGCTGCTGAGTAAGGCACCTTCATCTACCTCCGCCAAAAATCAATCCCTGATTTAATTTGCATTGGCACAGTCCCCTGGCAGAGGGAGGATTTGGTTCATCATTCAAATAGCTCCCCACAAAGGGATAAGATCGTCCTGCTTGAAGGATTCCTGAGAGCCTCAGGAACATGCCTGCAGCCTGGGATTTCTGGTGTGCCCAAGGACTCACATGCTTTGGGCACTTTACTCTGTTCAGCTCCTTTTCTGTGCCTCTGGCTATACAAGAAAACTACTACAACAGAAAACACAACCTCTCAAACCAACCTCCAGCCAACCTCTACTGGCAAAGTAGAAAACCCAGATAAAGGGAGTAAGAGGCAACAAAAAATAAAAAAAAAACCAAACCAACTTCCTAATGGATTATAAATTATAGAAAGAACATTCTTTGCTATGTAATTAATGGAAATTTACTATTTTTAAGCTTCCTGAGGGAAATTTTCCATGTCAAATCAATTTGTAGGTAGGACCCAAGAGGCAGAAAATCACAACTGCTTCAGTATGCTTCTTCATTACCCTGTTGCTGGGGGTTTAATTTTCAGTCACGTTCTTTGGTGACTTTGATCTTTGATGACAGTGTTAACTCTATTTGGTTCTCAGTACTGCATTGATTTTAAAAAGCCTTTTGAGATACCCTCACTAATTATTTCAGTGGAAGTTTAATTAAATCTTGTCACACAGGAATAAGCTGCTTCTTGGAATAGCTGCTAAACATTATACAGCATGTAATTGGAGAAAAAGGAGGATGGATAATTATAGTTGGACAGACAAGCACATGAAGAAAAAACAGAAAGCTTTTTTTAAATATGAATTTAAGTGCAAGTGTCTGTGAACCTTCTCAGCCTCCTTTGTGCACAGAAGTAGCAGACTTCTTGCACTTGTTCTGTTTTCCATCTAGATATTTCTATATCAACACTTCTATTCCCAGATCTCATCCTAATTTCTGCAACAGAGGCAACTTTGTAATATACAAATTTGAGATTCCTCTTGGAAAGCAATTATCAACATTTAGCCAAGAATACCTTAGGAGTGGATGTCTTCCTTCAGACAATTGGTCTGTTCACATTTATTTAACAATGCAAAAAAAGAAAAGTTGCAAGGATTTATTTTTCATTAAATTCTTGTGCCCGCAATTCCTCCCTGTTGATCTGTAACTTTTATTTTCCATATGGAGTCCCATAAATTTATAAATAAAGGATATTAGACTTTAGCAGAGATTGAATTTATTCCTCAGCCAGATATACATGCACAAAAAATGGGGCCTATTATTTCTTTTTGTAGAAAATTTCACTATCTTTCTATTTCCTTCTGATTCTTTGATTCCCTAGAGCAATGAATAAGCCTTTTACTACAGGTATTTCACCCAGCTCTAATGTTGAATGTCACATGTATATATTTCATACTGAGCCAGCAGCTAGTCTAGCATGTTCCACTTGGAAAACTCAGCAAAAAAAGAAATATATATGCCTAAGGTTAAGCACATATTTTTAGCAAGCCAATACATTTTCATATTAACTGATATAAATATGGCATTCATACATAAACACCATACTTTTATGATGATGCCAATATTTCTTTTTGCGGGAAAATAAAGATAACCTGATTTTGAAAGAGCTTTAAGAGCAGAGGAACCTGTTTGGGAGGTGGATCTACCAGAACAAAACAGGAAAAGGAAAATTAAAGCTCAATGATAAATGAAATGAAACAGCAAAATGTATTTATTCCCTAACCTGAATTTTGATACATTAACTGCATAAGACTGCAGGATCAAAGTTCCCTAGAGATTGAATAAAAGCCTCAAGAGGTTTGCATGATAAATAAAAATGGTCAAATTGGACTCAACAGAAGGAAAGCGACACCATCTGTTTTGAGGGGGAGGGTAACAGCAGTGGCAGCCACCAACAAGGAGAAGAGCTGAACAGGAAAGGCAGGCCTTGGTCTGTGTTCTCAGAAACCCCTTAAGGGAAATTAAGGACTTGAACAAGGCACTACTTTTAATCTCATTAATACATCTACAATATGCCTGGAACATTCAAGAACAGGAATTTGCTCTCCAGCCCTTGAACAAATGAGTGTGGCCATCTGGAGAGATTGTTCTTCATCCAAATGGGCTGGAAAGTCTCTGAGAATAAACACTCCTGCTTGGATATTCAAAATAAAATCTCTGTCATTGGCACTTTGACACCTTTCTCAGGCCTAGCAGAAGCACCACAGGGCAGAAGTTTGTTTTGACACCTTTCTCAGGCCTAGCAGAAGCACCACAGGGCAGAAGTTTGTTTCTTGTTTCAGGAGAGAAAAAAATAGCACTTTCTCATGTTACTTCAGAAGCATTCCATTAAATATTATAGGACTTGCACCCCCTGTAAAAAGATGTGCAGGCCTTCTAAACCCCCCAACAAGGGTTTAGTCATCAGGTTCAGCAGAACTTCATCATTCTCTTCCTCATTATGCTGCACAGTAGTTTTTCCCTCTGTACATCAACCTTATTTTACTTCTGTTAGTTATTACCTTGTGTTCTTACTATAGGCCTCTCACCTCTGAAATAAATCTAACAAATCCTTTAAGATTTGTCACTTCTAAAGTAATATCCAGGCTTTTTTGTCACACTCATCCCATCTGAGAGAGCCTCCAGCAGGATGCCTACTATGGCTGAACTCAGTAACAAACCCTTTAGAGCTGTTGACCTCGTGTCTGATCACTCCCAGTGGATTTTCACATCACAATAACAGAATTCAGTCACTGTTGTCTTAGATAGCACGAGTTCTAATGCCATTATGGTGCAAGCATTTCATATCCCCAGAGCTCCACACCTCCCCAATGTTCCTCACAGGCAGCTCCTCTAAGCCCTGACTGTTCCTGGTCCTTGCAGCAGCCATCTGACTCCAGACCCCACTAATCCACTCTTTTATACCACTTGTTCTAATTGGCTACAGGTGTGGCCCGCTAAGATCAGGCCTGCTTCTAATATTTAGTAATTGGTCCAGCTGCAACTCATTGGGGGATAAGATTACCTTCTATACCACCTTCATTCACCCACACTGTATCCCCTACAAGTCACTTTATTTCAAAGTAAACCTTCAGACCACTGCTCTCTCCTCTGACAGGTTTACTTTGCTCACAGGTTGTTTTCAAGCACTTGCAGGCAGGGAGAGGCTGATCCTGCAGAACCCAGCCCAGCTCCAGGAGGCCAAGTCCCACTGGCCATCACTGCAGCATCCCAGGGATGTTATCAGAGCAGTTATTACTGGAGTTATGGATGGCAGGGGATGACATATGGATCATCTGCCCTTCTGTCACCAGGGATCAGCAGACACACTGAAGTTACTGATTAGGTCAGCACCACTGCACAGCTCCAGGCTGGGGAATCTATATCATCCTTTATTCTCTGTGGTTTTGGAGCTCCCCACAGATTAATCTCTTCAGGCTGGGGCTGAAACATCCTCCAAACACATGCTGGAGCTGTACTCACACAAGTTTCCTTGGTTTTTTCCTAGTTCCCTTTCCTTTCCAATAACAGCCTGGCTGACACCAGCAGACCAGGGTGTCCTTGACTGAGGAGTGGCTGGAGCAGAGGAGGCTGTGGAACATCCCTCAGTGCTCAGCCAAGTCATTTGCTGTGTCTACCTAATCACCATTTCACAGGAAGGGCCAGCATGTTCTGTTTGCACCCCCAGCTCCTGAGGGCAGGAGTCCCACACTGTGGGTTCCTGGGATAACACCTGCATTTTCAGGTGGGGGTCCTGGAATTCAAAGATGTAAACAACTCTCCAGGGAAAATAGTTAAAATAACAGTATGGAAGGACAGAAAAGAGAAAACTGGTTTTTCTTCTCTTATCCATGTCCAATCGAAAGAACTTTGGGTGGCACCTTGTTTAAAAAAATAAAAGCATAATATTTCAATATTTGCAGACACTATGGTCCTCAAACAGTGTGTCTCTTGTTATATAAAGCTTAGCAAAATGATAGAACCAGATATCACTCCTGTTCTGACTCTGAAGTACAGTATAATTTATTTATTTCTAACCTCTCTGAGACTGACATTCCTTAATAAATTAAAAACAAAACAGAACAAAACAAAAAAACACTACCAAACCAGAGCAGTAATGGGAAGATAAAAATACTCCAAAGTAAACAGTTCAACCAAATCAGATATGAAAGGGAAGAAAAGTGTGCAGACCTCTATTATGGAGACTGATTATCAGCAAATGAATAAGCACCTAGAAAAGTCCTTCCTCTGGATCTGAGTAGGAAACAATGCAGACCTCTGTAGAAATAATGCCAAAAGGGATTTTCCTGCAAGGTTTTGTGGGAACAGCAGGCAGTGACCCTTCACAAACTATTTGTTTGACTTCACACTTAGTGAAAAACAACAGTCCCTGCAACATAATTTCTGATTTGTCTGCTGAACTGTTTGAGACCTCCAGAAGGACACTCAGCAATTTGCTCTGCTGAGCAGTAAACAACCCCTGCACACAGCAGGAACATGTGCAAAGCAAACTCCACCTGCATGTTCTTCTCCAAATTGCCAGAGGCTGTTAGAACAACTGCATCTCATTTTTTAAAAAGAAAGAAAGAAAAAAAAAAACCACCACAGGAAAATTGCATCATTTTCCAGAACAAGTTGTTAAAGCTCCACATAAAGGGGAAGTGCCATCTGATGTACTGTCAATAACTAAAATTAAACTCACATTTAACATGGCAATAACAAAGCAGGCAGCCAAGCTTTAGTTGGTTCTTTGCAAACATTTTTAAGTTATAAACTAAAGCAGGTATTCAGACCCTGCTCCTGGCTCTGTTATCCCTACAAGTTCTGATTTTTCAGTAATGAATCCCACCAAAGGCAGCCACAGTCATGTCTGAAAATGTTTTATCCAGTGTCTGTGGAAGGAGGAAGGAAAATGCATAGTGTGTAGCTCACAAAAATTTTTTTTAAATCTTTAAAAGACAATTTGCATAGCAAAGTGTTCATATGGAGGAGTTCTGTGACACTGTAGAATTAAAAGACAATTAGTAGATTTCACATTGATCAGTTTTATTGTTCACAGAATTGCCCAAGGCTCCTTTGGAGAAGTTTTTGCAGGGGATGGCAAAAGAGTCTGGAATACCCTCAGCAATCTGTGAGAGTGTGATGGTATGATATGGAAAACAAGAATCGTGATAGATCAGTCACCTACACCCAGGGTAGAGTTTCTTGATTTCTGTTAAATAACACAAGAAATACACTCAGTGAAGTGCAGAGCCTAGCAAGTACTTTTAAAAGTGTTTTTCAATCATTCATTCTATTACTTGAAGGGGATCTAAGGGGATTTTCAGTCTGCTGTCTCCCTTTCAGAAGAATTGTTTAGGCAAAACTCTGCTAACTATTGTATGGTCACAAATTGTATAATATTATCAAGAGAAAATGGAGCTATGGGCAATATTTGTTATCAATATGATTCTGTCAACAATATGGTTTACAAAAGGAGAGACAGCCCTACCTCTGTGATCTGTGAATTTTAGTGAATTTCAAAGAATATTGCAAAGACATGTCTTTATAACTAATGACAAAATGAAATTATAGAATTACCTAGGTTGAAAAATACTTTTAAGATCGTTGAGTCCAACTGTTAACCTGTTTTTTAAAGTCTTGCAGGCCACTTGTTGGCCTGCAGCAATAGCAGAGATAATTATGGTCAAGATAAAGAATTCCATCTAAAACAATTGAATTGTTGTGGTTAGAAGCATTGAACGATTTATTTGGAAAAGAGCTCCAAGATCCTCAAATCAACATCAACTGCCACATCCACCAGCAAACCCTGTCCCCTTAAATGCCTCCAGAGATGGTGACCCCACCACTGCCCTGGGCAGCCTGGTCCAGTCCTTGGCAGTTCTTTGGGGAAGAAATGTTCCCCAATACCCACTCCAGTTTTCATACATCTACCCCACTCCACTCCAGCACAACTTGAGGCAGTTTCCTCTCATCCTATTGCTTGTTCCCTGGGAGCAAAGCCTGACCCCACCTGGCTCCAGCCTCCTGTCATGGAATTGCAGAGAAATTTATCCTCTCCTCCAGGATAAACTCCCTCAGCCGCCGCTGATCAGATTTGTGCTTCCATTTCAAATTATTTTATTACCAATCTTTCTACACATTTGTATCTGCTACAACTAAAGCACAGCATGGTACCCCTCAGAAAAAGGCAAAACCCACAAATCTTTGTAAATGAGATGTTCTGTGGGAAACCAAAGATGTTTTGAAAGAAAAATATCTGAGGAAGAATCTCTGCCAGAATCCTTCCCAGGACCATTCCCCTCCCAGGACATTGTAGCTCAGCTGCATCTAGACTCATCTGGGATTAATTAATTAGAAATGCCTGGAATTTATAGATTTATTGCTCATTTACCCCAGTAGGGTGGTGTTTTGGTCTTTGCTTTTCCAGAAATTGTTCAGCCATAATTTCCACATTAACTGAAATATCAATTTTATGTGAAAAAATTATAGCAGCACCTCACACAGTAAATTTTTTAGGACAGTCAGATAGTTATTTGCCTAAACAGAATTAAAAGAAAATACACACCTATTTTATAGAAGCAGAAAACATTTAAGAACATGGTTTATAGCCATATTCATTGTGTCTCAGTGTTAACCTCAGGGTATGTTGAACTGAGGAACACTTTATGTGAAATCAATGCCTGTTGTGTACACACAAGCTTTTTTCAAATATTAGTGTACAGATTGACATGTGTTTTAATGGAAATGTCATTTACTGCATGCAGCCAGCCCTAATACTATTGGAAGATGTGATTATAGTTGCACTAATGGTGTTATGATGCTGCAGCTCCAGGCTGGTAATCTCAAAGCTGTAATGTCCCAAGAGCAGTAAGAAGCCTTGTACAGATGGAATTACCAGGGATACTCAACTGATACTCAATAAATACTCCTCTAGGAATGGGGAATGAGAGCCCTGGCACCTCTGTGGTGCTGCAGCTGCTGCAGGGTAAATCCCCTGCTCACAGAGGCCCTGCAGGAACTCCAGGTGCTTTGCAGAAATAATCAATTGTCATATTTGTTACTACTTACCTGCATTCAGTACTTTGAGGGCCACACCTAAAGGCAGCTCTTCTGGTAACCCTGCAGAGAAAAGTGGTTGTTAGCAGACTAAATGCCAGCACCAAAACTGGTAAAAACCTCTTCAAACCCAGCCTGCACTCTCAGCTCCACAACCTGCTGCCCTGACCAATGAAAGCAAGAACTGGGGGCTCAATGCACTTCAGGAAGGGCTTAGTGATCTGTAGGATAAGCCAGTTAAACCCAGAAAAGTACTGAAGAAAGTCTTAAATCAGAAAAAAGTTGAATGAGGTTAGGCATGAATTCAAATGTCAATACTCAGGCTTACAAATCCAAATGTTCAACTGGGATATTAAGTAAAGGGACATTAATTAATGCAACTTTTCTTTTTTTACACAGCTGTGGAAACAATCACATATTTGTTTATCAAGAGACAGGGGCTGCTCCTGGGTGGTTCTGGATTTTCTGATTGCCTGAAAGTGATGGTGTTAAAAAGAGATCTCTGACATACTGAGGAAAACCAATTTTGCAAACCCTGAATTGCCCTCAATACTCTTTACAATGTGTGAAAACCTCCACAAGTTTTGTGTTAAATAACACAGAGGATCAGTGCAGAACACAAAGATGTGCTTGTGCTGCTATTTCTCTGTCTCATTTGCTTATTTGGGGCATGTTTAGTCATAATTAAACAATATTGAAGGGATGTTTAAACAATTTCTGTATGGATTTGCCCACAGGGCTCCCAGCAAACCATCTCTTCCTGTTCAAACGAGCAAAACAATTCAAGAGTTTTCACCAGACATGCACATTTTAACTGTCTTTTAATGACAGAATAATGAATATTTTATGGCTGCAGCTTCTGCTTTAAATGAGATATTTTTATTGATGTTGGGATTGTCCTGGAATGATTCCATTTCAAAGCAGGTAGGATTATAATGAGGTATTTTTCTAAATATTTGTCACTTTTTCTGATCATTCTGATAGGTACAATTTTTGTATAGCTGAATATGCCAATCATTAAGATGACTCAGATGTAAAGCAAATAGGTCTGTTTGATCAAAAATGCAGTGTAACAGATTATGAATCTTTTTTAAATTGTGTATTCACGTTTTTGAACATACTTTTGAAATACACATTACAACAATAACAGATCCAATTTTTCTTAGTTTTACTCATGAAAACTTAGTTTTGTGCCACAGGAAAAAAACAAGAGAATTTTCTTGTGTCAATGTACAGAAAAGATTCTGCATTAAACAACAGCAGTGCTGGCTATCTGGAAAGAAATGTACAACCTCTAAAAATCTCTTTAATTTGGGAAATGGGTGAGTTCTAGACACTGGGGTTTTTCTCTTAAGAATACCATGATCTAACAATTTTGCAAGTTCACACAAACTGTGTGTGAGAATTATCAAGAAAGTGGATGGCAAAACTCCCTGGTGCCCTGGGCAGGCCGTGCAGGGGTGACCAACCCTTGGGGCTGTCCTGGAGCACTGAGGCACCAGGAACCCCCAGCAGCCTCAGGTTTAGCTTTCTGAAGAATATAAATGCAGCATGTGTTGAGTTTTACTAATTTAGAGAATCAGACTCACTCACTCCAGTGAGTTCAATAGAATAATTTTCACAGAATTCACAGAATGAGTAGGTTAGAAGAGACCTTAGAGATCATTGAGTCCAACCCATGCCCTGACACCTCAACTAAGTCATGACCTTGAATGTCACATCCAGGCTTTTTTAAAACACATCCACATGTTCACATCCATCTGACAAAGGCATACAGTTTAGTGACTTTATTATTTGTCTTAATTTAACAAAGAAATGTTCATGTTTCATTAATTGAAAGTATTAGAAAATAGCCTAATTTTAAATAAGGAATTAAGAAAATATGCTTACTCTAGAAAACCAGCTTGAAAAACAAAATGGAACATTCAACACTGTAGTGAAATTACATCAATAAACACAATTATAGGGAAACAGAGATCACTGTAAAGTGCCAACAGTAATGGTGGTTATTCAGTGTTACACTTCGTCTTGGAATGATGTACTACCTTGTCAGCAAAGAAAATTCTTAGTTCTCATCTGCTGAGAGTTCTAACAAGCAATAAAAGAGGAGGGTTTGGTTCATTAACCCCTAGAAGTCAACTCCAATTCAAAAGTTATTTGAGTTAATGATGTATGACCCAGAAGGTATAATATAGATTTAGCCAGGAAGGTCTCGTACCTGATGTGTGGCAAAATTTGCAACCCCACCAGCCCTGATGCCTGTCTGGTGCCATGTTCTGATGTTTCTGAAGTTTCTAAGGAAATGGGGTTCAGCATGCTAGAGTCATCTGGACAATGAGCACTTCAGCAAGGACTCTTACCGTCACTTTCCTCTCATTTCCCTTGGGAATTTTGCTTTGGAGACACATTTCCATTCCATTCTTAACAATGAGTGTGCCCACACATTACTTCCCCTGTTCTCTAGGTATGCTCCAGGGGTTCTGAGCCTCCTGCCATCACAGCTCTCCCTGCACAGTTCTCTTTCAGGGGATGGTAACTGCTAAGAATAGATTGTGTACTGCAGAGCTGAAGATGCAGCTCAGTCAATAGGAAGCTGCCCATTGACTTTTAGCAACTGCATTGGACCCAAGTTGTGCAGTCTCATTTTGGAGAGTATGGAAGTGATGTGTTCCTAGCAGAGTGCTGGGAGGAGCTGTTTGTTGGGTTTTTTTCATGTTTTGTACAGGAAAAGGGGGGAAAAAGGCTGCTGGTGCAGCACATTTCCTTGCTGCACCGTGCTCGATTACCAGGCCAAGGACAGGCATGTGGTGCAGCACCTGACTCCCCTGTTTGGAGTTAGATGTCATCAAAACATGGATGGAAGGAATTCAAGAAACATATTGTGACACGTTTTGCATGCTCACAAATCTTGGTGGTTTGGTTTGTTGCAGACATTGTGGGAAGTTTTTGCAGCATGGTTTTATTCACCTGGATTTCCAGATGAGGTACTTTCAGTGATTGATTGTGATCATGCAAGACATATTTCATTTTCAGACAAATTTCCAAAACATTCTCTATTCCTGGGGATGATATTTTGCAAAATGTATGCATTCTCAGCTTTCTCTCTCCTCCCCCTGCATGGAGTTTCTAACAACCTAGAATTAAGGTGGGAGAGATGAGTAACACAGAATTGAAAATATCATCATGGCTCTTGCATATGCAACAACAGCTTTGGAAATGCTAGCTGATAAGTTTTCTTCAGATTTGCATGTAAAAGCACTCAGCTTTGCCTTCCCACTTCCTAGTGTGGAATTAAATGCATTTCTCTCCAGGACAATCAGATCCTACCTCTGCAGAAGTGATGAGAAGAAGCTGCTGTTGTGTGATGTATGGTTGTTTAAGCAGCTCTCATTCTTTCAGGGGTTCATTTATCTCTCTAAGGTGCTAATGCTGATAATCCCATGAACAGCAGTTGTGCCATATTAGCAGGAGGATCAGCACATTCAGGCTGACCTGGGGACTTGGTGCCTGCTCTGCTCCCACCTTGCTGCTGACTTCCCCCATGACCTTCAGCAAGGCTCCAGCCTTTCCTGGGGACTGCCAGAAATCTCCCCATTGCCAAGGGTAATGATACTGAAATACCTTTGTAATAGGATAGGAGATCCTTGGAAGTAATAGACTTGCTGTACACACCTTGCCATGTATGCTAAATTCTCTCTGTCTTTTATTGCAGTGTTGCTCCCAAGAGAATATTAAGTGGACAGGGTGACATTTCCTGTAACACAAAGTTCTGGTCTAATTCCACTCTTGTAAAGTTTATGAGCACTTTGACTTCACTGTCCTGTGAATCATTCATTGCACTAAACTCTGTCTGACAGCCATTCCAGAAGATGGCACAACACTTTTTCCTACAATTTCCTTGTCTGCTCATATTACATAAGTGCTTTTTAATCTGAATTGGCAGAAACCAGTGGAACCTCAGGGGATGATTTTGTGTTTTCAAGTCATACATGGTTTAGGTGCTGAGTGTCTGAAAGAGCATTTATTTTTTTCAGGTGATGACATAATGTTTGTCTCAAGATGGTGTAAGTTCTAGCACACCTGGCTGGAAAGAAATGAAGCTGTTGACAAGGCCTTATTTAAAATGATTCTGTCAGGGTGGTTTTCAAGATCCAATGGTCCAAACTAAAGCCCATTTTTAATCATAAAAAGAGATTGAGGAAGGGAATGTCATTTTTATGGGCTTTTATGGCCTCATTCACAATGGGAGCCAGGCTGGGTTGAATTCTGCTCACGACTGCAAGAGCAGTGTTTTAAATCAATAGCAATGGTATTGCAGTCACAGTGCTCTAAAGATGTAAAAAATATAATGTTCACACAGTGAAGTTATATCTTTTGTTCAACCAGTGCAACCAGATAAAGCAGGTAAACTTTTAGGCAACAGTGGTAATTGTAAAATCATAATGTTTATAGTAAATGTTAATGCTAATGAAAATATTGCATGTTTCTTAGCAATACAGAGTCAGAAAAGCTTTATACTAAATATAAAATAATTGCTAAGCTAAAAATTCCATCATGTTTGAATCACTGCAAAAGGCCTAAACATTAGTAATCTGTTAGATTTTCATGAAATACAGTTATTATAATAATAATTGTGGTTATAAGCTTAATTATAATTACTTGCACAAGGACTGCAACTGTGCTCATGCCAATATATTGGTCTAATAATTTAATTTTCTGCTTTAGAGAAAGCTTACCAGGAAAAGCATAAAAATATGTGTATAGTAAATTAATAATAAAGGAAATCAAATGAACTTCAGAATACTATTACAGCAGTTGGTTAAAAACCTTTCTTAGAGCAAAGCCTGGTTCCCCAGACACACCTGGGATGTGTTCTCTGATTTGGGACCAAATGATGCTATTTTTGTGAACAACTGGCAGTTCAGTATCTTGAGGCTGAGGCTCTTGTGCCAGAGGAGGGGCTGATCTGGCTCCTGAGCAAACCACCCCAGCAGTCCTTTCTCCTGCCCCTGCTGGAAAGCTTGGCAAGAGAGGCATGAGGGACTCCCCAGCAGGAGGGAGAAATGCTGGGTGTTGGGTTAGCCCCTCCTGTGCTTAGGTCAGGTTGAGTACAGAGCAGAACCCTGACACAAACTGGGCTGGCCATGAATCTTACAGACAGCAGCCCCACGGCAAACAACTGGTTATGCACAGCAGGCTGAGCAGGACAGCTTCCTCTGATTTGTTCTGTCCCTCAAGCTGAAAAAGAAGTGCCTGCTGTCTAGTTATGGGAGGTATTTTTAGCTGGTTGCATGCTGTTCTGGTCGTGGTTGTGGAATATTCAGAACAGGATCTCCACTTTTCCTGTCTGTCATCTCTCAGAGACTTTCCACAAGTGAAGGTTTGCTCCATTTGTACCTATTGGAAAAAATCATCTCAGGAGCTGTCAGGTGTCAGAAAGCTCCTCACAGCAGAGAAAGGTGGCCCTGTGCTGGCCTGGGACTGCTCAGTGATGAACAATGTGGCAGTTCCAGAGCCAGGTATGAACTCTGGAGATTTTTTATAACATCCTGCCAAATTTCATTTTGCTTCGTGCTACAAAATAATGCTGTCATGAAATATTAGTGTGTGTGCAATCACTGCATGCCATTGCAATTATTCAGGTGCTTTCATGCTCCTTGAAAAGAACTTAGTCAAGCACAGCTGTAAATGAAGAGGCAGAACACAGGTTAAGAGTGATTTAGGCCACTGGGAAAAATTCTGTGTCCCTCCTAAGCAGTACAGATTGCTTTGGACCTGCTGCACTCTGAGGAAGCAGTTGACTCCAGCCAAGCAGCCCCAAGGTGGAGCAGAAGGATTGAAAACCTTCAGCAACACGTGTAGAAGCTGCTGTTCCAACAATATGCATGAGTGCAATCTGAGCAGCCTGGGGGACACACAGGGCTCCCAAACACCAAGCCACAATAAATAGGGGTGCAGGAAGTCTGGAAGTCTCTCTTGCTGTGTGGGTGACAGCATTTTGCCAAACTTTGCCCTGTGGTTTGAGCTTTACAAGGAAGAGAGGTCAGCCTTGTCAGAGCTCTGGTGCCTGGCTCAAGGCCACCAAGCTGATGGAGCCACTGCCTTGTCTGCATCTCCAGATAACTGAAAGTGATTTTTAGTTTGGCCTCCAAGAACAGAGCAAAAAAAGGAAAATAAAGGATATATTTCTTGTTTTGTGACCATTGTCATGGTCTGACCCCTCAGGCTGTCTGAGCCTTTGTCTTAACTGTGTGGTTTTTTCCTGGAGGAGGCACTCACTGCTTCCCTCCTAGAGCAGCAAAGCACACACTTTATTTGTAAATTCTTTTCCCCCCTACTCTTTTTGTAAAAGTTGTATCAAAACAACTTGTAATTTTGCCCCCTAAGATTTAATCATTATTTTGCATTTGAAATCTTTGTCCAAGGATGCTTTGGCTTCCTAACATCAGTCATGTTCTTCCAGGCAGAACTACCCAGGTGACTGTAGAATTTTAGAGAAAATTCCCTGACTGCAATAATAGTTTTTAACATGTTACTTTCACTGTATTTCAATTTTTTTTTGGTGCTGTTCATATCTTGTTTGGATGCAGGCAGTGGACTGTCATCCTGATTTCCATATTGCTCTCACTGCACTGATTTAAACCTTCCTGGTATTTAGGTGACTTTCCCTTTGTGTTGTGTGTGGGAGACATTTAGGAGGAATAGGAGAAAACCTAAATGGCAAGGTGATGAATTTGTAACAGTGCATTTTTTACAGGAAGGAAATGCTTAATACCTTCTAGTTTTTTCTTGACTCTGTTCATTCACTTAGAAATAAGCTTGGAAAAGAAATCAGTGTTTGACTTTGCTGATGGTCCATAACTAGATCTGCACTTCTAAGAGCAGAGCTCCAACTTAGCACTAAACAAGGGACACCAGGATTTCCAAAAGCATTTGGCATCCTCAGCTCTATTGGAAATAGAGCTGGTGCATTTGCAAGTTAAACTTTTCTAATGCTCTGTCACTGTTGTCAGCTTTTCATTATTCAGTGATGAATTAGCCAAGTAGAAACATTAACTTTTCTCTGGGATGCAAATTTGCTGTTGCTATTTTTTCCTACTGATTTTTGAGACATTTATTTTTATATAAAAAGCCTGAAGTGATGATGATGGAAAAAACCCAGTTTCTTTCATTATTTTCTCCTTTTCCCTCGATGAATTCTGCTCTGTAATGTTAATGTGAATGAAGCCATTCAAATTTTAATTCTCTAGCTTGGTGCAGCCTTTCAGGGGGACAGTTTTAACTTGACAATGTATTAATTCCTGGGGAAACCATCCAAAAATATGCTTTGGCTAGCATTTCACCCACTCCCATCTTCCACTCTCCACTGACAATCACTTTTCCAATGGTATATTACTAACATTTTGAACAGAAATATCATTATTTATCTAGCAGGCTTTGGTTGCCTGTTGCCTGCTGCTGTCTTGGTTTCATAATTAGACACAACTTTTTTCTTAACTTGCAAGTGCCTCCCCAAAAGTAGACGAGAAAGAAATGGAGTCTAGGAAAGGGAAGAAATGGAAAATATTTGACACTGTTTCTCTGCAGGTTTGTGGCTTTTTCTAGCAAATATTAAGAGGAGGTGCTGTAGGCTCCCTTCAAAGCAGGGTGACATGCCTCCTGCTGGGACAGGAATTTTGTTCCTCCTGGAAGTGCAAAGGTGTCTTTACATGTATGAAAGATGTATAGCTGCAGGGAAAAGACCAACAGCTCAGCACTGTTTAAAGGGGAAAAAATATGTATTTTTGGTCACTTAAAAGAGGAGATAAGATGCATCTCACCCATAGGTAAGAGCAGGAAGTGTCACAGCTGGTCACTCATACAGAACACTGGTTCTTAGTCTTAATTGAGAAAGTGGCTTCAAGTAAAATTAATAACATGATAATTAATTTTACTGACAGCAAAAATCTTCACATAACTCCAGATGCACACACTTAAAAATAATGCTCTCTGCAAATTAAATTAAGTTAGCACTGGCAGTGCAGTTCTCCAGGATTAGATGGCAGCATTAAGAACACTGTAAAAAATTTCCATTAGTTTTCTCTGGTTTTGCTTTGCAATCAATATGAATCAGTGAGAAATATGTTGTTGGAATGTAAAAAGCAAAAGTATAATTTCTTATTGATTATTCTAACACAGCCAGATGCAAAAGAAAACAGTGCTTCAAATGCTGAAACAGGGAGGAAAGCAAGTTCAAGAGCACGATCAATTTATTGAATTCCAGAAGTTTGTGGCTTGTTTTGGAAAAAATTCACCATTAGTTTCCAGTGATTAGATTAATGAAACTCTTCCTTGATCTTCTCTGGACAGAGTTGCAAAGAAGGCAGAATTTAGAGCAAAGTGTGCATGGAAAAGCCTGTCTCCCATGAGGATGGGAGACCCAGTCCTGACTCTGTTAGATTGTCTCAGTAAGAGAAGAGTTAAAGGCTAACTGAATTACTCTGTGTAAGAAACTTTTATACAAACTGTTCCAAAACCTTTTTCCATCAAGATGTACCAGCTAGGTCAATAACTCATTTGATTACTCTGTGCTGCATGCTCTGGGTTACAAAAAACTGTTTAAACTCAGGAACTGTCTGGTCTCCTCTCTCTGTCTCTCCTGATTTCACCCTTGAAGCATGCCTCCTTTGAGTTCTGGGATTTTTTTCAATACCAGGACAAAGTTGATGAGGTCTTTAAAATGTGTTTTTAGAAGTATAAAGACAGAAATTTGGATCAATGTGGGGAGTTTCCTCTTCCCATTTAACCAAACATTAAGATCTCTCACTTCTGTTTTATTTGCTGGTTAAATTCTTCTTTGATTTGGGGGATAGTGCTGTATGAAGAGGGCAGAAGTGTTGCATCCTGGCTCCCCACTGCTCCTTGGTGCTGACAGATTGTATTTTTCACCTTCAGCCAGGTTTGTCTGAGCCAGGTTTGTGTTTGGCTTGGTTTTATTTGAGAGAGCAGTCTCTGCTTATGTGGGGAATAAAATGCAAAAGGAGCCTGAGTTCCTCTGTAGCAGACCTGAAATTCTGTCTTACTGAAAGTCCCATAGGTAGCCTAGGCTTGCTCAAACTGTGGTCACTGTGGTTTTAAGGACATCTGATGGCATTCTAATTGGAAATTCTATTTTGGAAATACATTTCATGCTGTAGTAAAGGGCTTTGATGAGACAGTGTAAATAACAGAGTCGACACATTTGGGGTAGTGCAGCTCTGGAGATTTCATTTCATAAGGAAGAAATCCTATCCAAAACATGAGAGTGAACCTGAGGGGCCAGCACTTATGGTAATATATAGAGCTTGATGTTGGATTGTGGAATGCATTTGCTTTGGCTCTCCTTGGAGATATTCAGAGTTAAATTATCTAAATGTTAAGATTGTGATCTGGTCTTTTCTTGTTAAAGTGCAGTGTCGTGTTGTTTTCTGCATTTTTTAGGGGAAAATATAGAAGCCAGAAAGAGGTATTTAGAGTTGAAAGATGTTTGTCAGCAAAAGGCTGTGGAAACTGCTGGGAAGAAATGGTAAAAAAGCCTCTCAACCCCAGCACCACTCATCCTCCTCCTCCAGCCCTGCAAAGGCTCAAAGTTCAAATCTTATCAGTGTGACACTGCTTAAGCTCAGAGCTGCTGCATTTCAGGAGCTGCTTCTGGGAGCACTTGTGAAGGAGATGTAGAATCTGTATCTTTTCTTCCTTTTCATGGAATAGTTTGCTAAGTTTATTGGTTCTTCTCCAAGTATTGGCTCGGGTTTATGTGTGGATCAAGGCTGTGCTGGTTGACCTGCCCTGTATCTTTGTCTTCTCAGCTGTGACTGCAGAAAGTGGCCCTAAGGCACATGTCCCACAAATGATCAGAGAAGCCTTGTGTTTGAGCTTTCAAATCCTCTCATAATTGGAATTTGTCCCTCATACTGAATGACACTGAAAACACCAGAATGTGCAAAAAAAAATCTTTGCCATTTTGAAATATCATCATCTGCTCTTTGCTGGAATGTAATTTAATTCATCAAACTGCTTCATTAATCCACAGACTCATTCAGAGAGACATTTGATCACATGCATTGAGTCATCATGTCATCCTAACTACTTCTGAAATCATCTGAAAATCTATTCCTGTCACAGAAGCAGTAACAAGACTGTAAATTTGAAATGAAATAGAAAGGCAGATAACTGGATCAATGATTTGTTAATGATGATATTGAACAACTCCCTTACTCTTGATCCACAACAAAATTTTCAAAAACTAGTGTGGGCAGGGTGTCCAAAACTGACAGGGTGCCAACACAGAGCTGGTGTGCAGGGACAGTGATACAGCTTGCAGGGCTCTGAGCAGCCATGCCAGGGAGCAAAGCTTTTGGCACAGCTGGCTGTGGTGGAAACCCATCTGTATTTCTCCCTGCACAGCTTTGCCTTTTGTTAGATGAGAGGGAGCAATTGTTCCTGACTGTTGCTTTTCAATATGCTGTGCAGGAATTAGTTCAGCCTTTTGCTCCTTCTTCAGAGCAGCTGCAGCCCAGTGCTGTGGAGACATGACCCATGGCTGCTCTGGGCATTGCTCTTGGTATTAATGACAGTGCCAGGCTCAAACTGGCACATTCTGTGCTCCCTCCCCTGTGCCAGGCAGTGCAGAGGCTGGGCAGAGCCTGTCCCTGTGCCTGGCTGGGGAGGGAGCTGCTGCCAGCACTGCCATGGGGCTGGGACCCTCTGCAGGCCCATCGTGCCGAGGGCTGACAGGAAACCAATTTCTAAATCTTAGCTCAGTATCTCCTACACAAATGCCTGGGGAAGAGGCCTGATGTTAAGGTTTTTGGGTGCAGTGACTCAGGTATGCAGAGCTGGGTGATGATTGCAGATGTGGGTGAGGGGCCACATCTGACCTGGTGTTTCACCCCATCTGCCATAAGTGTCACTGCTTGCAGGATGGTATTTGGCTTTAGCACAGGAGGCTGTTGGCTAGAGCAGTGAGTTTCTGCAGATGGGCAGCCAGGACCCCAGCCCCCCTCTCTCCCCTCCTGGCAATCCACTGCTGCTGCTGAGGGGGGCAGGGGAGCAGCTAATGCCAAGGTGTTCCCACCCTGCTGTGCCACAAGCCTGGGAGCAATTCCCTGGCACAACAGTCCCAATAAATCCCTTATTTGGAGAAGGGGAAAGTATCTCCAAGATTTGCTTATGCTTCTCCAAATTCCTGAGCTGGCTCTAGTAAATTAGATATGTGGAAGTCATTGCTCTGTCTCAAACATGAGATTGCAATCACCTGTTACAAAAGATCACTTTCAATTTCAGATGGCCTTAAGCTCCTTGTGCCTCTGGGCATGTGCTAACTAATGCCATGGTTTAGCAGTCCTGTTTGCAATATCTATTTTGTGAATTATTTCTGCCTAAATTTCCCCAAACAAATTTAGTTTGCTGTTTAAATGAGTCTCAGATACAGTCCCAGGCTTTGCTTTCAACAAGCAGTTGTCTGAACAAAAACATAGTGCTCATAAATATTTGCTGAAAGCAAACAGCTGGGGCAAAATTCTGGGCTTTAAGTGGCTGAAATGGCTCTGAATATATTTGTTCTTTGCTTATTGTGATTATTCATCACTCTTCATCTTGAAAGGAGAATGAAGCTGAAATTATACACAGTGCTGCTAAGAAAAACAAAGGCTTTGTTAGAGAAACTGGGTGTTACATGTTACATCTTGAGGTCAGATCCCCTTACTGCTTGTATTTATTTTTTCACTGGAACAGTAATTTCAGGAAGCACTCTTGCTCATCCTGTGTGCAAGCTTGTGGGGTTTTTTCCTAGTATCACTGTCATAACAATTTACTGATGAGCTAATATCAGAATCCATGGACTTTTGATCTTTTATGTGAAATGTAAGATCCATTGGTACATTATCACATACCCCTGTCACTGATGTCAGAATCCAGTAGTTACTGATCACTAAAGGTGGGCTGACATTTACACTGGAGTTTCCACAGCTGTCCAAGTGCTGTGTCATCAGAAAGGGGACTTCTGCTGAAGTGACAGCTGCTAGCTGCTACCTGCAGCTGATCCCATCTTGATTTCCAGCTTACTCTGACCCTGCCTACAAGACAAGAATTGCCTGGATAATGCAATGGGTAAATGTACAGTGAGGGAACATATCATATTAAGGATTTGATTTTAGCCAGCTGCTTTACTCTCCATGTGCCAAAGAATAAGGTTTGCCTTAATTCATGAATTTATAAACTGCTCCAGCAATTTCTTTTTAAAACATTGTCTGGTTTCTATAAGGAAATAGAATATTAACAAGGAGAAATGACTGTCCCACAAACCACCTAGAGTTTCATCAAAACCTCTGTGAAAGCAATCATCTGATGATAAACTTTGGGCACTAAATTGCAGAGGGTATGTTTTTTAAAAATAGTTGTACCCTTGTCAAGAGAAATTTCCCAAATGCCAAACCTTCCCAGTGTGTAGCAGGGACAGGTATGGATGTTGTGGATGAGTTTCCCAGTATGCTGGAGGAGGTGTGCAGGTGCCTGGTGTAGAAAGCCTTGGGTTTCAAAGCCATGACTCCACATACTGCCAGAGCCAGAGCCAGGGAGCAGCTGGCATGGATGGGGACAGCGTGCTCAGCATGAAATGCACCTGACTTGTGATGTTCTCTGTGCTTTTGAAGAGGGAGAGATGGTCCCAGTCTTAACTTCTAGGTATCCTGCATTCCATGGGAGATTTCAGTAGTTACAGTGTCCAGTTTTAAATCACTTTTGTATCTGCAAATACTTCCTGAGATGCTCGAAGGCAAGCAAAGAGTCTACAATTAAATTAGGTAGTCAGAGTACTTAAACTAGAATTTTTCTTTCCAATATGAAATGGCCTGGTAAGGTTAGATATTATATCCTAGTTATAGAACTTAAGCCCAAGAGGCTTTATCAAAATACAATAAATGATGAAGTATAAACTAAAAGAAAACAATTTTGCTTGAGTGATTGGAGCCTATATAAAAGAAGAAAGCAGGAAAGATTAGTTTAATAAGATTGGTTTGAAACAACATAAAGCCAGCTAAAATTTCTGGGTTACAAGCACATGGGGAGACCATGGGACCATGGAAAGCTGAAGATGCAGCCTTGTGTGTGTAATGCAGTATTTATAATTAATGTGAAAATGGTTTGCATCCCCTTTACCTGCCCTTGTTATACAAGTAAGATAAAAATAAATTGTGCATGGCTTAAACTCTTCATTGTCAGGATAAACAATTCTTGGAGCTGTTTAAAGCTCCAATCTAAAAGTATATTGTCATGGGGCTTGAGCATAAATTGGCAAAATCTGTTCATATGATTAAATTATAAGTCTAAAACCACCTCATAAATAGAATACCTTGTGGAGGAAGCCAGTAAGAATGAAAATAGTTTGTTTTATATTAAAGATATAATAGATAAGAAGCCATAGATCTCTGGGCAGAGAGCTAAATCACAGTGATTATTTTTGTATTGGAATACACACCACATGGTACTATGCAGTCATGTTTAAGAGCACCCTCCTTCTACAAAAAGGTGAGAATTTTAATATAGTTGTGTGCTACTGATGCTCCAAATGGAGCTCATTATTAGCAGCTGCAAATTGGCAAAATGTGTCAGTGTGCAGAGACCCTGGGAATGAAACTGTGCTAGGACTTGGCATCTCTGGTACCTGCAGTATCCCAGGGCTGGTCCTTTATCAGCTCACAAACTGAAGTTCTGAAGAAGTTCAAATTACTCTTTTGCATCAGAAAAGCTCTGTCATGAAGATGTTCTGGTTATTTGGAATTCTCAAGGATAAACTGTTTATCTGATCTTTTGAAATGCTGCTGTGCCTAGTCAGTGATTCCTTGAACTAATTCTGTTGTAATTTATGAAGATATCTAATCCCCTTTTGCCAGTCTTCAAGCTGGCTCATCTCTTCTCTGCCACCAAGCCAAATCATCAGAGAGCTGGAGTCATTCCCATTGTAACTTTTCAGGGAGATAAACATAGCCTGAGTTCAGTGGCACATAAAATTCCACAATTTTAATGTAAAAGTGCCCTTCTGTTGGACAACCAGGTAGCACAGGAGAGGCATAGGAGTTCCACAGGTGGGGTGCTAAGGGGAAAGGGTCTTCTGAGCCTTTGCTGGGCTCCTCTGTAACCAAGAACAAAAAGGGAGGAAGTTACTGATCTGCTGCTGTGATCTAATCCTAGAAGAGAAGCTATACAAGAGCTTCTGTTTTAGAGAAAAATTCCTTTCGTTAATTTTGGGTGCATGCTGGGATCAGGATTTGGGCTCTTGTCATTTATTTTTTGAGGCATCTGCAGAGAAAAGCAACACGTGCTCCACTGTGCTGTTCTGAACTTGCTGCTTTGCTGTCAGACTAATGAGCCTGTCACATGAGGCTGCATTCCAAATGGTAAGAATTATTTGGATGAAATAATACCAGAATGTGTAAGGGGGAAAAAATCGTATTCTATTTTTAATGTAAAAGGGAAAAAATTACCCAGCAAATCCAGCAGCATCTGCTGCTCTCAGGTCATTGCACAGTCACAGGCTCTGGCCTTTGTGGCACAGAAATGGGCCTCAATGCAATTAGAAGATACTTTTGGGATCTGAAAACCTGGCACTTTCTAGACCCTTTACCTGGTGGACTTTGAAGCTCACACTTCCCAGAGCATTTTTTCAAGTCCATGCCAGCTCTCTGGGCATGCAGCACATTCCTGAGATAACATCCATTCTGGTGCTGGGTGCTGCCTGGATGGCAGCAGGGATGCTTCCAGCCTTGTTACATGTGGCTCATATTTGGGATTTGTGGTACAGTGAAAAACTAGAGATTTCTCAGTGAAAATGTGGTTGAACATGTTTTGCTTGTTAGATAGAATGTAGGGAACTGCAAGAAAGTTTAGGGGTTTTGGTAAGGCATTTTGGTAAGGAATTTTGAGTATTGCTATTTCAACTTTTATTGTGACTAATTTCAACTTTTATTCTGGCTATTTGTCTGTGGCTCCCAAGACCCCATACTCACTCTTGCAGACATAGATAAAAACATTTGTTAGTTAGCATGGCAGTAATTTTAAGGATCATTTACTAAGTTTTGTTACTGGTTTTAGAGTATTGCAAGGAATTGACTGCAAAGAGATATCTTTGGTTGGGAGATTAAAAATACAGTCTAATAAATATAAAAGGTCAAATGGTCAGAAGAATAAAGTTTGAAAGCCTCTGAGATTTTTTTGCAAGAGAAATTCCCTCTAAGAATAATATATGTTGATCTTTTGTCATAGGTAACCTGACTTAGGTGAGTTCAGAGTTGAACAGAATCATTTTTAGAGCATGTCCTCTGGAGGCTCTCCCAGCCACACACATGTGCAAAAGGCTGTAGCAGACAGGGGGCTGGTGGTGGGAACAAGCCAGCATTGCCAGGTTAAGAGAAGTGGATATAAATGAAGAGGGAGCAAATAGAACACATAAAAGGGAACAAGGCCATTGCTGGGATGGAAACCACAGCAACCACCTCAGAGGCAGCCTCAGCAGTTTCCAGCAGCCCTTATCAGGACCAGGGTAATTGTTCAGACAGCTTCAGCAGAGCAGTGGATTTCCAGAGGGAATAATCTTTGCCAAAACATAAAAAGAAGCCTTGAGTTAGTTTTGAAGGCAAAAAGAAAGTGAAGGGGCAGCAGGATCTCCAGCCCAGCAAGTTCTGAGACTCACTTGCACTCAGTTTCTCTGCTAAAGAGACATTGGCACTTTTTCATATTCAGGAACCTCTGGTTTCTGCAGCTCTGCCTGATGCAAATTTATGTTTTGAAAGTGCAGAGCAGTCTGTGGGTGTGGGCCATGGCAGGCAGAGTTAATGCTCACCTGCTTTGATAAACCTTTCTGCTTCTGAACTTTCAGCTTGCACGCGAGTTTCCTGTGTCACCTTTTCTCAGCATCCTGGAGGGCTAGAAGCTGCTAAGGAAGGACCTGAGGGTCTCAACTAATTACATCAGCCTCAGCAAAAAGTTTCAACTGCCTCAAATATTGTAGGACTCCAGATAAAACTTAAATAACTGAGATGACATGTTCTGGGGAAGGAATTGAAACGACAGATATGGCAAAATCAGGAACAGTGGAATGCTGGGAGCTGTACTGGCCTCAACATTTCCAAGCACCAAACTGTATTTTAGGTCAAAGAACATTTTAAAGGAAGAAAATTGTGGTCTTTAAACAAATGTGAGGTTTTAACATCAGTTAATTTCTGATCACAGAAATGTTTCTCTTTCTCTGCAGATAGGAAGTATTCCTAGTTATCCACTGTGCTGCTGAATATTGACAAGTATTACTGCCAATGAAATAAGCAAACTGTCATTTTAAATGATAAGGATCTTCTGGCATTTAAAAATTAATTCTTTTTATAATTATGTCAACTTGGAAAGCAGTTCTCAAAACTCTGATACCAAAATTCAAAAGTTCTTGCAGGCAGCAGTCACAGGAAAGAGGATAAGTTTGGGAATTCCTTTTATTTGTAGCAATTCCTTCAGCGAGCAGAAAAACCCTCTGTGAATATTAAAATGTTCTGTGGGGCTGTGGTGGAGTTTTGGGGGACTTAGGGGAGCACTGGGCTCGCAGGAGGACAGCTGGGGCTCCCTCCTACCTGCTGGGAGACAAAGCTCTGTGGATGCATCCAGCTGACTGTGCAGTGCAGTGCAGTGCAGTGCCCTGAGTGTCTGCTGGGCTGTGCTGGCAGATGGGAGGGTCTCCTGCCCTGCTGGGGCTGCTGGCTGAGCCCCCTGCCTGCAGAGCAGAGCCCCCAGACAGGCAGAGCTGTGGGGACTTCTCCTGTGCCCAGGGAAGGGGGTTTGATCACAGCCCTTTGTCTCCTTGCCTTTGGGAGCAGGGCTTGATGGAATGCTCATTTCTGCAGGCAGCCCAGCGTTCCAGCAGCACTGTTCATAGTGCCCCTTGCCATGTTTTATTAAAGCAGCAAGTGGGGAAAGAGCTCTTCTGACAGAAAGGAGAAGTGTTTAATACTGGGGAATACATTTAATATGTTTCCCTTTCATTAAACTGGAATAGAATTCACTCTTTTATTGATGCAAGGCACCACGCTTTATTAAGAGAAAGGCATTTTATGCATGGGGAGCAGTTCATGTTTGGGAAGTTTTGTTTTTATGAAACTTTAATTTCTTCTTGTATAAAAAGTTTTACACAGGAAGTGGAAGGATTTGAAAGAAACAGGTTTCTGGAAGGCTGAGACATTAATGGTCAGCCAAGGACAGGCAGGATGAATTTGGGAACACTGAGCAGTAAATTTTGCATCCTCTTGCTTTGGGGTGAGTCCTGTCCCAGCTGAGCTGCAGCCTCTGGGGCTTTGAGGGCTCAGTGCTGGGCCCCAGCTGCATCCTGGTGCTGCACACTGCATTGCCAGAGGGACTTTTGCTGTTAAAAGCAGCTCACCTGCACCTTTAATGATGAGTTTCTGGGTGTCAGATCTATCAGCAAAACAGTTCCCTGACCAGACTGTTTATCCTTACATGATGTTTCTATGGAGAGGTTGCCTGGAGCAACACCAATAGCGAAAAACCTTCCAAGGAGTTTACTCTTTGGACCTAACAGAAATATTCAAGGATTCCAGCAAAAGGGTAGTATTTAACCAGGAGATTTTCTGGGGGTTTTTATGTGACAGAATATACTGAACCTGAAACAACCAGCTTTTTTTTACAATTAGAATTTTGGCCTCATAACAAAATTGGGAAAAAGAAATCCTTCTCAAACAGAAACCAAGAAGAATTACAGACAGCTTTCAAAGTTTTTGTGTTTTACAGCAGAAAAAAAAAAAAAAAATCTTCCCTTTTAGAGGTTCTGTTAATTTTTGGGATAAAAATGGGTTATTTAAATATTTCTGTACAGTTGGGTTTTGTCACTCATTCAGGTCCATTTTTACAAACAGGTACTGGGTACTCATTACTTAGACCAAGACACATCTTAAGACTTGAGATGATGAAATTCTCTGGAGAGCAATGCAAAAATATGAGGAACATCCAAAATATGAGCAGGAGAAACAGGTGCCACTAACACCTGACAGAGGAAAACTGAGTGGCTAAAAGAGTGCCTGTGAAAAACACACATGCTCTGCAGTGCCTGATTGAATGAGTTTGGAATGGAAACACTGCAGAGCTTTATATGGATTGATGCTGCTCTTTGCTGTAATTTCCAACACCTCTTTCATCAAATTAATAGCTGGAGCTTTACCTAATATTCTTCTTCAGGAGAAAATCCCCTTGCAGTGGGGGGAAAACCAGCAGCCACCCTTGTTTTGGTCTTTCCATGCATCTGCTTGGGAAAAGAATGCCTCATGCTGAAAAAGCAAGGGGGTGACCAGAGGGAGCAGAGGCCACCTGGAGGGAAATGTAATGAGCTCAGTTAATCCACAAGTGGCATGTGTCTGGCAGTCTGTGGTTTCACAGGTCTGGTTTCAAGTACCTAAGGCCACCCCATGGCTTTGTGCATCTGTCAGGTCTGCCCTGCAATTTAGATGCAAGCAAGGGGCACAGCAGGAGAGCAGAGCTGGACAGGCTGTGCAGAGTGTGGGGGCTCTGTGGGGAGCCCCTGAGTGTGCAGCTGGAAACATTGCTAAAGGAAGTTCAGGGTTTGGGTGCTGCTTAACTCACTGTTTGTAAACAGCCAAGTTCAGAGGCTGCAGCCCTGCAGCCATGGAGAATGAGGTGCAGTAACCAGCAATCAGATGTGATTACATGAAAACACAAATTGCTGGTTGTTACTGAGGCTTGGCTCTTCTCTTGCACCATCACACCCTGTGCTGGACTTTGTGGGAAAAGCACTTGAGGGAGATCTGCCACTAAAGAATCCTTCTCATGGGTGCTGACCAACTTAGGGTGAAGAATGAAATGTGTCAGTGTACAGAGGGACAAACAAGAGGATAGAGTGTCTGATCCATTACAGGGGAAACTTCATTAATAGGTGCAAAGCCAATTAGCTCTTCCCCAGGCAGAGCACAAGCACAGCACAGGCTGATGCTCCACTGTGGTGGTGTTTGCAGGGGTCCCAGGAGGGGGGAAGAGATGAGAATCTTGACTCCATGTTTCAGAAGCCTGATTTATTATTTTATCATATATATTTTATTAAAAGAAAATGATATTAAAACTATACTAAAAGAATAGAAGAAAGGATTTCATCAGAAGGCTAGCAAGGAAAGGAAAGGAATGGAAGGAATAATAAAATCTTGTGACTGACCAGAGTCTCAGCATAGCTGGGCCTGTGATTGTTTATCAAGTAGAAACAACTCACATGGACCAGTCAAAGATGCACCTGTTGCATTCCACAGCAGCAGATAATTGTTGTTTTTCTTTTCCTCTGAGGTTTCTCAGGAGAAAAAATCCTGGCAAAAGGATTGTTCAGTGTCTGTGACACTCCAGACTGTGCTCTTACTACAGCAGCACAGAGGTGAAGAACACCCCAGAGGGGCAGGCTGCTGTGTGCACCCAGGGCTGGAGTCCTGCACAACTGGGACCTGTACAGTGTGGAAAAGGAGCAGGTAGGGTGTGTGAGCTCTGCAGAAAATGGGATTTTCCTGTGTAATTTACAGACAATCTGATATTCTTTGGGATAGCTGGGAAGCTTGGACTTCACTGGTAGGGTTTGGAAGCCCACTCAGAGAAAGGGGCTGGGCTCTCTGGACCCAGGGCTTCAGACAATGCTGTCTGGCTGGTGTTGGCAAGGCACAGAACCAGCATTTAATCCCAAATGTGAAAAAGAAAATCAACTTTAGATGTCACCGTTTTATTTTCAGCTGAAGAAAATGCATTGTCCCTCAGTAGCAGAGCAGGCAGAAGTTTGATGCTAACCAGGACAGGATGTTGGCTTTCTGAACTGGTAGTTTCAGTATTCAGTGAGGAGAGAATAACCTCTCCAGCAGAATTATGCACTCAGAAAAACACATGACTGAAAGTGCCAGGGGCCAGCAATGCTGGAGAGCTGCCTGTGTCATCCCATGGCACTGGATGGGGGTAAGGAAGAGGTTTGGTCCCCAGCTCTGCTCCCTGGACAGTAGGAGCAGATTTCAGGTGATTGGTTTGATTTCAGGCAGGTTGGTTTGCATTGTTTTGTCATAAGGTTTCTGTCTGTGTAAGATGGGTGAATGCAAGAGGTGAATAGACAGTTCAGTGGAAAAGCAGAAGGATGTGTTTAGAAGCAGAAGTCTCTGGTGTATACACACAGTTTTGTTCTAGAAATCAATTTCCAGGGAGCTTTCTCAAGCATTCTGAAAGAATAATATCTGTGGACTTCTGTTACATACTTGCTTTGTTTTCAACTTTACATCCTTAGCTGGCCTGGATGGTTTCATTTTTGTGACTATCCCAAATGTTTAAGGTGTAGTTTCATGTAGCATTTGTTCTCTTGCTGTGGGGGGATTAGTCTCAATGGATATATTTTGGTGAAGGAAAGTGATGCTTTTCAGTAGAAAAAGATTATTTCGCCAACAGATCTTCTCACTCTTATTTCAAAGAATATTTCTAGCACACTTTGTCAGGCAGACAGAGATAGAGCACCTTATTGCTGTTATATTCAGTGCTACTTTGTCTGAATCTTTTATTTTAATAGCTACCTTAATTTCTAGCAGATGATCATGTGACCTGTAATTAATTTCAATTTTAATACTAATGATGGACAATATAAAATCTGTAAGGGCTTACATGTAAACAGCTTTATGCAAAGAACTATGAATAATAGAAAAGGGCAAAAAGAATGAAAGTTTACCTGCTCATTGCCTTTTTACTCATATTTCAAATATGAGTTTCTAAATGAGGAAGTCTCTTTAAATCTATCTGTGAATCATTGAGTGTCATTTGGAGGAAGGTTATTTGGGTTCTAAACATTGATGTTCAGATTTTTAGACATTTTCTTAGTGTTTCTTTATTGCATCTGACCTTTAGTATTAATTTTTCTTCACTCAAAAATTTCCATGATATTTGTCAGAAAATGCCAGGTTCAGGAACTTAAAAAATCAGTAACTGTTTGCTTTGCTTTTCATCAGTGGTCTGATTGGCAATTCCTATTTCACAGGAGCCCTGCTTAGGTAGAAACAATTATACCTGGAGTAGACTCATCAGGAAATACTATTATGTATATTTTAAATATCACTAATGGGCAAAAAATCTGGTTATTGGATGTTTGGGTCTGAGATTTTTTTGCTAGTTACTAGCAAAAAATCTCAGACTATGTTGTTGTCTCTCAACTATGTTGTTGTCTCTCATTTCAGCCTACTTAAAAAATTTCTCCCTCCTCTTCTTGTGGTTTTATGCTTTGAAGAAACCATTAAGAAAAAAATGAGCTGGTAGTGGTTACTTTGGTTTTTTGTGGGCCAGGCAAGGAGCCCATGTGTATTTCCTAGCTGACCACATAAATCTCTCAGGTGTAGCCCAGAGTCCACAGGGGTAGGGATGGTTATGCAGAGATGATGATGCTTCCTCAGTGTCATTCCAGCTGTGCACGAGAGACTCAGCTCTGCAAAGCCCAAGGCTGAGTCATCAGCCCAGTCACACCCAGCCCTACTCTAGGAACATGTATGTAAATAGAGCACTTTGGGCACTATTAAAAGACCTGGATTTGCTCCCTCTTGTGCAATAAATGTGCTGTGTGACCTTGCATGAGAGGTGGCCCATGCTTTTTCCACAGCGATCCCTTATTTTTGCACATCCAAATTATCACAGCAAATTCATTTTGTTCTCCTTAATCAATTTTTTAGGAATGCTGATAACCTTCAGGTCCTGATGGTTCAGTGGGACTTGTGTGTAATTGGTGCTTCTGGTGGATGAGCTCTGTTAGCTCCAGCTGGGCTCTCAAACGTGGAAACACAGGAGCACTACAGAAATCAGCAGCCAGTTTGGAAATGTTGGTCCTCAGCACTCAGTGCACTTCTTCCCAAAACATCAAAGCTGGGATAATCATTCCTTTGGCAATGCTTTCAGAGCTGTGAGAGGAAAATGCTGCCATGAATGATGGCTGTTTGTTACTGAGGCACTGTGATGGGCTCTGTGCTCACAATGCTGTTGGCACTGGTACCCCATTCCCCACTTTGGTACCAAATCTCACCTGTGCTCCTTCTCCACACTCTGGAATCAGATCTCAGTGGACTGAAGTGGGTCATGACAAACATCTTTACTTTGATGGAAGAAACAAAATTTTCACTATTGCTGCAGTATTTAACAAATATTGGTGAGGAAAATGGGTCCAAATGCAGGAATTTCAGCCCTTCATGCTGGGGCTCCTTTCTGAAAGGGTGTGCAGCACTTTGGAGTGCAGGCTCTGATTGTTCCTGAAGGTTCAGCAGGGCTGCCCTGTGTGTGCCCCTAACTGTGAGCATAAAATGCTGAACTGTTTTCCTGCTGGCCCCCAGGAACCACTAGCTGGGCATTATTCCCAGAGATCACATTTCAGAAGAGGAAGAGCAGGGTTTTCACAGCACAGAGAGGTTTGGCTTCTTCCACAGTGATGGGGGAAAAAAAAATCACTTTTTAATTCCCACCTGTGTCTCATCAAACTCAGGCATTTACAGGGGTAATGCAGTTGTTCAGAAATTATGGTAAAGGTATCATGAAGAAGGACTAAGCTGTAATTGAAGTTTTGCTGTTATCTACAACAAGGGAATAGTGGCATAATTAGCTGGTTTGACACCAGATATTCTGTACATGCACCTGAAGGGGGCAAGGGAATGTCAGCTACTAATATTCCCATCAGAAAGCAATACTGCTTTAAGAAAAACAAAAGTGTCACTTCAGCACAGAAGAATTGCTGCTGGTGCAGGTGAAAAAGACAGGGGAATTGCAGGGGAATTGCAGGAAGCTTCTGCTGCCTTAGGCAGGACGTTGGAGGTTGAAGGGAAGCACATCCAAGGCTGGGATGTGTCCAGCCTGTTCTTCCCAGCAAACTGCAGGGTGTGTGAGCAGGAACCCCTGGGCTTGGCTCCCGGGGTGTCCAGGTTGGGTTAGGGCCAGCTTTACAGCCCAGGGATGGAGGGGCTGGTCCCACGGGGCCCTGAGTGACCTGGTGGGGAGGCAGTGCCAGAGCCCAGCTGTGTGCACACCCTGCAGAGCTGCAGAGCCTCCTGATGTGCAAAGGGAGGGTGGGCAGGGAGCAGCTCTGCAGAATGAGATGGAAACAAGTGTTTGGAAGGTCTGGAGCAAAGTTTTACTTTTTTCCATGGAGAAATGAATGAGCCACTTTGAAATTTGCCCTGTCTCCTGATGATGTAAAACCTTTGTTCTGTATGGTTCTGTCTCTCCTGTTTGAAATACACACAGAAATGTAGAAAGTCCTGCAAAATGTAGATAATTAAAATATCTGTTGAAAATGCCAGGGATGCAATGGAAAGCAACAGCAGACCTGGGGAATGCCTATGTGAATTATAATTTTGAGTTTGGTGTTGAATATATTGTCTGGCTATGGAAGTGATCAATAGGGAAGTGTCTTAGACTGACAAGCTGATTTTATATTCTTGATTGCTGCTCTCTCCCCTCAGCTGACATTGTTTTCCTTGAATTTTTCTGGGACACAAGGAAAAATAAAAAATACATTCACTCCTGTGTTGTTTCCAATTGATATAATTGATTTTTGAGCAGGACCTTGCTGTTTAAAATGTGAAGTGATGCCAGGCAGGTGTGTTTTACTCTCTGGTCAAGGTAGTGAGATGGAATCAAGAAGGATCTGGATTCAAGAAATCACAGTAAATTAATTATTTTGAGGATCCTCTGAGCAAGGCTGCCTTTCTGAGCAGCACCTGTGAATGCATATGGGATAATGGGTGGATCCCCTAAATCAGGATTTCCTGTGGAGAGCTCTTTTGTTGCTGATGACATTGAGATAGTCTCATGCTGAGCTATGGTAACAATTAGGAGGTTGTACTACTGAAGCCTGTTTTCATCAGAGTCCCCTTGGATCAAAGCACTTTTATATCTTTCAGCTTCTGTATCCTAGAAGACTTTGATCATAGGGAAGGGATTTACTGTGATAAATTTAGCGAAGAATGAAAAATGCTGTAAGACTTCTGAACAGCAAGTAATGACTTTAGCCAGGATCTTGTGTAATTGGAAGGATTTATCCTGCCTACAGGATACAAAGGCCACAAAATCTTTTATTTTCCTGTTTATAGCCCCTGTCACTTACTGTCTTAAGTCCTGATGTGATTATCTGCCCCTTAAAATAGGAATATTTAGGAAAGCAAAGCTTTTTCTTTCCTTTACCAGGAGTCATTTCCTACAAGTGTGTCACCAAAGGGGGGGCTGGTCTGATGAAGAAACTGTAGCACGGACACAAAGGGCTGTTGTGACAATGTGGAACATGGTTTTGGTGTTTGGGGTGGGTTTTTTTTTTTCCCCTGGTGGAGGCAATGGAAGAGAGGAAATAAAGCCAATGGAGAATGAAGGATGTCTTATCTTTTGAAGATCTGAAGAAAAAACTTAAAAGTCTCTACCATTCCACATAGTGTAACAGCAAAAACATTGGTCTTCAGAAGCAGCTTGAGGTAGGAATGAAACTCATACCAAAAGGGCTCAGCACTGTGCAGAGAAGGCAGCAAACTTTCCTGGGCTGTGGAAATCTGCATTCTTTCAACTCCCTCAGAAAGGCTTTAGGAAGATACCTCCTCAGTTTGGTGCTTTGGAGCCTCTGTGCTGCTATCAGCCAGTTACTGCTCTGTCACTAGGAGAGCAGCTTTACTCTGAACACTTTTGCCAACAGAAATATCTTCACCCTGAAGTGTGGCTGTAGCACAGCTGCATCTCAGGCTGTGCAGCCCCTGCAGGGGAAGGTGTGACCATGGTGTGGAGATGCCTGCTCAGTTTTTTGGTAACTGCCAGAAAACATCTTAGTTGGACAGTTTTCTGTCCCATTTGGAGGAGGGCACTCCAGCACTGCTTATGGGCTTCTCCACCACTTGCATGCTTGGCTGTATGTAATTGATGGATAAAGTACAGTAAGTGCTCCTGCCTGATCAGCCTCATCAGCCACAGTTTTAAACTGTCATTCTGGGCTCAAAGCTTGAGTTTTTCCATTTCAAAAAACACACAAAGTACAAAAAAACACTATTTATTATTTACATTGGTTTCTATTTTCCAGCTAAAATATTTAAAATAGATCTGGAATTTGAAGGTGTTATTTTAAACTTAAGAAATAACAGAACTTTTTGCCTGTAGTATTGTTGTACAGTACCAAAAGAAATACACTAACACAGATTCTGTTCTTGTGAAGTGTGTATTTCATTCTTGTAAACATGTTCCCCTCTTGTAAACAAACACAATCAAAAGATACAAGACCTTTACAAGGAATGCAAGGGGTCCTTTGTATTAATGCCGTGTCCTGAATAGCTTTTTCATTGTTGAAACTTTGCAGTCAGATACTACAGATTCCCACCTTTCTAGCCTCCTGGAGGATTGGCTCTGAAGAGCACAGGCTGGGGGAGGTTACTGCAGAGTTCTCTGCAGCAAACATTGAGTTTCCATTTTGTGTTCTGCCTTTTCTCGGGGACTGTCCCACACAGAAAATCCTCACGTCCATGATCAGTGTTGTCAAAGTCTGACAAAGCCTTCTGGTGATTCTGGGCAGCCCCCAATGTCAGTGCAGGCTGGCAGAGGGATGGATGGATGGATGGATGGATGGATGGATGGATGGATGGATGGATGGATGGATGGATGGATGGGTGGGTGGGTGGATGGATGGATGGATGGATGGATGGATGGATGGATGGATGGATGGATGGATGGATGGATGGATGGATGGATGGATGGATGGATGGATGGATGGATGGATGGATGGAGAGGAACTCCCTGCCAAAAATAACTTGGAGGTGGATGAGCTGGTATTGTGTGCTTGCAGCCCAGAAAACCAATCCTGTCTTGGGCTGCAGAAAAGAAGCATGGCCAGCAGGGTGAGGGAGATGCCCCTGGATCCCTGGAAGTGTCCAAGGCCTGGCTGGACAGAGCTTTGAGCAGCCTGGCCCACTGGAAGCTGTCCCTGCCCATGGCAGAGGGGTGGCAATGGGATGATCTATAAGGTCTCTTCCATTCCATGACTTGATGAAAGCTAAATAAGATCACCTTCTTTGTTTAAGTTTTGGACCAGACTGTCTTCAAAACATGCAGTGGACACAACTGACTGTTTCTAATTCCTGGTGAAGCTGCAGAAAGTGAACCTGACAAGTCTTGTTGAACATGAGTGTTGTGTTCTCCTGTGTAAATCTCCCACAAATTTACAGAAGATTTGTGTAAATCTTCTGTGAACAATTTCTGCCTCCAGAAATTCACTGTGTTCTGCCTTAGACTCATTTTTCTTTAAAAAGTCCAAGGCTGACCTCCTGCCAGGTGCTGCTATTTCAGTTACCAGTCTCACTTCCCATCCCTTATCCAAGATATTTCCCAGAGTCCTGCCATTCACCATGAAGAAAGAATCAAAAGACAAAGCATTTTCCTTCCTCACTTATCATCCAGGGACTCTGTGTCTGTTAAGTGAAAGTCAGTGACATCTGTGTCTTAATTATAGCAGACTTTTGGAGCTGGATATGCCCACAAGACTTTATTATAATAGAGGCAGCCTGAAGAAGGGGTATCAACAGACTCATTAGTAACCATGGAAAGAAGGTGTTAATTAGGGAATGTGTGATCCTACCATAAGACCAATTTGGGGCAAAAAAACTAGGTGAATGATATGGAGATGAGCTGCCAGTGATATATTATATCAAAATTATTGTGCACATTGGACTGGCATTAATGGTAGTGGCATAGCAGAGTGGGATGCTGGTTGATTCACATTAGTGTCAAGTCAGGCAGTTAAAACCCTAAAAATGAAATGAGGAAGTCTAATTGCCTGTTCAGAATCAAATAACATGCACTTTATTACCAAATTCCACCATTAACAGCCCAGAAAACCAATTGTGGCTGTCAGGAAAAGGGACAGCTGAATGACAAATGTGAGGGGGGAACCATCTGGCTGGGGGCTGGGTACCAGTGCTGGTCCTGGCCCAGCAGCAGCTCAGCCACAGGGCTCAGGAGAGCAGCTGCTCATGCTGAACACATCTGATCATATGCTGGAGACTCTAGAAACAGAATTCATGTGCAGGTTAAGGATAAACTGCAGCTTCATGCAGTCAGTACTTGACAGAGATTTCCAGGGAGATTTGGAAGAGAAAGGAAGCAGTGAAGCTTGGCCTGAGGAGGGTGGAGATCCTGTGACTAAAATGCAGACAGGCAGAGGTTGAATAATCTTGCCCAAGGAGAGATTTTTCTACTAACTTTCAAATACTTAGAGCTTGACTTAAAAAGTGGTTTCACAGCATATGTCCAGCTGTGTTGATGGAACAAAGTTTAGTTTCTACCCCTGAGAGCTGGGCCCTGCTCTGAGCCCTGCTGATTCACCCCAGGGACCTGCACCCAGCTCAGCTCAGAACTCCAGCCAGCTTGGCCAGACTGTCTGTAGGTTTCCAAGAGGAAGTGGGTGTATAGTCCATGATCCTTTTACCCTTCACTGATCTCCTCTGCACCAGCATATTCTGTGGTGGCTTCCCTATAATGCTGCTCAGTTGCAGGGCTCATACACTGTTGGTCCCTGTGCCAGATGAAGTGCCTCAATCAAGGCAGTGCTGTTTCTAATCAGCACAGGCCTCCCAGGGTAATTCAGTGATTTCCTTCTGGACAGTGGGAAGCCATTAGCAGGTTCATACCATTTTGCTCTTATTTAGTTACATCCCAAGGAGAGGACTGAGCTGGCAGGACAGCTGAAGGCTGAGGGGACCCAGTAAGGACTCCAGGCATGAAGGTTTCTTTTTTAATAATTCAGGCAGCATCCTAGCAGCAGCCTAGGGCAGAAGGGCCCTTGGTTTCACTCAGTGCACACATGCAATGTTTCTGTCCATGGCCACAGAAATACCATTGCTGAGGCTGTCACACAGAACCATCAAATGGGAATTGGTTTTTTGAGGTCCAGCAACACTTCCACAAGAGCTGATTAAACCAGAGAGAGAGAGAGGATGCTGAGACTTCTTTTATTCTCTTGGGCTTACAGTGTTTGTGTCTGTCAGAGAAACCCACAGCACTAATGAAGTCCACTGTGCTCTGAAGGGATGTTTTGGCTCAGCCCCTGTGCACCTTGCCAGCCTCTCTCTGAAGGAGCCTGCAATGATTTCTTGGGGAGGGTGTAGGATTCACTGCTGATATCCTGTAGCTGAGGCTTTGCTGGGAGCTCTTTCATCAGTGCTGAACAGCCACCAGTGACTGTTCCACATTTCACAGGGCTGCACAGACCTCTGAAGTGTGCTCATTAGAACACACACAAGGAATTAGGTAAAAAGTGACAAAACAACATCCAGAAATTAGAGGTGCTTGATATTTGTCCAGTAAAAGATAATGAGAGAAAGGTAACAAATAGAATCATAGTCATAGAGGTTTTTTTTAAATGCAGAGATAATTTGGACTGTTCTATTTCTATTGTACACAGAAGCTTAGGTGACTAAGGGCTTTATAAAGTAATTAACATTTTCTACTTATAAGATTCATACTGGTTTTTCTGTCTTATTTTCTTGTGTCTTTTATTTTCTCAGCTTGCTTTTGATCTACCTTTCCAGCAGAGAAAAATAACTACTTGCTGCTAAATTAACACTCATAGATGGGCAATTTTTTATAGGAATTCATTCTCCTGGTCTAATTAATGATGCCTAAATTTCCACTGGTGCCTCCAGTAATGCTTTGACAAAGATTGTCTTCAAAACCTCTGGAAGTTTTAACTTTTCAAGGAGACAATGAAGTGAAGCTGTAACTATTTAGGATGGGATTAAGGAGGAAGCAGAATTAATAACAAATGTGCTTTGTAGTGCCTCTTTGATAAGGGAGTGAATCCTATGCTAGCTTTTATGGACAGTGCTCTTTACTGGCTTGATTCAGATCTCACTGGGAATGATCAGATTATTTCTTTTGATTTCAGTGGCCTTTGGGTCTGGTTCTGGGATTAAGTTCTGCCTTGAGTTTGCTTTAAATAAAAGGAATTTAGCATCACTTAGCATCACTTTAGCATCACTGTTAGCCACAAGGAGATGGAGAATGTAGAGATCAGAACCACATCTCTGCATTATAAAAGGGAACAAAAGGTGAGTCTGGCCAATAACTTCATAAAGAAAAAGCATAAAATGTTGTAATACCTGTAAACAGAAATGTGAACAAAATAGGAATGGAAAACTATTACAGATTCCTGGGTTTGTATGCAGCCCATACTTTGTATTGTTCTGTTTCCTGTAGACAAGTCCCCTCCTGATGGTTAAACTGTGCAAACTGGAACCATTCAGGCTGGTTTATTTTATTTTGTTTTATTGTTGTCACTGCTGTTAAGACCTAAGAATTGAATGGAAGAGAAAATTGTATTGTTTGGCATTCCTGAAAGGATCTGTTGACACATCATGGAGCTCTCTGGCTGTTCTGCTCTCTGGGACAGGGGTTTGAATGGCTGAGGGCTATTAGGGATGTTCCTTTTGCTGAGTGCCTGAATGGATTCAGTCTGAAGCCTGTGATAAAAAAGCTTGTGCAGTGCTGTGAGAGGAGCTCAGCTGGCACAGAGCTGGGCTGTGTGCTGGGCTGCTCAGCTGGGCTGTGCCCAGCAGCCAGGGGCAGCTCCTGGCCCACAGGGATGGGACACATCCCTGGGGCTTCCAGCAGGGCTTCCCACAGCACATATCAGTCAGACCCAAAGCTGTACAGCTGCACCACAGCCAAGCAGCCAAACTCTAGGGGACAGGCTGAAGAGCCCCTGTGGTTGCTCAGGTCCTTACTCTGCTCCAGGCTTTCAGGAATCCTACAGGTTGGCAGAGTAAAGGTGCACCAGCTCTGCAAATTACTGTCCAGGACTAGGGGACCCAGGTCTCTCCCCTGTAATATTGTCCTTGAGGTGCTCTAGGCTGACCTATGGGTGGACAAAGCACTGGATTAGAGCCTGTCTCCTTTGTTCTCAGGGATTCACTTCCTGACTCAAAATCAGAATAGGCAATACCACAAACCAAGAGCTGAACAGGCTGGGAGTCAGTCTGGGAACTGAGAACAATAGTGAGAGAGAAACTTCATCTTGCTTAGCAGGGCAATAGCTCTTGGATGCATGGAGGAAAGAGTAGCAAAGAGCTCCACAGAGGGGTAAAGATGAGAGGGGGACTGGGGAAAACTGTTGACTGAGAAAGGAAATTTGAGTAGGAAAATGAAGGGAATGAGAGAAAGTAAACTTACCTGAGGGAGATGTAGCAGGGCAGAGGTGAAGCATTTTGCCTGCTTCTCCCCTGACATTCCATGCTAACAAGTGTTTAGTGCTATAAAGAGGAGAATTCTAAAGCACACAGGGAGACTCAGGTGCACAACTCCCACTCATTTTCATTTGCTGGAAATTTGGGAGCTGCTGCTGTGGATTTTACAGGGTCTCCCACCATCTGATCAGAAGTAACACCTATGATTTCATCCCAAGCCTGCTGAAAGCAAGAGTCTGCCCCACAGATTTCAGTGTGTCTTCGAGTGAGCTTTAATAGGATGTCAGTGTGCTGTGGCAAATTCCTCAAATGAAGCTGTCAGTCAGAGCATCAGTCTGTATTTCATCAGCTGGCAGATACACATCACCCAGAAAGTCTGAAAGCACAGCGGGCTGAATTAGCTTCTGCTATATAATTATGGTAAACCTGTTGATCAATATTGTGTGCATTTTTAATACCTTCATATTGAGGCTTCTGATCTCTCTATATTAATGCTGATAATAGTTCTGCTTCTCTCTGCAATCAAAGAGCTTAAGCCTGAGGTTTCTTTCTTCTTGCCTCTTGCTCCCACAGTTAATTACTCCTTTAGCTCAGTAAAGCAAATGGGGATTCTATTCTTTTATTATTTTACTAACTTTGAAGGAAAAGAAAGTAAAAATGTCCACACCAGGAGATGGGCTGATGGAGAGTGAGCCCACAAAGACTCTATTAGTGCAGTCCATAATAATAAGCCTTCATAAATCCTTGAAATATTGAAGGCTAAAAGAGCAGCATTTCACCAATAAGAGCTTATTATTTACCTATCTTAAAAAAGGAATTAAGCAGTATAATCCTGTGTTCCTCCTTCCCCAGAACTTGGTTCCAGTTTTCTGTTTCCTCTGCCTTCCCCTCTGCCCTGTGCTGTTTGATCTCAGCTGTTTCAGCACCATCACACTTGCTCCAGCTCCAGAGCTCAGGCAGGACACACAGCACAGCTGCTCCTCAGGAAACACTTCAAGTTTCTTTGGGGACCTCTGGGTCTACCTGCCTGCCATGCCACCCTTTTAGAGGTTAGAGGATTTTCAAGGCTATAAATCATCTTCATCAGAATTCAATTTGAAGACTAATGTATTAGAGATCCCCAGAGATGTTGAATTCTGTTATGTGCAAGTCAAACTTGAAGATGCCTACAGCCAAGGACTTCAGGAGCTATTTAAGTAGCTTTCATGGTCTTTCTAAATATATAAAAAGCAAATTAATGGATAAAGAGAGAGGTGGGACTTTTCTCCTATAAATTCTGATTTATTGAGTCACTGATTTCACTGCCTATAAGAGAGTGCAGAACACATCTCCACCTTACAACCTTGCCTGTCATTACTGTGGTGCAACCCATGCACCTCAATGTGAATTGTATTCTACAGAGGATTTTAGCTGAAGCTCTGATTTGACCCTCATTGTATTTTATGAAAACCTTTAGTTACCACAGGGGTTATTTTTTACCAAGTGCTGTGCAGGGAGCTCCCTGCATCACTTGAACCCCACCAGTGTCAAATGGAGCAGAGGGTGGCTGGAGGATCAGAGCTGTGCTTGGCAGAACAAACCACCAGCAGTGTCAAAGTGTGCAAAATGTGCAAAACCTACAGCAGAAAAGGCAGCTTATAATTCCCCCTCTCCTATAGGACTTCATAAACTGCACAATTTATCACATTGGTGCAAATGCCAGTCTAACTTTCCTAATGAATGCAAATCCCAATAATCCAATATATGTCAGAATATAGCCACAGACTCATAATCCTGTCTGCTTTTTGATTCATTCCACTCAGATCCTAATTTGTAGTAAATCTTGTATTTGGAAGTTGCTGTGGCTCATGCCATTTATGTCGAGGCCAAACTGGTATCAAGACTTCTGTGTGCTGATGCAATGTTGCAATCAAACCCCTGTTTGTAATGTATTCTTCAGTAAAAAGTGGCACAGGTGATTATCTCAGCTACTTTCAGTAGGAGTCCTAAGTTCCTTTTCAAAACATTCACAGGATGTATAATTTCTTTTCTGTGAAAAATGTCAGCCCAAATAGTCTGAAAAGATTGAAAATTAAAGATTCTTTTCCTAATAGAACAAAAATGTTTAAAAATAGATTAGGAAATGGCACTATTTACCATTCAAGGAAAAATTTATTTTCTATTAAATGCAATTAAAGTTATTCTTCAGTTAATTTAGTACAGAAATTCTGTTGCCTGAAGCACCTTGGTGCTCATGTAGGGTCACACTTGTTGCGCTTGGTGACCTTGAATTAAGCATACCAGTTCAGTTCAACAATAGGTCACCACCACATTAGCTTCAGGTGAAATAACTTAATTTGATATTCCAAAGCAAGATTTTCTATCTGTTGAAAATGTTTATTTTCTGAAAAGCTTTTAATTCAGTGGTAATGAAGTGCTTAGTCAAAAACCAAATGCCAGCAGATGAACTGGGCCAGTTTTACTGGTCCATTGTGCCAGGACCACAGCAAAGGCAATGCTTTGGTCCCAGGGTGGGCATTGCCAAGCTGTCTTTACATAAAGCTCTTTGGATGCTGGGCACAGTGAAATTGCAGCAGCACAGGTTTGGAGTCCTGCTGAGAAGCAAAGCAAACTGCTCCATGCTGAGAAGTGGCTCAGCAGTGTGGGCATAATCCATCTTGTGAGGCTGAATGTGAAGATGGGAAATGACCCTGAGCTGGAGCAGGCTCAGTGCTCTGGTGGTGTTTGGCTTCACTGGAAGGCACATTTCCTCCTGGGGGAATGCTTGCACCTACCCTAAACACCCCTTGGAGTGAGGTCTCTGACACAGCTCCCACCAGTAAAAAGGGTAAAAGTAAAACTGGAATGTTCTCTTTCTTCACAGAGGGTTTTAATCACTTAAGGTTAAGGGATAAAGTGATGGTGCATTATTGAAGCAAATAGCCTAAGTACCTAATGCATAATATAGCAACTTGCTGAAATCTTATACATTTCAGGGTGAATCATGACTGATGAGAAATGAATCCGGATTTGCATTTCACACAGTGACTCATCCTCTGCTAAAATAGCTGACAGCACCTGAAACAAACCAGTAAGGATCATGTCAAGGAACACAATATTGGTTCATTTGGGCAAGTACTTACAATATGTTTGTGCTTTTAACATCAGGAATATAAAAGTTTATTTTTGGAAATTATTCTCTGAAGGTGACTGAGAAGCAAAATATGATTTTGGAGATGTGCAGAAAAGGAAATCGCTTTCAAGCTGAAAATGGAATTTATTTTCTTGAACAATGGCTATTGATTTTCTTTTTTTAAACAAAAATCTCCTGTGGGATGAAAAAACCCACTATTGGTTATACACTTGTGGCATAAAAATACTTCACCTAAAATATATTGACATAAAAATACTCTACTTAAAATTTATTGATATAAAAATTGTATTAAATTTTTTCCACATCTCAAGACTTCCCATTTTCTAAATCTGCTGCCAAGTCTTTGGAGTTCAGATATGTTTGGCTCTGACACCAGAGCTTCACAAAACAAACCTCTAATTTCCTTGCCCTCTGAGATAATTCACTTTTTTTTGATTCTAGAAGACAAATTGTGCAGCAGGTTCATGTACATTCAAGCTGTCAGGAATTCCAAAATGGTTTCTTCCCCCAAACTCTTTGTTATGGGAGTAGTGCAGTAGATGTTGTTCCTGTTCCAGTGCTCCTGCTCCTCAGGATCTCAGCTCAAGGCCATCCTGGCCCCGCAGCAGAGCTGGCATCCAGGAGCCAGGTGTGCCTGGGCAGGGGGGAAGTGTTAGGAAAATTAATCCACAAACACCAGAGGCTTATGTCCAAAAAGGAGACAGAGGAGTCCTTTTACTTTATTTGAATAAGGGAGAGGCCATGGGGCATTCTGCTGGGATCTCTCAGATTTTTGGAGGACTCAGCCTCCTTTGTATCCCAATTTCCTGGGCACATTTCCCTTCTCTCTTTCCCCATTTCTGAGGTACTTGAGAGGTACAGACTTCCCAAAATACCAGAGATTTCCCTATATTGTGTAACCCTCCCTTTTAATTTTTAATTCTTATGCAATTTAGGGGTATTTCTTCCCAGTTGTTTCTTTCATCTTTCAATGTCTAATTTCATTTACCAGCAAACCTAAAGTTTATTTGTAAAAGCAAATATCTTTTTCCATTCATCAATCAGTGGAACCCTTCCCATTGGTTCTTTTATCTCCCAGTACTGGTTTTATCTACCCACAGCTGGTTTGTAAAGACAAACCCACTATTCCTCTCAGAAGCAATGCTCCAGGGCTCTGGGTTTCCTCATTTGACCCCAGGGGCCAAATGGGCCCTCCAAAGATGTCTCTCCTACAGGAGAGATGATCAATTAGTGTCACTCTGATACCCAGCCATCAGTGCTCCATAGCTGTCACCTCATTTAGCTGTTGGTTGTTGCACATTGCTGCCTCCTGCTCATGAGTTCTGATATGTTTTTTAATGGTAAGTAGGTTAATCCCTCTTCCTGGCTGAAAAACATGAAGTTTGATGCAAAAGCCCCCAAAGCAAGAAGACTTACTTGGAAAAAATTACAGAAGTGTAAATCAAGAAAGCAATATTGAACTTTAGAAGACAGCATACAATAATATGACACTTTATTCTGCTGCTGCCTGAGGTTTATATATACTACTGTCACTTTCTTGCTGTTCTCCACCAGTAGTAATTTTCTTTCAATCTAAATTTCATTTCCCAAGGGTTTGCTAAGGTTAAAAGTGCTAGAAAACCAATGACTATTCACTTGCCAAAGGACAATAAATTAAATTAACCACTGTTGGTAGCCAAGTCAGGTCTGAACTATTTATATGTAAATAGGTGCAAAACCCTGATGGCATAGTGCATGATTATTAGCAGCTCATTGCAGACTCCATATTGGAAATTAAATACACTGGAAAAGCAATGTGTTTCCTTTAAATTCTGCCTGCAAGAAAAACTTCTGAATTTCTGTTTTCATGGTAGCTTGTTATTACTGGCCTTACTATGCATTAGAAACCTAATTATTCAAGGTCAAACTTAATGGGATCTTTTACTAACTTGTTTTATTGTAATTATCTTAATAATTATAACCACATAACCATAGTAGTGATTTCCAATTGATGGGGTAATTTTAATAAGGGTCACATTGCTCTGCTGTTGTCCAGGAAATGACTGCTACTGTAAGTGGTATTTAGTGACCACATTGGTGTGCTGAGATCAAACCTCTCTCTGACCCTTTCCCACAGCCAGTTTGGTGGCCAGGTAATAACAATTCATCTGTCAGTATCAAATTTATGTGGCACATCTTTTTCTCACGAGATCCTTGGGATTTTAGGTATGGTATGAATTGTTTGTTCTCTCTGGGATCTCTAGGATGGCAGCTGGAGTTGTACCACCCCAAGCTCAGCAGCATCATCACTGAGAACATTTGATTAATAACAAAGATCCAGCCAAAGTTGTGTTTGATAGCACATTTATATTTAGTTATATTTACTGGTCCTTCATCAGTTTCACTTCCTTCTTCATGAGGTCTAAGAAAAGACTTGAAAAGCATGAATCAGCCCTTCTGGGTATCAGGAATAAAGGCTGTAAGTGATGTGAAGTGCCAGTCCCACTGTCATTCAGGCAGCCTGGTGCAACAGCAGGTACAAGATGATGAGCCCCAGTTCTGCATTTCCAGTGCTGGCTGCACAGGAAGAGCCACAGCACCAGTGTAGGGTCAGAGGGGAGCTGTGACACTCAGGGCACAGTGCACAGGGACACAGCTTGGTGCTGAGCAACAGTTAAATGCATCCATTCATGGGTAATGAACTTGTTTCTGTAATCATCCACACTCCAAGGCATATGGGAAAAGGTAACTTCCATAAATAATTGAGACATTAGATTTTAAATTCAAGGAACTAGTCCTGAAAGAGCAAAACCAGAAACATCTGATCAGAAGCTAATAAGGATTAAACAACCAATTGCTCTCAGTAAATGTTCCTAACTGTGCAATTCCTCCTTTCTGGAGATGGAGCACTGACCCTGCAAAGATGTCTCCAATTATTCATGTGTGTGTTGGCTCTGCTCACACTCCTCTGAGCTGATACAGACTTCCCCTTCTCTGTGCTGGGGTTCACCAAGAGGCAATGACTTCAGCACTAAATACCAAACTACACTGGAAGAGGTTCAGAGACAAAATCATAAGTTTAACTTTAGGAAGGTTGGTAGAACACAGATCTGACCACAGACCTTCCAGCCCTGAAAATGAGTGCAAAGGAAGCCTGGTCAGCAGCTACAGTGTTAACCTGCTATCAAGTCCTCCATTTCTCTTAATAAACACAAGATCCTGTCATCATTTTCTTTTCACATGTTGGCATTTCAAATGTGTTGCTTACAAAGGTCATCTATGTTTGGGGAAAAACAGTTTAATTGATTTTATTATTGCAAGAAAATAGAATAACCACTTGCACCTTTGTTTGCAGATAAAAAACAAAATTAATGGTTGCATACAGCTGAATTAAGCACTTAAAGTTCAGTTTCTACAAAATGCTGACAGTGTAAGCTTAGATCAATACCAAAACAATTTACACTCAGGAGCATTGGCTCTGGCTATTAACTAGTAATTATGCCAAGTTTACTGTTAAATTGCTTTAACTGTTTCCAAGGGGTAACTGAATTATGGCAAAACTTGTTAACATTGTCAGAGGGGGAACTCTCAGCACAGTCCCAAGCAGATAAACCTGGCACAGTCCCAGCTTTGCCTGTCCCAGCTGTTCACTCCATCAAACCCTCTACTCCCCTGACCCCCTGCCCTACGGCAAACCCCTTACACTTCCGATTCTGGGTCTGCTGCTTGCTGCAAGTTACTCAGCAGGGTGAAGAAACTTCTCCTAGCTGAGGAACTGCAGCCACACCAGCCCTGCTTAGCCCCATACTGGCCCTGAGGCAGTGCAGGAGCTGCCAAAATTTTTCCAATATTTTCACAAGTTTTAGGGAATTGCAACTAAACTTTGGACTTCATCTCCAGACTAGAATCATGATCCATCCCAGAAAACAAAGTCTAGAGCTTGGCTTTGTCCTCTTGCAGGAAAAAAAAAGCTTTTCCTCTGTTAGTAGATGAAGTTCCCAAACAATAACATAAAGATACAAACACTGCAAGTTACTTAACTTCTAAGTTTACTTATAAGCAAAAGCAAGGTTTAAAACCCCTCCACATTAAGTTCCCTTTGTGTCTTGCATTTATCCCACAACAGCTGCTGAAATTAATCTTCTTTGTCATGGAAGGACCAGTTTCTCCTTCACATATTACCCATGTGATGATGAAAAATGCAAAAAGATGGTATGCCAAAGACAGCAAGCAGAGCAATGTGTGAGGAAATCTGTTGTTAATCGAGTTGGACCAGCAAGACCAGAAAAAGGAGAACAAATTGCCCACCCCAGAGCATGCTCTCTGTCCCCTGTGCCTGGCTTTAACAAAAATACATTGTCACACTAATCCTGAAAGTAACTGAGGAGTTTGTTTTAATAAAGTTTAAATCAATGTGTACCAAAGGCTCACCTGAGTGTGCTACCATCATCTCCTCTAATTAATGACTCCTGCTGTGGGCTTTGCCTCCCTCTGCTTTCCACAATACTCCAACCCAAAAAGCAGCCAACACTTTATCAATAGAGCATGCACATTCCAAAATCAAAGAACATATTAGTCTCATACTTGCTGATTATCTCTATAGCTATATATTTGGCTTTACTGCATGAAAAAACCTGCCATTGCTCCCACACATGGCACTTTCCTGGCTACACAGATTGGCTTCATCCCTGTCGTCATGCGTTGATGTTGTTCTACCAAAACACTCATGAAGATGGGGACATTTGAGTTGGGAAGGTGTGACCTTGACCTACTGAAGGCCTGAGCCCTTCAGACTCCAGCAAGTTCTCAGGGCCTGAAAGTGGGACCTTTTGCCCATCAGATTCAGAATCTCAAGACACAAACATCAGAAATAATTATGAGTAAAACTATACTGGCATGTCTTGAAGTGAAACCATCAATTCTGATTAAATCTCTTTTTTTGCCACTGATTTTTACCTCCCCTGAAACATATGGCATCTCCTGGCTCTTGTGAAATATTTTGACTGACAATGCAGAAGCCAGAGAAATAAGAAAATTGTGTCTCACCCAGGACTTTTGAAGTCATTTAGTCTGAGAAAAATCTTCGTTATAACCTTCTGATAATTGTAATACACACTTGCCAAGCAGAAATGGCTCAGACATTAAAAAAAAAAAAAAAGAAAGAAAAGCAAATACACTGTCAAATGTGTCAATTTCTTGAGCGGTTTCTTTTTCCAGAAATGTGATCAGAAAGTGCAAAACCAAGATTGCAAAGTCGATAAAAATCCCAAATCCTATCTACTAAATACTATAAATTGGACACTTACTTGGGCTTCAAAGATAAAAAAAAAGAGGGTTTAGACAAGACAGATTAGCTTTGCAAACTGGAATTCTTCCTTTACATAAAATAAATTATTTGATAAAAGATCAGGTTGTTTATGAAGCAGTAAGTACTTGCCTTCAGCATTTTCTCATCTGCCAAGAGCTGTGACAGAGGAGCAGGGCAGGAGGGGAAGGATGGGCAGGATGCCATCCATCCACACATCCCAGCCACCCCCTGAGCTGAGCTTTGTCACCCCAGACTGCTCTGGTGGGGCTGCAAGGTCCCCACTGTGACCTTGCCATGGTGGCACCAGGAGGCACCCAGGGACTGTGACTCCATTCAGCAAGGGCTCAGTCTGCCTCTCTTACCCAGTGCAGACAGGCACTGCTTGTCCCACTCACCCAGAACTGCTGTCTCTGGAAATTGGGATCTCCCCTTGGCTGCTTCCTTTAATCCTTTAAGTATTTGACTAGTGAAAATCAGCATTAATTCAAACTATATCTTCTAGGGAGAGGAGGAAGGGGCAATATGCAGAACAACCAGCTCCCACCATTTTGTCTCAGCTTCCCAAAGCCTGGGTAGGTTCTGTGATGTACCAAACCCAGGAACCTCGTGACTGAATCACTCTTTAAAATAAATATCAAATAAATAAATAATTTACAATTATATCAAGACACAAACAGAGCTTAGCCCTAAATACTACTGGGAAAATAACAAGTGCTTTTCAGGACTGGGGAGGGATTTCATTGCTGACCTTTTCTTTTTGGAACTGGCAGTGACAAAATCACTTTTTTGGGGCTGCAAACCTCACTGCAAAGAGCAGACAATAGGTGCATTTTGCTTGTTTCTCCTGGCTGGAGAAAGTATATTTGCCCAGGTCAGTGCTGTTCTCCTGCTTTTTATTATGCTTTTTCCTACTTTTTCTTCACATTATTTTCCATCCACCTTGCCAGAGCCAGGCAGAGGCAGTCCCATCTCTGCATATAACTGCCATGTAACTCTGCACATCAAGGAAAAATCATCCCTAGGCAGAGATGCTCCATAAGGGCCCAGCATGAATAAGCCTCCATGATGGGCAGATATTTTTAGGTGACATTTAGGACCTTTCCTGCATGCTGCAGATTTATAAAATCAGCAAGGCAAGCTCAGGAGGAGGAAGATTGTGCCTGGATCCCCTAGAGGGAAAAATCTTGTGGAGACAGAATAATTCATTCACACCTCTTTCTCACTCCCTACCACTGACAAGTTGCCAAAGTCACAAATCCCAGGGAGCTGCTGCCAAGTTGCTCTTTCTTGGGAGCAATTTTCATGGTAGCTGTGGGACAAGCAGCCCCCCTTCCCTGGTGCCAGCCCACCCAGCTGCTTGGAGAGAAGGCAGGATGTGCCAAGCAGGGTGCCACAGCCTGCTCTGCAGCAGGGAGCTGTGGCTCTGGGACAGTCTGGGCTTCCTCCAAGCACCTCCTGCCTCTGTCCCACCTGCTCTGCACAACGAGGTTGTCACCTGCCAGCTGTGACACTGGCACAGAGACTGGCCTGCTGCCAGCATGCAGGGTGCCATGCTGTCCCTGTGCTGTCCTTGTGTTCCAGTGTGGCAGCAGCCTCTCTTCCCAAACACCCAGAGGGCTGCAGCACGACACACCGGCCTGCAGCTCCTCTCCAGGCTGTGCTCCAGCTCACCAGAACATACAAGAGCCACAGGAGGCACCAAACCCCTCCTGCCCACTCAGGTATCACCCCTTACCTGCCCCAGCCCCCAGCTGTCCTTCCCAAAATCCATCTCCCTCAAGTGAGCCACTCAGCCTCAAATGCCTCAGAAACACAGCGGGGTCCATCTGCAACAGCACTTCTGTAGGGAAGCAGGACTGCAGAGGGGTCTGGAAAGAAAGGCACTGGGAATGCTTGAGCTGCACTGGAAACCACCTCTCCCTCCTGGGCAGGAGTCAGCACGAGCAGCAGGAACAAACTGGAGCACCTGGAAGGCTGGCAGGGGTTAGTTGGGCTGAATTTAGGGGGCCTCTCCCAAAAGGCACATGATAAATGAACTTTATGAGAGATGTACTGCTCCCAAGTTACCCTCAGGGGTCAGGGTGGCTGTGCTGAGCTGATCATCTACATCTGTGTACAGGAACTGCATAACTTAGGAAGTCAAACCCGTGATCAACTCAGTTCAGAGATCAGGTCAGTTCTCACACAGAACATGTCAAATAACCAAAACCTAATTTTACTTTTTGTTGCTGTTTAGCATAAAGGAGGTTTGACTCCAAAGGAGTAGGTTCATTATTCATCAAATACACTTAGAAAACTTTCTCAAAATAAAAGAAGTCCTGTGCCACATGTGCATTTCTCTGCTGCTTTTCCTATGTGCTAATAGATAAGAACAGATAAGGATTGACTTTGTGAAATTGCTGCAGCAAGCTGAGAATGTTGCATGAAGAGAGGAATTCTGCCCAGTGCACAGGGAATATGGATGTGTTATGTTACTTGCTGTGCATTAGACAGATACACAATATTCATCTCAGTCATAGCAGCAGCCAGTAAAGCCTTCAAAGCCCAAACTGTTGTGCACACCTGATACAAAACCCAGCAAAGCTGATAGCCCACTCCTCATGGAGTCCTGACAGCAAAAAGGGCAGGTGGACAAATGTGTGTAAATAAACAGGAGGTGAGGTAAAGCAGAGGGTACCAGAGGGCAGCAGGGGGAAAGCAAAAACCAGCATCAAGAGTATAAGAAGCTCTGTAAGGATCAACTCTCAATCATGAGCACAACACATGTGTGGAGATGCACAGAAGGGATTAAACTCCAAAAGGGCACAAGAGCAGTACAGCTGTGTGTGAAGATCCCCAAAGGGCATGTAGGAACACTTGTAGTGACTTTAAAACACACCTCACTCTGGGATTTCCCTCCTAGGCCATTAAATTGCTACTTATTGCTCTTAGTGCCCACCATATATTTGGCAGTACACACGAGAGAACAGTAAAGGCATGAGGAGGGTAACAGCTGCATCCCATGCTTCATCAAACAGTTAATACATTTTCCCTGTGCTCCTAACTGTGCAGGCATCTGAAAAAAAAATACCACAACCACCTTTGTGGGAACAACCTCCTCTTCCAAACATGTGCTGCTATAGGGAGCCCCTTTGGCTACACTCCACATTTCTCTTTTCTGCCACCAGAGTACAGAGCACTGAGCTACCAAGCCAGCAAATCTCCCCTTTTCCCACCAGCTCCATCTGCCCAGGAGCAGCACCTGAGGCATCCCTAGTTGGCTCCTCACCTGACCTGCACCTCCTCTTTACTGGAGAGGGGATTCTGTCTCCATCTGCACTGGGATTTCTGAAGTGCATCTGCACAAGAGCTCAAAGACAGCACTACCTTGTTTTAAGAATGATGCAGCTGCCCCTCTCTTTGGCCCATTGCTTCCCTGCAGCATCCCAGGTCTCCTTTGATCACTCTTTGCCCCACAGCCTGCTGAGGCTCTCAGTCTCCAAAGACCAGACCAGTTTATTTTGCTTTAAGAGCATATTTTGTGAATGCAAAGATCTGCTGCATGCAAAAATCAGCTTTGTATGGGAATGGAGGTGTGGAAGAACAGCCCTGAATAATAACAGCCTAGAACAAAAGTCCATGCTGACCTACAGCTGACCTTCCTGGTCTCAGTCACACAAGTGAGAAGTCCCTTTGCAAATCTGTGCTGAAATATCTCCTTTTCCAGGACCATAGAAAATATCAAATGTATAAAAAGCAAAATTACCTCCTTCCTTTTTTGTTCCTGCACATGCAGGACACATCCCTTGTGGCTTTGTGAGAGTGTGTAACCGAGACTCCATGTGACCCTGGGAGCTCACTGGCTAGTCAGTGATTCTGAGCTCAGTGCCACAGGCTACCTGACCTGCATTTCAAAGGAACAAAACAGTTTTGTTATTCCAGAAACTCAGCTCATTACAGAGCCCTGCACTCCAGCAATCTGTGAGCAGCTCAGCTCCCAGGGCAGATGGGAAGTCAGTGGTGCTCTACAAGTGATATGCTGCTTGCTGGTGATGCTAAAATTCTTGTGGAAAACTAAATAGCAAGATATGCTCAGCAGAAAAAGAACAAAAAAAAAACAACAACAAAAAAAAAAAAAAAAAACCAATCCAACCTGATGAAAATTCTGGGTTTCTGCTCTAAATAGTGCTGAAAAGAATTAAAAGCTAACAGGATGGTCTTTTTTCTTTTTTTATTGTCATTGTGCTAACAAATTGCACTGGGAATTCACCCATCCCAAAACCATCTATTCCACCCTTCATCTCTGATAAGGATTCCCAGTCCTACAGATTTCTCATCAACATCTGGTAAGGCCTTTGCAAAGGCATTAGTGTGCAATATGGACCATTCCCTCCAGCAGCTCCTTCCCTCCCTCTCCACCCTCCCTGCTGCTGTCTCAGGACAGGATCTGCTCCAGACTCCTGGCCCTGCTGGGCACACTCACACCACAGCCTCCATGCCCTGCCCAGCCTCTCCTGTGGCTAAAGGGGGAGTGACTGCTTCACACTGCCAAAAAACACCCAAGCTGACACTGCAAGCTTCATAGCTGTGCTCCTCTAAAGGCATTTAAATACACATTTATTCATCTTTGTAAGGAAAGGAACACGTCCAAACTTCTCTACACACTCTGTGCACCATACCCTTTCCCCTGTAGCGCCACCAGGTGCAATTAAAGCACTGATTAAAAATTAATCCTGCATTGTTTGGCTTTCAGGGAACAATTGATGGGGGTTTTTTAAACCTTAAGGTATTATGCAAAGGAATCCTTTAATATTTGCAACATAGAAGGAATGTAAGTCAAAATCCATTTCCCTTCCATTTCAACATCCTGCACATTCTCATGGTCTTTGAGACTTTTGTACAGAAGTTGTTACAAACTTCTCTGGAGGAAGACCACAGCTAAGGGAGTTCCTTGTTTGAAGATTTAGCATTAATTTTGCAGACATGTTCATCCTAGGATTTGAAGACAGACTTAAAAAATCTCTGGTCCAAAAGCAAAACTGAAGCTAGGCATTTAAAATATGAATGTGAGTATTAGGCAATTACTTTTCCTTCAGTTTTCAAAATGTTGCATAAATTGTTAATAACCCCACACTGAGGAAATAATTTTATCATATATGATTAGCTAGTTTCTGAAGGAAATAGCAAAGTGAAAAGTACAAATTGACAGAATTCACTATTTTCCTCTTTAGAGTTGCAGATCAACATATTCATCTCATCTTCTTCCCTCTCTAATTATCATGCAATGGCACGTCTTGAAGAAAATAAATGAAATGTGCATTTCTGTGACAAGTGAAGCAATTCTCTGACATGTAACTACAAAATACTTGGGAATCCATAAAGGACAAAAAACACCCAATAAAAAATTTAGATAGTACTAGTTCTTCATGCTGACAGAGTCTAAAATTAAAAACTGAAAGTCTAGAATGACTGCACAGAATCTACACATAGAAATGAAAGGCTGAAGAGAGCACAGCCTCATCTCATTTTATATAATGGTTACTGCCATCCATCCACCAGCACCTGTTATAGCCACAGCCACAAGTTCTTAGACAGAAGTTATTCATTTTGGAATTCTCATTTTCCTTAAAGGGCTCAGAGGAAGAAGAGTAATTCAACAGATTACAGCAAACTTTGTACATCTTGAACAAAAGCATGCAAACACCATCCTAATTAACACCACACAGTTACCCCTGCTCATCTCACTTCCCAGAGCCTGATACAGCCTTGGCAGGTTTTTCCTAACAATAAATGCAATAAATGAATTTATGTCCTGAAGGACTCTAAGCTGCAATGTCACAAAGCCATGAAAGATAAATTATGTCCTAACTAATTTTCTGATTTATTATTCCTCTAACTTTGCTCATTTTGTGATGAGGAGAACTCATTTTTCTGTTTGGCAGATAGCTGTGTCAATCTTGTTAATAGCTGCTATTACCATCACATGAGCATGTTTGTGAAAACAAGTGTAGTTTCATTCTGACACTGACCTCACAGCACTTCAGTTTTATTACAAACACAAGATCTGTCAGTAACAAAAATTGATGCACTTATCCACAGATTCTGCTTGTCTCCCACTAGCACTTTATTCATTTTTCTTTAAGCAAGGGCAGATTCATAGTTTAAATTACTGTCTTGACACATCATCTGTTGCTTTGTAAATTCACACAAAGAACATAATTTCCACAGTCTTTAGGAGACAAAGGATTACTGTTAGCCATCACTGCAGGCACTGTACTGATCTGAATCTAACTTGAACTGTGTAAACCTAAATGAGCTTAAAAGTAGCTACTAGAAACATTTCCTCATCAAACATTCAGACTGAGAATAATCTGAACTGAGTAACCCCATTTAGTGCTAATAAGATGCTTTTAGGTGTCAGGACTCAACAGATAAATCTTAGGGTGACATTCCCCAAACCTCAACTGTCTGAAATTGAGGATTTTTTAGCATTTAATGGGAGTAGGTTTATGCCAGTGATTAGGAAAATACTGGAATTCTGTCCACTTTGCCACCTGAAGTGCCTATATTTAACTGTATTGTTTCTGAACATGATTCTCATTCTAGGTGTCCTTGATTTGGCGCTCCTAACACATATGAATACATTTATAAATAAGCACACACATCCCTTCAAGGATTTTGTACCTGCTTGATGTCTCTCAGTTGACTTCTCACATCCCCAAATACAATTATTTATGAGTGATCTTGGTGAGCATTCTTTGTGCCAAGATGGTTGCTTCTGGAAGAAGCCAAAAGAGCTGAAGTCAAGCAGACACTTCTGAACTTCTCCTCTGGTGGAATCTCAATTCAGCAACCAGACTGACTTGACCACACAGATCTGGATCCTTCCTAACTTAGGACTGACATATCAATGCCTAGACATTCTGGCAACTACTGTAATGCCACCTTTCCATGTACTAAGAAAAAGGTAAGAAGGAAAGGAGCTTTTTGTGCATTGGCATTTCCTTTACACGAGGGCCATCATATTCTAAGGATTTTCCCACAGAAAAGCTTTGTTGTTTTCTCTTGGCAAGAAAGAGCTACTGATTTTTCAGGACTAGCAGCAGGTTGTGTGGTATAGTTAGGAAGTCTTTGGAGCAGTTAGGTGAGATTCTTAGAGTATCAGGTGTTAGAACAGACCGCATGGCAGGAGCAGGAATAATCCTGGGTAATCTCCTAATGCAGGGAAACCAAACCAAAGTCACCTCCCCCTGCCATCCCACCTGGTGCAACTCTGCTCAGAGCTTTGGGCCTCATTATGCATGGGAGAAAATAAAACTTGTTTACTATTATACCCTCCAGGTACCTCAAATGACACAAAGTACTCCAATGTCTCTGTTTCTAAGGGAATGAGTCACTCGTGTTGTTCCTGTGGGGCTTTGATGCAACACAGTCATAGCTGAGCTCGACCATAGGACGGCAATGTCCTCTTGGAGGATACTGGGTGCTCCACCCCAACTCAATCCATCCCATCTGCCCAGAGGTGCTAGAAAAGGAAAAAAAATCAAAACCAAAACAAAACAAAAAAACCCCTGCAATTGCTTTCTCAAGAGGCAATATGTGTTTTTAAAAGTTAGTACATTTTATCCCTCAGAGAGAAGGTTTAGTACTTTTTTTCCATTTAAATGAGCATAACTTAAACAGCAAATGCTACTTTTTTTTTTTTCCTCAAACAATTTGCTGGTTTACAAGGTGCACTTTGCTTGGGCTGTATTTTTGAGATATAGCTATGTGGACGACTTTTTGTTTTTTCAAAATAATTTTAAAACCTTTCTAATCTTCCACTTTGCTCAGAAGTTGGTGTGAGCTGCCTACCAACAGGAAAGAGACAAGAGAAAATAATGAAACAATAGCCAAAAGTCTCATATTCACTATCATCCCTGTATGAACATTCTCTAAAGCCAAGGGAAGCAGCTAACCATTGGAAGCACTTCCTTTTCCACAAAGGTATATTAAAATCAACATATGCTCATGCAGGCCACTGTGGTAAGTGGGTGATTAACTGCTTTGTGCTAGATTCTAAAATTTGTACAAAGCATTTTGCCTTCCCCATCTTTGCAATCTATCCTCTTTTACTCTGTCATAAACACCTGCTGTTCAGACAACTGCATTTAAGATGGGCTTAAACGTCCTAAGACTGGGCTAAAACACTGTAATATCAGTCTTAAATTAGAGCCTGAGCTGGGCCCAGGAAAATGCCATCCCTTTGGGAGGCACATCAGAGGGGCTGGGGGAGCTGCAGTGAGGGCAGAGCCAGACTGGAGGAGCTGCTCTGCAGGGCAGGGAGCCTTGAGAGGTGACAGAGTCCCAGCAGGGGACAACAGAACAGTGCCTGAAGAGATGTGGGTGCACTTACACCCGGGGAAAGCCAGGAGGAAATGGGGTGAAAAGCATGAGCTGCCTGCACAGCAGTGAATTGAAGAGCCCTTCATCCTGCAGGGTTTGGGGTCTCTGGAGGCAATGGGCACTGTGGCTCTGGCTGTGCAGGGACAGCTTTCCTGCACTGGGACTGCCACAGAGCACTGAGGGCTCAGACACAGCTGATGCCAAGTGCCCAGTGCAACAACTCTCTGAAGAAAAAGGCATTTCTCACCTGCCAGGCTCCACAGGGGTTACCTCCAACAGGTCTGACATCTCAGGATCACCACTTAGTTTGGACTGAGCAGCACATCTGTTCTGCTCTTCTCTTGTAGAAGATCTTTTGTTGTCTCACTCAGCAGAGATCATGTTAAGCCCAGAATGACTTTTACTGCATCATCCTCTGGATGAAAACCCTTCCATCATGTACTGTATTAAAGACATTATTAACATCCATGGCAGAAACACGGGCTGGGTGACACCTCCTGTGTGAAGTTGATTCATGATTGTGCTAAACCTGGGTCTGGTCCAGCTGACACAGGCAGCTAAGTTACTGCACTGCCAGTTTAATATTTTGCCATCTGCTAACTGAGAGCTCTGCTGCCTGCTGGGTCCCATAAAGACTTTTATTTATTACATTATACATGGCAACATCTGCCACAGGATTCAGCTCAGCTCAGCTCCCTAATTAAACAAACAAACACTACATCTCCTGTACATGATTGGGTCTAACTATTATTTATAAAATCTGAGATAGGTATTTAGAAGGTATGCATTATCTGTTCCAGATGAATAACTACCCCTCCCACCATTTGGGAGGGACTGTTAGAATAAGCTCAAGGGTCTCAAACACTCCATTTTGCTATAACAAAGCAACAAGAAGTTATTGCATTTGTTGTTGTTTTGCTCTTAATTTATTCCTTAAATTATTCAATTTTACACTAATTAGAAAAACCAGATTATTTCAAATTCTTGTTAGCTCCTCTCCTGAGTACTGTCTGTAAAAGCAGAGGAGAAGACAAGAGACTTCCTCTGTGTTTGATTTCAGAGAAGAGACCCAACCTAAGCAACATCATACCATCAGCCACCACCAAAGGCACCATGAATCCCTGCCCAACTCCATTTCAAACTTAATTGCAAAGGGAGGAATCCCTGAACAATATCACTGGCTACACACCTACATCGAGGCTCTCCCATCTGTTCCAGGCACCTGCAGTTAAATCAAACTGGGAGAAAACCTGGATGAAATCCAGGCCTGAGGAATTCAGTAGGAATGTCCCAAGTTCTTCATGTGGTTTTTTTAATCAGTCCTAAACGAAAAGTTAAATTTTATTTAAACTTTAACCTTTCTTTAATCAATCTCTATTATTTTAACAAATCTCTTATTTTAAAGATTAAAGAGTATCTACAATTCCAAATATGCCAGCTCTCAAAAAAAAAAAAAATTCCCAGGTTTAACTTTCAAAAATCAAATGGACAGAATAGCAGAACTAGAGTTACATTTTCCAGTCTTCCGCTCTTTCATCTGAGTTCTTGTTTACTGCATTCAGTTGCAAAAAAAAACCAAAAACCACACCCAACCAGATAAACCAAACAAAAAAAAACAAAACAAACACCCCGCCCCACCTCCCCCCAAAAAAAAGGAAAAAAAAAAAGCCACTACACAAGCCTTCTGTAGGGGAAAAAAAATAAAATCCCTTCTTAGCTCTAATTCTTTAAAAATACATTGATCTTGGTTTCTTTTTTAACCAAGTCCAGTTGCCCCCAGTGCCTCTGTCACACCAAAGCAGTTCTTTCATTGTCTCTAAAAATTTGACCTCATTCCTCCTTCAACCAATAAATAGAAGCCATTTAATTTGCACCCCAATGACAGGAGTGAGCTGGCTGCCAACACCCCCAGTCCCTTGGGGCAGAAAGTCATCCCAAAGGAAATAATTGTTTTATTTATGACAGCAACATTGATTTTTTACAGTTAAAATCGTTGCTTTTACAGTATTCTTGCAAGGTCACTGATACCACAGAAATTTTTTATGGCTACACTTTGTGTTCAGGACCCACCCACTGCCAGGCCAGGACGGAGATCCACAGGATGGGGATCCCAGCCCTGCAGCTCCCTCAGGGGGCTGATTCAGGGCCACAGCTCCTCTCTGAGGTGCCAAAATAGGCACCTCTACAGCCACAGCAATTAATCAGGAATATAACAAGGCTGCCAAACCATCAGCTGATAAATAGCTCCACACCCTGAGCTGTTCAGGAGTGACTTCACGGACTGCCCACCCACCTTCACCTCCCAGCACTACACAAAGTCCTTACCTAACAATATAAAGCTCCACTGTACAATTCCTTTGTCACAACACAAATAAGACAAGATCATAATAAACAACTTATCAGCTCCATGATCCATAGCACCTATATATGTAACATTTATAAAATTCTTTTTATTTCCAAGACTGGAAAAAGTGCCAGTTCTACATATTCAGATTAAACAAGATGTGCTACATGATATGTTTGATATAACTGCTTTTATTTAATTTTTGAGTGTAACATTTGGATATTTACAGGCTCAAGGAAATTAGGAATCTTTTTTCTGTACCACTGGCACAATGAATTATTTATAATTCAATCATCACAAACAGATGACCCCCAACAACATGGGATCTTTATTATCTCTCTTCTCTAGTTCAAATATTAAGTCTGACATTGCTTTTCTTAAGACCCTGTGTTCCTTTGGCACAAAAAGAGGTGCTGATAAAGAGGCAGAAGCCTAATTACTTGCACATGAAAAGATGAGCACATCTGCCAGGTGCTGTCAGCAGCCACCAACAAAGATCGGGCTCAAAGAGATGGAAATTGGCCCTTGAGATGACACCTCCCTTGTGCCCAAGGAGCCTATGGGCACACTGCACACCTTCCCAGGTAATTTTTAATTTAAAATGGCACTTTCCTGTTCTGGCCTCAGCCCTGGTTTCAAGGGAATTCAGGAGCTCATGGCATTTGGGTGAGAATGGCACCCTCCTGCCCCACTCCCCACACCAGGAGCTTCCTGGGCAGCAAATGATGCTCTGGAAAGGGGGAGAGGACAGAAGGGACTCCTGATGTGACATCCTCTGTGTCCCGGCAGGTGCACGAGTCAGTGTCTGGAGGCTCTGTGCGCTGAGCCAGCTGAGTTGATGCTGGAGGAACAAGTGCCTGTGAGTTTGTTGTGTTACACTGCCTCTTAACACCTCACACATCGTGGGTGAGCGGGACATTTCAAATACTTAAGGAGATATTAACAGAATTTGACAATTTGCCTCATCCAAACCGTGTCCAGCCCTGAGGAGAATCCCGAGAAGAGTTTGTGACAGAGCGCCTCAGCCAGGAGGGAATTGATCTCGAGGCCTTGCCAATCAGGCAGGCACTCAGAGGGGGATTGCTGCTCCTGGGTGACAGAGCTGTGCAGCATGTTTGTCACCCTGCCAGGGCTCCCCTCTGAGGAGCTGTTTGTGCTGTGCTCATCCCGGCTGTGGCTCCTGCGGCCGCTGGGTCCGGCTGAACCAAACCCCGGCCTTCCCTCACAGAGCGGGAGATTTTCCCACTGACACAGCAAATCCTTCTTTATGCCACATAATTCCTTGGGCTCCTGGGTCAGTTCCCAGTTCAGTCAGGAGCATACCCCTGAGGTTTCCTCTCCTAGTCAAAGGGAGCAGCTCATTTCTGTTCAGAACTGCTGTGGTTTAACCTCAGCTGGCAGCTGAGCCCCTCACAGCTGCTGGCTCACTCTCCCTGCATGGACTGGGGTGAGAGCTAAGAACTAAAGGGAGAAAGCTCATGGGCTGGGACAAGGACAGTTCAACAGGTAAAGCAGGAGCTGCACACACAAGCAGAGGAGGAATTCATTCAGCACCGGCCATGGGCAGGCAGGTGTTGAGGAGAGCAGGCCTCCATCACTGCTATGGTGTCCTGGAAGGAGAAATGCCACCACTCCAAATGTGTGTGTGTGTCACCTGTCCCCCTCCTTCCCCAGCTTTATACACTGAGGGCCACATCCTGAGCTCTGGAACATCCCTTGGGTCACCTGGGCTCAGCTGTGTCCCCTCCCTGCTCCTGGTGCGTCCCCAGGCTCCTCACTGTGGGGTGAGAGCAGAAAAGGCCTCAGCTCTGTGCTGAGCAGAAATAAACAAAACATCTCTGAAATATCAACACTGTTTCCAGCACAAATCCAAAATGCAGCCCCTAATCAGCTACTGTGAAGAAAACCAACTCTGTGCCAGCCAAAACCAGCACAGGCATCACTGCTGGGAGATGTCCTGTTGACAGGATAAGCCTCTCCTCACAGAAAGACAATTCCAAGAAGGTACATGCACAATTTATTCTAATTATCTCCTACAGAAAGCATGAGAGTTTTCTGTGTAATTGTACAGAATTCTAGTCATTGCACAAAGAATTTTCTCCAGGTAATAGATTCCTACTTTTTGCAGAGGGCAGGGAGGGGGGGCAGTTACATTCAGTAGAGAATTTTTCACAGAAATTCCCTCAACTGTAGCTCTACTAAATTCCTTTTGGTTCAAATAATAGAACTCAATTCCCAGACCCCTCTCTGACCCAAAGAGCCCTAAATCTGTATCATTCTGCACTTTTCATCCACAGATTTCCTTGAAAGCACTGACCTACTTTTCTCTTGCCAAAATACTAAATAAGAGTGAAAATAAAAGAAACAATCCTATCAAAAAACATATTGAAAGTAACTGCTGGGACTTTCACTTCTGAAGTCATACAGAATACAACTCCAAAAAATGACAAGTGAAACTTCAGTCTATTGAAGAGAAAATTGGCAAGAATAACAAAGTTCTCCCTGAAATGGCTGATTGAGTATGCATGGAAAAGCTAGATAAACATCACATGATCTCCCTGGACCCTCTAGACATAAACAATGCAATTAAAAGGAAACATTTACTTCCACTCTCGATGGTATTACCTGAGGGATAGCAGATGCCAGATAGTTCAGTGTTTATTAGAAGCAAGTAGCAAGTTTGGCAATTGGAACTGGCTCAACCCTCTCTCACATTTTTGTAATTTTATAACACCATATGGTCACTACAGATCTCTGTGACAATCTCCTGGTTTAAGTTCAGCTGCTTCACAGAACATTGAAGCTGAAGTTAAGCATATTGAAGATATAACGGTAAGCAACAAAGATATTTCTGAGAGGGCTGCAAAATCCCTGAGAAATGCAGATTGCCATTTGAATGAGTCAGTATTTGTTAATAAAACACTTGGTACCTTTGGGCTTCGGGTGTATGCTGAACCCCAGCCTCACAAGGCTGGGCTGAAGCACAGCACGACCCTGAGGTGCTGCTGAGCCCCCCAAAGCCTGGTGACACACAGGGCTGCTGGCAGCTTGGGAGATAAGCACAGTGACAGAAACCAGCTCGACCTCCACTGCCTGCATTTACATTCAGTAATCCAGTTTCAGTATTCCAATTTCCCTACTGCCAAGGAAATTACCCACGGGCTGATGCTTTAAAACATTGGCCTGCTCATAGTGGAGCCCTGCTCCTAAAACCAAATATGAGCACTGATGCTGGCTAGAGGACAGGCAACTCCAGTCATGGTCAATTGGCTTAGTGGGTGCCAATCAAATGCCACTGACTTCCCAGGGAATTGAGGGCAGCTAGAGCTCCAGCTAATAAAGTCCTACATTTACTGGATTATCAACAAAATGTATTTTCTAAAAACGCAATGACACAAGTATGACACAGCAATTGGTTTTGCTAGCAACTTATTTAACTGTATAATTTATTGATGATATCTACAGCAAGGAAAAGTATCCACAAGTCCTTGCTCCTCCAAGGCTGAGAGCATAAATATATAAATCACATGAAACAGAAAAACTCAAGAGAGTATTTAAAGCCTGCGCTTTTTTTAGCTCCACAGACTTAAACAACTTGACACTATGGTAATGCAATGGGTCTGGGCCTCATTAATTTTTAATCAACCTTTATCCACCATAGCTTTTGAAACGAACTGTTACTAATGATGAGTCGTATGTCAGTCTAATGAATGGGATGCAAACTTCCATTAAAATAATGAAATTAGCATGTTTGACTTTTGTTCCAGTTCCATGGCACACAGCCCCAGGTAATTACAGTTTGCACTGCTTGCCTGTATTAACGTCTGTTTATTTACTTAAGGTCTTTAGTCAGGACATCCCAATTTAGCTCATGTCAGCTGTTTTTTGTGAGTCTAAGAGTATTTGTCTTATTAACAAAGAGATAAATACATGCAGGCAGTGCAAAGTGCTAAAACATCAATTATGCACACATGGAACATTGTGAAAAAACAGAATAAAATAAGCACACAATCCCTATTGATATAAACACATTCCAGTGTTTCCCTGTGGCAGCAGCAGTTACTTTTGGAAAATGGAACAAGGTCTGAAAGGCATCTTTGCTGGGTATAATTTGGCCTCTTCCAGCAAACTTTGCCCTTTAAGATCCCAAGTATAGGCTAAAAAAAAACCCCAAAACTAAATTTCCAAATATTATTTTGCTCTAGAGTACAGGAGTCATGACACACTGCAGTGACCTTGTTTTTAAAAATGTATCACCCTGGCTCAGCAATGTGCCCCGGAGGAATGAAGGCCTTTCTGACTAACTTGCAGTGAAAAGCTGTTATCAATATGTTATTACATAAAAATATGTTACAGCATCAATAGCCTGAGTAGGTCACATTCCAACCTCACAACAGCTTCTTCCAAAGTTCCTTTGGCAAGCCCCTACATCCCATAATCACAGATACCATCTGAAAGTGATGTAGATCAGCCCTCCAGAGATGATTTTGGAGCAGCTGAGGTTTTGGTGTGAGCAAGCTCCCGTGCACAGCAGATTTACCTGCTAACAGAGGACTTCCTAAAGAGCAGCCTCTCCTTTATAAGACTAAAATAATCTGCCATAAATAAGCTCAAGTGCCAAAGCCAGATCTGTTAAAGGATGAGCCATCACTAAAGCTACCTGAGAAATTAATATAAGTTTCTGTTGTCTCAGAGAATGCATAATTTTTATACTTTTTATGTCTCTTAGGCTTTCAGTGAACAATTCTGATCAGTCCTGAGGTTTACAAACAATGCTGTGTATGACTCTGCAGAGAGCCAGCAGCCACTCCTGCTCAGCCCTCCCAGGCTGTGCCCCAGGAACTGAACCCTCTGCAGACACAGGGCCTGCCCTGCAAACAGAAAAAACATTTTCCACTCACACACTCAGAGGCACAGCCAGGAAAAGCCATGGATGCTCTTTCCTGGCATGGCAGGGAGAGCCATAACTCTGTCTACCAGACACAGAATATCTCACCTGAAGAGCAGACAATGAGGAATTTAACTGAAGACATCTTCCTCAAAGAACACCAATATCGCCTAAACCCAAGTTTTTCCCACACTTCCCATTTTTTCCCCAAAAGTACACAGAATATTGGTCAAGATTCTCTCCCCAGTACCTGCCTGGACTCTGGTCTGTGAAAACCCAGAGAAGACAATTTCTCTCTTCTTGCTCTGACTGATGGATCCTCACCTCTTCCTTCCCAGATCCTCCCAGAAGCCTCCAAAAGATCTTTTCTCTCACTGCTAATGGAAAAGTTCACAGCTTTCTAACAATCTGCACAAGGCAAGGAGAAAAACATCTTTGCCTTTTACATGTTTATGAATTATGTGCTTGCAATGAATTGTATTGACAAACACAAAAGTCCATCATTATTTAGACAGAAACTCTCACTTTCTGAATTCATTCTCAAATTGAGCACAATAGGAATATCCGTGAAACAGAATTTTTTTTTTTTTTCTTTCTTTCCTCAGACGTATCCAGCCAGCAATAAACAGAGATCTGGGACAAATACAAGCCAGGAGAGAGCTTGTGATTTAACAGGATTTAACAGGAAAGACTCTGTATTACCCCAGCTGACTGCTGTAAAAATAAAGTAACCAAAGAAATGCAGGTTGAGTGCTGCATCCAGTGTCAGTCACCATGTCAGAGCTGACATCAAAGGCTGGATTCTCCCAGCTCAGAGCTGACACTTGACTGACAGTGCAAGTGCCAGCTTGAAAACCCATCAAAGCCAGCACTGAAAGGACATGCTGTGCTCACACAGGACTGCCTGACCTGCAGGAGAGATCAAGGAGCTGCCTTCCTGTCCTGCTCAAAGCGCATGGGATTTGATGACCATCTGACTAATAAAAGTCACCCTTGAATACCTTGTGGGGGTTTTTCCTGAACATACAGAGAAGACAATGTTAAAATAACTTTTGTAAAAAGACGGAACAAATGCAAAAAATTATCAGGTGTGCTTTCCTTTCTATTGTTATCTTCCTCCTGAAAAATAAAAACATTGACTTTACCAGATACTCTTCCTGGGAGAGCCAGGCAAAATAAACAAGCTCATGTTTCTGGCTTGTCCCTCTCCCCACCGAAGGACAATTGATCTCAGGTAACTTGATTTAGCTCAATCTGCAGTCTCTCTTCTTTTCTATTGCATTAGGCCCCAATCTGTCTTTCAAATTACCTTTGGCAATTAACTGAGGTGGCTAATTCAGGAGCTTAATTGCTCTCTGTTAGTCATGTAATCAATATAAGCAAACCTCTGCATTAGCATACCAGGTAACTCTGCTATCATAGTTAACGTTTTCAGGGTTTGATTCAAGCCTTAGAGCCCAACAGCCCCTACTAGAAACAAGTCCAGGTGACTTTCTCACATTAATGCAAAAGCTTAGCACAGCAGGGAACCAAGCTCAGACACCCAGGGACCTACACCATCACTTCTACCAAAAATTATTTCCCCTTTCACCAGGACCCCTGACAGAAGGTCACACAAGTGATTCCTGACCAATTCCTGAGAGAATTCCTGTACCTCAGTCTGTCAGACAGGGTGTTCCTGTGGCTGGACTCTTACCTGATGCTTCAGGGAGGATCTAGAAACAGATAATCAGGTGTACAAGAGGTCGGTTCCCAGCTCTCATTCGGTCAAAGTGAGCTTGAACTCTGAAACACAAGGGTTTTTTTTACTTTTTCCAAAGACTGGTAGATTAAATAGTCCTGTTACTCTTGTGGATTCCCAGTTCTAGCCTGAATTTTTAGACCCCAGTTAACCCTTGTGGCACTGAGTCCTGTGCAGTGAGTGAGAATCAATTTCTTTTGCCATGTCAGAATTTCCTGAGCACCAAGTAAAAGGTATTCAATAGTATTTGAAGGTAAAAAAGAGAAACAAATTTTGTAATTTAAAAACACCCTGAATCAATTATCTTTTCAATTACCATAAAGGAATCAGCTTTCTAAATGTCTCTTTATGTAACTGTTCCCTCCTCCCCAAACCTGCCCCAGTTCTGCAACAAATTTGGAGACAGACAACTGCAGCTCACTGTGCTCTGACATCTTCCCAGCTGGATCATCCCTTGTCACATTTCTCATGCATGGAAAAATTGTGGTTTTTCATTGCAGCTGCACATGAAGTACCCCACAGTGACACCTCAGTGTCAGACCTGGACAGATATTTAAATCTCTATATAGTGCTTTGTGTAATTTAAGTTTTTCCTCTGGTATGTACTAGCAACAGCTGCATTTAGCAAAATCCATCACTTTTCACTTGTTTCACAAGTCCCCCTGAGTGAAACCCTCAATTCAAATTAGGTCTCAAAAATTAATGAGTTGCATTTGCAAGAATTGCTGTATTTTTAAAATAACATAAAATTTGTAAAGAATAATGACTGCAGAAACAAATAGCTAAAATAAGGTATTTAGGAAATGTATTTGCAAAGTTTTATGAGCTTTTCTGTAGCATATGCTAGCAGTTAGAATTATAAAAACTAAGATGAAATAGGAAAAATATTTCCTTTCTTCTGGCAATGCATAAATTGCCTTTATTTAGAATTACTGCCATAACTTTTCAGTACTGTCAACAGTTAACAGCATTCAGTGATTACTGTGAAGAGTAAGACTCATTTATAACATACCATAAATACATAAGGAAAATCAATTTTTAAACGTCATTAAGCACTATTCTACAGCTCTCTTAAAAGAAAAAACCAAAAACCAAAAAACAAATATTCTTTTCCTTGAAAGATATTTGTAACATTACATCTGAACTAGCAAAATGTAAAAGACCAGCAGTTCTGAGTCAGCAAGATGACTGGAAAGGGCTTCACACCAGGCTCCAGCATTCCTGGATTCAGGATTGATCTCTGAACTATCCATGCCTCAGTTCAAGGGACACACACTCACAAATGTACATATTTCACAGAAACACAGAACCAGCCAGGCTGGAAAGGACCTCTGAGATCAAGTCCAACCTATAACCAAACACGACTTTGTCAACTAAACCTCCTTCTGTCTTTTCTGTACAGGTAATTTCTCTTTTTTAAATGAGCAGTGACATGACAAAGTTAACTGCAAATTCAACACAATATATTGCCAGGTATTTTATGGTTTGCAACTCTTTCCAGACCCACCTGCTCCAGAAGAAGCTCATTTCTCTGCAAAACTTTGTTTTACCATTCTGTCAAAGAAAAAAATTCAGGAACATCCTTCTATAATCCAAGCAGTAAGGGTTTACAGGCATTATGTGACCATAAACAGATATCAACTAATTAACCTTTAGCATTTAATTCAGCCAGTGTGCTGAACTGGGCAGACAGCTATAACTGCAGATTACCTCAACAATTGTACAGAAAGATAATTTTGTGTGAAAAGCTGCTTAATTTCTTTTTTTTTAGGTAGAACACATTTATGTATGTTCACATTCCATATTTACATGGTTTCCCATGTCAGTTTTAGGAGCCCCATCAGAGCAGTAAGGTCAGTGTAGGTGCACAGACACCCATGGGGCCATGCCCAGCCTATCCCTTGGCTACAGGGAAATGGGGAAAATCCACAAGCCTGGCCTGAGTTTGCAGGGCTGGCATAGACCTGCCTTGGGATTTCTGCCTCACCTTTCCTGCTAGCACTAACTCCCTAAATGCCAACCATAAATTTACTTAACAGGTTGCAAATGCCATGCTCATATTTGCTCAGTCTTCCAGAAGTTCCTGGGAATGCAGACAGCATCATTTTTATTGCTGCAACAAATAACAGTGAATTTTCATTGTCCCAAGGTTCTGCCTACAACTGCTGCAGGCAGACAGGTGTGTGTTCCACAGGCAGCCATCCTAAAGCTCCCAGCTCTTCCCAGCTGCTGTCAGCCCAGCCAGTGATTTCCAAAAGGTATTAGAATATTCAAAGCCACTTCCAAGCAGATTAGGCATAGGCAGTAAATCATATGAGATTAATTTGGCAAAACATTTTTATCCTTTCATGTGCAGCTGTTCAAACGTCTGTAGCAAAAGGGATTGTTTCATTCAGCTCTAATATTTGGATTTACCTTTGCAACACAGAGGTGTGGAAGGAATGAAGAGAGATCAAGAAACTCAAGTTTTACCCAGTATGCAAAACAGTGGGTTTGTTCTAAATCTCTAAAGCACACACACATACCCACATTATAGGCATCCTCCCTGAAAAAGCAGTGGGAAACTCCAGGATAAGAACAGATCGATGAACACAAGGTTAACAGCAAGAAGCAATTTAAAAAAAAAAAAAAAAAAAGTGGGTTTTTTTAATTGTAAAACCTAAACAGTAAAAAATGAAAAGGCATATGATAAGCAGGAATGGACTCCACCTGCCACATAAACACCAAACACCAAATTGCAAGCACACAAAACCTGGATTCTTAGTTATTTGCTCACCTGAGTTCAACTGAAGTAAATTCAATTCAGATTCAAATTCCAATTTTTGAGAGACTATTTTTTTCTTAATTGAACTAGAGTTTCACTCTTCTAGCTGCTTTTAAAATTTAAATATAATCTGTGGACATGGGATGCCAGCTCTGCAGCTGGACTGACCTGCACTTGTGTGCTCTGATACAATACAAGCCAATAAATATCTTCTCAGACATCAACAGGAAGAGAATTTTTGCTCATTGATCAGCCTGCCCACTGCACCCCACATAAAATGGACATGAATCTCTGATAACACATCTCATGACAGATTAACCAAATTAAATTAACTCTGCTCTGACAACGAGCTTTGATTAGGCTCCCTGCTGGTCCCCAGCATTTACAGGTGCTGGCAAAAGGTGCTTCCTGCCAAGCTTCTGAATGGTGAAAATACTTGCACAAACCACAACCTAACCTTCATGAGAGTTTGCAAGGGTAATTCCTGCCCTTCTCACCTTTAATGTGAAAGGAGTAATGAGGAACACTAAGGCAACACAAGAGCAGATATCATTTTAATTGGAAAGAACAAAATGTGCTTTCAGGTTGCACAGTGCCAGGCAATACTTTCAGGTTAGCCACCTCAGTTCTCCCCAAACTTCCTGTCTCCATGCATTAAGCAGTCTCTGTTTGAAGAGTGTCATATATTCCATAGTTTATTTCAGGATACTCAGATACTTATATTAGAGCAGACTGACTACACTCCTGAAGAACCCAGCTGTTTCATGGTAACAAATGAAATCATCACCCTAAAGGCCATTAACACTTCAGCAAGAGCTCTTTCCATTGGCATCAAACATACTTTGGGTCAGGCCCAACAGGGGGATAGTAATTACCAAGATTTCATGAAAATAAAATCATTTCTTACCCTACCATCTCCCTCCAAATTCTCGTCCTTCTACTCCCTGCTGTCCTGCAGCTATCAGCATTGAAATGTGGTAGCAAACTCTTCCTCCTAGACAGAGCCAAACCCATAAAACAAGTACTTAAATGGAAAACAAAGCTGCGTTATGATAACTTTTTAGCAGCAAGGTACCATATTTCAAGTGCAAAAGTGTGTACAAAGGTTAGAAAGCTGCTGGCTTTTCTCTACAGAAAATATAAGACCATTTGCTGAGGTACTTTTTAAGGCAGAGAAACCAATACTTTTGAGCTTCTGGTTCACTTCCTCAAATATAATTACCCAGCCTTGTGAGCACAAACAAGATTTGTGCCAGTGAGCAGAAGAGCTCTTGAAGCCTCTCTGATTCAGGAGCCAAAGACTAACAGGGTTAATGAACTTTGAGTCCAGCCAACATAAAGTACAGCAGAAAACCAACCTATCTTGTGATGTTCCTGTCCAAACAAATCAATATTGTCCTTGTCACAATCTACATCAGCCCAAGGCCTCTTGTTTGGCTCTCCTGGGAAAGGCTGAGCAGGGGAGCCCAGCAGGTTTGGGCTCACCTGGCTGCCTGGGCAGGGAGAGCCTGCACACAAGTTCTGTGCTCAGTCTTTGTGAGCCTGGCTATTGAATTTATTCAAGGAAAAGGAGCTGCTTCCACTTTGTTTCCATGACAACAACCCTGAGAATTTTGTCTTCATATAAGTGAGTTATTGCTTTTTGTGCTTCCATAGCCTAGGCAGAAAAATTAACATAATATGGTCTCAAGGAAGACAATCAAATCTTCCTATCCTCCTAACACTCCTACAGACAGCAAGTTCTTAGATTTCATTACTAGAGGTATAAATGGGTTGAAAAACAATCTTCATTGTTTATTATGGAGAGATTTAATTTCAACCAAAAACTTCAATTAAAGATTCTTTTGCTGACCATGTGTGTGTACACATTGACAGAAGGGAATAGCCTGGTGTATTATTGCCTATTGCCTATCTATAGTCTTTTGAAAGCAGCTTTGGTATGCTTATCCATAACTTTTGGTCCCTGTCCCTCTCCATAAATGATTTCAACTTGTATTTATTGGTGATGCAGTCAAAATATTTTCAGTGCTACAAAACAAGTAAATTTTTCCAGAACACAATAATCAAAATCTATACAAGACAGACATTTAAAATATAAAACCACCACTTGTATATATCTTTGAATTACTCAGGCTAAATCTGTAGTGTATGCACCAAAACCCCACAGAATAAGTAAAAGGCTACAGGTTTCATTTCCATTGAACCAGCAGTGAAACTGCTCTCCTGTGAAAACAGGATTTGAGAGATCCTCATCACAAAAGGAGGACACTTCAGAAGAGTCTTGAACTGAACAGCTTGGTGACTGACATGGTTGAGAAAATATTTCAGGATATCTGTGAGAAATTCTAAGCAGTCCCACCAGAGAGAAGTCAAATGCATTCACTTTGTTTCACATCATTCAGTCCACAGTTAAATACTTTAGAGATGTGAATTGAACACAGGAAACAGCTTTTCAGGGGGGGAAATAAAAGGGCATTCTCTTTCCATCTCATTCAGGCTTGTCTCCTGAGTTACAAGAACCACCAGATCCCCACATCAGAGTGCTCCTAGCAAAGGACATAGATCATGAATAGAAGTAGCACTACAGGAATTTCACAGCACAGCTGGGACACTTTTCTCAAAAACAAGTGACAAGGTGAGACAGATCTCATTGTGTGCTATAAATTGTTGCAATTCCACTGCCTTCGCTGGAAGGCTTATTACACCAGCTGAAAATTTGGATCCAGACATTTTTATGGTTGTGGCTATCCTGGAGTTGACTCACAAGGAGCAGCTCTGATGGATCCTGGGCTCCTTTCAGCACTTGGGTTCACAAGCATGGCATTTATACTGGTATCAGGCATGTAAGTGAGCATGCTAAATCACAGAAAAAGAAATGCTTTAAGGCCAGCTGAGCAGGGGAATCCAACTCTGGAAACAGTAAGGACACAGAGATTTTTCTTCAATGAGAAAAGAGGGGAGGGGAGGAAAAAAAGCAAAGCACCCCTTGACTAAAATATGGTCAAAACATTGAAGAACCTGGAGAAGACAAAGGGAGGGAAGCTCCATCAGGTGCAGTGCTGGCAGTCACTGCCCTGTAAAGCACACAGCTGCTTGCACAGCTGGGCTGGCAGCCAGGAGCTGCCTTGGGGCTAACCCCAAACCTGGCTGACCCACGAGGCTATCAGGGTTATCAGAGTAAGGACACCAGCTCTGAGGAACCACCAAGTCTGACCCTGATTCCTACAAGGGAGGGGCATAAGGGTCACTGAGGCAGCTGAGCCAGTCAGACCCACTTTATAAAAAGTTACACTTTCAAACCCAATGGCTGAATATTCCTGGTTAGCATGGGGGGGGGAAAGATTGTTTCCATTAAACCCTCAACATGTAGTTCAGCCCAATCTGAAATCTTCAAACCCTGATAAATTCTGAATTATACCAGTAAATTTAAAATGCAGTGTGTTCTTAAAAGGAATAGGGGAATAGCAGGAATTGGCTGGTAATTTACATAGGAATAATAAATGCAAAAGTCAAACCAGATTTTCATTAGGAATCATTCTAGTCAGAAATGCAAGTGAACAAAGCCATGCAAACTATCACTCTGAAGAGCAAGAGCTGATGTCTGTGGGGATATAAAAGACTAGGAAACCATGAAGTGGCAGGAACAGATGGGGTTTTTTGAACTGAACTTCATTTAGTTCTAATCTCTCTAATTCCCATTATTATTTTTAGGCAGAAGAAGGTTTCATTTTCCAAACATAATTGCCTTGCTATTTTCTGTGGTATTGCAAGTCTCACATTGTATCCTTCATATATTATTTTTGCTCCTACATGATTTTCTTTTTTATATAATTTACCAAGGCTGATTCTTCTTTCTAATCTCTCTTCAATCTCCTATTTCATTGCTAAAATGCTGCCTTGAGATGACTGATGACATGTTTGACATTTACATTTTATTGGAAAGAATATAGATTGCATCTTTCTTATCTGTTCTTAAAATATTTCCTCCATTCTCTCACAACACATTTTTGGGGACAATAGTTGCATCCCCATAAATTTTCTCCAATTCATTACATACTTCTTTGAATACTGACTTTTCAAAGTTTAATATTTGTGTGCCATTACTCTTTGTACATATTGTATCCTCATGAATATTTCAAATCCAATAGCAGTATGATCACTCAACCTTATAAAAGCTCACCAGCATCTTATTTATCACACAAGTCCTGCTTCAGTTCCTGGGATTATGTCCAAAATATCCTCCGAGATTGTTTTCTCTTATAATTTGGATAAGCAAGTGAAAAACCCTTACACTAACACATGTATCATTTCCCAAGCATTAAGCAATTATTATTCCAGTCAAACTTGAAGCAATTGAAATCCTCTGTGATCAGTGCACCATCCCTTTAATGAGTCCCCACAAGTATTTCTTCATTTTCCTGCTTAGGATCATACCTTTAACCACTCCTGGAATCTATTTTAACTCCAGCAACTCAAGTTTTTTCTTACCAACTGAAGTCCAAACATGATACACCCCCTATATGTTCTTCCATTTTTCTGTGTACCCCAGCTGTAAAATTCTACAACATTGCATTGACTGGTATTCCTTAAAAACTTCTCAGACCCCTGATTTACTCAGGATTTTACTTCCAGCAACTCTCAAATAAGAGTGAAGGTTTAGAGGATTCTCTTTTTATTGAAGAAAGTGATTTACGGTCCCACTCTGAATTTTTTTTAAAGCATCAAAGAGCAACAGCTCTTCCTGCAGCTGTTACAGAGCAGGCTGAGGTGGGTGCTGTTTGCCCCAGTGATTTCACTCACTGGGTGACCTGTGGAGCATGAGCTGCTTGGTCAGGCCACAGAACTGTCCCTGCCACAGTCCTGGGTGCTGTGGATGCTGGCAGAAGCCAAGGCTGCTGTATCCTTCAACTCTCTCCTCCCCTCCAGCAGCTGCTGGGGCTCCTGCCACAGCTGCTGGGGCTCTGCAGAGGACCCAGCTGCCCCACACATGTTGTGAAAGGAACCCAAACCCCACCCTGCAGGCTGAGAGCCCCACCACAGCCATGGAGCTTCTGCAGGAGCAGACTTGCTGCAGAAGATCAAGCAGTACATGAGTCATTTCCAAACGATGTCATTATTGTATCCATCTGCCAAAATCTATGTCTGCTCACCAGAGAGTGCTGGCAAGAACAGATGAAGAACTGGCCAATTAATGAACTCTGCACACATCTGTTGGAAAAATACTGAATATTTTACCACCTGCATAGCAGAGAAGCAGCTCCAGTGAGGAGCCAACTTCAGCCATGTGAGCAGCAGCTCCCAAGAGACAAATCAATGGATGGGTGCAAAGCCCCTCTTGGCTTGAAAATATTTTTCACAAATTTATTTCTTACAAAACTCAGTCTTCTGGTAAGATCCACAAGCTGCCATAGGTTTAAGTGTAATTGTAGAATAATAGATAAAAAAACAATTTCCCAGACTAAGTAACAGGTGCCCAGGTCTATACTTGCTTCAAAAAGCTGCTCTGAAGCCAAGAGAGACAAAAAGCAATACAGAATTTCCAAATATGTTACTTTTCTATGCCTGCCTGAAAAAACCAGCTCAATGGACTATGACAGAACAGAGTTCTCACCTTCCAGATGAACAAGGCCATGAAAAGTCTGAAACTTCCCATGGCACAGTGTGGCATGCAGGAAGCTAATGAAACAAGGCAAGAAACCTTTTCTCCTTACACACTTTCTTTCAGATAAAGAAAATGCTTTACCCTGCACAGACACACAGTAAAACCTCCAAAACAACTGTGATCCTAGTTAAAAAAAGTCAGCTGCCAAATAGTACAGAGGGCAAATAAAAACTCTTTGGTTAGAGAATTCCACAGCTTCCAATAGCTTTATTTAGAATTCTAATCCCTCTAGGCTTCTCTAATTAAAATCAGATGAATTTCCAAGTGATGCCAACATCCCCAACAGCTCATATTCCCTGGGATCTCCATCATTTCCCTGATCTGCCAGTCACCTCTTGGTACCAATCACAAAAACTCTTCATCAAGATTCATCTCTCCAGGTTCACCTTCAAAAATTAAGGTCATTTACTCTCAAAGCTCTTGGCTGCTATCCTATATTATCCAAAGTTCCTCTTCCACAAAATTTCTCTGCTCTGGGATTGAAGAAAATAGGAACAGGGAGTAATAGGGGACTACATGCAAGTTTTTCATTTTTACACCACAGCCTTTTCAAACCCAGGGCAAGTCCTTTCCTGCAGCACCTGGACAGGCTCAAATACACAGAATGCACAAGGAAACAGTCACCCAGATGTCCACTTCCACACAAACTTCTCTTTTAAGACTCCCAGCAGATTTAACTGCTTTTCATTCGGTTTCTTCTCTTAAACACAAGGGAACCCCAGACTGCCTGATACACTTTTGTTTCTCCTTAAGGAGGCAGTTCCATTTCAGCAGCAGGAAAATCTTCACTGCACATTGTTTGTGAGCTCTTTTCTGATCCTCCAGCATGAAAGTCACTACATGGTAAGCTATTAATAATAACAATGGGGTGGCTATTTTAATTGTGTTTAAGTATCCGTCACTTACACTGCTCTTAAAAAACCATGTCTCAATCATTTCAGTTATCAAGGCAAGATAAAAATCAAAATTATATTTGGGAAAATCCAAACCTAGGTACAACAGTCTCACAGACACAAGATGGTATTTTCTAGGCTTCAAAGAAAAAGCAAAGGCCATCCCAGCTCTAGGAATTCACATTTAACTGAATCTCAGGGTGGAGCAGCCACCCTGCAGCCTCTGAAGAGCAGCACAAGAGCACCCAGCCTGCAGTCCCTGTACCACACCGTGTCCTACCAGGTAAAACTGATGGTGGTGCAGCAGAGGCAGTACCACAGTGATGCCCTCTAATATAACTTTAAAATAACATCAAAGTGTTATTAATAGGATTTCAGTGATTGGGGTCTTGAGCTTGCTCCACAGAAGTTAATTTCTCCATAAGAAAACAAGTAGCATTAAAAAAAAAAGGCAGCAAGACTGCAAAAAGGTATTTGTGGCTTGCACCCAGCTAAAACCAACAACATTCACCTTCTGCAGACTACTCAGATAAACAATTACCTTGCTCATCCATTCCAGTTCAGGTGTCTTTTCTGTGTGTGTTTGGTCTGAAGGCTCCATGAAGAATGTTATTGATCCTTTTAATGGGTAAGGACCTCACTAAGTGATGAACTGTCCACCCACTTTCCCTAATTAAGAAAAATCCAATTACCACACACAAGTGTAGACTGTGAGACTGTAAATATCACCCATCAGTCTCCAGGAGCTGCTACAACTGGCAATGTGTTCCCAAACCATCTGCACAGCAAAGGACTCATTACAAATGCAAAATGACTTGACAGCTTCTGAACTGGATTTCAGGACAGCAACTTGACTGAAAAGCATCAGCCCTTGGAAACGGTTACAAAGCACCTCCAAATTACCCACATTCTCATCAGGAGAGTGATGTGCTCAGAGAGGGTTTCCAGAGCCTGAAACAGAGTTCTCTAAGTTCTGTGGAACAGCCATACATATTGATCTTCTCCCCACAATCCCCAAGAGAAGATGAAGTGAGAAAAGCTCCTGCAGAGGTGGAAATGCAGAACAGCTCTGCAGAACACACAGAACCCATGGAACTGCCAGAGGGGACCAGGGCAAACAAGGGCTCATCCTGGAGGTGATGTGATGCCACACCTTGGAAACCAGGCCTCCAAAATGACACTTACAGGGGCAGAAGCCATGGGAAGGAACAGATGTGCAACATAAAATCAAGATTTGGGGGAAAAGGCAGGGATTGCCAGTGCAATGAGAAATATACAAAAAATCTTGAAATGAAAAAACATGCAGTGGAAGAAAAGATCCTCTTGAATAATTAAAGCAAGCCCTCCACTCCTCGCTACAATGCAAATCAAACTCAGGGCTCAGAGCAGAACAGGGTTTTATTTCCTCCCTTACTTCCATTCCTGAAGTTTTAGAACATTGCAATATGGTGGTAAAATTATTCTGCATTGATCAAAAGAATCTGTGGAAGGAGGACTACAGAAATTTAGATTGTCCTCCCCAGGATACAGTGAATATGTGTTGCCATGCCTGTCATAGATTACTCTAAGAAAAATAAGAAAATCATTCAAGTCTGCTTTATTAAATAGGCAGACTTAAAACTTCTTTTTAATTTTTTCTTTAAGCAATTAAAACAGCATCAAGGAGGAAAATTACAATAAAAGGTAAAACATCCAGTAAGGCAGACAGAGACAGTAATAGCAAGACTGACAAGCAAATTTATAAATGTGAAAGATGATACCAAAGAGACAATAGGAGTCTTAAGTAGTCAAAAAGATTCTGAAGACTGGATAGTAATAGAAAAAAGGGGTAAGTGGCCATATTAAAAAAAAAAAAAAAAAAAAAAAAGGAAGAAAATGAGAAAATAACTGTAAATGCCAGGGCTAAAAGCAAAGGGTAGGAAAAAGGATACATCACAAGGGAATTACAGGTAGAGTTGGGATATGGCCTAGAGAACTGCATTATATTTGTACCAAAGTTGGAAACCAGAGTGCCAGGAGGGAGATCAGGCCTTAGGGAGGGAGAGCTCCACCAGACAGGGGCAGTGTAAGGTTGTTCCTCTAAACAAGGCTACCACAACTGCTGTTACAGTCAAACTGTGTGCATTCATACAGAGCAGGGAAGGTCTGGGCAAAGGAATGCAAAATAGAAATAAAAGTCATTACCTTGTTCTGGCCAGCTGAAGTAATCAATGAAAGTTAGAGAAGAAACCTATAAACTTCCATACAAATTTTACATTATAACCCTTTTTTGAACATGAATAAGTGCCACAATTTATACCCCAAACACTGTTTTCCAGTGGTGTGTGAACACACCATAGGGGTGGGTCAGATCTTGTGGAAACTCGTGGTACCCAGAGAGAGGATCCTGTTGACACACACCTGTGACCACTGTGTGACCTCCTAAAAACATTCACATCATGCCAAATACAAACATGTTCTGCCTGGTGTTCATCTCCTAGACCAGGAATTAGGTGTGCTCTACACACCATGGGATTTGTATAGTAAGACACCCAGCAAGGGAAAACACAAAGTTAAGGAGAGGCAAGAGAAAGATGCTTCAAACACCAAATTTCGTGTCTTGATTTATTGATTTATGTAGTGAACAAAAAGTCATTCATCAATACTCTCTACATACCCTTTGTCTGCATAATTCAGTACTAGCAAATATTACCAATCAAGGTGATTTAAATTAATCTATATCTTGCAATGTTGATGGCAGATGCCATGCTTGTCTTACAAGGGTTGGCTTCATTTCCTTTGAAATTTGAACACAATTCACTTCCTTTGAATACTACAAGTGCATTTCATTGGAGGGATAAATTTTAACCAACTGAAAAAATACCTATTTAAAAACTACTTGCCCTCTGATGCCTTAGGTTTGTTTTCATATTTTTTGGATGCTGCACTGCCTTGGTGTGTAGCTCTGAGCTTCATGCTAGGTGTCAGTAAGTTCTCTTCCCAGGGCAGGTAGACGAAAAAAACCCCTTCCAGCTTGATACCAAGGACAACCATTACAGGTTTTGCAGGCCCAAAAGGGGAAAACAACAGAGAACTGAAGAGAGCAACAAGGAGGCTGGAACTGAATAACCTGAAGCTGCAACTGGACAATTAACTCCAATATGCAAATGGAGCAGAACTTATAAAAGTGAGAGACCTTGTGACTGGTCATGCATTTTGTGACCATTTTGGGTTTACCTTGGGTGTAGCCCTGGCTGGGCTCTTGTGCTGCCCAAGGTGGATCCATTGAGGCCTCCTAATTAATCTCTGCTTTATTCTTTAGCTCTGTCCAGCCTCTGTCCCAGGTCAGCCTCTCAAGGCATCGCCTGCACGCAGCACTCAGCCCCCCTACACCTCACCAGGACAGGGGTGGGTGAGGGCCACAGACACAAAAGTCTGGGAGGGTGCAGGCAGTGGATCAGCCCCTGTGTGCTCCATCCCCAAACCCCTGCACTCCTCAGGGCACACAGGATAACAAATACAATCAGCTTGACCTGCCTGGGAGTGCCTGCCAGGGATGAGCTCGGGAGCGTGGCTGGAGGTCAGCGAGACAGGACTGGGAATTGATGGCTCCACCAGGCAGCCTGGAGCAGAATTTATTTCCTCTGCTGGCAAGCACTAACTGTTCCTTCTGCTGAAGAAAATAGTCAGTAATGGAAATCCTGCCACCACCTTAATTATAACATCTCCAGCTCGGTGCCAGATTAATGAGTAGCTGTGGAATAACATTTTTAAAGTTTGACTAATGGTGATGTAGGTAATGGCTGAAGCATGAAGGCATCTGCACCCAGAAATGCTCTAGGCTTGGACAAAACTGTCCTATTACACCTGAAAATATGACCAAAAAAACAAAATTATGACTTGAGAATTGGGAAACTGATTTAAGGCATTTTATTTCCTTATGATGATCAGATATGGGAAACCACCAACACTTAAAAGAGAATATTTGACTTGAAAAATGCTAAATACCACATCTTTCTAAGAAAATGCAAATGGACAATTTAGGGCACCAATAACCGTGCATTAATGTTCTCTATTTCTGTGCAGACAGTGAAATAGGGAGGAAGCTTCTGACACAACATTACAATTCTAGTTCACTTTTTTTTCAGCAGCACCAGCTTCCACCAAAAAATGAAAACTGAACAGGAAAAAAAGACTTCTGCATAAAATGAAGATACACACTCATCTCTGAAATAAAAACCAGAGAAAAATGACATTATAAGCTTTCCTCTGTTCAAGGGACAAGTCCAGCAAAACTAAGGAAGATTAAATGCTCCAAATACATCTGTGGTCAAGAACCAGGAAAGGAAATAAACAAATACTTCCAGCTCATCTCTATGCATCATAAAACAAATTAAATTAGGTTTTTGTTCACTGTGTTGTGCAAAAAAGTAATTTCATCAAGAGTCAGTGTGATAAAGTCAGGCTGCTTCTCAATCCCTGCACAAACAACTTTTTCCTCAAAGGTTATCTTCCAAGGACATTTTAAATACAAATATATGTACATGAAGTTTATGCCTTTCATACCTAGCTTGTTTACTTCAAGTGTGTGCTGGGATACTAAACCTACCAATATTGTTGATATTGTTCTAGTTTATACATTTTATTAAAACTAAAGCTGCAGGAATTCTCACTGGCATAAGGGAAAGTGCAGTTTTTATGACTACCCACTGGCAGGATTAAAAGACATCCTGAAAAACAACCAATAAAGCTACAAATAGGAATTTTGTATATTAGCCCACAGTTTCATAAATATAATAGAAGAGTGGATATTAAGCTGATATTTACATTTCTCAATAAAGCCAGAATGGCAGAAGTAGAGGTACTCTGACAGTGCCTAAAAAACTTAGGCACTTAAAAAATTACAAGTTTTGCCAGTGACAGACTCCTTATAAACTCATTCCACATTCACATAATGAAGATGTAAAGTTTTCTTTTCTCCAGAGAATACAATTTTCAAATGTTTGCTTTATTCTCTAGGTAGATATATTTCATATTTATAAAGTCCACACCTTACCCTGACAAGCTTTAAGTGCTTTTTTAGGTGTAGTAAGGAGGTTAAATAGTTGCCACATTTTCAAAAAAAATGCAACAGTAGATGCAGAAATACAAGAGCAATTTTCCAGATGAAAGCTATGCTGCAAGAAATGAGTTGGCATACATAGATATAGAGATATATAGAGACATATATATATATATATATATATATATATATGACTATAGACAAGTAAGATTGATAGATCTATATTAAGCTTTTGCATTTTGACAGTAGGATAGAAATATGCCAGATGATTTAGAGATCACAGCAAAAATGTATTTGCAAGAGAAGCTTGCAATAAAAACTTCTCTCCAAGAAAAAAATCCTACCAAGCAAGGATGTCTGGGAAAATTTTCAATTACAAAGTTGAGGAGGGGGAAAAAATTTAAAAGCATGGAAATGATTACTGACCTCAGCACAGGCAATTAATTAACAGAAAGCAAGTTTTCCACCTAATTCAAGCTTCCCTTTCAAAAGGATATATAGTCCTTTGGCAAATATTTTTTACCCAAAGTTGTTGCTGTGTTAACAATAGCTGTTCTCAAATCTGCTGAATGTTACCTCTGTATTTTACATGGCAGCTGTTTGGAACAATGCAGCTGGAAAGCCATGGCATGCACAGGGAAGAGAAGAGCTGCTGGAGTCTCACCTGAGCCTGGAATAGAGGCCAGCACTGCCCAAGGGTTCATGTCCAGGAGGAGATTTTCTGTTCAGGTATCAGCTGGAGGCCTGTGCACCAGCCCATGGGCTCAAGGGCACTCAGCTTTCTGCAGAAACAGATTGGGGTTACCCTGCTGTCTCACAGCAAACAGCCCTGGACTGCTCCTCACATTGGCAATAAAAAGTTTCCTGGGAACAGATGAGCTGGTCTGACACCTCTGGCCAGCAGTGCCCCCTCCTGATCTGTCACCTTGCAAAGCTGGGCCCAGGTGCACACACCCCCACTGGAGAACTCCTCCAGAACTACTCAATTGTTCTCATAGTTTGTTTCAATTATTAAACTGTTCTTCTCTCCACCCATGAGTTTTACTTCTTCCACACCCAGTTCTCCTCCCTAGTAGGTGACAGGAAGGACAGGAGGAGTGAGTGGCTGCATGGTATCTTTCATCTGGGGTTAATCCACAACAAGATTGATTCCTGAAAATTTTTAAGAGGTGCATTTTTGTATTTTTTTTCTGGGTGGATGGATGGCACAGACTTAGCCAAACAGAACAAAGAGCTAATAAATATATAAGATTACATTATGCAATTACAACAAACACTCCTAACTATAATATTGAAATTATCAATGGGATACCATGGAAGTGTTTGAAAACACAGCATGTTTACCCCAATGAGACAAAAATGGACCAACACATATTTGTGCCAGCTAGAGACAGAGCTGCCTTTGGTTCAGCTTGAGTGAATCAGCCCAGCTCAAGCTGTCTTCCACCTTGTGCACACCCTGGCTGCAGCTCCCTCCTGTTGGGCACCGGGAGTGAATTCAAAGCTGCTCCCACTTCCAGAGAACTTCTAACATATTTCAGGTTCCCATTTCCAAGGTCTGCACACACCTTACACTTCTGCTTTCCCCTTCTACATCCTATTATGGTGCAAACATATCTCTTCCCTCAAACCCAAGTGTATTGGGAGAGGTTTAACTTCCATGAAAAAACTCCAAATACAGTATCACACAAACTGCATGTATGGATTTGATCACCACTAATGACTGGTCTTGCTACAAAACAGACAAAACAGTAAGTTAAAAACTGCTCAACAAATAACAAAAACAACAAATATCCTCACAAAATTCATCACTAAAAGGTGAGAATTTCCAAGCACAGGCAGCAGTCACAGTGTGTCTCAGGGAAATGTGAGATACCTTTTTCCTCCCATGCACACGAAGTGAGAGCACTGCCTCCACTGCCAAAGCATTTTGGAGACAGCTGAAGCTGGTGAATCCTTGAGTAACTCCCAGCCTGAGTGAAACTGGGTGTCACAGGCTCTGACCTTCAGCAGTGTCTCTAATTAAGAAAGCCTGATACTGGGAAGTGGAAAGAATTGTTTTGTTTGCAAGAAAAAGACAATTCTGTCTGTCTCTCCTGAAAGAGTATTTCTGCACATCTCTACATCTGGCAGAATAAGCTGAACAAAGAGCAGTGTTTGTAAGATAATTGAAATTTGGTTACAAGCAGAGGCAGACAAAGGTTAAAGACATAATTTTAACAATATGTTGTACTTTACATACAAACCCAGGTGTAACACCCTGTCATCTGCTCACAGCAATCTCTGTCTCCTCCCAGACTGAGCAAACAACCAAACCCTGTAAATGGATTGCTGCTAAAGCACAGGAGAGAGCTACAGCAATAGAGTATTTCCATCAGTTAATCACACATTTGCTCTGTGGTGACCCACTTTCAAATCACCTTGGGATATGCAGGAAATTATTTTAGTTACAGACTGCTAACAAATGAAAAAAGAAAGGTTAAATGAAAATTTGAGCCCTTTTTTTGCTTGTGCAAAATAGTCATTACCCAGATGAAGAGACAAATAAAATTATCAAGCACCACGTTCACTTATAACTAATGGAAAAGGTCTAAAGTTGGAAGCTTTAGTGTTAATTCCCCTTAAAACTTGAGGGTGATGACTTTTAAATGTTGCAGAATTCCTATGCCTGTATTGAGCCAAGGCTGGAATTCACCAGATGATGGGAGAGGTGTCCAGGTTTTCCCAGCTAAGCACAGGTGAGACCCAGAAGGCATCATCACAGATTTCAAAGAATTATTTCAACAGTCCCAGTACTTAAATTTGTAACCACTGTAAGAAGCCCAGCAATCAGGTGCCAAGACTGGGAACTGCTCCTTGCAATCTCTTTTCTTCCCTCTCTTCTCCCTTGCCTCACAGTATCACAATAAACAGAGAGAAGGTGCTCTTCACCTGAATTAAGAATAACTTATTGAACATCAGAGACAGAACAGGATACAGGTTTAGAGAAAATACAAAACTTCCTAAAGGTACAGGCTAGGCTGAGGCAAAAATCAGTAACCCTGTGAACAAAACGTTCAATTAACATTAAAAACAATGCACGTGTTAAGAGCTTGAGCTAAATTAATCACGTCTTCCATTTCAAATCTGTATTTGCATATGTAAACAGTGCAGCACTCACAGATTTATCTGAAATAAAATGAGAAAATGGGCAATTTCCCTCTAGAGGGGCAGATGTTTAAGTTGCTCTTGTGATTTTTCACAGATGTTCCCCTCCTAGTATATTTTAAATGGGATTTCTATCTCAGTTCTGAAAATCCACATTCTCATGCCAAAATGCAGGCAGCTGCTATAGGCTGTGTGCACATTTTGTAATACCTGCACAAGCAGCCAGAACCAGGAGCAAAGGACTTCTGCACCCACAGCAGGTGGGATATGCCCCACCTTGGCTGCTGCAGCTTTTCTGTGGTAACTAAGGACATGAGTGATGGATCTTCTCCACAGAGAGTGAAAATGGTGGGATTCATTACAAATATCACAAAATAGCACGAGGCCCCAGAGCACAGAGTCTCCTTGTTCTGAGCATTGCACAGTCTGGCACGACCACCCTGGGGCAGAGGCTGTTTAAAGCACCCACCCTGATGGAAACAAGCATGGCCATCCTGCTTTTGCCAGGCTCAGCACTCAGGAGAAGGACAAGCAGGGTGGGAGGTGGTCAGGACAGAGCCAAGGGCTCTTAGGCAGCCCTGGACCAGGGCTCTCATAAGCAGTCAAAGCAAACACATAAATACATGAGAACCAGGACTGCAGGATTTTCTTCTCTGGAGTTTTACAAAAATAATTCAGTTGTAATTGGAGAAGCTGGGATTCATGGAACATTTTCCTTTCCACCAGGCAGATGAATCTATGATTTGTATTCTGATTTTAAATGAGATTCTCACCCATCTTCAGTGGATTTGATTGATACAGCACATGAGGCCACTCAGTAAAATGATACAGTGTAGATCAAAGCATGAAAGATAATTTTCCCTGAAATGTATGTAGCTAAGGGTAAGTTATGACTCTTTGTTTCACAGTTTATGGAACACAATTTCATTTAAAGCCTAAATCTGTCATTTCAGCATTGTTTATCAAAATGCAGCCAAAACCCTCTCCCCCAGAAGAATGGGACCAAGTCAAAGGCAGAAAATCAAACCCATACAAAGACATTATTTCAAATATTTAACCAGCTTGTGATTTGCATAAATATTATCCACATATGATGCATTTGATGCAAGCAAAAGTAATTCATCTGCAAGTTAAATATCCAGAGTGGCAAAAGGTGCTGTAAAATTTATGACAAAGACTGCCTGATGTATACCTAAAGATGCTATGAACTGCCTTCAGCTGCTTGTGTATCTATATTTCATCACTTTGGTTTTTGTCAGGCAGGAGCTGAAGAATATTCCCAACAATGTTCATTTTTAATCTTCTTCCTTCATTACCTGTTTTTTTGGCTCACTGGCACTCTGGGAGTAGATTTTTCCTCAAAATTATTTCCCTGCCAAATTACTATGTGCAACGTAATTAAATCCACGCCTTTTTGGATTTTATTTTTGTTTGGTTGGGTTTATTTCATGACAGAAACACGAGGCTGGTTGGTTCAAAAACAACATTGCAAACAGCCCTGGCACTTGCCTTCCTCCCAGAAAAGCTGCATCACCCCTTTGAGTAAATGTTTACAAATTTAATAGGCTAAAGTGAATCTGGGAGAAATTCCAGAAAGAAAAGAATAGTCATAAGAAAACACATGGAAAGAAGAAGAAGAGAGATGACAAAGATAAAACAAAATTCAAACTGCTCTATGCTTAGACTTTAATTTTTTTTTCTTCTGTAAAATTTTCAGTGTAAATTTAATGAAGACACTGTCCTAGGTTGACACCTATCTGGAGAGCAATAGGTTTGTGTCAATCCCTGCAGCCCTGGTATCACTGAAAGGGAAATCCCAAGCCAAGTCTGTCTTCTGTTGTCCCTGTGGATCCTTGGATCCTTCAGAATCACTTTTGTGCTCAGCCTGAAGCTGTTCCACTAAAACAAACACAGATTAAGGATGATTAAATCACTCTTGCTCTGATCCTTCCCAAAGAGCAGCCCCAGGGGATGCCTTGGCTGTGGTCAGGATGTTTCCATGGCTGCTGGATTTGTTGTGCCCTCATACCTGCAGAATATCTGATGTTGTTACAGGTACAGACAGCACAATGACAAGGTAATATCAGAGAGGTGCTGCTGTGATCTGATCCTGTCCTGCCAACCATTAATAAAGAAATCTCTCACTGGATCAATCACCCCACTGGACAGCAGCTTAGGGAGCAGGATCCAGCAGCCTTTCCCTCCATGGGGAAATCTGGGCTTGCACAATCCAGCTACACTCACAAAGGTGACATATTCAGTTAAAGCATATTCAAACATACATCTCAAAACATGCTCACTTAAAGCACCCCCTCCTGTCTCCCAGCTCAAGGCAGACCTTGAAGATGACATGAAGCAATTAAGTTATCCTGCAGGAGCAGCATTCAGGATCTAATGGGCTGGGGGACAGATGCTGTGCAAAGTGCAAGGCACAGCTCAGTGCACTCACATTGTCAAGGCTCTCAGAAATTCAAGGAGTGTACAGTGCATTCTTGAAGCACATTGTTTAGCTGCCAGCCTTGGAGGAGGTGGAAGGCAAAGGCTCTCAGGGCTCTGAACCAGGCCATTCCCTCTCCTGAAGCAGAGGTGCCCAGCCCTGGAGCTGGAGGAGGGGAGAGCCAGGCTCCCCCTTGGACACGTGCCCAGGTGTGAGCATCTCCCACACCTTCACCTCCACCACTGCCTCCATCCCCCTGAGGGCTTTCACTGGGCCTTCCATGAGGGGGGAGGCATTTCAGAAAGTTTAGGCTGAGGTCCCAGAGGAGGCAGAGTGCAGAGAGAAGCTCAGCCTGCTCTTCACCACTCCCAGCAATGGGCAGTGCTCTGGAAGAGCAGTGCAGGGTGAGGATGCACTGAGGGTTTTGTGCAGCAGCTGCCAAGAGCTCTGACCCTGCACAGTGAAATTCTTTGCATCTAAGACCAGGATCTGGACAGGAGCAGGGTGTGCTGCTCTCAGAAGGAAGCACAGACACACACACCAGGGTTCATGTGCCACTCAGACAGGTAACACTGCCCTTAGCTGGGACACGTGGTGTTCAATTTAATTAAGCTTCAGGAAGGGTAAAGAGAGGAACTCAGTCACCAGCCTGTGTCATTTCCCTCTGCTTCAGCACCATGGCTCTTTCTCCTTTCTATAAAAAACATGCAATTCCCTGGCTGAAGCATGAAAAGGCTGAACAAACCCTGCAGACAGCCACAAGAAATACACTGACTGCCTTTGCAAGAAACTTTTGAGAGGGGAAAAAAAAAAAGGAAAATAAATAATTTTAAATTCACTAAAATACTGTGATTAGTCTATTTACAGTCTCTCTTGCCCTAAAAGGCAGCCTGCAGGGCAGGCAGCCAGCCAAGGTATTTAGGCAAGATATACCAGAAAACAGGATTTTTCTTGTGACATAATTTGTCAATGGAAACAAATTCATGTTATTACCAAGCATAAAACCCTGCACAAAGCTATAAAAGCAGGGCTTTTGTTCTGCTGCACAGGAGGAGAATCAGGGTTGCTTATTACTCTGTGAGTAGTGCCTACAGGAATCCTGCAGGAGGTTTTGATAACAATATTTTAACTATCAGCAGAGGGACTTCATTTTAAATTTCCTCTTAATAGGTTTGTCAGATTTTATAATCAGCTAAAAAAAAAAAAGTCATAAATGGCCATAGCTCATTCAGCTACTTAAACTAGACAGAAAATTTTCCTTTATTATAGTTTGATAGCAATGCATAACTAATTGAATCCAAGTCAAACCAAAATTAAAGCAAGGTTAAAGATGCAGAGATTTTCACCCTTCTGCCCAATGTCTATTGATGAAAACATCACAAGGGATTCCTTTCTGTGGACAGAAAAGGCAGCCATACTTCCAGACATCACTTATTTTTGGTGTGGAGCCACATCAGTTGGGAGTCTGAAGAGCTGGATAACATTTGACAGTCCCTCCCCCATCATTTCAGGTAAATTTTAGTTCTCACCTGCAGCCCCAGCAGCAGGCAGAGTGCTGGGATCAGGGAGCTGCCCAGAAACACCAAACCTCTGCAAAGCCCTGGAGGAAATACCTGGTGGGATGAGCTCCTCAAGGCAACCCAGTCCTGCAATGGAACCACAACCCCCTCACAGCTCCAGCACCAGTAATGCACCTCCAGCCCTCTCCATTAGCTACATCCTAATTTAACTTTTTTATTTTAACATCAAAACATTTCTCCTTTCCTCATTCCTTCAAATATATTTAAAAAAAAAAAAAAAAAAAAAAAAGGAGAAGCTTTTTAGGGTCTATATAAAGACTCTGAGAAAGTCCTTTTTTTTACTGCTGGAAAAGTGTTGTGAATGCTTTTGCTTCCTCACAATTTCAAATATAAGTTTATTCCTATCTACTGAAATTATCGTTGTAGTTATAAAAAGTAATAAACAAAAAACAACAAAAACCCAAACAAACAAAAAACCAAAAAAAATTTTAAAAGAACACAAAAAAAAAGAAAACCCAAAAAAAACCCCACAAAAAACCCACAAAAAAAAAAAACCACAACAAAACCACAAAAACAAAAAATATAAAAATAAATTTTTAAAAAACAACTCTGTGTTTATTCATCTTCAACACTAGCAGAGGCTCAGGTCCAAGCTACCTTGCCCACAGAGTAGCACTCTTCAGCTGGAGATTGCACACATATTTGGTCCAGGATCTCTGCTCTATTCCACATCCTACACCACACAAATGTACATCTCATGGCATCAACCCATAAAACCTTCATTACCTGTCCCACAGTGTCCTTTGATGCTCAGGCAAAGCCATTCTGTTTCTTCTCTCCACAGCAGGCTGTGCCTGCCAGCACGAGCATCCACATCACACCTGACAGTGAAAGGGAGCCACTCTGGGAAGTGCAATGATCTAATTGAAACAAGCAGGCTGTCTGCAAAGCATTTATTATTCATCAGGGCTCCATTAATAGTGCATGGCACAGAAGTGATCACATTGGAAAGGTGACTGCCAGAGGAGGAAGGAATCTCTTTGTCACTACAGGAAGGTCAACATCTCAACTTGGGCATTTATGCACAGCATGGTGAAAAATGACAGAGCTGGAGGCAGAGCCACCACCAGAGCTTCACTTTGAATTATTCAGCAATCCTTTTGTTCTTCTCCACAGAACCTGACAATAGTTTGCATATTTTTAAATTGCCCTGATAAGGCCATGAGAAACGTTCTACTGATAAAAGTGCAGAATACAAATTGGTGCTGGATTTCCTTAACTGCCCACAATAGATCATCTTGGCATGCTTTTCCCCTTAAGCAACCAAATGGAGGGGAAAAAAGCAAGCAAGGTTCCTCTTCCAAGTGTGTATCAGACAAATGTTTTGTTTTAAGATAAAACATGAGACATAAGAGAATAAGGACAGTCCCAGCAGGAAACCTTTTTCATATGTGCAAATGCATGAATTTAAAAAAATTTAAAATCAAAGCAATTTCATTTCTTACATTAATTCTTACAATAATTAAGAGATGACAACACACCCTAACAAACAGTGGATGAAACTGTTCAAGAAGGGGAGGTAAGAAGGAGGGTAACTATACCTTCCTTCCCCAAACTCCACCTGGATCCAAATAAATTTAGAGGTCTCTACACAAAATGCTTCCTTCCAGACAGGGCATGAGACAGGATGTGAAGGATCTCTGCTGGCAGCATTCCAGCTCACACTCCTTTCCAGCAGCCAAGATTACTGCAGGAGGAAGCCCCCATGACTTGAAAGGGGTGGGTTTTCAGCATGGTGATGCTCCCTCTTCCCCATGTTCCAGTTTCCCAAAGCTGCCCTCAGGTGAGCAGGCACCACCTGCACGAGGCAGATCCAAGCTGGGAATTCACTGCTTTCACCCTTACCAAATGTGTGAAAATGCTCTCAGTGGTGCATTCACTGTAATTCCCAGGAAAGATCAATTTCCCCAGATTAACCTGTGAAAGCAGGGAGTAGAGGGAGGGGAACCTAACATCCTTGGAAGGGATAACACCTAATCAACTAACTTTCTGATCATTAATTAAAATGTTTCCAGCTCTCTAATTGAAAAATGGTGAATGCATTCTCTAGAACCTTCCATTATTTTTTTTTTCCATTACATGCATCATTAAAGGATACCTGCTCCAGATTACCCCTTTCAAACACAATCTTGCTGACAGAGAAAGCCAGGAATGCTGGCAAGGTCAAATGCCCAGCTAAACCCCAGGGAGAGCAGGCAACCAGAGATTAGAGTGCTTGGTAAGATTCAGAAAATGTCAAACTGATAAATGATGGCTTTCCAGATTTAAGGCAGAGCACAGGCAGAGGAGTACACAAGTCAATACCTCCCCATGAATAATGTATTTGCCTTGTGAGGTGGTCCACATGGAGCCTGTTCTCTCCCACCTCACAGGAATTAACTTAAGCAAACAAGCTTTAGGTAGGCTCAATTTATACAAAATAAGGGGGTTTATCTTCTTTAGGTGATAGATGTTCCATAACACCTCAACCCTCTCTTTTTTTTTTTTTTTTTTTTTGAGAGTTACAAAGAGTTTTATTGCTTGTTATTAATAGTGGCTTTATAATATCAGTGTACTTCAACTCCTTCTCAGATGCACAGAATCCATCACAACATGAATTCATAATCAGCAGAACAGTGAGTAAATATTTCTCACAATATCTGGGAAAGTTCTGCATGCATAAGTTATTTCTTAGATGGTGCAGTACAGGAGTTGCCTGTGATTTGTCTCTTAACTGATGCCTTTGGAGACCAGGGAGAGAGGAAGAGCTCTGAAGTGTGTTCCATCACACCCAGGAGACAGCTGGCATCACTGAGATCTCTTTCCTCCTTCCTACCTGCTTCATCATTTTGTCTAATCAAAGGGAGTGCTCACACACTGGTAGCACTGGAGGCACGAGGTATTTCAGTGACACACAGAACAGCTCTGCAGCCACAGCCCAGGGCATGCAGCACACGGCAGGGTGCTCATGATGGAGCATCCACGTGCAGAGATGCAGCATGGAAAACAAGATCTAAGGGAGGAGGACTGGGGGACTGGAGCCCTGGAGGAGCCAGAGATTGATGTCACTCTTACCTCCTTATAAAAACAATTAGGCAGACTGGCAATGAGATTTTTTGCCTGCTGCAAAAAACCATTTAACACTAATATTTTCCTGAGGCAGAGCTTGGTGGGGAAAGCAATAATTAATATCATCCTGTGCACAAAGGCAAAGGAAGAGCTCAGGGCTGAGAGCCTGAGGGCAAACAGAGGCTGTCCAGGGCAGAGCTGGGCTGGGAGCTCACGTGAGAGATCTTGTATGGCCAAGCTAATCATGAACTTCACCCTCTTGTTACAGCAGAACCTTATTATTCTTTATCTGGCATTCTCTGCTGGGATGAACATACCTGGGCTGTGTCTCCAAAGCACATTATTGCCCATCTTCATTGTTTTAAAATAATCCTTACCCACAGAGAGATTATTTCCATGAGTCAGAAATTAATAAAGAGGAAGAAGTGACAAGCAGTGTTTGCTGATGGCACATCTCCAGTCACAACAGGGTCCAACCCTTGCTGGCACCTACAGCTGTTAAACCACATCCATTAAAGAAAAACAACTAAAAATCAGGAAACCAGAGGAAGATTCATAATGACTAAACAAGTTACACTACCTATAAATTTTCTCAAAAATTGTTAAAACTTCTGCTACAAGGTGCACGGGAATGAGAAATATTTCCTCAACCAACATGCCATTTTGAAGTTGCAACAAAGCAGAATGTAGATACACATCTTTACATCTCCAGGTTCCCCCACTGACAGCCTGCCTGCCTGGGTGTTGGGCATCTGCTCTGGTTTAGCAGTTTGCCCCCCCTAAAGCCAATGAACATTTCCCCCTGAACAGGAGACAGTGGAAACAGCAGCTCATGGACCCAGCCTGTGTGGTGGTGAAGGAAGGAAAAGCACCTGCAACTTGATTGCCATGGGCAGTTCCAAAGGAGTTCAGGTCTTCAGTTCACTGCCATTCCAAATTAAAACATCAAACATGCTATTTCAAGGAACTCTGGAGGCAGCTTCACAGAACCAATACTAATTCAATGAACTAAAAAGAAAAACAAACAAACAAACAAACATCCCACAGTTGTTTCCTTTTCCAAACTTTAGGGAAATAGGTTTTCCAGCTGTGCTCTGTGTACTGAATGTGCTTGTTCAGCAATGGTTTAATGGGCAAACCTGCACCAACTTCTGAACTGTGATTAGGGTGGTGCATTAAGGTTTTCAGTCACTGGTGGAGTTTATGGTCCCTGCACATGTCACCTAATATATGGCTTGTCTTACACTCACAAAGCACACAGCAGAACTGCAAACACTTGCCCGTGGGACAGGCTGCTTTATGGCTTAATATGCTTATGGTTGTAATAAAATTTATTTTAGGAGAAAGCAGTAAAACAAAATTTAGGGAGTAGAATAATGGGATAATTATGCTCTAAAACCAAATGGGTTTTCTTTATGTCACCATTTCATAAAGTCAAAACAATTTATTGTAGCAGAACCTCAATAACCTCACTACCTATTGGTCAGTTGCCACTTCCATTATAAATTCTGCTTTCCAAGATCTTCATAGAGCACAGCAATTCCAGCTTGTATTGAACTAAAACTTGCCATATCGACAAGTTATCAGCACAAATGCAGTTCTCCACACCTCAAATGGCTAAAATCCATTTTTAGGATCAGGATCTATTTGGAGAAAGGGAGTCTGGGGTAGAAGGTTTGCTTCCAGGAACACAAGTGAACAATAAGATAATATTAGCTGTAGAAATATCACAGCCTTTTCCAGGTTCCCAGTGTTTCTGGCATTGCAGGGATAAGGAATGGAACAGATCCTTAGGCTGGTTAAAGTAAAGCTCATGGAGCCAAAAGTAGGGGCAGTGGGGAAGAAAGAGGAAGCCCAGTTATTTATGCATTTGGAATAATGCTGTACCATCTATTTTAGAGCTGAGACAGGGAGGCCATGCCCTGAATTTCCCATATGTGCAAAATTTTAATTCACTAGAAGTTGAGGAATTGAGAGCAGATTCTTAAGCAAAAGAGGAGACAAATGAAGCAGAAAAAAGAATACTTAAAGGCACCAATAAGCTCTCAGCTCTATATCAGAATCCTCATATAAACAGTAATCTCATAAAAATTAATAACAGACATTTTTTCAAGAGAAAGTTAGGAGCATTCTGTAACACTTAGCATGCAAATGAGACAGTAGTAACACATGCATTCAGGCTGAACACTTGATAAGTTCCAAGTTTTTGAAATGAGCCCTACAGAAACAGATGCTGTCATTTCTCATTCCTCCAATTGTTCCTTGCTCCTGCTTCCTTTAGAAGCAGCTGGAGGTTCAGAGTTAGCTCTGGGATGCCTCCCTCAGCACAATCTTTCCTTTTGCTCCTCTCCTTTGGGCAGAAGCAGCCCAGCCCCAGAGCATCAGCCTCGGGATGGCAAAACCCAAAGTGCCCCAGGCTGCTGGCAAGCCCCATGCTGGCCCTGCTGCAGGGAAGGGGCTCTGGGGACCTCAGCAGTGCCAGTCAGGGTCCAGCCACCAACTGAGCTGCACATCTGAGAGCCAGGAGCATCCTACAGCCCATGCCTTGAGAAGGCTGACCTAGAACACAGACTAGACAGAGCTAAAGCAGGGATTTATTAAGATGCCTCAAATAGATCCACCTTGGCAGCACACCCCAAAATGGCCACAAAATGGACAACAGGTCATGGGGTCTCTCACTTTTGTAAGTTCTGGGCCATTTGCATATTGGAGCTAGCTGCCCAATTCCAGCTTTTGCCCAGGCAGTCCCATCCTGCTCGTTTTTCTCTCTTCAGCCCATGGTGTTTGTGCTCTTGGGCTGAGATTTGGATCATTTGTCCTTGGTCCACAGCCACAGAAGGAATTGTTTTGTCTGCCTACTCTGTGAAGAGAGCTTACTATCTCCCAATATAAAGCCCAGACTTACACACTAAAGCAGAATAGAATCTGAAAAATATAAAAAGCTAAAACCTGAGGCATCACAGTCAGGGGAAGAACCCCTTCCTAGGATCCAGCAACAAAGAAAATCCTTCAGGCAAGAGTCTTCATGATTCCATTTTATAGCAAAACAATTTGCAAGTCTATTCCACACGTTACCTGTAACCTTGTTCATGCTTCTTTTGTGTCTGGCTATTAAAGCTGAGTTGGCACTCAGCACCTCCAGAATTAATCAGAAATCAGTAGCATTGTCCTGCTGGAGACATTCTACAGAGAATAATGGCACTACAGGGTCATCTAGGAAATCACTACTACCTTCCCCATACTGTGCCAAGGCTGCAGGGAAGTCCACACAGTCTGAACTTCCATATTAATTCTGAAGCTTTCCAATTTACCACTTCTTCACATCAAATATAGATTAGTTTCTTTAATTGCCCTGTATAAATTCATAGCTGAAATGTTTGACTTGCCCAGAACAAATTGTCTGTCAGGATGATGTTTTGCAGCCAAGCAGATAGCTTAATTGGATATTTAACTGAACTGCAGGCTTTGTTTCTTCATATTTCAAGTCTAATTCCTTAGTGTTTGCTGTATTATGCATTCTGAACACATCTCTGGATTGTCTGACTTTGAGTGTTCTGTTATTCTTTGAAAATAAACATGTTTCACTATTAGCTTCTAGCCCCCTGCCATTCCTACATGATTTCCCCACATTCCAAAAAACCCATGGCAGGCAGGTCCCTCCAGGACAAGAAACACAAAGCAGCTCTGCTGTCCCCAGTTAGCATTTGGAGAATTACAATCTGGAAATATTTATTTGCAGATGGAAACCTCCCTGGCAGTGAAGCAGGGCACATCAGGATGGAGCACACACTTGCAGAGGTCTAGGGAGTGCAGGCTAACTCGGCTGGCAGAACAGGATACTACCCCAAACTCCTGCTACTTCTCTGATTCCAGACTTCCTCTGTCAAGAATGTTCATTTATGGCCACAAACTTCCCTCCAGAGCCCACTGGGTGCATCAGCTCTGCCACCTCCCCACCCCAGAGCCAGAACCTCCCCACACAGGCAAGCCCAGGGGAAAACAGTGGCAGCCAATATTTCTCTGACTTCCCCACAGAGTTTTCTCCAAATTGTCATTTCAGATCCCAGCCTCCTTTTCCCTTTGCTGCTCTCAGGGTCAGGAGAGTGCAGTTTATTGGCAAATTATTGAGCACTCACAGTCCAGAGAGCACAGCACCCACCCAAGCTGCCCAGCCCACACTCAGTGGGAGTGTTCTAACCACTGGAGGAACTCTGGAATGTCCTTGCTCCCACCAGATCCTCAACATTCTCCTGGTGAAGTTTTCCATATTTTTGTGTAATGATAAGCACATGAGAGAAAACAGAACATATACTCAAAATTTATATCCCATAGCATATGGCAAATTGGACCAAGAGCTTACTAAAGTGAATAAATTATAGAGATTGGGATGCTTCTGATTTTATTATCAACTTTGTCTTTGAGCATCTGTTCTCTTTGAAAGCTGCACAACTTTTGCTGAGAATGGCCTCCCCTCCTCCTGCCTAGCCCAGTGCATGATTCCATTGTCCCACTGATTGGGAGTTTGATAATTTTTCAGCATCACTTATTCAGATATTGATTTTCAGTTGAATCCAATTGCATGACACTCAGAACCCACGGGTAAGAAGCTTTATATTCTGTGAGATGAGGTCAAAATAATAATGTTGGAAGTCCAGCAAGAGTCAGAAAACCCATTTCCCTAAGTCCATAATACTTTTAGTGCTCCAAGTAAAGCCAACCAGCTGACAAAGGTTCTCAGAATGACATCCTAGAATTAGATCTCACACCTGGATTTACAGTCAAAGCAACACTGGTTCTGCCAAGGACAGTCTACTGAAACCCATCCAGGAGTTGAAAACCATTTTCTGTGCTGATTTTTTCATTTTTATACCTTGTTATTAGTAATGGCAGGATAACCTTCACAACTCTTTCATAATTTGCTTTTAAACAAGTTCTACTTCATATTTTTCTTTTACTTAATTACATGACAGAACTTGGCCTTTGTGAAGAAGTTTATTGCAATGCAATTTCTAATCCCTTCTTCAGGGCTGGAATACAGACTTCTGAGAATATAAATCAATGTGGAAGGAAACAAATCTGCTCTACAGAACAGGGTGCACAGGATGAGCTGAATGTTCAGTTTAAGTATGAAGGAAACTTAAATTTAGCTGTAAAGCTGTCTTGCATCCTGCTTTGCTAAAAGGCATGCACTGCACACAATGCATCACTCAAAATGCCCTTGTGGTTAGAACAGGAGCAGCAATGGTCTTATCAGCTCAAAAGCATCTGATGAAGGGAACCAGAGTCTTTTGACTATGTTATGATAAAAATTAATAATGAACACCTACTGAAACCAAGACAGAGAACATTATATAGAGTAGATGGTGAATGACACTATATATATATATACACAAACAGAGCTGAGATGTTGCTTCTCAAATAGTTAATGAATAATTAATGGTTCCCTTGATGAAATGAATTTGCTTATTTTCATAATTTCCATACTGTCAAACCCTTTGCACCTACATCAAAAAAAGGGACAGGAGAAGGAGAAGAAAATGGCAATTTGTTTGAAAGCCTGCTTCATTAATATTCAAGATCATCCATTTTAAAGCAGCCATTTACAAATCAAACATTCAATGTGTGCCATTTTGCATACCAACGACATTATAATATGAACAACATCAAATTTCAATTACAAGCACATGAAGCCAAAATCAGCTCTCCAGCAAAAGTAGGATAGATGAAGAATGCTCTAAATTCTTAGTGCAGGACTTGACAGAACTTTAGAGCTTTCTCTCTGCTCAAAGAAAAAGATTCCTTTGTCCCACAGGCCAACATGAAGAATGTATTTGGTTTCCATAAATGGATCTGATTCTTTTCCACTGGACTCCACTTTCACATCAAATTAAAGGAAGCAAACTAACAGAGAATGAGCTCAGCAGCCTGGCAAATGCTTTTGCCCATGTTCTCCCACACACCCTTCACAGATTTAACCCTACCTACTTTAGCAATAAAATGAGACTACTTAAAAATATTTATAACACCTATTTCTATAAAATCCTAAAATTCAATATTGGACACAAATGCTAACCTGTAGAAAAGCTGATAAATGCTATTGTTACATAATTTCAGCAGACAGGCTCCTGAGCATATCCTGTCTCTCAATCTGGCCACAGAAATACCCATCACAAGTGCTTTGTAGAAATATTGGCAATTAGTAAAAAGAGAATCACCATAATAAGCTAAGCCTAAGTACTGGTAGCTCTTCATTTAGTTTAACCAATTTTCCAGCATTGACAGTATTTGTTAGTGAACCAGGAAAGACAGAGAAGCATTCTTAGATAGGGGAGTAAAACCAAAGACCTCTCTTTAAATTCAGGTAAGAAAACACAGAGCTTTGCTAATTGTAAATAGAAATGAGCTTTTCCTCCCAACAAGGTTCTGCCAGAGTTTGGTAGGAGCTTCAAGTCAGTTATAGTCTTCAAAGTCATCCAATCTACCTGGTGACACAGGGAATCTTCTTTTCATGTGGGTCTTGCCCAAAATGCACATGGAAGCAGCAATATTACAATTACAAATAATTAATGTGCTGCAGTGATCAGTAAACTTGCTAATTATCCATTGATTTTCCATCCAGTCTCTGCCATTAGTGAAGCAAATTGAAACCAGAATGAGCAAAGGAACTTTCTAACTCTAGAGGCAAAGCAGTCACAGCTGGGAGAAGCTTGGTGCCTCCGTTTGCAGCTTTGCCCACGTGTCCCTCCTCAGGACTGCTTTAACACAAAATTACAGAGCAATCCATCACCACAGAGTGAAGCACACCAGTTCTGAACTGGGCTTCAGAAACTGGCTCAGTTCATGCACTGAGGATCCACAGCCACAACCAGGCAGGACAAGGCTGCAGTTAAATGAACCTGAAGAATCAAGAGCTCTGGGTACAGCAGGAAGTTTAGTGCCTAAAATGTTTACAGAAGAGGATGGATTAAAACATGCACCCTGTTGGTAAAGGGCAAAAGGAGTCTCAGTGGCCTTTGTGGCACAAAGGTGCAGCTGGGATTTGGGGTTATTTGGGTACCAGCAGCTCCTGAGAGGTTTGGTGTGGACAAGAGGCTTGGTCATACTGATGATGCACAAAAGAATTGTCTCACACAGCATTTACAGACCAGGAGCAGCAGGACAGAAATGCTAGCAGGTAAATCAGAGGCTTGTTAGGAGGAAAAAAAAGCCCTAAAACATTATTATAAAGTGCCTTCTAACCCAAACACTTGATTGCTGGCAGGAGGGAGATGCCTGGATATCACAACAAAGGATTTTGCTGTAGATGCTCAGCAAAGCCACCCACAGAGGCCACTGGACAGGAGCAAACTGATGAGCTGGAAGAGCAAAAGGGCAAGACAGAGCAGACCTGAGGCACAGAGAGCAGGCACCCAGCTGGGAAGGCTGAGGGATCAAAGGTGCAATTAAAAGTCTGCAGACAGGAATAGAAATATTGACCAGCAAAGTTAGACAGCTCCAAATGCAGAGCAGCAGGTAACTCCACAGAAGGTGGGAGATGCATTAAGGTCAACCCAGGCAGGATTTCAATCAAGAGGAGCAAGGTAACACCTGGTCAGAGGCTGAGAGGGCACGAAAATGAATCTCTGAATGCTGCACAGGATCTAAGCTGCTGGAGAAGGAAAACTCTGGTCCAAACTGGACAACCAGAGCAGACTAGCAGGCTGCAGACATTCTGCATCAATAGACTTGGCTTGCCCTGGGTAAATGTTTATATTAGACCAACACCTGATTGCTATTTACTACTTCAGCTAAAGACCAGAGTATTATGAGAAGGGCAAAGAGAGTTTTATTCACTCAACAAGCCCTGCTGACCTGCAGAGCACGTGGCCATCATTTGTGTACCTGTACCTGGTGTGGGTTTTGCTCACAACTGCTCCTGTCCTAGAAACAAAAATTGTTACTTGTACCACCCACCACTGAAAGACTCTTCCCTTTTACTTCTATTTTCCCTTCCACATTCTCCCTTAAATATTTTAACAGTTTTTTCAATCTTTAATTTACATTTATCAGCCTGAATCTGCTGCACCTAAGAACATTCAGGTCTTATCTGTAGTTTCCATAACAAAATGTGAGAGTGGACCTACAAAGGCAGATTTTTCTGGAAGAACAGAAATTTCCTTTTTCAACAAAGTTCACTTACAACAGTTTCTTCTTTGGTCATGCAAGCCCTTCCTAGGGTTCCATTCTGCACAGGCTGAAACATGAGGAGCTTTTCTTGCTGCATGAGTCACTCCTCTACACCAGCATAGAAACCTCTGATGTTACTCAGGATGTTCCTTACAGTTATCTGGAGATGCAGATCTGCATGAATAATGTATGTATTGGGTTGGTAACAGAACCAAAATATGTATTAGAAGTTCATTTGACTCATGCAAAAAGTGAAATGTTAAGGCTTTTTAAAGGAATACAAATGGAAATTCCCTTTTCAGATCAACCTCTGAAGGATTTTTGAGGACCAGAAGTTTAAGAGCAGCCTAATTGCAAATACCCATTTCAAAAGTTTAACAATCAACATTCCTGAAAAGTTTTCTGCCACTTATGGAACACTGGATTATGTCTGAAAAAGATGCAACCCAAGTTTAAGGGATCTGTCTTCTCAAAAAATTCAGCAGATTTCATCTCCTGAAAAAAATCCCCCAGTCCTAATTGCACATAGATCTGCCTGAGTCCTGCTTTTAAATGTCAGTGCAGAGCTAAAAGGTGAAGTAGCTTTATAAATAATAGAGGCTGTGGGCTCTGACCTTGGGCAGGTGTCCTTGGGGATGGATGGGAAGAGGAGATCCAGCCCTTCTCCAGCCTGGGACAACCCTGCAGCCAGGCAACAGGCCTGCAGGTTCTCAGTGCTCAGGGACTTTGGTAAAACAAGATAAAGCTGAATCAATGGCAGACCAGACTGCTTACACAGAGCATTGAAACCATTTCCAGGGCAGGACACCCAGGAAAACTCTGCCTGTGCACCCACGGTACAAAGCTCCCCCCTGCTGACAGCACCATCTAATCCCACAGCAGTCTGGTTATCAGCAGAGCCCTCCCTGCTGCCCTGCTTCAGTCCAGGCAATTTTAATTGGGGATATTTGGATTTTCTAAGGTGTCTGTTAAGAAAAATGCTGAGGAAAACAGATTTCAAATATATTTAACCAGACAGGGCAGTTGCATTTCCACCCTGTAAAGAATTAAGTGGCAAAACCCAGTTCAAATTTCATAAACAGAGAAATCAAACGGTAGGGAACTATGAAAATGCACTGCTTTAGGTCACCAGGTGTATTTCAGGGATGAGACCTGAAACTCTGCCTCATTCTGCAGTTTCAGCAATAATGCACCATACTCTTTAGATCTTAAGTGTTCTTTTATTAATAAATAAAATAAATTATAACACATAAAATGTAAGAGATGTGGTTCATTACACAGGAGAATAGTTAATCTGACTGGGCTCCCATGAGCTTCATAGAAGCCAGGATAAAATCTTCTTGGAATAAAAATAAATAACTGAGCAAATTAGATTTCCTGGTGTTTTATCCAATTAATCCATCTCTCAACTCAAATTTGTTAGCTTTTTAATTACCAGTTAATCTCATCCATACAATGAGGAGCTTTTCTGGTCATGCCTTTTCTTTAAAGTTTACCATGAATTCAGTGGGGTCTTTGGGTGTGTGGGGTTATTGTTTGGCTCCTTTTTCAAAAATGGTCTGGCTTATTTACCTTCATGGGCATAATACTGGAAACAATAACAATGTACCCTCCCTGCTTAAAGGGATTACTGTCTAAGAACAGCTGGATCAGACTACATTTCTAATGCTTTTGCCTGGTATAAAAGAACAGCACAGAAATATTCCTGGTTATCTATTGACCAACCTTGCTGTGATGCAGAGGATTCTTCAGAAAGCTTTCACTGGGATGAATTACAGAACTTCAGTGTTGGATATCATGTAAGGAATTGTAAATGCAAACACAACATTTTTCACTTACTTCCACTATTTAAGCCAGATATTTGAAATAGTATATTGAAAGTGAGCAAAATTTAATTTTAAAAAGAAAAAAAAAAGCCACAAGGCTGTTTGAATATGATCTATACCATCTACCTCGAAACACTCAGATTCCAAAACTCTGCTCTGTTGAACTGATGTCTTGCCAATACAAATCACAATACTATTTTTGGTTATTTATGAACAAAGGGGGACTGCAAAGCTAGTACTTTTAGCAGCCTTCATTCATTTTTAAGCATCTCACTCTTGCAAGGAAATTGCATTTGCCAACAGAAACATAACTCCCAATGCTGTCCTCCAAATCAACTGCCACCTCCTTTGGTTCACAATGCTTCAACCAAAAGCTAAAAAAATATCACTTCAAAATTGAAATTTAAATAGTGTAGGGAGTTTTCTTGGTCAGCCAAGACTGTTTCCCAGCATGAATCCCCCAGTATTTACACACCCATATTTCTGCAAGTGCAGTTTATACCTCCCTTACCCTGTACAGCCATATCTGTCAAAGTCAGTCAAACACAGAATCATACTTCTTGAACCTTCCTAACAACACAGCCATAAATCACAAATTCTGCAGACAAATTAAATTTATTAAGCAGTTTATGCTGCTCTCAAGGAGCTCCCTGTCCAACCACCTCTGTCCTACTTGGCTGCAGGTAGAGAAGCAAAGCAAATTAACTGCTGTGGAGAGAGTACATTCATTGGGTAACCCAAACATCACACAAAGATCTCACATGGGTTTGCATTTAGAGAAAAGAAGAATATTAAACTGGTTTTCCACAAAAGGAAAAAAATGAAATCATCATAAATAAATGGGAAAACAAGGTAATTGCCTGAGGCAGTTAAGTGCCATTGAATTATGCCATTTGATGGCTGAATTCCCTCTGAGGTGCCACTGCACAGACAGCAGAGCTGTCTCCTGGCCACACTGAACATCCTGCTCCTCTAAGGCAGCTGCAAGGTGCCACAGGAATCCTGAGCACCTGACAGTTCTTGACTACTGTCTCAGTCCAGACTGCATCCAGAGCAAGGCTGGGATTTTACACCCAGGGAGGGGCAGCAGGGGGTGGTGCAAGGGGAGTATTCAGACTCGAAGTTCTTTAATCTCCATCCAGGACAGTCAGGAGGCAGTGCTAGAAGGCTAAGCATTATTTATTCTAAACATCTCCTGGCAAGAGACACAGCCTTTGAAGTGTAATTTAAAAAATAATTTTTAAAAAGGCCCAATTTAATATAACCTCAAGATTTCTTCTAGCATCAAAAATTTAGAAGGAGGCATCATTTATCACAGTCTGGAGGCTGGGAAACTTCACTGCAGGTGCATTTATCCTGGCAGTGTCTCTGCTATCTTACAATTCATCTCTTGAAGGGCTAGAGTTATTCTATACACATAAGCACTTGCCAGTAAGATCTGACATCAAAATTAAAATGCAGTTGTGTAAGTGTAAACAACATCCCAGAGTCAAAAAACAGATGGGGCAGATGTCAGCTCAAGAGCCATACAAAAAGGCAAGGAGAGCTTAAAAAGGGAGAGACTGACATCAAAAAAAAAATCACTTTAACTACATTCCTACTTTACCTTAGGAGGCATTTTGACAGGATTATGTAAAATAATCAAGTTTTCCTTGGGAAACCATCCCAGCAGATTACAGCAATGTGCTCCATCTGATCTCCCCATCTTTTCTGGGCATTGATGTGTCAATCTCCAGAGAGCCATGAGGTGGCAGCAAGGTAGATGCAGACATTTCATATATTTTCATAAATTTATTATAGGCAAAGATTAATCCAATCATGCACAGTCACCAAAGTCTGACACTGCAGAGTCTGCATCAGAGGCTGCAATTGAGATGCACAGTATTTCCATTTAAGTAAAACCTTCACAAAACCTTAGATGTCCCTGCCCAAGACAGGGCTTTGGAACAAGATGTTCTCTGAGCATCACCTTCCAACCCAGATCTTTCTAGAACTCTTCAGCTGTCTCTCATTTCAAGCCAGGTTATTCAGATGGGTTTCACATATTCCCTCCCAACTCCCTTCCTCCTGCTCAAACCTCTGAGCCTCTGACATCTGCCACACCTCAGAGTCTCTGCCAGCCCCAGACACAGCTGAGGCAGGAGATCAGAGAAGCTGAGTTCCTTTAAGAGGAAGGGTTTAAGTTCTTTAGGAGAACAAGAACAGCCAGGTTCTGCTGGATGGCATTTCCCTGTAACAGTGACTAGTTTCAGCCAGGCAGTTCCAGTTGCTGATACACAACACCAATAACTCCAACCAGACCTCATACCCTCAGGGACTGCACAGAAAAGGTATTGTGAGGAGGAGGGGCACAGCCCAGGTAGAATGGTGTGTGCATGGTCAGGGTTTGTGTGCATGGTGTGCATCATGGAGCAGTGCAGGTTCTAAAACCTGATCCTCCCAGATAACATCACCCATCACAACCTACTCCCAGAAGGGCTTCATGAAATTATGCAGGGCAGAGTTCCTAACCAACATTAAGGACACAAATGCCACAAAACTGATGCTGCAATTGCACACACTGAAATCACTGAATGTCACCTGTGCCTCAGTCACAACAATCTGAGAAAAGGAGAAGAATTATTTGGTGTGCATTCAGTATGATTCACCCAGGCTTAGATTGCTCAAAGAGAAATCTTTTCACTCTGAAACTCTCCTATATGAGACTTACCATCAGCCCTCTCCACATTTAAAAGACTCCACCAGTCCTTTTGTAGCAGTGGTCTCACTAGAATTACACAGAATTTTGTAATATCTCTGCTGAGCAGGAATAACATTTGTGTTCATACTCTGCAATATTTCATTTGTCATAAAAATCAATAGAAATTTTCAGAAAGGGCATTTGTGCTCTGAATGTGCTAATATGACATTCACCAGGCCAAATTAATTCTCCAAGCAACAACTGGCATCCTGGAGTTCTGATTTAAATAAGAGCCCAGTCTAGTTCTCTCCTCCCCCACCGCCTGCATGAAGGGAGTTCCACCCTTGGTGAGGAGCAGCAGACAGCCAAGAAGTTGTGACAGCTGCACTGATGGCAGAGGTTTGCCATCCCTGTCTCAGTTCATCACTCCCAGTGATCTCTCTCTCCCCCTGAGTAAGACACACAAAGTTTGTCTCCTGTGAGTCACTCCCACCCTCCTCTCCTTGCACTGCCCCTCCCAGGTCCTGGTGGGAGTTTCACACCCTTGGGCTGCTGTGTAGGCCAAAAAAAAAAAATTAATATAAAAGCCATGATCTAAGAATCTTCTATTTTTTTTCCCACTGAAATATCCAAATTGTTCTTTTCCTTCACTTCAATTTCACACAAATCCAGTGCCATCAGGAGTGTCAGGATACAGAACAGCTGAATCTTCCCCCCACAGTGGTGAGTGGGTGGCCAGCATGGGGTAAGAGTGACCCTGCCTACATTGTCCACCAGGAGCCTTTTGAGGAGCCAGGAGGGCTTTTTATTCTCAACTCTACCAATGAGTACCCTAAAAAGAAATCATGGCCCTTTTTTACTTGATAATCCTGTGTTGACAGTGACACTACAATGATCAATTAATTAAGAAGATCTTATCTCTCCCTGGCTTTGCACACTGAATAGTTACTAATGACTTCTTTTAATTCCCATAACAGATTTCACTGGGAACAGTGAATAGTTAATCCATACCTTTTAAGCCCCCATAAAAACTACAATGCAATCCATAGGGACTATTTATATGCTAAGGGAAGAGTTTGACATCTAAATGCACTAAAGATGAGAAAAGAGGATATTAATGCTTATTTTACAAGTGTCGAGTTATTTTTCTAGCTTTTAGAACAAAGAAAAATTTGGTAGATCTGAAGACTGAGCCAGCCTGGTCTATTTATTTAATAGGAAGAGTATCCATTCTTTATCAAACTCGTGCACAGAAACAACTTTGTCATCACCACATTCTTACCAAGGGGGTTTTTTTGCTAAATTAGCCACTAGCTCCAGAAAACTCCCCAGGTGAAACATCCTCCCCATCATGGCAAGCTACTGAAAGGGTAACTAAGCAGAATTCCAAGCCATCAGCAAAGCTCTCCTCTCACACAATCCCATGGCCAGAGACACTGAGCACACTTGGTTGAGTTCCCTTTTACACCACCCCATAGGCAGCAGCAGGCAGTGGATTTATGGCTGCACAGCAAGGAAAGGCTGTGTTACACTCCTCATCATTATATCTCATTATATCTTGTCTTTTGCTTTTATTGACTGACTTAGGTGTCTTACTCCACTTTGTGGTCAATAGAACTTCCAGCTGAAGACAGCAAAAGGCTACAGTTTTTAATAAAAACCTCCAGATATGAGGTTCTGATGTACACCTCTAACTCTCATTCAGTACATTAGCAAGGGTGTAATTGTCATTTCCATATGCATTCTTTGTAATGTGCTCCAAGTACAGTCATACAAACTGCTTAGTATTTCTGAATTAAGTACAATGAGCCTCTTGTGGCTAGAGATATTTGTTATTCTAACTATTCTAGGTTGTTAGGCTAATTTCATTTAGATTACTATCCACTGCTTTACACCCTTCATATTCACTGAGCAGCCACACTTAGTGTGTCAGCCAAGGAGTTCCTCCCATCACTGTTTTGCCAGGAGCCCCCTGCCCTACAGAAATCAAGTCCTTTAACTCTTGTGCTGCATGCTCTCAGAACTTGTGGCAATAAACATTTGTCACTAAAAAGGTGACTGGGGAAATCATCCCTTATTAGCAAAGCAAGCTTCTTGCTCTGCACTCAAAAAAGCATCATGTCTAATTATGAATTTTACAGGAACTGTGTGATACAGTAATTGGGATGAATTAGAAGTGCCTTCAGCAAGCTCCATTTAAAGAAAATTAAGACAGTCAAAAGTAATATTCATTATATTTAGCCATTAGTAAATATTTTCAACTAACACAGCAATGGGAAAAAAAACCAATTCCTAGACGAAACATTTCTGTGTTTTCTGTAATTATTGAAAATCAAAATATATCTGGTAGAAAGCAAAGTAATTATTTGCTTGCACTGGCAAACTTTGCAGCTATGCAGGGTTAGGTTTTCCCCCAGTTAATGACATATTGCTGCAGGAACCAAACTCATTGCTCATTTCTTTTCTCCACTCCTATTCACTCCACAGATTAACAAGCCATTATTCTAGAACCAAAACATTATTCTATCAGTGTGCAGCTCTTACACTTGCTGAAATGATAAACAGCATTTGTAGAGCTGCACACTTTCAAAGGCATTTATTGCTAATAACTGCTTGAAATTCTCTGCTCCTGCATCAACCACCAGGAAGGACAAAAACCACCAGGAAGGCACCAGCTGCCAGCAGGCTACAGAGTGTTCACTACTCTGATTTAGCCCTTACTGTTTTCATTCAAGAAAAGCAGAAAGCCCACAGCAAAATTGATTCCCACAAGCTCCCTTGATTTGGAATTTTATTTTAATTGTCACATCCAGTCTGTATATTAGATGCAAGATAAAGCAACTAGAGCACCTTGTGATAACATCCCATACAGCAAACAGCATCATCATAAACCTGAGCATTTCTTTATCTCTGATGTGATTTGTACATTTTGTCCTTGCAAGTGTAAATTACCTTCTCTGCCCCTTGGCTTTTTTCTTTGCAACTCTTATCACTGGAAGCTCATCACATCATGCCCCATTCAGAGCATGCCAGCTTGCTGATAACAGCCTCAGTGAAGCTTCCATCTCTCCATCTCAGGACTGGGGGGCAGAGGGGGGCTGGAAAAGGAATTGTGCCATTTGAAAACATGATTCAATGCCAGCCTGGCTTGTATGCCACAGATCTCAGAGCTGTAGCCCAGGTATTTACTGTACCACCACTGCAGCCTGAGACAATCACAGCTTTCATCAGGTGCTGAGGATCCTCTCATTCCATCACACAAATTTTAATCAAGTTTGTTGCTGGAACACCAAATCTGGCTAAAAACAATCTGAGGCAGATTTCCCAGCTGGGATTTTCAAGAGCTCCAAGGAGTCAGGCACACACCTTCAAGCAGGATTTGGTTTTATTAGAAAGCATTGGCCTCCCTCCCCAGCTCCAAATCCATACCTGCCCTCAAAAATTCCCCAGGGATGGTTTCTGTGCTGCCATCCCTTCACAGCAGCTCCTTCTGAGGGGAGTGCTTGCAGGCTGGAAAACTGGAGCCCAGCTTTATTCCTGAGGTTTAGCTTATCTCTATTGTGAAGGAAATGATGGAGCCTGAGAGTGCTAAATGTGCTAGGGAAACATGCACCCAAATAACTCTAATAAGTCATTATTAAGGATTAAACATTAATAAAATTACTTGCAGAGGGTTCAGTCAATTGCTGGTATCTTTCATGTTAATTAATGCTTGGCACTGTATAAATACTCAGAACACACTTTATTACATTTGCACAAGACAGCTTCCAGAGCAATGCTGGGTACCTGCTAATGAGAAGTAATCATTGCCTGAGCAAAGCATTGGACTGAGCTGAAATCCAAAGCTTTGTTCCAGAATTCAAGAGCTGCCCATGATTCCCAAGGGTGTTTTTCACTCCAGTCCATGCCTGGTGCAGATTGTCAAGGTTCCTGACATACAAGAGCTCTGTCATACACCTGGGGGTTTTTTTAGGACAATATCCTGTGTTGGGATTAGCCCCACAAACACATCAGTGCTCTGTGTCTGGATATATCCATCTCTTTGTCCACCCTCTCCACTCAGCAGGAAAAGACAGGCTTCATTCATTTTTCAAGATCTAAATACAAATTTGTGCCTTCTCTCCAGGCTAAATGCTGAAATGAGTTTGTCTGGCATCCTCATCTCTCCATGACCACCACAGCAGCCCTCATTTCAGCACAAATCCTTTCCAGAAGGGACAACTGGAGCCTATTTAGCTTCAGTCTGGCTGTGTGGAATAATTCATTTGGACAGTTGGTAATGCTACTCTGAAATGCCAGCCAAACACTCTCAGGGACAGGAGGAAAGGCCTTCAGCTCAGACTGAAACCCATTTCTTCACTGCTGGGCACTTCAGGTGCTCCTTTAGGCAGCAACTGGGCACCTGCAGTGGGCTCATGGGGAAATGCTGTCCCTGCTGTGTCTTCAGAGCTCCAGGTCTCCCTACCACTGGGGAACAGTGCCTGCCTTTGGAAATCATGGAAAATCATCCCCTGACATTTAGTATTTCATCTGTTGTCCTCCCAGTTACGCTGCAGATCCCCCACCCACTTTACCATGCTGAAACAAATGCTGAATGTCTCAATAAATGGGAGAGGGGCAACACCCACTCCATCCCCTTCAAGGGAAAAGGTGTTTGCTGCAGCAATAAGGAAAGAAACTTGATGCTCAAACTCATTTTTATTTTCCCACTAAAAATGGAACTGTAAAACTTAGGTCAGGTGAGCCTTAGAGTCAAGATGCTCCAGCTTTATTTCAGCAAATGCTAAAACAATCCTTCTTGCTGTAGGAAAACAACCATTCCTTGATAAAGTAGAAAAAGCTTTTCCATATCCCCCCTAGATCATCAGGATTTTTTCTGGTCCTGCTGAGCTCAAATGATGACAGTACTAGACAGGTTATCATCACACTGTCAGAGATCCTTCAAGCTGCCAGCTGCTGCCACTTCAGCCTATTTTTCAATAACCACAGCTCACCCTGCTGCCTGCCAAAGCCTCCCATTGCTGGAGCAGCCCCTGCCAGCTGGCAGGATTCCTTCAGGGAGCAGAAAGGCTTTGCTAATGTCTGCCTCTCCCCTCCCCAAGACGAAGTGCCACTCAGTGACAGGGCCCTGCCAGCCTGCAGTCACTGCCAGGTCACATGCATTCCTCTTGAGAGCACATTTTGTTAATATGTGCTTGAAACTTCTAAAAGCCCACGGGTGAAAAAAGCTTAACAGCAGCTCTCTCCAAGGACAGCTTAAGGTTAACTGCTTCCCTAATGTGCAAGAGTAAAAGAGATTTACATAGATGGAGTCCTTGGATTTTAAGCAGCACTTTCTTCTGGGAGAGCTCCACCACAAAGGAGAGGTGGCCTCCTTCAAGCACCCTTTGAACAACCAGCACAGGAGACCTTGCAGGGACAAGTTTCCCAGGTTCAGCTCACTGAAGGAGCTTTCCCCCTGCAGCAGGGAGGAAGAGCAAACATTTTGTTACAGGGTTTTGCTCAGTAATGAATAGGTTTGGTGGGCAAGCACAGAAAACCTGGCTGGGACCAGACTGCACTGGTACACAAGGGAAGGAAAGGAAGGAAAAACACCCCACACTTGCAGCAAGCAGGACAGCCCATCTTAAGCAAAAATCCATGGGATAGAAACACTTGCAAGGATGTGGGTTACCCAGGAGCAGCAATGCTCACCAGGCAAAGCCACACCTGAGGGAAATGTTTGCAGATTGGCAGGATGCACTGGATGCTGCAGAATAAATGTCAGGAAAAAACAGGAATTCCCCAACTAATTTAAATATTCTTAGCAATAAAGGCATAGTGTTGGGAATAGGTTAAGGAAAATATCACACCACTATCTAACTAGCTCTATCTGCCAAGCCTGAAGGGTCACCAACTGCCTGCACAGGGATGTACAGGGGGTTGGCAGCCACACCTCCCCAAGGACAACAGGAGACACATCCCAGGCATCTCATGGGAAGCAGCAGCCCCCACACCAGGGGAAGGTGTGAACCTGAGGAAAACGTGCTTGGGGAGGGCTGAGAGCTCTGTGTCCCCTGTGGGTCCCCTCCAGCCCAGAATATTCTGTGCTTCCAGGAGAGGGAAAAGCTGACACACCCTGGAGCTTGCTGCCTCTGCCAGCCTCACCTGTTGGTGCAGTGAGAGATGTCACCTGTCCCTCCACACCTCACACCCAGCCAGACCAGGCTGTCATTCTGCTCTGTGGGTCCCCACACAGACCCCAGCCTGCTGCCAAACCCAGCAGCACCCTCTGAGCTGGTCCCCACACCCAGTGTGTGACACTGGGACATTCACAGAGCACCCTCCAAGGGCTTCAGATTGAACCATTCATTATTACAGTCATTAAGATCCCACTTCAAGATTTATCCTCTTCCCCTGTCCCCATTAAACAAATTGGATGTTAGTTTCCAGTTATTCATTCTGCAGAGGCAAATCCATCAGTGAACTAATACAGTAATTTTGCACATTAACTCCACTCCTGCAAGGCAGATTTATGTTTTTTCTCCAGTTTTCAGAGAGGGGCTCTCAGCCATGCAGAGGCACTGCTGCCCAGGCCCTGCCATGGAAAGCAGACCCTCACCAGCAGCAGAGTGCTTTGTGAGAGCAGACCCTCACCAGCAGCTGAAAAGTGACCTAGAACCAAAAGGTCCCAGGCAGGGACCTCTGAAGGAGTTCTCACACTCTGAGCCAGAGGAGAATGCCTTAGTAAAACCTGATGCACACAGCAGGTGGAAGCTCCACCCCACCCTCAAAATGGCTCAAACATTATTTCCAGCTGGTCATGGAGATCATGATGAGTGGGGGAATAGAGTGGACATCCAAATGTCCAGGTTTCTCATAAATTTTCCATACAATCAATAACTTGTTTTTAATAAACTGAAGACATTTTTGTTTATGCTTTTGGTGACAGACTGTAATATTCACGTGCCTCAGAGAAGTAAAAAAATTAAATTAAACAAAAGGAGCATTATCCAACATAGTGGCACACAACTCAGAGAAGGTAAAGCACAGAAAGGGAAAATAGCAGACAGAAGTGAAGATGCCAATTCAGGTTACATGGGAGAGCAGAAATATAAGGAAAGATCTTTTAAAAAATCTGTGTCCCTATTCTGAAGTCTTGATGAACCTGCCTCCCTTTTTTCAAGCCAACTCCTTCCTCTGCTTCTAGGAGAGGAAGAAAACACCACCAGCTGGCAGTTCTGAACTCTTTTCCTGTTTGTTTCCATTATTTAAAAGGAGGCATTCCAGTGACTCTGTTTTATTTCTGGTTGCACTGTTTGCCTCTGTTGAAAAGTGCATGAGTAAGAGAAATTCTAACAGCTCTGAAAAAAATTAAAAGCCACATTTATCATCCTGTAAAGGTTCAGAGCTTTCAGTCAACATGCAGAGTAATGAGGTCTTGGTATCTCACTCCTTTAAAAGTTCTGCAGCAGAATTAGGAAGGGGAGAGCCTGGGGCCTCCCATGTCAATGCTCCTCCTGAGCTGATGTTGTACCCAAGGGACTCTACTCTTCATCAGAAAGAGAATTGTATCTCCATTAGGATGAATTTCCAGACTAAAGGATGTGTCTCATTTTAATTTGCTATGCATAGATAATTGAGTTTATACTGAAATTGTTGTAATTTTATGTTTATCATATTCGGATCTGATGAGCCACTTGAAGAGTAGGAATTACTCCTCTCAGGTTTGATTTATTGATATCTTTTCTCCTTACTACAAAGGAAAGAGAAAAATCTTTGGCCCATGCCCAGGACACCCACTGAGTCTGTTTTATGTGTGGCATACCAGGAAGTCACATTTGTACAGCTCACTTCCAGTGCTGTCTGCAGAGGTGTTACTGCTGCAATGCCTTCCCCAGGAATTCAGGGATGCACCTTTGCTTTTGCCTCCAAATCAATCCATTCTCTGGCCCTTCACTGTAGCTCATCACATGATCCACTGCTCTTCATCTTTCTGCTCTGCACACATCAACACCCTCAGAAGTCAGCACAGCAGCAGTGTGTGCTCCAGCAGGCACACTCCAATACCCCACAGCTCCTCCTGCTTCAGGAAGGATCAGATGTGTTCCTCCTGCTTCAGGAAGGATCAGATGTGTTCTAATTCTTCAGTTCCCATTGTATCAGCAAGGCTTTACTCTCCTTCCTTGCAAGCATCCAACCCCAGACATCCTGCTTGGCTCACACCTTCTCAGACTGCAGTCCTGAGAGGGAACAGGGGCACACCAAGGATTATCCAAAGCAACAGCAGAGACAAAAGTTGCTCTAAATCACACATGACACACAGGAGATGATCTTCTTTTAGATCACAGCAAGTCAAGATGAAATACTAACTTTCATTTCAAAGGTACATTTCAATTCTTGTGTGCTGCCTGGAATCCATCCATAATTATATCCTGCTAAGAGTCCTCTAAACTACCAAGTGGACCTAGTCTTGTTTTCTGTTTTGGGGTGCCTATTAAAACACCTCTTCTGCTTTGAGACCAAGAGAAGAGGGAGGAGGTAGAAGGCAGAACACCTGAGAGATGTCACGAAAAATCCTCAAGTTACTCCACAGCAATTTGGAATAGCAATATTTACAAAGGTCTAGGGAGTACCAGGTTATACATGCTGCAGAAAACATCCTGAGCTTTGGGAATGGCAGGATGGCTCAATGCAAATTAAGAGGCACTTGTTAGTACTTCCTGCTGGAGGGCATATGTCATCACCACATGGCAACTCAGGGAAGTGTGAAATAGGATCATTATCCACTCCTGCCCCCCATTCTGAAATAATGATAATGAAAACAATCTATTCCTCAGTCCTCCCAGGAGCAGAAAGACTTGGAGAGGAACAAGAACATTAAAATAAAAAAATATCAGGGGAGAAAAGTGATTTTTCAAACTCCAAAGCAGCCTACAAGCTCCAGCACCTCCCTTGCACGTGCATTTTCAGTTTAGCAATAATTAGATCCCCAGTCAGAGCAGCAGTGGTCAGAGCAGCCCTCACTTACAGCCCCTGCACTCAGTGCCAAGCAGCACCAGAAGAGCCCAGGCTGAGCAGAGGAGCCCTCAGAACACACCTGCACTGAGCCAGCTGCCCCAGGCTCAGAGCCCAGGAGGCTGCTGCAGGCTCTTCTTGCTTTCCAGCAAAGCTCCAGGCAGACACAGCACCCTCCTGAACAGGACAAGACATGCAAGGCTGTGATTCCCTGTCCTCAGCAGAGCCAACAGCAGCGAGCACCACCCCAGCAGCTGCAGGAAGCCACCACACAGGAGCACTGAGGCTCAGGGCTCTCCCAAAAATGAGCAAGCTCCTCGTGGAGAACTTACCTGGTTGTGCAGGAGAAGGTCTGCAGGTGTCTCCTCACTGCAAACTCAGGGTGCACTGCAGCCTTCCAGGGTGAAGCCTTTCTTCAGGAGACACAAGTGGAAAACATCCCCTCCCATCTCACAAGATTTAGCAGCTGGGCTGGAAGGGGTGTTTGTTCATGGCTTCATGTTCCTGGGGCTTTAAGCACAGTCTCCTGCCACAACAGGGGAACTTCTCAGCACCTCTTTCTGCAGGAATTTTGGCCATAGCTGGGTCCCTCCACTGCTGTAAACCTCAAACACCTCTCATCAGCCCTTCTCCTACAGGCTCCTCTCACCAGCTGACCCTCTTATCCCAGCCCAGCACTCCATCCCATAACCAGCCAGGCCTGGGAGCCTCCTGCTCAAACCTCAGCAGTTTAAGCTGTACAGCTGTGAAAAACAGGTTATTTTAAGAGTTATTTCAAGAGTGAGGGTACAGGTGGTGGCTCTCTGGGATATTACTCAATAATCAGGGAATCTTTCCTGCAGCAGGGAAGGTGAACTCTCCTTGCAATGCCTGTCCCAGCTCCTCAGGAGCCAGGAGCACCCACACACTCAGGAGCAGCCTGGCAGGTACTCACAACTTCTGAGCTGCAAGAAATCTGTCTGGCCACCGATTTCTTTCCCTGGTGAAGACATCCCTGTGGCCCCAGCTAGCTGGGCTGCTCAGAGATTTGGCTTTGGCTGGTCCCACCCCCAGGTGCAGGTAGTGCTGGGATTGTTGGTACCTGCAGGAGATGTCATTGCTGTCAGCTGAGGGGAGGCTCACAGCCACCTGAGCTCCCTAAAACTGCTTCCCTTCTGTGCTGGCAGCTTTCCAGCAGGGTGTTTTGAAGTTGCCATCCTCATTTCATTTATTCAGGTTTCTCTGTGCTGAGTTAAATGCTGCAGCAGCTGATCCACAGCCCAGATCTCCTATCCTTATGTTGAAAAGACCTTCTTGAGATGCTGAGATCCCTTCACCCAGTCCAGCAGGGAGGAGTGACTGGAATCTGAATGATGTCCTGCTCTCCAAATGAGGGCTTCAAGTGACAAAGGTGACACTGAGGGTGAAGGAGTGGAAAAGATTTCAGGAAAAAACTGAGAAAGGTCTCATTTATGTCCTAACCTGAAAAAGGAGGAAAAAAATTCCAAGCTTCAAACCACTGTAGAGATGTGGGAGATTCCAGGGATGGGGCAGCCACAGCTTCTCTGAGCAGCCTGTGCCAGGGCCTCCCCAAGGTCACAGGGAAGACATTTTATCCTAATACTTAATCTAAATCTACCCTCTGTCTGTTCAAAGTCATTCCTTGGCCTATCACTGCATGGCCCTGCCAAAAGTCCCTCCCAGGATCCTTTAGCCCCTTTAGGCACTGGAAGATGCCACCAGCTCAGCCCAGAGCCTTCTCCTCTCCAGGCTGAACCCCCCAGCTCCCTCAGGCTGTCCTCAAAAGGAAGGTGCTCCAGCCCTGGCATCAGCCCAGTGGTTTCCTCTGACTCATTTCAACAGATCCCTGTCTTTCTTGTTTATTTTAGATTTTTTTTTAATGTTATCAAATTAAATGAAATAACCATAAAAATCAATTAAAGTAATTTAGATCAGCAATTTACAGATTTTTTAAAATTAAATTGAAACTTCTTGTTCCTTCTTTAACATTATAGTATTAAATCTACTTATTTAATATTATTTAATCTATATTAATATATTAATGCATACTAATTTATAAATATAATTCTTCTATATAAAATATAAATATAAATAATAAAGTAAATCACTACAAATATAAAAATAAATATAATTAATTTATAAATATGAATTAATTTCTATTAATATATTAATTAAATTATTACATTAATGAAGATATAATAAAAAGAAAAATTATATATAAGAAAAAATCTCTATCAGTATGTCTATTTCTAATCTTTTTAAATGTGTTTTTATTGAAATCAACACTTCTTTATTAATTTAATTCATCACCATATTTTGGGTTGTTATTCCCAGTGCTAACCAGAGCACTCAGCATCTGTAGGAAAAAATGAGATTACATGCAATAAAGTCACCAAGTATTTTCATCTGGAATACAAATGGAAGTAACCTTTCCAACAGAATATATTAACATATGCCAGGGAATCCACTGGTTATTCTGAGACTCCTTTCTCTCAGTCTTTAATCACTAATGCTATCATTTTAAAGTCAGTTTTACAAATGACAAAAGGGCCAATAGCTCTCCTGAGAATGTGGGATTTTTCTCAATCCTGACAAGGTCTCACAACTGAGTTTTGTCCTAGTAATTAATTTTTAAGCAGAAGTGTTGTCCCATTCCCTAAAATGATAAACAAAGCTGACTCTTCAGAATCCTATTAAGCTCCTTGCAGATGAAATAATCCTCATCTGAGAAGTACAAATATGCAGATGGCCTATTATGTCTCATTCTTTCAAGCAGAAGGAAATTAGAAGGAACCAGAAACTAACAAATATCCCCAGGCAAGGTTTGCAAGACCCTGAAGAAAATGGAGAAGCACATCTGTTGCTCTTCATCTGGAAGATGTACTGGAATGTTCTGCCCAGGGGGGTGGTGGAGTGCCCCTCCCTGGGTGTGTTTAACAAAGCCTGGATGAGGCACTGGGTGCCAGGGTTCAGTTGGGGTGTCAGGGAACAGGTTGGACTCCATGATCTTGAAGGTCTCTCCCAGCCTTGTGATTCTGTGACCTCTTGTGGTATGAACAGAACTGATCCAATACACCTTAAAAGGGGTCAGGAGAGGGGAGAGGAAACAAAAAGTTACCAGGTGCTCAGGAGCTGCATTGCCACAGTGTCTTAAACACCACATCTCTCTGGTCTACCTTCAGTCAATAAAGCTGCTGCTCCTGGCTTGAGGAGAAGATCCAGAAGGATTTCAGTGCTGGAAATGCTTTCTGTCAGTCCCTTTTTCCAAGGAGCACCAGGCTGTCTCCTTGAAGGAGCATGCAGAGCCTTTGTCCAGCAGTATTGTTGGCTGGGGGCTGTGTACAAATCACAAACAGGACAGGACTGCTGGGAACGTGCCTTGAGCTGTTTGATTTTCCAGCATCAGCCTCATTACATGGTATGATAATGGGAAGATGCCAGCAGCTCACATCCCAGGCAGCAGACAAAGAACTTAATGTTAAAACTCACTTTATAAGCTTTTTGACCAATCCCACAAAGCAGAAGCCCACTGACAGTAGTTCCATCCCACCACTGTAAGCACAGGTACCTTTGGTTAAACAATGCTTGCTTATTTCAAATACAACACCTGCTTGTGAGCCTTAAAACACAATGCACAGAGCTCCATTATTAAGCTTAAAACTTCCTAATATCTCTCTAGATAAACTTTTCTGCAGCTTAGGGAGTTATTCTAGACAAGCATTACTACACAGACCATTGTTCTGTTGGTCCTTACTTTTCTACTTCTTACATCATTTTTCTGCTGACCAATCTCATGGCTGCTGCTTAGCCCTAATCACAGTTCTGCTGTCTCTGAGGCTGCCTTCTGCAGCTTTCCAAAACCCCTCTGATTTTAAGGGTTCCCAGACAGCAGGAGCCTGGAGCTGTGGGGGAGAGGATCCTGGGGCAGGGGCTGGGCATTGCAGCACCCAGAGCTGCTGTGGGCCCTGACCTCTGCTCTTGGCTGCCACCACACAGGTGGGCACACCTCAATCCTCCATCACCTTTCCTGTGTCTGATCCATTTAGAAGGTGAGGCCTCTGGGCTTTGAGCAGGGACATTTCATTACAGAAATAAACCAGGCTTCTAGAACGGGGCATTGTCACCACATTTCTCTTCACAGAGAAAAGCAAGGCACAATTCTTCCCAAAAATGTTTCTGGCATTCATATTCTCTAAACCTCAGAGAAAGGAAAAACAATTCTTACCTCATTTTCTGCCCCTCTGTTTGTTCACAAGTGGAATGCATTGTGGAAGATTGTTTACCTGGAGGGAATTGATAATTGGATTCTGGTGTGAGTGTTTTGATTCACTGACCCATGGAATCCAGGTGTGTGTGTTGGGACTGTGGGCTGACAGCCACCAGATGCTGTGCAGGGGAGCTTGGCAGATTCAGTTTGGATGTAATGTAATACAGTGTAATTAACACAACACATCACATAACCATAGTGATTAATTAGCCTTCTGATAAGGTGAAGTCCTCCTCATCATTTCTCCCTGCCTCGGGGGTCATCTTGTTCCTGATAGGGCATTTGATCCTCAGCTTGGCTTTCAGACAGCCTCCACATTCAGCTGCTAAATAAAAAAATCACACTTTGGGATGATGGCCATGCCATTAGCACTTTAAAAAATCCCAAAGTTCTATTATGTCCTTGAAAAGCAGATTAAAATTTTCCTTGCTCTTTTCAAGACCTTTTCCTGAAAACTGGTGATGCAAGTTTGGAAGCTGAGATGGTTTAATACCTTCAAGCTGTGGAATAAGTGGGTGTGAGGGATTTTTGAGGCCAGAAGTGTGTGTGAAACCACAATCTGGATGCCAGCCATACATTGACATTTATTCTAATGACTGAAGCAAATATCATAGCAAATAAGATCAATAGGACATAAGGAATTAGATTTTGCTTGGTTTTGTTAGGTGAAGAATGATTCTAAAAGCAGAACTGGGTTATATCCACCACAACTAGAGCCAGAGTTTGGATACCTAAGAGACAGTGATTTAAACTATTTTTTTTAAAGTACATGAACCAAGGGAGATCAGAAAGGTTCTGCAGGATTGTAATATTTAATTGCATAATATAATAAGCACTGCTGTTGGTTATTTCTATGGAATTGAATTCTTTGATTTGACACTGTACCAGCCCTGTGCTTCCCTCCCATCCACGGTACAGATGAAGTTTGATTTGGAATAGAAATCTATATGTTGCTATAGGCAACATATATAGGCAGAGGTATTATTTCCTATATAAAAATAAATGAATGTAATAATCACAGAGAGCATTCAGTCCCAGAAAGAACATGGGCTCATTGAGCTGGCATTAAGCTCAAGCTTTATGGATGGATGTTTTTTGCTAATTATTTTGATGGAGAAAGGAAGCCTTGCACAGTAAAATGAGGAATAAAAGCTAAATAGCCAAATATGGCTGTGCCCCACGTTTTATCATATTCATAAAACTTCCTTTCAGCCTTTATTTAAATGACTGAGTTGTAACAAAGAAGCCTTGTAACTGTGTAGGCCATCTTCTCTTTATTGAAAAGCTGAGCTTTTTCAGTATTTTGCACTTTTTGCAGTAGAGGATCAGTCTGCATCTCTAAAGTGCGACAGAAACATTCCTATAGACTGAAAATAGAATTGTACACAAGTCCAAATCTGAGCCTGGATCTCCACAACAAACATTTTGTGAAGCACAGTTTGTCTTCAGGGAGATGCTGCTTTGCAGCCTGGTGAGGGGTGTTCGAGTGCCCAGGGCCCCGGTGGTGATGGAGGCAGAAAAAGCAACAGCTCCTTTGTGAAATAGTCACTTATTCCATGTATTTAAGACACAGCAAGGAGAGCTGGTGCCAGGCTACAAGGAACAGAAGCAACAGAGCTGCCTGTACTGGTGCTCTGCAATCCCATTGAGCCTTCCCAAGGATAACAGCACATTCAGCTGGAGTGTGGAACAGAAGGGAAACTCCATTTCTGGCTTTAAATGCTTAAGAAAATTTGCATCCACTTTCCATGTTTATTATAACACAGTCACTTTCTCTCTCTGCAAATAAGGGGCTTCACTCCTGCAGTGACAGAGAGGGCTGGTTTGGATGGGCTGGGAAGGGCAGGTGCTGGTTAAATTTTGTCAGGCCTGTGTGTGGAGCAGGAGCCAACACACCCAGGCCCTTTACGCACCTAATGAACTCTGGAGTTTGCCTGCACAGAGGAATCATCCATGTCTGTCACACATCACACTGAGAAATGGGGAGAGCAGGGCCTGGGCAGCATCCCAGCCCTCCTTCTGCTGGGAGCAGAGCCTCTGGTAGGCAGGGGAGCACATGAACAAGCAGGAGGGCTTGGAGTGGGAATTTGTTGTGTTTTACCACAACTCTATGCTCAAAAAAAGTAGTAGGACTTGCTGTGTTGAAAGAACTGTGAATAAACTGGTCTTACTGATGGGGATTTAATTATTCTGGTATTGACAAAAATGAGAATTAAAGGAGGAATCAACCTGGCGACTTCCACAGGCAGTAAAAAACAAGTTTATCTTCCACTGTTATTGAGCTGGTAGCTATGATAAATTCAATAATGGTCTGTGGGTGTTTAGTGCTTTATGATAACATATCATTTGGCTTCAAGCCACCACAGTCTTGGGCTATGAAGCTAACAAATAAGACTTCAGACAGCATTATGTTGCTAAGCTCAAATATTCCCAGAAAGATGGTGGGAGAGGAGAGGGAAGAACAAGGAAGAAGTGATATTTAAAGCAAACAGAGTAAATAATGCAATCAGGTTGATCCCAGCAACAGCACAGCTGAAAGTGATAATGGAAGTTACTGGAGTAAAGCAACAACATATCAAATATAGACAGAAAGCAATTACAAAAGGTATAATAGAAAATTGAAAGGACAAGCTAACTGATGTAAAAAGCTCACAAAAGCTCTGTAAACATTCAAGGGGGAAAAGTTGTTAATAATAATCCATGAAGGCTCAGGGAATACTAATCATCCTTGAGCTGTTCTTCATTTGTACAAGGACATATGAGCCCATTCCAGGTTTAAATAAATGACTGAATGACAGAGATTAAATTCATTGAGGTTCTTTTCAAAGAAAAGAAAAAAAAAAAAAAAAGAATTCTGGCATCAGTCAATAATGCACCAGAAACAGATTTAGGGGAGTTTTAGAGATTTTCTAAAGCCACTAATCTATCTGCAAGGAAAACATGACTTACCACACATAAAGTGAACCCACCACTGGGTGTGATGTGGGCCAATGCTGTTGTGCTCAGCTCAGGAAATTTGCTGCCTTTCAGGCCTTTTCTACATCACTCATTCAACAGCATTTACCTTTGCAAGAAGCCCAATTTAAATTACTTTCAGAGTGGACAAAAATATTACTACAGGTGCTGTATAAAGCAAGGAATAGTGAATAGCAGGAAAATTAGACACCAGTTATCTCAGGGTTCAATTCCACACTCAGCCTCAGCTTTCCTGGACAAGTCAGTTACTCAGATTCCTGGCAGGATTTCTAAAGCCATCTCACCTTCAAAAGCCTCACTGCTGAGTCCACATCTCCTCAGCATAGGGGTACTCATTATTCAATAGAATTGTTAATTCTACAATTGCACTTCAGTGTTTTTGTCTGAGGAACAAAATCCACATGAAGATGAACAGCAGCAGGAACCAAATTGCTGTCTCAGATGGGCAATGCTGAAGGCCCACAGATTTGCCTATTTATTTTCCCAGTATGGACATTTTCTGGTGACAAAGGAAAATACCAAAGGGTAACACCACAGCACTGCAGTGCCATGGTATAGGATGGCCTGTTTGCTGAAATTTCATCTCTTTCCCTCCTTGGTGGGTTAGAGAAGCTGGCAATGTTCATACTCTGCTGACTAAAAAGTAACCTGGGAGGAGGTGGGGAGCCTTGGTCACTTTATCAGCACATAAAGAAGCAACACAGATTTGAGAGATTTCCTCCTGAAATTCTGCCTTCAGTGGGAAGGGAAGCACTGAGCTCTCTATTTTAACTATTTGTTTTCTTGCTTTTAAAGCACATTTGGTTTTGTTTAATTGCTGTATCTTTGACACTGGTGGTGCTCGTGCTAATCAAAAACACTTGTTCTTGGAGTGTGACAGACATCTAATAAAGAAATATAGAAATTAAGCTGAACCATCTATAAAGAAATTCTAAAATTCAATATTAATGATCCATTTCAATCTTAAACAATAGATTTTTGTGCATCACTGATGAATCAGCCAAATATATGTAATATTCATTGTTACTTTTGACAGAAAAAATAACATGCAATCTCTATCCAGAGGGCCTTTCTCTCATTTCCCACAGAATTCAGCCATTTGACCATATTTAGCTCACCAAGCAAATAAATCAATCATTTTTTCACTACTGTGCCTGCAAAGAAGAATAATAAACACTGAGTCTTGAAAGATTTCCAGTAAGCCAACATACTGTGTTAGTCCCAGCCTGCATTTATTCTTTGCATTCACATAAATTAATGACAGATGCAACAAGCAGCTTTAACTGATGTTTTCCATAATTTGAACAGGGCCAGTCCAACCAAGTGCTGGAGCCTTAAGAGCACAAACTGGAACCTTGATATGCAGAGTGGGTGAAAGCTGGGCATTGCAGCCAGCAGAGCACAGAAGGCAGTGCTGACCCCAATCCCCCATTTCTGCTCTGAGTGCTGCTGCCCACAGCAGATCCTGTCCATGCCCCAGAGCTGTGCCCAGCAGCAGGGCAGAGCCTCTCCCCAGGGCTGTGCTGAGGGGCTGGGAGCACTGCAGAGGGGCCAGGTACAGCCCCTGCACCCCAGTGTCTGTACAAACCCTGGGACACAGACCCACAGACACAGACCTGTCTGTCCTTGGCATTTAGTTTTGTTTTAGAAAATTATCTCATGCTTTAGTTGTCCCTGTTTTCTCAGAGCACAACTTCTCTGTCAACTGAAGAACTTCAAGATATAGTTTTTGTAGGAATTAACACTTCAACAGAAGAATAAACCTCAAAACATGGGACTCATAGTCAGTCACAAGTGTGATGCAGAAGGCAAAGAAAAAACAATTTTGAGAAGAGACACTGGGCAAATTCTACATTTAGAAGCAAACATTAAATTAGCAAGAACTGTCACTTTCCTTATTTTCTTTTTATTAACAGCAGTTCCAATGTTTAAGTTCAATCATCAGTCAGTCTCACAGTTCAGAGATCAGAATACCTGGAACTCCTTTGAGGCACATGGATATGTGCATTTCTTCCTCATACATTCCCCAAAGTAGCAACAACTTTCTTAACATTCACCAGCTCAAAATAGAAATGTACTGAAAATGTACAATTTATCATAAGTCTTAGAACACCTTGTCTTTTCCCCATATATTTCATCACAGCAATATGAAATTCAAAGTCTTTAAGTAGAGCATGATAATTTATTAGAGCTTCATCTCAAGCTCCATACATAATGCTTTTTCAACATTCTACATTCTTGTTATGGTCCTGACAAATTTCCCTCTGAGAGATGGAATCATTACCAAATGAAGTTTTAATTATTTAGGCCCAAACTCTCACAAAGTGCAAAAAAAAAAATCAGGATAAAACCTTCAGCATCCAAATTTCTAAGAATGGTGGGGCTTGTAAGCTTAAACATTTAAATGTAAGGGGACTTTTATTTCAAGTACTGTAAAAGAGAAACATTGCCACTTACTGGCAGTACCAATGTCTTTGCAATATTTGTAAGCATTTATGTGCATCTTCAAATGCTCTGTTAACCTTTATAGTATTTGTCAATAAAAAGCCCCATTAACATTTAAACTGTGTATGTCCAACTACCTACTTCAAGCAGGAATCAAAAGAGAACCTGAAAGAAACAGGTTATTTATTACAGACTACATTACTGCGACTGTACACATTGGAGATTTCAAAAAAAGTCACATTCCTTACATTTAAAAAACCCAAAAGGTAAAAAAGGAAAAAAAAGAAAATCAATCATTAATCGGGAAAAGGCTGAGCATGGCCTGAGCAGGAGATGTGACCACCATGGGTGAATGGCAGCACAGAGAACACAGTACAGCTTTGGAAAGAGTGGTGCAGTTTTGGCAAGAGTAGTGCAGCCAGCTGGAGCCACCCCAGGAACACTGGAGGTCTAAAGAGATCACACTGGACGGGAAACTAAAACTGAAACACTGCTTTTGCAGCAGGAACATCAGAACTTACCTGATATTAACAACTAACCTTACCTGACATGGAGAATTTGTCTTCACTGGGCAAAAACTTAATCAAAGAAAACATAATCACTGGACAAGAACTGAAATCAGATAGACTCTTCAATCAAAATGCTGAACTGGAACTGACAATGACATAAGTCACCAGTCCACCAGTCCATCCAAAATTCTGTTTGAAACAACACTGATTTAGTAGAATCCCTGTGTGCTGCTTCTGTAAAGTGACTATTTCAAAAGGTAAGGAAAAATCATTCCAAAATCTAGAGACTGAAACTGAAATCAAGTATTATCTATTACCACTGCTTTTATAAATCATTAATAAGGACAGCATGACCTGTTCCAATGAAAGGAAAAAAAAAAAAAATCATTAATTGTCTTCAAGTATGAGAGATGCACTCACAGTGACAGCAGAGGCATTCATTTAATCACTTTACAACAGGGAAATCTATAGACTCCATAGAAAATTTACAACCAAAATGGAGCTAATGTGACAAATAGTGCTCATGTAGCAAAACCAGAAAAATGTCAAGTCTGCAAATTCAACAAAGATGTGTTTCAGTGGCTTTGCCTCCTCAGGCTCCAGTCTGACAGAGCACCACTTCAGCCAGTCCCTCCTTTCAGCTCACGTCCGTCTGGTCTTCTGTTTCTTGTTTTGTCTCTTGGCGTCCTCGGAGGCGCCGGTGTCAGAGCCTGCCTGGCCCAGGGCACGCACCCCCTGCAGCCGAGCTGTCAGCTGCAGCAGCAAGGGAATCAGCTGGGGGGAAAAAGGCAAGCAAGTTGTGGTTACAATGGTATGTAAGGGCTGAATGGTGTGGTTCTTTAGACTTGTAGCCCCTACCAGACTCTACTGCATCAATGGCACATCTACAAAGACATCAGAACATGGCAGCAAATCTTGGGGAGGAATCAAACCAAAGTTCTGGGAATTTCTGATATCAGAACCTAAAGTGATTGTTTGAGAGGAAATCAAACTGCACAGACAAATATAATTTTTCTTTTTGGTAAAAGAGAAATCCAGTCATATCAGAAAAGACTAGAAGAGCATAGCTTGATAACAAAGACAGAGGGGGGTATATCAGGTGTTTGTATTCCTCTTGAGAGCTTTTCAGCTAGGGAGGGTATAAAGCTAAGAGGCCAGACCTGAAGACTTACAAGACTTTTTCCAGTCTGATTGTGCCTGAAGCCAACAAAACAATTATTTTCATTCCTATTATCGCTGAGTCTGGTTATCTGAATTTTAATGATGCTGTATTGTTTTTTTTCTCAGAGCATTCAAATGGGAAACCAAAATTCAGCCACAGCACAGAACTCACCTTCACACCAAGCTCTTTTAAAGGAAGGTAACTGTCCAAAAACATGGCTGCAATTGTCCACAATGGCTACATTGTGGCTTTTCTTATTTCACATAAGGGGACTGTGGCTGCATAAGAAACCCTCCCTGAGCACAGTGCAATGTATCCATGGACAGGACAGGAACATTTGGGCAGGAGCAGAAGCAGCCCTGACCCACCTTGTCGTGGTTGTACCCAGCCAGCAGCAGGAGCAGCGTCAGAGGTAACGCGATGTAAGACCCTTGGGCAATGTCTTGTTCAGGCAGCTTTCTCTGCAAACAGTGCAGATTGTGGATTTTATTTTTTTTTGTTTTTAAGTTGACTGTGAAATCCCTCAGCTCTAAGAAACATCAGCAATAGGATCATGAAGCACATTCAGCCCTTCTTATCTCACTTCTTTCCAAGTGCTGTTCTACGATTTACTTTACTTCCCACTTCAAAGGCACCCTCTGGATCAGTCACTCATGTATTACCCCTTCCTGGGTGTCTGCTTTGTAAAGCCAATTCATTGCTGGTCAGTCTCCACTGTCAGCCTGGTGTGCCTTGGTTTACCTGCCCCATGCTGCCCACACCTCTGTGACCCCACTACAGCAGCCATGCCAGCACAGAACCTTTCAGGCACATCTGCACCCTTCATTTCCTACTGCTGTTTCATGTCCCCCATCCCATTCCACTGGCAACTGAACACACAGCAAATCTAAATTAATGCCACTCATAAACCTCTTTATAGTTACACTAACAGAAAGCTTGGCCAAAAGCACAAAATACAGGCAGGGTATAACACCAAATACTGCTCCCAAGGTGAACACTGGCACATGAAAATGTTTAGTACTCACAGTGGGACTGAAGACCAGTGTAATGTGTTTGTGATATCCAATGGCAGTGAAAGAAACCTGAGGCAGGGTGTAGTCATACTGTGATTTAGACAAGGTAGAATCCAGGAGCACCACGTAATTCTGTGGGTAAAGAGTACATTCAGGCTACAGCATCAGCAGCAGTCCAAGATAAAAATCACATTTAAAGGCAAAGGACAGTTAAACAGGCTTCAAATCTTCCAAGATACTGGCTAGTGCAGTATGAATACAGCTCTGCAGGCACAAATTACACTTCAGTGTCCTTAGGGAAAAAAATAAAGTGATCTAAGCTAATTTTCCAGCAATATTCTTACCTCTCCATCTCGGAGTAGTGGTGGGAAATGAAAAAACAGGGATAGGCCTAAGTTGACTGTATGAATTGGGTTGTCAAGATTTTCACTTTTGTAGAGCTTCACCTGTAAGTGAAGAAAGAAGCACAAATAAGGCATTTCCAAACCTGCACTACAATAGATATTTCAGACATCCCACATTTTCAGGGACAAAAGCACTTCGAAATTCATCATGTGTTTATATGAACAGAAAGTTGTCAAGTAAGAGCACCTGGAAATGTTCTAATCTGGGATGTGAAAAGTCACAAAAGAGTATTTTTATAGACCTTGAAATAATTTAGGAATGGCTGCTGTCTGACATTTCCACATAGCCAGTGTATGAAAAGCAATCTGTGCACAAAACTGCTCTCCCTTGTGTCTGGACCCAGTCTCAGCATATCTTTCAGAGACAAGAATGCCTGAACTGGAGGCCAGGGTGATGACATGCACCCATCAACAGCTCGCATGCAGTACATGCAACACAAGACCCCACCTAATATGAAGAAGGCACAGGCTTGGATAACTTCCATATAATCAAACTTTAACATCAATTCCTATTGGCTTAGGTTGAACTGCAAGGGTTTAAATTTCCCCAGGAAGATGGGACACAAGCTCAGGGGCTCTTCAGTAAGGTGACACATTTTCCCTTCACACCTGCTCTGAGTGTTGGATCCTCTGGATGTCTCCCAAAAAACCCAACAGCTTAGCAATGAGATCTTGGCAGGTGAGATGCATAACAAACTAGTGTGAAAGAAATTCAAGCACTGCATTTATATTTGTAGGTAACATTTTATGGAGCTTTTAAATCTGAGAAATGATACTGTAACTCCTACCCTACTAACACCTCTTGCAGACACTTCCAGCATTTGTGCCCTAAGCCAAAAGGATCAGAGGTGTTAGCAAGCTTTTTCAGATCACAGTACAGTGTCCTGAATTTTGAAAATTTCAGTTTTCCTGTCGGTCTCATGCTGTCTATTATAATGTACTTTTAAATTCACATGTCTCATGATATCACTGCATTCACATGGTATCTTCAGGTTTTGACATACAGGTCAAAAATTGCAGGTGTTTCAGGAATTAATGCAGTTCTCTGATAAAAGGGACTCATTTAACCCTTGTTGTTTTGATGTCCCTACAGACAGAGCATCCCTAATCAGGGAAGTATATCCCAAAATGTATAGGCCAACCAGAGAAGGTATTTCTTAAACATATTCCCATGAAAAATGGAAGGAAACATTAAAGCAAAACATCAGGAACACTGCAATCTTCATTCAATCTGGAATTCAAATTCACCTTCATTAAACTATTAGTTCTAATTTGAATTAAATGTGTGCTCTGGCTACTGAACCATTTCCAGTGACCCTGCAGAAAAAAATCATTGTGAAAGCAGTAACAAATAGCACTTGACAAAGATGAAAGGCTTGAACTTACACATAAAGTGGAGAGATATTCAGAGGCTGTAATTACATTTCCACTTAAATCAAACTGATTAATTTGCCGGAACGCTATGATATTAACGTCATCAATGTCACTGTTCCCAACCTGCAACAAAAACACACTCAGGTTTTCACCAACAGAGGGACAGTTAACAAAGGACAGCCACACAACTGTTAACACAGCACAAACACTGCTGATCATTTTAAACAAAAAGTGGATTTTGTTCTATACTAACCACAGGAAGCTCGAAAGCTTCCCCACTGCAAGTCCCTGCTCTCCAGAGTGCACAGCTTGCCATGGCAGGCCTGGGCATTATCAGCAGGAGGCTCATGACATTAAGCTAAACTAAAAATGGAAGTCTCAAAAGCATATACTATTCTGGAAAAGGCTGGGGTACATCCACAGGACTGCCTGATCTCAGGACATTGGTCTCAGTATTTTGCACCTGTGCTGAGAAATGCACAGAGATGCTTATACAGTTGATTAATGTGGAATTTTTTACAAAATTGCACCAGTTTTCAAAGAGAAGTTATTACTATATGTTTTATAAAGATAAAAGTGCTAGTCCAAATTATAATTTCACCTACATCAACACTGCATGATTTGGACCCAATAAAAATTAATATTTTCTCTCTGTCCACAACTAAATACAACTGTAGGACAAGATGACAATTTATGACATCCTCAAGGTACCACTGCTTTGTTCCACATCACAAAGAAATGTTAAAGGTATTCCATACATTTATTCTCTTGTTTCTGGATGCAGACTTTTCATGACTATGAAAGAATCCTTTTCCCTTGTTTACTGTTTGGGCTTTATCTCACTTCAGTTTTGAGCTATGGTGCTGACACACAATATGGGGCTTGTTTTTAGGGAGCTAACTTGCTGAAAAGCACTTGTCTAAACAGAATGCCTTCACTACATTGCTGCTGACAGAACAGACAGAATGCCTAGACAGACCCATTTCATATTTAAGTGATGCTACAAAAAAATAGAAAAAATTACCTCAATTGCTCGATGCTGTGGTAAAGCTCTTTCAATGTGATCATTGCCTTCAGCTTTGAGTTGGACATGATACACACAGCCAGGCTGAAAGCAACATTCAGATGATAAATCCCAACACTGAATAATACATACTTTAATTTTAGAGAGCAGTAAAGAGAATTTTCTGACACTCCATTTAAGATACATCACCCAAACAGATTTAAGTTTATGCTGTTAAAGTTTTCCTTATCTCAAATAGAAAATTCAGCTCAATGACACTATTAGGAGTGTTTACTGTCAGAAAATAAGAAAAGACTATATAGAACTTTCATTACTTTGTTGCATCACAGTGTTAAAATAAATCATCTGTGTGATGAAGGAAAACACAGGATTAAAACCTGATCAAACACTGCCTTTTACTTCAGGAAGCTGTTGATTCCTTCCATAATGGTGCCATAAATTCAGCTTCCCCATTCCCTGAAGAACAGCTTACTTCACATACATGCTGTGCAACCAACATCACACACACACACAAGGTCCTGCTGAAAACAGGCTGTTGGTATCTTCACAGGAGAAACTAAACACTTCCCCAGTTTCTTCTGCCTATGAAAATTCCCTGCTGGTCACCCAAGCACTGAGCAGGGGATCGTGTCCTGTCACATCAACTGCTCAGTGTTTGTGGAGGCCAGCACAGTATGCTGCCAGCAAGGTCACAGACTTACACCACAAGCCTTTCTCTTCCCCTTTTCTCAGGCTCAACGTTCACTACTTGACAGTGTTTCTTCACACAGAGAGACTCAGGGGAGTCTGAGTTACCAAACATGATGGGAAAACAGAACCCAGTGGCTGCTGAACAGAACCCATTTCACTGCTGCACTGTCACAGTGACAGACAAGGAAATGACAGAGCCTCCTCCTCCTCCTTACCCGAAGGCCACGGAGCCTGAATTTGCCCTCCTCATCAGTTATTGTGTCCTCTCCATAAATGCTGCAGTCCTTCTGTCCCACAGCTTCCACTGAGACTCCCTGCTCAGGCTCTCCATTTAAAGAGGAAACTGTGCCATAACAGCTGGAGGTATAAAGAGAACAGTTGCTACAGATATGCAGATGCTGTTTTAAATACATATTTTAAAGACATTTTAATGTTATAACTGATGGAAAAAAGTATTTAATGTATTTACCATAGCATGAAGAAGAAAAGGGTTATTTATAATGTCTGTGTAAAACAGTTTAAATCATCAGAATTTGCTGCAGTTCAGAACACAACTTTAAGAATCCAAGTTTCCTAGACTCCATCAACAGCAGTTCTTTCTTACCCTTGGGGGCAAGGAAAGCAAGGATCCTGGAGTCAGATATCTGAATTGGTCTACCCTACCTAGAATAGTCCTCCCCTCTCCCACTGGAGGCAGCACAAACCACTTCCAGTGCCACTGAGAGTGCTTTCATAGCCATTGTTCTTCCTATAGCTCTGCCATCTGGGCTTAGCTATATATCCACAAACACAAAAAAAGGCCAAAAAAAGTACTTAAAAACAGGATAATTAAGTTAAATTGAGACTTGGAAAGTCTCCTCCAAACCTGCAAGAACAGAGGTGTGCTGGGAGGAAACACATTTGGCACAACACATACAGCCCATAGGATTTTCCATGGATTCCAGCTCCACTGACCTGTAAGCTGTTCTGTAACCAGTTATCTGGATTTTGAGATTTTGTCCTTCCTGCACTTCAATCATTTGTGATGATGGCTCAAACCGAAATTCTTTCATCATGGGTTTAAAGTAGTATTGCCCTGGGCTCTGCAAAGAGGCACAAAACAGGCTGCTTACTCACAGTGATGCAAAAACTCACCAACTCCAAACAAATATGCTTTGCAAGAGCTCTCTGAAGAGCTGAAGTCCTGTGTTCCAACCACAGGTTAAACCTGTCACAAAATGTGAGCAGTGACAAACAGGGAGCACCCTGTACAATAAACTGATGGAATTCCACCTGGTGACAAAGTGTTAAGAGAGAAAGGAAATGACAGCCCTAAAACCTTACCACAAGACCTCAAGGACAGGAGAGTGACCACAAAAGAAGGATGTCTGCAAAGAAACTATTCAAGCAAGTCTACACACATATAGATCAATAATGTAATTAGATTTCCTTCCCCCTAAAGACTTTCCAATGATTATCAACAAATTGGCTTGTTTCATGTTTACAGACTGCAAATTAGTAACTAAGATCAATCAGCATCATCTACGACCTGTTGGGGAGAAACCTCTTGCCATGTTAGACTTCACATCTTTCACCTGCTAAGATTTTAAGTGCTGTTTATTCTCAGGGATGTGCATCTCTCATGGTGGGTTAGGGTTTCAAAGGACACCTGGCACTCAGGAGAGCCCTGTTTGGGAGGGCAGAGTAACACAGCCCCACACACAGCCACACTGAAGAATCATTTCAACTCACCAGATTGGAAAATGTCAGCATGCCATCATCCTGTGTGAGGAGGTTGGAGCGAAACACCCCTCCACTGAGGGACAAGAGAACTCCAGCAAGAGCCTGGTCATCCTCTGATTTGATCTGTTTTTGAAAAACCAGTAATTTTAAGTGTAAGTGAGGGTTTCTTTATGGAGAAGGGTTCAGCTGAAAAGCCCTTGCAGAGTGCACAGGTGGGCTGGCTCTGAGCACTCAGCTGTGAGCAGGACTAACCACATCTGTGCTGCCCCTCCTGCCAGACCACAGGGCTGCAGAACCCCCTGCTCCCAAGCCCTGGGCGGTCACAGCCCATGGCACACCCCGTGCCACCACAGCAGTCATTCTCTACCACTCCACAGAACACACAGGGAGGCCAGAACAAAGCACCCCAAAGACTGGAACCAAGCACTAGCTGGACCAGGCTACACCTACACCTTGAGGGATAAAACTCATTAAAACAGAGTGGTCCAACTCTATAAAAGCAAACAAAGCCAGTCTTTTGGACTCCATAAATGTTGCAAAGTATATTCTGTGTGGCAAGTCATGGTCTACAACTGAGCTCATCCATTGAGATTTATTTCCTCATGACAAAAATTATTATCCAAATAATAATAAATTATCCCAAAATCCCACACCCATTTGTCTTTGGAATACAAAAATTAACTTTTTGCCTGTCCAGCTCCAGCTGCACATACTATTCATTTAGAACCCAAATTGTTCAGAACATTACCTCAAATGTCACCCCAGCAAGAGCAAAAGCTTTGAAGTCTCCAACTGTTCCTTCTACTGCAGTCAAAACAAAACCTTCCTTCTGAGCAGTGATTGTGTATTCCAAGTCACTGTGGAGTGGCCCAACACTTCAAATAAAAGGAGAACAGAACTTGTTTCAGAAAGAACACTTGGATATCACATACACATTGACAAGTAACTTTTAACTGAAGAATCCAAAGGTTCAAAACCAATCTGCTCATTACCTGTAAGTGCCTTTGTCATCAGTGAAAACTGTGATAAGTGCAGAAGTTGCTCCCTTCTCACTAATGACAATCTCAACACCTTCCAATTCAGGATGAATTCGCCCTTCCAGAAACAAGCCTGCTTTTCCATGAATCTCTATCAGCTTCCCAGGACAACTCTCTTGGTCATTGTGAAGGGGATTTAAGGAAAAAAAAAGTCAAAAATACACTTGACACTCTGGCTTACAACAGGAGTTTAACTACTTCCAAAGTGATCAGCTGGTAGCCTTTTATCTTAGAACAAGAGATCAATCCAAACAATATCACAGCCTCTCAACACATCTTACAAAATCTGAACAGTACCAAAATGAGTAACTACATTGCAAAGCTATAATAAGCACATCACCAAAAAAATTTTATGGATTTCTGAAGTGGTTGGAGGTCTCAGTGCAATCACAATGGCAATGAAACTTCCTTCTAGGCAGATTACACTGAGCTTTGACCACATTTTTTGAGTTCAAATTCAGGTCATCATATGTCATGTTCAATGACATTAAGCAAAATTTTATTTCCCTCCCTCAAATGCATTTAGAATGTGCAAAGAGAGTCACATGAAAAGAGGCACTTAACATTTCCTTGCGATTTCAAACAAAGTATGTTCACTTAAGAAACTGAGGACACGATGGACACTGACCTAACAAGCAGCATCAATAACTGATGATAACCCTGACAATTTTGAAGTTTATATTTTTCTGTGAATATTTTTATTACTGTAATCTAGTGCGGGAAGAAAAAGCTTTAATAGAAACTTGAATTTGGTAACAAATTCAAAATAGAAATCTTGTTTTTGCACAACTCTTTTTCTAGGTGACAGTACTATGAACAATTCTGAGAATCTGACCTTCCTCTTGTGCTAGGTGGTTCTTCATCACTTGGAAGAATATACTGCTGATAAAAACTGTACTTGCATCCTCTATCAAATAACTTCCAAATTCCAGAATTAAACTGGCCCAAAGAAATAGCTGCAACTGAAACTTCCCTAACATTACTTTTTGAGTTATTCATATGTTTATCTACATACATTTCAACCATAAAAATCCAATCCTTTCAAACAATAAATTATTTACCTCCACTAACAACTGCTTCCACATAAGGTGGGTAGAAGAGCAGCTCTTTTGATGATGGTGTTACAGTAATTTTCTCTCCAGACCTGTAAAACACAAATAAGATATAATCAGAAGAAATTGAATTAGCAGCTCTCATGTAGAGCAGAGTGCAAGAATGCATCTAAATACTCCAAGAAAAAAGTATCAACAACTTAAGCAAAATTCTTACTATGTGCATTTAAGCTTTCTTGTAGCTCAGAATCACCAAAGGCACCCAGCCAGCAGCTCTATCCTGTTTGACAGCAACACCACACAGCAGTACAAAGAACACACCTTGTCCATTACTGGAGCTTGGTATTACCTTGCCCAATATGAAAATTCATATAAGAATGGTCCTTGGAGCTCCTCCACCATTTCCTGCACTGGTGGCTTTGTTCCTTCCTCCTCCTGCCCCTTCTTTTCCCTCTCCTGCCGGCGGCTCTCGATTTCCGCCAGCTGCTGCTCCCGGCGCAGCTCCTGAACAGACTTCAGGGGCCCCAGAACTAAGGCAGGTTCACTGTCAATGGATGACCTGAAAATATGGAAAAAAAATCAAAATCACCTGCCCTATGAGGTAAGAGCTTGTTGTATCTGTTAATTACTGCCTTTACACCACCACAGACAAGGCCCAGGATATTTTTTTAACCCATCCCTCTTTAACCGCCCTGTTTATTCTGGTACGAGCACAGGAGTGGTAAATTTTTAGGCAAAAGGATCAGTTTGCAACAGTACAAAGACCTAAACTAGAAGAGAAAGGCTGGAATTTCAAACCTGAGAACAAGCTTAGTATAGAAAGTACAAAATAAATAAGAAGACTGCTAAGCTTGCTTTTTTTTTCAGAACTAGGAACTTCTGTCTCAGAACCTACCTCTCAGGAGCAGAGAATACAAGGAGAAAATAACTTCTATCAAACATAAATACTTCCAAGAGCCAGAAATTCCCAGGAAAAGCTCTTAGTTCTCACCTATCTGCCCCATTCATTGAATTACCTAGCTATCTTGTCACTGTCCACTGAACAGATTACTAGATAAATTCAACCAAGTTCTTAGAATCAGCTCAGAACAATGCATTTTATTTCACTCTCCCTGACCTTGCATCCTCTTTTTTTCTAGCATTTTCTTCTAGACTCCAATCATCCTTTGTATCTTATCATCTCTCTTCTCCAACAGTCTGAATTCTCAGTGAGGACCGAACCTAAATGAGCACAATCACTTTTCCTACAGCCACTTTAGATTACCAGGATAGTTCTCTCTCCTGCTTCAGCCTTCACCTATATTCTAGTTTGTCTTTTTAAGAGTTACTATTGGTTACTATTGCTCTACCACACTACGTTTCATCAAGGCTTTATATTCTTTCTCTGCAGTCCAGACACAATACAGAAACATGCAATTTTTTTTTTTTTTGTCTGAAAGCCTATTAAAAATTTGTACAGGCACACACAATCTCAAGATACTCATAATACATTACTACAGGCTTATTTTTAAAACATACCAAGCCATTATCAAGAACTGATGAGAATCAGCTTTGCTTTTGGTTGAGGTTGTTTGGGGTTTTTTCTTAACTCAAAGTTAAAAGGTCACAGCCATGGATCTGGTACACAGGCTTGTAAAAACACATGGCTTGCTTTTAAACCCAGAGCTGCTCCCTTTATGTCAATGGCATTTCACAAATTGGAATTCAGCTGAAAAGCTTGAGGCAGGATTGATCAGAGATACCTGCAGCAACTAAGCTGCCTTCAAAGCACTGGCCAATAGTCTCCAAAAAGCCAACAAGCTGAGAAGGTTGGTACAATATTCACCTCCTCACTAAGTTGTTTTTAAAACCCTAATGGCTCTCTGCTGTCTCAGTGTCTCCTTTCCAGCTGCTGGAGGTGCCCAGCAGCTGTAGTGATAGGGTCATTAAACCTGGAGAACTCAAGGCAATGCTCTGCAGGTAATGTTCTCTGAAAAGATGTTTTCCGCACTCAAAAAAGTTTGAGAACCCACAGCCTAGAACAAGTAGACACCAGCAGAGTATCAATAAAACTCATCATTACCAGACACTTTCAGGCAGATTTGGCACCTCATACAATTAAAGCTGTTCACAAATCAGTGCTCCCTAGTGAGCTGTCTGTTCAGCTAAACATAAATTGGTGCATTAGTGTGCAATCACTCTGCATGTTTTTCCTTTTATAGCCCTCCTCACACCAGTTACAATGCTCTAAAGCAGCAGATTCTCATTCTGAGGAAAAGGGAAAAAAATATCTGCCAGTGCCTTAAAGAGCTCAGACCTAAGCTAAAACAATACCCTCTGAATTCTGAAACATCAGTTCGTTAAAGTATATAAAAACTCAGGAAATCATTCCTTTTCATCAAGACACAAAAGTAGGGAGGTGCAATGTTCAAATGATGAGAAAATGCCCAAAATGAGGCTGGATTTATCTCTCTCCAAAGAATTCAAAGCACATCTTAGCATTAAAAGCCTCTTGCAGCCTAGGCTAGGATGCCATCCCCTTAGAAAGCAGCCACTGCAGCACTAAAAGTGGAGTAAAGCTTTATGAGAGAAATGTCTTTTTCTTCCACTTTTTATAGCTCCATGATTTCTTTGTCCTTACTTAATGGTGACAGTCACATCCATCAGTTTATCAGTTACAATTGTGCCAAGGACATGGTGGCGAACTGCAGTGAGCGTCAGGATACTGGGAGAGGACCTGCACATCAAAGGAACAAAGACATGAATTCCAAGTCCCCTTCCCAAATAAACAAATCTTATTTAGCAGTCTGTGCTCTCACCCCTGAGACGGAAATGCTTTATAAAAGATGATACAGAAATTACACAGCAAAGCTGTAGCGCTGGGATGGTCATCTCTTGGAAAGGGAGCATTTCCTAACTTGAGCCCCAAAGCAATTCTTCCTTTTGTGCCTTCTGCTTCCTCTCAAGCTAAAGCTGATTAGATTGATTTCATATGTTCAAGTGTCATTAAACACATCACCAGACTATAATCTATAATTAATAAACTTGCCTGACCAAGGAAGATCAGCACTGCTTACTTGTGATAAGGGTGAACATTTATTCAGCTTGCAAAAAACAGGGTGAGCAGAATCCCACCACCAGAGGGTCATGGCACCAGTGACATGCAATAGTGGCAAGGCCTCTTAGCAATCTTACAGTCCCATCTTTTGCCTTTCAGCTCTCAGAAGTGAGCAACAGTTTTCATTGAAATAATTCTTCTCTGTTACAAAGCAAACCCAACACTGAACAGACAGAAAGCTGACAAAAACACCCATCTAAAATAACTAAAGCATCTTTAAACCTTCTCATTAGTTGATTTTTATTACTTTTAAGATAGGAAGGGCAAGAGAACATGTGTGATACACCTTGCTAGAGCTTCCCTCTACACATGCTGTCCTGCTAAAAGCAAGCAGGAGAAGGAAGCTTTATGGAGAATCATGCTGGTAGGTGAAGGTGAGGAACAGTCACACTCTTACGTGTCGTAGGTGTAATACTTGTGCTCAAACTGGTGGCAGGAGCGTGGGGTCACCTCATACACACCTACAAACAGCAAGGCAAAGAATGACTCACTGAAAAAGTCAATTTTTAGAGCAGAGGTATAGAAACAACTACAAAACTTGACTATTTTTCTGCTGCCTTTCACACAGACACCTTCTAATGTGTCTAACAAACAGAACCTATATGAATGAGATTATTTCAACAATAACATTTCATTCATCAAAGATGAAATACTTCCATCACCAAGAAGAAAAATAGTAACATTTTATTTCTGAAATCTAGATTTGGTGAAGGACCAAATAGCAGAAAAAAATGAGAATTCTAAAAACTTGGAACAGATCATTTATATACAGATGTAATTAAAACAATGCCTTTCAGAAACCACAACAATTTTTTTTTAGTTCCCAGCAGTATTAGCTAACTGGTTATTTTTCATTTTTAAACTAATATTTTTAAGCTTTTACCTGGCTTTGACAGACAGAATCTATTAACTCCTTTGGACAGGTTATAAACACCAACATTCTCTGGTCCATTTCCATCCTGATAAAATTCCTGTGAAGCCACAGCACAATTCACTATTAGCAGCTACCAAACAACAAAATGAAAACAGTATTTGCCTACAGATACATCAATACCATCTCTTTTGTAACACCTAACATCACAAGACCATTTCACCAATTTAAAAGACAAATCTCGAAGCACTCTAAACATCAATGTTCCATTCTCTGTGACCCTCTAGAGACAGGAGAAAGCCTTGATTCCAAACATAATCCAGCCTGCCTTCAGAAGGTCATTAAAAACACACAAGAACATTTGTTTCTTACGTACCAGTGTGATTGCATGAGAAAGAGAACACCTCAGCATATATCCAGTCTGCCTGAATTCTACTCCTGACACATCTTCCTCCAAGACTTCCAATTCCAAAGACTTATTCTTCCAGCACCAGTCTTCATGTACAATGCTTACTAGAATATACACCACACAAAGCATTTCAGTAATGTACAACTGAGTAAATAAGGGGAGGTTTTGTGACACGAGAAGTTCGTGTCTCTCTAGCTTCCCTGGCAATAATCTACAAAGGTAAATACATGACAATGCCTGTAGTAACAGACCTAGCTCTCAGCACTGCAGCATCACCAGGAACTCAACACATCTATCAGGAAAGCTGTGCTATGAAAAGGAATAATGAAGCCTGGCCACCCTGGAAGGCTCCTCAATGGGCACTACCACTGTGACAGGCAAAGCAGCCTAGAGGATATCACAACCTAACCCCAAGTTAACCTGGTGGAAAGATGTTCCCACTCCTGTACAAAGAGTGCAATCTATACACTCCTTCTATACCTTTCCCTGGAAAACAATTTATTTTCACAGGCCAAGGCAGGCTGGCCAAAATACAGATTGTTCTTAGGAGCAGCACTCTGGAAGCAGAACTAGAGTCTGTTCCTGTTCTTAGGCTTGGGACAAGCTAGTTCATGATTAAGCCCACTTCCTCCACAGCCATGCAGACCCCAAAACTCAGGGAAGCAGTAACCTTTGGGATGACACAGGGTTAAACATCCAACGTTAAGAAAACCTGATGCACCGTTGTAAGGTATTTTTCCATATTCTCTCAAGTTTCACAACTGTGTTGGGCATGCTGCAAAAGGTATCCATGATAACAGAAGTGCTCAGATTAGGTCACAAACTGAGCTACCAAGGTGCTCCCAAGCAGTTCCCCTGCTCCTACCTTTGTACTTGCCCGGGAGCACCCCCTCGAAGGTGAAGGGCACCGAGTCCTTGCTCCCGGCCAGCTGCAGGCTGCGCTTCTCCCCCTGGCGGCTCACGGCCTGCAGCGTCACCGTCAGGTCACCACACGCGTCTGCCAGGGAACACGGCACGTCAGGCTGCACCCCAAACAGCCACACCTCGGGGGTCTAAATGAAATGCTAACCCCCTCCCAGCACAGGATGCTTCCAGTTAAAATTGCTTCTTAGGCATATATCATGGGTTTTTGCATTCTGCAGATTTGGAGACTGTTAATCACATTCTTTTATCTCATGGCAAGAAAAAACCTGAGATCAACATTACATCCCTGGGTTCACTTCATTCTGCAGAGACTTACGAGCTGAGCAAACACCTGAGAGGCAGAACACAAAGTGCAGGAGGATTCAGAGAGGAAAAAGGAAGGGAAAAAATTATAAAAAACAGGCTCCGATCATCATCTGCTAAAATCAGTGGGTAATCAAGGAAAATAGCAGGAGAGAGGAACCTTAGACTAACATAAAGACAAAAAGCTTACAAAAGAGAACAGAGTTTGAAAGCTTCTACCAACAGCTTCAGCATCTATCCTACACTGCTTTTTTCCCTTTTTTTTGTAAACTTCTTTTTCACCTCCAGTACTTCTCTGATTGATGTACAGTATCCCAAGCAGCAGTCAGGACCATTTCCTTCCAGAACCCCCTCCACCTTCTGAAGAAGGAAGACTTGCTTATCCTTAGCAAGTACCAAAAGGAGGTACATAACTTTACTCCAAACTTATTAGGCCACAACATCTCTCAAGGAGAGCTGCTTTTTCCATGAGCTGCAAGTTACACTTACTTATCTGCTGATGGGACTAACCACAGTGTCTTGATGTCAACAACACTCACTCACACATGCAGTGCTGAAGTTCCCCATTCCATTGCCATTTCACTTTCACAATGGACTTACCTAAACAAGAGATCTTCCCTGAGACAGATGCCAAAAACTGAGAGAAGGTCACGTCCATCACTGGTCTGTCAGTAACAGTGACAGGGAACATTTTGGGTTTCAAAGCCAACCCTGCTCTGGTCTCAGCCTCTGGAATAATTACCTGTAGAGTATATGACATCAAGGCATCACCACCTTTCAGACACCAGTCCAAAACCACCCACTCTGCTGTCTTCAATGCATTTATCAGAAATTAAAAACTGGAAATCTACAGTAAATCCCAGGCAAAGCAAAACCAGCCTCTCCAACATGCTTTCCAAAATTTCAAAATCTTCTAAAACACCATGACAGTCCTACAATGAAGAAATGTAAGCTCATTCTTACCTGAACATTGTATGTACCCGATTTTGCCTTGAAACAAAATGCTCCAAGAGAGTCAGTTTCTGTTGTAACCAGTGATGCTTTGTCTTTGTCTTCAGGTATCATGGTTACCTTGTATTTACTGATCTGTTTGACTGTGTCAGGGAATCGAGTAACTGAGATGCGGCCACACACACTGAACCTGTTAAATAAAAGTCACTCATCAGAACAAGTATCTTGATTTGACAAAGATCATTAAAAAACCCCTTGTTTTAGAACTTCATTAAAAGAAAACCTCACCATGTTGAGGTAATAACACCTGAATTGGAAAGGAATTCTCCTGAGAGAGAGATTTGCAAGCAACTTGCTTCACTCTTCCCTGCCACCAACCCAATTATTTCAAGCCTTTTTCCTTTTTCCTTTTTTTTTTTTTTTTTTTTTTGTGCTAAGCAGGTAATGGATTTAGCATTTCGTGTTAGGCAGGCAACAGTTTTCTCTCCTCAGGCTTTAAATAGTTACAAATGTTTTGTGTCAAAAACCTTAAATATGATAGGTGTTCCACTGGAACACGACATTGGTACACCTGCACTTGTGAAAGCACAAGACAAGATGACAAATTAGAAGCTGCTAAGTTTTGTTCATTGCCTTCAACAGCACAACATATTTAGTTACTGAATAAATTGTACCCCATCATTGAGCAGTACACAGGGTTTTTTCTAACTGGCTGACTATGTCTGTACGAGCTGACAGCTATCTGACTCAGTAAATTCCAAGTTTTCACTTCTCCAGAACACTGCCACTATTTCCTCCTCCTTTGAAGTCCTGGACACAGAATCACTGCCCTTTCATCTTCACTGCACAGCCTTAGACTCACAGTCAAGGCATCAAACAAGAAAAAAGACAATTCAGGTAAGGCAACAATGACTTTCAGAGAGAGCAGTAAAAGGCAGAGGTTTGGTATAACACTAAACCAGACAGCTGTGTGACTCCAGATACCCTCCTTCTGAGCAAGAGTGAAGTGGCAGAAAGCTTCTCTGTTGCTTTCTTGGTTCACAGGACATTCTAAAATTCTTAATTTACCCATGCCTTAGTGTCTTCATTTGCTAGGGAGAGCTTACTAAGAGGATGCTCTAAACCTGAACTATTATTGAGCAAAATACTGTGCACAAAACATGCTCTCATGCTGCCCTATCTACCTTTCATTTCTTCAGCAACATTTAGCTCCTGACAACACAATTCTGGGCATGGCACGGAAATGATCGCCCATTTTCACAGCCTCATCCACACATCAAATTGCATTTTCATCCTCACACCAGTCCTTACCCTGTTGCAATGATGTTTGCCAGCTGAGGTGTATTTGGTGCAATCTTCACAGTAATAGTATCAAAAAACAGGTGTTCCTTCCTGGCATGAATTGTGTAGGTACCTGTTGTGATGTTCTCAAGGCGGAAAGAGCCATCAGCTTTTGTCTTCACTGTAACAAATAACAAGAGTTAAAAACCAGAGCATATGTTAACCTTATGTATCAACAGATCCAGAGGACATGCATTGCTTTAGGCTATTTTTAATTCATATAACACAACAAATAGTTTTATGCTTTTTTACTAGATGAACCTTCATTTCTGTATTTTAAAGTACAATCTGGCATATGGTTGAAAGCAATTAAGAAATTTTCAACTGCCAAACAAATGAATATTTAAAGCTCTCATCTAAACCAGAAAACGCAGAATTTATCAACTCCATGAAATGCACTTCAATATTTCAAATAAATTGCAACAAAAGCAGTGTATTATCCTGAAGGGTTAATTCCACATCATACACTAGTCCTGTACTTGAGTGTCATAAAGGCTTCCCTGTAGCAACAAAGACCAAGAGCACTGAATACCTTTAATCTGATTGTTCAGAGTCACAGTGGCATCAGCAACTCCTTCTCCTTCAGGACCATTCAACACCCTGCCTGTGACAGAGAAACCCATCACATGGAAAACAGGCTGAAATGGGAAAAAAATAACATCATTCTTTACTCAGGAAATGCAAACACACACCTACAGCAATCAACACCGTTTTCTCCCCACGCACATATAAAGGAAACTTATTTACAGCTCTAGGAAAAAAATGTACCAGGATAATCACTGTGAAAGTACAAGCTGATCTCCAGGCTCACTGTTCCCCTAAGTACAAAACACACATTCTCAATTTATCTGCACTGGTACAGCCCAGAGGGCCACAGTCACAGATCATAATGCCATTACACAAGGAACTCTGCAAACCAGAAAAACCTACAGGCCCTTCTCCAGAGATGTGACAATCTCAACAAGGAAATACAGGCAACGTGGAAGACTACTGCCTGTTTGCAACACTGACATGAAAGTGAACACAGCAGAGAGCTCTGCCCTATTTTGTTTCTTCCTACTAAAAGGGACTGAAGTACAGAAACACAGCACAGTACTAGACACTGTCTTCCACCTGCTGTGCATAAACAAGTGCCTTCCACTTCTTACAAAGAAGTTTTTCCACAATTCAGCTGCTTTCTGCTAAAATCAGTTAGGCTTCTACAGGAATGAGTGTCACAAAAGGACTATTCCCCCTGCAGGCCTTACCTCAATCTGTAAACTGTCATGCTCTACAAGGAAGTCCAATCTAGATGGAGCAACATCAAAGGTGATTCTCTCTCCCCTGTAGAATGGTATCTGAAAGAAGACACATGGCTTTGACTCCTAAGCTGTGATGACAGAATGATTTTCCTCTACCATTTTCCATGTTCTTACTGACAGACACCTCTACCAAGGGTCAAATGAGCTGCAAACCTCCTGGAAAAAATTACTTAGAGGCATGGAGACACAAAAATGGGCAATATTTCAAGACTGATGGAAACCATGAAATTACCAGAAAAGAAGGAAAAGTAACCCTCTAGTCAGAATACAGCATACTTGGATGTGCAAGAGCTAACAGATTGGAGACTGTATGATTGCTAGAAGGATTAAAGGAATGAGAGAAGCCCGAATCCCATTTGTAGAGCACAGACTGAGAATGCAGGACCATCACTCCAGGCAGTGCACAGAGAACATGCTCCCACAACATCCAGATGTAAGAAAGAGAATGGGGAAAAAAGGAAACAGCTTAAAGGGGAGGAGGCAGCAATAGCACACTCTGGTTTAGAAAATGAAAGTTAACAACCCACTCAATAGAAAAGCAATGAATTTCTAGTCACTTACCACAGTGTATTTCCCACTTGGCAGAGAAAGAAAGGTGAAAGATCCATCTTCTTTTGATACAACATTGCACAAATAGGATAAAGATTCATCTCTTGATTGGAACCCATCCACAGGAGAAATACTGCAGCCCACAACATCCTGTAGTAATAAATGCAATAAAACTTTCTGTCTCAAAGAAGAACACAGAAAGTAATTGGAGGAGGGAAGAGGGATACAGGAGGTTCAAAACACTCAAATGTGAATGACTGATGGGAAGTATAAAACCATTTAAGAGGCAAAGTTTGATGACATGGCTTAAAATTCATGTATAAGTAAAACAGGAAAAAACAGCAAATAATCAACTTGATGGTAACAAGGACAGAACACTGGGAAATTCAACATCCCCAAAACTGTACCAGGTGTCTTAACCGACTTCAGTTCTGTGGACAAGGTTAACATTCCAGAACAGAGCTCAGCTCTACATGACCCAATGTTTCACACTCATTTCTTAATGCATTTGTAAGGTGGCAATTGGAAGCTGTGGAACTTTGTCTTCCCATCAAAAGGGCAAAGAGTAATAAAGATGTCATGCTGAAGACAAATTGCAGCTACTGTACAATGAATTATGAAATAATTCCACAGAGGTCACGTTGCATTACAAGGGTCTTGTTAGGGAAAAAAACTAAAAGAAATCACACAAAAGAGCCAAATGCAAGAATACAGTTTAAGGGATTGTACAAACCAGTGAATAACAGATGAGTATCAGAGCAATATGAGTCTAGAAGCTACTTGGTTTTTCTCATCTGTAGCCATACTCATATTGAAAAGGTACTGATCAACCATTACCTCTTTAGAGACTGAAGAAGAGAAAATGAGAAACATGACCCCTTTCATGGGTTCTCCATCACTCCTCACAGACCCAGAGACATTGTAGCCTGCAACAATCAGGGGGCTGGCAGCATAAGCATTGGAACTTGTCACCCGCACCACTGTCTTGGCCTGAAATACAGAAACAAACATTTTCATCAAAAGCAGGCATCAGGTCTCATTTACAGCACCTAAAAGCAATCAGAAACTGCACAATCAACAACAGGAACAGAAGCTAGACCAGCAGAACTCAAAGAGGGTCTCCAGGCTACTCAAGACACTAAGACACTAAAGCAAAGATACTTTCTAAAACATTATTTTTCCTGCTTCACTGATTTAGGAAACAGTCAGGATATCAGAGTTCCTCAAAAAACAAGAAGTCTGGGAGGGAAGGATTTGAGCTACAATATTCTGGCAAAACGTATGGAATAGAAGATGGAAAGCAAAAGCAAAAGCTCATTTTGTCCTTCCCTGGCTGGCTTCTCCAAACTGGGTCTGTACAAGGCAGTTTCTTGACTACCTGAATTAGATGTAGAAAAACTCCAGTAACCCTGTCCACCCCCAAAGCCCCTTCCTCACACTAACTGATCCAGACAAGGTCTAGCAGATCCATCCTCTCTAACCAGGCAAACCAGAACTTCTGTAGGTTCTAACCTCTTTCAGCATCCACGTAGGATGCGATGCAAAGATTTCATATTCGCCAGGGAGCACTTTAAAGAAAGCAAACCTGCAAGGCAAGAAAGGGATTAGGTCTCTTCAGAAACAGCCACAAACATCTGTTCACAGAAAAACAATTCAGACTCTATTCACAGATTAGAAAAAATACTTCAGAACTCTTACAGTCCCAGTCAATATGGCAGAATTGAAAGGATCTTGTGCAAATGAACAGATGAATTAAGTATGCACCACCCACACTCACTTTCCTCCAGGTTGTGTAACAGTTGCTTGTATGTTTGTGTCACTGCCAGCATTTCTCAGTACAACCTGAACTCCAGCAGGACCTAATGTCTGACCTTTGCTGAGAACCTGCCAAAATATACAGAAACAGAAATATAAATGAATGAAAATAACATGTAGAGCTGAATTTGAATGTGTTTATGAAGGTTGAATTAGCATAAGGTGGAATAAATGAAGATAAAGGAGTCTAACCTTTCCATTCACAGAAAATCCTGTGAACACAAAGTTAATATCACCTCCTTTTGTACAAATGTCATTAATGCCATCCACGTGGATGTCTACACTGGTTGGTTCTGGAAGAGAAGAACAATCAAACAGCATGAGAGCTAGTGAGAGAGCAACCACAAGGAAACTCTGCTTCAGCTTTACACAACTGCCACAGAAATGTATTCATTCAGGCATGGCAAGTGTTGCTCTGGAAGCCTTTCTTCAGCAAAAGAAAAGCACCCCCAAATCCTGACTCTGAAAATCCTCTTTCCCTCCTCCCACTGCAGCCATTTTTGTTAAAAGCCCACATTCCTTCAAATCAGTTCAAGGGTTACTCTGTCAGCGTCTGCCACCCAGCTTTACTTTCCCCAGGTACAGTAAGTACATGTCAGTTATTAAACCATGCAGTATGGCTTACAGGTTTGGAAAAGTGCTCCATTTTCCCTGCCAGCTGCAAGTTAGAGATAAGTCCCCCACTGCAAATACAGTGTCCTATTGTAAGAAGACATACAACCACTTACCAAAACTCCACCCTAGGGGAGGCTCAATTTTAAGAATGAAATCCCCCTAAAAAAATAAAAAGCAGTAACTGTCTTCATTGATCTAAATTTAATTTAGCTAACAAATGAGAAAGAAAGAACACAAGCATCATGCTGCAGAGAGGAACACAAGACTCAAGTGCACCAATATCCACCATTCTCCTCTCCTCCTGCTTATGACTCTGTTCAAAGCAGCTGCCATATCTACACAGACAGGCTGGGATGCTGGGCTCACATCCAGCCAAGAGCAGAAATTAAGAATCACCATGTTTATCCTGCTTCCAGCACAAACCTGGCTCACAGTCAAGCAGCTCAGTGCTAGAGAGTGCTCAAATCTACCTCCACCTGCCCCAGCAGATGGGCTCTAAATCAGCCTTTGGTATTTCCACTGGGCCATACTCGACCATCCTGCCCAAACATGGGATAACAAAATTCCAATCCTTTTATAAGCTCTGATCCAAAAGGGATCAATCAATACAGGGATCCTCTTTGTATCAGAGCGCACCACATGTGTTCTGCCACACATATCCTGAAGTTCATCTCTGGAAAGGCTCAAAGGCCTAAGAATGAAATCACCAGGATCAGAAAGTATGGTACATTCTTAGATTGGGAAGGGAAAGAATTATTCAGTGGCTGGACTAGATGGCCTTTAAAGGTGCCTTCCAACCCAAACCATTTTGAGTTTCTACTTCTGAACTCTAAGATAACTAGCTCTTTAAAAGAGCAAAACACCTGGACCATCTAAGAGTAGCTTGCATTTAATTTAATCTGAATGTAAAGACCTTTCCAGTCTAAGCAGACATCAAATTACTGACACATTCTGAGTTCCTGGATCATTATTTCCACAAAACATTTTTAATATCTGCAATCAACCATTCAGATTATCTTCAATTCAGTCATACCAAAACACCTTCTCATATACATTTATTTCCATTTCTAAAGGTAAAAAATCTGAAAGCTTTAGCTTTACTCTGTAGGAGCCTGTACTTTTTGTGCAGTATTTGTACAGCTACAGCACACAGCTGCAGGCAGGAATTCAGGTTCCCAATGCTGCAGTCATTGCAATAAACAGCAAAACCCCAATACTGCAGCCACCGTTAGCTGGCTTTTCTCTTCATAATTAGCACTGGGAAACAAAGTCGTTGCTTTACAAAAAGAAACAGCTGAAACTTTGATCCGCAACAAACTAAGTGATGTCCTGATTCAAATGTTTCAAGGGTGGGTGTTGCTCTGAGATTTAATCTGCCGGCAGATCGAGGCGGAGGCAGCCGCTGCCTCCAGTACAGAGGGGACAGCGCAGGTATTTGTGTCTTACCTTGTCATAGAGGGGAATCATGAAATACCCATTGTTCGGAGCACAGTCTGTCTGGTATTTCAGAGTACCATGTTTTGTATATAACTTAATCTAAAAGAAACAAAACAGACACAAAGATATTTTTTAAAAAGGCGAGGAGCGCTGGAACCAGGCACTTTCTAACCCACTGCTGTAACACAGCAGCAGCAGCCGTGCCAGGGGCAGCAGGACACGGTGTATGACAAGCAGGCTGCAGAGTGCCGGGGTGAAGAAGAGCCGCAGCTCCACCGCCACCTGTGACCGCGGCCCGGGCGGCAGCGCTCGGCACGCCCGGCAGGCAGCCGGGGCCGGCGGCAGGCAGGACGGCGGCGCCCACCTCGATCAGGGAGTAGTTGATCTCCACGTCGGACTTGACGAAGCCGCCGCAGCCCACGACGATGTCCTCGGAGCCCCGCGCCAGGGCACAGCACAGCGCGCAGAGCAGCGCGGCCGCCGCCCGGGGCCGCATCCCCTCACCGCCGCCACCGCCCGCAGCCAGCGCTGCCGGAAGGGCCGGGCCGGGCCGCGACAGCGCCTCCTGCCGGCCCGGAGGGCTCCGGGCGCTGCCCGGGGATGTCCCGTTAGACCGGCCCCGGCCCGGGCCCGTCCCGGTGATGCCTCCAACCGGGATTATCTGTCCCCAGCTACCCCTTCGCACCCTTTATAGGCGTAGCTGGTGCCAGGTCACTTCGACAAAAATAAATTCTTTTCAATAAAGAAAAGAATTTTGTGTTTCAAGCACTGCTTAAATTTATAAGCCATTGATATAAATATGCATCAGGTAGGAGGAGAATATGTCTTAGGTGGGCGTGTTCATGTAAATTTTACTGTATTAAAAAATATTGGTGTTACCCCCTTGGCGTGCTGAATTTGTGGAAAGAATAAACACAATCCTTTCTAAAATACACAATCCTTTCTAAATGTGTCTGTGCTTAGAGAGCTCCTGTAAGCGGCGATCCCGGGGGCTCCGGGAGCGCGCTGCTGCTGCTGCTGCTGCCGCCGTGGCCGGACTTTGGCCGCAGCGGGACGGGGCCGAACGCGGCCGGACGGGGCTCTGAGCAGCGGCTCCCACGCCTGCCGGGACCGGAGCTCTGCCCAGCGAGGAAACGCCGCCGCGCACCGGCCGAGGGTCCCCGGCCAGGGTGCCGGGCCGAGCGCCCATGGGTGCGGGCACTGCGCCGTGCGGGCCCCGGGACGGCCCCGCCGCGCCCCGGGTGAGTGGGCGGAAGGGGATGAGGGGATGAGGGGGTGAAAGGCTGAAGGGATGAGGAGATGAAGGGGTGAAGCCGCGGCACCGGGCAGCCCCGCGGGGCCGGAGCGGGGTGCGGCGCTGAGGGAACGCGGCCCACAGCCCGCCATGAGGGCAGCGGAGCGGACTTTGCCTGCCCGGACGGTGCTCGCCCGAACGCCGAACAGACCGCTCAGCTACAGTAAAAGTGCTGAGCTGCGAGTGAGGACCAGCCCGGACACACTACAGAGATACCTTTAAAAGGGCTCTAGAGAGTCCATCAGTCTGGACTCGCGTAGGTTTCCATCCCCAAGGTTGATAGACTCCCATAATAGTTTGCGAGGCGTTATCTCCTTCCTCTTTCCGTCATGGGATTCCTATCCCTAGCCTTGCTCTGCATCATGTCCTTCAGTCCTGCACTGTTTCTGTTTCAGGACTGGAACCAGACATGGCATACAAACATTCCAGGAGCGAGCTGGTGCTTCGAGAGCTCCATCATTGCCTGGATCCCTTGTGCCTATCTTTGGATCTGTTTTCCTTTCTACTACTGGTACCTTCGGCACAGAAACAAAGGCTATATCAGGATGTCCCACATCTTCAAAGCCAAAATGGTGAGGGGTAAAGCACAGGGTTTGGTCCTAAATTATCTCAACTTTGATGCAGAGCTTAACTTTCCTAAAGAATTAATTCTTTCCTGATGATCCATCTCTGTGGGGTTTTTTGACATTCGCCAGCTCAGGTCAGTATAAATCAAGTAAAGTTTTAGGAAGATATGTCATAAGATCTTCTCCCCTGTATTTGCATTTGATTTCCTGACACTTCCATAACATTCTCCATCCCCGACTTGATCTTCCACCCCTCCAGTCTTACTGCCCAGGCAACTTGGATCAGTCAGTTTGGTAGATTGTCCCAGCATTTCAGTTCATTCCAGTGTGTGTTTTCTGTCTCTGCCCCAGGTCCTTGGATTCATCCTGGTAATATTGTGTTTTTCTAATGTCTTCTTCATGGTGTGGGAGAAAAGCCAAGGAATCCCACGGACCCCAGCACTCTTCATTAGCCCTGCTGTGGTGGGAATCACAATGGTAATTCCTCCCTTGTTTGCCTGCAGATGGCCAAGCTTAGCCCTCCTGGGACGGAGCTTCTATTTCCCACGTTTCTTGCTGTCTCTGAGCACAACTTTGGCTGATGGGGAGTAGAAGGCTGGGGATGCCCTTTGTGCCTCTCTGCTCTGTGACACACCAGGAGGTTGGAGTTGGGGCAGACCCTGGGCAGAGCACATGGCAGGAGCTGAGGTTTCAGTAGGGTTTGGAAAGAGGTCTCACAACAATGAGACAAGATTTCATTTCTCATAACCACAGAATGTGAGTGAATATGGTTTAGAATGAAATGTGATTTCTGATCAATAAATCAGTGCCTGTTCTCCCCTTCTGTCATTGCATCCTCATAGCCTCAGTCCTTCCAGCCTGTTGGCCCAATTGTAATTTTATTATTTGCCTTCTCTGTAGACATTCTTGAGTGCAAAATTGCACACAAATCTTTTCGGTGTTAGCTTCTTAGGAACAATACTGCAGCTCTGAACATCTTGAAATGTTTGGGCAAGAAGCTAACTGATTTTTGTCTATTGTGTTCATTAATTTGATAACAATGTTTGGCATTCCATTACCAGGTATTTATTTGCACAAATTTGTACTTCCTCACAGATCCTTGCCTTGTTCCTTACCCAAGCAGAAAGAATGATGGGCATCCAGTCTTCAGGGGTCCTATTGATTTACTGGCTGCTCTCATTTGTGGCTGCACTTGTGATGTTTAGTTCTAAAATTCAGCATGCCCTGGAAAGAGTAAGTGAGATCACATACCTTTAATGTGCAGACTACAAAGTCTCTAAACAACAGGACTGATTTTGTCTCATTGACTGCAAGGGGGAGAATCAAATTCTTCTTTTAAAATATGTGCTGAGAAAAATGTTCATATTTGTGGTGGATGTTTATTTGCGTAGGTAGAACATGAGAAGCTCTTTCTCTGCTGGTTAAACATAAAGGTTCTTACCTCATTTTCACCAGTGTTCTGTTCCTTAGGACTTCCTGGAAGACCATTTCCACCATGTTACAACTTACCTTTATGCTGGCCTGGTGCTAGGAGAACTTGTGTTATTCTGCTTAGTTGATCACCCTCCCTTCTTCTCTAAAGCTGACAACAATCCTGTAAGTATAAGGTAGCTTTTCCTAATGCTTTGCTTCATTGCTGAAACAGGATTTTAAATATACAGGGGTACACAGGCACATGGGTGTCTGGGTGATGTGAGATAAATCATTCTGTAAAAAAGCTGGCAGTTTTAAAAGGTAACTGGCAGAATTTGGGATAACAGTGCTCTGTCTCTCTATGTAAACTTTTCAAAACTAAAAGCCATAGTCATGTTTCTTGTCACTGAAACCAGTGGATAGGGCTTCTATTGCTTCTCCTAGTGCAGCTCTCCTGTGCTGTAGTACTCTGCTGGTGATATTGGGTATGGAAAAGATCTGTGCTTAAGAAAATAAATGTCTTTGGGTATGAAGAATTATATTCTTTGTTCTTCCATCTGAGACATTATGCAAATTCAAATTCCTAAAAATCTTCCAATCCCACTGAGCCTCCACAATACACTTACTCTGGTTCAGTGAATGGGGAGGGGGATAACTCTGCTTGCTTTCCTGGGGAAGCACAGAAGGGAACTATATTCATCTGACACATGCCCTTTTCTATATATAAATATCACACATGTTTTCTCTCCCATCAGAATCAGTGCCCAGAAGCCAGCAGCTCTTTTCTTTCCAAAATCACATACTGGTGGTTCTCTGGGTAAGAAAACAGAAGATGTGCTTTTGCTACAATAGCAGAAAAAAGCAGCAGCATCAGAGATCAGTGAGGGTGTAGATGGCAGCCAGTAAGAAATATCTCAGTCCCTAAGTTAGCTTATGGAGTGAGGATTTAAATTATTTCTTAGATTTTTTCTCTTGTGAGGTATTGTCACAAGATCAAATTCTAAAAATTTATTTTACTTTTCTCCAAATAATTTAAAACACAAATTTGTGATTCTAGATAATTCTCTTCTGCCTCCCAACTACCCCTCCAGTGCCCTCCCAATCTTAAAACAGATCTCATCAATCTCAAAAGATCACTGTACAGCAACCGCAGCCCTGTCTGCCTGCCAGACCTTGGTCTCATCTGCCTTCCATGGAGCCCAGAGAAAGTTAAACTGAACTTTCTCCTCCCCTACCCAAGACTCTCAGTATGGACTAGAAATTGGTGCTGACTTGCAAATCCCCATTGTGCTGACAGAAGATAGCCTAGGGGTTCAAAGCAAAGCAGCTGTTCTGGACATTCATGTTCATTGTGGGACAGGACACTCCTGAGTGGTGCTGTGGTGTCAGTGCTGTGTGCTCTCTGTGGTGCACTGCCTTGATGCCCCTGTGTTCTGAAAGAGTCACACACAGCACAGATCCTGCTGTGCTGCCCTGACTGCAGTCTGTGTCCTCCAGGCTCCTCTGGAAGGGCTCTCAGCAGGCCTTGGGGGTGGATGACTTGTGGCCAGTGAGGAAACAAGACTGCTCTGAAGAAATTGTTGCCTGGGCAGAAAGAGAGTGGAAGAAGTGTCACAGCAGAACCCAGCAGTGAGTATTTGATCTGGAGAGCACATCATGGGCAGTTCTAGATGATCTAAGAAAATACACTCACAGATACTGGGGTGTTAGTCCCTTAGTGCAAAATCTGATTTTAAGTGTTAAAATCTGCTGCAGAACATCCTTCCACTCCTGGAAGCACAGAACTAACTTTCTGTGAGAGGGGTCAGGTTTTGATGAGCTTTTATACTGGACATTATATGAGACCCAGTGTGAGATATTTAGTGATTTTTTTTAAGACACAAAATTCCCAAGCTTTCTCCAGTTGTAGGTAACTTTCTCATTGTTTCTTCCTTCAGGAAAATGGGGTCTGCTTCTTTTAAAAAGGGTCAGAAAACTGAAACTGGTATAGCAGAAGCTGAAGAGACAGAGGCTCTACTACAATCAAAGCACAGTCAGAGCGGGCCCCTTCTGAGAATGCTTTGGAGCATGTTTGGAACTTATTTCCTTCTCAGCACTGTCTGCTTAGTTATTTGTGATGTCTTCTTGTTCTCCACCCCGAAGGTACTGAGGTATGTGCACATTTAAGATGTATTTCTGTCACGTGAACAAGATTGCTGTGTGCATGAGCTCAGAGATATGTATGTCAGCACCCACAGACATACAAACAATGACCTTTTGAAATTTTCTCTTGCTGATGAAGGGAGCTCAGGTGTCATTTGTGCTAAACCCACTGTCAAGTCAGGAGGAAAAGACACCAAGCCACTGTGTGAACCTGTGGATAGTGTCTGCACTGCTGTGCTCCAGCAGTGGGAAGGACAGGATGCACCAAGCCATTTGACAACATCACTAGAACAGGAGTTATTTGGTGGTTGTGTATATCACATCACTTGCCACTTGCTGTAGTCTTAGGGCTCCATGTTCCCTGTCTAATAAAGAACACACCTGTGCATCCTACACATCTTCAATAACTTTGTTAGTTGATGAAATGCTTTGTGGGTTCTGTTGGTATAACACCAACCTGCATTATGTTATATTCTCATGGGCAAAATCCTTTCTTAGTCCACATTAGAAGTTCTGGAAATGTCAATTACTTCCTTAGGTTACAGATACCACTTTGCGTATTTCTGACAAATTCATGAAAATCAGGAGCCATCCTTAACACTGAGGAAAATGAGGTCTACCCAGAGAGGATGTTGGGATCAGAGATTGCTTCAAAACCACGAGTGGCTAGATTTCAAAAATCAGGATGTTATATGTTCCAATTCTTCTGCTGTTCACTGATAAAGGTCAGCCAGAGAGAATACAGAAAAATCACTGCTATTTCTGCCAGTTTATTTTTGTGTGTCTGATATTTCATCAGTACTGTGTAGATTCAGCAACATTTGGCTCCTGTCTTGCAGCCTTTTCCTGAAGTTCATTGAAGATGAGGCAGCCCCAAGCTGGCTTGGCTACTTCTATGCCTTCAGCATGTTCCTGCTGGGCTGTCTGCAGACTCTGTTTGAGCAACGCTACATGTACATGTGCCTTGTTCTGGGGCTGAGGCTGAGAACTGCACTGACAGGCCTTGTGTACAGGAAGGTGAGCCTGCAGCTCCTTTTTAGCTTTGCTTTTATTCTAGCCCTACCTTAGCAGGAATGATGTACATTGTCTGTAGCAATATCAGGGGAGATGTCATTAGAAACTAGTTTTAGGATGTAGATTCATCTCTGAGCAGTACATGGCAGGTACGTTTTTTAGAGCTTCCCTATGAAGGAAAAGCCAAGAAAAGGAAAGAGCAAAAATCAACATGGACTTTCTTATGCTGTATGTACATGTATAAACAACATGTATTTCTTGTCATGGCTGGGGAAAAGAAGTAAATGCTTCATCTTGCAGTGAAGTCACATGGCCCAGGTAGCAGCATGGTTTCAATACCTGGCATTTGACATTTTTCTCACTCGCTTTGTTCTCTGTGAATGTTATCTGACTTTTGGACCAAAGCTATTGTTTGATAATGCCTTTTCTTTCTTCTCTACCCTGTCTAGATCCTGGTTATGTCTAATGCCTCAAGGAAAGCAGCAACCACAGGTGAAATTGTTAATCTGGTATCTGTTGATGTGCAAAAGCTAATGGATCTAATTATCTATTTTAATGGGACCTGGCTGGCTCCAATTCGGATTATCATCTGCTTTGTCTTCTTGTGGCAGGTAATAGATGACAGTATTTATCAATCCTTTTCTATTCTAAATAGCAAAGGAAAAAGGAAGTTTCAAAATTATACTTAATAGTTTGAATTACATGAAATTGCCATATTTTTATTAGCTCTGTAGCACGGTGGATTCCCTTTTCTTTCTGAAAGATATTTTCATTGATACAGAATCCTTGTCTGATCCTTCAGTTCATTTTCTCACCTGTGTATTCAGCATTCAGTCCCTTTTAGGTGTCTGTGAGTATGGTTATTGTGAGCTGACTGATAAACTTCTGCTTCAGATTTTCCTGTCACCTCTCTTTACAACCAAAAGCTGGTGGCCCAGTGTAGGCTGAAAGTCCAGTTCCAGCTCCTTGGCACAGTCCCAGAACATAATGGGGAGTGGTCTGAAATAGCAACTTGACATACTTCATCCTGAAGCCTGATTACCACAAGATCAGTGAAACAGCTTGAAGCAAAGTTACATGCCATTCAGAAAGAGTATTGGATATTCTGAAATTCATAGGTATCAGGGAGTTCAGCAAGGACAGCGCAAAACCTGAATTATAAATAATGGATGGTAATCTAAAAGATCCATTTTTAATCAATGTATAGTACTTTCTCAGCAGTACAGAGAGAGCCCTATTGTTTAGTTGCTGGTTTTGGCCAATGGAAGCATGAGCAGTATAGAGACAGGTGATTCACAGGAGCTTTCCAGAGGCCTTTGGGGCCTTTACTACCCAGCATGGATTGTGCCTCATGCCTGGCAGGATGCTGTGACTGTGAGAATCAGTAGCCCTGGTACAGACTGTTGTGAAGTCATCATCCCTTTTCTAATGACCTTGACAAATCGAATGTGGTTGGAGCATAATTACACTTCCTTTGCTGGTGTTCACAGACCATTTGTGCAGACAATACCTGTAACTCTGTGTGTTACTCCCCTCTCCAGCCATCCCTAGGGAGATGTAACTAACCCATGAAAAACAAGTGTTGATACGTTATTGTTATGAACCCTGGGATCTAAGAGCTGTCCCAAGATAATGGTACAGGATAATGCCACCATTTCATCTCATGCTGGGCTATTTATGCTGCAGAAATACGTAGTTGAGGGTTTGGGTTTGTTTTGAAGGAAAACCTGGTGTTGTCTGGGGTCACTTACTCAGGGCAGCCACAAGATGTCCTTCTGAACGCATCCAGGGATGGATGAGAGGAGCCGGGAATGGCTTGAATTGCCAGCGTGCCACTGGATCGCCTTCAGCATCGATACAGCTCCTAACAAGGGAGCGAATAAATTCAGCACAGCCTGATGACAGGAGTTATCCGGCTTGGAGAGTTAACAATCCACAGTGCTTAGGAGCACAACTCCCTGGAAGGGCAAAGGCAAGATTACAGTAAAGGCTTAGCCAGAGGCATGTTATGCACAAGTTCAAATAAGAGGGAAGGTAAGAAAGGGAACAAAAGCAGTCTTGCCTAGTCATCACCAGAAGTTCCTTCTCTTTTCTTTTCTCTCCTGGCAGCTTCTAGGGCCATCTGCCTTGACTGCAATTGCTGTATTTCTTTTTCTTTTGCCTCTGAATTTTGTGATCACCAAGAAGAGGAGTCAGTTTCAGGTACATTCTGCTTCATAAAAATGAAGTGGTTTACTGAGTTATGTGATTACTTATAGTTATTCGTGCTTACCATGACTGTCTGAAGTAACATAGGAGGATTTGAAGCCTGCAAAGTTTCTTGAAATTTAGAGCAAGCTCTTCCATGTTCTGCCTTTTTACTCTGTTTGCCCTACTTTTCTGTTGTTTTTATGCACTGCCAGTAAAAATAAAGCTCTGAAGATGATAAGTAAAATATTTCCCAGCCTAGAAGAGTCATAAGCAAAACAGCATACAGAGCTTAACTGCAGGGAAATTTATTCAGGACTTGGAGGCAGGAATAAGGTATTTTTCTTCAGAATAATTGCACCATTAAACATCCAACCTATTAAATTATAAAGCTCAAACGTTTATTACAGGAAATCCAGATGAAACATAAGGATGAGAGGGCCAAACTCACCAATGAAATTCTCAGTAACATTAAAGTAATCAAACTGTATGGCTGGGAGAAAACCTTCATGGAGAAATTATTTGGAATCCGAAAGCAAGAACTTCAGGCCTTAAAAAGATCTCAGATTCTCTTCTCAGCATCCCTCGTTTCTTTCCATTCATCAACTTTCCTGGTGAGTGGATCACCTTCCTACATAAAACATATGCTGTTACTTCCCTTTTCTTTTGTACTTCTGCCTGGACAGATTTTTCCTATGGACAGCTAAAGATCATATCTGCCTGGAGGTCACAGGACTCGCTGTGGCTGCTGCACCAAAACCTCCTTAAAGCAGAGCAAACATGCAGTGATCGAACTTGGTTCTGTCACCAACATGCCAGACCTTTGCCTATGGTACCTGCAGGATAGGCACCTAGAGGGGATAGCCTGGATTTAACCAGATGGGTCCCAGAGTCTTGAAGGGCCTTTGGCACCCTTGAACCATTCTGAAGCAAGTGCTTTGCTTGTCCTTTGCTCTCTTTCAGATCACATTTGTTATGTTTGCTGTCTACACCCTGGTGGACTACACACACGTGCTGGATGCTGAGAAGGCCTTTGTGTCCTTGACACTGATCAACATCCTCAACACTGCCCACTCCTTCCTGCCCTTCTCCATCAATGCTGCTGTCCAGGTTAACTGCAGGCCCTGTTCCTCTTGCTTTGGCCATAAGGGGTTTTTACATATCCCCATTAACAGGTAAAGGTAGGGATTTCTTAGGGCTCTGCACATCAGCTGTTTAATTGCCACTGTGAAACGGTGACGTGCAAGGGCTTGCAGCTAAAGGTACATTGTGGCATTGCTTTTCAGAAAGGCTCCTTTATATTGACAAAATAGTCAACAAGAACTACTCCTAAGTATTTTGTAGCTCAGCACAAGCACTATTATATCTCAGAGGGACTTCCAGTTCTGTTTTTAATCACAGAAATCAGAACAGGTGGAACAAAATCTCCATAGGGGAGACCCTGCTAGTTCAGGCCAGAGAGAAAAGCAATTCACTGTTCGGTAAGAAATCAGGAAATTTATTTCCCTCTTACACTCTATGACTGTCACAGATTTTCATGTACAGAAGCGATCACTGGAAAGACTGCAGGAAGAATTGGATGGAAAAGTGCCAATTTCACTGAATCAGAAGCACAGGGAAGGATATGGAGGTTTTGCTAAGCTAAGTGGAAATAAAGGCAGGTAACATAAGGAAGAGCTGCGTTTGGCCATCTAAGCCTACAGCATCTGCAGCTAATATAGCACTAGTCAATATTCTAAGTAGGTCTTCAAACTGAATCTTTACTTTGGGTTTTTGCTCCCTTTCTACTCTAAATCTTGTTTTCTTCTGTGTGCTGCTTCATTTCAGGCCAAAGTTTCCTTAAACCGTTTAGCAGCTTTTCTGAATCTGGAAGAACTGAATCCTGAGAGCTCAAGCAGAAACACTCCTGGCTGTGGTGAGCTTTTATGTTAGCACTTTTGTCTTATAAGAGGAGTAATTTCCATTGTTCAGCTTCTACTCAGGGTGTCTACTGCAGTCAAGAGAAAATTATTAAATTATTTGCCCCTTACTGTCACTTTATCTCTCTGGCCTCATTATTTCTAACAATGAAAACTAATCTGGTGATGATAACCCGTCTTTTCATAATAAAGGTTGATTTTATGTAACACAAATACACACAGAAACATAAACATAAAATCTCATAAACTGGGACATTTCTGTAGCTATCTGCATTTACAAGTGGTCTCTCGTCATGTTTTAGTACAGGCAAGTATCACCATAAGAAGTGGGACTTTTTGCTGGAGCAAAGAAACTTCTCCTTGTCTTAGAAGGTACAGACTTACCCTTAGTCATCCCTCAATACTGTAGGTCAGGGTGGATGCTGGATGAACTAATTCCTCAGGGCCTAAGTGAAACCAGGGTGGAATATCCAGAGGTTTCTGAGTTTGCTTCATATTCAGGGTTGAATTCTGAAAACTATAAAATCAGATAAAACATAATTTTGCTTTTATGTTGAGGAGCACATAAATGGGAAGGTACCTGTATCTGGATGTTGCCTTATTATATGGAGACTGTTTTCTTTATACAGTTTTCTTGCCCAAATATGAAAGTACAGTGATTTAAGGCAAAAAAGTAGAACAGATGCAATGCAGACATTATATAGGACATCACTACATGCTTATTTCAAAAGGCATTGACATTTTAGAAAAGAAAAGCTTTGAAAAGTTCTGATGTTCAGGAGTATTGTACATCCAGTGCTTTGGGCTAGCCAGTCTCCAGAGTGAGGATTTGGGTATGAAACTCAGATGGGGGTGTGGATGAAGACTTCCTGGCTGGAAGTGTCTGAAGGGATGAAATCAGGGGATTTACTCGATACATACCTGACAATAGCAATAATTTTGATAATAAGTACAATTATTTGCTTTCAGAAAGTGTATCTAAAGTGTGGTAAGAGATTCTCTTTTTCCCCCAGCATAGAGCTCAGTGTGCCCCAGGGCTCTCTGCTGGCTGTGGTTGGCCAGGTGGGTGCTGGCAAGTCCTCCCTGCTGGCAGCGGTGCTGGGCGAGCTGGAGGCCACCGAGGGCTGTGTGACCATGAAGGTGAATTTTCCCCTCAGCATTTGCTTCTAATTAGGCTGTTCTCAGGAACTGTAAGGTATGAACCACAGCATCAGTTACCTGAGGAAAACCCATTTACTGCTGAATTTTAACACAGGCTCTATCAGTCCACATTTAGTTATCTGAAGGCACTTTAAACTTCTCAGATGAGCCTGAACTTTGTGAATAGGAACTGGAACAACACTTCAAAGATCCAGTTTTATTTCTCCCTCTGACAGTGAGCTGAAGTGTCATCCTGGTGAATTGCATCCTGTACTTGTACCTCTGTTCACTCCCCTGCAAGGTAACAACAGTGCAGACTCATATTTTGCAAAGCCTTCTAAGAATTCTCAGTACTGATGATCATTCCAGATTTCCACAACTGAGAGCTTTTCTTCAAAGATGGGTTCTCACAGTGTCAAGTTGAGCTTATGGAAAAGTTTGTTAACATTCTTCCACTTTTATAGGACACTGCAGCTTATGTCCCTCAGGAAGCTTGGGTTCTAAATGCTTCAGTGGAAGATAATATTCTGTTTGGGAAAGAGATGGATGAAACCTGGTTCAATAGAGTGACAGAGGCTTGTGCACTGCACCCTGATTTGGAGACCTTCCCTGCAGGGCAGAAGAGTGAAATAGGAGAAAAGGTACTGCCTAGGGTTTATGTTTTGGCCAAGTTTTCCCTGAGTAGCTACAACTTCAGGTGTCCTGCTTAAAACATCTACCCCTGAGTAACTACAACTTTGGGAGCTGTGATAAAAACACAAATAAACCTACACTCACAAGAGGCAGGTGCCCAGGAATTTCTGGAAGATTAGGCCATGATTTAATTTAAGCTCACCTTCTGACAGCCTAGGAAGAGACATAAAAGATGTTTAAGAGAAAAATCAGCACATCCAAGTCACTCTTGGGTGCTCTTTTGCAGGAAAGAGTTGTTTGAGAGACTCTGCCTCTGCAAGAGCCCTATTTGGAGGGAGGGAGGTGCACTGATTTAAAAATCAGGAAGTCATAAAACATCAGTGTAAAAGGAAGTCAGCAGTTGGGAAATATGCTGTAGCTTTGAAATAAGCAGAGTCAATATATTTTCCAGGGAATCAATCTGTCTGGAGGGCAGAAGCAGAGAGTGAGCCTTGCTCGGGCCCTGTACCAGAAGGCTGCGATTTACCTGCTCGATGATCCCCTGGCAGCTGTTGATGCCCACGTTGGGCAGCACATTTTTGAACATGTTCTTGGACCCAATGGTTTACTGAAGGACAAGGTGTGTATGAACCTGAACTGTAAACATTTGCACAGAGTCTCTAATTAAGCAGAGCCCCCAGAATGTTTCCATTAGGATGGGTTGCTCAGTTTATCAAAGGCTCACAAACGCTTTTTTGCAGTGGCAGCAGGGGCCTGGGGAACCTCTGCAGGCCACTCAGCACCTGCCAGTCCTTCAGGGAATCTCGTTTAGAAGAAGGAAGGCTGTGTTTATCCTCATGCAAACCACATGTCTAATGCCAGCCTTACTTTCACAGCAGGTTAACAGTTCTTTGGTCCTCTGTTGACATCCTTCCCTCCTTTTGAGATTTACTTCTAGCACAGTTCAGAGGAGGTACCTGATCTCTTCCAAATTCAATCACCATAATGTCTAATCCCATTACTTTTGAATAGTTCAGTGGCACCTTTGCAGTTCTCATCACCCAAATGTTCATCACTTAAACACTTCTCCTCCATTCTTTTTGCATTGGTTGTGTTTTGTTTTTCCTCGGTATTCCTCTGCTGTCAAGCTGTCTGGAAAACAAAACATGGTTACATGAGAAGGATTGCTAGGGCAGCTCTTTTGGATTCATACTATAAATTGCCTAGAAACACTTGATTCAGTTTCAGATTATAGAAGGGAAACAGGAAAAAGACAATTTCTTGCATTACAAAGTCCAATTAAAACAAACATATAGGATTATAAATACCTTTCTCTCCATGAAATTAGTTGCAAGTATCAGAATATAATTACTGTATTGAAACAGAATGACTTCCTAAGAACAATGTATCAGACATAAGGTGTACTCAGAGGGCTTGACTGTATATTAGAAATGCAGAATATGCCAATTTATCTAGGGAAAAATTACTTTTCTTACATCCTTTCCTCCAGTTATCTGTGCAAATATGCTCAGAAATGTAAATAAAAGGAAATACCCTTTAATTCTATTCAGACTGATGAATTTTTGAGGCCTAAATTTGATCCTGAAGTACTGATACCAGTAGCGACAGCAGAACAATTGTAACTGCTCCCTCTTTATCCAAGCAGACTCGTGTGCTGGTGACTCACACAATTAACATTTTGCCTCAAGTGGACAACATTGTTTTTCTGGTGGATGGAATGATCTCAGAAACTGGTTCCTACCAAGAACTTCTACAGAGAAATGGAGCCTTTGCAGATTTTCTTCGTTCACATGTAACTGCAGAAGAGAAGGCACCTGCTGGTTTTCCAGGTAACCCAGATGGGTTGGAATCATTCTTCCTAGGTCTATCAGTCACTTGTTCCCTTCATATCACATCTGTTTTATTATGGACATTTAATGAAAGATCCAATCACAGTAAGGTGTTGCTTTGTGTGGGGAAAAATATGCCTGTCAAATGAGCTGACTCATCACCTCAAAATTGATTCTTGAATCCATATTAGTAGAAAATAATCAAGCAGTAAACTATTACCCAGTGTATGTGCTATTCTTCAAGCCTCACCTTGATATTTCTACTTTTAGAAACAATTTTTTAATGAATCTTTCCTCCATATATTACCAGTTTTTCAAAGGCTGTAGAGGACAAAACAGGATTATTAAGTATTTAGAAAAAAATACATTTATTTCACAGCTATGGGAGACACCAAGGGCACTATCACCACTGGGAATAGTCCATCTCAGCAGGAACCCCTCAGGTGAGCTTAAAGCAATCTCAGATACTGAAGAATTTACTCCAAAAGCCCATATAAGCCTACACAGAGGCTCTTACTGAGTATGACAGAGGTTTGGGAGTGATTTGTAAATAAATAACAAGAGCAAACAAGCAAAACTCAAGAATAGGTAAAAACCTGCTCTTGAATGTGGAAGCTGACTGACATTTCTTCTGTGTTTCACAAGGAGGCAAAACAGAGCTCAAGTACAGGCTGCTTGGTACATTTGGTTGCTGATCACTTCCCTGTGGGGCTGTAAGGTCAGACTGATCCCAGGCCAGCCTCAGAGTGAATGCTTTTTTCTGCTCTTCTGTGGCTTGACAGAGCCCAGTCCTTGTGACAAACATGGACAGTGGCTGGGGACACTCTGGAGAAGCCTGAAAACTGCAGCCCTTAAAATAGGCATGGATTTAAGGGTGGATGGATGGCTAAAAATTGAAAGGATTTTTGTTTTCTTCATGAAGTGGTGATTCAGTAAAATCTGCTGTGGGAAGGGAGACCATTCCTGTGAGCCCAGACTGCACCAGTGCTGCAGGCACCAGTGGAGGATTAACTAAGGCAGAGAGAACTCAGCGTGGCAGGGTAAGCACAACACCTTCTTGCAGGGGCAAGGACACATTCCATGGGGATAACACACCCATGGCAGGCAGGCCAGCTCTCTGCCTCAGCTAAACCACAGCCAGGGCAGTCAGCTGAGCTGTACCAGTGTGCCCTGTAACTGAGACAAGGACATACCACACTGAGAAGAAATGAGAGCAAGTCAGAAACCCCAAAAGAGGCAGCTTTTTCTTTAGGAACCAGCACTAGCCAGACTGGGATCTCCTCACCTCTCCTGATCAGCAGCCCCCCCCCACAAGCACCCAGTGTGAACACTGCAGTTCTCTCTGACACCAACACACAGGAAAACCACAGCCTGACATAAAGAAAGCCTTACATGTATTCCAGAAGTAACATGAGCCTATTGCATAACATTGATCAGTTGATGATAATTATTCACTAGTGATTTCTTTAACTATGCCTTCATTATTCATCCATGAGGAAAACAAAACAAGAATCAACATGGTTGCTGTGGCTGTGACATATCACTGAGAAATCCCATTATAAATCACTCCTTGCTTCAGAGCTGCTTTTTTTAGCTAACAATCTCCTCCCCTCCTCTCCTGCCCACGTGTCTCTGCAGGTCAGAGCTGGGGTGTATGGAGCCTACCTGCAGGCAGCAGGCCGGGTGCTGTGTGTGTACGTGCTGCTGTCCTTCACCTGCCAGCAGGCTGTGGCCTTCTCCCGGGGCTACTGGCTCAGCCTCTGGGCAGATGACCCCGTGCACAACGGGACACAGCAGCTCACAGAGCTCAGACTTGGAGTCTTTGGTGCTTTGGGAGTGGTTCAAGGTGTGTTGAATTTGCTCGCTTAATTCTCTGTATTCCCAGCTCCCTGTCCCATAGCCAGGATGTGTTCTCAGAATATAAATAAGTGCATACCCTTGGCCTTTTGGGCCTAACCCTAAAGATTTTTCATCTATTTTCATCCTTCCAGCATAAATTAATCATATCAAAGTGCAAGTGAGGGCTCTTCTCCATGCTGAATGAAATCTTGGCTTTTGTCACATAAAAGAGAGAAAAGCAGACAAACTTGTGGACTTCTACATTTCTTTATCTTTTTCTTTTTAAATAGCCACCATTGTTTTGGTCACTCTGTTTAAAAAGAAAAAAAATCACTGAGCAATTTAAAGTAATCCCAGTCAAGCTTATTTTGTGATGAAGGAATAGTTTGTCCTGCATGTTAAGGTTCCTGAATCCATGCCCCCCATCAAGCTGGCTTAGAAGGTCTTTGGCCACTCTGTAACTACTCTACAGAAAGGGCAACTCTAAGGCTTGGTTTAATTCCTGCTAAAGAGAGGTTTAATGCCTGTTGCCCCTTCCTGAATGCACACTGGGGCAGCATTCACAGGAGTAACTGGAAATCACCATCTTGCTAAGGAGAAGCCCAAGGTGGGTTTGTTCAGACCCAGTAATAATAGTTTCTTTTCCCTTACAGCCCTTGGCAGGTTTGCCTGCACAGCAGCAGTGCTGCTGGGGGGCGTGTTAGCCTCACACCAGCTCTTCCTGCAGCTGCTGAGCCATGTGCTGAGATCCCCAATGCTCTTCTTTGAGCAAACACCCATTGGACACCTGCTGAACCGCTTCTCCAGAGACATGGATGCCGTTGATTCTGTCATCCCTGACAAGCTCAAGTCTGTGCTGGGATTTTTGTTCAACCTGCTGGAGATCTACCTGGTGATTGTGGTGGCCACACCATGGGCAGCAACGGCCATAGTAGCCTTGACTGTTCTTTATGGAGCATTCCAGGTAGGAGCTCACAGGTACACACACAGGAGAGGCTGAAGCAGCACAGCCATGGCCCTGCAGAAAGCCTCCTTCCATTTCTTAGGAGGGAAGGCATGCAGAATCCGTTTCATCATCTCAAGTTGCATCTGAGCAAGAGTAATATCAGTCCCTTTCCCACATCACCTCAGCCTTCCAAAGCACCCCAGAGCCCTCACAAAGAGGTTTATGCTTTTCTGATGTCTGAAACAAATCCTACCTAGGCTATATCCCTCATATCCATTAGTGTGAATCATGTGAAGAACAAAAGCATTTTTCCTTTTCTACAGAATTCCTACACTACTTTTTAATGAATCCATGTTTGCCAGCCAAGACTGAGCATTAGGGAGGGGCAAGCACATCGCTGTTCTCCATGGGGCAAAGGGCTCAACTGCAGGAGAAACTGAGTGTAGAGATTTTGTGGGTTCACAGCTCCTTTGCCCCAACCAAATTAAGAACATTAGGAATTAGGAATAGTTAGGATTATTCCTAATAAAGGCAGGACATTACAAAGGTAGGAACACTTCCTCACCTTTAGGGGCATGTCCTGCATGCACATAAATAAGGTTTTGTAACATGAGCAGAGTACTATTGCACTTGTTGAGGCCTTCCCAAATTTCCTCTGGAGTACCTCCATAGAGGCACGAGCCTTTTAATGACTCTCCCTTCCTTTCCCCTTGTGCCAGCACTTCTATGTCAGCACCTCCTGCCAGCTGAGGCGCATGGAGGCTGCCAGCAGGTCACCCATCTACTCCCACATCTCTGAAACCTTCCAAGGCAGCAGTGTGATCCGTGCTCACAAAGACCAGCAGAGGTTTGTTTCAAAGAGCAATTTCCTAGTGGATGAGAACCAGCGAATTTGCTTCCCTGGAGCTGTTGCTGACAGGTACTAATCTGCCCAGCAGCTCCACAAGTGTTCTGTAAAGTAATCATGTTTTGGGAGAAAGGGAGAGGGCCCCCAAAAACAGCTCTGTGCTCCCCTCCTCCTGCAGGTGGCTTGCTACAAACCTGGAGTTCCTGGGCAATGGCATCGTGCTGTTTGCAGCCCTGTTTGCAGCCATGGGCAGGACACAGCTCAGCCCAGGAACTGCTGGCTTCTCCCTTTCCTATGCTCTCCAGGTAACCCAGTGGGGGAATAATACCATGCCTGCCTTTATCACAGGCAACTGCATTTAATTTCTGTTATGAACTATTTCTGTGCCTTTTTAGATGCCTTTTCCTACCAAATCCTCTGCTGTCATTGCTGAAGACAATCTGGAGCACATGGCCCCTTAGGGAAAGAACCTCATAAACACATGTATGGGCCATCTTCTTCCTCCTACACCTGAACTCCCAATATAAGTCAAAGCAAGCCCTGGGCAGCTGAAGCAAGGTCTTCAGAACCTGTCTTACCTGCTTGTAGGCTAGTTGCACAAGAGCCTAAGAAATAGCTACACCATCTTTGAGCATCCAAGTCAGTAGCATTTCATTTTCTATAAACATGCTGAAAGGGCTATGGCAGGACCCGGCTTTCACTTTAGCATTTTAAGGTTTTCTGATGTAATCTCATTTCTGATATAATTAGCTGATGAGGAGCTCTTCAGAAATAAACATTAAGACAAAGTACCAGGTATCTCCTGAGCATAGGCCAGGGCTCATTTTCTCTGCCCTAATGCTTCTGTTCCACTGTGGCAGATAACTGGTGTTCTGAACTGGATGGTTCGCTCCTGGACAGAAGTAGAGAACAACACTGTTTCTGTGGAAAGAGTGAGAGAATACCTGAGGACTCCTAAGGAGGTAGCAAATCCACTGTTGACCTTACCAGAAGGGGCTGAACATCTCTTCAAATTCATGAGTAACTTCTCAGTTCCCCCTGAAAAATCTAATTTTCCCCTTCTAAAAGGCCAGTCATGTTTCCTTTAAAGAACTGCAGCATTTGGGTTTTATCCAACTGACTAGCCTTGTTTTATAACCTCAGATCATTATTTCCTTAAGACAGTTATGCACTGGATTGCCATTAAAATAGCTTCATTTGTTAACACTCATGGAATGAGACATTTCCTGCCCATATTTGGAGTATTTATTATGTGTCTTTAGATGGAACTCACTGATAAGTAATGGCTCCTAGATAGCCTTTTAGCTGCTAAAAGTCTCCAGTGCAGTAATTTTTGTTCTGTAATCATTAAAATTATATCTCCATATGCTGCCCTGTGAGAGGAGGCTTTCACAGTCCTGTTGATAGGGGCATATACATTTTTTTTATTGAACCACTCAGTTTCAGAACTCTGACATGCAAGCAAATGTTCATCCCCATTTTCAGTAAAGAAAAGCCAACCAGCATCTTTGGATAAAGTAAAAACAACATCTGCAGTATGAAAGTTAGAGGCCTTTTTCTGGTTTGGAAACTGCAGAGATTGGGGGGCAGTTGGCACAGGTGTCTTCATGAACTTCTCATTCCAGTTTTGCCACTTGATTGGCAGTACTGGAATGGGAAGCTCATGAAGACACCCATGTGTTATTTAAGTCCATGGAGACACCTTGATAGGGTAATTTAAATCAGCCTTCAACACTGCTGTTTTCTTCCATCTCTTCAGGCACCCTGGACTCTGAATGACAAACTTCAAGGGCAAGTTTGGCCCACTGAGGGGAGGATTGAATTTAGAAACTACAGCCTGTGCTACAGGCCAGGTTTGGAGTTAGCACTGAGGCATGTCAGTGTGACCATCAACGGGCATGAGAAGGTAAAAAACCACTCCTTTAGCAGTGTGAGCAGTGCTGGGCTCTGACCAGATCCAGGGCATCCAGCCCCTGCCTGCACCCAGCTACAGCAACCTGGCAGCTGCAGGGAAGCAGGAGCCCACCTCCCACACTGCACACCTTATCCAGCTTATTACAGCAAAGGAATTCCACTTTTTCAGTCTAGTTCCACACCATGGCCCTGTTCAAACTGCTAAGTCTTGTAATTATTCTTCCCTTCAAAGGCTTTTGTGATTCCTTTTCATACAAAACAATTGAGAGCTATAAATGCTTCCATTTAAAGAAAGTATTGCCAGACTGTGTGAATCACAAACAGCCCTAAAGATCTGATCTGTGCAAAGCTGTCTCCCAACAAAAGGTCAAGGGGAACTACAGGACATGTTTGTCCACCTGTGAGAAAACAATCAACATCAAAGCCAAAGTCCTCCCATTGCATTTTCAGATTGGCATAACTGGCAGAACAGGAGCTGGGAAATCCAGCCTTGCTGTGGGCTTGCTGAGACTGGTGGAAGCTGCAGAAGGAGCCATCCTCATTGATGGACAGGACATTGCCCAGCTAGGTCTGCATGACCTCAGAACCAAAATCACTGTCATTCCCCAGGTATGGAACTCATTTCCAAAATATTTGAGCAGTGTCTTGAATACCTGGGAAGGGTTTATAACGATTCTGTGAGAAGAGGGACATTGAGCAATTTCCAAGTTGGAAATAACCTCTATGCCATGTTCATCTGCCATTCAATATAACATCAGCCACAGATTCCCACCCAGCAAGCAGAACCCAAGAGCTCATTTTTATAATTCATTTCAGGAGTTGTTTGTATTGTCTCTGTGCTCAGGATCCAGTTTTGTTTTCTGGCTCCCTAAGAATGAACCTCGACCCATTAAACCAATGCACTGATGCAGACATCTGGACAGCTTTGGAACTGACTCAGCTCAAGAACTTTGTTGCAGATTTGCCAGAGCAGCTGGAATATAAGTGCACTGACCAAGGGGAAAACCTAAGGTACCTTTATCAGCAGAAGGACAGTGGCAGGGCAGTGCCAGCCTCTGGGCTATGAGAACAGAGCTGGTTGGATAAGGAGGCTAATTCCTTAAAAAAAAAAAAAAAAATCATTAATGATGTCCAGACTGCAAATTGCTGCATTACTGTCCTGTTTAGCAGCATGAAATCAAATCCTAAGACACTCAGGAAGACCTTTCAGACTCAATCATTGTGCTGCTTTGCATTTGTGCAGTACCTAAAACCCTGCAATCTGTTCCAAGTGCAGCTCTTCTGGGTGCCATAGCAATACCTTCCCCTCCCTCCTTTAGGCTGTTTCATGCTGTTATCTACCTGCAGTGCCACCAGCCTCAATCACTCTTTCAGAGGAAGGGAACAATCACCTTTTCATTAATGATTTCAAATGAATCATCTGTTCTGACCCCAAGGAAAAGTGACTACTGGCCTCAGTTTACCATCCCTCTTCCTACTTGCAGCACTGGTCAGAAACAGCTGCTTTGCCTGGCCAGAGCACTCCTGCAGAAAGCCAAAATCCTCGTTCTGGATGAGGCCACAGCAGCAGTGGATTTAGAGACTGATGCCCAGATTCAGTCCATGCTGAGGACTCAGTTCAGGGACAGCACCGTGCTGACAGTCGCTCACCGGGTGAACACCGTCCTGGACTGTGACAGGTAAGGACACCTGTGAGCAGGGAGCACTCAGGCAGCTGCTGTGACTGACACCCCACCGTGGTGCTGAACAGCAACTCCATTTCTGTCCTCTTTGTGTTTAAACCTCCAAGCTTTGCTTTGGAGTCTGGAGAATCTCTGTTCAACCAGCAGGGCACCAGCAGGTTAATCAGAGATCCTGTACTCCCACACGGTGCCTTTCCTGCTGTGTCACAGCCTCTCCCCCCCAGTGACAGCAAAGCCATGACTACAGCTCCTTGCATCACCTGAGAGTTGTGAAACTAAAACACCCAATACCCCTTCACAAATCTCACTCCAGTCTCAGCTCAAAAACCCCTCCTGCCAAACTCAGCACTTGAACAGTCACTCACCAGAAACCCTTTCTATCCCAGCACTGTTTCCCAGCTGAAAAGCTGTTGGAAAGCTTGGCTGAATGACCAGCAAGTACTGAAACTTAATTTAAAACTAAGTAGAAATTAAGTTTATTATAGGTGCTGGTGTAATCCCAAACTTATATTTCTTTTATTGTTCACAGGATTTTAGTCTTGGAAAATGGCCGGATAGCAGAATTTGATACTCCAGAACACTTAATAGCTCAGAAGGGACTATTCTACAGACTGATGGAAGAATCAGGCCTTGCATGACTCACCCATAGCACCACCATCATCAGGAATAATTGACCTCATAATTGAGTTATTTTGGTTTCTCTCAAAAATGCCTGACACTCAACCAAAGCTTGTTTCAGCCAGAACTGCAGTGAGTAGATGGAAAGGGGTACCTTGGGATTCATGTTATTTCCATTGGAAACTCAGCAATTCCACTTTCATTATGTTTCCAGATACCAAACCCTCACTAGATTGCTGAAAACAAGCCAGTCAGGACTTAAACACTTTTCTGGTATAAAAACAATCAAGTCAAAAGAGAAGGACCACAGCATTCCTAATTTATACTGTAAATGGAGCCCAAATATCCATCATACTTCAAGAGGACACAGATTATTTTTAAAAGCCAAAAAGAGATAATGGAAGAAGCAAGGAAGAATTTAACTGGTAGCAAGGAAACTTAACTGTTTGCAGTTAATGCAAAGCTCCAGGCAGAACTAATGTTGTATTTTGTCAGTGTCTTAAGGACTGCTCACCCAGGCACTGTTCCTACACAGCTGTGGACTCCAAGGCAGCAGCTGGAGCTCATCATTCAAAGTGCACAAACACTGGGGCAGGAGAGCACAGGCTGCCTCTGTCACACTGGGGATCAGATCCACCCCTCCCTCTGCAGAGCAGAGCCAGCTCCAGCAGGGGCTCAGCAGTGCAGGGCAGCACCATGGCTGGGAGTGGCAGCAGAGCTTCCATCACTCCTTCTGCCCAGGGCTTGGAGCATTCCCACTGCCAAGTGCCCACAGCAGGGCATGTCCAAACATTGACACCAACATTTCCAAACTGAATTTGGCCACGAGGAATTGGCATGGTTGGAAGTGCCCTCCTCTCTGATCCCTGCAGCACACAAGGAAAGCAGCAGGATCGCACCTGTTGACCTGGTGGTTCATTCCTGGTTTTCCTCTTGAGTGCAAGCTGACTCCTGCATGTGCCACCCTGGTGCTGCAGAGCCTCTGGCATGGTCACCTGTCAGGTGTTGCCAAACCAAAACAGAAGCAAAAGCTTCCTGGGCTTCCCCCAGTGTCTGTTGCCAGAGCTGTCCCCAGGTCTCTCCTCAGCAATCACAGGATGACAATGTGACATTCCAATACACACAGAGATACTGCTCCTTACTGTGACTTTTATTAAAGCACCCATTTTCTAGAGAGCTGAAATAAAAACAGAATCAAGTATTTAAATGGGTCTCTTCAGTAAACTCGAGCAAATGTAACACAGAAAGGGGCGGTGGGGATGGGATGGGAGAGTTCCAGCTGCAAGAATCAGCCCAGACTGGCAAAACCCAGCAGTTCCTTCTCCAACAGCTGCTCAGTGGCTTCTGCACCCAAGTCGAGAACAGTTCAGAGTTTCTGCTGGACAAGTGCCCAAGATATGGAGGGGTCCAGTGCCTGCTGCTGCTCAGGTACCAGGAGAGAATTATTTTCCCTCTACATTTTCCAGCTCTCATACTTGAGCACACAGACAAAACAATTCCAAACCCAGATACAAGTTAAGAGCACTCCAAAGATTTATCAATGGATCTCAAACCAGGAGCATTTAGAAATGCTGAGATAAAAGTTAGGTATTTTTCCTTTTTAACTAAGGCAAAGAGGAACAAAATTGCCCATGTTGCTGGGTAATTCTGAAACAGACATCTTTTAACATTCCATAATCTCCAGTATAAACATCTTTAAATGCTCATTTTCTGTTCCTAAGGTAAAGAGGGAAGGCAATAGGAGACAATAATTAAAACATACTTTCACACTGGTAAACTTTGAAAGGGCACAGTTCTGCTGTCAGCTAACCCAAAGTAAGAACAAGCAAAAATATCATCAGCTTTCACACATCAAGTTGTGCTGCAAAGGCAAAAGAAAAGCAATTCCCCAAATTACATATGAAAAATCCATCATGTTTCAGATGTGCTGGAGTCCCCAGGGATGTGTCCAAGTACTGTGATGAATCTGGAGCTCAGGTCTCACAGAAGTTATCTGGAAGTTGGTTAAAGCAAAATATATAAAGGAGTTAACACTTGGAGATACAGTGTAGGAGAGAAATGCTATCTTAGAAAATCCTTGTCCCATGATTCCAAGTTTAAGGCAATACTGAAACTGCTAAAGCCAGAAAATAAGTCAAAGATGTCATGCATTGATTTACACCAAGTTCAGGCCATACATGTACTATGCAAGTCACATTCCCAGTGCCCCAGACAAGACACAGGAATGCCAAAATGTTAAAGGTGTCAGTGGCCCAAAGCACAGTTGTTGCTGTGCCACATCACTGTCACACTGCAAAAGGATCTTGGTGTGGGTCAGGACTGGAGACACTTACAGAAGTAGCTCTGTTCACACACATGAATTAGGGTGGTTTCTGCAGGTCTTCTAAAAATTCCAAGCTTTTTTTTTTTGGCAGATGTGAGAAATCTTCCATGTTGCAGTAAATAATGTCAGCCCAGATACATCAATGTGCACTGCAATCAGATACAGTAAATTCAACTGTACAGCAGCTCCTCTCCCTCTTCCTTGCCAGGAATGGGGTGGAAGGGGAGGATCACAAAGTGTTCCTGGAGGATGACTGTTCCCAAGCAGGAAAGGTGTCTCAGTGGCATTGACAGTTCCTCCCCTGGGTCTCTGCAGGGAGCTCCATCTCCACCTGAATGTACACCACCAGCCCCAGCCCTCAGCACAGAGCCCCTGCTCTGCTCCTACAAACCACGAGCTCCAAGCATCCCACCCTTCTGTCCCTGACTCCCCAGTCAGCCCCTGCTCGTTCCATTTCCACAGAGAAAATTCACACCAAGCTCAGGAGCTGTGGCAGCCACAGCCCATGGACACCACAGGGAGTGACAAAGGTCCACAGCCCCGGGGCTCCTGCTCTGCTGAGCCTTCAGTATCACCTGGTCTGCTCAGCAAACCACAAATCAACCCAGCCCTGCTGCAGCACACTTATCTACACCCATGGCTTCTTATACAACCCCAGACATCAGGCCAAGCAGAATGATCAGTCTAAGCAGGACCAATAATTTCTACTTTCAAGGCAAAAAGCTGAACTGACAAGGCAAACCCTTTGTCAAACACAAGGCAAGAAATAACACATTTTCTTTCAAACAATTTTTTACTGCAAGTTCTTTGCAAATATTTGCATTGTCATTACAAAAAATACCAAAGAAATTTTCAGTCTATTCAATTTCAGAGTGTCATAATTTACAAAAAAATAAATAGCTTTACTCTAAGGACAACAATTGTCTAGTATTAAGGTCAGCAATATCAATCACAGAAGTCCACATTCTCAGTGCTGAGTATCTGGATCCATCTGACTTAGTTTGCTTTCTTCCAGCATTTTCCTTTAAAATAAGATTAATCAGAACATTAGAAAAGTAACTTTTTTCTTACCACAAAAAGCTGAAAATTCAACATAGATCTCGAAAACCAGACTCTGCTGCCATTTTAATTGTTAGACCCTTCTGACACAAAACTTTGAAAACGCCTTTTTTTTTTAAAACAACTGCAACAGAACATTTTTCCAAAAAAATTTAAGAGTCAACAGCAGCAGCATGAAGGGCATGTTTCTTTGATATAAGGCTAATGGTCCTTGATGTGGCAGAGCTGCTATGAAAGCACAGAACTACCAAAGCCAAGGGTGTTACAATCGAGGTCACCCTGAGCCTGCAGCCTCTGCTCAGGCAAATCCTCCCTGCTCAGCCCTGTCCCCACAGGTGTCACCAGCACTGGGCACCCCAGTGGGAATTCCTGAGTGAGCTGGGGGGAACATCAGCACACAGCAGCACACCAGCTGCTGCACAATTTGGTTCTGGAGTGATTGCCATTCCAGACATGCTGAAACACTGCTGTGAAGCTGACTGTGCTTTTTCACATCAGCACTACTGACATGACAGTGAACTTGCTGCTCTATGCTGTAAACACATGAAACCTTTAGGACAATGCATAAAGCATTAACCACGTACAGTAAATGCCATAAGGAGAAAGTCTGGCACACATTTTATTTCACAAGAAGAAAAATCTTTGGACTATAGTACTTTATGCCACAAAACGTTCCAAGTGCATCCCACAATAGATGGCTCATGAAATGAGGAATCCACAAACAAGCAAATAACTAGCATTTGCAAAAATGTTAAAAAAAAATAAATGGACAGAACTTCAGAACATAAAAGAGATGAGAAGAAAAAGCTTTTCTGAATTTCTCTGGTGAATCACTCAGCCGTACATTTGAGTGTATAATGACAGATTTCAGGCAAAAATTAGGAGTCTCTGAAGTGTCTTCCACAGTGTATGAGCTTCTCCTAAAGGTGGCTTACATCAATACTAAGGAGAAATAAAAAATAAAAAATTGCATCTTTATGTTGCTTCCACTGCCATGCTCTGGCTAACTTCACTGTGTCTGAAACTCAGCTGTGTGGTTCAGTCCAGCTCAGGGGAAGTTACAGTTCTCCAAATGTATCACCTCCCTCTTCCCCACAGTAAATAGCCAAGTTCAAATGCTACACCAAGCCTGAATCTTTGGCCATGCTATAGAAAATGCCTTTTTCCTGAAGCAGTTGGTCTGGGGTACCACACTCCACCACTTCTCCTCTCTCCAGGACTAAAACTCTGTAAAACAAGTAAGGGAAAAAAAAAAAAAAAAGGAAAAATGGTCACAAGAAGATCCAGAAAGCCAGTGAACATGGATATATGTGTACAGACAGACTGCAGCACAGCCATCATTTGCAAGAGCTGACAGTGTGAACAGGCTGAGGTGCTCACTGTGCCACCCCAGCTCTCTGCAGATGGTCTGTGTGGGGCCTTGCTTATACAGCACGTGGCCACCCAGCCACCTGCAGACACAGCACATGGTCACCCATCTCCTCCTGCAGAGGAGGCTCTGGAGTGCACTCTGAGCCAGCCAGAAGTGAGCTGGCAGCACTTCTTGTCAAGGTGTGTAAGACCCTGCAGGACCTGGGACAACCTTCCCTTAACACCTCTCCCTACCAACTGCTGCTCCACAGCTTCTGGGACAAACAACAACATCCAGCTGGCACAAGGAAGTCCACCAGGTCAGTGGTCAGCTCACTGCTGAAGCCTGTTCCAGCTGCCCCCATGGATGGAAGGCACTGCAGAGATGGTGACCAAGCCCCTGGCAGGGGCTGCAGCCTGGTGTCACCACTGCCACTGCTGAGCTGGATGTTCCCTGCTGGCAGTGCTCCTCCCTCTCATCTGTCACTACTGACAGCACAGAGGGCTACAAAATACACTGAAAGTGACAGTGGTCACTTTGCCATTCTGTGATAAAAGGGACAAGAGCTAAAACTGAAATATGAGACAACGAGTGGCCCTCAAGCACACCTCAGCAAGGCAGCCAGCACAAGGGAAGCTCTATGAACTATAACCAGAAGTGATGGAAAGTGGAACACCAAATGAACTTCAGAGGGCAGGATCTGCCCCTTGGGACTTCCTATGCTGTCTGTGCCTAAACTAGGGCAAGACCCAGGAACAGACTCCTGTCCTTGCCTCTCTCCCCTTCCCAGTTTGCCCAGGCAGGAACAGCACAACAGCAGAGTGACAGAGGGACCAGAGGAGCTCCCCAGGGCAAACACTGCCACCAGGAGCCAGAACACACACACTCCACCCCTCAAAACAGGGATTGCAGCAGCTCTGTGCAGAGGCAGCTAAAAAGGAGCCAGTAAGCACCCAACTAACACAAGGATTGCCATTTAAGTGGAGCAGAGGGCAGGTCACACAGTCTGCAAGGTAAGAGCAGCACCACCTCACCTGGTGTAGTCCATGATTGTGTTCAGACGATGTGCTATAGTTAACACAGTACATTCTTCAAACTGAGACTTTATAGTTGACTGTATCAGCTTATCTGTCTCGAGATCAACAGCAGCTGTGGCTTCATCCAGAACCAGGATTTTGGACTTCCTGAGCAGAGCTCGTGCCAGGCACACCAGCTGGCGCTGCCCCACACTGCACAGATGGGAGGGAGCATGGGGAGAAAAGTCAGAATGAGTTTTGAGCATTCATTGGTACTCATTTTGAAACCTGGCAATTCCTTGTCCTAAAGGTAAGTTGAGTCTCACTATTTCCCTGCAGAATATCTAACAGCATCTGAAACTACATCCCTCTCAAATCAGGTCCTGGCAATGCAGTAGGAGCATACAAGTGGTTTCAGCATAACTGCAGCAGGGCAGTGGTGAGGACTGACTGTAAATGGTTTCTACAAGCTCAACTATAAAACTCTGATAAGGAGCAAATAGCAGGTGAACAGCTTCCTTAGAATATTGCTGCTGCTTAAATGCTTTCCAAGGCTGCCCAAGCTACCTTGCACTCAAAGTATTTCTTAAAATTATTTGAAATTCCCAACTCAAGAGCTGAAAACATGTTGAATAAAACCTAGTTGGTTGATTGGCTGGTCACACATTAAGAATTCTCCAGCTGCCTCCCCAGATTCTCACACAGGGCTGGGGCATTACAACTTGCCCAAGCACACCCATGATTCAGTTCAGCACACAATTTCTTTGACCTACCTGAGGTTCTCACCACCCTCAGCACACTCATGATTCAGTTTATCAGGAAGGGATGATACAAAGTTCTTCAGGTGAGCCAATTCCAAAGACCTCCAAATGTCTTCATCAGAGTGTTGGTCAAAAGGATCGAGATTCATGCGCAGAGAGCCAGAAAACAATATTGGATCCTGCTCAGGGAGAGAGGCAACTGACAATGGACACAGAACATGGCAAGGGCTCCACAAATACTTCTTAGATAACAAAAGGAAACACCATGTACAGATGCAGTTGCAAGCAAGCTAATATACTGAATTTAGGACTGAGGGCTCATTTTTTTCCAATAAAAAGTTATTCTCCCTCACTCTTATTCTTCCTGGGGGCCTGATCTCTTCCCTTTGCAGATTCTTGCAGTCCAGACCTTTCCATTAGTCAGTATCTCATGAATTCAGAAAAAAAACCCCAACAAAACAAACAAACCAAAACACCCAACCCCAGCCAACTTTCTTTTTACTGGACCTCTAAGCTAAAAGAAAGGCCTTCCCTGCTCAACCTTCTGTCAGCAGGGACTGCCAGGTCATCTTTTCACTTCTTAGGGAATTACCACCTGTAAATATTTCTAAACTCTTCAGCTGCAGTATGAATTAAATTACTCCTTTTTTTTTTCTCTCAGACAGGAAAAAATACTACTTTGGAAATATTGATGCAAAACAATCAAAAGGAGAAAGCACAGTCCCCACCCCAGATTTCCAAAAGAGGTGGTACAGAAAACCTTTTTACAGTGAGCTCACTTGTTTTTGCCAGTGTGCTGCAATGGTAATTGAAAACATCACAGTTGATGGTCTTACTTTGAATCAGAACAGGCAATAAAGGCTACACAGTAAGAACAAAAACACTTGGGACTAAATCCAGTGCTCATAAAGCTGTACTTCCAAATGTTTAGGACTATCAAACCCACAGCTGGCTGGGCTAGACTGGGGTGGTTCCTGTGCGAGACCAGCACTGATGGCACACACTCTGCCCAGGTCACAAGGGGATCCCAAGCAGGTGCTCAGCTGGGATCAGCCCTTCCCACTCTAAGTGAGCAGCTCCTGAATCCAGAGGCCAAGGTTTTGCTTCCACAGCATGGCTCAGCCAAGTTCCTACTTGTTACCTGGCACAGGCAAATTGAAACCAGCCTAGGGAAAAAAGCTTGGTTTCCAGTCCATGGAAGGGCAAGCTGAAGTGACTGAATTTCACAGCACAGATCAGAGGAGGAATAACAATTTTCTCCTCAGTACTTTAGGGAAGGAGCACTGCAAAGAGTGAAGAAGTTTAGGTAGTGGCAGGATTTTGCACCTACCTGAGGGATGATGGTGATCTTGAACCTCAAGTCATGGAGCCCTATCTTGGCAATATTAATCCCATCAATAATAATTTCACCTTCAGCTGCTTCATTAATCCGAAACAAACCCAAAGTAAGTGAGGATTTTCCAGCTCCTGTTCTTCCAACTATTCCAATCTGTTGGGAAGAAATACAAGAACAACTAACTCTGGGAAAGAGTTCAAGCATTTCCAAGCATTTCCACCTGAAACCAACACACTGCCATAACTTTTGGGGTTATCCACACACCAAATGCATTCAGTTTCACCCTGTATGTTTTACTTCCCAGTTAGACTGAAGTCTTGATCAATTCTTTCCAGATATAAAAGACTGGTACTTTGGTTGGCTGATACACTTCTTGCCATCTGCACATTCTAACCACTTGAGGCAGCATTCTGCCCGTATTTGTAGGCAGAAAGTGTGCACTCAGGAGAAAAATGCCCAGTTGGCTACCACAAATAAGGAAGCTGGATAGTAGATCTCTCATAGCTACCTTTTATGCTGCTGTGCAAGACCACACTATTAATAGACATCAGAGACTCCACACAGGACTGGGCAAGGAAGCAGGAGGAGAAACACACAGAACAGCGTGGCCAGATGCAGAGAATCTGCTCTGAAGTCCCATTTTTTCCTGCAGTCTCACCCTGCAACTTCTGCCTCACTAGATCAGGCCTCCCCCCTGTACTGTAGGCTATTTTCCTGAGACTATAATTAACTTAATCTCGCTGCAACCTACTCATCTTTGCTTATGGCAAACAAATTAGCAAAATCTCCTGGGAAGGGGAGACCAGACAGGATAAACCTCACCTCCCAATGAAACCAGGCCAAATGATACTTGGCAGCCCCACATAACAGTGTCTCCTTATCTCTGATGCAGAACACACCTCGCAAAGGCTGAGAGCCCACAACACCTGCAGTTACAACGGGGCTGATTCCACAGAAGCTTTTCTAGCTCTTAAGAGCCCCAGACACAGAACACAACAGGGTTAAACCTCTCTTCTGCTTATGCATGCAGAGCTGGGAACCCAGCACCCTGCCATGAATTCAGGCCTTACCTTTTCCCCCCCGTTGATGGTAACGTTGATGTTTCTCAGGACCAGGTCCAAGTCCTCGCGGTAGCGCAAGCCGTAGCCCCGGAACTCCACCTTCCCCTCCTGGGGCCAGCTGCTGGCTGGGGCTGCTTGCTCAATGCTCCACTCAGCCTGCAAGAGCCACACAGACACCTCTGAGCAGCTGCTTCCACCAACACAGGCTCAGGGGACTCAGATTGCATTCAAGAAAAATCCTTCTTCAGGGATAATTTGCAAAAGGAACTGTGATGAGGAGAGGAGTCTCAGGACAGATGAAATGGTGTGAGTGGCCAAGGGCTTGGCTATCTCAAGTCCCACCTGCTGGATAAACTTCCCTCTTGCCAGTGGCAGAATCATGCAGGCAGCACACATTCAGACAACCTGTCTGTACACCCCACCATGGCAATGAAACTTCTGGGGCAGCCACACGTGCAACTAGAAGCAGTTAGGCTGAGACTGTGCACTAAAACATCCATAAGCTGGTAAAAAGCTGCTTCAACCTCCATAACTTTTGGGGTTATCCACACACCAAATGCATTCAGTTTCACACTGTATGTTTTACTTCTCAGTTAGACTGAAGTCTTGATCAATTCTTTCCAGATATAAAAGACTGGTACAGGGGTGAGAAAGGAAAGAACATACCCCACTGCATTCACTGCCAAATAAAAAGGCTTTTACATGTATAAACACTGGTCTGCTACCACAACTTAAGAAAAATCTAGGAAGGGTCTTCATAATGTTTGGTTGCAAAAGTAGTGACCCAGGTCAGGTTCAAGTGACAGGCAAGGCAGAGAGAAGACCCAGGGAACTCTGTAACCATAGAGGGAACAACTACACATTAAGTGAATTATGTGATTTGAATAAAAAAAAAAAAAAAAAAAAAGACCTTTTTATTCCCCACACCGAGTGCAAAAAGAGAAACACAAAAACATGATGTTTGAAGTTTTAGGAAACCAAAACATTTGAGCTACCCTACTGCTTAGCCTTGAACACAAGAGCCATTTCCTAAATAGCACTGTGTAAATACCAGTGGGAAAACCACAAAAGCACCAACAGGAACTTCCCACTGAGACCCAGCCTGTCCCTGGCAGGCACCCACAGCCCTGAGCTCTGTCCCACCCCTCAGCTCAGAGCACAGGCCCACCCTCCAACCACTCAGGGGGCAGCTGAGACCTCAGAACAGGGCACTGGCTTCCACAAGCGTGGTGGACAGCTCACTGTACCTCCTTCTCCATTTCAGCATATTCTTTGACCCTTTCAACAGCAACAATGTTGGTTTCCAGCTCGGATGACATGCGAACCAGCCAGTTCAGGTACGCTGTGATCTGCAAGGAGGAAAGCAGTCAGAGAGCAGTTTACACTGAACAGCTTACCTGCAATAAATGAAAAATGTGGAACAACCAAAGCACTGCAATTTCAGGCAAGATCTTGGCTAATCAGTGCTGGACAGGAGGAAAGCCTAAATGCCTTTGAGATGCACAGGATGAGACACCCTGGCCACATCCCCTGACACAGGGAAAGCAAAGAAGAAACTTCCCAGCATCTTCTCAGATACTACTTGTAATGATTATTTCCTATGTTCTTTATATTAGTTTTCCATCCAAAGCCAGATCAAGGCTCTGACTTTCTGATGCAGTCTAACAATTCAGAGGTTTTGCTGTTTTTAGAAAAGGCAAATTACCTGCAGTGAGTAGGACACTGAGAGGCCAACCAGGCCTGCACTGAGTTTGTTGCGTGCAATCACTGCAAACAGTGCTGCAAACAGGACAATGCAGTTCCCCACGTACTCCAGACGGACTGCCAGCCACCTGCAAGGCACAGACACATCTTTCCTGTACTTCACCCAGAGATCAGAGATGTGGACTACAAATGGTCTGTTACACTTTTTTTTTTTTTGTAAAATTAATAATATGGCATGTGTGTCCTGCGAGTGACACAAGCACTGCAAGATGTTTGAGATTCTGCTTCAGCAGTGTGTCAATCTAGAGGCATCCAAAATGAGTCTTTCAGGTGCATAAATTCCTGTCTTAACTACAACTACTTTCTGAACATAGGGATCAATAAAACAAAACTTTTAAAATAATACAATCCAGAAGCAAGGCAGGAACTCTCAGAAAGGTGAGAGATTCAGAAGTAGTTTTAATTTCATCACAGAATTTCAAACAAAACATCTCTGAAAGGGATTAATCCACAGAGACAAGCATGCCAAGAGCTGTGACAGGTAAGGAGCACAGCCAGCATCTTGGGACTCTCGCTGGTCAGAGTGACCCCAAGATGTGTTAGGAAGTCTCTTTTCCCAGCCTGGCAGTCAAAGAAGGAGTCAGAACTCTGCAGTTCTCATTCTCAATGTTGTTTATTGTTTCTTATCTATAAAATTCTTTCTCCTGTCCTGCCAAGGTCTGCTCAGCAGGACAGTCAGAGGCACTCTGCCTGCCCCCAGATGGTGTTATCTTTTTATACTAAAAACTACATGTACAATGTTTACAATTACTTCCCAATACCTATCACCTCTGTTGGACAGTGAGCTTCTACTTTAAACCAATCTAAAAGTGCCACCATCACAGCAGAAGGTGGAGGCCAAGAAGAAGAAGGAGAAAGGCTGGACATGCCTAGGTCCCTCCATCTTGTCCCCTAGACCCCCATTCTAAAAACCCCAAAATCTATTTTTCACCCCATGATAAATTCACTATCATTCTACTTAAACTGTTGTGGCTTGCAGGTCTTCATCTAAGGCTGGTAACTTGCTCCACGGGTCATAATCAAAACCCCAGGTGTCTTGGGCTCTGTGCCAGGGTCTCTGAGCCCCCTGGCAGGGGTCTTGGCAATCCAGGACAGCCAGAGGGACGTCCTGAATTCCGACACCAGCAGATCCACGTCCTCCCCAGCTAGGTGCTGCTCGCTGTGCAGCCCCAGAGGTACCTGTTGGCCACAATGCTGGGGTAGTAAGCCTTCTGGTTCTCATCCACCTTCCTGTCATTCTGGCGGATGAAGCGTTTCTGCTCCTGGAAGGCGCGGATGACGCTGACCCCCAGCAGGGTCTCGTTGAAGTGCGAGTACACCGGGGAGCGGCTCACCGACTCCAGGCGCTTCAGCTGCCGCGACGTGGCCACGTAAAACCTCTGCCAAGCAGAGCAGCAGAGTTAGGGTCACTGCAGGAATGGGCCCCCTGTCGAGGGAGTGACAAAACTATCCTCTGTCCCCTTAAAAAGGAAATAAACCAAGAAGTTTCTCTCCTGGATGAGGTGAAAGGCATCTCACAAGAGCTGGGGGACTTCACCTCCAACTTAAGGATAGCTAATTGGACAGGAGCCAAAAAGTCCTGCCTGGGCAATTCACTAGAAAAAGAAGAGAACAAAGAAACTAATGGCTTTTGTGAGGTGTTTTACCAGGGGCAGGAGGGCCTCTTGCACCTGGATTGGTTTTTCTCTGTAGAGAGTTTGTTATTTTGCCTTTTCTTAAACCTTTTTGTTTCCAACACTGCCACAGGAGCCATCCTGCTGATTTTATGCCTTCTAAGGTAGCTGAGCTATCTTGGGTGTGAAACAGATCTCCAAGAGCTTATGAGACCTGCCTCAAGGAGACTCCTATTTCAGGTTCCACCCAGATTGTGTCTGGAAAGACAAGGGGAATCATAAACAGGTCCCTGCCATCTGGGCTGTTAGTGACACAGATTCAACTTACTCGTGGGAAGGCACACCTCCTCCAACACTTTCAGGCCTGAAGGACCATGACATACAGTCTGCTGCCTTTAAACAACTGCCAAGCAACCCATCTCATGCCAGAGCCATTTTCTCCTCTTGCTTTTATCAGGAAGTTTAGTTCAACAATATCTATACGCACATATCACCACTTTAAGGTTTACTAATGGAGCCAAAAGGATTTACAAATTCAAGAGCCAAAGTCAAATCCCAGCTGCTTCTCTTCAATCTGTGCTCTTCCAGTTTCTAGGAGTGAAGCCAGAGTGAAGCAAGCACACCCTGCCCACACAGGACAAGAGTGAATGAAAGGCTGCCACCCACTCTATTGCTCTGTAGACAATATTCTGATGAAACAGGCACATGAGCAATACACACACACACCCCTCTAAAGGCTACTCTCACGTTTGGAAAGCAGTCTTGGAAAAGCCCATGTTTTCCATATTTGGGCCCTGAGCAACAAGCTGTGCAAAATTTGCCACGAAATCTAATGGCATTTTTATCAAGTAGGTATTAAAGGATTACCCTCTGCACGGAAGTCATTTTGCACTTGACAAAGGAAGGAAATGCTGTGCTAACATCAGATTATCAGTAAACCATGCAAAGCACAGTTAGTCAAGCATGAGTCAAACCCAGCACATTAAAACCCTTCCTCACACAGGTAAGAACACTCCCAAATCACAGAGGATGTGCCTGCTGGTCCTGGTTCCCCCAGGGAACACCCTTTACCTGCACAAACAAGTAGACAAGTCCCAGGGGGGGAATGATGACAGCAGCTATAGGTGTGGCCAGCAGAATGATGATACAAGCCCCAATGACATTGAATGTGGAGCCCATGAACATCTTGATGATGGGTGGAATGGTGGAGTCGATGGTGTCGATCTCCTTGGAGAAGCGGTTCACCAGGTTCCCGCTGGGAGTGCGCTCAAAGAAGCTCATGGGGGACCTGAGCACGTTGTGCAGCAGGTTGAGGTGCAGGTGCTGTGATGCAAAGATTCCTCCTATTGACACCACCATTGAGTAGCCAAACACAGCAATACCTAGAGAAGGAGACTCATTATAACTGCTGCCACCTCTCACACAAAGCATTTTCCTCATTCTGGCATCATTTAGCATTAGCACGTTGTCACTACAGGACACGAAACAATGTGAGGCACATGCTGCTGTCCTCAAGGTGAAAAAAGGGAAGTTTGTTTTCTGACACTAACATTTATAGATTTCTAAAAGTGACAGTGGACTGGAGGGTGAAAGTGCCACCTCTCCAATAGCACTGGACAAACTAACAGTCTATCAAATTTCTCTTCTTCTATAAAAGAATGCAAACCAATATGTTATTTACAGAAAGTGGGTGAGAAAGTTTGTTACAAGAAGGTTTAAAAAAAATCTTAAAAAGTCAGGGTGACAGTATGTATCTAGTGCAATAATCCTGAGAATTTGGGCACACTTCAGGTAGACTCAGCAAATATGTCAAGTGGTTAAAAAAAAAAAGTGAAAACATGACATTTCTTTCATTGCTTCTCCATTACAAAAACTTGTGTAATATTTTAACACTTTCCCTGAGCAAAAATCACTGAATTTGCTCTTGGTATTTGTTTTTTTATTGTGGGATTTTCAGGGCAGTTCTGAATTGGGGTACTTGGGGTGTTGGGTTTCATGGCAAACAAACTCTAAACCACAAAGAGGACACAAAACAGAACATCACTGCAGCAGCCTCCCCACAGTGCCCTGGGTGGAGCCCCAGGGCAGCTGAGCCAGGCTGGGGCTGTAGGGAGGCAGCACAGCCACAGCCTCCTGTGACAAAGTGCCCTGCAGACCAGGCCAGCAGAGTCTGCTGACAGGCCAAGGAGACTCTTCTCAGATCAGACACTCTGTCAACAGTTCTGACTCATCAGCCAGCAAAACACTTCTCACTTCGAGAAATTTCATTTACAAATGAAAGGAAAAACACATTTTGTAACTGAATAATTGCAAAGGTTGGTTTGCTTGCTTTTTTTAAATTCAAGTTTTTCATTTTTCTATGAAGACACACACTCAAATCCTTAGCAAAATGCTGCTGCAGGCACCAAGAACATTAGAAACACTGAACCAGCAAATCTTAAAATACACAAAACCAAGCAAACCTTGAGAAATTCCCAGTGCTCCATACACTCCCAGTCTGAGAGTTGTGTTCTGCTGTGTCCCATTGATAACAGGATCATCTGTCCACAAACTCAGCCAGTAGTTGGAAGACAAGGAGGCTATATGGTTACACATAAAGAGGAAAATGGCCAAGAAAGACATACAGAGTCCAATTGCTTTCATGTAGTCCCAGTACACTGATGCCTTTACCTGAAGAAAGAAGACAAAAAGAAACACTCATTTGGCAGCTAGGTTTCAAAACCAGCAACTCCCCCTTGCCCAGCACCTATTTAAAGTCAGCATGTCTCCATGAGGCCATGAAAACACAGCAGCTGCACTCCAGAGAGCCACTGCCTGGGAACACAGGCTGCAAAGCATTCTGTGGAGACATGCCAAATCCAACACTGCCTCAGGCAGGCACACATCATCCCTCCCCTGTCATCCAAGGGAAGGGAGGAGTAGGGAGGGACCTGCCTGAAGTACCACAGAGCATCAGTAGCAGAGCCAAAAACTTCACTGAGCAGTTCCAGTTTCTGGCTCTCTGTACCACAAGATTACAAAGCCTTGAAACCAACCCTTGCTCCACATGGCTTGTATCCTGGGATCTATCTTTAACCAACAGCAAGCAATCCAAGCTTGGATTCAAGCAACATTGCTAGGAGCTGTAACTGCCACTTTCCCAGGAACCTCAGTCTCAGGTTTCCCAAAAAGCCCTGGGTACCCTGGGATTAGATACTTGTGTCTACAGTGGAAACTTGGCTTAAATTCATCTGAGTCAACTGCAGCTCCTTACTGAAGGGCAGTTTTCATTAGGTCACCTAATTTGTCACAACCTCTCTCCAAGAAATAGCTGCAAGGTTTTCATTCCTCCTCCTACACTTTGATGTGGTCAGGGCCATCATCTCACAAGTTTTGTGTTGGCATTCTTCCTGCAGGCAAACATGGGGCTCAGGTTTGGGAGCACAGGGCACAGCAACACTTCCACCAAGTATTACACAACAAGCAGCAAGCTCAAGAACTCACTCAGCCCGTTCTCACAACAGTTATGTGGCCTTCAGGAGTTATTTTCTTCTGAAATAGATTTTTCCAAAATTGAAGAAGGGCACAGGAAGTGGGAACTGGAGCCTTACCCTCCCAGTCTTTGCTGTGTCAGCCTCTGTCAGTTTCCAGGAATTCTTCTCAGCAAGTGGCTTCTGCAGCTCTGCTGTGCTGCTCTGCTGCTGTGGCTTCCCAGTGTCTCTGCTGTATGTTGAAGAGTTACTGAGCTGCCTGTTTTAAGACATTTAATTTTTAATCTTAGCTTGACACAGGACAGGTGGTACCTCACATCTAGGCTTTGACATTCCACAGCTTCCAGCCAGTGGTTTACACTCCTATGGAGATGTCCTAACCCCACCACGGGGCCAGAGGCTCCCTGAGCCCCCCTTGTCCCCTCAGGACACTCTCCCCCCCTCCCTGACAGCACTCACTTCCCAAGTACCCATGTCCAGGTACAAGTAACAGTCACCAGATAAACAAGTCTTGGTTGCACAATCACTCCAGAAAGAAAAATGCTTTGTGACCATCAAGACCAGCCTTTCCAAACCCCATCATCAGCACAGCAGCTGCTGGAGTGTGAAATGGGTACCTGCCCTCCCCCCAGAAGTGGCCATTTAACTGCCAGGCACTCATCAGCTTCCAGAAATAGTGTCTCCAGAGCCCCACAGGAACAGAGGCACTATTAGAGCACAGCAAGAATGAGGCATAGACCAGGAGATGGTTTTGGAAAGGTGTAATCAGAGTGATTGCAAGCAGAATAGCAGCTGCATTAGGTCAGGCTAAAGGTCCCCTTGGCACTTCATCCCATGTGACAGCAGTAAAATGCAATGCCCTGGGAACACACACAAAGGCTGCACTAGCCAGTGAAACACTCTCCTTCATGCAAGCCAAACACAAATATCTTGCTACAACACAAGAGTTTCTTCACATGGAAAGGAAATCACAAGAGCTGCGTGTGCAGCCAGGGATGTGCATCAGTGTGTGCAGCTGCACTGGGGCTGCAGCCCCAGGGTCTGGGTGTGTGTCTGGGTGTGCAGCCAGGGATGTGCATCAGTGGGTGCAGCTGCACTGGGGCTGCAGCCCCAGGGTCTGGGTGTGTGTCTGCAGCCAGGGATGTGCATCAGTGTGTGCAGCTGCACTGGGGCTGCAGCCCCAGGGTCTGGGTGTGTATGTGTGTGCAGCCAGGGATGTGCATCAGTGTGTGCAGCTGCAGGGGAGCAGGGGAGCTGCAGCTGCAGGGTCTCTCTGTGTGTGTGTGTGTGTGTGTGTGTGTGTGTGTGTGTGTGTGTGTGTGAGCAGCCAGGGATGTGCATCAGTGGGTGCAGCTGCAGGGGAGCTGCAGCCCCAGGGTGTGTGGGTGGGTGGGTGTGTGTGTGGGGGGGGGTGTGTGTGTGTGTGTGTGTGTGTGTGTGTGTGTGTGTGTGTGTGTGCAGCCAGGGATGTGCATCAGTGGGTGCAGCTGCAGGGGAGCTGCAGCCCCAGGGTGTGTGGGTGGGTGTGTGTGTGGGGGGGTGTGTGTGTGTGTGTGTGTGTGTGTGTGTGTGTGTGTGTGTGTGTGTGTGTGCAGCCAGGGATGTGCATCAGTGGGTGCAGCTGCAGGGGAGCTGCAGCCCCAGGGTCTGTGTGTGTGCACACGTGAATGGGCATCAGCCCCAGGGGCTCAGGTGCCACAGGAGCCAGGGGCAGCTCCCAGGCACAGCAGGGACTGGGCCCAGCCCCTGCAGAGCTGCACCTTGCATGGACACACAGAATGGATCCCAGAGCAGACCTGGCCCTGCCCAGGCAGAGAGGGGCTGAGGAGGTGGTGCTGGGTTTGTGGGTGTCAGGTGCCTGCTGGAGCACTTCCCACTGGACCTGGAACCACAGAGCAGCACAGCTTTGCCTTTCTCAAGCTGCTGGATCCAGCAGGACATACATTCCTTCTAACAAATGCCACCACCATCAAATTACTCTTTATCCACATCTGAATGACTGGATTGAATGGATGGGGGGCAAGAGGAAAATAAAAAATAAAACCACACACCTGTGCATCAGCTTTCCAGGGGCTTCATTCACAAGGCCTCCATTTTCTATAGGCTTGCCTTCCTTTGCAGATGGACTGTTTGTATCTGAGAGGGGGAAAAAGCAAACATGAAAATGGTTAGGCAAAGAGACACATTTCATTTCAAGCATTCATTTCAAGCATTTCATTTCAATCCTAACTGCCAGTTGCAGTCTTACTCTGCAAACAAAGCAGGGAGCACAAGTATTTACAGACAATAACAGAAATCTGACCAGGTGAACAAATCAGGTTAGTTCAACTCCCAACAGGGTTAATTGCCAAGACAGGGAACATTTATTTTTCTAGCAAATGTAGGTCAGTAATAATGTAACAATTATGAGGACATATTTTATGTTCAAACATGCAACACCAAGTCACATGTCACCCACTCCATGAAACAAACCAGCACCCCAGCCACTCCTTTTCAAAGCATAGCTTCTACAGAGTTAGTTATAAATTACTTTTGTTTTAAAATGCATTGAGAACTCATTCTATAAACGATGGAGTGAAGCTGTAAGAACAGCAGCCATGTGCTGGTAACTTTGAGTCTTCCTGCAAAGTTGAGCAAGAAAAATGTGCAAAATCCTGGTGTTTTAGGCATCTGCAGGAATCAGATGACTTTGAGGAAGAGATCTTTCCATGAGATCTGTTATCCCACAACATCCTGCTTGTACCAAGATGCAGCACACATGAGACAAGTGCCTAAAACCCTCCAGAAAACCTGTCAGCTTGAAACAGAAACCTTTTCTGAGTAACTTAATGCAGTGTAGTAGAGTGCCATGAGTAAAACTAGGTTCAGCTGATGTCAATTCTCCCTATAAAAACCAATTGTCAGACCCCTATAAAGTTAGCTGTCAGTAAATGGAACTCTATTTGCATGTATGGAAGGTAATTTGGAATTTGCAACAAAAGTTCTGTGCTTTTAAAGGATCTGTGCATAGTTCATGCAAAGGCATCAACCTGAATATGCTCAAAAGATATTCAGGAAAATTTGTGCAGATCTACAGTATGACATTTTCATGTTTTTATACAAAAGCAAAATATATGTATGAAACAGATCATCCACACATTAAGTGTGGACTGCTGTCCTTTCTGTGTCTGGAAACTAAATATTGGTTCATTACTCTGAAAACTCAAAAGTAAATTGTTCAGCATGGTCTTAAAAAGACAAAAAGACAAAAAGCAGAAAACATGAAAAAGTTCAATTATTTACTTATTTATGTGAATAAGATCAAACCTAGATGGGACTGCTGGTTATTTCAAGCCCTTGACAGCACTTGTTTTGAAAGGTTCCCATATGAAAACCAGCAAGCATTCCAGCAACATACTGCTTTAGAACATTGCTGAAGAAAACAAAACCACAAATAAACCATCCTCCCACTAAAAGCTCAAATTTGATTTCATGTTGTAGGCTATGGACATTTCTTGCTTATACTGCATTTAGCTCTGCCAACCAAAAAATGCTCAAGACTGCCACAGTAAATCTGACATATGCACTCAGGGTATAAGCCCAGTAGTGAGGGTTCTGCTGAAAAAAAAAGCACCCAGAAATGATAAAAGGGAACAGCAGTGAGCAGTGAATACAGATTTGAGAACTAAAGGGACCCTCAGGGTTCAATCCTGAATGATGCTCCTCTTGGGACACTCACTACACTTCTAGGTCCAGGGTGTACCTATAAAACAAATTTAAAGTTTGCCCATGGAAGCCTCTGAGACACAGAATTGCTGCCACACAGCAACTGCTGCAGCTCACACAACCAGGGACAGGCAAACCATGCAGATACCTCCTATGCACAGATAAAATTCTTCTAATAGTGACTCAGCCTCTTGTAAATAAACTGCAGCTACTCATGTTACTCCAAGGCAAGCACTAATACAAAGCCCACATGGCAAACAGTTACCTGTTTCCAGAGGTTGAATTGTTCCTTCTAATGAAGAATCTGACTCTAAAAGCATATATAATTAACTTTTTTCCAGAACACACTCTACCATTTTCAATCTTTACAACCTCACATCCAAACAGAATAACCTAAACCACAAAACCCAAGGCAGAATCAAATTTGCTGAAATGGACCTATTTTTAACCCCAAGCCACAAGCACAGTGTTCCCACACAGAGAAGAAACCCCATGAAGCTGAGGATGGCAAGGCAGCACACAGGCAGGGGAACCCTCAGGAAGCCCAAAGGGAGAGGGAGGAGGGGAGGGACCAGAGCTGCAGCCAGACTCAGGGGCTGGCTGGGAGGAGAGGCTTTCCCACCCTTGGAGCAGCAGATGCATTCCTGCCAGAAAGCACCAACCCACTGTGTTCTCAGGCTGCCAACAGAGCTCCAGACACAAGGGAGCCTCCCTTGGAAAGTGGGAGTGCAGATAGCCTCCAGCCAAGCCAGCCTGGCTCCAGCTCACACTGCTGTGCTCCTCCAAGAGCCTGTGACTCTCAGCAGCAGTGACCTTTCACACATTCAGTAAACATGAATGTTATCCCTATGAATCAGACAAACAGTGCCTCTACTTTTCACTTTTTACCACTGGCAGAAGATCTCTTGACTAGAACTGATGAACAAATTAACTGCAAAGAGGCCAACCCTGTGATAATCCCCTCCAGATAACCAGGGTGGCACTGAAGTTAGAAGTGCCTCTTATGAGAAAACTGCAGAGAACCATGGCAAAAGTTAAAGCACTGGCTCACTTTCCAAAAGAAGATTCAGTAATTAAATGGAAAAAAAAGTAATTTAGTTTAATGAAAAGGATTTCAAAACCGACTTTTCCACAATTGAAAATGGGAGAAGACAAAGACTAAGAGAACAAGGCTATTAAATGAGGCAAATCTTCACATTAAAGTTAACAAGTTAACTGCCTAGGGAAGCCTAGAGAAAGTTAATTTGCCCGTGAATTTCACATGCAACAAGTCTGACTGTGCCCCAGGTAGCTACAGAAGCACCTAGAGAACATACCCAGAAGTTACCCTGCTGCCAAACTCGGGTCACACCTTCACCCCAGCCAGCAGAGTGCAGGCACCCCTGGCACTCCTCAGCAGGAGTGTCAGCAAATCACCTCAGGCAAGCCATGAAGAAAACAGGCTGGAGGCAAACACTAAGTTCCCCAATTAAAATCCAATACTGTAACTGTCTGTAGATAAAGGAAAAACAAATCTCAAGTGTATTCCTGTAGCAGTGCAGCTCTACAGCTGTTTTGTAAAGCAGAGGCAGGAGTCAAGGACAGCAGCGAGAACACTGAGCTGCTTCCTCCTCCTCCCCATGCCCAAAGGAATTAGTTGCACAAAGAAGACACATGTTACAGAGACAGGAAGGGTGTATAAACCCCAGCTGGCCTTTTGCAGTCTCACTACCATTTGAATTTTGCACTGAGAGGAAATTTTACTACAGATCTGATACACATTCTCCCAATTTTAAGAATGTGTGTTTAACCTCACAACCTTCAACACCCTCAAGAAATAAGCACCTCTACCTATACAGGCAATCACAAGAACTAGCAATTTAACTTTCCTATCAGTACTGCTGGTTTTCCTGTGACAGGACGCCCTTATTAACAGCACAGACAGCAAGAGGGTTTATTGGTGAGCTTACCACTGTTCTCCATGGTTTGTTCAGCATTAGCATATGTACGAAGAAACTCAGCAAAAGCCCCATCTTGCTCCAGCAGCTCCTGGTAAGAGCCCATCTCAGAGATTTCTCCATCAGTCATTACCAGAATTGTATCCATCTGAGGCAGGTAGTTGATTGCATGGGTTACCAAAACCCGAGTCTAAAAGGCAAGAGAAAAAAAAAGGGTTTCTGCAATCTCAAATTAGTGAATACCATGGCTGGACTACTGCTCTTTACTGCTTGAATTCTGTGTACAATAGAACAGTAATGAGGGACAGGCATGCAGAATTTTAAGAGAACATTGTCTTGATTTTTCCATCAAATGTTTTTGAATTACAGAAACCAAAGTACCTTTCACTAAAAAAAGTCAGTGCTTTATAAAAGTCCTCTAAAAATTGCAGAAGGATCCTTTCATTTTTCAGCTGTTAGAAACAGAAGTCTAAATATGCAACTTGACAAACTTGGAATCATTTGAACTCAGGCAAGAAAAAGCATTCTCTAGAGACGACATAACATACTTTATTTTTCAGGATTCCTTTTGGTCCAATAACTTTTTCAAAAATATGTTTCCCAACATGAGCATCAACAGCTGATAAAGGATCATCAAGTAAATAGACATCTGCATTGCAGTAAACTGCCCGAGCAAGACTGACTCGCTGCTTCTGTCCTCCAGACAAATTCACCCCCTGAGGAAACAAGAAAACAGGAGCTTTTTTTTACAGCTGAAAGAAAATGTCTTACTACAGTTTATGAAAGACACAAGTCACAGGTGGTTTATTTAAATCAGAGGAAATTCAACATTGCATGAAACAGATCTCCACAAATAATTTCACTACCGCAACAGCATAAGCAGTCAGTCACAATCCTCTTGCAGAGAAACACATCTCTTCTGATCTCACTGTCAGTGAAGGGCTAGCCAAACCAAAAAATAATGTTTGCTAGTCCTGAAAAGCAGTTAATCCTGACTGAGTCACCTACTCAGTACATTCAGAGCTGCTTTTCTTCTCACCTGTATTTCTGCAGTGCTGCCTCTGATTTAAGAAACAAACTCTGCTCCCACTGCACCCTGTGACTGGCCTGCTGACCCACAAGATAAAGCTGCACCTTTGCTGCACGTGGGGCTGTCAGCTCTGAGCCCAGCTGGGAGGACAGCCCCTGCACCCAGCCAGAGCACAGAGCAGGGGAGCAGCAGCTCAGAGAGCCCCCAGCAGCCACAGCCCCTGCCAGCCCTGGTGCAGGGACAGCAGCTCCTGCCCCACAGCACTGCACCATCCCTGCACGTCTCCAGAGCCCACAGCAGGCCTGCTCTGGTAACCAAGGGCCAGATTTGGGCTGATGGCTGTTTTTGTGGATTGTGATTTGGATTTTTTGGAAGGACTGGGGTTGAAGGCCTGTTTGCTTGTTTTGAACAAAACTGAAGCGTTCAGAAGATTTTTCTCTTCTTGTTTCTGTATATTTTTCTGCTCTATAACCGTGGCAACTTAAAAACAATTAAAAACTGTCGCTACAAGATGGTTTTATATTTCTACCTGAGCACGGGTTTCCTCCCCTTTCAGGCTTAGAGAGAAGGAAAACACACTGTTCAAGTCTGCCTCTTATTCTAGAGGATTCCTGCTCTAAAAGTTTTAAAATTCAATACAACTTTGAGATAAAGTAAAATAAGAGTCACACAGCCTTAACTACCAAGCAATAGCACTGTTATGGTGGAGTGGGCACTGAAATACCTTTTCTCCAATTTCTGTTTTGTCTCCTGAAGGAAGAATCTCTACATCAGGCAGCAGGGCACAAGCCTCAATCACACGCTTGTAGCGGCTCTCGCTCAGCTCCCTCCCAAAGATAATGTTATCCTCCAGGGTGGCATTCTGGACCCAGGCTTGCTGAGGAACGTAGGCTACAGAGCCCTGCAAGAAAAATGAAGTTCAGTACTTTAGCACTGCCTGCCTCACAAAGCCCTGCTGTGCCTTGACTCCCTGTGCAGACTCAGTCTAATCACCTCACAAATTACCTACGGTCATTTCCAAACAAAGCCCTCCTTGGGCTCCCACCTCCTCCAAAACGTTATTTTTATAATCCTCTCTACAAGTGAAAGTAACAAAGTGCACTGGTGGAAAATAAAGGGCTTCAAATGAAATACGATTAACATAAACCTGGAGGAAACATTTGTTTAGAGGACGTTTGCACAATTACTGCATGTCAAAAGTCATTACTTCTTTCACATAATTATAAACTATGGTCTGCACAAAAGAGTTTAATCTGGAATGCAAATGTTTAACAAATGCACCCCTGCCAAGAGATTTCTGCAGAAAGCAGAGGAAGTGGTTTTCATATAAAAGTCACTTCAAAGGAAGAGACTGAGATAATGCAGAGTATTTTGCTTTGAGTATCAGCTATGTCTTCTCTTTCTGCACTCATAATTAGTGACTCAGATCTCAACTACTTTATTTTTCCACAACAATTCTGAAGGTGGCCAAACCTACAGTCTTTTAAATGCAACAGATTTGTTTTGCTCTTAAAGTAATTTTATTTCCGGGTCATTTTTTCTCTGTTATCTGTGTGCAGCTCTGATGTCTAAAAAAGAACAAACTGCAACACAGCCTTTCCCACATTCTGGTGTCTGGGTGCACCCTCTCCTTGTAATTCTCTGATGTCTGAGAAGGCAGAGCCCAACACTGCTCTTCCTCAGAGAATATGTAACAGGGTCTCCCCATCTCATACCCAGACTCAGCAGAACACTCATCTTTGAGTGCTCCACTGTTGTATTTGCCTAAATCTGACACCAGATTTGGATGCTGTTGGGTCGAGGCTTAACAGGCAATGACACAGAGTGCAGGCTAAAGCATATACATGGTTTGCCAGGAAAGCAGGCTAAAAAGTGCATTCATTTGAAAGGCTGCCTCTTCCCTCTTCACACCACTTGGAAATCTAGAACCCCTCTGGCAATACCCACAAACAGCTGAACGACTCTGCAGACGTGTCACACCTTGACAACCACGTAGCCTTCCTTTTTGTCCATCTCCCCCAGCAATGCAGACAGCAGTGAGGACTTTCCACAGCCAACTTGACCAACAACAGCCACCAAGGAGCCTTCAGGAACAGTGAAATTAATGCTGAAATAAAGTGCACACAATTCAGCCTTGCTTGCTGGCACACCCCAGTAGTTAAAAGTCAGTTGAACTGCCCATCCAACACACAGACCATCAGTGCTTTGTGAACACCCTCTGCAAACACTGACTCAGCACTGAAGCTGTAACTGCTTTCACTCAGAAAGCACCTAGCTCTCCTCTTACTTAGAACACAGAACATAATATGTAATTAGGGAAAAGGGAAGAAAATAGAAAGAAAAAAAGCACTGTGACCCAGTCTTGCCAAGGTTTCTCTCAAGTGTTCTATGAACACAAATGTAAATAGAGCAGATTTTTGTCCCAAAGAATTTGCCATTTAAGGTCCAAGTAAAAGCAGCCAAAGTCAAGGAAGGGAGCAGGGCACAGGGCAGACACAGCCTGTGGCTGCATCAGTGTTTGCCTTCTGCAGCCCGGGATCAGGGACAGCAGAGTGCAGAATCAGCTGTGAAATGGAGCCTGAGGACACACAAAGAGGAGGGAGCAGAGCTGAGAGGGGCTGAGCTGGCTGCACCCTCTAGATGGAGCTCAGCCCATCTGCAGCACACAGCCAGAGCTGCAATCCCCTGCAGCTCTCTTCCTTGATGCCTACATCTCCTGCTACCTCCCTTCATGCATTCCATAAAAGCAATAAACTGTAAATCCCTCCAGTTCCTAAAGCCCAAATTTAAAAAAAAAATGCATAGAACTGATGGGTTTTGTTCTCTTGATGGCAACAAACTCTTCTCCATATGTACTTTATAATTCAAATATACATCATTTATGGTGCAGAAGGATTATGGAATGGAAAAAAGAGCAGCAATCTTTACCTGTTCAGCAAAGGAGGATCAGTTTTGGCCCAGCTAAATGTTGCATTCTTCACAACAATGCATCCTTCAGCTGCAAAGAGAAAACTCATATTTATAAAAGTACCAATGCAAGCAGCTATACTGTGTGCTCACAATCCAAAGTCAATCCAAACACACATGGGCAGAGGTATAAAGTTACTTTTTCAGGAGAACAACAGCCCACTGCTTGCCAAACACTTGTGTTCTGCTTTTACTGAATTTAGCAAGACAGCAGAGGTCCCACAGTTACCCCCACTCAGGAACCAGGAGGTTCATGAACATCAGCCACACAGAGCTACCAACTAATTCAGCTGCATCTCGAGCACTGCCAAATCAGTTGTGGAGAGGAAAGAAACTATCTGAGAAGGAAGAAGAAACCTGTACATAATTTCCATTTTACAAACTCTCCTCTGTTTTCTGTCTCAAATTTATCAGCAAAACCCACCAAAAATGCAGTAAATTTGTTTTAGCAAGCAAAAGAAACCACCCAAAACCTGCAGACACTGATTGCAACAGGCAAAGACACTCACCCTCTTTGATGGGACCCCTGACTATGCTGTCTGGATCTAACTCCTCATGGGACAGGAACACCCTGAGGCGCTTCAAGGAGACACTGGCCTGCGTGGAAAAAGGATGCAAACTCTTTATACTCTGCTCATTCCCTTTATGTGCTCACTGTTTTGTGCCACATACACATTATAGCATTATCATGCACTCCCAATCCCTCCTTAAATCCAGTGCATAGTTGGCTGCATAGCCAAACTTTCACTTCCCAACTCACAAGAAATGTGGGTGATGTAAGGAACACCTATCCACCATAACTGGGATTATTTCAGCAGCACAGCACTTCAGACACAGGAACTGCAAGGTCCCTTCCAGACGTGGCCACATGTCCCTTGTGGTCATTCTCCAAGCAGGGGGATGTCATCTTTCCACCCTCCTGCCCACAAAGCACCTGTTAATGACTGAACTCTTACTTCTACTATGTTGCTGATGACCATCGGGAGCATGTTCAGTGGGAACCTGAGGATGTTGAACAATGCCAGAGAAACAAAGGCCTTCTGAGCATCCAAGATGTTGTTCTTGTCTATGGTGACATACACAGCAAACGTGGACAGGGCAACCTGAAACCAAGGGCAAAGGCTGCAGTGAGGGTCATGTCTTAAAGTCACCAAGTCAGGAGCACAGTGTGACAACTATAAATCAAAGAAAGAGCAATGTTCTGATAACTTTTTGTTCCTGACAACACTTTTTGCAAAACAAACACGTGATTAAAATCTGCTGTTGTAAAGAGAAGCTGATGGATCCTCTTTAAAAAGAGCCAAGTGCTCACTTTCCTCACACAGCAGAAGTGAAACCACAAACATCCCAGGCTATGTGAGGTCACACAGCAGCAGAGGGGAAGTAGAGGAATGATCACTGGTCTTTTTTCCTGATCTCTTTCAGTTTTAAGATACTCCCCAAAGTATCAGATATTGGATCAGTAACATATATTGACAGAAAAGTTAGAAGCACCCCAATACTAACCTGTTTTACAGTTTGTATAGACTACCACAACCCTAGATTTCCAAATACAGCCTACTTGATCATGGACAAGAAACTTGAAATGTTATTGCACTACAAAGATGAAGCTTTTTCTGTTGTGAACTGTTTCAGTTTCATACAGAACAAGAAAATTACACTTAACCATTGATATCATGAATCATTTTAAGCTATAAAAATAACTCAAAAAATCCATACACTCATTTTTTAAAATGTATATATTGAATATATACATTTTAAAAAATGAATATATTACAGTAAAATAAATCTAAGTAAAACCAGATGTTTGCTTTCACAACTATTCCCTTCATAGTGTTATTTTCCATGATAATACCCTCACACCTCAGTATATCACAAGATCCAGCTGCTTTTTTCCCCACAGACTGCCAATTAAAACAAGAAATCAAAGTAGATAAACTTCTGGCATCCTCCCTCCAAAAAGACTTGAAATAATGAGCTCCCCATCTAAGTCTCATCTAAGCACAGCATCCACTGAAGACATCAGTGCTTCTGTTAACAAATCTGACTGCTGTGAAGACATGCATTGTTCTGGGTGCAGCAGCTGACTCAGCTGTGCCTTGTACAGTAGCTTGTTTGTACAGCACTTAGTTTGGACAACCCTGTCCCAGGGAGAAAGCCCTCCCATGGAGATCAAAAACAAGACAGGGTCCAAAGAATAACCTCACAAGCAGCATGTCTGCACTCTTGTGTTAGCAGCAATGAGTCTGGAACACACCCTCAGCAGCACAGGGGCAGCAGGGGAGCACTGCAAAGCCAGCGGGTCCCTGACACTCTTACCAACACTGGCTCTAAACCCTGGCCTTGGAAATGTGAAGGAGTAGAGGAAATAAAAGTTTTCAAGGTCAAAAGTGCTTCCAAATAGGCAATAATTTTTTTAGCAAAACATACAAAAAGCCCCAAAAATCCGAGCACCAAGATGCTGAAGAGCAGCCTCGCCCCCCGGGCTGTGCCCCCGCAGAGCCAGTGCCACACACCCGCTGTGTGTGCTGGGACAGGGCTGCACATCACCCCAGTCTGCCTTCCCAGGCTCCACACCACAGCACTGGGGAGTCCACCTGCAGGGTTTTATTTAGAAATTTCATCTAATAATGTATTTATACTAACATAATCCCAGACTTCTTTTAGAAAAGCATTCACTTAAGAATGCAGCTGATGCTTCTCTGCCTTTCATCACGCCCCGAGCGTAATGTAAACACTAAAAATGTTTGCAGGGAAGGAATCTGAGGCTGGAAAGTACACTTAAACACCTTCAACTGGAACAGCACATATTTTATCCTAATGTAGTCATGGCTTTTAATTGTTTCTGCAGACAAGAGCAATGGCCCCTCGTTCCAATAGGGTCTGAAGCAATTTCGATGTGATCTCACTCTTCTCTCCCTTGTATTAGTTGAAATGTAAGCCAACCACAAACACAGCAGGGATGTTTGGCATATCATGGATTTTTTTTTTTTTTAAGTAAGAATTTGAAGCCATCTCAGGCCACACAATGGTTTTCCTTTTGCACATGGTTCTTACACAGATGCTGGGAGAATCCCAGCCAGGAGCACTCCTGGAGCCCAACATCCCATTCAGTCAGGAGCTCTTATGGAAGGACCTGCTGCTGCTCAGAAACACATTGAAATAAGGGATATTTTTATTCTCCTAAATCTGACCATACACTTCATCTTGGATTCCTCAAGTACTCTACTAAAAACAGGAGGGGATGCAGAGGAGGATTTTATTTTCCAGAACTTGGACATTAACTTCTAGAATACATCCAACCTGGGTGTTACTGAGTTTCAAAGAAAACAGTAGTGCTTTTCCACAGAGAAGTGGACCCCTAAGTGTTCAAGGACCAACCATTCTGGAGGGCATTTTGGCTCAACTCTTTAAAAGACAAAGCCAAAAGGAGTCCTCAAGTGCTGCCTTGGAAAGCACAATCCCAAAAAGGAGACAAGACTTCCAGATTTGTTTCACTTACCAAAAACGGAGCACAGACCCAAGTGAAGGTTGCCATTGCAGCAAGGTAAGCAGATTTTTTTAGGACTTTGAGTTCCTTCTGTCTGATCTCTAATACCTTCTCTCTAAAGGCTAATTCCCAGGCATAAAGTTTCAGAACTTTAATCCCATTGAGAATTTCATTCATCAGCTTAATTCTGTTGTCTTTGCTCTTCATTTGAGCCACCTAAAAACAACATTACAAAAAATAATTAACAGAGCACAATACTTGGCAGAACCTCAAAGTTCTGAGCTTTGTATTTTGCAATGGCAAATTTACCTCATTATCATCAAAAGCTTACTAGCTTCCCAAGCAGGAAATCTGAGATACTATCTGAACAAACAAATATGCAGAATTAACAAGATGTTTTAAACCAATTAAAAGAATGCTTCATGTAACTACAAATCCAAAGCAAGATCAAAACAAGTGTGGCACTGGTTTAAGTGTGATTAACCCTCCAACAGGGAGCCCTGGGACTCAGGTACAATATGCAGTTAAAAAATAAACCAGTGTAAGATGTGCAGCTTCCATCTAACCTTAGACCAAACTTAATTTTGCTTTATTTTCAGCACTGTCAATGGCTTTTTCCTTCTTCATCTCTCCAGGAAACAAACAAAATATGGAACAAGCCACACATCCTAGAAAGATGAATATTTCATTCATGGCCATTAGGTTCATTAGGCAGACAGTAGTTTACTTTTGCACTTTAGTTTTTAGGCAAGTTAAAAACTGAACTAATTCCTAATAATTCAATCAATGGACATCTCATGAAGCTGTCTGAAGTGCTACCTTGGTCTTCACTACTGCATGTTTTTAGACCATTCCACACAGATAAGCTGTAAGGCTGAAAAATACATAAATTTGTTTATTCTGAATACACAACACCTCTGACCTTTCTGTCCCTTCCATTTTTTAAGGGATAGTTAGAGGGATGGGAAAAACCTCCAGGAACAAGTCAAAGAATAGATGTTTCTTAAAAGCACTCTACAGAGATGCTAACCTGATAGGTTTTTGTCTTCATTGCCATCACAGCATTTATTGGAACCAGAAGGATCATGACAGCCACACCTGCCAGCACTGAAGGACCTAAATTCTGAAAAGTACATCATTGTAAGCATTTATTCAAACTAATTTTTTTTAAATCTTGGCTCAAATCACTGCATACATCACAGAAAATCATTCTGGATAAGGTTTTCAGTTTGGGAGAAGAGAAGGATCAAGCAGAGGCTTAGGTTAATATCTATATACTTTGACTCTGTAAACATACATATACATACATACATACATACATATATATATATATATATATACACACACACACATACACAGCCCTCACAGAGAAGTACATATAGATCAATCTCTCTTCAAATGTATCTCTATACACACACAAATATGTTGTAACACTTTGCACTTTTTGCTGATTTGTCTGCTCTTCTGAAGAAGAGTCAGCCCAGTGCTGTGTGAACCAGAAACAGCAACATCTGTGACTGAGCACAGAGCCAAGACCACTTTTACTTAAATCAAGGGACAAGTGAGATCCTCTAGGTGCTGCAGTCCCCCAAAGATAACAGTTCCCCTCTGCATCCTCCCCATATGAAGTCAGATGTGCAAATTCAGGACCTCCTGCCTTCCCTGCTGCCAGCAGTGACAAAAGCAGCTCTGAATGGCTTCTTAATAAACAGCACTGTCTCCTCACTGCTGCAGTGGCTGAACAACAGGTGTGTGCAGGCACAGAATCAGGGAAGCAGCACACTGCCAAGGCCAAAACAAGAAACAGCACACAGTGCTCACCCTCCACAGTAGGTACAGTGCCAGTATCACCTGCAGAGGGGCAGACCAAATCATGTTTATGTAGGTAGCCAAGTCCATGAATCTCTGAGCATCCACAGACATCAGATTCACAATCTCACCCACAGTAGAAGTCTTCCTAGCAGAATTTGTGATAACAAGTGCCTACATGCAGGTAAAAAAAAAACAAAAAACAATTAAAAGAGCTTGAGGACAGGCTTAGTCATTTGCATTTTCTCCACAGAAGAACTGCATCTTATAAATCACAAGTATTCATTTTCCTCCTTCATATTCTGTCTACCCTGTACATCCTGCAAAATCCAAGTTGTACAGTTTCAATCAATCAGCTGAGTTTAAGCTAATAAAGACTTAAAGTCAATAAGCAAACTTTGGGCTATGGGCTGGTGGTTTTATTTCTTGGGGGTATTGTTTACTTGGCTTGTTACTTGTTTTTGGTTTAGCCTAAGAAATGGAATCTTCACTTCTTGTGACACATTTTCCTCACACAGAGCTATCAGTCCACAGGTTTCTAAAATGTTCCAGCTTATTCTAAGAAGGCACTGCTGGTAAATCCCAAACAAAGCTGAAAATGTAGATGCATCTTTAATTTCTGCACCAACTGAAGCACTGCACACCCCAAGTCTAAATGAGGAAAGTTTTCTTACTTGGCAGAGAGAAGAAGAATGTTAAGTAGCAAATTTGAAAACTGCCCTGGCTTAAAGGGTTTTATTTATAAATTAGACATGCTCTTATTTCTCTTAAGAGTTAGGAATCAGCATACCAGAGTCTCCTACCTTATTACTCTGACTTAAGTGATGCATTCTCCCAGTCACAGACATTGCATGTTTGTAGTCACATTTAAAGAAACACCCACCTTTCTATAAATCACACCAACAATGGCTGTTTTGAGCCTCATTCCAGTTACAAAGCAAATATGAAAGTACTGGTGAAGGATCAGAGTCTGAAGACAGGCACAGACAAACAGCAGAACTGTATAAAAGTAGCCCTGCCAGTTTGGGGCAGCTTTGTTATTTACGAAGTTGAGCAGCAATCTGTGGAGAGAGAAATGAGTTCTCTTGATAGATGGAAAACAAAACCAAATGTCATGGCTGCACCCCTGGGTTATTCCAAGCATTGCACAGGTCATGCAAGCACCTGAAGTACCAAACTTAGATAAAACACTTCAGCAGACTTCTTGGAAACTGGAGATCACTTGGTATGAGCATACATCATTCCCTCCTCAAGGGACCAGTCTGAAACATGAAGACACACACAGCTCACATGTACAGCATGCTCTTGGGGCTGCACTGAGAAGCCTCACAGCCCCTGCAGCTGAAATACAACCACCTGCAGTTCCTTTACTTCTCAGCTCGAAGCAAAACAACCCTCCCAGCTCCTCAGCTCTGTGGAACCACATACTCTGATGTGTAGGCACAGAATAATTACAGGTCAGAACTGAGCAAACTCTCCTGCTAGTGCTGACTATGGCCCTGCCCTGCCTTCCCAGTGCTGAAAAGGAAAAGAAGTTAAACATTTATTGCATAATGTTGTAATTTGAAAACCAATGGACTGAAATCATGTTTGCTCCCTTTTATGACATCTCTTCCTCATGGTATTAGCTGAAGGCAAAGCAGTTTGGGGAGTGAAATACCAGCATGTTTTAAATCCTGCTCACATACTTGTAATACAATAATAAAGTATATGGGTCTTACTTCAGAATTTCCGGGCCTGCAAACATCAAGAGATCATGTGCAGCCTTAAAAAGGAAGCTCATGAGAAAATATGGTCCAAAGGTTTTGTATAACACCTTGAACAAAGATGCTTCATGGCTCTTCTGAGATGGTTTGATAATCAAAGCTTCAACCTCTTCTGTCACATCACCATTTGAGTCTCCTGATTTTTGCTGCTTTTTGGGTGCATATAACATGTTTGGTGGTTGCCTGAAAAAAGATCAGGTAGACAATGTAGCTTTTATTCAAGCATAAAGCCAACTGCAAAACTGTTCCCTGTACAAATGAGATGTAAATAAGCAGCTTATTGTGATTCTTAACAGTTTAACTGAGTTTTACTGTCAAATGTATTTAATCATACAACATTACTAAATGAACTGGCTGCTCAGAAATGGCTTTCTTTGCTTGGATAGGTAACATTCCTGGAAATCTCTCCCTTAAGGCTGCCCTGTGGAATGAGGAATAGAGCTGTAACACAAGCTTAAAGAGCAGAGGACATTATTATCCTAGAACCCAGTATGCTGAACTTTCATCAAAACCAATGCTTCACTGTGCCACCAGTTAACAAACTGAAGTCAGGTTAATGTCAAGACATCCCAATGGACTGAACACATTCTTTTCTTACATCTGGCTTATGCTAAACTGCATGCTCTGAACTTCTGAGGACAAGCTGGATGTAAAACACACTGTGTGAGCAAGCATACAATTTCCCTTCAATGAAAAGGTGCTCCTATTTGCTGCAGCCAAGGATGATGAAAGTGGGATGGAGACCACAGGCATGCAGCCTTTCTAATTTTAGTCATCTGGCTTAGATGCTCAGACTCCCTATATAGTCAAAAGAAAGGAATAAGCTGCTCACTTTGACACCCTGAGCTACCCTCCCAAGGCTTGGCCAACTACAGAGGGAGCCCAAGCTCCTGAATTACACAGCAGAAGTTTGTGTCCAAACACTCCCTGCCCAGGGGAAAACCACACATCAAAAGCCACAGCAATAAGTTTTGGATCGTGAAAGATGAAGGGAAAGTCGATGCAGCTCTTCACACAGCAGAAAGAAATGCCCCACTTGGTTCCAGCTCTCTGAGCTCTCAGGGACAAACAGGGGCAGCCTTACAAAAGCAGGTTTGGTAACAAACAACAAACACCACTGAGTGAGGCTGAGTCACTTGAGCTCTTAAACCTCTGTGTCTTGGCAGAACTGAAAGCCAGGATAACTGAACTTACCTCTTGGTCTTTGACCACTCTTTGGCCCAATTTCTAGCCAGACCTGGCACTATTTCCTCTGATTTGTCCTCTTTATTTAATGACCACAAATCCTTGGCTTCCAAAGGGCTCCGATAACCCTGAATCATCAACCTGCATTAGAAGGAATCAGCAATGTCTGTGTCTATATAGAGACAGAAATAAAGATACAGCTGCATCCAGCCCCAGAACAGAGCCAGCTCCCCACAGAGATGCAACACAGGTCCAGATGCTAAAACATCCATCCTCCTGTCTTTTCTGGGAGAACCAGACACCAAAACAGCTAAGGATCCAGGGTATGCCACTGAATTCAAATTCCAGGGAAAATAAAAGAAAGGATGAAGTGATCTCATTTGGAAATCAGCCAGGCAACTAATATTCCCATGCCTAGCAAGTTTCAAAATATTTATTAGCCTTTAATTTCCCAAAGCAACTCCTTTCATCTAGCTTTCTGTTGGAACTCTGGCCAAGTACCAGCCACAACTACACACACCAATATTATTTTACATGCTTCTGTTATTTAACTCACAAATCATACAGCATAAGTAAAATTAAGTTAATGGAAAAAAAGAGCCTATTGGACAAAAAGATGTAATAGTTTCCAATGCCTTAGTTTCTAAATACAGCAGACAATTTCTCCTTTCTTATATTTCCCAAAGAAGTTCTGTTTATTATATTCCTTCAAACATATTAAACACAGACTGGCAAGATTTAAAATTACAAAGACCCTACAAAGGAAGTTAAAAAAATATTAATCGAGCTTTTTATAAAAATAAGCTATCTACAAATCAACCAACCAAAATTATTGTTGCATGATTATTGCTAATTTAGCTCTGAAAGCAGGATCCCAAAGTGCCATCTGACTTGAACTGGTGATTAATGCAACAGCTTGATCTTACCCAGTGATCCACCAGAATGTGATTCTGGAGAGGAAAGAAGCACTGAACTCTGGACATGGATTCTAAAGGAGAGAAAAAGAAATCAATCCACAAACAAAGTGATTTCAGGGCCAAAAGAAACAAGCAAAGCAGCAAAGATGTTTTTGAAATTCCTTTTGTTTACAGTATTTTTTCACACGACAACAACACAACAACAGCTGGAGGAATTGCAGAGGCCACAGAGGGCAGACAGTGTCTCCAGATGTCCTGGTCAGGGCCTATGCCAATGCAAGGTATGCTGCCTACCATGAGAGGGCTCAAATATGTCACTTGGCTTATCATGAATGAAAAATTCAGTTCTGTTCTAGCAGTGAAGTGCTGGGACTCCCATGACACAGATGCACAAATGAAAACAAATGTGTAACTCCATAAAAGCATCCCAAAACACCCCTTAGGAGCCCTGCGTGCCATTCATCAGATATGTATGGGAAACTGAAGTAACAATACACTCCTAACCTGGCTGGGTTCAAAGAGCACAAAGAAAGGCTGGGAGAATTTCAAAGGTATGAAAAGTTCATTTACTGGCAGAATTTCGTGCATATTTCTCTCTTCCCTCTTTCAGAGCTCTGAGAGCATCTAAAGAATGCTAAACCCCTCCTTAGGCACAACCAACCACTGGTTTTACCATCAACCATGACTGAAGCAACTCAGTCTATCTATAGAAGTCAGCAAACATGATTAAAGTATTGCAATTAAACCAGCCAGAGCCAAGTGTTTCCAGCATTGGCCATTTTTAACTCATGTTTGTGCAGCCTGTACTGTGCTGTCCTGCACTCTGTTCTAACCCAGCTCCACAGAACAGTCCTGCATTTCCTCTTTTTCACATAACTTTTTCTGAAGCCTTTACAGGGAACAATAAGAGTATGTATCAGAGAGATGCTTTTGTTTTTTTCAAAGATACATTTGCTAAGCATCCAAACATTTGCAGTAAAATGATGGCAAACAAATCCAACACCCTTAATTAGTGAATAAATAAAAGTTTTTAAAGTGAGAGAAGGGGAAGGGGGTAAAACTCTCAGTGTTCAGCCACTCCTGCTTTCCTGATAGACAGATTTCTACTCCAGCAAATACAGGGAATACTTTCAACTGCATCAAAGTGTAAAAACATTCTGAATTTTACATAAAGTGCTATGTTGCTTTTTTTCCTTTATATTTTTTTAATGTACTTGCTGGTGGAAACTCTAAATTTAAGAGCCCACTAGATTCTGTTCTACCAAAAACTGGACTTGGTTTGCCTAAAGCCCAAGCTGAAAACATTAAAACATGTTAGACTACTTTTAAAATACTCCTACTTTTGATAAAATTAAACAGTTATCACACAAATAATTAATAATCCTACTGATTTTCATGCCAGATAGATTGAAGACAAGTTTTAACAAGTCTGGATTTATGTAATATAAACAAGTTAGAAAACACATTGCCTGACTTCTACATACATCAGCATCTACATCTCAGAAATTTCACTCCTGGCTTAAGCAAACATACTCTAAAATTTTACTTAAGGCTTACAGACATTTCTGGTTTGGAAATATTTGGCAAAAGGGCATAAAGCAGAATTTAAGGCTGACTAACATGACTTCTTTGTTCTTTTTCCCAACAAAATGAAAGGATAACATTTGAAGTCTGCCCTGTTTCCTGAAGTCATTCTAAATTCCTAGAAATACTCAGGACAGAAATCAAACCACTGTGGTCTCAAAGCACCTTGTAATTATTCCAACCACGATCAAAGAAGAAAAGGTTTCCTTACACCCACAGTACCCTGTCACACATATTTAACCCCTGAATGAAGTGACAAAAACCAAAAGATTAAGAGGATACAAAGACTCAGCAATCAGTTCCCCCTCCCAGGCACACACACACAGACTGCCCTGACCAGGCAGAGCACCCTGGCACCCAGACACTGCTGGAGAAGGTAACTGTGGCACTCAGGAAGTGCTCATGGACCCTCTCCCCAGTTACAAAGGCAGCATTTATTTCCCCCTCACACATTTCACACCTTCCTTCATCACTCAGTGTCACTGAAATGCCATCACACCAGAATCAGACCTTGTATAAAACCAAAATTCCTAAACTTGGCACATCCAAACTCCAGGCAGTGCCCAGTGTCACCCCCTGTGACCCAGAACATCTAACCCAGAGGGGGTGCAAGGATGATCCAGCATCTCTTGGGTCACTTCAGATCCATGCCATAAAGCTGGTACATATAATTAAGAACACAAGCAAAAAAGATGTCTAGGTAAAATTAAGTATCTACATCCAAACCACCCTCTAGCATTAGCTGCTCTTGCAACTGAGCTAGTTAAATCTTTACTTGACACAAGAGTGATAAAAACAGAACTCAAACACATCTGCCCAAGCTGAAAATCTTTCCGGGTCTAAATTCTTCCCTGTGTTCAAATGAAAGTGAATCCACATGCTACTGCCTGCTGAACATATCAGATAACCAGGAGCACAGCATTTCAAACCACTATTTCCCACTGACTGCCAGCAGCACTACTGAATATAAATACACAGAACTTACCCTCAGGAATGCTTTCCAGCAACGAGGGCAACTGTATTTTTGTGGTTTTTCTTGCACACATCCCCTCCCTTCCCCCAGTTTTGCATGTTATGGGCTTCTTTTGCATCACCAAATAAAAACCAGAATTTAATTATTTGTCATCTTGGAGACTGTGGCCCTGTAGCTCCTTACACAGAATATTGCACATATGATACTTGGCACTCTCAACAGACTCACTCACAGGATCATTTACTGTTTCAGAAAACAAAGGTGGTTGCTCTGGAAAACAACACAGGATGAGCTCTACTAATACCAGGACAAAGTAGATACAGAAGGTGGCATAACGAAATGCATCCTCATCAGCACCCTGCAAAGGAAGGACATATTCCAGTCAGAAGGCTTGAGGAATGGATTTTAAATAACATGTTATGATTAAACAGAAAACAGCTCCTTACTGTAAATTCTGCAAACTAAGTGCTACACTACTCACCCCCATGCAAATGAAAGTCAAGGTCTATTTTGGTAAAGGGAAGGTAATGAGAGGGGAGAGGATGTGAAAGACACATTTATTTTTATTCAGTCATTACCATTAAAATACAAGCATGAATTTCTTACATAAAAAGTTCTCTTAACACATGGTTTGTCCCAACATAGCCCCAATTTGAAGTCAGGGTATTCCTTACAGGGGCAAGACATTATGCACTGGGTAGCAAGGGGTATTGAAAGTAAATTTTTTAATTCTCAGAATTAAAAAATTACAGAAAGCAGAATTTACATTATACTTTGTTCCACTGAGTGCAAAATTTAGAGATTCTTTCAGTTTTTAAGACTGGGACTGATGCATAACACATAAACCACAGAAATCAAAGAACAGGTATAGATGGACACACACCCCCAGTAAAATCCCATCCCAACAGTTGAAGACAAAAGCTGGGTGAAAGTTCTCAAAATTGCCAATGCAGCTTAAAGGTTACAAGAAATAAAAATGCCATTTTCAGGCAGCTCCACAATTAATCTGATACTTGAGGTGGTCTTACTACAGGGGCAAAGCATCATAAAAATATTTCACTTTGATTTTGTCCAAGCAGGTGAGACCACACCAGCACTGAGCAAAGTGTTTCAGGAAATCCACTGCATAGTCAACAGGAAGGTGACAAACACCCAGCCAGAGCAGCTTGATAGCAAAGATTACAGAGAATTTGAGTGCACTGGAGCAGACACATCCGCTTCCCCCAACAGCCAGCCCAGTTCTCTTGGCAACTGTTGCTAGAGTTAAAATCACTCTGAATTTCATGAGCATTTCAAAACAGAAGACATTCATTCCTGCTTCCCTTGCTGTTACAAGCCAAGGAAGGCAGGTACACTAAATGAATCATTAACTGATTTGACTGGTGTAATTGCCAAGCAACTATTCTATCGCTGCAGCACTGGGGATCATTTTCAACTGAATGAGGCTAAAAGTCACTTACCAAATTTAAGGCATGTTTTATTTTGGATATAAAAATCATCGTGGCACATAACAATGAGATGAACCAGAAAATTGTCATCACACCAGAAGACTGGACTCCTTTTATTCTTTCATATTGTATTAAAAATGTGGCCAGCAACTGTAGATGAATAAAATGAAAATATATTCACAAATTAAGTTTTACGATATGTTATGCACATGCAAAAGGTACCGTGCTAAAGTCTGTTTATTTAACATTTCTAACCCACTATCTCCCAGACCTTCTAAACCCCTGAAATTTTAAGTGTAATTCAAAAATACATTTAAATAGAAAACTCTCTGTATCAGTAAAGATAAGGAGTAGACAAAATAGGAAAAATGAATATGCATTAAATAGAAATAAACAATCACATACGCAAAAGCACTGCCAACCTTTACTTCTTTACTTTTCTGGTTCTATATCACAAATCAACATGGAATTACAGCATTTCCTGACTAGCTCTTTTTAAAATAAATAGATTTTTTTTCCATACAAGCCATAAAACCACACAACACCAACCAAGTATTAGTCTATTTCTGTATTTGGTGTGTTTTCAGAGTCCTTTAGGAAGCTCTACATTTCACTTATCTACTGCAGCAAGCATTTTTCAAATCAGCCTGACAAAAGCTTGACAGTTGCATTATTAAATGACCACAAACTACTTAACAGCTCTTGCACTTGTCAGTATGTTTGAGGGCTGTTTAGGGGTTCTTTGGTTGTTTTTGGGGTCATGGTATTCCCTTGAGCATCGTGTTTAATCATTCCAACTCTGTAATAAACCTAAGGCAACTGACAGCAAACGAAGAGCAAGGCATCTGCCTTGAAAGGTGTGAAAGCAGAAAACCCCAGCACATCTAGGGCAAAGGAGGCAGCTGGGGACACCTGTGACTTGTGGCTTTCAAGGCTTTCCACTGTGCCCTCAAGAGTAACAAAGGTAACACACTCAAGAATGTTATATGACAGTTTGTAATGAGATACTTCCACAATCTCCGCCAGGTTCAGGGGTTTGTATTAGCTAGGTTGAATCAGCTCTCTTGAGCTGAATCCTCTACCCAATGCCTGAGACAAACTATAAAATGGATGCTAGCTCAGGCCTACCAAAATAAGACAACTGAAACTGCCTTGTATGCTGATGTGCAACACACTGAGCACAGATAGGTGAGAGTCTGATTTTTATCTTTTTTTATTAAAGGAAAGCAGGTATTTCAGAGTCAGTCTTTCACAGCTCAACTACAAAGTCTGTTTACAAGGGCTGCAGCTCAAAGGGTTACAGCACTGTGAATAACACAGAGATGGAGTTATTGCTTACAGCTTGGCATGGACAGTGGCTGTGCAGAAGAACTTACCATTGTTATACCCAATACTGTAGGGCTAACGAGAAAAAATGGAGCTCGAAAAATATTTTGACTTCTTTCCCAGAAAGAGTAGAAAAGGTCTGCCCAGCAGACTATCCACAGTATTAAGCCCAAAGCCTGCAATAAAAAAGTGTCTTTAATACATCAATTCACAAAGATAATGCAGCACAATATATAGATGAACACTAGATGTTATGTGTTAGCAGGAGTCATAATAAGATCATATCATTTGGGCAATTCTACCACATGCAGTAAAGAAAAGCAATTTGGCTTTAATTATTGAATTCCTACTAGGAGGAAAAAAGTTTACTGGTTTTTAATTCCATGTAATTCAGGCTATTATGAAGCAGAAAGCTGGTCTCCTGAATAACAGATTACATAGGAAAAAACCCCTCCAATATACCATGTTATTACAGCCCCTTCTTAAAACCTTGTACTTATTCTACAGAGAAGGAAAAAACCAAAATCACTAAATACCTATTTCACAGTAGAAGTGGAATGGAACACCTGCAGCAGCTCTAGAAATGTATGCTGTGTAACTTAAGAAGCTGACAGGATAATAAATTCTTTTTATGATAGAAAAGGGCCTTGAGATTGAGCTGCCTTAAAATAGTCTTCTCCAACTGCTCTTTAAAAGGATTTGCATGTTTGTTGCTATGCCAGGGTAAATTTCAGAAAGTCTGATAAAAGGGCAAAGGAAACAGGAAAGGCTGGGAAATCAAACACAAGCAGAACAAATAAGTTATCCCTGAAGTGTGCACGCAGGTCAAGACTGATGCTAAAACAGAGCTGAAAAGAGATTGCACTTTGCAGAGAAGGCAGCTGGGCTGTGGCTCCAGAGGCACCTACCGTTTTGGCTTTGTTCAGGTTGGACACCTGGATGTAGCCCCTGTCATGCCGGCGAAGGTACAGGGAGTACACTGGGAAGCAGAGCCACAGGTAAATGCAAGGGATCCACACCAGGACTGTGTTCTGAAAGCACAGGGTGAAGTCTGGATCTTCTGTGTGCCATGTCAGATTCCAATCCTGGGGCAAGAAAACAGGCTAAGTTACAGAAAAAGCCAACACTGAACTTCAGGATTGAAAATCAGAAACAGGGACTCAGAATAAAAAAAGCCACATCAAGGCTTTTACTTGAGTTCTCAAGTACTCAAGTAAAAGGCTCATAAATTGACATAATACAAAGTTTTCTTACTTCTCTCAACATAATTTTCAAGCCCAAGGTAAATCACCATACAATCAAACCAAAACTGATGCTCACAGTAATAAAACCATGACCATTTTAATTACTGGCACAAGGACTATTCACATTGACAAATTATTTAGTAGTAACATGAGCTTTCGGAACATATTTATGATTGTTATGAGTTAGGAAAATCTCTTGCAGCAAATTTTACCTTTAAGTCATTGACCTTGCTGAAAACTTACCACATGCAACACTTTCTCTCAAGTGCTGTAGATTTTTGACTCTCCAACAGAATAATGCAATGCACAATATTGCAGCTGTAGATGGACTGCAACATTCAACAGCCAAAGCACTGCTCCCAGGCTTCTGTTTAAAAGTCACTGAGCCAAGAGCAGCAGTCCCACATCCAAAGGCTTGTTGACTATAGTGTTAATTTCCAGTGGCAAAGCATTTTTTCAGGCAGTTGCACAGCTTACACTACACAAAACACCAGTACCACTACTGGGACATAATATCAGTAATCCTACTCCTTTATAAAAGCCTGAGCTGGTCACTGAAACAGGTGCCATTAGCCACATTTTACAGATGAGGAAACAGACCCAAAAGGAACTGCAGTGCCTGTCCCCTCTATTCCAACATCAAAGCTGAAAGCAGATCCCACTGCCCAGAATCACCACACTTTGATCCTTGTTTGTCCCCATGTTCCGCTGAATAAACAGCTTCAAACACAATTACAAAGACAACACAGATCTAAAGAGGAATGGAAGATACATTTTCTTTCCCATTTCCCTCAATTTCTATCAGAATCTAGGACCTGATACAACAGACAGCATACACAGAACACTCAGTGTTATTCTCCTCCTCTAATTCCACAGCATTCTAAACATTCTGCTCACTTTGTATCATTTTTAATTTTTCATTTTTAGAAAATCTCAGAGCCAATTGCAGGGAATTAACAGTGGTAGAACACAAGAATGCCCAGTTATGTTTGACTGTGCCTTGGAGGGGTCACAAGCTGTTTGTGACAAGGCAGGGGCTGGGAGACGCTGCGGGCAGCCACACGCTGACTGAGCTTCCTGACTGCGTGTAACTCATCAGAAATTTCAGCTGAGTCATCCTTACATTTAGCCACCACACAAATGGGTTTGGCTTTCTAAGTCCCAGCTGCACTACTGCAGCAAAAGAGCCAAGAAAAAAAGTCTCATGACTCTGCAGAACAGTTTACAATTCACAAATGAACATAGTTATAAGGTTATACAAGTAAACCAACCAGACGCAATCAGCTTTACAAGAAACAAACAAAAGCACTGACATCTTTTTATTGAATAAACTTTAGGAGACCTACACACCCTTTCGAAAGTTGATAACTTCTTTTTCCCTGTTTGTAAATGCTTTCTATAAAATGAATCTGGCAAATACCAGGGAGGTGAGGGCAGGTAACACATGTCACTGCCACGTGGCAAATTAAAAGCAAGAAGTGCTATATGCATGACTGCTATGCACACTGGCTGGAGGATATTCCAAAAACATGCAAACTTCCATTTGACTGTCGTATTTTCAAGTTATCTGGAGGGGTTGGTTTCTGCATAAAAGGCAAGAGTGCACAATGCAATGGTACTTCAGTGGTCAGAACAGAAAGATGGGACAAGTGGGCAATTTTGGGCAAGACTACTGCTAGAATTTAACAGCAACATCAGTTCTCTTTCATATATTTCCAGGATTTCATCCAGAGGCTGTTGCTATCAAGTAGGAACATGCTCAGCTTTAAAAACACTTCTCTGTACAAAAGAAATGGCAACACACAGGTGAGATGCAGAAGGCACTTCCATTTTACATTCATTTCAGGTGGCAAAAGGCAAGCAACACGTGAAGAGAGAGACAGCAGCACTTTCCTGCTGATGCCCTCAGCTGGGCTCACACAAGGCAGCAGCACAGACAGGAACAGAGGTGCAGAGCCCACCCCTGCTCTGAGCACCCCACGTGCTCACAGAGCCCCTCCAGCCAGGGCCACATGTGCTGGGTCACAGCTCCCCACAGTGAGCAGCAGCCACGGGAGGATCCCAGTTAACCCCAGCCCAAAAAGCACTGGGGGCACTGCAGTGACACACTGAGCAGTGACACAGACACACACTGAGCAGACAGATGTCTGCAGGACACAGCAGGAGCAGGCTCTCAGGCTGAACCCAGCTGGGATCACCACCAGTGCACAAAGCCAAGAGGAACTCAATCCATTACAAAAGGCAGGCATGCCCCAAGGTCTGCATGGAGGACACCACAGCTTTAGGAGCTTCTACTACAGCTGGAAAATGTGTCACTCTCATCATGAAACCAGCATGCACTCACATTTAAATCATAGGTTCAGTTACACAAGTCTAGACTAGCTGTGCCAGTGGAAAGTACATGCTTCTCCTTTGCTTTATATAAACCCAGATTCAGTTTTGTTTTTTTCCATCACAAACAAAATGCAGAAACACTCACTGAAGCAGACCTTCATATTTAAGAAACATTAATTAGCAAATTAATGTCATTTTTTCTGACTCAAGTTTTAGAAACACTGTTTTCAGCAAGTTGTATCAAAGCATGAAATTACTCCATTTTTCTCAGCTCAAAGATTAACCATTTTCATTCTCACTGATCAGTTAACTCTTCTGCCTTGCGAAGTCACATCAAATGACAGAGATACAACCACTGAAAGCCCACACAAACTAACAGCCTCCTGCCATAAAGGAAGAGGAGGAAAAAACAGGGTACAGTCTCTAGCTATTGGACTGTATAATCTGGAAGCAGCCTTCATTTTAAGCTGCAACTGCAGGAACCCACTGGAGAAGGATCAGTCTGATCCTTGCTCCTTCCTTGGTAGATGTTGGGAGAGATACACTAAACCAACAGTGTTAGTGTAGTCCAGAAGAACCATAACTCAGATGTTAAATAGTTTCAGGTTGGTTTTTCTTTTCAAAAACTCCTTAACAATTTTAAAGTTTCCCAGAATAGCAGATGGGTATTTTTAATTTTACGTGACCTATTTCTCAGTTTTCATTTCTATCATCAGCACTATGGTTCAAAAATACCAGTCCACAGTTCTAGTGCCCTGCAGCATGTTTTCTCTCATAGCACAAAAAAAGCTTCCTACCAGATTTGAAATGAAACCCTCTGTCTACAAGAAGGGCACAAAAATGCCTGGCATTCCCCAGAACCAAACTGATCCATTCACAGGTAAACCACTTACTTAACAGTGCCTAAAACCTAGGAAAATTAAGAACTATACTAACTCCTGTCTAAAATTTCAGGAACAGGCAAGATAAAAGCATTGGCAGTAGAGCTGTAAGACAAAGTTGCAACACAAAAGGCCAATTATTCTGTCTTTGCTGGGGGAAGACAGACCAAGGACAGTTGCACGCCTCCTGTACGGCTAATCTGAGGAACGACAGTATTTGATGCTGGCTGCCTCTCCTGGCAGCCAGGAAAAACTGGCAAGTGAGCAGCCAGGGGTTGCTTGTTCTCACACCAATAATCCCACTTGACCCACAGCACATTTCAGAATTCTCAGTGGCAGAAATGGAGAGACCCAAATTGCTTGGTTTCATGCCTGCTGTGTGCAAGTGTGCTAGAGATGCAGGCTGCCAGCCACAATGTTAAATCCACCTGCATGGACCAAACTGTGACTGAAAAGTGACTTAAAACATTAGCACACAGCTATGTAAAAAATGAAATTACAAATCCACACTGGAATCTTAACATAATGATCAACACTTACTCCTTCAAATGGAGCTCGACACTGACATTGTGTACCCATTACTTCAATATCACCCACACAAGAACCACTTCCCTTGTACTACCAAGATAAAGTTTCTCAATCTTATCTCCCCAACAATAAAAAAGACTTTCTGTTCAATGCAATATTTACCTTTAGTTGACTGAAAGTAATTAGCTCTCTCAGGAACTAACAATGTAATTGCAGCTGACAATTTCATTATAATAGTATCATCACTTTCCCATTGAAATAGGAAGTCTTACAATCTGCCAGCTCTTGGTACAAGATTGAAAAATGTCCCAGTGTAGCACCCATGAGGTGACTGAACCACTCTCTGTCTCAGTGTAGGCTAAAAGCCAACGGCCTCATGGCATCCATCTAGGACAGCAAATTTCCTGCCTCTCCCCAGACAGGAGATTTGGCAGATCTGGCTCAGCCTACATCTTCAGAGGAGCTGCATCAGTGCACAAGAGGGAGGGGGGTAAGGGAAGTGCAGAACAGGACCTCTCTCTTTAAGGCTGCTTTAAAGGAGCTCTGACCCTGCTTTTGAAAAGTCCCTAACACCTGATATGCCATCGTTGTTCTGCCATTCACGTTTTGGAGTCAGATGAAACCTGTGCTGAGGCTCACCATTTGTCTAAGAGCATGTTTAGAATGGAGCCTAAACAAGCACAATGATCACGGCACAGCCTTCACCAGCATCAGATCTGCTCTGCTGGGCTCACTGTTCAGCCCACATCACAGGGAGTGACAAGCTGGTAAGACAAGCAACAGGTCTTTGTACAAGAAAAGTACTCCAGAATCCCTGCAAAGGTTTTCTAGCCCAGCTTCCCAAAATACCATGAGCAGACTGAGACCTCAGAAAAGGGAAGACACCATGCCTCTCCTTCACTTCAAATTCCAAAACCTAAGCTTTATCCTTGAAATATCTTAATGTTGTCAAAGACAAGATTGTGAGAGCGAGAGGTGGAAAAGTTACAAACTATAATAATCACATAATAAACAAGGGTCCTAAATTTTTTTATCATGCATATAAAGAATATTTACAGGGGGAAAACACCAGTGTTTCTAGTGATGAGAAAATGCACTTAATTTCTCATAATGTTTTCTATTAGAAATGGTTTTAGCAAGTTATAAATGGTTTTAATGGTTTAAGTTCTCAACAGTAATTACTTACATAATGCAGATTTGACTTGTTAACACAGAGAACGAAAAGCCTCTACCTTCCAATAACTGGTCCTGAACTTAAATCTGGTGTCTGTACCTCCGTGTTCCAAACCCACACATGAGTATTTCCTAATATTTACAAAAAGTTTAGATCCTTTATTATAGAAAGCACTGCATCAGCTCGACCTGTGTTAAATTCCAAGGAAAAAAAAGCATATTTTGCTTTTTTATTCCCTTTAGTCTAAAATAAGAAGCAGGTGCTAACAAATTACCAGAGAGAGGAGCACCTGCAGCTGTGGCATTTACAAGAGCTGAGCTTTGTAACCTAAGAAGCCAAAAGCCACCAAACTATGGCTATTTTTTTGCATCAGAGAAACATATAACAGATTATATCAGAACGCGCAAAATTAAAATTTAGCCTCTCTCTACAGACACTGCATTTCCATACCCTGCCATATCTGCAAGTACCACGACAAAACATTTGGCCACTTGACAACAAAATATTTACCACTTCTAGTTTCAGACTCTAAGGATGGTTCTTACCTTTCTGCAAAGTTTTTCACTGAAATCACTGCTACCTAAAAGGATACAAGGAAAAGATTCTTGCTCTCATCTCCTTCTTGCACCAAACACAGCTGCTTCTGCTTAATAATGCAACAGCCTGTACCTCGAGCTCAGATCCCTGAGAAGTTTGAACACACCTGGGTAATAATCTTACCAAGGGACTAAGGTAACAGCTTAAGCTGGGATAAACTGTATCTGAAGGTAGCACAGGTGCAAAGAGTGAGAAAACAGTAATGCAAGGAATTCTGACTCTATTAAAAGTAAGCTAAAGGTCAGTACCCAGCAGTAGGCTTTTTAGAGATGTGACCCAGAGTGACTTCAGCCAACCCCAGCTGACCTTCACTCGCTCCCAGTATAGCACAGTGTTTCAATGTAAACTGCATTGTGATTGCATGAAATGGCACGGGTTACTCGGGCATTTTGCCACCTTTTTTCCCCTTTTTAAACTTTTCTGAGTGATTCTGAATTGCCAGCTGTGGAATGGCAGGTGATCTGTTCAGAAAATCCCCATCAACAACAGATTATCAGGCTTAATTTCCTTGGTTTTCCCTTAAATTGATCTATTTTGGATCAAGGGATATCAGTTTCATTTCTAACCCAAGTTTAATTTTTCTATACACATTTAGACCACCCTTGTTCATAAATGGAAGAAAGCTGACAATTAAGCCTCTGGCTTTCATTGCTAAAAAAGACAACAGCCAAGGCATGAGAACCATGCAATCTGCTGTTAATCCCAATAATGCACCATTTTGTGTAAAGGCTTCCTTGTTTACCACCCTGCTACTCCTCTGTTCCAGACACTGTGCACACATGACCTTCCAGTGTCAGTGAATATAAGCAGTTTCGTGACCTGCACACTCTTCAGCAGAGACTAAACTCGTAGCTTTTATCAGGCTCACCCAGTACCCTCCCAGAGCACCTCCAAGTCCCTCCCCAGCATTGCCACAAACACACTGAAAAGCACTAAAGACATATCTTCAGTGCAAAGAGCTGCAGGTTCCAAGAGACGTGCCAATTTACTGCCTATCTGATGTGTGACAGCATGAGCCACAGATCTTCAGAACTTCATGAAATTGCTCCTTACATAAGAAGACTGGTTTTCCTTCAGAAGTCTATTTTGGTAAAACTACCAGTGTCTTCATAAATAACATAAGCACAGCAGCTGTTTGTGTCACACAGTATCACTTCACAAATGTCAGTTAATAATTGCAATGCATTAAAGAATATTAATACTTTTTTTTCTTAATAAAATTCTATCAAGCTACATTATGGATCTCTCCCACTACAACAATGTCAACCAAATACAACACATAACCTCTTTGACAAACACTAAGAAAATACATTCATTTAGGCAGACAAACATGCCCAAAAGCCTCAGCCAGAACTCTGCACAATGGCAAAGGAAGCAAAGCCCAATCCCTCCAAGCTGGTCCCTAGATTTTGTGTATGAGGCTCTGCCTCACCTTTACTCACCCAGTCTGTTCTTCTCTAGTTTGTTTTCACACAAAAAGAGCTAAACCTGGCACAGTGTGGGGATACCACTTCTTTACTAACAGTGACGAGGCTTCACAAAAGCTTTCTGAACAAACAGGGGAGAAATAGGCCAGAGTTTACAGCTTGAATCATTACAAGATTTTCAAAACAAAACAGAATCTCAAAACTTGCTTTTCTCCTAGGAGTGAATACAATTACTCACTTTCAATCATTTCTCAACAGCGAAAAGCCCAACTAAAAAACTGTGGGAAAAAAATCTGCAAAATTTCCACGGAAATAAAGAACTTCTATGAAAATTAACTTTAAAAAACAAAATGTCTGCCTGTGAACAACACGATAGGAACTTATATTTATATAAACCATTTATGTCACAGTCCCTTAAGTATTAGCAAGAAACTCAAAAGTTTCAGATGCATATTTCACACTTTTTCATGAAACCCCACCGTGAGCTTTGAAATCCCAAAGTGTCACAAAAACTGTAAACCTCTTCCTTTAGCAATTTCAAACATGAAAAGACTTCTCCAAACATGATACCGCAGAGTTTACAAGCTCTGAAAAAAACTGAAACCAAGATTTTATTCAAAGAAAAAACACCATATTTCTTCAAAATGCACATGCACTGAGACCAGCAACTGTGCATGTGCTGCTATCTCCAGACAGGCAGGTCAGGAGGCCAAAGTGTACAGTGAGTTCTACATCTGCTGTGACATTTATCCTGCTTACCTGGAACCAGCGTTCCTCACCCTGCTTCACCTCTGCCTTTCTGTGTGCTGCTATTGAAACAAGGTAGGCTGTGCTCAGACAGCAGTGATATTCTAGCCAAAGCTCACTCAGTGTGTCAGGTCACAAAGTTTTACAGCTTGAACAGGCCCTTAAATTCACTGAACTGGAATGCAAGTAGTGCACTATGGTTTTTCAAGCTTTTATTGTAATCAACAACTATCAGTAAATAGTAACTTCATCTTGCACAGCTGTACCTTTCTTTATTTTATGGATGGAATATTCATTCCAAGACACTCAGCGATGGTAGAACAAGCAAGGATTAACTGTACTTGTCCAAAAAGGGAGTCTAAAGGAAGCAAGATGCAGTAAAGTTCTATAAAAGAACTCTATACAGTAAAATCTGATTGCACAGTTAACACACTGAGTAGTGTGGGAATCCTTAAATTCAGAGGGCTTTGGGACAGTTGTAAAAGGTAGGTCTTAGGAGAACTGCAATCAGAGTTAAGCCGTAGCTACAAGTTTTGTTAGTACGCACCCTTCCCAACAGGACTCCCAGGACAACTTGTTGCTGTGTTGCAATAAGTAGGGCCACAGAGGTTAGACAGTGTGAAAGAAAAAAAAAATCATGAAGATGGCAGCCTTCCTTGGGTTCCTGACCTTTCAGAGAAAGTATTAAATAAAACCAATCTGTTTAGTTCTCAGACAAGAACTTTCAACAATAACATTCCTTGGGTATGCAAACAAGAAAAATCCTGGCCAGCAAAGCCTAAGAAGATTAGCATACAGTTTTAAGGGTCCATTAGGTCCTTTCAGCCACAGTCTCCCCCACAATTTAAAACTGACCTGCACACAACTCAGGATCACCTCTGACAGAAAACAAAGAAAACACCATCTCCTTGAAGTCGAGTTTTCCAGAAATCCCTCTGCTCCACTAGCAAGGATTCAGGACCACCCAACACAGCTGATGCAGCCACCACAAGAATGCAATAACATATGCCACTGTGTATCCAGCTATCACCCAGCTCTAGAAGCACAAGAGTGCAGTCCAGAAGCCAGGAAGAACAGCAGCCCAACCACAGGACATACCTAAAAGCCCAGTAAACTCTGCACATACATAGACAATTTCTGAAAATCCACTACAACTTCAGCTTTAAATAGCAGCAATAATGGAAATGTCAGAAAAAGCAGCAGCCAGAGTACCCAAAGGCACCCAAACTGGCATTTCTACTCTCCCCTACTGAGAATGATGCAACAAAGAGGAAACAGAGTGTTGCTTATGAAGACAAGGTCAGCATGAAGAAGATTTTTCCAGGCATATCTAACCCTCATTCAAATGCACAATTATTCTTCTGCAGGATCAGAAGAGCCCAGAAATCAAACAACCACAGCCACAGGATCCTGAGCTGGAAGAAATGAAAGGCAGACTCCATGTGATTTGGAGAAAGATCACAAATCCCAAAAGATGTGAATCAATGCAACTAGTGGAAAAAATGAATGGAGTAGTTTTTACAAAAATACCAGAAATGGCTGTAATACACATGAGAACAGTTCTCCTAATAAAAGAATCTGCTGCCAAAAATCCTATATAAACTGGCTGCTTCCAACTTCCTATGTGCGGCACAACTTCTCTTGTGCCTATCTGATGTGACAATTCCACAGCTCAAAGAATGAGCTGGTAGCTCTTTTTCACAATCCTACTGCTCTCTCAAGTCAGTTGCTCCATAAACTCATTCTGAAACATGTGTTCTCCTAAGCCCTTCAAATGAAAAGTCTCATTCTATGGGAGAGAAAAAAAATATGTATAGTGACAACTCATAATTCAGCCAGTTCTGAAAAACCTGAGAAATAGCAGAAAAAAGATATTAGTATAAGCAATTTAAAAGCAAGTTAGCAGAGTCACTTTTGATCAGCTAGAAAAAAAATAATTGTCTTAGTCTTGATGATTTTAAAAATATCTACTCATAATATCCTAATCGTTCTTGAGATAAATAGTACAATGGTATTTATTGAGACATCTGATTCTATTTTTTTCACTACTAAGGCAGCTCATTAGCTCAAAACTATTTGGCAAACATCTGATGAATACACAAGTAGTTCTCTTCCTATGTTGACTTCAGTAGCTCTACTCCAAATTTATTTTCTTAACTTCCAGTTCTTCCCTTCCTCCACACAACCTCCTTCAACACACAACCAGTTTGCTCCTGAGATTAATTTTCCCTCCGGTGCTGCTCTCCCCGGTGCCTCGCTGCTCCAGGAGCCGCGTGTCCCCGCACAGGAACCGCGCTCAGGGGTCTCAGCTGCGCGAGACGCCCCCGCAGCGTCCCCACACCGCTGACCCGTGCACAGCTCAGGGCACGCACAGCACCTGCGCCCACCGCTCTGCGCTAAGGAAGAGCCAAAATACTGCTGTACAAAGGTGCGACAAGGCTGCCGAAAGCGCTGGTCCGTGGCCTCCTTCAGCCGCTCTCGTGTGCCGGCAGCCGTCAGACACCGTTATTGTTGTTACCCGCACGGCCCCGAGTAACGCAGCCAAACGCGTGGGCAGAGACTGCCCCGGCCGCTCGGAGCTCGTTCCCAGCGCCGGGCAGGCACCCCCTCGCCAGTTCCCCCTCCAAGCATCTCCCGGCCGAAAGCCCCGCACACGAGGCGCGCCCGCTCCGCGACCCGGCCGTGAGGACACCGCGCCCAGGCGGAGCCCACGATCCGCCGGCACGGCCCGGCCCCCCCGGCCCGCGGCCGCTCCGCGCCAGTGCTCACGCCCCGCACGGCCGGGGCGCACCGCGGCCCCCGCGCTCTGCCGGGGAGCGCCTGCACCGCAGGCTCCCGCTCCCCCGCTGCCGGGCGCAACCCCTCGGGCTCCGTCACCACCCAAGCCCCACCCGACTCCCCGCCATCCCTCCGTGCCGACACCGGCAGCCGCCGCCAAGCCGAGCCGCCGCGGCCCCATCCCGCCGCTCACCCAGAAGGGCTCGGAAGCGTCCGCGCTGCAGAAGGTCTCGATCCCCATGGAGCGCGGCGAGGCGACCGCGGACTCCCGCGGCTGAGCTTTCCCGTCCACGGCTCCCCGGCCTGAGCGGCGGCGGCGGGCGGGGCCGGGCGGCAGCGGAGCCAATCAGCTCGGAGCCCTGATTGGCTCCGCGTCACGGGGATGCCGAGCCCGGGCCGCCGCCGCCGCCCGCTCTGCGCAGCCCCGTCTCGGCGGCGGGGGCGGCCGGTCCGCACGCGTGCGGGCACCGCGGGTGCGCCCGCAACGCCGGCCTGGGCGCGTCCCGCGGGGCCACCAACGCATCCGCATCAGGGCGGACGACGGGCCCAGGAGCCTCGGCCGGAGCCCGACGCGTGCCTTTGTTCATCGCAGAAATGCCCCGCGCCCCCGAGCGTAGCCGGGGCGGAATTGCTGTCCCCGGAGCCTCGCGGGCGCGCCCGCCTGCCCGGGTCTGCTGCTCCATCAGCTTCCAGGGCCCTGCGCCTCGCGTCCGCACCGCACCTGCCCGCCGGGCTGGACCGGAGCCAGCGGTGGGCATGACGGCATCTCCCTCTTCGAGGCGCTGCTCCGGCCCCTGGGAACAGAGTGCCCACGTGTCCCCCGGGGAGAGGTAACGCAGTGCCCCGCTGGCACCCGGGCCCCGCGAGGTGAGCCAAGGCAGGTCCTAGGGGAATGCTCCAGGGAAAGCCTAAGCTCACCTTCAAATAGCTCACTTCTCAGCGTGAACCAGTTGTACTGGTTTCAATGCCCTTACCTAGTTCAAGTTGACTTACACGAACAGAACCAAAGCAACTTCATCCACAACCAGGTTTGCATTAAAATGCGTAGTAGTTAAGCTGACTGCACAGCCCTGTGGTTGCATTGGGTCGTGTCGCACGGTGTCTTCACATCCTATTTAAAATGCACCAGTTAAATCCGCAGTCAGCTCGCCTGACTACTGTACCAGAATAGACCAGCTAGAGTATGGTGGTACATATGTAGGAATGGCATCACATGCTGCAGGAAATAGCCGGGTGGTTACATAGTACTCCACAGTAATATCTGAAATCTTTAATCGCACAAACCTCAATTTAAAATGCTCTTGTCCATCCAGAGAAATCATGGTAACAGACAAAGAGACAGGTCTTGTTTGTTTAATGTGTAACTTAAAACCAGGCATCGCACACACAAAAATATATCACAGATTGCTTCTTTATTCACCTGCCCTTTCCAAGCTGCAGTTTCAGAGCTGCACTAGTGGTGGCCAGATTGTCCATCTGACTGCAATATTTCTGGTCTGTCCCCCTGGATCCACATTCTCAGGGTGTCAGGTCAAAGAGCAGCAGCTGAGTCCAGCCCGCCCAGCTCCCATCTGCACTGATGGACGGAGCAGAATCATCTCAGAAAGATCACACATGTTGGGTGTCAGAAGTCCTACGAGTTTGTCAGTTTAATCCATACCCTAATTCATATCATGTTAAAATCTTTATGGTATTGCAAGAGAACAGCTAAATGTTCAGGTATGATTCCCTTTTTTTTTATATGCAAAAGACAGTAAATAAGCATTAAGTGAGGAGTGTCTAGAAAGATACATTTTTTACCCACATATGTTTACTGTAAGCTAAAAGACTAACAAAATTGAAGTTTCACATTCCAAATATTTCTCTTTCAGCCCCAGACTGTCCCAATGTCACAATCATCATGCTCCATGTCAATGATGTTTCTCCTCAAAAAATTATTCTTGTATTTCCACCTCAAACTAGTTCTCTTCCAATTGATTCTATTTCCTTGTAAACCAAAATACAGTCAAAATACAGAGTAAATAATTAATGTGAGAGGAAGCCAAAGAGTTCAGAAGAAAAATGTAATACATTCAAAATGTTTTTTGTGGAGGAGAAAAACTAGAGCTGACATGAGTCCAAACTTGCAGAAATACAGAACCAAATCTCAGAGTACCAGAAAGTCACTGGACGTGGATTTTACAAAGCATTGTTGTAACAGCATCTTTTAAAAACAGATTGATACAAGAAATAGAAACTGAAATCTCATCTACAAAGGAGATTCCCCTGCAAGCAGAAAAAAGAACTACACAAAATTCTTTTTTTTTTTTTTTTTTTTTTTGTAGAATACAAATTGAAGCGGGACACAAAACTGAAGCAGCGTGGAAAACAACTGCAACAACTTATCAACGGGAAATCAGATGTGATGGAAAAGTGACTCACAAGGTAATGGAGAAGTTTGGAAGGATGCAGAGAAACATGTTTAGACTGTGAAAATGCCACAACATTAAACATAAACAGCTGTTCATCCCCAGAGTCCCCCTGCGGATCCGGGCAGCGGGCTCAGGGTGGCCAGGGGGCAAGCACTGCTCTGACTCACTGTCAGCATCTGCTGGGCTAAGGGAACACACTGACTTCACCACCACTCCTGATTTTCCTCAATTTTATTTATTGACCTCTACCAGAGAGGCTTTGGAAGACTGTCATATAAATATTTGCTTTGAGAGGAAACATCAAAAAGAAACAACACAAAACAATCCTAACAAACTCCTCGACCCCCACACTTAAGTCTTGTCTTAGGCAGTAAAGCCTAAAACAACACACATTTTCCTTCAAGCCCCAGCAGACAATAGCAAATCCAGTTTGTTCACCCACACCGGCTGCATTTCCTTTGGGAAATACTTCATGCATTGACAGAATAAACACTTGACTCATCCCAGCAACACGGAGCACACACACAAGCCTCCAGACACGCCAGGGATCCTCAGGCTTGCAAAACACCCCGTATACAGTTACATTTTGGCAAGTCCTGTTCATTAGAAGCTCAGCTTTGGCGAGTGCTTTTAATCAACAGTACATCTGTCAGGGACTCGGTGCAAAACTCCCCCGCGGCACACAAGGAAGAAATTCTTGCTTATTTTCCATGCTTCCTTCCCCGATTTTTTGCCAACCTCTGAAATTACAGAAGGAGAAAGCGTGGCACCCCGACACTCCGCCCAGCTGACGGGGCTGGACAGCAGGACACCGAGCGGCAGCTCCACGGGCAGCGCGGAGGCGCTGCTGATGCTGGTTATTCTATCCCGGCAGGACCTGGCCCGCGGGCCGCTGGCCCCCAAGGGATCCCCCAGGGCTCCGCTCCCTGAGGGGCCGGGCGGGAGCTGCGCTGTCCCCTCAGGGATCTCTCTGTTCCCGCCCGGCCCCGCGCTGTCCCCTCAGGGAGCTCCCGCCGCCCGGCCCCGCGCCTGCGCAGTGCGCACGGCGCCATCCGGGTCCCGGCGGCCATGGCGACGGTGGCGGAGCTCAAAGCAGGTCGGGGCCGGGGCTGCGGCCGGGGTCGGGGGTGTCTCGGGCCGCCGGGAGGGCAGGAGTGCGGATCGGCCTTCCGCGGCCACCCGGATGGGTCTCAGAGCTGCCGCGGGCGCTGCTGGGGACCCCCGTCCCTTGGCGCTGGCCCCGTCATGTACCGTGGGCTGTATTTCAGTATACTTCAGTATTAAACGCTTCTTGGTGCAGTAGCATCCTATTTCTTAAATTGCCAGAACGTATGCTTGCGACTAAAAAAATAAAAAAAATTGTATTTGTGACTTTTCTGAAGGCTTAATTTTATCTGGGACGTGCCTGGCCTGGTGGGTGCTGGCACGTGCGCAGGTGCCGATACCTTATCGCTGTCGCACTGGCACACGGCAGAACTCTGTTTGCATCGGGGCTAATTAATGCTGCTGCTCCTGGAATGTGTTTGGCTTTAAATTAACGCGCCTTTTTATGGTGGTAGTTTTAAAGGACACTCTGGAAAAAAGAGGAGCTCTTGCCCAAATCAAAGCGAGGATCAGAGCTGAAGTGTTCAATGCCCTGGATGACCAGAGCGAGCCGCGGCCGACGCTATCCCGGGAGAACCTCCTGATCAATGAGCTCATTCGGGAATACCTGGAGTACAACAAGTATAAATACTCAGCATCTGTTCTGACGGCAGGTATTGGCCGTGAATTTGTGTCATTGCTGCAATAGTGATCAGTGACTGGTTGGTTGAATAATTCCATTGATATTATGGAATCAGTAAGTGTGATAAGCTGCATAACCTTGTCTTCCCTTGGGAATTAAGAGGGTACAAACAACCTCTCCACAGCTCTCTACTTGCAGCATTAAGCCAAATCACTCCATTAGTTTTCAAGAAAACTTATTCTCTTCTCCTTTACCCTTGAGGTAAAATGTTTGACACAGTAGTCGATGCGAGGGCAAGAAAACTTGATAACAGCCTGCAAATCCTTGACATGCCTGAGAGTAGTAGTTTAGAGAAAGAGTTGTTTGCCTGATGAATTTATCTTTATACTGTAAAACTTCTTTAGTATTTTTCTAAGATTCTTTAGGAGTGAAGATAAAAACTATAATGTGCTATTGTAAATTATACCTGTGTGAATCACTAATGCTTAAGTGAGTTCCCTGAATTGCAATACACTGTTAGTAATAGTCTAAAAGGGAGGTGTGTGCTCTCATGTTCTTCTTAATTGGTGACATTTTTCTTACTGGTCATAAGATTCAGGGATTTTGTTTTCCAGAATCCGGCCAGCCTGAAGTGCCCTTGGATAGGCAATTTCTTGCCAAAGAGCTGAATATAGTTGAAGATGCAAGTGGAAAATCAGTGTAAGGAGGAATTTTGGAATGCACAGTATATTCTATATGCCAGTATATTTTTCTCTTTAGTGTAATTTTAAATCACCTATAGATGTTCTCACCAATTAAAATGTGGCTGATCCCACACATGTTCTAATATGCTGGATTCAGCTACAGGATGCCAAATGTGGGGCCGTGTTCAGACATACTCCAAACTAACACTGCATTCTGCCAACACTGTGGCATTCTCCAGAGAGTGCCCTTGTGCTCCAAAACACAGCTCTCTTACCAGTACAGTCTACAGAAAGCAGATCTGCTCTTTGCATATCTGTGCGTTGCTGTGTGGAGCAATAGCAAGTTTACTGTGAGATTAGATATAAAATCAGAGTGCTGCAATAAAACTGCATTAATGACCTGAGGCTGAGGCAGGTTCAGACACGTTGAGCATTCTCTGTAGCTTGTGCTGTCTGAACCTTAGGAAGAGCCATGTTTGGGATGTGCCATGGTGGACTGGCCCACCAAAGTCTGATCTGTTGTGAGTGGATCCTTCTGTGGATCCTTCTGATCCATGGGTGAGAATGTGGATCTGTGCTGAACACACTCCAGTTCTTCACCTGCCAGGGGAGCTGAAGTTCAGTGGAGAGTGTCTCTTAGTCTGAGCTTTTTAGGGCAGTGTTGGTGCTCACGGGGAGCTTAGGACTGTGCTTATTTATGTAATGGTACTTGGATGGGTTTTAAGTCATTAAAGATATATGTACATATTGTAGAAGTAAATATTAAGATCTAAGGAGGGAAGGGTGTATTTTTAATGCTCAGTATTTCACAGACTTTACAGACTACTTTTGAATTTCTCCCTTAAGCAGACCTCTCCTGTATGGAATTCTCTCTCATTTCTTACACGGTGGTAAAGAAGAAAGTACCCAGAATATCCTTCCAAAAGTGTCCTTGCTGAATTATCCAAAGCAGAACCTTGGCAAACCACTTGCTGAGAGAAATCAAAAAGGTGTGTGCAGTGTTATTTTTGCAGAACTTTTATCTGTGACCAGATTTCCTAGACCATGGATATGTTTATAATAGCATAACCATGCAGCTGGACACTGTGTACCTCCTCTGTGCAAGCAGTGCTTTCATCTGACACCAAATGGCTTTACCCTAAAAGCTCAGCTGGCCAAATTGTACTCCCTTATATTATTACAAACCTGAAAAGGGTCAGCTAGAGACAGTCTCACTATACTGGGAATTCAACATAATATTTTAACCTAAATTATCAATAAAATATATTAAATAGTGGGCATATCTCTGTTTCTTATCTGATCTAACCTAATTTCTATAGAAATTTCTTAACTCTTTAGCTGTCAGTTCTTTACATGGGCATAAACCTTTTCTGAGAACATAATTCATATCCCATTTGCCACAAAAGCTTAAGCCCAAAGTTCATTGCTCTACAGTAAACACTGCTAAATCTTTCTTGCCTTTTCTGATCTGCTTTAGGACTGGTTACAATGAATACCACCTAAGCTAGAGAATGAAAAGGTTCACTGGCCCAGCTTTTTCCTTCAAAGAGACTGCTGGGCATATTGCTTCATTTTTTACTCTGCAAATTTATTACTCTCCTGTTAATACTATGAACTGTTAGGTTTGTATCCAAAAATTTCAAAAGTATGAAGCCTGAGATTGTACTGACATCTAAAACGGGTGAGAAGTACTAACCATTTTTTAACAGTTAATTAATTGAGACAATGATATTTTCTTCTGCCAGAAGAGGGGGCTGAAGAAACAAAATTTCCATACCAAAACTACTATCATTTACCTCTTTGACAGAAAGCATTCCATTGTTATTCCCTTCAGAATTTTTTCCATTTTTAAAACAAACTGAGTGTATAGGAGAATTGTTTTTAAAGTAACTTTTGTTTCTGCTGACTCTGCAAGGTCACCCTGCCCTGTTGACTCCAGTATAACTTCACATGGAGATTTCATTGATTACTGTTAGTTACAGAACTTAGGATCAATCATAAGACACAACAGCTCATTTCTTTTTTAGAACTAAGCAAAAAACATAAATTTTTAAGGCCTTGAACCTTTAAGTAAATATATTCTGAAATTACTTTCTGCATGTGTTTGAGGAGTATGTTAGTAGAGACCTAAAGGCAGTGGGTTTAAAATACTAATTATGCTACTGTTTTCATTAGGCTACATATTCAGGTAATCAAGTCCATTCATAAACTCAACCTGCCAAGTCTCTTATTTAACATCTAGCTTGCTTTTCACTTTAGAATTTATTTTGTTTATTTAGATGCATGAGTATCCCAGCAGACTGGGGATCCTGATAAAAGGTGTGAAATATGGTGTTTCTTTACCTCATTTGCTACAGCTGAGTTGGGAGTTGTCTGAAATCTACTCCGTAGTATAAAGCTTTTATCTCCTACAGCTGCATGGAAACATTAATCTATAAAATTTCCTAAATTCCCTATGCTGATATTGTGCATCAAAGTTGGTAACAGTAGAAGATAATAGACCTTGGAGCTCCAGATAGATGAGAATATTTTTGTGTTTCATTTTCAGACAGAATTCCAGAACCAGGAAGGATGGCTGGCATGAGCATCGAAGAGCCTCTCATTTTACAAAGTATAAAGAGATGATATCTTTCATTTTCTAATTTCTCATTTCAAGGTCTGTCAGATTTAATTTAGGACATTCTTCATTTCATACATTTCTCCAATAAATCCAGTGGGACCATTTTAGCTTGTAACATCTACTCATGAGACAGGATGACAAGGTCATACTTACTGTCAATCTAAAAATGTTAGAAGGAAGACTGTATAGGGACTCACATTAGTGAATCCTGTGTCTAGAATTGCACCTGAATATACTGAGTTTACCCAATAAATTTTTATATAATAAGTTATAATTTTTACATTTATATCTTTGTGTGTTTTCCCTGTGTTTCTGAATAAAATTTTTCAATTTTATTCTGTGTGGTATTTTGAGAGTGTTCAAACTAAACATTTAAATCATTCTTTTTAAAAAGAAGCTGCAACTTTCAGATAAGTAAGGAAAAGAAATTCTAATTGAAAAATTGAAGTGATTTAGAGGGATAGTTGTTTTTAATTCTCCAGAAATGGGGACTATATTTATCTTCATTCCAGCAAACAAACAAGGGCAAGTTTTTTCCATCTGGAGTTGCTATAAATTGTACAGTGTAACACTGGGTATATGGGAGGCGAAGGAACTTCTGGGGTTTTTTCCCAAACAGCATGGAACTCTAAGTCAGGCAAAGCTAAAAATAAAGTTGATAGTAGATTACTGATTCCCAGAACTCTTTTTTAGCTGAGGTATTTACATGTTTTGAGATGGTAATTTATTTTAAAAGCCAAACTTGCAGGGTACATAAAAAATAACATCTATTTTTTTCTATTCTCATTTTAACAAAATGCATAAATGTTAAATATATCCAGTGGTACTGAGAGGAGTCTTGTATAAATAAATCTCTAGAGTCAGGTCCTTAAAAATCTTTATTGTTAGATAAATGGTACAGTGGAGGGGGAAAGAGAGGAGCAGAACCTGCAGTTTGTGAAGTTGCCGGGACCCCAAGCTGTCAATTTCACACTGTGAAATTTTGCCTTTATCTTGATTTCACCCAGTTAGCATTACAGGGTGCAATACTTTTTATTTCTCCCAGCAGCCTGTGCTTTGATGTGGAACTGCAGAGGCTGCAATTGCATCTGAAGCCTCAGCAGTGAGCTCATGTCCTCCGTGTGACTGGCAGTGCTGGCAGCTCCTCCTTGGCTGATTTGTGAGTGTCTCAGGACTGCTGCCAGGAGGGGAGGACACGTGTTTGCAAATAAATCTCAATCAAATCCATCTAAGTCCTCTGCAGCTCTGCAGCAGTGGCAGCTGACCACTGGATCAGGCAAGGGAATCTCTGTGTGCTCTGTGCTCACACCTCTGTCACCTTCAGCTGCTGGGCTGAAGAGCCATGCCTGAATTTTTCATTTGATTTTCTGGAAGTTCAGTGCTAGACCTGTGTTCTTCCATGAAGCAGTGGATCAAATTGTTATGTGTATTTGGATTCTGAATTGTCTTTTCAAGGGCAAAGAAAGGCTCTGAAAACACAAAAGCTCAATCCTTCTCTGCTATGCAAATGTTTCAGTGTAACCACAGCCACTGCTTCGGCTTTCTGTCTTCCCACTACAGATCATTCAGATGCTGCCCAGGTGCCATGGAGCTCCCAGGGAAATGAATTTTTGGTGGTAGAAATTAAAAAAAAAAATTGCCCAGGCTGAAGAAGGCAAAGGGATGTTTGGTACCTGCCCTTTCCCAAGCACACAGCTCAGCAGGCTCCTCTCCTCAGTCAGGAAAGCAGAGGCTGCTACAAGGGCATCCTTCACTGAGCTTTGAGGTAAAGATGTATGTCTGAAATCAGAGACAATACATTTGAAACACAGGGAATCTTTGGACTGTTTTCTCTGGGGATTCACCCATTGTACAGACACTGTGTTGGACAGGGGGTGGAATTTGGTCTGTTTGCTCTGGGTGTAACTTGAATTTCATCTAATTCTCCAATACCCTCCCAGCCCACATCTGGGGGTTAGAAACAATCTCTTGTTTCAATGTATAATCATTGTACAAGCAAACTAAAGGCAAATTAAAGTGTATTTCCAGTGATGTTTATTTACAACAAAGCTTTGAAATATGTCTATGAAAATATACTGGTCCAATCATATTAAGAATCATCTAGCATTTATCTTGTCAGTACACGAAATATGAGAGTATCTTTCAAGATGCTGACATACAGCAAGTCCTCTGAATGTCAGACTGCCTACCTTGTTACTGGGTGAAGAGGAATTGCAAATCTTTCCCACATGGATGCACTTAGCATTCCTTAAAATTTTAAGGTGAGATCAATATTTAGATCAAAATATTTCACAGTCCTAGAGTCACAGGTTCAGGTTTTAGAAGAAATTGCCACCTAGGTGAGCATACACAAAAATTATTCTCTTAACTTCAGAAGTTGCATAATTACAGCCTGGAATATCTTGTATTAACTGCCCTTATTCTTTCTACTGACAACAGAAAATGAAAAAAAAAAAAAGATACAAGCATATAGAAATTTAGGCTCTTTAAACAGCAAAATGAATTTGTGAGTTTTGCTGGAGATTGAACATTAACCAAGAGTGTTATGGAGGGAATGCCATTAAAAGAGGCTGTTTGTTGTCTAAGCACATTATCACAAGTGAAGGTGACAAGGAGCCAGTGAAGTCTGGTGTGGATATCAGATCTGGAAAGCACTTTGGAAGAACTTAACCCACAAGTTTTAAAAATAAAAAATTCTTCAAGACGAAATTTTGGCTCTCCCCTTGAAGGAGAGCAAACTGTGTCTCTCGACTGCAGGGCAGCCGTGCTGTTTCAGAGGTTTTAGTTTCTGTCCTGCACAGAGGAGATTATTTTGAAGCTTTATCAGCTCCCCCTGAGGAGTCAGTTACATTTTCCTTCCTGAGCACCCTCATGTCAGGCTCCCAATCTCGGCATCACTGGATTGGTTTTCTGGAGGACTGATTAGCCTTGGGTAATCACCTTTAGGAAAAGAAACCCCAAAAGGTTTGTTCATACTTGCAAATACACCCTTTCAGCAGCAGCTGGTTCAGACCTGCTCTGTGCACTTCACAGACTTCACCTGGCCACCTGCAGCAGCGTGAAGCACAAACACCAAGCAGTTGGTGTTTTCCCTCATCAGGCTGTTCTCAAGATTGATTGTCCTGGCTTGGACACAGACTGTCCCTCCTGCTGCAAGGGCACAGCTTGACACAGGGGTAATCCACCAGTACAGTTACCTGTTTAATTACATTTGTCATCTTAGAGGAACATGGTTGGTAAAACTTGAGTAAAAACATTTTTACACAAAAAAAAAATTGCTTACCTGATGCTTTATTTAACAAACTAACATCACCATCTGTGCTTTTCTTTTTGTTCAGGTTACATCATGGTAAGGCAGCTAAAAGGTCACTTCTTTCCTTCTTGGGTCCTCTTTCTTTTCCCCAAGTAAAATACTTACAGTGCAAATTCAGTAAGGAGATAATTAAGGGTAGGCTGCTTAATTCTTCTTTTTTTTTCTAGAAAAGTAATTAAAACAAATAAATAAACAAATCAAGGGGGTTTAAACCAAGCTTATTTTCTTGTCACAAATTCCTCATCCTCTGGAAATCCACAGCTTTCATTTTGAGGCAACTTTGGTTTAAAGCAAGCGCCACAACTTTCAGGAACCCCCAACCAGGCTGTCAGATTAGCATATTCTTACATTAGCTTTTATGTGAGGGTTGGAAGCCATGCTTATACTCAGCAATTCCTACCCCACATGGCTTGAGAGTGCAACTCTTTCAGTCCCAGCAGTAAGCAGTAATATTTTTTTGGACTTTCCAGCTCCATTTAATGGCACATCATATATCACCCTCCAGCACTGCTGCTGTTAAACTCCCTCCTGGGGCAGCAAGCCTGCATGTGCAGTGGTTTGCAGACCAGCCAGAATAATTTCCACTCCTTTTTAAGCTACTATTATAATGTGCCTGCTTTTGTGAAACAGCTGCATGTGTTTAAAAGGAACTTCTTAGAATAACTTTGATGAATGTTAAAATGATCACACTTTTCAGAGGATTCCCTTCCATTTCATTGTGTTTCTAATTAAAAGCTAAGTTTGCAATCGAGAAACTGCAGGGGAAAAAAGTAAGGTAGGGGGAACTACCCTGCCCTGTGAGGAACTTTGTGCTAACAAGGACAAGTTTCTTGGATTTATGTGGTGGTGATCATTTCCCTGGCTTTGCTCCAAAAAAGTCACACATGCACAGGTCTGATATGGCGCTCCTGGGTCCCAGAAGGCTCTGCATGGCTCCGTGGCAGCCCCACACCACTGCAGACACCAGCCCTTCCTCTGGCAGGACAGTCTGTGACCTCTGGGAGTGTGTCACTGCCCTGGCCAATCTGGTCTTCTCCAGCTGAGGCCCAAACTTGACTCTGCATCTGGTATCTCTAAAATGTTGCAGAGCAAAAACCCCAGGGCTCTTTCCCTCTCTCCTCTTTGCCCAAATTTTTTTACCACTGGCCAGACCTAGAAGAAGGGGCTAGAGGTCTATCACACCTGCAAGTTCCTGACCCAGTGACAGCAGAGGTTTTCAGCCCAGCCTCCCCTCATAGGTATTTTTTAAGGATTATGAGACCAATATGAGCCCCATCCATCTTCCCCAGGAGGGTTTATTTTCCAGAGAAGACAGAGCTGTTGATGTTAAGAGAAATAATTTCACTCAGGCCTGTGCTCTGATCCTTTGGGTATACACCATATTTAGTCTGTTGCTGAGAGGGGGTTGTTTCGGTATTTTGTATTTGGCACGTTGATGGGAATTCCTAGAGGATCCTAGCTTTCCCTTTTTGGGATATCTCCATCCACAGGTCCTACTGCACAAGGCTGTTGGCTACTAGGGGAGGAAGGAGGGGGGAGAGCTGGGACTGAAGGTTTGGGGGGGTGTGAGGAAGGTTTGATGAGGACCAGAGCAGTCCCTAACCCCTGCAGCTCTGGCTCCCAGCAGCCTGCCCTGCTCTCGCTGCCAGCACACGGTGCCTGCTCCCTGTTCTGTGTGTGCATCCTGGGGACTGTGCCCCCCCAGCTCTTCACCACTTCTCTTCTGCATTTACAGGCACAGGGAGGTATTTCTAGGTAATTCTTATCTATGAACAAGTATTTACAGTCCTTTCTCAAGAAGTGAGCTGCACACTGGAAAGAAACTTTGGCAAATCTGCTGGGAAGATGGCAAATAACCCTCTTGTTTCCCAGGGGCAAAGGATTCTTAAACCAGCCCCATGCTCCAAATGTCACATAAACACAGGGAGACCCAGTGCCACAGTCCTGCTGTGTTAGGAACAACCCTCCTTGCCCAAGCAACCCCTGAACTCAGAGACAAAATGCACAGACAGTGGCCAGGAAACATCCTGTGCCACATGGGCCATGACCTGTCCTTTGTCCTTCTAGGCACAGGGCCATGAGGGGCAGAGAGACTGGCAGGAAGGAGTTAAAGGTCCATCTGCTTTGTCAAACAGCAGGGAAAAAGGGTGAAACCCTGAACTTGTGATTTAGGGGCACCCCTTTTATACATTTTGAAAGCCAGAACCAGCTTGCTTCCCAAAAAAGTGGCTTGGGGCAGGGGCCACAGCCCAGGGTTAGGCCCTGTTGGGAACAAGCTCCTTGGCTCAGGCTGTGCTTTTTAAGCCAGGTACCAAAAGGATTTTCCAGCAGGACGTGGTTTCAGGGCCCCTCCCCACTGACAAGATTCTCCTCCTCTATATAGGGAGGCTGCAAAGGCAGCAAGGACTTGGGCTGTCCCGGCTGGTGGCTGTATCTCCAACTCACTCTGCTCCCCCCATCGGACACCTGTGAGTACCAGGGGGGCCAGGTCCCTGCTGGGGACAGGGCTGGGGGCTCACACGCTTTGGGAGGGGGACTCTGGCAAGTTAACTCTTGCTCTGCTCTGCAAACACATCCAGAGCATTAACCTGGGGATGGGAACAGACCTCTCAGATGTGCTCGGGCGATTCATCCTGGTTTGTGTTAATGCTTGGGTTCTGCTTAAAATGCATAGAGACTGTGCATGCTGAAAGTGGGCACAGGTGTTCTAGCCTGCCTCAGGTCACTGCTAGCACTGCCATTGCTGGGTCGAGCCTGAAAGACACCAGAAAGGCTGCAGAGAAGGAGTCCACAAGGTGCAGGGCAGTGCAGGTGGTCCCGGCAGCTGCTGCAGGTAACCATCACTTGTGCATTTGGGAAGGAAAAACCTGAGCTGCTGAGGTTCCTAACCTCTCAGCCCTAATAAAGGACTGCTGAAAGAAAGTGCAACCAAATAAAATAATCAGTTCATCAGTAATTTGTTCTTTAAAGAGGAAAAATGCTTAAAAATTAGAAGAAGGTATGGAATCCCTTTCAAATATATGCCCCAGCATTACATATGTATGTTTTTAATATGCTGGGAACAAATTTGAAGCAAAACTAATCTGACCATTTACTGAACTACAGTAATTTCAAAGGTGACATGCCTTTTTTTAAAATGGAAAATAAAGCAACAAACTTCTAAGAAAATCCCATAAGTAAATTAAGACAACAGTAGATGGCAGTGCAGAAAGCAGCTTCAGCACCATCCCAGAGGTTCACGGGCTTCTTTCACCTATCCATGTCTGTGTCTGTGTGCATGCACACCTATTAAAATGTTCATATTTATGTGAAAGGCATATATGTGTGCATAATTAAGAAGCATAATGAGATATTTTCAGTATAAGAGAAATCAGAAGGCTTGTCATTATCTAATACATCCATATTAGTAAAACCTTTTCTAAACTACACTTGTTGAAAGACAAGCCCACCTTGTCCTTCACTCCCAGCTTGGCCCTGACAGGCAGTTTGCAGCAGTATTGTCTGGATGGACTGACTGGCTGAACTCCCCAAGTCCCCCCTTCCCTCAAGCCTCTGAGGAAGCGCCTAGCTGATGAACCTCCCAACAGCAAAGCTCTGATTAAATTGTCACTTCAGTTTAGTGCCCAATTCTGCCCTGGCCGTGTTCACTTGGATGTAAACAATGAATTTTATTATCTCATTTGCAATTGACACACTAGTCCCTAAAAGGTATTTGTTTTGAATTTGTTATCATTACATTTTTGTGGAACGGGGAGTATTGAGCAGAACATCTCCATAAAAGGCAGCGTGGGGATGTATGCAGAGATCCCAATGCTTTGGAAATCACAGAGTCTTATTAGTTGCAAATCTGATGGCTTTGAAGTATGTTAATTTCAGGAGAAGACAAGAACTAGAGACAGCTTTTGTGCAAAGTCCAGTTAAATTATGGATTATTTGTGAATTATAATCAATATATAGAATTTTATTTAGTTAATAGAATGACATTACAAGAATTTGAAATAGCTGGTATTTTCCAGATAAAGGGAATCTAACCCTTTTTTTTCCTTCTTTTCTGATTTTTACAGTTTATAACACTGGCAATAACTAGGGCCAATTTCTTTTGAAAATCAGAAAATTAATCAAGTGTTTAGTCAGATTTAGGGAGTAAATCACATTAAAAAGGTGAGATGACTTTATTATAAAATGAGGCACTTAGAGGGAATTTGATTGAAGTATATATGGAGAATGCATTACCAAAAAAAGGTGAAAGGCCAGGAGCGATTGATAGCAGGGCTCATGGTAAAACTGTCAATGCTGGGGAATTCCAGTTCCTAAATGAAGGTCACAAGGTTAGGATTCACCCCTAGATTATCTTTTGATTATCTTTTTTTCCAAGCAGTGTTCAGTTGGATAATTCAGTTAACTGCTGGAAAAGTAAAAGATAAGGAAACTAGAAAGATCATAGTCAAGAATTACTGTAGCCCAAGAAATGCAGTTTGAGTCAAGAGCAGGTTACTGCTACACACCCCATCAGAAACTACTCCTGAGGGCAGGACTTGGTTTTTGAAAATAATTGGTTATATGTTCCTCTGTTGCAATAATTATTCCCTGTACAGATGTGATAAGGCTTTATATTGACATGCACATCCTGCAGAGGAAGGGAGAAGTGTCCTTTATCTTTTCCTTCAGGGAAAAGCAGTCCCTCCAAGCTCTGACTCAGGAGGCAATTCTGCTTGGCCAATAACCTTTTAATTAAAGTGAACTTCCTGGGAATATTTATATTTCATCCTTGAAATAATATACTCAGGATAAACTAGTTATAGAGACAGCATTCAGCTTCTGTCATTAACATGAAAAGGGAAAGGACAGTGAAGGTCAGCCAGATATCTCCATAGTGGGACAGAGAATAGCTGTAGCAGACAGAGGAATAGCTGTGAATACCCATGTATGTTTGTGTGTTAGACAAGTTTGTGTGTTAGACAACAAATGGATCAGGTTAGGTGTAATTTAACACAATTATAAGGCAAAAAACTTCACATCAACAGTATTTTTGTGATTGCTTTTCCTCCTCTATTCTCAGGATAACTCACCTCTGGGTATAAAGTGTATACTCTTGTACATGGTTTGGGCTAAATGGATGAGAACCTCCTACCACCTCTTGCACATGGATTTGGGTCTCCATTTCTCTCTGCCAATCCTATGGGTGAAACCCAGGAACTGGCTAAAGGGTCAATTTTGCCTTCCCAGGGAATGTTCTCAGCAGGCTGTAAGGAGTCTCTCCCCTTGGCCCATACTCCCAGTATCAGTCAGTGCAGACTTGATCAGAGATGGACCAGAAGATATAGTGCCAATTATTAATCAGAAAGCTTCAGCATCTCATTAGCAGCTCATTAGTCCTCACTAGGACAAATCCATAATTGAGTTGAGTTTGTGGAGCTTATATTCTACCCTTTTCATTCAGATAGAAAACCTTCCTTTATAACGAACATGAATAGTGCACATTAATAAATAAACTCAATTATTAATAGCCATTAATCAGAACTACATTTCTTTTTTCATTGTAGTGATACTTAGAAGCTGCTAAAACTTTATCCTTAGATTCCAGAGGTTCAGTCATGAAAAGTTCTTTTCACATAAATCCATGTTTTTTCCTCATTGTGTTTCAGAGCAGTTCAGGGACCAGTTCAGACTGTCTCTTCACTAGTTCTTATAGGAGATCTATTCTTACCATATTCAAACTAGTCCTAGTGTTTGGATCTAGGGAATAAGAGCCTGTATTTCCAAGTCCTGCAGTTCTTTCCACCTTATATACCTTCCAAATGGATCTTGCTTTGAAAAAGATTAAATTTAAAACTTGCTGTGTATGTACAGGAAGAGGTAGGAGAATGTAGTTAAATGCAGACAGACCAGCTCTGAGTTTCATGCCAGAATCTGTGGAAGATGTTTTTGACTTAGCATGTAACAAAGAAAGGAACTTCTCCTTGGTCCTTGGGCAACAGAACAGACAAACCTCTGGGATGTCCCACTGTGACATGCTTTGTAACAGGCCAACAGTTTTAGCTACAGTTGGGTTTTTGAGGTGGATGGTCAGGATGATTTGGCAGTTTGATTTCTATCATAATTTTCTGTCAGCAGCCTCAGAATAGCAGGATTTCACCCCATGAAGCTCAGCTCTGCAGTTCAGTCTCACTTTTGGTGTTTCTGAGAGCAGTACCTAATTCCTATTGATATAAAAATGCTGTTACCAGGCATTTAGCTTCAGGCAGCACTCTCCAACCTTTCTGATGCTGCAGCATGGCCATGGAGCTCTCTTCTGGCCATAGGATGGGCTGAAAGCCCTGTCTCCACTGCTGCAGCAGTTCCCACCATGCTGCTGGGGCAGTGGGGTGGGGAATGTGCCTTGCCTAATGCCACAGAATGGGAGAGGCCAGGGCAGCCCCTGTTGCTCTCTGAGCCCTGTGAGCTGCAGCTCTGGGATGGGGCAGAGCTTCCATGGCTCCCCTGTGCAGCAGCTTCCCCCTGCAGCCGCCAGCTGGAGAGCTCAGCAGGAGAGAATACCATCTCCATTATTGGAACTGTGCAGCTCTACCAGCCCTCTTGGCAGCCAGGGAGCATTTTCTGCCTTAATCCACACAGAGGTCAAATAGTTTCCTCTTGCTCTCTCTTCCAAGAATCTCCTGGGAGCAAGCAGAGGGCCACATCCTACAGATGCTCCCTCGCAGAGCCTCAACAGCGGGGAGCAGTGCTCAGGGGCCAGTGGCAGTGCACAGGGTCTCCCTCACACATTGCACCTTCATGGATTATCTGGGCAAATTTTCCTCTTTGGGATTTCCAGTCAAGGCTCTAGGAAAAGAACATTTATCTCTTTTTTTGGTTGTTTTTTTTTTTTTTTAAGACAAGTCAATTGTCGCAGGAGTTTAAAGAGCTGGGGCATCTAATTTCCACTGGATTTCAGTGGGATATCACCTAACCTTAGGCACCTCTAAAAATCCTAGTTTTGTTTTTAAGCTTTATGTCACCTTCCACATCATCCATGGTTCCTTCTCAGACCCCTCATAGAGTGTGGCCTTGCAAAAAACCTTAATCTGTGGGAAGGCTTCAGGGACAAATATTTGGAAAGCAAGCTCTGATACTCCCAGAGCACAGTGTGTCCATTTGGCTACATACCACAGAGCTTGGTCGTTACAAATATTGTCCTGCTCATGGGTTGACTGCTGACATCTTTAGCAGTCGGTTCTCCAAGCTCCCTCCAGATTCATGTTTTTTTGAGTGCTGTAAATATTAAACTCATTCTCAATAAGGAAATGAAACAGCCTCTGTCTCCTAGAGATGTTTTTCTTGGGCACACACTATTTGTAGCTCCTCCCCAGCTCTCCTCTCTGCTCCACTGCACAGCAGGTTTCCCAAACAGCACACTCTTTCTGCCCTGGAGCAAACCACAAATCCTCTGTGTACTCCTTCCTGCACTTAGACCTGTGCCCCCATGGGATAGAGCAGAGCCCTTACAAAGCTCCAGCACTATCAGCACTGATCATGCTGCCACATCCAAACTTCAGTGGCAGAGCAGGAGAGCAGCTCCCTGCTGTCTCAGCACCATGCAAAGCAGCCTAAACTCTCCCCTGGCTCTCACCTATAGGGCAGATACATCCAGCTGCTTTATCCAAGCACAGCTGCATGGCATAGCTGCACCATCCTCCCAGTCGGAGCATCATGGTTCACAGCATCTTTTAGCTGAGGCAATTCCAGGCTTGTTTCATTTCTTCTCTCTCCTGTGATAGACATTTACATTTACCCTTCAGAAATGCTCAGCTCCTACTGTCTGACCCATAGGGAGGGCTAACTCTAAATTACTTCTCCTTCACCAGCAGTATTGACAACAACATTATTTTTCTGCTTTTTCTGTTGACCTTGTCTTAACCTTACTCTTCTCCAAATTAAACATTACTAAGTGATTGGAAATAGTCCTTTGCAAGAAAGGTTCATTTCTGTCCTTGCTGGAACACAGCCTGGGAACCATCCTTCTGTTTATTTCATTATTGCACTGATATTTCAGTATGCACCCAACAGCATTTGGGTGATTGGAAATTTTGTACTTGTCTGAATTCAATTAACTTGGTGACGGGCAAGAGCTGAGGCTGCAGGAAGGAGTTCAGCTGGTGGCCCTGGTGCAGTTCTGACTGTCTCATTGCACAGGCACTAAGTATCCATGTGGAAATGTGAGATATGACACAGGACCTATAGTGCTTCAGACCTACTGCATGGCAGATTTGACAACTGTGTTTTGCCTGGAACACCTCCACATTCACCTTCCTTTATCCCTTTAAAGCAGAATATTTTGCTTCCTCAACAGGTGTCTGCTGAGTCAAAATGGCTCAAAAACCTCTCAGCGATGATGAGAAATTCCTCTTTGTGGACAAAAACTTCATCAACAACCCACTTGCCCAGGCTGACTGGTCAGCAAAGAAACTGGTTTGGATTCCATCAGAGAAACATGGATTTGAAGCAGCAAGTATTAAGGAAGAGAAAGGGGATGAGGTGGTAGTTGAACTGGCAGAAAATGGAAAGAAAGTGACACTGAGCAAGGATGACATCCAGAAGATGAACCCTCCAAAGTTCTCCAAAGTGGAGGACATGGCAGAGCTGACTTGCCTCAATGAAGCTTCAGTGCTGCACAATCTAAGGGAGAGATACTTCTCAGGTCTAATTTATGTGAGTAGACCCAAACACACACAGAGCATTTCCCATTGCATGTGACCATGTCCCACAGACAGCGAGGTGGATCCCAGTCACTGCCTGGGATACAGGCCTTGTGTAACACTACCATGCAAGTACTAACCCCCAGCAATGGCATCCTAACCCAAAAATGTTCTAAATTCACTTTATTCCACATTATTCTCCTGCTTCTTTGATAATTGCTTCTTTACTTTACTAAATTAAAACACATGAAGGTTTCTTCCACAAAATTTATGGATTCCAAAAGAATATTGTTGGCTTGGAAAGTACTCTCTGATAGGGGAACAAAATCTGAGTCCTGCTGTCTGGGAAAAAATTGATAGGGACTTTTAAATTAATTCTGTGTAAACCTAAACAATTTTCCAGTAACTGGCAAAAAGAGCATACAGGAAAGGCAAATGATGCAGTTTTACTCAGCCAAAACTCCCACTGAAAGGCAGCTGAAAAGTTCTGGTTTGGTGGAGTTAAACCTTATGTGTGGATAAAGGGACAAACCCACTGGAATTCAGGCAAGAGTACTTGCATGTACCAGTGTGTCACTGAAGCAAAGTCAGGCATCCACTAAACCTTTTTGTCCCTCATGTTGATCAAGTTACAGATCAGACAAGCCTGGACAAATTATAATTTCTCTATGTTCATGTGCGTTGTGGCAAGATTATTCTGCCTTTCAGTCTTCACAAGTACAACACAACAATATTTTGATATTGACAACCCCTCAATCTATCCACATCAACAGTTAGCAAACAGCACAGTAAGAAAGCCCAAAACATTTCCAAGGAATTTAGCTGTTATCTTTGATTTTACATGAAGGATCCCTCTGCTGTGCTGCAGAAGTTATCTACAGTTACAATCTATGAAAATGTTACTTGCATGACAGAACACTGATGAGTGAAAGAAACTACAGAGTTTAAGTAGAAACAGTAGTCAAGTCTTGTTACTAATATTCACAGAATTCACAGAATTACTGGGTTGGAAGAGACCTTAAAGATTATTAATATGAGGAATGCTAAATTTAAAAGTAGGAAATTAAGCAAAAAGTAAGACAGTTATATGGACTACAACAAAGAATCTGCTTACTTGTTATGTGCAACTTCAAAGAGCTAAGCTCAAGATCTGTGCTTCAGGAATGTACTAAAATGCAAATTATCAAGTTCCTAAAAGAAGCTAGAGCTCCCATCTTTTCATTATTTGCATTTATTGGATTTTAGGTTTGCAGGTGAACATGTGGATCCACATGCTGTTACATCAGAACATGCAGCCTTAATGATTGAAATAGACTTTTTCTGACAGTGTTCTGCATTGTTGCAAGAATTAAAAGAATTAGTAGAAGGCTAGTGGGATAAAATGGGGGATTGGGTATTATCTCAGCAACACTCTGCATAGCTGTTCCAAGGGTTTCCATTATGTTTACTTTATGGAATTTTCACTTTCTACAGAAAGAGGAAATCAATTTCCAAGAGTGGATAATGTAATTAGAAATCAAAGAGTTCTTTATGGAGGCAAAAATGGAAGTATACCTGAAATTAAGTTTTATTTCTTAAGAGACTAAATTTTAAGATGGTAAAAATTTCAAAGACATTAATTTGACTTGTAGTGCAACAAGTTATTTGTATTTTCAGTATGCAAAGCCTGCTTGAAACTGCCCAGTTTTATACAGTGCTGCCCTACTAGATGTTGCCATATATTTTAAAAACAGAGGAGGCCTCTAAAGAGAATTTGAGTCTCACCCACTTGCAAAACTAACTGTAAACAACCATCTCCTGGCTTTGCCATGTGTTGCCTAATTTGCATCCCTTGGAGTCCCACACATTCAAAGAAAACATGACCTCAGCATTTTTCTCTCCAGAGCATCACTGATGCAAATGGAGATTCCCAAATCTGCTAAAGAAAAATAATAAATCCAGCTGGAAAAAGAAATCATCTCCCCCTTGCATTTACATTAAATATTTTTAAATAAAAAGATTCAGTGCAGAAATTCACTGGGTGACTGCACACTAGAAAAACACCCTGGATTTTTGCTTCATCACAGATAATTAAGATAGAAGGGCAAGAAGAAACATGAGCCACTAACTCATGCTTCACGTTACTCAGAACAAAAAGAATCTGCTTTATCCACACACAAATTACACCCAAAATATTATATAAGCATAATATAAGCATATATAAGTGGATTTGAGAGTAGAATCAAATTGCTTGTATTCATAGGCACTACTTGTTCAGTCTTCACTTAACAGTGAAAAATGCTGTCTTTGGTACATAAAGCTAAATATGCATGTTGGAACTGAGCTGGACTCTTCTGCCCAAACCTAGACATTTACAATGCAGATGTGTATTTGTGCCAGTCTCTTGTAAATACCCAGCAGCAGCAATCTGAGGGACACCAAAACTCATCACTTCCATGGAACTATCTCTAAGATATTTCAGACTTTGTTCCTCCTCCAGACCCTCTGGGGAGAGATTCAGCCCCTCTCCAGACAGGCTGTGCCCAAGGGAGAAGGATTTAAGGCATGGAAGCTTCAGTGCCCCACTTTCCATCACACACTTGGCTATGTCAAAACATCATCTATATTATTCCAGCTCCCCCAGATCCTTGCAAAGCATACACCTAGAGCTACAATCAGCCAAAATAAGAGGGCTTCATTAAATTTCCTGAGGTGAAGAAGGCTTCATTAAATGAAGAGGGCTTCATTAAATCTCCCAAGGAGATCATATCAGTCACAGTCCAGTTAGAAATGAGGATTCTTGAACTTCATCAGCTCCAGCTTTTGCTCTGCCTTAACAGCCTGCTTCTTGTGCCTCAAAATTAGCTCTTCAAAGCTGTGTTACTGTGTGCCTGGGTGTGCAAACAGCCCTGCATGTGGCAAGGCAGGAAATGCCTCGAAATCTCGGGGAAGGGAGGCCTAAATAATTTCCTAATTTCCTCTCCTAATTTTTAACTTGGGTGGGGATGATTAGTTGAGTGTGTACAGTAAATCTATTTATACTACTAAAAAATGCCTTCCTGTCCTTTGCGTAAGGGCCTTGGTGGCCATTCTAGGATAAAACCGTCACTTTCCACGTGTGTTACCCCGGCAACACTAAAACTCATTTTGACATGAGAATCACGGTTCCATTCTGACTTCCCAATGAAAATCCAGCCCAGCTGTTCCCCACCGAGGGGCTCAGCCTGGCAATGCTGAGAGCCAGGGCTGGGCTTTCCTGGGCCAGCCTGGCAATGCTGAGACCTGGCGGGGGGGATTTGAGCTGGGTTTTCCTGGGATTTGAGCCGGGTTTTCCTGGGATTTGAGCTGGGTTTTCCTGGGATTTGAGCCGGGTTTTCCTGAGATTTGAGAGGGGTTTTCCTGGGATTTGAGCCGGGTTTTCCTGAGATTTGAGAGGGGTTTTCCTAGGATTTGAGCCGGGTTTTCCTGGGATTTGAGCCGGGTTTTCCTGGGATTTGAGCCGGGTTTTCCTGGGATTTGAGCCGGGTTTTCCTAGGATTTGAGCCGGGTTTTCCTGGGCCAGCCTGGCGATGCTGAGAGCCGGAGGGGGGATTTGAGCGGGGTTTTCCTGGGCCGGGCTCCCACAGGCCCAGGCCGAGCTGTCGGTCCCCGGAGCAGCCGGGCCGGGCCGGGCCGTGCCGGGCCCTGGGTGCCGCTACCCTATAAAGCGCTGGCCGTGCCGGGCCGTGCCGGGCCCTGGGTGCCGCTACCCTATAAAGCGCTGGCCGTGCCGGGCCGGGCCGGGCCCTGGGTGCCGCTACCCTGTAAAGCGCTGGCCGTGCCGGGCCGTGCCGGGCCCTGGGTGCCGCTACCCTGTAAAGCGGTGGCCGTGCCGGGCCGTGCCGGGCCCTGGGTGCCGCTACCCTGTAAAGCGCTGGCCGTGCCGGGCCGTGCCGGGCCGTGCCCTATTATGGTCAGCACAGGGAATCCCTGCGCCCGGAGCCGCCCGGGGCCGCGGCCGGGGAGCAGCGACAGCTCCGGCCCCGCTGGGACACAGCCCCGGCCTCTGCTTCACACACACGGCAACAAAATCAAATTCATAACAATATATATTTTTTTAAAAGCCAAACAAACCACTTCTGCGTATATCAGAAACAGCACACTTCCATTATTTCTTTTCTTCCATAGGCCAGTTTAAATATTGCAATACTCCTGCCTAATATGAGATACTCTCTCCTCATATGAGAATTATGTTCTCATAACGTGGGTGTTTGTTGGTTTGTTGGTTTTTTGGTTTTTTTTTAACTTTGGGGGTTTAAATTTTCTTTTATTAAATTAAATACTCTTGCAAATTTCTTATTTTTAGCAGCTGTTTGTGAAAAAAGGCTCTTCACCTAGTATCATATGGTATTACCTCTGGTCCAGGCCAATAGCTGGAATATTTCAAAATAAAGGAAAATTTAAAAAAAAACATTAAGGAAGAAAAACCAAACAAGACAGCATGGATGAACACCTATCAGCTAGCAGCCACTATTCTTGTTTATGTATATATTTTTATATTAATGCCTCAATTAAATTCCAAACAAACTACATTTTTCTTTAAGTTTCCTGCAGAAATAGTCATGCAGTGAAGGCATGGTTAGTCTCCCAAGGCATCTATTTGAAACTTGAGCAATTTTATTTAAGGACTCTCATCAATCATCAGTGTTACGTGGTGTTCATAGAAGCTTTTTTTAAGAAAACCCTTCAAACATCAATCCGAGCTTCTTACCTAGGATTTCAGTTGACAAAATTTGATGCCTACCTGAGCAGATATTTATAATATATTAAAAATATACTCTGATAAGAAAATACACATATAAATATTAATTATTACAGTTATCACCATACCCTTATGTGTGATAAGGGTATGGATTATGTACTGAAAATAACTGAAGTTAAGGAGCTCTAACATCAGGTCACGGTGTTTCTACAGATTGCTAAATTCACCTGCTTTCCAGCAGCTCACTTATTAGCAATAATGATTTGTGCACTTAGAAAGCACCCAGGCACATACATTCAGAAAATCTGCTTCCTTTGTTACCCTGGGCAGAGCACAAAGGAGCACTGCTGCTGAAACCCCATTAATTCCCTGCAGCCCCTGCCTGTGTTTCCCAGCCTGGACATGGCACGTGGTGATGTTAAGCCCAGCTTTTATTTAAATTCCCTTTCAGACTTACTCGGGTCTCTTCTGCGTTGTGATCAACCCCTACAAGCAGCTGCCCATCTACTCAGAGAAGATCATTGACATGTACAAGGGCAAGAAGAGGCACGAGATGCCCCCCCACATCTACGCCATCGCCGACACAGCCTACAGGAGCATGCTGCAAGGTAGGACAGCCCTGCCAGCCCTGCCTGGCTGCCACAAACACCTGGGAGCTCCATGTGTGCTCCTTCTAGCAGCCAGCCAGGAAAGAGCTCTCACACAGGGCAGAGCTGCCTTTCTAGAAGTTTCAGAGGAATTCTTTGGCAGGAGCAGCAGTGCACAAACGCTGTGACTCAAAAAGGAAAAACAATCCTTTCACCCATCTGTGTCGAGGCATGTGGGAAGGTTTCAAAGTCAAGCAAATAGTTTTGGCAAATACGGGCATGGAAAATGCTCCCTCTCCACTAGTGGAGACTATTCCAAAGTTAGCTGTGAGTGCTGCTGGATCTGTCAGCATTGCTGCCCTCTCTCCCCAGCAAAGCAGATTCAAACAGGGTTTTAGGGCTGCTTTCCCTACAGCCTGATGTCTTGAACCCTGAGTTGAGATGTGCAGTTTTCCAACAGGGAATGGGCAGTGGGAAAGCAGTCGGGCCCCAAAGGGTTCAAACAAACCCCCAAAATTCACAGAGCTCTCCTCCTCCTGCAGTCACTTCTGACAGACTGAAGAGATTTTGTTCTTAGGAAAAACTATCATTTAGGGATGAAACAGCTAAAGTGATGGATATAGGAGGCTGCAGCACCTCCAGAATACAGGGCATGACCAGGTGCCATCTCACATTGACCTTGGGTGCTACAGGAAACCAAGAGCTCTACAAAATATTTTGAAGTTTATATGCCCTCATAAGGACCCTGACCCTACAGAAATTCTGGCTGACAGAATGGCTCTGCAAGATTCACAGGCTTGGCCATAAAGTTTAGGGCTTCCCAGGACTAGGACTTTTTCCTTCCTATGGCTTACATGACACTTCTTTCCTGGAGCCACTTCAATCCTTTTATTTAAGTGGATCCCAGAAGGCAGAGCTACAGTGCAGCAGAGGAGGACCAATAAAGCAACAAAAATATCCTAAAAACAGACCTTCCTACACACTATATGATATAATCCTAGTTATAAAAAACTTACTTGGCAGAAAGCCACAGTCTCATATCTGTGCTCCAGCTTCCCTCCTGAGCCCTGTGCTCTGCATCCAGCACTGTCCAGGGTTCCAAGCCCTGAAGCCAATCCTCCCTCTGATCCTTTATTTAAGCAGCAAGCCTTGAGGGGAGATCTGGAAGAAGCTCCTGGCTCCTGCAGACCATCAGCAGTTGTGCAGGGTCCTCTACTTGTCTCTAGAAATGAGGTGGGGGGAAAATATAGAAAAGGGATATAAGCTATCTGTAGGAAAGGGGAAAAATCTGTATGACTGCAGCCTATGCTGAAACAGAATTTCTTGTCCTGACAATAGATGGGTTTTCTGCCTAAAGTGAAAGTAATCTCAGCACAGATGAGCCTGATCCAAGCAGCATAGGGATGTCTCCCACTCCTCTCTCTCTGACTGTCTCCTGTCCCTCCCAGCACATTCTCCTGAGCAGCGGGAAGCCACTGGAGCTGCTTTGCCCTCACTGTGGTCATTAACTGCACTTAGAACAGCATGGGTTCAGCTATGCCTCCTAGGCTGGCTGCTAGAGGGAAGAGGCAGCAAGAGTGCAGGCTCTTATCAATTCACTTCTTTTGGGGCCCAGAATGATTTCCTGGGTCTACGAGCTTTCGGGGAGTTACTCCTCTTTATTCATGTGCCCCCACTGCAATTCTTCCTGGCAGCAGAGAGGAGGGGGAGAGCAAGTAGAAAGGAATAAGGAGGGTGTAGGTGATCAGCTGAACCTTTAAGAGGATGCTCCTTCACCGCTTCCCACCCCAACCACGCACAGCTGGCACAGCAGCTGGCAGTGGAACCACCAGAGCTCCCAGCACAAGCCCAGGACACCCACGTTTTACTTGCACATGTCATCTTGGAGTCTCTCCATCTCTGAAGAGGGCCCCAGTTGCTTTTAAAGCTGTGCTTTTGTTTGTAAAAACCTACTCGTGTTTTGTGCATGAAACTAAACTAACCCTCAAAATAACTCTGGTTATTCAGCCAAAATTCTCTTCACGTTGGGGTGGTGAAAGTGGGCGTCAGCACGGTTCTGAGCGAGCCCGCTGCACATATAGGCACAGAGAGCTTCAGGGGGTTGTGAGCATGTTTCCTAATGGAATATAAACAAAAGCTCTTACCCATAAACAGGGATCAGAGCACTAAATGTTTTGCCTGTGAAAAGTCAGTACTGCTCCTTATCTGGAAACTTGCATAGTTTCTGCTTGCCAAAGTAAAATATGTCATAGATTCATGAGACTGAGGAATTATATTCTGGTATTTCATGACCAGAACCACTTGGCCCAGAACAATCAGCTTGTTCAGATGTCTCAGGGATTCTTTATCTCTTGGTGAACCAAGCCTCTGTGGCTGCAGGTTCATCAGCTGGGAATCACAGCCCTCCGCATTCTCACCCTCCCCTGTGTTGGCACAAACATCCAGCAGAGAACATGAGCTGTGCACACTGCATTCCTCCTCTGCTTCAGAGACTTACTTGGTTAATGTATTCATTAGGGATGATGTTTAACTCCCATCAAAGCTCTTCTGATAAAAACACTTAGCCACAGCTATCAGCAATCAGATAATCAGACTTTCTTCCAAATATGCAGAAAAGCTGACATCTCACAGGACACAGGAATTATCAAAGATGTTGGCTGGGCAAAGATAAAATTTCCACTTGTTTCAAGTGGTTCTGAGGACCTAAACCCCTTTTGCAAATCACAGTCATGCTGTCTCATGCTCAGCCAGGAGTGCTGGGTGTCTTGTTGAATCTGCTGATTACCATGTCACTAATGCAGTTTGATCAGTGCCCAGGAATAGCCGTGGATGCTCATTTCCAGCCAGAATGAGAATAAACTTGAATTTTCTTTAATCTCAAAGGCTGAGAATTCTACAAGAGCATTTGTGTGGTGTGTGTGTGTGTGTGCCCTGGAGTTACTGAACTGGGCCCTCCTGGCTGTGTTTACTGCCGTGCTATGGATGATTACTGCTACACTTGGAGACTGCAGTCATAAAAAATTTCCCCCTGCTCCTGCACCCTCTGCTCTCTCCTATGTTTGGGATGAAGTAGCAACATACAGAGGGCTTGATCCCCATCCCAACTCTTGCACTGCCAGCAGGATTCTTCGTGCAGCCATGATGCAAAACTACTCCAGGTGAAAGCCATCCCTGGGTTTTGCTGTGCTGAAGTGGGTCCCCCCTCCTGAGGCACAGTGGGGTCTGTGAATGCTGGTCACAGCAGCAAGGAAGAGGCAGTGCTGGATGACCCTTCCTGCAGCACTGCCATCCTCCAGTGATGGTGAAGCTGACACTGCTCTGTAAGGAGGAGCAATTCTGCTGTCTTCTGTCATCTTCTCTCCAGAAACAAAAAATAAGTGGTAGACAATACAAATGTGAAAAGTCGTGTTATGCAGAAGTAGTAACAAAGTTTTTGTGTAGGTGGTTAGGCCTTTATTAAGTTTTCTGGCAGTAAATCATCATGGAGAAGATGTATTACATCTTTCTGCAGATTCAAGGAGATTATTTGCTGTGGAGCCACTTTTATGCAAGCTTGAGTTAAAAATGGAAAAACAAACAACCTGGTAGTTACTCGGAGGTATGGGAGGGAAACACAGTTCCCAAGGTCTTAGAAAAGGAGGCTGCTGTGAGAAGCCATCTGTTTACTGTGTCCTCAGCAGGACTGTACAGAAATGTCCCCTTCAGGCAGAGCAGTTATTAACAAATGTAAAGAAGCAGTAAGTGAGTAGGGGAACATGGTTTCAGTCTGATTTTTTTCCTTTTATGGTAAAGCTGCCAACTTGCTGCTTCATTGTGATAAACCATCTGATTTTGTTTGTGATTAAGCAAAGATAACTGGTCTATCAAGAACAGAGGGGCAAGAAATGTTACAGGCAAACTGGAGGTGTTTGGTGAAAAAGTAAGCAGATTCCAGAGAGAAAAAAACAACTCTGCTGAATGTTTAGGAAAGCTGGTGAGGTTTATAATGTAAGTGTAGGTCTCTATTAAAAATTGAGGAGAAAATGAAAAATAAATGTTTAAACATCTAATATAGACATATAGGAGGTGGATGATACTCTTCCAGGTAGGGTCAAATTTTCTTAAAAGGCATTAACCAAAAAGATATTAGAATCTAGAAGACCTATTCTGTTGCTTTTTATTTAAGGAGTTTTATTTATACAACTCTTTCTCTTCTGATAAATTTGACCACATAAAGTTGCAGACTCACAAAATAGGTCACAGTCCTTTCTATATAAAATGAAACATTCCAGAACAGAAGTAGGATGAATTGAATGGGAGAGCCTTTGAAAGTAAATGAGGCCAGTATCTGCAGCTCAGGCCATGACAGAATAGGACTGGACTTCCTGATACCTTTCATCCTTAGAGGTGCAGTTAGAACTGATGCAGGAGACAGAATAACATCTGGAATTCCCCCTCTGTGAGCGTGCATGGCACAGTTTGCCAGCACAGGGTTTCTCCTGATTAACCTATCCCTGAGGACATTTGGTGCAACTTCTGACCTTCCTCATCTTTCCTCTGCTCTTACACATCCCCAGGCTACCCCTGCACAGGCACTCACACAAACCCCTGTGATGGGCCAGTCTGTGAGACACCTTTGGGAGCCTTCCCCTACTGAGGAGCAAAAGAAGGGCAGCAATGGGCAGCAAAGAGTAGTGAGAAAATGCTTGGCTTGGAGACCAGCTTTTTCTAATGTTCTCTGAGCTCAGAAATTCCACTGGCAACTCAGTATCAAGAGTCACTTTTATTTTCTTTATGGTATTTATGGGTTAGTGATGCAATATCAATATATGCCCATGGTTCCTATTTACACAACAATGTATTTTTAGCAAAAGTTCTTCCATGCTTTCACTTTTTTAACTTAAAAGAAAGCCTAGCTGATACCCTGCAGTGAAAAACAAACATGGCTCACAGCTCCTGTCCTGCCAAATGTTTATGTGGAAGAGTCCTGCAGAGCTGATTGCTGACAAATACCTCCAATAAAAATGAGGAATGAGTCATTTTGTACCAATTTACCAAACAAAGCAGTTAAGTGGCACCATTTGTTGTGTGGTGATCAATAAAGCAGTTAATGTTATAGCTATTGAGGAACTGGGAGTAAAACAGCTGTTTAATATCAATCCAAGCCATTGCAGAATCCTCTAATGTTTTTCCTAGACTGGCTGTGGGCCAGACAGCAGTTACAACTTGAGAGCTTAATAAATTGGTTTAAATAGGTTTAAATTATGTCATGGTATTTATGACATACAGGGTCAGCAATAGGGGTGAGCAACCAGACTGGGGCAAGTGAACCCACACACTGAGCAAAAGGAGCTCATGTCTGAACCTCTGAGCAAAGCTTGGTGCTGGCTCTGCTTTGGATACATAATGCCAAACCATACAGAAGCACTGGATTCTGCCTAATTATCTGCCTCAAGTCTCAGTTGTGTAAACTGAGCATACTTTTCAAAAATATATTTGACCTGGAATTATTTTCCTAAGTCAGAAGATTTTTTTACAGTCTGTAAAGCCAAACTGACAGTCTCAGTCAAAGAAGGGCAAACTTCAGGGCTGGGGCTGGTTGCTCAAGGCCTTGTTCAAGTCTGCTTCCAAGCAGTTCCAGGGCTGGAAATACCACACCTCTCTGGGAAACTTGCCCTGGTGTTTGACAAGTGAAGGAAACAGTTATACTTTAGAATGGGTCTCAGCAAACAGGCTCATCATGCCTTTTGGCAGAAAAATCTGTGTAAAAGTTCGGAAGTTAAAGAGAAACTCTGACTCCAAATGAATAAGCAGGGAGGATTGCTCCAAGAACAGGTCATGGAGATGGGCTGCAATCCTCACCCTTCCTGCAGCTTTACAGAACTCTGGACATTGGTGTGCTGAAACCTCTCACATGCCTCACCTAGCAGAAATGGAAACTTTGCTCCTCCTGTTTATAAATCTTGATCCAAAATGTGTTTGATGGTCTGTTCATAGTAATAAATCATGAAGAATACTTACATACTTGTTGGCATGATCTTGTATAATCTAAAGTATCTTGTTTGGTCTTATTCTTTGGAAGATCTCCCAAAGAAATTACTTGTTCCTTTGGTAAAAGTTGTCTCTCAGTCTGAAATGAAATACAGGCTAAATTATTCAGGTATTTGAACTGCTTTGCTTTCAAAAGTCAAAGCTTTGCATGACCAGCTTAAAGCATTTTAGTTGTTGATGCCTTATCTGTCCAGACTGTTTCAAGTGGGCTGCTGGCCATAGTTCATAAGCATAGTAAAAACTTGAGTTTCAGGTTTGAAATTTTGTTATAATCTTCTTACAGAGAGCCTGATCTTTTTGCTGTCCTCATTAGAGTTCATCTCTAATGGAATTTACAAAAAAATATTTTTGACCTCTTAACCTTTTGTTCATTATTTGTACAAAATATTTCCATTAGAGATGGTTATTTAAATTCAAGGGCAAATTAAATAAGAGGTGAATCCAGTACTTTTTACTAATCATGGTTGGCCAGATTTTAGAAGATCTAGGCTGTTCAATGTAAATCGTTATAAAAATAAGTGCTTCTGTCAGGAAAGCCATTCTCCCTAACTAATGGATTCTTTTTCTTTATTCACAGATAGAGAAGACCAGTCTATCCTGTGCACGTAAGTAAACTCGTCTGTTTTAGTCCATTTCAATGTCACAATGTCGTTATTCAAAATTGATTCAAATTCTGGTGGAATGGACACATTCTCCTCACCTTCAGTAAGCTTGAACTCCAGTCCCAAACCTACTTCATTAGATAGACCTGTTAATAAGATAAAGAGCAGGTGTCAGTGTCACAGGAAATCTTTAATGCATAAAATTAACTCTTTAAATTGACTTACTGACCTTAGAGATTTAACAGTTTACAGTGAACTACTGGGGAGTGTGATTATTGCTCCACAAAATCCCACTGGTTTGTCATGCCTGCCTGTTTTGAAAAATCACTCAAAATGTTGAATTGGACAAGGATCTCCTGCTTGATCCTCAGTTTTCATTTTTTCCATTCTTCTGTTGCTTATTAGTTGGTTTTATTTGCTTGAATATCATCAAGAATGCTTTTGACAAAATTTTGTCTTTGTTAAATTTGGCATTTTCCAGTTTTCCTGATAAAAGATAGGATTTGATTCTAGGTAAATGCTAATACATTGGTAGAGCTGGCATGTGTATCATTTATAGCAGGTTCATGCAACAATGCTGCAATGTGGCAGGTTTAGGTTATCTGAGAAAATGTGGCTATTGACTGAAAATATATTTACTCTTAAAAAAGCACTGCTGCTGATCACCAGCCATAACATTACTTTTGACTGCCTCTGCTGACTGGAGAAAAATTATCACCAAATAAAAATTGTATCCTATGTCTGGTACCACAAGGGCTATCATAGCTCCAACCTCTGTTACAACAAGACTTCAATATTTGTAAGTATACCAATCAAAAATGTGCGCCCAAATGCATTAATACCAAAAGAAATCTAAAATTCCTGCAATTATGAAGTAAAAATTGACCATCACATTCTTCCCAGGATGAAACATGTCATGGTTATTAAGACTAATTTACAATATGCATTTCCTCCTTCTATTTTTATACTGTAGTTTATTATTCCACTAGTAAATCTTCTTTTAACTTTGGAACATTGGTACTTTCAAGAAATAGACCTTCTTTTGCAAATCTATGCCTTTTTGTTAATGAAAATCCATTAAAGGATCCACTTCTTGCATGTACCATTTATTGAAATTACCTGGCCATCTTGCTGGAAGCCTAAAGTGTTTCACACCAGTAATACATAAAATAGAGAAAATTAAATGCTTTTCCATCCAGTAATATTTAAAATAGAGAGAATGAAAAGCCTTTCCCATTTTGAAAACAGCACAGCAAGTGATTCCCCAAGATGTTTGGAATAATTACTGTATGTTGGATGTGCATCATAACCCATAGCTTCAAACAGTCCTCACACATCTTCTAAAGCAAAAAGGCCAAGCTAAAGCCAATGTACACAGCTTTAACCACTACTGGTTTAACATCCTTGTTTGCCTTATTTGTGCAGAAAGAAGAAAGTTCTCTTGGCTTGCAGCTTGGCAGCTGTCAAGTGGAAGCAATTTGCAGTATTTTATAGAAATTATAAGAAATTATCTTCTGGCCTAAAATATGTAACAATAACTGAAGACTTCATGGCATTGATCAGCCAGGATTTTTTTCTTGAAATAGCTACAGGCTTGAACTTTCCAAGGCCTGGTACTTAAATTGTAAAAGAATAGCTGTAAGGATTCATATGGATCCCCTGAAATGCTCCTGGGACACAGGCAGGGGGGAGGATCTGAGAACTGAGCCTGATTTTGTGTTTCTGACTGTAAATATACCCATTCTCAGGACTTCACCCTCACCTCATTAAACCTACCCTCTGTGGTTAAGTACTGTTTGCATTCTTTTACAATCCCTACCATTTGTGTGATGAACCATGGTAAGTTTAAAATCTCCATCTGTCTTCAGTGCTCACGGGTTCTAGTGCTTCCTCAGAATTCCCTGTCTTTGCAGATTTCATTATTTTCTCTGCATTTCATTAATAACCCCACTCGTATTGCCTTTGGCCTCCTCTCCTCTGTGCACACACATCCTTTTGCTGTTAGCTCTTTCCCTTGGGTAGCATCACTGAACATCCTCTGGTGTCATTCCTTGCCAGTTGCTCTCTGGCCCTTTAGAGTCAGCCTCAAAATCCCACATCTTATCATGCACATTTACAGCACAAAAAGCTTTATCCCATGGCTGTGTTTACTAATATATCTGTGGTTGCATTATTGTACCATAACTCAACATAGCATAACATATATAATACATACACAATACATAATATTGCACTAAAGGTATGAAATATGAACTCTCACTCTTTTATGTGTCTGAAAATTAGGACAGGTAAGACTTTTCCACCCTTGTGTCTTGGTCTCTACTGTTCTGAGCAGCCTTCACTGCTCTGCCTGGCTCCTGGGATTTCCTGAAATCCCTGCCTGTGCTTAGGTCTCCCCTCTGTGCTCTCTCCTGTTTGACCTCTGAGTTGGCCACAGAATAGTCTGTACTCACTCTAGTCCATATTGACCAGCACACAGATGTTGCTGAAGGAGAAGTCCCAAGAAATCTGTCCAGGTACTCAGAGACCTGAGCAAGCTCAGTGCATCAGAAATGAAGTGTGACTTGACTTATGCCATGGCCAGTTGACCAGACTCGTGGCTTTTCAAGCTTCCTCCAATGGTAGTAGAGGCACAAGCCCTCAAAGGAGACTTCTGGCCTCTTGTTTGATTTCTGAAGACACAAGAGGATTCTCCTGGAGTTTTCAAAATGTTTTTTACTAAAAATTAACCATAAGGGTTTCAACAATTTCCTCATAAACCTGTCTGATCTTGGGGTTATCATATTTTAGCCACTTTCTGGAAAGAGTGGGTAGAGTATTTTCTAGAAAGCAAGTGTGGCTTAGAGGACTGTGCACAAGTTTCAGTTTAAATAAAAGCTACCTTAAATGAATGAGAAAATCTGATCAAAGCTCTGAGTGTTTGGGGTATTATGAAGCCCATGGAAATAAGTGCTTGTGAAACACCTGCACCTATAATCAAGTACTTTTCCATTACCTTTCTGGTTTTTAAAACATGCATGCAGTTTGAGTCGCTTCTATAAAAACAGGGATGTAGCAGGGTCATAATTTGATATGGAAAGAGAGAAAACATTGAGTGGGGCAGTGCCCTGCCCTTTTCCCTTTCTTCCCCTCTCTCTCTCTGGACAAACCCTCCAGAGCTTCACCCAGCCATGGGACTCCAGCCCATTTTCTTCCCTGACGCGCGTCAAGAAGCAAAATCACCCAGAACATCTCTAAACTGCAAAGCCCCATTAGTCAAGAGACTCCTCCACGAGAGAGCTGAACTCCTCTTTCCCAGCTCAGTAAATCTCCAAGGCTGGAGCTGGCAGTGGCTGCTGCTTGGCCCCTGTCCCACACAGATATCTGTGGAGCTCCAGCCCCAGGCAGAGCTGCTGACCCTGCTCCGAGCCCTTGGGGAATTGTTTTGTAAGTAAACGCGTAGGATCTGTGGGCTGGCTTCTGAGACAAGGCTCCAGTGGGGTACAGCTGGTCGAGGACAAAGCTTGTCATGATGTTTGCACATCTCACACTGCAGGACAAATGCTGCCAAGCCCTAATGTGATTTAGAGCACCTCGTTGAGTGCCCTGTGCACAGGGGCTTCCCACAGTGCCAGCACATTGGGATTAAGGGATGTGTGAACGGGCAATTCTTGTGGTTCATTGCTTACTGAACAAACGCTGAAAATAAATTCTGCTGTTGCTTTTCAGATGTTTCCAAAAGTGGAATTAAGCTAAGTCTCATATCATAATACTAACATGGAAAGCTTTCAAAATTTCAACAGCAACAAAAGAAAATACACTTTTAAAACTAATTTTTCTCAGTTGTTCTCAAATGAACAAGAGTCCTAGTTACACCACAGGCTCAACCCCAACAGTGGGGCCAACCTGCGAGTGTCACCTTGTTTTTCTCTGAAACCTATTCTAGCTGGGATAATTTTCATTTAAGGTGAAGGTAATGGAGTCATGGAGGATTTTATAGTTCAAGAGGTACAAAACCTCTGTTATAGCTGAGCACTATATATGTGAGTTTATGGGCTTCAGATCCTGTGCTGAGGTCCTAAAACAATGACTGGCAAGCAATGAGGGAAGGATAAGTTGAAGTTATACCCCACGTTGTGAGAGTGGTATTTTTAACAGAGCAAGCCTGTTAGCCTAGTGGAGCCCTTTGGTCTGGGAAAGCCAAAGAGTTTCTTAGGAGGAAAACTTGCATAGGAAGCAGCTGAAGTACTGCTGTTGGGCTGCTCAGAACTGTGCAACTTGCTTTTGGTCTGCTTTTTGCATTGGCCATCTGAGCTGGGTGCAAATAACTGCAGGAAAAAAGACCCATCTAAAAATTCAGTCACTGAGCGCAAGAGAGTAAGTAGATTTTAAAACAGGTGAGATTTCTCATACCATCTCACAATGGAAGTTGTTTCTGTCCCCTCAGAAATTATAGTACTTCAAGGCAGATGCAAAGAAAAAAAACCTGTTGTGCATGACCAATTCTTTTGCAACTCAATAGCTCTAGGAAGAATTTCATCCACCTGTGAACTAAGATATTCACATGCTCTCCTCCTCCTCCTGGGTCTCCCTGGGTAAACTTCTTGCTGTTTAGAGGCATTGACCTGACCTAGCCATTCCTCCTCATTTAGTACATTTACAAACACATGGCATTTCATCACTGAGGGGAAATCAGACATCATATGGCTGTGATGCATCCTTCAGAGTATGAGGGCTACCAATGTTAAATGGATACTTGTTTGTCAGACCTGTCTGTTGTCATGGACATTTATGACTGATCTGATATGTTGAAAATCAGAGGTATTCATTAGCTAGAGACATTATTCTTCATTACTTATTGACCTTGGAGACTTTCTTCCTAATGAACCTAAAGCAATTGAGGTTCTGTGTGTTTTCTATTTCATGTTGAGGAACTTTTTTATTGTCTATTTCAAAAGAAAGTTAAAGCCTCAAAATCTGTCTGTAGAAAACAGAAAGCCCTCAGCCTGTGCAGAAGCAAAGAGTTAAGGAGCATTACAGTTTGATGGGATAATTACAAGTAAAATGATGCCATATATGGTAATACTCACAGGGATTCAGGGAAAAGCCAAAAGATGGGCACTGTTGCCCTGGGAGAAAGGAAATGCAATGATGATGTGATGAACTACAAATAACCCTTAATAAAATGGAGCAGTTCAAAGCCCAGGATTTGTTTGAAGAAAGTTGCTTTGGTTGTTTTTTTTCCAAAGAAACAAAGATGTAAGGTAGATTTATTTGAAAAGTTTGTATGCATAGGTCTTCAAATTGGTGTGCTTGGTTTGGAATTGTTCCCAGGACACTTAATTTTTATCAATAAAACATAGAAATGTTTTAGCACTGAAGCCCAGACAGATATGAATCCATTCTCTAAACTGTGCAAATTAACTCGGGTCTTTTGAAAAGGATTCTATTAATCTCACTTATTTGTGGTTCAAACACTAAAAGCCAGAAGAAACAGTTCTTATCATGTTGTACCTCAGGCAGGAATTGGTTCTGGTCTCCTAAGGTTTATATCAATGTCATTCTGTATTGAAAGTTCTGTCCAGCACTTCTCCATATTTTTATGTCCATTTATCACTGGTCCTTTGGTAGGGAAAATTAATTCCTGTATTTCCTAATTAGGAAAAGATGCAGAACTGCAGTGGATTCAGCTAAACAGTTTCAGACTCACAAAAGCTGATAAATATCTCTGGGATTTTTGAATGTATTGGTTTTTTATTTTTCTAAAATCCATTTTATTATAGATCCAAAGAAAAAGAGGTCCAACTTAGATGGTTGCCCTCCTCACAGCACCAGCTCAGTTGAAAGACCTCGTTTGTTACATCCACACCCACTTTGACTGCTAAGCAGGACAGTATAATAATATTTTTGTCCAAATAATCATCAGAGCCAGAGGTATCTGAAAGGCATAAGATGATGCAACGTAACAATTAGAGAGGAAAATTGGCTGGAATTTTCTATTGAGAAAAGACTCTCTCAACCTGTACTTTGAAAACCACTCTTTTACTTTAAGAGAGGGTTTAAGAGTTGTTAATAAATTAACCTGGAAGTCTTCCAAGAGAGAAAAAGTTACCACTGCCTTCCTGCTTGCCAAGGGACACTGCATGGAGCAGAGCTGGGGTGCCAGTTCTGCTGGTCAGACAAATCCCCACCATGTCCCTTATCTCCCAGGGAGCAGGGACACCTCAGGCAGTTCCATTCCTGGTCCCACTAAATTCAAGGAGCATCTGAATACAAAATTCAGATGAGGCAGGATCAAGTCAGAGACTTTAATGCCAGAGTTTCAGAAGAGAAAACCATTGTATTACTGCTGATGTTTTCTTTTACTGCTGTATCCTATCATAGTTAAGTAATGTTGTATTTTTTGATCTTAGAATATAAGCAGACTCCCTGCCAACTCCACTTCTCATAAGGGTTCAGATGCTGCCAAAGCAAGAAGAACTGCTGTTCAAAAATGCATTATGTTTTAGAATTCCCTTAAATGGCCCAGTGTGCACTCAAAATACTACCAGGACAGAGATATAACTCGGATAATGCATTCTTTGCAGGCTGAAGTCAGGTGCATTTGGGAGGTGCTGCTCTGGGGTAAATAAGAACCGAGCTGGGCAGTTTCCAGCCCTGTTTTTATACACTATGTACATGGCAGAAGGACTCCAATGGTTACCTACCTTCTTTTGTGCTATTTTCTTTCCCCTCAGAGGTGAATCTGGTGCTGGCAAGACAGAGAACACCAAGAAGGTCATTCAGTACCTGGCTGTTGTTGCCTCATCACACAAGGGCAAGAAGGACACCAGTGTCACTGTAAGTGAGCTCCTCCATCCCCAGCTCTCCCCAGGCCTCTGAGGTCACTCTGCAGCTCAGGCACTGGAGCTTGTCAGACAGGGGCATATTAAGAGTACACAATTACAGCTCTGTGTTTATGGAAGAAAAAAATTTGTTTGACACCATCTTAGGCATCAAATCAGAATGTACTTGGGAGAACAGAAATATTCATAGTTTTCCATAGGCATAGCACCTATTTATATCTCAGCATGAAGGCCTTGAAATCTGCAAGGGCTCGAGTCCTTGTTTTACCCTTGACCTCCGCCAACTGAGAAGTTTGGGAAAGCCTGTAACAAACACATTGTCCAACTGCATCACAAAAATGTATGCCAGCATTTAAACTTCCAAAGTTTTGATTGGATTTGTTATTAAGTTTTCTTACCAACTAGAAAAGAGTCCCAGTATAAAACTTGTCGTCTTTTTTTTTTACTGCTCTGTCAGAGGTAACAATTTTGAAGGGCACAGTTTTGTGCTTTGTTCCTTCAAAATGTGTAATAGTCTTGCCTGAGGCTGAAGTTCATTTTCTTACTTTGAACCATATACCTGCCCAGTTCCTGGAGATCATTGCCATGGCTGAGGCTCTCAGCTGTCTTTGCTATTCTCAGTGATCAACTCCAGGTCCTACATCATTTCCAGCCTTTAGATTGTAACTCAAAACTTCTGCAAAAAATGAAGCAATTCACTTTTATCACAAAACAGGCTTAATTCAGGAAGACATTTCATTGTGTCTCAAATACAAGATTGGATACAAGATAAGTAATTAGTAGGGAAGTGGGAAATAAAGTAAAATTCTCACAGCTGCCCCTGCCCATGTGTCAACAGAGCACAAGGTGTGCAGCCCTCCCTCTTCTACCACAAATAATTGGGCTTTTATGTACAGTGGATTGTAATTGGGAGTAGGGGAGGGAGTAAATGTCCTTTTGAGTCATATTTTCTAGGAATCTGTGATTTAATTTAGTGAAAACAGTCCAAGACTATGTTTAATATTTAATGTTTATGCAAAAAAAGTAATTCCTTCCTATTGAGTCCCTGCTCAGTAGCTGGGGGAAATGAACTTGGGGTGCCAAGGCCATCCCTAACTGCAGACTGCTCTGGGGAATTATGTAAGTCTCAGGACAAAATTTTCCCTGAGACAGACCTGAAGGCAAATATCCATCAGAGAGGAGCTGAGAAAAAGTCTAATTTGTTCTATATCATGCTGACAAATAGTAATTCAATGATTGGGACTACTGACACTGCAATTTCAGTCATTAAAATATAATGAATAACAAAAGGCACCAGAGAAGATCTAGAGATTTATCATAAAAATATGTGTCCTGAGAGACTAACCTGGGACTGGATCCAAATCCCATCTCTTTGCTTCAAGATTTTTCTTTTTTTCAGTTAATATGCTCTAAGTATGTTAATGGTATTTGTCCCCTTGGTATGTCTGCAATAGATTGTTCATATCTGTATTCCTGGTTTATTTGCATGGAAACTGTACTGGTTATTTTAATACAGGAAAAACAATAAAAATATCTGTCTAATGGAAATTATACTGACACTTGTTTTATGCCATGTTATTCAACACAGCAAGGTCCATCTTTTGCCTACGTGAGTAACTTAGACTGTTTGATGTGTGTTTAAGGCACTGAGTGTAGATCTGCATGCTATTGTTGCACCCCAAAAATTTAAGAGAGATTTTGTTGAAATATGTTGTATGATATGATAAAAAGCAACAATAGCACCAAATGCTCTCACGAATCAACCCTAACTGTGTCAGGCCCCATGGTAAAGAATGAGGTCTGACACAGGCAGGGTCATCTTTCAAATATCACTCTTTTCTATATCTCTGTGTGTGTTCAAAATGCCATAGTTTGAATTAAATTTCCCACAATCCTGGAAGAGCCACTCAGCCTGAAATTTAACAATGTGGTTTCTGAATGAAATACCCAAATGCTTTCTGTGCTTCAGGTTGAAGTTTTTAGGACTGTTGTGAAATAATTCCTAAACCTCACGGTGTTTGATTTGTTTGGCTGCATGCTTTCCATTTGTTATTGCTTGGAATTTTCCATTTCCATGTAACTGTTGAGAATTGTTCACCACCACAAGAGTTAGCATGTTCTTAGCTTGCTGCTGTGGCGTGTACCAGAGCAATTCCCACTGCAGCACCTGTCTGCAGGTGTGTTACAGGCCCTCCTTTCTGTGTACCATACACATAGCAATGCTTTGGGAATACAGGCAGGTTTGCTGGCACATTCTTGGTGTTCCAATGCCAGGCAAATAAAATTTATTTTCTCTCATGCAGTCTTTTTTGCCCCATTCTGACTGCTGCCTCTCAGACTTCAGCTGTGACAGTGTTGCCCCTTAGTTAATTCAGTACTTCCTTTGACAATTTCTCTGAAAATAAAAATTATTTCATGGTTGGCATGGGCAGCTCTGTGGAATCTGGTGGACTTACAGCTGCACAAAGTGCTGGCCATCTGGAGCCAAAGTTTTATCCCCAGCTCTATGGCATAGTTCAGTTCGCAGTAGAAGCAGAAGGTGTCTTCTTCATTTTCAGACAAGGTCCTGTTGAAGATGCCACCACCTGATTGCAGCAACACTCCTTGCTTCTACTGGAGTTTTTAAGTCTACAGAGCTGGACAGAGCTGCCCAGCACAGAGAATCTTCAGGGACTTTTAGGAATTCATTTCTTATTCTGAGATTCCTGTATGAACTTGTTAGGAACTCTTCCTTCCCTCTTCCTCCAGCTCTAGGGTAGTAAGCTTTTTTATGATATTTTTGAGGTATCTCTCACCATTGACACAGAAGTTACAAGGCATTCAGAAGTGACATTTAAAAAAAAGCTACCAGATTTGTACACTAATTGGAAAGCGCTTTCATTTTCCAAATTATTTCCTAGATTCAAATGAAATATTGCCTAATTTCTACTTAAAATTATTTAAATTATATCTTATTATCTATCAAGGACTTTTTCCTTTTCAGGATGAGTTATCTGAAATAATGCATATTACTACAGAGTAATACTCAAAGAATAGTGTGGCAAAGTAAATGTGAATGTAAATGATTTCATAGGAGAGAGCTGAATGAAAAGTTCTGAAAAGCTCTAGACATATGCAAAGAATTTTTTCAACTTCATTGGTTTGCTTAGAAATAGGATTAGGTAAATATATAGAACTAAATGCATGCTTGTTTCATTGCATGATTTGTTTCCTTAGCAATTACTAACCACAATTAACAATATAATATGAAGATTGTGTGTTTGCATGAGAATTCATTATCCTAGTTTGAAATAAATCAATGCTATTCCATATTTAACCTACATAGCCTTGCATGGATCATTATTAATAGACCTGATAAAATCTGCTTTGTAGCTTTGTGCTGCATTACATTAAAATTATTCTCAGCAAGTTATTCTAATTACATTGTCATTTGCTAGCAAAGGGTCTCAATAAACTAACTTGGAAAAGACATGCTAGAGGTTCCTTTAAGAATATCCCTCTAAAATATTACATTAAACTGGAAAAAATAATTGACACTGAATGACCCTTTTTTAAGGAAGGCCAGTTGTGATGCTAAACAGATAATTAGAGTTTGATCTGTCACAGGCAACAAGGCTGGAAAAGGGTCATGTATACAGGGCAGCAGTTAATTGCACAAATAGATAAACACAAAGTTTAATAAGAATGAAAGAGAATGAAAACAAATCCATATGAAATGCAATATTCAGAAAAAAAAAAAATTAGAGACTTAAATTAGATTTCACCTTTCTCTGCCGTGGACGAGTGTTAGTTTCAACTAAGCAATTACAAAGTTTAGTGTTAACTGCTTTTGAATGAATTTTAGGGTGAGCTGGAAAAACAGCTTCTCCAGGCAAACCCTATTCTTGAAGCTTTTGGAAATGCCAAAACTGTGAAGAATGACAACTCCTCCAGATTTGTAAGTAGGAGAAATGCTGTGGTCTGTGGGTCCATGTGGGTCAACTTTAGCAGAAAGAGTTTCACAGATCCAACCCTGTTCCCTCACTGACCTTGTGAAAATCAAAGAACAAAGATGTTGTCCTACCCCTTCTTCCAAAAGCCTAGTCCAGTAGGGAGAATTCCTTTCCCTCTTAGTGCCTGAACAGAATGTGGGGGAAATCTGTACAGAGGGAATATCAGAGAAGAATGTATATCAGATATCTATTCTGATATATCAATATCAGAAAAACTTCCATTCAGGCTGTTCCATAGGTCATCCCAGCAGGAGGGAGTCAAGCATGTTATTCTTGGGAGGGAGATGTACACATCTTATGGAACAGGCTAAATACTGGCTAATACTGAAAAACCTGGCACTGCCTGAAAGAACAGCCCAATTCAGATCTTCTTTTCATTCACAGGGCAAATTCATCCGCATCAACTTCGATGTGACGGGCTACATTGTTGGAGCAAACATAGAGACTTGTATCCTTTGCAGTGAGCTGCAGCAGGCTGGGAGGAAGGCACATAAACAAGCTCGTGGCATGTCTAAGAAAGGCAAACACTGCTGAGGCTGCTATAAACAAAGAGGGAGGGAAGTGGCCTTGTTTGTACTGATATCAGCTCCTGTCCTGCTCTCAGTTTTGTTTCCAGGGCTGTTTTCTCAGTTATAGGAAAGGGAGCTATTCCCCAAATACAGCTTCAGGAACTGGGCAGCCCATACCTAAGGCAGTGACAAGGGATGTTTTTGTGTCCAGAGGACTTGTCTTGCCTGGGTGCTAAATACTAACTGCTGTGTCAAATGACACACCCAGAGCAGTGAGCTGTGTATCAGTAACCTTGATGTACTTTTTCAGGGAAAATGGACTGAGAAATTCAGCTCAGTCTGACCTTACTTGTCAGGTATGTTGCCTGTTCCCTTGGTATGTTTATGAGCTAGGATATTTTAATGAACATATAATATGCAGGTGGTTTCCTCAGTGTTGCACTGCTCATCTTTGCATATAGAAAGAGTCTCTTGCTCAAATAAATGAGAAAGAACGATGCAGCTATAAAAGTACCTTATCCCTTGAATGTAGCATCAAGCAACAAACAGTTTATCATTCTGTTCTTATTTTGACAACTGATCTTTAGAAAAAAATCATTAACATTTGAACATTTTTGTTCTTAACTGAAGTTTTATCTACAGCACTTTAGTTTTTAAAGAGTGAATCACTGACTGGTATCAAAATACTTACATTATTGATAGCTTCATTTTTGTTAGCTTATGGTCACAAAAATGGCCCATAAATATAACTTGATTTTTTTTTTTTGTTTTATACCTACAATATACCTCAAGAACTCTTTTTTTCTAGCAGCCCCATCATATGTTGAAAGAATTATATTAGTGCTTCATTTTCAAAGTGGTATGAGTTATATTGTGACTATTAGTTTTAGATCTTGGATTTTAGAATAATTTAGGTCTATTTTGCTTACTGCCATGATTACCAGCATTTACCCTGCAACAGCAAGTAGGAGATTGATCTGCTTATTGTGGTAAGCATTATATCAATACCAGAGCTCCTGCCACAGAATGAGACACATATTCATGTTAGACAAGTACATGGCAATTTCAACAATGCTGTTGGTGGTTCTGAGGCTGATGGCACAATTAAGAAAGGATTGAATCATGTTATTGATTTTTTTAACACACTTTGCAAACAGATTTGCTTGAGAAATCCCGTGCAATTCGTCAGGCTAAAGATGAAAGAACATTTCACATCTTTTACTATTTGATTGCTGGAGCTTCTGAACAGATGAGAAGTAAGTTCCTTACTAATGATTCTCTCAACTCATTGAATAGTCTGAGCAATGGCTTGCCTAAGTATTTATCTTAATTTGTGTAATTACATGTCATTCAATCCTTACTATAAATAAACAGCCATAGAAATAGCTATGATAGCTATGTATTTTAGCTAGAGAAAACAATTTTCTCAAGTAAATTATGAGAAAGCATCAATTCGTGTCTCCACCTATTTGAGGCAGGTTGTTTGTAGTTTACAAGATATTTTAATTTACAGGAGATGTAGACCCATTCAGATCCCATCTTGAATAATATCAAGAAGATAAATTGGGAAGAGTTATTAATTGCTTTACACAAAAGAGATTGGGGGGATCCAGCAAGAATATCAGCTCATTGTTTTAATATAAATTAAGAGAATTTCTTTGCCACAGCATGTTACTACACTGTGAAAGGCACAGCTTCAGATGTGTTGGCACATCATGGTTCAAATATGACATATTTCCCTAAATCACTCATTGCTAAAGAACATATAAAACAATGGATTACTCTGTACTTCCCCTGGCTTTTATGTTCCTTACCCAAGAATCTGCTGTTGGCCATAGAATAGGGTTGAATAGTCTGTTAGTTTTGCCCACTTTGGTTGTTACTTTGTTCCATTCTTATTATTATGGGCTATGAATCCCCACAGGGAGAGGGACAATTTTTGAGTAGGTTACATATGGCACTCAATAAAAGGATTTTGGGAAGAATGGCTCAGATTTGAGTCCATAGGAAACAAAATTGCCCCAAAGTGCAGAGATGTTCTCCAATCACTAAAGAAAACTAGAAAATTAATACCATCAAAATAGTTGCTAAATAGTTATTTTTGAAAATATTTGACAAAACCCTAAACTCCTCATAAAAGCAGATTTTTCCTGTGGTGATAATTTTGGGGTTTTTCTGTTGTTCCTTAGGAGAATTCATGAACCAAGAGCATTAAGTAAGTGCTGTTAAATAAAGCTTTTCTTCTTCTTTTTAGATGATTTGTTGCTGGAAGGCTTCAACAATTACACCTTTCTATCCAGTGGCTACGTGCCTATTCCTTCTCAACAAGATGATGAAATGTTCCAGGAGACCTTGGAAGCCATGAAAATTATGGGCTTTACTGATGAGGAACAGACAGGTGAGAATTGTGGTAAACACTGTATTCAAAATACACATCTCTAAGTGACACTACAGATATAGAGATGCAAATGCAGAGGTTAATTCTGTCCATAACTTGTGTTTATGAAAGGGAATATTTCTCATTGGAACCCCTACATATCCAAAAAGAGATTACTGAGTCTAAGCCAAGTCTATCAGTAGTAATGACCATTTAAATCCATTTTTCAGAACTTTACAACAACTAGCATGAAAAAGTTGCAAAATTATCTGATTTGTTTTTGAAGGAAACTAAACAGGCTCAAATAGCTCAAATGTACTCACTGATTCAGAAAAAAGAGAAATAAAAACAAAGAGCATGAAACAACAGCTAAAGAGTCTTGGAAATGTGGACCTGCCAGAGACATCCACCTGCGCAGCTTTTACCTCTCAGTGCTGCTGGGAGCGTGCTGGGCCCTCGGATGCAAATTGCCATGTCCCAAGTGACACCTGGTGGCAAAAGCAGCGTCCTGCCATTGCTGAGCCTTGGAGCAGCGGCAGCAGCAGAAGAGCACATCCCATCACCACAGTGACCGAGGGGGATGAGCAAATCCCCAGCCTGGCTCAGTCTGGATGATGGTGCTGGTGCACACTGCTCTGTTCTCCTGCCAGTACTGCCATGGACAGCAACATTCTCCACTGCAGCAACAGCAGTCATTATTTTGCTGTCTGAACCCCTCTGATTTCGTGCTCTAAAAAAGAAGCCCATTAGGACAATATTCTTCTCCTGCATAAATTAGATAAATTTACAGATAAACAAATAGAACTCCTCGAATTGATACAACCTCATCTGTAACACATCATTAGATTTTACTACCTGAGATTAGGTGGCATCACGTTTATGTATATTTTACTTATCAAACATTAATAAATACCTTGTCTGGATTTTGACATTATTCCTTTTAAAGACATGTATACATTTGATTTTAGTTGCACAACTAAATATCCCCATGTCCCTGAATAACTGGACATTCAGAAGTGCCACACAGTTTTGAAGCTGCTGGTAATTCGGGTTTTTTTTTTTATTTTAAAGACTCTTGAGTGACTGAGCAGGGAAGATGCTACAGGCACTGTGAGTGGGAGACAAATTCCTGAGATGTGAGGATCTGCCTGGGAAGCCAGCATAACTTACTTGAGGTGCTGGTGTTCCCAGACTGGCCCATTTGCTCCACTGCACAGATTGTGGAGATTTTTGCTCAGTCAGTTCTCAAACTCCTGCAGTTTTAAGGCACAGGCCTTTTAAACAAGCCTTACTCTTTCCAGAGAGGTACAGACTATCAGAGACACTAGAATGCTATTGCAGAGAACAGTGTTTTCAAAACATGGCCATTCTGTTCCTCATTTCTATGATCTGTTTCTCTTACAGCTATTCTGAGGGTCGTTTCATCTGTCCTACAACTGGGTAATATTGTCTTCAAGAAAGAGAGAAACACTGATCAAGCTTCTATGCCAGATGATACTGGTATGATTTTCCACTTCAAAATTTAGTTAACATCAAGAAATTAATAAAATAGCAACTCTTTATCAGTATTTTTTATTTAATTGCTATTATCTGTGTAGCACTCAGGCTTTAAAATATAAACCATGCTTAAAATCAGCTCAATTATCATTACCTTTTCTGGTAATCTTGAATCCATAAATTGACGAACAGTGAATTTGTTGCTTGGATCACAAATGTTCCTTTTATAGTGTCATCTCTTGTATGTACAATAGAGAAGCTTTAAAGGAAGATAAATAATTCTGCATACTTGCTGAGCTACTCATATTCACACTTACTGACCAGTTAAGAGGCAATTCAGTCTGAAATAAAATCTCACTTTTTTATTCTAGCTGCACAAAAAGTGTGCCACCTGATGGGGATTAATGTGACAGATTTCACAAGATCTATTCTGACCCCAAGGATCAAGGTCGGACGAGATGTTGTGCAGAAAGCTCAGACCAAAGAGCAGGTACCACATGCACTCTGCTCAGCTCTCCTGAAGCTCTTCTCCCTTCTCCTATTTCTATTTCTCCTTGCATCTTGTCCAAAGGGAAACATCTGTTTTCTGTCTCATTTCTACAGAAATTAACAGTTAAGCAGGTTTCTTCTTTCACTTACAATCTCCTCTGACGTTTTCCAGGCAGACTTTGCCATAGAAGCTTTGGCCAAGGCAAAATTTGAGCGTCTGTTCCGCTGGATCCTGGCTCGAGTGAACAAAGCTCTCGACAAAACAAAAAGACAAGGAGCTTCTTTCTTGGGGATCCTTGACATTGCTGGATTTGAGATTTTTGAGGTATTTACTGTGGGACACAAGCTGATTGAACTCATATAGATCCTTAAATTTTAATTATTTTAATATGCAAAAAGAAATACAAAATAGCAAATACCATTTTGTCATTTAAGTTCACTCTTGAAGGTCTCTTTCTAACGTTAAGAATTCACTGCTTTCCTCTGCACAGATCAATTCCTTTGAGCAGCTGTGCATCAACTACACTAATGAGAAACTGCAGCAGCTTTTCAACCACACAATGTTTATACTGGAGCAAGAGGAATACCAGCGAGAGGGCATTGAATGGAATTTCATTGACTTTGGTCTGGACCTGCAACCTTGCATTGAGCTGATCGAAAGACCAGTAAGATTCTCTCTCTGTGGGTGGGATACTACGGAGGAATTAGTTATGTGTCAGTACAACAAGAGATCCTTTATTTCCTGGAAGGATCTGTAACCTCAGGGTGAGGAAGGTGGTGCTCTGTCTGTGCCTCTGCTTGTGATGATTCTGATCTGACACTGCTCCCATTGCAGACCAACCCTCCCGGTGTCCTGGCTCTGCTGGATGAAGAGTGCTGGTTCCCCAAGGCTACTGACACGTCCTTTGTGGAGAAACTAATTCAAGAACAAGGCAACCATCCCAAATTCCAGAAGCCCAAGCAACTCAAGGACAAAACTGAGTTCTGTATAATGCACTATGCAGGAAAGGTACTGGACAGATTGAGCTATTTTGACTTAGGGAACTTTGGTTCTTTGATACCCAAATGATCGAAGAGAAACATTCTTGTACCTGCATTGATGAGACATGGCTTTAATTATTAAATGTGCTTATTAAGTGTTTTAATTACACAATACATTAAATAAGATTTGCAAATCATGGTTGTGCTAAGCTCACAAGAAAACAAAAATTAGCATCACTGAGGTTACTGAAAATCCAAGTAATTTGGAATCTTTTTTAGCAAGTAGACTTTTTAAAGACATCAGTACATGTAAGAATAAATACTCAGCCCTCAACCCTAGACACCTCTGCACATTATTTGTCTGATTTTGTGTTAATACAGTGCCCTGTGTTCTTGGACACTCCAGATTTCTTATCAAGAACAAATTTTTCATGTAGCACTCACTGTTCCCTGCAGGTTACCTACAATGCAACTGCCTGGCTGACAAAGAACATGGATCCACTAAATGACAATGTGACTTCTCTGCTGAACCAGTCTTCAGACAAATTTGTAGCAGACCTTTGGAAGGATGGTATGAATCACAACTCTAAATCACTGATGGGGTTTAAAGGGAGAAACTCCTACCAGAACTTTTTGACAGCCATCCCTTGGTGGCAGCACACAAGTGTGAACATGATAAGCATAGAAGAGACTGAGCTAAGACATAAGAATAATGTGTTCTAAAGACATCATTAATGAAAAACTTCATTACAGAGTTTTAAGCACTATCAAAAAATTTCCTTAATATTATTCAGCAACCAAATAAAAATGATTCATTACACTGTTAAAATGTTGCTGAATATGTAAAATTGTAGCCCTCACTTAATACAGGTTATTGTTAGGTTTTATGAAGTAAAATCTAACAATAACCTCTCATGTAAGTTCTGTGGAGTTCTATTTAATTCATGGACATAATAAAATATATTCTGGGCATTCAGTTGCTCCATTCTGTCACTACTTAACAAAATCCACATTTTCATCTTTGACAGAAGTAGACTATTTACCCAGAAGGACTTCTAGTACATTTGTCAGAATGCTTCTACTGCATAAAAAATATACTGTCCTCTTTGGCAAGCTGCAGTGTAACCATGGCAGTGATGAGTGTGGTGTGAGGCAAGGAGAGTTTATATAAACTGTTCCATTCTTTCTTTTCTATTTTAGTGGACCGTATAGTTGGGCTGGACCAAATGGCCAAGATGAGTGAAAGCTCACTCCCCAGTGCCTCAAAAACCAAGAAAGGCATGTTCCGTACTGTTGGACAGCTCTACAAGGAGCAGCTGACCAAACTGATGACCACCCTGAGGAACACCAACCCCAACTTTGTCCGCTGCATCATTCCAAATCATGAAAAAAGGGTAAATTTCAGATGCTCGGTTTTCAGACTCCTGCCACGTTACTCCTGCTGAGCTGCTCGCTGCACGTGGCAGAGCTGAACGATGTCTTCAAGCACAGACACGTGGTTGGTAACATTTTTGTAACCCTGTGCTGAAAATACCTTCTTCTGTTCCCTTTTCAGTCTGGCAAGCTTGATGCCCATTTAGTGCTGGAGCAGCTGCGCTGCAATGGTGTCCTGGAAGGGATCCGCATCTGCCGGCAGGGATTCCCCAACAGGATCGTCTTCCAGGAGTTCCGCCAGCGGTACGAGCCCTCAGCCCCAGCTCTGCCTTTAGCAGGGCTGTGCTCCTGTCTGTCTGTCTGTACCAAACCACCCAGTGTGTTTCAGCCTCCCTAACATAAGCATCTTTTGGCAGATACGAAATTCTCGCTGCGAATGCCATTCCTAAAGGATTCATGGATGGGAAGCAGGCTTGCATACTCATGGTGAGGAAAGCATTTTTGATCCTATTACAATCAGGCCTATGCTTCTTATATAAAAGCATTGAGACTGAACAGAAATGAGAAGTGATTTTTAGTACCCTAAACCTCAGCACTGGAGTTAAGAAATATCCCTGTTTTCCTCCAGATGAAAGCACTAGAGCTTGATCCCAACTTGTACAGAATTGGACAGAGTAAAATCTTCTTCAGAACTGGTGTTCTGGCTCACCTGGAAGAAGAGAGAGACCTGAAGATCACAGATGTTATTATCACCTTCCAGGCTATGTCCCGAGGCTACCTAGCAAGAAAGTAAGAATATGTGCTGACAAATAGAATGTTTTCTGCAGCAGAGTATCTGCAGGGGCCTTTAGTGTTCCATGTAACAAACTAAAGATACTGAGACATTTCATTATTAGTTATATTGCATTAGAATTCATGTCCAATGAAGGTTTCACCTCCAGCCCAGAAAAGGCTGATTAGTGTAATTACTGGGAAGCAGTTACACTGTGAGGCTGCTCACACCCCTCTGTGCAATAAGCTGAGACAATGATCCATCATTTAAACATTTATGTGTTTGTACCAGTAGGAAAAGGAGCATTCTAAGCCATGATGGGAGTCTTATGCATTACAAGTAGCAGCACCCCTGGCATCTATAAAACATAAAATAATTTCTTCCACAGCTTCAGTGTGGAGCACTGATCATCTAGCATGATCTCAGTTAATGTACACCACAAAACTATCAACAATAATACCTTTTTTTTCTGTATACTATCAAGGCTTTCAAATTGCCAGGCAAAGAAATATGTTTCAAGAATGATAATCAGTGCAAGATCTGAGTGCCTGTGTGCTCTGGAAAGGTGTTCACACCCAGAACCAGATCTATACATCTGTGCCTACCCATGGAATGCAAAACTAAAAAACTAAAATAAAATACCAGACAGTTAACCAGAGTTATCACCCTTCCTCAGGAAAGCACAGGCACTGTTAAAGCAACAGAAGAATTTGTGCCAGACTCCCCAAACCATGTGGCTCATCAGCAGACTCTCATGCCAGAGTTTCTTTGCTTAATGTGTATACCTTGCAAACACCTTCTATTCTCAGACTGAACCAATTTGCTTTGTGTTTCTAATCACAGAGCCTTTGCCAAGAGACAGCAACAGTTGACTGCAATGAAGGTTATCCAAAGAAATTGTGCTGCCTACCTGAAGCTGAGGAACTGGCAGTGGTGGAGACTGTTTACTAAAGTGAGTGACTGCTATCAGTAAATCTCTCCTCAGTTTTCCAAAAGAAATGAAATGCACATGATACCAAGGTACATCTTTTCAGGCATACTCCTTGTTCCAAAGCCCATTGCAGCTGGTGGCAAGAGCCCCATTAGTTTCACAAAATTTGGGGTTAGAGATACCCTGGATAGTTCTACAATGCCATTAACATTAAAGTTGGTTCTAACTTGAGATGAAAACAATCTAGTTAGGCAGAAATTCATAAAAAGGCAGAAATTCATTTGCATGCTTGGAGACTTTTTTAATTGCCACAACATGAAATAATTTCACAGGGGTGGATAATGAGAACACCGAGTAAAATGGAATTTTCCAAACATCCAGAGTGATGTATCTATGGGGAACCAAGTAGCTTGGGAATTCCTAACTGGGACACTAAACATCTTCCTGCTAGGAACTCATGCAAATTAAGTCTATTTTCCTATTAAAGAGGCTTGGGTGTTTCAAGAATGGCCTTCAGTTTGGATTCAGATTTCTTGCTTGGATTGATAGCAATCTCCTCTGCAACCAGAAACAGGCAGTAACACACAGCTGTGTGTGCACATTGCCTTTCTATGCAGATATAACTTTTGTACATTATCAAGGGATGAAAATAGGCCTGGAGACATTTCAAAAGTGACACTATCAGAGGCAGAGGTGCTCACAAGGCCCCAGGAATTAACATAGAGACAGCCAAGAGCAACGCTGCTGAGGGTTGGGGCTTTAAAGATATTCCCACCAAGCTTGGCTGGACAGTATCTGTCCAGTCTTGAGAAATGACAAAACTACCATTACTGCCAGTCAGTCCTTGAAGCACCATGCTCAGCAACACAAATACTGACAGGAAATATTAAAAACACCTTTCCATTTCCAGGTGAAACCACTGCTGCAAGTCACCCGCCAAGAGGAAGAAATGCAGGCCAAGGATGAAGAGCTACAAAAAACTAAGGAAAGACAACAAAAAGCAGAGAGTGAATTGAAGGAGCTGGAACAGAAACACTCACAGGTGATTTACAGCTCTGAGCCTCTGGGAAACACTAGGTGTTCTTTTACCATGTCTAGAAGCTGTTATAACAAAGGTGTCTCTCTCCTTTGCACTCGTGATTGTCTTCATAGCCATGGTCTAGAGCAGACCAGCTCCCAGTGCAGACAAGCTCCCAGTCACTTCAGTAAAGGCCCAACATCCACACAAGAATGTGTGCTGGAGCTGCCTGCCTGTAACCCAGCAATGTCCAGTAAAACAACCAACTTGCACTCCAAGCTCAACTTCTTCTCCATTTAATTTGTGCAGCTTGTTGAAGAGAAGAACCTCCTGGCAGAGCAGCTTCAGGCAGAAACTGAGCTGTATGCTGAGGCTGAGGAGATGAGAGTCCGTTTAGCTGCTAAGAAACAAGAGCTGGAAGAGGTCCTGCATGAGATGGAAGCCAGAATTGAGGAGGAGGAGGAGCGCAGCCAGCAGCTTCAGGCAGAGAAGAAAAAGATGCAACAACAAATGCTGGTAAGGAGAGATAAATGACAAATGCAAACAATAACTTGGATCTCTGTGGGACACAACAGAGACAGGAAAACCTCAGATCCTAGGAGAGTGCTTGCTGTAGGATATATGGCTGTGCTACTGAAGGAAGGACAATCAATTGATGCTCTTTTCTCCAGAGTTCTCTCCTTCCTCACCTCAACCCTAGTATTTTCTCTAAAACATTAACAAATCTTTCCTTCTATGTTGTCAAGTATTACAGATTGTCTAGTTCTTAATAAAAACAACAAAGTTTACAACATGCAGTAATAAGCATTAAGCATTTCTTAAGAACTGTAGAAGTAGTATTTTATTTCTAGAATTCATGTTTTGTGGGTTTCTTTTTCCCCCCTAAAGGACCTTGAGGAACAGCTGGAAGAAGAAGAAGCTGCAAGGCAGAAACTGCAACTTGAAAAAGTAGCAGCAGATAGCAAGATAAAGAAAATGGAAGATGATATTCTGGTAATGGAAGATCAGAATAACAAGCTAAGCAAGGTGAGTTCTGGGTCCACTTTCTTACTCTGAAAATAGAGAAAACCTCTTCCACTAGAACACCAGGAATATTCTTGACTGTCTAATCTCATGGATGCACAGTTACACCAGACCATCAGTCTGGCCTGTATCAAATGCATTTTGGATAATTTTTCTGTGCTCATTTAAACAATCCAAAATTGTGTAAAACTACTCTGAGACTTGCTGTAGCAACAATATTTTCAAGCAAAATATTTACAGCAGTCAGGCACAATCAGTGGAAGACATGTCCTCTTATCCAAGAGCAGACTAAGTAATTTTCTTGGTTTTTAAGTAATTTCAACAAAACTTCATGATTAAGAATGTCTTCCAGTACTTTTTAAAAGGGAATGCTCCTATAAACTGGGTCCTGTACTTAGCAGCCATCAGAGAGAGAACAAGATTCTAAGAGCAGCAGCTTAGAGAACATAGAAGTTATAGACACCCCTCCATAGCTCCTCTGTAACTGAAAAATTAAAATGTATCACTACAATCTCAAGAAACACAGCAGAAAAGGACAGTCTCTTGGACATTTTTGGTTGGCAAAGAGTTGATTTATGATCACCAATGACAGACACGTTTGCTAACAGAAATATTTTATTTTTCTTAAGGAAAGAAAACAACTTGAGGAAAGAATAAGTGATCTAACAACAAATCTTGCAGAAGAAGAAGAAAAAGCCAAAAACCTTACAAAGCTCAAGAACAAACATGAATCTATGATTTCTGAACTTGAAGGTAACATGAACAATAGTCAATTGGGGGTTTTGTAGAATTTCTTCTTTTTCCTTGGCACAGAACAAAAAAACCTCAACAGAATCTGGAGAGAACTTTTTAAAAAATGTGTGGGGTATTTCCAAATTTTTTATGTTGAACCCAGTTTGGTGATAATCACCAAATACCCAAATGGTGCCAAACAACAGAACTTTTTATTCCTTATATATAAAAGAGTAGAGAGAAAAATGAGGGGGGAAAATGCTTATGTTGGAGAAAGAAAGATAAAGAAATTATTCTTCAGGATGGCTAGGAATAAGGCATTGCATGTTGCTCCAAAAACACAGTGACTTGTAGTTAAATGCATGGCCACACTGGAGGCCAGACCCATTTGTTGCCTGAGTTTGAGATCAGATTAAGGACTCCTGGCACTACCACAGTCTGGTGACCAAAATCCCTCCCTTTCCAGTGCGGCTGAAGAAGGAAGAGAAGAGCAGACAAGAACTGGACAAAGCTAAGAGGAAGCTGGAAGGGGAGGCAAATGATCTACATGAGCAGATTGCAGAGCTCCAGGCACAAATTGCTGACCTGAAGGCACAACTGGCCAAGAAGGAGGAAGAGCTGCAGGCTGCTCTGGCCAGGTACTCACTCCTGGGTCTGCACACGGTGGAAAGCCCAGGCTGGAACTTATCTTGCCCCTTCCCAGACACTGAGAAGCTCCAGCCATGAATCTCATCTCTCAATTCATCCCCTGCATGTGCTTCCCCATTTTCCAAATGTCCTTTTGTGAAAAGTAATTATGCTATTGTTTGTCCATAGACAAATAATCTATTTTATTAAATTACCCTCAGGTATCAATGAAAACTGCTCTTCCCATAGGCAAGGGCAGTGCTGTCAAGTATGATGAAATGTAACAATCTACTTCATAGGCCACAGGCAAAAATTAATTAAGAGTCTGATCTTGATCCACTCCAGAATGTCAGTGAATTTTTTTGTATAAATTGAAGAGGGAAAACACTCAACCAAAACTTGCTGAATCAACTAATTAGCATCTCCAGACATTGCATCCAGTAAAGCACAGCTGTCTGATCTTTTTTGCATCAGTCTCCCTTTCTTTGGCACTTTCTTGCACAGAACTTATAAATCTTCAGTGTATACTGACTTCCTCAAAGTGAAATATTTATAACTTTTTTTAATTTCTAAAATGAAATATTCTTTTTTCAAAAAGGCTTGAAGATGAAACTACTCAGAAGAACAACGCCCTCAAGAAGATCCGTGAATTGGAATCTGTAATTTCTGATCTCCAAGAAGACTTGGAGTCTGAAAAAGCTGCAAGAAACAAAGCAGAAAAGCAAAAGAGAGACCTCGGTGAAGAGCTGGAGGCTCTTAAGACAGAGCTTGAGGATACTTTGGATACCACAGCCACCCAGCAGGAGCTCAGGTATGGATATGTAGCAAAAGGGGCTAAAAGGAATGTCCCCAGGCTCAGTTCAGTACTGCCCACTGGCACTGCAGTAGGGCTGGAATGCTCTGTGCTGCTGCTGCTCCACTGATGTGCGTCGCCTTGCAGAGCAAAGCGCGAGCAGGAGGTCACAGTGCTGAAGAGAGCCCTGGAGGAGGAGACTCGAACCCATGAAGCCCAGGTCCAGGAGATGAGGCAAAAGCACACTCAGGCTGTGGAAGAGCTCACAGAGCAGCTGGAGCAATTTAAACGGGTAAACAGAAATCCATCTCATTGAAAACTACCTCCTAGATAACACAATTTCCTCTTAGAAATCATCTTTATTCACTTCTTCACATGCTTGTAGGCTAAAGCAAACTTGGATAAGGCCAAACAGTCCCTGGAGAAAGACAATGCTGATCTGGCTAATGAAGTCAGGAGCCTGAATCAGGCCAAACAAGATGTGGAGCACAAGAAGAAGAAGCTGGAAGTACAGCTGCAGGATTTACAGTCCAAATACACTGAGGGAGAGCGTGTTCGGACAGAACTCAATGAAAAAGTCCATAAATTACAGGTAGGAAGGAGTTTGATGCTTTGCTGTGACACGGTGGGACTGAGAAGCCCAGTTTATACTGTGAGGGTGTATCTAGAGGAATTATGGACCTGCAGCCAAAATGCTCATTTTTTGTCACTTAAACTCCTACCTCAATTATCACACAATTAATCAACTACAACCACTCCATCTCATGGAACTGGGAGCTTTTATTCTCACCACCCCTCTGTACATGTTGCAGTCTGTAATGCCATCACTGATTCAGTGACCATGATGCAGATCTGACAGCTTCTTTCTGTTTGTTCATTTCTGGGTGGTGGGGAAGATTGACAGGTGTGTGGCTTTTGGAAATGTATTAGACAGCTATTAAACACACGTGCTCAGAAAAGATGACAACAAAAGGAGAATGCTCACTTAGCTACAGTTTAAGAAATAATTAAAGGTAATTTTAAATGGTTCTCTGGTAGATGTTCAATGTCCAGATATAGTAATCAAGCTTATTGTTACATCTTGTTCATAGCTGCAGTAAGCTTTACTTTATTTTAAGCTGGTGGATAAATAAGAAAATATAATCAAATGCATCAACTTCTGTCAAACTTGGGAAGAGGAAGGAAAATCCATCAAAAATCCCCATTCTCCTTTGCAGTTCATTGCAATGAACATACTTTTATTGCTTTATGAATATAGATAGACTAGATATAGAATAATAAATACTATGGTAAACTAGGCGAAAATAGCACTAGATAAGATTTCAGATAAATCCAAGGAAACTAAAGTTTAAGGAAGATTTTGAAGCTTTGCAAAATAACTGAGTTTATTCTCTGTGCACAGGTGGAGGTTGAAAATGTCACCAGTTTGCTCAATGAGGCAGAAAGCAAAAATATCAAGTTGACCAAAGATGTTGCAGCCTTAGGATCTCAGCTACAAGATACACAGGTAAACTTGCATCCAAGATCAGCTCACCTACAATGTTCATAAAATGCAAAATAAAAAGACCTAAACTAATGACTGTCTTGCCAACTGATGTGGTGACTGCAGGAGCTGCTTCAGGAAGAAACGCGGCAGAAGCTCAATGTGTCCACCAAGCTCCGCCAGTTGGAGGATGAGAAGAACAGCTTGCAGGAGCAGTTGGATGAAGAAACAGAAGCAAAACAAAATGTGGAGAGACATATTTCAACATTGACAATACAGGTATCAGTACCATAATTAAATCATTAGCTCCATCACTGAGAGCTGTGTTGGCAGTTCCAGAGGATCTGTAGAATTATCCTGGCACAGCACACAGATCTTCAGGGAATTTGTGCTGTTAGCCCAGATGGCACCAGTGGTGCTCCACAATGCAGGCAGCAGTCCCCCTGTCCCTTAAAATGTCATCCCTAGGACAGGTACAAATGCAAGGTAGCTCCACACATAGTCGTGCACACAAGGCCTGTATGTGCATCCTAGGTCTGTGCTCTGCCTCATTTTATGAAGGCTGGGTGATGGATAACTGTCACCAACTTCACAGAGGTCAGACTAGGAAAGCTCCAGGTCTTAGCTGTCTCCTGGCCAAGTTTTTGTCTCTCTGGCAAGTTTTGTTGTCACAGCTACAAAAATTTGTCCTCTGAATTCAAATTTCAGCTCTCTGACTCTAAGAAGAAGATACAGGAATTTACCACCACAGTAGAATTCATGGAAGAGGGCAAAAAGAAACTTCAGAAAGAAATTGAAAGTATCACACAACAGTTTGAGGAAAAGGCTGCTTCTTATGACAAACTGGAAAAAACCAAGAACAGACTCCAGCAGGAGCTGGATGACCTGGTGGTGGACTTGGACAACCAGCGTCAGCTGGTCTCTAACCTGGAGAAGAAACAGAAGAAGTTTGATCAGGTATGGACTTTAGATTCTCCCTTGCTGTGTTATCACCTGTCTGGAACTCACAGAGTATCCATTGGGACAAGGGGACAAAAAAATTAACTAAAATTTAACTATACAAGAAATGGGTAATGTTGTATTTATGTGCCTTTATCAAAAGCAGAGATTCTTCTCTGTCATTAACAACTAACAAGACAGCTGCAGTAGAAAAGCCTCTTTCTAATGACCTCCTGTATTAACACTACCTTTTCATAGATGCTAGCAGAAGAAAAGAACATCTCCTCAAAATATGCAGATGAAAGGGACAGAGCAGAAGCTGAAGCTAGAGAAAAGGAAACAAAGGCTCTGTCCTTGGCTCGAGCACTTGAAGAGGCTTTGGAAGCCAAAGAAGAACTGGAGAGAACAAACAAAATGTTGAAAGCTGAAATGGAAGATCTCGTTAGCTCCAAAGATGATGTTGGCAAGAATGTAAGTTTTGGCCTTAGAACAATCTCCACAACAATAACAAAATAGCAGCTAAAACAAGATTGTTTTCAGTGTGGGAAAGTCTCTGCAGCACACAAATCCATTCAGCAAGATCAGATATTTCATACAAAATTCAAAGGTTATTCCATTTGTGTCCAAACTTTCAAGGGACTTGGCAAAGTAACTGTAAGCTATGTTTATTTTTAACAGAACTTCAAGCATGAAGAAGATTCTAACTGATTTCTAAATAATGTATTAGTTTATTACACTTCTTTGAAATGGTAAACTCTGCAAATCTTATTTTATTAGTTATATTTTACTTTGCCACTTGGCTTATATTTACTTACATAACTGCAGCAAATTTCCACTTCTGCATTGCCAATCACTTCTTTTATTACAAATATATGATTAAATCACTTCTAATACTAAATAAAATAAATTACTATATTTGACTAGATGAAAAACTAAAGAATGGGATAAAGAGAATCTTATTATTTTAAGACAGTTTTGCAAGTACAAAATAAAACTAATTTAGCATTTTCAGTGTAAATTAGTTGATTCATCGTCCACACCTGATAGTTTCAAATGTGGCCTACACTGCAGGTATACTGTGTATAACTAAAATTATTCTTATTTCTCATAACAAATCTGTTAAATTCTCATTGCTTGAAAGGTCCATGAATTGGAGAAATCCAAACGGACCCTTGAACAGCAAGTAGAAGAGATGAAGACACAATTAGAAGAGCTAGAGGATGAGCTACAGGCTGCAGAAGATGCCAAACTCAGGTTGGAAGTTAATATGCAGGCTCTGAAAGGCCAGTTTGAAAGAGATTTACAAGCCAGAGATGAACAGAATGAGGAGAAGAAAAGACAACTCCTCAGACAGGTACCATTCCCAACTACTGCCTTTGTAAATATCTAACCAAGCCAGCTGAAAGGCCCCAGCCTAGAGCATTATTAAAGCACCTCACTAACTATAATGAAAAAAAAGCATTACATTGCCAATGGTGATTAAAAAAAAAAAAAAAGGGTTACAGGGTTATTGTACTAAAGAAGGCAGGGGGGTTCCCTGTTTCAATAGCAGATGCAGAGTTACCAACAGATGTAGCTATTTAACTCTACAATCAATATAGTATAAAACATATTAATTGCTGTTTCTGACAGTCAGAACCACCTTCCCTGTATTCTCAGTGCAAGTGAAAAAAGACAGCTTCTAATATATCTGGAGATGAAAACAGGATAAAACTTATTTGTACAGGAGTGTTGTGACTACAGCAAGGACAACTGCTGTAGTCATCATCTTGTAATATACATATTTCCATTAATACAGGACCCAAACTGCTGAGTCCTTTCAAAAACCTTTAATTTTGGGACAAAATGGAAATCTGTTTTAAGTGCCAGGGAAATCAGAGTTAACAGAGATACGGGGTCTGTATACACTAATCAGACAGAGTGTTTAAGAGTCCCCAAGGACTTTGCTAAACTGAACTTGTTTTCCTTAATGATCAGCTCCATGAATATGAAACTGAACTGGAAGATGAGCGGAAGCAACGTGCCCTGGCAGCTGCAGCCAAAAAGAAGCTGGAGATGGATGTTAAAGACCTGGAGAGCCAGGCTGACTCTGCCAACAAAGGTCGGGAAGAAGCCATCAAACAGCTTCGCAAATTACAGGTAAGCAACCCCAAAGAGACAGTTTTTCCCACTGCTGTGTCTTATACAGCCACAACACAGAAGTTAGGTGACATCTGTGAACTTGATGCCCATTACAGATGATTGGTCAGAAGGGAAATTTTAACTAGAGACTGACACATTCAAATATCAGTATTTGAATGCTCAGTTTGAATGACAGTGGAAAAATCCAGGGCAAAAGATTAAAATCATAAATTTCATCATGGTAGAGAGCTTACAGATTCTCTAGCTAACACTCATCTGCTACTGACTTACCCATATGGAGGAAAACAAAGATTCACATGAAGAGAAAGGACTATAAGATAAAATCTATAACAGGGCTTCAACACTTGACTCTTCAGCATAAAAGACTGTTCAGAAATCAGTTGTCTCTGAATTATCACGTTCCTGTTTCTATTTTAAACCTCCATATCAACTGTTCTGTCACACTCTAACAACTAAACAATAAAAATTTTCTCAATCAGAAACATTAAGACTCTACATGTACTCAAATATTCAGAGGACAACAGGCATTACAAAAGATGCAGTGTTCAAGTGGAAGCACTGCCCTCCTTGGAACAGCACTTCAGATCTTTCCAACATGTGCTACTAGATCTCTGCAGAAAATATCAGCAGCATGATGACAATGTAACTGTGTATGTGTTCTGTTCCATTCACATTTCTTTCAACTGAAATTGTAACAAATTTGTTATTCTTTTCAACAAGGCTCAGATGAAGGACTACCAGCGAGAGCTGGATGATGCACGGGCTGCCAGAGAAGAAATATTTTCTACAGCCAGAGAAAATGAGAAGAAAGCAAAGAGTCTGGAAGCAGAACTCCTGCAGCTTCAGGAGGTAAAGTGGGAAACCTACAGCAGAATGAAGGAGATTACACATGGCCTTCAGTAGCAAAACAGAACTGGCAGTGAAGTAATCTATCAGCTCTTACAGACTGAACTTGTAACAAGTTCCATGTGCTCCACACACTCCACTAAAGCTGTTGGATCTACATCTGAGCACAGTCAGACTGAGCTGAAAAAAATCACCTTGGGACAAAGTACAGATCTCCAGCCTTAAAGGGAAATGAACTGTATGATCCAACACAAATTGTTTTCAATAGCAATAAATTCTTGAGGGCTTAGTGCTATTATTCCTACCTGTATTAAATGGCCATCTTGTGACTAAAACAAATAAAATAGAAACCCACTGACAGGCTGGATAAAGTGTATTTCATTGTACTTCCCTAGGATTTATGACATGACAAGAATTTATTCTGTTAACAAAACCCATCTCATACCAGCTTTAGAAAATTTACAGTCCTCTGAATCATGCTATAACTATTAGAACATTTACTCATTTCCTTACTATGCTGCTTTTTCTATTTCTCCAGGACCTCGCTGCTGCAGAAAGAGCTCGCAAACAAGCAGACCAGGAGAAAGATGAGATGGCAGAGGAACTTGCAAGTGCTGCCTCTGGAAGGTAGGAATACACCAAATTACACACAAGGCTCTGAATGTGCTACTAATGCTGCCAAGAGAAGTTTTGCTCTGTTCCCAACAGCCATCTGCCCTTGACAAGACAACATGCACTCATATGACTACTTCCATTGAAATATCTAGTTATTTTCTGAATTATTGGCAGTTCATAATACAATCATAACATATGGTCAGAGCCAGAACTACTCACTTTTTAAATTTAAATTTCCAGGACAAGCCTTCAGGATGAGAAACGGCGCCTGGAGGCAAGAATTGCTCAACTGGAGGAAGAGCTGGAAGAGGAGCAAGGCAACATAGAGGCAATGGGTGACCGCATGAGGAAAGCAGTACAGCAGGTACAGCTCATTCCAGCACACGGCACTTTCTGTTCACATTCCAGCAAAAGCTACTTGTGGTTCTGAGTATCTGGAGGATTGCCTTCCCAAATTGCCACCTGTCATTTGTCTGAAAGCATAAAACACTTGTGACAGCATCCCTTCCCTCCCTGCAGGCAGAGCAGCTGAACAATGAGCTGGCAACAGAGCGCTCAACTGCACAGAAGAACGAAAACGCTCGGCAGCAACTGGAGAGGCAGAACAAAGAGCTAAAGAGTAAGCTGCAGGAGATGGAGGGAGCTGTGAAGAACAAATTCAAAGCCACAATTGCTGCTCTGGAGGCCAAAATTGCTTCTCTCGAAGAGCAATTGGAACAGGAAGCCAGGTACTGGTCTCCCAAAGGCACCGCTGTCCATTTATTGTTTCAGTTAATGAGACAGAAAATAAACAAAGGCAAGCAGGATTTGTGTCAGCAGGCTCTCAGTGCCACTAAACTTGGTAAAGTCTTTTTCTCACTTAACTTTCTGACACATGGCAAGTAACTGGAGCTGCTACAGTTTCTGCTTAAGATCCATGTTATTGCTGAAAAGTTCTACTGGTACCATAGGCAAGGATCTGCTCCCCTACATTTTAGAGTTACTGCCCTATGACTCTGCCAGGTCAATTGCCATAAAACATTGTGCCCCTTGCTAAATTATTTCTTCAGGAAATCACCTTGTGCTTCAGAACATATCTCCTGGAGCACCTCTAACATACAGCAGACACATATATTTGGTGTTGTTTGGCTCAGAAGAATATGCATTAAAGTTTTCCTTAGAATTCAAATTCACCTGTTAAATTCAGTAAAACCTTTAACACAGGGGTCCTTGGTGCTGGTTTCATGAGCCACAAGCCCAAGGCACGTGGAGAGTACAAAGCTTCCACATCACCAAATGCTGCTCTGTCATTGCAGAGACAAGCAGACAGCAGCCAAGACGCTGCGCCAGAAGGACAAGAAGCTGAAGGATGCACTGCTGCAAGTGGAGGACGAGAGGAAGCAAGCAGAGCAGTACAAAGATCAGGTACAGACTGTCACAAGGCTCTTAGTTGAAGGCACAGGAGTTTTTAGGTTTTGCCCTAAGAAAGGAAGACTCCATGCTGTGTCTCAAGCAAATGCCCTTCTAGAAAGCAGACTGTATGCTTGGATTCTATGCTGGGAGAGCCAAAGTCCATTACTAAAAGACGGGACGATATCATTCTTCCATGCTACATCAAGTGCCAAAGCACAAGTCCTTGTTAATCAACCAGATACAACAGTCTGACTGCACAGCAATATACAGGACTGTGGACAATACCCTTGGTGCAACATGAATAGAGATGCTGAACATATTTTACATTAAAAATTTAGCTTTATCTAATGCAAATCTATCTGTAAGCCCAAAAAGCAGAGGTAGGACTATGCAGAAAAAGAAACAATGAGGTTGTGTCTGAATACAGTAAATATCAGCAAAATAAACTCCCACAATGCCAAGTTATTTTCAGGCTGTAAGCTTCCATCTTTGATTTGGGTCATGTTTCAGTACAACTCCCAATGGAAGCATGAAATTAAAACAAGGAATATAAAGTATTACAAATTAAAGCATTACTCTGAAATCTCCCTTTAGGCCGAGAAGGGCAACGTACGGCTCAAGCAGCTGAAAAGGCAGCTGGAGGAGGCTGAGGAAGAGTCCCAGCGCATCAATGCCAACCGCAGGAAGCTGCAGAGGGAGCTGGATGAAGCCAATGAGAGCAATGAAGCCCTGGGCCGGGAGGTTGCAGCACTAAAGAGCAAGCTCAGGTAGAGTACCCTTGTTTGGGATAGCCCTTCCCACTCACTGACAGCCTTGAAATTTAGAGCAGAACTACCAAAGTGGGAAAAAGCCTGTCAGGTGAGAACGGGCACTGCTAATGCTGCAAAGTTACTCACTCCTTGTGTTAGTTTGGCACTCAGAACAAAAGGCTGAGGTCAGGAGTGAAGTTCATTTCATAGACTGCAGCAGCCTCAGGATTTCAGCTGAGATGAACTGTGATAACATGGCACAGGCCTTACTCTTCTCTAATCAAAATCCTTTTGGCTTCAACTGGAACAGAATTAGGCTTGGTTGCTTTTGAAAACACCCTTTATATAATGGCTGTATCTATTTGTACAGAAGCAGTCACAAAAGTGTAGAAATGCTTGTGCTTTTCACACTTTCACACATGCACAACTCACACATAACGACTGTGAACAGTCTTGGACATCAAAGGCAGTAAAAAGAAAAGCACATTAAATTAATCTTATTCCAAAGTCTCTTTGGACTTCACCACTATGGGATTCAGTGTCATCAGACCAAGGAAAAGATTAAAACATCCCTTTGCATTTTCTTGTTAAAACTGCATGGGAAAAAAATAAAGCTGTGATCAGTCAGCTACATCCCTGAGTTCTGCACTCACAGGGTTTGAAAACATGAGCTCACTGAAATAAAGAGGCTGACTTGAGTTATAAAGAAATTGCTCTATCTGCATCACTATACCACAAAATTTTGCCTTCGTCCTAAGACCAACAGTACATCAGATGAAAAACAAGAACCTGTCTACCTGTCTTCTCAAAGTAGCTTGCCAGACTACTTACCAGTAACATGCTTCAGTGTTCCTGGATGTGGATTCCCCTCCAAGTGAAGGGTTGTGGATGCAGCAGCCTTTTCCATTAGCACCACCTTGGGTAGTTACATGCTCCTGGCTGCTTTATGAAGCAGTGGCTGTGTCCAGCCCTTTTACATAGAACACCATATAGCTCATTTTTGTTTTATCTAAATGTAATGTAATTGGCTGTAATGTACTTTGTTTAATTATTTAAAAGTAATTACCTACCTCTGATCATGACCATGTGCCTAGTCTAACTGCCCAGGACTCTTTATCTCTGTTTCAGAGGGACACAGGAACCTTCGCATGACTAAGCAGGTACCATGCCTTCAACTTTGCAGCTAGCTTGTATTGCACAAATTTCCATTTTCTTTGGCCCTGGTTAAAATTATGTGAGGTTTCTGCAAACTGTGAAGGCTTGGATATCTTGGCATTAATCTGTTTTATCAAAAAAGACAAATATTACAATAATTTAGCTACCATCAGCTGTTCATCAGTGGTACATCTTTCTTACAAGTAGGTTATGTACTGACATAGACTTAACAATGTTGCATTCTCACAAGCTCTACCACCAGAGTACCTAAGCAAGTACTCTGATTTTTTTTGCATGATTTTTTTTGCACATCATTTTTGTGCACTACCACAAAAAGTAAATTTTTTTCATATAAAATACACCGATGATTAGTAAAATTGATTAAAAGGACTAATGAATATGGAGTGTCACAGCATGTCATTAGAATTTCACAGTATTTCTTGTCACAGTATTTCTTACTGTAATGCTGACCTAAGGTAAGAGCCCATCTAATGCACCTGAGATTTGGGAAGACCATACTTGCATGTGATTCATCACACACCACACAATCACAAACAAAAGAGAAAGTCTTGCCTTTCATTACATAGCACTCTGTGCCTGTATTGCTTACAGAGAGTTATTACTGAGGCTTTTAGAGCTATTTTACAGACATTACATTGCTTGTTTACTGTATTAAAACATAGAGCACGGACACAGACATTAAAGCTGACACTGTAACCTAGCACAGCATTATGTTATACTTATTAGCACATTCTCTGGACACAGGAATAATACCTGCACTGCAAAAATTAAAGAGCTATTGCCTTGTAATATTTGTATACTTTCAATTTTATTTATGCTGGATTTTGCTGTGAATACACAAATATTTAAAGATGATGTCTTGTCCTTGCATGTGCCTTTTAGTCAACCTAATATTTCCAGTCAGACTGTTACTCAAGCACCACTCCAGTAGCATTTGTTGAAAGGCAGACTAAATACAGAGGTGCTGAGCAAACACTGGTGCTGGAGGCTCATCCCAGATCCACACACTGTTCCAAAGGTACTAATACCAATGATCACCTGAATGTTATCAAACACATCAACTTCTTTAAGAGGAACAGATATAAACAAAAGGTTTTTATCCACAGGGCCAATACCAGTTTAAAGAACTGGTAAGTTTATGCATACTGCAACAGTTTAATAAGTAGTTAGTGTAGGATAAGGAGTTCACTTTGTAGCCAAAACTGTAGTGCACAATTTGGTGAGACTCTTGCTGTTATTCCCTCCAGTCTCATGTTCTCTTCAGTAAATTACTGCAGCACAAATGACTTGTGGGTAACCAAGTCCACAAACAGAAGTCCAAGGGGGTAGAGAGCTCTTCCTTTATTAACAAGAATTAACAGATTTATTAAACTAATTAGAACTTATTTGCTAAATAATAAGAAATCTCTGCTGCTGTAAAAGAGGAGACCCTGCTGTTAGACCCTGCTAAGCACACACCAGAACAGAAATTACACACCCCTGTGTTCAACACATGCCATCAGCACCAGAACACAACCATGGTTAATTATCAGCAGGTCTTACATGAAGCTTTATCGGCTAGCTAATTGCCTGCTCATACTGAAGTAAGTTTAAGGGCAGAATTATGGAAAACAGACTACATGTCACATTTCCATCTTAGAAATGCAGATTCATGCCTCTGAACTAAGTCAGTCCAGCCAATGTTCCTACACTCATATGGAAGGCTGAACTTTGGACTTCACTAGCTGCTTCAGAAAGGGCACTGGCTTAGTCTTTTGCAAGGACAAGACAAGCCTTTAAATATTTAAGCATGATTGCTGTACCCAAAAGTGCAGTCTCGGATCTATTTAACACCAAATTAGTATTTTTGGCACAATATCCAGTAATCATGAATTTATGTTATTGCTTATATCTGTGGTCTCAAGCCTTTACAAAGGTTTGCTTAATGAGGGGCAAGTGAGAGGCCATTTCACAAAACTGAAATGCTTTACAGCACATTAGCAATGGAGGCCATGGGACAAACCCATTGTCTGTCTCACTTGCTCACACCTCCCCAAAAATTAACCTTGAGCACCAAAGTGTCCCTGTCTTGGGATGTGCCTATGAAATATATGGGGATGGGGGGGAGATGGGAGAGGAAAAGGGGATAAAGTGGGAAAAGCATTTCCTGTAGGACACTTGCACTGCTAAGCATCAGTCCCTGGGTTACAACAGTTCCAAAGCAATGACTGTTTCCTCTCTCTGCTGGGAAACCTGGGTGTCTCTACCTGAGAGCCTGGGTGTCTCACCTGTCACAGCACCTGTGGTGCTCTTACCAGTGCAGCCCGTGCACTGGGGGCTCAGAAATGTCTGCTGCCATCCACAGCACTGCCCCAGCCCCTGCAGGAACTGGTGGGCAGAAATTCTGTACAAATTGCTCTGCTTGCTCCTCCAGAGGGACAGGAGAGACACTCCTCTGCTGTGGTGTGTGAGCACTCCCTTTTTCACTCCTTTCAACCTTCAGTTGCAGTTCCCTTAGGGGAAGACAAAGAAATGAGGGGAAGAGTGGGAGTGATTTGGGGTTATGTTTAGAGGAAAAGGACAGAAGCACAAGAACAGGAAACCAATCTAATTCCCAAGCAATTGGGAGTCTCAGCCTGTTCATAAATTACAAGTTACAGGACAGAAAGTAGAAATAGAGGCCCCCAGCTCTTGGCTTTCCTGCATTTAGAACCATCAGCCCTACAGGTCCTGTTACAAAACCCTACTTATTTGTGAGGATTCCAAATGACCTAGCACCTGATTTTCTTTTTTCTATTTTTCTCCCCTCTTACTGCAGGAGGGGAAATGAGCCAACATCTTTTGCCCCACCCCGTAGATCTGGAGGCAGAAGAGTAATTGAAAATGCAACAGATGGAGGCGATGATGAGATGGATGCAAGAGATGGAGATTTCAATGGAACAAAAGCCAGTGAATAAACACGCTTCAAACATTGCACTGCAGCAAGGGGAGGGAGGGAGGACGATATTTAGCACTGTATAAGTCTACTCTTAGTGTCAAGGTCACATACACCCACTCCTCTGACAGATAAAAGCACAACTGCCTTGTCTCCAATGTATAGATTGACACTAAAAGTACTCCAAAACTTTTTGTACCATGAAGCATATTTGAAAAGGTGGGGATTTTTAACAGAGTAATTCACTTTGAGAATCTTGCAGAAAGTGAGTTCTGCTAGCTCAAATGATTTAAATCCCAGTAAACTACAGCCTACAGAGGATTTGTGAGATTGTTGCAGGGGAAAAAAAGGCGTTGGTCAGTTAATCTTTTCTTAAACTTTCATTTTGTTTTGAGTATTCAATTAATATAGGGTTTTCTCCTGGTTACTACACCCCTGAAGCACAATTCACAAGGTGGAAGTGCCTTTTTAATCACTTACTGAAAAATATCATTTGTTCAAATTAAGTCAACTGTTACAGTTTTATATGCACCATGGATGTGCTTACACACTAATAAAAGGCTATAAAAATGACTCCACTATTCTTGTGTACAGGTGTCACTTGAAGGGAAGGGGGGGATGCAGCAGAGTTTCTCTAAAACCAAAATACTTCTTACAAAAGTTTATCTGTAATCAATAGAACAAAAACCCTGATTTTCTTCAAAGCAATGCTTTTGAAGAAATACAAAAAAGTCTGAGCTGGAGGTAAAATGGCATAACCACAGGGAACAGGTTTGATTCCCTCAGGGACACACAGTGCTGAAGTGCCCTGGGATGCATCCAAGGGCTGACAGCCACAGGACCTGCAGAGATTCACAGCACTAAGGTGAGGAGCTGGAAAGCAGTGGGGGCCCTACCTGTCTGTGAGCAATGAACCCAGCCTTTGATGTCTGTTACATGCAGAAAAATTTCCAGCCAAGCCTCTAGAGCAGGCTGAAACCATTAGAAACAGCAGCCCACACTGAAGGCAGGGATCCAAGCCAAGCTATTCTGCACTAAGGGATCAGCATGCAGCTACTTTTTATTTTTGGAGCACTCCAGCAAGACCACAACCTACTCTTGGGAGTTACCAGGACCTACCACAAACCTTTGTATAGCTCAAGCACTTTCAGACAGCAGCAGCTCTGTGGACACACTGGGGCAGTAGGGAGCCATGCACAGCAAAGCAGGATGTAAAATCACACTAAATCCAGTGCAGAGAGCTTACTTGATGCCTTTGAACAGCAAGTGAACCTTAAGCAGGTGACTACAGGGAGAGCAAATCATGCACAAACATCCACCTTAACAGCTAAAGCCATCATCTTCTAAATCTAAGCATTGTTTCACAAGTGCAGAGATCACAAACTGGGGATTCAGACTTGGCACCATTCAGCCAGCAGAACCAGAGCCCAGAGAATTCTCTCTCCTCATGAAAGAGTAAAAGAAGAATCCAATTAGAGCAACAAAGATGACAAGCTGAGCAGAGAGGGGTTAGAAGTTACTGGATAAGACTTGATCATTGCTTGATCAGGCACAGAGCTGAAAAGATGCTCAAGAGCTTGTTGTCAACACAGTTTGTGAGCCTGCATGTGTGGGAACAAGAAGACAAGCAAGTCAGACTTCATATTAAATGGTCTTAAGCACCAATGCTTGGAGCAGAACCAGCAAATTGAACATGTATAAACCACAGTAATAACTTGCCAAAAAAACTCAAAATGCATCAACAACTCGCATTCAAAAAGCTTTATTCTACTCCCCAGTTTAACCAGCTTCATAGGTGGACTGAGAAATGGAAATCATCTGTGGTTTACATATTCTAGAGAAACAGATGCCTCAGTTGCTGTTTTCACAGCACTTCCTTACCAAAAAAAAAAAAAAAAAAAAAAAAAAAAAAAAAAAAAAATCAAACCCATTTATGTATTCTTTTGTCAAGTAAGCTCTCCCCATTCCCTGTCACAACAAAAAAAAACCATAAAAATTGTTTAGTCATGATTAGTTTTCCAAGTACAGGCTTCCATAAAATACATTAACACTGGGAATGAATCTACTCCATTTAAAAAACAAATGCAGTAATATTCTACAGGGGGAAAATTATTTATAAAAACATTCTCTACTCATATACAATTTTCTACCATAAAGGGCTTTTCAGTTTAAAAAAGCATTTCTAAATTAGTAACAGCTGACATATTCATCTAGAAAAATTAAAAAATCACTAACACCCAAGGCACCTTAGTGAAGGGAGGTTTGTAAAGCAGTAAAACCCACCTATCAAGATGACAGAACTAGAAACTTGATCAGGTTTGACCTCCTACAACCACCAGGCTTTATAAGCCACTATGGGGTTAAAAAAAAAATCCAAAAAAAAAAGTCTACATGCTATTAGCTCTGGGATCTCCTGAGCACTCTCAGCACTAGACATATCTCACCTTTAACCATGACCTGTTCTGAATGAGAAGTCATTACTTACAAAAACATCTAGCCACTACAGAGGCAGGCTTTTGTGCAGCAACATTCTGGTCAGCAAACACCCCATAGGGAGCTGAGCAGCTTCTCTGCAGAAATACACCTTTCACCACATAAAAACATCTCTTTAATTTGGGTGACTGCAGCACACAACACCCCTGGTAGAAAGCAGGATTCCAGCCAGGACTGGTGGTGTATTAAGACCAAAAGCAAAAGCCTGAGGAGCTGCATAGTGAATATTGCTGTGTTGTAGGCAGGACAACTGCTTTGGTAGTGTCAAAAGAAGCAACCTTCAAGGAGCTATTTACAGAAGCTGATGCAGGAAGGAATTCCCAGTCCTGCACTGAAACAGTCAGCATTGCTTTGTCACACCTCGTCACCCACAGAACTTGCCCAGAGGCCACACTGGAAGCCACTGCCAACTGTGACTGCTTGTTCAGTTCTCACCTACCCTGACACTGCTGTCTGCTTGCTCATTGATATTCTCTTTACAACTAAAGTTTGAAATACACATTTCTTCTCCTTTCCCAAAGCCAGCCAGGTTTTTCACAGCAGCATCTTGACAACACTTGGTGAGGGATGGCTCACGGGCCCTGGAACGTGTGAAGGCCGCATTCCAAACTCCAGGCGTTTCACCAACCTGCAAGTGCAAAACCAAAGTCAGGGCATTTCTCTCTCAGTGTAACCATGTTCAGAATAACTGCTCACTTCCAGAACAAACCACTCAGCTGAGATGAGAGAACAGCACTCTGAGCACTGCATGAACCCATTCCTTAACTGGGCTGTGTTTTCACTGTAACACAGGGCTCCATTTCCCTCAGAGTAATGAACACTATCTTTTACAGGTGCTGGAATTTCAGTTTAGCATTGCAGCAGCAGACAGATGATCAGCTCATGCATATGTAAATATATGGCCCCTGAGGCTTTCTTGCAGGAGCTTTAATGAGGTTTCTCCCCAGGCTAGGAGAGCAACTGCAAGGTGGAACATTCCTTCTAAACAACACCACTGGGCACTGGGTACCAGGACAAACCAGCACAAGATTCTGACCAAATAATTAAGTCTGAAACAAAGTGTACTATAGGCACTTCACTTACCTAAACACAGAAACTAAAGAATGTGCAGTGCAGGATTTGCAGAGTTTAAGCAGACAGTGAATGGCAATTTGCAATGACCTTGCTGATTTCTTCATTTGATTACAAAAACACAACTGGTTCAAACATTCAGAGAAATGTGTACATTGAGTAAGGTAACTTCTTGTCAGCAGCTACTTAAAAACACATCTTAGCAACTCTAAAGCATTCTCAGTGGACCCACTATTCACCTTTTTTCCAGTTCTCCCACAAGTGAGAATCTTAACTATGATAAGGGAAGTTTCCCTACATGCCATAACATTCCTGAGACATCACTTGTACAAGAACATAAAGCATAAAATTAATTGAACCAATAAGCAAGAACTGTTGTACTTTGTCCTATTTAAACACTGATTTATAATAAAATACGTTTTGCACTTGCTTCAGATTTGAGGCATTCAAAACTTGATTGCAGCTAGTCTTCGAATTTCAGCAGCTAGTGACTCCAATTTTTAAACTGACCTGAAACATTCAAATCATAATCCTGAATAACTGAATTTCACATACTTTGAAAATGTCTCTATCAAAACAAAGAAATATCAGTCCCTAAGTTCCAACACCAACAGCAGTCACTAAGACACCAGCAGAGCCAGCACTCACCCTGTATCACACAGAGGCTGATGAGGACTCAGGCGTGTTTCAAGGACATCTCTGTTCATGTACATGGACACTGAAGGTCTGTTTGGAGACTGGTCATACACAAAGTTTCGGCAAGATGCAAGCTTGGACTCCAAAGCCTGAAGTAAACAGACGAGGTGAGTATCAGACTGACCATTCTCTTTCAGAAGATGGCAGTGGCACACCAAAATGGCACTGAAGTGTGTGGGTTTGAGGTATTTTTCTTTCTTTAAGAGTGAGCTGTCCAGTAGAGGAACCTGCTAGACTCCAGTGCCACATGAGTTCTGAATTTGTGAAGAGATGAAGACAGTCATCTGTCTAAAGATGAAACTCTGCTTCTCTAGGGAACTGATGCTCTTCACCAACAGCAACACAAAATCTTCACTTTCCTCAGAGAGATTTTTACATCTTTCTTACAAGCATAAATTTTCAGATTACAAAACATTCATATGAGCTATCAGCTTCCCTAAACATGTATTAGGTGGTACTCCAGAGGGAATGAGCCACAGATATCTTATTCTCCATCACATGCTCCCATTCTAGATCACTCCACCTTTATTGAGTTGCTTTCTGGCTGTATCAGTTCTGCAGCTCAGCCCATCAAAGCCCCATACAAATGTTTGTAACAACACAGCACCAAGGCACAAGGATGAAACACAAGTCATGGGATAACTTTCCCAACATCAGCACTACCTTAAATATCAAACTACAGCTTAGCAGGACATTAGGCCTTGCTCAAGACTACTGGACTCTTAAGGCAAACTTCCCCAGAAGCCTTTTGGACAGCAGGTACCAGCCTGCTAACTTCTCTGCCTTTCACGGGAACACATCCCTTCTCAATTTACTCACGCTGACTTATTTTTTCTGCACATGCACTTCCAGAAATTCGTAGAGGGAGTTCTTATCCCCATCTGGATTAGAACTCAGAAAAACAAGCATGGCCATTTATATTTGGGGATTGGTCAGAAACATTTGAAGTCCAGATCAAGCCCAAGGCCACACTTAGCTAACCTGGGGGCAAGAGACTCTGTTCAGTCTCCTCTGAACAGCAGTGCTGGCTGCAGTTTCCAAGAGCTCCAGCTTTCCAAAAGCATTGCCTGGCAGGTAATCACTCACCCCCACTTTTCGCAGCAAGTCTCCCACAATATTAAGTGCAGATATTCTTGCAGCTGGTGTGAGAGGGGTTGCACCATAACTGTCCTCAAGACCTGCAGGGTAGGTTAAAGAAGGATATTGTTACTCATGGAAAGAAAAAAATAAAATTGACCCTACTGTGTTAGAGAAGATGATTCTAGGAAGAAGATTAAAGATCACACCGGTTTTTAAAACCTTTCCCCTAAATCAGACCAACATCTCTGGGACAGTTGTCAACTAATAAAAAGTCCCAACAGCTCACATTATCCCTCATTATTTCCAGACAGTTCAAATCAACTGGAAATGAACAGACAATGAATAAACCCAAAAAAATCCCAGTCAATAAGACTGTGGTGATTTGATTTAGGTGACACTACACTACACACTGGATTCTGTGGCTAAAGGAGAAATGTAAAGAAGGGAGCAAACTACAGCACAAACAAGAGCAACAAATGGTATTTGTGAGCTGGTTCCCTGCCAGTCACCTCTCCTAAAGGTCCCAGGGGTGGGAATGCTGATGGGTGTCTGGCGCATTGCGGGTGTTGAAGGTACAGATAAGGAAGCCTGAACTGCAGTGTCTGTTCTTTCTGCTTCCAGGGGAGCTCTCATTGGTGTTTTGGGCTTCTCCTGTTTCTGCTGCACTGCAAGCTCTTGTCGTAGATCTGTGAAGGAAGCAACACAAAGCAAGTGTTGGAGTATGTAGCCACCAAGATAAGAACCAAAAAAGTTAATCTTTTGACAAAAGATTTTTCTCCTCACGGAGGTGAGGTAAAGTCACTTATCCTTGTAAAAGATTACTCCAGGCATATCTTCAATATCCAGATAACTAAAGGTCTTTCCAGGATTGTGGCTCAAGATGATTTAGCAGCACTAGTTCAGTTGCTATTACCTGGCTTTCATTTTCAAACCCTTTCAGGAAGCTCCCTTCAGACAGGGAATTAACTCCTTGCCAAATGTTACAGGCTGGTAAGCAAAGGCACATCAAATCCAAGGTGTGGTGACTTGGCGCACCTTGGCTACATTCTGGCTCCCTGCAAAGTTGAGATCCTACCTGTTGTACCTTTTTCTATCCTGGTTTCCACATGAAGGAAACTTGAGCTGAGGCCAGGTGGAAGCCACATCATTATCTACCCTAGAGACAGAGCACTTCAGTCCCACAGCCTGGCTGTAGCTTATGGATATCACTCAAGGGCACAGAATCCAAGATCTGAAAACAGATGTTTATCCAGATCCAGGGTCTCCCTCTTCTCACCCAGCCTTGTTGACAGATAACAAAAAGCCAGTGCATTCCAAGGCAACCAGAAGTCAGTCACAGCCTTCCTGTTTTACTTCCCCATTAGCGCTTCATTGGCTCCCTTTCCCACAGCCCAGGAAACAATGAGGTTAATGTGTATTAAAGCTGACCTTCCTGGGAAGCCACACCAGCACATCCCCCAGCTGGACTGGCTCAACTCCCTGAAGCCCTGATTAGGAGAAGGCTGGAACAGGCTTTTGTTCCTGTGAGTGCTCTGGAATAATGTCAGGAGTTCAAGGAGGGGGCAGAACGTTCTTCAGTTTCCTTACTTGTTTCTACATGTCAGATACCAAGTTTTAAAGAAGCAAAGTTAAAAGTCCAGCTCTAAGGCATATGGAGAGGACTGAACAGCTACAAAGCACAGGGAGTAGAAAAGAAAAAGATACAAATAACTTCTGTCTAACCTCTAGCTTCATCTTTCAGGCGCTGCACAGACTCCAGAAGGTTTTCTTTCTCATCCAGCTCACTCTCCAGAAAAGCATTTCTTTCAATAGCCTGGTTTAAACGCTGTTCAAAATCCTCCAGGGACATTATAGTGGCTCTGAAAAAGAGTGCACTAGGTGTCACTACCAGAGGACTGCAGGTAGGAGGACTCCCTCTCTCACAAGAAAATGGACACTTGCATTTTTGTACGGTTTGCTTTGTTTCATTATTTTTTTTTTAGCTTGTAATATATGAAAGAGTTCAGTCAGGGGAGTGGAAGAGATAAAAAAGTTATCACATTGCCCATCTGCAACAAATCTCTTCAACACAATCATCAAACAAGTGATAGTTCAGAATGGCAATGCTAATAAGTAGTGTCACAAACACCTCAGTGCCACCATGCTTGCACGACAGAATAGAGGTGGAAAAAAAAACCCCACAAAAAGCAGATCACCTTTTTGCTCTTTCCAAATCATCATTTTCTTGCTCAAGTTCTCGAATGTATTTCTGAAGCTGCTCTTTAATAGCTCTTGTCTGTGCCAAGTCATCTTCCAGCGCAGAGATTTGCCTGTATCCTTCAGAATGCTGCATTTCAATCTTTTCCTACTCAAAGGCAATCAAACAGCACATCAGGTACTTAGCAACACATGTTCTCTTCTTGAAGCATTGTCTGAGCCTTGAAAGGCAGAGACAGACACTCTGAAGATTTTTGAGAAACATCATTTTACCTATGGTAATACACCAACAAATTCAATTGCTCACACACTTCTGAGCTGCCAGCAGACAAGAGCTCTTCCTGTCACTCCTTATCAAACAAAAGTGCTGGGGAACAGTTCCCAGCATTCACAGCACAAGGCCATTCCTTGCCTCTCCCAGACAGCCTGACTCAGCACAGTTTCTAAGCAATACACAAAGCACGCAAGAGAAGCCACTTATTTTCACCCCTAATATGAAGTCAGGCAATATTTAGGAGCCAAATTAAGAAGAATAAAAAAAATAAATTCCAAGTGTGACCCTGTTACATGCTGCTGTGGAATCAGCAAGATTCTGCACTGCCCATGTGGCTTTATTAGCCCAAAGGAGGTTCAGAATTCTAGAACATTTCATGTACAGGTACACTTTTGGGAACCTAAACCAAACTCTGTCTCCCTCTACACCAGGTATACAAGGGTGCATTTAAGACAGGCATAGGCAGGGAGGAAATCTTAGCTTCCACATCAGATCTCTCTCTCCTGCACTGCCACTAAATGTGGAGTTAGTTCCACAGTATGTGACATGTTAAAGCTTTCCCATGTGACAAGGAAAGCTCCAGAGCACACTATTACAATGCTTTATACTCAACCACCTTGCTACCAGACCACTTCAACATGCCAGAGGTTTTTTGGAAATTCCAAGATTGCTGGGTAAGCAACATTCCTGAAGTGCTCCCCAGACAGAATTCAAGTACAAAACACTTGAAGTCACTGGAAAGAAATCCATGCACTGGAATTTCAGAACCATGTCAAGTAGTCTAGTGTGAATGATAATGTGAAGACAGCTATTTTAGCACATGAAATGCATAGACAAGGAGGAGGGCAAGAGATATCCATCCTGAACTAAGCAATCCTTATTTGACTGCAGTGTGGTGACACTGCTGTAATTCCAAATCTCTGAAACACAGTTAAGAGCCTCTAAGCTCCAAGAGGCAGATTACTTTCAGTTAGTTTCTCAGGACTCTCTAAGCTAACCCTGCAAAGCACCATTGCCACCAGTTTTTAGGTAGCGTGAGCTCTGATTTCCGAGGAGGAGCAGGCACACACACTGGGCTGGTCAGCTCAGAGCCACAAGCTGTGTGGGCCTGGCAAAGTTCACTGGTGCTGACCTAGATGCAGATCCCAACCCTCGATGGGCTCAGTTAACACTGCTGCTCAATAGCTTCATGAGATTACTGCTTTGCTCTTGAATTGATTCAGATAAAAGACCAGAACTGCAAGGTCTGAGTCTTTGTTTTTAGCCAATTGTAATAAACTATCAGCTGATCTGGCCCTCAATGGTGGCTCTGTTCCTTCACTGCAGGCTGTTACTGCAGTTTTCAGGCTGCATGAATAGCCAATTGTTGAATGGTTTATTACAAGCAGAATGTATTTTAAGAAAGTTATCTACTGGGAAGAATCATTTCAGATTTTCTAAAATATGGCTACCCTCCACTTTTTGAGGCTCTGTATTGCTTCCTAATATTTTCATTCCTCACTGTTTTGCCTAGTTTCACTGGCCCTTCCTCTCATTCCAGCTACTCTAGAGAAAGAAAATAATCTGCATACTCTGCTCCTCAATTAAATGAGCTATGGGTTTCATTTTTAAAACTTTTGTCTTCTCCCCAAACCCATCAGCTTCCATGGGTTTATGTGACTACCTGGAACAGCAGACCAATATTTCACATAACATGCACAACATCTAATATTCCTGAAGTGCAACAACAAGAACAAGAATTAAAGCAACATAAATACAACAAAACAAGTCTTGGAAGTCTTGCTATCAAAAAGCAGGGAGTGGAGGAAATGGCTAAGCTAGTGTTAGAGTGACAGGACATCTGCCTGGAACAGAAGAATATTTCCTTAAGACAGTAATTTGGACAACAGTTTAAACAAAAGGCATTGCAAATCTGGATTCATCCAGTGATTAATCACTTACACAAACACCCTCACTCCCAATAGCTCATTATTGCATCCAATTGAATAGAAGAAGTGTAATTACATTAATCTCTGCTTCCACAGAGATTGAGCTAGCCCTACAAAACAGTGTAGTATTTCTTGGGTGACTGTAACTCATCTGTAAACAAATGGCTAAATTCAAACTTTAAAAAGTCACACCAATTTCAGGGATAATTTTTTCCCAAATTTAAGAGAACTTACCAGTATTTCCTGAACCTGTCAATCAGCACAGTACCATCTCATCACTCTGCATACTCTAGATAGCTTCATTGTTCCCTAGCCACTGTGTTAAGAAGTCCCATCTCAATAAGTTCATGTTCTTTATGTTTTATAGTTCTGGAAGTTAATGCCTTTCTGCTGGCTCTTATTTTCACAGAATGCTAACCAAGTGCAAAAATAAAAACTCATTTTTCCCTAAGGACAGACAGATTCAATAACAAAACCAGGACTGAAACTGTTTTATCACTCTCAATTCTATGTGTTACCCACCAGCTGCTGCTTCCCAGCTTATCTGAAATGTCAGATAATAAATACACAACTATGTAAAAAGGGTTTAAAACTGAGTTTCCTTACGTAATGCAAAAACACAGCTGCAGTGTTTGTACTTTGATTGTTCTGAATATTATCTGTGACTGCATGATGCAGACAGCAAGAAAGCTATGAACAAAAGCACTAAATAGATGGAAGAAGGAATAAAACAGCAGCTCTCTTGTGTTCACACTCAGTCTCCACTCCACTGTGGACAATCTCCTCCCATCTGAAATCTATCCTGACACACAGCCACAACCTGTGCACAGGGCTCCAGGAATGCTACCAAGGAACACAGAATCCTCAGAGCAGACAACAGGCTGACATTTCTTTACTTTTCAAGACTTTCCTTTCTGCAGTCTTCTGGTCCATTTTTCTGTAATGCTGAGGTGACCCCACGGAGCAGAGTCTGTAAACACCTGCCCTGTTCCCCCCTGCGCTGAGGATGAGCACACCACGTGCACCAGCAGCTCTGACCTTCACTGACTCCAGCTCCATCCTCAGGCGGTTGTTTTCTGACAGGAGGTCTCTGTTCCTGGACTCTGTCTGCTGCAGCTGAGCCTCCAGTTCAGCTTCATACTCTCGGCTCCCCTCTTGGAATTCACGCAATTCCTCCTGGGTATTCTCAGCACTAGAGAGAAATTCCAGCAACAGAACTCATCACCATGAACAATGGAAACATCTCTTGTACAATCAAGGTAAAAACAACACTGCTCTTGAACACAGAAGGCTCTAAGCCCTTCTCTGTATTCAATAGGAAGAGAGAAACATACAAATGTTTCCCTGCCATGCATGGGAAGTCACCCCATAGCAAATTGGTAAAGAAATAAGTGCAAATAAACAGAAAAACCCCAGAGTCTGTCTTCACACTGTAGATGTTGAGGAGATGTGGCATCTCTTTAGTTTGCCAATTGTCCACTGCCATTGCACATGCATTCCATTATTCAATTCTATTATTTATTTGGAAATATAAAGAAAGCTGTTATTGATTAATAATAAAAAGTGAGAAACAGAGAGAAAGATGAAAGGAAATGTTTTATATTCTTGAACAATTCTATTGAAACAATCATCCAACAAGCTGAACAAGCAGCAATGAAAGAGCTGTGCTTTTGCATGAAGTGTTATGCACCTTATCCAGCCATTTGGAGGAATGAAGCCACTGCCTTACCACTGCTTGTATTTCATAGCCAACTCCTTCCAGTATCTGGTTTCCTCTTCCACTGAGCTGAAGTGATGGACTTCTGAGTCTTCCATAATGAATCCTCAAAGTCTAAAACTCCTCTTTCATTTTCCTCCTTGAAAAATTACACAGTCAAGCATAAGAACTCAGGCAGTGAGCAGCCTCATCCTCCTTGGTGCAGAACAGAACACCCCTCCTCCCACACAGTCACTGCTCTCCTGGAGACCAAACTAAAAGTCAGCCTTGACAGGACTCTGTCAGACAGACCATAAATGTGAAAGAATTCCTGCTAAGTCACTCTCCCCAGTTCTCCCAATGTGCTGCAGGCTTACACCACATTCCCAGCAGCGAGCACCTCTGGGTATACACCACCTTCAGCACCTCTGGGTATACAATCCCCAAACCTGAGCTGCAGCTGTGCCAGTGCACAGAGAACACAAGGGAAGGAAGATGCAGGCACAACTTCAGCTCCAAACACACTGCAATTCAACAACCCTAAAGACACCTAGCATGAAATTAAAGAGAAACTTCAAAGAGACAGAGACTAGGTACTCAAGATACTGATTTCTTGAGTTAACATTTAAAGGAACACCTAAGTGTTTTATGGACTTAACTGCTGGACAGGTGAAAAATTTCTTCCTAGGTCAACACAGACAAAGCTGCCCAACTTTAAACTTGAGCTATCAAAATCCATGTATGGCTACAAGATATCTGGATATCTCAGAGAGTCATAGGAGAAGGGAGGTTTTAGCAGGATACCACTGGCTGGGATAGGTATGCAGTTAAGATAGCAACAATCCAGACAATCCAGCTGTCCCTGTGCCAGCACAAACCCAGTCACAGGACACAGTCCCAAATGGGAATGACACACTAAAGAGCCACAGGGGAATCAAGTACCTTGAGCTGGTCCCTCCCACTTGAGGACTTAAGGATCTAAACACTACAATTAAATAAAATAAATGCCCTGTGATGTGTATGACACTCTCAGTTAAACGGGTCAGCAACAAACATCATTTCATACTAGTTAGTCTTGACAATGGAGAAACATCAAACCTAGTGTTCTGCATAATCTGCCCACGTCCAGTCTTGGGTGAGGCAAAGATTCCACTCAGACATTATCAATTTAACCAAATTGATACCAAATAAGATCAAGCAGAGCAAATAGGTGGAATTGAACAATTCAGGACAGTGACAGTTGTCACAAAACTGCATCATGGAAATCTAATGACTGAAGAAACACAGTTCTACCAAATTTCAATTCCAGTCCTGCTGAGCAAAACATTTCCCAGAGGTAACTCTGATGGAACAAAGAAGAAGGGATGGCTGAAGCCCTCAAAGATCACTTAGATGTCAGCCCTGTCTTCTACTCTTATTTCTGATACTCATAAAATGCTGGAGTAGACCCTCTGAGCAGCATGTCTTAGCTAAAGAAAATGTGCGTACACTGCACATTCATTGAATTCTATGAAAGAAAATATCTTTAACCTCTGTCAAGACTTTGCTCTCCAAAAAATTATCTGGTATAAACAGGTTTGAGTAACAGCCACCTACTTAGTAACTCTACTGAGACAAACCCAAGTAGCTCTTACCTCTGCTATGGACAAAAGCAGTCTGGCAATCTAAAGCCCAATTCTTACATACCCAAGCAGTGCCACAAAGCCCAATTCCTCTTCACAGCCCAAGTAATTACCAGATTATTGAGCAAGGAGTAAGCAGCGTCACAGCAGAGCGGGGCTGTGCCTGCATACCTCAGTGCACAGTATCAGCAACACACTCACAGAAATTACAGTGTTATTTAAAAGAGGAGTTGCCAGGTCAGGAGAAAAGTTACTAAGCCTTAGTTTTTATAACTGAGTTTGACACAAAATGTTCATTAGCCAAAGCTGTGTGTTCCTTCAAACAAACAAAAGCACTGTATAATGTATTGATACATTTCCAGCATAAGGTCTCAAGGCTGAAGAATGCACTCAGCAAAAAAGGAGGAAAAGGAATGTGAATAAGGAGTGATTTTTCCAAATTGTACTCTTGCCCATTTAAAAGAAAATCATGACCAAGCATAATTAACATTCTTGACCTAGGATAGTTTATGTCACATCTCCTCTGTTATTTTTAAGTGAACTGAAAATGCCTTTGATGTTAATAAGCATGTCCTTCTGCTCAAGGCACTGTGTACACACACTGATCCTTGCAGCACACTTGTGAAGCAAAAGAATCCAAAAAGGATTTTTTCTGACACAAGCATTATAATAAATCAAATATCTGTGTTTGGACAGACAACAAAAATAATTCAGGAAAGATAAAGATGAACTGCAAGATATCTTGCTCTGAAAAGCTTTCAAACAACCCTTTGGAACCAAAAGACAGCTTCCATCACCTTCAAAATCTTGAGTATGCTCAGATCTGGCTCCTGCATTTTTGTATTACACTTTGGAAGAACTAAAAGACTGTAGAAATTGGCATTTTTTGAGATTGTAGGGCTGCAAGGAAAAGAACTTTCCTTAACTGATCCACACAATCCAAGAGAACCCTGTGAACATTCACAGAGCACAAAGGGGTTGCACCCCTCAGCGCCAGGGATGTCTCTGTGACCATGAGATTATGGTATGGGCCCACTGAGGATGTCATCCATTAAGAGCTCAGTCTGCTTCGTGGTCACCATTACTAAATAGTACTTATAATTTAAAATTAATTGTTCAACTGCAAATACATGGAAGGACAGTGGAGCTGTACTTATTCCACAGACGTGGCTACTGTCCTGTGCCACAGGCACGTTTTTTGCTGCCACATTCAAGGAAGACCTGTTACTTTCCTTCCCTGCGCTACATCTTAGCTCAAACTAAGATAGGATTTTCAAACTAACCACGATGAATACATACTGATACTGAAAAGAAAACTTCCAAGTTCGAGACAAGGTATTAAAGCTTTTTTAAACTTTTTTTTCTGAAATTTGTCTAAGAAGAGTGCAAATAAAAACCGTGGAAGTCTTGTTAAACTGCCTTAGAAAGGATAGGGCTATGACTGGTTTTCCCCTGCTGCCTTCTCCCCTTGATTTTTAACAGCTTGAAGACAACATGCAAAATGCCTGAAGAGAAATTAATCACGAACTCCTCGTTGTCTGGGCTCACTACAAAAGCAGAGAGAGCAAAGGCGGGTAAAGGAAGTTTTAGAAATGCTTTTTTAAACACTGAGAAAGGTGGAAAAAACGCGGAGAGAAAGTCGGAGTCTGTAAGAGGCAAACACTGTAAGAGGCAAACACTGGCTGCACCTTACTTGTTTTCACACATATGAGGCCAGAAGAGACATCTGGCCAGGCTTCCTGCCTTGTGCAGGCAGCACAAGCGCTGGTCCCAGGCATTACAAAGCTCCACATCATGCAGGAAGTGGAAGCGATCATGGGTGGGGACTAGAATTTTGCAATAAAACACGGCAGCATAAACGTTGCGGAAAACAATTTCATACCAGTGACAGCAGAATTGCAAAATTCCTCAGGAAAAGGCAAGCATCAAGAAAAACAACACACAAAATTATCGAAGGAACTTCAGTTTGGGAATCAGTCTGAATTCACCCAAACTCATGAGGGCCCCTAGATTGTTTCAGTCCTAGAACAAAGGACTCAAAACGACCCCGATACTGAACTTTTTTCTTCACAACAGAATATTTAGCTCGGTGAACAATATTGGCCTACCTTTGTAGCAACGTCTAATGGTCCAAGTCAAGGAAATTCATATTGTAATAAAAAAAGTGAAACAGTACCACAAATACTACTGAATTATCCATGACAGAGATGATGAAGCTCCTATTAGACATTATTTTCCTAAATGTAAACCAAAACAAACCAGCTCTTGGCTCCCGAAAAGTAGCTTTCCCATCCTTTGAAATTCAGATTTGCTTAAAATATTCCCCTCGAAAGGGTCTTCCTGTAACACATGGGCCTGTTTTCTTTTGTTTAAGCCATACAAAAGAAAATCACCACAAAAGAGAAAGAAAAGGGAGAGGTCACGGGAGCACCAGGATTACTACAGAATCCCAGAGCCAGCACTGAAAAGAGTTAGCGGCTTCTCCGGGGCTTCTCTACTGAAAGGCTGAATTCAGCAAAACCCTCCTCTCCTCAGTAACCAGTCCAGCTCCCAAACTTCCAACTCTCCAGTGACTCTTGAGGAAACCCCACACTATTCTCCACTGGAACGCCTGACCTTGATGGTTCCAGCTGCAAGCCAAGAGGTCAGCGGGGCAGCGCTCCCCGATCCCATTCCCGTGCGGAGCACCAAGCCGGGCAGGGGCTAAACGAGAGGGCACGGCTCCCACGCTCCGCTCCCCGCCCCACCTGCGCCCGCACGAACAACTCCAGAGGCAGGAGGAGGTTCAGGTCCACGCGGGGCCGCAGCCGGCCAGGGTCCCTTGGCCAGGTTCCCGTGTCCCCCCAGCCCGGCCCCGTCTCGGTCCCGCTGCCCCGGGCCGTGCCGGGCTCTCACCGCGCTCCCGCCGCGCCCGCACCGCCGCTCGCGGCCCGGCCGGCGCCGCCGCCCCATTGGCTGCCGGTCACGTGCGGCGGGGCGCTCGGCCAATCAGCGCCGCCGAAATGCGCTTCGGAAACTTTGGTGACTTTCAAAAGGCGCCGGGGGGCGGCGGCCGTGCCGATCTCGATCTTTTTGCCGTTCCTAGTCCCGTTCCCGGTCCTATTTCCCGTCTGCCTTGCTCACCACCCCCCCACCCCCGTCCATGTTCAAGGACCTACAGTCACACGCACAAGGCTCCACATCTTCTGAGGTGTTAAGCGTGTAAACCAGCACGCGCCGTAATTTTAAAGGCGAGATTTACCATAAAATTGTCTAAAAGAGGAAAAGCTTTACATTAATCCTTTTTTTTTTCCCCTCAATTCAAAAGACCTCTGCTGTAAAAGCAAGCAGCGAGACAGCGCCGGTATCTATTTTTAACGCCAGCCCAACATCTCTAGCCCAAAGTGCCCTTTTCCCGACCAAGGACAGGTTTCTGTGTCGCAGTCTATGAAATATTAGACACTTCCACTCATCCCCATCCCGGCATGATGTCACCATTGCAGGAAACTGCGGCATGGGGCAGAGCTGGCTGCAGCCCCTGAATTCCCTGCCATGCCCCCGCCGACAGGATCGATAGGAAGGGACCCGAGCTAAGCAGGGACTTTCTCAAGCGCCCCAGGTGTGCTCCTACCGCCCGTGCACACAAACACTCGCTCATTAGTGGTGCCTGGCATTTGTTCGCGGAGCCAAAACAAAAACACAAATTATCGCACGTGTATCACTGCGGCCCGCACAGGCAGGGCCATGTGTCACCGGGTGTCACCTCAGCCCCAAAAAGCAGTGGGATGGGCTCCCACGTGCCCATCCCGGCCCCAGCTTCGTCTACCTCTGATGTAACACCGGGCCTGGAGCACGGCCTGGCTCTGAAAAGACTTGTCTAAACTGGAAATACACCTCTCCCAAAGGCTCTGTAAGGCTGGCAATATAACTAAGAGGATGGATGCTCTTCTATAAATATTGCACTAGAAGGAATCTGTCCATAGCTCAGATAACTTTAACTGAGAAGGGTGACAAAAACTAATCTACTTTCTTGTCAGACACTCAGCAAAATAACTATATTTCCAGTTCAGATGTTCAGCAGAAGTAAATGGAGACAAACTATCATAAACCTATGAACAGAAAACTAAATAAGGCATTTAAAAAATTGGGTTAATAGCATTTGCAGTTCTGTCATTACCCAAGAATGTTTTTATTATCAGATAAGTTGCAGAAAATAAACCATATGCTATTGTAGTATGTTGCCAGTAATTAAAACAAATTATACATTGTTCACAAGTTTGGGACAAAGGACATTTTACTTCAACATTTTAAGCAAATTTTTGAGAATAGTATGACTACACAGATTATGTCAAAGGTACAGCTGAGTATTTTTGATATTTTTTATCTTGAAATATTTGTAAAACACAGCAAAATTTCTCAGATTTCAGAGGAAGCTGAGAGCCTCTCAATGAATTCTGAAACAGTGAAACAGCACCCTAACAAATGCCAGGGGCTCAGAGGCACTACCAGAAGCACTACTGCACAAAAACAATAAATATTCTTTAAAAATGGTTACTGTAATGATTGTGGCTGCCTTGTTTGCAAGCAGAACGAGAAGATTTGTCTATTTCAAAATTAGCAGAGGAGGAGAAATTATTTTATGCATTTATTTTTAGTTTGCTGGTTAATAATTAATAACTGGCAGATCTTTGTGGTGCTAGGATTCATGGGCTGGTTATTTTAATGAGAAGGCCACACTGATTCTTCCACAAAAACTAAGTAGACAGAAATTTATCCACTGTAAATTCTGGTAAGGTTGTAACACCTTATCTTTTGGCAATTAACATCTGTTGGGAAAAAAATACTTGCTTTTCTTAGAGAATTAAATAACTCACCACAGCACCCACTCCATGGATGGAACAGGAACTGCTCACTAATTGTCATTACAAACTACTGAACTGCTTTTTTTCTTCAAATGAATTACTGACACCCATAAAATGTGACAAACATTTTAGAATATCATATGGAAATATTGCTGTCACTGAAGGGCAAGTATTTAACAGCAATAAATCCTTTTTTCTGTCTCTTTAAAGATGTTATATAATTCTTTGCAATCTGTATATGCAGAATCAGATTTTCACATACTTAAGCAAGAAACAGATTCTCACTACTTTAAAAACCTTCTGATATCTCATACTGACACGTTTTTGGTGAAACTGTCAAATGCTCATTAATAGCACTGGTTTATTAAGCAGAGCAGAACACAGCAGCTCTCTCAGCCTTGGCACACAGCAGTGACACGCCCAGTGACCCTGGCAAGCCTGGCTGTGGCTCTGAGCTTGGTCACCAGGGCTTCTCCTTGCTGCTGGCTGCAGTCTTTTAGGCCAAGGTGCAAGTAAATTCCAGCTTAGCCTAATACCATAATTATGATCAAAAGACACTGAGGCACTAAGAAGCAGATGCCACCCTGTGCTGTCACTAACCTCCCTCCTTGAGGGGCTCAGCCACGAGCTGAGGAGCAAGCCCAGCCCGGATGCCAGGATTGGCTGCATCACTTTGGCCCAGCCTTCCGAGGGAGCTGTTAAACCGTGAGACAGAGCCGCATCTGTAGAAAGACAAGAACAGGAAAATTAGAAATAGAGGTAGGGTTGTTAAGACAAGCACTATTAGCCACACAAGGATTCAAGAGGAAAAATACCACACTGGAAAGTTATACAATCCTGAAATGAGCAAAGCCCAGTGACCTCTAGTGAGTTGCCAGTGCCACCACATCAACAGAGCAGTGAGCCTGAGTGGATGCCCACAGCTTTCTTGATGCTTCTTTGGCCAGCAGACTTCAGGTGCTTTGTCAAGGGGTGGGGACACACAAATGCCTAATCCAGTGGGTTCTTGGAAGGTTGTTCCTTTTATTTATTAGCCAGTTATTGCTTTGTATTTTCAAGCTGTGTACATCTGACTTGGGGAATAGCTAATGATGCCCAAGGCACCCAGACAAAGCACGGAGACGTCAGACATGTCTGTTAAAATAAGCAAGCAGCAGATTTCTGGAATATCTCCAGAGAGGGAGACTCCACAGCCTCTCTGGACAATCTGTCCCAGGGCTCGGTCACTCACAGGGAAGAAGTTCTTCCTCGTGTTCGGGTGGAACTTCCCGGGCATCAGTTCCTGCCCGTTCCCCCTGTGCCATTGCTGGGCCCCGGGAGCAGAGCCCGGTCCCTGCTCTGAGCCCTCCCTGCAGGCACCTTCACACATTCACCTCACGGCTCCCGCGCTGCCTTACGGTGGAGGCTGTACGTGTTCTACCCGAGTCTGTGTGTGTTTTACCCGTGTTTGTGCGTGTTTTGTGCGTGTTTTAGCCAGGATTCTCTGTGTTTTACCCGGGTTTGTGCGTGTTTCACCGCCCTCGCACCGCTCCGGACCCGCCTCACGGCCGCTGCTTTAAAGGAGGCAGGCGCGGGGCATTACGACGGCCGGCTTTGCGGCAGCGCGCTGCTTTGCGGCGCGCGGCGGCGCCTGACGGCAGAAGGAGCGGATTGGGAGGAGGGAGGACAACAAAGGGCCAGAGGGGCCGCGGCGGCGGCGGGTGCTGGGCGGCGGGGCCGGCGCAGGTGAGGCGGCCGGAGGGGCACGGCCGGGCCCCCGGCAGCGCGGGGCTGCTGCGGCAGCCAAGGACCGGTCCCGCACGGCACGGCCCGTCCTGCGGCCGGAGCTGCGCCGCCTCGGCCCGGGGCGGCCGGAGCCCGGCAGCGCTCTGGGGCCGGGGGCGGCGTGGGGAGGGTCGGGCTGGAAGCGCCCCGGGAGCCTCGGGACAGAGGGGGTAAAGCGCGGGCATGTGTGGTTAATGTCACGCTTACTGTTTTCAGTTATCATGTTAATTCCGAATAAACCGCTGCTATCAAACACATGCAAAAGTAACGTACTCTAGAGTTGTAAAACTTAATGAACTGGATGTTGTAGGCAGCATAAATTTTGGGTAGCTGGAATTCGCGTGAATAAATATTTCTGCTTAAAAGAAAAAGTAAAACTTCTTTCGAGGTTAAAAACAATGCAGAGGGAAATGTAGTGCCATGTAATGTGTTCTATGGTTATTGTGTTATTAAATACAAAAGAACCCGAGGGAGTGTAGTCTAATGAATGCAGCGCGGAGTTGGAGGGTAAAATGCTTCATTGCCAATCATTGTTTTTCTGGTACTGAGCTTTTAGGTTGCTTTGTGGTTCTGTAAAGCTAAATTGATGTGCAGTAGGGCAACTTAAGGAATAGCAGAATTATTTGTAAGTTATTTTAGTAATTTGAAGCTCTGTTTAAATGTTAAATACTGTGTGCTTAATACGGGGTGTTGTGTATAGGTTTTCTTAACCAATGGAAAATCAGTGAATACACAGCTCAGTTGTTTCAGCCAAGTTCAGTTGCACCTGTTGTGTATTTACAGTAGAGCTGTTCTTGCTCCCTGGATCTCCTCTCTAGTAGAGTACATTGAAAGTTTGGGGGTACTGTTTTATGTCAGCAGCTGTGTGCCTCCAGTAATGCCATGGACTTCAAGGTGTTTCTCCAAAGACTGGTTCTTCTGTGCTGTAGGTTATGAGGAGCATTCCTGTGTTAAAAAGGGTAGTTGAGGCCTTGGCCATAGGCATGATTAAATTTAAGCTAATCAATGCAATTTCACTGATAGAGCAGTAGTGGAATTCTTAAGACTGCCCTGATTTTTCTCTGTCTTGCTTTAAAGGTTATTTAAAGCATGCTTTTTGTTTTTTCCTCCTAGCAGGTGGGAAGAATGAAAGGAAGGGGGGATGAAAGGATGTTGAACCTTTTTGTTTGGCTGTATGATGGAAGGAAACAGGACAGAGAACCTCTGCAATAGATCCTTGGGATGGCTTCAGAGACAAGAGAATGATGCTAAGCCATGGCTCTGGAAGCTTTCTAATTGCTTTTCTGCTGCTGAGAAGGCTTTGCCTTGTAGTGCAAAAACGGTAATTTCTGCCTGCCCTGAGAGGGTGCTTGGGCTCCCAGTGCAGAGGGGCTGGGGGCTGACTCCAGGGGCGTTACTGACAGGGGGTGGGGAGGGGAGGAGGAGGAGACAGCAGCTGCCAAGGTGAGTACAAAACCTGCCTGGGGGTTTGGGGCCTTGGGTTGTGTTCACAGCTCTCACAGCAGAGTTGGTGAGAAGGGGTAAGCTGCTTTGCTTGTCAGGCTTTCTTCTGCAAGCTTTGGGGTAGTGCAGCTGGCTGCCCAAAAGGTGTGTGAGGAGCTTCTGGGGAGCTCTGCCAAGTTGTTGCTGAAGAGTGGAGTGGGGAGCTCATGCTTCCAATTGATCTGTTTAGTTTTCAGGCAAATTTAGCTCTCTGAATTATTATTATTATGTAGCTACAGCAATTGTGGGTACTGTTCTTCACAAGGTCCTAATTTTCCCTTGTTTCCATTTCTTTAAATGTTCCTTTAATGTATGTAATTCTATGCATTTAAGATGCAAAGGGCTGTGGATTAGAAGGAGTAGTACAACACAATTATGTACTTGAGCAAGTGAGCTCCAACTGTTAAAGAAAACTCTTCAGACACATGTAATCTGACTAAGTAGACATAAGAGAAATGGATGAGCATTTGCTGTTTTCATGTGTTGAGGGCTAGGAAGAAAGCTGCCATAAAATCTGGAATTTAGTATGTAAATCAGTTCCAGACAGATTTTTGGCTGAGTGTATCTTCAAGAGATGTAGCGTCAAGTAGAGAGGAATGAGTAATTAATTATTCATTCATGTGTAGTAGGAAATGCATTAAATTCAATTTGAAAAATAAAAGTTGTTTAGAAGTTTGTAGCAATGTTCTATCCAGATAACCTCTGCTGACCTTGACTATTCTAATTCTTTTAACCTTGCTTGGTTTTCACTGCTTTCATTTTAAAAAACTCTTTTTGTCTGTGCATCTCAATATCTTAAATCAGAGTAAACGAAAAACACTTAGTTATTGTGAAACTTTAGCTTTCTTTGGCCTCTGCTCTATTACCTTCTTGATGTAATTTCTAATTTTAAGTCATAAACTTTAATACATTATTTTCACAATTTTAATAAATTTTTAATATTTATTCAAGCTAAAATATGATGACTTACAAATGTGCAACTTGTGAAGTGATTCTCTCAGCCTTAGCCTAACAGTTTTCTGCTTTTCTGGTTCTGTTTTGTGGACTCCTTGCTGTTTGGTTTATAGCTCTCTGGGTTTGTTGCTTCCAAAGTCCACTGATACCAGTATACCCAGGGCTGGCACATGTAACTGGCATGGTTCTCTTTAATATTTTACATGTTCAGTCAGTAAGATAATAGTAGTCATAAAGATAGCACTTTAAATCTAAAATCATAATAGTCTAAAAATACCTGCTTCTTACCCTATAAAATTGTTTTCTTCACGTACCTGAATGTAACTGAGCTTTCATTTTCCAGAAAGATTACATGGAGAACAAGAAAGCTGCTGTAGAATTGAAGGATGCTTCATCTCCTCATGCCGGCTCTAAATTGTTTCCAGCAGTGCCGCTTCCCGATGTTCATCCTCTTCAGCAACAGCAACTACAGCTTTCCCCTGGCCCCAAAGTAAGCTGCTGTGCTCATGGCTCTGACTCTTCTTGCACTCCACAAATGCATTGTGGTGGTGGTGGAGGTGGGAACCTGATTCACCCTGGCACAATATTAGACTCAAAAAGCACTGGGACGATAACTTGTCAAGTAGGGTCAGGATTTGCTTATCAGTCTGCATCTTCACTGAAGAACCCTCCAGCTAGAAGCAATTTGGCAGGAATTTCCAGTGAGTTCTCTGGTATGTGTGTAGAAAACAGTGTATCTTCCTGTCAGCATCTGGCCTGTTGTGGAAAACTCCATTTTCAGCCGTGTCACGGTAACGTGCACAAGCTGCATCAGTTCCCAGCCCTGCCGAGCTGCCCATCCTCTGGCTATTTCCCCTGTCCTGAGTTCACCACTGGGGCTGCGGGGCACTTGGACGAGCACGTTGCACAGCCGGAGCTGCCGCCACGCGTGTGCGCCAACCCTCTGCACCTAAACGTGGTGCCCCCCGTGTGTCTGAAGGGCTCTCACTACTGCACTGACTGCTTGAGCAAGGTTTGTACACCCCACCTTTCTCCTTCCTTACTCTGCTGCGTGGTTCGTGTCAAAAGTGTGTAGCTTGAGCAAAACATCAGCTCCTGTGGGTGCAGCTTGCATCCCCCTTGTTGGTGATCCAAATGTGCAGACAGCCTTTTGGAAGCTGAGCTCTTTCCTGAGGTAACATTCAGTGCAATGGGAAGACAAAAGAGCTGTCACAATGTTCAGTCTACAGGGGATCTGTAATGTACTTGAGTGGAGTTCTAACTTCTTTCAAATCTAGTCATCTCTTCTTTATAGCTCCAATTAAACTGTTCCATGGTAGGGACTCTGGGAAAAGGCTAACAGCAGTTAAGATGTACCCTTGGGCAGCTGATCAATAAAAAGCCATTTGTAAGTCAGGCAATACATCTTATGCTACAGGGATGTTCTAGTCTTGGTGTGATAGATCTTAGTTCAGTCTTCCCAAATTGTAATTTATACTTTAGTACCAATTTAGTAAAATTCAGAACCCTTTAGAACTGTGCTTGACTATTACTAGGAATTTCTAGTGAAATAATATACTCAACTTTGCAATATCTGTTACTTAAACTTCTAAGTTTAAGTTTCTGATATAAAAGTGGGTTATATTTAGTTAATTTTAATGAACTAAATGGTCAATTCAACATATTTGGAATTAGCACACCTTCTACTCTCCATGTGCAGGTTTTGTATACTAGATATTTGGGTTTTGTTGTTGTTGTTTTTTTTTTTAAGGATACATATTAGTTCTAGTTAAAGGTGGCATGTCTTGATATGTTGAGTTTAGTAGAACCTTTCCTTGCATTTGGAAATCTAAAGCTGAATGTGCTTTGATAGAAGCTTCCTTCATGCTATTATACTGTTGTTAATTAGCATTGTAAAGGACATCTGAACTGGCATTTGTTGCAGAAAGGAAACAGTGTTTGTAGCATGGAATAGCATGTGTTAATATTGTATACTAAATGAACATGTATTCTGAAAAATTGTCCCAACAGCCAACCAGAAACAGCCTAGTTGATGCTGCTAAAATCTGGCCAAATATTCCTCCTCCAAGTGCACAGACTGCACCTGTTCCTATCCCAATCTGTAATGGCTGTGGAACCAAAGGAACAGGAAATGAGAAGAGTTTGATACTGGCAAGCAGCCTTGGCAAATCACCACAGAAATATGGTAAACCACATTTGTTTGAAACTTCCATTTAGTGGATGTTCTCCTTTTAGATGCTGTTACACAGCAAGAGTTCTCTTAAATTGCGCTATTATCTGGAAACTTCTAGAAAGTCATAGAAGACTAAACAGTAAAAGAATACCTTGTGTCTGTTTCGAAAATTCAATACTTGGTTTTACTACTTGTTTTGACTACATAGCCAATTTACTGTATTGTTTACATAGAGTTTTGATTTTACTATTATTGTTTTTACTGTTTTAAGAACTAGAAAAAGAAATTCTGCTGACTTGGAAGCTATTTTGTTCTGGTGATGTGTAAAGAAATTATCTTCAGCCATATTTGTAAAGCATTTTCATAGTCTAGTGTCTGTTGTCACTCCTTATGCAGTAAATGTGTAACATTTATAATTCTCAAGTGTTCTTAAGAGGAAAATACTGTGTGTAATTACTTGATCTTTCTGCAGTATTAGTACTGCTTCAACTACAAAACCATATCTAGTATAAAAGTTATAAACTTTAAAGTCACAGAATATTAAGAAATTGAGAGTTTTACTGTTACTTTAAAACTGCCTCTGTTTTAAGGTGAGACACATAAATCAAGTGTCTTCTACCAAATGCCATTCCAGTGAATCTTTCAGGTACCCAACCAACATACTCACAAATATGATTGTCAGGTGTGCCTTATTTTAAATTCTAGGTAACATTAATTTGTAGCTTGTTTTTGAACTGTGAGGATTCTGTGTTGTTCCTCATGTTTCTTTTCAAGTTGTTTTGCGGGGATGGAATGGTTACATAATGTTAGTTCAAAATTTAAATATATTTTCAGAGTGCTGAAACACCAGCTTAGCCTGCAATAGCAAAAATTTTATAGTTCACTCTCCTGAGCTGTAGGATATTTTGTTAGTTCTATATTGCCTTGATTTTTCTCTAATCACCATCATGGTACTGATCATCTCATCCAGTTTTGTTTAGATTTCTTATCTAATCCACAATGTAAATTTGAACAGCTTCCATGTTTTGCTTCTGTTACTGATACACCATGAAGTGTTACACAACCTAAGACAGATTTTGTGTGGCATTTGGTAATTTTTTAAAAATATTTTACTTGATTGTTTGAGAGCTTAAAAGTAAAGTTGTCTTGCATCTTTATCTTAATCTGACAGTGACTAAATTTTTGTTTAAGACTGATTGTTTGTTGGATTCTTTAAGAGAGTACAACTGAGCTTGCATTCCTGGGAGTGTTGTTCATAAAACTTCCCATGTGCAAAGATGATATTATGCTAAGTTTAATGTTTTCAGCATTTGGAAATAAAAATGAGCTGTGTTCTCATGCCTGCACAGGGTCCCCAGAAGTTGCAATAACAGGCCAGGTTCTGGAAAACTTGCCCCCCATTGGAGTCTTCTGGGATATTGAGAACTGCTCAGTCCCCACTGGCCGTTCAGCTGTGGCAGTTGTGCAGAGGATTCGCGAGAAGTTTTTTAAAGGTCACAGAGAGGCAGAATTCATCTGTGTGTGTGACATAAGTAAAGAAAATAAAGAAGTTATTCAGGAGCTAAACAACTGCCAGGTATCCAACCAGCACCAGCTTGGTGTTCTTGCTTGAGAATTTGTGTACTTTGAATGTGCCAAGATTGATTCATATTCATTAAAGCTTTGTTTGCTTCTGTGGGTTTAGTGTATCTTCAGTTTATGGGTGGGGTCTCTAATAATGATTTCATTTATTTTTGCTGCTGTGATAGTTTTTAAAAGTGAATCTGCATTCTGTTATCTGTAGGTAACTGCTTTAGCTTTAGTTTTCACAGGAGAGTGTTTATCTCCTCCAGTAAAATGTGGTGGTGGGGTTTTTGTTATCCTTCATATCTGTGATCAAATGATTAACCTAAAAGAGCTGTGAAATTAACTTTTACTTTGTTGATGAATACTGTGCTGATTGGTAAGGACACCTGTAGATCAGTGCTATTGTTTGGAGTACCTTTAACACTACATATATTTTCCATTGATACCTTCTGTTTCTTGGTATTTTTTATAACTTTTTGTGCTGATTTCTATGTTAAAAATTTCCACCCTCTAAATTACAGATATGTTAATAGGTTGACAGTTTTTTGGAGTATTTTTGAGGTGTATGAGTTCTGATCCTTAATGCAGAACAGCAGAAGTCACCCCAAAGACACTGCTGAACAACTAGGGTTGAAGTTTAGTGCTCACATCCCTATGTATTCTATTCTGTGCATGTGTACATTAATTTACCTAAATTAAAAGTGCATGCAAGAGCTTGTATTTTAACTTTTTTTTAAATTCCATTGAAGTAAGCACAATTCACATTGAAGCTTTTCTTCAGAGTGTATTTGTATTTCCACAGGTGACTGTTGCACACATCAATGCTACAGCCAAGAATGCTGCTGATGACAAGCTCAGACAGAGTCTTAGGAGATTTGCTGATACACACACTGCACCTGCCACCGTGGTTCTTGTGTCAAGTAAGTGTTTGTGGTACTTAGCTACAGTGCTGGCTCTAATTCCTCTCTTCTGTAGTATTTTTACATATGGCACTATTTTGATTTCCAAGGGTGGTGTTTGATCTTTAACTGAACTGTTGAAGAAATCTTAATGTCAGTGGCAGCAAAGGAAAAGCGGGGACAGTAAGATGAGAACTTGGCTCAGTTCAGTCACTGTTATGATTTGATGCCTTTTTGAGTGTCAGTAGTTATGTGTGTGACTACTGGCTAAAGTTAGCTTCAGCAGGATGCTCATAAATTAAAACTCATGGAGTTGTATATATAGTCTGAGCAAAATGCATGTTTTTAATTCTCACAGCAGCATATTCTATATTATACAGTTAAATCTGCAATCCACTCAGCTGTTGAATTGCTGTGTGTTGGCCTTGGGTTTCTCCCTAAAGCTAAACAAATGTTTGAAATAGAAATACCCAGTACCAGTCCAGTGCCCTGCTGATGAATTGCTACAAGCTGCTGTTAAAAGGAAGCCCTTGTCTTGAGACTGAATGTGAACTGCTGATTTAAATAATGGCTGAGAAGCCTTGTAGCTGTTGGTGCTTTTTCGTTGGAAATTTCCAATAAGAAATAGAACCTGTTGAGTGAGATTTATGGGTTTTTTTCCTTCAATCATATGTTTTAGATTTTTCAAGTGTTTCCTTGCCTGTTTCACTTTTCCCTCTCCAGCGGATGTGAACTTTGCTCTGGAACTGAGTGACCTGAGACATCGCCATGGTTTCCGAATCATTCTGGTACATAAAAACCAAGCTTCAGAAGCACTCTTACATCATGCCCATGAACTTATTTGTTTTGAAGAATTTATTTCAGACTTGCCACCAAGGTTACCGCTGAAAATGCCGGTAAAGATTTTAATTCTTGATGCAGCAGACATTTCCAAGTGTCAAATTGCAGTTTTTGTTGTAATTTAGGACGAGAGCAGGCTGATTTAACGTGTGCGTTAATTATGATGGGGAATGTCTCCTGTGTATTTGGCCACTGTCTGTATGTCAGTTACTGAATGTTTGCTTTCTGCTTTCAGGCAGGAGGAGTGAAATACTAAATGGGAAAGTAGTTAACTAAAAAGTGAAATAGTAAAGGCACAATTCTTACACTATCTGGGAAAATATTTATTGGTATCTTACTTGCTTTTCTTTACCTTGCAGAAAGTTTGGGTAAGAACTCAGCTGTGCATTAGGACATCTTAGTGATGCATTCTTAAGTTTTGACTGATTGTGTCTTTTCTTGGGTTTTTGCCTTCCTTGGTGATTCCCTCTGGATATGTTGTGGTGTCTTATGACTTTTTCTTTCTTGAAATAACTTCCTGACCTATGCTTTCACATGCACGTATAGAATATATAGGTTATTGTATAGTTAACAATGGTGCTTTCTCTCTGGAGAAGAGATAGGGACTCTCTAGTCTGTTCTGACTTTAAATTATATTAGAGATGGAAGTTTGAGGATCTATCCTGGTATGAGAGTTTTTCAGACAAATTGAGTGCTGCAAAAGGAATGACTTGGTGATGGGACGGGGGTGGTGGGAGGAGGGCACAGTCACCAGAACCAGTGTTAGAACTAGTGCTTTTGAACCAGAGGGTGTTCTGGCATAATCAAATTAAAATCTTCCTCCCTTTTAACAGGCTTGTCACACACTGTTATATGTCTATAATCTGCCAACAAACAGAGACAGCAAAAGTGTCAGCAATCGCCTGCGGCGTTTGTCAGACAACTGTGGAGGGAAGGTGCTGAGCATTTCTGGGGGCAGCGCAATTCTCCGCTTCTTAAACCAGGAGAGCGCGGAACGGGCGCGGAAGCGAATGGAAAATGAAGATGTTTTTGGAAACAGGATTGTAGTGTCTTTCACTCCCAAAAACAAAGAACTCAATGAAACAAAAAGCTCCGGCTTTGTGGGAACTGATAAGGTCAAGTCTCCCAAAAAAATTAACAAGAACACAAAGCTGTGCCTCCTCAACAAAGATTCAAATGATCAGTCTGCTGGTACCAAAGGCTCTGCTGGGAGGGGATTCCAGATTCATGGATCTGTCATCAAATCCACAAATGTCAAAAGTTTACAGGTATTGTTGTTCTGCCTCGTTCCCTATTCTTTCTTTTCCTTGTGTTCTGAGGATTGCTTCTGTTACTGCTTTAACTTGTCAGTCCTAATAAATGAATAACTGTAATGTGTGGTGACATTCCTGAATGAGAGCTGTGTCCATCTGCTTGGGAAGCAGACACTTAATGCAATGGTGATTGTTGTCCCCTCTCCCTGCCACATTTTTGTCAGTTTGGAAATACTGCTGGTACCTGCTCTCAAATTCTAGCCACTTTTGACTTTTGCACCAGTGATGGGTAACGTGTAGAGTGATCCATTTTGCTTGTTTTAAGGAGAGGTAGGGTTAGACCTATAGTGTAGCAAAATATTTCAATTAATTAGCACTGTCTTCAGCCACAGAAAATCAAAAATTCCTTGTTATGAAATACCAATGAAAACACTATTAAAGAAAAAAATGGTCAGCCATCTAGCCTTCCATCAGAAAGAAGGCCTCTGGCAAGGGATGAGTGGTGCTTTGATGTTGACCTTTTTTATCTGTTTCACATAGGAGCTGTGCCGTCTTGAATCAAAGAATGTCAGTAGAAATACTGAAAACCAGCAAGAACGTTTAAGAGAACAAATTCCTTCTCCTCAGAGTAACTCTAATGCAGCAATTTCCGTGTCTCTGGCAACCAAAAAAATGGGAGCAGGAGAATCATCCTCCAAAAATAGTCAGAAGTATGTGTAAGAATAAAAAAAGATTCAGACGTTACTAACGTATCTTTTAATGTAAATTCTGCAACATGATGTTTTCTCTTTTTCTTCTATATATTTGTAAATAGAAAAGAGACCTCTGCTTCCAGGAGCATTACTAATTCCCCTGTAGATAAAAAAGATAAAGATGAAACTGTATTTCAGGTCAGCTATCCCTCTGCTTTCAGTAAGTTGACGGCCTCAAGACAACTCAGTCCTTTACTCATGTCTCAGAGTTGCTGGTCATCTCGGTAAGTGCTGTCTGTCTGTCTTGGGAGGGGAAGTGAGACTGCACCAGTATATACACTGATTAGTCACAGCTGATTTGTTTGTACTGCTTTGTTTTGCCTGCACATGTGTACTGGGAAAATCCCTCTTAAGTGCTGTATTTATGCACTTGACCTGTGTCTGTTATCTGATTTTGAGAGATATATATACCAGAATTGTGCAGCTCCTTCAGCTCATAAATATTTTTATTTTACCCAGGAGTATGTCTCCCAACCTTTCAAATAGATCATCTCCACTCACATTCAATGTAGTGAATCATACCAGTGGTACAGACTGCCCTGATCCCTTTGCAAATGGTGCAGACATTCAGATCAGCAACATAGATTACAGATTGTCCAGAAAAGAGTTGCAGCAGAATTTACAAGAAATCTTCTCAAGACATGGCAAGGTAAAGGCTCAAATTCTTTTATTAAATCCATGTTTATATAGTTCCTGTGTATGTATTTGGGGGTGTGGTTTTAGGTTCAGGTGAGCAGAAAGAGAAAGGTTTTAGAGCAGGACTTTTAAACCTTGTTAAAAGGATGAATTGTGGGGGGTTTTTTTCTTTAAAAAGACCAGATAACCACTTGTACTAGATCTTTAATTCGTGTGTGGTCTTCATAGATCTGGTATCTGAAGTTTGTTATATAAAATTCTTATTAAGTGGCTCATTAGTATGTAGGGATGAGACTTAAGCTTTAACAGGATAACCTTTTTAAGCTGTAGAACTGAATTCCTAGTGTCAGCTTAAAAATCACAGTAAAAATTTTTTTGAGTCAGAAGTGGTCAAAAGCAGGGGAAGTGTGAATTGGTAAAAAGCAATTATGGAAGGTGAGGTTAGTGGTCCTGTTTCTGTCTGAGCTGTGGATGACATTTTTCTGGCATAATCTTTGCATTGAAAGATGATGCTTGTGTTACTGAAATACCATGGGCTTGCCTTAGTCCAGGATCACTGTGCCTGGCTCTTGTCTGCATTGCCTTGATGGCTCTGGTTCATCACACTCCCTTCCCTTTTGTTGTTGGCTCTTGGCCAAAGCAAGACTCTCCTCTAATAGTGGTTTGGGTTAATGTTTTGGTGTAAATGTATGAGGTGTTTTCTTCCTCTCAGGTAAAAAGTGTGGAGCTCAGTCCCCACACAGACTACCAGCTGAAGGCTATGGTTCAGATGGAGAATCTGCAAGAAGCCATCAGTGCTGTCAACAGTCTGCACAGATACAAAATTGGCAGTAAGAGGATCCAGGTCTCATTAGCAACAGGAGCTGCTAGTAAATCACTCTCTCTGCTTAGGTAATAAGCACTTTGGCATCTTCTTAATTGTCCTAGCATGTATTAGTAGCGGAGAGATGATTTAAAATACTGCTTAAAGGGATAATAGGGAAGTAGAGTAAAATCTGTTGTGTGACCTGATGAATGTGTTAAATACAACTAGGCTGGTTTTTAGTTTAGCATTCTGCACTGCTTATATTACGAGTTCCATCTGAAGGCTCTAGATCCCTAAGAGGGTTTAATAGGCGTGCTACTACTTGAATAATACTGATATACCTTTAACTTAATTTGTGCAGCTGAGTTAAGATTACACTGGGCGTCTTTATTTCTTCTTTCTTCCAAGAAAGTGTGTATGAATTTAGTTTTTGGGGGAGTACACAATTAGAAACACCGACAGCATTTCATTTGCTACCTGGAATGTGATACAGCTTAAGAGTGCTGATGCTAGTGAGAATACAAGTATTTATTTTTTTCCTTACTGAAAAGAAAGCATTAGGAAAGAAGTTGTCATCATTTAATCACAGAATGAAACTATTCTACAATTATGTACTACTTGCCATTGTATAATGTACAGCTTTATTTCATTCTTGCCTCTTCAAAGTTTGTAATGTAATGACCAGGCTGGTAACTTATAAAATGCAACAAAGCTGCAGCATTAGAGCTGCTCAGATTTTAGCACCACCTATGAAAGCTGCAAATCCTTCAGAGACATGACCTGATGAATTAGCAGAAATGTTACTACTTGTGCTCCCTGATCTAAAATGACAACTTATATGGTGCTGGAATGAAAGGGAACACATTGTCCTGTTTTATGTATAGTTCATAAACTGCATCTCTAAATATCTTGCTTATTTAGGCCGGAGTCTAATAACAGCAGATTAATTTTGTGCTAATGCTGCAAAACTTCTTTTACAGCTCAGAAGCAATGTCCATTCTGCAGGATGCACCTGCTTGTTGCTTGCCTGTGTTCAAATTCATAGAAATCTATGAAAAAAAGTAAGTTCCTGGTGGTTTCCTCTTCAGTGCTTCTAAATAAAGAATCTGATCATGTTTGATTGTTTGCAGTGACTTAGAGTAGTAGAATGGAGAATTATGAATTTTTATTCTTAGGTGCTGCAGTATATTTTCTACCAGAGGCAATTATGGCAAAACTGGCCTTTTTTAGAGGGTTCTACTTTCAGTATTTTACTCAGTTCTTCTGCATGGATTGAGTAGGTTAGTTCCCTTAACATTCTGCATTGAATAGTTTCTAGCCTATTCCTGTTTATTAAGCAAAAAGGCAGGTGACAGCACTGCCTTAGCTGCCTTGATAAAGTGCCTTTATTTCAATGTCTCCCTCTCAGGTTTGGCCGTAAGCTGATTGTGTCAGACTTGTACAGACTGACGGACACCGTGGCCATCCGTGACCAGGGGAGTGGCAGGCTCGTGTGCCTCCTGCCCAGCAGCCAAGCCAGGCAGAGCCCCTTGGGATCCTCACAGTCACACGATGGCTCCTCAGCCAACTGTAGCCCAATAATATTTGAAGAGTTGGAATATCACGAGCCTGTTTGTAAGCAGCATTGCCTGAATAAAGACTTTATGTAAGCTGTGTATAAAATACCATAAATATTTCAAATATTTCCACAGCATTTATAGTAAGCCAGTATATTAAAGTCCAGGTGTGTGTTCTCATAATGTGCTCTAATCTCTCCTCACGTGTTTACAAGTATAAGGCAGAAAGTAGTGAGATGGGCCAGTGGATTTTCTAGGCAGCTCTTGTAGGTTGATGTGTCCAGGTAAGATGATTGTGTTCTAGCACAGCTGCCAGGATTGAACACCTCTTTAATGGAAGCTGGAAGGTTCCCTGTGTTCCTCTGGTTATGTAGGAAGGTTATACATACCATACTTCTACTACCTGAATTTCATTATGTTATTGTTGCTGATTTTATCCTCCAGCTATATTTAGCAAGTGATTCATAGGGAGTTGCAGGTTTCTTGAAGCCATATATTAAGTTTTTTGTTTAATTCAACATCTGCCAGGTTGTGCAAGTAGAGCGATTATTAGGTGATTATTGTTAACTGCCTGGTATGTGCTGCTAAAATATAATGTAAAAGTTTTATTAGGTAATAAAAATATGGTCAGCTAAATGTTACTTCTGGAAATTTGCTGTAGCTATATTCTTTTTGGGGAAAAATTTTGAAAGTTGGTTGTACTGTACTAAAAGTGCTATTGTCACTAGTAGCAGTGTATTATGTGCATATAGTATAATGTTTAATATCTGTGTGAGCACAGATATTATGTTAAAGCTGTGTGTAGAGCAAGCATAAAAACCTGAATCTCTTATTTTTGCAGTGAACATGAGTTTGATCCAGATTCTTATAGAATTCCTTTTGTGGTTTTGTCTCTGAAGACATTTGCTCCCCAAGTTCACAGTCTTCTACAGACACATGAGGGTACTGTGCCTTTACTAAGGTAATGTATTTTAATTTCTGTTTTTAGTAAATTCTGATAGGTTAAAGATTTAAAACTTTTTGGGAATTCCCTGTTCTATATAAACCCAATTCTTACATAAAATGGTATCCTTTAGAGCAAATGAATATAGTATGAAACGTTCACTTTAAAAAATCTTGTTTATCAAAACCAGCACTTATTTAAAATATGTATTTTATGAAGATTTATGTAATGTGTCAGTTGTTATCTTACTCATGAAATGTCTCAAAATACTGTTTTTAGGACAATTATTATAGTGATATTTTAGTGCATAATGGAATCTTTTTTTTGCCTCCATAGTTTTCCTGATTGTTACATGTCAGAGTTCAGTGATCTTGAAATGGTGCCAGAAGGCCAAGGTGGTGTTCCCTTGGAACATCTGATTACCTGTGTTCCTGGAGTTAACATTGCCACTGCCCAAAATGGCATTAAAGTTATCAAATGGATACATAACAAACCACCACCTCCCACTGCAGGTAAGTATTCCTGCTTAAAGCTTTTTCTCTTAACTAATTTTTTTATGCTTAAAAATTAAGCTAATAAATTCTGCTGATAAAATAAGCCTGTATAATTGTTTAAACTTTTTATGAGGAGAAACTTTCAGCTTGAATGTTCATACTTTCCTCCTACGCTGTAGCTTCAATCCATAAGTGAAGTGTTTAGTGGAAGAGTACTTGTGGAAGGTACAATAGTATGACTTTCTTGTTTGTAGATCCTTGGCTCCTGCGTTCCAAGAGCCCTGTAGGCAATCCCCAGCTCATTCAGTTCAGTCGAGAAGTGATAGATCTGCTCAAAAGCCAACCATCCTGTGTCATCCCTGTCAGCAAATTCATCCCAACCTACCATCACCACTTTGCCAAGCAGTGCCGAGTGTCTGACTATGGCTATTCCAAATTAATGGAGCTGCTGGAAGCAGTGCCTCATGTGCTGCAGGTGGGTGATGTGCTATGGCCACTCTGACCTGAGGAATTGTGGCTGCAGCCATACTTGGTGGGTGTGTTCTTTTTTGAGATGCTGTTTCCATGCCCACCCTTTTAAAACAACTTCTCAGGAAACCTCTGGAATAAAGTTTGAAGCTGCTTTTAACCTATGGCTGGTGCTTGGGTAAAAGTTTTTAATTGTGCTGTGTGCAGCATAAGAACACTGCAAATGCTGAGTGCTTGTGAGTTGGGCTGAGATGTGTAGCCTGTGGCTTGAAGGGATTTCTGTGAGAAAAAAGTCATGTAACTGTATTACAAAACCCCTGTGGTCACATTCACTTGAAACTTTGAACAGCAGTTGGTTGTAGGGTTTTTAAATAACCAATATAAGTGTGCAGAAGTTGCAATAGCACTCATGAATGTAGTATTGAATTTCTCAAGGGCATAGTTCTTGGTACAGAAAGTGAGTGGCCTCATGAGTCTCCATTCCAGATGCTGTCTCTATTATATTCTTTTTCTAGCCTACCTATATTAATACTGGCTTTTAAATGCTGAGGGTGCTGGATGTGAGTGACCAAATCTGGTTTTCTTTCAGATTCTGGGCATGGGTTCCAAACGCTTGTTAACGCTCACGCACAGAGCTCAGGTGAAGCGCTTCACTCAAGATTTGCTGAAGCTGCTCAAGTCCCAGGCCAGCAAGCAAGTTATTGTGAGGGAATTCTTGCAAGCTTATCACTGGTAAGTTCCCTAATGAAACTGTGCCGGGCCTGTCTATTAATGGTGATTTTAGTACCTAGTGTGAGAGGAGTCAGCACAAGAAATCTCAAAACAAAACTGTATTGACTACACTGACTTTCATTGCAATATGGAAGTTCACGCTTCCAATGAAAACAAAAATTAAAAGCTCTCTGCCATATTTTATTCCTCCCTTTAGTACTTTAGGTTCATTTAACTTCATTGGGGTTGGAAATGGGTTATTGTATTTCATTAGTTTTCTTTGAAGCCATGACTGCAGTGTTGAATTTAAGCAAGTAGGTCATGGCACGTTTACATGAGCAGTAAAGGGAAAGCTTAGCTTAGGCTTTTTTCAGAAGGAAATATAAAATGAATAGATTAACTGCCAGGAGTTACTTTTACTACTTTAACTGGATCTAGCAGTGGCAAAAATTAGGAGTAATAGCTATCTGGAACCTTCTGTGCTAGCATCCTAAAAAGTAGGGTTTTATTTGGGTTTTTTAAGAACTAAGACTGATGCTTTCTTTAATAGGAAGATAGAAAGTAATAGTTAGGTGCTTTAAACAAACCATGGCATCTTAGGGTAAGCCTGTGGATCTACCTTTACATGTGTGCTGTTGTAAATCATGTGCCAGCAGCTCTTGGAAGTGCACTTTCCTATTTCCATTCTTGGCAAAAATACATTATTGGTTGTTTATAAATCTACTTAATGTAGGATTGGCACTGGCCACTTGTTGAATAAGAGTGTGAAGTGTTCTGGCTCCTGAGAGGTTTTGGTTGGAAAAGTGGGAAGAGTAAAACACATTTCAGTACATTACACAGTACTGGAAGGCTTTAATATGATGTTTTCCAGGAGATGGTCTCTGCCTTCTCTTGAGACCTGTTCTTGTTTAAAGGACCGTATGGCTGTAACTATTAAGCAAATACAGAGAATACTCTGTAGAAGTGTAGCCAGCTGGAGCTGTATACACAGCACAATTACATGTTCCTAAAGCACTTAAAACCACTGGTTGATATGTACAGCTCTTTGTTACACTGATTGTTGTCATGACAGTAAATCTTACTTCTCTGGCTAGAATGGATTTCTAGTTTCCCTTTGTTTCCCAGGGTGGTATTGCCAATGTGGAAATTGTCCTTCTGTTTTTTAGGATTTGAGGCTTGCTTTCTCAGCTCACCAAAAAATGTATTTTTTGCCTCCACAGCATGCATTAATACTTGTATTACACAAAACTTTGTGAAACTTTCAGGTGTTTCTCTAAGGATTGGGATGTTACGGAGTATGGAGTGTGTGAACTGGCTGATATTATATCAGAAATTCCAGATACAACCATCTGTTTGTCACAGCAAGACAATGAAATGGTGATTTGTATTCCTAAAAGAGGTATGTCCATGAAAGTTTCTTGTGCTGTTTCTAAATAGATTGTTCTTTGACTGTTCTAAAGCTTTTAGTAACTCAAACGTGTAGGAGTGACTTGGATTTTTTTATAATTGTGTTTCTAGCTTTATAACTAAGTTGCTAAGTTCTAGCAAATCAAGAATGTCATTCTCTGAACACTTAAAATAGAGCAGGAAAACAGGTGGCAGAAAACGTAAAATAATGTTACTATTTCTGCATGTAGTTGTGCTCTCTGTGGAATGATTAGACAGTGGATTGTTTTCATACAGGAAAAAGCACCAACATATTTGGCCATTTGAAAACCTTCTAAAGGCCTGATAACCTGACTATTTTGGATTTTTAAATATGTAAGCCTAGTAAAGGTCTCAGTAGTAGAAGAAGAGTGACTTGGCACAATACATGATCATGCTGAAAACCAGCCACTGTTTGCTTATTGTATTCTGTTGCATTTCATAAGCAACAGAAGTTGGGATGTAGCTCTCACTTTATTTTCTAATTTTAGAGCGTACCCAGGAGGAAATAGAAAGAACCAAGCAGTTTTCCAAGGAGGTGGTGGATCTGCTGCGGCACCAGCCCCATTTCCGAATGCCCTTCAATAAATTTATTCCCTGTTACCACCACCACTTTGGGCGCCAGTGCAAACTCGCTTACTATGGGTTTACAAAACTACTTGAACTCTTTGAAGCCATACCAGATGTCTTACTTGTAAGTTCAAAATCATAAGCTGGACTAAAACTTTTTTCTGGAATGTATACAACTGTTTCAGCAGGGGTTATATTTCTCATAAACTTCAGTGTGAGTTATAAACTCTGCACCTGTAATGTTTAGACAGCTGTATATAAGAAAATCTTAATGCTATTTTGGTGAAATGGTCCATGGTTTTGAGCACATTTAGGAGGCTCTTTCTTAAAAAATTCAAACAAAATTCAGTGTCTCAAAATCAGAGCTAAGTTTTATCATAATTGTGTTCAATTTGCTTTTAAAAAGTTAGAGTTTAGCTGCTTTTTTTATTTCAGACATTACACGCTTTTGCTTGCTGTACAAACAGCTTTTGAGGTGGCAGAGTCCTGGTGTACAGCAAATCCCTGCCTGCAGGCCCTGAGTTTGAGCTGCAGCTGACACTTTGTTCATCCCGACTGCATCAATCACCTCAGCCAAGTGTCCCTTGTGTTCTGTAGGTGCTGGAGTGTGGGGAGGAGAAGATTCTGACGCTGACAGAGGTGGAGCAGGTGAAGGCAGTGGCTGCCCAGCTGGTGAAGCTGCTGCGGGCACAGAAGGACAATGCCCTGCTGCTGGCTGACCTGCTGCCCGAGTACAGCCGCACCTTCGGCTACGCCCTGCGCCTGCACGACTTCGACGTCAGCTCCGTGCCAGCCCTCATGCAGAAACTCTGCCACGTTGTGAAGGTAACCCCTTGGCCCTGGCTGCTGTCCCTCTGGAACCTGGGGGGGGGGGGGGTTGTGCTGTCACTGTCATATTTTCTGAAAAATCCTTTGCCAGGATTTCTTCTCCTGGGAAGATGAGAAGCCTCAGAGAAAAACCACTATTATCTCATTTGCTGCTCCTGTGTTTTGCTGCTTTGGAATGTGGTCTGGAGATTGTTTGCCAACTGGTCATTGTTTGATTGGTTTCATGTGAATTGTTTTACTTAATGACCAATCACCATCAGCTGTGTCAGACTCTGAGGAGTCAGTCACGAGTTTTTCGTTATCATTCTTGATAAGCCTTCTGTCTGTATCCTTTCTGAATTCTTCAGTATAGTTTTAGTATAGTATTCTTTAATATCATAAAATAATAAATTAGCCTTCTAAGAACATGGAGTCAGATACACTCATCTCTCACCTCATCCTGGGGACCCCTACAAATACCCCAGTTGTGTTAAGGAGTTCTCTGTCTCGCAGGTTGTGGCTCAGTACCTGTAATGAAATGTTATTTCTGGAGTACAGCATTAAGTCAGGAAGGGGAAATTACAAGAAGGTTTTAAATGTAGTTTCTATATTCTTATGATGTTCTCTCTGCTCCTTTGTAACCTTGCAGCATTCTCTGGGAATACTCATGTTTATTTAACAAATGATAAGTGAAAGATTCCAATCTAGTACTTATTTTAACAGTACAAATTGTTTTTTCCCCCCACCTGACTTCTACCTGTGAAAAAGTTTTGTGATATCTGTATTAGTTTTCAGTCTTCTAATACTTTCAATTCCTTTATTTTTTTTCAGCTGTGGTTTGAGACTTTGACTCTGAATGTAAATACATAGGTAGTCTTCTGTGCCAGTGGAAAAGAGAGGTTGGAGTTACATGGATGTGGGTACATTGGTTTGGTTGCTCCAGTTTTGTTGACTTAGCAGCTGGTGTTAGGCTGGAGCTCAGTCAGGACCACCTGGCTTGTAACAAAGAGTAAAATCATACCTACCAGTGGTCAGAAACTGCTGTATAGCTGTACAGGTTTTGTGTATTTAAAGTAAATATTTACATGTAATAGGAGGCTTGATTTTGTGTGTCTTTGCTAGGGGAATATCAGGTACAGCTATGCATCTTATTTTTAATTCAGTCTCTTCTGTGTCCCTAACTTGTTTCCCAATTAATTTTTCTAGGTGGTTGACACAGAATCTGGCAAGCAAATTCAGCTGATAAATAGAAAATCTCTGCGGACTCTGACTGCCCAGCTGCTGGTCTTGCTGATGTCCTGGGATGGAACATCCTTGCTCTCAGTTGAGCAGCTTAAGCAACATTATGAAACAGTCCACAGTACTTCACTTAATCCATGTGAATATGGATTTATGACCTTAACTGAGCTCCTGAAGAGTCTGCCTTACTTGGTTGAGGTGTGTAAGCTCTTGCCTTTCTGATATGTTTGAAAAGCCATTGTGCCTAGAGGCTATGAAAGTGTGTGCTCTAATTCTTTCTCCTTTTTTTTTTTCTCTTTTTCTGCTAGGTTTTTACCAATGGTGCAGCTGAAGAATATGTCAAGCTTACAAATCTGTATGTTTTTGCAAAGAATGTGAGGTCCTTACTTCACACTTACCATTATCAGCAAATTTTTCTTCACGAGTTCCCAGTAGCATACAGCAAATACACAGGAGAAGTGCTGCAGCCTAAAGCATATGGATGCAATAATTTAGAAGAGCTCTTGGGAGCAATTCCACAGGTGTGAAGAACTCAGTTTTGCACAATTACATTGAGATTTCTGTATGGATTAAAAGTAGTTATACAACCACAGTTTCTGTTAGTTGGGGTGACTTCCTGGGATAATTACCTTCTTCAGATAAGATTATTCCAGTTGTACTTTTAATACACTTCTGAGAAATCAGGAAAAGAAAATTAACCAGCACACATGTTTTGGTGAAATTTTGCTTAAGAACTGTTCCTAGTAAGGCTGTAAACATCCCTGGCATCTCTAAGTAAGAAAATTGATTTTCTGTCTGTGTGAATGAATGGTTATACAGTACTGAACCTTCATTTTGATCAGAGTGCATTATTTGGTTTGGGAGTGAATTCTGGGACCTTGTCAGAAGTGCCATGTTCTTGTCATCCACATATCCTAAGTGCTCTGGGATAATTGTGACATAGTTTGTGGCTGTAGTATTTCCTTTAAGTCAGCCAATCTTCCTGAAGAGTGACAAAAAGGAGTTTTTCAGTTCCATGTTTAACCATTTCGTTTCATTCATGTTTATTTACTGTGCTTTCTGGCACTATAGTTTGCCTTTGCTATCAGTTACTTTGAGCCTTTACTTGAGTAGTGTAGTACAAATTAGCAATGTGCTTTAGTTTACTGTTGGAAATCATGTCAGTGTAAAGCTGCATGAAAGGCAGTGAGCAAATGCTTTGAGCTTAGCATGTGCTGATGTTCAATTCTGCTTCCTTCTTAATAGGTGGTCTGGATTAAAGGACATGGCCATAAGAGAATTGTAGTCCTGAAGAATGATATGAAAAGTAAGCCATTTCAATTTTGAGCAGTATCTTGGTTTTCTTTTATATTTTTTAAGAGGCAGCTTGAGTTAACTAACCCAATGAACTTGCCTTTTTGTAGCTCGTTTTAGCTCACCTAGTTTTCCCCCTGCTGATCATGTAGATGATCATGAAAATCAACTTGCTGACAATAATGGACAAGTTATGGACACCCAAGCATCCACTTCCTCAATGGAACTAGATCTAGGAGGGCCTAGCAATGGTAATGCAAAGTTGGTTTGTATAAGGAATTTATTGTCTTAGGGGAAATAAGCAGAATAATTGAAGCAGCATGGGGAAAGGTGAGTTAGTAAATCTGAGCTTGTGTAAATATGCATTTTGGCTTGAAAGCTTGTTGAACTTCTCTGAGTTTGTGGTTAGGATTGTGTTCTGAGCTGCTGGTCTGTAAATGTGTTTGTGTTTATAAGGGAGAACTTCTGGGTACTGCTTCCCAGGGATTTGGTGGAAATTTGAGTCTATGGACATGAAGCCAATGAGGGATGGGGGTCAGCAGCAGCTTCTGCTAGCAATGTTTCCTGGATGTTACTTTTAGATGCTCTTGATGCAGTAAATAAATCTGAGATTAATTAGCATTAATTAAATTAGGGTGGTATTAGTATTTCAAACAGAGCATGGTTCTGAAATCCTCAGATTTGCATCTGGAGACTTTACATTTACCTGTGACAGTAGTGACACCCTTACAGCTTACAGATGCTCTGAAAGATGTTCCCTTATTTTTGTAGTTTCTAATCAAACAGAGCAGGAACTTCTTTGCCTCACAAACACATCTCCTGTTGATCTCCTGTGTGAGCCAGTCCCTTCCTGCCTGCCATCCCCCCAGCTGAGACCTGACCCCGTGGTTCTTGAGTCTGCAGATCTCATTCAGTTTGAGGAACGCCCTGCACCCCTCCCAGGTAAGAGTTTGCCTCCCTTTGTTGCTTCCAATCAGGCTGATGAGTTCTCTTTGAGTGTTTCATTGCCTAACAGCAGAGCAATGGTATTTTCTAAAAAAAACAGAGGCATCAATAAATTGACTTGTCTTATTTATTTTAGAGATAATGATTTTAACAGAAGAAGAAAAACAGACGATTGTTACCACAGCTCAAGAAAAGCTGATCTCTGGTTCTGTGGTGTCTGACTCCACAGAGAATGCTTCAGTGCCTCCCTGTCAGTCCTCTGAAACCCAAGTAAACAAAGAAGCAACGGACAGCCCAGCCAAAAAGCAACACAAAAACAAGGTCAAATTGGCAGCAAACTTCTCACTTGCACCTGTAACCAAGCTTTAACTTTTTCTTTTTAGTGTGAAGGACAAATACAGCTGTTTGCTAGCCCAGGTGTATTTTAATGGAAAACCTAGAGGAATTAATTTGTATTTAATGTATTCTGTGAAAATTTTGTTCCTTTTACACTGAACACAGCTGTTAGCAAAGCAGATTTTTTTCTATTATTTTGAAAAAAAATCTGGCATTTGTTAAATTATTCTTAAATTTTACAGTTTTTCATAAATGTGTTCAGTAAAAGCAGACTATTAATTCAACAAACATGGAACAGATTTTATTTTCTTTAAGCCTTGTTGGTGATGTAATCATACATGTAGCATATTGTATTCTATAGGCTGTTGCTTACTGGTATTGTTTCAGACAGTATTAATGAAATGCATGATTTGTCTTTCAAAAGCCTGTTGAGAAATTTTAACTCGCTGACCTGGGATGACAAGAGTGAGGGGAGCTGATTGTCCTCCAGAGGGGAAACTTGTTCTCTGACCTTTCAGATGACTTGTAACTGCATTGGAAATGCTTGTCTAAAGATGTCTGTAGGAGGCTGTGGGTCTTGTGTAAAACTTGTTTTAAATGTGGTTTTGCTGTAGCTTTCAGTTCCATTTAGGAGCTTTCTAGGACACTGATGCTTTACCCTTCCCTCATATTTAGTTTGTCTGGCATGGGTTTGGTTAAGGGAAAGACTGTCTTGATGTCATGAGTGTAAGATACAGACACACACATTTTCATTGTGTCTAGAGCTGAAGTTAGGAAGATTCTGAAATATGCATCTAATGCATAAATTACAGATAATGGAGCAGGTCTTATTAAAATGGCTGGTGATGGAAGGCATTGATGCTATTTCCACCTGTAAGGAAAGTTCTAGCTACATGTGGAAATGCTAAGGTTGTTCTGCTTAACCTTGTTTTCCTATTTTTAAGCATAGTAAATGGGAAGCTCCTTTGATGTGCTGTCTTTTAGCTGTGTCTGTTTTTATTGTAAGACTTACTCCTAGTGTTGGCAGCTCTTTGAATTCGTGGTATCTTGTGTTGGCTTTTGCAAGGGCCAGCTTTGGGGAGAGGCTGAGTCAGTGGATGACCTTAACTCTAGTTAGCAGAACTGTCCAGTGTGTGAGACTTTCTACCCATTCTGGGTAACCATGGCATTTACAATGGGTTGTATTTGCCAGGCAGCAAATAAATGCTTGTAGTATTGAAAGAACCTATACTAGAAGTTTTCCACTGGCCAACTGAGTATTTTTTAGATGGATTCTATTGTAATATGCAAGAGATGGAACACAGGCTCTAATTTTTCAGCCAGCAGCAGGAAATGCCACTGAACAATGGCTATGGACAGAATTTTACTAGTCAGATTTTGTTATAAAATCTTTTATATTTAGGCAAGTATTACCAGTAGTGAGTTTATAGCCATTGTAAGTGCAAAGAAACACTGGGAAGTTTTTCTGAGCATTATGGCACAGTATTTTGAGTCCACAGTAAACCTCTACAGACATACTGTTATAGAAGAAGAAATTTAGAAGTAAGTTTTCTTGGAATGTTTTTAGTGAGTTAAATGCAAGAAAATCTGCTTTCACCTTAACTTTGATAAGGTTGACAGTGGTCAGTCTAGATCTTTGTTTCAGGAGAGCATGCATTGGAGAAGAGACCAGCCTGAAATAGTATTTTCATGAGAAGCAGCTACAAGTCATTTGGAGTACTAAAGAAAACCAGGTTTTTGCTTCAGAGGAAAATATGGTGTTTATCCAAGTAAAGTGGTGGTTATACCACATCTGGAGGTCAGCATATCTTATCTGGATTCATGTGTGATTCTGCTGAAATTGCTGTTTGAAAGTAATAGAATAATACTTTTGAGAAGTTGTGTTCATAGTGTAACAAAATAGCTAATTGAATTGCAATATATTTTTTTATCCAAAGGGTTAAATGAATGATGTGACTTACAGATTTAAAAGCATTGCAACCATGAAATTCTTTAATTTAGCAAATAAATGTACTACTTCAGATTCATGTTTGTTTAAAAGAAAAAATGTCACTGAAGCCCTCAATTTATGCACTATTTTTTCCTTGGAATGGGAGAGAGAAGAAAGACTTCTTTTCTTAGCTGTCTACTTTGTTTGGACACTTTCTTTTGTGGCTCAAGTGCTGTTTTGTGTGTTGGGACCAAACAGTTGTCAATAAAATTTTCAAGCAAGCATAACTCTTGTCCTTGTCTCAAGACCTAGGGATGGGGGGGAAAAAACAAACAAAAACCAAACCAACCTTAGAATTCTTAACTTGCTGTGTCATGTTAAATTTGATTATTGAGACAGAACAGAGAGCTGGGGTTTAGTGACAACTAAAACACCATAAATTGTGGAGATTTGAGGCTTTTTCCAGTTTTTTGCAGTTGATCTGTTTGCAGATGCAGTCAGTGCCTCTTACTGCTCTCCATGCAAGGTCATGTTTAGGGTTTCTTTTGAAAAGAAGCTGTGCTATTTATCGTGCTGAAGAGAAAAAATGGAGAAAGGGGTGTAAATCCAGCAGGTGAATGTCAGGTGCTCCTCCTCAGTGTCTCCCTTTGAGATGTTAAAATTGTTGCAAATAAGGTCATGTGAACATTAATAAAGTTAATGAGTTGCTTTTGAGTTATAATGGCTTTTTCCAGCTTGAAGATGGCAGTTATTCAGGAACTACAAATATGGCAAATTTCTTTCACTGGAGTGTTTTGAAATTCAGAATCTTAACAAAACAGAAAAATTCAACTAAACTGAACTGTTTTGTCATCTCACAGCTTCATGGACAAAAGTAAAGATCTGGATGAGCTGTTCCTGACTTTCTCTTTTTGGGGGTTTTTGGTTTTTGTTTTGTGACATAATCTCACTCAACAGAACTGTTAAGTGGAGTCTGCTGGAATAAATGTCAGGCCTGTTGCAGATAAGCAATCACTTGACCTTACAGAGTACTTGTTCACAAAACAGTTTTAAAGTAACTACCTTCATGAACAATGTAATAAATATCCCTCTTGGAAATAATCAATATTCCTCTTTGAAAGGAGGAACAGGTGGTTTATAAAACCTTCCTAGAGCAGCACCACAAACCCTATAATCACCACTCTGTAATTTCATTTTTCAGTAGTTGTGAATGTTTTTAAGTAAATGAATGAGTAAAATCCCTCATAGCACCTGGTATGTGATTACCTTCAAAAGATGAGTTTGATTTTAAATGCTGCTTTGGTTCTGTGCTGCAAACATTCCCACTTCTTTTATTCTCATTTTATGTTAAACCATCTGTTTGAAGTTAGTAAAAAAGTGGTGATGGAAATAGCTTTCATTTTTTTTCTAAAATTAATATGGCTTACTTTGCTTGCCATAATGTACCAGGACAGTCTATTTGTATGGTGAGCTATGGTTTAACTCCTATTAACAGCATTTTCCTAGCAAGCATCACTTTAAATGCTGTATTCCTTCCTGTATGACTATTTTTTAGTACTACTTAGGTGGATAAAGACAGAAAAAATCCCAATTCCAATGATTATTAAAATGGCTTGTAGTGCTCTATGTATGCTACAGAATGAAGATTATTCTAAATAGAGAATGCTATTTTACAAGAAATTCCTGAAATGCCACTTCAGGATGTTGAGCATGTTTTGACATGGCTGTCAAAGCACTATTGTGTGTCATGCCATGGCTCAAGTTTCACATCAGTCTTTCAGTTACTGAATTCAAAAGTGAAGAATTGTATCCTGCCTATGTCATGAAGGAGAAAAACAACAAACTCTTCTGTTGGTGTAGCTGGGATGAGGTCATTGGCTGCCAGAAACTTGATAGTAGCTGCAGTCATCTCCCCTGGTTTTGTGATCAAGGCTGTACAGTCCACTGATCTCTGTAACAGATGAGATTCACTGTTTTGGTAGCAGCTCAAACACTCTTGGTGTCTTACCACAATTCTTTCAGTCTCCCATAATGTGTTGTGGCAGAAAACTGCCTCCCATTAAGAAACAAGAAAGCAAAATAAATGTGAGGGGAGATTTGCACACCTCCTTACTCATCTCTGAGACAGAGTTGCTGCTGAGGCTACCAGGACCCAGGCTCAGCTGCTGAGCTGTTCTCAGGATCCTGGTTGAAGTCTTGTGTGCACATGGAAGGGAGAGGAAGTTTTGGCCTTCAGGTAATATTTTTGGTAGATCCTGTTTGAAAGCAGCCTGCTTGCCTGGCTGTTTATAGGATGGATGGGACATGTGAAACAAGATGCACTTTGGTAACAATGGTAGCATTTGTCCTGGGGTGAAGGAGGATTTTTTTTGTTCATTTCAATAACAGCAGAGCCCTCTTGGCATGGCAATTCTGCTACTCAGATTATACCCTTATATCCTCAGTGTAGGGCTGGGAACTGTCTCTCATCTCAGCAGGCTCTGGGCTGTAGTGAGGTTCCAAAGTCATTAGAGCATGATGAGATTGGCCTTTTTGGTGGGTTTTCTTTATCAGTGAGAAAATAATTTATTTCAGTAGCTTCTCAAACTTACCCCTCAGCATTACTCCTTTTGTGCAGAATAGTAACCTTACACCTTTCGAGAAGTGTAGCAGCACCATCCCATTCCACTCCATAACCACCTGTTCCCTCAGTAACAGGAAGAAACAAAGGCTTAGTATAACACAGCAGCTTAGTTTATTTGGAAATATGTTTAACTTGGAAGAGATTCAGTAGGTCTAGGGAAGGGTACAAGAGAACCATTTGCTGGTGGAATTGGTGATTTGTACAAACAGCACTTCAGCACTTTTGTTTTTCTCAGTAGACCAAGATCCTTTCCTGAACACAGTCATGTTTACCAGAGTGTGTCAAATCCACCTTACACATTCTTCCACACACTCTTCTTTTTCCACTGCCTTGCCTTCTTTCTGAAGTGATAAATAGCCAAGATTTCCAGAAGAGATACTGGGTGCTTCCATCAATGTCCCTCTGTTGACAGTGACTGATAGCTGAAAATCAACTCTGAAATGATGCCAGTTACTCCATATAGTCACCCAAAGATACTTGTCTGATACTCTGCTGATTTTATATATGGGGATTGTATAAAGTGTTGTGCTCACAGGATCACGGAATTTACAAAGCCTCTAGTTGTTCTTGGGATATTCAGTGATTTAGTCTGGTTTTTAAAAATAAGGGTCAAGATTTTTACACTTAATTCCTTCCTAAATCAATTTGTTTAATTGCAGCCATTAACTTTGCCATCAGCCATAAGGCCTCTGCTGTGTTCTAGACAGGCAACACTAAACCAGTGTTGAACACAGTTGAGAATGTGACCTTTCAGTCTTAAAAATCCAGGACTTTATTGCTAAGCAGCATCACTGACCCACTTCTGAAGGAACCACTTGTGCACTGCAGGCAAGCTCTCCAAACCCACCCAAATAAACAAAGAAATTTGCTAATTAAAAACAAAAACTGGCACACAGAAACCTCCCAGCTGAGCTAAGCTAGAACTTCTGAAAATGAAGTTCACTCTCATTAACACTGCTGGAGTTCAAGTCCCTTTGGGGCACTGGCTGCCAGTGCTCAACTGTAAGAATATTGCACATTCCCACTTGCTGTGTTTCTTCTTGGTTTTAATTAAAGGAGTTGCTCTGTAGCCTGGTCATGAGTGTTGCTTCATAGGAATGTCTGTTTCTTGCTAATGACATTTTTTCATGGAAACCAACATTGCACTCACTTCACTTCATTCCCAGGTGGATTCTGTGCAGCCTGTAGGCATCACCCCACTCATCAGCACAGCCTGGGTTAAACCCTCATGTGCAGAAGTCATCTTAAAAACCTCAAAAACCATGTGCAAAGTCCTTCTGGACCCTTCATTAGTGGCATTCACAGCTGATCCTCCTAAGGTTTAAAGCTGGTGCTTCACTACAGCTTTTTCCTTGACTCCCATTTGCCTTTATGAATGACACTGAACATCTGCCTCTTGCCTTTGGATACTGACAATTCCTGATGTCTTAACTGGGTACCAGCAAGAGCCAGTGGAATTTTACAGGAGCCAATGGCTGTTTCTTTCCCTCCAGTGTGTATTTTCTCCCCTAACAGCAGTTTCCCCCATACCTGTGTAAATGCAGCCAGGTGCCCTGCAGAGTCCAGCCCACACCAGGTACAGAGCTCAGTGTGGTGGGGGATGTCTCAACAAGGATACAATAATCATCCATGAGAGTCAGCCTTTGCTCTCTTTCCTGCATCTTTGGTCAAAGTAATTAAAGTGCTTCATGTCTCAGTGGAAACCTTTTGTGTTTTTTTCCTCTTTGATCCTTAAATCTGAAGGTACTTGGTGACGTTGGTTCTTTGTCTCAAGTGAGTCTGCAACACTGAAATTATTCTGGAAGTGCAGGTGGTTTTCATCAAATCAGTCAGTGCTAGAGATTAGGATTTTTAAGGATAGTCTGAGTTACTTTAGATGGTGTCTATTGCCTTTAACCTTAATTAGATACTTTTTCTCTCTAAAAAAATAACTGTTTATCCGTTTGGGGTAACTGCTGTTAAGTTTTTCTCCTTTCCTATACTGTGGTTCCTTGGTATATAAGCACACACTTCACTCAGCTGGCTTCACAAAATGGAAGTTCCTTTTGGAAAGTGTTATTTCAGGAACTTGTTGCTATCTTTTGTTATTTCTAAGCCTGAGATTGTCACACTAGATCCATGTACGTTTATTTTACTATTTACACCTATCACAGTACATTTATATGGAATACCATCACACAGACAAACCAGCTACTGACAGCTAATATAAAGATATTAGATTCCACAAGCTTAATCTGCATAGAGACCAGAAACACACTTAATGGTGAAACACAGACAAGTATTTCTGTATTTCCCTTAATTTTAAACCTATTTTATATAGAATGTGATCTTCCTGCCACAAATACCTACTTCTGTATTTGAATATTTGTCTTGTGGCCAATTTGTCTTGGGTGTCTTGTGTCTTCCTATGCCTTTTTTTTTGGATAGTTTCTATTTCTTGTGGTCACAAAATATACAATTATTACTTGTTTTAAGCATGGTTTCAATATTAGTTAAATTTTGTTTTCTGTTCTTCTCCCAGTAATCTCTCAGTGATGTGTAATCTCCTGCTGCATGTAGCTTGTAAAAATGGACAAAACCCTGGGTGAGTATTTCTCTTAGTTCTTGGGAGCTGGAGATCTAAAACAGAAGTGACACAACCTTGGACTGCTTCATCAACTTGCAGATTACTGCAGCTGTGCTTTGCTAAAGCTGTGCCAGGGATTTATTTCCCCTGGTGCAAGCAATATTAATTTGAGTTGAGTAACTTGGATATCACATGGGATATAAAAATCTGTAGCTACTTGCAGCATCCTTGTCACTGATCTCATTCTTTAGGAAGAATTTGAAATTAAACTCCACAGCAAAGTAGTTGAACATCACACAGGTTTGGTATTTGGTATGCAACATCAGTTATCCTACAGTTGCTTCCTCTATCAGTTGTGCTATACATAGCATTGCTACTTGTGGCTTTTGTTCTGAAAATAGCCAAAATAGGAGAATTTGGCAACTTTTGAGGGCAGTTTGTCACGGGGGGGAAAGTGTACAACATATTCTTCTAAAGTTATAGCCCATTAAGATTGCTGGTTTACACCATAGTGGATTAAGTGTAGCCCCTTTTCATTCACCTGTATCACGGGGGTGGTTTTGGTTGACTCTACTGCTGATCTCTTCTGGTCCCTGGACAGCCACTAAATAGATTTCTTTTGTTTTTAGGCATGCGTGTAGAGTGATCCATGCAACAGTGAGGAACCTGCCATGGTCCAGTCCACAGGTGACACCTGTGCAGCTGCTCTGGCCTCCCTCAGCAGGATGCTGGTGGTTCCCCTCACCATCCAGTTCCACTCAATGGAAACACTGAAAGGACAAGCAGGCTGGGAAGCCCAGGGCTCTCCCTACATGATGTTGCACTGCGTGGCCCCACAGCAATCTTTAATGATTGCCAACCCTGCCTTGGCAATGGTGGGCTTGCTTGGAGGAGGTTCTGCCTTCTTTTCTGCTGGGCTGCCTGCAATGTTCAAAACAGGACACCATTAGAACCAAGAGCTGCTCAAACTCTCTCTTCCTACTTCTGCCTTAAAGGGTGCAAACCATTCCTGCCCTCTCTCCACCCACCCTGAATTTTTCAGCTCCTGTTTGAACAACACACTTTGGTGGTGACAGAGCTGGTTTGAAACTGCTCAGAAAGTCTTATCTCTTCAGGGAAGGGTGCTTAGAGGAGCTGAAGAATCCATACATCTCAAAGGGAGGGGAAACTTGCATCTGGCTCAAGGCAGGTGTCCTTTTTCACAGCCACGGGTCCTTTCACAAAGTCATTTCGCTGTTTACCTCCCAACAAGGAAAGGAGCTGAAGGACAAAAGTATTACTAGAATTTATTCTCTCATTGGCTTGGATGCTGTAATTAGGGAACAAGATAAAGGCAGGTTTTCATTTTTCAGGGTGAAAAGAATCTTTTTATCTTTAAAACTGCATTTAAAAGCAATGAGAAAGTAAACAAACAAGGGAGGTGACTCATGCTCTCTGTGACTAAGGGGGTATAAATAATTAGTGATGCATCTTAAAATGTCTCTTCTCAACCTTGTACTTGAACTTCAAGGTCATTCCAGTCCCTCTGGGAACTCTTGAGCAAGACCTTGATCTGTGCAAAATGGCAGAATGTTTCTACAAACCTCTTCAGCTGCTGGACCTTTCTAAGAAGGGCACTGCTCTCACTTGACTCTGCCTGAGAGCTCATCTTGAGGCAGGGCAAGACCAATCTGGGAACTGCTGGAGCTCCTGCTGTGGCTGTGACTGTTCTGTTTGAAAGTTGCACTAAAAGCTACTGAGGCATCATGAAACCCACTTTGTCTCTCAGAAACCAGTGTGTTTCCATTCTGCCTGCAAGTGACTTGGGTTGGGGTGATTCAAAAGTCTATTTCTGATAGTAATATCTAAGAAATTTGGGTCAGCTGTGGAAGTTTGCAGTTTTTTCTCTAGTTTCCATCTTGACTGCAATAAAACAGGTGAACTTTGTTTCAGATATCCCAGCATGGACCTGAAGTGGGTTTTTTTTTCCATTATTTTTGCAGAAACAGATAGGAAAATTATTAATAGAAATCTAACTGCTTAGAAAAGCAGCTTGTGGCACTATGAATACAAATATACTTTGCATATTTAAAACATACAGAGCAATTCTGAAGTGGCCATAGGTGACTGAAATTCAGTTTTAAGGGGTAATTGGGTATCTGAAGTCTAAGTGGCCAGCAGCTGCTGACAGCCAGAGTTGTTTCTAGGTGATCTAGCTAGCTTCACCTAGCTTTTGCCAGAGGCTGCCCTGTGAAAATGCTCTTATAATCAGCTGTCTTTGGAGTTTTTCCTTTTGCTCTTGTGTTTTTTCTCAATGATTAGGAACTCACTGGTAGGAGACTGTGTTGCTTTGTCGATGGGTTTTAACTTGGTGCGAAGGAACTCGGCCATCTCTCTGTCTTCTTCTTTTTCCCTGGTGGAAAAAAGAAAAATAGATGTTAGAGGAATGAGTTTTCTCTGTAAATGGGACAGCAAAAGCTAGAGCAGCTAGGATCAAGTCACTAGTAAACAATTAATTTCTTTGCTATTTTAGAAACACTTCATTCTGCTTTATTAAAAAGCAAAATATTTGCCTAAATGAAAAGTGCTGCTGAGGCTTTTGTGATTTGCACACGGGGCTCAGTGAGAGCTCTGGGTTCAGTTCTAGCTCAGGCTCCCTGTCAGCTGCTGCCTCTGGCCAGCTCTCTTTGATCAGCTGCAGGACTGGCAGAAGCTTTGCCAAATCCTCTCCTTGCTTGCTTAGAATTTCAATGTGCTGGAGGAGATATTGTCATTTTGGGTAAATGGATTGGATTGAGTCTTTACTGCTGAATGAGGGGGGAGTAAGAGCAAAGCTGACTCTGTGGAGTGCTGATCTCAAACCAAAGACTGGATCTGGGTGCTGGAAGAGAACTTTTGAGGAAGCCTACAACTTTGTTGACAACTTTGGGCTAAGCTATGGAGATGAAACCCTTCAGAACCTGCCCATGTCTCAGGCAGGGCTGTACTGCTGAGTCCTTTTCAGTTGGTTTGGGGTTTTTGTTGTTGTTTGGGTTGTTTTGCTATGACAAGATAGGAATAGTACCAATCAACCTGACAACATGAATCATTTAAAAAGGAGGATTTTAGATGTCTACAAAGATGGCCCTTGTAGAACTCCATTTCATGTCTACTTCTTATCCCAAGAGAATTCCCTGGTAGCAGGATAAATCCTTTTCTTTGAAATGGTAAATGCCCAGATTGTTTCTGGTAGGAGAATAAGAGACCAAAGCTCACTGTAATTCATGAGATGACTGAATCATTAAGGGGATAAAGAGCCACAGAATTAGAGTAATCTAATTTTAATGTTTTTCCTATGGAATGGAGAGGAGGCTTTTAACTTGCTAAGTTCTTTTGAAGGACCAATTCTCTCCCATTAATGTTGATTTAAATTCTGTCACTTCATCTATTGTATTATTAGGCTTGTGGAATGGCACTAAATAAGTTCAGTTGCTCTTGGTTCTTACCTTAATCTCTCCACCTCTGCATCATCTACAAGAAAATCTCTTTTTTGTACCAGTCGATGAATCTTCTGAATCAGTTCATCCTCTCTTTGCTTCTCCATCTTTGTTTTTTCTTTTTCTGGTCAAAAAGAGAGAAAAGAGTGTGTTCCTTGGGACTCAGGGGACTGTGAGGGGGTGGTGTAGGACGTTGCAGATGTCTGAGGATCAGCTGCTGATGGAAGTCAATGGTTTTCCAGGCTGAGTCACCAAACCCCAGCAAGTGGGTCACTGCCTCTGCTCTCCTCACCTACTGCTCTTGGCTCTGATCAGCTTAATGGGCTGAAGGCTCTGTGGGGTTTGCTAAGCCTGCTTTTAATTTGCAATGACTCTTCAAGACATTGCTTGGAAAAATTTTAAGAGCTTTGGCAAGAAAATCGTTCCAGATGCTTTGTTAAAATCCAATGTACAAACTCCATTTGACCTCAGGGGAAAGGAGATCACACCAAAAGGAACTATTTCTCTGTGTTTCAAGACAGCTTTGGCTGTTGAAAATTACACCTTTTTTCCTATTCTGACAAGGCAGGTGAGCTGCAAATCCCCACCAATAGCATCAATTGTAAAATGTGGAAAAATAAATGCAAGTTTATTTTCCCCGTACTTCAAAAATCTGAGTAATTAATATATGTCCTTGTTAATTGGCCAGCCTGGAGAGGCTAGGTGGTCTGTAAACAACAATTTTTGTGGCATGAAAGATGTGCCTGTTGCAAACTAAAAGTCATAAATGTTAGGGATTACAGAGCTCTTGTTTCAGGCTATAAAGCAAATGTATTTAAAATAGAATTCCTCAAACGTTGCAAGTGCAGCAGAGATGAGAAAGCCCGAGGGGAATCCAAGCTCATGCATTTCTCTGAGAAGCTGAAAATTTTGAGCTGCTATGAAGACACTTTGTATTAAATCAAGATTTTGGGCTTTGGGCAGCAGAAGGGCACAGTTCAGTACAGTGGGAGCTGGGCAGGAAGGGTGAGCTCTGCAGTCTGATGCCTCTGAGCTGTGTTGTGTCTGCTGATTTCAGTTATAAGACACTTTAGCTAAATTAATCAGACACTTGGAAACAATTGTTTTCAGTACAGATTAACAAAAAGAATGCTTAGAAGTGGCTGCTTTTGCCTGCTTTGTTGTTATGGCTAAGGAGCAAGGACTCTCCTTGCTTCAGGAGATAGAAGCTACCTTCTACTTCCTTTCAATCTATCCTTTTCCTAAATTGAGATGTGCTCCCCCATTATATCCATCAGGAAACTGTCTGCTAAAAAGGCTAATATATGTGCCAAAATACTGCTTATTCTGTGCACTAAAAGACTGATTCCACATCTACTGAAACTGGCTAAACTGGGTCCACTGAAACCAAAGAGCAGCTCTCTAGACAAATCTGTGCTCTTACAGGAAAATTATGGTGGAGCTCCTGTGAATGAATCCATTTCTGGGAAGGGTTTTTCCAGCTCAGGCTCATGCTGTGTCAGCACAAAGTCAGTGCCAGCAGCTGCTTTGTCTTTGCCAGGACCAAGCTCTTGTGACCCTGCCTGCAGATGCTGCTGCTGGAACTTCACCCCTTGGATTCTTAAATTAGCTGAGATTTGTGGAATTCTAAGGAGAAACTGCTGTCTGTGGGTCTCTGCTTGAGGCCTTGAGACTGGACTTCTAAAAGATAAAAAAAACCCAAACAGCAGGAACACCAAAAGAATGAAAGCCAATTAACCCTACCTGTTAGTTCAAAGCACAGGAAAGCCTGCAGATCAGGAAAGTGAGGCAAGGGGCAGCATTCACAGACACTTTCTAGGATTTGTAATCCTTTCCATTTGAATGAATAATGAACCAACAGTGTTGTTATTAAAATTTTAAATGTGACCTCTACCAAGAAGTATAAGGAAAGAAAAAGTGAGAAATATTATTAATCTATTTGTTAGGTGCAAAATGTGGCAGGTTTTACCCAGCTGAAAGTGACTGGTTTCAGAGTAGATCTCTTTCCTATGTCACAAATGCCCTTCTCTCTCCTTTCTGAGGACAAAGTTGTCCTTCAAAGTTGCACAATAAAATGTGAGGAGGAAAAATCAGGATAAGCAAAGGATAGTCAAAACTTGGACTTAATAGTTAAGCAGGAGCAGGTAAGCAAATTATTTCTGCAGGGTGCTGGAGGCTGTGCACTAGTATGTGATGTAACTGGCCTGCTGCAGTTGCTGAGAGGTCTGCAGGATCTGTCTGTTTTGTTCCTTGAACAGAGTGGGGCTGTGGATCATCTAAAATGGCAAAGCTGTAGAGAAGTGGAATTCCTCACTGATGGCAGCTGGAGTTCTGAGCCAAGGACTGCAGAACTGCCCACAACTCTGTCCCTCCTTCAAACACTGAATTTGCAGAGATTTATGGCAAAACACAAAACAGAGGTTTGGGCCTTGGTTTTTGTAGAAACCTGTTCTTCTTGATCCTTGAAGGCAGATTTAACTACAGGTGTGATAATGGATTGGTGTAGCAAGGAAAAAATCAATCACATTCACAGTGATGGTTATAAATCCTTCTCCTCTCCCTCTTTTATCTCTGGTATCTCAGCACTTGTCTTTTTCACCTGACAATCTCTGTGCCACTTGGTTCCCTTGAGATTGCCAAGGGAGTGCAAGAAATAAGGAATGTGCTCCTTGTTTGAGTGATGTCTGCAGGGCTGCTGCCATGGGAGCAGTGAAATACAGCATGAAAAGACATTTAGAGATTAGAGATGGGCAGAAAAATGGGAATTAAAAATGAGGGTTTGAGGAAAGAGATATGAAACTGCACCTTGTGGGGAGGAGATTCTGGTTGTTGGGTGGGGATGGTGTCAGGAGCACAGGTGTGATCCTGAGAGAGAGCCCTTACCTGGGATTGCTACCAAAGTCTGCAGCTCCTGCTTAAGGTTCATAATGTCTTTGCACAGCTGGATGTCATCCATCCTGCAGAAACAGAAAAGGCTTGGTCAGGCATGCAAACCCCACTCTGTGTTGATGGGATTGGCCAGCTCTGATCTGAGTGCATGGCCCTGGCCTTGCCTGGGACCTGCCAGCCTGAAAGGGATCCTGACACTCTCGGCTCACCAAGTTTCACAGAAAGCAAAGGGTATTTAATACCCATTAATGCCCATAAATGCCCATTGAGCCCTTGGTGACTTGTCTTACTCACTAATTTGTGTGTAGGTTCATACCTGCCACTGTGGATAATTTCAGATTTTACTTTCTTGAACATCAGAGAACATTCTGGAGTGGGCACCTGTCTCCATAATGGTCCTGGGAAAAGGCAGGGGAGCCTTATTGCACTTACTGCAGCAAGAGTTTTCACCAGGGAAGAGAAGAACAGCAGAGAGCCTGGGAAGGGGCAGCAGAGGGTGACAGATTATTTGGCACAGCCAGGGCAAGGTTCATATTCTACCACCAGCTGTCTTTGTGACCCTGCTAATAATTCAGCTCTAACCCCAGAGATCTGGAAAGTGACATAATTTGGCATTTATCTGTTTCTGAGGTTTTGTGCCTTGGGTGAATGTCCTCCATGGTTGATGTTAAATGCTTCAAACCCTTGATACATGCAGGAAGTCCATTAATGCTAAGACACAGAAGACAGCTTAAAAAAAGAAAAGTAACATTAGCAGAAACTGCACCTTCAGTTCTCATTGAAACTGCTGCTTCTCCTGAGAGCTGCCACTGAATCACTGCCCTGGAGGGCAGCAGCCTTCAGCATCAGCTCCCTGGCCCAGGTTTCAGTGCTCCCAGTGCCTCAGCCACAGGGACAGCCAAGGCTCAGGTGTTGGCTCCAAGGGCAGCATCTGGGGCTTTCATTTTGAGATCACCCCCTGAGGAGCACAAACCCAGCCTGTGTGATTAATTGTACATTCCCAGCTTGGATCTCACCAACCTCTCCTTGCTCACAGATCTCTGGGCTCTGTTTTCCACAGTCCTGTGCCTGGGGGGGACTGGCTGCTGCCTGAGCCCCTGGAGCAGCTGAAGTGCCACCAGAGCAGGGGCTGTCTCTGTGTGTGTGTGAGAGAGAGGGAGCCCCCAAAGGACAATGCAGCCAAATTACTGAATTAAGTGAGAAGTGGGAAAAGCAGGTGTTTCTGGCACAAATAAGACTTTAATCACAACCCAGGAGCTTTTATTCTCCGTGCTGTCTCTGCCAGGATTGCAGGTCTCTGCAGGGAGCTGTCCTTCAGCTGCTTTGCTCCTGTCAGTGAAATATGTTGATCCTTCTGTTATTTGCTGCTCAGGTTAACTCCATCTTGCCTCTTCTGCTACTTCCCCTGTGCTATGACAGCCATTCCTGCTGCCTTTTTACCCCTCTCCTCCCAAAATACAACCATGAAATACCTCTCCTAATAATCTTCATTGCTGACCTCTTTTCCTTCTTTGTGCCCCCCTGTCACTTCCACTGGGATCTGCTCTTCCACTGCCCATCTGTCTTGTAAGACTTGGCTTTGGTGGGAAGATCAGCACGTTTGCCTCAGGACTGGAGCATGGTCCTTTGCTCTGTGGGTTTAGGACCCTTGGAGGCAGAGATGTTTTTCCTGATGAATATTCTGACTTAGGCTTCCCACATTATTCACTCTCATCCCAAGCAAAGCCTGCTTTACTCTTGAGATCCATCACACTAAATGGTACTGGAATTACTTTTATCAATTAATCTTAAATGCTGTCCTCCCAGGAGAGGGAGCATTCCAAATGTGCTGGGATGTGAGCAAGGCTCACAGCTCCTCATCTACTCAGTGTTCACAGCTCCTCATCTATTCAGTGCTCATGCACTGTGGGTGGCATGTTGGTACATTTCACTAAGATGACCATGCCTAACAAAGATGACATTTTCTTGGCAAGAAATGTTCAATATTGAACTGCTGCATTCAAATGATATCAGGCCACACTCTCAGCTAGTAAAGAGAACAGTGAGTTTCCACAAAAGAGATCTCTGTGATAGACAGAGAGGATTTTTTTTTTCTGATTCAGAAGATTTGGCTTCATTCTGAGAAGCTCTGAAATACACCAATTAAAATACTTTACTATATGAGTTTGGCTCCCTGCCCTCACTAAGGAACTCCAAAAGCTAATGGCACTGCTCTTCTCTCAGGATTTTCAGGAATTTAAAATACCACCAGCAGTATTTTCCAAGTGAGCAAGACCATTCATGTTCAGCAGTCCCTATGGTCCCTGTGTCTCACTTGTGGCAAAGGTCCTGGCCACGTGGTGCACCTTTAGTTGCACTTTCTCCCCATTATTTTGGCTGGTTTTCAGTCTGACTGCAGAGCATGTAGCTCGTACTCCACATATATTCTCAGCATCTCTTTTTCCTGAGACCTGAGCTTTGTTCCTGCCTTGTAACACACAGCAGAGAAGTAAATCCGTGGCCAAAGCACTTTAGGTCTGTAACAGCTCAGTGACCACATGAATTCCAAAAATCAGAAGTCAGATGACCTCTCCAGAGTCCCAGTTCTGCAGGCTGGTGCATTGTGCCAATGGACAAATCTGAACCTACCATCTGCACTGATCCCCTCAAGCACATGGAACATCTTTCCTCCCATCTGTGACAACCAGCCTTTGTGTTTCATCCTCTCCACAGTGCTGATTAGGAAAAAAGTAATAAAAAAAGAGGTTAAATGATGAAAGAGAGAGCTGAAGGACATATGGGACCATGCCAAAGCTTCATCCATCTGATTTAATGAAAGCAGGATCTATGGTTCCTTGTAACCATAAAGCACATCCCACATCTGCCAGCAAATAATACTGAATGCAGGCAACAGGTGCTGCCCTGGGCAAGAGCTGCACTGCTGCCCTTGAAGGAAAGGGAAGAAGAGGAACTCCTGGAAAGGAAATCTCCTGGGAGGCCATTCAATCTGCACTGGCACTATGAACCTTCCTTTCTTTGCCCCTTATGCTCTGGATGTTGGATGTGAGTAGTTACAAGAGTCCCAGAAGAAGTTACTGCTGCTTCTGAAAAGAAAAAAAATTAAAATTCCAGTGAATCTCTCATTTGGAAGCTGGATGGTCAGCAGGGTTTGACTGAGAGCATCCTGGTATTACTGTCAGACCTCTTTAGGAAGTAAAAAGTGCTTTTGGAAATCTTAAGGAAAGCAGCAATCTGCAGAGTACAGGAAAAAAAATTCCTTGGATCCCCTAACCTACAGAGGTGTTCTCTCTCCTCTGGAAGAGAGGGTACATTCTCTTCAGTCCTGTGAAAACTTTTCCCATTGTAGAAGAAACACCAGTGAAGCAAACAGCAGTGACAACAGGGCAGTTTTTCCTCAGAGCTGAGCTATAAATGTCTGCCCAGGAGCCCTAAACACATGAGTTATGAGTATGATAAAACACTCCTCTGGTCAGGAGCCCAAATCCATTCCTGGAGAAATTGCAAGTACTGAGCTAGGGGTGGATTCTCAGTGTGCTTTTGTGGATTCCTGACGCGCTGCCTGCACTTCTGCTCTTCTCTTTCTTGATGCTTATTGCAGAACCCCCCTGCATGCCTGGAGACAGCACACAAGCCCATATCAGTCTTTTCCCTCATGGTATTTCAAGCTAGATCATCACAACCTACAAGCAGACTCTGTTTGCCAGAAAGAAACAACAAAAAACCAAACCTCATAACGAATAAACAGCGGGAGAAGAAGATTTTCTAAACATGGCACCAAATGACAGGAAAATAAGTGAGCTGGGGAGCCTGCAGAGCCCTGGCACAGTGACTCAGCCCCATGACATGTTTCTGTGTCCAGCTAGCAGGGGAGAGTGCCCTGAGCACTGTCATTGCCATGCTCCAGGGAGGTGACAGCATGAGTCACCTCTGCTGTCACCATCTGCACGGGGGCAGCAGGGCATGCAGAGCCCTCCCATTCAGCTGGGCCTGGCAGCTCTGAGGCTCTGCAGCACTTCTAAAAAAGAGACACTCTGTACCAGGCACAAAGGAATTGTTTTGTTTCGTTTCAGTAGAAATTATTCTTCAACAGCTGAATTTTTCTATCTTCTTCTCAGCCAAGGAAGAAATCTGAGTTCCCCAGTGTAAGGCCTAGGTGCCAACTAGAGACATGCATAGGGAAAAAAGGAAAATTATAGTGGAAGCTCAGAGAAAAATCACTTAACACCCCCCTTAATGGTCAGCCAAAAAAAAGACATGGCCAACAAGACTGACAAATGCTTCATACTTGAGTGTAAGAACTATTAGCAGCACCAACATAAGCATCAAATATCATTTTCATTGATTTCAGGATGAGCAGAGCAGTTCAGTGTGTCTGGAGAGCTTCTGCCTTGGCTGAATGACTTTCAAAGCTAGAAATAGACCTGTGCTCCCTCTGGCATGTCTGTAAGAGGAGGTCTGAGATTTCCTTTGTTTTCTGTGATTGGATTAAAGTGCTTGAAGTTAAAAATGGAATGTAGACCAGGTTTGCTGGTTTCCTTCCCTCTCTTCCAGGAGGGTTTGCAGCCACTTAGATTATTTTTAGTTCTGTTTTAATACATTCCTGCCCCAGGAGTAAAATGCTTGTAATTGTTGGAGTTTCTGAAGACTTTGATAGTGCCAGTCCAGGAGCTGGCCAGAGAATCAGGTGTCCTGCTAAGCCACAAGCTGACATGATTATGTAACCAAAAGTCCTCATGTAGGGATAAAAAATCATCTCCTTGGTGGTGTCTCCAGTGAGCAGGCTGAAACCAGCCAGGAGCAACCAGCAGCACTGGAGAAATCTGGGGGATTGAAGGAAAGTGATGTGTAGAAATAAAGAGAATTGCTTCAGAGGTGGGGCTGATGTCAAGCTGCAGACTCAAGGGACTTGAGTGGAGGCTGCCTTGAGTGGGTACTGCAGGTGTTCATGGCTTTGCCAAAGCTGTGGGGGATCTGCAATGCTGAAAGTGTTCTTGGGACTACAAGAGCACTATGAATGTATAGAATCACTGAACTGTTAAGGTTGGAAAATGCCTCTAAGACAATGGAGCCCAACAGTTAGCACAGCACCACATCCCCAGGTGCCACATGCAGATGCCTTTTGAACACTTCCAGGGGTGGTGACTCTCCCACTGCCCTGGGCAGCCTGTTCCCATGCCTGATCACCCTTCCAGTCAAAACATTTTTCCTTATATCCAGTCTAATCCTTCCCTATGCAATTTGAGTCCACTTCCTCTTGCCTTGTTGCTTGTTACGTGGGAGAAGAGACCGACCTCCACCTGATGCTCCTCTTCTACATTTCCCTCCTTTAGTCCCTGTCAGCTTGGCTTAGTTACTTAAATCTGCTAATTATAAATCTGTGAGATCACAGGCAACATTTAATGAATCCAGAACCCGTTGTTTGAGTCATTCTGGTGTGTGCTTGTCACTGATATTTAGTGACACCTGGTGCAGCTGGGGCTGCAGGACACAGAGCTGGCAAGGAAGGGACCAGACTGCTGGCCAGCCCTGGCAGGGCAGCTCCCACACCTCAGCTCCTGGGCTCCACTTGCTCTGCCAAAGGAAATGGGGCTGACTTTCCTTGTTCAAAGTGCTCTCTGCTGGAGGAACACTGCATAGAAGCTGCTGACCCCCACCTTGCACAGTAATGTAATTCAGCTGCTGTTTCAGAGATTTGAAGATGGCATTTGAAATTCCCAGTCCCAGAAGGGCCATACTTAAGGTATATTTCACATAAATTCAGAACAGTGCCTAGAGAGGCTGTCTGGTTTTCATTTTCACTGACATTGCTCAGTTCTCTCGAGCTTGGCCATCTCCTCTGCCAGTTCCAAAGTTCTACCATCAATCAATAGCAACAAGAGGAGTTTTCCTGAAATTGCCCTGCTGTGCAGGGGAATATTTCTCCATGTGGCTAAAATTGACTAAGTTAATTTGTCTAAAAACATATAGACTGTAGAGAAGTCCATTTCAATTCACAAGTATCAGCCCTTTGCAGCAGCATACAGAAGACTCTATCCAAAACCAGAGAGCCTGGCTCTTTTGAACTGCTCTGGTAGTTCTATTTTTGGATATTGGGCACTGGAAGGAGGAAACTCTAGGCCTGGCTGTGCATTGTCACTGTCTCCAGCAGAATCAATGATAAATTTCCTTCTCCATTTGCCTTCACGTTTGACCTTTTCTTATTTTTAAAACCAGAAAAGCAACTATTTGTTATCACAGCTGAACAGAATAGAAAGTTTTCTGGTATAAAACGAAACACTGACAGTCCCTTCCAGGGCTTTTCAATCCTCTGGTTCCTCTCCTATTCATGGCAGACAAGTGAGAAGGGCCAGTGAAACACCACAGGGCTCAGGGGACACTTCCCTGCAGAACACCCTTGCCTGGAGGAAGCTCAGCTGCCCAAAAGGGGGACCAGGGTCTGTGAGTGCCACTGTGCCTGATGGGCTGGGGGGGTCTCAGGGGACAGCCCCCTGCACCCTCCACTCCTGCAAACCAGAGCACAGGTAGCCAAGAGCTGGGAAGTGAAGAACAGTTTGGGATAAAAGGTTACATCTGGAAACAGTGCTAAATTTCTGCATTAAACATGACAAGGTCAAAGATCAAAGCTGCTGCTTCTTCTATGAACAGCACTTTGTGACAGCCACAACACATATTCAGTGCAGGAAATGCTGTTTAAAGAAAATTCTCTATTAAAGAACAATTTTTCTAGCTATCCAACAGAGACAATAATGAAAATAATTTCTAAGACTAAAACATCTCAATTTCCCAGTTTCCAATAATTAAATACTTTCCAAATGATAAGTGTATCATTATACATATGTATAGTACAAGTTTACAAGTTTATACATTATACACACACACACACACACACACACACACACACACACACATATATATATATATATATATATATATACACACACACCACTAAAGATTGCTTTTCCTTTCAGAGTATTTTAATGCACCATTTTTACAACCACACATCTGAAAGTATAATGTGTTTTCCCCTGGGGTTGATGGTTTGCTGTCAAACAGGGCAAAGGAGATGGGGCTGCAGAGAGATCCAACTGCACTAAGGCATTTTCCTTCCTCTGGGAGAGCTGGTCTCTGTACTCTCAGCTTCAAGAGCACAGTGCACAACTTTGCAATTCTGTCCTGAACTCTTGTTCTTGAGGCTTCCAGGCTGCCATGTGAGGAGCTGGCAGAGCTGGACCTTAGCAGGCACACTGACATCCTTGGGGCTCCCAGACCCTTGGCAGCCCCCCAGAAATGCTGTTCCTAATCTCAGAGACCTCGAGCTTTCACCATCTGACAATTCAAAACCACCTTGTGCCATTTCACAGCTTGCAGTTCCCTGGTTATTTCCTCAAGGACTCTGGTTGTTTGCAATGTGCTTGGGAGGCAAAGCTCAGTGTGACACAGCCACAGCTTCACCCTGTCCTGCAGGAGAGCCTGTGCCACACCAGGCTGTACCAGTGGCACAGCTATGGGGTCCCTTACAGCTGGGCTTGGTGTTTTTCCTCCTGGTGCCTTATCTTCTGAAGCTGACAACCTGACATTTCTATTTATTGAATCATATGTATCACCACACAGCTGCCTCCTCCTCTACAGCCTCCCCAAGTCCATCCTATGTTCTGAGAGCAAGATACAATCAGGAAGAAAAAAAAGAAAGGAAATCATAATAAGTGATGCTGTATTGTTAAGATTTCAGAACTGTGAAGGAGAAAAGATTTATTGCTCCTTTCCATGAAAAGACAGATCTTATCAGAAAACACTGACAGCAACAGCTCTATTCATGAGCAAAAACCTGGTTTGGCTGGTGTTACTTACTTACACTGCAGTAACAGCAAGGTGCAAAACTCAGAGAAAAGTACCAGATGCTGAACAGAGAAGTAAACAATCCTAAGGGAATTCCTGCTTAACCTGAGATGACAGGAAACAGCTAACTTAAAGTACAAAGGAAAAAAGGAGCAGCAAAAGAATCAAAAGTACCCAAGAAAGCAAAAGTCAGAACACCTGCTTAGCAATAATATAACCAGTGAGTTCCCACTGCTCCTCACACCTCTGACAGCCTCTTTGATCTCCTTCCACTCACTGTCCCTCCCTCCCACCCTTCCCCAGGGTGATGCTCAGTGTGGGGCTCTGCTGCCACACAAGGCATGAAGCCACTGAGAAATCGGAGTTGACGTCACATTAGTGAGACACTTTTAAGAGTGTTAAAGTATTTGGTTCAAAAAAGAATTAAAATTTGAAATGAACTCTGTTCATACAGAGACAGCAATTACTGCTGCCTTCTCTCACCTGAGAATGGAACCCTCTCCATGAACACATTTTTCTGTTACTTTGCAGCATTACTTTCTGAGCTCAGCCAGTTATAAGACTTTGTTTCATATTCCCACTTTGTGTCTACTGGATTTACTGCACTCATTTTAAATTACAACATGGGATTTCAGTTGGTTTATTTAAAGTTGCCATCACCAAGGGAATTAAGCTCCCACTTCAGCAGTTCTTGTGCACTTTGGTGCTGTTTCCCTTTGCAGGGGTTGCATTAAGGCAGGCAATCAGCAGAGAGGCCTTTCTGTATTTAAAATACCAATGTGCTGTGCATACTGCAGGTGACACAAAGGTGAGACTTCATCTCACCTCTGTGGATGTCCTGTTGTTCTTCAAAGCAATACAGAGTTTACATTTTCCCCATGCATTTGCCCTAAGTTTGAGATTCTACCACTACACCCAGCACCCTCCAGAGTGATCATCACTGACTGTCCCACCTGAGCTGCTCCCAGCAATGGGTACACCCATACCACAGCAGGACAACTGGCATTCCTGGGGTTTGCAAACCAGGAGAAGGAGAAAGGTTGAAAAGGCAGGTAAAGAAAAAGTAAGCCTGATTTGAAGCAAGAAAAAAAAACCAAACCAGGGATAAATGATGTACTCTGGACAGCTAATGAGGCTGTGGGACTGCAAAGTCAAGTTGCAGCAAACTTTTCTGCACAAAAGGTCTGGGATTTCAAGTAAACAAACATAATAGTGTAAAATGGTCTAAAATCCTGACTAGAACCATGCAGAATTTGGATGATGTAGATGTTATGAGCACCCTGGAGAGGAGGGAGTCATCTACTAATGAGTAGTGAGAGTGTACAATGGCCAACTTCAGTTCTGAGCCAGTGTGGAGGTGAATTTGGCCTCTTCACAGTATTAGTTTAGAGATGTAATAACCACACAGACATTAAGCAAATACACCACTGCATTTATAGCATTTTTACAGTTTAAAAAAAAAGTTTAACGAGTAAAATGGTTTCAGTAATTGCCTAAAGCAACCTAATAGGGCTTTATGTTTAATATCTTCTATTCCCTACACATCAAAAAACTGCCATTCAGTACCACCTCCATGGCAGAAATAACCATCCCAAGACAGCTATCTCAGGTGGAAGCAACTTCCACAGTTTTACTTCAAGGTCATCCAACAAAGCTGGCTTCAGGCTTTGCTTCCCATCTGGAAAGCCAGCAGTGTCAGGCACTGGCAGGTTTCCCACAGGCTGTGTTTCATGATGACAGTGGATGGTGCTTTATAAGAATTCCATCCCTTTCCCCAGGAATGGGCAGGAACTGTTGGTGAGATGATCTAACCTTTACTAATAATATTTACTGGGTCCCAACATACATTTAAAAATGCATGAACTTTGCACTACAAATGATTTTGAAGTTCAGTTTTGATCTGCTCAGTATCACATAGAGGTCTGAGGGTTTGCTGCCTGTCTCTGTCAGCTAAACTGAGCTAACACATGCATCATCCATTTTTACAACCATGTCTTTCAGCACAGTAGATTTCCATGCCCCCAGCAATCCTAAACTGCCTCTGAAGCCAGACACATCCACAGCAGCAGCACATTAAATGTGTGACACATAGGATGCTGCCCCAGCAGCTCCCTCAGCTCCTGGGTCTGTCATCTCCCCAGGAAAGAAGAAAATAAAGGAAGTGGGACAGGAGCATTGGAAAGGAGGAGAGAGTGTGCCTGTTCTGACGTGGTGTGTTTGCTTTCCTCAACAGCACAGACAGATTGAACATTCACAGCTTGACCCAAAACTCCTTTTACACAGAATGTTTTCAGGAAGGAGCTGAGAGAAGCCTGAGAAGAGGAGGAGGGGGATGCTGGCAGGCTGTAAACTGATGCTTTTCTGTACATATTGTCTCCTTCAGATCTATATTTGCTGAGCTCTCAGCTACTCCAAAAACAAACCAAGAAGAGCTGGAGACAGCATCTGATGGCTTCAAGGTATATTTTCATTTCCTGGGCTGGCTGGAGACAGTCACAACAGCTCCTGGCATAATTTTATGACATTTGATAGTATCAGTATCATTGAAGGAGAGATGCTACAAACAGCCACAATTCCTGCATAACCTGGACACGTCCTGAGGAGGTCCATGCTGGGCACCAAGCAAGGCAGGGTCCTGAGACAAAAATAGCATTTGATAATGTAATTACAGACCAAATCACAGGGCATCTGCTCTGCTGTGACTGAGGTTGCCTGAGCTAAAATATGATTGTACAATATAAATTGTGGCATTACCTAATTGAGGAAGGCTTGATTTTATAATCTGAAAATTGTCTCCTTATAAACTTCAGGCAATTCTTCATAGCAAGCAGGTATTCAGCTGGAAGTGAAGTGGATTTCCTGGGTATGAAGAGCACAGCTGCTTTCAGCTGCCATCCTTTTTTTGTTTTCAAGGAGGAAACAAAAATATGGAGCAAAGCAAAGAACACATTTACAAAGGTTAAAACCTGACTTGGAAGTGGCACAATGGTTTGGGAAACATCATGGCCTGTTAGTCCCTTGCTTCAGCTCATTTTGCTTTCTTTGTTTCTTTGTATTGATAAAAAGAAAAACAAGGATTATCAGAAAACTGGCCTCTTACCCTGTATACACTACAGGATGAATACTTCACTGTAGTATATAGCAAATAGATAAGAGTTCACCTGCTTTCCTTGCTTCTCAAATCAAAAAATTTCAGGGGACAGACTAAGCTGTGACACATCTAATTTTATTGAGTTTCATGCAGCAGAATAAAAAAAGCTGTGGTTTGCAATAAAGATTATTACCAATTTGAAAATCAGAGATGTCATTTAGATTTTCTGTAGTGTATATTTTTGCTGCACTTTAGAGTTCCAGAAAGTCACACTGTTTAAATGTATCTTTGTGTGACAACACTTAATCTTTAAATGCTTCAATTTTTAATTACTGAAATGAGGTCTTACATTATGTTTAGTGCAGCAGTAAGGAACTTCCACTTCTCTCTGCAAGGCAGAGGGAAAAGAGTGTACAAAGGACTGCAAAGTAGCACAAAAGAGTGAAAAATCACATGTATTGGAACTGTACAGATATTTATGGTCTTCACTTAAAATTTTTTGCTGTTTCATTTTATAAATAGGGTAAAACCTGTCTCCACTGCTCTCACAGATGGTTTTTTCTCTATTTTGGGGAATTTTTTTTTTAATACAGTGATAGGCAGGCTACAGAAATATCTGAGAGTGAATCCTTGGTCTGTCACTAAAAACCAGCATGTGCTGCTCTGTGGGACTGGGGACAGCATTTCTGGGCCTGGCACAGAGAGGCAGTGAAACTGCAGCAAGTTTATAAAGATATCTGCTGAATGTTAAAGTAATTTTGATGGGTACTAGTCCATGTCCAGTCTGTGGTCCCCTCCAAGCCAAGCTGCTCTTGATTCCATGTACACCCTCCTGCAGGGTGAGGAGATGCTGTACCAACCACGGCTGCCAGAAACAGCCTCACCTTCCTGGTGGCCTCACACAGGAACAGCTTTCCCTTGGTCACACACAGAAGTGTGGAACAGGCAAACCAACCCCATGCCCATGAGCACCCAGACCTTGCTGGGTTCTTTCCCAGTTGGGTTTGTTGGGAGTTTCTAGTGCCTGATAAACTAGGGCACTTCTCTGCCTAAGGTCCTTATTTCATGGCCACATTTGCATCTTCTTCAAGGAAAACAGTAAATTCCATTAGCAGCCCTAGAGCCTATTCCCTCCATGGATTAGACCTGGCAGAGGAAGAGCTTGCTGTGGTTTCCACCAGCAGCAGGCCTAGCTTGCAGTGTTTTGTTTTCTTATTCTTGAGTGAGTATATTCAAACACAGGGTGGGGGATTTTTTAGCAGTGTTTTGTTGTCTTATTCTTGGGTGAGTATTTTTAAAGGCAGGGAAGAGCTGTGGCAGCTGCTGGTGTGTGCAAGCAGAGCTGACAGGCTGTGACCCCGAGGGCTGGGGACACTGAGCACAGCTTCAGAGCCCTGGTTTCTTTAAGCACAGCTACAGTCTGCTTTTCCTGCTTTAGGATCTGGCCACATGTGAATAGAAAGATCAGACAGACAGCAAGAAGAAAGAGCCATTACTTTAAAAAATGCAGCTGGAAATGTGAGCTGTGCCTGGATGTGCAAGTGCTACAGAATCCTTTCACTGTGCTCATGCTTTCATAAGAACTACAAAAAAATACCAGTTTAACCTAAGAGAACTTCTATTCTGTTGCTAACAGCATGAAAGGCAAAGAAGGGAATACAAACACACCACACAGTTTCTCTAATACTAGGTGTGTGTTTTATCCTTCTGCTCTAATTGAAGGAAAGGCTAAAGCAGATGCAAGAGCTGAAGAGCTGTGGCTCTCATTAAAGCTGGTCTGGCCCCTGTGCTCTGAGTGTGGGTGTAGAGCTGCTCGTTAGCAGGGCTCAAAGCTGAGCCTGCTCAAACCTGGCTGAGGAGGCTCAGCTTCATGTGCTTGGTTGGAGAGGTCATTCCCAGGGGAATCCAGTCCTGTCAGAAGAAATCAGTTACTAAAATTCATGACCTACATACAGACTTCTGGTCTTTGGATATTGGCAATTCATTACTTCAGAAATCAAATGAAAAAAACAATCTGGCTACATATAAAGTCTTCCACAATATGTTTCTGTCATTTGCTTAGTGAAACAGATACAAAACTTGGACCACTGAGGTAGCCATGACTTGTGCTGGTAATCTCAGCAATAGGTCATTAAAATACACTTGTCATTAAAAGATGTTTGTCATATTGGAGACCAGTGTAGCCAAGCCCTTGTGTCAGTGTGATCTCCAAAGCATGGGAGGCAGTAAAGAACAAGTGCTGCTGTATTTCTTGGGTATCACTGCTTCTCTCTGGCCATTGCAGTCAGTGGCATTCACAAACTGAATTTTACTGCCTCAAGGATTAATGAGCAGAGTCAGAACACTCTGCCACACTGCAGGGAGCAGCTGGGCCAGAAGCTGTGTGAATATCCCTGCAAAAGTGGTCATTAGGTCTGCTGCAGCTGAGGGAGTGAGAGGGTCTGTGACTCTCCATGGCTTAGAAAAGACAGAAACTGGGGCCCCTCTGTCCCCTGCCAGCTCTGCCAGGACCTTGGGCCAACCTCCCTAGGCTGATGCTCACAGGAGCTCTCCTGCCTGTGCCAGGGAGAGGCTGGGAGTGCTTGGGCAGCTCCAGGCAGTGTGTGAGCATGAGATCCAGCCCAGGAGGAGAACAGTTGCACAGTGTGAACAGCAGTTCTGCTCCCTTTTCAATAAGCAAGCTCTCCTGTGTTAAATCCCTTACTCAAACACCTGCCAGGCAATGCAGAGTAAAGAGTGTGAGCAGGGGGGAAATGAAAAGAGCAGGCTAGACAGCAGAACAAACAGAGCAACTGCTCTCATTCACTGGGGCAGTTTATTTCAGTGCTTTGTTTGAGATAGAAAATGTCAAGAGAAGAGCAGGGTTCAATGATGAGGCTTCTTCCAGACCAAATTTATGCACAAACCAATCACCAAGTAGTGACTTGACTACCAGGGCAGGAGTGACAAAACCTTTCCTGTTCACTTTATTTGTACCACAAAGGCATTACTAAAGGTCACTGCCCCCATAAGCAGTGCTCACTCCAAGGGTGTCCAAGCAGTGATTCTGGGCAGAAGTCTCTGGGATCACACTCAGAGGCAGATGTGCTGTTTGCAGAGGGGTCAGGCTTCCAGCTCCTGGCAATGCAGGTCAGGGCACTAAAATTAACCTCCAGTCCCCTGCACTTGAACATGAGCAGAAAGCCAGTGAGTTTTTTCAGGCTACTGAAGCTTCATTAATGCCAAGGGTCTGAGCTCAGCAGGTTTTAGAGCTACTGAAGTTCTTGGCCAGTCAGCAAAGGCATTTGTTTCTGACCTCAGATACTCACAGGCTGAGGACACTTCAAAAAAATACACTTCTTAGGAATAAGTTCTGATCTTCTAAATTAGATGATTTAGGAATATTAACCCTATTGCTTTCACCATCAGAATTGGATTAATATTCACAAACCTTTAGTGAGGCTCCTATGCCTGACCTTTTTGGCAATTTTGAAAATCCCTCTTGGAATATTGCTATTTAATTTGATATATCAGAAAGTGTTTTGTGTTCATAATTTTATGGCTTCCATTTAACAAATGTCAAATCTTGGCTGCTATTAGTGCAGAACACAGGGTGCTCTCTTGTGACATGAGCTGCCTAAGACCACTAATGAAGCAGGAGTAAAGCCTGAGCTAGGTTAGACTGTGGAACCTTCAAATCCCCTACCTGTTGATATTTTGTTCAGACAAATATCCTTGCCACAAAGGACTGAAATCAGGTAGGAAAAGATGCTGCACAGACAGGTACTTTGCTAAAGTTTCCTTTTGTAAGTAAGAGATCCATTCTGCAGATCGTGCTGAATAAAAAAGGTGCTGAATAAAAAAGCAGTAATTTCCTTTGCAACTACAAAAATCATTTCCCAACGGCATTTTGTAAGTGCTCACCTAACTGGGATGCTCTTTATCTTTCTCCCTTTTAAAATGTCAAGCAGATAAAAGTCTTCTAAATACCATTCTTTCCTATTTTGATTAATTTTGCATAGTGTTTTCCCAGAAGGATTATGATACTTACATAAACCTGAGTTCTGATTCTCTTCTGACTAAGACTTCCCGAAGTCTCTGGATCTTTGCCATCTCCAGCTCAATTTCCTCAGGCATCATTGTTGTTTCAGCCATTGAAATGATGTCAAGTTGATCTGTGTGTGGAAGCAGAGAAAATGAATTAAGCCAGTCAGACTGTCTTAATGGTGTTTTTCAGGAATGGAAATTAAATCACAGAGCTACCTAACTATGGAGTAATTAATTCCAGCAGTAAAAAACACTCTAGCTGAATGCTGTGCTGACTGGTTTCTCTATTGTTTTGCTTATTACTTGCAATGTAACAGTTTAGAAGTGAAATACTCCCTCAGCCAAAGTGACAATCCTTTTGTCAGTCAGGCTCAGTCCTCCCTCTGAGGAATCCCAACCCCATCCACAGGCACAGCCACCATTCCTGAGCTGACATCACCACAAACTGCCTGCCACAAAACCCTCTCAGAGCAATTCCCTGCAGCTCTGCAGAGCCTCCCTTGGTGCAGCCAGCCCAACCCCTGAATGTTCCCCACTTCCAACCCCTCTAACTCTCCCTGCTGCTCACCCTGGAGCCAAAGCCCAGCCCCACCAAGAGGAGCCAAGGATGGGCTCAGAAATGATGCAGGAGGGGCTGAGAGGCTCTCACAAGGGCATCAAAATGGCTTGAGGAGACAAAAAACACTTTGCAGTAATAACTTGGCAGCTGGTAAGGCCAGGGTGCTTCTGTGATTATTTCTCCATAATTGATGTGTTACCTCTGTAAGCCAGAGAGAAACAGGGCTAGGGACTGTGCTCCCTGAACATAAAGCAACCAATTTATATGAGATGGGTTTGGAAAAGGAGCTGCTTGGCCTCTGGAAAACCCCATTCCAAGGGTTCATCATCCTTGGCCTTCACGTTAATCAAGTATTTAGGCACTGAAAAAGAGGTTGGCTGCAGATCTTGGTACCCAAATGGAGAGATATTCCTGAAAAAGGGCTGGTTCAGCTGTATTGATTTGAAAAGGGGAAAATAGAGAGGTCAAAATGCACTCAGCATAATTATGCAGAAAACAGCAGACAAAAAGCACTAGAAAATAAGCTGTTCAGTTAATTAAGAGGAGACAAATTCTGAAGTCCCTCATGGTAGACTAAGCACAGCTGAGAATTTCTGACAAAAACTTGGAGTAGGAATGAAACTACAAAATCTCAGCAAACAGCCCCTGTATGAGCTTAGTTCACAGTTCTCCCAAAATGGAGGCAAAGGCAAAACATTCTATACTATATAAACAAAATCTATTTCCCTTGTATTTAAAAATGGATAAAATATTTTTTAAAGTTATCCCACTGGTATTATCTGCAAGTTTTGACTTCTTTTCTTAATGAAGAAAATGGGGAAACAAATATAAAACATCTTTTTTTCCAGATAACAGAATCTGGAGGGGAAAAAAAGTGAGACAGATTTTGAAATGTCTGTCATGAGAGAACAGCCATGTTTCAGTAGTTGTTTTTAAACTCAATTTGCCAAACTGGTCTGTAAAGTAAGGCTGTCTTGTGTGTCTGAACACACAAATGCTGCCTGTACAAGATGGACTTCCCTATCAGAAATCATTGTGCTTGTTGGAGTATATTTAGTTGATGTGTAGCCTAAATGTCATGAGGCTCTCACAGGCCCACCTCTCATCTTCACTGCTTGCCAGAAATAGAAGCAGGAGATGGGAAGTTATTCTGAGGCCACCATGAATTAAAGCAAATAATACTGGTATATATAAATATAAACCATAAATAAATTACACATACATGTTATAAAATTAGCTCTCAAGAGCTCAGAAAACAGAAAAAAAAGAAAAAAATGTAACTAATTTACTTGCACTCTGCAGCTCTAGCTGTGAGTGCCCTGGAGTCACTCCTTGTGTGAGGTCAGCCTCCACCCTCTGATTTCAACAATTCAGGAACAAACAAGCTTTATGGCCCAGTGATGTGCTTAAAGCAGCACAGGGATTAGTGTGACAGGCAGAAGTGTGCTCTGACCCCTTGCAGAACAGCCAGAGATTCTCCTTCACATCCCACTCAACGTGTCCTTGAACCAGAGAAAAGATTTTTGAAAGCGACCCAAAATTATGGAGTGTTTGCAAAAGACTCAAAAATGCAAGCCAGGCAGCAGAAGTTTGAAAGTGGAGGGAAATAAACACAGAAACCATCAGATACCAGTTCACAGCTTGTCTGCAAGCCTGGAGATGTGGCTGGAGCCCTGGAATGGAGCCCAGGTGTGAGGACACCTGCAGAGGCCAGGGCAGGGTGGCCACCCCAGCCCCACAGACACCAAGCTCTGGCTCTCAGCTCCTCTTCTCACACCAGGGATAACTGGCTCACCTGGCAGCAGCTGTGCTGAAGGATAATGAATTATTTTTCATGCAATGGTTTGAGCTCCTGGGATGTGAACCACTGGGGAAGATTATGCTAACATTATTGAGCCTTTAAGTAAAGCTCTAACTCTGCCCCAGTGAGCAATGACAGCTCCAGTGCTCTGAGACATGATTCAGAACAGCTTCACACAGAAGTCTCTTACATTTTCAAAAAAGAAAGAATGAACATTTCATTTTTTAGCATATATTGAGCTTTATCTCTGGTAATGAGACAAAATTCATAAAGCAAAAGTGGAGACAACACTAAGATTAGTCACAGCCAGTGGCAGGATTCAACTATGTTGTCTGCTCTGCAATCTCCAGGATAATTTTCAGTGACAAAGAAACAAGTAAGATGATATTACTGTATGCATAAAAAGATAGCATGAAAATAATTACTATAGGGAAATAAAATTATCGAGCTATTCCACATAGTGAGAGGGACTGAAGAGGCAAGCCTGAAGTTATTAATGCATAACTTTGGTTCAATTTAGACACAGACTGGTATAGTTAAACTGGGTATTAACCTAATGATCACACTTCATCCTCAGTGTGGCAGCCAGAAATAGAACAGTGGCCAGCTGTGTTTAAAGGCAGCAAAAAACCAAACTGCCTATTAAGTCAATAAGTGCAAAGAAAGCTTTAAAGGAAGCCTGAATTGACAATGAGAAATGGGAGAGCACCTCACACCTGGTGTCAGTGGTTTCAGAGCCATTGGGAAGGGATGCTGTGATTAATCACCAGCCAAGATCCTGCTGCTGTCCCTGGTGCCACGCTGGGGGTGTCCCCACGGGACAGGCTCCCCGTGCTCTGCAGCCATTAGCACTTTAATTGTCACTTACGGTGTCATTGTCACTGCACACCAGAGAAGTGAGGTCTGGCAGTGACACAGATCTCTGCTGTGGAACCAAACAATGTCACTGTCACTGCTGAGCTCCAGAACAGCTCAGGCACTGGCAGGGGACACGCAGGGAGGAGCTGCAAGGGTGGGATCCACTGCAAGGGCAGGGTCTGCTCCACCAGGGCCCTCTGGATCCTCTTTATGGCTCTGCTGCTCTGGAACCCAGCCACAGCTTCCAGAGCCACCTCAGTCACCCAGCAGGAGGAGAGCTCCAGCACAGGGCAATGGCCCAGCTCTCCACCACTGCTCTTCTTCATCCTTGCCATGGGTGAAGACCATCCTGAATGAGGCTGTCCAGCCCATGGCTGCTGAAGCTCCTCAAGGATGGTGGCACAGACAGCTGGGTGACCTCTCTGATGTGGAAAGCACCCAGCACAAACCTGCTCTTCAGCCCACCCAATGATGGTGCTTCAGTTAAAAATTATTTTAAGTCATTGCTCTGGACTGGACTTAAATGGAGCAGTTTGAGGCCTACTGCTACTCCCATCAATTGGCAATAATAAACTAATCCTTGGTAAGAAAATGTTCATGGGGAAGTTTTGCTCCAAATCCGGGTCAGAACTTTTGGGGCTTTTTCAAAGAATTCAGTGAAATTCTCAAGCTAATCCTGTTTCACTGAAGTATATTAAGTGCTAATAGAGCAGAGTGCAGCAAGAAAACTCTTCATGCTACTTCACATATCAAAATCAAGAATCTCAAGACCACTATTGGTTGATGAGACAAAGCAGAAGTAAGCAGGAGGCACAGGTCAGACATGGATGAACAGAGAACCAGCTAGTGCCACTTCAAAACAGCATGCTTGGAAATTTAAATAGTTGCATAATGCAGAAAAATTTATCTGTTATAGCTCAAAATATTCCAGATAAAAATACGTTCATGTGAAAAGAATCAGACTATTCCTGTAGTTGGTCACTAACATGTCACCTGGAGGCATGAATGGCTAGCCTTGCAGCCAGCCCTTTTACTCTACCTTCTGTTGTTGCCTCAGAGTTGATTTTTTTCTGTTTGATTTAATCCTTCTGGTGGAGGATGCAGTGGCCAATACCTAACCTGTACAGGGAAAACTCCATTTAATTCCTTATTTCTAATCTAGCCTGCTGCAGCATTCCATTACTGTGAATCCTGACAATTACTGAATTTGGCATGTGTGTGGCCCATTGTATTTTTCAGTGCTTTCTGATGGAATTACCATATAAATACAACACAAACAGCTGCAGTGTGTTTTGTTCCTGAGCTGCCTGAGAGGCTGCAGCCTGGAGCAATTTCAAATGGGTAGACTGGGGGAAAGGGAAAGGGAAAAAAGGGGCAGTACCAGGGTGGCAGAGAGCTGGTTGTAGTGGCAGTGGGCACATTCCACACTCCTTTCACTGCCAGCCTCACTGAGAGCAGTCTGGCTTTGGGACACATCCCAGGAATGTCCTCATCCTGCTGCAGAATACAGCTCACAGGCCTTTGCAGGGGTTCTTCCAGAAATGCTGTCATCTCCTCTTTTCCCTCAAGGCAATCTCTTCCCTCTGCTTGTCAATTTGTTCTCCTATTCCTTCTCTAGCACCAAGCACAGGTTGGTGATGGCACAAATTCAGTAAATTTGGGATGGTGCTGCTGGTTCATCAGGCCTGAGTGAGCAGCACAGACACCTGGTGAGTTTAACACTGTGCAAAAGCAATCTCTAAAGGCAAGAGGAGTGTGCAGAGGCTGGCACTGGAGGAGCAAAAAGCTGATGTGCTGCTCCAGTCACAGTCAAATGGCAAAAGTTCTCAGGATCCCTTTGCTTGTACTGCTGTCAATGGCACTGAATGCTGGGGATAACAGGCTGAGTTTTGCTCCTAGCAGGAAGCTGATTTGTTTTTCTTCTCATTGTGCCAGCTATAATTTTTGAATCCTTATTGATACTTCTCCATGAATGGAGCAACACATTTAAATTTTGGGTGTCTAGCACGTAGAGCCATGAACTGCACTTTGTGCTGACAAAGGAGCACAGCTCCTTCACAGCTGGCCAGATGTGCTCTGTCCCTGCAAGCAGTGGTAGCCCAAACTTTCTGACAAAACTGTGTCTGCTGGAAAATGCCAGAGAAGTGGCACTCAGAGCATTTGGGGGATGACACATTGCATTCAGTACATTCATTAGAAAGTCAGAAAGAATTCTGTGCAAAGACCCTTGTTTCCTTTCAGTGCATGAGGATCCAGAACAGCCTTGCACTTCTGGAAATGTTAAATTAAAAAAAAAAAAAATCAGAAGTTTCAACTGCAATGCAGCTCCCAGATGCACAGGGGTAACCTTAGAGCCCCGAGATATTGGCTTAAACCAGGCATCAAGGCTTCAAATATTTTTGCCAGACAGCAGGGCACCCAGAAATCCCAAGGGTGTTTTTTTCACATGCTCCATGTCTCAGCATAAGCCTCTGGGCTGTCCCCTTACAGCTTGGCTTTGCAACAGGCAGCTGTGAAAGCTGGCAGCTCCAGGGATCCTCTTGGGCAGGAAGGATCCAGAGATGCCTCCTGAAAGCTGAATAAACACCAGGATCTCTGGGAGTGTCATGGTCATCCAACATCCCTGCTTCACAGCAATTTGGAGAAGGAGAAAAAGAAGTAGGGGATTGATCTGATTCGTGGGGAATTGTGGTGCATCTTTGCTTCCAGCAGACCTGAAGCACAAAGCACTGGCCAGCTCAGCCCTGTGCTGTGCTGTGTAAAGATCATTTCTGTGCTGGGACAAACTGCTGGACCCCAGCAGTCCCTTGCATCTGGTGCATTCTGCAGCTCCTCAGGCAAGAGATCAGAATTTCATGTCTATAGAGAGACACATATGATTAATTCTTTTCTCTGTTCATCCATCTCTGCTCATTCAAAACCCAGCACAGATCATTCTGTTTGCCATATAATTTCCTCCCCAAGAACTATGTAATCATCTGCTGTGACTGGTGATGGCTCTGTCCATCAGCCACCCGTGGTTTGGTGCAATAGCACAATTATAACATTAGGATTTATTTTGTCCAGGTCATGAATACTTTTTTATTCTTTAATTACCACAGATTTACAGCCTAGACATCTTCAAACATAAGTTTCTACTTCCAAAGTATTTCACTCACACTCTACCATATGACCCCATTTTAAAATTAGGTGAGCAGAGAATATAAAAAGCACTGTGTGCAATTGCCCACTGCACTTCCAGAATCACTGCTCTGTCTGTTCCACATCTAAGAGCCTCTGGTTATAAAAAGATTCTTTTAGTTGCTTATCCTGTATGGTCTTGTTCTTATCTCCAAGCTTTGACCTTTTATTTTTTATTATTTACCTTTGCAAGAAAGCCTGTTGGCAGCAGTCTATTCTTTCCCATTTCAGCCTTTTGTACACTTGGTCTCACTGAGATTTCTCTTGAAATCCAAATGCCAGATTCACAGTGTTGGATGTTAACTCCTTCCTCTGACTCTGAAAGCCCTTTTGGTTCCTTTGCTGAGATATTGTACCCAAAGACCTGCACACAATGTCTCCTGTCACATCTGATGGAAGTGCCTGCAGCTGCCCACTGCCCAAATCAGATTCTCAGCTGCTTTCCATCTTTTAGGCTGTGCTTCTGTAGGGCAAGTTGCATTGCACTGGATACAGCTGGTTTAAAAACTGAACCTGAAAGAGATCCTGCTTTGAGTTTTCTCACTGAACTACAAATCCCCCAGCAGAAATAGACAGTCAGTGGTAAAAGTGATTGCTAATTAAGGATGGTCTTCAGTACTTTGCTAACTAGAAGTTTTACAGTTAAATGATAGTTCCAACTTTCTGATTTAGGGACAATTTTCTGCCCTTGCTCCCTATTTAAATATATATATCAGCACAAATACATAATGATAAGATCTATCAAGATCTTGCCTCTTAAAAAAAGCATCAATTAAAGTCTTGTTTGTTACCCTGTAAAATTTATAAGCAGTAATTATTCTTGGCTTTGTTTTTTGTCAGTTTATGACAGTTTCAGTTTCCTAAGTGGGTAATTATGCAACCCTTTAATCTTACACTTCCCCCAGGAAAAAGATGCCTCCAGTCTTAAGGGACTGCTCTGTGCATAGAAAGCCTCATCTTGGTTGTAATGATATCCTGAAAAAACAGCTCATCTGGCAATAGCTGCTCCTCCTGCCCTGGCAATGGGATCCTGTGAATCATCACCAGGCTGGAGTTCTTGTTGAAAGTTAATGTCAGGCACAGGTCTCCATGTGATATTCAGACTTAATGAACCTCAAAATCCACACCACAATCCTGTGTTTGGATCATAAATTCCATTTGTTCTATCTGGCACTTCAGCTTTCAGGTTTCATCACTCCCCTGACGTCTGATGCTGTCAGCCTTGTGGTGTCACCTGCTTGGGGTGATGGGGACAGGTCCTGGGGACAAGCTCAGGTACCTGCAGGCACAGCAGGGCAGGCTCAGGAAGCAGAGCAGATTAATTTGGCTGTTATCTGGGGCTTTACTCCTTCAGTAGGATTTAGCTGTTTGAGCTCCAGTGGGCACTGCAGCCAGACACTGCCCCTACAAGGATTGCAGACTCTCTCCATGCTGGAAGTCACAAGGATCCATCCTGTCAAATTAAACCCTCCCTTCACCAGAGTGCTCCATCTCTGTTCTTATGTTCCTCCCTCTGGATCTAAGGGTGCTTGTGTGTGCAAGGAACTGACTCAGTACAGTGGGACAATTTGCTCCTTAATTATCTGTAACTAGAGTCAGTCCTAGCTGTAAACCTCTGTTTGATTTGCTGGTTTGTAGCAATAGCAGCATGATTTTCATGGCTGTGTTTTCTGCTCCTGGGAGTTGTGCTAGCTTTCTCTATTTTTATAGTCTTTGGTTTGTGACTCACAATACTCTGGATACTCTGCAGGACTGTTCCTCAGTAGTACCCTCTCTTGCAGTAGTTTAAGAGCTAATACAAACCCATATTTACAGACCAGGAAACAGGATTTCAGTACTCCCAGCAATAAATAACCAGGATGTCAGAACTTAATATTGAACTAAAGTTTCTTTGAAATGATATGAAAAAAGCAGCTTCTTATTAAAATCTTTGCAAAAACAATGAATAAAAGCCCCAGGCCTGATTTGATTATGCCATAATATTGTCATAAATACAGATTTTATTTGTGTGATAGAAATTTGCAGGATGTAAATAAATTCAGGATATGCAGAAGGATGTCCACTGAGATAAATTACCTAATAGCACTTACAGGTTGGATCTTGAAAACCCTCAGGGGCTTTGACACTCCAATTACAGGGCTCAACTTTGCTACTTTGAAGTCGATTCCAAGACTCTGTCTGGGCAATTTACATGCCCCAGCCAATTTCCATTCACTCAGTGATAACAAGGTTGCTCACATCTCTCCAGCTGGTTAGAGGGCAAACGCATAAAAATGAGGAAAACATAACCATGAAAACAGCAAAGGGAGTTGGGATTAATATCTCTTTATAAAAACCTTTTTAAATTCAAGCCCTATCGAATTAACAATCCCCAGACACATTATTCATGGATTCACAAACAATTCTCCACTCAGCTGAAACCAAATCCTCTGTATTAATATCAGCTGCATCTCTGAGTTGAGGCAGTCTTCAAATATCCAGATTCTAAATTTGGCATATTTTTTTTCCTTATGGTGGCTGTGATAAGGTCCCAACAGCTCATGCCTTCAGATGCAAGCTGGCCTGCAAAGGACTGCTCAGCAGCCAGCTCAGGATCATCTCAGGGCAGCCCTTTCACACATTAGACACAAATATTGAACAGCACAGTGTGTCTGTACTGGAGCCTCAGAAATCCTGACAGAATGCAAAAAGGATTTGCTCACACACAGAAATGTTTCAGAGCAATTCCAGCACACTGGGAGGGCACTGCCACCCTCGACTGGTGCCACCACGGCAGAGCCCAGCTTTCAGTGCCTGAGCTGAGCCACAGGCTCTCTCCAACACAACTCCAGTCCATTTGCAAAATAGCCTGTGGTCTCTCTTCCAACCATTTTTGTTGGGCATAAAGAAGGATTAAGTGGCTCTGAGCGGGATTAAAAGAAAAGCTGTCCACATAATTAGGTCTGCAGAGAATTATGACAGACTTCACAAAATACTGTAACTGAATTGTGCAAGGACATTTTCCAGACTTCCTACTGTTATTTCCAATTTTAAATAAACTCTAGTTTGGGTTCCAGTACCACACTCCTTGTTGCCAGATGCTCTGACAACAGGACTTTTTACACATTGGGCTGGTGACTTGAGGTGAGGTGTGAAAGCAGCTTCCCCCAGATCACTTCCCATGCCAGTCTGGAACTAAGCCACCTCATTTGTTTTGCTGTACCTGAAAGAAGAGAATGGCATTTTCCCACCTCTTCCTAGGAGATGTACCACTGTGTACTTCACCAGGGATTCTCCTACTGACCTAACCCCGTGGGAGGGTACCCTCATTATCCCAGCAGGACTAAAACCAGAGACTTCCCCTAATGTGCTCTTCTTCTGGTTCCTCACTCTTCCCTCTGCCCCTACACACAGATAAACAAATAAATCTCTGCATGTCAGACAAATCAGCTGATTTCTCAAGATACTGTTTCATATCCCACATATCACAGACTTAGAGAAGATTTTCTTAATTACACACCCAGTCTGGAATGTGGTCCATCAGAAATGCTGCCCAGAGAAATTCTCTGCACCAAGGCAGAATGGGACCTCATGCCTCATGTAGGAACTCACTCTGTTTTGAAAAAATTAAACAAACACAAATACTTGGTGCAAAGTTTGAGATCTCCTCTATGAGAAGTCACCTTTCTAACAAGGCAGGTGTTAGAAAAAGGAATTTTTTTTCATCTGAGACACAAATTTCATCTCAGTGCACCTCCACATTACAAAGGGTGAGATCAAGATTTCTGACATATGCTGAGTGTACACTTCACCAAGAACTAGCCACCACAAACCCAAGAGATCAGAATCCTGTTTCTTAAGTTGAAATCCCCTATTTATGAATTAAATATAAGCCTAAGAAGAGCTAGAAACAAATTTGGCTTTCAGTGAAATATTGGGATGCCACCAGCATGAAATCTGTTGGTTTTTAAAATGAATTAAACTAAATTGCTTCCTTTTTCCTTCTTCTTTCCCCCTCAGGTAACCTTTCCTATTTGATTCTCTGCCTTTCCAATGAGATTTTCCTATTTCATTAGGTGTTTGTCTCCCCTGTTGCTATATGAAAACTTGCAACCAGCAAACAAAACAATATTGGCTCTATTCAGGAAGTGTTATCAGACAGAATGGATAGACAAAACCCACCCACTATAACCTGCCTCAGACCACTGGTCATACAGTAAACTCCACAGGATTAAATAAGGAGTTCACCTTTTGTTTGCAGTTTCAAGCTCTGTGTACTAATTCTTACATTTAATGGGAAACTATTTGTAAAAAAGAAAATATAAGCTCCATTTAATTATTTCCTCAAAACTCATTATGCAAAGTTAATGACCTTCAGGATTAAGTAAGCCTTTTGTGATGAATCTCATTTTTACAAACATTTATCTGAATTGATTATCTTTGACCTAATTAGTGTTGGTGCAGACTGGGGTATAAAATAATGCTCAAGTACTGCTATAAACAGTTCATGCTATTTTATTTGCATCTGTTTGCACATTTTCCAGTGTGTTTGCAATATTGATTCATTTAGAAAGACACAGATCTCAAAACAGCCATCTCCTATGCTGCCTGTTTCTTTGACTCACCAGCAAACACCCATTTATGCTAACCAGCATCTGATAATTCCCTGGGTTAGCCCACAAAAATGTCATTGCAACAACGCTGTCCATTCTCCTTGGCCAGCACACAGAAACCTCCCCACTCTTGTTAGGGGAGGACATTCCACAGGACCTGGGAACTGATGAGAGTCCTGATCTTTGTTCTAGCAGGCAGAAAATGGTTTCTAGCTTGGATATTTTGTCTTTCTACCACTCCAGAAAGAGGAAACCTGGGAAATTTATTAAAAGGATATTCCATGAGATGGGATCCTGTTTCCTGCTCCTTGTATATTTTACTGCACTGCAAAGGGCAGTGGATGACCTCCCTACAAACACACAGGGAAGGGCAGAGGGAATGCAGACATGCCACAAGGACAGTATTTTCTCTGCTGTAAATACCTATATTTGTGGAAGACTCACAGGAGACAGTTTTTCCTTGCTTGCAGCACAGTGATGTAACACCTTCCCAGCATGAGAACAGTGACATCAGATTTACTCTGTTGTGGCTAACCACGTAATCTCAAAACAATAAAATTAAGTGCTGGGATTTTCTCCACTACAAGAATACTTTTACTCCAGACTATTCTACAAAAAAGGTAAACTCATAAAAAAAAACCTACTGAGGAAAAAGCTCACATTCATAGCTCCTATGAAATGACTGCAACTCAATAAAACTAGAAAGATGCTTGAAAAATTGCTTTGCCTGGCTAAGAGTGATGTTGGAAGAGCTCTTGCACATGTTCTTTGCTTCTGATAGAGAATTATCCTGAACTTTCAGCTCTCTGGCAGGATATCTCTGCTGAACAGACACAACTTGGGCCACACAAGCTGAGAATGTTTTTTGTGCATTAGGTGTGGAGTGTCCAGCCCAGATCCTGCAGCTCTGCATGCACAGCCCTGGAGCAGGACTTGAACCCTGTACTTTTCTCTGAATGAACACAGGAGCTGAGAGAAAGCTGCAGTAAAGCCAGGAGGGATCCAGGTGGGGATGCATTAAGCTCAGTCATCCATTCCAGCACACTGTGCCTGTGTCAAAGACAAGACTGAACACAGAGGAAAATGCTGCTGGAGCCAGTGCAGGGGCTGGCACCCATCCTGATCAGGGACTATATGGAAATAATTCCATAACATGGAAACCTTCAAACAGGCCTTAATGCTCCCCTCCTCCCCAGATGATTGTCCCAGTACCACTGTTACATCCCTCTTGAGTACTTTTTTCATTTTATCAGCAAAGAAACAAAGGACCACGCTGGTCACTGGCTGCCTGCAGGTCCCTCAGTGCTTCTCACACCACAGGCACCAGGCACTTGTCCTCACTCCAGTGACCTCCAGTGCCTCAGAGGCAGAGAAAATAACAGCCAGAAATCAAACTGCATTAGTTACCTCCTTCTAGAGGTCTGATCTGTGAGAACAGGCACTAGCTTTCCTAGTAGCTCTCCAATTACTTAAAGAGAATGCAAAAGTGTCAGGAGTTGCAAATCCCAGAGTAGCCAGCTCTTGGTATCTGCTCCACAAAGGGTGGGGGATGTGCAGGACAAATCAAGTGCACAAAAGAATATTTTATTTTTATTTTATTTTTCAAAATAAACCTGTGTGAGACGAAAACTTGCTTGACATTTAAATAAACCATGATGCTGACAATGCAGCTGCTATTGGATTTCCATACTCCTTTCACCTTTTCCCATGATGCTATGAATTGAAAATACAACCTTGTGCACTTAAAACAGCAGTTTGTCCTTCAGAGATCGAGGAGAACACACAGCTGTGTGCAGCCTGGTGGGGAGCTCTGCACAGTGGATGTGATCTGACAGCTCTTTCTATGAAAAAATGGATCCAAAGCAGGACACAAAAAATGAGGGACAATTGCCTTTGAAGGTCGAGGCAGAAGCCCTCACTGCCAGTTGTATTCAGAGGCACTGGGTTAGAGCTTTATCTGTGAGGAGCTATTTCAGTGTGCTCAGGAAAGCTGCCAGGAGCCAGGAAGGCTCTGGAAGGGAATTCTGTGCCCAGCCCTGCATGAGGCTGAGCACTACCAGGAGGCTGGAAATAGAAACTGGAACAGTTCCTGGCTGGGGCAGGTACCTTCCCTCTGTGCAGCTCCACTGAACCCACTGCACATTCCCATCTGCAGCAAGGCTGAGTTGAAGCCACACTCCAAGGAAAGCAATTCCTGCTACCTTACTTCATTTTATGTCATGGAGATTTAAAAAGCAGTATTAAGAAACACAGATTACTTGTTCATTTACTTCTGTCATTTTGCTCAGTGGTCAAAGGAAACAGCCTGTGGATTTCCATTTTATTCCTCACCAGAGTCAGATTCTGATCCTGTAGTACTAACAAAAAGCTTCAGCATTTATGTTTCAAATGCTGTGACAGTGCCAGCTAGAGCTAATGTTCAGGGATTTAAAACTTATTTAGTTTGGTGTTTTTTAAAGACTTTTTCTACCCTTATTATTTTTTTTAATTCCAAAACACAAAGTCAACAAAATGCTCACTCTCAAAGAGTCTTGCAAAACCTCTTTAGGAATAAATATACGAGCATCAGTTGATAAAGAGCAGCATATGTGCAAGTGAAATAATAGTAAAATGGCCACAGGCATTTCAAGATTTCACACCTTCAGGACATTCTCCTAAGAAATTATCTGACTGCATGCCAGAGAGTTTGCTTTTCTGTCTCTCCCCACTCTGTGATGTGATTCTCCAACACAGTTTTCTAACAGTGACCTAAACATCTTAGCTGGTAGGTAATTTTAGGTAACCTTAAAACCACTGGGTAATTATTATAGACATACAAGTCTAACCCAGTAAAGACCAAAAGCAATTCTGGTGTAGAGAGCTGCTTCAGACAGCAAAGAAACTGCCTCACATAACAGATTCCCACTCCAGCGAGTAAATAAATATTGAGAAAATGCTCCTTGGAAGCCAAGGAAAAAGGTGTTTCTCATTTGATGGGACAAGTCATTTCTCAGGGGGATGAATGTTGCTATTCTCAAGGCCATGGGCATACAATGTGTGCAGTCTGACAGCAGAGTGGGAGGTCAGGCAGCAGAGAATCAAACTGGGGTGTTGTTCTTCAGGGTATGAGGCTCACAATATCTGCAGCGAGCCACAGGCAAAAGCTGTGTTCTTTCTTAAAGATCAAATAACCAGAGCCAGAAAAGCCAAAACAATCTGGTTCTTTCTCACTGAATTCTGAGGTGAAACAGCACAGGGCTCTTCACTCACACAAATGATGACAGCTGGCAAAAAAAATGTTTTGTACTTGCCTTTCATCTGTGGATGTGGAGTCATTCTCTAGCAATCTCTGTTCGCACCAAGTAAATTGCTTTTGCATTCTGGCTTTTGATTCACTTTTCTTTAAATGCACCAGTACTTTCTTCCTCACAACTGGCAGTGGGCAGCCACGAGTTTGAGCTGATTGAGGTCTCAGAGGCAAAGAAATGAAGGCAATTCAAGCAAAGCTTATCTATACCTGAGACAAACCCATAGCTGGCTGTCACCTTCTCTTTGCATACCAGAAAGAAATTTCATCATCACAGGATGTTTCACCCCTTGCCAAGGCAGAGACAAACGGATCCTGATTTTACTGGCTTTCAAATCACCATGGCTTGCCCCTCACTATCACATCCCACACACAGACAACATCAGCCTGAAGGAAAATGTGTGCCTCAGAACCTGCCAAACTGCAGGAACTTCAATCCCCTCCCAGGCACGGTGCCCAGAGGAAGCTGTATGGGAATCCATGGTAGAGGATGAGGAGAGAAACTACAGATGGGATAAGGAAGGTGGGGACACAAATGCATGACTGAATTTCTGTGCCTTTCTCTAGTGTGAAAAAGGATAATTTGAGGAGCAGCGCTCGCTGCAGGGGCTCCAATGAGTTTCCCAAAGATCCACAGCTCAGCCAGGGAGATTGAAGTGCCATTCCCCTGCCAGGGCAAATGGTTCTCCAGGGAGCAAATGCTCATCCCTGCTTGCCACAGGGACAAGTGAGGGCAGAGAGAGCAACCCCATGGGCAGCCTGACACAGATTGCCAGGAGAGCCCTCATGGCAGTGACTCAGCCCCCAGCTTCCCTCCCCAGAGTTTTCTGCAGAGAGTCCAGGTGAGCAGGGCTCTGGGAGATGAAGGCACAGAGCCTGGTTCAGTTTTGCTTTCACTGAAATCAGTGAGGAAATTTCCATTCATGCCAATGGAGTCAGCACTGTGTTTTCTATTTTCAACCAAGAAAGTGTCAGTCAGGCTTCTCCATCCTTCCCCAGGGAGGACAGGTCACTGTCCTGCTCTTTGGGCTTCAACTCCATTATTCTAAAACTCACTTTGGCCTCCTGGACTGAAAGGACAGAAGTGGTAGAAAGAACTGTTGATTCCTTTCTTGGTTTGAGTTGTTTTCTACAAAAGATGAACAAATCTGTTAAATCACTTCATAGTAAGATCTTTATTTTACCAGTATATGAGAAAACCCAAATGTGGGTGTAAAAAAAATACTAGAAACCCTAATCAATGAAGGTTTGGGTGGTGGAAGGATTCAGGGCAATAAAAAGATCCTTAATCACTGCTGATATTCTTACAATGACAAATTCCCTCTTGCATTTTGGTAGTGTTGGCAGTCATTAGGCTTTTGCAATGAGCAGCTTGTGTCACTGGAAATCATTCATCCTCATTCAGTAACAAACTCTCTTAAAATTATTTTCTCAGATATTTTGCCCTTTATGAGCTGGCAGAATGTTGATAATTCATGTTTCATTGCTGATCCTGAAGGGCAACTAACATAATTTATCCAAGGGTGCTCCTCCTGATTTCTCATAGTTTGCCCTCCAAGCATACATTTTTCATCTCTGAGTTTTGAATCCATTTATACTGTGCCTTTTAAGCAGGCAGACAGCAGAACATGTTTCATGGAAATAAATCAGCATTATTTATTGTCTCTGGGTCTATTTTATTAAGTAAGATTTTTATGAAAATGGAACATATTTGGCTACAGAAGAAAAGTCCTCTGAGAATAAGGATTAAAGAGTGCTGAGTTCCAAACTTTCTTGTGCTCAGTAACTACAAGAAAACTCTAGAAACCTCAGCCAGGATACACTGCAGTTTGCAGTGCATGCCCAGCCCCAAATGTAAGTTTTGATTCCTGTTTTATAAGCACCCTTGAGGCAGACATACACACATTCTCACAAGTGGTTTCTCTGATGAAAACGTGCCATGCAACTAAGACATCAGTTATCAAACACAGTTTAAAAAAAAATTACACAGACTGAGTCCATAATCCCACAGGCTACCAACAGCAAGGATGATTTGTGTGGTTCAAAGTGTCCTACTTTCCAAGCCTAACACGTTTTTTCTGTAAAATATGTTTAAAGGAAATGAGAAAATTCATGAGCAACAGTCTCAAATATGACACTTTATGTTCATCCATGACTTTATCAGCAATAATTGTTGACACTGGTTTGCCTATAAACACTGCATCACATCTTCAGTGCTCATTTCCTGCTTGGCAGAGGTGGGCACAGAGTTTTGGATGCCACTAACCCTCACATTTAGGAGTGTCTCAGGTGAGAGAAATGTCTTTGCTAGACATGTGAGTGGGTGTGCAGCAGTAAGATCTTGATCCATAACAACCACCAGGCTTTTGCAAAAGAGCCCCTGCCCAGAATTACACAGAAGGGTCAGGCTGGTAGGGAGCACAGTGCTCATCTCCCATTCCCTGCTGGGGCAGGGTCATTCCAGAGCACACAGCACAGCATTGTGTCCGGATGGTTCTGGAATAACTCCAGAGAGGGAGGCTCCACAGCCTCTCTGGACAATCTGTCCCAGGGCTCGGTCACTCACAGGGAAGAAGTTCTTCCTCGTGTTCAGGTGGAACTTCCCGGGCATCAGTTCCTGCCCGTTCCCCCTGTGCCATTGCTGGGCCCAAGGAGCAGAGCCCGGTCCCTGCTCTGAGCCCTCCCTGCCCACACTGACAGGCACTGCTGAGGTCTCCTCTCAGCACCTCCTCTGGAGGCTGAGCAGCTCCTTCAGCCTCTTCTTGTTCCTCTCAGCCCCTCTGGCTCTGATTAAATCAGGATGGATGTGGTTGTCCAGAACCTTGGGACAAGTTAGGCAGTAAATTAGCTGCATTTTTTGTGAGAAACCCTGGATACACATAGCCAGACAAAAAAAGGGAAGGAAGGGCAAAACTCACGAAATGTTTTAGGGAGACTATGGGAGCAAGGGTGGCCCATTAACTGAAATATTTCTGTTTTGTGGCCCTGAGACACTCACATAAAGCATCACCTGGAAAAAGCTGCTGTAACAGTCCCAGTTCCTCCCACTGTTGACCAATATTTCAGTAGGAATGCACTCTGAGGCACTAAAATATTTCCAATTCTCCCTTTTCCTTCTTTCTTGGTCTCAGCAGCTGCCTGGAGCAACCAGCTGTGGGAGGGGGAATTAGAAAATGAGACAATGTGTATAATAGTATAAACTGGATTAGTCTCACTCTGTCAATCATTCTCTGGGCTCTTTGTGAAGAAAATGAAAACCCAGGTTACAGCTTTCCTTCATGAGCTACAGGGGATGACCTGGTGGAGGTTATTAAATGGAACATTTTAGGCACACACTGCTAGCCAAAATCACCATTGACTTAGGAAAACACTGAGCTGTGCAGGGGAATTTTAGAGCCATCTGACTGCCACCAAAGCAGGCGAGTTTTACACCTCTTCTATAGAAAACAGCCTCCATCCTTTCTAGAAAACCCTTTCTGATTTTCACTGTGGGAGTTCTGTCTTGGTTCCACAGATCAGACACAGCTGCTTTTCCTCTTGAAGTACAATACAAACACAATGACATTAAAAATAATGAATAAGGTAAAAATCTAGAACTGGCAGCATCCTTAAAATCAGTTGTCTTTGCTGATGACAATGTTTTGCCTGATATTTTCTAAAAAGGTCTAGGGAGCACTATTAATGTTTTACTGTCACTTTCCATTTTTTGGTCACTCTCTTTTCAAAAATTTTACACAGTTGTGGGTTAGGGTTTTCTTTTAAATGGAGACATGGAAAGAATATTAATTACATTCCCTGTTGGAAGCCCATGTTCAGACCTTCACAAAGCCAGCACTCTTGCTGTTTCTATAAAAAGAAGCATAACTGTGTATATCCTTCAATTAGCCTCTTTCCCACCTATTTAATAGATGGCCTGAATAAGCCTAATTTGTTTTGTGTCTTTTATTGCCTGTAATAGATACAATTAACAATTATGGGGAATTTACAGTGACACAAGGGCATGACTGTGAAGGAACAGCAGTGGTGGTTGGCTCATATAAATTCTTTTTGTGCCTCTGAAGCTTTATTTTTCTTTCTTTTTTTTTTTCTATTTTAAATCAGAGTGGAACCATGATGAGCTTGGGGAGCAGTGTTATGAGAGGATGATGGGCAGGGTCCCACTGCACCCCTGACTGACTGGGGAGGGGTTGCAGTAACAACAAGTTTTTATGCAAGGCACCAACATGGAGTTGTGGGTGAGTGTGCAATATGTGGGGTATTATGAAAGAAGGCCCAAAGGTATTTGTTTGAATATTTAATTATCAGATGACAGAAACAAATTATTAAATAGCCCATGTTTTCAGTGCTCAGCAGCAGAGGATGAAAATACAAACAAGAGTCTTTCTAGCTAACAAGTGAAGGAAGATTTTGAAGACAAACTAAGTGAATGTGGTGAAATAAGTTTTCACATGTGTCAGCCCAGATCTCAGTGAACCTGGGACCTGTTCTGTCTTCCTGCTGTTGGAACAAATCAGAGTGATCTCAGAACTAGATTGGCCCCACTGGTGCTGTTCTGGAGGGCTCTCACAGCTCCTTGCCTGGACAGAACCTGTGCTACAGCACTCACAGCAAGAAGGGAGAGCAAGAAAAGCCACCTGTGAAGGTTTCATGCTACTGCTGAATCTCATGATGGGAATCTCCAGCTTCAGGGTCCCTTTCCCCTATTCTCCAAGTCATATTCCAGAACAGTCAAAAAGGTGGATCTCTGCAATACAGGAGTGTGGCAGCTCACCTCCAGCGCTGAGTTACCTTTCAAATTAAAACAATACACAAGTTTCATGGTGCTCTAAACTGCATCAAACATAACCTTTGCAGTTTTCTGACATTTCTGCTTCCTTACTCTGATTCAAGCTGGAGGATTCCTGGCGAATTTTGCATTTAGCTCCAGCCCTCATACAAATTGCAAGAGGACAGGAAAGCTCAGCAGAAATGTATCTGAGAAGTTCAGTGTCCAAAAGCATGGTGAAAAACTGCTTTGTTTCTCTGTGGCTCTTTGCCTGGTGTGCATGCAGTTATTTAATCAGGGCATTATGAGGCTCTGCCAGCTGCAAGACTGATGATTCTAGATGAAGCTGTGCACTCAGTAATAAGGACTGACCAAAGTGCTCCAGTGCTCTGCTTCAGAGCAGGCTCTCCAAGACTATGTTGTAAAAACCAGTTACTGGGAAGGCTGTAACCACAATATTATTATACAAGCCTGACAATTCCTAAGCTTGTCTTTTATACACATGCACTAGAAAACAGCTGAGTTGCCCTGTACATAGCAAACCACTATTTTTAGTGTTCTCTAGTCCTTGGAAATTCCCTCTTGCATGTGAAGAGAAAGGCTTCAGGGACTTGTTAAAGAGACACCTTTAAGCAACTTGCTTCATATCTCGCTTGCACAGATCCTGACACAGGCAGGTCACAGGGCATCAGATGCTCAGCTGCTCTGAGCCACCTTAACTCCACGGATGACCTGGCTGAAAGAGGCCATTGTAGGGTAGAAATATGCATGATGTACATTCCATTGCTGTGAAGTAACTCACAGCAACCAACTCTGTGTTGGTTTATGCCCAACACCCAGCAATGCTTTCAGCACCACGGACAGAGAAGCCAGCACAGCGCTCCCTTTCCCTTTGACAAACTGAGGAGAAGCTGCCTGACTCCCATGACGCTCATCCTCCCTGCAATGGACACAGTCAGGATGTACATTCCCTGGTGATAAGACTGCCCTCCCATCACAGACACTGCCAGGGAGCAGCACTCTGTTGTGCAGTGCTGTACAGATACACAAGTTCTGCCTCCAAAGCCATCCTGATTTAATACCACAAATCCTCAAGAGTAAAAAGGGCAAATTCACATACAGTAATAAACTTCTGCTTTTGTTAATACTCTTAACGAGCATTTCATATTTCAAACAATATGCAAATACCAAAGGCTAATTGTTAACATCAGTAAAAAAGGGGATGACAGTTTTTCAGCTCCTTCACAGACAGTCTGGCGACTACTGTCATCATGCCATGCAATTTAGGATGACTGTAAGGAAGCATTACAGTAAATAGTAAGATCTATTTATTTTAAATCAATGCAAAAGTGTGACCAGAAGTCAGGATTAGTATTTAAATAGGAAAGATAGGCAGGAATTATCTAAACCAGTTACTATGAATAGCATTTTCCACAGTATTTAAAAAAGCTGAAGCCTAAGAGCAAACAAAAGAAATCAATTACTCAAATATATAATATAATAATTTTCTGCTTTTCAAAGAACAAATCATGGTCTCTAGATTATTTCTTATTCCTATCTAAATTGTTATACACAGAGAAATATTCTCATTAAACAGAAAGTAGTGTGTAGAAGGGCAGCTCAGAGCAGAGCCAAGGTGCACACCTGGACACTGGGTCCTAGTCCTGCCAACAGCCCACTCTGGTGCTGGGACCAAGCTGTGATTTGGGTGGCAGCTCAATGCTGAGCACATATTTTTCATCAGATCAGATCTCCCTCTCAGCCTGCACATTGCTCTCTTCCAAACAGACCACCTTTTGTTCAAAATTTGCGAGACATAACCTTTCCTGGCACCTCAGGATAGCAGCTTTTATTATTATTATTATTATTATTATTATTATTATTATTATTATTATTATTATCATTACAAGTGCTGCACTGCACTCAGCTCCCGAGTGCTGGAACAAAACCAGACCCAGTTATGAGAACAAGAAAAGCACGTCTGTATCGTGCCAGGGAACCTGCAAAACTGTTGCATGTGTCTGACTCAACCAACTCAGTCAACAGAGATTTCAGTCTTCGAGTCCATTTTAGAAAGTGTGGAGTTTCTCACTCCTGAATCTGTGCCAGGCACTGCAACAAAACCAACACTGCAACTGAAGCATCAGTTGGAGAATTACACCCTGTCATCAGCATGTGGTAGACAATAACATAGCCATGGAAAACTGAAGCTAGAGGTGAAGTATCATTCCAGAACACAGCACACTCTGAAAAGTAAACATACAGATGCACTGGCTAAAATCTGCTACCAAGGTGCTGCAAAGCCATGCCATGCTTAAAAGCATCCAGGTGAGACTTCACAATTCACATCAAAAGATGGGTGGGAACCAAGGATATCAGCAGTACTAGTCAAGTTGAAGGTGTCACAACAGATAGCACACAAAGCTTAAATTCCTGTGGCCAAACCAAACACTTGATGAAACTTAGAAAATATCTTTCTTGATACTGCCTAGTACAGTTTTTGTGACTAGTTTTTCAAGATCTCTAGTCTCAGTGGTTACCTGGAAAATTATAAAGGGTTTGCAAGCTTATTAGGTTGTAAAGAAGACAGTTCTGCCAGCAGAAGAATAATAGCTGGTATCTTACAGACAACAAGGTCCCATGGATAACGTGAATCGGCAGTGATGCATCTTTTAACTACTCTTTCCATCAGCACGTTGGACAGATTATGTCAATTGCTGCTTCCTGGTAAATTATGATTTCAAGAAAGCTCTCCCAGCACAGAACATTTGTTGAGCTCATCAATACAGGGCAACCACTGAAGGTGTGAATTAAGTGCTGTATTGCTGCACCCTCTGCCTGAGATAACGAGGCAATGAAGTGATCGTCATCTGCGCTTTCCAAAGGTGAAACACGTTAAAGACTACCAATATTTATGAAAATCTCTGTATTAAACCACACCTGCTAAACAACGGGGGAGAGCAAACGTCCCGGCGATCCCGGCTCGGCCACCCGCTCACCGCTGGGCTTCGCGCCGCCCGTGCCGCAGGAAGGCTGGAGCGCCCGGCACAGCCGACACAGCCCCCGGCCGAGCCCGGCTCAGAGGGCAAAGCGGTCACACGGACCCTCCTCCCCGAGCGGCCCGGCCTGGCCTCGCCCCGCCAGCAGCCCCCGGGACCGCCCGGCCCCGCCGCAGCCGGGGCTCTCCGGCCGGTCGGACCCGCGCCCGCGGCCCCCACTCACTTCTGCCCAGCGCCTCCGCCTTCCACTCCGTCTCCTCCACCGCCCCGTAGCGCCGCGTGGGTCTCTCGGCCTCGGCGCTGGCCGAGATGGACCTGCGGAGCTCCATGGCCGCGCTCCGCTCAGCCCATGCAGCGGCGCGGGCGCTGCGCGGGGCTCGGCGCTCGGTGCGCGGCGCGGGGCCCGCGGGCGGGGGGCGGGCAGGGGCTCCGGCACATGCTCAGTGCGGGGCTGGGGCGGGGGAGCCGCCGCACAAAGCCGTGTCGCACCTCGCACATGCTGCACACACGCCCCGCCCGCCCGGCCCTGCCTCCGCTCGGTGGGCACTGCCCGCCCCGGGGCGCTGCCCGGAGCTCCGCGCCCGCGGCTCGCTGCTCCGGCTCTGCCCAGCCCAGCCCAGCCCAGCCCAGCCCTGCCCTGCCCTGCTCAGCCCTGCTCAGCCCTGCTCAGCCCAGCCCTGCCCAGCCCAGCCCTGCCCAGCCCTGCCCTGCCCTGCTCTGCCCTGCTCTGCTCAGCCCAGCCCAGCCCAGCCCTGCCCTGCCCTGCTCTGCCCTGCTCTGCCCTGCTCTGCCCTGCTCTGCTCAGCCCAGCCCTGCCCAGCCCTGCCCTGCCCTGCCCTGCCCTGCCCTGCCCTGCTCAGCCCAGCCCAGCCCAGCCCAGCCCTGCCCTGCCCTGCCCTGCCCTGCCCTGCCCTGCCCTGCTCAGCCCAGCCCAGCCCAGCCCAGCCCAGCCCAGCCCAGCCCAGCCCAGCCCTGCCCTGCCCTGCCCTGCCGAGCTCTGCCCAGCCCTCCCCTGCTCCTCTTGCGCGTCCAAGTTCGCAAATCCGCTCGCTGCCAGGGCACGGTAGAACTGTCCATCTTGTGGCCGGTGCAGCGCTGAGCACATTTCTGACCTGAGCAGCTGGGGAATAATGGTGATATCCACAGCCACTCATGGCTTTTGCAGTGTAACACATCTCAGGCTCCCCTGAATGCAGCCTTTGGCTTTCCTAAAAGTCCTGCACTGACTGGAATGACACGCATTCCAGCATCACGTTGCCAGAAGCCAGAGAACAGCACTCAAACAAGTGATGCAATTTTGTGTCTCTCACTTTTCATCAGCATGCAGCTTTGCTGCTTATGCAGCCTGCTGGGAATAAAGGAAATGACTTTACAGGAAGCACAAGTGTGATGGTTATTACTGTCATTACTAAGTTTTTTCTTTTGTTGTAGCAGAGGTTATATGGATGAAATCCCTGAACAGCATTTTACAGTTGGAGCCTACCTTTCCTAGTGAGATCACATTGCACTTTACTGTGAGTGGTGTAACTTCTGACATAAAGACAATGAAGCAGGAGTTAGGCAGGCTGTCCAATGCCACACTGCAAATCAGGGGTTTAACACTTTTTGCCTCACTTATAAAGAATCATGAGTTCTCTGGGTGAATACTGGGAAAGCTCACTTGTTTGTCACCTACTTTTGCCTACAAAGTCTTGTCCTTAATCATCAACACTTCAAAAATACCTCTGGATTCAGTGGTACACTTACTAATTGGACTGGCACACACTGATGCTATTGTGTGAGCAATTTTGTTTGAGGAGTGCTTCACATGCTGGAGGCAAGAACACCTCCACATTGCTTTTAAAATTGTAACTGAAAATTTCTCTGCTTGTCTTCCTGAGAATTGGAATTTGCCAACAAGATGAGCTAGACAGTTTTAGGACATCTTCAGGGCACTCTGATTTTTCTCTGTCAGCTGTGCTCCCCAGAGATATGCCGTGAATTGAGCACCAGACGTGCCAGAACAGCTCTTGCTGGCTGTGCAGTGCCTCATCCTCGCTGGTTTGGCCTTTAGAGACAGAGCCCAAACAGAGCTGTGAGTCAAGCAGAGAAGCTGGTGGCAGGACTCTGCACAGCTGATTTTGGGTGACAGTGCAGCTGCCTGCTGGGGTGGGCTGGACTGACTCACTGGTAGAAGTGAGGAACACAAGTGTGGGAGGAATAAGAGTCCATCTGGGATTTGGATGAGAGTGGGATTAAGGGAAACAGGCTGATCAAGAAGGGCCAATTTTTAGTGGATCTGAGGACTATTTAATTTCAAACCATCCTTTCAAGTTTTTTAGGTAATTACAACCCAACTGCATTGTTTAGGAGGTGGGGGAGCTATCCTAGGAATAGTTGAATATTTAAAGCTCTGCTTTTGTTAGTATGGCTGAAAAACACCCACTAGGCAGAAACTCATGTGCAAAGAATTTACTTACATAAAGCAAAGAATATATGAGGTGATTTATTGTAATTAGGAAGTTTTCACCTGCCCATTTTGAGAAGTCCCAAAATCCAGTAACTGTCCAGTTCTACAGAGGTTCTGCACAAAGATTTTTACAAGAGTAGGGCCCAAGTATGTATCAATTATTTGCTAAGTAATATCATCATTTTTGTTAGTGTGACTCTGGAGCATTGCTGCTGCTGCTGCATTTGCCAATGGAATTAAATTTCTTTCCTACTGATGATGTTTTTCAGTGGACCTAGCAATATAAATTATAAATGCATTTATTTACTCATGAAGACTGGTTTTCTTCAGCTGAAAGCACTGTTAATGCAGGAAATACAAAAATTTAGGTCTTTTCTCACTGCTCATAACATAATGCCTGGTAGAGAAGGAGAGGTGCACTTTGCTCTTGCAGTCATTTCCCTGGCAGCTTCAGTTCCCATTTCTCACTAAATCCTGCCACCAGGAGCTAGAGCTGGGCAGGAACAGTTGGCAAATCCACTCTCCTATCTCTTGCTCTCTGGCCTCTGTCAGACATCACAGATTCCCCATGGCAGACATGACTTACTTAGATTTATCTCAGCTATTTTTTTTTTGTATAGAAGGTCAGAATGCACAGCACAAATTTGGGAGATGCAGCAGCAAAGAGTCAGGGCATAAATGTGTGGTAGAAAGAATGGAAACAATCTGTGCACTTCAAAAGCTGCAGTTCTGACCAAAACAGAGATTTCAGAAACATATGTCACTAAACTCTTTTCTTTCCCATTTTACTTTTGTCTTTGTGAATTCTATGTTCACTATCTTTTTAAGGTACAAATTTCACAGAAAAAGCTGCTAGAGCATTTGTCAAATACATTACTAATACCATGGGTAGTGAAGTTGCCTATGTGAGAGTCTTATTTTTGGCATTTGGAGCCAAGACCAGTGGTATGACTGAGCTGACTGCTGTGCAGGTGAGTCACTATGCAGGTGGCTTTTGCATCAGTGATGGGTGTCCATAGCTACCAAGAAAAACAGATGTTTGAGTTCAGTAAATGTAGATGTTTACATAAATTGGTCCGGGCTATTTTAGACTTGCAAACACAGCAGGCAACAAGTAATATTTCAGCCTGTATGTGGGCATGTCCATTTTGAAGTAATAAACATCCTGTGTAAATGTTGCAAACGCAGCAGCACACAGCTCCAGGCACAGCTCTCTCAGGGCCTGAGCCTTTTCTCATTTCACATGGTCCAAAATGTAAAGGTGACTTTCTGTAAGCTTCCATTTTACCTACACAAGTTGGTATCTTACAGAGAGAACTCAAAACTGCCTGCAAGCTGTGAGGCACCCAAAGAGCCTGTGCCAGTGTCTTGCTGATTCATGTCCCTATGCAGTGTCCATGCTCCATTACCCCTAACAGGCAAGTTCACTTCTGTGGGCCATTTCACTTCCCCCCTCACTGGAACTGGAAGCTATAAAGTCACTTCCCTGACTTCTGAAAGGGTTTCTTTACAATTTGAATTTCTTTCTATATTTGCACCTGTGCTCCGTTGGAATTTTTTTGCCAATTTCTGCCCAAAACAGTAAGCAAAACACTGTATGGGTAATTGCCATGATGTATCAGGTGTAGTTATGAACACATAATAACTAATTACTGTATGATGATCATTCTGAACCAGATAGAGAACTAATACAAAATCCTTCAGTGTCATTGGCATGTCATGGCTAATCAGCTGCAGTCTTGTTGCATTTTGGATGTAAAAGTATGTGATGCATGAAATGGAAGCAGCTGGACACCCTTAGTAGGTGAGTAAAGGTGGGGTTTAATTCCCAGAGAGGTGTAAGCAATGGCAAAACAAGAATACCACAGGGCACCACTCTCTCAGAGGCAGATTTCTCCAGGCCAGCATAGAACAACTATGAAAAAAACAAGCAACTAGAGGCTGAAAAAGGAATAATCAAAATTAATATTTTCTCTCCCAAATATTTCAGCAATGAGAGGAAAGCTGTTATCCTGGCAAATTAAAAAAAAAAAAAAGTAATATTGAGAGTTTGTTCTTATGTATGCAGACACTAAGTGCATGTTAGCTACAGTAAGATACTAATTCCAGGGTTGTAACTTAAATTTCTCTGTCACCAAGTTACACCCTGTAAAAGGACACACAATTCAGAATGAAGCTGAAACTTCCTCCACAGCTAAAGGATCTCATGTGCTGCAGAACTTTGTGTGCATGGTTTGAGTCCATATGGGCCAAACCCTGCATTTCTCACAGCCATCTGGGTGCTTGTGCATTTTGGTTCTGTTGGAACTGGATAAAGCACAGTGACAGAAATGGGGAACAGTTCTCATTCCCAGCCAGTTCCCATTGTCCCAATTTCTCTGGTGACAGAACTACCCACCAGGCTACATATCCATGCTGCCTCTTGGTCTCTCTGATTCTGTCAGGCTTGAGGGTGTAAAATGGAAAGGAACTTTTCAATATCCCATTTTTAAGGTCTTCTGGCAGAGGGGAGCATTAGCATAGGTGCCCCTGCTCCATCTCTTACACATCCCCCAAGGGTGTGCACACTCACCTGCTGTCATTTTCCCCTGTTGTTTTACAGCCCCACTTCATGACTGGTTTTCCCTGAACACAGCAAAACAAAACCACCCATTCTTCAGCTCCTGAAGATCTCTCACGTACCCTCTGCTACAGCACAGCTGTCCTTGACAATGTCTTTTCTGACCCTACTTCACACCTCATTAGACTTTTCCAGGCCCGAGATTTCTTTCAGCACAAAAAGGCGTAATTGCAACTGGTGTTGCATAGCAGGGAATGATACATTCTGCTCTATTCTTTGGGCCAAACTGTTTTTCTATCTGGATACAAGGTGCAAGATTTTTAGGCACGACCACAATAAATGAACAAACTGCAAAAAAAGGGAAGGCAGTGTTTATTAGGGTGGATGATGTTGATAAGTATATGCAACACATACAGACGTGTAATCTGCATTCTTTGTTCTTGTTTAAAATGGATTACAGGTTGTGGGCTTAGCAAGTGCAGGTGAGTTCTTAGTGCAACTTGGACATTAAGAGAGGACAGAAGTCCTTAGCTGGTTTAGAACAGAAATATTAGGCAGAGATAGAAAAAATATTACCTGAGGCATATGTGAAAGTCACTGGGATTAATACAGCATCACTGTCCACATTTCAAATTAGAGGTTGCACAGCAAAAATGGGTTTGCAAATGAGCTTCAAAAGTGATACAGCAAAGGGCTAACAGAGCTAAAGCTACTACAGTTTATCCAAGGGGTAAACAAAAACTGCTTACCACTACATGCACACAGAAAGCTTTGCCTGCTGAACTTAGTCTTTAAATCTTGTCAGAAAAGGAGTAACATTTTATTAGACTGTTAAGGCTAGATTGATGTGGGTAGGTAATAAAATTTCATAAGAACACATAAATAATTTCTTTGAAACACAGAATCCTCTGTCACCTGAAGTGTTTGGATAAGTTCCTAGAAGATGGCATTGGAGTCAACATCACTGGTTTGATTCAGGAAGAACTCTTTGCTTTGCATTACCCAAGGATTCAGACTGAGTGATGCTTTTTCTCCCTGTTGGCCTTGAAGTTTATGAAACAGAATTTTTCAACTTGAACTCCTTCCATAAAGCTTCCTCCTCATTCTAAATATACAAGAAGTTACAGCAGGGAATGGAGGTGGTGTCTCTCTTCCAGTTGTGGAATATATTACTTCCTTCAGCCTCAAATCTTCTGAACCATTTCCTTCCCAAGAGTATCCCCCACAAACTTGACTGAGTTCAGTCAGCAAGGACCCCATTTCTAACCTCTATTCTCTAGAAAATTTCCTACCTGAAATCCTCAATTCCACCTGTAAATATATTAACTATCTAAAGAAATACTTATATCAAAATTTTGCATCTTTTTAATAAAAGTCCACTGGCTTCAGCATAAGACTTTGAAGATGGAAGTTCTGTTCTGAATTTATTCAGAAATGGTAGATGACTTAATGTATGTAACTAAACTCTAAATTCTAAAGGCAGTGAGTAATCTCTCCTTAGTTTTTACTGTGCTGCTGTGTTAAAGTCTGTGACATCAAATTGAGCTTTTTGCTGCATGTGATCCATGAAGATCCTGTAAGAACTTTACAAATGATCTGGCTTTGTTTATACACATTTGAGTTAAAGATAGACAGAGCCAAAGAACAGCATTGAATGTTTATTAAGCCTTTGCAAAAACATAGACAATTTCAGTCAACTTGAAATTCATTATTTTGGTAAAATTCAAGTATTTCTTGCACATCTCACTGGATTGACACTAGCAGTAGAGGCAGCAGCACAAGCAGGAAGCACTGGCACTTACAGCAGAGAATTGGAAGGCAGAAGCTGCATAGATTTCAAAGGTTGTTCTATAAAGAGAACTCAACACATCAGATATGGTAACAGACTAGAAGCAGTTTCACCTTTGCTGCAGCAGGAACTGGTTATTTTATGCTGTGTTACTGGGTAGGTGCTTCTGGTGTGAACAAGACAGAGGCCTTCTGGTGAATTTTCCAAGAAGGATGTATTTAGCATACTAGTAAGCACAGAAGGTTCATTTACATAAAAGATTTGCAGTAGAAAAATAAATTTTGAAATTCTCATTTCATCAAATTCAGACTCCACATCTCCACAGCCATCCAGAATAACATGGAGCTGGAGCTGATATAAATGTCTGCTCATCCCATTTGCTCTTAGAGAGGATCCATGACATAAAAATATCACCTGACTGCAGGCCTAACAGCTACTGGCAGTGTGTTGCTCCTTCCTGAGCACCTCTGTGATGTAAAATTCTGTTCATCCTGCTGGTTGAGGAAATCTGCATGTTCAGCTGGCAGTCAGATCAGTGCAATTCCTAGAAATAGTCATAAAGCCCTCATGACTGTTTGTGAAAGGGTAGCAGAGACACTAGGATGAATCTTGCCCATCTTTTTCTTATTTCTTTTTTTATTCCCCCAGGAAATTACTGAGTTATTAGAAGAAACAAACAAAAGATTACATGTGTGTCAAATAGGGTTGGACTAGATGACCTGGGATGGACATACAGATGTCCTTTCCAACCTCAACCATTTTGTTATCCTGTGAAATTAATCTTCTAAGCCAAAAAGGTGTCAAGGAATAATGAAGGCTCTAACAGCTAAGGGATTAAGTCCTCAGACTAAACTGTCAGAGGAAGAAAATCTTTAGAAGGTCCATTAATTTATGCACACTGAGAAATTGTCCCAATGCAGTTTCATTATTTTGCATGTTGTGGGTCTGAAATGTTTGTCAGACCAATCAGTGCTCACAATTAAAAGGGAAAAAACACAAATTTTTCCAGGTGAAAAGGGATTTGTGTTATTTAGCTGTCAAATGCCTTAAGAGAAATGGAGGAAGTGAAAGGATTATGGAGGATCTAAAGTCTACTGAAATATAGAGCCACAGGCTTCCATTACATGAAAGAACTGTACTTCAAGTAATAAAGGATGGAGAGAAATCCTGAATTCCCCCAGCCAGAGAAACTTGAAGACAAAACAGGATTTAGCTCAAATTCCCAAGCAAAATCTGGTAGCACAAAAGCAAGAGCAATAAAGCACAGCTTGTATAAGCTTCTAAGCCATTTAAAATAAAAGATGGATCTTTCATTTATTAGTCAGTTCTGATGAAAAAAGGTATCAGCATTATGCAGATTAAGAGTTATAAATTCTTGATTCATCTGGAAATTCAGTTTCACCTACCATACCCATGAAGAAAGATTTTTTGCTCTGAGTTACAGCAAAATATCACATACTGCTTACAGCAAACCAACAGCATTTCACTCTCCTTGTAATGACATTATTTTCCAGTTCCCTTTTCCAAGAGAATGCTATTAATCATGAAACACTTAAGGCACAAGCAGAAATAAAAATAAATAGCATCTGTAAAAAAAGAGTTAAATACTTAATTAGCACACCTTACCTGAAACTTTTAGCTCTTACTAAATAGAACAGACTTTAAAATACCAGTCTGATCCCAAAAATATCAACAGAAAAAAAACAACTGAAATTGCTTCTTTATCCTGAGGACTTCATACACACAAGGACAGTTGAACAGCTATAGCTGTCTGAAGCATCTGTTCACTCATTTTTTAAATAGACAGACAAAATTCAGTTTGTTCCTCTGTGCATTCCTACTCCTCCTGGGATGTCCAGCATCAGGACTGCTCAATTCACACTTCATGATTAATGCAGCAACACCCAGCAGGGGAATTCAACTCATGGAATGTAAGTATCTACAAGGAAGCAATTGACACAGCAGCCACTCCTCTGAGCCTCCATGGCCCAGAGGGCAGGAATGGGCCTTCAGTGCACATTTCAACACACACAGTGTTAAACCAACCAACCAAGCTGGAGATGTCCCTGCCAAAGGCGTCCTAAGTCAATTAAAATTAATTCCAGCTTGGGGCTGTAGGCAAGTGGGCTCTTCCACATCTGCCTGTGCAGCTGCAGATGGAATTGCAGTGACTTGTCCATCCTGAGAGGGAAGGCACCTCCTCCACCTGCCTGCCAGCAGAGCAGGCTGTGGAAGCAGCCCCCTGCCTTGTACCCTCCTCTCACTGCTGCAGTCCTCTGGTCAAAGCCATGTGGGCACTTTGCATCACTCTTGAGCACTGGGTTATGCTAAATGAGTTGATTTTACCTGAAATAGATTGGGCACTGTTTGCATGATCCCTTTTCCTTTCTCAGCTAAGCAGCACTGGGCTCCTACAGTGACAAATAATTGTTAGCAATATATTAAGTAGTACAGCTGCTGGCCAAAAGAATGGATATTTATAGCCTAAGCAGGCTTTGGTACACTATTTAGACAAGGCTGAGGAATTCAGACATTCCTCAAAGGGGTTTATTATTGTACCAGAGGGATGAGTCTTCTCTTTAGAATCAGGCTCATTAAATCAGATACCCTTTCAAGCTTACAATTTAGTAACTTCAAGGCATAAAATCCTATTCTAATATAGCAAGGGCTCTTTTACTTGTCTGAGTTGAACTTACTGCAACCATAGAAATTTGCACAGTTCCTGTTTTGAGATACAAATGCACATTTAAAAAATACCTGTATCCAGACCTGATCCTCAAGCTGACAAAGCAAATCCATAATTAATTTTCACTATCTCCTATGTATAATTACCCTGTGTCTTCTATGAATAGGAATGTTTAAAAGCCATTTGAGGAAAAAATGGAAGTTCCTTATATATATACAGCTGGATTCTGCCATTCATGCTACCTTCATTCCCATGTCCTTTTTCATCAAAATTTTAATTATACCTTCAGCATGATGAAACAGCTGAAAAGAGTAGAGAAGTCAAGAATCCCATGGCCCTTGAGGAGCAGAGGAAGCAGTGGCTGCACACAGAACCAAAGCTCCCTGCAGTGCTTGGAGGGATTCCACCATGCAGGGGCTGCTTGACTGACCCCAATGGTCAATGGGCAGCACCCACCCCAAAGGGCTCTGACCAAAGTAATCTTAATGCTCCCAGCTAAGATAAAATATGGACAAATATAGTCCAGGTTTGTATATTCTATGAAATAATTAATTTCCTATATAAATTTTCATGTAGAATAAAACAAGTTGGCCCCATAGAAATGTGGGCTTTACAAACACAGTGCTTTTGTTTCCTCTCAATGAAACAAATTCAGTGCCACTTTTTAGATATGGAATCCATTAAATTTTGTTCTGCAAAGTAATCTTGCATTGATAATAATTGTCAAGACCGACAACTGATGATTTAATGTTCTGTTCTCCTTTTTCTAGCAATTACAAGTTGTTTAAAAATTAAATTACAGTTAATATTTCTCCCCAGTGAGGCAGTCTGACATGATGTACAAATGCTTACATTGCCCTGTAAGTCAGTTGTTTCCAGATGAGATGTGCTGACAGCATGAAAATAATTAAATGTCAATATACAACTGGCCTCTTTTATGAAAAATAAACAGGCACAAAGACAAACTGTTCCACTGCTTATACTAACCACCAAATGTTGGAATAACTGCTTATTTTAAACACAACATGAGGCTGCAGTGTAATTTACTGACTTTCACAAACCCAGTTTAGCAATTTAGAATGTATTCAGAGGTAAAGTTCCTATTTGTCTGATGATTCTTCATCTGCATTGACCTTCTCTCCTTGGAGCCACATGAATGCTGACTTTGCTGTGCCATCTCCACTCTGTTGGGAAAAGCAAATGAAGGAAGCCCAGACAAAGCCACAGAGGCCAGTGTAAGCTGTTCTCAGGTGAACTGGGATCAGAATGAAGTTTGACAGCTGTGTGGGAAGGAGAGAGAGCTCAGCTAGTGCTCCAGGCACTGTGACCCACCCAGCAACTGCACTGCTCCTCCTGGGCTCAGACACAGTGTGGATGGGAGAGGATCCTGGGTTCTCTGGCAGGGAAAGGCTCACAGAGCCACCCTGAGAACTCACCTGCACAAAAGGCCAGTACATCAGTCCTGTCTGAAAGGAAAATGAATCATTTGTTATTCTTATGGATTTCAACCACCAAGATTCATTTTTCCCACATTCAGTGATGACTGAAATGTATTTGAGTAAAGTTAATAAAAGCTGTTCAATTACAAATGGAGATGCTTAACCTAGGGTTTGCCAAACTAAACTTCTAATCATCCTCATGAGCCTCTATACTCTGAGTTTTTCAAACACAGTTTTCTAACTCATTTTAAATACAAAACCCTAAGCACAGTTAATTCTTCACAGACATCTGACACCAGACACAATAAATGCATTTACCAGATGGGTGAACAAATGTTTAAACATGTGAACATTTGTTTCAGCCATTAATGAAAAATACCACTGAACACTATTTATTTCACACTTGCAATGCTCCTTCTCCTTACTCATACACGTAAGGCATATTTAGAAAAATCAATGGATCATTTACTCATAGAACATAAGGCTGATAGAAACCTTATGTTTTGATAGGCTATAGTGGGCACTGCTTTTAGAATCATCTTCCATAGGAATAAAAATAATCCTTTTCCACCCTACCTATATAGTTCTACAACATGAAGAGAAATTCACATTGCAATCACATCTTCTCCTGTTACTTTTTTTCCCTGATAAGCCATCCATCATTCTTCTTGCATCTGAGAAGCCTTTAACATTCTCAGCTTGCTCAGCTCTGAGGGAGCACGGATAATTTTGTCTTGTGTATGCAGAAATGCAAATTAAAGCCAGCTGTTTATAGCAAAGCCTTCTTAAAACAAGGGGGCTTGGTTCTGAAAGTGAGAAGATTGTCACTGAAAAGTACAGCCTAAAAATGATTTTCAAAGAAAGCGTCTCTGTAATTAATTATTTTAATAGGTGTACAAGTGTTGTCAATAGTATCAGTAGCTAAACACTGGTGTGTGGGTAGTTCTTAAGATAAAAGATAAAAAAACCCAGAATCGGTGTTGTACTGTAGGGCTGTCATTCAACCAGAGCTTGGTGCAAGTGTTATGTATAGAAACACTGCACATTTCATTTTTTTAAATGGCATAATTTCACCCATTTTTTTAAATGGCATAATTTCACCCATCTGGCAGTACTGCCTGATCCAAACTGCCTTTACTTCACATGACTGCTGGTACTTAAAGCTTCCTAGATGTAATCAAATAATGGAGGGAGGGGAAGGAGGGGAAGGAAGGGAAGGAAGGGAAGGAAGGGAAGGAAGGAATATTTATCCTTTTTTGTTGTTGTTTAGCTGTGAGATGAGCGAATTGCTTGCCTCACCTTATATGTATTCCAAAATTTCTTTTTACAGTCTGAAAAGATGTCCTCTTTCCTCTGAAGGATGCTCATACCTAGAGGTAAAATATTTACAACAATCAGAAAAAATGCAAAAAATTAAATGTTCACATTTTCCAGTGACATCCCAGTCCCTTCTCAAAATACAATATAATATCTTTGAAAGAAAAGCTGATATTGTTACACAAATACCATTCTGACTGCCTAATAGTGGTACATCAAATCTCCTCATCTATTGACCTGACTCCCAGCACTGACACCCGGGATCAGCTGGGATTTACTGGGTGTACAGCTGTTGTGGCATCTGTTTCTCTGCCATACCACATACCAGTGGTGGTGTGGTGGAACAGAGAAGATAACAGCACCTTTTGCACCCACGAGAGAGAGAATAAAGCATTTTGCACATAAACAGAGGCTCCTTAGTCCGACTCTGGGATCATTCCAGGTATTCCCACGCCTTGGTGTTATCAGTATCTCTCTATGGATACATTGTTTTACTGCTACCCAATTCAGGGACTTTTACTAGCTCTTTTCTGGTCCTTCAGATCATTCTGGCCCTTTGGCAATTCTCAGCTTAAGTTGTGACATAGCTAAGATCTTGAGCGGAAGTATCTGGTGTTTGGCTTCTTTTTTTACTTCATTTCTCTTCAATCACAAATTGAGTATTTTCCCTGTTGGAGTGATAGAATGCAGGTCTCCCAGTCCCAGGCAAAAAGAGGACCTGTCTTAATCTTCTACCACATTAAGTTTAAGCTAAATGAGAGCATTTAATTACATTAGTTTCACCTATTAATTTTCTTATTCCCTCATGTTTATTTCTGAAATAGATACTAGACTTCTTTAAAGTATCTTGTTAGCTTTTGAGATCAGCGATTAGTAGCATGCTTTATTTCTATAGACTCTCACAGCAGAAGCTGGCTCGCTGAACGATGGCATTTCCTGACATTTACACCTGTGTTTTGGAAAATGAGACAGCTGATGCTGAGAACTGAGCACAGCAGTTCAAACAGACATGGAGGCTGCAATCCGTGGCAGGTGCTCTGCATTCTTTGCTGCTAATTAAAAGCTACGCGCCCGACGGAGCTCGGGGCAGGCCTCCTTTGGTCCAGCACCCCTCCTGGAGAGCTCCGCAGTGCCACAGGCGGTTCAGCGCCCTCGGGCATCCTCGGGGGGAGCTGCCGGGCTCTGCAGAGCCCCCCGGCCGCAGTCCCGCTCCGAGGGCGCTTCGGGGTGCGGGAGCCGCGCCGGGCGGGCAGAGGGTCCCCAGCCACCCCGGCCCCTTGGGGAGGATGCCGGTGCGAGCCAGGCGCGGGTCGCGGTGCGGGGCCGCTGCCGGGGGAGGCGGGGGCCGGCGGACGCGCGGGGCTCTGCGGGGCAGCCCCCGGCACTCACCCGTGTAGAAGGCCAGGACGGCGACGGGCGCGCCCAGCAGCTGATCGCAGAGCACCTTGCCCAGCACGGCGGGCGGGCGGCGGCCGGGCAGCGCCCGCTCCAGCGCCCGCAGCCACACGTAGCTGAAGTTGCCGTGGAAGGCCAGGGCCACCAGCGCCACGCGGCGCGTCTGCGCCCAGTCGGGCGGCTGTCCCCGCAGCAGCTGCTGCGCCGCGTCCCCCGCCGCGAACAGCCCCCCGTAGAGCAGCACGTTGCAGAGCCAGGGGAAGCGCCGCACCCCGCGCAGCAGCGCCCCGGCCATCGCCGGCCGCCGCTTCCGCCTCTCCTTCCTCCTCCTTCTCCTCCTCCTCCTTCCCACGGGCCCGCCCGCCGCCGCCGCGGCCCCGCCATCCCCGCGGCCCCGGAGCGCTCCCTGTGCCGGGGAGGGCCGGCTCCGCACGCCGGGCCCCGGTGGGTGCTGGATGACCCGCGGGTGACGGCAGGGCAGCCGGGCTCCTGCCGGGCTCGCTTCCCAAGTGCCTGTCCACTCATCCCAGGATGTAGGTGTCGCCTGGGGTAGCACTATGGGTCACTGTGCATTACTGCCGCAACTATTGAGTGACAAATGAACACTAGGCACTGTTTCCTTATTATCTTTTTTGTAATTATTTCCTTGTTGCGTGCTTACATGAGTAGGTTATGGCTTTTTCTTTTCAGTTTTGCAGTCTGAGCAGGGCCGATGCACACCTGCTGAGCAGCAGCAGCCCGTGAGGTTCCCCTGCTTTGCCCTCTGCTGCTGAGACAACTTGAGGAGAAAGGCAAATGGTGTGAGGTTATTGAAGAAACTCGTGTACACAGCTTTGTACAAACAAAACCAGTGCCACAAAGCGGATCTGAAATCCACGTAGCGAGGTGACACTGAGTAGTGACACCACGTAGTGATGTGTCCTGCAAAGACCTTGGCCACGGAAGGAAAGGAGCGCATCCGGGAGGGACGGGAGCTTCCCCCTGTTCCTGGCAATGGGCTCAGGCTTGACTGAGGGAACCCTCTCCAGGCAGGAGGTGGTAGTTCGCTCTGTGACCTGGATTAGTGCCTTTGAAACCACCATGAATTCTTCCATGAACAACTGAAAATAGGCATGGATGGCTTGTAGATCTAAGTAAAATTTAATAAGAGTGTAGAGCGCGCTGCCCAGCTCTCGGCGGACACGCTGTGTCAGGGCCCGGGGCGGCCCTTCCCGGCCCTCATCCCAATACATCCCTAAGCAAACAAGGCCAGCTGCAAACAGCGCTATTGAATAACAGCAACGGAACTAATAGGACGAGGGATATGTACCGAAAAGAAACTCCAGCTTGGAAGAACAGAACTAAAGCTCAGGAAAAGCCCGGGGTTTGGGTCCCCGGGCGCTGCTCGTCGGACGGGAGCCCAGGGGCAGGTGCGTGCTGTCCGCCGCGGTTGTGCAGCGTGCCGGCGCGGGACCCGTACACAGAGGAAAGGCTTTGGTGCCCCCGTAGGCGACAACGGGGTGACAACCGAGAGGTTCGTGAAGTCTGGAGCCATGCAGAGCCCTGCCGGGGTCCAGCCTGCCACAACCCGCCGCAGCGGGGACTCGAACCCCGGTAATCGCAGCCCTTTTCCAGAACCGGCGTCCATCGCCGCTCGGACCGCGCTCCATGCGCATGCGCTAAGATCGGTCGCTGACCCGGGCTCTCTCCTGGACTGTTCCACCAGCTGGCGTGGGGGGAAGAGACCTCAGGCGGTGTGCGAAGCGAAGGGCCGGCCCCGGCCGCGCCGCGCCGTGCGCAGTGTGCCCGCCGCGCATCCCCCCGCCGCTGCGGGGCAGTGGTGCGTGCGGCGGGGGGCGGGCCGGTTGCCCAGGTGAGCGCGCGAGCGCGGCCCGCCCCGCGCGGCCCCGTCAGCGCTGCCAGCGTGGAGCGGCCGGGGCGGCAGCGCCGGGCCCGTGGCCATGGACGGCTCGCTCGAGAAGGTCTGCGGGGCAGCGCCGCCGGGATGGGGACTGGGCCGGGGCCGGGGCCGCGAGCACCGCGGCGGGTGCGGCGGGACCGGGGACGGGGCCGCAGGGAGGGGCGCGGGCCGGCGGCGGCCGGGTCTCGGTGCGCGGCGCTGCCCCCGGGCTGAGGCGGCTCTGTCTGCCGGAGCTTTGGGGCGGCAGCGGAGCCCCCGGGCGTGTCCCCCTCGGCCCCCACAGCCGCCGGTGTGACCGGCATCCGTGTCCCGGATCTGGACCTAGGCAGGATAACTACCAGGAAATGCTTCAGGAGCGGGTTTTCTGCTTTCTTAAAAAAAAAAAAAAAAAAAAAAAAAATGGAGCTTATTTCCTGTCAGTGTTAGCCTTCCGCAGGATAGGAGAGGAAATATTACTAAATAAATTATTTTACGCATTTTTTGAATTGACACGGAGGCGTTGGCTGCCCCGTGTTTGCTGTTCTGCCCGTGCGGAGCAGAAAGCAAATATTGGCTCTGCGGTGCCCAGGGCGAGCCTTCTCCTCGGCCCCTGGGTCAGAGGCTGCTCCGCACCTGCTGGGCCCGGGGGTCCTGCCCCTCCCGGAGCGGTCCCGTCCCTCGGTGGCCCTGGGGACACCGTGCCGCTGCAATAACGGGTGCCTGGTGTGCTTAAGGCTTTGAATGCACACGCCCCTCCTTGCGTCATTACTATATGCAGCATGCTCGGTTTTATGCGATCCTTGGGGTGGTCCAGAGAAATCTGAATGGGATGTGCTCCAGTGAAATGGTCGGGAAATTCAGGAATATCTTTCTGACGTGGCTAATGGGTTGGTGGCAAAAAAAGTTTGCTATATTACGTGCTTTCTGAAGAATACAGTGTTACAGAGTATTTGTTAGTGTTTAAAAGCTTTTCTTTACTAGTGCCGACAGAAGTGACTCTTGCTTGTTCTGAAAATTTTAATTAAGTAAAATTTCGTTGGAATAGTTTGGAGTATGCTGTCTATGAACTGGACTCAAAGAGAACCCTAGTGTGATACAGGGTTATTTAAAGAAAGTGCATTAGTACAGGGCAAGTGTGGTACTGACCAAGATCTTTGCTTGACCAGTTCATCATAAGAAGCAATAAAGACACTGTAAGAATGAAATACCTAAAAGATGTTAATGTTTTGATTATTCTTGATGTGAGGAATGGTCTGCAAAAACTTGCCTGTCTGATTTTTCAATATATGCAGATAGATATGTGTCGAGAGTTATCATTTTATTTACTTCCTCTCTTGTTTATCACGGCTTTTTTCCACATGTGTGATAAAAGCTGTAGTGTTCTCTATAATAAAATGCAATAATACAGTTATGTTCTTCTAGATATTTAGCAGTAAGTGCCCTCCTGGAATAGTCTTTGGTTGAGATTGTGGTAAATCTGTACAATTCGCAGTTTATCAAGTCTTGAGCATGACATGTCAGAAGTCTTCTCCCCAAGTATATTTAAAATTCCTCCAAGCTGGGATACATTTTTCTGCAGAGAATGTCTGTCCACTTATCTCATGGACATTATTTAAGCATTATCATAGTAGATTTGAGACTTATTTGAACCGTAGATTCTCTCCTTGCTGTGTGTTTGTGCAGGGTGCCAGTGATGTTATAAGTACTTTTTAACTTGTATCAACATTTGTTGTAACTTTGTATTTTTCATGACCATTTTGGTACAGTCACCTAATGAGCTGTAATGCAGTGACTTTGGGTCACTGCAGTCTTTAGGGTCTTGCAAATGGAAAAAGATTTTTTTAGCAGATGAGAAATTTCCTGAGAATTGAAAGCATTGCACAGTAGGATCACAGTGAAAATCATTGCAGAATCTGACTCACAGGTGTGCACACCAAACATCTCATGGTTTGATTTTGCAAATTAACTTTGTTTCAGCAGCTTTTTTTTGCATTATTTTTTAAGGAATTGTGTGTCATAAGTGATATAATTATGACTAATTTTATCTGAAATTCCATATTCTTTTGTTGGGCTGAACTTGTTTAAATAATTCTGGAAGCCTGTGTTAGATTTCAGAAGTTTGCCTAAACAGAACTATTCTATTTTTTTTCCCCCATTTGGATTTTGATAGAAGTGACCAATCTTCTGAAGGATTTTAAATTTCAAGTTAGGTGACTTTGTCAGTGGTAAAACAGTGCAAATTCTTTCCTTGTAACTTCTTGCTATCTCTACAGCAGTATTTTCCCTAAACATGAAAAAAACTGTTTTGGTTTCTTGCTCAGCCTGTGGCTCCTGTCTTTTGTTACTGTGCTATTTACCACAACATCCTGGTAAGTTTACAGAAAACTTAGGTAGCAGAGCTGCATTAAGGTCCTGGCACATGTCAGGGGAATAAATCAAGATTAAAAGAGTAAATATCTGTAAGCAGAAGCCTTGTGATGACACAGTGTCATTTTTATTCAAGCCAAACAGTCATGAAGTGTCTGCTTTTTTTGTTATCTTAAACTTTTCTTACCCTGGAGAATAAAAACAATATTCTTTTGGCTGAAGAATACCGATATTGTTTGAGATTAATTTACCATTGAGAAGAGGTTGTGGGTTTGTTTTTTTTTTTATGGTAAAACTTTCTATTAAGGTGTTACAGTAATGTAGTGGGAAAATGAGCTCCCATGAAACAGGGAATGAGCTACATTGTGAGTTGCTTCTCACAACATTAGTTTATGTAAACTGTTTAAAATTCATCCCTTTATTTCATTAGGAGTACAGCCTACAGAAATGCAAAACCAAGATTGGAAAACATTGGTATAGAAGCAGCATTCTCCCTTTTGAATTTGCAATTAATTTTCAGTCTTATCACAGTTGGAGAATGGCTCCTTATCCTCTGTCCCCAGTTGCCAAGTGACTCCAAGGTGTGACATTCTGCCTGTAAAATCATAAACAGTTCACAGTTCAAAGTACTTAATAAAATAGTAGCAGATTAGGTACAGAGTAGGGCAGTGACTACAAACCAAAGCTATTGCAGGATAACCTTAGGGAGTCAGATTAACACATTGGAAGGCAGTGAATGATGAAAGTTGAAGCAGCCTGAGTGAGGTGTGTCGGGCTGAGGGAGGCAGGAGGTGCTGGTGTGTGAATGGACCCCTGGAAGAAAAAGTCATGGCTGGTGCCTCTTAGAGCTTGGAAGGATTTGTGTGTCTTGTAACTGCCCTGGCCAAAGGCTGCCACTCAGGGGAAGGACTGAGTGCAGAAACTTCCTGCAGCTCCTTTAACCCTCTGAACACCTGTGCTGCCCTTTGCTTCAGGAGGGAGTGTTCAAGAACTCCTCCCACAGTTGTTTTCAAAACCAGTTCAAGACCATGAAAAAACTACTCTGTTTATTACTGCTCTTGTTATTCAAGTGTGTTCAGAAACCTTTCTTAACTCAATGGTTTGTTGCTGCAACTTTGCCACACCCATTTTTCTTGCTGCTTAAAAGAAGCATAAAGTCTCTGCTTCCCAGCTCCATGGCCTTACTAATGTGAGCAGAGGAGGAACATACAGAAAGTTCAGCAGGTAAAGGTGGGCTTCTTCTCCTTCCAGAATTCACAGGAGAAAATAAGCTGCTGCATATCCACTTAGCAATTGGAAAAAATCAGAAGGGATTAATTTTCCAATTCAGCCCATATCAGAATTCAAAGACTTTGTGGATTTCGCAGCTTTTTTTGGAGCTTAGTGTAATTTAGGAGTTTTAAAGCTGTATTTTATGTCATTATTCTGGCAGCTTATTGGCAGAAAGGTTTCATGTGAGTGTAATTAGTGAGTGAGAGAGGGTGAGTCACAAGGTAAGGATGTGCAGTTTTAAACATCTGATGTCATTTCAGCTGGTGAATTTTATGTTAGTTGCAAACAAAAGCAGCTCAGAGCCCTTTTTATAATGTCTCTACATCTCGAGTCCTCATTTACAACAGATATGAATGTTTGCATGTGATGCTAAGGAAGGTTCAAACAAGTAACTGCCTTCCAGCCATTGATGATGTTTTATGGCAGCCTGAATTAAATTATGTGAGATAATCACAATCAGTAGATTGTGATAATATACTCTTTTAAAGGCTTGCAGGAACAAAACTGATTTTTTTTCCCGAACTTCTTTGCAGAGTTTCTTTGACATGGTGCAACTCTGGAAACCACTGAAAATGTATGAACATATTGCCAAAGATCAAATTTATATTTTTCCTTTGGTTATGTCTGTTTTCTTCTGAGTATTGAATGCTTGCTCTGTGTGTTGGGTTTTTTAAATCTCTGATGAGGTCTGGAACTTTTTCTATTTGTGCTTAATTAGGTTGTGGTCCTCATACCCAGTGGTTGTTGTGCAAGTCAGTGTAGAAGTGTAAAAACCTATTTATTCCTGAATGCTGGGATTTCTAATGGTAAAATATTACTCAGTTCTTCTTTTGTTCTTCCCCCAAACATTTGTTACTGGCCACTTCCAAAGCCATGGAATAGAGAATTGTCAGTCTTGGTCTGATCACTGTGCCCATGCCTGGCTACTGATTCTTTCAGCCACCTACCACTTGCTGTAATGTGAGTTAAATCTCAAAATATTTGGTTAAAAATAGTCTTTGAACATATGGTAACTCTCAATTTTTTTTTCCTCTCTTGATCAGTCCTCCGGATGAAAATAGTGTAAAATCCTCATGTAAATGAATCCCACTACCTTCTGTGATTAAATTTGCTTTTGTGTCTGCATCTGCCTGAGTGAATGCGTTTGCCTGTGGGATTTTTTTCTTTAAGCAGCCCCTGTCCCTCCCCCTGTCCCCCCAGCCTTAGCAGCAGCCTACAGAGGTAACCACCAGAATCTTTGGTACGTGGCTGATGGCTTGGTGTTGAATTTATGGAGGTTATGCAGAGGCAGGGAGCAGGGACTCTGTAATGGAGGCACCTGAGTATCTCAAGGGCTTTTGCCATCTAATGTGATGGGGCTTGGCAGTGGTGCTGCCTTCTCCCCTCACACTGCAGTATATTTATTTTTCCAATATAGGTAAATCAGGCTCTGCCAAATGGCACCTTCCACATTCTCTGGAAGCTTCAAATGACATCAAATCCTTAAATGGGTAAATGCTCCTGTCCAGGTGCCAGTGTCACCAGCTTCTGTCAGGCCTCTTGGGTTCAAGTTTATGAAAGAGACTTCTTCACAGCCAGAGCAGTTCTTTGGAAAATACTTTGAGCTTGTCATTGGTTCAGGGCAAATAAATTCCATGATTTTTAAACTCTTCCATCCTGGCAATATCTGTGGTTACCTGATTTCAGCAGTGAGATCAGGATTTTTGGCCTGTTCTGTGCAGCTGGAGGATAATTGCTGCATGTCAGCCTGTCTTGGCTGCCTGCTGCATGTTAGTTTCACTCTTCCGTCTACGTGAAAGGAATTTCTCCAATTAGTTAAGATTAAAAACTGGTTTAAAGGTACAAGAAATAGGAAAAAAATATATTTACAAGGGTTTTTGGGTTGGGTGTTTTCTCATCTATTTTGAAAACTACTGTTGTAAATGTCTGCTGGGGAAATGGCAGGGAACGATGCCATTTTATTTCTCATCTAGAGCAGTCTCAAAGGATACTTTCTTGTCTTTCTAGATCCAAATGTTGAGGTTTTAACCCCTTCTGGGATTTATTAGATTGTAGAGACAGTAGTAAGACAAATGGGTTTTGATCTTTTTTGAAAGTTGCTGTCTTTTTCCTAAAAGATGGTGGACCCTACTCTAGCAGAAATGGGGAAGAATCTGAATGAAGCAATGAAGATGCTGGAAGACAATCAGAGGTGTGTGCAAAGCATACAATAAAAAACAATAGTTGTTTGTGCTAAGGGGAGGATTACTTGTGTGACTGGCTTTAAGCAGAGAAACCCCTCATTTTCCTTTGGTTTAAGGTCACATTGTCATTCTGAAGCTTACACCTATACAAATCATCTTTGTTTCTCAAATGCTGGGATTTTTAAAGTAAATGTATACATATTGATGCATGTTCTCTAATACCCAAAACTGTTTTTCAAAGTTAGGATCTATTATTATTATTATTATTATTATTATTGCTGCAGTGCCAGCAAGTTTTGATTCCTGTATATATTAGTTTCTTCTCTAAGCTTTCTGTTAAAGAACTGAAAACCCCAACAACTTGGGAACTCTTTAATTCAGTCTGAATGAAACTTTTGTGTCAATCTCACCTGGTTTATTTCTGAATCTGTTGTCAGTGAAATAGATATGTGTCAGTATGCATTTCTACAAGTCAAAGTCAATTGCATATTTGATGTTATCAAACACAAGCTAAATACAGAGTTTATTCTGTGTCTTTAACTTAGGAAAGTGGAGGAGGAAAATGAAAAGAAATATGCACGCAAGGATATTCCTGGACCACTCCAAGGCAGGTAGGCAGCAGCAATTTTTAGATAATGCTCTTTTCAAAATCCTAAACTACACATAGCATGTTTGTCTTCCAAGCAACTTGCATTAATGGAAAAGTTAACATTTTTCAGGCATCATATTAACTTTTTCCCATACTCCCACTGGGGGAAAAAAGTAATACTATAATCATACCAACTCTTTTCATCCTCATGTAGGAAAGAGAAAAAAAGATTTCTTGTCCTCAGTGACTGAAATTTTGAACTCTTGGAAGCTGATGAAGTAGTGGTGCCTACTGCTGTGATTGTTTACTCAAAGTAAACATAAACCTCTATTGAATTGAAGCACCCAGATTAAAAAAATAACTGAGACTGATAAGGTAGAAAACAGTAAAAAAACCCAAAACCAACAAACACCCCCACCCTCCCCCCCCAAAAAAAAAAAAAAAAGAGCCAAACCCCAGGAACCTCCCACCTTTTCAGCACAGCAGTCTTTAGAAATTAAACAGAGCTCTTGTCCATTAGGCAAGTAAGACCACTGTACCTGAGAATGAAGATTTAAATTGGTTGTGTCCTCTGTGGGAGATGATCCTGCAGGAGCTCAGGCTAGCACTTCAGAAAATATTGCATGAGCTATTTAAGTCTCTGCTGTGCAGGAACTAACCCTGGTTTTGAGTGGAGACAGAGTTATCTTTTCTATGAATAAAAAGCAATTTCAACCCTCAGTGTAAGTTCTTACTTAACTACTGTTAATTTCAGTTGGAGTTAGAAATGTTGAGGTGGATCTTTTCCAGTTTTACCATGTCATGTAAGAAGTGTAACATAGCTTGTGTCTGGCAGAAACTGAGATTTGTAGGAAATTGTTGAAGAGATGTGCTGAGTTATGAGCTGAGGTTGGTTCAGGTGAAGTGAAATGTGGATCCTTAGCTACTGCCTTGGTTGGCTGTGTAGCAATAAGAATTCAATGTTGGCAAGTCAGGTTTTTCAGACCAAATTTTCAGGTATCAGTAGATTTGTTTTCCGAGTCTCCTACTATAAGCAAGTAGGGTTTTGAATTGATTCAGCATCCTCATCTTTGTGATCAGTTTTCCTGAGACCAAGGAACCATTTCTGTGGCTGTACTCAGCATTCAGTAAAAGTGGGGTGTCCCAGATGGTCTCTTTTAGATGCTGGTATTTTCCTGTCTGTGTCTCTTTAATGTGGCTTTGTTTCCCCTCCCAGTGGCCAGGATATGGTGAGCATACTTCAGTTAGTTCAGAACCTAATGCATGGAGAAGAGGAAGAGGAAACTTCACAGTCCTACAGGTGAGGCCAATATCAGTTACTGGATGTGGAAAACACGTGATTTTTTAATATTCTGGTCACTATAGAACTTATCCACTTAAGTTCTATATGTGTTTCAGTATATATAATTTCTCTATATATTTTAGTATATATACTTATATGCATAAGTATATATATTATGTATTTTAAAGTGTAAAATATTGTGCAACCAGGTAACTTTTTAAAGGTACCTTACATTGTATAGTGAAGCAAAATAATGCATGAGGCTTGGCTTTCTTGAAATTACAAAGCTTCCATTACTAATTGCTAAATTGAGTTATACAAGGGAAATGTTTCTCATGTGACAGCTCATTTCTTCCACTTCCTCAAAGTTGTTTTAAGTCTTAAAGATTTGAATACCAATAGATTTTTATCATGTATCTCTGTAGATTTTAAAGTGAAAGGAAATAAAATTAGTTTCTATTTTTCAGTAAAATGGAAATAGTATTAACTGATCTGCAGAGGATTATTGAAAACTAACATTCAAACAATATGTTCAAGGTTTAAAAAAAAAAACCCCACCAAACAAAAAAACCCAAATAAAGAAAAGCTGTGCCTCTAAAAATAGTAATGTAAGTGTTCTGAGTTTTCTGTGCATAGGAGAGAAGGGTATTAATGCACTTTCAAGTCCTAGTGCAGATAAGGTGCTTAGTTCCAGCTCATATTGACTGTTTCAAAAGCAGTAGTTGTTCCTGTGAGCAGCTGGCCAAGTGAGGTGCTCTGTGTGCACTGGCAGCTTAGTGTGTCATAGAGAAGGGTGGCTGTGATCTACTGCACTTCTCTCTGCTAAATATCTAAATTGCAAATCAACCAGTTCTGCCAGTCTGCATTACAAATCCATAAAGCCCATATTACTGTAATGCCCATGGCTCGGGTTTGATTGGCAGTTCCTCTGTTCTGGCTTGCAGACTTCAGAACGTTGGTGAGCAGGGTCACATGGCTCTACTGGGACACAGTTTGGCTGCTTATATATCTGTGCTGGACAGGGAAAGACTGAGGAAACTTACAACCAGGATCCTTTCTGACACTACTCTCTGGCTCTGCAGGCTTTTCAGGTGAGTCCCTGGGAATAACTGCTGTGACAAGGTAATGATAACGTTTAAAAATGGATGTGACTTGACTGAGGATGTCAGCTAAAGAAACCACCGTGTCACAAACTTAGAAATCCTTGGAAGGTCTGAATGCAGTCTTAACCTAGCCTAAAGAATATAGGTTGCATTATCTTTAAAATTAGCAATCCAGAATTTAAATCTATTAAAACCAGAATGAAGCCTTTTGTGTGTTTCCTCCCACACTCCACTTTTAGTAAGCAAGGTTATGAACTCTCTAAAGGGAATCTTAAAGGAGCACAGATGTTTCTTTCTTTCTTGCTCTGAGTCTAAATGAAAATATATACTAGACTTCTCTCATTGTTAATCTCAGCCTGTCTCATAAAAGTTTTCTTTTAATCTACTTTAACCTGGGAAAATAGAAGGGTTTTTTATTATCTTCTCTGTCCTGTGGCAAGCTTTTTTGTTGATCAGTGTTATTTTGGTCCTTAAACTGACTGTTGGTTAAGTTGCTCGTATTTACTTGGCTTTTCTGGCAGGTATGAAAATGGATCAGCCTATTATCATGAAGATGATCGTGAAGGTCTCCTGAGAATCTGTCGACTTGTAATTCACACCCGCTATGAAGATTATCCACTCGAGGGCTTTAACGTGCTCTACTCTAAGCAGCCTGTCATATACATCAGTTCTGCAGCCAGAGCAGGCCTGGGCCAAGCTCTCTGCAATCAGGTAAAGTCAGTCAGGGGGTTGGGGAGGTTTAGAACCTACCTGGCTTCATATTGCCTGCATAGCTTTGGGGATTTTGGCAACTTATTTTTCCTCAGGGTGGAAATAACAGCAAAGAAAGCAGAGTCCATACTGAGCATAACCTCAGCTGTAGTAGACCATACATTTAAAATAAAACCATTTGTCTGGGAAAAACACTTTAAGTTTTTATTTACAGCCTGTGTTTTGCAGCAGTGGGAAGAAGAGAAATTTTCTGAATATTTCCACTGAAAGCATGCTGCGTGCTAACTGGGTAAAAAATGAGTGATTGTTTCTAGGCTGCATTGTGATTTACATGAGCTGTTGGTTATGTGAGATAGACCTGAGCCCAAACATACATAATCTGTCCTGTGCTTTTTCTTTATTAATTTGATTATAAATTTAGGCAGAAAACTTACTTTATAATGTAATATTAAGGTTTCTATTGTCACACTGGTTTTTGTATCGCTCTGTATTAGTGAACACATGAAAAGAGTATTTATTTCTCAGCTGAAATTCCATCATTTCTGTTGCAGTTAGGGTTGCCCCTTTCCTGCATGTGCCGTGTGCCTTGTAACACTATGTTTGGATCTCAGCACCAAATGGTAAGTTTGTCTTCCCTAAGAGCTCTTTCTGTGCTTCCGTTGGCTTTTAAGCCTCATTAAACGAATACCAAGTATGCTGTTAGAAAAAGCTATTAATACATTTACTTTTTCAACTTCTAAATCTTCTGTGTAAAAGCTGTGCGAATCATAGATGGAAATTTTCTGACAGCCGTCTGTCTCTTGGTCTGGTCATTTGCAAAATATTTTAATGTCTTTTAAGTAAAGTGCTTTTTAGTGCAAGATTTCTAGAATAGGAGTAGTTGGAATAATTTCACAAGCTACGTGGTATATTTGTGTTTTATTTTTCACACATATCTGAATAAATGCTTTATTCAGATTATTTTGCTTTTGGGAGGAAGAAAGTGCAAGCCAAAACCAAAGACATTGAGAATGTTTCCTTTCTGAACTTCAGAATGCTGTTCATTTTCAATCTTAATGCATTTTCCCAGTTCAGCAGAAATAATTCAGTGTTTGACATACACTGTTTTCTTCCTGATACCAGGATGTTGCTTTGTTGGACAGACTGATTAAAGATGATGTTGAGTTTGGAAAACTGCCTTTGTTGCTTGTGGCCAATGCTGGTAAGTGCTGTGGACAAACAATCAAAAAAACTCCCATGCTACTTCATGAATGCATATACAATAAAAAACCAAAAAACATATAAAATAAAAATCCAAAAATTTTCTAAAACAACTCAGTGATAGCATATCAAAAAATATCAGGAAATATCTTAATGACCACACAATAATTATCTGTCCAAAGGGGATTTTATTTAATGAATTCAAATTTGGATTGGGCTGTTATAGTTCTGCATATGTCAGTTGATGTATTAATATGACTGTAACTTCCTTTAGTGAGTGCAGATCTCTTGTTAAAAATCAGTTTTACATTAACACTTCTGGATTTTTTGATGGATGTGCCATTAACTTTAACTTGAAAAATATTTTTTTCTTCTCGTTAATTAAACACATGTACAAAATTTGCTTTAAGTATGAATGAGGGAGGTGGCTGTTACTTGCTTTGGAGCTGGAAAGTGATCTGAGTCTAAGAGGCTGATTTAGTAGAGCCTCAGTGCAGGCTGATCCTCTGTCACTGCCTTCTCCCTGTTCAACCAGGGACTCCAGGTGCTGGGCACACGGACAAGCTGGGCCGGCTGAAGGAGCTCTGTGAGCAGTACAAGATGTGGCTCCATGTGGAAGGGTATGGAACTGGAGACTTACTGCTCTACAACTGTCTTCATTAAAAAGTCTGACTTATAGACACCATCTAATTTAGCAGTTCACACAGAGCCATAGGGCTAACTTGAGTTGGTCATAGTAAGCATTTTATATGGTTATAATTTTGTTATTGTGAGATAGAAATTGATTTACACACAGAGGAAGAATTAATTGGAGAGGTAATTTCAGCACAGATTGGTGATCACTTTTATTCAGATGGTAATCTTATCTGCCCTTGCTTTGAAGAGCTTGAAATATTAATAAAAAGACCTTCTAGGCCAGGGAGGCCTAAAAAGACCTTCTAAGTCAGGGAGGACATTATACATTGGTTATTGAAAATGAAATGGCATTTCAATGAAGGTTGTCAAGAAGGAGCAAGAGCAGTGTGTAACAGAACTGGGAGGGGGATTAAACCAAGAGAAAAATAAATTCCAAGAACATGGACAATGTCAATGAAGACTCCAGTGCTCTAAGGTGATGTTTTTTGAAGCTGAAATAAGGACAGTTTCTCCTGGTATTTTGTAGAATAGCTGTATTTGCATGCTATTTATTTCTGATACCAAATTGATGCTAAATTATGGATATGACTTTGGGAGATGATTTCACCAAATGTTGGACTGAAAATTTTTAGAACTAAGTAGGTTTTTACTTTTGAGTTTTCAATCTTGGAATACCAAGTAGCAACATCTCCTGCATTGTTATGAAAACCATATGAACAAAAATTACCTCCCTGTACACATCAATATGAAATATTTAAACGGCAGATTAAAATGCTGTCTCTCAATACATATTTAATATGTGCTAAACCCACTTTTTTTTCCAGCGTAAATCTGGCAACTTTGGCTTTGGGTTATGTCTCCTCTTCTGTACTGGTATGTTTCACTATATCTAGAAACTTTAAAATGTGCTTGTGTAAGGCTAATCAATATGTATATGGCTTATATTGTGCTTATTGTAATAAACTTCAGGCTGCAACAAAATGTGACAGCATGACTCTGACTCTGGGTTCCTGGCTGGGGCTCCCTGCAGTGCCTGCAGTGACACTCTACAGACACGAGGATCCATCCTTGGTATGTTCAGCTTCTCACTCACCATCCTCCAGATCCTGGGATTCTGGTTCTGACCAGTGTGCTGCCATGTTCCTCATAAGCATCTAAATTACAATTTCCAAAGCTGGCAGAAGTGGCAGCATTGAGGAGAGGTTAACAGTGCTTTGTTTGTTTTCCTCCTCAGTCCTTGGCAGCGGGGCTGACTTCGAGCCAGCCCGTGGAGAAGCTCCGTGCCCTGCCCCTGTGGCTCTCCTTGCAGTACCTGGGCCATGATGGCATTGTGGAGAGGATAAAACATGCCTCACAACTGGTGAGCAGCAGCCCAGCAGGGATTTAAGACAGCTCTTGACAGATCTTTCTGGTTATTGTGATGTGTTGTAGAAGACTCAACTAAAATACTGCAGTTGTTGATAGAATAAAATTGGGTTTCACCCATGATGAAAGCACAATGTTTGAGGCAGGGTTTATGCTTTTACTATTAGATAGTATGTATATTTTTATAAATGAGAAAAAAAATCTTTGTTCTTCCTAGACAGTGAAGTAACATAATAATTTCCTTTTTTGTCACTTCTCTTAACTATTTTTGCTTGAAAGCTCTTCACAGAGACTTCATTTTCCTACTCGGCATTGTGTTGATTTAAATACTGGTAAATTACTTTTAGTAAAAAGGACTTCAAAACATTTCTTGAGGTACAAGTGCACTATGTTTGGAGTCCTTACTTTAGTACAAGTCAAAGTCCAATATAATGTGTTAGCAACAAAATGCAGTGCTTATATGCAAAATATTATTTCTTAAAGGTCACACTTTGTGGTCAGTGGTTTACTAAACCCAGAAAATACTTTTCTGTTGCATTCCAAATTGAGAAATGAAAACTGGATGAGTCTGACATGTTGGAGGGGTTTGCTCCAAAATTGTGACTGTTTAATGTTTTTCAGAATAACTTTTAACTTCTAAAACTGTATTTCTCTCCTCCATTTGTTCTCCTTCTGCTCTGATCTTCTAGAGTCAAAGGCTGCTGGAAAACTTGAAAAACCTGGATTTCATTAAAACCTCGGTACAGTCTGTTTTTAATACTTGGGCTGTATATCTTAGTTTCTGCCTGTTATGACAAGAATAACTTTGACTAGAATAAATTATTAAAAATATTATGTTAATCATAACCATTGTTTTGAAGACACTTGGGATCCTTCTAGTTAAGTTCTGGTGTTCAGTGAAAGCTCATGGCTTGGCTGTGTGTGACCTCTGGATCCTGTTTGTTCCATTGCTCTGTACTGGTGCACCCATGAGAGTGCAGAAGAGCATCCAGAAGTTGTGTTCCAAGCTTGATTTAATTCCATTTAGAACATGGCTTTGCTCAGTAATATATCTATGAAACCAGTTTCCCTAAGTGTGTCTAATCTATTCTGGCTGCATATTACCCTGCTGTTGAAATCATATTGTGAACCCTCTGATATTGTACACAAAAATTATCCCAGCTGAGGTTTCTACACCAGAAACAGGTTTAGAAATCACAGCTAATGTATTCATTCCAAATTTAGTTTCTGTGAGATGTCCTGTCCAGCAGGGTTTGCTTATTTTACTCTGATCCTCACCCCCAAATTTTAGTTGATATTTGATGTACAGAAAATTCAGTCAGCTTACTGAGTAAGCTGTAGAGTACAAATGGCCTTGGGAGTTCAAGTTATTGTATCTCTTACCCTCCTACTCAAATAAATCTTGGCATTTTTATGATTATGAAATGTAGCCTCAGACTGTCTCCAGAAGGAGCACAGTGTGTTTCTCCAAAGCAGGAGCAATTACAATCTTACTTTTCCTGCTGGAACTTTCTTGATGTTTCCCAGTGATTCTGGGGTGATTTTCAAGAGAGCTCAAGCTTTGCTCAGCAGTGTAAGGAATTGTACATAGTGTTAAATCTTTAAAAAAGCAAGGGAAAATATTTTTTTTCTTTTAAGGTTGAAGATGAACTGAGTTCACCAGTGGTGGTTTTCAAGTTTTTCCAGGAATATTCAAAGAGAGGTATGTGATTTATTTAAAACTGAACAACAACCAAGAAAATATCCCTCTCTATACAGTACTTTAAACTACTAATTCACCAAATGAATTTGAGATAAATGTGATGTAGTGCAGTTCTCTCATCTAACATGCTTTTAAAAAGGTTGTGAATGCTGGTCATAATCTGTGACAAATCATACACGTGATAGCTTCTTTTTTTAGACATACTGCAGTGTTTGAAATTTTCATAACAAGTAATTTTCTGCCTTCTTGAGTGAGAAGATTTGCATATGATTTTGATCTTGGGAGCAGATGATGGAAGTTTCTTACAAGCTGTAGGCTGAGTATGAGTGTTCTGGTGGGGAGAGATTTTGGTTTGTTCAGGTATTCTGTTCCTTTCAAACATTTCATAGCTCATGGCAAGCACTACATTGCTGTGGTTTACTGATTACAGTTCCTGTTGCAATTTTAAAAGCAGCAGAACACATTGGAAACAGCTCTGGAAATGCTGTCACAGGTATTAAATATGTGCAGCCTCCTGTGACAGGACTTTGCTTTGTGAAAACACTGTTGTATTTCCATTGGGGCATTTTAACCTCAAAACTCAGAAGTATTTTACTGGTTTGGTTTTTTTTTTTCTAAACTATTACATTCAACTCTGTTTTACTTCCAGTATTTATCATGTTCAACATATTTTTACAAAAACATCCATGTTCATCTGCTCCAGGCCCAGTATATGGTGTAGATGTGTTACATCAGCTAGGAAATGTAATTCTTTTATCTAAATTTTAGGTTGTCTTTTATTTAATTAAGTAAATAAAAGTCCACTTCTGTGATTCTTGTGTCTTTGGATTCAGATGAGACCTTACATGCTGCACAGGCCTCAACTATTCAGCACCCCATAATAAGCAACGAGGGGCACATTTATGACACCTTCAATCAGTGGGTAAGAATGGAGGGGGGTGGCAGTGGAGTAGTTCAGGGCGTCATCAGGAGCTACAAACCCTTTGTTAGAGTAGCTTGAAAGATGTTCTTGATTAGATTTCCTTTGTAAAACTTGTAGCTGTTTAAAAGATTAATTTGCTCTTAAGCAAAAGTTGCTTTCACATTTCTGATCATTTTGCACATAATTAGTAGTGAAATCATCCCTGAATCTTAAGCTCTTGGTTGTTCCCTTGATCTTGTGGGGATATGTGTAAACTTCAGAATTCTTTTAAATCAGCCAAATGCTCTGTTGCCAGTGTCTGTGTATTCCTGAGCAGACAGCTGCCTTTTCCAGCTCTTGAGTTAATTCTAGAAGCCTGTGCTGGCAGAGCTGAGCATGTGGCTGGTTGGATCCCTTGTGCAGTAATCATGGCACACCTAATGGCAGTGACAATTTTGCAGAAAATTCTGACTTGTAACACTTGCAGCTTATTCCAAATTTCCACGATTTTAAGGATCTGTTGAACTCAGCCCTATCTCACCCGCAGGGTGAAGTATTTTGGTGCAAGAACTGAATTTGTCCGACACAGACACAGGGAAAACTGTGTCTGTGTTGTTCCCTGAGCTGAGGCAGGGTCTGCAGGAGCCATCCCTGTCCAGTTCCCTAACTGTGCCTTGTCCCTGCAGCTGGGAGAGCAGCTGGCACAGCTGGTTCCTGCCAGCGGAGTCGATGTGGTGGAACTGGAGGATGAAGGCACGTGCGTGCGCTTCAGCCCGCTCATGACTTCTGCAGGTAACACTCACTCCAGCCAGCCCCTTGTAAATGCTGCCCTTTGCTGTGGACTGGTACAACAATCTCCTGGGGTAAAAGCAGATGTGCTCAAGAAGCTCCTCAGGATATTCTCATGTGAGGAGGATTTTCTTATAAACAAACCAAAACCACCTCATCATTTTGCTGCACCCCGGCACTGGGTGCATTAATGGGAGCCCAGCTGTTGTGGGTCACATTGCCTCACTATCTCTCCAGAGAAACTCATTAAGAAAAGCAGTTAATTAGGAAAAGCAGTTAAATTCTTTCTCTCAGCTGCTTAATACTAGATGCCTGACCTTTCTACACAGGTGTTTCAACACTGCAATGGTGCTTGTGTTCAAAACACAGCTACTTAGCTGGAATAATTATTTACTAGGCCTCCAGGGTTTTCTATAACTACTGGTGGAGGGGGGATATAAAAAAATCTGTGTTCTGGAAAGCAGAAGCACGGGGAGCAGTGTGCAGGGCTCAGGGGGTGCACAGTATCTCCTGTTGGCTTGTGTGGGGTGAGGGGCTTAGGCTGTAGAACAGCTGACATTCATGAGAGAAGGTTCTGGTGTACACAGAACAGCAGATTTTAGAGTAAAATTTCTTGTTGATACCGTGATGTTTTGTTTTATACCAGCAGGGAAGCTAATTCATGTCCAGCTGGGCTACAGGAAGAGGATGTTTGTGGGGGTTTTTATGCTAGCTACTGATGTAATGTAAAAGGATATTGTAACATATCCTTATTAGTTTGTAACAAGAGAAAATCCTTTTTATTAGTTTTTATGAAATCCTTACTTCCTTTCATTTTGATGTATCAGCGCATAGATAACTGAATCAAAAACCCACTTAGCTAGACCAAGATATTCAATGCCATCTATAAATTATATTTGTGATTATCTTACAGAGCTGCTCCTTTACAAATCCTTAATTCAGACAGCTGTGTCACGTCTCTCACACTTACCACACACTAACACTTCTACTCTGCAGTTTTAGGAACTGAAATACAAGACATTGACCACTTGGTAGACTGCTTAAAAATGAAGATTCCGGTGTTGACAAGCACACTGCAGCTGAGAGAGGAGTTTGAGCAAGAAGTGAGAAGAACAGTTAGCCTGGTGTATATTGAAGATCTTGGCTGGCCAGGGTTAGGTGTTGTGAGGTAAATTATTTTCTTCATGCTGTATTTGCAAACTCTGTGCTTGAGCAGACAGGAGCACGTGGTCTCTTCAGTGGTCATTTGGATGTTTTGTTTGCTGATTGTTATCTGGCTTTGCACCCAGCTGAAGCTTTTGAGTGCTTTTGAGGAAATTGCCTTTATGAAGTAATTTTCTTTGATTATTTCTTAAAGAAAAGCTGAAGAGCTGCTTTGGGCACCAGTTGTAACACTGGAAGCAGTGTGTGTGTGGGATATGTAATGAGCAAGTGCATTCCACTGTCTTTAGCCAAGCATAACTTCTGGTTTTATCTATAATGGCACTCACAGATATGCTGAATAGACTTTAAAAAATCCTCCAGGTGTCTGCTCTGATGATTTGATGCAGCCCTCTGGGAAGGATTCTGTATGGTCAAAACAGTTCAGGTGTAATCAATATAGCAACCAGAAATCTACTGTGTTGAGTTTGCAGCAGCAAGCTCAGCTCACCCCCAAGTCCCTGATGATAAATGCCACTAAACTTGCTGGTAGGAGCTGTAATGTTCTGAGGTTTTTGTTTGTAAAATACAGGAATTTGTAGAAATGTGCTAAATGTGTAGGTCCTTCTGTATGTACTGTAAAGTGAAGTTGCTATCTCTTGGCTTGGTTTGAAGGTACAACTATCACAGTGATGAGAAGAATGATGACAAACAAGAAAAAGAACTAGAAAAAATCAATACAGAACTTCTGAAAAAGTTAAATGAGCTGGAGTCAGATCTCACCTTTTCTTTGGGTAACTGCACTATTTAAAGAATTTCTTTTCAAGCTAGTAGTAATTCTCCTAGCTGTGCTGGAGTGATTTGATAGGTCATTATAATGCAGAATGAGCTGCTGCCCATGTGATTATTGCAGAAGGAACACCTGGAACTGTTCTCTCCTCCCTCGTGTTTCAGTTCAGGAGTGCTCACCAGGTGAGCTGTTCTCAGAAGTCCTTGTGAAAACTGATGTGTGGGCAACTAGACCAAGAAGGATTCCTTTCCAGAAAGAACAAAAGCTGCAGCATTCCTGGGTGTAGATGGAGCCTTCTCAAGTGGTGCTGATCTAGTTCCAAACTGGCACCGATGGCCTCATTGCTCTCTGTGGCTTGATTAAAAGCTTTAGATGACTTTTGTGACAATTAGCAACACTTTCACATTTACACAGTGCCACATGACAGCTGAAAGTATTAATTTGCTTTTTCAGAACTCTGATCTTTTTCTAATCAGCTGTCAAAAATTAAGTGCCCTACGGTTGTGGAACCAAGTAATCTGTAAATGGCTGAAAGTTAAGGAGTCTAAAGCATATTCAACGCTGGTATTTACAACAAACTCCTTGACTGTATAAAATATCCACTGTTTTTCTTGCTCAGGTGATGTTTTCTGTCTTTGAAAACCCCCAGGGCTGAACTTTCTTGCCCTGCATAATTTGTACCCACACAGATCGTTCCCTTAGGTGCTGGAGGGGGTTGTGTACTGGGATTTCCAGATTTACAAGCATGAGTGCTGCAGCCCTTGCAGGATTGCAGATTTGTTCAGCACAAAGCCCTGACTCTCCCTGTGCCCCCAGGTCCGGAATTCGGAGGGCAGAAGAACTGTGTTTACATTGGCATGGCCACAGAGGATCTGGATGTGTCAGAGCTGGTTGAAACTATTGCAGCAACAGGCAGAGAAATTGAAGAAAATTCAAGAGTATGTATTAATAACTCAAAAAATATTGAAACACCTTTTTTCCTCCCCTTGCATATTGGCTTCAGGACATGGTTTTGTTCATTGTGAAAGTAAAAGTTGTGCTTGCCCACAAGAGTTTTAATTACTGTGGAAGGAATAATCTGTGTCTACATACAGAGAATTATGGATTATGATATTGTGAGGATGTCTGAATTTGTGATCATGGTTCTGTGTGCAGTAGTTCTAATGAAAACCTTCATTCAGTACTACTAAAGTAGCCTCATTTTATCATTCAGATTTTAAGCTGTCACAAAACAAAAGTGAAGTAAGTTGATTTTGAGCTGGTGTTTCTCTTCACTGCTAGATGTGGTGGGATTGAGATTCTTCATGTACCAGCTTTAAGATAAGACTATGCTCTAAAATATGTGAAAAACTTTAAATTGGTGTCTTAAACCCAGAAATTACAAGTTACCTTTTGAAGTAATAAAGCCGATGATGCAACTGCTATTTGTCAAAGCATTTACCTGAATGGAGTTCTCCAAATGTTCTCTAAAATAGAATTCCTAAGTGAGCTGCATTACATCTGTCCTTTCATTCTGTTAGTGTTGGGCATTTAATTTTCTTACCTCAAAAATAAATAGAACTTCAGAAATCCTTTGCCTATTTCTGCTCATGGGAATATGTTGATTATGGCAATGAATTTTTTCTAGAAGTGAATTTTTTCTAGCAGTGATTTCCTGCCCACTCTTGACTCCCTGTGCTGCTTGGAGGGTGACATGAGGAATGTTTTGTCTGTAGAGCACCTTCAGTTTTTTAACCGTTGTAGAGGAGAGGTTGGAACTGGATCGGCCCCTCGGATCCTGAAGGTTCCAGGGAGGAGCAGTAGTGGAAGAGTCAGAAGGGTGCAGTCCTTGGGACCAGCTGCAGTAAATCTGTGGATCTTCACCATTTGATCCAAAGCTGGGAAGCAGAACCCATTTGTGAATGCCCCTTGCCCTGCTCAGATGAGGAGGGTTGGTACAAGAAGGAGGATTTTACAAAAAGCCCACATAGTCCAGCTGCCCTGAGACATGCAGCACTGAAAGGCAGCACCAAAGCTGAAGATGACTGGGCCAGAAACACAGAGCTTCTTCCTGGTACTCTGAATTCTACCCCACTGCCCTCCCTCCTGTAGCCAGGGACTACCAGGGTTCCTGAGCTGCCATGGGAGTCAGTTCCTGGCTGGCCTCTCCCTGAGGGAAAAGGAACAGCTTCCTCTTTGTCCTTTTATTAGCTGACAGGAACACAAATTTTTGGCATTTTGGAAGAAGTGCTTGTCCTTGTGCAATGGTAAAACCAACATCAATATATGGAAATTGGCATTTGTCTCACACAAACGAAGACGTAGCTTCTTGGGTTTGTTAATTCCTTGTCCCTGCAGCTGTCCCAGTAAATCTGCCTGCCCTTTGCAGTATAAAGCCCTGCTGCTGCTGGCCTGGGCTGCCACAGGGATCAGTGGCAGCTCTTTATGAGAGCAGGAAAACCATGTCAACCTATAGGCTGACACATAGCTTGTTACTGTGAGGCTGATTTAAGTCCTGGGTCTTTCTAGGAACCAAACATACTTTATAAGCATAAACATTCTTCCAGACATTCATCTGAGGAACATTTATATGCTAAGCAGGTTTTCAAAGAATTTGGGTCATAGGCTTGTTTCTAAGGGTAAAAAAAAAAAGTACCATTCCTGTTTAAAATGACATTATTTCCTCTGGGTTTATGTGTTAAAAAAAGCTGCAGTCAGCATGTACATTCTTTAATTTATAGTCATAATGAACTAGAGATTGTCACATACTGTCTTAAATTGGAAAAATATCTGACTACCCTGTTTCCATCCTGAAAACCTGAACTAAAAAGAGTTTCAAGTCCAAATAATACATATCCTTATTTCTGGGTTTTATTAGCTGTTGGAAAACATGACTGAAGTTGTTAGAAAAGGGATACAGGAAGCACAGCTTCAGCTTCAGAAAGCAAATGAAGAACGACTGCTGGAAGAGGTGAGGCCCCACCCAGCAGCCCTGTGGTACCCTGAGGTGACTCATCCCCCTGGGGGCTCTTTCACCTGTGTTGGGTTGTGCTTTGCAGGGGCTGCTGCGACAGATCCCAGTGGTGGGCTCTGTGCTCAACTGGTTTTCTCCCTTCCAAGCCTCGCCCAAGGGAAGGACGTTCAATTTGACAGCAGGTAGGGCATGGGGCACCTGCAGCTGTGCCGTGCTGGCACTGGGGCTGTTCAGTTCTGTGCTCAACCTGCAGCACACATTCCTGTGCTGTTTGATCACGAGTGACATCATCCACCCTCAGGATGTACACGAACATGCTTTGCACTATTTCTGTAACACCCAGTAAGAATCTCCTGCTTTCTTGTACAGTTTACATTTTGTTCTTGCATGTTGAATCATGTTAAAAAAGCCATGATAGACACTGGCAGTTATTAGAGGAATCATTCCTGTGACCTCTGGTTGCATATCCTGGAGGAGTTTGGGGGGGGTCAGTGCGTGAGCTGGGGGTGGCTTGGCCTTAGCACATCGCTCCTCACGTGAGTGCACGTGCAGCCTCTCCCCTGTTCCACCGTGCCCCTGAACAGGATGTCTGCCTCAATCCTGCTTTGGGATGGCACCTGGCTGTTGCCATCCTGGTTTGTGCTGGTCTGTGTGCTAAACTGCCTTTGCAGCAATGGGAGGACAGGTTAAAGCCAGCTGGGGCCAGGCATAACTGGGCTGTGTGGGAAACTGTAGTAAATGGAATGGTGCAATGTGGGAGACTCTGTTTTACTCTGATTTGTAATTTGTGTCTGGGGATGTAGAAAGAGCTGCCTATAAGCTTTTACATCAGTGAGACTGATGTACCAACGTAATGCTCCCTGAAATGATAAATTTTCACTGTAGTAGTACTGTGGCAGTCACAGAAATGAATATTCCTGGGCTCAGCAGAGTATCTGGCACACCCAGTGGCCCACTGTCTGCGTGTCTGTACCCTGCAGGGAAAGCTTCCTGCTGTGCTCAGGGCCTTTGTGACTCTGGATGCACCAAGTGGCAGGTTCTTAGAGCAGAGAACAGCCCCTTCCTTCCCCTGGGAATGCTGACCCTGCATGGCTGGATACCCCTTCCTGGCAGCTGGGCAGATGTCACATGCCCAGGGCAGGAAGGAAATGGGACTACAGAGTGTAGCTGTGAAATGAGGGTGGGGCAAACGATTCACTTCTCAAGTGTCAGCACTCACATCCCTGGGTTTTTAGAAAGGTATCACCCCCATGTGACAGTTTGAATTCAAATACTGCTGTTTCAGAAGTTTTAGTCAACTTACTTTTTTTAACCTGCAGGCTCTTTAGAATCCACAGAATCTATGTATGTATCAAAGGCCCAAGGAACAGGCAGCACTCCACCACCAACTCCCACTTCCAGCCTTGCAAAACAAAGACTTCCTGGTAAGTTTCTGTGTCAAATTTCTAGAACTTCCCTGACACAGGCAGACCCACCTGACTTTCCATCTTTTGTAATATCTGGAACTAGAGCTCATCTTCTACCACCTTAAAAACCTTAATGTACCCATGGCACAGAACACTGCCCCAAGCTGTTATCTTTCCACATATTCTTCCTGGGACTATAGGAAGTTGTCCAATTAACTGACAACCGCCCAGGAAATCTAGAATCTTCCTGTGGAATATTATGAGGTTATTGAGCTTTAAAAATGAACAGGTAAACAAGCCAAATGTTTTATTTGAAATAAAAGCATAATAACATGTAGTTATGTACTTCAGCAGCTGCATTTCTGTTGCTACCAAACATTTTGTGGCCTAAGGCATTCTGAGGTGAAGATCTGTTACAACTATGCAGAGAGTGCCATAGATTTATTAGTAATTAATGCTGATTTGCCTGGCTGGAAACCCAGCTTTAAACTCACCTTCTGGGCTGGTGGCTTCCAGCCTATGACTTTCAGTTCAGTTGTTTAACCTGGAATGATTTCAGTTTGTAAGCAGGCAGCCTGGCTTCAGCTCAGATTTCTCCATCTCTGCATACACAGGATACAGTAGCAGGTGCTATTACTTTGCAGACCTGTTTGGGTCTATCTTCAGGGTCCAAAGTAGCAGGCAAACAAAACCTCCTTCTCTGCTGTTACAAAATTCCAATACTTCCTTTGGAAACTGAACTTGTGCACACCACGGTTTGTATTTGCTGTCTCCATGGGTACTGAATGCTTCAAACACTTCACAGGTCAGAAAGCTTTCAAAAGGTCTCTGAGAAGCTCTGATGGGCTCAGTGAGACCAGTTCCATCAGCCACTGTGATGACCTGGACAAGCTGGATCAAAGACCCTCAAATCTCTCCCCTGGCCAAGAGCAAGGACCTTTGGAGGTGGAAAGAGCAGAGGAGCAGAAGGAGGCGGTGCAGGCAAAGACAGACACTGAGGACATTCACAGTGACCAATCTCCACCAGACTGCACCAAGGCAGAGGACCAAGCAAGTCAAAGATAAAATCCAGAGTGTGGATTTCAGACTGTGCTGAGGAGGCCCCTGCCCAGGGAGGCAGGCTGGTAACGGTGCAGTGAAGATGTGAGCAGTGCCACACGCAGTACAGTAATAACTACTGTAACTTATTAACTGGGATTTTGCACAAATATACATTCCCTCCCCTGGGACAGAGATTTGTCTTATTGTACACTTGTTACAGTTGCTTTAATCCTCTCTATGTTGGTGTCACCAAAGCTGTAGTGAAATTTATTGAGTGCTCATGAACGTTTGTAAAAACACTTGGCAGTTATCCTTCCTGCAGGAGTCCACGCATGACAGATTGCTAACCAACCACTCAGCCATGCACATGATGAAAAATACACTTGCACCCAATAATTATAAAATATCTTATGTTACTATACTTTATAAAAAACAACTGCCAGTTGTTCACCTTTTTAGTATTTAAAATTCAGTTTAGGCTCTCCTGCAAAACGTCTCCTGAAGTCACCCTAGTTCTGTGCTGCTTCTTTTCTGTTACCTTAGCCACAGCCTGCCCCAGAGCTGTGGCGTGGTGGGCCCTGGGGAGGGACAGGTGCCCTGTGGATGGGAGTCACTGAGGAGCATGGGGCCATCAGCCCTTTGTTCCTGCTCTTGCACCACTGCACCCCCAGCCACGGCCCTGGCTACAGTGGGACTGAGTGAGTGAATTTTCAGCCTTCTAGAAAGCAATAGTGCCTCTGCATGCCTGGCCAGCTTCCTACCCCTGCCCTGGGAAGGAGCACAAGGCACTGTTACTTTCCTTTGCACGGCATTTACACACCAAATACTGAACATGTTCATGCAGTGTAACTGGAGTTCTTTCTGTTGTGTATTTTTAAAGATAGCTGTAGTAAAGCTTGAAAAACCAATACATTTGTGATGGTTTTGACACTTATTTTTTGAATAACAGTAACTTACTTATGGTAGGAATTGTACAGAGTCAAAAGAAATTATTTAGGTATTTACATACAGCACAACTTCAAAGTGTTTGGGACTACTTAATACACAAGCAAAGCTATGAATAAATCAAAATCCAAAGCGTGAAAGCCTTCCCCCAAATCATCTTAATCACTTCACTGCAAATTTTCAGAGCCTCTTGTGGAAAAGCCATCTTTGGCAACACTTGCTTCCCCCAAGTAACCTGCTGGTGATACAAACCCTCCCCTCCCTCTAGAACTGGATACAAGTAGTGCAGTTTGCTCCATTTGGGATTTCTCCTCCCTCCCTTTTCCCCCCACAGGTATCCCTTAATACCATAATGACAGTAGTGAGAGTGGGACTTACTTTGGTAATCTGCAAAATTTGAGGGTTTTGAATTGTACTGGCACCTGATTTGACTCTCAGCTTCTGAAGGCTGCAGATGCCATGAACAAGGCTAACTTTGCTTGGGTAATTTTGGGTAATTTATGTAAATCAGTGCAATTTTTTCTAAAGTGCAAAAGCAATTAAATTGACTAGTCTTCCTCCTTGGTTTCTTTAGTGCAATGAAGTATGTTAATAACAGTAATTTGTTGGGGATAAAAGTTATCCCCACAAAGATTAATTTTTAATGTTTTTATACTTGGAAATGTTAAATCGGTAGTTTTGTTGGAATGAGCTGCATTCTTTAAATAATTACCTGAATGTTTCAATAAAGATACTTCAAATTATTACTCTGGAATTAAGTTATTGTTAAAGGACACCTCACTACATTCCAGCAAACTCTTTCTTTCCCTGTGTGTGCCAAGTCATTTAACAAAGTGCATACCAGTGCAGTGACTCACCTTGTCAGTCTCCAGCATTGCCACCTCTCCCTGCCCATCAAATTACTGCACTGGAGCAACAGAACCTAAACAGAGCCAAATTCTTACTTCAAAGAAACCCTGATTTCTACATAAGTAATGCAGAAAAAGCAAGTTACTTCTATCAAAATATTTTATTTTGAAAAGCACAGGAACATTGGTATTTGTGACCAGCGATATGCTATGTGCAACAAATTGCTCTTCTTGCAAGTTGTATTTCCTTAAAGCAATTGTGGGGGTGGGTTCCAGGTTAGATTTTGTCAGAGCAAACCTGTTCCCACAACCCTTCTTCATTTTTTTTGTAGATTCGAGGCTTCCTGTCAGGAAACAGGGACCGAGATGGAAATGGATGTTCTTTTAGAAATGCTAATGTAGATCTAATGTGGGAAACAAAGTGGGGGGGCTCAGCCAGGGGTGACGTGGAAAGGTTCTGAAAAAGAAGATGGGAGCAAGAGCTGCTTGACATTCAGGATACAATGTTCTCATTATCCTGTCCCTCTAGAAGGATATTCCCCACCCTCCCAGGGACAGCAGTGCACTGGGAAAAGTCCTGACATACTACAACACCCCTCTCTCTACTCAGCTAGAAGGAAAAAAGCCCAAACCAGTTAGTTTCAGGTACCTGTAAAATCTGTGCATCATCTTGTTCCAGCCAGAAATCCACATGTGGGAAAGGCCCCCAGAAATAAGGCCCAATCCGGAGCTGTTCTGTCTTTGCATCATAGATGTTGGTCAGCTGGAAGAACACAGGAGGCTGCAGAGGCAGCCAGGGCTCCCCCAGACAAGGAGAGCTCCCCTCAGCCTGGCCTGGCCCACACCACTGGGCCAGCTCAGCCCCGAGTCCCTCCAGCTGCACTGACACCCCCAGCTACTCTGACAAACAGTGTGAAATGGTGACCACAAAACCAGAGAGCTACCAAAGGATACTCTCCTCAAACTCTGGATGCCTCATTGCCCCTGACTGGTCTCCCCATTTTCACCATCCCTTTTACTCACTGGTGCTCCTGTTAAAGTGTGGGCTGAACGCAGATCCTCATCCGGCCCTTTTACTGGGAAGGTTGCAGGGAAAATCTCTGCTGTTTTAACATTCACAGCTGGCAGGAAATAGAGATTAAATATAGTAATGATTAATTGTTTCAAGGCACTTCTTTACAATGACCATGTACCTAGCAAAACTGTGTTGCAAAACTGCAGAACCCATCACACCTTTTTATTTCTCAGACCCTAAGCCTGTGACAGTACGTTTCTACTTCCTCTCCTTTGGCAACATTTCAGTATTCCAGAGATGAGTGAACTAATTAGAAAAAACACTGAGTCATCAAAGAGAAGAAGATTAAATTCTAAGCATAAATTTAGTGCAGTAGCTCAATGCTGATAAACTTTTATGAGCAGTTAAAGGAAAAAATCTGTTTGCATTTGTACACAGCCTCTTCCGGTGTGCATCTCCCAGCTGTGGTACCACAAGAAAAGCATTTTTGCCTATGCCTCTGACAGCAGTGTGCAACTTTTAGGGTGGACTTTTCTCATTCATTAAAAGCAGTCCATTTACTATTGGAATCTGAAAAGCAATCCAGTGACCAAAAGAAAATTCACTTCTAATTTAACTGACTCACCTATTCCATAAATTATCGGAAAGTGAATATCCTGTTCTTCTCTGTCATTTAGTTCTGTAATGAAGAAAAAGAAGTCAAACTTGTAGGGCTTTGGATTTCAGTCTGAGCAGCATTTATTTAGTTGCATGTTACTGGAAAGCAAGAGATCTGATGTTGCATAAGACGAAAAAGCCAAGGAAGACGAAATGAAATACAGAAAAGAAGGCAGAGGTCAGTAACAACATGTGTAGGACTTGGAGCTGTCTCTCCTAACAGAATAGCAGCTCCAGCCAACTGCTTCTGCAAGGATAATTTACAGGAAAAAAACCCTGTTTCTTGGGATATATGTGCCAAAATAACCTGGCCATGACTATGAGTTGGTTGCAGTGCAGCAGCACTTGTTAAGGAGCAAATGCCTGCTGCATTGGCTCTCTGACACCACCACACACACCAGCAGTAAAACTGAAAATTACACATCAGTATGGAGGACTTGTCCTGTTCTTTCTTACAGGACAGAGCAAAAGCCATGTCTGAGAAGTTCCCTACCCTTTTATTTCAGGAATGGTACTTCCAAGCCTAAGGGAACATTTCTTACCTGTTACACAGAAAGTTACTAAATGAACATCCTCTGGCTGGAGGTCGAAGGCTCCTGTGATGGCAAGGACAGCAAAAATGTCAGTGAGTGGGGGCAGAGCACTGCTGTCTGGGGGTGAGGGGCCCACACTAAACCCCTGCCCCAGGCAGGGCAGCACTGCAAACAGGGCTCTGCACATTTGCTTCAAACTAAGAGGAATTTACATAGACAGGCCATTTGAAACAGCAAAAATCTGCTAAGAAAGTGCTCTGCCACTTACTCCTTCTACTGACACTGGTTTAGCTCTGGCATCACATCAGTTCTGCTCTGATCTCCTATACATTTAGCAGGTTATATTTAAATGATTTTTCCTAAAATGTTACATAGATAGTGAACAAACCCAGTCTTTCATCAATGGTAAATTAGTTCTGCATTTCATCATCCCAAACACCAGAAAAAAAACCCCTCTTTTAAGTTCTGACAGCAATACAGCATTACTGATTCAAATTGTACCTTGATGCATGAAAATCAGAAGGTTAAAGTAAGTTAACCAAAATACTTTGTTCTGCACAGAACTCTCATATTACATAAAACACCCAGCAGGTATCATAGCCACAAGGCTGAAAAGGTTATTCCTTTTTTGTTTACACCCTCAAACACCTCCCTCCAATCCTGACACCTTCCCCATCCCTGCCCACTCCCCCAATTCCAGTGGGGCAGAGGCATCTCCAGAAGTGACAAAGTGCTTAGCACAACCCAGAGCACCCCCAGGCAAGCAGGTACTTTGCACTTCCAGTTGTTAGTGAAGCACTGCCATCACTCCTCTGGACTATGGATTTTATAAACAGACCTGACATTTTTCATTAGACAATTCCAAACAATAATTCAATTTTACCTCATCACATTAAGGTAACTGATGAATCATCCACATGTACAGACTGGGAGAGTGACAACACTTGCCCGAGATCCCAAGAAGATGAGCAGGAATCAAAGCCCAGCTGAACTGCACCCAACTCTCCACAGCCAAGTGTGAGACAGGGAGAAGTGACAGGATCAGACCCTCTGCCCAGGCACTGACCACGGGCAGGCCCCAGCAGTCCAGCCCCTCTCCACACCAATTCTCAGGCAGAGAAAAAGACCCTTCATGTGAATCCACACTTCTTTCCAGTAAATGACTGGGGACTCCAGCTACAAACAAACTCCACCCAAATCCAGCCAGAACTTTTTTTTTTTTGGGACATGAGAGTGCAAAAAATGTGAACTTACTAAGAAGCTGATTAGTAAGTTTTTGTGATAACTGCCTATCATCATTGAAACCTCCAACTAGGTGCACTTCCAGCCTAACAGAGATGGAATAACAGGAGACAGCAATTAAAAAGACATCTCAAAATGAATAGCTTTACAAAATAATCCCCAGCCCAAACTGCAAAGCAATCATTAGAGGACCCTCACTTATTACAATCACATGCACCAAGCTGGTTTGCATTACACAGCAAGTTATGATAATTCCATCCTGAAAACTTCAGGGATCACCCAAGAAGTGGCACAGGAACAAGCTTGAAGAGGCATTAAATACATGCAATTCTATCCCAAGGGTATCTCTGGCACCTCTGGTTTGGACTGAACTTTGTAACCATCTTTCAGTTAATTAAACTTGAAGATTTTTGTTCCCATGACCTCCTCACAACTATTCTGGACCATGCAGCAGGGTTCTTCTCTAAGCAGTGTCTATGTAAAGCCCTTACAAATCATGAATCTAAGTTCACGAGCTAGCTTTTTTTCTTAACAAATTACAGGGGCAAAACCCTCCACATCCAGAAAGAAGCTTGTCTGCTAAATTCTGTTTCAGAGTATTTTACCCACTGTCCTATCCTCCACACGATTTTTTTTTTAATGTGGACTTACAAAATTCCCAGATAGATTGTCAGATGCTGAAAAGAATTTACAAACACTCTGAAGGGAAAAATATAATATGAACCAAAAACCAGTTATATGGAAAATTTTGCAAATCTGGAACAAAGTTAAATGGGAAACAGTAAACACAAACCCCATGGTGGCATTTTACAGAGACACTCTTCAGAACAGAACCGTGCTTTAAATGAATGCTAAAAATATCCCCAAAATGATCATCAAGGAAGTGATTTTCACTTTGCATGCGGCTGCTGATCAAGAGGTGTTTCCTGCACAATTTCCCTGCCTGAACCCAGCACAATCCCCTCACAACTCCCCTCCACGCCAGCTGCAGTAACCTCTGAGAGAAGCAGAACAGGAAGGGAGCAGAGCTGACCTGCCACAGCCGGTGGAGTTGGAGAAGGACTTCACCGAGCTCATGATGAGCGACACCTCGGCCTCGGTGTCCGAGCCGTCGCAGTGCGTCAGGCACGTGGCTCCGCTGCCTGGGGAGGGCACACAACAGGGACTCGGTGACAGTGGCACCAACCGTGGCAGTCCCACTGTCCCACAGCAGGGAGAGCTGTCCCACCACTGCCTCGCCCCCCTCCAGCGGGGGACGTGACTCGGGCGAGGCAGCAGCCTCTGCAGGGGCCATTATAAAACCAGCACAGCTCCTGGAGGGGTACAAGAGCCCTCTTAACAGGAGGGCACATCTTAACAGGCAACATCTCTAATGTCAGAAATCCAGGCACACAAATTCCACTAATTCTACCCCTGAAACGTCCAAACCCTGCTCTGTCAGACTGCTGGACACAGCCCAGGGCTGCAATGCCCCTGGCCACTGGAGCAGAGCAAGTTAAAATCTGCTCACGAAGCAAAGAGAGCACAGAACCTCTCACACTAAACACACCAACTCTGAGTGAGACTTTAGTTAACACATTATGTGACTTTTGGGGATTCAGGCTTGTATTAATATAACTGCAGTTTATTTTATTAATGCCACATAAACCAGTACTAATTCCTTATTTCAGGGGTACAGGCTTGCTCTGAAGGTCCTCTAGAGATACCTGTGTGTCGAAGCACAACTATGTGGCAGGTAGTGGCATCATCTGATCCAAGAATGGAAACAGAACCTATTTTAAAGGAGGAAAACACTGTAAGAACTCAGCTCTCACAAACACTGCTTCAGGACAAGAAGAAATGTTTATGTTCCTACACACCATCTTTAGGGGTAGTCACTGCAAACTCTCTCTGCTGGACATAGAGAAGGCCTTTGGGTTCCACGATCTGAGCTGGCTGACTTCTCAGAAGTTTTGCCTTTTCCTAAAGATAAATGATAACAAATACTACAAATGATAACAGATACTACAGTGGCTGAATTCTCAGGTGTATCCATTACTACACAGAAACATCACCTCTGAAAAGCAAAGGGACCCAGCTTAGAGAGAAACATGTGTGGTTTGTGCTATTACAGAGCATTCTGAATTTTCTGTGTTTTGTATTACAGAGTATTCTGAATTTTGCTTTCCTGACACTGACCAAGTTAATAGTTAAATCCCATCATTCCAGAGAGATACAAAACACCTTTCCCTGTTATATGGACCATAAAATGGAGGCAACAATAAAAAGCTTTTGAACTGGGAAAAGATTACATTAGATAATACCAGAACTGATCGTGGAAGTTTAATCAGAACAGGAAACTTGAAATATAGAAGTTTCAGTCTTCTACTGCCATATTTCAGAACACGTATTTTGCATTTATCAAAATACTGTTATTTATTAGCTTGATTGGTGTGTGGAAAACCCGGATTCCTGGGCTATGACTACTGCAGTGCTTCCTCACAGACCTGCTGGGGACAAAGTGAATTTGCATTCTGGGCTCAAACACACTTCACAGCTTGATCAAATCTGCCCTGCTTTTCTCCATAATCTCAAGGTCTGTAAAGAAACACCTTCTGATGGGAAGCAGCTCTCCAAGCAGCTCTGCTCACAGTCCTGCTCGCACTCTGCCTAAGGATTAGAACATTTATACCCTGGCAGCAAGGTCAGCACCTTCCTCAGAGTGCCCACCTTCCTTCTTATCGCCAGTTTTTGTCATTTCACGCAGAAAGTGCCCTCCCGGCCCCGCGGGGCACCCCCACCGGCACGGCCGAGCCCCTCCGCCGACACCGATTTATTTATTTTCCATCACCCCGTGGATCTCCGCTGTCAGAGCGCGGGGAACGCTCGGGGTCGGGGCCGCCCCTGCCCCGGGCCGCTTCAGCCCGAGGCCGCCCCGCTCCGCCACCTGCGACCGCGGCTCCCCCCGGGGAGTCCGGCAGGGCGGGCCCCGCCGGGCCCCTTCCCGCTTCCCTCACCTCGAGGTGCGGGTGGGCGCGGATCATGTCCCCCGTGGGCCGGGCCAGGTCGACCCGCGCTCCGTTAACCAGCAGCGGCATCTCGGCGAGCGGCGGGCCCGGGCCCGGAGGCGGCTCCGCGCTCCCTCCGCAGGCCACGCCGGGCCGGGCCGGGCCGGGCGGCGCCGCGCGGGGCGCTGGGAAAGCGCGGCCACCGCTCCGCCCGCGGCACCGCCCGCGGCTGGGCTCGGCCCGGGCACTCCGGCACCGCCCGCGGCACCGTCCGGCCCGGGCACTCCGGCACCGCCCCGCGGCTGGGCCCGGCCCGGGCACTCCGGCACCGCCCCGCGGCTGGGCCCGGCCCGGGCACTCCGGCACCGCCCCGCGGCTGGGCCCGGCCCGGGCACTCCGGCACCGCCCCGGGGCTGACGGAAACACGGCCGGCCTCGGCGGCCCCGCCTGGCGACTTTAACACGGTTACCCTGCAGTGATTCCCCGGCCGCTGCGGGGCATCCTTAAGTTGTGGTATGAAATAATAACAGTTATAACCCACAAATTTACAAATCACTAAATTATTAAGGTTGCAAAACACCTGAGATATAGAATCCAACTCTATCCGGGCACCACTGTGTCAGCTGTACCATGGCACCGAGGACTACGTCCAGCCTGTCATTAAATGCCTCCAGGGCCGGTGACTCCACCGTGCAAAGGACAGCCCGTCCCAGTGTCTGATCACCCTCTCCGTGAAGAAATCATTCCCAACGTCCAACACAAACCTCTCTTGGCACAGTTTAAGGTTACATCCCCTTGTCCTACCACTAGGTGCCTGGGAGAAGAGGCCAATCCCCACACCACCATCCTCTGCCCCAGCAACCACAAGCTGGATTTCATACAATCCCAAAGACAACCATTTTTCCTTAAATATGAGGGTTTTTTTCCTCCATTTGTCTGTGATACTACAAGAAATAACCATGGTAGCAGCAGAGTTAATTGATCCTGCAGGGAATGTGGACTGCCCACAGCACAGTGACAGTGACTGCCCAGCACCCCAGCTGGGCCTTTCCATCCTTCACAGAAGGGAACTGTCCCTGGAAGTGTTCCAGGCCAGGCTGCACTGGGCTCTCAGCAAACTGGTGACCTTGCTAGTGACAGGGTGGTTGGAACTAGATGATCTTTAAGGTCCCTTCCAACCCAGGCCATTATATGACTTTATGATTCTATAGTAGAATAAATGCTTTCTTCATAAGATACATTGCATTTCTTATGTGAGACAAAATTGCACCTCAGGCTGAACATTCCTCTCACAGCTGTTGGTATTTACGAAGTCTCTTCAGCAAAGCACCAGCACCTGCCAGCACACCCGCCTGCCATTACATGGAGAAAACCAGAGCTGCCAGAGCAAAGGTTCCAGAAACACTCAAACAAAAGTGTGTAACTTCAGTACAGACAGTTCAATGTCTGCACATTACACTCAGAGCTTTTTTTTTTTTTGCTTTTCATGATTTGTGGAAGCTCCTGAATCAAATACCTATTATTACAACTGGGCAAGTTTTACACTCCCCCTTTTGGAAGTAGTGTCTGAAGGGCATCTTTGAAAGGATGTTTTCCCTGCTGTTGATCTCAGGGTTCTTCTGTGCCAGGAGAAAACACAATTATTGCAGATGGAAATCTATTGTTTATTACTCAGGACTGACAATAAAGAGGACTACAATTAAAACCAAAACTTTTCAGTTTATACAATAAAGAATAGATCCACTTATGCACTTGGCAGTGTCATCCCCAAAACTCATTTCTGCAACCTGCCAGAATGAACACCCCAACTTTGAGAAGTCAGGCTCCAGAGAGGGCACCTCAGTAACATACAGACGTGGTTTTCTCAAGGATGCTACAAATTGCACTGTTTGCATCAAACTTTATTGGCTCCAAATAAAAATGTCTTGAAAGCCTCCAAGTTCGAAAGAAGGGCAACTGGAGTTTAGTCTTAAATACATAAAATTTTCAACTAAATGTGACACAAATAACATTTTTTTTCCCATTGTTTATATTCTTACTCAAATCTAAAAGCCAGCAACCATGAAAAGAAGACAAGAAACCTCTGTAGAGAAACTCCACACTGACTGACAGACACATGGACAATACAAGGACACCACTGACACCACCACGTCCTTTCCACAAGGGAAGATTTTTTTTTTTTTTCTATTTTCAGCATTCACATATAAACTTCAAATCTGGCAAATAAATACCTGTCTTGGAGTGCTTCACAAGCACCCCAAAGAAAACTATCTACAAATTATACATTCAGCTACTCCCTCATTTTCAACACTTCCAACAACCATCACTTTCACATGTCTGAACTTTCCTAGCTGGGAAAGGTGTGTGTCAGCTACAGATTTCAGGAGGGATAATGCTTTCTGTCTGAGTACACTTCCCACTAGCAAGTGGCTTCACCAAGCATGATTCTACAGACAAGAAAAGCTGAAGAGATGCGTGTAGAAGAACCACTGCCAGACTGGATTCATGCCCTGCCTATTGAGACATCTCCTGGTTTAGGGCAAATTTAGAAGGAAACTTCCAAAGGGGTCCCTCTAGAAAGCAGAGTCAAGCAACGTGGCTACTGACTGCTTTATCCCAGTACAGAGGAAGTGAAACCCAAATGCAATCAGGACACATTTTTTCTTTCCACTTTCTTGAGCCACACACTGCATGCCAAAAAATGGCACCCTAGGACAAGAGATTACACCATTACTGTGAAACCAGCTCAAGAAGAGTCATCAGAGTTGGAACACAAAGTGGAATTCTGGCCCCCACACAAAGCTGCAGGAAGAAACACCAGAATTTCACCCCTGATATATAAAACCTTGTAGAGAAACATTAGTAAACGAAGTTTTGAAGAGCTGGAAAAAGCTATTAAAAAAAATCCTTCTAAGTCATAAAAACCATTTCAATGTGAAATTTGTAAAATATCACCCTATTCATTCTCTAAGCTTTTCTAGCAACATATAACTTTACTATAACATATCTGTAGAAGTCTGATGACTAAGAAACAGTAATTTTTCTTAAATGTAGTTACTTAAACATTTGCCAGTTTGGAAAATTGAGCTCAAGTCTCTTTCCAGAGCAAAACATTGCACACAATTTTCAACCTATTCCACATTTTCCCTTCTGGTTGCCCATGTCACAGTGGGTATGGCACGTAACAGTCTGCAGGGGAGCCAATGCTGCTCACAGGGCTCCTTGTGTTGGACTCATAAGAATTTGGTGCAATTTCAACCACACCATCATTTTGAGGAGTTTCTCCTTTCAAAAAGTCATCATCTTCATCTTCAGAAGTACCCTGCAGAAATTTAAAAGGATCAGTGAGAGTAGGAAGGTACTGTCAAATCTTCTACTGTCAAGTAGAGACCTGGATTTACACTGTGATTGCCACTATCAGTTGGAATGCTAAGAGGATTAGATGTACTCTGATTATGAAATATGGGAACTGAATTATATCTACAGGTTGAATTTTCCACTGACATCATCATGTCCATTTTCTGAGCACATTCATAAAGCTTTCAGATGGCTCCTGTGCTGCACAAGAGAAAAAAGTGCTCTCAAGGCAAGAATGGATCAATTCCAAATTTCAGTCTCAGTTTCCCCTAAATGTATAGTGTACTCTTATCTACTTAAAAAAATATTCTGCAATAAAAGCAGCTGACAGCTGAACTTTGTTTGGATCAGGGAAGATTACCTTTTTAATGGGTTTCTTCAGATTCTCAAGATCTTCAGCACTCAGCTCTTCCCAGAACTGATACATAGGATCAATGGTCTTCTTTGATCTGAAAGAGGAAACAAAGCACAGGATGAGTTACTGTATTCACAGTAGGGGTACATTCTAATTTAAACCTATGACAATCTGGTTAAAATGCAGAATATGAAAGGTACAAAGGATCAGGGAGGAAAGCAAATGGCAGAAACACTGAGTTTGCTACAGCTGTATTCATTATTTTCTAGAAGGCACAAAGGAGTTGTTCACTTTTCAGTTCTACCTTTTGAGTATGTAGGGGTCAAAGGGGAAGAAGCTGTCGAGGGGGTTGGTGCAGGTCTGCACAAGGTCGCCCCCGGTGCCGCTCCGCACAACAGGGATGAGCTGCCTGTTGTTCCTCTCAATAATTGTGTAGCAGAACACCAACTGGTATTTCCTTTAAAAAGAGAGTAAAGAAAAGATAAGCACTTCCAGCACACCAAAAGCAAGATTTTCAGATGGATGGTAAGAAAACACAAAGTTATTTTTGAACAAACATCACTTCTATCTTCCATTTTCCAGCTGATATTAGGAGTTTGCAAGATAGTCACAAGGGAAGGAGTCTGTTCTCTTCCTCTAAGCCCCTATAAACTTTATTCCAAGTACAACCACACTGGCTCCAACACAGAGCAATCCATTTCATTGGACTGCAGGATTCCATTGAAATTGACCTAGGAATAAACTTATCACACCTGGAATATGGGCAGCATTATGTCTCAGGTAATGTTCAAGACTGTGCCTAACAAAACCCTGTGCTGGTTTTAGACACACACAAAACCTGTACCAAGCCTTATTGAAGTAAATGAGCAGGTACCTGGTAATGGCAGCAAACAAGTTGACAACAGAAGGGATACAAATCTTCAGGGGGTTTAACTGACACATGACAATGCGCTCAAAATTTAAACTCTGCAGATATGACAGACCTTCAAAATAAGAACAATCAGCAAATATAAGTTACATATCATATAAACTGAACTTAGTTGCTAAGAATTTCCAGTGTGACATGCGTGCACCCTGCACACCACCACAGAAGCACATCCTGGGGCACTCTCACAGTGGAGGTCTGGCCCCAACATGTGTACAAGCCATCTCATTTTGTTTAGAGCACAACAACATAAACTTGCCATCAGATACTTGACTGAACTGACTACTATAAAACATAGCAACAGTAAAACTTCTAATGAATCCTTTCAAACCTAATATGCTTACCTTTCCTTAAATTTCCATCCAGAAGTTGTTTATGACGGAAAATAAGTGTATAGAACACTGCCTGACATGTGGAATAGAATGGCCCATGGAGGGCTACATCACAGTAGGCATTAGCTCCTTTATCCTGATTATCAATGTATTTATGCAGCCAGTTCACCAGAAGATCCAGACAGGCTTTTACTGTACTGCAGTGCAGGGAGAAAAAAGAAGTGTAATAATAATACCTGAAATGGTGTAGAAAAGATGTTCAACAAATATTCAAGAATCTCAGTGGTTATAAAACACCAGTAAGAAAATCTCTTTCTAAAATAATGATTCTGTTACAAGGTTTCTCCTTTATCTCAGCATTAAATGAATCCATCAGCACTGAAAACCCCACACAGTGAAAGGACAGGATGCTAGAAGAGGTGAATCCATGAACACACAGTAAACAATCAGAATCCTTAGTTACAGGTAATACAGAACAGTGCCTCCCATGTCCACCAGGTAACTCCAACATCCAACTAACTCCAGTGTTGAAGTCATCACACCCACCCTGAACAGCACAAAAATACAGAATGTGTACATAAAAAGGAAGACATTTTAACCATTCTCTATCAAAATACTAGACATCCTTGTCCCAGAGCCTGCAAGAAAGTGCTTAACACTGGGTACTGAAAACATCTGATACACTTCTAATCCATGACTGCCTGAAGTCAGCAAAACCTACCCATGCTCAGCACTTCTTGGTGAGCGAAGCCCTAAACAGCAAGTCATGAACCTCAGCAATCATCAGTCTGCATCCTGCATGTGTTTTCCTGGAAGCTTCAAGACAATACTGAACCAGTATTGCTGAAAGGACAAACAAGACTCTTGATTCAGGTTTACTAACAAAGCAGTGGGAATAGAAGACCAATTCTCTACTTAAGCTCCACAACAGCATGAATTGTTTGGCTCTGCTCATGTATGAAAACAACTTACACAATGGGAATAAATTTAGCTCTTGCCAAGAAGCTGCCAATATAACTCCCAGCAGTCTGCCTGATTACTGAAGGATTGTTTGGATCCTGCAGTTTCTTCCAAAGATGGTCTAAAAATGCTTCAGCCAACCCCTGGAAAAAAAGATACACAGACACGGTGAGATGACACTGTTTAAGCAAGAGATTCCTAATATTCAATTCCCATCATTTCCATAACCAAACCATTACAAAAATCTACCTATAACTGCAGTAAATAACCACACCTACACATGATGGAAGAGCACTTATTTCTGTGGTTTTTTCTGTACTCAGATGTAAAAGAAAGAACAACAGTTTGTTGAGAGAGATGGGACAATGGAGGGGTGGGGGAACAACTAACAGCAGACATGATTTTCAAATCAAAGAGCTAACAGACAGCATTTCTGCAATATTTTGGGATGCTGAAGAAATTTGCATCCCATCTCCTGGGTGCAAGAGTTCAACTGATTCTTGTGAAAGAGATCAGTTTTAACCAAGTTTGTTCCTTCACACTTGCTAAGATTTCATCTGTAAGTGGTTTATAAACAACATGGGAAGAGCAACCTTAAAGAAAAAGAAAGGAGTAACAGAGAAGGAAAAGAAAGTGAAGATACTAATGAATCCTGATGTACTTGCTATTTCAGAGTAGAATTACAGCAGAGAAAACTGTTTTGTAAAAAAACCAAAACAAGGATGCAGAAATGACAGAGGACACTGCATTTTAAAACCAGCTTTTACTCACCAATTTAAAGCTACAGATGTAAAACATGAAATACTGTACATGACATGAAGCATGGGTTGGTAAAATGAGCTTGTCAAAAACAGAAACCAGATCCCGATACAAATCCTTTGTGTTGCTGATGTCGAGCTTGCCTACACAACAAAGAAACAGAACAAAATGAAACATTTCAGGGTTTTTTTTCCTGCTCTCATGCTGCAGAAGTGGTATTTATACCCTTCTACACCAGTAAGAATATGTAAAGAAAAACTGTCAACCTGACTTCTCATGTTATCTGACATCTAAAAATCCAGGCGTACAATTCTACTGCTTTCTAAGGTGGTGTAAATGAAGAATCTCTGTGTGAGTGTGCACATATATAAAGCTGCTAAACATACCAACTTTGCAATAATGTGTTAGCTTAGAAGAGCAAGAAAAAAACACAAATAAATCACCTGATTTATGTGAAGAAGATACAGCATAATGGTTTCTAAATAGTTTTGAATACATAAATCTAAGGAATTCAAACCCTTAATAGTGAAAGATATTTCTTTCTTCTTTTTTCCCCTGTAACAAAGCCAATTGATTGATGTGTCTGCTTGTTCTGATCTACATCCAGTCCTTGTGATGTTGAAAGGATCCATAATTCTAACACTCAAGTAGAGCAAATGATAAAAACATTTATACTTCACTACAGTTTGGATATAGTATCATGTTAATGGAATCAGAATGTCTCCAAGTGAAGACTAAACCTCTGAAGTCCTCTGTACCTCTCCCAGCACCTGGGCAGAGGCAGGAACGTGGACTACAGCCTACTAATGGCAGAGTTCTGCTCTATCCCATAGTACAGAGAGAAAGAACTCTTCTTATGTGTTTCTTCCTTGTTAGCAAAACAACAAATTTGGTTACAGAGCAAGTGTTCTCACCATCCACATGGCAAACATCTCTAATGTATGAAAATAGGATGGTCATCAGGATGTCCAGGCGCTCTGCAAGAGGATGGGCCATTCTCTCAATATTGGCAGAGACAACTTTGTTTCCTTTTCTGTCTTCATCTTCCTCCTGGTAGATAAAACGGCACATGCAGCTTTTAAATACACAAATCACAGAGACAGCAATTACAGGAAAAGTCAAACTAAATTTATCTTTCAGCAATATGCTAAAATTTCTTCTTTTTTTTAACAAGCAGTATCTCATTTTACAGTATAAGCAAATTTTTGCACACTAAGCCAAGTATCATGAATTCTTTAACTAGCTTTATTGCACAGCTGCTTGAGTTTTTACATAATGAAACTGATTTGCTGCATATAGCACTGGGTGTTTACATGAATAAAGTCAATACCTGAGAACACATTCAGCATTTGTCAGCTGTTCAGGTTTCAAGAGCTGTGTGCAGTGCAGTAACAACAAACTAATAATGAATTTCTACACTTAGTTCATTGCCACTTCAGAAGTGATAATTTTACTAAAAAAAATTTAATAGAACAAGATAACCAACCATGTCAAAAAGTCCCTCCTCTGTAGATTTTTCCTCGCTAGCAGAGTTATTAGCAGTTTCTTCAGCATCTTCAATATCTTGCTGTGGAGTGCTAACCTACAGTTGCAAACAAGAAATTAATTTCTATAAAACCATGACAATAATATGAAATCAGGTATTTTATAATTTACATAAAAGACATGACCACATGAGTAAGTTCTTGACTAGATTTTGTCCTAAACTAAATAAACATTTTAAAAAGGAATGATGTGCCATACAGGAATGAACACTCCAAACTTTCTGAAACTTTACCTCCCCAGCATCCACTCTCCCCAGACTGCAACACAGTGAGGCAAAAAGCCATGATCATTTACAGTGTTAGCCCTCCTGCCTTTTTTAGGACTTTCACTTCAAAGAGATGACACAACCAATCAATTACACAAAGGGAAGCACATTCACATTAGTGCTGATCACCACAAGACAGTTATTTGGACTCTGGCAGAGACTCCAGGCAGGGTGTAACAGTGCACACCATACAGTTACCCTCAGGTGTGGGAACATCTCTATCCTGGGAAAGAAGTGTAAATTTGGCTGGGTTTATACCCATGATTACAAGGGCATTTTTTGTAGAGTCTAAAAATGAAGTGTATTTCATTTCCTACTCTGTGTATTTTAATGCCAACCTACCATAAAAGATAACACAGGATAAACTTACATCCAACTTCAGCAGCCTTTCAATTATAAGCTCCAGGATCTGAAGCCTCAGAGTTGGAAGATACACAGTAACTCGCAGCAGGTTATGGACATAACATTCCTATAACACAAAATTAACTGGTATCAATAACAGTGTTAACAGAAAGTCAAATTTCTGCAAAGGACTTCTAGAAAACAAGTTTCTTAATTTGTTACTTAAAGACCCAGAAATAGGTTTAAACAGATTGTGTTCAGTCAAGAGTAAGTTAATGTATAAACTAACAAACAAGACAACCTGAGACTCCTCATCAAGCAGGTCCATGGTGTGCACTGATTAAGAAAGCAATCCAGTGGAAAAAATATGTGCTGATGTCATCAAAGATGAGCACAATGCTTGTGCACAAGGAGCTCAGAATGCTTGGACAGCCTTACACTAAAGAGACATGATCCTATACATGGTTATTATATATGTAATTATCATATTTATAACAAATTCTTCAAAAATCTGCATGGACTGCCATCTAATCAGTTGTAATACTCTACAGAACATTTATACATTTAGATAAACTAATGAACAAATCAACAAAAAGAGTCACAGCTCTTACCAGAGTTCTTTCTGATTTATTAATGAAAGGAAAGAATTCCACAAGTATCGGCATGAGAAACTGAGGTGTCCTATAATGAATTAAAAACCAAAAATCAGTCTAAAAGTTATAGGTTGGCAAATATTGAACTCCAGCACTCTAAAGATGTACTGGAATAAGCTATTTCACAGGAACTTTATTTTAAGGTAAGCAATTGTATAAAATGTGGTTTGGCAAGGATCACGGGACAGATAATAAGTGGCAAATTCTCACAATGCACTTGTTAGAAGCCACTTCAAATATCACTATAGAATATAGAATACATAAGCCACTATCAACACTTTTCCTACTTCCCATTTCTGTTAACAGGATTTTCAGCTGCTGATGCCTGGCAGAAACTTCGTATGTTTGTATAAAGCATTCTATCAGTTAGTGAATACTGGGAAAAATCATGCAATGAAATGAAGTGTTATCTTCCAATTAAGAGGAAAAAACCCATCAGTTCCCAAGCTTGAAATCTGCAAGGAAAGGGCAGACAAACCCAAGGGATTCTGTACTTACGAAGGAACGTATCTTGCAACAGTTTGCAACGCTCTGTGGCACGTATCGAAGTTTGCAGAAATGTCTAGAGAAAGAAAAAAGAATTCTTATGCACTTGGTTACAGAAAACTAAATCAGGAACCAGTAAACACAATGGAACCAGTAAACTAAATCAGGAACCAGTAAACACAGTTCATATCAACTACACAATGGAAAGATTCCCAAGGAAGCTTCATGTGCCAAAATGTTCTTTTGCAGGGCTGTACATTGAGGTAAATAAAATAGAAACCAAACAACTCCTAACTTTTCTTTGGCTTTGAAACAATCTACGGCTAGGAATGTTTCCCCTATGCATTCTACTCCTACAGATAATAGTTCACCAACAGGAATAGTTTCAAAGTAATAAGGAGTGGGTCAGCACACCATTGATTCGAGTACAAGAAACTCTTTGACTTGGGAATTTAAGGATGTTTCTTGATGTTTTACTTGAACTCAGCTCAATTAATTTTGTAAAAAAGGAGCAACATGCACTGGATACTTTTTTAGTAAAGGCACTACAGCAACATATATATATATATATCTATATTCTTTATACTCACTTTCATCATCATCATCAGAATCTGAAATATCCACATCATCTTCTCTGATGGTTATTCGAGCTAGCAAAAAAAATGAGATAATTATATCAAAATTGTATAAATCTTATAGGTAACAAACTCAATTGCAAACACACTGAATAACAATCTCCACCAGGACTAAAACATCAAAATTAGCCACAAGATTTTCTTAAACACTGTTTTATTTACAGAACCGGGAGGTTCCTGAAAACATCTGACATGATCCTCACACTTCAGCTTTTGTTTTTTTAGCAGTAAAAACATTATACAGTTCATTCATTTCCAAGACATCTTCAGAACAGGATCTGTATCAGCACCTAGAATATGTCTTCTAAAATCTAGGTACAGAAAACTGTGTGTATGACAATCAACATGAAAAAAATTCAATAACCCAATAATTAATTGTATTATGGACTGTATTTGTACAGAACTTCTCTATCCAGGGATGTTGAGCAAACAAAGATGAGCAAACAAAGAGAGGAGTAACTTACGGGGGACAAAGTGTGCCACAATCATCCGGAGGCAGGGCCTGAGATGGACAGTTTGTGCTGACACAAGATTGCCAAGAAAGCCCAGATATTCTTCCACTACCTCTCGGCTCCTTCTCAACCATGGCAGCTTCTAAAAGTAAGCAAAGATCAAGATGTCAAAGAAGGAAGTTTTGAGTACTAAACTCTTAATCTTCCCAAACAAACAGATACTTACCAGCAAAATGCTGACCAGTTGTCCAAGCTCTTTGGTCAAATATGCAACAGAAGCTCGAAATTCATGCAGCCAATTAATGATCTGGGCATCCTTAAAATAAGCAGAAAAAATAGGTAACTATTTCAATAAACAGTACAACCTATTAGCAGAAAATAGCAAAATCCTTAGCAGCCAAAGATTAAGACTGTAAATATAAATTGTTTTCACACTAACATGAAAGGAATTTCAGTTTCTGCCCTCACCAATGGAAGTTCTTGAATGCAGAATACATTCATGCCAACTCCTAAACCAACAGCCTGCCATGAAGGCTTAAATCAGACATGAAGGGCAAGGCATGAAACCTCCCTCACACAGAACTTGAAAGAAATGGTGTTCCATCATAATTTTCTTTTCTCTTTTGCTGTAGTTTAAGCAGAAGGGACATTCAAGTCTTGAAACAGCAAAGTGGCAGGTACTCCTAGCTATACAGAAGAGCCGTGAAACAGTACTTCTGGGTATAACTATTAAATGCATATGTATGTTAGTGCCTGATGAAACCAGATTTAGTGAGAACAGAAGGTAAAATTCAATGCGACTTTAAGGCTATGAAAGTCAGAAACCACAGTCTGATCTACAGAAGTGTCTCTATAATCAAGCATCAGTGACCTAAAAAGATGGTATCTGGAACAAAGACAGACTCAAAGGGTAGAGCAGAGTCAGTAAGCATGAGACACCATCTATAAAGACCCTGCATATACACGTATGTATAAAAAGACATTTTTTTCCCATTTAGAGTTTTAATTCTGATAGTTTCCGCAAAGAAAAAAAGCTGTTAAATACAATTTGAATGTTTAAAGCAAAGGATTTGTGTAAGCACCAGAATGACTGGTCTGGTGATTACACTCAGACAGACGAACTTTAAATCATCAGACCCCTGTCTATCAAAGTCTTACCTTTATGTCTGGATCTGACAGCTGATGTTTTAACAACTCAAAATCTGTGGTGTCACCCTAGCAGGGGAAACAAAAATAAATAAATTACTTTCCTTTTTTTTTTTTTTTTTTGATCAGTAAAAACTACCAATTTCATCAATGTATCTGAACAACCAACTATTGAACAGGTACGTCAAGAATACAAGACAGCCAGCTCAGGAAAGCTGAAGCAGCAGTAACAGGATGTTGTCCCAGAAGACAACCGAGGCTGCTGGCTCATTTTCAGCTGCTCTCCCTGCAGACACAGCTGGATCCCCGTGCACACTTTAGCATAAGCCAGGCTTTACATTCACCCGGCCACTCAGGTTGACTCACGGGGGAAATCCTTTCGCTCGCACAGCAATACCGCCTGGCACAAACCTACAACGCTCGGCCACCTTCCATTTCTTTCCCTAAGCTTTCAGGCACGATCTTGCGTAAGGCGAAACGAGGCTTCTCACGGAACGACCCCAGGAGCAGCAGCCCGGACGCAGCGCAGACCCCCGAGAAGCCGCAGTCACCTTTTCGTACTTAAGCAGGATCTCGGTCAGGGTCCCCCCGAACCGCACCGTCTTCCTGGGCGGGGAGCTGATGAACTCGTCCGCTCCCAGCATGGTCACGGCGCCTGCGGGGCGGGGAAGCCGCGTGAGCACGGCTCGGAGGCCCAGGGCACCTCTGGGGCCCCTCCTCAGCAGTGAGAGCCGCAGGAGCCGCTGCTCCCCTGCCGAGGGTCCCCCCCGCTGCCCCCTCTTGCCTTGCTGTGGCGGCCGCTCCCCCGCTACCGGGGCCAGGGGCGCCTCACCCCGCGCCCGGCGCGTCCCGGCTGCCCGCGCCGCCACATGTCGCTCCGGCGGAAACTGCGCGGCCGGGCGGAAACCGCGCCGGGCGGCCCGCCCCTCGCACCGCCGGGCCGCGCCGCCGGGCGGCTCCACTGTGCGGACTCGGAGGGCACCGCCGGGCGGCTCCACTGAGCTGGCACGGAGCGGCACCAGTGAGCTGGGCGGCTCCACTGAGCTGGCACGGAGCGGCACCAGTGAGCTGGGACGGAGCGGCACCAGTGAGCTGGGACGGAGCGGCACCAGTGAGCCGGGCGGCTCTGAACGGGCAGGGCAGGGAGCGCCAGGAGGGAGCAGCCGCGGCGCTGCCCCCGCGCGCCGTGGTGCGGCCGGACCGAAGGAGCCGGGCAGGAGCACGGAGAGGTCGTTTCTCGCCCCGTACGCGGGGATGAGGCCGGGCAAGAGGAGCGGGAAGCTCTACTCTCGTCACCGTTCTGGTTTTAACACTGACTCCCGGTAGCGCTGCCAGCGTGCCGGGGTGCGTGAGCACAAATACAGATTTATCCCCAGGGCCATGGTGGGGCTATCCCATCCCGGGATGGTTCACAAGCGAGCGCTCCCCGACCTCTTGGGCAGCTCGCCGTGAGCGGTGGGGATCGCTGCTAGCCCCTCGCAGCACAGGTGACACCAAGGGCACGGCCAGCCTGCGGTATCAACTAAAAACTGCAATCCGAAGGGATAAACTAAATGATCCGAACAACTTAATTGAGATTAAAGAGGGCCAAGAATCTGCTCTAAACAAAGCGGAGTTTGACCTTTGGAAATAACAATGGATTTGCTAGAACAGAGGCGCAGGAACTTAAGTGAGATTTCTGGATGTCTTCATCATCCCTGTGAGGGCTAGGTCTATATTAAAGCACCAGTCATTAAACAGAACGTGTTATGGACTTTTCTGTCTCAAGCTAGTAACTGGTTTTAGTCCCGAAAGATTGTATACACACAGAAATTCTACTGCTAGAGCAACTAGGGTAAGTATGAACAGAGACTTGCATTTCCTGCGTAGTTCTTCAGTAACATCCATTCTGCTCAAAGCTTACTTTGGCTGAATATGTAAAATTTACTTCACCCACTCACACAAACTGGCTAGAGCGATACGTGCCAGGAATTGACCTTAGCCCTCTCAACTTGTTATACACTTATGTTTCTTTTCTACACCAACTCCTACTGTAATAATTACATCACTCCCAGCAACTCCCACAAGTCACATCAAACAGATTTTTTTAGGCGTTACTAATAATTTAATTTTCCCTGATGAAGATGTTCCCATTTAAGTAAACCCTGTATACCACGAGAAAACTTCCATTAGACGCAGTCTGCATTCTAAGTCTAACAACTTAATTCATCTACATAGCTAGAAGCTGGGGGTTGGCATTTTTCCTTTAGTGGAATGTAGGATGACATTTTGAGCTAGTTTTAAGACATAACTAGATGCAAAAGACTCCTGTAGCCACACTTCTGGAACTAGTTTGATTCTTTATGATTTTGGCTAAGATTTTAAACAGCATGCATGGCACTTTCCTCAATGGATAGAGGAATTCTTTTAGCTGTACCACTCTGTTCATATAACAGCAAGCAGTCCTAAACCTGTCCAAGAGCTTCCTTCCAGTCAACAATGAAAAGTTCCTTGAATGGACTTTGTGCTGCATTGAGCAGAGCTGATAAGGATATCATGAAACTAAAATAGTGTTAAATATTTGTTAATGTGTAACTGCAGATGATTCCCTGTTGTGTTTAGTATTTGCCTTCCTGGTTTAGAAGGCAAATTGATTGCATGGAACAGTAACTGGATGCATTTTCCAAAAGAAAATAGTTACAATACTTACAACAGGTATCACTGCTCCACAGCAAGTACTGCCTCATTGCTTGGACTCACCATCTCAGTAACCTTCCACTGCTTTGGTGCTTTTCTGTGCTTAACATCCTCCTTAACTGATGGATCAGCTCCTATATTTCATTTTTAAAACATATACTAGTCATACTAGGAAACTAGTTGGAATTCCACATAATTTTGAGGGAAGTTGCACTCTAGCTACCATCTTATGCAACAACCATTGAGTACCGATATTGGATTTAAGATTAATTACAGTGTAATATACAAAGAAAGCAAAGGCCTGCCCAACCCACTCTAGTAGTTATTGCAACACTTGAATAGAAAATTTTGGTTTTCACGGACTAAGTATGTGAACTCCATATATGAGTTTTGGCTTAATAGTAATCATTCCACTTATTAAACACCATATTTAATTATTCACTTTATAAGTGAAACAATGGGGAATCAGAAAAAGCATTTCTTTCTGTTCAGAAAAATGAAATTAAATAAATTATTGCAAATGAAAACTGATCTACAGGTTTTAAGGGAGGAGCCTGTTTGGTTTTTTTAATCAGGCCATTGTAACACTGCAGTGGTGTCACATTGCAGTTCCATTAAAAGGAGGAAACAAATTGCATACACCTCCTAAAAACTGCACATAGTAAAGGAGAAATCACATTGCAGACCTTCAAGTTCTTCTGAATTTGTTAAAAGATAGAACATTTGGAAAACATTTAAAAATGAGAATATGAAAAAAAAAAAAGTTACTCTAGTAATTTTACAAGAAAACACTGAAAGACATTTCAAAAGTTCATAAGGAAGTACAGCCACAGTGTTCTTAGTAAATATTTTCCTTAATTCCACCTCTAGTATTCAATGAGGTGTGGCATAGAACAATTGAGCATTGAAATTTTAAGACCTACCAGTATTTGCTGATGGTGGCACCAAACTCTTAGTGTTAGTTCAAAACCAGAAGAACTCCTAAGGAAATTCTCGACACAATTTTATCATTAGCACGATTTTAGGTATCACTAGCATTAATATAAATCATTTTCCAGGTACTGTTTGCTAATGTTTTATAATGCCTTGGAGTACTTGGTTAATCAACAGGGTTTCTTTTGGTCATGTTCCCTCTCTCAAATGCTTCAGCATTGGGAAAATAATTTCCAACATCACTGGACTAAAAATGCCTCTTGTAAGAGTCATCATATTACATCATTTGTAACTACAAAGAATGTACTTGTATGCCAACATCACTGCTGTTATTTGTCTACTTAAAAAATCTCAGATTCCAGGTTATTTCAGAATAACAATGAAACTTTTACAAGAGACACTGTAAATTGTGTATTTACAGAATAAACAACTTCTACTACATTTGCAGCTTTGCATCAACAGTTTAATACAGACATTTTGAAGGCACCCTTACAAACAAAAGTATTGCACTGGCATTATAAAAATTCACAGTAAGTTTAACTTCCATACCTTGGTAAAAAACAGTGCAAGAGCTTTTCATTGTGCAAGAGCTTTTTATCCAAACCTTTCAGGTTATTAAAAATAATAATAATTAAAACAATAAAACCAACTATTTGACAAGCTGCACTGGTATTTCCATGAATCAGGTTCAATTCTCTTCTAGCTCTCGCTTCTTAAGGAGATTTTGTGAGATCTTTTTTCACCATTTCAAAGCATATCCAGTCCAACACTGAAATAGGTGCTTTTGGCAGAGATATGGCTCCACGTGTCCATTTTATGGAGAGTCCACAATGCTTGCAGAGGTTATTCCACAATGAGAGAATCCTACTGTTTTGAGTTGAGAATCTCCTTCCATAATTTGCAGCACTTCCCCCACTTTTGGGGGCAGTAACGTCAATAGTTGTGTCTTCAACAGATCCTGAAGATAACACATGAAGAAAAGGTTACTCCAAAATAGGCTTAGAACAAGTGGCCATTTAACTCTAAACTGTTACTTCAGGTCAATCTTAAAAGTACTTTTCCTCATGTTTAACAGCCAGTTGGGACCCAAAGAAAAGATCCATAAAGTCACCAGCCCATATCCAATAGTGGCCAAGTGTGATGTCTCACTGAAGGCATGAGACTATGGCACACAAGTAATATTTCCTCAGGATATCAACTGCCCCAGATCTTCCTGAGCCAAACATATTATCTTGATATTATCATACATCTTCTGCTTTGTCCTTTGGATTTTTGAATCAGTAAATTTTTATCTGTCCCAAGTCAAGTAACCCCACACTTCCGTCACATAGCACAGGACAGTTTGTTTGTTCCTGCCTTGCCTTGGGAGGCAAGCACTCCATACCATCCCCATAGTGACTGTATAGACTTCTGGAACACTTTACACTCTGCAGGCTTGAGGATCCTAATCTACTAGTTATTCCTTTAATAGAAGCATTCCATATCATGAGAATTCTCACCTCTCTCTACTATATAATTTTTAAGGCAGGAAACCAGAATAATATGTAGTGTTCCTTCCATAACTTCAAAAAGTTAATGCTCAAGAAGGTTTTCAAATGACCAGTAAAGTGAGGACATTTGGGGTTTGTTTTGGTTTTTGGTGGTTTGGTTTTTTTGTTTGTTGTTTTTGTTTGTTTGGGGGTTTTTGAGGGGAGGAATTTTTTGTGCATGTGGTCGTTTTGGGGTTTGTTTGTTTGGGTTTTTTGGTTGTTTTTTCCTTTCTGAATGTGTGTGTGTGTGGTGGTGGTGGTTTTTTTCCTCCTCATCCAGGCAATATCTGCCCAAACATGTTTAACCCGTTTGGTTAAGTTCATAAATATCTCCTGATGGGGAGAGGATTTGGTCTATCAGCAAGGAATGATCTGATTCAGACAGTTGTTTATGAGAAGTTCTAAGATACTTTAGGTGAACTTACTCCAAAAAGGAACTCTAAATTATCTTTCAAGGTGAAACCATTTGTTATCCTTTGTTTCACCTTGCAAGTAAAATCATAAGAGTTTATGCTCCAATATGTAACATAACTGCTGCACACCCCCTGTTTTAGTTCCTTCTGAATTACCATTACTGAAGTTTGTTACTGTAGCAACAGAAGCTGCTGGGATATTTTGTATTAAATCACTATTTATTTATTTATACATCCCTATAGGACATATAAATCTAATTAAATCAGGAATAAGACTTGAAATATTTCAAAATGGTGGATAATTTTCACTACTAGGAGTTCACTAAAACAAAATACCAAAGTACATATCCATGTACACACATTGCATCTACAGAGACAGCAGGTTATCTACTGAGCTCAATACCTGCAATGCCATGGAATGGTTCTGCATAGTCATTTATAAATGCAAATCTTCCCCTGCAAATAGGGACCTGCCAATTTTAGACCCTTTTCAGAAAAAAAAAAAAAAAAAAAAAAAAGAAAATAAAAAAAAAAAAAAAAAAGAGGTCTGAAAATAGAATGGCTCATTTTCAGCAGCCTGTTTTCTAATTGCAGGTGCAGTTAATTATCAATTAAAGACCAGTAACTATCTTTGAAAGTTGTGTTGCTGCTGTTCTTTCCTGCCTCCTACAAGTTTTCTATTAAGGAATAATTATCTATACTCAATCTCCCTACTGTTAAAACTTTGTCTCAAGAACAATTTCATAGCTGTCACGAAAGAAGACGATTTTCACATGAATTTTTCTGTAAATCAACAGTGTCTTCAGGATTTAATTTCAAGGAGAAGCAGGAAAAGCTGAGCTTGTACATAGTGAATCAGAACAGCAAGATGTTTAGAATCCTTGAACAGTTCAAACAGTACAAAACTGTGTTTACAGTTCCTTCAACAGAGGATTTTACATAGCAAAGTGAAGGCTTGACTTCCCCCCCCCCCCCACATTTTCAAGGAATTAAGCATTCTTCTCTTCCTAAATGAACATGCCATATAAGTGAATACAGTAGGATATATTGAAAAGCTTCGTGTTCTTCAACCATGCTTTGAAATAGGACCTAGACACTTCCTTTACACATCAGGTATTATCACATCATTTCTAGATGACTGAGGTTCAAGACAGTTTAACTGATGTTTGCATTTATGAGTTTCAACCTCTTACCTACAGCTCTGCTCCCAAGTTAAATCCAAGTCAGCATTTCACCTTTCTTGTTCTCCAATAAAGCAATATTTCGTGGTGCTAACGAGGGGGCTTCCCCTCCCAAGAGCTCATGTGGGGTAGTGGTTAATGGCCATTTCTGGCAGCGTTTGGTTGCTGCGAGGATCAGTTCGGAGCGCCACGGCTCCCGTGCTGCTCTCTGGCAGCAGCTCCGCACGCCAGCCCCACCACACTCCCCGGGCTTCGCTCCTGCTCGCCTGTTCCGTTCTTAGACGGCTACAGGAAGTGTCTTCTCTGCCTAATCCCATTTGTGCAATCTTTCCCACTCGTTTTTTTACCACCCGAGCTGAGAAAGATTCCCCACTACTTTTATTTCAAGAAGCGTCAGCTGTGAGCAGGTGGTTTAATACAGCAGGCGTCAAAAGTCAAAGTCAGAGCTCGCAGCGGCTCTCCCCGGGCTGTCCCGTCCCGCGGTCCCGTCGCGGCTCTCACCTGCCGGGCTCGGCGTGGCGGCCGCGGGCGCTCCCGGCGCGCTGCAGCTCCAGCTCGGCGGGGCGGGCGGGGGCGAGCGCGGCGGTGAGGCGGAGACTGAAGCCGTTCACCAGCCGCCGCAGCAGCGTGTCCCCGCGGCCCTTGGGCGCCGACAGCCCCACGTCGTCCCGCAGCTCCTCGGGCGGCACCTCCAGGTTGCCCGCGTACCAGAACACCCACCAGACCAGGCTGAGGAAGATGCCGATGCCGCCCGCGTAGATGAGCAGGTCGGAGAAGAACACGTCGGCGAACACGCCGGCCAGCAGCACTGCCAGCCCCACCGCGTCGAAGGCCAGCGCCAGCCAGAAGGCGGCCACGCAGCGGCCCAGCCCGCCCGGGGCCGCCATCGGGAGCGGCGCCACCGCCGCCTCGGGCCGCGCGCACCTGAGGGGAGGCGAGGGCGGCGCCCACCCGAGGGCAGGGCCGGGCCGCGCCCTCCCACCCGGGCAGGTGCAGGCCACGCCCCCCGCGCTGAGGGGACGCCCAGGCCGCGCCCCCCACACACCTGAGGGCTCGGCCGGGCCGCGCCTCTGCCCCCGCAGCTGCGCGCAGGGAAGGCGGGCACACGCCGCCCTCAGCAGCCCCGCCGAGCCCCCAGCCCGCCGCGGTGGGGCTCCAAGGCTGATCCGTAGCTGCCGATGACATTTGGGTGCTGAGGCCTCTCTGCGAGCACTGCTCGCTACCGCTCCCAGGTGAGCCGGACACGGCTGGGCCCGCCCAGCTGCTCCAGCTGAGGCAGCGCCACCTCAGGCACCCCAGAAGGGAGGCACTTCAGAAAAGCGGCCCGCGGATGAACACCCACTTCGCTGATCTCCGTAATTGCGAGGGGAGGCAAGCTGGTTGCAGACAGCAAAGATTTGCAAGACAGTTACAAATGTGCATCTGCAAATGCACATAGACCCCTTTAGCTGTGCTTGAGGAGGTTAAAAAGAGCAGCTGGAATACTAGTTCAGGTTGACAAACAGGAAGCAAGCTGTCAATGTAGGATGTAAAAACTGTATTGTTTTTCAGTAAGTAAAACTGTTATTTTAAAGGCAAGACACATAGTTCAGTTCACCCTTGTGTTAATGACCTGATACATATATTTTTACACTCCAAAGTCCTCAAGCACAAGAACTGTATTTAGATGTAGACTCTCCTGTGCCTGCCCTCACAAGGGCCTTATATCTAACACCTTATTTAATGATGAAGCCACTGTTCCACTAACTAGAAATATCAAGCCAACAGGAACTATGACTAGGCCTAATAGAATAGGTACTTTCCACATTTTAGTGGAAATTGTGTGCTTTAAATGATACTGCTGCTACTCTTCCAGTGACCGTGAGTGCTATTGGTTTACTGGGATTACTATCATAGCTTTTGATTCACAAAATAGTTGAAAAGTTACAAAAAGTCAGGGTTGCAAGAGGGTCAAAAAAAGTTGACATCACAGATCAAGCAGAATATTTTCATACTCTTATTTAGCACCCACTTTCTTTCTAGGCAGCCAATATCTTGATATGAGGATAAAAAGGAGATGTGGTAGTTTTTTGAATGACAAAGTAGGCTGGTTACTTCCTGCTGATTAATCTTGTCTCTTACCACCTTTTTCCTATTTGGAGTTTTTACCACTAGGACTTTTCAACACAAATCTGCCTCATATTTTCACTCTGCAAAGGACAGACAAGTTATCATACAGAAAACAACTGGGCAGTTATGTAAAATTTCAAATATATCACCTTTCAATCCTGAAGTATGTATTTTTCATGCCTTAACAGGACAAGTTCACTTGGCTGGCACAACTGGAATTCACACAGCCTTTGGCTTTCTACAGATGGAAGAACAACAGTTCTGTGAGCATCATGCAGGAATGCTCTCAACTGTTCTGGTAGCAGAAATAAAGCCCAAAACTGAAGGTAAGATTTTGCTTTATGCTGTAAAATATATGTATATGGTTAAAGCAAAATTCTTTAGGCCTTTTTCACTCATGAATACCCTAGGTAAAAACAGCTAAAAATTACAATGTGGGGCTTGGTATCAGGCTGCTAACTTAGATATCTGCAGTAATACCAATCACTGTCAACCTGTCTTTATTATATTGAACAATTTTTTTTTTTTTAACTGTAGCAGTTTTTTCACCTTTAAAAGCACATGCAGATTGCTGCTCTTGGCATGCATCCTTCTTGCTTCAGAAAGACAGCATTTATTAAAATATTTCTCAGCCTTTTTTTCCTGGGATAAAACCCTCTCTTCCCTTTGACACTTGAAAAATTTGAGTGGTTTTGGTTTGTGCCAGCAAAAGGTGATGGGACCATTAAGACAGTGAGTTTATTTGTACCAGCTTGTAAATTAGAAGGAAACCAATGAATCATTACAGATCTTGGTGAAAAAAAACTCTTGGGATCAGATTTCCTAAGAAGGTATTTTACTTCATCAATACATTTGTTTACCTAAAATGATGATACAAAATATGTTACAACAGACAACGTTCATGCTGACTGCGGCACGCGCACCTTTCTGGGTGCCCGCTTCTGTGGTTTTGAAGATTTCCTGGCTGACTGTAGTGACTTGCCAACTTTGGGTGTTGCAAAAGACTTTGCTTCAGGTTTTTTTGGAGCATTTTTCATGTCTTTTTCTTTTATTGCTTCCTCTGGCTTACTGACCTGCTTGGCTTTTTTCTCTTTTGATGATGTCTGCAAGTTTGCACACTCTGTAACCTCAGGTTTTGATTTTGGAGTATCCGCCACTAGAGATGTTTTCTTTCTCTTACCAAGGGGTGTTTTGGTTTTCTTGCCCAAATTGGCACCTTTTTCTGAATTTGGTCCCATTTTCTGTATTTAACACAAACAAAAAAAATTACCATTCCATCCAAGAAACATATTTCCTGTTTTTAAGAAAGAAGGATCAATGAAAACCATTACAAATGACAAATACTTTCAACTGAACTGCACCCTAGTCTTGAAGTGTGCTAACACATACTGTTCCCTAAGGAGCAATGAACAATTTAAACAGTTCAAAATCTTTAGCTTTAACTGAAATGCAAGTTTCTTAATATTATTCAACAATTACCTTCAGGTCAGCTAAGCTCGTTGTTTGTATAGGCACCAGTTGTGGAATTTCTTCGTCATCACAATCACCTGGTTCCTGGACTATTTCTATCTTTTCTTTAATCACAGGCTCCTGGGTACCAGCAGGAGCAGCTTTACTTTCTGTTGTCACAGTGACTTGACCTGACTTCAGTTTTTTAGCTGTCTTCTTCACCTTCTTGGGTTTTGCCTTCTAGAATTAACCAGAAGTACATCTCAGACAAATACCCATGCCATTTCTAAATGTATAATAACTGTTTTAATGTGGTTAAAATTAGGTGGTGTAGCAAAAGACTTTTATTCAATAGACCTGGACTAATGAGCTATATGTAAAATATGAAAACATGCATTACATGCAGAAGTTTATAAAAAGTAGCTCACAACTATAGTAATGTCAACCTTAAAGTCTCTAAGCTGAATATTCACGGTCCCAATTTAATTTCAGACAAATGAATATAAACAGAAGGAATAGCCAATTATTATTTTTTAACAAGTATGAGGTCCCCCTACATACACAAATAAATGAGATTGAGAATTATTCAGATGCCACTGATTAACCAACAAAAAACAGATGCATAATCTGGATCCAAATATATGTTAATAAGTGCATTTTCAGAAGGCAAATACGGATAAACAATAGAAGCAAATACGGATAAACAATAGAAGCAGAGCTCTAAGAATGAATCTCAGGTCCCTTGAGTTTAGGTCTAGAAACACGTTATTTATTTATTTCCAGTTTGCTTAAAAGCCTGTAAGGGAGTTGCCATAACTTCATTATTATTGCTGAGTACTTGAAGCACTGAGGTAGGAGTGTTTGACAGGTTTTAGCTGTAAAAGCCTGCAATCAGTTGTTAAGGCATTTAAACCCAAAATTACAATGCATAGAAGGAAAACAAAGAACTGCAACTAAATGTACAGATTCAATTTATGCAAAGTTTGAAGAAATTTTGGTTACCTTTACTTCATTTTTCTTGAGAGATGGCTGTTTGTCAAGCTCATCCAGGTTGGAGATATTTGCAGTGAATATTGGGAGTGCAACTGATTTAAGTGTTTTGAGGTGAAGAATTTTTACATTTTTCCATTTCTGCAAAAACAAAGCAAGTTTATTATGTAAAAATAAGGCTGAAGTATGAATCTATTTGTCTGTAATGCAGTCAATCAGCAGTACCTTTGGTAACTTGTCACCAATCACTTTTGCTGCTGCAATGATATTCTCAAATATCTCATCCACTTTCATCCCAGTGTGACCTATGCGCATTGTACTGGAAGAAGGAAGAAACAAATAATAATTATATATGGGCAAATACACTTATTTCAAGTCACTTGTTTAGTTTAGGCATACCCAGAAATGCAAAAAGCCCACTTATCTGCAATTATCATAAAGGAGAGATGGCTATTGCAGAAATCTTTTGTGATAACAGTTAGAAGGGAATCACCTGTATTCATCTTTCCATATTTGGATATGTAATTTTTGCCTTACATTACAAAGCATTACTACCAAGGATTCGGATCCTTTCAGATACACAATACATTAAAAAAAAATCTTATTAAACTAGAATATTTTGGAAATAGAAAAATATTATTAAATTAGATTAAAACTAAGATCATACAGGCGCTTTGACAGTGACAGGTGCCTAGAAATTCCTTAGGTAAAAGGAAAAAGAAACAAACCCCCTCAAATTCACAGTAAAACTTAAGTAGAACTACTAATTTAACTATATAGGTAAAAGTTCAAAATGCCCCCCATTTGCAATGGTGACCCTTAACATCTTTTCTTTTACATACTAAAGGAATATAAATAACTCACTTAAAATTCCTACAATTACGATAGAACTATCCTTCAAGTGATTAATCTATTTGTACTTACTAACAGCACCCTTTGTTATTAACTGGGAGTATAGTCCCTTGGATATGTTTTTCTAGTTCCTTGGCAAGATCTTTGGCTTTCAGGTTTACAGATAAAGGTGCCCTAAAACAGAAAGGGAGAGGGGTAAAAAAAGGGAAACAATTAGAAAACCCAAAAGAAAACCAATTCCTCCATTACTAAGAAGAATCTGATCATAAAAAAGATAATGCAAGAATGGATTTCCAAAGTTTAAAGACCTACTTTTTCTTTTCATAGAAGTGTTTTCCCAGATGGGAGGGCAAAAGCCTTCTAATTCGGTCATCAGACAGAAAGAGATCAAAACTGTTCAGGAGGCGCCGCTTGGCTTCAAACATTTTATACTCCTTTTTGAGGGTTTTGTATGAGATAATCTGCAACACAAGCATCAGTTTAGTCCCTGCTGCTGAAAATGCAACCTGAAATGCTTCTCAGAACCACACATATTAAAGCTGCATAACTGATAGTCCATCACAGTGCTTTCTTTCAGAACGCTGAAGACAATAAAAAAGTATCCATTTCTTATTGTTTTAAAGAATCAAAAAATATGGATCTCTTGCATAGTAACTGCACATCACAAAATAGAACTTGCACACATGAATAACATTCAAATCAAGGTTAAATATAACAAGTTGTTATACAGTTTTATTGCTGGTGGCATAAACAATCAAACGTTGTGAGTTTTCCCAGTTGGTTTCTCAAAATAAATATTGAACATTTATCTAGGAATTGTATTTGATTACTAAAAATCCTGTTTCAAACTGAAGAAATTATTCTGAGTAAACTTTGCATTTCAGAAACACCACAGTTTGAGTAGTCAGAAAAATCTTAGAAAAATCTTACTAGAGTAAGTGAATGAGAATTAGGATATTATACAGCAGAAAAAAACAACTACTTGTATTCTTTTTGGTGGTTATGAAAGGAAAGAAATGGCAGTACTGTGTTCTACCATCAAGGACGCCCTTACCCGGCTAATACTTCTGATCCCATTCCGGAGTAAAAGTTTCTTGTACAGATTTTCAGTCTGTTCTGCTGATAAATTTGGTTCATCCTTTGTGAAGAGGCAAACATCAGCTGTTTCTGGTCGAATGCCATGGGGCAGTGGTCTACAATGAGAATATGAGGTGTATAAAAAATGTCTAATAAGAGAAAGAAGTTTTCCCCAGAACTAGCACTACACTAGAGATCAGTACCCTTTAACAACCTGCCTTGTTAACTACTAAACATTCTCAGTGGAACCTACAGTTGATAAGCATACAGAACTCTAAAAGTGAAACCATAAAACACAACGGCTCCAGTCAGATACAAAGTGGAATCCTCTATCCTGCCAGCAGCCCTTAGCCACACGGGTCCTAGCAGAAGGACCCTCCATGCTCCTCCCTTCATGCCATGGCTGCATCCAGGCATTGGAAAAAACATTATAACACCGTGGCCCTGATAAACGGATGGAAACTTTCTCAATGTAGTGCAGCTACAGTCTAAAAAGAGACTTCTAATTCATATTCAGGTTTGCCTATCCAAAGAAATAAGTATTACTAATGATTTGGTAGTGGTGGGTCAAGACAAAGAAGGTGATTCTAGATATTTTCTAGATATAGAAATAGGTAATATCTAGATATTTTCCAAAGGTTAAGGACTGAAAGGCACATACCCTGTAACTGGCAACCCACAGAACCAGCATCCTGCATGCATATAGCTGGAACAGCCCAGCTTCCAGTTATACCAAAAGTAGGGGTAAAGCAGCTTCTGACCCGGCAGTTCTTCATCGCGGCACAGAAGCTCCCAGGACAAGGCCGTGGCACTCAAACCCCTAGAGCTCAGAATCTGCTGAGTGTTATTTTCCAAGCCCTGAACCCATGCGGCCGGATATCAATGTCTTACATTCTGATGACCTTTGCCACCTGCGGGACCTTCCACACCGTCACCAGGAGATGAAGGCTCTCGCTCTCGTTGAGGAGCAGCGCGTCTCCCTTTGCCTTGCTTCTGGAGAAAGCCAAGAGAGCCTCCACCGCCTTCTTCACCTGCAACAGCATAACGGCGGCAGCAGCCGCAGGTCAAGCCCGGCCCGGCCGCGCTCCAGCCTGTCCTGCTCCCCGCAGTCCCTGGGCACGCCGGTCCCCCATACCTGGGCGCGGTCCAAGGGGTCCCTCCGGCTCGCCATGGCGCTACCGCTCCGGGCACCGGGACACCGCTCCTGCCACGTGCGGCCTCCGCGCCTGCGTGCGCGCCGCTTTCCGGGGCATCGCCCCCGAATGCTTTGCTTCCGGGGCGGGGCGGGGCCGGGGCTCGCCGTGCGCTCCCTGCTTTCCTCTCCTGCACGCCGCAGCCATTGCGGAGCTGGGGCGGGCATCTGTGCGTGTGCGGGGCGCGGCGAGCCCGTCCTGAGCTTGCCGGCAGCTTTGCCCAGCAGGGTCACCGGCTAACCGGGCTTGGAGCAGAGTAGCGGAGACCGTCGGTCCATCTTGCTTCGGCACCACGGCTAGCCGGAGGTCAAGCCGGATTGCTCAGAGTTGTAGCCACCGTGTCCTCACGGTGAAAAACGTTTAGTCGGACTCGCCTTGTTTTATTGATGGTGCTCTCCTAGTCCAACCCCGTATGCAGCTGGCCCCCTTTCCTTCCAGGGGTGGCTCGTGTTTAGCCTGCTGTGCTCCTGGCGCTTTCCAGCAGAGCTGTTCCCCAGCGAGTCATTTCCCAACCTGTTGCCGCAAGGGGCTGCTTCTTCCCAAATGTAGATTTGTATTTGCCTTTTTTGAGTACTGGCAGGTTTGTGTTGCCGCGTCTTTCCAGCCTATCTAGGTCTCTCTGTTCGTGAGGGTAATGATTGGCCCCAAGTTTGATGCCCCCTGCAAACTTGGTATGACCATCCTTCAGGTCACTGTTAGAGATACTAAATAGAACAGCCCAGAATAAATCCCAGCAGTACTCCATTGGCCTTGAGGTGGAGTACAAGCCATTATCTCTGCCCTTGAAGTCCTGTTATCTGAACAGTGGTTGCCCATCTAGTTGGCCCCCCAGCACACCATTGCGTTTAGGAAGAATTGAGCGTGTTCTTCTGATTCCTTCTTTGAAGACTGTCTCTGATTTTATTTCCTGTATTTCTGTCCTTTTGCACTGGAGTGCTGTCATAAGTTCCCTGTTTAGCCAGGCCAGTGTTCTGATAGATCTACTTGTTTTACTGAGTATTCAGGAGGAACTGTTTGATTGGAGGAAGTTGTCCTTGAAGACCTCCTGCCAGATTTCCTGAGGTCCTTTGCCCTTCAGAGCTGCCTCCCATGGGATCCTGCCCACTGGTTCTCTGAATAACTCAGAATCTGTCTCATGGAGTCCAGGGACTGTATTCTGCTGCTCGTTTTCCTCATGTGCTCTGTCTTGAACGTGGCTATTTCCAGGTCACTATCACTGGAGCAACCACTGATTATCATATCAAACCACTTCCTTCTCCTGTGTGACTAATAAAGGCAGAACTGCTGCATCTCCTGTTCCGTTTAGAAATGCATTGACTGACTACATGGAAATAGCTTAATAGCAGAATGCGTATTCCATTGAGTTCCATGCTGGATAAATATACTTTGTTCTGAGATAAAATTTAGCCTGGAATTATTTTAGTTTCATTATCACAGTGCTGTGTGTGTGCCCTGGCAGCTTTGGGTTGTCTGCATTCATCACACAGGTAAGCTGCTCTCTGGATAACACAGCTATGCATAACCAGGGCTTAAATATGTATGAAATTAGGAGTCTTAGTCATTCACTCTTCTCTAGATTTTTTTCCTGCTCTTTGCCTTTCTATGTATGGTTTTATTCCTTCTCATCAGATGTCTTCCAACAAAATTTGTTGCTCCATCAGTGTGGCCAGTGCAAAGAGAAACTAAAATACCCTCGTTTCTTGGCAAGCTGCTTTCTGTAGTGGTTTATATTTTCTTTCTGCTGTTGTTGTTCTTGGAGCAATAGTAGAATAGTTGATGGCATCAAGACTTATCCAGACAGGAAAGAGCTATACAGACATACACTGATTTTAAAGAGTGAAAAAAAGCATCCTGGAAAATGGAAGTTTTCCTATTGTGTTATTTGAACAAAACCAAAACCAAATCAAAACAAAAAAGAAGCTGGCTAAGAAAAGGAAAATCTGGCCTTTGTTGCCATGTCGTATGAAGTACTGATTAGAGAAATTACTCAATGTGAGGAGCACACAGAGTAGCCAAGGAGGGCAGACTCATTAAAACCTTTTCAGTACTGCTGGAATTTCTGCATGTGATACTGGCTGTGGTGCTGTATATTCTGTCTAGTAGCCTTGCTTCTATCTTTGCACATTTTAGGGCAGCCGTATTTTAATAAAACATCAACATATTAATGAGACATGTTAAAACAAAATAGAAAAAGTCAGATGACTGGAACATCTCTCTGAAAATTAGCCAGGCTAGACCTGTAAGATATGATTGAACAGCATGTTTGAAGACTGACTTTACTGGGTCAGTATAGCATTAATAGGATAAAACTGCAGGGACTATTATTAGTGACTCAAATTCAAATTTTTCACATATCAGTCTTATCCAAGTATATTTTTCTGAAAAAGTTTTGGTCTGACATGACTAAATTTTACCAGATGTGGTTTAACTGACTTAGTCTAATCATTTTCTCTTGAAAGGTACTTGGCATAGCTAATACAGCTGTCTTGGAAAAATTAAGTTAATCTGTGAATAATAAATATTTCAGCTTAATACAGCATGCAATGAATATAAACTATAAAAGAGCACACTTTTAATTTAGCAATGTCATAAATTTACAGTTTCTCCGACAAGAAAATCAGGTTTGTTACTTTTATCGGTATTGCTGTACACAGTCCTGGTGTAGCTCTCAATTTAACTTTCTGGATCATGAAAGTATGTATTTTTCTTTAAAAAATTTGGTATAGCTTATTTAAATGCTAAGATGGAAAATAATTTCAAGACATTCTACCTCATTACTTATTTAAGATTTTTTTAAATATGCCTAATTTTATACTTTCACACAGCAAAAGGTGCAATTGTTTCTGCTGTAAAGAAGTCTTTTGGGTTTAAGGTTACTCAAGTTTCATTTCCCAGCTTGTGTTTCTCCAGGCCATTTGATGGCAATGCCAACATCCCAGATCTCTGTAAGTGTAGTTCTTGCAACAAAACCGGCACAAAGAGTAAGCAGAGATTGACAGGACTAAGAAGTGCCTTACAGGAGAGCTCAGAATCTCCCCACTAGACCAGAGTTCAAGCACCGTTTTCTTTTGCCCAGGCTCCTTTGCAATGCTGGAGTCAGCCTCCAGCTGTAGCCCGACTCAGACACAAGGCTTTGGTGCAAGTCATGCACAGACAGCAAGAGGGCTGTTCCAAAGGACAGAGTGCCTGGCACTGGACAAAGCTGCAAAGCTTTCTTGTTATAATGCTTTGCCTCACATCCCTTCTAGGGGCTTAACAGATGACAGGAACACTGCCTCAAGTACCTTTTTGCCACCCAGCAGTTAATCTGTCATGTCTCTTATCACTCTTATTGAGAAGTAGGTGGACTTTTTTAGGTGTATGGAACTGACAGGAGATGTAGAAAAATTTACATTGGAAGGAAAGCCAATGAAAACATATGGATTATCAAGTTATATATACACAGACAACAGATTTTGGGTTTGTTAGCATAAAGTTCTATTTTATATTTAGACTAGAATCCTTTCTAGTATTTCTTCAGAGGAAAAGTAGTATCTTGTCAGGTTTATAGTGTGATAAAATAAACACAAGGAAATAAACATGTTCACAATATAAAATCTTCAGTAGTAACTCCAGTTTTGTTGGTATATTTTTTTGTACCAAATCCTCTAAAGAGTATACAAAAAGAGCAGAATAAGTAAGAGCCTTTAAGTAGCAGTTCAGGAAGAAAACAGTCTTGTCTGGAGTACAGGTCATCTGCTTTAACAGCATCATGTCAACAGTCTGCAGTATGAACCGAAAAGCCAGAGTAATACAGATCAAATACCTGGGACATTGAAACAATCTTTTCTTCTTAGGTAATATGCAGTAATAAACACTTATAAAAACACATTTCTCATCATTAACATGATTTTTAATATATAGACTGGTGCCATAAGTAGTCTAAAATAGAGGTTCTTCATTGAGTAATTTTCACTGGGCTTTTTATGCCACTGAAGAAAATCTGTAGAGGGGCATAAAAATTGTGACCAGCAAATATCCCCATGGATAAATCTCCTTAAAACAGCTATTTTTCTTACATTATTACACCATCACCAATAGCTCGCTGTTCAGGAATACAATTTACTGCCAGAATAAGTGTTTCAGGAACTGGTGTCACCATGTTTGTGGATCAGTTCCTGATTGTCTGCTAAGATGACCAAGGTAGCTGGAATGGTTTAATGTAGACAGTTGATGGCAATGTTACTCAACTGATCACTGCACCCATTCCTCCAGCTACTGTGCTTTACTTCCTGGAGCCTGTAGAAACAAGGAATTATTTTCCCGTTGCTAAATAATTAGCACTGCTGCACATTCAGATTTGTTTTTTTTTTGTTGTTGTTGTATTTAGTATTTGTTACATATACCAAGATTTTCAGTTCAAGGACATACAAAAACATTAAGGTCTTAATGTTTTTATAAATTACATCATAGCTAAGCACTCAAGCTGTTTCTACACTACACACTTTGGCCAACAGTCAGAGAGAAAGGTTGTGATCCTCATCAGTAGCACAGTGCAAATGCCATTATACTGAGGGGAAAAAACCCAAACTCTCCTTTCTGCAGAAACACGCTCAGAGTTTTACTGGTAAGAATTAAAGCTACACCATGGGAATACCCTGCCAGTATCCCATGCAAGCAGTTATCCTGGCAGTGCTCCTAGGGGTGCTCTATGTTCAATCCAACATTTATTTCCTCTTTTTTTTCCCTCCTTCCTTTCAGCTGTTGTGGTTGCACAGCTCCTTTGTTTTTGTATCATCTTCAAAGCAGCACATCACATTTTCACAAAAGGAAATATTCAAAATGGTAATTTAAAAAAGTTTATTACATCAGTGAATCAGCAAATAGTGATTATTTCCAACAAAGCCACATTATCTTTTTGTCTTCTTTCATCTAGATTTAGCTGTATTTAATAGTAGCAAAAATGGGACTATAATATGTAGAATGGAGATGAAATGAAAAAGTTGAGATGTAATCTGAGGACTACTCAAATACAACGTACTTCCAGCTCTTCTACCCAAAATGCAGCCAATTTGTGTACATTTATGCCTTACATTTTCGTATATTTGCTATATAATGCAAATATTTTATACCCAAATAAAAGCCTCCTACAGGATTGGAATATCCTTAATTGCATCATGTGGATTCTGTTAATGAATTTATAATAATACAACCTCTCAGTTTACAGACCGGGTGACATTAACTGGAATTATGGAAATGGTAATCAAATGTACTAGATGGGATGAATAATGGAAATACTGACTTTCTATCTACTGATACTCCAACCCACCAGGTGATTATTCAGTTTAATATTAAATACTCAGTCCAGCCTCAAAATAATGAAGTTTTAAAATCCCACGTTAAGTTTACTCAACAGTGGAAAACTGATGCTGGAGCATCATGGAGTTTTCAGATACACTTCAGTGCTTTAAAAAAAAGTATTAAAGGACCTAGCAATTTAGGAATCTAACTGTAAGTATTCTCCAATAATGGTCACTGCAAATTTCAAATCCATGAGCTTACTTCAAGAAGTCAGTCAGATATCTGGAAATCTTGTCAGTCCAGAAAATGAACAAGACAGTAAGCTTCCCTGGCTTTTAATTTCTTCATTAGTTTAAGATCCAAGGAACTGTGGGTTTCGTTCACTTGGTAGAAACAACAAAAAAAAAGAAGTTACTTTTTAAACCCTGATTTACCAAAAAAATAAAAGCCCAGAGATTTGCAGACATAATAAAATTTATTTAAATTCCATGCATTACGGTAGCTACAAGTGTAGTCATATGAAACTGAAGGACAATAACTTCTTCTGTCCATACAATGTAGCTGTAAGTGAAATGAATGGGAGTTCCACAGTTACAAAGAAACAAACAAAACAAAACAAAAAAAAAATCCCAAAAAAGGTAAATCTGTTTCAGTTTTGAGTTTCAATTCAGATACAGTCACTAGACTGCAAATATTTGGGGGAGAAGAGGGGCTCACCAATTTTACAGCTGAGAATGTTTAGTTTAAGATATTCTGAAGAAGCTCAGAAGATACCTTTTAATAATTACTACTAATACTCTGGAAAATGCAAAAAATCCCTTAGCCTTCATCCTAATTGTTAGAATCAGGACAGCAATTGCAGACAGTCCATTTTCAAAGTGCAGCTAAATAGGGTTTTATTATGCAGCTCCTTCAAGTTGTATTGAGTAAGCTTTACTTTGAACCAGTTTTGCTTTAATTTCTCAAGAAAAACTTCACTGGTCCTCATAAGCTTACATTGCTTTTTGATATGCAAAAATTTACAGACTGTGCTTGATTCTGACCCTCCCATATTTCAGTATGTGCAAACTCTTAGGGATTTAAATAGCCTTTCTCCCTCTCAGTTCAGACCGATCTTTAAAACAGCAAGGATTATCTGGCCCTCTAAATTAAAGCCAGGGTGAACTTAGTAATTTATGTAACTGGCACTTTTTAATTGGCCCAGTTCTCCCACAAAATGTAGCTCTTATAAATACTAATAGGCACTATTGCCACAGATTCTCTTATTTTTGCAAGTTTCGCTGATTTACTGGTTGTTAGCATTTTCTGCAGTTAAGAATTTAATAATGCTGACTTTTTATAAGGACACAATATGTAGTTCTAGCCTTCAAAATTGACTTCCTGTGTCTAGTAATGATGTTAGGTCAACCTAAATTTGCTGAAGATATTAACAAATGTAAAGCTAATGAAGGTGCCACATTTGCATGAATGTTTTTTAATTTTCAGAATGCATTCAAGAAAGGGAAGGGACAAACCTAATTATTTTAATACAAACTTGGTTGAGTGCCCAATTGCCTCATTTAAAACTGTGTGTGTGGGGAGGCTGAGGAGTTTAGAAAAGTCCAAGTAACCAAATATCTGGGTTACTGGGAAGTTAAAAAGCTAATGCAACTGTGTTACATCCAGATAAAAAACATTATTCAAAAGCAATTCCAATACCGAAAAAGATTTCAAATTGAATAGTTTATTAACATGGTAGTCATCTTTGTAACATGTGCACACACACTCGCACACTCTGAATGATCTGCCTGGAAAAAAGAGGTCTTAATAGAGATGCTGGGGGAAATTAAACATTAAAAATCCTTTAGATTTTCATAATTATAGGCAATTATGTCCACATCACTTACAAAGCTATTGCCGAATCTTTCCAAGGAAGCAGAATTTGGGAGAAAAAAAAAATTGTTTTTGGGAAAATTCAACAGTGGCATAGCAGAGCTCTCAATATGAGAAAGCTGACATAATGTGGACCTTTGCTGTGAAATTTGTCTTTGCAAAATATGGGGAGAAGTTTATCAATGGGCAGAAAATAAGACGGCGGTGTGAAGTAGGCTTTTGCTGAGTCGATTTTCCTCACAGTATTGTGCGGGGTCATTGAGAAAAATGCTTAGTCCTTCTCTGGAACCAGTTTCAGAACTTTTCCAATTGCAATGGTCTTACCTAAACCAAGGAGACAAACAGCAGAGTTATATTTACTGTGAAAGGAATGCAGACATCTCCAAGAACATGAAAACCTGCCCCAAAATACAGGCTCTTAAGTATTACAAATCACAGAGAATAAATTATTATGTTGTAGCATCAGTATATTTTAAAAGCATGATAAAAATTTAAAAACAGTAAGCCTGCTATTCTGACAGCAAAGAACACAATGTGGATTGTGGAAAGCCTGCTTCTACACTCATCTCAGGAGAAAGCAAGGCAGAATCACTACCAGATCTGTTTACTATTCTTCAAATACTTTATTTTAAACACATCCCACAAATCTGTGAGTTTTATCAGGGTGTGCATGTGAAAGCCTAACATACAACCCCCCTGATATTTTTCAACTTTAAATAGTGAAACTATGGTATTCATATTGTAGGTGGACATTCCAGGACACATTAAAAAAAGCAGTGCTGGTTATTTTTCAAATCCAGTCTTTTGTTTCACAATGCATATTTCTGTACATTATTCAAATAAAACTTTCTCTCTGTTACTAGCAAGGACTCTGCACAATGACATCAATTTGCTTAGATTAACTTTTTCATTGTTACCCAGAGAGTGATTTCCACTAGATAACAGCACTTTAATACCTCACTGCCATGTGGCTCTGAGTCCAAGTAAGTTTTTGCAGCAATCAGTACCTGCTGTTGAAGCAGCCTTACCCTCATCCCTTAAGGTGAAGCGACCCATCTGAGGGAAATCTTTGAATGTCTCAAGGCAGATCGTTCCTGCTGTCCTTAAACGGGCAATGCAGACTTGATCTTGTTTCACAAAACGGGGCCGTGTCTTACTTTTTTCTCCTGTTTTTTTGTCTACCAAGCAGATTAAGGCCTGTGTAAGAAAAAAAAATAGGTGTAAGTGCTAAAAAAAGGGTTATTTTCCTAGTTTTAACAAACAGAATTGGTCTAAGAAAGAATATATTTGCTAAGAAATACATGAAAAAGTTTGCATGGTTTATTCAGTCTTGTACAGCACTTTCCAGAAGGCTTATGCTAACAGTTACAGCCATTTTTGTTTGTGTTAGGGCACAACCAAGAACTGCATTCAAGGCTGGAGCTTTGCTGCTTTAGCTCCTCTACAAATGTATGACACGAAAGAACACTTCATCCCAACAACTGGATTGTTTATATTCCCATCACAACTTAAAATGACACTTACTGTTATCTCAACTTCTTCAATACAGGTGTGGATGTGCAGCACTGCATTATAACCTGGGCAGATAATGGATTTGTGCTCAATTATCACTATCTGTAAAACAATTCAAAAAAATTGCATTTTTCCTGATTTCAATTATAAAAGAACAGAGAATAATCAATGAAGAACTATATTAAAATGTCTACTGAACAATATACACACAAATTTTTATCAAAGAGCCAAAATTTATAAGTTTATAATATGAAAGTAGAAAACTGAAGAACTAGCCCGATGAGGTCTTGCTTTCACCATTCTAAGTATCTAAAACTTCATTGAGAAGTTACATTGAAAACAACTTATATTTTAAAAACTCAAATTAATGATGTCAGTGTTAAGTATATATGTTATTGCCCATTTAGAGATATAGCAGTGAATAAGAAATCTGAACTGAAACTTCAAACTACTGAAGCTTTAGATTTGGCAAAACAAAATACTTCCATGGTTTTTACCCCTCTATACAGCAATTAAATGTTGTTATTCTACCTGGGCATCAAATGTGCGTCCAGAATGACAAAGGTTGTTCAGATCACAGAGAATAAATCCTGGAAGGATCTCTTCCTCTTCAATTCCCTTCAGTCTGATCTTTAGATTTTCACCTGGGGCTACTGAGTCAGTTTCTACATCATCAGAAAGAATTCCAAGAACTTCCACATTGTGCTTAAAGAAAACAAAAATGCAGTTTTGCATCGTGAATATTTTAGTCAGGTACAAAATGATTGTAATATAACAGTATTTCAATAAATAATTCCATTACAGTTTTGGTTAATTATATTTGGTTCTGTCAAGCTTCAGAACATATAAAATATTTGAATGACAAATTACTAATACCTGAATTTTTTAAAAGAAGCTTTTTCTTTTTCAAGTTTTTTTTTCCTGTTTCCCTTTGGGGGAAAGAAGAAAAAAAGGAAAGGAGGAAGCAATATTAACCCACAGCAGGTAAAAGGCTTAGTGGGCCAACTGTACAAACATGAAATAAAATCCAGTTAAAGTGTGATAATTTGTAGTCCACCAACTGAGTTTACTAAGGCAGGAGAACCCAAGTTCAGACTGCTAAAGAGCTACAGAACACCCCCTGTCCCCAGAAACATCATCCATGTAAAATGTGAGAGCTTAGTTGTATTCAACAGAGCAATATTTTCTGATTTAAAGTAATGAGTATCTTTAAGAACAAAGCTCTTTTTTTAATGGTAGTAAATTTTTTACATATCTAAACCCTACCATACCTTGTTTGGCATCATCACAAGCTGCTGTCCTTTGCAAATAGAGCCCGACTCCAGCTTCCCAAGGACCACAGTGCCCATGTCCTTCACAAAAAGAAATCAATACATAGCAACTGAAAACATTTTCTTAAAGAGTCCACTATTTATGATTTACCTCTGAGTTTGATTACTTAACTCTATGAATATCTAGCACTGCTAGACTTAGTATTTTGGAAATTATTGTCATGAAAGATTACAGATTTTAGGAGTTTCATATAATGCCAAAATTATTTACTTCCCCTTCCCTCCTCTATTCTACAGTTGGAAATGTAACATTAACAAAGAGAAAAGATAGCCTCCAAAAGTACAGTAAACAGTCCATTCACGGCTTTCTGAAAACAGCCTCTTTATACTTTCTTTATTATTATTTTAATCTGTACCTTATATTTATCCACAATCGGCAGCCTGATTGGTCCATCAACTGAACGGTTGAAGTTTGGCAAATTATCCAGGTATGGAATAAATGGTAATCCACTAAAAAAGCAGAAGGCATTTGTTTCAATTTCATGAGCACCCTTCCATTTTAAAAAATTACTCAAAATGGATAAATGCAGTCCAACAAAAGGAATCATATTCATCTTGTCATCATTTAGAAAAAAGACAGCTAAATCTATTATAACATCCCATCAGTAGTCCACTTTACTTCAACCAACATATTAATACCCAGGAAATGCATGTTTTAAAGTTAAATTACAGGCATATTTTACACAAATTCATTATTCCTTTGAAACTCACGACAGATGTGTAATATATTTCGGAAATACAAAACCAAATGTGATTTCCATTAATTCTTTTTAAAGTACACCGAACAACATTGAAAAACATGACATCCACTGAGAGACATGGCTTGTCCCTAATTACAATACAGCTTCAAGCAAACTGCTCACATCAAACAATTACTCATTCTAGCAACGTCAGCTGCAGCATCACTGGCAAATTCCAGTGCTCATAAGGCACTGAACTCACACAGCCAAAGAACACTGCTAATATTTTACTAATAATCTTCTGCAGCTTGCAAATGCTTTTCATTGGCACATTGCATGGCTGTGTTCTTGTTGCTCTGGCTGTATTTCCTCAAGCACTTTGGCACACAACTACAACATACCACGCTCTGCTACCTCCCAGCTTCACTGAAGCATTTACTTTTATTGAAATATAGCAAATACTCAAGTTGCTCAATTTAAGATACATACATATACCAAGGACAGAATTCTGACTGTTCTTTAAGGTTTGCTCCAGTCAGTCCTGAGCAGGGCATGAAATGAATGTCCTTTTTGGGATTGAAGCCAACTTTCTTCAAAAATGGCACCAGTTTCTCTTTACATTCCTCATATCTATTAAAATGACAAGCAGATCAAGGTAAGTTCCACTTATTCCAGCATAACATAAACCTGTGCTTTAAAAAACATGCAGACATTTCAGTTCCATCAGTTCAGTTACAGCATGAGCAGCAAGCAAGCCTAATTAAGGTCAGGATGCCTATTTGCATCTTCTCCCCCAACCTTCCAGCATAGCTCAGTATTGTGTGTTCCCCTATTCCCTCCCCCTCATTCCTCTGCTCCATAGAGCATTGTCAGTGCTCTCCCCACACTTCAATGCTGCTGGGAGCAGCAGCACAAGCTGGAACTGCTTAAAGCAAGAGATCCAGGCCAGTACAGCAGGACAGACCACACAGACACCTCCTGAGGTCAGGCTCCAGGCTGGCACTTCAGTGCTGGCTCAGTCTTCTCCAGTCTCCCACACAGTTTCTGGAGGTTTAATCTATTTATTTCTGTCACACTGCCTCCTCTCAGTTTGGGGTGAATTCAGTAATGTCAGAAGGTTGGGGTAGGACCAAGACAGAGAATTGGGTGTGCCTTTGTCTCTTAGTGAAGTAGGCTGACATTCCAAGGTTGCATAGGCCCTCGTGGCTTCCCACTAAAACTTCCACGATTTTGGCCAGAACACACAGCAGGTTCTCTGACAGCTCTGGCAAACTGGACTACTGAAAACACAATTGCTTCCTCTTTTAGACTCAGTATAAAGTTTCCAAGTCAACAATTAAAGAATGCTAGAATGCATGGGGATTTGTTAGATATGTCTGCATGGATCCAAGCAGTTGATAGTCAATGCTGGAGTGCAGAACTTCCAGCTTAATTGAGAAGCACTGTCCTGGGCACTGAGCTTCTGGTTTTCCTGCCAGTTTTATACACTCTGCTTTTAGTCCATCAGTCAACCATTCTTTCAGCAATAATGGGATACAAAAATTACTTTACCTAGGAATTATTCTATTGTAGTATCTGTCAGTGAAGATTAGTTTTTTAATATTAAACTCACCTTTCATTGCTCCAGTTTACAGTTGGATCATCCATTTTATTAATAAGAACTATTAAATGCTTTACACCGGCTGTTTTTGCTAACATGGCATGTTCTCTTGTTTGTCCACCTTTCTCAAATCCAGTTTCAAACTCTCCTTTTCTTGCAGAAATAACCTAATTAAAGATACATATTTTAATAAAGGTTCTACAATTCTCTCAACAGAACAATCAATAATACTGCCTTATTCAAAAAACTTTGGGCAGTCAGACCTAGGAAAAGCTTCCAAAATGCACTGATATATTCTCAGTATTACCAATTAGTTTCTGCACTGACATGTAAAAAAATCACATGACACCTGTGGACAGCTTTAAGAAGCTGGTAAATTACTCCAAAACTCACTCATCTCAGTACATGTAACATTTGAAAATTCTGCCTGCTGTAAGTAACCAAAAGAATAAAGAAGTAAACAAAAAATAAAAATCAGAATCTTCATTCCACAGCATATGCAAAATAAAAGTATCTGATTTCTCCTTACCAGCACAGCAAGATCAGCTTGAGAAGCCCCACCAATCATATTTGGAACAAAGCTCTTGTGTCCGGGAGCATCTAAAATAGTGAAGTGTTTCTTCTCCGTTTCAAAATAGGCACGACCCACTTCTACTGTTTTACCTTTGTCTCGTTCTTCTTGGTTTGTGTCTAAGGCCCATGAAAGGTACCTAAAAAATCCCAACCCAAACACTCTGTTGTTGTATCGATTTTTATCATATTTATATATAATTTGTTAGTCATAAGAGACATTTTCTCTTACTTATTTTAACCACCTCAGCATTGCTAAATGTAAAGTCACTATTGGTCTTGGAAATACTGAACTGACTGATTTGTGTGTACAGTGAGCTGCAGAGCCCATTGCCAGCTCCCCTTCACACACCTATAAGTATTCATTTCTAAAAATTCTAATAAACAATTTTCATTTTCTAAGTTCTTCAGCTGTGATCTAACCTCATATAATTTAAACTTTGCCTCAGTCTCAGAAACATCTCAGGATCAAATACAAACCAATTTTTCCATCTCAGCATAATTAACTAAAACATTAGTTCTGACTTGCACATATCATTATTGAGAATTATAATTACTAGTTCTCATTTATTTGCACATATTAAGCAGAAGTTAGCTATGAAATACACACCATCTTTATTCACACTATCTTTGATCGATTTTCATTATATAGACTCTTGTCCCCTCCTAAGAATTTTTCCCACTAGCCAACAAGAAGTTAGCTTTCAGTTAGGTAAACTGAAATTTCAAAAAAAAGTTACTTAGATCCTTCAGGTTTTGTGAAAACTGGTGACTATAAAGAAGAAAAAAAAATGCTCTTACTAATGATAAAGTGGTAATAACTCAATTGAACTGGTTTAACACAGCAATATTTTTTGGCATTAACAGCGGCCTGTAGACAGCCTTAGCTTTTGTTTTGTAGTGACTGGGGTTGTCTGAAGAGATGCTGCTTGGACAACAGTTGCTTGGTGAAAAGAACCATGTTACCCTTTCTATTCCCCTCTCACACAGGATTCAGTGAATTCAGGTCAATGCCCATCCCCTGAGGATGCTCTACCCCTAAGGAAGTCTTTAACTGCTCCTTTTCCAGAGCCCTCTGAACCCCTTTTATCCTCCAGCCAAAAGGAGAAAGCTTTCAAAGGGGAAATCAATTTTGCAGGAGTTGTTTGAAGCAGAAATTAGGCTGCTGCATGTGCTGTATGCAGACACTGCCCTCACAAAACCCAACCAACCAAAAAACAACAACAAAACCCAAACCAAACAAGAGGCCACAAAAAAAATCCACCCAGGACAAGAGCACCATCGTGCCTGGAGGAAGCCAGGGCTACTGGGACAGGGACTAGAACCAGTTTCATTGCAGTAAAGGGCAAAGTGTGCTACTATGTTCATGAGTTCATACCATGTTTCTCTGTTTTTTTCTTTAGCTTCTCTTTCATATTTTTCAAGTGTTCTTTTGTCAACCATTCCTGTCAAATACCTAAGAAGAGGGAAAATAAAAGTGCAATTTTAAAGAAAGCAGAAAGGTATTTCCAAATAGTTACTTATACAATCTCCACAGATTATTATGATTGGGAAATGAAGATACTATTTTTTTTCCCAATCTTCACAGAAAGGACAAAGTTTAACCAATGGTATAAAGTTGTTTCAAATTTCATTTTAAAATACAAAGAAAAACAGCCATGGTCTAAAAAAGTAATTATTTTTTTAAATTTGATAATATTTGTTTTTGCACAGTTGCTTCTTTAAAGTGAAAATCCTATAGCAATAACATTAATGTGCTGGAACTAAGAAATTCCAAAGACAGTAAGTACCTCAACTGACAGGGATAGAAACATTATTATGAAAGTATTAACCTATGCTGATTAAAGCCACATAGAAAATATTACTCATTTTAATTGATGTTTTTTAATTCACAAGAACAGGAAATCTAAAAATTTAAGTTCCCTTACATTATTTGTCCTCCAATAGTTGACTTGCCAGCATCTAAAAAAAAATTAATTCAAGTCATCAACAATGTACAATTCTAGAAACAGCAGACCATTATGAACGAAGTCATCTAGTTTGTTTCCAAAGGATTTATTTTTTGAACCTTAATCCAAGTTTCTGGAAGCATCTTGCACTTTCCCTTGTTCCTATTATAATTTGTTGTCAATTAAATTACACCAAATTTTGAACATGCTGCTTTCATATATAAAAATTCAGCATTATCCATAACAAAACCCCCTCACCAAGCAGTGATCCAGCTAAAGCCAGGGTCAAGAGTGGGAAGCTCTTGCAAAACCCCTTTCCCTGCTTCCTTTATCCCCTGTCCCTAACTTGTGTGGGTTGCTCTTCAATATTGGGATGTACCTCTGCCCACAGCCCCTTTATGTGACTCCATTCTGAATTTGCCCAAGGACCCAAATTACAGCACCTTTAAGGTGGTAAGTAACTACAGAAATGAAAAGACAGAATTTAGTATATAACTTGTGATTCAATAATTCTGCTCTACTTCTGACACCACCCAAGTTTTTATGAAGCTTGTTGAAACTATTAAATGAAAATATTTTGCTATAAATGCTTATTTTAATCATGAATTATGTTAATATATTGCTGTAACTCTACTAATTTTAGTATTCAGAATAATAATTTTTGAATCAAATAGCAAGAACTCTAAAATAAGCAGAAAAGAAGCACCATTTTCTGATTTTGTTCTTCAGATCATAAATACAGATCTATCACTCAACAGGAGGAGCTACTTGAGAAATCAAGAACACAGGCACTGTTGTGTCCAAGAGAACACACTCTACCCTTGGCCCTCTACCCCTGAAAGACATTTAAGTTTTTCCTTTTCCAGAGCAGCTTCATTAGAATGAATGCTCCTGTGAGCCTCAAGAATACAAGGAACAGCATTAATTTCTGATCCTCTGAGTTAGAGGTAACACACAACAGACAGATACAAGTACTTCACCTTCACCTACAACTCACCTACGTGTCCAATGAATACTACATTTACGTGCTCTTTTTTAGGAGCACCTGGAGGTGCTACAACAGATTTGGGTTTTGGTATTTCCTCCTCCTCTTCCATCATTTCCTGAGCGCTCTCTTCAGAAGGCCCCGCATCCCCTGCAGGACCACCTCCTAGCTCTGCTTCACTGGGTTCTTCTTTGTGGTCCCATGACTCTTCTGGGGACATTTCTGTCTCTCCATTTTCCACTAAAAATGAACCAATTAGATATATTCAAATAGATAAAGAAATTAAAAAGAATTACTCTGGGGAAAAGCCCCTGCCCCAAAGGCACAATCACAAGGCTTTAACTACCAGGTCTGTTAACATTTTCCTATAGAAAAAGGGACAACTGCTGCTTGTTTCTGAAATGATTAATACCAGGAGCTTTCAAACTAGCTTGTGTGCTGACACAAGAAATCTAGGATACAGAAACTTCTGTTTTAACAAGGCAACAATTTTACAAAGAAAAAGCAAATCTGAAGATCCACTCAGACCAGTACAGTAGTCTGAATCCACAGACACACACTACCATATGTTTAGAAAACAAAGGAGAGGGATTATAGTTTCAGTTCACTCATAAACCTTATAAAAACAATGAGAAAGATAAATTTCTATATTCTGATTGTTCACATTGCTGACCACTTTAAAGTTTTTTGCTAATCACATTCCACACATATTAATGGGGCTATGAAATTATTTTTTCATAAAGCACTCATCATTTTACAGTGTCCAAGCAATCCAGCTGCAGCTCTCAATGAATACTAGGGTTCAATTACCTCTTTCCTCATCCAAGTACAAAGATACAACAAAGTACACTAAGGACTATTTGTAAGTGTACAGGCTCTACTACTTTGTTTGCAGTGATTCAGCAAGAGCACTGTGGTAGTACATTATAGTGCTATCATAGTGAAAAGGAACAATTCTCATCTTACCAACAGATTCTGAAATTTCCATGTTAACAGCAGCATTTGAACCTAGAAGAAAAAAAGGGGGAAAAATGAATCATTAAACATACTTAGCATGACAGTAATCAAGAACAAAGAAAAATGAGTGACTAAATGAATAAAAGGATAGTTCAGATGTTTTGGCACTTGCCAAAGCTTTTTAATATACAGGTTCATTTCAAAAATTCTGCTTCATACCAGCTTTATGATCTTCCACAAGCCACTTTATGAGCCTTTCCCAACTGCCTATGAAACTGAAATAAATACAGATAATCACATTGCCTTACAAGAGTAGTATGAGGATAATGAAGATTGGAAAAGGTTCATGGAGATTTAAAAGGGATTATTTGCAATAATTAAAAAAAAAAAAAATCATGTAATGAAGATCACAAAAACGACTACCTTCACAAGAGGCTGTCTGCTCCTCTGGAGAAGGCTCTACAGGTGCGCCTGCAGAAAAAAAGATGTTTATCTTTTAAAGTGCAATGATGTGACCAATTTCCAAACTTTGCCATAAAAGACCATCTCCCAACTTTATTGCAAGAATTGTATGGAAAGAATAACCACTTCTCTCCCTGCCAAGTGGTACCAAACACAGCCTCTAAGCACAAATACTGCTAAAGAACACTGCCTAGACATGGTGAAAATAATATACCACTTCTAAAAACAACCCATTTTACCCCTGAATGGAAAGATACACTTAAAGCAAGCAATTTTCTATACACAGTATTTTACTTGCCCATCCTTTTTGAGCATGGCTGTTGGTAAGTGTTAGTGTCTAACTGGTGTCCAAAAATAGTGAAGCAGTTTCATTGTATCCAAAGACACAAAGTGGGGTCACAACCGCAGGGAAAGGGTCTTACAGCCATGTCTGCACTGCTCTTGTGCCTCACTTCCATTAAATGCTGAGAAGAAAATAGAAACAAATTCTTAACATCTTCTGTAGTTATTAAGGTCAAGAGATGATAAATTCATTCAGATGTCTGGTAAGTTTGCCAATCCTGTTAAACACCAGAGCACAGTCCCATTACATGGAGGGCAATCCCACTGGTCATGTGCATCTATCAAAGCTACAAGTGTGGTTTTTTTTGGAAAAATTACTCAACCCTCTCATGCACTAAACCATGGCACTACATTTTATGCTGAGGTGTAACTAATTATTAAACCCACTAGGAGTGATACACTGCAATTAACACACCACTCAATGTTTTGGGACGTTATTTCACATGATCAAGGGGCCTTCTATAACTATACATAAAACCTTAACCTACTTAGTTTTCTCTTGGTATAAGTTCAACTTCATCATGCCTTGAAAGAAAAGATAACTTTTTTCAACCACATATAAAATTCATACCCTGTTTAGCTGTACTCCAGCTCTCCTTCACCTGAATTCTGAACACAGATTTTAGAGCATCACTCGCTCTATACGCATGATGGGGCCTAAAGATGAAACAAATCCCCTCAAAAGAACAAAGCCATACAGAGCAGGACCTGGTTCTAAGCCTCTTTGCTTTCGCACTGTTTGCGTATTTGCTGCAGACTTCTCTAAAGTGGAGCAGTGCCGGGAGAGCTGGCAGGGGGCCAGAGGACAGGGCTTTGCAGGCAGGGTGAATGTGGGTCACAGCACAACACCCAGTGGCCAGCAGCAAACCAGGGAGGGGGCACAGCAATGCCCAAATGAAAGCATTCCCTGCTCCCCTGCCTTGGATCAGACATGAGCTACACTCTCGAAAACAAACCAACCAGGCTTGAAGAGAATGAATCCATACAGTCAGTAAAAGCATAAGAATAGAATACCCCTAGATCCTTTTAAAGAAATGATCTATCACTCCCATTTGGCAGCTGGAAAAGACTCCAAGCAGCCCATTTTTGAGTGTGGTAAGCAGGTGACAGGAAATCTAGGTATGAACCTAAAGCCTCCATTTTGTAGCACATCAGAAGATTGTTGGCTATTTCACACATACTGTGGTTGGGATGCATAAATATTTTAATTACAAGATCATTTCAACAAGCTTTTGATTTCACTCCAGAAGTTTGTCTGTAATGAAAAATGTATCAAATGGCAATATTAATGCACTTGCCTAGGAACAGACGTTCTATGAGTGTTTGGAGAGCTAGTTAATTCCTGAGAAATATACTGTCAATCAACACCATTCATAGAAATTCAGCTTTTACTTTCTGGTCTGCAATACAGCAGGTATGCAGACAGGACAAAAGTTTCTTCACAACTAATAGAGAAGAAGTAGAATAAAAATTTCCTCTGTAAATTTTGTACAGGCTAGCAAACAAGAGTCAGTAAGACAGTTTGTGCCTGGATGCTAAAGAGTAGTAGTGCCACACACCCAGGGGGGAACAGATAGTCAGCTATAACCACAGCCATTTATTAAACTCTGGTCACTTTGGCACACAAGTAGCAGACATGCTTTGGAAGAGGACACTGAATTGTATCAAACATATACTGTTTCTTCAAAGCAGAAAGAAACATAAACCACTCACTAAAAAAAGAAAGCAAGTAAATGAAGAAACTTAATTTCAAAACTAACATGCTCTAAGTGACAAAAAAAAAACCACTCTCCACAGTGGGTTTACTTCTGATAAACAATTTCAGGTTATTTCAGACAAAGGCTCAGATTTACCATACTCCTTGTGGAAGTGAACAGATTGCCTGAAATGTGCCTTAAGACCATGATCTGAAAAGAAGGATGCAATTCTACTGCTTCCCTAGAGCACAAGGCTGGTGCATTTTGGTCTGTCACCTCTTCTCATCTGTGAAGATCATCCAGACAGGAATCTTTCACATGAGAGGGACTCAAAACGTAGTTTGTAAGAAATCTGGTTTTGAAGTCAGAACATGCCTTAAGTGATGTCAATTTTTTAATGCCTCAAATTACTGGATTTGTGCATGACAAGCAACTGCTGGATTTTACACCTAACCATCTCCATCTCTCCTTCAAGCCCTAAGTCAAGAACTGCTGTTGCAACCTTATCCACGGTATTACGTGGACTGAGTGGCTTATCTTTAGTCCTGCTCAACATCAGAGCCTTAGGACATTTTTTGGAATATCTCTGTTGTCAATGCCAAGGGCAAAAATGGATACAGATGCTGCATTTATCTACTGGGGCCATCAGACAATGACATTATGTAATTCAAAGTCTTGTCTAGAAAAGGTAATTGTGGGGATTTTTTAAATGTAAAGTTCACTGGAAGAGTATGTACACTACCAATACAGAGTCCAAAATCACACAACTTTAAAACATGGTGACTGATCTCTTTAAAATACACCTCATGTCCTAAAGAATCCACTCTGCCTACTTCATTCACACAGCATTCTACTACTGATGAGTTTGTTGCATATCACATCAAGTTTTTTACTTGTTTGCATTTTTGTTGTACAATAACCAAAGCTGCACAAGGACAAGAAATTTCAAGTTATCATCCAACCTCTGAAAATGCTGTTTTAAAAGACTATAAACTAGGAGCTTTACAGCACAAACAGAATGCTTGGAGATAAACAATGGAAAATTGTTCTTTAAATTTATATTAGAATGTAGCAAGTTTTCATATCTAGAACAGGTACAGCTGGTAAGAATCAATATTAGAACAGTGGTTAAAACACAGTATTAAAGACAAGTTCAGTTGCTGAGCAGTAGTGACAACCTCCATCTTTACACAAAACTCAGTGTTTACCAGATGCCCAGAAAAAGCTGATAAAGGTCTCCACAAAAGTAAGAACTGCCCAGTGGTTAACTGGTAATTCCTGAACATCAGTTACCTGAACCACAATGCAAATGCATTCACAGAAGTGATGAGAGGCATAAATTTGGTGCGATACACAGCAGCACTCAGGTTCCAGCCCCTGCTCTGCTGCTGGAGTGATAAGAACCCAGACAGGACTGGAACTTGACAACTGGGGCAGACTACAGAGTTAATGAAACTCTGCACCACATAGCAGAGAGATTAAAAAAAAAATAGACAAATTCAGCCTGAAATTACAAAACTTAGATGCCTGTATAGTAAATTTGTTACTGCTTCTCTAATACAGGCATCAAGTTACTTCACAGGAATTCCTGAAGAGTCTTGAAGAAACACATGACACCCACCTTAGGATTCCCATCACCTTTTCGTATGTGTAATTCCAATACCTGAGTTCAGCACATCTTTACACAATAGTCATCCAGTCTCACCAGTTTTCATGCATTACATAACAGATCTTTGCCCCCCTTTTTTTAGAATGAAAGCATAAAGGGAATTACAGCAGAGTAAAAAAAACAGTTTAAGTCCGCATCAAACACACATAGCGTGAAAAGTAGAATAAAAAAAGCCCCAGAGATTCTTAGATAACAAAAACACACAAAAATTATGTCAAGCACAAACAAAGCTAAACAAAGTGCTTTATATTCAATACTTAAAATCGTACAGAAAGAAAAGGTTTTCAGGAGTTCATGGTAAGGCAGTTGTTTAGAAAGTTAAACCCAAAATTATGTTCCCTCTGCTCTGCTTTATAGCCTATGACCCAGCTTCACCACTGGACACACCAGTTTTTAAAATGCACCAATGCAAAAGCAGCTTTAGTAGTTTCACGTGACTCTGTAAAATTCACCAAAAAAATTAGCACTTGTTCCATATTCATAGGCTTTTATTACGTGTTAGCTTAATAAAAGACCCACCTTCTTCCTTCCCCAGTGAGGACACACCTTAAGCTTATCTTATCTAAACTTGACATGCTCCTTAACAACCAAGTTTAAGAAAGCTTATGGGGATTTTCAGGGAATATACTCAAGTCCTCTTTTGCTTAAGGCCAAGTATTTGTGCTCAGTTGATAACCTGATTTTTAAGACAGATAATCAAGAAACCAAGCTCAGTATTTCAACAGTTCAGGATTCCACTTTTACAAAAATCTCTCATAACCCAGCATCTTTAGTATGACTTGTATTTTTAGTATTGCATTTCCTGTCCTAAACTAACTTTTGTAACGAAATACAGTCACTGTCATTTTCCCATAGACCTCTTAAAAACATAGTCATTAATTTATTTGATTAAATTATGACTGCTTTATTCCTTCATAATAAAAAACACAAAATAAAACCATCTTTCTATCTTTGCTTCATACAATCAGCTGCTTCTTTTCCTTGCATATCTCTCAGTACAAAACAGGAGAAAAATGCCAAAATTCCTTAAGTGGAACTTTAAAACCAGATTATAAATAGAGTCCAAGAATTGTCCCAATTTATTTTTGTGTTCATTTTGAGAGAGCAAGCAAGTTTTAAGATAACACCATGCTTTCAAACATTCAACAGTAGCCCAAAGCAGAGTGCCAAACACATGGTCAGCAGGCTGCCTTAGCCCCCAGGACAGTTCATGCAGTGCACAGCTGACTCCCAGGGGTTTGTGTGTCTTTTACTGGAGTCATGCAAGGCCACAAGGGTGATGAATTATTCTAACAGGAGCAACACAATCCTGGCCACCTTCCTGGGGACACTTTAGATGTAGACAAAGGACATCTGTGTAACACATTGGCACCCTGAGTGCATCACACAGGTATGTTATATCTGATCAGCCACCAGTGCCAAGACATCCAGCCTTTCTCTGCACTGACTGTTTCACAAGTGGCTGTACAGCTCACCTGTCTAGAGAAGCTCATACAGAAGACTGCTCTAGATAGTCAAGTGCCAACTCAGATCAGGATTTTCAGATAAGAAGAATTTATCCCATATACTGGCACTGACAATACAATCTTGATTTGCTGCCATGTGAGCAGTTCAAGTTTGCAGTTCTGAAGCATTAACAGTAACACTACCAGCACTGGTGAGGAAAGCATCAGCACAGGGCTGTTCCAAGGCTGACATGAAAAACCATGTAACCCTTAAACACAACAGCTTCTTGAACTGTGGGCTACTAGTCTTAGACAAGCATTTCTCAGCAAGTTCATATGCAAAGTGAAGTCTCTTGAGGACTGAGATGTTGAAGAGTCTCACAGTGGAAATGAGATACCAGGCTTTGGAGAACACAGTGGTACAGATAACTCATCATCCTGCTCTGGAAACTACAGGTTTCAGAACTGAAGTAGATGATACTGAAACTCCACGTCTTGTGTCTGACTGACATGGGGATGTCCCAGCTGCTACAAGGTCAGAAAGAATGAGGGCAGGGAAAAGCAGGAAGAAAAATGCTATATCCATTTATTTACAGCACTTGAAGGCTGAGGATGTCCAGCTGCTTGAATGCAACTGCTTCAGGAGTGACTACTGCAGGCAAGTGAAGATATTTAGGGAGTGAAGCAAACAGGGGCGCTGAATATTAAGCCAGATGTTTGCTTGGCTCAGGACTGTAGGGGCAAGTTGTTTAAATTATAGTCATTAGCAAAGATGTTTAGAAATTAATTTGAAGTGGTCAAGAGAGCTACCAAACTAAACAGTAACCCTAATATCACCAAAAGGACAAATGCTTTCCTTACACTCGCTGCTGCATGTCACACTTTTTATTCTTATTACTTTCACACTAATGATGCTTTTTCTCTTGCTACTACCACTGCATACTTCAAAGCAGTGAACAATTCAGGTTGGAAGGGATCCCAGGAGTTAGCTAGTTTAGTCTCCTGCTCCAAGCAGAGTCAACAGTGAATACTTAAAAATTATTTCTGAAAAGAACTAACACAAAATATAATAAAGACCATACAAGGAAGCTGTGATAAATTTTACCAAGAATCCTGTGAGTATTCAAGAACTATGACAAAAACTGAACTACAAAAATGCAGATTGATGCTGCATTTTCAAAAACTTTTTGATTCTCTCATACCAAGTAAAAAAAAAAAATTATTAATCTGAGGTCGGTGTTAACTATTCCCTCTGAACCATGCCTTGATACAGAAACAAAGAAAAAATGTAATTTTCTGCTACATACATCTACAAAATTAATGAAACATAGTACAAAAAGAAGTCATAGAAGCTGAAGAACAGTGAAGTTGCAAGGCACAGGTGTGACTATGAACGTTTAGAGGCCCTGACACAATCTACTGTCATTTCATTATCACACATGGCCTTAATTTAGTTGAGTTTGCTAGTCCAGCAACTGCCAGAGTCTCCCCTGAAGTACAACATGTCTGTGACACCCTCCCAGTTCACCTGGCACATAACTGTGCTGCAGCCATGGCTGTCACAGACAGAAAACCAAAAAGTCTTCATTTCACATTTTCAAAAGATTCAACAAAGAGAGATTTTACACAAGTGAGTTTGATTTGGACACAATTTGATAAATACAAGTCCTCATAGCTACAACATTTAGAAAATACTGGTTTTAGTATATTCCTTAGGTTCAAAAATGTAAATAATATGCTTTTCCCATATAATTCTGAAACTGTTATTTGATTATTTTGGAATTAAATTTTCTTTGAGCATAAGTTATGTTGGTGGTAAACATCAGTCAACTTTTTCCTAATATACAATTTCCAATCAAAAGAAAGCACGAGTAAATCAGTTTGAAAGCAAGCTATTAGGAATGCAGGTCTTAGGAGTTTCCCAGTTTTAGAAAGTTAACATCTTATTCCATAAATGGCTTCTGAGAGTGCTTCTTCTGTGCTCTAAACATAAATGACAGGAATTTTATTCAAATGACTAGAAACTTTAAGGTAGTGTGCATGAAAGGAAACACACACTGCAGGCACACAATGGAATCAGTCCTGTGGAATTTTTATATGCCATGCTGCTACTATACATTTATCCTGATCTGTAATGGCCTTTGAATTACTAAGGAATAATGACTTGAGTAAAACCTCACCCAGAGGAAGTTCCAAGTAGAAAAGCACCACTAGAACTTAACTTTAGGCCACTGAAATTCCTCAAGTGACACCCAGCTTTTCAGATTTCTTAAGGTTTAGATGTGTCAAGAATAATTTAGGTTCTTCCCACTACAAACTATGCAATGAAGAATGAATGTCACAGAGCACCTAATTCCCTATGGGAACAAAAGCAAACTGGGCTGCTGAAAAGTAACCTATTCAGCACCACTGTCTAATCACATGTTGTTCTGACTTATTTCCAGAGCAAGCTCCACCTAGTTCTTCCAGCCAGGAAAGTAGATGTCACCTTATACAAACATCTGCAAGGAGAAGACTGTCAATTACCTTCGGTAACCAAGCAAGCAGACCTGGAGGAGTACCTAGCAAGTACAGTATTCCAGTTAGGAAAGAAATAGAATTTCTTAACTGCAGGTTTTTGTCTGCTTAATCTTAGGGATATTGAAGCTACTTAGAGAAACTGAAAATCCTGAACCTTAAAGAAGATATAGCAATCAAGGTAAATTCAAACCAGGTAGATTATAGCACTATGTAGGAAATGTACTCAGCAATGAAGACACAAAGCAAAGCTATCCTGATCACTCCACATGATCAGACAGTTTTCAAGCCATCCCTAATTTATGGAAAGAAGAAGCTCATCACAGGTTGCAGAAGTAGCAAAAGAGTGGAGAAAAGGAAAGTGAAGAAATAATGAGTAGGTGAGGAGATGTAGTTTGAATTCCTACAGAAAAAATTAGCTATAGAACACCTTAGATGAAACCTTAAAAAAGCAGCCAGGAGAAAAAAAAAATCAAAATTACTCTAATAATATTCAAAACACTAAAAAAACTTTCAGTATTGATTACATAGCTAAAAACACCAAACCTTTGATTCAGATTGCAATATCTGAAAAATACAGGAATGGATTTTGAAGATAAGTCAAAGGTGCACCACATGTTCATCACAGCCCCAAGCTACCCAGTCTACCTCTACATCTGTGAACTTTAACATATACCTTTATTCTAAATTGAATTGGAGAGTCTGCCCATGGCTTCTCTGAAATTTATTTTAATGCACTTAGGCACTACTTGCCTGCACAGTACATGAGCTACAACTTCTGCTAAAACTCCGGAGTGCTGAACAGCTGTAGAGAACATATAATCTAACATAAAGAACAGGTTAATATTCTGCTACAAAAATATTAAAGTGTCATATATTAAAGTTACAGATTTTAGTTGTTAACAACTATTAACTTTAGATACTAGGGAGATCAAGACCAATTAATATATTAAGGAAAACCACAATAAATAATAAGCCACAACCAACAGGAAATCAGGCCAACATAATGTAACAAGTAGCATCTTTAGTGAAATTAAATTACTAGATAAATACCTGAAACACTAGCTTGTTTCATGTTATACCAACAGGGATACAGAAAATTATAGGAAAAATGAGGAACATCTCAAACTCCTCAGTTGCAGGAGTGACTTTAAAACACTACCACAAAGTTAAGCAGCATGTCTGATGTTTGGAAGAACCTTGTGTTTGGAGCTGAAAATGAAAAAGTAGGTCTCCTTTAATTTCCCATATGCAAAGTAAATCTAGTATAAACATTGGTTGTGCACACAAGATTCTTTGAAATTAAAAGCAGGGTAAATTTCAGGTTATTCCATTAGCTGAGGCCAGCTGGACAAAACTCCCTTCCCTACTAATCCTTTATCGGCTTTATGTTAGGAAAAAAAATAAATTACTTGATATAATCTTTAAAAAGACATTTAAGATACATCTGAGCCATTGGTGGCTGAAGCAGTGCTTTTCTCCCCAGCAACACTAAATTTATTACCTCCAAAATCTTCGACAACTCCTAGAGTGTTACATGTTATATATTATATACATTTCATATATTATATTGATTTCATATATTGTAGGAAGAGCAGAGCTACGTGTTTTTTCCCATCATGGGTGACCCTTTGCGAGCAAAGGCCCTCGCGAAACGCACACGGGACCCGCAGGGAGCCAGAGCACCCCGGTTCCTGCTGCTCCCCGGGCAGAGCCCCGCACCCGCGGCCTCCCCCGCCGGGGCCCCCACGACCTCGGGGGCTGCCTCGGGGGCCAGCAGCGGCTCCCCTGCGGTGCTGCCACCGCCCCCTCCCCAGCCGTGCCCCTCCCGCCGGGGAGACCCTGCCGCGGCCGGACCCCGCTCCCGCGCCCCTGACCCCGCGCCGCCCCCCGGCCCGGCCCAGCTCCTCGCCCGCCCCGCGTGGCCCTTTCCCGGCCGCCACGGGCCCGGCACCGCCGCCCCGCTCGCCCAGCGCCCTCCCAACATGGCCCCCATCCCTCCCTGCCTCCCTCGCCCTCCGCGGTGCCGGCCCCGCTGTTACCGAGCGGCGGCGGCGGCGGCGGGAGGCCGGGCGGGGGCGAGGGCGGCGGCAGGCCGGGCGCCGGGCCGCTCCGCAGGAAGGACGGCACGAACTCGGCGGCGTGGACGTTGGGCACGAAGGGCTTGGCGTTGACGTTCAGCTGCCGGCTGAAGGCCGCTCCGAGCAGCTCCTGCTGCGCTTCGGCCTCCGCGGCCGGCGGGGCGCAGCCCGGGCCGGCGCCGCTGCCCGGCTCGATGTCCGCCTGGTCCCAGCAGTCGGGAGCCGAGTCGCTACTGCTCCCGCTGCCGCTCCCGTTCGCCTCCATTTTGTGGCGGCCCCACAAGGCTCCGCGGCCCCGAAGCGTCTCCCGGGTGAGGGGGGAGCCGGCGGCGGCACCGACTCAGCACTCGCTCCGCCGATTCCGCGTGTGCTCCGCCGCCCCGACGCGAGCGCAGTAGGGCCTCTCGGGCCGCCGTACCCCCTCCCGGCAGCCTCTCCTACCGCCATCGTAGTAGTTTTTATCTCCCCCGGCCCTCCTCCTACCGCACGTCGGAGGCGCGGCGCAAGAACTACAATACCCGTCATACCACGCGCGAGCACCCGCCCCCTCCTCCCGAGGACAGACGGGAAATGGAGTTGCCTGCGTTCCCTGCGCGCTCAGGAACTGCAATTCCCATGGGCCCCCGCGCGCGCCATGCGTCCCTGCCGGCACCGCCCCCTTTTCCAGGGGGTTGCGGAGCGCGGTGCTGGCGCGAACGCCTCAGGCGGGACCGGAGCCGCCCGGGCCAGCGCCCGGCGGTGCCCGATGACACTGAACCCGTCCTGGAGAGCAGAGGTGCACAGGGACAGGACAGGCGGGACGGGCACCGACCGGGTCAGCTCCCATCGCTTCCCACCGAACCCGTCCTGGAGAGCAGCGGCGGCAGCAGAGCTCCCGGGGAAGCTGGGGGAGCACACGGCCTCCCACGGGTTGCAGGAGGGAACGGTGCCCTACCGGTCCAGCCAAAAGTGGACAGGACGCAGAGAAAGTTCCAATTTTGGTCATTCTATAGGACACTTTGACTTGGTTGTTACCATGTAAAAAACACATCCAGTTAAGGCAGAGTCAGTAGGACTTTGCAAAGACTGAGGCCCTTCCTTCACTCCTATGACTCTTAGAAATTTTAAAGACAAAATCTCAACAAACAAACCCAAAAAACATCGCTTGAAGTTAAGTATATTTGGAGGAAACAGCGCAGAACAGAGGGGAAACAAGTAGATTTTGGTTATGGGGCTGCATGAGGCTGTGGAAGCATTTTGTCTTGTAGGGTGCAGTGTGTTTATAACTACACAAAGCAAATACTCGGGAGTTTCTTGGGGTTCTGACATGAGGAGCGAGTCATCTGCAGCATTATTCATATCAGAACACTCTAGGACAGATTACAGGGTTGTTTTAAAGCAGGTGGTCTTAGAACTAAAAATGCAAGATCTCTGTTTGGTAGAGTCCTGGGCAGTTTTGGTTGGAGAACAAAAGCTCTCCTGAAGGGGCATTTGTGTAATGTAATCCTGACATGACAACCAGAGGGTTTCTGGCTGCAAACCAGCAGCAACGTGTGGGCCATGGACAAACAAAAACTTCTACAGATGGTAATGAAGATATGGGTTTCCAACAGATCATAACCAGGGAGAACATTAGTGTGCAGGGTAGCACTTACAAAAGCAAAAAATAACAAACCGCAAAACCCCAAAAAACCGACAAAAACCAAAGCCCCACTAACACCACAGAAAGTTCATTTTGGAAGAAAAAGTGTCACTTAAAATGAGAGACTAAAAACCTGTGCCTAAGTGGAAGCCTTTCCTTCAAGCCCCACCAAGAGGTTAACCCTAGCCCTATTCTCTGGCAGAGTTACTCTTCAGTTTTCAGACAATGTCAGTTTCTATTTTTCAAATTGAATATAATTAAGGAAGAGTCTCCCCTGTGCTACTGTTGTAATATTTGGAATTTTGTCAAGCTGCAAGTCCCAGCTGTGCATGGCAATCACTTTTCTGTTTAACAAAAGGAAAAGGAGTACACAGTGTGTTGTTTGGGTTTGCTTTCTTTTAGTTCTAACCTTTGCTAGTCAGGTGACATTTATTAGCCAAGAGGTGTGTGATACATTTCATATAGTACAGAAACAAGGTAGCACCATTTCAGCACTCAGGGATTACTAGTGTTGAATAATAGATGGCACTGCACTGGAGAGCAAGCTGCACGCATTCTGCTGACAGAGTGACTTGTTACTGAACACTTTTTACTGTCACTGTGAGCATGGAACAGCTCAGATTTATAATGAGGGCAATGCTGTACTGCAAGCTGGCGTTTTGTTTGAGCCCTGACACAGCCTACAGATCTGGAAAGCCTCAGAAGCTGGAGGCAGGTCCTGCTTTTTCTGAGCAGTTAACATGTACCTTAGGATGATCAACACAAAGAGCACAGAGACAGCAATTCTTGCACACATTTTGGCATTCCTTAAGAAAACTTCTTGAAAGTTTTTGAAATGGGCCTTCTTTCCAATGGCTCCTAAAGCACTGAGTTGTGATAATTTTTTTGTGTTTGTGTAGGGGGAGTAGGGCCAAATACGCATTTGATCAGAGGTGCAGAAGTGCATATTACCACTGTTTTCAGAGGAAAAGAATTGTGTTTCACAACCTTTCTTCCTTCCTTGAAAGGTACTTATTCCCTAGGTACTTCTTGCTAGGATATAGACAATTAGTCCACAGAATTTCAAAAGATGCCAGATGTCCTTCAGAGTGTACAAACCTGTTTTGCAGGCTGTCACACATGGAATTGTGTAAACTCAAACACTAAATTTTAAACAGGGCCAGTAGTTTGTTTTTCCACTTTGGAACAGCTGGTACTCAAAATAAAAGTGGAATTATGATAATTTTACTGGCAAAATATCCACTGGAGTGTAAATGGTCCTGTTTGCTTGAGGTTTTAAAGCTTTATTAGAGCTTTTCTTGTTTTAATCTCCTCTGCATCAAAATGTTTAGAATAAATATACTAGCTCTTCATTTAATAAATGCTAAAATGCTTTTCTTATTGAGAACCACCATATAAATCCATTCTCATGTCATGAATGACTTAAGTGATCAAGACTGCTTAGAGAAGAAGAGTCTGGCCCAGCTTAGAGTTAACCTATGATGACTGAGGGGCAAAGAAATTGTCCCCTCACATCTGCAGTTCTGCCATCCTTGTGCTGCCTCTGAGCTGTGAGACCCTGTTCTAGGTCTGTCCAGCTCATTACATTTAGTGACAGAATAATCCACTTTCTTTTTCCGCCTGGGCTACTCAGATGAATCAAATAAGAGGTATTTGACAAATGCCAGGGCTGGTATAAAGTAAGAATGGGGAACAGGACTTATTTTTTGGTGAGAGCAAGTTATTAATACAATAAGCTATCCCAAGGCAGCTTCACCACTAATTTGCAGTCTGTGGTGAGTCAGTCCCGTAGCAGTGAAGTGGAGGGCTATGCTCATATGGTATGAGAAACAGTGGTCTGTACTTTGTGGTAACTTCCACCCAAGCTCCCACAAGCACTTTGCAGCCTGGCAGGGGCACCTATGAAGCACCAATGCTTTAGCCACGTGAACTGAAGCAGAAGAGAAAGACGGATTTCACTAGAAAGCTCCAAACAGGTTAACTAGTTAGCTTCAAGAAGTTACTTGCTCACTACCAACAGCTTTAAAATGGAGAGGTGTTTTAGGGTTGAGTTATGATTGAATTGACTCAGTTTACCTTGACATCAAGTAACTTCCTGAGCTATTGCAACATGGGAAGAAACATTTTGGCTAAGACTGGGAGGAGCAGGAAAGGAATACAACTTCCCTTTCTGGTCTGGCAGCAAGCTGGTATTGGAGTGACACAGTGTGAACCATACCCTGATATTTACAGGTATTCAAATATGTACAGTAGCTATGCACCTAAATGAGTAGCCTGATATTTAGAATTGCTTTGAAGTCAGAAAGAGCCTTTAAAAACAAAGCCAAAGGAACAAGTTTTTTACTTAGGAGAAAGAAAGGACAGGAGGCAAGAGGTAAATGATTAGAAGTTTGACCAGGTGCCAGGAATTTATAAACTAATGTTCTTAACTCCGGGTAAATTCTCTCTCCAGGCAGTCTGTGGAGGTGTAGCTGAGAACTAGAGGATAGAAAACACAACTGTTCCAGCATGATGGCTTCATTAGGAGCCAAGTGTCTCCTAAGCTTTACTGGTGCTCGTGGAAGTGTAAGTGAATAAAGAGGCTGTTATATTTACACAAGACCATGTCTAATCCAAACTAAAATATCTTACCCTGGAAACATCTTTTTACTGATTTGTTGTTCCAATACTGCTATTTAACAAATGCTCTTTCTGGTCTGTTCCTCTCCCCGTGCTGGGCATTGGCAGAACTGCAGTCCATGAATTCCCTCATGGAAATGTATTTCAAGCTATTTCATTGGAAGAATTTCAAATAAGAGTCTTCTTTGGTTTTCCAAATGTAGCACCAGAGCATAAGCTCTGTTTCACAGTCCAATCATAGAATTAGTCCACATCTGCAAAGGAATTTAGAATTTGTCTCACATTTCATTGTGGGTTGGCAATGACTACTTTGGAGCTGGATTCTTCTTTTTGAGGGCTCCAATCTAGTTAAAGCCTTTTCTGATGGCTCCTTTGGAGCAATTAAACACATACTGCAGGCTTCAAAAAGGGCATAAAGTTAATTGGTTTTCCTTTAGATAGCAAAAGAAATATATGAATTGCTACACCAAAATGCCAGTTTGTAATTTTGTGTCCATCTTCACAGCTTTCAAATACCTCATTATTTTTAAAAATAGTCATGTGTGTCTCTCACTTCTATGTGTATATACAACCTTTTTTCTCCTTGATTGTGTATGTCTAAAATGAAAGACTGAAAGGTCTTTTTTTTGCAAGTGCACCTTTTTTCAGGTGACTCTAACTGGAACCTCAGAGTACTCAGTGTTCTATTGCTTAGTTACTCTGTATTGTTTAGGTCTCAGAGATGTGTAAGGTGGGTTCTTGTTGGATCTTTGCTCACAATGCCTCTCTTTGAATGCACAGGCAGTGCAGTTCCTCCTTTGGCAGAATTTCTTCTGTGAGACTCCAGACTGAAAAATAGGAGTGGGAGAGTAGTTTAGGTAAGTAGTTTTTCTGTCAAAACTGTTGTGTGTGTGGGTTTCTTCTATCAAAGATCAAAAGAAACAAAGATGGGGATTAAGGTGTGCACATTGTGAAGAACCTGTGCGTAGTTTATAAACCTGTGACAGTAAACATGTTGTAAATAGCAGAGGGATTGCTTAATGTGGAAGGAATGTGCTGAGCAAAGAGCGTGCATCCAAGGAAGGGAAGAGTGAGATCACTTAAATGATGTAAACAGTGAGTGAGCTGGGGCTGGGAAGGTTAGAGACAGGAGAGACTCTGTTTTGAAGATAGGCAGAGATTGTGTGGTTTCAGAGATCTGAAAGCCAGGTGTAGGATTGGTGGGAGGAGGCATCATGTCAATCAAAATACCGAAGCAGCTGAAAAGAAATCTTGTGAAGCATAATCCAGACCTCTGTTTTTCTGTTCTTATGCTTTCTTTTAGATCAGCAATATTTTGATTAGAAAATTAACCTTTTGCTTCCTTAGAAGCAGCATGGCCAGCAGGACCAGTGCAGTCACTGCCACTGCTGAGGCTGCACTTTCAGTCCTGTGTCCAGCTCTGGGCCCCTTATGACAAGAAGGACATTGAGGTGCTGGATCATGTCCAGAGAAAGGAACAGAGCTGGGGAAGGGGCTGGAGCACAAGAGTGGTGGAGAGTGGCTGAGTATTAACACAGTTTATTCACAGCCTTTCTGATTGCAGGGACTCCCTGACATGGAGAAGCTGCTGGGTACTGTAATATCTCCAGGCCAGATCTCCTGCTTTATAAATATGGTAAGAATTTTACAACACTTAAGTTTTATATGGAAAGTTTTACATGCTGTCTGTCTCAAGGGAGGGGGAAAGAGAAAATTGGTTCCATGTGGGATTTTCATGATTTTCAAAGGCGCTTTCTTTTCACCTTTTTAATTCTCTGGAATTCCAGTTGAGGGAGCATGTTGTCCATTAGAGATCCCTTAAGATTTTAGTTTCAGTAATGACTGAAGCAGAATGGCATTATTGTTATGAAGGAAGAATAACAGTATCATGGGATTTTTAAAGCTGCTCTTCTATGCTAGTTAACATGTTAACATTGTTGCAGAAAATAATTACTTCATTATGGAATTGTGAGAATGAAATAGGGAGCTTGTTTCTACACAGTCTTAATTACTCTAGAAGTATTCTGTGCCAGTATTCTTATTCCAGAGACTGCAATTTGCATGGGGAATTATTCTGGAATAGTGGTGGCTGAATCAATTACAATTTCCCTCCTGTCTTGAGAGAGAGCACACATTGACACTGTGATGCTGTACACTGTGATGCTGTAAAAAGTGTACAGCACTTTTTGTTATTCAAACCTCTGAATAGCTAGAGAATTTGGCTAAAATTACCAGAACAAAAATTTAAGTTAGACTTTAGTATATGCCAAACCCTTCACATAATTCATAATTGTTCCTGCACATTTATTTTTGTAACTCCAATACTTTTTGTTGTAACTCCAATACTCCTGTTGGCATTATACTGCTGATGATTTTTAGTTTATTTTGTCTACCTGCAAAATCACTGAAATAGTAGCACGGAAGAGATTATTTTTCCAACACAAAATGAAAGTGCTTACATTAAGAAATAAATTATATTTACATTCTGTAAAAACTATTGTACCAACACAAAAATGTCACTGGCATTCTAACAAGCATTGGCTTAATCCAAACTTGCTTGCACAATTCCTTTTTTATGCATTGTCCTTAGCAGTTACATAACTATTCTGGCACATGTGGAATGTCAGAAAAATGAAAAGGTATCTTCTTTGCCCCAAGGGTTTGCAGTCTATTAAGACTGCTTTCCTGGGCTGTGCACTTCCTCTGTTCCATAAGCTGGTTCCTAGCTAAGTCAGCTTTGAACACAGTGGGGGATACAGAAGCTGTCTTTGATTTAATTGACTGTGTTTATACTATTGTTATTTTAATCACTATTTTAAAGGAACATTTTCTCTTCTGTTGTTTTGCTCTTTAATCCATTTTGGAAATACTCAATGTTGCACCAGCAACATCACTCATTTCAAAGCTGTGGTCTAATTAAAATGTGCTGAACCAAACAGGCAAAATCCACATTGTTCTTGTTTTTGCTCTGTGTGCAAATGACATTAAACAATATTTTGTCTAAGAGCAGCATTGTTCTGTGCAGCTTGTAAAAGTTAATGAACATGATGAACCCTTTAATAGCTCCATTCTTTTATTTACTAGTGTGTACCCCATTCCTGGAACAGCTTATCTCCTCCCAGCCATACAGTCAGAGCATGCACTTCACAAAGATGGATTTCTGGAAAACAACTGTTTCAGAAAGTTTTAACCCTGTTTTAGGAGATGCCTGTCTGCAAGACTGCTGTTCCTTGAAGTGCAATAACTTTTGAGAAGAAAAAGTGGTGGTTTTTGGTATGTACATTGGTCTTACAGATCTTTAGGATTGTTGTGGTGAGGTGATTTATAAGATTCTTTTTGGGGGGGATTTATTCTGTAAATAGCTTTAGAGAATTGGAGAGGATCAGAGCAAGGCTGTAGTATAAGATTTGACAGTGTAGGTCAGTTGCCTTAGTGAGTGGGGAAAAAAGAGCTGTGCCAGCACAAAGCCATCAATGTAGAAGCAACAATAAACCAGAAGAATTCCTTTGTCAGCCTAGCTAATGTTGTTTGTGAAGAGAATGTTATAGTCCTAGCAGAAAACCCTCTTTCTCTTGGTAAGTGCTATGTAATTGTGCCAGCAGAATTTCTGAAGTACAGTCAGGCAAAAAAATTGGCACAAGCTTCAACAGAGAAACCCTGAAACAATGCAAGAACAAAACTTTGTTGTTTAAGTTATGTGTGGTAAACAGATCTCAAGTTATTGTTCAGTGAAAGATGAATTTCAATCTTTAATCATTGACAGGATGATACCACTTACTTTGATTTTCCATCCAGAGTTCTCATTTTATTATTTTGGCTTAGACACAATAGCTTTTTTCAAATTAAATAGTGAGAGATAAAATTTTTCTTGACTGATTTCTGTCACATAATATCAATTTAACATGTCACAAATAAGAACTGACAAGGATTTCTGGAACTCTTGAGTTTCTCCAGATGTTTAACAAAACAGTCAAGTTTGGGTTCATGACAGGAAATGCTCTGGCTGGATGTTCAGTGCTTAGTGTGCCTGTTTTCTGCCAGAGCAACATGGAGCTGGAGGAGTTCTGCTCCCATGGGAGAAGGCTGTAGGCTGACACGTTGGTGTATGTCTGTGTACAACTCCAAAGCACCAGCTCCTGCTCTGGGCTGGGCTGTGCTCCCTTCACCTGCACTCTCTTCACCAGTAAAAAGGATTTGATTTCCTGAAATCCTGTTCAGCAATTTGATACCCTACTAGAACTTCCAGTACTAAAACCATTAATCTAAAAAACAAACAGAAAATATAATTCGTACTGGTGTTGATAAATTGTCCCCAGATGTCACTCCTGAGTCAGACAGATACATTTTAGAAACAAATCTGAGAATTGGTTTCCCTTTTCTCTTTTTTCTTTCTGTTGTTTCTGCAGTTGATACTTCTCTTCTTGCATTTTTGCCATTGCTCTCTGTAAGGATGCCAACTCCAGCAGGCCAACTTAACTTGTCTGAATTATTCTTAGAGGATATCTTGGGGAGTTTTTGAATTTCAGTTGCAGTAATGTAACTGCAGAAATACTTCCCGGGCAATACTTTGTGATTTATGGTTAAATGATTATTGTAGTTGATAAATCCTTTCTTATTTGGTCCAACTTTGCTAATTTTTGCCATCCTTTTAAGCAAAATCAAATTAAAAGAAGAGAGCATTTATTAGCATCAACATGTAATTGTTTGGAAAGCCAGTGCAAGCTCTGTAAATCCCATAACTGAACAAGAGCTGAAATGTAACTTTACTGGTAAGTAAGGCATATATTTATTATTCTCTAAAGGTAAATATCACTGTAGGAGAACCATCATTCCATAATCTCATTTTTATGTGTGTTTGCATAGTCTGCCTACAAGGAATCTGTGTTCTGCTTAGAGGATTTAATGTGTATTATACAAGGCAATGGAACAATTATTAACATAACATAACTACAGTTTCTAAGTAACAATATCCTTAATGTCACTTAATGAATTTATTCTTAATGCTTCTGGTTTTTGTTTCATTCTTTGGCTGAATCCACTATTTTACTTTATAAACAGCTTCTTCATTCAGGTATAAAGCATCTCATATTAAAGCCAGTTGGTATAGCACACTTCTCCCAAAAAAGTGCTTAAAGGGTTGGGGTTTTTTTAATATTGGCTCCTTCCTATCAAATTTACTCAAAAGTGAAGGTTGCACAAGAACCTTGTTAAGCTAGAAAATGTCTTTCTTACTCCTGGACATAGATTTTGAAATAATGTGTGCTTTAGATGTGCAGTGAGATCTGTCGGTGGGATCTATTGCTTATCAAGATCGATTGATTACATGCTTGCTTTCATGCCCTTGAGGAGAGGAACTTCTGAATGTTAGGGTGTGCAGAAAATAAAGGCAGCAGGCCATGACAACCATAATTCCTCACAGTTTTTTGAACCATTGCTTGCCTGTGTTTTGGCATTGCATACATCACTGGCACTGTGTACAGCTAAGGGAAAAAGGCTGGGACTTGAATGGTGGCTGCTTAAAGGAATGACACAGTAGAGACCCTTTACTGTCATTGCTCCCCAGTTTCCAATGTATGAAAAATGTATTGCTTAATTATCAAGGATTTGTGGTTTTGGGCACATCTGACAAAAAAATTAGTTTATTCTTAAAGGCTGTAAGCTTTGGGAAATAGTAGTCCAACTGTAGAGGGAGAATTATTTCTGTAAGAGACAGCATTGTTTTCCAGAGCTCTGATGAAATGAGCTGTATTGTGCCTTTTACCTGGGGGAAAATTCCTAGAGTTTGACTGAAAATATGAGACTACTTTGTATTTACTTTGTGTCTTACAAGAAATATGTTTGAACTCTAACCATCCATATAGAAAAACTTTCTGGCCAACTGAGAGAGAAAACATTTCTGCCACAATATCTTATTATCCTGTCACAGACACATTTTCTGAAAAATCCCTTTGCCAGGATTTTTCTCCTGAGAAGCTGAGGAACCTCAGAGGAAAAGAAAAGCAATAATTATCTGCTGCTGTGGAATGCAACAGGTGCATCCTTGATTGGTCCATGTTGGTTGTTTCTAATTAATGGCCAATCACAGTCAGCTGGCTCAGACTCTCTGAGAGTCAGGAGCTTTTGTTATTCATTCCAGTCTTTTCTTTTCCTTGCTAGCCTTCTGATGAAATCCTTTCTTCTATTCTTTTAGTATGGTTTTAATATAATATCTATCACAAAGTAATAAATCAAGCCTTCTAAAACATGGAGTCAGAGCCTCATGTCTCCCCTCTTCCTGGGACCCCTGTGAACACCGTCACATTATCCTATTTATACAATCTCAAATAATTAGGCATAAATTAATTTCTACTGTACTTAGAGTTTGACAAGACTTTTCAAATTAAGACATTGGTGCATTAGTTCAACTATGTGGATTTCTCTGGTGGACTTAGTTGCATGTTGCCAGTAGGTGATCAGCTGTTTATATATATATTTTTTTCTGTGTTGTTTCTGGCCTTTTTTCCAGGGCCTAGGATGTAAAACTCCATGAACTGACTGGATTAATGAATTAAAGCTGCTTGCCATGTGGTCAGGTAAGCCATCCATCCCTTCCTCAGTACACAGAGTGAAGAGCAGGACTATCCCTTTCACTAACATGAAGATATTTAATCAGCTTATCTGTATATAATCTAACCACATCTTTGGTGACCTCCAGACATAGGCTCATTTTGTTATTTCTTTCCTTGGTTTTAGATCAACATTTCTCTTGCAAAGTCCCTTTACAGTTTTTATGAATAGTACCAATATCATATTAAGTAGATATCATTGTAGGATACATCACAGCAACACGTGGAGCAGGAGTGCATAACAAAGTCAACAAAGACAAATGTGAGGTGTTGCACCCCTGAAAAAGTAGTGCAGCAAAGGCTTTCCCAGAAGTCAGTGGATAAAAGCTTAAAGAATTGGATCAGCTTGTCTGTCCTGAAAGTGGATACCACTTCATGGTATCCACAGGTATAGTATCATGAGTATCATGAAGTGGTTTCATGAGTATCCATTTTCTTGAGATCACTGTTGAGAATGTGATTGTCCTCTCCATGGCTGGAAAGGCTAAACAGCATCTTAAAAACAAAACTTGAAATTACTCTGTTCATAAAGTACCAAATGGTGCTTCATCAGAAACAAGGATGATATTGCAGCCATAACTGAGGTTTCTTCCCCCAGAGTGTGATTGTATGGAGCAAGGCAGAACCAGTTTTATGACTTCAGCACCAGCACTGACTTCCTAGTGAAAGTTCTGGCATAACCCACAGTCTCTACCCTTATTTTCTTCTGTCACACCTAAATCAGATTTCATAAAGTCCTGTTTATCCACTAGTCTTGAAGAGGGAGACAAGCCTGTGATAGAAAGCCTTGACTGTGCACCATAGAAACCCAGTGCAGAAACAAGAAACAAGTGCCCATAGAAACAAGTGCAGAAGCCACAATAAGCATTTCCTTCTGCCAGAGATCAGAATACAGATCTGTTAGACTGCTCCACAAAAAACAGTTTGTGTATTCCCCCATGGTGTATTTTGGGGGAAAATAAGTCTCATAGTAACATGGTTTGAAATTACACCTCCTTATACAATGTTTTCCTCTTATATTTCTGTAGTCAAAAAGGCAATTAACTTAAATATGATAGAGAGCCTGTAATTCTGATCTGTCTGTGGTAGTGATACTGGATAGAGGCAGTTATTGCTACTTGCTAGAAATTAATGAATTTCTAACACTGCTAATTGCTAGAAATTAGTTAACTTTTTATTTAAAATAAATTCTAGTAGAATAAAACATCAATATACAAGTTAGCTGTGTAAAATACTTTCATTGTGACAGTTTGTAGACAAAAATTTTTATTTTTTCTGTGAGGAGACCAAATACATTTTCAGAAATGTTACATTCATTGCATATACATCTACCTGGCTGGGAAGAAGAGGTCCTGTAAACTTACTTTTCCATGCTGGATACTCCAGTTTTAGCCCAATGACAGTTCTGCATTATGGAAAAATAAGTGATAAATCCAGATAATGTTTTGAATCAAAATTGTAAAATATTAATATAGCACTTCTTGCATGATTAGAAAGTAATCTTATTAAATTTTCCACAGAAATATGGTTATAAGCAAAAAAAAAAAAGCTAAAACCCCCAAAATGAGCTAAGCAAAAATGCCAACCAAGCCCTAATAGGTGATAAGTGAGGCCAATTCAAAATTGAGAAGCAATCACCATGAAAAAACCCCCCAGTTTTAGAGACAAGAACAATTATTATGAAGTCCCGTTTGGAGATCTTTCTTCTCCTACAGTTTGTAGTACTTAGCACCTGCTCTAGAAACATCTTCTATAAATAACCATTTTCTGTTTCAGACAAAATTTACATTGAAAACTATCTTGGTGCAGCTGCTCAGTTTTTCTAAAACTGTGAATTGCCAAAAAAGCAACAGTAATTCCTTGGGGACCTCAGAGTTTAATCCTTTTTCTGTAACATGATCCCATGCAGTGGAGCTGTGATGGAAGTCCATTATTACTGCTAGCTGTTCTTAGAGTTGCTCAGACTGAGAACTGAGAAGCCTTCTGTAGATGATCCTTGCTCTTTTATGATTTCTGTGGCTTTGTAGTTCCATAATTACTGCCCCTGATGGCACAGTGCCCCAAAAATGAATACTTTGATAACTTGCTGCTCTCTTGTACTCCTTGTCACCTCCGGTGCTCCAGTGCACCACCGCCCTCCTGTGAAAACTACTGTGAGAAGAGTAAGTAGATTTCTGCAATACTCTGGCTGTGCTGGGCACCTTCATGTTGTATTTTACATTCAGGTTTGATGTGTTGGACACATGTGTTGTTTACTGTACATGAGTTATTGTTTATGATTAATGTAATGCATCTCTTTTGTTTCATAAGGTACCGATTCAAGTGGAATTCTTTGGATTTGTTTGGGCATAGGGTTGATTTTAATATTCACTCTGTTTACCTTAATGGTCTTGTTTAAATGGAAGCACCTAAAGCAACTAAAAGAAAAACTGGAAAACAAAGGTGAATAAATTCTTCATCAAATAAGTTTAGATCATTGTACATTTTAGCTACTCTTAACAAGTAAAACACGTAAAAACATTGTGTATATTCCAGATTCTCATTACTGTCTTTGTCTTTGTTGGATTGTTTGGTATTCCTCAAGCAGTCTCCATGAAATTATCATAGTTATTAGGGAATAAATATCCAGATGTTGACTTGCAAAAGCAGCAATTTCTCTTTGTTGGTTCTGGATACCGTGAGGATTGTGTTGTTGTATATTCATACCTGGCTTACTTGCTGCTGTTTGAGAAATCATTTATGAAAACCTAAAAGCAAAAAACTTCATAAGGGTTTCACCCTCACTGAATGCAAAAGGAATTGTTCCCAGACAGAGGATACACATTCAATATTAGCTTTTCATTTTATAAGACTTTAAATAATTTTATTTAATATTGTAGTCTGTGAGAAGCATAAGTGATATATTTGTGAAGGTGGAAAAAGGTCTTTTTTTCATTTTATAAATGATATATTTGAGAGTTTTCAGACAATAATAACTGATTAGAAAATGTGTTGAATTACTTCAATGCTTATTCTGAAGTAGAAGGTTGTATTGTCATATGTAGATACATCTTAATTTTGAGATACAGTGAATATTTTTTCACAAAGGTTAGAATATAGTTGGACCATAACGAAATTTGGGTCTTTAACAGCTCTTTGTTTAGTATAGCATGATGTATGTACTAAATTAACTTCTGTGTATTTACAGACTCCTCTGTGGAGCCGAGTAATAATCTCAAGGCTGAGACTGAAAGCAGTGTGAACACAGAAGAAATTAGACACACAGTTCCAAGTGAAACATTAATGTATTCAGTGGAAGAATGCACTTGCAGTGACTGTGGCTTGGTGAAACCTCAGACTGGCTGTGAAACTTCGTTTCCATTACCAGCTACTGAAGAACGAGCTACTGTTCTAGTTACCACCAAATCTTTTGATTATTACAACTATGTTCTGGGTGTTGGGTGACTGGGAGGGAAGTGTACTGAGTAATGATAAATGAGTTATTCCTGTATAGCTGTAAACCTTAATACTTGCAGTCAGTGGAGAAGGTAGTACATCATCCTTGGAGATCTCCCATCGTGCTTGCATTCATATTGTCATTATTTCTAATTCTAGTATTGCAGTAGTCAAGTATTTCTACAGTATTCTCAGGCACTCAACTAGTTATTGGAATTTTTAATTTCAGAAAGTCCTTACATAGGACTGCTTTTTCTGCATTTATAGATTGTACCTACTTACAGCAGATATATACAAAATAAATAAGTTTGCAAATATGTATGTTCATGTTAGACTCAGATCTTGTGTCAAAAATTACTTGATGGTACACAAGGACTGTTCCAAGAGGCAGAAATGAAGACCTACAGTACATCCCCACTCTTGAGTAATTTCAGCACTTGAAATAGGAATGTTCTAAAGATGGATACCTTGTGGAGTATGGAGGTCCCTGGGTTCAGAAGATGTCCCTGGGTCACCCTAAGGGAGGCTGTGGTGCTGGGGAGCACAGATTATAGAATCACAGAATGTCCTGAGTCAGAAGGAACCCACAAGGGTCACTGAGGTCCAGCTCCTGACCTTCACTGCTATCCCTGCAATCCTATATATTTCCTGGTGGTACAGGCTTTCCTTTCAGAGCCAAGTGTTTTCAGACTGAGATTTATTTCTCTTTTATTCTTTTTTTTATTTACCCTTGTTACATTTACAAGGATGGGTGATTAGTCACGCTAGACTATTCTGTGGCCTACAATTAGGAATATATTTCTGTCACCTTGCCTTGCAAGCAGTAATGTTACTTTCCTAATATTAGGCCACAATTTTTTTCCTGGAAAACTGCAACAACAGAAGCAACAACCACAACAACAGTCATCTTTATTTGTAGCTAACATTCTCCTTCAGGTTCCTGCATGAATGAAGAAATATTTCATTGCATGAAATCTACGAATGCCCAGTTACAGCATCCTTACGAGGCTGACACAAAGTTTGGGGCGAGTTGGGAGTTAGGTGCTCTGTGTGGTTTTGGCCACAAAGGGCCAACACCTCTCAAACAGGCCTAGAGACTTATGACATTTGTTATTATCATCGCTTTGTTTTTTGTTTTTATTTAACGACCCTTTCCGAGCTTCCACCCTGCACAGCACATGCGGCAGCAGAGGACACTTTATCTCCACTTTTCCCCCCCTTCCTTTGGCGGTGTCGCGTCCCTGCCCCGCAGGATGTCTCTGCCCGGCTGGGGCCGGGCGGCTCCGGGGCCGGGGCGCGCTGAGGGCGCGGGGCCGCGCTGAGGAGCCCCGGGCCGGGAAGCGCTCCGCGCCGCTCCCGGGGCCGTGTTTACCTTCCGGGGCGCCGGGCGGGTTCCGGGGCGGGCGGTGGCTGCCGGCCCGGCCGTGGCTGTGCGGGAGAGCGGCGGCTCCGGCGGACGGAGCCCCGCGGGCACCATGAGCGGTGAGTGCGGCCGGGCCGGCCCCTCCGCCCGGGCCCGCCGGGCGCTGTGGCGGCTGGCGCGGGCAGAGCGTGCCCGGGGGGCCCGGGCGGGAGTGGCACTGCCCTCGTTCCACCCCGGTGCCGTGCTGAGGCGCGGGACACTTGGGTCTCTTATCTCCACACCCCGTTCCTCGTTCCGGCTCCCTGAATTGGTGTTTTACCCCGTTTTAAATCCTAAGTCCTGCCCTTGAGCGTGACACTGGCTCACAGCGCAAGTGATGCTGAGCTCGGGCATCTGTGTTGCCTCAGCTGTGCAAACGCATAGGAAATACTCCTGAGGAAATAAATGATCAAGAGAAAATAGGAGTTGAAAAAAAATTAAAATACAAGCTCAGGAGCATGCCTTCGGTGGGAGAGGTGAGAACCACGGCTTGTGGAGAAAGGGCCCTGTTGCTGTCCCTGAGTCTGGTGAGGATTTCTCTGAATGCGGTAATTTCTGTGGTAGAGGGGAGTGGTGCGGGGGGGTGCTGAATCTTGAGGGTAAATATGTGCTAAATCCTGAGCTTTTTGAGGTATTTGTCAAGGAAATACTTGAAGCTTTGCATGAGAATTATGACCCATAAACTGCAGGACTGGAGGAAGTAGGTCTGCTTGAACAGGCAAGCATGGAGAGTTATTTGTTAGGATAGAGATGAAAATTCTAATAGACTTTTCTTGTAGGAGTAATGGATAAGTGATATTTATTTAATACGTATTAAAACACATTGGCAAGGATTTATTTGGGGCTTTTTGAGAAGGGAGGTGCTTTAGTAAAAACTTTGATGGGTTTGTTTGTACATCTTCAGCAATGAAAGTTGCAGGCAACGCTCTGCACCTGAGGGCTGGATCTCACATTGATCTCCCACCCTGATCTAATACACGGCGATCTTTGTTGTCAAAGGCAGTAAGAAAAAATCTGAGGAGTTAACTGGAGTAACTAAATGCTACATGTTTTGTGGGGAGCAGACATTTCTGAAAGTGAACTGAAAAATAAAACCACTTCACTTGTATTTTTCTCTGTTTTGTTCTCACCTTTATGGTAGGAAGAAAATAGAAGATTTTTGTGGAAGAGATGAGGCAAAAAAAGGATTATAATGGGGAAACTGCTTGTGGAAAATGCGAGTAACAGTGAAATCTCTCAAAGCATGGGAAAAGAAAGTTGCTCAAATGTTTCAGATCTTGACACAATATAGACTAAATCCTAATTACAAAATTTGTAAGTCATCATTTTCATATGGAAAACGTCAGCCCTTCAAATTCAAACTGGGAATAGCCTTGTGCAAATTTATGGAAATTAGAGCCTAAATCTTCCTAGGAGACTAATCTTTGAGAGCTCTATTTGGATTCTGTGACTCAAAAGGCAAGGTAACACCTCATGTGGCCTAAGGCTTCGTGTAGTTATTTTTGTTACCTTTAATATTTTTTAAAAACAATGAAGAGATACATGTTCACGAGAAAAGAAACATTTAATTACTTAAAATAGAGTAGTGCATGGGGTGACATTAGCAGTGGTGGTTCAGTTGCACAGTTACCGCTCATGTATAGCCCTGCCCACTGGGTTTTTCCAACAATTTCAATTAGACAGCAAGATAACAAAAAAACCCCTATTGTTGCACTTTTACAAACATTACTGTTACACAATGCTGTACAGCATTTTTCTAGAATAATATAAGTCAAACTGATCAGAACAGAGAAATATCTATCATTATCATGCTTGTTTCAGATGAAGGAGATGGCTGATGTTACCATGTCATTAATTTTAGCCGTATCCTTCTTTTAGTGCCTGCAACAGCACTGCCTGTATGTACTTCTATGCTCAGTTTTAGCCCTTTTACCTAACAGAGGTGTTCCTAAAATATAGATGGAAGAACTTCTCAGTGACTATAATTATGGTTGATGTTTATTTTCTTTAGTTACAGTGTATTTCTAATGGATGTGAAAATAAATTCCTGTTGATGTAAGACTCACCTTAATATTACTAATGCTGCTTACTAATTACATACTCCTATGTTATTCTACAGTGCTGAGTAGGCTAAACTTTAAAGGCAAATAATACAAGGATACAAGATTTATGTGCTTGTCAAGAATTGGGGGTGTTGTCATTTGTTTAATGACAGTTTCAAAAAACTTAAAAATACAACTCCTGGTGAGGGGAGTAAGCAGTAGAATCATAATAATGTAGTATAAGGTAGCATTTAAATTAGATCTGTATTTGTTTTATTTTAAACTTGTGCCCTCAGAACCTGCATTAGAGCAAGCACAAGGGATTGCAGTCTGCAATGTTGCATTCAGGACATAAATGCAAGTTACATAAGAGCAATATGAGATTTATTTATTTTACTTATATGCTGCATGTGGTGCTGAAGGGGACTTTACCTAGGAAGAACTGGATGAAAATTCTGCTTTCTTTTACTTATATGCCAGTTTGCTGCTGCTGTAGGTGTGGATGTTTGTGTCAGAGCATGGAGAGAAGTTTCTTTTAAAAATAGGAAATCATGACCTTGAACAACAAAAATGAAGAGGGTCACAGAGGCAGGTGCAGTACCTGAGCCTATTTTAAACCCTTTTTGACTGAGTAGATGTTGGTTGGAGGAGTCTCTTGAAGTTTCTTAGGTTTTCAACCTTATACTTATGTTTTCACAATTATTTTTAGAGTCCCGTATGAACTTCCTTTTTTATTGCAATAGTCTAAATACAGCCTTTTTCTGAGTAATGCTGTTTTTATGCATTCTACATTTTGTATTTGTATGTGTGTTGCTGTAGTTTTTACTGCTATTCTGAATGAGGAGAAGGGTATTTTAGTCAGTTTGTAATACACCCTTAGACTTAAAGTCAACTGGAGTTGATCACACTTAATTGGTGCTCTTGTCTGAAAATATGCCTTTTTTTTTTTTTCTGAAGACTTAGTTTAGAAAATGAAAATATGGAAGACCTAAATATTGAATTGAGTTAGTGGAGATGTATTTTTATTTTCCACCTACTGGAAACAAAACCATCACTAAATAGTACCATATTTTCTAGGCTTGTTACAAAGAAAAATATACCCTCAGCATGAAAAGAGACACAACTTAATCTTTGAGGTATTTTTTTTAAAAATTAGACTTTGTGAGTATTCTTTTCCTTCTACCTGTAAAATTTCTGTTAAGCAACAGCAGTAGAAGAATTTAGGATGTGCATTGAAGAGAAACCTCAGCTAAGCCCTCAGCAGACACATTACATGGCCTTTATAGGTCTGTTGATGGTGAGGGTGATCTGAACTGCTTCAGGAATTATTGGTTGTAATTTCCTGCAGTCATGATTGCTAGTAGTGCAGATTTACAAGTAAAATAAAGAGAAAATACACATTGCAATCAGTCTTTGTAGAGTTAAGGTTGTTTGGTATCATATGCTTTAATGGTTTAGAACATTAATTAGTATAGTGACCATCAGTAGGTATTCTGTATTTATGCATTTTTTTAATATTGATCACAGTTTGGAATCTAGTTGCAAACCATTTCTGTTACCAAATAGATACAAAGAGTCCAAAGAGATGTGAATTTAAAAACTCACATGTATTGCATTTGGAAGACAAGCTTGGCCCATCTCCTAATATTTTCATTTGATAAATGGTTTTTTGGTCATGAAATTGTCAATTGCATGCATTTGTTCTGATGTTGTCTCAAGCTATAAATATAAAGAGAAATATTGTGTTGTGCCTCTTCTTGCAGGTATGTGGGTAGTGTAAGACTAAGAGTAATGAGTTTTGAAACAACAGAGAAAATCTGCAGAGTTGTGTATATTTAGTGTTACTGAACATGAGAGGCTGCTCTGAAAGTTGTGATTGTTTTCCTTATTTTATGGTGATGTGATTTATTATGAAACAAATGGATACATAGGCATGCATACATCTCCATTTTGGCAATGTATGCGTGGTAAGAACATTGAATATTGTTTAATAAATTGTAATCTCTGAGGAGTGTACCACTCCTACAGAGTGGTAGGAATTATGTGAATTTAGCCTTATCTTCATGCTGGCATAACTGGCATAGCTGTTGGGAAGTTAAAACCCAGGTGGTGTGGGGTTTGAACCTGGAGTCCTGGACTGGCACTGAGCATTGTTTGAGTGCACTGGAGTGCTTGACTAACAGCCCCAGACCTCACACATCACATGTCTGCACAGTTTGAGTCAGAGTTCAAAATGGGAAGCACAACTTCTTGAAAATGCCCTGTAATCAGCAAAACCAGCATTGAGAAGCTTGCTTAGCAGCTATGTTTGCATGTTTTTCCTGTTGTTTTCATTATTCTGGCATACTGTGGGGGTTTTCTTCTGTTTAATGAATATATGAAACTATATGGAATATGAATTCAATTAATATACTTGTAGATTATTATGAATATATATAATGCATTATATCAGTATAATGTATATTTTTATGTTATATGAGTATATATATTTAAAGGCAGAATCATTTCAACAAATTCTGTTATGTCCTGCTGGTTTAAAAGCAAACTGTTTTGAGTGGGATTATGGAGATAGGAAATGCTGGGATTTGGACCTCACACTGTTGGATAGCAAGAGGAAGCACATATCTTTGATGTCATCTCTGTTTGCTAGTGTGTGGTGTTTGATTGTCAGTGTTGGGAGGAATTTGCTCCTGCAGAGTTTGGATAATTGGCTTTCAGGCTAGATGTACATTGGTTGTATGTTCTTTGAGAGAGAAAGGAGAATAGAATGACTTAAACTCCAGAGAGGTCACAGAGGTTTCTGATGGATGTTTTGAACTTAATCTACGTTGCCTCTGTAATTTCTTTATTCTCAGTTTATCTCAAAGAATAAATTTTACCATATTCATGGGAGTTTATAAAGGATATTCCAATAAACAAAGTATTGTGTTATTGTTGAAATAGCTTGAGAAGTTAAAGACTGTCTTGCATTGTTCCTTATATAGTAACAAAATAGATTTTATAGGTCTTAATAAGAAGAACAATGATGGTAGATAAGTTTTAAGGGATTTATTTTAACAGTTGCTTTCTGTTCACCTGACTTAAAGCTCTTTCTGCAGTAAGGTTTGACAGTAAGAAGATACTCTTGGTGTCTCATTTTTGTTTTCCATTCTTTTCTAGTGCTGTGATGCTGTACTACACTGGTAGTTGTGCTAAGAAGCTCAGGGCAAGCTGTGCATCAGCTTGAATAATTATTCTGTGTTTGGTACTGGTGAAATGTATCTTCAAAATGTTACTAAAATAAGAATCAAGATGATATTTGAAACATTATTGCTGCCTATTAGAGAAAGGCTACTTGAAACCTCAAAGCATAGTTTATACTGCATCATTTTACTTAGGGAAAATACATTAGTTAATTTAGTGGAATAATTGGCATGGGAAGAAAGTTTTCAGGGCCCAAAAGAAAGATGTTTGTGTTGGCCCAAACGTGTTTTAAAAACCAGTTTCTTTTAAAATGGTATGATTTTGTTGGATTTCAGGTTCACAGAGCAACGACACTAAAAGACAGTTTCTTCTAGAGCGGCTGCTGGATGCAGTTAAACAGGTGAGAAGTCCAACAGACATTTCTACAGTGGCTTACTCAGAGTTACTAGCAGGGACTGTCTTTGCTTTCTCTTTAACAAAGAGAAGGAAAAAGAAGAAAAGGAAACAAAGAAGAAATTGTGGCTTTCATAGTACAACTGAGTTTTTGTCTGCTAGCAAACAACTACTGTGCAGTATTTATTTAAAATTCTTATTCTGGACAGGTTGTATTTGCAATAGATCTCTTTTAAATATATATAGTACTATACAATATATATTAGGATATATATTGTAATCCTGATATGACTGAACTAAATTGCAGTGTACTGCAAAGTCTAACTTAGTTAACAGTAGAGTAGCAGCTTATTTTCTTTGCACTAGATTTTCAGTGAATGGTTAAAATACATGTAAAGATGTGATTTATGTATGTCTATATTTGTGTCAATGTCAAGTTCAGCAAGTAGAATTTCATAGACTGGAGTCAATTTAGGAGAGCTTGGGAGGCAAAAGAATTCCTCACAAGTAAGCCAGTGAAATGCTTCTTAAAGAGTGGTTCTGTGACTGTAGCACTGAACTGGGTAGGAGCAGTGCTTGGTTTTGTGGGTGCACATTTAAAACTCAAAAGTAGTAATTTCCACTCAGTTTTCAATTTACTGAAGGACCTGCAGGTGTGTTGCTCTGGCTGGCAAGGATCTATTTGAACTGTAAGAGCAGCCCACTAGTGTAACGTGATGCTCTAGAGCACTATTTGGATGCAGGCTGTATTTTGCAATGCTCTATTTTGTGCTGCTTCCTTTTTTGATATGACTTTGTTTCATATGGAAATAGTTGAGAAAACTGAATTTATTTAGTGTAACAAAAATTTCTTAAAATTTCTTAAAATCTGTTTATTGCAGTGTCAAATACGATTTGGAGGAAGAAAAGAAATTGCTTCAGACTCAGATAGCAGGTAAGATAGTCTAAGAATTACATGCTTAAATTTTCCATCATAATGACATAAAATATATGGCAGAAAATATTTGACATGCTCAAAAAATTACATTGCGTGAAAGGTAGGTGATCTGAAGCTGAAATAACATGATTAACAGCCCCTCTGGCAGGTGAGGGTGATTTCTCAAATTGATTGCCAATTCTTCTGAATGTAACCTGAGCCTCAGCTTTCAAGCATTATGATGAGACTGTGGGTTTAAGTAGATTATACTACTGGCAAATAATGAGATTACTGCATAGGAGGGATCTTTCACTGCTTATAAGATAATGGTTTGCTTTACATTTCTTGTTCAGAGATCTGGAATAAAGTTGCTGTATAGAAACATAGTAGATTTTCACTATGATTTTTTTCATAGTTCCTTTCCACGAGTTCATTAAAAATTGTGTTGCAGAGTGACCTGTTTGTGTGCTCAGTTTGAAGCTGTGTTCCAGCACGGCCTGAGGAGGAGCCGGGGATTAGCACTGACAGCAGCAGCAATCAAACAGGCAGCAGGTTTCTCCAGCAGAACTGAAACAGGTAAGTTGCTAATTGTAGCTATCCTGTTTTAATAGTTCTGATGTTCAGTCACGTGGCATAATTTCTAAAAGAAGTTTGAAGCACTGCACCAACTGCATATTGTTAGTAGGAGACTTTACACTTGATGTGTTGTAGAAGTAGCAGTGAAAATGACTGTTGTTTCTTACTCTAGTTTAACTTGCATTCCAAGTTTCTCTAGAAATGTTGCTGTTAGGAAATCTGCACTTCCTACTGTTGCATCATGTATAGTGGCAAATTTATTTTGAATTCTGGCAGGGATCAGGGTTGTGTAATTTTGGCGTTAAGTTTTTAAAACAATGTTTTCATTCTTGACTTTGTCTTACTCAGTTCTTTAAATGCCATATTCTATATAGGTCAGGTATGTTTAACTTCTAGTTATTGATGTAATTTTAGAAAGAAAAATTATATTGCTTGTATTGGTTTGCTTGGTTTTTATTACATTCTCCACATGCAAAGAAAAGATTCCTTTATTTTTCTCTTCACCATGACGTTTCCCTTTTCTTTAATCAGAGCTATCTGATCTAAAAACTGACCAGTTTTTATCAATATTTGGGAAAAGCGCACATAAAGTGTTTAGTGGGAAAAGATATTAAAATGCTTCTGTTTTCTAAAGTAACATGAATTTGTTATTTGCATGTCTGCAAATTCTGGAGCTACCTGTTCCTTTGGAACTGCCTTCCAACATTTCACATCTGCAGTAACATAAAGTCCTAAAGAAATCTTTTCCCTTCCATAATATGTTTCTAGTTGAACATATGAACCTGTGGATAAAATAGTAGCTTAAATGTGCTTTTAAATGTGAATTCTGTGCAAAATCCTCTAATTTGTGTGGCTTTTTCATTGAAGTGAAAAGTTCTAAGTGCTTAAATAGCCCGAGTTCTATAGGAATAAATAACTTATTTAACTGGTGGGTTGCACGAGGAGAGTAAATGATTCACCTTTGTTCAAAGTTGTATTGTTACCTGTTTGTTTTATAAATTTACATGTAAATGTATTCAGGTATGAGCTTAGTGGTTTTCTTGGTAGGGTGGTTGTCATTATTGTTATTATTAATCATTAAATTCCAGAGCCAGTGTTCTGGTATTATGTGAAAGAAGTGCTGAACAGACACGAGCTGCAGCGCTTCTACTCTCTGAAGGCCATCACTACAGACATTGGCAGAGGCCGGGCTTGGCTGCGCTGTGCTTTGAATGAACATTCCCTGGAAAGATATGTTCATATGCTGCTTGCAGATAAGAGTCGCCTCAGGTACTGTGTCTGATACCTTTGTGGTGCAGGAAGTGCTGACAATGTCTGAAGGCCCAGGCAAGCAAACAAAAGCCACATCTGTAGCAGTACCCCATATTCATTGCTATGCCTCTCAAGGCGCTTAAAATAATTTTTAAAAATTTTTGTAAGCCATTGAGGTAGTGGCTTGTGCCTATATCAACATGTGACCTCTTCCCTCATTCCCTTCCCTATTCTTTCAGCAATTTTCCTCACTGCAACCTGGACACCATACTTTAAGGTGCCTGTCTCATTCCACTAAAATAGTACACAATTGCAGCCATGTCTGATCTCAATTCATCCGTGGTAATTGCCTGTTGCCTTTTGGAGATCCTGTAATTGCAGAGCTCCAGCAGTGCAGCAGTGGGGAGCTGCAGCTGCAGATCACTGGGAAGTGGATAGGTAGCAGTTTGTGAAGCTTTTGTTACAGTTACTGAGAAAAACTTACTACACATTGTGAAATCCTAAAGTACTTTGGAAGTGCAAAACGTACTTAAGTTCATTACTGAGTCCTGCCTTTTTCTCATTTGGCTTCAACTTCTTTTCTTTATCTTCCTCTTTTAATCAATAACTGTTGAGCTTGCTCAAACCACTTGTTCAAGTCCAGTGGATTCAGCAGAAAGGCATTTTATTCATTTGCATTGATTAATGGATGTAGTGGATAAGATTATTGCCTGAACTGAGTTCATTAGTACCTCCTTTTCATTTCTAGTTTGTACCAGTCATCTGTAGCTTTCTTGCAAAACAGATTTTGGAGAAATCAAATAAAGACAAATGAAATAAAGAAAAAGGCCTGAAAACCATTAGGAAATGAGTGACTTGGATTGCTGTGTCACTAATTATTCTCATGCTTGTAGCAATACTTGCACAGTATCAGGATTATCAGCACACTGCATTGTAATGCTATTTCTAAAAAGGTTTATTCCAGAATTTTTAAGACTTAAATGTTACTCTAATTCCAGTGGGATTTACAGAATCAGTTTACATCCCCAATTACATGTTTTGGAAACTTTTAAATGAATCTGTCAGAGTTGTTTAATATATAGATTGAGGGGTTTTTTGCTCTCTGTTTTGTTGTTTAATTAACTGAATGTTGATAGTAAAAATACAACATTGTGCTACTAGAAAGAACCAGGCTTAGGACAACTAAATTTATGTGTTCACAGTGAAAAAATGTGGGTTTTTTACATACAAATTCATAGTTCACCCTACCTGTTTAGGGTAATTGGTTTGGGTTTGGATATTGAAACATGTCACAGAACCATAGAGGATTAGGATTTGGGTTAGAAAGGATCCTTAAAGATTGTATATGGGCAGGGGCCCTTACCCCCAGAGCAGGTTGTTCAAGGTAAAAGGACCATTTTTGTTTTGTTTGTGTTTATTTGTTCTAAGCGTATACAAAACATGTATAGCAATAGGTACAGAGAGATGCTGTGATTGCTAATGCAGTGTAAACCCCCAGACCTTGAGTAGCTTTTTTTCCCCTAAAAAAGTGCAGAGCTAAAACTGACCAAAAAAATACTCTTTAGCATGTCTTTTTAGAACCATCTGAACAGTTATCAATTTCAGGACTACAGGGAGTTACTGTGACATAAAATTTCATCCTTTGGCGTGCTCCTACTTATTCTTCAGAGTGTTTTTTGTATTTCAGAAGTGAAGTATATCTTACTATAGCACTGCATGTCCTTTTTTTCCCCCTTTAAATTACAGTGTCTTCTATGAAGACTGGTCTTTTATGATGGATGAAGAACGTTCTAGCATGATCCCTACAATGGCAGCTGGTAAGACTTTCTCTTCAGTATAACTGCTCTTGGAAAACTACTGCATGTTGGGGTGTTTGATCTGTTTCTGCTTGTGAGGAATTTCTCTAATACACTCTGTTTCTGTGGAGAATGTGTGTCAGAGGCACAGCCAGGTATTATGCCAATTTATGCTGTGAATTGATTATTAAAATCCTGGATCTGGCCTTCCTACAATTCAAAAAATTTCCACAAAAAATTTTAACTCTTCAGCAGTCAAGGGTAACTTAAAACAGTGCAGTTTAGAGAAGCAAAGTGGGTTATTCCTGACTAGAAAAGAGTAAAGATGGAATTTAATAGTAAGATCAAAATTAAAGGTAAGTACAGGTAAGGAGAGTAAGAGTAAGGAAGTATCATTCAAATGATTTACTTTTCTAGAGTTCATCCACAGAAGTGATGCATTATTACCTTTTATACCCCTTTTTTTCAGATACATGGTCACATGCTTCATTCTGCAAGACAAGGTTCTTGGGCATTTTTGCTAATAGAATATAGGAACCAACAAATAGTAAAGTTGCAGTGAAATGGGTTTAAATAAAAGGTTATAAATAAATGAGTTCTCAGTACTTATCAATTATTTAATGTGCAGCTGAACAGCCATCAAGAAGAATTCAGAACTGATTGCATCAGCTTGAATATAATCTAGAAAGGAATGAATGGTACAAAAAAGAATAAGAATTCATGCATTGGGAACTGTGGAAAATTTTTGGGAAAAATGTTTTCCATGTCCCAGTTTCATTAATCCTTAGCTTCTCTGTTCATATCTTATATGTGAAGTACATGGTGCATTTCTGGTCTCTTTTTCCCCTTTCTTTTTTCTGAAGGTCTGAACTCCATTCTTTTTGCTATCAACATTGATAATAAGGATTTAAATGGGCAGAGCAAGTGCACACCCACTGTGTCAGATTTGTTGAAGGAATCCACACAAAATGTAACTTCCTTGTTGAAGGAGTCCACTCAGGGTGTCAGCAGCCTCCTGCGAGAGATCACTGCCTCGTCTGCAGTCTCCATTCTCATCAAACCTGACCAGGACTCTGACCCACTGCCTGTTCTGCCCAGGAATGTAAATGCTGGTAAGCCTCTGTGAATGTTAGTGCCATTCAGAAACTTAGGAAATATTCAAGTGCATTTAAATAACTTTTACATTTAATGTACTATTGTAGAGCATAAGTCTTAAAATAAGTGCACTGTGCATACAAACCACTTGAGTGTGTAATTAAAAAGCATGAAATTGGTAATATTGGGTGTGAATACTGGATGGCAACTGTGTATTTCAGCGTTCTTGTATCATTGTGAGAGGGAAGCTAAACTGTTTTATTGGTAGAGCTTTGCTTGTGACCTGAGTTTTAGTTTCTTGTTCATAAAATTATGCTTTGAAGTTTGTGATGTAATGATTTTTCATTTTTAATGTTGTCTTTTGCCACCTTGCCAGTCAGACATACAGTGAATTATATATTTTGTTAAATATCAGATGCAAATCTTAGCTTATAATCTGCTTCAAGTAGTGACTGTTTACATTCTGAATTCCTATGCAAAGCAGATAATTGCCTAAATGAAAATTTACTCATACATTCTTTACCTTTAGAGTTCTTAGTGTTACGACCAGCTTGTATGATGTTAGTTACTAACTAAGACCCAAAATCTTAATCTCTTATTATTTGAAATCAGTCAAGGAAAATGTGATTTTTATTATATATTTTTTGTTCCAAAATTACCAAAGTAATATTTTATTATCTCTGTTTCTGGAAGTTGAGCTAAAAGCTTGTTTTGCTTTGTAAAAGTACAAAACAGCAGGAAGATTTATGTGCTTTTCAATTAAGAAACGAGGTTTGAATTTAGGCAATAAATTGTTTTGGTTATGAGAAAACACAAACCCCACATGAGAATCTGGTAGGAACAGAAGTTGAGATAAAAGCTGTTTTTATTGGCATTCAAAATAGACTTTGTCTTAAAACACAATTTTTAGAACAAACTTGTGATAAAGCTTTTGTTGTATGGCACTTAAATGAGATTAAAATCGTAGGTGATCCTTGACTTGGGATAACTTTGTTAGTATAGAACAGCCTTGCAAGATGAAAGACAGTCATTGACCATATGGTGCATATGACTCCACAGCATGATGTACCTGGTGTGTACAGCACATGTGTATGCACAACATGAAAGGTACAACTTCCAGTGAAATGCCACTTAAAAAAAATTCAATTTGTTCAAATGCAATTACATGTGGAACATTAGAGCAAGTCAGATGTTTCCATTGAAGTCTGTGTTCTTTGTTGTAATTCTGTTTGCAACCAGAATGGGTTTTAACATCCTTTTAAAGTATGTTAGTGTGCTTTGTGGATATATAACAGCTGGACTTGAATTAAACAAAGCAATTTAGTCCCAGTGTGAGGTGTCTTGGTGAGTGATTTCTGATATTTCTTGGAGTGCTTCAGCTTTGCATTTAGCTTCACGTGCACATCAGATTCGGGGAGAATAGGTAATAGTGTAAAAATAAGTGCTGTCACTGAATACATCTGGTGTAATCAGAGAGAATCTCAGTGTATTTCTAGACCAAGAGCTAATTAGCTGAAAACTGACTATTCAATTTTTAGAGTATAGACAAAACTATTTGATTGCGGGTTGTTGATTTTGTTCATGTTGTGAGTTTGTTCTTTTCAGTTGTTCCTCTGAAAGTGCTTCATGTTTTCTCTATTGTGCAGACCTCCTCTGCATTATATGCTAGATGTAGCCCATAGGAGGAAGTGACAGAAAGGCTAACTTATTATTTTAAATTAAATTTCATGGGTTTGTAGAACTTTTTTTCCAGTTTCAATTGAATCATGTTATGAATGCATCTCCAGAATATCTTTTAAAATCTGAATTATGTAAGACATATAAAATAAAGATCGTAATTAGAGATGTAAAAGCTCATGTGTATGGAAAGATAATGAATGCCATGTAGATCTAAGTGGTTTTTTCTTGATTAGAGTAAATTAGTACATGAGGTCTTTTAAGAAAAAACCAGGTTTCATATATTTAATGTATTTCTGTTTTCTAAACTGTGTAAAAACTTTGTATTACTACTAGATTTGAAATACAAAAAAGATCGAAAAAAGAAGAAGAGGGTGACTAATATTATCTCATTTGATGAAGAGGAAGATGAGCAAAACTTGGGGGATTGCACAAAGACTGTGATTACAGGAGAAAGTTCAGAGGAGAGTGTGGACAGATCTTCAGTTCTTGCATTGTCTTCATCTGAAAGCACTCTGGGAAAAAATCTGAATGGGAGTGAAAGTAACCATTCATGGAAGAACAATTCAGTGTTCATGAATGGAGAGTATGAATACCAGAAACTGGATGTGAAGAGCATTGATGATGAAGATGCAGATGAGGATGAGCTGTATGGAAAATCATTAGGAAATAAAGGCACAGAAGGTGGAACTGAAGCTTCTGAAAAGTAAGTATTGATGCAGGAGATAAACTTTCCATGCTTCCCCTCCATCCCTCCCTTTCTTTTATGGCTGCTGGAAATTCATGTGTTGAACTGAACTATAGATTTTCTCTCTCTTTTTTTTTTTTCTCTCCCTATTCTCCTCCCCCATCTTGTTTCCCCCTCTTTTTTTTTTTTTTTTTCTTTTCACTGTTTAAACAATATGGGCCACTGCAGTGATGATATTTTGCTTCTAAGTTTCACTGAAATGCCAGATTTTGAGATATCAGACTACTTATTCTCCTTGAAGTTCTCAGTTGTTAAAATTGGGGCATGATATAGCCAGGGTGTAGTTCTGGCCTACTTGATGTTTCCCTATTCTTAGTATGATAGCAATTCTGTTTTGGCTTCACAATAAAAATGTGTATTTTAAACAGAGTAAGCTTGTTACATCAGAGTGTAGACAGTTCAACAAGGCAGGACAAAACTGATAGAGAAAGAATAATTTTAGATACTGATATGCTTTATTTCTGACAAAAATTTGTTCAGAGAAAAAGGCAAGCACTGTTTGTCTCCTCTGCTTTGGAATGTCTGGTCTTTAATCAATTAATGTATGGCTGACCAAGAAATTGGCAGGCAGATTGAAATAAAGATTTTTCTTGCAGTGGTATCTCTGAAAGAAATATAAGTATTATGAACAGTAATACTGGATGTATAAATAGATTGGTTTGTTTGTTTGTTTGTTCTAAATAGGCCTCGTGAAATAGTCACATGCAATTCTCAGATATGCAGTTGGAGTCCTCTGCAGGTCCTGAATGATGACTCAGATGTTCTATTTCCTGTCAGTGCTGTTGGCTCTTACTCCCAAACAGGTGGGCATTTGAATGCACAGAATTCCAGCAACCTTTATTCTAGCATGGGACAATGGTGAGAAATAACAGGATTATACAAACACAGCAGGTACTGCACAACTGGGAAAAAAAGTTCAAATTTATTCCAGTTCTGAATCAAAGTTCTCCATTTGAGTAGTTAGTTAGGGGGGAGTTGTCAATGTCAAAATAAACCAGACTTTCATTGGGATTAAGCTGTGGTCTTGTATTTTATTGAAGTTTAGGATGGTAGTATAAAAAGTATCCATATCCGTTTTCCAGATACCTCTAAGCTGCAAGAAGCTCCAAGTGTGTTTGAGAAGTTGAATTCAAATTAATCTTGACAGATTAGAGAGCACCTGGAAGCAGTTCAATGGAAGCTGTTAATTGTTGAAATACAGCATAAGGAATGATTGACTAGGAAATACTTGCTCAGAAAAGGATATGGGAATTGTAGAATGTTTCGGTTTGGAAGGGATCTGCAGAGATCATTTATTCTAAGACTGGCTTTCTGAGCTGTGAGCACCAGTTGGCAGCTCACATCTAAGTTTTCATGTGCCTTTATCCTCAAATAGTTTTCTGGAGGTTACAAGCTGATAGTGAATTAACGGAGCTGTGCATAAGTGAGAGTGTCATTTGTAAATGTAAGCTCCATTGGCTCTGCTATGGCCTCAGCTGCAGCTGTATGCAGTGAGGGACACTTCAAGAATGATGTGGACCATTTGAAGCAATAAAAATGGTTAAAGTAGTGGAAAAGAAGGCCTGGTGCTTTTACAGTATCTGTATTAGTACCAAAAAACCAAAACAAGTCCACTAGCCCTCCCATTCACCCTGTTGCTATTTTTCTAGCTGTTCATAAAACACTGAACTTTGGGTATACTCATTTCAGTGACCATTTAAAAACTTGTCAGTGGCATTCAAATACTGTTTTAATTGTAGTATATTTTATATTTTTTGCATACACATTATATGTCCAAGAGTTTCAATGGATTGTTGATTGAAGGCCTGTGAAAAAGTGTAATTCAGTTGTGTAAGTTCAGTGACAAAAATGTGACTCATAAAATAATGCTGCACTGCCCTCTGCTGTATTTTAAAATATGTACCTCATAAGGAATGCCAGTGGTTAAAAAAAAAAAAAAAAAAGGACATTTAAAATTATTTCTTGTGCTGCCATGTCTTTCAATTTACAAAGGAATGGATTTAGAAAATATTGAGTAGTTTGTGGCATTGTGATCTTTTAAATACAAACCAGAAACTGTTGGGGAACATCCACAGGTTGAAATCTGGAATACAAGAATCCATTCCTGTCTGTGGGGGGGTGTGTGTGGAATGGAACTCACAGTTGCTGTCAGTCAATGTCACGAGGCATCAGGAGCATGAGCTGGGGGTTTTGATCTGAAATCAAAAATCAGGAGTGCAAGCCAACACTTAGTTCTGGAGGCAGAGGACTAGGGAGGACATCTGTTTATATCTGTATGTATCTTATCCATAACTGTCCCAGGGGCTTAGCTTTACTAAGAAGACACCAAAGCCCCTTGTTTTGTATTGCTTCATCTCAGAACTGTTTTGAATGCTATGTTCAGCCTACTGGAGGTCATCAACAGGCCTGTTCAGATCCCTTCTGGGCACAGGACAGATATTTTTAGTCCTCCTTCTGTCCCCCTTTGTGGTCATGCAAGTGAGAGTGATACAGCATTGGGCTGGTGAAGGGAGTCAGTTTATCAGAGCTAGGAAAGCCCCTCAGACCCTGCTGTCTGCTCTCCTGGTCTCACCTCTGAACAGGAGCAGCTGATGGAGTGTGCAGGGAGGGCTGCACTAAGTGCCCATTGCACAGCCCAAGTGCCATCAGTCAGGGACAGGGATACAAGGGATCCAGGCCCCCTCTTCTCAGCCACATGACAATTTGCTCAGATTGAAAGCTGCCTTAGGCATTTGTTTGCTTGACTCTGGGAGTTGCACTTGTGCTGGATGAATGATGTCAGAAGGAACATGCATTAGCTTATTCTGAGGGCAGTCCAGCCTGCTAACTGCCAAGCTCATTATTATCCTGCTATTTTTTGTTAAAATATGCTTAATGAACTCTTGTAAAATACATAGTTTAACCCAATATTTTTTTTCTAGGTTTTAATACCAATAAATAACACATACACACACACACACACACACACACAAATATATATTTGAAATAGCATAATCTATAGTGTTGTATGTTAATATGTGTTTTCAATATTAATCTGTTGCAGTGCTCCAGGGATGTGTCAGGGCATATCATATCTCTATGTAGCTAGAAATGAGAAAGCCTCCATCAATATGCAGTTGTTTGGAACAAAAGTGGAGTATGTATTTTAGGAACTGGGCTTCAGTAAACTCTACAGCTTCCAAAAGAATTTTTCTCCTCCGTAGACTTTCTGACATAACTTTATTTCCCATTAAGTTATTTTCTAGAATGTCTGCTTTTTAAATCTGTTCTATTTCTGATTGTCTTGTAGTACCTTCGTAGCCCCTACATAGTGAGATGCAGAACACATCAATAAAAAATGATTTTTGTTTGTTTCCACCTGAGCTTCCTGCATGCCAGGCTCAGTGATGTGGATGTTTTGGTGCTGACAGCTGTGGATCTGTGGACAGATGCACATTATTCATGCTTTTTAAACAATATCTCATCTGTCTGATTCCTGATGGTTGGCACAGGGACGTAAGGAGCCAGGGAAAAGCCATGGTGCTCTGTTGGGAGTACAGAAAGCACTGATGCCTTTGCAAGGTTTCACGTGCTGGAGACTAACCACAAATTCTTCTCCTGCAAGTCACAACCAGATTTGTAGTGAGCATGAGGTGTCATGAGGTGCTTCAACTCTGGGGGCTTGCACAAGTAACTTCAGGAAGAAGTCTCCTCATAGCTGTGTAACTCTGTACATATCAAGTATAATTTAGGAATTGTGCAATACTCATTTCTTTATGATGGCTGTCTTCCTAAGAGTCTTGACAATCCTGCTGGCATTCAGGATCAGTTTGCAGAAGCCAGCTTTGGAGACAGAATTAAAAGTGTTTAAAAGCTATAGTAAGCTGAGTGTTGCTGTTTAAAAAGGTAAGTATCTAACTTCTGGATTTATGTTTTTATTTTATTTTTTGAGTAGTGTAACCCAAAGGAAGCTAATGCTTGTGCATTCTACTTTAGATAACTTGGAGAACGGAGAGGGGCATGAACATGCTGTTCATCCGGTAGAACTGGTTCCTAGGAGATCTGATCTTCCTTACAGGTATGTGCCAAATATGTTTGTCCTGAAAGAAAAAACCTTCACCCTGTAGCTGCCAACTTATTGTTAACAAATACACTTAGTACTGCAAAACCAACTGCTCATCAGAATACTTCTGCATATGTTTGGAAAGACAAATGCAAAAAACCTACAACTGCCTTTTTTGCATAGTTTCATACACTGAACTTTCCTAATTATCTTGAGGAAATCACTTCCTCATGTCAAATAACAGACTTGGCTTCCTGGTTTTGAAAATAGGTTTTATGTTGGTTTTTATGTTATTCTTTTACTATATTCTCCATGGCCTTTTAATTTGGAGTTTTTGTGTGCTTGCTTAAATCAGACTCCCAGGAGATACATTAAAGGATTGTTCAACATATTTTGATTAAATATGGGTGAATAGGATAACAATTCTAGTTTCTGGAATATTTTTTCTTAAGTTTTGAATTCAGGATTTTGTTTTCATATATTGATTTTACTGTGCTTTTATGACTAGAGTGGAAGTCAGTCCTCCAGCTCAAGTGAATACTTTGAGCAGTATGTTGCCTTCAGCCACTGTGCCAGAATCCATGACAATTAGTAAGTACTTCCTTGATGTATCTAGATTGATAGAAATAGCTTTGAGAGTCCTGTAACTCATTCTATTTTTGTTTCAATAAAATCTGCTTAGAGAGTCTTGGAGCACTTAATTTGTGATGTGCTGGTCATGTTAGTGATAACTGCTCTAAAATGTTTGTATTGGCAGGTTATGCTTCATTGCAGCTCATATATCCTTATATTATATGTGGCCTCAGTAGTTAAATGAAAAATAAGGATTTGATTAACAGTAAATTTCTACAAGTTCTGAACACATTGAGGGTTAGTTCTGATGTAGTCTTGCTTATTTGGCCTGTTTTCATTAATGGCTAGTCAGAAACAAACAAACCAACCCCACTCTTTCTCTGCTTTTGATAGGAAAATCTGCTCCAAACATGAATGTGGACTTTCACAAAAACTTGAGTTAAGATTGAGGGGGAGGTCAGTCATGTTTCAGTGGAATTAAGAGTAGAGCTAGACAGGATAAAATAGTCTTTGCTGCAGAGGTAGATTAATAGAAGCACAGGCAGTTTGTTTATCACATATTTGATCTTTTTTCTCTGCATACACTTGTAGAACAAAGACTTAGTTCTTAAACTGAATGTCTAAGCTTGTAAGCCAGTATGTGTTTATGTTCCTTAGTGTACAGAATGTTCTGTAACTGAACTGGCTTTGTTCCTAAAGCTCTTGGGTGTGTGTTTGTTTCTTCTTATAAATTTCAATATGTACAAGTTTTAAATTATGACATTTGGGAAGTTAGAAGTGATGCAGCCAAGATTCTTTTCTGCAATTGATTAATGCAATCATCAAAATGAATGAAATCTTAAGGTATTCTAATCTCATTTTTCTAAAGTTATATTCAAATGCTGTATCAGCCTGTGTTAAAGGAGATAAAACAAGCATTTTCACTGGGCAGTGTTTCAGGCTCTGGCACTGGTTTGCTGACTGAGCTTTACAAAGCTGAAAAATCCTTTCTTGCTTAGTACATCAGGAAGTGGCAAACTAGTTTGGGACTCCTAGGAGCCGTAATTGAAGTGTGGAATGGTCTTACTCTTATTACCTACAGTGATACTTTGGTCACTTGGTATTTTCTGCTAATGTTATCCCTACAACATCTTTTTGTTCTTATTTATTTCTCAGAGAATTGCACGGGGCAGTTTTCTGCTGCCCTTTGCACTCTGTTATTCTGCTATTTGTAGGGGAGTCAGGTACCAGCAGGGGCCGCAGTTGGTCTCTTTCAGTTGCTCAGTTATTTCCCAGTGTAGGTAAGAGCTATAAAATAGAAAGAAAATCTGGAGGTTTTCAATTCTCAATACTTAGCAATTTGTAAATGGAATGAAAACACAGGATCAACAGAAATGTGCACACTATCATTAGTTTCCCAGTTCAGAGAAGGCTTTGGTGAAAGGAAGGGTGGGAAGCATGTCAAACCCATCTATAAAGCCAGTAGAACACCTAGTAAATAATCATAATTATAATTAAAATTCAGCTGACTATACATTTATAGAATTAGTGATTACCTCTATAATAGATGATCCTGGGTATGTTGAATAAAAATGCTTTTTTCAAGTTTGCTGTTATTGGTTGTAGATTCTCTACAGGAGGAATTCAGTGCTATGACAAAGTCAGACATTGAAGCTCTTTCTCTCTGTTGCAATTAGCAGAAGAATTATTAAATGCTGAGGCTTATAGCTTGGTTGCATAGCAACTGATTCTAACACATCAGGCAAGAAAAATGGAATGCAGTAGGGCAGTGAGAAAAGCTGCAAGGTCTCCAGTGACTGGATTTTTGTGTTTCTTACTTTTGAAGATAAAAACCTGAAATGGATTTTTAAAAAATTATATTATTTTCCTGCTTTTGTTCTAACCTATTAGGATAGTACTAAACTTTTCTTTCTTCTTTTGATATGCAGCCTATTAAGTTAGGAGAAGCTGTAATTTCAAATTTCTGCCATTTTTAATTATTTTCCTGAATTATGTCCCATGCATTTGTAAGGTATAGGTTAACTTAGCCACAGATACATCTCAAAAAATACTGATACCACTCAAGAGAAATCCACAGAGCTTTGCTGTTTATGTCAGGCATAATTTGAAAACTGGCCCTGCTGTGCAGATTGTTTTGTCATAACCAAATTTATAAAGAGTTAAGCTGGTCAGAAATTTTCTATTTATGCATCTACTCTACTATGTAATTTCAGTTTTTAAAAAAGTTGTCTTTGTCTTATTGTACTTGAATCACAAACAACACTGTTTCAAGAGTTGCTATTGGAAGATTGTATTTTCAGCATTGTTTTTCACCAGAACAATCTGTTCTACCAGCACAAGTCTCTCCATTTTGTTTTTGCAATAGAAAAAAGAATAAGTTGCAAAACTTTCACTTTAGAAGCACACTACTTGTGTTCTTCTTTATAAGGTTTTCTTATTATAGTACTATTTTTAGGAAATAATTGGTAATTTACTTTTTTCATTAGAATTTTCTTCAGTTTTTAAAATTGGGCTTCACCACAAAGGTTAGGAAAGGTTGTAACACTGTATATCATTCCATGCTTTTTCATATATTCTTGAGAAATCCTTGAGCTTTTCATGATCACTGAAGAGCTTTACTGAGTAATTAAACCTCCATGTGATATTTTTATCCTGGTTGTGTAAGTGAATAAGGTGTATGTTCTTGTACTTTCTGTGTCCTCCGAATAGCTGCTGACCTGTTCTGCAGCCCAGCTGCCCCAGGTCACTGGCAGGTGCTAAATTCCTATGTTTTCTTTGGAAGCACAGCTGTGAAGGGAGGGTGTTTGTGTTTCATCAGGGAGAGGAAAGCTGCAGTTTACTTTACAGACTTTGTTTTCACCTGGACTCTTTTATGCAGTAGAAGGGCAACACAATTTGTTTCCTGCTAAAATTTGCCCTGTGAATAGTGACATGACAGGATAATATTTACAAGGTTTTTGAGCACTAAATTAAGCCTTAAAACACAGTGTTCATGTAGGCAGCTTAGGGAGCATCAAGCTCTTAAGTCTTTAAAGGTCAGACTTCTGATTTAAGCTGTATCTAGTCTGCTGGAAGTTGGAAGTCTTATTTGTCTCTGAAAATATCTGTGTAAATTTTCACTCATGAAAATAAAAAAAAAAAAAATTCCTGTAAACTGTTCCCAGCCCACCCTGATACTCTATCTGCAGGATTGCAGAGGAGGCTGCATGACCTTGTGTACTCTGAGGGATGATTTCACTTACAGCTCATTCTTCACAACAGGTGATTGCAAATCATACTGCTCCAATATTTGGCTAAATAGCACCAGAGTTGTGAAACATTTGAATTTTCTGGAGGTTGCTGGAAACTGGCAGGTGTTTCTCAAAGTATTATATATTTCATGCTCTGTGACCCTATGAAAGCTTTCTAGAAGCTAGATTTTGCATGAAGTATGGAATGGAATTAAAAATGTTTTAGAGCAAATACTCACTTCATGAGTAATTAGGCACCACAGATTAATTTCAGCAATTAAAGTATGTTGCTAGTTTTCAAAAAAGTGAGGTACACTATGAAAAATTTAGTTTAGTACATTCCTTGATTTTTTTGTATTATGTTTTCTTTTTTTCTGATAACGAATGGTTTGATGGTTTGGAATTGTTTGTACATGGGAATTCTTTTTTTAAGAAGTCATTGCAAAACTAGGAACCTCTTAGGAAAACATCACTAGTTATCATCTTAACCTGAGTTCCACAAAGACAGAGATATCACTTCACTTTTAGATATGTTGGTGTTGAATACTGATCTGTAATAACAGTAGTGTATTGCCTTTCATTAATGTTACTTTACAGAACTTAAATGTCATCAAGCACAAAACAGCTCAGAAGTAGCACATAAAGTCCAATATCAAACACTTTTCTTAAGTAGGAATACTTGCCCATCCTCCCACTGTTTTATTAAAAAAGGAAAGAAAAAAAAAAGGGAGGGAGAAAGATGAGGTTGCACAGTTCAGAAGTCAGAAAATGCCAAATTTATGGTTGCTGCTACAACCCTGACATTTTTTTAAATTTATTCCCTTTTCTAACCCACACAATGTATGAGACATAAGACTGCTGGAAAAATTAGGTTGTGATCATACACTCATCTTGGAGGCAAGTGTAACAGACACACAAAAGCTCATGAACTGGGGATGTTCTGGCAGGTTTGAAGGGAACCTGCTGCAGTGTATGATACTGGATTTTCTTTGCATTCAGCTGACTGCTCTGACATGCTGCTGAAATTTTTCAGGAAGCGTAAGTGAAAGTAAGAAACTAAAATTTTTGAAAGTTTTAAATATTATACCTGAATTAAATAAGATGGTTTCCTTTTAGTTCTACTCTGTTTCTTGTTTCAAAGGATCATGACATTAAGGTTTCTGATTTTTTTTCTTGGTAAATTTTTACTCATTTAATTACACTAATAATGTTTTACTTTTTTGTGTTTACTATGGATAGAGAGGCTAAAGAAGTGTTGATTATAAACTGTACAATTCTTGTGTTTGTTTTGAGTAATTTATAGCAAATATGGCTCCTTAATACTCATCAATCCAAGAAGACACAGCAGAGCTATAGCCGTGGAGCAATCTTGCTGGGCTGGACCAACCTTCTTGGAATTCTGGTCTCTTATCCCAGACTGGTGGTTTGTGTTGATGCTTTCATCCCACACCTCCACTGGTGCCTGTAATTGAGATAAATTAGCAAGAAATACTGAGTATGGAATGTGTTTGCATTTGTGGTCCTAAATTAAGCATTGATTTTTGCCCTTTATGTGATAATGAAATTTGGAATTTCTGCTTTGTTGTGTCTCTGTAGTATTGTCAATTCCATGACTTTCAGAAAAAAGAGGTAAATGGAAATAAATAAGCAATTTAAAGTCTTCTATTTCAAGAGGCTTTTTTTCTTCCTCTTCTGTGCAAACTATGGTCTTTAGCAGGATCTTGCTTTTGTGCTCTGCTTCTGTGTGTTTGTGTGGGAGAGGGGAGCAAGAGAAGATGGGATTTCAGGTCTTAACTCATGCAGAAGGTTCTGGATGGAATAAGGAAAAGAAGATTAAGTTATTATGTAAGTTAAGGTTACAGTCTGAATAGGCTGGTAAATTGAAATAATGAAGCCAATTATAAACGTTAATAAATCAGTACACATTAAAGACAGTACACACAGAGGCAATTGCTGCAGAGTGGGCACCCTGTGCAAGTGCAGAGCCGTGTCTGAGCAGCACCAGCTTTAATTTATTCAGAGCTAGAGACATAACAGCAGCTACTTGTTGATCATGCACTATCATGTTTTAATGGCACACTTAAAATATTTAAAATGCCATCGGCTTGATGCGTCCTTGAGGATTCTGAATTCAACATTATGGTTCAAGATTGTTATTTGTAATGGAGTGATACTGTACAGAAAGCTTACTGTGGGTCCTTTTGCTTGTGTTGTTTACTTGTATGATGCTCTAACATTGGATTATTGCATTTTCCTCATCCATAGAGCAATTGTTTATTTCACAGATAGGCTGGTGGATTGTGGTCTCTTGTGCTAGTATTTAATACCCAGAAATTTCACAGTTTCACTTTGGTTTTTCTACAAGATTTGGATTTTTTTTTTTTTTTAAATTTAGGATTGCATAAAATATGCTAAGTTACTGTAGAAAACTAATTATTCTTTCTATGCTGAATTAATGAAGTGCAAACTCCCTCTAATGACCTACTGAAATGTGTCTTGCTAATGTCATTTAGCTCTTAAAGTTTAATATGGGTATTATGGAATGGGTAGAAAATTATCTACTGATCATCTACTTTCTGCCTGGCCAAAGATGCAGGAATGTTTTGGGAAAAAAATCTAGCATGAAGAAATTTGTGTTGGCTGATTTCAAATGGTAGGAGAACTCTGCTGAACCCTGCAGTCCTGCAAGGGTTGCATTTATCTGCAGATTACCAAGGCCAGACTGGAATCATAATGTCTGCAGCTCTCACTGTCAACATTTGGTTGGCATAATAAAATCTTTTGCATTTTATCCACTACTAGAGTTTGTCAGACTCCATCTGGCCCATAGGAAAATGTTAATTTTTTTTTTAAATGGGCAAAAACTTCTGTAACTATAGAAAGTATTAAGAAAGATACAGGTGAAAGATACTGTGTACTGAATGTAAAGGGGGAAAAAAGTTGTCCAATGGCTTTGCTTGCTTGAAGAAATCAAGTAATACCAGTTCTGTTAGTCTGTTTTCAGTAAAAGCACACTGAAATTTACTGGCATCTGCATTGAATACTTGCAGAACAGAGTTGGCTGATTTATTATATATAAACATTTCCCTTGAACATTGGGAGGCATGGTTTAATATAATTGTGTCCTTGTAGCACTTATAAAATTATTGATTAACATATGTGAAATTGTTAATGAAATTGTTGGAGCTGACACTTTTCAGTATGGTATTTGGCTGTTCTGGTATCATGTTAAACCTAACCCAAAGGAAATCTTTCAAAATTCTAAAATTCTGTTGGTTGTTCTTTTAAAAATTTTTATTCTTGATTTAATGACAGAAAGTATTTTTATGGTATTTGTAAAAAAAATAGAAAGGATTTTATAGGAAATGATGAGGTTCAGAAATCTCATCTTTAGAGCTGAACTTGAGAAACAACAATGCCATGAGGAAGCAATGACATTATCTCTACTCCCATCTCCCTGTAGCAGTTATTTCCTGTGTCAGGATTTACAGCCAGGAGAAGCAGCAATTTGGGGAAGCTGAACAAGTAAAAGTGTATCTCATTAATAGGCATGTGGTGAAAAGGTGCTTTCTGCCCTACATCTGTGAAAACAAAACAGCTGCAACCACGGGCACACTCGTAAACATTTGTGTTAAAGCCAGATGCAGACTAATTTGACTTGATCAATACTTGTGATGTGGTGTTAAATAACACTGCTTTTGAAAGATTGCTCAAATTAGTGATGAGATTAAGAGCATTTTTATGTGCTTTCCTGAATAGCAAATGGTGTTGGCATCATCTTAAGTGTGTTGCCTGTGTACATGGCTTCTAGATCTGAAATGAGCAAAAATGGATGCAGACATTAATCCTTTTTGTTCCTTCTTCTTAGATGAACTTCGTCAAGCTATCGTGGCCATGATGAATAGAAAGGATGAGCTGGAAGAACAGAATAGGTAGTTTTGTGTTTTTTAGTCAAGAGAGACTGTAATTAAAAAAAAATACCTGTTCTCTAAAACAAGCTGTTCTTTCTGTAAAGCTATGCATAATATTTCTGTAACCTTTTTGATGTATATATTATTTTTTCTGTGAAAGGTTAACTTATTATTTCTGTTTTTTCTCTTCTGGTGAAGAAGCGATGTAGGATGGCTGACAATGTAATGCTGAAAGTGACTTTCGTTTCTGACTGTCTTTGTGTTCACTTGGGACACAGTGATGATGTAAATGGAGAAATTATCTGTTGCTTATATAAAATGCCATCAAACATACTTTGTATTTATTTAGTTTATTGAAACACATAGTTAGATGAATGAAAATACAAATGTATTCAATGCTTTAGTAGGGCTATTTTGGTAATTCATATTTTCCTACAGGTATTTTGGGTTTTTTAATGCTGAGCTTACCAACAGATCCTATTTTCCTTCCTCCTATTCTTCCCACTCCCATAATTGCAAGTTATTGCCTCATTCAGCTTTGTGGGCTTTTTTTGGCAGAAGGACCAGGATGCTTTGGGTTTTACCATTATGCATCATGCTGACCTTTGCTATCTCATCAAGGGTTTTTACACAGAGGTCTGTGGCAGTGCACTTGGCAGAGACAAGAGCCCTGCCTGTCTTACTATAAATATATTGCTTATAGATTATTCCCAAGATGTATGGATTTGCACTGAAGTACTGAAAACAGCTCACCAGCTTTTTAAAAAACCAAATTCTTTCTGCATGCTGATACAGTAGATCCCATAAGAAGTTGTGCTTTGGGTTTGTTGACAGGATAGTAATACAAATTAATAGTAAACATTTGCAACTGCTTTTTCCTTGTAGCTTTTTTTATCTTTGTATAATCAAATCAGGTGAATTTATTAAATTGAATAATGAAATTTTTGGATTACATCAGTGGTATCACTCCTCTGTGATTCTTGGAGTATACTCTAATTAGCAGGTAGTGTGGGCAGTGTCCTAAAGAGAGGCTGCTGCCTTCTTGCAGATCCCTGAGGAACCTGCTGGATGCAGAGATGGAGCATTCTGCAGCACTGAGGCAGGAGATGGAGAACTGCAGGAGGAAGGTGGCAGAGCAGGAAGAGCGACATGCCACCAAAGTCCAAGCCTTGGCACGGTAAGAACTGCTAAAAATGTCTCCAAGTAACTGCAGGGGAACAAGGGAATAACAGAGTCTGCATAGAAGGGAAATAATTTTCAAGTAGCTAAATTTGCAGAAGAACAGAAGTGATTTAGGACTAAAGTCCTATGGTAAGCAATAGCTGCTGCTAAACATTATCACAAGCAAGTACCAAGTTCTGAAGTGGTGCAGCTGTTTTTCCCACAGCTCCAGGAAGGTCAGCTGGAACAGGTTTCTCTGGACCATTTCCAGTCAGGTTTTGAATATCTGCACAGATGGAGACTCCCCAGTCCCTTTGGGCAGCACTGTTGGCAGTGCTGTTCCTAGTGAGGCCCAGGCTGCTCTTGGCTTGCTTTGCCATGGAGGGGGTGTTAAAGGCTCATGCTCAGCTGCCTTTCCCCCAGGGCTCCCAGGTCCTCCTCCACAGAGCTGTTTTCCAGCCCTCCAGCATTGCCTGGATGTCCTGAGCTCTTTTTCCCCAAATGCAGTACTCTGCATTTACCCTTGCTGAACTTCACAGACATTTTCTGAGTCCAGTTCTCCAGCCTGTCCCTGTCCCCCTGGGTGGCAGCACAGCCACGCAGTGTCTCTGCTCCTCAGTTTTGTGTTGTCTGTGACCTTGCTGAGGGTGTGCTCTGGCCCAGCATCCAGGTGATGGTAGGGTGTTAAACAGCGTTGGCCCCAGTATTGAGTCGCCTCCAGCTTGACTTTGTGCTATAGTGAAATAGAAAGAGCTTTAACCCTCTCCTTGTCTAAATGGGATTCAGCTTCAGAAAGACTTTTGAAGGTAAATGCTGCTGTAATAGTGTGATTTGCTTCTAACAATTCAAAATAAGCTCTAGAGTAACCATGATCTGTAAGATCTTGGGGGTGATTCATGTGTATAGTAAACAACAAACAATCCAAGAGTTAAATAATTTGCCTTACCCAGAGAGAGGTGTTTGTTTTCTGCATGCACAGGCAGAGTGTGTTTAGTGTCAATCACCAAGTACCACAGCTGAGATTCCTTTAAGCTTTTTATTGCTTATTTGAAAATGATAAATATAAAGCTTTCTTAAAAATAAAGGTATTTAGGACACTGCTAATTCTGCTTTTGATGACACATCAAACCAAAAGACTTGCTTTGAGGGAGGGAGAGATGTGAATAAGTGGGTTTGACATTCATGTGCTGTAAGGCAGTAGAGACAATGCAAATACTTCATCATTTAATATTCATGTTTCAGGTTATAGGAGTTGTATATTCATATTTCTTTGACTCACTTCCCCCACAATTTTAGAATTTGCAGTGACATATGGGTGAATCAGATATTTGTCATGCACATACCTCTTTAAAGAATAGATAAGGAGCTTTTATAACCAGACCTGAAGAGATGCTCACTTAGACTAATGAGGTATTTTTAAATAAGTCTGTGTAATTCCTCTTATTGCTATATGGATGTGTTGTGTTGATTGCTCTTCTGAAAGTCAGTTTGCCTTGTCATGTGATAAAAACAGTGTTGGGAGCTGCTGAGGCATGATAAATTCATGTGTCACCAGTTACTTTGGACTTGGAAGACATTTCTTTAATGATTCATAGCAACTCATTTTCTAACATCCTAACACAAGAAACTTTGCATGTAGTTTCTTTGGAATGTAGGTTTTTCTTCTAAATTTTTATTGGTTCACTTTGTATGCTGTAGGTGATGCTGCTGCAATAATAAGAGTAGTAAATTTTTAAAATAAATAGTGCTTTAAACCAAGAAGTTGAGCAAGCTGAATAATCAAAAGAATTTGAAGTAACAGAAAGTTTGGAATTGCTTTTTCAGTGCTGCATAATACACTAGGTGAGCAAGAGGAAACTAAGTTTGATATTTTGAAGTAGTGAAATCTCACTGTTTCCCTTGAAAACAATTGATCACATGACCAGAGTAGAAAATTTTCCTCACTTGTGATGTTCTGATTATTTTAAGGCAAGGGAAATCATTCAGTAACAATCTGACTGTTGTGATTTGGTGAATGAATATTTTTCAGATTATGAGAGCTGATATTTATGTGTGTCCCCAAAGCTCTTTTGAAGAATTTGACATAAATAGCTTCCTGAAGGCTTTGAGAACACAAATTTCAGTGACACATCAGTCAGTGCTGAAATGATGGCTTCTGGAAATCTGCAATGATTCAGCTGCTCTCCTGGACACTCCCAAGAGTCTCTGGCCTCCCAGACAAAATCTAGTTTACTGAGAGACATTTTCCCAGGTTTCCCATTTTCTCTTTAAAAAATGGAAGAAGTCTTAGGTGAGCTTAGTTTCAAGTAGTGGTAATCTCATTGTTCCATGTGAAATACTTGAATAACTCTTTCATAACAGTTGCTATATTGTTCCAAAAGGAGCAGGCTCAGGTTCAATCCATTTGGTAGTCTTCTGATGGAATATACTCAGTAGTCTCTCTAGTATAACGTTGTCAGTTGCTCTTTTTTGGTTTTGGTTTTTTTTGGGGTTTTTTTTGGTTGTTTTGTTTTGTTTTTGTTTTTTTCTTGTCAATGAGCCTTTCTCAAATTGCATGGAGATATTGTGCCAGTGGCTTCTTGGCAATACTAAAGTTTTTAAATTGAGATTCTTCTTTTCAGTGTGGAATACTCTTACATCCCTTTGCAAGGCAAAGGAATTTATTGAAGTTGACTGTGAAATTGGATAATCTCAGATTGCATATTCTTAGACTATATTCAGCAGTGATGGAGGAAAGCATATTACAAAGGACAGGCTTTGTAGCAAGAAAAGCAGATAGAGAAGATGAAAATGCACTGTGTGGGGAAATGGGGGATGAGAATTTGTCTCTACTTTATCTTGCACTTCTACATACCTCCTGTTTACTGTAGATTCTGTAACCTGATATGCCTCCTGTATCTACTGTCTGTGTTACTTAAACTACATTGCTTTTGGATTTGGCATTTTCTGTTACTCTGTTTTGCAGCACTTCTCTCACAGCCATAGCCCTTCAGTGATGGGTGAACTGATGTATGGTACATCTTGAAATGGTTCCATCACTTCCCTATGGCAGCTTCTTAGAGAGAGGAAAAATATCTCTTGTTCCTGCTTGTGAAAACTAATTTGAATATTCCTACATTAAATGACTTTTTCTTCCTGCTTAGTTAGTTGGTGTCATGTCAAAAGTCATCAGTAGCTCCTAGACATGAAAAAAACCACTGGAAGTCAGCCCATTTAGTAAGGGACAAAGGAGTTCCCAGAGGGAGCAGGAGGAAGAAGTGGATGAGGAAGAATATTTGGCAGCAGGGCATCAGTGAGGGCAGGAGGAGGAGAAGCAGCTGTAGCATGAGGAGGAGAAAGGAGAAGAACTAAACAAGGTGAAAACCACCCAGCCTCCATCTCTGAGGGAGCCCCCAGCCAGGGGGAAGGTTTAGGTGATGGCCCTCGAGCAGCCCCAGCCTGCGACAAGCAGTTCAGTTTAGCACATTGTTCCTCATTGAAGTGTTTTCTGGAGATTGGTTTTATTATATGATCTCATTATATTGTATACAGTTCATTGTACAGTTTATTATATAATCTCATTATGTTGTATGCAGTTCAACTTCTCTTGAACTTGTATTGAAACTTCTGTTTCCATGAGTAACAGTTCTCAGTTTCCTTATTTAATTGTATTTGATGGCAACTGACTGTGATCTTGCATCTCCTCATAGTAGAATCATTCCGGTTAGAAGGCATCTCTGGAGGTCCTCTGGCTCAGCCTCTGCTTCAGATTCTACATAATGTTGCAGGACAGTGTTTATTTCAATTTATTCCTAATTCCTGCAGGTTCTTTTATTGTTTGGATTTTGGTACCTTTATAGTATTTCCTAAAAACCTTAATGTTTTTATCAAAACACAGACATCCGCTGGATTCTTGTAGTTTGTTTGGTTTTGTTTTATTTCATTTTTCCCAATGCTGAATTTAGGACTGAGACATCTTTCTGGAGTAAACTTCACAGAAAGCACTTGCAAGAGTCTGGTGTTTGAGCCAAAAATTAATTACATTCAGGCCACTATACTTGAGATACATGAGAAATTGCTCTTTTTCAAATTCTTTTCTTACCATGCTCATTTTACAGAAGCCCTAGAGAATTTTTATATCGTTTTTAAGAAGCAGATGTGTGGTGGAGTTTTGTTAGGGCTTGTTTCTTTCTTCAGGTATAAGAAAATAAATCTTGTAAGGCCTCTTTGTCTGCAACAAAAACTGTATGCTCTATGTTCATTCACTGGATGCAAAACAGGCAAGTATGTGCTTCCTAAACACAAGCTTGTTTTTTGCTGCTAAAAAATTTTACCATTCTGGCTGAAGTTCTGATTTTGTTTCAGACAGAGTTTCCTTAAATGCTAATTTTAAAATAATAAAATAGAGAGGAATTATTTTTTGATTCAAAATTAGGCATGGAATTGAAGGTATTTGACAACTTATATTTATTATATAATTGATCATTCCTGTATATGTGCTGTGAAGCCTAATCAACAACACTTACTAGAGCTTTGCTATTTGAGCAAAAAGAGTAATTTGTAGGAATCCTACCATGTCATCCTCTATCATTGTCATTTTCCCCTATATCAGCACATATTACATCTGTCTTTCAGTTTATTAAATGGAAGAAGTGATCAGGCAGGGAAGTTTGGTATAATTGAGGTTTTGGAGAAGGATCTGCTTTTAGTGGTTCATTTCTGCTGTTGTTTTGCTGGCTATTTCAGCTTTATTTTTTTATTTTATTTTTTTTCCTTTCCATCCCCTTCAACTTGTACTTGCAGTCCTATTGCTCATTCTTCAGCACTAAATTTGGAACTATTTGGAGGACTTTAAAGATGCTGAAAATATTGTGTTGACCTCTGGGCTCATAACAGGTGAACAGTTCTGCTTCAGGTTGGGTGCTTTAGTTTGGATACATTGCAGAAATACAGCAGAAGTATGCATATAGAAGTATTTAACATCCTTTATTCTGCAGATCTGAGCTGTAACTCCTGGGCAGGAATTTGTCTTCCTGTGAAATGCTTGTTAGGAATATATCTGATAAAATACCTCTTGAATTCATTAAAGACTTTTCAGTGAGTGCTTACTAAGTGTTTTTTAAAAATGCCCTGTTTGAACTCTATAAATTCCTACACATCAGGATGGGCCCTCTTTGGAATCCAGCTAAATCATAGTAATGAGCAACAGATGTCAAAGAATAAGCAATAACCTGATAGAGGCAAATTAGAAAATTGTGACTGGGCCATAGTATCCTGCTTTGAATTTCAGTATGGTATCAAAAACCTTAAATGAATTCAAGTCTTTTTCAACTTCATCTTTACTGTATCAACTCTAAGTCAATTTTAAGACAAAGTAGTAAAACCCAGATTTTTTTAAATGCTGTCACAGTTCTGACAGAAGGCACTGAGTCTATTCTCATATGTAGAAATGAGGTGATAGAGTTATTTCATGAGAATCCTTAATATATTGTAACTGTACATAGTTATTTTCTTGCAGACATTCTTACAATTCTGGTGAGAAACCTTTTTTAGTTTTGTTCAGTTGTCATAGAATTTTTTTTTTTTTTTTGTGAATCAGTCATTTAAGTTTGTTTTAATACAGTATATAGGATTAAACTGTGTTTTTTATGCTTTTTACCCTTACCCTGAATGTCAGTATCTGTCTCTGGTGGAAAAAATGATTTGTTCTTTGTAGTCTCAGAAATGAAAAATATCATCAAATGCATAAAATCATCAAGGACTCTTAAAATTCGATTGCCAAGCAATCAATAGCTTCTCAATTATTTAGCAGCCTCCTACTAAAATGCTGAATAAAATTGAGGTTATAAAGTTCAGCAAGCTGACTTGAAATCCATAGGAATGGGAATATTGTGCCAGTCAGGGCTCCTTTTAGCAGCAGTGTAGCTTTGCTCACAGCAGCAGTTTGTGTGTGTATTTATATAAAATGTGTGTATTTTATGTGTGTGTGTATATCTAGTATGATAAGGACCATGAGACGTACTTGCATGTTTTTTTTGAATATTTCTAATTCTTAAATAAATTTCCATGAATAAAATGCCCTTTTTTTTGGTATATCATCTATTTACAGCTTTCTGTGCTGTGTTCCATGTCCAGGTTTTGTTGTGCCTGGAGCACGGCCTTGCCAGCCCAAATTCCCTCCTCTCTCTAACACTTGTGGGGTTCTTGTGTGTTGTGCTGCATTTGTGGCACCTACATACTTCTACCTCAGTATTATCTTAAAGAAAAATAAAACTTGTTTGAATTCACAGTCTGGCAACACATTTTAGTTATGCTTCTTTGGTATAAACTTCTCTGTTGTACTTGCTTATTGAATGGGCTTAGACTGATAATTGAATTTTCAGACATGTGATTTGTCAGCTTTGTTTAAAATCAATCAGTTGGAGCCCTTTTTATTACCCCCAAATATAAGCTAAGGTGCTTAATGTTGTTAAGTGGAGCCATGGTAGTACCTGGTTTGAATGCTTGTACACTGCAAAGAGAAATGAGACAGGCACAGGCACTGAAGTGTGACAGCTGAAGGGATTACCTCGATTTCTTGTCTTATGCTTTTCATTTAGGAGTGGTTTGTTGAAACCTTTGCCTCGAATATTGTTGCTGAAGTGCTGCCATTTTCTTACAATGATAAAGCCTGTTTCTACAGCTGAATTTTTATTTGATTGCAATTAGATGCAATTTAGTAAATTAATGATCTCATTTTATATTGGCCATTCTGAATTTCCTTGTGTAGCATCCCATCCTTATGTTTTAGTTGATTGTTGATTTAGATGGACTGTGTAGCTTGTTTGCCATCAATATAGCATAGTACAGAAAATCTAAATTAAACAATGAATGGAAAAGTTTTGATTATGAGATAATCTGTTTCACTGATGTGTTTATGTGGTCCTAGAAAACTAATTTTCCTGCTACTCTGCTGTTGATGTATTATTCAATTGTTTCCTTGCATCATGGTGATACAGCTTAGGGAAAGCTTATTATAACAGAGAGTCTGTTTGTTTCCATTGAAAAGGACTTTTCATTTATTTTGGGAAAACAATATTTATTTACTGTTTTTCTTTATCAATAGAGAAAATGAGGTGCTAAAAGTGCAGCTTAAGAAGTATGTAGGTGCTGTCCAGATGCTCAGAAGAGAAGGTCAAACAGTGGAAGGTAAGGAGAAAATGAAGGGGGGGAAAGAATCCATGCATTGGGTTTGTTTTTTCTGTGTGCTGCCATTCAGGGAATAATATCTTCCAATAGTGAAAATAACATATTTGATATGTTTTCCTTTTGAGAAAAATACAGATGTAGATTTTTGAACTCATTTTTTACTGAGCATTTTCTGGTAGATGAGGTGGTCTTACTTTTTTCTATAAGAAATTTTCCAGAAAAAGCTGTTTGATGAAAATTTAGCTTAAATAAAAATCTGTGAATTAATGTGATATTGGAATATAAAGAATAAATGTAGTATCTCTAGATTATATAGAGATTTCCAAAACTCTAGATTATATAGAATATTTGCAGACTGTTTGAAATAGACTCTGTACTGAGTAATAATGAACAGATTTTATATGTGAAAGAGAATGAGTGAAGTTATCAGCAGTTTTACCTTTTTGTCTTCTGTGGTCTGTGATAGAAGCATCCATGTGGGGCTGAATTGATGTCTTGATTCTGAATCTTCTGGTGGGACATGGATTTCCACTGGCTGCAGAAGGTGCTCAGAGAGCTGAGATGGGTTTTCAGAAATTAGCACCATCTAATTTTTTAAAATTGTGAATGTTTTGGTTGTATAAGTGGCTGTATGAATGAATACTACTGTTCTTCAGCGTTAGCCACTGCAGTTATCTGGAGTTTCAAAGCTTCATTCATCCCTAAAAGGATGTTTGTTAGTGAGAACACATGTTTTTACTTCCGACTTTGCTGGAGTGTAGTGATTCATATTAAGAATTATTCACAAAAACCATGGCTGAGGCTTCCTATAATAGCAGAAATTATCCTTCATTAGGTAGTGACAGTTTCCATGATGAGTGTAATTATAGGAAAAGGAAAAAAAATATTCCTAGGCTAGCTATATTCCCCCCTGTTAAAATTATGCAGATTAGTGAGTGATAAGAATAGAAACTGAGTAGGATGGTCAGATTTTATAGATGAAAAAGGGAGATGGAACAGCACCAACATTTCTAAAAATGAACACACGTGTGCTTTATGCTGGAAAGATACTTAATCAATCCACAGTAATTTTCTATAATATTTATCACTAGTGACCAGAGTAATTTTCAGCTACATACAATATTTGTAATAAATTTTTCTTACATTGTAACTTCACATGTTCAATTTTTATAAAAGTAATTTTTTTTTCCTTAGCTGCCATTGAAAATGTAGGTGAAATTTTGGTAGTGCTGTGGTCTCTGACTCAAAGTACATAAGCATGTAAATAATCCCTGAGCACTAGCTGCAAAAAAGAAGTGAAACAAAAGGAGTTTTTTCTTTTACCAGATTTATAAATCCATTGCACCCATGGTTCGTTTATGTAATGGGTAATTTTAATTATAATTAATCTTCTAAATGGTATGAAAACAAAAGTCTTAAATGTGTTGTAGATTTTAGAATACAAATTTTCTGTGACTTGGTTTTGAAAGAGAATAAATTGGGCTTCTGCTATTATTTTTGTCACTATAAATAATGAAGACTCTGTATGTTTTCTACAATAATCAGGTCAAATGCTATTGAGTATGGCTTTTAAACAGCTTCCTAAAATAATAAATGAAACTCAGCTTGATATTTTGCCTTGTGGAGACTTAAAAAGGCCAAAAACTCCACTCAGCAAATGTGATTATAAATAAATTACCCAAAAGTCAGAACTATCAGCTTTCAAAATGAGTGATCACTGCTGTAGCCTGAGCAGTTGGATATTGGTATTTAAATATTTAATAAATGAGCATCTTCATTTCTCAGTCTTCAGCAGGAGTTGGCTCTGTACCATTTTTTTTAAACCTGCTTAGATAGAATATTTATATAAAACTGCTGATCTTAAAAGTCTGGCTGAAGAATTTGAAGCAGCATTTGCAAGAAAAAGATCTTAAAATGGCTTTCAAACTCACTTAAATAATAATAAACTTCTAAATTCTTCCTCAAAGCAAAAATCAGTTTCCAGGCTCAACAATATTTAGCCAGATAAATTATGAGCTCTTCTATCTCCCTAATAATGGTTGTATATACAGTTCAGATTTTGAAGAATGTTGAAAGCATTTGTTCAACTCCTCTTCTATTAGGGCTTTACTTTTATGTGTTAACTTGTTTTCTTAGAAATTCATGAGCTATGAGGAAAAGTGGAATTGGATTTTGTGTAACTTGGAGGAGATTTACTTAGAATAGGCCTTAAAGTGATCTTCAAATACTTAAATGATGGCTGGGAACAGGAGTAGAATCATCTGTAATTTTCATTCACTACAGATAAAAGAAGTAATGGGCTGACATGGCAGGTGAAGGAAGTTTGATTAGCTATCACGAAAAACTTAGTGAGAAGAACACTTATATTTAAATAGGTTATGCAGGGAAGCATGATATCTCCCTTCTTGGAAGATTTTAGGAAGAAATGAGACAATTAACTATCAGGAACAGAATAACTCCAGCTGATTCTGCTTGATGCAAAATCGTGAAATGCTGCATGAAGTATGGAATGTTCATTCTCAGCCCTGTTCTCTGTAATTTCTCTGATATGTAAGCAGTCTGTGCAAGTGATATCAAATGATGTTTTGGAAGCCCAGTGAAAAAAAAGGCTTAGAGAGAAACATAAGGTTAGTTTTAGAAGACTTGGGGCAGGACCTTCAGGTACTACAGATATTAGACAGCTATATCACACAACAACCAAATGCTTTTGGTTTACATTCTTTTCTGTTAAGATCCCAGTCTAAATATTTCTTACCAAAAAAGGTCCCTTCAGAATCTTTACTTTGGCACTTGTAATAGTGTTTAATATTATGGTCTGTTCTGATGTTTTTAATAACTGTTTCTTATAGAGCTGTTATTTCTAAAGAGGATGTCCTGGACGTTTATGGAATTCTACTTTTTAATTTGAGGTATCTCTTTGTTATAGTTCTGCCAAACATTTGGAGCACTGATGGTGAATTTACAATTCCAGAGCAAAAGCAAGTAGAAAACAATGAGGAACTGGCCAGCTCTTATGAAAGGAAATTGATTGAGGTAAAGTTTGTACTGCACAAATTTTATGGAATCCTAATTATAAAACAAGGTTTGAAGCTTAAATAGGTCTTTTACTTAATTGATATATTTTTTCTTCACGAATGTAAAATATAAATCTGATTTTTTTTCTTCAGAAATAAAAAACCTCAGATAGTACTTTTTCTAACAGGGGTACATTTTCATATGCTGATATTAACATGAAGGTTTTAATAAATAAGCAAGTTCCTTCAAGTTTTAACTGCTGGTGGTGAAGCTGAAATCATCACAGACAATAGATTTGAGGTTTTGTGTAAGTTACAGTACATAATTACAGGCATGGCTGTGTTGGCAGTTGAGCTTTATTTAAGATCATTGTGAAATCTGTAGCTTTTTCTGTGCTTTCGTGCTGGTTTCTGATTGCAGACCATGTTTCATTTTTGTATTGCTTATTGAATACTGCAGTAAGGAAATGGCTGGTAGAAGCTACTACTTCTGTTGATATGACCATGTTAGGAAAAGTTCCTAAGGCAAGATTTACTTTTAAGATTAATATAAAATTTATTAAAGGAAAAAAATAAAATAGATTAGGGTTTCATCCTAAATTTGAATACAAATTATTTTAAGAAAAAAAAGTAATGAAATGTAGTATCTAATACCCATATCTGCTATTAAATATTTAAAGAACATTTATATAAGAAGTAAAATAATTCTCTTCTTTAATAATGTCATTCTCTTTCCCAAAATACCCTGAAATTGGATAGCCACATTAACTGCTTAACATGAAGATGTCTAAAAATGCAGGTCATGGATCAAAGAGCTTCCTACAGTTCTTCTAAAACATGCATGCTTGGTAATCCTTTTCTCATAGGACCATGTGAAACTAATTCTCTCCCTAATGCTTACCTTTGGTTGAGTTCTTCTCACTCCTTTCCTCTGTTCTGTACCTTTCAAGAGAATATCCTGACTAAGAACCCAGATAAAACCTCCCTGTGCTGTGGAAGCCTCCTCAGCTGTACCACATTTGTTCTGTGTGCTCAGGAGTTTGGTGCTGACACTTCTGAGTTTGTGGCAGTGGCAGTGGTGACCCAGCTCTGGATGGAACCACAGAAAAGCTTTTTTGCCAGTGGCACAGGGAAAGAGGGGGGGCTGCATCTCTTTCACTTATTATTTCCAACAGTGTCCTCACATACTCCAAACAGGACATAACCCTTGTGACAGCCCTCTGAGCATGGCAGGCAGTGTCAATCTCAGTAAATGCTGGTGGGACTGGACACAACTGACAAAGACTGGGAATTATTGCAAACATGAACAAGAATTTCATGAAATGTGCACAGTTCCCAGGTTGTTTTGAGATGAAAGCTTCAGCTTATTTTCTGCTTGTTGGTTTTGAGGAAACCCAACCTGTGCTTACCTTGTGTAGTGAGAGTAGAAAACCAACCAAGCAATAATCCACACAGCAAAACCAAACCAAGCTGTCCTGGTTTAGGGCAAATTGTTGGAGGAAACTTTTGAAGTGGTCTTTTCTAGAAAGCAAATTCAAGCAGCTCCTCCTCCAACCAGTTTGGGAGGTAAACCTCCTTTGAGAAAAGTGGAAAAAAACGTTTGTTTAACAAGCAAAGTATTCACAGGCATAAAAAAAGGAATAATATTAAACAATGGAACTTCTTTTTCTTCCCCCTTGGCTCTCTGAACCAGTCCTAAAGGTGCAGAATTCAATATCCAGCATAAACAGAGCAGACAAATGAGGATACAAATGAGTGACTTCATAAAGTCACCCTAGGACACAAGCCCAAACCAAAGCAGCTCAATGCCCACCCTGTTCCTGTGTCTTTCAGGCTGTCTTGGACCAAATAACTTGTTTGCAGAAGGAAATTCTCTTCTTTCTGTGAAGAGAAAATGGAAGTTTTGAAGCAGAAAGCAAAGTTTGAGTATTTTATGACTGTATCAGTAGATTTTTTGGAACGATCTCTGCCATTTTGAGTTTTACTGTTTTTCACTTGTAGAAAAATTGAGTTGTTAACAGGATTCCTGCTCTGTTTTGCAGCCCTTTGGCCTTATTTCTTTTGAGAAAAAGATGTATAACAACATTGATTTTTGGAAAGGAAATCTTATGGGAAAAATACACCCATGCTTCCACTAAGAGCAAATAGAAGCAACTTCCAGTTCTGTCTAGAGTTTTTTGGGAAACACTTCGTTTTGCATTTTGTGACTATTGGGGAAAAAATGCCTATGCCTGACAAAAAGTCATTAATTCAGATGTGGCTTGTGCAAAAACTTCTATGAGGTCATGGCTGCAAACAATATTAAAAAAAATCTTGTGTTCCACTAAAACACTCTGTAAGAAAGTGACTGATTTTTTTTTTACTGTTGCAATTTTTTACTTATTTTATTTTACCTTTATTGTTGTACTGTTGTTACTTATCTTTTTCTCTATCTAGAAGTGTATCCTTCCAAGACAGATTGTGTTGTTAGATGCTTAGTGAAACATTCCTAGCCTGTTTTTTAGTTAACTGCTTGGTCCTTTGGTGTGAAACATGAAGTGATGCTGTCTTTGTCCTTTCTCTGGAGACTGCTCTCACCTGTGGCAGTGCTGGGCAGTGTAACTGCAGTGCTCTCAGGCACTTAGGTTTTCTTTTGACAGCTCTAAAGAGTTCTCTTAGTGTGGAACCTCAAGTGTTTACTTTAGCCTCACTCCACCTTCCTGAGAAGGGTTTGGGTTCTTTAAACTGTTTTCTCATATAGGAAAGAGCAAATCTAAATGATCCTCTGTCCAAGGGAAACTTAGCTTATATATATTTTATTTTTTTGCTTCAAGCATATTGTTATCAAGAAAAACAACGGTGAAGATGATTGAAGTCCCAGCAGGGAAATTTATTGCTTAAGCTTCAATGTGGATTGAGTAAAGGAAGATGTGACTTTATGAAAATGTAACTGACAGGAAATAATTATAAGGAGACCTCTTTGTTGTTTTAGCAGACTTTGATGCAGGAAAAATTAAAGGAACTTAAATTAATACTGTTATTCATTGCTCCTTTTGGTTTGCTGTGATGGTAATGCATTTTTCTTTGACAAGGGAAAATATTGAAGTAGTTAATTGCTAATTAGTGATACCTGCCAGATGTCCTTTTGATAATATAGAACAAGCGATTTGGTGTTTTATTTACTGTTAAATTTTCTTTTTATTATTTAACTTTGCTAGGGATACTTACAAATTTTTGCATTTCTTGTACTGTTTTGAGAGAGTTGCTGCATTTACATGTTAATTGAGTCTGCAAGTAGAAAGTTATTTCAAGGACATCCAAATCAGAGAGAGACAAAGTAGTCACATATCAGTCTGGATTTTGTTCTTCTGATAGACAGGCCCTGAAAAACCAAACATGTTTTCAAATATGCAAACTACTGAGATCCACTTGTAAATTTTTCTATTGCTTTTGATAACCAGCAGTATTGCAGCTTTTCTCTGTGAATTTGCAACTAGTGTGTGTGCTGGAATCTCTGTACTTGAAATGCAAGGAAGTTCTGTCTTACAGCCCAGGCTCTGTGGAATTAACAGTGACCTGTTAATATTAACCTGCTATTCTTAAATGTTACACCACCCACTTTAAATTGGAATTGGTGGTTAAGCTAGTATGGAAAATGATTTATCTAGAATTAATAGTATTATATTATTGTTTTCTCTAATCTATTGTTGATGTAGTTTAGCTCTTTTTTGCATATATGTTTCAGTGATGAATTACTGGGTTTGAAGGAATCCCTCTAATATAAAAAGAATGCTTGAAGTTCACCTTGTGAAAATTGTTTTTATTTTTTATTTATAATCAATGTTGTCAGATTCTGGCTTGTCAAATTGAGTTTGTTTTTTTTTTTTTTTTTTTGGTTTTTTTTTTTTTTTTGCTTTGATTCTGTGGAGGATGCAGTTTTGTGTGGAACAAAGCACAAAATTAAAAGCAGGCACTAAATTAAACTGCTTTATTTTGGGGAACTTCCCTGGGGAAGAGGGAGAAGGCAGAGTAATTCAAGAAAAGGAAATAGTGAAATTCACAGATAGTAATGAACTGCTTCCAGGAGGGAAACTATGAACTCTTGAGAGATTTGGCAGCAGTTCAAGTCTGTGTGCTATTGTTGAGATGTCTGGATTGAAATTCATGTTGTTCAGCTATGCTCTCATGCTGTAACCTTGCTGTCTCTGCTGTTCTCCAGCTCTGGGTGGGGGGTGAGGAGGAGGCATTCCAAGAGAGGCTGTAACAGGAACATGTTTAACCATGCTGCTGGGCCAGCCCACGGGGAGGGGCCCAGCAGTGCCCACCGTGCTCATCTGAGTACTGGAACTTTCCATCCCCCTCACTGCCCCAGCCCCTGGCATTCTCAGAACATCCTGCATCACCTCCTGCTCTCTTGACTTAAAGTGCAGAGCACAGCCCCAGCCCCACTCAGTGTCCAACGAGGCCACTCTGTTCACCTGTGAGAGCAACCTGTGCCACAGCCTGGCTTGTATTTAGACTCCTCCAACCTCTCACAGATTTGCCTGGAGTCATTGACTTCTAGGTCCATTCCTATTAAAACTCCAACTAAGGGTGAAGAATACATCACTTAGGAATTATTGACAAAGTTTAATGCAGTTTGTGCATTTTGCAGTACTCCCTGTTCAAAATATTGTGATTGGTTTGTACCTGTTGAGTGCTGCATTCATGAAAGAATTAAACTGAGAACAGAAGTCGATGGGTGTTTTATTAGAATCAGTTGTCATATGATTTCGAGTGATAAGAATAAAATTTGACATGAAGTTGTATTTTGTCCTATTCAATATCAAAACTGCATTCCAAGGCATGAATCAAAATTATAGCAATGTCTGTTCTTAATGATCAGTTCAGACTACCACATTAGCAGTACTTGGGGAGTAAAAAGAAATTGATATATGTGTAAGAAATTACATAGTGAGATTTTTTTTTTTGCTCAATTCAGATCACAGTTATCCCTTGACTTTTCTTTTCAGGTGGCTGAAATGCATGGGGAGCTAATTGAATTCAATGAGAGGCTGCACCGTGCTCTGATGGCCAAGGAAGCTCTGGTGTTCCAGATGAGACAAGAACTCATTGATCTGAGAGGCCCGGTGAGTGTTTGTTTATTGCACTGCAGAATATCCCTCTGGAGTAGCTCAAACATGCTCCTCATGATGAAATATCCATTAGCTTGTAAGAAATAACAGATCTGTGAAGAATTGGCTTTGAACAATTCCTTTCCTCTTAACTATTCCAGATTATGCTTTACATTTTACATTTTCCTTTTAAAGTAAATAAAATACCCTTTTATGTTTATTCTAGTTGTGAAGTTAGGTAAAAAGCTATTTCTGTTTTGTTCTAAATGCTCTTGCAATCTGGTTTTCTAACAACTGCTACTTCCTTTGGTTCTACAGGTATTAGTCCATCATTGCATCATTATGAACTTTTGTACTAATATCATGTTTTGTAAGAGCACAGCTGAAATAAAATGCTCTTGTGTCCTTCCCTTGATAGAATATTGGTTGTAAAAGAAAGTGATCAGTAGGTTTTATGTGCTTCATATTTTCCCATAAATGGCTTATACATGCAAAGTACTTTGTTTTAGCATCCTTTGCACATAAAGCTCTAATAATGGTGCTCTTCCCTGCATTTTCTGTATCTTTCAAAATTACATGCTTTTACAAACCCCAATTTGCTTCTTTACAAAACTGTAGCAAATTCTAACATAAAGGACTCACAAGGGTGACATGTTCACAATCTTCTTACAGAATTTTGTTTTTCTTTTATTGCTTGTCAGGAATAGTTTTATTGGCATTTATAGAATTGAATGTTGAATTGTAATTTCCTTATAATATTATGCTTTCTTAATTGAAAACATAATAGCCACTGTTTGGAAATTATTTCTGTTTTGTAAATAAAGGTCCCTGGAGATTTAAGTCAAACATCTGAAGATCAGAGTTTATCAGATTTTGAAATGTAAGTTTCATAATTCACAAATTTTTCTCTTCATACTGTCTCTGGGAAAGGAGAATAAGCAAAGAGATTCAATAATTTGCTTTCCATCTGTTATTTCCAATAACTGCACTCTTAGCTGTGGTGTTCCATTGTTAAAAAGTATGGAGAGCTGCACAGTCCATGCCCCAGTGTAGTTAATACTGCTGAACTCAAGGAGTTTAGATTTAGGAGGAGTCCCTTGGAGTGCTTTATAAGTGCCCTAGGTCTTGGTGTTCTGCCAAAGCACCAAGAAGTTCCTGCTTTTAGTTCTTTGGGTTTGAAGGGTGCTGGTTGCTATTCATCATGTGATGGACTTCCTCATTTACAAAATAGCTCCTAATCAATGCTCAAAAAAACCCCCAAACCCCCACTAAGAACCCACCCCAGATCATTTGGGGGTGTTGTGGTCTGGAATTTTGCCTTTAGTGGTCAAACTAATGAATCTTGTTTTTGTGGATGAGGGGTTGAAAATGTAGCTGATGTGTTTGAATAATAGAAACGTAGAGTGGATGGAAATGGCTTTTGCATAATTGTGCACTGCTCTTCTGTTATTTAATGAACTTTACCTGAGGTTTGTGGCTGAAAATGTTGAATTTGTTGAAGTGAATAATTTTTGCTTCATGTGTATAATCAAATGTTGTCAAATGCATGCTGTGAAAAAAACCCCAAACCGCAGAAAGCCTGCAGAAGGAATTGTTTCAGTTGGGTTAATTTTAAGGAACGTTTTTAGATTCAGAACATATGAAAAGTTCAGGCAGAACTCCAATTTTTCTGGTACTTCATTTGAAATTTTAAGTTGCTTTATTGATTACTTTGATCATTATTTAAGTCATTGTATGTAGTTGCTTTGCAATTCTTGTACATAAATATGATTCCCTATTTGAAGTTTTTCTCTCTCCTCCTCAGATCAAATCGTGCTCTTATTAATGTTTGGATTCCCTCAGTCTTCCTGCGTGGAAAAGCTGCCAATGCATTCCATGTTTACCAGGTAAGTGAGCCAGCTGAGCAGGGATTGTGTGTAGAAGTTTCTGACTGAAGTAGCACATGTTAATCATTTAAAGCTCTTTGTATAATTTCATTAGAGATGAGCAGCAGCAGTAACTTTATATATATTCATCCATAGGATCGTGTTGATTATTCAAATAGCATATTTTAAGGGTTGACTTGTAGTAGTTTAATACTTTAAAAGCATGCTAATAAGATGACTCCATTGGTCAGGGAGTGTAACAATTCAATATTAATCAGTAAAGCCTTCTTCAGTATGCATGTACGTGTTGTACTTCAGTTTTGGGGATAACAATGACCAGAAATGTTGCTTGACAGACAGACAGATGTGGTTTACTGTAGTAGCTCACTTGAAAACATCTTGAATAATGAAACAGTTCTTCACTGTGTGTTATTGAACATGTTCACATTGTGTTCTGCCTCAGGCAGGTCAGAATTTAGGGGTTTGTGCTCCAGCCTGACTTGTAGCTGAGGCATTGAAATTTTATACTGTTCCTTGATTGCTGGATTCTTGGTTTCAGAGCAGTGACCCCTCCATGGATAGAATGGCAGGGTGAACTTCAAACACTCCCTAATGTGCTGTCCTAGGCTGTTTGCATTTCTTTATTTGTGGATTGTTAGCAGCTGCAAAATTTCTCCACTTTTGTTTCAGCCACATGTACTTAGTTCAGAACAAGATTGCTGAAGCTTGTTAACATTCCTCTCACTCTGAATGATGTTGTTTTGTAGAATTTTGAATCATTTATGAAGTGTTGGCAGGTAGTTGAAAAACACAGGAAAATACCCACCTTTTGGCCAGTAAAAGACAATGAAAAATAAGACTTGAGGTAATGGAAAGAAAAGCCACCAGGATGGGAACAGTTAGTAATTTGTTCAGAAGCACTGAATAATCAATCAAATTGAGATGTACAGGTGTGTGAAAACCCAACTTGTTGACAAGTGTAATATTTTTGTCTTTCTGGCTTTCACTTATTTCTGCACTCTGCTGTCTGTGGCTCCAGATTCTCAAACCCAGACATAAGTCTGCCAACACAGAAATTCTTAAAAGCATCGAGATCTCACCCCACCTGTTCCTCTAATGGTGTTACAGCTCCTTGTCCACCAGAAGACCTCTGGTTTCTACTGCTTGTTTCCTGAGTAGCTCTGTGTTTTTCATCCTGCTTGAGCAGGGGGGGGTGGACCAGATGGTCCACTGTGGTCCCTTCCAACCTTTCCCATTCTGTGAAGACTTTAATGATTTTTTAAATTTTATTTGTAACTTGGTATCAAATTAGGTTATTGAAGAGTTCAGTGTTTGTCATGAAGTTTGACTGGACGTGACTGTGCAAGTGGGTGAATACCAGAAGAGGGTGGATACAATTGCTGAACATCTCAGGTAGTTTGGAAAAGTACGAACCTATCAGTTCCACAATGTCTGTTATCTGTTTTCATGGACTTCAAAAAGATTCTGAAGAATAAAAGAACTAGGAGAAATAAATACGGGTTGCTGTGCCTCTTCAAAATCAATGCCAGTTTTGCACTTGTGCTTCTTAAACCAGGAAAAGAAATTAATGACCTGTTAATTTGCATATCAAGAAGGCCTGACCTGGACAGGATAAAAATACACTCCTGCAGGACTTTTCTTCTTGTGCTTGCTTTTTAAAATTTAATTTTATGTTTTTAAATTTAATGTGGATTTGTAGTGCTGTTTTGAAGGGCATTTCAAAGCATTTCTTTTTGTGGCATGTTAACATCTGTTTTGGATGTCCAAAATCAGTGCAGTTTTCATCCTTAAAAAAACCCAGATGTTGCTCTTCAGCAAATATAGCAGGAAAAGTTTCCAGCACCAGCATACTTGTCACAGTTTCAACCATCAAATAGTTTCTTTAATTTCTGCTGAGGATTAAGGATTCTGGACAAGCTCAGAAATAAAACTGTGGACTCTGAAAGCAAGCAGCATTTTATAATTAATCCTATTAGATGTGGAAATTTCAATCAGACCTCTGTATTTGTAGAGTTACACTGCACTCTTGCAGTAATGTTTAACTGGCAGAATTAACTGGTTTTGAATCTTGAGGATTTCAAAACAAGCTCTGGAAATGTAGCCAAATTTTATGCTCAATTTGAATGGCTGAGTTCAAGGGGACAGTTGTGAGCAGCAGATAATTCAGTGCCCCGGTTTAGCACTATCTGTTACTGTCTTAAAAATGAACAGAGCTGGGGATCTGTATCATTCAACTGTGGATGTTAGAACAATTAGAGGGTGCATAAAATTTAGGGGAAAAGCTGTTTAGAATTGGATGTGCACTTCAGTGCAGTTATTGAGTTCAATTAAAAATCTTTTTTCACTTGTTTTCTCAGAATATAAAATAGTAACAGAAAAATGCATATTTTATAATCTCTGTTCACCATGGAGTTGTTATTCTCGTTCTGGATTTTTCCTTGTGGAGAATAGCAGATTGTCTGTTTTAAATGAAATGCCAGTAGAAGATCTTCTTGAATAAATAAAGCATAAATCTCCACATGCAGTGCACCAGAAATTCAAAGGTGAAATGGCTGAAAAGTGACTGATAAATAGCTTCTGGCTTGCATACCACAGATTTTAAAGTAGCTAATCTGACATAATTTAAAAAAGCATTTAAAGAGGTCTAAAAACCAAGTTGTTACAAATGATTAGGAAAGGGATAGACAAATAGGAAATGCTATTATGCTGTGTATAATCTCTGGTTTATCTGTGTGCAGTTCTACTCCTCTCCAAAGAAATATAGCAACTCCAAATAATATGGGTGAAAAAAAGAGATTTTTTTGGAGGAGCATATTAGAAATTCTCAGCCTGCATGAAAGGCAACTGAGAGGGGAATACAATAGCAATCTTTCAAATCATGAAGGAAATGGAGACATTTTTAACTGTTTCAAAATGCAAATTGGATCAGCCATTGAAACTGTTGCCTTACAATTTCAAAACAATTGCATGACTGTGGTCTTCTCGACAATGTAGAATATGGGGTAATACTGGAAGTTTCTGTGGGTCTAGAAAATAATTGAGCTAATTAAATTGAAGAAAAATCAATCCAAACGCAAAGATGTGACCTCTTTCTAAGGAAATCCCTGGATAGTGATACTTTGGACCACTATAAAAACCACTATACCTTATGTTTACATTTAAGTGTTCTGGATAAAATACATTTCATAATTCTCTAAGGAATTTTCTGAACTGTTGAGATCAGTGTGCCTTGCTGTAAGAGCAGGGTGCAAGAAACTTGGAGGTGATTTTAACTAAACACGAGTTGCCTTTGTAATGTTATGCTAATAATGACTAATTTAGTCCTAAAATGGAAATATTAGGTATGATGACAAAATATCTTTCCTTCTAACTAATGCTTATCTTCTGTGCATGGCAAGCTCATTCTAAATGTTTTCAGAGCACATCCTCTCTATTTGTATTTGCTCAAGTTTGTTTTGCTTCAGGTTTAGTTCTTGACTCCTGGCTTGCCATTCATTAGCACTGACAGATTACTAGTACAATTAATTTTGCATCTGAGTAGAAAAAATAATTAGATGACCAATTGATATCTTTATTACTAGTCAACAAATCATAAGGATTGTTTGGACTTCAGTGGATGAAATTATCCAGGCTGTGACAGGAGCTCAGACTAGACATTCATAACCATCTCTTCAGCAAGAACATTAGGCAGTTATCCAAAAGAAGGTTCAGAGTTTATCCTCTTACAAAGTTTCTGATGGCTATTACTGAGTGGCACACTGATTAGTTAGAAACATTACAGGACACAGCCATATATGGAGAAATTAATTTGTTTTGTACAAAGTCAGTCTGTTAAACAGACAATTTAAACATTAGGTGACTTTTTAAAGCCAGGGTCATGGTGGCAAAAGTCTTCTTTTCCAACAGCCAGTTTTCTCTAGTTAGATAGAAGCAACCTAGTTTCTCTAGGTTGCTTTCTGATGACTGCTATATGTGATCTCTGCAGTTTGATACCCATCTCTTTTGTGTGGTGGACACAAAAGAGATGGGCATCAAACTGCAGAGATGTAGACATTAGAAAATAATTTCTTGTCCAATATATTCATGGGCATACAGACAGAATCCAGATCAGAATTAAAAAAAAAAAAGGCATTTTCATTTTACCTCTAGATGGTGATAGATAGATGCAGTTTCTTTAGTGTGTAAAGCAAGTTGATTATTGCAGTAATATTATTTTGTCATTTTTCTCAACTGTAGAGTATCTTGTTTTCTGTATAGATGAGGATTCCACTTTCCTGTGAAGTGTACAGCAAATGCCATTAGTCATGCCTTTTGTTGCTATAATTATCAATGCCTGACACTTAAGATAATGAAACTGAGATTTTATGATTCCTAAAGTGATATCAATATTTAAATGGCTTCTTGCAGATCCGCCTTGTTTGCAGAGCAGTGAACACTTTACATTATAAACCAAATAAGTTTAAAGATTAATATGCTAATCAGACAAGACTGTTACTGTTTGCATATGAATAGGACACCCTAAGACTATAATCAATAAACATTTCTTACAATTTTTTTATTCCTTTGACTATCTTCAGTCTTGCTGTTTAGTATTGACTGGCATATTTGCTTGTAATAATTCTTTTTATTTTGCTTTAAATGATGTTTTAAAACCTGTTGTTTTCCTCTGTGAAGGAAGAGCAGTGCACTTGCCTATGAAAGGGCTTTTATCACAGGATTACTTAGGTTGGAAAACATCTCTTAAGGTCATTGAGTCCAGCTGTTCCCCAGCACTGCCAAGGCCACCACTAACGCCTGTCCCCAGAAGCCACATCCTCATGGCTTTTGAATTCCTGCAGGTATGGTGACTCCACTGCTGGTGGGGGCAGCCTGTTCTGGACAGCCCTTTCCATGGAGAAGTTTTCTCCATCATTACATGTAAACCTCCCCTGGCACAGCCTGAGGCCCTTTCCCCTTGTCCTGTCCCTGTTCCCTGGGGGCAGAGCCTGACCCTGCCTGGCCCCAGGCTCCTGTCAGGGAGTTGTGCAGAGTGAGGACGTTCCCCTTGAGCCTCCTTTGCTGCAGGCTGAGCCCCCCCAGCTGCTCCCCAGTGGAGTTGTGCTCCAGCCCCTCCCCAGCTCTGTTCCCTGCTCTGGACATGCTCCAGCCTCTCAGTGTCCTTGGAGAGGAGAGGGAAGGATTTTCACAGAAGCACAACATGAAAGAGATGGAGGAGAACAGTATCTGATACCCAAAAGTGTTTGAGGAGGACAGTGCCCAGAAAATACTTTGAGGGAGAGATGAAACAGGAAGGCACAGTCCAGCGTGTGCCAGCTGGGCCTGCTGACCTTGAATTTAATCACAAGGCAGCACAGCCTGGGTATTTCCTCGAAGGTTGAGAATGGAAGGCAAGGGACTGGCAATTAAGAGTTGAAAGGTAAGCAACAAACTAAACCCAGAAAATGCAACCCAAAGTTGCGTTTTATTTTCCTGATACGTGATGAATTGGATGACTTCAGCAGCTGCAGAGCTAAGCAGGCAAAAAGGAGAAATAAATAGTCTTCTAATCATATTCCATTTCAGTGCAGCTCAGGGCAAGTAGAGAAGAAAATGAACTGGAGTGATTGGGAGAATTTGAAAGAAAGATGTTGCTCATGGCATCTCAGAGTGATTTGAGAGTACGTGAGCCAAAAAGGGTGAATATCCCACTTTTTCTGCCATGGGACCCAAGGATGCATCAAAGAAGCTTAAGAGGAAGCATAAAGCAGAAAAACTTTTAAATAACTGGGTATATGGAGGGGTTATACAAAGATGAGATCAGTCCTTGGAGACTTCTGTAATTATTTCTTTTTCTAAAGGAAACAGAATTACAGCTTACTATATTGATTTGTTTATTGAAGTGCTGGATGCAAAAAGTCCTAGGAAAGTAAAAGCAGAATTTCTATTTTCAGATTATTTTGTAACTACTTCAGAAAGAAGCAAGCAATTTATATTCAGTATATATCTAAAATAAATACTAGTGATGTTATGTGTTTTAGAAACTGACTGATAGCCTCCTTTCCCTTGCCTGAGCACCCCCAATATTCTATTTGGAGAAAAAAGCAGCAGTATTGCCATTTTACCTATTTCCTCTTCTGCAGAAATTTCTTTCCCTGCAGTGGTTGTCATGCATTGCAATGACTGTGGGGTTCAAAGTGCATGTTTGTGAAATGACATTAATTATCCTGGGTAATTATAAGTCATCTTTCACTGTCAAAAGGAGCTTATTATCTATTGAGTGATTTTTTTTTTTTTGGTGCTTATTTGATTTGTATATAAAAAGACAAAAAATACTGATTCCATGTAGCAGAAGTGGAGGCAGTGTTGCCTTTGTTCTCTAGTGGCCAGTTCCTTTAGTGCTGCTGTGGTGAATAGAAGCAGGACTGACTGCAGGAGCAGTGATCATTACTCTGCATGTCTGTAATTGAGTGGGTAAGCCTAAAATGTGTGACATTTTTCTCTTTAGTGGAACAATATTGGCTGTTTTTAAGGTTCATGCTTTGATACGTGTTGTGTCATATATTTGACACTATATTGCTCATTTTTATGAACTGAATAACAAACTTGAAGATTTAATATAAATTATATTGAAGTATTTGTAGTCTTTGTGCAAGTGGATAAAATGGTCATACTGAAATAAAAGCTTATTCACTGCAATTCCTGTTATGTCTCTATGGCACACAAAAAGCTGCTCCTATCACAGCTGAAAAGTTTCATTGTTCCATTTGTTTTTCATTATGCAGAAAATTCTTAAATTGGATCATTTTCAAAGGGGGAACTTAACCATAAATGCAGTCCTGCAGCTGTCTCAAAATATAACTTGCATTTGTATTCATTTCTCACACTTCAGAGGTAACTTTGGAGAATTGAGCTTGAATTTGTATTCTTAACAGGATCCCATTGTCCTGAAGTGAAGTAAAATGAAAATGGTTCTTACTTTTTCTCATGAATACTTTTTACTTCTTTTATATGCTTTGAGTGCAGAAATACATAATTTGGATAAAACTTAAGTAGATTGAAATACATTACTCCCATGTCATAGTCTGCTTTTCTAACAAGATAATTTCAGTCCCCTGAGAACAATTATTTATTAAATGGTAAACTTTGATCAAAATCTCTCTTCATGCTCCTGAATAATTGAGATGTGCATTAAAGTTGAACCAGTTTTAAAAATTAAAAAAACTTTATTATCCAAAGTGTAAAACTATGGACTAATGATACTCCAAGATTTGTAGTGTTATTTAAAAGCAAATATAGGGGAAACATTCACCAGTCAAGCTTAGCTGAGTTAACATCAAAAAATAATGGTGCCAATTAGCATGTTCTGGTTTTGTGTTCATGCTGCTTGGGTTGTCCCTTCCAAACCAGTTGCTAGTTTTCCTTTTTGTTATCACATGCTTGGGCATTGATTTGAAAGTATGTAACAAACAAGAGGATCTTGTGAGGGAGGGAAGGGAAGTCAGAAATACATGAATACAGTAGAGTTACAGTAATACAGAAGTAATGGTTTTCTATCACTCTTCCCCCCCCCCCACTGTAATGCTTATTTAGCTGGTAAATGTCACAGGAGCTTCCTTAGTGTAGCTTCCTTTTGCATTCCTTAAGCTCTCCATCATTTTTTTTCCATGCTCAAAACTATGACCTTGTCCAGCCTAGGACTGATTCTTTACAGACATTCTCAGTATTCTCTGTGTCCTTTGAAGTGTTCTGCTGCTGAAATGTCCTGAGTTCTCTTGTATCTTGTGCCATTTTTATATGTGGTTTAGTAGAGTTTTCACTGCTTACCTTCCCTTAACATTATTTCCTTCCCTCTAGAATGGAACAAGGACTCACAAGGACTTTGACTTCAGCACTTTTGTATTTGTGGAGCAGTATTTGTAGAGTTCTCTGTCTTAGAATTCATTTTTCATTATGGATTCAGTCTATCCATCCTTCCAGGAAATGGGAGCCACATTTGCAGGCAAGATTCAGGAGTAACTTTGTGAGGGAATATTCTTCCTGATGTTTAATCTGGAATTCTACAGTATGGATGTCATTGCAATGGGAGAAGGTTCTGTAATATCTCACTCAGTATCTCTTGCTGCCAGCTGTACTGGAGAGAGACAAAAAAAAAGAATCCTCAATATGCCAAACCATATTTTGCATCAGAAAAGAGAAGCACCCACATGGGGCTTCTGCAGATCAGAAGGATGAGTGTTGATTACAGGCATTTGGTCAGTGTACACTGGAGCTGGAGCAAGTTAGAATCTTGGCTTTTGTCCTTTATTTTCCTCAGGCTTTTATATGTAAGAGGTGATGAGCTGGGTCAGTGGGTACCAGGCTGTTACCAGGACTTGCTAACAGCATTTTTGACTCAGAACTGCTTAAAGATTCTTAACCTGTTAAGAAACTTCTGGCTCAAACCCCAGTACTGTGGGAGCAGCATTTTTCATTTAAGTATGCAGTCATTAAATTTGTGCTTTCACATTGATTCTCTGAAGATTTTTGGCATTTCAGTAATATTATGTGAACAGGTAGTAGACTGATAAACATTATTAAATTACTACTGTTATTGCTATTGCTCTCCAAATCTGACTTCAGACATGTTTCTGATGAGAAAATAACAGACTAATTCATTAAACATACTTATTAACTGAAATTTTTTTAGAGCTGCCATAGCTCATAGCTACAGAAAGGTTACCAATCAATCTTTACACAGGAGAGCCAAGCAGAAAGTGCTCTTAACTTACAAACAGAAACTACTTAATTAATTTTTGATATTCAAGATAGTATTAAAGTGAAGTCTTTTGTCTATGAGTAAATATTCTAGCAGTGATTTTGATTTAATCTGTACATTTTCATTACCCTGGAAATGATTTAAGTAGGTTAGGAATTAGATGATATCAGGAAAACAGGGGAATCAGAAAGGAAATAAAATTATTTAGAATTAAACTTTTAAATTGATCTGAGAATAAACCTGAGAGTAGTCATTTCAACTTTCTATGACATGGCCCTAAGATAACTATATGCCTTCAGTGACTAGACTAGGATAAGTTTATCCAAATAATTCTATATTTAGTATTTACTTAGTTTGATTTCCCAACTGAATGTGCATTAAGTGTGTAGCAATCCCATGGCTTGGGAATTGTATTCCCCTGTGAGAATACTATTAGAATACTAAGAGTTTCAATGTGTGCAGCATCATGAGCTTTAATATACCTTTCACAGTCTATTAGTTGATTGTCAATAAATTCCATATGGCACAGGGCTCCAAATGTTCCATTTTTGTCTCTTGCTGTCCAAATGAAATCAGTTTCTATGTACATAGAAGAACAGTAAGAAATTTTCCAATAGTTTTATCTAAGAAATCAATCTATGTTTTTGCAGTCCTGAAAAATTTCAATTACATCTACAGGTTTCCTTAGTTAACTATGGGTTACAGCTTAGCAGGTAATGTTAAACTGCATGATTCACCAAATCACATGTGCAAAGATAAGTGCTTAGTTAAATTAGGATTTCCATATTAAATAACAGTTTAAAATAATTTAACTGTTACTTTTTTTTTTTTTTTGGTCACCCCCCCCCCCCCCCCCCCGGGGAAATTGAAGCATGAATCTTAGAATGCATGCAGAATTCCAAACAATATACAGGTTGAAGTGAGAATAGGCAGGGAGAGGCCTTAGAGGTGGATGAATAAAGATTTTAATATAGTTTTTAGTACAAGAAATAAATGCAAAATAGTTGCATTTCATATATTCCTTCATTTGCCTTCAAAGATGTACTCAATTGTTAAAACAGATAGTCCTGTAGGTGGTTAATTATCCTGGCTTTGTTTTCAAAGTGAAAAAGAAATCTGAATGCTTCTTGCAGACTTACTATTGTGGTTCCATTATTACAGTACCTGAATTCTTGTTACCAAAACTAGTTGAATTTTTGTTTACATATGCATTTGTAATTCACAATACTCTGAATCTTTTAAATTTAGATGTGCTAATTTTGGAATTATAGCATTCCTTCTTTGGAATGATAGTCTTCCTGTAGAAAACAAGTTAGTGTTTTCTACACTGAAATATTCTAATTTGACAAAATTTACATGGTATCTGCATAATATATTGTATTTTGTTGCAAAGAAGCCTCCTATAAATTTGAGAAACTAGGTGTCTGAAGAGAGAACTTCAGAAAGACCAAAGCATGGGCAGCATTTGTGGGAGAAGATATTCACTTAATCTCTGAAACACTACCAGTCCTTAGGAAAATTGAATTTTTTTCTCTGAAGGGCTTGCAATATCTCAAAGAGAAGGACCATGCTTCAGTCACCAGGAAAAGCTGCCATTCGGTGTTGAAATTGGCCACATCAAAATCCAAATTTTATTTTTATCTAGTTTCCACAAAAATACAGTTGTTACTGCCCACTCTGTGTGACGGTGGTTGGTGTTGCTTTTTTACATAAGTGTTCTCCTGATATTTGCCTTACAGTTTACTACTAAATTACTGGGGGATTTTGGAGCTGCAAGGCAGTGTTATCAGTACTGTTCCAGTTTAATTCCTGATAGAATAGAAGAATATCGAGATTATTAACACACACACACACATATGCACGGATGAATAAACTACAGATTCCATTGAAGGAGCAGAGGGAAAGGTCACTCTGGATCTTAAGTTCTGATGTTTGGTTTAGAGTTTCTGACTTGTGCTGTTTCAGCATTCTTTTAAACTGTGCCATTGCCTAGGAAAGAGTGAAATCTCAGTTTTCTGTAAGTATATTTCACTTCTGCATGACATTTTCCTAGAGAAAGTGAATATTTAGCATGTAATTGGTAATAGGCTCATGAAATAATGAGCAGCAAACAAAAACAGAATCACAAAAACTACAGCTGTGTTAAATTATACTTAATGTCCTATACAAGCAGAAAGAATGAACTCTGTTTATTTTCCAAACAATAAAATTTCTAGTTTAGTTTTCAATGTAATTTTGTTAGGAAGTAAATTAAGTTTCATACTTTGGATAAAATTAGGTTTTGCAATTCTGATGCTACAAAGCTAATTTACAAAGTTGAAAAACTGTGTTGAGGACATAGAAATCAATTTCATAGTGGTATTAAATTATTTTTTCCCTTTGGTCACTGGGTAGTAGAATATGCTGGAAACCATGGTAACAAGAAGTGCTGCCATGGTTGCCCCAGAGTCATGTTAAAATGAGCAAGCTGTGTTTGTCTTGATTAAAATAAGAGAAAGAGAGAGAAAGAGGAGGAAAAGGGAGAAGGGAGAGAATGAGGTTAATGACATGTGCAACAGCAACAGCAAATGCAGTCAGACATGGATCTGGGGTCGTGGGGCCCTGGAGCTTGTGGTGCCTCACATTGAGGTGCTGAGCCAGGAGGCTTTGAGGAGTGAAGGACACACACCAGCCCTGCTTGTCTTTACATTATTCCCTGCCCTGTCTGTGTTTTGCAGGTTTATATCAGGATAAAGGATGATGAGTGGAATGTCTATCGGAGGTATGCAGAGTTCAGAAGCTTGCATCAGAAATTACAGAATAAGTACCAGCAAGTGAGGACTTTTAACTTCCCACCAAAAAAGGCCATTGGAAACAAGGTACTTGAACTCACAGTATCTGTAAAAGTTGGGGGAAAAACCTCGCTTATCCATACATAAAAAATGAGGTGACTCAAATTTATTTCACACCTGCTAGTACCTGCTGTTTTTATAGACTTTCCCCCTACCAGGTGGAGATTCACTGATGTAGGTAATGCATTGGTTTTTCCACTTACTGAGAAGTTTAACTGAATGAAATATTGGTGATATACACAAATGCACAAGCCCTCAAAAACTCTACTGGACAGCCCTGTATGTAAAATGAAATCTCTTTTCCATTTCTCTCCAAAAAAAAAAAAAAAAAAAAAAAAAAAAAAAAAAAAAAAAAGCCAGCAATTAACACTGGTGACTAATTCATCAAATCTTTCTCTAAATTTCAAAAAGTATCAATCTAAATTCCTTGAATTCCTGCTCTCTTCAGCAACACTTCAAAGTTCTTTAGACCTGCTTTTTAAAGACATTCAGGTACTTAATTCCTGTAATCTGTCTTTGTCTCTTAGCCCTGCCATTCTTAAATGGGAATTTGTGTTCCCCTGTCATATAGGGATTTTGAAATGAAACAGTAAATGTTGTTGTATGTATGTAGTAAATATGTAGTGCCATGTAATTAAAATCTTTAATCATCAAAACTTTCAACTGATCAAGAGCGTAAATACACTTTGCAATGTACACTGCAAGTCCAGCAAGGACTGAGAAGTAATTGAAGTAATTTTCCTTTGCAATGTAGGAATTATCTAAAAGTTTTATTTAGCTACCACAAGTAAAATCTCCAATATATTGGAGATTTAAATTGTGTTTATGACTGAAACATCTTTACTAATCTGCTGAGTTCTTAAATTAGTTTTTAAGGTTAATCAATTTTTTTAGCTTTTACATAGGACTTTCTCTTTTTACTTTTTTTTGGCCTTTGTATCAAAGTTCTTATTTAAAATATTTTAGAAGCTCCAACTATAGTGATCCATGTAGTCATCAAAAGACAGCTGACATAATGACTGCCAAACTCAGATCTTCAGGACATTGTGTTTGGTTTAAGATCACAGTAATAGATATATTATTAAAATGCCACAATCGTCCTTTGTCTGTGTTAGTGACTTTGAGTTCCAATGATTTCCCAGGTGTTTTGTAAAAATGAGTAGGTAAGTTTGACTCGTGTGAAATGGCATGATGCACATAATTTGGGATGGGTGGTGGTGATCCAAACATATAGGAGATTTATCAATGAAATCCATGTGTCTGTTTGCTTGGCATAAGGTCTAGTTAATGTGGTTCATTGCCTGCCGACTGGGGAAATGGGAGTACCTATGAGAGCTTTCCTGCTTTTTTTTCCATCTATTAGAAGATCATGCATTTTTCATTTAATTTTTAGTGGATGAGTTTGTAATGGAAACCAGGCATTTTCTTCTTTGTTACATAACTAATTCTCCTTTTTTTTTGAAGTGGTGGAGTATCAGCCACTTCAGTAAATTACAAAAGACGCCTTTTAAGCTTTTTTGGATACCCTTTCATCTTTAATTACTTTAAATACTAATTGAGTTACAACTTCAGTTGCACAGTTGATGCATATAAAATTATCAGTTGAGCAACTCATTAAAAAATTTGCATTGCTTATTCTTATGGTGCTTTAGCTTTGAGCCAAAATTCTACCTCAATCTTGCATAAACCACAACCACTTATCAGATCTCAGAGAAAGGGTTTGTTCTTTACAGTCAGAAGTGGCTGCCATCCCTTGCACTCCTGAAAGTCTCCTGTGATGAGACGTGAGGCAGTGCTGTGGTTGTGACCTGGCAAGTCACAGAGTCACATTGTCACCTCAGCTGTGCAAGGCTCAGTTTGTCACACTGGAGTTGTTTTGCACAGCACATTGTGCAGGCAGATTTTTGTCCTTTTAGTGGGGCTATTTTCTGTGTGTCACAGAATTAGTACCATTTGGAAAATAACTGTGTTGTGTGGCTGACTGAGATGGGTTAAAGGCTCTGAGATGGCCCTGCTTTCCATGTCCAGTTGAAGGTTTAAAAGGAAGGTTTAAAAATTTAGTATAAAATTAATTAATTCATGTGGGAATGAATGTGTAGGGGGTAGAATATAAGAAAATAAAGATAGTGTAGAAAGTAATCTCACCCCTAAGGAGTTGCAGCTGGGCCAATTACCAAAGGTTAGGAAGAGACCTGGCTTTAACAGGCACAGCTGTAAGCAATGAGAAGAAGAGTGCTATAAAAGAGTGGGGTGGCTGGGTGAGAAGGGAGCTGGAGTCAGTTGGCTGCTTTGTGAAGAAGAAAGAGTCAGCGCTCCGAAGAGCAGCCCACAAGAAAGTACCAAGAAGGTGTGAAACTTTTGTGAGAAGTAGACAACAATATGGAACCCCTGCAATAAGATGACAACAGGAATGTCTGTCTTGGAATTCTGCAGAACTTTCAGTTTAGGATGAGGATTTGTGCAGGATGTTACATGTGGAAGTGTTTGGTAATAAACATTAGAAAAGATATTGCCAATACTACTTTTATCAATGCTGCTTTTTAAATGTAGTAGCTACCAAAGTACATTTACCTTTAAATATGCAGTTAGATTTCAATAGATATTTTTTCTCTCTGATATTACTTTTGCTGGTTTTGATAGAATTGGAGCTGTCTTCCCATTTCTAGATTAATCAATACAGTTGTAAATCAATGCCTAAAGAAGAGGTTCAGTAGCTGAATTCTGCTAACAAAAGTATCTCTTACGTTAGTCTATGGTTTTCATTTCTTTTACAACTTCTCAGTGTTATTTGATGCCCAATTAACATATTGGTAAAAACCAGTCCTCCACGTGTAAATGGCTAAAAATGATCATTTTACAGCTTTTGGAAAATGGCATTGATCCTTTTATATCCTTCAGGTCAGTACCTGGATGAGTTTATTCACTGCATCCCACATACAGTGCACTCTGTAGTGTGGGGTTAATGAAGGTGATGTGTTTATTGTAGATGCCAGAGGCATCCAGGGGTCTTGCTGTAATTGAAACCAGCACTGAATTTCATGTTCAGTTACATGCCCCAGATTTAGGAACCTCCAGGACCACAAGAGGACACCATATTCTGCAGAATGACCTGGAATCACTCCTGCAGACTGACACAAGAGTGTCCAGTGCTTTGCTGTGCAAAATATTGGAGCTCAGAGGAGGGAACTTTACTAGAAGAGAGTAATGTGGAATAAAATACAGAGAAGTATTAATTTTCATCCATATTTTCCCTTTTTACTGCAGTGGAAGTCAGGGAGGTCAGATTCAAATGCAAAGTTGCAGAGTTTGACATTGGGAAAATGCAAAAAGAGAGCAGAATTTCAGCTGAATGAGTATTTTAAAAAGTTGGAAAATCAAAGATTATATATCTTCATCAAGTAGTAGTGGAATTTGAAAATATTTAACAATTATAACTCATTATTAATAATAATATAAATCTTGATCATTATGTTTGTAATGTATTTTTGCCTTTCATTTGTTTTCCTTCAGTTGGGACAATTTACCTTAAAAGTTCCTGTTCATGGTATTTCAACAAATTATGTGTGTAATATTAAAAATTAGCTTTAATGCTTGACAAAACCTAAATTTAACAACAGAAAACCAATTAGTTGAAAAATAGCTGAAGAGAGGAAAGAATACTGCTTTGGACAAGTAACCTTTTTGCAATTACAAAGAAGAGTGTGCATTTGCCTTTCAGCTTGGTAACCTCATTGTCAGCATATTAGTTTAACATTTGAATTAATTTGAACTAAAGTTTGAACTGAAATAAAGCAGGGAAGAGAACAATTTCTTTTATAAATGTTGCTTTGAATCTAGTTAGATATTTACTGAAGGAAAACAATAAAGCTGGCAGTAGTCCAGGTATTAATTTTCATATATACTAGTCCCCATGCTCTGTATCTTCTACTAATGATCTTTCAGTGCTGGTAGCAAATAGTTGTCAAAATCCTTGAATATCCTGACAAGAATAAGAGTTCTTTTTTCAATTCATCAATGCTTTGTTTGAGTAAAAGAAGAAATATATTTATTCCTTTCTGTTGTGTGTGTATAAGAGAAATGTCATATACTTAGTGTATATTTTAATTATTTTTAACATGCAGGTAAATTTATTTAAAACTTGCAAATTTCAACTGTATTGTTAACATTTGAGCTGTTCAGGTTTTGTCATTTTAAGACAAGTTCCCCATATATCAGGCTGGTTTGTGATTTGCTCAGTATTTCCTATGTATATACCAAGGTTTATAATTTCAAACTGATTTTTCTTGCATGAGAGATTTTTTCCTTTTAACAAGTCTTCAGGTACTTTGGGTCTTTTGAACTCATCTGTCCATTCTCACTGTTGGCCACTGCTGCCTTCCTGGCAGTGCTGCCCAGGACAGGCTGGGTTCCATGGGGCAGCTCTGCAGTGTGCCTGCTTTGGGAAGCTTGTGAGGAGGAGCTTTATACAATCAGCACTTGATTGAAAAGGGTTCCTTGTAGATTTTTGCATACAAATACAATTTATCTTTCTTCATTTAAGGTAACTTTTAGCTTACATTTGGCTTCTGAGCCTTTGCTGGTGTTGTGTTGATGTCTCTCAAAATAGTGATTAAATATTAATACCTGCATATTTACTGGACTGACTAGTCTATTTTTTAAATATTGCAGCAGCCTTAAAATCCCAGTTGCTGCTTCTACATTGGGCAGATAATAGTAATTGAGTAAAGATCTAATTAAGAATCCTCTTGCAAGAGTGTTGTCCCAGTAAAGGGCATATCAAAATAGAAATGGTTCTTTGGTTCCACTGAAGACCTGAATTCACTGATTGTCTAAGTGAGGAGAAACTGAATCAGGTAGCTTTGCCCTGAGTGCTGACTTGACTGTATGATATCCTCTGCTTTCCTTTAAAATACTGGATACCCTGCATGGGAAGGATACACAGCACTTTGCTGAGATCAGAAGAGTGACTTTGCTGTGCCTTCTCAGTTGCATTGGGGGAATAATACAGAACTCTAAATGAATGGTTCAAATGTTACTTCAATAAAATGAATATGTACTCTTCACCTATCAGTGGCTGACTTCAATTGTAGATTAATTTGTATATGTCCCTATTTTAAAAAGTTCAAAGATATCATATGCATGTATTTAAAAAGATTATATTGGTGTATATATACATATACATAAACCTGCATATGACAACTTCAGACCCCATTTGGGATCTATATGAAGTTGGCCTCTGGAATGTATGTTGTGATTCTGCAAGTTCTGCTCCCAGGAGCTCTGTCTCTCTCCCATTAATGTCAGTGGAAACTTGCCTTTGCTCACAGAGTGCAGATGGATTCCTTTTCTTTTGTTCCCAACAGCAAAACTGCCTTTTATCAGTGTTTGGTGTGTTTACCTGTTGCTGAAGATAGTGAAGAGTTTAAGACAGGCTGCAGGATAACTATTTTAAGATTAAAAAGCAGAGAAGATAAAGATTTTATTGCAAGTAAAAGAAAACAATAGAGCTTGCTCCTGTGCTTATAGTGTTTATTGGTTTTTAAGGAAGTTTGTCAAGTGGAGTTGTCTGGCTTGGTGTGTGTGTATATATAGATGAAAAAATATATAAATATGAAGGTCATATATATAAAAAGAAATTTGAAGCCATTCAAATTAGAGTTTGAGTGTTAGCATTTTTGCTGTTAAGGGTTTCACATGGTGTCACTGCTGTGTAACCTCTGTCATGCATTTCTCTCCTGTAAAAGCTGATTGCCGTTTTGGGTGAGCAGGACCTGTCTATTCACAGACAGTACCCCCTAAAGCTGCTTTTAGACCAGATGATGGAGGAACTGAAGTCCCTTTGCAAAGGGAAGCAGCATGGTAGGAACGAGGTTTTTTAAGAAACACACACACCCCTCCCACATAAAATATGTATTTGAAAATGGGAGGTATAACAATTCCTGTTTAACTCGTACATAGACAATAACAGAAGACATATGGAATGCTTGAAAGAGGATGGTGCAGGAAGAATCTTAGAGGAGGAAGTAATTTCATTTTAGATTTGGCTGTTTTTCTGTCCAAATTCAGCAAAGCAATTCAGGTCATGCTAAAATTTAAGTATGTGTTTGGCCTGCATTGAATCAGAAGTACAGATAGATCTGTTTTTGTCCTCAGTGAGATTTAGGAGCTCACAGGAACCATCTTTCATCAGATTAGTTTGTCAAAGTCAGATGAGAAGAAAGCAAAACTTGTTAATGCATATGGGACAGGGGGGAAATAATGTTTCTTGGTACTAAGCTTTGATATCCAGTGTCTTCAAGTAGAATTGGTAGAAAATTATGACTCTGATGTTTTAGATTTGGGATACATTTATTAAAGGAGAAAAGCTTTGAAAATATAAATCCTCAACTTACATGTTAAAAATTTGAAGTTAAATATTGCTTTCAGTAATGCTACTTAGGTATGATGTAATATAGAAGCTTAAATTCTGTATTATTCTTGACTTTCAAAGTAAGTGGATTTTTAATTTTCAACCCTCTTAGTGGGCTTAACTGGTGTATTGACTGATTTTCATACAGTCTTTTGCTTTGTGGGTTATAGGAAAAACTGTAGTTAATATGTGTTTGACAGATATGCTTGTGCTATAGTGTGGGTAAAAGGAAAAGAAATGGACCCATTTGTATTGTGTTCAAACCAGGAAAGGAGCTCAAATTAATCTCATATATGGTTGTATGTGATAATTCTATAATATACCAGAGTTTTTGCCCCTTTCTAAAGCCACAAAAGAAACTTTTGTGTTGCAATTTCACTGTGTTACTTTGTAGCTGAAAAGTTCAGTTCTCAAGCTTTAAAATAGCAATTGGGACTAAATGAATATAATCTGGTTTTGAAATATGTAACTTAATTGGGGTACCGTACAAATAGAAATAAAAATAATGTGACTCTTGGCATAGTCATTAGGATTTCTAGTCACAGCCCACCTGTTTCCTAACACTGTCACCTGCACACTAAGGGGGAATACAGAGTATTTCAGAATTTGAATCCAGATCCTCTGGGTTTTCTACTGCATAAGACTGCAGTTGATATTTTATGTATACAGCACTTAGAAAAGAGCCTTCAGTTTTTCTTCATTTCCATTTTTTTGTCATATCAGTATCCAAGAGAAGAGAAATAAGTCAGCAGGAAATGGTTGGCTTTTATATGACAAATACTTTATAGTAAATGCTTGCCATTGTGTGGCATGAAATGTCTGGGTTACCTGAAACTCGGCATGAAGGTTAAATTGAGCAGAGTGCAGAGCAGCACATTTCATTTTCAGGGCTTTAATTTAAAAGGTAAACAGTTCTCCAGCTCGTGCTTCTCCATCTCCATCAGAATGTCTCACTGAATTAATCTGTTCATTTGGTGCTCAAGGGCACCATTTCAATGAAATAGTGAATTGAGTCATTTTCTTTTCAAGTTACAAAAATTTCCTACTAATTGCTGTTGATGTTTAGGAAGAAGGAATACAGACTATTTAGGGTCTACAAACCAAAACTTTGCCTGTCAAGAGATGTTTTTATTCTCGCTGTCTTGTAATGCTATAATCAAGAGAAGCAATTTATTCTAACAAATTATTGAATATAGAGCCCATAGAAACAGTTCAGATGGTGTTGCTTTGCATCATGACATTATGGGGAAAAAAAGGAAAGTAATTTACATGCTGCTTGGACAACTGCTAGATAAAAATATGGCAGTTTTATAACAACTCATGCGTCATTTAGATATTCTAGTAGCCTCCTGGTATAAAATGAAAATATAAAAATAAGTTTTCTATATTTATTTCTTATTGTGGTGATGATGCTAAATTACCAAGTTACTTGGATTAATAAACTTCCTTTCAGAGAAATCTTAACAGGGACACCTAATTACAAAAATAAAAGGAATACGTTCTTTTTTTGAATTTGAAATTTTACCCACATTTTTCCCTTTCCTTACATATCAGTTTGCTTGACTTCACCTCTCCTTCCCGAAATGTATTGTTTTATAAATATTGAAAAATTTTTATCTTAGTTGCTATCCAGCTTTTTGGGTAGTTGCTGGTACTAAAGATATTTAGTGTTAATTTTTTAGAAAGAAAACAAAATATTAAATACTTCAGATCATGTGAAATGCTGTAGGCACTTCCTGCATGAAAAATTCGGGTTTTTTTCATTATATCATGTAAAATATCTTTGCATGAAGGCACAATAAATTATGGGCACTTAATATCAATATTCCTCATTAATTGAACTTATATATTAGAAAACACAATCATCTCATCAGAATGTGTCTGAATAAAATTTTTATTAAACTTAATTCTCATGTAAAATTCTAGATTTTTTTTTCATTATTGATTTTTTAAATCAATTTATTGTTGGTTTTTTTTAACACTGTAAGCTTACTGTATATAGAAGCTTGTACATTGTAAGCAGTGTCTGTACCATGTTTCTAAAGAGTTTTGAGGTGGGTTATTTTGTTGTTATTTTAAATTCAGAGTCTGTCTTTATTGGTCTTCAGGGCATTTTCAACCAGATTAAAGGATGAAATTAGGAAAGAAAACTGCAGTGTTGGAGAGAAGCACTGAACTGAGACACATTTTAACTAATATTGTTGATAGTTATTACTGTAATATACGCTGGTGAAAAAATGGATCTCAATTTCATGAGCTCTTGTGTTGTAGTTTGCAGAATCTCCTGAATAAAATTATAGGGTAGACTGCTAAGACTTTATCTGAGGAGAAAACAGAAATAGTGTTTCTCTATTCAACAGCTGAGCAAGAGATGAGGCCTAGGGGTCTTGCTGCAGTTTTTTATTGATGCATTTTAATTAACAGTTGATTCCTGACCAGTTGACAAATTAACACATGGTTGGCATATGTCTTTAAATAACAAAATATTTAGATGACACTGGATTTTATTAGCATAACATTACCGAGTTCTTTTTCTAACAGTGCCATTAACCACAACACTAAAAAGAGATCAGTTTGAGATTTATTCTCAAGCTTTCTTTTTTTGTTGGCACATTTACTGATTAAAATGCTGCTTTGAATAAACTGGCGCTTGACTGAGGGCACTGCAGGACTGTAGCTCACCCTCAGCATGTCTGCTACTGGCTGGGTTTGCAGCAATGCCTTTTCCAAACTACTTTATCTAAAAGCACTTTTCTGGTACCATTGAAATGAGCCCTGAGCTGGAGATGGAAATGCATCAGCTATTTTAGCAGAGAAACACAGAGTAATAACTACAATTATGTACTAAATCTCTGTTTAAAGGAAAATAGATTTCTTTTCAAAACTGACAGTTCCTTGATTTCTTCTTTGTATCTCATCCTCTTAAATTGCTGTTTGTTCCACTGAACAGTAAATGGACAAAAAAATCTCACACTGTGATGGGGAAAATGACAATTTCATGTATTGTATCCCCTTGTTATGTTGAATAATGCTGGCCTGGTTCTCCATACAGAATCTGGCAATACAAGTAAGATGGAAATTTAAAGTTTATGTAGTTTCAATAATTTTGAGATGATTTTTGTGTAATATTGTGGCATCTGGTATATTTAGGATTGGAACCTGTACCTTCCTAAAAGTTTTATGATGCAATAGCTACTTAAGGACAGATGTACTGAAGTTATATTTTACTGTGATCTGTGTAAAGGTGTCAGTTGGTCTGTGAATTGAATATTTGCTATATAACTTTTAATTACAAACTAGTGAGAATGACTCAGCAATTGAATATTTAATTAGCTCCCATCTCAGCTTCTGATTGCCAGCTTCATTTTGAGGCTAGCATTTGGTGCCTCATAAATAGATAAAAACTGATATGATAATTTTGTTAAGACTGGTTGGCCAAGATGATGGAAAATATTAGGCTGCGTTAGAATAACCTGAGTTTATTCCTGCATTTGCAGGTTCAACTTTCAATAGCATTATTGTCAGCTTAATTTAGGATGGGATGCTTTGTATAGTATCAGAGGCTGATTAAAGTCCTAAAGCCACATTTTCTTTTATTTCATATTTCCTTTTATCTTAATTGAGTTGGATTGAGCCCTCAGGTGTTTTGTTTGGGTTATCTTTTTCCCCTGTGCTACCAGCAGGAGGTTGATTAAATGCTAAATAATGGTTAGAACCTCAGGAGCAGTGGGTTTGATGTTGGTTGCAGCAGCATCAAACTCAGAATCTAAAAGTGTTTTATCTGTCCCTAAATCATGGCAGGTAACCATGGCAATCATAGCATTTCCAAAAGCTCCTGGAAAATATTTGAAACGTCTTAAGTGAGCTGTCCCATTAATAATGAAGAATATCAGTGTTTCACCATCTGTTCCATACTAGCAGTGTGTATAAAAGACCAGCAGTTGTGTGAAACAATTTAAACTGCAAGTGGGAATGAACTTGGCTTGTAATGAAAAACTGCAAAAGAACATGACATAAAATATGGTATATCAAGACTCTGCTTCTTGGTTTTACACCTTAACATATATTAGAAGATGATGTTGAGAGTCTATAACTTGTCCATTATTTACTACAATATTTAGCTATTTGTAATTTGATACTGGCATTCTGCTATGGGCAGAAGAAATGTGGCAAGTTATCAGTTAAAAAGAATCTCATACAACATTTTGGGAGACATGATTTTCAGATTAAAAATATTTTACCAGATGTGTTTTGTTGTTTCTGTAATCTGAAGGAGCTTTTTGCTTGTTAACTGAAATTTTGTGGTCTCTTAATCAAAACTGTGTGTTCTTGAACTGTGGGGTAGTTAATTTCGCTGTAGTTTGTGCAGAAACAGTAGCAGTTTTATTTTTTAGAAAATCTGCCTAAAAAACTTCAGTGAAAAAGTGGGTCTTTATTTAAGTACTGTTACTTGATCTTTGTGTATGTATTTGTTTCCCTAAAAATGAAACTATGAAATCTAACCTTTAATAATGTGAAAATGCAAAGGTGTCTTGCAAATATTGATAATTTAAACAAAATTACTTTGTCCCCAAAGTACATTCACATCAAGTGTAGGTAAGTGTGTATATTGAACCTTAGGGGGAGATCTTTGTTTTCTGTGTGAGTACATATGCAAACATTGGCTTGTATCAACTCATAGAATCACCAAAGACATCTACTAAAAGTAGGAGGTGGGTGTCACTGATACAAACCCACAGCAAAAAAAATTTCCCTGTATTTTTTCCTTGTAAATAAAAGTAGGTGTTTGTTTACAAGTTGGAATGTCTAGTACTACCTAGATTTCTGCTGTGGATAATTGGGCCCAATGAAAAGAAGGTTATACGTACCTTTTGATAATTTAAGACTGAAAAAATTGGCCAGGCTTTGAGCCAGTTGTGTTTTTCTGTTACCAGTTGTTCTGTTTACTATATTGTGACAAAAACTCTTTATTACTGCAACAGCTTGGCAGTAACAGCTCTGTGCTAAAATCATTGCTCTGAGTAGCCAACCTGCTGCTGCAAAATGCACGTTTAATGATAAAGTGCAGACCTGGAGCTGAATCATTTTGACCTTGGTTTACATTACTTCTGGTGAGGACAACGAGCCGTAGTACATGGTACAGAATTTCATGGTAGATTGCTTGGTGTTTGTTTTACAGATCAAGTTCATGTCAGAGTAAAAGAACATTTTTAACTGTTTTCAGGCTGGGTTTTTATTTCTGGGATGTTCTGCCTTTTTCTTGGACAAATGGCAGAAAAATAGCCATGTAATGAGCATTAATTTGTTCAGCTGTAAACAGCAAAAAGTGCCTTCCCTAAGCATGTTCTGGCAGTCTTAATTAGAAAAGTCCTATGTTTTCTGTAGTCAAGGAGACTCTTTAGAGTAACATAAGGGATGGAAAGTACCTACATTCAGCATTTGGCTCCTGTGTCTATAACAGAAGTCCTTCCTGTGAAAGAAGATGTTTTTTGTTAAACACATTTGCAGTACAGAAGTAATACTAAAAGAATGCAACTTCTGCTTAAGAGAACTTAAAAGTAATTGAAAGAATTTCAGAATTGAAAATACTGTTGTTGAAGATTTGTGACCAAAAGAACTTCAGAACTGAAAAAGCTGCTGGATGTGGTATTTAACAATGGAGGTTTTCTTGTGGAAACATAACTGACAGAAGCAATGAAATAGAATGAACAAGTGCAGTGAGGGTGAGGCAGCTCGTGGGAGGGCTCTGAGCTGTGAGTGGCTCACAGAGCAAAGCAGGATTGTCCTGCCCCTGGCACAGCCTGGCAGCACCTGGGGCAGGAGGACTCCAACTGAAGGGCTCAGGTGCCAAACATCCCCTCTGCTCGTGTGGTTAAAGCTTCCAGAACCAAAGCTCTTCCAAAAAATTTTCTTCTTCCCAGACATCTCCCGTGAGTCCCTGTCTTGTCTTCATCCCCGTGCAGCTGGTGGCAGCAAAGAAGTGTCCCTCCAATGGGGTGATGTGGTGCTTTAGATCTGCAGAGAGGAGAGAGGGGAACACAAGGCTGTTCCTTGAGCCTCACCAAAGAATCCACTGGGAACAAAAATCTTAGTGAAAAGAAAAAATATGGTAACATAGGTGCTGTTCAATGCTAATTGTTTAATAAGCATTGAAGAGCATGTTTATTTATTATGATAGTTCCATTTTATGGTGATATTATGTTTTGTCATGAATGGAAATGTTTGCTTTAATGTTCCCAACAGCTTGTGTAGGCTTCAGTTGCACACATTTGTCCTCCTGCAGCAGGGCAGGGAGCAAGATCTGCTCTGCCCTGTCCCAGCAGCAGCTGCTCTCAGCTCTGGGAGCTGGGCAGGTGACCCTGCAGAGGGGCTTATGGGGAGTTCCAACACCCCAACTTTGTTGGTTTAATAAAGGATGAGTTTCAAATCACTTGCAACACAACTGGTGTGTATGTTGCTGAAAAAATATGTGATTGATAGAAATGAAATAGCAAAGTATATAATATATGGATTTTTAAAATTTTCACTTAGATCTCCATTAAATTATTTAATTAATGAATACATTAATTATTTTTTTCATTACATTACTACATTGAATAAAATGTATTAATGTAGAACTGGAATGTTAAAACAGGACTGGACATCTGTGTAAGTTCATATGTAGAAAACAAAAATAAAATTAATCTGTATATATTTTGGAATTTCATGAATTTAATTAAACAGTGTAAGCACTGCTTAAGTTTTTAAAGTCTGTAAGTATGGATGTCTTCAGCAATTTCTTACATATTACTCTATTATGTCCCTACAGTTATGTCTGATTTGTTATTCCTAAAAATATGCTTGTTCCTAGTAACTTCTAATGAGAGGGAAGAACAGAACAAAATGTCAGTGAAGGTTCTAGGAATGCTACAGCAAATTTCTCCTCAACTTGAAGGAGGATCCCTGCTTTGATGGTGTTGTTCTGTTCTATCTAAGGAAGCAATAACCTTCAGATTTGCATCCCCTGCATGGCAGCATGGGCTGAACCTTTTCCATACAATGAATTTATTCAGTGTTGTCAAATGTATTTATGGTGTTTTGTTGGCGGCTTGGGTTTTTTCCCCCCAAGAAACAAGAATTAATTTCAGTTCCTTTTCTTACAGACATAAATAATCCAGGTTGGATAGACACATCTTTTAGATAATGGTTGTTTTTGAGAGCTGTAGCTGTCTAATAATAGGTTTGGCTTCATGCCTAGAGAACACCCTGTGACATTAAACCAGGTGAGCTGTGCCAGCCTGCCCGAGACAGAGCGCTCTGGCTGAGCATAAAGCATCCAGCCCTGATGTCACTGTAAACCTGTTAGAGCTCCCTGCTCCTGGGAAATGTGGCACCTTTAGATTATAGTCCATGTCACTGTCATCCCTCACAGGGACAAGGTTTAAATGACATGGAAGTTATGGGATGCCTGGCTTCTTGCTGGTTGGGATAAACTTTTCGCTTTTAGGCCCATCAGCAGAATGTGGAGTTGGTAGAACTAGTCTATTTATTTGGGCCAACATAGTATAAAATCCTGATCTAAATGCTACAGAAACTTCAGTAAACATTTTAATGAGAGTTGTGCTATGATATTGAAAAAAATCTATATGAAGACATCATCATAAATAATTATTTAATAACATAAAAATGCTGGACAAATACTTGTCCATTCTGGAGTTTGTGTACCCAAAATCTGAAAAGTGTGAACTGGAGAGACATTGTGGGAGTAAGCCAGCATTTCCTGCAAAGACTGGTGATTCTGGATCTCAAAAATATTACATAAATTTTTATGCCACAGCCTCTGTGCTGCTGTTCTGCTCTGCCTCTCTAAGATTGCAGTGGTTTATGGTCCAGAGAAGACAGATTCTGCCAGGGAGAGGATCTGACATCCTGTCAGTGGATGTTTTTGTGAAACAGGTTTTATTAGGATTCATGATTTTCCTTTATCTCTAAGGACAGAGTCAAGGGGTTTTTTGCATATTGCCAGCATATTTATATAGCCATAATAACAGAGATCATCAAAATATCGATTTTTATGCTTACCAGGACTGTTTAGTTACATGATGAAGTTGAGAAACATGTTCTTTGTGCCATTTATATTTTTTTCCTCTCTATTTTTAGGATGCAAAGTTTGTGGAAGAGCGACGTAAGCAGCTACAAAATTACCTAAGGAATGTAATGAACAAAATTATTCAAACTGTGCCAGAATTCACAGCCAATCCCAAAAAAGAGACACTTATTCAGCTGATGCCCTTTTTTCTGTAAGTATCTGTCAAGTACTCAAGAAAATATTAAGGTTTTTTCATCACAGATTAATTTAAAGTATAATGCCAGCATCTCCAAAATCTTTAAATCAGTGCTTTTTAAAAATAGAAGACTCCTGTTCAGATTGCAGGTGCTTTTGTTATATTTAAAGAAATATATGAGAAATAGAGTATTTTTTGATTGTTTTTTTAAATGGGGATTTTGAATGAAAATCACAGTGTAAAGCTTTCAGAAATATCTAAGTGACTTTAAAATCTACATCCATACATGCTCTTTAAACATTAGGTATTTTTAATTTATTTTATTTGGTCTTCCTTAGTTTTGTTTTGTTTTTTGCTGCTGTGGGGATTCTGTTATTTTTTAATCTTTTTTTGAGGGGATGGGTGTAGAGCACTATTAGGGTCCTTACTAACCAAATAAAAAAGTCAAGCTGTTGAGCATTTTTTAGCTGAATTTTGCAGTCTGCTGATGCATGTTTTGACTTCATTAATGTTAAAGTTGAATATGTCCAGAAATAACAATTGTCTGTTAGGAATCTCAAACCATCATACAAGGGGTATAATCTGGTAAAACTGTCCCTTTTCCCTTTAAACTTATTTCTTCATGTATTTGTAAATATTTAAAACTATTTAGGAAAAAATACTTGTGAATATTTGTTTTTGAAAGTCATGTTCTTTCAATTGTAATTTTTCAGTGTAATGGTTTTTTAGTCCTACACCTGCACAAATTATGTATAGGTTGAACACTCATTTACAGGAAGTCCTCATGTGAAATTTGCTGTCCAGGAGCCTCTGCGCAGGGATTGTGCATCCATGCCTGTGAACCCACAGGTGGATTCATTTGCAGCTTCAAGGCCAATTTCAAATGAATATGTTTCATCACAGCACACATATTTAGTTGTATTATTGCCTGGTCTTGTGTCAGATTTTCAAGTTGAAGTTGCATTTGAAGAAAGCTCTATTTATTAGAAAATGTAATAGATGAGTGGAAGAATGCCAAGATACATTTCATGGCATTCATGAGTTTCCAATTTCTCTGTGGATTTGAAATGAATTTGATGAGACATCTTGCTGATGGTGTTAAAAATGGTGATGCTTGTGGGGAAAACTTCTCAAGAGACTTGCCTTTTGCTCCCTAAGAACTTATTGTCTAGAATTTGACTAAGAGCTGAGAAATGGAGAGATGGAAATAGTTTAAAGTTCCAGTTGAGGTGCCCATGTGTAGCTTTTTGTTGAGCAATTTAAAATAAGTGATCTTTTATGTTGTACTTAGTTTTGTTTTTTAAAGAAGAGGGGGCAAATACAAAACACATTTGCAATTGTAAAATGTAATTATAAATGCCATTATACTCCTTCTCTAGTGGGTTTTTTAAAATCTTAATTTTAAGAAATACAGAAGTAATTTAGTACACTCTTTTTTGGTTCTGAGAAATGACATTTCCAGAACAGTATATTTATAATCTCCTGGCCACTTATGTCTATGTCTAAAGCAGGAGGGGAGAAGAGTGTCCTCTTACTCCTCAGCCCTAAACAATTGCTTTCTGATCTCTTTTCTAAGTGTGTAAGTCGAATTTAGATCTCATGTTTCTGTTTATTAAAAGAAGTGCCAGGTATGGGGACCTGCATGGGACCAGATTAAAATCACAATCCATGTAATGGGTTCTGCCACTGCTGCACAAGTCTGAGTGAGCACTATTTCCCTGTTATAAAACTCTCCAACTCTATTTCTTCTCATAAATGTGATGTAGGGAGAGATTCAATCAATTTCACAGAAAGAGCAAAGTTTTATTGAGAGCACATTTAAGTTCCAATATTCTATGGGTACAGTTTAGTTAGCAAAGCATTGTGTTACAAAATAATGCAGTTATCTGTAAGGAGAGAGATTTGCTGAAAGAAATTGGCCAACATCATTTATCACCCATTCCTAAACACCTCTGTGGTGCACTGCACTGCTGCTAACCCTGGTGTGGGTGTTCCACAGGTGGCAAAAAATGTTTATTTTTAGAGGTTTTTTTTTAAATTTGGCAATTTCATAATTCTTGACACATTGCATGAGACAATGGACTGGAAAGTTCTGTGATATCTGGACATCATGGCAGAGATTCTGTTCCTACATGGATCTGTGAATTATTTCCTGAGAACTTTTTCTTATATAATAAGTGTATCAGCATTCTCTCTTGGCTAGAGTAGATAGTTTTCTCAGGGAATACTAGTGGGATTCTGGAAAAATTCAGCTGTTGAGCAAAATAACTACATTCTTCATCTACAGCAGCAGACAAAATGGCTTTTTAATGCATTTTACTGAAATATCAAACTCTGCTGCAGCTACAGCAGCAGCATTAAATTAATAAAAAGAACCTTTCTAAAATGTGCTCCTTCTATCAGTGTCTGAAAGTGCCATCATTTCTAGGCTATTTGAACTCTCCATGGCCTTTATTATCTGAGAGTCATGACCTGGCACTTCTGGGGGTTTAAAAAGCATCTGAAAGAAAATGCATTTCAGTTCCACTTCAGATTGCCAGCTTCTCCAGTATTATCTCTCCATAATGGATTTTGAGCTTCATCAACAGGAGATCTGAAATATCTTGGAGTCTGTGAATTATTACTTTAATCAGTTGTAACCTTTGTACTGTACTTGCAATCCTTCTTTTCTGTTAGGTTTAATAATATTTTACTATGAAACACTGTAAATACGTACAGAAATTCTGATACATTTAATTTTTCCTCTGTAGCACAAATGTATGTACAGTTGGTTTCATCTTTATCTGTGAGGGAGTAATTACAAAACATTGAGGTATTAGTCCTAGGACTGTCCTGTAGGCAGTAGTGGTACCTCAGTCTGGGGAAAAAAGTTACAGTCTTGGTATGCATAAAAAAGTCTCCAGAGCATTACATCTGTCTGTTAGGATGTAGGGGGATAGAATGTAAGAAAATGAAGATAGTGCAGAAGTTAATCTAATCCCTGAGGAGTTGCAGTTGAACTAACTTCCAAAGATTAGGAGCAGGCCTGCCCTCAATAGGCCACAGCTGTGTCCAGTGAGGATGAGTGCTATAAAAGAGTGGGTCAGCTGGGTGAGGGGAGAGCTGCAGTTTGTTGGCTGTGCTGTGAGGACCTGCCCATGAGAAATCACCAAGAAGGTATGGGAGCTTTGCAATAAGATGACAACATTTGGAAGCAATGAAATATAAAATTTAAAAAAAAATTTGGTCTTTTAGAGTCTCTTCTCACTGCAGAATTACATGACCAGGCTTCAGTGTGCAAATGAGAAATCCCATTAAGGTTACATCTGATTAGGCATCCTATGGATAGAAATTACAGGGTCAGTTTTAATTAATCACTTTTAAGACCTGATTGTAGTCTTAAAATATGATAACGGTGAGCAGAACCTAAGATTAATATCTCTAAGACTGAATCCACTGTTAATGAATATTGCCTAAAATTTTTATGTTTGTTCCTTTGGGAATTCCTCCCTTTCAAGTGCAGTGGTTCCATACAATCAGGCACAGATCTGACAAGGAAGAACATTTACATAGATCTGTATGAAACAGCCTGGCACTCTTACAGAGGAAGGAGTGTTTTTTTTTAATTTGAAATTCACCTAACAGTGTGCAGTACAATGATGTGATGAGTTTGCTACATTTCTTCCCATCATGGTATCAAATGCTCGTGGTGAGTCGTGGAAGTGTCTCTTGTGCTGTGAACTGTCATTAATGTATTTTTTCTTCTGTCAGTCTCTACCACCTATAGTCTCAGTTTGTCTCTTTTTCAGTTTTGATTCTGTGTTAGCTCAGTCACAGGATTGGTCAAAGAGTTTCCCTTAGAGTCCACTTTCATGACTTAATATAAAAAATAGATTCTGACTCTGCTCATTTGTCTGTTTACATGCTGAATAAAAAATTCTTTGCAGTAATAAAATTGACATCAAAATATAAATTTTCAGTCCATGTGGAGCAATACCTAAATCAAGAGTTGGCACTGCTGAATTAGATTGCTACATCTGCTAGCTGGTGAAGGCCTTTCTGCTAATACTTACTAAATGAACGTTTATTTGCACTTATTGGTTCACTACAGATAAACAAAGCTGGTTATAACAAGTACAGTTGTATTTTAATTGCATTTTTATCAATATGAAAAATTATCACACACTCTTAGCTCTCTGTATATGTATATTAAATCAGGAGGGATCTTTGGCAACAGGAATCACATTTCTTTGAACCATATAAGTGAGTCTTTCAATATAAATCTTTATATAGATTGTATGATTTCAAGTAGGTAAGAAGCTAAAAGCTTTTTAAGTTGAGAAAAAGATTTCTAAAGTTCTGTGATGGTCCAATTTTCTATCTCTGGTTTCTGTATCAATTGCCCTAGTTTTTTAAAAGAGATTTTCTTTCCAACATCCTCATAATGGGCACAAACTGAAATGCAGGGAAAGTAATAAAAGCCCCTTTTTTCCCCTCTGTGAGGGAGATGGAACCCTCCAGCAAGCCCAGAGCTTGCTGACACTCCGTGCTTGGATTTGGCAGGACCCAGCCCCGGGCAGCTCTGTGGGGATTGGCTCATCCCCATGGGTGCCTTCCAACCTCAAATCTTCTGTAAATCTGGAATATAATCTTGAGTTGTGTTTTACATCCACCCTGCACAAAGAAGTGCTGACTAAATTACAGCTGCTCATACAATGTTTGCTACCTGTGAGCAAAGCAGAGTCTGAACATGGGAAGCTCCTACAACACAGACTCCACTTGGTAGCTGTGCAGAGCTCTTCAATAGGAATAGTCCCACTTTGCTGCTTCTTTTGCATTGGCCGTGCAAATATTTGGATAAAAATGCATGCAAGAATGGTATTAACACAATTTGGTGAATGTTTTCCTGGATTGCTGTGCTGAGTACTTGTTGCAGGCCACAGGTAAATGCTACACTGGTTTCTAAATAACAAGTTTATGTTCTGCTGATCTGCAAAGCTGGACATTTACTCCCTTGTGGGAGCTGCTCAGATGCTTTAACAAAAGCAGGGAATCTGCTCAGTAAATCATCAGCAGGTTCTGTTGTCTGCAGGATGTATTTGAGCACCAGAGGAGTCATCAGTTCTTTGTGATGATTAGAGGATTGTAATTTAAAAAAAAATATGTTGTCTGCATTTCCCCTGGGTGACATTACTAGGAGCATATTTGATAGCAGAAGTTGTGTTCTTAGGTGTTTTGTGTCATTTGTCTTTGAGTCACCAAGTTAAATTGTAGTGAAAAAAATTACTATTTCTGCCTCTTTCTCATTTTGTAAAATGCTTCCACTCTCTTAGAAGGTAAAGTTATGAGAAATGTGGAGAGAGAATGATAGGCAAATTTCAGTGCCAGCCAGTCAGCAACTCAAACAAGAATGTCATCCTGGGAATGCTCCTCTCAGATTTATTTAGCACTAAACAGTGTGTGAAGGCAAGTATCTGCTTTTGGTCTTGCAGACAATGAAGTTAAAATGCTGTCGAAGAATAGATGTTTGTTCTGAAAGAATGGAAGAATTTTGGTTTGGTTTGGATTTGGCAGTTTTCTCATCTCTGTTTCAGTTGCACCTCTCAGTGTGTCATTGAGAACATTTAAATGTATATATTAGAGGTATTATGAGAGATAAAAAGAACTTCTCTACAATACCATTGCAAGTATTAAAATGCTGCTGCCAAGTAGAAATGAAATAAATCTTCTAGGAAAGTTACTGTGAGGGAGAGGTCATGTACAATAGATGGGGCACAGTTTTAGTGTAAAGAATAAACCTAAACCTTTCCACAGAAAGATGAATATTAATTAAAACAAGATTTTTGAATACACAGTCATGAATATATTTGCATATGAAGATAGAGGTGTGACTGTTATGCTGTTTTTGCATCTTCAGATAAACAATAAGATGAAAAGCAAACAAGCAACTCCTGAAATGCTGTAAAACAATATTGATGCAAAGTAAGGAAGTTTTAAATACAATTTTGAATTGGTTGATTTCTCAAAAACGAGTTGGTGATGGCATGATACTTCTTAAACAGAACTAGAGGACACAGTCTCAAGCTATGTCAGGGAAGGTATAGGTTGGATATTAGGAAAAAATTTTTCACCAAAAGAAGAATAAAGGACTGGAATGCTCTTCCCAGGGAGGTGGTAGAATCACCATGTCTGGATGTGTTTAAAAAAAGACTGGACATGGCACTTGGTGCTATGGTCTAGTTGAGGTGTTAGGGCACAGGTTGGACTCAGTGATCTTAGGGGTCTCTTCCAGCCTCATGATTCAGTGATTCTGTAAACCATCAAGGTGCACATCTGTGCCTTCTGCTGGAATGAATGGCAGCACTCAGCTGAAGCATCCTACAGTGCTGTGCCAGGCTGGTGCTGGGTTGCTGCCCTGAGGGGGCAGCCTGTACCACCAACAGGGCACTGCCTGGCTCGTGCCCCCTCAGCACACCCCAGGTATGCTGTGTAGCAGGAATCAGCTCTCTGATAGAATACAGGAGGCACTCTGGAATAAAATTTACATGAACAAACTGGAAGTAGCATTTGCTTAAATATGGGACTTCTAATTAGTAAAGCATCTTCTAATGCCTGAAACATGCTAATGAAACTAATTTATTGCTATGTTAATTGATTGATCTAATGTAGAGACATTGCACAATATTTATCTTTCAGGTGAACTGTGTTGCCAAGCACTGATGATTGTTGAAGTAAAAATATCTTAGATTTTAAAAAGTTTGATTATCATGTTCAGATAACACAGGAAGTTTCAGTGCAAAAATGTGATATTCTTTTGTGGAATTTTTGTTGATGGTAGAATTAAAATACTTGAATTTGACTGGATTGTTTTTAACAAACATAGAGTTGTCTCACTGTTATTCTTGGGTTCTGCATTCCTCACTTTGTAACTGACAGTTTTGGTTTTAGTCTTTCATAACCTATGATGCTTGACATCAGACTTAAAAAAAGCATCATGCATGTTTTGATCTAAGTGAAATGTGAAGAAGTAGGGCAAAAATTGTTTGGTCAAAGTATATGAAAATTCAAACTTTCATCTCTTTCTCTTCTGTAAGAATTGCCTGTTATGTTGTGTTCTGTGGTTTGCACATACTGAAGATGTGTATTACATGGCATTCTTCAAATGTCTTAAATTTTCCTTTCCCTGCTCTGGGTGGTTGAGAGGGAAAAGAGAAAAGAAAAAAATACATCAGGAGGAATAGAAAGAATGATAAAGTGGGCAAGAAAATGCCGGAATGAAGAGACATGGGATGCTTGATGTTAAAAGTAAGAGGGGTTGAATACAGTAAATACCTATGGATAAACACTGGTACTTTAGGCTTCCTAGAATAATTTGGCTTTATACAGCTCGTTTTATCCAAACATATGAAGATTATATGATTGTAGGTTTTCATTTTACAGTGGATCTATCTGGGCTTTGACAGCTGATTTGTGAAATAATTAAAGCTTTGTATAGGAGTTGAAAAACTGAAACACATTCCCATTGATTATTCAAGTCTGTCAGGGAGCATTTACTGTAACTCTGCTGCTGCTTTGAATAGGGCTAAGAGCTGTCCTGCATCCTCTGATTTTGTTCTTACCAGTGGTTTGTCTTTTTAAATGGTTGGAACAGGTTCTAAAATCCCTGACCTCAGCTAGGGAAAGGTAGTTATGTCAATACCATTAACAGCAGTCACAGTCTTCAGACAGTTTCTGCAGATGGAAATATATTCCAAATACCCATCAGCACTCAAGAGATTCGCTGACTTCAACTTGGTTCTGCTGTTAGTAGTTTTACAGAAGTTAGCAATCAAGTAACTGCTCCTTGGAATTTAAATGACATTTTTTTGGTCAGGAAGAATATTTTGCATAGTCCCTATTGATTTGCATGAGGCATATAGAATAACCAAGAAGATATGCCTTTTGTATCAAAACATTGTAATCCTTTACATGTCAGATAAAAACTAAACAAAGTTAAAATTTGGAGTCAGAATATATGTTTTGATATATTTAAAACTATTTTGTAGTTGCTGATTTTCTTCTCAATTGTTAAAGTAAAAAGGACTAGAAAATCTGTTTGGTTTTCTTAGTTCTTTATTTCTCTCAGCTGCATTTCTATAGGTTGTTTCTTTTCCAGCAGGTGGTCTTATTAAATTTGCCAGAGTGCCCAATGCAAATAAGTTTTATTCAGGTGAAAGAATCTGTTTATGTCTCTTGAAGTTTTCTTCCTTTTGCTCCCAGTTTCTTGCTCTCACTTGCATTTTCTGTCTTGCAGTTTTAAGGCACCACTGAGTCAGAAGTGTTTGAGTATTCAGAAGTACAATTGAAAGGACTTAGTCCTGCAGGGATGGGTAATAGTGAAAGCATTACAGAAACACATCTCTGTAAGCTCACCCTAATGAAACACCTCAGTGTTGCAGTGTTCCAGGACTGAGACACCTCAAGGGAAAGGTGTTTGTCTTGGTGTGATGCTCAGTAAAGCTGGGGTGCCCTTCAGCAGCTCCATAATGCTGAAGGGGTTTATGTATTGTATTTATTGCCCCAGCATTGAGCTTTACCATAAAAAAAAATTACTTCACTTCGAAATAGTGTGACTTACACCAATTACCATCTCAATGAAGACAGTGAGACTTGCTTTGCTGAGTTAATTGCTATGAATTGTTCAACAGGCCTCACAAATAGATGTTTATGAGCATATTTCCATCAATTAGATTTTTATCATGCTTCTTTATATTCAGAGTGACCTTTACAGTGCTTATGAGAAGAATAATTTAGTGCATACTGTACAAAGATTGAATACTCTCCAGTCCCCATTGGAAACATTTGAGGGCTTGTGATCTTTCCAGTCACCTTGAAATAAACTTCTGTTTAATACTGCCTGAGAAAATCAGAATTATGTTTAAAATTACTGAAACAAATGACAGAGGCTTTGCTATGATATTTCTTTTGCATGTGTAGGAATGTACAGGAAATGCTCTCCGTTGCATTGGTTGAAAAAATGGGACAAAAATAGAAAGCAAGTAGATTGACAGCAACAGTTATAAAGCACTTAGTGTGTTGCTAACTGATGAATATTAGTTTCCTTTATAATCACACAATGTATGAAGCTCTGGAACAAACAGAGCATGTTGAAAACAGCCATGGTCAATGTAAGAGCATACTTCAGTGCTGTACAAAAGGACCTTTTAGCTGTGCTCTGCATTTTGTGATGTTCAATTCCCATCTGTCTTTTGCAAGGAACTGGCTGGATCAGGATGTTTTTGATTTTTTTTTTTCCATTGGGCCCCATGAATTCTATCATTACTTTCTATCCTTTTTGCTCTGAGTTAACAACAGGCCTTGTAATGAAGGATCATTCTGAGGGATGAGTTGTGATTGTTAGCTGCACATCCTTCTTCCTTGCTCCTTTGCTGCTTGCCAGCAAACTCAGCAAGTCCTTAGCAAAAGACAGGGTTTCTAAACTCTGGGGTTTGTGAACTTGTAGCAGTGCAAGAAGATAGTAAGATTTTTCTGATAAAAGAACACAGAGGCAGTTAAGTTTTGTGTCATTACAGCAGTGATCCTGTTTCCTTGGTTACAAGTCACATGCACTCCCTTGTTAAAAAGTGAATTCTTTATACATTCAAGCATTTCTGCACTGAGCAGGTGTTTCTGAAATTGGTAGCAAAAAATGGGCTCTGGAGCCAGAGAAGAAAGTTTCACTTTGGAGGTTGGGCACACCATTCCTGTAAGCATATTTACTGTACACTCATGTCTGGCAGGGAGTTGCCAAGGTGGATTTGGTGAGCTAAATCAGAAACTGTTTCTAATTTTAAACACACAGAAAAAGCCTGCTTCTATTTTGTCCATACCTAACTCATAAACAATGGATCCAATATTTTTAAAAGCTCCTTATGCCATTTTTGGATCTGGAACAAATTTTTGCATCTGGGCTATTAAAATTGGAATGCTGAAATGCTAATATAGTTAAGTCTGCAGGACTTCAAAGTCCTGTCCTCATTCTTGGTAGCATGAAAGCACTTTACTGTGGGATAAAGCATGGAAGAATCAGTTTACTTTTTTTTGCTTTCAGCTATGTTGACAGCCATCTTTAGACCTTTTCTTTTAGTGTGGTGTGGTTGTCCTAAGTGAGTAAAAGAATAAAGATGTTCTTGTCAGATGAGCCATATGACAGCTGCACCTGACATTCAGATATAGAATTGCTGCACCTTTCTTGTGAGCACTGTGGTTTCTGCCAGTATTCTCACTTTGCTCCCTTCTGATTATCAGCAGTGGTTAATATATTGAATTAATGACATACAGGAATAGAATTTAACCCAAGAAGATGTCATTATCATAACATGTTAAAGGGCACAGCACAGTGTCAGGATGTTAGTTTAAATTAATTTAACAGCAGTGCATAAAACAGGAAGAGTCCAGGCTGCAACAGTGCAGTTGTTCACCAGAGTCATTCTTTTAACTGGAGTGACTTGATCAGTAGGAACTTTCAAATGAGGTTTTCAGCCTGGAGGAGTGTACTGAAAATACTGGAATTTTTCACAAAATATATTTGGGAAGGTAGAGCAATAGAATAAAAATTTGTTGAATACTGAGTAGGATTTGCTCAGGATTTACTAAGCTTGGGCAGTGTCACACTGTGATAGAGGTCTGGGTGGCTGAAAACCAGAGTGAGTCAGCAGGGACTTGAGGCCTATATTGTAATAAAGGAAATGTGAAACAAGGGCAAACTGAAACATGAACAGGTGAATTGATTTGAAAGAGAGAACTTGATGTTGTTAATGCAGAAGGGAATTGGTTTCCATGGGGAGCTGTGGGAGTGATGATTTCTGGACAACAGAGGTTTGACTCACCAACATAGAATCAACTTAGCTCAGGAGTTTGTTGAGAGAATAATTGGGCATAAACAGGAGCAAACAGTAGCTGGGTTTTAGTGGGTAACAGTCTTGTGGCTGTCAGTGTGAATTATTATAGAAAGAAAACTGGAGAAGGTAGGGAATACAAGAATAAATGAGTTGAATAAGAGTAGAGGAGTGCTGTAAAAGGTAATAGGAGCAAGAGACTGAGTGAGACAGTTTGGATTGATTGAAGAGAATGTATGTTAAAATGAGGTGAAAAGGGAAAATGGTGGAAAAGAATGTGAAAAAAAGAGAGCACTTACACAGGATTTATTTTACTTTACTGCATTTTATGCACAGAGAAGCAGCCATTTCATTAGAACGGTATTGGGATTTTCTTTCATTTTTTGAAATAGTGGTAGCTGGTGAACACCTTTGGTTGCTACCTCATAGGCACAGAATTTTTATTTAAACACTACTGGAGGAAGGTATTTCATCATCTGAAAACAAGCCTTGAAAAAAATACACATGAGTGATTCTGGTATTTCAGAATATTCTTAGAGTATATAAAGGTGCAGCTCCATGTAGGATGTTGGGATGAGAAGGTCTTGTGCAATGAGCATTCTGCATCCTGCACTCAGTGCTGCTCCATGTGCAGAGCAGTGTCCAGGCCTGGCAAGAGGAGCTCCCTCTGCTTGGGTTATCTGAGCAGCTTGGTGGGCATTCAGTGGACCTGTTCTCAGTGTGCTGGGACAAAACTGCCTCTCATCCTTTAATCCTCAGCTCTTTAAGCTTCCATTCTCTCATTTCATAGCCTGAATATATTTTTGTGAAGTGCTTTCAGCATAATTCAGGATGATTTTTTTTTTAAAGTTCTGGAAACTTGAAAAATGCACAGGCAGTCATCTTCTATCTTCAACTTCATTGTCTGCAAACTTTAAAATCAATTTTTGCTCATATAAACATTTAGTAGATTCTGAGCTAATTTATATGTTGATCCTCTCTATTCCAGCAGTATATGTACTCTACTCATCCTGAAACCCTAGAATGTGGATTTCCTCAGTAGGAAACAATTTCTTTGTGCAGTTCTAAAACTCTGCTGCAACTGTTCATTGGTATCAGGATAGTGTTAGCAGATATATGAAATTATGAAATGTGTGGGGCACACACAAATACTCACAAAATCAAATCCAGGTGGCAATTTTAGTAATGCTTACAATGCAGATATTTGTGATATTGTCTGTGTCAGTTTGCTGTGCCCATCCTCCAGGCCTAAGGCCTGAACTCTGTGGCAGGATATAGGCAGGAGGTCCATGTGCCTTGGGGAGCCAACCCCGAGGGGACAGGGCCCCCTTGGGCAGGGCTGTGCTTGGCTGGGAGCGCGTTGGCACCTTGGGCTCGCTGTGGTTTTGCCTTTTAGCTCTGGCTGCTGCTCAGTCTGAGCCAGACCAGCTCTGCCAGGCCTGCCCAGAGCCTCAGTCTGCCTGGCAGCTCCACTTCCCAGATTGTTCTGCAGCTCTGTGCTGGGTTAAAGAGCTCTTGGTGCTGTGTTTGTCTCCAAAAGCAATGCCATGGTGTTGTACCTAAATCTTGGATAAAGCAAATGCATCTTTTAGTTCTCATGCAAAATAATGAATCAAGAGTTCCAAAGCATAACCATGAAAACAGTCAAATACAAACCAATGTCTGTAAACCTGCTTTCCATTACCCTCTTATTCTGCACCTGATTACTGACAACTGTAGAACATTGACATCAAAATTTTCATGTTTGAAAGAGTTTGACATCTCTACAAGATTGATAAAAACTTTCCTAGTGAGCACATAGAGCATATTTCTGCTTGAATAGCTAACAAATATAACAGGGCATTTTGGTTCTTCTTTCCTTCAAATAATAGTCATTATTAAAGATTGAGATTCTGTTTTGTTCATTAACAAGTATACATAATTTGTAACGGAAGCTAGCTAGTGAAAGTAAGCTTTTACTTTCTTTGCAATTGTCTAGTTATTTCCTTTTATTATGTAAACCAGTTTCTGGCATGATTGAGTAGAATTCTTTTTAAAAAATTGCTTCAATGATACACCTAATATAATGAAAAAGAGTTTTATTTTCTATGTGTTATCCTTTTTTAGTAAATGGGGCTAGACATGTCTGGACAGTTTATTTCCCAGTTATCCTCTTTGTCTGTAACAATTTGCTCCATTATTCTGCTGGAATTGACTTTTCAGAGCAGGAGAGCACAGAGGAGTTTGCAACTCAGTCAATCAATACCTGAGAATGTGCTAAAATGCTGGGAGTGTAAGCAAGTGCAGATGCCTCTGTGTTCTTGCTGTCCTTGCTGTATGACAGTGTCTACCTTCCAGCATCTGGGACCTCTCATACTTTGAACTACCAAAACTGTCTTTTTGTCCCTTTTCAATCAAAGCCCCCAAAATTAATACAGTGTTTTAAAATAGGCACTGAATTTGCAGTATAAAAAGCCCACAAATATACAGAATTATGTTGCATCATAATGCGTATTTTGATGTGGCATCCAGGTCATCAGAGCACCAGACTGACAAAAAAAACCCCAAAGTGAATATTTTAATTTGGTGTGAAGATAATGTTCTTCTCAGTATGTTTTTTTAAGCTGCTGAGCAGGTGAGAGTACACTAAATTGCCTCTGTATGACTGCATAAGAGAACATGGGGATGGTAGGAGCCATTTACTGCATAGCTGTTCAGGACTGGCTCTGGTGCCTCACTGTGTCACAGACACATGTGATGGAGCTGTGTAATGTTCTTTTCATAATATTTGCCCTGCTTGAGCCAATTTCCTGGCCTTACCCAAATCTACATGAGTTCCCTGTAATGAATTTGTGATTTTTAGATCTTACTTTTTGACCTACTAAATCCTGCAGAACAGTTTGTAATATTTATTCTACAGCTGCATTTAAACTAGCTGATCTATAATTGCTTGTTAAGTTTCTCTTTCTGGAGCTTATTTTAAGAAAATTGCCAGCTTTAGATATTCACAGTCAAATCTCAGCATATGAAGATTGCATAACAGCCAGTTCAGGAGATGTATTTTGGAGAACTTACAGGTAGGGGAAGGGAACCATCTGCAGGTCCCTGACAGAAAACAAGTTTCCAGCAGAAAGTGTTTTGAACACTGTTGATGTGAACATGTTGTTTTGTAAGAAGCCATCTGGTCAGCCAGAGCAATCTGTGTGCAAGTGCAGATGGATCTGGGATCCAGAGCCCTGAGCTCCCTCTCCTGCTCCTCAGGACAAGGCCCTGGGGATCCCCCTGGGAGCATGTGCTGACCCCCTGCCTCCAGCCAGCCTGGATCCCCCAGCTGAGCTCTCTGTGGGAATGGCACAATGCTGGAAGGAGGAGAAATTCCTCAAGTTCCATTCTCCAGCTGAAAGCAGGGTGCAGGTTGGTGTGATGGCAGGAGGGCTTGGGGCAGATGGGATGCTGAGCTTCCCTTATTGATAAGTTCTCATAGCTCACTGTTCTTCTAGTGCTGTTTTTTGAAATTAGAATTTGAAATACACAGCTGAAGAGGGAATTATTTCTTTAAATATATGTTCACAGAATGAATAGAAACTGATTAATGGAACTGAAAGAAACCAAACAAAATAATACCATATTTATCGTATTTATTGCATTTATAATATATTTAGAAGTTGCATAGCATGAAACTGTGGCTCTTAGATGTTTTTGAAGCCATGCTATTCTCACAAAAAGTGAGGTTATTTCTACTCCTGGTTTTCTCTGATGTGTTGAAAGGAACTTAGAGGCTTCTTACTCACTTCAACCAGTGTGCATGGCAAAATATATTACTTAAACTATGCTAGTGTAGCCTGGGGGATGTGACCTGCACCAAACCCAGTCTGGAGATTTGTGAGTTTAATTCCCTACTTAGTAAAATCTTCCATGGAGCCATGAAAGCGAGAGACACAGTTTATAACAGATGACTCCTGGTCCAAACCAGTTGTGGAAGTTCAGAGTGTATGTTCAAGAGAATGTCAAATTAAAGTCTTTCTCAGCTTGAATTCTTTTAATGGGGGAAGCTTGATAGAGATGCTTGCCAACAACACAGACCACTGAAAAACCACTCTTCTTGTACGAGTTTCTAAAATGTGGGAGAGTAGAATTCCCAGACCAGCATGTGTGCATTGGATGCCAAAGGCAGCCCCTCCAGGGAGAGCAGATTTAGGGGCTTTGTTGTTTGGGAAGCAGGGTCTGAGCTCTGTGACTTACCAGGGTGGCTCTGTCTCCTTCTGGTCAGGCCACAGAGCACTGCTCTCTCTTCAGTTCCCAAACAGCCTTTGCTGTGTCACCAAACTGCCTTTCTGACACTCTGAGAAATGCAAAGTGGCATTTCCAAGGTTTCTGGTGCAGAAAAACAACGAATGGCCCCTGTAAGTCCCTGCCTGGTGACTGTCCCAGTGGGCACTGCTGCTGTTTGCCCCCTGCACATCAGGCCTTGGTGCACCAGGAGCTGCTCTGCCAAGGGCCTTTTTCATGTTGGGTGGTTCTCTGTGACATCTGCAAACACTTTTGGCACAGGATGGCATTTGCAAACAGTTCTGGCATGGTGGATTTCTGTAATGCATTGTCAGAGGTATTGCCAGCTGAGCTCTCAGACTTGAGTTTATGATGTTTGCTCCAGATCCCCTGAAATGTCAATATCTCAGAGCAATTGCCCTTGAGAAATCTGTTATGCAGGGGAAAAAAGGGGAATAATTATTCAAAATACACTGTTCTTTACATCAGAATGAGTGTGTGCAAATGTATTCCCATATGTAAATTTTACATAATTGCTTGAATGGCAGAATTAGTAGAATGATTTTTTAAAAAATAATTTGCTAATGAAACAACATGACTTTTTTTTCCTCTTCATGTAACTGTTAGACTTGGAGTATTGCAAGAAAAATTATTCTGTAATGCTTATTTCACTGGGAATAAAACCAAAGATTAAGTTTAATTACTTTTCCACAGTGGAAGAGATTTTGTGGAATGAAAGAGGCTATTCTGAGGATGGAAAATAAACTTTATTCCTTTCTCTTAGCATATGAAGCAGTAAGGAATACTCATGAAACTGTGGTTTAGAGCAATCTGTTTATACATCTTATATTGCAGTCTACTAGTGCTTATTCATGCTCCTTTCTGTGCACCACTGACAGTAATGGATAAATGGATGCATCCCTTCAAATAGTAAAACAAATAATCTTCATAAGGGAGGTATCTTTGTACTTGTGCATGTACTTGGCTTTAATCCAGACCATAACAAGCTTGTTTATGCCCAACTGCACAGTTTTTCAAAAGGAGGTGGGTTATTTCTTTTCCTTATTTGAACTTGTATTGAAAAATATTGCAGCAGCCATCAGTTTTTCCTGTTAAAACAGCAGGAATTAGCTACAGGCCATCACTGAAATTCAAAACATCCTACAGAAGCTTTGTTCCTTGGTTTTGCTTATCTGCCAGCTGTAAACATAATCCATTCAATTCTGTTGTATCACAGATGCTATTTTTGTGGTATATTTTTAATATGTTTGGTACTTGTGTGGTGGTAGCAGAATCCATGAACAGTTAACTGAAATAACCTAGAATAACTTGATGTAATTAGAGGTACTTGTCTATTAATAACAAAAAATTCATAGTATGCAGCCTTCCTTTCCTGCCACAGCCCTTCACATCATTAACCAATGGGTAACGAAAGTGGTTTTGGCTGGTTTTTTTTTTACTTTAGACTGTTTCAGAGGTCTCCAGATAGATCCTCTGTAGATACAAATGAGGCCAAATGTCAGTTCAGAAATGCCAAATGACCTGAACTCTTGAGGTCTGTGCAGAACAGCAGTGGCAGCATCCTGAGCCACTGCTGGTCTGTGTGCAGCAGCAGGGATGGCTCAGAAATCCATCCTGTCTGTGCTTCCACCCCTGGCCCTGCATGGCCCAGGGACAGCACCCAGAGAGAGCTTCACAAATTTACAGCCTCACTCTGACATCAGGCTCTGCTGCTCTGGGAGGATGGAGCACACCAGCTGCTCATTTCCTAATGCAGATCTGCTTTATCACTAAACAGCCTTCTTCAGCTTCCTCTTGCTCAAAAAACCTGATTTTAAACAGAAATTCCAGGAAGGATTTGTACTGGGATGGCTGGGGTCACCATCTCCAAGAGCAGACCAAAGGCATTTTTCTTCAAATCTTCACATATTAATTACACAGTGCTTCACAGTTTGATTACCAACAGCAGTATGAAGGTTTATTTTTAGTTTAAGATTTTAGAAGTGTAACACAATTACACTTAAAGAGTTTAGTAAAAGTCATGTGTTAAAAAGAGACCTGCTAATCTTTGGGTCTGAAAGTTAGAAACATGGGCCTTGCAAACAGCAGAGTCCATTTCTTGCTCTTCTATGTCTATCTGACTTCTGAAATCTTGTTTCTCAAATTTTATTCTTATTCTTAAGGACTCATAAATTAATTCTTTATAAGAGATTTAATTTATTTGTTTTAATACAGTAAATCTGGTAAATCATATCTATACACTGAACAGCTCTAAATCTCGGACTCTGTTAGAAATCTTTCAGTGGAAGGCTCCTGCATAATAAAAGAGATAAATCCTAAAGCATCAGCTATTGAGAATAGTCAGGTATGACCAAAGGGAGAGAAAATGGCATTGGTTTGCAGACTGAATATTTTATCATACTGTTACTGTTAGTGCTGCAGCTGAGTCAAAATGCATCTAAATCCTGAAGACTCCAAGAAAATCCAGTGCCCAGCTTTGCTGAGCACAGGGCAGGGATAAGATGAGAAGGGTTCCTGTCTGACTGTGGAGCTGTCACTGCACTCAGGTTCTGTGTGTCACCTGTGCAGGGCACAAAGAGCCCTTCTGCTGTTCAGGCCAGCACAGCAGCCCTGCAGGGGAGCTGCAGGCACACACCTCCCCTCCTGTCTGCTGGGGCTGTTCTCCTGCTGGCAAAGCAGAGCTACCCCAACAGAGATCAAGTTCTGCACCATCTCACAGCCTGGTACTGGGCACGAGCACCTGTGCCACTGACCAGTGACACAGGGGCTTCACTGAGCTGCCAAACCAGGGAAAGAGAGCCACTGTTTAATTCAAAATGTACTTGGAGCCATAAGATGTTCTCTGTCAAAGCTGACTGTTCTTCCTAACAGCAAAATCTTCATGTGGCCAAAAGCCACAAAACTCAAAGAAACAAGAGAGGGATTTCATAGGTAATGAGAAAAGTGCCTGTCTTGTCATCCTGTGATCCTTTGATAGCTTTCTTCTGGGACAAAACTCCAGAAGCAGATTCTTTGGGCAGCAGCAGCCATTTCCAGGCTTCTCCAGGAGCTGGAACTGAGAAGGTTCAGCAGCTGCCAGGAATGTCACTCCAGCCCTGGAGCTACACTGCAGTGGCTGCCAGCAGTGAGACAGCCATGGCTGCTCACTGCTGTCCTAAATTGATTCTTCTCTATTATTTTGGCAAATATTATTGCAAATCTTCTTTTTATTTTGAACTCTTTGGGAAAGTTCAGAGTTATAGAGGGACCAACATGATACACTTTTTAAAGGCTCTGAATCTAATGACACCTGACCCCAAATTTCTGGAGCTCCTGGCCAGCAATGCACTGTGCATTGAACTCCCATTGGAGTCAGTAGCAAATTTTGCTGCCTGTTAACCTAATTTGGAGTAATAATAAAAAAAAAGGATGAGCTGCATTTATCACAGACATTTTCATTTTGCAGAGAAAATAATTAAAATATGATTAAACAGAAAATGTGATTTTGGTTGCTGATTACTGTGGTCACCTTTTTGCTGGCCAGCCTGATGCTTGTTTAGTTTCTGTCTAATCCATCAGGATTGTTGCATCCCAAGCTGGCTCCTGTAGTCATTTACTAGGCAGTGTCATTCTTCCATAAGCTTCCCTTTCTGTCTTGGATTAAATGTAAACATTAGTTCCTGTCTTCATTACCAAGAACAAAGTCAGCATTTCCCTTGTTAGTCTGTTGATGGTACTCATTTATTTACATATTTCCCCATCTTGATTACTTTTGTTTATTTAGAGAGCACAGATCTAATTCCACTGTACCAAGTCTCAACCCTGTCATTATGTTGCCAGGTGCAGATGTACTATTTTCTGTGGACTTATCCAAGTCAGTGGGAATTTCTTTTTTTATCTTAGGAAAACTAAATAAGGGGCTAAAATGAAGAATAATTTAAAGGCTCCCAGGGGTTGAGATTGTGGCCTATATTTTTGAGGTTTTTAGGTCATGCATCACTACTAGTATCAAGCTTATGGCTGGAATGCACTAACATGCTCTTAGTATTTAAGAAAGAAAACCCAGAAAGAATGATTGCTGTAGAGCAGTGTTCATGTGATTGTTGTCACCATATTTTCCAGAAAAGTTATGATTATGATTCCTGGAGCAGTTTCTTAAGTTTGTTCATTTTTTATATTCATAGCTGTTATTGTGACATTGATTCAAATCTGGCTCTGGCTCTGAGAATGGTCACATCAGCTCTCTCCTGCCTTTGCACACGTTAATGTCATGTGTAATCTTCATGAGAAATGAAGATACTTCAGAGAAGCAGCTGATACCTCTTAACTTGATGGAGCAATTAAAACTGAAGCACTTCCTTGGAAGATCAAAACAACATGTTTTGATCACAACTTTTCTTTATCATTCCATTTGCTTCCATGGTAATTTTAAAAGAAGGGGCTTGTCCTTAAAAATAAAAGAATGATGGTAATTGTTTGTGCAGGTTTTTGTGATGGGCAGTTTACTGGCAAAACCCAAGCAAAGAGCACATTATTCTTTTGGAGACTGTTTAGACTCCCTGAAAGCTGCCCCTGGCAGTGCTTTGGGGCAGATATTCCTGCCTGGCTGAATTTGAATCAAAGATGAGTCGGGGACAGTGGAGGGACAGAGCTCCTCAGCAGGGACAACAGCAGCCAGCTGCCTCTGGCTCCAGCAGAGCCAGGGCCCAGTCAGAGCTGCAGCACCAGGAGCTGTTTGCTCCTGAGCCCATGGAAAACCAGGAGGCTGGTAGCTGGTGCTCTTCCCAGGCGCTGAAACGAGGGGGTGTTGAAGGCTAAAAGCCTGAGGTGGTAAAGTAAGGCAGGAGTATGCACCAAGTTTTTTACTGCCATTAGTCTCAGTACATCAGTGAGCTCAGGATCAGGTAGATGATAGGGATGAACAGATAAGAAGAAATATTTTAAACTTTCAGATTTTTCCTCTCTGTGATACTGGCAAAATTAAGCAAATTGGAGAAGATGATAGATTTTTTTTTCCCCCTCCCAGTGCTTGGCATGAAACATGATTAATTTTTTTCATTTTGTGTGCTGTGTAAACTAGATGTGGAGAGCTCAGGGGTGTTAATACTTAACTGCTTTTACTGGCTTTATTTGTGTCCTGGTGTCTGAGAAGGCATTTGCTGTCAACTTTGTTCTTATGCCCAATGCCAATTGTATTGATTATATGCTGTTTAAAAGCTAATTTGGTAATTAAATTTCTCTGCCCTCCATGTCAAAACCATTGTGTGCAAACAGTTTGTGAAGATGGGGGAGGAAGTGCCTGCCTGGTCGCTGTAATGCACTGCTGCCTCAGCATGTGGAAATTGCTGCTTGCCAAACAGAACTTGTAGTTTATTTTCATGTATGTGATGCATTGTGAATCCTAATGCACATCTTCTGTCTTCAGTTTCCTCAATATTTTCAATAACAATGTATTCTAGTTGTCTGTGCTTTCCCTAAAGATAATTACTTACTAGCAGGAAACCTCAAATCCAGGAACTGAACACTGTTCTTCTGAAAGCAAATCTGACCTTTTGTTATTACATAAACAACCCTGGATCATGTTCTGCTTCTGAACCACTTGTTCATGAAATCCCCTTTTGAGGATTTCAAAATGGGGGTGGTGGATGTGCTGCTCACACAGAGCCACCCCTGACAGGAGGAGAATGAGTAGAGCTGAATGTTGGTGATTTCCAGATGGAAATGGATGGGACAGCCAAACTTCCTGCCTTTCAACTAAGCACAGGAATACAAACAACAAATATATAAGTTATAAATAAATGTAAATATGTGTGTAGTGGTCTCTGTCTTCCTAGTTAGCTGGGCAGGGGTTGTTTGCCAGAGCACATTGTTCATGCATTGCCTTATTCTGTGTGGGGCATCACAAAACCTGGAGAGTAACCCTTCCCAAATGCAGAGGTCATTGTGCAGTGGAAAGCCAAGGAATGAGAGTATTAAGTAGAAGTATTCCTTAGATAGAAACTGATGAAAGGTCACCTTTGCAGGGTTCTGAGCCTTTCCTGAATGAGTGTATAACAGAGATATTATTCAGTTATAGAACTGTTAGATACAGTAACCATCTCAGTATGCCAACTTCAAAATGAAGTTAGTGGGGAAATACGTGTTGTGAGAGTCATGTACAGTATCATGGTTTACAGGAAAATTCAAAAACAGTGCAGATGTTGATGAAGAAAGTCTTCATGCTGTTATGGAAACTGAATTGTAGCATGTGAATGTTCAAGTCAGGGTAATTTGAATTGTAACAAATAGAAACATGATTAGGTGTCATTATTTCACTGCAAGAAGAGATCAAATATGTCATGAATGGAGAAGTGTGTATGTAGAAGTAGAGGGAGCTGTACACTAACCAAATGGTTGGACAGAGTATTAGAATTAATGCTTTTCATTTCTTGAAATTTCATTTTAGATCTCATCTTGATAGGAAATGATTATTCAGTTTGTAACCTGACAACTTTGCTGTAATAGTGTCTTCAGGATTTTCAGTGTTGAAGTGTGCTATAGAGGGATTGTCTTTCTGTCTCTTCTGTTAATAACAGACTCTTTAAACCAGACATTTGTATTAATACAATGGACTCCAAATCAGACATTTGTATTAATAAATGAAGATCACAGTTTCTCATTTATAATTATATTTAATTTCTATAAAATTGGGAGCAGGGGCAGGAAATGTCTCCAATTATTTTTACACTTCACCAACTGGAAACTAGGATTTTACCCAGTTGACTGCAAAGCAGGAGTTAATACAGTATGTGAAATGATTTGGTGAATTCTTAGTGAATAATGCCACTAAACAGGTGTCTTATCTGATTTTCATTGGCAGAAGGTGCTGAGATATGTTGCATTGTCAAGTCAGAATTAGTTCTCAGTTGTCTAATAAGGATTTCCTGATATGGGCTTGCTTAACAGGACCTTTCTGAGGAGCTGCCTGCCTGAGCACCACATTAAGTGTTGAGGTTATTACCAGAATTAGATTATTATAATGACTAACAAAGAATTAATAACACAAGAAGCTGGCAGAAGTCACCAAATTTACCTGGCAGTGAATGCCTTTTTTCATGAGGTATTTAACATAACTGAAGTAAAACTAGAATTATGAATGTCTCTAGAGAGGCATTTACGTGTGAGATAGGTCTATAGATAGGTACATGAAATGCCTGATCCTGAGCTTTGCTACACTCCCAGCATGTGCTTATTCTGATCTCTGGCTGATACAAAAGTATCTCCAAGTGCAGATGTTATACTATTTTTATCAGAAACTTCTCTCTGTAATTTCATCCTGAAGAATAGGCATTGAGATGGGAAATAAATTTCTTCATGTAAACGTTCACAACATCAGCCAAGAGAATGCTGCAGTTCCATGTACTGAGTATGTAAAGAAAACCCCACAAAACAGAGTTTGCATTTGGATACAGGGAGAGCAATAAATCAAAGGTATGAATAAACCAGCAGCTGATGAAAAGGACCGGTTATTTTAAGCTATTTTCTATAGATGCACCTCAGGCAGAACTTGACACCAAGACAAAATCAATGAAACTGAATCGTTTGCCAAACAAACGCTGGGCAGATCAATCAGGAATGCTTAAAAGCTAAACAATGGCCCCGTGGGAAGGAGGAATTGATTGCCTCAGCAGGTTGCTTTTTTCTTCGGAATGGGCCAAGGTGAGAATGTAGAAAAGAACTTGAGCCTTTAATATGTGGACATTCCACTGCTGAACAGGGCAGTGCCTGGCAAGCCTCTCTGCCTGGACCCTGCTAAGGCTTCTGTGGCTCAGAAGGAACAGAATGAAAAGCAGAATGTTTTTTTAAAGCCAAGCAGGTGTAACTGGGACAGGTGTAGGCTTAGATAAATTGTGAACTTACCTCAGGGATTGGGGGAGCAGGGCTGGGAGAGTTACTGCAGCACAGCTACTCCCTGGTTTAGATTTAGGTATTTTGAATTTGTATTTTAATCTGAGTAAAACAATCAACTAGAGGCTAACTCAGCACCCCAAACTAACCTAGGGACTGTTTTTGCTGAGTGTGACAAATGAGAGGATTTGCAAACCTTGTAGGTAACAGCTTATGCTTCCTTCTTCATCCCAAACACTGGGTGGAAAAAAGATTTGTCTCAATTCCATCTTCATGTGCGTTTGCCAGAAATACAGACAGAATTGCATTAAGGTCTTCATGCTTCTGCCCCAGAGTTTGTGGAATATTTGACCAGTTGAACTGTCAATACATTTAGAAAGTGTCTTGGTTCCTGCCATAGACTGTACAGGTATTGTTCTGCCTCTAGGCCAGAACTAAATTATTAAATCTAAGAACAGGAGACAGAACAGAGGGGAGATGACTCTTTCCCTCCTACTTGCCTACCATGTGTTGTGGGTTGGTCATTTTGGCGAGAAAGCCAGAGCTGAAGCAGGCAAGTGAGATGGGTGGTTCTCCCATCAGGTTTGGAAAAAGGGAGGATGAAAAGGGGGCTGAAAGACTCTTAAATTTATGGCTCTTTTAATACTTGAAACTTTTCCCCCATAGAAGATCTGTTTCCATGGAAGTTGATCAATTCAATTTCCGCTCCAGTTTTCTTTCCATGCTGGATGCATGAAGCTGTAATTCCTCAGATATACATTGATTTCTGTAAACCTACATTAGGTAATGATGTGTCTTAGATTGTCATTATAAAAATTAGCTAAGACATTTAAGATAAATTAATCTCTAATTTAGTTATTAGATATATCATCTTGTGGAGTAGCATCATTTAAATTAGCAGAATTACTTGCAGTTTCTGTCCTTTGCTCACAGACATTTGTGTTCATGTAATTACCCTAAATGACCTGATTACCTCAGCCCTGCCAGACTGGAATTAATTCATCTCTCTGCATTTTAGGGGAACTCCTTCTGCCCCTTTTGCCCTTTTCCCTCTGAATAGCTTTGCTCCATTGGGTTGGCACTGATGTCGTTTTGGGGACATGCCAGCAGGAGGAGCTTGTGCATTAAAATGTGCTTTCCATAAAGCAATCACCAAATTACAGTAATTGCATTCCACTCGTGCTCTCTGCTGCAAGGTAAACCTCCTTGTACCTGCCAGGGATCCCCGTGTGCCTCAGACAGCCAGACCTCTCTCAGCAGTGGCCACTGTGCTGCTGAATTCACCTACTTTAGACTGAGCAAAGCCCAATGAGGTGAACATTTAATTTTATTCCATTATATGTTTGATGTTTAGATTATTTTATGTTTACATGTTCTGAAAAATACATATCTTGAAACAAAATCACAACCTTCTGAAGTCAATGTCACATGCTCTCTTTTACAAGCATTACAGTATCAACACTGCATTGCTCAATTTTATAAATAGGATAAAAATAATGAGTAATAATATTCATGTTACTAAAAGAAATCCATGGTAATGAGCACAGCTGAAATTGGATTCACATGATCAGAATTCTCTACAGCAACTTAGATAGCATTGCTGAGTTTCAGAGTAAGAACTTGTAGGGCCACATTTGGAAGTCCAATTATCCTTGGCTACCAAGAATTAATAACATAGGCTAAATTAAATTTTAGACTTTTTATTTTAGTGACAAGGAAAATAAGGAATTAAAGATCTAACGTATTAATCTGGTTATTGAAGAAGAGGAGGAGGTATGCCACAGGTCTTTTATGCATTTTTTCACACAAAGAAATTCTTAGTTACCTTGGAAGACTGAATACTTTAATAGGAATGTGGTGAATCTTGATTTAGGAAAATCCTTTATTATTTTAACTAAAGCTATTTCAGAGTTTTCTGCTTAGAAATTTAGACCAGTTAAATACTCTGCCATTAAAAAGCCCCACAAAACTTTATTTCCTGTTGCTAAGCACCTGAACTGAACATAACTTTTCCATACTGTTTTTTTCTCTTCCCTTTGTGGGGGCAGCTGTGTGTGCACTGTAGTTCTGAAGCCAAAGGCAGGGCAGGACTGCTGCCCTTCCTTGCAGAAGTGCTCTGCTGCCTGCAAGTGAATTTTCCAGTTCTTGTTAAAGGCTTTTGCTTTGCTGACATCTCTCCCATGTGGGTGCTCCAAAGGCCTCAGTGGGGCCTGGGTGTGCCTGTGGCTCTGGCAGGAGGGACTGACCTGTGTGTGAGAAAGGTCACTCTGCAGGAAAAGCAACTGCACAGAGAACTTTGGGGATTGTTTTAAAATATGTCTGTGTTTGTTTAACATGGCCAGAAGTGCAGATGAGCAGCTTCTCCTTTCTGGACTTGTTATCACAGTCTGAAGACAGATATTGTAAAGTTGGGGTTTTTCACTTAGGAAAATAAGCTTGGCTTTGTATGCTGTGTATTTTTATTGCTTTGCTGTGTTGCTAAATGCAAAACTTAGTTTTATTTATTGATCTGTGTGTAAGTAGTTTAATTAAAAACCATGTGGAGTCGTGTAAAAGAATGGCAAAAGTACAATGTTATCCCTTTATACTGTAGTTTTCCGAGGAGTCTATAGCCTGAATGTCACCTAGGTAAGCTTTTCTGTTCCTGCTTGTTTTTGAACTTAATGTACTTCTTCTCAGAGTCTTTTGCAAAAGGCTCATTCATGTAAGACTGTAGTCTGTTGTGGGTCAGGAGAGACTGAAGAATTCAGGGATGTATTACCAATGTACTTCATCATGTAATGATACATCCATCCATGATTAGAGGATTGTTAATTGAGCATCATCCAAGCTCATCTATTTTGCTTGTACTGTTATCACTTCAAAATGCTTTTCCCACCATTTCTGATCTGCAACTCATAGAGATCCGCTTTTATCCTGTAACTTGCAGTCTTCCATAAAGTATTGAAAGTTCTACTAGTTCTCATTTCTGAAAGAGCCCATTTTGTAATTCACACTTGAGACACCAGTAGAAAGAATGCAATTCCGTGGTGTTGAAGATGTGTGCTGTACTTCGCAGTCATGTGCCAGGCTCTCATAACATCTGCTTTTTTCATGTTGAAAGTAACTACACGACAATTTACATAGAACATAAATGAGCTGTTCTGTGTTTATTTTTTGTCTCCCTAGTGATATCCCACCCTCTGGAGAAGCAGTGAGCAAAAGCAATCGCTCCAGAGTGAGCACCCGCTTCCCCAAACTGTCCCGCAGCCACCCACGGGAGCCCCGGAGCCTGGAGCCTCAGAGCGGGGACCTCTGACCCTGAGCACAGGTGTCACCATGGGCAGCACCTACTTTGAGTTGTTCTGTGATTCCTTCCTTGCCTATATTTATAATTTAAGCTGCTGAAGAGACTACAGCTGCATCAACTTAAATCCTGAAAAGAGACATTCATTACCAAGGGTCATATCCTGATTAACTACTTTGGAAGGCAGTAATCACTTTCTCAAAGAATACGAGGGCTCTTCACCAGAGCTCAGCAAACTGATCGGCGTTTCCTTTGTTTTGTAAAGCTGCACTGCACAAATTCTCCTTTGTTCCTCTGAAGTCCTTCTGTCACAATGAATTCCTTGTTTGCGTTATGTTGTCCCTTTTCCATGTACAGTTTTCTGTTCCAGAGAGACATGGGCTTCATGTCAAGACAATTTTTTTTCTCCTTAGAAGAACCTTTATGATTATCACTGCTTAATATGTCAGAAGGATGTGCTTAAAAGAACCTCACTAATTTATTGGCTTTTGTAAATAGAAAGACTGGGTTGTCTTGTTTTTTTTTTTTTTTTTTATTGTCAACCTCTGATTCACAAAGGTTTTTAAAAAACTTCACAATGTAGATGATGAGAAAAACATTACATGTGGAAAAATAGCTTTTGTACATTTCTAGATAGATATTCTCAATAGCATTCATCTGTGGGAAGTAATTCTTTAAAATCAGAGAATGTAATTATTTCTAGTGAAATTTCAGTCTTGCTGTAAGGCAGGTGCAATATTATTCATTTCTACAAACCACCACAAGGATACACAAAATTAGTGTGGTACAAAACATTGCTTTTAAGTCTTGGATTATATTTTGTTAATAATTTGTTGCTTATGTTACAGAACAGTCCATCATTAACAGGGCAGGGTGGAATTCTTAATCTGATTTTGTAATACCCTTCACATGGTGATACTTAAAAATTGCCTGTAATGAAAGTGCCTGTTACCCATCACCTCTTATTGAAAAGTAATTTATAATGCTACTACTGTTAGAGTAACTAAAAAAATTGACAAGAATTGTTACAAGTGATGGAAGTCCTGACCTGGATTAACTGGAATCCAGTTCAGCATCCATTAGCTGCACTGCCATAGGCAGTTAATTATGTTTTAGCTATCTTCTTCTCTTCATTAAGTTTAAGCAGTGTATGTTCAAATTTTCTATCAATTGTGTTCTAGTTTTCCTTTATGTAAGAACATCTTTCCTCTCAGAAGTTTTTTTGGATAACATTACTTAAATTGATGTATCTTGTCATTTTACTATCCATTCACTATATTAAATTTTCACATCTTATATTATTCTCCAGGAAAAAAACAAGCTGATGATTCATAAGAGATTTTGTACCTCGGTGCTTTACTACAGCTCCAGCAAACTGGAACTTGTGTTCTTCTGTGCTGTGAGCAGTGAGTGCTGTTCGGGCAGGTCACTGGTCAGTTTAGTGGCACCTCTCAGGTGAGAAAGGCTTTGTTACCCACAGGGAGTGGCACCAGCGCTGCCTGAGCAGGAGCCCCACATGCTGGATTCCCAGCACTGAAATATGGAACTTCCAGACTGCACTCAACAGCAAAATGTGGCAGAGGGGAGTGGGATTAACTCTCCAGGTCAGAAATTTCAGTAGGGGAAATACCACGTAGTAAAACCACATCACAGAAATGAACCAATATTTCCCAGTCAGTAAGAGATGTCAGTTACCACACAGACAAAGAGAAAAGCCCAAAGGCCAGCCTGGGAGCTCACTGCTGTGTGTTCATTAACAAATTAATTACTGTTGGTGTTTTGTGTTAGTTAAAGTGGGACACTCACTTAAGAAGAAAGGAAAGTGAGTAGATTGGCAGTTAAGTAGCTTCTCCAAACTATTCAGGCTGATGCACTGCTGATGATTTAACTTGTCTTTGTTGGAAAGAGAAGTAGCTGTAATTATGGTCCCACTTTGAAACAATTTTAACCCATTGTTCAGAAAGTGGAGACTTGGTAGAAATATGGCACATATACTAACACTGAATTGCAAGTAAATTTGAAAGAAAACACTGTGTGGAAACCTTTGTGATGTATCTGTTACATAAAGCTGTATTCAGTTTCAAGAAATAATTCACAGATTCAAGTACTTATTCAGCAAACTGCAAATGGTAAGAAATTTCATTTACTGCAGACTGAATTTCTTTTTAGTTGTTTAAAGAGACTTTTTTGTATCTGCATTTGGCTCTTAAAATTATTTCATTCCTGATTATCTTGCTTCTTGTCATTTTTAAAGTATGTGTGTAGATCACATATGGATACTAAACTTGTTTACCATGTACAAATTGCTCTTTGTTAACTTCAGCTGAATTGTGTATCAGCTACTGACAGCCTGCAAACAATGTTCACTTGGTGATATGAGATACCATCGTGGGTGCATTATTAATCCTTTCAAAAGCTCTGCTGAAATCCCAGCAAATAATCAAATGAAGGCCTTTCTTCACAAGGTGGCATTCCCACTTTATACCCCTGGTTATGTTGGAGCCTGCAGTACCTGCAGGAGTGCCAATAGGTGCCTACTGACAGGAATGCCCAAATTTTTACCTCCTCAAGGCATTCTGAAAGGCTGTGTCTTAGAATCCTGTATATCTGGTACAAATCCCACTTCTTTCATTCACCAGAACCAGCAAAGCCTCTTGAAGAAAGTTGGCCAGTTGGTATTTAGAATCCCAAGTAGGTCCATTATTCGTCTGAAATTCCTGTAACAATGATTCTGCCAGTGCAATGATTTTATCAGCTTATTCTGTTCACCCAATTCCATCCAGTTACAATTTCTGTACAGCTCTAAACTTCCTTTGGCTGACTCACAGCTCTTCAGCCCCTGTCTGTGCTCAGTGGGCAGCTCACAATGAGCTGCTGGGTTCATTACTAATGAATTATTAATTAATTCATTACTGACCCTTCCTGCTGGCACCAGTGGCCAGTGCTGTAGTCCCAGGCTGGGCAGACTGGGCCCTGGAGCTGTTCCTGGCTGGTAGGGCCAGCCTAGAGCAATTTGTGGTCTTGTTAGCATTTCATTCCTGCTTTGTCTTTAGATCAGGGCTTCTCCTCTGCATCCTTTAGTGACAGTTCAAAATGAACTGTAAAAAAGTGGCCCAACTTCTACTGCAGTGCTGCTGTCCAGTTACCTGCACCATGAACCCTTCCCTAAGAAACAGAGAGCAGGCAGAGCTCTTCCAGCTTTTGCAGATGTCTCCATCAGTATTCACAGACTGACTGTGGTTTTTCAGAATCTCATTTATTTAGAGATTCTCTCATTCATTATAGAGAATGCAATGTGTTGACTTGGCTTTTGCAAATTAAATCAAAGTTCTCAATAATAATAATAATAGTAATAAATCTCCAAGGTTCATATGAGGCAGGATATTGACGTAGCTATGAAGGCTTAAATTGATGTGTCCATTAAGTTACATATTCTTAGGAAGATAATAATTTCAAAGCCAGTCTTTTTAATGGAATATATTGTTGATGTGATAGTTGTAATCAAATTATGCTACCTTACAGAATCTACTGCAAGTCATAAACCATTGTCATTGAATTAATACAAGCATTTAGAGAAAGAACAGAGTGGTATTAAAGATTACTGGCTCAAAATTGTGACCTATTGCTAAGGTGGGGTGTTTCTTTGTAACAGTCATGTTTTATTGTACAGAATAATATCTACATGGTAGCTGTCAAATTAATTAATACAAACCCTCTAACAATGGGGTTGACTGACTCAGAGCAGCAAGCTAATAATAAATGAGACTTGGTGAATCCCCAGTGAACTAATGATGCTTCTGCCAGGACATATTAATGATTAAGAACCTGGTATTTTGTTACCAGAATTGGTGCTTTCTGATATTGATGTCATTATTTTTCCTTCAAAGAATGCAGGGATCTCAGTTCTGCTAGAAGTTTCATGCCATTTCAAAGGATAAAACCCCCCACCCCAAAACATTTTTCATTCAATGTCTTGAATTCTGGGAACAGATAATATATACCTGTGGATAGAAATACAGTTACCTGCTTGAAATTACAGTGAGAAACCTGTTGAACAGCTGTTTAAAAGGAAAAAAACCCACTTTTTGACCAAATCCTGCTGCTATGCACCCTTGCAAATCTTGGAACCAGCCTTGGGCTCTTCCAGCCTTGGGCTCTTCCAGCTGGAACTCTAGGATATATGAAAAGAAACCTGTTCCACACACAAACACATTTTTCTCCTTGGAAACAACAGTAATGCTTCTGAACTGGATCTTGAGTCACTTCTGAAAAGTGATTAAACAATTCAAGAAAGTAAAGGATTTCCCTCCTTCATTTTCTGTTGGTTAGGGTATTTCAGTCAGCCCCTGCATCACATGGAATATGAACTTGATTGTTATTTTGGAAGTTTGGTAGTTTCACAGCACTCTGTATTCAAAGAAACACTTGACTATAGGAAAACATCTATATGAAATACAAAATGTATTTTAAAATACTGATTAACCTGCTTGTGTTTCACATTTTGAATGGAAGATAAACCACTTGTTCTACAGTGTGTGACACTGTACGTTTCAATTTATTTCTCACTCTACACTAACTGTACTTTTATGATCCAATTATGGAGAACTTAGATTATTTATAAATTCCTTCTACAAAAATTATGAGAGCATACTTCTAGTCAATAATGATGGCTTAGTTTTTAATTCATAATGGCATGAATTTATTCTAGACAACAGCACTGAAATGTTTAGAAAGGAATGACTTTTCCAAATTTACAAATTGCTGCAAATAAGTGGACTTAAAAAAAATACTGTTTTTTATCACATCAAAACAGAATTTATTGCACTTCCTTGTAGGGGAATGAGTTCTTTTAACAAGATTTCAGAAACCATCTCCTTGCCATGACAGTAGTTAAACTGTGAGAAGTGGGTTTTTGGAGTATTAATCATTTAAGACCCTAAACATTATAAAAATGTAAGTGTGGTTGAAAATCCAGTTCTGAAAGGCTGTGCTTTACCTTCTTAGTTAACACTGAGATGCAGAACTCAGTGTCTTGGAGTTGGGACCAAACCTGTTGGAAACTGAAGGAGCTGAATTTCCTTCTTGACCTAAGGGAGGTATATTTTGTTGTTGTTACTATTAAACTGTAGAAAAGATATTATTAATTAGGCATATATATGTACAATATTCACCTAAGTATTAATAAACTGTAATATTATTTTAACTTGCTATGCTAATGTTTACATAATAGAATTTTTAAGCAAATGTGTATATATATAAAATTTTCTAAATACTTTCTTGGTTTTTTTTTTAATATCCTGTGGTAATTTTATTGTAACCAAGTTAAAATACACTACTTTACCAAGAAGAAAATAAAAAATAACATCTTTTCTTTGAAGTAGAGTGTTTCTATATCCTATTTGTCCTATTCATCTGCTTTCTAATTGCTTCTTTGATATATGTTCATTTTTTCAATGTTTCTAGAATGATGTATGTACATAACAGACTTTGTTAAAGTCTTATTTCTTCACAGGAGAAGTAGTATTTATTGAAAGTTATCTCAAACATTTCAGTTTATAATCATGTTAGATAAATCACTCAAACAGGAAGGCAGACAATGCCAGGCAATGCCACCACATTTGTGGGGTTTGGCATTTTTACATTCTGAGTCCACATCTGAATGTTTTATTTCCTTTTATTGCACCATGATACAGTTGGCAATTCGGATCCAGTTCATCACTGTGTCATTACTGGCACCTTCATATCCAGCTCATAACTGGGTGCTTCCATATCATGGGAAAAAGGAAGATCAAATGCATATAATGCTTCCTTTAAAAAGGAAGGATAATTAATCAGTTTAATCAATTTCCAGCAGACAAAGCTGTAGTTTAACAAAAATAAAGTGTTGGTAGATTTCCTCATACTCACAGAATAACCTGCTGGTTAATTAAATTACAATTCTTCAAGCCACTGCCATTCTAGAGTGATCTAATTAGTTGAACTCTTCATGTTAAAAAAAGACAGACACTTATAGTAAAATTCACAGTGATGTTTATCTCCTTCTTTTAAAACCTGTAGCAGGTTAGGTGTCATTATGAAAGTTAGATGACAGAACTTTTAATTAGTCTTGGCAGTCCTTAGGATTTTGTTTTTGCTTTTCCTATCTCAGTTACTTAAGATCATAAAGTAACTGAAAAAGATCATAAAGTAGCATTACAAAATTATGCTATCAACTTTAAATTAATAGTTTCGGGCAAAGGTTTTTGTTTTGGTGGTGTTTTTTTTTTTTTTTTTTTTTGTTTTGTTTTGTTTTGTTTTTTTTTCTTTTCTGTCTGCTTGAGGTACTAGAGCACAAACAGCCCCTGGCTGTCGGTGGGGACTGTATGGACTGGAGATCTCCCTGCACCAGGGGTGGAGTTTCAGCCCTGCAGAAGAAGTGTCTGTTCCCAGGGGGCGTTTCTTGGCCCCTTGAGCTTTGGTTCCTGCCCAGCAGCACCACTGAGCCTTGGAACTGCTTGGGAAGGGTAAAATCTGATCATTAGGGAAGAGACAAGCAGATTCCCAGCCCTGGGCTGGAGAAGGCTGGAAAGCACAGGGTTGAGGCTGTAACCCTTTATGTGCTGGATTCCACTGCCTTGTCCAGCTGCTGGGATGCTGCTGCTTAGTTGCCATCTCTAAAATCCTGGGAAGAACAAGGTCATTGGAAAGGAAAACTGATCTTTCTGTGCATCCAGGCAAAGCTTCAGGCTGTATTTGGAAATTGTACCAGCTTGGCATTTCTACGTGGGCCTACAGAGTTTAAAGTTTTTCTTTTCAGGAAAGGACCTCTGGAGGGTTTACTGCTTTTATTTATATATTTTTTTATTTCCCTAAAAATTTTAAGGAAATAAGGAAAATTCTTCATACAAACGATCTGTCAGAAGAAAGAGCAAAGATATTTTTAAGATAATGTTTAGAGTAAGATTTTTGCTACTGCACTTCAGTCTTTCTGAATGACCTTTTAAGTATTGTGAGTGAACTTACTGTATTCCCAAAATTAAAATAGATAACTGACATTTTGATATATTGCAAGTCGTGCTTGATTTTGTTCTAGAAAATCATCATGCAGATTGTGTGTGTGTGTGTGATGCCTATTTTCTGAATTATTCTTGCCATTTTTTGACCTGTACTGGGACAGGAGGGTTTATTATGGGAGATTTTCAAGAACCATGGTGATAACTTACTTTTCTTTATTTCCAATTCAGAAATATCCATGCCATTTCCAACATTTCTTAATTTCCCAGTATTTTAAAGTTGCTCAACAAGTGCATCTATCTTATGCCATACACTGTCACTGCTAAATGTCTTTATTTTTAATGTCACCTTCTAGCTGTACTCATCTGCAGCTTGTAATTGGTTCAGTGGGCCCTCATTAACAGATGTCCTGCCTTCAGAGCTTGGTGCTCAGCAAACTGTTGTGCTCTGTGTGAGCCTCTGCACTTGCACTTTGTTAAAAATACTGAGCTGAGGCTTGGTCTTTCTGTGGGAAGCTCTTTGTAGGCTTGGAGATTCACTTTTTACACCTGCTTGTGTTGAGTTTGTGATATTTTTGGATTCTCATTGCATCACTAAGATCTGCCCTTCCCTAGTTTTCTAGAATTCATGTCTGACAAATTCCCTTGCATAGGGCTCAGCTCTGATTTTAACTAGTCAATTTTCCTATTAAGAATATTTTCATGATTAATTTTATTCCTGGTGATGCATGTTGTTCAGAGTCAGCTGAGGTACACCAAGGGTTTGTTTTACTCAGTGTTCTACACTTTTTGTGGGCTTGATCCCTGTATGGGCCATTCACTTTGGACTCCAAGATCCAACTCCAAATATTCTGTGATTCTGTGGAACTTTGCATGAAAAAAGCCTGTCTTTAATAATTCCAACTAACATCTGCCAGAGCTGTCAGAAACAATGCCTTTCTTGGAATGATTGCTATTATAAAATAGATTTCATATTGCTATTACATAGCTTCAATCTTTGAAAAATATTTACAGATTAAGTGAATATAGCAAGAAAATATTTAATCAGGTTAATACTACTTTTAAATGCTGAATTTTTGTAAGTATTTTGCTTTTTCTTTAGTTCCTATTTTTTCAAGTGCTAAATCATCCATGAAGGAAGATGCTTCAACATGTGCCAATTACACTAACAGTTTCTATATTTCAGTTTCTAGCTGGAAATTAAATTATGTTTATTAACATTCCCAATTTTATATAGAATCATTGAATCATTCAGGTTGAAAAACACCTCTAAGATCATCAAATCCAACTGTTCCCCTAGCACTGCCAAGTCCCTCAATACCCCATGTCCCTAAGTGCCATATGTGATGCCTTAAGTTTTAGCTTTTATATTTTCCAGATTCTGTGCTGCTTCAGTGTGTAGTTCTGAGCTGTAAGCTCTCTTCACAGAGGAGGCAGACAAAACAATTTCTTTTCTAGCTTGGGACCAAGGACAACCAATCCAAATCTCAGGCCCAAGAGCACAAACCACATGGACTGAAGAGAGAAAAACAAGAAGGATGGGACTACATGGGCTAAAGCTGCAACTGGACAATTAACTCCAGTATACAAATGGACCAGAACTTACAAAAGTGAGAGACCTTGTGACCTGCTGTCCATTTTGTGGCCATTTTGGGTTTACCTTGGGTGTAGCCCTGGCTGGGCTCTTGTACTGCCCAAGGTGGATCCATTGAGGCCTCCTAATAAATCCCTACTTTATTCTTTAACTCTGTCCAGCCTCTGTTCTAGGGCAGCCTTCTCAAGGCATTGCCTGCACACAACTTTTAAATCCCTCCAGGGATGGTGAGTCTGCCCCTTCCCTGGGCAGCTGTGCCAGGACTTGACAACCCTTTTGGTGAAGCAATTATTCCTAATATCCAATCTAAATCTTCCTTGAGACAACTTGAGGCCATTTCCCCTTCTTCTATTACTGGGGGGGCCAAGTCCCACCTGGCTGCACCTTCCTTTCAGGTAGCTGGGGAGAGTGAGAAGGTCCCTCCTGAGCCTCCTTTTCTGCAGGCTGAGCCCCCCAGTTCCCTCAGCTTCTCCTGGTGCCCCAGCTCCTCCCCAGCTGTTTCTTTCTTTGGACACAACCCAGCAGCTCCATGTCCAGTTCTTGTCATGAGGTGCCCAGAACTGGACACAGGGCTCGAGGTGTGGACAGGGGGACAGTCACCCCCTGGTCCTGCTGGCCATGCTGTTCCTAAGAAAATTTTCAGGTGCCTTCCAGAGAGAGAAGATAGGTTTATAGAGAAGTAGAAAATCAAATATAATTTAATATGGCTAAGTAACATTCTAGCTACAAATCAAAGCAGGTAATACCTCAGATGTCTGTCATTTGAAATAAACCTTGTTTCCACTGGAGTACACAAGCAAGTGTATTTCTTGAGTGTAAGACTAAATAAAAAAATAATGTCCTTTATATTTGAGCTGCTGAGCAGTTTGATGGATCTGCTTTTCAGATCTGAGCTTTAGATACACAGTAATACTTTGTAGCATACAATTTAGCTACTCACTCAGTTTTATGTTGAAGCAGCTCAAATTCTCAGTGGGCTTTTGTCTAATACAGTGATGGAACACAGTTCTTTGTGCACCCAAAGTGATATGTATGGCTTCAAGCATTTTGAAACACGCCAGGCATTTTTTGCAGTTGTACTTTAATTTAAAACAATGCATTAGATAGAACTGTCATTTTTGGAAACCATCTGGTTGATGTTTTTCAAAGGTGAAAAAAAAGTGAATTGGCAGTTGAGATACATCAGTACCTCTGAGCAGTTGAAAATACAAGGTAATTGGATACTAGAAAAAAGGAAAATAAAAGAAAGCACATGTTCTGACCCATCAAGAAGCAACGAAAAAGTGAATGAGGAATTCAATGTAGGAATATATTAAAAAAAGGTTTAAAATTGTACTACATCAAACTGCCACCCTATGTTCCATAATGAGATAAAACAAAGTGGGTAATGGATCTGTTACCGAGTCTGTCAAGCCATAGGACCCTTTGGATATGTCAGTAATTAACAAATAACATCTGCTGTCAACTGCTGTACTTAATCAGCATGGGCAGGGTTCTCCTCCCTGTGTGACAGAGGGTACACTATGATAGTCTGCTTCTCCTTAGGGATTGAAAATGTCTTTGACCTCACTGCTGTATGCAGGACTCCTGCTGAGGTGTAATTAATGGGAAATCTGGACATGCAGAAACAGCAGAACATAGCTAGATTGGCACTATCAGTGCAGAGTAAGAGCTCTGACTACCTTTGATAATTTTTCTGTCAGATAATTCCTGATGGCTTTAATGCCCTACTGTGTTTACAGATTGCACCTTCAGAGTGGCTGAGTAGCCTTTTCAGATATGCAGAGAGACTAATAACCCACTGCCTCATTTAAAGATGCAGAACAGGTATGATCTTGTTTTTGCTGATAACAGGGATATGAAAATGTGTTAAGGCTTGTTAATTGACTCCTTGGTTACAGAGAAACTGTCAAATGCAATGCTCCAATGCACCTTGAGAACCACCATCAATATATGAGAAATTAAAAGCTGCTGAAGGTCTCAAAAGAAGTGAGTTTCAAAGCTTCTCTGAGTTGCAGCAGTAGTGGAAATCTGCAGGAGTTGATTTATTTATCCTACCCTTTTCTGAATTCATCCTGTCCTGAGAATTCACAGAGTTCCTCCAGACCAGAGGAATATTGGATGCACTGAAGTAGCTCTGTGCCCTTTAAGGAGAGCTGGTACAGAGAAATGGGGATTTGCAAAGCAAAGAGCTGACCTTTCATTCATATCTACATGTTCAAGAACAGATTTAAATACAAATCTTAGAATTCTTGTGCCAGAACAACAATTTGAAATAATGAGATTTTCCTTTAATCTTCATCAAGGCTAATTACACAGATAATATACAATTTATTACATAGATAATGAATACCTAATTAGCTAAGATAACACTCACAACTATCTAAAAGAAAGTGCTTAAGTTGGTAAGTTTAAGTAAATTTGTTTAATCACAATTGGTTGCTGATGCAGGTGTTACTGTGCTGATGTAATGTGAGTTTTAAGCATCCCCTCTGCTCTGATCAGACTGGTCTGGGTTGCACAGAATAATTAAATTTCTGTGATTATCCCTTTGCTTTCCCATGAATTGTGATAACAAAATATCAACTTTAAATAATAATTGTTCTAACTAAGACAATGCAGTATCAAGACAATCACGGGGCTGGACAGTGTGCACAGTCCCATTGTGAGGAGCAGCATTCCCTTCTCCCTGATTGCTTGGCTCTGTCAGTTCAGGCAGCCATCTCCCTTCTCTGTCCCAAAGCAAACATGCAGTCAAACACCTCCTTCTTAACTCACCACTGAGAGTAAGTTAAGGTTGAGAATCCTCACTCCAGTTTGTCTTTGCACATGGACTGTTCTGATAGCATTTAAAGACCAGAGACCCCTTATGGGTTGCACTTCAGTTGCTCAAAAAGAAGGCATCTAAAATACAAAAAACATTGTTTGACCTGACAATGTAGTTCTATTTAAGAAACAGAAAGTGTGCTGGATAATATATGCAGACACCTCTGTCATGAAGCCTCATGGGGTTTCACACCCAATTATCTGTGACCACCTCTGGTTACCATAGCAATTCTGTCTTAATTAGAAATTCACTCTGCTCATGGCCTATCTGTGCTAAAGCAGGAAATTCAGTTACACGCTTGGGCATTTTACTTATTTGTTTATACATTGACTGTAATTTACTGTGTCAAATGACATCTATATTCTGCAGTGCTCTGGATTTTTGACTAAAACATTGATTAGCATTGTAATTCTTCAATGTATCCTTGACCCACTTTCAGTCAGTGTATAAGGGGCAGGCCACCAGGAGAGAGGGCAGGCATGTTGGACATGTTAATACTTGAAATAATATGGTCAGTAAAGTGGAAGCAGCTCTTTGCTGCTCAAGAGGAAGGACAATGTGAAACCTTCCACCTGCATCCAGGCTTAAGTTGGTTTTATAACATTTTCAAAAGGAAGGGGTCTCTGCCCATATCAGAAGTATTTGATAGTGTGTGAAGTTGTCCATAAGGTGGACAAAAACCACCACAGAGTGTGGTTTAGTGACAGATGTAAGACATTTATTCCTTCTCTTAGAAAAAATAAGAGGAATGAGAATAACTTACATGCACTTTAAGAAGGCAAGTCTAAAAGCTGGGCATCATACCAATGCTCAGGGTACAAGCTCAGAAGCAGAGTATGATCCTAAACACTCCTTCCTGTAATCCTGGGAGGAGCAGAGGCTGATAATTCTTGGAGTTCAGACCAAAACTGTAGTGTCGAAAATCTCTGTGGTTTCTGATATAAGTATAGAACCTCAAAGTACAAAAAACTCTTTCTAAGATAAATCAAAGCCCCAAACAAAAAGCCACAGCATGGATCAGTTATTTTGAGGGAACAGGACAAAAATAGAACATGATTCAGAAATGTACTCAGATAGTGCATTTATAAGACCAGTTTAAGAACTTCCTAAGCAGAACAGAATAGAAAAGTGGAAGACAAACTAGAATGAACTCATGCATTGCAAAGTCCAGAGATTGGTTTTGAATGTTTGATCCACTTGTTGCGACATCCAAGGGCTACAGGCTTTTAGCCTTTAATCTGGAGTTCTTGGGCTGCAAGGGGTTTAGGACTGTACTTTGATATGAGAGAACTGAGAGAAATATTCAGCTTAAAACTGAAGGTTACCCTGTCTGCTGGCTTTCACAAAGATCTCCACTGCAGGCCCTGACATACAATGAGAGAGGCTTTAGCATTTATGTAAACTCATCAGCCGGGTTGGAGTGCAATACCACGTGGAGAAATTGTCACTTACTGTGTGCTATGAAGCTCATATAAATTCTGTTATATCTTACTAATATGTAACATGCTGAAGAGCACAAGCAAAAGCAGTCATGCCTTCTGCCATATATTGCACCATGTCTCCAGATTCTCCAAAAAAAAAAAGTTTTTTGGTTATTGCTCAGAAATGCCACTGTTACATCTGAGCAGGACCAGACAAAAAACAGCAGGAGAAATCCAAACCAATTTCAGCTTTGTGGTCATGATGTGGACACGAGATGTCAGCCAGGTGACAGCTGAGCCCTGTCAACTTTTATTTTTTAATTTAGTGTTTCTCCCAGCTTATTCAAATGCTGGATTCAGAACTAAAATGCAGTTATTTTTTTCTGAACATGCCTGGCATAGAAAGAAATTGTGTTTTTAATTTAATCTGTCTGAAAACATTCTTTAAATGAGTAATAAATAGTTCTTTAGAAGTACAAGTAAATTAGGCGGTCGGCATGTATCTTTAATTATAATTTTAGCCTTAATCATTATTCTAGAGTCAGCTGTACAGCATTATTACCATAAGCAAACCTGCCTATTTTAAAATGTAATGTCACAGTGCAATTGATTAGGGTAAAATGAGATTATCCAGCAGTAAAAGCTTCAGTGACTGCTCAGGGGAGCAGTCAGCATGTATACCTATACATTTGCCAACATTCTCAGTATAAACTAAATGACTTGTTATATGGTATCTTTGTTGTGCCTGGATTCTGATTTTCTATGAGTCATCCCTTGATTTACTGAAATAGAATGAGTAAGAAAGTCAATTTATAGGGAAAAGAGTCCGCAAGCTGCGTAAGGTCCAACACAGTTACAGAGGGATTATTCAACTTCTCTGTGCTCTTTATTGGCTCTGAATTTCAGAACTCTCCTGCCATTGGATATCTTCTGCAGGGAGGAGGTCTATAAAAAACCTCATGAAGAACCAAGGTCAGTCTTTATTACTGCATAGACCATAACAGTTTTCTTTCTGATTAACATTTTCTATTGAATTTGGATTCATCTGTAGCTGCAAAATTGCATCACATGTAACACTGTCAAGGCACATAGCATGTTTATGTGATGAAGGGAATAAAAGTAGTTTTCTATTACCATCACATTAAGCTGGGATTGGATTTTGCATTATGAGTTATCATCTTATTTTACATATTGCTAAACAGAATGTAATGCTCCATTTAGATGCAACTGAGCTGGAATGTGAGGGAATTTTAAGCATTTGTATAAGGACAAGAGGAGGGAGTACATCTGACATGTTTAGATTTTTAGGTTGTCTTCAATGTATAGCATCCTACAATTATCATACTGATGTTTTTCACTCAGAGAGGTAAAAAAAACCTTTGAAGTATATTTGACTATGCTATCAGGAATAGTTTGCAAAATCCTTAATTGCAGCATTAAGAAAATGAAATAGCAACAGTGTCCTGCAGAGAAGTGTCAAACCTGAGAATTCTCTGGCTGTGCAACCACATACTGATAGTTTTACAAAGTATAAAGCCATACTATAGGGATATATTCTTAAGGCTGAAGCTTTTTCTCAAGACTCATTCTTTTTATATTATTTAGAGTAAAAGGATACTAAAGAAGTTATCTCCTCAGTATCAGAACAAATGGATGAATGGTAATGCCAAAGTTGTAGTTTTATAGTATTTAGTTCAAGAAAAGCTATTGAGAAAAGTAATTAAAAAAAAAAAAACAACAGTTAACAATTTACCTTTGCTTTGATTTGTAAAGTCTTTGTCTATTTGTGTTTCAACTGTTCATTGTTATGTAAGTGTTCCCATGGCCAATGGAAATCAGGTTCAGTCTGAGGTTAAATGGTATCTTGTTGAAGCAGGGATGTGACCCAGGATGAAGGACTCGTATGACTCCCTTTGTTTTCCTGCCTTGTAAATCTGCCTCTGCATACGTGGATGCGTAGGAAGAGGAGAGCAGGTGTGTGGGAAAGGTCAGGGATGCTGTGAAGTCTGTGAGGCTTTCTTTTTACTTTGTATGAGATTAGATGACTCCTTTGTGCAGATATATGAAAACATTCCTCAGTGAACATTAGCGATATTTATTTTTAGCGAAGTAAAAACCAGGAAAGAAAGGCAAGCCCAGACCAGGTAGCGTGCACATACCAAATGCCATCCAAATCCAGTGCTTACCCACAGTCAGTATAATACTCAACTCATAAAAAGATTTCCTCACATATAAATGTATTTTCTATATCCATATCAAGTAACTGAATATCTGAAATTGCTAAACTGAAACAATTTGTGTGTCTGTGTGGGTATGCAGTTCTAGTAAATCCAAATTACAAAGTTTGCCAGTGCACGGGAGAACTGAGAATTGCTTCTTTGTGGCTGCACATCTTTTTTTAGATTTTAGTGCAGTAAATGCTTCTGAGTTTGACATTATAACAAAGGATAATCCTATGAACAGTTCAAGTTAATATGTTCTATTAGCTATAAGCAAGGGATAAACTGTGATCATTTTCCCATTAAGGTGGGTTAGTTGAGCTGTAATGGAGTACATGGGGTTTTAAAATCAATGCCACCACAGATTAACTGTACCTTCCATTGAGAGACATGGGAAGGATTCCCAGTACTTGGTTTCTCCAGGTATGCCACATTCTGATGACAAACACCCAGGAAAGTCAATCCATGGGCTGAGCCTACAGCTCCTCCCCACAGGTAAAGGAAACTAGCCTGAGTTGCTTTGTCTAAAGGTGACTCTGGCTGCTGTGAATCTTGATCTCCAAGTTCTGCTTGTTTCCTATTTGTTATCTTCCTTTTGCCTGTAGGTTAGAGTTTTACAAAGACATCCAATTAAAGGAAAAAAAAAAAAAGGCAGCTGTGCAATTGGTTTATTCTGATGTTCAAAATATTTCCCAGAGTCAAAGTTCATTTTCCTGTTTCCATGAGTGTTTCTCTATGTCTGGCAAACATAGGTGCCAGCTGATCATTTTGGAACTGGCTATTGTCTAATGCTTTTCTTGCTCTGCTGTCAGGTTTGTATGTTCTGTACTCATATTTTCCTCTGTTTCAGCCTGGCTTTACACAGCTTGGAAAGCAATTTGTCTGGGCTGCTGGCTGGTTGAGCAGGGCACACAGTGCACACAGTGCTGGCTAGCTGGCAGCTGGCAAGTCATCTCAAGGATACCTGTTCTGCAAGGAACCAGAAAAGATTGTTGTTACTGCATTTTTGGAAAAGAAGGCTGGTAGCAGACAGATGTTTGCATGGTGCTCTCTTTGTGGTAGTGCAAGAACTCAGAAATGGACTTACACCTGTACAGTGAGTAGGAGAGACACTGCCATGGGCTACAGCTGCATATAGGCAACTGGGCAGACACTGTTTTGGAAGGAGGGAAAGGATATTGGGTGGGTAAGTCATGGAAAAGATGCCATAGAGCTCAGCGTTTGTGAAATAAAGTAATTCCAGCTCCATCACTTCGAGAGTATGTTCATTATGGACTTATATGCCAATTTTCCTTCTTACTCTCACAGAAACAGCAAATTTTTATGGATGGTAAGGAGTCCAGTTTTGACCTAATGTATTCTGAAACACAAGTTGAGAGCAAGCTTGAACAATGCAGGAACATTTAACTGGAAATGGTTAAGAGGGGAAGAGCCACAATTGTTGTTTAGGTGATGTTCCCCTGTTTGCAGATCAGAGGTCTCATTACAGTCAATTAGTAGAAGGATGGAAATGAAAACAAACAATTTTCACTATTCTTTTTTGTAAAAAGTTGTGCCTGAGAAAAAAGGCATTGACTTCCACTGCTGAAATCATATTTCTTCTTCATTAGGTCATTGGTGTAAAGGAATTCCAAGCTATTTCCAAGGAGTTTTAAGAACTGGCTTATGCTCTGAGGATAGCACACCTCACTTTGAGTGGTTACATACACTCTGTACTGTCTGGCAGCAGACATGAATGGCATGAAAAAAAGTAATTCAGGGAGAAAAGTTGTTTATTCAGCAGTCATACAATTCCAGCATGGAAGCCACTGGCATAAACAAAAGAAAGCAATTTATGTATGTACATAAAGAACATAGTGTGAAATTCCCATTTGTAAAGTAGTATAATGTACTACAGAGGCTTTTTAGTGTGAAAGAAAGGCATCAGGAACAATTCTGAAACATATAAAGCTGACTGATTGTCTATAATGCTCCTCAAAAAGAGCCATGTGAGAAAACAAGGCATCAGTAAAGGGTATTGTAAAATATATTAAAGCAGCATACCGACAGAAAACCTGTTGTGTATTTAGGCCAGTATTTACAAAAGGACTTATGCTCCAGAATTAGTCAAGCAGTAAAACTTTGGGACTTCATTGTTTCCCACTATTCTTAAAGAAGTAATTTTTCTAATTTAAGACACGTTAAACCCCTTCAAAAATACCTTATTCAAGCAGTGAATTCAGATATTATTCAGCTAGTGAGTAATACTTGAAAGCATTCATAAGCAAGTGCTCTGTGTGAAGCAAATAGATGTTCATTCAGCATGAGAAGTGGATGCTTTCCCTCAAGAACTACATAGAGACAAAATCAGGAAGTGCCACCTACCCTTCATCTATTTTTTTTATTCTCCAGGTCACCTTATTAACACAAATAAAACAGGACCAGTTCTTGGTGGAGATTTATAAAAGTAAGCCTCATTATTTATTGTTATTATTTATTATTTATCTTTATTATTATTTATTCAGGATTTGGTGGAAAGCATGTATAATGTTTCTGCTTGAGATCCTTGCATTTTCATCTTCATATTAAACAAAAGGGCTTATTTAGAGATAAGTTTTCAGCAGGTAAAATAAATGTATTGAACCATTGTGCAAATTCTGTAAGATTTAAACTTCTCACAAAAATAAAGTCCATGTTGTAAAAATGCAAAGTAGATCTATACTAGAAATAAGATGGCTTAAAGTGTTTTTAATGTATTATGAAATACAAATCAGATATACATTGCCCAGTATGTAAGATTTTGTAGCTGTATTAAGAACTCTAGCTTAATGCCAATAAAGCCTCCATCTATAATTCATTTTTAGTAAAGCAACATAATCTGTATATTAATATTTTAATATAGTAAATGCTTGGAGAGACAAAGGAATGAAGTTTTGTAGGCAAAGATATGGAGACACTTACATTTGCTGGCCAGATCTGAGCTCCCCTTGGGGTTCTGATTTTGTGGCCCATTAAGCACATTCTTGGTTTTTACTTTTCCTAAAGAGCACGGCACATAAACTCAGCCAAACTTTGAGATAACACTTTTGTGGTTTGTTCCTCTTGAAAATTGTTGAGTCATTTCAGTATGGGCTTATCTGGCTGGTGGAGGAATGGATCTGTTTTCAGGCAGGAAGAGAAGAGCTCATGAGTCAAGTTCACCCAGACCCATGTTAGTGCCGTGCTGCCCCTCCTTCCCTCACCCCAAACTGATTTCACTGGAGTCAAAGCTGGTCATAGCAGAAATCTAATCACCTACCAGACACTAAGCCAAGACAAAATGCTAGATTTGATGGCTCTTGCACTGTCAAAAAAACTCCTGCAAGGGTCTGTCTGGAAGTAGCAGGAGTAGCCAAAGTAGAGAAGCCACATCCCTGCCATTTATATTTGAGTTACAACTGGAGTGACAAACTCAGAAAATGCCATGGTTGAGAGTCTGAAAAGCAAGCACTAGGAATGCACAGGACAAGAGAAGCACGTAATAATTATGGCTGGTCTGCATAAAAACTGAAAAAAACTACACTGTAGAATTCAATCAGTCTGTTGTGTAAACCACAAATTGCCTTGAGCAAAAAAAAAAAAAAAAAGAAAAAAAGAGTAACTTCCACATTAGGGAGCTTAAGCTATAATTTAGCAAAGTTAAAATTCATGTAATCCTATCATCCTTTATAAAACACTGGAATTAATATTGTTTGAGAAAATAAAAAGTTAATCAATATTGCACCTACGAAAATTAATACTGTTCACACAAAAAATAAGATCAGCCAAAGGCAGCATGTACATCTTAATCAGGGAACACAAAAGCAAGAGCTCTGGGGGAACCTGGAGTGGTTGTCTAGGAAACAGCAACAAAAACCCCAGTATCTGAATTCTGCTGCTAACAAGCAGTCAAGGTTCATGAAGACAGTACAACTTTTCAATGGGCAAATTCTGAGAATTAGAAAATCTTCTGAGAACTCCCAGATAACATAAAGTTTCAGAAATGTCACATAATTTAGACAAATAGGTGTGATGCAATAGACAAAATAGCCCTGCAGCATTGTAGATAGCCTGAGCCAGTGGCCACACCTGGCACCCAAATGTTGCATTTTTATGAGTGGTTGGTTTTCCTGAAACCATCTTCACATCCACATGTAAATAAGCACTGATAAGAGTTTGACAGTGACATATTTACTGTAGGTGTTAAATCTGTGCATAGCACGTGTAAGACAATGTTGAGAGCCAGCACAGAGGATTGTACTTTCCCAGTTGTAACAGGCTGGTGGGATGAGGTACTGGCAAAACACTATTAAAATGTATATATTTGCTTGTTTTTCAATGTCATGCACATCTTCGCTTTCTGCAGATCAGTCTGGAATGTCAAACAACTGCAGCACATCATATCCTTTCATATCAGATGCCCTTGGGTTTTGTTCCAATCAATTATCGGTTTCACTCGTGAAAAGCTAATTGAGAGTTCATAAACAAAAAATGAATCTTCAAATTATGTTACTGTCCTAGATATCTGCAGTGTTCAGGGGTCAGCACTAAAGGATGAACTTTGTAAATTGCCTGGTCTAATAGTAAAAAAAGCAAAGTGTCTGGGTTTTTTTTCTTTCCCTGCAATTTGCAGCCGGGCAGTATTACAGCAAGTTGAGAAATTTCAAGTGTTATTGATTGCAACATTTTTTTTTCTGTCATCTTCTTTGACAGATATTTTGGAGCAAGGATACTGGTACCTGAAAAGAGTCTTTTAACTGTAGTTATGGAACAGTTACCTGGGTAATATTACAGCCCCTGAGTGGCCTCCTCTCTGAGCAGCAGGTGTGTGTGTTATCTCCGTGGCACAGGAAGAAAGGCTGATATGATAAGGAGTAATGCAAGTTTCCCTGACACATTCTGTGTCGTCCTCCTAAATTTCACCTCCTCTTGGATACCTGTCAGCCACCTCACCTCACGGAGACAGGGCTGAAACCTGAACAGAAGAGACACGGATCAACCCTGTGGCCGGGGAGGGCAGGCGGTGTTCAGCGCCCGTTATCAGGCACTCGATGAGCTCGGAGGCGGTGGCACAGGTGGCTTTTGGCTGCAGTGAAGTGACAGAGCACAGACGGATGAGCGCTTCCAGCGCCGCTCCGCAGGGAGCCGAGCCCTGGAGCAGCCTCATCTGCCCTTCAGCCGCTCTCTTTGCCAGCTGAAATCTAAGTTTCAGGCTTTGCCACAAGCTTTCCTCCCTGCACAAAGCATCTGCCCCCTTTTTGGCTGCGGAGGGGTTTTCTCCTCTAAAAGGTCACCTCAGCTCCCAGCAGGCGCTGCTGGCTGCCGATCAGGGCTGCTGCTGAATCTTTTCCCTATTCATCAATCTAAAGTTTTCCCATACTCTCTTCCCGCGTGGTGCCCTCCTCCAGCAACCTCCTGTAAATTAAAACCGGGATGATTTTCCCGGCTCACTCTGCCGCAGTTAACAGTGAAGGGCAGCGGCTCTCCCGGGCCACCCCCTGCCTCAGCCATCACAGGCACCGGCGGCCTCCGCAGGGGCTGGGAACTGCGGCGTCTCCTGTGCCAGCTCCTCCAGAAAACACGGTTTAGAGCAGATCCCGAGGCTCCCTCCTGGCAGCGGCTCACAGCCGTCTTGGGAATGTGCTCGCGTTTCCCTCAAACCGGCTGGGTGCCGTGCCCGGGTTTGTCTCACAGGCTGCCCGGCCTTATCCCGAGGTGCCCGGGTTTGTCTCACAGGCTGCCCGGCCTTGTCCCGGGGTGCCCGGGTTTGTCTCACAGGCTGCCCGGCCTTGTCCCGAGGTGCCCGGGTTTGTCTCATAGGCTGCCCGGCCTTGTCCCGGGGTGCCCGGGTTTGTCTCACAGGCTGCCCGGCCTTGTCCCGAGGTGCCCGGGTTTGTCTCACAGGCTGCCCGGCCTTGTCCCGAGGTGCCCGGGTTTCCCTCAGGAAGGTGTTCCCAGGCCCGGTGGCGGCCTGCTGGGTGCGGACCCGCGGGGGGAATCGGCCGGGCAGTTTCTAGAAGCGTCTGAGGACTCAGCCCTGCCCTGAGGCGCCCTGCCCGCCTCCCCTGACCTCCCCTGGCATGGAGGACCCTAATAGGAATAATATTTTAAAACAGAGCTTTTAGCCCTAACGTTTGTGTTGCCCGCGGGTGACCCCCCAAGGTTCCAGAGCTCTCTGGGGAGAGGGGAGTATGCTTCAGCGGGAAGCAATGAGCTGCCGTGTCCCCGGCGTGCCGCGGCTGGCCGGGGCGGCTGCCGGCTGAGCAGAAAGGCAGCAGATGTTTAATGTCTGTCTGTGAAATGCGAAATGCCACCAGGCTCTTCACTGCTCAGCCCTTAACGCTATTTCCCTTATGGCTGCCTCGCTTCTTTTGTTCTTCCTTGGCAAGCTAAACGAGGAAGGAACTCGTGAATTAATAGAGGAGGAGGTGTCAAAATTTAAATGATTTTTTTCTTGGTACTATTTACTCAATTTGCAACACTTGTCACTGAGGGAAGTAATATACTTACTCATAAAAGAGAAATCCGGAGGCTTTTAATGTGAGAGTTAGTAAGGCAGGAGCTTCTGGAGGAAACCTGCCTTTTCTCCCTCCTCAGGAAGGTCAACAGTTACCCTTTGTGCCGAGGAGTGTGAGTCCTCTGCTCTCACCATTAATGACATTAGCTCATTTGGCAAGCGGTTCACTTCTTTTTACAAAATATATAGCAAAAATTCTTTAGTTAACTTCATAATTGGTTTTTGAAACTTAAAATCACAACTCATCTCTAAACAGGTGTTTGTGCTATAGATGAAAAACCTCAACAAGCTTGGAGACCAGAAAACTTTTATCTCTTCTAAATTAAGCTCAAAACCTTTGTCCTTTCTCTGTTCAGTCCTTGTTATGGACTCGATGATCTTTTGTCTTTGAGTATATTCGTTTTTCCCTTGGTACTTTACTTCAGCAGCACTCACCAGGCAAATTAATCTAAAATGAAGTTTACAACAATGTATCTGAAGTTTCCAGGCCCCAGAAGGACTTGATTTGTGTAATGGGACAGGACTTAATTCAGTTGTAATTTTACTACAAGTTTAAGTAGCAGCCCTTCATAATTCTTTAGCCAATTATATCTAACTGCTCACAGATTATGTATTGTATGTGGTTTCAGTTAATTGTATAGCACCGCGTCAAATTGGTAAATACAATTGTCCTCAACTTCTGATAGACTAGAGAAGGAGACACAGAAATGAGTGACTTTCCTGGAATGACAGATGGGACTGCAGCAAGTCTGGCCATTATGTTTCAGATGCACTAATATGTTATGGATCAGCATTACAAAAGAAGCCCATTAACACTGTTGAGAAAGAGAAAGTCATTGGCAGAGCAAGGAAAAGAATTTATGAATACCATTTCCTAATCCTTCAGTCTAAACACTAAACCCTGTTGTCATTAAGAATTCAAAAATAGAGAATATTGTTATTCCTAAACTGTGATCGTGCATTTTTATTCAAGGTTTACCTTACCTCACATATTGTAATATGTTATGGAAGATGTTGGCAAAAGTGGAATCTCTTAAAGGAATGACAAGCTGTCATGCAAAGGCTGCTTTATTTGCAGTGTCTGTGACTCAGTGGACTGATGATACTGTCACTTGGAAATTCTGAGCGGAAGAGGCTACAAATAAACCAAGTCTCTGGCTTGCCAGTCATATGCAAGGAATAGCTATCTGATGAAGGGAAATTATATAACTACGTAAGCACAGCATTTTTTATGCAGCCCTGGAAGCAGCCCCTGCTGTTCTCTTTATGGGGCAAGTGAAATGTGCATCAGATACAGGTGATGTTAAATCTGTACATTTGTATAGGAGAAACCTGACCCTGCCCATCTTTCATTGTGAAGAGTTTTGGACAACTTCTGCATTTGAAAAAAGGACAGGTGTGAAGTAAATGAAAAATGTCTGGATCATGAGGAATTACTTTATTAGTTCTCAAAACATGGGACAGAAATTAGTTCTCAAAACATGGAGAAGACCTCTCCAGCATCTGCAGCTAAGTGGTCTAGAAAGTCTTTCACAGCTTGATCTGCAGCATAATGGCTGTGGAGCAAGAAAATCCCATGTGGTTCATGTTCGTGGAGTCTGTTATTACTGGTGATTAAAAAAACTACAAACAAACAAAAAAAAATCCTTGATTCTTGTGCTAATTAGTGTATGGCACACTGCAAACCACCAAGATAACAATGGCTGATTTAGTTACGAAAAATTGTGGTAAACATCTAGAAAAATTAGATAGTAGGATAACCCTCACAAACCCCTAAGTATTTCATTAAAAAAAAAAAAAAAAAAAAAAAGGGAGTCCACTATTGGTCTCTGCTGCTTTTAGAGGTGGGAGGATAATTCATTACAATTCAAGGAGCAGAGGCAGTCCCAGGCCATGTTTTCTCCTGGAGTATTGATGTATTTGTACACATTGGTTGGGAGTGTTTTGGATCATTATAGCTATGCCTCTTGTGAAGTGTAGGTGTTTGCATTCCTGACTCGCACAGAGCTGCGAGGGCTTGGAAAAAACAGTCTCTGAGCTGGTGTTGAATGTGTGTGTGTGGGGCTTTCTTTAGCAGAACCAGAAATCTTTGCCAAGCTCTTGGGTAATGAATGAACTTGCTGAAAGCAGAGGATGTAAAGGTTAAATGGAAGAAGGAAGGTAGATCAGGGTGTGTTTCTTGAAGGTGAACTGTAGAGGAGTTTGGGGATTCAAGCATTAATCATTGTGTTCTGTGCATGTTTATCATACACAATTATTGGGTACATCACTGCTGCCTTTGAAGTGCTGTGTCTTCTCTCCTCCTTTGCAATAACCAGGACTGGATGCCAGTTTTGTTCTCCTGTGTGAAAAGAAAGTTTGTGCCTTTCCTATGAAGATCATGAAAAGGGTAATTTTCCCCTCTGGCTTTCCTTCTGTACCACTAAAGTAGAGAGGCTGGGATGACTCCTCTAGAAGACACAGCTCCACCTCTTATTTCCATACTTTCTATACTTAGCAAATCTACTTTCCCGTTTTTCTGGGAGATTGGGGAGATTTCTTTAGTGTTTGAAAATGAAGCATCATTTTCTTTTCCACTTGAAAGTACCCAACCTGATCTTCTGGCTACATTAGGAAAGAGGAAGTGCTGTAAAACACTCAGGCATGCATAATAGCCTCTTGATGGATGTTTCCCATGTCAACATCGCTATTTGAGATCATTGCCTGAACCCCAGGTTTGCACAATTTCCTGCTTTCAGAGTGACTTGTGAGATCAGTTCTAAAGTCACTTGGTATGAATTCCAAAATGATAGGGCATGAACAGAAACAGACCTGCTGTCCCTTGTCTTTTAATATCAGAAAAAACTGTGTAAGTAGGCCATGGAGAACAGGAATTGTAATGAGATTTGGTGAGTTTTCTAGTTTCTTCAGCTTTTACATTTATTGAGGTGATTCTTATTGAAGAAGTCCCTACATTATCATCCTTTTGTAGGGTTTATCTTCCATGTATTTGGAGTCAGTGTGGCTGTCTGGACACCACATTTCTGAGACTTTCATTCTTGCTGTGGTTACTTGGTCACTTTGATCTCTCCTTACACTGGCAATATTTCCAAGCAGCTCTGGAATAACTAATGCTAGTGATTTAAATCTGACACTGTTGATAATGGACACTTTGTTCAGATATATGATTTAATAATAAAGCTGCAGAACAGAAATATTCACATATTATTTCTTTTAAAAGAAGCTCTCGTCTTTGAAAGGTTTTTGCAAAATATGTGTACACACTTCCAAATATTAGGTTTTCTAAACTATGAACTGTACAGGGTAGCAGGCTTGCCATTAGCTCTGTTTTCTTGTTTTTCAACAGTAAATAGCAAACTAACTAATAAACTGGAAATGGCAAACAAAAATTCTAAAGGGAGAACATGTGATGCAAACTCTGGCTTCTAGGGAGGTAGAAGGCAAAAGGGAAAAGAAATAAAATATCCAGATTTCCCAGATTTTCATTTAATCCCCTTCTTGTTCATATGAATGTATTGTAGAATGTAAACCTATTACTTCATATTCCTTTGCCTTTCCAGCTGCCTTGCTTTTCATGACATTAACTGTATTCAAATTTAGACTAAGCTTAGTGAGTTCTCCAATCTTTTATTTCAGGTTTGCATACAAGCAGTAAATATACAGCCCCAAAAGGAATGCAAATATTACATCTATGTCATAATTAGCATTAAGACATTTAAGAAAAATGGAAAAGGGGTTTATGGTTTTGCTATATGAAAAAGCTATTTATCATTATAGATCTTCATTGAAAGTTGTTGTCATCTGAGTGATGGTTTTGGAGATTGCATACTAGGGATGAAAATAAATACACCTGCTTTTGTCATAAGCTTTCCTTATGACAACAGTGAATTGTCTTGCTCTGTCCTTTAGTCTGCTAATATATCAAATTGGATTTGCTTATTCATCTGTGTGGCAGTTACACTGTGAAGTGTTTCCATCCATTTCACAGAGCCATTAGTAATAATGGAGTCTTGATATGTTTAATACTACAAGACAGACTATCTCACAGTTCCTGTTCTCAGGATGCTCTAGGATCTGGGAGACTCTTGAAGAATTCTTAACATTAGTTCCATATTCTTTGAATGCTTTGAAAGATTATATAAGACTTCTTTTGGTAGTACTTTTTTTTTTTTTTTTTTTTTTTTTTTTTAAATCTTATCCTCAAGAAACTTAATGTTTTCATGCAGATTTAAGATGAAGTAATAAAAATTAGGTATCTACCTCACAGAATTTCCTTTCAGTTAAAAAAAAAAATCTTACAAGAATTGCTGTTTGAAAGGCTTTTCCCCAGTGCTTGCTGGCTTACAGAAATCTGAGTAGGTCTTGTTATCCTATGAGGATTGTCTTAGACTTTCCAAGCTGCTTACTGCCTGGGATGGACCTTTCAGACTTTGCATCTTGTAACATTTTTGTGGTGAAAGGGTACTGGGAGAATATTCCTGCAAAATACATTTCTTTTAGGCAACTTCAGTACATGCTCAGTGGTGAGTATGCTAAATTAATTTGGTTGCTTAGATCCGCCACCTGGGAATAATGAAACCCTACAGTGCGGAAGAGAGGCAATAACACTCCACTGTTTGTCACTCCTCTGTCCATTCCTTGGGAGTTCTGGTGTTGATCATAACACCAATAACAGTAAAAATTCACAGAGAATCTTGTTGGGTGGCTGCACAGCAGCATCCCTGTGGTCTTTGTTTTCTGTTTGTGCCTCTGAAATCTCTTTTCTCATGGCATCGTGTTGGGTTTTGAATGCGAGATTCTTACGCTGTACTGTCCCTGTGTTTATCTTAAGCATCTGCATGCAGTCCCCTGCTGCTGAGTGAATTCTTATGGGGGAAATGGCTCCACTCTTTATTGAATTCTAACTGTTGAATTTTTCTGGAAAGCATCATTGATATGTAGCAGGGTTTGCCTCTAGCAGCTACACAAGCTCTGCCTCAATGTGAGGGTAGGGAGAGAAGCATTCCTTTGGGATCTGTGTGTTACCTGCAGGCTTCCTGTTGACCTTTTTCTCCTTTGGGGTATTAAGGGACCCCCTGCATCCGTTATGTTGATGACTCATCTTGGCTGCTGCAGATGGGGTGAACAGGAGCTGACCTAGGAGCACGTGTGAAAGGGGACAGTCTCGTGCCCAGTCTTTGTGCAGACTGCTTTGCCATTTGATGAACATCCAGCCAGTCACTTTTGATAAGTATTGCTATAAGTGACCTAGAACTTTGTGTTTTTTTCATTTCTTTTCCTTTTATAATCAGGCAGGCAGAAACATATGCTTTGATCAGTCATCTTTCTATTTTCTTATTCCTTTACCCGCAGGTACCAGCTTTTATCATTTCCCACAGCTCTGTGCATACAAACACCATAAACAAGTGGTAAAGAGTCTGAGTCATCAGATATAGTTCCTCAGGGAGTCTTACAGAAGAGAAGTAGATCCTGATTTTTGCTGCTGTTGCTGTGCTTATGTTAAGAGTCCCATGACACTGGCCTGGTACTCATTTATAAATAAGGAAAAAAATTCATAACCAGATGAAGAAATCAGGAAAATCAGAATATTTGTCTTCTTCTGGTGGGTCTTATGTGCCTGCTAAACAGCAGATATATATATAGCAGTAACTCTTTTCCAGTGGGTTTTAAAGCAAAAGTGGGAAATAATTGATGTCATTAACGACTAAATTTGCATATTTATTATATTATGCCAATGAAGAGCAGGACTGTGAACAAACTAATGTTATAACTGGCAAGGGATGTTTTTTGGCTGGTGTGTTATGTGGAATCTTATTACTTTGACAATTGCTGATTTGATGCCTTCCCAAATGCTGCTTTTTCAAATAGCTTCTTCCAGGGAAGCCTCAAAAGATTCCCTCCAGATTTGATAGCTCCTGCCATAACAAAAATTATGTTTTTGCCTCCATTTCTACACAGTGTTCTTTGTATTTGAGAAAGAGTCTGAAGTCATACATGGATGAAATACGGAAACATTCAATAGGTTCATAAAATTCATATAGATCATCCTTCTTCCAATCTACTTCCTAAGATAGCCTTGCAAACTTGTAATACACATGTATTCCAGATATTGTTTGTTATTTCTACTGTCAAAAGAGAATTATTGAGGAGACAAAAATAAAGCCAGCATTAACCCAACAGAATCTTAAAAAAGTACTTTCTATCTCCAGAAAGCATGGAGACAGATAAAACACATTGATAAGCATACTAGTGCAGGTGAAATCAGATTTAACAGCAATATCATATGGTCATCAGAATCTGGTGTACTGTAAATTATTAAACATAATCTTGACAGTTGCTCCCTGCAGCTTGTGGTCTTAAGGTGATAAGAGCCTTTGGACAGAAGTCCTTGGCTTGTAATAATTCTGTAATGGTGCTGGATGCGCACTGCCTGTGGCAAGGGCACTGACTTAAAAAGAAATCTAGTGAAATCCAGGACAGAGCAATGAGGAAAGAGTAATTAATATATCATAACTGAGATTTTTCTGATGTGAACTGAAATTTATATAAGGCAAATGGAGCAAGAACTGAGAGATTTGCTACGGATTTCAAGAATTGCCAATACTGGGAGAGGCCTGCCAAAGGATAAGGGTGCTTCAGTCACCCATTTGCAGTGAACTGATTTTCAAAGGTCAGCACTAATGTGACATCTCCCTGTTTTCAGACTGTTGTCTTGTCCATGTGGTGTGGACTAAAATTCAGTTTGATGATAGGGAGCTTTAGTGGTACCTACCCTATATGTGACTTTGTAGATTACATGAAGCAAACAAGCAAATAAATAAGAAAAAACCCCAGAGCTTTTCATTTATCTTATTGCATGTATATTTTTTGTTTCTGCAAAATTTATTAGAGAAGAAAGCAAGTCAGAATTTCTTAAGGTTTGCTTAAGGTGTACTCTCAGTGGAGCGTGGTTCTAGCTGTAGGAACTTAATAGATATAAATTACTTTTCCCCTTGTCCTGACAAAAAGAATTGGCAGAAAAATTTTGTATGTCTACAATATAAATCTTCTAGAAGATGAAATACAAAAGCACATCTCTTTTTTGATATGTGGATTCGCGCATTCTAAAAGTTTAAAAACGTGGATATTCAAAAGCTGTGATCAGTAGATCAGATTGGCATTCTCTTTGAACAAGTAAGAAAGACAGGTTTTAATGATATGAATAAAAATAACTTTCTAACAACTAGAGTCTTACAAAATAACCTTGTCCTCATTTGCTACAAAGGACTTCAATCTCTGTTTCAAGTGGAATGGAATTTTTGGAGTAAAATTTCAGGCAGTGTAGATGTTGGGACATCTGTTGTTTGTGTGACATTATGTTCCAATTTGCCAACTTAAAGACCAGCAGAAAATTGTCTGCAAAATAGCATGGCTACCCAGAGTGTGAAGCCAGGTCACTGAACTTCTAATATCATTGTATTTTCTTTAATAAAAATGGAACAGTAAGTGGAACTGCGATTAGAGGGTGCCAAAGTAAGATCTTATTTTTCATAAATATTTTAGGCTGATTGTCATGAAAGAAGAGGTTATGTGTTTATTTCAGTTTAAGTGCATGCTCTGAACCGGGTCTGGGTAGATGACATCCAGAGTTCCCTTTCAAAATAAAATTTTCTCTGATATTAACAAGAGTGTCTGCATGTACAAGAAGTGTACCTGCATGTATGAAACAAAGTGAAAATAATTTTTTTTTAATCTTTGCAGATAACAATATGCACAAACAAGTAAGGATATTGCAGGAATGTTTTGTTGCCTCCAGAACAGTTCTGCACTTGCACACCAATGTGTGAGAACTCTTTACTGTGGCAGAACAGTTCATGGAGGCCCGGAGAGGACATGTAGGCCACGCTCCTTGATACAGCTCCCCACACCTCTGGTAAGTTATGCTGAATTCCATTCCTTGGTTCATTTAGCCTTCTCAGGGTATTCCCAGGCCATCAGCTGTTTAACAAAGCACATTATTGACACTCATCTGCTTTATTACTCCTTGACCATGAAAGACAGTCCTGGACACTTCTGCTCAATTTGCTGATGGGCTTTGCTAAACCCTTCCCTTGGGAGTTGATATCCATTACAGTCCTTGTTTACAGAAGGACTTGTCACAGAGTATGTGAGGCTGGAATCAAAGTTTTGGGATCACTTATCCTGGGCTGGAGTTTGCATCTTGTAGCCCCAAAGTCTTAGGTTTTCTTTTGTTTGTTTCTATTGAAATTCAGTGAAATGAAGTGGCTCTACTTATTTGAGGCTTGCATGCATATGAATTTGCTACCCAACAGCAATGTGAAGGAGAGCTGCCATAACCTGCTCCCATGTGACATAATTCTAGAGGTAGTATATGAATATGAAATCATTTCAATGATCTAAACTTTCTTCTTTTTCCCAGCATGTCAAGAAATAGAAGTATTACATGTGCTTAGAGCTCTAATGTGATTATGTCTCCACAGGAGACCAGGATTTAATGTGTTGCACAGAAATTTTGATATATAGTATTATGCTCTTGCTTGCTGCATTTGCAATCACTGTTAGGCTGAAAACTTGATCTGACTATAAAAATAACATGTATTTTTATTTTATTTAATTTTTATTTAAAAAAGAGAAAAGTGTTCCTTGATCATCATGAAAAAGGTATCACAGTCAATGAGGCACATTGTAGAAGCATAATTAGTCCAGATGATGATTTGGCATGTGCAGGAAGAATCTAACAAATTTATCAGTGTGTCTGAAGCAAGTTAATTTGGCTGCCTTAATCTACATTCCATATAATCTTTATGACAAAGAGAGTAACCCAGTTTAATTTTAATGTTCAAAAAGCCAAGGGAAATTGTCATTAGCTGAAATTAAGAATAGTTCAAATCAGTGAGATAATATCAAAACAGGGCCCTGAAATATTATGCTAGCCTCATTTTTCCAGAGTCCAAAGTAGTAAAAATTCCCAGTAATTCTGTAATTTAGTTATGATCATAAGCACTCTTTTAGTTGGATTAGAAGTGGAGTTCCAGATTAATGTCTCTTATTGCACCCCTTAGGCTTCTTCTTTTTTCAGTATTCAGTTCTGATAGCCCTATCTGCTGACAGCTCTTGTATATACAAAGGAGAAAGCTATTTGGAGGGCAATGGTTAGGCTTATCCTAATGGATGGTTGTCAAAATTACTTTTCCCTGAGTTCTTGGCCTTCAATTCTCAGTGAACTCAGTGATACTACAGGTCAGTCTCTATTCAGATGAAAACCTCAGTGTCTAAACATGGGGATTTGAAAGCAGAAATGTATAAATATTTTTGAAATATTTAAATCTCTAAGCCAGCATTTGCTTTCAGAAGTGTCACCTTTCATATGCAGATCTGTTTTCTTCTCTCGTTGCAAAGTGCAAATAACCCAATCTCAAACAACTGCAGACACTACATTGTAGAACTTAAGTAACTGTAATCAGCAGACAAAATAACTTGCACTTACTCACTTCGATTCTGTTCCTTTGCTCCACAGCACAAGGTGGTTACTGCAGTTTCTGACCATCTCAAAGACAGCATTCTGAGCCTGTGCAGCTCTCCTGCTCCTTTCAGTGGAGCACTGAGGCTGCTGGAGCTTTCCAAGCCTGGCTGAGGCTGGCAGCTGTGTGCAGTTCAGTACCTCAGTCCTCCATGGTCCATCACATCCTCATTGTTTGCCAGGACTTTTCCCTGCTTTGACTGAAGAACTTAAATGGAATGGAATCACAGAGACTAGAAGGGATGGCTGGTGCTTATTGATTCTGAAAACCTGGTCTGTTATTGACTGGGGCAGCATTAAGAAAATCAAGCATTTGTCAATGAAATTTTTTAAAAAAATTAAAAATACCTGACAAATCTCCTTCTCCCTAAGGCAGGTAACCCTCTTCTGCCACTGGTCATCCCCAAATCTGCTACTAGGTAACTGATGTAGAGGACTAAAAGTGAGGGTACTCTGTTTGTGTGTTTGAGAAATACTATAACAGACATGGAACTTGAAAAACATTTACTGTAAATGTTCTGGACCAGCCAAATGGTTTTGCTGTCCTTTCTGAAACCACACATACACACTGTCCTCCAGAAGTGCTGCCCTCTTTTCTCTCTTCAGCCCTCAGATAGATGGAATTTGGGGAGACTGAGAGTACATTTGTCATTGGCACAGAAATAAATGTCAGGCTACAATTTCTTCCATTCTATTTAAGAAAAACTATTTTTCACCACAATGGTGGAAAAGCCTATGCAATTCTTCTTGTATGACTGAGATGTACTCTGTAACATAGAAATGCTTCATGCTGCTTTTAAAATCTGTGCCTCATTTTGTCTGTGGGTTTCAGTCTTTTGAACAAATGCTTATTTTTTTTTTCAACTCAATCCCCCAGATTTCTTCAGTTGTATTATACCACCTGGAATGGAAAGGAAAGGAAATGTTGACTGAAAACTGCTGTCAGCAAGAGGTGAACTATCAGATCAACATTTCTTGAGACAAATATTGGAAAGAGCTTCATAAAGATTTTTGCAATTTGTAGCTCAATGGCAAGTTTAATCAATAATGGTGTGAAGGCTTTCAGCTGGGCCTGTCTGCAAAGATCATGGTAGCTGAACAAGTTCTCCCTGGAGTGTGTTGGGCTGCATGGCAATGTTGAAGAGGCTGGCTGTGTGTTAAAGCACACTCTGCTATGGTTAAAAAAGTGCATGTGTTGAACACAGATATAAAGGCCATTTTTTCATGCTTTCTCCCTTCGTGTGCACACATTTTCAAAAGAAATCTCCACTGCTCTTTGGACAGAGAGTGCTCTGTGCTGCTGGCAGTGCCACCGGGAGCACTGCTCAGCCTCTCACCAATCCAGCCACTGATCAATCTGCTCTATCAACTGCCTTCAGCTCAGGAGCTCTCTCAAGGGCATTGACTCCTTTTTCTTTCAGGAGTTCAGCATGTCATCCCAGCAGATCATCTCTCTGTTTGCAGCAGAAGGCAGTAGGGGATCTGTACTGTTTTTCATATCTCAAAGCAGTATTTTGCTTGCTTTCTCCCCATTTCCCTTTAAACAGAATCATTCCAGCAGAAAGTGGAAAACCTGCTGCTGAGAGTGAAGTCAAAGGCATGTGATGAGTGCAACAGCAGTTGGAAGCATCCCTCACTGGGAGTTTCTCTTTGTTAACACACAGTGAAGTTATGTGTAAAGATGAGGGGGAGTTCTAATTATGCACTTTCTGAACATAACATCTCATAAGATCATTGTCAGCTAATCAGAAATTTCCAACCTTGTTTAGCATTCAAAGACACTTTGCAACCAAATGTAAACTTCAAATTTACACCTTTATATCAAACCTTTTGTAGATTCTGTTCTCAGTGGCCTTTAATGAAAAACACACCGGCACTTCAGAGGATTTGAAATGCTGACTAGTTCCTTCTTGCTCTAATTCCTTTAGAGTAAGCATAAGGGCTTTTAGAGAAGGTTCAACAATTTAATTCACAAATTAGACCTATATACATAAGTATGTTCCTAGCATTTGATATGCCTCAGTTCAAAGTAGTAATGTTCTAATTTAGAAGCAGGGTAAGGAAATACAATTACTTCCACATGTTTTGTTTGGGGCTAAATATTAGATAATAAATTTACCAGTACCTTTGCTACTTTTACAATGCACCTGGTGAAACTTAATGTCCAGGAGCAGAGATAATGACAGGCTGACATTTCTGAATACAGCTCTTCCAAATAGTTTGATACCAGGTCAAGTAATGAAATTAGGATATTTTGGAGGATTATGAAATTTTAATTTCTTCTCATTTGACATCACTTAGAAAGGGGCTAACAACTCCAGCATATCAAAATGTTTTTGAATAATGTTCCTGAAGGCTTTTTAAGTCTTAATTTGAGTGAAACTTGGTTCTACTTTGCAAAGGCTGTAAGACTATTCAAACACATAAGGCTTTTTTACTAAAAAGCTTTCTTTGCTAAATAGTTATTTTTATCAAGACTTTTAATCCATTAAAATGCACATGTCTTGTTCAGTACTCAACACTGAAATATTACCTGCTTAGGGCTGAGGTGATAAAAAGGTGCAGTGCACATATTCAGTAGTACATTAGTTGCTGTCATGGTACCCGTTTGCAGGCAGAGTTCAGTCAAGGAAAGTTCTGTTTGAGGAAAAAAAAAATCTACCTGTCTATCCTTTCTTCTTCTTGCTTCTTTATTAAGCCTCTGTATGTGGAAAGTCAGCTGGACAATTTTCCTGTCTATTTCTGGGCCTAGGTGTTAATTTAAAATAATTGTATTGAATTTAAGTTGTCATAATTAGTGTTTGAATTCACAAGAGCCTCCTGGAAACTCAGCTTACCCTGTTCCCTTTGTTATGTTTCAGTGTTTCACCCCATAAAAAACCCTGTGCACAGCTGGAGGCCATTTCTGCATGAAACCACTGGACATAATTTAGTTTTCTGGTAGTATTAAAGTAATGAGTCAAAGATGAGCATAAATGTTGAAGAAAAGGTACTGTGAGAACCCAGCTGAGAATTAAATGGTACTGATGGATGTGCTCTATATTTGCAAGGGTTTTATTGTGTTGAAGAATGCAGTTCCTAAGTTTTTTTGTTTTAGCTTGCCTGTTCTTGTTAACTCAGAGATTTCACAATGAAGCCATTTTTCACCCCTAACCTGGAAAATACTGATGTTTTTAGGAAAATGAGTCATTACATTCTTTAGGTGAACTCTTTCCTATGGCCTTGTATGAGGCTACTTCAGTGTCGTCCTGCAGAGAAGACAGCTCATGTCTACAGCCCCAGATGGGTCAGTGCAGAATAATAAAGATGTAATTGCATTCATCCATGCAATCAGCATAATAATAAAAAATCCTCAACTTCTAAATTTTTTAAAAAATAATAACATTTGGAAATACTTTGCTTAGATGTTTAGAGTTACTTCTACAAATAGATTCCTTGCTGCACTAATACAGGACTTCTTGTAATGGAGTATTTCTAGCATTGATATAAAGAAGAAAAAGAGATTAATATCTGAGAATGAAGCTGTAAGACTGTACTGAGACACCCCAGAAACATGTACATAAGATATTATATCCTTATACAATATAGTATATTGCAGCAATTCATGTTCTACTTGTTTAATGTATATAAAGAGCTTCAAAAGAAAATTGCAAATGTTAAGCAAACTGTAAGTTCAGAGGGTAAGAAATAAACCTTATTATTAATTATTACGTTAAGGATTTTTATGCTTAATGATGCTTTTAGAACTATCAGGATACAGTCCTAATTATGTTCTATATTTTTCAGGGTAAGAAGTGATTTATTTATCCTAAAATATATTAAATTTAAAATTCATTAAAAATAAAAATTGATCAGATTTGCCAAATAAATCCCTTCATGTTTATTATTTTGTAATAGGCATAATATTCAGTTAGTCTCTGCTGTGTTGGAAGTACTAATGCTACTACTGAGAGTGAACTATGAACTGGATAATTTTTTAATGTTATGCTGAAAAATTCTGAGTGTTGCTATTAAGCACCAGTTTGATCTCTGTCTCATTAACAGACCTTACTTAAAATGCCATTCATTCAGAGTTCATGGGAGGAATAATTAAATATCCTTTGTGTAGTGGTAGTTGAAATGGTAAAAGCCACAAGTGAGCTGAGTGGGAAGATCAGTAAGAATTTACAGTGTACCTGGGAGATGAAGGCTTGCCCTGAATGTGTGCCTGAAGCTCTGGCTTTGCTCATCTTTGAGACAGAGAGTGACAACAGCCAGAGGAGAATGAGAGAAGTCAGCAGTAGTAATGAAAGGATTATCTCCCCAGGAGAAATCTTTCCAGTGTTAACAGACAATTTTACTGCAAAGAAGTGCTTGGGTTGAGCAGTTTCTCATGCTAAAGGACCCAACTAATTCCAATACTGCCTTGAACTTTACTTAAAAAGCAGGAAGTCAACTCCTGTGGCCATGGTTAAGGGAGATTTGGTTGTAGAGCTGGAGTCTGAGCCTCTGTCAGATCTCTAAGTGGGTCTTAACTATGTTGCCTGGTTTACAGCCAACTACAGTTCTGCTGCTCAGCCTCTGCCAGGCTATGTCCTAATTTCAAAACAATATCTTCACTATGTTTCAGTCCCCAAGGGCAGTAGCTACACCAGATTTAATTAAAACTGGGAATGCTAATCAGCAGGTCCTCCTGTAACTGAGAGATTTCTCACTGTCCCAAAGTTAAGTGGCTTTTGCCTCCTACCATTGTGGGAAGCACTGAAACAAAGCTGCTGGGTGACAGATCCTAGAGTCCACAGTGCCAGCGTTCCTTACCTGAAACTTGGGAACAGCAGCAGGTTCATTCAGGGACAGTCTGCCTTCAGATACAGTGGAGAGGTTGCATAATTGAATTCTGTAACAAATCCCCTTTCTACATTTGCAAATCACAAAACACCACCAAGACTTTTACTGAAGAATATGTGTAAGGAAATAAAAAGAACCTTGAGTAACTTAATGCCCTTCCCTGCACTGAGCTGGATGACAATTATACATTATTGCAGATTCCTGTTCAAGGCTCAGAGACCTTGATTAGCCAGACTGCCCTAACCAGGCCAGGCAGCTCTCTGGTCCCTATGATCTGTGCAACTGGATTTTCTCCCCAGGGTGTGCAGTAGAGGAGCACAGGTGGAAGCAGAAGCACACTCAGAAGTAGGAAATGTCCAGAAGTTCAGCAGTTGCAACTAATCATTGAAGTCAACAAGATGAACAATTATTTACTTTGCTGCTTTAAAGAAAGAGGGGGAGAGTGAGGAAAGGAGAATCAAGTAGAAACAGTAAGCAATAAATGTCCATGCTTTAATTTTCACTGCAGTAGTGTTGTGCAAGAGCACAGAAATTTCACGGGTTTTACTTTACTTCCACAGGAAGTTTTGTGTTTGTATTTAATTTCTGGTAACCCAAGGGCAAAGCAAAGCAATTAACATGTTGAAGACTTAAAAATAAACTTCAGAAGCTTCAAGTAAAATACCTTTAGCTGATTAGTGTTACAATGCATCTTTAATGAGAAATAAATGAGGATTGCATTGTTTCTTAGGATAAGGAGAGTTGTTAGATATCTGCATTGATAATAGAGGGCTTAGAAATAATCTGTGAGCTGCTTTTCTAGAAGAAAACCAGAAAATTCTACATGGCCTAGTGTACAGATAAGAAAAACAGTGAAACAAATACATTTGTACAAGTTCTTTCCATAAAAAGCATATTGCAAAGTGAATTTTAACATAGTTCTGTTGCTCTTTGGATTGTTTAGGCTCACCCCTTGCTATGTATTCATGTTTCTCTATTTTTGTCCAACTGTTAGTTTTTCTTCAACTCTGATTTTACTACAAACTAATTTGTATAAAAAGTGCAGGCTGCAAAATGTAGAATGAATTTTGAATGACCCACATACAAAATACTACCTCCTCTTGTACCCACAGCAAACAAAATTCTATGGAAAACAAGGCTCAGAAATAGACTTTACAAAATATTTCTTTACAGTTATCCTGTCATGGCTGTGTACAGAATAAAGGGAATATGAAAAGTCCTTTGATTGGGAAGATTGGCAGCATCTATGTTTTTAAATAGAATTATTTTGAAATATGCATTAATTTATTGTCTTGGTTAAGTTGCTGCACAATAAAAAGGAATGCTGTTCTGTGAACAATAATTGGTCTGTCTCAGCTCCCAAATTGGGTCACAGAGAGAATGCTCTGGTATTTCTCTCTTTTACCTTGCTTTCTTGGAAAAGTGATTGAAACTGTAATCCTTACTGCATTGAGGTGGTGTACTGATAAAACCCAGTTTTTCATTAATGATAGATCCTCTTCTTTTGTCTTGTTTTTGATGGTGTTGTATTGTAGAACACCTTAAAGAACAATGTAGAAATCTGCAGTCTCAACAAAACATGCTGAAATGCACTGAAGGACTATAGCAATCCCAGTTATTGCTGGAGTGATAAACACTTCACTCTCTGTATGGGACTCTGGTAAAATTAAATAGTATGAATTATTAATATTACACCATTTTACAGTCATCATACGTCTAATTATGCCAAAGAACTTTCTAAATATCCCCAAGAAGGACTGAGGGTGGGGTGGAGGTGACAGTACTGTTCTATAAAGCTCATGTGCCACATCACTGCTCTCCAGCTGCTCCAACAATTAAAGAGCCTGGGAGGTGTCCTACCTGCAGTGCTGGTGACACGACTCAGGAAACCCCTGGACAGGCAGCTTGTCTTGTGCAGGGCTGTGGATCTTGGTTTGTTAGAGCAGTATGAGCTGCCTTTCTGTATTGCTGTGTCTTCTTTACATGGAAGGTGAGAAAGATTTCAATGCAGATAATGCCATTACCAGTTAATTTAAAAGGCCAAATTGTGGTTTTTAACAAGGCTAGACCTTTCTAAGCAATGTTTCAGAAACATAAGGATATATTTAGAAGATGGATGTTTCAATTTCTGGCTGCCTGAAAGTGACATAACAACATTATAAATTTAAATAGGATGACGCTTTAATGGGTCTCCTACAGGAAAAAAAAAAGGTATTTATTAGTAGAAATGTACTAAACTATCTGCATTTGACAAAGTGCTAATGGAGAAAATTACTTCTAGAGAAACAAATGAAAATGTCAATTAAAAAAAATTAATGGGTCCCTAAGCTGTGGGTTGTGGTTTTGCTTTTTGGAGTTTTTTATTTTTAATTTTTTTTCCTGAAGAGAAGGGCTGGGTGTGTTTTCTGTATTGCTTGAAAAGCTTCTGAATTGTCTGTGTTGCCTTAGTTCTGTGAGTGGTGGGGGTGTTTCTGGGGATGTCCCTTCTGTATCTGCTGCTGCACAGTTGTATTTCATTTACACTGGAAGCTAGTTTAATAGCTTGGTCTAATGCTTCTTCTCTATTATACGTTTTGTTTTTGCACTTTATTTAGGGATTATTTTCCAATGAAGTGTACACAATCACAGTGCCTGCACCCTAAACCACCTGGCTTTGCACTTCCATATGTGCCAGAAATGTGGTGTCTCATGTCAGCAGAGACATTCCTGGTAAATGCAGAATATTAATGGAGTGGAAATTCCCTCTTTACAATTTTCTGATGCCAATCAGCTTTTCTCACTGGTGACTGGGAATCCTGTCAGGGCTTGCTAGGCAGGCACTCTGGGAACTGCTGGGTGTGTGAAGGTTGCCCTTGCTCTAAAGGATATTGCTGTGTTCAGCTGGAGTCTGCACAGAAAGGCTCGGGGAGGGCATGAAGAGAAGCAGCTTTTGCCCAGCATTAAGCAGTGACAGGATGAGTGAGCCTGCAGTGACACACCCACTTGTGCCATGACACACATGGGGACCTGGGCCCTGTGAAATGTTTAGGTTTTACTGCTGCTGCTTGATTTGCTGCCATTAGATGTGTCTTCAGTTATTTGTCTCACAGCAGAATCAAAACCAGCTATCTGAGGATAATGTCTGGGACAAGCAGACACTGGGAACCAAGCAGCTGAGCTGAGGTAAGGAAGGAATCATCAAACAGTGACCATGGCATAGGCTGTCTGCAAACAGGGGTGCCAGGGGAGACTTCTGCCAGTGTAAAATGTGATTTTTAACGAGACATCAGGTGTTTCATTTCTGTCTCTAATTTCCAGGAGCTGAATACTGTAGCTCTATAAAAATATTACCTCTATTAAAACCTGCAAGATGAGATGCTGGGCCCAAATGCACTAAAGGCAAGCAGTAGGCAAACAGAGTGTACTCATGTCTTAATGACTTTTTGGAAAGGTTCAGAAGTAGTGTGTTCTTAAATTTGTTGCTTACACTGAAGCTGGAAAATCAGTATTTCTCTCAAAAACTTTGTTTTCAGTCATTTGTCTCATGTTCATAGGTCTCCCCCTCAGACTGTACTTAATTACAGTAGTATTTGGTTACCTTCACAGCTTCCTCTGCTGTTCTAATGTGAATTTTTCTCATTTAATAAGAGACATCGAAGTCTATGTCATCCTTTTAGCAGCCTAAGAGAAACCAAAATGAACTGTGGTCACTTGATGTTTTTTAATCTCTGTCCAGCCTCTTGAGCCCACAGCAACAGGAGGACTCCCTTGCTCTCTTGTTTCCTCAGCACTCTGAACTGTTAGTGACATCTTGCTTTAAAGGCAGTCCTATGCTGACACTGACAGAGAGTTACAATTACCAGCCCTGCTGGAGGTACCAAAATAATGTCCTCAACATCAAAAGATGTTGTTTTAAATTACAATTAGGGCCTCCATGGGTGAATTGTTTCATAATTTAACATATTTTATTTTTCTTGACATAAACAAGATGAGGCATAGTGACAGCAAGGACCTCTGCCATTTCAAATTAGTTAAAGCATCAGTATTAATTCTTAACCAGCTAATTACACTAAGAAAAGTGAGGAAACACAATTTGTCATTTATGCTGGTAAAACCCCACATTCTTAGCTTATTTTTATCACTTTTTACTACATACAGGAATGTCCAGGCCACAAACTATGGTTAAATATCCTTCCCATGATTGTATTAGATGGCTACAAAATGTTCTCTCATTTTCTACATTCTACTAAAAATGAGACTGTGAAAACATTCAGCTAAGGAAAAGTAGCTGGAGAATAAAAGCAAAATCACCTCCTTTCTCTCTGAATCCAACATTACCTCTGCCAAAGCTGCTGCCATGGGGCTGCAGTACCCAGGTGGCTCTGTCCAGCTGCAGGTACAGCCACTTGCTGCAAGGCAAAGGCGATTTTACAGTCTCAGCAGTTCAATAAATCAGGCTTGAAGGAGACTCCTTGATAAACTGTTGTAACTAAAATGTAATTAAACTGACTCCTCAGCACAGCATTTCCTACCTTTCTCCATGTTTAAATACCTGTAATACCCTCTAGGGAACACTGTTGTATGTGAGTACATACATAAAACATGACAGAAGGCATTAATGATGCTCACTGTGTTCATCCCTCTTCAGGTGCCAAAGCTGCACCAGTTCCAGATAACCCATGGCATGGATTGAAATGTGTTCAACTAAATACTTAAAAACCCCAACAGCTATGACTTAATTACATGAGGACTTTATTTGCAACAAATTAGATACACTTGCTAAAAAAAGAGTGGATTGCAGCATGTAAACAATTTTGTAAATTTGTTTTAAAAGACTTATTGCAGTGAAGAAAACATACTTTTGAGGGTTTTCAATATTCTGTAGTATTCTGTAGTGCCTCACAGTAAGGCACTCTACATTGCATTTGGAAATCAAAGTTCTCTGTTTGTCTAGGAATCAACAAAGTGACTTCTGATTACAGTATTCTGTACAGAATATTCTCCCCATGCAATTATTGCAACTTCCATAGCTAGAGCCAGGCTATATGCTAATTGAAGGGCAGTGAAATTTCAAAATGGAAGTAGTTGTTTTACCCTTAGTTTCTGTCAGTGACATTTATATCAGCCTCATTTACAGACTTTTCATTATATAAAACTATATAATGGAAACTATAAAACTATATAACATTATATAAAACTTTATAACAGATTTAACAGAAACCCAAGCTGTGACTGCAAACCAGAATGTGTCTGCTCTCCTATTGCTCCTGGCTCTGAAGAGCTAAGAAAATAAAGTGTGGGAAATGGGAGAAAGTATGACACAAAGGTAACAGGATATGATTCAAAAGTTGCTAAAATTCAGTAGTCTGCTAATTTCACATTTTTTGAGATTTGTTTCTGTAAAATGTGCCCCATTTATACTGTCCAGAAGGTAACAGAAATTATTACATTTATTGGTTTTGAAATACCCTCTCAAGTTCAAGGGTTACAGACACCAGTTTCTCGGTAATAAGGAAGTATTACCTAGGGGCAAAGTGAAAATTTTAAGAACTGTACTTTTCAATCACACATTACCATATTTGCTCTGCTCTTCTCCCATATTCCTCATAGGTCTCATTTTCAAAAAGAAAAACAGGTCAACAGCTTCCTTGTTATTTAGGACGACAACAAACTGAGACCTGTTCTGGGACACTGCAGTCAGAAATCTGTAGTTCTGCTTGGGGAAACTTTAGGGAACTGTTTACATTTATCTAACACAGAAAAATATCTTTTGACACAGCCTACTTTTGCTTAGCAAGCATATCCAGCAGCTCCTTCTCTATGCCTTGGCTGCCCAGTTCAGTTAAGCTGTAGTATCTGTGCACCACCTTGTCCTCTGTCACAACCACCACTCGAAGGCCGTGTGTGTCCTGTCCCAGCTGACATCCTATAGCTGATGACACCACCATTTCCAGGCCTTTGTAGGACCCTCCAGCATTCCTGTGGTAATGCCCAGAAAATACAGCTCTAATGCCTGTTAAAGAAAAAAAGAAAAAAAATAGAGTATATATTTAGTTAGCAACTTACAGGTCTCAAATTTACCTTCCTTCTTTAATGGCTCATTAAGCAGTTACCCAAAAACATTTACCCAAAACTTGCATTTTAAACAAATAATTAGTAAACAGTAGTAAATAATTCTAACAGTAATAAATAATCAAACTTTATTGTGCTCCACCAGCTGTGTTTAGGATGTTGGACTCTGAGTTCTTTATGCCCACTGCAAGGTGTGTTGGTTGTCTCCCCACTCCTTTGCTTAGAAAGGAGGGACAATCCAGAAGCAGCTGATTAAAATGAGATACCTGCCTAGAGAATGACTGAAACACAGGCTGAAAGGTGAAGAGAGCAGAGCTGTATTTGTCAATTAACATGAAGAAAATGCCCAAGGAGAGCTTAAACCTCTGCACCCAAGGCCAGTGACCTTAAAAAAACAAAAGGGGCAAGACAAGCAAAAAGCATTCATAGGAAGGTAAGTTGTAGTCATTTCACTGACATTGAGGATATCATAGATGGAACCAGAGCCAGGTACATCAAAGAAATCTAATAAAGCAGGAGTTTTAAGAAGGGGGGGAGAAAGAAGAGCAGCCAGGAAAGGAAAGGTTGACACCTGCAAGAGTCAGGCCTGGAATGACATGAATTAACATTTATCATGTATGGGGACAAACAAGGCAGGTGACTCTGATTCCCTCTCTATTTTTGATGACTTAAGGCTGTTCTATTTCCTTTTTTTTTTTAAACCCCCCAGATTACTTATATTTTGGACTTCATTGGAGTAAAAAATAGGGAGTTTTTACAGAAATTTTGAAACAATTTGAAATTAAATGAACCATGTCATCCTCACCTCCAAACCAGTAATTTCTACTTTTTGTTTCTGCTGTCTAGCACACATAAACAAACAAATGGGTAGAAACTGTACTTGTTTTATTTTGAATGGAAATGTGGAGTTAGCATAAATAGCTAATTTTACAAACAGGATTTGGGATTATGTTTTGGCATGCTTGGTCTAAGATCCTTTAGACCCTTGGTCCAGACTCTTACAGCTTCCTGAGGCTGCATCTAATGCTACTTTATACTGTTGTGAAACAGAAAAACTACTGGATCAGATGACTAAAAATACTGGAAATTTTGTGGCAGGCGACAGAGGGAAATTTGTGAGACATTAAAACCTTAAATGACATTTAAAAAATAAAAAGCTAGCAACAACTGATTTTGCCTTCAGACAGCAGAAATCCTGGAAAATAGCAGAGGCAATTTAAAGGTGGGGAGCATGCTACAACTTCACATGGAAATCCTTATTTCTCTAGCCAGAAAAAACCGTCCACATTTTCTCCTGCAGTAGATTTAGACCTCTTTCATAGAGATAAAGTGAAAAAGGAAGTAGGTGAACCCATCTTTACACAGCTGGCTAACATCAATCCTTTGCTTTTGTAGGAGTGAGTGATCTGAAGACTGATATAAAATATATAAACTTGGCTCAAAGTATATTTAAAAATTCAGCAGCTTGGAAAGCAAAATATAAATTATTCTGCTGTGTGTCTGGTAAGAGCTACATGGGCTTTCATATTTCAAATCCAAGCCCTTCTCAAACAGCAAATGAGTCAATGTGGAAAACAGAGAATGAAGCCACCTTGTCACTGAGCAATGGTACCAGAGCCTTGTCAGCTCCAACTTGTCTGTTCCCCTGTTTCAGTGTCTCAGAGAGCTGATTATCCTGCAGTGGAACCACTCCTCTGGCTGCTGCATGAGGCACACTTGTGAGAAACACTGCAGGACAACTTTGGGAGCTTGCTGTGACCCAGCTGCAGAAAGCCAGGAAAACTGGTGAAGTGTTTTTACATCTTGGAAGAAACCCAGTCAAAAGGCAGTGGTGGAATAGAAAAGTCAGTGATGCTGCTGCTGTAACAAGGTAACAAGGCCTCTTCAGTATTTTCCACTTTTTCTCTGGGTGAGCAGAAGTACTTTAGTCTAAGAGCAAGTAAGAATCATAAGCCCATAGTGAGGTGCAAAGCCATATGACACACTTTTAGTAACAGAAATAGGTACTTTGGAAGGGAATTAAGTTCTCTGTGTCCTAAAGCAGCATCTTCCCACCATCCAGAGAATTTGACATTTTGATTTAAAAGAGGAAAAGAAGCCAAAACTTTGTGTCATCATATATGTAAACCAAACCCTGACTAAGTGTAATTAGAAGGACAGAGGAAACAAAAGTTACAAAGGAACTGTAGTTATGCTAAAGAAAAAAACATTCCCCTTGTCTCATAATTCAAGGAATGATTTTGAGAAACCCATCCTAGACAGAGACACCCATCAGTAAAAAAATTTGCCCAGACTTCAGTTTTCAGATACCCTTTAGTGCTAGTGCTACTATTAACTCCTCTTATTGCTGGGTGACAGGATGTTACACCTTGAACAAGGACACAAACAGGTCACTGCTGGGTATTGATGGAGGCTCACTGATGGGGTTTTTCTGCAGGAGCATTTTCCTGTTCACTCAGCTGTAGTGCACCCACTGTGTGAAGCAGCTAGCTAGCTCCTTCCTAGCACAAGGAGGAAAGCTGAACCAGTCACTGCAATAACACCAAGATGACAAGCAGGCAATTTACTTTGCGCTTGCTTTTGATCTTTAACATAAAACGAATCTTAGAGATGTTTACACTCAAATTTAATTTATTAATTTCAGATGTTTTTCTGAAGTAATAATGTCAAGTTGCTAGCAACAGACAACCCATCCCTTCCCCCCAACTCTGTGAGGAAAGAACAGTGTCCTGGCAGACCTTGTTTTTATAGCCCACTTTAATGTATCCCCAGGTCAGTAAAAGGCATCCAGCTATACACTAAAACATACAGTCCCTTCCCACTACAACAGAAGAAAAAAAGGTGGAGCAGTGATTTGTGTTTTATTGCTGGGTTCTTAAACAGCAGCTGGAAGAAGCATTGATAGAAAAGCTGTATGAAATACTAAAGAACTCATGTGTAAATAAATGTCCAAAGAAACAAGCATTCATTATTTCATTTTTTATGAAATACAAAATTATTTGAATTTAAATGTGACTGGAGGTTTCACAGTATCCATTTACTAAAAAAATCTGGATCCATTACTGCAAGACACTATTCATACCTAATGGATTATTCATTAAAGAAAAAATGGATTAAAACAGAATAAAGTAAAAAACTGTGCAGACAGTTACACTAAAAAAAAAAGGCAAAACAATCCACACATCCTGTATCTGTGGTCATCATCATCATCTGATATCAGACTACTTAATAACATGACACATATTACAGAGTATCTGCTAAGGAAAAAATGTCTGAACTGCCAAATCAATTTTTTGATCAGGACAGGACTGGAAGCCAGAGATACAGAGCAGGCTCACCCAGTGCTGGGTACCAGGTCTTGTTCTGTCTGTGCTAAAACTTTCCTTGAGTCAAGAAAACACCTAAACCCACTGAGCTTCATGCCTGCTACCAAACATGACTTTCAAGAATCAGTCAAGATGTGAAAAAAGTCAATGTCTTTGTAAAAAAGGTTTAGATACAGGAATTGCTTCTGATTTTAGTAAACCAAAGCTGTTCTCCTGCCATCCCATTTACCATCATTTTTTGATCAAGCACAAAATGTCCTTTTTAGTTCTGATCTGAAAAAGCTCAATCTAAAATACAAAAAGATTTACCTTTTCCAAAGATCTGATGATAACTATTTTTCCCTTCAGAATAATTCATCCCTACTAAAGAATGAAGTACCTATTTTGGTACAAGTTCTTTGAGCCCAGAGCAACCTACTTAGCAAAAATTATTCATGATGTAACAACAAACCCAAACAAGGATTGTTAAAGAGTCATGTGATGAGATGTAATACTTAAATATGTTGATAAGCCTTAGACTTTTTATCAGTTCAACCATGAAAAAAGCATATAAACACTTTGGTTCTATGCTAATCCACAGACTGCATTATGGCCTTTGGGGCTGTAAGGCAACACAGTGGCTGAGGCAAAGTAAGAGGGGAGTGCTGGGGAGGGGAATTACCAGCTCGTGCAGTTTAGCATGCTGCCTTTGATGCTACCTGTTTCATAGGCAGAATCTTTACAGCACAACTCTATTTTAATAAAACTTCAAACTAAGTTCATATTTTAATTTGGATACCTTTTTCCAAGTCAAAACCACATTATGAACACTTGACTCATGGTTGCTACAGCAGACATTATTCAAAAGAAAATTCAAAAGTGTCTCTGAAGACTTTCCTCCCCTCTCTTTCAGTTTCTGTGTCTCCTTTCAAAAGCCAGCTCTACAAATAAGTAGTAGAACTTCACCAAGCTCTTGTTAATTTGCATTTTCCTCACTTTATCAGCTTTGGGAAGTTGGACAATTTTTACCAGCATTTCCCATCTTCACTTTTTCTACTGGTTCTCTCTCTCGGCTCTGAAACCCACACCAGCACAATGTATTAAAAGGTGCTTTTCTTACAGAGGATGTAACAGGTACTGTTCCACTGCCTCAGTGGCCTAACATGGAAAGGTGTCTACACAAGTGTCTGAGGTCTGCTCTGGATGCTGCACAGAAAAGGATCAGGAGGCTCCAAGGGACCCATGCAGGCTCAGAAGCAGCTGCCTGTGTAAAACCATCACATCCTCACAGGCTGCAGCAGATCTGATTTTCTAGAGATTATTCTCTGTAACTGTGGCCATCCTACAGCACTGAGCTCCCAAGCCACCTAAAGCAGAGGAATGTTCTGAAAGAAACCAAGTCCTTACTGAAATAGTCAGCACCTTTTTCAGCCCTGGAGATACTGAAGAAGATGAGAAGAAAACTTTAGTTATCCCAGTGTTTATATCACACTGTTGATTTTATTCCCGACAAGAACCAGGTGAGAAAATACTTCATTACACAACAAGAAACTACAATTCAGTATTGTGCAGGAGGCAGTTTGTCTGTTAGCAGGAGAAGCTGAGATTATTTTAAAGAATTTTGAAAGTGCAGCATACTGCTACAAATTATCATTTATCTTCTGTGGCACCAGGGAAAAGGGTCAGCATGATTTTGATGCAATTGCACTGTAAGAGAACAAAGGCATTTAGCTGTGTCTCATGGACAATTCCCCTGAGTGATAACATCCCTGTTGTAGCTTATTGTGCAGCTGCAGTCCTGTAATTCCCAGACTCCCAAGTTCCTTTAACTTGGGACTCTACTGCTGTCTTCTGTAGCTTAGAAAAATGTAAGGACATGGAAGACTGGGCCTGTTTTCAACTCCATCTGGGCAGGAAGAAAGGGGACTCTGGCCTTTCTTCTCTGTGAGGCCCAACACACTGCCATATCTTTTCTAATCAGTGTTTTGACCAGCCTTTCTATTTCAGTAATAGTTAAACCATGTTAGTGTCTCACTTTAAAGAAGAAATGCCAGACAAATCATCCCTTTGCTTTATTAAACAAACAGGTGCATTCTGTAACCATGCAACAGTAAGATTTTGTGAAACAGGTAACACCTCTTAACTTTGTGAAAAATTTACTGTTTTCTAGTTTAATTCAAGAAATGCTGGCTGAGCCCCAGTCTCTAGGGAAACTGAGTTGCAGCCACACAGGATGGAAAACAATGCACCCAGGTTTACCTTGAAAACCCCAAAGAAACATGTACTTGGGAAACAGTTTTTCTCACATAATCAGATAATATTGGGTTGTAATTCAGACTTGAGCTAGTTTAAATTCCAGGGGTGTCTGACTCCAATTTCTGCAATTACACTCACTTCTATGGCTTGATTCCAAAACCCCCTGAATTCAGAAGAAGCTGTTTTCCAACTCTAGTTCCAAATGTACAAACCTCATTTTTGAGGCAGGTTTGCTGTGTCCAAAATGTGACTGACCTCACCTCAGCTGGAAATCAAACTGCTCAACCCAGCACTATGGACAGAGTAAAAATATAGGGAAAAAATTACCAACATAAAAATAAACCCAAGAAAAGCAAGCAGATTTTCCAAATTAGGAGGAGAATGCCTGGAATAATCAGCATAGGCAATCAGTAGCATGCTTTATTTAGACTGAGCCTTCAATTAAATAAATGCTTTTCTCAGCAAAAGCAAATGAGACTGTAAAAGAAGGAGAAGGCTAAATTAGTTGCAATATGAATGACATAATAAATATGTAATGGGTACAGTACAGACCTTGCCTCTCTTCTCATGCTCTCTGTAGAGAATTTGGGGGAAAAAAAATGGTTCTGACTGAACTATGAAATTTATCACATGGTTCAGATTGTCACCTTTTAAGTACTGATTAATGAACTATTTTTTACAGTAACTGCAGACATGAATCAATCTTCACTTCATTTCATGTACTGGTTGATGGCTCTCCACCCAGACTGCAGGTGAAGTTCAAAGCAAACAAAAGGCAGCATTTCTTCAGAGAGCTGTGAAACTTGAAATTCCCTCCTGCAGACCACTGTGAAAGCTGGCAGTTTTCACAAATCAACTGAACAAACCTAGAGAGGAATCACTAAACTGCATTATGTTGGTAACATTAATATGACACAGTAAATCCTTGAAAGAAAAAATCTTGGAGGTGGGAAGAGGCCTGGAAAAAAATACCACTATGCACTTTTCTATCCTGTGCCCTTCTCAAGAGTTTGGGGAGTAGGAGCAGCAGGAGACTGGGCTATTGAGACCCTCGTTCTGGTCCCATTACTGTGCTTTTCAGTTAGCTGTTCAAGTTTAATGATAAAATTAGGTTTTAAATAGAGTTATGTTTATCCAAAAATCCCTGGGTCACCACACAAATCTGTTTCTCAGTCAAGGACTGAAGAAAGAGAACAGACTAGAAAAAGCTGATCCTGGATACATTTGTCCCCAAAAGTGCAGGAGCTAGGGAGGAGCACCAGTAGAGCCTAAGTGGAAGCAAAAAGGTGGAGAGGCAGTTCTGTAAAGACATTAAATTGTATTGGAGGATCTGAATGCTATCAACACTCTTGCACCCTGTCACAGTTTTCAAAGAGAGGAGAACCAAGTAAGTATCCAGGCACAGGAAGATGCTACTCTGAGATGTGTGGGTACACCCCCACACAGGTAAGAGCATACAGGTATTTTGTAAAAGCCAGTGTTTCTGGAAAATACAACCATTTAAGTCATATGGATAAATTGATCTTGAACATTTTCCCTGGAGTTTCAGGCACAAACTGGCTTTTCTTCCTTCCTTTCACTTGCAGAGTACAGCTGCTGTCTGAAGTGCTGAACAATGTGGTCGGTTCAAGAGTAATACCTGTTCTCTCAACAATTTTGCACTCCAAAATGATTTCTTTCAGCTTCCCTACAAAAGCCACATTAACCATAGGCATTTTTTGCTGCACCTTTTTTTCTCCCCCAGGCACGTGGTGTATCTCATCTTTTCAAGACTCCAGTGCTACACAAGGAATAATAATATTTAGAAGTTTTTGAAAACAGAATCTCTTCAGTGGAATAGAATTGATTTTATCTCATTGCAATTTCAGACTGCTACCATTGCCTCATCTGCCAAGCAGGTGTTACAGCAGCAAAGAAAGATGTGAAAGCATCAGTCACAGCACTGTTAACTGCTCAGTGCTCAGGCAGCTCTCAAACTCTGTTATCAAAAAAAAACCAACCCAATAATTTCCCAACAGAGCACCAGAAGAAGGAAACAGTCCCACTGGTAAGTATTGGGATCAACATCCTCTCTTTCATAAGCTCTCTTTGGTCAGCCCTCAGTAGCATACAGGATTATTTCGTGTAGCCCTTTTGAAGCTCTCTGTTGCCCCGCCTCAGAAGAGCTGTATGAATAAAAGAGAACTGAGTAATTAGAATTTACATTGCACAGCTCTATAAGCATCTCAGTAAAAATATCCCATGCACTCTTGTTTGCAAACATTATCCTGTAAATGTGCAGGAAATCTCGGCCTTAAATTTGCTTTGTAGCCTAAAGAACCAGGAGTTTGGTGTGGCTGGTGGTCAGTTGGTCCGTATAAGTCGGAGACCAAATATTATATTGAAAAGTATATTTATGTTCAAAACTTCTTTCTATAAGACAATACTAAACAGAGCTATATAACAAAGAATTTTAGTGTCACTTGTTTTTCCTGTATAATCAGAGGAGAAACAACAGGCACAGCCAGAAGGTGATTCCAGATCACCTAATTAGAGCACTGGTCTAAATAAGCCTTTAAAGGTCACTCTGTTCTTCAAGTTTATTTTTGTGAATGCCTCTTGTGAATGCCTACTTTTTTCCATTTGAAAGTGATGCTTTCTCACAGAGCTGACACAAACCCCAAACAGTCCTGGACTGCCGTGTGCTCTATGGATCAAGAAGAAGCTTTAGTCCAGTGGATAAAACTGATTTAAATTTTTTTTCTGAGAACAAATATCACTTAATGTCCTTACAGACTATATGTATTTTGTACTTGCTGCTGAATTTCTGAAAAAACAATTTAAAAAATCTATGTTTGTCTATGTCCACGTAAGATATACATTACCATACTTGGGAAACTGTTCTTACATAGAATATATCAAATGTGGTCACTCTACCTGGGCCATAAGTGCATAAATGCAATCTTCAAACAGGTTGATGTAAATCACTGAAGTTGAGAGTATTTAAATTATCTTAAATACTGACACATAAGCAATGAGATTACTCACTCAATGTATGGGCTTTGCCAAAATCGAGGTCTCAATGGCAGGAAGATGAAAATATTACTCCCCTGTCAAACTCTGATTACACAACAAAGAAAATAATGAAACATAGCATATGTTGTCTGGTAAATTTTAGAAACAACAGCTTTCAACACTCCATGCTTTAATTCTGTGCTCAAATATATCTCAGCTGTGGATGTTCTGAGAGCTTCTTCTTCTTTTAACACTGCTCTCCTGTCACAACATTTCTAAGAGGAGAATGTAGACATATCACACACTTTTAATGAGTAAAGGTGTTAGAAGTTACAGCACCTCCAGTCACAAATATAATGAAAAAATATACCATTTAATGAAGTTAGGTTGTTATTTTTGCCCCTATGTGCACATTAAATACTTTTAACCACATCTGAAAAATTGCTTTGAAGACACTTGGATGAATTTAAAACTTTTTAATTAAAAGAAGCTGAAGACTGTAGGGAATTTCCTTCTGCATATTTCTATCTCTGGTCTAGTTATTTCCTTTAAGATGCATCATCTCTCAGCTACACAGACCACATATTCTTAATCTAACTCTGAAACAAGATGTCTTTTCAACCCTGTTGGTGAAAAACCATCTATTAATTTAGGTTTTATTCAACAGAGCTGCTAAACATGTTTAGACATTTGCTTAAACGCTTTAGTTGATTTGTGCCATTAAGAAACATTTATTGCTATATTGTATTACCTAATATAAGTAATGGTCAGTGTGTCAGTGATGGATGTAAGGACAAAAAGTCTTTAAAAGATTGTATATAGCTCACCAAAAATACACAAACTTTTCAAGTCGTAGAAAAAAAATATTTAACGTCCTAATAAAATTTTACTGGAATGAGATATGTAAGAAAAAGTAGGTCTTTTATTACATAAACTGCCTGATTTGAAAACTTAATTTGCTGCCTATGTTTATCAAAGACACGTGACTTGCAGACCAGATTTTTTGGCTAGACCATTACTACTTCTTTATTTTTCCTACAATGCTATGAGGAAACCTATTTATATCAGCACTGTAAAATCCTTAAAAGCTGAATGTGCATTTCATGCAGCAGAGTGGAGTGACTGCAGCAGATCTCACAGATGAGAACGTCAGGTCAGCTCTTTCACAGTTCTAGCACACGGGATTTTTCTGTACTTAACGTCTGCATGTGGAAGAGACAGAGCTTTGACAACTTTGGCTTGACTTGCAGAAGTTATACCAATACACCTTCAGAAAGGTATCTCTACTTAAATGCAAAACTCTGCTCTCAACTGAGCTGGTTTTCACTGTGACCGAAATCACATTTTCAAGGACAACAGTTCTTATGATGCACTTAAAAAAACCATGGTCTAGCAGGACTTCTTACACATGCAGCTTACAAGTATGGTTTAACTTTGCACAGTAGTAATACATATTTACAAGTGCCAGATTTTCAATTATAAATATTTATCATAAGGACATGATTTTATCTTTAATTAGCCCAACTGTTAAGGAGACACTTCTAATGTGAGAAATGTAATTCGGTATTTCATACCAGATGTAGCCTCTACAGCTAGTCTTTTATCTTTGCTTGTAATGAAACAACAAAACCATTACATAACATGGGAGTGATTAGAAGATAATAACTACAGAAAACCTGGGCTTTGGAATTAAAAAAAAAAAATTTCTGAAGTTGCATACCTCAGTTTAAAGCACCTGTGACCATATGACCAATATGACCATAATTTAAGTATCTATTTCCTACACAATCCATATGAATTTCTTTGTTCTCATAAAGACCTGAATGACCAGATTATCTTTCCTTTCCTGAGTTATGCCTCCATGTTTGACACTTCTAGAAAAAGTATAAACATGAGAGCTGGGGTAATTCCAGGTTTGATCCTGGGTTATAAACAACTGAAATATGATGCCCATCTAATAATGCCAAACACCCTAAACCATGCATGTTACTGACATAATGACACAACAAACATGGTTACAAGCACTGAAACAGCAAGAGGCAGAAGGGAGTAAGGAAGGACTGGTGACAGGTTGGGGGAGAAGAATAGTGGTAGCCTGGTGGTCTCCTAAAAAGGCACATTGACTTTTTTTTTTCCCAGAATAAATTGTTACACCAAATTTCTAAATTCAAAAAAGCAAAGTATGTTAGGATTTCATTGGCAATATCCTATCCTGTGTTTTAATCTTCCAAGAATGTATGAAATGAACTGGGGGAAAACCAGTTTCATGTCTAATGATGTGCTGAACTTGACTGTTCTTTAGCAAAGCAGAGGTTCAGAAAGCAAGTGGTGTCCTTGCATCTCTGTGCCTCTACGCCACCATGCCAACCAACAGCCTCTCTGCAACCCACTGAGACCTCAGTGGTCTCACAAAAGCTGCTCTTAAACAGAATAATAAAATAGAAACAGAATGCACCTGTTACTAAGGTAACTCTGAGCCAACTTTTGATTCAGCTCAGTTTTCTCAGCAGTCTGAGTTACTGAGCTGCTTGTTCTCTGTATTCATTTCATTAGCAAAATGTTTGATTATTGGCTTGTAAATGTTACCTATTGACTCAGTGTATAGTAACGAGCATGCCAAAGATCAGTGTTTAAACACACTCATTAAGGAACCAAAGAACTTATTAGAGATGGGAATGAGGGACACAAGGAGAAATGATGGAGGGAACAGAAAGGAGTTTGGGAATTTCCTCCATTGAGTTGTATTGCTCATTCCCATTCCATACCTTTCCCCCATCATTTGAAGCCTTCCCAACTTCTGGTTAAGCCTCTGGACACCCTCCTAAGAAACACCACAATGTAACAACAATGTTACAATGATAATGTTTCTTTCACCTCTTGATGAATTATGTTCCCAGTACTGAGTGTTGTCAAATGTTACTAAACCAACTGGATGACAGAAAATCCTAGAAAAGAACTGTTTTGGTTCCCACATTAATGCCAGTTTCCTGGGATACACCCATGAGCTAGGATGTGCTGCAGTCCATGGTACACGGGCAGTCACAGCTGCCCAGCTCTCCAAGAGCAACACTTCCCACTATATTAACACTAACACAAAAATGAAAAGATATGAGATGTTCACAGCATATCTCCTTATGGGGAAAAAACCCCACTTGTAAATCTTGAATCTGCAAATATATCAGTGCCCTGGAGAGCCCTCAGATAGCTGTGAATTTTGGCCCCACTGATTGGAAACAGTAGGAAACTGAGAGCTTGGAAATTAGGCTGAGTTGGATGAGGCCAGGCTTAACAATTAGATGGTAAATTGGGAAGAAGATCATAAAAAATTTGCATTGTTCAGCAATCCAAATAATGTGCTCTCTTATAGATAGAGAGAAAATGACATTCTGATGCAGCGATGGCAGGATGGCAGGAAATTTTGAGGGACTGGCACACTCCAGGAACATGAAGGCAATTACCAGAAAACAATGGGAACAGCATGGAGGAGTAGCTGTGTACTGTGTCTGTCTCCATGGCGTCCAAGTGGCATCACACAAAGCTGAGGGATTTGGTACAATTACTCATTTAGCACATGCTCCACCTGCCCTTCATCCCAGACATGGCCCCTATTAGAAACGGATGTGCTAAGGATTGATTTTAGCAGAGCAAGACTTGTTTTAACACTGAATAAATCTGGGGTGCATTACACTCTTCGTTTAAAATTGGCTCAGTGTGGGAGAAAGCAACCTCCAAGGTAATTCTGAATTCTGTTTCCATGTTTTATGTAAAACATAAATTCTGTATTTTTCTCCTATGGCAATACCTGATCTTCCCCTCCGTAGGCAGGAAAAACTCAGGTTGTCTTGTATCTGTCAGTACTTGAAAAATGGAAACCTTGCTATTTATGCAAAGGAACTTTTCATGTTTAGCTTTTTACTTTTCCCTCAAAGTTTTAAATTTTGTCCGGTACTTTTTACAGGTGAGTAGATTCAGTTGAGAATTTTGATCTCTGGGAAAAAATGAGACTTATAAGCTGTATTCAAAAATTCCTTGAAAACAGTACCACTTAAGTTAAATGTATTTTGTCTGGCAGCAGAGCCCTTAACAATTTGAAACAAAAATTCAAGAGTAGGAAAGTTTGAGAAAATACCTGCTTTATGAAACTTTTCCATTATCTCCTGACGAACTGATTTCTCCAAGTTGAAGTAATCGTCGTCTTCATCAGGTTGGCTCAGAAACAGAGGGATGTGCTGAAACACAATTATATGCTTGCATTTTTGGTTTGCAGCAGCAGCCAGCTGCTCATCAAGCCAGGCATCCTGGGCTTGCCTTAACTCAGGGCACTTGGAAGAATCAAAGTATAGCTGAGAATTCAACACAAGAAAGAAAACACCGCCAACCCAAAAGCTGAAGTAGTCATCTCCCCAGTTCTGGCAATATTCATCTATGGTTTCTCTGGATGGAGTATTGCCAATATCATGATTCCCACTGACAAATACCAGTGGTATGTCCTGGTCAGTGTTTTTCAGAACATTCTTTAAATCTTGCTCCTGGTTTTTTTTCCATCGGGTTCCTAAAGAAAAAAAAATACAAAACATTGAGTGTTTATGGGTTTCTTTCTCACCTTCATTGTTAGGTTTTGTTTATGGAACTGTGCATAGAAAGACAATATTGTGTATTAGACGTGATCATGAAAACATCTCCACTTTATCCCTGTGCATCCACCCAGCCCAGTCCCTCCCGTCCCAGGGCCGCAGCCATTTCCAGGAGCTGGACTGAAGGCAGGACAGGACAGGACCCAGCAGAGAGCACAGCACTGGTGGTGCCATGGCCACTGCTTTCCACCAGGAGCTTCAGCTGATTCTTTTCATCTACAAACTCAGGATGTGGTGAAAAAATGCAGCAGCCTTGGATGGTGCAACAGCACAAGGGTAAAAACCAGGCCAACTTCTGCCTTATATTTTATGGCTGTGTAACAAAATTAAGGGTTGTTGTTGGTTGTTTTTTTTTTTTTACAAGAACTATTTTAACAGAAAAAATTTAAACAGTGTCTTGTGATGACTTATTTATATGATGAGTCTCTTTTAATAATAAGAATGCCATTAAATTAACAAAAAATTAGTTGAGTACTTTGCTAGTTTTCCCTGCAATTTATCTATATTAATATGCATATCCATACAGGTACTCTTCTGTATGTCAGGAATTTGTCCCAACCTACAAAGATTTATTGTATTGACAGTTTGATTTACAATCACTGAAAAAATTTAGAAAGAAGTTTTAAAGGGATAGTTATTTTCTTATAATGATTACAGAGGTTTTCCTATGTTTTCTAAAGACTAATCTTTAACTAGAGGCCATTGATATGATTATTATTAATTAATTAAATGAACACGTATAAATTGGTTTTGTCCTGCAATACGTAACACACATCTAGCATGGGCCCATTTCACAAATGATAACTCAATTTTTCAACCAAAAGCTGTAACAGGATTTTTACAAGAACTCTGAATTCAGGTTTCTAACATACACTTGCACACAGGTCTGTGCCAATCAATCATCATGTACTTTTAACTGTGTTTTTACACATACCTTACACACAGAAATGCATAAATGGGTTCCTGTATTGCAATTCTTGTATTTTATGAGATAAAAGGGGTTTTTACAATTTCTTCAAAATACTCATGATGAATATGTTGACGAACACTGATCCTTATTAACAAATATTTTATTTTACATACCCTACAGTTACAGGCTTTAGTACCACCTTATTGCTGTTACCAGAATTCTACAGCTTTATAAAAATACAGAGAAGAAAACCATATTAGGTATAAATTGTGGCTAAATCTAAGGGCATTGATATGAGGTGCATTAAGTCAAAATCCACAACTCTCTTGGGTTTAACTGCTGCAGAGGGTAGAAAGTTATTGTAGGAAAATCTTTGAGTAACTTGACAAATACTGGGCATATGATACCCAGGGGAGTCTAGAAAGTAGTGGAGAGCAGATCACTTTTTGGGGTATATTAATGGTCAGTTTAGGCTGTTCTTGTTAATCCCAGAAATAAACAGGGCAAATAACATCTATATTACTTGGAGATGCTGAATTTTAAAAAATAAAACCAAAAATTGAAATAAACCTGGCACACTGTTGTCCATGGGGTAAAGAACCTGGCTGCTTTTAGTGCCACTTCCCATTTTCCTATGGAAAGAGTTGGAAATTTTAAGCTCTAAATATGAAAATATATGGGGGAGGAAGGCGGGGAAATGCAAGGGGGAAGGCTCTGTTCAGATCCATGTAAATACATTACACCATGTTAAACTCCATGCTATCACTTTGGGAAATTTAGCTAACAGTTGCAGAGTATAAAGACACTTATGCAAAAGTTACAGAAATAATTTGCAGAATTATGTATACCTCTTCCCAGTGGTGAAATTCAAGCTCTAGAGACTAACACTTAGATTAGATTTGTCGACAGCAGGGCACTGATTCCCTCATTTAATGAAATATTATTTCTATAGAAACAGAGAAACATATTCAGTGTTTATTGCAGAAAACAGATTGCTCAAAACGGAAAACAAGGTCTCTGCCCAAGAGCCTAGGAAATCCTACTACAGAGAGATTGGTTTAGAACAACTGCATCTTGGCCTGATCTTCTTGGCAGACAGTTAAAACAACTTCAAAAGAAGAGACTCCCACAGAGATAAAAGTGGGATAAAGTAGACGAATGTCTAAGGACCCCTTGGTGCAGTGCTGGAGAGGAAGGGCCCGGATGTCCCACTGGCCCTGAGCTGCACCACCACAACACACAATGAGTGCCACAAGGAGCCCTCCTGAGGCACCTCCCCAATTCACATCTGAGGTAAGGAACAGGTAAAGAAGACAAAGACAGTGGTAAAGAAGAAAGCCACTGGAAAATTAAAGCGGTCCCTGCCACAGCATAAAAAATATCCTTTTAATCTCAGGAACAGAGCTATAATATCTAATTATTCCAATTTTTATGAAGAACATTTCTGTTTGATTGATATGTATTTCTTTAGCTTAGAGGGAGCTTTGTTGTAGGTGAATAGGAAAATAATATAGTGCCAAAAGGCAATATGAAAAAAATTATTCGTGAAGTGCCAGGGTAGATGCACCTGAAATAAATTTCTGTGATGTTTATCCTGGCATCATCTGCAGTGACATTTTAAAATTCCGGGCCACAATTTTTTGTCTTTATGCTAGGTTGTGTAAATAAATTCTTGCCCTGAGATAATTATTTCACAAATTAATAGCCCATAAAGGGCAGCTTGGCTTTTATGAAAAACATGAAAGTGAGAACTGTTGCTGGCGCAGTTGTGTGCAATTTTCCTCAGCTCCGCAGCCTATCATTTTTGAAAGCTGAGTGATGTGAACAGGAGCATGAAGGTGCAATTTCACCATGCCTGTTGTTCTCTGCTGTGTATCCCTGTTTGCCTCACCAGCTCCAGTGTTCTGTCCTGCACTGCTTAAAGGAACCAAGACAACCAGCCTTCCTCACACACTGAAAGAGCAGATTTCAAGACAGTACTTTTACAGCACTATTGCTACAGCTGTCTTCAGTCAGCAGAATTACAGATTATTCTGCTGAAGAAACAATCCTTTAGGTACTGATCCTTAGTTACAACTTCCTTTGGTATTCCACGGAAGCGTGCACCACTCTAAGATTGGGTTGGGTTTCGTTTTTGTAAGGCACCAGCTATTAAAAACAACTTAGGGCACTGTCTCCCCCCAAGCTGTATCTGCAATGCTGATGGTAATTTCTGTACAACAAAATCCTTCCCATAAAGCAACCTCCAACAACACTGTAATTTTTCCTCCAGAAGTATTCCAAATGAAAAATTATCAATCAATTAACAATAGCCAGTTTTTCTACTGATATGAATCAGGAGGGGGAAGGGGGTGGGATTATGATGCCATTATGAGGTAGTACCCCCAGGCATTACTGGCTTGGTGTTAGGTGAACTCTAAGTACTCCCCCCAAGGCAAGAGAAGCCTTTAGCTCAGACATCTTCAAATAATTTAACAATATGCAAAAATGTGGCACAATCATTTCCTGGATTTCTCATTACTCGGTCTCAGTATTTTAATGTATCTTAAGTGTCCCTAACTTAGAAGAGCTGCAATTACATTGTTTTTTAAAGCACAAATTTTCAGTTCGAAGAAAAAAAAAAAGAAAAATCAAGTTTTATGCCAGCAATACTCTTGAAAGGCCTTGATGTGACAACTGCAATCTGTTTAACATTTAACCCAAGAGACTGCATACGTTGAAGACTAAAATACTATAGAAAACACCAAATAGAAATAGTACCTACATTTGATAAAAGCAAAATAGAAAATGTCAAAACACCAGCTATGAAAACAAGATTTAGAAAAACACTGGGCCCATTCCTTCTGTAATTTATTACAATAAAAGAAGTACTGTGACATCAAAAATCAACTAATTATTGATGAAAGCAAACACATGATTGTTAAAAAACAACAACAGATAGATTTGTGTATTTTCCTGGGCCTTACAGTGCATCACAATTGCTTCAATCAAAGGGTCTAACTATTTTGAGTCTTGAGACTTTTGTCCTGTTTTGTGTGTTTTCATGACTGTCTGCAGTTGCCCTACTCCTCCATTTAAAGGACCTCCCCTAGCACTATTCCCCACATTTCTAGGGAGGAGGGGGCCCAAGGCTATACTCAAACACGCTCTGTTTTAGCTGCACTGGAGGAAATGTAACTGTTACCTCCATCTCTGTGGAAAAGCAGCCTCCTCCTGTCAACTAGGAATAGCTTTCATCTCTGCTCTTGCCTTGGATACCTGGCTGCTGGCTCCAGACTGAGGGCTACAAGGAAGATCCTACATCATCCCTGTCTGCTGACCCCTCCCCAGGGACAGCCCCACTGGTGCCACTGTCACTTGGAAGACATCAGAGGTCCAAACCCAATGGTATCATCAACACCACACTGTACCTGCCAGGCTTCTTCTGCAACTGCATCTGCTTGCTTTGCGTTAACATAAAAATCTGAGCTCCAATCTTGCCATTTTTCAAAGCACCAACCCACAGCATCTCTTCAGAGCACTGATGCATATGGAGCTTCCCCACCCCAGAGCTCTGACACTGTTCCTCACTGTGCTGCCTTCTTTCCTGCCCTTCCCTATCCCATCAATAGGAGTGACTCCTCCTGACTGCCAGGGCCAGACTCTTCCCTCTACTCGTCTCTTTACAATTGATCATCCCATAAGTGATTCTCTCGTGGGCTGTGAGTGGAATGAAACACTACGGTCTCCATGTTCTCTTTTGTCTTGGGACGCTACAAAAATGTGATAATGGACAGGGCACTGCATAGACAGGAAACCTCCCTGGCCACCCAGCTCAGTCTTACCAGTGCTCTTCATTGTTTCATGCTTGCAACTTAAAAGCTTCCCCTCTGGTGTCTGCTGTAATGAAGTAATGCAACACACTGTGTCATTCCAAATTATTACGTGCAGGAATAAGCTGATCCATTTTAATAAAGCCATTATGGTCATGTTCTGAAATAGGTTTTTTTGCTTTAATCTGTGCTGTAATAGCTAAAATGTCTCCTCTTTCTTCTTTAGACATCTATATTTCTAATCTTCAAATAGCCTGAAGAAAATTTTATGATGAACAAAAAATGATACAGTTAAAAATCATGTAAATATTACTATATTCACTCCTGAACAAACTACTCAGTCTAACTTACAAAGAACCTAATTTCATTAGTTTCAGTGAAAAGCAGAATCTGGAATACTCATTTGTTTACAGCTGTAAGTGACTTTTTCAGTATTCAAAACAAGTAATAATCTGTTCTGAGTTTCAAAAAATGATCACACAAAAATTTTCCTACATGAAAATACAAATTAAATTTATTATACAACTTTGAGCATTAAAACAAGAAGAAATTTTAACTCTAGTTTAAGCTAATAATGAACGATTATTACATTAAAGCAATTACAAAATTCCCAACTGAACAAGGAAGCCTATTAGGGGATCAACTGCTCCTGGTTTCAGTGCATGACATTAAATATAATGACTACAAATGCTGACATTTTTCTGAGTGCCAGCCACACAGGTGCCCACAGAACAACCTAATTCATGGCATTTACTGCTTCATGTTCTGCTGTGAAAATAAGTATTATCCTTCACTTAAGCTCAACTCTGCTCTTATCCTCACTCATCTCCCAGCAACACAGAGCTGTCACAGCAAGCACAGGCCACCACTGCCTTTGGGTCTGTGATTCTGATGAAATCATCACAAACAGGAAAAAATACCTCTATGCTACAGTACCAAAACCAAACTTAATTTTAAAAAGTTCATAAAAAGATCTAGTACTTGTACTAGATTTTTAGTACTGTATCTAGTACTTGTATCATAAATGTAAGATCTGAGAAAATTGTGTGGCTAATTACATCTCCAAGATTTTAATCTTCTGAGATATTGATCTGCTAATCAGATTTCTAAATTCAACCGCAGACTAGACTAGAGAACATGGTTTAAAATACAAATAAATATATACTTGCTGAAGATTAAACATCTGCTTCTGACAGCCCAATGGTTTCTCTGCAATAAGAGCCTGTTGGACTTGTGTGGAGATCTCTGATGCTTCCCTACTCTGGGCTGATTAGAGCAAATTTAATTTCACAGTAAGCTGTTTGAGGCTTTGAACGCTCCATTAGGTTTTACTAGAATCAGATAATTACTACAAAATGTTTATTTATGCAACCACAGTGACATTTCTTTAAACAGTTATTATTAGATATTTAACAAATAATGTGCTGCTTACCCAAATTCTTAGCTATTATTAATTAACACTGGTGTAAGAGTTTGGAGGAGAAAATAGCCAGGAAACATTTTGGTTTGGATTCCATCCTACCAAGCATATCAAAGTAAGCTTACAAGAGCAGAAGAAACAGATGCAGTGAGTTTAGTTAGATTACACTACCTTGTGGTCAGGAAACTAGGTCACATCTAAACCCTGCCCTATTGATCAGGCAGTGACATATTAATAGAAATGTTACCTTGCACTCAAACAAATACAACCTTTACCAATACCCTGATTCAGTATAAACATTTGAAAGCCTCTGCTTCTGCCTTGCACCTAAAAAGTTGATGTGTCTTTTCTACTTCATGCTCTATTACAATTCTCCACTGACAAACATTCAGGAATTGGGATTTAGCTGACAATTTTGCTGAAACTGCAAGTGTCACTGGAATACAGCTGCCTCCTCCCCAGCTGTGCCACGATGCTGGGAGCTAAAAAAATACACAAACTTGGTTTTCCTAGTCAACCAAGCAGACAGTTCAAATGGCAAAAAAGGTAAATATAGTAAAGGTGAAATGCTTACAGCCATTTTTAAAGGTGGAGCCTATTTTAAGACACTATTTTTTGACCTGCTCATATGCCTATTATATGGACAAATCAAACATCAGCATTCCTATTCTTGCCTTCTAGATGAGAAAGAGATTTTTTTGAGCATTACTATATTTTTAGTTAAAATTAAAACTTGACAAAATATCTCCTTATATACATGCCTCACTTAAAAATTAGGCTAGCAGTGCAGTCTAATTTTATCTAGCCAAATTTTAAAAATAAATTAATGATCCTTTGTTTTAGCAAAATTAGTTATTTATGGTAGTTTAAAAGCAGTATCAAAAGCAGTTCACAGGTTTTTTCCTTTGTGGAATGTCTTACCAAATCACTGTATATAGCATTAAGAACTTGAATTGGACCTGACATTTCTCTGTAATTTATTCAGTTCACAAATGTATAAATGGCAGCTTGTGCATTTGCATGCAGATTTCAGCAGTACACTCCTATCTCATCCTGTGTGCAAAACCCACCAGCAGCAGATCTCCAGCTCCCAACACCTAGTCCCTGCAGCGTGACCACGCCAGCCCTGTGACGCAATAAGCACGAGTGCAGCACCTGCCTCGCCAAGGACAGCCCAGCTGGCTGCAAAGCAGCTGCAAATGCACAGCTCTGCACAGCAAAGGCCTGGGCAATATTCCTCACAAGGAAGAGCACACATGGCCAAATGACTGTGGACTTCATCAAGTGTGATAAAACTGGACATTTCCTCAATGCTCCTTTTTAGTGGATCCTGGACCAAAAGACAGGTAAGACTTCCTGGGACGTACCAACTTCAGCTCTTACACAAACTAAGTATTCACTGACCTTTCCTGACCAGCCCAATATGTTTTTTAATTAACAGAAATCAGAACATTCACAAATAGGTTTTAAACAATAATGCTTTGACTAGGAACATTTGCTATGGTGTGTGCTTTCATCAGTCCAGAAAATGAGGCAAATTAAAGAGCTTTTTTTAGCATTATCCTGTAAGGTGTTTGCAATTATATGCTGCAGCCCATGTCTCAAGATTTATTTTCTATAAAAATTACATTTTTGGAGGGAGTCAAGCTAAGGCACTCCATACTGGACAGAAAAAGAGAGACAAATATTTTAGACCATGGCAGTTACACATCCAATTTGGGCATGGGAAAGAAGCTCAAGCTAATGCAGTTGTGATTCTCCCAGGAGAGAGGATGCCTTCAAATGCTACAGTGATTATAAACAGAAATGAAGCAATACCACTGTCTGGCCACCAGAACCATCAGTTCTGATGTTCCTCAGCTCTGCAGCTTGTCTATTCTGAATGTAAATAACTTCACTCTCCTCTGTGGACATGTCACAGCTCATAAGAGGGACTAATTGTATAAAAGCCAGTATGCCCATCTCATCTCATATTCTGATAATCAAATTGTCAAGCAGGAGTCAAATGGAGAAATACTGATTTGAAAAACTGTCACTTACTTGCTGTCTAAATATGAACTCAGAATCCCAACATTTGGCACCTGTTTTTAAAATCTTGTTGCGCATCACTGCCAGTATTATTATATGAAGAAACACTGCATGGGAGAGAGGATAGGGTATATAATTTTGAGGAGACATGCAGTTTCACTTTTCACATAAAGAACATACTGTTGCCCAAAATTGTAATTAGCTGAACTGAGCTGATGTGCCTTATTGAGGCTTTATGGAGGAGTTAAGAGCGTTAGCGGAACGTGCGAATTCCTGGGGGAAAACGCAAACGGGTGATGCACACACAGACACACAGAGCCCAGCTTGCAGGCAGGGGGAGCTGGCTGGCACCCGAGAATGTCCCAGAAGAGCCAGGGCCCCTGGAAGCAGCAGCAGGACAGCCACACATCCTGGCTGCAGGCAGGCGCTCGATGATTGAAGGACAGAGAGCAGGGAGACAGACAGAGGGAGGAGACTGGGCAGGAAGAGCACTTGCATCTCCCGCAGTCCCACAGTGATTCTGACACTGACAATTCTCTCCCAAATTCATGACTGCTTTTTACAGGATGCCAGTCGTGGAAGGTAAGTAAGTTTTACCTTTCACCAGCACAAGCTGCTGCAGCTCTGGGGCCTTGCCTGGCTGGTTTTTTCCCCCTTTACACAAAGTAATCTTCTGGCAGCTTTCGAGGCTGCAGTGTCTCAATGACCACAAACACATCAGCAATGAGCTGTGTATAGCTGGGGCACCTCTGTTTGCAGCTTGTCTATTGTTAGGGCCTTTTCTGTCACCTCCTGTTTAAACTATTCACAGTAACAACACATGCCCGGGCTCACAGCCTGAAACCCACATTAGATGGCACAGAAAAACATGAAAATATGCAACAGACACAGTCCTGGAAGCTCTTACAATCCAAGTATGGCCTAACAAAGAGAGTGAGAGACACAGACAGCAAGCACACCAAGGAGCAATAAGAAAACATTATTAAATATGACTGCAGATCTTTAAAGTTGATTGAAACAATCAGATGTTTTAGCTTGTTCCACTTAAAAAGGGTACATTTATAAAAGCACAAATGGTGAAACATGTTATAAATAATGATTTAAAAACCCTTGATTAAACAATTTAATAATATAGAACAAAGGTAGAAAAAAATAGAAAAATGTCAGTCCTCGGGCTTAACTGACAGAAAAAGCTGATGTGAGATTATAGAGCACTGCATGACCTGGGTAGGGAATGTGTATATTAGAGATTATTATACCTTCACATTAACTAAAATAATTAGTACAAGTGTTCACAGTGTATTTCAAGTGCCGTGATAGTAAATTCCAGTGATTTTTATTTCTTGTAATTAACATATACACACAAATGAATTTAAAAATGCAAGCATAAACATTACTTGCTCACTGATCCATAACCACACAGCTAACAGATCAAGCTTAATCAAGTTCTATCAGCTTTTTTGTGATTATACACATTATTAGACAAGTCTCATTACATTTAGTCTCTAAACAGCTACATTTTATTACAGTCAGAGCTTAGTAATGTTGAAAGAGACTTGCTGTCTTGTTCGTTTACCATGTAACAGAACAATTAATTAAAAAAATTTAAACACCTGGACTAAATACATCACATAAATAACTTTCCTGGCTATCAAGTTACTGATAGCAATTGCATCATTAAAAAAAATGCAGTTAAAAAATTTTCTCTTAAGGAATTTGGCCACTTAAAAATAGTTGCTGGATTTTCAGCTTCACAGTCAGTGTTTCTCAGTGGCTTCAGCAGGGTGACCTTGGCTGCCAACAGCTGAATTCTCTGCTGCTGTAACAAAAGGTGCTGAAATGCTGATGCTGTTTCCTGGACACCAATCTACACTGGAGGTAGGAGTGTAGGAGAAGGAAGCACAATGTTCATGTTAAACTGGAACAGGGAGGAAAGCAAGCAAGAAGCTGGGGGTGTTTGCCCCACATTTGGAGAGCACTATTCTGTGGAACAGACACCAGCCTCATTGAACTTGAGGTAGGATTGGGCAAGAGCTCAGCCACTAAAGGTGGGATTTTGCCACAGACCACCCAAAAAGGACAAAAGAATGGATTATGTCTTCTACGAGCAACTTGAAAAAGTCTCTAGATTGCCCTGGGTCTTATGGGATACAAACACCCCTGACACCTGCTGACAGCAATCCAGGAGATCTGGAACCTAGGAGGCAGTCTGGGAAAACCCTTTGACACAGACAGGCCAAGCAGGGCTCACTGCCCTGGTCCTACTATTCACAAGCACAGGAATGCTGGGGGGAGTGTTAATCCTGGCAGCCTTGGCTGCAGCAGCCTCCAAGGGGGAGTTCAAGACCCCAAGGGGAGCAGGAAAGGCAGAGATCACATCTGGGGCCTCATGACAGCACACTGGCTTATTCAGGGATCAGCCACAGGATCCTAGGAGGCTGTTCTGAAAGCAAGAGTTTGAGGGTTGGCAGTGTTCAAAGATGAGGTCCTACGAACACAAGAATGGTCCTTCTGGATACTCAGGGAAGGCAGAGGGAGAGAGAAAACTGTAGGCTATAAGGAGAATGATCTGGCTAAATGAGGAACTCATGCCTGAGAACCAATGAAAAAAGGACATAAAAGGGAGTTGGAACCAAAGATATACTTGATAGAAAGAACACTGAAAAAGTACCCTGGTATGCAGGGCTGCTGTCAGGAAAAGCACTCTGAGGGCTGCAACTAGCAGAAGGCAGCAAAAGCTTCTACTGCTACTTTAGCAATAAAACAATAAAGAAAATGCAGCCCTCTGCTGTGTGAGACAGTGACAAGCAGCAGGTACTCAGAGCTCCCTTTGCCTCCCTGCACTGAAACATTCTCCCAGAGCTAATGGAGCACAGGGAACACTAGGGATGGAATCAGCATCTCCTGTAAAGTTTCAACCCAGGCCATCCCATGGGACTGATGGGATGAATCCAAGAGTACTTAGAGTGCTGGCTGATGTCACTGTGAGGCACTGCTCTACAATCATCAAAGGGCTGTGGAGCTGGGATGTTGCTGTCTGGATGAGTGGAGAGAAACATGGGTGAGGAATTGGCTGTGGGACTGGAACTGGACTGCTGGGCTCCAGGTGCATTGGTAACAGAACAATATGGGAAGTTTCCATAAAACCAAATGGAAGGTTCCAGCTTTACATGAGAACAGTAAAAATTTTAGAAATCAATTTCCAGAGTTTTAGAAAAATGCAGTCCAATAAACACATAATCTGATCAACAGTATTTTACAGATAATTTTTTTACAGATTATTTTACAAATTATTCATTTTTGTCATATTAAATTATATTATATAATGCACAGAAATGCCATCAGAAGGAAGTCCTTCATTGTCATGGTGTATCTAAGTGTAAGCATAGAGTTCATAGAAATTACATTCAGTGAGATAGTTGCACTATAAGGTAACACTTAAAATTCTTGATGTGATTGTACCACAATATTAGTGTTACCAAGAATAGATATCCTATTCTGATTATGTAATCAAGAAAAACTTCTGGAAATAATATTCAGAGTACAAACTACTTTTAATCAGCAGCTAAATACCAAGATATGATTACTTCGTTGCTCTAATGACATCTGTAATGGATTCCAAGTGCTGTGCCTGATTGCTTCCCAGCTGATCAGGATTCTGTTCATCACTTCTAGCTGCTGGAATTCTGAGATTTCTTGGAGTTCCTCTGCAAAAGGCTTCAACACTGGTTCAGCTAAATGGCTACAGTGCATGCTTTAAAACAGTCCATCAAAAACTTTACCCTTACTACCCCATGATAAAATGTTTTAAGAGAAGAGAGGAAGATCTGTGTTGCCCACTCACTTTTTCCCAACAGCAATTGATTAAAAAACTGAATAATCTCCCTGTCCTTCTAGGCACCTAGTCCAAGACTGCTAATCCACAGGTATCTGCACCACAGAGCAAGTCACTGTTATCTCTGCCATCAGTTTACACAGAAAGACAAAGGGCTGTAAAACTGTACTTTTATGTACAATTTAATGGCTAAATTGTACTTTTATGTTTATCAACACACAGTAGAGCAAGCCATTTGTATAAACACAAAGGCAATAATGAAGTAAGTAACTGTTCCAGCTGAATATTCTACAGTTCCTTTTAATAGTGCATTTCCTTAACCACTTTATATAACTACATGGTAACACAGGCTTGAAAACTATTAACATAATTTCAATCACCAAGAAATTATTAGAGAAGTTAAAATATGGTGGCTCAAGTGAGGTAATCACAGAAGCATTTAGCCTGGAAAAGACCCTTAAGTTTACTGAGTAATGAACTGCTCTTTCTTGCAATTTCTTGGAAATTGCATGAGGCAGCTTCAAATATTTATACAAGGTACAGCACATCCATCACACAATGTAGGTGATCTCACCAGTACAATCCACTCAGTTTCTTTCACATGTCTATTAGCAAAATGAATAATGCTAATGTTTTGCAAAGCCCTGACAGGTTTGTATTTAAAACATTACCAAGTCTGAGACATACACTGGCAAAAGGGACAATAATGACTATAGAGAACCATTGCTAGAAAAACAAAACCCAACCAAACACCAGAAGTACCACACACAAGACTTACTGTATCCAGCCATTCAGTGCCCAGTGGAAGTCAGAAGATTCCTGGCTCTCTAGTTCACACTTAAACTCCACCAACAGAGAAGCCTTAGCATAATGTTGTTTGGAGTCAAAAGAGATAAAAGTACTCAGAACTTTGCACTGTTTTATGACTATTTGAGAAGTATCCAGGTAAACAGAAACCAACTTAGCCTCCTGGATTTTCTAAATTTTTAGAGTGAAAGATCTCTTTCAACAGGACGTATAACACTTATTATTTGTCCTGACTTTTCTTTCAAGAGATACTGAAACCAAAATATTTGGAACACCTACACAAATTAGAAGTCCTAATCAAAACATTCATTAAAACTATGCTATAGGAAGATGATTCCAAAATTAATGGAAGCACGTAAGCCAATAAAATTGCATCATGGCATACTTTATGGTCAAGCTACTGAGGTGTTACACAGTAGATTCCATCAAGCTTAAATCTGTTGTTTTTTACACTTTCCCACTCTTTCAGCAAAACTGTGTTCTGATCAAAAGAAAGCCTACAAATACTGTCAATCAATTTGACAGCTAAAGTCTTAAAATTAACATTGTGGGACTCTGAAGGAATTAGTGAAAGGTCTCCAACGTGCTCGAAGCCCTGCTGTGTGAGCAAGGGCTGGGAAGCAGCTCCTCAGGTGCAGGTGGAGTGTGAAGCAGAGTGGAGCACAAGGCACAGGATGTTTGCAGGCTCCCTGGGTGGATTGTGGTGCTGGCAGTGATGGAGCCAGGGCTGTCTGCAGCTCTGCTGCTTATCAGGGCTAACAAATGTGGGACACTGTGCTTAGATCGCTTTCCAGACCACTTCTCAGCAGGTAACACCACCTCTAATTCCACTTCCCAGAAAAGCACTTCTCTTTCTTGTAACTCACCTTTCCGGATGGTTTTTTGTTCTTCCTCTCAGTGTACAAAGGAACCACAGGACAGAGTTGCTAGAGCTCAAACTCACTGACCTTTAGCATTTTAAAAATTTAAATACTTGAATCTATTAAGCACTAGTAATCTATAGAATTCTCTGAGCCTTACTCACTTTAGGTACCCAAAAAGCCATATCTAGTTTTTGCTATTTTCTTGGCATTAGTTTTCCCCAGTGGCTAGAGCCCTTCCCTGTCATCTCAAAGCAAGCAATTAATAAATGAATGTACAGCTGTAAGATGAATGCTACACCAAGTCAGACGAAAAAAATCAAATCATATCTCAAGAATCATCTACAAATCACAGGTTTTTTTCCCCAAAATACCAAAACAAGAACTAATACTAATGGTACTTATGAAAGAGTATTTTGAAGTCAAGTAAATTAGCCTTATTGCCAATCTGAAATATAAAAAAATGAAGTTATTACCTCCATTCTGCACTTTTAATTGCCTTACCTGGCATTCCATGCACAAGGTCTCCACACAGCACAAAGAACTTGGGTTTAGGGTTTAGTTTGTTAACAGCCTGAACTGCTTGCTCTGCTAATTTAATTTCTTCTCCCCATTCATCATCTCCATTATTAGTGTCTCCATGTGTCCAAGCCTTCATCAGTCCAAACTGAGGATCTGCTCCTTGGATGAAGTAGAAGGGCCCTTTCCATTGGTACTCAGAATCTAAGAAAAAAAAGTAAAAAAAACCCCAGTAGAGACACTTAAAAGAGAATGAAAGCTTCCATGCATCATTAAATTGATTGTTCTACACTTCAGTAGGTTGACACTGCTTTAATGCATGTACAGAATTCTGTACCCATTCATACAGGACTTCAAAAAGGCAGAAGTACAAAATTTTCCTCTAATGTATAGTTGTAATAAACGAAAGTATATTAATCTAATTATACCACATAGTAATTACAGACTGATTAGAGGAAAAGTATGTGAAGAATTCAGCAAGTAGTGCTGGAAATTACAAGACTACAACACAGCACAAGTGAGTAACATTAGATTTCAGTTGACTCTTAAGATTCCAATTATTGCTTCTTTAATTAACAAATTAAAACATACACAAGTTTCACATTTTATGGTTCCAGTAGACTTCTTCTTAAATTATTAAGGAGTTAGATGCTGTTTTGTTCTCATAGTTTTAGAGAAAAGTTGGATGTAGCACATTCTTTGGAGTCAGAACTGAAGCCACTCAACAGGTCCAAGGTCAGCAAACACTAAACCCAGCAACATCAGAATCGTCAGCAACAATGAAAATTCACATTTACTGCTGCCACAATTGCTCCCAAGACCTATGACAAAAAGGTGAGAACTCAGAAACAAATTTCCATTGATAGAGTCGGTGTAGGCAGAGAGTAGGACAGAATCTGTACTGGTACCATTTTTGGTATAGTTCTTTCTCCAGTATTGTAATACCAAGTACAACAAAGAAAGGGTGACATATAGGACTACAAGCCCATTTGGAAGAAAAAAATCTCAATACTGGGCAAATAAAACAAGAGTTGGCTACAAATTTAAAACAAAAATGGGTAGCCTGTTTCCTACACTTATGTTTCAAGCTGGAATTGAAGTACAAACACAAGTACACTGTGGTTTCTCCAGCTGTCTATATGCATTCATTTGCAACCTGAATATTTTAGTTTTGACAGCTCTATTTGGCTTAATACATTTACTGTTATTGGAGGTTTTTAAACAGCATTTAAACTGTTAAAATCTCACAGACTACATCCATCTACAGTTGAATCTAAAAAGAAAATATACAAATTATTTAAAATTAAAATATCATCTGTAAATATACTCTCATATCATGTCAGTCTGATCTGAAATCAATTCTGAGGCAAATAGTCTTCTGGTTTTCTAGTAACAGTAGAGAAATAGCATGTTCAACACATGGATGTACTTTTGATTTCCTTCCACAAGCTCTAGAACTGAAGCTTCACACTTTGCAAGAAGGGGAGTGTGTTTCTGCCAAGCAAGGTTAGAAAACTGAGTTCAGAATTCATCTCTTGCACCATGGATATGGATAGGCCAGAGTGGGGGATGAGGAATGCAGGCAACTCCTGGAAGCTGCTTGTAATTGTCATCTGTTGCTATGGCATCAGATCATTTTTCCAAATGAAAGCTTCTGCACTTTAGTCAAAGTAACATTTCATTTCTAAACAAAATTATTTATATACCAGCACTGACTTACTCTAAATAATAATCATGTATTTTATAGACAGAAATTTCTAGGCACTCATTGGCTTTTAATTCTGATATAAAATTTACTCTTCAAGTTACACAACTGTTCAGAGAAGTGAAATAATCTTTCTAGCCATGAGTTTGCAGTATAAGCCTTATGGAACCAGTTGAATGCCAAAAATAATTTAGGTTTTTATTTTATGACTTGCATGAAAAAATACAATTGCCATAAAAGCAGCTTATACGATGTAGTAAAGGCACTGCTTGTGCAGAGAAATCAACTTACAGTTTTTATAGGTAGAAAACTATAGGGAAAAAAAAATCAGTTAAGGAAGCTTGCATCAGAAGCCCTTTATGACCTCTACAAAACAAAAATGAAAAAAAGGAATGACTGGAATAGGAACTTGGTTTGAAGGAGTGGCACAATTTATTCATTAAATGGGGACAAAAGAACAAATATTTGAACAATATGGCAGGACTACAAATACCTGTCCCTTTTCCAGCAACCTGATAGACAGAACTGATAAATTAATGCTGAGCAAAATCTACTTGTTTTGTATTGTTTTATCTGAAGTCAGGATTTTTACCATAGTAGCCTAAGTAAAATATAACTGCATTTATTTATTTTTACAGAGACTACTTACAAAAAGAGCTAGTAGTTGTTTTTAGAGACTGTATTTCAAGTATGGACAGACTGTGTTATGCTGTCAGAGCCCAGCAATGGTGCATGGTGGCCACAGGCAGCTGCAGCACCTGGAGCAGTCCTGGCTGGGTGGCACAGGCAGCAGGGCTGGCCCCGGTCCCAGGGAACTTCAGACAGAAACATGAACATACACAGCTCTGGCAAGCAGACAGTGCACTGTCAGGGAGCAGGTGGGAAAGCCAGACTAGGGGTTATTCTAATATATGTTTCAGGGATATTTTATTTTCCTGACTTATATTCATGCCAATACAGTAACTCTCTAGGTTTTCAGTACCTGAATGTTTCTAAGACTGTGCACAGATGCTCTGGTTTGAGTGGGTGAGTGATGGTCATGTGAGGCAAAGAGAGAGACTGAAAAGATGAATTTCAAAAGAGAAGTTCAGTACACAGACAGAATCAAGAAATGGCAGAAGAAAGGAGAAACAGAAGATGCAGGGGTGGAGGTGGTGAAGAGTGGGGAGAAAAGGAAGGAGATAGGAGGTGAAAAAAGAAAGGAACTGAAAATGATGCAAAGGTATGTGCTATATTCTCCTGTAGGAAAGAAAAAGATAAAATGAAGAAAGTGAAGCAGTGATATCAGAAGAGAGCCAGGAATCAGGGCTACATAAATAACATTTACTTAAAATGTTAGTTCAGTTAACCGGTCTTAGTCAAATAATTCAGTCAATAGCTACTTCTGTGGTATTCAATAACTTAGCAAATAGTTACAAAAATAACAGTAAGGTTGAAAAAATATTTTCTACCTTTGTCTTGTTCTTTGGTTACTCCAACCAGAAACACTAAAAACAAATGACCTTAGTACTTAAACCAAATACCATTAGCTTATTACTTATCAATTGTTACTCGCTGCTTTTGTTTCCCATGAAACAAAAGTATATGGGAACAAAATAACTTAAGGACATTGTTTAAACTTACAGCTTAACTTTTTTATTAAAATCAGGAATGTGCTTTAAGTACTATAAATATAAAAACAGAATATCATGATCACTGGTGGAACTTGCACCTGGCAACAATCTTAAGCCTGTTAGGAGTTCAGCACATCCAGGAGGTAACTCTTGAGTTACCTCACAAGTCTGTCTTCAGAGTTGTTTTTGCAAGTTTTTCCTCATCTGACACCAGTCCAGCTAAAGTTTCAAGTGTTGCTACTAGTGCAGTTTCACTAATTCTGCTGAAAAGCCCAGGACTAGCTCTGCATGAGTGCTCTTCCAACAAACTGATATGGTAAGAGGGTACGAGAAACAGCTGGGAAAAGCATCTTCCACTACCACAGATGGATCCAGAAGTCTTCTGCCTTACAATGAAATGGTAATGGACCCTGTTCAGATCATTATTCTGTACCCTCCTTTTCTCCCTCACCAGCTGCTTGTTAATTTCTTGATTCAGCTACCCACAGAACAGGTACTGTGAGCAAGCAAAGGAACCTTGTCTGCCCTCTAGTCAGGCCCCACAAGCCCCTGGGCACAGGTGGTGGGAGGGCCAACAGCTGATTTTGCAGCAAGCCTCTAGTCATGATTCAGGTCCAGGCTGCTACTTCTGAAGGTTTCAGTTAAATAATGTGTACACTGGCTATCATCCCTTCAAATGTAGCAAATTACTTCTGTGGGAATAACAATAAAGGTATCCTTCTCACTAGGACTTTGAACTTTTGAGCCTTTAGATTAGCAATGTAGCTGTATTAGATGAAATGCATGATAGGTAAACCAATAGAAGATTAGGATTCAATTAATAATTTTTTCTGTCCTCTCTCTTCCATCACAAAATTGAATGAAGCTGAGAATGCCTGAAAATTGGTTCTTCATCCCTACAGACATTGAAGCTGTTTGTGATTCTCAGAATTTATCATAAGAAAACACAAACGCAGAACAAAGTTGAGACTTCTCTGATAACTGAGGTACATATGTCTTCCATTTCTGAAGGACAAACAATGTCTGTGGAGCTACTTACACACCAAGCAACAGAAAACTCCTATTTCAAATCAGTTTTGATTCCAGATCTCCTTAAAAGCACAGCTGATGGCCACAGCAGAAGTCCAACTTCTGAACCTGTTGTTATGCCTGAGTTTCAATAGCTTCCTACTCTTTTTCTGCTCCCATGAATGCCAAAGTACAGACAGAGGATCAATGCAATGTATTTTTAGTAGCATTGGCTGAAAAACAGTGTCAGCTTCTAATTTTATCTAAGGATTAATTCTGTGAAGGACCGAAGAAGTCAGCAGCAGCTCGCCAGAGAACACCTCAGCCATGTACTGGGATCACAGGCAAAAAGACACTTCAAGGATTTAAGTGGGATTTCAGCCAAATCTCCCAACTTCTAAAGGACAACAGCTAATCTCTTGCTGGGCCTTCATTTCTTCCCCTTTGCTTTTCCTGGTTTCACATCTCTTTTCTCTCCCCATCTCCAAGGATCACCACACATCTATTGAGATTGCTCACAGAAACCACTGGCCTCTGACAGGCACACAGGACTGTGGATCCTGGTGGGATTTCCAGTATTTCCCTGGTGGGATTTTTTATAAGCACAATGGTTGGGTTCAACAGTATACTGGTGTTCTTCTTCCTCTACACTCTGCAGAATTTAATGGAAACAAATCAGTTACAGGAAGTTACTCCTGTCCATAATCTCTCTTTAGACACTACTGTGTCAGAGCAGTTTGGATGTGGACACATTTCCAGGGCCTGCTCAGTCCATCACGGGCAGTAACAAATACGAAAATGCCCTCATTGTCACATTGGGTTTCACAGGAGAATCAATACCTGAAAATCAGAGCACAGCAGACATAGGGACATGGTTCCCTGCCCTGAGTTGTCTCTGCCTACAAAAGTGTGCCTGTGATTCTTTTTCTGGGTAAAACTGAAAAGGAAGCACAACCTTGGTTTTCCAGAGAAGGACTATGCAGGAAGGAAAATGGAATCTCTTAAGTGAAGTCAGTATGAATACATCACAGACAACACAAACAGCAACAATTTGTTTCCATTACTCTCAGCCCTGAAATACCTTGAAAACCAATTAAGGAATTGTGCTGTATTTTTAATAATTCCTTGTTCTATACTAAAATTTTATCAATAGATATGGCTTAGAAAACTCATTATTTTTGTATGCCTAAATACCAAAGATTTCAGTCTAAAGAAATGTGCAAGCCTTTTAGCTGTTTCTTTTCCATGTGTACCTGGGAGTCTACCAAAGATATGACTACTGAAGGTTCTGCTGAATGACCAAGGCAACCTGTCATGAATTATGCCATTTGAAGTACCAGGGGAAAAAACCCTTCAAAACAGGTATTAAAATATATTTTTATAGAAAAAAATAAAACTTTTTAAAGAGTAATTATTCTAGAAATTATGCACTACAAAAATACTGTCAGTAGAAACACTAAATGACAGAATATGGTTTCTCAAAAAAAAAGACAGTGCTCCTGTTATCAAAATACATACTTATAAACTTCTTAGATAACTATCAAGGTAAGAAATGCCCTCTCAGACACACTTTATTTGGACTGAGGGCTACAGAAGCTAAATTCTAGTCATGCCTTATGCCCACCCCCAAATTTAACATGTAAACTCATTACAAAAACTTTACAGCCCAGAGCTGTAGGTGTGAAGGGGGGTGGCTTGCATAATGACAAGGTGAAGTCACAGAAAGTTTCTCAAAACCCACGTAAAAAATTTCCCTAATCCATATGAGAGTTGGAGACAGTACTGGGAATGGAATATGCAAGCTGGGAAGCAGTTCTGATCAGTGCTCAAAAATATTACTGTTGAAGAGCTCTAGAACAGTAATCATAATGTGCCAAGATCTAACACTCTTCTGAAAGCAAGAAATCAACTGCAGTTGTATTTAATTTCAAAGGAAGGCGAATTATATATAATTATGATGCTTTTACAAAGTGCAAAAATCCTTGAAGGCAGCATGGAAACTATTCAAAGACACTATCCCAGAGGCTCAGACCATATGCACAGCATTTACTAAGGACTTCAGAAAGACCAAAAAGAATCCAGACTGTCTAAACTACTTGAATAACAGGGATAAGGAGGCTGGTAAGAGCAGGTCAGCGTCCTTTGAAAAGCTAAAGCACTCAAATAAAAAAAAATAGGAAAGATTTTATACACTGAAAGGTTGGATACTGAAGTCCAAGAAGTCAAGCTAAAAAAAGTGAAGAACTGCAAACAGCACAAAACTGAGACCTAATAAAGCACTTTGTACAGGAATTAGGAGCAGGTAGTCTGCCATACAGTCACTATGGTTAACAGATGTTCCAGACATGCAAGATGCAGCCAAAAAGAAAGGCTCAAAAGAAGAAAAACAAGGTGTATTTTGTATCCACATGCATCCACTTGTGAAGATCTAATGTGATAATTCCTCCTGAGAGACAGCACATCAGGTCTGTTTCAAATCAAAATACCAGTAGATGATTCAACAAATAGACACAGGCACTAACAAACCACTCAGATTGGGTGGCATCCATAGAACTCCTCCAAAGTGAAAACCAAAATGAACTTCTGGGGAGTTATCCTTAAACCTGCCCTTGCACCAAAGGAACAGGGAGGTGGCCACTATCCCATCCACATTTAAAGGGGTTCTGGTAACAACTGACTACAAAAGTGGCATCTCTACAGACAAGTGATGGAAGCACTAACCAAGACAGTAGCTCCTGTGTTTACTGATTCTTCAGAAAGAGTAATCAACAGTTTTTACAGGGAGATCCACTTGATCCCCTCTCCACAAGGATCTAACATCTACTCACAAAAGACTCTCATGGAAGCCAAGTTGTCTGGAAATACAAAATGAAATCCTTGCATGCACAAAAAACTGGTAAGAAAAACAAAAATGGACAAGACAGCCAGATGCCACCTGGATCTGTACTAGGACCTATATACTGTTCAAGAAACTCAAAACAATCTGTCACAGCAACGGAACAGCGAGGAAGTGGAATTTGCTAAAATTAAGCCATTTGACAGCATGAAAATCAGGCCTGGTTGTGAAGAGCTGAGGAGAGACTTCCTATGCAGTGAGTGGTCAAAAAAGGATGAACTTGGTGCAAAAAAGTGCAGCATAGTGCACACAGGGAAAACACCACCAACTTCATATGGAAAAAAATCAGAGATCGGAAAGGAATAGAGAATGAGCAAAATGAAAATATAAGAAATAATTGAATAAACTGTGAGAGTATGTACAAGATTGGTGAGGGAGTCATGACAAAGGAACACAAAATCACATGTGGATATGAGATTGTGAGGATGCAATACTGGTTATTCGCCTGTTCCACATAAAGGTTTTGGAACCATCAACTAAAACTAGCAAAAGGCAGGTTCAAACAGACACTTCTCAACCAGTTAAACTGACAGAACTATCACTTGTTTAGTTACATGAAAAAAGTGTTCCACCACTTCCACAGAAATTCTTTGCACAGCATGCTACTGACATACTCGGGACCAAAAAAAAACCCAAAAAAACCAAAAACCAAATAACTCCCTGACTTCTGGAGAGAAGTGGTGAAGACAGCATTTACCCAAACATATGGTCCTGTTTCTTCACTCAAGTACTAATAGAAGGAGTAGACAGCTGAAGAAAAATTTCACATGGGCATAAAAGAGATAATTTATTTTACAAAGTAAAATCAAAAAATACAAAGGTCTCTTGCCAATCAGGTAGGGTATATATACACTGTTTACTACTGTGCCTCATTGATTATATGGATAATTTCAATCCCTCACCTCAAACTCCTCATGTACATGCCCCGCATCAAGGGCAGAGGAGAGTATGTTACAGGTATACCCTCCATGTTATGTAACTCAGACTGAACAATTTACCAGTAGGGAAGAGGGACTTTGCAGAAATGGCAGGAAGAAAGGAAGGAAATTCAGCTCTCAATAGTGGCTTTCAAACTTTAAAAGGAAACAGTGTGCCAAGCCACAGCAGCGGCAGTAAATGTGGATACATGTTTAACAGGAGTGAAACCTTAATATTGAGAAAAGCAACAAAACAGCAACTGATTTTTGTCTTAAACTGCATGAAAATTTGCCTCAGTTTTAACAGCCCTTGGTTCTCTTTTTTCCTAATAATTTATTTATTAAAATGTTGTGTTGAACTTTAGCCTCTTAAGAAAGACCCAAGTAAATTATTTACAAAAAATACTGCACCCGAAGATGGTAGCTGGACTATGATAGCCTAACAAATCCTGAACAAGATTAAAAGCAACCAACTGGTAAGAAAAATCTTAACTAGTATTTAAAGAATTCCAAACAAGGACACCTCAGGAGAAAGAAGCACACCTGGAAACAGATTCCCAATTGACGTTTTCGTCTATGTTTAAGGAAATTCTCAAGGAGTTAGATACAGCTTTTACTCAGAAATTTTTACACTGCTGTTGAACACTCCTTTTGTCAAAATTTCACTGTATAGTTGATTTAACTAGATGGCTTGTCTGCCATCTGTCCCCTCAGCAAATGCTAGGCATTCTGTTCCAAACCAACCAGACCATCTGCAATTATTAGGTTGCCAGAACGGCTGTATACATATACTTCACATGCTCTGAGTTGGTGATTTTTCTTTATTTGGCAACAAGCAAAGCCAAATATTTCCAGTGCAACCCAAGAAAAGACCACAAAATTGATGGGATGAAATAGCCTTGCTGACCTCACCAAACCAGTACCATTTGAAATTCATACATACAGAGAAATAGAAGACCTTCTATACATGACCATAGATTTCTTAACACAGCTGTGTCCCTGAAAAACCCCAGCACACTGCAAAACCTCCATCCTTGGGAGAATTTTACAAACAGGTGCATTCACTGAGATGTTAAGGTGTTAAATGCGCTCCTCTGTGTCCAGCCACAAGCCAGTACCAGCAGTGACCGGCGGCTGCCACCTCTGGCTCAGCTTCGTCTCCTTATCTACCTGGCAGGTGTAGAACAACAATTGCCCTGGCTGGCTGCAGCCCAGGGCTCGCAGTGCTGCTTCTGCACAGCGGGGAAGGGCCAGGGGAGCACCTGTGCTGCTGACCTGAGCGAGGCTGAGCACCCCGGGAAAAGCAGCATCTTACCAAGTTGTGAACCACCTTAGGGCTGCCTTTCTTTTGAGCACCAACAGTGAACCAGCGGCAACCTGTTAGGTCACCCCTACAGGTACAAACACAGGACAGCACAGCACAGCGCTGACACCAACAGTTTCATAGGCTGTGGAGACCCGATTCAGCAGCACCGACAAGCATTTTAAAACGAATCCGGTGGTGGACACTGCTGGCGTCTGCACAGGAGCCAAAGCGTGGGGACAAACTTGGGCGGCTCCGGACGCGCCCCGGCACACTGGGGGCAGCGGGGCGGCCACAGCTCCGCGTCCGTCCGCGCTGCGGCCGCCGGGTACCCCCCGTGTCCCCCGCTCGCCGGCAGACAGCCCAGGCCCCGGCGCTCCACACCTCCCTCTCCCGGGCGGCAGCTCCTCCCGCCGCCGGGGAAGCCCGGGGCCTCCCTCCGCACGCCCCTCCCGCCCGGCAGCGCGGCGGGGAAGAGCCCGCAGGCGATGGCGCGGCTCGGCCGGCGCTCCCCGTACCTGGGCGGAAGGCGGTCAGAGTCCTGCCGCGGGCTCTCAGGAACACGCTCTCCGCCGCCGCCATCGCCCCGGCCCGCGCGGCCGCTGCCACCGCCGGGCCCGGCCGCCGAGGGGGCGGCACCGCCTCCGCCGGGGGCGGCGCCTGGCGCGGGCGGGAGGCCCCGGGACGCACCGGGGACGCCCCGCGGGCCCGGGCGCTGTGGCCGCGCTGGAGGCTCCGGGGCCGGTGTAAGGGGAGCAGCGGGAGCGGTGGTGGGGCGGCTCTGGGGCGAGCCCTGGGAGCCGGGGGGATGCGGAGCGGCTCCCAGCACCGCCATGTGTGGGGGCGGCTTAGGGTGGAACCTGCCCCGAAGATGCGCTGGCTTTTAAATAAATTATAATAAACTAATAGATTACATCATATTCAGCTTGTTCCTAACCTGCGAACCGAAGTAACCCCTTGTGTAAAAGCACCGGCAACCTTCCTTTGTGTTCCTTCATGGGTTGTTCTCGTCAGGTTTCCTCAGTGTTTAAACGTGCTCCCTCATTTAGGTATCACCAGCAACTACTCACTGAAAAAGAAAAGATAAGTTATGCAGAAAAAGCAAAGCCTCAGAGTCTCCCTGCTCCAGTGCCCCGAGCTCCACCGCCCTGCCCATGGCAGTGGGCCCTGTGGAGGGCAATGGAGCAGGGCCCACGCAGTTCATGTTCCTATCAGAACCAAGCTACACAGTGATGTGATGACTGAAATACATGGGTGACTGTGAAAAACGCCAATCACTTGTTCTTAAGTTTTTAGAAGTTTAATAGTAATAAAATGGTTATAAAAGTAGTAATACAATTAGAGTAATAATAATTTGGACAATTCGGATTAAGACAATATGAGACAATAAAAAGCAAAGAGTTACGGACGTCCAGGTGCCTTTTTCTGGGCAGCACAAGCCCGAAAAAGGACCCCCTTTAACAAAGGATTAACCCTTAAAAACAACAGCCTGTTGCATATTCATACACTTCATGCATGATGCATAAATTCTATTCAAACACAGGATTCGGCCTGGTCATGTCAACTTCTTCCTCCTAATCCTAACAGCGCCTTCGAGGCGGGAAGAAGTTCGTTTCTTCTGATAAGGGAGCAATAAATTCTTTTTCTCTGAAAGATTTAGGTGTCCTGTGGCTGCTATCTCGCTGCAAGTTCTTTCTTTAAAAAAAAGTAGCCTACATAGCATAGTTTCTATTTTAACAATTTTTATAACCTAAAACTATATTTAACACACTACTGAAGAGAATTAATACAGCGTTACTTTCTAACACAACACATATAATATTCATTTTAATATTTGCGAAAAGCCAATCATAAAATACACATTTTTCACGGTGACCCTTGCAAGGCAATGCTTTCTTCATCTCCTCTGACTTAGAATTCCTTTTTGACCCAGCCATCCAGGAACAACAATACGGTTGCAGTCCCAGTTGAACAGCTGGGACCCCATTATTCTGTGTGGTGCAACATGCAGAGTTCTGAGTGCCTCTATTCATCGTGTGAAATCTGCAGCAATGTGTTAGGTAAGGTTAATGCTGTCAACTAAAATGCATTCCTATGGCTAGATGGCTTTTCCATCTGTAAAATGTGGGTATTATTATCCACAAGTAAAAACAGCTCCTTCAGTCCTACTTGTAAACTGCTTAAAGATCATTAGATGGAAAGCGCTAGGGGAAGTCTTTTTTATTAAGTAGTTTTTGTCAATTCCCCTCTTTATGAGGCAGCATGTGGTATATTAAACAAATAAAAACTAAAGTGCATTTTTAAGTCTCAGGTGTAGCCTATCTAAATATCCCAACACCACCACAGGAAGGGGTGATCACAGTCTTGTGGTAGAACTGCTCATGCTAATATAAGAGCAGTTGGCTCAGTCATGCAAAGATTTTTTTTTCCTACCTTTTCTATTTCGTTTCCATTTTCTTCTCATTTGCTTAATAGGGCTGAGCAGCTATAAACCAGAATATATGACTGCTGCATGACTTCAGCTAAAGTCAGGATTAATTTTGCATGAGAAATAACATCAAGATCAGGCCAAAAAATGTGGATTGTTTTGGCAAGGCAGCATAGCGTGGCTCTGGAGCACAAGGACATGAGATTGTGATCAGCACCTGAATTACCTTTGTCTTACTTAACCTGGATGTGTTGCTAAAGGCAACCATGCTTCTTGTCAAGTTATGCATGTCTGAAAGATTGAATTAGACCTGGCAGAGATGGGGATTGTAAGATCTTCTAGATTTATCTAAGTCTGTAATTTCACAGCTCTTTTTTTCTAGACATGTATAGGGTGCTCTCCTCTACAAAATTGTGTTGTCAGTACTTGGATTCTGTTATATTTGATGTCTTTGCAGGATGGATCATGGATGAGCCACAGGATGCTCAGCTCTTTCTAGGTGATGGTGATGGTGCAGCCTGCCTATGTTGCCTCTTCTTCAAATGGAATCCTTTGCTCTTAGATCACCTTAAGCATTACTTACAGTAATGAGGAAGCCACGAGAAATTTTAGTTTTGTAATTTAAAGACATTTTCTTGTGATTTTACAGCCTGAGTGCAGAAGTGTTTTCATCTGCAGAAATAAAGGAACATTTGCTTATAAACGTGAGAACTGAGAATCAGGACTGTGTATGCAGGAGGGGGATTTCAGCTCTCTCCTGCTTTCTTTACTGTGCCAAATTTGAAGTATGCATTTTTGAAGCCAAGCTCATGGACCAAATGCTATACAGCTAAACTCATTTTACTATGACTAAGTCGTTCAAAGTTACTACTGATCTATGTTGGTTTAATTATAGATTTTCATGGACTCATTCCAGATGGGGCCTAGATAAAGCATCAGAATTTTGTCATAGGACTTGATTTGTTATATGAAGTGTCATGAATATAATGGCACTGAATAAATAATTTACAGTAGCACGTGTCTCCTCTTATATATAGAGTATAAATTGAGAGTTTTACTAATTTTATAAAGTTAGTGTGAACATACAGAGGGAAATGTACCATTCTGGGAGGGCATGCAGTATATTGAAAATAAGAGATTAAAAGTGGGAAATGCAGGCATTGAAAATAAAATTCTTATGTAAGATTTAGCTTAGTAAGGGCTGTGAATAGAATAGTGCAGATCTGTGGAGTCCAGATCTCGTAAGACTTACTCGAGTGTGCTTTAGATCATGCTGCCAAGACTTAAAGTTCTTGGAAGTTCTGAAAAATCCAGTAATAGACATTCTACCTTATTTTTTACTGCAGTTTAAAGTAAGATTGTATGCACCTAGATAAAGCACTAATAAAACAAATAAATTATTCTAAAATTTACTATCTCTATTTAAAAATTGAAATAAAGTGCAAAATAGTCAAGGCAGTGGTTGAAGAATGGGAATCTTTTTTCTAATCTCAGCAAATGACAGGAAGAAAAAAAACAAAACTGGAAGAGTACAAAAGGTGAAAAGGATATAAGAAGGTTGGTCTAAACACTGGAATTGAAATTACAATGCACAGACAGATATGCAGATTTGAAACAAAACCATTTTAATCTTATATATAGAATAGAATGACTTTGTGCCATCTGGAATTCAGGGAATCCAATGAAAGTTGGAGGTGTAAACAATACACATAGCAATATCAACATCTGTTTTCAGTGCCTGCTGATATATACAAGTCCTTGAGGGAAAAGTTGGAGAAAATAATGGAAATTGATAAAACCTCATGATAGAATTACATATAATTGTATTTGTTTAGAAAGAACTTGGATTTACTCATGCTAAAAATAAATAGCACATACAATGTATTGTCTGTTTTTTAAGAATCTCTTCTCCCTGTAAGTCCTTGAACACATCAGCACTGATAGCAGATGCAACGTTTTGGAAGGTTTGGCATAGGATGCAGCCCCTCTCCTTCCCCAGGAACAGCAAATGGATAAAAATCAGGAAGTTCTGAAAACTTATAGTAGTATTGCTTATGAGCACACTCCTGTGTCCTGCTCCATTGCTGAGACTCCAGGATGGCTAGGCTATTACAAGTAAATTTAGCAATCTGAGCCTAAAACATTACAGGATATGATAAAACAGAATATTCAATACAAACAAAAATGAATTACTACAGTAAAAATTAATTCCTGCACTGAAGAGTGCTAGCAATGTTAGAAAATGCTCTGTTAATATTTGGCCTTGATACCAAATGACCTTCCATTTTCAAAGGGCCCATAAAATAATATCAAAAATATTAAAAATGCTTTGCACAAGCCATCTTAAAGGGATTGGTTGACCAGGACCAATATTTTGTTGCTAGCAAGGGAACAATGATGACATTGATTATTTCCACAGCTAAAAATCCACTATGTAATTGATTTTTATCTGACTCATTTAGTGTGGGCAGGCTCCATTTGTTCAAGAAACCTGTAATATATTCCTTGAATCACTGTAACTATGAGAGATATAAAAGTTGGTGTAATGAGTTAAACACACTATTTAACTCAATTTGTTTTGCACACTGAATTACAATTTCTGACACAGATACAGGTTCTATCTAGAGCTATTGCTCATTTTTTAAGATGTCTTGTTAATTTTCTGTGCTCTCAAATATTCAAGAGTTCTACTTTATTCAGGGTGCCTCTGATTTTAGAATTCTGTGTCCTGAGATTTCATTTTCAGGTACACTAAGAACTTGCACCTTTCATCGAATGATTGAGACCTGGGCTACCAGCAGATTTGAAGTTCCTGTTTAGTAAAGACTCCAGGGAATGAGAGAGCCAGACTAGGAAGAATTATTTGATCTGGTGCATATCTTTGACACATTCAGTGTCTGCTCCTGAAAAGTCATGGATATTTGGGTCATGAGTTTGTATAGAAACTGCTAGACACATAAAAATTGCATAGGAGTCCAGCAGGGCTTGAGCTGAGTGAAAAAAAAAAAAATCAAGGTTTTAATTGAAGTGTTCATTTCCAAAATTTTGTAGAATATTTGAGATTGACTGCCGCTTCATCCTGAACTATAAGAAATTTCTGGCTTAACAGCTCTCCAGAATTTTTTGCCATCAGATTTGGGCAGCATTTCCCCACTGAAATCTAAAGTTTGTGAATCTTTGCTGCTTTGGAGAATGATTTATGTTTGCTAAACTCTTCACAGAACTCTTCTACACATTAGTATTCACTCATATTGTGTGCCAGGTTTTGCATGTGAAGTAGATCTTAAAATTGACTTTGCCATCTGTGATGTCACTAATATAGCAGTCACTGTACTTCCTGAAATAGGATGACTATGAAGGATGCATCTATTTTGCCACAGATTTCTATAAAACATAATGTTTTTCAGTAATTAAAGCTGGAGGTGAACAAAGGAGGTACTCCAGGAAAAGCATAGATTAATTTAAACCATAAATGACCCATTTAATTTTTTTTTTCACTCAAGTAATGACTGAAGAAAATGAGTTCAGAGACTGATGAAGGATGCTGAATAGGTAATTATCGCTATTACAAACCCCTTATTTTAATTTGTAGGAAATGTGATTTGAAAATTAAATAGTACTTGATTTTTTTTTAGGTTTCAGTGTGGACTCTCCTTCAGCTGTTTCTAGCACTTTTGTTTCTCAGAATTTCAAGGACCTTTCTTTTCCCATTAATGATTGTATTAGATAACCAGAAGGATCCATTTTTCAACAATGTTATCTCAGCAATAAATTACATTTTCCACTTCCCTCAGATTCCTGGTCTAAAGATCTGTAGGTGTTTTACAGGCCTTGGGTAAAAAGAAATAACGGAAAATTTGGACACAGGTAGAGGCACATAGAGGCTGATTTATGAGTGAAGACATAACATGCACCACAAAGCTTCTACTTTTAAAATTAATTATAGATGAGGACAAGATTGCATGCCCTACAAGGCAAATGTAATCCACCTGTTTTGTGCTGCCCTTAACTTCAGCCACCAGCCTCCTTCCCCGTGTTTGCCATGATTTTTTTCAGATTCTTTCCAGTTGTATTTATTCATAACAACTAAGTCAATGACAGCAAACACTGTCTGTATTCCCAGTGTTCTTTAAAATTTTTAATGCTCCAGTAGTTTTCGAATCTCTGTTACAAATGTAACAGAGTCCAATGTCCAAGCATAAAAATCCAGACTAATTGACACTAGAAAAGTGGCTTTCCCACTCTTTCAATTTCTTCTGGTTTTGAAACAAGGGAAAAATAAAATTTTATTCATGGAAATATTGCTTGGTCTTATTAATCCATTCCTACATTTGCTGAAGGATGATCACCATAAAGATATATCCCCTGAACATCAGACAAAATATAGAAATTAGCTCAAGTGCCTCTTCTGCAGATGACTTGGAACCCTTAAAGATCATTTTGATTTTGCCAGTTGGTTGCAGGAATTCACAGTAAGGAATTGTAGAAGGCTGTGTAAAACAGTGAGCTACCAATGAGAAGATGCTACATCCAACCCTTCCAAATGTACTCTGTGGCAAACAAACCCAGTGTCCTTGCAGAATGAACTGTGCCATTTCTAGCTTTAAAATCAGATGGGACTAAGACCTTCCTGCCATAAGGCACAGTCAGGCTCATTCAAAAAGCATGGTGGACATTGCACACTGTCCCAGAGTGGCCCTGAGAGTGAGCAAATGGCACAGAGCCAATCCACTGAGTAGGGACCCTGGAGGCTGTGTGTCTGTAGGGATGTCCTCACCACAGAGATGTAACAAACCCTCTCTAGCCATGACATCCTGACAGCACCCACCTGACAACAGAGTCTGGCCACAAACCTGAGGTCATGAATACATCCCCTGGACTTACTTAACAGACCATGGTACTAGAATGAGTGCTAAACCACAAACGGCTCAAAACCAGTGAAGTGTGATTAGCATTTTTGTTGAATGCAATTGGATGGATTCATCAACCATAACAATTTTTTTGGAATAATTAACTGCTGAATTTTTCATTAAAATAAAAGCACAACATTCATATGGAGTAATTACTGGTGGTGTGAAACATGTTTGAATTAGAACAAGACAACTTTGTCACTGGGTAGGTAAATTCATAGTGCCAGGAAATGTTCTCCTCCCCAGGTTCTAGGAATCAAGTGCCTAACAGTCTCCTGCAGCATACAGTGCAAGCTACTATCAATAATAGATCTAGAGCTGAACATAAGGTATAGAGGGAGTATTAAAAATGTTTAATTATTCAAATGAAGGAATTAATTGACTGTGTCTTTTTTGCAGTTCCACAATATTTCTAAACATCTTAAGAGCTCAGCATGCTAAGAAGAATATAAAATATTGTGTCTGAATCTGCACTTCAGTTTATTCTCCAATACAAGCACTATGGAAAAACATTTTAAAATCAGACATTTGGAATAGAGTAACTGACTGGGGAAAAAGCATATCTATGTATATATATAATGTATATATACACAAAATATGTATACAATATAAAAAAACCTGTGATTGATGAATTTGAGTCAATGGGTGAAGGTCTTACTATGCTTATTAGATGTACAAAATGTGATGTAATACTGTATCAACAAGCTGCACTTTGCTACAATATTTATGACAGTTCCTTTTAAACTAGCAGTTCTCAAGCAATACTAATCTAATCTAGTCAAGCAATACTAATCTAATCTAGTCTTAGCTATGATGATTTCTGCAAAAAGTATTAAATAATTCTGAACGGGTGAGAATTTGCCAGCGCTGAGCTTCTGGCAGAAGATCATTCATTATTATACTTCCAAGCTTACCTAGATGGAGATCATTGCTTTCCTTGCTGGAAAAGGCAGGTGGGAAAGAAAATATTCCATTTGCTTCTCTAAAAACCTTCAAGTTTAATTTGTCTCCAGAGAAGGTCAAATTTAACTGAAAACCAGGTTGATTTACATATTTATTTTCAGGAAAATTAAAGTAAACTGTAACTTCTCTTTGCCCTAAGCTTACTCCAACAAAGTTTCTGAACAAACTGTTTGTTTAAGGCTAAATTTATTTCCTGTTCAGGTGCAATTTTGTAAGCCAGTATTGTTCAACTGTAGAGCATTTTAAAGGATTGAGAGATCCTCCCACTGTGCATTTTAAAGGATATCTGCACGTGGGCTGTTCGTGCCCTTGATGTGCCACAATAATTGAAGTCCAGCTCGTGAGGATGGATGGAAAGGTTGTCTAGGAGCAGGTTGGGAAGCCCTGACCTGAAGAAGCATCTGTTATCTTGCTGTCAGCCAGAAATAATTATATTATAAGCAGGCAGGTACTAGAATTTCCAGTCTTTTCTCTTGGCCTCCCGAGCCAGAAGAAGTCTGTGTAGTTCTGGTATTACACTCTATTTTTCTCCTTCAGCGCCTTATTGAGCAAACAGGTATTGTTTCTCTCAAAAAAAGAGGGATCAATTCTTTACTAGCAACCAGCAGAGGACACTTACTTTTAAGGTTTCTGCCAGGTTTGCTTAATTGGACTCTTTGGATAAAAAAAGCCAGCATAGGGTTGTGATAGTAGTCTCAATGCTCTGATTTTCACACTTCAGCACTAATTTGCTTCTGGATAAACTCTGGTTAATCAAATTTCTGCAACGCAAGCAAATAAAGAGGGAAATTCATCCTGGCTAAAAGCAGCTCTGGTCTCATTTAGATCCATAGAATTTAATCTACTAATATTCTCCCAGTACCTAGTGCTTCATCTTTTGAAATGTAACTGTTTTGGAAGCATCCAGGTATGTAAACAGATAAAATATTTCATTAGCTAAAGTACTTTCAAAATTAATTTATCAGTGAAAAATTTTTAATTTTAATACACTCAATAACAGATTTATAAGCCTTGGTTTATAAATATCTGCTTTCCTTGCAATAACATTTCTTCTACTTAGTCCTAAGAATACTCTGCAGCTGCAAGATTTACACCTTGTCCATATCCACTCGGCCTTTGACTTAGAATGAAGCTGCTAGCAAGGACACAAAGTAGTGTCAAGCACAATGGCATCCTTGTACTGTGCAACTGGAATAAATGTAAATTTAAAATAGCAGTGTTTAAAACTTAGAGTTAGTAAATATCTCGAGAAAGATTTAGTGAATCAATGAGACTGCTATTATTTTTCACACTTTTCCTGTAAGAAAAGAGAATTGTAATATTTCTGGGTTCTTACATAACCTAGTCTAGCAAATATTTATCTCATCTTCTAAATAAAAAAAATCAAACCCCCTCATCCTTAAATAATCCAATGTAAACAGAAAAAGTACAAGGTAGAAGTTAACTTAGAGGACTTTCTCTTTGAGCTTTTGAACAATAAATCTCACCTGAACAAATATAATAATACCATCCTGGGTAAAACTTTCCTAAACTGACTGAGAAGACAGGTAGATAATTTTTTTTCCAAGAAGGAGTATTCACATTTATTTATCAGCTAGGGCTTTGGAGGAGGTTTTTTTTCAAGAGAATGATATATCTTATGGGTGTCATTTCTGAAAAAAAATCATGCACCTCTCATGCAGTCTAGACTAAATCAAAGGAAAGAGAGCATTTTGTGATTTCTACAAGTAAATTCGTAAAGACCAACAGGACTCAACAGATTTTTAGGACAAAATCATAAACTTGTTGTGGTGAGCACCATGATGTGTGGGGGAGGAGGGAGAGGTGCCAGCTGGATCCATCGCCTATCTTGGCATTTATGCTGTGTTCATCACCATGGTATCAAAACACCTTTACAAGTTCTGAGTGTAACCACAGTAAAGGATCTATAGTTTTTCCTTGAGTCCTAGGAGGGATGGCTTTGTTGTTGTTGCTATTGTTATGATTATTGAAAAAGCAGGTGAAAATAAGGGATTTTACATTTTTTTCTTAAGGAGCTGGGATTCCTCAGGGATTCAACTCCATAGCTGTATGTCAGTTGCCAAGAAAATTGTATCTGCACATGGTATAGAGACGACTCTTCTTTTGTCCCAGAAAATTCCAGCTCCAGAAAGGTCATGAAGGGAGTGAAAAGGAGCCCTCATCCTTTTACACAGAGCACAAAGATACTTAGGATGGATGGAGGCAGGGAGGTGGAAACAAGAGTTGTTGAATACACTGCTGATTTTTCCTGGTTTCCCCAGCAGAGCAGGCAGATTCCCTGAGTGTATGTGCCAGAGAGCTCTCCTTATCCCTGTGGCCAGCAGAACGTGCCTCCCTTGGGCTTCCATGGATTGATGCACAGAGATACCTGAGAGCTGGCTGAATACATTTTCAGGAATGTGCAGCAGATGTGCTGGAGCTTAAAGCTGTATTGTTTGTGGAAATATTATTTCCGTAAATATTTCTACATTTTCTCACATAATAAGCATCAGACTCTGGCCTTTGTATTTTTGTCTTTAACTTTTCCTGGATGGTTTTTTTCCTCAAGCCTTTAATGTTAGATTTTGGGTTTGCTTTCATTATAAAGAACACTAGCATTATAAAATTATCCCATTGAAAGAAATAGAATATTATGTACTATAAAGAACATCTCAACGAGAATAAACTTATAAAGTCTTGTTCCTTAGAGTGAAATCTTCACTCCATTGCATCCAGTTATCAATAATAAATTACTGCTAGTCAACAGACCTAATACTAAAAACATCCTGTGCAATGAGACAAAAAATTTGAAAACTGGACCCAGGCTGAGGCTTTACATGGAGGATCTATTTCTGATCTTGCTGTGCATGTGCAAGTGTTTTAGTGGTTTTTTTTTGTTAACTTGAGCTAAACATTATGACAGAAACAAGTGAGATAATTGGGTATGTTGAGATACGTGGTCTTTTTCACTTATGGTCATTTTATGTTTTGAAATATTTACATTGCTCATGTAGGAAAGTGATCCTATTGTTCAGCCATCTAAATTATGTCTTTGTTAATCATATTATCAAGGCTCATGTCAACTGTTCTAGTTTGCATAGAAATTATGAGCAATTTCCTTTTAAATTTTGTTATTTTTTCTTTTTAAAGAAGATCAATCCCTAAATTCACAGGGAGAATTTTACTCCTGAGTTACTTGCCTATATTGATTAAAGATTAAACAATCCATTCTGAAGTTGTACTCTCAGATATCAGTGTTCAACCTTACTGTATTCTGCAATAATCTCCAAAATATATGTATTAGGGAAAAGATATCCTAAATATTTTATTAACATTGGATTATATTTAGCAGGTTAGAGATAATCTGCTGATTTAAGTAAACACTACAACAAAAAGATACCACAAGAATCTGCTGTCAGCATCTTTTTGCAGCACTTCTTAAGACTCCCTGATGTGCATTTCACAATGTAGTTAAAATCCTTTTATTTGTCCTATTATTTATCCAGCTGTGGGATCACTGCACTTTCACAATAATAAAAAAACCTCTAGGCAAATATAGGTTATAAAACCTCAAAAAATTATTAAAAATGTTCTGCTACACATTAGTTACGCTATGCATTAATTTTTCAGTTTAATATTGGCTTTATGCAAAGAGCAAGGAAATTAGATTGATGCCTTTTCATTCAAGATAGTAAAAAAGAGTACCTAGACAGATGTTCTAGATAGATATTGCATTTATGTAGGTGTAACAGAGTTGCACTGTGCTCAGAAATATTAATGATGAATACTGTTAGCATTATCAAAATGCTGTCTAGAAAGAAAACATAAGGCATATGTTTCCACCTTGAAATTTTCCTGGGTTTTAGACCCATCTATCAGTATACCTGGTTGATAGGTTATTTCTTCTCACTGGCTTTCATGCTAAAGGACAGAGGAGCAAATCCCTTTGCAGCCAGCTTTAGCACTGCTCTTTACAGTTGGCTGTCAAGTGGAGTCAAGAAGGGACAGTTGCTACCATCTGCCTAAAAGCGTGGTCTGGAACCTGTGTGTGTATTTGTGCACGTCAACAGCTTTCCAACATATGGGCCTAAATTTAGTTTCTGAATTCATTATTGGGCTTTCAAATGTGTGACCCGGTTTTCAGATGTACTGACCACTCAGACATCTGGTGGTTTCATGTAAGCTGTGATTATTCAGCAACTCTTGAGCAAAATCACTCAGTGCAGTGCAGTTTCCATTTTAAATTAGTGAGAAGACAGTTGAATTTAGTAGATACTGAGTTGGTCTGTGGATGTTTAACCTTCTTGACATCTGACCCTCTTGGCCAGGCCTACAGTCACATAAGTGAATCTGACAGCCACCTGAAAACTGGTGACAGCATCACCTGACACTGATAACTGTGTGATAGAATTAAAAAGGTATCATAGAACTCTGACCATAATTACTTTGTGCTACTTATTTCTTTTGTCTCGTGACTTAGCGTTTTAAAATCCTGAACATCTTTTTAACAGTTAGCATCCTTTAAAAATGGAACTGCCAAGAGAAATTTTCTTATTCATAAATCTGAAAGTTCCTGCATCTATATATTAATACTATATGTAAGACTCAAAATACATCAAGCTCCTGATGGGCATGTTGTGACAGTGATACAGGGAGACATCATTAAAGCTTATTATCAGGGAAGCACTCTAAAAAGGTCTAATTTTCAGTAAGAATTTTTGCTTTTGGTTGCTTGACAGAACATTTTGGAAGATATGCAAAATATATGGTGGCTAAAATATTTTGTTATTTAAGTAATACAGCAACTTTACATTTCTGTGAAGATCAAGTTGTTCACTTTTGAGGTTTGCAGCTCTACTCTCTCTTTACTTCTATAGCCCTTGAGGGTTATTAGTGCTGAAACTGGCAGACTTTAACTGACTCATCAATTTGACTTCTTGTTCTGCCTTCTATCCATGGATGTTCCAGGCCTGAAGAATGCACACCATAGACTAAACTTGTCTATCTCTTTATCTCAGTTGCTGAGGAGTTTTAGAAGAGGTATTGGTTAGATCAGCTCCTCAGCTGGTCTAACATATGCCAGAGTCAAACAGCAGATGATCAGAAAATTTTCTCGCCTATGTGTCCTGCTCTATATCTAAGCACAGCTTCTCTATGCTCAGGCACAGTACACAACCTATTATACTCACTTTAACCTTGACAATTTTTAATGCTATTTTTGGACTGTTTAGAAACTCTTCCATTCTGCTGTGAAAAGTTGAACTCATGGGAACAAAGGCGGTTTGCTTTTCAGTTGGAAAGATACAAAAGCAGTTCCAATTTTTTTGATCCTGTGTAGCTTTTATCTTTTTATATCTCTTTTTTTTTTTTTTTTGGTTTTTTGTTAACAAGATAAAGATTTTGTTGGCACAAGTTTGCAATGATCTGCAGAGCTTTCTTTGTCAGCTGCAGTAATCCTCAGACACCCGGTCAATCACTCCAGATCTAAATTCCATGTTAGTCTAATTTCTAACAAGCAGAAACGTACCTTGTTCACTGGTACTTGCAATACTGCTACAATTCAAAAGTAACGTCAGTTTTGCCAAAGAGAGAAACTGGTTGTCAGCTTTCCTTGTTCAGGATCAGAGCAGTCACTGTGCAACAGGCAAACCCGAGGGCACAGCTCGTTTTTCAGCTGCACTGCTGGAAGCTGCTTTAGACCTGCTGGCACTTTCTTCCCACTGCTGTACACTGAAGATATTTGCACTATACATGGATTTGCTCCTGAATGTTTATTTGCAAGTACTCTGTTTACCTTCTACATTTATCTGAATTTTCTTAATCTCCTTTGAATTCAGCTGAAGCTACAAGAACTCTTGGGATTTCATGAAGTCCACTCCAAATGTGGTTGCAGTTACTGCCTGCCTCAAACCTAACCCACATAATTATTACAGCTGAGGTTTTAAAAGAAGACTGAAGAGGAAAAATATTAGGTTATAAAGGTAATTTCTACATTATAGAATTGCAATAAAATTATATTCCTCCTCAGTAAGCCATAAAACCAAGTCTCTCATGGTTTTCACTCATGCAGCACCTCTTGGCTCATTAAAATCTCATGATGGTGGTCCCTTTGCTACGTGCCAAGTGTATGTTTTGAGACCTGATGACAATAACAAAGAAGTGCTCAATGTGAGATGTTCCTGTTAAAATTGCTATGAATCCATGAAGTTATGAGAACAAGCTGCTTCTGTCCTAGTCTGTATGTGCATCTTTTTTAATGAAAAGGGAAAGATTAGTTAGAAGATGTGTGCTCACTATTTATAAAAGCAGAAGTGTATTTAGTGTCAACACAATGCAGGTTGGGATTTCACACATTGTTGTACTGATACACCAATGATTGCAGTTACTGGTTAAAAGAGCAAAGGCTTATGAATTGTTTGCTATGTAATTAAAACCAAATGCATTTTAACCACCCAGCAAGACTAATGCCTCTAGGGAAGGACACTGCTCATAGAGGAGTGACAGAACTTGGTAGAAGCGAACGGGGCTCTCTCTGATCTATGCAAATTCAAGTATGTAGAGCTGTTAAAAAAACCCCAAACTTCTGTGGTGATTCAGTGTGTTTACAGTATCTGTGAATCATAGGACTTTTTTTCAGTATCCATAAACATTATGTCACTTGTAGCCTCCTTGGTAAAGCACACTTTAACTCTTTCTTTAAAGAGTTCTTTAACTCATGTCTGCTAAGGCACTTCTTCCAGGTCTCAAGCTTCCCTAGTGCTGCCCAGCAGACATCTTCCACCACTGAACTGTTCTTTTAAAGACAGTGATTACAAACCTGCTGCCATTTGAGCTGGCACAGAAGAACCATCACTTCTTCTGTTCTCTAGCCACAAAACGTTTTGTATCTACATCCACCCTACAGCACTGTATATCTACATCCCACTACAGCATGAAGAGACTATTAAGGTTATAGACATTAACTACTTCATTCCAATTTCCACATGACCTTTCCTATCACAAAATACCTTTCACATCAACATTGCCTGAGATCAGGCCTGTCCAGCTGCTTTTTTTTTGACAGATATTCACAGCTCTGGAATGTCTGTAAATAATAATGATTGAGCTATAGGGCATTTTTTGGGAAATTATGATTAGCTAGAAAGCTCCATTGACTCAGTGCTCAGCAAAGACTATTCTCTCTGTCAGGTAATCAGTCCCAGGAAAATACTCAAAGCTTGCATCAACATTGTTATTATAAACAAAAACTAAATACAGAATTTTGAACATAATAATTGCAATTGCTCCACATGGTCTAGCTGTTCTATATTCTTCATATTTGCCCCCACTCCAACATTCAGGTTAACTCACTGACTTTCTCTCCTAATTTTACTCTTTTTCAAACTCTCTTATTTACATAAAAAAACCCCTGCAAGAATCAGTTCTATATACAATTCCACACAGAATTCCATAAACAGAGTCTGAATGTATATGCAGCTTCCCTGTGGCATGAGTATGCATTGCTACTGAATTTACCAGGAAGGGTGCCTATTTTCTAGGTTAAAGTTGAACCACAAGCCTTGCCATTGATTCACATCATCTTAGTGGAAACAAGTCAAAGAAATTAGAGGGAAAATATAACAAGAATTTTGTATATGGCTGGTGCCTAAAGTAAGAATTCCACTTAATTAAATGGATATACACTTGAGTAAAGAGAATTCTGTAGATTCAGGTTGAAACAGTCATCCTCTCAGTTATTTTACAGGCAAAGAACATTTCTTATGGGAAAAATCTGTAGAAAAGTAGGCAATTATTACTTACCTTAAAGCAATATCAAAAAGAGAAGTCTTGAAATTCTTGAAGTCTTGAAAGTAGAAGATGATGGTGTGAAACCAGGAAATCTTTGATGTTTCTCAACTTGTTAAGCATACCTGAAATAAATAAGACACTTCTTGACTGACTTAATTGTGAAAACTTTTATAAAATCACAAAATGACCCAAAATGTGCCTCAGTACTATGTGTAATACTAATTTCTCTCAACTAGTTTTATTTCCATTATTGTAACTAATGATCATGCAGGTGTTCTTAGAAATATATGCTATGAAGCCATTAAAGCACACTGCCACAGGTCTAGTAAAAATGGTTTGTGCCCCAACTCCGGTTCACTGAAGTAACTTATAATTAATCAAGGATAGCATGATTTATGGGTTCTGGGTTCCATGAGTCTGATCCAAAATCTCTTGGTGCTATAGAAAGTGGGTTTTTTTCAAGAAGGTTTGATCACCCACCTGTTTTTTCCCAAGCACATGTCACTTAGGGTTGAGTTCTGATCTCATGGACCTGAATCCCACAGATGTCAGGTTCTAACCTAAATCCTTCAGGCTTCTTTTTTTGTAGGGGAATTCTTAAGGAAAACCCTAGGAACTCAGCAAAACAAGAAAATTGTTCCATATTTAGTCAGGATTAATAACCCATAAAATAAATCGCTCTTGGATATTATTATTTCTGCACATGTATAGCACTAATCATGCAAAATATTTAAGCAGATTTTTAGCCGTCAAATCAACAGGGAAACTTGTATAATCTTAATTGCTTGACAGACTGGACCTTAAATGTCTCTAGGTGCAATAATAAGTATGGAAAAGATTCATTTTGTGCAGTATTTTCAGCACAAACTGCATCACAAAGTGTTAAATAATAAATAATAGCAGAGAGAAGTATACACAAGGGAGGAATGATATGATTTCAGAGGAGACTTGAAAGGGGATGTTGATGAGGTGGAGGTTTTAAGAATTAAATATTAAAACCCAGAAAGGCTGTTTTTTGGCTAGGACTGATTGTTTTTCTCTGCTGAGAAAAAAAGGGGCTTTCTAACCTATCTCCTGGACAAAGATGCCAGGCTTCCTGTCAAACTGTTCAGTGGAATCATCACTGTACTTAGAGTCTATTTTTAAGAGAAGGCAAAGGATTGCAATTAGCTAACTACAGGCCTCTCAGATTCCAAACGTCTGCTTTGTCCTCTGCCTCACCTTTCCATTTATTTACTGCATAACAACTCCACACGGACTTGGCCCAAGTTCCTGAAGAGCGCCAGGGATGCAGAGGGAGAGGGAGGGCAGCCTGGCATGGCAGAGCCCCAGCACACCAGCCCTCCCCGAGCCAAGGGCAGCCCTTGAGGCCACGGCAAGGCACCCACAGGCGTGCGCTGAGGAAAAGGCAAGCGGCTTTCAGCACCAGCCCACACTGTTAAATCACGCCACAGTGGGCTTATTTCCTACATTTGGTGGCAGCATAGTATTCAGGATAATATTATTGCTACTTGAACAGGTTACCGCTGAACCAAACGACAGAGATGAGAGAGTTAAGTAACAGCAATGGAGAGGAGAGCGAATCACTAAAAAGTCTTTCCCAGAGTCAGTTCTCTGTTTGGGGGAAGTTATTTCAATTCTGTACCTCACAAACAACCCGCTGCCTCACTGTGCCCTCTGGAGCCAACTGACTGACACTATAAGGAGATTTTTAAATTAATGATGTGCAGGAGCAGCTCATGTTTAGCAGACAAAGCCCCGCTCGGCAGCATGCACTGCGAGCACCGCTGTACCTGTGCTCGGCACGCCGGGGCCAGGGCAGCGCCCGCTCCCGCCCGGCCTTAGCGGAGGTGCGGCCCCATGGGCGCCGCTCCGCCCGCGGCACCTGCTTTTGCCTCGCAGGTGAGTGCATCTCCGGAGAGCGCTCAGGGAGGAGTTCCCGGGAGAAAGAGCGCTCTACTTATCGGCAGAGGAGCTCTCCTGCCGCGGAGCTGCCCCAGGCTCGCCCAGCGCAGCCCAGCCCGGGCCGGCTGCCCCCTACCCCGCTCGGCGCGGGGCGGGCTGAGGGAGGCAGGGGACGAGGAGGCGCTCCCGCGCTTTTGGAGCCGCACCTGTGGGGAGCGCCCGCCGGGACGGGGAGTCTCTTATGTAAGGGATGGCGGGGAGCGAGTGAGGGGGGCGAGGTGGGGGTCGGCTCTGCGGCGGGGCTGATGCGAGGACGAAGAGCCCCACAGAGGGGCTGGAAGGGAGGAAGAGAGAGAGAGGGAGGGAGAAAGGGAGAAGACGCCGGCCCCTCAGCGGGGCTGCCGGGAGGGACAGGCGGGCGGGCAGCCCCGTCTCTGGCACGCAGCTTCCCGCGGCCGCCTCAGAGGACGGGCTGGGCTCTCCCCGCTGGCACCGCGCTCGCCCGCCCGCCACGGCGCATCTCCCCTCCCCGGCGGCTGGATGCCGCGGCGGGGCCGTCCAGCCTCCCTCGCCCTGCTCTGGCAGCCCGGCCCCGGGCGGGGCTCGGCGGGCGCCGCGGGTGTCTGAGGGAGTTGTGCGAGAGACCGCGCCGGGCTCCGCGGGGGAGCGGAAGGTGGGTGCCCCCGGCGCCCCGCGCTGGCACCAGGCTGCGCGGGCAGGCTCCTCGCTCGCCCCCTCTCCTCCTCCCTCCCCTGCAGCGCCCTCGCCTCAGCCCTCCCGCTTGGCGGCCCCTCCACGCCCCTCTGCCAGCCCGGCTCGGTGCCCCGCACGCCGCCGCCACCTCCACCCCTCGGTCCTCCTCTTCCTCCTCCTCCTCCTCCTCCTTCTCCTCCTCCTCCTCCTCCCGCGCTCCCTCTCACGCGCACTCCGCTCCACAAGTGCCGCGCGCTCGCTGCTCCGGAGCGGAGTGGGGCTGGGCTGCGGACCCTGCGCGGGGGCTGCGGACCCTGCCCGGCCCGTTCGGGGCTGTCCGTGGTGCTGCAGGCGAGCGCGGGCTGAGCGGACGCCCGGCTCCTGACGGAGCCCCTTTATGTTCAGCTCCTGGCGCAGCGCAGCATCCAGCAGCTCGAGCGGCGGCGGCAGCAGCATCGCTGAGCCGGGGCTGGGAGGCAGAATGGAAGGCTTTATTCGGCTGCTCTTCGGCTACTTGGTGGCGGACCTTCTCACGCTGGTGTGTCGGGCTCAGGAGAAAGCTGGCCAGCAGCTGGGGAGCTTTGTGGTACTCTCGGGAGGAAACCACTCCAGCCTCGGGGAGCAGATAGACCCCTCCGAGCCACCTCCCACCCCAGACTTCTGCAGGGGCTACTTTGACGTGATGGGGCAGTGGGACCCCCCCTTTAACTGCAGCTCGGGGGAGTTCATCTTCTGCTGTGGCACTTGTGGCTTCAGGTTTTGCTGCAAGTTCAAGAAGACAAGGCTGGATCAAAGCACATGCACAAACTATGAGACGCCGTTGTGGATGAACACTGGGAAGCCTCCTTCCCGCATAGACGACCCTCTGCATGACCCTACTCGGGATAAAACCAACCTTATTGTCTACATCATCTGTGGGGTTGTAGCAGTCATGGTGCTGGTGGGGATCTTCACCAAACTAGGGCTGGAGAAGGCACACAGACCCCAGCGGGAGCACATGTCCAGGTAAGGCTGAGTGCCAGGCAGCAGGGTCCCCTTCCCCCCTACCTTCTGCCCAGCCCCTAGAGAGGAGAGAGGAGCCCATGTGTCCCTGCCAAACACACAACTCCTGCCGGGCAGGCTGCATTCCCCTGCAAGGCGACCGAGAGAGACCAACTTTGCTGAGCAGAGCTCCTGTGGTGCCCCCAGCCTGGGTTACCACAGAACATGCATATTGAGGAAGATGAGGGATAATTGTGGAGTCTGCACAGACAGTAGTCCATTTTTATCTGCAATGCCCGACCCTCTCCCTAACAAGATCCAGCAAGTGTTCCCAGATATACTGTGCATAAATAGAAAAACAAATTCTGAAACCAGCAACACTGAATTATATAAAGCCTGATGTCTTCCCTCTTCCAATAGTTTCAAAGATTGGAAAATGTTTTTACTTCTCAACAGAAGGATGTAAACAAATGCCATCTCACCCTCCCTCTCCAGCTGCAAAATGGTTTTGGCAGGACCTTCCCTACTCCTCCAGCCCTTGCAAGTGTGTGAGCTATTTGTAAAATTTCTAAGCTGTGAAAATGAGTCAGGGTGGAAGAGAAGAGAAAGACACAAAAAGGAAAAGCTATTGTAGAATTTCTTAACATTTTTTCAGTTACTGTTGAGAGGTAAAAAATGGAATATGAAAGTCTTGCCTCATCCATGTATGTGTTTGTTTTAACTGTCTCCACGGTGTAATGGCTGAGTTATATCAAAGAGAACCTCCCCCACCTAGAGTTAGGAATGCTGTGTACCATCTACTCCAGATCCTGGCTGCCTAGTGGTGGATAGGCAGGTGGGCAACTCGGGACAGAGCCCAGTGTCTTTAACAACATATTCCAAAACCAGATTGTCACAGCAGTTCAAAATCAAGGCACAACACATTTGTCAAGTTTGCAGCCTGTCTGATTCTTTATGCTAATCCCAGGCACATGAAAGTAAAGCAGATGGGGGAAAGGCATTAAAAAAGGCAAACAGTTCCATTAAAGAGTCTAAATAGATCCCAGCATATTGGGCAACTTCAGTGATGAAATACAATGAAAGGATACCTTCTACTGGACGTGCAGTGTGGCAGAAAACTTCCTCTTGCCCCGACTGCTGATGGTGTAGCCCACAATCTTTAAGGCTTAATGAAGAGTCATCCCTTGAAAGACAGTCCAAGAGATCAACTCAACACCTGGAGCCTCATTTTTACTGAAGTTTCTGCATGACTTTTTGATTAACTGCTTATTTTGAAATGAACAGAGAAAGTCACAGAAATACTCCTGAAATGCATCACCAGTCCATGAGCTATTATTTGCTATTTATAAACTGGCTGATATGGATATGCTTTACTACTGAGGGAAAAAGCACATTGCAGAAATTTTAGTCAACAGCATGTGTCAGTGATGCTTCTGCAAAGATGGTTTTTGTTGAGGAAGGTATGATAATCCTTTAGACATTTTCTATATAAATCGAGAAAAACAATACATGGGTCCCATTTTTTTTTTTTTTTTAAATTTTAATCCACAGAGCTTGTTTGCAAAAAGCTCTCCCTTGCTTCAGTCTCCCTCTATAGGGTCTTTGTGCAGGCAAAAAAACAGGGCTCATAACATTCACAAAGCCCAGAACAGAGTGAAGTTATAGCCAGCCCTGCAAATTATGGCTTTAATAGGTTCTGCTTCTGAGAGTAGAAATATTTGCCATGTAAAGTACAGGTGTGAAGTATTCTGAAAGGATATTCTGTCTCATTTTATGGAAGTAGAATTATGGGGGATTGGGAAATCATTCTCATATCCTTGAGTCATGTATGCATAAAGATTAGGTTTCTGAAGTGGGTCTTAGCAAAGGTCGTCTGTTACCTTGATTACTTAACAGCGTCTGTGATCTTGTACATGGAACTGTTCAAGGCAGGATTATATAGAAACTTGGAAAGTCATGATCACATGGCAAAACAGTCACCCACGCAGTACACATAATAGCTAGTCATATTCTGAAAAAGAAGATCTATAGCTTTTTTTTTTAATAAGTTCTCTCTTATTCCAGTTGTGGGATAGGTTTAACATTAATTTGAAAAGGAATTAGATTTGTAAATCCCTTTGGCAATCTATAAATATATTCATTGAGTGAAGAATTGAACTAACCTCTTAGTCCTTAAGTTAGTGTTTAACTAAAATATTCCATTCTAGCTCATTTTACACTACTAATATTCTGAAAAAAGGCTGCAATACTTAAAAATAATTTATTTGTTCAAACAGTTAATAGTACCAACAATTGATATAATATGTAGGCTGTGTTCATAGTCACCTTCTTTTATAATATTCATCACTACAATACCAGAAAAACAAAACAAAAAAGAACACCTCCTAGTTTGTTTTTTTTTCCTGTACTGAATCTTATTAATAAGTAGAAGTTTAATGCATCGAGAGTGTTAGGTAGGCCAAAGAAAAAGTACTAAGTGTTACTCCATTTTGGCTGGCAGCAAGAAACACACAGAGAATGATTTGTCATCTATTTCCTTAGTTAAGACTATGTCCTTTCCCTTGCCTAGCCAATGGCTACATGAAAAATTTGAATCTCCTTCATTTCTATGAACAAATTCACCTAGGAAAGGGATAGCACTGCTTATCAAAAAAGACAATGCAGAATGGGAACTGATTTTTTTAATGGGGGCTGATTTTTTAAGAAAAATGAACATCTGAGTGTAACTCATGAAAATGATACATTTCCATTCTTGATTTACTAAAAATATTTCAAAATATGAACAGAGACCTGACACATGGGAATAAGAACATTGACTTCTAAATAGGAAGCAAAACTGTGCCACACTTCTTAATTTCTTGCATTACTTCATCTTGCAGTCAGTAGATGCTATTGAAGTAAGACACTGGTGTGTTTAGGAGTGGTACAATGTTAATAAAGAAAGCTTTCTTTATTAACTGAGCATAGTTTCCATACAGCTGCCTTTCATTAAATTTTGTTTACTACTATACCAAAACAAACCAAGAACACTCCATTAACTTCACTGAATTTTCCTGATATATTTGACAATGAAAAAAACATTGTGGAAATGTATTTAATCAGTTAAAAAAAAATTCCATAGGGAAAAGTCTCTTTTGGGTGAGTCCCTTTAGGAAAAAAAGTCAAGACTTGTCCTTTTTTAGAGAGAAAGGACTTGTTACTTTTGTCTTGGGGAAACAGGCCAGGTATGGCACTGTTGACATTTTCTTTCTGTTGGCACAGAAGTGTAAACCTGGAAGATGAACATGGAGAGGAAAGTACAGATTTAACTCTGCACGGTGTATTTCATTTTAGAGCTCACATGTTTTTTTCTCCTTATTTTAACATTTGTTCCTTGATGTTAAAAGGAGATGAATATTCCCTTCAGTGACAGTGTCCAAGACTAAGCAATAATAGTAGTATCCAGAGTAGCTCTTCCTTTCCCCTCCTGTTTTTGAGGAGAATAAGGAAATCAGATGGTGTAGGAGGGAGCTATGGCAGAGGGAGGGAACGTGGCAGTGTTGTGCATGAGAGGACACAGATTTGATCTGCCTGCTGAACCAGACCAGGAGCTTTGTTCAGCATATGAGGGCAGCACGTTCTTGCTGCTTGAGACTACACCAATCAATGGGCCTGCCAGGCTCCATCAGTTCAAGTGGAGAATTCTCTCTCAAAAATGAATAGAAAATGAAGAAGTTTTACCTCTGTTGCATGGAGGAGATTGTTCTGTAAATGCAACTGCACCTGTCTTCTTAATCCTTGTGGAGAATGTGCAAACACACCAAGAGCTGAAAGGAAAATGTTTACAATTATGCTCTTATGCTGTAACTCCTGTTTTTTAAAACAGTGCTTCTTACAGTGTGTTACAGTTGTACAAATATTGGGAACCATCTAACCTCTTCTTTCTTCCTTCACAAGGAAGAAAGTGCCCAGTGCTGAGCTCAGGACTGAAGTCTTCTATTGATCATTTAAAAGACTTGTAGTTGGGGCCAAAAATGGCCTGACTTGCCAAAATTCTGAATCCAATGTGTGAAATTATTTCCCTTATGGGCTTTGACCCAGTTTTGGAGGCAAAATATGACAAGTGACCTTTCATGAAATAACCTGTGTTTCAGCTTCTTTCAGCTTGTACCCATAAGGGAAATGCCTGGCTCCAAGTGTTTTATAACACCCCAAAATAGTTTTACATATCCAAAAAGAAAAATCTTATGGCAAGAGAAATGCTGAAGTTTTGTGATACTTGGATAGTTCTGGGCCATGAACTCCTACGTAGGTAACATTTCTCCACCTTTGTAATACTACTATCAATATCCCTGCACAGGTCTTAATGATACCGCTTCCTGATTAGAAGGTTATCTTGCACTTTACATTTCCTTAAAAAATCATCCAGTTGGTAAAGACCCTCTGTGTAAAGCTTAAATTTTCAGTGGGACTGACTACAACAATTTCTTCAGATAATGAATAAAATCTATATGACTATAGGTGAGACAAATGCATGAAGGTATTTTAGGAGTCTCCTGACCTACGTGGAATTTTTCAGAGCAAACATCTGTTCAAGGATTTTGTCATGTACTGGGGAACAAGCCTCCCTTTATCCATTTCATTATATGGGCAAACCCCTGAAAGAACAAAATGCAGGTACAACATTTCCTTTGTACTTCAGTGATACTGAAGCTGCTACACATTTTTAACTCTCTCTGACATCAGTGGAGAATGAGGACATGCTCTCACTTATAGGAGCTATTCTGCCCTGAGAAGATTGTACAACTTTGGCTAACACAGTATAGGTGCTGTGTTATTAAAACCAGAACTTGATGGTGAGTAGTTAATCTTTTTTTAATATAGAAGGAGGAACTGGACAGATAATTCCTTGAAAACCATTTGAAAAAAGCTACCCTGAACTTGTAGAAAACTTAGCATTTTCACAGACAGGAAGTAGTTCATCTGGCATCATACAGGGTGTTATTTAAAGTCTACAGCAAACAATATTTACCATCAGACTGAGAGCAATGAGGAAAGGATTGCTGAAAACCCACTCTCACAAAGTGGGGAAATACTTAGATCTCACAGTTTTAACTCCCACACTGGAGTTAGGAACTTTCATTTACTTTTTTTTCCCTTCCCAGAAATGTGTTCAGCTGCCTCTGGAATTAGAATTAATATTGATGTCAATAATTTCCTCTGTATAGAGATATGTTTGCATAAATTGACTAGATATGAATGGTTTTGGTCCCCACTTATTTTAAATTGTTTTTGCAATATAATGCTTTCCTTTTTCATCATTTCTACATGTCTTTATGAGATCTCTTCTGTTGAATTTTTATTATTCTGCTATGTAGGCCAGCTCTGCTATTTCTGCAGTCTAAGCACTGCTTCAAATGGGAGCATTACTCTGATACCATTAATCAAATGGTTACTGTCTTCTGACCTTTTCCAGGATCAACAGAGTATTCTCTAACATGTTGATCACAACTGTATCTAATATCTTAATAACATAACGTTAGTCATAAACACAAGAAAACATCAGTATTGTTCAGCTGTGTACCCAAGCAATGTTCCAGCAATCTGAAAGCAAGTTTTAGTTTATGAGCCAGTATTTCTTGATGCAGTGTCTGGACACTGTATATAATTTTGTAGAAAATTAAACTAAACTGGGCATAGTGCCCAGAAAATGTGTCCACACCCCTAAAAAATTGCTCAAGATGTCTAAAAATTAAAAACAATAAAACAAAAAGGAGGTAAATAATAGTCCATTATGCATTGACCTGAAAAGATTTGCACAAAGACACTGGTAACACATACTACACATACAAAGCTTTCCTTTGCCTAAGGCAACAGCTTCTGCAGGTGGGCCAATTATTTCCTAGTGCACAGTAGTTCAGCAGGTAGCTCTGGCACATAGGTAAGGACTAATCCTGCTCCTATGGAACTCTGACAATATAGCACAGATTCACAGGCAGTTAGATGTTGCCATGCTGGGAGTTTCAGAGCTTCAAACTTGGTCAGTGACTCTGGCTCCACAGGGCTGATCCAGGTGTGTGTGTTTATCCGTGTGCCTAAGGATGCCCTTACATCCAGCAGGACACTTGGCAGTGGAACTGGTCCTTACACAGTCACCAGAGCCTGACTGCTCTGTCAGACTGCCTGGAGCCCTGCAGGGCAAGCCCACAGACAGCACCAGCCTGGGCCTGTCCTAACTCAGGAACCTTTTGCTTACTCCCTCTCTGCTAGCACAAAGCTTTCATCCTATTTCCGAACTGCCTTCAAAGGAGCAGGGAGTATTCCTGTGCAAGATTTGCTCTATGTTAAAGACTAGGACACTCACAGAAGTTAGAAAAAGACCTTTTTGATCTCCCCATCCGGATGAGAAATCCTTAAATCCCTGCTTACTGGATTTCTACGTGGAAGTTATATGACTTTTCAACTTGAGTAACATTTTTGAATGAATACTGTGAAGACCACTGTGTTGTGTGTGCACGTGTGAGAATTTCCTTTGAAATTGGTAATCTAAGTGTGAAAATAAGCAGTTCGTGAAAGGTGTAGCCATGGGCTAGATGCTGAGCTGCTCAGCTTGACCAAGATGGCAATAAATGTTACTGAGCACATGCAGTGGCAGAATTCTACAAGCTCAAGGAGCTTAAATTATGTTCCGGCAAAACCAAGATACCTAAATGACTTAATGTGTTTCTGTGTTTTACTTCTAGCAACTTTAGGTTGTCAGTAAGACAACCTAAAAAGAGCCTTAGGTGTGAAGTCTCACAATGCATTTAGTTGCTGCATTTACTGTGAAGGGAGCTGGTTTCTCCAGCAGACATTATGATCGACTGCATCACAAACTGAAATAGATCTTGGAACATATTGTTAATGTCTTACAGATTTTGCAGATTCATTCTCGTTCTGTTTGGATTTCAGGGCTCTTGCTGATGTTATGCGACCTCAAGGTCCTTGTACAACAGATCATATGGAGAGAGATCTAAACATTGTAGTACATGTGCAGCACTATGAAAACATGGAGACGAGACCTGCTCCAAATAACCTACGTAAGTTGCATTTTAACTTTCTCAATAGCTAGAATGCTGGCACTGAAAAGAGCATTATGAAACTAATATTGCTCAATGTCAAATGAGGATCAACAGTTCTTGCAAATTAGAAATATCCATTTTCTCAGAATCAGAAAAATTTAGTTTCCTAGTGCAGATTAGTGCAAAAGTGAGATAAATAAATTTTGAATAGGAAAATTAGTTACTGCATTTAGTTTTAATTAGTTCTCTTGGTTTTGTATCTTTGTCTTCTTCTACCTGTTGGTTTTGCTCAGCTCATCAGCCTTTGCCTTATTCTGAGTTTTGTTATACCAAAATACCAATTGTGGTTACAGCTGAATTTAACAATACATTTCATAGGGCTGTAACAGCAAGTAGCAAAGCAGTCTCATTAGGCTGTTAGATCATATCCACTAGTATAGTAATTAAGTACTTCCCTGGATAGCATCAAGTTGTATGTGGTTTTCATTTTCTCAAGGGAAAGATGAGAAGATTATTACTTTAATTTTTACATAATGTTTTTATTCTGTATCTGCTATTACATGTTTATGTTACTGAAGGCAAGAAAAAAGTGCACCTTGGAGCTTCAGGTGAGATATGGTGACATTTCAAGTAGTTCTGAAGTCTTAGTCAACTTATTTCCCAGTCTGTATCAGAGCACAATAGAGATCTTTGTCATGCACACATACATATTCCTCTTGTGATAAAGAATGCTACTGAAAATTTAATCTGAATACTTATTTATGTAACTTATATTCAGCCATGTCTTAAAAAAAAAAAAAATATATATATATGTACATATTTAAATTATGGATGTATTTACTAAATGAAGTTCAATATATTTACAAAATAAAAAGGTATCATTCAGGAAAGTTTAGATTGGTAGGTAGTGGGTGGCTTTATTCTCTGCTGTAGATCAGTGTTGATGTGCATTTTACAGCAAATATACTTTTACTGCATTGGTATTTACATTTTGAAACATTTAAACTATGTGCACTCATCTTTTCTTTAACTATAGAAAGAAAATTTGCGTATATTTGGAGTTTTATTTGGACTGCATTGTGCAGTTATTGGTGCTTTTTTTGATGGAAGGGCGTAAAGACAATGGAAGGAAGCAGCTCCATGTGCTGCCTGCCCTCCTGCTGCCTGCTTTGTGGGAGAGGCTGATGGCCATTCCTTATCTGCATCCCTGCAGAGTAACGGCAGAGAATTAAAGCTGTGCCCTCGAATAAAGGTTGCACATACAGGGAGATGTGACACCTCATCATGTGACACCTCATCTGTCTGCCCTGCTCTCCAGCAAAGAGCTTCCACCTGGGGCTGTGCAGATGTGCAGTGCAGAGAGGGAAGCACACACCCACACACCCTACCTGTGTAAAAACACCACTTCTGGAGGGGAACCTAGGCTGCTCCCTGTCAGAGGTGCTCTAACACCCTGCAGGTGGACTACTGAAGGGTTAATGAGGATGGGAATGTGCACTGCATCTCTTTGCTCTGTGTATCACTTGCTGATGTCTGATCCTTCATGTGACCATGTTTGCAGGAATGGTACCAAATAGTAATGAACTTTGGGTCCATTATTTTGTCTCAAATGTGAAATGTTTATTCAGAACCCCAGTTAATGAAGGAGTCAGAAAGTAAAGAGGTTCCTGCTGCATTGATTTTATCTAGATTTTTGTAATGATCACGGTGAGATATTTAGCTTAAAACTCTTAGTATACACTACAACATAACACAGCAAGCCTTTAAACTCATTGCTTCTCAGATTTGAATTCAGATTTAAGCCCTGCTTCTAGGAACTCTTGCATATAAACACAGCTCAGGGCCACATAGGTACTGCATCAAGGAAGGAAAAAAACCACACATTTAGTGGGATGTTGGTTTATGCTGATCCCAGACATCCATACCATCTCTATCTCGGTCTCACACAGAATATGGCCCTCTGGCACAGAGGGGAGAGTTGTATGTGAAGCAGCCCTTGCACCACTGCAATTTACAGCACAGAAGCACTGCTGCTACTTTGGATCTGTCCTAATCCTTTGGGTCATGTATAGGGGCAGTCCCAACAATGCTTCTTACACACCTCAGGCATTCCTGCTACAGAAGGAAACCTCAGAAGCCAGCAGCTCTGATGGTAATTGTTTCAGTCTTTAATCAACGTTATGCATAAAGTCAATAATTTTAGATTGCTAAGTGCAAAGCTTCAAGTGGTGAAATTACTCAAGGCATCCTACAACCAACATTGCATACATTTCCTTTATAGCAGGTGGATTGTTCTTCTGTATTTGTTGCCATTCTATTCTTGTAAACTCATGTAAAACATGATTAAATGACCTACTAGAATTAGCCAGAACATTACAAGTGATTGTAATCTGTTGATAATGTGCATTTATGGCACAGGAAAAAATCTTTCTATAAAGAGAAAATTATTATGACAAATTTTCCAAGGTCAGTATCTTAGCAAAACAGAATTTTATAGTGAAGTTCTGAAACACTGCAAGAGTGGATATTACAGACAGAAACTTTGGCAGTGAAGCATTACCTACTACCAGAGCTGGAAAAGTGACAGGCTTTTTTGGGGTACTTTTAAATAAGCGAACAAACCAGAGTGAATCACAGCCTTCATAATTTTTACTTACACACAGAAACTGAAATTGTGTAAAATTATTGCATCATAAACTTTAATTTGCATTTTTAAAGTTTTCTAAGTTACCACTTTTTATCTACTTGCCATCTCATAATGAGACTTAAATACTTGAGGCTGATATACTTTTCACATTGATCCGTAAATATGAATTGGGCAGGAGGAATTTCTTAGTCACTGCATATCCCTTCCATACTATGTCTTTCAGACCAGCTGTTGAAGGCCAAACATTATTAAAAATGTTCTAATTTGAATGTTCATTTGCTCTTTCTGTCCTCTTGAAAACATTTTGCTGATGTTGCCAATACGTTCTGAAAGTGTTTTGTGAAGGGAAGCTCTTTTGTCAAAATGACAAACTTCACATGATCTCTGACACTGAAAATGAGTGTGTTTTTGTTTCTGGACTCTTTGTTACAGAGGACAAGGATTTTCTCTGATGCCTGCAGCTATTTGCCAGAACTCGCAGGCCAGTGGAAGGCCAAAAGCTCTTTTCAGAGTCTTGCAGTTTACTCAGTTTCTTGTCCCTTCTTTTTGATATTTAGAAAAGAACAGACATTTTTGAGGTTCCTGAGAAACACAGGTTTTTCTTTGCTCATGTGAATCCAGACAACCCAGATTATTTTTAGCAAAAGCTATTTTGTCTTTAGTGGTTGTTGTCCAAATTTTCTTTCAGTACTGTGCTTTCCTTAGGATTGCTTTTCTGTTATCTCCTTCATTCATACACATTAGAATGTGGGGGCTTTGTAAACAAGCAGCACCTATCAAAAGGTGTAGCATTCAATTTTTCTAACATGAGATGTTAAATAAAATAAAGTTAAAAAGTTATGGTAAAAACATCAAACCAAAACCAAACCTTTCTGTATAATTTGACTTGTTATGTTCATATCTGACTTTAAAAAATCTTAAAGCAGCAGCACTCAAGGTATTCTTTTCTCTTTTTGTTTTTTTTTTTCTTTTTCTACTTATTGTGTTAGAAGTAAGGGATTTATTTTACTTGTTGGGATTATAACACTGATGGAGTGGGAGTTAGGAGGCTTCATAGCTACATCCTCATTTCTGAAACGTGATTACTGCTATTATTTCTGATTCATGATCTGTGATAGCATAGTGAAAAATACTTCAGTTAGTGCAATTCACAGTCACTTTCCCTAATGATCAGTAAAAGCTCTGTTACTATTTCCCAAGAACCAGCCTTGCACTAGTAAATTTAAACAATTTATGTGGGCTCCCACGATAAAGGTGATTTTAAAAGAAAGTCAATTATCTATTAAGGAGCTTTTTAATATGAAAAATGCTCTTCTATAGTTTGACATGTATGAGTTATTTCTTTATTTTCAATTTTAAAAAGTAGATTTTAAACACATGATTCAAAGAAGGAAATGTTGCACTGTTTCAAATGGCCAGCTTTAATACTAGCTAAAAATTTGCAGTGCATGTGATTAAAATGACCTTTTAAAAATATATTCAGTGTTGTGTTTGCTGCTGCATTTGATTGTCAGTTGTCCTGGATACTGACTAACAACAAATGCTAATGCTGAAAACAAAGCTATGCTATCTCTATAACTGGTGCCTTATGATTAGTTAACTTTTATTTTTTCTTTATTTTTCTGTTGAGGCAGTAGGCATTTAAATAGGAAGGTATTTTTTTAAGTCCTTGTACATTACAATAAAAATTCTGTATTGCATATCCCTGTTCTTCTCCCCATTTCTGCACATAGAAGCTCAGCCTGTGTTTTCCTGTGGCAGGAACTGTCACTAGTTTGACACTGTGAAAATGAATTCACAAGAATATTTTTCAGTCTTTCATCACTAGTGAATAAGCTTTTTTTGTTGTCTTTGGCAAATTAATTATTTTTATGTTTAACACAGATAACGTTTAAATGAGATGATTCATTGTCTTGCATTGCCTAAATGTAATTCCTACTGTTGGAAATAAGCAGGGAGGCTTACTAAGAAACTTCAGTACAGAGAAGTCCTCTTGTTTCATATGTAAATCTCATGGAGCACATCAAACATGAGAACTAATTTGCTTACACAGTAACTGTTGGACAATTATTCCATGATATTGAAGGAGTGGTTGTTGAGGATGTGCAGCATTATTGTAATGTTGTGTTCCTGCTCACGAGGGGCCTTGAAGCTCCCCCTAACCTCTTGTTTGGACTGAGGGCTGCAAAATGCAAAGGACTGAGCAAATAACATTGTTGGGCTTCTTTGGTGTCTGGGTTGCTTGATTACAGTGAAATGATTATTTAGAGCTGGCTTTGTGCATGGGTGCATGTCCCAGAGGAATTGCACTATTTTCTTCATAAACTTTAATCAGCTGTTAATCTGCTCACTTAGGAGGACAAGAGACTCAGAAGTTGAGCTGTGTAGACAGGGCCATGTTCCAGGAGTAGAAAGATGAACAACACTAATAAGTTTTCAGCCAAGAAAAAGATAGTTTGAGCAGATTGACAGAAGGAGTGAAGAAGTATTGCTGATGGAGTGCTCCAAGACAGTGAAGAATGAGGGAGAATAAACTGGCCAGTTTAACTGGAGGATGTCCTAGTGTACAAGTCTACAGTGCTGTGACAGAGAGGACTGCAGTCAGCAATACTGGGAACTTGCTTACACTTAAAGCTTTATTCTTTGCCAGTGTGCAAAAACTCATTTTACTGGGGTTTCTGTGGTCTTTACAGGAAACACCTTAGCACTAAAAGAATCTGATAATTTAGATTAAATTCCTGAGTTAAGCACAAGTTTAGCTTTCAGTTAACCCCAAGAGAGAGCTGCTTATGGCATTCTGACTGTAATATACAGCTAGAGGACAAAGTCCACATTTAAATGATACATTTTACACACTAATCATCCAAGTAAAAGCCCACACTACTATCACCAGCCATGTCAAAAGAAATATTGTATATTTAAATATAAGTTCCGTTTGAGGTTAGAAGCTGCAAACTACTTTGTCACAGCTGAGACTTTTTTAAACCTTTAAATAAATTTCTGCATACTGACTTAAATTGAAATCTTGCTACAAGTACAACTTCAAAGCATTAGCAAATTAGTGATAGAATTTTAAAATTATAATTGCAGCTATAGCAATGCATTCCAGATATCCAGAGCTTCCATGCTGGAAACCAAATTTTCCATTTGTATGGGAAATGTAGAGTCTGAAAATGCATTCCTCTTGCAACTCAGTCACTGGAAGACAGTAATGTTTAATCAGTTCTGAATGTGTGTTTAGCCTCACAATCATTAATATAAAATGTTTCTAATTTACATTCAAATTTTAATTCAGATGCATGATGCTGATTTATGAGAAGATGCTCTGAAACTTCTTGAAACACCAATGAATATTTTCAAGGAAGTTAATTACAACCTGAGAATGAGAGATTCTGGGGTTTTTTAGGAAAAAAAAAAAAAAGGAAAACAAATGAAATATCTCATTTGTCATTGACTTTTGGTAAATTTCATCAATTAAATAAAAAAAAAAGAGATTATTTTGAAAATGTAACTATACATCATACAAAATATCTATTCATTTGTAACTACACCAGTCTTCACCAAGTGTACTATGTCAGAACTCTGGCATTGCTCCTACCAAACAGTTCATTCCATGCCTTTGCAATCATCCTGTTTGTTTAATCTGCAAATGAAAAAGATGAAAAGCAAAAGCAATAGTAAACATAACATTTTGCATGAACGTGGAATTGGGTTTGTAACCAAATCAAACTGAACTTAACATCATTCCATATGTTCAGTAGGCCTCTTCTTTGGTCTCAAATATTTTTTGTTAGATTTTATCTCAAACTCTGTGAGGCTGTTATGGACCCTGGGTGCAATTTTAGGTTTGAATTGTATTGGGTAGGTCTTCATAAGCTCTGCTGCATATAAAGATTTCCACTGGAACAGCACAGTGAAGTTTTTGCTCTATCTTTCTTCATTTATTGTACAATAAGAACAATGAGATTGGATTACTGCCTTGCATCCTATCATTTACTTCTATTCAGCTTTTAATTCAGAGAAATCATTTGACATATCTTAATAAACATATTCATCAATGTAAAATGTATTTGGGAGAAATACAGTCAGTCACTGCCATTATCCTTTAGTGCAAGAATTAACATTATGGTAATAAAAAAATACTAAGAATATATTTTTGCATTTTATACTGCAGTTACAAGGCAGAATGATTATTTAATAAAATAAAAGTATTGGCATGACAGAAGAGAGCATTGCTGTACTAGACTATTATATGGCAGCTTTGAGTTACACACCAGCAGACTTCAATAACACATCTGAAGGATGAGACTCATTCTGTTGTCATTGGGGTGTAGAGTTGTACTTTGAGATGTTGCCTGATGGTGCAGGGACATATTTACCATCTACAAAATGAAAAGTTCAATATCTTTGGAAAACAGTGATGTGTTTCCCTTGTGATTTCACTTTTGCTTTGCAATCTAACTTTTACTTAACAAATTTGATTAATGAGGTGCTATTCCTCTTATGTACTACTGAATTTAATAACTAAAATTGTATTTAATAGCTAAAATTGTATTTTGTCATCAGACAGACACACCAAATAACAATATTTTCCTTGTTGAAAAACTTCCAGTGTCAAATATTCCCACTACTAACCACAACTGTCAGCAATATCCATCACCAGTGCTTCATGCCCATTGTTATCTTCCAAGTCACTGGGATTCTTGATGTCGAAAACTACGACAGAAAAAACTGCCAAACTAGTAGGAATCATGTTTTGAAAAAAAACCCCAAACCATCAACACAACCTTTTTATGATTGCATTCTGCCAGATTTGTGCTCATCAAAATGAAGAAGGATAGACTGAGACACCTTATTTTTTAATATGGTAAGAATAACCTCACTAAAAGGCAAACAAAACTACCTTTTGCTTTCATTGCTGATTTGCCCTCAGACAAACTATACTTGTCTTTTTTATGCCAAGACAACATGTTTTTTAACTGTTGACTTAGAGCTTAATCATCTCTCTAAATCCTTGAACTCCCACCCTCATATTTTGTCTCAAAAGTTGTAGATTGGTAACAAAAATGACAAAAATGTAAAACCCCAAATAGATCACTTCTGTCTGCATATGCAGGGGCAAGCATTAAACTAATATGTTCACAGCTATAAAGATAACTTTTTATCATTTTGGCTGTACAAAACTTTGAAACTGTATTTTAGGTGTTAAAATGCTCCCATCAGAAATTTAACATTCTGTAAAATCAATTCTTTCCTAGTTTTTCAATCAGTCATCCTAACTTTCCCAAGCAGAATCAGTGCAGTGGTTACACAATAAAGAATAAGAGGTTGGCTGCATACATTAAAAGACTTATGAATACAAATCCCAACATTGTGAGGCAATTGTAGGATGCTACTCAGGGAGAGACTTGCACCAACTTCAATCTACAGTTTCCATCATAAATGAGTTTTGTACTTTGTTCTATGTTCTCTGCCTTACATTATAAATTTCCTTCAAATGTACATATTGGCTCTGATTCCAGTTTTATTATCATAAGATAAAGTCAAGAAGGGAACTGAGCATGTTGAATATTTATGAACTAACTTTTTTTTGTTGATTTTTACAATAAAAAAGTTGGGAAAAAAATCTCTGGGACCATGCTACAAAACTCCATTGAAAATCACTCCCAGATGATTACTAGGTGGATTTGAATTTGATCTTGAATTTTTAGTTATCACATCTAAATAGCTTTCAAGATTCCTTCAGTAACATAATTTTGGTTTCAGCTCATCCATTTAAGCAACATGTCTGTTCACCCAAGCTTAAGGCTATGACTATACTTCTGAATCTGTAATGAATTTGCAACATAATTCAAAACAATCTAATTGCCATTGCCATTTACCATTCACTCCTTGTCAATTAGAGGAGATGCACATTTGATCAATAGCTAGCTATACACAGCCAAGAGCATATACAAAAGAGAATGTACACAACAAAGTTTGGACATTATTTGAGTTAGCACTTGTTCAGCTGGAAGTGTCCACAATAAACTCTCAGAAGCAGAGCAGTTTTCACCCTGAAAAGTTTGTTTTCATTGTGTTAGTTCACTCTTTGCACTCCAGAGCACCAGCCAAGAGAAAAAAATCCCCAGCCTTTGCCATGCAGACCCTTGCTTTTCAAGAGCTAATCTGATCACTTCTGAACTGCATTATTATTTATTATTATTATTTATTGCTGTCCCTGCTGCTGGCTGTGAGGAGCTGCTCCTCTGTGCCTGCAAACCCCATTTGATGGTGCTGGGTGGGATTGTTTCAGGGAGTCTGCAGTCAGCAGTTCTGTTCAGCACAGCAGAGAATGCCACAACACAGGGAGTGCAGCAAATGCCTGCCAGCATTTCATTTGTCAGCAGGGCACTGCACACCAGCCATTCCAGCCCTGGAGTACAGAGTGGCTGTGGGTGTGACTGATGTGGGGGTAGGAACAGTCTCTGAGCCTTGCAACTAAACCAGGATTTTGGCAGTGCTTAGAGTAATGGCCAATTTATGCCAATTAGATGAAATTCTGATCGGTCAAAAGTCCTGGTAAAGCTCTGATACTCTTTAATGGCTTGAGGACTTTACCCAGGAGCTCTACAATTCACTTAGGACCTCATAGATGCTTTACTGAGGGGAATTGTGGTTTTGTTGTTAATGGGGAGTAAGGACAGAGATAAAGGGATATGCAGGAAGTTTATCTTACAGCTTTGCAAAAAACCCCAACAAAACAAAAGACACAAACAAGCTAAAAAAACCCTAAAAACACAGCTTAAACAGTTCAGTGCTGGAAAAGGAAAAATGTTCACTGGCAAGAGCAATAGAAGTTAGTTAGGAAAAGTGCAGTGAAAACTACGAAATAATTTACCAAATTAGACCCACCTGAGAAGTGTTTTGAGAAGCCAGGAAGCTAGCAGGAGTTTTCAGCTAGATCTGCTTTCCCTTTTTGTTCTGATTTGAGGGAAATTTGGGCATCTGCAAAGGAGGAAAAAGTCATGTGCACACAGGGCCAAGGGAACTTGTGCTCCCCTGCCATGCCTGTGCCCTTTGGCAGCACAGCTGCTGTGGTTGAACAACTGCTGCCACCCCCAGTGGGCAGAACAGACCCTTGGAGAGTTTGTGCTGATACTGAATCCCCAACCACTGAACCCTGGCACAAAACAGAATCACAGGTGGCAGCTTTCCCTTATGTAAATGGTAGGAAATTTTTCTGGAATGTTGTGTGCACTGAGCACTGTGGATTTGTTTCACAGAGGCCCCTTCAAGTATTGAGGGGTCCAAGTGAACACCTTTGCAATGGAGTATTGGCCAAGACCAGCCTGACTGGTTCTGCTGCTCTGGCATGGGGGGTTTGGGCATGTTAAACAAGGTGCTCATACCTTCAGAAGCAAATTACTGGATGAATTATTGTGTTAAAAAGAATGAGATGGTATTTTATAAAAAGCTTCCAAAAAAGAAATGTGTTTTTTTTCTGTACCTCATCAAATGACTAACTCTATTTTAAAGAATATAATTTGCATTTATAACAGTGGTTTAAATTATTTCTCAGTTTTTCAAAGCTCTAAGATTGGAAAAATGCATTCCTCCTAGAGTAATCCAGATTCTTGTTAAAGTTTCAAGTTAATTTCTGAACAGCCATTGATTTTATGAAGAAACACTCCTTATCATTGAAAAACAAACCTGGCCATCACTTTGGTCAGAAGAGTTTCAAGTTTCCAGTCATAGCTCTGTACTGAAATTGCCATTAAATGCTTTACTTAGTTAAATGAACTCCTTCAAGGATTTTTAAAATAACATTATTTGCATTAATGATTAATAATGTCTTTCCCACAATTTCAACACTTATTTTTCTTGGATTGTTTTTCCTCCTTGCTAAAGGGTCTCCACTTAAGAAAAGACATCTGTGAAAAGGAATTTTTTCTTTCAGACACAATTAACCCCAGAAAAGATCTTCAAGAATCCATAGAAAATCCGAAAGGATAAGATATTAGCAGAGGATTTATTCCTAAATGTTTAACTAGAATAAAGGTTCCTTTAAGACCTATAATGGCAAAATTCACTTATAAAGCCATCTCTACCATGTTTCTGGCATTAATCTTGTGTCTACAGGTTTTTGCATCAAAGTCAGTAAGCACAAATTTTACCTTATCCATGCAAAGGTGTTAGTGTGGTGATAGAGAGACCAGGCACTAAGTCTGGATAAAAATGTTTGTGGCAAAATCAGTAACAAATACCAGAAACTTCTGAATCATTAAGAATATTAAAAGCAAAATTGTTTATACTTCTTTGAAAATGTCCAAATTTCAGCAGATATAGAGGATAAGCATATAAACTACAATTTTATTAAGCTGTCTCTTTCTACAGTTTGTTCATTATATTGATAGTTTTATGCACTAATCTAATAATTAGCTAATTTTTTTTGACTGTGATCCTGTGTCTCTCATAATGAGATCTAAATAACTTTATGCAAATATATTAGGTATCTTTCCTCTCAAAGTAACAAAATTACAGTAAAGAACAGCAGTGCTACAGAGTACCTTTCAAACACACACAAATGTATGTTTGTATCACTTTATAATATGATGACCTTGTATCGTCATAGTCTAGCATTTTAGGGCCATTAACATTTCCTTGTGAAAATCTGCTTTGAAATATTTATTTGCAAGCTACACTTGATTTCCTAGGTGACACCTTTTCCATCATTTCTACAAACATAGGGAGATAGATGGAGATGTTGCTGGAACCAGAGACACAGAACTAGAGCTATGCTGCAAAGTGTGAATCACCTATCTGCCCTATGCATAAGGAGAGATTTTCAGATTTTATATGTCAAATTCACCCAAACATTTTTAGAAAGGAAGACAAGTGGTCCATGAAAATCTGGTCTCTGTAACTTAGTGCTTTACTCTGCTGAAGTTGTCCACTGGAATAAAACTAAAGTTTCCTTTCCTCTTTACCACCTCTCGTGTCTGTTCATCAGGAGGAGGGAGGACTGTGCCTCTCCCCTCTGCATCTCAATGACCCACATGCAGTACCTCAGCTTCCTCCTGTGTTCCTTGATTTTGTTTGGCCAGGGAATAATATCTGATTTTTTCAGAGTTGTCCATCTTGGGCTACATATCCTGATTGATCAGCAAGCAGAACAGGCCAAGCAAACAACTCTAAAGATTGTGGTTCAGCCTTTTGTCTCCATTCAGCCATTTGTTTTCCTAACAGCTGTAGAAACATCTCATCCTTGAGATCTCAATAACACCAAAAAGGGCAAAGGAGTAAAAAGCTACTGGAGGGAGTAACAGACAGCTAGACAAAATAAAAATTGCATTACCCTTGTTCTCTTTTAAGAACAATAAACCTCAAGTTATTTAGTGAGCACAATAAAATGCTACAGGGCATTGTTAGCACAAAGTTTGGATCCATAAATCACATAAGTATTGAGATGCTGCTCTGAGAGTCTGTAATCATCAAACAGTGAGATCTAGTCATCAAAGTCTGGGAATGCCAGGAAAACAAGAAAAGAAGGATAGAATAATCTATGGTACATCCTTTTCTGTGTGGATCAAAGAACTAACTTCTCAGGAACATGTCTGTCTGCTTTGTAGTGTCTAAATTAATTGTCCAGGAAAGTCTGGAAGAAGTCAGGATATGTCAGAAGGTCAGATCATGGAGGAAAATACAAGCTCAAAACTTGGAAGATGGTTTATTAGCCACTAATTATTCTTATTTCTACTTTACATGATATTAAGCGTGTGCTAGAAGCTTCCAAGTGGAAAATTCTCACAATGGTTAATGGAGTTCAAAAGCTGCATTAATTCTCCTTTATGGCTTGTGACACTCTTGGGAAGGAAGGTACAGCACAGCTTCAAGGATGCAAAGGTGTAAAACAACCTGAGGCTAACTAGCTAATTACAAAGGGCAAAGCCCTAAGTGCATATTTCCCCATGGGAAATCTCTGTGTGTAGAAATGGATTAACTTCCCCCATATACCTGTAGCTTATTTAGAGATCAGTGCACCCTGCAAGTTGGTGACCATGAGCTGGTAAAGAAAACTCTTCTCATATAGATCCTTACAAATCTTGTCAGCTTGGAAGGAATTAACAGAAGAGGAATAATTTAATCTAAATTATCAACCCAGCAAATTAAAACTAGAACATATGCATGTCATAGTCCAATATCACATGCATGACTGAATCCTGGCAGTCAGGATGTCAGGATCAATACTCCATCATCTGAAGAATCCTTTTGAACTCTTTTCATAGTGACTTGCAGCCATGGATTTCCCTAGACTTTACCTGTGCGAGATAACTGTGACCAGCACGCAGACTACTTGCTCTGCCCTGTGGATTTGCTATCAGTGAAAGCTCCTAACTCTCATTCTCACCAGCTATCCCCCGATTAAGACATGGAGAGATTTTTTACATCATGCACAGGACTAAAACACATACATCATTCTTATGTGGAAACAGCTCCTGACACCCCCTCCATATAAGAAATTACGAGGCCTCACAGCTGGAGCTGTGACCATTTAAGCAAACCTGAGCTTTTTTCCAGTCTGCCTGCCTGCAGGCTGAATACCTCTGAGAATCAGATTATCTTTGTGCTTCATATTGTGGAACAGTGTTGCAGAAGCCTGAGCAGAGCTGGCTGTGGTCCAGCATTATCATATTTATGTTCAGATACCTACGACTGGCGTGCATAGATTGCTGCTGCCTGAAGTGGTGTGCACTGCTATCACCAGCAGGCAGAGCAAACGAGGGTTGGCAAACTGCAGGATCCAATATCAGCCAGCCTGGCAGATCCAATTCAGGAATGAGGATCAGCATAGCCTTAACATAAAGAAATTGCAGATGAAAAGGTAAATTGCTCAGAGCGGATATATTGAACATAGGAGATGAGAGAAGCTGTCAAAGGAAGATGACAATGAACAGCCACGTTTCACAAAGATGTCAGAAGGCACATGGAGAGAATCTGTTCTATTTAAGATGTTCCAGAGATTGTTTTTTTCAAAAAGAATTCAAAATTTCAGAGCTAGGTAGTGTGGTGCACCTGGAGCAGCCTGCATACCCACTGAACTTTCACAACAGAGCTGTATCTGCAGAACGCTCATTATCCACACTGGTAAAATTACCTGGACTGGATTTTGACCCTGTATCAGCTTAAGTCATTCAGTAGAGGTTAGGATAATAACTATATTATATTTTTCTTTTTAAGCCACAGTTCAATAATATCAGAAAATGAGTAAGCAAAAATAAGCCTGAAAACCAGTGTCATCATACATACAATGTAATAACAACTTAATGACTGAGCCAGCAGGCCAGGCAAAATCTCATTCTCCACACCCCACAGAATATCTTGTGGATGATACTGTTGTTTCAGTACTCTCTCTCCCAGTCTATTTCTTGCCTATAAAAGCTTTATTTTGCCTTCGTGTTTGTGATTCTGCCTTTCTGTGCCTGATAGTTGTAATGAAGATATGCCACAGTTTTGGTGACAAGGCAAGTATTCTAGAGAAATCCTGGCAGAAGAGATGAAATGAAATAGTTAATACCTGACCCTAGGTTCTGGAAGTGATCACCTATATAAAAATTTATGTAATGCTCTGTAATTTACAGAAAAAAATCATACTTGTTTAGAGGTCACCATTAATTTACAAATCAACGAAAACACGTGTAAATGCATGGAAGAAAACAACCTCCTATTAAAATGTCATTGTAGCATAAGGATCCATAAAGGTGATATGGGAAAAGACAGCATATGTTTGTCTCAGCTTCAACACCAACTCTAGCTGAAAAGGTGTTATGAATTTTTGAAAGCTTGGAGTTGTGCTACTTGACTTAGATTAACAAATATGGGGTTTTTAAACAAATAACTGTGTTTTCCTACATACTTAAATGTTCTTATCACTTCAGGATACCTGCAAGTCTAGATGTGTTCTACAATGGAATATGACATTCCACTTCAAATTTCTGAATTTAGGCCACTTACACACAAAGTGTGTTTAAGCTGCCACAGTTTACATACATTGATCTATATCCCCACATGTGCTGTGCAATGTGTAACATGCATAGCACGTTGTATTCTCAGTGCAGCATTGACATTGGAGGATTTTTCCTCAGCTATGGAAGCAATCCTTGTCTTGTTATCAACTTGCCTTAAAGTGTTAGTGGGGAAAAAACCTTTTTATGAATATATGAACAAAAAATGCCTTCTGAGAGATAAATTTTCTGTCATATTTTGCAGCTACAATCACAAGAGGCCCTAGATGAACACACTGCACATTTTGAAGCAAATAAATGTATTTTAGCAGCAGCAGCAGGAATTTTCACCCATTATTTACAATGCTTTATAATTGTGGGAACTATTAACTCTACAGGCACAGAAAAGTCAAGAAGTTTGTATCTTCTGATTTTAGGATTTAGTGCAACACAAAGTGAAGGTTAAAATAGCATTCTCTTCCTGATACAAAACTGGAGACAGTCAGGTATCATCTTTCCTTGCCTTTGACAGTCTTTAAATTCCATTCACTGTACCTTAAAAGAATATGCTTGAAGTGCAGCAGTGTAATTTGTATCAGCATAATACTATAATAATTTCAGAGCTATAATGCAACAAACACTATCATTGTTTAGAAAGTCAAGATATTTCCATCTCATAATCCAAGGATGCTTGTAACAATCTGTTGTATCACTCACATTAGCATCATCACCTACTCTGGAGAGGCTGGGATGTAATTTAAAACAGAAATAACAGAGTTTTGGGGATAAGGAATTGCTGATCAAAACCTTAAGGATTTCTAGAGGTGACAAACATCCTGGCAGTCTGCCACAGTCACGGCTGCTGACTAGAGAACACTTTCTAGTTTCCTTGCAACTCCAGGTAAAACAGTTATTAAAATAGACACTTCGAAAAAATTGGGAATTGGTACTAACCAGGAGCTCATTTTAGGGTGAGAATGGGGGAATCTTAAGTTTTCCAATATCCATAAAGCTTCAAAAAAGAGTATTATAATATTTTAAACATTTAAAATAATTTCCAAGGCTAATTTATTATTTTTTTTCCCAATTCACTGAAGAAGTCAGCTTTTGAACCATTGTTAGTTCAAAAATCAGGAATAAAAATCTGACTGTATGAAAAAACTTCTACTACTGAAATGGATCTAGGCATTGCCTTACTGCTGTGGGGGAAAAAAAGGCCGTAAGAGACTGGTGAAATAGAATGTGGTTCTTGTGGATCCCCAGTTTAAATACAGTCACTGTGAGTCTAACAGTGGCCAGTTTGTAAGTCTGCAGCCTAAACTATGTGTCACTAGATTTCCAATCCTTTGAGCAGTAAATAATCTGGAAAGAAACAAGTTTCTCAGTTTCTTAATAGTGTCAGTAACCTGTTCTCTTAAGCAGACAGACTTGCTAAATAAGGGGTAAGAGTGCTTATTAGAAAATGTTTAATTTATTAATAGACTTGGTCTTACTGAAGAAAATTGAGTTTTTTTAACAGAAGCATGTTAGCTTTACTGACAGATTGCATTTCAGGTGGAGCTGTTACTTGGGGAAATTGGTCTGTGGCAGGCATACAGAGTCCCTGGGCTCTTGGGGAAGGTGGAGTCCTGGTGCTTTCTCTTCTCCCTCTTGTTACAATGGGCTTTAGGCTAAAGCAATCTCAGTGCTAAATTCCCTTGACAGGGGAGAAAGAAAGGGAACAGTGAATGGGTAGAGCTGTGATCCACAGCAGTGAGTTCACACTGGCCAGCCTCCATCTCTGACCATCTCTTAGAGGCATGGACTGGGTGGGTTCATAGATTTAAAGGAGTAATTGGTTCCATTAGAGCTGGGATCTGTCCAGGTACCCTCTGTAATATCCAAGTTCTATCATTTTACCCAGCAGCTCCTATAATCAACATGTGAGCTGTGAAGCCAAACTGCTGCTATGTTTCTGCACTAGGAGTCAGATTTTAGCGACAATTTTCTTTTTCATAAATACCTCTTTAATTTTTCTTTACTTCCTTTAGTATCATATAATAATACAAACTCAAAGTGTAAAATATACTTATAATCCTCAGAGTTCTGTTAAACCCTAAGTGATAATAGGAAAAAGAAGAATACTAATGGCAAGAGCATATACTGAAGATTTTGCTTTCATGTGAATGCAATTAGAGCTTTTCCCTTAAGCTAATAGGATAAGTAACTATATGAGGAAATCCACAGACACTGCAAATGTGCAGGAGGGAGAGAGTAGTGTTTGCTTGGTGTTCAATGGTCCATGTGTAATAAGCTGGCAGTTCCATCTAGTTCCTACTGGACAAATGTGTACATCAGAAATTCCTGTTTCTCCCTTCCTCCAGCTGCACATGGAAGTTTCAGCAGTGAAGCCAAGAGCTGAATTAAGAAAGACATGGCTACATTTTCAAAGCTTTCTTATTTTTCCCCGTTTCTTTCTTTGTAGGTAAATCTATGCACACAATGAATACATTCCTATTGCATATATGGCTGTGAGATTCAGGATATCACTTGATTTCCTGAATATCTGTGCATTACTGATCAACTCACATGCCTTTGTCAAACTGTTCTAGGAGATCTATTCTGATACTCCCAAACTTTGAGGCTTTCCTAAAAGCATTCGCTAACTTGATACCAGATTAATACTCTGTCTTTTGAGAATAAAATAATGTTCTAGAGTTTTCAGTAGTTACTCTGATTCCTGGAAGATAGAGAATAAATGGTATACAGGTTGGATCACAGAATTAATTAATTAAAAAACAGTGGAAATGATTCCTTAATGCTGGTAATTTCCCCAGAAATTATATATATATATATATATATATATATATATATATCATAACACAAACAGTGAGTCTGTGGTAGATTGGTATGGCACAATTATTGGTGGCCTTAATTTGGGATGCTTTATATTTGAATTTTGCCTAAACAAATGTACTTCAAAAACCCTGTTGGCATACCCAGTGCAGCAAACCACTTACATGAGGCTCTCACAACCCTACACACAACCAGCAGGAGACTGGCAGTTTATTTTGCTCTGTAATATTGCTCCTGGCCAGGATGGGGACCACTTTTTGGCAGTGCATGATATCCAAACTATGGAAAAGATTGTCAGGCCCATTCCTGCATGGTTTGTGGTGAGAAGGGCCAGAAACTCAGGTGGAGTTAGCCAGAAGTTCCCTAAAATAGCTAGAGCTGTGCCACCCTTTTTAGAAACTGTAGTGAGCACCAGGGATTGCAGCCCTTTTAAAGGGAAGAGCAACAGAGCATCAAGGACACTGTCCTTGAAAAAGCAGCCCCAGGAAGTGCTTTAACTCTAGCAGCCAGGGTGGCATAACTTTGAGGCTGTTATAAAGCACTTTGTGAAAATACAACAGTCTCTCCAGCTTTTCCTTCAGTTATGGACAGTTGTTAATGACAAGGAGCTGTAAATATTGCATACACAGGATGGGGATATGCAACTCAATAAAAAAAAAATCTATCAGCAGTCTTTAATGCCTTTAAAAAAAAAATCTTAACATGCTGATAAAACCAAAAGTTTCAAAAAAATTCTTTTCCTGTAAAAATGTTTCAAGCACTATATATGTTCCTTCTCCTGAGACAATGGCTGCTGACTCTCCAATGCCTTTTGCTGCAGCAGAAGATTCACAATTTTCTATTCAGTCTGTGATCAGCTTCATGCTTGTTATATCATTTTTTGTCCTCCAATATTCTTTTAGCGCCTACATGAGATCCCTGTGTGCCTCTGGTATTACTGATCTAGCCCAGAATTTATACTTTTTGCCCTCAGGAGTAGCAGGTTTGAAAAAACATTTGGCATAGTTGGAATGGGGGACATTAATATCATTGACTCTTTTGTTAATGGGTCATTGACCCTGTAAATGGTCCTTACTCTATGGAATGTATATTAATTTGCAGGCAATATCTTGCTAACCTGACTCCCACTTTCCTATGGAATTTCACAAACCTGAACCCCATTCTGAGGAATCTCAAATTTAGATGCAGAGTGACTTGTCATTTGCGTCCCATAACAACCACAATTAAACTATGGCACATGGCTTCATCATGCTTCACCCAAAATACCTTTGCCATCAACATTTCTCAGAGTGGCAATTCTCCTGAGCTTTCCAGAATGTATAGGTCACAGGTAAAACAGCATGTTCTCTGCAAATGTTAATGAGTTTACAAACTGCTGAGTATTATAATGATAAATTTGATCATATGTCTCTACTGACTTTGTATGGTCTTGGTGCTGCAATATTTTTAGCTTATGTCTGCTCTCAAAGGCCCCAATCCAAAACTCATTGAAGTCAAGGAACATAGGTGTATTAAGATTAGCAGCTTTTGATCAAGCCTGAGACAGTCAGTGCCATAAAAACATTATCTGTGCACATCCTTATATGCCACTGACATCTCCTTGCACCACTGCGAGTTACTGAATCTCATTTTCTTTGCAGCTTTCTGCCTGATCAGGGAATCTATTAAGTCCAGGCAGTCAAGGCAGCTGTCTTGAGTCAGATAATTTTCAGCTTCTTACATAAAGGGAACTAGTATAATATCTACTTTATGCCCACATCACTGTCATAACTCACGTGGTACTGTGGAGGGCTTCCAGAGCAGAATGCGAGCAGTGATTTCTAAAGCTCTGGCCCTGGTCAATCCTCTGCTTCTGTAATCCACTCCCTGTCCTGCATTTACAGGTACTTTCACCAACTTTCCTGGGCACAAAGTAATTGCTGTAGCTTTCAAATGCATCCTTTCACACCTGAAAGGGTATGGTGCAGACTGGGAACAAGGTTGCATTTCTGTTCAATGTCTCTTCTGATACAGCTACAGACAGAGAACTGTAGTCTGATGTCCTCCTTGGGCATTTTAATACCTTCACGGATAGAAAGTGACCTGTTTATTTCAGGAGGGTGCAATGTTCTTGTTGTGGTATATGATGGCATTAATATCTATCATTTGAAGTTCTAGTACCCATACCTAGCACTACTTTTAGGGAGAGACAAAACTGTTTACAGTGCTTTGATGAACCATCTTCCACAACAAGTCCACTTAAAAAAATACTGATGACAAAACTAATATTTTTGAGATGAGAATCTTCATGAAATATAAACCAAACACTGAAAATAGCTAGTGGTAATGGATCATCTATCACCCCTTCCAAAACTGTTTCCTTTTAATGAAATGGAATTTTGTGAGGGTTTCGGTGTCACACTGCTGGATGTCTCCTGTGGAAAAGGTCAATATCTAACAATACCAAATGTTATCACACAAACTAAGTCTTATGCCAGTATCAGAAACTTCCCTGCAGGTTACCAAAGAACAAGGTAGTTGATGTTTGGTTTGGGCACTAGATGGACTTCTTCAGAGGGCTACAGAGCATTTAAATAGCAGATTCTGTCTTTATGATGAAACTGGTTTTGAAGTACTTTAGTTTACAAGCCCCAGGTGTTTCTGAAGTGCAATTCAATGAGTATTTTACAGTTTCATAAGAGCCTCCTCTCTTTGTAAGAGAAAGGCAAGTAGATGACTGTTTCTATTTTCTCTTTTCCAGTTTTACTAACACTCTTGGTATAAAGGGTAACACAAGCAGTAGTCCTTTCTATGCAAAAATAATAATAGACTCTCTTCAAAGGACAATGTTAATCATTCCCTCTTCCGTTCCACTTAGCTACAGTGAAAAAATACAAAACTAAACATCTCCTCAATAATGGAAGAAAATAAAATTACATTTTCTGATCTCTTGTATTTTCTTTCCTCCAAAGCCTGTGCTGTGGTCAGTGTAATATATTGTGTGAAAACACAATGTACACACTCCACACACTTATGAAATGTCTGGTGAAATGGCTTTTTGATTTTTCAGGGCATAGGATGAATGTGCAGTGAATTCACAGTAAAAGCTCTATATAGGATCTCTTGATAGGTGTAACTTATTTTTATTTACAATTTCTATGGCTTCTAGTTTTTATTTTCTCTTTTCTCCTGCTGTCTGAATTCAATATGAAATAAATTTGCAATCCCACAATGCTGCTTCTACCTTTAAAAAAATGGACTGCAGCCAGTACCAGTTATGGGCAACTGTCCAAAATTACACACCAGCCACATAGTGCAAAGTAGATTTTGTTACCTTTGTAGCATTTAGCCAAAAATTTCTTTTTATTCTCTCCATTCCCTGGAGGAATGACCTCCTTGCCTGGGTTGCTCCCACCTAGTAAATGTGCTAATTATTATTACTTAGTTTCCTGATATGAATTGTGTTTAATCCTATGCCTGTTGAAGACCTGGACAGAGATTCACGCACATCATGTAATGTTTGGAAATGTAAAGCATAAGGGCTGATCTAGGTAGCATATGGCTCATGGTCCTTTAGCTCTTTGTTTTGATAGTGAACTTTAGGAGAATGGTATTCATTATTTTCTATTTCAGTGTATTAGAAATTTTTGTCCTAGTTTTGGAGAGATTCTAGAGCTTCCACAATTCTGACATCTTTAAACACAACTTCATCAGGGAAGCAGACAAGTCAGCAACACACAGCAACAGTAATGCTGCTGTTTCAGTAACAATGGGAAGTGTGTTTTGAGTCTATACCAACCTTGATCTTGTAAACATAAATAAATTCAACAAATGCAGTCTATTATTCCAACATATACTTAAAATGCAATGTATTGTATAATGTATTGTTTGAGTTAAAAAGAGCAAATAATTGCATTTAATGAATGATCACTGTGTTTAAAAATATTTTGAAAACAATATTTTTTAATACCAACTTCATGTAGCAGGGTAATTACAGAAGTGGGAACATCAAATAATCACTTTATGGTCAGAAACCTGGCAAAAATATTAAAATTATGTCTGCCTGACTCATTTTTCTTAACAGCTCAGTGACGCCCATGCCTCAGGTGCATGCCAGGAAACCTGTGTTTTGGGCAAATTGCATCCTAGTCTTCATGGCTGTAGGATCACCAGACTGCACTTTCAGCAGTGGCACCACTCAGAGTGTGCCCATTTCAAGCACTGTCCATTTGCCTCCCTTTTTAAGAGTGTCACCCTCCTCCTTCCCCCACCACAATCTCATCACTGCTTCACAGCTCTCTTCAGAGTCAGACTGTAATGACTTTAAAATAACTGCAATCCTGCTGTGTATGAATTAGAGCCAGATCTGTTCCCCTCACAGAGTCACAGTTGGGCTTCCCAAAGTGGGGCTGGAGGACCACTGGGGCAGCTGGCTACAGCCTGGGGCCATGAACCAGCTTTGTTGGCATCCCTCCACTGTCAGCTGCAGGCAGCTCATATCTCTTCTGTAGACACAAGCTTTGTTTTCAACAATTTAGTGTCCTTCTGAGTTTGAAATGTGAGAGAAATAAGCTTGATAATATATTTGAGGCAGGAAGTGGGCACCCGTAAAGTAATGGCTATTTTCTAAAGGACTCTTAATTCCTTTAAGGACCTCTGATTCCCTTTCTCACTGATTTCTCAATAGTTCAGAATTAAACCAAAACAAATCCATTCACATATTTCAATATACCAATAGAAGTTGCATAGGAATAAAGAAATTGTACATTAATCCAATGGTTTTCAAGTATGTATACAGACATAATAGACTAAGCAAGTAATTCTTCCTAGAAGAGATAATCAAAGGTCCCAATTTAAACAGTTCATTTTACAATAATCCTTTCTGTTTTGTCAGCCTAATACACCTATTAAAAATTTAATCTCTTCATTGTTTTAGTAATGTGAACCAGTATTCTACAAGTACTTGATTGATGGACATAGCCAAATGAAACAACGTGTTTGCTTGCCCTCACAGGGATTTTCAATAACTGTTTTCATTCTATGCCTTGAATAAAATAGTTTCTTTCCTCAACAAAACACGGGACAAACAAGAGAAATGTGATGCCTGTGTTTTTTTGCTCCCTTAATTTTCTGATATTGGCTTAGAAACCTTTCAATAGAAATAACTCCCAGTATATGCATAAATTGTTTACCATGCAGTGGTTTTGTTGAGTCTCCTAGGAGCTCTGCAAGGCAGGTTTGGGAAAAACAGTGCTATAAACCCCACAAATAACCCTGTTTTTGTAACTGAAAAACATGAACAATCATCCAAACAGTGGTCAATAGAAATAAGGTTTCAATCCAGAAGGCATAAAAGACTGAGTGGGAAACAAAGTGATGTTTCTTTCACGACCAATGACCTTTTATTTATGGCCAGCAGAGCACCAGCAATGGTGATGCAGGCCTGAGGAAGGACTGCAAGGGCTGTGCACTCCCAAGTGACACCACTTTGTCCATCAGCAGCTTTCACAGAACACACTGAAAAGAAGTAAATAGTGCCCTTGCTGTGGAGCCCATGCAGAAAGAGAACTGTTAGCCTTGCTTCTCTTTATAATGAAAGATGCAAACTTGGTCTTTTTGATTATTTTTCTTTTCTTTCAGCCTTGCAGGCAGTCAGACAGTCATGGAAGGAACTGAGCATCTCAATGACCACACTGTGGAAAGCAGATATTGGGCCTTTCCTGTGTAATGATTTGCACAATGATGCTTTCTAAGGAAAAAACAAAGGTTCCTTTCCCCCTTTTTTTTTTTTCTTAATTTTTTTTTCCCTGTCAGACAAGCCTTTCCAATGACATTTTTAGGAGTGTTGGTAACTTTTGAACTTTATACCAGCATTCACAGCATAGCCATTATTACCAAGGAGCATACTTTTAAAATAGGATCTTCTTCCCATGATATTTTTCTAATAGCAAATTTTGTAAAGATTTTGATTTATTATTTTTTTATTCATTAATTGAGAAGATTAATAGCAGAGCATTAAATACCATCATCTGATGAATGGAGAGAGCCCAATAAGCCATTCATGACTTAAACCAGGGTTCAGACCAATTTATAGACCCAGAGGACTGAAAGTCCCCTTTGTTCTGCACTGTCAGGCTAGAAGATGCATTGCCTTGACAAAACCAAAATTGCAGACATCCAGCATTTGCTGTCAAAAAGCTGCCTGCAATTAAGGTCTTTTGGCACCAACAGTGACAATAAGAGTAGAAACAGAAATATATTCAGTGAGCATGAAATGTAGTCAGGTATAATATTTCCTCACATTTTATATATTAGTATATATAAAATTAGAATTAGAATTCAGTTTCTAATTCAAAAGAATTAGATCAGCTTCTCCCAAGAAAAGTTCTTGAATATTATACTACTCTTTAATATTATATGTGGCTATTTGATACCATTTTTATCAGCTGTGCAAAATATATTAAATCACTAAATACTGCATTTTAATATGTGTACACACACATAGATTTATGCATAAATTTATATGAAAATAATCCTACTTAGACTTCAATAGATGGATTTTACTCAACTGCAGAAAAGTTACCAATCCATGGTCAAAAGATGCATTTTAGAAAAGATTTTTCTCAGTGTGAAAAGTGCACATTTAAAGTAGATATATATATTTAAAGGTAAGACACATCTATTATTACTGCTAATAGATTCTCTGTTATCTTTTAGTGGTGATGTAACATTACATGCCTGTCATCTGAATACAAAATTCTATCTTTTGCAGCGTTCTTAAAGTCATTGTAACTAAACCGAGCCAGTTTTAAGACATGCTTTCAATTCTCCCCTTTTCACAGGCTCTCCTTGTTACAGAAAATGCCCACAAAACCAGTAAAAAATCCCATTCAGGCCCATTAGGTAGCTGAGCAGACCAAAACCACTGATTGTTATTTAACAACTTTGCAGAGCTGATGCGTAAAATTAATAAATGATTTAATAGCTTATAGGAAAAAGTTAGAATGGTTGACTTCAGTTCCTAAAATTTTCATAACTGACTTTATGCTTTCTAGTAATGCTGAGCTTGTAATCCTATTAGTCAGCTCTCTTTTTCAAGGTACACTAATTTAAATGCTTTCATTCCTTTTCCTTGAATATGTGCATTCTGTGGGCACAGTGTCAGGTCCGTTCCTGTTGGTTTGTGTCCCTGTGCTCCTGCAGCTGGAGATGGCATTTCTGGGAAAGCAGGTGTGTGGCCAGAACATCCCCATGACTCAGTAATCCCTGGCTGCCAGAACCACCTCCTAGGACTTTTGGCTGCCAGTTGGCATTTTATTTAAATTTGCTATTCTTCTGTGAGGAAAAGACCCAAACCTTGCCAGGCTGGGCTGAAGATACCCCTGGATGAGCAGATCACACGGAAGGGAAGTGGATGTGGGCTGTATTAGAAAGGCTGTTTGGTTTCCACTTAGAATATTCACAGGCAAGTTTCAAAAACTACTGCAAGTGGGGATCAAATATTCCCAGAGATGAAAGGAGAGTAGTGAACAATTTGCTACAGGTCACTTTACTTCTGCATGGTCATACAGAGTAACTCCTGGAGGGTCATAGCACCAACCCTTGTGGTGAAATCAGTTATTTAAGGATTTCATTACTTATTATTTTAAAGGGGAATCTTTAAATCTATATAGCTCATTCCTTAAAATGAGAAGCCCATTTTAAGGGCTGTGGCTTTTAGAGCCTTGTCATATTTCTTTCACATACTTCTCATACAGTTAATGTTATGCTGCCTTTTTGTTGCATAGAAGGTGCACAAAAGCACTGATCATTATTTGAGTGAGAAATTAGAGAAATTATTAAAAATGTTTGTGCCACTACCATGGAGATAAAGTCAGTTAAATGGTCTTTTTTCAGAGTGGAAAGAGTCACAGAAAACTGACAGAAAGAAAAGAAATAAAATGACATTGTAGTAGCCATACTACAGATCTGTGCATAATAATTACCTAAACTAAAGCTTTAAAAATGCTGCATTCTTCAAAGTCTTCATGCATACAGAATGCACTATACAACAAGCAATACGGAGTCATAGAACCAAAATCTATTGTGCAGGGGACCTTCAGAGGAGATCTGGTTCGATCCTTTGCTCAAAACAAATCTAAATAGATCAGGTTGCAAGGAGCCACGTCCAGCTGTTTGAGCAGCTCATGGGACAGAGATTCTCTAACCTTGGTGGGAACCCTGTTGCAGTTTCACTTTTAAAGTTTAACACTTTCCTGCAGAGCAGCATCTGCAGCTTGCTCTGCTGCATGAGATCCCTTCAGAGATGGAAGATATCCTAGTTGCTCTTGCTGAATTTAATGAGATTCTGTTCAACCCATTTCTCCAGCCTGTCCAGGCCTCTGAAAGGAACCCCCTTCTCCAGTGTGTTCCCTGCTGCTCCCAGTTTGGGGCCATGCACATCCTTGCTGAGAGGGCACTCAACCCCTTCTCCCACTCACTGCTGGAGACATTAAATGACATTGATCCCACTGCTAATCCCTGAGGGACCCCACCATTGGTCACAGTGCTTTGCTTGTAGCACTGCAGCCAGTTTTTCACCCATCCCTATCTCATCCTTGTCCCATGAATTTTGTTTTAAGGACACCATGACAGACTGGGTCAAAGGACTTGCTGGAAAATAAATTATACAACGTCCACTGTTGTCCCCTTTACATGGCTGGCAACCTCATCTGAGGAGCCAATGCCCTTAGAAGCTGTAACTTTACCAAGAAGAAGCATATCATAAGTTTACTGCAATAAGTTGAGTTGTTAATGTTTCACTCGCATTCAATAAAAAGGAAAAAAATTGAATCTAACACAGAATAAATTCCTAGTAAGTTGAAAGTACTTTAGTACTACATGTCAGTGGCTTTGAGTATATAAAAGCTACAGAGAGGTTTGTAGTGAGAAACATCTCCCTGACTGAAGAGAGACAGAAACAGCATTTTATCAAATATAAAAGATAACCATGAGTCAATTAATTTCCCAGACTGTTATAATGGAGGTATTTCGCTACTAGTGTGCAAAAATTATTGAGTATTTTATTAAAAGGCAGATAGATAATGTCTCATTTATTTTCTGAGGATATGTAAATAGGAAACTCAGTAAAAAAACTCAACGTAAATCACTTTTACTCTTTGGAACTCATTCTGTAAAGTGCTGAGCAAACACTTATTGAATTAAATGTGCCTCAGTGAATAAAATTCTAATTAGAGTAATTGAGCTTTGATAACTGCTATGTCATTAAACATAGATTGGCCTTAAACTAATTGTATTTGCATTGTATTATGATTTCTATTAATTAATGCACTAATGTTTATATTCTGCAAACTCTTTTGAAGTAAATCATTAAAGTCTGTACCACTTAATCTGAAATGAAATGCACTTTGAATGCAAACCTGCCATGGCACTAGTAGAAATGGTTTTTTAAGGAATATGGTGCAGATTTCCCTGTCTGTGGTTAAGAACAGCAGAGGACAGGTGGCTCTGGCCTTTATGGACTCCCTTCCTCCTGGAGCTCTGTAGTACGAGGCAAGGCTGAGGCTTTGTGCCAGCTGCAGCAGTCCTGCAGTGCCCCCTAAGCTGCCTCCTCTCACTACAGCAGGACCACCTGCCAGCCCAAAGCAGTCCCAGGCAAAGAGGGGAGAGACTGCAGTGGTGCTGAGCACAGCCTGAGGAGCTCCTGATGCTCCTTTTGGGGTACTGGGGGTGCTGTGCAATCAGTGCTGACTCAGAACCCTCCTGATGTACAAGTCAGGAACTCCTCAGTGATGCCAGGTCCCACTGCCCTTAGCTAGGAAAATCCCCTGAACCAACAAACAAACAGCACAGTAACCCCCAAATGAGCCTAATGCAGTTTTAACCTGACAGGGAACCTGAGGCTGTGCACATTGGAGTGTTCAGAATATCTGTCAGCAACTGTTGTGAGAATTCCACGTTACACAGAAAACCTTATTGTGTAGAATTGTTCTGGCCTTATTCAATTTCAGTTCTATCAATAGATAATAGTCAACAAATCATTTCCTAAAGTCTACTTTCAGGAGCTGGCATTTCAAAATTCCAGTAGACTAAAATAAAATAATTGATTCATTAATTATAGTCAGCTGACCATTAATTTTATTTAATAAACCAAAACATCCAGTCCTCTGATTCATATGCATTGAATATGCAGTGGCTTCCTATAATTCTAGAACAGAAGGCAAGGATATGAAGATTACTTTTTCCTAAATAATTCTTAGCAGCTGGAATATCTGAAAGTCTATTTGCCAGACAACAGCACATCCGAGAGCTTACAATGCCTCACATACTGCAGGACAGGTCTCTCTGCTTCTGTACTGAACACTTGCTGGTGTTCAAGTATTTCTATTAAGTCTTTCAGGATAATTCCAATTTAATTAATTAACTGATACCACATCAGTACTGATATTTGGACTTCTAGAAACTGGGAGTCTCTCTTTTTGCCTAGATACCTACTGCATATGTTAACAATGTGAGCAGCTCTCTGTAAACTCAGACCAAAAATAATCCTCTGTGGAAGTGAGATTTATCTCCAGGGTTTGGATCAAAGCTGAATGTGAACTTCTCTGGAACTCAGGCCTTGCAGGGAGGTTTTGATTTATATTCACCTGATATTCTCAACCATGTGTGAGGAGATAAGGTTGGTTATTACTGTCACAAAATGATAAAACCAAAAGAAGGGAATCTTTTGAAAAATCAGTGCTTTACATTTTTAACTTTTAGATGGGAAAAATTCCAAACAATTAACATCTATTATTTATTTGCTATACTCATTTTACTTGCATAGTTTGATTTGCTGACTTTGGAGGTTTTTTTACACTTTTATAGTGAAGCTTCACTTATTCAAGCCACTACATAAAGTGGTGAAGAATGAGGCGCACCCATACCCCAGCTCCCTCTGACTTCATCCCCATTCCACTTTAGGAATGGAAGGAACTGTCTTGGAAAACCTCAGGGGAAGAGTAGAGGTGGACATTCTGCTTAGCAGGTCTGATGCCTTTAAGATCTGTTGAAGTCATAGTGCAATTTACTGCTCTGTGCTTGCACCTGTGTTCTTTCAGCATGAGTTGGACATACTGTAGACTTGACTTCCTACTTGACTTCCACAGATGTGAAAATCTAGGATGACAGAGTAAATCTCTTTTTGTTAGACAATATTTGCCTGTGTCTCTAGGAACCTCACTGGGTGAATTGCCAGATGTGTATTTGTGTATAGATGGAGTTAAAGTGGTGGAACCATCAAGTCTCCCAGCATTTTAGAAATTACATGTCCAGTGGTATCCTTATACCTACTGAGAACTCAGGTTGCCTTCATAACAAGAATTCCTCTTGTAGAATTAGGCTCTGCATTCCACTAGACAGCTTTAGATAATTGCATATTATTGGCTATTTTAAATGTAAAGCAACATATCCAAATATCATAATGTAGTTTAAGTGTAATAACTTACTTTTACTTTTTGTACTTTTGACATCTGGCAATTTTTTAAAGTGCTATTTGTCTAACACAGTGCCAAGAAACTCTTTTTCAAATGAATCCCTCTCCTATGCCAGAAACACAAAGTGTTGATTTAGTTCATTACAGTATGGATGTCTAAGTGACCCTTCATGTGTTCTTCAAATACGCAAATAGCATAATCCTTATACTTAAAGAAATATCTACATATCCTATTTCAAAATAGAAATGTATTCTTACTGCAGCCTCATGAAAAAAATCAAGTCTCCCTACAGTGCTCAGAATAAGAGCTCTGTTGTTTTTACACAATTGAAGCTGCAATTAAAGCGGTGCAGGAAAAACTGACAAACAGAGCTTACACACCATAGATGTAAAAATTTTTCACTTTTTCCTCAGGAACAAGGCTAAACACTATGTATACTTCCCACCTGACAGCAGAGACAAAATTAGTTATTGCCATTTGCAAAGTGGCCACAGTAGGGCAAAGGATTCTTAAAATTTACAAGGGGACTGCCTGAATGAAGGAATTCTGGGTGAAAAATGAAAACAGAACTCTACAGATGAGAGAATCAAGAGGAAAAGTGCTGCCTTGGTGTCCTGCCAGCCATCTCATTCCACAGTCACTTCTACAACCCTATGCAAAACCACAGGAATTCTGCTTTCTGGAGTATATAAGGATCTATTAGCTAGATGATCACATCTCTTCATAATAAATAAAAACTGTCTATTTTGAATGATAGTTTTAACAACAAAATGGGAAATGTAAATGGTCTAAACAATATTATACAAAGATTAAAGGTGACAGAAATATATTCAAGTTCAGCAGATTTTCTTGTGGTGAAAAAAACCTCTGTAGAATACTTTAAGTTCTGAATAAAATGTTTTGTGACAGAAATTTCCTACAAAGGAAAAATTGGAGGAGGCATGTTTCCAGTGTAGGGTGCATATATTTGACATACTGTAAAATTCACAAGTATTTAATTGTGTTAGTAAAATATATTCAGTGAGCTCCCTGTGGCTTTCAGCCAGTGTCTTGTCTGATTAGGTTATTTTGAGGTAAATGCTTCAAAGTCACAGGCAGCCTTTGCTAACTGGTTACAATCAGCCATACCTGGTGATTCTCAGTGACCTCCCTGGCTGGAACACTGCCTGGCTTTAGGACATGGAACCCTTTGGGCTCTGCTCATGCTGCAGATACCCCAGAGGAGTTTGTTCATTGCAAAGGACATGAGGATCCTACAGGTTGGGGGAGTCTCAGCTCCTGCCTCACCTTCGAAATTTGGCATTAATGAGAGAGGGGAAGCTATAGCTTGGCAAACAAAGCTAATTTGGAGGTAATTTGGTTCACAAGCTGGATCATCTGGTAAAAGCTAAATTTCATCCAACCTTTGGGCATTGCACTTCCTTTGTGCATGTCTAGGAGGAAACAAGAACATAACAGCTTATAAAGAAAGTCATGTTCTGCCCATAGATTTCCTGTCTTTTATTAAATGTGTCTTGAGTGGTGGATTCAGATAGATTGCTTTGTAAATGTAATTATTTTTTCCTATCAGTATTGGGAAAGGAAAGTAAGCAGGATTTATGAGACACTTTAGAAGAGGATTTGAAGCAGACCAATTAGCATATCAGTCTTAATTATAACATAAACTAGATAATATGAAATATTAATCTGTTGTTTTCAGACCAAAGAATCAATACACAGACTGGAAGTTAATTCTTTCCCCTTCACTTATGTCAAGAAATGAAGACAGCTTGATGTAGTTTTAGGATAGTTCTGGAATTTATCAATTAAATTAAAACTACCAAAATACTATTCCTCAAAAATAAAAGCAAGAAACTTCAAAACTAAGCACTTGACTGCTTTTTTAAATTGAATTTTTAAATATAATCTATTTTCCCCTTGCTTTTTCCAATGGTAAATAAAAAGCATAAATAATTTAATTGACAAATTAAATTAAGGAGAAGCAATTTGTGACAGATTTATGAATGCATATAATGGCTCTTAACAAAATATTGAGCAGCCATACTTCATTAAAACCCAGCTTTCCTACATGATCATTCAATGGACCATTCCAGAAATATTATTTGGGTTCTTTTACTTTTCTCATCCTGGATTTCCTTTTCTTTTTGACACCATGAAACCATATCCAGAAATCTCAGCTCTGCAGAAGATTCTGATTCAAATGGGGAAGCTGGCGCCCAAGGAAGATATTCTCCACACCTTAGCTCTTAGACTTGCAGCCAATTTTTTCCTCTAAGCTCAAGAATGAAACTCTTTTCACTGGAGCTTCTCCTGGGCACTGAATGCAAGTTTCAGTCCTTTGTCTCAAGGATTGTAAGACTTGAAGCTATGCCCCAGATTTGTTGTGGTGCTCTCCTGGCACACCAGTGGAGCAGGGAGCACCACCCTGCCTGTGTTACAGAGGGATTGTTCTCAATGTGCAGCAGAATTTTGCACAGAGAGCTCAATTTTCAGGTTTCTAAAAGACAGTGTGTAGACCAAGAACTGATATACAGGATTTCACTGTGGTTTACAGTGGCAGAGAAAGTGAAGCAGAATAATGCAGGCAAGCTGCCAAATAGGAAAGCAAAACTTTTCAGCATAGACAAAACCCCTAAACCTGCAACTCTACCAGTAAATGGAATGAACTAAGAATAATTTTCTGCCTTGAGGTCAGTGGGATGGCCAAACCCACACCCACCCAGCTCAATATTCTCACATCCCAGCCAGAGGGGCACGATCCAAGCTGCAGGTGGGGCAGTGGGTGGCCTGTGCTGTCCCCCAAGCCATGCTAAGACATGAGGTTGGTGCTGCTGCCCACGCCAGCTCTGTGCCAGCTGTGACCAGAAGAGTCACACTTGAGCAGAAAGGAAGTCCAAGCAGATTTTCACAACATATAAATTTTCATCTCTTCAAAATGTTGTGTGGAAATTTTTTCTAACCGTGGTAAATGGTGTCTCAGGGCACAGACACACAGGGGTCCAAACACCAGGGCCAGGGCCAGCACAGGCTCTGTTTGGGAGCAGCTGGTGCAGGCAGATTATTCTACCAACACCAGAAGGTTGTGTGGCTCCCACTGCCCCCTGGGGCTGGCTCAGGACAAGTCAGTCCACAGCACTGTGGGTGCTTCCTCCATCCTGCTCCATTATTCCCTGCTCCCATCCCGGTGCTGCAGCACAGCCTCTCTCAAGGTCAGCCATCCAGCCTCTGAAGCACTAAGGATTGGCATTTAAATAGCTTTTATTTCATTTTCAAGGCAACATTTTTTGCTTTTACTCTTTAAGTATCAGTTTCTTGAAAATGTCAGCGACAGTATCTGAGGAAAAATATAATCTTTTTTCCTCTTCCTGTCTCTCTGTCAGAGAACCATTTTTTTCTCTATTCTTTTCTTATACACGTTGGGGTTATTGGTTCATTTGTGCAGCCAATTTTGCAGAACTGTCCTTGGCATTCAGGGACAAATGATTCTTTCCAATCAGCAAAAGGGAGACAAACGAGATAATCCAATACTGCATTAGATTTGCAAGCAGTTCAAGGTCTTACATGGCTTAAAAATCTCTTCTGGTATTTTCAGAGATGTAGAGGTTTCTCAAAGAATTATATAGAACATTCTAAATTTGAAATAACAAGTTTTAAGTGTGGAGACAGGAGAGCACAGTCAGTATATGACTTTCTTTCAGATTCTGATGACCTTGTCACTGTAATTATGAGCAAACAGTCCATTATTGTTATGTATTTAAAAAGACAAAAATTCCCTCTACATTTCTTGAGTGCCAAACAGAGCTCGAAATTCTTTTATAAAGTACTTGGAAACACCTGTACTTGGAAGCAGTTCCAAATTCTGAGTTCAAGTTGTTGAAAGAAAATATGTCAGTAAATTTTCAAGTTACCAGCCTTGGGCCAAGATAGGTCTTAAAGAGAAAAAAAATCCCTAAAACAAACAAAGATGTAGATGCCATTACTGATGTACCAATAGATACAATCTTTTTTTTTTTTTTTTTCCCCATAGCAAAGAATTTCCCTCAATTGAGAGTGAAATACACCACTGAGTTAACATGAAAAGCAGAAGGAATTGCTTGGAAAAACATACAGGAGTAGGCCTGAAAGTGCCATCCTTTCTTTGCATTGGCTTTTGGTGCTCAGCATTTCACAAGGTTTGACCAGGACTAAATCAATCCCTTGCATGCAAATGCTTGCATTACATCAGTTAATAGATGCCATCCTTTAGCATGAAGGAAAGCCTGAAAAGAATTGATCATGTAGAGTGAGAGGGGAAAAAGCAGCTTAAACCCCAATCAGATCTTGAAATTAAATACTTTCTCCATCTCCTGCCTGCCTGTTAGTATCTCCCAAATTTTCTTTGAACTTCTGAACATAGATCAATTTAAAGGCAACACAAACAGAGGTGGCAGGCAGTGCCTGATCTTAACCTACTGGAGTAGCTGTAACTCACCAGGACAAAACTCCTCTTAATCTGGAATTTGGTGGGAAAAAGAAAAATTGTCACTGAGATGGCATTAGCTGCTGGCTTGTGCTGGTGGCCAGTGTAGGGTCAGTGCATCAGGGACCTCTAGAGGCAGCTACAGCTGGACCCCTTCCCCCGTGGCACACAAACTGTCCAGACACAAATCAAGCCCTCCCTGCCAAGATGCTGTGTAGTCCATGAGCCTTTGTCTACTACAGAAAGGTCCCCCTACCACACACACACTTTTATTTTAACACTTTAAAAATTAATTGTTGAACCTTCTAAATATTTTAAAGGCAAAAATATTAAAATGAAACAAATTAAAATAAAATATAAGGTGGGAGGTTTAACCTCCCCTTTTATGACTCCCTTTATGAATGAATCTTGCTCTTTTTCATACATTTATTGGCATAACATAAACCAACAAGGAAACGGCTTAAACAAATCTCAGCCTTCATACCAAGCATCTAGAATTCTGCCTGCAAAGCTGGATGCAACTGCTTTCATGGAAAAGAAGAAAATCATCTAAGTGGGTTTATGAAGATTCAGTTATTTTTGAGAATTACAGACAGAGGTGTGTAGTGATGAGATGTGTGGAAAAGTCTTCCACCTTTTCAGGACTGCATGTTTGAAAAACAAATATACATGTATGAAAATTTTCTGATTATTTGAATTACATATTTGAATGTTTTTACCAAAATCACTGAAATATTAGAATATAATAATTCTTTAGTACACATTGTGTGAGGTAGATGCACATTTCCATCATTATGAGGTCTTCATGATTACTTTCATTCCAATGGCCTGACGCCAACACTTCATGTTAGCTGTGTGTTTGAAGTTCCTTGTTAAAGGTAGACCTAAACTGGAATTCTTTTTCCAAGAAAGATTCATCCAACCTTCCATTTATGAATTAAAATAGATCTTTCCTTACCCCTTTCTCTTCTGAGTGACAGAAAATTCCTGTTTTTCCTCGTGAAGAGACTGGTGTCAGAGAAGTTTCTAAGGAAATAAAATGGTGAGCTGTAAAAAAAAAGATGCCTTGTGAAATAAAATTCATAGTCAAGAGAACAATACAGATCTCAGGTCTTCTGTACTACCCTTTTCAGGTGAAAATAAATCTTCTAGTACCAAAAATAAGATTTAGCTACAGATCCTGAAAAGAAATATGAAAATAAGGTTGCTTTCAAAAATCCATATTGCATTCTATGAAGTTACTTTGCAAGCACTTGAAAATGTGACTAATGTTTGAAAATTCCCACCCTTTTAATGAAAAATTACTTGTTTTAGGTTTTTCTAAATATTAGACATAATAAGGATTTACCTTTGTTTAAGAAGAGGGTCTAAAATACAAAGGACTACTTTTAGCTTGGCTTTCAAAAGCAAGCCCTTCAACTTTGAGATGCATCTTTCCCTCAGGCTCGGGATCAGGCTTGACTGCCAGTTTGGTAGCAGAAGTGTTTTTACTGAGGTTTCTATTGCTACCTTACTGCAAACAGCTGCCTTTCTATACATAAAGAGTTACAACTCTCTGCAAGGAGCAGTAAACCCTCAAAAGAGTGCATGAAAACTGTCTTTCTGAGCAGATTTGTGTTGGTGTGTATTCCTTTCATCTGGAGATACCTGGATCCAGCAGGATTTGTCTGCTGTATTGATCTCCAGTTTTGATCTCAAGAACCCCAGAGGTTAATCAGAGTTTATAATTCTAAACTATATCTTTTATTAGGCAAATCTAGAGTGAAAAACCCAACCTTTTGCACCTTCAATGTTTTGTTCAACCATCCAAGATCATGCCTAGGCTTTTAGCAGGCTCTCTGTTTCATCTGCTGATTCTGGAATTTGCTTCTTCCTTCGGTGAAATTATTTGTTTTCACCAAAACCCAAGTTTGGCAGTTACTTTATATCACCAAATCCCATTTAGCTCTCCATAAAAGGAATAAGTAACATAAGCTCTGCTGAAGATCCCATTCTGGTTCCTGGCTTTTTTATCATCTGGCTGTGACTGCAGGCAGCTCAGGGAGGCCACCTTCCTCAAAGGATTCCAAAACTTTGGCCTCCCCTGGGCACCAAGATACAGTTTGTGTTAATGGCTCCATATGTTACTAGAGATTAGTGTTGCTCAGCTGTATTGTATTGATGATCATTCTCAGAGCAGGCAAGCAGTAATTAATTGATTCCATCTGTATCTACATTGGGGCAGAATGTGATTTATAATGACCATTCCTACAAAGCAGCAGAGAGCATACGATTAACAAATCAGCCCTGATGGGCCACAGGGATGTGGAGAGACTGACACAAATTTCCAAAAGAACATTCATATGTACAAGTTAGGCTACTGTAGCTCGAAGTTTGAATCAGAACACACATGTAACCCTCACTATGCTATTCAGGTGTAAGAATCACTTCATGACAAAATGTGTCCAAATACAGAGTCGCTGAAAATAGTATCTGAAACTACTCTGGAGTAATTTTCAGTTAGAAGGTCACATCCCCTCAGAGAAGTGAAGCACCTTCTATCCACATTTACCATTTAATATTGAACCAGAGATTCTCTCCCTGTGACCCATTTTAGGAAACACAGAGTACAAGTATTACAGTGCATATATTGAAGTTGTCTTTCATTACTATTTTTGAAGTACTTACTCTGATAGGTTATTACAATTACATATTCATGAAAGAACAATGTAACTTTTTCTGACTGCCACAAAAGTTCCAGTATTTACTGTAAGGAAGGAAGTTCTAGAGATCAGAATTCAGACAGTTCAAAACATGGTCCCATAACTGTCATTATTGATGATCAGGGTTGTGATCCATATCACATAATGTTCTTATTTTGAAACATGCAGGTGATTCAAGGGCTTTATGCAATTTACAGTGTTTTGATGCATTGAATTCCCTGGATCAGAAATCTGCTAAGAAGAGCCAGGTGACAATTTGATGTTTGAACAGAAGTTACCTTTGTGAAGGCTCTGTCTTTTACACAGGCAAACAGAGCTCATTCTATTATTTACCACTATTTTGCAGTCCTGGTACAGGATAGGTGACTGTAGTATTTCAGTGTAGGCCTATCTATAATTAAAATAAACTTGCAAGTAATCTACTCTGACTGTGCTGTAGTAACAGCTGTCAGACTGAGCAGCACTTTGTAAATCACCTTCTGTTTAACGTGCAAGCGTTAGAGTTATTTCTAACTCTGCCATATAAACGTCACAAAAGATGTTTGGTGATTCACAGATGATAACAAAGAACATACTGTGGGACAGACAAAGAAAAGAAAGCAGATTTTTTTTTTTAGACAGAACCATTTGGAGTTCTTCACACTATTCCAGATCAGTCCTTAGGGTATCAGCATTGCCACTGGATTGGATTTCTACTCACTTTGCCTGAAACCCAGCTCTGCTGAAGCCAGCAAGAATTTTGCCTTGGTTTTTCCAAGGGTCAAACTTTCACTGACGGCTTTATGTGACAATTAATACATATTAATGCACAGAACAATAGAAAGAAAATGTAAGTCTGGTGGGTTTGCATCAAATACAATAATTCCCCAGGTTTATCTACCTCTGAACCATCATACACTGCTCATAGGAATGACTAAGTGACACATGTTATTTCACTAAATACATTGTAGATGACAGCAAAAAAATGGCCCAGGGGTTCCACCAGCCTGAGGGGAAAAAGGCTGGTTCTGGCAAACTCACCTGAAACAGTGCAAAGCAAATATTTCCAATTTGACAACTGAGATCTCTTTAATACCATGATTTTTACAAAGTTAGCAAAGATAAAAAAAGTTTGTCAGAATATCCTAGGAAAGAAAGTCCCACTCTGTTCAAAGCTTGATAAAACCACTTTTCCTCCTTTCAGCTTTTTGACCAGAGAAAGTATTTGCTCTGTGACACACATTGACACCGCTATGTAGAAAGCCAGCCTTTAAATATATAAGGTAATTCAGGACAGGTGTTTCCTCAAACTTTAAAGTTTTATGTCATGGCTCCATGATTTTATGTTGCTGATTGTCAGGAAAAGGAAATTACAAACATATTCAATTTTTAATCTAAAGGCCTTTGGTTATGGTCTTGTTCTTGGTGACCTTAAACCTTTCTCCTGACTGTGGCCTTTGCTTTGTGTTTAATGATCACCATATGCAGCTAAAACGTAATAATTTTTAAAGAACTGATAAGTTTAAAACTACTTTAGCCATTTTGAATTGATTGCTGGAGATTTAAGCTCTGATGAACAAGGAAAAGCTTTCTTCCTGGTTCCAGGGGGCTCCCTCCCCTTCAGCTGTTTGTGATATTTGATCAGTTGCCTCACTCAGGAACGACTGAACCTGTCAAAACCGGCAGAAATTAGATTTGCCCAGAAGTTTGTTCTACAATTTTGGCAATGAGCTGGATTAACTATGTCCATGGACCAAAATTTTTACTTGGGCTTTTAGGGAGAAAATCTTATGGACTGGTTTTCCCATACTCTGATAGTAAATATATCTGTGTGTGACCCCCCCCTCCCATTCAGAGTAAGTAACTCAACATCCTCAACCCCTAACCTGATAAGCTTTCTACCTGATAAAGCCCTAAAAGAGATAAAGCCCTATCAGCATCTGCTGCTTTTTCAGGTATGAAAGCTTTTCTAATGACAACTAAACCTGGTCAGCTCATGTGGAACAGTAAATAATTATTGCAGAGATGAGAAATTTCTGCTTATTGGTCAATTTCATACAACTGATCCTAGAGAGAACCATCATTTTAGTCTCCAGGTTCCTTGTCATGCTTTAGTCTTGTATAGCCTACAAAATTCAAAATGTACAGCAGGCCTACAGAGAGGGGTAAGGTAGTACAGCAAATGCAAAAGCAACAGAAAGAAGATTTTGTTTAAAGAAGTAAATATTAGTTTAAAATGTTTGTGACCAGTAGCACATGAATGTATGCACTACTTTAAACTCATCAAGGCTATAATATTTTGTCACAAGCACTGGAAACAATTGAAATTCCTAGTAATTGAATGAACTTAATTCTCTCAGGTTGACAGTGGTATTTTGACTGTAGTTACTCAAGATCACACTGTGGAAGATTCCAATGGCAAAAAAATACTTAAGCCAAAAATTGCAGGTGAAAACAAACTTGGTATGAGACCTACAATTCATTGACAGACATTAAAATTTTCTTTATGATTGTTATGTAACAGAAAAATCTACTGCTGCATCCAGACCTTTTGTTAAATTTCCTTTGACCTTCAGGAGCTTTTTCCATTTACCCTTCTGGTTTACTCCTGTTACGTAGCAGCTCCCAGAGAAGTCACATTACAATAAATTAGTCTTTTCAGAGTACCCCAAAAAAGTTGTACTAATACCTGGTTGCTGATACAAATCTATTCAGCTCATGTGGCATAAGTTGAATTGCTTGTTGGAATAATAGCTTGTTGTTGGCTTTGACCAGCATAACTACTGCTTAAAAACTGCATGCTCAAAAACCTCTCCTAAAGCAAGTAAAAGTCCCCTAGGCTTCATAAAGGTAGAAACAGTCAATCAGATCCTCATAAAGTAGCCCATCTAATTGTTATACTTATTTAAATTCTTCACACTCTTTCTTTGAAATGAAGAGAGCGTCCACGTATCCTTCACAGTTCATTAATCTTACCAGGATCCAGTGGCATATTAATCAAGGCTCCTGAAAGGAATGCTGGCTGCAGCTGACTGTAGTGCACACAAGTTGTCTCATTGCATTTCTTTGGAGAGGCACATTTATCCAGCACAGTATCCTTAAGGATTTAATTGCTAACTTAGGCATCCCCCCCATGTGCCAAAATAAAAACACAAAGGGTCTTTTGTCAAGAATTCTTTTGTTTACTGAAGGTAACTTTGTTCTTGAAGAAGAAAACCAAACCAAACTTAAAATTCTGTTACACTTTGTTACACTTCACCCAGGAGTTAATTTATACTCTCAGTGGGCTGGTGAAAAAGAGATGAGCTGGAGACACCTGCTGATCAGGTTTCTCACAATTAAAGAAAACAAAAATGACTGATAGAAAATAAAACTATTGGTACAGTTTGATAATTGAAGAGTGTCTACTAAAATATGCAACTTTGGAGTGTACCCTGGAGTTGACAGACTAACTATGATCTAGAGGTTCAGGAAGAATAATGATAACAGATGCTTTGGCTTTGCTTTCCACACTTTGACTGATGGCTGGAAATCAATACCACAGCTGCCCCAGGAGGTAATGCCATTGACTGGGTGCTCACTGCTTTTTCCATCTTCAGGCAACAGACTTTTGAAGTTGCATGTTATCAATCATACTTTAATCACTGTTTTGTGTTTTATCAAACAACAGATATTGACATTGGAGGTTTTGAATTTTTAATGGAGTTTTAATTCCTGAGAGTTCTCTGCGCTCATCATAACAACAGTACTTACAACTAGACTTTAAAGAAATCATAGTCATACTTTTAATTCTTGCAACAGCATGCTCCAGACTGTACCTACTTTACTGTTTTTCTTTGGTTTCAGAAGTGGCCCTTCCTTATCTCCTCTCCCTATCTGGAAAGTTTTACTTTGCTGCTGCATGCATCTTTCCCAAGACACCAAGTCAAGTCTTGAGCAAGTCCTGATACCAGGCATTCCTCAAACTGGTTTTCTACACATTAAGAGCACAGTTAATATGCTTATGTTAAAAAGACTTTTCCAGTGTCCTATAAATCCCAAACAACCAGTACAAGAAGTGCTATAGTTTTCTAGACTTTTCAGAATTAAATACAAGCGTAAAATTTAGAACCCACTTGGAAAGATAGATATTGTTTTGGCACAGGTGGGGCAGTACTAAACTACTAAAGTAAAAACAAATGCAAAATAAGGAAATACCCCACCAGAGGTGAATTTTGATGAGAGCTGCTTCTCTGACTTTAACCTTCCCTAAACTGCTACAGACTGAGGGAGCCCCACACCTGAGCCCTCCTCACCCTCCCCTCTGATTCACCTGGGGCTGTGGCTTTGAACAAGACTCAGCCAAAACCTCTTGAATGGGAGGACTATGGAGTCTGTAAGCAGTAATTAAACGAAGACAGAATTGGGCTTCCTCTCATTTTACTGAGATTTGAGAGATACTAGAAGTGAGTAGAGTCACAAAACTGAGATACAAGAGGATAAAAAGCAGTATAAAAGCCGTATGAAAACAAACCTGACGTGTAGAAATAAGGTAATATCCAAGGTGTTTGGGCTCTTATCTGATCTTTAGTCCTTATTCAAAGAACATTTTTCATTCACCAAAGGCTTCATACCTATATTCTGAGTAATGGGGATATTTAGAAATATCCCATGTAGAGAATTTATTCTTAAAAAAATCCATATTTTAAAAAATAGAGCATATATAGGTGCAATTCTTTTATAATGCCCCAATTTTTAAAGAATCTCTAGATTGATATCAGCAGGCATATGTTGGATTTTAAATATTTTCTGTGGTTTTCCCTTTAAGAAGAAAAAAAAAAGGGAAAAAAGTTTTTAATTTTAGTTCCTGTGCTGTTGGGATTAAAGCTTAACAGGTTCAAATGATGTGCATGCTGATGAAGGCTAGTTTATGGTAAGAATAACTGAACAGGTTTCCATGTTTAATATAACTGAAGAACAACTCCTTCCTTTTCAGCTCTTACTGAATAACTGTTCTTAAATCCAGTTCCTCTGGAAGGAGAATTAGTAGAGCAGGAGGCTGCAGCTGCTCTGAAAGGCAGCTCCTGGGCTGCATTAAACTTGGTTTGTTTGTAAAAAGACAAGTAACAGCATCCCTAACACTTTCCCCTATTCTGTGCTTTGCACCTTTAGCATACTGATGAGTGTATATACCTCACCTCTGGTAGATTTTGTAAGCACCAGGGAGTGCTATTCAGTAAATACAATAAAGCAGGTGCTGTCATCTTATTGCAGGGGTTCCATACTGTTGTCTCCTTATCACAAAAGTTTCATACCTTCTTGGTGTTTTCTCCTGGGCAGCTCCTCAGAGCACTGCCTCTTCCTTCCTCACAAAGCAGCCAACTGACTCCAGCTCCCTTCTCACCCAACCACCCCACACTTTTATAGCACTCTTCTTCTCATTGCTTACAGCTGTGGCCTGGTAAAGTCAGGCCTGCTCCTCATCTTTGATAATTGGCCCAGCTGCAACTCCTTAGGGGTGAGATTACTTTCTACACCATCTTTAGTTTCTTATATTCTATCACCCTACAAGCAGGAGTGCAGAGAATGTGGACAAGATCAACTCATGTTTTAGTTACATGAATGAATCACTGTTTTCTTGGTAGGGAATTGTTAATCAGAATTGTATTATAGAATTGTTTGGTGTTAAGCTGCACTGGTAAAGAAACAGACTTGTTTTACCTGCAGGACAGAAGGGATGGCTCAAGTAACCCTTTACTTGCCTAGCTTACATCTTTGAGGAGCTCTTACAGCCCTGGCACAGCTCTGCTGCTGCTCACCCTCCTGCTCAGGATTGTCCCTCCTCCTGCACCCTGCCTGATGAGGCAGACAGGAGAGAGAGGTGTCTGGCACCAAGGGAGGACGTGCTGTGCCCTTTCTCAGTGTCCCTGTAGGAGCTGTGTCCCCTGAGCCACAGCTGAACCCCAGCATTCCAGCCTCCCTGGCCCAGCCCTGCTCATGTCCCCTGGCTGGGGCTGTGCCTGTGGGAGCCCTGCAGTGACCCGGGGGGTTTGGGTCCAGCCCCTTCCAGCTTCACTCATCAGCCTAAAGAAAGGCTGGAAAACCTGGGGAGCAACACCATTGCTTTGAAATATTTATCCATTAAATGTGCATAGAGGGACTCTGTCAGCAAAACACTGTGTGGTATAAGGAAAGAAGACACTGTTTTCCAAGTCATGAATCATCTAATGAGTGTTGGCATTTAACTACTGGGAAATAACCAATCCCCCAATCAACAAAAAAAAAAGTAGAGAAATAGCAAATATTACTTAAAAATCACATCAGATTTAGGCATGTTGAACGAAGAAATCTGTGTCCATGTGCTACTGTAAGTATTTTGTTTACCTGTGTTGTTATATTTCTTTAGCACATGTTTTTCTGTTTATATGGCAATGCACTTGTAAACCAGAACATGGATTTTATCCAACTGCTGCATAGAGATTCCCATTAGTACATGCTATTTTTTAAAAAAATCTGTATTTCAACAGGATGAATTTTTGATGTGGCTAGCAGTGGATTCTCTCATATAACTTTTTTTTTTTCATTCATTACCTCCAGAGTTTTCTGCCTTTCAAGCCTGCGGTTTATTTGCAGTTACTAATTTTATCTGCTATAAAACCTACCCTTAGGTCCTCTGCACAACAAATGTCTTGGGGTAATAATAAAAACTAACCTGATTCCCTTATCTGAAATGTAAAATAATGATGTTGCTCTACTGTTGCCCACAAAAAAAAAGGAAAGAAAAATGAAGGTCAGTCTAATGGAAACAAATACTCAAGGAGATAAATGCTATGTTATGCTAAGGATTTAGTCACAGACAAACTCCAGTTGCTAACTATTAAAAACAAAAATGACTGAGAAAGTATTCCTAATATGCAGGCAGTGAAGTTTACTGTTTTTCTTCCCAGTTCTAAGAAAATAGTTTTGCTGGTTTTAGGTTTGTCCCTTGCTTTCAAGTATCAGACAAATCAAATGCAGGAACTTAGAACCCACACTCACTCTGAAACAAACATTGTTATATAGGCCTGGAGATAATAAATGCCTGTTTAGGAATTAGGACACCAGAAACTACTTGCCAGAGGTAAAATGATCTGCCACAGACAAGGGGGATTTAAACATGAGTTTAAATTACTCACAGAGAATGCCCTGGACTCTTGTTTCTGACTCTCTTTGTGTTGTCCAAACATGAACACTGGAACTCAAATAATAGTTGGTCTTGGCTCAACCTTGTACTGCCAGATATTTAAAAGCTTTTTTGTATCCTTACTGGCTCTTCTCCAGTTTAGAAAAATAATATTAGAAATATCTTAATTTCTAAATTGAAATTATAAAAATATTCTTTCCTCCTCAAAGAATCCTCTGGAATCTGACCTCAGCATATTTTGGCCAAGGTATCCTTTTATTTGGTACAAAGAACACCAACAGAGGAAGGATCTGCTCTTCCTGACAATACCAACAGAGGAAGGATCTGCTCTTCCTCACAATCAGGCTGACATGTTTCACAAACTGCAAACTGGTCGAAAGTGCACACAACTCAGACATTCTGGATCTTAGTATTGAATCTTTTGTGCTGTTTTATTTGAGGTGAGAAATGTTTTAGAAAATTATTAAGAAGTTGGATATCTATTCAGGAAGCTTTTCATCAGAGCATGCTTTTAGGTGGTTCTTCCATGGAACAGCCAAAGCTGGCAGTTGCTCACGGCAGCAAACTGGGACAAGGATGGAGTTGTGTTCCTTCTGTTCACTTTCCTACCCCAGAGCTCTGACAGCCAGGTGGGCTCTGCTCTCAACAGTGTGGAAAAGCTTTGACAAACTGATGTGTTGGCCAGAGCAGCCACCACAAAGAAAGCCTCTCCCTTCTCAGGGGAGAGGACCAAGACCATTAGAAGGAAGCGATGAGTGGGGGTTTGAAAGAGAATTTCCTGCTGGCCAGACTGGAGCTTCCCTGGTTCAGGCCACTCTGCAGTGCTCTGGGGCTTGTTGGGAGCAGTGGGCACTGGAAAACTCACCCTGTCATCAAAGACCACATGAGCTCTTTCTGGCAGTGGATTCCAAATGTGTGCAGGGAGACATGGGGCTCCATGTGCATCTCTGTCCCAGAGCAGGACTTTGGGATCTGACTGAGAGCAGCGGCTGGAGGAGGAGCCGTTTACAGCAGCCCAGTGCAATTCCCAGGAGAGGGAACTGCAGCAGTGGTGGGGATGGGAACCTGCTGTGGACATGTGGTCACAGCTGGTGCTATTAACTCAGCCTCCCAGCACAGCCTTTCTGGCTCCCTCTCTGGTACCAGACGCCACAGAGTAGGAGCAGACGTATTTCCTCCTGATGTCATTTCCAATTCTAATTTCACAGAGCTGCGAAGGGAGAATGTATCAGAGGCAGGCTCCTCCTGTTACCTCCCACCCCAATGAGTGGGTTGGCATGTCATCCTTCAGTTTCTTGGGAAGGAAAGAGGAGCATGCTGAAGATGTGCAATACTGGCTTTTGTATTTTAATTTTCTTTTCCATGTTATGCTTCTTGAATGTCTCCTGGGATCACCGAGTGATTAGCCACAAACTCTGGTTGATGATCCCTTTAAAAGCAGTTTGCTGTGCTCCTCTAGAAAACCAGACTATCCTTCAGGCAAAAGCAGCATATACAAAACATCATGTATTTGCAAAAAAAGTGCCTTTCAGTCTTTGAAGCTGCCTGTAATTACATATCCAGGGAATTGTTTGATGTTTACATTTTCAAGTATACGACTGCTTGTATTTAGTATAATATTTTTCATCTTTTCCCTTTTTTGTTTCAGTTTTTGTGGTCATAAATTAAATTACATTATGCTCCAAAAAGAATGAGGATTGAAAGCGAGTCACAGCAGCCCTGAAACAAGAGGCCAGTAACCAGGAAGGCACTTTTAGGTGGTGGCCATGTCCCCTGAGCCTTCCAGCTGGCTCACTCTAGCAGCTCCCATTCAGAAGAGAGCCTGGCTGTTTCCCATGATGTCTGATGCCCAAAGGGATCCACTGACTAGTCTGACATCCCTTCTTGGGGAGAATAACTGGCCAGCTGCCACAGTCTCTCCCCCCTGCAGCCAGACCAAATGTCTCCCGCTCAGTAAAGCTGGCTTTGGGCCCTTGGGTTAAATTCTTCTCTTGGATTTAGGAGCATGGATTCTAAAAACCTTAGTTGGTTTCAAAGGAGATATTAAGGATTTACACCAGTTTCCTTGTGATCAGAAGCCAAAGTGAAGTCTAGAGTACATAAAATAAATCCAGGCTTTTGGTCTAAATTTATAAGGTTGCTTTAGAAAGCCTTCAAACAAGATTTATCCTCTGGTCCAAAATACATTTCAGTTGACTTCATCCTTGTCAGCCATTGAACAACATCCTAAAAATCTTATTTTGCCCCTAACACAACATTTATTATTTACATAATATATGTGTATATGTGTAAACAGTACCATGGAAATAATTTCTACTATAAATTTACTGTCTTCTTAAAAAAAATTACTGTGGCTTTCTGACTACTCTTGAACTCATTTATTGCTCTCACAAACACTTTATAAAAATTTTAATAGAGCAATTTATACTCTTTAGGTTGGGAGTTTATTTTCTTCACACAAATAGACTGTTAATGCAACTTTATGGTTGCAGACATGAGCCCCAAATAATGGACTCTAGGAACAATGCACTGATGTCTGTGGTTTTTTTGTGTTTCTGCAGGCAGAATTATGTTGTTTAATTTTGAGCAATATTTTTTGTACATTTTGGTTGCTGGTATCTTGGACATTTGAATTAGAGAAGCTTAATGATGCTTATGACAATTACAGCCTTTAAATACTTAAAATATTCTTTAACTATTTTCATGTATTGTCTGGAACAATTCCTGCTTTTTAAATCAGATGCCTTAATGGGTGGTCAGCACCTGTGCTGTCTTGTGCTGTGGTGGCCATCAGCTGCTTGGGACAGCATTTAGGACTCCTGGACATTTTTGAAGAGATGCTATTGGTGTGTTAGTGGATTTGTCTCTTGTTAGGGTTGTTTAATTCTGCCTTGTGAGTGTGTTCTCAAGTGCCAGCACTGAGAAACTTCTACCACGTGAGTTATGTTTTCCCTACTCTACTTCAGGAGACTTATTTTCAGCTAGAGAAGGCTTTAGGCAGAGTTGAGCTCAGGAAAAAGGTGGGAAAAAGGCACAGGAAGTGCCAGTGGGGATGGAGAAAAGTGGGAACTTGAGGGAAGGAAACTAATTTGGGAGACATTACTGGGAAGGGGAAAGGCAGCCCAGAGGAACATGGAGAAAGGTGAGGTCTGTGTTAAAGTGAAGGACTCTAAATTGGATTCCTGGAAAGTGAGCTGACAGAAATAGAATAGAACTGGATAAGGAGGCAGAACCCATGGAAGCAAGTTTTGGGAGGGACAGGGCAAGCCTTGGAAGTGGTTTCTAGGAGGACTTGCTGCAGTACCTTTCCACGGATTGCAGTGAGCCTTACTTACCTGTAATGCTCTGGAGAGTCCTTCTTGAAGAGGGAAAAGTCCTCTCTGGAGAGTGGAAACACTCTCCAGAGTGTTTCCAGGCTGGCAGGCAGTGCTCACAGTGGCCCTTGGCACACGTGGGCACAGCCTGTCCTGTGCATGGCCTTGTGCCTGTCCTGCTTGTTTCAGTGCTCCCCAGCCTGGCCTTCCTCCACCAAGGTGGAATCTGCTCCAAACCTTCCCAGTGGTCTCAGAACTGGACTCCTGAGGGAAGGTCTCAGCAGGAAAGGTAAGAGGCAAAGAAGGTTACTGAACACAACAGCCTTTTCCATGTCCTTTGTCACCAGGGCCCCAGCCCCATTCGGTGCTGATGTAGTGTAGAAGCCTTTCTGGTAACTCTTCATGTAGCTCATCAGATTGAGCTCTAGGTGAGCTTTGGCTCTCCTAACCCCAGCCCTCCAACCTTGGACAGAATCTCTTTGGGTCAGCTGTCTCTGCTTCCATTTCTTGCCCGCCTCTCCTTTGTGGTTGTGTTTATCAGGAGCTCCTTGACCATCAATGTATGCCTCCTGCTGCCTTTGCTTGCTTTTCTGCTCACAGCAGACCATCCTTGAATTTGGAGCTTGTGATCTTTGAAAATGAGGCAGAGGAGTTACTGGAAAAGAAAACAGATCCTAAATGTTAAATGCTGCCTCAGAAAAATCACATTTTATAGCTCTGCATCTGTCAAAGGTCTCCTGTCCTTCTCTCATTAAGTGAGGCACTTTAACCAGATTTTTCATTGCCATTCATTTATTTTTTAGGTGTCTGTCCTGACCTGAAGTTCAGATTGACAGAAATGCTGAGCACTATTTATTGCAACTGAGATGAATAATTTGTAATTTGAACATTAAAAGATATTTTGTTTCAAGCACCACATTCAGAGTATCTCAGCACACCTTCACGTTGAAGGATACTTTTGACCTTAATCTCTGTGTACCTCAATTAAATGCCATCCCTTATCTCACAAGAGTTTGTGAAGTTAAATTAATTAGTCATTGTGAAGCCCTCAGAGACATCAGTGATAAATGAGACAGAAAAGTCTATGCAGGAACTATTGCTCTTCTGAGACAGTTTGAACAGTGAGAAATAAACAAGACTGGTGCCACACACAGCATAGAAAGTGTGTCAGAAGGTGCTGAGGTCTCTGTGGGAGCTGTTCACCCTTGGCACTTAGGAAGGCCAGAGTCCTATGGAAAAGTGCTGAGAGATTATGGAAAGTGTATGCATAAGGAATACAAATGCAGCTAGGCAGATCATTTTAAATGTTGGCATTTCCCAATTTTTAAATGATGATTTTGCAAACTTTGAAGAATTTCTACACATAGTTATGGCACTGTATTCAATACCTCAGCAGAACAGGTGGTGACATCAGAAAGGTTTGTTGTATGTCACAGCCCTTCAGTTTCTCTTTAATTTGTGACTCATATTTTCCTTAGTATGCTCTCATAATTAACATTCAGAAGGTTTCTCACTAATGAAACTACAAGAGTGTCTCTGCTAGAATAAGAAATGGTCTCATTAGGAGTAACATGTTTCTTAGACACAATACTGAACTCACTCTATAGTTAATTATCTGTGTTTTTCTCTGAAGTGAAATATATATCTTAAATGATCTGTAATCACACATTTCACTCAGTGCATATCTTGATTACTGACAAAAGACATGATGGAAAACATCTATATTGCAAGGAAAAATTCCCATTTTCATTAACATAATCGAACAGGCTTTCTATAAAATTATGGTAGTGAAACCACTGCACCTTTGTCAGATATTTTGTTATTTTCCTTTATTTTCACAAGTTTAGAGCTGGCTATAAGCCTAAACTAGAAAATTAAAATGTGAACACTCTCTTCTGTTATCTTTCCAAAAATCGGATTTTCTAGTGCCAACTTTTGAAGTTCCAACCACACAAAGTTATCTGCTTCCTGAAAGATGGAACATGCCCTTCTGATCCAGTACTTGCCATTCAGACAGCAAAGAATTTTTGCTTCTATTCACTTCAAAGAGATTTAAAATTAATGAACTTCACAACTGAGAATACAAGATATTTGAAATTTTGCTGTGGTTAAAACCCAGCTGAAACCATGGAGTCAGCATGTTTTTACAGAAAGCTGAGGCTGAAACAAATGGGATGAGACAGTTCCCACATGCTGCTGGACCTTTGGCACTTGTCCTGTTCATCAAAACGTGTCTGACACTGCTGTGAGCTTGTTCCACAACCAACCTGCCCTGCTAACTAGAAAGCTGCCTCTAATCTATCTGTTGGCACAACTGGTTTAGTGCTGTCCCCTCTTCCTCTGTGCTATTTACTTTGTGGTATATTTTCCAAGAGGAATTGGACCAACTCTCAGCTTTCTTTTGTGGAGCCTAAACTGTTAACCTCTCACAGTCAGACTGTGTGCCTGTTCTTTTGGGAATGCCCTCTCTGCATGTCCCCTGTTTTGAATTCAAGATTTTGACATGGATTTCCACAATAGTGTGGTGAAAGTCTTTCAAATACTTCTCATAGCAACACTGATATTTCCACTTTTCCAGCTGTTAAGCACTTCATCTGTACTTGGAAGCACTCTACTACCTAATAAAAGGTATGTTTTCAACAACAGTGGCATGTGAGGGTTTACAGGTATCCTAAATTTGACACATCTTTTTGCTCATCTGCTACTCCAGCAGAGAAGAGGACACTGGGATACCCTAAAGCAAAGCTTTCAGGGACACAAACTGTAGGAAGTGAAACTCTCAAACACACCTAAATTCTTCTCACCAGAGTCAAAGCAACTCATTCTTTATTGCATAAAGATCAGGAAAGAAGAAGACATGTTCAGATAACCTATAGGAATATTCTGTAATATTTAAAATCCCTCTGAAAATTTATACTTAGTGCTTAGTAGTGGTAAGGGCAAAATTTTAGAAATGAGCCTACAGAAAGCCAGGCTATCACTGCCAAATGCATGGGATGGGAACAGGATTTATGTTCCATTGCTTCTGTTCAATTTTGGGACATCAGGAACACACAGCTCCCCAGGCAGCCTGGCCATGGCCCAGCACCCAGTGCCCGCCAGCACTGCCCCCTGCCCTGCTGGCAGAGGCCCTGGGTGGGGGCTCTGTGAGCTCCTGGTGCCTGAGGAGGCTGAAATACTGACTGCACCCTTTCCCTGCCACCTGGCAGTCGCCACCAGGGGAGGTTTACTCTTTTCTGTCATTTACACACTGAAGTCTATTGTTCGGAATTATGACAACTGTCAATTTCCACATAATTAAAGAGGGCTCGATGTAGCAGAAAAAATGAATGTTTGCACTTGTGTTCACTCGTCTCTGCCCCCTCCTGAGAAGTGAATATTTAATTTCACCACATTCTTTATGAGAGAAAAAGTGGCACTCAGAGGCAGCTGGATTCTGAACCTTCAAATTTAGCATGAAAGTATGAAAAATTTTTTTTCATTAAAGACAATAAATATCTACTTGATGTGTTGGGCACTTCATAGTCTGAAACATTGTTAAAAATCTAACCAACCACGGAAGGTTTCACGAGGAATCTGTATATATGGTGTGCTTCAGTTGATGACAGAAATAAATCTTTTACATACAATGTCAAAGGCAGAATTCTGCAGCCTACACAGGCACAATGAAAAGCAGGATGATCCTGGATGACATTTTCAAGTCTGTACCACTGTTCAGGATTACACAATCATTCATTTGACTTACGAATTACTGAGAGGTGCAGAGATGAGAGGACCAAGGAAAGGGATGAGGTCTGGTTTATTAAAAGTACCAAAATATTGTCTGAAAAGGCCATACAATTAAGAGAACCAGAGAACAGTGAATTTAGTGAAAAACTGATTGGTTTTTACAAGCCCCATATGTCCCTTTTAACAGCTGTGAGAACCAATTTTCCTTTGTGGGGTCTTTTAAGAATTTTTAATGAATGGTTACCATTATTTTTATTCATGACAAAAAACTACAAATCTTGTGGGCAGCAAGGGCACATTCCTGTCTTTGGGAAAGAAATCTAAATGTTCACACATTTCTTTCAAGGGAAAAACCCAACCCTCCTTTGCAAAAACATTTTGTTGCTGTCAGCAGGTGAATTTCGTTGAAGTCAGTGATGATTTTGCAGAAGTACTTTTTAGTTTGGTCAGTGCCATCTGTCAGGGAGTGATGGGCAGCTGTGGATGCTGGAGAACATGGACTGGGCACTGCCATGCTGTGGGGGTGGCCCCATGGCAGCCCAGGAGGACACACTGCTGGCCTTCCTCCCAGGGGTGCAGGAGCAGGATTTGGTTGTGTGAGATGATCAGAGGGAAGGTTTGGTTTGTTGTCTCAATCCAGTGTCAAAGTGCAGAACTCTCCCAGATGGTGCCAATCCTGCAGTGTGTACCTCAATATCCCTTTCTCAGTTCCCAGTCTTTTTACCAGCCACTTCCTCTGCCCTGGTCTCCTCCACAACACTCATCTAAGCACTTCTTTCCCCATTGCTCCCAGTTTTGCTACATCCATCCCAAATGTGTCAGTTCTGATACCCTTACCTGTGTTTTTTGTGGTCTTAGTGATGCAGTTACCTTGGTGCCTTGCAAGATGTTACTCCCCCAAAGGTCTGCAGAACACCTCCCTGATTATCTGTGAAGTTGGGCCTTCTGTTCCATTTCTCACAAAAACTCCCCCTTCACCACCTGTGAAACCCAGCCCTCCTGCATGCTGCTATCTGTAACTTTAGTCATTTTCTCACTTTCTTATCAGTCATGTTCAGCACTTTCTCATGTAATGTCCAGTAATTTTCCACATCTTGTTCCCTTGCCTAAGCCCAGGCTTAGTCAGTGACCCAGTTATTTTGGGGTTGGTACCCCAAAATAGGTTTTCCATATTCCTTTTTCCAATCTTTCACTCAATCCAGATTGATCCTCTTCATTTTCAAATCCCATTGCATTATTCTACAAGCTTCTTCCTTACTTACCTTTCCTCCTGCTCAGCTGATCCACTTGTTCCATTGCTTAGGGATGTTACAGGATGAATATTTCTTCCTCTTTACCTCCTCCTATCTGTCTGTTATAATCTAAAGACACTTTCTGGCCTGAAAGAAGTGGAGCCAACTACAAAGACTCCAGCAAAGAGAGGAGTCCTACTGCCATGGGGAAGCAAATGCAAGTGCAGATCTCAAGAGCAGTGACATAGCCCAAGCCCTGCCTAGTGCCCCTGCTGTCTGTTCTTGAGGACAAAAGTACAGTCTCTGAGGCAGGGGAAGAGATTATATTGATTTTAGATTAAAATTCAGGTGTCCATCGCCTGAAAGCACTTTGAACCCCCCTTTTTTCCCCATAAATTTCTAAAATTCATGTCTCTTCAGAGGATTTTGAGTTAGGAATCCAAAATGTACATACCCAAAATCACTTGAGCTTTAAAGATTTTGTTAATAACAGTGAAGTGTTACAGACTATTCTCATGTACTCCCAGCCCAGTGCAGGACTGGGACACCACAGCACTCCACAGTCCAGCTTTTTGTCACTTTGTATTTACTGTCAAAGCTGGATCCAACCAGAGCTGCAAGCCTGTGCTGTGCTGAGCTGAACAAAGCACTCCAGCAGCAAGGAGAGGATCTGCAGAGTAGGAGGAGGCAGCACAATGTGCTTGGAAGTAGATGTCATCCTGATGGGACCACTTGGGTAATTAAAGTGAGCAGGGAAGCTGAAGTGATAATATAGGCATCAGGATGACTCCAGTGAATCTGAGATTGTTATATTGTGTTGGGATCCATCTTGCAATTTTCTCCTTTTCAGTGCTCCCTCTCCAATTTATACAGAGTAAGAAAGATTTGAGAAATTAATTATTCAGTTTTCATTAATTTCTTTGGCTAAAAGTGCACAGCTTGAAAGAAAAAAATTGTAACTTTTGGATTGTCTGTAATGTTGTGGGTTTTGATGATTCATAACTTTGAGTTGGTTCCATACAACTTAAATCTCAACATTTCATGTACAACCACATATTTCATTCCTCCACCCTGCACAAAAATTATTTTCTTGTTTTTTCAGCAACCAGTGCAATTTTTTCCCATTAGCTGTGGATTTACCACTGCAGCACATACTTATGGATTGTCAAAGTGGAGTAGCCATGGGATGGTTCTGCCTCTTATTTAGAGGAGGTTGCATCCTCCTCTGTCATTAATTATCCTCTGTCATTAATTATCCAGAGCTACGAGAACATCCCCTTTTTAACTGCAGTGTTAAATTTTGTTGTATTCTGAGCAAAACCACATTAACACCCCCACTCAAAATGCAAAGTAATGATGCTCTCTCTTAAATGTGCTTGGAATTTCACTACCATGAACTTTATAACAGTTAGGATCTCTTATTACTCTCCTTTATTTACATTGGGCTGGGAGATAAAAATGGAATTGAAAAAGAAGAATAAAATAATTTTTATCATCTTATCTTCAGAGTCACAAGCCCAAATCTGCCTCTCAGTTCTCTCAGCCTGCACAAGAGAACATGGCTGGTATAGGAAGGGAAATCTGATCAGGAGGGCTTCAACATGAGCAAATCCAGAGGCACATAAGGCTTTCAGACTTCATGACAACACAGTGATCTGAGACACCTTTCATGGGGGTAACCATGGCATGATAATGGGGATAGTTGTAGCTTTGCCTGCAGCAATTCTGTTTCTTGTCTGAAGTCAGCTGAAAGCTAGATCAGGAAACTCCAAAAAGTGCTTCATTGGTGGGCGGGAAAGCTGACATTAGCATCGAGTTAGGGGCCTTGGATGAAACAATCTGCCACCAGAGGTTACAGCGGCCAGGAAGCTTTGATGTAGCTGGAGCAGGGATCCTTTGTTTTCTGTTTGTAAAAAGCTCCCCTGTGGAGTTTTTGTTTGGATTGTTAAAATCTGTTTAACTCAAAGAGCTGACAATAAGCACTTGGGAGCAAAACTGTCTCTTTGAAAGTCTTTTTGCTGTTCAACCACATTGGCCAGCCCTGCCAATTTATAGCTCTGTTGGCTCACATAGCTCTGTTGGCTCACATGGCTCTGAAGGCTGCTTAAGAAAACAATTAAGCTTCATTGAACACTCTGAGCACCCCAGTGGCAAAATGTGCGCTTTTTCTATGGCCTAGAAGATACCCAGAACAAAAACATGTTTTATAGTCACTGTTTCCCAAGCCATGGCATTAGGCAGCTTGAGGTTCCTGGATTTAGTAGTCAAGGGCAACACGTACTTAGCGAGGACTTAATTTCAGGTGTGCAGGATCCTGAACTAAGAGCAAAGCAATTAGAGCAAGTATTAAAGATTGGTGTCATTTTACACTTGGTGTTCCTTGAGGAAGGCCATGCCTGCTCAATGCCTAATACAGTCTGTTTTGATCTCTGATCAAGGTTGTTACACCCCCACAGCAACTGATTTGATGATCAGCGTTACTCATTATTTCCAAAATAAACTCTGTTGTCCCTGCCTCATGTTCACAGCCAATGAAGGCTGCCTCTTTCTTTTGCCAGGGCCTATATGATGGGCACAGATCACTGGGTCACCACTGGCTGCCTCTTGTGCCTTTAAACCTGAAGCAGGAGAAGGTTTAGATGCAGCACAGCAGCCAGAGAATATGTGGTAAAGGGGTCAGTGAAATCCAGGTGCCCTGTGTGGTGGATACCTGCATGCCATGTCAGCTGCTCTCACACTGGGCACCTCCAGCGTAGGACTCAACCTACAAGCACATGTTTGTGCCATCCCCTTCCTGCCTAAGGCAGCCTTAGAGAATAAGACTTGGAAGTCTGTACAAAGCAGAAAAATTGTGCTCCAGGCGTATGCCGCAGTGTTTATTATCCAAACATACTAGATTAAAATAGTCCACAGTTGTTCTAGGTTCAATATAACAATACTAATGATACAGAATTAAAAGATGGTATCAAAAGTTTACTGCTTGTTCTATTCTGAAAAGTCTTCTGGGAAACTGGTGAAATTTCACCTCTGTAAAACCAAAACAAGATAAGGTCTATGAGAGCACCTGATTTTACATAGGAAAACGTCTTTGGAAGAAAAGAAGCCAAACTTTGACAAATTTTTCAACCATTTCTAAACAACACGAATTTAACAAATTCAATCTCTGCTTGATTTTAGGCTGGCTTTTTCTCTCAGCCTGAGACATGTAGTTTAGTACCATTGCAGCCTCTTCTCCACACTCTTCCCTGCTCCAATTTACTCAGGGTGCCACAGCTAGAAAGAATGTAAAGAATGAGTAGTATCTCCTGCTTGCCTTTGTACTTGGGCCACTTTTCCTCTATCATCACTAGCAGAAAGAAGTGACTGAGAGTGAACTTTCTATGCACAGGGCCCCTTGCCTGTGCTCAAGTTCCTGTACAGGTTTGTGAGCAGCACTGACTGCATTTACTCACCTCATGGTTAAAGAACCTGTACCCACTGCAGAAGACACTGGATGGAAAGTCACTACATAGCAGTTGTTTGAAAAAGAAATAAAGAAGGAATTTTGCTTAATAATTTTATACTGCTTTTATCTACCAAGAATGGCAGCACTTTTTGGAACATTTGGAGAAGGCAGGAGGTGTTTTGTGGGAAGTAGTAATGAAAAATTCATGAAGGATTAAAAATAGTTGGGTTTTTTTGGGTTTAATTCAGATTCTCTTTATATTTCCCTTAGTTTCCTTCCCTATTTTTATTGAATATAAACAAAGAACTTGTTCTAAAAAAGTTAGATGAATGGGAATGAACTAGAGTGAGATAAGATATAAATCCATTAATTCCTGAAGTAGGTGGTTAAACTCTAGACCCTATATCTGTACCCAAGTGTTGAAGTGGTGTGGTTTGTTCAGATGTTCAGACCATCCACAGGTTTATCCACAGTTACAAGGAAGGATTTGTAGGTGACAAATTCCCTGACAATCTGTCTATTTTCACTTTTCACCTGAGGAATGATGGCCTGAGACAGTGCAGTTGCATTTAGCTTTATGTGAGCCTTTCACCAAGCCTACACGCCTCTTTCACACTGCTCGAATAAAGTGTTCCTATAACACAGGGCTGTGGAGGCTATAGGGAAAGAGATGGAGAAATTCAAGAACAGAGATAATTGATGTTATTCTGAATCATGTTATCTGGAAGATCTCTTCAACTGTAGCCTACTAGATGATACCAAGAGGAGCAGTTAAAGTGCCAATCTCTAGTGCAGGCACCACGACACACTCTTAGAATTATTCCTCCCAATTTACTCAGACAATCCCAAGCCTTCAGAAAAACTGCAGAAATGAGGTAGCAAGGGAATGGAGAACACATTGCCATTCCTAGGAGGTGTGTAAAGCCCCTGAAAGAAGAGTGTCAATCCCTGCTGAGCCAGGTTTACATAATGCCAGAGCACAGGGTGACAGGAAGGTGTTTGAGGACTAATTTCCAAACTGGAAATTCCTAGTCTTTCTTGGACTATACCTGGCTTTCTGCATCACACCCACTGTGGTTAGGTTTTAGAGGTAAGCAAATATGCCATGTCTTTTCCTAGTTTTCTTTTACTAAACTCAAGTTATATTTGGTCACACTGACCCAAGCAAAAACTAGGTATTTGATAATTCCCTATGAATTTGAGGTTAAAAGCCTACCTTCAATTACTATTTCCCCAGTAACATGTTCAAGGATTTTTACAGAAAGCTGCAAACCCCTCCCCCCAACTAAGGTTACTCTTTCAACCTCTGAATTTCAGAAAAGTTTCAGGGTTAATATTATTTTTGCTTGTTTTCTTTTTCCCACTATAAATACGATGAGCAGAAAGATGTTGCCATGGTGAGATTTTATAACGTACTTAAAAGCACTTGTTAGAGTTATGTACCACAGAGCCACCTTCACTTATGTGTGAATTGTAAAGACACATGAAAAACCACCCCAAAGCAGCAGAGTCTACTGTCTCAGATATCTATTTGCAATACTTACTTAAAGCACAGATGTCACAAACGTTTTAGCAGCCACTATATTATTTGGAAACCTATTCCTTCACAGTGAGAAACGGGGAAAATGGTTGAACCAAATGAATACACCTTACACTTAAATTGTCATCATTATCTGTAGTCCAGCTTTGTAGTAAGCTGAATGAGAAATTACAAATTAAAATTGACAGAGTTTTTGCAATCTAAGTTGCCCATTCCTAAGCCATGTGCTGGAGGAATGTTTGCACAGAGCCATGTGAGATGCTTTGAGCACTATTTTGCTGCTGCAAAAGGCAGAGCTCTGACAAGTTACTGAGCTATAGCATCACAGATCCTTCTCCCAGGACAGCAGGAGCCTGGGGGCCTGGGCTGCACTTCAGCTAAGTCTGTGCTGCTCTGAAAATAGCAGGCTCTGGAGCAGACACGGCACACCAGGCTCTGTCTCCTGCCCATTTGACTTTCTTACTGACATCTGGAAGCAAACCTGTGGGCACTGTGCCCAGGCACTGCTGGTGGCTTCCTTGTTCTCTTGGCATGCTCAAACACTTCCCTCAAGTCTGAACCTGAAGGTTCACTGTCTGCTTAGCTTTTAAGTCTGAGAAAATTTTGGGACTCATCTTAAATAGATAACATGGGCTTGTGCTCTGGAATTTCTCCAAGAACTTTAGAGCGCTTAAACCTCTGGTATACCTGCAGCATGTCCATAGTGCTGCTTTGTCTGGGATAGAGCTGAATGGCTCCCACCAGAGAAGACAAACTTTAATTAACATCTCTTTTAAACAGGCATTTTAAGCAGACATGGGAATGCTTTCTCACTAACCCCAGAAAGAAATGTAACCCAACCTGAGCACATCACTAGCTAAAATGGAATGTCAACCAGTCTGAGTCCAGCTGGGGAAGGGGAAACAAAGCTCAAAACAGTCTTTTCAGAGCTGGATACAGTTATGGGCTGAAGAAGGCCATGCAATTGCTTGCTTGTTATGTTCATGCTAATGCGTGCCAAGCAGTGCTGTGGGAAAGAATTAATTCCCTGAATTTCCAAAGAAGTCCCTCTTCTAAGGTTATGGACTCAGTTGTGCATCCACGTCAGCAGCTCTTGCATAGGGTACCTTCATCTGGGATTGTGCATAGGCCAGAGCAGGAGTCACATTGATTCCCTTCCTTTCACCAGCAATAACTCTTGGCTCCACATTGTCACCAAGAGTCAGCCAGCTCGAAATATCCAAGTACTGAAGGAAAATCCCTGCAGAACCCACAGCCATTCACTGTCAGAATCAGGGACTTCAAAAGCTCCAGCAGAATTCTGGACATTTGTACAGTATTTGTGGATGATGCATGGTGGCCTTCTGTATCAAACTAAAATCATATCTACATACCTGTAATACATTGTTATCTACTTTATGATCTATCACATTGCATACATATTTCTGGAATTTATTCAGTTTTCAAAAGGTTTCATTGATTTTTGAAACCAGCATTTCAAATGTAAACACTGCTTTGGAAAAGGAAGAAAGAGGCTAAACAGACTTTAGAGTGCCAACCTAAAAGTGTACCACTTTGCTGATAAAATTTCTAAGGTTGCCTGGTCTATAATAGTTGAATTTGAGAAAAAATAAATCAAATCACTGGTTACATTCACTTTCAATACTTATGAATCATTTATTTCAAAAGCAGGTACACATTTAATGACTATATGTGATATACCTCCTGTGAAGATAAAACCTAAACACCAATTATTGTTAATGAGAGGTGTTGCACAGTGAGGTTAAATATCCACCAAAGGCTTACAAGTGTATGTAACCATTCCTGGGTGCCTGTGCTCACATCTGGTTTCAGTCTGAGAGAGACAGGGGTTGTACTGTTACTGCAGTCCAGTGACACAAGACAAAAATGTGTCCAAAAGTTCATAGCTGAAAAGAACAAAACTATCATTTTAGAGGTAGGGATTGTTTTACTGGCAATGCTGACTGTGCAGATACAATGAAGTCATCACACCTCACAACCATCCATCCAAAGGCAGCTCCAGCCCCAGGGAATGTGGCTCTGCTGCCACAGCTCACTGGCATTCTCCCACAAGAGGAGTGCTTCTTTCCTTGGGTAGAACTTTGGATTTGACTTGCTATTTAGTATTTGGAATCTGGGTAATTACAAAATATTCATGTAATCACACACCTTTGAAGGCCTGTGACCTTCCTTCTGCTGGAATCAGAGAGATGTGTGGAATAGCCCTAAGAGATGAGGGCATAGGAGAAGTTGTAAGAGATCAGTTCAGATTCTACTACCAGACAAATATGAAACATTACATTTAATAACAGACTTCTGACAAAAATGAGAGTGCCAAATGTACCTAGAAAAATGGGAATTACAAAGCCTTTTAACTCTCAGAATATATGCATATACCACTAACATACATTAACACACCAAATATGTTTCAAAATATTGCCAGGACATGCCCAGCTTTAGACAAACTTTTGTCTTCTGTCTTTTTACTGATGATAATGGAGTGGCAATTTCTGCATAGTGGGACTGTGTATAGCAATTATTTATTAAAAACCTGGACATATCCAAATAAACTCTTTTGAACATTTAGTATAAAAATGGAGTATAAAAATTTTGAGGAATAAAGGATTTTCCCGTCAAACCAAAGTCAAGAGTAGTATCTGATAACAGGCAGAGAGACCATGATAGGAAGAATATTATTAGCACTTCCCTCAATTGTTCTACTTCACCCAAATCTACTCCAATTCTGATTAAAAAATAAAAAAAGTTAAGAAAATCTGGCTTATAGCTGTGCATTGTTGAGTAATATTTTCAGATGCAAACATGCTTTTATGTGATTATCTGCAGGTCCTTCTGATTATGTACAATCTATATTTGGTCTGAATAAGTCACTTTCTACCCTGTTATAGTAAAAAACAATAGAAAATTGGATCATGTGTTTTGAAAGAAGGAGAAAAATAATTTAAAAATTCTATTTGAACACCTAAATGCCAGCTAACATGAAAAAAAAACAGAGATGAATAAATTTTTTAAAAAGAGGAAAGACAGAGACAACAATGGTTGTGTAGAAGAAAACTATGCTTAGGAGGGTAAGAAGTTTCCAAAAGTTCAGAACTTTGTATTTCTTTATGAAATGTGTATAAGCTGTAACAGCCCCTTCCCAGCTACATGCAGCTGTATTTGAAGTGTTAAACCAAGGACACTTCTGTTCTCTACAGGAGAATAGAAACTGAACAGATCTTCAAAAGTGCGAGTTGACATATTTTATTTATGGCCATGGTTCTCAGAAATGGCTGCACTGACTTTTTATTTCCCCAAACATTTAAAATAAGTCACTTTTGGAAGGGAACCTTCCATCCAGCAGCAGAGCTCAGCAGTCCCAGCAGGCTGAAGGAGGATTGGTCCCACGGCTGCCATGGCCCAGCTGCACTGGGGGGGTCCTGCAGCTCTCAGTCAGCTGCAGATCTGTGTAAAACTGACTCTCCTTTACAAACCACCTGCAAATTATGCCTTTGTGTTCAGAGGTATGGTGGAATTCAATTACAGGTTAGGATTTAAACAGTCTATAATTTTAGTCTTACATTTCCAACTTCCTACCTAATCCCTTCAACAATACTTGGCAATGTATCTTTGTCAAACTGGCCATGTGTCCAGCTCCTTGGGAAGAGAAATCTTGGCACAACTGACAACAGATGAAAGGACATCTCCCTCTGTTTTGCTCAACAGACCCTATTTTAATCCATGCCCTCAGTTCTTCTGGAGGATACATGAATGTGATACTCCTTAGTTCATACAAGGTCCTAGAATCACAGAATCATAGAATTGTTGGGGTTGGAAGTGTCCTCTGGAGATCAAGAGTCCACCCCTGTGCCAAGGCATGGTTACCTGGAACAGGTGACACAGGAACCTGCCCAGTGGGTTTGGAATATCTCCAGAGTGGGAGACTCCACAAGCTCCCTGGGCATCTCTGCCACCCTCAGTGGGAGGAAGCGCTTCCTTACAAGATCCTTACTAATCTGCTGTCTATGAAAGCCTTCCCTTCTGCCCTGGGTGATAGACTCTTTGATTTCCCTTTTTCCTCTGTTGTGGAAGAGCAGCTCCTATACAAGGACATGAAGACTAGGAATAGCCTTGTGGAAATTATAATAATAAAAATAATAATAATAATAATAGCAAAATGGAATATAAATATGTCCCTCATTGCAAAATGTAAGTCATATTTTAAGGTTACTATACTGTTGTTTTAAATCAATAACCTCTTTCATGCAGACTGCTGAAATAAGCACATACAGACATGCATTCAAACAGAGGCAGAAACAGACAGAAACAAGAAACACAATATATATATAAAAAGAAAACCACTATCTTATGCATTCACTTCTTTCAATTGCTCAGGCTAAACTGAAAGCATGAGCCCAGGCACGTTATACACCAGTATTTATGGGTGCACTATCTAGTCTCACTGTGACGTACATGCACAGTTTTGTACTCGTAATTTCGACACATATGCATTAGATATGTGTCCTATTTTTATCCCGTTGTACAAGCAAAGGAAAAGATAACGGAGCCGTTTCCCTGACAAACCAAACAGGAGACAGGACCATTATCCCTGCGCCATCCGTCTTGAGCGCTGTTTGGCACAAATGGCAGTGGTTTTCAATATTGCCTTTTTTGCTTCCCCCCTCCCTGTGTTTTAGCAATTTTAAAGTATTTTCACAAGTGGAAGAGCGGCACTGTTTCCCCAGCCCCCTCGTTTCCATGGATGCGCTCTGTGCGGTTGCCGTGGGGACGCGGCGCTGGGGGAGTTTGATCCCGCTCGGGAGGCGGAGTGGGGGGGTCTGGCACTTCTAATGGGTGAGAAGTTTAATTGAAAATTAAGTGGGTGCTTCTTTTGAAGTGAGTTACGTGCTGGTGGATTTATTTTGCAGGAGCAGAAGTGTCCCGACCGCAGGGAGCGGGAGGTACGGGGAGATGAATTGCACAGAAGTGTTGTGATGATTCACACTCGGTGCAGGTTTCTGTGTTGAAAGCCTTGCCCGTTTCTGTAGTAGTGCTTGAAAGGATTACAATGGGATGCTGTTTCCAGAATTGGGCAAGTGAGCAGAAGCATGTTGAAAAGCATATCAAAAAGCAATACTCGAGCGTAGGTTGCACTGCAGCAGCCCTGGGAAACAACAAGGCTGTGGCTCATGCTCTGCCACTCCTGCAGAACTCATCGGGATTAATCTGCAAGGCACCAACCCTGAGATCACCTCCAGAAGCACACCAGGCAGATTAGCTGTGCTATTGCACATTTTTGTACAATGCACTAAATATTTGGTATCTTCAAGAACTATCACCTTATCAAACAGCTGCATAGAGGGTCACGTGATCCTTTTTTGCCCTGAGGTTTCTTTGTGAGCAGTTCCATTGCTTCCTCTAAGTTTTAGTGGATAGTAAAGTGTAGCTGAATGGCAAACTCTTGGGGAAGACATTACAAAATCAGATGCAATGAGCCTTCAAAATGGCTTAGGACTCCTAATTGCTCTGACAATACTTCTTCTGGTATCAGGATAAGTAATAACAACAGATTGGAAATGCTTTTGAGCGAGTAAGGTAAAATAACTTCTGCAAAGGAAATGGATAATGGGGGCTGCAATATCCATTTCCTGAGAGGGCATCTCAGCTGCCACTTGTTGTGAAAAATATTATGATACAATTTTTCTTTCCTACCCAACTAGATTGATTCAAACAAAGATTTGCAGCTGACAACAGTAAATATTTGTATTTCCAGTGTCTTTTACAGGTGTCCCAGAGTAAATTGGATAGATAATTTAACCCTTACTAAGACTTATAAAAAAATTCCATGAAATCATTATAAGTCATTATCAGGACTTTGTCAACATTCCAGCCACCTCCACTAATCCCACCGTGAGTCCTGGCACAGCTGCATGCTGTTGGAGAAGCATTATAACACTTATCTATTTTTTAATTCTTGCAAGAATCTCCCCAGTGGAATTTCTGGGATCTTCTCAATAATCTTCTGATTTCCACTTTGAATTCAAACTGCTCCCTGGGGTGTTTCCAAAACACACAAAAAGACTGTCCCTATTTGTGTAACTTGCAAGACAGGTCATTAATCAATTTTAGAGAAATCAACACTGGACAGTTTATGTACAGTTTAAGTTAAGAATCAAATGAATTCCTCATCAATAGAAAGTCCAGCACTACCATTGTATCTGTGTTCTAAAGTTAGAGCCTTGTTCTTTTTATCCCTCATATCTGGGTTTGACAAGCCAGCACAGTCCTTAGAGCAATATTGCAGGTGTCATTCGTGCACCACGGCCAGCCCCAAAGCCTCACACTGCCTTTGGCAGTCAGCAGGGAAATAGAGGCACTCATGTGACTCAGTATTGTACCAGTGCCTCGTGCTGACCTCACTCACTCTGTCTGTCTGTCTCTCAGCAGTATTTCTAGGGCATCACACTATGGGAATGCTAAAAATTGTCCTTGACAGGAGCCGAACCCACATATGCTCCGTTTCTGAAGGAGCAGTGTAATTTCTGGTACTAGAATGCCACTTCTAATTCTGGAAGAAAGAATCCTGCTAGATAAAATAATTGACCAGCATGGTAGCCCCACACTTGAAGTGGGCTTAAGCCAAAATTCCCTTCCAGTCTTCAAATTCTGGTAGTTGATCCAATTTTTTTATTTTTCCTCCCACCCCCACAACTCATTTTTCCACTTTAGGATCAGGGAAGGGACCTAAAATACCACCAAATACACATTTCTCAGGAGTAGTGGGCTGCAACCCAGATCCTCTAAATTTTACATAACACTGCACAAAACTGGGTACATCTCTGGACATTTTTTAGATCCTCACATTAGTATATCTCAGCACTAAATGCTCAAAAGCCTATCTGAGAATAGCAACCACAGGAAAATAAAGCAAATACTATGCATGGCAATAAAAATAATTGACACTTTATATACCACATTCCCCTAAGTTCAGATATGTTCATATTTTGATGATAATGGAAACATGAATGGAAAACGGGCAGAGGCTTGTGCTCTTAAAATTACAGTGTGTTCTAAAAACAGTTATGTGAGTGTCATTACAGAGAAGAATGACTTGGCTTCACAGACCTTGTCTTCACTCAAAAAATTATTTTTTTCATTGCAGGGCTAACAAACTAAGAATTTCATGTGCTATAACATTTCTAGAGAAGCAGATATTCTAAGTCACTTGAAGGAAAGCTTATCTTTGTGGTTTAAAATTTAAAACCACTGCACAGATTCCAATTCCCAGCTTGGCTGAAGGTATGGGCTCTTTCCCTAGAAAACAGAGAGGGATGGAATCCTTTAAACTCTGATTGGGAACTGGAGCCTTGTGTGGAACATACATGCTGGATGGCTAAAGTGATTGCTCTGAAACCAATCCAGTTTTTAACCTGTGATGCATGTGTTGGTATTTTGTAACCCTTTGCATTAATTCCTGCCAGTATGTTACAATGGCAGCAACAAAACCACTTAAGAAACCACATCTACTATTTGCTAATGGAATTTGTGAGAGTGAGCAGGGAAATTTTTAGTTAATAATGCATACAAGTATAGCCTATGGAAAGAAAATTCAGATTTTGAATGCAGAGCTAAAAAAGACGCAAATGTGAATATCAGAGGAGAAAAGCTTTTCTATATACACCACAATGTGTTGCCTGATAATGGTCTGAGTTTTGGGAGAAATTGGCTTCCTGGGTAATCAAGAACGCAATCTTTGCATGAAACCCACAAATATTCTATTGCCACAGCACTGATAAAGTGCCCACATTTCCTGTACAGAGAGGCTGAAACAGGTTCTGCCTTCTTTACAGAGCTCCAGGAGAGCTGCTGCAGCTGTATCTATCCATAGCATCAGTTTGTCCCTTCCCAGGTCGCTCTCTTCTAGACTTGGCACAAGACCAGAGCCCAGGGAAGCAGCTGGGGTTACTTGTGCTGGTACCAGTGGGTTTTGCTGTGGGTCTCAGGAGGAGAAAGAGATTTACAACAGACAGAATACACCTCCTTTTTTCACCTTCCTAATTTCCTTATTGACAGTTTTCTTTCAGTTACATACTATAAATCTCCTAGAAATTAACAAAATATTTTCCATTTCTCTTGGGAAAAAAAAATTAGTAAAAATAAGGAAAATAAATAAGCACTGCCAGTCAACAATGAATGAGGTAAGACTTCAGGCAGCACTCTGAAGCCCTGTGGGCCAGGTTCCTATCAGGACCCACTCTAGGGGGAATGTTACCAGAGGAAACTGAAAGGGATAGGAGAATGTACTCATAGCACTAAATTTAAATGTCAGTCATACTGGCATTCAAATACATCAAAAACACTTGTACAGAGGTTTGACTGCTTAATATCTTCTTCTTGTGGAAATAAAATCAATTTCACCATTATATAAACTAAGACATAGAATGACTCCAAACCCATTGGTCACAGGAATGGAATTAAAATCCCTTATGTTGATACAGTAGTGGAAAATCCTGTGCTACATTTTACATTTCTGTGAACAGTAATGGAAAACATACAGAAATACAATATATTTAGCAATTCTGATATATGTACACACCATATTATGCATGACTTGGAAGTCTGGATGCCAGAGGAAGAGCAGCTAAGCTGTGTTACTGTCTTAGTCAGGTCTATCCACCCAGGTCTCCAGGCAAAGATCAGAGGCAGCAGCTCATGCAAATGTTGCATTTCCAAAGAGGCTGCTTAGATAGTAAAATGAAAATCAACTTGAAACAATGACATTATAATATATATATTATTCACAGGTCCCATTCTCTCAGTTGCAGTTAAAAGGCAATCTGTGAAATAATGAGCAATAAAGTAGTCAGTATTTTTTTCTGCTGGAAGCCAATTGTTCCACATGGCTCTGAGTCCCTTTCAGCACTTCTGCTCCATATACTTAAAATGTCTTTTTTTCAAAGCTCTTCACCTTCCCTTGTTCTTTGCCAATGGAGATTGAATGATGAATGAAATAATTGCTGAATAAAATCATTGCTGATAGAACAGTCCCAGCTATTACTTAATTAGAAATTTCCTGGTGTTATTCTCTACTTGCATATCCATTACATAAATGTGAAGAAGGACTTCTGACTTTCTCCTCCTAAAATTTTATTTTTAATTTGCCTAAATTCTGTATAAATGCGGCAGATATTTTGATTACTGACAATCTTGAAATTGAAACAGCAGGAAATGAGTTGAAGAAAGATATAGAAGGGTGAAATAGTTGGAGAAAGGTAGAAAGATAACTTTATGCAAATATTGCTCAAAGAAAAAAGGAGATCACACAAAATTACTAAGCAAGGTTCTTCCATATTTGAATGATGAACAGAGAAGAATTAGCAACAATTCCCTTAATTTTTATGCCCATTACATCACTCTCTAAGCAACAGGGTTTTTCTCAGAGGACTCAGAGACTCCAGTCAATATTTATTCCAGCTGATATTTGACTGATCTGCTTAACAGTGAATGACATGGTAGATCAAAGGAAAGGATAGAAACCCAACCCCCAAGAAAACCAGACTAAATCAACCTCCCAGTGATCAAAGAACAGTTCTGGCAATGGAAAGTGTCTTGCACCAGGCTATCAGGGAGGGATGCAATCAAGTTGTGCCTGAGCCCAGCAGAGGTGTGGGTTCAAACTGCCCAGGCTGGCAGCTGGAACACAGGGCACCCCTGGGCTGGGACAAAGTGGGCACTGCTTTGTGAACCCAGGGGCACCCTGCAGGCACAGCCTGGCTGCAGTGAACAGGCTGTTCTTGCATGCACTCAGCAGCCTCCTGGGCTGAAAGAGGGGCTGGGTGTTGGGGTCTGGCATTTGCCTGTTGGTGAGTAATGACTCTCTTGGGATGTAACCCCTGCAGGGAATTCTGCCACAGCAGCTGAGCAATAGATAGAATGGAAATTTTTCAGTGTTCAAATGAGAAGACCTGAAGTGAACACTCTTCTTCTGGGGAAATAATGATCTGTTTTCTAGTTCATGCAGAAGGTTTTGAAACAACAGTAAGAAACTCATAGAAGTGATGGATTAAGTAACACAGAGCAACATCCAACTGAGCAGTTGCCAGAACTTCCCAATGCCATAAGTACAATACCTCCCTTGTAAAGAATCCTATTGTATTTTACAAACAAAAAACCCACTTAGGCACGGAAAAGGAAGAAAAATGCACGTTTTTGCTAGAGAAACACTCTTTTTTTCCCATGAAAGCATCAAAACTCTTGAATTAGCCACACATCTGGCGCTGACACACCAGGTTAGAGGAGACTGCTAAAAGGAGCTGGCTGGAGTTCCAATGAACAATAACCAGACAAAGAGCTGATAAAAAGACAGAAGGTGACTTCCTGAGCTGCATCTCTTGAGATGCACTCACAATAGCAGTGGCTGAACCTGAGCAGCAGCCATGGCAGCTGTGAGAGCCTGTCCAGCCCCAGCAGCCTTGGGAGGCTGCAGAGAGCAGCAGCTGGGCAGGGTTGGTAGAGCCTGGGCAGCAGCAGCCTCCAGCTTTTGGGTCACTGCTCTGCCCTGAGACCCTCGGGGAGCACCAAGCAAATCAGGGAATGGGAAGTTGGGAAGACTGGGAGCTGAACCTTTGGGGCAATTAGTGTACTACAGACAGGTTATTGTGAAGGGAAGATTTGTGTGGTGGAAGGGAAGGACCAGAAATGTAAAGTAAAAAGCGTCAATGGTCTGATTCCTCAGACCAAGCCTTGGTGGAACAGCACTTGATGATTTGCCTGTGGCAGGCGGGGGGTCAGGCCTCCAGCGAGCTCTGTGTGTGGCATTCCCATACTGGCTGACTTTACACAATTCCCCTTCTCTCAGTGGAAATGTCACAGGTCTTCTCTCAAATGCACACTTTACAAAAATGAGCACGGATCCCATAGTTCATAATTGATTACAATTCCATTAGGAAACAGCAATATCTGCAAGTCTTACATAATCTAAAGATGAATCAATTTTAAGTACATTAGTGCTTTTAACAATTCCAAATTCTGAGTTAAATGCTTTACAAATTATGAAATCCGCATTTAATTACTTTAATAAATCTTGTTTACAGATTACTGTGAAAATCAGTGAAAACTAATTCACTTTGACTCTTCTGTGTGCAGTGCTGACAAAAATAGAATAATTTTTCTTTTTACTATGGTTTGGAAAGTGGAGAAAAAAAGCTATAATTGAATATAACCACAATATGCTAGCAGCACATGTTATTTTCCCACTATTATATCTTGATATTTTTAAGTTTGAGGAAGTAATGCTTTTTATGGGAAAGGACTTTTTTATTATGGGAAACAAACGTTGAATATAAACCTGGTAACATATTTTATTTTAGCTTAAAAGATTTGAGTTTTGAAGACTCTAATCTGTCTTAACAGTATCAATGTCCAAGACATTTACTGCTTGAGTTCATCTGCTGTAGTCATTTGTTGATGGTTAGTGATCAAAATACAGAAGGATTTGGCCCCGTGTGTTTACAAAGCCCTGGCAGCCCCCTGGGCCGTACAAAGCAGTGAAACATTTTGATCCTGGCTCTCCAGAACCAGTCTAGCCCAAAGGCAAGGATGCCACTGAAGCATGGAGGAAACACAGTACATGATGGGGAGTTGTTAATGACAGAAATCAGGAAGTTCCCTACTTCACCATTTCTGTCTTGTCCATATTCCTAACTGTCAACAGGCTTCTGAGAAAATAATCAATTTCTATACTTTTGAGTAAACAAACAGGCAAGATAGGAGGCTTCTTCTTCATGGGGATGTGTCTCAGCCTTTGGGGGAAGTTTTCTTCCCTTTTAGGGTCTCATGTAGAGCTCACCTATATACAAGAACCCTGATTGACATTGCTGAATAAATGCAACCATGTAATCCCTACAGGAACACAGCAGCAGGTTAAATGTTGGTTATAAAGCACAAGGACTGTTTTCCTCTTTGGCTCATTAGTGATTTTCCTCTGGAACCCAGTTAAGCTGAAACAAGCTGCCCATGCCATAGCACAGAAGCAATGAAAAGAGAGTTGGACCATATGCACATCCACAAAGCACGAGGATCAAACCAAGGAAAACCAAACTCCATTAGCATTCTTGTCTCTTTCCCCCCTGATACATGAAGTAACAACTTGCCCAGGAGCCCAAAGGATAGCAAGCCCCTCCCAAATGGGTAGAAAACAGCCTTAATCAAAACTAGTCTGCATTAGCTCTCCAGTAAATGCAGGTATAAACCTCGTGGGGTGTGAGGTATGCCTAAGGACAGGGGGCTTAGTCATCTGTTTATACTGACACCCATCCAGAAAATACCTTCCAAACCTCTCTTTCTTTTGAAGGGTATAATTTCTGTTGTCATATCCTTCAGGAAGGAGGATCTCCACTGTAATAGCCTTTGTCATTTCATAGTCACGTAGACACTCTTAGAGTGCATATATTCAGAAGGCTGAACCTCTCAATTATTGTCTTCTGATTTGAACTATTCAATTATTTCAACTATTGACTTATAATTTCTTACTGACCTAGTTCCACCTGAAGCAGATCTGTTGCCAGCACTGTCTTTATCAGAAGTGCTCCTTAGGAGAGCTTAATAAGAACAGTTACAAATACAGTTGTTTTCTTTCAATTTATTTGGAGATTATTTCAGCACCCAGAAGATTGTTTCTATAAATGAAAACAGTATTCAGTTAATAGCTGACACATTTTTGTATGTAGTAGGGCACAACATACACACACAATAGGTTTCCTAATTGCTGCACAGTACCATTATCACCATATTGCATGCACAGTATTACAATTGAAAAGCATTTTAAGCAGTATCATTTCTTCAGGCTTGGCACAGCTCTTTTCTGTTGATTCCTGAAATCTGAACCCTGATGTGAGGAAGTGAGGGCTGTGGACATTTCCATTGTTCAGCAGCAAGAACAGGATTTGCATTCAAATGAACCAAAAAAAGGAAGAGAAGAGGTCTGTAATTAAGACAGTGCATACAGAGTTTCATTGACAAAAACTCTAATAGCTGATGATATTTTAAAGGAATACCTAGCCAAAGACAGGGCTCAAGCACACTAGAGCCTTTCCAGTGAAGCATTTGACAGATTGCCCATTTCAAGTGACCCAGCTGGAACCAGCAGGCCTAACCAGGCTGACTCATGAGGTGTAGATGAGGATGAGAGCTGGATTCAGTTAACATGGTACAAAAAGTACCTGCACTGACCTGACAGCAGCCTCAGTGAGAGCTGCCCCTGGTGCTGGTGAAAAATCTGCCTCTGCAAATTAAGCAATATTCTGGTATTTAAAACATCTGGCAATGATAGGTATCTGTACAGAGGAAATGAACTTGGAGCTTTGGGAAATAAAGGAAATAAAGTTCTGAAACTTGATGTAAAAGGTCATTATTTTAAAAAAATGTTAAGTCTGAGAAAAAAAACTCCATGAGGACTCTAAAGCAGGAGGACTCACTATCATAAGCCTGAGTGATCAAAATTGTCCACAAAACTGTATTTCTTTGGTATGTTATATAAAACCCCCATAATTTATGGGAACAAACAGTTTGTTCCAGCAGAATTCCTGCCAGTCATACAAGCTGGGGAGAGGAGGCCATTATTTTAAAACTGAAATTTGTCCTGAGAAACTGTAAGTCTGCTTTGCATCTGGGAGGATGAAGAGTCACTACTGGTCTCTGCAATCAGCCATATATCAATATATTACCTGCTGCTGTAAAGAATATTGTGCCAAACTAAGATTCACATTCAAGGAATTGAGAAGAATTTGAAAGAGTTACAAGAGTGTTGGTATTTAAGTGTTGCTATTTTATAACTTCTTAGTCCTTCTTTTTTCCTAGGAAGACATTGCTTTCTGCAATAGGCGGGGGGGGTGTCTGTTTACATGTGAGGCTGTGGTGTAAGCCTGTGAAAATGATTTTTTTTTGCATCAGCCAGAGGCTATTAAACTGTCATGAAAGAAAATTGGAGCATTATCTTTTAAAGAGCATTTTTTCAACCATTACTCCAGTATTTCCCTTCTCCTTGCCATCACCAGAAACACAGGATTCTCACATTTCATCAGTGATTTCCTGTAGAATGGACCTAAGTAACTAAAATACCCTGATTAATTTCAATGATGGGCTACAAGACTTTTGCAATAATATTTTCCTTCTATTCATGGATTATGTTGGCTTGTTAGACCTTCTCATGGAGACAGAGTTGAAACGCTTTAGATATTAGGAGCTATTATCTCTAATTTCACAATCTGCAATACACAGAATACTGGCTGAATTTCTTAGTGGTTGCTCAGTTTGTGCACTGGGTCTCTGAGCTTTTTATGCCCTTGTATGGTGGATGAGAATTTGGTAATTTATCTCTCAAATAAAATCCTCTAGACCTGCATGAATTCCATATATTGTTAGTTGGAAGGCCCTGGGATGGAGCCCAGTTCCCATCGGGTTTTGTGAAGCCTAACAAAAAGTCTGAGTGTTTTCCAAGCAAGACTTTGGGAAGAGCAGGGATATTGATCATCATGGTTTGCACAGTGAAGCTCTGTCATCTGCTTGAGGGCAAGTCTGACCCTACTGACTGAAGCCCACAGACCACAGTCCTGCCTTTATCTTGCTCTACCTAATAAGTAAAAAAATACTTCTTTCAAGAGAAATGTATGAAGGAAATGATTAAACACATTCTTTGACAACCTCAGAAGTTGTTGGTCCTCCAGCAATATCACTTGGAATAACATTTATAGAAACACTCCTGTATTTCAGCTGGATCAGATTATCCTATTCCCAGTCTGTAATTTCCCAAAACAATAGCACATTTGTGCTTTTTTTACTTTGAGACTCCACATGAAAATATTGCAGTGTTATAAATTACATGTTTACAGTTTGAGAAAAGCATTATTTGCACCCCATGTTTAAGCCAAAGAATTACTCCATCCAAGTAAATCTCAATTATCAGTGTTTCCTGAAAAACGGTATTGGGGAGCTCTGTGTGAATTATTTCTATGGTCTCCTAGTTTCAGTTACAAGCCCGTTTTCTATCTTTCTGTGTTTCAAATTCAGACTATGAAATGTCTGTTAGGTTTTTTAAACTTGATTCAGACTTTGAAAGAATAAAAGTTGCTTTAAACATAACATAATGTTTCTACTGAAAATGCATTAGCCAAAATAGCACTCAGTTCCTTCTTACAGAGACATGTTATTCTGCTAGGACTGAAACAAATAACATGTAAAAACAAATCTGTTTAAAAAATTCACAGCTTTGCTTGGTTATTCAGCTATCTTTGACTGCTCTAAATTCCTGGAGCTTTTTTTTTAATATAGAAACTGATGTGCAGAAAATTTGGATTCAGGGCAACTTGTGTAAGTTGAGACATCAGAGTTCCTTCTTTCTCCAGAGTACCCTGGAATGGTCTCAGCCCAGGTCTGGTCAGCACCACCAGGGAAGCAATGAGCATGACAGAGCTTTCCTCTGAGTGATGTGTTTGTGGTGTGCAGGAGAGAAAGAGGACCCCTCTGGTAGATAAATGCTCCTTCTAAGGATTAATATTCCCTTGTCTGAATTGAAGCAGCAGTTCTGGCTGCTTTGTGCTGCACTGCAAATAGCTCAGGTGCTCTCCAGCCTGGGTGCCAGCTTGGGCACCAACTCAGCCCCCCACAGCCAGACTGGTGTTTGTCCTCCCCATCTACAGCACATACCTGGGTTACATTAGAACATGCTGAATGTATCAATATATATCTACATATTTAATATGTTAAACAAGCCTATAAAGAAACAAGTGCTTTCAAGCAAATTTTATTTGCAAATTAGTGCTGGGAAATCTGGATATAGGAACATTAAGTGAATAGTCTGTTCTCACTAAGTGTACATCAAAGACAGCAAAGAAAGAGGTCTGATGTTTTGATCACAAAACCACAAAACCATCCATCTGTTCTCATAAAATACTATCACTTACTCATCTGAATTTGGCTATTATTGTTAAGAAAGAGTAACTCCTGAACTTTAAATGCTTCTGGCTGAACTCAAACCTAACCTCCCATTAAAGAGCAGTGGAAAAAACTGAGACGCTTTGTTCCTTAAAATCCTTTCCTAATACATGCTTATATCTGAATTATCCTACTTTTCACTTCATTCAGCAGCTCTCACAGATACTACCTGTTGGTGGATTTATGATAATCCCATACATTATTAACAAGTTCAGAATTTTTCAGCAAACAAGACAGCAAGTCCTGTGCTGTTTGGAATAACGCAGTGCGGTGTGTTGGAGCAGCCGTGTCTTGGGAGCTGTGGATCTTTCTGTGTGACATTGTTTATTCCATTGATGTTGGACAAGTGGTACACAGACACTTTCTGCATTTAGTTAATAAGATCACTGTATATTTCAATAGCACAGTGACACTCAGTCCACTCATAAAAGGAACACATATGGAATTAGCAGTCCTGTACATTTTGCACCCTGTTACTCATCATAAGCAAGTGCACAGAAAGTGCATCCTGCAGATTCCCTAAAAATTGAGCTTGGTGTCCTGGTGGTTTGTATCAGTAAGTTTCTTTGTGCATTTTTGCCCCATTGTGGAATACTTCCATAATGGCTGTGAGATTCTCCTTAGCAAATAACTGCAGTTATACATTTAAAGGGCAAGGAAATTATTTTTCTCACTGAAAATATGGAGCTGAAGGTAATCTATCAGCTCATGTAAATCAAGCTTCATTGAACTCAGAGAAATTGCATCAAATTGGCCAAGCTGAGAACCAGACCCTTAATTGTTCTCTCAGTAATAGACTTTGACCCTCTGTCTTAAAATATGGCCACCAGACAGTTTTTAAACGCCAGCTTTTCATAAGCAACTGGGATTTCACTCAGAGGAACTCAGATATTAAATGAAAATTAAAATATGTATTGGGGATTCTCACTGTACACTTTAAGCATTTAATGCCACATTTAGACTATTCATTCTTAGTTGAAAATAATTTCTTTTTTTACCTGTACGGTTTCATTGAGGATTCTTTAACCTTATTATTTCTAATTGAAAGCAACAGTACAGCCTTGGTGTGCATAGATTTAAAATACCTGTTCACAAAGAAACAAATGCTTTAGTCTGAAATTTAAAATAAATTATCATGGTCCTGATTGCTTTTCGGAAATATATGTCTCCTTCTATTCCTTAGAGGAAATACCCAATGCAGAAAATGTAGGTAGCTGGCAGTGGACAGAAGACCAAGTAGCTCCTAAGAAGGATTATATTTTAGATTTTTTCAAGATCTAAAAGCTGTGATGGAATCAGATCAGCTTCCAAAACACCAAGCTGGTTTGTTTTCGTCAAATTAGAGATTACAGAATGTTCAAGTGTTCCAGACATCATCTGTGTGGTACATGTGTGTGAGAAATGGTGCAGGCACCATCCCCTCTTCACTGCCAGGATCCTTGCTCCCTTCCTGAGCCAGGACCAGGGCCCTGAGCACCCACACCACCCTCATGGTAATTCACTCTCAGCTTCCTTTCTGAAGTCACCAACTGGTTTTCTCTGAGATGACACCCCAGCACTGCTGCTACAGTATTTTTCTGTATCCTCCACCAAACAGGCACTGTGGATACTGATCCTGCCCTGCTCTGTTCAGTCCTCCACAGACAAACTCTCAGGAATAGCCCTTGTGCCCTCGTGTGCCCTCACAGCAGAGTGGACACGTAATACACACCTGGCATCATACAACAAGAGCACAATCTTAAGAGCTTTTTAGGCACTTTGAATGCAAAAGACATATTAAACAGTAATTATGTCCCCAGGTCTTAAGGGAACTTGCACAGCAAGCCCTTGATCTGCCTCTGCTGAGAAAATGAGGTCTGAGGACTGATCCCTGGAGCCGGGGCTGGCAGCACCCAGCAGCTCCCGCTAAGCTGCGGAGAGAGGAGCAGTCAGAGAAAACAATCTGGGATGGAATGAACCAGGGAGCAACGTGATTGCCAGGAAATGGAGCAATCATGGACTAATGCCCTGACTGTTTTTTCAAGTGCTATCCAGGGTAGATAATGTCAGTTTAACCCAATGCTTACTGGTGCTGAGCATGGGGATGTAATTCAGCAGCAGTGATCCCAACCCAGAAACAGCTTGTAAAGGATCAGAGATGTGACACATCTCCTAGAACCACGACTTACACTAATTTAGGGCACATAAGCCATGAGCTTCTACTGTGCCCATGAAAGCAGTTACTCACTCTTCCAAGAGTGGTGTGCACTAAAAACTAACTAGTGGCATGACGCATTTTAAACCAAAGTCGTCACTGATGTTATGGAGGAGCACAGGACAGCTGTTTCTTCTGCAAGTTATAAACATGATTTGTCTCTTTTTCAGTTTGGTAAGGCAAAAATTAAAACTATAAAAAATGATTTCAAATTTGCCTGCTAAATTCAACTGACATATCTAAGAAAGGATACTTCATGTTTCAGAGAAAAGAAACTGGACTTCAGCAGGGCAAACCAAAGTTTCTGTATTTGCAATTTCTATGTAAGATGGACAAGTCAGGACCTGTTAGAAATGTAGAGTGGAAAAGAACTGCAGGTCATCCTGAAAGCAGCTCTTGGGCTGCAGGGAGTTTACATGGACAGTTCCTCAAGAACCTGTGTGAAGGCTGACTTTATTTGATCTTCTCATTACAACAATATAATGTATTCTAGGGGTGCTAATTGAATCTGCAGATGACAAAAGGTGAGAAATAGATGCCATATGGGAGAGAGCAGCATCATGCAAGGAGCGTGATCTTCAGGATTGAAATTACAAAAATCAGACAGAGTCTGCCAGTATTAAATAGAATGCTAGTTCCTGCAGACTTACATAAAGTTCTGCTGAAATCTAGGGGCTATTAATGACATCTGATGCATTCCTGCTGTGGCCCAAGGCACAAAAAGGCTTCTTGGTTCCTTCTGATGCAGCTCTGGTTATCTGGTCCTGAGCGAGCGAGATACAGCAGTATGAAGTGCAGCAGTGAGGAGAAGGACTATGAGAGAGGGTAAGGAAAATAAAAATCTCCTTTACAGAATAAGATTTAAGAGGATCTGGTGTGGCAACCCAAGCAAGGGGACGGCTGAACAAGAGACAAAGCTGCTTTTGGCATAGGTGTGTTGGAAGGAAACCTCAAGCAGAAGTGCTGTTTGGGCTAATGAACAAAACTGGTGCAAGTACAAATGGTACAGACTGGCTTTGCATATACAGAGGTTGCAAATAGTAAATTTCTAATCATTAAAGGAGTGAGTTGCCAAAACAATTTATCTATCAGAGTAAAGAAAGCAATTGGCCTCAAAGCAAATGTGAACCATTTATCCCATAGTTGCCCTAGAAACTAAACAAAGAATTTGATAATCTAGAAAGTCCTGTCCAATCTTATTTTCATTTTCCTGCCATGGTAATGCAGTGATGAGAAAGATGGTTTCATTTCAATGCCAGTATTTGTGATATATAATTGTCTAAGTTCATGTCTAAGGATTTGGTCACAGGAAAGAAAATGTTAAACACCTCCAGTTAAAAACTGGAGCTCTCTTATAGATACACTTGGATCAATACAAGGATATTTTACCCAAAACTGAACTGAACAGCAGCAACTTGTTGTCAGGACAAATTAAATAGTGACAAAGATCTTCTAGTTTGTGCATCCGCTGTGTGCATGTTTCTTACTGACTCTATAATTACCAAAAGCTAAAATAGCCTGATGTGAAACAGAAGCTGTCAGGTGGTTTATGCCTGAAATTCAAATCAACCTTGAATTTTGTACGGAATGTCCTCCAAATTTAAGCTCTATGTATTTTAAGTTCATAGCCTGCTTGTTGAGGGAGAACACCAATTGGCAATAAACACTGCTTGTATTTTTTATTCTACTACTGCAATAGCTGCAGAAAGTACCTTGATTAACTATAAAAAACAAGCCTGACATCATCAGTGTAAACAGGAGAGCAAAGAGGAATTACCTGCATTTCTAAACAGCATCTGACACCACAAATTCTCTGTATGGGAAGAAACCCCAAGGGATGTCTGTGGCACAAAGATCTTGAATCAGTACTGATGACACAAGCCCTGGGACTAGAAGGAGTTGTGGTCCACTGATGTTGTGAGCCAATTCTGCACAAAAGCAGACAGAATTATACACCTTTACCCAGTGCCACGCTAATACAGAGTCAGTGCTGGGTGAGGGTGGGCTGATACTCAGAGGTACCTCTGAAGACGTGGGATTTTGAACATCAGCCTCAGCTGGTGAGGGAGATGTGCCTACTATGTTCAAGAAAAGGAAGTTCTGCACTTGGATTCACTTCCCATTCTTCATTTGAAATGTCTAGTCCCAGTTACCATCCAGAGATTTATTTGTCTGATAAGGAAAAAATACTTTTTTGAAATATTGCTCAATCATTGTCCACAATAGAGGAAGTAGAAGTATCATTGGTGACTCGCCAGGCAAACCAGCCCCTTTTTCTACTGCAAATGTTTCTTAGGAGAGTTGAGTCTATCAGACTTCCATTTTACCTTCTTTATGCTGAAAAAGCAGCTTTCTGTACCTGCTATGGGAGCTTTGGGAAGGTATGGATTCAGTTAAGCTGTTACTGAAAAGCAGGAACAAATTCCTGCTGTTCCTACAGCAAGGAGTCCTAGGTCAGGGCAGAATCAGACTGCAAATAAAATTTCTAGCATAGTATTTTTAATGTTGTGTTTAAAACAGCAATATTATTTCCTCTCTTGCTTCAAACTTGCTGAGGAAACAGTAAGAAAAAGAATGAAAAAACCCCACCAACTCCCTAAAGTTTTAACAAGGGAAAGCCATCCTTGACAGATAAATTTAGGGACAAACTAAATGAAGAACAGAGGTACCTAGAGTAGACATTGAGGCACATTTTCAGCAATTAAAGCTAAAGGAAAGACCAGAAAATAAAAACAGTGGAAATGACCATTTTTAAAATTGAATTTTTTTTTTTATCAGCCATATTCTGAGACAAATTAACAGACACTTGTTTTCTACTTCATTGCAATGCTGAGTTAATCAACTGTACCTAGGTCACCTTCTGCAATTCAGAGTACACAGATCCCTGGGAACAAGGGACACTTGTTCTCCCTCCTCTTGCAACTGTGCACTGTAAATAGGAAATGCAGATTCAGAGGGAAATCATGACAGTGATTAAATGTGTGAGTTCCACACTTTGCAGTATGGAGCTGTTGATGTAAATGGTGTTGGGAGCAACACTGGATTTCCTGTCCAAAAGGCTCAGTGCAGATGGCCATGTCTGAAGTTAAACCAGAACAGGTTCTGCACGGCCTGTTCACAGTGTAAGATTGAGAAAATTCACTGAACAAGCCAGCATCAAGAATAACAAGGATGAGGAAGCATTAACATTCCTAATAATCCAGTTTACAACTATTTTAAAGCCATTTTCTGTTAACACAGCAGTCCAAGGGGCCATTAATGTAAACAAGGCCCTGCATTTCAGACTCTATTTCAGCTCATGCATCTCTACAATAATAAATACTTAATTACCTCCAGGGTTGTTTTGGGGCCTAATTAATAATGTGAGTAAAGTGCTCTGAGATCCCTTGGATGAAAGACAGCACAGAAGAGCAAAGTACAAAATATGTTGTATGAAACATAATGTTTTAGAAACCAAAATAAAGCAAAGCCAAGGATACCAAACCAGCCATGACTTCCTTGCCAGTTTTCACTTCGTGCTGCCTTCTGTGTTCCCCTGGTAACTCAGACTTCCCTGGCTGAACAGCCAGGTCTAGCACAGCTGGACATTGTCACCTTAGAGGACAGAGCAGCAGAGGTGTGGCCAAGCCTGCAAGCCTGCAGGAAAGTTCTCCCCTCAGCACTGCCCAAGGCTCTGGTGCTGCTGCTCTGCACGTTCTCCCAAACTGGAGCACACAGTCTGCAGGAGGAAGAGCCCAGTGCCCTGGGCTGCCCCTGCCTTGGCACTCCTGCTGCACTCAGAGGAGGAGAGATGTGCTCTCTCCCTCCACTGGAATCTGTTGGAGGGGAAGTGCCCTCCCTAACCTCTAGCTAGGGCAGTCTCCCTTTCATATCCAAGTATGGTTTGCTTCCCCATCCCTCAGCTTCCTTGCTGATGTTTTCGCATTTTGAATTAGTAGCTATTTTTATGACCTCTTTTCTCATAAATGTAGCAACCTTAAGATATTTTCCAAACATTCTTAAAAGGTGATTTAATTTTAAGAAACAGATTTTATCACAGTAACATAGGAAGACAGACAATTCTGGATCACTCAGGCCAGGATGCCTGTCTATCTAGAAATCCATGCACCAAAAAATTACAGTGCATAGAAGACTGAATAGGAAATTTTAAAAAAGCAACCAAACAAAAAATGCAAAACCAACAAAAAAATCCCCCACCTTTCTTTTTTTTTTTTTTTTGCATTTTAATAAATGTACCTATCTTAAAGTGTTATGTGTATAAAAGCAGTGCCAGTTATAAATGATCCCTATCAGCCTCTGTTACAAAGTACATCACTGTGATTCAGCAGAGGTGAAGGGAACAGGGAGTACCAGGCAAGAGGCTGTGAGAGAGGTTTTACATCACCCTGCCAAGGTCAGCCCCGCCGGGTGCTCTTCTGGCAGGGCTGAGGCCATGTCTACATGGGGAAAGAGAAGCAGGAAAGCAAGCCAGGATTAATTAAAGAGTGTAATTTTAAAGTATCTTCAATATAGCCTGGAGTTCACATGGATACTTTAATTCAGAAATAAAGCTTTAGTTTAAGTGAAGTGAAATGAAATTTACTTAATTTGTTTCTGTTGAGAATATCATAGAAAGAGGTACTTAAAATAAATGTATGAATATTGCAGTAAATTAATTTGGCTTAATTGTGCTTATGTGGCCCTGTCTAGACACGGTTTTAACTTACACCCTTGTAGTAAACTTGTGGAACAAAACATCTTTTTAAATCTTTCTGTGTATTTCTTTGCCTTTGAATAACAGCAGGATAAGACAGAAATACAGTCATGTTCAATGACCACTGGGGAGGCCAGATTTTTAGCAGAGGACTGTAATTTTGTAGGTGAAATTCTCTGTTGCCAATTGTATTAAAGGAAATCAACATTTTTACTCTTCAACTAAATGTGGATTTAACTAACCAGAAAAAAACACAGCTGCCCAGACAGTAAAACCTGAGTCATGGAAAAAGGCAGCTTGTGAGCCCCCTCTGCATATCAGAATAACTGCAGCACTTCAAACAAGCTGCTCTTTGTGAGAATGGACAGAGCTCTCCAGCCATCAACAGGACTGCACATCATGAGATAAGGTTGTGGTGAAGGTTTCATGCTGGGCTGCTGCCTAAATTGTATGGGCTTGGCCACTTCATAGTGTGTGACTCTTTTTGTAAGGCAAATCTGCTTTCTTGCCAATAAGTATTTATTTGTGGTGGTATAAAATAAGGCAGGAGCACAGAAGGGTGAAGGGTGAGAAGGGTGGAGGAGCAGGATTTGCCCAGGAGCCCCCCTGGAGCAAAGGCTGCTGCCAGACTGATGATGCCATACATTTAAGACCAGCCTCAGCCAGACACACATTTTGGGAAGTGACACAATACAGAGCCATTCTGAAGCCATTCCTGAGTTTTGAAGAAAATGTTTCACAAAGCAGAGCAGGTGCAGGATACTTTAAGAAGCAATGATGTGAGCCTTAAAAGATGAAGCATTCTTAAGTTTTTTTGTATGGGCTGAGTATGAAAGCTTTTCTCTTGCCAGCAGTCTGATCCCATGCTTGAGGAAGTTCACTGGGCAGTTGATATATTCATAGTGAATGATCCTTTATAAAGAAAAACTCTTGTGTTCTCATTTACATAGATTTGAATGAGAAATAAATGTAATGTGAAGTTAATGCAGAACTCTGGACAAGAGTGTGGAATATAGTTTCTTTTCTTTTATTAAGACACAAATTTTTGAGACATGTGGTGCTAGGGGACTGAATCTTAATGTAATATACTGTGTGTCAGCTACACAACCAAAAACAAAAATGGAAGGGAAGGAATAAAGAGAATGATCCTTGTTTCCACAAGGAAGGTCATTATGTGTGATCAATGTCCATTTGGATAACTCACAGATGCCTCAGTGCTCGTATGAATTCATCTGAGTGGTTTAAAAAACAGATGAAAATCAATACCTGAACACTCTGTTAAGTGCTTAAGTGGATGTAAGGAGTGTGCACACTGTTCTCAAGCATTTGACATGGTAAACAGGCAAAAAAATACCTTCACTAATGTCACTAGGAAGTGGTGGACAGTAATTTCACATATGGTTTCTTTTGGCTACTGAGTGGAAATGATTAAACCTGTAAAATCTGAGATGAAGAAATGGCACAGGAATACATCACCTGCTACAGAGGGTGTTAAATTATTGAGCAGGGAAGTTGTCAGAGAGGTTTTGTGTTAACTGCAAGGGAGCCATGCTATTACTGTTTTGTGGAAGTTTTTGAGTAAAACTGCTCTGTGTATTTATTTACCTTAGGCTATTTCTGTCAGTTACCACAACTGCAGTGACATAAATTTTCTTTTCATCAGGAGAAAAAAGCAAACTCACAACATGGCAATTTTTGGCAAGCTTAACCAACTACAAGAGAAGCTTTTCTTCTCACATTTCCAGGTCTTTCCATAGCCCTATCTGTATAGTAGATGATAACAGCATGTGCCACATACAGCTGCATCTTACAAACAAAAGTACATACAAGAGGAATTGTATGCTGAAAATTTTCACTGGAAAGCTCTTTCTATTCAGCTAGGCTGTGACAAAGAAGCTGTTTGCATTTTCAGCTTCACAGAGGTACAACAGTAATATCTGTAGAGATCTGAACTAAATTTATAGTGTGGATCATTACCTGTAACATACCTCTTAGGCATCATTGATTCTTGTTGCAGCAAGACTCTCTTTAACTCTATTTGTTACATTGTAAGCGTTAAACAAATTGAAATTAAATGCCCAAATTATTTCTTTTGGTAACAGAAAAATAAATATGTTTGCCAGTCAGTGCACAAACTCTTGAGTTTAGCTCTGTATTACTCTTTGAAGAAGTGTAAGTCAAATGATGAAGAAGAATTTTCTTTTGCAGTTGTAATTCAGATATAAATGTGCCTGGATGTGGCTGAAGGCAAAGCTTTCCCTGCCTATCACACAGCCCTGCACAGTGAAATGGTTGTGGTATTTTCAGGTGCTGCTGGTGAAGAGGTCCTGAGTGCAGGTTCTAGTGGGTGTTGTGGTGGCTACTTGTAAGACACTGACAAAGGAGAAAAAACTAAAAATCCTAAACCTTACACTCCCAGAAAAACTCACAGCCATAGTATTATAAACATTTCCAAAACATAAATTCAACATCATCTTTTTAGGATGACTGTTTCATTCCACATAGACAAAAATGAAGAAGTCTCATCTGTCATACAAAGAAGACCCCAAAAGGAATTGATTCCATGCAAAGTTAACTTAGGGGGCTTGAGGACTCTGTGGGCATTAAGCACAGGATGGTGAATTTGTGCAAGAATTTACTGTACAAAAATGAACTGACAAACTAATGCAAAAGATTCCCAAGGGCACAGAAGTGCTGTCAGCACTGGGTTGAATATCATGACCACTTCCATATTTCAGTATGAAGCTGCATCATATTTCTCTCCTCCATTTTTTGTAGGCTTTTGTACATGGTCCCTAGAGGTGTCAAACAGAGCTCCACTCCACTGCCAGCATCCATGTATAGAGTATGCCACTCCTGCCACATGATTAATGTTCAAATTCCTAAAAGTAAATGCATTTCTCTACTGCAAATTCTATAGCAGGAGATAATATTTTAAAGGATGACAGTCCTAGCTGTTTGCAGCATTTTACTAAATGCACTGATCTTTATTTTTAAGGAAGGATTGAAATTTAATAATGGTGCATAGTGGGAACTGAGAGATTTATTTACTTTATTAGAAATGATTCATGAAAGTCTTGTTATGGGAGAGAAACTGACTGCAGCTGAAGGAGAATAATTGTTCATGGTTTAACCACATAACATCTTAAGCACATGTTAAAATATAAATGACAGCTTTAAGGTTCTGATGGAAGGAAACATAGTTGAGGCTGTCAAATCAGCTGAGAACATTCTCCCCTGAAGCTCAGACTAAAGCAAAACTTTCCTTTAGCACTAATTCAAAGACTGTTCTTCCTATTCTCCATCTGTTATAACATGGAAAACTTCTAAGTTTCTAACCAGAACTTTAGGATAGATACATTTAGATTAAATATTTCAAAAGAATTCTAGATCCAAGGTTGCTGGAGCAAGCCAGCACTTGGGGAATGCTGAAATTCAGACCTGAGGAGATTATTTCTTGGTCTAGCTGCTATACCTTGAAGAGTAAAGACAGTTCTGTTACCATTTCTTGTAACTGAATACTGAAACAGGAGAAACTCATAACACTGGAATGCACACAAACAGAGCCCAATGTCAAAGGCAGCAGGTATCCAAGAACATCCCAAGCACCAGCAGCTCCCAAGCCTGGCAATCTGTACCTCTGGGAAGTGAGCACAAGGGTTGCCAGTGAGGTGACAAAGAGGAGTGTCCCAGAGCCAGAGCAGATCTCAGTGGGACAGCTGTGGGCTTATGCAACAGGAGATAAGAAGAGTGGTGCAATGCAGACACTGCTGAGCAAGGCATTAATCTGGGAACTTACAGTCCCAGGGATTTCACTTGTTTCCTGGCATTTGCTGATAGAAGTTCATGTTGCTTCCTGATTAATTAAGGTCTTAAATAATTAATTAACTTTCCATGTAATTATTATTACCTTATAGTAGTATCTCATTTGTGCTTTTGAGTGAGAATAGGTATGACAGAAAGTCCAGGAATATTTCTTCTTGCCATTTCCAGCTGAAAACAGCAGTGCTCATCCTTCTGATGAGCACACAGCAATCCCAGCTGTGAGAGCAGCTCAGTGCCATCCATTATCACCCTTGGAATGAATGTTCCCACTGCCTTTTCTTTCCTTTCAATGAGAAATGGGAGCTCACTGCAACACAGTGCTTCCTAGCAATGTGCCAGGTAAAGCAAGGCTCCACACAGCACATGAGCCTTTGCTTCTGCTCTTTTACTCACAGAGGCTGTTTTCAGGTGCTGAAGGCCAGCAGAAAGGCAGAGGTGAGCAAAGCTGTTGTTGCCATTATTGTTCAATGACTGGGAAAGGACAGCAGAGGGAGTTTTGTCATCTTTAAGTGGACTCGTGCTATCTGTCCTTCTGCAGATATGTGGTTTAGGTTAGCTGCTTGTAAGGGTGAAGAAATTGTTAACTGAACATTGTTTTCAAGGAATATAAGATTTGAGCGATGCAGGTGCTAGAATACAGAGAGAAAAAAAAAATCCAGATGAGCCTCTGTAATGTATGTAAAGTTTGTAAGTCAAGAGCACAGACTGTGTTTTGAATAATGCATTTTGTACAGAAAGTGCTCTAAATAACTCGACAGAGAACACAGTGTGTAAGTAAGAAAATTAAGCAATTTTACCAATTAGGATATGGTCTACCTAAAGATGAGAGTCATTATTTACAGCTGAGATTGAACACTGGCAATATTTCTGAAACATCAACTTTAAAGGGGACTGGAAGAAACCTACTTCCTTTAGTGCATGTAAAAAGTAGATCAGCCTTGGTTATGAAATAAACAATAGGCCAAAATAGTCTAACCTAGATAAATACAATGTGTTCACATCCAAGGATCCTTCTGTGCAAGTGGCCTAATTGCATTTTATGAATCCCAGGGAAATCAAATGGGAGCTGCATTCAGTCTCTTTGAAAGTTGTATCATTTTTATTTAGAGTGCCTAAGAGGATATTTCTACACCATGAAGAAAGCTTCAGGACTGGCATCTGGAGAGAGTGGGGCCAGGCCAACCAATAGCAGCAGAGCTGGGACAGGACTTCAGAAAGATACTATTTCTGTCCTCTTGTGACTGCAAAGGTGTGATTTGGAAATCAAAGATATCTTCTACTTTTACTGCTAAACATAGAGCCAGCAGAAAAGAAAACTTAGAGAGCTGGAGTCTCAGGTATTTATTAACTCAAGTGATAATCAGAAGGGGTAAACATGCTCTGGCAGAGTTTAGCCAAAGTACAAGGGAATGGCAAGACAGAACTGCAAGGTAGAACCCTGGAATTCTTGATGAGACAGAGAGAGTGGGCCTCTGCCTCCTGTAACTTTAGATGGAGAAGAAACAGTGCTGAAGACAAGTTAGGAAGAAAGCCTGAGATTTTTTTATCAGCCAGTACTAAGTATCTACTGAGGTTTAAAAAACATAACTTGATATTTAAGTGCCCTATAACTATCATATAACTGCACATAGCTGGGCACATGAATACCCCACACCACTGCTATTGACATGTCTTCAAATAGAGAAGATGGAGCATTGAACAATTCATATAAAATAATGATTTCAATTCATGAAATCAAATAATGAACTCTCACTTTTCCAAGTATATTCTTTATAATTTGCTGGACTTCTTCCATTTCCTATTTTGTTTTCTTGTCAAAGCTAAATCAGTTTTGGAGATCTTTGGATTTTGATGCAAAACTCCCTGAAAGAAAAAAAAAATCCAACCAAGTTCATAACCAGGATTCCAGGAAGACAGATGAAATTCAGCAAATACTGAGATGTAGAAAGATGTACAGTTTCAGAAAATGTAAAGTATTATATGCCCAGGCTACCTTTCATGGTTTACACAGTGGCAAAAACTAGAAATAAACTAGTAAAAACAAACTAGTTGGAAATGCTTGAGAACACCTGCCCTGGGAATCTTCCTGAGCTATAATTATTGCTTTGAGATTGATTAACTTGAATTAGAGTCCCAGATACAGGAGTCCTTATTGCCTTATTGATCTTTTGTCCTACTCTGCCAGTCCAGGAAAATCCATGAAACCAAAAGGAGAAAGATTTTTTCTGCTGAGAAATTATTGCTTCTTTCTTGCCTTGCTGTGGAGGAATATAGTGAAGAAGAAAAGGCATCTCCACACTGTCCCTGTGGCCTATGGATTACAGACTGCCTCTCAAAGGATGTTGACAGAAATTTCAAGTTATAATTACTGCCAGGTTGCCAAGACACTGGAGGGCTTTACTGGCAGCAGCAAACATCTGTTTGCATGATCCTAAATTTCAGTGGAATTAAGAAAATAATATTCTCAGTATCTGAAGGGGCCTAAGTCCCTCTTTAACTCAGATCCTTGTTTTATAGAGTATTTTTGTAAATATTTACTATTCATATGTTAATAGGTACCTTACTAAAACTTACCTCTCTGTTAAAGAGGAGTAGAGGAATCTTTTGTACAGCAAATATCTCATCACAGAATCATGGAATGCTTTGGGCTGGGACCCTCCAAGCTGCAAGTGCCCTGCTGAGAGGGGTCTTTCATTCTTGGTGGAGGGACAGTGGTGAAATACAAAAAATATATTCCAGTGGAATTTACTTACACACTCCTTGAATGGAGGATGTAAATCCTTTTAGCCAGCTCACAATTTAAGAGACTTCAAAAGGTAGTCTTTGAAGTTCAGAAAAGACCTTTGAAGTGGCCGCATATGCAAAAAAGAAATTAGTGTATAGCACAAAGTACTGAACTTCATTAAGTGCTTTTGTCAATTAGAAAATACAGCAGATTTTGCATAGCAAAGGAAGAAAATTGGGGCATCCTGTTCACAAAGGCTTTGGCTCTGTCAGAGGCTCTGGAGTTACCTAATGGCTACAAACTACCAGGTAGCCCCATGGGGGATACACAGGCTGGACTCACCTCCTCCCTTTGGAGAGGACTGCAGCTCTCAGACATAGATAAAAATTTCTGTTCTTGGGAGCCAGTGTGGGATGTGCTCCTGCCCAAGGGACAGAGCTGAGGCTTCAATGAGCTCTGTGTGGTTCCCTTTTCTGCATTAGCTTAGATCAGGGCAGCATCTGCAGCATCTGACACAAACAGTTGGAGCCATGAACTGTATCTGTGGTCATGCTCTGATAAATCTGGAAGCCTGAGCAGATTTCACGTTTGTTAACTCCCTTTTTAGGCAGGAGATGTACTTGGAGGTGCATTGTGTTTTGCATTTCATTAAACACATCTTTTCTCTCTTTTGTAAACAAACACCAGTAGCCTAAAAAGGCCCCTTATCCTTTAGGTTCCTACACAAGGATTGGTGAAGGAGTGCTGGTCAGGTCTGAGATGGAAACTGCCCCTGCAGATCCAGAGACAGCAGGAGGGGATGTCTCAAGGAGCACTCGTAGGGACAGTTACTGGGACAAATGTGCAATCTGCTCATCCTGGTCAGCAAAGTCTCTGTCAGCTCTCAGGACATGAGGGGCATCACTCTGCCTGACAGAGGCTTGCTGGAAGCCCAGGCCCCAGCAAACCCTCCTGCAGTGAGCTTTACATCCCTTGCAGAGGGCACCTGACAGGCCCTCGCTCTTCTCACTCCTTCAGTCATAACAACTCTGGGGGAAGAGGCAGACCAACCTTCCTTCAGAAAACCTTTAAAACAGAACCCAACCTACATCAACAGTCTCTGTACCTCACTGGTAGCTATGAATGCACAAGTAGCTGGTGAATATGTTATCTTGAACTGGGAATCTTTCCCAGCCTGGTGTTTCTGTCTGCTTGACCAAAGCACTGAAGTTTTGTGTTTGGGCTGCTTTGGTCTGTTTTTACAGCTGTTTTTACAGCTTCTAATCCTTTCTCTCTTAGGACAGAGTAACTAAACAAGGGACATTTTTTGATGAAACTGCTTCTATCAAAAAAGAGAGACAAGAATGTTGTTATTGTTGATGTCTACATTGTATTCCTGTAGCACCTATGTAATCATGGTCGGGAGCTGTCACAGGGAATATCACCCAGGCATAAGAAAGAGGCAGCAGATGGATTCAGGATATAAAGGGGGAGTCAAATACCACAGTGAGACACTATTTGGTGAAAAGAAAAGGAGAGGTTAAAGCATACCAGCTGCATAATCACTCAAAATTTTCTGTCATCACATGGGAAAATGGCTTTAGGAAGGGATATGAAGGCAGGCAACAATTAGCTCTGTGAATGCTGATAGGAAGCTCATGCTAAGCATGAAGATCTGTGTTTGAAAACATAACAGATGAGTTATCAGGCTGATGTCACTGGAACAGGAGAGGCTGGGAGCTGATGTATTAAGAACATCAGTGCTGACAGGTGAGACAAGGATACAGCTTAAAAATTATGTGATACATGGTGGAACATTTGAGGGTTTTCCCAGGTGGGATCACTTGATAAATAAACAAAAAAGTGTGAAACATCAGTCCTAAAAGGGGGAAAAAACAACATAGACAGGAATAATACCTTTTTCTAGCACTGAAATAGGGAAAATGCCCCTGATAAAATGAATACAGATGCTTCAATTTAATTTCTTGCCCACATAAGCATATATTTTAGAGGGTAGCCAACATCTATGGAACACTTGTTTTGTCTGTCATAATACTTTAGGCTACAGCTAAGAATAGAATTGGCAGCCTGAAAGGAAACAATAAAACAAATGGTGTATTTTTATGGTATTTTAGTCCAGACAAGAGCAAAAGGCACTAAATGCTCACACAATAAAAAATGATGCCAACAATTTCAAACTGATAGCTCAGATTAGCCCCTGCAGATTTGAGTCCATGACAGAACCAGAACTTGGGAAGGTCAGACACAGAGGTCTAAAAATTTGAAGTTGGAAACTGAGATGGAAGACGGTCCTCTCATCGTAGGCGCATCTTTGTCCTTGCTAGTTAGAGATGAAACCCAAACTCACAAAAGCATCAAGCTATGAGGTTCTACAGCAGCCAGCAGAGGCTTTTAGGCCACTGCCTACCAGATAAGCCTTAACACCACCCACAGTTAAACATAAAGCTAAATAAATACCAGATAAAGAAGATATTGGAAAGTTAAAAAAAAAAAACCAACCAAACAACAAACACTCCCCCCCCAAAAAAAAACTGTATAAATATTTTTAATCCTTCAACACTTTTACATCTAGAAGGAATACACGCAATTTTGTTCAGTATGGTTTCATGGATAATTTTGTAGAAAATTGGAAGCTGGCCTGCCAGATGGAAAAGGGATTTGGCTATGACTTTTAGAAGTTTTGACCTATAGGGCCAGAATTTCAGTGAAAGGAAACAGTTTCAGCTTTCATAACTTCATACACCCTATGCTCTTCTGCTAAAGGAGCAAAAATAAGTTACTCTTGCTGGAGATCTCACCTGCACTGTTCCAAACTATTTGGAGAAGTCAGAAGAGTAAATGCTCAGCAATTAAATTTGCCCAATGGCGACAAATGGGTATTTAGATCTTTCCAGGCACTTGGATCACAGAGAACATCATTTGAAGGACATGGATGATATGTTTTCAGTAATTGCCATCTAATTTCAATCTGTCTCTCTCCATTTAGTTCTTTTTTATTGCTTCCTCCTCCTCCTGTCAATCCCACCCTCAGCCTCAGGGACCTTTATATTTCTCTCCTTGGCTGGCCCCCTTTAATAAGGCCATGCCTTGTTATTTTATTACTCCCTAAGTGGTCCCCTGTGTTTGGGAGCATTTTCTCTGCAAATCTGACTGCATCTTCCAAAGCTGAAATATGAAAGTCTTTGGGCAGGATTTGTTCTGAAGGAGGTTAAGAGGCACAGCTGGACTGACCATCAGCTGACTGTCTGAAAAACAGCCACTCCTGATGTCACCCGGTGGCAACCAGAAAGGATTTTCTGTGCAAATATCTCCATTTTCATCCTGTGGAGTTTTATAAGCTTTTGCTTGTAGATGTCTCAGTTTTTCAGATATATCAGTTGTAGCTGTTCACAGTACTCCACATTCAGAATATTATAAGAAGTTAGAGTCAAGTCCTGCTTGCCTTTAAGTTATAGCAGATATGCCACTGACTTTAATAACTGCAACAAGAGACCCTGGAATATTATTTTTGGTCAACCTGTAAGCACTGTTTTGTAAATGTACACAATGCATAACAGTTTCAGTAATTGCTTTGCTTTTTATGCAGTCCAATTGTTATCTCTGCTCAGTATCTCAAATTTTCAAGACAGCTATGTCTACTTTTTGACTTTCTAAGCTTGCTGAATCATTGGAATACTTGAGTCACACTTGGCATTACTGTATTACATTGTTAGATGTGAGAAAAGAAAAATAATACCATTTAACATAAACATTTATCATGAACATTGATTTGTAAATGTCATATACAAGCAATGACTCTGTGTTCTCAGTAATCTTGCTTTAGATGAAGAAACAGTCACAAAAGATTTCCTGATTTGTGTAAAAGAGTGTACACTCAAACCAAAGAATTGATACATTTGTAGGCACTGATCCCCCATTTATCTTTCCACACCTTAGACAGGAGCATTTGTGATCCCATGTGCTTTATGAGGAAGTGAGAGTGGGATTGGTATCCTGGGGCACACCTTTTCCAGCTCTTACAGACCTATGTTTGTTAATGTCACCTTTTTATCCTAGAGGTGACTGCTGAATGCAATGAGGGAAGGGAGTGTGACTTCCTTACAAAACCAAAAAATTAATGAGATTATTTTATACAATTGTCATACTTAAAATCTGGCATTTCCTTTTGACAGGACAGAAAATTTTCCTCTGGAGAGGAAAGGGAAACATAAAAAAACCTTACTATGCACTGGATGGTTCCCATGTGTTCAATTCCTTCCTATTTTGGTTTCAATCCCTTATTACATTTTGAATTTTGTCTATTCAGACTGATATACAAATCTGGTAAATCAAGGCAATTCTTTAATTCACATTACTGTCTTAACAACTCTTGTAGAACTTAAAATTTCCACTGAAGAAACATATTCATCCATTTCGTAGAAAGAGACACAGGACAAACTGCTTGCATCCTAAGGGAAGTGCAGGATGGGAGAGAGCTATTAGCATGTTTTAGGAGGAACCCTTGGCTTATGTCAAGTATCCCAGCCCCATTTGTATTGCTCAGCCATATTTCCCCAGCCATCAGCTCTGTGGATGTGCACAGTCTGTGCCACAGCCCTGCAGTGCCAGCCTTGCAGGGGTCACTGCCCAGACCTCGCCCTCCTGACAGGCACCCTCAGACTTCTCCCAGCCCATTTCCCCTCCCAGCCTTCAGCAGTCTGCTGCAGTTCTCAAGCATGGTCTATGACACAAGAGGGGTGAAAAGAGCCTGTGTACTGAGATTCCTCAGGAACAAGAAAAAAAGAATGTGCTTTCCTCCCAGCTGTCAGATGGGTTAAACTCAGGCTTATAGGGACAACACAGCACTGAACGAGTTAAAAGTTTCTTTGTTGCACCCTCAGAGGCTCTGCTATTGAATTAGCAGATGCATTTATACACCCTCACCTGAAAAGCTGAATGAATTGTAGCACTAGGGAAACACAGAAAACACAATGTGTTTGTGTGATTAAATATTATTTTATAATGCATTCAATGAGCTAACTAGATAAAGGGTACTTCTTCATTTCTGCATGCTTGGTTTTTCAACCTTAATCATCTTTTAACATCTTTGCCTGTAGCCTTTTCTGAAGCAAAAAATATTCTATTGAGTGATAATTTTCAAAATGAGAATGGTATTATAAACATTTATAAGGTAAGCTGATGATACTGTGTCCTATACTTGCTGGTCACAGTCAGTGCACCCCTATTATGCCTAAACCAGCTTGATAGTTATGCTACTCCTAAATTGTTCTTGCCTTTCCACCAACAGACAGCCAATTGTTATGAACCAGGAGAATGCTTTCAGTGTCATGCTTCTAAGAAGTATTTCCAAGAAAGACATTTAGTCACAGCCTTGTGTGCAGCCCCGAGTGATGGCTGGAGCAGAAATCCTGAGCAAGCTTCTCAGACTTTGACTAATTGCTGACTGCTGACTGCTCACTTTGTGAAGGCAGAGCTGAGCTACAAACACACACAGCTCTGCAGGGATATGAATCAGAGCAGGAGCAATTAGTTAAAAAAAAATAATCAGAAGCAGTTAAAAATAAAACACGTGATATTTTTTGAACTTAATTGTCCAAAATTATGCATCTTCAATCTTTGCCCTGTGTTTAGTCACTCGTGGAATGAAACATGCATCAATTTTCTTTGTGATAATAGGCACTTGTGTCTAGAGTCTTGATTTGCACGTGTTAGTTAAGGTTTGTACGTAGAAAATAGAAAATGTCATGTGAACACTTGGGGTACAGACTGTGAATTTTAGCTACCATTATGATGATAAACTACTGAAGCTGAACATAAGATGTGATAAAGACTCCAAAAATAAACACTAAAATATCCATGAAAAAATATTCACCTCTGTTGGAAAAGAGAGAAGATAAGGACACAAGGAATCCATGTGACATCTCACTACATGGTCACAAAGAAAACAGAACACTTCATCAACTGAAACTAAGTCAAAGCCTGTTTAAAATGGCAGCTGTACCCTTTGCTCTACCCAGAAACCCAAATAACACTGACAAGGCCCCAGCAGACATTTGCTCTCTGCAGTTCAGGGAGAGCCTTTCAGGGTGCTAAAGTGAAGTGAGGCTGCCCAGGGCAGGGAGAGGATGGGCTGGGGCAGTGACCACAGCCAGGACACCCTGCACAGCAAGGACACCTTGCACTGCAGCCAGGGCTCCTGCAGAGCTGTGCTGGGCACACTGGGCACTGCTGGGGACAGGAGGCACAGTGGGAGCAGCAGGCAGACCCCACAGCCCCCAGAGTGTCACAAGGGGGTCCAAAGCACTCACTTGGTCCTTGGCAGCCCCCAACGAGAGCAGCACCCACCCCATGCACCAAACACTCTGCACTATGGCAAACAAATCTGCTATTTCCAGAACAAAAAAAGAGAAAAAGAGAAAACAAACCAGAAAGCTTGAAAGCTGCAAAATATGAAAGTGTAATTTGAGACACAAACATTAATCCCTCAAGGTATTTTCCTACTTCATCCTCCTTTCCCCTACTTTTCCTCAGACTTTCAGATGCTTTATGAAAAGGATGAAAAAGATCTCAAAAGTTCTATTTTGGACTTGAAATTCCTTTCCTTCTCACTGCCCCAGGATATATTTGATTCCAATAAACTACATGAAAAATCTATTTGGGATTTTCTGATATTCTTTCCGTCCTGACCTATTATTGTATCCTCTTTCAACACTTTGTGAGGACAGCAATGTAATAAGGGGATATTTGGAGGCTCCCTGCATACATGGAGCTCAGATGCAGCTGCTAACCAGCAAAAATCAGGTTGCTGCTTACAGCAAGGGATGAAGGTTTTCTGTGAGTTTTTTTGGTTTTGTTTTTTAAAGTTACATAAGGAGTATTCACACAAGGATAAAAATAGTTTAGCAAACATCAAGACTTCAAGATATATATATAGAGCGAGCTCTTGTCTGATTGAGGGACAGAAGAGAAGCAGCCAGAAATTCTCAACTTTTTAACCTGGAAGTTGGCAAATACACCCATTTCTTGTATTCTTATCCCAAGGCTTGCTCTAGACTCTTGTTGGGGAATCTTGTTGTTAATTCTTTGGAGTTTTTTCCTCACAGTATTATTTCCATAGTGCCTCTTCCCAGTTGAAGGTCAGGAGTTAGTTTTGTTATTTTCCAAAAGTGTTTGTCCTCAAACAAATACTCCTTGCCACCATCTCCAGTTATCATGAATAAAGATAAATGGAGCTGGCATGAGAGAGTAAGGAAGGACAAAAGTAATAAATAATAGAGCAGAAAATAAATATATTTAAGCGCTGCAGTATACAATAGGTTGGAAAGGATTTACAGCATTTTCTTAAAAGAAATGCAGCTTTCCAAAAATAGCTGGGTGGAAACTGTCACCTGATTTTTCTAAACATTTCCAAATTAAGAAATACAAGTTTTGTGTCACTTGCTACAAAAAAATTAAAATATTTGTTTATTGAAATTGACTTTACTAGATCATTCCGTTCTTTGAAGATTTCAAAATTAAAAAAAAAAAAAGTAAAAAAAAAGATATTTATTTTCCAAAGATCAACATTTGGAATGAAAGTGCTCTATATATGTATAAAACTGTTTTGCTGCATTTAGTTCTCCCAGCTAAGGGCAGGTCTGCCTGTGGCTCCTACATTTCATTTCTCAGTGGCAGAATTCTGCAGAAGGTCCATTCAAATATCTCTGTAGGAAATTCCCTGACCATGCTGAAGCACCACAGGAATTCTATGGATAAAGGTCTTAAAGTTCACATTATTTTGTGGTTCTGTTTCCCAGTTTAAGATTTTTTTTTAAGATCTATTCAAATTTTTGTAAGGCTAAATATGAAGCAATTGTCATTAACATCCTGATTATTATTATCAGCTCATTCAGTTCTCGTCATTCATATATATATATATATATATATATATATATATATATATGCATACATACACAAATCCTTTCTAGATGTACTTCTCGGGAAAGAAGAGATTTCTGGAAGTTTTAACCCCTTTCAATTTCCTTTGCATTTCCATAGGCATTTGAAATGTTCCATTTTTTAAAAACCCTCTTTGAACTCACACAAGGGGATTAGCTCTTTAAATTGAAATCACACATTAGGTGCATGTGAATTAATTAGCAATGAGGGGAGTACCTTTCAAAGGGAATTAATTCCTTTCGACAGAAATCAAACTTATTTAGAACAGGGTTGGGGTTATGGGTTTTTACTTCTTCATATAATTTTACTCTTTTTGGCTCTTGCAAGTACTCAGCCATGACTTTCCCTAGTCAGCATACCCCAGTGGGGCAAGAAAGTTCTTTGCAGAGAGACTTGATAATTTCTTACACTGCATCAAGCCAAGCTCCTGTTTGCAGGGGTGTTACACATCTCCACATGAGTCCCACAATTTTGAAAGTATGTCTGTGTATGCATGCAGATTTTAGGCTATATTTTGAAGAAAACACTGTGGCTTAATGCACTTTGAAAACCCTCTTATTTCTGGAATTTGCAATAAAGATTAATGGGTTCAGTTAAAAACTCCATTATTTTATTATAAGTATTCAATTCTCAGTATATTATCACTTGGGAAGTGAAGTATTTCAGGTAAAGGGAGTCATAGAATGTGCAGGCACCAACTGCTGAGAATTTAATTACTAACAGGCTTGATCTGTAACTTGAAGGATTCAAAACCCTTTTTCCTTTCCCTGAAAACCCCAAGGGTGGCTTCCACCGAGCACAGAGCCCTCAGCCTCTGTCCCACTGCATTCCTTTCTCCCTCAGCTGCCCAGAGATTCACTGACCACAGTGAAGGGGCTTTGCCTTCCATGCACTTTCTAACCCATTCCACACTTCTGATTTCACTGTGGAGACCTGGAGGAAAGCAGTTTATCTAGACAGTGACATAGTAGTCTGTCCAGACTCCTACTAATTTACATTAAAATGTGTATATGTATTTTAAATTACTTTTGACTTATCTCTCATGTCCTCAAATATTATTCTTATTTTTATTATTCATTTAGATATAAAACATTAATGGATTTTTATTCACAAAGTGGTTGTACTCAGAGCATCTCTTCTCAGGTAAGGCATGAGAGTAAGAAAAAATGTTAGTTGTAATTTACAGGTCAAAGCAAGCACTTTTAAACTCAGTAAGAGACAGAAGTTTTAGGACCCCTGATTGCTGCTAAGCTATAAACTCAGGAATGACTGACTTTACTTCCACTATTTCTGTGTAACTGCTTCTTTAAACTCACTCTGGGTCCCCTGATCTTTGCTGAGCAGGACATTGGGGAGCTCACCCCAGTTTTTACTGAATGCTGTCTGTGCTGCTGAGCTTTTCCACCAGTGCTGGAGCAGCTGAAGCTCAATCCTCATGGCACAGCTTCCCAGCACTTTTCCAGCTGGAGCAAAACCCAGGTGTAAGGCAGGTCCATCATGACCATGCCCAGGCTATTCCACTGCATGTGGCCTCCTGATACAATAATGTACCAGGCAGGGTTGAAAATATGGGAATCCTCCCTCCAAAATCCCACAGGAGGAATAAACACTTGCACCAGTCACAAAGCTCTTTGGAAAGACAGGCAGGAAAACCTTCCAAAGCCCCCTTCAGGTCAAATGAAAACTTTACATCCAAAATACAAAAGGCATTTGTGTGGGGAGTTTGCCAGATAAACCAAACTGTTGAGAAAGATGACATGGCATTATTAGAAAAGTTCTAATCCAAGTTGGAGCATAACTAAAACTAATCTGACCTGCTTTTCTCTTAGCCCTGTTCTTGTAAGTTTGCTTACACTAAGAGGTTCCTGGTTTGAGACAAAGCCCTGTTTTGACACTTCATCCTAGATTAATGTCACTTTGCCAGTCAGTCATATTGTTTTGATGACATGCTGTGATAAAATGTGTTGGGAAGACATGAATTTTTAAAATAAAAGCAGACATCTCCCAAAACTAGTCCCCTTCAAACTCTGAAGAATCCTGAATACCAAGAAACTTGACTTTTTCTGATAGGGATGGCTTATACTGGCTTTGCTGGTGTGGGATTTAGAAAATTTATGTTTGATTTGTGGCAGATGCAGGTCCCTGCTATGGTTCAGTAGAAGTTATTTAATGCCCTTGGCCTCAATGCCTCATGTGATGGAAGGGAACCTTCACTCAGGCAAGTTTAGAACCTGCACTGAGCACTCAGATAAATGAGGATGCAAACCCAAGAGCCTCCCATGCAGTTTTGCCCTGATTTGGTAGCACTGCCTTTGACCTAAATAGACAAATATTTCAAAATCGAATGTACAGGAGATAATTCTAAACTGCCTTGGTAATGGTCTTTTGTGGGAGCAAAGAGAACCTGTGCCATGGATAACCTGCCTCAGTGCCCTGGGAAAATTGCAGACAGTGCTCTTGTGAGAACAGGACCTTCTATGGGAGAGGAGGCTTTTTTCTTTAGTGGAAGCAGCCATCAACCTCCAGGATGTGGTGAAAGATCCATGACCCCAAAATAAACCAGATTTAAGGCAGAGGTGTAACAGCTATATAGTCATGAACAAGTATAGGTGGAGTGCAAATACAGCAAGTTTTTAGTAGCCAGATTAATGTTCTGAGTAAATGCTTTTCCACAGTGGAGGGATTGAATGGACATGGCTTTGAGGACACCTGGTGACAGGAACACCACCACTCTCAGTGGATGCCTACTGATTAAAAATTCAAACAAAAATGCGAAGCAGAAGAAGGAAGTGCTGAAAAGTTACAACATTTAGGGAGAAAAAAAAAAGACATTCAGGAAAATTTGGTGTCCTGCTTAATTCAGGGACAGCAAATCCAGTCATGCTTATAAGAAGAAAAGATGTTCAGAGAAGGAATGGATAAAGTAGGACTATATGCACAAATGGACAAAAGTAAAAGGGAATTTAAGAAATAATGGTGATGGACCCAGTGACCTTTGCTGTTCCAGTAATTACAGTTATTATGTTCCTAAGTTATGCAATTCTCTGATGGTTGTGGCTTGGATTCTATGAATAGGACCCTTAGTGTTAAAGTAAATCAGGACTTGTGCTACTTTTGGTTCTAAGCTAATAATTAAACAAACTAAAATAAACCCCCAACATTCTACATTCAAATCCTGTCCCCATGCTTAAATAATAGAATGAGATGCAAGCTGCCAAAAATGGAGATACTCAGACATGAAGCTGCTACTTTGTGCTAAAATCTTCCCCTGTCTGTATATACCTCAGCAGGAGGGTAATGATTCAGCCCTGATATTTATTTAAGAACAAAGCCAAGGTTTCAAAAATTAGTTAGACCTCAAAAAAAAAAAAAAAATCCAAAGAATGGCCCTAGATCAAGTTAAAATAAGAATTCTTTTAAGGCATACATTTGGAGGGTTTTTTCCTATTTATATTTTTAATCTTTAGGCTATACTTTCTGTAACACTTGCAATCTCTTTGTGTAAGTAAGACTCAAACATCTGTGCAACTGATCCCTCCTCTCCCTCACTCCTCTTTAAATGAGTTTCTTCTGGATGAGAGCTGGAATTTTAATCTAAGTACGATTTCAGAAACTGAAGCTTTGGAGTTAAGATTTTTAAAGATATTTGGCAACTCAATACAAATCCCAACATGTAGTGTGATTTTCTGCTTCTCTGGACACTTTGATACTTTTAAAAACCTGTCCCTGCTGCCTGTTTGCTCCTATCAGGGGTGCTCCAGCTACAGTGAAAAGACAAGGGCATGTCGGACCAAAGCAAAGAATTCCTGATACAAAAGTGTGAGCAGCAGCAGGTGGTACCTGCATTCAGCAGAAGGCTGAAGTACTAGGACAGTCATCTGTCTCCTGGATTCCAGTCAGTCCATGCTGGAAGCAATCCATGTTGGAGCCCACTGTGAGGCTCTGCTGCGACAGCAGAGTTGGGGGCTTGTGCTGAAGGGCAGCAGGGGCAGGACAGCACCTCTGGCACCATGTGGGGAAGGACCAAGTCACCGTGCAGGATCAGGAGAGGCTGGAAAGGACATCACTCCGATGGAAAGAAGAAATTTGGATATTTTAGTTGAAGACAAGACAGATGGGCAGGTACCTCTCCTGCTCAGCTTGTTGCCTCTCTCTGTTCCACACAATAGACAACTGAAAACATTTTAGTACATACACTTTATCCCTGAGTGGATCACTTATTATTCTTTCTTGACATTGGTTAATGCAGCAAAGTTAGGTTCCTGGGACTAGGCTACATAACAGAAAATTAATTTTAAATGTCAATAAAGTTAATTAGTGATTTTCATCTGTACCATAGCACTGCAACTCCTGCATTATTTCAGCCTTGTAGAAAGCTGTAGGTTTCCCACTGCACCATTCCCACCTCAAACATATGGCAAGGTGCCTGAGGCCAAGACTACTGGGAGAAGGATTAATTGCCAAGCCGCTTTGAGCAGTTACAAAATATGGGCTCTGCTGAGTCATGTGTAACACACTAACAACCTATTTTCCTTATTACAGAGTCCTTTTACTATTATTATATCTTCTTCCTGTTGCATAAATGGTTTTGAAATCAATGGTGCAGAAGCTCAATTCATTTCAATGGGAATGAGTAAAAGATTGAAAGCAGTATGTAGAGTAATAGCTGCTCATGGCAGGGTTGAAGGATCTTTTCATTGAAAGGAAGATTATCCCATGACATCCATTTGTACCACCACTAGGTTTTCAGGCCAAGTTCTTATTATACAGTTTCCTTGATATATATTGATATATACATTGCTTGTAAATGTAACACAGGTTCTCACTGAGTATCTCCAAAGGCTTTTTTTTAACACAACCAGCTGTTACTTGATATTTACTTTTACGAGTTATTTGGAAGTGCAGTTCTGATTCCTACAGAAGATCCCAGACTTGATCACCCACAAATATCCTTCTCCCTTCCAATCAGCAAATACAGAACTTGCTAAAAGGACAGCAGATGCTTTGTCTGTAGAAATTGGATTAGTTAAGGGAATTGACAGTCTGGAGAATTTCCATGTTGACAGAGCTTTTTAGTTTCACATGAATGACAAGGGTCTGTGGAACAGGGCTTGTGCATTTAGGTGAGTTGAGAGGAAGAGAGAAAATGGAACAAGCACTTCATATCTTCTGTTTCCATGCAGTTTAAAAGCATTTTGACTGTTTTCAGGACCTGTGTAACCAATTCTGAGAACTCTTTTAGGCAGCAAGCTTAAAATGCAAACAATATGCTGCATAGTGTTTATTACTATTACGCAAAGTCCTACTGAAAAGCAGCAAACTTTGCACTAATTTCAGCTACAGCTTTCCATTTACTCCCAATCATTTTAAAAGCCACTGTGCCAAGGTGTCTTGTACAGCCACAGAGGCTGGCAATTATATCATGTTACACATGAAACCCATTTCATCAAACACATGGAGTCTTTCAGGTGACAGAAAGAGGCGCGGTCTGTGAGACAGACTGAAACAGCAATTGGGAAAGTACCATGCTCCTCTGAAGAATCACAGTTAATTTTGCAAAGTTCTTTAGTGTAATTGGAACATGTTCCAAAACCAAGGAAGGCAAAACTCCCCTCCCCTGGTAACCATCTCACACAATATGACTCTTTATTGCTTTGATTTTAGCTTATCTAGAAGGCACAAAGCACTGCATTCCTGAGAGTTCTGTGTTGAAATCAAGCAGTTCATCAAAAAATGACTGCTTTAACATCTTTGTTAACAGTTGAATGCAAATGGCATTGCAATGACAATCTGCACAGAAATTTCGAGCCATCATGACATATTCCAGCTATGATATTATCCTACTTCTACTGTCACAAGAAATGCCATAAAATATAATGCCATATTAACTGACTCCTTAGTGCAGCAGCATTTACAATGGGTGGCAATGTAAAAAAAAAAAAAAGGTTGTAAAAATTATACTATGGCATTTTCAAATTGACAGAAGTGATGATTTAAAAGAACTGCTACAAATATTACAGCTGTCCAAATACGTCCCAGTCAGGGAAACACTGATACTGGAGATTGTTTATCTGAATAAAGCTTGACATTAACTTCCTCTGGCTGAAAAATCAAAATTTCTTGAGATGCTTTTCTTCAAACCAGGATTCAGGCTTTCCAAACAGCTCAGCTTTTATCTAGACTTTCAAATTAACTGACTGGATACCAAGGACTCATTGAGGAAAACGTAGGCAGGCAGCAAAACAAGACAAGATGCCTCCCCTCAAAAGACCCTTTAGTCGGCATTAAGATAACTTAGGAAACAAGAACAGAAGTAAAAAGGATTGGACCTTTGTGAAAAAAATGTTTATAATGACACTGAAAACCTTCCTACTATTGATTTTTTTCAACTCATAATGTTTCTTGGGTTCAGGTTGGATTCAAAAGCACATTTTGGTACTGCAGATGAGCTGCACTGTGCAAATGCTAAAGACTCTGGGATGAAGACTAGACCCTGTTTTCTTTTTTTTTTTCCCAATAGCCAAAGGAAAAAAAAAAAAGAAAGCAGTAAAGGTCAGCAAAAACTTATCATGTGTCATGAATGAGATTTTTCCATAATTTCTTAATTTTGTGAGCCCTGATTATGGAACAGCATGAGAGATGAAAGGAGAGGCAAGAGTTAAAAGAAGCAGCAATTCTGCCAAGAACAGCAAGCCCACCTATGTTTGGGAAAAGAAGGGTAATATTCCAATTATGCCCATTTATTTTCTAACTGAACATTACACTGAGCATGAGGGGCTTTAGCTCAGGTGCACACAGTAGGTGTAATCTCATTCCTAAACTCACAGCTACAGAAAATAACCATGCACATTGCAAAGAACAACTTCATATTGCAAGACATTCCTCCCCATCTTTTCATTACTTCTATAGGACATCTCTGGATCACCTATCAAGGCATCACATAAAATAAACAGATGAAGCCTTTGTCTTTAATAATATATTCCGCTATTCTGTAAGAATGCACTGGTAATAACAGGAAAACAGCTGGAAATTGTCAATTCCTGCAAATTTAGAATTCCTCAAGATTTCAGCTTTGTTTTCCAGAAGATTTCTCAGGACTCTTCAATGCTTTGTATCAGAGACTTTCCAGGATAGAGCAGAGCTTTGAGAAGATGCTGATGTACTGAAGGAGCTCAGAAGCAAGAAATGAAACCACTACAAGCACTGCAGCACAGTGGTTCCTGTGCAACAAATAAACAATTAAAATATTGAAGTTAGCATTTCCCAAGCCAGAGGAACTGATCAGCTCCTTTTCTTTCCTTTAGAGCTGGAAGAGATCCAAGAAGGAGCAAGTGCATTACTTCCATATTCTACACTGGAGCAAAGTATTTGAGATTCAGAGGGTGGCAAAGACGAGTGGATTTATTTTAGAAATTGGCATAGGAGAAAAATATCTTGGGGAAGTTCAGTGTCTTTCAGTATAATGACTACATCACGTTTTTGAGCTTAATGACCAACATGAGATCAAAATTCCTTCTTTGTCCTCTGTCTCCCATTCAAATAAAAACCTCCTCCCCACCATAAAGCTTGGACAGAAGCTGCCTCTGAGCTGATGAGCTGCACATAACTCCAAGAGTGGTTCAACCAAAACTGGAAGACCAGATCTCAAATTCCCAGAATCACAGAATGGGTCAGGTTGGAAGGGACCACAGTGGGTGATCTGGTCCCACTTCCTGCTCAAACAGGGCAGGAAATCAGGTACATAAAGAGTGACTTGAAATGACAAGTTAATTTTAAAAGGAAAATGCTTGAAATTCCATGTGGGCATAATCTGCTCTGGAAAGTTAGTGATGTGATCAATTTCTGTTGCTATCTCATGATCAGATTTTATTTTCATAATTTACTATATTTGTCCTATAGGACTTCTACAGGATTTAATATTATTGCTTGTTCAGCTAGTGGTGGCAACAGATTTATTTCAAAATACTCTAAAATACTCTTCTACCACTTAAGGAACCTTAATAATTTCTGCAACATGAGCTGAGTTGGCTGTGCCACTGAAACTCATAATGGAAAAGTACCAGCAGAGTTTATTCTATGTGGCGTGATGGCAGCTGAAGTTAAACCAGAACTGTCTGAGCTGGTCCCGGGGACTTTGAAATGAAGCTGGACATCACAGGACATGGATATTTATGTCCTTTGAAGATTAGCTGATATTGCTCCCTTGAATGTCTTCTACTCAAAAAAAAATAAGCTTTTTCTGGGACCAGATCAAAATGTTGCCCTGAAATGATGAACGGTTGAAATGATGGCATTTTTCCCAGAGAGTGTGATTATTCATGGATTTGTCCAAGCAAAGGACAAATAAATTATTTCCAAAATCTCTGTGAAAAACTCAGCCTGATCAGAAATCTCAGGATTCAATTTTTCCTTTGTGAATGGCACATTTTAAAATAAGAAGCAAAGCTCTATTTTTCAGAATCTGACTGACTGGCTGCACTTAAAATGTTAAAAAAAAGTAAAAATGTGGAGGCAATATAGCTAATGAACCATGCAAAAGCATTTGACAGATCTCAGTTACTTGCTGCTGTTTCTTTTGAAGAAAAAAAGAGAGGTGTTGTCAAGACTCATATATTTGAAGAATAGTGGTATTTGTATAGATTTCCTTTTGCATTTCTCAAGCTGTGTTTTATTTTTAAACCTAATGTTATAGAAAAATGATCAAATTTTCTGGGTTTATGTCAAATTGGGTACCATGGAGAAAACCACTGATTGGACACTACTTCATATAAATAATGTGCCCAACTCATCCCATACGCTCTGGAATTATGGCCTCATACTATTTATGTGACCTGAAAAATTACCCTCAGAACTGCGAGTGCAAAATTAGAGCTTTTAAGAGGTTGTGTAAGTTTTCTTTAAAATTAAATACTATCCGAAATATTTCTGAATATGAACAATAGGGCAAAACTAAGATTTTGCCCAGATAGGGGTAAAGCAATGATATAAGAAAACAAGTAGGAGTGTTCCTTGACAGCATCTACTAAGGAAATGAACAACAAATCCCACCTTTGTAAAATGATTTGAAACTACAGTTTATAACACTTGGAATAGGAAGAGTACAAGATCACTGTAATGGGCAAATGCTGCAGTTCAACAGTTACACAAAACCTTTTTGCTCTTAGATCTTTAGGATTTTAACTGAAACAGAAGTGTTTTCGTTGAACTGCATCATGAACAAGACAGGACTAAACAGCATGAAACACAAACATTCATTAAAACTTCATGGAAACGTTTTAAAATGCATAGCAAACACCCATGGAAAGATAACAGCTGCACTAAAACTGTGAAGTCCACTAAATGCAAGTCCTAAGGTTTGTATCACAGATTCACCCAAAACTTTGACTCCAAAGATCACACATGAAGAAACTACATGACATAATGCTCCTGTGAGAGTCTCTGAAGGAATTACAATAGATTTACTGGACCAATACACACGTCACAGTTACAGTTCCTTAATTTCCCAAGTGAGCTACAGCAGAGGATTCCTATTTGAATAACAGTGACAACTTGGAGCTCTGGAAGCCTGAGCTCTGCAGTGATCTACCTGGGAAACTCAGGTAAAGAATGATTGCAATTCTAGTCAAAACAGCCCTGCACCGGTTCTACTGGATCCTGATGCTGTATTGCTCTGTGCTTGGGGCTCAGATTTGGGAAAAAAAGGAAGTGTGCTCACAGGCTTATTCTTATTCAGGTCAGTGATTAGAATTACAGAGTAATTCAGGTTAGAATGACCTGGAGAGCACTAAGCCTGTGCTCAAAGCAGGGTGAACTTGAATCCCATTGCTCAAGACCTTGTCCAGTCAAATTCTGAGCTACCTCCAGTGACAGAGATTCCAGTTTCTCTGGACATCTTCCTACACTACAACATTCACAGTGATTTTTTTTCATAACCAGAATATCTCATGTTGGAACTTGTGCTCATTACTTCTTGCTCTTTTTCTCCCCTGAAGAGTCTGGCTTTACCTTCTCTCCACTATCAGGGAGCTGTAGAGCTCCTCTTAGATAAATCTGAGCAAGGCCACTGCTCCCCTGCAGAGTCCCCGAACAGTCTCTGTGCTCTGGTGGCCCACACTGCATTCACTGGCAACATCTTTTGTGTCCTGTGGAGCCTCAAACTCTACATGGTGGTCCAGCTATACTTTATCAAGTGTGAAACTGAGGAATAACTGCTTTTAAAACCAATTTAAGTCACTGCATCTGTCATAGATTTGCAGGAAATTGCAGATTTTGAAGCCAGGCCTGTGGTGTTTCCTGAACAAGAGAGTGGGTGCAGCAGATTTTGCATTTTGTCAGAGAGCAACAAAAGGATGAGACTCTGTAGTAGGAGAAAAGAGGCTCAAAACTTCTGAAACTGATTCCTTTACAGGAAAACTGGAAGGTCAGAGCTACAACTACTCAGCTATGACATCTGAGTGGAATTCATTTTCCTGAACATATGCATCCCTAATTTTAGATAGCTTACAGTGGCTGCCACACCTTCATGAGCCTGGTAGGTAAGCAAAGGCCTACAAGACCTTAGTGTTTTTAGGGAGGCAGCTGGAGGCAAGGCAGGAAACCCTTGATGTCAGAGATGGCTCCTGCAGTGCCAGCAGTGATCCTGTGACCAGCTGTGGAGGCAGGGTGGGCACACAGAGCCCTCAGTGAGGACCTCTATGACTGGTACCATGTGCAGCCCCACAGCTGCCCCCAGGCACGGCTGGGGCTGCCTTTGGCACAGCCTCAGTGCTTGGAGCTGGTGTGAAACTGCAGCACATGGCAGGCAGGAGCTCCAGGTACTGATCTGTGAGAAACACCACAGCAGAACACAAAACATCAGGGCACAGCCCCACAATTCCCTGGTCACAACAAATATCACAGCCACTCAATAGAAGAGGGAAAAAGGAGGGGAATGGCTCAGTCCTCATGGAGCTGTTTGGCTTCTTTCCTGTTGCCTTGGAAGGGCTGGTGTAAGAGGGATACTTTCAGCTTGGGAATTCACTTACCTGAGCTGACTTTACACACCAAGCCAGACCTGTGTGTCCTGCAGGTTCAGCCACTGCTCCAGAATCACATCCTGAAGACAGCAGCTCATAAGTGCCTTTGACATTTGCCTTTCACAGCAATGTGAGTACTCTGACTGTTTGAGTTGCTGCTTTTTATGCTGCTTTAAATGACAGTAGTATCAGAACTGTGCTCTGAATATATCCATTTACAAGAGAATGTTACTTCAGTAGAAGAAGAATTTTAAAGGGCTTACAGCAATCTAAAAATAGTTATTTATTCTGTAATTTTATTCTGTGTAACTTATTGTTTATGCTCAGTTCAATAAACAGTTTACAAATGGTGACTCATACTAAGTAGTTCAGACAGTATGATGCAGTCTCACAGTCTATGCACTCCTGAATAAAGCTCCACCAAGTGAAAAGGTAAGCAATGAGTATAAACTCAGAGACAAAAAAGAAAAGCCCACCTCCTTTCCTCTACCTTCAACCAGGTATCTATACCTGAGTAACTGTTCTATAACTGGGAAATGGAATAGAGTCACAAAGATGAGAAAATAAAAAGCATATTACAGACTTATCCAATTGCCACATGAGTAACATTTTCATAAGTGCATCTCAAGGAAAGAATTTTCATTTTTAAAGTCTTAATTCATTTCACAAGTGTACAATACCTATACTGATCTTTTTTTTTTCCAATTTTCCCAAAAAACAATGATTTGTAAGCATTTTAGTTGCAGAGTTTTAGTCCCTTTGAAAAAGAATTTTAATCAGCTTAAGTCACTTCTAGAATATGTTTTTAGCAGAGTGAGAATGAGCAGAAAGCTGTATCACAGAGCAGAAGACAGGAATGTGCCTGTAAGCACTTTCCAGAATTAACAGTGCAGCCTATAATGGGCATTGTATGACTTCAGTGTCCTGTCCCTCCTGGAACCACACACCGGTTTGAATTCTAAAGGCACTGAATTCTAGATGGTTCTATACAAATACTAAAAGTCTGGTAGGCTTGATGCTTATTTCTTACTCCAGCATTCCAGCAGTGACAATCTTTCACCAGTCAATGCCTCTCTCCAGAAAGGATTAGTTAGAAATAGTGGTTTTTTCTGTTAGCTAGGAAAACTTGCTAAGTTTAACTCTCTGTTTAGGTGAATATTCAAACATTTTGGTTTCCCTGCTAGGATCATATTCAGAGTCAGCATCTTTTTAAAACAAAACATTCAATGAACCAAACATGAAGGCTATGACACCATTTAAAGAAGACAAGGATCAATGAAACTCCTGAGAGTTTTGCTCACTCCACTTCACTTACAAAGTGAATAGGTTTATTAAAAACTCTTCTCTCTGAACAGTTGTCTCTCTGAGGTTTCTGGTAATTACTGAGTCACATCATATTAGAGTTTACAAAGTGCTTAGGAAGGGATTTTAAAACTTTATTAATCTCCTGGTCCCATCTCTGCCCTGTTACAGAGATGTTTAGGGGCTGGCAGCCTCAGTAAAATAGGAAACTCTGAAACAAGGTACAGTCGCTAAATCTTGTTCTGCACATTTTGTAACATGCTGGAACACAATAATGAAAAAGGAGTTAGAGAAGTTACATTTAACATAATGAACATCCCATCCACTCCAGTCCTTCAGGAAATTCAGTGGGATGCACTGGTAGAGCTGCTTTCCAGGACACACAAACACCAGCCAAAGAGAAAAATGAGTTCTTGAGCTCAGACTCCGATCTGGGATCAAGCTTCTATCAGAGCAGTGAAAAAACCAGGAGATATTTTCCTGGCTTTCCTTCTTCATGTCTCAACCATTTGTTCCCTTTGCCAAGAAAATGACTCCAATGTATTTAAGTGGTGTGTATGGAGAAGAACATGGACACAAAAAGTACAAAGAATCCCTTCTCCCTCTCCTGTTTGTCACAGGGGAATGAACACTAGCAATAAATCCAGTAAATCTGTCTGCTGTATGTCTCTCAAACTACTGGGCAAGAATGCTTTTCTTTTTTTCCTTTTCTTCCAATCCATATTTGAGATTCAAAAACCATGCAGCCTTATGTTTTCAAATGAATACTGTGTGAAAGCTCACAACAGAGCTAGAAGCAAAATGCATGAGCTTTTCTTTTCCTAGCCCCATGTCTTATTTCAAATCCTAACATTCTTCTCTTTTCCCCACATAAGATTGACACAGTCAACTTTTAGCTGTGAATGAGTTGTAAACATCAGACAGACAGATTCTCTAAACAGATGCACTTACAAACTCTGCTGACCTTTGACAGGGAAATGGATTTTGCTAAGCCACCAGTTTACTACACTGCTTGTGCTTAGTGACACAATGAAGCTGCAATTTGCGTCCTAGAGTTCTGTCAGGAAGTGCTGCAGAAAGTAAAGCTGCAGGGCTGTGGTCAATGAGCTTGAGCCCATCCTCCCCTTGCTTTCTTACAGGAGCTGTGAATTGTGCTGTCCAGAGCTTGAGGAAATGCATTTTGTTGGACCTAAGCAGTGGGAGGTTAGTCAAGCACATAATGCCTCCCAAACAGTACAGTGACTGTCACAGCAGTACTGCTACAGGAAACACAAAGCAATTCCAGGCAAGGAAAGGGAAAGAAATGTTTGAAACTTTGCTCAAACCATGGCAAGTTGGAGTGATTGCTGGCACCAACTGCAAAGGCGTGGAAAATGTACACAGAAATTTTTAACCTGCTTAAAAACTTTCCATGTTCATAGCAAACACAGAGTGGTTTGGACTTCCCTGCTACTTGGGCAGCCCTTTTTAAAAATATCTTTGATACTTAGTCAGTTCTACACTGGCAAAAGAAGAGTAAGAGAAAAGCAGAAGACTAAATGTTAAACAGACTTGGAAAGGGTGCTTGATCTCTCCTGCCTTATGGCTGTGTGATTCTGCTTAATGCTACCCCATACCTCTCACACCACTTTGCATCTCCCCAGTATTTCCAGTGATCCCACAGATATTCCCCCTACCACTTGTCAATCCTGATCTCAAACTCAGACCACTTTTCAGTGTCTGTTCAGTTCCACTTCTGCTGCCAACTTTTCTGTTGCATCCTTAAGCCTGGGCAACTATTTTTAACATTCAAGAAATAAGAGAGCATGGAACACTGGTTAAGTTTGCTAGCACCAAAAGAGATCTTTTGTTAGTTACATCTGTTTTACTTTTTCCTGTAGGCTTCTCATCCTATTATTTAAACACTGCACAGACAAATTAGCTCTGCACAGTGAACTTGGGGCTCTTGGCTTCCTGTGCCTTTTTGTTCTTCAATTCATCTGTCTCAGAGTTCTCCACCAGCACCAGTCACCATAGAAACCGAGCACGTTTCAGTGATTATGTTGGGAGTATTATATAAATTTCAGCTAGAGAGAGAGAGCTTTATGAAAGGGTTGTAAGTGGGCCTCAAAGCCAATCAGCATGTAAAAGTCTGTTCCCCAGTGAGCCCAATTGCCTGTGTACTGTCATCTCAGGCTTGGCAGCCTCTGGGACTGGCTCAGGCCTGGCTGATGTGGTAAAGTGAGATCTGCTCCAGTTGCTTAACCTGCTGGTCACTGACAAGATTAATATCAGGCAGGAGAAGTGGCTGGGAGCCAGGAGCTGGATCAGAACTTGAAGTGGGATGCATGTGGAAAACTATCTTAGGAAGACATCAGGTCCCTACCAGCTCATGAAAACAGCATCAGCACAAAGGGCTTTGTCAAAGTGAGTAGTGCTGTGGCTGTCATCAGCATGTTGACAATCCTAAAAAAGTATTTGCTTTGTGGACATGGAGGAAAGCAGCCACCCAAGCAGCATTTCTGCTGTTACTGGTGTCACCATGGCCCTCAGTATGAAAAAGTGCTGTACTGCAGTGACTCAGATCCTCTCTCAGTTACCAGCAGCTTGTTGTTGCTAATACAGAAACTGTCCAAAGGCCAGGTATGCTGTGCTGGTATTCAGACTCTGATCTGCAGCTAGGAGGATTTTATGGTGGTCTCTGTGCCACAGCTTCAGTTTAACAAGGTGTTTAGGCACGTGCTTGACTAAGCAGGTGATTAATACCACCAGCTTCAGGCTCTTCAACGACAAAAGCACCAAGAAGGACCCAGCTCTGCTAGTCTTACCAACCTGCATAAAGTATTTGCTTGCAGTATAACAGTGGAACAATAAAACAAATACTAATGTGAATATTAATTGTGCAGTCAGGCCCCAGGCAGGAGAAAGATCTGCATGGAAGAGCAATTGAGTCTGCTCTCACAGGACCCTGATGCTGCACATAGGTGCTCTGTTCATGCAACTTGCCAAAAGCTGTAGGAGTAACACAGCTGCTCATATATTTCAGCTTAACAAAACAGATAATCTCAAGACTATTATTAAAGTAATTTGAAGTGGATGTAAAAGCAATCCTTAATTAATGAGAATGATTCAGAGTGTACTTTTGTGTAATACCAGTCTATACTTATTTTTTAACCATAAGAAGCAAAATGGCAGAGTTGAGAAGTTTGTTGCTCAATTAATCTTGTATGGAATATATTACTAAGAACAATAGGGAGACGGAGACAGAAAAATAGAAATAGAAATATATGCCACTGTTTTCTGGTCAAGCACATGTATATACATCTCCCAGTATATAGGCAAAATAGGTATAGGAACACCAAGCTGATGTGCTCCAAATTTTTATTTGGGACATTTTAACATTTTCAAGAAATAAGTTATATTGCACTAGCAGCTTTGATATTTTTTAATATAATTTCTACATAGACAGTTTTCCTGAGGCCACTGTTGAGTGAGCCAAGGAAATGCTTCATAAGCATTAAGTAAAACCAAATGGAAAAAAAAATTCTCAACTACTAATTCCCAACAAATCACACAGAAGTTCCATTTCATATGGCATGGTAATCATGTCATCAGCATTTATGTTATTCTGTGGGCCAGAATCTGACTGGCTGCAAGTGGGAAATAGGATTCTTAGTGCAGTACTGAAAGAATTGAAGAAAGAGTGGAAAAAGAGTATTTAAGTGCAGAATCTAAATTATACTGAGCCAAACTAACCTCTTTGTGACCATTAAACATGCATCTGAAATTTCATAGGTAATTAGTGACATTACACACACATGAACCATTTCTCAAGATAAAATACCTCGAGCAGTTACAAGTTTTGATCATTCATATTAGTGAAAGGAGTTAATGCTCTAAGAAGTTGAATTTAAATAGCTGTCTCCAGGGCAAAAGGTACTTTAGATACAGGTTGACAAATTGTCCCACTACTCAGTAAAACAACTAGCCCTGGTTGCAAAACACTGCCAGGTCAGTGTGTGAGATGTGTCTCTCCTGGCAAACTTTACAGGATTTAGGGCAAGATGAAAGATGTGCACCTGCCCCCTCCTGCTCAGCAGGGCATCCCACAGCAGCAGCCCACACAGGTGGGGATGGCCCAGGCTGGGTGCCTGTTCTCTGGGCAGCAGAACCCGGGCTGGAGACCCCCCAGCCATGGGCCAGCACAGCCCTGGCACGGCTCCCTGGGCTGGGCTGAGCCTGGGCTCAGGGCACAGCCTCTGCTCAGGGGCACAGGCAGTGCTGGGACAGGCCAGGGGAGGGGAAAGGATCCCCAGTTGGTTTGTAGGGTGGCAGGGAACCACCCCAACAAGGCCAGGGAGGGCTCGCTGCAGCTGCTCTCCCCCAGTTCCGTGGGGAATTTCCTGCACTGCTGTGCAGTCCTGGCTCTGGCTGTGCCTGTCCCAGTGCTGGAGCAGTGGGGGGGTGTTCATAGTTAGAGCTGTGTGAGCTGGTCCTTTGGGCTGCTTTTCCTTACGAGAGGTGAAACAATAGCTGGGCAACTGCCCCCCTTTCCTTGTAGAGATGGAGTAAACTAAAGGAAACTTCCCCTTTTTTGCTTTCCTCATATCCCTCATTCTCCAGTTTGTGACATGAGGAGAGGGTGAAGCCGTTTCAGCTTAAATTGGACCCTACACTAAAGCCCAATGCAGTTGTCAGTGAACATGAAACTAAATTCTCTCTAACAGAATATGTAGGCTTCAGATGTCTGTTTGAGTGCAACGAGCCCCCAAACCTGCCTGCAGGAGTTAGCACTGCAGAAGTTACAGTGACGTGGACTCCAGTCTGCCACAACAAACTATTGCAACCATTGAGGCAGATAAAACCAGCTTGTTTACAGTTCATAGAAGTCTAGTGGATAAAAAAAAAAACCCCAACAACTTCTGATTCATACTGCAAGTTGGATACCATTTACTTGATATAAAAGCCAAGGCAAAAATATTGGATGTTGTAGCATCACCTTTCCAAATACAACCAACTGTGAAGCACTTTAATAATTCAGTAAAGGATTCAGAACAACAGACACGGACATTTACAACAGATCTGTATCTCTGTGTGCTATTGCTATTTTTACCCTAAAAAACTTACAGGGCCTGAAAAAGGATCAAGAGACAGTAAAAAATCGAAGCAGGATGAAGACTAAATAGTAGAGAGCCTCAATCTCTTCCTCTCTGTGTAACAGAAGATGTAGGTCACTACACAAAACTCAGGTAGAAAATGAGCCTCCTGCCTTCTGAAAAAGAGGAATAAAAAGAATGGAGATGCAAGGCACTGAGACTGGGTGCTGGCAATGCAAATTGCCTGTGAATTAAATGAAGTTGAATTTCCTGTAAGAACCCAGAGAATCTTCTGCATTATGCATTGGGAGACAGAGGGAAGCACAGGACATAATTCAGTTGTACAGTCCAAAACAGAGTAAAGCAACTAGAGTGAGTTTATTGATCTAAAGAGAAAGATAAAACAATAAGGGCAGACAGGAACAGTTCTTTTTGTTGGTGTCATGAATCCAACACATTTAGTGACCATCCAACTTAAAGATTGTCTTCATTATCTCCCTATCACCATTCTACTCCCACTCCTTACTCAGTTTGATGCACTCTAGGTGCACAAAACACAAGGAAATATAAATATCCCTTCCATGTAGCCATTTCATTTGTCTGCCTAACAGGAAGATTCTCCGTTCTTGCCGACTGAGGAGAGTCAGAACAGTAAATGCACAGCAGTAAATTTGGCACTGTTGTTGGAAGTCTGCATGCAATAGGGGCATTGATGAGTCCTCTGGGTTCAAAAATCTTTTAGAACCTCCCTTTTTTGAGTGTAGCAGCTTAAAACCCAATGTAGTCGCTCACCCAGACATTTTATCTGCATTTAAGTCAAGTCCACCTGTGACAGCATTTTGTCTGCCAAGAGTTCCTGTGTCATATGATTGACCTCACAGCAGACAAAAGAAAGTTATCAAAGGACAGTGTCAGTATTTTCTGAGCAATAAAGCTCAGTGTCCTCAATAACCTGCACCCAGAGCTCCCAAAACTCTTCCAGGAAACAAATAAAAAATCATTGGCTGTTAAATCAAACCTTGATGGGATTGCTAGAGAGAGCACTGCAAAGGAGAGAAGCTAAAGAAAATCAGTTCACAATTACAAGGATGAACAGAGCTCACTGGGCTTGGGCTGATCTGATGCTGTATTCCTTATCATAGCAGGACTCTCCCCAGAAAAAATAACCTCATTAGATAGAGCTCCATGAAAGAAAAATAAATTAAACCAATATTCTATTTTTAAAAAGGGAAATGACTCAACAAAGCAGAATAAATCAATTACAGCATGACAGACTCAGTCCTGCAGGTATTTTGTGTGAGAACTTGTATGCAGCACATAAAGCACCCCTAGGAACACACAGTATTTACATATACTAGAAAGTGAGAAAGAAAATGACAAAATAACAGAAGTGAAAGACAGGAAGCAGTGCTGGAAGGTGCAGTTCTTGTGGACACCTTCTGATGGGACCTCTCCTGAGGCCAAAACCAGGCCCAAAGTTAGTCTGTCATCCCCAGACTCTTTTTTCCCCTGGGCTGTACAACTGCAGTGGCTCTTCCCTGATAGTTTCTGCCACTAAAAGGTACCTGCTTGGCACAGAGATGGAACCTACCAGGGAGCTGCTGCTCCCCTAAGCCCTGGATCTTTGGAGTGCAAATATGCACCAAGTGCCTGGTAGGGAGCTCTCAGGACCATCAATACACAGGATTTTGTGCCATTATTGTCCAACACTGTATCAGCCTTGATGGCATTGTCAGTACTGAGGAGCACAAGAGGAGGGTTATAACTGATAAGAATGAAGCTTCATCAATAATTTTGCCCTCAGAAGCACAGCTGACCTGCCCTCATCCTTATCACTTTCTCCTCTCTCTACTATTATTCTTTTAAAAATAAAGCAAAGCAAAACAAAACCAAACCCAAAAAGCCCAAACAAACCTAGAATGCCATGACCCATTTTACTGTGTGGACCCACAAAGAGTTGCATCTGTGCAACTGAGTGGCTGATAAGCTGCACCATGGCAGGACAAGTAAGAGACTGGTGAAGAGTGGGAGCATTTGAAATTGGCTTTGGTGGCAATAAGAGTTGCAAGAAAAAATACTAAATAGTACAGAATTTCACTTTGTCTTTTTTTCCCTTTCCACTGAGATGAATTATAATAGAAGTGAAAAGATGAATAGGTGAGAATTTCCAACTGTGTCAAAATGAAAGTATTTGAAAATTGAACCAGGGAAAACAGGTAATTACAGTCCTTGTGCATGGGCTGTGACAGCATGGTAAATCCTAACACAGAGCTCAGGGGGAATAAACAAGTGCAGAGAACCCAGATAGAAATTGCTACAGGAAGGAATGCTTAAGAAAATGAAAATGTATCTGTTCATTATTTGCTCAGAACAGGTATAGGAGAGAACTTGCTTTCTCAGAAGATATTGTGAAACTGGAACATTTTGTTTCATAAATTCTGTGACGGCTATACAAAGTTTTCTGAGTGATACTGAGGACCCCTACTAGAACTGTTGCACATGCTGAATTTTCTGTTTGCTAAGATACACTGACCTCTGTCAGGGAGCACATTTATTATCTGATGTACCTTCCAGAAAACCACAGCTCTCTGGAAATTAATATACAATCCTTCCAATGAAAAGCTTTCAGATTGAAGGGGTTATAGCCCAGTAGGCAAATGTCTTTCTCAAATGGGCATACAAAATAAATCTGAGAAGATGTGCCATTTATTTCTGTTGCTTAACAAATATATGGCCTTGGTAATTTATGTTGATGATAAGTTTGCTACCACAGCCTATGATAGCTGTGCTTGGCAACCAACAGTGTTTGGGGAGCAGTTTGTGCACATTCTCTATCAATGTTATGAAATTTGTAAAGCAGATGGACTCTCTCTGCTGCTGCAGCTTCAACACCCCTGTGGCCCTTATTTGTCAAAGACACACATTGCACAAACATCCTGATTGCCTCTGTCATCAAGGAAATCAATAATATCCTGAGTGCTTGGCCAGAGCCCTTCTCAGGCTCATTTCTGTGATGGAGCCTCATGAGCAGGAGGTGCTCACAGGGACTGGCCAGCTGCTCCAGCATCCTATGGATTAGCATGGATTACCAAATCTGCTCAATAGATTTGTCAAGGAACATTCTCAAACACAGAATTGGATGAACAGAGAGGAAACACTGGGGCTCTACTGTGAAATTGGGTAGCTGAGCAAATGAGATGAAGGTCCTATAGGTGAGTGCATTGCCATTTTATATGCACAACACTGTTGCTTCTTAATGGCTCTGCTCTCCACAGCAGAGCTTAAGATTTCCCAGTTGACTTTATTGCTATATTTATCCCACTAAATATAGAGAATACTTGACTCAGATTTGTAGACTGCCAGTGCACTATTTCTCACAAGGCATCCGTGCTGGCAAATACAATTTATGCCCTGGAGAAAAGCCATGTAGAGTGTCTAGGGATGTAACCCTGGGAATGCCCTTGGGGTTCTCCCAGCAAAGTTCTGAGGGACACAGAGGCATGGACAGGGCATTTCCCTGCCCATCCACACATCCTCAGCCTCCATCATCAGGGACACTCTTATTCTATTAAGTGAAATTTCCCTAATTTAATTCTGGTAATGACATTTCCAACATTTCTAATTGTATAATTATCCACTAGAATGGTGACAGGGGAGGGTTATTTTTAATTGGATGGTAGCTTTTGGTGTAGTTATTTAATTCTGATTAATATTTCTCACTATAGTAAATACAAGTTTACTGAAGCAGTTGGTTTTTCCTTCCTTGCAGAGCTGAGTGTTCTGCCTCCCTAACTGCAACTCCTAGAGATGCCTAACACACATTTATCCTTCTAGGGTGGAACACCAGGCCAGCTGCTCTGCTTTACATGTCCCTTTTGGGATGGAACAAAACAGAATGGCCAAGAAGGCAATTTTTGCTCCTTGGGAATATTGAGGAGAGTTTGTTCCTTTGCTTGGGTTGGAGTAGCACAGGAAGCAGTAGCACTGCAATTACTCTCTTTGACACAGATTCCTAGAAGAAGCCCTTATTGTGGTAAAGTGATATGCATGGAAGTACCCTAAGCAACAAGAATTTGCAAGATTACAAATTTGCTTTCAGCATCAGGCCCTTGAACTCTGGCCTGCTTCATGCCTTCGGACCTATGCAGCCAGTAAAACTACTCTAGAACTGTAAGAATTAAATGCAATTCTTCACAGGAATAAATTTTATCTTTCAAACACACAAAAAAAAATTAGTTAAAAGCACTTAAGACCTGTCACAGTATTACCTTAATCATAAATTCAGGGTTTTTTTTTTTTTTCTTTCTTTCTTTCTTTCTTTTTAATAAGGAACTTAGAATGGAAAAATCATTATATCTAAGCTGTTTTTGCTTTTCAGCTGTGGTACTTTCTAAACACACTAAAATGTTGGGGTATCTTTAAGAAGTTGCAGCACCTTGCTGTTCTTTACTTTTCTTTAAAAGTGAGATAAAAAAGAAAATATTAATGTCTTACCTGAATCATGTACTATACATTAACATTAGCACAATTCCAAAGATCTCCTTTGTTAACACACCCTTAGGGAGTGCACATGGTTAACAAGGTAAAGAGACTTTCCCACTCAGGCTCTGTAGAAGAGAGTTGATTCTTTTAGCTGGAAAAACACTACACCTATCTACACATGTATGGCAAAAATGACTACATACAAGAGACACCCATAAAGTTCTATGTGTGATGTTTTTGTGGTTTTCCTAACTGATAAAAAGAGATGCAGTCATAAAATACCATGGAGCCATTAATTCAAGCACATAAGCATAAAATTCTGCCAGCATTTAAGCATAAAAATTCTGAAAAAAAAAAAAAAAAAAGCTTTAGCTCTTACAGTGTTGCTTCTTCTGTCCATCCATTTGTCTAGTAAGGAAGGGAAATTGCTTTAGAATCTGAGAAACAACTGCCATGTTGTAGGCTGTTATGTTAATCATTGTTTCCTTGTAAAAGTCCAGATACTTGAGGGCATTTGTAGAGTTAAGTTATATACCAAAGGATGACATGAACATAACTCACAAAATAAGTTCTGCTAGAAATTGCAAGTGCCAATATTTACTTGACTAACAAAACAAGACTCTGTGGTTCAGGCTGGGATCTTTATCATAGGAGCTCAGAACTGGAGGGATTCCAGGACACGTGGAGGGAGAGGTGAGAAAGCCATGCTGGGGTTGAAGGAGAGCTCAGGAGGGCAAACACTGTGCAGAAATTCCCCTGCCACAGAGTCACTGCCTGATCAAAACTGTGAATCAGCCTCTGACCACTGGCACATCATTTTTTAGGTGCTCCTAGTTCCCGTTTTTATTCACCTGAGGGGAAACTGATAGCATTTCTCCCTACCTGTGACACAAAGTAATTCTTCTAAAAACAATGCAAAATCCACAAAATATATTCCTAACTCAGGGAACTAATCCTCAATGTCCAGCTGTGGGTGCTTTGATACTAAGATACACCCCTGCAATATAAAATATACATTTCTCAAGAACAGATTTTGTAAGAACAGCAGGGCTTTCCTCTCAGCCTGTACCACTATGGTAATTGCTAGCTGCAGAACAGGTGGGGATGGCTCACCATTTCCTGGTCTGGTCAAGTACTTCTTGAGCACTTAGGAATTATTTAGCAGCAGTTTAAAAATTAAAACATCTTTGCTTTTTTAGAATAGCAGATACCTGAGTGTAGTGTGCCACTTATAAGCAGGAATTGGAGCAGAGCTGAAGTGGCTGCACTTCTGGAGGAGATCACAGAGTTCAGCAGCAGCTGCCAAGGGGGAGGATGGCACCAGTGGGTCATTCCATGCTGGGAGGACCTGAGCCACAACCCACTGCTGACTGCAGCACTTTGTGGTCCCCGTGTTTTCATCTTCACAGCTTCCCTTACCCCTCTCTAGAGATCAGCAGTAATGGCTGGGAAGTTTGCAAAACTAACACACTTCTCTCCTGGTAGGAACAGAAAAGATTCACCAGGAGCAAAGGTCAGTCACTGGGGCACTTCTTGCTTTTAAGCAGCAAGTGTTTTCACATCCTTCCATCTGACTACATAAAACAGCAGCCAGACTGAAGCAATTAAGCTTCATTTCAGAAATAGTTGTGTGGTTCAGAAGGAAAGAGCTTTTCTAAAGGAGCTCATGTGGACCTGCCTTAGAGACATGCCCACAGACTGTCACACAAAGGAGAATGGTCACAATCCAGGCATTTCTGACACAGAATCCCCCTTTTGACATACAGCAATAGGATATTAGGTAAATAGATTACAAAGAAAAAAATACTTAAGAAAAATCAATGGGAGAATAAAGAATAAAAAATTGCCTTAGCAAGTTTATAAACTGCCTGTTCCAAAAATAATGAAACAATTGCACTCTAATTTTAAAGTCTGGTTTGGTTTAAGCATTTTGCCATCATCCTGCCCCTCTTCAGTCTGTGAATAAGCACACACATAACCTGCAATTCTCACTCTCCCCTTTTCTGACAACCAAGAGGTTTACTTTTTATTTAAGAAAAGGTAGAATATTGTCTAATGCTGAATCCTATTAAATACTTTGTTAGGAAAAAACCAAACAAAATTTGAAGCTGAAAAGATTTTTTCCTTTTCAGGAGTCACATAAATTCTCTGTCCCTCATAGTCCATCCTATGCCTAAAAGATAATGAATCAGAGAGCAGAATAAGGAAAAGAGAGGGAGTTATGCCAAGGGAGAGAGACTCAGTTATCCAGACAGTGTGGCTGCCTGTCTCTGTGAAGGTGTTCACTTTAAGAATTCTAAGAAATCTATAATAAAAATATTACATAAATTTCAATATCTACTGTGGCCAAAAAATGTCAAGTGCTGATACAAAAGAGCAGTTACAGGGCAAGTTTCAGTGTTTCTGGACTGTGTCTTTCACATGCAATTGTTTGGTATTTATTTATTCTCTGAGACAGCTGTCCCACTCACTTAGAGACATGCCAAGCCTCATGTAAGGCTCTTCTGTTGTGTGTCAATTTCTACAAAGATGTGAAGTTAGCCTCAGTTCACTGTGCCCTTTTACAGACGCTGTCATTCCCCTTTTGAATGTTTTTCTTGGCTTGCTACATCACACAGACCTGTACTTCTCAACTCCTATCAAAGGAGTGTAAGGGCTGGATGTAGCACTGAGGAAAGGGCATACAGAAATAATTGTTCATTTTCTAGAGAATGCAGATGAAGGATTTAATATACATATACATTTATAGCTATTAACCACCTTTTACAAAATGTTACTCTGTCTGGGCAGCAGCATTTCAAAGCTACAAGCAACAGTAGAAAACAGGGCTATCTTACCAAAAACTACATTTTTTAATCAGGTCATGATGCTGCACACAGATGACGAACTCTCTTATCTTTACAGCTACAAGGATTTAGTATTCCTCATGAAACTTCTCCTTAGATGGACTACTCAGAGATTCTATTCTGCTATCATTATAATAATTATTAATACATTCAAATTTTAGACAAAATGTGGGTTTTACACAACATGTGTTAATGGGGAGGGGAAAGGTTGGTCACACACTGACATACCAAGTTTCATAGCCGCTGATCTTAGCTGAAGGGGCACTGTGCTAGGACACACCTATGGAATTCCAGAGAATATATCTTTTCAGTTTGGCTAAGACCAAGAGATGTACACAAGTATAATGATGTGAGCCTAAGAGCCTTTCCCAAGGAAAAAAGTCATGGAACACCTCCCCCAGTATACCCACTCGTCTTACCAAGAAAAATTGAAAACTCTTGCTGAGCACATCTCTTTCGTCACTCTGCAATATTTCTGAGCAGAATATCAAGACTCAAGGTTGCTATTTTTTCCCTTGCGACGCCACCGGCTCAGAATCTCCTGTGCTGGAGTTAACACTCGGCAGGAATGTGCGTAAGCGACTCCTCTCGGGTGACACAACAGATCCCAGCAGTGACAAAGAACCTGTTCAAGCTGTTACTGGGGAGCTGGTACCTAGCTGTGCCAAAAGGAGAGCAGCATGGTCCGGGATGAACGTGGGCACAGAACTGGAAATCCCCTGGGGCTCTGTCCCTGGGCTGAGCCCGCTCCGTGTGAGCGCCCGGCAGCTCGTGTTGGGAGAGTCTGCACTGCCAGGCTCAGGTGGGAAAGGGAAATTTCACACCTTTCAACCAGCCACAAATGCAGCAAACCAAGTCTTGCACTCTGGATCCCGGTTCATGCGCAGGACCTGTAGAAGTCAACAGGGCTGTACCTGATACAGGGGATGGGAGGATTTGACCCTGATAGCTCTGAACCCCAGGAACAACAGGAGCACAGAAAACAGTTTTGTGAGGGAGCACTATTGAGAGAGCCTTTTTTAATATTGAAGAACATTTCTTTCCTGGAATAATTTCTCAGGACTTTTGTTTTTCAGTTTATGCAACAGCAAGCTTCCTATCTCCTCCAAGCCCCAAACTTTTCCTAATTTTCTGCTGTGGACCAGGCAGTGCAAAAAAATATGGACAAACTTTTTTGTGTTGCATTAGGGAAAGGTGTGCATGGGGCCGAATGTCTACTTTTTCCCCAAAATGCCTTTCTGCTCTAAGACAAGGAATCCATGGCAGCAGTGATGGGGCAGTCAGAGCATTTATCGAAGGATTAAAGCCAGTTAAAACTTCCAGGCACATCCCTATGCTCCCTATCATCATTTGCCCCCTTTTAACTTCAGCAAATTATAGGTGTTATGGAGGAACATTTTCCAAGGAGTGAGTTGTGCAGATGAATCTCATTTATTTGCTAATGAGATGTGTAATTCCTAAGTACCATTTTGAAAATGTACCTCATACTGTTTAAAAGTGTCCCTGTGTTCTCTAAGGGTGAGGCAGTTCCCCTGAACCTTGAAATGAGCTGGTAGAAGAAATCAGGACTTCATGCTTTCTGGGGAAAAGCTAAATCACACAGAACTGTATCAAAGTAACAACTGGTGTAGGCAGGGAATGATTATAATGGTGTGAGGCTGAGAACTTTTTTTCAGACTCCTGAGTAATTGCAACAAAAAGAAATCTCACTGACATGAGGCTGAGAAAAGGCAAAAGTGAATATGCTGCCATTTATGTATTTTTAAATGGAACAGACAGTTCAGAAATTGAATGGTTGTGCACAGCTGGCAAAGTGTGCCCAGAAAAATAATCAAAGAGGAAAGGGAGGGGAAAGTGAGGGACAGAGAAAGCGAGGAAGATTACAAGTAAGATCATCACAATGGAAATACAGGAGAACTTATGTGGAAGATGCACAACCTCATAAAAAATAACTAAAGGAGATGGAAATAGAAGCAAAAAAAAAAAAAAGTAATATTATTAAGTAATCTGACAGTAGTTATTACTTTGCTTATTGCTTAAGTGGGTTTGCATAGTAAATCTAATCTTATACATAAACAAATTGAAACATTTTGGCTTGGTAGTATAAGAAAAAGACAGTAACACCTGAATGCTGAATTTGACATGTGCACTATACTCTTCATTCAGTGTCTTCTCTTCTGATGTGCCACTGTTGCTAAAACAGCTTGCCCAAAAATGGCAGCAATCACAGGAGAAGTGATAATAATTAATAGCACTGATGTAATTACATGATGTCTGTTTCCTTAGCAAGAACTAAAATGTCAGTAGGAACAAAGGCTTTACAATAGCTGTTTAAAGGAGTTAAATACGTTGAATTAAGAGTGCTTAGAAAGAAACTTCTAAGTATGAGTATTATGGGTAACTATACATGGCTTGAATGACTTCTTCAGTTCCTGCATCACCCCAGTGATTCAACCCTCTGAGCATGGCCTCTCTCCTGGAGACCTGCAGCTGGCTTTGGAGGTTACCCTGGATAACCAGCCAGAGAGATTCCAGAGCCATCAAGAGAGATTTTGGGAAATCTCAAGTATCAGCAGATTTGAAACTATTTTGGGGATGAGGCCAAGACACCTGAAGGAATCTGTCTCTGAAATCACAGCTTCCTTTCAGACTCTGGTACCATCACCACCACCATCATCAGCCAGTCTTATGTGAGTTCCCCCCATAAAATTGGTCTAGAGCACAGTAACAATCTTAGAGAAACAGAATTGCTGAGAAAGTTGTCTCCTCTAATTCACATTAGTCCAAGTCTGCCCACACAGTAAAATTAAGTAATGGTATGTTTTTAAATTGCATAAATGGAAAAAAAAAAATCAAAGTTGTACTTGTGAATTTGGAGATGATAAATGCAGTAGATTGAAGTGAAAACATGTTTATCCCCTTTTATTTGCCATTTGCTGACTGTTCTCATACATGCAACTTACCCTGATGGAAATCTGCAAAACCAAAGTCAGGCATGTTTTCTCACAGCACACTTTTTAAAACCAAAGAACTGTCTGGAGGGTTAGTCCTTCCTGAGGGCTAATTAGGACTTAAGCTAAGCTGAGAAGTTAGCTTTGTAAATGATAGATATTGTATGCTATTAAATACCAATTACTAGGGTAAGCTGATTCCTACCACATATTTATGAAGGTTAATTTACAAGGTGTATTGTAGGAATCACTGAACATTTATAAAAATGGAATAGCTATGATTATTAATAAATGATCCTGACAACAAAGAAATCCTGATCCTGTTCTCCACTAAAACCATGAAGTTCATTAAATCTTCCCAAGGAGAGTGGGTCTGCTCTGGCAGAGACAGGAGTGTTTTTCAGCTGTTGCACTGGCACAGGAGGGTCTCAATTGCACAGGGATCCTGGACAGTGGCAGTGGGGCAATTTTCCTGCAGAGTGTGTGGAAAGATCTCTTCCCTCTCTCTGGCTGTCACTTCTGCCTGCATTTGGTGATATTTTGCTGCCTTCAAAAGTTCACATTTCTGCAAGAGGGGAGACCAGCCTGAAGGAAATGCCTCTAGAAGTTAGCTGACAAGTAAGGGCTTAGGAAATTTCAATGTCAAAGATAGAAAGTAATGCCCAAACTCCATTGTCAGAGCAGATTTTCAGTATTTATTCAATTTGCACATGATGATTTGAGGACACAGATGACTCTGCCATTTTGTCATTTACAAGCAACTCCTACCATCTACCATAGATGCTTACAAGAAAACACAATTTCAGGAAGCTAATTTTTTCATTTTCTTGTTCATTTATTCTTCTTTTGTTGTTATGACCTTCAAGAAATATTATTTGTGTGGTTTTCATTTGCTCCTTCATGAGTTGTCCTCTCATTTGCTTTTCTTTCCTTCCTACATCCTTCTCAAGCTCTACGCAACATTGTCAGCGCGTGCATTCCTCTCATTTTTTGCTGGCTTTCCTTGAAACATCTTTTCCTAACATTTGGTTTTCTATTAGCCTATGTCCCTGAAAACACCACCAACATAATTAATCAGCTACTGATCTTTTTCTCCTGCTCTCTTTACTAAAACATTTGGAAGACTACTCTCTGCTGCCCTGGCGACTCCTCTACAGCTTGGAGCTGGCAGCTGGAGTTGTTTTTCCAAGGGTAATTCATCTCCTTGCCTTCTCTGCACAGCTACCAACAAATCCATCAAACTCCTTCCTCTGAACTGAGGAGAGGCCTCGGACAGCAGGTGACATTATTTCAACTTGTATCAAAAAAGGACCTACAAAAAAGAGACAGAGCTGCTCCCTCATTTTGTTTGAAAGAGCTATTTATTTAAGTCTACAAATTCCTGGAAGTCCAACACATATAATCTGACTTGATGAAAATACCACAATTTCTTTGGTGTAGTAATACCTAAATTTACCACTATGTTTTTGGAGAGCCTGAGCAGAAAGATGAATCCCTGGGATGAAAGCTTGGGTATGATAAACTTGTTAAACCACTGGTTATAAACATCAGTACAATTAGGGAGCATGCAGTCTACCTGCACATTATGTAGATATGGAAAAATAATTGTATTTTAGGTGGAATGATTACTGTAGGGTTTCCTTTTTGTCATCAGTCAAGTCAAAGTTGCAGGCAACTTAATGTATTTCACTATATTACTAGTACAGTAGCATTAAGAAACTGTCAAATAAAAACATTTCTGTGATGTATTAATTAGAGAGGCTTTGATCTATGCTCCTAAACCCTTAAGTATTTTTTTTAATAAAAGTCATTTTGTGAAGCGCTGAATGTTTTCAGTTCTGGGTATAAAAACCTGCAGCTAAGTACAGAAAGAAACTAAATTTAAAAAAAGAAATAAAGAGGTAACTTTTAGCAGCCTTTATACAATGCTTCTTCAAATAAACAGCATGCAGGACGAACAAACGGATTTCTTCCCTGCCTCCTATCAGCTATTTGTAAGGGCAAAAATGATCTCTGACAAACTTAGGAGCCTTTTGCTTTTTACAGAGCCCCGGCAGGGCTGGAAATGCTGCATTTGCCTCCCTGCCCCAGCAGCCACTGGAGTTGGGAGAAGGAGCCGGGAGCCCCCGGGGCTGGGCAGCCTCTGCTGCCCCCGCTGGGGTCCCGGGCCAGCGGTGAGGCTGCGGCAGCAGGGCGCTGTCCCTCGCTCCTCTCAATCCCATCAGAGAGAGCTGGAGGAGGAATTCGGGCAGAAGGCAGCCCCACCTCGCTGCAAGAGGCAGAATACGCGTCACTGTGCCTGTGACCCCATGGAGATCTCTCACGCTCGTGTTCCGGGGCACGGCAGTGGCAGCAGGAGCGCCCTGGCTCCCTTCCCGCTCAGCCGCGGCACAGCGCGCAGCTCTCCCCGGCAGGGTGAATGGATCACCCTGCCCGCGCTCCGCGCCAGCCGCCAGCGCTGCCGAGCCCCGACAGAGCTCCTGCCGCTGCTGGCCTCGTGGGGGACACGGGGACCCGGCTGGCTCCGGAGCCACGAGCCCAGGGCTCGGGGAGCCTGGCAATCCCTCCTCTGCTCCCCGAACTCCGCCAAAATGCAGCACAAACCCCGGTCTGCCTGAGCGAGAGGACCAGGCTCACATGCTCCACCCTGCCAGCTGCAGGTGGGCCCGTGCCTGAACACGGCTCCCGTGCCAGGCAAAATCTACTGGGGACTTTTAAACAATGCATAAATAAATCCCACTTGCCGTAGATGCTATCTGTTTGTTCCACTCACAAGAGAGAATCTCAGCCCTGGTGCACAACCTTTGGTGCATTTTTAGGCTATGGAAGAGGAGGGGAGAGGGGGGCTTTGGCTGATCTTCCTACAGAGTGCAGCATTTGGAAGTCAGTGCCTCTCCTCTACCCCAGCGTGCCCCATCTCTGAGTGCAGCAGCACGTTTCAGAAGAGCAGGTTTCAGAGAAGCAGGCTTGAGAACAGCACATTTCAGAGCAGCTACCTACAGGATGTGCAAGTCCAGCTGTAAACAACCACTGCAGTGTGGCCAGAACAAAAGGAGCACCACGTTATCTCCAGAAAAATAATGAAATTTAATGGTCCAATTATACCTTTGCCTTTAAGGAAATACAGAAACACGGTTTTTATACAGGGTTTTTCTCACCTACATAAACATTCTTCAGAAAAGAACTGGTAATAAATAGAACTAGAAAATTAGTTCTAGAAGTTCAATTCTGTTCAGAAAGTCAGTTCCTCATTTAGAATACTCTTCATGACATTATTTTCTGCTGATTATTGTCATTAATAACTAATGACAATTAATGACATTGTTTCTAATAACAACGGGGTCCTTACATGTCCTTTCACACGTTTTCAGTAAAATTTGATTCAAAATATTTATCCTTGTCATTCTCTGCTTGGAGGAGGCCTGGCTGGTCTGAGGGCTTACACTATCAGACAGTCTGTCACTCCTCATGTTTCCTTCCTCTGTCACAATTTAATATATTTTGTCCTGCTAGCTGCTATGAAGCAGGAGCTCAGTTTGTTTCAAAAGGAGTCTGAATGGGTGAGCAAGTGGCATTGCATAATGACCAGCTACAGCCGGAGTCTGGGTTGCTGTTGTTTCTGAGCTCCCTGGGACATGTTTGCTCATTATGCCTCATACCTTGGCTGTGCAGCAGCACTCCACTGCTGCTGCCTATCAGCACATGGATCCCTCTCCCTCCTGGATCTATGGAATGTGTGTGTGAGCAGCATTCTGGATCCTTCCTCCTTCACCCACCAGCTTGGCACTGTGGGATTCCTGGGAATGAGACAGGGTCTGCTTTTGGTGTGCAAACTGCAATAATTGCCAAGATTACTTTCCATTATCATCCTCATCATCTCAGTCACATATGCAGTTTTTTCAAGCAGCCTTTTGTTTCTGAGGAAATAGATGTGACCAGGTGGTTGAGAACTATGGGAGACAGCATAAGACCAGACTTGGTGCTTGTGAAAAATCAAAATGAAGCCTCTGCTCATGAAACAGATCAAGCACATTCTGGTGCCTGTTTGCGACAACTGAATTAGAGACATTTTTCAAACAGTTCATTCCTATATAAAGGCTAAACTTGTAAAGGTCAGCAGAATACTGAGTTATTTTCTATTAAAATGTCGGTTGCTGAAGGATGCTTTCTAGTGTAACTAGATTTTCAAGAGATTTTGCAACTTTGTTGATATGATTTTTTTTTTCCCCTGCTTATGCATTTTCCAGGAGAATATGTTTTGCACTTCGGTTTGTTTTGGAGATAGTAGTTTCAAGACAGAGAAATCCTGAATACATATTATTGCTCATTGAAAACTGAATATGCTTCCTTTTATTTTGTGTTTACTATGACAAGGAAATACTACTATAGGTACAACCTAGAGCAATAAAGTAAGGGGAGCAGATTGTGCTTTGTGCTTGAAAGGCTTTTGAAATTTCAGAATTTGGTTTGTTTCTGGTTTGGATGAAAACTAAGTATTGGAGCAGTCCCTGCAAAAGGCCAGTCCAGCACCGGCTGTCCTGCATGTCACGGACACAGCTGGGGAGCTGGGCAGCCAAGTCCTGAGGAGCTGCAGAGCAGAAAGCCAAAGTCCCAGTGCCACATGGGTGCCCTGCACAGCAGCCAGGAGCTGGAGCCATGTCCCCAGCAGCTCCTCAGATGTGTGGCAGAGGCTGAGGGAGCTGAGAGCAGCTCTGAGTGCGGGGCAGGGAACAGAGGTGCTCGGCTGAGCTGCTGCCAGAGCCAGAGAGAGCCTCCAAACCACGGCCATTGTTCATTAGCCTTTGGATAAAACCTCACTGCCATGGGGGCTGCTTTGATCTCTGCAAATCAGCACTCCCCACTCAAAGCACTTCTGACCAGCTTTAGCTGAAGCTCCAAATCACAGATTCTGGGAAAGCTGGGCTCCTGTCTCCATCAGGAAATCCACTTGGCAAACCCACTCTTCTGGGAGCAGCCCATTGTTGGGACACAGGCCTGCTGCCACAGGCTTTACTGTGTTCAGGATTAGAGCCCAGTGCATTTCACACTAAGAACCAAGAGATAAACAACTGCATTCTTTGAGACTTGTGAAGGAGTCTGTTTCTGAAGACTTGGGACAAGAGAAAAACATTATATTTACACAAATTTACAATATTTAAATTTTTAGGCCTCATTTTACTCTTCTTAAAGAACAAAAAAACCCCTCATGATTCTCTGCTATTTAGGAGTGGGGAAAAAACACATGAATAATAGATGTCATTAATGCCAGCAGCAATTATAACTTAATTGCCCACAGACATTTATTATTTCTGCTTATTTTTGTTCTTACCAACACCACCACAGGAAAAAATGAACTCACGACTGAATTTGATATAATTTTACATAGCTAGAATTAAGACTCAATATTTTTCTTACATGACGATTCTGATACTTGCAGTTAGTTGACATTCAAGAGGCCGTTCTAGTTGTACTTTGTTTTGAAATCAGAACTATTCATCCAAGACTCATTAGCTTTAAGCTGTGAGTTTGACCACAGGGCTTCAGGTCTCTGCACAGACTCCTTTAGCTTCAACTGTTTTAGGGAATAAAACTGAATTCTTAATTTAACAAAACACAAATTATAGTTCTATGTATTTTCTATGAATTATTACATTTTAATAACACTTCTAGCTTTGGTGCTTTCAAGAAAAAAAAATTACACCCCATATCCAGCTGTCTTTTTCTTGAGAGGGTGGCTGACCAACCTATTAAGTTGTTTTACCTTAATTCTTTTCCAGGCTATGTATTTTTAATTCTACAAGGTTTCTTTGGGGTTTTTTGGGTTTTTTTCTTCAATTGTTTCAATGATTATACCATTCCACTGTAAAAATAGAGATTTCCTGTGAAGCAGACACATATACAATCACTGGCTACAATATATCAACACATTTCTGCCCGTTTAGTCTTACACAGCTCCAAGTGTAGGAGTGGGTGGCTGTCCTGGCTCACACAGCACTGCTGCTGACGTACAATAATTACCCAAACTTCAGAGCTTTAGCACATCTCTCTCCATTCTGTTCTTGGAAACAATCTCACCAACAGCACACAAGAATGATGGAATGGTTTAGGTTATTCACAGGTGCTGGTTCTTATGGCTGTGTGCAGATATATCATTCTGTGCTGTTGATATTGGCTCTGATAATGCTCAGTTGAATTCCCCCTAAAAATAGGTAAAGGAAAGCTTTTTGGAGGAGGATATATTAAAATTTTATAACATGTTTTCCAGTGTCTCATGCAAATCTTGGCTATTTCCCTGCATAATCAGCTTGCGTGGTTGAAGGTTGAACTGCAAAGGGCTGAATCCTGAAAACAGCAGCTCCTGTAAACCATATTGCTGGAACCTGGGGTTTTCTCCAAACACCCCACACAACGAAAATGATCCACCATCAGGGACTAGACTGAGGATATGCGATCTTTAGGCAGGAAAAGACTAAGGTACCTGCAGGTTAGCATTGTGTGGGATGGCTTTAGATGTTTAATATGTTGTGCTCAAGCACTTTTATCAGATGGGTCCCATATGAAAAGTAAAATCATACAGGTTAAAACCTGCTCTTGAGCCTTCTTGTCCTCAACTGGTCTAGGTGTCTATATGAGTGATGAGTCTAAGGGCACAAGGTGATTATGAGGAGTACCTGGTCCAGCTGGGAACAGGCTGGTTTGGCTTTGGAAGCACCAGAGCTGGGCTGCCCCAGACACAGCTTCCCCAGCCCCAGATAGTGCTTCCCCCTGAGATAGCTGAGTGCAGAGACTTCTCATCAGATGTGCTCCTGCACTCAGCTGGGATTTTACAGGTTCAGATTTAAAATGCAAAGCAGTGCTTTTCCCCTCTGCTTTTACATTGTTTGTGTTATTGTTTCACACACAATATGACATCAGAGGCTGAGCAATGTGGCTCCCCGAGCAAACTGGTATAAAATGAAAATAAAGTCTGCAACCTGCTGCTGGCAGAATAGCTCACTCATTCTAAACCACAGCTCCTGTTTGCACCTTCTCTGCCCAGAAAAGCTTCTGATTTTAATACCCTGAAGCATGGAACATGTCGTTTTCTTACAGAAGAAAAATAATTCTGAATAAACAGAATTTAATTGTTGAATTCATTGTCTCTTTCTCAACTTCTGGCATAAAATAATGGAATAGAATAGACTGTTCCAGTTGGAAGTGCAGTGATCACTGCACCGCCTGACCAAGTTAAAGCAGGTTAAAGCATTGTCCACATGCCCTTAAGCACTGACAGCCCTGGCGCATTGACCGCCCCGCCCCTCGAAGGAGCTCGTTCCAGCGTCTGACCACCCTGCTGGTAAAGAAATCCTTCCCAAGGACCTGCCTAAGCCTCCCTGGGGCAGCGCTGAGCCGTTCCCACACTTGCTGTCACTGCATACCAGGGAGGAGGGATCAGCACCTCCCTCTCCATGTGCTCCCTCCCAGGGATCCTCCCTCAGCCTTCGCCACAGACCCGAGTCCTTATCTGCTTGTCCCAGGACACCCCCAACCCTCTGGCAGCTTTGTTGCACGTTTAAACAGAACTGTCTTTAGCTAAGCAAATCTCTCAAGCCTTTGTTTTAAATGCACAGTAGGAGATCCAAGTACCAGTGTGAACAAGGATTATTCTCTGAGGAAAACTTGCCAGGAAGTGACAACAGTTATCATTCTAAAACAAACACATGCTCATGTACACCTCCAAGACAGAGTGCCTACCACATCAAAATTGTTCCTCACTTATATTCCCTTTATCATGATAAAGGTCAGGTTCTTTCACCAATCTCTAGTCAAGTGGACTGATGCATGTATAATAAATTACAGAAATGCCCTTTGAGCCTCTATTATTTTGTGAAAAGAAAGAGCTAAGCAAAGGGTGCTCATCAACCCATAAGAAAAAAAAACCCCAAACAAAATGTAATAGAAAAATCGTTCTTCTTTTCTTATTGAATTTCAGAGAGACAGGAAAGTCTTATTACATTTTTTAGTCCTGCCAAGGCCAAACAGATTCATAATTGGCAGTTAAGCACATATTCATCTGCCTTCTGGGTCTCTCTCCAATCTGAAGAGACAAAGATCTGACAATCTATTTCAATCAATGCAATAAGTGTTGACACACAAGGAGGAATTCTGACAGTATTTATCTGTGGGACAATAGTCTCAGAGTGGTACAGCTTTCTCCAGCTTATGCTGATAGAAGGCAAACCACAGAATTCTGCTGAGGCTTGGAAACACATCTGAGTTGCAAACATTTAAACAAAACCTAATAAAAACACAGAGAGAAGCTGGACATACTTCCAATTTCCATGTTCTGCATGGAACTTGTAAATATTGCATCATTAATACCTAGAACAAGCAATGAAATATGTACAGCATATAAGTAAATAATCCTTTTTCTCCTACAATTTTCTGAAAGAAATTAGGATTGCTGAGCGTTTGTTAACCCAAACATAAATCAGATAGAGTGTTCAGAAGAGAAGTTGTTCTGACACCTGATCCTCTGTCTGTGGATGTAATGCTCTCTAACTTTGATATTCAGTTCCTCACTCTGAACTGTAAGGACAACTGGTGTTTAATGAAAGACAAACTCTGTTTCAAAGCTTTTTTCCATTTATTTGGGGCTTTTTGATGTGAATTCCTATAAGCACTAGAGGAGATAACAAAACATCATAGAGGAGATAACAAAACATCAGTGGTTCTCTGTGGATATAAGTGATTCTGGCAGATACAGAATTTAATCAAAAAGATCTTGCTGCTGAGGTTACTGTTCCATATGCTTTCTGTGCATTAAGATCATAAGTCCTAATACAGACATCTGAGTTTCTGGCTACAATATTACATTTTGTGTGGATTGTACTGGATGTGGAAACAATCCACACTGGATGTACTGTCATAGAATGGCAGATCCATCTCTCTTTATTATTGCTATTGCCTTGATTATAATATTTTGTCTAACTTGATTTTTGTTTCCAACTATTTGGTAAAACAAGGTTGTAGGATATCACCATATACATTTCAACCAGTTTTTTCCTGTTGAAAATGAAACCAGTCCTACTAAGTTGCCTCACACTAATCCTTAGTTTCCCAACCATAGAGGAATCTGTTCTGCCAGGCCAGCGCAATGAGCAAACACAAACTCCCAGAAAGTCTGTACAGACCAGTTGAAATGAAAAAAACACCTTTTTTTTTTTTTTGGTGTTATAACAATTCTCTAACTGAAAATGCAAAAAAGTCCCTGCTGGCAGAAGTATATGAAGTGTTTCCAAAGACACTTGGTATATTAACACTGCAAGTCTTTTGGTGACTTTACCATGAGCACACAAAATTCACTGTGGTGGAGCTGGAAGTTGAGGAACTGGACTCTGAGTCCAGACTGCTGTTTAACTAAACATCTACTCGTTTGCTCCTAGGAAAGATGGAGAAAGAGAGGCAGGTTACCCTACCAACCAAGCAAAGGGATCATATCAACAAGAACCACCCCTGGGTGAAACATGTCTGTTTAATAGGGCATAGACATGCCATGTAAAAGATTAAAACGTGGGCTAAAAATCCATAATTAAGACATAGGAGAGAAGACAAAATGATTGCTACACAATTTATCTGTTATTGTACTGGAAACAAACTATTAACCACTGTATTTCTGGCTCTAAATATATAATACAAAGAGAATTTTCCTGAGGTAGCCTTGATTAACGTTGGAGGTAAATTATAATAAATACACAGGGAAAACCACTTACAGCATATTGAGTTTCTGTGGGAAGTTTGAGTAATGATCCATGATTGTAAACAGAAATTATTTACAGTACCATGCTGTGAGAAGCAATAGTTCTGACAGAATTAATACAAGGACACTGCCTTTGGTCACAGAGGAAGTTCACAGGCATGCAAATATCAGAGCTTCCAGCAGGCTCCCCTCAGGGCAGGGACTGTGCCTTTTTCTGCCTGGCAAATTCTTAGCACATCAGGAATCAATAAATAAAAACAAGACTGCATGGAAAAGTGTTCCCAATAATCTGTGTAACACTGAAAGAGTTCATTGCTTCGGTCAGCTGAGCAGGAAGGTTCTTGCCCAGCAGCAAAAGCCCTTCAGGCAAGGAACAGTCCCAGGGATGAAAACCTGACCCCACGCTTAGCCCCTGCTGATGAGGTTGTGCCCAGAATTTCAGTTTTCAGAGACTGGTAATTTAACCTGTCATAAGTGAAAGTTCCCAGAAAACAGGGCCCTGAGCACCTGCCTGTATTTGACACGGAGGCAGAGAAGGTTGAGGCTTTGGCTTCTATGAGTTCTAGAGCAAAACAAGATTGAAGGCAGAAAAGCAAAGCTGCTGCCAAGACGGTTTTGCTCCCAACAATAAAAGAAAAGGACAGCATACAAATCACACGTGTGTGTGCCTGGCAGGAGTCCACAAAGCCTTGTTCTTGGAAGACATTCTGAGAAAGCTAAAGAGGCATTCTGCAATCCATTAAAAATAATGTATGCAGAGTAATGGGTTCTAACTAGAAATGTCTGAGAATAGAAGCATCAATTTTACTTTTCCTTCTGGGTCTGTACTTAGTTTTGGATGAAGAACTGCACTGTGAAAGACCAGTGGGTGACAACAGTCCAGCTAATAAGGAGAAAGACATGACAGAAGAGGTTGTATTATAAAGGGCTATAAACTGTCCCCTATTCAGCCTGACTTCTGACACATTGTACTCCAGGCAGGTACTGTAGGGCAAACACTCAAAATCTGTCCCGGGTGCTCTCCTGCCAAGATGCACTTGGGTTGAAAAGCACTGTTAATTAGTATCATTAGCAGTCCCCCATTCATCATTTTGTATCATCTAATCATGGTTCTGAGAGGAACTTAAATTTGATGTAGTGGCACTGTAACAAATTATTGAAACCCAACACCGGGTATTTCTCTTTGAGTATCAATTCATCAGGAGGGAAAAGGTCCAGTTCTGAAATGTTCCTCACATGCTGTAAACCCATCCAACTTACCCTGCTGAGAAGTAAAGCACTGTAAGACAACAGCTTATTATTTGGATTGTAGCTAAATAAAAGAAGAAAAATCCCCAAGACAGTGAAGTCAGTCCTCGGTACATTGATAATACTGCATGAATACAGACACCAGTGAGAGTGGTTATATTCCAGACTGGAAATAAAATCCCTGTGCCTTAATAGAAGACAGACCTGAGGGAAATGTCATGGGACAACAACCACCCCACCTTCAAGGCTTCAGTGCAAAAACAACCATATTCATTTGCAAGGACTGAGAGCTAATTTAACAACTCATTTTTATTCAGTAGCTTTTGTGAGAAGGGTTGTTGATCTCAGTGACGTTATAAAACACAGCTCTGAATGAGAAACTGATTAAGTTGGTCTTGTCAGGAAGGTCAAGGAGATGGATAGGGTGAGATGTGCTCATTGGGGTACGGGGTTTCTGTGTGAGATGGGGCACACTGGTCATGAAAAACGCAAATAAACACAGGCAATGCTCTGTGCTTAGGAGGGAAAAGGTACTGTGAATTTAATTCAGCAGCAGCACATTTGTAAATTGAGCAGTGCTGAGGTACCACTACTGAAGTTGTGCTGAACTTCTGAAATTCAGTTTATAAATATTGGCCTAACTCCATTAAAGTAGGTGTTCACGAAACACATTCAGACAGAGCTTTAGAAATGTTCTAAATTTCTCTGATTCTGCCATTCTCAAAAAGTGCCAGTTCCACCAAGAGCAAAGTAAAGCCTGAGCACTGATCAAAACTTCACATTAAATAATATAGTTTTCAAAATATCAGCTCTACATTTTTATACTTTTGCCTCAGCTTACGAATTATACAATATATGAGTTTGTTTTGAAGTAGAGAAAAGAATGAAGATAACAGTAAAAAAATAAAGGACATAAAAACAATAACCTACTAGCAGAGAGACTTGAGGAATGAATTCCAGAAAAAAGAAGAGAAACTGTCCAACAAGGACTTTATGGAAGTGACTTTGCTGTAGACACAAACCAAAGTGGAAGGCATAACATTAGGCTGGAGATGCCTTCCTAGAGATCTGAATCCTATTGCTGCCTCCATGAGACAGCACAGACACCTGCTTGCAGATGTTTTTGAGGGCACAGACAGCCATAAACTCAAGAGAAGACGTGGCTGGAGATGCCCCACAGCCAAGCAGTCATTCCTAGCCTGCATCATAGGGAGGAGGAAGACACAGGACTTGGGCTAGTGAAGAACAGAAATAAAACAGAAAGAAAAGGCTCTGAGGGAAGCCTGACAGCAGTACAATTCCCTGGCAGGAGGGGCCATGGCTGTCAGGGCTCCCTCTGGCATGGCAGGATGAGAGAGGTGGGAGCACAAGGCAGGAGCACCCCCTTGGGGCACTGACCCAGCAGAACTGTCCTGGCTGCAGTCTGTGCAGCACTGCTGACTGCAGAGCTCCTGGGCACACCCACAAGGACACCTGTGGCACCTCTCAGCTCACAGCAGGGCAGTGCCACAGGCTCACCTGCTCAGCCTAGCAGGACTAATCCATCCTGATTCCAACACTGGACAGGTAAAGGTTTTTCCAGCCTTCTCCTCCTGTCAGCTCAGTGTTATTCTTGCCTGTGCAACGTGCCCATAATCATGCAGCCCTTTAAACCTCATTCCTAGAGGAACAGGGACCTGTGCCTGGCCTGCTGCAATGTTTTGATAATGCTTTTCAGTAAAGACTGCTTAGAAGAAAATATTTGCATTTTGGCAAAAAGATTGTGATTGGGTGGAGGGGTTCAATGTGTGTTCAGGTGAGGGAAGACTTTTAAAAGGCACTGAAATTTGCTTCTCCAAAGCAGCAAGATTTTCTCATTTATTGAGACATACATTTGTCATTGTTCTTTAAGAGTAGAGGTGTCACTCTGCAAAAGGCCATTAAAATGCAAAAATAGAACTAGGCCATCTCTGTGCTGCACGTCAGGGTATGTGCAGGGACGTTATTGATCACAGAAATTACACATAAGAGGTTCCTAAAATAACACAGGGGGAGAGGCAGCAGCTCTCACAGTTGTCTTTTAAGTCTGAAGGTTCAAAATAAAATGGGATCATTATTGAAATGTTAAATAGGAATAGAAGGTTACTGTTGATACAGGATTGCCTGTGTCCTCATTACAGAAAGATTTTCTGTCTTCCTTTTCCTCCAGTCTCCTATCTACTTGGCATTTCCTTCAAAAGGATATGTACATCATCAATAGAGAAAATCAAATCATCTGAAGGCTGAAGTCACACTTTGGAATGATTCCTAAGATTATTTGTAATATTAAAATTAAATGGTAGCTTTTAATGTGATAATAATTTCCTTAAAAAATTGCAATATAAACTAAAAAAAAAAATATAAAGTGAGTCCTCTCCCCTAGTAAATGCCTGAGTGGTAATTCCAAGGGGGAATATGGAAAATATTTCTCCCCTGTTCCTCAGGACAAGTTCTGAAATCCACAATTTTAGGTGCAAAAAGGAAAGTGTATTATAAAATCAATTTCTTCATTTTCTATTACTGCTTGTCTCTGGTGCCTAAGCATGAAACAGAGTTATTTTACCTCTTGCTGAAATGTCATCAGTGGTTGCACCAGGAAACATTTGTGGGTAAATGAGTGTTAGAGCAGGGAAGGGGTGTGTGGTGGGGTCCCAGCAGAAGCTCTGGGCTGAGCACCTGCACCCCCTGCAGCACCCATGGCCTGGGGGGAGCAGGAGCCTCCTGCCCTGCCAGGGCTGGGGCTGCTCCTGGGGCAGTCAGGCTCTGGGAACACCTGATGAGAGTCAGACACTCCACAAGGGGCCTTGATAACCACAGCCACGGCGTTGGACAGGATTCACTTTACAGAGCAGGAGCTGGGCACGGATCAGCTCTGAATTTGCCCACCCAGCATGTACCCACTCTGCTTTGCTTGCAGGGCTAGATCTGAAGATTCACCTCAGTGGCCAAAAGCAAATGAGATGGGCTAAGTCTCAGAGAGACTCCCCCACCAAAGACTTCATTTTCCTTCTCAAAAAGAGTTATTTGTCTGATGCTGTCTCGCCTAATTATTTTTCCCTGAAACTCTTGTGCATATATTTGAATAAAACAACATTATGTAAATAGAAAATAATTCAGCTCTAGAAATCATTGTAATAACAATGTGGAACGCACCATAACTAAGCAGCTAAATGTTAGGATATTATTCTACATCAAGGGCCAATCCAAATTACTGTGGCTCATATAAATGCTTGCTTAGATAAGGCTTGGCATTGACTAAAAGGCAGCCATACACAGGGCTCTAAAATACTACTTTAAAAAATTTATTTATTTTTACTTTTTAGAAGTTAACATCTAGAGATTCAAAGAATCAAACTGTCCCTTTTGGAAGGCAGGACATAACAATTCACTAAAAAAAACCCCACAATTTCAAGAAACTAACAAAAAAACAACATCAGAAAACAGAGGAGGGATCACACCTGAGGAAAAGAGGGGCAGGTTTGAAGAGCTGTTGGAAAAATTATATTCTGTTTCTATTTGATGGCCCAGAAGGATTCATCTGCACACTGGGAAAAAGGACTGGGGCCCACCATGTGTCATTATCTTTGAGAAGTCATCCAATGGATGAAGTTCTGTAAAACACTCAAAAACAAGGTGTGCTGTCAAGCCTTAGAACAGAACACAATTAAAATAATTTAGTATTCATTTAATTCATGAATTAAGGGACAAGGAAAAGGAAGGGAGAAAGGAATAGAAATGGACATGGTCATGAATAACCACTAATGCAGATTTCTCAGGAATAAATGGAGCTTAACCTGAGCAATTCCCTTTCCTGTCAGTGTAACAGACCCTCTGGATGGGGGAATGCTGTAGATATAAAAAAATCCTGATTTTTAATAGCCTTTCAGAAGCTGTTTCTAAAAGGTTGGTGCAAAATTGTCTGAAAACTGTTTTCAGAGAATAATTCTAAATGAACCTATTTTTTAGTGGAGGGATGCAGTTAATGGAGTTCTGTAGTATGTTCTGCCTCCAATATTTTCAGTAATGAGGAGGACAATGGGACAGTGTACATATACTTATTAAATTTGTGAACACCATGAAGTTGGAAGGTATTTCAAAGATTTTAGAGGACAGAATTGGAATTCAAAAGATATTAAAAGCTGAAACATGCAGTGAAAAACAAGGTGCATTCCTATTAAATGTATTTAAGAACAATCATTGTGAAGAGCAGTCTGACATGAAAGGATTTTTGGGCTTTAGTGGATTGAAGGTAAAAATGGATCAACAAAACTCTGCTGATGCCAGAGAAGAAATTGTATATTAGAGGGCATAATTAAGTAGACATCCTGCAAGATATGAGACATATGAGAAGACATGAAATGCCAAACCTCAAGAAAGATGTATTCAGAAAGGCTGTATTTCTGAAACCTCTAATCGTTCTATGGGAGAAAAATTAAAACACTCATTCTGTGGTGCTGAGACTTCAAAATACATAAAGTGCTGCAGCACAAGGAATAGTCATGATCCTTTGAAAAGCCAGTCATTTGAATTTCCAGTGAGTCTGTGCAACAAGAGAACATGCAACCTACTTCATAAGCAATAAATTTTATTCTCTGCTGTTTTAAGAGATAACAAATTATGACTATTTATCTGGGAAAAGAACTCTAACTCTTCCCTGACCTTCTGTCTTCTTTCTCTAAGCTTTTGATTGCTTAAGAGACTCACAACCTGGCACTAACAAGCCTGCACATGGGGGTTGGGAAGGGAGAGAGCCATACCTGGATGTTACAGCTTCACTCTAGTCCCTGACAGAATTTCATCTTTCCAGAGACTCTAAAAGAATAAATTAGATTATACCAGAAAGTAAAAAGCCCACTCATCTCCATTGCTGGGCCAGGTATGTCAGGACAGAAGATGCCACTGGGATGTGCTTCAGGTGTGATAAATATTGAAGCAAAATATTTCTTAAGTCTCCCATTAACCAGATAATTCACTAGAGAAATTTTTCTCCACCCGTGCTGGCTGGAATAGAAACAACAAAGAGCAACATCCTCCCTATTTAAACTCTTCCTTAAATCTTACTCTTAATTGCTTTTGCACTTGAATGAGGTGAGAATCCTGCAGGGAATTCGTTACCCAAAAGCTACAGGCAAGGGACTGCTAACTTACTGCTTAGACAAAACAGTGAATAACAAAGGCACAAAGTTGGCTTCTATAATTTTATACTGTCTGGTCTTTTCCCTCTAAACTGTTACTACATGGTATATGGATAGGTAACAGACAAATAGGATGCCTGAAGCAAGGAAATCTTTCATGTATTCAAACCATTACAGTTAAAGAAAACAATAAACAAGGCATACAAATATTTAGAATAACATTATAATGACAGGCACATTGCCCCTGGGTTAAAGTATACTAATTGCTGGAAATAAAGTAATTTCATTGAAAGACAAAGCAGTCAAAACAACAGATCTGAGCTGGCTGGTACATCTTAGCAGACTCTTTATTTCTGGGGAAAGGTACAGGAGTGTTTGATTTGTAAAACAGCTGGGAAAGTATAAAGAACATTCTTCTGGGCAATAAAAAAATTCTGTTGTGTAGTCAAATTTGCTGAATTTATCTTTTCTTAATTTGCATCGCTAAGGATATTTGCAGTGCTCAAAGTATGTATAACTGGTGGGTTTAATTAATTTCTCAACTCTGCTACTTGAGGCAAAAGAAGATGAAGAAAACCAGAAACGTGGGCAGGAGTGAGAACATAGCACTGCTCCCTGCCCTCCCACAACTCAAGCACTGGAAATTGATATGAAAGCAGGGTCCTGATATCTCCAAAGTTCATCTGCTTATTGCCTCCTTAGAGGTCATAATCCTCTGTTTGTGAAACCACAATGGGTAGTGGTAGAGAAGATTACAATGTCACAAATCCTATCAGAGGATTATAAGTCTGTCAGGTTGTGAGTAATTATGATGGAAAAGCAAACCTCCAGAGGACATAAAAATAACCTTCATGAAAGGAGATCCGCTGCCACATAATAAAAGTCTATATGGAAAACCAACCTCAGGCTGCAGCTCTTTTGTAAAGCAAGAGCCCAGAAAATATTACAAGGATGTGAGTGTGATGGTACAGTATGGAGCCCAGGGGAAATGAAAAGCAGAAGAGAGAGGCTTCCAGCCAGTTTAGTCACAAGGCCAGTGATATTCCACTCCCACCCTCCTCGGATGGCAGTAAAACAGCCAACTGATTTCACAGAACTCTGCTCCTACACACTTGGAGCCTAACCAGAAACAAGGAGCCCAAACCTGAAACATGATGAAGGCCCCATCTCCTAAATCCCTGTGACCACAGAGAATTCAGCTCCTCACAGTGTCACAGACTTCATCTAGAGGAAAGTTCAGTCTACAGGTCTTGATTTTAACTGATACACAAAGATGCAGTTGCCTCTTTCCCCATTTGCAACCTGTCACAAAGAGTTCAGAAGAGCTCACATGCATAAGATTCTTACATGTAAATATATGCATGTAATTCCCATAGATTGAAGCATAAAGTGATAGTAGCACATTTAGTAAGAAAAGGGCCCATTTACAGGAACACTGAGTGTTCTTCCCTGGCTGGACACAGCAGTGGAGCCTCACATCTCTTTGGCCACACTGCTATTGATTTTCCTTCTTTTATGTTTCAACTCCACTCCCACCCATTCACCCACTCCTTATATCACTATTAAAAGAAATATAATCTCTGACTTTCACATAGGTAAGTTTCTGAAGGATGTAGATAGAAAATTAAAGGAATGGAGGCGGGAGGATTTATATTGTAAAATTAGTGCTGTCCTCATCTTCACTTCAGATAAAAGTAGTTCAAATGAAGAGTCCATCTGGTTTTGAGTGTGGTGTGAGTGCCTTCATCTGACAGCAGCAGAGAATTTCACAGCAGTGGAAGGAAACTTGGGAATTTTGCCATTTAGAAACAGGCAAATAGGGCATTGTTTGAGCAACAGCAGCACTGTCACTACACAGCTCACTGATACATCTCTGCAGTTCATCTCCTGCCAGAGGAAAATCAGCTCCTCCTAAGATAAGCACCAAAGGCAGAACATCATGGATTTTATGACCTGGCTCCTCGACTTTCTTTCCCATGTCCAGATGTAAGGCTTTGTCTCTGAACATCAGCTCATGAATCTCCCTACCACAATTCTTACTCATGAAGTCTGCACCCACAGTAACCTTGTTCATGGGTGTCTCAGATGAGATCAAGGTGCCTGGAGCTGCCATACTGTCCCTCCTTTGGTGTCAGCCAGCACTGTGCTCCTGCTGGTGCACAGCCACTCCCAGCAGGGGTGGGTGTCCTTCACCTGCCTGTGCTCTGGGCTGCCAGCACAGCCCCAGCACCACGGGGCCAGAGGAACTCCAGTGCCTCCCCTCTGCCAGTGTAACTGCATCTCCTGCAGGAAAGCCTGTCCTCAGAGAGCCACTGAGCTTACCTGCATGTGAAGGACCACATAACCTCTACCATGGGAGACAGCAGCAGAGTGAGAGGTTAATTGTGCAGGCAGTGAATATAAAACATCAGAGCTCAGTGTGCTGAGAGACTCCTGCACTCAGTGACACCACAGAGAATCCCAGCACGAGGGGACTGAGTCCGACAGGGGCTTGCTAGGACAGAGAGATGCATCAGTCAGTATGTTTGGTGACACGCATTTATACTGGAGACTGTCACTTCCATTTACAGAAACATCTTTTTTTGCTGAATGAAATGCCATCCCAATCATCTCAGATCTTTTCTGTGATTGTGATTAGATGGGTAGGTTGTCTGTGTTACAAGAATGTTTTTGTGATATGGTGCAGAGACAGAACAGATCACTGACTAGCATAAATTGCCATGAAAAATATGTATTGTCTCAGAGCTATCACATTTAGGGACAAGACAGCTACTCACATGACTTGTGCATCACTGATGAGAAAACAAAAGTGTCTGCAGATCTTAAAGGGGCAAAGATATATAGGCATGACTTATTTTATATACAGAAGAACACAGCTGGATTACTGAGGGTAGAACCTCATCCCAGATGTTGCATTGCAAGGCCACAAGTGTTGAGAAAAGGCAGCAGTAATGATTAAAGATTGGAAAGATTGAAAGTAGTAAAATTATTATTTCAGAGAAGATACATTTTAAAAGTGGTAAAAAAGCATTTAAAATAATGAATGATAAAGAAGTTGGATTGAAAGCATCTGTTCTTGCAAAAATACAAAATCCCTTAAATTGCAAGGCAGAGAAATTAAGATTAAATGAGAGGAAGACTTTTCAGTTTAGGACTTGTGCTAGGCTGTGGAAAATGTTGCAGCAGAATGCCATTAAATTGTTAAAACCAGAAATACCATTTTTCAACTATGTGGTGAATAAGGCCATGGACATTTGTAACAGCAAATAAAACCAAAATTATTGAACTTTACAAGTTTTTGGGCATAACCTGTTCTGCTGTTTCTGGGAATAACCCCTAGATAAGCACACACCTCTCAGAGACTGTTTTGCATATCAGCATCACTGGGGCTCCTACAGGCTCCTGTCACACGTTTAGTGTGGGCAGAGTGGCTGTTCAGCTGCAGGGACCACACACATCAGGGGTGTCAGTATGTGCACCAACAGGGCACTGTCTCATGGACATGGCACCCTGGTTTTGATGCACCACCCTCTGCAGGACAAACCCTTGTACGGGCTGGGTGTGAATAAGGATATCCTTTAAAATACAACATTTAATGTAAATCTGAAGGAAGGGGTAAAGAATGTAAATAAAGACAATGACAGTGGCATCACAATACATACAAAGACACAAAATACTAAAGTTATAAAGGTGTAAAATATGCACAAACACAAAACCTCTGTGAGGGTCAGCTCAATTGCAGTGGGACAACCTACAGAGAGGAAAGAGCAAATAGGGCAAAGGTTGGTGTGTCACTCCAACAGTGAGTCCTGAATGGACAAAAGTCTTATAATAAAAGAAAGAAACAGAAAGGAATTACTTTATAGCCATAGTCACATTGTTGAAATCCTACAGTCTTCATCATATGTGGGATTTTTCAGAAACAGCACCTGCAGCTTCTCTTGGTGAAGCTTGTAGGAACAAGAGTATGGATTCGCAGTGCTGGATGAGCTGGTCTTATGATTAAGCATATTAGACTCAAGAACAAAGAGGCAAATATGCTTCTCATGTCATTGTAGTTATGGATGGGAGGGGAGCAATTTCATACTGATATTCTCTAATCACCCAGCTCTCTCCTGTTTTCATAGCTGTTATTTTCAATTTTAGTTAGTTCAGGGCATATCTTTTTCTCCTGAGTATCTGAAAATGCTCAGCTATTATTATATTTTGCTCTGAATTTTCTCTTTTTTCCCCTTTGACTTCCCAGACTTCTTTTGTCTGTCTTGTTCTCATTTCTTTTGTATGTGTGTCTGCAGGTGGCTTTTATAGCAAAATCTCATTCTGCTTTCCTAGCCTCCTCCCACCCTCTCCTGTTCTGTTACTGCATTGCCTTTCTCATTTGTGCTTTTCCTGATGCCTGTAACCACTCATTTCCTAATAGATTCCATTCTGTGCCTATGGAGTTTGTTCATTTTCCCTGTCCTTAAGCACTGAATCATTGACTTCATTGTACAGAAAGGAATGACTCCCAGGCCACTCTGCAGAGCAGGTTTCACTCTCTTGAGGCTGAAGAGGAGGAGGGAAGGGCTGAGCTCAAGGGATGCCCATGGCAGGTTCCTGGCTCTGAAGCAGTGCACAAGCTCATTATCGCTGCAGCCTCCTCACAGCCCTTCCTCTAGCCCTGAGTCTCCCATAGCTCTGGCAGCTTCTTGACAAGATTAATCAAACTAGGTGAAGGCACAGTGTATGCTATAGAAAATGCAGAAATCAACCTGCTCAGCTTTGAGGCTTTTGCCACATTCATACATGGAACTATGATTGGTTTTAAGTTGAGATCTTATTGTATTCAATACTTGTTGACATGCCCGTTGCTTGGTTCCTGAATGAAGTGCATAAATGTTGCACCATCTTAGTTGTACAGAGTGCAGAATAATTACAGTGACCAATAACAGGATTGCCACGTGAGTCACATTAAACTAACTCCAAAGTTCTCAATCAGAGAGGGGTGCCAACAAGCATTGTCACTTGAAAAATGCAGTAAACAGTTAACTGTAATATCTTCAGTTGCTGAGCTATAGGTCAAGGTAGTAGAGAGATAAGGTAATGATCAATATTTGTCAGCTACTGGGAATGTGACCAGAAACCAATGCCTCAGACATTTCCAAAGGCTCACTGTTGGTGGCTGGGATATAAACCACAGTTTCTCTAGCTATAAACTGGTTTTGATGCAACTTCCTTCCAGTTATTTTCTTCTTCATGTGTCCCCCAGCTGCTTTTCTATACCCAGAGGTCTTAAGGAAATTACAGTCAAAAGCACTCCAGCATAAATAAAACTTTAAAATTTTGCCTTTTTTCCTTGTCTCATTTTCTGCCCATCAGACATCTGACTTGTGTGTGGTGAGTTCCAGATATTTCAAACTCTTCATTTTGGGCTGGTAGCAGGAAGATAGAGAGCAAGCCACAAACACTTCATCCACAATGACCCCTCAAAATTTCAGAAGGTTAGGGAGCAGGCTGGCATTGCATTTCCTTGCTTCAGCAGAAAAAAGAGAGGTTGGGAATACTGCAGGTTTTTTACAATATCACCATTACTAATCAGGTCTGATTATTCATGCTAGAAGCTCTGGCACAAACAGTTTTTTGAATCTTTGTGATGTTCATACTCTCTGCTTTTTAAAAATAAATACATAACTTGGCAGGGGCACAATGCAGCTGGTTGTATGGAATACTGTGGTGGACAATACCAGTGTCACATTGCCAAAAATAATCTGTGAGCACAGCCACAGCTTTTGGGTTAAAGTTGACCCCATTCAGTGAAGCAGCTATTTGCAAATACCAATCACAGAATATTTACAAGTATAAAGAATTTCACTTGGCACAAGGGGTCACTGGTAAAGCTGGTAGAGATTTTTCTGGTTAAACTTTCTTCCAACTGAAACCAGTCCCTTGTATTACAAAATATTTTGAAGAGTCCAAATGATGATTATTTCCTCCCTGAAATGTAACAACTACTATTTTTTCCAACTTCAAATTGGAAAAAAATTTAAACAAATCTCAGATTTTGCATTAACAACTTGTGAATTAGGTGCAGACGAATGTCTTATTTCCTGAAAGAATCCCTATTCTGTATTGCTGAGACTGAAGGAGTGTTAAGTATAAGATGATACTACCAAGGCCAATACCATTTTAGTAATAAATGTGGATTGCCCCAAGGTAGGGCAGTGCTGCTTAAAACCTCCCAGTTGCTCACCCTTACTGGGCTCCTGCAGTGGTCAGACTGGCACTGCCCACTGCCCAGACTGCTGCAGAATTTACACTGCACCACTGCTGCTTCAGTTATGAGCGTTTCCTAAGTAGCATCCAAATACAGGTGAATTTACTTCCCCACATTGTCATGTTAACTACATGGGCAGAAAATGACACAAGTGTCCCATCTGCTCACTTATTTCTAGAAAACCAAAGGTAAGGAATCAGATCACACACTTTAGTGATCTTGTGAACACATGCAACATCCAGCAGTAATGGCCAGTTAGACTAAAATTTAGTCTGATTCAGATTTAGACAGATGTATATATCAAACTGAGATTTCTCTTGTAGGCTCTAGGAGTTCATTCCAATGGGAGCCTCTTTATAAATAGGAATCATTCTTCAATATGGCTAAATGCACTTTGCCAGAGGTGGCCTTTTGCTTAATTCACTTTGTGCAAATGGCCAATTGAATGAGTAATTTGAGCTGTGTCTTGTATGTGATGACTTAGTCTTGTGTAAGCATCTGGCTGTGTGTGAGGGGCACTGTGTTAGTCAGTGTGGCACTGGGAGAATGACTGTCTTTAATCCGCTTGAAATTCATAATTTAGAAGAGTTCTGGGCTTTTAACAAGACAGGAAAGAAGTCAAAGAAGATCTAGAAATTGAAAACATATTTCTTTACATCTTTGTAAACACTCAGGGGAGAAAATGACAGCACCATCAGTAACCCAGCAACCGAGAAGCAACAGAGTCTGTCACTGAACACCCGGACAAAGCACAAGTTCACCTCGTTCATCTCCCCCAGCACATTCCTGGGGCAGCTTTCTCCACTGTGTTTAGAAAGATGACTGAATAAAACTGATATGTCTAAGTTAGAAACACATACAGAAACCTGTCCTAGTTAGCTACACCTTATTTACATTGTTTTTACAAGTCTCCATGGCTGGAAGTCATTTGTCATTTCAGCAGTGAGTGTGGTGCTCGTAATATTTTTAACTCAGTGAAATCATGATGTTTTGACATATTGAATAATAATTGCCACAAGGGAACTTCATAACAGTAGTGTCCATGAAGCATTGATTTAGCTCTACTCAGAAGACAAATCAATGACTGTAGGGTTAAAAAGTTGACACTTTCCTTACAGTGCAGGTCCCACCCAGGCTGGTACCTTCAGTGCTGCCCTTTACTGAAATACAGCTGTGCTGGCATTCCTGCTCAAAGTGCACTCACAGATGCAGCCAGAGGAGAGAGATATGTGCAAGGTATGGATGGTTTGGAAAGAGGAGCAGCATTCTTTGGTTCAAACCATTCTGTTGAGAGGCTCTCCTCAGCTGTGCTCTAGAGATGGAATGGGAATGGTATAGGATTGCAGAAACTCCTGCTCTAAGAGTCACTCACGTGCCTCAGACATGCCAGTACTAGAACTGAACAGAAACATACTGAGAATTTTTACTTACTACAAAATAACAATTCCTTAAAACAACTGTTTCTGTGAAATTGCTGACTTAACCAACTTACCCTTTCAAGGTAAACTATCAACAAAGATTCAAAAGGTGATCCAATAGGTTTTGGGGAATTCTGAAACAGAAAAGTTTCTCAATTTTGGTTCTTCCTTATCAAGAATCAGTAACAGCAAGAAGAATTATAGCACTGGTATAGGGGTTTTTTTTGTTAGATGATAGCACTGGTACAGTTTTTTTCCTGTTACCTCAGGGTCCCCTTGCACCTTAGGCACAGGTATATGGGATGGACAGAGCTCTGCATGGGCAGGGGCAGCCTCAGCAAGAACAGCAGAGGCTGCACCAGGCACCAGAGACAGCAAAGTTGTTAAAAAAGACCTTTGGTTTCTTTTCTCTCCCAGCAGTAAATCTGTTCACTGACTTCAGAGCTCCTGCTTATTAATGAGCTGTGGAAAGCCAGGTGGCTCAATTCCCTTAAAATCCTGGCAAACTGCAGGGATATATGGCTCCTGCCAGATCCTGTGGGCACTTGGAGGATGGTCCAATCCATCCATCACAATAAACTGCCTTTCCCATAACTGACCAGCTTTCTGTCTACATGATTTCTGTGCTGTGCTTGATGCTGTGGGAGTTACTGTATTGTCACCAGGACAGCACCATGGTCTCACTGTAGGAGAAAAATGAGAAGGTTCTAGAATTGCCAATCAGCTCAAAGAATCTCAAAATACATAGCCTAGAGAAAGACTCACAAAGAAGATACACTGACCACGTTGAAATCTGTTGAAATTTAGGTTTGCAAATTGAGAGCAGCATACAATTATGATCAAATGTTTTAGAGGCTGGAACTGAACACTAGAAACAACAAATAAATTTTATCTTAGAAAGAAAAGTATACAGGCTGTATTCTCTACTAAAAAGGAACAAATCAATTTCAGAAAGGGTATAGGGTTAGTGGTGGCATAAAACTCTACATAAGCAGTGATTAGCTCCCATTTTTGTGTATGTCTGCTACAGAAAACATGATCTTGGTACGATATTACAATTCCCAACAGCAGGGGAGAGGGGAAGACATGAGGACAAAATGTGGGCTTTGAAGAAATCACCTAATGATAGTCATGAGGCAAAAAAAGCACATTTTTATACACTGTGATGCTTGTCTGCAGAATACAACATACTGCTGTGCAAATAACGAAGCCGCTCCTGGTTTTAAAAGCAGTGTAACTGTGAATGTGCAGCAGCCTGAGCCAATTTAAATGAGTCTGGCTCTTTTACTGCAGAGAACCACTCTACTGCCCTGTATTCAGTCTAACTTGGAACAAACTCCATGTTTTGCTTTGTATCTTAATGCTGCAGCAAATTCAGTATTGTCAGTGTTTAATTGTTTTGAAAACCTATTTTTTAGTTCAAAGACCTTCTTATACAAAAATTATTGTGTGTCGCCATAATTACTAGTCAACTTTTAATCATACCATTAACTGTTCAAAATACAGGTCTGCTGTACTCAAACTCCCACTTTGTAATAAACACTGTTTTGTTGCATTAAATCTCAGGGCCTGTTCTGTCTAGTCCGTACTCAATAACGACGTGAAAACCTTAGGTCTAATTTATCTTTACTTAATGCTTGTTGATTTTCTTTAATGCAGATCCACCACAGATGAATAATGTCATGCCAACATCTCCCCTCCTTCCTCAGATGGCACATCAACATTCCTATCCCAGCCTGGGACAGATCACAAACCCATATGAGCAGCAGCCCCCAGGCAAAGAGCTGAACAAGTACGCGTCTCTAAAGGCAGTCGGTAAGTGAGCGACGCACGATTCTCCTCTGGCTCAGCTTGCTGCACTTGCTGCTGGCAGCTTACCTTCTGCCTCCAAGTTGAAAACAAGGTCTTGCTAATCTGGACTATATCATGGTCCAGTTTATTGTGGAATGTCATGTTACTTGGAAATGCAACGAAAATTAAGACAAGGACTGCAATTAAGGGATAAGAAAATGACACGCAAGGACTGGCGATGGTACGATGTGAGCTCATACATGCACACAAAACCACCCCATGCCCCTGCAAGACATTTTCCAGCAAGTTTCACCTGTGATGTACACAAAGGGTTCAGCTCCAGTTCTTTATGTCTCAATCCTGTGATGAGTAGGGAGTTGGACTTGATTGTCCCTGTGGGTCCCTTCCAACCTGAGATATCCTATAATATACCTACATATGCATTGTGATGTGCATTTCCCACAGCTTTCTACACAAATGAGAGAGAAAAACATCAGCTTATGATTTAGACACCTGCCCAAAAAGAAACTCACGCAGTTCTGAAGTAAGAGCTTCCACATTCACTGCAAGATGTACATTAGTGGATCACTGGAGGAATGTTCTGAGATCTTGTGATTTTTCAAACAATTAGTGCATGATAAAATTCCTGATAAAAAATCCCAGTGGTGGCTTATTTCTGTGCCTGATTATTATTTTAAATAAATGAGAGAACACCCTCAAAGAAACAGTCATGGGGAGGGAAAAGGACAATAATGACTAAAAAATTCAAAACAATTTTCGTCTTGAATGTCTAAGTTTATAATAGTTTTCAGGGGCTGTAAATACCTGCTGCACACCCTGTAGTGACAGAAAGCCCTTTCTAGACAATAATACATTAAGAAATGGGGTGTCTTTTCCCACTAACCCTTGCTTAGCTTTCACATCTGGATGTTAACATCATTTCCCCATAAATTCAGAGCAATGCTACTCTCCCTATTTCCTGACAGAGATACATATCTAGAAAAAGAGCAGAACTGCTCAGAGCTTTCTGATTTAAGAATCAAGTCTTCACCATGCCAGAAAAAATTTTCATCACAAACTTACATTCCTTTATCTGCACTTCAGGATACCAGACCTCTAACAAAATGTACATCAAAATCCCATCTCAAATGGCTCAGTTTTACTTTAGCTTGTTGGTTTTATATCTTACAAGCAGTGTTTTAAACCTGTTTATAAAAACAAGGGTTAATAGCTTTCTGCTGGGTTTTGAATACCAAGCAGCTTCACAATTCCTTCTTCAAAAGGTGCTACTGTGTAATGATGTGGTGATTATCACAGATTTATGCACTGATATTGAGCCTCTTTTTCAGATGTCAATTTAGGTCAAGCCAGTCATCAAAGCTGAAAGGTATTTAAGCATAACAAAATGAGAGATGAGACACTCTAAGAAACTTCTCTCATCTGCCCAAGAGCCACTGAATGTACCTTTTAAAAAATTATGAAATTAGAACTTATATATTTCTGGTGTGTCTGAGTACAAGTTTTTAAAGCAGCTAGATTAAAACCATACAGTTAAATCAACCTTGAAAGATTGTGCACTTCAGCTCCAGAAGTTGTATAATGCCTCTTAAAATCTTAAACTAAATTAAACATAATTTCAGGGATATTTTCTTCCAAGGGGATAGCACCATCTTTCCAGACTCTCAAGGCCCTAATTCCTCCCAAGAGTACCTCCTGAGTACATCCCAAGGTCACAAAAAAGTTTTTCCCTGATGCCAGCCAGGCCTAGGTCTGTGACCACACTGACATCCAGCTCTCCAGACTGCAGGGTTCATGTTGGCTTTCAGAGAGCTCTGACAGGAAAAAGGAGCTGGCCAGCATCAAGCCCACCAGTGCAAATTTAACCTGACAACATCTTTTGAGCAACCAGACATAGAATGAGCTCAGCCTGACCTCAGGTCACAGGGCAAGGCATTTTTTGCCTGCCAACGTTCAGACCTGTATTTATGGATCCCTGGAGCAGGTTAATGAGTGTGTGTAATCCATTCCCTGCTGCATCCATTGATAGTGGCTTGAGGGTGCATTCATTTGCCACAAGAGAAACTTAATAAGGGATGTGTTCTATATTTCTGCATGCATTTGAGGCCAACCATATTTATTTAAGTGCCCCTTACTCTGCATGATCCCACTGTTTGGGCATAGTCCACTATGCTTAACCTTTTTTTTTAATAAGGGATTGGAGGAAGGAGCATTTCTAATGTTATGTAGCAACTGTAGCTATAGCACATTAATATCCCTCATCAGAATGTGGCCATAAGTGGTTAAGAAGTTTAGATAACTGAAAAAGTGAAGCTTTACCAGAGGCAGTATTAAATTAATTTCTACACAGCTGCTTTCTTCTGAACTACAGATGTCCTAAAAATTTGGCTTATTTTAGAATTGAGCTACTCATTCTTCAGTGATTGTCTGCTGTGAAAATTCAGTTTATGGAAAAGTAACAAGTCACATTAATCTCTGTTTTGATCATATTCAGGTTCTCCATTAACTTCAGTAAAGACTCAAGTGCTTGTGAAAATAAGAGACAAGAGAGCCCTTGCTATCAATTTGCATTGTGCTGCTGAGGAAGAATGACCCATACCTTGGTAGTGAGAGCAAGCTGATCCCCAGGAAGCAATTTTAAAGCTACACCTCATCCTCCAGGTGACAGAGCTTAGCAGAGTGTGGCTGGACATTGGACTGCTCATGCATGTGTGCCATGCAACGTGTGCATTGCAGTGTCTGATTCAGCACCACAGGGGAGGACAGAGTTGAAATGGCAGCTTTGGATGTATTTTATTTAAAAAGCTAAATATTTTTACTTGAATAAGCTCAAAATGCACAACCAAACACTTTAACACTCTCTGGAAGAGGATGTTTCCCTTGCTTCTTGTTAGGAATTCCTTTATTTGCTGCAGCCTCCAGAATTCCTTAAGTCCTGACCATGGTTGTTGACCAAATTCACCTTTTCCCCTTAATGCCTGCTGGCATTTATGTCTCTGAATGATGTGAGGACATTCTGTGCCTATTTTGTATTCTCAGATGAGTGCCTGGAGTACAGCAATGTACTGGTGAGTTGAGATGTGCTTACTGTTTTCCTCACTGCACTAGAATTTTATTTTCCTTCTACCTTGGCATGCACACCACAGGGAATAATCAGCAGAGAGAGAGGACCACTTGGAAATGAGATAGAGAGCACCCATTTCCTGAACAAATAGATAAGAAATTTACCTCCTAGCATCTCTAGCCTACCTGGCTGACTGCTCTGACTTATTGTTAGGTGCAGTCTGTTCATCCATTGTCTTTCCATTTTCAAGCCACAGAATCTCTTTACAGCAGTGCCAAATTTTTCCCACCTCAATGTGAGATACTGTCTGAGGGGAAAGGGTCCAAGACCAGTCCCAGCAGAAGTGGTCACTGAAATTTTTTTTGTGGCAATAAACACCCAGTGTTTAGAATTTTCAATTTTTTGGTCACCTGAGAAAGCATGATCCTGGTTTTCTTCAGTGCTTTTGCAGTATTTGATTATTTATGTGAAAAGTGCAGAAAGAGGTTTTTCTGCATAAATTATTCTCATTTCTGGTTCATCGACCATGTTTTTATTCCATGCCTAAATGGTTATTGCTCACTTAAGCAATACTGACATGCCTAAAGCTACAAGTGGATGGAGATCTTGTAGCTGAACACCTTCATGAAATTCAAGTCCCAGGACATACAAAGGTAGCTCATCACAAATTTTTATGCACATCATTTGGACATTCATTTGGAAAGCATGAACAATCCATCTTCAAAATCCACTCTGCTAAGCTGCAAGAGTTGTAGTCCTTCCTGTTGCATAAGAGTTTCCTAGAGCTCAAACAGGCCTCATTATCCTGAGCTATTAGTTATTTATCCAGTCACACTGTTCTGCAGGTATGGCTCAGTAACAGTTAATTTTCTTTCCTGAATTTCAGGGAGTGCAAAGTTATTCAATATCTTTAGACCTTCTTGCAGAAATGAAAAAAATACCCCAAACCCAACTTCTAAATCCCCAGAGGACTGGGAAAATGATCACTCAGCTGCTAGAGAGGTGCACAAATATGCAAGTAAAAACTGAGAATACAAATGTTTCTACAGTTCAACATGATTTTCTGTTTCTTTCCTGAATTTTCTTCTTCCCTTTTCACACACGCACACAAAAATTTGAGGAACTGACTGGACATTGTCTAAATAAATAAATAAATAAATAAACACACAATGAACAAAATTCCTTTCCAAAACACAGACAGAGAAAGCCTTTCCTGATGCTGGGAGTTCTTAGTCTCCTGTGGGATTAAATCAGATCTAATTGATTTGATATAGTGAAGCTAGGAGGATATAATTGGCAGCAGACCCACCATCACATCTCTGAGTCTACAGCTCCCAGCATTTCTTGAAGCTGTACAGTTCTTTGATCCCAGAGGAAACATTAGACTGTGATCCAGCTCTGCTTGCAGTTGCAAAACTGCAAAGTGAGATTCTGCAAACATGACACTCAGAGAATAAATATCTCCTGGTTAGGTCCCTGCAGAACAAGTGTGGCCACAGGTGTGTCAAGGCACCAGGCAAAAACTCCCCAGAAAAGTGAAGCATATGAGCAAACTGACCTGGTGCTGTGTCCTCTGCACACACAGAAGGATCCAAAGGGAAGATCACCTGAAGGTTTGCTCTGGGCTGTTATCTTGGAGCCATCTTCTTGTCTGATGGGAAATTTGTTGCTGCTTTCTCCCAAGCTTCAAACCTTCCATTTCCATAGAAATGGCTGTAATTCAGTGCTGATACAAGATCTGTCTCTCATCATGAGACTCTCCCTGCAGTTCATTGTGCTCTGGCCTGGAAAGAAACACTGTAATTGGAAAAATGGAAACACACCACATGCCTGCCCATGCATTCACAGGTTTGATACAGACCACTTCTAGAAAAAGCAGAACTAAAAATTTATTGGACCCAATATGTTTGAATTCATTTACTTTCCTATACCAACCACACTGTTACACTGAGAGGTAAATATTCATGTTTCTTTGGAAGGCTGAAAAAGGAATTGTGCTTTCTTTTCAGAGACAAAAATAATTTTCAGTTACCACTTCCATAAGCAGTTATACAAAGATGGATCAAAAAACATCTGGGGCACAGGAGTATCTCACTGGATTTAACACCATGAAAAACAGGGAAGCACAGATTAAAGCATCACTTGTAATATCCAGAGGGTGATTCAGATAATGATTTCATATATCCAGAGGAATGTGCTGTGTCATAAATAATGCTCAGCTAGGCGATCTGCCCAGCTCAACACTGGAGCTACAGATCTGGCCCAAGAAAGTGTGACATAAAAGCTGGATATCTTTTCATTATTATTATTATTTACTCAGCCCAGTGTGGCTGTATTGATTGCACTGTGCTAGAGATGACTGCTGGGGATACTTCTCCTCAGAGACACCTTTAGCTCGCAGGCAGTTGCAGGCAGGCACTCGGAATAGACCCACACGAAGTAGGAACTCGTTTTACCTCTCGTGGAAGAAGTTCAGGCGATGGTGAAGAGAAAGAGAGCGGGTTCTGCCGGAGAGTTAAATCCAGAGGTTATTCCAAGGTGACACAGTTCTGAATCTCAGTACAGTTCTGACAGACCCCGACCACATGGCCTCAACGCCTTTTAAGCTCACCGGGAGGTGGGAGGGAGAGGATAGGTAAGCCACCAACCAGGTGGGAGGGGAAGGGTCTCAGGGGACAATGACACCTGGACAGGCCAATGACTCCAGGTCTGAAAAGCATCTTTTGAACTTCTGCCAATCACACAGTGCCCTAGCTGGAATGTGGAACTGGACAGACAGCCATTAGGAAGAGGGCAGGGGGGAAACAAGGAGAAAGCAGAGCTTCACACCACAACGTGGCTGGAGATTTTGAAGCTTTTGAGGGTTCATTTTTTTAGGGAAGTCTTTCATATTTCAATCCTTGTTTTACTTCAGGCACGGGAGAAAAGCCAAGCAGCACTCAGGAGCAAGCCTTGCTTTACTAACCCCCAGCCAGCACCTTCTCTCAGCCTCCCCAGTCCCCAGCCAGAGGAAGTGGAGCATCACTTCTTTCACTCACATCTTCTGATGAGATCCAGCAAATTTCACAGCCTGCCCGGTGCATGTAGATGAAATTCCAAGACCTTTTCTTGCTTCCACTAAATAATTTAATTATTTTATCTGTTATTTACCCAATTGGCTTCTGATACCCACAGGCACACTGTCATAGGTAAATACAAAACACTTGGAGAGTCTTGATCAAAATATTTTCCTGTTTTATCATCCAGAACACTCATTTCTTCTTCCAGTAAAGTACTCATATTTTAATTATAAATGTAGCATTTGTGCAGAGCCTCAGTATCTTGAGCTAAATCATCTGCTTTGCTGACGTTCTTTTTTGGCTTTTAAAAAACCAACATTTTACTGTAAAATCTACAGGAGGACATTCTTTCTGAGGATGGGGAATGGTGCTCTAAGCAGCCATTGCCCATTCCATCCTTTAGCAAACAGATTTGTGAGCTTTGGGGATTTGTTAGTCTTGGCAGAAGTGACCTCATGGCAGGTGGAAGGAAACTGCAAATAGTCCTTCTGTAACAGGAAGCAGTTTTAGCACCAAAATACGATTCTCTTAGACACTGCCATCTATGTTGGCTCCTTTCTTGGACTTTAGCAACACACTGAACTTGGGAAAGAAAGGAAATCTGACCTGGAGGTATATTCAGTTTAGGTTTAAACTTTTACTTTTGTGTCTTGGACTCACACCTAGTGAATTTGGTTTTTCTGAACTTGGTCCACTCCCTGGTTATATAATGGCTGAAGAATATTCATAAGAATTTATTAAATCTTAACCTCTTTTTCATGCCAAAAGAGCAAATTTACATCTGTGCATCCTAATTCTTGTTCTTGATGGTGATATTCTTTGCACCAATACTCCTTACCACAGAGAAACAGCCTCTTTTTTTTTTTTTTGTTATCAGCACATTAAAATAGTAAAAACTAAATCTTCACCAATTATTCATAGAAGTTCAACTTATAAACACCACTCCACATTCCATCAGTCATGCACCACAGAGAACTCACACCCTTTCACTGAAAATTAGGTTGGCTCTCTGGAAATTAATTGATTTATGAAATCCTTATGAATCAAAATGAAACAAAAATCTCATTTTTATGAGACATAATGGAGATCTAAAATAAGAGTACCAGAAATCCAGCTAACTGCTAGAGAATGGGAGTTTTGCTGTCTTTTGCTTGTCTTTTGGCCTTGAAGGTAGAGCCTTCAGAGGAAATGAGCTTACAGTAACAAGGTTTACTTCCATCCACTGAGATCAGTGGCGATCTCAGGAAGAAAAGAAGTAAATCTAAATCAAACATGGGTTATTCCAACCTATTTCTATGAAATGCTGATGAATTTTGCATGACTTTTTTACACATTAAGTGATGTGAAGACATGAGTGAAATTTTATGCTAAGGCAATAAAAGTGAGTCAATAAAAGCAAGGCTCAGCTCATGTGATGACAAAGCCTAACAATGCTGAGCATTTTCACTTGCAGCCCTTCCTAAACATCCCTCTCTGTAACTGTTTTATTTTGCAATATAAAGATACTTTTCATCCTGCAATGCAATTTTTGTCATCAATTATTTAAGCATAGAGATTGATCCTAAAGCTATGAAAACAACTGTGAATACCTGCAGATAAACAGCAACACTGTGGGATCCCAACTCAAATCTAGATTGCATCTGAAGTGTGGCTTTTAACAGTTCCCACCATGGAGCCCACACATTGCACTACTTGCTTTTAACACACACCCATTTTTCCCTCTGGACTATTAGCTTTGTAGGCAGTGTATGGCAATATTTTTGCAGGAAGAGTTTCATACCTTTGTTCAATGTGTGATCTCATGTTTTAAGGCTTTTCAGCTTTGTACATGTACATATGTACAAATGTGCAATGTTCTTCAGGATTACCCATGAACACAGATAGTAAGACAATTGATAGGAATGAATCCCTTCTTAACAATATCATATAAATAGCAGCAATTATCTGTCTACTATTTTGGTTCTGCAAAGGGGGCTCTAAAGACAGTAAATGTGTTTTTTTAAGAAATTGCACACATAAAAGTCACAGAAACCATTGCTTTATCCTACACATTCATACTATAATAACAAAGAGCTTGAGGCATGGAGGGAGGAAGAGCAGTAACATGATTTGCAATGCACAGTTAATTTCTGCAACATTCTTTCTCTAAACAGCTTATTTGAAGAAGAATAAGGGGAAAACAGAAGCTGAAAAAGAAATCTGATATGTAGTAGTTATGATACAACAGCATAAAAAAAAAATCACCACAAAGATACCATTTGTCTCTATTCTAAGGAAAATCTGAAGTACAACAGGTAGTTTTTGCAGTGGGAAGGTTTGCAAAGCTTTCTAGGCTATGGAAGGTGCTACTGTGGAGAGCAGCCAGGGCCCTGCCACTGGGGAGGAGGCAGAGCTGCAGCTCAGCCCTGCTGTTGCTCATTTTGCCCAGCAATTGATATGATTGCAGTTCCTGGGGAAAAGGGGAGAGAGGAGCTGTGCACTCCTGTGTGGCTGCAATCTGGTGTGTCACTATGAACTATTCATGGCAGGGAGCTGCATTTCCAATTCAGCCTGGGCTGGCTGTCAGTCACTGATGCTGCTGCCTTACGTGAGGACTCTGCCTTGGACTTGGCCCAAGCTGCAGGAAAACCTGAAGAAACTCATTTTCTTCTGACAGGGCAAGTTTGGGAATTGCCAGGGAACACAAGTTCCTTTCAGTTTGACACATATCTCTGGTTTGGAAACCTCTGGCAACAATGCTCAAGAGTTTAATAATACAAATGCCATAGAGTCTAAAAAGAGGGAGACAGGAAAAGAGGAAAAGAAGAAAAATCCAGAACTCTATATGTATAAGTATAGTAAGTATAGCTATGAAATTACTTCATTCCTTTTTTTTTTCCTCCTGAGAAAAGAGTAGAAAAAGATAACTTTCTAACAGAAACTACTTATGCCAGAATATTTTGGAAAAAATAAATCAACTTCAATACAGAAAAATTATTAAAAATCCTTTTAAATTAAAGCAGTTAAGAAAAAAGATAAAATAAAAATAAATTAGGAAAAAATTGCTATTACACCACTGTGACTTTTTTTTTTCATTTAACGAGTACAATTCAAAAAGCCTGTAGGCCTTTCTTCATGTTGAGAAATAATAGTATAAATCTAGTATTATGGCAGTTGAAAGGCATAAAAATGCAAGTCTATTTCAGCACTAAAACACATCTTAATTACATGTTCAGACTCCAAATTGGATTCTCTGTGCTCTCATGCAGCTTCCTATGTCATCACATCTGGTATTTGCAGCTCATCTGTAGCTGATTCAGACATATGTCTAAGAGTTATAACCAGCAGTATACGAAGAGAGACAAAAATATCAATCAAAACTATTAAAATTGAAAACAAAACTGAGCACATAGAAGAATGCCAACAGCGATGTGTGAAAAGAAAATTCAATTATGTTCATGCTAAGAACAGTTGTTACAAATAAATGTGGCCAGGAATAGCAGAGCTTTTTCAGTCCACGTTAGATAAGGTAAATTGACACCTGAAGGAAAACCAAGCAGGCTTTCTGAGATGCTAAACCCCCCTGCAGAACAAGGTGAGCTCTGTTCTGCCGTGCCCCACGTCCCCCCTGTGTGCAGCCCCCCAGGAGCAGGGGAACCCCGGGCAGGCTGCTGGGAGCCCTGGCTGCAGGGCAGGGCTGGAGTGCTCAGCACAGCTCTCTGCTCCTGCCAATGCCCCTGCAACCCTGAAGGGGCTCTGCCCTCAGACAAATGCAAGGTCCTCACCGACAGAAAAGGTTACAAACAATTTTGTGTTATTGTTGATGTATTGAAGCGTTGCAAAATTTCTGACACAATCAGATTTATCCTGAGAAGCATTAAAAACCACCCAGTGAAAAAGCAAGCAAGATTACTGGAGGAAGAAGTGGAAGAAGCCTCTTAAGCAAATCTCCTAAGTGTTAACCTCTTTGGCTTTGGACAGCATTTTTAGAAAGCAAGCCAAACCCTCCTTTCCTAAATCAGTTTATGCAGCAGTCATGCTTTATTCAGAAGTTAAGCATGACAGCATGACTCCTTAGATAGTTTCTATTTCAAAAGGCAAGTTTTCATACCATATAGAAGGTTTCCAGTAAAAAAATGATAAATATGTTTAAATGAGATAAAATGAAATAAATATTTCACAGTAGAACTTTTCATATTTATTTGCCATTGTAGATGTCATGAAAGCCATAAGCTTAGAGGGCTTTAGGAAAAAAAAATAATGAAAAAACAGATTTACAGTTACAGGAATGCCACTGGCTGCATTTTTAAAGAAAAGTCAGAGATTTTAATACATAATTCTCTTAGACTTCTTTTACAATTTCATCCCCTTGATCAAGAATAGAATTGGTGCTCTTACTTCCTCTAAAATTTATCATTCATTGTACAATACTGAACCAGCAGTTTAGCATGTTGGTGCTTGAATTTAAAATGTTAAATCACTTGAGGATACAACCAAGCAGTGTGATCTTTGTCTATCTGTGTGCCAGATTTCGTGTTTGCTAAAAACATTTACAATTCTAATGTTAATTTAACATGAATCAGCCACCATTTGTTTCCAGGTTAACAGAGCCTATATTCTGATTAGCCAGGAAAAGTCTTGTTTTTCTTCTACTGGTTAGGTTTGAGTGCCTGCATGCCAGTGGTTCCTAGGTTAGGCAGAATGTGTGTGTGTCTGGAGTATTTTGATCAAAACCAAATCACAGTATCACTGCAGCACTTTGCAAAATTGAATCATAAATATTGCAATTTAATACTATGCAAATCAATGCAGGCAAGTATACAAAGCCCAGCTGGAAAATCTGTTTTACATGTCCAAGGAGAAACCTGCCTAAACAGTAAATAAACATTTGGAAAAAGAGAAAGAAAAATCCCAGACTTTGCAGTGCTGTGCTTTTTGGCTCATTGTCAGAAGAGGCGCTCTTCTGCTCCCAGACATGTGGCTACTCTTGTGTTCCAGGGAATGGCAGCCCTGCTTCTGGTGAAGCACACATCCTGCCTGATGCCTGAGGAGTCCATCAAAACCGGTCTCAGTGATCCCAGCCAGGCAGCAGGCTTTGCTGTGGGGGTTAAAGAGCATTGCTAAGACTGGAGGCTTCACTTACCCAGTCTAATTACATTCCTGTCCTAAACCATTCCTAATGTGTCTCAAAACCCAGAAATATTCTGGCCTCCTGAGCCTTTCATAAACTGTCACAAAGATAATCAAAAGAAGAGGAGAAATGTTTGGGCCTACATATTTATCTTTTTTCATGTCTCATATCTTGAAATAATTTTATTTCACTGGGAAAACAAAATGTAGTCTTGTGTCTGGAGGTGGACAAGCTCCTTTCAAACAATGTCTGAGAAGAAAAGGTTGATATGGTTTTTCTTTTCATGCTTGGTCTCTCTCCAGATCACTGTAAGAAATCAGTAAATAGATGTAGTGGTAAAGGGGGCCAGGAGAGGAATAATACTGAGCCACAAAAAGTAGGTTCTACAAAACTTATGTGGGGTTCTATGCATTATGTCTTTTTCTTTAACTCTGTCAGTAGTAGGAAATAAAAACCATGGGAAAGAATCCAAAGATATAAAATAGTCTTCATTTTCAGAATGTCTTGAATAAAGGCAAAATGGTATTAGAAGAAAACCAAATATTTAAGACAGAAATCAATGCAGGCCACAGGCTGAATTCTGAGTTTTCAAAATTCAATACAGGAATGAGAAGGAGGGCTGCAAAAATGATTTTCCATGGCATTTGTCCATTCTTGAAATTTAGTATGGTTTAAAATTGCCCCAACTTGTATAGAGCCACCCCAGTGCCTGTGAGCTGAGACCAGTGACCAGCCAAGAGATAACCACACTCCTTGCTCCTGGCCACAGACAAATCTCTCACACCATCCTGCCCATTCCCCATTCTACCAACAGAATCCTGTCTTGCTGAAATTTCCCCATGCTGTTTTCCAATCCACTTCATATCATGCAGAGCAAATACTTCTGTGCTCCATGATAGTTGGTGAACCCCTTAATTCAAAACACAGGTCATTAGTTATTTGTTTTACTGCATGGAATACATTTTTCTGTGAATTTATTTTATCCAATTCATACCTAGGGGCAGCTAATGCAACGTCTGTGTGAGTTTTTTCCCCTCACCCAAGAATAAACTTGTGCTAATGTACCAATGATACTTCTTTGATTTTCAGATGAAATCATGCCAGAACTCTCACACAGAGCTGGTTTATGTCCTGGAAGCCTTTGAACATATTGTCTTAGATGCTAGCTTGGAAAGGCAAATGAATAAGCAATCAGACACTCAGAGAGGATCAACAGCACCACCAGAGGCAGCAGCCCAGCATTTCCCTGGGCAAAATTCTCCTGCTGTCTCTGAGTCAGGATTCATTACCCTTCTGTCCTTCCTTGAGTTTTCACTTTCATTACTTAGAGAAAGAGAAGTTTCCCGCAGCTTTAGGTAATGACATCACGGTCTCAGCAAACCCATGGCTGTGGAAGCAAAGCCTTGTTACAAACTGCTGTACATAACAGGGACAGCCTCACAAACCCCCCACAAACAGGCACTGACTTCATTTCAGCTGTAATATGGTGTGTCACTGTAGCAATTCCATTGCTGCCCTGTCCTCAGCACTTTCCACTGGCTTGCTTTCTTCATCTCTAGCCCTTCATTTGAAACACAGTCTTTTTGGCTAGAATAAAGCTCTGCATTTCACAAACTAGTTCTTAAAATAAGTTCAGATAACAAACAATTCTGCAAACATCTAGTGAGATAGTGTCCCTACATAATTTGATATCTTTGACTGTAAGTTACACAGAAGTTTTGATTTGGGCTTTTTTTAGTGTCTTTAGAGCTTTTATAAGGGCTCACTCCTTTGTGGATTCTCTTCTCTCACTTCAGAGGCTTCTTCCCACTCCTAGGTGCCTATTTTCACAAAAACTGTGGGACAGCACTGTCTTTCAGGATTCTGCCTTCTCCCACAGCTGTAAGTGGTGAGAGTATTCAGAGCCATGTTATGGACCCACAGAGATAAGAGCATTGTCAGTAAGGAGAAGAGTTAAACCTCTGTGTAACATTTTACAAGAAACAGAAAGCATTCACAGTGATAAGGCATGGCCACATGACTCTGTGCCACAAGTGCTTACACAGCAATGTTGATGACTACTTAAGCTGGGGAACAGAACATTACACAGTTTCAGGGCCACCTCTCAAATACAGCTTATATTCAAATAAGCTCACTGAGAAATTCTGGCCCTTTGGCAGCCACAAGGATTTTTGCCACTGATATTCAAGAAAACACATTTTCATTCATGGTATTTACTTGGTAAGAGACTCACTAGTTTCCATGCTTTTGTTACATATTTATGGATTATGAAGAAAGATATGAAACTTCCATGTCATGGCAGGCTCACACTTAAGGTTGGAAAATAATTTCATATTTCAACATTTTTTTTCCAGATGAACAGTAAAACAGTAACTAAATGGGTGCAGTACCTTAAAGAAGTAAAAGCCTTACAGAAATATTGAAACTGAGAACATTTTTATAATTAGCTACCAAGAAAAAGGAACACAATAACCCTCAGAATTAAAGCCCTTCTATTATTATTTGGCAATCTTGCAATTATAATTTTTTACTCCTTTTTCAAACACAGCAGTGATATGTTTAAATCATATTTTTACCAATCAAGACACAGAAGCAATGGAAAAGGCACTTCTATAGCACCTTTCATCCAAAATCTCGGAATACTCTACAAATAGCAATTCAGCTTCCTAACACAAGTACCTCCTCCAATGTGCTAACAGCTCATTTTACAGCAGGTGAAACCGAGGCAGAGGGAAGTTGAGTCATGTACCTAAGGTCACATAACAAATCCATCCTCTAAGTCCAAAATATCTCTCCGGATGTTTAAAGTCCACAAAATATTTATAGGGTCTGCTTAAGAAGAAAAACAAACTCCCTCAGATTCACAGCTGATTTTTAAAGTAGTTGGCTTCAGGATACTATTAATATACTTTTCTTGGTAAAACATTTGTTACAAAACCATGCTCAATATTACTGTTCTGAATCTTTTCCGCTTTGAAAAGGAAAAGAAAAAACCCCTGTTTCTAGACTGTAGTAGCATCAGGTCACTCACACGGAGCACAGCCCACTGCTATTATGAAACCTGCTTGAAAGAACAGCGATGGCGAGAAGAGCTGCCACAAGCTCTCTTGAACAACTGAACTGCTCAGGTTTATCACTGCTGATTTTGCTCATATTTGCTACAGTGGTATCTCCTCCCCCCCCATTTTTGGTACCAGTGCCTGTGCGGCCACCTGCACGTGCAAGCAGAAAGAAAACAGGATTGAGGGAGGTTAAACCGTTCAGCGCAGGGCTGCCTGCCACTGCCAGCACAGAACTGCCAGGCTCAGGGAAGAGTCCTCAGGCAAAGCCTGCAAAGTGTTACTTGATCAGGACAAACACAAACAGCAGCTCTCCCACACAAAACACAAAATCAGCCGCTTGGCAGCTGTATGCCAGCTTTCTGCTTGACTTTGCTGATGAGGATTTACAGTTCACATCCTGGTTTGTTTCCTTCAAGCCCAGTTTCCAGCGAACAGCTGAGAAGTCCCTAGAAAGGGACAATGGACTACATTAGTTAAAGCAACTTTAATGCAACCAAATTTACAGAATTAATTGTTTCAGTTTCTCTGTGGTTTTTGATAAGAAAGAGAGTTGAAAATCTGGCATTATAACATGGCATAAACAAGATCAAAACCAACTTCAGACATGTCAGAGGCACAGTCCTTTTGAGGCTGATTTCTTCCTCCCTGTTTCAACAGTGAAGGTCTCCTTTATATACAACAGAAATACAATTTCCTCTTCTGTAGGACATCATCCTCAGTGTGACTGGAGATCTGAGTGGCATATCTAATGTCTGATAAAATTCAGAGACCCAGGAACATTGCAGTGGGAAAATGGGCAAGTGAGAAAAAAATTAACAGAAGCTGAGGATGCAGCATGAGCTTGTTGTGGCCTCAAAGGGAAAAATGGCAGGAAAAGCCAGGCAATAAAAATATCTGCATTTTTTGGTCATTATTTACATAGCTGTACCACCACTGCTATTTCTAGAAAGAGAAGTCATTATTTACCTTGCAGCTGATTATAAATCTTGGCTACAGAAGACAAATTGCTGCAACATAACTAATACAAAATTAAAACTATAAACTTATACATTTACTCTATTCCTATGTTAGATTAGCTAAATTTTTAATTTTTGTATGCAAATTAAACTAATTTAAACGTGAAACAGGCATACAAATGTATCTCTATTAAAAGCTGGACATAATTAACTGTGCTGAATTTAAATTATATAAGCTAGTGTGACTTTTCATAAATAGCCAAGGTCTAAATCATATGACATCAGTCCCCTAACAGCTGGCCTGCAGTGCCTTTGATGTAAAAATTTATATAAATGAAGACTTGTGTGAATAGTCACAGTGCCTTTTCTGCAACCATTTTTTTCAATTATTGATAACAGATTAATGAGATAATAGTAATGCAAATGCATTTCCAGCCTGTTTTTATTCATAATGGTTCTGTGACATTTAGAATATTAACAAATTGAAAGGATAAGCCACATGTAGAACTGGAAACAGCTCTTTCAGGGAGAAATAGGTACAACTTCTTGATTATTCAGATTACAGCTCTCTAAATGAAACAACTCACTCCAAAATCAAAGCAGAACTTCACAGACTCTCTTTGTAACACATGACAGGTCTATCAGCAGTTGCAACTGCACACCCTGGGCTGAAATGAGAGCAGGCCATTATCTACATTCTGTGATTTGTTTCAAGCAGAAGACACCTGTATTCTATAGAAAAGCATTCACTCAATGCCTGAAAATGGAAACAGATGGAGTTGGGTAAAACACACAAAGCCCAATTTGACAGCACAGAAAGGAGCAATTTCAGCCCACTGGAGATGAAACACCTCTTTAATGACACAATTAAGGATTTAAGAGCAGAGTCCAGTTGCACAGTCATTTATACAAAAAATGTAATGAGATAATAAATAGCAAGTGCCTTTGGTAATATTCCTCCCTGTTGAGGGGCCAGGACAAGGGGGATGCACAACTGCAGCCTGATCATGAAGATTAATATGATGCTCCTGAGAATTTCCTTGCCTTGCATAAAGATCCAGTTCAGAACTAGAGACAGGGAGAAAATTCAAAGTGCAAAAAAAGCCTCCTAGGAATACTTGGGCTAGAGCAAAAGAAGGAAGCTACAGAAAAAACAGTGCAGGGAATTAAAAATCTCATGAAGGCAAAAGGAGCTGAGCTGTACAGAGAGCTACATGTACCAGACTTCTGCAGAGAAGTCTTACATGGCATGGCTTCAAGGAAAATGGATGGATCCAGCTAGGGCACAGCAGAAGTCAAATTCAGGCTGACACAATATATATTCCAAGCACACCACTGCTGATTAACACAGTGCCAGTTGATCTACGTATTTGGCAGTATCATAAATGAACATCTAATTTTTGAAGGGGGAAAATAAACACTCCTTACATAAAAGGAAAGATCTTAAAAAATGAAATTCAGTTAAGCTTCCCTTAAACCTCAGTCTCAAAATTGAAATTAGTTGCTGGATTGCTGCAGAATGCCTTTAGCTTCCTAAGCATGGTTCATACTTTCAAGCAAGGCCAAATAAATGCCAGCAATAACAAACTTGAACAAAAGCGTGCACTGGAAGACATTTGCCTAGGAAATCACCGAGGGCAAAATCCTGATTTGAAAACTGCAATGCAGTATTTGTTGGCAGGGCTGTTGCTGTATTTCTTAGTGGCACTGACCCCAGAAAATTATGTCAGAACCTGGAATTTAGGATTTTCATGGTCTGTAAAATCACAGGGTAAATACCCAACCTTCAACAACCCAAAGTATTTTCAGCCCCATAAAGCATTAGTGACCTTCTGACCATTTAGGATGACAGATCCCATTCTTAATATTGCCCTGAGGCATTATTGAACAGAAATGGGTCCAACTAATCACACACCACGAGACCTTACAGCTGGCTGGGTTAAACACCCACGAGTCACTTTGCATTTAAAGGGATGTGCTCTCACACAGCAATGCGACCCCAGATGCCGCAGCATTCCCAGGAAAGCCTGTGCACTTCTGTGAGATTCCCAAATTTCCTGTGCTATGTGACATGAACAGTGATGAGATTCACAGGACTTCTCCCCATAATGTAAATGTCAGCCCAACCTGAGCGATTTGGGGCAGGGACAGTCCTTTCTTCAAGGGCAACAGGGTTTTGTCTGCATGTATGAAAGCCTGGCATCCAAAACTCCAGAACAAAAATAAGGGCCGAAGGTGGTGTGGATTTCTCTTACTGATGTACCTTTAAAGGTTCTGCAGATAGAACTGTGTAAGACCTACTGTAAGCCATTTTTCTTGTGTACAACTGATTCTTTTTGTCCCCTCCCCTTTGTGACCCCAAATAGCTGACAAAGTCAACGATGACTTCTACACCAAGCGCCGGCACCTGGCCGAGCTGGCAGCCAAGGGGAGCCTGCCCCTCCACCCGGTGCGCCTGGACGAGGAGAGGGCCTACACCATCGACAGTGGGCTCACCAGGCAGAACGGGAAATCCAGGATGGGCAAGATTCACACACACCCCCTGGGCTACAACTCCCACTACAAGACCTGGGATCCCAACGACCCGTCCCTGAGGCGGCAAGCGTTCCCAAACAAGGGCAAGCACGGCATGGGAGACCCGACGTTAAGTGACCCGCTGACCACCCGCAGCCAGCACTACTTGGGCCCACAGCCATACTTCATAACCAACAGCAAGACAGAAGTAACTGTTTGAGTTTCTTTTCTTTCTCTTTTTTTTTTTCTAATGAAATCCTTTAAAAACCACATGCAAATGTATACACAACACAAACACTCAACCAAAAGGCAAAAAAACAAACAAAAAAAAAACACAAAAAAAAAATTAAACAACAAAAAAAGAGGAAACAGAAGGAAGGAACTTCCACCTGGACATTTTTGGTATCCAGCCAGCTGTAGGCTGAAGAGTGGGTTAATTCCATTCAGCAATACACACTGAAGGTTGAATTACAAACTCCATTTGTATTTCACAATGGAACACAAACCCTTGTGACTAAATTTTTTTACTTGAAACTAAAATCCATGATGAGAAGTAGCACAATCTAGAGAAACTTTATGTCTGCTTAAACATTTACACTATGTTCCTGCCTTGAGACAGAGGAAGACAGAGAGAACAATATACTGTAATATATTATTTCAGAGAGGAGTTTTGTATAAAACCTATTAATAAACACTAGGCCTGTGAAAAACCGAGAGCAACCATCTTGGTATGATCCCTAACATCTACTATTGTACTTTTACAGAATCCTATAGAGAACGCAAAAAATGTATGTACAATAAGGGACAAAGACACCTTCACAAGGAATTTATAAAGACTGTTATGATTAAGAGCATATGGGACCTTTCTGGCTGGTAGAGAATTCAGCAGGATGATTACAGCAGAAGATTTCATTTGAGTTTACTTCATTTGATTTGAAATTTTTGGGAACCTCCAAAATAAGAAGAGACGCTTCACATGACATAGAAAGCTGCTGGGGGAAAAAGGGCATCAGAATACTCCCTCTCAGTCCTCCTGTTTTCAGGCAGATGGTAACTATTCTCACTTTGCAGACTGTCAGGATTTTTTCTTCACCTAAATGTTTTGCCTATCTTCAACTGCTTCAGACTGAAATTAAGCGTGGGTGGTGCCTTTACTGTATTACTATTGTTCAATGACAGTCTTGTTCTTCAAAGTGACCCCTCTGTTCCTTTAAGCTATTTCCTCATGTTTTGCTAAGGATGACAAGGGTTCTGCCCTGCTCAGCCTCCTCTGTTTGTTCTGAAAGGAAAGTGGACTACACCTCCATGCAGTGGTTGCACAGTCAGGACTATTTAGTTAGCCCCTTCATCTTCCCAATTTCAACTTTTCCCCTCTAGTCTATCATTTTGTATTTGCTTTTAGCCATGGTAGTTCTCTGTAGTTCAAGTAAATGTTATCTGGTATATTGTCTCTATCGTTTGGCTTTCTCTAGTGGTGTTCCCTCTTGGTGGGCTGTGTGGTGGAAGAGGCTGGTCCAGCCTCAAACATCAGAGATCTGGGGTTAAACTAAACAAACAATTGGACTCATGGTCTTGACTGTGGTTCTGATGAGCAGGATGCCTGGTTTGTGTGAGCAAAACCACTTGAACTGGGCACTGGTTGCAAAGTCACAGTCCTAGGCCTCTAAAGGCTTTGGCACATCCACAAAGAGACAGAGTTGGGATGGGGTGGCAGGCAATGCATTCAGTCTTTCAGTAATTCCTGTCCTTCTCCCAACACAAGTCACTTGGCTAAATCCCAACTAGCTGTCCTACTACAGTTGCATTCTCACCACCTGTCAATTCTTCAGGAGATTAGGTCTGGAAGAGTATTCAGGGAGGAGTGAGAACTGTTATGTGGTAAGAAGAATTGGAAGTGGCATTTCTTACTGTACTCAACTGACAATGCTTCTGCTTAGTCAAGGATGCAAGGGCTAAGATTTTGAAATCTGGTTAAATGGAGATACCTTTTTTTAGCTATATCAAGATTGATTTGCATCCTGAGAGCACTGGTATCTCTCCATAAACGTGCTGCTAAATTTTATGATCATATGTTTTAAGACTATCAGAAGTAGACAAAGCCCACAAGACAAATACTTTGCACACAACCCAGACTCTCCACTATCTTACTTTTATTCCTTTTATCTTTACTGCCTTCACAACTGGCTGACTTAATTTGACCCTTTATGGAATGTTGCTGTTAATTCATATGCTTTAGATACACATTACAGCTGCACTCTTAATTCACACAGGTTTCGTGTAACTTGAGCATATTTTATGTGGAAATATTTTAGTAACTGTATGTTCTGTAAGTAAACCCGTGTTAATACTTGTTAACTACAGAGTTTATGATACCAATAATACTTCCTACAATAAAATGTTTGTTTGTTTTTTAAGAATGTTTATTTGTAAACATATGTATTCACTATATTACTATGAATTTCTTACCTGGCAATAAAACTGATTCTAAGTGAATCCAACTTGCTGGCTCATTCCTAAACTTGTATCACTGGGCCAATATTTGAGTCTAAACTGAGCTTTTGGAGCACCTCACTGCAGCCAGTGGGGTTTATATCGGCACAAAGGATCTTTTGCCTCTGCCAGTGTGAACAAGGGGTTCTTTAGAAATCAACTGCATGTTATCTGCATTATGGAGAAGCTGGGTGATGTTTGAGGCTCCTTCCAGGCCCAACCATTTTGTGACTCTATGCCTGCCTGTTACATGCAATACAAGATACACAGGGATTGCCAGCCTAGCAAAACTTCACGTGCCCTGTAAGCCTCCAGGCACCACACACACCTTGTGCCACTTGATCAGTTAATTAATGCTTTGAGGAAAAACAACAAAAAGGTAAGCATGCCCAAGGGCAGAGGCTGATCCTCATGAATGCATGGGAGTTTTGCAGTAAGCTTCAGACACGTCCAAGCATTGCAACTACTCAGTGAGAATAAATGAAACACTGATGTATACTGCTTCAAAAATTTTATATATTAATTAGAGAAGGTCCTGTACACAACATCTGTGTACCAAGTCTGCTGGAACAGAAAGTCCTTACAGGCTTTTAGTACTGCTAATGGCTCATAAAGCTGACAGAACCTTGGTACAGAGTTTGGGTAGCTCCTTCTCCTTTCTTTGCTAAAATGATAGTGAATAAATTTCAGAAGAAGAAACAGGGAGTCAGGAAACCCAGCTTCAGAATCCACTGACTGCATGACCTGGTGCAAATTCTTTAGACAGTTTATGAGTCTTTGGAAGCCATGACACATTATCACAGGGAAAACATCAATTCAAAAGTCTCTAGAATTAGCCTTTTTATACAGTAGAAAAATCTCATTTTCAATATACACCATTATGGGTGCCAGGAAATAGTTCATAAAAGCCCCATTTTTTGTTACAGGAGCATTTCCCTGCCTCAGGTACAACTACAGAAACAACCCCTTTCTGCCAGAGGGCTTAGGAGAGACATACAGAGTTTGGTCAGTGCCAGGAAAATTCTGGGCAGCCTTGGAACCCACAGGGAAGCCTGGGGAGCCCAGTGGAACGCAAGCCTAACCTGCAGCAGACACAACTTCCTATTACAGCTCCACCTATGCACATGTTTCTAGCAGCAAATTCCTGACTGGAATCACAGACGGTAAAAGGGCCAACTGCTTTGCTAGTAGAAGTGTCTCAGCATAGCTTTTGTTCTTTCAGGTACATGAAAACCTCCAAAGAAAACCCACTGGAATGTGATTTTGTGTTTCCACATGTTTTTTTTCTCTTATGACAGCCTGACCCTTTTGACACCACTAGCAAGAATGGCACTGGGCTCCCACCCCCATTTCTTCCGTAAGGCTCTCTGATCCTAACACAGATGCAGTGACTACAAACAGAAAATGCTCTGTCAAGAAAGGATGGTGCTCCTGCACAGAGCTATGGAGTCTAAAAGCCCAAAGGCTTCTGGTTTAGAGCCCTTTACCCTGGAAACATATGTTCTCATGACTAAATCTTTAGAGCATGGTCCTTAGCTTACACAAACTGAAGATGTGATGGCTTATATAAAAAGAGGATCAGGTCTCATGAGATTTCACACTGTGAGGTGTCTCCACGACTCACAACTTTAGATTTTAATAGATCTGGGGAAAGACTTATGCTTTGCTCTGTTCTTATAGAATGGTTATTGAATTTTGGGTACTAAATAAATAACCCCAGTCCACAAATCCCTTTTGCACATAATTTCGAGAACTTTATTTAATCCTGGTCTCTATACTTGAATACATGGAGGACTTCCAATGATAAATATAGTCTTTACTGTAATTATATCATCTTTCTGTTTGGCACAGATAATTTTATTTTGCTAAAAACAGTTATGATAGGCAATATTATTGTATTAAACTATATAATCTCATATATCATCTGCTACTGAAAATGTGATCATATGAGGAGTACCAAAAGTGAACATTGTTGTTTTTATCAGTGGGAAAGTCATACAGCTCTATTTTGAAAAGTGTCTGTAAAACAATCTTGGAATTCATGCTTCATGCTTTAGACATTCCCAGACTGAAATTTTGCTCAGCCTGCAAGTTAGGTGAACACTCATACCTGCCAACCAGGCCCTTCCTCCCTGTCAGGCACTAATGAAAACCAGCACCAAATTAGGGTACTGGTTATACCCCATATCTGCACAAAAGCTGCTGTCATAAAAACGCAATGAGGGATGCAGCAAACATTTCTGCAGAAGGTGCACCATGAAGGGATTGACACACCTCATTCAGCTGTGCAGGTCCTATCATGTTAGCAAAGCATGAGAGATGTATTGGTCCCCAATGACAGCCCTTTGTGACAACCTGATCCTAGTTTTGGGCATTCTTCCTATGTTAGAATCTGCCAATAAACAATCCTGAACAGGCCATGCTGCCTGAACAGGCCCTTCTCATCCCACAGCCACTCTTTTAACAAGATAATGGTGGTGTTCAACAGCAAGGTGTTCTCCCTTGAATTTCATTTTTCACCTTCAGAGCTAAGGGACCCATTCAGGCAAGGGGAAGCTTTGGATTCAGTCTATCCAGAGGCTAAGTTCAGAACCCCCATCTATTACTGCTGCTCCCATTTCACATATCAGAAAAGAGTAAGATGCAATTTGTACCTAAGTTCATGAAGAACTGCTGTACTAAGTCAGGTCCTTTGTGGATGCATGAAGAGGCTCTGTACCTTTCTCTGCAGGGAACTTGGAGCTAATTTTTCATCCTTAAGCAATCATTCTGTGAAAGGTTTTATTTTTGCTAGTAAAGCCAGAATTGAGAGTTAAAATTCAGATTTAGTTTACGCATGCTGTAATACACTGCTACACACAGTTGCATCTTGTCTATTTAAGTCAACTCTAGCTGCCTTCACTTGGCAACTCCTCCTGCATTTGCATGGTAAGAGGCATTGTTGCTCGTTAATAGGGGTTGATGTGCTGGCAGAGTTCATCTCCTGAACCTGCACACCAAGCCTTGTGTGCATCCCTCACAATAAATGAGGCTGGGAGAACAATATGTTATCAAAAGTGATGATTTCAAATCTAGAGAGAATATCAGGTAATGTTGCTGCTGTTTAATCTGAGCTTGAGCTACAAACAAGAACTGAAAACCAGTAATAATCACAAGCCTTTCAGTGGCCATTGGCAGCATTATTTGATAAGGAAACAAGTGCTCCTGAGCAGCAGATGTGTCAGTGAATCCACTGACACTCCCTGAGCAGGAGCACATTCTTTTCACTGCATGCAGCAGCTGGCCTCAAGTTCCCCCTCTGGGATTTGGGCTTACACTGACATTTTGATCACTGTAGTGGTTATTAGAGACTTTGGCCAATTTCAGTGAATATATTCCTTGAAGTAATTGATCCCCAGGGGAAAGAGTTCTTTACCTGCTACTTATTATTTCATTAAGGAACAGAAACATTGCAAAAACTTGGATAGGGAGTTGGAACAAGATGATCTTTAAGGCCCCTTCCATTCCAAACCACTTTATGATTCTATGATTAACTGTACTTTTTTTTTTTTCTCTGCCACAGGTGAAGAGAAGCTAGGCTTTGCTTTGTCCTTACAGGGGTAAGAGAGCTCAAGGGTGGCTGCTTTTCTTCCTCTTTTCAAGGCAGAGTTACAATTCAGCAGGAGTTTTTCATACACATCCTGCAGGAGACTGCAGTGGCTACTGAGCACAGAGGTAGCCTGTTGACTCCCTCTTACACTAGGAGTGAAAAAATCGTGCAGTTGAAAGACAAAGGTAGACTGGAGTACTGTAGCCTCAGTACTGGCTTTGCAAGTTGGCTGCTACTTTCCACTGCCCCTTTGAAGAGGTCAGAGAACTATGTGGTATTTTCACAACTGATGTTCTTCAGTGAACTCCTGCAGCCTTCTTGAGCACCACCTCACACTCAGCACCTCACCTGACCTCTCACCTTTCATGCCACAATTGCAGTTTTGGGGAACAACCCCACTTTGTGCACACCTGCCTGCACAGACACATCTTACATCACTTGAGCTTTGCAGCTTGACTCCCTAAATCATTTGTGTCTGCAACACCATTGAAGGGTAACACTGACTTGGAATATCCACCTAACTGCCTCACTATACTTTAGGGGCCTTATTTCAGTTTGGAAGATGGGATCTATATCCCTAATTTACTTTTCTGCTTTTGAAAATTAAATACTAAAGAATGTGACATTCTGCAGAAGAGAGTCTAAAGTTTAGGGATGAAAAGTGTCCTTTAGGGCTGTAATGTATTTTGCCATTACTGCTTGGGGAATAATACTAAAGATGATAGAGAGCAACTTGACAGGATTCATTAAGGCAGAGACAGCCTGTGTATGCTGTGATACACAGGACTCTGCACAAGTTTGCCTATGCAGAGCAAACTGCTCTGGCCTTTACTGAATGTGATTTATGAGTTTGTTTTTGTGGTTTTGTCTTTTTTTTCTGTTCTAAAAGATGAATCTCAAAAGCACAACACAGAGAGTGCTCATAACAAAGGTGCCCTGTTGAACACAGCAAGTGGCACAAAATTGTACAGCATGACTGTGACAGCAAAGGCCCTGAGCCTGCACTGCTGAGTTAGTGGCAGGATTGTCAGCCTGTGGAAAACCAAAACCCACCGACAACACACATTCACTCTTTGATATGCAGAACTTACAGACTCTACTACAAGTGATTTTTCTCAACCTGACATCAACTAAATGGTATAGAAAAGGAAATACAGCAGATACACCACAGGATTGCACATATCTTCTAGACTGAGTCACAGCTGAGAGTGCAGTTCAACAAAATAATGGCTGCAACATTGCCTTGTAGCAAACCACAGTTATCCTGCCAGCACCTCATCTCATCTCCCTGGATGTCTTGTTCCTGTGACACAGCTCATAATGAGTGGGGAAGACTCCACTCTCAGGCTGTTGCTTGGCTTCAATGTGCACATTCCAAGTCCTTGTGAAAGACAGCTACTTCAGTATCCATTAGGATACTGAAGTTTGCATAAAGTCAAAATCCAGGTATAAATCTTATCACTTTCCACAAACAGCAGCAAAGTATATTGAATTTTGAGTCCCAGATACAATGCCCTTATGAATTTCTGCCTAGCTTCTTCAAACCTTCCCATGCTACACACTCTTTAGCTTCTTTGACTTTTAGTTAATATTTAGCTGCTTACCTAGCTGTTGTTTATGTTTCTACACAAAATGAACATCACAATAAATACTGGTATTCCATAGGCTGTTACTTCACTGTTTACAATGTATTTTATTAAGTTATAATTTTACTAGGTGAAATATTCTCCAGAGACAGCAGTATTGGATGAGTATTAGCAGGAAATTTTTCTATTGCCCCCAGATCTACTGATGATCACTGTACAGTTATCTTCAGGGTTGCACTTTGTTGACAGGTTAGTAATATAAAAATTTACTTTTATAAGAGCTCCTATATGCACTATAAATGTATTCTCTCATTTTAAACATGTTTCCTTTCAAAATAGGAAGACAATACACATATTTTCAAAATGATTGTGTCTTTATGGACTGTGAGTAAACAGGTAGAAGAGAGGAGATGCTACTCTTCAGTAAAGGGAAAATATTGAGTGTTTCACCAGCTCAAATCCTGTTCCCCATATCTATAATATTCCAGCCATAACTGGCATTATAACTGTGTAATAACAATTTCTCATACAATAATAATGCAGAGCTTGAAGTGTAACCAATGCATTTAAACAACTTCAGGGAAAGATGAAATCAACTTTCTAATAATGATTTCCAGTATGTTCTGTGACCTTTGTTCACTCTTCAACTGTGACCTTCGAGGATGGGTCAAGCTTCTGAAAAAAATTGAGTTACAAAACTGCAAAGCTATTCTGTGTAAAATATTAAAGTAATTAATAACATTAAAACCTCTTTTCTATTGTCTAATTTGACAATGGGATTAATATACATTGTATCCCTATATATAAATAAGTATATGCACACACAAGAAAAGAACAACCAAAACCAAAAAATATGCAAAAACACGGGCAAGACTGGTGTGCAACTCTTGCTAACACTGCCAGCATCACAGAACACTCCCCAGGGAGCAGCTTACCAACATCAGCAGAAGTAAGCTTGCATTGATAGGGTTAAGCAGCCAGAGAACATTACTTCAGGAAGGAAAAAACATTTCATCTTTCTCCTCCTGCACTGCCTCTGGGGATTGGCTGGTTGATTCTGTTTGGCGGGTAGATTTGAGGTTTGTTAATGTCAGAATGGACATATTCCTGTCATCAAACAAAGCAGAAGAAAAACCAGATTATCAAAAAAAAAAAAAAAAAAAAAAAAAAAGAAATCCACTAGGTCAAGAGAAAAGCTACAAAACTTCAGAAGTGACTTGGCTGCAGTAAGGAAAAACATATAGACTTGATAGTGCTGTCTGCTAATAACTAGAGAAGTTTTACACCATCTGCTAATTTCCCCTTTGTCAGCTGCACAAGGGAACCACATGAGAGACACCAGCATAAACAGAAGTATTTTTTTCCCCCTTGGAGATCATAAGTCTCCAGAACCTGTGGCATATATGTTCACTTACACCCAAGCTGTTAATATATACAAGTGAGAAGAGAACCAGTATTTTTATCAATGTGGAATAGCAGCTGAGACAGACAACACAACCTCCGCAGAGGGACACATCCATATGTTACACAAGAATAGATGCCAGAAAAATAATAGTGGCTGGGGCTTTTCTTGGAGGAAGGCATTTTAACCACAGGTCAAAAATCTATTGTCCATAAAGACTCTGCAAAAACAGACATAGCATGAGATCTTAAAAAAAACCCCAAACACAAGACATCTGGAAAGTGCCTGCTGTACATTAAGATCCTGCTTCTGTTATCCAGTTAGGACATGCACTTGGTTCTGTCAAAAGCCCTGCTATGCATATACTATATTTCTTGATCTTTTCTGTTGCCTAGTAAAGGTTTTCAAATTTGCTGCCAATTCAACCCCTGAAGCACAGATGGGAATAAAAAGCATCTTATCTCCTAGCATACGATTCCATATCATGTTTTCTACTATTTTCAAGCTGTACAATCTCTCAAGCTGCATGACATCCCTGTTTCCCTTGGGAGACTATCTCATATACACCCAGAATCCTAATTCCTCTGTGCATTTCCCTGCATGTAAGGCTTGAAGCTGTAATAGAGAGTAGCTCTGTTCTCTCATCTCTTTTTGTCTTGTTCTTTCAGCAAGAGGAGAAGCAAGCTGTTTCATAAGGTTCTCATCCAAAACTTTGGACAAACTGGAATGTTAGCAGGGAAGGCACTTTTGGGGCTTTGTTGGTAAGCAGAGAAAATTTCTCCTGAGCATCCTGATAGAAGTGCAGATTTCTGCCCTGACTCCACCCAGTGACATCTTAAAAGTCAATGGCTCATTTCTAATGGTAAGGTCTCCAATCCAAAAGATGGCAAGTAGCTGTAGATATCATCTACTTTATCAAGGTTTCTTAATCTGGCTTGTGTCATTTTCATAAAAAATTAGGGAAATGTGGGTTAAATTAGCCTACTATTACCATAATGGAAGAACACAATCATCAGTAACCTTCTAATAAACCACACAGGGGAATCAGGCAACATTCTTCTAAAGTTTGCTTTAAACTATCAAAATGCATTTGTGTTTCATTGTCTAAGTCAGCGAGGAAAAGTATTAAATTCACATGTAACTCCTGTCAGCTTAAAAAAAATATGGGAATCAAAAAGTGTTCACCGCATAGCATGGGAGCAAGAACTAAACAGGATGGAGCACTGAGGATATTGCACAGTATCACATACACACCATTATTCTGTATGGCAGGTAGGGATGAGAGCAAAGACAAACAAGTTTCAGAATAACAGTTCAGGCAGCAGAACTGCAAAACACAGGGCTTGGAATTCTAACACTGTAAAAGCTGCCTATGAGTCAAGAAATTCAGACAGGTCAAATAGCAAATTCACATAAACTTCCCACCCTGCTCAGATGCAATAAAGCCTCAGCTAGAATACTGTGCCAAGCCTTGGCCATCATTATTCCAGAGACACGAGGGTCAGCTGGAAAGTAGCAGTGAAAAAAAATAAAAACTGGAAAGTAGCAGGAAAAAAAAGTTAAGGTTATTATAACCAGTTATAATGGTATGAATGATTATAAATAAGCAAAGGTGTAGAGAAACAATGAGGATGAATAAGCAAAGGTGTAGAGAAAACAAACTGTGAGGAAAACAATGGAAAAAACTGCAGCTGTTTATGCTGCAGAACAGAAATGAAGAGAGGTATTATGTACAGACTAAATATTTTGCAATAGAGTCCCTGAAAAGAGGATAAAACTGTTCATGTCTAGAATATGGAAAGAGTTCGGTCTCATCCTAACCTTCCCTGAGAAGTAAAGGGTCATGAAGAACTTCAGCATATTATTCCAGTACTTTAAAGAGTAGCTGAAAAGGGATGGATGCTCTCTTTTCACAAGGAGCTACATGGACAAGACAAGGTCCAGCTGGGTGCAAGTTTCATTGGGAGAGATTTCATCTCAGCAAAAGAAACAATTTTTTTTTTTACGGTGAGAAGAATTAAACACTGCAGAAACCTGGCCAGGGATGTGGCAGAGTCCCCATCACTGGATTTTCAAGACCTGAATGAACAGGGTGCTGGATCATGTCATCTAGGCTGCCTTTCCCATTAAAGGTTGGAGCAGATGCCCACTCAAGGCCCCTTCCAGCCTGGGTTATTCTGGGTTATTATTTCAGCTTCTCCATTTACACCACTGGCAGTGCAGGTACGGAGTGACATATATAAACACTGGGGCTGACACTGATCCCTTGATATTTAAAAAACACAGAGGATTTTTTTAAAAGACAAAATATAGTCAGCAACTGACAATAAATCATGTTTTAGATTACATTATTATATCTATGCAAAGAGCTGCCATAAAGAAGAAAATAACATACACCACCAGAGACAGGAGAAAACCTCTCATTGGTGCAAGCACAATTTAGTCATGTATTGGAAGAAAACCCTTTTGAATGGCATGGAATGACAAGCAATGAAATGCATTATATACAGAGGCTGTGGAGTTTCCATTGCTAAATGATTTTAAAGAAACATTGAACTGATTCTGTCAAGAATGATTAGATATTTCTGAATCCTTCTTGAAGAAAGATGGACCATTCAAAGGCCATTACAGCTCTCCTATTATTTTCTCTTCAAGGCCCAAAGCACAGATGGGGCAGAAAGTATTTTTTCCTAGCAATGAGTTTTTTCTCACATCCTTTTATCAGTTAGCAGCAGATGAAAGCTGTAATTAGAAGCATAAAGGTATCTGCTGTTTCCCCCAAATTCAGTGTTGCTACACTGCAATTGCAAATCAGTGCATAATGTTGCCCAGACAGATTTACACAGCAGCTAAAAGCACATATATTCAGACATGCTACAGACTGTCTGGGAACAAAGAATCCTGAGGCACAAACTACTCCAAATGTCTTCTTACACATTACCAATATCAACTTCATTTTTACATTTCACAGTAGCTCTTTCATTGCATGTCCTTCCCTGGCAGCCAGCCACAGTTTTTAAAAGGTCAAAATCCTGATCTTCAATATAACATCCCACACAGATGACGTGATCTCAGAGGTAAGGAAAGAACCTGCCTCTGCAAGTCAGCTTAGAGGTACAACCTGAATAAATCATGACTCTGAATTCTATGAAAGCATTTGAAAAGGCAGAAGAATAGAGAAGGGAGGTAGGACAGGCTTCCAAAAACCACCGGTTCCATTTCCGAGCTGAAATGCACTTCCTCCATCATTTAGGATGGGACAGTTCATTTTCTGTATCAGTTCAGTTAAAAAGTTAATTATCTCAGTTTAAAAGATCAGTTATTTGTATAAAACAACCTGTCATCTGTCAGTTTCCTGGGACAAATAATCTCGCCCATACTGGTTAAGAGGATCAGGTAAAGAAAGGAATATGTTCCCAGCTGCTCCCAGCAGAGTTCATGGACAAACTCTAGGCAGATTAATTTGTGGGATTCACACACAGGGTTAAAGCTCCAAACAGATAAATAGACTGAGAATTTAGGCAATGATGTCACCATGACCAGGAGCTGGCCTTAAGATGAATAAATGGGCTTTCACTATTCCCTTCAGGCATTTGCTGTCCCCTTGGCACCAAGATGAAATCATAATGTGTTGTAATTACAGATAAAAGGGATTTGACATGAGAGCTCTCCAAAAAAGCCAAACATCCTGGAAAGTGGAAAAAAAGAAAAACAACATAAAAACCCAACTTGCTTTCATGCTCATTCTTCAGAGTCAAGAATAACCATCAAGACAATTTTCTTATTATTAGCAGCTGTTCAGAAATCAGTGCTGGATACATTAGTTAAATCAGTGGGCTTTCCCAGAACAAAAAAAGAAATTTATGGAAAGAGAAGGACTTGAGAATAAATTAGTCAGGCTGCAACAATATCAAAAACACGAAAATCTATAGCTCTGGCATGCAGAAATTACACAAACCCAAATGACACTAACAAAAGATAGATTCTAAGCATAACTGAGTAACTTAAAGTATAATCACCCATTTTTTAGTCAGCACAGAGGATGGACTCATCTACAAAGACTCCTCTGAGAAAAATTCCAGGGATAAGGAAAAGGTATAAGAAAAAAAATAGGAAATGTTATACACTGCTATGCCTGCAACTAGAAAACAACTCTAAACTATAACTGAGGAAATGTTGCCATCACCCTACAAAGAACAGCATGAAAATGCCATTCTATTTTCCTATGACCAGATCATAAGGCATATGAATAAATTCTTTAAAATTACCTCTGTAAGTGTTGGTACAAGAGAGCATGTCAATAATATGTTTAAAACTCCTGCTATGGCATTTGTTAGTTGTCCTAGTGCTCTGTGGGGAAGCCCCTGGGGGTTCATTCTGCAAGGATTCACTTTTTTGACCTGGTTTGAAGCTGTGGGCTGCTGTCAACATCAGACTCTCAGCTGCACGGAGGCATTTCTAAAAGACAGTGACACTCACAAAAGAGACTTCTCTCCCCTGTCAGGAAACTCAACAATCTAGGTTATTGGTATTAACCCACTACAGAGAAAAAGCACTAGAAACTAAATGCAAGTTGAATTTATATCAGCAATATAGATGTGCATGTAAAGAGCATAGCCCAAAGACATACTTAGAAAGCCTGGACACACTTTTATTGATGAAGTAGAAAAACAGTTTAAAAATTTAATTGCAAAGATCTCACATTTGCAACAGAAAAACCCCCAGCACGTTAATTCTTTCCTCAGTGAATTTACCATTAGCAAATGAAGACCATGCTAGGAAATTTAAATTAGCAGCAGAAGTGATTATTTTAATGTTATCCCTTTCATCCCTTAAAGCCTTTTCTAAAAAATTAAAACAAAAACTACTCCTAGGATGAATTGTTTTCTCCAAGGTATTTTATTTTTAAAATGCGAAACACTTTGGCCTAAATAACAGAAACTACAAATATGACTGCAAAAGTGCATCTAAAAAACCGTAATTATCTACTACAGAACTTGGTATAAGTTTGGCCCACTAATTTTCTACCAGCTCCCCATACTAGCTTTGCTACTGTTTCACCCTGCTAGTGCTGTTTCTATGAGAATCATTGGCTTCAGTTTTGTAAGCCCGTATCATGGTCTTTACCAGCAAAGTGTGAGGTGCATTGAAAGAAGAACATTAAACAGGACTTTTATTTTCACTTGTCCTGGTGAAGATCCCTCTCCCTTGACAGAAAATGCAAGAGAAATGCCACAGATCTTTTTATTTTGTGCTACTATCACCATCCACAGACAACCATACTCGTAAACACTCTAGACCTGGATGAATAAAATTATATATAAAATATAAATAGCACCCCTGCAATTCAGTCTGCAATGTAGAGATAGCTTGTTCTCATTAAATACCTATAGAATAGGTCATTTAGTATTTATAAATGTAAATGTAAAACAATTATTCAGCTATTTGACAGGGAAATTGGTGATATTTGTTGAATATTGCTTGCAATCATCATTTGAAAAGTTTGTATACACAAGCTTGATCCTTGAAGAGTAACAAACTGCTAAAATATATAAATTGGATCAATAGTCTAAAAATCATTGTAAATTCTAGAAGGAACTAGTCAAAAGCTTCACCACAGGTAGCAGCAGGATCCCTTCAGAGGGATTACATTCCAAGCAAGGCAGCATTATGGTAATGCATGTAATCGTCCCAGGCACCGCCTCTGACCCACCCAGGGCCAGCTCCTCCCTGGTGGCCCCTGGCCAGCAGGGCACAGGAGGGGCTCTGTCCATGTGTGACCTGTGCCTGACACCTGGGCAGGGCTCTGGGCTGACAGCTGAACTTGCTTTGAGCACTCACAGCACGGGGCTGTGGACTCAAAGTCCTCACTGAAACCCATTGGAAATCTAAATCCAAGGGAGAACAACACCTGAAAGTGCTGCATTCCCCAGCCAAACAGCACAGCCTGCTGAGCTCGTGCTGCTGGGCTTGTTCTGCCCAATACTGACTTCTGCAGCAAGTTTCTTCTCTTGCAGTAACAGTTCTAGCCTCCACAAAAAGAGGAATTACCTAAAATCTTTTGTCCTGTGGCCTAAAATACTATCTATTGTTGCATTAGCTTTATTCATTATTTAAATATATTTACATAAATGTATATATTTATAAGCTAAAGTAGCATATAGTAGAAAATCCTAGCTTGCAGATGAAGTTCTCCATTTCTAACGCATCTTTTCCCTTTTCCAATGCAGTCCCTCTTCTAAGCAGATAAAGTTACCAAGTTGTAGAACAGTTGCAGACTTCTTATTAAATAACTTCTCTTTTTTTTTTTTTTTTAAATAAAATGCCATTCCTTAAACATTCTGAAAAGGTAAAACAAAACAACGACAACAAACCCTAAATAAAACCAACTGAACAAAAAAGGAAGGGAAAGCAGTCTCTGACTGCAAAAATAGACAGCAAAGTGAACTGTTTTTCAAGCTCTAGCTATACCTAATGCCAGTTTTTGGAACAAAACCAGTCACTGGTAGCAAGTGGTGAGTTCTGAAAGGCCTGAGCAACTTAAGGTTGGGATCCCTTGGCAGATCTTGATAGATTTTCATAATTTGTTAACATTTTGTTCCTGTTTCTCTATAATTTTCTATTTGTATGAATTTTTCGTTTTGGTAGTAGCAATTTAATCTAAACAAACATTTTGAGATTGGAATTGCAATTTTTACTTCTTTACTGGAGAAAATTGTCAGTATAGCATTAATTAGTCTCTTAATTCTCTGTTAAACCGCTGCATAATAGGGAGTGTACTGCTAAAAAATATGTAAGGAAGGGAGTTTCACGTCAGCATGAGATTTGTCTAAAATTGTTTTTGGCTACTGAACTGAAAGAAAACGTGTAGTCTACTGCTGGAGGAAGCTCCCTCAAGTCAAAGTAATGAAATCATGTCATAAAAAAATTTGTTTTTCCTGTGTAACTAATAATAGAGGTAAAGAACTTGTTTTAACAATTCCCTAAGAGTGATTTGGAGCCATCTGAAGCTTGTGAGTTTTTAGATACGATATTCCTCTTGATTTCAGTATTGTATTTATGTTTTAAAAGGATGAAAGGTTACCTTTTATAACATGTTTTCACTTCCACACTTTATCTATAGATGAGCTCTTCCTGATTTTCTCTCCATACTTTAGTTTTCTGTAAGTGATTTTGTGCACCTTGCACACACCTCCAGCTTTCTAAGCAGTAGCAGAATACACAAGCGGATAAAACATGATCTTCAGTTTATGGAAGGTTGCAATGAAGACAGATATTTCATAAATGTCTAAAAAGATGGAGAGCAAGTCAGACAGAATTTAAAAAAAAAGGCAGTATCAATCTACATAATATCCTTCCCTGTCAAGGAATGGGCCATCTTAAGTGTGTGTAAACAGCAATATTATTCATGGTTACCACAGTGTAATTGCTTGCTGGATTTGAATGAGGTTTCTCTGAATATAAATGAAGAGACTAAGTGAAGATAAAGGAAGCATCTGAAGCTAGAAACAAAAACACCCCCTAAAATTAAAATGATGAAGTCAGATGCACTTCCTTTTATTGTGTGTATGAATACAGATGATTATTAAACCAGGAGAATTATAACAGGAGCCAGAGGGGAGCACAATGCAGCAAGAAAAGGGTTTCCCAATTCCATTCTGCCAACGTGCCTCAGCCGCGACACCCAGCTTTATTACCAGTGGAACCCTAAGCCTCTTTTAAATAGAATCTTGAAATTGCATCAAACTGTATCAGAAAAACTGGTGATTTTTAGGAAGATAAATGATTGCAGAACCCTCACAAATCCATATCCCTTTGTGCCAAGGGAAATCTAATAGCGAGGTCACTGGGGCTAAGAGGCATCAACCAGGCCTGCCACATCTTCAGCATGCTGATTATTAACAGAAAATTGTAACAAGGAACAGAAGGCAATTTAGTCTGCCATTGTCAGCATGTTGCCATGACTTGGAGCAAACCCAAGTGAGCAGCAACATTCAGTGTGCAATTCCCTGGTGCCAATACCAGAGCCAGGGGATCAGGCCTAAACCCTGTGAGATATCAGCTGCTGAAAATGCAAAATACCAATACATGGTGTAATCCACCTGAACTCCAGAACTGTCAGACTGGGACCTGATCCACCACACTGGCAAGGCAGGCAGGAACCAGCACAGAAACTGTCAGGGAACCCTGACAACAGAAAATGTGGCCTGAGGCAGCTTGGAATGAGGAGGGAACCTGTGCTGCAGAATCCAGTACAGAGGTGATGGCAGGCTCAACACGACAAAAACAGAGCAGCCCAGAACAGGTGTAGCAAACACTACCAACAAAAACAAACCACAAAAAGACTCTGTCTTTGTCCAAACAGGTATCTCTGTATGGACAGACAGAGTTTGGATTCCTGGGCTAGTCCAGGCTGTCTGCCTCCTGTATGACCATTAGGACAACGTTAATAACAAAGGACAGCAGCAAAATCTAAGGTGCAGAAGCCAGAAGGATCTTGCTCCATCCCCAGAAAACTATTCTGGAATCTGCAGTGGCAGGCCCAGAACAGTGGATAGATACACTGGTGACCTATTGGTCCACACCTCAGCCACATTTCCAGAGATTAGCTGAGCTGGGCACAGCTTTCCCTCTACTCTCCCACCTCCACCAGACAAAGAGCAGAATCCAGATTTTAAGGAAAGGCAGACTCTAACATTTACTTATGAAATAGAATTACTTGTGATTCAGTATGTTAGAAAACATTTTAAATATTTTCTGCTCCAGGCATTTATACTTTTTAAAGTATTTTAATTTTCTAAATTGAAAAATGAAAATTTATCAGGTAATAAAAGTGGATGTTCCTTTCTCTGCTTAAATGAGACTGATGAATCTGAAATTTAAAAAAAAAACTTGAGTTGAACAATTATTCTTAAACAAGATTTCCCCATTCACGTTCTGTTTTGATATCCAGGCAACATTTGGCTACAGTTTTTTCTTGATAAATGTACAATTAACTCCAGCTCCTGACACAACAATATTAATCGCTGAACCTGTCTCCATGGGCACACTTAGTACCTGAGCAGGGTACCCACTTCTAAGAGTAAAGCAGCTAATACCCATCTAACCTTATTTCAGCCCTTCTGAAGTGCATACAAACTTTTCAAAAGAATGAAAGAATTCTAAAAGCTTTCATTTATAGTACAATATATATAGGGCTCAACTTAAAATTTTGGTTTTCTGCTTTTTTAACTCCAGCTGTAGTTTTCCCCTGTTTATTTGTACAGCAATCTGGTTCACATTGTTAGATGTCAGCTGAGGTGACATTCTGTATGATTTAAACCTCCTTCTGCAATGACAAAAGTACTTATTTAGAAGAGTCTGAAAACCTGTTTCACAACATGCTCAAATATAGTGGGGGGAACGGAAGCCAAAGACTTTTTACATCAATATTTGCAGGAATTATTCAGTGTATTTCAGCCTCTATAACTTAAAATTTTGATCACAGCAGATTAGTTGCATAAGGTAATCTTCCAAAAGTATAAATACAGCTATAATTGGAGCTTAAAAACATCTAAGATCAGTAAAAGAAAAGAAAGGAATTTACACCAATCTTATGGAGCAAAGTCATAATTTTGGCATTTCAATGCTTTCAAAATTTGCTGTGCTTGAAAAAAATGTTATGGCAGATGGGATTCCCAAACTTAGTTTTCAAATGCTGAGGTTAATTTTAATTTTATTCACTCAAATGCTAAATCTTGGACAAACATTGTTAAAAAAGATTAAATCAAATCAGGCATAAAAATTTCAACAGAACCACCTGTGCCATCTAAAGTACTAATGTTTGAATGAATACATCCAGAGTCAAACCTATTATTAAAGCATTATAGATAGCAAATGTTTAACCAAGGAGATAATCCAGAAGCAGTCCAACAGAAAGACAGGGTCAAGGGGAAAAAGCACTGAAATAGGAAAATAAGCATAATACAGGATCACCCTGAATCTCATCTGTCAAAATGGGTAAAAAAAATCTCAGAAGGAAGAACAAGTCTGAGAACAGAATAAGAACAGGTGAAATGAACTTGTACTCCCCTGGTTTCCAGCAGTTTGAGTTCAGCCTCCTCTGAGCCATGTATGGCATCTTCCTATTTAAAGATCCCAATGGGATAATTTTTCTTTCATTATATTTCCCAGTCACTTTTTACACATGTGAAGTTTTAGAACCCTCAATACCCTCAGACAGACATTCTGTACCATTTTGTAGTGTATGAAGAATAAGCTCCTATGCATCTACCTCCTGCTAATTTCATTTGATGCCCTCTGAGTATTTGAAAAGATCAGTTGGATTTTGGCTACAACAAAGCTGTGAACACAAGATTAACTGTTCTTTATGGGACTTTTACATCCATTTATTCATGTGCTACCCTAACATTTAACAGTCAGTAAATGAAAATTTGTGTATTTTGTAGGCTAATTTAATTAAAGCTTAAGGTTACAGAAAGAGGAATAAAGAAACACCAGTACAGAACTGCTGAAGAAAGCCATAGAGAAATGGAGACAGGGACATGGTGGCTCCTAGCATCCTGCTCCTGTAGGATCCTAGTCCAGAACCTTTCCTCTCATGGCTTGCAGACATTTAAGGGCCCATAGGCTGCTTCTACAGCCTTGGAAAGAGTTAATTAAGAGGAGCAAGTCTCATCAATAGCTTTAAATCTATTATGCAGAGGTCCATTACTCTTAGAAAATCTAACCTATGACTTGAAAAAAACTAAAAACCCCATTGCAGTCAGAGCAGACAACTGTGTAGAGGAAATAGACTGTGAGGAAATCTGTTGAGCTACAGGGCACTAATGAAAACTATTGTATATCATTGTTTTTAAATAATAATAGCTAAAAGATGGTTTTTATTCAGAAAGAGACAAACTTTCACAAATCAGGCTGCACAATGGATCTCCCCAATGTCAGAAAACTCACAGGGTTGGTAATGATTTCCTTTCCACTTTGCTGCAGGTTCCCTTCTGCTCTAACAGATGGTCAGCCACTGGACAGCGTTTGAGAACCAATGTGAACTTAACCTTCAAAGCAAGGTATGCAGAGCAGGAGAAACAAGTTTAAGGCTAAAGGTATTGCCAGTTCCACTGGATACCTTCCTTAACTTCACCATTACAAGCAGAATCAAGTGGCTCTTTTAGAAGAGTTTCTTTTCCAAAGCAACACTGACATGAATGAAAGGAGAAATAAGAATGTCCGAGTCAATCTAAGTTAATTACCTTCTAAAGAGCTTCAGGATATTTAAACTCTTAAGATAAATTTTATCCCTTTTCATTAAAAATAAAAATCTAATGGCCTTGCTTCCAAGGATCTCTGATGGGAATGGGTGTTTGGCAGTAGCTTTATAGCTATCAGCCAAATCATCAGGCATAGAATGTTGCTTTAATAAAGGATAAATGGCAACAGATTTAAAGTCAGCAGGTATGTAACCTGGGGACAGAGAGGCATTAATTAAATCAGTAAAAGCAGGCAGAAGCTCAAGAGGAAAAACCTAAAACCAAGAATTTGGAAAGCACTGATAAGACTTGATTTTCTCTCTACATAGCTTTTGCCTCCAGCAATTTAGCCCTTAAGTTGCAAAAAAGCTGTGAAACGAGCTATCAAAACCCTTGTCAATCACTGGACAAGGTCTATCATGGTCAAAAGGTACTTCTAAGGCCTGCAGAAAAATAGCAGAATTAATCTATGATGTGTGTTTATCAGTGACTAACTGCAGATTTGATTATAGCAGCAAAGAGGCTTAAACAGAAGGGGGAGAGTGATAATGGATCAGTTAAGGATTATTATTCTTACTCTCTTTTTATTTCAAAGACCATTTTATTGTTTCAATTGCATTTGCTAATTTGCATGCTATGGGAGACTTTCTGAGTTATGGGGAAAAGGGAGACAATTCTGCAAATTGTTTATTGAACCTAGATCTGGTGGTGCTCGTTTTAATTCCAGGTTCAGGGAGTTGAACGTTCCATGGTAAAGGTACCCATTTATCCCTGGAGATGCCTGTTCCTCATTGAGGAAGATGCAATACACAATGAGATAATAGCCTAGACTCTAAAGAAATATGATAGTTGTCTATCTTAATAAATTTTTAGTAGAAAGAAATTTGAAGCAAGTCTTAGGAGTACACAAAGTCTATATAGATGTATACATATATCAATGTGTATATGTGGATATATATATATAAAAAACATTTATGCATTTTGTGCGGAAACTACTTATTTTACCTGTGAAAATAATATTTAAACTCCACCAAACTATCAGTTGTCTGGAGTCTTTGTTATTACTCTGAACAAAAAGGACTCATGTATGAGAATTAACTTCCAACTTCAGTCTATGTAATCTGTACCTGATCAGTTCAATTTGGAGGCAAATTAAACACATCAGTACTCATTCTCTGGATATAAATCTGTCACCTCACTATCAGATGAAGTGTTTGCTGTCTGGTTAATCAATATGGGAGATTAATGCTGGCACCTCCATTATTTAAGTGGAATTAAATTAAGGTGATGATTAAATGGAAGATACATGGTTAATGTTCAAATATAATCTACAGATCCAAAAATACAGCCTGGAGCAGGAGTTTGTGTGTGTATTTATACATGTTTTTATTATATGAATGCAACAATTTGAAGGGATCTAGCTTTGTATCAACTTACAACAAAGTAAGAGCAACACGAAGATTGTTCCACTCTTTAGAAATGAGGGGGAATGAAGAACATGGAATGCAGTGTTCTAGTAGTCAGAGAAATGTAACATTAGAGAAAAAGTAGGAATTTATAACAGCAGCTGAAAATGTAGTCTGGTTTTCAAAGGGTCACTATATCAGAGTTTTAAAATTACCTGTAATGGATAAAATATGCAACCAATTTCGAAAATATTGTGCCTGACGTTGTCAGTAGGTGACCATGTCCTAATCTGCATTTTTGGTGAAATGAAGCCAATCCAGATCCGTAACTGAGAACAGGGTCCTGTTCCCGGGTGAAGAGCTGGAACAGAGTGTGATGGGCAGATCAGCATAGGAAAGAGCTGCCTCAGAGTGGCTACTGCAACCGCCTAAGATACCAGAAACAGAAGACAGATTTCCACAAGGAACATATTCTAAGATGTTTGTCTGTCCAAATGACAGATATTTTCCATTTGCTTCTCCTTATCTTACTGTGCAGCCAAAAGAGGATTTTTTTCAGCGTGTCACTTTTCTATAAAGCCCTCAAAATGAGTGAGAAGTTCTATGCTTCACTTATTTAATTTCTTCATGAAATATTTTGCATTTCATAACTTCCCTCCCCCCACAAATTACCGCAAGCAAAATCAGCATAAAAAGCGGTGCTTGGGAAAGGTATTTCAAATTATTTGCACTGCTCTGAAAACCCAGCTGAATTATGACATTCACTTAGGCTTTAATGCCAGGAGTCTAAAAGAGCTTTCTCACCAGTAGAAACCTTCTATTAGTGAAGAGTTTACCTAAAGAAAACTAGATCAAAACAATTCCAAGTGCTAATTATGTTCTGCATATGAAGGTGCTCCACCTTCATAAGCACAAATAATGAACAGACAGATTTTTTAATAAACAACTTCTCTAACAGGAAATTAGAAATATGCATCCCTACTGAAGAGAAAATAGCAGCAGAGCTCATTTTTAATTCACTGAAAACAATGCAGCTGTTTAGTCAGAATGAAAAGACAGATCACTTACAGGGGACTTGTGCATTAGCGGCAAAACTAATCTGCATAGGCTTGTACAGATCTCTCCAGAGCCCAAGTCAGAGGAAACAAGATGTGACAAAATGGAAGGGCTGTAAAGTAAAAAAACTGAAAACATTTGTGAAAAGACTCAGTACTCCTGCAGCAGACTAATCAATCACCTGGTAAGGATGTGATCAACACACATGGGAATTCCCAGTGCAATAATAATAATAACAGGTAGATAAACTGTGTGATCTATTGTGATACAATAGATCTGCTGCTACCAGTGGGAAGCAGTCATTCATTCTAGGGATGACAAGTATACCCTCTGGCTACCACCACTAATTAAATCCCTATCTTTCCTATTCCATTTTTTCCCCAGATATAGATGCGATCAAAGATAGAACAATATACGGAAGGAACAGGAAACTAGATTTAGGTAATAATTTTAAAAGCAAAGGGAGATAGCCTGAGATATTAATTCACTCCCCCTGGAAAAGAAGGCATGCTTCTGGCAGGAAGGCAGGTGCAACAGTGTGTGAGGTGATGTGTGTATGGTCATAACGTGTAATCAAAATCTTGTGCTTCTCACAACTACTAAAACTGCTGGAAAACCACAGAGCACACATCCAAATGGGAGTAGTTCATGGATATGCTCATGTTTCTACCATGTGGTTACAGTACTGGTGGGTAAGGGAAGAGCACTTGCTGTCATCTACCTGGACTTGTGCCAAGCATTTCTCATTGTTCCACACAAGACAGTCTTGTCTCTGGAGCGGGCAGACATGGATTTGATGGGGGTCACTTAGATAAGGCTGTGGCCTTATCTAAGTGACCTCCATCAAATCCATGTCTCACTCAGAGAGTGGTCTCCCTGGATGGTCTCACTCAGAGTTGAGGACAGCAGCTCAGTGTCCAGGTGGAGGGCAGGGACAGGCAGCATTCCTCAGGGGTCAGCGCTGGGGTTGGTGCTGTGTGACACCTCTGTTGGTGACACAGACAGTGGGACTGAGTGCACCCTCAGGGGAAGGTGTCAGAAGAAAAAGCTGGAAGGGGTTGGAACAAGATTATTTTTAAGATCCCTTTCAATCCACACCATTCTATGAACCAGTGATTGTGACACTTCTCTGATTTACACTTTTTTTTTTTAAAGATACCTCAGATTTTACCTCCTCATTAATGAACTTTGCCAAACCAATGAGTCAGCAGATCTCTGTGTCAGGGTCCAACAGGGAATCTGTCCACCATGAAGACAATCCATTTGCTTCAGCCTCATGGGTCTGATCCAGTACAATTAGTGAGGCTTCAAGGAAAAGGGGCAGTCTTCGACTCCTGAAGCATTTTATAATGGCTCATTATCTTTTAGAACCTGCAATACTACATCTTATGCTTTAATGCGGAGACTTACCTTGCTGCCTACTTTGACAAAGGGAATGATGGCTTCTATCCATGCTTACCGCATTTTTTCTTTAAAAACAAAATCAAGAAACACATGCAAAAGCTCCTCCTCCTTGCACAAGCATGCAAAATGTAGAAAATGATTATAAAAAAGCAGAGCTCCAAATTAAAAGTGGGACTGCAGATTACCAGAGCAATTTAGGGAAATAAAAAATCCAGTTCTTAGGGAGTAACTGAATCCCATAATTTAGTCATATTCACTATCAACCTGATGTCCTGGCACACTTTCTTGGGCTAGATCCTGGAGCACAGATTTAGCAGAGCACAATTCCTGGAGCCTCAGCAAAAGGTACAAGGCACATTCTAACTGTAAATGCTTGTTGCTGTGCTGGGTGTCAAAAAGCAGGATCTGAAAAATATGGAAAGGCCTTCCTTACACAACAGCCCTCTGTCTGCAGCTCTTTGATCACTCATATCTTTCCCTGGTCGCTCTCTAAGTACTGACATATCCTTGGAGGAATTTTGCAGCTTAAGACATTACTGCCCCTAGCCGTCAACCTCGACCTTCCACAAAGGTTGCTCACAAGCACAGCTTAACAGGAGACGCCAAGCTGTCACCAGAGGAAGGCGGGATGTACACACACGCCCTGCCCTGTCAGCGCTGGCATGGGCACGTTAAGCTCTGGCACGGGAGATGGGGCACAATGACAGAAACTGCAGCAACATTCCTCAGAGGATCCCTGCATCCTAAACAGCAGCCTTATCACAAAAGGGGATTTAAAGCGGTTTAGCTTCAGCACAGCAACTTATTCTAGCTATGAGCAATGTGGCTGAAATGAGAGTGACTACACATATATATAACAGAAGATACTTGCTTAAGTACTTTGCTGAATTGGAGTTTAATACCCTCCACATCGGTATTTCTGCAGCACTCAATGAAAAAAAGCTAGAACATACCAGCACAGCTCCCCTGGGGGCCCACATTTACTGAAGCAATCACGGAGTTGACTTATGGTTTCTGTTTCTAATGAGGCATGCCAACAAAGCAGAGAATAAAGGGATACGAACCCTGATATTTCCAGATATAAAATAATCAGTCTCAGGACTGAAAGCAGTGTTAGCCTGAGAGCTGAACACCCAGTGGCTCTCTGAGAGGTGTCTTGTACTTGGTGACAGCTGTGGCCACAGGGGACACATGTACAGCAGGTCAGACCCTCTACTGCAGCTCCTGCACTCTGTTGCTTTCAGGGATGTATTTAATGTCTGGCTTCATATTTCCTATTAAAGTGATAAGTGCTGGGGGGAGTTCAGACTGCTGGAAGACAGAAGGTTTGCCTAGGGACAGCTATTAATAATCACCCTTTGTTAACTTGGTACAACACTCCTGGGGCAGAAATGCACATGAAAACAGGGCTCAGGAGCTGGCCAGAGACATTCCTGCAGGATGGGCAAAAACTGGGCAGGTGACCGTGCCACTGGCACAGGGAGCTATTCCAGACTCAATTCCCTGCTGCAAGGGAATACATTCTGGTATTTCCAGGAGTGGTTACAATACCAATAGCTTTTAAGACATCCATTTAGTATTTTTTATTACCCTGCAGTGACAGCAGCAATAATTAATCCTGAAAGAAATAATGCCTGAGGAGCTATAAAACTACACTGAGGTTTCACTGATCCTCAGTATGCATGTTATGATACATATCTATATAGGTACATATCTATGCATATATTCAAAAAGATATCAATCTGCAATGCAGATTTCAGAAAATGCAGAACTGAAAGATTAATTTAAGTGCACCTAAATTTACTCCCATCCTGAAAGAAGTAAAATGTAAACATATTATTAAAGGATGGATTAGCATGTCTAATTCCATGGAAATTAGAATATAGATAAAAATTTAAAACTGTAATTAAAAGAATGAAGAGAGAACATTCATTAATAGGATGAATTATACACTCTACTGCAAAATGGTATGTAAAATTGTAGGCCTATTTTCAAAATTAGGAAGTGAGGAAAAAAGATACAGTCTGTTCCTGGGAAAAGATTGGTAATAAGCAGTTAAGAGTTATCATACAAAAACTGTTGATAGGTTCTAAAACTTGTTAGATGTCTTTATTATTCACAGGTATGGAGAAGAAGGCTTTTCATTCTGTATTTTACAAAAAGAATGAAAGGGAGTAAATTTTTTTTCTTACAAATACTGTTGAATAGATTGAAAATTATGGTTTTTGTAGTTCCCTGGCTACAGATTAAAACTGCAGCTTTATATTACCCATTTTAGTCAAAGCATCTCTGAGAATTTCCATCTCTAACTATAAAAGAAAACAGTTTTCAATTTCAAGTCAGAAGTACAGACATTCCTCTGTTGCTTCATGCAGTGCTTTTTGGCTGAATTTCAATTTCAGTTTAGGGTATAATATAATATTGTCATGTTATAGAATAGTTTGGCTAAGAGCTGCCCAAATCAATCGATAGTGAATAAAAATATACCAGAGGCTTTTCTGTTCCTGATGCTGGGGTAGAAGGGCACCTCCTGGAGCAGAATCATCAGCTACAGTCCTAAAAAAATGAAAACTTTTTGTCTTAAACTGACGTGTAGACTAATTTTTATGGTAACTTTGTTTGGCATTCCACAAAGCTCTAGCCCCAGAGTTTCTCTGTAGTACCCAACCTACAATGATAATCTACATCTGAAGTCACTGTCTACACAATGAGTTGCATTTTGTATACTTACAGGTGCAAGAGCACTGAGAAAATTTATATCCTTTCCCTACTTTGCAATTCCTTGCTTACTTCAGTTTTGTTTCTCTGCTGATTGCTTTAAATCAAGATTTCATTTTTAACTAAACACAGACACATATTCAAGTGATTCCCATAGTAATTGAACTCTCTGCAGTACAATAAAATTCCTTCTGTGTGTCAGGTCAGTTTTCTTGCTGCTGAACAAAGAAAACAGGTTCTGATCATTATCTAGTTAACTTCATTTAACTCCAGCTAAAAGAGCACCCTGCTCATATAGACAGGTATATTCACAGCTGTGTCTACAATCTCAGTTTACAATCTCAGTTTTGGAATCACTTTTGGGAATTATCAGAAAACACAAACCCAACAGAAATGTTCATGTCATGTACTTACACACCCAATCCACAGCCAGACAGCTGGGTGGGAAACAAGCTATGCTTTCAACCACCACAACCAAACCCTATTCACTTGCAATGCTCAGGAAGCAGAACCCATTTTATGTTTTAAATTTACTTTATGGAGAAAAATGACTGCTTTACTGTACAAACTAAAAATACAGTGTATGGTTTATTTTTTAACCCGCTGAAGGAATAACATCTGGTAAATCTTTTACTGTTTACTACTTTGTACCTAATAGATTTTTCTAACAATAACAGTTTACATGGATTATTTACAATGATATTTCAAAAATAAAATACTGTTGATACCTCATAATTTAGAGGTCATAACTAGATCTCATCAACTAGAATTGAAGTTTCCACCACTGTATGTTCACTGTTCTCCAAGGCACATTATTTAAGCAGCAATTTCCTGGGTACAACTTCTTCCAGTAGATTGTGGAAATCACTGGATTTATGAGCCTAAAACCCAAGCAATTTCTCTTAGGTGTAAGGCAGTTTTGGGTGAGCTGTCCTGACACGCACCCTCTAACAGTGAAATCCTCTAGAACAGCCGTAGGGTCCCAGAGAAGCTGCGGGCGAAGGGAGTGCAGCAACTCCCACGGCTGGGGCCGGGACTGCCCTGGGGCAGGGGGGACTGGTGTCATCTGCACAGGCTCAGGGGATGAGACCTCAGCACAGGAGCTGCAGGATCAAAGCTGTGCCTTCAGGCCAGGACCAATGAACCCATTTCATGGATGACTTGAGTCAAACTTTGATGCAGAAGTGACTCATTAACTCAGCCTCCCTGTGGCAACCAGGATTTGTAAGCTACCTCAGACAGACCACGGGATCATTCAGGCTGGAACCTTGAGAGGATCTAGTCCAGATTCCTGTTCCAAACTTCCTTTTTCTCCTCTTTCCATAACTTACAAAAACATATATATGTAACATACAAACACATTTCATAACCATATGTTTAAGCAAAACCAGGTCAAAAAGGAGATTATATTTAAGGACACTATTTTGCTCTGAGTTAAGGAAAATGCAGACCTGCTGTCTTATGAAAAAGAATAAAACAACCAAATCTCTGAGGCAAAATAACATGGAGCATAAAGCATTAACTTTAAAGTCACGTTGGCTTTTCTGCTAGCAACAAAAGTGCACATAAGAGTTAACATTAAAAATTAAAATGAAATAAATATGCTCTCTAATGAACTAATATACGTGGGTAAGGTAACATCTGCTACTTTGTTTATAACAAATGTGTCAAACATTAGATATGCCAGCACTCACGCACATGTTCTGATGGAAGTTGGAGAATTTGCTTTATTTGCCCAGTAGAAAATGGAAGATTTTATGTCATGGCAAAGTAATGTCAGACCTGAGACCCCTGGGAGAGAGAGGCAGAATTTTCTGCTGAAGCAAAGAGACAGCCCGTCCAATGACTCTGCTTAGTTGGGTACCACAGTAAATGAGTCCTAACTGAATTGGGCACAAGCAAAGAAAATCTTTTTAAAGAAGTTCTGACCTACTTTCTATCTCTAAACAAGATTCCATGTAAGGAGTGATTAGTAAACTGCACTAGGCCAGGATAATCCTGGGAGATTTTATGACCCTGCTGCTTCCTTTGTATTGGTCTTCCCTTAGCAGGTGACACCAACAGGGAAGTCCCAGCCTTTCCCAAGGCAGTCCAGACCTGCTCCCAGAGAACATGGGGGATATTCCCTTCTGCTTCACAAACATCCTCTATTCTTTACAGAAAGCCTTGGCACTGATGATTTGTTAGTGCCCACCTCAGACAGGAAGCAGGAAGATTCTCCACCACAGCCTATTTCCTTTTTGCCTCCAGTGCAAAGTGAGAATGTGGAGCCTAAAACCTGAAAGGTGCCCTTGAAAGGAGTCCCAGCCTGATCTAATGCCCAGTTTCTTCTGTAATGACACACACTTCACAGACTTTTCTTTCCTGCAATGGATCACAAACCTTGAAAGATTACTACATCTAAATTAAACATTCAACACGAAACTAGACTAATGCCTCCATTTTGTTGGTAAAGTTCAACAGTTCATGTTAACCAAAAAGTACTTTTAATTTGCCTACAGTCCACGAAACAGAAAGCTGTTATGTAACAGAAACCCAGAACCCTAGGAGTCAATAAAACCCCCCAAGATTTCCATCTACTTATTTGGATTCTTCTATGATAAATCATGTCTCAGGATTAGTAATATCAAGTAATTTTTGCTTCTTTTCTTTTATCTGTTTTCACACTAAATATTTCAGCTATTTTACCCTTTTAAAACTTTTTAGTTTTTTGGTTGGTTGGTTTTTTTAACATCACCATCTCACTTTGGGTAGTCACGAAAAGATAACTCACTGTAATAATCTATCATAATATCACATATACTCATTATTGAAGCACTTTTATATCAAAAGACATTAAAATATGCAAATATGCTAAAATATCGAGTATTAAAATTGCTGTGCCTGTAGCATATTCCAAGGTTACTGAAAGCTCTTTGCTGGCAGGAGGATGAGGAAGTCACAAGCACTAAAAATTGCTGTTTAGGAAGTTTTTCACATCAGCTCTGAATATTACCTGGAATAGGTGACTTTCACTCATCAGCCCTATTCTCACTTCTTGACCCTCCACTGCTTTACTGACAGTCTTTTCAAGTTAATATTGGAAATGCCTACAAGCTCCCAGTCATTATGCTGTACTTCAGCTCAGCTTCTCCAGGGAATTTTGTAATCAGTGGTGTTTTCAGAACACCAAACAAATTTTTCTGACAAAATGTACCTAGGGAAAGATTACTAAAATTATTTCAAATATGCTGACAGTAGTAGAATACATGCTTTCCTCTGCATCTAAGCTGCACATGGAAACTATTTTAATATGAAAATATGTTTTCTTGATTAATGTTGAACCAAATATTTGTTATTTTCCAAATTTTATTTTGACACCAGAAGGTAACAGTAATAGTTCAGATAAAAAATTACCTCCATTTTACATAGTGTATACATTATTTTATGTTCTTAGTTGTTATTATATATTACAGTGGTTAAAATTGCTTTATCCTTCTTTTTCCTCTTACTTCTCCTGCACCATGCTTTTGGTTAAATCCACCAATTTTCCCTTCTTTCAACTTCAAGCTGTCTGACAGTCCCGTGGGATGTAATGGAGCCCCATGTTCCTTCCCCTGCCCTGCTAATTTGACAGGAGCACCCTGTGAGTTGTTTATACCCTTCTGTACAAGTACATCCCCATTGCAAAAGCTTTTCTTCATTTTCTATGTCTGAGTATTTTCAGATATGAACAAATCTTTCATTTTAAATATCTGGGCTTGGCAGGTTTGTTAATTTCTTCTGAGTTTTGTTTATATTAATTGGAACTTCCCACAGGATTCTCAGGAACCATCACCAAATTTAAATGGTTTGACTTTAAATGCACATGTTAGAGGATGGTTTCTGAATTCTTTCACATATTCTTCAAATGTAGCAAATCCCCCCTCTCCCTTTATAATAATTCAATTTATTGGTAAGAATACCCTTTTCTAATTAAAATGTTTATCTCTTTTCTGCCATACATGAAGTCCTAGCCCCACAGCTCCCACTCATTTATTTTTTGTAGGCTTCCATAATCATACATAAATCACCCAGTCTTAGTTATTAATACAGAAATCTCTTTAGTAGTCCAATCAGTTCTGCAGATATCACCATTCTTCTAATCTCCAAACAGCTAGTAAAAACTTAAACAATATGAAGTTAAAAAAAAGTTGATTACTAAAAATAATGCTGATTATAGCAGAAAACCCATGATAAGAGCAATTGGTTACATTTCTCCAGGAATCATAGTAAATTATTTATGCTGCTGTCCATAACAATTTAGCATCAAATTGTACCCAAATAAACAAGTCCAGGAAGTTTGTTACAACATGAAGACTTTCAGGCAGCACTTCCCTTGCATTTAAAACAAATTTGCAAAGAGTATTAGATTTTTGCTCTGCATATAAAAATAATCCATAGTAAGGGTGAGGAAAAGCAAACAATTACAACTACAGTCACCCCTTTCCTTCCTGTGCTGTTAAAGACAGCACAGGAGAGATTCCAAAATACTCCGGTCTTTATTGCTGAAGTAAGTCAGAACCTCTTTGCCCTGTGATCATTACCAAGGTCAGCAAACAGGAGTTAAAGGGACAAGGCTGAATTTCACAAATATGGGAATAATTTGATGAGTCTTTCAAGATGCAGGTGGAAGGGCTGTCCAGCTGTCACCTTGCCCTTACTTCTGCACAGCAAAATGGAAATTAATTTCTAAAGTCTTTTTCAGCACTACAGATCACATACAGAAAGAACTTGGTTCACAAACTTTCTAAGGAGAAACACAAAATGCTTCATCCATCCTACATGTAAAAACTGCATTAACACTCAAGAAAGCTACCAGAAAGTTGCTCAAAAGTTGAAGTGATATAATTTAGTATAAGATATTTAAATGTTAAAATGATATTGGACTACTGTGAATCATCTATAAAATGTATTTTGAAAATACTAGATCAGAATGAATTAAAAGATTATTGCATGCAGTGAAAATGAGATAAGAATATTTTTATAGTTTTATGTTATAGTTTTAGAAATTATCCACTAATTTTCCTCCTCAACTTGAAAAGGAGACTATCAATGAGAAAATTGTAGGAGTGATAGACTATGGCTTCAAAACAATTATCTAACTATAGATGTCAGCACAGACTCTCATTATTATTATAAAACCATTCAAAAAGACATTTTAAGCTCTGATTCAGGAAAATTCTCTGATATTCAGCATATCATTTCATAGGTCCTGAATATATAATGGAGATGCCTTTCCCAATCCTCTGCTACATTGTCACTTAAAGTTCTCAGCATAACATGCCTAACCCATATTTTCTGGGAATGTCTCCATCAATATCCAATAGGCTTGGGTGATCTGCAGCTGGCTGGCCAAACAAGTTTTAATTGCCATATGGCAGAAACATGAATTTGCTGGTTTATGCCAGGGCTGCTGGGTTAAAATAATTTTTAGACTCACTAAAATGATCATTTGAAAGAATGAAAAATACCAAAGCCCTGTGGGGAGCACCCATGTTTGTTCTAGTGAGTTATTTCATAAAATCTGGAGGGGATGGAGGAGAAAAAGTCACTCAGGTTCTTACTGGAATGAACGATGCTTTAACAGCTCTGAGGACACCTGCAAACAATCCGATACACTGGACTGCAGGGAGGAATGTATTTGTTTAATTTCTACTGTCTCAAAGATTACAGACATAATCTGGCATTGTGACTGCAGATTCAACACAGACACTAACGTTTACTCCAACACAACGCTTGTGAAATGTTAGGTAAAAAACACACAGAAAGAAATATGCATAGAAGCACATCACAGACTCAACTGGCAGTCAAGTCTGGCAGAAGTCTATCACCTAGTGACAGCTTCCTTTTCTCTCAGCTGTTGGGATGGTATAAAGAGAAATGAGAGAAACTTCCTAGGCTTCATGACTGTAGGAAGAAAGCGGTTCCCAAGAGAAAAATGATCAAAAAGTCATAAACACTTTACAATCTTTTGAGGCCATTAAAGTCAGCTATGTCCATATTTGATCAGAAACCAAACTTGCTGATATAGACAAAAACTCACTCAGTGCTAGGGACAGAGAATATTTACTGGAAGTGTAAAAGAAAGGACTGAAATCTAACTCCTATCTCTAAATCAACCACTGCCAGGTTAGAGGAAGGGAGATTTGTCTGGTGTAAAAGAACTGTTATTGCAGTATCCTCCTTTGAGTTTGGTGCTTATGTCCCTAAAACACAACTGTCGTGCTTAGCTATCTTAGTCACTGGTATTTGGGAACAGTGCACATGTCAAAAGAAAATATCACTGGTAGGAGCACCAAAGGCAGCATATGAACATCATTACTGGGAGGTAACACGCACAGTGGGAAATCTTAACTCAGCTATTGGGAATCAGAACTCTGCAAAGACTTGAGAAATGAATCACTCTTTTTAATGCTTTTTCTTGTCTAGGAAAAATGAAAAAACCTCATATCTCTCTTCTTTGTGGTTTAATTTCTCTTTTGTTCATTTCCATTTGCTGATGCAGCTGAAAAAGCTACACAAACCAGTGGCTTAACACATTCATTGCAGACTGTTTGCTAAGGAAACCAGATCAAAAAAATCCCTGTCTGAGCAGTTAGTAGGTAATACCTTCTGGTAGGAGATGTCCTTGCAAGAGATCTGGTGGCTTTTTTAAACCAGACAGGCAGATGCACAGTGTGGGCCCATTAAAACTATATAATGATGTTTAGTGAGCTACAGTATGGCGAACTCAAGATAGTTTTGACTTCATTTCCAACATCAGATGGGTGAAACACACCAAAAAAAGAGAAAAATATTACACAGAACATGGTGGGTTTGCTGTTTAATTTATGAAGTAATTCCTCCTAAGAAGACACATGTAAGCACTGAAGTCTCTGTTCCGTTCCTGGTCTTGTAATGACTGAACTCTAGTGTGAAAAACTAGTAGGAACTCTAGCCTGCAAAATAGTGATGTAAATGTTCTGTAGGTGTAAAAGCCTCTGAAAGGTTTCCATTTGAAGCCTTCAGTTCAGATAACTTCCCAAAACAAAGAGCTTTGGAAAATACTTTCTCAAAAGGAATTTCTCACTTGGGAAAAGTGCAAACATTTTCACCAAATAAAGTGAAGTAGGACTGCTGTGAGATAACAGAGTCTACAAAGATTCAGTTATTAGTCACTGGTTTGAGCAAATCCTTGCTTAAAAAAAACCCCAGTGTCTCCACACATTTCATTACTCACAGGGACATTGTGAGGACACTTTGGGACTGATACTCAAAAACATGTATTTCCAGTTTGTAGATCAATCTAAGTGAGATTTCTGAACACTGCAAGTGATTTCAGTAGTAACTCACTACCCACACGTGCCCTACTCCAACGCTCTGGCATGAAACAAGGTGCCACAGTAAAAGAATTAAGTAATGACTTGGGTGTGAATCCTTTAAAATAACACTTACCAAAGCATTCACGTTGTTTTTACCATCATTTAAATGATGGTAAAAACAACTTGATCTCATTTAAATTTTCTTCCTTGGTGTTTTTTAATAAAGACAGACATTGTAATGACATTGTTGAGACCTTTGGAAGGTTCCCTTAAGAAAGAGGAATATGAGGAGACATATCAGTTTAGTTCATGGGCAAATTCCTGCAGAGCCCCTGTGGAACCTTGCATCACAGGTTAATTCCATTTTTCCCCCTTCATCTTGTTAAGTACATGCCCTACAAGTGCTGGAATACATTCAGAGGAGAAAGGGAAAGAAAGAAGAAAGAATGACAATGCAGAGGCAATTAGTTCCTGATTACCACATATAATAGGTAAGGGAAAGAGGCAAGGGTCAAGCAGACAATATTGGAAGTCATTTCAAATTTGCTACATTATAAAAAAATCATAAAACCTATCTGGTAAAATCAAAGCTCTATATCAAAGGGAAACTATGTAATCGTATACATTTAAAATAAGTTTTTATTATGGTAACCCTCCTGCTTCTGGAAACAGAGTTCTCTGCATTTCTTGAGGATATAATTAAATGACCGACCTTTCTTTTAAATCTAAAACTGAAGTGTATAATTCAGTTCAGTTCCAAGGAAGAAATCAAAACATTTTTAATTTTTATACTTCATTATCTTGATCTCTTCATCTTGCCCTGAAGCATTGCCAAAAAATATTCAGCCTTTGTATTCCATTCACTCTAAACTATGATAAAATTCATCAGAAAGCTTTGCACTTGGTGTGGACACAAAACCTTCTATTGGTCATTTTGTCTAGGTGCATAAAACCACTCACAACAATTTCATTCATGCCTTGCTCAATATGACATTTGTCTGTAAAGATAATATATGAACTATTTAAATCTTGCTAATGTGATTTTAGAAAGATACTGCCTTTGGACTCCCTAAATACTGCACCCCACAAGAGTTTTCAGACTCAAAGTTCCAGCACAGCACTTGAATATCTTAGAAAAGCTAACTACTTTAAGTGTTTGAATATGAAGGACATTGATTAAATTGTGTAAAATGATGTAGTTAGTTTAATTCAGAATTTAAATAACTCATTTCATGTGTCTTAATTCACCTTGACTGTAATTTAGATCAAACCAAATTGAGACTGCTTTAATAATGAGTAAGGTTGTCCATGCAGAGACTGAGCATTGTTTAAACTGCTGCAAAGAGCTCAGTGCTTGCATTGCCATCCTTGCAGGATGAGCTGACACAGCAGATGCTCCCCAGTGGCAAAACCACTAAGAAATGGCCACATCCCTCTGACATCTTTGGTCCCAGCCAGAGTACTTGTCCCCCATGCTGCAGTTTGTCACAGTTGAAGTGATTCAAAGTGAAAATAACTTTCTGGAGCAAAGTTGCTGCCCAGAGCAAGATATAAAACAACCTCAGAGCTGGCAGTCCCACAGCACAGCCAGACAAGCTCAGCTGACCATACACAGCATTTCCTTCTTGGTACTGACTAGCAATTTCTGGTTTATGTTCTTCCCTTCCCTTCTGCTGACAGCTTTCCCATTTCACTCAGCACACCTCTGTGATGTACTGGGAAACAGAGGAAATGCTACCCTGTTGGGCTCCCCTGTGTTTAACCACAGCTACAGCACAAGCTGCTGTGCTAATGATTTGAGCCACTTTTAGTGCATGTTATCACTGGGAAAAGCATGCAGGGTATGATGCTCTTGAAACATATTGAACTGCTTTAACAAAATCACCTGTGGTTGCTGTTAGTATTGCAATTCTTGTGTGCTTTCAAATCCACACAGTTGACATACAAAGCAGTCATGACATTATAAGCTGAAACTGCAAAAGATGCTTCAAAGGTCTGTTCAATCCCATTTTTCTTAGAACTGGAGTGCCTGCTAAAGTACATGCAAATTTCACTGAAATGATATCTGATTTTAGCTCACAACTTCATGTGGAGGACAAAATATATAAAAGACATGATGCTTGCCAGATTATGGGCTCCTAACTAGAGCTAAAAGAGTCAGCTCAAAAACAGATGGGAAATACAAATGGTAAGCTTTGATTTCTGCTGGAATAGGTACAGGAAGTAATCTGCATTTATAGTAATCTCTTCAGTTTCATCTCACCATATATTCTACTATGCAGGAAGATTCTATATTCTGCCTCATCATGTTTTCATATTTGAAATCTGATTGAGAGCAGTGAGATTATGCTAATACTACTGGTCCATGTTGGATGAGCTTCAGGGATTTATAAATTTTATATTTTGCTAGAGTTGCATTCACACCTAAATTGAAAAGATGTTTTTCATACAAACTTGAAGGTAAAAGCAACTCCAGTAATACAGAGAGTAACTCTAGCAATATATACATGAATGCTTGGACATTTATCCCACAGAGTTTTAGACCAGACCAGGCACAAAAGTACTTTATGGGAAGCTACAAGTTTGCATCGTGGCCAAGTGTTTTCTTTAGGTTTAAATAAGTGCCAAACTCTGCCTGTGCCATGCACAGAAGTTGTTTATAGGCTGAATGTCAGGGGTCCTGCTTTAAGCAGAGTTGGAAGGACCTCCAGAGGCCCTTTGCAGTCTATTCTGCTCTACAATTTTACAAATAGCCATAACTGATGGCAGTATGTAATTAGAAATCAGAAATGACGTCTCTCAAAGAGCCACTGCTCTGAGTTCAGGATCATTCTGTTAATGCTAGTTCAAAACCTCAGGGAAAACACCACCACTGAATCTCCACCTGTAGCTGCTGGTGCCATTTTCCCCTGATGGATTCTGCCACACTCACTGTGGCACTGGGGATGGTCCAGTAATCCAGGAGCTGTTTGTTCCACAATGCAAAGGAGGCCTTGTGGCTTTCACAGATAACAGTGTCAGATACAGACTGCACAAATACAAGCATTTACAAGCACAAAGAGAAAGACATCCCATGTTGCTGCTTAGGTTTCTCCTTGTGCCTAACATCAAAGGGTCAAACAGGGTGCAAAGAGCAGCACCACAATAAAAAGAATCTATTTATTGTGGTGCTGCAAAGTCACTATGATGCTGTAGCTATATTCCTTTACTTGTAGCTTTTGCAACAAAAAGTGGTTATTTAATCTGATACCCCACTTTGACACTCTGCTCATAGAAAAGGAATTTTTAACCCAGCCCCTTCTTCAGGTGCATTTATTTCTCAGCAAGTAAGTGAAGATGGATACACAGGAGCTACACTCAGGTTGTAACACAAAAACGCAGGAAGATTGTCCAGTCTAAGTTTAGAAATAGGCATATAAGAAGGCTTATTTCATCTCTGGGGGGTTCTAAATTTTTTGGTGAAGTTTCTTGGGGGCTGGTTTGTTTCTTCTTGGGAGTGGGAGTATTTTTTTGGTTTTTTACAGGCACTGTCACATACATGTTCAAAGCTTACATTTTTCAAATAAGTGTTTGTTTTATCATTAAGACTTTTATTTTATGGGAGAACACACCTGAGGATAAAAGGACAATAAGAAATTTGAGGTTTTGACACCTCTGCCAATACTGATTCTTTATGAAGCACTAATTGTGCTCTCTAGATACTTAATGTGTAATAAGCATCAGAGGAAAGATTAGGTTGCTCAAGTTTTCTAGGGTTTCTTCTGTTATTTTTGCTATATATTTCAGTCAAGTTGTATTTGAGAATGTTTCCTAATCAGAAATCCAGACATCTTTATAACAAATTAATAACAAAAAGAATGCAACGTAATTTAACTGGAAGAGAAAGACAATTCAGCTGAATTTTGAAATCTATTTCTTGTACTTTTCAAATCAGCTCATTTGCAAGCAGTGATCTACCAGTTTTTCCTGCTTGTCCCTCATTTCTCTGTCACCCATCAGAGTGAAATCATTAACAGATCAAACTTTAATCACATGGAAATTAAGGTCACTAAGAGGCATACAAAAGGAGCCACTCCCTCAAGCAAATACAGAGGCTTTTTATTTGCTAGCTTACCATGTTTGAAAAAGCTTATCACTTGCTCATAGAAAAAGTCAATTTGCATGAAAGAAGGATCTCAGCATGCTCTGTTGGTAGCAAGGTTCCCCAGCTGATCTCTGCTGCAAAGCTGCCATACAAGGAGAAAATTCGATTTTGGCTGAGAGCTGGTTAACTGCAAACCAGAACTTTATCTTTTTTTATAAGAGCACAAAATTCATTAACACCGAGATATAGCAAGTAACAGGAGACTTTGCTGCCCTCCTTGTACTGCAATGCCTCAACAGCAACGGGTTTTCATCAGGAAAAACTCCAGATTCCCAAAGTGTGAGAATTCTCGTGTGGCTGTAATGTGCCTCAATTACCACTACAGCACATCTGGAGTTTCACTGCAGTATAAAGGGGCTCCCTTTGCTAGGTAGGTACAATTCCTTGTGCTGTTGTGCACAGCTACATAAGGGGCACTGAAAAGAAAGGTCTGATAGTCAAGTTCAAAGTATTTTTAGTCAATTCAATAAAAATACTTTCCAATAATGATATGCAAAAAAAATTAAAATTAAAAAAAATAGCCTTGCTGGAAAGTAGAAATGGCAAGTATCACACGCCAAGCATCTAATTTAGATGCACTGCTTTCTCCTTCCTGGGCATGGCAGGGCACTAGAAGCTTTGGAGAAGTTCACAGGTCCATGCAAAAACCAGTTTGACTTGTCACTCAAGGCTATACCTCAAACTGAGCTTCCTTATTTTGTACACCACCAGGAAATAGGAACAGACTCAACAACTGCATGTTCTATCAAATATAATTATCAAAACATCACATTTACTGAGTGAATTCAATTATAAAAAAAGGGCCCTTTCAGTCACAGGTTTCTCTTTCCATCCCAAATAATGTTTTGGAGATTAGGACAGCTAGAAAATAAAGTTTCAATACACAGCATTCAAACACCAAAACTGACATCATCCAACAGAAATCTCAGGAGACACTGCCCTCTCCACCTGCAGGAATGACTGTAGTGCAATTCAGGGTGTTTGCCAGTGTAGGCCATCATAAATTTGGCAGAGAAGTGGCAGATCCTGACATTTTAAATTAGTTGAAAACAAAGAATGAGACTAATGAAGAGGTGGAATGTGGGCAATAAAAATGTACCCACATCACATATGCCAAGTAAATAGAAGAATGCCTGATACCTCAAGCTTTGGTTCTGAGAATAAGGAAAATTTGCAAATAATTAACTGGTGTGCTCATTGCAATATGCAGCCTTAAGCTAGCAAATTTCTTGGGACAAATGAAGGTTACTTACTGCTAAACCTAATTTAAAATAAACCAAAACCTGTCTGGAACAGAACTAGATAAGCATGTGCATGAGGGGGGAAGTTACATAAGAAAAAGTACAATATACTTGAAGCTTACAGGGTGGAGTCTAAGCAAGTGAAACATCCTGGAGGAAACTCAGAGCATTCCTGGCTCAGCAATTTGAGATTGAGCTCAGCCAATCTCCTTAAAATGGAGAAAATAAAGTAGCAGGACATCAGGGCGTAAAAACAAACCAACCACCACACAACTACACCAAGCACCACTTCCCTCCTGCCAAGCCCACATCAAATATGTTGTCTGTGAGGCCAGTCCTCTCTCAGTGAGGGAAAAACTACAGGAAATGCAGTTGGATCACTACTTGGGGAATGCAGAACGCCTTAATAACAGATGGACCATCCCAGCTTCACATCCTTTTTGTCCCCAAGCAAAAGTGCCCTTCACTAAACTGCTGGACCTTGGATCTGTCAGAGCACACTCAGAGCCAGGACATCCTTCCTGAGAAGGGGAATTCTTTTCTTTCACCCTGACCAGAGCTAAACCTCAGCCATCCAAACAGCCAAGGTCTGATTTTCATCCAGACTGCAACACTCCTGCTCTCCTTGAGGGCCTGAAAAAGTGATTAGGCAGGAGCCCTCCTTTTAGCAGAGTCCAGTTCATTGAACAAACATTTATAAAGGAAAACAAGTGGGTTTGGGTTCTGGTGGTTTGTTTGGTTTGGGGTTTTAGTTTGGGTGTTTTGTAATTTTTTTTAAAATTGCTTTAAGTTCATCTGGCTGTAAACGAATTTATGTTTTCAGCTTCAGAAATGCACCAAACCTTCCTAGCATGTAGATTCTGGCCAAATATGATGCCTTATCACCTCTTGGAAACAGGATTTTTGAATGCAGCTGATGGAATTCTTTAGGGTTCTTGGTGTTTATTTTTTAAACTTGCATGCACATGCAAACCACCAGAAAGTCACTCTACTGCTATTGAGCTTTACTTTCTTCTCTCTACCCTAAAGGGAATCAGCAAATTGCTTTCACATAGGGAGCTCCTATAAAAGAAAATAGTCTTTCTTTGCTGACCCAATTACATAAAATATTAACAGAAGGGAGATTATTGCCTAACAACATCAACACTGAGTTACAACCAAAGTTACACAGTTCTTGCTGATGACTTTTAGTACTCTATATTAATTTCACCCATTTCTCTTCAGTGCATAAAATTCTTATGCATTAACTCATTCAAATAATTTAAGAAGGCTTCCATAGAGAAGTCTTCATGTGAAAATTATTATTTATGAGGTCTCAAGTGAACAGTACTACAGCTGTAAGAGACTATGTGGTAGAGACATGGGACCATTAAATTTTTAAAAAGTGACACCCCTTTTTAATGAGAAATGCCAACATTTGACATTTTTATTCCCAAGAAAATTGATTTATTATAGATTCATTTAAATTTTGGGAGAAAGCTGATGCTGGGAATTCTGATTCACAGCAGATTTCTAACTACAGGTTTCGGATCACCTTCTGTAGCACAAATAGATATAAATGAAATGCACCAAGCCCTATATATCTAAAACTCAGAGTAAGCACTGCTGTGTCAAAGAACTGATTTCCATCCACTTTGAGTCCTCATTTCCCACCTGGGACTGTGCAAAACACTTCTTAAGCAGTCTTCCCAGTGGCTGGAAGGAAATTTATGATTTCACTCCTCAGTAGACAGAGGTACACCAGTGACCAGCTGTGGCTTTTTTTGTGAAAGTAAAAAAGATGATATATGAATACAAACAGAATAGACACATTCCTGAGTCTCAAAATTATTTTTATACCTGGAAATTCTATCCAATGAGGGCTGTTCATATACAGGGAGAAGATTCCCTTCTACAGCTGTAGAAGGGAAACCTCCTGTCTTAGAAGTTGCTTTTTTCCAGAAAACTTAGTATTTCTATATACTGGGGTACTTAGAACATCAGAGAAAACTTTCTTCAGCATCACTGCACAGAACCAGCATCACTGCACAGAACTGGAATTTGTTTTCTTCACTAACCCAGATATTGAACAGTGTCATATGACCAACCTACAGCCTCTCTGGAAATCAGTCACAGTGGCTGATAAATTCACACAACACAGCAGTTGGGCTAACTGTGCCTCACATGCCAACATGGACTTACAACAGAGGGGAGACAAGTACAGAATTTGCCACACCCCTGACCACACACCAGGAGTAAGAGGCTAAGTTTTTAACTTCTCAGGGCAGCATTTGGAGAGTTTCAGGCCAAAGCCCATCAGCAGTGATCCTTTTAGTCTGAGAAAAACAAGTGCTGGCTTATCCACACAACTGTGTCCTAGTTCATAGAAAACTTCATTCCAACTCCCAGCAAGGTTGCGTGTTTGAGCTTTTCTGTTTCTTATGCAAAACATGAATCCTTCTGCAAAACCTGTGTACCAGAGGGAATTCTCCTTTTCAGTTCTTTGTAGCAGCTGGTTGAGTAGCACCCGATAATTAAATTCCAGCACTCAGACGGCTGAGATTTACTGACTGTGAGAAGTAATGTTGCCCCCAGTGAAGAAAGCAACATAAATAGCTCTGGCTCCAGGGGTACCCTGGACATATTGACATTGGCTTCAGGAGGTTGATACCAAGGTCTCCCTGTGTGGGATCCACAGGCAAACCTGCTGGGATGGGGTTAATGTGCCAAGAGAGTCATTGAGAGGTTATTTGAAGCATCTGCAGCATCTCACAGTTTGAATAGAACACAAAAGAAGAGAAGGTTTAAAGGAAAGATGCAGTAAGAAAGGCATAGCAAAAACAAACAAAAAAGTCAAGGAAAAAGAAAAAAAACAAAGAAACCAAGTTTGAAAAACTTTCTAGAATTAGAAACAAAGAACTAATCTACAACTTCTTAAAATCCAAATCATTGTGGACTGTTCTATAAAGAGCTGCTGCGCTATGGCTGTGTCCAGGCTATAGGTTTCACCTGTGTCCCTATAATATTTTTACCCAAGTTACCTACAATCCATGAGTGTATTCTTCAGGCCTTGTTGTCACTGGAAGGCAAGAGTTAATAAATGCCCTTCTGTATTTGGAAGGAACATTTTTCCATGGCTTCCTGAGGGGGAAAATAATCCTTGGACATTTGGCACTGAGACTGTTGCAATCCATCTGCAGAGACACAGGTGAGAATAGCCCGACTGCCAGGGTGCCAACAGGACAGGATCTGCTCAGAGTCCCTGCCAAGCCCATGGACTGATTGTGCAGCACACTTACCTTCAGCTGCATCACAGGTAATTTTGGAAGAGGGGCAGGAAAATGTTACAAAAATAAAGCTTTGCAAGAATCTTTCGAGACACCACTAGGAAGTATCAAAAACTGCTGAAGGTAAGAGGAAGATAAAGGCAACAGAAAGAACATACAAGGCATATCTTGTCTATTTTTCCTGCTGATGTTCAGATGCTGTTTCAAAAGGGGTTATCTCAGAGAATACAGACACGTGCTAGGGACTGAGCATAATTATTTAGACTGACTGACTCACAGATGTCACCTTTAACTGTTTTGTCAGTTGTCATGCACTGCCTGACAATCCTGCTCAGAGAGATGAAGTACAAGCAAGGCTGCACATGTACTGTCTAACAGTGCTGCATATTGCACCAAAGGCACTGTCAAAGACAAATCTAAAGAGCAGCTCTTCAGGCAGATTCTTACACAGTAAGACATGAACAGAAGAGCCATGTAACTCACCCCTGAGATACTGGCCTTCTGCTTTATGTACTGGGGTCCAAGGTCAGAGACATGCAGGGCTGAGGTGTTAAAGCTATTCAAAACCATTAAGAATATTTTGCTCTCAGGGTACGAGGTCATACCCAAGAAACTTTTGCACAAGTCTGACCTCAGAGTTAATCTAATCTTAATGTGGAGATTTCAAGTCATGATGCATTTATAAAGCTGTAGATGTCACTAATCTAAAAGAGTTTGAAGGCACTCTGAAGAGACAGAATAAAAATTGTTTTGGAAGCTGTTCACTGGGGAACTGTATTCTTTCCATGTGTTCTGTGACAAAAACAATCAGGACTGACAGACTGGAAAATCTCTGCCTTTACTGCAAAAATATTGATGCCCTGTATCTGCTAAATTAAGCCCACCTCTGCAGGTGTTTGTTTTGCCCACTAGCAGGAACTAAAACAGTCAGTGACATATTCTAGACAGCAGGGAACTGTATCTCCATATATACAAGCTTAGTAAATACAAAGTAATTAACTAATTATTTTCTTTTACAGTTGATATAAATTTTTATAGCGACAAATCAGAGGCTTGTTAGGAAGCATAGCAATGAAGCATCACTGCCTGTGCCAAACAAGGAGACTGGAATGGTACAATGTCCTTGGGTCCATGTAGTGACCTCAGTTATTATAAAACAGCACAGTATGGACACTTTACAGCTGTGCTTGGTCATATTTTCCAGGCCACTTCAAAGAATTTCAGAACAAATACTTCAGTTAAAGAGACAAAGCAAAATCCTACCCGTACAAATTATATTTACAATCAAGACTTCTGCTTCTGCCATTGTTCAGAATTGAAATGACAAGGAGTAGAATTAAATGAAATTTTAAATAACTCACATGTAATCCAAATCCAAGTCCATGCTTCTAATATATTTCCTGAAAGAAGCTCTTGAAATATTCTTACACACTTATTTAACACTGCAGCTATGCCTAGTAACTATCATTAAGAGAGATAAACATATTCAGAATAATTCAGCTCCACTAATTCCCTTAAGGAAAAGAAAATTAATTTTTTAAAAAACAACTGCATTTTGAGTGCATCAGCCCTAACATATGCAAGAAATTAGAAAGTAATTACAGCTGCTTAGAATGTTTTAAATATTGGCTGAAATATTTTAACTTCCTTTAAGACACCAAATAATTGAAACCAAATTCTCTGCTCAGAAAAAAAGTTAAATGTCTCTCCTTGAAAACAGGGCTTGAAGGTGATAAAAAGGTACCCTTTTAGTTATGCTCCTTAGAATTTTTTGTTTAAGAAAGAAAAAAAAAGTTTCTGAAATTATGGCTGAGATAAGCATACCAAATTATCACAATTAATTTTTTGGAAAGTTTTGAAATGTGTTGCTTGAATAAAACTTGATTCCTTTTTATTTGACTAGATTTTAGCTTTTCCAGTGTCAAATCAAGGAACATTTCTAAAAGCTACATTTTTTCCATAGACTGGTCTCTCATGCCTGAGATCTACATCTGCATGGAGGACAGACACAAGGCAGTACCCCACAGAGGATTCCTGCTACCAACTAAAGAAAACACAATGACATTACCAGAGGTGATAGCAGAAATCAGGGACACTGAGGCTCAGAACTAAGAGTTTAAAAGTAGACATATCAAATACACAAACAGAAGTATGGGAAGTCTTGGCACATCCCCAGATTAAATCCATGAGGCACTACAGACACCTCAGAATATGAAGGGGTACAATACATAAAGCTGCTGTTCTGTGGCAAAAGTCGCATTCCTTCAAAACATGACTGGATCAGGTGGAACCTTCTGATGAGAAGAAAATTGTTCTTCCTCTGCAAGGTACCTCATTTTCAGGGAGGGAAGCTTCAGTCAAGTATACAGGCAGGCAGAGAAAGAGAACAAAAAGAACTCAGCAAGATCTGTGAACCTGTAGTTTGTTCAAAGACCAGGAGACAACAGAGAAAATAGAGCTATTAAGGGTAACAGCAGAATACCAGCTCTGGGATCGACCAGCAATAATGGATACCGCGAACTATGAAGGAAATTTGAAAATACCAACCCCTGTAACAAACCAGGAGAGAGATAACACAGAATTAAACCAGAAAGCATCTAAAGATACAATGGGATAGCAAAGTATCAAATTCTCACTGAAAATGTGTGGGAAACAGGTGCCTGATTCTAAAGGTTCCCCTAGAACACCTCTGTCAGCCTGTAGTTTCAAATCAACTCTTAAACCAATTTCTTCTTGGGACAATCTCAGATTAAAGGAGTCCATTCTATTTCAGATTGCTTCCTATCCCCACGTTCCTTCTATTTAAGCAAATGAATGTTACCATATTTCTGATTTAACACAGTCAAGAAAGGAAAACAGAACTTGTAGCCTCATCTTTCTTTTACTTTGGGCTAAAATTTCCCAGTCACCAGTGATTTCACCTGCTTTGCCCCAGATAGTATTTACTGAAGGGGAAAAAGCCTTTCTGATGACATCTGGGACAATAAAACATTGCTATGCATTAGAGAAGCAACAGGACAGGCAGAACATCTGCCAGGGGCGGTTTTCCCCTCCCTGCCACCAGTATCAGCTATTCCTACTGCAGAGCTTAAGCCAGGCTACAACAGTACCAAGCTTGAAATACAGATGAATTCTTCCCAATATGTTTTTCAATGGAATTTCTAGACTTATTTTACATTTTTATTGCAAATTCAATTCCCAGAGGAACTCAAGCATTTTGGAAACTATGTGAAGGGCTGAACTTCAACAGACTATTAACGTTTGGAGTAAGAGGCAAGGAAATATTTCTCAGCAGGAGGCTCCAGGTATGGGTGAAGGTAACCTGGGACCAGGACTACAGAGAGGGGACTCCAATAGATGCAACTTCATTAAAACGGGATTCAATACCTCCAAGATAGTAGTCACGGTTTGGGTTTTTTTTTATGTCATCCTTCAGCACTTCTTGTTAGACATTTTGTAACCACACTGTAGTTTCACAGGAGGAGTTGTGAAGTTTCCACAATATATATTACCTTACAATGCCACCCTCTGCCAAATAAGCATGTCAGATTCATAAACAACGACTCATTTAAGAAGGGTAAGAAATTTACCACATTTGAATACAATTACACATTCTTAACAAATACTTAACACATCCAGTCTCCTCACATGTGACAGATCTTCCTCTAGCTTTCAGTGGGCACCAGCTCCCAGCAAGGATCTCAGCCAGCTGATACCATTGCTCTTTTAATATGAGCTTTGGCCATTCTCTGCAGCAAGACATTCAATGCATCCAGCCATGCTGGGTGCACCTTACAGGTATTATTAATCCTTGAATCATCACAAGGTATCTTTGCATGACTATATGAAGAAACATTGCATGAAAATTCACAAGCTGTTTTCAAATTTTTAGGAGTAACTAAGTGTTCTGGAAAATAACATGTTAAACAAGCAGATTCTTCTAGTTGCATACTTAAAATAATAGTTCATCCTGTGAGTCTCATCCTAGTTAGAGAATTTTTTTTAACCTGGGAATTCCTTTGTGTTCTTTTGCCTTACTTCTAATGCCACTGCCTTTTGTGGGCTGCTTTTTTGTAAGAAACTTCCAGTTCTAGGAAGTACAAAGTCCTCATGAAATAAAATTTAACCACTGAAACATTTTATGATTTAAGGTAATGAATTAATGCTATATTCTGATAATGTATTTAAAAAGACCAATAGAAAAGTATCCTGGAGGGTACTTGAAATACCATATCAAATTAAATCAAAATGCAAAAACTCTCCTGCTTTCTAAACACAGAATGATTCCATGCTGAAAGGAAAAAAGCTGACACAGGAGACCTATGTTAGGAACAGATAGAGGGAACAGCCAATTAAAGACTTACAGATTAATCAAGATTGGGAAATGTCATTTGGATGATTGAGTATCTTTGGGCTTCTCATGAAAAGGAACAGAAGGAATATATGGAGAACCAGTGCCAGATTAACATCTACACGTGATGGGATCGCTGAATCCTCCTGCACCTTTCAATACAGTTTCATCACACCATGCCCAAGAGGCACCTTCCCAATAATTCAAATTAGAGAATGAACTAATTAACTGGGCAGAAAGACAGCCACAAACTCCCAGCAGCCTAAGTCAAGGATTAAATCTGGCAATATGGCTTTTAATGTTTTTGAAAATGGTTAGGTAAGATTTCCAATTAGTGTAGATCAAGTAGAGTCACAGATTTCAAAGGCTTTCTAACACTTCAACAACTGTTTCAAATCTCCAATAAAGCATTATTTGATAACAGATGTTACTGGCCTTTGTTTCTAATTCAAAAGGCAAGGAACAATACCTTCCAAAACAAGCTGGAAAGCTGTTTCAATAAAAAACAATGGAATAAAAGCTTCCTATTCACAGGATCAGACTGATGATGACAATAACATTGATTTAAAAAAGAATGGGAAAAACTTAAAAAGGAGGAAAATCTAGAAATTATTCCCAGTAAAATGCAAAGAGTAGCAGCAAGAGATAAATAAAAACCCAATGGAATTGCTTTTCAGAGACAGAGAATGGAAAAAGAATTTTAAAAGTTGCTTTCCATTAACACAGAAATAGCACTATTGCAACTACCCAATCAAGAGATGCAGAAAATGTGTAACTAGAGGAGAGTGGCATAAACAGATTTTAGTGACACAGTGATAAAAAGGAGATTAAAAAGCAGCAGAAAGCACAGAAGCAAACAAGTATTTGTAAACAGCAGATAAAGAACAGCTGAAGGCAGTAACTCAGGCTATAACATGGCTGATAAAGCAGCCCTGCAACTCTCTAATCACCTAAGTCCCAGGACTCCTGGTTCTGTGAGGAGCAAATAACTCCTTGTTTTCATAGAGCCATAAATTTCATGCATAATTTTGAAGTACTGAAACATGATGCGTCCCTTAGGAAAGCAAACAGTTTGCAACTGAAGGATGGACACTGGAAATGGAATACCAGAGCAATTTGGATAGAACTCCCATATGGAGAGATTCCTGCAGAGCAGGGGTCCTGTTGGTACCCAGAAGCAGCATCACTTCTGCTGCTGGACTGTGCACTGGGAATTTCTGATCATCCCACCTGGGCCAGGAAAGAGGGAATGTAGCATCACCAAGGAGAATCAGGAACAGGTTGTAAGAAAGGATGCCTCCCACAGCCATTTATGGATGACAGAAGCTTCAGCAGAGGATTATCAGGAGGGATTTTATACATCTTTTGGTGTATAAAATATACATGTATATATAAGTTAAGTTTTATCATCTTATGTATAGGATGATAAAATTTAACTTGCTTCCTTGCTAAAATCCAGGCAAGTCTCAAATTGGTTTTACATCTAACTGGGCTCCCACCTATTCCCCTTACCTCATAAGCTCCTAAGAAACCACATGAGGGCACATAGATCTGACTAATAAGAGTATGGCCAAAGCCCAGAATGAAATGTCACTTCAATGCTATTAAAAACTGTCTGTATGTATTTTATTCATGGTGTTTAAGTGATCCTGAAGTACAGAGAAATATCTGGAGGGACCTTAGGGCAGTAATAAATCCAACAGCAATGAAGCCTAAGAATGCAAAGAGATGACAAATGTGTGGGAAACAAGCTAGGCACAATAAAGTAATTGAACATTAGTCTTTGTCTCATTGATTTGTTACTAACTGACATTGATTGTACCTATCCTTCTGGATTTTCATGAAGATATTCTCGATCACACAGTTTCTAAACTGCCTGAAGCCTTGTGAAGAAGCAGCATGTGCAATAACACAGGGCAATACTTCCTGTAGTTCCCTGCTGTTACATTCTAAATGATTCCTATCTACACAGATTAATCCCTGTTTTCTATACATCTCTATTAGAAACAGAACATTTAGACTTGCTAAAGGCTTTGGGAATCTACATACTGTATACAGCAGATTAAAGTTTGCATCAGGAAAGAATCAGAATTCAAAGCTTTGACAAGGCATTCTAGATTTCGCTGTACATAAAAATATCCCTGCATACTCCTATGAACAATAAAAAATACAAGTCTCCTCTTGATCCTTTCCCTCTAAGTTTGTCCCAGATTCTGACAAACAGCATGCAATTAAAGATCAGAATGAGAACAGAACAGGAATCAGATTTCTAAACCTCTCTGGAGGGTGCTGTATCTGCACACATGTTGATAGGACTCTTCCCTTTACCTTGGTGATTATACTGCAAACAGTTCATAGCTCTGTCCTAGACAGTAAAAACCACACCTGAATAGAGCTTCATCCACTAAGCACCTTTAAGTTCTTTATGCACAAATTTTCCCTTTTAAAAACCACATTTCTCTTTCCACTGGCCTGATTGATTGGGGTCTCTTGTGGATTTTTTGAAGGCATACATGACAGTAATATAGTTTAGTCTACATCTGACAAAAGTGCATCAAACATTAAAGATGGCACAAGATGAAGTTTTTTACCAGCTAGAGCTATGTGATATTTTGGTCACCCAAAAACTCTTTATAAGTTTACAATCATGTTTAATCTTATGAATTCAGCTTTTTGCTGTCTTAGCTGTAATTAATTCTAAGAGAAGTCAAGTAAAAAAAATTAGATGGCAATGAGCAAATTTTAGGAACTCATTAACTTTTTGTTTGAATTTTGATTCTTGCCTGCACCTCGGAGAACTGAGGAAAAATCTCAACCCATAGGGGTGCAAATTTAGGCTTTATTAAGCATTAATCACATATAAGGAGAAGCTCTGAAATACAGCAGCAGAATTTCCTCATCTTGAACTATTTGGACTGACAGAAAGACTTGGACACAGTATCTACTGATGTTCAACATGTATTAGTTTATGGGGTGCTGTGTATGATTAAGTGTTCTTTGTTACTTTAGGTATTTTTCTGTAAGATTTGTACCAATTTAATGTTGTGGCAAATCTCCTGCAGAAACTGCAAATGGAAAAATATCTGTACCCTTTTTGCCCACCAGTACTTGTTAGGCTCCAACAGAAGAGAAGTCAGTTGAGAGAACCTATAACAACCCTCAAATTCAAAAGTCAAACCTGAAAATTTGGCACATGTCAAGTCTTAACTTGCTGCACCTTACACATGTCTTAAGGTAAAAGTGTGGGGGCAGAAACCTTCCCCAGTTCTTTTTGAAAACCATACAATTCAAATATTTCCACTGGTTATCCTCCATTGGATCTGAATAATAATTTTTACTGTTTCAATTTTCCACAGTCTCTTAAGAAGTAAAGATTTGAACACTGCTGGGGCCACAAGTCCTTAGTTACAGTTTAGCTGTGGCTTAATTTATTTGTGAATGATTTACTAGAATGAGAGGTACACAGCAAATATTTCTATACCCATTGGAGCTAGGTTCTGCCACAATATTTAAATCTTTGTCACTTTCTTCAAGTATATACACAAAATTTTTACAGGCTTACATACTTAATCAAGAATTGAGAGGCCCAACTCAAACTTACCAGATATGAAATGCTAGGTTATTTAATCTAGTATCTGTAAAACTTCCTGTTCTTTCTTGATATCTAATAATCACAGCTTGAAAAAAACATGGAGCAAAATAAACCCCAGACCACTTAGCAAGCTACTTCATCATTGGATGTCAGCACAATTCTTCATCCTGATTCGTGATATGCAGACCACAGCAATGATGTTTTCCTACTGGTTTCTTACTGATCTAACCCATGTGGGCTTGTTTCCAAAGGCATTCTCCTAATCTTTATGTACAGCAATGTCAAAAGAGTGTCCAAAGCAAAACAGAAAAGGAACTTGAAGTAGCAGGCTGAAATCACAGAAAAGGTTTTAATAAGTGTAATAGAAAACAAATCACTCTCTTCTGACATCTGCTACAACTGAGGGCAAAAAAATCAAAAACCCCAAGCTATGAAGTACTGGATGCTTTAGAAGTTGTAACACAGCTGAACACAAGACCATTGTTCTCCAACTGCATCTGAGTGTCTGGGTGGGGTTTCTGCTCACTGACTGCAGGTGTTCCACATGTAATGAAATTAGTCTTCAGGTCTTTTACCCCTGCAAATACTTGCAAAGTTCACAAACAGATGCTTGTGTAGTTTATAACTATACTAAAATTTCACCTACTATTACGCTAGCAATACTAAAATATTAATTGCTTGTAAAATACATTAATCTAAAAAAGAAGCTTCTGACATTCATTCACATCACCTGTGCTTCACAGGTATTTTTTTTAAAAAATCAAATTTTATCACAAGGACAGCACTGCAAAGAAAGAACTATGAACACTGAGCTGCTAAGAAATGATTGAATGTTTTCAGATACCTAGGCCTGAGTCACTTAAGCATTTAATTCCTATTGATCTTAACAAAGCTCAGGCACCTTTATACTTCCATGCATCTGAGACTTGAAATCTTAAGGCCCTTTAATCATGATGAAAAAATGTACCCTATCACTTGCTAAATAAGTTCACTCTAGGTTGTATTTATGTCAGCTTTCATACAGGCAAAGAGAACAGCAATCATTTTCATGTAGCTTGGGGCTTGAAACGAGCTCTCACTTATACAGGAGTAAATTCAGGGTAATTCCATTTACTTCATTTGATTGGACGTGGCCTCTTGCTTCTGATGCTGCCTGTGGTAACAAATATCTGTACTGTAACATTTTTTTCCCCTCCAAAATAAGACTGCATTTTAAGGAGAATGCTTACTAAGAGGAATGTCAAGGTTTTGTACCACTTACAGAGATTGCTGCCCTCTCTACATGGATACTTGAGCTCAAGCAACCAAGATATTTTTTGTAAAGTGAGATAGGGAAGACATGCACAGACAGCACCTACTACAAAATACCATCTCCTTACACACACAATTACCTTCCAATCCCCACCACCCAAAAAATAAAATGGAAGTCTAAACACACAATGGCACCACTGCATAAACTGCTTTCAAAAGGCAGAAAGAACCATGCTTTGGATTAGTACTGCAGTACTTAGGAGAAAAAGAGAAGTCAGATACCTAAACTTTTCTGGCAGAGTAAATAATTTTAACTTTTTTTTTTTGTTTGTTCTGGCACAGCTATTCCCAGCAGTCACCTGCCAGGCAGGAGCAGATGTATAGCTGCTACTGTGCCAGGTAACACATCACTGAGAAGAGGAGCAAATTTCCAGCACTTGCAGAACATCTTCTATCAGGTCTGCAACAGAGTTTCAAGTCTGGCACATCTTTGCATCGTTACTCTTGAAAATTTTGGCTTTTCTATTTAAATACATAAATAGTCCATAATAACCTACTTACAGTTCCCTGTGATCATTATTCTTTCCACTGAAAATTACGGCAACTGGAATCCTCAGCACCACAGCACATACTGTGCACACCCAGAAAGAAATCAAAATGTGTCATCATTGTTGATAGAAGGATAAATATAGTTGAAGTCAGACTAATATTTCCAAGATTACTCATTTCTACTTCAAAAGAGAAGCAAAGATCATGTGCAAAATGACAGCTACCCATCTGGGACTGGAAAAGTCACCATATGGATGCCTTTTGCTAATTATAGATAAATTTTTGATCTAAGGGATTTAAAAGTAGGGATCTGTCAGTTCAAAAATATACTTCCTCTCCTCCCTCATTCAGGCAATGCTTTGGTGCTGGTTAATCAATTAAGCAGAGCACTGGATCATACAGATTTGCTTCACATTTAAGAAGGCACTTTTCTCCCACTTCATGCAATATGGGAAGCCATTTGTAGCTCAGCCAAAGAACTATGTCCCAATGGGTCCTTTTCCCCCCAGCCCCCAGAGCAGAGTAGCGTCTATAATTTTTCAGCCCAGTGGCCCACACATTCAGAGGCCATGAGACTGCCTTCTATTACTGTTCTACATTTGATATCTCTACTTGAATTACAGCACATACTCCTGAAACCATCCTAAGTGGACTATAAGATGTTTCAATAACATAATTATCACCCAAGGTAAGTTATTCCAAGAGCAATTAATTTACATAAATTATTAAGTATGTATTCCTAACTTTGTGCAAGTTGCTTCTTATTAGACTGTAAAATTAAGTTTTTCTTGTATTTTGTCTGCTGAATTGACTGATTAATTCTCTATCAAATTAGTCAACTGCCTGCATTTACTTATAGACCGCATTGTTCTTCAGACTTTGCTTTGATACACTGTTAGGGTGAGTTTGTCCTTGGGACAAAAAAAGGGTTTCTCTAAACCTTCCAAATTCTGGCCTCCTTCTAGACTGCAAGCACTAGCTGATACTCCAATAGCAATTATATTGCTGCCAAATGCAGAGGCTGCAGAGTCTTTTCATGCCTGCTTAGCATTTTATAGCATTTACACATGGACTGCATCAGCCTTTTTGTCACTACAGTAGAAATTCACTTCTGCGTGTAAAGGTAGCTGATGTGAAGAAAACTGCATCCCTTATAACTGGGAGAAACAGGCTTTTCCATAAGACCAGTGAGAACAGTCACATGCTTACAATAAAGCCTTGTTATCCTCCCCTCTGCTCAGTTCACTGAAGGTTACACAGGGCACATGTGTTAGATGTTACCCCTCTGCCTCAGAGGTGTTAGGGATAGGGAAGAGCTAAACAAGTGCAATTAAGTTGAATTCAGGTCAGCTGTTGTGTATTCACTCCTCTCCAGAGGTGTTCCAGACAAATCATAGCATCCTCAACCACTCTCGCCACACAAACCCAGTATGAGTTCATGCCAGAGACATATTTTCACACTCTTCCTCTCCTGTCCCTGTAGAGTCTCACATCCTGTCGATAATTAAACCAAGCACCTGCCACCGGTATGCACAGAATTAGTCCCTGTACCTGCCCTTGACACAACTGTGTGCTTCCTGAAGATCACCAACATCCACCTTTGGCATGTAGGCATCAGTGAGACTGAAAAGCCAGATGGAAAGGGCAATTGCACCCAACCCATTTAGTTTCCTACCTAAAATATAGCAAACTTGCCTTGTGGAAGCCCCAGTTTTCTCAAGAGCTATTGCTCCCAGAAAAGCAGGCTGCCAGCAGCATCAGGTGCCTTCAACAAAAGCCTATATTCTAGCTTCTCCCACTAACTTCCCTCACAGCCCAAGGGGAAAACAAGGTACAAAGATATAATCACAAGCAATCAATTCCTTTTAATGACTTTTAATACAGGTGGCAATAATCTAGTACAATGACCATCCACTGAGTAATCTAATTCTCAACTTGAGCATTAGTTAAGTAATCCTTTATCCTGAATATCTTATCCTATCAAGGAACTAGCTTAACACAGCACTTGTTCCTACACCTCTAAAGCTACACCATTTAACCATTTACTCCAAGGAGTTGCTCTGTCCTCATCTTGGAAGCCGTATTTCCAATCACATTTCTAGGAATGACTTAGTAAGCTTATATTTTATCCATGCCATGAAAACTTTAACCACACATAAAAGCCTCTCACCTGCTACAGTGACAAAGGGAGTGTGGCCATTCCCATGCTGACCACAACATTCACACCGCTCCAGTCCCTGTTAGCTCTGAGTTTTCCTCATCTTATAGTAGAATTTTCCAGCCTTGCTTTCAAAGCAAAATCTTAGCACACAAAAGATTTAATCCTTCAGCTACCCCAAAGTTCCCACACTTTCCTAGAGAAAATGCAGGTAGTCAGCCTTCTAAGGATCATCTAAAGTTCAGCTTTAAACTCAATAAAGCACCCCATGGACAAGAACTTTAGTTCTCGTCATAAGAAAGGTAACACAAGGCACTACAATTCCACGCCAAGAAGAATGAATTATTTCATTCTATATTGACGTATTTGCTTTTGAACACAAACCGAACCTGCATCTGCTCCAGACACTCCCCTCACGCTGCCCGACAGCCGCCGGAGGTCACGGGCACCTCCTGCGCTCACACTGACCCCGCGGAAGGGCTCACCTCACCTCGCCTCACATGGCTCCCCTCGCCTGGAAAACATGGAGCAGTCCCTGCAGTGCCGCTCTCTTGTTAACACGAGTCCCAGGGTGGCAGCCCGCCGTGGTTCAGGGTTCCCAAAGTCACTCACGGCCAGCAGCAGCCGTCCCCGCACGCAGTGCCCCGGCAGCCACCGGCGAGCCCCGCAGCGCAGCCCACGGACACCTTTTCAAACCTTCTCCCGAGCCAGGCTCCTGTTTTCTGGGCTGACCCATTCCATGCCCTCGGGCAATCTCCCCTCCTGCCACTTCACCTCAACTGCTCTCAGGTGCACCCGGAGCCCCCTCACAGGGACCCGTCCCGCCTTCCCCACCTGCTCATCAGCATCATCCTCCTCACCTGTGGCTGCTAGCGGCTCACGTTGAACGCCCAAATTAAATTGAGGCCTCCCTCTTTGTACAAAGAGCTTCACAAAAAATCAAAAACAAAACTAGAAAAAAAAAACCAAAACACCAAAAAAATAAAAAAAAAAAAAAAGAAAAAAAAAAAGGAGGGGAGTGGATTCAGAAATTTTAACACTTCAACTTTCTAAGTTTCTAAATATGCAATTCTGAATTGGGTCTGGAAAACTTTGTGACGCAGAAAGGCCCAAGGAGTCACAGGCCTCACGACAATATCCTTAACTTCTATGATCAAAGAGTTGCCTAAAGGCAGCATGAACAAAAACATTCAGAATGTGCTCCTGAAAAACTTACCTTTTGTGAGATTCAATAGTTTACATGCTGCTGAAAGGCAGCATCTACTTCCACTTGAAGTTTGCAAGGCCACACTTGAAAGAATTTAAAGGTTTGTTTTGGCTTTTAAAAATCAGTGGCTGTGCCCTGTTGTGCTCAGGAGAGCACTAAGCTGGAAAAAGGGAGGCGAAGTCAAGTCCCTTGCTCATCTGAAGCAGTAATAGCAAAAACTCTCTTTTGTCACATTTCTCAAGAACAAACTATTTTCACAACTAACCTAGGCCTTTCTTTGCCCCTTCCATCCAAGCCCTACCTCTCTACAGCGAGAAACTGCTGATTTATGGGGCTGGAGAAAAGCAGAACTTAGCCCTAATGATGCAGAGCGTGTTCAAGGTCAGAGGGGATGGCGAAGCAGAAACTGCTTCAAACAGCTGAAACCTCTGTGTCCTCCACTCTGGGTTGTTGTTCTACTGGGCTAGATTTTTAAACCTGATAACAGCACAGTGGGATCATGCATTAAGAAATGACCTCCAAAAGGTACAAGCATTTTAGTAAAATATCTAATACTTTTGCCAGCTGGTGCATATTGGGAGCTGACTTGTAGGATGCTGATGTCCCACGTAGATGTTTCTCAGAGACATTTAATGTGTTCAAGCAGGTTCAGTTCTTTGCTGCTTTCACAGGCTTAGCTTGTTTAGGATGACTTCATTTGCATTTAGCTGAAGAAAAATTAGGACTGAGGAAAAAAATTCATGTAGCGTATCTACTAAAGAAAATAATTCTCCTAATTCCCCAATGCTGTTCATTGTCTTAAGAGAAAGTTGGGGAAGAAACAAGGAAATCCCTTAGTAGAATGAACAGCAAGAGAACCTATGTCTGCTGATAAAAACATTAATATCAATGGATTTAAGGGATTGGCACAATCAGGTTGTTCTATCTCATGAAAATATGAAGAACAGTGTGAATCATGACAATTTCAAGGAAAAGAAGACATATTTGAAAATGAATGAAAAGAAGATATGAAATGAACAAAGCATATGTTTATGCTTTCTTAAAAACAGCTTCAGGCCTTTTGTTAGTATCCCATGATAATACCAAGCATGAAACAACAGAAGAAAGTTTCTACATTTTAAATTTCCTTTAGAAGTGTATCTAAAAGTAGATGGAAATCCAGTGAGCACTGCTTGGGAGAAAACATATCCAAAGTTCTCTTCTACCAGAAGTGCTTGTAACACATTAGAAGGTTTGGTGGATTAAATGTAGATATTCCCCATGCAGGGAACAGGCAACTTAGGTCCTTTTCATAAAGTGCTAGCTTTCTAAATATACACAGCTATATCTAGGAGAACCAGATGTAAGGTAACGATCCATTCAGAGGGTTTAACAAATGGGTACTTCAGAACAAATGAACATTTGCGTTGTGGGGGCTGGTTTTGTGTGTTAAAAACCCACAAAATTTTATTCACAGAAAAATTATGCATTTTGATGTACTGCCCCAAACTAAAACAATTAATACCTACCCTAACAGCATGTCATACTGCAGAGTTAATGTTATTTTGCATATCTATGTCTAAGGCAAAAATTGTTTGTAAGCAACTACACACTGAAATTATGCAATCCTGAACAGAATGTTGGAATATCAACCCATATGAAAATCAGATTATGTTATCTGAAAATACTTTAATAAAAATCATTCATGAATTCATGGCAAGCTTTTCTGCCTTAGCAGACCAACTATTATCAAAATACAGAGGTATTTGTTTCTCTGCTCACTATAACTAAGATTTTGGTAAGTTTTACAAAAGGAATGCTTTTCTCTTTTCCTCTAATTGGACATTTCTTCTGTAGGCAATATTCTCAAGTTTTATGTTTATACTAAGTAAAAGAATTCTAATGTGACATCATAAATGTCTCATGTGCTTTGCAGACCTGTAAAGTCACAAAATGGAAAGTAATGTCCCTGTCTAAGAGTACTGGCTGAACAACAGGAATTACCTTCAGGCATTCTGACTCTTCACAGCAAAATCAAAACAAAAAATTGGGGCAAGCTGGCAGCCCAGCAGCCCATTCACACTCCGTGGGGACTGGCACTAATCAGGAAAAGGTGGCCCACGACCCATCCCTGGTGTCAGCCAACATAAGCACAGCTGCTGAGGAGGTGATAAAGTTGCCAAGGTGGCACTAAATTTGCCAAGTGCATCGACTGCAGCTGCCACAGGGAATATCAGCCAGGAAGTGTAAGGTGGTTGTAGGAGGGCTGGCATATGAAGGCTTCTCATTAATCTCTTAGAGATGAATGATGTCTTTGCTTCAATCTCACACAGGTCTTTAAGCAGCCAACTTCTCTTAGGTTTATTATGCAGAGTATAAGGACTACACTGAACTCAGAGAACTGCCACTGGAGATGCACTCCCTCTCTTCTCAGTGGAAGATGTCTTGATCTTCTCTAGCATAGCTACAGGACAGAGGAAATGTCACAGAGGGAACCTGCTTCTCCTATGCAGTAACTTAGAATTTTATAGTTTGAGTAAATATTCCCACCAGCTCTTTATATAAAAAACATATAAATGCTAGTCTCTGTAAGTACTGATTAAGCTTTTAAGAACTATGAGAGCTTTAATTGTGTATTTTGTGTGTGCAGATGTATTATCACAGCAACTAACAACAGCTTCAAACCATGACAGCGTACAACGATTTCTTTGACAGCTCCATGCCAGTGCAGCAGTCTCCATGCTGCCCAGAAGGACCACTTCTGGAGTAAGGTTCTGCCAGGGCTTAGCCATGAGATCAGAAACTCTTCCTGTTCATGCACCCATTAAAAAATGTTTGGATAGGTGTGTGTTCATTTATGGTCTTTGCTTACACCAAAGCTCATGACATTCGTAACAGGTGAACACAGTTACAATGTCCTTACAACAAGACATTTTGAAACAATCACTTGTGCTGCTTAGTATTGTACCAAGGAACTAAGAAATACTGGCCCTGAGTGTGCCAGGAGTTGACCCTTTCAGTTTTCTTTGTTGTTGTTTCCTATCATTGCTACTATTTTACAGAAATGGAAATGCAATTGCATCAGTAAGATTATGAAATCCTTAGAAATAATCATGCTTAAGTTTTTGGTAATACTTTAGATTTTAATAATTAAGACTTTAAAACCACACAAATCTAACTGTGGGTGTACTGGTGCTGTTTCCTGGGTAATTGTTGGAAGTGATATGTGCTCATGTAATGGAAACTTATCAGAATGCACAGTCTTGTGCAGCAGCAGCAGCTCCAGACTGTGGAACAATTTTTAGCCTGACTTGGCACTATTATACTATGAGATGTTACTCCATAGTAACACAGTAAAAACCCTGCTGTTTGACCTGGCATTTCTGTCCCTGCTGTGCATGGATTATGCCATGGAGAGATGCAGGTCTTGCCCCTTTGTTCACGTGTATAGACCAAGTGTGGATTTCTACAGGAAGCCAAGAGAAAGCTCAGCACACTTTTGCAGCTTCCTGGAGCCAAGGCTGTGGTTCAGAGGATCTGTTTTTTTGGCAATTCATTCAAAATACATTTCCAAACCCTTAATTTCATTGAGGGCAGTGAAATGTTAAGGCTGCCATTCAAACACACCTCATAGAACAGTCCCTATAAAATTATCTACTTTTTCCACATCTATATAATGTTTAACATCAGTGAGTTAAACCACAATTCCATTTTTTATAATAATTTTAGGAAAGCATTATTTATGGGCGTGCTTCTATGATGGTCTCAGAAAGGGAAGCCAAGGGCTGCTATTAAAAATGTAAAGCATGGTGACTGTGCTTTAATACACAATGCTTCAAGCTTCCCATGAAAATTTAATAATTTTTGATGTTTCAAAGAAACATCTGACTTAACAAGTGCTTGTGCCATTACTCACATGTATTTAAGTGTGTGACATTGTTGTCGTCTCTTCTTCCGTTTCCACCCTCTGGAGAACATAGCAGAGAGAACAGGAAAATTCTCCAAAAATGTTCTGCAGTCCCTAAAGGCTGAGGAAAAAACAAACACACACTTTAAGACATGAAGTCATGCAAGAAAAGTTGTACTTTAAACCTCCTTCTACCTCTTGCTGCTTCAGTTGTCACACAGCAGCCCAAGATCAGAAGCAAATGGGAGACAGAGCCTGAGCCAGGCCACAAGTGTGACTTAACAAAGCGGGTTTGAGCTCAAAAGTAGGCAAACTCCTCAGACCTAAATAATGTATAAAAAAGTCTCAACACCCCAGAAAATGATCAGGGAACCAAGAAGCAGGTAATAGGATTGCTCTGCACATTCTGACAGTAGCCTTTTCTTACAGGATGTAAGAAATGAGCTTTTCTAGCAGATGGAGAAAAAGAAGGAGCACAGTACATCCTCTTGTTAAGGAACCTTCTCCCAGAGAAGTAGTTTGACAGGTGGGTATAAGTTAACATAATTTACACATTTCTATAGCTTGGATAAGTGTAGGCTATTAGTGCAGGCTGATGTAACCTATGTGACAAGAGGCTGCAGACTGAGAAAAGATGAAAGAAGATTGAAGATGAAAGACCTACAGTATATGATGTGCAATTGACACCATTATTTCTATCACCTCTGTGCCCCAGCTCTTATAGATTAGGAGTGAAACATGACCTGCATATAAGTATGAATATATTGAAAGAGCCATAGGCAGGAACCAGAGGAGTACTGAAATTGGACAAGTATCTGAAGGACACTTCAAAGAGTTTTACCCTACCTAAAGAAGAAAATTTGGTATTTTTCTGCCTGATATTTTTCCTCTTATGGTGCATTTGCACTATAATGAAGAACTATTTCACCTTCCTTCTGTGCACTCACTTTATGAGGAACAAAAGCAGCAAATCTGAAAGATCAACTACTATATCTTGAGGATTATTACTCATCATAAATAAAGTGAAATTTTCATCCCAATATCCATCAAAGATCTTTACAACATGTTATTTTATTTTCCAGTTTTCTTAGAATGGTTGAATCATTCCACTGGCCTGACTGGCTTTTTTATTCATTACCTTGATAAATGGTGCTTATCCCCTCTGCACTCCCCTCTCCTCTTGACTCCTTAGACCTGGCTCTGCTGGGAGCTCTTCCTTTCTCAAACAAAGCTCCAGTGGTGTGTGTAGCTGTATAATACCTTCCTTGTTTCTAAATATTTTTAAAGATCTCCAGGATCTTTTCACTGAGCAGCTTAGGCACTCACTCACAGAAACAAATCAGAGCACACATCTTCCGCCTCTACAGGAATCACTAAGCTATAGCTTTTGAAAATATTAATTTGTTTTGAGGAACACTTTCAAAAACTTTTTCCTTTGCTTGTTCTGATTTTTTTTTTCTCTGAATGCTACAATATTTAAAGGATGTTAAAACTTTTATAACAGTTGGTGTCTCATATCAAGGCAAAAATAATATACTTTCAGCTGTCTTGCTTTGCATGAAGATTTTAACGAAGCTTTATTTTCTGCAAACAATAATTGACAACTCAAGACAAAATCACTGTGTGATTTTTTTTCCCAAAGAGTAAACAGGCTTTTTTCTTTTGTTTTGTCATTCTTTTTTCTATCAGTATGTTTTGTCCTTCTCACTTGGGTAGCCTGCAAAGCTATGATTTTACATTCCACCATGTATGTACCAAGAAACCCACAGCTGAAATCAATGAAGTAATTCAGTTTGGAAAGGATCTCTGGAAGTTATCCCATCCAACGCCTCTCACACCAAGGAGAACTCTAAAGTTAGATCAAGTTGTTCAGGGCCTTGTTTGATTATCTCCCTGGAAGGAGATGCCACAGCATCTCTGGGCATCTTGTGCCAGTGCTGGACTGCCCTCACCATGAAAAATCCTTCCCATTTCAACTGCTTGGAATTGTCCTTTGTGCATCTTGCCTCTGTTGGCTTTATTCCTTTTGCTGTGCATCTCGAGAAGACTCTGGCTCTGCCTTTGCTATTCCCTCCCATTAGGAAATTGAAGCAGCAATTAGATGTCCTCCTCCCTGAGGAGGACTGAGCATGAGCAGGTCTCACCCTCCTGGTACACCATCCTCCAGCTCCCTTATCACCTCCACCCTCTTGGCCAGAGTGGCTCCAGTATCTCAACATCTGTCTTGTACTGCAAGTCAAAAAGGACTCGTACTCCAGATGAGAGTGAAATTTAGTTTTGCCTGTTTCTTATTATTCAGCTGTATTTAGCAGTAAGCAGGTAGATAATTTGCAGTTTTCCCTCAGTATCTGCAAGCCACAAGGAATTCTTCCCAGTTCTGTGGCTGGATAGTTTTCAGGGAAAGGCCTCAAACAAGATGAGTTGCTCATGTCTTTGGAGTAAGAGTAGCAGTAGTTTTCTGCAACTATCCCAAGAAACAAATAATAATCTTCTTCCCTAGTCCAAATCTATCAAAAGTAGCAAATGTAAAGCAGTATATGTTATTTCAGAAAAACATGAAGGAAAATAACCCCGTCTCTGAAGATGACATACTGATCTACCCTTTGTCTCTGTTTCTACCAGAAGTTAAAGGGGCCTTGCAGCAAATCTATTTCCACAGCAGGCATTCCATCAAACTTGTGCATGACTCATCTGAAGGTGCTTGTAAGGATCACCAAATACTACTCTGGCTCAGACCTGAGAGGACACCCCTAGTTAGTATTCTGTTTATAAACCCTTTTTTGAGTACAGATTGATTTTAAAGAAATGAGAAAAAGGCCAGATGAAAAATAGCAATGATTTCGAGCCTGATCAATTGAAAGTAAAGCTTGAAAAATTCTTTTACCAGTCTGTTCACATATTTGTTGTCTGAAACAGCTCTCAAAGGGAAGGGTCAAATAAATAACTTTCTACCATAGATTCAGGATTCCTATACAGAAAATAATTAATACAAGAAACAGGGACAGAAATGTTGGTCACAAAGGGTCAAATATATCCCTGTTCTAATGCTAGTGGAACTGTAACCTTGAATTAGATCCACAGACCACAAACTTGTACAGATATTTCAGTAATAATTCGATAGAAGATTTCATGAAAGAATAGTTTTTCAGTAAACATCAAGTGCAAGTGGTAACAACAGGGTTCAAACTGCCTCGAAGGATCTTCTGCAAAATAAATAAAACTATGTTAAGCCCCTGCTCAGAGTATATTCCCATATCTAGCTTCAGGAAATGAAAATCAAACTTCTTTGTTTAGTCTGTTAAGTAGCTTTTCCTACTTGCAAATTCTCAGGAGCTTTCGTTACATGGATCTGTCTTCTCCTCTGGAAGCAAACGTGCAAAACAATTCCATGAGCATGGCCCGGATTAGATGATCTGGTGTTCTCTAGTGCCTTCAGCTCCAAGAACTAAATGTTCAATGTTCTCTTCTCCAGAATATATTCACAAACAATTCCCCTGAGCTTGGAATTCCTTGCTAATTACACCAATGATATCCATTCCTGCTCTCCTATCATCTAGTTCTGTGATTCACCTCTATTACTCCTACAGCCAGTCTTTGCTGAAGACTGCTACCCTCCTGATCTAATCCAGGCACCATCCCCTCCTTCCCCTGGAGTCCAAATCACCATAATCTTTATTTCAGAAAGTAAGAAGTCTGATGGGGGGGAAAAAAGCAGATCCCTGCAACAGAATTGTAGGCTGCCAAATATCTGCCAGAATGCAGGGATTGTGTTCCACTAGACACAGGTGTGAGGGCAAGGTGACCCAATTGCTCCAGGGAATATTTTACCCAGTTGCTAGGGCTCTCATAGGTGCAGTCACAACCTCAACCATTTATATAATCCAAACACAGCCCTTCCACCCAAATAATGTTATCGTGTGGAACACTAACAGGAGAGTATCATCTGTCCTAGGGGTGAAATGAAGCAAGTATGAAGTTCATGCCACACACTCTGGCTGATTTATACCTCTGATCTGGACCATGGCTCTTGGTCTGGGTAACCAATCTGCAGCAATGTATTGATGATCACCTGATAAAGCTGTAGCTCAACTCTTCAGAGAGATGTGGTGATAATTTTGTGATGCCCTTGCAATAGGCAAGTGTGACTCTGTAACTATGGCAAGCTGTTAGGACACAGTGCCTTTCAGAAGGGCACTGCTGATATCTAGGCTGGTATATTTAAGAACAAGACTGACTGCAGGCTATTTATAAGTACTCCTGCTTGTGCACACTAAAACTGAGAGTTTAAACTAAGAAAATGCTCTGACATCATGTAATTTGTTTTTCCTTCAACAGAAGATTGACCAACCCCTCTGAAATTCTCAGTAACAAGGCAGAGGGAAAAGCAAAACAAAACACAGTAGTGCAAAAATTTACCTAAAAGAAAATTTCAATTTTTTGAACTTGCTTTCTGTCTTAGAGAGATTTTAAGATGAGCAATTTTTTTTCCTGATTAACAGATTCCTTAATAGATAAAATCTTTTAATATATTAGATGGTGGGAAATGGTCTGGCAATAGTTCCTTTTTATCCTGACTTGACGCTTTATTTATTAGTGATGCACTAAAGTGACAGTTGTCTTAAAAATCTCTATTGCAGGAGAAGACTTAGAAGTACAAAAGTTTTTTTTCACACAGCAAAAATAAACTCAAGCACAAAAGAGTGAGGGAAAATGCACAAGATTTTCCAACTAGAACATCAGAGAGATCTTTGAGAAAAGAAGAAAAAAATTGAAGAGCAATAGCTAAAAATTCCTCTGACAGGTGGAACTTTCTTGAGTTAAGATTCAAGTAACCTTGGTCTTGTGATATTTAATCTCCCTGGGTGTTCTGTATTTTTTTATCTTTCTTGCCCCCAACTTTGCAGGAAACCTGTATGGCCTGATGTTGGCTCCAGAACATGCAGCAGTATGTAACAGTTTAATACTATGATAATAGTTCTTTTATTGTGCTGTGGAAAAGGTGTTTATTAGAAGTTGCCACAAGCTGAGTGGCATGGTTTGGAGGCAGGCAGAAGGAAAAAGTATCCTAAAAAGAACAGTGGACATCTCAGTGGAGTTGGACCAGTAATGACAAGATCAGCCACTTACCAAACTGCTTTCACCAATTACTGCTGGTTTTGGTCATTGTAGTTTAATTTTTATAGTGGAAAAAACTATTTATGAATTAGACCATCAGGCTGACTGTGGTTTTCAAAGCACACTACTGCAGCCCAAGATTGCTTACTAAACTGTTAAAAGCACTGATAGAACGTTTCAGTCCTTACTAGATTTGGAACACTGTTGTTATCATTTGCAGCATTCTAAAATAAAAACAAGAGGTGTTCTACAGACAGCCTGTCAGTAGGGGCTGAGTGATTCAAATAATATGAAGTTTCCATCTTAAACATGCTTCTAAAATACTGGATGAAGTCTTAATCCCAGTGTTACCAGGCAACATGTTTACAAAATCAAATGTGATTTTTACTCTCTGTGAATGTTGTGAATATTCTGAACTCCAGTTTGTCTCTCTCTTCCATTATTTGCTCACTGTAATTACACTCTTATGTTTGTGCTCCACACAGTTTAACAAGTTTATTTCTGTCAGAGCTACCTTCAGTACAAACTTGAATCTACAGTGAGAATTAAAACATTTGAATAAACATCTTCCTGGAAAGACTGGCTGATAAATTAGCCCACTGATCCCATTTGGTGCCAAGACCAACAGCTTAAAAAGAAGCCCAATCACATCACATTTTTATAAAGGTAGAGCCCCCAGTCTAAAGAAAGGCAAAACCCATCTGGCCTAGTTGATGTGCACACACTGCATAAAAAAAGAACCTAGGCTCTCTTATACAAGGCCTTTTTTTTTTTTTTTTAATACCCTTTACAGATGATGGATGAGTAGAAGAGGAGGTTATATGTGTTTCCCACAACAATACAAAACATTGATGAAAATTCTAGAGACTGAATGCAGACAATGCCCTCATCTTCGGAGCTGGGTAAACACTGTACTTTAATTTTTATTTCTTTTTTTTTTTTTTTTTTTTCCTGAAAAGACCTTGTGTATGCCAACCAAACCTACAGTTTTTCTTAACCAAACTTGTTTCCATTTTTTTCAAAGTATTTCAAACTTGTTTCCATTATTTTCAAAGTATTAATTGAAATAAAGAGTTACACTGTTGCACAATTTTTCTCCAGCCTACAAAGAAATAAGCATCAGGTTTTCCCCAGTTTTAATCTACTGCCTTAGTCACAAGACTGGTCTTTATCTCTTATTCAATAACCACTCGTATCTCTAATTTTACTTAGGCCTGGCATACCAGTATGCCTGATTTGGCATATTTTTAAGAAGAATCTTCCCTTTAAATGTGATTTTAAAGGAAAATCAGTCAACCCTGCATGTATGTAATGCTAACAGCTTTTGTGGTTCTCTTTGAGAATGTATCAGACTGGAATAGTCCATGTAATATTCACTCTTTGTTCCCATTGTTCCTTTCAAACATGTCATGTGAGTGAGAATGGTTTATTATTGATGCTGGCCCATTAAGGAGTCTGTTTGAAGCTTCCACTGACAGAGGTATATTGAGGCCATGGAAAGAATGGCAAGAGACCCATTTTCCTGTATTTGAGCTGCAGACAGCATGCATTTTCTAAGCATCAGACAATAAACCATCAGACCTCTGTGCTTTGCTTTCCCAAACCTGCAGTCAGTGTGTGAAAAAGAAGAAGTGATGCTTAGTTAATAATGAAGGCTTAAGCCACCAGTCAGAAGACAGAATGACTACAGTGCAATATAATTTTTAATCACCTGGGGAGGTTAATCATTTGTGCATCTGCTCTTGTCCATGGAAACTTCACAGCATCCTATGCCTGAATAGCATTTTTGCTGCCAAATCCACCTCAGTGTACTTACCTTAATTTTTATTGAAGGTAATGGAAGTACAACAGATACAAGTTGACACATCATTTTTTCCTTCTATTTTAGTCATTAATGTATATTTTAAAGCTCTAGGCTGAAATATGGGACTTCTGTTTACTTCTAAGGGTCATGGACCTCTGCCATTTAAAGAACCAAATTGTGAAATTCAGACAGATTGAACTGGAATTCCATTCGGCTGCGCTAAATTTATTTTCACAAAAAACACTGACAATCTTTCCTCTTTTTTTTTTCTGTTGCTGTCAATTTAACCACACAACCTAGGTGCTTAGAAAACAAAGAACAACCAAAAATATCTCACTTCTTTAAAAAAAAAAATTAATAGCCTATTTTCAAAGCATAGAAATCACAGAAAAAATTACAGATGTCTCATCTGTTTTATGCTTAAGTGAAAATCAAGAAGGTTGTTGCTATTATAACTTTATATTTTAACTATGAAACAAAAGTGAGTAGGCTTTAAAAAAACTGCCTGAGTTATGAGTCTGTGAATTTCCTGCTGAGCCCAGGCAGTAATATTTTCTAATGTGTGTGTCTGTATCAATATAATGACAGCACCATGCTTCAGATCAACTGGATACTAATTACAGATTTACCTGATAGCCTGGAATGGCTCCCAAGGAGCTGCTGCACTCTACTTAGCAAGTGAGTTATTCTCCTAAAAACTGCATAAGGATTTTTAATGTTAAATAATCTCATCTGGATACCATTTGGTAATACACCTTCTTTAACCAAAAGTTTTGAGGAGGTTCAGCTGCCTCTGCAAAGAGGTGGCAGGGCCCTGGCAGAGCCTCAGAGCTCCAGACATTGGGTTTACCTTGAATACATGATGTCTATTTGCATAGAGAGATTACAGCATATGAGGTAGCTCCTCTTATGTCTGTTTTAACACTGAGAAAAGCAAGAATTCTCCATTTCATGCACGATGAGAAATAGGACTCATCCATTAAAATTATGAAACAGATTATTCAATAAAAAAAGAAAAAGAAAAAAAAACAGAAAAAAAAAGAACGCATTCTTCAAACAACACAGGATTAAATTGTGGGCCTCATGACCACGAGAAGTTGCAGAAGTGAAAGGAACAATTAGGTTCAAAACAGATGAGCACAGGGAATGCAGCTAACACACCTTTAATGGGGTTCAGATCCGACCTTACAGGCAAGAGTGATCTAAAGCTCTCAGTTTTTTGCAAGGAAGAAGATGGGTTGGTGGAATAATTGTCCTACATACTCTTGGTGCTCTCCATCCATCTCTGAGCTGCCTGGAGAGCCCGGGCTGGGGCAGAGCCCCCGGAGCTGTGCTCCCCCTGCCCGGCAGAGGTGGAGCTGTCACTGCACGGCATCAGAGCAGCAGGGTAGGAGCTGCACTCACTGTTTACACAAGCTTGAAAAGCCTTCGAGAATCACTAAAAAAGACAATTTTTAATGAGCACTCTCTGAAGAGGTGATTAATTTGTTCATGAACTGTTACTAAAAATGTAATCAGTGAAGTGTAAAAAAGGTTTTATACTCAATGTAATTGCTTGCCTATAATGTAACAGTAATAATGAAAACACCTACAGTAAAGGCTTGTTAACTCAGTGTAGGATACATGATCCTGTTTGCAGTTTAAAGCACAAGAACTAGGCACTTGCTTAGGCTCAGTGCATCTTTTGCATTCAAAAGCACAGTAGCTTAATCAATTGTTCCCATTCCTTCTGGAAAATCAACACTTACAGTTCCTCTTATGAATCATCAATCTCCTTGTCTATCATTTAAAACAAATATGTTTTGCTGCTCTTCTATTGTTCCTGTCTTTCAGGTGTTCACTTCTGGATAATAAAATGCACATTACTAATGACAATGAGTAGTTTCATAATTTCTGGCATATGTACCCTGGGAAAAGAAAGGAAAATTACACTTACACCAAAACAAATAATAATGTGATATAAAATATACTACAGTTTATAAATGCCGTGTTCAGATTATGTTGTAGACAAATTCTTGTAATTTTCCTAGGCTGTACAAGACCTTGCTCCACAGACAAAACTGATATTCCTTTTTAAATAATTTACATTGCATCCTACATAGTAGCAAAAGCCATTGTGCTCTTCTGGATCTGAATTAAAATCACCAGATACAGGGAGAAGAAAATATGAGAGCAACTGAAAAATTCTTAAAATGTGAAAAAAATTTCATAAGTATATAGTACTTCTCGCTTTTTACAAAATAGGTTGTTTCCTGGTATGTTACTCAGGGAAAAAAAAATACAGTTGGCTAATGGTCTATAACTCATCCCTATAAATCAGATTCAAAATGCTGAAGATGGTCCTGTGCCTCCACGTGGAGATTTATTCAACAGAATTAATGTGAAAATGAGGTAGCATTCCACATAGTAAGGTCTGCTCACTCATTTCTCCAGATCCTTCTGGGATCTGCCACAGTGATTTTTCACTTTTGTTTTAAAAATGCAGAGTAGAATGTGCTAATAAACATGTGATAGTGAAGTCAGTCCAATCAGGTCACAAATGAGACCATCTTTGAATGGAGAAAGGAAAGGCAAGAAATAGCCATTGCTGCTAGGAAGAATTCCCAAGGAGTATAGAGTAAATCTAAAAGATCCAGTGGGAATTAAGATTTATCAAGTCATAATCACTTCCCCTGTGGCAAGAATGACAGTTCTACATAGTAATTTTCTTAGAAGTCTGTATTTTGTACTTATCTTCTGGCTTGCTACTTGTTTTGTAGGGAATAGGTCTGTAGTTTGCTAAGATTTCAAGGTTCGGATCTTTCTAATTTTCTCACAAATAATCACATCAAAAATAGCTCAAGAAATTATTAATAGGAATCTCTTATTGCTGACTTTATCTAATTACTGCAAATGGTTTACACCCAGATATCCACACATGCGCAGAAAAGCCTTACACCTCCCCTCAGAAAAAAATAAAATTACAGTAACTCCTGCAGACAGATTGAACATAATAGGATTATCTTTTCAATCTATTCACTGAGTGCCTCCATGCAGGCTCTTTCAAATCAATAGCTATACTTACAAAAGAACTGGAAAATGCATTGTAATTAAGAAAAAGAAAAATACCTTAAAAAACTATGCTTTTGAACTTTATTTTCAGTAAACAGTCTTCCCTTATTCTAGAAAAAAAAAAAGAACACATTATATTTTAATGCTACAAAAGCTTAAAAAATGGGATTTTCTAAGGAATCCAAGGAGGCCAGGCACCTACTCCCTCAAGCTCTTTTGAAAATTGTAGCATTTATCTTCAGAAGTGCTTCAGTGCCAGCTGGAGAGAGGCTGGCTGAGAGGATCCCATCAGGATTTCACAACCCCGAAGTCATGTAAATTGTATCACCCTCTTGACTCGCTGGAGCTTTTTAGCGACAGAGAACCATTTCTGCCGCGGCAGAAGGCGCAGCCCAGCATGCCCTGAGCGATGGGGGCGAGGAAAGCCCGTTCTGAGCCTGGCCAGGGAGGCACAGGGGAGGCCCCGAGTGCCCGGGGCTGCTCCCTGCGGGCACCGCCGAGGGTGCGGCCCGGCGGCACGGCCGAGGCTGGCCCGGAGCCCCGCGCTGCTCCCCGCCCGGCCCGCACCGAGCCCCGCGTGTCGCCGCATTTCTCTTCACAGAGAAAAGCAAGGCACAATTCTTCCCAAGAATATTTCTGGGTTTCACATTCTCTGAACCTCAGAGAAAGGAAAAACAATTCTTATCATTTGCTGTGCCTGTGCAAAAGTAGAATGCAGTATGGAGACTGTTTACCCAGAGTGACGGTGTTTTGTTTCCTTGGCCTGTCAGGGCCAGGGGTGTGTGTGTGTGTGTGTGTGTGTGTGTGTGTGTGTGTGTCAGGATTGTCACTGACAGCCACGAGATTCTGTACAGTGTGAGCAGAGTTGAGTGCTTGGCAGATTCATTTTAGATGTAATGTAATATAGTATAGACTAATATAGTGTAATAAAGTAATTAATTAGCCTTCTGATAAGATGGAGTCAGATGCATCATTCTCTCCCCCTCATTAGGGGCAAAAATATCATCGATACCCGCAGGGAAACTGAGAAGAGAAAACCTGAGAAGGGCCCTGTGCTGGCTTCTGCCAAGCTGAGAGGATTCACCACGAGGCTCAGCCATGAACTCCTGGGTCCCGAAACCAGACAGCAGCGAGGACAAGCCTCAACCCCTGCCAGCCTGGGCATCCCTGCTGGGAAGGGCACTCGGAGACACTGGGTTCTGTGTGAGTGGCAGCTGCTGGACACTGATAGAGGGGCTGAGGAAGCTGGAGACAAGGCAGTCTAACTTGTTATTGCACCTTTCAATGTTAATACTGTGTTAACAGAAAATAGGGCTGAGGCTGGGACTTTCAGACAACTCACAGTTGTTTAGTACTGCTGGGGAAAAACCAAGCATGTTGGTTCACATCTGCTGAAAGATGGGAAGCACAAATGAAGGCAGCAGCCCAGACACCTGTGAGGGAAAACAAGCAAGAGAAAAATCATAAACTATGACCTCTGAGAGCCTCTTCTGCCTAAGTCTTACTCCTAGTGATAAGCTGACTGCAGATCTTCTGAGAGCATTCCTACTGCACCAGATGTCAGAAGTCAATGTTCTGGTTTTTCCTTAGAAATTTGAACCAAATACATTAGACAGAACCTTCTGCTTAGTCACAATCTCATCATTAGTGAATGGACTCAGGCTTTTAAAAATTGTAGTTTAAAAGAGGCACAGTAAATGCTATTAATACAGTTTTGTTAAATAAGTGGAGATGTGTGAAACCTCTGACTAATTAAAATTGATTCTTGAACAGAAATGTGATATGTTTTTAAAGGTTTATGAACACTAATTAAATTTGTTTTTATAGATCAGAAGTCACCAGCTGTTCATCTCAAAGTCTGGGTATCTTTGTTCAGTGTCTGTATGGACAGAAAAATGAATTTTTCAACACATGAGTTATATTTTAGCATTAAAGAAAATGGCTAAATGGTACATAATACAGTATAGAACTATATACACTGAAGTGTATTGGGCACGTATCTCAAAAGGTAAGAGTACTAATTGATCCTATATTTAAGGTCTGATCCTTCTGCAAAACAGGCTGCATTCAATCCCCAAAGAAACACATTCAATAAACAATTATATACTATTGCATCCTGGAAACAGACAAGCCAAGCACAGAGAGCTCCTTTCATGCATCAGTTTTGATTGTCCTACTTTGCTCTGTCAGGAACAGCAGTGAAAGCTTAAGTGTTCAAGCTTTTTGACATTGCAGCAAACTAAATAAAGCCTAGTTGCACATTTTGGAATTTATTTTATCCCACGTCTAAAATACAAACAATATAGGGAGTTTTCATTGCTTTCAAACAACAGCAGCCACTGGAGACTGTTTCTGGAGCTCATGTTTTCCTCACATAAGGATTGTCACTAGATGAGTAGCAAAAGCATGTTTGATAGCCAGCTTCAGGAGCCAGGCTGGCCAACACAATTATTGCACATTCTGTCAGCACATTTCCTCCCTTCAGCTTTACTTCTACAATCTTTTTCAATATTGTTAAAATGAGCAATCATCATGATTCACACTCCCAAAAAAGGCAGAAACCAACAATTCCCAATGGCTATAAATTATTAATGCAATTGTGCCAATCACACAGAGCTTAGTGCTTTTAAAAATGGAATGAGATTATCTGCTCAGTTATTTTCAATCAGATTCATCTCTTATTAAGGGGCATTATGCATATGGCTTGCTTTCAGAAAGCCATCTCCTTCAAAGATTGTTGCACAGTCATTTCTTGTGAAATACTATGCAAGCTCTATATTAGATACCAAATCAATTTTTTGTTTCAGGAAATAATTATATGTAATGGGTATTTTACTTTGTAGATAGACTGATTCTTTCCAATGTGAAAGTCTGTTCTGTTCTCAGTTGTTATTCCCATTCAAATCATCCCTGCTTTGAGTTGGCCCTCACTGATTTACCCCAATCTAGCATAAATATAGGCAGAACTGGAGGCTGTGGCAAATCATTTTTTGCTGCAATAGCTTTAACAGGCTGTAATAGAAAAGTTTGTAAGCCTTACTGTACAATGTATCTGTTAAAACAGCTGGGGCACACAGCTGTCTCAAAAAATAAAAGCTAGAAAATCTTCCTCTCTGGTATACAAAAATCTAAAAAAATATTATAGAGCAGAGAGCAGTAGAGATTGAAAGGATGTAAGTGTCAAGGTCAGTTTTGGGGAATCCACAGGGTTGTCTTTCCTTGTGAAGTCTCTCTGCTTCAATGTTTGTTAGATTTTGGACTGTGTTGCCAGGGCCTGCACTGGAGGCCATCTGGAACAGCCTAAATGAACTGGAGACACAGGATGCTTTTATATTTACTGTTGCATTTTGTAAGAGGATTGAAAATTTGTCTTTGTGCTCCCAACTCCCTATGACTTATTCAAATTATCCCAACAACATGCCATGGAGCCTGGCAAGACACCAAAGAAACTGGAACCAAATTCAGTGATGCCTCAAGCTTCAGGAGCAGGGGTATTCCCTTGGGAATGACTGGCCAGCAAGGTGGAATGTGACCTGCACTAAATGAAGATAGTTTGAGAGCTGAAATACTGAAATCACAAGGATAAAGAGTCTCAGAGCACATAAGCATGTTCATTTAAAGGAACTTAAATATGCTGAGTCAACAAAAACATCAGTGGCAGACTCTTAGCACATGCTTAACTGCCCTACTTAATCCAGGCCAAGAAGAAGCTCTCAGTTTCTAAGACCCTTGCTTTTTGCTGCAAGCATTACAATATTTTATCTTCTGTATTGGTGAGAAAGAGATCTTTAAAGCACTGAGCTGTCAAAATGCTGCATCAGGATTCTGCTATATTATTTTACATATTTCAGCTCTGTAACTGGAGTACTGGCAATCCTTGGGTTGAACACACCTTCCACAATATGGGGAACTGTCTGGTTCTCACGGTCATATGCCAGGGTGCCATTTAACAACATGAATTCCCATCTGTGAATCTGCTTCCTGCCATTTGCCTTGTACTTCATTTTTCCCATCCAGAAGTCTGGCAGTAGTTTCTCTCTATTATTCTGATAAGAGTGTGGGTCAAACTCATTCCACTGTGAATGTGCATTTGTGCTTGCAGAGAGTGAGTGATTGATTGGTATCAGGCAGAAGTGACATCTCCTGTTACATTTCTGGCATGTTATTCTGTGGTTAATCAGTGCTACTGAGTGTCAGTCAAACCTACCAGATGTGACTCTAATGGATAGCTGCTGGTTGCCTGATGTCTATTTTGTCGCTGATGTGACTGGAGTGCTCCTAAAAGTTATTAAAAAAAAAAAAGGGGGGGGGAAAAGGAGAACATAGCTTAGCAACTATGAGGAAGCTGTATTTAGAAAGTAGCTGTATTTGTAAACCTCTTTTAAATATTCAGTCAGCTGATTTTTTCAATATTAATTAATCACAGGGCGATCCACCCTTGTTTGATCAGGAAAGATTCACGCAAAAGAGTACTTGGGATTTTCTGGTGTGTCTAGTGGGTGGTAAAAGATTGTTACTCTTAATTTAGTTATTGAAATTCTTAGTGGTTCTGGAACACATGCATTACGAATAGCCTTCACCAAAAACACCACAGAAACTTCTATTATGACAATGCCTGTTAGGCTGAAGCAGAGTCCCATTGAAGTAAACTGTCATGAAGACAGAAAGGAAGTTTGTTCTCTCCCTGAAGAAGCTTAAAAATCAATCATAGTGAAAAACTGAAATTGTTTGTTTGTAATTATTTGTAATTATTTTAATTACAAACCACAAATCCATCCAGCTTTAGACACAGTATGAATCAAAGACTGAAACTTGAAATACTCAAGACTCTTTTTCCATTCTGGTTTATACCTGAGACTGGCTCTAGAATTATCAGTTATTTGACACTGGCACAAGCAGCCCACTGGAACTTACAGCTCATATTTCTGACTTAGATTAACCAAATTACAGATATTTAACTATAGGTATAGTTATTCAAGTACCATCTTTAGCAATTGCTCATCCAATTCCACTGGATGGAGGCTTTGTTTATGGATCCAGACAGAGCTGGTACAAATATTTTAACAAAAGGCCAATTATTTCATTGTTGTTTAAGACTGTGTTGAGTTTTACTTACGTGTACACAAACTTTTATTGTGTATTTGCCAAGACTTTTATGAGTAGGTAAATCTGCTGTCTGGATGTATTAATTTTTCTCCTCATCTTTTAGCTTCAAGAATATTATTTCTTTCAGCAGATTATGGATTCAGAAAGCTTGACTGGCATTTGAAAATAAAAGTAAAACATGTAACACAGCCAAACTCTGCTTATCTTCTTCAGTTTTACCAGAATCAACAAGGTCAGAGAAGGAAGTGCTTGGTAGAGACTAGAACAGAGAAGGGGAATGACTTACATGTCCTGAGGCCTGTCAGAAAGCAAATTTCAAAACTACCTCCACATCTGAGATTTCTAAACTGTGAAAAACTTCTTTGGAATATATAAATCTCAAAGTTCAGGGTAAACGGGAGGTGGACCTCATTCACAAATTGCGGCAAATCACTGATTTTTGCTTTCTGGCTTCATTTTATTTTCAGCCCTGAATTTTAATATGGTATAATTGATAAATTATAGTTTCTGAGAACTTGGACCTAAAATTTAATTTTCTTGAAAATTCCAGGGTAAGTTCTTGTCCTAATGCAAATCTTTATCTGCTGATGGCTGACGAAATTTATCGTCAAAAGTATTCCCAATCCAGAGATCAAAAAAGTGCACATGATGTCTAATGGAGAGCTTCAGAAAGGCAGTTTTTCTAAGGAACAACATCAAGGAATTTGTAATTTATTTTTTAAGCAAACTGTAATTTAAATAAAGCATGAATTATAAACCTTGCAATGAGAACGGAGATGGTAATTGTGCTTCATTTTGGTCTCGCAGCGAACATGACCCTTTCTCTTCTGATGTCTTAGAAAATATTGATATAGATTTAATGTAAAGCACAAATTGACCTTAATTCATGGACCTAAAACATTTATATGCCTTTGTTGCTTTTAATTTTCAGTGAAAATGACATGGTATCTTAAACACACCCCCAAACTGCATTGTGGTGGTTTTACATTTCATTACTAGGGCAAGACCAAGATCATACTCATTAGTTCTAAAGCTAGTGTTCTATTGAATAAAACAGAAAGGAAGTTGGAGGTTTGGCCCTTTTCTGATGGGTCCTGATGGGCTTTTCACATTACCCATAAATCATGTAAAAATAATATGTTAAAGAAGAATTCTGAAGAAGAAAATTTAACCTTACCACCGTCATATCTCCCTGCAGCTGAATTAATAATACTGAGACATGTAGCGAAACTATGAATTATTCTAAGGACTCTGAATTCTGCAGATATTATGTTTTACATCTTTGTACTTAATATATGGAAATGTATGCATGTGTCTCTCCACAACTTTACACAATCCAGTCCACAGTTCTTTGCATGTGACTTCCTTGCACCATAAACAGACTATTCACTATGAGCTGCAGCTTCAATAATTCCTTGTAAGCAAGTAGAGTACACAAAGACGGCCGGGAGGACACCAGATGTGGATAACATTGATAACATCAAGAGAAAGGATCTATCCAGATGTGATTTTAGAAAATAGAGCAATTTAGCATTAGGGATATTTATAGTATTGAAGCACAGAAGAAACATGAAGCTAAACTTAGAAAGTCAAAAGGACCAATCAAGAAGAGATAAAGGAAATGTGGTTATAACTGAGTCTCTCACAAATGCAATGATCACCTCGATGATGTGCATTGCAATCCTCTCTTGTCCGTGCTAGAAATATGGAACACTGAACAGGAGAATTTTAAATTGCATAAACCTCTATAAAGGGGCTAAAAAACCCATCACAAGGCTGGCTTCATCCCATTAGGAATTGAGGGAAACCATGCTTCCACTCTGTTTATCAATTCACCTGTCCCTGCCTATGCTGCAGCAGCACTTCTACAGAACTTAATTAACTGGTACCTATAAAGTACTGCAAAGTTAATATTAAAGTGGCTAAGCAAGTACAAACCCTTACTGGTTTTAATATGGAGACTTGTTCTTTGGAAAGGGATTCAGTTTTACTGCATACATATGAATGGGTTAGGCCCCTAAAAAAGAAGTGAAGAAAAAACAAAGAGAAGCAAATCCCAAATTATAAATTGTGGCCTCTCTCAATTTAAAGGTATGAGGAAAAAATAGCTGAGAAGATGAAGCATAAAAAAAGAGTAGTAACCTTTTTGTACTGTAGGTAATACTTCTTGTGTGCAACTAAAACACAAAACAGAAAAATAGCAAATTCTAGAAAACAAATACAAAGTATTTGTTGCAAGTGTTTGTCTATCAAACCAATTTCCTTCACATCAGTGTTTGGAAACCTTTGTTATGCTCCTAGATGTGGTCATTGTTGGTGAACAAGTTGGCACAAGTGATAGAAATTTGCTGTGGGGAACTGCAGGGTGTAAGTCCCTCCTCTCTGGGCAAAGCTGGCACTGCCAGGGCTCAGATCCTTCACTGCAGGATCCCACTTGTTCCATAGATCTGCTGATTTTCAGCAGGCTCTGGTGCTCACAGGGGAAGGGACCATTACTGCAGAGTGCAATGAACATGTGAGAGGATGCTCACAACACATATCCAGGGAGAAGAGGAAAGCCCCTCTGCAGTAACACCATCCAAGCCAGTGACAGACTGAGCACAGGCTCCCAGCCATGCTCACAGGGACACAGGGACCTTCTGCACTGCAGCTGGGTTAAGCCTCAGCCCTGAATGGCTTTCTGGCAAACCTTTGGTTGTAGCTCCAGTAGCCAGCAGCTGTGCCCTTTCAAATTCCCACTTTGTTTTTAATATCTTCATCACAACCTACTGGCAGGATGCTCTTTGCACACACTTTTCTTGTGTCTACATTCACATCACAGGATCCTGCTCCAATAAATACCTTTGAGTGCCTTCAAACCACTTGTCTGCTGCATCTTTTTCTCCTTCTTCGACAGTCCATCAAGTACAGGAACACAAGCTCTTTTTTTCAGACAAATAATATTAATAAGATTAATAAGATTTCAAAACATCTAACAATGGTACTGAGGAAATGCATTACTGAGTTGGACTCAATAAACCTGTCAAGTGATTTGGTCACTGCATTTATCTTTATTTCCAGAAAGCTGGTGATATCTTATTTCAGAGAAAATACAGATGATTTTAGAGCTCCAAAACTATTTCCATCCTTGGAATTCTCTAAGTTTATCACTGGGTCAGAAAGACATGATGGAAAACTTTCTAAATGTCATCTGGCTTAGCATGGAGGTCTACTAATAAGGACACAGCACTTTTTAAAAAAAAGGCCTTCAAAATACCTCAAACCCATACACTTGTCAATTTTTATATACACCTGAAATTAATAAGATGTTCTGAAAAACCAAACTCCAACAAAAGATGAAAAGTGAAAAGCAATAGTACAGATTTTCTTCTACTCCTAGGACCAATATTTTTTAGATTTGTTGATTGTCAGATTGGAGAAAAATATAGAAATTAAAAACAATGCAGGAAAAGTACACATCAGCCACATCTTTGGAAGAGTTCAGGCACAGAAACAAGCATCCAGATGCTCTTGCTCTGTTAACATCTTAATTAGTGATGATTAGTCAGTAATCTGAAATCTTAAAAATATCACATTTGACAAAGGTTATTTCCACTTTTAACTGGTCTCTAACTGCTTACTTAGACTGATTTAAAAAAACCCTTTCAGCTGCCTAGGTAATTCTGTTTCCGATGTTCTTTGCTAATTTTTTTAGATAGTATTTCTCAAGAGGCCTTATGTAATTAAAGAGGTTTTAATCACTAAGATCCTGTAGAGAAGGAAGGCTGTTAATGATGTGCCACAGAGTGCTCAGTACGACACAGAGCCTAAAGGAAGTTATGGATCTTCCCCAGGGATGTTCCCTCCTGCACTCTGACTGTCTAACCTGGCAGAGCAGGCAGTGCTGGGGAACTGCAGAATGATAGCCCAACCTACAAGTTCTCCAGTTTGAATAAAACAATGGCCTCCTGCTGGCTCACATCTCCTGCTGTCTGTTCAGCTGTGTGAGAGCACACGACGTCCCTGAGCACCTGGCCAGCCCTGCCACAGCACCAGGCTGCTTCACAATCATGCCTGGACTTCTTTCTCCAACTTGCACTCCATATAGCAGGACATCATTCCTTATTTCCAGCTGGAGAACTGAAGTGACAAAAAGTGAGATGAAACTGGAGATTTAATCCTGCCCCACAGCTCAGTTCACAGCACTGGTCCCTGCTCCAGCCCTTTATGGCTTCCCTGGTGCTGTAAGGAGAGGGCAGCAATGCAGAACCTCTCTGTGGCTGGGATGAACCGGAGAGAGCTGCTCCAAAGCATCCTGCAGTGAGCTTTTCCCATAGCTCTACTTATACTCTGAATTGTTTTTTAGCCCACTCATTGCTGAAGGTAGTGTGCATTTTGATGTTCACAAGAAACAACCCAGCCTGCTTTAATGCACATAATATAAATATACTATTATTGAGCCAAGAGCTTCCATTACCTTTCTTGGACACAAAACTTGTGAATTATAAGACACAAAACAAGCCCAAGAAGTTCATTATCTCTTGCAGAAGACAGGTAATGGTGTACAATGCTACAGTTCCTTTGCTTCTGGAAAGGATGAGTTTTATCAACTCCTCAGCCTTTGCATTTTAGATAGGTGTGCTCTGCCACCCACACAAGTTTCCAACCAAAGATGAGTTCAGTATGTCTGCAACTTTTCTGAGTCCCAAAAGACACTGCAACATTTGGTACAGCCAAACATCTTACTTAATTCATTATTCACTATTTAAAATTTTGTCAGAAATCCAGGTATGAAGTGAAAGAACAAAAAAAAGTCGGATGAAGAAGTTAAGCAATCACACCTTCATCAACAACATAAATAAATCAGAAAGCCCATATGCTGGGATTCAGGAATCCAAGTTACATGACTATAAGCTTACACACAACAGAAATAGCACCAAACCCAGGATAAAAGGGGCACATTTCCAGTGAGTAATTGCCACAACTAGTACTGCATGTTTTTTTCTCTGAACATGGAGCTTTATTAAATGTGACAGTAAACATCCCTTCCTGATGCTTCCTGTAAACTTTCACATCCTCCTGGAAACACAGTGGTGATCAGGGATACATAAAAAGCTTTGCTGTCAGAGCTCCCCACCAAACCCTACAATTTATGTAGCAAATGCACAATGTTTCCCCTCCCAAGGCTGCACTGCACTGAACCAAGAGCAAATGCAATCTTGTCCTTAAGTCCTTGTACTCCAGGAACTGCACTGCAGAGCAGGGCTCTGGTGATTCAGCCCGGGGATAAGGGCTGCACTCTCACTAGGTCAAAAGCTGCTGGAAAAGTCTCTTGCAACCTGCACAAAGAATGAAGTGGCTGTGTAGCTCTGGCAACCCAGCTTTAGCCTTTCTATTACATCACTGGTGGAGAAGCATCACTCTTGCTTTTTCTTTTAACAGATCTGACTGACTTAAAGTTACAAACCTGATTTTATCTGCACAAGTATCTTTAGCAGACATTACAGGAGTCTGAGAAGGCTGAGCCTGCAAGCAGCAGATCAAAAGCCTCTGCTTGGAGGTAATGGGGAGACATGGAAGCTGGAGGGATGGGTCTGGCTCGGGGTTACTGCAGAAGGGGCTCCTGGAGAGATGGGCTGTAGCTACCAAAGGAGCAGGCACTGCTGTCAGTCTTCAAACAATGAAAATGGAAGGCTTTCTTAGCAAAAATATGTCCACTGTTTTCATCAAAATACAAAGAATTCCAATTCTTTGCATTCAAAATACAGCTGACTGCAAATAATGAAAGTGCACTTTGCTATAAAGCAGTTTATACAAATCTGCTCTGAAAGGATACAGAACTAGGTAAAGTGTCCTCCTCTGAAAGGATACAGCCCCCTGATTGTGGGTTTCAATATACTTATTTTAGGTTTTCCATGGGAAACCCTAATTATTAACTGCTCTATGCTGCCACTGAATAAGGTTTTTGTGTAATAATCCATGGGAAATAAGATATTAATAATAATTCAGTTACAAAATACAGAGAATTTATATATTGGAAAATAGCCTCTATCATCAAAGTTAGGTTTTGTTGTTATCTGAAGAGACTGGCTAAAATTATTGATGGAGTATTAATACTGCCACAAAGTCGGAAACTGTAGGCAGGAAAAATACAAGAGAAAATAGAATGTTATCAGAGACCTTCAGGCTAGAAACCTGCCTTTGAATTCCTAAATGTGTGATAAGAGGAGTTATATAACACGTGTAAAACTCAATAAACAAAGCCTGTCTGCTCAGGAAGCCTGAACTAGACCATTTGTTTCCTATGAGGAAGAATGTTTAAAGTTATTTCTCTGTCAATAGCAAAACTATGAATAAACCTAATGAAAAATATAGAATGTGTGGGTGTAAAGAATATGCTTGGCTATATCTCCATTTTTGTTTAACTATAGAAGTATTGCTAGTTAAGTGTTCCTCCATCTGAAAATATTGCATCTGGTAAGATAGCTCTCTATTCTGATCACCCACTGAGTAGGGAAAAAAGAAATGTGGCACTGGAAACAACCAACATCTTCCTGGTGGTCTAAACCCCTTCATTTGATGAAAATCTCCAGGAAAGAAAATCCTCCTTAGTCAGCTTAACAGTACCCTGGTTAGCTGCTGCTTGTTGTAAGACTGCCTGTGTCGGGAGAAAAGTGGAGAGCTTTCAAAAACGTTACCAGAGGTCATAACTTGGGAATCAGCAATCAATCGTTCAAACACTTTATCCTGCGGCAAGTGGCCACTTGCACTGTTCAAACACTGCTCGAGTGTTCCAAGGCACTGTGTGTTTTGGATGAAAGGTACTCTTGTGTCTCTACTTCCTCCTTCTACTGCGCAGGTAATCTGAGGAGTGCAGGAGCTCACTCAGCTCCCTCACTGTGGCAGGGAGGGAGTTTTTCAGGATCCCAGCCGTGCCGGCAGCGGACGGTGAGCGGCGGAACGGGCCCGGTCACTGCGGGCTCAGCGCTGCTGCCCGAGAGCGGGGCACGCTGCCGCCGGGGCTGAGGGAGGGAAGGGCGAACACGAGCCAGCACTGCACCCTTGGGGCAGTGGATGCAAACTACAGAGCCGGCGGAAGCTCGGGCCGGGAATGGCGAGCCTTCCCTTCCCTGGGACACGCCAAGCGTCCCGCTCTGCCTCCAGCCCGCCGTCCCCGGAACGGAAAAGGCGCTGAGAGCCTGGAGGCAGCCAGGGCTGGCGAGCACAGCCCTTGGAGACGGGCGAGCCCCAGCCAGGAGCTGCTCAGGCACCGGCGGAAGGGCGGTGCTGACACCGCACAGCAGAGACAGCTACAACCGGACACACGCAGCAAGAATTGCTGTGGGAAGGGCAGCCGAACATTGGCACAGGCCTGGAGATATTGAAGACTGGTCAGAACTAGACCCAAACCAGCCTGATCAAAGTGGCAAATCAGGTAACCCACCGAGAGCCCTGTAAAGTGAGGATTTTTGGGGACTGTGTGGTCCCCGGGAGGCTGCGGCTGCTGCACTGGCACCGCCATCCACCACCCCTCTCTGAGCAGCCCCTGGGCAAATACAGACAAACCTGGCAAGGAAAATACCTACGAGCTTCTTGTCCTTCCATGACTTCCTATCATATGATTGTAACAAGGACTTACAGCCGAGGGCAGGGCAGCTCTCAGCAGACCAGGGTTATTTTTCCAATAAATCAATAACCTGTGGTTTGAGGACAGCTGTTAAGCCTTAAGAAATAACTCCATTAAATTAAATCCAGATACATGCCACTTTAGTTCTAACTTACATATACTCTTTAAACACGAAAAAAAAATCCACTCATTGCTTGAAATTTCCTACAGAATAATAATTGTTATTCAAAAGCAGGATTTAAGTTTGTTTCTGATACTAAATGGTATTTATAGAAATGCAGGTGGGATATGTGTGTCTATTGTGAGCATAGTAAGCGAATTTTATCTACAATTTTTTTAAAAATTTATTTAAATATTTTACCACTATCCATATTCTGACAACTGGAAAACAAAGAGGAGAATGATGCATTTCTTACATCCCACTCAGTAAATTAGAGAGTGTTATCAACACAAGGATTCAACAGAAGATGGTTTATGTCTGAATTCAACATTTGGGTGGTTCAAGTTTGATGACAATGTTATGCCTGAGCCTTTAGAAATGCCTTAATGAAATTTAAAAACAAAAAAAGTTTTGCCCCAACATTTTTGATCCATTTGGGACTGCTTCTAACTCTGATTTTTTTTTTTTTTTTTACAGCAAGATCCAACAGGAACTGCTGTTATTTAGGAGGTTTAAAATGGATCTTAGTGAAGATCTTACAGAACGTGTATATTACAATCTTACCTACCCATGTTTTCTCACAACAGACAAAATCCTGTGCAGAGTTTGATGGTTAACTGAAAATTCTTATTTTCCCTGAAATTACTTTTGAATCAATATTAAGCTATAGAGATTTAACTTGAAAACTACATTGTGAGAGAGATTCAAACTCTCAAGTGAGAGGAGCAGTTTCCTCCTCTCAGAGCCCTGTGGGTGAGCTCTGATCTTTTACCTCTGCCTGTGGGCCCTTACCCTGCTGTTGTACAGGGTGTTCCTTTGAGCCTGAGCACAGCAGCCAGGCTGGGACACAAGAAGGGGTTGTCAGTCCTCCTCAGCAGCACTGCTCACCTTTAGCTCAATGGTGAAATGTTGACTGCAACCAAAACTGGAATGCAGGTGCCATACATACAGGAGTTCAGGCTGCATTTCCCTCTTCCCTCCCAATCTCCAGTGAGCCAGGACAGAATCCAGCTTTTCACACATCAGTTCCAGGGTGGCACTAAGGCAATGCCCCCATTCACTGCTGCACTTACTCAGCCCTACCCTGTGTGTACAGGAACAAAATGGCACAATCAGCCACAGCCTCCTGGAGGGGAAGTCTTCTCCTGCCCTGAAACCATCCCTTTGTTCCCAGCCTCTTCTCTCTCCTATCCCCTCATTTAATCTTACCTGCTCTTGGCCTCAAGCTAGAACTGTGCAACGTATCTAACACATCAACCAGCAGCAAAGATTCCACTGTGATACCAGATCAGAGTTACAAAGAGCTTCCTAATTTCAGGGCCAACTGTGCCCCTCAATCAGTTCCACAGGTGCTGCCCCTCATCCTTGTACATCTCCCCTCTCCACAGCTACACGCGTTTCCCCTGGATAATCACTGCAGAGACCTAAATACTGAGACTTCAACACATCAGGAAGTATTAGATCAAAAGAAGAGAGTAAGAAATAAACTGACATTTTCCACACAATAAATAGCTTATCATTAGCATTATATAAAGTGTTATGACAAACTTAATTTTGGAACTATTGACAAGAGCCTCAAAGTTAGTCTTTAATCATGAAAAGGATTTTTCCTTTGAAAAGGAAAGTCTCTACTCTTGCTCTGGCACATCTGTTCTCAGTTTTGGATTTATTGGCACAGAAATTAACAAAATCACAAAACTGAACTTCAGTCATCACCCAGGGGCTTTTTGTATCTGTTTGGACTGTTCAGACTTTAGAGTTACTTTGATTCATATAATGGACAATCATTACTCAAATCCTTCCAATAATAGGCCCTACTTCAAATGATGTTTTCCATGAAGTGTCATTTAGGCAAGGCTAGGAGGTGAATCTGCTTTCTTTTAATGTAAAGACACTACACTGTAAAAATATAGAACTGAATGTTATTTGAAAACAGATTAAAACAGGCTAAAATTCCCTAACAGAGAAACTTTGAGGTTGGAAAACCAGCTTAAAACAAAAGGACTTCTACTCTCCAGCTAAATCATTGCTGGGTGAAGCCTGGGCCTCAGTCATCCTTTCTAATCCAACACATTTCCATGGTTCCTTGTTTTCCTGCAAGCCCTGGCCATTCTTTCTTGATCACTGTAAATGCAAAGTGCCCTCTGCCCTCCCCTCCAAGGCTTGTCTGTGACTGCACTTGGATTTTCCAGGGGATGCTCCCAATCACCTGCTACTCTCCCCACCTCTTTTAGCTCTCTGCCAGTGCCTTCTGCTGCAGGATCCACTTTCCCACTCTGCTGGCCAGTTCCCCTGGAGCAGGGCAGCACCAGCACTTGTCCTCTGATCCCTCCAGACTCTGCTACACTCAACACTGTGAACAGACAAACCAGATAGAGCATTAGTCTGTCACCATTCTATTACATATGGTATATCAAGCATGCTGTGAAGAAAAACACATTTAAAGGGCTTAAATACCTGCTGAAATAGGGCCATCCCTAATGAGGCCTGAGGCCATCAGGACTTTCTTCACCCTTCCCACTAAGACTAATACATGCTGACTGGAGCTGTTAGAAGCCCAGACTGCCAGTCTCTTGTGCAGAGACACTGCCACTGTACTTGAATTCTCAATTGTAATGATTTGAGTGTTTGCTTTCGTTTGAAAATGTGATCAAGCATTTACCAGAACGGGATCACTCTCCACTCTTAAGTCTTCCTTTCTGAGTTTGTCTGTTTCCTGACTTTAAAACAATCCCTAAATTCTGCAGACCACAGCTATGTAACTTAAAATAATACCCAAATCCTCTGAGCCTAAGACAGAGTGATCCAGAAATGGTTCCAGGGTAATGCAGCAAACAAGAACCCAGATTTTGAACATTTCTGAAATGAATTGACAAGATCAAACCAGTATTTCTCACATGTTTCAGAAATCAACATCCATGTATAGCTCTTACTAAAAGTCAGAAGAGGCACATACAGGGAAAGGTTAATGTCTTAAATGTAATCTTTTCTGATTTTGAAAAATAGTCTGTAACTAACAAGCATTTACTCAGAGAATATAAACCTCTTATCAGTTGCCTCTGAAACTAAGCTTACTGCACCCACTTGATATAAACTTCAGCATTTATAAAGGCTTACAAGATCAAAATCGATTGTTCATACTTATGTTTAAAATTGTGGGGGAAAAAAAAAGCTTTTCACTTCTAAAATTTTCACACTTCAGTCTGATAATCAAGATTATTAATATACTCCTGCTGGAATTTTTTTTTTTCTCCTTTCCACTATTTTTTGGAAGACATTTCAATGGAGATAACTGCAGTTTTACATAAACTAACATCCAGGGAAAGCAGTTAAACATACACAGCACGTGTACCATATTGGCTAATCTATAGATTGTGCTTGGCTACTGTGAAAGCCTCATTTCATTTCATTTACTCTGTGAAGGAATAATACATTATTCCTTCATTATTCCTAACTGATCACCAAGTTCTCAAGGAATGAGCCGGCGCTCATAATTACTGCAAAAATACTTAAATACAAACAAAATTTAATCATTTAGCAAGTGTAGACATCTCTGTTCTCCTCATATACTTGATAACACTATATATCATGTTTATAAAACTATATATCCTGTTTCAACACCCATGGGATGAGCCAGGGCCCCCCACAGCTGGGCCAGCAGCTGCCTCTCCAGCAGCCCTTCATCCCTGCCCAAAGGCTGCCACTGTGGACACTTCTGTGACTCTAACCCCACTCCCACTCTGGTTTTTTTGCCTGTGTGTCCCTGAGGTCCTGTTGGTGTGTCTGAACCTGCTGAAGCTCCATGGGTTGCTGGAAGCTCAGCTGTGCTTCTCACCTTACAACACCTGCAGGAGGTGCCAGCAGGGAAAGAGGAACAGCAGCAAAGAGCTGGGTTTTTATTTCAGTGGTCAGCAGTAGAGAAAGAGAACCCCGTTAATAAAAATTTTACACGTGTAGTGACATGCAACTGAACCTAGAGTGCCATTAATATCTGTAACCAAGTACTTAGGTCAAAGTAATTTATTCTTACACTTAAAGATAGTGAGTGCTCCAGTCATTTCCTACTAAACTGTAAAAATCCTCAATTCAGCTCAAAATTGCTTATAATCTGGCCAAACTACTGAACATAAAGTGTCTCTTGGACAGAAGCTGGCTCCTTCATCACCTCTTTCTCTCTTTCAAGAGGAAACAGAACAGAGTTACAGAAAACATTTTCTAATAAATAGCACCACTTTAACATGACAGAGCAGAGCTCATCAGCTTTATTAATTCCACTGCACTGTGGTTGGCCTCCTCCCTGCATAATGTTTCAGTGCTGAATGCCTTGCAACAAAGGCTAACTATTTAAGGGAAAGAAATTGTATCACTGACAAACTTATCCCCTTAGTCATCCCCTTCAGTTCCCACCCCTTCAAGTTTTTTTCCTGTGACTTGATGAAATCCCTTTCCAACCAACTCAACAGTGCAATGCACATGAAACGAATTATTTTGAGAAGATTTTATAAGAACATAAAGACAGTTTTCAAACCCCAAGACTCTTTTCTTAGCTCTTTAAAGCTTACAGGACTTTCCAAACTCTACTGACATTGCCTGAAATGGCTCATAAATCCAGCCTTGTGGAGTAGCTGCAGGACACAGTGCGGCATGTGAACTCTCCAGAATGTTGCTGAGGCCTTCAGCAACAGGAAAGCATCTCTGGAAATGGGGAGGGCAATATTGTGACAGCACCTGAGTGCATGAAAGACTTTCCTGAGTGCTAGATGTTCTGATATTCTTAACAAAGTCACTTATCATCAAGTTGACTTGAACAGTTCTTTACAAGGACTCTACTAGAGTCAGCTTAAGCAAAGGAACTATGATGAAGTATTATCAAAAGAACAGAAAAAGAAGTCTGTAAAATCTGCTTAATCTTAGGAAATCAAATCAAAGAACAGATCAGCAAATGAAACACCTTTGGTGCTTGCTAGCAGAAAAATTCATTATAAACATCAGGTGAAGGAGGCAGAGTTTAATAGTCTTTTATTCTCTAGAAGAATAGAATCTCATCTCCTTAATTTCCAGGCTGCTGGGGTTCATTGGCAGATAAGAAATATGTTTATCAAAAGAGGGATGTTTCAATAGTTTTCCTTCCACACCAAAGCCTAGCAAAACTCAAAAAACTTTCAATACTTTCAGGGGGAGCATAGGAAACTTCTTTTCCTCTTCAGACATAACATCCAACACTCCATCTCTAAACACGTCTTGAGTTCTCACCTCCTGAAAATATTTAACATTATTTACCCTAAAGTCATCCCTGTACATTGTGATGCAGTGCAAAAACCGAGCATCCCTTCCTTCTGCCCTGGGTGATATGAAATGTGTTTCTTCTAATATCTCACATTTTCCCCTCCTACTTCAAAAAATGATTTTGTGAAGAATTGGAGAGACTGCTCTTTTCCATTAGCCCTTAAAATAATATCCAGTGCTTTGTGCAAGAACAATTAAAAAAAAGATGAGTTCTGACACAAGCCTTAGTTTTATAATAGCAAGAGAAAATGTGAAACTCAGATGGGTCTTGTTAGTGCTAAATGCACTCCTACTGACTCCAATTTGTTTTGTTCTATTAATTTATCAGCTTACATGGAATGATTTCATAGTCTGCTAGGAAAAGGTCTCAGAAGCATGAAGCAGTGAGATAACAGAATGAAGATGCAGCTAACTGTGATATTCCAGAGCTATTTGAGTACTATTTGTGAACACACTATTATTCTAAACACAACCCCGCAGCTTTTTCTGCCTACAGCACACACAGGATTGTTCAATAATAACAAATCTGACAGTCTCAGTGGGAAAACTCAGTGAACCCCACACACGTGAGCTTCCAACTCTTACTACAATTCAGCTGGAGAAGACCTGGAATTTATTCATCTGTAATCACTGTGTCTGTATTGATCAACTTTCCCAAGTCTATTCAAGTCAATCCTTGAACAGAACACGCAGCAAAATAATAAAATCAAAACAGTACAAAGTGGCAAAGGTATTTGCTGATACTATAAAGAAGAATTTGTTTTAACTGTGATTTAAGCTACACCATGATGCCTTGTTATTGGACTGAAAGCCATGCTTTTGAGACCTCTAGTGTGTTTCACTGGTTCCAGGATTCTCAGTTGAGGCTTTCTTTTTCTTCAAAACAGAAGAATTTCCTGCTTCATAGTTTTCTTATTTTATCTACATTAGAATTCCTGCCAGCTACCAGTAAACAAAGGCCATGGGAGGGATACTCCGATATATGGGTACTTCTGCTTTCCAAGATAACAAACAAGTGTTCAATAGCACTATGAAAAATGTGCTTTTAACAGTAGCCAGTGAGAGACACACAAGTAGAATATTCAATATTCTTCATGAGCTTCTGCAGTACTCACAAGACAATCATTAACTACAAACCCAGTTACACCTTGCTGAGCAGAACTATAAAATTAAGACCCAAAGAATAGAGCTGAACTGGTTTTCCAGGCAGTTTGGGGGTTTTTATCCCTTTATTGATACCAGTGGTCAGCAAAGGCAATTCACTGGATGCCACTCCTGAATTAGTAACACACTGAATAAGCAACATTTCCACAATGCTCACAGGCTCTGGATGCCAGAGACACTGTACCAGAATGACATTCTGTAGGTTTAGTGACATTCCAGGCACTGATAGAAAATCTGTGCTATTAATTGGTATTTTTGCAACGCTTCAGTTGGGATCGTTATGCTCTCTTACTTCCCTTTTTGTTTAAATATGATTTTTTTTTTGTCTCTTTCTTAGTACTACATTAACCCACTTAGGGATTGGTGGAGTTTAAAGAGGCTCCATGTCTGTGCATAGAGCTCCAGTGAATGAGTCACATGTGTAATGAGTTCCCTTCATTTCTGTAGAAAATACTCCTAAGTCTGCACCTATCTGCCTGTGCTATAATACATAGAGACTCATAAACTACTTCATCTGGACACAACATTTACATTGTTGTGAAAAATACAGGATAAGTAGAGTTAAAATCCAACATGCTACCTCAGAAACACAGCTGGGAAGTGGCAGGAGGCATGATCATTGCAGAAAATGATTTCTATTTGGTGATTATTATGATAAAAATTACTTACCCAGAGGTCATGCCTGACCAAAAAAAAAAATCTGGAAAAAATAAGAATTTAACCTTTTTTTTTTCAACATAACAAATTATTTCAAATTTCTTTGAAGTGTTTTGAACCAGAAATCAATGCAGAAATCCATTCTTTGGAGGAATGCCATAGTAACACAAGGAGGAGGCCAAAGCACATTTTTGATTTATGCCTGCATCCAGCTTCAGTCCAAAGATATGAAAATGCCCATGAACATCTCAGCAGTGAGCCAAGGACCCAGCAAAGCAGACTCTAAGGTGCTGAACCTCACAGGAAAGTGACCTGAGCAAACTTCTGTCCTCCCATATCACCAATCCCAGCTCCCAGGTCACCTGGTGACTCCCTCAGGAACTCCAGGGATGAATTCCCATCAGGCTGGGGCTGAAGGACACAAATGCCCTGGGCCCTTCTATGAGGGAAGTGAGATGAAGCCCAGCTTTAGCAAGTGGATCTGCCTGAGTCACTGAGCTTTACCTGGGCCGAGGTAAACACTTCTGAACTCGGGATGTTCCTCAGGAGCCTTCCTACAAGTCTTGTGGAATCACCATGGTGATATTCTCTGCTTACAGTAATTATGCTTACACATCCTCTCTGAATACCTAAGGTAGCTATAATCTGCAGGAATAAAAGTAATTATATAGCTGTCAGTGTAATACAGCTGTGGACAGCTGTAAATAAACTATTTACATGGAGATGGAGACATTGCAGAGCTTTAGAAAAGTGTGCTGTGAAAGAATAAAAAATAACCCTGTTCCAGTTTGAGGGAATATGCAATTTAATCCATGTAGAAATCTTGTTCATCAGTAATTACAGAAGGAGATAAGAGTCTCCTCAATTAAGATCAGGCAGAAAATGGTTTTATTTTATGTGTCCTGAGAAGTATCACATCAAAAATAATTAGAGAGAGAGACATAAAAACTTTCAGATGTTTTAAATATATTACCTCCTTTGAAATTTAGAAAAGCTTCAAAGAAATGTCAGGTTCTGGCATGCTCTGGAAAGAGCACTTGTATGCAAAAAACAACAAGGCCTTTTCCCCTAGTTTTATATATATTTGATGGAGCCACTCAAAAAAGAATAACTGAAAAACTAATTTAAATTCAGACAGGATTCTTTGGATAACAGTTATAGCTCAATGGTTGGAATTATTAGGAATGAGCCTGTGGCAAACCCAAGATTGGGACCATGACACAAAGGAGCTTCTGTCAGGCTTTTCCAATTATTAGTCTTCTCTTCCTAGTTATTTATATTTCCTTTCAATTCACATGTCTAAATCCCAGAGCAGTAATACAGAAGCTCCATCTCTGAGGAACAGGAGCAACCTGTGCTAGAAATCCTGTTTGCATTTGCATGGCTTTAAGATTTTCTATTGGGAGACAAGAATGCACCACCAAGCTTTTTCTTTATTATCACATTTTTGGTTTGTAATCATTCTTCGTGTCTTTGGTAACTGGTCTTCAGGGCTCACTCTTAGTAATTAACTAATCAATTACACACTTGTTAATCTGTTTTATCCAAAGATAACAAAGCAGAAGGCAGACATAGATTTCTTTTTTCTACTTAAAGACACATTTTCTTGAAACCCTGGTTACACAAAACCGTTCTGATCTGTCAGTCCACGGCCTTCCATATAGATTTGCCAAGAATCAGTGTGAATTAATTTTGATTTGAGTCACTTACTATACTCACTCAGTGGGCTGTTATGTATGATATGGATTGGCTAAGCACTGTCACCAACTCATTTGAAATCAATTCATTCATTGTTCACACCCAGTACACCATTTCGGACTGAGATAAAGTACAATGAAATAAGAAGAAAGACCCACTGGAAGGCAAATAATAGCACAAAAAAAAAAAAAAAAAAAGGAAGAATATAATACTCATAGATTGGAGACAAAAGAATAGAATAGATAGAAACATGGAGATCAAAGACAAACATTGATCAAAGATAGAAAAGGAACTGCAGACAAACCAGAACCTATGATCAAAACCTGATGGAAAGGAGCATGGTATGATGTGAAAAAAGGGAGAGGAGTAAAAAACCTGAGGCTCACTGCTTCAGGATATCCTACTTGCTTTTGATTCTCTGCTAGTCTCTAATCCAGCCACGTTAAAGAAAGAAGTATATTAATTTCTCTACAAACCCTAGAGATAAAAGAGTGTTACCTGGATGTCTTGTCATTAACTCTGCCTTGTCCACTTTGCTGTCATGTTCATCTTCCTAAGACTGTTTTCAACCTGCTTTGCTGGTTGCAAGAAAGGATTTTCTCATATTTCTGTCACACATTTCTCAACATAGAACATGTGTTAACTCTTACCAGCTAAACTCTGCCACCAGTCTACTTTCTGCAGAGTTCCTGCTGCAGACAACTCAATCTGTTGTTGTCAGCCACCTGCCCAATGACCACTGTTCATGCCCTTCCTTTCTGAGGTGCCCGTACCTGCTCCCCAGGAAGAGAGAGAGGCCTTAGAGTTGCTGGGACACCTGGGAGATCACGTTCTATCAGATCTAGGCATGATTTGTGGTCCCTTTTTTCCACTGCACATTTTGGCCCAAAATAGGGTGATATCAGAGGTTCCTGCCCCTGGGGTGATGGACAGTCTCAGAATCCCTAGGCTATGATAAATAATTCCTTTTGGTTTTCACTGTGTTTGTGAGAGCTGAACCCTGTACAGGTTCCTGCTGACAGCTCCCAGGACAGCTCTTCAATGGTGAAATTCCCCATTGGTACTCACAAATTTGGGGGTTGGTGTGTTAGCATCCAGGAACACATAATCACAAGAAATGATTATATGCAGGTGCATTTATTGAAGAGCTCTGGGTGTCAGGGGTAAAGACCCAAATCTGACTCTGACATGGGTTCGGGATGGATATGCTTTTATATTCTATCGTTATATAACCTTTATGTTAATTATTAAACTTACATTGTTCTATAGTATACATAGATTTCAGCCAAGCATGGCCACCTTAGACTAGGAACATACAGTTTCTCAGTGTTCTTCTTATGATTATACAATAATTATTTTAATCACTAAACAATCATTTCAGCTAGCAATTATACTACTTACGCAGGTAAAACACAAGGCTTAACATTTCAGAGTTTATCTTAGCATTTTCTAGGGTGCCACTATCAGGTGGTGCTGTAGCAAATCCCTTCTGAGGGATATCCACAGGATATCCAATCTTCTTACTCTTGTCCTGTTGGGCAACAGGAAAATTACAGCTGGAAGTGATTGGGCAGGTCTATTTTACTATATAATAGGAAATTTTCTGCTTTTTTTTCAATACCTTTTTTTCAAAAAAATAAAAAATTTTTACTATTTTCAGGTGATTTACCAGATAACTTTTATTGGTCAAGCAATGCTATGACCAGAATATCTTCAGGATATTACTCAGCAAATGGGTCAGTTAAAGCAGCCACATGGCTTTCCAAACACTTCAGGAAATCTGAAGCACTGACACAAGACACATTTTCATTCTCAGAACCACAGACATTGCTTGACATTGGCAGGGACCTCCAGATCTCATCTGGTCCAGCCTCCCCTCTGAAGCATAGCCAGCTAAAGCTCAGGACCATGTCCAGATGGATTTGGAACATCTCCAAGGAGGAAGACTTCCTTGGTAAACTGTGCCAGTGCTCAGTGACCCTCACAGTGGAAAAGTGTTTCCTGGTGTGGTCCTGGGAGGGGCACACTGAGAGGAGCCTGGCTCTGTCCACTTGGCACCCTCCCTTCCAGTACCTCTGTATGTTGAGAAGGTTCCCTTGAGCCTTCACTTGTCCAGACTGAACAGCCCCCAGCTCTTTCAGCCATTCCTGAGAGAAGAGATGCTCCAGTTCCATCCTCACCTTCCTGCCCTTTCGCTGGCTGCTCCCCAGTATGTCCCTGTCTCTTGTACTGGGGAGCCCAGAACTGAGCACAGAGCTCCAGCTGTGACCTGAGCAGAGGGGGAGGATCAGCCCCCTCAGCCTCCTGGAAATGCTCCTCTCATGCAGCCCAGGGTGCATTCACTGCCTTTGCCCAAAGGACACTTTGCTGGCTCATGTAGTTTTCCAGAACCACTGGATGCTTAAAAACGGGAAGCTCTGGCTTGGTTTGCACAGGCTCAGACAGAAACAATTGCCTATTTTCAAAGAGCTGGCAACCAACATTTTTCTCATGAGGACATCTTGTGGCTAATATTTCACATTATTGGCAATAGGCCGTGCAGAGAAGAGACTGGAGCATCAGGAGTCTTAAATCACCTCTTATGCCAAATGTACCCCCTCATTTCCCATTTAGTCCTAGTTCATAAAGATAGGATCAGAATCCAAAGTTATATTTGTAAATGCCACCACAAACTATATTTAAATAACCAGACGTGGCCTTGTGAGATCATTCCTCTTATCATAGCATTCAAAATATTCAGTTTTGCTGGAGATATTTTCAACTCTCATAATTGCAATTAATGGCTTGTTGAGAAATGACATTGGCATCTCCTGAATAAGGGACTGTTAATACTGCACCACTTATGGGCTCTATAAATTGCTGTATGTTTGGGAGACAGTACTGTAACATCTGTTCTGGGACACGTGCCTCAAGCAGGAAAAGAGTGGATATCTTTCCAAGACTTTCCAAGAACTACAGAGTGCCACTCTGTGAAGATGGCAGTAGTTTTTTAATGCTGCCAGAACACTGCTGCCTTAAGATATTGCTAAGGAAGTAAAATTTGTAAACACAGCACTGCTTTGTACTGGATTTACCACACTCCACAAGGTCATTTAGGTGCTTTTCATTAGAATATTGCAATGTAAAGGTGCTGAGACAATTATTGACATAGATAGACCTAGAAGACAAAAAGTTTAAAACCTAAAACTTTCAGCAACTGGAATAGAAAAACAAGAAAAAAAAAATCTACAAAGTAATTTCCAGTGAGACTGACTTTAACACTGCCACCATGCTGACAGCAGCTGTAAGAAAGCAAGGACACTTCCCATTTTATTTCAGTAATTCTCTAATCTCTACACTTGGCATCTCAAAGAGGTTCAGTTTAATATGCTTCAAAAGAATTAAAAATTCATCCTTCCCTTTATCCCAGATATCCTTATGATGAATTTTCTAGCGCTGTCAGACATGAGGAAGCAATTCTCTTAGATAAATTTGTTTGTATCATTTCTTGATCACAAATGATACCAGAGGAGAAAATATTTGCCTCCGTAAATCATAATTTTATAGCTATCCTAGCAATGGCTTACAGTACATTAGGATCTCAATCTACAAGCTGCTGATGAAAGACAAACTACACAGTTAATGATATAATCAGTATACTGTGTTAATTACAAATGCAGCCAAACTCAAGATGAAAATGAAATATAGAAAGAGCACATATAGGACCAATCCTGCCTGCTTTATTCACTGTGGCATTCCTGTTTAAATGCAATGGGACTAGCTGCATGGCTGAGGCAAGCAGGATTTGATCCTCCTTACATTACCTCTCATATAAAATATTTACACAGTCCTGGCAGTCGTGTATTTCACAATATTCTCATTATAGAGAAGATTAACTCTATAGCAAAGGAACAATATTAGAAGTTTCTGATGGAATCCAGAATAGTTGCAAAAATCACTTTTTTAGAAATGTTCTCATTTGGGCTGTCTCATTAATCCCTTTAACCATGGAACTCACATTTTAATTGCAGATAAGACCCAGGCTCCCAAGTGTCCAGAAACACACCTGTTCCTCCAGTGCACAGAGGCTGCAGATCTCCACATTTTGTGGCCCCAGCTGTGGAGACAAGGCCTGGGGCAGGCTGATGGAAAGGCAGCACAGGTCTGTGGCCGAGGTGCTGGGCAAGCTCCAGGAAAGATCAGCTCCCTGGGTAAGGCACACGGGCTCTCCAAAGCCCTGCTGACAGCACTTCTCCCATGGGATTGCAGCAGCAGATAAACCAAAACAAGAAAGGGAAGCTCACATTCATCCCAATAACTGATTAGTGGTAGCTTCATGCAACCTTTTCATCCTTACACTTCACTTCAAACCAATCCCTTTTGCTCCATACTTTGCATTGCAGAGGAGCAGCACCCAGAGGGAAGGGAGCACTGGCTTCTTTCAGCTGATGCATTAGGGACTGCTTCAGATAAAATAATTTAAATAAGCCTTCCGATTTCTTCATGGTTTCAGAGTTTGTTTCATTTTCACATGGCTCCCGGACCAGAATTACTCCAGTTTAGTTTACTTTTTTCTCTTGCCTCAATCCTGTACCTAGGGCTGTCTCAGTGTGTACCTTGCAGCTGGCTCCCAGCTTTAACACTAACTGTTATTGATGCTGTTAGTGTTAAATACATCTGGCTCTGTTTTGAAGTAGTAATATAATAATTGACAAACTTTTGTAGATAAAACAAACACCAGTACTGCATTTAATGGTGCCCAGGGGTCTTTTCCTGCCCATGTGTGGAGTGCACACAAGGAAGCACCTCTTGAAGGTGATTCCATCACAAGCTTCTTAAATGCATGACACCAGCTCACTAAAAAATTGTAAAAATGGACATTGAAGAAGAATCCCAAAATCTTCACATCAGACTCCAGCCAGATTCAAATAAATTAATAAAACCCTACACATGCACACACACACTTTTATTCTGTCTTGTTTAATTCTTGTCTTCAACTAGATGCAGAAATGGGTGAACACAGACAGTGAACCTGTATTCTAGATTCAGTATTTCTTAGATATTTTAAGTAATTTTCATTTTGCAAGATCTAATCTGAGCAGAGCATTCCCATCCTTACCAAGTGGCCTGCATTTATCCATATGTATAGAGGAGGGGGTGTGTGTATCTTGCCACAAGGATGTAGTAGAAGCAATTAAACCCTTGGTAATGAACGGTTCATCAGTCCGCAGGTGATGGACGAGAAGTGATTGCTCCTGCAGGTAGTAATCATCTGCTGCAATTGCTGAATTAGAAATTCCCTCTGGGCTGATTGGATTTTATCAAGAAGCCATGAAGTAAAAAATGGTTTAGGGTGAGGTTTTTTATAGTCTGAAACCTAATATTAGAAATTTGCCAATTGGAAATGAGGCCCTCTCCTTTGAAGACATGCTCACAGTGACTGAACAGCTGTCAGAAAAATGTAACCATTTTCAGAGCAGCCTCTGGGACCAGAGTATATTCTGAGGCAAAAATTAAATTAAAAGGGTTTTTCTCACCTCCACAAAAATACATGCAACTCTCATGCACACTCAAACTGCTTTCCCATTGGCAGAGAAACATTCCATAAATCTATATAGGGACAGAAATTAAATGATTACACCTAAATTCAAGGCCCAAGAGCTAGTTACTATTATTATTTGGACATTCTGTCAGTACAGTTTATGGATTATATTTGCAAATATTATTTCTGACACCACCAGTTCCCTGATAGGAACCTGAAGGACTTCTATGTATATTAAATTTAGACCATTGTTGAAAATGGAACAGTAGTTTTACGTTTTAATAAAAGCCTTATCTGTTAAATATAGTTTCCTTTTTTCTGTTTTATTTAATTTTGTTACATTTGTTTTCTTTTATCAAATACCAAAGCAGTAGATACATATCTGAAAAATAAATTTTAAAAAATACATTAAAAATTAATCAAATCCACAAAATCAAAGAGTTCTTTAAACCATCTAACACTTATTTCCATGTCACATACTTTCTTTTTAAGTTTTTTGGGGGAAGAAAATATCTATTTTTTTCTAATCTCTAGCAATGATTGTTACTAATACTGTTACTTTCCAAAATATACTTCATGGCAACAGAACACTCCAAAGAATACAAGTAATCAGAGTTAGTCTCAAGTTGATGTTTAATAGCAGGACTATGATTATTTTCTTATTTTTCCCATTAAATTCCCTGCGAACACAAGGTGTGTGTCAGCCAATTCAGCTTTACTTTGGCAACAGAATACAGCCCAGATTAAAAAAGGAAGCAGAAGACTGTTTAGTCTTTTATGAGCATGCATCAAGATCCTAACATGGAATGTCATTATTTTCTAATGTTATGCCAAGCCCAAATGCAGCTCAATTTCTCCCAGCAGCCATTCCAGCTGGGAAAACCAGGGAGCCAGTGTAGCATCCAGCCACACAGGTGGCAGTTTTTGCCAGAGAAGAGAAAGCAATGGTTTCAGAGTGAAAACTGGTTTATGAGGAAATAGAACAGTGACATGGTGAAGTACAGATGCAGGTAAATAACTTCCACACTGCCCCACATTGCAGAGTTTTCAGAGTGGCTCTGCCACACCTGCTCAGTGACACAGGAATCACCTGACTGTATGTCCAGAGCCAAGCAGGAAAAGCACAGGGAGGCACAGCCCTGCTGCACCTCTCCTGCCAAACACACTCTTATTTTTTTCAAACAAAATGACATTTTTTAATTCTCCCACAAAAAGCCTCTCCTATATCTTCATCCCTGTTCACTGCTACTGCCGGGAACCACCATGACCCATCAGATCAGCTCCTAAACTGGGAATGACCTTGCCTAATTCTGAGGAGTCTCACACCAGCTAAGGCTGACACTGGGCTCCAGTTTTTGCTGCTTAGTGCAGAGCAGGGCTTAGGGCAAGCAGATCCCTAAATCCTGCTGTAAACCTCTGCTGCATCTCCAAGCACAGGCAGTTACTTCCAGCTTGGACAGCAAAGACTGCCCTGGACAAGCCTTGTTCCCCTGCTGGATTTCCTTCTATATGTTCTTTCTGCATGCAAAAATAATACATAATTACACATCATAATTCAAATGAAATAATTATTTCTATAAATAAAAAACCAATTCCCCTCAGTGTCAATGAGTCTTTACATAATACTTTGCACTCTTTTACTGCAGTGATTCTCTTTTCTTTTTTTCCTTTTCCTTACAGCCTAAATGAAACTTTGGGATGTGGGTTATTTTATAACACACTCAATACACATCTAGATGCTTTAGCATAATGAACAGCAATGAGAACTTGACATATTTAAGACAAATTAAAAAATGAGACCTTTGAAAACACAGCAGAGGCATCAATGAATAGTTGAAGGGTCATCCCTGTTAATTTGATTATTCTGACACTGAAAATCTACTTGCAGTGCAAAGTAGCAATTAGACTGTACTCAAATTGGACAAGAACCAATTTACAGCAATAACCCCATAATCCAAGAGCCAGCTTAACTGCAATTTCAAACCACTGATCTGCCTGCTTTGTGGAAACTTCAGGAAAGAAGGCGATGGCTGTTTTGACATAGCAGAGAACTTACTGTAAACGACAACTACACAGCTGGCCTAAAATCCTTTCATTTGGAGCTATGATGTGATTCTGCTTCCAGTAGAGAGTTATGCAAGAAAAAATATGAACTGATGACAGTTATAAACTGAAACCCTGCTATTTTAGAGAGAACTTTTGCATTAATTCTCTTGAGGAAGGGCGTTGATTAGCTTTAGAGCTAGGTGTAGAGAGCTAAACTAACTAAGTGAGGCAGAAAAAAACTCAAAGTCTTTGAAAAAAGATTTTCCAAAAGCCTGCATTGCTAAGTTTGCAGCCACAAGTGGTTCTTCTGGGCTTCTTTGGAAATTGCCAGACACTGCACCTAACATTTCCAACAACACATGGACACTACAGCTCTTTGGGAAAACTGTGTGGGGGCTCCACATCACTTGGGTGCCTTTGAAATATGAGAGGTGGAAGAAGAAAGACAAAGAAAATCAGAAACCAGGTAGAGTCTGTCACTGTGTCCCTTCTTCAGGCACAAACTGAGGAAAAGTTACAGCCAGTTTTAATTAATCTTTAATAGATTTCTAATTTCCCCATCTAACATCAGTTAAAATTTTAAGAATCCAGAAGTTAAAAGAGATTGCAATATAAAAGGGGGAAAACTAGAAGAAGGAAATCACATTTCCATTGTCTTTCTGACTGGGGGTAAGGAGAAGGTACATGCAATTTACTTGTTTCAGCCCCTAGCAAAATCATTCTCCTGAAATAGATTTTGTCTTTGGGCATCTTGATATTTGCTCCATTACATGAAGCATGGATCTAAGGAGATTCTTTCAAGTTTCTTATCATGAAGTTCTGCTGCAAATCCTCATCTGCCTGGAAGACAGGACCTTTCAAGACCATCAGGGTACCAGAGGCACAGGGCACCTACAGCCCAGTGCAAGACTTGCTGAGTGCAGAAAGGCTGCTGTTATTCCCCAGATGGCACCAGGTCCTGTTGGCTTAGAGATTTAGGCCTTTTTTCCCCTGGGTACAATTACCCTACAGGGACTCAAAAAGCCATTCATGCATTGGAAGGCTGTTCTGAGGTACCCTAAGCCATTTCTTCACCAGGCTAAAGGAGCCCACTTCCCTCAGCAACGCCACACAGGAACTCCAGCTCCCTCACCCTCCATGTGCTTGTTAAGCTTCACCCACATCTCCCTTGTGCTGGGAGCCCTCTTCTTCCAACACTGAGCACCAGACTTCATCCCAGAAGTCTTCAAACTCCTTGGGCTTAGTTTTATGGAACAATCTAGCACAGCCACCAACACCCAGTGGTTCAGGTCATGGACATCATGTGTTGTAAATAGAGAGTTCTGTCAGTTTAGTTCATCACATGCAATCCTACTACCCAAAACCAGATTTTTCCAGGGCCACCTGCCCAGGAAGAACAAGGGCAGCAGTGGGCAAAGACAGGATCTACAGGGGACAAAAACCAAAGAAATAAAAGAAATGACAACAGAGCTTTCTTTCAGATTTGATATCCACCTCTCATTTTAAGGTACTAGTGTACAAATGATTAATCCAATTAATTAGCATACATAAGTCTTCTTCACTGACAAGCTTCCTTAGTGATCATTTTACAAGTGACATTCCTATACCATCAAGGAGATGAGCTGGAAGCTCTTTTATTCTTTTGTTTTAATGGAAACTAAGAGTTCAGCAATTATTTGATATCTTCCATCGATCTTGTTACACCACACTATTCAGAGCAGCATCTCTAGCTGCAATATTAATGTACTTTTCTGGCTCTGATTGTTATCAGCTGTCTTAAGAGCATCCCCCCAGATTTAATTTTGAAGTGACAATACATGATATGCTGTTCCTATTCCTTTTTGTTGTCTGTATTTTTAACTGTCACAAGTGGTCATGTTGTTGAGAGTGCTTTCAGGGTTCTGAAGGGCACCTGGATTTCTAGATCTAATATTTACCAGCTTCTGCATAATTAGTTTCCAAAACAGCTTCCCACTTGGAAATCACCTGTGGAAGAGCCACCATCACTCAGTTACAGCAGTTTCTGTAAGAGTCTGCTCTGCTCAATGCCAGCACCTCTTGACTCTGCTGATGTCCCTGATGCCTCAAGATCATCCTTCTCTCCCATAAGAACATAGTTAAGGGAATGTTCCCTCCAATGCAGGATTCATAGCTATGGATTTAGTGTTTCCAAAGCTTGGAGGCATTCAGATTGCACTGATTAAGGCCATGTATATAAAAATATAGCTACTTCTGCAGAATTTCCCTGTGAACAAAATGCTCAGTGGTGTTCTGCAGCTTGCTAATTAACATGGCAAGGTACCATGACAAGATACTCAGGTGCTAAACTATTTCTAAGGAGTTTGAATTCTGGATATTTACTTTCTTCAGCAGTAAGCAGCACAAGCCATATCCAGCAAAACTGGGGAACTGTTGTTTGAAGTAGTGTAAGTTTTAAAACCACTTCAACAGCATAGCGGAATTAGGACATTTTTAAGGGAGTAGGAGGAGAGAGCCAATATGAAAGAGAAAATACTCTCACTCTCTCAACTCAAACATGAGTGAAATGAAAAAAAACCCCAACAAATATTTAAATTAACATTTTGAAATTTATTATGTATTTGGAAAAGAAGGCTTAAAAGCTAGCACTTACTGATGAAGAGGATAAGATGAAATTACCTTTTTAGATTTATAACAGCTTTTGAAAATTCAAGCTCAGAGGGATCCAAATGGAAAAACAACAAAGTGCATCAAGAAGATGGGTCAATTAAAAAACCACAAGAGCTTTATGGAATTGGTGAAGAGAGCCACACACTGTTCCCTTTCAGGAAGCACTCCAATTTTGTAAATCAGATTAGGGTCAGTCCTAATTGTTTCAAGCACAAAGATGTGTGGTACTTATTTGCTTGGTGCCATTTTTTTCTGACTGATTAGCATTATGAAGATTAGCTGCCAGTAATTTTTGAACTGGCTAACATAAGGTAATTAGCTCATGGTGAGCTGCAGTTTGCACTGCTCAGGAGAAGAGTTTGCTCATCTCAGCCAAGACAAGGATTGCAGAAGACATTACAGAGGAAGAAAGAGAAAGTCAGCAGAGTTCCTGCAAAATTCAATTCAGCTTTTTCCAAGATATACTATATAAACACGGTATGAGGAATACTGGTATGGCCTGAACTAACAAGACTTTAAATAATCAGTACAAAATGCTTCCAGAATGGCTTCCTTAAAATTCACGTGGTGTCTCTCCCAACTTTCCTCTCTGTGGTGTTACATTTAATCTTTTTATGACGTTCATAGAGAAAGAACAGTGATTCAATGAGAAAACTGCTCTTTTAAGGAGGTCTTAGTGTATGATTTATAAAACTTTCTTCTGAAAGCAGTTTCTAGAAAAACGGCCTGGAGTCAGAAATATACTAACTAGGGCATTGGAGAAGAGGGAGGAACTAGGATTTTCTACAGAATTACATGAGACCTTGGCTCCCAGCTTCAGGAGGTAAGGGGAAAGTAAACAGGGTCTAAGAGAAAAACAGGACTCAGCATCTGAGGTGAAAGGAAGGGGCAGTTGCACACACCAAGTCCTCCCAATAGGTCCAACTACAGCTTATGGAAAAGGCAGCAATGAAAATCCCCTATAAACTCTTCAAAGGCAGGTGACTACAGGAACAGAAGAAGCAGCTTAGAGGGTATCACAAAAAACAGCTAAATACCATAATCTAATAATTATATTTTTATGCTAAATATGCTATTAATATATTTAATGGGGTTTTTTTCTCTAGGTGTATTCTATTATTTAAACCAAAAGGTTTTTGATAAATCTCCCAAGTGAAGGAAAGCTTTTGGTTACTTTTAGCACTGAGATCCTCATGGTGAAGTGCATACCATGAAAACTCTAAAAGCTTTCAGCTAAGAAGTTTGTAAGGTGCTGATGCCATGAGGATGGTTATTTGCTCAAAGCAATGTTTTCCATTAACCATGTCCACCCTGTCATTCAGCACAGCACTGACTGACACCTGCTCAGAGCCAAGGGCACATGAGGCTCTGCCAAGCACTGTGAGCCTTCCACCCAGCCAGGGATCTGCAGCACAAAGTCAGGATCTCTGACTTTAAAGGATTTATGCATTATTGAATGACAATAGGCAAGTAACTAGTATCTTCACTCAATTTGTATCCAATTTGCTTTTTCCCTAGAGCTACCTGTAGGCAGTGTTCAGGAAATATTTACAGGAATAGCTTACAAAAGTGGTTCATTTAAATACAGGAAGTTAAATATATTCCCCACTGTTAGGAGCCACAAGCTATTGGCTATGGTTCTCTTGTTCCAGCACGTCCTGGTCACCTTATTAAACCAGAGTGGAAGACTTGTAACAATTTAAGAGAAAATTTTTTCCATAAATTTAATTTCAATCCTTATTTTACTCTGCATAAAACTTTTGGTTCTTCTTACATAAAACCCATTGCACAATACTTGTCAACATCCAGTGACTCAGTTAATGGGTAGGTGGGAATATATGACAGATAAAATTTGTTAATGGAAAACTTAATGAGAGTATCAAACAAAATACCTATTAGCATTAGGAAGGACTGAAATATTTTTAAATTATTATAAAAAAGAAAAAAAAAATAAGCAACATATTCAAATGCGAGGTGAGGAGTGAAAAAGAGAGTATTAAAAGTTACTTCACCATAGAAACATACGATGTCATTGGTACACAAGAATAGTGTGGTTGCCTTAAGCTATACCCAGCTACAAGTCTTCAAGCTGCTATAAATAAGGTTGGGCAAAATTCTGGGGCTGAAAGATAAAATTAACAGAGTTTTTAATCTCAGGAGAAAACATGGTTAAACATTATAATTACCGAGCCCAGGTATTTTAATATTGTGCTAATGTTAATGACCTTATTCATCAAAAGACTTATGAAAAGGATGACTAAACCCTAAGTGGGGAGAGTAAAATATATTCTGCAAAAACAAGAAAGAATTTCAGGGATTCATGGCTCATGTTTAAAACTCAACACACAAAGTGATCTGACTCATAACTCTCTTCTCTGTAATGTTAGAAATCTAGGAGATACTGAAAATCGTTAAGCAATGTTAGGGAGAGCAAAGGATTTAATTAAACCAGAGTGTAATCCTTTTAAGGAATTTCAAAGCTAGATCAGTGTCACTGTACAGATTCATTTGATGGGTTTTCTTTACCACCTCTCTTCCCCTTTTTTAATTGTAATATCACTACATGAAAAATTAATCACTTTAAATATACACATGCCAAATTCTTGTCAAGAATCTCATTATCTCCTGTCTTAAATTGCAGTATCTCCTCTGGCCTACTGCTATCCATTCAGAGTGCTGCTGCAAAAACAGGTGGTTTACCAGGAGTTAAACAAGTGTCAGCAATGGATATGAACAGAGTAAAACAGGATTTCATCTCACTGTAAATATATCCTCCCTCTTGGAATGTTCATTTGAGGGTGTTCTATCTGCCATTTGTCCTCTACCTGTTTGACCAAGGTGAGCAAATGCTTTTCCATGCCCAGGAATGCAAGGAGCATCTGGACATGGGCCACAGGCTGCTCCAGGGTAGCACAGGCTGGATTGCAGAGCTGCCTGACAGAGAGCACACACTGTCCCTGAGAGCCTGCATAGACAGGGATGTGTCTGTCTGTCTGCAGGAGAAGGTGGCATTGCCCCAACCAGACCAGACAAGAATGACTACTAGTCAGAGGGGTGAGTGTGTGTTAAGAAAGGCAAAACATGAAATCTATGGCTTTCAGAGAAGTTTTCTCTTCTGCTATCCTGACTTTTGAGAGAGAAAATTTTTACGAACAAAATGCATTCAAGGAAAAGGGGAAAAAAAAACAACCCCTGAAGAAGTGGACTAAGCACTAGAAGCATGAGTGCTGATCTATAAAGACTATGAAAACAATTTTTGGTTATGGACTTCCAGAAAAAAATCCACAACATTTTCTTAATCTTTTCCTTCAGTTTTCTCTTTTCCTATTCTGCAGCTTTTCAGGTATTTAGAAACCACCAGCAGAAATATTTCTTTACATTCTTACAGTGCAAGGGGGTAGGTGAGTTTTCATTAGCTTTTCACATTGATCTTCTCTGTGTTCTCTATAATTTAATTGCCTGTTTAGCCTCTGTGAGCTCCATCTACACCACCACATGCAGATCCTTCGCTCCACTGGCCAGATCCACTGGAGAGCTTTTTGGCACCTTCCTGTGATGAGCAGAATCCAAATGTGCTCCAGTTAACTGGTTGGTAACTGTGCAGAAACACACCTTTCCTTTCAAGTTGAGAGAGAACAGAAAACAAAAATCCCTGCAGAGGAAGCCTGAGAAAGGGACTCCCTGTCCCAGAATCTGGGGCAAGTTTTATGATGATTAATAGAAATGTGGAATGATTGAAAACACAAATGAAGAGCTCTCTCTTTTCCTGTAATTGCTGCACTGGATTATGAAATTAAAGTCATCAAGCAGGAAAGATTCTGTACAGATTTACAGAGATACTGCATGTTCTGGCTAATTGTGTCAGCCTGGATTGGCTGATTAGCATAATTAATCTAAACTTCTGATTACCCGAAGGAAAGAGATATTCCTGGAGGCACAGGTGAAATATAATGATTGAGACTTCAGTACACTAATGCATAGCAGCTAGCAAGTATTTCAGAGTCCTGTTTCCTCCTCTCTTGCATTCTTAAAAGGTCTGAGGGGAATGAGGAGAGCACTTGTGCTCTTTGCTGGGAGAGTGTTGGAAATCAGACTCAAGAAAGACAGAAGAGCTGTGCCAGTTTTCTGTACTGTGGAACTTTAACAGGGGTTTTATGGCACAACAACACTCAATGACCTCAAACCTGGCCTCAGACCTAACCTAATCCTATCCTAAACAAAAGCAACCAAAAGCACAGACTGTATCTGGAAAAGAAGCCTAACAACAGCCTAAAAGGAGGATCTGTGATAATGTTCCAGTAGAGTTTTGTAAAGTCACTCAAAAACTATTTTAAAAATTCCAGAGCAGAAGTTGATGGATACATTTAGGATTTTTTTATTGACAGTCTGAGTCATGTGTTTTCTTGTACCCAATGATAAATCTGTAAATCTTCAGCAATTGCAACAGCTAAAAATCAAATTTGACGATTTTACTATTTTCTACTGCCTCAGGAAGGACAGTTACATAATTCATAATGGCAATGTAAAATATTTTTTAATTATTACATATAAAACATTTCTTAAGAAAATATTATAATCAATTTTAATTGGGTGAAATTTGCATTACTGGAAACCTTCTGTTTGTTCTCCATATGGGCACTGACGATGAAACATTGCTTATTCCACTCCTTGTTTCTCTTCTGCAGAGAATAATTATGGGATTTTCACTTAAAACTCTCTGCTTCCTCCATCCTTTGTTCTCTGTTGATATTGCCAGAAAAGATGAGACTCATCAACTACAAATTGGATTGAAATAGCAATTTTATGGCCACATAAGCTGCCATGCAGCCAAGGCCAAGAAAACCCAACTGGTTATACTCTGTTAGGAGTCCAGATCAGGGGAAAAGTCTTTCAAACAGCCTTATCAGTCTGAGAGAATTTTCTCCCAGTTTTTTTTTTGTCATTTTAAAAGAAATTTCAAATGCTCACAAATTGTTGCCAGCAAGCATGAGTTTTAGACAATGAAAATGGTTCCATCCCACTAGAATGAACAGCAAGAGAAAAAGATAAAAGAGACTGCTCCAGTACAGGGTCCTGCACTGGCATAAGAAATATTCTCACAGGTTTGCTGCTGCCTTGTCCTGTTCCTGTGCCAGGACCAGGCCATCCGCCCTTCCAGGAAACAAACCTCAAAGATACTGAGTCAAAAACCCAAATACAAGTGTTTTGTCAAGATATGCCCAAGCTGCACAGCCTTTCAGGGGAAAAAATCCAATGACTGACAGAGCAGATGGAACACAAGACACTTCTTCAAACTGAAATCCAGTTGCTCTGAGTGGGGGAAGGTACTGGAAACATAGACATGAACATGTCACTCTGCAATAAAAACTGTCAGCACATTTGAGAAGTTCATTAAAATGTGAAAATGTTCTCCCCAAACCAAGTTTCATAAACCCTTTGCCACCTTCTGAGTGAAAGAACAAAGAGTTTGACCTGAAATTTGTCAGAAACATAAGGAACCTTTAAAATACCATACTTTAAAATCTAATGTCCAGGGGCTCAACAGGCACAGCTGTTTCATTAGTACTACATTGGTTGCCAGTCCTCACTGCACATGCTGTTATTCAGGATGCTATTGACTTGTCTCTAAACCGTAACATTAAGGATAAATAAATCAATAATTGCATTAGAGTAGCCCTTTGTGATACTCCTGAGCAGAAAAGCAGCTGTCCTTTTGGATGCACAGCTGCTGCCTCCTCCCAGAGATGAAGGCACATTTCAATCCCTCAGAGTTTCATTTAAGTCCTGAAATTGCTGCACACTGATAAAGCAGTTTTGTGGCAACCTGAGACTAAAACTGAGAAACAAGGGAAATCAAATGGCACAATATTTCAAAAAGGGCCTCCACTTTGCCTCAGGGAAACGAAGCATCCTGTTGCTCAGGACATGTCCTAGAAAAGTATTGAGAAACAGCTGTCTTGGCCTTAAGCTGGAAGGTTTGAGTGCTTTCAAATATCTGCTTAACTCCTTGCAAGTAGTTTGTTCAGTCATTCTGTGCTGGGAAGATCTGCTTGATGCTGTGAGTGCTATGCTGAATGAAAGGGAGACATGGGAAGGAGAAGCTCATGTTGTCATGTGTTGCCAGGGGCTGGTTTAATTTTGAAAACCTCACAACACTGCACCATTTTACTTTAGATGCTTACAAGATTTCAAATCAGAAGAAGACATTCCTCCAGGCTAATGTATTAACCTTCAAAGCATGAGCTCTCTGAAGTCAAGCCCTCACTGCCTTCCAGGGGCTGAGAGAGAATGCCTTTAGGTTCATCCAGAGCTGGATGTCCAACAAATTCATTGCTGTCAGTCAAACATGAGCCACACACAGCCCTTGGCTTCCATAGAAAATAAACCTTCTACAGTTCCCAAGAAAACCAAGGAGTCCAGTCACACAACCAGTTCTCTCAGCTCCAGGGAGGTCACCCATCCACAAGCCAAGTGCTGCTTTCTTGTTCCCTGCTGTTCTCACAATGGGTTTGGCTGTAGGACAGAGACAATAGCATTTTCTAAGCATGTAATTACTTACCTCAATGCTTATTTTAAATGAAGACAGGTATTTATGACGTACAGGTAGATGCTTTAGCTGATCCACAGAAAAATATGGATGGAAAGGCAGAGGGGCATTATTAGAAGAATTGTGCTGTTCATATGAATTTGACTTTGATTTTCCAGAGAACTGATCACCGCTCTCTTTGCTACACTGATGATGCCCTGGAATATTCCAAGAAATAGCACATTCCATGCCTGAAAAGCATGAAAGTTCCATTTTCAAAAGCTAGAACACCTGGGCTAATTAGAGTGGCTCAGATACTTTGATCAGAGATAAATTAGTGCTTTGTATGAGATCCTGCTCTTAGTTAACTTCTTTTACTTAATTCCCACACTAATGCTTTCTAATTTCACATGGGGAGAAAATGGGAGAAGATTAAAGGAATTTTTTTAATCAACCTGCTGAAAATTTAAGAATAGTTTGCTGTCTGTTTGACTTTATAAAAGCACATTATGATTTTGCCTTATTAACACCTTTTTTTATTTATACCACAATTTATTAAGCCATGGTATATCATTAAGCATGGTATATAAAGCAGGAGAGCCTCAGTGAATGGGGTGTTTTATGCCTCATTCCATATCTGTTATTTTGTCATTGCAGTGGTGAGAGCAGGGCCCAAAGTTCTGGTGAAAACATAAATTCTACTGGCAATAACCTGTAGCAGTCAATACTCACTCTCCAGCTGCATTTCACATGAGTAACTCTATTAAGTTTAGTGGGACAATTCTGTACCCAAGGAGGTTTTAGGCATCTTCACATTCATGTGCTCTGGGGTTTAATGTTCTTGCTCAGCCTCCCAGGCCCTTACCACTATTAGTACTGTGTAGTTATAAAAGCCAGGGCTCCTGGGTGAAATGATTTAGGAAAGGCTGAGGAATATCATGGCAGAGAAATAAGTAAATTAATTCAACCTCACTTCCAAACTGCCTTGGATCATATTTCCACAGTGGTATCTGTTGAGATAACAAAACAAAAAATCCAACCAACTACACAAACAAACAAAAACAACAACAACAAAAGAAAATTAGAATGATTGGTTAAAAATTTAACAACAACCAAAAAAAAGCTGAAAACTGAAATTTTGACGACTATTCCATTTTTCCCATCCATAGGCTTTACTAGCTTTACTAAGATCTGAGGATCTTGGTTCACATTTCTTCCATTTCCTTGTTTACAGCAAATTCCCCCTGAATACCAAGGAAAAGACTCTGGTAACTACTATGAGATAGTAACATTATTTTCAAAATTGGAACTTGGGGCTTGCTGAAAGCCTAGAACATTTATATGATTATATAAAACCTGCAAGAATTCACCAGGAGAGCTTCACCCAGCATGTCTGCTCCTTAGAGACCCCCCACCTGGCTCTTTTTCATGTACTTAATCCCTGTTGCAGAAGACATCTCTAGGATTTCTTTATAGCCCAGGGCCCTGTACCAGTGTGAATCCTTCAGCCATACTGCACTGAGGATGATGGCACACAAACACCACTAATTACTGACAAAGGCAAACCTTGCTGCTCTCAGAACAGATGTGACAGGCCCATTTCAGGCCCCAAACAATCACATCAAGAACAAAATTACATTCATCATAATTTAAATTACTTTTTAAAATATATAAAAGTAATTTGCAAATTTTCACGGAAAGTTTTTCATCTGGAATTTTAGAGTTTAATATTTTTTAGACACATAAACCAAAGAAATTATAGAGATCTGCTGTAATTATAACAGGTACCAGCTCAAGAGACACTTGGATACAGAAGACAACTGATACATTTTAAAAAATGCAGTTGAAAGTTATGTATAAAACTTACAATTTAACAGTCACAGGTCACAAGCATCAGTTACCTCAGGCAGTTGAGACAGGAGAAAGAGACAGGAAGAAGAACAAGCAGAGACCCAATTCCCACCTCTCAACAGATGGTTAAAAGCTGTTGGTAATTTTGATCCACTTTCATCACTGTGTCTAGCAGACTTGAGCTATTCACATGCTCTAAAACCTGCAATGTGTTTCTCCTCACACTTCCTATTCCTTCACTTGGATATCAGAGCTATGAAGTACAGTTTGGGGTTTTTTCCTTTCTTTCTTTCTTGAATTGGGACACCCCTCTTTCCTTAACCTGGCACATGAAGGTGCAGGAAAGGCCAGCTCAGTGACTGCACTGGACACAAAGGATATTTTCACTGTGTCACACAGTGGATATCTCTTACCACTGAGCAGGGAGGAGACACAGCAGGGATGCAACAATTCAGAGAAATTCACTGCATTAAAAGTAAATCAGTCACCATCACACCCAGCTCTTATTGTCACTGGATTTAATAAAGCAGCTTGCTATAATTTTCATTGTCAAGCCTCTAGCACTGGGTAGTTCACCTTGCCTAAAACTAGGAGCTGTGTGTTTGCTGAGGGTGAGAACTGCAGAATGGCAGAATCTCAGGCTGGCTAAGAATGGCAGGGCCAGACCTCTGGAAGCTCATCTGGTCCAACCCACCTGCTCCAGCAGGGCCACCTGGAGCCCAGGACAGTGTCCAGACAGCTTCTGGAAATCTCTAAGGAGGAAGACTCCACAACCTCCTTGGAAATTGTGCCAATTCTTAGTCATCCTCTCATCAAACAAGTGTTTCCTGATGTTGATCTTTAAAGATTCCTTCAAACCAAAACAATTCTATGATTCTGTGATGTTCAGGAAAACCTCCAGTGCTTTAGTTGTGTCCCTTGCCTCCAGTTCTTTCTCTGGGCACCCCAAAGAAAAGGCTGGCTCTGTCCTTGCATTCTCCCTTCAGGCATTTAGATTCACTGATAAGACCCCCCCCCCCTTCTCTTCTCCAGGCTGAACAGCCCCAGCTGTTTCAGCCTTTCCTCACAGGAGAGATGCTTCAGTCCCTTTATCACCTTTGTAGCTCTTTTTTTACTGGATTCTTTCAATAGCTTTGTGTCTGGCTCTTGCTGGGGCACCCACAGCTGGACCCAGTGCTCCAAATGTGGCCTAGGTCACACAGATCATCCAGATGCAAGTTCATAGCAAATAATATAAGAGAAACATGAATGTTAAGACTGACTAATTGCAGTAGCTCGTGGAGGCATTTCTAAAGAACAGTGGAAGTACTGAGTGTCTGCTGGCTCAATCACAGCATATTTGGGCTCCTATTTCAGGTTCTCAGTCTCACAATTTTCAAGCAGCTGCAGTACAATATCTAATTATTACAAATACTGCTGTCTTGTCTACATAGACCTCCTATCTTGTGACTTTCTGCATGAAAACCCTTCCCTGACAACCCCTCTGTTAGCCTTGCTTCACAGGTTTTGTGGACTTTGAGCAGCAGTGTCTCAATGAAAGCTGCCAGTGTTGGTGTGGCTGACACTGGAGGCTGCCAGCGCTGGCCCTGCAGCTCAGCTGGAGTCAAACCCACCTGACAGGCTGCAGCACAGCCAGTGTGGCCAGCAATGCAAGAAGCTGATGTAAAAGTCATTTTCTGAGGCTCTGTCAGCCACAGTAATCATCTCCTTGCAGTGGTGTCCAAGTGCCACAGGCTGCTGTCCCAGCCTGGCACAGGAGAGCTCGTGCAGTCCCGGAGCCCACGGCCCCTCTCGCTCCAGCTGCAGACACAGAGCAAGTCAGGCCCTGCCTCAGCTGAGCTCCTGCAAACCCAGGCCATGCCCAGAACACAGCAATGCTCATACACCACAACACCTTGGGCTCCAGCTAGGAGCAAAGCCTAGCATGAATTCATAATAATCCTTCAGATCACCTGCAAAGTCATTTCATCTATGTTTAATATTCACTTGATAGAAATATGAAGGAAAGTGCATGTCCACATAAAGAGGTATTTCTATTTCATGAACAGCATCATGTTCAGTAAAGCACAGTGTGGATATTGTCTGTCACTGGGGTTTGTTTGTAACCCAGGACAGGTTACAGTCAGGAAGGAATGCTGTCAGCTGCAGCCACATGCATATGGGAATACCTTATATTTATCTCCGTGGCAGAACATTGTGATCATTTGAGAAAACTTTGAGGTATAAAAGAGGACACTTCAAGATTTAAGGATGATCAGGAATAAAATCCTTGCTGTTAGAAGATTGCATTGCCATCTTCCCCATAACATTCAGAACCCTATTCTAAAATAGAACTGTTTTTTTTTAAAAATACAAATGCATATACTTGAAACAGAAACCTTCTAAAATAAGATTTCTGAAACGTATTTCTTGTTCTCTGTGCACTCACTGATGCCAGGCTATAAGATGACTCTATAAATTTTATGAGTGGTAACAAAAATTACAGGTAATATCCTAAAATAACAAACAATTCTTCACCATGTAATTATGCCACAATTGATAGCAAATGCCTTTTGTCCTTTTCTATCTTTTTCAATATAACAGGTGTCCTTCAATTTGCCCAGAGCATGAGCAAGCAAATTTCCTTCTTGAAGCTAAGGCACACAATCACTTAGACAAGTGTCTTTCTCCTGCCTCTGCCTCCCACACCAGTGTAAAGCCAATAACAATGAAATCCAGGTTTGAAGCCTAGAGACTGAAGTGAAAATGAGTGCATGAATCAATTCCCAGGAATTAAAAAGAAATAGATAATGGTCTTCTTAAGCAGGCCCTAATATGTTTGCCTTTCCCTGGAGATAGGATTTGGGAAATTCTCATTGTTTATTTAGCCTGGAATGCCTTTTTATCACAAGCATCAATGCTGCATACTCTCCTTCACAAACTCACTGTGGGCGACCTTAAAACTCGTTAAATTTTCTCTCTGCTTTTTCTGTCTGCCTATTCTAGAACAAGACATTCATCACAGTAAGAAACTATCTCATAATTTCTGCTTCATACTAAATTTAACTATAATCAGTTTATTACAACTTTACTTTGTGTTTTCTTTTAGCTCAAATCCACCTTTTTCCACACTGCTACATAGTTTCTTGATATATTAGAGATAGCAATGCATTACATGTCATACTTTCATAGTTTCTCGTAAGATTAACCTCTTTCATGGCTGGCTTGGCAGTTTTTCCTTTAAACTGCTGACCAGGATAGTTTAGAATATCCCAGTTTCAGTCTACTACTGTCTTTTATGAAGGCATTAATTTCTGCTGTAAAACCTTGCCATGCAACAGCTCCTCGAATCACATGAATATTTTTGCACTTTTATCTCTCACTGCAGCTAAAAGTTTCCTTCTGATCAGCAAGAAATCTTTGCACAGTGGTGGCCTTCTGACTCTTGATTATAATTGCTGAGTCTCCAACTTCAGCAGATTTTCCTGGTCATAAAGGCTGTATTCCTATACTTTCATCTGATTTCTATCATTACAGCCCTTAATATCATTCCTTCTTCCCTGTTTAGTATTCTACTACTTCTCCAAATTGATGTCATCTTCAAGTCTGAGTTATAAGCAAGTTAATTAGCACATTTGTACTTGTTATGCCAAGATCACAAGAAAAAGTTTCCTGGGAATTCTAAACACATCAGTTCAGCACTTTCTCCTCCACTGCAAACCACCATTGTGTGCTGTTTACCTACTTCCACTGACCTTTGAATTTTTGCATAAAGATGTGCACAGATCATTAGTTCTGCACCTGAATTAACAAATTTCTATATATCTCTATGTTTCTGAAATCCACACTGATTAAATTCTGCCTCACTTATCTTCTCAAAAAGAATAACTTATGATCACCTGATTTAAAAGTGGTAAAGGAGCAGCATGTCATATTCCACTTCCCATTAAAAACTGTTATTTATTCACTCTTACTGTTAAAAAGTGTTCTAAAGACATATTTTATTGAGAGCAGAGTCAAGAGCTCACAATGCCTGGTTTACTTTCTTCCACTCCTGAATTTTTTTTACAGCTTCAGCTTTTGTAGTACAAAGTCTGCTCCTTTTTTTACTTCAGTTTAATGCAAGAAAATTTTAAATAGTGATTTCCTGTTCTATTGTATTTTCTACTTCTATGAAATCCTCATTAACAACCAAGAGCAGAGCTAAAACAGAGTTTTTCAGAGATTCAGCAATTGCTTTGTGGAGAAATGTGTCACCTATCCTGCTCCAGAATATGCAGACACTCCTATTGATAGAAAAATTTGTTCTTCAATCTACATTTAGGAAATCAGTCTTTTTCATAAAGGACACAAATCCCTGTAGGATAAGTCCATTTTTGACTTGTAACCCCATCACACTATACTGCACTAAAAATACAAAAGGATTAATGCTATTAAAACATCACATCTCTGAAAAGAAAATTATCAGAAATAGACACAGAAGTGTCCCAGAAAACCTTCATAGGAACAGTAATTTTTTTGGTCATGACCTATTCTTGCCATGAGAGAGCAAAATATCCCCATTTCCTTCCCTAGCCCTGTTTGGCTGGGGGATAGGATGAGAGTTAGATGCCAGCCCTATAAATCCTGCTATCACAAGCACAGATGTTTTTGTTTTCATATTCAGCTCTCAGAGTGTCTCTGTGTATTTCAGCACCTCTGACTACCCAAGGATGGGAGAGACAGACTGAAGGAAAGCCCACTTTATATTCAGGACACATAAATCAAAAACTACTCCATGCTACGCATATTATTAAAGTACTGGGCATCATTTCTCAACAAACTGAACTTATTTCCCTCTCCTTTCATGCATGATTTACTTCCAATTCCTTGACTGGCACAGGGCAATGGTGATGGCAGCACAGCAGCCAGTCTGACCCAGCTGCAGGAGGAGGAAGGAGAGCCTGGAGAATGTAGCTGAACTCTGGCCATCACTAAATATGGGCTTGTCACTCATGTGATTGCAGAGAATAAATCTGACAAATGCATATGACACTAAAGAATGACTGCTGTTTCTAAAGAAACCTGCCCCTAAAATCAGCCTTCTTCTTCAAGAGTCCAAGATTTTTTAGAAATACTAAAAGAACATACAAATAATGACAGGAGCAGGACAGGAACACCATGGTATGGTGTCCCATAAACCAGCTGTGTAATCAGTGTTTCATCAGCCATGGTATTCTGCTGTGTTCTGTGAAGTAGATCCTTTGCTGTTTAGAGCAGTTTCCTTACCTTTGGGAAGCCATCCTCTTTCTGCACAGGAAATACAATCTTTCCACGACTGAAGTGACTAATATCAGATGCTGTATAAGTCCAGTCAGAATGCTGTTAACACCCCCCTTTCCCAGAGATTTTACTAATTAACTTAAATAACAGGGGAACTGTACAAATTATGTGCTATTCTATCTCTTGCCCAAATATTCTTTCCACATGATACCAGCTTGGAGGACTAAGAAGACTAGAAATATTTTAACTTGAACTATACTGGTCATTGACCAATGGTCATTAGCCTTTTTTTGCTCTTTCATGCAAATGTATTTCTTGGAAACCCACAAAATTACCTTTTGTTTCCAGGAATATCTACACAATCACATACCCAATTAAGAAGCCAATTCTGACTTCTCCACATGTCAGGATTTATGGTAAAATTAACACAAATTTTCAAAAGCAAACCTTTACAGAATTTTTTCTTCAAAATATTTTGATAGTTTTTGAAACTGAAAATTATTCAACACTTTTTTGCAGGAGATCTGTCTTTCCAGGAGAGTTTCAATGCTATGTAAGTACTTGGTTGAACTGTCCTAAAACATTCCCTTTGGAGTCAATTCCATGATGAACTGACCTTCCCCAGTTGTGGCTCACTGGCTTATGGCAATACTGATATCAAAGTTTGCAATTTCAAATAGAAGTGCTGATGTCCCAAGACAAATGCCATGATTTGCAAAAAGTAGTAGAGACTGAAAATCTGTGTGATTTGTTAAAAATGTATTATAAATCCTGAAAATCCACCCCTCTCCATAGTTATTGGTAGGCATTTTGCTAAATAAATTCAAGTTTCTGAAAGCCTTTAGCAGAGCTGACCAGACTCTTCCCTTCTAGTTTTGCAAAAAAATAACTACAAAAAAAATTATGGGTAAAAGACTGGACAGGAAAGATTTATGGAGAAAAGACTGGACAAGAATAAGGGCACTGTTTTAGAATAAGCTCACCCTGGATCTCAGCAGTGGCCTTTGAAGCATGATCAGACATCCTGAGGCTTTGCTGGATGTGCACAGCTGCTGGCTGAAGGAAGCCTGGCAATCCATCCATGATTGCTGTTATTTTTGAAAGCACAAAACACATCTTTTGAAAAGGCAAGTCCTAAATAGTCCAAAAGTCCAAAATAGGTTTAAGTCCAGAGAATTATGATTAAAGTTAAGGTTTACCAATTGACTGTACACTGGTTTTAGATGAACACTGACAGAATGCAGAACTGTGTATGGATTTTTGAGGGTTTTTTTCCTTTTTCCTTCCTCTAGTTAATCACAAGACACAGGGAGAAATTCTGGCCACACATAAGAAAGTGTTGTGGGTTTTTCTAGGAAGGAAATTGTGAGCCATGAGTGAGTTGTCACTCTGAAAGCTCAGCAGAAGGACTTACAGCCTCTTGCCTCACCCCCCCACATCCTCTGTCCTTTGCACTGCTCTGTGCTGGAAAGGCCAGAGGGAAAATGAGGCCTGAACAGGGCAAGAAGTTACAGCAGCCAGACAATGAGTCAAAGCCATCAAAAGAATCTGACATCAGAGCATGAGCACAAAGGCCTTCTGCTTCTGAACCGTAGTTTCCAATACTGGAAAGCATTCACAAAAGTGGTTTTCTCTAAAGCACAATAAATCTCTTCCTCTGTCCTTTCAAAACTTGAAGTTTTGATCAAAGTACAAAGTACGTGTCCTGTAACATTAGATGAGAAAGCAAATTCATCTTGTCCCAGGGGAATTATGGCAACCGACTCTATTTCTAAATCCCAAACACAGATCTGCACACAGTTCTGCCTCTGGAGAGATGAGGAGATGTAAGCAGACAAGACAAAAGGGAATCATTTGGTTCAAGGTGCTACCAGAAGGTTCTAAGATACTACAGTAAGGAAGATTCAAGAGAATGGAATGGAATGGAATGGAATGGAATGGAATGGAATGGAATGGAATGGAATTTTTCCCTGTACATTACTGACCTGTTATCAAGTAGCAATTAAGAAACTAGAAAATAGGTAACCAAAAAAAAAAAAAAAAAAAAAAAAGAAAGTAAATAGGGCACAACTTTTAGTTTTGAGGCTCATTCTGATATTCCCACTAGATAGTACCAGGAATTACACCTAATCTTTAGAAAAAAATCACATCTTGCAAAAAGGTAGGAAAACAGATTCTGTCAGCCTCCAGCATGTAAACTAAGTTAGCATCATTCCCAGGCTTTATAACTGCCCTGCTTTCAGCAAGACAATCCAACAGGCACCATTCAGTTGCTATACTGCAAAAGCACAAAAATAAAAGCAACAGAAAAGTACATGGACAGGAGGATTGCAATGTTTGTCTGCTGTAGGGCAGGTATGTATTTTTTTATAGTAACACCATCAAATATAGTCTACTCTGCCTCCTGAACTGTAATAGAAAAAAAAAAAGCATTTGTAGCTTCAGATCCCCTCAAAAGTATTTGGTTTAAAACAAGTCTCCTGCAATAACACTGCCAAAATATGCCACAAAACTTTCAAAAGTTTCACTTTTGGCATCAGAGAACTCCTTACATGCCTTTTTGCATGGAGCATCAGGAACCCATTTATACAGTGCAGCAGATCACCTTCAACACTCTGAGCTGCTGATATTAAAATCAGCTTCTGCAGTGTAAACTCAATTCATATCAAATGCCTGGGACTGAAAAAAGAAATGTCTTATATGATGAGTGGCAGTAAAGATTTACTCATATTCTAGGGATCAAATTTCTTACACAGTGCACTTCAAGTAAGGAAAATTATTTTCTGCATAAATGAGAGCATGACACTAGAGCAGGCATTTGGGAATCAGTCAGTGAGATGCAGCTTTTGTATCCATCATCAGAAAGCCTTGGAAGTCTGCAGCCCTGTGCTAGTTCTGTGTGTGTAACTATGCCTTCCTCCAGCAGATCTGCTTTTCACATTCCACCTGGTCTGAAATCCAACTACTAAATGAGAACATTAAAATCAAAAAGGAAAACTGGTGGAAAGGATGAGCTCCTTGGAGAGAGGAGCAGTCCTTCAAAGCATCTTGTTCTGGGAATGTGAACTTGATTTTCCCAGAGGAAGTGGTAGGATACAGTCAATTCCATGGATGTAAACAGTAGCTTCCTTTAGAAGCTGCTCTAGAAGCAGGTACAGTTAGTCAAATCTTCCTGATCAAAACAGTTTTAACAAAAATCAACCATTTTCTAAACCAAGGCACCATCAAAACAGAAATATTCCAATTTAATTTTCCTCTTTTTTTTTTTTTTCTGCCTTCCTTTTTCTTCTTTCTTCAGCTGCTTGGGTTTGGATTTTTAAGGAAACAGGTATATTATTACTCATATTTACCTCTCTTCTTCTACTCTATTTCTAATTAATCTTCAAGTTTGTCAAATTTTGGAGCTCTGAAATGAAAAAAAAAAAAACAACCCAAAATAAAAACCCCCCCACCAAAATCTAAAATCCCTACAGGTCTGTGTTCCTTCTTCATAAATCACTGCTGCACTCTTCTTGAAAAAGGGATGAAACAGAAAAGAGAAAAATGGAAAGCGAAAAAGAAAAGTCCCATACAAAAACTTGTATTCTGATGTTCTTCTGTCTCTATTTTGATTGAAATATCAAAAATATTTCTTTTAAATTACTACCAGGATTTGTGTGAACACATAAACACACAGAAAACAAACGAGGAAAACCTGCAAAGTGGAAGAACTCTGCAAACACATCAGCACATCTGGAACAGCATTTAAGTGCCAGCACAGCTATTTCTAGTGGCCTTCTCAGCACTTGCACAATGAGAGAGTCCCAACCATTCAGCCAGCAGGGCTGCAAGGCAGTGAGAGGTGCATTTACAAGTGGCATCTGTGGACTGCTAAGGAGGTTATAAACTCCAGGGTTTCATTTATCTTATCTTGGGAGAAATTCTATATCTGAAAAATATAAAGTCTGGTCCATAATACAGGAAGAAGGTTTAGAACCACCAGATTCAGTGCAAGGATCCTCAGTGGTTTCTAGACTACCCAAAATAAATGTTACAGACCTTTTTGGTTCTAAATCTACCTGTTTTTTTAATGAAAACTTCTCAAATGACACTTGGCCCCCAATGTATCTGTAAAGACCTGAGTGCCAGCCCTTATACTGGCTTCAGACTACAACAGAACTTGGGGAACACTGAGCAATTCATACATTCTCTGAACCCTTCATCTGAAGACTCTCTTGAATCAACCTCATTTGAAAAACTGCTGGGATTTTTTGTCTTCCTTGATCTTTGATCCTTTTTCCCTCTCCCTTTTCTGTCCTAAAAAAGAAAAAAACAATCAGGCCCCAAAACACATAAAAACCCCAAAACCAACCAACCAAAAAGCAAACACACACACACAAAGAAAAAAAACAAAAAACCAAAATTAAGCAACAACCAAAAAAAAAAAAACAAACCCAAAACAAAAAAACCCCACCAACAAACAGGATCTCTCTCCCATATAATCTTTCCAATGCATTAGCAATGGCATTTTCCCTAAAATTTAGATCAATTTGAAGGGTGGAATTACATAAAAAAATCCCATGAAATCTGCACATCTAACTTCTCTGAGTTTACATTTTTGCCTTCTCACAAAGTGTTAAAACTCTTCTTGTAACACTGATCAATTGCACCAAGTCATTACTAGTGGAACCAGAATCCCTCTTGCCAATTCTTCACCAAACACCTCCTGACAAACCCTAAACTGCACATCAAGCTGAAGGAATGTCACATATCCAAGCATTTAGCAGCAGTAACAATCCATCTGTTGTGCATTATTACTTCTATGAATCATAAACTTCATTTTAAATTAGGTGATTAAATAGTAGCATAATTCACTTAGCTGTTAAAGGGATGTTTTGTTTGTGGCTCCAGCTGTTTACCTGGAATTACATTAGCAGAAGCTTAGGGCATAGCTGTGAAAGTCAGTTAATGACTGGAAACCAACACCAGGTTTTGTGTTTAAAAGTCAGATGAGCAAGGGAGTTTGGGAGATAACAATCTTGAGGCAACAAATATAAGTCAAGGTTTTCAGTCCATGTGTTGCACACTTTTGAGTGATAAGGGAGAAAAGGATAATGACTGGGATTTCCATTGTTTTTCTACCAGTAAAGCACCCTGGTCTTTCCCTTGGGACCTTATATTGAGTACAGGTACCATAGGCCTGCGTGGTGGGATGGTAACACCACCTTACCAAAAATTATTTCACTTCCATTGCACAGGTTTCTTGCTTTTCTCATGTCACTGATCAAGCCACAGGCATATTTTCTATTGATAACTCAGAGAAATAAATGTACTTTTTCAAAGAAAAGCAGAAAAAAGTGCTTCTGAAGCACTCACAGAGATTCAGTCTTTTCCCAAATATTGAACAATTTTGTTTGGCAGGGATATGCCATGCAAGAGGATGCATTGCAAGCATTACCTTTTGGTTCCACTAGGCTGGCATCCTTCACATTTATTCTGTTGTGGCCCTGCGTTTATAGGGGAAAGCATCTGTGTGGAGACTCAAGTGCCAGTTTGACTGCTTCTGTCAGAGAACTTCTCACATCTGCCCTTTTGCCCTAAGGCCCAGGACTCTGTAACTGCAGAAGCTGTCAGCCAGGATGGTGAGCCTGAAGCACTGCTGCTATTCCCAGAAGGAATCCTGCCAGGACCCAAACACACCCACCTGGCAGAGGATCCCATGAAGTACAGGACTCATGGCACAATTCAGGCTCTGAATTCGTGTCACTGCAGCGTTACTGGGTCTTGTGACAGCTCAGCCACAGTACATCAAAAGATTTTGGGCTTGATAGAATGATGGAAAGGTCTTTAAAAATTACTAAGAAGAAACTAAAGACTGGGGACACATAACATTTGCTTGCTTGTGTTTTAAGTGTATAGACTGTAAATGGTATCTCCACACAGTGCAAAACACCTGTGCTGTAAGAAATACAAAAAGGTTGAAAGAAGGGGGAGAAGAAGGCATAGAGTAATAACATCCTCCCTCTGCTCAGCTGCAGAGAGTTGGAAGGGTGCCTGTTCCTTAGCATTGCCATGATTTTGTGCCTGTTACACTTTCTGATGCTTAATAAATTCACCCTGACAAGGGAAGAATAATCTTCCCCGAGATATTGTGGTTATTATCTCCCTTAGATGATGGGTCTGTTCCCTGCTTTATGGGAGTGGCAAGAACAAAGAGGCAGCTTAGCTAACCAGTGGCTGGAGCTTCAACCTCTTTGGTGTAAGCATTGCAGGTTTTTATTATGAGGAATTCACAATGTTGCCTTTGAGCTTTTCTTTTTTACTCCCTGGTTTTGCAATTTTCTTTTCTACTAGAAAACAATAGTTCCCATTCCATTTGCTGCAGGCAATGTCAGAATGTCCCCATCCAAATGGCTCATCAGCCTCATTCAGATCACTGTCAGTCATGCCACGGGCAGATCAGTAAGACAAGACAACCTGAAATGTTCTCCTAGCTACATAACTGCCCTAATAATGACATGCAGCTCCTGTAGCAGAGTGCCTGCAGCAGCTGATAAATTCAGAGTCTACTTGCTGACCAGTTCTCACTGTGCTGCAATAAATGGCAGGTGTAGATAAAGGGGGGAACAAAGTTCTGCTTCAAATTTCTGCCCTTAGAATTGCTTGTCTTTTAATAACTATGAGAATACAGAAGTGGTGAGTTCAGCAGCACTTTAATGAAATTTAGAACAAAACACTGGTGATGTGCAGGAGGAGCAGGCTCTGCAGAATGAGCTATTCAGCCCAAGGAAATGACTGCACACTGTATGTTTGGGAACTATGGATTACTACTGACCTGCCATCTGGCACTAAAGGAAACAGTGTCACACTTCCAGCACAGAGCAGGCACCAGGGAGCCCCTGATTACTCTGCCAGACAATACTTTGCTTGAATGAAATATATTGTACAGTCTCATTAATTGCGTATTTTACCTCCTCATGACTGTAATAGTTAGCCATAAAAATAAGATTTATTTACCAGCAGAACAGAAAAAGAGACTGGAAACACAAAACTGAGGGACTCATTAATTCTTAAAATTTTTCCCTCACAAGAAGGTAGTACATTGCCAGTCTTAAGCTCATTCCAATAGATAACAATTTAGAGAGAAATTTATGTACACCCTGAACTTCCAAACCAAAAATTTTACATTACATGGACAGCAGGAAGACTCAGAGAGCCCAACTGCCAGGAAAATCTATTTTCAAGGACACGGCCTTAGGAATAGAATACAGAGAAACACAACAAAAACTTATTAAAAGAGCAAAATTTATCAATAGAAATGATGCTATTATCTCATGATAAAGCCCCATTTCTACAGAACTGAGCCAAGGCTGGGTACACTACTTACAGTTTTGTCAAATTAGCTCTTCTATCACCTTGTCTGAGCACTGCTGCATTATATTGCTCAAAAAAAGGATGAACTGTATCTGGCTCGGAGTCCTTTGTTCAGGCAAATCTCCCTGTATGTTCCCTGACTGATATGGTGTCATAAGCAATTATCCCTAATGGACAAAAAATTTTACTAAGCCACAAGAAAGTACCCATGCCAAAAATATTTTGGGTAGGTTGTCAGAAAAAATTATAAATAAGTGTTGGAAGAATAATGTAAACTCGCTGTTGGAAGTCACAGCAGGGGAACTTCTATCTGCATGGGATCAAGAGCAATAAAGAAGAGACAGAAGATGAATTTTATCTTTAGTTCTTTAACTAAACTACATAAAAATAGTAGCAAGTAACTTGTTTGCTTACATTTCAAGCAGATCTGCCCAACTCCTTAGGTCCTAGGTATAAAATGTGGATGATTAGAACCAACCATGGCAGGAGCTGTTTCTCATCTGGAATGTCAGTTCAAAGGCAGGCACTGACATCCTCAGCACCCCACACCAGGCCAGCCATTGCCACTGAAGGTGGGCAGAACTTTTAGTACCTGCTTCTGGCAGAAGTACAGGATTCTTTACTAAAGAATCCTGAAAAAAGTCAATAGAACTATGCTACAGAATGTGCCTCTCAGTCTTTCCGCAATCTGCCAAGTATGTAATTCAGACACATATCTCATTTTTCCCCCACCTTAAAACTTTTGGCTCTAAATAGCTTTCTATTTCACTGCAGATTAAGATAGAATAGTCACTTCCAGCTTGTAAGTGAAAGCCTTTTTCCTTTTTATAAATTCTAAATTTATTATTGAGACAATGAAGAAAAGATCAAGGAAAAACTCCTACAAGTAACTTTCCAACTTACCTCTTCTGCTATAAAGATAAGTAAGGAAAACATAGGCATAGCTCTTTTTCATGGTTCTATCCAACATAACTGTGCACAAAGCTAATAAAGAGAAAACACTGCTGGGTGGATTATGCTCTTTAAGGGTAACAAACCTATAGCCTGAAGTTCTTACCACCACTTTAAGTTTGCTTTACCTCTGCAAACAGTAATTTAGAGATGAACTGGCAAAATCTAAATCACTCTAACTAATACCCTCTTCAAAAGCTCTCATGGAAACATAAGTAGTTATTTTTACTTAAAATCTTTTTAATTAATCTTTTCAATGTTATACAAATTTTCAAGGTAATAAAGAAAACTTTGGTCAGTAAAAAAAGAAATTATTCAACAACACAAGAAATAACCACATGCACATTACCATTTAAAAATAGAATAATACACATATATGGAAATACTAATTGTTGTAAACAAGATATCATCTACAGTCCATTTTTATGGAAAATGCTGCAGAAAATCAAGCAGGCTGCTTGCAGCTACTATATTGTGTGTTCACTGAAACACCTGGAAAACTCAGAGTACCACAGGCTCACCCAGCCATTTAGGGTGGAAAGCCCTCCAAGATCATCCAGTCCAACTGTAAACCCAGCACTGCCAAGCCCACCACAGCCCCTGGTGCCACATCTCCACATATTTGAGCCCCTCCAGGGAAGATTACTCCACCCCCCACCCAGGCAGCCTATTCCAGTGTGTGAAAACACTTCCAGAGAAGACATTTCCCTCATATCCAACCTAAAGCTCCCCTGGTGCAACATGAGGCCATTTCCTCTGTTTGTGTCCCTTGTTAACTACAAGTGAATGCAAAACATGAATAAGAGAAGCAATAAACCAGATTTCACAGAAGAATGTACAACTTCTTTAGACAACTGACACCTGGGAGAGCCTCTTTGAAAAGACTTATTTGAAGGAAAAAAAAAAATGATCTTGTGCTTTTTTACACCAAATACTTGCCAGTAGTTGCTGTCCTGAGCCTTCTGCCCCTCTGCCCATGAGTGCAGGCACTGCTATTGGTCATACACGTGAGCTCTGCCCATTCAGACTCAAAGCCTCAGCTGACTTTCTCCCTTGCTCTGAAAATAACACACCAATTACTGCCTGTTTGTCAGCCCTCAGAGATTAATTTTTTTATTTTTCTGAGGAGACGAAACTACTTCATTTTGGGCATGAAATAGTAAGGAGCTTTCAGCATTCTTCAAAGTTATCTACATAAAATTCTAATAAGGAGAGATATTTATTCCAATTTCCTGAATCAATGATAATAATAAAAGCTATTACTTCTGGAACGAGTTATGGTTCTTTCATAAGAGATGTTACTACCAAATAATTTATTTGTCAAACCATCCAATACAATGTAAAAGAGAATAAATTTAGTTCTCAGAATAAATACATCTCTGCATTAAGCTTGTTAATTTTGACTTTCCCTTTATACTGTTTATTCCTCTTAAGACCATTCCCTGTTCTGACAAATAGTATCCTCTCTCCTATTTATCTCTGGTCCTTAAACTCTACTTTATGTCTTCCCATCATAATCTCATTCAATAAATCTTTTATGCACTGGAACTGAAATTTTGAGTTTGTGAGAAGTAAGCATTCCCTACTAGAGCAATTATCCTCCTGGAGGAAAACCTTGCCAAATGATGCTTCAGAACACATCTAATTGTATTTCTTTTCAAACATTAAGTTTACTTTCAACTAGATTCTTCGCTTTGATCAAGAAATATCACCTCCAGTACTGAATTCCCTAAATGGAAGAGCAATTCCACTCAGCATCCCCAGGTCACTGCTGGAGCACCTGATACACCACTCACGTGGTTTGGCCATGGCAATCCATTGTATCCTGGGACCTTTAGGCACTTTCCTTCCTCCCAGCCCTTCCTCCTCTCAATAATACAAGTTGGGTTTTAGCACAGAGAACCTCCTTGTGGTTGCCAATTCCTTTGCTTTTCCACGGTTAATAGCCATGGACAATAGCAAACAATGTGTTTTAATTTCTACAGTGGCTTTAGGTTTCCACAAATTTGATGTATCAGCGATGGTTTCATCATCTGATCTCCACAGCTCTCTCCTTCCTTTAGTGCTTAACTGAAGCAGCAAAGTAGAAAACACCTTCATTTAATGGTGTTTGCATGTACCATTTCATGTTTCTGTCCCAGTGCTGCAGCCCTGGACTCCCCCTGGTCTCATCCCATCAGCACATCCCAAGCCTCGCTGCCATTCCTCCCTTGGGCTCTGGCATGGCCCCAAAGCCAAGGAGCTGGATAAAGCTTTGCTGGGCTCTGTCACCTCTGATAAGGGATATTCCTTTCTACTTCCAACACTCAACTTTCTGTCACTGACAGCTTTTACTTTGCATGTAGGTGTACTTAAAATATATTTTAAAATATTTTTTAATTTTTAATTCGAAAAGGTCTTAATTAAATAAACATAAGATGGCTAGGGCACATTCTTTCTGAAAGAAAACTACAGATGTAAGCAGAAGGAAAAAATGTGAGAAAATCAGGAATAACCCATCTTGGAATTGTTTAAAGAGTTCACAGTGCCTACAGCTGGATGTTATTTGAATAGCTTTTACTCCAGTCCTCAGCATTATAACCACTTAGGAGTCTGATTATAATTTTCTTCTAGGGGTTCATTTTATTACTAGACTCAATTTAACTCATTATCCTCCATCAGCATCAGGAGACTAGAAATCAGCCATCATTATCATCTCACTTCCATTTCAGAGAAAAAGAAAAAAGGCACCATTGAGATTCTTTTAGAATTGTCAAATCATGGCCTTGGTTACAGCCCACTTGGGCTCATCACTGAGCTCTGGGGTTGGTTTAACCCTTATTGCTCTGTGTGCCACTCACACCTGCCAGGGGAAGCATCAAGCAAATGTTTACAGAATTGATTTTCTGAAAAGGAAAAAAGTATCTATAACTGAATAAGGAAAGCTAAGAATACTGATAGCTGGCTTTGTAATGCTGTATTTAGAGTTTATTATCATTAAACTTAAACCCATGGGTCTGTATGATACCATATGCCTATTCCAGGATGGCAGTGTTAACATCTGGTGGGAAAAAAAACCAGCTATAGTCAAACATTTTTTCCCTCTTGAGAATAAACACAAAATATGTACTTTAAAAATAACTTTTAAAATGCATCCATTAATATTATGCAAGCTTTACTCTCATGTCACACTTCAAGTTCTTTATTTGCTGACTTTCACTTAGATAATTTTCTTTTTTCATTTGTTTGTTTCTTCTGCAACTCTTAATTAGAAAAGAATCTGATAAAGACATCACAGTGTGTTTCACTGCTTTTTCAAAGGCCTGTAAACAAAAAGACTGAAGCACTTTTTAAAACATAAATGAGTAAATCATACACAATCATCTGGGTTTCAGAATGAGAGAAACTCATTGTTTAATGATCACTTGGGCGGCAGAAAAACCCACACTGGCATCTCAAGCAACATTCAGTAAAAGATGAAGGAATGAGATCTTTAGTTCTCAATTCATTTTCAAATCAGTAAAAATGTACTGTCATCAGAATCCTACAGATGTTCAGTATCTTGTGGGACAGAAGCAGAGACATGAAACAGTCAGGAAAAGATACCTAACCCACAGAATAAACCAACAGAACTGGATTTTGGAGATCAGAGACAAAATGGAAAGCAAAAGCCTATTTAGGATTAAACCAGAGGTGTCATCCAAAGTTTACAGGCCTGTTAAAACACATCTTGTCCCTCTTCTGGCTCATTTTCCTGGATTCTACCTTCTTACAAAAAGCTCTCCAAGGATACATGGGTTTCTCCCAATTCCCTCTCCTTTTTCTCAGTCACTCTATTTCCAGAACATGAATTGAACTGCTTGACACTTCCCTCTTCAGCACAGTCTTACAGATGTATTTCTATGTGTTCTCCTACTGACTTAAGTGACTTTGGGATTTTTACTGTATCACTGCTAGAGTGGAGTCAGTGGCACATCCAGGCCATCCCTGGCAGCTCCATGGAAGCACCCTAGGGAGAGCAATCTCCACCTGCCTCAGGAGAAATGGGCATCCTGACACATCTGCACCTCTGCACACTCACAGGTCCTGCTGGAATGAAGAGCCAGGGGCACTGAGGGACAGCTCGGCTGCATCCCACTGGTGCTGCAGTGCCTGTTTGCCTCCCAGGCCCTTCAGTGCTCTGCAACCTTTGGCATTTTGACATTGAAATTTTACTCATAGAGGAAAAAAATAGAAAATATTACATGCCCTTTCCTCAAAACAAAAAATAAAAATCAAGAGGATGCCTGATATGAGATCAAGTGAATTGGATGCTCAAACAATTGAATTTTCAATGAGAATTTTATGTGCTCCAAGGGCTTCAGCTCTCCTCCCTCCCACTGCATCATCCCTGCAGGTCCAAGGCATGTGCTGTGGGCAGGGCCTGACCACCCTGGGGTCAGGTGCCACCTCCAGGCAGAAATCCTGGGAAGGTGTTCAGTTTGTGGTACAGCTTTTGAACTCGACCTGAGGAGTGAGCCAGATATTGGTAATGCCTGTGCTGCACTCAAACAGGGCAATTTGTACCACCTTTGACTTCAAACCAGTTCAACCTTTGCTATAGAGATTCAGATTTACTGTTAGTTTTGCCCCATAAATTGCTCAGGTCAGTGTAGTTGTCAATACCAATTTGAATTTGAAGTAATCAAACACGGGAAGTTCAAAACAAGACAAGGAAATCTCCCAAAGGCCAAAACTTTCACAGGGAGGAGTAAAGAGGCCTGTGAGCAAACGTGAGCTTTGCCATTGTTATTTTTTCCTTTTGTTTTTCTGGTATTAAAAAAGTGCCATTTACAAAGATAAAAACAGAATATTGAAAAAAAAAATTATCTTCAGGTTTTTTTGTTAGAACTGAAAGGCATCACTAACAGCATGAAAACCAGCCTTGGCTGGTTCCAGCAGCACAGGCTTGGATGTGAACCAATGTGCCACAGCAGCTCAGTGGGAACTGAACTGGGCAGGGCAGCATCTGATCTCTAATGACCACACACATCTGGAAATTGGAAACTCTGTCAAGATTTGCCCAAATTTAGGCCATTCAAAGCAAAGAAAAATTGCCTTGAAATTACCCATTTCAATCTATGATTATAAAATAGCACTTTTAAGGCTACATCTACATAACACTGTAACTGATTTAATTGATTTCATGGAGATTTCATCCATATTCCAGAGGATGCTGGAGAGGATTAGACAAGAAAAAAGGAACATGAACAACCATTTCCCCCTTACATTATCTACTCTATACCAGTTTGGTTTTAAATCACTCATCTCTGCTCATATTTTCAGGAATAAATAAAAAAGAACCAATGGCAGCTCCCAGCTGGCAAGGATGAAGTTTTCACTTTTGCATTTTAAGTGATCAGGAAGTTCAACAGAGGATCTGAGCCCAAGGAGCTGACCAGATCTGGGTGCTGTTGTATCCCAGCTGGAGAATGCCTGGGGACTGATCCAACTCAATCCATTACAGTACACTACCAAACACTCAAATTTTATGTTAAGTTTGACTTTGCTCCATCCAATTAATATCTATTCTATCCTATTAATAGCAACTTTAACAAGCATAATGACTGCAGAGCATTCCCAAAGACTTCTCAGGTCTGGAGTTACAAATACTTCCTATTTGTTTAAATGGGAAGCAGCACTTACAAGTCTTTCTGCACACAATGTAAAGGCTGAGTTTCACAGACAAGGACAGAGTGATACTGGAACACCAAGTTTCTGGTCAAAACAGGCAGGGGGGAATTGCTTCTATGTGCCCTAGAAATATGCCATACTGGTCATGAGATTTGAAATGGTTTCATATAAAGGCTGGAGTCTGGGGTCTAATTGTTATAAAATTCAGTTCAATACAAAAATCAGAACATTTTTTTATGGAAGGGCAGCAGTCAGTAGTGTATTTTGACATAATTTCTCAATATTTTCTAAACTATTGTTGACAATATTAAAGTACATAGAATTTCATAGAAATTATGTCTATAAGGAAAACTATTTTACTTCAAAAATTGTGACCTGCTTATTCTAACAAACTGCGGACTCAGCTTTGTGTGGCATTTTGAATTTATTGTTTTAGAAACAGAGCTCACTCTCTTAAGTGTTCAAGACCTTGAAAGGTCAAGCCTTGCTATGCTGATAGGAACAGTCCCTGGCACAGGCAGTGCCACCCGTGCAGCTGGAGAGCTCCTGCCATGCACACCCACAGACGGGGCTGCACAGCACCTTAAACCATCTGATACAGAGCTGGGGAGTGGGCAGTTTGCAGCACCTGCACTTGGTGGCCCTCTAGAGCAGCTGAAAGCAGGAAAGGAACCTGACAACAACCTTGCTTTATTGCTAAGTGAGTTGCTATAAAATGCTGTGTTGTGATTCCACACCCAATTTCCTTCCCATCAGCTCTCCATGCAAATCCGTGTGTGTCCATCCAGACACCGAGTACAAAACAGCCACAGGGATGGAAATTTACAGTGTACCCTACAGTGCATTAACTTCTTGGTGTCAGAGCACTCCCAGAATTAACAACTGCTTTGCTCACTTATGGAAGCAAGGCCAGGCTGGTGAAGCATTGCCAACTTCGTGCTCTGTGTTCCATATCAAAGTGGATCTCAGAGACAATTTGTGCACAGCATAAAACACAGAGGTTGTAATAACAGATCAGTGCCCTTCCTTAAAGTTGTGATCCAGCCCAGAAGGCAAGCTGTACAGACTAATCCCAGAACAGTTTTTTTTTGCTCTTTAAGATGTTTAAACATCTTGTGCTTCCTGTTTTGAATGGATTTTTACATTAGTATCTCATTACATTTTTATGAAAAATAATAGCATCAAGCAAATACCTGTGTAAATGTGATTTAGAAAGCATAAATATTTGTGCAATTCCCACGTTCAAATTTTTACTGAGGTCTGAAATTACTGCAGAAAAAGTTTTATTCCTCTATCTGTTGTTCTAAATTAATAACTGAATATCCTTTTGAATATATTTGTACTTCTACCATACACATTATTTCATTAAGAGAAGCTAATAAATGTAGAAGTCATTTTCCAGAGGAAAGCAAAAGAACTTCTCATTTCCTCTATAAACAGTTGATCAAAACCTTACAGCAATACCAGCAACAGGAAGAGTCTGTATCCCCATAGGCACATTTTTCTTTGTACAGTGTCAGCTGAAGATCTTGATAGATTGTCTTTGCCCAGAAAATTCAAAGAGAACTCATATGTTTTTTACTAAATGAAAAAGAAATCTCAAATTATCCTGTAACAAGAATGTGTGTTGGACTGACTCACTGGTGACATTAGGGTGAAAAAATAACCATTTTCTACAAGAACGTTCTTGAACTCACAGCACAATAAGAACAGACTAAGGAAGCATTAAAAAAGAAAAGTTATCAGTGGAGGGGGGGAAAAATTGCTTTGATAGAAAATCTAGAGGGGAAAAAAATGAACAAGTTCCCTTTCTTTGACAGAAGTTAAAAGCACATCAATACTTCTAAACTCAATCCATACAAACACTGTAGGAGAGAAAGGTGTCCAGTTGCACAAAAGGAAAGTTCATTTACTGAGTTAAAAAGAAAATACTCTGCAACATACTGACTTGAGAATACAGAATCGTTGTTTGGTTATCTGTCATCTAAGATGTAAACAAACACTTGACAATCAATAGACAGTTCTCGAGTATGAACAAACAGAAACAGGATTGTGTCCATGTGTCACCTAAGGAAACACTAAAAGGATGAGGCTGTACTTCTAGTTTTCTTTTTGCTAACTTTGCACATAGAACATCACATTGCATAAACTGCATCTTTTTTCCCATTTAATCTGTTAATTTTTAGTGATTACATTAAATTCCTTTATTGCTTCTCCTCCCTCCCCCAGCTTTTCTTATTTCTTCCATACAGTAATCAGAAGAGCAGATCTCTGCTGGAAACTTCTTCTGTCACACCTCTGTTCCAGACACTTCCCATTTTCTTCCCCCTTTTGAAAAACCACTGCCAGAGACTTTTTCCCCTCAGGCCATCTGGACACTGAACCCTGAAACACGAAGATGCCTTAGGCTGTGTTACAGACACCTCTGTGAATAGTCCAGTGTGTCTTTCCCTACCCTGGAGTGGCACCAGTCTCTGCTTCAAAGTCCCCACCACAGGTGAGGAAGATCCAGCTGGATTATCCCAACCCCACAAACAGCACCAGGGATGGACAGGAGATGGAGAGGTGATGCTACAGACCCTCAAGGTACTGAAGCACCCATTGCCCATTAGAGCTGTGACAAACATCTCTGACATTCCTCCTCCTCCAAAATGGACTCTAAAGCCACCAAATTCTCAGCCCAACTCATGTAAAAGACACCCCAACAAACACATTCCCTATCACACCCCGGGGTGTTCTGCTCTCTTCTCACAGGGTGTAACCCCTCTGTGCACATGAAATGCACCCCAGGAAGCTGCACAGATGAGCAGAGCACACTCAAATGTCCTACAGACCCCCCGAGCCCCAGACCTGCTGAAAGGCACAGCCCAGAGCTGCTGAATTACCTGCCAGTGAGCAAAGCTCTTGCTTTGTGTCTGACTCTTTCCATTCCCTCCCTTTGTGCACAGGAAGCAGCAACCTTTCATTAGCCTTTCCACATTCCCATCCATCAGCAAGTCCTAATTCCTAAAGAGAGGGTGTTATTAGAGCTTGGTGTTTGCTGTGATTGCTCTCCTCACAACGGAAGATGCAATCAGAGGAAGAATTTATGTCCTGTAATTCAATGAATGGATGTGTTCCTACAGCAATTTCTTTAGTAATTACTTGTGTAAAGCATGTTTTTCTGTAATTGAAATTCTACAGTGTACAGTTATTTATTAAAATACATTATTTATAATGGCATTTTCCATTCTAATTTCATTACTTTCTTTCAATACAATGCTTTCATAGTCACATTTTAATTCTTTCTATTGGTCTGCAGACACTGAAAGTTTTAGGGCAACTTGTAAGCATTCAAACAGAAGAGCATGCTGTAAAAAGAATAAAACCAGAGGAGAGGACAAAGCAGGGATCTTACTAAGAGAAACAGAGACATAACTTCTTTCCACTCCAGAGGTAAAAAGTTTTCTATATATAAAACAATGAAATAGTCTCTAAAACTTCCCTACTTTATAAAGTCATTCTGCTGTAAAGAACATTTGAATGTTCCTAAATAGCATTCTTGCCCTTTGACAAGTATTCCCAAGGGAATAGGAAAAAGAAGGACAATTAAAAAATTAAAAGGAGATGCTTTTAAAGGACCTTAAAAAGGTCCTTTAAAAGCACAGAAGGACCCAGAAAGCACAGAAGATCTCTTAATACCTCTTCCTAGGTATTAAAAAATCTTATAATCTTATAATAAAATTACTTCAAATAGGTCTGTGGAGGATAATATGATTAGAAGCCTAATCTGTAGGCTTCCTGTAGGAATCTCTTACTGAAAAACCTAAATTTTAAAAATTAAGTGTCTTAAGGTGTTAACCATAAATTCCAGATAGAAACTGATGCAAGTTCTCAAGGAGCAGCACATGGTCACAGAGCCACTTGTGGCAGTGCCTGCCCAGCTGCAGCCTCTGGATGCCCCTGCCAGGATCCCTCCAGACACCAGGACAGCACAGCTCCAGCAGGGAGTGGGGGCTACTGGGAGGGAAAAGTCAGGGGAGAGACAAGAGGGGGAAGACAAAAATAGGAGATGAGTCTCCTAAAGCTGTGTTTTGCATGGCACAGAAGGGGAAGCCACCACATTTCAAGGGGGAGCTCCAAGAAAGCTGGAGAGGGACTTATGACAAGAGTTTATAATGATAGGACAAAGGTAATGGCTTTTAATGGAGAGAAGCCAGGTTTAGATTAGATGTCAGGAAGAAATTCTCAACTGTGAGGGTGGTGAGGCCCTGGCACAGGTTGCTCAGAGAAGCTGCAGATGCTCCATCCCTGGAAATACTCAAGGATGGATGGGGCTTTGAGCAAACTGGGATAGTGTAGGTGCCCCTGGCCAAGGCAGGGGTGGAACTGGATGGTTTTTACGTGTGTTCCAATCCAGGCCATTCTGTAATTACCTGGGGAGGACAGAAAAGAAGCACAGAGATGCACCACTGTGGAACCACTGTTCAGCAACGGTAAACCCTTGGTGTGTTGCTGACACTGTTTGCACCACAAATGCAAAGCAATGGCTCAACACCAGCTAATGAAGAGAGAAGTAATTCCATCCCTGGCAGCCCCAGTACAGTGGGATCCCACACTCCCTCAGCCTGGAGCCTCACAGCTCTCCTGCAGGCTCTCTGCCCTCATCCATCACATCCCACAAAAGGCTGTCAGAGGTCCCTGCCTAAGGAGAGAGAGTTTGATTTTAGTGAGAGTAGACAACTGAGTTTAGGAATGAATAATGTTATGCTTGTAATAAGAAAATAGCATCTTGTAGGTTATGTTTTCTGCTGTTTCTGCCATTGTAGGTCAGCTGAAAAGATTGCTTAGAGCTGCTGAAACCAGAGCACATTGCTAGGATTTTGTGCAAAGTCCCTGTGACTTATGGCTGGAGCTGTGAGACATTAAGTATTTAACAGACTCCGTTTATCTTTCCTGCAAAATAGTTAGAAGACATTTTTTAGTACCATTTATGAAAATAGGCTCATATATATTTGATTGTGTCTTTTTGTTTTCAGTTTTATTTTTCTTTGCATCAAATCCTGACAACTGTGAGAAAGGCTTGGCTAAAATATATCATCTGCTATCCTGAAAGAAAACCTTTCTCCACCTTCAATTGTAAATGACTTTAATAATTGCAACTGTGTCTCTCATTTTTTCTTCAACATGACGTGCTCTATGAAAATCAATATCTCATTATCCAAGCCATGAGGTGAAGCAATTCCAGATCACACAGCACAGCCAGTGTATCCTCCCTGCTTCTCTGGAATCATTTGAACACAGTGAGCCTTGACTCAGTGGGAATTTTTATCAATTGACCTAATGTAGAGTTATTTAATAACACTGTGTTTCATTCAGGGGGACATAAATAACCTGAACTATCTATAATGAAAATACCATATTCTGTTGGCTTGTGCCACATTTATAGGGAATTTTTGCTTCTTTACAATAACTGATGGGACAAATTATTGCATAAATTATTTCAAAGCAAACATTACTCTAAGCTACATCTTCATCACCTGAAATAAAACTTTTCTTGGAAGGTGCTTTAGAACATGAACCAGTGGCAGAAGTACCATGCATTTTGCTCCCTTCCAAAACATTTCAAACTCAACACCATCTCCTTAGAAGTAACCAGAAGACCTGGCAAGCCAGCCCTTCCTACCAATTTTACCTAATTTTTTACCTTGTGGACACAGAACAGAGACAAACAAATACAGACAAGGGAACTGAAGGCAATCCTGTCTTCTATTAGCACAGACTTGGGTGCCCTTCCCTTCAGCTCTCCAACAACCACACAGCTGCACTTAGTGCCATGATTAATTCTGCTTAGAAATGGACCTGAATTCCCAGATACTGAGGCACTAAATTTAAATTATTCAATCTCAATTTTTTGAACCCCTTTTTATCTTAGACTCTTGGCACAGGCTTCTCCCACACACTTGGACACCTTCGGTCATGTTGATTCCTTTTGAAGTCCATGAACACGAGCCTGGTACTCACCTAAGCTGTTTCAGATCTCAGCTTCCAGATGAGATGAAAGGAGATCTGTCCATGATTTATCAAGGCAATGAAGATGCTGAGATTAAATGTAGATACCTACACTTAAAAGTAGAAGAGTCTCACCCAAATCTCACTTTTCCTCAAAGGACTGAAGCCCTTGGCAAAAGGCTCATCCTCTGAGGTCATTAGAGCCCAGACTTGCTCAGTGTATATTAATCCTGAAATTCTGAGACTCTTGGCTGGGCACCTGATAGCTGCTACAACCCTTACAGACAAACTCACACATACAGCTGCTAAAACTCCCAGCTCAAACAGCAAATTGCTTCATTTTACTAAATGTTTATTCTGGGATTTTGTCACACATATTTGTTTCTGATTATGTTTTGTTTTAGTGTACCATCAGTTTACAGCAGGCACCTGGAATGAGGGCAAAAGGTTCTGTGCTGAGATCATGTGTAAATATCAATAAAAATTAATTTCCTTTGGCAAAGGATATTATCCAGGCACTGCAATCACCTGATCACAGTTAGACTTGATCCACTTAGATTTATCTGTTTACCTCCCTTGTCTGTACAGCCTCCATGAATATTTTTAGAACAGCAAAAAAGAGAATAAACATAAGCTCAGGGATGACATGATGACTCCTATTTGCTCAGGGAATACACAGGTTCTCTTTTCAATGGGATTTCCAAGAGCCTTTTAGTAGATATTGGCTCTTCATGCAGCACAAAGTACAGGACAAAACACACAGTTTAGTGTAGGATGTACAAACAGTCCTGCAGACCACATTTTCCTAGTGAACAGACACCCAGGAGAGAGCTTGAGGAAGCCTAACTCCTATCCTTCTGAATATTTTTTTTTTCCAAAGAATCACCTCCATTTCCTGCCTTTTGGTATTTTTCTATTAAGCCAACACACTCAAAAGCCAACACCATGGACCAAAGTTTGACCATGAGTGCACGTTGAAAGAAAGGGGAAAAAAAGTCAGAAACTAAACCAAAAAAAATCCCTGCTGTAGGGAAAAATTGCAACTATAGGGCACTGAGGGCAAGAGCTGACCACAACAGACAAAATGGGCAACAAAAAAAAACCAGTGCTGAAAAACTGCACAGAAGAACCAGAAGTGAGAATACTGTCTTCACCTAGGAAGGAAGCAAAAGCAGGAAATAAAAGAAGGATTAGTGAATAATCTTGGGGCTTCCCTTATTAAGAATGTGATAAAATATTTCAAATAACCATCAAATTCAATGGAGAAATTTGACCTATTATGACCATTTTCAGCAAGAAGACAAAATCAGCACTAAGTGGGGAGAGATGGCAACTGAGTACATTGTATTGAGCCATTCACCACTGAAACCTCTCTTCAGCTTGGCAGTATCCATGACAGGTGTGTTTCTCATACTTGAGGACTTTGTAAAATTAACTTGAACTTGATAGTTCACCAATATTGATCTTTACCTGTATCAGCAAAATTATCATCCATTGGATACTTCCTTGTAGCTTCAAAGTGATTTCCAGAGGTCAGCCATAAAGCAAGCACTCTCAGTGCACCCAAAAGGGCTCTCATATTTATGGACTGTCAAGCCATCACCTTTCTAGAACTCAAAAATATTTCACAAGACACCCCTAAGCAATTCCTTCTGGAAAGGGAAGTTGAAAAACTAGGACTGCATTTTACTGTGCTTCTCCTGTGACTCCCTTGTTTGTTTTCAGCTCTTCCAAAGCCCACCCCTCAAAGCCCCATTCCTCTCCAGACAGGATACTGAAGTGGAAAATTGGTATTTTCAGCATGCTCACCCCATCTCAGGAAGTAAGGATGTGCAATTAAGATAGGAAATTGAGTTATCACAAGATATGTACTCTAAATGGCTTGAGAAAGTTAAAAGGCTAGCTAAAGAGAAAATATCAAAAATATTTCCTACTTCAACAAAATCCGTAGCACAAAGTTTCTGCAAGTTGAAAAATGTCATTCAAGGGCATTAAAGCACTAATGTGATTAATTGATGTCATTAAGCAAATTCTAATAGTTCACAGAGCAGTGCTAACATCTGTACACATTGCCATGCTTAGCAGACAGGGTCAACCAACCTCACACAAACCAAACCTGGGGTTACTGATAGTTCATTCTTTAATCCTCAAGTCTATAATAGAAATTGTAATTAGTATCTATCATTTATTGGACATTCCTGAGAATATCTGACTGCATCTAGGATGGTTTTTAATTCTGGAGCTTACTTCAAAACCTTGTTTTCCTAAGTGTCAAACCCCACATTTCCCAAAAACTATGAAAACATAAAGGAAAATTAATCTAAAGCATAGGTTTTCAGAAGGGCTGAAGCTGCTTTCTCATTTTCTTCATGTCAGGTTTTTCTGCTGCTAAATTACTTCCCTGTGGATCAAACAGGAAGACAGCTTAAACCAAGCAGATGTTTTGGTTGAGAGTTAATCTACAAACAAAAATCAGTATCATGATGGACTACACAGTTGCTGCTTCCTCCAAGTGTAGAAGAATCTAATTGGAGACTTCTTTTGATTCCTTTTGTCAATTTGTTTTTCAGGAGCATTTGAGGAAGAAAGGAGGAACTGGAATAGAAGGGATGAGTAAATTCACTAGTTGTCCACAAAGAAAAGAAATAAAAATAAATACAAAGAGAGGCAGATTTCTTCAAAAAGGTAGAAAGGCAAATATCCTGTAATTTACTCTTTTGGTCTTAGTCTGATAGGTCTTCACAATTCAGTTCTAGGCCAGCTTCCTCTCACATTTTTAAGAATATTGGATCTGTACTACCCTGTAAAGAGTGAATTGCTCTTGACATGTTTGGAGCCAGTAACCTTTTACCATGTGACATGAACTTAAAGATAACCTTCTCTCTTAATATTGATAATGAAGTTCTCTTTATAATTAAAAAAATATTATCTAAACCTTTCCAAATTTGAACTGTCTTCTCATTTTGGTGTAGAGGTCCTGCCTCTAATGTATGACCATTGCTGTATGAACTCTTGCTATCACTCTCAACACTGAACATAACCAGCTACTTCCCTTTTCTCAGGGCCTCCTGGAAGGGACTCAACACAGGAAGCTTCCTGGGCCTCCCCAGCACTCTACCAGCTACTAGGAAGAAAATTAACTCTGTTCCAGTCAGAACCAGGAGACATTTCTCTCCAGCAGTGAGAAAGACACACACATGCTGTGATAGAGCAGCAGGACTGTAGCCACTTTGGTCCAGCAGCTCACAAGGTTTGCTGATCTAAGGTTACTCTGAGCAGCTTAATCTTTTTCTTATGTAGCAAGGAAAATGAAGCAGTGTGCCACGGTGTTATTAAAACAATTTAAACCTAACATGTTCAAGGCCCTTGAACGACCTCAGGTTACAACCAGCATAATTCTGAGAGGAGGGACTCCTGTGAAGTGGAGAAGAAAACCCACAAATATTCCCAGCTCCACTTTGGTCTCTGCAGGTTATTCTGCTTCTGGAGCTATTTGAGTTCTGAAAGCCTGTGCAGCACCTATCTGGAGATGTACAGATGCTGACAATTGAAGGGGGAGGAGAAATAGGTCAGAATGTTATTTTCTTTTGTAATTGAAAGATTTCTTTTCAGACAGACCTTGAAGCAATTAAAAAAAAAAAAAGGACAATGACCATTTCATCTGACTTGAAGGCAAAGCTGTAGCTGTGCCTTATTGGCTTATACCACTTGTATCTGCAAAATGTGAATTTAGCAAGGAATGTAACTTGCCTTTATATTTAGGGACCGATTAGAATGAGAATTAATTATCATCTGTAACATGTCATACTGAAAATTAAATTCAGATTTTTCCCAAGGATCACAGAATATTAATTATCTGTCACTACTTTGTTAAAGGACAAAACAACAACAAAAAACCCCACAAAAGCAAAGAAACAAGCAAAACTAACCAACCAAAAGAAAAAAAAACACAAAAAAAAAGCAACAACCAAAAAAACACACCCAAGAAATTTTAATACTTTAGGACTTATTGGTACCAAGAATTACAGCAAAAAAAAAAAAAGACACTACTGTTGTCACTGCCACTGTTTTTTCTTGTGCAATCTATAAAATAATTCCCAAGCTGAACCACTCTAAAGTAATCCTGTTCAGTTTCAGTCTAAATTTGCACCTTCATTTTCTCTAACAAAGGATGAAAATTGCTTTCTCCTGCACATTTCTAGCTGTCGTCAAGATGAAAGTTCCCTCCACAGCACACTTTTTATCATGATGTTTTCTCAGCACACTGAGCATCTCTGTTTCAGTTTGCCCAATTGTTTATTGCTGAGCAAATCCCAGCCCTGCACATGCTGTAAATCTGAAATACAATAGGTCTTAGAGCAAGCCTCTCCCTATTCTCAGTGCTGCTCTAGAAGATGTATGAGAAAAAAGGTCACACATAAATGTTCACACACAGCAAATTTCAGGCCATAACTTAGATTCATTCCAGCCACTAAATGTGTCTCACTGAACAACAACTCAAAGTGAAATTACCTGACAGGGAACATGTGTCCTCCCAAAACATGAGCTCTCACCACAGACTACATATTTCAGCTGTCAACCCCCTGGATAGGGAATATTTCATGTATTTATTAGAGCACACAATTTTTGAGCATTCCTGGCTTTATATCTCTTCTTTAGAAAATAATAGTGTTGAATTTCAAGTCATGGTCAAGTTGTCTGAGGAGAGGGCACAGGGCACAGTGAGGGCTGCATTGCCTGAGAGCACTGACCACTATAAGCTGTTGGCCTTCCTCTGATAATATGGGGACGATGTGAAGTCTGAAGTTTATCCAATGCTTAGAAGAAAGGTGGAAAAAAGGAGCAAAACATGATTATTTGCAGTTCAGTGCCACTAGATCCACGCCCTTTCTGAAGGCCCCTGAAATGTCCATGTGTTCTGACTCTCTGGAACACCCAATCCCACTTATTAACTGATGCAAGAACATAAAAGTTAGTACAGATTCAGGTAACACATTGCTCATTGTGGGCTGAATTTGCCTTCATATCCTCACAGTAGTGCTGTAGACACACAAGTTTGCTCTGAATGGGGTGAAAAAGTGTTTGATTCATGTCAGTAGTGAAAAAAATTACTTCTGCCCTGGTCACCAGCACCCAGAACATACCTGCTGACAGGATATGGTATTTCTTACATTTCAACAGTTTGCAAATCAAGTTTATAGTTTCAATTTCAGAATTATTTCAGGACTATTTTACAAAACATTTCAAATAGGACACTTCTGCTAAGTGGAATTTTCCTCTATTTTTCCACTGAAAGCCCCAAAACAGAGTGTAGAGCAGTGTGTATTCTCAGCAAAGTGCTGGCAGAATTAATGCCAATCCTTCATTCTGTCTGCCATGGCCATGAATAAATTATCAGTCTTTATAATTATGCAAATCTATTACAGTTCATTAGCTTATTTTGAGAACACTATTAATAATAAAAAGTTTCATAAAAAATAAATAGAAATAAAATCTATTAGACACTGGTTAAAAATTTGGATACAAAGTCCAGTGGGACATAGCTTCTGCTCCATATCTAAATTCCCATTGATGCTGAGTATTTAATATTAATAATCCTGAGCAAGTATGGAAAAGAAATCAGGTAAGCATGATTAGGTTTAAAGAAGTTTTAAAACTCTGGTGAATTAGATGCAGAAATTGGTAGTTGACTACTTTCAGTTAGTTGGCAATTTATTCATGTTTAGTTTGCAATTTTGCAACCCCATCTTTCTTCATTAGGTTTCTGTCAAGGGAGTGTTCTGTCACCAGAGCAAAAGTTTCTCTATGTCACAGGAAGTTAAAAACTGTAAACCAAAGTGAGACAAGGATCATGCATTTAAATAACAAATGTTATATTTTGGTGGCTTTGGTTTGGGGCTGCAGAAGTTGTCTCTAATACTCTTAATGGGACTTCTTTGATCAAGTGTTCCAAAAGGTCACTGTATCAGGCAGCTAACAGCAGTGCCAGAAGTAACCGCAGGTAAGTTTTATTGTCAGCCAACTGTCAAAAAGGGCATAATGTCAAGTTAACTGGAATTTACACTGTAAACATAACCACTGTGATTTAGTAATATATTCCAAGATTTCACAGTTTTCTGAGAATGTCTTGGAGCAGCACTTAGAGTTAGCATGAAAGTGTGCTGCTAGACTTGTACTCAGAAAAACATCTAATCAATCTTTTTTCATCTTTATGTATTTGGAGGAGAATGTAGGTGGATGTAGATATCTAATGTGAAACAACACTGCCCATATAAAATGTGACATCTGCTTTTTGCTATCTTATTTCACAACTATTAGTTTCTAAACTAAAGTATTTGATGTTTGACACTAATTCAGATATTTAACCTTATAATATATGCTGGGACAGTCCTAACAATCAACCCCACTGGAGGCTGAGATGTTATCCTCTCCCATGCTTTATACACACAATATGAAAGAGCTTCTGAATGAAAATCATGACTCCCCTTCCTTGACTTGCAGTACTCCAGCACAGCACAGCCACCAGTGCCTGGGGAGGGTATGTCAGTATTAAACACACAAAAAGATCAGTTTGGTTTGACTCACCCTTCAGGGTGCCACTGCTTTCAGCCTACACACTTCAAGCAGAGTTACATCAGGCCCCTCTTTTATAGGTGCATGAATTACATTTCTAAGCAATAAGAGGGGTTTGGAGGGATACAGGGGCAAGTTTCAACTTTAAAACTTATGTACAACTGTTATTCCATCTGGGAGTTTCACAAATGAATGGGAGAACAGGGCAGGAATATAAACATATTCTATTTGAAAAGGCACCACCTTGGCATAAGTTTGGGCTCTTTTAAATGTAGAAAACAATTTATCATATTACTCTTACCTTTTATGTGACTTTTATACTCAACCTTCCATCAGCCATGCAGCATGTTTCAGAAACTCACATCAAGTCACCAGGTTCCTCAAAAAGTTCATTGCAGCTAAACATAATTTATATCCTGCAGAAAAAACTGAAGTGAGTTTCTTTTATGCTAATGTCAAACAACATCTCAAATAGAAAACATTAACAATATCAAAACAACCAAGCAACTCACACCAAGTACAGGTTGGTGTGACAGCTGCTGCAATGAATAAATGAGCAGGCTTTCTGCTAAATGCCTTAGGGATTTTCATGTACAGTTTATACATTGTATGGTTGGGGGTTGCTGCACAATTCCATGCTCAGCTAGAGATGATCAGAGGTTTAGTCAGTAGTGTTTCAAAATCTCTGCAAAGAAATCCATTACTTATCACCTGCAGAGCTTCCTTTCTTACTGCTGGTCAGAGGTGGCCCTTTGTTCTGTGTGGCCTGTGACAGGTGACAGCACTGCAGAGGGCTCCCCTCACGCTCACAGACTTGCCATGACTTTAGTATTTAATACTTCACTGGTTCTGTATTGCACTCAGAAAGCAAGAAAATGCATTTGAATGTCAACCACTCATCTGGAGGTCTCTTTTTATTTTTGCTATTTTCTCTAAAACTTTCTGCTGAGGCTTGAAAACTTTGTTTTCTTCCTAACACAATTTCCATGGCCTTTTATTTGACCCTAGCACTGTTCCTCATCCGTGCTTGATTTTAAAGGACAAAGTGTGACTCGAGCAGCTCAGAATTCAGTCACACAGCTCAGCTGGAGAACATAATAGAATTATAAGGATACCTCATCTCCCTTTCCATTTGCAAACTGCCTGTCATAGACTGAATCAGCAAGACTTGACAGCTCTCATCATAGTCTCTTTTCTACTACAAGATTCTGTTCCAAAAACTCATCACATTGAATGAGATACACAGCTTGCCTAAGCTGACAACTAGGCAGTCTAGTGTTCAGGCAGAAAACTCATCTTGAACTCCATCTGGCAATGCCCAGATCCAAACAGTGATCATGTAACCACACTGTGAGACCAGGGCTGCTTTCAGGTGCAGGGACACTGCTCCTGCCTTGTGCCATTGAGTCACAGCCATTTCAGGTTCTCTTTAGCCAAACATTTCCAAATGAACACACCAAACTTGCCCTCTTGTACTTCCAACATTATTTGGCCTTTTGTGAAATCTCCAAGACAACTCAAAGATGGCTTCAAGCTTCTCAACTTTATTTTCTTGCTTTTGATCAATACTACAACTAAAATTATGCCAAGCCAAGCAGTGTTATCAAAATTATCTGTTTTCTTCTGGTCCTATTGTATCTTTTCCTATTTGTTATGCAATCACTTATCTACATAGATCTCCATGAATACAAAAACACAACCACAAGTTCCTGCTGTACCTGTTCATTTAGCTCCTTTTTGTGGCTTTTCTTTCTGTTGTCAAGAGTTGCTAACATGTCACCCAAACATGCCCCAACACCCTTTTCAAATGAGTATTTGCAAAGACCCACTTGGCTTAGAATGTCCAGTTATCTTCTGCAACAAATCACATCACTGCAAAAGAGATCATCGTCACATGATGGCCAAGCTCCTGTCTCACCAGCACAGCACAGACTGAGGCAAATGGAGTGAATATTGTCTCTGGGAACACCCATTCCCTGAGGATACAGGGAAACCCAGCCTCAGAGGAGCTGGGTTGCTTGGGAACAGAGCGTGTGAAGACAATTTGCCCATCACAAAAGAGATTGCAGCAGAGCAGACAGGAAAGTCATGAAAATCTCCTACTACAGGGACAAGACAGTGCAAATATCAAGATGGGTAACTGTTGTACTTGTAAGACAAATAGATGAAAATTAGCTTTCCATGATAAACTGTGGAAAAAGGAAGAAATCATCACTGAGAAGGCTGAGAGTACACTGTACATGAGCATCTACCATTTCACCAAGTAAAACATCATAATTAGATTTCTCACAGGAGAACAGCACTAAACTTTTTATTTTGGAGCACCTGGCCTAATTTATTGTTGACATTTTAAACCCTAATGCACTTTTACATACAAGCACAGATGGTGCTCAGTGCTATTCCATAAACTTTCTCCCCATAGCCCTGACTAAGAACCAGCCATGCTTCATTCAACTCACAGATCCAGAATAAAGTTCAGGAGGTTTGCATGTGCACTGGCATGATGGGGATGACAAAAACACCTGGAAAATAATGGGAGCCATGAGCCAAATGAGAACGTTTTCTGGTCTTACAGGCCCAGTTTTCCATGTCAGAAGCACTATGAAACCTGCTGGTGAGTGATAACTGGGTAATTGCTGGCTGCAGTTCAGCCATGAGTGAGGGCCAGGATGTTGCTGTGTTGTTGAGGAATACAGTGGATAGCGCAAGGTTAATGTCTCACTTGGGCTGAAATTTGCACAGCTATCAGGCAGCACAAGAGTTTTCAGCAAGAGCAGCAAGAAGAAAAAAGCTGCACTTTCTCTAAACCCAGTACCCTATCCCAGTGAATTCAGAGGTCTTTAAGACAGGTAGACACATATAACTTTTACCTGAAACTCCCTATATACTCATGACCTGCTAAGCTCACTATACTAAGCAAGTTTGCAAGACCAGTTTTTGCTCCAAGCATAAACACAGGCTGAGATTTGCTAATTCCAAATTACCATTTTTTCCTGACACCGCCCAAATTCCACCCCCTGCAAAGTAACACGTGGGGTAAACTACAGGGAATCAGAGCACCAGCAAAATCAGGCCATCCCACCCTCGCAGATTTAAAAGGGAGTGTACTTTATCACAGAAGAGTTTGGTTTGTGTTGTTATTTCTAGATAACTTGCTGGCTTATATGGCCAGTATGCACCCAGAAGAGTCTACAAAAATATAAAGTGAGGTGCTCTTACAGATCTAAATTCTTTGAATCAGAGCTGTCTCACATGGAAAGAAACACAACAGAGACAGGAGCTCACAGTCCAACCTCCACAGTGTCAATAGCCTAAAGCAGTTGGGGAAGACATTATTGATTAGCTTCATGGTATATTTCAACACAACTTTCCAGAGAAATTTTTCCTGAAATCTATTCTTCTGCTTCAGCTCCAGCTCCGGTAGCTGTCGCTCACTCCCTAAACTCTCTGTACCCCACCCAGGCACATCCAGAGAGCCAGATCAACTGGTGGCACTTTCCTCTCCACAGCATAGCTAGACCCATCCTCCTGACCTTTGCAGTTTTTATTTTCAGTGGTTTTCTGCGCCATCTATGACCTGTGTCCCTTTCCTTGAGGGATACATTGTCACTGAATTCCAAGTTGCCTTTCATTGGGTGTCTAGATTGTTAAACTTTGTAGTCACACTCACACAACCTTCGAATACAGCTCAGCTCTTTTTCGTCCTCATCACCCACAGACCCAGAGCCAGCCCCAGCAACTCAGCTGCACAGCACTGTTCACAATTCCTCCCACTTTGGAGCCACTAGAGTGCACCACAGCTCGCTCCCAGCAGTTCTCTCTCCCAAGTATTTCAGAAGTGAGTACTTGACTGGATGAGACTTTTGGCAGAGGCAGTTTGTGGTAATGCCCTCTCTCTCTGTGTAGGACATTGTTCTTTTCCGTGTGCCTCCATCAGGCTCAGAAGAGCTTTTGGAGACTTTCAATCTCCATTAAGCAAGACCCTGAGGAGCCAGACTTCATTTTAAAGCTAGCCCTGCTCTGCTTTAAGCAAGGGCTGGACTTGATGACCTCCAGAGACTCTTTCAAGTCAATGTTATTCTGCATAACAAACAAATCCTCTTGAGATGGAAGAGGAGGGGCCAAGAATCCACTTTAAATGAGATGAGAGGTAACAGAGCTAACAGTGTGCTGCAGAGAGTGGAATGTCTGCCCGGCAGCACACACTGTGTGGTGGCAGATTCCACTTCCATCCCTGACAAGAAGACAGACAGAACTGTGCTGTGCTTCTGGCAGGAACTGCCTGCCCTCCACAGTCCAACAGCTCAGCCAGCCCAGCTCCAAGGGCTTTCAGAGACCACCAAAGAAAACAGCTTAAGTGCATGGATTTTCAGTGTTATTTTTCTTTCCAATTTACTGGCAGCTAAGAAATTAAAAAATTTTTAAGCACAAGCATCACTAGAAAGACTGCCTAGATTAACTATTTAGTAGCTGCCTTTGAAAAATAAATGCCTTCATGAATGCAGACAGCCTTCAAGACTGGATAGGAAGAGGTGTTAGCTGTGATTGCCCATGGTGCAAAAAACCCCCGAGAAACCTTGTTTAAAACCTTTGATCAATTCCTTTTCCTTAATGGCAGTACAGAGACTCATCAGATTGCCTTTCACAGCAGCAGGATTTGACTTTTCTTAAGGGCAAGGCTGAAGACTTTCAAAATTCACTACTTCTCTCATTTCTCCTCTGGCAATTAACAGCTAGTGGTTATACACTATTCACTTGGTGCCACCATTTTCAGAGTCTAACATTATCTAGCAGCAGGAATGAGGCCAGGAAACTAGTTCAGATACATTACTTTCTAGTCTCTTTCCTTGATCCCTAAACTTACTGATGCCAATTAGTAAAGTACTAATGAACCTCTACCTCTATTGAATGGCTGCTGCAATTCAATTGCAAAACAAGCCACTTCCAATCCTAACTCTCTAAGAAAATGTGAATTGGATCATGATATGCATTCTAGTTAATGAGGAGTATTTAATGTAGATCCTTGCAGAGTGCTCAGGTGGGTCACAAACAGATAATTGCATTGACACTTCACTGCAGCCAATCTTTAGAGCATTGATGCTCTTGGTTGATACCCCAGTTACTGCCCACAGTTACCTGATGCCCTGGCTGATACCCCAGTTACTGCCCACAGTTACCTGATGCTCTTGGTTGATACCCCAGTTACTGCCCACAGTTACCTGATGCCCTGGCTGATACCCCAGTTACTGCCCACAGTTACCTGATGCCCTGGCTGATACCCCAGTTACTGCCCACAGTTACCTGATGCTCTGGCTGATACCCCAGTTACTGCCCACAGTTACCTGATGCACTGGTTGATACCCCAGTTACTGCCCACACAGCTGGTGGCAGTGAGTGCTGCACTTATTGCACACCACAGCTCTGCATGCTACCAAGTGACTGTGAGCAGCTTTGGGTGACTGCAGTCTCTTCATTTAGTGCTACTAAACTCCAAAAACAAACTGCAGGTGAGATTTCCAGCAGTACTGGTACCTGCTTTCATGGAATCTTGGTACCCTTGTGGTTGACAGCCGCCTCTGAAAGTCATCTCAGCCTAACCCTGAGATGGAAGCAAGGCCAGGGGCAGGGCTGAGTCTGGTTGCTCATGACCTTGTCCATTCAAATTCCCAACACCTGCAGCATTTCCACCTTCCACCTGGGCAGCCTGGTTTCAGTATTTAACTCCTCACACTTGTCCTCATCTTGCTTAGATAGGTAAAACCCACAGAAGTTGCTCTCATTTTTGGGGGGATTTCTGTCTTCTGTGTTTCTTTTTCTTTTATTCTTTTCTAGTATTTCTCCAGTATTTACATCTTTCATATCAAATGAAATGAAGGTCAGAGTCACAAGCCAGTATTACTAAGCTCACAAAACTAATTTTCTGATAGCACTCTTCCAGTTAAGCAATGGGGAAATCTACCCTACCCCTGTGGACTGACTCTCCAAATATGCTTAGTAAACATCCCAAAAAGTTCCATACTACTGATTCCAATGAGCAGGACCAGACAGATCCCTCCCTGCATAATTTCCTAACAATTCCAGCTCAGATAATATAAATTAACTTTTTTAAAGTACTATAATCTATTCATATGAAATTGTATTTTCTCAAAATATGTCACACCAGGGAACAACCTTCCATTTTAAACTCTTTACAAAAAAAGGGAAATCTTCATTCCCATTTGGAAAGGCTTTTCTCATAACTAATAAACTTAAAAGTTGCTTTGCTGCTTTTCAAGATTATACTTTAGAGAGATTAATCATTTACTGTAGGAGAGATTTTTCTGAACTCTATATTTGATTATAAAGTAGAAAAGATAATTTGCTGAATAAGCAACATCTGAGCCTCTTTAAACACAGTGACTGAGCAGGAATTGTGATCACACTCTTGAAAGCTGGGTTCTGTTTCGTCATCTGTCACAGACTATTGTTGTCTTAGGTAGCACGAGTTCTAACATCATCATAGTGCAAGGATTTCATTTTGCCAGAGCTCCATACCTCCTCGATGTTCCTCACGGGCAGCTCCTCTAAGCACGGACTGTTCCTGATCCTTGCAGCAATCATCTAACTCCAGATCCCCCCAATCCACTCTTTTATACCACTTGTTCTTATTGGCTACAGGTGTGGCCTGTTAAGATCAGGCCTGCTTCTAATCTTTAGTAATTGGTCCAGCTGCAACTCATTGGGGGATAAGATTACCTTCTATAGCACCTTCATTTACCCATACTGTATGCCCCTACAGACTATGAATTCAGGAAGTCATAATCTGTTTTAATATTTTATTTTAATAAACAAAGAGTAGAATAATACTTTTCAACATATATACTTACTTTGAACCTATGTGAGATGACATTTGCATGACACTCGGATTGTAGAAATCTGTTTTATATGAATAACAAAACTTTACAGAAGATGACATTAGGAAAGACAACTAGGAAAATACAAGCAAATCAAAAGACATTTATATATATAATCATAATATATATTTAACATGGCCTCTGAAACAAAAGCCAGTGTTTCCTTTTCACCAAGACAGGGATTTGTTCACACATTACTGAAATGCACTTCTCTGCCTGGAGTGCACAGGGATGACCCTGCTAACACTGAAGAGCTGAACTCCTCTTTCAACCTGATCATAATTTAACTAGAGCTATTAAAGATGTATCACATTAGACAGAGAACTAAGAGTTCTGCCCCTTTGCTGGAGTCACAAAACAGGGACTTTGCCTCCCACTTCTTTTCATTGACATGTCAGTTTATAAATTGCTGTAAAAAACAAGAAGCTATTACCATGAAACTCGAAAAGGTTTAGCAGACACTGTCAGTGAGAGGTTACAGACAATGTGCTGCACAATGTTTCAAATAAATTCATGAGGTGCATGCAAGAGTCTTGGTGCCATTTTTAGGCATCCAAAGAAAGTTTTGACTCTAAGGACTCCCTTTAAGATCATTAAAGGTTTAAAACAGGAATCTGTAAAAACACAGATAGAATGTACCCAGATTAGAAAAGGACAAGCACCATAGATCTAGGGCTGTCATCAGTAATCTTTATACTTCACAATTCAAAAAGTCCATTTATATGGTTACATTTAAATAATTCCAAAATGGACCATAACAGAAGTTTGTAGCAAAAACACAGAATCACACTACACAGAAAAATATGTTCATTTTTTTTGAGCATCAGACTCAACTGGCTTCATGATCTGTAGAATATTTAAAGGATGATATTGTCCATTCAGCCTGAAGCCCAGAAGTACCTTTTCCATTAAATATTTCCCTCACTCTCTGATATATAATGAAATTTTATTTTATAAAGAACTAACTCAAATCCCAAAGTTATGAATCTTTGATATCTTCAAATATTTGCCAAAAGTCAGTCTCATCCCATATCAGCATAGATTTGCTCAGGATGCAAAACTCTTCTGAAAGAATTTTTATACATGCTGGAGGTATATGATGAATATATTTTGACTTGTACTTTCTTAGACATAAGATTATCTTCTTGAGCTAGGGACAATAAAGATAAAAAGGTCTTTCTTTCATTACAATCAGTATTCTCTACAGGACAGATTTCCAGTGAAGGCCTTTTGCAAAAGAAACATAAATTTATCTTTGCCCTTGAAAGACCAAAGACCTGGTTTTCCACAGGCATGCTGATGGCAAAAATAAAACTGGTAGGGAAGTTCTGCTATAATGATCAAGATGATTCTTTCCCTTCAAATTCTCTAGGCTTTCAATTAAAAAGAAATTCTGTAGCCTAGTGATATAATGGCAAGAAATTGTGGCATATTTACCTCTCTAACTGAAACTTCAAAAATTAGAAAGCACAAAGGTGCTCAAAGGTCAGGTCAAGCAACTGCCATCTTCTTTCCCTTAATATTCACTGTGGTTATTCTGCCTCCAGTTACAGAGCTACTAGTGGTTAAAAAATGACCACCAACCCCATTTTTAATTGATCTGTGTAGGTTTCTGGTCACATGGCTTAGGTCAGCAATGGCCAGGAATTTCCCAATGGCATGAGCTTTTTTCAGGTTACCTTCCCTTCTGCTCCTTTGGGTGATGGGCACAGTGTGAGAAAATGGACACCAGGACATGTAAGACTCTGCCTGGGAGTCTCTTTGAGTTAAAGAATTCTAATTTGATCTTTTACCAATTTACTTTTGTTTAATCTTAATGTACAACACATCTCAATCTAACTTTTCCTGGATCTAAAGAGTTTGTCCCAACAGGTTGTGTTGGCCTCAATCCTCTTGAGCAATAAAAGACCATACCTGACCCTGTTCAGCATCCAAAACTTTCTTTGGGATCCAATATGGGACTGCAGGAAGTACTTCTCAAAATCCCCATAACATATGACTGCAGAGCAATTAGTGATGTCATCCCAGATTTCATGATTCTTTCCTTTCAAATTCTCTAGGCTTTCAATTAAAAAGAAATTCTGTAGCCGAGTGATATAACGGCAAGAAATTGTGGCATATTTCCCTCTGAGAAGGCCACTATGTCCAGCTGTTCAGTACCCCACATAAGGACATTGCAGACAATGGTGCTAAATTCCAATGCTGTCTGCTCACCTTGTTGTCTTGATGTCAAGTGTGACATGGCAAAAGAAACCCAGAAGAACAAAGATAACACAACTTTGGTATGGATGGAACTGAGCACTCAGAGAAAGACAATGCTGGAAACAACCTGGTTCGAATGAAAAAAGAATACTCAAGCTTCACTAAATAGATGAAGATTAATATAAATTTTGAATTTCTAAGGATCATTTGATGTGTTAAAGAGAAGTTTAAATTATATTTTAATAGAAATTTCTTACAGATGCTGTCAAAACATAGATAGAACTGTACGGACATTTGTAATCTCTTTTTCCTTCTGATTTGATAAAATCCTTAAAAATACAGTTTTCAGACTGACTGTTATGCACTATACTGGCTTACACTTGTGAAGGACTGGATGCTTAGATGAATCCAAATTAATATCGTTACAGTCATCACTGTCCATCTCAGTGTAGTTCTAAAATGCTAATGCACAAAGAATTCCTACATTTCCCACTGGTGATTTCTGCCAGTTTCCTGTTTTTCATTTGATTGGCTTCAGAAACCAGGAGGTGAAAACATTATTTCAAATTAAGAACACATTACCAGTTCCAAAGTTGCAGTTAATCCAGAGCAAGGCACAGCACTAAGTTGCCTAGATAATGAAATCAATTCTCAGGGTCATTCTGTGGGATGAATGAGAAAGACAATCCTTTAAAAGCCCTTGGAAGTGCACTTAGTGGTAGATGAGGCATGAAACACTTTTTGACAGCATGCCTCATTCAGCATATAAAACATTAGCAGAGGATCAAACTTCTTTACTGATCATTCTGGGATGTAGTTTAGTCTAACGAGGGGGTGATTACACTGACAGCAGAATTAAACACACATCACCATACTTTCTCAAGGCACTGGCAGCAGGTTGGGGTGTTCACACTGCTGACAGTTTCTGGAGTTGTCTTCTGGAGAACGACATCAAGCCCAGAAGAATCCATCCTTCATGGGCACACTGATGGGTACAGAGAAATATTGCCATTTTTCTCCTACTTCTACACCTTTTCCTCCATGGAGGGGGCACAGGGAGGTGTGGGTAGAAGAGCATGAAGTGCCACAGATAATCAGTCCTCAGGCTGAGTCATTGCACAGGGAGGGGCAGCAGGAGAGCCCATGACCACCACACCACAAGTTATAGCCCATCTTTTTCTTACATCATCCTCCAGCCCAGATGTGCCAGGAAAAAGCAGCACTGTGGCTTCCCACAAGCTGTCCTGCTTTTTGCCCCTGCTGATATTTCTCCCAGGACAAGTGTAATTGTCCAGCTTAAAGCTTTACCATATTACACAAATCAACAATTATTACAAAATTAAATAGACTTCTTGTAGGTAAGTTTTCTTGGCTCAAACTTCTGCTTTGGAAGGAAGACATTTAATTGAGATTAAACACAAATCTATCTTGTATTACTCAATTTTTAACTCCCAAGGATCTATTTTCCCCACTACTTATGCATCTCAGTAGAACAGCCGAAAATGATGGAAAACATTTCTTAAATTGTGGCTACTACATGCTGTATAACAGAAAAAATGACTTTCAATGTTTGCTTTTTTACAAAGAAGTAGCAGTTGAACAGAGACATGCAGCCTCAGAATAGTGCATGCTCCCTTCTATCACTTGCTTAATTTATGGAAAGTGCATCACAACTTAAATGCATAAACATGGATCATGTTGACTTTACTTACACAATTCATTAAGATCTGAATATAAGAAATATATTTAATAATATAGAAATACTATTATAGACAGTACTACTTTTGGAATCTTTAATTTTAAATACTAGGCTTATTTTTAAAGGTGAGTGTACTGAAGGAGCCAACCAATGAAAGCCAACTTGCCTTTTCCTTGGGCAAGTTCTGTTCACTATTTTTTTTTTTTTTTATTTCTTGGACAAGGGATGATGGCTTATCTCCTTCTCTAATGGCAACATAAAACCTATACCCCAAGAGAGAATATCTGAAGGAGCACATTATTATTTTCTTTAGTATCTTTACGATATGTTTTTGCAGAACCTTTCTCAAATTATTGTCATGGTGCAATTCCAAGCCTAGAAAGACATAAAGTGATTCTCAGAGGGCTGGAGGGATGTTGGGAGGCAAAGCTGGGTGGTGCAGACACCCCAACAGAGAACAGGCTGTGAAACCACAGCCTACAGCTTGCTCACATTCAGTAGCATGGTTACAAAAGATACTTAAATTCAGTCATGAAGTACAGTTTCACATAATAAACTATCAGGGGAGGCTTGGTACTAAACATCAGTCTTCAAGGTGCAGAAGCAGAATGATTCATAGATGAAAAAGCCCATTTCCTCACTCACATGTCACCTCTCAGCTGTACAGATTAACAGTCATGTGCCCCAAGGCTTCTATTTTATTTTTCTTTCTTTTTTTCTTCAATTTCCTGACATTAGGGAATAAGGAAACAACGAAAGCATTGGAGAATAGAGTTCCACAGAGGCTATTTTGCCCTGCTGAGAAGGGGCAAATTTCTAAACCTCAACTGAATTTTTAGAAAAATATTACAGAGGAATGTTGTTTCCAGCTACTGTAATGTGTATGTTATGATAAATTGATATTTTCTGCATATTCATCAGACTTCTTTCCCCCCAATTAAGGGAAGGAAATTCTAATAATGATACTTCCTATTGCAAGAAACTACTTTTTTTTTCCTCTCATTGACTCCCCCTGTGATACAAATATTAAAGATTAATTTCTTTTACTCTGCCTCTGCAAAACACCACATTTATAAAGATATCATAAGTAAAATACAGTGATGGAATAACTTATTTCACTGTAATTTCACTTTTGAGGGAGGAAAGCATTATCTGCTCAATTTCAATTCTGAATCCAGAGAATACTAGCAAGCCTCGACTTTTGAATAACAGCTTTTTATTAAAAGAAATTAGAAGTTGTGAGGTGCAGAGCTTTCTGCTCAGGGCATAACTCTTTCTCGGGCTGAGGGAAGGTAAAATAAAATTTTATCCTAATTATCCCATAAATACATGTAATTACATTTCTGATTGCATCTTTAACCAGGCTTTTACAAGGCAGTAATTCTAGTCTATACTGTAGCTATACTGTATGTTAAAGTTAAGCACTCTTTCACAGTGTAAGCTGTGCAATTTTGACAGCCTAAGGCTTAGTTTAAAATGCAACACACATCCAAAACCAGGTGGATAGATAGGAGGCTAATGAGCCATCAGCATGAAGCCAGGTCAGTCTTCTCACTGCTTATCTTGCACCTTGTCACGATGCACACACAAAAGCAGCAGTTAATTCATTACAAATGCATCAAGAGAAGGAATTCCTGGCTAAAAAGACTCAAATGTATAATTTAATGGAGAAATATCCATCTGCATCCTAAACTCTGAAATAACCTCATCACATTGACACCTTAGACTTTCCTCGATAAAGGAGCATAGACAAGAAATGCTGGTGCATAGGCAGCAACTGAAGTAGAAGCTGGGGAAGAGAATACAAGCAGCAGCACAGCCCCTCCCCAGAAAATACACTTATAACACAGTAGAGATCTATTTTTTTTTAAGAGAGAGTGAGATTTCCTTAGCTATCAAGGTGATGTATGAGATAATCTAATCCACCTTTAAGTTACTGTTGTTCAGACAAAAGGCATTCTTAAGAATCCTTCATTTCCTCAGTCTCCTCCCTTCATTTATTTTCCATTCCATCTGTAACATCCAGTAAACACAGCAGCTGTCTGCAATCCATCTAATCTGAAACACAGACTTTTCACTCTGAAACACTCAGTGCATGTGTTTTGAAAAACAAGTCATGTAATATTCTACATTATTTAAAAGCTTTCATCATTCTTTGAAGGCTACTGTAAACAGTAGCTGCAGGGGAGTTCATTTAAATATATTCACTTTGAACTGCAAATTGTGTATGGTAGAAAACAGAATGACACATACAATTTTACCTTTTTTCCTGCTAACTGTTGTTTACAAATGTTATCAAATCTGTTTTAAAATTTAAGGCTATGTCAAGTTTCAGGCAGTTAATTATCAGTGCTGGAGTGAGTCTTACAGGCTCCTAAAACTTGATGGGCCTTGAGGGGGGAATTAAATGGTATTGGGATTAGGCAGAGAGCATTGCTTCTCACCAAAATACCCAAATGCACAAGAAATCAGCCACTGAGGTCAGGAGCTGTACCCACTGATAAGCACAGACAGGTGGGAAATGTGGAATATCTCTGGCAGCTGAATGCTCCTGATTTCTTTTTAAACCACTGCCAATAGCTTCAGAAAACACAGTGAGTTGAGCCTGTCATGTCAGTGAGTCCTTTTCTGGGCTTCTAAACTCCTCACAACCATTTCATCCCTTGCTCTGTGTGAGCATTTAGGGAGGGTTGATGAAGCACGAGTTGAATACAAGTGGAGGTGCAGCATTTGGGAACAATAAATTCTACAGCACCATGGGACTGATGCTCCCAGCACCATCCAGGGGAATAGACAGTAAACATCTATGGAATAAAATAATATTTTCTACTAATACCAAAGTTCAAAGGTGAAAGTGATAATGTTTTGTAGATCTTGCCAGCTTCCAGGACCCAGATCCTGTTGTTAATGTCATTATCACTGCACTAAAGCTGGGTCACAGCATTGCAGGAGCATTCCAGAAATTATTGAGATTAGTTCTTTTTGCTGCAGGCAAAATCGCTTTTTGATGTTTAATATGTAAATGTCATTAACTGCCCCATAGCAATTGCACATTATGTTAAACACTACTCCAGTTTTTAGATTAAACAGCACACTTTGATACACGTATTAGCAATAGAGCACGCTCATAATGAAGACTCAAGTTTTGTTAAGGACCCTGGCCTGTGGCAAGGCTTGAGAGAAAAAGGACAGGTGAGATAGGCAGCTCCAGCTGCACCATGGCCTGAGGACAGCAATGCCACCCGAGACCAGCCTGACTCCTCACCTCAAGGAGTCACAAAGGTGGTGCTGTAAACACACTTTTTTCCCTTTTAGTTTTGAGACAAGAAATCATAGGCAAAAAATCTAATTTCTAGCAAACAGAATTGGGAAGTAAAATGTCCTGCCTTGAACTCTGAGGCTGCAGTTCATTGAGACACTTGAAGCTTATTTTAAAGAGCAACAGCTGGAACTTTAACAAACTCATTCTTTCAAATCTCCTCCTTTATCAGACAGATGCTTTTAATCTTAAATAAGAACTTTTCCCCCTGCTTAAAATGCCTGAAAGTCTGGTTTGCAATTAGAAAATTGGATAGCCTTGGTTTAGATCAGAAGAATATATGAGAGTAAATAGAGATAGATGTTACTGCCCAATACATCTACTATTTGTTTTGGTTAGTTCTACTCCTCTCTCTTTCTGACAATGTAGTGCTGCTCTCAGCGGCGCAGACCAAGTTCCAAGCACAGAACAGTTACAGAAAACAATCCAGCAAAAGAATTCCAAAATATAAAAGCCCTTCCTCATATAAAAAGGTGTCAAAGGAATTAGGCACTGTGCTACCCCTTAGACTCAAATCCTGAGTGCAAATTTCACTGGATTCCTTTGAAAATCTCAGCTGAGCAGTCCATGAGAGGGCCCAGGAGATTTTTTCAGTTGTTAGTTAGATGTACACCCTCCATTACGCTTTGTGAATGTGTGTGTGCAGGGAAAGAGCACTGAACATGGAAACCCATCAATACTGATTTTAACCAACTTTTTGGCAACAACAGCTTCAGTAGTGTCCTTGGATGACAGTTCTGCACAGATAATTGGTTTGTATGCATCAATAATTGTGCCACTTTTTTAGGAGCTTTTTCTGCCAAATGTAAAGTGTTTCAACAACACTGTTCAGACACATCAGAAACTATTAATGAAATGAAGTGACTTTCACTCTAGATTCTAACCACAGATTAACATGTTCAATTCTTTTCATACCTCTGGCTATAATTTATTCACAGGTCAGCAGTATCAACCCTAAATGGAGGATTTAAGGGTTTCATTGTTATTTACTTAGCTGCATTTGCACCCTGGTTGCCCTGAGCTAAGAGGGAAGCAGTATCCCAGCTGGAGCACCTCTCTCCAGCCATGCTCAGTTGGCTGCTCCTGTGCCTGCCCCAGCCAGCCCAGGGTCCCAAGCACCTGAGTAACCACACTGCACTTATTCCTGCCAGTTAAACAATACCAACTATTCTGCATTCTCAGCTTCTGTCCCCTGAAGAAGTTTCATGTGCTGCCACCTCTCTACTGCAGGCAGCAGCTTAGGGAATGTGTCTAGCATTGAACAAGAGAGGAAAGAATGGTGTCACCTAATAATGATCTAGGTTCTCACCTCAAAAATACACTATTTTTGCCAACATATCTGTCTTTCATTTCACATTAGCATTTCATGCTCACAACTGTGCAGAAAATTGTAAATACGTCAAGAGGATGCCAAAGGCACAAAATGCAGAGGAAAACTTATGAGATGAGAATAGACAGTGAGAAAGGTTCTTCCCTCACCACAAAACCTAAATTTTCTTCCATCTATAATTGGATAGGAGGAAGTTTTCCATTTGCCTGGGTAAGAGCACTAGGGGATGGAAGGCATATTAGCCCTTCCCATCTCCATGAAGGATCATAAATATTTATTCTGTGCAGGTGCAGAAACTGAAGCAATTTCACACAGCTCACTTTACTGCACGGTTGTGTAGAAAAGCCCTGTCTACACTAAATGTGGAATAGGGATTATAGAAGTGTGACTGTAGAAAACAGAGACCCACACAAAGAGCAAGATCAGGAAATACAAGGCCAATCTGCACAGATTCCTGCACAAAAAAAAACTTGGCTTACTATTGAATACAACCAAAAGATAGTCTTTAACTAGAACTTCTTTTCCTGATAGAAATGGATTCCCGAATGAAGCTTTAAGATATCCACTAGTCAAAACAGAACAGAGAAACCTGCATTTGGAGACCAAGCCCCTCAGTGATGTTCCCCAGAATCAGGATTCTGCTGCTATCAGTGTATTCAAAATAATGCCAGCTGCAGAGGTGAACAAAGGATCTGCATTAAGGGGGTTTCATTTATTATTTTAATTGAATCACTTGGGATAGTTTATCTATATTTTTATTTGCCTAACTGAAACACATATTACTATTATAAACCCTGAAACGTTCACAGCAAATCATTCACCCACAAACTAGCTGGCAAGAGCACCACTTTCCACTATTCAAAGATCAGCACAGACTTAGCCCTGCACTTCACAGGGACAGCCTTCTCTGAAGTGCCAGCAGCACTGATATTTGTATATGTATTTCTAAATCATTCCTGCCTTCCAAAGAGAGGACAAAATATATTTTGATTAAAGTCATGCTGTTGGGTTGAAGTAATACATGCTAAATGCTAGATTGAGAGATTTTTCATAACAACTCCTAACTTTAAAAACAAGAACATCCAGCTTTTTCCTAATCTGATTTCTAATAGGAATTGTGTATCAGAGCCAATACATTTATTATTAAAGAATCTGAGCATGCATCCCCTAGTTCTCTCTATGCACAGCCAAATTATAAATTAGAGTGTCTAAGCATACATGCTATTAACTATTCGACCACTGAAATCCAAAGTCATGGGGTTGACTGCAAAATAACTTAATTAAATGAATGCAAATATCATCTGAAGAGTCATGAACTCCACTACCCCAGAAGTTCAACCCATCCACCTACAACAGCAAAGTGTTAGAAATAAGTCTGTGAGCAGTGATATAATACAGGCTGATTTCCAGGGTCTCACTTCATATATATATTCTCTCATGTCAAATAAAGCAACTTTCCAATATTGGTTTCAGTGGAGGCACTCATGGTCTATCTTCCATCTCACAAAAATAAAATAAACTGGAATAAAAACAACAAAATAAACATATTTATCTCAAGATTTCTAGTCATTTCCAAAATAGGTAAAATCAGCCAACATATTCAAAGGTATGGGGTGAAAAGGATAAGGAAGAAAAGCAAATGCAGAGAAAGACCTCTGATAAACTAGGGCTAAAATATTTATTTCAAAGTATAGGTATTTCCAATCTATCACACATATCTGAGAATAAATTTGCTTGTTTATATAAACATTATAAACTACACTGGACAGCTCTTCAAAACAGAGTCAGAGTGAGAGCTCTTTATGTGTGCCCTGGTGGCCTTTCTTGTTTCCTTCCTATTTTCACTGTTTCCATTCCTGAGTATGAGTGGTAAACACCATTTCCATTGAATCTGGGACCCTACCTATCTCAGCAGGTTTTGGTACAAGTTTGTTTGCCTCCTGCAGTTCCTGAGAATGTCAACTAAGTGATCTGAGTGTCTATTATGACAGCTGCCTATATTTGTTGGACCTTGAAAAATAGTTTTGAGAAACATGACCTGTTGTATTCATATGAACAAACAAGATTTAGTCAGGAATACTTTGAATATCAACATTATTATGCCCCCATGCATGAAAACAACAAACATAATATATGGGAGATCTGAAAAAAAGGAAATACTATGCCCTTGTTCCCCTAATGGAAAAGAACCTTAATTTAATTCTCCCCCAGGACCCTGGGAGAACATGGAAGAACATTTGCATCTCTGCATCCTGAAGTTAAATCCAGACAAGGCTTTACCACTTCAGTGTTCCACCAAGTGCAGTGTAGGATTGCTGATGTGGTTTGCAGCAGAGGCTGGAACAGTGCCCTTTCCCCTCTCCATCAGCCTTTTGCTTAGAGGTTTTCACTCCTCTTAGCCATGAGACACACTGGTAAATTTACAGCACTGGAAGAACTGGTATCTGCAGGGTTTCATTTCTGCCCAGCAAAGGCACTGTCTGTGCCAAGAGTGCTCAGTCTTACTGCAACAACTCTTGGGAGCAAACCTGTTCCTGTTCAACGGAGTACTTGGAGTTGTTTAACCAGATCACTTAAAATTCTTCTTTTCTGAGAATAACTCAATGCAAATTTTTAATCATCAGACTTCAGAGTTTCTACTCTATGAGTAAGTTCTTACCTTTTTTTCTGTTTTTTCTAATAAAACTGAAAAGCCAAAACAAGTGCCTCAAAGAAAGGGTAAGCCAAAAATTCGAAGGAAAAAACCCCTAAGCCCTAGCAACCCCAAAATATTTTAAACCCCTAAAGCACTATAATTTCCACTATGAAGCAATAGAAATAAAATTATTCAATAGCAAATAATGAACCTTAAACATCTGTAAATGATAAGATCATTTATTTTTCAACACAATGATCAGTTCTGGTAAGTGTTGAATTTCAAAGTGATCAAAGTAACTGAAAGAAGAATTTCTACCCTCCAATGAGAATTTCTCTCTTCTACATAATTCATAATTTCATATGAATGATGACAAACCCTGCTTTTTCTGATCTTACCTGTAGCATATTTTTTAAGTATTGATTTTTTTACTATCACTGATTTATCCCAGGTATTGGTGCAGTAAACACGGTGAAGAGATACTAAGAAATTATTAAAAATCAAACAATACCACTTTAGAGTATTAAATTCTATACCTGAATGTTTACTTTTTTCAGACAGTATCCCTTTCCATAGAAAAGTGAATTTCACTGGGAAGAATTTGTGTATTTCTGCAGAAAATTACATTACTTTAGGGTGAAGACACACAGGGTTGTTCATATCTTTGAACAATTTCTAACAGCTGCTGACACTTTTCCCCCACCATGTGATTCAATATCACTGCATAAAACTAAAAAACTTCATTTAAAAAGGAGAGCATTGGGGAATCCATAACACAGCAATAGCAAAATACCATCCCAAATATCAACAACCTGACTGGCGCACACAAGGACACATTAGTTTGTCTGGGGCATATTTTCTTTTTTTTCCCCAGCTACATTTAGAGGAATTTTTCACATTTTCTACACCCTTTTTTAAACTCTTCTAAGGGCATGGTGAGATTAGCACAGTACATTTCAAACAAATGAGAAATAATAATACAATCCCTAATAGACTGCTCATTTACTTCTGTTTTTTTACTAGGCAGGACATCAGTGATATGAATCAGTGATATGATAATAACTGTATTACCCCAACAAGAGAAGTTTAAAATGAAAGTACAGCCCCAAAACCTTAAATAAGTAACCATCAGACTGAGTGCAGACTAAATTCAACTCACTGGATTTTCAAGAGCAATTTAAAAAATCTAGCATTTCCCTCTGAGTGCCATATGAAATAAAGCTGTGTGAATCACAACCATGTTTGACTTCCTGTGATGTGGTTCCCAAAGCACTGGCCCAGCAATTCTTTGTTGGTGACTGATGCGTTCTGTACTGTCCTTGCTGCAAAGAGCTGATGGAGGGAAGGTTCTCCACTCACTGAACCTAACTTCTTAAGCAGCAGGAAAGTAATGAAAGAAGATCTACTGAAGTTGAGAATGTAAATGGCATTAAAATCCATTTAGAGAAATGAAGTGTGAAATCTCTATGATGCAAGTTACAAGAGGATACAGTGAGCCAGAGAGAATCACACAGAACTGCTAGCATCTCAGATTTCCTTGTCCCAATAAATTCAAGAGAAACAATCCTTCTCTTTTGTGTTTACAATGGATGAAAATATCTGTAGAATTTGTGAAGACTAAGATCTCAAACAGGAGATCAAACCAGGTTTTGAAAATAGTTGCAGAAGCTCTAATACTGCAATAAATAACCTGTGCCTGGAAAAGGAAGCTACAGAGCTGGTGGCAACAGCAGCTCCAAAATAGGACTTGGCTGAAAGATATGAAAACCCTTTGTACAGCTCTTCTGCTTGGAATTACTCTGTCTGCTCTTCTCAAACATTAATTCTTTGTTTTCTTCTCTCAATTTCCTGCAGCACTTTTCTGCCATTCACTCAACTCCAGTCATTATACTCAGCTCCCCCTGGATATTGCTGCTTTCCATTTCTCCTACCTCCTCTTAACCAGTTTTTCAGCTATTTCACTTTCCTTCTTTGCCCACCCCACCCACCATCTGCTCCACTCAAATCCCCTTTCAGCTCCTCTTTCCATTTGTCAGCTGTTCTATCTTCATTCCCTTGGCTGTTTTCATCCTTCTTTCTACTCCCACAAGCTTTCTGAATTTCCCCTTACCTGCTCTGTTACCCTGTTTTGTTCACTGCTTTCCTCTATATTACACCTCCTTCTTCCTGCAGCATTTCATTCTATAACAGCATTCCCTTTGGATTCTGCACACACAATCTTCTTCCTATTTTCTTTTTACCTCTTTCTAGTACTGCTTAGTACTTTTCCCTTTTAACTATTTATTGCCTTTTTTTTATTTTTTTGACACAAATAGACACAAGCAGAGAAGAAATCATACAAGATGACAAAAAAATCAAGTGACTTCAAAGATACTGTAAAAAGATGAAAAAAACCCCATAGTCTGACAAAGAAAGGGAGGGGTTTCTGAATTTTTCATACCATCAGTGAAAGAGAGGTTTGGAGCAGATGGCAGAAGACTATAATGTATACTTGCCATTAAAGACTGAAGAATATTGATGTTATCTCTGACAGCTATTTATCAAATATATTCTTAAGAGGCAACAAAGGAGTTTCTATAACCTCTGCAGTTAGCCTGCTGTAGTGCTTTCATGCTCTTACTCTTTCCAAAAAATATACAACCTAAGGTATTTGTGTGCATCCAGAGTGCCCTTGACTTCACAAACACTACACACAGTCCCACAGCTGATTTAACAAAATTGTGTCCATGTCATTATTCAAAATAGTCTTATGAAGTTTTTGGAAGCACATTTTTAAACCACTGAGGAGAAACTCCCTCAGAGGACATTACATCCCCTGATAAAGGCAGTGGCATATTCCAGAACTCTGCCCCACCATAAATGTTTGTTGGCTGCTACTGTTGTCACTGAGTGATAAATTGTCACTGCTCCATTATCCAACACAGAGCCAGCAGTTCCACACAGACTGCTCACAGGGTGAGCTTTGTTCCTTACAGTTCTGGTTTAAAAGTGCAGGGGCTGCAGAGAGCTGTAAAACTGGCTAATGTTTGTTCATCCCTCACAGGAGACACGGGCAGGAAGGTCCCTGCTCCCGGCTCAGCAGCTGCTTTAGGTACTCTCAGGGTTTGCTACTTGGTTTTATTTGCAGCAGCTGCTCTCCACCTCCCTGCTGGATGTGGAGCAAGGAGCAGGTGAGGAGCCCCAGGTTCCTGCCTTCTGCAACCTTCTGACTAAACAAACTTGCTTCACTTAGCCTTGGTCACAGGTCATCATTTCCATTTTGCTCTCCTCTGAAATTTGTCAGCATGTTTGACATCGTGTCAGACACCATCAGTGTGATGTCCAAATCTGAGCAATGTTTCTGCCTCATTAGCTCCAAACAGCACAGATTAATTACCTCCTGTTTCTTACACACAAAACCCTTGCTAACACATCCTGAAGTAACATGTGGCTTTATCTCCTGACAAACTGGCACAGTCAGCCAGCAATCCCAAAAAAAATCAGAGTCTATTGAAAGGACCAGCACAGAACGAAGGACAACAGGAGAAGTTACATCTGCTACACAGAATCTCAAAAGAAGCTTTTAACTCTGAAAAGTGTAATAGTATTAGCTTCAATTTTTAAAAAATCAATATTTTTGATTTCTCAAATGGTAATAACTGTCACAGAATCAATCATTAGAATTATTATTTCTGACCAAATGTGCATTCATCAAAATATAAGCAAAAATGCAAATTGAAAAATGTCACCTTTACCTGTAATTTGTTGGAAGATTTGGTATGGTTATTACTTTATTTTATTAAGAGATAACCTATTACTTGAAATATATTTGTCTGATTTTATTAATTATATTGAACAGGACATAATCTGTAGTATCTTTTCAAATCTGGCAACAAAAACTTATTTTGCCTTTTCAGAAATCTTCATAACTCCCTCTTCAAAGGCCATCTATATTCTTCATTTCTAAATTGAGAATATAACACATTTCAAGTTCTTTGACTTTCTAAAACAACTCTACAGAAAAATAATAAATGCAAAGATCATGGATACTTTTAGTGCTTCTAATGTTCAGCTATGGAATGGCAAATTTTTGTTGCCAGAAAAAGAAAATACAATGAATAGACATCATATTCTTGCATATACTTCAAACAGAGATTAGCAGAGATTTAGTAATGAAAAGGAAGTAGAAGTCAAAGATTTAATTCATCAGATGAAATAAAAATAGCTGTGTTGAGCCCTAAAAAAGAACTGCTAAAAAAATCTGATGAGTTTTGACACACAAACTTAATTACACTCAGAGTTTAAATTTTGGTTTTTTTAATATCTAAATGTGGATACAGGAGTCTATTTTTAAAGATCAATTCATTTTCAGAATCAGAAAGATCCTGACATGCACCTGACAGCCCCAGAGCTCTCTGCTGCTCCCAAAATCACGCTTCTCTGTCTTCTCAAGGTACATAAAGTACCCAAATGAAGATAATGCAAGTTTTCCATGTTTACTTTAGCATCTATCCCAAATGGATGCAATTTCCTTTGATCCACAGAGACAACATGGATGGATTCCTTTAATGCTTTTCTCTTTCAATGTAAGGTTGATTTCAGGTATTTCACTGAATAGTGACGTCTAGAAATGAAAATAGATATGTACAAATAAAAGGTGTGAAGTTATATAAGGAATGTGCAATGATACCTTTTGATATTCCTTTTTAAGCAAAAATATAAATTAAGTTCCACAGTACTTAGGTTTTCATGTTTGTCTTATTCTGCTAGTGACATTCCTGCTTTAAACAAAAATGACAATCTATGGAATGATTCAATTAAAATCCTGAGACTACCTTCAACCAGTAGCGTTTCTCATTGACATGACAGCTCTTTCAAGATATCCTTTCATTCTGAGCCTCCATGTCTTACATCCCTGCAGTCAACGGCAATTGAAAATATCAAAACAGGATGAGAAGCATGAAAGTAGCTTTTAAGACTGCAAATGTCTACAGAAATGATTTGCACACATGAACAACTTGGAAGAAGTTCTAAAGTCAGTATAAAAGATTCCCTCTAAAAAAAGCACACTGTGTTGAAATGGTTCCAGGAAAGTCTTCTGAAGTTTATTAACAACGTATGGCCCAGACCAAGTTCTACATCCCTGGAAAATAATCTCCTAAGTCTATCTGTGAACCCCCTCTCATGTAAAGAGGACAGGAACAGAACAGACCAAGCCTGTGGGGTGTTCCTGCCCTGGACAGTCCCCCGGTTGGGACAGCCGATGTCTGCTGTGAGCCACAGTGGCATCTGCAATGGCACAAGGCCCAAAGCCAGCTGGGAAGGTTGGGGGGCTCAGGAAGCTCAGAAGAAAATGTAGGAACTGACCACAGCTGTCATTACAACAACCACCGAGCCCTTGTACAATAATTGTGGTTTTGATGGAAATCAAGAAAGCAGGTGAGATGAATTCCAGGGAACTAATTTCTGTTCTCTTCTATTAACTCTAGGGCAAGAGGGAATTAGAACCGTTAGAAAAACTTTCAAGGCCAGTCTTCAAGATTTATATTTCTCTCTATAAAACCTTGGATTTCCAAGGTGGCCGGCATGAGCATGTGAATTACTTATTAACTTTAAAAAAAAATTACTATCAGATCAGTACTAATGACTGTAACAACTAATGCTGCCACTGCAATTTCTCACACCCAGTTTTCACTCAATATGCATTAACAGTCACTGTCACCTCTGAGCAACAGCATAATGAATTATCATCAGGATTTATAAGATATTTCACAATTTGGCAATCAAAAGTGAAAGTGCAAAAACATAACCTTTTATCATTCTTAGGAAAACATGCCAGTGGTAGTGGAGAGGTCAGTGATGACACTACAGAGTGCAGCATGCGTGCTACATAATGCACCCCTAAAAAAAGGAAAAAAGAGCACCTCTGATTCTCTTCATCCAAGATTCCGAACAACAGCACTGGAAGGTTAGAATAAGCACTACCTGTAGCTACAACTCACTGCAACTTTAATGCTCAAAATGTCAAAAATGCATTTGGAAATAGCCAATGACTATGAAAGGTTTGGTTCCTTAATATTTTATCTGCTTGTTTTCTTGAAATGATGGGGAGGTACAGAGCAGGGGGAATAGAGGAGAATTTTTAAAGTTTTATTCTTTGTCTGTAAAATCCAGGCAAGCCAGAAGGCAGAAACACTGCAGGAAGGGCAGCTCAGCCATTTGCACCTTGGAGCATCCCTGGTGTTTCCAGAGTCCCTGGAGCCAGCAACCCATGAGCCCTGTCCCACTGCAGGGCCCATCCCTAAGCCCAGGTCAGGAGAGCAGAGGGATGATCTCACTCCCACTGCCCCAACCATGGAGTTGTAACTGCTCCAAACCAATCAAGTTCACAAGCTGAGCCAGGAAATTAAAGAGCAATCCATAGGGACAATAAAATTCAGTGTCACAAAGGCTCTCCCCCAAATCTTCACTTTTCACCAGTACTGAGGAATACATTTTTGACTCATTTCATACAGCAGCACATCAAAACAACAAGTGATTCATTTAATTGCAGTGTCCCTGCTTAAAACCCCAAATACAGCTTTAATTTCCATATAGCTCTTTCTTCCATATTTAATATATTAATATTTTTCTACTTGATCACTTTTTATTGTATACCTAGGTTTTATTTACTCAATCATAAACTTTCCAGTGATGGGACTATGTATGGATCAAATCTCGTAGCAAGGTCCAAGCCTGACTGTGTTTTACAGCAACATGAACAGTTCTTAGGATCAGTAAAATATTTGCCCCAAGTAAACTGTGAAGCAAACAGATCTCTGATTTTGGCAGAGTGACTATGGCTCCAAACCTGGAGAACAAAACCTGAATATTTACAAGAAATTTGCTCTTGAAGAAGAACATCAACAGAAGTATTTAGGAATTGTTTCGCTGTGTTGAAAGAGATTAATTTTTCTGCCTGGAACTCCAGCCCCTGCAGTTTTCACCATGACAAAAATCATTACACAATAAATTTTTGGGAGGTTTCCAAAGTCCATTCATTCCCCAGCATTCATAGCTACTTAATCCCTTCAAGAAATGCATGCCTTTAGCTGCAGGAGACATCTGTACTGAGTACAGCATACCTTTAGTCTAGACAATTAATTAAACCACCAAAAGTAATGCACAAACAGCAGGAAGCTATTTTCTATTCTTTAATAAAAATACATTAGTGTATTCAAAGATATTCAGCAAATTACAGCTACAACCAAGAGAGTATATTTTTAAAAAATGAAAATTTTTATTAAAAAACACTAAGTTCCTCATGCACCCTTGCTGACAATCTACAGCACATACATTTCAACACCTTGAGCCTCCCCCTTTTTAAAAGCAAGCCAGAGGCCAGCACAGATTAGTCCCCTCTGTAAAATATTTGCAACTTGTCTTCATTAGAAGACTCTGGGTTTTGTTAGAAGAATTATACATGTACTGGAGCACAAAAATTAGCTCTCAGCTCTGTATTTTCATTCTGATTTTATAGATGAAGATGCTAAGCAACTTATTGATACCTTTTGCAACTATGCTGCTAAAACCACAGGGATTTACCAGCTGCATCTCAGGGATGTTGAGTTTTCTTTAAGTCTAATCCCCTATAAACAAAGCCATTAAGTTGCAGTGTTGGACACCACTATTGGATACCCAACAAGAACTCAGTCACCAGATTGGAAACAAAAGGGGCAATGAATACAGCTAGGAAAAGGAAAGGCCTGAAGGAGGGAGGAAGAAGGTAAGAAGCTTTGGACACTGGGCACCCCTCTAGACTGAATCTTTGGATTAGGGTTTAATAAAGCCCTAGTTGGTTAACCACATACACAGAGAGCTACAGGCCCATGTAAACACACACATGCCCTGCCCATGAGATGTGTGGGCTGGACTCTGGGCATGCTCATGGTCAATGGACAATCCCTTCCTGTGCAGGGCAGGACTCTCACCAATCCCACTGCTCCCATAGCAAGGGGCTCCCCTGGCCTTTCCCCTCACAGAGCTGCCTCTCCTCACGTGGAATCCCACCAGCCCCCGGGCTGGAGCTGCTCCAGCACATCAAGTCAGAGCCTTCCCATCTCCTCTGGCCCAGGCAGTGGAGATGCAACTTCCAAGCAAGTTCTTGATTTACTGCAAGGAGTTCTGTGCTGCTTTCTAAACAATGCCTGCCAGTAGCACAGCTGTAGAAAATTTAATTGATCCTATCTCTTAGCAAGCAGTACACATGATTTATGCTGTATTGCAAAGATTAAGTCCCTTTCTTATTTAATCAGGATTTGTCTTGTAACGTGATTGATAAAGTTGTCAAATTACTGCTGTTGATTATACACTTGAAGGACTTGTTGGATAACTTCTGTGTAATGCAATTAATTATATTTTGAAGAATTTGCACTGATCTAAAATTATGCTACAGACTTCTAGCAAAGGGCCATCCTTACTCTGCCCCAAGGGAAAATGAAAATAAGGGGAGATTTTTTTCAGTCTTTGATATCAAAACCACCTACTTCAAAATATAGCAGAGCCTATTTTGAGGGAAATACTTCTCTGGCACAACTACAAAGTCCCTGCCTTCTAGAAATGAATCAGTAAATCATGTGTTTAAATGGCATGCTTTGTTTTCTTATTTTGAGCATTCATTTCAAATTTTTTTAAATTCCTTGACAGATCAGCCCTAGACATTGCCTATTAAAATGTTAAGTTACACTTGATGAAATATAATCATAACAATTTTGACTTCTTCAGGTAACACACACAGATTTAAATCATATTTTGCTGAATTTATTTTTCTTTAATACAAGTTCAAGTTTTAAAGCTTCAAAGAAACAATAACATGTCACCCCAAAACTTCAGTTAAAAATTGCCACAAACCCACCATTAATCTCAGTTTTGAAGATTTCAGCCTAACAAAATATCTTTGGAATGGTCTCTCACCCAAAGACTAATGACATTGCTTCCAAACAAAGCAGAAAATATCACTGGTGTGCTCTGGCAAATGCCTATGCAAACTGTCCAGCTGTGCAACATCCCATGCATTCCATTAATAACAGACTGATTGATAAATAATCTACTGACCACTTCTAGAATCTGAAAAATTCATAGCGAATGAAAGTATGGAACTAAGCTGCCAGTCGCTCCATCAGGATAAATCACAAAAAATTAAAGCACTTCTTGAAGATGCAAATACTTGTAGTGGTATAAGCAGACTTTGCAATGACCCTTAAATAGGATATAGGAAAATTCTGCTGAAAGAACAGCCAACAGAAAGAATAACAACTGTTATCCACTTTCATATCTCCAGAAAGTCACTGCATCTCAACAAATATTACTGAAAAAAAAATATTTTTCTAAATGTACACACATTCACAATGTCACAAAAACACATTAAAGTTCCATTACTTTTGATAACCCTCTGCACAATGTAGAATCAATGCTCTACTCCAGTGCATTCTTTACTGCATTGCTTATAATTGCTTCCATTCTTTTGCACCTGGAACTCTCAATGAAAGAAAGGTTGAGAATCTCCTTTCTTGTTTGAAGTACCTTGGTGGCCACCTCCAAGAGGGAGCATGGACAAACCAAAACTTTTGGATGGAGACTTGTCCCAGGGTACACACCCTGCCATTCTGAAGGACTGAGAACAGCTCAGGGAAGATGGGAACCTTCCAAAGCTCCCTTGAAGATTCCCACAGCTCAGTGCTTTCCCTGGTGCCTCCCAGCTGGAGTTGCTCACTGCAGCCTGGATTCACTTCAGAACACAACTCATTCCTTAAATTTAGTTCTCAGCAATTTCAGTACCAATAACAGAACACTTCATGACACAGCAGTAACAAACCAAATCCTCTCTTGTATCAATGGCCAGCTAGCACTTCAGTACTTCCCTGCAAAATTAAGGTTCTATATTCTATGAAAAATAAAAGCTAATTAGTTGTTTCAGTCTACAGATAAAATCCTGCATTCCTCACTCTGCTCTCTTTCAATTTTGCCTTCTTTCAGTTGAACCTTCAGGGTTTTTCTCCTCATTAATTACAAGAGATCCATTTGATCTCATCTGTTCTTTGGTAAGACAAAGCTGTCCTTCATAACTGAGCTCCCTGGAGCCACCCAGGATGTGGATTAGGTCTATAATATCTTCCTTTTATTGCACAGCTTCCTAGCTACATATTGCAGTTAATGCTCCATGTAAATCTATTCCTTGAGATTTCAGCTTGGCAGGCACATAAAAACATATAATCTTGTGCTATATTGAGGAGGGGGGGAGGAAAAGGAATTTTATACTGGAAGGCCAATTACAACTTTCTGAATTGGATTCTGCAGCTTCTGCTGAGAAACAAAAAATCCCTGCTAAGAAGTACTTCTAAATCTTGATCACAGCAGCAACAGTACTTTCACACTAAATTAAAAGATACACTTATATTTATACTGTAACACAGCTGCATTTATTTGCCCTAAATCTTGGGGCTGTTTCCACACCTTTTTTATATAATTGTCTCTCATTAAAAAGAGTATTTTGATGATTTTGCTGCTAAAAACAACAACCAAAAAAAAAAAAAAAAAACCAAACACAACAAAATTAGGTGCACAAACTGAAAGCAAAGTGAATTAGAAAAGCAGAATTTTGATCTTCAAATAAACTAGAGAGCATGAAAGAAATAGGTCATGTATCTCTGTGACTTGTGCCCCAGCTGTTTTAAAGCTGCTTTTCCCACTGCCAATACTCAAGACATCACTCCTGCCAAGGTACAGGGATTTGGGGAACTATTTGGTAAGAATAAATCTACAGAACCTGTATTATGGCTTCCAGACTAGGTCAACATCCACCTGGTTTGTTCTTATTTCAGCTCCCAACACAGGACAAGATTGTTCAGCTCTGCCTGGATTTCCTGCAGACAATACAAGCCTGAGCAGTCTCATCAGCATCCCTGTGCATTTGGGAGCTGTATAAACTGTACAAGGTCTTTCCTGAGGTCTTTCAGGTGCTGAACAACCATCCCATAGTTTTTTCTTCAGTGAGCACTTAGCTTAGAGCAGCAATATGGGTCAGTCCTCCCTGAAGGTGTTTTCATTTCTTTATCTCCACAAAACTAGCATCTGCAAAGGCTGGCTGTAGATTGGTTTCAATACACTGCTCTCAAATGTCCTGCATTATGGGACTGCAAATATCAAAATGCCTCCTAAGTCTGTATTCAATTTACACAACATGTAATTGTCACTGAAAAGTCATCTTTACTTTCAGAATGCTTACTGGACTCTTTTTGACCATAGTGGGTGTTTTACAAGCTGTAATTTTAACAGTGCATCACACAGATGGGGTAATAGTTATAAATAGTTATAAAGTTATAACAGTCCCCACTTGAGGGTGGGGACTGTTATTACGAAATCTACTGCTCAAGTTACAAACAGTGCTGTGGAAATCTGTGGTCATCAGAAAAAGCAAAAGAGGAAACTCCTAGAAAAAAAGAAAATAGGAATCCTAAAGTAGGGCTAGCTACTAAGAACATGATACCACATTTCTGGAGATTGCCAGCCCAGCCAGCTTATAGCCAGAAACAAAATGACTCCCTATTACACACAGGCTCAGGAGGCCAGGTAATAAAGAGGTGACACAGCACCACTTTTCTCCCTCTTTAACATCTGTTTAACTGCTTTGTAAAGGAATGTCTGAATAGAAAGTTAAAACTTGTATATATGGTGTCTTTTTAGCATCAATACAGAAAATGTGCACCAAGACAGACAATTGAAACTGAATTCCTCTTAAGTGGATTTCTCATTAAAACATCAGGGTGAGACCTTGCTCTTTTCCTAAATAAAATTATTGATTTTTTTTTTTTTTTTTTGCATACCTGGTGAGAACATAGAGATGACAAAGTGGGAGGGTTAGATTATTGCTGTAGATCTCCTACTTCATTTAATAAAATGGATGGAAAAGGAGATTATGATGAACTCTTTGTTCAAGTATATTGGCACCCCTTATAAATCCAGGGCATGAAAGAAGAATTCTTAGCAGATAAATGGGACAAGAGTAGCTTTGCTGGTGAACTATTTGTGTGGCATGAATGTGCCACAGACATAATATGTTTGAATAAGATAATATCTCCTTTTCATGGCATGACTCACCCTGTCTTCAGCTGAGCTAGTTTTGATTTACACCCCAGTGTAGTAGGAGCATCTGGGGCCTTGGTTGGGTTCCACTGTGCGTGCTGCTCTTGGCTGACGGGGTGAGTATCAATTCTCTCTCCCAGAGCTCAGTCAAATGCTGAACCATCAATGGCAGCTTGGAGGTTTTCTTTTCAGATACATTCCCTCCAGGGAATATGTTGCTTCTCCAGGCATCTTGAGCATTATGGACAAAGAATGAGGAGCAAGACAAACCTTCTCCATGAAACCTTCTATAACTGTAGCCATTCAAACACAAATTACAAAATATTACCTGTGACACAAACTTCAGAGTTTTACTACTCAAAATAACAAGATGTTGTCCAAAATGACCCTGCTCACCCTCCCAACTGACAAGAGGATATAAAATATTTACTAAATTATCCTTTCTATATAACCTACCCCAGCTAAGTCTGGAATCATTTCATGCTGAGGAATTATCCTTGTCTCCCAAAGGAGCTGTGCTGTGCATGCTTGGCCCTGATTTGTTCCCATGGTGGGTAGCCCAAGCAGTCACAATGCAATTCCAAAGCCAAATTCCTGAGGTTTGGGACTCCAGAGTGAGCACCAGCCACCCACAGGGCAGGTGAGACTTGTTCTGGCACTGCTACAAGCTCTGCCTCACATTTGTCCCCACATTTGCTAAACTGAAATCAAACATTTTGTAGAGAAACTGAAAAACATTTTTCTCCTCTCTACCCCCTGCAACAGTTCCTGTCAGCAGTTTCAAGTCAATCAAGTTCATCATTCATGATAGCTGCCACAAAGTCACTGATTAATAAAAAAAATATTTCAAGTTTTCCAGAGATTTTTGGCATTTTGTTATGAAAAGGAAAGGCTGCTAATACAGAGATGATAATGTGAAATGTAAAGATCAGTTAAAGTTTCAAAGCCAAGCTCCAAATAAAGAGAGGATTTACCTTATCTGGGAACCCTGATGTCAGTTATTATTGACAAAATTTCCTTTGGTATCTATTTGATAAACTAAAAGACTGAAGCAGCTGAGAGTCCTGTGGCAAAAGAATTGTCTAAAAAAGGAAAAAACAAAGTCCTGTTGCACAATTCACTCTCTTTCAAAAAAGTAATAATGCCCAAACAACAACATGCTGAAGTTCTCAAATTTGCCCAATCTTTGTCAACAACTGTTTTTCTTCATTTACTTGCTTTTTATATTTCCAGTCTAGCTGACCAAGTGTTGTTGCTTATCCTGAATCCCAAATTGTTTCTGCACAATAACATGGAACAAAAATGTCAGAAAAGCACAATTCATTTCTAGGGTTGTTCACAAAAAGATGGATATTAAAATGCATCAAGTGCTTCTGTCCTTCCTATGGAATGGCCAGATAGAACAGAGGCTTTTCCACCTTCAATCAGCTGCAAGGGATCTGGTGCTAACCTGGGAGCAGCTATGACAGAAGGCAAATGGTGCCTTGCTAAGAACACAATAATTCTTTGTTGAAGTGTAAACAACCCTTTTTGCTTCCCCATCTAAAATCTGGTTCTAGCTGACAAATACATGTTTTTGGAACAAAACCCTGAAGTTATTATCTATTGGAACAAGTATTTTGAATATTAAATACAGAACTCAAATTTTTGTAGGTGGTTAGAGTGAAAAGTAGGTACCACATTGAACATAAAGGCAGATGGGCTACTGAGAATTAATGATGAGTTGAGTTGCTAATTAGGAACTCATGCTAAGTTATAGTCAGGACAACAATTGATTCCTATTAGGTTTTTCCCTGAAGGCTCCATCTATCAAACAGCCTCTCCAAGCTACTTGACAAAACTTCTTGCAGCATAAAGATTTTCTTTCATGTTTATCACTGAGAAATTAATCAATCACTCAACAAGTACTGGTGGTCATTAGTTCACCTTCAAGTTTCTAATGAATCAAAAGTTGTCTATGTTGACCAATATGACCTTTAGCTTGTGTGCCCATGATCTGTGCTGAAATGAGTTTTTAAATGTCAGCACTTATTCCTGCTAAAAATACAAGTGTTCAAAATCTTACAAATTGTCTTTAGAGGAAACAAACACTAATGCCTACAACATGCAGGACATTACAAACAAGAAATATACTACAACTACCAGACATTATTCAAGAATTGAACTTAAAAAATATTATGTATTGGAGTACGAATACAATTCAATATTCTATGTGCAAACTTGAAAACATTGTAACTTTTTTCTTATCAGCACACCTCTGAATATTCCCTTTGTTTATTTTCCTGATAAATACAGGTAAATATTTTTAAAATTATATTCACAATCTACCAAAACTATTCCCTGATTAAATTGTAAACATATTGTCTCTGCATGAAAACAAGCAATGGATCAAGTGCTGAATGACTTCTAAGAACTATTAGTTTCAAGAATACGTTTAGGACATAATACAATACCTGAGGAGAAGTCAATAAATTGCTCCTTGAGGACTGCTTGACCTGGGCAGGTCACACATTTCCAGGGTAATTAATGGAACAGCACAGCTGCTGCTGCTTCACTGCTTAGGGAAGCTGAGCATGTCCTGCCTGGCATCAGGTGGGCGAGACCTGCTCAAGGCCACAGAGGATTCAATGGGCCTTCCAGCTTCCCCCAGCAAAGCAGGATGCAAAGCAGTAGGGATGCACATCCAATCCACGGACACTTCCACAGGAAACATCACCTCTGACCTTTTTTGGGCAGTTACCAACAGGAGATCCCACTTGATTTGACTCTACACACTCTGGTTTCCCCTCACCCAGGAAAGAAGCGACTCACATTTAGCCAAGCCTCTTAAGCATTATGATTAATGAGAGGAAAAGATGCTTTCAACAGGTTTCAATTTTCCTCTAACCCATTTTTTTTGTAGGCAGAGAACAGTTGTTTTGAACAGTGAAATCTGGCAGACAGTTAACCTTTATTTCAGAAAGATAAATTACGTTTTCATCACAGTTTATCAAATCAGCAACTCACCTTCATAGATCAATGCAGCAGGAAAATTTTTTTCAGAACTGAAAGAGGATTTTACTGAAAACAGATTGGCTCAAAATAAGATACGCCTGCTCCTGTGAGGAAGAACACCAGAGTTTTTCATGGTACTCCAAAATGAAGAATGGGGGCAGGCAAATCAGAGGAGGCAGCATGGCTTGAAGTGCCACAAATCTCTTCCTGCAATCTCCTAATGTAGGGGAAGATGGACATTTATTGTGAATTAGGGTGTTCCCTGTCTTCACACAGGCTTCTTTCACTGCATTTTTTTCTATTATATTTTAGGTGAAGATTGAAAAAGAGCATGGTGAGCACAAAAAGTTTGAAACAAACAATAAAATCAAACTTCAGTGTGTTGAAGAGACACATGAGCAATGCTTCAAAGATTTAGAATTTGTGAGTACCAGGACACCAAGATTTGAGTTTATCTTTATTTCCAATTGCCTATGTATTCTGTGGGAGCAATACTTAACACAAACAGGCTCCTCGAGTTTAAAATCAGTTTTTGCAAATCTTCATGGCTGCCTGCTCCTCACTCAACTGTCTTTTCAGTGTTCTTCCATCATGCCTGAAAAGCAAACACAGGACTGGCCAAGTCCTGTCCCAAAGGATATTAATTTTTCAGGCCCAAAAGTTTCCAACTTTCCTGATACATGCTCAACTAAAGTCCAGTAAGCAAAACCACAGAGTGCCAATGAGAACAACAAATTGTGAACATACGAACAGCAGAGAACTTTCCTTTGGAGAAGGCACTGACAGTTTTGCTCTCACCTGTGTGTCTCTGTTGCTCAATGCACAGCCTGGAAGGTTCTCAAGCTTTGAAAAACTACAGACTGGTCTTTTCTGTGCAGCTAGTTACAGGTTTGATTCAACCCTCACCATCCATCTGTCCAAGACCCTATAAAACTTCTTCCCTGCACACGTAAGCAACCCCAGGAAGATGCACTCAGAAGGGGCACCTTTATTATTTTGTAAGCACTTGGACCCTGCTTTTCTTCACATCTATGCTACATGCTGGGAAAAAAAAAAGTACATCTGCCTGAGTTTATCTTTTTAAGAGTTTTTTCTCTGTGTTATAAAAAAATTGCAACTCTATTAGTATCATACTGGCCTGGTATTAAAATCTGAGCACTGTAGCATCAATCATCACTATGGAAAAACTGTATTTATATATCACTGTATGGTGTCCTCCCCAGGAAGCCTAGGAAATAGTTTTCACATTATTGTCCTGGAGTACAGAAATAGTGTGTTTGTACTTATAATGAGCTAACTTCTACATCTTTACTAAAGTGGAATTCTCAGGGAATGCTAAAGTTCATGACTGAATCGTTTCCTCTCTCTTAAAAACAAACTTGTGATGTTGTAGAAATGTAATTTTTTAAAAAAATTATTCTAGAAGTTGTGCTTTATTGCCTCCTGATTTCCAGTGCAGTTCCTGCTCTTGAATACCATCCTTAATACACCTTGAGGCTGCAGAGAAGACAGTCGATTCCCCTGAGCTCTCAAGACAAACACCATTTGGGGAATGAGAATAAATAGCTCTGAGAATCTTGAATTATTGAAACAAAGTTACATCGGAATCATTTCTTTACAGATTGTATTTTTTCCTCTTCAGAGTTATCTGGTGATGGAAGAGACTATTCTTGCCTTTGATCCATGTTAAACCAGGCCAATGCCTTTCCCTTTGCCCAGCCCAGCAAGGAGCTGGACCTGTACCTCCAGCTCCTCGGGATAACTGCACGGGCAGAGCTCTCAAGGAAAAGGGAACCCAAAAGTGTCTGGAGCACAGGGCCCAGTGAAAGACCCCAAAATTCAACAGGACTTGAAAAAGGTTCAGAACTACGCATTTGCAAATCCTACTGCAAAGTTCAGGACACGTTCCAGCTTGAAGGAAAACATTTATAAACAGCATTCCTCTGGTGAAAAGGAGACAAAAATTTGGTTAGGGAAGTCATGGTTATCAACACAGGTGGAAAGCAAGGGAGACTGGTACTGTCAAGAAGGCATATTATTCTCTTTTCATGTAGTTCTTCACACAATCAATTTTCTCTGTGCTGAAAGGGACCACAAGGCCTTGCCTAAAATAATAGTACTGTGGATAAGCATGGAAAACTCTGATTATAGGTCAGATGCTGATGAAGATGATGAGAACAAGAACAAAGGAGCAGTGACAAGCTGTTACCATGTACACAACAGATACTATTTTGCTCATTAATTGCTCATTACATCCCATTAAAGTAGTTGCTGCTTCAAATTATGCCAGTGCTCCTGCAGAAAGAAGCATAAAGCAAAATTGTGATTCACTAAACGTGACAATGAATAGAGTTTTAACAGTTTAAGTAGTAGTGCTCTGCACTGGGCTTGGCTGAGTCCTCAGTAGGAGGGTGACTGTCAGAATCACAAGGATCTTCTCAAACTTCACTCTCTGTTCTTCACTTCTGTTCACACAGAACTGTATAATCCTTTCAAAGGAAAATCAAAAAGCACCATCTCAGAGATTAAGGCCTCAGAAGACCTTTGGAAATAAAGTATCATCTTATCTTCCCTCCTTCTAGTTACAGGAAGAGCCAGCAGATCAATGTCGGCTCTGATCCTGTTGGTGCCAGCAGAATTCTGGGGTTTGTGAGCATGGGCCTGTTTACAAGAAACAAACTGGGTACGCCTGACTCCAGGGGGAAAAAGGAACTTAGCAGGAGTCAGCTTTAAACTACACTTGAAGGGGGAAGGGATAAAACCAGGCTCACCAGAGAAAAGCCTGGAGGCAGCACTCCAGTGTTTGAGGGATGATGTGCTAGTGAGGTCCCTCAGTTGTCTGTTTCTCTGGAGCCAGGGCTGGAGATCCATGGGGTGGCAAAGAGACAAGAGGCAGCAGGACCCCAGTGGAAGTGCTTCTAACCAATGCACACAGCAAGGGAACAGTCAGCAGGAACTGTAATAGGCTCTGGATATCCTCTACCTGGACTTGAGTAGCACCTTTGACACTGTTTCCTACAGCATGGAGAAAGTGGCTGGCCGAGGCTTGGATTTGTGTTCTGTTTCCTGAGTAAAAAACTGCTAAAAAAATACCTTTTCCCCCCCTCTTTTAAAAGCACAAATTCACCATGTTTGAGACTTCAGGGAGTTGATGGAAGAAGACAATGCATGCATGTGACCTTTAAGAGGTTGCTTTTTGGTTTCTAAGCATGTTTCCTTCACTTCTCCCAGTCTATGGCAAATCTGCTCTGGGGCAAGTGCTCCCCAGTGCAGCTGTTAACAGCCACAGCTCTCTAAGTTAAGTGGAAAACGTGTGGTCAAGCCTGGAAACCCAAATTCTTCTCTCAGTTCTGGCAAAAAAAAAGTGGCTCCTAAGCTGTGACTATTTGCAAATCACCTTTGATAATATGCCCATTCAAGCTGCAGCATCAATTAATTTATTTTTTTAATATAGAAAACACTTTCAAGTACCACATAAACTAATTAAACAGTAATTCTACCATGTATATCTCCATATTGCCTTGAACTTTTCCTATTAAATCTAATGAATTCCTGAGATAAACTATACAGCACAGGTTCAGGGTCACAATCTGACCTGAATTTAGGTCATGGTCTATGTAGCACTGATAATGGATTCATTCATATACTTACATATATCCTAAACCCTGCACATCTTTAGTTTTAAGTAATAAACCTTAGAGCAAGGGGATTGAAATTTTGCTGCAAGAAGTGGATGTATTTGTACAATACATTACACAAAGCACTGCAGCATAAGGCAGGTGGCCCTCTGTCAGCCTGGAATTATAGATAGCATCCTTTACTGGCACAGAGAGAAGTACAAGTGAATCACCCATCTCTGGAAAAACTTATAATAGGGAAACACCTGCCTTCCCACCTGTTTCTATGCATTCCTTTGTGCAATTAACACCTGAGCTTTGTTTTAAAGGGATATATGTTAAAATCCATAGACGTGAAGTAAGGGCTTGTTAAATAGCATGAGCAGATAACAACTGAAAACAGCAGCAGTCTCTCAAATCAGTTCTGAGACACCTTTTTCTCACCCAAGACCAACATTACTTTAAACCATGAGGTTCTTTCCAACCTGAGTTATTCTATGAGTTGTTTAGTTATTCAGAGTTATTCTATGAGTTGTTTAGTTATTCAAAATGCAAGAGAACTCTGGGTGACCTTCACCTGAATTACTGAAGAAGAATCACTTGTTTGGGGTTTTATTCCCTACAGTCATAACATTCTATTGTCCCTTGGGAAAAGTAAAAAAAATACACACACTAGGTAGAGAATTACTTTTTAAAATGTAAAAATTGGGCCATTTTAGATTGTTCCATTTCTGGAGCAAGGAAGGGAGAAGTCAAGACAAACGTTATTAAACTCTTAAAATGTTAAAGAGCTTAAAGTCTACACATAAAAAATATTCAGCTATTTTAAAGTAAGTGATTAGAAATTACAGGTTCTTTTCTTCATCCTGTAATTTCAGTGTATGGGGCATAGCTGTTGCTAAAAGCACTCAAATTTGGGCATGATAATTATAATATGGAACTTTTCTTCAAGAATGAAAAGTGATGAAAAGTTGCCACCTACTCAATATGCAACAGAAGAAGAACATACAGGCATAGCAGAGTCATTGTTTTTACTTTCTAATTAATCTCAACTGTTTGACTTTGGCCCTTATTTAAATCATTATCTCTCTAACTATAAAAATGTCCATCTATATTTTCTCTTATAGGATACTTGAATAAGAGGCAGTAGGAACAGGATCTCTGAAATATGGCTACAGCAAAAGGAATCTCCACATGATTTTCTATAAAACTTCAGGTAGACACTACAAAAGAGTTTAGGAATGATAGATTTGCAGTATTGAAGAAAATGGCAACAATATTGGATTAAATAAATCTTCCTCCACATCAATGGCCACTATCTTGCCATGAATTTGAAAACTCTGTATTTGGCACATACATTTTGAAATAAGAGATGGGCTCCTCCAGTTCTTTCCAGAGACAGTTTTTTCTGTTATCAAATTCATTATCTTTTATATGCAGGAAGCAGGAAAAGTTTTAAAGAAAGGAAAAAAAGAAAAGCCCCCAGTAAATACTACAATTGAGCAAATAAAGCACTGTGTGTTAGTTGCTCTAAGGGTAAACCAGAGGTAACAGTTAGAAACCTTTGTTAAATTGTTGTATAATAACCAAGGATCGTTTCACAAACTACAGACATAAATCTTTCTCCAGGGGAAAATGGAACAGCAGTTTAATGAGGTACAGCCAGACAACAGATCACAGTTTTGCTCTAGAAGCAAAACCAGAACAAAGCAATTTCCAGTTTCCTTATTTTTGAAAGCAGTCTAGGTAGACAAGGAGCTGCTGAAGGGTTGGCCTTTAGAGTTGCATTATTGTAGAAAAACCCATGCACTTGAAGAACCACGACTTTCCCATACACTTACTCTGCCCTGAGACATGGCTTGCTGACAATTCTAAAGCAGGAATCCCATAAAATAAACAATTTCTGGCACAATTTAGCTATTGCTGCTCTTGTGAAGTCCTGCTTAATTTTTTTAATAAGATTAAAGGAAAATAAACCTGGCTCTTTTCACTGTACTTTTCAAATTCATTAGCAACATGAAAAACTTTAAATAAAAAGACTTTGAAAGTTATAAACAAAATCCTATAAAATAACGCAGTTAACCGTATTATTTAATCATAATATGTTGATAATGTCTTTGGAGATCTCCCTCAAAGAGAGATAATATCTTTAGAGATCTCTCCCTTGTTGCAGGGGCAACAGGTTAAAGGGTTTGAAAACAACTGTCCCCTTCTTCCCACTGCTATCAAGTGCTGGAACAGGCACAGAGCACAAATACTTGCAAACAGTGTCATTTCATCCTGACTGAATACATGGTCAGCAGTGCTGTTAAGGGCTTCAGTACTATTGTTTAAAAATAGTGTCTAGTAGTTTAAGTTTTTTGTTCAAAAATGCCCTCCTGTTTCTGGCCAGTTCTAAATAAACAAGATTTAGCTTTGAGATGCAGATGTGTCATGTCTGTTTCCACATAATTACTTAAAAGCTTTTCTCTGTAGACAGGTTTTTTTCCACAGTCCAACAGGAAGGCAGCATGTCTGAATATAAAATTAATCATTACAGTAAAGACCCATTCTGAAAACAAGCTCACTTTACATCCCCCACAGGATATTGGATGAAGTAGGGGCACTTTCAGAGAATGAGTTCTATGTCAGCCACCTAAAGGTGCCTTTTCATCTACATTATTTCACAGATTACACACGTACACACACTGCTTTATAACACTTCCAAATGAGCTGGCATGGTTGGGCAGGTTATCCTGTATACAGAACAGAAACAGCTTCATATAAGAAAAAAAGTAAAGCAGAATTATTTCCTAGCTAAAGTTCCTGGATGGATGCTCTCACACTCTTATACTACTCATCTTAAAGGACACTGTCTACTTGGGAAATTACCCTTCTGGGAGAAAAATGAGGGATAAGTGCAAACAAGTACAAAATTCTGCTGACCCTGCTGGTTTTCAAATCTGGCATTTCTGTGGCAGACACAGAAAAGTTCACATATAAATTTCTTTCTGAATAAACCTGAAGTGCCCATATATTTTTCTCAGACCATGCAATTGCATTCATTTTTACAAAGAAATATAAGACCTTATCCATCTAGAAATTCCTTCTCTGCCTAGACAGTATATCCTTACCCCTACCCTCATCCCCACAAAAGAAGCAAAAGTTGGCAAGTGACTTTTGCTTTAAGAACCTAGAATCACTGGTCAAGAAAAACTTACGTGAGAATGCATAAATCAGTCAGTCAATAGTTTTTTGGCTGCTTAGTTTGTTTCTCAAAGACTTCCATAGCTCCACCATCAAAAAAAATTGGGAATTTTAGATACAAACATGTTAGAGATGAGCTTGGGTTTTATTGACTTCACTATTAACATAAAAAAGAGAGAACTACCAGACAATATTCAGCCATTTTAAACTAGTACAGACCCACTGGTGTCAACTAAATGATCTGATGGAGTATCACTGGAGAATCCAGCCCAAATGACAACAAAGTAATAGTTCAAAAAACAGCCCTGCATTTCTGAGTCTTCAGAGAATAGTTTTGAAAGTTACAAGCATTTGGAAGTTTGCGTATATACATATACACACACACACATGTATATAGCCCTTTTTAACACTTTGATTACATAAGATTAAGACAAAACACTATTCTAATCCAAAACCGGCACATTCACTCAGATGATTTGATGCTGTCTACAAGAAAACAAAACAAAACTATTGCTTGAAAGGAATTAATTAAACTCAAAACATATTTTGGGATTCTTTATCTGAAAGCTACTTTGATATAAATGACCAGCCTTGAAGGTTCATTTATTCCTTGCTAACGAGAGTGGTGGGATTACTCAGACAACAAGCAGGCCACCAGTTATTACAGCCCAGATCCTACTCAATAGAGATGAATACTAATGAAATGTCTGGAAGGAAACAAGGGATACAAAGAAGCTTGAAATAAATGATGAGTCAAAGAACTTAAAAATCCTCCTACCATACCAGCTACCAAAAGACTTGGAAAAATATTTTTATGCATGCCCTCTACCCTTGTTCCTTTAGCGCCCAGGACAACACAATTTGTTTTTCATGGTTTTATCTTCTCCAGCCATAATAAATTTGTTTGTCTTTCAACATTGATATTTACTTTAATGAGATGCATATTAATAAAGTAAAATATTTGTGTGCAAGAAAAGCCTTCTATTGAAATTGCCCAAATGAACGAAACCTGTAGTGAAACAAGAGTGGAGCAAGACAAGGGTGATTTCCTATAGTGATAAAGGTCAAACACACAGTAAGACATAAGCCTAAAAATGGTCACTGAGTAGTTCAGAAAACTGTCCTACAGCAGAGCTGGTAGGTGTGATGTACTGCAGGAAGAACAACCTCTTTGGACAGGAGGTAAAGGCACTTTCTGTGATTGCTGCACTGGCCCAGGACTAAGAACAGGATGCACACACAGTGCAGTTCACAGAGTTAGTGCCTCCTCTACAGCCCCCATGCTCACTGCACAAACCTTCTGGAGCCTGCAATGTGTACCAGGACTGATCCCTAAGTTTTGCTCTAGATAACCCATTGACAGTTTTCCAGTCATAGAGTAAAACTTCTTTAGTTGCAAAAAAGGAAATTAAAGATGCTGTTTTCAACCAGTGCTGCTTCTGGTTTTACCACCTTCAATTGCCAGCATCCTACTGAAGAAACTCTTGGGGACAGCTGTTAATTCATCTTCCCCTTAATTTAAAGGCTGAAGAAAGCACATAACAGTGTCAGCAAACCATTTTTTTTACCTAAACTCATCTATTCTTTATCTTTGTTCTGAGGACTCCTATTGCATTTATTCACGACAACTGTTAAAACTGGGCTTTTATTATGGAGCTGTGTCACCAGTATCCTGTATGTCACTATGTAAAAATCCTGTAGGAACTCCCTGATTCCAGGGGGAAAATGCAGCAAGTTGATTCCCAGCCTCATTTCACTTGAATAATCATTTAAACACATACAAAGAGAACACAGTCAGGATTGCCCACAATCTGAAACCAAGGTAAATAAAATAGAATGATGAGCTGGGGGAGAGGCAGTATCATTCTTAAGTTGTTTGTAAGAGACACATACTCCATCATACTATCCTTCAGTAACTTAGGTTCTACTTTTCATCAAAATTCTCTAGTTTAGGACTCAGTTTTCCCATTTCTATGTTCCATAAGAATGGGGAAGATCATAGATAACAAGCAAGGGAACCTCACAGGAGAACTGCATCATTGTCAAAGAACGGTCACTATTTGAGCCTGGGTTCTCACCTTGGCATAAACATAGTTAATCCTCAAAAAGTACATTCAGTGTTGGATACTGCTTCTTTTTTACTGCCAAACACTCAAACTAAAGCTCACTGGGGGAAGTTTAACCAGTGCTCTGCACACATTCTGCCAATTACCTGTCCCCATTTGCTGAGCACAGAAAATGGGGTTTGCACAACAGCTGCAGCACTGCAGCCAGTCTGAGCCATAACCATTGGGCTGTTCTCTCACAGGAATGATGCAGAGCTCAATCTCAGAACATTAAGACCATAATCATGCACTAAAGGAAAGTCCAAAAGCACTCTCAGTTACTTTGTGATAATGAAATATTTTAAAGGTAACATCTTTGCTAGGTTCTTTTCCAACTTAAATTGAAATTAAAAATGGGACAAAGCAAGAAGGAAACAACATATTAGTGTGGAAAAGTAGGGCACATCCCATAAAGAACTGTATTCAGTGCAACTGCTGCCTATGATCAGGAACTAGAGCCCAGAGCCCAGAGACAAGGCAAACAATCCCTTATGCCAAACCTGGATAGAGAGTATTCTCTTAGAGCATAGCACCTGAATTTTTAAAAGATATAAGAGGAACTCTGCACTATTTCTGTGTAAAGAAATTTTCCAGGTGAGAGAATTGTGAACACACCATGGTCAGAAGCAAGTTGCATCCTATTCCTTCCTAAGGAATATCATTCTCTATTGTTGAATTAGCTAGTGCTAGATTACACCTTGGATTTTAAAAAAGCCTCCAAACCCAAGAAAAATATTGTTCAACTCAATACATTTAGAAAACTGTGATTTCCTTTGACTTCATCAGTGTGAAAATTCATACTTATGCATACTGATTTGGTGTAGTTCTTTTACAATCCAGGCACTAAAGAAGCCACTATCAAAGCAAACGAAAGACAGATTTTAGACATTCAAAGCTTATCTGAGCCTATGTCCCTCTAGGTGACAGTGGCCTAAAAGTCCAGAACTTTGGGAAGAAGTTAAAATCTCTTTATGCCAGATATTCTGGAGAGACATTCCTAGACATGAACGTTACATGTGACCAACTACCATCTTCTTACTAAAATCAAGGCTAGAATTCAAGTTTCAGTCTTGCAGGGACAGAAAAAGGCCTGGCCTAAATGGCCAGAAGCTGACCCATGGCTGCCAAGGCAGGCCTGGCACAGGCACCCCACAGAACTCAGAATGGTCATGGAAACACAAACTCCTGACCTCAGCTGGTCAGCCTACAGCTCAGAGATCTGAGTAACACCTGAACTCTTTCAAGACATTCAACTAAATACACAAAGGATCAATTCGTTTATCTCTTCTCCCCCTGAAAAAGAAACTTTTCTTAGGTTTTATATCTGTGGGAATGTAAGCCAAGAAATTCTGAAGACATAAGGATTCAGTTTCTTTACACAGAACAGGGTTTATTTTCTACAATAATATACTCTATTCTGCCATTTTTATCAGTTTTTTATGCTGCCTCTACAAAACCAGAGTTAAAAAATATACCCCTTTCAGTTCAGTTCAAATCTCAGTGTCTTGCTCCATCACAAAAATATTCCTTCTACAAGTCTTTTATAAATACAAGTCCCAGTGTATCAAGACATATTAAATGGTAATATTGGAGACTGATGAAGTGATTCAGTAGATTTTCAGTCATCTTTCCTTTCCTCCTTTCCAGCAAAAATATTTTAGCACTTATTTTGGCCTTTGGTCATGGTGGTGATGAATAGCTTTAACAATTACACCAAAATTAAATGCAATTTTTCTATCTGTTCTTAGTGCAAGGCAGAGACAAAAGAGTTATTGTTGCCCACTTTTTACATCATGTTATTGTGGCAAGGTTATAAAAGGACTTGGTCTGGTCAACACTTATCTTAAGGACAGAACTGTTTTCAGTTCTGAAATAAGTTTTTAAAAAAAGGAAAAAAAAAAAACCAAATACAGGAATTCTACTTATCACTGAAACTAGTAAATACATAAATGTGGTATCTCCTTTAAGAGAACCTGGATGCAATTTGGATATTAGAAATCTTGATTAAATATAACAATCATTCTAATCCAGGAACTGCATGACACAAAGGGCAGATGGGGTTTGTTTGACATGACAATTTTCTGTTATTGTTTTGGGATTACAACAAACCTACAGCTAAACTAATTGTGCCAGGATGGTTAAGGTTGTGTCAGCACTTTCCTTGTAAGCCTCTTATCCAATAGAGTTATTACTAAATAAAAAGTTTTTCAGAGGCTGAAACCTGTCATGAGATACTTTGAAAAAGAAATTCAGCTTGTTTTAATGGAAGGAAGAAAATTGCTAATTTGGGATACATAACTTTTCACTGCTAATCTTAACCAGTACCATGCATATTCTCCATGCTTTAAAAAATGTAGGGAAAAATACTTCATTGATGTAACTTCATTTCAATGTAGAAAAACCAAAAATCCCATGCAAGCCACCTTTTCTTTTTATGGAGATTTTAAATTTCATGCAACACACGTAATGGCTTTTCCCTGACTATCTAATACAGTGCCACAAACAGGCCCTAATTATACCCACTGGTCACACAAAAGACAAAAATAGTCTGTGACTAACCCAATACATACTTATTTCTTTAAAAACCCTCTTGTGAAGCAATGGCAGCAATAATGGCTAGAAAGAAAACCACCCTAAAAAGAATTTATTAAAAGAAATGTTATATGGCAATGAGAACAAAAAAGTATGAAGTCAAGGGAAGGTTCCTGACTTAGACTGGGAAGTACCATGAGGCCCTCCCCTAACTGTAATAGCCAAGGGAATCTGGGATGGCCCAAAGCAGGGCCTGGTTCCCAGCCACATTGGCCAAGCTCAGCACGCAGCCAAGAACTTCAAATATAGAACAAGCACTAAAACATCCATTCTAGGAAAACCCTGCTACTAACACACCTCTTCTTCTGGTAGGAGCTAAGGCAAATTGAATTTCATATAAAGGTGAAAAATCTTTGACAAAGATTACACAATGACAATTAGACACCATCCTGTAACATATCAAGTTATCTGAAACTTGTATTCTTTGTATTTCACAGGACTTATTGTGCACTGGACTTCCAGTAGTAGTCAGAAGAGCAGCTCATCTTTGAAATAATTTGGCTTTTCTTCAGGTATTTGACAGCAGTACTGAAGCATATCCCATCCAAGCCTCACATTTACATTTTATCTGAAATTAAATTCAAAACATCTTCAGTGCAAACATACTCCACACTGGAGACCTCAAACTCTGCTGTGTTTTGTCTTTTTTCACAAACACCTATTGCCAGCCCTGCCAACTCATATTAAACAGCCACACTGGCTTTTCTCTCGTTCTCCCCATCACCACCAGCAAAGGTCTGAGCCTCAACAAGGCACAGCTGCAAATTCATTATCTATAAGGAACACACATAAAAGGACAGTTTTCTCAATATTGCTCCTCATGGACAGGTTTAATGCCTTCTATGCAGTTTAGAGGTGCAATAAAACACCAGTTCACCCTTCTGCATTGCAGCTCAGGAGGAGGAATCTGGTACCAGCAGTCAAAAAACTCTGGACAGCACTTCCGCAGCTTTATTGCTTCTGTGTGTCAAGAAAAGCAAAATAAAATAAATTAATTTTAAAAATCAGCTACTTGAGTCAGTAATTCAGCAGAGACAAGCAAACAAAAGATCTGAAGTGCAGGAGTTCAGTTTAAATAAAGACACTCCTTTTAAGGAGCAGTTTAATGCCAAGAGCACCCATTTCAGCCTTGTGACCCATCTATCAAAACACAGAGAGGAGATCACAGCCCTTCAAATGGTTCAGGAAAGGCTTTGTACAGCCCCTTCTCCTTCAGTAAAGTTCCTTTCTAAAAGCTTTATTGTTGTTCAAGTAGATAAAGGCTTGGCCTTTTTCTTTCTTTTTTCTCCTCTCCCCCTTCCCTGGCTGCAAACAGAGATTTCAGGGAAAAGAAGACACTAAAGAGGGACAACAGAACAGCGATCACTACCTGAGCACTGCTTCATATGAAAACGATTTTACAGTCAGACAGTGCCTGTTCTCCAGAGAAAATAACTGGACCCATGCCACACCACATAGGATATTAATTTTCTTTATGAAGTGGAAAAAGACTCAGATGAGGCAGACACAGAGCTATCAAAAGAAACATGCATTAGTTTTGCTTCAGGACAACTTGTCAGAAGCTGTAAACCCCTTCCACCTCAAAGGGTATTCACCCTTCCCAGTCAGCACATGTGGGTTCAAGTCTGTTCAAATGCTTTGTCTCTCCTCAGCCTTGTTTACCTGCCTGGTCAATCTCCTTTCTGTTCCATGCCCTTTTGCTGTACAACATCTGCTCCCTAAGCCAAATTAAACTTAAGCCAGTGAGTTTGTTTAACCAAGCTTGGCTCAGCTTCTCAAAAAGAGCTCTCCATACTGTATCATTGTGCATTTATTAAAAAGTGTGTGTCACATGCACACACACTCTTCATAGCTTAAAATGAAAAAAAAAATTAGAAATTCTTATTTGTGTCAAGCACTGGCACATCACTTTCCTGTCAGAATCATTTTCTTCATTTCACTGACATACACTATCAAATTAAATCAGCATAGGAAAAATAAACATACATTTTACTACAGAGAATAAAATAAGAAATTATTCTAATTTGAGATTTTCTTTTAATCTTTTGTAACCAGAGTAATTCAATCCCATATTAAACAAGCATTGCTTCTGCAGCATATTCCCTTGTAACAAATAATACTATAATCAGAATAATATTGTTCATAATGAATACAGAAGAATCTTCAAATTGTTGCAGCACTGGGCCACCAGAATTCTGCTGGGTGTTGGAATATGAGCCCTTAGCGATCTATGGACAAAATTACTATTTAGAGCCACCAACATTAAAAACTCATTGTACTGGTACTATTTAGAAATATGATAAGAATTTATGTGCCTTGAGAGCTTCAATTGACAGAGGAAGAAAAAACAGTTAAAGCTGATGTTTGAAATGCGTGTTATAAATACAACAAAGCAGTGGGAGACCTGACCCATCCATATACATATATTGCAAAGATTTGCATATATGGCACCCCAGTGCACAACACTCCCAATGGAACTCTGCAGTAATTCCTTTATATCCTCTACCACTTCAAGCATCTCTGAAAAGCTGTCTTTGTATTCAAAATAATGCCATAAGGGATAAGTTTCTCTGTGTCTTCAAAAGCAAACCATTTTAGTCTAACAGAGGCTGGGATGGTGGAAAGTGGGCCCTGCAGTGCTCACTGCAGTTTTATACACAAACGTGCTCCAAAAGCCATGGGAGGAAATGAAACGCATATTATAAAAGTCATTCCAGGGAAATGGAAAAGAGCACATCTCTAACACATTTTCAACATCCCAAAATACTAAGAAATAAATAATTCATTCCCGTCATAAAATTTCCTGGAGTTTCCACAATCACTGTCTTTATTGTGAGGGAACAGCAGGACCTGGCTGACAAAGGGCACCACCCCACAGTACCTGAGCAAGGAGAGGTGAGCTGGCCAGGAGCAGCAGCCAGGGCCAGGCACACACCTGTGCCACCACCCAAGGCCAGGGCAGTGCAGCAGGGCTGTGGTCAAGCCCAGGATTAGGATCAGCAAGGTAAACAGCCCAGAACAGGCAACAAAGCTCAGGCAAGCAGCTCCCGAGCAGAAGCCCAGAGGTCTCCAGCACAGCTTCACACCTGTCTTCCCACAGCACCTGAGCTAAGGTTTCACAGCTACCCCTCAGCAACGCCACCTTGGAGTGCAGCAGCAAAGCCTGAGAGGGGAAGGGGTTGCAGTTAAGGCTTGATGCTACTAATTGAAAGCAGGTGTCTCGTGGAATACAACTTAACTTGGCAGCACCAAGTCATTGGCTATTACTACACCTGCTTACCTAACTCTTAACTACCTTGAGCTTCTGGAAGATTACAAATTTTGAAATGCTTTTATAGCACTAAGAATATCAAAATGACTGGTAAGATGCAGGGAGTTATGAAGCCAATAAGGCTCTGAAGATCATGAGAAACTGATTTAAGCTGCACAGTTTAAATGTCATTGGATTTTTTTTGACAGTTCTTTCTGATCTGACAGAGACCTCCCTACATAGTAGTGCTCCCAGCTTTCTCTTGCTGCTAATAGTTGTAAACATATATCATTAGTATAATTTCCATCTTTCGGTTTATATTGGTTTTCTAGAGGTGTAGAAAAACCTTTTGCAGATACAGGACATCAATTTGGCATCCTGAAACATTAGTCAGGCTTGTTAAAGGTGTGGGGAATATGGTTAGCACTTACAGCATGTTTGTTCTGCCACCAGTGCTTCAGTCAGAAAACAAAACCCTGTTCTTGAGCTCGAGTGGATGCTTATTACTGAGTTACAACCTTTGCATCCAATGTGCAAGGCTATTACTGCTACAGGGTACTAAATCTGCTGTGGCTCAGTGGAGAAATGAAATTGCAGTTATTGCAACCCACATTATTAATCCATACAGTTGAAGTGTGAGCAAGAGAATGCTGAGATGAAGAGAGATACAGGTGTTTTCACCTTACAGCTGAATTTGCCAGGAGTAATGATAGAGAGGGAGCACCTTGCTGTACTCTGCCTTTGGATTTCAGCTCTGAAGAAAATACGTCTTTCATTTTTTACATGCCACAGTCTCACACAAGGTTACTTTACACTGGAAGTATTTGTACTTTGCTAACTGCTTTAAAAAGTCACCCAGTATTAAGTGCTCATTTAAAGTAACATTTGTGATCTGCCAAACTACTTAACAGCATGTAGTAAGAAGTTTTAAGCCATTATCAAGCTTGCAGTTATATATAATAAGGAGGATGGGTTTAAATAGAAATCACTTTCAAGTAGAGGAATGATTAATCATTGCTGTTCTCTCCTTCGTTTGTATTCTTAGCAAAAGTTGTCAACCTTTGTCCCAGCATTAATGGTGAATTTTATGTGACTGTATGTGGTATTCTTAAACTTGATTAATTAGCAAGGCCACTTTTTATTTGAAAGTACAGAATGGAGTCACATTTTCATTCAGTTCCCTAGGGAACTAATTATAAGGTCTGCTCCGCATACATCACAACAATATCTCCTATATGGCACAAGTAATTATTTAGATACTGTAAATATCCTTCCAAATACCTAAAACAGACCAGCTTCAGCTATTTGAAAGTTTCAGTAGAAGCTGCTAGCCTCTGCTGGGAAGTTCCAAATATTCCCTGCTCAGGAAAAACAGCAGGTACTCAGCATCACAAAAAAATTTAAACTCTCTAACAGGAATTTATCTGAACCAGTACAAGAGAAAAAAATGAAGAAAAGGAGAACATAGTAGTTAAGATTACATAACCCTTTAAAAAAAATGAACATAAATGTTTAACAACCCAATGATGTTGTTTTTTCTCCCTTAGCTCCAAGGCAGCAATCAATTCTTTTTCTTCTCCACCCCCAGTACACTGGCAACTGGCAGTTTTGCTGCATTAAAAGTCAGGGTAGAATATGCAAAAGCCCATCTTTTAGAAAAGGAAAAATCCTTCTTTCCCATCTTTCATTAGCCTAGGGGCAGTGGGCTAAGGAGTGGGAAAGGCTGACTAGTCATATTTCAAGAGCTTTGGGAATGGAATTCCATCATACTAGATGTACAAAAATATCAAAAGTTTTGCAGTAGCACAAGACTTCTCCTAAACTTTACACCAGAACTGGAAACTCAGCTGCTACAAAACTGCAATTTACCACTAGGAGCACACACAAGGAACACAAACACTGCCTTGGAAAGGGGCAGAGTGGCTGCAAAGGAGCTGAGGAGCTACACCAAGCACCAGTTTACTTCTTTTTGGCTTGCGGAATTCTCAGCTTTCTTAGGCTGTGCTCCAATTCCCAGGATTTGCCCCTAAAGGCAAATTTTAGGGGAAAAAAAAAAAGCTATTTGATTGGCTCCAAAGCTCTTCTAAATTGGATGATACAGTGCACATCAAGCAGTAGAACAGCTTCCATAGCAACACACACTCTGCTTCGTTATTTCTAGGGCATCTGTCAGTGACTCTGCTCCCTGCACACAGCTGCAGGCAGGGACGCTTGTTCACAGCCTTGCAAACAGCCGCTGGCCGTTATTTTCCAGCGTATCTGTGTTATTGTCAGAGTGCTCCTTGTGAGGGCAGGCAGCAGCAAACTGCTCTTCCAAACTGATTGTAATACAGATTTACACTAACCAGTATCTCTCTAACAAAGACTTCAGTGCAGTCTAAAAATACTGTAAAAAGCATCCTGCAAGAGACCAGAACTATAGACTGCTAAAAAGATCATGCTACCTTGAAATACACACCAGCTATGCTGAAGCAGAAGACAAGTGTTTCCACATAGGAAAACAGTCTTAAATATTTCTAAAATCTTCCCCAAATCCACTTTTTCTGAAGGCCTATAAAATAGGTGAAAGTATCAATTGATCTCACCTTCACAATATAGCAAAACAAACCAAGAGTATAAGTTAAAGTCCAACAATAGCATGTCAAATCACAAAAATGTGTGCCATTATAATGCTTTAGTTTAAAATTACTCTATTTCATCTTGGAAGATTTTCTTATATTAGTTCACAACTTACACAGTATCAGTATTCCTCCTTACTTTCATCACCTTGGAAACACCATTACATGCAGGAAAAAAATACCAGGGAAATAAATATGAATTTATTATTTATAATACAAGAAATTTTTAATCCAGAATCTACTATTTGATATTCTTAAAGAATTTTACAATAACTGAGACCTTTTTTATCCAAGTAAAACTCTTCTGTAGCTGAATAATAACAGTTGTGACCATGATTTTGAAGATTTTGAGTATAGATAAATAAACAAGAGAGTGCTGATGAGCACCATTTCCCTCAACAACAAAACCACAGGACATCTGGAAAAAAAATTATCTAAGCCAAGAGGAATGTACTTTTAATGTTAGATACTGCTTATTTTTAAAATGTCTGAAATGGAAATATAGAAGAAAACAACAGGTACTACTGTTCTAAGTAACAGCTCTAGAAAATGTCAGCAGCTACTGAAATCATTAACAATTAACTCTGTAATTCACAGGAAGAAATGTAACTGCTCTCTTATTATTTAAGATTTTGCTAAAATAAACTAATACCTGGATTAGAAGTAGATTGATCTAGTTTTTAGCACAACACTGAACAAGTCACCAAGAAAACACATCAAGCACACAGTTAGCAGTTAAAAGCTTTTGTCCTTGGGATATTTTGGAGCCCAATACCGTATTCACTAAACAGTGAGTCAGCAGAGAAGATATAAAATGCTCTGCATTCCATATAACAAATATATTACCAAAGAAAATATAAAAAAACTTTATCTGAAGAAGAGGAAAACTCAGGTTTTTATTACCCACTCCCTGTCCAAAGCAGCCACTGTGTGCTGACTTTCAGGATACACAGCAAATTTTATTTAGTTTTATTTGGCATTTGTAAATATATTTTTTGGCATTTGAAAACAGACAGAATTTGACACTGCAGCTGCAAAAGGGATGCCAAGGGGAACCCAGAACTGCCAAAACAAGGCTTCCTCAACAGCTTTCTCCCACTCAGGGCCACAGGCCCCTGAACACCAACAGTGGCCCTTTCCCCTGGGAATCCAAACTCACCATTCCAGGTTCCTGATGTCAGTTTGCAGGAGGCCCTTGGCACTGTCAAAGGAGTTTGAGTTCACAGTGGCGGCAGCTTGGGTCTGGAGGGAATACAGTTTTGTGTTCCCCTTGGCATGCCTTTTGCAGCTGCACTGTGCCTGGAGCTCTGGGCTTTGTGGTTTTTGGAACCCAAACCCTAGATTTAACGCTAACCCTAGGTGTGGGAGTAAAACTTTCAAACTGACATCAGGAACCTGGGCTGGTGAGCTTTTTTTCCCAGGGAAAAAGGTTGGCATTGGTGTTCAAGGTCCTGTGGCCCTGAGTGGCTGGCTGCCTGCTGAGGGTTCCTCCCAGACCCAAGCTGCCACCACCGCAGACTCCAGCTGCAAAAGGCAGTGCTGAGGCCACCTGCAAACTGACATCAGGAACATGGGGTGGTGAGTTTTACTGTGCAGGATTTCTCCCCTACAAAGCTGCCAGCATCTGACCCTAACCACAATGACTCTCCTGGGCCTGGAGCTCACAGCCTTTGGACTAGCAATGTCTTACCCAATCCACTCTGCCACCACCAGCCCTTTTCAAATGGATTCCACCGCAGTCCTAAAACTCCACATTTTCATCAAGCATCCCCTCTGACCCTGATCCTGACCCTAAAAATACCATATAAAAGAAAATATTTTTAATAAAGCCCTCCACAACACCTTTATCTCAGCTTTGGACTGGTAACTGACTGCATAAAGTGTAAGTGTAATAAATCAGTATTTTAAAATATAGCATAAGTGTTATGAACATAATTCTGTCACCTCTTTAATTCAGTTGAAATTCAAACCCAGAGCAACGCACCTACAAAACTGGTCCTGGTGTAAGACTGACTGGTGAAAATAAGCATATTTAGCTGCTACTCAATTAGAGACAATAACTGCTCAGTAACATTATTCATAATCAGCTACGAAGACATTAAAACCATCAGGGAACAAAAACAGCAAAGAAGAAACACTGCCCCAAATTATAAAACAGCACTTCAACCTGCACTGTTATATTTGTGTTCAGTAAGTTTTGTAACTCACTTTGATTTGGAAGCATCATACACACAGGAACAGAGTCAATTAAGTGACAACATTTAGAGGACATGAAACCAAAGAAAGATCAATTTACATGAATTCAGGACTTGGGTCACCAGTACAAAATGGAAACAGCAGCAAATGTCATTATTAACCAAAACATTGTCAGGCAAACAATGAAATTAAGAAAGGATGACCTTAAAGCATCTTTCAAAGAAATTTCTTGCAACCAGATTGCAAAGATGAAGAGGTTTTTTCCTCCAGTTCACTTGAACTGAGAGACATGAAGGGGAATGACTGGAAATGAAAAAAAAAAAAAAAAAATGGAAAAGAAAGAGGGACAGAGTTCAGAGAGACTCAGCTGGATACCAGTAACAGTGGAACAAGAAACAGACATTCCAAATGATTGAAAACTTAGATTTAGAAATAAGAGAATTTGTACTTGTATTACAAGGATTTCTGAAAAGAAAGAAGCAGGATAAGGAAAAAGCACAAGGAGAATTGGCATTTTATTGATACTTCCTCCAAGACTGTTTCTTAGTTATTTTTAGAAATGAAAACTTCAATAAACATCATTAGAACCTTCTAGCAAAGCTTTCCAGAAATAATCAGTATTTCTAAGTGACCAACTAGACATACCTAAATGGCCCCTAATATTCACTAAGTGTTCAGCACCTTAAGTAAATACTTAGTTTTCTTTTTTTTTCAATAACAGTCTCCAGTAGTGATGTTTATTTTTCCAGACTAAAAATCCAGTTTATAAACAATTCTGCATCTATCAATAAGAGACAAGAAAAAATACTACTTTCCTATGCTTACTTGAAGAATGAGTGAACTAAATGACCTTGCTATTGGAAACCATTTGGCAGATATATAATGTGATTTATAATATCCCCCATCCACAAAACAAAGTCTAGGTCCTCTCAAACATGGATCTAATCAGGGACCAGTGTGTTACAGCAGTCTCAAAGTGCTGTTGCCCTGTCACCTCTCAGGACCATGGGGGATACTCAGCACTGCCCCACAAGAGCAGCTGTGCAGCCACAAACTCCATCACCTATGCTGTAAATGCCCAGGACTGGAGCATTTCCCAACCTGTTTCAGCTACAGTTCAGTAGACAATGGACTATTTTTAACCATCATGAGAGGAGACAGAACCTGCTGGTAATTTAAAGAAAAATTTGTACAACACTTAAAAATCTTCAGATGATCAAAAGGTCTAAAACTATTTTACAAAGAAAGTATTTAGAGAGTAGGAACGAAAGAAACTGGAGAGTCTGGCATTGTGATCTCACATTGCAGGCCATGGGATGTACCTTTCACTTTTGAACATCCACAGAAAAAGAACTCTTGAGACCAAGTGGCAGAAGATTAAAAAGTCATATTGAAAGATGACTTTTGACACTATCTCAAAATAAAGAAATAAAAGGCAGTTTAAAAGGCAGTTTCTTAACATGCTCTCTGATTTAATATCTCACTTCTGCAATGTTCTGCTTCACCACTGCTGAGTGACTGAAAAGGAAATAAAAAGTCTTTCGGTGTTTGTATCTTGCTTTTTTTCTATGTTTTGTAGAAGAAATTACAGAGCTGATCATCAAAAATGTTACAATTAAGTCCTGCAGTCACCAGATGTACAGCTGAAAAGTGGGATCAATCCTGAAAATTATATCACGGGTAAAGAGAAAGAAAAACAGATGAGTAAGCCAAGGAAACCAACAGAAAAAAACTCTATCACCTCTTCTGTTAGATTGGAGGGTGAAGAGGGAGGAAAAGACACAGTAACATGTGCTTTGAATAATTTCTGTCATGCCCTTTCCTATGAAGATGTAACTGCAGGTTTAACGCAGGCTGAGATGTAACTCATTGCAAATAATCAATTTACAATTTATCCTGATTCTGGTTAAAAATATAGTAGCATAATATGTGATTAAAATATAACAGCATATAATGTGTAGAATCAGAAAAATTGATCCTGACTGGGCCACTCACATGTTTGACAGAAGACACTATGCAAGCAACCTTGGGAAGTGCTTGCTGCTCAGGGAGATGTGAAGCCTCTCAGATGAACAAGGAGATGAATGGAGACATGAGATGTCACATGGTTTGGGGTTTCCTTGGTTTGATACAGAGCAATTAACTAAGTAATAATTTCTAGTACCCTCCATGAAGTGGTGACCATGCAGTAATTGAGTGGCTACAAATGCAGGTAGAAAGCACCACCCTCTCCCCTTTCACGTGGGAAGTGAATGAGACCTTCCTCAGTCCATCACCCCTCTCCTCTTATTTATTTTATTTCTTTATGTACAATGAATTTTAGGTTGTTGTTTTGGAGTTGCTGTTCTAAATTCTGGACCCTTATAAAATACATTTGGCAAAAAAGTACAGATAAATTTTATTTTTGTTATCTTTCTATACTCAAAGATATATTGGCATTGATACTTTTTCTCATATATTTATATCACCTATTTAATAAATTATGAACAATTCCTCTTTGATAGGCAGAAATAGACAATTTTAACCATCTGAAAGGACAGAAATATTTTAGAATAAGAACTGTGGTAAATATACAAACAAATCAAAATTCTCAGTGATTTAGTTCTGTAAATATTTGGAATTTTGACTTGCAAAGTAGATCAACGTTAAATAAAACCATTAAAATATTTGAAGCTTTAAGATAATCTACATAGTCTTGTTGTCACTATTTACTATCCCATCCTCCCCTGTTGGGCAGACACTAAACCTCTTTGCAGTATATATTTGGGGACCTGATATAAAACCCTGAGCCTTCAGAAGACACAACACAGATCGCAGCAGGGGTACTGTGCCAAGGCACCGTGAATCACCCACAGCAGCAGAGTCCTCCGTACCCAGAGCCCAAAGCACTCCCTGTGACACCACTGCCTCCTCCTACCTCTGGGTTAACCACACCAACTGCTGAAAGCAGAGAGGAGCTCCAAGGGGTGGGAACGTCTAATGAAGATCTGGAGAGCTCTGAAACAATTCCACTTTGACTAGGGTGGGATTGAGGAGCAGGGCACAGCAAGCCCCATCAACTCAATGGAATATTTTTGGAACCTTTCTTTAAATAACAGCTAAACTGTAGAACGCACAGCTATTCAAGGATGAGGAAGTAAATTGCACACATTATTCCAGCAGAAGGTTCCACCAGGAAGAACTTATTCTGACTAAATGCAGATCTTTCAAAGTTATTAAAGAAATTATAAGCAAAACAGGCTTACTTTGGATTTTATTTAGAGAAAGGTAAGGAGAAAACACCAAACCAGGAGTCACATTTTCTTTAGCAAAGACTTCTTTTGTCATTTATCTTATTCTGAACTCACTGAAGAGGCACAGAGGCTGCTGTGAACTACAGCCAACCAGATCAGAGGGAGCAAGGAGCAAAGGGAGGACTGTGAGCTGCCGAATAGATGGAGTGATTAACTACACTGGGGGAATCCAGTCAGAGCTACCAAGAATAACTAGCAGGGAGCATGGCTTTCAAGGGCATTTAACAGGAAACTGAGCTTTTTTTGGACTTTTTTCTGCTTTTCTAAGTTGGCATTTTATTGTAGTTTCTTTCTGTAGCCTGTTATCTCTCAAATCAAATCCTCACCTTACTACTGCAAATCTGGAAAACGTGGTTATTTTTGAGCTACAAGAAAATGGAAAATCCCCCAGGTTTCTGAGCAAGGGTTCAAAGTTAAATATTTTAATATTGAGCCCTAAAACTTGAACTGCAAGGAAGTTCCCATGTTGCTGTCAGTCAAGACCCAGACTTGTCTGACCATCTGCTTATTTTCCTGGTCTTCCTGTCATCCATTTATCAAACAAAAACCATGATCTTTTGAGGCACTGTCTGCAGCTCCTGCTAATTTCAGTCTACATCTATGGAGCTTATGTGTTTTAGAGAGCAGATAGAAATGTGTCCTAAAATTGATAACTGAACAAACATGAAGATTCACAAATTCAGTATTTCATACACGTATTCTGGCAATTTTTAAAAATAATGCTGAAACTAGTATACAAGGCAGTAATCGTATACAATTACCTAAAGTGGACTCAAATCTATCTCAGCATTTTCCAGCCATGCAGAAAAATATACAAAGATGCAAACATTCAGCTCCTAGAATGCTCATCTAAAGTTTGGCCAAGTTTTAAAGCCATGAGAAACTTCTGCAGAAGAGTATTTCATAGAACCACTTGTGTTGTGCAGTTTTTCAGCAGACAACGTGAGCAAAATTTTGAAATCATGCAAGAATCCATCAAAATAGATGCTGCATTGGGAAGAACAATGCTTGGATTCTATTTCTCAGGCTGAGATATATCCAGATCTCAGATAAATCCTGAATCTCTTCTTTCATGCTCATTATCTGTGTTGCCTGCTCCAATTACAGTCATCATATTTCTGCAATGATAAAAGACCCTCAAACTGGCCAGAGTCTGTATTTTCTGGTTTGACATTAATTGCAGCAGTAAACCAGGTATCAAGTGCCGATGCAAAGGCAAAAATCTGTAGCTGCCTGGCCATCAAAAAACAATCTGAGGGGGGCAATATTTTTAACTTAATGTGCTGCAAGTCTTGGTGAGATAATTTTGTGCACATACACAATATGCAACACAGAATAATCTTACATCTTACAGGCTCCTTAATTCACAAATTTCCAAGTTTTCCAATTCTCTTTTTGCTATGTCAGTTTTTCTGAGTGAAAAGATGAAAATTATAGTCTTACATAGAGGAGATGCCTTCTGAAGAGATAAAATACACTTTATAGAAAAAAATCAGACTCATATGAGCTTTGTCTATTCTTTTCTAATTAGATGTCAAAGCAACAACTGAAAGAAGCATCTCAAGAGACATCTGAGATCAGGAAGATGAAATGGTAAGAAGAGACAATGGTTCACTACAGGTTCAGGTACAGGTTTTGTTAGCATTTTCTTCTCCTTTCATCACATGTTGAAACAAAGTAACCCAGAGATTTATCAAGAGTGGAAATACTGTGGAAATAAACTCCTGAGTTCACAGGTTATCACATGTCTGAGAAACCATGTCACGTGCAAAAATCATCACATAGGAGGAATAGCAAACCCTGCATTATAAAAAAGTTCTTGCTCCTTTTAATTTGAGCAAGAACCCTCCAAATAATGGTAAAGATGGCAGTGTGTTCTGGGTTGGCAGATACCATAAGGATCTCTTTATACTGTGTGTAAGATCTGCCCTTCTCCTGCCTGGGAAGAACCAATCAGAACAACTCACAGAACCTCTAACAATGGTTGGGTTTTTTTATGATTGATGATCATTTCTGAGGTTCCTCAGATCCAAGTGCTTGTTTTCCAGAGAGTGGGTGCTGTGACCCATTGTGGACTGTATTTCTAAGTGACCATAGGTTACATAACAAATATGCACATGTTTTTCATCACACGAGGAAAAGCAAACCTGTTCATTCTGCAAGATAAGCGTTATCAGCTTGCATGGTGATAGAGGAAAGACTTGAAGTTGTCCAGGGCAAGAGCTGGATACCCTGGGTACTTCAATCACACCAAGTGATAGAACTGAGGCTTCTGTGGAACGAGAGTCACAAAGGGTTCTACAATAAAAGGCAAAGTTGAAGAAAGTTGTAAAGAGCAGGAGCTGATTACAGTCTCTCTTCTTGAATATGCATCACTCCTACTATGCGCTGGCAAGTGAATTTTTCTCTCACAATATGGTGCACCACGTGCATGGTTTTCACTGCTGTAGTTTCCTGGAATAGCTCAGTATACAGCAAGATATGGGGCATTGGCAAATGAAGAGCAGAAAGAGGTCGTGTTCATAGGAATCCCAAAATATCTACATTTCTGTTTAAAATGCTTCAATCTATATTCCTGGGACTGGTCCTGCTAATTAGAAAAGGTAACAAAATCCACTTATTTTTTTAAAGAAACCTTCTTTACCACAGCACAAATTATTGCTCTTGAATATAGCAGACAGTGTAAGGATTTGGTCCTTTTAGATTAGGTTATCAGAGAGACATAAATTTAAGGAGATGATATAACCTCCCCATTTCTTGGCCTGCTTACTACTGAATCCTAATTTCCTAATACATAAGGAATAAGAATACATACTGTATAGCATTCAATCACACATGACATTGGTAGTACATACTAGCAAAAACTATCCATTGGTTTTCTTTTTTTTTGTGAAATTGTGTTTAGTTTTTCAGTTAAAATAAAAATATTATCATGAATCAAAGAATAATTTAATCTGAGCAATTTAGATCTAAATATACAATATTTTATAAACAGTGTTATGGCTATCTACAATTCAGACATTATATCAACTAGAATTTTTGTTTCTCATATGATCTTCCTTTCTGTAGAGGAAACTGCACAGAGAGTAAGTGGCTCCCTGGACGATTTCCTCATTTCTAGACAGATATGGTATCTTTCTTTGAGAATAATATTAATACCACAAAAAATTCATCTGAAAGAAACTTTGAAACTAAGTTCACACCGATGTCTGGGAAATTGATGTCTTACACACTGTACTAGACACACCAAGGAAATGCCAGCATGTAAAACACCAGTCAAACCTGTCTCAAGGCTACTTTCTATTTCAAGCCTATATTTTTGTTGCATATATTTTATAGCTCCTGGTTTAGATAGCGCTCTAGCACCTTCACAATGTGGCAAACTGGTTGCAAACCAGTAAAGCTAACAACAGCTGCCAGAGCCAAGTTGGCACTGACAGGTTATGTGAGGAATTATACCTTTAAAACATTTGTGTAAGGAGTCAGAACTTGACACCAGATGAAGCAGTTGCTTCCATTATTAGCTCAAATTAGGTTAACAGGATCTTCTTGGGGCAGTTGTTTGGCTAAAACTGGAAAATTTCAAGTTCTTCCAAGTTCCCTGCTGAGGGAGAAGCAGAGCACAGACATTAAACAGGAAGAGGGAACAGAACTAACAAAGAGGTTTGACAGAACACTGAGAAAAAGACTTGGTGCTTTGAAGGAACACTAAGGAAGAAGAAGCAGGATGATCAGAAAAGTGATCAGAAGTGATGATCAGAAAAGAAATTCCTCTGGAGCAGTCTGATCACTGTCCACGTGAGAACTGTACTTCCAACAGTTGCCTTATTTGAAGCCTTCCCTTCATTTATGTACATCCCACTGCTGCAATTAATGTATCCCCATTCCAACATTCAAAATACTTCGAAAGCACCCTAAATAAAAATTAATAGGAAGGTTATAAAAAATCTTATCCTAAAATAAGCTGTCAAGCACAAATTCAGAACATAAATTCTAGCTGAAGTTATAAAGCATCTGGATAGTGGATCAGTTTGCAGCAAGTAAAATTTCTCAGGTAAATTACACAAGAAATTGAATTACTAATACATAAGCACCCACACAGACATGTATACACTGAGAACAAATATAACCAGCAAAGAAAACAATTGGTGATGTTAAATCTTGTTTCATTTTTTGCCCATAGCAGAATAACATGAAGGTGGTGACAGTCTACATGAGGGACATCTCTTAGCAAATGTAATAGAAAGAACAGGCCAAAACAGATGGAAAAGGAAAAGGTAAACACCCTGTACCATGATTTTTGAGGAATGCTTTCTCTCATTTACTTACAGAGCCATTTTCCACACATGCCCATGATAATATTCCCTAAATAGATAATGATGCAACTCTACAGGTAAACAACTTCAAGGCATTTAGGAGACAAAACGGTTCAAGCCATTTTATATAAATGAGTGGAAGAATGCTTTGTATTAGTTTCCTTCAGTAAAGTTCCAGCTTAAAACAATAGAAAATGGTTCCTACATTTTAAAAATTATAAAATTGAGTATTTGACAGTAGCCAATTTATTAAATCACAGAGAACACTTTCCCTGATATATTATTCTCCTGGCTTTCCCTCCTATTTAATAAGCCAAACATTATCACATTGTAACAACACGAGATTTGGTTGGGTGGGGGTTGTTTCTGAGGGGTTCCTTTCATGGTTTGGGCATTACTTTTCTCAAACCTGTTAGAAATATAAGCATTTCATGAATTTCCAAATTCTTTCCTTACTAACATTATCAGAAAAAAATACTGATGACAAAAGGAATTTTCAAACAAAACCACATTGAGGTTAATCCTGAAGGACAAACATTCACATGCATCTCAGCAAATCCCTGTTTTGTTCTAAACATTTTGAGGGCAGCTTTTACAATACTGTTTCATACAAAACTGTATTCTAATGCAGAAGGGTTGAAAATCCTGTTTGTTTGTTTACCTGTTCCATCAGCTGCTATTCTGACATCTGCAGAGACCCAAGTTATACTTCACAGTAAGGAATGGGTGAGTTTAGAACAACAGGTCACATACACCTGTAAAGAGGGAAACCTAAAACCAGGCAAGGTGTTTAGGAGATGGGCTTTCAAAACCAAGAAGTACCTGGATATGAAAGTAGAAAACTTACCATTCACTCAGCTGAAACAAAAGAGCTAAACCAAAACCAACTCCGCTAGTCCTTGACAAAGGAGCTGAAGCAAATTTTGGAGACCTGGTCTAGTGGTAACAGGCACTGAATACAGAAACAATGTCTGAGTGAGCTCAAGGATTTGCATTATCAGCTGCTGGTTAAAGTTTTTTCCACATTATTCTTTGAGGACTGAACCATCAATAAAAGACACATACAGCCAAGTCAATCTGAATGCTGCTCTTTCCCAATCCTTACCTATTGACACCCTGCTGCTGGTGCCCCAGCACACCTCCCCAACATACCACCTCTGCAGAGGCCAGTTCTCAGATCTCCCATTCGCCTGTGCTCTCTTGCAGCAGCACCCCTGCACTGTAAGAGAAAGGTTGCTGAAGTTAGAACATATCACAAAAGAGATTTAGCTTTAGGATTCATGAATGTTTCTGATTTTCCCCTTTTCCACCCCCTAATTTTTTACCAGGGAAAAACATTAATAGTGACCATCATTAACAGTTTCTCCATATGGATGGGGAAAATGTTCTTTCTAGCACAAACAGATAATAGAAATAATATTTTTATTCTATAAAATCATAAACTATGTGCATGTCCTTTTGACTTTTCATTTCAAGAATTGAAAGTCACAGCAAAATGTGAGTGATTGAATCAGAAAAAAAATGAAATATTGTTATATGATGTAATAAGAAACATTGTCCATGCTTATTGGTAGCTGCAAAATTTTTTACTAATAATATTTCTAAAGTAGACAAAAACAGAGCTTCTAGAGGTAGCAGTAAAAAAAAAAGTTCCTAACTTCAGAAAGGAAGAAACAATCAATTATACTGGGAATATCAAGCCAGCCTAGTAGCTGGTGGTTTTAATTCTTCATGTCAGAATTTAGAACCATGTAGGAAACAATTTCATGTTTATTGACTTAGAATAATTGAGATTTCTGTCTTCTGGAATCTGTGAAACAGGCTCTATTCACCTGCTTTGTTCCTGATATCCATTTTCAGGTGGAACAATTTAAATAGTGTATCTTTCACTGCCAGGTTCCTTCATGCTGTCAAGGAAGAAAGTTTCAGTTTTACTTTTTATTTTTCAGGTCTCCTTATGCTTATTTAATGAAGCATAAATATGGATGGCACCTTTTCCTTACAGCAGCTGAAAACATACAAAAATACATTCAGCTGCAAAAGCACCTCTTTTTTAGCCAGTCTTTAAATAGTTCCCTTGGTTTCCATTATTTTTACAGAGACCTTTACATATTTCACACACACGAGCCACCCCATCTCCAAAATGGCTGTCCACATAAACCCATCACCCTGATGTCAGGAAAAGAAAAAAACATATGGAACACTCAGAACAAGACAATCCTTTCACACAGAGATCCATATTACTCTTAACCTCATTTTCACTTCTTATGAGCTGAGTGCTCAATACTGATGTTTATGTCATTCTTTCCTCTTTAACTGTAATTAACCCTACAAAGAGTGTCAGGACTATTTCAAAGTGCTTATTGCCTAAAATATTGATCACTGATAAGTTCTTCTCAAAATATACCTAGAAGTACCAGAATTTTGTGGATGTGACATTTTCTGTTTCTGGATTGAAACCATCAGTTTTTTGTCAGAAATACCTTGTCAAGCATTCCCTGTGCCAATGCCAGAGTTCAAAAACAGAGGGCACCCCTGAAAAAAATCAGAAAAGATTTTATCGAAATATATGACTGAAATGTCTGTAGGAGGTCTGCAGGAGACAGACTGCACATGTCTTTTTTTTTTTCCCTTCAGTTTTCTAGACCTCTATCTCTTGTTTGGTAAACATGTTGTCTGAATAAAGTATTGCCTATTCTCCTTTTTCCTCATATTCCCCCTCGTGTTCTGTAGCTCGTGGCCATCATTTGTCTATATGCGAGGAGATTTTTCAGCTGGATCTCTAGGGCTCAGTTTTGCCTTTCTACAAAGAGAAGGAAAAAATACAGAAAGGAAGGAGGGAAGGTAAAGCTCCAATTAATTTGTCTTGAGTGAATAGGCAAACAGGTGCAGCTGAGCAGGGATCACCCCTCAAAAAAACTCATATATTCTTTTGGTGACATTTAATTATACTTTTCAAAATATCTCAGCTCTAAAAAACAGGCATTTTATTTCAAAGAAAGGAGAACAGAGCAACATTCTCTTGTACAGAGATGAGAAAGCACATCTATGAATCATAGCAGAAAGCCAGCTAACCCTGCAGCAGATTCTTCTGGCAACCAAACCTAGAAAGGACAAGAGTTTGAAGGATTTTTGCATTTACTCAAACTAAAACATTCATGAGCCTGCAATATTAACACAACCCCACACTGATTCCCAGAGAAAGAGCCCTGCTCCTCAGCTGGGACACTCCAGTCCAAGCTGACACATTTCATTATGGCTTGGTTGTATTTCCAGAGCCTTTTGGGGTACGCCAAAAGGGCTCAACTCCAAAGCTGATCAAGCATCCACTGTGCACTAATGTAAATTTTACAGCCGGGCTTTCTGGAAGATGACAGATTTTGTACACTGCATGGATTCTAAAGAGTTCCTATGAAGTGTCAAAGAAGAGTGACTTCTAGAACCTGGGGAACAGGTTGCAGGACAGAGGTGTCCTCCAAGTCTCAGCCAGCTGAAAATTAACACAGCATTTGGAGTACACAGCTGTAAATATAAAATAAAAAGGAGAGATCCTAAGATATTATTTCATCCATTAGGGTGCAAATTCCACAATTTCTGTGGGAATATAAGAAATAACTAGTCCTGAGAAAATATTCCTCCTACTGAAAGACAACAGAAAAATTACAGGCTCTAGAATATAGGTAACAATTAAAAATGTGTCACTTTTTCTCAGTGCTTCCTTCTTCCTTTAGTATTTACCCCAGGCCAGACATTTTCATTACAGCTAATGTTAAGAATGGTTACCCAACCTCAATACTCACTGGGCAGGAAGTTGTAAGTCAAGTACATTGCTTCTCAAAAAAAAAAAAAAAAAATTGAACAACAAAACAAAATAGGAATAAAATAACCAGATTTCATGCAAAAGCTGCATTAAAGTCCTGGAAGAAGACTTAGAAAATCACTGACTTTTTTTTTGTGCCACAACATTTACTGCAGTGCTACTTTTGGAGTAAAATACATTTCTCTCTGCACACAAAGGGTGTATTCCTTGGTGACAACACCCATCCCTGAGAGATGGGTGCAACAGGGGCTGCTCAGTAATGGTTTTATTGCAGGTGGAGCCTGACTACAGGAAAAAAAAGTTGCTCCACAACACATCAGACTTGCCTTAACTTAATTAGGAATGCCTTTAATCTTGTCTTGGATAGGGAGTTATTACAGATTAGTTACATTCAGACTAGGGGCTCTTTGCCTCTGTTCATTTCTACAGAATTTCAGGAACAATCTGCATGTGGAGATGGGCCAGGGAGACTGAAATATAATTCCACACAAGAACATATCATCAGATCTCAAAGGTATAGAACCCAAAATGAACTTTCATTTACAATTGAATGAGCAAACCTCTTCCTTCTACTTAGACAAACCATTTTCCAATACATTGTTTTTAAGCTCTTTGTGTGCTTTTAATTATACAGCCTGATAACTGCTGAGATACCTGCAAAGCACCTTACAAAATACATTAATATTTTATTTAGGTGGGTGATCATAGTTGATGTTTCCTACCCATGAACTTTGACATTCCCCTATGTAAAATCCAAGTTTCAGCTTGAAGTGAGCCCATGGATAACAATTTGGGTGCCAGAGTGCAAGGCAGCACAGCAGGTCTATTTTGATGTGTTTACTGCATGTATAAATACACGCATCTTTCCATCCTGCTCACAAAACCACCTTTCACAATTTATTATCTCTTGCTAAAGCCTACTGTTGGCTTGATTGAAGTGTGTAGTTTGCACTATACTTACCTGCAAATAAAGCACCTGCTTTTGGTTCTTAAGCTACTTTAGAAGCTCTCCCTGTTATTACATGCCTCCTTTTCAAATTATGAATTTCACACACTTCGCTGCTTTTGTGTTTCATTTAAAGCCTTGTTTATTGGTAGCACAAAAGTAAAGCTTGACTAGTAATGTCTGCCTTTTTCTTTTCATGCTTTCCCTCAAGGGATGCAATTCAACTCACATTATTGATGTGAATTAGTAATTTCTGAAAGTCTTTCAAATAAGTCTGAAACAAGCAGGTTTCTACTTTTTCTACATTCAGAAAGAGGGAAGAATCAAATTAGAGAGTTGCCATCCTTTCATACATATGATTTAATGACAGAGCATACATAATCATCTTTCATAACAGATACTGTTGAAGTTAAAATCTATACCTAGATGGACTACTGTACCCAGCCAAAATCAGGTTTTCTGTGACAGGACCAGAGGATTGCTTCCTATGGCTTCTTCAAATGTAGAGTTGTTTTTACAAACAAAAGACTGCTACATCTCAAAAGCCTTAAGACAAACATGTAAAAAATTAAAGTAGGTAAAGCAAATTACCTCTATGGCTGATTTTATTTAATATAAAATTAAAATGTATTCATTTGGTACACATGTTTTATTACTATTTAAACTATTTTATGTTCTTTGAAAAATAAATCACTCACTTTAGCTGCATTCAGAAATGTATAATTAAAGAGACAATTCTACTACGTTGTATAATACCTAACTCTGTAAAAGAGTTTTTATCCACAGACTGCAATAACTATATTATCACTCATGTTCATGTAATGTTCAGACAAGCAGTATTTTCCCTTAGTCCTATTTTCAAAATTAGATAGGTCTGTTCACTGTAACAGAGAGCACATTAGATCTTCAGATTATGTGAAAACATAGTTGTCTGCTATTTCCTTCAGCTTTTCTCTTTTGGGAAAATGCTCAGCACAGGTAAAAAAAAAAAAAAAAAAAAAAAATCAACCCTGCTGGAACAAGGGGTGGGTTTGGGTTTGGGGTTTTTTTTCAAAATTGGCTGGAGTTAGGAAAACAAACTGAAAAACTGCTAGACAGCCTAGGTTTTATCTTCAGGTACTCCAGGAACAAATGTGGCTTATACATCAGTTTATATGTATCCATATGCACACAAACCCAAAATGATGAGGACTCTCAACATTGTGACTCCAACACTAAACTGTGCACATTGACATAGTCATGTGGATTTCTATAAGTCCAGTTAAATGCAGGTTACTGAATTCCAACCACTTATTTTAAAAATTACAAAATTTGGCTTTCTATGCTAGTTTTGCAGGGAAATAATTTACACAGATGCACTGCCAGCTTGTTGGTTCTTATCCTTTCCCTCATAACTTTTGAATGAATTGGCTAATTTTGATCAAATTTGACAAGAGGACTCGGTCTAAAAGATTTGAAGTTCCAACAAGTTTCCATGAGAACTGACAGTTGAGTAGGAGATAGAGACTGACATGAGTCTTCCCAGTGAGGAAAATATTGCTGTGTAAGCTCAGCAATTATCTATTATGCTTGAGATACATACACAATCATCATCTGGTGGATATCAGCCACACAATCCTCTTGCATGGAATTTGGAAGCAATTACAGGTCTCCCGTTTTTCTGCCAGCCACAGGCTGGGAAACAGGGGAGTAGTTGGCAGTATGTTTTGTGGGTTTTAGCAATGAAAATTGAATGAAGAAGGGAGCTGTAATTTGATTGGACATAACTTCATTTGAAACCAAGCTTCAGCATATACACTGTAATCATATAAATTTGTTAAAGTTCCAAAGTGTTTATAATCATGACCCACTATAATCTGAAACAGTAAAACCCAGGATCAGGCTGGAAACCATCACTGTTGGCACTTACAGAGAGTTAACAAGGCTGCCCACAGGTTGCTGTTTGCATTCTCCAAGGCAAGTTAAAGGAGTACCTTGGGGTGCCAGCACTTGCTCCAGGAGGCCACAGGCAATCACAGCCTGTTTTGGCTGGATGCACAGGAGCCCTGCTGGGAATTGCCCCATTGGCACTGAGGTTTCTGGTGACACATCCCGTGATAACAGCTGCGTAACCTGAATCTTTTCGAATGCTCGATACACTGTGAAAGAACTCTTGTACCTTTCCAGGCCTTCGTCTGACGTTCCTTGGCTCACATCTAACTGAGAGATCCCCAGTGATGCTGGTTCCTTGCCTCTGCCCAGCTCTGCTGATGGTAGCCCCTGGCTCTGAAGGTTGTGCTGTGTTTCTTTCCCGTCCCCTCAGCCAGTCTCACCAATGCCACGTAACAAGGAAGAACAAGCTCCTGTCTGTCCTTACCCCTGTTTATTCAGGAAAAGGATTGCATTATCTTTGTATGCAAAGGCATCACACCAGGACCTCGTGTTCTGTTACTTTTCTACTACTATGAATCCTTGATCTTTTCCAGTCATTGCTTCCAAAGACAGTATTGCATTCTGCTGATGAAGTACTTCACTTACATCTGCTCAGACCTAATAAACACTCCAGAACTGGAGGTCCATCACTGTTACTCAAAATACTTGTTTGAATTATCACTTAGGCAGTCATATCCCTCCCTCATTCAGATGTTGTGGAACATAAATGATAAGAAACCATTCCAAAGAAATCTGCATTGCAGTCATAATCAAAGTGAGTAAATAAAGAAAAGCTGACAGGCCCTCACACAGTAGGCAAATTGCTGTGATCTTCACAGAGAAAGGTAATGGTTTTCTTTTCCTTCTTTTCTTTTTAATACAGCTTTTCTTCTAGATTCAGAGGCCTTCATGTTAAATGAAATATTTTTAGCACCCACACGACCATCTAGAATTAAATGGCAGCAGTTCCCTAGCATCTAAGAAAGAAAGCAATGATAGATCACTGTGATTCTCCTGTCCTTGTACAGAATCAAAGAATCGTTTACTAATAGACTGAATGCTTCCAAAAGCAGAAATCACACAGCTCCATCTTGTGGAAGATGAGATTCCTTGTGAAATGTCAGCTCAGTTCATCTTCTGTCTTTGATAATGATTTAGCCTTTGATGTTTAAGTTTTACTTAACACATATTTCCTTTCATATGTGCTTTACACAACTTCACCAAGAGCAGGAGCAATCTGCCCACTTTTTATTCATATTCTCCTGTTTTATTTTATTTACCCACAGCATTCTCCCAAACTGGTCCATACTTCAGCAGTTCACATTTGTACCAAGTGGTGAAGAATCAGCTCTTTTTTTCTATCCTCTTTCTTTGTCCTGAAGGAGCTTGAACACCTTGCAAAAGTGTTCTCAGTGAATACACCGTACATAATACTAAATATATTTGATTTTCAGCCTAGTGGTACTTCTTAGCAGGACACATTTTCAATATAGTTTGGATGACAAAAATGCAGAGCAGCAGAGTTTGTCTTATTCATGTAACCCAGAACTTGGATCTGTAACGTTTCCATAATCTAATGCCATTAAAGTAAACCAAGTCAGAACTACTTTTAGGTCAGATGAACCAAGTAACTTTTCACAACACTACAAAAAATGTCTTTATGAATTCTGGAGACAACTGTGGGATTGATCCTTATTTTCTTGATACAAAATCTTTGTCCTTTTGAGAGCTTTGGAATGGTTTGGACATCAAAAACCAGCACCAAAACATGCACTCAACATAAACCTCTGTGCCACACTGCCAAGAAAAAAATGAATTTTTATATTTTTGACCATACATTGTACTTTGGGATAGCATATTAAACCACATGTACCAACACAGGGCTACAAACTGAAATCTACCAAGATAAAAGTTCCTTGGGCTTTAGTATGGAAATCTTCCTAAAACTTCGCAATGTATTTGGATGTTTCCAGCAAACCTTGGTGTTTGAAGAAGGTATTTCTCATAAGCCACTGTCAAATGTAAAACTTCTCTATGAGATTATCCCAGCCCACATTCACTGAAGTTTTCAGAAAAAGCAGAAGTAATGTGACTCATGGGACTACTGACAAATGACTCTGGAAACTTATTTCCCATTAATTTTCAACTGAAATGCCTGAGTGGTCAAAAATGACCACAAACCTTCCCTCAGGTCTTTTAATTTAATTAAAACTATAAATGATCCTAAGTATTTTCATCTTTTAATTAGTTTTAAATTAATTTTCAGTGTGAGAGCCAGAAGTCCTAAGAGAAAAGTAAGGAATTGCTCACAGAAACTTTTATCCAAATCTGCATGATGAACGTCAGCATTATAACCAAAACCAGCTGCTTATTAAAATACTGGTTTTGGACTATATTAATACATATAGGCAAAAGAAAAAACTAAGCAGAGAAAAATCTCCTAAAAATCATCCAAAATATGTATTTTTAACTAGCATTCTGGGGCCCAAGGAGGGGGGGGAAATAGAATAGCATCATGATTGTTTCCCTACAAAGGATATTCCTTATTGTCCTATTGAGATGATTCACCACCACTTCACTCCCCTGAATTCATTTTCCATACTGAGAAATGTTATGGCATTCCTTCCTCCTGGTAGAAGTCAAAATAGCAACTTTCGCAATATGACTGACAAGAAAAATACTTCATTTCTTCCACTAACCTTTTTTATTGTATCAAATTTCTGGAACAGTATCGACTTGATTTTATTTTACTAAGTCTTGAAGTGATCTTTGTTTCTCTCAGAAGTATTCACATGACTATGAAACACTAAAAACCAAAATCCACAGAAAGTATGAAGACAAAAAGCCAAAGGAAAAAACCTTCCAAGGTTCACATACCACCCCACTAACAGCTGTCAATCCTGACAAGAAACAGCTGCCTCTGAACGTGGGGGGATGTGAGAGCTCATCTTTGTCCCATCACTCTTTGGGCCATGTTTCACAATCTGCCAAGAAGGTTGGCAATTAGTGCCAATCATGACAGGTTTTTCTGTGATATGGACACCTATTCAAGAGATATTGGACTCATACTATCAAACTACTTTGCATCTGTATCTAAAGACCCTCTGTATGACTCTGCAGCCTTCAGTTACTACCAATATTAGCCATGTACACATTGAAACCATATTCCTCCATCATAAAAACACTACACTGTGTAGTTTACAGCTGGAAGGTCTCTTAAGCTTTTCGAGAAGGTGCCAAGAGACATCAGCTAGAAAGAGCAAGTAATTTGTCCACTAAAGCTGCAACTATTTCATTCCCCAAAAGCAGAGGATTAACAATCATGGTAATCAGGATAAATATTGAGAAAGTATTAAAGCATTATTACATGACAAACCAGACATCAAAAGAGTTGCTGACCATTACAACTGCTACGATTAACAGTTTATAGTGATACACTGTGTTGCCTATGTTGCTTAGAAATCACATAATTACACACATTTAATCAGCCTTAACCTAGGTATTTTCATTACCTTGATGCATACCATTAAAATTCAAATGTTATCAAAATATGACATTAGAAATAATTTAGTATTTCCTATTGAAAAAAATATATGATTAAATGCTATCTTTGAGGCAGGTCATTCTAGTTAAAAAAAGGACAAAGGACAGTACAAACACCTCCATCTGCTTGTTTCCCACTCATTTATCTATTCTTTTTCTGATCTGTGAGCATTTTGAATAAGGTATTGAAAGTGTAATCCCAGTTTCCCTGGTAATCTAAATGGGAGATTTGACTGCAGGAGAAATCAAACATCAGCCTTAAAGCAAAGGAAAATAAAAAGTGAAAAGCCTGAAAGACTTTGCAGGTAACCAGTGTTAATGTAAAGGCCGTTGTTTCATTATGCATGAATAGGAGTATGATTCTTTGGATTCTAAAGTACTTTAATCAATGTTCAAGGGTTTTTAAGAACCTCATTATGTACCTCTTTCACAGGATTATGAATATTTGCAAATGGGGTCATGTGGTAAAGCTTCAAAGGCTAAAAAGTTAGATCAAGATACATTTTCTAAAACTCTTCAAAATATTTCAAAATCAGAAGAGCTGCCCAATATATATTGCTACATTCAAAGTATCAACCTTCCCTTTGTATTTTAGCAACATCAATTTCACATATATAAATATAAATTATATAATATATACTTTATATTTTATATTATATATATTACAGTTCTCCTTCCTCACTGTTTTCCTGTGACAATGATGTCTGCACCATTTTATCCAAAAGTAGTAAGAGTTTCATTCAAATAAAAAAAAATGTACAAAACTAAAGCTCCGTATACTAAAGACTAAGTTGATTAATTTAACTTAGTTTACTTAGCAACAATGTGCAAGGACTAATAAATAGACTTAGATTATAGGTGACCACCTCTATAGCAGTTTTGTGCCTCTTCTGAGGAGTTTCCTGCTCATTAGAGGAACAAGAAAAATCAAAATGTAATAGTTAGGATAGGTCTGCAAAGACAGAATGGGGTTTGAACAGCAAACTGCTTGAAAAAAAAGGATGTGGAGGAAGTCAGGACAGAGAATTTTTCCATCTTCAGCTCTCTGTCCATTAGCAACACTACTGGAGGCTCTCCAGGAAGGTAAGACCCAGAGTTAAGCACGTGGTCTGATGTTGTCATCTTATTGCAGGGGTTCCATACTGCTGTCTCCTTAGCACAAAGGTTCCATACCTTCGTGGTGTTTTCTCCTGGATAGCTCCTCAGAGCACTGACTCTTCCTTCTTCACAAAGGAGCCAACTGACTCCCACTCTCTTCTTACCCAGCCACCCCACTCTTTTATAGCACTCCTCTTCTCATTGCTTACAGCTGTGGCCTGTTAAAGTCAGGCCTGCTCCTCATCTTTGATAATTGGCCCAGCTGCAACTCCTTAGGGGTAAGATTACTTTCTACACCATCTTTAGTTTCTTATATTCTACCCCCCTACAGTCTGAGAGCATAGGAGGGGCACATTGTAACATATTTCAGCCAAAAAAGCTTTCAACCAGGGGTACGGTGAAGTCCAGAAAAAAATTAGCTCAAACTGAAGATTTTTTTTATTTGTATCCATCTGTAAGGGGTCTCAGTCCCACCACCTCTTACCTTTGTCAGCCCCACAGCCCCTGGAGAAAGACTGGCCTCTGTCTCTCACCCCATGGGCACCATATCCTGTGAGGAGCCCTGCCAGGTGTTGTTTTCAGAAGTAAAATGGATTTTGTACAGGGTGGAGGGAACTGATGTCTGTGAAGAGCCTCCAGAGGGGAGACAGTGGTTGATAACAGCACAAAGGAAGAACAAAAGGCAGATTTGGTACACCAAGTGTGTCAAAGGAGGCATAGCAGAAGAAATAATACCCATAATGAGTTATTAATGGTACTGAAATTGTACCATTCATTTGTTAAAATTGAATATGCTTGACTGTAGATTTTCTTGTCAGTCTATATATTTTGATTTTGTGCACCACACAGCTCAGCAGTAAATTACTGCAATTAACTTTGATTCCTTAGGATCCACAGCACCAGCATTTCCACATCTTGTGACTGAGGCTAGAATTCAATTCTAAATTCTTGTCTAAAGTGCCTTTGCAAAGTAAGTAGTTACTCTGAAAAGTGCTGACAAACTTCAGCAGAAATTCTACACAGATTTATTTCTCATAAGAAAAATCCAAAGAAAATTTAGTTTATCCATCACAGTAAAGTTTGAAAAAGAGCTGAACAGCCTGAGTTAATTCCTTAACAAACACCTTATGTATTCAGTCACCATTTTTAGTTTCCAAAGACAGACATTTCACTGAGAATCTTCGCTTACAGTTAAGATGTTTTTCATGCTGTTCCTTTTAAATTTTAGTAGCACATCCACTGTGAAAGTAGCACCGTTCCATCTGTGCCCTTCTAGAGAGTCAGACGCTTTATCTCATAACAAATCTGCGTAGCTCAGGTTTTTGGCTGTATGAGTACAAAAGAACTTGACACAAAGCAAACTACAAATAATCAGACACAGTGTAACTCTCTGAAGAAAGTTAGAGCCCTACCTTGGTTAGGAGAAACCACAAATAACATGTCAGTAGAGGGTGGGCAAGGGAGGAGAGACAAAATATTAGAATTCGGGGGACCAAGAGATTACACAGTAAAAAATCTGCCAGGAAATAGCAAGTAATAACCCACCCTCTGAATCAAATTTGACAAAGTGTAAGAAGACTCAAGACAGATATTTATTTCTGATTAAGAGCTCCAGCAGTTTAGTAGTTTCTCCAGTATTTTCATGTCTATGTATGAGACATGCTTTTCTGGTTTTGTTCCCATAACTTCACAGTGAGCTACTGGGCAATTCCCAGCACTGAATTAATTTAACTTCCAAAAGAAGTTTCTGTGATTTGTAAAAGTCACTGTGTGAAACAATTAATTGGTGCTGTATCCCTATAACATAACTCAGAAAATGATACATAGATAATAGACATAATAGAGAATTTTGTCATGACTTGGAAACCCTGTCAAGGGATCATGATCAAAAGGGCAAATGCCAGCACAGAACTGGACCAAATCTACTTGCCAGTACTTCCTTTTTATATCACAGCAGACTTCAGGGACCACAAAGAGCATCTGATCCTTTTTTGGTAGTGCACAAGCAAAAAGGATTTTACAAGCTATGACACTACTTGCTCCATTTGACTCCACTCTGAAGAGCCAGGAAAATTATGCATGTGCACACATCTCAAGCACTTACAGCTCAAACTCTGACCTAGCTGCATGAAACCAATGCCCAAGTGGCACTCTTACATATTTCATTAGACTACAAATGTGGGGAGATAATAGAGGTAGTTTTTTAATTGCCAAATTATTCACTGTGATTTTGACAAATACCATGGCTAAGATGGCTGGTCCCTTTCCCAAAAGCACTCAACAAATTCCCTTTGCAGCTCTCTTATAAAGTTACCTTGCACCATTCATCTGGTAAATAAAAATCATTGGAAGAATGGAAACAATGAGAAAGAAGTTCCAAGCATATTGAGACAGTTGTAATTGCTATGGAAACCATATCTAGTAATAGTCTTGCTTCAGAGTATCAGAGGCAAATCATGATAAACAGACAGCAAAACAAAGTGTAATACTGCCTAAGAATTCAAAGTTCAAGATTCAAGAGAAAATTAAACCACTGCATAGGAAAAGCTTTCATGCCCTTCCAGGTTCCTTTGCAGCACATCTCTGTGAATGAGCCCTTTGGAATTGATTTCTGCCCAGGCTTCCCAAATTGCAGCTGAAGTAGCACTTAGGGCTGGCAGCATCGTTACAGTTGTTACAAAACACAAGGACACAGTTTCTTCAGCCTAGAAGTTATCCTAATTTTATGGCTAGAAAATTTAGGAAACCTGAAAACATGTAACTCCATTCAAGCAATGTCAATTTTTTTTCAAGCTCCAAAGAGACTGATAATAGGCTCCAAGAGTGTAATGGGGTCGTGGATTCAGAGATCATTAATGACAGCAATTAGCTTTAACGGTTTACCCCCTAAATTAAGGTGGGTAAAATAAGAAGCTACTAATCTTAGACTAAAAAAATCAAATTATTTTAGAATATTGTATGCCTTGCTTTCATTTCTGTATATGAAATATCCTCAATTTATTTGGCTGTGTCTGTGCTGTAACCTGTTAATGGATAGTTCAGAATATTTTCGACATTTCATTTCCTTTCCTTGCAGCAGCCTACCTGCTGATACACCAGAGGTTATCTCCCTATTCTCCCTAATCAACCCCTACAACTCTTTCTGAGTTTCATCATACCAATTCCAAAATTTGTGTTCTGAATAAAATTAGACAATGCAATATGCATATATCTACTACTCCAAATTCTGTCCAAAAGTCATCACTGCTGATGTGCCAGCCTTGATTGTCTCTAGGTACTTAATTCCCAGAAATAGTACCAGCTCAAATATTATGGCAGAAGAGCACTGGACTTCAAACACTAACACTCCTTTTCCTTTCTTCAGGGACATCCCATCCCATTACAACCTCCAAAAGTAAAATTCCTCAAACAGTTTCATTTATCAAAGGCTTACAGTAATAAATCATTATTGCAGTTGTTTGTAAGCAATAACTTCTGCATTTTAAGAGTAAGAGTAATTTAAGAGTAAACAAAGTGTTACTTTGTTTGAAAAGTCCACACAGCTGCCTATAAATGGTATTTTTTGGGTATTTGTGTAATTAGGGTTTGGGTTTATGATCATCTGAATCTTGCCTTTCCCACCTTTTTTTTTTTTTTTATTATTTTTTTAAATTTTTTTTAGGGTCTCCTGGTCTGGCAGAGCCAGTGCAGGATGAGAACTCACCTTTCCCTTACAAATGTTCCCTATCCATCAGACCAGAGCCCAAATATCAGCTCTTTTATTGCAGTTCATTTTTTACCCAGCAAAACCATGTCATATTTAATTTTTACAATTGCCTCATTGAAAAAGAATAATTAGGTTTTCTTTTATGGGGTAATATTTTTTAACTTATAAAGAATGTTCTGTATGTAGACTGCTGGAGGAAAATCTATTCCAGCCAATTAGAGATCACAGAAAGTGCCCCCTCAAAACTACCTATTCTAAGAATATGAATAAATGTGGCTGAAACACAGGTTCTAATAAATTTCCAGATTATAAAACACTTTTTTTTTTCAGTTTCCAGTGTATACTTAAACAAAAGTCAAATACCAGTATTTCTAAATCCAAACAACAAAGCAAACCAAACATCCAATAAAAAAATCCACAGAGTTGGCAATCCCACCATGTTTTTAATGTAAGTTATTTAAATATTGCTTTTCTTCTCTCAGGGAGTCCTCTTCAGCTCTTTCCATGACCAGTAATAAAAGTTTATGAATATGGCACAAAGGATCTGTTACTGTCTTCAGACAAGACTGTTGTCATTACCCAAATGAGCAGATTAATGACTTAGTCATGATTTTAGCATTTTCCTCTTTCACAGTAATGAGAAATAACTTGTAAACATGAAAATTTAAAAACAAATTAATGGTCAAAAGAGTATCATAAAGACTAACATTAACACTGCTGATCCAAATAACAAGGAGTGAGCCAAATACTAATCCCCTTTCCAGGGATTTGTTCTATTGCACTACCAGGCAATTAACCTGACTTTCATTTAGTGTTGATATGATAAAATAAATAGATCTGTCATTGCATTTTTAAAATACACAAGTAAATGTCTTCCTTGGGAGATTGATAATGGGCTGTACTGATCATCTCACATCATCTATCAGCTTGAAAGTAACTTAGAATTTGTGTGTGTTTACTATTTTATATGGAATGAAACTCCAAAAGTTACATGAAAAACATGTTTAAAATTAAAAACAAACCTTGATTGTTGGATATAGAAATGTGTTCATGCACTCCCCTGAATAACATTCTCCCAGCCTATTATTCCCAAATTTAAAATTAAGTAGCTAATTCTTAGACAAATTTTATTTATCTTGTTCTATTCAGGTGATTTCTTGGGTGTTTATAATTTTTTTTTAATACTAATCTAGTGTTTTGCAAAGAAAAAATTGCACAAAAATGAATTGCAAGATTTAGGCCTAAATTCTGGTCTCCAGAGGTAAGAAATGACAGCCCTCTGCTGGCTAACAAATATGTACCCACAAGAAGGACATCTCACAACAGCTTTACATTGATATCACATTTAGCCCAAGTAAAAATATATAAAAATATATTGAGTAAAAATAAAATTGTAATACAGGAATGCCTGAAATATTTTATCTGGACCATGAGGAAACTTTCTGTCTACTTCCTGTAGGAAACAGTAGGGCAAGAAAATGGCTGAATCCTGAATTATATGGACAATTCTGAATACTGAAATTCCTCAAAGAAGTAACCTTATTGGGCTTCAGTTTTCTATATAGTATTCAAAACAGCAAGAAATGTTAATGGCAATCATTGTGTTACTGTGTAAGTCTTTGCTTTGTTCAATTAAATGACCTGCAGTCCTCAAAAATGAAAAGTTGTCAAAAAAAATACTGATTTTCTGACATTTTTATGGTCTTAAATAAGTTTTAAAAGCAAACATCAGAGAGCTTATTGGCAGCCAGATAGAAATGAGAATCAAAGTATGATATTTGCCACAACAGTTAGCAATGTGATCCAACTTGCAAAGAAAAAATTCTTTAGGTATCAGCATAAAATTTCATAAACATGAAACATGCATGAGAAAAATCAAGACTAGTTCCTATATTTTATTAATTTTTGCCTGTTTTTAAAGACTTGTTTTCTACTTTGCCCTGAAGACCTGTACTGCATTTTAAAATACAAAGACATACATTGTAAATAATCTGCATTTTTCCTACCTTAATTTAAAATGTTCTTTAGTATTATTCTGACTGTGTGGGAAATCTACAAATAATGCTTTGCAAAGTGCCTCTTCATTAACTGCGCTGACTGGAACCAGTGTGCAGTACAGGAACACGTTGGCAGCACGTGCTTTATTTTCCCTCATTAGAAAAACACGGCAACCCAAAGGAACCCCCACTGCAGCTGCCCTCAGGTGACAGCGTGAAACAAAGAACTGAAAGTGTTTATTTGAATATATTTGACCGTTGACTCAAGGCCTGATAACGGCATTTTAGTCAAGGATCGCATTTCACCCAAAGGGATTATTGACAGAGATAACTGGAATCAGTGACCAGAGTAAATAGAAGTGATGGGAACATTTTGCGCAGGTTCCCAGGATGGAAGGAGCGGGCGCTGCGCTGCCCCCGTGCCCAGCAGCCCTGCACACAAAGCCGGCAGCCTTCTCCCTCCCTTCCCAGAGTGGGATCTTGACCCAGCCGAACCGGGACCACCCCAGGGGCTCTGAGCAGCCTGGGCCACGGGGAGGTGTCCCTGCCACGGTCCTTTCCATCCCAAACCCTTCTGATTCCATGATGCTCGGCTGAATTGCAGGGGAAGTCTGAGGAGTGCCCAGCATTTCCAGCTGTTTTTTAAAGCAGCTCTGAGGAGCGCCTTCACCCTCTGGACACAAACTGCATTTTGCGCGCTGACCGGGGCGGGCTCCACGGAAAGGGCGAGGGGCCGGTGCCTCGTGAAAGGAGTGCTCAGGAGAGTTTGGGTTTGGCGCTTAAAAAATGCAACTACCCAGTAAAAAAAAAAAAACAAAACGCAATCACAGAATATTCTGAGTAGGAAGGATCCACAAGAACCATCGATCCTGGTCCTGCACAGGACATTCCAACAATCCCGCCCGATGCCTGAGAGCGGTGTCCGAATGCTCCTGAAGCACTGTCAGCCTTGGGGCCTGTTCAGTGCCCACCCTATGGATGAAAAACCTTTTCCTCGTGTCTAACCCAAACGCAAAATAATTGGAGGAGATCGGCTACCTCGCATTTCCACTCGGCACACACTCCCCGCACGGGGACAAGCGGAGGCTCATCAGGCCGCAGTAGGAGCCCGTGTGTGGGGTCCCGTCCCCGCCCGCTGTGGGTATCCGTGAGGGTACGGACATTTCCCTGAGGGACCCTTCAGTCCGCGCGCCTCGGGACCACCCGAGGTCCCTGGAGGACCGCGCGCGAGCCCGGCAGGGGGCGCTGTCGGGGCGCGCGCGCGTGCGCGTGGGCGTGAGCGGTGCCGCGATGGCGGCGCTGTTGGAGCACGAGAGCCAGATCTTCCTGGAGCTGTTCCACCGCGACGGGCTCGTCGTGTGCGCCCGCGGGCTCGGCATCGACCGCCTGCTGCTGCGCTTCCTGCGCCTCTACTGCGAGCCCGCCAGCCTGGTGCTCGTGCTCAACACCAGCCCCGCTGAGGAGGTGAGGGCAGCGGCCAGCGCCCGCCCCTTCCCCTCCCGGCTGCGGCGGGCGCGTCCCGGGGACAGCCGGCGGCTCTGTGGCTGCCCCGGCCGGCGGAGCGGCTCCCCGGGCTGGCGGGAGGGTTTGCGGGCTCCGGTGAGGGCAGCGCGGGGGGCGGGCCGGGCGCTGTGCACGGGCCCCGGCACAGAACCACGGAGTTGCTTAGTAGGGAGCACTGTGGCTCATCTGGTCCCGCTTCCCTGCTCGGGCAGGGTCATTCCAGAGCGCACAGCACAGCATTGTGTCCGGATGGTTCTGGAATATCTCCAGAGAGGGAGACTCCACAGCCTCTCTGGAGAATCTGTCCCAGGGCTCGGTCACTCACAGGGAAGAAGTTCTTCCTCGTGTTCAGGTGGAACTTCCCGGGCATCAGTTCCTGCCCGTTCCCCCTGTGCCATTGCTTGGGCCCCGGGAGCAGAGCCCGGTCCCTGCTCTGAGCCCTCCCTGCCCACACTGACAGGCACTGGTGAGGTCTCCTCTCAGCACCTCCTCTGGAGGCTGAGCAGCTCCTTCAGGAAGAGCTTTGCCAGCAGGTCACCTCCCTGACCTGGCAACGCTCTTCCTGACGCACCCCAGAATCTCCTTGGCCTTCTTGGCCACAAGGCACTTCTGGCTCAGGGACTGCTTGTTGTCCACCCCCAGGTCCTGGGAAAGCTGTCAAACCATGCACACACATTCAGGATTGGGGCAGTTGTATTTCCACTCCTGCAGCACAATGAAGCCCTAGTAACACTAAGGAGCTAAAACAAATACATAACTTTTAAGTAATCAGTGAGGAGAAAGGGATGAAACATGCTTGTCAGACTTGATGAGTTTGTCCCTAATTGTACAAAAAAAAGCTGCTTTTTTTCCTCTGGAACCAGGCAAATTTCCCACCATCAGGAAGGGGAGGTCTCGGAGGACCTTTTATAGCGACCATAGGTGAATAAAGATCACAGCTGTAGTTTATAAGATTAAGCTTGGTTTGTATGATCTACCTGCTGTAGTCATCTAATGACTATAGGTGATAGCACTAAAAGATGATCTCTTCCCAATTCTCTCTTCTTAAGGCAGTATTAAATTGCATTTTCTCTGAAAATGAGATATTGAAATATAAGAAAATGTAAGCTCCTTGAAGTGTCAGTTGCTCATTTTTATGTAAGAATTGTCTAGTTACTACTGACTATGTAGATTTTTTTAAATCACCTTGATGAGTTTGAAACTGAAGAAAGTATGTCAAAGAAGAAAAAAATCATAATAATTCGGACTTCTTCTAGTATGTTATACTGTCATGTCCTAATTTGTTTTTGACAGCTCCTCAAAATTAACAGAGTATAATAAAGGTATAAAATTACCAGAGTGAAATAACAGTGCTTTATGGATCCCTTTCTCTGGATACCACAATAATGTCTTGTGTTTTTATTGTGTTTGGGTTAGGAGTATTTTATTGATCAGCTGAGGTCAGATGGAGTTGTTCATCTCCCTCGACGTGTTACCAATGAAATTGCAAATAATACTCGATATGAATTTTATACACAAGGAGGAGTCATCTTTGCAACAAGTCGGATCCTCGTGGTAGATTTCCTTACTGACAGAATTCCTGCCAATCTCATTACTGGTAAGAGCTTAATGAAATAAAGGTAAGAGTGTTCTGTTTGAAAATACACAAAGCTTAAAAAAATATTCTATATGAAAAATTCTACTAACAGGTATTGAGGTTGAAGAATTAGTCCTTTCACCCCCCTCCAAGACTGAGGTGAAAGGAGCAAATATGTAGTTCTTTTGTTCCTTTTTTTTTCCTCTCAACTCATTTGCCTTATTTAATCATACAGTTTAAAAAGGCTTTCAAAGAAGAATAATTGATTGCACTTGGTGAAATAGTGTCCTGGGGTCTACTGGACACTGGCCTATCATTAAAACAGATTTTAGATGTCATGCTTTATGAGTCATGCACACTGCCTATATTTTTGCATTAACAAATTACTCCTGATGACTTCTCATAAAAAAATACCTCACTAATCTTTGTATTGACACACTTGGATGCTTTGCAAATAGCAGTATTACGAAGTAATGCTGTTCCTGTAATTGTAGAGATTTGGAGAATAACTTGCAACCTTTTTTTGTAGTTATATAGAAGCTATACATGGAAGATGTGAGAGTTACCCTTCTCTTCTCATGTTCTGTTCGCCTTCTCCCCCAGCCACTCTTGTTTTTATGTTCCTGGAAACCCTGTTACAGCCTGGAGAACTGGAAAAAGAGAGCTCTAAGAGCCAGGGATTTCAGAATATTTTACTGTTTTCTAAGTGTTAACATCTTAATTATTAAACATAGCTGAATATTGTATGCTGAAATGAATGTGAGTTTCTGCTTCTGAAGCTGTACCTCCTTGCTTTTAGTCAAGCTACAGCAAGTTCTACTGTAAAACATTTTGAACACTTCCATGCTGGAGTCGAAGAACACCAGATTTCTAAGTTTAAAGGAAGTTAATATATTTTCTGGGCAACCTGTGGTTATTTCTTTTTTCCATGGACTCCTTCCTCTATACCTTTCTACCCTACCAAAGAAGAAAAAAAAAAAAGATGAAAGGAGGAAATACTGTTAAGTTTTAAAACTGGTGCTGTCCTTTAGTGCCACAGAGCTGTGACAGGTTTTGCAGTGCCACCAGAGGTCGGTGTGGGAGCAGCTGCAACGACTGGTGGCTTCATTCCCAGTCTCCCAACACCTGGGTCTCTGTGCCTTGTCTGTGTGTGAGATTGTACAGCAAAATCTTGTAGTAATGTTTCATGTGGAGATAATAGCAAAAGCCTTTCTAGGTGTTAAAAATGTCATTTGTAAAATCAGTGTGAGTTAACATCTGATGAACTCATAAATCCAGCTAAATAAGGATAAGGAATAATCACTGCAGTAAAGCAGAATTATTCCTGGTGGTTTTAGCTGAGTAGAAATTATGTACTTGACAGCACAGTGAAACTGATGCAAGTTGATGGAGTAAAAACTGGCAAGTTGTTTCTACCAAGGCTTACAGAGCAGGTGTGAACTCCTTCATAAGCAGGAAGGTATTACAATAAACACAGTCTTACTGACCTGTTAGAAATTCTGTCTTTCCTGTCGTGTCCATTTGGGGGTTGCATCTTAAAAAATCCAGAAGGTGTTCAGAGATGATCGTTATTATGTACTGAAAAATTTGCTTCATAGGACAGGTCTAACAATATCTAGATAGAAAAATACCTTGTAGTGGATTATTTCAGGACTTAATTATGAATGGTGAGCAGTTATATGGAAGTCTGTTTTCTGGATGCTTTTTCATTTAGCAAACAAAGGCATATTAAAATCAATGGCTATGTGCTGAGTTGAGGAGAGTTGTTACAGGAATTAAATGCTTCGTAAGTTTATTAGCTTATATAGGCACGAGGTGAAACCTGTGATGTTTGATGTCCTTTGCTTCCACTTTAGAAAGGCATTTATGATTCCCCTGGAAGCTGTGAACAGATACCACATAGGCCTGAATTCAGTAGGGGGAGAGAGAAAATAATGCAATATGCTGTTCAACATGCTTATCACGAGAAAAAAACAAGCCTTGGTTTAGCAGAACTCCAGAAATGTTTGCCTCAACCACATAATTAAATTAAACTCTTGTTTCATTTCTCTTTATTGAAATGTGCTTGCTACGTCTTTTATTCCTACTGCACCCATAGCCATGAAGAAAACTGGTGGTGTACTCATATATTTGATAATACTTGCTGTCCTTGAGTGTGAATGACTGTCAGATGGGAGTGAAAAGCAAAATAAATGTTTTCAGAAGTTCTTTGATTATGTAAACACTTGAACTCTTACCAATTAAAGTTACTTGACAAGTCTGTAATTCCAGAATTTCTCTAAACAAAAGAATTCAACTATCACAGCCTCAAACACAACAAAATTGCTTTGTTGTAACAATGTGTTATTTCCTGCATCTGCTTTTCCTGCTTTTAAAAGACTCAAGTTCAAGTTATGCCTCAGGAGTAGAGAATTTTCCTAGCTAATAAGTCCTGCCACTCATTCACAAGCTTTTTTTTTTCCTTTCTGTTAAAGGTGCATTAGTAACCCGGTTCTGTTATTTGGCAATTCCATGGTACTGAAACTGAGGAGTTACTTGTTTCAACCCCAGAAAGTTTGTTCAGCCTTCATTTTAGAAGATTTAAATTCCTGTATTTAAACAACAGTAGAAGAATAATACAGTTGTGAGGAAAAATCTGTACAAACCTGGACCTTTCTGTATTTTTTTTTTTAACTTGATTTTTTTTTTTTTTCTCTTGCCAGGCATTTTGGTGTACAAAGCTCACAGAATCATCGAGTCCTGTCAGGAAGCGTTCATCCTGCGACTTTATCGCCAGAAGAACAAGCAAGGTTTCATTAAAGCTTTTACAGATAATGCAGTTGCATTTAACACTGGCTTTTGTCATGTGGAAAGAGTGATGAAAAATCTTTTTGTTGGGAAGCTTTATCTGTGGCCAAGGTGAGGCACTTCTTTACTTCACTGGAGAGTTAAACTTAGAGGAAAGATGAAGGATGTTGCAGCAGGTTTCTAAGAAAATGAGGTGTATGCAGTCACACTGCTAATCTGTGTTCCTTCCTCTATTCCCAAACAAAATTTTTTCAGTTTTTGACAGAAGTGGTCTTAAAGATGCTGAATTTCTGAGAGTATTTTTGAAAATGGACTCCATTTGACTGTATTAAGGGAATGAACCTTATGGCAGAGCTCTCCTATTAGTCAACAGAAATCACAGCAAAAAGTGGCATTCTTAACAATTTAAGAAAAACTTCTATTAAACAAGAGTACTTAAGCCATGAAATGACAGGAGAACAGTCTCTCAGTTCATGGGTGTGTTTGTTTCCAGCTGTTATGAAACTCCATGCATCTCTTTCTACATGTCAGATTATTTTAATCTTCTTACACACTTATGCTGTGTATGAAGAACATTTCTGGATGACTGTTAAAAAACTAATTGCCAAAATGTAGCATGCAGAGAGTCTTCCAGGAGCAGATCCACAAATGGAACTGAACACTCTGATGACCAAGTCAGTGCTTTTGCCCTGGGCAGGAGCTCTGCCCATTTGTTCCATTAGTCCAGGCTGGAATGTGTTTCACTCCTCCTTAATGAATGGCTCCTCTGCACTATAAATTCCTTAACAGTCTTTCAGTATCCCAGGGAAGTAGAAGTGGACATACCTGGGGTAGGAAAGGTTGAGTAGAAGCTCTCTAGATTTCCTTCCTTGACTTCCATGAAAAGACCTGGGGCTGCAGGCTGCAGTAAGGGAAATGTCCATGGAGTTGCAGAGGTCAGCAGCCATCAGGTTCTCTGAGCCTCCTCCTGTCAGGAGCAGTCAGGTGGCCTCTCTGGATCTGTGCAGCTGGCGTGGCTCCAAGGACAACCCATCTTGGGTTCCAACAAGGACCTGCAGGTTGTCATTGCAAGCTGGAACATCATAAAATCTGCTGGTGCAGCCAGCAGCCAGTGATTTCAGAGAATTTATGAACCCCTTCCAGTTTCTCCCTTATATGATTTTTTGGGCTTATTTTAATATTTGTTAAGTGTGATGATGATGCAGAATCCAGTGCAGTAATTTTCCATGCATCATTCACCAGCACTGTAGGCTCACATGACTAGAATGACTACAGTCACAATTGTGGAGCAGATGGTTTTCCAAGGCTGTTCATAAGATTGCAGTCCTCACATCAGTAGAAACTGATTTTGGAATTAACTTAGTTGTTTACATTTTAAATAATTGTGATTGTAGTTTGTACAAACTTTTGAATAATTCTAAGTCAAACAAAACTATCCATGTAAATCTTAAGAAGCTGTTTTTCTCTTAGATTTCATATAGCAGTGCACTCATTTTTAGAGAAGCATAAACCTGAAGTGGTGGAAATACACGTGGCAATGACCCCTGCCATGCTTGCTATCCAGACTGCAATCCTGGACATTCTGAACGCATGTCTGAAGGAGCTGAAACGTTACAACCCAGCTCTTGAAGTAGAAGATCTATCTTTAGAGAATGCTATTGCTAAACCTTTTGACAAGGTAACAATTTTGATTGTTCTGCCGTGTCTAAGTAACGGGATATAGATCTCCAAAGTGCCTGCCATGCAGACAGAAATGTTATTTGCAAAATAAATAACTAGCAGCAGCTGAGTGCTCTCCCATGGCATGTTTATTACTGGTACAAGGGGATGTCATGGTGATGTGACAGTTGCCAGTAGGGTTTTTGATGTATTAATGTTATTGTTCTTCCTTCATTTCCAAAGTCCCAAGAGTAAGAACACCCCAATTCATGGTTGTAATAATAATTGTTGCTGCTGTTATTAAAAAGACAGCTGCATCTTCAGCTCAGAATGCTTCGGAGATAAGTAACAGTAATTGCCATACACATACTCCTCTTTTCCTTTTGAATTTCTTGCTTGTGTTTTTTTTCTCTAGTAGGAGAAGCACTGTATGTAACAGACAATATGCACATGCATGCATCTGCTGTATCTTTAATCATTATGTACATCAATAACTTTGGGTTCACTGTTGTTTTTGACAGATCTGCAATGTGTGGTACACATATGCTTTCGTTAGGGTGAAATCAACTGTCAAAGTGCACCACAGTTATTGGTTAACTGTGATTTAATCTGGATGGAAGGCCTTCTGTACTTTAAATATTTGAAGGTTCTTTCTTGAGCTCTATAAGTTGCACATCTTCATGGCACCTATCTTGATTTTGGAAACTAAATGACATTATAATGGTTTTTTCTGTACCTAAGTAAAGGACACTAGATACTAAATACAATAGGCCAGTACCAGTAAAATAAGGGTGATTTTTTATAATTTTACCAGTATTTTGTTATTAGATGGAGAGGAAAAAGTGTACTGAAAGCATTAAATTATATATGCTAATTGCTGAAATGTGTTTCATAAAGACATCTATATTATGTTAACTTTGCTAAAATATGGTAACTTATATCAAAACAAATATCTCACCAGTACATATTTATTTTGGTATCTGGGATAACTTTAGGAAACCAGAGCGTCCCCTGTAAAGTTAAAGTGCATTCTCATCTTGTTAGAAGCTATAATGCAATACTGTATGTTTGACACTCTTTAATTTCCAGACAATCCGCCATTATTTAGATCCTCTCTGGCATCAGCTCGGAGCTAAGACAAAGTCTTTGGTCCAAGATTTGAAGATCCTACGTACTCTGCTACTGTATCTAACCCAGTATGATTGTGTCACTTTCCTTAATCTCCTGGAGTCACTGAAAGCAAGTGAAAAAGCCTTTGGTGAGAATTCAGGTAAACATGGAATAACCATACAGGTTAATGCATGAAACGGTGCAATGTTGATGTTTTTAATTATCATTCCCAAACATATGAAGGTATCTAATTAGGTTTTACACAACCAGCCATAAGGACGTAGGTTTTTATTGACAGATAATTCTTTCATCTTCCCACTTAACTGCTGTTACTTAACAGAGTGAGATTTGCATCACATTTTTGTCTTCTATTAAGCTGGTGATTACATAGTAAGCAGGTAGGGCAGGTATTCCAGCTGAAGATCTGGGGCTTTTATTGCAGAGGGTTGGAACATGTACACATTGCAGATGTCAAACTACTACTGCTTCCTTCTCATTTCCTCTCCAGGCTGGCTGTTCCTTGACTCCAGTACTTCGATGTTTGTGAATGCTCGAGCTCGAGTCTATCGCATTGCAGATGAGAAACTGAATCAGAAAGGCAAAGGCTTAGGCTCTGAAAAACCTGATGTAAAGAAGGAAAATGGTACTGATCATTCCTAATTTTAAGTTTAAGAGTGTCACACGATTCCAAGCGCTTTGCATATTATTACTTGTACTCTGGTTCCCTGCTTGAACCTCCACAGCTCAGGATCTCAGTCTGTTGGCTGGGATGAATTGAGATATAATCTTGGTTCCAAAAGCATATGATAAACAACGTAAGAGTCACAAAGTAGGGGATTCTCCTAAGCTTGCTCAGCTGATCACTGGAAGAGCTTTTGTGAAATTGTTCTTGCATTACATTGATGTTTAGCTTCATCTCTATTATCTTATGTGAAACAGTAGGAGGCTGTCGTTGCTTTTATTAAAAAAATATATTCAGGAGTTTCAGAATTGAAGAATGAGTGAATACTTCAGTGTTTTGCTTCACAAAAGCATTTATCTCCATTTTTAAATTTAAGAGTGTTCTCCATCTCATTAGCATAACAAGTTGCATATGTAGGCTGTTGAATATCATATGTGCCAACAACCATCACACTATTGACATCTAACCACTGATTTAAAGTCTGAAGGATATTTTGCCTGCAAGAGCTGCTATGTTCAATCTTACTTTGTTTCAGAACTGAAAAGGGAATTGGTTCTAGAAAGTAATCCAAAATGGGAAGCTTTGAGAGAAGTACTGAAAGAGATTGAAAATGAGAATAAGAACAGTGACAACCTTGGTGGTCCAGGTGAGAGAATATTAAATTATGCAAGTTTTCCAGGAATTCTACTGGTTTGTATTTCTACTTGACCTTGGAGAGAAGGAACTAACTCTTTTCTGTAGTTTTATCAAAGAGATGGTTTAAATTTAGTAATTTATGGCCTCAAGATGAAGAATTTATGTACATTATATACATAAACGATGTAAAATTAAACTCTTATTAGTTCTTGCTTTAAAAGAGAAATGCGTTTCCTGCAATGCAATACTTTTTAGGAAAGAACCTGCATTATTCTGAAAAAACATTTTTGGTTACATTTCAGCAGTGTACTGATACCTTAGTTCCAAGCCAAATAAAACAGATGTGGAGATTTATAATGATCAAGGTACCATTCACTCATTTCTGAAGTTTGGGTTCAAAACTAAAATAGGGGTTCTGTCTTACACCCTTTCTAACTTGCACATTCTTCTCATGCACCTGAAAATTCGCTTTGCATGAGTTGCATATAAATCAGGTAGAGATTAGGAGGCAGGGAAGAGAGTCTAACTGCTTTGCTGCCTTTCCTATTTTAGGGCTTTTCATTCCCTTAAAATTTAGCAAGTTTTATTTTAGGAAATAGTAAGGGTAAAAAAGTGCTCTTTTCTCCCACCCACAGTGTTCTGACTCTGGGTAAGAACTGGCTCTCTCTCCTAGTGTTGTAGGAGTTTATCTGAGTCAGCTTGCAGAGAATTGTTATTCACAAATGTCAATAATACTGTGGGAAACTTGTTTAACACAGCTGACAAATTAGAATGGCCTAAATTAAGTTCTCTCTTATTCCACATCTTAAAATGAGTAGTTGTTTGAGTATGTTTCAACACACTGTATCTGCCTCATTTCCAACACTCAGAAGGAAAACTTTATGAATTTAGATATTGTAATAAAAAGGAATGTTGAACTTCCATTAATCTACTATAATTTTATTTGGTACAAAAAGCCATGCAATTTAGATTTTCTCAAAGTCCAGAGCAACTGTGGCAGCCGAATGTCAAGGCAGCATTTGGCAGGCACAGTGCTTGGATCAGTGCAAGCCATTGGCTCGGGAGGTGCTTGTAGCTGGATAAGAAGCACAGCGTTACAGGCTGTAAACACGGTATTGTTTCTTGACTGCAGGGCAAGTGCTCATTTGTGCCAGTGATGACCGAGCCTGTGCACAGCTCAGGGAGTATATTATTGCTGGAGCAGAAGCTTTCTTAACAAGACTATATAACAAAACCTTCGGAAAGGATGAGAAAGCTGGAGAGCTGTGGATTAAGGACAGAAAAGCGGTCAAGTCCAAAGGAAATGCCAAACCAGACACAGGGCCTCAAGCCAAAAAAGCCAAACTGACAGCTTCTTCAAAACAAAATAAACAGAAGAAGCAGCAGGACCGGACTCTAATCCAAATGATAGGGAAAACTGAGGAGGAAAAGAGAGAGGAGATCGAGGTGGAAGACAACAAAGAATTAAGTGGTAGCCAAGAAGGCAACACTCAAGAGTTCATTCCTGAAGATTTTGATTTCAGCTTGCCCTCAGATTGTTACTATGGGATTTTCAAGGACCCACTGACAATTATCCACCCGCTGCAGGGCTGTGGGGATCCCTACGCGCTCACTCGGGTGCTGCACGAAGTCGAACCCAGATATGTTGTGTTGTATGATGCAGAACTCACTTTTGTTCGGCAGCTGGAAATCTACAAGGCAAGCAGGCCTGGGAAGCCTTTGAGGCAAGTTGACTTGGCCATTGTAATTCTACTCTGAAAAGAAAAAATTGGAAGTGCACTGTCAGCAGTCAATGCAGAACGTGCTGCTGTTCGTTTTCATTAGTTACCTTCCAGTTCCTGTTGAGCCCTTAAGTTTAAACAAAAGCAGAATGTCTGGTGTGACCAAAAGATAATTTCTACTTTCCAGCAGGTATTTGGTCCCTTAACAGCAGAAGCATATCTGATAAAAAAAGAAACAATTCCAAGATCTCTACTTCAGTGATTTTAGTGGCAGTAGATCATTTTCAGATGGTGTAGTCTCATTTTAAACCATCTCTGAAGATATGATTTTTAAAGAAAAGGATTCATTTTGGGTTTAATTAATTTTCACATTTCCTGATGTTCATCATGCTGAAGACCAGTAATTCAGAAACTGTAACAGAGAAGCAAGTAAAGGAAACACAATAAAGAAAATTAGTATTTGCAGTTATAGCAACTGACAGAAAGATCACCACATTGGGTATATGTATTTAATACACCTGGAAATTGCAAAACTCCGTTTAATGAATAAATATCACATACCGATTAAAAATATAGAAAACTTAAAATTTAATATGCTATTAACTAACTTGTCAGGCATTTACTGCTACTAACCTTAAATTTACTGGTTGTGAATTTTTTTAACTTAGTGCAAAGTTTTGTGACCTCTTTTTTTTTTCTCTTTTATACCTACAGAGTTTATTTCCTCATATATGGGGGCTCCACGGAAGAGCAGCGCTACCTCACAGCTCTGAGGAAAGAGAAGGAGGCCTTCGAAAAACTCATTCGGTAACACAGTTTAACTGCCTTTAGAATTAGTGTTTGATGTAATTCCCCAATACGCTTACATTTTAAATAGAGTGAAGTTCTTAACTGTGTTAAAATAATCTTTTAATTCAATTCTTTGTCAGATGTAAAGACTACTTTCCTATTGAGAATCACCAAAAAGTCAGAACTTTCCTTTTCAAAGCACCTGGTATTTTGTTTATTAATTTTAGCAGGATTTAATATTAACGTAAAGGCTAATGAGCATCGCTTGAATTTTTTCCTAATTGTCTATGAAGTTCATTTGTGTAATTGTGTTTTTGCAGGTAACATTTCTTGTAAGATAATTTCTAAAGCTCTTATAACCTAAATCAGCTGGGGAAACAAAACATTTCTTTAGAATGTATAAGACAGTATTTTTACTGACAGTGCCTTCTCAGCAGGTTACAGTGCTATTACTAGTCATTAATTCCTTTGTAAAAGGAAAAACCTAGAAAAACTCAGAAAATTGCATTTCTGATCAGGGTTGCATTTAGTATTAAACTATATATAATTTTACATCTGGATGAAGGGTATTGAAGTGCTTCAATCTCCTTTACTCCTGCATTTGCAGTTTTTAGTGTGTGTTTGTTTATGGTTCCTTAGAGAGAAGGCCAGCATGGTTGTTCCTGAAGAAAGAGAAGGAAGAGATGAAACAAACTTAGTCCTCCTCAGAGATGCTAGACCTGCCTCTGTCTCTGCTGACACACGCAAAGCAGGTGAGCAGCTCCTAGGTCAGACTTGCAGGCCAGAGCTTTCCAAAAGTCCCTTAGCTATTGCATCTTGAATCTCCCTCAAAGCATCTGGGGCAGAGACACGTTGTACATTGGTTTCATGCTAAAGAAACATTATTTCCCAGTGACAATGAACTATGGTTTCCTTTGAAAGTACAGGTTAATGAAGTATTTGACCATTAAGACAGACACAGTGTGGATTGTTCCTAGTCAGATTCTTGGTTATGAAGCTGTTTAGTGCTGCTTGTAGGAAGATAAATTAAAATACAGAAACTGAAGTCTACAGATGGTCAAAGGCAGCATTGTCCTTGAGCTAGTAAATGATGGAGATTTCTTTTCATCTTGACAAAACATGCTGTGTGGGTAAACAACTGCACATTATGGGTGTGATCACTTTCTTTGTAATAAAGCGTCCTTTTTCTTTTGTTGCAATTCTAACCATATTTTTGTTCTTTTCCTCTTGACAGGTATGCTATGCCTCTGCCTGTTTTTCTTTACTGTTGTTTCTGTAATCCTGCTCTCCTTTGCCATTTGCTATCTAATCTTTGCTATTACATCATTTGTGGCCTTGGTGCTGCAGTCTCTTTATGTGTCCTGCAGATCTGTAGAGCACAACACATAATTCCCACAATAATGTGCTGTATTTCTGTGGGAAACAGCTGGAAATAAAAGGGATCAGCTTCATTATCTTGTTTTGCAGGCAGCCTTTTAAAGATTTCCCTGGTTCATTTAAATAATTTTCATCTACAGCTTAATGTATTTCATTGTCACCTATACAAAGCTTTCAGCAAGTAGCATGGTAGTTCTATCAAGCTGCAGAGCATGCTCCATAAACTACAGTATATATTTAGGCAGGTAATTTTTTTCTCTAACAGTTAAAAATCAAATGATGTCTGTGTTTATTGTACTACTGAATTTGAGGTATAACTTATGATGAGAAGTCCATCCACTGCAGAAGCCTTGGCAGCCCACAGGAAAACAACCAGAGCAGGAGGTGCCAAGTATGGGGGTAACTGTGTTTATTTTGCTCTTCAGGTGGACAGGAACAGAAAGGTGTTCAGCAAACCATAATCGTGGATATGCGGGAATTCCGTAGTGAGCTTCCATCACTGATCCATCGCCGTGGGATCGACATTGAGCCCGTGACTTTGGAAGTTGGGGATTATATTCTAACCCCTGACATCTGTGTGGAGCGGAAGAGCATCAGCGATCTGATTGGTTCCCTAAACAATGGCAGGCTGTACACACAGTGCGTGTCCATGTGCCGCTACTACAAGCGGCCAGTTCTCCTCATTGAATTTGATCCTAACAAATCCTTCTCCTTGATCCCACGAGGCTCTTTACAGCCAGAAATTTCCAGCAATGATGTTACTTCTAAACTAACCCTTCTCACACTGCACTTCCCAAAGTTACGAATCCTGTGGTGTCCCTCTCCCCACGCTACTGCTGAACTCTTTGAAGAGTTGAAACAAAACCATCCCCAGCCTGACGCAGAAACAGCGATGGCCATCACCGCAGATTCCGAAATTCTCCCCGAGTCAGACAAGTACAACCCTGGGCCTCAGGACTTCCTGCTAAAAATGCCAGGAGTTAATGCAAAGAACTGCCGTGCCTTAATGACCCATGTTAAAAGCATTGCAGAGCTGGTGACACTGTCCAAGGATGAGCTATCCAAGATTTTGGGTAATGCTGCCAATGCCACACAACTCTTCGACTTTATTCACCTGACCTATGCAGAGGCACTAGCCAAAGGAAAAAGCAAAAGATGACTCATGAGATTGTTCAACACACAGCACAGATAAGCTTTTCTGGCACAGTACTTGGGCAAATACATGAAATATTTTAATAAATGCCCTCTCTAAGATAACCAGCTGTTTCTGGCTAATGCTATTCCATCAGTTTTAATATGTGAGTTAATTATTACTAAAGGCAAGTTTCAAGAGGAAAAAAAATATTTTTAATAGAGAAATGTGAATTATTTTTATTCTTTTTAAAGCACTTCAACCAATTCTATAAGACCATTGAATTAACTAAATTTCTAACTGAAATTAGACATTTCAGCTGGAAACGACAAAAACATGAAATAAATTTCTAACTGAATTAACTGACTTTCACCAAGACCATAAGAATTAAGTGCTAAGACTAACTGATAAAGGTGTTTTCTTGTGAAAGTTATGATGTCTTGTTCAAGCTAAAAATGTGCTGTGTTTTGATTAGTCTGGGTGACCTGCTGCATGATACAACACTGCTTTTGCCATTTTTAGTGTCTTACTCTCTGGCAACTGCCACTTTTTGATTGACAGTGATGAAGCTATTTCAAACACATTGTGGTCTTTACTCAGAATCCTGAATTTTAGAACATGACCATAAGCCTTTGTCACAGTAAAATCCATTTGTATGCTATGCTTTTTTTTTTGTTTACCTTACTACCAGTTACACTTTTTACCATCCCAAAGCCAGTACAGCTCTGTCTTGCTAGATTTTGCAAAGTGCTTTCCTTTGGTCTAACTGGGTCAAGACTCTGTGGTGCCACAGTGCAACTTAATTTTGAGTGTGCCTTACTTATACTTTAAAGAGGCTTTGTTTTTTACTCAGTTTTGATAGCTCTTTCACTTGAAAGTGAAAAATCTGGGTATACCACTGGCACTGTTCCTTTATACCAAAGAATTTTTCCTCTTGTATAATGCAGTCATTTTCTAAGCAAGGTTTTCTAAAAGTATTGAAAGTTCTTCCAATATTGGCTTCTTTTGTGTCCTATTGCTCTTGTATTTTTATGTCCCAAATCAACTGTCTGTCAATAAACTCAGTAAAGCCATTGTCACCTAGAAGATAATACTTTTAGCATTTTGTGTGGCATAAAAGAGGGAAAAGTTTGTGAATATTTGCATTGTTAAATTATATATTCTACATTGAACTTTGATACAACTGTGTAACAAGCTGCCATTGCCAAAAGGGTTGGTCCAGTGTTATTCCATGCTAATGTATTTACATTTGTTATTTACAAAACCTTTATCTATGACTTGCACATGTATTTATATGATTCTAATGGGAACAACAGACCAATATTATCTCCTTCATGAAACACAAAATATTTTTTGTGTTCAGGTTTGGTGAAAACTGTACTGTGCACTTTCAGGTAAGATATTTATTGTTCATTTTAAGTGGGAATTATGAATTGTTAACTTTAACTATGGTTGAGCTATGACAAATTTCCAAGGGAACATTTTTCTGCAGATGCAAATTTTAGTATTAAATACACCCATAATAAGATTAAAATTTGTTCATTATCTTGTTTTTCATTTGATATTTTGTATTGATATCAAAACATTTTTATTTTTAGTGTGTGGTTTACAATCCAGATCTTTGGGTTTCTATTGCCCTAGATTCTAATTTATTTAATATGAGAAGAAGTCTTTCCATTTTGACTTTTGCTTATTCAAACTAATGTTGTCAGATGTGCAGAGGGTTGAGAATGCCTGTAAAGTGGTGCTAAGAGAGCTGGAAATCAGAGTAAGCTCCAAGTGTTCTCTGAGTGCATGGTCTGTAGAGCCTGATTCAGAAAAGGGCAGCTGAGCAGCCTTTGAGAACAGACATTGCTTGTGCAATGGGCATTAGGGTGCTCCATGAACTGTGGGTTTGGGGTTTTTCACAGATTGCTGCCTCAGCTCTGTCAGTGAGGTTGGGAGTTTTTGCATTGATGTGTATGGGGTGAAAATGAAGGGTATAGTAATGGGTAATAAAGCTGTAGCTTTGTGTTGTATGCTAGATCAAAGTTACATCATGCAATTAAATAATTATTTGCTAAATATTTTAATGAAATTGCCTTTTGCTTATATGTGTGGAACTTTTGTAGAGCTTTTTCCTTTTTCTTTCTCTGTGCAGGATTTGCCTCTTTTCTCTAGAACAGCCACAACTATATGTTGTGGCATGTTATTATTGCTATTTCACTGTATTAAGTGTGATGGCTAGTTAGAGCTGTGTCCTCCTGGGGCAGGAGGTACAGACTGTGCTCCAAGGTGGGAGAGGTCCTGTGTCCTGAAACCACTTATCCCTGAAATAACAGAGCCCAAGGCTCTGCCTGAATGCAGTCACAGCACAGGGTTGGAATGACAAAAACCCTCGCTTTGACCAACAGTCATGGAATTTGTACATCTTGTCATTGCTCATGTTTTAAATTTGTGCTTTTTTATTAAAAAAGCAAACATCAACACCCCCTGCCTTCAGTCTGGAAGTGTCTCAGCTTCTTGCTTGTCCCCAATCCAAGACTTCATGTTCCCGAGTCCCTCAGGAGGTGAAGCCCCCCCGTGAGGGGTTCCCATGCTATAGAGTTGCTCCTTTCTGCAACTTCTCCTGGGCTTTGATCACTGACACTTCATCTGGAATAGCCACACAACCTTTTAGAAGCAAATGTAGCTTGTGTTAGCAAATCTTTTTAGCACAGGACCCTTTTATGTGCTTCATATTAAGTCTTTAATATGGAGTACAAAATATTAGGAACTCATCTCCCAGACTTTTCAATACAAAGAGGCTGACCGGTTTTTTTATTTGAGTTTTGATCTGTATTTTGAAAGATTCTCCTCAATAAATTAAAGGGAAAAAATATCCTCTGTCACAGTCTTGAAAACAGGGAAGAACTGTTCAGAAGCTTGGCTGGCCAAGACTTAGAGATGAATTCTTACTGAAGTTAGTGAGGGTAACCAGGGCTGCTACACTGCTGTGGTGATTTGTCTAAACAGAAAATGTTGCTGCAATATGTCAAAATGGGCCTGTATATGTACTGATTTTAGCATCATTTTTTTTTTAAAGCATGATAAAATTACCTTAATCCACAACTTCTATAAAGCAATCTTCCTAGGAATATTTAATCAGAGCTAAATAGATACCATTTTCTCAGCTTGCATTTTACCCTAGTTCTGTCTGTGAGAGCTTCCCTCTATAAATTAAAGCATAGTTTTCATTTCTAGGGTCCTCAGTTCCTCATTGTTACTTTTTTTTTCTTTCACCTTGATCATCTCCTATCAAAGAGCAGGAGCCTCACAGTAGCTACGTGGCAAAATTTTTGGAACTGACTTGCCTTTTTTAATGTAACCTTTCTCATGTAAGTTCAGATCACAATCAATAATCAAAGTAAAACCACATGTAAGTCTTCCTGTTTATGAGATGCTAAGGTTTACCGTGGGCTAGGCCCAGAGTTTCAGAAACTATTAAGCTGGAACTACTGATTAAAGGATTTCAGCCAGGAGCCAGAGGGTATGTTTATAATTTTGAGGGTAGAATTTTCAGAATCACTACTAAATCTATCACATTTGTACAATAAATATATAAGGGTTTTGTTTTAAAATCACTATTCATATCTTTAGCTTCACTTTAATAGTTCAATGAATTCAAATTTCATCTACCTGAACTCAGAAAACTTGGAATTTTACATAATTGAATTAGCAAGAAGAGAAACAAATTCCCACCTGTAAATTCAGTGCAATAGCTCTGGTTTCTGTCTCCTTAGTGACTATTAGCTGTTGTCCACAGAAACATGCTAACCTTCAAATTTCAGCACATAAAAACCATCTCCCAAGTGATCCAAAGCCCAGGAGTTTTCCCAGGGAAATTGGCACAGGAAGCCTAAACTTGACAAGGCTGCATTTCAGCACCCTAAAAATAGGCAGCATAGTTCTAATCTGAGCTCTTTGCATAGAGCCCTGCAGTTCCATGAGGATACACAGTGGGACATGTGCATTATCCCTCCTCTGAACATCCTCAGGGGAATGGATGTCCCACCAATGTCTCAGCTGTGCAGCTGCAGTGGAGATCTGTGTGTCCTGTACTCACAGCATCATTTAGCACTGAATTAAGTAACATTTTACAGTTTCTTCATCACTTTTTTCTTGTGAAAATGTAAACTCTTGTGAATTTACTGTATTCTCAGATTCTCTATTCAACTTACATCTTTCTTCTATTTTTCCTCTGGAATTTTCTGATTTATCTCTTTTTTACATCTCTTATCCTAACCCTGACTGTCTGTATTCTTGTTCTTTTATTTCCCCTCAAGAATGCTGCTTAAATATTGTGGTGCTTAAATTTGTGATGTCTGTTGAGCACAAATAACATTGAATTCTTTGCAAGACTGGCTGCACTGGAGCCTTGTCCAGTACTTATTATCAAGGGGATTACATAAAAAAAGTATTGTACTTTGCTTTCATTTTGGCCCCAGACTTGAGGTGTGCCACACTTGGAAAGCTGACACTCAGGGAAAAGAGAGCAGCAGGTTGGCAGGTCTTGCAACGTTAAATTCTCAGGTTTGTCTTACATTTCTTTTGAAACAGATTGAAAGCAGTCCAAATAACAGATACAATAAAATCATAATCGGTTGATTTTATAAATTTTCCCACCCTGGCAAAATTTTGAAGTATTTTTTATGTGCCACAAAATTCTTGGAACCTTGCACATAGATACCAGAAGCTGGAAATGTTCTTGTGGCATTTATATCCCACGACCGTTTTTACATACTGCAGTACTACAACTGGCAAGTTCTCAGATCCTGCAAAAACTCTTATTCCATGCTTAAGCATTTACATTAGGATGTGGGAGATCTGCAACAGCAAAAATATTAATTGCATGTCTTCCACTTTTATCTAATTTATCCCCTTCTCTAACTCCTCCTATTGTCAAAATATGCTTTATTTCTGCATCATTTAAATCTCTGAATGTTGAGTGTTGGGAAGAACTACAGACTATAAAATCAACATATATTTGTGTTAAGCTATCACGATTCTAACTTCTGGAGTCTCTGTAATGCTTGTTTCATTTGTTACAGAAGCATTTGGAAATCTATCAATCCACTTTCTCTACAGCCTACATAATGTCTTTCCAACACTTGCAGTGTGACAGCAAGGGGGGCAGACACTCCTAACAAAAGTTGACCAGGATGTAAATGTTCAGATCACCTGCAGCTATAGCCCAACAGCAAAATCTAGAGATCCTTCAAGAAAAGTCCTGCTCATACTAAATACAAAAAAACCCCCTAAAATCTTCAAGACACATCCTGTGCAAATCTTGGTGCATGAAGTACTGTCTATACAGACAGTCCTTCAGAAAATGAAGATGTCTCAGCCAAGCCTTGAACTGCAGCATTAAATCTGGTGTACTACAGTTCATATAACTAATAGAGTAAGTTGCTGTTTTCTTAAATATTTGCATTATACTACACATCACTAGCTGAAAGAAGTCATAACCAAGTTCTTCTTTTTCACTTTAATATTTACTTGACAGAAGGACTGAATCACATACTAAGGTAACTGAGTTCTTTCCCACAAAGTACTATTGGTATTAAAATGTAGAGATTTGGGGTTTTTTGGTCAGTCTCACCAGCTCCTTAGGAATCTCTGACATATTTCTAGTGGCTTAAATAACTCTTGTGTTATTACCCAAACAGAGGAATTTCAGCTGGAGTCCACCAGGAATGTCTGACTTTCCTGGGGCCATTACCAGCTTCAGCCTGTGCTGTCTCACATCAGCACCTGCAGGTGCACACACGGAGTGCCTGCAGAGGGGCGACCCGAGCCTGCACATCTGCAGTGCCCGTGTCCGCACTGACCCTGAAAAAGCCAGCTGAGGCCATGCCCGCTTCTATATTTAAAACTGTTTGTTTAATTGGTGGAGTGCACCAAGAATAAATAATGAGCTAATTCTGAAGATCATTCCCAGAACAGCCAGCTTGGATTTTTTTTCTGCAAGTCAGAACTCTCTCCTCTCCTTTGTTTGGGTTTTCTGGATTTTGGTGTTTTTCATGGTTTCATTATCTGAAAGTGAACAGCTTTATCTAAATGCAATTGTAGGAACAGTACAATATTTCAAGCATGAAGCATTCTGCATGAGTGAGGTTTTGCAGTGCTTTTATACTGAATACAAAAATAGTTAAAAGTTCAAATTCTAAAAACTGGCTCAAAGATTCTAACCAGATTGGAGATGAAGGTTCTTCCATTAAAAATAAAATCAAAAAACAACAACAACAACAACAAACCAGCACACCAAAAGAAAAGTCAGTTAAGGAATACTACCACCAGAGTTTTTCCAATGTATCGTACAGACCTTCTTTACCTTCCTTGATAACAGTTATAAACAAGGAGCTTAACTACAAATTTTATCTCAGAAAATAATTTTAAAATACTTAAACAGATACAGAAATTCCTTTTTCAAAATTTTCATTAACTTTTTAGCTGTAATGGGTTATAAAAGTTTGATAATAATTTTTTAGAAAAACCTTCTCTTGCATTTTGCTTTGTTTTAATGCACTAGCATCGTCCACAGGTCTCTGTGTCTCAGTGAGGGCACAGGCAGAGAGATGAGGCACAAAGTAACATACAAAGGTCAGAGTGCAGTGAAATATCTGTCCAGTAACAGAATAGGCTTGCTCATGGACTTGATGATTAATAATATTAATACAGCAATTGTCCTTTTATTGACTATGGACATAAGTGGATCTCATTTAACTTGGCTTATTGTGGTTGAAAGAATACAAGCTTTAGTCAAATACCAACCAGGCACTGTGAGAAGAGTGCTGTGTCTCTTTGCTAGGTTATAAAATAAAGAACTTAATTCTGTCATGCACTTGGTGTTGTATTCATTTTATCTCACAAATAGGGAGCCAGAAAAACTAAAGGCAAAGGGTTATGCCCAAGCTGATAAAGCAAGTCCATGATGAAGTGTGAAATTGAAACTCACCACTGACTCATAGGTCAGTTAAACCTTAAAACCTTAAAATCCTATTTCCATATGCTTTTTTAGCTCTCATATGATGTTGCTTATTACCAGTTTCAGATGAAATCTTTATTTCTGTAGGAGTGTAGTGATACTCTAAGCAGCTTACGCCTAAGTTTCTCTTGATTCCTTGCACTGATGCACCGATTCATTCTGTCACATGCAAAAACATTCTGCCACCTCCAGTACAGCTTTGAGACCAAATATGACACCTATTCCATGGCAGGAGCTCAGCAAAAAACCTGTCTAGAAGCCAGCTGAATCTTACCTTCTGGGTTGTGTCTAACTACCCTGTAAGACAGGAAAGCTTGGGATTAAGTGAGTGGAGTCAAGAACCAAGAAGTTACTGTTTGGTACAGTTTTTCAATTCAAATCCTTTTTCTAAGAGTGGGTTTTAAATACTCAAGAATACCGAGAAATTCAAGCTGGCAGGCAGGACCCAGTTCAGACCTGGAAAATCTGGATTTCTGAGCAACTTTAATTAGCTTGACCCTTATTTTTAGGGTCATGGTGCTTAAACTGGCAGATATCAAAATGGGCTGAGGGCCAAATCAGTTATGATCTGGTTTTATTTATCCAAAAGTCTCATATGGACCTAATTTTCTATTTTGTGTTAAGAAATAATGAGTAAGGAGAAAGGATTACGAACACATGTTTGGCATAGAGAGGAAGAGAGAATGCAGCCATAACTTCAATTTGGGAATGTCTTACTTCATCATAAGCTTAAGTTTCAAAGCTGACACAGGGATTTTGGTACATAATGCCTCATTTTCAACTAATTGCATCTTAACTGAACATTGAAACCTTCAATTTAGAAGCTCAAATTAGCAGCTATATGGTAGTAGTTTTTTCCCAGGTTGTGTGTAGATGCCAACTAGAGGATACAAGCATATGATCAAGTCTTTAAATGTGGTTTTATTAAGTAATAAGAATAATCAATATATGGTGACAGTTTCTACAAAACAAAACTTCTTCTAGTCTGCTGTCTTATCCCTAGTCAATATCTTGAATAATTTACCCTAAAGTGTTCTCAGCACTCTCTGTAGAGAAAACCCGAACCCTTCCTTGCAAGTGCCTTGCTATTCGGCTAATTAAAAAAAAAAAAAAAGTAACTGTTCTAGGTAATTTCCATGCTACGTTGTGTCAAAACTTCATTTGAAAAGTTGAAGTTCCCCCAGGGAAAAGTAAAATCATCCCTGGTGGCATATACCTGTTAAATATGAATGCAAATCATATGAAATATACGTGTTAAATTTGAATGCAAATCACTGCTTCCTTAACTATTTATGCAAATGAATCTTTCAATTGGGTATGAGATGTTTATACTTTAAGCCTACCAAGTTGATTAATGACTTGGTCAACATAAGCCTTGGTTCACAGGGAAGGCATCTGCAGATAAATAAATCAAACCCTACTTGCCAATTTATAATATTGTATTTATACTTCTACCCTGTGCATGCTGAATGATGGCAGTGGCACATGAATCAAATGGGTACTTTACAGCTTCCCAAATGCCACAATCTGCCAATTTCATTAGCAATGCCATAAAATAAAATTTTCAATCTGGAAAATTTCCTAAGGAAATCAAACTTAAAAAAGAAAAGCCACCCCATGTTCTTTGAAAGCATGAAAAAGACATATGAAGTCAAACCATTGGAGAACAAGGTGTGAGAAGAAGTTGCAGAGGAGATGCACCAAGGGTTGATGGTGAATGGTGCAAATAGAGACAGATGTGTGTGCTTAGTGACAGCCATCCACAGAAACTCCTCAGTCTGAAACTGCTCCCTTCCTTCCCAGACACCTCTGGGTCCCACTCCCTAGGGATCAGTAGGCATTGTGTCCAGCACCAGCTCAGTGCTGCAGAGAACTGGAGAAGCCTGAGCCAGAGCTCTGCAGCTGAATCCTCGCTGTGTCAGCATGAGAATGGGGGATGACAAAACTGGGTTACATGGCTGAGCCATCTCACAGTCCTCATCCCAAGGAACAAGCAGAACAGGGGCATGAAAAGGATGGGACTTAAAAGGCAGAATGAACATGCATAATTAATTTTCAGGGACTGCAAGATAATGTGATCACCTTCAGATTTTCCCCATCTGTTGCTAAGCAGCATTCTTAAGTCACAAGACTTGTCTTACAAAATGAACAGCAATCTCCTCACATTTTGCTGGTTTTCCATTTTATACCGTTCTTTTGCCAAGCTTGCATTTTAACTATATTTCAAAATGCTTTAAAACAAAGGTGAGTGCCAATCTAGCTGCAATCTTTGGGAAAAGGCTTCAGTTACTACCCGGGACTAGCAGCCCAAGGACTCACCAGTCCCCAAAAAGGAGTTAGAAAAGCCTCCATCTCACATGTATCAAAGGAATTGCTTTCTGTCTCTCATCCCTGAGCTTCACATGATAAATTGAACTTGCATCATGGAAAAGACAAGAGTATCATACATTTGGGGTTGTATATTCATTATCAGTCTCAATCTGCATAAACAAAATCAGAATTTTTCCTGTGGTGGTAGTAAAGTAATTGTATTTATTCATTTGATCTGTGCAAAGGATGTTGTTCCAATGATCAAACACCCATTCAATGCTCAGGGCATTCTGACAAAAATTAAAATAATATCAAGGAGCTCTCTCTGTTAGAAATTCTCTCATCTAATTAGAAGTGAAGAGCTGGCTCCCAGTGTTCCAAAACTAATACCAAACATGCCCACTGCAAACACCCTCTCCACAAATTGTTCACACCAGAAATTTCAGAAATCCTCATTCTTGAAGACCAAAAGAAATAAGTGACAAAGAGTTCAGGATCTTTCAGCAACTGTGGGGAAATAATTCCTCACACTTAGACCCCTCATGTCTGCAGTTTAACCACTCTACATTGTTAGCTCAGTTACACAAAATGAGCAATCATTTTAAAGTGCAAAATGACCATCAGCTCCATTTTTAATATTCATGAAATGAACAAATCATAAAGCTGAATAACATAGGCGATCCTGTGGAGCATGCTCAGCTGTCTAGAGCATGTACCCTCAGCTCTCTAGAAAAACATTTCCCAAAGGGATAGCCCAAAAGTTTCCCAAGTCTCCTTGGCTAACTGTAGCAGCCTTTAGAGCCCCACAGCCAACGAATGCTTCTCACACAGCCACTGGCCTAAACCCCCACACATTGGTCTATGACTTTTCATATCCTTCCAGATGCCTCAGCACTCACCAAAGCAACAATTCTACCTGGCCACACCCCTAGTTATAAACCCTAAACTTGAAGTAGCTGCAGTGTTCTGCCACTGATTAAGCCATCATTGTTTTGGCAATCAATACTGCTTATTGAAGAAGATTTTTGTTTCACTTAAATTCAGATATAAATAGAATAGCTTTAAAGACCTGGGCATTTATATTCACCTATTGCCCAGGAGTAGCTGAGGATCCATACTTTACATCTACACAAAGATATGTCCAAAGCCAAATTTGTTCCACTAGCTCCAGTTGACAGTGCATTTCTCACTCTTTTTGGTATATCTGTAGGAAAGAGAAACACAGAGTGGGTTTGCTTGTTTTTTTTTTTTTCTTTGTTCATCTCTTTTTGTCTCTACTAGCTGTTAAGTAAAAGGACAGGGAGCAGGTAACAAAACCTGCAGCCTAGGGATAGGCAGGCAGACTCCTATTGCCAACTCAATCTCCTCCCTGCAAGTCTCCAATTTCTGCAAAAGTGCAGGACTATGGCTGAGCCACGAAAGAACAGCAGTCTCTGGCATGTGTCCTGTTGCTTAAAGGAACAAGCAAATGAGGAGAAAAGAGGCATGAGGAGACTGCAGAGATGGAATATACACATATGCATCTACACAAGAGGAAAAACAGGCAGAAAGGTCTGATGCAGGCAAAATGGACCGACAGAGAAGATACAGGTACCCCATAGGAGAAAATAACAACAACAACAAAAACAAAGAAGTTATTAGGAGAATTAGAGGAAAGAAGCTAATGGAAAGGCCAAAAAAAAGAAAAATAGAACTTAAATGCCATTAATAAATATGCATTTCTTGTGGCAGACTATTACAGCTTCAGTGCAAGACTGATTTTACAATTAGTATGAATAACCACTGTTTGGCAGTGTTAAAACCTAATGTAATAACAGCCAATGGTGATCAGCTATATTATTTTCTCAGATGTAACCTGAAGTGTAATGCTGTTTTCTTTTATGAGAAGCCACTGATGACCTGCAGTGAGCTCCATTCAGTAAGGTCAGCATGACTATAGTTGGCAATGGAAACCAAAACTGCAGGAAAGCTGCTCTCAGACATCAAGTCCCTTCTGTAGAACCACTGGGTTCAGATGTTTGCAAGTTTCCCTAGGGAATACCAAAAATATTATAACAGAGATAAGGTTAGCCTAATGTTTCTGTAACATGGCTGTTTCAATATCATAATGATTTATAATGCTTATTTAACCTACTAATTTAACCTGAAAGCTGGTGAGAGGTTTTAATATTTTTTGCTTTTGTTTTTAGCTATGATGTTGATAAATGCTGCCTCTTCCTCTTCCAATTTCCTTGTCAAATAAGAACTGGTTCTGTGGTTTACACTGGAAGTCCATCTAGTCCATCACGTCCCCTTGAAGAGTAGCCACAACAGGATACTTCACAAAGACATTCCTGTCCTTTGATTTCTATTGAACTCAAGTTGCTCCCCTGTGAGGGAATCACCCCTTGTTAACTATGCTGCCATTTTGTCACTAGAGTGTTAAAAGCTGATACAAATGCAAATAACGCTGTACCAACAACTCATCCACTTCCCCCTCACTTACAGCCCTTTGGAGAAAGCTCTGCGGAGAAAGTCGTTATTCCTTCCTCGCATGTTTTGTCAATCTTTTGATCTAGGCCATTAAGGAATATATTGAAACATAATAATTACAAATTATATGACTCCAGGAGAAGCAGTAGTAGTTCTTGCCCTACTTTCAAAGTAGCTTGCTCAACTGCAAGCCAATTGCACTACTATTCTGTAATCCTGCAAGTTAGGTGGCAAAATGGTGGTCTTTACTCAATGAATTTCATCTAGAAATGTAATACCCCCATGGAATATGGAGTTGACACTACTACAGAATATGTTATTGTATGTTTTAAATAATTAAGTCTTTATTAAAAATCTAACCACAGTGTTTACATCTCTAGAATAATCAAATTCTTTATATAAAGTCTATAGTAGAATTGAAAAGCATAGGTTATTTCTGAATAGTTCCCAAAAGATATTTGCATTATTTCATTAAACAAACAATCCTTCCCTAAAATATGCAGCTTCCAGATGCATTATTAAATCCATATTCACTATACATCACAACAAATGTTTTCATTTGTGCATCAATTGGAATATAAAAATGCTGATATTTTGTCATTTATCTGCTTTTCATGTTCTGCACTTTCTAACAGCAGAACACTGGTTTGAAAGTGAGAGGGAGAGGGGGGTCCATCCTTTCACGTCAGAGCATTGAATTGCTCTGCCAGCTTCAACCACTGTACCGGTGCTCCTAATCCTATTATAAAAAAGGGGAATGTAGAATCCATTGTTATTCTTGGAGGCATATGCCAAGGGCTCTTGTTGAACTATTCTGTAAGAAGAAGGAAGTGTTGCACATGTCCATGCCCAAGACAGGAAAGGTGGTGCTCAAAAGTCAAGAACAATTGTGTGCAACTGGACAATTTCCATAGAATGATTTTATGGAAGAAGCTGTTTATAAGTAGTTAATGCCACTTTAAATGTGTTTTTTTCATTGACTCCTATCACCATGTGGTTTCATAAAGCACAAATACCTTCAAGAAATAAGCACCATCATGTCAAACTCTTTAACACACCTTTGTCTCAGACATCTTTTTTCCAGGCTTCTCAAGTTCTATAGTATTCTTTAGCAAGGAATACTCCATGTGTTCTGCAATATGATCCATGTCTATGCCCTTCTAATCAGTAATGGGCAATGCCCATTAATGCAGCCATTGGAACAACTAGAATGATCTAGGCTTCACTGCAATATTAAAGAGATTTCCACCTCTTGCACAATGCTCTTGTACATTGTTGTTTTTAGTTTGCTTCTGGAATTGGATAAAATCTGATTAGCTAACTGTAATCTACTGAAATATAGGAGAAATTTACCCTGTTTTACAAAGCTTAACAAAAAAACAACCTTCCAATCCATCTAAAACAATTTGAACAAGTAATTCTTTCAATGTCAAAGTGTCCATTAGTAGTGAAGTGTATTGGAATGTTGTCTTAAAATCATAAGGAATCATAACTGATTCTTTTTTTGTGCCTGTGGTATCACTGCTGAACAAGAACACTGAAAAACTTTTTGAGCAGAGAACCATGTTTTGCTTGGTCAGCAAGTAGCGCAAGCTCAATGGAGTCTCTTAGCAAGCTCCTGGACATCAGCAAATTGCAAATAATAAAAAAGCTGTATTAGATCATAGCACCAAGTAGCAGCTTAGTAGTTACTTTGTGAGCTGAAAAAAAAAAAAAAATAAAAACAACTCAAAAGCAGGGTTGCATAATAACTGGGCCTGATGCAGTATATACTTACAGAACAGGACTGGCTCGGTATTAGTAAAAGTCAATTTGTTAGATATTTGCTGTGAGCATAGTGTTGCACAATATGTGCAATAAATTACTGCGTGCATGCATGATCATATTCTGATCACAGAATAAATGCCTGTGTTCTCTATTGCACATTCCCAAGTGTAAGTCATCAGGTTTCCAAAACTTCTTTGAAGAAATTCTTTTCCTCGTGATTGGTTTGATGTTGAATCAAGTTCAGTCACCTCAGACACTGACAGCTAAGCCTGAAGGTGAAATACACGAGGTATGAGTCCCATCTTGTTTGTGAATGTTTGCACAGCCAACATTTGAAGCCATACCCAATCCATCGGCTTTGAATTTCAAATCCGTGTGACTGCAGCACCCCGAGAAGAGACACTGGCACCCTCAGTCTCCGCCCGCCCCGGGACAAAGCCCGGCGATCGGGTCGGTCCGGCCCTCCCGCCAGGGCCCGGTGCCGCCGGGGCCCGGTGCCCCCGGGAAGCGGCGAGGCCGTCGCGATTTGCCTGGGCCTGAGGAGTGATCCCAGAGAACTTTCGAAAATACCTGCACCAGGAATAGTGTGGCCAGCAGGACCGGGGAAATTATTGTCCTGTACTTGGCACTGGTGAAGGCACACCTCGAGTGCTGCATCCAGTTCTGGACCCCTCAGTTCAGGAAGGACCTTGAGGTGCTGGTGTGTGTCCAGAGAAAGGCAACGAGGTTTGGGAAGGGTCTGAAGCACAACTCCTATGAGGAGCTGATGAGGGGGCTCAGCCTGGAGAAAAGTAGACTCAGGGGAGACCTTATTGCTCTACAAGTACCTGAAAGGAGGTTGTAGGGGTAGGGGTCGAACTCTTCTTCCAGGCAGCCAGGGACAGGACGCGAGTACACAGTCTTAAACTACGCCAGTGGAGGCTTAAGTGGGACGCACGCGGAATTTCTTTCCAAAAAGGGTGATTAGACATTGGAACGGGCTGCCCAGGAAGGTAGTGGAGTCACCGTCCCTAGAGGTGTTTAAGGACAGGCTGGATGTGGCCCTTAGTGCCATGGTCCGGTTGACACGGTGGTGCTCGGTCATAAGTTAGACGATATCCGAGTTCTTTTCCAACCTCAACGGTTCAGTAACCCCGTACCCGAGGAACCCGCGCCCCCAGCCTCGCCCTCTGAGGGCGCGAGTGCCCGGATGTACCGCCCCGCCTCCCGCACGTGCGCGGCGCCAGCGCGCGCGGCTCCCCCCGCCCGCGGGCCAAGAGCCGGAGCGCGCGCCTGGGGAGGGCGGTCCCGGGCGCAGAGCTCGCGAGAGGAATATGGCCGCGGCGGGCCGGGGTGAGCGGGGCAGCGCGGGCGGGGGGCGCGGGGCGCGCGCGGCCGGGCGCCGCCTCACCGGGTCCGCGCCGGACGGGGCGGCAGCGCTGCCGCGCGCTGGAATGGGCCGGGCCGGGCCGGGCCGGGCCGGGCCGCTGAGCGAGAGCGGCACCGCCGGCAGCCATCGCCGCCCGGCCCCGGGGTGGGCTGCGCGCCGCCCCGCCCGCAGAGCCTTCTGAAGGAGGTTGAGGGGGGCGGGAGTGCCGAGAGCGGCGGCCGCCCCCTCTCTGCCGGGAGCGGGCAGGGCCCCCGCGAGGCCGCGGCCGGGCACCTGTGGGGGCGGCCCCCAGCCCCGCCGGGCCGCTCTGGGCCCGAGCAGGTGGAGGTGCCGGTGTCCGCACCGCGCCCTGGGACGCGGCTCGCACCGGCTCGGCCGCTGCCGTGCGGCCGCTGGTGGATGTGTCCTGTGTTATTATTTGCTAGTGAGGAACACTCGCTCCCGGGGGAGGTGCGGGGCTGCGGGCAGTAGGGCGGCGCTGCGGGCCCGGCCCGAACCCTGCGGGCGTTGAGATGGGAGCGCCGCGCCCGGGGGAGACCAGAGCCCTCTGTGTCCCCGATCGTGGAGCTGCAGCGGAGGTCACTGGGCTGGGAGAAGAGCTGCGACCCTTAGACCAGGGGCTGTTGACGAGTTCGACTCGTTTTCTGCGACATGCGTGGATTTAGATGGCGTTTGGTCAGTCCTTTTTAGTGAGGAATAGGTTGCCCAAGAAAGTGGTGGAGTCACCATCCGTAAGGCGTTTAAAAGACGATGTGGCTGGATGATGTGGTTTAGAGGTTTCAGTGGCAGTGCTGGTTTGATGGTTGGACTGGACGATATAAAAAGTCTCTTCCAAGCCTGATGATTCTATGATTCCAGAATCAGCGTTGTTAAGAAGCGTATTTATCCACAGCACCTGTATGGACAGATCCACATCGCGGGTGCAGGTCACTTGGCTGGCACTTGGGGCAGTGACATTCTTGGGGACTCGGGGAGCCAGGTGGAGAGCTGTGCTGCCGTGCCTGCCGTGCCAGCAAATACATTTGCCTTTGTTCCATTTATGTGGGTTTTGTATTGGTGTGCAAGTGTGCAGTGCAGAAAACTGCTGTTAGTCAATCTCGGTGCAGTCAAGAGATACCAGGACTTCTGCCTGCTGAAGGCAATTGGCTGAAAGGATTTAAAGTGAATAACTTGTTTAGCTATGAGGTAAATATCAGGAAAAATTATCTTTTTATGAGTGTTTCAAAAACACCTCCATAAAGTCTGGTATGTCCATATGTCTAAAATATTTAAAGCTTAAACATCACTCACCTTTTAAGAAAAAAAAAGCCAAGATTTTACTGTGCTGTGAGTACAGCATGTTCTGAAGTTATTGTTTATAGGGAGGTGTATGTATTTTTTCCTCATGCTGCATCTTTTCCTTTATGACAAAAAAAGCCCAGGTTTTGAATTGATTCAGGGTTTAAAGCTTTCAACAAAGGCACAGCTGGCATTTCATAAAATTATTCTCTTAATGTGTGACATTTTATCTTGTTCCTTCTTAAAGTTTTCTGTCCTGTGTGATAGCTTAGGGCAGATGTGACTTTGTGGTATAACTTGCATTTAAAACTTGACAAGATTGCTGTCTGGTAATGACACCAGTTATTAAGCAAATAACACCACCTGGAAGTTGAACATCCATAGTACATTGTTGGGAGTACAGAATATCTTTCAGGATTTGGCAGTATTTGGAGAAGTGTAGAAAACTGAACTTAAAGATGCAAATGAGATTTTAGAAGCAGTTGCACAATAACATGGAAATCACCTTTATATTTGCCTTTTGTTTGTCAGATTCTGTTGAATTATAAGGTAGTATCAAACAGCTTTAATAGTGAGAGTTAATATATAGATATTCAGACAAATTTGGTGGTATATATGCATAAAATACTTTAAAAATTTGAACTTTACTTGTTAGCCTGGCAATGAAATTAGATAATTGATGACACAATGGATTAATGTAATATTGGATAGAGAATATGCTTAGTTGAGGTTTGGGGGTTTTTAAACAGCAGTTAGATTACTGATGAAATTATTATTGGAAGGAAGAGGGAATATATTTTATCATAGGCCATTTATTTTTGTGGGCCTTTTTGGCATTTCCGTCTTGTAACCTCTTCCTCTTGTGTGTTTTGCTTTGGTTTTTTACGTGTGCAGCTTTTAACCTCTGTCACTGACATGTACAGAAACCATAACATCAGCTTCAGCCCTTAAAAGAATTAAAAATATCTGTTAGGATTCATCTGTGGGATCAAAGGTAAAATTGTGTGGCTGAGCAATGTCAGGGACATTCTGAGTCTGATACCTGTGGGTTCAAAGCCAAAACTGGAAAACTCCATTAGTGTTACTGTATGAAACTGCATTTGATAAATGCCATACTTTAAAATAACTGATTTTTTTAACCTTTTCTAAATACAGTGAGCAGTAGGTTTCTACTGACTTAATCATATGTGTCTGTATATGTATATATGTACCCACACAGTCTGAAATATTCCAATAAATGAAATGTTGATGTTGGAACAGGTCCATTTGAGTTGGTAACATAACAAAAAGACAAAATGTGGATGGGAGCACTTTCCTTTTTTTGTGAACACTCCCTTGTATTGGAATCTATAGAAAACTAAAATGCATTTCTGTTATATAATTGACACTTCCAAGTGTGAAGACTTGAAGGAACTAGGGCTGAGTTTGTGTATTGCAGTTGAGCTAAGAGGAGCAGATGATGCACCTCTAGTACTGCTGTTCTTGCCAGAGGTAATTGGAAAGAAAAATATCACCTTAGAATTTGAGCAGGAATATGAAAGGTGATAAAAGATGCACATAAAGGATATAAAAATCTCTTTACTCTCAGGATTTTAACCTAATAACACACTTTTACATCTAAAAACTGCAGAACCTGAGAAAGCTGAACTAGGCTTCTTAAGGCTTTAATTTCCCATGTAGAACAAAATATGTAACTTTTAAAATAATGAATCCTTGAGACATCTTTGTGATTTTTGTTTTTCCTTTTTACTTTCCAACCAACCAGGAATGTGCTGAAACAGACAGTCTAGAAGGGTGCTAGAATACAAGGTAAGTGCTGTATCTTAAAAAAATTTAACTTTTTAAATAATTTTTTTTTAATAAAGCTGCTGTGCTATATTCTTAGTGAGCAGTGTATCCCTTTAAGTTGTGCTTAAGGTTTTATAATCCTGTTAAAATGGAAGGTTTTCCAGGAGATCTGTTCCTGTACAAACAGAAATTTTGTTATATGTAGTACTTGTATTACATAAACTTAAAAGCAAGTTATTGTGATTTTATGCTTTGGCCTTTGATATGAGTGGGTTTTAATCACCTCTTAAGATTATGATTTAACTACTCATGTGCTGATTAAACAATCTTTTCTCCTTTTAAAGGGCTGTCATGCTTGCAAGCCTTCATAGATGTTAGCTGTTTTCCAAATGTGAATAGTTTTGATATTAAAACTTTGGCCTGTAGAACATTTTGTTTACTTTTGTTTACTTAGTTTTTCTGCAGTGACTCAGGCTTGTACCAGCACAGCACCTCCAGAAGGACTCCAGACCCCGTGGGGTTTGGTTAAATCAATCCAGTTGTAGATGAGGAAAATTCTCTCTCAAAGGGAGTCACCAAGGGTGTTTGCTACTGCTGATAGTGCTGTTTCAGGAGGTGTTAGGAAGGGATGTCAAGCAGCTTAGTAAAACAAGGAAGTTGGGTTACATTGACTAACACATTCTCAGTTCTGGAACTGTGTGCTTCTGGAGTTTAGCTGGTCCCTAAATGGTGAAAATTCTGATCCTGCCCTTCCCTCCTCATCTTCAGTGTGGGAAAAAGAGGGTGGGGCAAGTTGCCTGATTTTCAGGATAACCAAGACTTAAAGCCTCTTGATAGTTTCCACTGAGGCCTCCTAGATGAACCAGAGCATTGGTTCCACCTCTACAGAAAAAGCAGACACTGCACACGACTGTCATGGCTAAGAGCTGCTGCAGAGACTGGAAGAACAAGATGTTCAGAACTGGATATACACAGAAGGGGGTATGTATCTGCAGCATTGATGTATTCCAACAAAGCCCAGAACTGTGTTAGGCAAAAAATCCCAACTAGAAACACTTAAAGGTAGAGGAGCTTCCCCTAACCTGAAGGCAAGGTGTGTTTAGGGCTGTGTGCAGGCTCCATGAAGAGCAGGTTTGATTAGACTTGGCAAACCAGTTCACTTTGTGTCCTCCTTTAGTAAATCTACAACTTTTGGTTCTTACTGTGAATAAATCTGCCGCTTTTTTAGCTGCATGTCCAAAAAAAGATGAACCACTGAAATTAAGACTATTTGCACTTGACAGCCATGAATGTTTCATGTTTGCTTCTTCAAATGAAGAAATGCTTCTTCTTTTTCCATGCTGTGCTGTATTCCTAGCATTGTTTTTAAACATTTTTAGCTCCTGAGGTTCAAGAGTCAGAATTGCCCAGTGTTAGTTACAGAATACAACTTTTTTTCAAACTTTCCTTCTGTGGCAAAGATTGATGTCTACCACAAAAATCTTCCATATCCTGAAACTCCAAAGCAAATGCACATTACAGAATTTATTGAAGTGTTCAGATTATTGTTATTAAATCCAGATGTTAATATGAAAGTTTTGCACTTGGGCAATAAACTGGATCTCTCTGATTGTTGACTCAGTAGAGAGTATTTTAAGATTTCATATTTGGTACTTGGCTTAAGCGTTAATTAAATGTTTGAGAAGGGGCTTTTACCTGGGCATGGTGCCAAAAGCAACAAAGTGAGAGAGAAGTGCTAGTTACACTCAATTTTGATCTTCACACCAACTAGTGGAACACGAATTAACAAAACGCAACATAAAAAGGAAACCCACTAGTTTTCTATCCTTCTAAGTGAATTTTTGACATAGGTAGTCCTAGTTACCTACCTGAGAAGGACATGCAGTTGTGTTCATGTTTCCACATTTTGTGTCTTAATACTGGAAGCCTGCTGGAAGGCTAGGGAACTGTTGCTGAAAACTTGTTTACAAATTCTAGAGACATTAAAATTAGAGTCTTAGTCATTCTTTAAATGTAAAAGAGGTAGCTCATAAAAATTCAGCAGAGAAACTCATTAAAATGAGTTCAAATTGTTAGTTTATTAAGTCCAGTTAATACTTAAAAATTGTTCTTACATCTCATGTAGAGGCAAATTTCTCAATATTTCCTGCACAAAAAAGCTAGAAGAGACACAGAATTCCAGCTACTGAAATTCTATTTCATTACATTGCTGCAATGCTTAATTTTGTTCCCCATATTTTTAAAATTGAAAATGTATAGCTTGGTAAAGTTGCAGTCCAGCAAAGCTTTAAGCATGTGTTTCTGACACTAAATGGGTTGCACAAAGTTGAACACACCCTTAAGGCTTTTCATGATTTAGAGCCACGTGTTAGTAAGGCTTTAGGAAGGCACTGGTGTGACACAGGCAGAGCACTGTGTGTGAGAATGTGGCTGTGGTGGCTGTGTCCTTACAGGTCCTACTGCTGGTCCTTACTGCACCAGTGCAGGTGCAGTTCTGTGTGCAGGTGCTGTCCTGCACTGGCAGGGGCTCGGTGTCAGCTGGGAGTTAGGAGTTTGTACTTGGCTGTTGTCTGGGAATGCCTGATGTCACCGTTCATCTCAGGCTGTGTTTTTAGAGTGCTGCTAAGTGTGCTACCAGTCCTTTTGTGCATTGTGCATTGGCTGACTTGGCACATTCCCTTGTACCTGAGTGGCTGGAAGTGTGAAAGCAAAGGAATGTTTGTGCTTTTATAACCTTGGTGCTCAAGCTGGTGAGGGTGTATTCTGAGAATGGAGCTTGCTGAATATACAGAGATGGCTGTACAGAAACTGTTCATTAAGGTTGGCCTGAATTACACCATTTGTATGTTATTTCAGGAGTTTTTGAATGGACTAATAAATCTCTCTGAACTATTTCTGAGTGTGTTTTTTCATTATATATCACTTGGTACACTATTTTTTTTTAGGATTTCATCTTTAAAAATAAAATTTTTAACATATTTTTCCATGGAAAGTACAACTAAGGTACCAAAAAAGAAAAGCCTTAATGTTTGGCTAATGTTTTTGTTAATGTTTTCCAGTATTCAGTTTGTACTCTTTGTACAGCTATACTCTTTATAAGTATACTTAGTATATTTGTAAGTTTTTGTTAAAGACTTGTAACCTGTATGAGTTAGGAATTTATAGAAACAACTAGAAACCTCACCGTTTTCCATGTAAGGTTTTCAAGACTAATTTCAATTGCAGTGTCTGGACTGCAGAAGGTTTCTAATACCCAGTTTATGAGGGTAGAGCTCACTTACGGTCTTTCTAGTAATTACTTAATTAAAGAAAAGTTACTGCTTTATTTTACAGTCTTTATTATTTCTGAATTTGTATGGGTTAATTACAGTAATGCTTCTTTGTGTTAATGTCTAGTAATATTGCAGCACTCAAATACAAAGTACCGAGCAAATACTGTCAGTTTTTGCAAAATATAAACTGTCTCTATGGTTATGGGAATTATAAGTCTTCCAGTGTGAATCAAGGCCTAAATAATTCTCTCTATATCTTTAGACAATTTTTACCAACTTTTTTTGCTTCTCTGAATAACTGAGTGTAATTTCTGATTTCTTCTGGAATCAGATCCTCTCTCCTCTGCCAGATGTTCCACCCTTCCTCTGCTCTGCCAGTTAAACCATTTGATGACTCTTTTACCAGGTCCTGCCTCAGAAGCCTGATTTTAAAAACTTGTCGAGCAAAATTGGTAAAAGAGAAACGTGGAATCTCTTGGAAAGGGTAAAATGCAGGTGGTGAGAATCTGTTCTGGCCCATAGTTCATCTTTGCTGTCCTGGGGAGGCTGTGGGCAGGAGCACAGGTGGGAGTGTGGAGCCAGCCCAGCCATGTGACATTGGGGACACTGGGACTGCTTCCCTTTGCTGCAGAGTAAACCACACTCACTGGAGACCCTTGGACACAGTTCTGCACCAGCTGTTCCTCAATACCTGGGGCAGCTGGGGCTGAAGGTGGTGCAGAAGAGAATTCCATAGTGTCTCCCATCTGCCTGTGGGTTCTTGCATAGGTAGTAGACTTTGGAAAGCCTAAGCCAAGCCTTGTGCTGGCTGGCTGAGGAACATGGTCAAGAAAAGGTTATCAAGGGAGGATGGTATACAGAGCATTTTTGATGGGTAAAACTGAGTTGAGGTGATTTAGTGATAGATGGAGGATAAAAAAAAAGTAGAGCATACAGGAATAGAAATCAGGAAAGTGGGTATTGAAGTGATCTGGGGAAAAAATAACTATTGTCAGACGCTAGAAAAAGAACAATGAAAATAAACCAAGAGGAAAAACTCCTTGGCTACAGTATTTATATCTGATACCAAGTTATATGTAATGAATATCTTGTTTTCATCACATAATCCGTATTTTCCAACAGAGTTTCTAATAAAGCTTTGTAGTATCTTTTTAAAATATTTTGAGTGCTGCTCAAACTACAAGAACTACAGAAAGTAAATGTGTTACTGCTGCTAAGTGCAGAAATTTGTAATCTACTGTAAACAATTTAATGTTGCCATCTATTTCTTACTTATTTTTAAACAAGCAGCTTTATATGGGATGAAATATTGGAACACAATAGTTTAACAGATAAGACTTCTTTGAAACTGCCTTAGGCAACATAAACTCTCCTGACCCAGAGTTTCTGCTCTATTAGTCTTTAGCTAATTTCAGTAGGGAAAATGGAATTCAAGTTCATTTTAGCTTTGGAGATCGTGAGAAATTGGTTCTTAAAGTACTGAGGGCATGGACTGTGGATTATAGCATTAAACTGTTTGGAACATCAGAGTTTTCAGGCACCATACTAATAACATACTTTTTCTGATTATTTTAGAATATGGGTGTTGATCTGGAGATTAGGCTTCATCAGTTACGATCTTGGATCTGTATTTATAAAGAAGCAATAAGTTATATTCCTTCCTGTGGTCTTACCCTGTTCCTTGTTAGAAGAAATGTGTTTGATTTGAAAAGTAAAAATTTGGCTTCTGTTAAGTGAAGAGTGTAATTTTGTCTTTATCAATTTACTTGTTATGCTGTTAGTCATAATACTATGTGTGTGGTATATCTTCGTGCTTAATTTCCAGTGTTTAGGAGTGTCAGGGCAGGGATTTTGTGGTTTGTTGTGGGATTTTTCTTCCTGGAAGTCTACTTAACTGTATGGAATGCAGCATTCTTTCAATCTGCATCCTTGTTGTTTCTGTTAAAAAAACCCTGACTTTAATTCTTAGGAATATGCTGTAAGGTGTAAATCTAGTAGAAGTGATAGAATTGCATTCAGATTGTGACCTTTTGTCATGCTGTATAAAAATGAGGCCATGTAACACAATGTGGGGTTAGAAGTAAGAAACAGGAAAGAATATTATAGGTGAACTCTTAAGCACTTGGTGTTAATCAGGTAGAGAATGTATGGTAAACAGCTGCTCTGCTGGAGATGTACCACAAGTTGATTTATATATTTTTTAAATCAAACATTAATGTGTCACCTTCTGAGTTTTCCTTTTGTCCGTTAGCAGATTAAATATTAAAAGTTTCATTTTCAGAAGTTGGGAGCAACAAGTTGACTGGTTTCCATGGGAGCTAATTCAGGTTACTGTTTGCATTGTTAATACCTCAAAGTAGCTGTGTTGGTCCAAGTCAATATGCAGCAAAAGGTTTGTGTGAGAGAGATTTTCTTAGCTTTCCTAAAGTTGGGTGTAGGGACTGGTTAATTGAGGACCTTCTGCACATGTCACTGAATTTCATCTCAGACATTATGATTCCAATTTTTGCAAGATCCCCTAAACTGAAGTTGCTCGCAATCTCTAATTACGCTTACATTATTTTGAATTAATGTCTAATTAGCATTTCGTTTCTTGCTGAATGTAAATAATATGTTAAATTCTGTCCAATAGAAGTTGATTGTATTTTTAAAAGACAAATTTAACCCCAAATATTACAATAATAAATTAATTACAATAATTAATAACCAAATTTCAGTAATAAAACTTTGTTCATCTTTGTAAAGTGTGTGGATATAAAAAGAAGCAAAGTATAGATTTTTCTAGAAATCTCATCTGCTAGAAATGATTGTGCAGTGTTCAGTCCCACTTCTGACAGGAGGTAGAAAGCAGCACGTTCAACGGGAGGCAGTCCTGCAGTTCCTTCCTCTTTGGTTTGAATCCTTGTGCTTTCCTTGCTTTGTTCAATTCAAGGGCTTGGTTTGCAGGCAGTAAAATAAACAGAGTAGCACCTGCAGCTTAGTCATAAATGGGAACCTCTCGCAGTATCCAAGCAAACAAATGAAATCATGGAGTCATCTAACCTTTCCTGAAATGCTTTAAGAACTTTACCAACATTCATTTTTAAGATGGACCGCTATTATGGCTATCAGAGGTCTCTGAACACATAGGGAAAGATTATGATCCATTACATTGATAAAAGTTATGAAGTATTGTCTGAGCTATCAAGTGCCTTTATTATACAAAAACAGCCATTTGGGTTTGGATTTTTTTCCTATGTTGGCAACTTCAATTACATAAAAAGATTCTTCAGGCTATACCTTATGTTTGCTGGCCGCAGAAAATCATGGAGCACATGGGACCTTACTAATTCCTTTCACAAAGTTCTGTCATAGGCCAGAAGAACTAAACTTGCTTTTGAGCAGGTTAATCTGAGTTGATGTCACAAATACTCAAACACTCCTGCAAAGCACTTCATATTAAAACTGAAATTAATACCTTTGGGATTTTTGCTAATTGGAATTCAAGTAAGTTGCTTTGGAAGTCATATGTCACAATGTTTCATTGGAAAAAAAATATTATTGAAATGTGTAGATATTTATGAGGATAAGAAACTAGGAGCATCATTTGTTTGCACACCACACTAATGCAGATAGCTGTTGTTTGGTTGGTTTCTTTGTTTCTTTGCCCTGCTAAATTTAGGTGTAAAACTGACCTTGTGTTGCTTTGTAAACTCAGCCTAAATGTATTTGTTGCCAGTGTTAATGTCAGCTTTTTAAATTAGAGTATAAAAGCAAATTTAGAATATTGACAATCAACATCATCTTCACAGACTGAAAAATAGGAATGCCATATTTAGATTTTTCTGACCATTTGCATACAACGTATTTCCACATACAGTAACATGTAAACAAGATACTACTTCATGTTTTGCCTATCTAGTTTTAAGTATTTTTGTGAAGCTCTTTATTTTAATAGAACTAGTGAGGATATGTGCTATGACAGCTTTGTATTTATTTAATCAAGTGGAACCAGCTGAACCACTTCACGTTGCCTTAAGAGGAGCATTGTTTATTAAGAATATCCACAGAAAATATGAGATTAAATCAAATTATGTCTGCTCATGTGGTGATTAAAAGTAAAAAGTTGCTGAGGACTGTGCCTGAAGTCCTTCACTTACAACAAGTTATGGGTCAATGTTTTCTACACTTCAGGTATTGTGGCCAGAATTCTGGTTGCTGCTGAGTGCTCAGGCAGCAGCTCTTAAGGAAGATGGATTTAATTGTAGATGAAATAAATCATTGTCTTCTCATGATTCAGAGTTTTCAGCACAAATCTTTATGAACTGTGCAAACACTCTGCAAACACTGCAAGTTAACACAGAATAGCTTCTGTTTATGAAGCCTTGTGTCAGTAGCAGGTGAATTGAAGGCTGCCCTGGGTTATCAGGGTGGATTAATGGATGTTTGCTTCCATACCTGTCTAATACAGCTCTCTAGAGATGAACATCTCTCGTGCAGGGTGGAATTGCAGTTCAGACTTCTCCTTAAAAGTGGAGGTTGTTGACTGGGTGGTACCTTTAAGAGGCAGCTAATATTAGACTTTACTTTTTCTTTGGTCCCTCAGTCCAATTTATTGGTTTTGGGGCACACTATAGAGTTTCTCAACTGTCTCTTAAAGGTAAATGACATAGTTGAACAGTTCTATATAATCAGTAGACAATTTAAACATCACTTCTGTCTGAAGGTATGGGTTCTGTTTCAGTGATGACTGTTGTGCATATTGAAACTTTGCTTGCTATATTTAAAATATTTGTAAAAAGTTTAGCATTTTGAATAAATTCTGTTATTATAATTTTAAAGCCCTTGAAATGTGAATACAGAAGATAGTTGTAATATTTACAATTACTTAAAACATTTGTACGAAACCTTAAGGTATTTAAACACTAAGCTTCACAGCATTGCTGTTAGGTAGATTTTTTCCAGTGAAGGTTTATGTGTAGCCCAGATTTCACAAACTCTTGTTTGAACAGGTTAGTTTGAGAAGGCAGTAATGTGAGAAAAGAATTCATAAATCATCTCTATGGCCCTGCACAGCGACAGGGTAGGCTTTAGTTTCCCCACACTTTAATGGAGCTGTGGGAGGCTGCCTTTATTCCTCACAGCCCCACACTGCAGGGTAATTCATTTGCACTTAGCAGGGCTCAGCTCCCATTACCAATTACTGTGATTTTTTTTTTTCCTGCCTGGAGGTAGCAGTGGAGGGAATGTATCATCAGGGATTCTCCTGACTCATCCCCAGCCTCTGTCCAGGTACAAGTAATTCTCTATACATAACTTTGTGGACGATGTGCATTTGCCACTGTAGCTTATTCATTTCTCATTTTTGGATCAGTCCAAAGACTTAAGATTTAAAGATTTCCTCTGAAGAATTAGTAAAGAGAATCTCAATGTAGCATTGTCATCAAAATATGCAGAAGTGTTAAATGAGTTTCTGGATATCTTTTGGTGTCCGTTCAGTGGTATTAATTTAGCTATAGCAGACAGTTACAAAATTTTAATCTCAGTTATTTAATAAAAGTGGATATTTTTCTGCACTATCCACCAGTCCAGGAGGACTCTCCTGGAAGAAACACATTATGTGCTCCTGGAAGAAACACATTATTCCAGGTACTGGAACAGTGAGAAGCATGACAAGACCTCAGTTTTGTCAGATACTTCTGCACACTGTTTTTAAAAGAAATGAATAGTAATAGCGAGTTTTCATAATGCATAATCCAAGGTGATTACTCATGGTTAGTCAGCTGCTGATATTTCTCATCTTTTTCTGCTTTTGTATAATTACCTTCATAAAAATAGCTGTATGATTTAAATCCTTATTGCCTTGTGTTTGACCACAAAACTTAATTAAGTAGCTTTATTGACACTGTGTTTTAACTGTGAGATTGCAGTTTCTCTTTCAATATGGTAATTAAATGTCACTTTTCATGTCAAAGTTCCCATGCTGCAGTAAGGTGGTGTTTGTAGGAAGGGTGTCAGCCCAGCAGAGGTGAGGCTGTGCCCATCCCATCAGGGCTCATACCCCCACAGCCCTTGCTGCGTTTCTGAGCTCCAGCAGCCGCTGGGGCTGGGCTGAGGAGCATCACCCTCTTTGGAGCACAGCCTCTCTTTGGTGTTGCTCCAGGAGCTGATGGAGATGGAGACTGCAGCCAAGCCATGATTGGTTTCTGTATTTCTCTTTACCCCTTGCTGATAGGCAGCACGCCCAGAGGAGCCATCCTTTAAACCCCTGCGTCTCTTCCTCTCCTTGGAGCGATGTTCTGTCCCCAGGGCTTCTCTCCGGGAAGTGACTCCTGGAGCTTCCAGTTCCCGGACTCTTCAGTGAGCTGAATGTTCCCAACTACTTTGTTTATGTTCAGGCCTGACGTGTGTTGATCCTTGGAAGAAAGGAGAGACGGAGCATTCCAAGGGTCTGACCACTGGACTGGACTAATTTGTAGCCTAGGAAGGAAGTTTGCTGTAGGCTTGTGTAGGCATAGGTAGGATCTGCTGCATTCTGGAAGCACAGTCCTTGCCCTTCTTCATGAGAAGGGAGGGGAATTGCCAAGTCGGTCTCAGATTGTGGCTTCTTACATTCTCTCAGGTCATTAGTGCCCACTGCTCAAATAGGAGGAATATTTAAAACTGTAACAGCCCCCAAAGTGCTCGATGGCCTCAGTGTCAGAAATCACTGTTCCCACTGCACAGATCACCAAGTCTTTCCAGGCACTGACAGGGAGACTAAAAAGCTTAATGCAATAGCCTGCCTTGGCAACTGTTAGTTAACCTGCTGGATCTCACATTTTTTAAAGATCTTTTTTAGTGTTTTCTGATACATTGAAGAAAAAGGTAAGAAAAACAAAACAAACCCAGCATTTTACATTTCTAGTATTCTCCCCACTAAAGATTCTGGTGTATTACAAATAGCTAGAGTTTTAAATTTTGCTGAGTTTTATAAATGGAGAAACTGAGTGCCCATGTTCACACCATGATTCTGTAAATCCTGGAGCTGATATTGCTAATATCTGATGATTGTTAATTCAATACTATACTGGGTACAGTGACCCAGGTTCCTTGCAGGTGTGAGTGAGGGAGCAGTGTTAATGTCAGCCAGTTGACTTGGCCAAAGCTTGAATGTATTGTCATTCTTGAACTGTTATTTTCCATCAGATTGCTAAAATAAAAGCTGGTTTACTACTGAAGTGTCATCCAGATTTCAGAGCTTGTGCCAAATAAAATACCAGTTCTGGTGTCTCAAGTAGCAGGGAAGTATAAGATGATAAGATTTTTCCAAGGAAATACATTTTGTCTTTTGAAGGTAAAATGTTTAAAAATAAAAGGAGCGTTTGTCTTCAGCAGTTAAGAAGATAGCAACCACCTACAATCTGTGAGAACACTTACATAAGGCTCATACATTGTACAGGAGTTCTGGTTTGCCAGTGCTGGAACACTGTTCCTATATACTTGTCAGGGAAATGTGAACCAAAGCCTCCTAGCAGTGCTGGTGCAGTTTCTATTTCCATAATGTATTCTAAAGACTAAGTAGGAAAATATTTTTTTCTAATTTTCACTCTACTATTAAACATTTTGCTGTTTCTATGTTAAAACAAACAAACAAACAAAAACCCCAAACCAGCTACCTGTAATCATTTAACACGATTGGAATAATTGAGTAATGTGATTTTTAGTTTCTGGAAGTAAGTTGGTATTATGCTTTCCAGCAGTTCATAAGCAGAAATGGACCAGAGTGATGGCTCACACAACTTTAATTTCAGGTGTCTTAGTTGCAAGGAAGGAAGTGGAAACCCCTTGAGTGACAACTGATTCTTGTCAGATCAGCCTGATATAAAAGGTGCTTTCTTGGATTATGTTAAGTAGAATATTGAAACTTTAGTAGAATGGATTTTTTAAAATTGTATTTTCCTGTACATGTTTCAACTGTTGAGTTTCAGTTATGTTATTAATATACTTTGTGTGTAGGTCTGTTTCAACTCAGGGGTTACACAGATAATAGTTACCATCTGTAAATACAGATGGAAAACCTGAAATAATTCTTCAGGATTGAGGACGCTTCAAACAAATGAGAAAGGGGAGGCAAATTGTTATCTTTAATATAAAATGTGAGAGTATCATGGGCTTTACGTTCTAAAGCAGAGGTTTTTCAGTTTTGCAGATGGTTGCTGGATAAAGTGTTATACAGGATTTGATTTTAAACAAGGTGTTTTCTCCTACTCATTTTCCTGTTTGGATTGTTAATGTACAAACAATTGGTTATATTAGAAACATCAGAATGAAATGGCTTTTGAAGACTGAAAATAGATGGGAGATTCTGCATATCTTTAGTTGAGTTTTATGTGAAGTAAGTGCTGCTGGTTGTAGCCTGCACCTGATGCTAAAGCAGCTGTATTCATCTGGAGCTGTTCAAATGAGTGTGCTAGAAAATGGTAATGGTTTATTATCGTATATGCAGCAGTGTGAAAATACACTTACAGAGATGTTTACAGATGGGTTTTGTCTTCATTTATTTCTTTTTTGTTTGTTTGTAAAGATATTTATAAAAGTTATTTTTAAGTTCCTAAATTACTTTTTTCAATCTATAAGGAAAACCTTATGCCAAAGGTAAACTATTAATTTCATGGAGGCCAAGTTCAGGAGTTGTCTTCAGAAAGTTTAACAGCTGAATGAATTCTTTATTAGATTATAATAAACCAAGATCTAAGAATCAAATTAATTGTTTATATTTTATTATTGCAAGTCATCTTTATAATATTTTTTAGAAGTTCTGTTTGTTGATTCAGTAAGGAGCTGTAAGAATCCTAGTGTATCTATGCCAGATGTTCATGATGTAGGTCACTGATTTTTTTTCCCCCTACAAAAAAACCCTGGAAATGCTGGGTGGAGATGTGTGTTTTCCTTTTTGGGGAAGGTTAAGAGAATTTGTTGTTCTTAGCTCAGAAATATTTCTGTAGTCTGATACAGTAGCAGTTCATAAGTAATAACGAAAAGAAATGAGAGCAAAATGTGATACAAGATATGAGTAAAGAATTTGAGGAATTTAGACTTTTTGGGAATTCTAGAGTGTCTTTTGTTCAAAGATTATGTAGCAGCATAGCAATAGGGTTGTTGTAGAGTTAAAGAATCATTTGAGAACATACCTATCTAAAAGATTTAGGAAAAAGGAAGTGCAGTATGTGGGACTTCACTGTGAACTGGAAAGTTTAAAATTAGGGTTAGAGTTCTGGAGAACTTTGGATTCAGTTCAGAGGTTTCCTAGTGATGATGTTCATGTACTGTATGAAACCACAGTGAAAATAGGGTCCTGAGAGTCATGATCAGCAGGAGAAGAAATTCTGTGTGAAGCAGGTGGGCAGAGCACTCATGCTGAGGTTACCCAGAGGTGGTGAAATCACCTGCTTTGGAGATTTTCAGAAGCTGACGGGACAAGACAAGTTCCTGAGAGCTGGTAATCCCATGAGATGGGGGGATAGACTAGACGACCTCCAGAAGGTCCCTTCCAACCTGATCTATTAATGTTCAAACCACAGATCAAGCACATGCTGTGTGGGTAGTCAGACTTGTTTTGAGTTGTGCTGCTGTGCTGCAATCAACATAATTTAATTGCATGCTGGGCTCTCAGTTGGATCTGGACAATAAACCCACATTTCTGTACGTTCCTGAAACAAAAATTAAGGGATGGACATGTTACCAATGCTGCAGTGCATTGTAGATGTGGTGAAAGTCAAGCTAGTTTCATTCAAAGCATGATGTTTACTTATCTGTCATGGGGAAAAAAATTAGTCAAAGCAAATCTGCAGCATAACAAATGCTGAGCCTTAGTACAAGAAGGTGTTTCTGTTAATTTCATCTGGTTTAAAAGCATGAATACAGCTCACGTGGCTTAATCTCTTTGAAAAGTGACTCCAAGGCAACTCATAACTAGTAAATTGTGGATAAAATTCTGTGAATATGAACAGATAAGCAGCTAAATTTTTAGTTAAATTCTGCTCTGAAGAGACCTGCTTGGTTAATAATGTACTTAATTTGTATGAGTGAGTGGGAGTTTGAGGAGAGTGTAATGTCAGGAAATCGAGTGAGAGCTGAGTAAATTATGCTTCTAGAAGCTAAGAACAAAGAAGAAAAATCTTGCATAACAGTAAGTTAATGTGTCTTCATTTAATGTGAGAGCTCCAGTTGGTAACTAGGGAAAATAATGAAAAATATGCACTTAACCATGATAATTGTTCTGTTTAGGTGTATATCAAGCAGTACTTGCTTACATTTCTTATTTTTCAATTCACACTTTCAGAACATGATTCTCTACTCTTTTGTAGTGTAGGACATTCTTTGGTGGTCATGATAATCTTTTGTCATCTTGGTTTTTTAAATATCATGTTAACACTTGAAATATTTTGGTATTGATCATTGAAACATATATTGCATTTTCAAAATTCTGAATACACGCTCCAACACATGTGGTGTTTATATTCAGAATATTTGAAGTTTAAGGCTGAGTATGGCAAGCAGTTGTGTTTCTTAAGAAAAATAATTTAAAATTAACAAAAAATCTCACAATAATAAGATATTTCTTCATGTTTGTGGATCTTTCTGAGTTGTTAATATTTCATATCATTCAAGTTTCCAAGAGATAGGACTTCATTGACGTCCATATTCTTTTACTGAAATTTTAATGACTTGATAGTTTTGTCAGGTATAAAAAGCCTGTACCAGTAATTCATACTTCTGTCTCTCCTTACTGTAGATGAAGTATTACACTAATGATAGAAAGGAAGGATAGAGTAAATTGGGACTTTTCTTCTACTATTCAATAAGTAGCTAGTGTGCAGTAAAATTAATTTTAAAATGTTCATGGCCAAAAGCCTTACTGGGAAGAATGAGGATTAACTAGCTCTGATATACTCCTTTGGTGGTGTGAAATCCTCTGTAAATACTGACGTTGGTTTGAGATCTGAAGGAGAGTTGTGCAGAGCTTGAAAATATTAAAAGCCATTTGTATGTTAGCACACTATATTAATTCAGCATTCTCTAATAGAAGCTATTGGGAAAAGGGAATGTGCTGATAGGCGGGTGGGGACACAGGGTGGGGCACAGGAGCTTCTGGACATCCATGGTGAGGGTTAAAACTGGGTGATGTTTCTGTTGGTGTGAGCAGAGAAACTGTCCTGCTTTCTGTTAAATGGCCTCTGAATCCATTCCCTGACTATATTTTTGCCAACCCCGTAATATTTGTGCGAAATGAGTAGGTAATGTCCATAATTCTGAAGCTGAATTTTGCGTGCGAAGGAACTGCCAAAGCCCAGCTGTGAAGGCAGAGCAGTGTCTGAAGCGTTTGTCGGTGTTGCCGGAGCAGACAGTGACCAGAGCCGCGTTGTTTCCGCAGAGTGCCGAGGCGTGCCCAGGATGGAGCCCGCGGGGCCGGCGGACGGCGAGGACGAGCCCGGGCCCCCGGCGCGGCTGGCGCCCAGCCCGCACAGCGAGGCCGTGGCGCACGAGCTGCGGGGGCTGTCCCTGCAGCCCAGCCCCTGCCTGCCGCCCCTCACCGAGCGCAAGAATGGTGAGTGACGGAGTGCCTGAGTGCCCGGGGACGCGGAACCGCGGGAGGGACCGGGCGGGGACCGCCAGGGACTCTCCTCGCCCGCTCCTACCTCGTCCAGGTGCTGCGGGATGTTGGGAAGTCGGTCCCGGGAGCTTCACTCGCCAGGGCAGCTCTTGGAGCAGCAGCAGGCAGGCTGGAACCTAGAATGGAGTTGAGGAGATTTTTAAGTTTTAGTTTAAAAACTGTAGCTGGTGTATGCAACAAGTATTGATGAACTATTTTTTTTGAGAGTTGTATTATTATCAGACAAAAAGGGATAATTTTCAATAATGGAGTTTTTTTTTGCATAAATAATACATAAGTCATGTTTTGCATTCTATCCTACAAATTTTAATTCAATATTCGAATACTTCTGAAAAGGTGTTTTTTCTTAGTTTCCTGTAAAACTCAAATGGATGAGGTAGGTATCTACCTGTCCTGTCAAACCTCCAGAGCAGCCAAACTATTCCTCATCTGTAAGTTCAGATTTAGTAATTTTGGTTAATTTGGCTAGAAACAATTTTTTGTAGAAATGATGAAAGGCAGAAGCAAATTTGTGAAAGTGAATTTTGAACTTGATGGATTCACATTCAAAGTAGTTTTAATAATTTAGTATTTTTACTTTTTACCAAAAATTGGATATTTGCAAGAGTATTTTAGCATGTAACTACTTTATAAAGTCTATAAGCGTAAGAAATTGCAGTTCACAGAAATACAGTGGCACTTAAAAAAATCCTGAAATGTTTAAGGGTATTTTTTTGGTAGGATATTTTTATGCAGGAAGCATTATGCTTACTGTGAGCTCTGGTAGTGATCCTTTAAACCTTTTGTTTACTTGAATGAGTCTTTTGGCAGTAGTCCAGTAGGAGACTGAACTGTTCTAGTGTTGTTCTGCAGTGTTGTTAAGCTGACTTGCACAAGTTAGTACAGAAACTGTGTTTCCAGCTTTTCCAATGTCACTGCAAGGGTAGGAGGCTTCTGCTCTGGTTTGGTTTTGTTTACCATGGAGGTAATCACAGCATTCCTGGGTGAGCCAGCAGTCACTGGAGCTGTTACTACCTTCTCCTTTTTCACATTTTCCTCCTCTACCCTGCCCTCTGCCCCAGAGATCCCAGTCACAGAGCAAAGCAGGAGTAAGAGTTCAGGTGGGCAGAGCTCGGTGGGTTTGCTGCAAATTCTCATGGTTAGCTTAAGCTCCAGTAGAATTATTGTCCCTTGAGTTTACAAAGGAACATTTATATGCTGTGCCAACTCTGTCAAAGAGGTTTTAACTTCCAGCAGAGGATCAATAACAGAACAATTGGAGTGCATTAGGAGCTTAAGATTTTCTAGTCACTTATTACATGCAGGTATTTACTCCCCGAACACTACAAATGGATAATTTTGGGAGGTAGATGTTATATGTCAGTTTCTTGGACTGTCATAATTTTAAGGTTCTCCTATTTAATTTGAGCTGTTTTCAAGTTCATGGCTATGGGCAATACTGTATTGCTAATGCAACTAATTTCAGGTTGTCATTAGTCTGCATCTTTCTGGATAATGAGGCAGTACATTCAGTGCATTGATCATGTGAGTATGTGCCCTGTGTATTGCAGTGGTTTACCATGCCTGCTCCCTGGAGGCAACTCTTGCTCCACTTGCTAAAAAGCAGCAAAAGTTATTATTTCATTGGTTCTGCTCTTCACACTTGTCACCTCCTGAGTGATGACGGGGATGTATCTGTGATCCTGGCAGTCTCATGACAGCCATGGGTGTACAGTCCCTCTCATGAGCAGTGAGCCTGCTCACATACATGGAGTTTGGGAAAAGGCTCTGTGTTTGCATCCCTGCCTGAAGAAGGCCAGGTTGGGTCCAGTATGTGCTTTTTAGGCAAGATGCTGTGTCCTTAGGAAGGACAACTTGGGGAAAAGTGACATGGATGAGGCTCTTTGGAAGCAGGAGGGAGAAGACTGATGCCTGGGTGTTGAGTTGGGCTGCGCTGGAGGAAGGCTGACAAGAGCAGCAGCAGCGTGGCACGGCCCAAGTACCAGTCAGAACAATATGCTGCCTACACACTGTACCACAGTTTCATGAGCTTCTGTCTGAGAGCCAGAAGGTGGCAAGGGAGGGAAGGATAGGCTGTCTGCTGCTGACAGCAGGAGGGTGGATGGGAATGGTGCTGCCTGCAGCTTTCCAACCTGCTGTTTCAGAGCCAAATGATGGGAAGGGATTGCACATGTAGATGCCATCAAAAAAAGGAAGCAATGCATGACCAGAGCTTTTTGCATGCTGAATTAATACTTTTCCAGAGCTGGTGAGCATGCCGCTTTGGCTGGAAGAGGGAGCTGTGAAGGGCTGGGTGTCAGGAGCCATGCAATCATTATTTCCAGGTACACATAAAATACCAAGCTCCAAGCTTGTGTATTACAGCAGCCTCTCTTGGCTCTGCAGTGGCTTCCTTGACTATCTCCTTGTGCCAAACTCTTCTTGTGACGGTGGCTACTAGTTTCTAATAAAGAGTCACATTTCTGAAAAAGAGACATGCAAGTTGCTCTTCCGCAGTTGTCGTGCACAGGTGGGAGCCTGGTTATATTCTTGTAAAATGAGTGGATAAGTGGCTGCACCTGTCCAGGCCATGGAGTGCCCTTTGGCTCTGCATTTTGGCTATAAATCCTGTCAGAAGGAGTGTGCCCGTTCCCTGCCCTTTGTGTGGTGCGGAGAAGCAGTTCTGTTCCAGGCAGTGGGAGCTGTGAGGTGTCTGCTCCTCCAAATTCACAGCCAGCATAGGAATGGAATTGCTTCTGCTTCTCTTTGGGGCTGGAGGAGGAGAGAGAAGGTGGTGCTGTGCCTCCCATGGCTGGCAGCAACTGTTCTCCAGCAGAATTGGGCTAATTGAGAAAAGAACCAAGAGTCTTGAATATTTTGTAGGAAAAAAGCCTTGGGACAGTAAACATCTTAAAGTAAAAGTAAGACTGGTAAAATCTCAGTTAGGAGAAAGCAGTGACCCTGGCTCTGTAAGAATAGGAACACTCAGGAGCAGAGACCCCGAGGCACCGAAGGTCAGGTGAGAATTGCAGCTTCCTGCGGGGTTGGAGAGCTTGTGGGGTACTGTGGGGAATTCAGGGGAAGGTGGAACACACACACACAAAACCCAACACAAACCCAAACATAAACAGATACTCCAAATGGTGTATATTGAGTCCTCCTAAGGGACCAGTCAAGTCAGCTGGGAGACACAGTTCTTAAAATAACTCAATGAAATCCACATCCCACTTAACCTAATGGTATTCCTTAAATAAATTTGATGATCCAAGGGATTTTTTTCTGGCATCTAAGAGTTGTGGTATATTAGTTTGCCTGTTATCTCTTATCTTCCACTCCCTCAGTATGTAGCACTGGTAACATGCATTCTTGGCATAGTTTTATGGCTTCTGAACAAATTCTCAGTCCTCTGTGCAATTAATAGATTCGAACTGCAATTTTGATATTAGGGAATCGGGTGAGATTTGGGACATTCTTCTTGCATCTCTGTGTGACAGGTTTTTCTCCATTCCTCTAAGATCAGTGATTAGGTGTGTTTTTTCCTCTTGTAATGCTATCTAGGTAGGTCACTGTGCTTAGAATTTTTCTTGAGAGAGCTGGGAGAAGAGACACAGCGTAGAAAAGATGGCTAATGGAAAGACTAGAGAATAACAAATGGAAAACTTATTTGTGATTTTAAGTAATAGCTTGGCAGGGAATATAATTGAAAAATCATCTTCAGTTCAGCAGTTTCATAATCACTAAGCTGAAAGCAGTGAGATCTGGAAAACAGCATGCAGATATTCTGATTAACAGCATCACTACCAACAATAACATTAACAAACCAAACATAAAAATCCACCACAAACCAGACCTCAAAGGAAGTGTATCCTGAAAGGCCAATCTAGATAAAGAAGAGCACAATTTCTGTAAGCTTACAGTAGAAATGTGTGTGTGTATTTATAGTGTAGTCATAATTAATGTGTGTGTGTACCCTGGTGGTCCAGAGAGGCTGTGCAATCTCCACCCATGGAAATACTAAAAATCACACTGGTCACTCTCCTGGGCAAGCCTGTTCCAGCTGACCCTGCTCCAGCAGGACGCGGGCCAGGGGATCTCAAGAGGCTGCTGCCAGCCTCAGTGATTCTGGGGTTTGTCTTTCCATTAAGGTTTTAATAGCCCATGGAACATCCACTGCAAATATTCTATTAAATAATCTTTGCTAAGAACACGCAGCATATTGTAATTAATATATATTTGTCTTTATGTGCTTTGGTTTTTTTGGTAGTGCTCTGTTTTTTGGGGGAGCTTGTTTTTGGGGTTTTGTTTGGTTTTTTAACATGTCCATAGAAAAAGCCAGAAGTCCCTTGGTCTCCCTGTAAATATTTGAATGTCATCCTATCTGTTCCAAGAGGAGAGCGCAAACTGAGTAGGTACTGATTTCCCAGTAAGTCTGTCTTTGTCATTGGTACTGCCAGTTCCCACAATCCTAGCATTCCCAGGCCATCAGTCAGTGTCTACAAGGAACAATTTTCAAATATTAAAGCATGTGAAAAGACACACAAGCCAAAACTCAGAAATCTCTAGGGACTGTGACCTCTTAAATGGAATATATTCTGACATTTTCACAGGCTACATGAAAGAATTCCAGCAGGGTCATTCCATTTGGTAAACTTCTAAACAAACATTCCATCATTTTAGTTTGATTTATAGATATTATTTTTTTTAATTATCTGCTTATTGTGAAGAGATTAACACAGGAGACATGACCTGTGACTGACTCAATTCAAGGCATCTGGTATATGTGAAATCCTGTTTGAGGGCCTGGCGTTTGAGTGATTACAGGAGATACAGAAAGCATGTTTTCCTTTAAAGAGATCACTTGATCCAACTGTTTTATTCTGACCTTTTTTCCTGAAATTCCTTGTGCATAACTAAATGCATCGCTAGAAAAGAATGTTGAGTTAATTTTAAATTCCGTTGTATAATTGTTTTAATTTGTTAGAACTAAGTCCTAGCTGCACATGTTGTCGTTGAAGTGTCAGTTTGTGACAGAGCCACTACAAGAAGGTAAGAAGGAGCAAACAGAACTGGTAATTGGTGTGCAGCACTTATTACAGGCAACTTTTGCAAATTAGAGGTAGCACAGTGGATGACTAAATATTGTCCTCTACAGGATATATATATGCACAGTTAAATGTAGATCTGTGTAGTTAAACATATACAAAAATGCTCATTTTTATGTACTCTATATACACATTTTAAAATATTTATTTATTTAGATATGTATATGGGTAAGACCAAATGGAAGGTGGTTTTCCTTTAAGCAGTGAACACTGCCAACATATGTCCTCCCTTAAAAGGAATTTGTGTGGGTTTTAGTGGGAGTAGAAGAACATGCAGACTTATAAATTTGACATCACTGAAGTGTTGGGTATTTTTCTGGGAAGGGTGACTGAAGTAGATGGTAACCATTATTTGTGTTGTTTGGGTCTTTATTGCCGCAATAGTGGAAAATATAGGCAGAACAGAGCTCCCCCAAAACAATTCCCCTTAATTAATAATTGGAAGTAATGTTCTTGATGTTTATAGAAGTAATAGAATAAATTATAATAGGGGTTATGTAAACTGATGCTTTAGTTTGTGTAGTCAGAGCACTATTTTCCTGTGTGAAGAAATTATTACACCATGATCAAAAACTAGATTATCCTAACACAATATAAAGCACCAAGATATTCATCAAGGTTTATGTTAAGCCAAGGTGAAATAGATATTTGAGTAATTAGGCTTTTTTCCCACTTGAAAATGTTATTATGGTAGTGAAAGAGTTTAAACACCCAAGGGCATTTGGTTTGGTTTTGTTTTTCTTTTTGATGGAATTGCAAAGGAATGAGTTCCATATGATGTGAAGAGTTGGAATGTACTGTTAAAGCAATTGTTGCTTAGTTACTTGGTGTTTAATAAGGTTGTGAAGCAGCTCCCAGTCAGTGATGTCACTCAGCACATCACTGATGCTTCACCCAGATAAGGGTTTGTTGTGAGGGGCAGACAGGCAGGCACTGGGGAGGTACCATGGGGCTGCAGTGCTTCCTCCTGCACTTTGGAATTTTAGTTTATATCCACTAGACACTTCCACCTTTTAAATAACACTTTTGCTTTAGGCTGAAGGTTGGCAGAACACTTGGAAGTTTGTGCTGCAGAAGAATGGAAGGAACAAGGGCTGATGACCTTAGATGTAAAGGAAATGTTTGTGAAAAACTTGTGCAATACATTGCTCTTAAATGAGATTCTGGCTTGTGAAACTGACAGAAATGTTCCATTCTGAGGCCTTTTTTCTTCATTTCACCCACTCTTATGCAGTATATTCAACTGTAATTGAAATTCAAATGAGAGGTACTTCTGCCCTCTGAAAATAATGCAAATTCTAACATTTCATTTTCACTGAAACCAAGAGCTTGTTGTGTGTCTTGTACTTCAGCTTCTGGTTTGGATACACTGATGCAGTTTGCAATGGAGTTCAAACGTGTAACTAAAAAATACAACATGCAGGACTCAAGATTTTCTTTCAGCTGAAAAAGATACTTTGGTTTTGTTGTTTGATAGAAACCAGTGTCTCGGCCACAAGTTTTGTTTCTAGGTCATTATAGGTTTCTCTGTGATTCTCAGTTTCATTTTGCTATTTGTAATGTTAAAAACAGCTCATTTGAAACAGGTACATGCTCAAATTGCAGAGGTTTTATGTCTAATGTTTCGTTTGGAAATGAGTAGCTCTCTCTATTACTAAACATTCTCTATTTAAATAGTCAGCTGCAGAAAGAGAAGATGAAAAAATTGCAATTTGAAAAAGTTTTCTGCCTGTTTTTAACAATGCCATCAATTTCAAATGACAATCCAAATTCCTGCTCACTTTTAGACACTGAACACAAAATCATTTCAAACTGAGTGGAGTTGTAAGATCCCAAGCTTTTTCTGTCCCTGATTTATATTGTGTAATTCATGGGTTGTTCTATTAACTGTATTACTGCTAAAATAAAAAGCAGTCAAAGAACAAACAAGTTGCTATTGTTTCGCTAATACTTACACTAGAGGATTTTTTGGGTGATTTGAATGGGAAGGTGTTAAGTTCCCACCTGTAAAGGCACAATTTCTTTTCAGAGAAATGTGGAATTAGGGTCCTTTAAAACCAACAACAAAGTAACTGAAATACAAAGCAGTTTTTACCTGTCAAAACAATCTTCAAGGCAGATCCTGTCCAAACATAGGCAGTGTGATCAATGTATCAGTGTGGTGGTAGTGGTTCATGACAGAAATTCTGCTATTTCATGAGAGCTTAAAAAATTACCATCAGATTTGAAAGTGCGTGAGGAAATCTGAGGAGTCCTTGTGGTGCTTTAGCAGTCACAGGTAAGAACACATGTTAACCATTCTAGAGGAGTTACAAATTTCATTTGGCAGGGAAGAAGGAGTCCTTAAATGGCAGGTGGGTGAGCACTGGGGGTAACAGGCAGCACTCTGCCTTGGTTCACAGGGGACCTGCTCCTGGGACCTTTGAACACCTGGGTGTTGGTAGTGAGCAGGTGAATTTGGCTGGAATGTGCTACCAGTGTTTCTGTTCCTTCTAGTACAGCTCTTAGGAATGTTGACAAAGTCCATCTTAAGACATGCACTTTTCCCATGTTGCAGTGCTGTGGAACTGGGAATTGTGAGACGCCTCCAGGTGCCTGTGAAGCTGTCCCAGGGTTTTAGACTTTTCCAACAGACATGTTGAGGTGATGGTTAGGTTTTTTTTTTGAAGCCTTATCACTAAAAATTTAAGAACTGTATTGTTGCACACTCAAATAGCCAGTAAAACCAGTTATCAATTGAGCTTGGATTAAGGTATATTCAAGACTGCTGGGAAAACAAAAGGTTGTTGGAATAGGAATATTTTTTCATTATGTGGGAGATAAATGTTATTCTTCATGCCGGGATTTAAGAGAAACTTATCCCTGAGCGGAATATGCAGATATTCTCCCTAATCACAGTATAACTGAATCTGGAGCAGAACTATTTCCTTCTTCAAATGCATCTTTTCTTTGTCTTCATTTGTTATGTCTGCCCTCACCCAACTATTCCATACTGTATAGCATTTATTAGCAACGGCAGTATTTGGTTACATGAAAAATACACAGCATCATTTTGACCTTTCATCTCTCCTAGTCTGTGCAAGAATTTCCTCATTCTTATTTTTCATAAATTCTGTAATTCCTGCTTTTCACACTAAAGATTTTGCATGTTACTGTTGAAATTTTGATCAGACTTCTTAAAGGTCTTCTAAAATTTTCATCTCTATGTTAAGCTTGTATTGAGCTAAGAGGTGAAATTGAAACAAAATATGAAGCATAACTTCAAGTAGCTGAAGCATAAGCACATTGATCTGCTGTGGGGTGGCTACCCTTGGAAAGGGGGAGGAGTGGATAGCACCAACTCCTGGCTAAGCTAATCTTTCTGAACAAGAGAAATGCTCCTGAAGGCTTGAACTGCTCCCACCCAGCTGCTGTTACTGTGGTCAGTTTTCACCTGAGCACTGGGCACTCTCAGTTTATATAAAGCACTATAAAGGGATAGGAATGGATAGAATTTCCTTCAGAATATGGTGTTTGAAGAAAAATGTCTTCCTCTGGCTTCTTTAATTACACACTTCCTCATTAGGGCATGGAATTTTTTAAATTTTCAAAATACTTTTTTCTGAATCATTGGGAAATCAGTTCAGTGTGTGAAGTGCACTGTACCCTTTTCATAAAACAATTTGTGCTGTTATATATCGTTACACTGCTAGAATATAATTCATCAATCCAAACAATTAACTTCTCTCTTGGTACAAGAAAAATGTGGAGTTATAATCTATTATATCAGTAAGTGTGTAATTTTCTGTTTATTGACTATGTCAGAGTTTAATGTAAGTTTAAGTTTAAGCAGTATGTGTTTGTATTCTGCTTGTCTGTTTTTATTTTCTGAATGTGTGGTGTTTCTCAACAGTAGTTTTGTTTCTTAGGCACAGTAAGTGTTCAGCTGCAGGCAGTGAGGAAGTTAATTTGATTTATGAAGGAGCTTTTCCACAGTATTTTTTCCTTGTGTTCAGTAAAAATCACTGCAAAAGCAAATATATTGGAATAGTCTGTAACTTGTATTTAAGCAGAACATAATTTAAGCTGATAATTTTTATACAAATGATGTGCAGACAACTGATTTTTAGGCTGGGAGAATGGCCTCAAATCATTCATGCTGCAAAGAGTTTTTTGCCTGTATTGTCAGCTCCTTACATGTCAAGAGGTTGCTAAAGCCTGGTGCGCTCACTCCTCCTTGGAGTCTGCAGTTCTGAGCAGATCTAGGTCTCCTTCTCCCAGCAGCAGGCAAACAGGGAGAGGCTTCCAAATCCTGCTGGCTGGGCCAGGCAGCTTCACACCCCGTGGTGTCACTTGCCATGGGAGTGCACTGTCAAGGTGAAGAATCAGTGCTCAGTGACTGTCTTGTAGAAAGATCCAAAGAGGAAAAGATGGGGTTTTTTTCCTAGTTTCCACTTCTAAAAATTCTGTATCTCAATGTATATAGGTATTTTCAAATCTGATTCTATGGAAGTGAAATATTTTATCTGAATGGAGATGTCCTTTATAATTTAAGGTTGAAGGATTTAAAATACAAAGTAGAGGCATGGAAAATGTGTGCAATGATAGCATTTTTAAGCCAAAGGGAAGGGAAAATACACCTGCCATGTAGAGACTTTAACATTATGTATAGTTTCTTTTCTCTAAGTGCAGGAAATTAAATGCAGACTCTTCTGCTGTTCCCTTATGGCCAATGCCAGGTAATTAGAGGGGATCCATTTCCCTGAAATCTTCCAGGTTGACACTGAAGTTGATGACTCATGTAAGATAAATGGGATATGCTGCAGAGAATGGCAGATCAGAAGCTGTGGGAGGAAATACTCCTGAAACTGTTGGGAATAATGAGATGTGTAACTAATGCAGAAAGGAAAATAATAAAATACTCAGGGCTTAGATTTTTTACAACGAGGAACAGGGGCTCTCCTACTGCAGGGAAAGGCATGGAAATAATCACTGGTTTTCACAGTTACCTCTGCTCAGTAAATGTCACTGGAACCAGTCCTGGGGTTGATGGGTGGGAAGGTTCCTTAACATAACTATAATTTTTTCAAATGCCGCTGTGCAACTTTGTTTACTGGTGAAACTTAATGAGTAATGAATGTGCCGGTCAGGCAAAGATGAAATATTTCTGCTGCCTGCAGCAGTGTTCCGAGGAGTGGGGGCAGGGAAAAGGAAGGGGGGAAAGGGAGAGAGACCTCAGCAGTAGTTTGTCTTAGGTATCAGCGAATGCTCTCCAGCAACTGCTGGATTTATTTTTAACCGCTTGACTCATTCTTTGTCAGATGATTGACCACCGAGCTGCACATTGAACACCAATGTGCAGAGGAAGCGAGCGTAACTACAGGCAGAGGAGGAGTGTCTGTCTGGGAAGAGAGGCGGGGTTTGGGAGTTGTGCTTCACATGCTCGGTGCCCGTGGTGAGAGCGGGCTGCGGGCTCGGAGCGGGCACAGCGAACCCAGCCGGGCCGGGCCGGGCTGAGCCGAGCCGAGCCGAGCCGAACCGAACCGAACCGAACCGAACCGAACCGAACCGGGGTGGGCCGGGCTGAGCCGAGCCGAGCCGAGCCTAGCGGGGCCGGGCTGAGCCGAGCCGAGCAGAGCCGTCGGGGCAGCGCCATGGGCGGCGCGGCGGCGCCCGGGCTGCTGCCGTAGGAGTCCGCGGCGGGCCCCGTGCGGACCGCGCTGCGCCGCTGCCCACTGCGGCCTGCGTTTTTTTCGGTGCTGGATGTTGCCATTCTAAAGGATTCCCACCATGATCGATAGCTCCAAGAAACAGCAGCAGGGCTTTTCCGAGATCTTACCTGCAGGAGATCTTAAGCCACTGAAGGAGAAGGAATGCCTTGAGGTGAACAGCCAGAAAAGTCTCAAGGAAGGTCAGTCACTTGCTGCTTGGGGGACAGAGAATGCAGAAGTCCTGGGCACATTCGGTTCACCAGCATGCCTGATGTAATGCTGTAGGTCAGAAAGAGTTTTTGTACATTAAATGAGGTATTGGTTTCCCTCTGGAAAAAAAAACAACAACTCTAAAAGCTGAATTTAAATTTTTCCTGAGACTAGTAAAGTAATGATGATGATAGCTTGATAGGAATTGTAGTATGAAGAAAAATGAGCAATCAAGTAGTCTTTTCAGGGTATCATTTAGTGCTGAATTAATGAAGGACTCTGAAATTGTCCTGTAAATATTGCACAAAGTGTTTCAGAATGTCTCTATTGAAGTAAATATAATGAAATAAACACCATTAAATATGGCATGTCAAAATAAAACCCCACACACCTTTAGTGTTAGACATATTGCTACCTCATTTTCAACAGTGCTTTTCTCAGCTCTTTTCTTTCTTTGCAATTCTGTTCTCCCCTCATACGTTAAATTAGATTTGATTCTGGTTTTGAGAAGCGTGCTTTTCAAACCACATTATGTCTTCTTAAATGATTGGATTTCAACTGGGCATTAAATTGATAAAATGCACAGGCATTAGTTTCTAAAATAGCAGTAGTCTGAGGATATTTGGAACATCATTTAAAGCTGACAAACAGAACTAGACGAGATTCATTTAAAGCAATCTTTGTTAGACTGAGGCAGTAATGCTGCTGAGACAGGGAAATTGTCTTACTCCTGCGGGCAGAATTCTTCCCGCTGGCCTGCGTGAAGGAGGAGAAGGAAGAGACCTCTGGAGGTCGGCTGCCAGCCCTGCCCTGAGCCGTCTGACACGGGTGGGAGTTCACACACCAGGCTCCTGCAGCTCTGGGCTCAACTCCAGCTGCTTAATCAGTAGGACACAAACTGTATTTGTAGTAGATAAAATTCCTCCTTTGGCTTTTCCTCCAGATATCTCTGGATTGTCTGGGGATTCAGAGATTTCTCCCTTGGTGTGGTGGCAATAGTTCTATATGAGATCGTGCCTTTCTCAGAATTTAAATGCTGGCTTTGTTTGGGGGTTTTCTTCATTTCTTTTTTAAATTTGGACCTTAATAACGTTTAAAATGGCAAAAAGATAGCCCATATTCAGTATTAAATTCAGTACCTGACAGGTTAGTTTAAAACCCCCATTACTCAGCTTTAAGTTTGAGCTAGAGAAAACCCTGATCTTTGTGCAGTGTACTGATACCGAAGGTGTGTTAGTGATCAGGAAGGTACTGAGAGGTTGAGTGTTGCTGCCTGTGGCAGTGGCTGAGAGCAGAACAGTTCTGCCTCCTTTGTGGCAGGAAAAGAACTGACTGGGAGACAGTGACTGAAGGGAAGGGCCAGCAGTGGCCTCTGGCTTGGGGTGGTTTTGCCTCTCAACTCAGAACAGGCCCAGTTAAAGCCCTGCTGCTGCTGCTGAGGCTCTGGGGACAGCAGCGAGAGAGAAGGAAGCCAGGAGGGTCAGAGGGGTGGGCAGTGCTGTAGGAAACAAAAGCTGTCTGGGGTAAGCTACCAAGAAATAAAGGGCAGAGAACCATGGCAAACCCAGCACGGTGGGTAGTGTAGGTGGGCTGATGAGTAACCACAGTAATTATTATCTTCAGGCCTCTTCAAGCATGTCAGTTATGGAGAAAGTGGATGACAGAATGTACATTACAGTAATGATGGTCTGTCAGAGTAGCAAAAAACCTGCAATTATGGGATACTCTGCCAGTCTAAATTCATTAATATTTTAGAGCTTATATTATTCAGTGCATACAAGAAGATGTGTTTTTCATAATCACTACCTTTGCTTCCTTTTCTGTTTTAGTACCTGTTCTCTATTTTCACTTTCCCCAGTGAATATTGCTTATTCTTTTATCTCTCCCAAGTTTGGCAATGTAACGATTAAAATAATGAACCTCTTCTTGAGAGTTTGATTGACTACAGGATCTCCTCTTCCAGCCTTTCCTCCTTCTAAAGCTTAGAAAAACAATAATTTTCTTTCTTGTGGTATATAGAATGAATTATTGAAAACACTGCAAATCTTCTTGATTTACATCTAGAGGGACTGAAAGAGAGCTTCACATTTCCAGTTCATTATGTTATGAAATATGTAGTTCAGACATTTTATAGATTTTTAAAGATTCAGTTGCAGTTGTTAGTTAATCCTATTTAAATAATACTACAGGTAACAGATTTACTTTTTTAAAAAACATAAATTGTAGGACAACTTATTTTACAGAACAGCATCTTCTAAATTAGCTTGTGCCATTCTGTCTCTCTTTTTTTTGCCCTCCTCTTTTCTCCTCCTTTCTTCTTTTTTAAAATGATGTGGCTGGTTTTGCCATGTGAATTCTCAAATGTTTCTTTCCTGGGACACAGAAATACTTAAAAATATGATATGTGAATTATAAAACTTGCAAAAATTAAAAATGTAATTATGTAGAGATCCAGTAATTCAAAAGGTGCCTTTGTTTTATAAGCTACTTTGCACAGGTTTGATAAATCTAAAAATCCTGAATAGTGCAGTGCTTATTTCAGCAATGAGTACCTTAAGAGAGCTGCAAGGTGCAATTTTTTTTTACTTAGTATTTCTTTATAAGAAAAGGGATTTTTGATGGAAGCAAAAACAATAACACTGTCTTCAGCAAATTAATATTAAGGACATTAGCAGTTTAGATTGCAAAGCTGAATTTTTTTCTTTCCTTAGGCTATTGATACACATTATAGCATCCTGTAGCATGGGAGTAAAACGTCTTAATGATCCTATTTTCTTGTAAACAGCTCAGATGCTATTGTTGCATATTGCCTTTTTGTGAAAAAAGTTCTTACTTCTATCTGTCTGATCAAAATTACCTTTTGTATGAGCAAGGAACAAAAGATATTTTCTGTCTCTGAGGTCAACCACACAGTGCTAACTAAACTAATTCAAAAATTCCTGTACCATTGACTGGACCTCCTGCAGCATCTTGTAGCACTGTCAAGTAAGCAACCAAAACATTTGGAAAATTCAAGTGAAAAGCCTTAAATGTACATACTAAGGAACATTCAGTGCCATCAAGCAGTGCATGTATTAGGACCTGGGAATATATCTGGACTGCAGATTGAAAGGTTTCCAGCAGCACTGGAGAGAGTTGAGAAAATCTTGTTTTATACCCTGAATTGTTTCAGTATAAAGATGGATGAGCTATATGACCATACAGAACTCTTGAAGACACAGTATTAAATTGGTGAAACAGATCACTCTGGTGCTTAGGTGGGATTTAAAAGGAGGCTGAATCCAAGTTTGTTTGCACCATATTTTTCATATCATAATCTGAGTTTTAAAGTTACCAGTTGCCTGCAGGCTACTCTAATTAAAAAAAAACTAGCCAGGAAGGAAATTTTATGTCCACCTTGAAACACAATTTCTTTCCGGGATTTGTTATGCATTTTAAATTTACTGGTTTGTGAGGAACTGGAGACTGGCAAGTGCTGGAAACAGGATACAGGGTGGAATGAGTGGATTTCTCAGGTGTGCACTGGAATTGTCTTTGTGCTGCCTGAGTAACAGATTGCCAGGTGTAGTCAGGAAGGATTTGTGCCCCTCATCCCTTGCAATCAAATCCATGTTGCATGAGAATTGTTTATTCAACAGACTTCCTGCTATTGCTGGCATGTTGAGTATTGATGATACTCTTGACTTCTTCTGCTCTCCTGCCCTGGCATGATAAAGATTCTGCTCTTGGTTTATTTGGGTTGGTTGGTTTTTATAAAGAAAAAGCACTAAGTTGTGTTATCTGGTGTTTAGAGGTGTTTTTATGACCCCTTATCAGTGGTAGTCCATCAGGTATGTTTCTTGAGACACAGATAATGAGAAAAATACTGGCGAAAGAAGTGTTATTCCTTTGTTAATAAAGGAAGCACTGTAAATTCTGTGTACTGATCCTGCAGGGCTGTGCTAAACTCTACCATAAACAGTCTCTTTAATGTCATGGGATAATTGTATGTCGTAAAAGTAAATCAGCACTTACTCCACAGAATTTTCTTCTTCAGTGTAGCACTTGAATTAATAATAAATATATTGTAATACCATTATAATAAACACATGCTTAACTACTTCAATAAACCAAGACTACTATGTACTAATTTGATTTTGTATGTAATCTGTATACAATTAGAAGACGATGGTGGCTAACCAAGAGCTTTTAAAAAACTTGCTACGGCCACTCTAAGATTTCTTGAAGTTTTTATAAAAGGATTAGAACTGCTGCTGCCAAGAGCCAGGGTTATTCCCATCCAGGCCTACCCTGCTTACTGCCAGCCTCTTTCTCGTGTTGGCACTGGGAGTCACACAGCCTGAAGTGAGTGGGTATTGCTGAAGAGCACTTCTTTCATGGTGCTGCCTGGCCAGAGCACAGACCTGACAGGAGGCACCTCTGCCAGTGTGAGAGCAGCAGAAGCAGCTGGGGCTGGAGGGAGGCACAGACCATTGGCTTTTCATTGGTAATTCTGTGTTAGGTCATATTGAGTTATAAAACCACACTCCGAAACCACTGTCTGCTTTGCTGCTCTGCTGGGGGATTCTTCTTTCCTGTCACATCCACACAACACGTGGGAGCATCAGCTTCTAGTGCAGGGTCCTCCCTAATGCAGCAAGTTCCCCATCCCTGTGATCAGCTGGACTCACCCACTGAGCATCTGCAGAGTCTGGAGCTGTCTGCAGCAGAGTTGACTCAGTACCATTGCTCACACCCCCGTTTGCAAGGAGGCAGCTCAGAGGCAATCCACCTTGCTCTGTTTTGAATTCATGTGTAGTCTCCTGAGGTGGAGAATCTGCTTGGGTGTGTTTTTGTTTGCTGTGCCTAGGAGTAGAATGGACAATGGAGGGGGCTTGGCTGGAAATCATCTGTCATCATTCTATGTAATACACTCCAAATTATCACAAAGGAAGTTGTAATAGATGTAGAATTTAAATTCAAGTTTCATGAGTCCCTTCACAGTACACTTTTTGGCTAATAGTAGTATTTGAGGAAATGCAGATTATTTTTTAAAAATCAGAGGTCTGCACTAAGAAGAGTAATACTTGCAGATTTAGAAAATGTTATTGTTAATATACTGAAGTTATGCAATTTTACAGAAAATGGAAATATAGGCTTTAGTTTGTTAAGATTTCTCACCCAATATTATAATGATTTTTTTCATTTTAAAGATGTAAACAGAATAATGAAAAGTATAGATTTTGCTTTTTACATATCCATGCATATATATAAACATATATATTCATCCCAGCAGACATCCCAGTAATTTGTTTGAAGGCTTGTGTATGTTCTGCCTGGTTTCTAAGCAACGTGTTCCATAGCAATAGGATACAATACAGATTGTCCTATATCCCAGTCATTTAAGCCTCTCAGCTAATGATATTGTTATAGTTCATATGTTTGTTTGAAATGTTGAGTTTACATGCAGCTCTCTTTGCCATCTAGGCTTTCATTTTCTGCTTTCAGTGGATGCTGGTTCTGCTGGAAGCACTCATCTGAGCATCAGCACTGGCTGCAGACAAAAGCTTTAAATCACAGTGGTGTCATTTGAGAGATCTGGACGTCCTGCAGGGCTTCCCTCCAGAATTCTGGAGAGATGATCTGAAATGGCCCTCAGTAGTCTCCTCTCATGTACTTTACACTTACACAGTACATTTCTAAGCTGAAATGGAAGTATGACTGAATAATTGTTTAAAATGAATATGCAAAAGAGATGCTTCAACTTTTCTTAATTATTTTGGATACAGTCTTAGCAGAAAAATCACTTACAGAAAAATGGGGAAAAGAACATTAAAATTATATAACAAGTAAGGGGTTTTTTTTAACAAAAGCAAGTTAAACTAAGTAAAATAGTTCCTTTTTAAAATTATATACTAGCATGCATGCAAGTTTTGAAGGCATTCACCCATGATTAGATGATGTTTGATACTTTTTACAAGATGAAATGGTGATAAATTATTTTTGTTTTAAAACTAAGAGTATTTAACAAGCTGTTATTACCATCCTCAGCTGATGGGGAATGAGTACCACAATTTAAAATGCAATTTATCTTAAAATTCCATACAATTTACTTAGAATCATTTCCAACAAATTAAAGGGAGCTACTTCCATGATTTTCCCTCCTCTCCTTCTTTGACATGCCATATAAATGAAGTGAACATTATATTAACAAATTTCTGACTTTGGACTGGTGGAATGTGTAATACCATGTGCAAACTACCGTATTCCATAACCTTCCTGAATTATGTACCTTGCATATCACATGCTCTTTCTTTTTCTTACTACATAAAATATACTTTCTACTATTTTTTATTTTATTTGCAGAACAAATATCTGTGGGAAAAGTAACCATTTTTAATAGATAGAGTACAGTACCTCATCATGGAGTTAAGGGAGAAATCTCAACTCAGGAGAAAGCAAAACCTATCTCTGGAAGATTAACCTAGCATAAAGTTACAGTGTTTAGAAAATACAGACTTTAGGATGTGAGCAGACGGGGTGTGGGGTGCAGGGCAGCAACGCAGTGCCCAGAGAGCACTTGGTGCTCAGGGTCTGAGGGCTGGAGCTGCTGCCCTGCGAGGCTGGGCCACAATTCCAGGGCCAAGGCGATGCTGGGATCACTCTGGAGTTCACCTGCCCCCGGTGGAATTCTCTGCTCTATGCAGTGCCACACGCTGGTGACACCCTTGCCTTAAGGGTACAGCTGCTTCAGCCCCAGGCCCAGGGGACACTTCTGTGTGTCCCCACAGTGGCCGGAGCCACTGCAGCCTCTGCTGGGAGCCTCTGCCCTCTGTGCCGCAGCCTCCAAGGGGCACTGGCTGCAGAAAAGCTGTTGGCAGCTGGCAGAAAGAAATGGAGGCTTTCAGTGTAGCAGCTTTTCATTGAAAGGAAAGGGCCGTGTTTCCAGCACTGTCTGTTTCCATGGCAGCCAGCCTAGCAGCCTGCGCTGGAGTTTCTGCCGCTCTTGGAAATTTCCAAGGGGTTATGGAGGAATGCTGGACATTACATTTTCTCATTTCCACTTGCAGTTTTAAGTGTTTAAATAGGTAATATCTGTTGGATTTTAACTTCAAGAGAATAATGAGATGATTACATACAGAACATTAAAAAAATCTCAATGTGTTGTTTTTCTTCTTCCTGCCATTTGAAAGGACTGTGTGGTGTCTGCTGGACCCTGAGTCCATGGTGAAATGTTTGTTTCAGCTGTGTAATTGGGAAATGGCAACAACTATTTGCTGTTTCATAGAACCATCTATAAAAAGATTAAAATTTGATCTTAAATTAATAGACTATGTAATGAACTATGTTAGATGTGGAATTATTAGTAGCTGGACCTGTGCACAATATGTGTTCTGTTTTTTTTCAAGGCAAGAAGCAGTGGTGAAAGCTTGTCAATCAGTGTAGATAGCATTGTTCCTGCAGGACAACTATTGATTTATTTTTGGCCTCTTTACATTCCAGTGCTTGTGATTATGTAGTACTACTTTGAGACTGCTCTTCTATAGGATACACATTACAGATTCCTAACAGGAATCACTTGCTTAGCTCTGATAAAAGCTGTTTGTTGTGGGTGATTTAATAATACACTTTATTTCACTCCTTCTGCCACTCACAGCAAGAGAGCCCAGAGCACTCTGTTCGCTGCCTTTCCAAGGTATACAGACTGTGCTGTGTCTCCTCAAGTGCCTGCTGGTGGCACTTCTCCTGCTCTCACCCCCTCAGAGCACTTCAGCGGGAGATTGAGGAGCTGCTGGTTCTGGTTATCCTCAATCTCTGCCCCTTTGGGGCACACTGTGTGTGAACCTGAGCAGGACTCCTGGTGTGAGAATGGGGCATTGGCTTTATAAAAGTTGCTGCTTTGCAGAAATACACTTCGACATAACCAAGTGCATTGGTTAACAGATGAGCTCCCCTTTCTGCACCATCATCTCCATTCCCTGGTCAGAAGTGTTGATTCCCTGGTGTGCTAACACTGGAAGGAGCTGGAAGAGTGGGAGCACCAGCCTCTGGCACTCAGCTTTTGTGCTGGGTAAACACTCTACCTCCAGTGCAGTCACAAGACTTTTGCTCACTCTGAGAGTCAGATAACCAGATGTTCTTACTGTGAGGAGGGATTATGCTTTTTTGTTTTGTCAGTAAGTATTAAATAAGCTATTCAAGCTCTAATGATCATTTTACTGACTTAAGAAGACACATGGAAATTTTGGAATCTCTCCACCTGGTGTTCAAGTATTAAAATCGTATGCTTAGTTGAAAACAAAAAAGAATATCCTCCCTTCTCCCTCGGTCAAAGCAGGAATTGGTCTGACCTCTCTGTGCATGGCTTTTATTCAGAAGCAGTTCACAGACAATTTTTAGAGTTGCAGTGGTGTGAAGAAGGATTCCTGCCAGATAATGTGAAGTGCAAAATATTTGTAGTGTCTTTTAACAACTACATTTGCTCAGTGGTGTTAACATTGCCCTTCTTTTGCACGTGTATTTTAAATAGGAGGGACAGTATTAACAACATTAATTGTGTATAAACATATGTAAATATTTGTTAATGTTGTGCCTTCATTTTGGAGATCACTTATGATTTTAGATGTTATGTAGGTAACTTCCTGATTTTGAAAGTTTAAAAGTGAAAGGTAAACTATCTGGCAGCAAGGTGAATGGATTTACTCTGATAAGAACCATCTGTAAAACACAAGGTTTGAGTAAATACCATTCCAAGGGCAACTTTGCTTTGTAGTACCTTCATCTCCTGTCTTTCGAGTTCTCCCGTCCCCACATTCCATGATGGTTTGTCTGTAAATGGTTCTTTAAAATAAAGGGGAGAGGGAAAAACAAAAGGAAAAAAAATCCAAACCCTGACCCACACTAGAACAAGAGTAAAAAATATATATGCATATACATATATATATATATATGTTGTATTTGGGTAATGCTTCAGTAGTTTTTAGATTTTTTTTTGGGTGGGTTTTTGGTGGTTTTTTTTTTTCTTTTTAGTCTGTGTCCTCTTATCTCATCCAGCTTTACTAGATTTACCACTTTGTGTGTTACTGACTGTTCTAGAAATCTCTTGCTCTATGGATTTCCATATATATGATAAGTAAAGTCTGTATTAGCTTTAATTACATTAGATTTAAACCATCCTGTGTTCTGTTCTAGATAGTTTCTCACAGAAATAAATGAGCAATTCTTTGCCATAAGTAGAATTCTCATATGGCTGATCCTTGTCTCTGAAGATAATTTCATTCTATTTTCCTTATTGAAAACGTTTGATTCAGTTTCCATGACTCCCATCCTCCTGTTTTTGAGCTGCTTCTTGTGAGTGCCCATTTCCTTCTGAGCTTTTCACAGACCTCACTCCTGTTCCCTTCCTTCATACCCACACCAGCTTCCCCTCAGTATAAAGAGGCACATCTGTCTGCACCTACAGAGACAATGAAGGGTCACTCCTGACTGTGGTGTGACCACCTGCTCTGACGCCCTGACCTGTAACCCAGGTGTGCTCTGACTATGGGAAGTTTTGCAGCTCACAGACAGGTGTTTCTGTTTCTTCCTTATAAACAGCTCAGCTTTTTACTTTGTGTCACTGTAGGGGCTGAAAGTATTTTAGATCCTCTAGATCCTTGTATCTCTTTTATAGAGATGTCAGTATTGGCTTTTTTTCTGGTGGATTTGCTTTGGAATAGCAAAACCTTTTTAGCTTTCCAACTTTAAAAAACAATATATTTAGGGGTTTTATTCAAGATTGCTTTCTATTCAAGAATTTTTTATTCTTTAATAATGCATTTGACTGCTCAATATTTAGCTTTTTAAAAAGTGTAGATATGAAACACTTTTTCAACGTTAGTTTTGGAGTTGATTGCAAAAGCAAACATCTGGTTTTCATCCAGCTTGGTTTCTGTTTAACCTCCTTGCTCTGGTCAAGTCAAAATCTTCAGTTATTATCTTATACCATCTTTCTAACTATGAGTCATCTCTTCTTTAGCATTCCCCCTGCAGTGCTTTCCTATTAGTCATGCTACAGGCTGTCCTTTCCTTATTATGTAATATATAAGTTCATGATATTTATCCAGTAAGTGAATAACTACATGTTCTATGTCTTCTATATCTCTAATTTTCTCACTGTTTCTATGACTTGTCCAGATACAGATAGGACAACTTCAAAATCTTCCCTTATTGCTTTGTAATGCCCATTGTAGAGGAACAGATGATGGTTAAGTAATGTTATGAAAGACAAAAAGGTTTGTTACATGTTTTTCTTAAAAAATGCTAAAGGTTCACACATGAGCACATAAGGTTTGTGTGCAGATACATTCTTACTGTTCTCCTCTCCCTTTTGCTCTAGTCCCACTGCCTATTCTTTTTTTACACTGTATGTTGTTTAGGATATGGCTCAGTTTTTAGTCTTTCTGTAAAGCTTAAGCCAAATATCTGACCATAATTTCATAGATACATTCCTAAACTACACAGCAGGGCTTCCCATCATTTATATTTAGAAATAATGTTCAGTTTAATATATTCAATAATAATATTCTTTCCCACTTGTGATTACTAATATTGAAAGCACATCCCTAGCAATGCTTAGGTAGTTCTAGCTGAACCAGCTCCACCTACAAAATGGGCTTTATGAGAAAGCTTAGCTTAGTGAAAAAAAAATTGTAAAAGAAAATTATAAAGTCTGAACAGATCTGCTGTGCCACAGCCCTGAAATGTTTGTATTTGAACTCTCAGTGTTTGTGTGATAGAAGAAAATAATGTCCTTGTTTTCAGGACTTGCTATTCCTGGTCTTAATGCTTTAGCCAGAGGAATATCCTTCCTGTACTGCAGAACAGGAAATAAGCTGGTTCCTTTTAAATTCTGGAAACAATGAACTTTGTCCTTAGCTTAATTTTTTAGAAATTACATTCATTTTGATGTTTTGGACAATGCATTAGCTTGTTTTGCTTCCTTGTGAAATACAATAGGAACAGCATACCCTAATCATACACCCATAATAAGCTCTCATGTCGGAATTTCAGCATGTAAATATTACATCTTTAATATACTTTGTCTCTTAACTGTCCCTTGTTCAGAAGATGAAATTACACTTTGGGGTAGTAGCTGTATGTGTCAAAGAGATAATGAAGCACTATGATAAATTGGTATAGAAAGACGGGGAAAGGAGGGGTAGAAGAAAGAAACAACTTTTTTTTCCTTGTTTTTCCCCCTGGCAACAAAAAGTCATAATCTTTAAAAGTATAAAACTTTTATGTCTACCTCTTCCCCCAGGTTTTGTGGTTTCTGGTGTAGTATTTAGTATGTCACACAGAAACACAGTTGGCTGACACACAGAAATGTGTGAGAAAAATGTTATTAAATGTAATGAAATGTAAGAAGTTACCTCTGAAGCTCTATAAGCTGTTTTTCCACATTTGACAGTACTGGATTTATTCTATTTAAATAATTATGATAACACATATCTCAGTCAAAAAACACAACATTTTCTGATGTTCAGAGAGAGACTAAGGTGTGTTCCTGATTGTAACACTTTTTTGTTGTTTTTAAGTAAGGCAGATAGATAAAATTCTGCTTCTTTTCAGTCTCTCATGTTTCAGCAAGGTTTATTTAAATGTACAATCAGTCTTTATATTAAAAAAAAACCGTGAGAAGAAACAATCAGCGAGACACACACAGAGCTTTTCTTCTAAAATGCTCTGCACAGTTCATTTCTATTTCAGCACAGTGAAGTCATGTAAGATTGGCTTAGGACATGCACTAAGGCTCTGTAATCATAATGGCCTCCAGCTTATAGTTTGAACTCTTTTTACCTCACTGTTTTCTCGATGTAAGCTCATCACTCCTCATGAGGCCTGACTGATAGGAAAAGTGGATGCAGGTGGGAAATGGAGTCCTGGCATCAGATGAGATTGAGAAGCAGCAAACTCCAGTGAAAGTGGGGATGGAAGTAATCCCTGGGAACTGTTAACAGCAGATGTTCCTAGGATGGCTCTTGGGGGGTTACTGTCAGGTCTGAATACCCGGCAGCAAGTATTTGTAAGGTTGCAGTACTTGGTATCACTGGAATGGGGGTTTTGCACTCTAAGAGGAGACTCTGCTCACACAGGAATCAATGTTTTCTTTTGTCAGTACTTCAGCTGAGGCTGCAACAGAGACGGACACGAGAACAGCTGGTGGACCAGGGCATCATGCCACGTAAGACTTACACCTAGTAATTTGTATTTCTGTAGTGTCCATTATGAATTGAATATATAAAATGATGAAGATAAGCATTTCTGTGAGGTCATTAAAAATAACTTTAGCATTTGAAAAGACTTGTGGGATCCTTTTGATAACCTGAGTGAGCATGTAGTGAATTCACTGTGCTTCAGTGAATTCATGTGCATCATGTTTCAGTTAAAATAGCCATTGTGGCAAAAATGAAAGGACTTGTAGACATAGTCTGAGTCTGCTTTTATTTTCTCTATTTAAATAATTTTGACTAATTTACTAAATAAACTGAATTACTTAAATTAGTTGACAATAATAATAAAACCAGCAGTTTTTAAAGAGCAGAATGACATAGGTTGCCAAACAAATGGGGGGGGAAAGAAAACATGAAGGATCTCTAAGTGGGGTAGCACTGAGATGGAGCACTCTATAATTTATGTTATTGCTAGGTGAACAGTGGTTTTTTTACTCTTCTTGGTTATTTAAAAGCTAGACATCATTCTGTTTTCTAAGATGAACATTTAAGGCCTCTACATTTTTCTATATCATTTTTAAATCAACACATAGTTCTTAAGGGAGGGTCCATAACAGCCAGTATGAGGTATGAACAGCCAGAAAATTCAGTGGAATAAATTAAATTAAATTGCCATTTTGGCATTCTAAACCTTACCTCACAAAATTTCCACTGTGGGACAGTTTTGATAAGTAAACAAACATCTTCGTAGATAGCAAAAAAGTTAACCATTACATGGTAATAATCTGTTAAAATCAAATATTCCAGGTATTCTATATAGGAGTATTGCTCATCTTTGCTAAATATAGGTGGATACAACCAGCACAAATCAAATGCAATCCTGCAAACACAACTCTGAGGTGGTGTTAAACACTTACACACACATTCTGGTTAGCATATTTCTTTCGAAAATGACTTCCTGTCTGTTTAACTCTTACTCTCCCTTCACAGCTTTGAAAAGTCCAGCTGCATTCCATGAGCAGATAAAGAGCCTGGAGCGAGCCAGGGTAAACCACTTTGTGTAAACTTGTGATGAACATCTGGAAATGGAGAGTCAGTTTTTTGTGATACTCAATTCCCTGAGTACATGAAAAAATTCTTACCATTACAGTAATAATGTGTGCTTTTATTTTGGGAGAATTTGTTAAAATATCAAATCTGAGAGGAACTTCTCTGAGCCTTCACAGATCAGTGGGGATTAAACTTATGGGGGGTTAAAACATAGGAGGGGTTGGATACTTGGGGAAATTATGCTTGTGCAGTTTTTCTATGACAAATCTATACTATTGTGATTATGTGGTGGTGTGGGATCAAATCCAGAAACATTCCCATCTTGTTTGGGGAAGTTGGAAGTCCATAAGCCCTGCTTAACTGCTAGGAAAACAGAACAAAGCCCTGTACTGCCTGTGTTCTGACAGTGCTGCCCACCCATCTGAATTAAACTGCAACTATTCATTGATTGGACATGGGTAATTTGTCAAACTGCTTCGAGTTTTTAAGTGAACAGTAGCTAATGGTGTTTCCTCCTTTCTTTTAAGACTGAAAATTTCTTGAAGCACAAGATCCGGAGCAGGCCGGACCGCTCGGAGCTGGTCAGAATGCACATCCTGGAAGGTACGTGCCAGCTCTGGTCACAGCTGCTCCCAGCAGGGCCTTGCTCATGCCCTCAGTTGTCTCCCTGAATGACACTTGGATGGGAATTATTTCTAAAGGTTTATCTGCTCTATTTCTCTACTTCTGGAGTGTCTGTGTAGTCTGTATTCTAAATCTGTATATTAAGAGGTACATCTATGGCAGTGAAGGTATTCTCAGCAGTGTATTTATTTGTTTACTATTGCATATTGTTCTTGATCTATAATGGTAATTATAGCATGAGGTCTGTACATGGAGTGTTTCTATTGCTTCAGTTTCTACTCATGGCCTAAAATGACCTGACAGCCTTGTGCTCTCCCCTGGCCCTAAAGAACCTTTAATAAATGTGTCTGTTATCCTGTTATCTGTTACACTTGGCTGCTTTTGATACAAGTGGAATGGTTATTGCAAAGACAAGACAATGTTGTTTGTCATGAAATTGGGGAACAATTGGAACAGAATATTTGAATCAATATATCCTTTTAGAGACCTTTGCAGAGCCCTCACTACAGGCCACTCAGATGAAACTGAAGAGAGCTCGGTTGGCAGATGATCTGAATGAGAAGATTGCTCAGAGACCTGGCCCTATGGAACTGGTAGAAAAAAATATTCTTCCTGTATGCTCCAGCGTTAAAGAAGCCATTATAGGCAAGTAGAAGTCCCACAGCTTCTGTTTGTGATCTACCTGGCATTGTGGAAAAGAAATAATTTAACTCTTGAGGGTAAAGTTCACTAGAAGATAGTATATGCTAAGTTTATTACTACTTACACTTTCAGCTTCTGAGACCTAACCTTTGTTATCATTTAAATAAAGTAATCCTATTTTTACATGAAACTTTGAAAATACATTTTTTAAAATAAAAATCATTACAAAGTAATCAAACGTCTGTAGCCATTCCTCAGCCTGTCGTAGGTGCACTCCACATCTGTTGAACATACCTTTTAATCTCTTACTAAAACCGCTTCTGCTCCACACTTGGTTTTATTGATTCCTTGAATGTGATTTAATATGGCTCTCATATTAAAAACACAGTAAATACTTAGGTATCATATGTTTAGACTGCTGAGAACTGATCATTTTTCAGCAATTAGCTGATTCTGCTATGAATGTCTAAATTCAGTTTGTGCAATTGAAAAAAACATTGTTTCTTTCTATGTAAACATTTTAGCAGTTGGACAAGAGAATTACCCTCAAGCTTTGGATGATTTTTCATTTGATGAAGACAGCAGTGATGCTTTATCACCAGATCAGCCAGCCAGCCAAGAATCCCAGGGTTCAGCAGCTTCCCCTGGTGAGCCAAAAACAAGTGACTCGCCCTCACCAATAACCCCAAATGCTGCTACTTCCACACAGGTACAGTTTTTAAATGTTAAGATCTTCACAGTATGGTTTTTGGTCTGGCACTGTAGAGATGGGGCATGGTTTCAAACTGAATGAATACATCTGCTGCTACAAAGGGGTATCTGGGAGTCTCTTTTCTGGTTGGGAGTGTATAGAGTAGAACCCTGGCTTAGCTGGTGGCAGTGATGAAATTCCCATAGGCTGCAGTGAAGCCATAAATTCCCTGAAATTCAATATGACCCATACAGGATCTGCAGCTTTTCCAGAAGTTGTTTAAAAGGTCATGGGCATGGTTTACTCCAGCTGTTATTGATTACTTAATGTCTGTCTTCCTGCTGGGCAAGGTCTTGAACTCATTTAGAATTAAACTTAGCTGAAACAACAACAGTTGATGTCAGTTCAGTTACCGTCAGAAAAGTCCATAAAATGTTTCCCACATAATTTAAATATTCTTTCCTATATTTTTTTAAATATTGCCTAAGGAATTTACTATTTAAGAAATCAAAATAACAGTTATGTTGATTTTTCTGAGGTTTTTAGTATTTTCTCAAGGTACTTAAAAAGAAAGTAACTGTGTCATGGCAGATAAAATGTTATCTTTATAGCAGAGCATTTAAATGTGTGAGGCTTTAGAGAACTGTGGATTTGCTCCTTACTGCAGAAAGTAATGTAAAAGTCAACTGTTAAATAAGTAAAAAAGAGATAGCTCTTGTTAATGCTTCAAAGACTATATTGTCTTTATGACCATGGACACTTGACAGCTGAGTGGTTCAGGATCTGGTGTTACTCTCCTTGGTTTTCTTATAACCATGGGAGATGGAAAAAGTATTGTGAAGTTCATATGCAGAAACAATGCTGGACACAATGTACAGCACATCCATTTTATTTCATTGTTCCCTAACATACAGATTAAGATATGAGTTGGGTTTCACATTGAGAGAAATAATTTGTGTTGAATAAATTGAAAAGAAACCACATGAAATTAGATTCCCGAGTAAGGAATTAGGTTCCTAATGGAGAGTTAAATAAACATACTCAAAGCAATACATGCCAAAAGCTTTTCAAGTAGGAAGCATAAGAGAGATCTGTGATTGCAGAAACAAAATGTAAGGCACTTGAACTTGATTGAAAAAGAGCTTCAGATAGGTCTTTAAGCCTTTGCTTCTGGATTTTGTGTTACATTACAGCCACTTCTGTGCACACATCTAAAATGAGAAGTTGTTCTTCTGCAGAATAAAACAGATGCTCACCTTGTTGTTCCTTTTGAATTAAAGAATAACAGCACAGCAGGTCTCTACAGGAGACGTGTCTGGGAATGGCTCCTTTATTTTTTTTATTTCCTCTGATAAATTTTAAATTTTATTACAACAAAAAAATAAAAAGAAAGTTTTGAATAAAGCAGAGTGCAGCCAGAGTTCTTTTCAAGGCTTCCTCCTCCGCACATTTCCAGACATCAGAGGATGTAACATAATTTTGAGAACCTTCAGCTCTTATTGACTGATGACCTAAAACTTGCTTTAACTCAGTGTACTTGCATCTGGTAAGGATTAGGCATTTTAGTCATACTCTAAACAGATCAAATTGGGGTATTCACAATTCAGAAGATATTAAATAATTATCTTCAAAACAGCTGAAGAATTTTGCTTGATGGGACAGAATGACTGTTTCCCTAATATATTCTCTGTAGCTTGTTGACCTGCTAGATTCTTGTTGGCATCTAGCAGGAAAGGTACAGAAATCATATTATTTGGAAATAGGGATCTGTTCAGATTAAATAACAACTAGTTTATGAAGTAATCAAGTGAAGAAGTCAAAACCTGTTAAATCTAAGTTTTTGAATTTAAAAATAAATTATGTGCATAGTTCATTGCCTCATCTAACACTTGTGGGTGAAATTGGGAAGTCTGTAAAAAGCTTTGTGTGTAGGTAAGGATAATGACTAGTTTAAGGGAAAATAATTTACTCTCTGGCAAGAGGAAAATGTTTAACACCATGATTTTCACACAATGTGAAAAGAGGTAATTTGGGGTTTTGGTGGTGATTTTTTTGTTGTGCAAGTCCAGCAAATAACAGACACTGTGTAGATATCAGATGCTTTCCAGAGCAAACACTTTGAAATTTGGATATAAAAACAGAGACATTTGTATCTTTAGCCTGCCACCATAAACTGACAGGATCCCAGGCCAGGCATGTGCACCGTGTTTCAGTGACTAGGGAGGACATGGTAAATCTGCTATTTTATAAAGCTATCATCAGGAGCTGTTCCTCTGTGTGGCTGCAAGACAGGGATCAAACCCGCTATTCAGTTTTGCTGGGTTCTGGGAAGGCAGCTATAGTCGCCTCTTGGCAACTGATGGTTGGGAACACAGCGGGATGTCCAAATGAAACACAAAGATTAAATGGAAATTTCTTACAAATTAATTGTGAGCAAAAGTTGGCGAGCTTTGTTCGTGCAGACTGGCACCTTGGGAACTGCTATCCCAGAAATACAAAAGAACCAGGACATAGAGTTGCAAAAAGTGTATCAAGTTAAGTCCTTTGTGGTACAATCTCATAGAAAAATACAGGAAAGGTACAGGAAGAAATGAAACAGAAAGTACCTGTCAGACTTAATTATAATGCAAGTCTTGGAATTAATTTTGAAGAAAAAGGATGTTTACTGATAGGAATATAAAGAAGGGGCTTTTATAAAAGGAGCATTGTACTAGGTGATCTAATTGCTTTCTCAAACAATGGAAGTGCAACTGATGTCATCTGGCTGGATTTATTACTGGATGATATTAAACATTAAGAAAATGAGGATGGAGATTACCAGAAATGAGACAGAAAGAGGGAAGTCCTGGCCTGAAAGGAAGCTGGTACCAGTGCTCTGTGGGAGTTGATCTGGGACGTTCTGGTTTCATGTTACCGTTAACAACCTTGACGTAAGAACACATCACCTAACAAAAGTAGGAAGGCATAGTCAGCACACAGTCGGATTGTTACTATGCAAAAAGAACTGGTTGATTTGGCTTTTAGGAGAGAAATGCAATTCCAATAGAATGAACAGTTCTTGGAAAGAAAAATACACAATGCCCCTCTTTCCCATGACAAAGAAATGCAGAAACCTGGGGACTCTTGACTCAAGAGAAAACTGAGGAGGAAGAGAGCTGGGGTGCAGTTTTCAGCAGTGGAGTCAGGGAGCTACTGTGGACATCCTCTGTAAAATTGCAAGCCTGTCAGAAGAGATGATTCCAGTAGAAGTGCTAATGCCACTGTAGGGATGCAGTGAGACTCTACATGGAATATCCTGTACATTTTCAGTTACTTATATTCAAGAAAGACTAATGAAAACGGTTAACACAGTTAACTGCAACAGGAAGATAATCAGAGAATGAAAAATCTGTTTCTGAGAAAAGAGTAAAGATTTCTTTGTATATCTAGGAACACAAGGACTGAGATATGTTTATGTAGAGTCTATATTCCATCAGAGGGATATTCGCCACAGAAGGAAATAATACGGTTTCTTTAAGACTTAAAATCACAAACCAATTTCAGCTCAATAAAAATTGGTATGACAAATTTAAGATGAGCAAAGTTTGGGTTTACACTTCTGCTGGCGTAAGATACAGAAGAAATGCACCTCCTGGCTCAGCCAGAGGTGGGGTTCTGTGAAAATACCATAGGAAGGGTGAAAATACACCTTCTGTCCTGCTGCATGATCTTTCTGAAGCAAGAAGTTTGTTTGCCTGTTGAAGTTTGACCTTTAGGAAAGCAATGCTTTTCTGACAGTACTTGTTTGGGTGGTAAGATTCTCTTTGTATACACAGAAATCTGACTTCACAGACAAAAAATACTGAAGGCCTCAATTTTATAGTAATAAAGCAGTGTTTTCTTAACTAACTAAGAAATCAAAGTAAGAAACCATTTTATTTTATTTGCTGTGTTTTAAGTGTGCCAAAATGTGCCCTTATAGAATATTGTACACATGTACAGGAGTTCTGTTTTCACCATTCCTCCGAAAAAGTATTTTGTGAATTTGACGTGATAGTAAATGGTCTTAACTTTTTCACATTTTTTCCAGTTACTCAGGTGGTCGATGTTTTTAATGTTTCTCTTTTTCCTTATATTTTTTTAATACTAGTATCCACCTTTAACCTCTCCAGTTCCTGATTTCCTCAAAACTCCCTCTACAATCGAACAGCACGTGACTCGTTCCACTGCTGCAACCACCCTGACCACAACCACTGTATCTGCAGCAAAGCCTGGGCCAACGTTAGTGAAGGTGGGTACCTGCAACTGTGACCCCTGAGGACAACATTCTTCATCTGTGTCCTAAACACACAGTGCTGTGTTTAATGACAAACTACACAAGTAACCTTACAGTGCCTGTAGCTAAGAACAACTGCTGCTGTTGTTCAGGGAGGCATACTGGGCTGGTGACTCTTAAGTTTTTGTGTGCTAAGGTCAGCCAGTAGCTCAGAGGTCAGCTCATTATTCCAAGAGGTCTTTACAGTACAGTTGACAAAAGTTTTCAGGCAGAATTGTGCATTACATTGCTATGGAAGTTTTTAAGAAATAAGGACATTGAGTTTTTGCAATACAGAGTTTCTACTTTCTATCTGCCTTCTACTCTAGTTTTATATGGAGGATAGCTGAATAGAAAGAGTCACTGCATTCACAGTCTGTCTATAACCAAAGTGGTGAACAGCATTGCTCCTTTTCCACATTTTCTTAGTTGGTTTAATGTATAAGCAGAGTGCATTGTGAGGGAGAAGTTACTGTATCCTTGTTAAAGATCAGAAGAACATACTCAATTCTCTTTTCTGCACTGACTTAGCCAGCAGCATGGAAAACCCTTTCAAACACAGTTAGAGAGGGATTTCTTTTAGATGTCCATTTTGTTTCATTTCAGTAACTTCACTGTCTTTAGCTGTGTTAATGAATATATGTATGTAGGCTTCTACTTACCTAAGTGAAATTAACTCAGTTAAATGTGCAAGGATGACCTCTGGCAGTCATTTTCTAGTATAAACTTGGCTATATCCTTTGAAATCACTGGATATGTACCAGCTTACTTAATGCAGGGCCTTAATTCAGATGTGCCCTAAAGGAGGCTATCTGTGTAGTGAACAGGCATGGATCAACACAGCATTTCTGCTTTGATACCTTCTGTATGATTAGGTAACTGCCTTCAATTTTTCCCTCAAAATAATTTCAAAGAGTTTGTAAAGGAAGAGTTTTAACCACTAGAGCATTGCTAATGAAGATACTGCTGTGTGTAATTTATAGGAGTGTCTGTCCATGCTTTCAGTCTAGACCTCTAAGTGCCTCAGATGTTTACAGATGGAATTTAGAATATTGGCTTTTACTTCCACAAACTGCTAAGTGGCTTTGAACTTACCTGCCTAAGAAGAATGGCTCTTTGCAATGACAGGTCATGACTAGTAGAATCCCTTAGCTGTGCCGCCTTTTAAAAACCATTCACAAACTGTGATTTGATGACCCCTACATGTGCAGAGGATAAGCCAACTGGAATATGTTAACTTTCCAAAGACGGTTCATTTGGGAATGTTTTCAAGGACAATTGTTTTCAGCAGCTCTCTACACTAAAAGTGCTCTGGTCTGCTGCATCTCTGAGCCATACACAACTGCTTTAAGTGACATCTGTTGTGGTTTTGTTTCAATCTTTTCCATCCATAAACAGCAAAGCCACCCAAAGAACCCAAATGATAAACATCGGAGCAAGAAATGTAAAGAACCTAAGCCAAGGGTGAAAAAACTGAAGTATCATCAGTATATTCCACCTGATCAGAAAGGTGAGAAAAATGAGCCACAGATGGACTCCAACTATGCTCGTCTGCTACAACAGCAGCAACTGTTTTTGCAGCTGCAGATCCTGAGCCAACAGCAACAACACTACAACTACCAGACAATTCTACCTGCACTGCTGAAGTATGTGAAACATTGTTTGTGTCCTTTTAAGAAAAAACATATACATCAGTTATAGGCTTAGGGCTTTAGAAGTAAACATGGTTTGCAAACATCAAAGAGACAGCTGGAACCCAAGAAAACTTTAAATGGTATTATGCATTACTGTGGGTATTATATGCCTTGTTTAATAAGGTGATGAAGTTGTTCTCTTGTTAAAATAACCCTGAGGTCTGAGAAGCCTTGAGGTTGTCCTAGTTATTTTTATGTGACCTGGAAACAGAGCAACTTACCTGTCAGATGCATTTTTTCTAACCTAATGCATATTTGAAACTCAAAAGCATTTGTGCAAAATCAAGAAAGTTTTGACACCATTTTCATTCAAATGTGAGATAGGTAGGCAGGAGAGAAGCTTGCAGACCATGTCTTTAACAAAGTCATGCACTATTCCTGTGGGTTTATTTTTTTTACATCAAATTCACAAAACACATTCTTGCAGTTTACAAATAAGACATAACAGTCATTTTAGATTTGATAAGATCTGTCTGTTGTTTCTCATCTCTAATGCTTATATGAGTTCCTCATTAGTACTGATCTTTAGCACTTTTTACAGTGAGAAGTACACTCACTGATTTATAGGTAGAAACAGTAAAAAAAAAATAAAATTAAAGAGTTGCCAGCATCCCATAACAAAACAAGAAGTTGACTATCTGCAGAGTTTCATTCTCATCATCTAAGACCAATTTTTTCTTAGAAATGCTTAAAGTGTAACATGCCACAGTCACACAACCCTAAATTCAAATTGACTTTGAGCTATTTTTTTTAGATGAGTTTTCACTGAGTTCTTTTTCTTCAGCAAGTGAGGCTAGAAAATTTAAAGCTACCATCTGTGGTTGTATTTATAATTACCATGTATCCTAACATTTGGACTGGCGATGTTTCTGCCTGCTTGCCCACGCTTCTTATGTTCCATTTACTGACATTTCAGAAACATTTCTTCATAAATCAGCTGAACGAAATAAAAGAGCTGACTTATGATACCAAGTGTAAATGGTGGCATTTTTAATTTTTTACGATTACTTCAGAATCCTTATATGAGATTCTTGAGTACAGCTGATAAAAATGCATCATCTTCAAAGTGAACTGCTTTATGTCAGTCCATACTGTGTGTGAACGTTGGACATCTACGGAAGGGTTGCGTCACAGAGTTCAGTATTGGGGGGTGGATGCCAGACAAAAAACTAACTAATTGCCCTGGCTGGTGATTCATTTGTGTAAATAGAGTTTGCAGTCCATAGTGTTCTTCGGAGATACCATGACAATAATCAAAACTATGAAGCATAAATTGGTATGCTTAACTGCAAAACCAAACCAAAATAGGTCTCTGTTTTCCTGTCTGTTTTGTTTTATTGAAAATACTTAACAGTAATGTGTTAGGTTAAGCATGGATTTGTAAAAAAAGTTAATTTGTTCATTATCTTCACAGACGTGAGATTCAGAATCACAGCCTCTTGATTGAAAACACAATATATTTAGCATTGACATTCTTGTCCCTCTTTTTCCTATTACTTGAAGGCCACTGAATGACAAACAGAGCAACAATGGGAATTCACCCCTGAATACTGTGAACAACAGTACACCAACATCAGCTGCCAGCTCACCAAGACAGAACAGTAATGTTCCTAGCAGGAAACCAGGTCCTCTACCTTCAAGCTTGGATGACTTGAAGGTAAAAGATAAGAGGGATTTGTCCATTCCTGTGCATTACTGTGATTCATAACTTGTGAACTGTTACTGTTGAGAATATGCCTGGTAATTTGTACCAATGAAAACTGTCCTTTCCTCCTAATTGGTTAGAAGAAGATTGTCAAAGTTTTCATACACAACTCTACTGGACTGAAACATTTGATTCCTCATATGCATATGTTCCAGAACTGACATTTCTTTCCCAAAGAATTAGAAGAGGAGGAATTTCAGACACATTGTATTGGTCCCTCACTGACACCTTGGGTAAGCTGTGAGGTTCACTTCATGTGAAGTTTTTCAGCTCAGGCGGATTTAAACACAGGAGCTGTAATTTCCTCATGACAATTTCATTGTATCAGTGAAGAGGTTGAGTTAAGCAATAGAAATTAGAAGATGCCCTAATAAAAACATACTCTGAGAGGTCACTGCTATAAATAGAAACAGAAATAAGACTGTAAAGAGAGAACAGAAAAGATCTTCTTACCAGAGTTCAACACATCTGAAAATGAATGCTAAATTCCAAAGTTTCTTGAAGTTGTAACTAACTGTGTAGACTGTTCAGGTTGCACTATGAGGGCATTGCATAGGATCTTCTTCCTTCTGAAATACATGAGAAGGAATAAAGACTGTGAGGGACAAATCTGAAGCAGCTTGTGGGGTTTTAGGATTCAGCAGCCGTAGGAATGTGCCAAACTTCAGCAGCCGCGTAGGGACATCTAGTGGGCAATTAATTCCTTTCTCTCTGCCTTTACCAAGGTTTGTGAGGGGTGGGAAGGAGGATTCTTTTAGATTTGAAGGGATAAAAAGAAGAAATTTCAGAAGATTGGATTCTCTAGATGGTAATATATTGTCCTTATTTAAAGCCAATCTTTTAATATGAAATAAGTCTATAAAATTCAATTCAAACAACAGCATTTGAAATCTGTTTTCCAGTCTTTAAATTTTTAACTAAAAACTTTTGAAGATATTTAAGTTAATACCTGGAATTGTGCTTTGCAGTGATTAAAACTGTTCACTTATTTATTTCTTGGCACAATTTATTGGTGTTCCTGCTGATGTGGTAACACTAACATGAGCTTTCCTTGCAGACCTGCTGGTGGTTTTACCACTGAATCAGCTAAATCAGTTCTGAGTTCAGAAATGAATTGTTGAAAAAGAGAAAAATTAGAACACACTCTCAAATGCAGAGGGTACCAGACTGGGGGAAACAGTTGATAGTCATTGGCTAGGGAGTTATTTAACATAAAATTGCTGTGGGTTTTAGAGATGTAAAATGTATTGCTGTGAACTTTTCATCATTTCCAAATCAAAAATACCTCCAACTTAAATTCTGGGCTGGCTGAGTACTGAAGTACTACTGAGGTCACTACCTTTTGTTCTGTTAGAGGTAGCTCTAATCTGCAGGGAGCCCCAGCCAGCTCTGCAGTTAGTTGTGCTGCATGTTTATGATAAACAGAAGTCATCTTTGTGACTGCTTTTCTTTAACTGATATTTTGAAGCATAGAATCAATTTACACTCAACTTATTTGCACTTTACTTTGTCTGTAAGCTTATTGGGAAGAAATGAGAACGTTTTTCTGTCAGAAGGGAATTTGACTGCTTGTACTGTTTTTGTAAAGGAAACACAGATGGCACATAGGGTGACTGGTTGCTAGTTAGCAAGAGAGCCTTTTGTGTTTGATGGGTCTATTGAATCATCAGCTGACCTGATAAAGTTTCTCAGAAACAGATCTGTCTGTCCTGATGGTGTAACAAAGGGGCTCAGCATGCTGCTGCTCACTGCTTTTATCTGCACTGCTGCCATTGTCTGCTATTTTGCTACAGAGGTTTTTAGCTCAGAACTGGAGCTGTAGGTGCATTTTTCCATGTTGAATATTTATAAAAAAAAAGCATCATCAGTTTGCTACTATTCACTGAACAACTGAACACTGCTAAGATTTTGGCCACTTAAACAATGAAGTAAGTAGGAGGTCCTGGAAATGTGTTCATAGATAATGCATGCTGTCAGAACCCAGAGGTTTAATAACTAGCAAATATGGGAATGAAAATAATTTTCATTATTAAGATGTAATAAGAATGCATACCAGTAAGTTTTAATATTTTCCTTTTTTATTATTGTGTTTTATTTTAATTTATTTCAGGTAGCAGAGCTTAAAATGGAGTTGAAACTGAGGGGATTACCAGTGTCTGGAACAAAAACAGATCTTATTGAGCGTCTGAAAACCTATCAAGATCTTAACAACAATGGGGTTGCTACAAGTACCTCTGTGACAGTGACCACTTCTAGTGGGGCCACAGGTAACACTGGGGAAGTGACTGTGGCACTTCCTGTTGCAACAGTAAATAAACCAGTGGTTAATACAATATCCAGCTTTCCTCCAGAAAAAACATCTACTGGACCTGGCAGCAAAGCAGTAAATACTGAAAACATCAGCTCTCCCCTGCCTATATCTCCCTCTCCCTCTGAACAGTCCAGTCTAAGCACAGATGATACCAGTATGGCAGACACTTTCCCAGAAATGACCATGATGTCACCATCCCAGTTCCTAAGTACTTCACCACTGAGGGCAAGTACAAACGAGGATAATCAGAATCGCAGCAGTGGAAGCATCTCAACCATGGAGTTTGATGTAGCAGAAAAGGACCGCAAGCTTCAAGAAAAAGAAAAACAAATTGAAGAGCTCAAAAGAAAACTGGAACAAGAGCAAAAACTTGTGGAAGTATTGAAAATGCAACTTGAGGTTGAAAAAAGGGGACAACAGCAACAGTCGCAGACTTTTGGTAACTCAGCTGCTTTGGAACAGAAGCAGTTCGGTGCTTCTGTCAAAGATGAAACTGCTCCTGCTGACTGCTCAAGTACCAGTCAGTCTGTACCTGTAGCCAGCCATTCCTTAGGACAGTCAGTGTACACCGCTGGCCAGAATCCAGTTGCCAAAAAGGCGGTTGTTATCAAGCAGGAGATACCTGTGGCCAAAGCTGAACCTCAGAATGCCATTTCTCAGTTTTATGTTAGTCCACAGAGGCAGCCACAAACTGCAGTTGTTGCCCAGCCTCAAGCTTTATTAACTACCCAAGGAACTGCCCAGCTGCTCCTCCCACTGTCCATCCAGGGACCGAATGCTGCTACTGCAGTGCAGTTACCGGTTGGAAATATCAAGTTGCAGGTAAGGGTGTTTCTATTTTTTTTTAATCATGTAACCTGCATGGCAGTATTTCATAACTCAGTGCAAATAGGTAAATGTGCTGCTTGTAAGATTAACTGAAAACTCAGGCTTAGCTTGTTTCTGCTTAAGGGAAACAGTTCAAAAGCTTGAGCTGATCTTGTAATACCTGCTTCTAATACTTGTTTCTTTGCAACTTTTGTTCCTAGATACTCTTTCCTGAAAAGCAATTGCCTTACCATTTACTGCCTCCATGCACAATTTGATTTAAAGTAGCATATGCCATCATTTTGTTAACTGCAAATTGCAGTAGAGAGCTACAGTTTCAATACTTTATTTTGAGATAGCCCTGTTTGCAAAACATATGTGAACTACCTACTACGTGGTGGTGCTTCAATATATTTAAAAATGTGAATGCCAGATTGTAGAACTCTCCTGTGGACTTAGAAAAAGAAACCATGGTTGTGCAAATATTATTTCTAGGCTCATTATGGCTAGTGAATAAATACAGCATAAACCAAGACAGGCTATAAATACAGAGGTATAGGAGTAATCTGACCAAGCTGAATCAATGTAACCTGTTGGTCTGAACTAAGAATGGTAGAATTAAGCAGTAATGCACTTCCCAGTGGCATTGTTTGAACATTCCCTGCCACCCATCATGGTAGCAAAGTATTCTTCCAGCTGCAGTGTCCGTGGCTATTGTGAATGCTGTGGGCCTAGGCTTGCTGCAAGCCTTTGCAGCAGGACATCCAGCAACCTTTATAAGGCATGGAAAATTCTGGTGAGGATGGGCCCCAGTCTGCAGTGCAAGAACTGTTCCTAGGAGTTTTACACCCAGATCTCCACCTGAATTGTTCTAAAGTCGTGCTAGAATTCTCTAACAACCTTAAGCAGCTTGTCCTGGTATTTTACTTCATCTATACTCCAGAAAGTTTTCCACTATCACTTAAAATTGTTTTTAATGAGGTTGGACACTTCTTGCCTTTCATTGGCCATTAAAAATTACCATCGTCTTAAAAGCAACCTTTGTCTTGCATTATCAGTTTTGTCTTGTGATTACTCAAGCCAGTTCTTATAGTCCTTTCTTACTGATATCTGCCCTCTCTGTGCCCTGTTATTTTTAGCATTTCCGCTGGGCTCTCTCCAGTTTGTCTTAAACTCTGTTGGCAAAATAAACATCACCTTTTAGTTGGGAACTCCCCAGTACCAAACACAGTAAGTTTGGTTTCCTATACAGTTCCCACTCATCCCTTCCAGGACACGTTACTGCTATTCTGCATAAGGTGTGCAGTAGATTTTTACATTATGTAACTTAGTGTGAAATACAAATAATTCAAATATTTTATCTTCATCCTTTAGGCTCAATCACAAGCTGGAATACAGACCCCATCACAAATACCTGCTCCTATTTCTTCCTCTGGCCTGGTGCAGACAGCACCTCAGATGCATGCTCCACAATCAAAACAAAATACCATCACGCAGCACGCACTTGGTCAGAGCCAACAAATCAGAAAGGTTTGTGGATAGCAATAAACATTAAGATAAATAGCTGTATAATCTAGTTCTAGGCAGTGCTTTGAGAATCTTTTTTGTGTCATCTGTGTTATATACAAATGATCAAGTCACCTAACATCTGTACCATGTTTTTCTGTGTGATACAATGGGCTTGTAACTCCTCCTTTTTCCAAAATTTTAGTCTATGCAGGACTTTATTTTTCAGTTGCAGATAAATACATTGTCTAAAGACTTTTTATCTTAGTGGTATACTTAGGGCATGACTCCTACTACATCCTTCCTCACGCTTGGCACAAGTGGTGTGTAGCAGATATGTTCCAGTCAGTTTCTCTTATTTGCCACTGGCTCTAAATGGGAGATTCTCATGGGCAGTTCTTAAGAGAAAGCTTTTACTTATGACTTCAAAGATTTATTCTTTTATAGAAGTTAATTCTGGTTTTTTGACTTTCCTTGTTGATTTCATCCCTCCTTATGAAGAAAGCTATGGACTCATATCCCGAGGATGGTAATTCCAGTGAGTCAAAACCCTACCATACCTCTTCCTAAGGAATGGAGGGTATGATTCAGAGAGATCCTTCTCCTCCTCTCTACCAAAAACAATCAGCTCTGTAACATCCCATTCCAACACATGTTCCTCAGCACTGGATGTACAGCTGTGACTGCCACTCCAGTCATGTTCATATGGGAACTGATACCAACCCATCAGCACCAGTCATCACAGAAGAAAAGGTTTTCTCCTCCTCTGAGCCTCTTCTAGACTGACCTCTATTATTAGGAATGTGGAGATTAGTTTTGGACCTTTATTGCATCCTTATCAGTGGACAGCAAGTTTTTTCAGCCTGCCCCTAGGGACAGATAATTCAGAAACAACTCAAATTTCAAGATGAAGAGGGTCATTTTTACAGTATATTATGTAACTATTACATCTCAGCCTTCAAAGTTCTTATTTCAGTTTACAAAAGTGCATCATGAACCCCACGTTCTGCTGTGATTTGGGGACTGTACCTGAGTAACCTTATCTGCCTCTGCTTGGGCTCTTGTTGCAGATAAGAACTTACCTTAGAAGATGTATTATTGTGCTTTGCCATTCTCTAGAAAGCTGGATAATAAAGGGGGACACAGCTAAAGGAGCATCAATACTTTTCAGACTGCTTGTTCAATCTGTGTGATTTCATGGACATTGAGGTTCTCCCCCAGAAGTCAAAACTGACATACATCCAAAAAGCAGATTTAATGCAGGTTCTCTGGGATTTGGTGAGGGGCTAATCTTACCTTGTTAATGTAACAGGTCCTATAGAGAAATTTTCCGTCGTCCTGAGGCATGTACTTGTACCAGACTGGCAGCTTGCTGCCATTGCTGCCTCCAAGTTCCTTGAAATGTCTATAGGACATAATCAAGATCTGTGCCCTCCAGTCCTCCCCACTATTCAGATCAGTCATGAAGACCACAGTTCCCAGCAGAGTTTGCAGCCTGCTGTTCCACTGGTTTTAACATCAGAATGAAAATATTGATGGGATACAACAGATTAGGACACCCCTCATGCATTCAGCATTAGATCTACCTATCTCCATCCATGACCTAAGATTTGTCACCTTTGTTATAAAGGTATTTGGGAGTGATACTGAATTTACAACAGCCTTACATGCTGATGCATTCATAGCTTCTCTTAATGTCCCTTTAACTCAAAAGTATGAGAAACAGGATACTGCTGGGAATAATGCAATGAGTATGTGGACTACTAGTTGAAGAAATAAAAAGTTTCATATACCAGTAACCAAACTTATAGTTGAAACCCATGTTCATCAGTTTTATCTTTTGCCTCTCCCTCAATCCTCATAGATACCTGTGGTTACTTTCAAAAAAAAAAATTAGAATTATATGACAGACAAACCATTCTGTCTTAAAACTGGCAGGAGAGGGCAAATATGGATATATGTACAATTTGTATCAGGTCAGAAATAAGCTCATGTTATTGATTGTCCTCTAGGTAGGGAAATCATGGATAAGCTGTTGAACTGTTCAATACACTTTCCTCATGCTTCCTGGAAAATTGCAGGAAAATGTTTTTAGTAATGAGTGATGAATGAAAGTATGTCAGAGCACAGAGTTTCTTTGAGAAACTAACTGTTCTGAATTTAAAAATCATTCCACCAAAGGAAAAATCAGTATAAATAACATTCACTGTATAGGGAATTTAAGCAAGCAAGCATTTTAGAAAAAAAGGTCTTCTATTTCATTAATGTAATATCCAATGTTATCCTGTTTTAAAATAAAAAACCCACAATCTTAGACTGATCTGTTAATCCTTTTCAGGTTTTTCCACCTGCCACATCAAATGCAGTATTTTCCTATCAGACTGCACCAGTTTCAACACCTTCACAATCTTTTATTAATAAAACATCAAACTCTAACATTCACCCTGGTGGTAATCACGTCCCTTCTGTGCAGAATGGACCTGCTGCTCCCAACAAGGTAAGGATATCCTAACAGTCTTCCATAAAGATCAGGTTTATATTATTATTCTTATATAACATGTGACTGTTTACATATGGCAGTTCACTCAGGGAAGAATGTTTTGTAGATTAAAATAATGCTGATATGTGCATATGTGTTAGAGAGAGGGAGAAAGAAACTTATTTTATCTCTCTGATTACGCTAATACATGGACTGATGTGACAAAATAGAATAATCGGTAGAGCTTGATACATCCTGAATTCACTAAATCACATTATTTAGTCATTATTTTGTTATTTCGTGCAGCCTGGGTCTCCATCTCAAGCCCAGCCTTACATTGTTCAGCAACCCCTCTTCAACAATACAGTGTCCAAGACAAAAGATCCTCCTCGTTACGAAGAGGCCATAAAACAGACCCGCAGTATTCAGCCATCACACCGTGAGGTACTTGTTTTCTTTAGTCTGTTGAAAACAAAGCTTTTCTCTACAATTACCAAAACCATTGCTTGTTTTAGGTTTTGATTTTTTTTTGTTTGGTGTCAAGATTTTCTAACATACCCTGTCACTAGTTTCATAAGTGCTTTTAACTACAGAACTCCTGTTTCATTATTCTTTTATTAAAGCAGAATATATGTAAAAAAGTCTTACAGTTCCTGGTTGGTGATACATCTAACTGGGATAATGCTGCTGTTGGTACTAACAGTAACTAGTCTTCAGATGACTTGTTTTGAGAATGTGTGATACCCAAACCTCACACTTAAGAGAGGAAATATGTTGGTATTTTCCAAAGTGAGTAAACTTGAGGAGAATGTGTGTGAATGTGTTTATACACACAGGCAAACATGAGCATAGGTGCTTGCTTGAAAAGCGTCTGTATTGAGTGATCTTGGTGGATAATCCTGTGTAGTGCTTTGCCAGTATGAGTAATAATGAGCATTCCTAATTTCGTGCATTTCAGAACTATCCCAAAAGATAAAACCTTGTAGCCCCTTGTGCTGGTTGGTTGTGGTGGCAGATCTCAGGCACAGCTATGGGTGCCTAATGCACTTTCCTGTGTCCTTGGTATGTGTGGGACATCCCCACAGTGAGGGCACACCGGTTGTCTTAGGTCACTCTATCACTACCAGTCAGCCAGGGGCTCCCCACTAGATCTCCTGATGACAAATCACTTCCCATCCCTGGAGTATAAGCAATGGTTTAAAACACTTCTTTAGACCTTCATGAAAGTCTCCACTTTTTCTAGACTGTTTGAATGAGTGGGTTTCTGGGGGGTTTTCTTAGCTTTTGCTTAAGGTTCAGTTTTTTAGGGGATGGCTGTTTAAAACAAAGATGAGCAGTTCCAGAAAGCTTATCCTTCCCCCCTTAAAAAATAAAAGAACATAAATCTATAAATTGGGAAAAAACCCCAAAGACACCTAGTAAAATGCATCTTACATGGTGGACATTTACAGGCTATCTCTGAGAGACAGTAGAGCAGGGTTTGCAACCCCAAGTGCTGCAGTTATTATCCTTATACAAAATGGGGTTAGTAACTCTCCTGATCCCTAGCTTCCTCTCTCCTAGGTTGCCTACATGAAGTCTTTGTCATGCTTTTTCCCTTTTCCTTTGTACTGAAACCAACTACAGAGATTGCAAATGTCTCTCCAAAGCATCTGTTTTCTAGATAGACAATTTCCTATTAAGGATTTTAGTCTATTATAGGTTAGTACTTACATACTGTTGATAGAAACTAGGAACAATAAGCGTAGGAAAAAATACCAGATGAAAAAGATTAACCCTGTTCTCCTGCGCTACAGATTTCCAGTGCACACAGTCAGCAGATGGATGATCTTTTTGATATTCTCATCAAGAGTGGAGGTAAGCTCATTGACAGCTGTGTGATATAAAGATTTAAAACCTGGTAGTAAAAACTTGCTGCTATAATCAAATGAGAATTCTTTTAGGAACAGGAGTTAGAATCTGTGTAGCCTGAATGAAACTAAATTTTTGAAAGTTTGCCTAGTTCCTTATTAAAGAAAACATTTACCAAAACACATACAGTCAGCCTGCTGTGGAACTTAATGCTTGCAAATTAGCTCAGGCAGACCTTTACAATAATCTCTACAGCATTCAAATGATTAAAATAACACCTTAGGTTAGCACAGACATACTTGATCAAAATCGGTAAGGTTGAGCAAGTCCTTAACATGTTTATTGAAATTATACAAAGAATAGAATAAGGTAAGAGTTAAAGCATGTTGATAGTAAAATTTCATTAAATATAACCATGTGTTATCAGCTATAAACATCAGAGATACATTACTGGGAAAAGTGTGCATGAACTACATGGAGACATTAATGAATAACAACTTTATGTCAGTTAAAATATTGGAGCTATCAGAAAGGCACTGATACAGCTAAAGTAATAAACAGAGTAGCTCAGCAATAAAAGAAGGAGGCTTTCAGCCATAATTAGGCTTAGTAGCCTAAGAAGCCATTACAGTAGTGGCATACGTTGTGGTGCCAAGTGATTCAATTAAGGGAATGGTTTGTAACTGCTGTCATATAAGGATCTTGACAGGAGGGAATGCCAGGGCAGAGGGACTGGTTCTAGGCTATTGGAAGACTTCAACCATATTCTAAACATCAGAGTATTTTTTTCTTTTTCAAAGCAAATTGCAAGGTCACCTGCAGAAAATGTGAATAGTCTGAGATAAGTAACTTGAGTACTCAACAACTCAAGCTAAATTAATGATCATCTTTATGAAAAAAACAAAGTAAAACATTCAGGGCTGTTGCATTTAATGTAAGTAAGCTCTGTGCCGGGGGCTGTCTTTTTAGCCGGTCAGAGTGACCCCGACTAAAGTTCGAAAGTTTCTTTTCCCAGCCCGGTGCTTGAAGAAAAAGTCAGGGCTCTTCATTTTTTCGGTCTCAAGATTGTTTATTGCATCTTATCTATAAAGTTCTTTCTCCCTGTCCAGCCGAGATCCGTTTGGCAGGACAGCCAGAGGCACTCCCCCCTCCTCCAGGGCGGTGTTATCTTTATATACTACAAACTACGTGTACAATATTTACAGTTATTTTCCAATACCTATCATCTATATTAGACAGTGAGTTTCTACTTTAGACCAATCTAAAAGTGCCAACATCACCAGACAAGATGGAGGTAGAGAAGAAGAAGAAAGGCTAGACACGCCCAAATCCCTCCATCTTGTCACCAGAAACCCCTATACCAAAAATCCTAAAACCTACATTTAGACTCTGTAATTATTTTATTCTTACACTATTTACACTATTGTGGCTTTTATCTCTTTCTATAAAGGTGACAAGTTATTCCGTGGTTCATAATCGAACCCACTGGTGTTCTGGGCTGTGTGCCAGGGTCTCCGAGCCCCTTGGCAAGGGTCCCAGGAAACTCTGGACTCCCAAAGGAATGTCCTGAGTTCCGACATCTCCCCCTTCTGTTTGCACCAAGAAGACCTCTTTGGCAGCTTGGTTGACAACCCGCTATATACACAAAAGAATGCATGGCGCAATGAACAAGAGAACTAAAAGCCCTACTAAAATATAACAAGCAATCATCTAACAACAGTTCTACAACACCACTGATTCCCACACCCATGAAGAGACCCAAAGTCCACAGTCTTCTGTGGGCAAAACACAAGGGTTGGAGTCTCTGTGCAGTCCACATCTCTACATCTTCTTTTCTGCTTATGGAATGGTCAGCGTTTTCTTGCCCATGCTTCTTGTCAGCATTGTCTTGCACTGGATGGAGTTTCACATTCTTCACTGAGATTCACCTGGACTTTTGTACCTGCTAAAACACAAACAAATCCACGCCCCCGAAGAGACTGGAGGATTTTCTCAAAATCTCGGAGGTGAAGAATGGATCCTGATATGAAAATAAAACATTGATCAACTCTGTTTCAGTCTCTATGCAATTGCATAGGGAAATGTAAAATGACAGCAATTAGAAATCAATTAGATAATACACATAACTAATAACACATCTGAAATCATACAATTGTCAAACACTACAACACTGAACTGTCATCCCAGAGTCTGCGACAGCTGATGAACCTTACAACAACAGAGAAGTGGAGAATCCATGTCCGGATTCATGTTTCTCCAAACTCCTTCTGAAAACAGGCTCAGCTATCATAGACGGTCAAATTGCCAAGCCAAAAGGACTTGAATACTTTTTGATGCAGAAAACATCTGGGCTGATTGTCAATCACTCCATTCAAGTAGAGCTAGGACTTGGCCAGAGCCCGAACTCTAATTGATGGATATCACTTAGCACATTCTTAAAATGAGACTCTTAAAAACAGCAATTATGAATAGGAAACCTTAGGATTAAAGATCTATCAAACCATTAAATAATTGGATCCTTCTGAAACTTCTGTTGGGATAGAAATTCTTCAAACACAGTAGACTTCTTGAATTCTTGGCTGAAGTACCTCTGTAATAACTGAAGAAACAATGAATGAAGAAAACCACAAAAGCGGCAATTTGGATTTAAAAGAAATCCAAAAACATATGAGTAGTTAGGAAATAAAGACAAGATTCTGAAGAGACGTGGCTTCTCACAAAAGAGATAGTGGAACACTGGCTGGCTATAAACACTACAATACCCTGATAATAATTCTTATCACAAATTCTGAGAATTCTCATTATATAATCAACTTATCAACAGGAAGTATTTGAAGGAGTTAAGACAACCTTTTTAAAGTATTCATATAACATTAACAGCAATCCTTATTTATCAGTATTACCTATAAAATCTAAAAATAACAAAGGTTACAAACTCACTGACAACAATCCCTAAAACTCTGAACCATTGGAGAATCAGCTGATGACCCCACAGATAGGATCTGATTGATGTTTCTCAAATGCTCTGTCTTCAGAGACACTTTGAGTAATTGAATCCTTACTAATACTTCTATCTTTATATGGTGCCGTCTCTCTCCCTGAGAGGCATTTTTCAAAATAGATTTCCATCTACATCATATTTGGAATAACATTGATTTGCATTGATTTTCCCTTCTTTTTTCTGTATCTTGGGCAAAAGCCTGGTGCTTTCTTACTTTTCTCTGATTTTTGGACAACTTTTTTATTTCTTTCCACACCCATCTTTTGCATCTGAGACTTGATCATCTGATAAATGCTGTTTCTGTCACTTCTGTGGGACTAGCCTGTTGAAGAGCTCGGTGTGCCTCACTCAACATGTGCTGCACCCGCGAAAAATCTCCAACTTGAGATTTTGATGGAGGCTGAAACTGTGTGCTGGCTGCTGCGGTTGGCTGGGTGCCCGTTGCCCTGGGATCGGAGAGGGGTGGTACCTGGGGCAGCCTTTGTACCCTGATCACGCCCCGTCTCTGCCTGTGCCGTCACGGGAGTGTGGACAACCCCGCCCCGACCGCGCCTCCCCTGCGCTCGTCTCGGCGCAGGCGCGGTCTCGGAAATGTCCTTCTCTCTCTGATCGACACCAGTACAGCTCAGATCCCATTCTGGCCCCGTGCCAACACCCGCAGCCGGCGCGCGGTCCCTGCTCGGCCGGTGCCCGTCCCGCGTCCGCGAACTGGGGAAAAAACCCTTCGCGCCCCGACTTCCGGGTCCTGCATCATCACCACGCGTCTCCTGCGTCTGCCTACGGGCACCGCTTGGAGCCCTGCAGCTGCTCCAAGCCCACCGCCCGCGTCTGACGTGGACGCTATGATTTGAGAGCCCTTCCCGGACGTCCCGCGGGTCTCGCCCTGCGCGCGCGTCCTTGGCACCGCGCCAGCTGAGGCCGCCGCCGTCGGTGTCATGCTCACAGCCCCCGCGCCGAAACTCGCGTCCCCCACTGCCTCCGCGCTCCCCCCGCCGCTCGCCGCCGCCGCCGCGCAGCCACGCTCGCCGCGAGCTGGGCTTTCGGGGTAGAGGAATTGGAGGCGGTAAAGCTGCTTCCCACTCCCTCTCATCGGGAGCTATTTCCCGCTCCCTCTCATCGGGAGCTATTTCCCGCTCCCTCTCATCGGGAGCTATTTCCCGCTCCCTCTCATCGAGAGCTACTTCCCCGCTCCCTCTCATCGGGAGCTACTTCCCCGCTCCCTCTCATCGGGAGCTATTTCCCGCTCCCTCTCATCGGGAGCTACTTCCCCAGGGCTGGTTGGGACCAGAGACAATCTCTGCTTTGGGCTTTGCTCTCCTCCCCCCGCCCCTGTGGGATTCACAATTAATGACCTTTTAGCTCTACTCCGGGATCTTGCCGTAATTGCCTCTAACATGATCCTTGCTGGGGATAAAAGCTTCAAGGCCGTTTTACCTTTTTTCAGAGATTTTCACAAGTTGTGTGGCTGCCAGACCTTGTAAGGCTGACAAAATCCTTAACTGTTCCTGAGAGCATGTCCCCTCCATGTTCTCAAATCTCAACCTTCTTACCAAAAGCTGAATCATTTGCAAGGTCCGTCCGGAGGTCGCCCTGGTCACTGGCCCCCCCGTCAGATCTGGATGCGAGTCTGTTTAGCAGAAGTTGAATCTTGGATCTTCTGTGTGGATTTTTTTTTCTTTTTTTTTTTTCTTTTTCCCTTTTTTTTTTCTTTTTTTTTTTTTTTTCTTTTTGGGAGTGCCTGCTGCTTTTCCTTGTCCTTTTTTGTTCTCTTCACGGGCTGTGTTTCAGTGGCTGATGTCTGGTGGCGTGGCTGCCTGCCAACTGCCCACCTGGGTGCTTTCTTGCTGCCCAACGTGTCGTGGTCTCTCTTTCCGCCCATCCCTTGCAGCCGTCTCTCTTTCCGCCCATCCGGGTTGTTCTCTTGCCGCCCAGCTCTTGCAGCCCACCTGGGAATGCCAAATGCCGGGTCTTTCTTGCAGCCAAGCCAGAGAACGCCAGTTGCCGCATCTTCCTTCGAGCCCACACAGGGAACGCCAGTTGCCGGGGGCTGTCTTTTTAGCCGGTCAGAGTGACCCCGACTAAAGTTCGAAAGTTTCTTTTCCCAGCCCGGTGCTTGAAGAAAAAGTCAGGGCTCTTCATTTTTTCGGTCTCAAGATTGTTTATTGCATCTTATCTATAAAGTTCTTTCTCCCTGTCCAGCCGAGATCCGTTTGGCAGGACAGCCAGAGGCACTCCCCCCTCCTCCAGGGCGGTGTTATCTTTATATACTACAAACTACGTGTACAATATTTACAGTTATTTTCCAATACCTATCATCTATATTAGACAGTGAGTTTCTACTTTAGACCAATCTAAAAGTGCCAACATCACCAGACAAGATGGAGGTAGAGAAGAAGAAGAAAGGCTAGACACGCCCAAATCCCTCCATCTTGTCACCAGAAACCCCTATACCAAAAATCCTAAAACCTACATTTAGACTCTGTAATTATTTTATTCTTACACTATTTACACTATTGTGGCTTTTATCTCTTTCTATAAAGGTGACAAGTTATTCCGTGGTTCATAATCGAACCCACTGGTGTTCTGGGCTGTGTGCCAGGGTCTCCGAGCCCCTTGGCAAGGGTCCCAGGAAACTCTGGACTCCCAAAGGAATGTCCTGAGTTCCGACAGCTCTGCACTGAAAAATGTCTAGCTTACTAATGTACTTCAGGAGAGTGAGAAGGCTGTGGGTTTTTGCTTGGAAAACCAGCACAAAATATATTATCAGATATATTTTTTCTGCTAGGAACATCACTTGTGCTAGAGGACTTATTTGCATATTTGTCTGTCTTGTTTTTGGGCTTCATTCACATCTAAGAATAAATTGGAACTTAGGCTTTATTTCCCCTTACCGTTACTGCCACTGTCTTACATGGAACTTCTTGACAGAAGTGTAGTTTTAGATTCTAGAATTGGGAATAAATGCTTCTTAATCACATAATTTCATCTCATGAACTCTTAATTAATGTGGACAGTACTAAACAGGGATGAAACTGAAAATTGGTGCTATACAAGGAAATGTGTTGGTTCCATAATTATTCCAGTTAATGAGAAGAACTGTAAACATGAAGGAGGTTAAGGTAACATCTAGAGATACATTCCTTTTTTCATCAATACTCATGCTAATTTCCTGAGCTATCACTGAAAGCAGAACTCTGGGACTTGTTTAAAATACTCTGCTGTTCATGGAAGCCATGCCAGAGTGTGATGTATGTGAATATGAGTGGAGCAGCAAAGTGACAGTTACTGCACTTAATGCACTGAGGATGCCTCCCAAAGTGGGCTGGAAGTTCTAAGTATGAGGATATTATGTCATATCTGTTTGAATTCAACAGTTGGCTTTTTTTATTACAGAGATTTCCCTTCCAATAAAAGAAGAACCATCTCCCATATCTAAAATGAGACCAGTAACAGCCAACATCACTACAATGCCAGTGAACACAGTGATATCCCGTCCACCTCCGCAGATCCAAATGGCCCCTCCTCCTGTGTCCTTAGAACCAACAACCAGCTTGTCTATAAGTTTGGAAAACCAACTTGAAGCCCTCTTGGATGGAACTTTACCATCAGGTAATGAAATTCCTCAACTGACAAGCAGTAATGAGGACAGAGAGTCATTTTCTTTAATTGAAGACCTCCAGAATGATCTGCTTAATCACTCCAGCATTTTAGATCACTCTCATTCACCCATGGAAACATCTGACCCACAGTTTAGTAGTAATAATTCCTGTCTGTCTCTTGACCTTCCCGATACAAATTTGGACAATATGGAATGGCTGGACATTACAATGCCCAGCTCCTCATCTGGACTCACCCCTCTCAGTTCTGCTGCCCCGAGCGTGTTTTCCACTGACTTTCTAGATCCACAAGATCTACAGTTGCACTGGGATTAAGCTATAGCCAATGAGAACATGCATGACCTGCAAGTCTCTCTACAGCAGAGGTCCATTATTATACCATTCTGATTGCAGTTAACATAAACTAAGACAGTAATGTTTGGAAGAACAAATGCTTGAAGCTAATTCATTATTGATTTTCAAGTTTACAACAGTGAATCACTTTATGCACCTATCAGTAATGCAGATCAGGGCCCTCTGAAAGCTGTTATTTCACAAGTCAAGAAAGGATGATTGTACTTCATGATTAAAAGTACCCCAAGGTAAATATATTACAAATATTTAAGAAAGAAGTTACGTCTATGACTTTGTAATGCTTAAATGAGCAACACAACATGACTAAACTGACAGTGAGATGTCAGTTCTCTGTATTGACCCAGTGAGCAAATGTCTGGGGGAGGGGAGGTATCACTGCACTTCATTGTTCCTGTGGAAAGCCTGAGCCAGGTTCAGAACTAATTGTGAGGGCAAAGGCAAATAGAAGCACTGGCTGGTTCAGTGAAATTTCATATATCTAGTCTCATAATTTGTTCAAATTGTTTTTATATTTTGCTTTTATGGATTTTAAAACACTTCCCCCATTCTTTAATTATGAGGGAGGAATTTAACTGCATCCAAAGGGATATTAAGTGTAACTGCAAGAAATCCACTGTAGCTAATGCGAGGTAATATTGAGAACACTGAATTTTCTATAGCAATGCTCTGGATTTAATAGCTAGGTTTTAATGTGTATATCAGACAGTTATTTGTATACTCTTTTAACTTTATATAGCTTATTTTTGTGAACAGAGGGGAACACAGTGGTCTTCAAACAAGAGATTATGATAATGGAAGTAAATATCCTATTTTGCTTGGTGTTTGAGGATATTTGTTAGATCATTGAATTCAGTATCTCAGCATACTAGAAAAGTTTGAGGAAGTAGAAAAGTTTAATTAATAGTGTTGTACACTACAATCCTGCAAGCATCTATGCAAGAATAGTCCCAATGCCCTCTATAAAAGATGTTTGTAGGATGAGATCAAGTTGCAGGGGACAGTGCTGACAGGACAACCATAATTTCTTAATGAACACTTTGTCTGTTGAACAGCTTTGTCTGCCACTACATAACATCAGGGAAAACCAACAGAGAAGTTGCTCAGTGCATATCCTAAATACCAGGATCAGAATGTACTGTTTGTGATAAGAAGGCATATTGCATATCTGAAACAGAGAATAGCAAAAATTTAGCTCTTACCTCACAGCACAGCACATGAATATTTTTTTGTTGTTATAAAGCCCTTAGTTGTTGTTTTCAGAGTCTATTTTGAAAGCAGTTAGAAAAACAGAAAAATCAAGTTGAACTAATATACTTTGACATTCTATGGTTGTCTCTCAGGTAATAGCTGTTAAATGTTGCCATAGATGATGGAGGCTAATAATCAAGCACAAAATTGGAATTTCCTCTTAGGGAATTCCTAAATTAAGATAAAAGGAAACACTCCCCATTTCCTGAAATGCAGAAATATTGTATGTTTTGTAGTCTGAAAACTGATCTCATTGCATGGTTCTTTCCTCCTCAAAAATAAAGTTTTATAGGATTGAATGAAAAAATGCCCAAAGCTTTTGCCTACTTCTTAGAATAATGATATGTATCCAAGAAATACTGAAAACCTTCACCACATTTTTCAAAAATTAAAACACGACACAATCATGTTAACATCAAACAAATACTTCTGTCAGAAAATGTCATGGAATTAACTGAAAATTTGCATCTCCAGATATAACGCAGTCTGGTTTACTGATATGACAGAGTTCCATTGGCTTCAGATAAAATAATGGATTACATCATTGAGTCAAGGTTTGAATGATACCATATGTTTGCATCATATCAATTACAGCACTTTAAATCATTATGTATCTTCACTGGTTTTACTGGCCAAGAATTACTGTAATATGAAACTAAGTACAAGAAAACAATCTTTGGAGATTTTCACTACACACAGTTGAAAGACATAATTCCTTATTCCTTCTTGCTGTGCCTACACTACTTGAGTACAATATTACATGTGGACTGTCTGCCTTAAGCTTTGATGGTATAGGACTTTTCAATAACAGTGAACACTTAACATTCAACTTTTTGCATTCCTGTTCATCATCCTATCTTGGGAGCTGATACTCTGAGATACAAAGTGCCCTCGGCTGTTACGAGAATAAGAATTAAGGACTCTTGGTCTGATAGGAACAACTCTGAAAGAAATTTAGTGTTCTGCAGTACTGTCAGTTTATTCTGTGTGATACACCAGACATCATACAATATATGTGTGGTTAGAGTTATCCCTTTTTGACCCTGCCTCCTGATTAAATGAGAGGCAAGTAAATTAATTTTTAGAGGACAAATTAACCTAGAGCAACTGTACTGTCATTTGTGATGTGCATGTAAATACAGCTTGAAACTGGCAAAGTCATCTTGCTACAAAATTACCCTTATTGGCAGTGTAGAATGTTAATTAATCCATAGGAATCTTTGTGCAGAAATAAACCCAAACAGTTGAGATGTCTTTTTATCAGTACGGTATAGCTTTCTGCTCTGAATGTCTATTTGAAAAAAATAAAAATTAAGGGATCATTTTAGTTTCTGAAGTACAAATATTCTAGTGTAGGGAATGTGTGATTACTTTTCTGTACATTTCAGAATTGTGTATTAAACCTTATATAAAATGGTTTGCTTTAGACTTTGTTCTGAAATGTGATATGTTCGCCATAGTTGCATATGCCTGTTTATGGCAGAAATAGGTTTTGCTTAGACTTTTGTGTGTGCATGTTTTACATGAAATTTTTGTAGCACAAATACATCTTAGAAATTTAATCGTGGCTGTGCAGTTTGACTGCACAGAACTGAATCTTTCTCATTAAGAGAACAGTTGCAAAGGAATGCACTGGCACTAAATTTGCCATTTAATGGCTGCAGTATACTAACAGAATGCATCCTATCAAATGTGGTGTTAGTGGGTCCTTCAAAGTAATTAAGAATACCTTGGAATCAGTATGAAAATCAAAAGTTGGTTGTTTACACATCTAGACAGAGAGAGCTCAGACAGTGTTTTCCTAGGCTGATGTTACTCAAGAGGAGTCACATCCTGTGTTCAGTAGAGAAATGGAATTTGCTGCACACTTTTAGTGCCCTTCAGCATCAGTTACAGCAAGGAAGTTTACAGGCAAAATTTTGTTTAACATTAGAAGTAGTTATAAAAGCATTGTCATACTCTCTCTGACAATAAAATTAATTTATGGCAGTTGTTCTCTATAGAAATTAAAAGTGTAATCCAGCAATTTGGGCTTGCAGACCTGCAGAATCAGAACTTTAAAAAGCTGAGGCCACAGCTTTTAGAAATGATCACTACTTAATATTGACATTTATTTCCCAGGTATTTCTAAATTCACCAACAAGAGTCATGTTCAGAGAAGATGGTGATTCAAAGAGAAGTGTCAATATTAAACTTTTTCTGTTACATAATCTCAAACATTCAGGTGCCTCCAAAGTGTAGGCACTGTAATCAGAACACAAGTACAAGCTGCTGAACTATTTTCAAGGCAGAGAAACTGCAGTTACAGAATACATTGAACTGGAAGGGCATTATGTAATCAAAACACAGGAAAGTTCACCGATGTAAACAGTTATTATTTTGATGGCATCTTAAGTGTATAAACTTAAAGCAAACTCTATTAAAACTGGAAAAAATCTTCCACTTATCTCTAGTAAATGTTCTGTTGAAACTCTTTGTATTGTGGTCTATGAAATCACCTTTCAGTGACTTCTAGACCATACCCCAGAAAGTATTTCACGTGAGATCTGTGGAATTGAGTTACATATAGCCAATAAAGAGCGTCCATTCAAACCTGAAATAATCTCAAATATTCCTTTTATACCAGTTTGCTAGGAATAAAGTGCAAAAAAGAGACACCTACATCATTCTGTAGTGTCCAATACTGAATAGAAAGAGTTTTTAAGTTGAAAGTGCATAAATGTATTTGTAGAAATCTAGCCAAAAAAAGCCATTCTAGCTATGAGAGCAAATTCTCAAAAAAAAAGCAGGGAATGGTTAATAACTATATAATCACAGTATTTTTATAAAATTATACAGCTCAGATATTCAAAAGACAGCGTAAAGTAAATTATAATAATATAAAAATTTAAATAGGAACCAAAGCATTGCCATTTATATTGCCAAAGGAGGCACTTTGTATTTTAAAATATAGGAAATTAAGTCCCCAAAAGCGTTATCCGTACTTTTTTAAGATTAAGGATGTAGATATTTTCAAAGCTGTTTTTGGTGTTTAACAGTACAGATTTGTTTTTGTTGTTTGAGAAATTTGTAGTAACTAATAGCACAGGCTTTTTTTCCAGATAGGATTTTCTTCACAGTACTGCTTGCAGTAGAAATAACGCTAACCCAAGTAGGTGTTTCTCTTCTTCTTTTCATAGTCATAATTATGTCTTAGCATCTCATTTTGTGAAAAGAAGAAGATAAACACCTGTCTCTGGGGCCCTCTTCATTTAAGCACTACTTTACTAAATGCAAATTATGGCAATCAGGGCGTCAGTTTATGTATTGCCTTTCTAGAACCATGATGCCTTTGTATTTGCTGTTTGCACCCCTAAGATCAATTCCATATGTTTGAATGCCATATGTTTTGCACATTGTACTGTATATATGTAATGCATACTGTATTTTTATATGTGTACTACATTTATCAAATATTTTGTACATAGTGGCAATATTGTAGCTACTGAGGAAATGTTTGATATTTCAGCATTTTTGCTAAGTGTCTCAAATAAAAAAGGAAAACTGTGTTCATTTGTCCATGGTTACTACTTAAAATGAAAATATCATTCTGACTTTTATGGGTCTGATACATTTGGGCCTATGTTCTAAGTACCTTTCTCACAAAAAGGAGTAAGAATGAATCTGCACTTAGACAAACCCCAAAAGAATTATGGTTTGTCTTTAAAATCAGAGCAAAAATCTGTAAGAATAGAGAGTTCCTGAACCCTTGAAGTTTACGTTTGGATTTCCAATTTTAGTTTTTTTTTAGCAATTTTTAATATAGCACCATTTACTCATAGAATGGCCTGGGTTCCAATGGACCTTAAAGTTCATCTTGTTCCCTGCCCTGGGCCGAGACTCCTTCCACTATCCCAGGTTGCTCCAAGCCCTGTCACTGCCAAGGATGGGGCAGCCACAGCTTCTCTGGGCGACTCACTCCAGTATCTCAGCACCATCCATTTGAATCTGTTCCTCCTTGTCCTCTCACTACAAACCTCTTGTAATGAACTTCAATACATGACTTTCCCAAATTCTTCCAAGGTTTTCAAGATGTGTTGGGTTGTGAGATTTTGTATTTTTGATTTGCATTCTGCTCAGCTTCTGGAACACCTGAATGCATTTTTTCAGGAGAATGAGCTATGAGCTGTTTGCACAAGCTTCTTTTAAAGACGAAGCTGTTTCATTTAAATATTTAGTGTTACACTTCCCCTTGTGAAGGCAGTCCTGTACTAATCACCCAGCCTTTCCTCATTAAAGTCTGTTCTACACTGATAACATCAGAAATTTTGATACTTGGCCAAATATTAAAAACTCCATAAAGCAGTAAGTAGTAATTAGGTGAGTAAAACTGAAAAAAATTAAAAACTACTAATAAACACTGTAAATTTCATATAATACCTTTTCTCTGTGAACTTTAACCATTGTAAAAGTTTTTAGGCTGTATTGGCCACAAACTTACCTTTGATATCACACACCAAACACAAATATTGCAAAACAAGTGCAGCACCTTTTGATCATGTGTTCGTGCATTAAAGAAATTACAGCTGGAGTATAACAGAGATAAAGCACTTGTTTTGCTGCCAGCTGACATTCTGGGGGTTTGATTGTTTTACAGTGACAAAATATAAACACATAACCTTCTTTCACAAGCTGTGTTCATATTACTATTTGATGTAAACACAAAACAAGGCTTGATAAAACTTGAGATTATGCTGAGTGAACTTCTTCCACAGGCTAAATCTTGATTTTCAATAAAAACTGTTTATTCAAATGCGCTGTACAGATGGCCATCAGCTCATTTGTCTTTACTCTGTAGCACATTCAATGCCATTTGCTCCTGCCTATTGGCTTGTTGTTTATTGTACAGATGTTGCTAGAGGGACACATTTCTTAGAGTATTTGTAGTGTCTCAAGCAGGAGATGTTTCTTTGATGGCAAAGAAGTCACATGGATTTCCCCACACCTCAAAGTATAGTCTGCAACTTCACCAAGACATTCCAAAATCAAAGTAACAAATTAGAGCTTCTGAGAACCAACAGCCAGGGCTTGGGGTTTTTTTTCTTTAAGTGTTTATCCATAAATGAAATGAGAAACTCTAAGATAAATATTTCCTTTAATGTAAAAAAATTACCTGTGAGTCTCCAGTCTTCAGTACAGAAAAAGGACTGCGGGGCCATTCTGCCATCTACTGCATCATTCTTGAACCCCTTCCAAGACAAGTGCTGGGGATTAGAAAGTAAAATAGTGAACAGAAACATTCTTTCATACAGCTAAGACAAAGTCAAAGGTCAAGTAGCTGTAACTGAGGAGCATTTCAGCTCCTCAGCATCCCATAGCAAGTCTTTATAAAACTCAATTGTACCATATATACATAAATATATTAGATTGTCCCCCTGTATGTATCTCAGAAGAGTCAGGGAATGTGTTGAAAGGCCTTGTTTTGCACATGGAAACAGACACTAAAGCCTCTCCTAAAGCAACACCTCCATTTCATATGTGTGAGACTAAGGAAAGAAAGAAAGAAAGAAAAAAAAGGCAACTGGTGATTATTTCTCCATCCAACAAAATCATTGACAGTATCTTTTCAGCAACAGAGTCCTCTAAGACATCCCTTTTGAAAAGCCACATATTTAAAAGAAGCTTGGTCAGAAGAGAACGGCCCTTAATGAACAAGGAGGATTCAGCATGGAGGAAGGGCTTTAACACCCAACTCAAACAAGGGTAAGGGCCAGCCTAAAAGACACTTCCAAACAAAAGAATCCAGACACCGAAAGGGCAATTTCAGTTTTTTAAAATCAAGTGAATTTTTAATGATAAAAACTATTGCAACAAATCAGCTCACCATTAAGCAACACTTTGTTTAGATAGAAACAGTTTCTCCAGACACACTAAGGAAGTTAGGCTCAGAAAGTAGACAAATTTTTTAAACCTTATCAAGAATTTCCTCTTAATCTAGTTAGAAGATCTTTATGAATTCAAATTGAAGTTTCCATCTCCCCATAGAGTTAAGGATGAACTTGATCAATAGAAGTTGATTTACCATTAAATACTATTTCCAATGCCAAGTGAATACATTTATTACAATGTAGTGTGTTGACGACATAAAACTTGCATGAATTCCACCAACAATTCAAACAGCCCTTGCACTCACCACAAAATTACCTCTCAGCTCAAAAGGATCCAAAACCATTAATAAACACAGATGTGAGCTGCACAGGAACTGTGATGACAAGTTACAACTGGCAAGTATGGCATATAAAAGAGGGTATTTTGTAATAAGCAAGTAGGCCAGAAATGGCATATCATCAGTCAAACATGAATGCTTAAAACTGAACTCCTTTCTGCTGCCAGCTTGGTAATACTAAGAGTAACTCCTTCAACCAGGAGAGATAAGTGGCTCTCTGAGGTCACCCATGCATAAGCATTACAGGTGTGAGAGTTGAGGGAGGCAGCTTCCACTCCTACACACCATCACACTTTGAAATGCTGCCGTGATACACTGACAAGACAAAAGCAGAATACAACAGTGCTATTTTCATCTCCTATCTTTCCATAGTCCAGATGAGGGCATGTGATGAACAAGACTAGCAGATAAATTCCAGCAAGCATTCAGACTGCCAAGCCATCAGTTATGCTGATAGGAACTGGAAAACCAGGTCACTTTCAGGGCAGCTTTACAAGGGCTGAATAACCAGTAAGGTAATTTAAATGAAATACTTTTCACTGCAGGGCAAGCTAATTCAAATCAGTCTATTTAAATACAGGCAGGCATAGAGTTATCACAGACAAACTAACAAATCATAAGTTTTAAAGAACTAAAATATTTTCATACATTCAAGGCATCAAGCATGACTTTCCATGATGACAGTTCAAAGAACATCTCAAAAGGATACATACATATTTCCCTCCTCACTGCAGAGTGGTTCAACTAGTGGACCTCTGAAGGTCTGTTCCAAGCCAAGTTATTTTGGTTCTATATCAGCCTTGCAACGCACCTGAGTTACAGCACTACCAAGTCAGTACTCTGATCTAACCCTTTACAATGGCATCTCTGCAATATGTTCACATGCGCCTTCCACAAGGAAACCAAAACCACACCAAAAGGAATATAAAACTTGGATATCAAGCAACAGTTTCATGGAGAATTTAAATAGACCTCCACAACGCATTAAATGAAAACTAAAACCTTCGTTTTAGTTGTAAAAAACTACACTTGTAAAAATCTAGGAGATTCCGTCTAGAAAACATCTAGTATCTTTTCTGCAATTCACAACACTGAGTTTTTTGAGGGAACAGTACCAGGCAGCAAGTGTGTTTAATTCAGTATTTACCATTTAGTTATTCCAACGTTTTGCATTCCTGCTTCTTTTCTTGGAGGAGGAAAACTTTAATCCCGCTTTTTTCTCCCTCTCAAAGCCGTGCTGGCCGATGTGAGGCAGCCCTTCGGGTGCCGTTTCCGGGTACCGCACCCTCACAGCGGCCCCGGGCCGGCCTCTGCAGAGGGCGCTGCCCTCAGAACACCTCCACGGCCGGAGGGGAGACTCCTGGCAGCTCCAGGAGCGGGAGAGAGCGAGAGCCAGAGAGAGGTGAAGGGAGAGTGAGAGCCAGAACGAGACCGGGCGCGGCGGCAGTCCCGGTCCGTACCTCCCTCCCTCCCTCCCGTTCCGCCCCCTCAGCCTCCGTCGCACCCTCAGCGCCTCAGGGCAGCGCGCCCCCGGCAGGTGGCAGCCCAGGCACGCGCGAGGGCGGGTCGTGGGCGGGCGCGCGGGAGTGGCGCCAGCGATAGAAAGGCGTCAGGAGAAAACCTTAACGCAGGCGCGGTGGCCAAGTGGTAAGGCGTCGGTCTCGTAAACCGAAGATCACGGGTTCGAACCCCGTCCGTGCCTCGGTGGGCACGCGCAGGCGTGTGCTCTGCCCTTCATTTTTAGGGGAAGGCGGAGCCCCGCAGCCGAGACCTTCTAGGGAGCGTCCGACCCGACCCGCCAGGCGCCGGGCATGGCGGTTCCGCAGAGCTGCGGCCACCGCAGCGCACCCGGCAACAACAGAGCCACGCCCCCGGGAGGGTCCCTTGCTCCGCCCGAGCGCAGGTACCCAGCCCCGGGTCTCGCACCGGCGGCAGCGGCTCCTCCGGCCGCAGCGAAGGGTTCTGGTGGATGTTGTGCCAGCCCTGCCTCCACCTCGGTCATTCCTGCCCATTCCTCAGCGGCTGCATGATTATCTGCTCACATCTGCAGGAGCAGAGCAGTTTTTCTTCGTTTTTTCTTGGAGCCTAATCCTGCCTTCAACAGACCCTCAGCTCAGCCTGAAGAAACAAAATATAGTTTGAAATGTGAAAGGCCAAGATGACTGCTGAGGTCTAGTGGAAGTCATGTCAAACGCCTTTTCTACACAGCACAAGTGCTGGTGCCTACCTTACCATGCAGTCATTCCTGGGAGGAACAAGTGGAGCCTCTGCAGGGTCTTGTTTGAAGAGATCCTCCAGCTCCTTCAAACTCTTGTTTGAAGAGAGCCTTCTCCAGAGGCTGCAGCTATGAAGATCATCCTGTAATCCCCCAGGTCCCTCCCTTTCACTGGTTCACCCCCACCCTGCCACCATGTAATTAAGTATTTATTAATTTGGTTCTTTCTTCTGATTGGTAAACCACGAGGTTTCTTCATCTCTATCACTAATCACTTAGAAGGATTATTTGCAATCTGATTAGTGTGTACTTTACATTTCCTATTTTCTAATAGAAAAAACCTCCCTGTGACAGTGAAAATGGTTAAGGAAAGGATGTGGTGGTTACGCTCACAGGAGCCCAGCAGTGCTCCCCTTCTCCAGGTGAACAAACACTGGGTGCTTTGGACACAGCTTTGGCCAAGAGGTCCAACCCAGTGACACTGACAGGACCAGGCACCGAACCTTAACGCACAGTTAAAGGGTTGACAGCACTAAAACGCATCCTAACAGTGTAAATAGGAAAAGAATTACTAATTGAAGGAAATCTTTATTGATTCATGTTTGATATTTACTTACCATTTGAAATTTTACTGATCACTGTGTCTACACAATCAATTTTGGTCTCTGCCTGACAAATCTTCCTCTCATATTCTGCACCATTGTTGTCAGGAATATAAACTGTATATTTGTTGTATGAACAGAAATAAATGTCCTTAACCATTTACACTGGATTTTGTAAATATTCTTAGGTATTTTTACTTAGGGATACAAAGGACACTGAGGTACATCCATGTCCCTGAAACTGCTTTCATAGGAGGGTTGTAAAAATTAAATGCAAAACTCAAACTCAAGGACAAAACACATATCTAATAAATATTGCTTTCTGTTTACTACAATCTCAAGGATAAGCCTCTCGGGGAGGGTGGAGATGAGCCACCTTGCCACTGATGAGTAAAACTTTCATAAATTCGTGCTTGTTTTTTGGAAATAATATATTTCTAGGACAAAGCCAGGTATGCATAAGAGCTGTGGCTGTGTCCGACCCTCTTAACGATGGTTTGAGGTCTGTGAGTCTGTTAGATGACACAGAAATCAGATAACACAGAGCCTGTTTTTCCACAGTTTGCAGACAGAACTTTTACATTTTGTGGAGTAACATTGCTGAACTATTAGCATGATAACAATGTTGCTAAGTAACATTTTAAGACGTGTCTTGTGGTTATCTACTTGAAATTAATTTTGTAATTTAAAAACTATCTGTGCACTCAAAGCCTAGGAGAAACGTGTGCAGCCCAGAAGTAGTAACTCCAGCAGCAGTTAAGAGGCAGAAATAATTAACATATCACACGCGTCTACTGCCACAATGGATTCATTTACTTGATGTTAAACCTTTTTTTCAGTGTTGTGCTCTTTGCTTTAGACAACAGAATGTCCAAATTCAAAAATCTCTCCTTTTAGTCCAGGTTTTCTACACCTCCAGTCATCCTTGCTACAATCCCCCCAATCCTCTCCAGATGCTACATATTATTGTTGAAGTGAGCAGCCAGCGAGGCTTAGCAGCAGTGCTCAGAGAGGGCATTTCCGCACAGCAGGGCTCCCAGGGACCCCGGCAGAGGCCGAGCAGGAATGTGCATCACACGGCCCAGCAAAGGCCGGGCTGTCACCGCCACCACGCCCCGAGGGGCTGCCCGGCTGCCACGGCGCCACAGCACACGGGTCACATACTGAGCACTGCCCGGCACACACGGCCCTGTCCCAGAGCAGGCTGGGGAATGTGAAATTTAAAGCCCAAACTTCCTCTGTGGCCAGCACTGCACTCCCTGCAGCTCTGGCTCCCAAGGGCACCTGCAGCTCACTGTGGCACCCACACGCCGGGCACAGAGGGTGAACCAGCAGCCGGGGACCAGGGAATGCCAGGGCACAATTTGTACTACAGTCATGTGAAATGAGTCCTCTCCATAATCCAGTTTCTGTCATTGCATAATTTAAAAAAAAAAAATCCCTGACACTGTGCTAACACCAGTGTTATTGGTGAATGCAGCAGGTGAAGCAAATTTTAGTTTCTTTTTTTTTCTTTTGCTGCTATAAAAGCCTTTTGCTGCCTTTTAAATTCAATTTTACTTGTGACAACCAGTATGACCAACAGAGGACAGCACATCCATTTCTTTTAATGATTAAAAGATCCTGAGCTTGAAGCTGCCATTCACTTTTTCACTCAGGAAATGAGAGTGACAGGCAGAGTGGAGCAGTGTGCCGTTAAGTAAGCCAGCCAGATTAAAAAGGCCTTTTTGCAATTAACTAGAGCTGTTTTGAATTCCAGGAGATTACTTAAAGTAAATCTACTTCTAACCAGGCATTATTGCTAACGAAACACTGTGGGTGCATGTTGGTGAAACCTGGGTCTGTATTTTGATGCAGTTGTTTACTGGGCACTGCAATAACAGTTAACACACTTAGGAGTAGAAGCACACTCAGGAGTGTCAGGTAAACTCAGCCAATTCCCCTTCAAAGCTGCAGAAAGACAAGGTGTCTGTAACCAAGTTTTGATTAAATGTGAGTGTTCATAAAACACTGCAGTGAAGCCAACTCCAGTGTTTTCATTGCATTTGATTTGGGGGCAGAGAAGACTCTGCAAGTCATAATGAAATTCAAAGAACAAACTCAAGGATTTCATGTGGCTGAGGGGAATTTCATTAAGGAAATCCAATTAACCTGCAAGAGTTGCACACATTGAAATCTATTATCTTCCCCCAAAAGCTGTCTTTGTGGTTTTTATAGCAACCTTTGCTATTCCTGGATAAATAATGCTTTATTACAAATGCACTGACATCTTTATATAATTAAGATTATAATAACATCTTCATTTGTCTCTGCTTTGCAAACAGTCAATTCTATTTCCTATGAAACATATGAAATAGTGTTTTTAAAGAAGATATGAGTCAGGATTGGGTGTTAGACACTAGTACAAAGCAAACAGAGATTTAGGAGACACACGAGGAATAATGTGGCTCCTGACAGCATGCAGGTCTGCGTTTGTCGGCCAGGGCCTGATCCTGTGAATTGCTGAGCTGAATTAATTAAGAGCCTAAGATACCATTAGGTCCATGGGGACTGACAGTGCTCAGCAGTACTCGGTGTTAAAGCCCTTAAATAAAAGCCAACCTACAAATTCCGATTCATGTGAATAACAATATTGCACACATCTACAGTGGGGACATGAATTATTCACATCAGTGTAGCATGAAAGATGCAAACGGCAAAGCCTGTTTAAAAAAACACACAAACACTCGGTGTTTCTGTGGTATATGGGAGGGTTATCATCTGGCCCATTTTTCACTCACATGCATATTCCTTTTATTTGCTGCGTGCGTATGTCTGATAGGAGGATGTGGAGAAAATAAATACAGGAGATAACCATCTAATAAACATTATTAGAAAATGAGGAAAGGAGGTTACTGATTAGCATTCTTCCCATATAAAACTATTAGATTGTATCGGAGAAATGTAAGTTAAGTGTTTTACCGTTCTTTTTTTTTAACCATTATCTGATCAGAGAAGCATGAAAAGCACTTTATTGCCTTTTTTTTATCCCTGTGCTAGGAGCCCTCTGCAGGAAGTGAAGCTGAATTTCACAAATCTTCCCTTTCTGACGTCTCCCGAATTTCTAGGAATACCCCTTCCCTGTTACTATATTTGGTGGTAGTTTCCAGGAAAAAAAATAATTTTCGGACGGTCTTGGACTCACCACACCTCCTCGCAGAGGACTGTGCGCCCCGGGTCTCCTGGCACGGCCCCCGCGGAGTTGAGGAGCTCACAGCTCGGGCTCACAACTCCCGGCGCAGACTGCACGTCTTTGTAGCACTGTTGGAGGAATGAGCATGGAGAAGGAGTGGGAAGGAGAGAGGTGTCTTTGTGGCAACAATGAGTGAATCTTCTCTAGTTTTTTTCCCTGGCTGCTGCTCTTTGTTTTTTTTGAGGTTTTTTTCCCTGCACTTTTTTTTTTTTTTTTTTCTTTTTTTCAAGGAAGAGGATCTTAATGAAAGAAAAAAACCCTCTGGATTTTTTTTTTCTCTCCGCTTCCCCCCTCTCCCCCTCCCCTTGATGTGGCCTCTTGTTTAGCTTGTGGCGTGACCGTGATGAAGAAATGTTTCAGGGCGCCTGGCAGGGTGATCTTTTTATGTAATGAGTCAGGATTTTGCCAACGGAAGGAGCCGGCTCGGAGCGAGGACCGGAGGGCTGTCTCCTTTCAAGAACGGGGACCTGGCCGGCGAGCGGCTCCCTGTGCGCGGGATCCCCGCTCGCTGCGGGCGCTGATCCATTCCCGTTCCCGGCTCGCCGGGGCACCGCCGCGGGCACTGACAAGTGGTGAGTTGCGCTCTCCCTCCGCGCCCCCGCTCCGCGCCGCCCGCCCGCCCGCCCGCGGGGAGCAGCGCGGCCCCGCGACGTCCCCGCCGAGGCCGCAGGTGCGGCCGCCGCCCCGCGCCCCCTTCCGCGGGCGGCCGGGGCCGCGCCCTGCGCGGGGATGGGGCCGCTCCGCGGCGGGCAGGCACCGGGGCGTGCGGGCGCGGCCGAGGCAGCGCGGTCGCGGAAAGGCGCCCCGAGAGCGGCGGCGCCGCGGGGCCGCGCATCGGCGGGCGCGCGGCCCCGGGCAGCTCCCGGCGCGGCCCCGCGCCCACCTGCCGCAGGCCGCGGAGGGTGCGCGCCGGGCGGGGCACCGGGCCCGCCGCGCCCCGCGGGGAAGGGGCGGTTCGCCGCCGTGCCGGCACCCTCGGGAGCTACAGGTGTCCGCTCCCCACGGTGTCCGCTCCCCACGGTGTCCGGCCACCGGTCCCGTCCCGCTCCTCCGCGTGGCTTCTGCGGCGACTTTCGCCAGGCACAAATAACTACAAATGCGCGTGCGGAGCAGTGTCGATACGCACCGTCTGATCAGGTCGTGTGAAAGCCAGAAAAACCTCCTAAATCATCACAGCCGTAAATAAGTCAGTTAAAATGTTTAGTCTGTAGAAAGAGAAATTATTTAAACATTTCTACTTAGCCAGAATTTCCACCAACTTCTCTGCGTTTTCCTTTCAGAATGTATTTGGTGTTTATGAAGCAGTTCAGCAGGGACAGCATTCTTCAGCTCCGCTTTATGATTATCAAAAGTAGAATGAACGTAATAGTGGCTTTTTAAGGACAGTAATTAGTTTCTTTTAAAGTAACTGACAGCATTAACCTACTTCAGCCATCCAAGTGTAAACTATAATGCTTTTAAACATGGATTTTATATAGAAGCTCTGTTGGAATTATAAAGTGAAGATTTAGACTATATGTTCCTTTTGTCTGTGAATTTCTACTTTTCCTCTCATCTTTGAAAGATCTTATGAAACATAATACTGAGGATAGTAAGATGATGTAGAGCTGAATACTTGAGACTATCATTGTTAGCAGGAAGAGACCTGTTTTCAAGTAAAGTGAAAATAATTTCTAGTTTATTGTACAAATAACAAATTTAGAATAATGACAGCTATTTCTCTATAATATGTCAACTTTAATCTGAAATATAGTGAAACAGATAAATAATAACTTGTTACACACTTTGAGAAGAAGTCTTAATAGATATTTTGAGTGCTGGGTCTAATAGCTGTTACTCTGTGTCATTTTATAGACACTTCTTACCTGCTTGATAAATAATTCATAAAATATAAATAAAATCAATTAGTGTGTGTTAGCAATTCCTGCTGTCCAGAAAGTGAAGGAGGATGTATTGTGACTGGCCTATATCGTTCTCTTTTGATTAGTCTGAAAATTACCCACTCTATAAGCAATGACTCAGTTGATTGGGCATATCTTACAAAGATACTTTACTTGCAAATTGAATCTTGGAAGGCTGTGGTTCCAGAGTCGGGGTTTTGGGGGCGAGATGAGCTTATGTTTTATCCAACTGGCCCACAAAGTCCCGCTTTTGGTGGTCACTTTGTTCTGCAAAAGAAAACAGCACATTATGGCTCTTACATTGGACAGTAAACTTAGTAATAAACTGCTGCACTTAGTAAAGGGCTATTATACACTTTAAATAAATCATCATGTTCTAGCTTTAATGTTGTCTTCAGCAATAAAAAAGTGAATAGAAAATAAAATAATTCTAAAAGTTAAACATAAAAGTTTTCTAACTATTGGTGTTTTTCTCTTAAAAAGCCAGCAAAAGCTGAAGAAAAAGTCACCTTTCAAAGGGTGCAATACAGGTGAATTGGGAGAAAAGAGAGACAGTTTAAAACTCGAAAAAATCTTTTAAACACTGGTAGCATTTGTATTGTCAATCCTCTTTTTTTTTTTTTTTTTGCTCACAAAGTATTCAGTTGTAATGTATCCTTTATGTGTGTCTACGTGTGTATGGTCTTTATCTATGATTCAGTTTAAAGACTGCTGATTTTTGTACTGTTAAAAGTTGTGAAATATATTATTGTGAGTAAGGCAGTATAACTTGAGCTTGGTAGAGCTGTTTAAGTTCATGTTATTATTTACATTTTGGTATCGATATCCTAAAGAATTGAAGTATTATTTTTACTTAAAAGTTACATAGCTGTACTTTCCTCATGGGATTCTAGAAAGTGTTGAAAACACTGGTAGAGGTACTGAACTTTCTCATGGTTCCAAATATACTGCGCAGATATTTAACACTGAATGAACACATGATACACAATGTAATTTATACAGTGTTTCATATATGCAGCATATTCACAGAAAATACATGCAGGAGCTCAGCTAGTGTAAATATGTCTGTCATAGTTTTGACATTTAATGCCAGCTAATCACCTGCTTGAGCTACACATAAACATCCAGACATTCACATTGTGATCACATTGTCACTGTAGTCAGGTTAATTTTAAGTGTTGATTTATACCCACTGAATCAATTTCAGTCTTTCAGAAAGGCCTGGAAATTCAGCTGAAGTGAGACAGTGACACACTGTTAAAGCAGAGTTGTTGGCATGTGATTTATCTGATGATTATGTGCAGGATCTGTACATTTATGCAAATGTATATCAGGATGAGTTATCAAGTTTTTCTATAGAATTCTCATATTTTACATTTTAGAGCAACATAATTGCAACAAAAGTGGAATAGGATGTGCCCAAACCTCAGTGCAACAAATTCCTCACTTGTTTAAGACTGAAATCTGATTTGGAGGAGCTTAGGTCAGAACTGTGGTGCTAATATGCTTTTTAGCTACTATTTTCCATGAAAATAATACTGTTCAGAAGCAGCATTTATGAAAGGTTAAATTTTCATAAGCCAATTAAGTTAAAAACATAACTGTAGAAATTTTTTATTTTTGACTTAGAGTATATTAGTACTTAGTTTGTGAATACATTCCAGACTTGTCCAGTCTTCCTAGTTGTCAGATTTAGATTTATTTAATTCCTGTGGTCTCTTCTCTAGTATTCAGAGAATGTAAGAGCAGAGAATCAGAGATGAGAAAGTGAATCAATGTGAGGATCTTGCTTTAAGGGAAAAGAGAAACACATCCACACATCAGCAAAGATCAGCTCTGCTCTGCTGAAATACCACAGTTTCTTCTTACCAACTGTTACTTAAAAGCTCTTAAAACATAATTTTGTGCTGCTACTTCCAGTAAGATGCGAAGATCACACTTTGTTAATCAGCTATTTTTAGATTATTTTTTAAAATAGATTCTATCTGGCTCTCTACTGAGGATATATAAAATTCACTTGCATTGCTTCTAGCACCAATAACCTAGCTATAGAATTAATACACTATTTAAATGATTAATGAGCAGTGTTAAAGAGCACAGTTATGCTTCTGTAGGCCTTCCTCGTACAATATTTTTATTCACATTTTTTTCCCATCAATAAGCTTTCAGAAAGAGCTCCTGTTTGTCTCTGGTGTGCATTAGAACAGACAATTTTCTGCTGCTATAGATATCATGCATATATTTTAAACTTTAAATGTATGTTCATTGTTACTTAAATTAATGATGATTTGACAAAACATTGATAGATTTCCTAAACATCTGTGTTATAAGAATTTGATCTCTTTCCCTCACACTGGTTTTCCCAGCAGGTTTGTGTGCAGCTTGGGGTGCTGGCCTCAGAGCTGAGACTACTGAAGTGCACTGTGTATCCACAGTATTAATAATTAAATACCTGGGATCAGTCTATTTTGCTATTTGATATGAAAAAATAAATTTACAGGAGATAAAAAGTAGATGGTATGTTTGTAATAGAATTTAAATTTTCTTCAGATAAAAATGTCATTAATTATTGAAAAAAAATTAGAAATATCAAACCCAATTATTTATTGCATTTATAATTTACAAAATTGGAAGTCCTACTAGCGGTATTTCTATTTAGAATAAATTTAAAACTACATTTATAGAATTACTTTTTTGCATTTTTAAGCAAACCTTTAAAAAACCAGCTCACAAACACACTGAATCAGCAGAGGATTGCCAAATGGCCTAATCTGTTTACTTTTGAAATTTTATTGAAAGCAGTGAAAAGATCAGGATCTCCACTGGAATCTTGTGGCATGGTTTGGAGCTTGTATTTTCTGAAGCAAGACCTCAACCTTTGACACCTCCTGATCCCATGTTGCAACAGAAAAGTTTTGTGACTCCCCTCTGATCCAGCCACAGAAAACGAGACAGAGAGGTAACGACCCCAAGTTTGGAAAGTCATGACCTGGAACAATTAAAATTTTGCCTTACTAAAGGCTACAGAATCAGTTGTCCTTTCCTAGGAAGTTATCCAGAGTTTTTCCAGGGCAAAAACACAGACCCCTGAGGTCTGAACTTTAAACTCTGCCTTGTTCTTTGCTCCTTGCTGCAGTGTTACACACCAGCACTGCTTCCCTGTGGAGAACCTGGACCTCATGCCACAGGAAAGGTCTATGCAAACACAAACCAGTCTGCTCAGGCATATTTTTTAAGGCACATTACTCAAAAGATAATTTTACCTGCCTTGGAAATGGTATTTAGAAGCCTATGAAGCAAAAACAAAACAAAGAAGTGGATTTTTGTAAATGGGTTTAGGAGATTTGGGGAAAAACGCTGCTGTCACCTGGAAGCTGCACCTGTAGTGGAAAACATGGTAGAAAAGTGGTTCAGACCCTGTGGCTTGAGCTTCTGGTGGAATCAATTAATTTAAAGCATCATTTGCCCAATTCACAGTGCACATCAGTTAATAACTACACTAATCCCTTGCTGCAATGCCATATGCTATTCTCAGTCAAACAGTGCAAACATGGAGGGAATTTGGTAAAGGTATAAACATGGAAAAAAGAAACAAAGAATCAGGGGGTTTTGCCTGTTGTCAAAATGCCCAAATAGTTTCTGTTTCCAAGGTTTGGGGGCAAGGGCAATAATTCTGTATTCAAGTGTGAATGGATAGGCCTTATTCAGCTTGGGAATTTTTTTCAGGACCTTTCTTACAACACCTACAGAGTAAATAAAGATAATATCAACAGAAATAAAGCCCCATGCATTAGTGAGGTAACTGGCTTTGTGAGGTAGCTGACAGGACTACACATTAGCAGTTGGTTGCAGGAGGTTACCCCTGATCTCTGACTCCCTGTTGGATATAAGGCTCTTTAATTACCAACATTTTTTTAAATATTGGAATCGTAATTCTCTACAGATAGGCTCCAGAGTTTTGTTGGATTTTTTTTTCCTGTTTGGAGTATACCTGCTCCTAGCTCAGTTCAAAAGAAGTCTTAAAAATTTGAGTCCTATCTGATTTACTAGTATGAATACTTACATTGTTGATATAAATTAAAAACTTTTAAACAAAACTATTTTGATATTTTCAGTTAATAGTGTTAAATTTAATTTTGCTGTTAATGGGGGAGGCTACAATTCAACAGTAAAAAGTAGTATTTTTGCTATTTGAAATATCTCAGCTTCAGTCAAGACAATCCAAATCTTTTACTGCAATCATGGCCTTTCTATATGAACCAATATACAATAGTATCTAGACACTAATTTTTTTAAGTAAAGATTTTCATTTGTAGGTCAGGACAAGAATTAGAACACAGACAGCCTGCACAAAAGATATAAAATGTGTTTTGTCCTCTACAACAAGGCATGTATTGGCAAGGCAAGGTTGTAGGACAAGGTGAGAAAAATAATTTCAGGATGTTTCAGGACTGGCCCACATGCATCAGGAAAAATACGTGAATGCAGTAATTGTACTGAAAGGGCATTTCTAGATGTTACACATCACTGCTGTTAAAAATTTCTGGTTTATGGTCAGCAAAATCTGGCTTTCTGCTTTGATGCTGCTGTTGTTTGTATTAAAGCTTTCTTTTGTAATCAAAGGCCTATTTCAAATCACACAAAGTACACACACCTCTGTCAGTAGGTGCCTGGATGCTGCTCTAAGTCAGAAGTATCTCCACTGAATTCACTGGATTTACATCCATAAAAAATGCAAGTGAGATCATGTTAAAATTTCTGGAACCTGAGAAAAGAATTTAGTTAATTTTTCATATTTTAACATGAAGAAAGGGCAAATGTATTACACAGAACATAGTACTACATAACGTGAAGAACTGAGCATTGCTTTTTTCAACAATATTATTGTTATATTTTATGCTTTGTACTACAAGAATCTGTGAAGAATATGCCTGTTAGGTGCTATGCAGTGTGGATTGTTTTAAAATAGTAACTTTTCATTGGGCATGCCAATTGAATGGGCATAACTTTAAGTTCAAATGTGCTACCTGTTTTACTAATGATATTTATAAATGTGGATAATTCAGCCTACTAAATTGGGATTCCACTTTGTATTTTCACTCTGACTGGTCCTTCTGTATGTATGGAAAACTGCCCAGACAGTTCATTGGAAAATATCTTAAAATTCTTTAAAATGAAAGATGTTCTATAATTCTATTATGAATAATTGTCTTCTATAAACTAATGTTCACTCTGTCACGAAGTATCCTTGAAAATGAGAAATGCAGGTCAACAGTTAATGATGATTATCCTGGGCTTTTGTTTTGATGGGGTTTTTTTTGGTTGATTTTTTGGTTTTGGTTTTTTTTTTTTTTTTTGAGAGCTGAAAGAAGAAAACTTGTCCTGTCTTGTCTTCATGCAAAATGTATTTTGCTTCCCAAAAATAGTATTTCTAAGATAGCTGCCTCAAAATTCACTTTATTGCGTGGACAGAACCATTTTCTACATCCCTACATCCAGAGCTAGTGAATTAGAGGATCCTTGAAAAACTACAGTTTTACTATCCAGTGGACTAACAGAAAATTATGAAATCCTGAGGTATTGTTGGAAAGTTGTTCTAACTTAAAAATCTTTTCTTTATAGTTTCATTCTTGATGTTCCACAGCATTCACCACTTCCTGCATGGCTTTTAACCGCAGGGAAAATGAGGGACTTTTGGGGGCAGATGTGTTTCCATTACACTATCATAATGCCCCTAAAAATCCTTATTGCTCTTGCAGTATTCTTCTGTATTGCTGGGCCTGGTGAGAACTACTTGAAGACCTAGCTTATAAATACAGCTTTTCTCTAAAAACAATTTAAAAACACCACTGAGCTTTATTTTGCTTGTCTTATATTATTTTTAGTTGTGTTTACTGTTGCTTAAAATATAAATGGCAAGATATGCAACCACCTGTTGGTAAATAAATGTCATAAGTCATAAATCCAAGGGACATGCTCATAACTGCATGGGATTATGAAGAGGGGTCTGTTTTGGCTTAAGAGTGAGAGCTTCATTTTTTTGGTACAACAACTTGTTTTTTACATAAGAATTTAGCATTTATGTATCTGAAAATATGACGGATGTTTTGCAGGCTAACTCAAATGACTGCTGTAAATGCGCCTCACTTAGAATATTTACTGCTTTTGGAAACACACATCAGGTCATTTATCAAGTGCATAGATCTGTCCAGTACATTTATTTAAATGCACCAAAATATTAAAATCATATTTTATACAGTCTCAAAATAAACTTATGATTATGCCTGAAGAAGACATTTTGGGTTGTCAGGTATTCTATGTTTACTCAACTCAGAAGGTCTTTGTGTGGCCGTACCTCTTGCTGAGGCTTCTGAGGAAGGCACAATCCATTGGGAATGCAGTCCTGCCCTGTGGCTCCTCCCAGCAAGGGAGAGATGGCCAGGGATGTCCCAGGTACAGCTTATTCTTGCTGGCTGGTAGGTTCCCCTGGAGCCTGCATCTTCTGGTTCTGGAAGGAGAAGGCAGAACATACACATGTAAACATGGTTTGTTGTTGTCTCGGTCTTGCAGAGCAATACATCATCAGTTTGACATGTGCAGTGCTGGTAACATTTATTTCAGTAGCCGATTGTGGGGCACACACAGTACTGTCACTGCTTTGTCTTAAATGTACTCTTGACTTCACTGACTAGTTTAACAGAAACTATAGATGGTGTCACACGGTCCCTCTGACAGGGTCTGCCTAATATCTTTAAATACCCTTCAAAATATTTGGTTACATAGGAAAAAAATTAACTGGGTGGATTCACCATACCACTTTTATACAAAAGTTTAATCTCCAGGGAGATGCTTTTCTTCATTCTGCTGTAGGAATGTGTCTCATTTTTCACTCAGCAAAATCTTACAGGTCAAGTCATGTCCTACAGGTCACAAAGCAGCCTTGCTGATATGGCTGAGGCTCAGAACTTTTGCTGCCCAGAGAAATACTACTGTAACAAGAAAATTCCTTTCTAGAAGGATGGAATGAGCAGTATTGAACAATTTTGTATTCACAGGTCAAAACATGCTGGAATATATCCTTCAACACAAAACACTGCAAGATGCAACAGCATTTCAAATTAATGTACAGACAGAGAATAGAAAACAGTCATTACATTAGTTTGAAATTTTCATATCAATATTTCAGCACTCCTGTTTGGACTACTGATCACAAGATGATCCCTAGCACCTTCTGACATAAATGGAAGGTATAACACAGACTGGCTTGAGGCTTATCCAGCCTTTATAATTACAGTTACTTACAAGGTATGAAACTAATTGAACTATTAATATTAGTCATTAGTCAAAAACTCACTAGGGTTTTTTGCATGTTTTTATTCTAAACATGCCAAGGTGTATGTTCAGCATTCTTTTGATTTCCAAGTGATACTCCTAGGTAAAGACTCTCAGTCTAAAAGAAAATGTTTTTCTAAAAAAGCACACAACAGCAAATAACATATAACTAATTTTGTTTTATACATTTTTATTACTGAAGAATAAGCATTAGAAAATGGAGTCAAGCATAAGGTTTGAGATGTGTACTTAAATTTCTGAATTCAAATACTTCCTTCAAATTGTTTATTTTAAGTATTTAAATAATTTGGAATGAAACAGTATGTCGCAAAAATCTTTGTATCTGATATAGCCTCAGAGGAAGGACTGCAAAACTCATCTGTAAAAATGTCCACTGCAGCTAACAGCACACTGGGAGTAGGCTGTGAGCAGGTTTCAGTGTCAAACATTTTGTAAAAGATATAATACTCTTTCTCTGTTTGTTTTCTTAAATATTAGCAAAGCACATATTTTTATTAGCCTCTTCTTAGAGATTTTAGTTTCTTATAATTGTAGGGCCAAGAGACATTAACAGGAACAAGCAAATTGCTCTAAAAGTTAGAACAGTAGCAAGTAGGTAATTTTTTGAGTAGAATTTCCACAGTGGAAAAGATATTAAGTATTTGTTATGTGCCAAGAAGTGAGTAATAGAGAATATTTCGATTCTTTTACAAAATGGAAGAGCATTAACAGCATTTTAGTTTTTTATTATATAAAAAATTCTTGATTACCAACAGTCTCATAACAGAGAAACAAAAGTAGAAGAAATGACATGCAATTATTAAATAGACTGTATAAGAGACATTAATCTCATTTATGTATTGAATAAACCCATTTTTATCTCCAGTTTTGAACACTGCCTCAACTGTATGTAGACTATTTAAAACATTATTCAGAATACAGACCTTGGCTGATCCATTGTAGTAGTCTTTATTTATTTATTTGCTATGGTATTTCACTTCCAGTGTGTTAGATCCAGTTTGTTACCAAATTAAGAGAGTGTCAGCTCTGCTCCAGCCCATTCTGAGGGGTCCCTGTGCAGCTCCTGTGCTGTCACCTGTGGGGAGGTGACTCCAGAGCCAGGCTTTGAGCACAGGCAGCAGCTCTAGGCTGTGGCACAAGGAGGCTGCTCAGGAAAGCTCAGATAAAGCCACATAATTCCACAGTGGGCTAGAGAAAGAGGTAGGAAAGGGAAGAGCTATAGCAAAGGGAGCAGCAACTGCAAGAAAGAAACCACTATTCACATGTTGTAAATTAGTCTATAGAATAATAAACAGAATGAATATAGAATGTAGAATAATATATAAAATATAGAATAAAGCAGAAGAATGTGGCCAGAAGTAAAGGGGAAGGAAGGATTCATCACAGCCTGCAATGGAGCTTTTCATTGAATGTTTAGTTATGGAAGCAGAAGGGCATACAAAAATAAGCTCCATGAATAAATGGTTACTACTACATTTCTCAATTATATTAAACTGCTTCAGAGTTTGTTAATTTGTTGCCATTTATGGCTGATTAAAGATGTTTAAATGGTTTTATTTTTCCTTAACATTTGAATGTACACAACTTCATTCCCATATTTAAATAATTAGAGCCAAGATTCTGACTAAAGTGGATCTTTATCACTGTATTATCAACAAGTGCAAATGTCAGTTATGAAGTCCGTGGCTGACAGAATTTCAGCTATAGCTGGAAGAAAACTGTGTACATACACTTTAGCAACACAAGGAATCAATGAAAGGGAATATAAACCATTAAAAGAAACCACATATTTTTTAATCAGACTTTCATCAAGATAGGACCTATTTTATACTTAAGAAATCAAAATAGAAGCTGAAATGTTAGGAGATTACTAATTTATTCAGTAGTTAGACTTAATAGGTGAGATTACCCAATAATTTACTAAAAATCTTAACCAAAATTAATTTTGTTAACTACTGGGGCGTGGGTTTTTTTAAGGAAAAGCCACTTCAAAATTTTCCTTACTTTTCCAATGACAGATTGTATTTTGTATATTCCTTTAAAAGCAAAATCTACAGCCTTGCTATGACTACTGTCTGAGTCTTTTAGAGATCTCTGCTGTGAGAACAGTGTAAATACCAAACAAGATTGCAGCAGGTTAATTTTGATTCAGAGGAAGCAATAAGATATTCCTATATGAATCCAGGGAATCTGTGCTAGTCATTTTGGAGTGCTGAACAATCCATAACAAAATTATCCCATGACTGAAGTTGGCAATATGGAGAACTGAGTGAGCCCACAAGATCCCTAGACTGTAGTCTGAATCAAACGTGGACTTTGTGATATAATCTGGGCTCATACTCAAATAGTATAGCTTTAGTATTTTGATAATTCATATAAAATCCTTTTTTATTGATTTATTCTAACTTGTACCAGAATGCCACCATTTTATTCTTTTAAGACTCTCGATGTGTCTAAAACAAAAAAGGAAACAAATCCCTTCTTCAAACATATCTGAAATGAAACCATATCCAGAGTTCTGGTTCCAGTGTGAGCAGGAGGTGAATGTTTCAGCAGGAGGTTCTGCATTCAAGGTCCAGGCCCTGATTTGCCCTCTGGCCAGTGACAAGGAGGTGCCAAATGCCCCGACTGGAACCCAGGTGAGGCAGGTGAGGCAGGTGAGGCAGGTGGCATGTGCCAGCACTTCACCTGTCAGAGGGAGCAATGCAGCTGCCACCCGATTCCAGAATGTGTTTTGATCTGGAATAGTCAGCTCTGGCCTTAAACACCCTATCTTTCTATACCAGCTCCATTCCTACCTCCTCCTTTCCAGATTATCTAGTTCATAAACAGAATGTTCCAAGAAGTCAAAAAACCCACCCAAAACTAGAGGTAAGTAAAGACGGAGCCACAGCTGCAATTTCCTGATAACAGCCCTTGCAGACATCCTGGAGGGGGCTGTGTCAGTGGAAAAATGGCACCAGTTAGGCTGCTCAAGTCTCTGGATTTTCCTGTAAAGCAGGACCCGGCCGTGCCTGTAGTGTGGAGGCAGTGTCCCAAAGGCCACCTTTAGCAGGCTGTCCCCCCACACCGCAGTGTGGAGGCAGTGTCCCAAAGGCCACCTTTAGCAGGCTGTCCCCCCACACCGCAGTGTGGAGGCAGTGTCCCAAAGGCCACCTTTAGCAGGCTGTCCCCCCACACCGCAGTGTGGAGGCAGTGTCCCAAAGGCCACCTTTAGCAGGCTGTCCCAGCACACCCCAGATGCGGCGGCGGGGCTGGGGCCGTGCCTGGCAGCCCCCGGGAGCCGGTCGCTCCGGCAGGGCCGCCCTGCGCCTCTGTCCTTTGTGCTGCAGCTGCTGCTGCTCAGCAGGCACAGCACACTGCACTTTTGTCACTGCTATTTTATCGTTTCACTGACTTTTTCTAAGATGTCACCCACAAGATAGCAAGAGATGGTGAACTGCTGCATCTTGAGTTTCATCTCAACCAACTCGCAAGGAGAATTTCCTTTATCACTGTTAATAATGGAACTGAAAATCTGGCTACAACTCTGGTTGGCAAACAAAACAGTCATGCTTTAATGACACAGTTTTAACTGATTTCTCTAGGAGTTCATACCTGCAGAGTATTATATATTGTATTTATCCTTGAACAGCAAATCCACAGAGTATATTTCACATTCCTGTAATAGCAAGTTTTATCGCATTGCACAAAAAAACCCCCAAAACATTTCTAAGGAAGCATGATATTGGGTGGTATTGACATTATTACAAGTTTTCATCTTTTTATGGAGAACAGAAAAATATATTTTCCTATTCTGCCTACAAAACACTTGAAAATAATTATTTTATGCTAAGGCACCAGACTATTGCAATATTACAGCAAAAACATGGAGTTTTAGATATATTTGGGAGACAGGGACTTTGTTCTGTATGATGATTCTGCATCTCCCAGTCCTGATGTATGCATTTAACACTCAGGTGTTAAAAAGTTGGAAAGAACAAATAATTAAGTCAAGGTGCTGTACCTGATTTTGGACTAATTTTTAGGCTGTAAATTATTATTGCCAATCTTTAGCATCAGGAATACAGAAAAATTTGGGCTGAGAAAAGCCATGGGAACTGAAAAATAGAAGAGTAAAGCAAAGTTTCTAGACTCAGGCCACTTGCCAGCTGCTCCTTACATCAACTTTCAGTTCTGCTGCTTGCTTTGACTATAGCAAAAAGATAAACATTTTCTTGTTGCAAGTTAACAAACACTGCCATGCGTGACAATTTGATAAGGGGTATTAAGAGTTGTATCAGGAGTTTATTAGTTCATTTGAACAAGAGATAAACATGGTAGAAAGTTCTGATGTGCTGCTGAAAAATGAAAAATGACTGGTCAATGCCAAAAACAGTTCTGCTGAAAAAAGGGTTTGTATTCTTAGGGACTGGAGCTTTCATTGCTATAGACAATTTTTCTTTCTGTTTGTAGTAAATTCCTCAATGTGTCTGCCTCCTTTGTAAACTTACACCACTGCTCTGTGGGTCTGTATTTTCAGGTGGCACAGATATAGCAGACTGAATTCTACACTCACAAGGAACTCTGTTAAAGTCATGGCACAACAGGCAGAATTTGGTTTAGTGACATGGTCTCTTCTGCTTGGTGTCTCTTCACATTAACTGTAGATGTTGAGATCTTGTCTCCATGTTTTTGTCTGTTGTAGTTATTTAGTTATATAAAACTAAATAAAGTGTATTTAAGTATCCTTTAATTTAGCACTTGCCTAATTAAATTTTTGCCTGATTATTTTTCTGATGTAGGCATACATGCCTTACAACAAATTGATAGTGTTTGACTCTTGATAGTGTTTGACTTTTGATATTGTTACCAAATCTGTATTTGAACTAAGATCTGCCAAAACAAATATTGCCATACATCCCAAATGGCACTTTTAGTTTGGCAATGCAGTATAATATAAATAAGGACAAACAAAGAGATAACTCAGTGATGTAGGATCAGAGTGTACTGGCAAAACTTGAATGTGGGTATATTAAATCACAGATGATAAAAGCATAAGCAAAAAGGTCTTACTAGATTGCAGGAAGACGCCTATATCTGTAATGACTTTTTTTGTATCATTTGTTTTATTGAACAATTATTTTAGAAAAATTTGGGGGTTTTTTTCTCTTACTATTCTATAGTCCCTTTCCCCCACTAAGACAGACTTTAAGGCACCATTGACATTTGTAGTATGCCAATTTTTATGGCTCTAGAGAAACAATAACAACACATCTAGGAGAAAATTCTGACATTTTGTCTGGCAAATGTTGTTACACTTTGTCAAAGGCATAAGAACTTTAATATCCTGTCTCACAATATGGGGTAAAAGGGTCAAGAAAATTAGGATAAGATCAAATGTACATGTTAGCAAGATGTGATCAGTGACCAGTCAGGTAATATTTTCAGTTATTTGCAAGACTTCAACGATTCCCAGATGCCTGAAGTATGGCAAGGGTAAGGACTAGGAACTTCTGGATTTGATGGTTGCTTGGCACTGTGGAATGTAGGTACCTTTGCCCACTGTATAAGAATTGTGTCCTTTGCCTTGGCTTCCCACTGGGAGCTCAGACTGAATACAATGACAGTCTTTCAGGTCTTCCGTCCTCCTTTACCGAGGGCACAGTCATGGGAGATGCATGTGCAGGATGTTTATGGAAAAGAATGAAAAGTTTTATAGCAACTGAATGCTCATGACAGAGTGCCACACATGCAGATATTTTATGAAAGTAAACACACTCCTGTCTGTTTTGAAGGAGAAAGAACAATTGCTTTTTCCCCCTCTGTATTCTTAGACACTAAATCACAATCTGCTAAAAGGCAGAAATTGTTTATGTGCAGATGCTTGGCTTCCTTGAAAATATTAAATTTTCTTGGTAGCATATTTATTCACCATATTAATATTAGTCAACTAGGGGTTACTATTTTGAAGCTAACCTACTCTGAGGCTAATAGCACAGAAGTATTGCTATTGGCATGTTAGATATTTTCCATTAACTAAATAAGTTCAATAATTTAATAAATTATTTTTCACTCAGTTATTTATGAAATTTGCATATTTAGTTGCTTATTCTGGCTTCCTCTGGTTGTCCAGTCTAGAATATTAAAAATTAGACAACAGACCAGACAGTGATATACATGTAAATTCAGGGGTGGGATATGGCCTTTACAAAACAGGACACAAATTAGAGGTCTCTTGGTATAGGAGACAGTTCCACTATTAACCAGCTGGTCCTAAGAGCAGTTCTAAGATTCAGAACGTGAGCAGTCTGAGAAGATGGTCTATAAGGTGTACATTTCAATTTAAGTCTTTTGTGAAGTTAAAAGCTTCTTGCAGTGCAATGAAATTCCTCCAAAGAGTGTGGCATTTAACAGCAGCAGACCTTTGTGTGACAATCAGCAGATTTTGTCAAAGCCTGTATTGTGATAATCAGCAGGTAACACATGAAACTACTGTACCTTGACTGTGGCATGAAGAGAGCAGGTTACTAATGGATTATTATGGGAATTTATGCAGGCCTGTATCATAAATAGTAACCTGTGAGAATGCAGGAACAAGGAGAAATGTCCCAGATGAGCTGACTGGCTGCCTACAGGAGCATCACACTGCTCAAAGAATCAACTGTCTTTCAACTTCACACCAGCTTAGCTGAGGGTATTTCCTACAATGACTAGATCACATATAGCAAGCAGAAAACAGAAAACGGACAGATAGCATTTGTCTTCTGAGGTTTAAGAATGTTTTGCTTAGTCTGTGCTGTAAGGAGCTAATAAAATGAAGATAAAATGGAAGAGAATGTTGTTTGATAACATTTGTCTTACATTGAGTCTGACAGACTCAATGTTTACGTTGGAATAAAGCTCATATATCATAAAAGATCACTCATGTAGCACTTCAGACTCATTTTCCTGCCTAAAGCAGATTTTTTTTTTTACTTTTTAAATCAGGTTATATTAGATTAGGTTGGGTCTCACACATCATTGCAAAAGTAAGCTACAAAAGCACTTCAAGGACCCCTTCATTTAAAACAATAGGCCAGTGGGGGTTTGTTTGTTTGTTTGTTTGTTTTTTGGAGGATGCATAGTGGAAGCAGGCCCTGATTCTGAAACTCCTCATTTCAGAATCTGTTGTAGGGAATTTGGAGGTGGAGAAGCTGTTCTGAAGTAATGGCTCTGAGGTGGTGCACTGCACAGGAATTCATCCCAACGAGCTGTGATATTTATCCCTGCCCAGATAATGCACTTAGTCTGCTCTTTCGTCATGTATTCCAGTTGTGATTAGAATTACATAGAGTTCCTTCTGAATTTTAAAAGTAATATAGTATAAATTAAGAATCCTCACAGATATTATGAAACAGACATAAATCTTGCAATATATAAATTGCAAGAAATAAATAACACCTTTCATGCAAAGGTGCTATTTAGTTGTACTTGTAGCCTTACTCACCTTGTACAACCCCAAATATAGTTTGATCTTCTACATTTAAAACTGTACATTTCCATATTGAAATTGTTTTAATAAGATATGTGTTAGTTAGGCATTGCTAAACACATATTATATTCCTGAGAAATAGTTCAGTATTTATTACTGCAGTAAAAGAGCTCCAAGACACAAGAATGGGGTAGCAAAGAGAGGATCTTCCCAAATCCATGCAACCCAATTACTGTCAGAATCATTCTCTAAGTATGTGCTGCTTCAGTATGTGGTTTTTAATCATTAAAAAGTGAAGTCTTTTGTAACTTGAAGATAAGGACTTTAATGAGAATTTTTGTGAATGTATTACTTTCCTGTTACAATACTTGGAACACTTTGTTAATCCTGTGTGCTCTAAACCAGGACATCCTAGTAAAGCAGCAAATGGAATGTAACGACAAATGGAACTGAAAGACTACAATCCTTCTCTATGGAAAAAAATACTACAGAGCTGACTGGTAAGTTCTTTACAGAGGAGTATAAACTGAGGAGAGTATTAGAAAGCATTCCTACAGAGCATGACTAGTTTAGTTCTTAGTCAAGTGACAAATTTTAAAAATTTAATAAATCTTTATTCAGTGATTTTTGATTATATGGGAAGTACATGATATGTAGTCCTATAAATGAAATATCTATTTCTGCTTAACTTTTAGATTTACAGCCATATCGATTGTTAGCCAAGGTCTAAATGTAAGTAATTAAAATAATGAGCAAACATTTCAGAATGCAGGTAATGCATTGTACCTGGTTCTGCCTCATGGCAACAAATGATCATTTAAGGAGCAAGACCTAACCAGTGTGTATATATGTAAGTGTGTGTGTGTGTGTGTGTGTGTGTATATATATATATATATATATACACACTTGTGGTTTGCTTTAGGAGATGCAAAGGCAATACCTCTTTTCTATAAAACCCATGTTTTAATGTTTGTAGGGTGACTTAACAGCTTAACCCCCCTAAGGATGGTGCCTGGTTTTGTAGGTAAATACAGATTCAGAGTAGAATCTTTCAAAACTCAGCAAATTCCTCTTTGAGTCCTACCTACCTTAGAGGCTTATCATGTGAGGGGATGAATAACTCCTTGACAGTACCATTGCTCTTCACTGATAAATAGTCCTCTTGTTCATCATGGTCCCTAGATTTTGGACATCCAAAGTAAGGAGGTATTAATTATCCTTAAAGTCACTATGTTCCTTAGAGGATTAAAAAAATGAAAAGTCAGCACATTATTTTTTGCACATTATTTTTCTTACATACAAGATCAGAAGAAATCCTTAAAAAAAGTATTCTAATATTGTCTCATTGTAGCTGCCTATTCTATATATGACACCACTTTATAAACTGCACAGATCTATTAATCTATAAATCTGCAACCTACAGATATTCTAAATGACAAAATAAATTGAGCATCAATACAGAAAACATAATGCATTTATCATGCAGAAGTAATTTCCACCTATAAACACATTTTAAATTGAACTAGAGAAGACTAATATCGCATAAAAAAATAAAGCAACTAGACATTTAACTCACAGGAAGTAACATGATCAAAAATAAAGTCTAAATGACAAAACAGTCAGTAATTGTCTCTGTGAAATTACTGGCAGTAAGATTTTATGTCATTATTATCATATTGGTAAAACTTTCTACAGTATAAAAGTATACACTAAACATTGTGTTGTAAAAATCCCTGTGGTATGAGTCATAAAAAAACCCCAGCAGAAACAGGTGTCTCTATTACCTGACAGCTCTACAAGGCTTTGAAATCAGAAACTGATCTGCACAACCATAACTTTATGGTCTCACAAATGTACTTTAAATAAGTAGATTTGTGAGACCATTTTACTTGCAATGAAATACAGCAAAATGTTCTTTTGACAGAACATTTTATCCTGAGTCCCTATTTCTATATTTCATCCTAAAAATCACTTTTATAAATTACAAGTGTCACAGAGACCAGTGTGAATTAAAAAACAAATCTCTATGAAAAGAGTCTTGATTTGAATAGGCTGTTTTGCTTTTAAATCAACTGGAAACCCAGACCAAATTCCCTTTAACATATTCAGTGTGCCTAAGCTGATTTTGGTTTCATTTCAACACAGCAAATAGTACTGGTGACAGGCAATAACATGAAACTCAAGAGATTTTGGCCGTGATTCTTGCAAAATCTGGAGAATTAGTAAGTCTGAAGTCTGTGAAACCGGTACAAAAGTGAAGGAATTATCCATGCTAACCTTTTCATGCCTAATTAGTTACCAAAGTGAAAGGGTTTTGCTATATTCATAAAACTAAAATCCCGATTCGTACAACTGTACTGAACAGGAAGGGTCCCTCTCCTATTAAATGCAGAGTGAATAAACATTGGAGACTGGAAATGCTGGTTGATAAAAATGGCTGGTGCCTGTCCCAGAGGAGGTTCTCTCTGGAACACAGACTCTGATAGCTGGATTAACACACTGAATAAATAAGGATGATGACTTTTTAGATATTACTACTGGCAATTTCTTTGTACTCATTCCTCTGGAATACTCCTATTGGTTTAGGAGGAGAGGACACAACAAATTCACCATAAATCCTATGCCTAATTCCACATTTAAACAGGCTCCTTTGGTGCAGTGGGAGATGCCTCTGCAATGAGAAATTGTGTGTGTGAGGGCAGTGCCCCATGGCTGTGTATCTGTACATCTCTTCACAGCAAACATTGCCTAGGCCAGGCTGTGACCTCAGGCAAGAAGGAGATTGCTTGACTTTCATATAAAAAAGCATGTTGCATGATAACTGGAAAATTATTTTTGCATTATTCCAGAAGCTGGACCAAATAAAGAGCTGCTGTGATGTAATCCCAGAGACACATCTCAGGTACTTGCTTTGAGCTGCAGAACACTGTCAAATGAGTAGCATAATCTAGAAATTATCTAGGAAAACTGCATTTTGTCCTTAAAACTAACATTCAAGAGTATTGCTTATGGGTGTTATTTCACACTTTGCACAACAAATATGTTTCATTTATACAAGTGTACATTTTCACTCAATATTTACACTCTTCATACACACCCATTATTAATGTAACCCTTACTCCCTATTGTTGAATGGATTTTTACCTGTAGCATAAGGTTTATTCATAAGCAATTGCTTGACTAGAATGAATAATGTAAAAATCACATTTTCAAACAATGACCTACATGAATCACTAGTGGTTAGTGACAGAAAACAATATGGTTATAGTTCACTGTAAGATCTTTCAATTATTAGATTGAAGTTTTCTGGCAAAATATTCACTAGCTTGAATTAATTGTGATAACCACTTATTCACCAAAACAAAGAAGTACACCTACACAATTCCATCAGACCTCCTCAAGTCTTTACTAACATGGACAAATTGCAATAGAAAATCTTTTAAGGATTTACTGGAAAAGGCAAACTCAGTTGTTAGCCTAAGAGTTTAGTTAAAATATATAGGAGAAGCCTTCATGGTGCTCTCTGCACTTGACTGCAGCCAATACTATTAATCCTCTAATGTCATAAATACTGTAGGAAAGACATGCTAATAAAAAAGACAGCACTGACACCATTTATCATGTGTAGAACTCTATAAATAATGCAGAAATCTCTCTCGCTTTTACAAGAAAATCAGCTTTACAACAATTTTCTGAGAGAATTGACTATAATTTTGCTGCAAAAATATTTATACTCTGAAAATAAAAGTATTTTTAAATAACCACATGACTTTAATTGTCATTATTATATCTATGTCAGCTTTTAATGAAAGACTTATGGATGTGCTCTTAGTGTTCTTATCTGTTCTGTTTGTGGGAAGATTTGATTTAATAATGAAATCTGCTCCATTTGAAAAATGCATTTCAGCCTAATGTCAGAGCTTTGAAAACCTGGATTGGTTCAATATCTAAAATGACTTATAGTTGGGAAAAATGGGTTTTCTCCTAATTAAGACACATTACAATGAGATTGTTCAAATTAACTACTGCTAACAAAAATGCCCAAGTTACATTGATTTAGAAAAGATCAAGCAAATAGCTGTTTCCTGATACAAGCCTGCTGCAGAGCACTCTGTAGGGAACCCCACTCTGTGGAATTTAAGGGCACTGGTGGAATTTACAGAGTCCATACACCACATTCTTAAAATGTTGATAAAGACTGAGTTTCAGTTACTTACATCAAATTGTTAAAGGTTGTCAAAATAAATACTGCAAGGTAAAACTCAGCAAAATGCAGTATTGTTTTTACCACAATCTCTATTTTCCAGGTATTTGTAAAATTGAGTTGTTCAGCCCATTTCCTATTATGAAGAAATCCTTTATAATTTTGAGTTATGGGTAGTAGCAATACCCATTAAGAAGCAGACAATAAGTATAGCAGTGGCTTTGGCTCAAAATCTAAATCCTAAACCTGTATAACATTGTAGAAGTAGGTTTTTTTTAATGGTATATAAATGTGTTATTCTTCCCTGTGCAAACTGTGCTTTTGCAAGGAGCCCTGTAATCTTCGTTGAACATAATTCAGTGATGGAACTCCTCAGAGGAACAGGACTGCCTGGATACAACGCCATGTAGAACTGAGGAATTTTTATTCTTTTTACTCAACTGAAAATAAATAAAAGTATATTTTGTTATTGTTTTACAATGCTTATGGGAAAATTTTAAAAATCTAAATTTTGTCATAATTCTTGTTTTGCTTATTCTTTTCTTATGGGTAAAATGTTCTATTCTTTGTTGAAAAGTGAGGTGATTCATGTCTGTGCAAGTGTCAGGATTATGTATATTCTGTATATTTGTGATAGTCATAATGAGTGTAACTTTAGAATGAGAATAAAATATGAATTAAATCGTTTTCCCAATACAAACTGTACAGATTTTTGAAAGATGATATAATCCTCACAAAACTTCTAGGGCCCACATTTGTTTGTGGCAGACACCTTCTGGCCCTTAGACTGATTATATGAATAGATGCTAATAAATAAAACATCTCTAGTTAATAGTCCCAAAGATATAATTTATATTAGCACTGGAACTTGCTGTATGTACTGCTATGGATTATAGTTTTCATTGTATGACTTTTTTATTTCAACCACAACTCAACAGGATGGAAAAGGAAAGTGTGAATACACATAAATGTGAAATGTTGTGACTAAGCACAGCAGTGTAACGATGGAAAATTTTTCCTACAAATCATCTCTTTGCATGAAGCTTTAAATGTATTTCCTCCACAGAACTCAAACCAACCCCCTGATGTAATATTAAAGTGAGTGGCCTGTCTATGTATGTCCCTTGCATCATCATTCCTTATAACTGCTTTGTATGATACAGGACTGCACAGGAAGGAGTTTGCTGTGACCCCACCCCTGTGGTTCCCACAAAAGCTACCACTGAAACCCTCAAATGCCTGCCAGAAATCTCAGCATTGAAAATTCTAAGGAATTTGCCAGTATGGTTTTAAAAGAAGCCAAGAGGATCATCAGTTACATACAATGATTACATTTTTGCCTGCTGATATTAATCTATTTTTAAAAAGAAATGAAAGAAATATGTATTTTACTTTTCTCATGCTTGTGACTGCAGATTCCAGTTAAAAAGTGACCATTTAGGTTACAGCTTTTGTACTTCCATTTCCCCCTTCAATTTGTCAAATGCAGTGAGAGCACTAAAAAAAAAGAGAGAAGAATAGAGGTGGCAAGGCTTCTAATTATAACCAAGATTGTTTATGTCGATGAGTTCTGCAAAAGGATAGTGTGTTTCTGGGACTGTCTCAGTGAGTTGGTTTGCAATGTGCTCACTGTGCATCCCTTATCGTTCATATTTCAAAGACCTTTTTCTTCCAAGGCTCTAAACATACATATCAAAAGTTTAATAAATAACTCAGTTGTGGAGATTGAAGTATTGAAGCTGACTGACTCTGCCAAGTCAATATTTACTATTAGACAAAGGATTAGATTTCATGTCATGCCTCCAAATCTTACATCCAGAATTGTCCACCTACCACACTGTGATAAATGTTCATGTGTTTGGATTTAAGTGCTTAGATGCCATGGAAGAGAAATCAGGAAAATTACTAAAAATTTTTTAAGGCTAACTCAGATGTTGAGCATAAACCCCCCACACATTTCATGTTACAATTCTCCTCACTACCATTTCTCAGAAATGTTTTGATTCATCCCTGTGGAACACTTTGTGTGCTGCAGTTTAACTTTGTATTTCTATCATGGTACCAGCAATGTGCTAAACCAGCCATTTCCTACAGCCCGTGCGTTGCTTGCTCCTAAGCCAAACGTGTCCTGTCTGCTCCCATCCCTGCTGTCTGCCGCAATTATCATTTTTTGTAAGATAAGAAAATCCCATTTTTACCACAGGAGAGCCAGGCTGCTTAGGTCACAAGATTCTCCTGGCTTAATCCTGACGTATGAATCATGAACTTTCCCTAATAAGTACCAGCATTCTTCAGATGATCAAGCTAGCTTACCAAGGCTTCCAGAGCTTTCCACATTAATTATCACCATGGTTAAAGGATCCAAAGCAGCAGCTAATAAAGAATTATTAAGATTGTAAGTTGTTTATTCTTACTTTTCCTTTGTGTCCTCTATTCCTTACTCTAATTTGGGTTGATATTGTAAATGGCAATAATACAACTCAGTTAAAAGATAACAACATATGAAAAGGATTATGAAAAATATAAATTGAACTGGAAATTAACTATATGAAAAATTGGAAACAAATTTGCTTGCTTTCTACACTAGAATGGGTCAAAAGTAAGCTATACATGACCACAATTTCTGTTCAGAAAAAGCTTTTTTCTCACATTAATTATCAGAAAATTGTAAGATAATCAGACTAATAGTAAGCCTCTACTCTGGAAATAAATGACTTCTGCAACTTTTGCAGAAGCACACACACTGTTGAGAAGTCATAGTAAATACTATGTGATTAGGTAAGTATTCTGTTAGAAATAAATAAATAATGACTTTTAAAAGAAAAAGAAACTATTTCTTAACATTTGAAAGTGGAAACAGAACATTCACTCTAAATTCAGAGTACAGAAAATTGCTGAAATTTGTCTGGACTTCTAAGTACTTTCAATATGGAAACCTGATGATCCTGGGCATCTCAGGAAAAGATTTATATTCTTGCACTAAATTCAGATACTAAGTGTAATAAAACCAGAACAATTAAAAGCCTATTATGTTTATCTACCAAAATTATATTTTTTTATCTTTTACCAGGATGAGCAAATCTAAATAAAGATTGGGGAAATTCCTCAAACACTATTTTAAGCGTGGCACAGCATGATAGTAAAAAAGTGTATTTTATATTTGGAAAAAAATAAGAAGATTTGTTCTTAACTGGCAGGTAATTAGCAACCTGCATAGGTGGATCAATTATATATGTATGAAAAACAGAACACAGCCAAGTCATAGTCAAAAATCCTTTGGGAACTTCTGTGAAAACAGCAAATATTTCTACAATAGCAGTAATTAAGCCTGAAAATAAAAGGAGAAAGCCCTGAAAGGAAATCAGAAGTGAGTCAAAATCATTAGTGGTTACTCTCATATTTATCATCCAAAGTGAGTCAAAATCAGCAGGCGTTACTCTCATATTTATCATTCTATAAACAGTACTGTAAGAATGCAGTGAAGAGGAAAGGAAGAAACGAGATTAAAAGAGCAAATCCATCTTTAATATTCTTTCCAAAGAAAGAATATTTGAGAAGAGTACTGAAAATTGAGAACAGTACTACTAAAGAAGCATTAAATAGAAAGTTCTTTAAGCACTCAAATGAGTTCTGAAAAAGAACTAAAACCAGTGGAATAACATTCTAGTTTATGTTTTCCAGACAAATCCTTTGAAATCAAATTCAGATACTGTATGTAGATATTTACAAATTTTTTAAATGCATAAAATTATCATATAGATTCAGTAGAGCCCTTTTTTGAGGCATAATTCAGTGACATACTTGAACAAGTGAGTAGCTGAACATGAGTCTTGCTTCCAAGGACTTGCATAATTTAGCGACCAGGTTCAGGAAATGATTCTAAGTAATACCAGCCTGATTCAATAAAATATTTGGAGACACAGGGTACTGAGCATTGAATTTAGAATTTAATGTTTGCTATGTCTGTAAACAGATAAACAGAATCTTGCTCTAGAATGAAGGTGTCTCTGCAGAAAAAGAAACATTCTCTAGTTCTAGTAACTGTTATCCTGAATAATACAGTATACAGAAATCAGGCAGAAAATCTAGCATCTCTGGGTAGAGATCTATGCCATCCCTGTCTTAAAAACCCTTATTTGTTAGGGATAAGCTCAAGCCACTTAAGTAAGAGCTACAGAGAGATAAGCAACACTTCTGCTAAAAAAGTTACCAAACTTTTTCCAGACTTAGTGAAAAACACTGCAAAGTCTTATAAACACTTCATAGCATCATGCAAAAATTTAAATTAAAATTTTAGGCTACCACTGTGCTGAATGTTTAAAGAAGAAGTTTAAAGTTCTCCAGAAGCTGTTCTGTTTGATTATTAACTCTTTTTGTCCTGTTCCTCACTACCTCTGAAAACATTTTGGGGTTTTCTTATGGAAGGGTACAAATCTGCAGAAATTGTTTCACAATTCATATTTAAAAAAACCCAACTCTAAAGTTATGCTTTCAACAAAACACAGCATAACATCTTAACCTAATAAAGTACTGCCCTACTTTCTGATTTGCAGACTTCAAAAAAGGAATATAAATATTTTACTTTGGCATTGGGGCAAAATTACTTCCTAAGGAAAAAAAAAAATTGAAAAAACTACCTTATCTTGGTACTCCTTTAAGTCCTAGAAACTGCAGAACCAGACTGTTTTGAGATGTGACAATGTACATGATGCAGATCAGTTAACAGGAGCCACATTCAATTGCTGTTCTACAATGACATTAAGTAATCAGAAAGGACAACAGAAAAGAAACATTTGCAGTGCTGGGTTTTTCCTTTGGATGAAATGAGCTTGTGTAGAGTTACAAAAATGAACTAAAATTATAAGGCCAGTACAGGCATGGCATGATCCTAAAGAAGAATCTGTTTCTATCTTCCATGTGCTGTACAAGCACAAAAGTAACAATATATCTGACCAAAAATATTTTTATTTATGAACAGAAAATTATTAATAAAACTATTTTGAGATAGCATTAAAAGCAACAGTGAAAACAAAATAAATGTAAGTATATAGCAAAAAGCAAGATGGTTTTGAATGCTAGACAGATATAGAAATGATTTCCTAAAACTTCTTTCAGTTACTATTAAGTGTCATTGATCCAGTGCAGATTGTTCATTAATTCTTCATATTCTCTGTGTATCACTATATTAAAGAATAGGAAAGTAAAGATACACAGAGTTTACACCATCTCTCTTTTCAGTCAGCAGTTACTTCTCCTTTTGGTTTTGTTTAATCTCTCAAAGGGACAAAGGAAGGAGAGCAATAGATTTTCTCTGAAAAATACTGCTCTTAATGTATGTTATCTACTTACAAGTATTAAATTCAACTTAATATATGCAGTGATCAATAGCTATGAACTTCATGGGGCAGTGGGGCAGGAAGGCTACAGCAATTAAACTCTGTCATAAGTCACAAGGACTGCTGGTGGCTGTTCTCTTTCTACCCTAAAGGGTTTTCTCTTGCTTGATATACCAATAAATTTACATTACAAACCTGATTTTTTCTTATGCATGTAATATATTTTAATATATAAGTTCAGCAATGGCAATTGCATCAGTTTAACATTCAACATTTATCTCTTCTTCATGGTCTTCATTTATCTACCGTATTTATTATCAGATAATGCATATGTATATGCATAGGATTCCTACCACATTACATTATTGTTTATGATTTAAAAGCAAATTAGTTAATTTTTTCTTCATAACAAAGAATGCAGCATGTTATTTTTATGTACCACTAGGAGAAAACTGATAAAGAGGAAATGAAGCAGGGGAACAGAAAAAGAAAGTGAGAAATGAAATCCAAGTTTCTAATGCAGCGATGTAATGCCAAGAAACTGCTCCAGAGAAAATGAGTAACTGCCAGCTTTTCTACCTGTTGCCAAGAAAATGTTGCTGTGTTCACTGATCCTGTAATTAAACTGAGTATGTTCTGAAACAACTTCTTCTGAATTGTGCCATCTTCTGTGAAGGGGGAGGGAGCTCCATTCCTATAATACACCAACAGAAAAATGGTTCTTCTCTAAAAAATTAGGTAGAAGAGCAAGTTTAGTTTAACCATGTAAACACATTCTTTAAAGAAAAGAGTAACATTTGGAAAGAGAAATCTTATTGCCTACAGACCTTTGAAGGGAAGCACAGAACTGTAATTTGCATCATTCAAAATACTCATGTACAGGGCAAAAAGTTTTAATAGCTATCCTTTAATATCCTGCAAAAACAGCAGTCTTGCTGACTTCTGCTGCTTTGTGAACATTTTAAAACGTGACTTATTAATTGCAGTGTCTTATAGCAATTTCTTGCTAGGATTTTTAATAAATTTAAGTTATTGCTATTACCCATGCTAGTCAAGGTATTTGTATACAAGTATGTCAGTAAACCAGATCATACCAGTATACTTCTGTTGCCACATTTTATTTTGTTCAGCCCAATGTTGGTTAACCAAGATTTCGAAAAGGCTGACTATATTCTCTTCACCTCTACTATGGTCCTCTGGGATCTTCTGATAAAGCTTTATTGTACTTTGCACAGCTTTTCTGCATTCCTCGTGCTTTTACACCTGAGAAGTTAATGAAATGTTGCCTTTTCTTAGCTGTCACTCTGTGGCTGGCTGCACTAGGCAGGGCAACGGCCTTCTCAGACATTTGTCACACAGAAGCATTGAACAGCTGGGACGGGAAGGGAACCCTGGAGATTGTGCAGTCCAATCCCCCTGCTGAAGCAGGTCCACCTAGAGCAGATTGCATAGGATCACATCTTTATTGGATCAAGAAGTGTCTGGATCAGCTACTAAAAGTCTCAGAAAGCCCTGGCTTCCAACACAGTTCCCAGTCCTCTTCCCCACATACAGTGATAACAACGTGCAGGCTGACAAGTTCACTCTGGAGCAAGAGCTGGGCACAGCTGGCACCCACACTCTGCTTCATTTGCTGGAGAGTTGCTTTGTTTTAATTCTGTGTTGGCTTGTTTAGTTGAGGAGTAACAGATCAGAGTCATTCACCAGACAGAAAACTCTGCTACTAATCTACCTCCAAAACAAAACTCAGAAGCAGAGCCAAGTCACTCTTACTTTCCTGGCTTGCATCAGTCCTGCTCTCTTCTACTGCTATCAGCATTATCCACTGACTTCAGGGGACATGAATATGCCCAGGTGGTCCATTGCTGATCATTGCTTCTAATCCTGACATCAGCTAATTAATTCTTGTACTTCTAAGCCAAGCTTTAGACAGTTTAGCGGAGAATGAACTGTTAGCTGTTGGTGCTGATTCATTATTACCTGGTATTTCTCAAGCTGTCAGCATTGATTCCAAATACATCTCTTCACATTTTCACTGCTGAGCAGTTCCACTTGCTATGGACCAAGAAAACATTATGAGAACTTTTCAATCACTACTAAATGTACAGCAGGAGTAACACAAAACCTTAAGTAGGTATTTTGACTTGCTGCAAGAAAGGCCTGAAGATGGATGCACAATTATATTGCACCTGTTCAAAGGAGGCCACATAAATATTGGGTTTTCAGCAGCCTTTCCTGTTGCCATCAGGAGAACTAATAAAGCTGGATAGCAGGCAGAGCTCAGCTTCTGGGAGCTATTGCTTGTTACAGTGCTCTCACCCTCCATTTGTGTCTCTGTTCTCATGCCTGCCCTGCCAGCAGAGCTCACTGCACACCACAGGGATACATGTGAGAAGCCACCGTCTTTACAGAGGTGACATTAGCAGCACAAAGCATCTTGTGTGAGATGTGACATCTCACAACTTGCACTCGGTTCTTAATCACAGAATTTGGAGAGGGAAATTAAATCCGGCATACAGCCCTTAATGTTGCCAATGTATGACCTAGATTGCATTTCCCTAGATGGTTTATGAGAATGTTATTTGAGAGATTTTTCAAAAGCGTCATTAAAATTAAAATATACAACTGCCTATCCCTCATTCACGTAGAGGGAAATCCAACTTGATTAACTTGGTTTGTTGTTCACAAATCCATCCTGTTACTCACTTCCTGCTTATCTTCTGAATGACAGCAAACAATTTTTCTTCTTTTATTCTACATTTTTTTTTATTTTTATACTTAGTGAAAGAGAAATTAGTTGGATTCCTGAATAACAGTAGTATTTGCAGTTAAGTCACAGGAAAAATCACCTGTTCTTTGTAGTCTGCAAAACTGATCTAATTTGATCAAGTGCATTTAAAATTGATTTTTTTCTTCATTTTTCTTCTTAAGCTTTTATTGTCTTTAACATGCCTGACTACCCTTTACAACTCCAACAGGATAATGTTGTAGCAGCTTTGTGTTCTGCTGTCTCCTTCCTTTTTGACCATCCCCTACAAAATCCAATTTCATGTTATCCTATTACTAAGCATTTTTAAATTAACAAATACATTATTAATTATTATTAAAATATGTTTCTAATATTGCTAATCTTCAAAATAGTTTAAAAATCCACAATCAGTTCATGCTTAAAATCCTTTGCAATAATATTGTCATGTGAAAACTTCTTTCTATTCCAATGTACAGAAGCAAAACCTTTACAGCTGCACACGGCTTTAAGAAATAAAAGAAAAAACACCTTGAACTTTTTATTTATGACATGTTTTGATAATTCAGTCAAGCTCTGCAACACGTGAAATTGTCTTTGAGACTGAAGGCCACACCAAGCTCTTTTAGAGCCATGAAGACATTAAAACTTCTTTTTGTGAGGCAGATTTCATACTTTCCATTGTTTTACTGGTCTTATGGGATAAAATTAATTTGCAGGGAGTTTTGGATTTCTTTTTAACATCAATCTACAAAGTATAAAAATTAAAGTGGTTTTTCTCTATGGATGTTTATTTTATGTATCACTAAATGCACCATTTGGAATATAACAGTAAGAAGTGCTTTTTATGTACTCAAATGCATTAGTTCATAAGAAAAGATTTGACACAGTGTATAGGTTAGTTCAGTTGCTTACTTAACTGCACTGATTGCAAAATGCTGAACTCAAACCAGCTCACACAGGATTTGTTTTAATTTCTCTCTGTTGGAAGAAATAAAACAGATAATTTGATCCAAATTCCAATGCTGTGCTCTGACTTTTACATGCCATCTAAAATGTACTAATAATGCCAAAAAATGAAACACTGAATGTTCTTCTATTTATTCTCCATGTATCATTTTCTCATTTGGGGAATCAGGCTCTGAAGTGCTGGCAGTTGAAATAATCTGAACCATAAGCTTTTGAAAGCTATTCCTTAATATAGACCTTGATTACCTTTGTAGGTGGTATTTCTTTGTACATACATTAAAAAAAAAAAAAAAAAATTGCCATGACTTTTTTTTTTATGTCCTACCTACAACTCCCCTATTCTTACTAAAGTTTATAGAAGGCTGTGTTTTTCTCCCTAGATTTCCTGATAAATATGAAAAGTGCATTTCATCTGTTTAGAAAGATGTATAGGCTTCAATTATGACAAAGTAATATTGGCACACATTTTTGTTGGGTCTGAATTCTAAGGGATTAACTATTACATTTATAAAGATTTCTGGACTATTACAAGTAAACACTTTGCTCAATGGATTCAGATGCTAATTTACTAAGTAAATCTGCAGGCTCGTTCAATTACATTTTAGAGTGAATTTAGAGTGAAACAAGGATAAGAAATTCTTTCTGGACAATGCAAAAGAAAAGGTCTTTCCTTTTTTAGTTCCTACCACGTATGCATATTTCACACAGGCTTTCTAAAGAGGACTCTGCCAGCATAAAATACTAATTGGAAGACTTTCTCCGTGCTTTCTATCATTGTAAGAAAACAAGGCAGAAGAATCAGGACCATTACTACCATGATTTGGGGGAACTGATTTTTTGTGGATATGCCAATAAAATTGTTCAGCTAAATCTGCACTGCCTGTACAGTCTGAGGAAAGGTGGAAAGCAGAAAAGCTGCCTTCCAGAAGTGACTGCTTCTTTACAGGAAAGAACCTGTAAAGGGCCATTCCCTGGCAACTGACTTCAGGAACTCCAGAGTAACTAGCTGAGGCTAAACAGCCAATATTTAAAAAGGTGGAGTGAGAGCATTGTTACAGAAGAGATACAAACTTAATCTCTGAGCTGAGCAAGGATGAGAACAATCAGCTCACAGAAATTACCTGGCAACTGGTCCATCAGAAATGGATGTTTGAATACACACAGCTCATAGCTCTGAAATTAATACTGGTTTTTGGTGTTTTTTTTAATTGGCTATTCCCTAGAAGCAATCCTACAGAACTACAGACAGCTGCAAACCAAATATAAGCCTACAGGCAGCAGGCCAGTTTGTATGGTGTAGCACATCATGCAGCATTGAAGACTTTCACATCAACAATATTGCTGCTAGAAAATTTTTTGTAAGCACAATGGTAGCAAAAAATTATTTTAAACTAACACTTACTCTTTAAATTTGCAGCTAAATGCAGCTTTCATCTGAATGTGTGTATGGTAATGTCAGTAATTTCACCTCCCTCCAAATTCACATAAAGGATGCACCTTGACTTACCAAAAAAATTGCTGAGAAGTTTAGACTCACATTCTTCATAAGTGAGAAATGTTCCTTAACCTTAACACTTAAACTTTTTCATTAGGACAATACATAGGAAATACCTAAGATAAATACATGCCACAGTACCACTGTGGTTTTAAATCCACACATGCATATAAATAGATGCAACCAAAATTATTGGTAACAGTAATACCACGTTTTCACACTGCAAATCTTGTGCCTAGAAGTTTAGAAATCTCATATTAATACTGTAAAACATTCAAATGGCTCATCTTTACAGCCACACTCTTAGTCTGTTTTGGACTGCTGCCTTCAAACTCTGCATAGTCTTAAAGAGCAATTTTCATTATCTAAGAATTCTAAGTTCCACTAAGAATGGCACTTCCTTTCTAGTGCTTTGGCACTCTAGGGCTACTGTTGTTTGGCTTTAAATCACAAAGCTAAGAGTGTCTCAAATCTTCTGTGTCATTATTTTATCAATAAATCTTATCAAAGTTTATATGCCACGAGGCCAGCAAATCTGCTTTTAAGCACCAATATATCTCTGAAGCTTTAGGTGTTATTTCTAAAAATTACATGCCTAGATGACAATAACACTATTTTAAGATGCACCACCTTCTGAAGGTAGCCCCAGTATGATTCAAGAAAATAATTGTGATTACTTATGTATGCACACTAAAAGGTACCCAACTCCTAACCTTGTCCAGCTGTATCCATTTAAACAAGTTCCTTTTCAGCTTTCAGTCAACACAGCCACTTCCCTCTTGATATTACCTCCCTGCTTTTGTAAACTTCTGACACTTTTCTTTCTGTTCTATTTTCCTCTCAACAACAGCAGCTCCTTCACTTAATTAAAGGAGAATGCTGTGACTAACACAGTGCATGAGCTTAACAACATCCTCAGAAACATCAATTTCAAAGACTTCTTTATGTTAATTTGATAATATACTCATTTTTAAGCATATTGCACATATTCAAAAACAAATAAGATTTCTAATAAGATAATGGATTGAACTACATGATGTGAAAATTGCAAACAGGAGGAAAGGAGCAGTAATGGCAACTGGCCATCATTACACAAGGTAGAGGCAACAAAGAGGCAGGGAGCAGGTACCTGTTCAGAGACAGATGCCCTTGAAGTACAGAAAGCCACAAAATAATAATAGGACAAGTAAAGAAAGAGGGCAGATAAACAGGCCTGTGGCAGAAGAGCAAGAGTTACCTCATGGTATTTAGCACAGCATTTCTTTCAAAGTAGCCTGGATATGGCAAGGGGCATAAAACCTGAGATTATCTAGTACTTCAATCCTAGAAGCCTTCTGAACCAAATGCTTCATTTCCTCCTGAATTATGTGGGTTGGTATAGACAACACAATTATTTGCCTAAGCACAGGATAAGCTACAGGGCACAGATGAGCTTGTGGAGCAGCTCAGGGCTCTGACATTTCCTAGTGCCAAGCAAGTACCTGGGAATCACCTTGCTAAATTCATAAAGGTGTAAAACTCTTCCTGCTGCTCTGAGTGATGGAGATAGAAAAATGTGTCAAAAATCATCCTTTAATATGCAAATATTATTTTGCTAAAAATGTAAGATAATAAAATCTTATAGTGATTCACAATTGCTCCAGGAGTTCTTTGGACAACTGGGAGTAACTTGAACTGGTTTTTTAAGCAGGAAGTCAGTATTTCTCAGTAAGCATTCCTGATTAGAGTCATGGCTTTATATTTTTTTTAACTTTTTTGACCTTTTCTATCTGGGACAACATATTTGTGTTTTGTGAGCTTCCAAGGAGGAAGGTTTTATTTCTTTTTTTCTTTCTCCCAATTCTTGTGTGAGTAGGACAAATTCTTTGGGAATGAATAGAAGATATTTGGCCTGCAAAACTTATCCTTTTTTGGTTCTGTCTTTCTCCCATGATGTCATGCAGTTATTTTTCTGAATGACTTCAATGTGTTTGCCTCAACAAGTCTGCTATTTTATAATTATTATTGTACTTTTCATCTTTTTAAAAGGAAAGTTCTACCTTTTCATTAAAAAAACCCTCAAAACCTACAACAAAAAATCCCAAACTAAAGACCTTTTTTTTTCTTTTTTTCCCCTTTTGGTTCATCATAATATCTGGGAATTGTCTTGTAAGGAATTTCTAAGATGGTAGGTACTACATGTGTCCTGCAAATATAAATTCCTGCTACAATTTCTCTATTGAGAATCTCTGATAACATCAAGCTGACTGTAAATTATTAGTAGAACCCATATAATTTTATTCTTAGTTTTTCAATATGTTATTGTCAATGCCTCTCTACTCCATTCTAATATTTAATGATGATGATAGTACGTTACACTTGATACAATTATATTAGTAGGAATTTTTTTTAAATTCCCTCCCATTCCCTCAAAACGAATTAATGAAAATTTCTAAAAGAATGGATTAAGAAGAAAGGAAATTATAAAAGAATGATGAAGATTTCTGTAAAAGATTTCTGTGAAATCTGGAAATATACAGACATCTCCCTCTCATCTGGCTTCAGAAGTAAAGGGGACAAATTCCAGATTGCTAAAACAGAATTTGTCAATGTAGAGTTTGGAACAGTTAAGTGGGATAGCAAATCTGAATCTGATAAGAAGATATTTTGTGACACTGACTACCTTTCCTGCCTAGCTTCTTGGTAAAACAAATTTGTATAATCTGATTGTTGGCCTGTCAGTGCTAAAATAAGTACAAAGTATTTCCTGAGAAGCTTGAGGAAAAGCACTGTGATCCTAGCACAGCAGTTTTCTCTACTAGTGAGAACTGTCTCTTGGGAGTACACTGGATTTAACAGGTTTCTGTGTGTACATTCTGATACTTTAGGGTGGACACAGTCAGAAAAAAACCCAGCCAGGTGCCCCAGAATGTGGGCCAGCAGTTCTGACCTAGGGGACAGAGGTGTCCTTTCCACTGCACTTTCCTGGGAGGGCTGCTCCTCAAGAGGAGATGACACTCAGAGGGGACTCAGGGACACTCATGGCCATGGACTACAGAAGTGTAGAAAAGAATTCCCCTGGAGAGAACACCAATGGCTGCACAAATATGTCCTGAATATCTCTGATGTACTCTATAACATTGCTTCAAAGATGGCACATGTTATTTATATAATATTTAAAATCCCCACAAATATTCAGTTGCTGTTAGCTTATTTCTCCTTTATCCACTCATTTCCATGACATAATACAGCTGTTCAAAGACTCATTTTCATATCTTAAAAATTAATTCTAAATCACACATATTCACTCATTTTTGCTGTTTCTCACTATCCAAAAGTCTTATGAAACTAAAATATAACCATTACAAATTTTAATCTATTTTGACATTGAAGATATATTCTTATATACAAATGATCACTGACAAAATTACATACCTTTGCAAAGTAGTTTAACTAGCTTTTAGATTTGAACAATTTGAAATAAAAACATCTGACTTAAACACTTCACAAAATCCTGAGTTATTTCAGAAGTTTTGAACATGACTTCTAATTCTTTTTCCATAGTCCCAAATCACACATAGAAAATAACGGCCCTTGGTTAGAACCTCTGCTTTCTGAAACTCTTTCTACACCTCTGTTATGTGCTGTGCCTTTATTTGTATTATCTCACTGTGCATTTATAATGCAGCAGGTAAAGGTAAGGAGGAGCTGTAATAAAACATGAGAAATAAAATCTGTGTGCTTCTCTCATGTTCTTCAACACATCTCTAGGAAAAGTCCAGAAGAAATCCACATTAGAAAGCCACCCAGAAAAGCTGTCAAGGACTCAGAGTAGGCAAAAAAAGAACCAGAAAACCTAGTCAAACAAATATTTGCACTATGGGAATGTGGTGAGTCTCTCTGGTTATCAAGATAAATTACATTGTAACTGCCATTTCTCTCATTCTCGAAGTTTTCAATGAAATGCAGCTGGTTAAAATCTAACCTTTCCAATCAAAGCTCAGACTGTGGTCTCCATGGGCCAGAAGTTGCTCTATGACATAACTGCAATTGTTCTGAGGGGTTCTTTTTGGGTGGCTTTTTTTTTTTTGTTAGTTTGTTTGGGGTTTGTTTGTTTGTTTGTTTTTTAATTCATGCACTTTCACTGCCACTGAAGCAAAAAAGAAAACATCCCATTCTCCAAGGGAAAACATAAGGAATGGAATTCAACACTTACACTATTTTTATTCATTTATAAGTCATGCTTTTGGCGGCAATGCATGGGATTGTCCATATATTTCTTTTTTCACTAAATGGAGACCTTCTGCTTTATATTTTCTTCATATTTAAAATACAACTGTCCTCCTCACTACCATAAACTACCACTAGCATACAAAAAAACTGCTTAGTTTTTATTGGAATATATATAAAACTATTTGCATATTTATAGTGGAGTAGGGAGACCATGGAATAATTACTCACTAACTGGAATGCTTAAAAAAAAGAGCAAAAGCAAAAATACCACTTAATTTTCTGTGTCTAGTTATAATTTTCTAATAGATTGCCCATACAGATCAACTGATATAAAGGACATATTGTTAACTTCTTTTGAAGTAACATTATGTAATAGTAATTTCATATTTTTAAATTATAAATAATCTTGCTGTTTTCAGGAAATGTAGTATTACTGAAAAGATGTTTAAACAAAAGGGTGGATCTAATAGATGAGATGCAAAGGACGGAGCAAACTCACTGGAGTTTAATTATGGCACTGACTTATCAAAAAACAAGTTATCCAAAATACTTTGAGTTACAAGAAAAATAGGATTTTCCAAAGACTGACAGGAACTGAGAAGATTTTTAGCACAACTGGAGAGTGTTCTTGGCAGACAAGCCTAATATTGAGGAGCATTCAAGAATCCCTGCACAAGCTTTGTAAAGACTGAATTGGCTCAGGAGAAAAAGATAATCAACATTAAATAATTGTTTACATGTAGATTATTTAATTCTAAATATTGTGTTTATGTCAATCAAAATGAAAGCATAAAATAACAAGTACCTGGAGTTAAAAGAAAGGGATTTTTGGGGCCTTATTCTCTCCTTTGTGGCACTTGACATATATGTTCATTGGTGTGCAAACTGTAAGTTAAACAAAGATTTTGTACTCAGTATTTCTAACAATCATTTGCACTATTTTTTGACAGACACTGGAGACAGCACAAAGTGAGAGGTGATTTCTTGATTCTGCTTTGCAAGCTCCACTTGTAGCTTTACATATGCACTTGTGTGTGTTTATGAGATGATTGGAATTTTGTTGCTTGAGATTTATTTCACTGCACAGTTTTGTATGAATGATGAATTCTTTCTGCTTCCAGTTTAAGATGTAAGCATCTGCACTGCTTAGTCATAGTGCAGTCAGGAAGCCAATATTTAAATAGACTAATCATAAAAAATTAGTCAACAAAAATCTTAAGAGATTAAGAGATGATAAAGGCTTGAGAAAGACATTAAACTGATGCTCACAGTGAATTATTTCTTTTTTAAAAATGCTTTTTCAAGAATCTGTATTCTTCAATAAATCCAAAATTACTTACAAGTTCTGTAAAATTAAAATCATTACTCTCCATACTTATTTAATAATTACTACAAGGAGTGACAGGAATTACAGAGAGCAGAATTAATGCTGAATCATCAACAATTCATTTATACATACAGTAACTCATAAAAGGTGGTTCATACATAAAATTTGACTCTGTAAAGAAAAATCTCTAACTGACAAAGCAAGTTCAGAACTTCTGCAATTCAGTAGTTTTGCAGAATTCCTTGGACAGAACATATCCTTTAAACCATTAAAATCAGATTTTACTGTCATGTCTCTTAACTCTCTAGCAGCAGGTGAAAAGGTTGAGTAACTGCAAACACTTTGTAACCATTAACTGCTGGTAATATCAAATAAGGCCAACCTTTCACACACTACTTTTTTCATGCTAGCCACATCCAAAATTTAGGTTCATAACCTTTTATGCTAATTCCTCAGGATAAAAACTGGGGAGGAAATCAGTCCAGTGCTGAGCAAGTGAAAAAAAGCTGCTATTTGTTAAATTTTAACACACAGACCCATGGCCTGCAATGACCACAAAGCCAACATTCCTTTGGTTCTGCAGCCCTGCAATGGGACAGCTGAGCTGCAGAGCTGACAGATGAGTTGAACTCTGGAACCAAGAAATGCACCTCCCTGGGTTCTTCAGCTGTGGGCAAACACTGCAGAGACAGTTGTGATAAGTCTTAATATGTCACCCCTTTTACTAACTTTGTGTCATTCTCAAGCTCCAGTAAATGGAGCTGCCTTCCTGAGCCAGCTGGGTTCAGCTGAATTACCTTCTACAGCAGTTAAAGATTTCTCATTTCATGATCCCAGAATATCTGTAGTCCAGTCACACTGAGACCTGAGGAGATAGAGTGTATCCAACAGCTCCACGGAGCTCGTATGCACATGCTTCATTTGGAGAGAGATCATGGAAACAATCTGGAATAAAACTATCAAAGATGTCACTGTTTAATTCTAGCAAGCAGAGATCATACTAGGAGTTATGCCCAAAAGGGTTAAAACTTGGTTAAATATGTAGATTTTTCACAGAAATAACAAAAAAGCACATGCTCAACAGGCAGATCACTTTCCTGCCAACATCAAATCTCAATTCCAAGCCTTTGGGTCATTCCAGTATTTCAAAGAATAAACTTGCCAGACCTTTTTTTTTTTTTTTTTTAATAAGGACAGTATAGAACACACATTCCTAGCTTACTTAAAAGAAAAAAAATTGAAGATATTTACCATGTTGATTTTCTAAGTTGTTTCTTTGGATTTTGTGTGTTTGTTTGTTTGTCTCAAGGATTGCTATGGTATTCATAGTTACCCAAACTACATCCCAGACTATCACATGTGGATATTGGGTAGAGCAGCATAACTTCAAGGAGTACTCATTTAGTATTTGTAAACATTTGGACTGAGTGCCAAAGCATAAATTCTGCAGAATCTGAAGTTTAAAATTTCTTTCAATTATATTCTTCATATGTAAGAAATATATTAAACATTACAAGAAACAAGCAGATAGAATGTACACTAAAATTAGAACACTTCAAATTGCCACTTATTAATTCTTCCTTCTCGGTGCTCTTTCACTTCTAGAGTTTTTAACACAATGGGTTTTAGCTAATAAGTTCATATGTCCAATAGTCTGGGAAAATCTAAGTACATCAATTTAATTTGAAAATGCTCAACATAACAGAGAAAGTGGGGATCACGGAGCTGATACAATGCAATTCATTTGGCACTAACATTAGGGGCTTCCCCTGTCTCTGGTCACACATTCTTATTCCCTCCTCCCAAACCACCATTTCCTGATGTGATGCTGGTCAGAAAGACTCTGTTCATCTTTTTAAGCAAGCTCAAGGAGTGAAGCAAGCAAGATGTTATCTTTACAAACAAGGGAATTATTTTCTGCCAGTTCACTTCCCTGAACTGGTATAACAGCGAGGTAGGATTATGAAGCCGGGATCAAGATGACCATTCCTGTCTGGACATTTACTGTGTGCAAGTCAAAAAAAACAGATCATGCTATTTGAAACATCAGCAGGGAAAAAAAGATGTGGCTTTTGAAGCCACAACTTCTGAAGTCAAAATTTTGCTTCCAAGTTTCTAGCTTTCTATGTGTCTATTAGTTTTTGTCATATTTCTGATTCATAATCAGTCTGAGATTCTTTTGCTTAGAGAAGTATTGGTTATATCTTAAGATTTATATAAACCAGCTGCTGGCATTGAAAATCACCTTTCTACTTAGAAGTTATGTGGTGTGATAATGCTCACTTTTTATATTTTATTCCACTCTAACACCTCTTACATACTCTGCTCATAAGAAGCAGTGAGATGAATAAGTATTTTATGAAACAGAGAATGCCACCAGTACAGCTTGTAGGTAAAATACTCAGAACTGTTAAGAAACTGCCTTTGAAAAAGCATCTGTGCCGACGTGGGAAATCTATCTGTGTGCAAAGCAGGAATCGTGGTTGTGGTTATGAAACTGCTGTATCATTAAATATCTCAGAGGATGTGAAATCAGCCATGTGCTGTCAGGGCTGAGTCATCCATGTCTCAGACATGGGGCTGTGGAACATGTCCCACCCTAGCAGCTCCCAGTTAAGAGGGAACATAAAAGGACAATGGGGTGTCTGAGCCAGATGACCACAAATTTACCCAAACTCTTTCTGCAAGCCAGGGTCTTAAGCTACAGATTGTCCCCAAATTTGAATGGAAGATCAACACCTACAACCCTTAAAAGCTAAAGCATTTGAGAAATGCTATGAATCACAGAAAGAAAGAAAACTTGTGCATGGAGAAGGATCAGTGAGGTGTGCTTTGCTAACTGAGGGCCAAGCCAAACGAGAAGGAAACTGGCTTCAGAACTGTGACACAGACATGTGTGCAACATAATTTAGCAAAGTTCTGTACAGACGTGGATGGCACAGAGTGCACAGACTATGCCCAAAACAACATTAAAACTGAGGAAGGGAAGTATACACAGTATAGCCAGTGTTTTCTCAGCTGTATGATAGAGGCCAGCTAATACAAAGAATCATTGATTTTATGAAAATTTTACACCTGTGCTTGTCTCCCTCAACTATCACATCTTTCTATAAACCTTGAGTGCATAAAAGGGGGGGCAAAAGGAAAAGCTGTGCTTAATCTTTCAGAGAATGTAGCAGCACAGCTGTCAGTGCTCATCCTTGGGGCTGGGGCACAAGTGCAAGCTGCCAGCAAAGTCTCACATTTACCAAGGAATAGAAGACAAACAATCTGACTGGAAAATGAACCAGAGAGAAATTTGCTTTCCACTTACATCAAACAAAGCTTAAAGGTTTATGGGCTTCAAGAGAAAGAATGGAAACAAAGCAATCCTGTCCACTTGCAGCTGACTGGACATTATGAAGCCTGTGACAAGCCGGTTTGTAATCACTACTGCATCAGTTGAAATTTGCAGGCCAGTTGTCAAATTTTCACTTTCAACAAAATTTAACATAATTATGATTATTTTAGGAAACCTTCCATGCATTCATACCTACAAATGGCTCTTCACTACAGAGATGCTCTTCATTAAATAATTTTTACAAAATTTGTGCTGTTACTTGTCTATTCTTCCTATGGGTTTTAGCCAAACGCCAGAGGAAGATTTCCTACCTGAGACACATACTTATTCCCAGTAAATTCTATATTCTTCCCTATTGTAAAATTACACCCAAGCTACTAAGCTGGAATTTCAAGCCATTTTCGATATACAAAAATAGGGTCAGGACAACATTCAGAGTCATTTCCTTGACATTACAGGTAACTAATTCTGTCCTTGGTTTCTTTACTCATAAGAATAATTTATTTGTAAGATAGCAGTTTGTATTTTTAGTGTTTTCAATGACTCTTCATTATTATGTATTTCTTATTTGTTTGTAGGAAAAAAGTATGAGGATGCATTGTGATTGTCTTCTTTTTTTTCTGGGTGGAGAACCACAAGCAAGAACTTTGGAAATCACACATTAGCACAACATTCAAGTCAAACCATGTCCAAACAGCTCTGGCTGCCTGCACTTCAAAGCACTGGCAAAGCCCCACACAGTGTTCTTCCAAGATTTGCTCGATTGCCATAGTGGTGAATCATGACCATAAAAGAAGCTGTGTGAATGTTGGTTGGGTTTTTTCTCTCCATAGGAAACACAGGAAACAATAAAACATTAATAAAGTGAGGTCAAGAGAGAACTATAGAACTATTCTTCAGTGAGATCTAAGTGGCTGGGTTTTTTTTCCACCTAGGACGCCCAGTCAAAACATTTGTTATTGAAGATCTCGCTGTGACTCACATGTTAAAATTCCAGATACAGATTTAATTCAGTCCTAACTCTGACAAACTGTGACACACAAACCCTGAAACATTTTATATCAATAAATCTGACAGAATTTGGTGTAAGTTACTTCTGAGCATTCTTGCTTCTTTTGTGTTTATTACTCAGAAAAAAATTAAAGTATGGAAAAATTTATGTCACTTAGCTTATAGAAAATCTAATGTTTTGCAAAATTAGACATCAAAGCTAATGAAGGAAGCATTAACATACATTATGAATTTGCATTGCCACAAATTCTAATACAGAGATTATGAAATGCTTGTATTTTCTTTTGAAAAGCATTTCAAGTTTAATAAAAGATCTGCATGTCCTCAAAAAAACCTGCTCATCTGTCCAAACACTCAGAAGCAAACCGATCTTTCAACTGTACAGCAAATCCTACAAAATCTTACTTAGTACAATACTTCTCCAGAAATATTTCCTCTATGGCATGTCAATTTTTTTTTTCTTGCAGATATAAACCTGATTTATTATTTCAGCTATATAAGGGAACACACTTATTTCACTGTAGGATAGGATATACCCTATAAAATCTTCATATGAAAGAAATCTTTTTTGAAAGAAGAAAGGATTATGTAATTGAATGTAAAACCCCTTACATTACAAATAAATAATTATATAATTCAAATACCTGTAACTAGAACTCTAAATATTACAGAATGCCTTCTAATTTATTTTCTGAGTATCTACTAGAAGAAACATTTGAATTGGAGGATTGAATCTCAAGGAAGAAGAACATGGAAAAGCAAAGCTGAGTGAAATATGAAGTTCGGACATCTTTTGGAACTCCATACCCATGTAGAAAATAGCCCTTCACTTCAGGATGTCAAAGTCTGCCTCTGAGATTATTCACTGAATTACCACGTTTTTATACCAAAAGCACACAGCAACAGTACAACTGCAGTTGCTGTGTACTGACTGTCAAAAAAATCAATATTTAAGGACAATTAATCAAGTATGAAGATAGCAGGAAATTTAAGACTTCTGTACAGCATTAAATATTACCCATTCAACTGTCAGTCCTACTCAAAAACCTGGTTTTATTTAATAATTTTTAAAGTAAGCATTAAACTAATAAACAGCTTTCAGTAGCTAAATTTTACAGTTTCAGCTCTTGTCTAAAGAATATTGAAACTGAAATAACATAAAAATGTAAAAGTAAAGCTGTAACTTTTCAAATAAAAGACTTCCTATTTCCAGTGAACATACATCTGTATGAAATGTGATTGCTGTTGACAGGGGCTGATGAGAGCCACTGGATTCAGCATTAACTTACAATTGTTTCAAACATACATAATACAGAACATTATGCCAAATTCAGATGAGAACAGTAAAGCTCCTCTACAAAAAAAAGATATGTTTAACAATTTCCATTAAGTTGGTTTTTGGCACCAGAAAGATTCCTATGATCCAATTTCCACCTGCATATTGGCTTTATATACCATCCAAAGTAAAGTACCAAATGGGAAACTGCTAAGTAAAAAGTAACAAAACATTAGGTTTTAAACAGTTTGCCGTGTGTATGACATTATTTCTCCATTTAACTTATGAAAAAAAATTATAGGTTAGGAAGTGATGGAGACATTACAGTTCTTTAGGGAACTGAGAGTTAGGAGACCAGCTGATTGGTGTTCTGAAAATTTATAGCAGCAGACAAACAATCACAAACATTTACTAGAGTTACCATATAAACTCCACATTTTATAACCTGTGTGTGGATTTCACGTAATTACGAAAACAAGAGTCAACAATGCAATACCAGACAATGCAGACATAAATGTTAACTTCCAAGTCCTAGATCTTTTTTAAACAGATGGCTTCCTAATGACTTTGTCCATTGAAATATAATTCCACTTTTGAGCTTTTCAGGGGACGATTGTTTAACTGAACCCTTTTTAATAATTTCTAATTGTGTATGTGCAAAATAGCTGAAGCTAATGCACAGTGAGTTAGGAGATTTCATGCTGCAAATGTGACAACATTGCAAGTGCAACAACGGCAAATTTATAACATTTCAAATGAAAAATTTCCCCAGGAGGTAAAATATCTCAAAATTCTGTGGGGAAACAAAGGCAACTGCCCCTTATGTGCAGCCTTTCAAAAAGCTTTATCTCAGTCTCTTTCAGCTTCCCAAGAAACGTCAATAATCAGATCCATTCAAGTCCCTTCAATTGCACCTGTTTGCACAAGGCTTGAACTCCAACTTGTCTGAAGTTGATTTGGTCACCAAAATCTCATTAAATACTGCTATTTATTGATTCAGTCATTTCAAACACCTATTGGTTTGCATAGGCCTGTGCTAAAGTAAAATTCCCAGCCCTTAATACATTTGTTTGAGTGTCTTTTTTATAAAATTGGTCTTTTAATTAAAATGTATTTAATAACACACAGTATGTACTTACTCTATACAAAGTCTGTAAAGACTTTGAATTCTGTACTACAGAATTTTTAAATTGAGGTCAAAGAAATTACAGTGTGCTTTTGGGAAAGAAGCAAAAGTTTTCAGGAAGGTCAAATCAATGAATCTTTGAAAACCCCAGCCTTAATGTCCTAATTAGGTCATCCTGAAATAAAAAGTAGCTTTTTACATCACTTAGCTCTTCTGCAAATCAAAATGATATTTTATTATTTCCCACTTATTTTTTATGTATTTTCACGGAATCATAGAATATCCTGTGTTGGAAGGGACCCACAAGGATCACTGAGTCCAAGTCCTGGCCCTGCACAGGACATCCCAACAATCCCACCATGCTCCTGAGAGCGTTGTGCAAATGCTTCTTGAACTCCTAAGCACCATACTCTCAAGGAAAATTTGCTATCTACTTCAAAATTATTTAAAATAGGTGATTTAAATACATTTTTCCTGCCTATCTTCCACCAAAGGGAAAGCATGCTAGGTAAAATCACCCAGATGTTTTAACCACAGTCACATTTTGATGTGTACCTTTATTCAAAGGAACTTGTCATATAAAAGTAGTGAATTATCAATCACAAAGTCCAACTCTGTTGCATATGATCAATCCCTCATAAACTCCAAATAATTCAATGTTAGCATGGTTTGAAGATTAGTCTGATTGCTTTTAGTGCAATGGTAATTGCTCATCCAAGATGTAACTATTTCTTTAGAGGAGATAATTCCTACAATTCAGTTTGTAGCATCTTCATATTCCCTCATCATGGAAAAAGTCCTGATCCCATTTACGTGATCTACACTAAAGAAACTAATTAAAGGTTGCTGTTAAAATTTTTTTTTAAAAAGTATTTTTAGTTTTACTTTATATTAACAAATCTACTCTGTATATTTAAGGGGAAATAACCTCAAACTGAAGTAAGCCTGTTACACAGTGTTCTAACAATCACCTTTTAAATTGAGAGCACTGTGTCCACTAGGACTACACAAGCTTTTAATCAGAAGTGTTAATCATATTATTTCTGTTTATAAAGGTGATTTTCTGTTGCAGCAATCTAAGAATGCAACGTGGAAAAAAGTCAGTTGAAGGTCAGGAAGCTGTAAATGCTAAAGTTAATTTGCACAAAAGTCCCTCTCTTACTGCACATATTCAACATTGAAATCACAGCAAAATATTTTCAAACTTTACCCTGTAAATTAAAAAAAAAAAGTATAAATGACTGATGTATGATTCAACTTGGCTAAATTATTTTGGACCAAATTAAGTTGAAGTTCAAGTGTGAGGTGCTTCTATTTCAGAGCTGGATACTGCACTTTGCAGGCACTGCATATATTACATGAAGAGTTATCTCCTAAGCAAATTAAAAATATTTTTTGTAGTCAGCTACCTTTCTTTGTGAGTCCCAGAGACTTTTTCTCTACATTCAAAGAACTCTGTCAGCACAAATAATGTATTTTATGAGTGTCCACTCTGCATGGTTTTTAAATCCCAGACACTTTCAAGCCACCTTCATAAGCCCTCTCCTGGAGATACATGGCTCACCAGCAATGTGCATAGCTGGCAGAATGTACATGACCTTTAAAAAAAACAACATTTAGTTTTTGCTTAGGTGCCCTAATAAGTCCAAACACAGCACAAGAGAAAACACTGTATTGGAATAAAATGAAAGATAGACTTTGTTGAAACTTTAAAAAAAAAATTGAATGTAAAATTAATGTTAAAATTTTAATTCAAGAAATAAAGCTATAAGGACACAAAGAGAGCATATGTGGAAGTTGAAAAGAAAAAAAAATTGAAGCATGCTTTCTTTTTTGGTATGATCTGTCTTCCACACAAACTCAAAAGCAAAAATTATAACTAGATTATTGAAACAAACAAATAAAAATCCAAATGCAATTTACTCCCATTTGTAATGCAATCAGAGCATTACAAATAAGTGGCCTGAACCTTAGAGTCCTGGTCTGTCTGCTAGGGAAGAGGGAATGCACTGGATATGAACTTGAACTGAAATTAGTATGTCTCACAACACTGACCACAGGCAACAGGATAAACCCCTCTCTTTGTGCTTACATGATGCTTAAACTACACCAGGAAAATATTTAAAGAGAACTGTAGCAGATACTAAACGTCACTGGAAAGTATTTTTGTGTATTTATTCAAGGAAATTTAAAAAAAACTTTGTGCTTTTTCCTACAAATATCAAGATGAAAAGGCTGTGTTGTTCCACAGACCTCCATTTCTACACAAACACACAAATATTATCCAAGAAAACCTAGACTATGATTTCAAAGAACAGCTATTCTAATTGTTCTTTTACTTCATTTCCCCTGCCTCCTCCCAGTACTGCATAATTCCTGTGTAACATTCAGCTGCATAAAAACCAGTTTCTGTGTAGCAGAGTAACTGCCCAGGTTAGGTTTACAGTGAATATTTATCTGCGGGACCTCGGGCACACTTTCAGCGCCTACTGTTGTGAAGACATCTCAAAAAGTAAGAGTTTGTCTTCTTTGCCTAAGGCAACTCCTCAGAACAAACTTCTCTAAGAAATCTCTCACATAGTAATTAACTTCCAAATTCACAAAGCCTTAGTACACATTGTTCAAATCAATGTGCTCACCGAATGAACACACATTTCTAACTCCATGCTCTGAGATGGGAGTTTACAATACCAGGAAAAGCTGCATTGCAGGTCTTTTCAGGACAAGGAGGTGGTGGGGGGCAGGGAGTGAGATCACTGCATAAACTAAGACTATAAAACAACACTGTCCCTATGCATTGAATTAGAATTCAGAATAACAGAGTTTAGTTAAATAACACAGTTTAGTTAAAACACTGTGGAGGCAGAGGGAAGGAGAAAGGATCAAGACACAAAAACATGGTATTTCACATATTTTCTGCAGATGGATCCTGGAAAGATTTCAGAAAAACAAATGAGGCAGAATATCTTTCAGTATGTATGGTCATATTGGTCAAATAAAATTGAAGAAAACTGTCATACCTGATTTTGTCAAACACTTTATAATAGATGTAAAACAAGTTAATTCACCATGCACGGCTTTCATGGAAAAAATTCACATAGTCCTGAGTAAATAAGTATTAAATTAATTTAAGCAATTATTCTTTTAATATGCAATAATGCCTCACATGAGAATAAAATATACTTATGGAGCTTAACTGAATTCAATCTCAGAGGAACATCAGATATGTAACTATCGCTTCCATTTTACAGATGGAGAAACCAGAGACACAGAAGGGTTAAAGTGTGCTGCCCAATGGCACCCTAAAAACTGGTGGCTAAGCTGATGGTGACAAAAATCAGATTATCCAGTGCCATCCTACCAGGGAAAGAAATTATCTGTCTCATAAATAACAGAGCAGCTCAGAAGTGTTTCTCCACTTTGCCAACATTGTGGATAAATGTTGGCAGTGTAAATGTGTGGAATTTGGCATAGAGCCTCTTCCCTTACAATGTGTCATTCATCCTCATTTTTAGCAATTCAGTGGCTGTTCCTCTTAGGTGGCTATTAAAGGGAAGAATAACAGAACAAAACCAGACAATAGAACACACTTATATTACACTAATGGAATATAAGATAAGTTGAACATCCTCTGGTAAGTTTGTAGCCCTACAACAGCTCTACAACGCTCTACACTCAGGTAAAGTGAGTTGGAGCTGTTCTAGCCCTCGGAAATATTGAAATATTAATTTTTCTGGTTTGATTTTGTTGGGAAATGTGAAATTCATTGTGATATGATTTTATAGTAAACTGAAAGAAGTGCCAGTAAAATTGACAGAGCAATTACTTTATGTAGAGCTAGCAAAGACAGGAAATACTGCACTGTTTCCCCTTACAATGCTGTAAATCTTCACAGGTTCCCTGAAGAACCATCCTCAACTAAAAACTTCAGCTGAATACAGTATTAAATTCACATTTACAAAACACTTTAAATCTCTGCAGGCTGACTCAGTGTTGAGTATCCCAGCCATAGCTACTTACAGACAGTTCCAAAAATGAAGGATTTCTGTCTTTTGAGAAGAGGATTATGTCACAAGAATAAGAAGCACTGTGAAAGCAAAAGCTCCCTTAATTGTATCTTATTCTACACTAAGTTTGAAACTACATTTGTGAAACTGTTCTGGTTAAGTTGCATGCTGCTGTACAATCCTCAACAGAGCAGTGAAAATACAAATAAACTAAAAGAGAAGAAAAATTCATTATTCATATTTGTTATAAAATCTCAAGTAAGTATATAAAAAAACAAAGATCAAAATGTTTGCAGATTCCCACCGACCATGAATTTCAGTGCTAAACTTGTGATAAACATCCCAGGGTGGAATATAGACAAATCACTCTATGAAGAATTGCTTTCATTTCAGACAAAAGATTTCTGAATCTTTTTAGCTTCCAAGTTCTGGATTCTGTAGAATATAATATTCAGTAGCACGTATGGCATAAGAATTGGGTGTTGTACAAGGGAACTCATGCAGCTGGCTCAAACTCCAAGCCTTGCATTTGTAGCTCGAACTCAAGTCAGTGCTAAAAGGAAAAAAAAGAGCATGAAAGGTGCGAGACAGTTGCAGCCACGTGAGAGTGAGCTGGATCACAGAAGCACATGAACTGGCATGTCTGAGTATGACTAAGTGCCAAGCAGTTCTACAGTGATTTAAACAGGGCTCAAACTTCAGGAAATGAAGGGGGAGTGGGAGACTGTGCTTTTGAATGTGGCATAATATTATTTAATCACTAAACCATTACATTCTTCTAATGAAACATAAGTAAAGCACTTATGAGTTTCAATTAAACTATGCCAATTCTCCATTTGTTCTTCTGTTTGGATATTCCGAATTTTATAAAGGCTGTTAAGTCCCTGCCTTGGTTTTTTTATTAAGCAGATACTGTGTAGCTATCATTATGGATACTTTAACTTATTTATATTACCCATTTTTTCCCTTCCAGTTTCCAGCAGTAATTTCAGTTACCTAAAAGCCAGCCAGAGCATGCTAAAATGGATCCACCCAGCCAGAGGGATCACTGTCACAGTTCAGATTTTCTCCCAGGATCATTCACATTGATTTCTATTCCACAGAAAAAAGTCTGGAACATGGCAGCACTCCCAGCTTGTTATCTACAATAATAACTCTGTGCTGCTTGCACTAAAAGCTTTGAAAACTCAGTGTGATGGGATTTTTTTTTTAGTTTGAATGTGGATAGATCTTAGCAGGGCTCTCCTAATCTATAGAGTAAACACTGATGTCTGGTAGGTTCAAAATACACAAAGCAAGAGCAGCAATAGAAAATTAATAAAAGTGACAAGTCTGCCAACTTTTCTGATCTACTACAAGTACTTGTATTTATATCTCACTACAGTAAAAATTTTTACTTTCTGTTTTTCTAGTTTAGACTACATTAAACTTGACAAGCAACTCACTTCTCCTTAGAGGAAACTTAAAAAACATCTGACCTTTTCGCTAGACTGAACCCTAAACCTATGTGAGATGCAAATACATTTCAGCATTAAGAAAAAAGGACAAACCCCCAAGTTTCCTGAAAATGAGTTAGCTGGCACTTACATTACTCAGAACACTAGACAAGTGTCAGCTTCCTGCTGTTTTTTCCCAGAAGTTTCTACAGTTGGACTGTTAGCAAATATAACTCCAGTCAGATTTATGGGCCAGAAAGATCACTTACTCCGTTCTGTTTCCCACAGTTCTGAGATGCCAATGCTTGGCCTTATTCTTCCTGTGCATATCATATATACATCTGCACTCATCACATACTCCCATCTAGAGCTAGACAACACAATTTTGTATCTTATTTTTAGAATGTGCGTTGCAAAACAACCAAGACTTCCCAAGACCAGGATGGAATAAAAATTGAATATTCTCTTCAAAGACTGCTCAGACAAATATGTCTTCTTACAGTGATGTCTTTCTCAGCAAAATCTGCTCAGTCTCCGTAATTATCTATAAACTGAAAAACTAAGCAGAAAGCAGAAAAACCTAAAGTATATACAGTATCTTCCAATTGTCTCAAAGAAACATACACATAGTAAGCCTACTAAGAATGCTTGATAAGAAAATATTTCTCACCTTTACAAACTAAAATTAAATGATCAAATGTGGTGCCAGGGCTCTTTTTAAGGATAAAAAAATAATCAAGTAAAGGATTTTGGATAATACAAGCCATTTGTTCATTTTCTTGTGTCTATTTGACTAAAAGTTTGTGTATTGTTTGCTAACATAAAACAAAGTAGGTTCTTGTAAAGGTTTGTGATATAAATTCCATAGTATTGGCATTTAATAGAAAAGCTGTGCAAACAAGTAGTGATAACCTTGGAGCTTGTTACACTATTAATGCATGTTAAACAGTAATGTCAGTGACTATGAATTAATTGTCCCTAATAAGGACAAGACACATAAAATCTTCCCCAGTGTGAAACATCTATACCCTGTGGTCCAGCTGAGTCCTCAATACTTCCAGGCAGTGTTGATAGAATTGCATTCTATTCAACAAGACAGGAAAACAATTTCACCTTCTTTCACTCTAGCGTCACATTTGTCAAAGGGCATCCCTGCATGAAATCTTACCTGCACAAGACTTTGCAGTTCTGTTTAAGAAACATTAAATGTGAAGACACAGGCAAGAGTTCAGCAACTAATTAACTTGTGTTAACTGATAACCTCTGTTCATTTCTTTCAGCAGTTGTGGGATTTTTTTGGGGCTTGGGTTAGCTCTCCAGCCTCCAAACAATACACTTGCAGTTTGCTGTAGCTTTTATCGTGTTTGACAATGTACAGCTCTCTGACTGTTAGATGAGCTGTTTGTCAGTGCCCCCAGCCTTCCTGCTTGCAGGAATCCCTTTGCACTGGTGGCAGCATGGCTGAACACAATCCTTGCAGTATGCTAAGAGTCATCATGCCAGATAATTCATTTTATTTTCCACTTCTCAGAAATATTCTGCACGTGGAAATGTAGTGCTCTACCGATGAACATACTGAGATTACACAGGTTGCCTGAGTCATACAACAGCCTGTGAGAGGTAAAGGAACTGCAATTTCAAACACAGAGATAATTTCAGTTCTTGCAGAGAGAAACAACGCGTAACCTATTAGTCAAAATGAGTAATGGAGCAATAAATACTGATTACCGTTCACAAATCTACCTTAAACTGTGTGACTGCATTTGAAATTGTACTCCATTATCAATTCACAGCAGAACTTTTTATGCCAATAATTTATTTCCAAAGGTAAAATATACACAAGCAAAACTCTATGTAATGCAAACATTCAACATTTTTCAACATTTTTTTACAGCATTTTTAAATGCTGTGTTTATGTGTGTGCTTGCTTTTCAGAAAAGTAGTCAAGAAATAAGGAAGTGGTTTCTTTAACATAAGCAAGCAATTTGTATAGAGAAATAGATGAGAATGTGATACCCACCTTTAAATTTGTTGTGCATTACCTTAAACTGTTGAGATATGCTTGGGATGGAAGGCAGGGAAGTACCTTTATTTAAGAAACTGGAATTCAGAATTTATCACAATTCTTGTATCGTCTGAACTCCTATAGAAGCAGAACACAGAACTTTCCAAATTCCTTTCTCAATCCTCCAAAACTGAGAAAACACCTACCCAAGACTGAAAAGCATCTACTGACAGAAAATATGTTTCACCAAAATACATCGGCTTGAGTGCCTGTTTTGGCAAGCCAGAATAAGAAAGTCTGTGCTTAATAAGATCCTGGGACCCATGCACAAAAGCTTCTAGCTCTTGCTCATAACACGCATACCTTAAGATTAGGTATCATATATACAAAAAAACCTCAGAGAAGGTCCCTTCAAATATGAGTTTGTACATTCAGCAAGTCTTCAAAAATCTCCAGACTATCCTGGGAATCCTCTCAGAACACTGAAGCCTTTTTTTGCCATGAAAAATAATGCACTTTCCTCAGAAAATGCTACTTTTTACTGTTGCTTATTAGACCTATTTTATATGTTGGAGTAGCAATTTCAGATGCATGTCTTTTACAAATTACTTCCAAGGCAAAAAACACCTCCACCTGCTAATATTTGAGTGCAACAAGTATGAAAATATACGCAATTGAGCATCATTCTATTCTTTAGTCTTCTTAGAAATCCAACAGTTTTGTAAGAGTTTGTATAGCTGCTGCTATATTTCTTTTCAGGATAAACTACATTAATTTAGATTTTAGTATGAAATAGTACTCATATGGAATTGACTTATTGCTACTGTCATCATAAGGGTTTCTAAATATCTTTCAGAATGGTTCTAAGGAAAAGAGATGTTTGCTAAAACCATCAGTCTAAAATGTTTTCATATTTAGTTTATATTTAATCTAATTCTTCTAGTTCTTTTTTCAAAAAGCAAAAAGAAGGCATAAAAAGACCAAAAGGTATTAAACAAGTGATTCTGTCACTAAATCTCCATTTTACTTTAGACACATCCTCATCTTAAATTTCATATTAGACATTAATTAAATGAACAATTAGATTTTAAACTCTTGTTCTTGAACATGACTAAAACCAAAGGTGAGAGTTTCAAAAATTCTTTGGCACATAATTGCAAAGATCCATTAGAAATTATTATTAAGATGTTATAAACACTTTAGAACACCTTAGAGCTGCACCCTCTACAAGACAGAAGAATTTACTTCAATTAAGGAACCTGATTGAAGTACTAAAAATACAGTGATCTGTTCTATGAGAATGGAATATTAAACATTTCAAGCAACACCTCATTTACCTCCTAAAATTTGCCAGTTCCCATTAACTTCTTCACAGACCCATCACTTAGTAGACCACCTTTCAATCTGTTATAGTAACAATTACTGTAAAGCCCCAGGGGAGCATGGCACAACCCAGTAGAAAGGGTTATCAGTCTATGGGTGGGGGAGACCAGTAATACTGAATTCTCTGGGAAATTCTCCGGCAAATCATCTCTTTGCAACACTGCATTATTCATTGAAGACAACATGCTCAGCACAGGAGCAAACAACTGAACTATTATTTCCACTTTCAGCAGTTCTACACCATTGTAGCAAGTTTCTGATGGTAACTGGCAGCTTCTCAACAGCTCATCAAAAATCGGATAACTGAAATTAAATCGAGCATATGAGAGAATTGGAAGGAAAGGCTGAAACATAGACCTTTTTTAAACAGAATGGAGGGTCAATTTTAAATTGCTGTGGTAATGTTAGCAAACATCTATCACTTATTTATTGCAAATGAGGCAAGCAACTTCCCCTAATGAACAAATTTTAAATTGCAGACACAGGCATATGCTTGGAGCAGACTAATTTTTGAAGTAAGAAGCATCCTACAATAAGTCACCTAATATCTAATAAAAAACAGAACAACAAATAAAAATACCCCACCCCTGAGTATATACATGAACTAAACATGTTCAGTCATCTTTAAACATTCTAAGTTTAAAATCCCATCTGAAAGAAATATTCAAAGTTATAATAAATATTTAGAATCAAATAAAATAGCCATTCTTACCTCAGTAAGAGTGCAAAGCTTTTTGAGGCTAATAAAAGGAATTGGTAACTTCAAAAGCTTTTTTTTTAAAGCAATCAGCTTTAATACAATTGTATTTTCAGTCATTTGATGGGTTGAAAACAGGTCACAGATTAGGGTTCCAGTGGCTCAGCACAGCCACAACCTCCAGATGTTCATGTTCAGCTGCAAACCACTACCTGCCCCATCATACAGGGTCACTCTGGTAATAAACCACAACAAACTTGTTTTGTTTGCAAAGCTTGCAGACTGTAGACTGCTCATGTACAACTACAACTATCAGCTCTTTTAAGAAATTACTGTAAGTGCAGGGAAATCTAACTTTTCCCAGTTTGGCTGAATGTTTTCTATCCTGCATTTCTGAATAGATGCATTCCATACGAGTTTGCCTTGAGCTGGGTCCGAGCTATGATCTGCTATAGCACCCATGGAGCCACATAGCTGCCAATAATTACTCTGATGGAAAAAAAAAAAATTAAATGAGCTTCCTGCATACCTATTGCAGCAAAAAGGACATCCTGAATATGAATACATTGACCCTATAAAACTCAGTCTAACCCACCATCTATTGCTCCTCATCCAATGAACATGTAGCAGTATATCTGTAAAAGCACACATGTAGTGTTAGTTTAGTACAAGTTTAAAGCTGTAACAGTGCAATAAAAACAAGCAAATGTTTATTCATTTACTAAATGAACTGTGGAGTAACTTGAGGAATCTTCTTCAAGGTACACATCTGCTCAGCTGGCAGTAGTCTAAACACATTGGAAGCCAAGAACTTTTGATTGTCAGGAGTCTTTAAGCTCCGACACAGAATTGCAGAGGACATTCTTGTCTGCATTACATTTACTATGATTTAAAGACAGGGAACACATCCAGGGTACCAGACATTTTCTGGGCATCATGACAGAACTCAAAAGTTTAAAGAAAGAAAGGATTACAACATTTACTTTTTCCCACAATCAACAGAAGTTTTTGCTTTCTCTTGGTCTTACCACTGGTTCCATAATAAAATTTAGGTCTCCATGTAAATCATCTGAAGCTTTTAACTTTTTGCTCCAAACCATAAGCTCAAATCTGACACCTAGAACGGGCTGTTGCACTCACAGCAATCTTAATTTCATATAAGATTCATTCAGTCTCTCACCTGTCCCCACTCAAATCCATACTTTAGGTACACTTACACTCTTCTTTCAGTCTACATGATACAATTATCTCTATTTTTATTTACCAGCAACTTCCTACATCCTGTGGTGCAATCCTGGGCATTTTGACTTGTTAACACTTCCTGCCCATAAATGCATAGGATGAATTTGAAAATTATTATATCAAATACAGTTTTAGTGTGCTTTCTGAGGTGAGCAATGAAGAACTCCATCGCCACAGATAAATTATCACTGTCAAATCAAAGTTCCAGCCAAATAAGCCAATTCCCGTTGCTGCGCAGTGGCAGGGCTTCAGCTCACCTACCTCACTCGCTGCTGAGCCACACCTCCCTCATGTTTCTCCACACCATTTCGTCAGATACTCCCATGTTCAGGCCTACACTTCCAAGTGTCTTTTTTTAAACATTTCTTACAAAATTCCCTCATTTTCTTAAGGCAATTCCTCAATCCTTTCAACGCCTACTTCCAGCACTTCTATACATTGTTGCTTGTTGCTTCCTCCACCCTCCTAAGCGTCCCCCCAGCTCCGACCCCTCAGAGCCGGCGGTGATCCTGGCCGCTCCTGACCCTGCCCCAAGCAGGAACGCGGGGAACCCACCGCCGCGGCACAGCCGCTGCACGGCTGCTGAGGAAAATGTTCCACGTCAGCACTACCGAGGGCAAGGTCATGTCGGCTCCTTCAGACAGTCGGAAGGCACAAGCACAGCTCCTCGGGGCGGCTGCAGCCCCCAGCCCCACACGGCCGGTGGGGAGGGGGAGGGGCGGCGGCCGCGCCGCCAGCGCCCGCCTGGCCCTGAGGGGAGCGGAGCAGCCGAGGGCGAGAGGCGCCGGGACAGCGCTCCAAGGCACACGGCGGAGCTCGGGGCGGGCCAGTGCAGGGCCAGGAGCTGCACTCGACGATCCTCAGGATATTCTGTGATTCACTGACCTCTGGAGTCAGTAACAGCACAAACCCCCAGGGACCAGGAAGCCCCAGAGCCATCACAACTAGTGATGACAGCTTTGCTTTCCCAAAACAAATTCTATACAGATATTTTAAACATACATTATGAAATAAATGTGGATCTAATTTAGGCTACATTCTTTCCCTCCTAGAATTAATGATTTCATTTAAGGCGCAGGGAAGGGCATCAAACCCCACATAACAACAGCGGGGTCTGGTGCAGGATGAGTGGCTTCAGCCCCTGCTTAGGACACCACTGGCCCTGACCTCCAACACTCATCCAGCCAAATTTAGCGTCAGAAATATTACAGCCCCATCCAGAACAGTTTAGTGGCTTACCCAGGTGTCAACTGGTAAAATCAAACACACAAAGACTAGGGCATGCAAGAACCCTGTTTTCTTAAGCGGTATTAATTACTGATGGAGATCAATAACATCCAGCTTCTCACAATGACACCAGAGAGAAGGTGCATAAAAATAGTGGGTACAGCTGTTAACCTTTGTAGTGTAGAGATGTATGTAGCCTACTCTGAAGAAACAAGTTTTAAGGGATTGGAAGATCATAATGGCCCCAGGGAACAGACTCCAGGTGGATTCTCTGCGACACTGTGGCACTCTCTCTCTTGAGCAGCTAATTCCTTGCCCCTTAACCCATACTTCTGACAATCCCCTTAAATGCTTCTGTACCCTTTTGTCATCATGACTCCAGCTCTGTCCCAAATCATGCTAAGCCAGTTCTTTAGGATATACAGTTAATAACTCACTCCAACATTTGGATACAACACCATGTGAATTACCTCAATGAGAGATGAAGACTCCATTTGACTGTTACTAGGTAGGTGTGGCACATATCCTGAGAACTAAATTTACAATTGGTTTGGATACTCAGGATGAAAGTGATTTAAGTATTTAGTTCCAAGGTCATGAGTCTTAGGGAAGAAGTCTCTGGATTCTGGAGAGCAGAAGAGTTCAGTTACTACTTTTCCCTTGCATCACTAATACCAAGTCATCTTTCCCACATTTTAGTGTGAGAATGTGATGACAGAGCTGCTATTAAACAATTATAGTACTTCTGGGAGTATTCTAAGGTTAGAAATGCAACATTTCACATTTAACATCTTGAAACTATTTTTTCCCTTTGCAATGCAAGTTCACAATCATTTCAAAACTCACAAATTTTGACATACCTTCAAACAGGTTATTCCACGTTTAACAGACAGTGGTTCCCACTTTAGTGTAAATATAATATAATGAAGCCCTCTTAATATTCCACTCTTCCACAGAAATGCTTCTGAATTTGCTCATTTGTAGAATTCTTTTGTTTTCACCCCTCCAAGGGAAACACACAGCAATTTAAATTTATGACAATAGGCCTGCTTTTCCTGGTTACATTTCACAAATATCTTGAAAACAGTCCATGGAACAAAAGGGTCTGCTACTTACAGGATGACAAAAAATTGTCATATTAGGAAGAAGGAAAACAAAAAAAAAAAATCTCAAACCATTTCAGACGCTAATAAACACAAACCAATTCCTAAGAAAATGTCTTTAATTTTCATGTTATGGAAATACATATTTTGGTTTTATTTCCATGATACAAAATTTAAATATCAAACATTTTCTGAAATCTACCAATGCAGATCCTTTTTTAAACAAATAAAGGGCTGGTGCAGTTAGCAGGTTTATCACATTTACCAAAAAACATTTTTTACAGAATCAGGATTTAAAAGTGGGAACAACAGATGTGAAAACAAAGAAAAACTACCTCCCACCAGGAAATTAATGTTTGAGAAACTTTTAAGTTACAGTTTTTTGAAAGGGTAGGTATGTGTAAAGCTGGTATTTAGATGACTCCCACCTGCACTGGGGGTGGGGGTAGAGAACAGAAATTCAAAAAATGTTCCCAGATAAAGTAACAAGTAGAAAGCAATAAGTAAAACTGCAGTTCTACCTGCTTCCAGAATGCTGACAGCATACTGAAGCTGCCTGAAAAAACAGTTAAATATTAGGAGAGCTGTGTTCACTCCCCAAGCAAAGGAAACAGCCTAGCACAAAATCACAGAGTGCCAGTTTTTGTACAGTTCGTAGCCAGCATGCCAAAGGAGGTGACCAAAGAACATTGAGTCTTGCTTCTTAAACCAAACATCAGTTACAACAGCAAGGATTTCACAGGATCAACGACAAGTCATATACTAGGTGATGTACACACGAGTAAACTGACAGTGATTGTTCAAGAAACAGTTTAAAATAATTAAACTGATTTTCAGGACACATACTGCTTTGTTAACACCACTTTATTTAAATAAAGTATGGCTTCCAAGAGGTGTTTTCTCTCAACTGCTTTCAATCGAATCCACTTTTTAAGGCAGTTATTTCCTACCATGTTTCAGGGACCTCAAAAATTCCAGTGGAACTAGTTGTGAGGCTTCCTAGAAGACAGAATCATGGAATAAAAATTACATCAAGATTTTTTTGTTGCTGTTGTTGCTCTTTCAGAGGATATTAAGAGATATTTTCCTATAGAAGGAGGCTCTAGATACGTTACTGGCAAGTCAATATTTACAAAGAGGAACCAAGAGACTGTTTATGAACAGGCATTAAAAAAAAAAAAGGGAAAAAATAAAGGTTAATTTCAGGTTTCTTACATAAATGGTAAATAATGTATTTTTAACCCTAGTAATTAGGTAATTTTGGTTTTGCAATTACTGGGATGATAAAGTTAAATACTATTTTCCCAAGTGTACTTGCCATTATTTTTATTTAGGCTGTTAAGACAGGGAAGAACATTTCCATCCCAAATTAATTGGAGAATAAAGATGAATCATTAATACCAATAACACATATTCCCACAATGGCAAGTAAGAGCCTGAATTTTATACTCAGAATTACAGACACTCCTGTCATTTTGCATATGCTTACAGGCCCCAACTGCCCTACTGAACAAAAAGAAGAAAACAATTTCCAAGCACAGCTTTTGAATTAGCTAAGAAAGATTTTACCAAGTCAGGAGAAAGGATGTCTGGTGTACAATACTACTTTCTGGATAAAAGCTGCTAGTGCAGTTATTGAAACAAAGTTTTAATTATGAATATTTGAATATACTTCAATGCAGGCAGTGCTCCAGATGACTAATATGGTATGGTCATCTGGACCAAATTAAGATACGATTTCATTTTTATTATAGTCCAATTTCTGCAAGAGATTACTAACAAACATTGAAATAGAATCAACAAGAGATAGATCAATAAAATTAAAACATTTTCACATTTAAATTCAGGTGATCTAAGGATAGTTATTTCCTTTTTTTGCACAAGCTGCAGTAACTCACAAACCAGCAAAAATTACAAGGTGAAACATCATCTGATTGTAACCTGCCTGCATTTAGTCAGACGTTCAGTTCAAAGTATTTTGGCTAAAAAAATATATAAGTATTAAAATCTGAAAACATCCACCTTTACATCAACCCTAGGTGAAAAGTCTTCAGCCAAATAAAGCCCAATAAAGGTTATTGGTTATTAATACACTGAATGTATTAATGCACACATCAAAACAGAGTGCCCTCAATTTTGCTTACAATATGCAAAACACATTGAGTAGCCTTAACTACAAAGTCACATAAAAAAAAAAAAAAAGAATACCTAAAAAAAAATTTTTAAAAATTTTTTTAAGGAATAAAGCAAGCAAAAGTAATAAATCAACTACATTCCGATCCCTTTGGTTGGTGTCAGACTGGGTTTTGGTTGGTTTTGAGTTTTTTGGCTTGGGCTGAGTTCTTTGGTTTTTGATGTTGTTTTGGGTTTGTTTGTTGAGTTTTTTTCAATTTTTATATGATGCAGTCTTCAGTTTTAAGAAGAACTTTGAATGTAATGGAGTAAGTTACTGCTAGAAGCAATGACTTTCAAGAAAAGAATTTCAGTTCTTTTCAGGCCTAGAACATTTCCAAACAGAACAGAACACCATGTGCATTAACATGGTTCCAGCACTTACCTGCTGGAACTTGTTCTGTCTTGATCTTTTTCAACTTTTTGGCTCTCTTCTTGCCATCTGGAAGGGACTCTGCACAGAAGTCTGTCTGATCATTTTCTGGATCTTGGCCTTCTCCCTCCTCCATATCATCAGAAACAGTTTCTTCCTCAATAGGACTCATGCTTCTCTTTCCCACTGTACTGGTACCTGTGAAACTGGAACACAGAAGAAAGATGATTGGGAAGAAGTCAAGAAGATGTAGGTGCATAGGTGCACATTGCTGTACATCTATTAAATGCTTATGAAGGTAGAAGACTAAACTGTGGTAAGTGGTGTACCATGAAATTACATTATCTGAAAGATTTGGCCTAACTATAAAGTTCCTCAACTTTGCTATCTAATCTGATCTTATGTAGATCAAGGTATTAATTTTTTGTACTACTGATGTCTCAGACTTGGCTGCTATTGTGGTGAGATCACTCATCTGAAATGTAATTAAATCAGTTCTCTATCTCTGCACAGTTTTACATTTTATTCTCATAGTTACACAAGCTCTTTAAAGCACTCAATAGACACCAAATCATGCACAACTGAAGCCTCAAAACCACATCTTGAAACTGAAGGAGTCTACATGCTAACTTCACCTCTCTCCTGGAAATACAGGTAGTTCTAAAAGCATTTATAGATAAAGGTAGAGGAAAACATCAAGCTCCACATATAAAATTTAAATCTGGCTTTCAAGTGCAGAGTCCTGTTATTCATGGGACCAGTAAAATAAAGAGCACAAAAAATTGCACACTCATTTCATTAATGGCATTTGAATGAAGTCTGACTAACAGAGTATGAAGATGAACTCAGAGCTCCACTCCATTCAGCACACACTGAAATAACCTTGTGTAGGCTTCTGTTCCACTGCAATGTTATTGTTAAATTTCCTTAAAAAACTGACAATATTAAAATCAAATTAGAATGAGTATAAAACAGAATGAGGTAGCAAAGGAGCTAATTAAAAAACAGTTCTCATTATGAACTTCTAGATATGTAAACACCAGCTACTTAAATGTCTAATATAATCCTTTTAGAACAAGCAATTTTAAAAAGGGTAGTTTTAGATTTATGAACTTTTATTTTTTAATTAGAACTACACAACATGGCTGTATGCATCTAAGCCATGTTCTATTCTATGAGTTAAATAAATATTAATACTAATTTATAAAACAAAGCTTTACAAGGCATTTTTTTTTCTTTTTAATCAACAGCAGTGAATTACAGTGTTTCAATAAGGTTTCAGCTAAAGGAAGAACTGTTAAATTTTGCAGTATACTTTTGGCTTTGAAATGGAATTTTTTCAGCTGAACATTTTGCAACTTAAAACAGAATCTGTCTGGGATGTCCAAAGGCAATAAACAAAGATGAAACATATGATTACATCTCATGCTCTTACATCCACTTTAGGAGCACAAACACCATTTACTTTGATGAATAGCTGGCTTTTCCTCCAAACATTCATACACAGAAGGCCCTCTTGCATGATTTCTTGCAAATCATCATTTTGAGTCATACCACAACCACCACCAATAAAAAGCTGGATAGAACTGTTAATCCTATGTACACACTTCAAGATTGCAAAACAGGCAAAAACTAGGGGTGGAAAGAAAAAAATCTAGGGAAGAAGGAGCATTAGGAAATGAAAAACTACTCTTTTTTAAAAATACAGTTTAGAAAAGCTTGTAAGAACTCTACTTTGGGGAAAGCCATTCTGAAAAATGCATTAGGAAGAAAAAAACTCAGGAACCATAAGTTATGATCCCAAGATTTCTTCAGCACTTGGCTCTCAAAAGCGAACTTGCACTCACTGTAGGAAGAAGATCCCTTCTTGAATGGTCTTATGGCTGAATTTAACATTTTCCAACATAAGGCTCCTGTGAAGTTATTGCAAATAAAGAAGAACAAATACTTGACCTTCAGTGCACATTTAGCTGGGTACCAAAGAACAACATAAAAATTAATTTTAGACCATAGTCCTCCTGCACATACCTTATGGGGAAAAAAAAAGCCCACCACCAAAAAGTGGCATCACAAAATACAAAATAAACATATTTTAGAATGAAGAACCATTATCTTCCTTTCTCCCAAATAATTTTATTTTCTATTCATTCATTGATTGCATGGGTTCTAGAGGGGAAGGGTTAATTTTTTTATGTCTTGTTCTTATTTAATCTTAAATAAGATTTAAGATTACAGCAACATTATTTATGTACTTAGCAGTAAATGAGTATGGTTGCATATATTAGTTAAGAGCACTACTCTTAACTAATGAAGTTCAGTTTTCTACTCATAACAGTTATTTTGGATGTGTCCACATATCTGCCTCAACTTCTTCATTCAGCTGAGAAACAGCTGAACAAAGTTCAGGATTGGAACACAAGAATAGCCTTCAGTCATTGCCCAATGCAGACAGACCTCTTTTAAGATCCTTATGACAATTTAGAGACACAGAATTAAACCATCCTCAGGTTTCAAAGCCCACCTGTACAACAGCTATCCAGGCAATAACTCTATTTTTTTTCTAGAGAATATATTTCAAGATGTACTAAATAGCAGCAATCCACCTAGTACTATGGTAATTAAATTGAAAGAATCAGCAAGTGGAGGGGATCAAAAAGCAGGAAAACAATTATGATGATGTAGGATTCAGCATTTTCTGTTTTGGAAAAGCATGTCTGAGTTTTCAAAGAAACACTTCACACAAGACATTTGTAACTGGCCTGGATATTTGAGGACCTACAATTTCATTTACACAAAACTAAGTTCTCTTGACACTTGAAACAACATTGAGGGGTGGGAATAGATACTGATCCATCCTAAAAATCAGTCATTTCAGCTGAAGAACAGGTGAATTCACCTAAAATAACACTACATGCAGGAACACTATAATAATTTACTTGCAATATTTGTTATCTATACCCTAAATACCTCAGCTTTTGTAATTCCTATTCTTTAGTGGGTAAGAAACCACTATAAACAACCATTTCTGTAATAAACCAAAAGAATCATCATCAATAAACCAAGAAGAAACACTTGCATATTTCAAAAATTGGATAATCTTTGGCAAAATGAAGACATTCAAGGAAATGGTGCTACAAACAGCACCCTGACTTGACAGAAGATGCAGCACTCACAGTTTTAGGCAGAATATTGTATCCTTTCCTTGTACTTCATACAAGTCTTTTGGCATTGCTCTTACTCTTCTTTACTCTTTCCAGATGATGATCAGGAGAATAAGGAAGTACAAATAGAGCAGGGTACCTAGTTTTCCACAGAGCATACCCTATCTGACTTTTCCTGCTATGGTTTAACAGTATTTTGCTACGGAAAAGCTCTTAAAGCCATGCATTTAACAGTCATGGCAGAGCTGGCAGGCAGTCATTTGCAAAGCACAACACAGCCAGTTCCATCTGTTTCCTATGTGTGTTCTGAATAGCAACAGATTTGGACAAGGGGATCTTATTTACTACTTGAAGTTTTGTCAACTGCAGCAGTTTTTCATCTACTTCTCCATCTTACATTAACAATTAGGCATGTTTCCACTGAAATTAATTTTTACATTTAAGGGTTGTATTGAGTTATATGCAAGGGATACGTATTAATTATAAAAAATTTTACCTTGTGACAGCTATTAATACTATTAAACTTGATTTTCTGAAGAAAAGTTCCTCTACAATACAGAACTACAGTTTTATCAACAAGACAAGAATTAAAGAACCTTTGTTACATACTTATCAATCTGTCAATTTAAGACAAAAGTTCCTTACAAGAAATACTCAACAGCTTCCTTACTGAATGAAAAAGTAACCAGGACACATTGTCATCATGGAGACAAACAGCTATCCTGCAGCTGTGCTCCTTGGCAGAAGCTGATGCAGCAAGCTCATTAAATAATAAATAAATAAAGGATGTAGTAACATGAAGCTATTATAAGGGATCAGCTGCTGGATACATCACAGTGCTGAGTGCTCAGCTAGATATGACTTCAACTAATCTGGACAAATATACATGCACACATACATATTTGTCCCAATTGTTTATATAAATATTGATATTACATTTATATTAAATTATTGTATATAATAGATAAAATAGAAATATTTTCTATACCTTTAGATATAAATATTTTTATATACCTTCTTCTGGAAAATAAAGTGTTCGTCTTGAGTGAAATCAAAGACCATGGTTTGCAGTTCCACATTCTATCTAAACAGATTACACTTCAGAGGAAGCATTTACAAAATATAAATTGAGAAAAGAATTAAATGTAACTAGTAAAAAATAAAAATAAATGAAGAAAAGCATGTAAAAAATTCTGCATGAGAGGGAATCCAGGAACAGAATCAAATCACTTTATTAATGGAATAATAAGAGAACAAAAAATTAGTAACATCAATTATAAGAGATCTGTCAACAAAATAAAGGCTGCTATCCAAGGCTATCAAGTTGTTGATCATGTGAAAACAAAAAGCTACTTGTACAATTTTACAACACTAGGTGAAAAAAAGATATTAAAAAAATTCAAGGAGAGTAAGTGCTTAGACAGACAACTCACTGGAGTATGTCAAACTTTTAGAGAAAGAATTTACTGAAAATTTTGTTCTGCAATTTTCCAAATGACATATTTGTGCTGGATCTTAAACATCTTTGCAAGACAACAGCAAATCAGCTTTCTGCATTTCCTGTTCTTCATGAGTTGCCATCATTACCATCTGCCTGCAACCTGTGAGGTACCCAAACTCCAGCACCCATTGAGAGGAGACACTTCCTCTGGCAGAAACAAAACTAGAACCTAGTGTTTCTTTGCAGCAAACTCAAAGTGTACTAAGTATTTCTATTTAATAGCCTACACCTCAGTTATAGAGCTAAGCCTTAGCCACCTGCAGGCTGGTGCCAGGAGAATCCTTAAAGCGCCTCATCTCCTCACAGCATGGACTCCCCGGGATCCCTGAGTACAACAGTTCCATTAAACTAACTGCATTTGATATGGATTGTATCATCATTCCTCCATATGTTTTTTTGAATCAAACATGTCTATAACACATTTAGAATTCCCATCACGACAAAAGCCATGAACATCTGACAGCTTGCCAAAATACACACCTGCAAAATCATAAGGTCACGAGAAGAACAGAACAATTTTAGTGAATTTGTTACTTGACAGATTAACATTTACCGGAAGATATAATGAGAATTAAAACTTAATGCAGCATTCCAAGAAAGATAAAGAAGAAATACCTCTGCACCGGTTCTATGACCACCAAATTTGGTTTGTGTAACCACAGGGAAGGGGGGAGAAGAAGACAAAATGCCCCAAAAATAAACCAAAACATCTGCTTAGAGAAGTGTAACTTACACACTCACTAAAACTTATTCTCACGTAGAATTCAAAAAATTGGGGGGATAGTGCAGGAGAAGAGAGGGGGAAGAATAGCAATAACTTGATAAGCTATTTATACAATTATATTAACACTAAAAATCTCTTCACATGCTCAGCTACACAGATGACTGAGAAAGAAGCTGCCTGTTACCACCATATCCAAAACCTGTCATTAATATCAATGGATAACATGGAACAAGAAACACACACAGCAACACAGGGAACATACTGTACCAGAACCAAAAGCATCATGTCCTGACTTAATATTGAAAATAATGAACTAAAGCCCTTTTCAAGCTTTATACTAAAAGCTTAAAGCCATGCAAGTATCATCATTTGCCATCCTATTTCTGAAGCATAAGGAAAACTTCATCAGGACTGCTCTAGAAGAGAATTTAGACCATTCTTTGTGGCACTATTATCACCATGGAAAGTCAGCCCAAAACCAACATGGTCTTTAAAAGGATATATGATGACAACTAAGTGTCCATAAGACACAAGCCATTCACAAGTGTCATCCAACTACAGAAAATTATTTTGAAGTTTTGGTTATAAGAAATTATGCTGCTACATCAAGCTCAGAAACTGTGATGTGACCTGCCCTCAAGATCCCAGCATTTAAAAGTCTGTCTGATCACGTTTGTGATGAAATTCCCTCTGTTCCTTTACCTATCGTCTCGTGACAGCTGATGTACCACTGCTGATTTATATGCAAAGTAATATATTCAGAAAAAATGTCCTGTATTAGTTAAGAACCACCTGACAACTGCTGGATTTTGGATAGAGATGCAGTAAGAACACGAGCTGGCAGCACAGACATCTCACCTGTTAACACAGTAGTATCGACTCTGGGAACCGTAAGGTGTGCACTGGGTTTTTAACCTCTTCCTCTCCATCTCCTTCCAACTATCTTCTGTACATTTTCTCTTGGCCTGTTTTTCTTCGTGTTTTTTCTCCACATATTCTGCATATGTCTGGATCCTATAACTTTCAGCATACCGGCTGGTGTTTACAGCTATGGAGGAGGAGAATGATATTATATACAAAACACTTAAATGACAGCATGCCCTCTACTGAAATAGCTTATTTTGAAAAGCAGAAGGCTGCAAGCTATTTGCTCTGTTCATAAAACAATTTCTAGTTCCATTGTTAGCAATTATCAAACCCAAAATGCCATATTCTCTAGAAGTCACAATGTCTGAACTAGATGCTCAAAGCTCTTCTCAAAGTCCGACTTTGTGCAAAAAGAGTTAAATCTACTTAAGACATTTCTTTTAAATTAGAAACGATCAATTCTTCAGTCGTAACCCTCTTCCAGATTGCTTGTTGGCAAGAAAAGATTTCCCGGATTTTTTCCCTTTTAGTCTCATTACTTAACCCAGCAGGTTTATTTTGCAAGTCTGCCAGGAAAAGACGACATTTGCAAAGCCTTAGCCAAAATTCTGTTTGATTGCTGTGAAACATAAGCTTATTTGAGCTGCATTTTTTGTTGCACAAGATATCCATGGAAGAAGCACTTAACTAACAGCCAGCTGGTTCCATCCTTGCATCTTTCTAATGTCTGATCTCCCTTTAACCAAAAAACACTTCAAGTTCAAGGTAGAAAGATTTCTGTCAATGCAAAATTAGAAGCACTTTAAAACTAAAGAAAAAAACTTTCACTGCCTCCACTCAGTAACAATTTAACAACATTCCTTCAAGCCCCAGCATCTTCACGGCTCTCAGCCTTTAGTTTAGGAGCCAAGCTCTGGCCTGACGCCATCCCTGTAAGAGATGAATCAGCAAATTAAACTGACTGTCAACTGGTGTCTTCTGCTGCTTTTAGCCTAGCTCTCTGAAAGAGAGCATTGTAAACCAACCAGAAAACCAGTTTAAATGTAAACAAAACAAAACAAACCCCCCCTCCAACTCAGACTGTTTTTCTGCACATTTTAAAATACTGCCATTGTAGTGGAGACAAAAATCCTGATTTTATTATGTACTTCCAATTTTTTAGAGCCATTTCAGATGCAGATCCCACTCAGGGATTCTAGCTGAGCTGTTATAAATACATGTACTCTGTGCTACCTCTGGTGCAAGCGCTAGAGATGGTAAGCTCCAACAGCAAATTTCAGAAAAGGTGAGGAAGATGGGAGGATGTATTTTTTTCTCCTCTTTCAGGATGGATTATCCATCTGTATTTTTGCTGTGTAACAGTGAAATAGATATCTATAACACCTGCCATGGTATACAGATGCTGCTGTTGCAACATACATAAGACCAGGCAAGAGTGTTGACTATTTAATTTTAATCCCTAGTACAGACAGCAGTAGTTATGATTAACAGCCCCATGAGATAGTTGCACTAACCAACAAGTGTCAGACATACCTCCTTTCATTCCCCTATATTTGTTTTCAGCTGTGAAGTTACAGGATCTGTTTGTAAGAATTAGGACAATATTTATTGCCCATGAAGTTATGGGGCAGGCATCATGAATGAATTAATAAGGCTCACTGGAGTTTACTGCATGCCAGCCAACATTCCTTGGGGGAAAATTTGTTTAGTTAAACTCAAGCATGTTTTTACTTGCTAAAATCAAGCACAAAGTTACCATGGATCATCTGATACATAATAATTTGTTAAAACACAACAACATTATTTGTTTTGCTACAAGATATGAGCCAAAAAGTTATGGGTCTGCCATTTAATTCCCTGATAAACTCAGCCCTTTCTCAAGGAAGAAAAACAAATTATTTGAGGCCTAAATATAATTCTAAAATAAATCTGTACAAGAGTCAGTATTTTTGTACAAGGTCAACTCTGCTTTCTTGAAATAAGGCATGTATTTTACAGAAATCCATTCATATGGTACATACAAATAGCATATATATTTAATATATAAAATGTTACATGCTGAATATTTTGCTTCATCATTGAAAAACTGAAATGAAGCCATATGGAGAAGTCTAAGGAGCCACTGAGATAAAACAATCTTGCATGGTCTTGAACTGAAGAGCAGCTCCTTGTAGGAGTTTAATACATCTCCTCTGATGCTTTTTTGATAGATGCAGTCCATACTGCCAAACAAAGCAAACACCGTTAGGTCGTTCTGCACCCCCAACAGAAGAAATGTACTGCTAGAATGCTCTGTGAATTCTAAAAAACTAAAGAGAACTCAGGGGGAGAACCTTTCTGTGAGAAATCTGACCTAGTAACCAACACCATGTGGCTGCATTTCACATTGACTGCAGCCCTAAAGCTTCTGTCTCATAGCAGAATAACAGTAATTGCAAACTATTTTAGGAAAAGCATTTCTAGAGGATGCCACCTTCCCTCATTACTAGGGAAGACATCAAACAGGCTGACTGTCATTGAGTGGTCCAAGAGGAATGTGTACAAAGATACCTTTTTGTCAAGTCCTTGCTTTTATGCAGAGCAACATCCTGACAGATGGCCACTGACAAAATTAAGCCTCTTAATAAAAAGACAAATATATTGGTGAACTGTATAGGTAAAAGAAAAGCCACAATATAGAAATACAATAAACACACAGAGCTATACAGATTAAGGCTGCAATACTAAACACTTAAGCTTATGAAATACTTCAGTAAAATTTCACCTGTGAAGCCTTTAAGAGACCTCTGTATGGATGCTGCATTAACCTTATCTGATCATGCTCTCCTTAGAACATGGGAGCACTGCCTCAGCCAGAGCAACAGTGTGCAATTAGTGAGCAACTAAGGCAGTATTTTGTTTTACTCTCAATACTCACCAAATGGTTCCACAGCCTTATATATTGACTACTAGGGCTATTCATGCCACATGTAACAATCCAGAAGTTTGCCATGATGACAAAAGTGCACATGCATAGTCCAATATTTCAAAGTAAAACTCAGGAGTGGAAGTAGCAGTGCTGTGTGCCTATTTTATCAACAGAAAGCATAAGACTCAACATCCCAAATCAGAGGGAATCTTTTAAATTAACCTAAATGGAATTAAACTGTCCCCTACACAACATTCAGGGCTGAGTTCTTCCACAGCAAACGTACAAATACACTCCCAGAGAAGCCATAAATCCTAAAGAAACATGTACATGATCATGTAACCATGGACATTATCAAGGTGTAAGCAGAATTCAACTATACTTTGTTAAATATTAGTGAAATTGTCAGTGTAACAATAATGGCCCCTTTTGTTAACCTACATACAGTTTTCAGTCTTTCAAGCATACCTGGACAATTTCTGCTGCAAGGCATTAAAATGTTAAACACACATGACTAATCAGCTGGCCTGAGTATCTTAAGTATATGGGATAAGAGCAACTATCTGCAGGCTGTACCCAAACTGCTAACACCAATTTGTACATGGTGCTGCCCACCCCTTTGATTTCCTCTCCTGTATCAACTTAAGATAGAAGGTGCCTATACTGACTCTAAATATCAGCTCAAAGTCAGAAACCTCTTTAAAAGATGAGCATAGAAGTACACCCATAGCAACATCTTGCCTTGTATTTATATTGTTTCACAGTCCTCCAAGACTTTTTACAAAGTCCAGAAGATGCAGACATTTATAGGAACAGATTAAAAACCAGGTCACATTATAGTTATTCCTAGGTTCTTCACTTAAGCATATCTCACTAAATCACAAGTACAAACAGTGACTTTTATTACCAAAACAATTCATTAAAGAATTTAAGATGAGGGAATAGAATAACAGAATTCATTTTGAAATGTATTAATTACAGAAAAAAACCAATAGACCCCAAACCAATGATATACCAAGAATTTTAAGCAATTTTACAGTAAAAATGACACAATTTTTGGCAATTGAAGTTGCATTAATTTATCAGCTTGGTTGACTCACTGCTTTCAGTATATGAATTTCAACTAACCTGATTTCATGAAAATCTATGAAAGACTATAATCACCTGAGCTTTCAAACAAATAACATTTCCCAGCATGTAGGCCACAGAACAAGCCTCCCTGGTTGTCAAAGCACAAAAAAAGACACAGAGCAGTGCCAGAAAGATTAAATTTTAATAATACAGTTCTTTCCAAAATATGTACTTGCTATAACCAAAACAGAACAAAAAAAAAATCAAAACCAAACCTAACAACAACAACTACAAAAAGTAGGGGTGATAATGTATACGCCAAGCATTTAGACAATGGATAAGTACCTGAGGTGACAGCAGTGGAGAATTTACTGCAGCAACATCTAGGAAGGCTTTAATTGACATAATTCTTTATCTGGAACTTCTCATTTCATTCTTATATCTATATATGGATGAAGAAACAATGGCTCTTGCTGCTATGGAGCAATTGCTATAAGGAGGCTGCTGGTGAGCCCTCAATATCCTCTGCAGAGCTATGAATGTATGAGGAAGTATGAAAAACACTCCCAGGATGTTCATGAGGAATTACAGAGATGCACGGATTGTACATCCAGACCCTGAAAGCTTCTTTAGTTGAGCTTAGTAAGGATAGATGATGGTAAACTCAGTGGGGTTTTCTGTTTTATTTCTTTTTTTAATTGTGGGAATTCTGTCTGAATAGCTCTTAAGTGCAACTAAATTTTAGCCAGTTATTCAGAAGTGCTACATACACTGCTGCTCTCATTGGCCCCACAGCATTTGATGCAAGCGTTTCAGTACATGGGGTGACACTACCAGAACATATCCCAAATGATCATCTATAATGGCCTACTTCCAGCCACTGTTCCCTTAAGTAAGGTTATGGGTCAGAACTCAAATAAATGCCCAAAAAAACTAGTAAAACCACTAAGAGCTTCTGGATTCAACTAGAGTCAATCAAAATCTTTAAAAAACTCCACTCCAAAGCCCCCCCCAAAACAACAAAAAATCCCCAAACCACAAACCGAACCTAAATGCCAAAACACCAAGAAGACTGTTTTCCCACATAACTAACAGCAATATTTTCAAATGTTCCAATAAAAATTTAAAAACTTAGGTCTGGAGAGACTGCACATTGCTCATGCACAGACTGTAGGCACATTAGCAGGGCAGGCTCTTTGGACACTCGTATTTTGCATGTGTTCTACAATAGCACCAAAAGGCTTCTCACTGCCTTTGTTCCTTGTAAAGGTAAACCAAACTAAATGTGCATCAGTCCAAAGGGTACTTGGAAGTGAAGACCACAAAAGTCTTTGACAGTTATACTCTGTGCAAAGTAACAGTAAACAGCCTCAATAACAACTGCACCAAGTGAAGAAACCAGCACTATTCTACCTATGGGTTCAGGTACTTGGAGGATCATGGAATGAAACACAAAATTCTCAAGCAAGTCCAGTTTGGGCTTGTCTTTGCTGCCACCCATGTGCTGCTGCTGCTGCTGTGGAAGTCCAGTTCCTCCAAGCAAGTCAGTGGCTTTGCCATTAGAATCACAGACCCTGCTGGCTCAGAGCATTTTGCAGGAGCCAGGTAAAGTCTTAAGGCTGAAGTAAATCCAGCAACACTCACCTATTTGTACTTGCTCTGGCTGGCTCAGCGAGACAAATGCTGATGTATCATCAATCCACGAAACCTGAATGTTACCTAGAAAAGCAAAAGAAATTTTTATGACTATTTCTATTTTAGACTCAGTCACAGATTTTTATCTGATATGCCATGACATAAAAAAGCCAACTAAGAGTAACTGCACTTGAGAAGGCTTTTGTCTGCTGTACAGGTGTGTAGTTCATACCCAGCTGCACAAGGGCCTGGTGTTCAGAAAGTCAGGGCAGCATGAGGGTCTGTACATCCCAGACCCTCACATCCTCCCTTCACGGCTTCTACATGAGTCTACAATATAAACTGAAATGATTTTCTGGGAATTTCAGCCCTTTACTCAAATAAATAACAGCTCTCTGAGTGATGATAAATTCCAGTTGAAAGGGGTAGGTAGAGAATTGATCACACAAACAGAGAACTCCACTGCTGGGACACTAAATTTTCAAACTCTGATTTGTTTGAATCCCACTATACGTAATTTCGTGGATGTGAACTAAAAACTTAATTTGAGTCAATATGAGGACAAATGCATAAAATCATGGAGCTCATTTGGAAGCTGTTACAATGGAACAGTGACTGGAAATAAGTCCCTCAATTCATCAAGCAGTTAGTGCATTTTCTATGTGAATAGCTTAAAATGTCACTTTAGCACTAAAAGAGCTCATAATCACGCAAAAGCAGAGGAAAGGATTCCCATTCCAGACACAAGGTCTTATTATAGTCTGAAATCCATTTACATCTCCTGTGCTTACATCTCCTGTCCTTATCTAAGTGCTTTACTGTTAGTACAACTCAGATATTGAAAACTGGTGCCATTTTTTTTCACGTAGACTAGAAAATCAAGTTATATATAATGTTACACCACCATTTAACCTTCAGACATTACAAGGTTAAAAACAACGATGCAAAAAGGCTTAAAATACATTTATTCTCAGTTGTTTAATCTATTGAAATCTAATTTAGTCTACAGGTTACAAGGTTATAGAAGTCTCTTCAGAAATCCAGCCAGATTATAAACAGATTTTCTAATTACAAAAAAATAAAAGCCTAGATAGATTTCATTCGCATGCTATACATTTGAGTAGCCAGCTATTTAGGAGTTTAAGTTATAATAATTTTGATCATTGCCAAAACCATAATTAATTCAGTATGGTCTCTGACATCTCCCTGTACTGAAGGGCTAAGGCTGCCACTAAGATGAGCCTACACCATGAAGTTAGAATGTCTTTAAACACTTTTTAGAACACATCAATTCAATTTCTAATAATTTTGCCTTTGAAGAACACAGAACTTTGCTGCCTATGGGTAAGGCTCTTTGGTGTAGGGAGAACATCCTTTTGGCAGGACACTAACATTTCACAACACAAACAAGGCCCGAGCTGACTCGTGATTGCAGCTCAGAACTGAAGTGCAATTTAGTAGGACCCCGACATGAAGTTTCCTTTAAAGGACAGAAATTACTGTACAAATTCATATTTCTCTAAATGCATTGATAAGTCTTTGCTCTAAAATTATTTATGCATGAAATTCTCCAATTTTGTATTACTAATAACAAAATTTTCTAAACAATCATTTCAGACATCTGAGACCGTATTCTGCTGTAACTCTGGAACACAGAAATGCAGTCCAGATTGTGTCCTTTTCCTATATATACAGTTTATTAATTTCAATCTACCTGAGCAGACAAAGATCAGAAAGAAAAATTCTCCTGAATACCTTGCAATTGTGCCCTCAGTATAAAATAAGATCAGTGATTGACAAAAAAAAATCTCCTAAAAGAATTCAGCTACTATTCAGAAGGACTTCAGCATCCAAATTTTCACCAAGTGCCAAATAAAAATAAATTAATCAAAACCCAACCTATTGGTGGCACATAATTTCAGTATCAGATCAGGCCGATGCATTCCATATGACTTCTGACTTGGTATTTTTAGCTAATAAAGGGTTTCAACACCTGCCAACATATCTTGCTTTTATACTCAGATTTATTTTAAAAACAGAATTCAAAGAAAGTCAAACATTAAATACCAGACACTGAGTTCCAACCTGAAGCAAACCACAAGAAATGCTCTCATGAAACTCTCCATGCTTAAGAAATGCTCTCTTCAGACTGCCACATTTCATCATTATTAAGAAGTAAGAATTTAGGAGAGATAAGATTAATAAATTAAATCATTCAGCAATACTGCTAAGCACTCAGTAAATATTGTGCATTTCAGAAGTATGGTGAAATGTAAATAAAGATCTGGAAAGCAAATGCAGCTGCAGTACAATATTTAGCAATCACCAGAGCCCTGTGCCAGCTCACTGCAAGGCCAGTGCAGATAAACCATGGACAGCAATGTAATGGAACACCAGCTCTAGAGAAATAAACCAGGAAATTTCTCTCTCTGCACTTCTAGAATACATCAAGTCTTCAACACTTTGAAGAATGCCACTGGTGGTGACACTGGTGGACTATGACATGAGAGTGCAAGTAAAATGTGTTTCTTCTATAAAGAAATTTGAAATTTCTCCTAAATTAGCTCAAACATGATTAAATCCACAGAATAAAATCATACTGATGGATTACATCACTGAAAAATTTTCCTTTTTATACTCTGTTCTTGTACATTTCCTACATGACTTCTATTGGTAATTAAGCAGTAGTTTTTATAATACTTTGATAGTATGAGTTTTAATCAAAAGCCCAAAGACATTAAATTAAGTAGAACTTAAGGCTATACACTAAAGCTGTATTCCAGGAAAACCTGTTTTAATGACTTCCTATTTCACATCAGCATTACCAAATAAACAATGCAAATTTAAGAATCTAATGTCTTCTAACAGACTGCATAGTGCTGCAAGTACTTGTACAGTGAAACTGCATTCACCCCTGAGACTATAAAAACATCTTGCATGAACAGGTGTTCACTTGGTATGCAGGCAGTCCTGAAGGATTTCAGAATCATGAACACCCCTTCTAGAGTAGCAAACGTAAACCAGTTCCAAGTGTGACATCGCAGCCCTTTCAGCTGTTTCACCATATTTTGTTAGAAGCTCCATGGAAGATTATAATCTGCTTCAATTAATTCTAAAATAATTTTTCTGTAAAATTTGACTAATACTGCTTGATTTCAAGACACTTTGCTTTAACTGATGTAATACCTTAGGATAATTCATGTCTGCTACTGCCTTGTTTTTTTTTTAGCTTTTGGCAAATCACTCAACCTCACTCTGTACCACTCTGCCCCTATCCACCTACAACTGGAAAACCATGGGTTCTTCTGTATTCCAGAATTTTGGAACGAATAATTTGCAGTTTGTTTTGAGATACCATGGCAAAAAGACTCTAAAAAAATACAGATTAATTACAAACCTGGAGTTTGTAAATGGAAATATGAAAACATTCAGCTCTAATATCTGGAGAGGTGCGGGCATTGGCAAGCCCCAAAGCGAGCCTTGAGCGGTGTGTGAGCGCGCCCCCTGGCGGCGGTGCCCGTCCCACGCACGGGAAGCGGCGGCGCCGAGGGGCACAAACCGCCGGGAGCCGAGGGGCACAAACCGCCGGGAGCCGAGGGGCACAAGCCGCCGGGAGCCGAGGGGCACAAGCCGCCGGGAGCCGAGGGGCACAAGCCGCCGGGAGCCGAGGGGCACAAGCCGCCGGGAGCCGAGGGGCACAAGCCGCCGGGAGCCGAGGGGCACAAGCCGCCGGGAGCCGAGGGGCACAAGCCGCCGGGAGCCGAGGGGCACAAGCCGCCGGGAGCCGAGGGGCACAAGCCGCCGGGAGCCGAGGGGCACAAGCCGCGCTCCTCACCCCGAACAGCAGCTCCGCGAGAATCCTGCCATTTCTACATTCTCGTGCCCTACATCTCCCAGTCGGGGCTATGAAATCCTAGACACTACATTGACCCCTGCTGCAGTGAAGGTCGAATGCTCACAAGGAACTGAGGGAGCTGGATGCAGCTCCAGAGACCCTGCACAGACAGAGTACCAAGCCACAAGAGACAAGGAGCAGGAGACCACCATCTGAGCTCAGCTCTGCAGCTATCCACATTTCATACTTCTACTTAGTAGAGCTACAACAGGACTACTGGTCCTCAGTTATTAACTACCCTTTTTGCTGTTTCTTCTCACTTGGATGGTTCACAATCTAGAAATCAACTTGGCTATTTTCAAGCTTGCTTGCTTGCCCAGACTCACATGGTGGAGTTTGGCTTTACACTAACTGCAGGATGAACTTTGTTCCTAAAGCCTCCATCTGCCCCACACCAATCCCCATTCTGTTTTCCCACCTATATAAACTCTTATTTCCTATCAGGAGAGGCTGTAAATAAAAGGATAAAAGATCCACAATATTCAACAAGCACCAAAATAAAGATTTCTAAAGAGCAGTTAATAAGAACAGTAATTTTCAACACATCATTACAAAGCCCACAGGACATCAAATTCAAAAATTAGAAGAAGAGATTCATCATTACCTACACTAGGAATAACTCTGCACCCACAGACTAAAAATAACAAAACAAACCAGAAGTTTACCTTATTAATAAACCCCAAAAAACCAATAACAACAACAACAACATGACAGACTATGTCACTCACCAAAGGCACTGAAAAGCTGGTATAGGTCACTAGTCTTCCACTCTTTGGGAAAAGTAACATGAAGAACATGATCTCGTTTGGGCTGCACTACAAAACAAAAATGCTTTTGTTAAAATAAGAGTCACTGCTAGCATCTTTAGAATATCCTAAAACAATCATCTAATGTGGTTATGTAGCTTTTTCCCTCCCTTTCCTTTTTAAATATGATAATAGGCCAAGATTTATGAAACTGCATCAGGTACAGTGAGAATGTGCCTGCACTTAGGCATGAAAGATATACTAAATCCTACTAGCTCATCTGCTTAAGAAATTGAAACAGCATTTCCTGCAGCTGGAAATGTCCACAAATGTAGTCCTTCTCATCCCTTGCACCAAACCAAGTTCAAGGACAGAAAAAAAAGGGGGGAGGGGGAAATCAACAACCTCTTCATGCTCCACCTTCAAAAAATTTCTTAGCAATGGTTCAATTTTTGCCATTTTTTTGCTAAGAAAAGACTTCCTGTGAAACAATGTTCAACTCAGTTTTCATATAATATTAGATACAAGCTAGAATAGGCCCACTTTTTATTATTACTGAAAACTAAACCAAGAAGAAAAGACAACGCAAATTTAAGCTCATCAAGGCCAACATCTAAAGAAGTGCAGATGACGTCTTTAGTGTATATTGAACGTCATTTTAAGGCTTGGATATTTGAGAGAGAGAATCCAAATCCAGCTGCTGGAAGAGGTAAGAATACAGCAGAAATTATTACTCTGCATCTTACTTTTACACACTTCTCCTAGTTGAAGTTCCTCATACTAGGGATGTGAGCTTTTATAACCTGTGAATTCCTATCATATTTTAAAAAGAAACAATTGGAACACTGCATTTTCAGGGACAAAGATACTGAAATAGTTCACAATTTCCTACAAAACTATTTGCAGATCATTAATCAAGCCTTTCCACAGGTATCTGCAGAGATCTGTTTTGTTATGTATGACATGTGGCTAAATCTTAAATGTCATTTTATGTCTGATGGCAGAGGCTGAACCATTGAAGTTGAGCGCTCCCCTTCGCAATGCAGCGCTCCAGTTCGTTCAGGACAACTCAAGTACAGACAGCTTGATGTGATCAGATTTTAAACTGACCACCTGGTAACACTCAGGAAAATCTTCTCTCTTCTTTTGCTACAGAGTCATAGGGACTGTTTTTCATTTCAGTGAATGATTAGTGACTTACCCTCCTGAATTCCTTTGTAATACAAACTTTTCTAGTTTCTGATCTCCTTAGCTTTCAGCATTAAAACAGGAGAACTTTCCAAGGTGCATCTCATTCATGGAGCAGGTGTCCAAAATCAGACTATCAGCCACTCGGTATTGCTAAGTGTTTTAATCTGTTTCACCTAAACAAGTTGATTAGTCTGACTTGACCAGAAACTCCCTGATAATAAATGACAGGAGTACATGAGCACTGAGAGTGCAGCCAGGCTGTACAGAGACACAAGTAGTTAAGGAAAGCAATCCCTTCATGAGCACAGGTGAAATCCTGTTCACTGAATCTGCTACTTAAACAAAAAGGAAATAACTTTTTTAAGGACTAAAATTCAATATTTTTGCATTATACAAGTGAAACAGCAAAACCCTACAAGCAACAGAAGATCAATTCATTGCTGTACAGCTTACTGAACAGAGAGTAACTCATAGTTAAATTATTTGTAATCCAGTAGTAGAAAATCATAGCATGAACAACTCCAGTTTCAGGTATCACAGCCTTTTTACACGGATTAGAGAAAAGAAACTATTCCTAACCTTCCTGTATCTGTTCATTAAATTCACAGTGAATCTGCTGTTAAAATCTCTAAATTCTCCCTGCTCGGATGAAAAGTATTTGATTATTTTCCTTTTCTTTTCTTTTTTTTTTTTGGTAGTAATTTTGTGCAGCAACTTCATTCCTTTAAATAAGTTTTTAACACACATTTTAACAAAAGATGATGAAAGTCACATCCACATATTCAATGCTATTTAACACGTTACTGAAATCCATTATTTAATGAAAAATTGCACAAACTTGCTATTTCACTGCCTGACAAACAGAAACATACAAATCACAACAGTTACCTAGTCAGCTGTGCCTCATCTCTTTTTTAAAAATACAGACCCCAAGTGCACCTCCCACAGAAACCTGGCTGTACTCTTTAGGTGGCTTTGCTCCTCTGCAAAACGGTCCCCCACAAACACCCACCAGACTGCTTCCTCAACCTACAGTGGGGTTTGCATCTCAGAACAGCAACTGAAGTGGCTACACCAGCCAGCCCAACGTGCCACCCCTGCAATGCTTTCTGTTTTGAGGCTTAGAAAGCCTCCTTGGCTCAGGTTCTCCTAGACTATCTGCATCAGTCTGTTCTACAGGAGTGGCTTTCGGATAAAAGAGACAGACTTTCAGAGGCAGACTCTTTTTTGGCAACCCTTCTTGGCAAAGTATCAAAACAATCCTGTAAGTTGGCCAGCAAGTGGAAGTAGCATCTTTACAAATTAGTAGCTTTGGCACTCTCTCAATGACCCAAAGTATTTACCCATTCTTCCACTCAGTATCAAACAGTTGGGGAAGGAAGATGCAATGTAATTAGATTACATTCCAGCAGAGCCAGAGCTCAATGATCTGACCACCTAACTGAATTTAAAATTAAATTTATGCCCTTACAGCATGTACTTTCCTCTCCAACTGTTACTTCCATCTCTCTAGAACTGCATTCTGTTACTATTACTCTAGGATTTAATAGAGTCATACTCCAGTTTGAGCTTTCTGAAGCAAGGAGTGGAAAATATGTCCACATCAGTACTGCTTCCAAATGGCTATAATTTCCAAGACACTGTGTATCTGATTCCTCAATATAAAATTAAGCTTTCATCTAATCAAGGACCAGACTGACCTCCAGGGCTTCACATTTTCCTAAGTCAAGGCATCAGTGGGAACCCTCATCCAAAGTTTTCCCCCTCATAATGAAACATCCCATAACAGTAAGGACATTTACATTAGTAGAATCTATTTTAATTTAAATATATTATCCACTAATTACAGCTCCAGGTCCATAAACTGAAAAAAACAGAATGGTAAAAATGTTTTAAGTAGTATTTTTCCATTATCATAATCCCATGTGGCAAAAGAATCCTGATGTTTAGGCTGAAGGTAAGGAGAGGTACTACTGCACAGCAATTCAGAAACAGTGGCCACAAGATTTTCAGAACCATGTGCTACTCACTAGGTTTGCATTCTGTATTTACTGCTGGGGTGAGGGGACAGAGTTAAGATCCCACTTTTCATGTGATATGGAGTACATAAGAATAGTAACCCAAAATAACAATAAAGCTGTTCATTTCAAACTCTCTCATTTAGTAACATTAACTTAATTTGTTCTCGTCAGCCCCCTTTATAATGCAGATTCTCTGGTCAAAGTTGGAAGAATTTCTGGGTTTACTATTTTGTTAAAAGAAAACAAGAGAGTAGACACATTTAAATAATTTCATAAGTAGCTAATAACCTGAACACAGCTGACAGATATGCTGATATCCTTGCTTTAGATATACATAATTAATCTTTACACTTCCTTCTCCAGGAAGTGTGTCAGAATGGTACTACTTTTACAATGAGAGAAGCTACTTACAGTCTGGTCCTTCCAGATTGAGATATGGTATGTCCATTACTCTCATAAGAAATAGCCTAGAAGCAAATGGAAAAGAACCTTTAGCAAATTTCTGCCTAAAGACCTTTTCCTTTTTATAGTTTTTATACATGTTTCTTCTAAAGTAGCAGAATAACAATCCCAAACTTATCCTAAGATATCTTAAAACAAAACAGACCCTCTAAGCCCAATCTCTTATCTAACAACCAGATTTCAAAGTTACTTGGCATCATGCCAGGAATTTTACATATTCAGGAAAACAAAGGCAAAAAAGGCTCAATTTGTTACTGCTAAAACCAGTAAAGACAAGTGGGGAAGGAACCTTTAATAAGTGGCAGCTCTGTGCAGTAAGAGCCCCTTGCACAGTGGGTAGTGCAAACATTGCCATCACTCTAAATACACATAAATCTCCCCATTTTCTGAGCACTTCAACATGCTTTAGACAGAATGGATCTTAAAACCCTAAAACTGCAAAAGCCATCATGACTTCTGTGGAGATAACTGGAATGAGTCTTTTCTTCTTTAACATGTATCTGAAGAGTTTCTCAGAACATTCAAGAAATGCTTTCAATAAAAGCTCTTACTCAGCTCTGAAAACTATTTCCTTCCAAAGTAAGATGAACAGCTTAAGATCCTGTCATAGGTACAGATGCCACATTGATGTTACAAAACATTTGCTGTGTATAGTGTTCACTGGAAGGCTAAAATAAATAACTTTCTCAACATAACTTTAAAAAGCTTCTAAAATGCCTATCAGATTGCAGCTACAGCATTCAACTAAGCACTAACTGATGTAAACAGCTGAGTTTTTCTAAGTACACAGACTGTTCTGTAATTCCCTAGGGATTCTTTGTGTCATAGCACACTCACTAGTAGCTCCTAACAGCTTGAATATCATGCCCTTATGATTCCCTGTATCACTGATAAGTCTACTGGAATGCACTTGTTAACTTGGTTTTGCTACAAATAGGAGAAAGAAAAAAAATGCAAACATTGGGGTAAAACATACTGTATGTCAGGTTTACAGGTGAGCCACAGGGTGTGAGAACTGGCACCAGCTGTGCCACACAAGTGGGAGGTTTTATTAAAAAAAAACCAAACAACAAAAAGTAGGTTTGTTTTAAGCCAAGTTATTATCTACTAAAAACACAATAAAAACTTCTGGGGAGAAGACCAGTTAAGCTTCCCTCCCTCAGGTTTTATCATACTGAGGAAACAATACAGTGGCCAACCACAAGAACACACTTATGACAAAAAAAATACATTTACCTGAAATTAATTAGGATTAATTTTTTATTCCCTGAGACAAATCCTACATTTATTTGTTTGGCCAAACAATTATGTCACTAAACAGCACACACACACTCACACATACTCCCTGTAATCTAAATACTGATTTTAGTATGAAGTGCACTTCAGGTGTGTAACAGAAGTAACTGCATCGTGCTGCACTAACTTCCATCACATGGATTACGAACACCGAGCTCCAACATAATCCATAATTAAGTGTCCATAACTGTGGTTCTAGGATTCTTCATATATCTGCAGAACATTTAAATTAATAAGATTTTTCTTTTCTGTATGACAGCATGAACTCTATACTGAATTAGCTCGATTCATGAAGTTGTGTGAGTTAGTGGTGTGAAAATCAGTGTCATAGCTACATTTCTTAAAAAGCTAAGCAGACCAAGCTAAAAAATTGTTATTTCCTATACTGTTTAGGGACTACAGCCAGAGGACAGAGACCCATTTCTCAATAAGAATTCTGAGGTATTTTGAGGAAGCTACTTGGAAAACAGTTGTTTCTGTGGCAAGTCAAACAGAATGAGGAGAGGAAGACCATCATTGAGCCAGTCACAGCAGTGCAGAAATAGTCTCAAGGAGTCAACATTGCTCCTCTGCACTGAGCTAGGATGAAAGTTTTCACAGCTGTGTGGTGAACTGTGCAGAGAAATGGATCTAGCTGAAAAAAGAAAACAGATTTTTTTTAAGCCAGCTCAGTTTACCAGTCCAGGTCAGTGACTACTTCAGCCACACGTGGCTGCAAGCACAGGAACAGCAACTGTTTATTCCTACAGTGAGAGTGGGAAATTATTGGTCAAACTACAAAAAAACACAATCTCATTTTGCAGTAATTTTGCTAAGAAAAGTAAATTAATATAGAAAAGCTGAGGGATTTTCAATACATGCCAGAGAACATAGCTCCCTATGAGAAACTTTCTACAAATATAGCACAAACCCAAGTAATTTGCATGGATTTTGGTTTCTGATATCCATTGTATAAAAAACATTTCTAAGCTAATGTCTGTTTCTACAGACCATGATGCTATTCAGCTCAATAAAATATGGTGTTCTCATTTCTCTACACCTCTTCCACCCCCTGCCGCCAGCTATATCAAAAGAATAAACAGCCTTCAAGCAACCCAAGGAGATACAAAAGAACATTGTCATTAAAAGTCTGTGGGGCTTGTGGATAGGGGCTGGAAGATATGGAAGAGCCATTGCTCTAAACCAGTCAAAAAATTTCAAACCAACTCGAAAGGATATGAGACAATAACAGTATCCAAATTATACACATAAGAGTTTAGATACTGCAATAAAGAGTCCCATCATCTCAACTCATAAATGTTCATTGGGGATTACTCACAGTAGACAAAACAGGATTTTTCAAAGATGTTGTATATACAATAAAGCACAAAGATTACAGAAATGCATTTCTGGAATTCCTGCCTTATTGAGTTGTTTATCATATAACTTACTGCATTATGCCTAAAAGAGCCAAACAACCCTAAGGGAAAGTCTGTTTTTAATCAGTTCCACTCTCACAAAAGCCCTAAAACTAAAGATTTTACCTATGTTCATCATTAATCTATATGAACATATATCCTGGCCATCATTTTTGAACAGCCAACCAAGAAGTTCCATAATTTGGCTGACATAATGAAAGACATCAAAATTACTCTTCAAAAGAGAATTACCTTCATTTGAAAGCTAAGTTCATAAAAATCAAAGCTTGATATTTTAAATTTTAAATTTACTAATTTAAATCACATTAGTGACAAGCCCATTCAAACAGGAAACATTTCCAAAGTCCTAGCAATGACATCAAAGTTTTATCACTAAACTGTAGTTAAGAGTTAACATCTAATATAGAGATATCTTGAAATTAAGATTTTATACACAACCCAAAAAATCGTGGTCTGTTTTAAAGAACATTTTCAAGACTATCTGGATAATAGTTTGAAATTCAAACTGAGAACACTGCTTCTAAATAGCTGCCTTACACTAAACTCCTCTGCTCAGCTTCTTTCAGGAAAAACTTGTGACACAAGGTATAACTTTCATTTGTTCAGCTTACTGTTTGCATATTGTAGTTTGTGTTTTGCTTGAAGAATATGACTACAGCACAAAGGAAAAGGTTTCCTTGTTTCTGACTGCTGCCCACAGGATCAGGTAGAACTTCTGGAGGAAGGAGGAAGATACTTCTTTTTCTCCCCAGCAGGAAGAGAGGATGCTTAGCCTGGGAAATAGTCTAGACCACAAACTAGAGACAAGTAGCAGGAAGCTGGCTGGCAGCCCAGAGCATACCTGCCAAAAAGCCCCAGAAGCAACACACTCACTAAGGGACCTTGAGGGAACTCTGAACTACAGAGCCCTGGATGCTACTACAGGTACTAAAAACACCACGTGCTGCAGACAGAGACCTGCAAGGACTGACTGAGGTGAGCAAAATACTTGTTCATTTAAACACACCACAGCTCTGACTTCTGATATGTACTTAAAGATTATCTAAAAAAAAAAAAAAAAAGTTGTCTTATTCTGGTTTGTTAGTTTTACATTACAGGAGAAAGAAAACTTGCTTGAAAAATACAAGCTTTGGTCTGCTTGCTGTAAGGAAAAGGTGAGAGAGTCTCACCTCTAGGCTCTGACTTAGGTGATGTGGCAGATATTAGTTAGAATATGGCAAAGCTTCTAAAATTATGTGAAGGTAAGACATGGCAAGTCTTCCAAGTTTCCATGATTTAAAAATAATATATAGCTTCTCTAAAACAAGAAGCTACAAGTTCTCAATAATGGCAGAATGGACAAACATTCTTTTCTTGCAAACAGTAATTTTCATTTCTTGCTTTAAAAAAAAAAAAAAAAAGGCAGCTGCTCTCCCTACAGTTTGTTAACTCTTCCTTTCTTCACAGTCAGGCAGTTAACCCTGGAGCCAGAACAGGCACAGCAGGCTTCCTCTCACTCACTCTCACAACTTTGAAATGTCACTCCTAGAGGAATGTCACATTTCAAGTACACAATTAATTTGAAAAGCTTAAATTGAATGTACTATTGTGACAGCTCTAGAGGTTGCTGTTTGTACTTGTTGCAAATATGCATTTCTAGGAAGAATTTTGGTTAATTACTGAAAAATTAACCTGCTCAATTTGCACCTACTACTTGGCATGTGTGTTGGTGTTCCAGAAAACAATCTAGTGACCAATCCCATCTTAAAATGAAATTGTGATGATCAATTCTCTCTTTACCCTCAGGATCAAATCAAGCAATCACTGTAGGTCCCTGTTTCATCTAGGGAATATTTGTAGCATCTGCTAAAGTATATGGAGGTACTGCCTCACATGTGTCAGTGTCGAGAGAATCACATAACTGCTGCCACTATAATGATATGATTTTCAGAACAATGAAAGGTGAAAGCCACTGATCACAATGATTTTCTCTTTTGTGTGGGCCATCTGAAGCTAAAATAATTAATTTTGCCAACTCCTGTATTAGAGGTTTGAAAGGATGGAATTGCTCCTAAACTTACATAGACAGAGCAAGCACTAGAATCTTTTTAATTTCAACTCCTTTTTCTTTGTGTGACAGATTGCAGCACCTTTAGAAGTTTCCTAAGGTAAAATCTACAGATTAATTAAAAGGATTGACTCTGTGCATAAAGGATTCTAGATTCCCCAAGTTTTACTTCAATTTGTTCAAGGAGTTTGCAAGAAGATCCAATTCAAAAGCAAAATATTGCTTATAGCACCATCCCATAAATCATACATGTATACTTTTATGCAATCTTAAAAATGGGTTACCCAACAATGTCAGTACCAATGCCTTGTGTTATTTGAACTGACAATACCATGGGGATATTTTAGTTTTTCCAGACTGCTGAGCACACTCAGTTTTCACTATCACCAGTTACTGAGGGTCCTACAACATAAAGAACACCTGACCAGTTTTTCTTCAGTTCCACCACTTCCAAAGCTTACTCCAGAAATAATGGCAAGGCCATTAAAGCAGTCCAGGTACTCTTCTAAGTGTCCTTTAACAGGTCAGCAGAAAGTAAACCATCGTCCTCAAAAGACAAGGTATTTACTTCATAGCCTCTCCAGCATTGCCAGTATGAATCAGAAAGCCAAAAAAACTTCAGTTTAAAGAAAAATGCAGTTAGTTATTGATTCCACGGCTAGAGGGAGACCTGCTGAAGCTGGTGTTGTACTTCCTTGTTTGAGCAGATTTTTTATACAGCTACTTACTTGTTAAAAAATGGTTCAATGAGTTTTGATCTAGCAGACACATGGTTTTTCGGAGGACTGAGGAAAGAACCTGATGAATGAAGAATAAATTCAGTATGTAATAAGCAGCTACAGAGAGCACCAGGAAGAAGGTTTGGAAAAGATTTCACATGTACCTAGGAAATTAGCCATGGAAATGAAGCACAGTCCAGTAATGTAAGCATCATATCCTGCTTCATGGAGTTGTTCAGATGCTGTATCATATCTTGGAAATCCTTCTGCACTTTCTGAGGGGAAGAAGACATTTATAAATATCAGAGAAGATAAATATAGTCCTGTAGGCTTATTTTGTTAGAGCATAACATCATTTGGGGAAATTTATAAATTTATACAACTTTCAGAATCTTTGAATTAAGTTCTTAAAAAAGCAGTTTTGTTTGGCATTTTAAAAAAAGAATAGGTTCATAAGATGGAAAGTCCCATTAAAAAGCCCTCAATTCCCAGACCTGCTCAGCCAAAATGGAGCATTAATTGTAACACAGTGACAGCAGAATTCCCCACAAAGAGTCTCTTTTCTCCTGACTCGCATTTAAGAGAACAGTCTAATTAAAAGCTTCACTATTAACCAGATAGATAGGTCAGATTTTTCAAGATATTTACATGAAGACTAAACTGAGTGATTTAAAGATGTCTTTATTGACAAATGTACTTGGTGTTTATGCTCTGCACATTCAGCAATAAAAAAAAGTTCTGCTCATCTTGATTTTGATCAAGCATTGAAACTTTCCCTTTCAACATACTCCACTCTACAGTATTGCTCTCCCTTCTCTAAATTAGCAGCTTAAGAAAAATTCCAGCACCTTGAGCTAAGCTTGCCCTTTGATTAAATATCCTTCTATTCACCTCAAAGCAAAAATCCCTTTTTCCTACTAAAAGAACTTTAGTAATTTCTAGAACACACACAACTGGTCACTGCTGTATAAGTTTTCTTAGTTTTGTTTGTCCAAGAGCCTCCTGGAGTGCTCTGGCTTTGATCTAAAGGACAACCACCAAATGAAAGTTTTGAACAAATTTCAAATTAATTCCCAAAAATCAACCTAAAAGAAAACAAATCCATCATTAGAAGATGATGAAACTGCTGTTCACTGAACTCATCCATTCTTTTCTGTCTAGATTGCTATGAAGTTCCAGGTATACCTCTAACTATAATTGCACTCTATGCTGTCATTTAAAGTCCCTTAAATTGTGCTGTCATTTAAAGTCCCTTCATCAAAACACTAAGTATTAGCAGGGAATTTATATTTTAGACCAAGAACAAAAATAATCAAAACATTTCAGAAATAAGAGCATTTTGATATATCCTTACCAACTTTAGGAGGGCTGAATGGAACCTCTTTTAAACGTTTTTCCAGTTCTGCAAGTGATGTATTATTAATGAGCTCCTGCAAGAAAAACTATCATTAATTGAAAATGCCAAGCACATTTTCCCTGGAAACTGAAATCAAACAGGATCAAATGAGTATTTACTGCTGCCACCTGGTGTTCTCTAAGGATTTACAGAAAGCCCTATTTCAAACTAATGCACCAGAGGTGTGTCAAGACAAATTTCAGTTACCTTGCCTCACTTGCATCATAAGCATTTATTAATGCTGTTCAGAATTATTGAGGGATTATGCCAAAGTAATTTCTGTTTGAATCTGGTTTCATGCAGGGTACACGTGGCAAGGGAAAAAGCAGCACAAACAGCAGGGCAAATATTCTAAATACTGATCATAATGGTTGAAGGCATTCAAGGTGAGTATTGAAATGTGCTTGCTGACTGGACATTCTTGAATAGTTTTACAAGTGTAAACACTGCTGATTGAAAGTAATACAGAGACAGTGAAAGAAGTCTGACAATCAGAAGCTGCTCCGACACATGAACTTAGTTGAGCAGCATCAGTGAATCTACTGATGAATTATATGCATAAAATAAAGAGCCACAAAGATGTATTACACATTAATTCCTTACTGAAGTTCCTCATCAAATATATGTTGTCAGTCAGTACAATGGAAACATGCAGAATCAACAGCCAGAGAAAACAAAATATGTCACACAATCTTTCTTAAAGTTGTCTGAGATCTATGAGGACCAGATTTCCTTTGATTCTTAGGTGTTTACACTCATCAAGTCTGCAGACTGAAAAGTTATAAAGAACTAAGTACAATGAACTAGCTCAATTGATGTACTCATTTGGCATCCCAAAAGCAGGGTTTCATAACAACAGGCTAACAACCCAAGTATGTGCTGTAGAATCACAAATATCAATACAGCTGTACCAAACATAAAACTTGTGGAGGTTTCTTTCTTTTCAGAATGCCAGAGCCTCTGTTCTTACCACAGCAGTGTGCAACACAAACCTGACAATACCTAAAAGTGAATTTAATAGCACTTCTTTATGCAATGCTCTAGAGTCACAGAGCTATGCACAAAGAGAGATGCTGCTTCCTCAGCATGTTTTTTAATTAATTCAAGGGCACACGGGAAAACAAAAGCTTATGAACACTTATGTCAATACTTCTTTAGAGGAATAAAACTCATGCTGTAAGAGATTTTAAGAGAAACCTGTAATTTTTTTTTCCTCCTGCTGACTACCCACTGAGAAAAGACCACAAGAGAATCTAATGATGATAAAGCATTTTTCCAGACAAATCTAAGTCAGCATTCACAGTACTCTAAGGCTTTGAATATACAAGCAGCTTCTAGATCCTATTTGTTCATGAACAGCACTTTTTTTATTTCCTGAGGGGACATTCTTCTTAACAAGAAGAAAATAATCTACTAATCACATTTTACCTAGCAAAAACTCTACATATTTTGGAATCCAAAGCTGCCAAGTAACCATAAAACTTCAAACAAAAGTGAAAAAAGTCACTAGTAGGAAAGTAAAAATTTGCATTCTATAAATTCTGTAAGTTTAAATAAGGGGTAAAGAAAAATCATTCATCTACAATAAAAGGAGCAACACAGAAAATATTATTCAACATCTTTCTCCACAAATATTTCAATACACATGTATTAATGCAATTTTGTATCTTCAAATCATTCTATAATATTAACTTACCTTAAAAGGTTGTGTACTTGCCATCAGTTTAGTATCCAGTAACCTAGAAACAAAATAAGAGCTAAATAGGATGAAACAGAAGAATGCCCATTTTGCCAAATCCTCAGAACATGTTTTAGTGTATTAGCTGGGAAACAGCAGATACACCCTACTGAAAGTTACTACTGGATTTGGAACAGCCAAAACATTCCTTGGCTTTGATCAGCATGAAAAAGGACAGCAACCAATGAACAGCAAGAGATGTAAATAACTAGTAGCAAATAAATCTTGTTCCAAATGAAGTGTAGATTCAAAACCCCAAACATCATGCCAAACCCACGGGAATGGCAAGGTGCATCTATTGCCAAGAAATGAACCAACAACACTGCTTTTCTGAAAAAAAAAAGCTGCTCAAATTTACTTTAAAATTGTATTTATCTAACTTGATCCCAATTTCTTTTCCAGTAACAGCTAGGGTACAGGGCTAGGACAAAAAACATCAGCTTGCTATAACTATACTGAAATGGTTGAAAGTTTGAACTAAGAACTTACCGGGGAAAGACACATGACGTTACTTCCTTGAACTCACTTAGGTCCTAATTTAACATTAAACCAGAACATAAAATCCAAGTCAGTGAACTGTTTACACTCTTGGGAGGACAGAGAGCAGTAGCTACAATTATCCAAACAGCCTCTAAAAGTGAGCTACAGTAACTGAATTGTCACTGTAAGAGATCTATTTGTCAGCACTACCACAGACACCACCCGCAATTACACATAACTACAGACTACGTATTTCTGATTTGTCTGTCATTAGTAATAAAATGTTCATACCCTAGGCTACTTCTGATTCCAGCCCAATTAACAGTTCTTAAGTGTTCCCAGCATTTTGTATTTCAATGGAATATAAGCAGTCACTCCAGGTATGCAGGGACTGCCTACAGATTTAGATCTGCCAAGGGTCAAAAATACAGGAACTACTGACAATTGCTTACATTCCAACAACATCCAACTGGTCCCAAACTTCTTTTTCCTATCTTATGATCAAGTCTTTCCCCAAACACCATGTGAGCCATCCTTCCAATGAGACCTTTGGCTTCCTCAGGCAATGGTTTTGGTGCCAATACACTGCTTAGTTTAACTGAATAGTCCAGTCATGAACTGTTAGACAGCTCTGCTGCAGCCAAAGTGCTCCCTCCAATTATTGTGACATATAACTCTTATCTCAGTGAACATCATTCTGCTACAAGACTGCTTATCATTTCAGAAAGTGTATTATTTTATTTAAAACCACACATTCCCATTTTGTAAACTACAAAGGAGAAAATGCCACGTAATTGTGCTGAAGCTCCACACCAGTATCTTATAACACAGTCAGTTAAATATACCTGACATAAGCAAAAACCACAATTCTACTATCTGATTTGAACCTTTTAAAAATGCAAAGGAGAACAATCCAACTAAACTTTCTACAAAAATATTTATAGCAATAAGGCAGTAGCCCAGAAGTACCAAACAGATTTTTTTTAAATACTTTTTGACACTTATTCACAGGCTGACCAATTCTTCCATTCAGGAGAAAGTGTGGAGATAATATTAAAAGACAAATTCATTAAGGCATTTATTTCATCATCTGAACACTCAAAAGATTACTTACATCAGGCAGGGGGCAATAGAACTGATGTATGGTATGCATAACATCCAGCAGCATGTTGTGCCCAATAACAAGTTTGCCCTGTGAAAATAACATTAAATGTCTGTTACATTTCCAGTCCTGGCCATGGCAAAGGGCATCTGTGAAAACCCTATCCCAGATGCCAGCCAAGGGCACATAGGAACAAGAACACATCAAACCTCCCCATTTGCTCTCTGCCTGCCCCACACACTCCTTCATTCTCTCAGAGCAGCCACTTTTTCCTCTACTCTCACCATTTCTCACAGGCTTTCACAGCAGCCTCAGATGTTGAGAAGATGCACTAGAACAGCTATTAGGCTTCCAAAATGTAATCTATTGAAGAGTGAAGTCAAGGCATTTCTCCATCCATTACCTTTTAATTTACTCATACAACAACACACAATATATTCCTTATGGTTATAACATACTATAGTTATTAAAGGCATGGTCTGGCTTCTCACAGTGCAGAACCTTTCATGCCAGATTTTGTACAAGCAAGCTCTTTGAAAAAGCTCAAGCAGTTTTTTTAATGTTAACTTTGATTCATTTGACATGATAACAGTCCTTCTTTGACAGCCTTTAACTGCCAAGAAAAAAAAGGAAAAAAACACCAAAATCTTTTCAGAACAGGGAAAGAAAGACCCACCAAAGCTTATTTACCTAAGAGCGCTAAGAAATGGCTATTCTTGACTCTTACAGATAGTAAGATTCTTCATGTCATTCTTTAGTTTGAGCTTACTTAACCTACTACACTCAACCACTGTAAAACATGAAACAACATAAACCTCAAGTGTCACTTTAACTTATATTTCATCTTCTCCTCCAAAACGTAACAGCAAAAGAATCCTTTCTTTGAATTATTATTTTTTCTTACAAACAAAGGTAGGTTAAAAATCACATTAACTTACAGAATTAGCAATGGCATGAACAACTCTGGAAAATCCTACAGCATCATTCAATTCTTCCTGTAAGCAAAGATTCTGACATTAGTGAGACACAAATACTGCCACAACTGTACCTGCCAACTGCCAGCTCCCAGCTCGCCTCAAACAGTTTCTCAGACATAGCCAAGAACAGAACATGAAGGAAATGTCAGTATTTGGAAGACAGAAGAGGTTAAAGCAGGATGCTGCTCACAGGATTTCCATTTTATATGTAGCTCTAGTTCACTGTCAAGTAGGATGAGTCACAAACTGCTGTCATGGGTTGCCCCTGGACAGAAGCCAAGCAGCCACCCTGCCCTTTGCTCACTCCCCTCACCCAAAATTCAAAGGCAGACAATAAGATTTGTGGATAAGTATAATGAGAGCCCATCCCCTCCAGCCTCCTTGCTTTTGGAGGAGGGTGGGAGGGAAAGCCTTGACACCGTTCAAGTGCTGTTCAGCAGGAGACAAAACACACGGATGGTACCACTGGTGTTTTAGCCACAAAGCAAAGCACAGCAAAATACAGGCTGCTGCAAAGGAGGGTGACTTCTCCCCAGCCAGAGCAGTAACAGCTGCAGTCAGTTCATTGTCAGCACGTGATCTCCAATAGGGCTCAGCAGCTATGACACTGCCAACAGCTCGGAAGGTATTACAATTAACCTACATATTTTCAGCTGTACTTTTTTACATATACTGTTACATGTGCAACAGGTTGAATCCTGATTGTCACTCCTATTAAATCAGACCATACTTTTATGCTACCACAGACTGAGGAAGAAACATTCTTCATTATTTATATAAACAAAACCAAGGAGAAATATTAAAATGTGCAACTCAACTTATATAACGCTGTAGTTGTATAAACTGACTTTTGATTAATTTGGGGGGTTCTGACTATAGCACAAATTGTTCTGAAACAGGTTTTTCTTTCTCAGGTCTAGAGAAGCAATTTCTGCCTTGTGTTATCTGTCTTTATTCAACCAGAACTAAAATTTTATAAAAACATTCACTGTTACTTTAGTTCAGCTCTGAATACTGCTAGATTGAGGAAGTAATATCCCCACTAAAAACACTTCAGAAAAACCTGCTGTAGTAGGAAACTGCTCCTGACCTGCTTCTGGATAAAGAGATGTCACTTTAGTTAATGTCTCTTTAGATATCTCTTTCCCTCTTAAAAGGCTTTCTGCATATTATTTGCTCCACCCAAACTGATTTTATCTGGATATATGAAAGCACAAATCACAGGAGTTTGATCAGTAACTCCCACAATTCAAGTCTTATGACTTCCTGAAATTTGTATCACTCAGTAAGCAAAATAAAAGTCTAATAAACAGAGTGTATTAAAGTCTAATAAAGTAATAAAGTCTAATAAATCAGAGTGTCTGAGTACACGAGGTGTGACCTCCTGGTCAGTTTGTTACCACAGCAGTAGTGTACAGCGTGGTTCTATCAAGAAATGACACATTCACAGTACAGGACACTAATTCAGCCAACCAAGAGCAAGCAAGCTTTGTAAGAGAAGGGGAGACTGTGAATCCAAACCATGTAACAACTTGTTCAAGAATTTCTGCAAGAAACTGATATTTTCTCTTACTGGGACACACTTCTGTGAGAGCGGAGAGTCATATGAGGAGGTAGTCACTACTCCAGAATACTTATTCAGTATTCCACAAATTCTGATTTTTGGAAAATTTTTAGAGTGCCTCGCAACTCTTTTTGCTCTGTTGCAAGGCCTAAGTTATCTGGTAGAATTTATAAACTCAAATTCAGCCAGACACAGCAAACCAAAGGGAAACAATACCAAACCCTATCCTGCATTTTTGCACTGCTGAGTGAAGTCAGAGATTCTCACCCTTCCTCTCTCACATAAACTAATGGAATGGAATTTTATTACCTGTTCTTTTGCTTGTTTCTGCTGCTCTCTTCTTTTTCGTTCTTCTTCATCTACCTTAGTAATAACAATATATCTCTCCTTCTAAAACAAAAAATGTATAGTTTGAGGAATGACTCTGAGAAGTTCAGATTTAAGGCTGCTGCAAGTTTCTGTAAATTTACACCGTAAAGAAAACTGTCATACCTCAGCAGCAGTTACTTGGCAACACACCTGCTTCTATTGTAGGCACCACATTATCACCTACTCCCAGAAGCCTATTTTAGAAAGCTGTATTTGCTTCATCCCCCAAACCTAATTTTTCACAAACCCACTTTTTACTTCCCAAAAAAGATTATCAGCATTTCTTTGTAAATAGTTTGTTTCAAATACCTTTTGAAGCAGAGATCTATGCTGGTAAGAGAGGACACAGCACGTGATGCTGCTGGTTTTCCTCCGAGATCACAACCTGCTTTTCACTAATACTGAACATCAGACCCATTGTATTTTAAAACACCTTTTACTATCCATTTAAAAAGTAATATTAAGCCACACAAATACATGCCCACACTCCATATGTTGGTCAGATAGAAACTAGTTCACTGTATTCAATTTAAAATGCTTTGAATTTGCATAAAAAAAGCTCAAGTTAGATCTAAAAATCAGGAGAGATGGTGAAACTGAGAAATACAATTTCCTTTCAACAGAACAAATGTTAGAGGCAATAACAGGCCTAGCTACCTTATCTGACTCCAGAGTTTCCACGTGGATACCTTTTGGATATCTACATCAAAACAAATGAAAAGTAAATATTAATAGTTATTCACTTGGCATTTAGCATATTGAAACCACAACAGTAATTTAGTAATTTCATGTCTCATTATTTCTATAAGTCTTAGGCGTAAAAGAACTATTAGAAGTTTCTTTTTAATTTAATAGTGCAACATTTGAAGCAATTTGAGGCTCGTTTAACTGGCCTCCTTACATTACCTAACAGTAACTGGCACTTATACAATTTCCCATGCTATTGTTGTGGAACCTGTAATTTCTTATTTTGGTGATATTAAGTAAACATTATATAGATATTTCATCACAATCTAGAATCTTTGCTTTCAAGAAATCCAAAACAAGAGTGCTCTCATTTACTTGCAACCCCAAGACAACTTCTCTGAAGACAGCATCTCTTTAACATACCACTTATTTGAGGATTTATTAACAAGCTTGAACTTTCTGCTACCGGTAGATTTTAGTAGGGATTATTAACTCAAATGTCATCACCTCTGCTACAGGGTTGCATCACACCACTACAATCATATTTAATTTCCAAAATAACACCATTCACAGAGCGTCCAACTGATAGCAAAAGTAAGAGAATATTGCCTTTTCCTGCTTAACCAGTAGCAATTACTCTCATCATCTCATTATAATAAACTAACCACAACTGCGCAACCACTTCAGAACCAGCAAGTTTCCTTGTCCTCTGGCTACTCCCAAAATTAGTACTGGAGAGCACACTCCAAACACTGCTGTGACTCCTCACACAGTTTTGAGCCTCCATCTCATTTAGGAGCTGCCTCACGCCACAAACCTTGGATTCATCAAAACACTGATGCACAAGAGAATACTTCAATAAACGACCTGCAAAGAGGTCAGGACACAAGGGCAATCAATAAGTTCATTCTTCTGCTTTAATTAGCTACATGCTACCTTCACAGCTTGCTTTTTCTCTCCAATACACACACACACACAGTGTACACCGCTGTACTCTCATAAAGCAACACTGCTGAATGTTAAAAAAACACAAGAACACATTCTTCCATCCACTCAGAGAAGATGCAAGGATAAGTATCAGACAAACATAAAAGTACACGCTACCGGAAGCTACAGACACGTTAAAAGAATGACTGAAAAACTGTTGAAAACACGTTTGCTTTTTTTCAGCTTAGGTCTCGAGCTCATTTCTTGAGATCCCATTTTCTAGACAGAAGCTTTATTTTATCTGCTTCCAGTGTATGCAACACTGAATTAACTAAACATACAAAAAAAAAAAAAAGACTTGCATATTTTCCACATCTTACTACTGCAGTCAGAACAGTGACAATCTTACACTAAAGCCTTGGAGTTTCTCCTGAGGCTTAAGAGATACATTTAGGCAATATACTAAGTTATCAGAAGTGCTTATGCTTGGCATCCAACAGAAAACTATAACCATACCACTACCTACTATAGAACTACTATTTTTTCAGTTAAAGCCCACAATCTGTATAAGCACATGCACTTTCTGCTCACTAAAACCTAGCATGCTGCATTTGTTACATAATTCTAGGCTGTGCTGTTCTATTCAGAGATTTTACAAAGGATAAAACAAATACTAAGCTTTAATATCTAAATTAATCATCACAAATAAGTTTAATGCAATTCATCTTCAGAACATTACAGAAGTCTTCTTTTAAAGGGAAAAATATAGTCTAAATCAATCATGGCAAGGTTAAGTAGATATATCTTACCCAGATTTCTTATCAAAAGTACTAAAAATATACAGTAAGGCAGTATTACCAGTAACTTACTTCCAGCTCAAGGTCTGATAAATTAATTTCCTTTGAAACCTATAATCAAAAGGCAATCGTGTTACTAACAATCCTTTTACAGAGTGTCTCCTAGGAATGATTTCCGGTTTAAGCTGACTGTGTTCATTTGCAGAAAGATTTTTAAAGCAAGAGTCACTGCTAGCAGAACTATAGGCTAGGAAGAAATTTACAGAATTCTGATGTTCAGCTGCCAAACTGTAAAAGCACTTACACCATGTTTTAAAGTCACCCATGTATCTTCTCATCAGAGAGTATTCTGTATTCATGATCACTCAATACAGGTACAGATGGTATATTATCCCCAGCTTCACCATGTTTTACTATTCCTAAATTAGTTGCTTAAAATTTTTTTTAAATAATCATACTCGCCAAATATCTAATTTCCAAAGCTAAATAGAATTTTGGGAAGGAAACTTACTAAAAACACTGCCAACTGTGAACCAATAGCTCAATAGATTTGAAAAGTTTCTTTATAAAATGAATCTCCAAGGCTTATGGATCACTTCAGCAGTAACAAAAGGCAGCTCACATATACAAGACATCTCTTGACTATACTTAAAATATTTTGCCACTACGTGCAGAAGTTACAGCTCAAAATAAATTACAACCCCTGTATACATTACTACATATTCTCAACATTCAAAAATTAGTCAAATGTAGATTTTGCTACAGTTAACCCAAGTAAACATATTCTTCCCTGTCACTCCCCTCATTCTATATGACTAAACTAAAAAAAATTCTTAGAAGAAGTGCAATTTCAGAAACTGACCCTGTACATGGCTCCAGTTCCAAACTTTCACTTTCTTCATTCTTTAATAAGTCTTCTATCTGTTCCCTGGAAGAAACAGATTATTTGCTTCTGTATCTACTATTTCATTTTTTGGAAGTTTACAGCTGTCCCCAAAAGACAAGAAAATACTTCATAACAAAAATAGCAGCATTTTACAAGCAGAAAAATAATAGAAATGGCTTCAACATGTGAAAATATCACTACTGTTAATATTTTAGTTTTAACAGCATCAGAGGATATTAAACAGGGTTACTTACACGACTTTCTCTACAAATTTCTTCTGATCTTCAGGAATTGTTACAGGGCACTTTGTGGAATTAGGAGAAATGTATGACAGAGATCCTGCCCCATTGGCTTGAGAACGTTTTTCATCATACTGTTCCCTTAGCTGTCTCTCTTCTTCCTGATTTAAATATGGAATTCCTAAGAAAAAAAGGAAAAGCTCATCATAATTAGAGGCTAATTAGGGATGTATAGGGATTCAAGCATTTGCCTCTGTTACACTCCTGCCGACTGCAAGCAAACCCTTCCCTTTCAGTGATCTGCAGTAGATGTGTGTCTGTCCAGCCTCCCAGCAGGTGCCAGGTGAGCTGGTAGCACTGCACTACCTCTGCACAAGGCATGAGCCCCAGCAGTGCAGAGCTGCAGGTCACAACCACTGAAGCATTGAGCACTGCTCTCTTGCTCTGTGCATCACCAATAACAGACTGCAGCAGCCCCAAGCACAGTGCACTGGGATCCCTTTCCTAGGCATTCCTACACCTTGTTACTCTCTATTCACACTTTGCCTCCATAAAAACAAACCAACCAAGCTGTCATGTTAGTGAGAATTCTGTTCTGCTGAACTATGCAGCGAATTCTTAGAAAGGGAGTTACCATCAGCACAACAGTAGACAGGATAAGAATAATTCAAGAACTTCACTATGTGTTAAAGCAGTATCATGGATGGCAGCCTTTTTTCTTTTGCAGAAAACAATGAAAGGTGTCATCACAAATTTTGCAGACATTGAAAGAAATTGAAAACAAACCAAAAACAACTCACCATTGCGAAAAACTTTATTAAAATCAAATCCTTGGTTTGCTAAAAAATCTATACTTGAACTCTGCAACAAGAGAAAAAGGCTTTACAATTGGCAAAAGTAGCTGTGGCATCAGTTAAGTTATTTTCACACTTTTTAAGAAATTATACAAAGTCCAAAGCCAAGAACAACCAAGTTTGCAACCCTAAAGAAGCCACTGAGAGTTTAAGCTCTGCTACTTTTCTTATTTATTTTCAACTTCCATAAGGTACAAGAACCATGAATATGGTAAAGGATAAAGATGAAAGAACAAACTATGTGGAGAGAGGAAACAAAAGAAAGCAAAATGTGGTCCAGGAGAACGAATCTGAGACCAAAAAAATGTTGGCAATTGCCTAGGAAGCAGTGAAAGCAAGATAAGAAGATGAGAAAAAAGGATCAAAAAAGCAAGAAAACTGGAAGTTCAATGAGAAGAGGGAAAAAAACTGAATCATTTTGCCAAGTTTGGAACACTATCTCAAATTCCAGAAATCACACATAACAAGATTTAAAAACTGAATTCAAGGATATTCCCTTCAAGCTCCCATTTTTGAAACAGCTCTTAACTGATGCTTATTTATTTTATAAGAAAAAAAACCCAACCCAGAAAGTTACATTATTCTACCTTTTAAGCTGAAGCTTGTTTTAGGTATACCATAACCAAAAAAAAATTAAACTGTATTTCTACTAACCTGACAGACAAACTTGACATCTGGTGAATTTCTGTTAAAGGGTTTTGGAAAAATATAGAAATTAAATGACTTCATTATATACCTGTAGAAAAGATGAGTTACATGTCAATACAGATTGTCAGTATTACTTTAGAAAATCCTCAATTAAGAAAACAAGAAATAAGAGAATAACATACTTTTCTTCTGTGTCGTCATACTTAAAAGTGCAAAGGCCAAACTGAAAGAGCAAAAAATCCATGGAATGCTGTAAAATGAAAGAAAAATTTTGCATGAGAATAAAACGTACACATTTAAACATTACCAGGGTGCATCCTCATATGATTTCTCTCCATTTCAAAATAAAGTGAATCATCTTAACCAATGTTCATTTAGCTGGCAATCTGAAAGTAAACACATCACAGTTTTTCTGCTAGTTTTCATCCCCATTTAATCATCTTACTGTTGACCCAAGATAACTTTAGCACGCAGTTCCATTCCACAAATAGACAAGAACTGAGTGAAGTTCCCTTTCTCTTTCCTCCTGCTGGTCACACAAACAAGATGCTACACCAACAGCAGCTTCAGTTTTCATTTCAGTCCATGTAAACACTTTACCTTTTTAAGTTTCTGATACCTTTCTTCTGGAGTGTCAAAGCCATTTGTTAATGCACTAACTGAAGGCCCATCACTGATCCCTGAAAAAGCAGAACATATTTTGCTTTGCGTAAGCTTTTCAAAATCAACCACAGCAAAGAAATGCAACAACCGGCAATTTGAGAAAAATGCTTTCACTTAAAGTATGTTTTACAAGTATTTACTTTGAGGAAAATACTACTGCAATAAGCCACACATTTTAATAGGGGTGTTCTAGAAGTAAAATTCTTCTGCAAAAGCTCTGTCATTCTAGCTCCTACTCAACATGTCAGTAGCAGGCCAAGACCTACCAATATCCTAATGTAAATGGGCTTTACAACACAATGCAGGATCAAAGCCAAACTAAAAATGGGAAGAGTGTTGCCCAGAGATTTATTGAATAACTTAGTCGCCTTAAGCAATATGCAACAAGTGTACTTCCACAAACACCACATGTAACAAAACCTAGTCTCATCAGTGAGCTGAACTCTGCATCTCAAAAGTGAAGTACCGACTAAAGCACCTCTCTGCTGCACATACCCTCAGGGTTTCACAAGCACACACGCTCTTAGCGCTGCCTTTCCCTGTCCAAACACTTGCAGGATCTTCCTCACTTATCCCCATCTATTGCTTTCATGGCACACATAGCACCTTCTGTTTTTTTTTTTTTACCTTGAGCTGCAACAACTATCAGCGGTCGTGCTGAAAGACTACTGTGGGAGCACAAGCATGACATGGAGCTTTGACCAAAGCCCTGCTATCGCACATGTAACAGGTGGTTTAATCACTCTGTGGTGGCCTCAGCTTTAGCTTTTTCAAGCCAACCCTGAGACGCATCACAGGAGCGAACTTGGGCACCGAGGTCAAACCAGAGACTACCAACAATTCACAATTACAAAACAGGTGCAACTGTACCTGAAAACTCTCCATCGATGGCCAGGAAGTCGGACTCTTCAATGGCTTCATACACTTTGTTTAGATTATCCTTAAAATCTGCGGGTAAAGGGTTAAAACACACTTGAGACTACAAACGACATCCTCCGGCAGCCCGGCGCCCCTCAGGGCCTGCCCGCCGCCCCCTCAACCTCGGGGCTGCGCCTCATGGGTGAGCGGGGCAATGGGGACCCCTTCGCCATGAAGGAGCGCCTGAGGCCGGAGCGGCCACCAGCCCAGGGCACGGACGCCGGGACACCGGAACAGCTTAGCGCCAGCGGCACAGAGCTCGGGACGCAGAGCCGGGTGGTCACTCACTGCTCCTGATCACCTCCATCCCGCGTCCCCGCCCGCCGGAGCTTGGCCCGGCACCGCCCGGCACCGCCCGCCGCCGCCGTCGCCGAGCGCTTCCGGGGCCGCCCCGCGCGCCGCACGTGAGCGCGCACGTGAGGCCGGGCCGCCGCCATTTCCTACCGGGGCGGAGCCCTCAGGGCCGCACCGCCCTATCCGCCCGGGGCTCGGCGCCGCCGGCTTTGAACGGCGCCTTCAGCAGCCTGCTGTGTGGTCTGAGCGGGCCGCAAGACCGGAGTGGCTGCAGCAGGGCTGCCGGGGGGAAGGAAGTCTTACACCAGCCGCGGTTATTTGGTGAAATGTCATGGATGTGGGCCTCGCTCTCAAAGCCAGAAATACGAAACTAGCAGCAGCAAAGAAAAAGGCATGGAACTCTTCCTAGGAGACATCAGGAGGACGGTGGAGAAATGCTAGCGACGATGCTTTAATGATGACAATTCCAGGGGAACTGGAGGCCGTGCCGTATTACAGAAGGAGCATCTTCCTGTTACAAGCGGCACTTTGGCAGCTCGCTGTAGAAGAGCAGCAGGATGGGCCCGCAGCAGCGCTGTGCCAGGAAGAGCTGCCCCGGAGAGCAGGTGCTGCACAGGGGCAGAGGGCAGAGGGCAGGAGTTGTGGGCACGGGCGGCAGAAGAGTTCAGAATTTGTGCTGCAGGGCTGGAGTTCACACGTCTAGAAAGCCTCTTTTCCAGAATTCCAGCGGAATGAAAGCAAATGAAAAATTCTCCACAAATTGTGTGGGGTAATTTCTGCATAGAAAAAGATAAATAATTATGCAGGATGTAGTAGAGAGAGCTTTTAAAGATTCTTCAATATTAAGCTTTGCCTTTTCAGTATAAGCCATCTATTTAACAGACATTCCCAGCAAATCATCTAGTATGATTAAATGGCTCCCAATAAGATACTAGTTAAAATGGCAGAGATGTTTTTATTTTGCACTGAATTGGCTGAAGCCTAAAATTTTCATGTTGCTCCTCAGTTTTTTAAGATGCATTCCTGTACTTTCTAGTTAAAGTGCTTATGGCGCTCTAAAGTGGTTGATGGCTGTTTTAGAAGCCTGACATTTTTCCACAAGTAGCAGACAAATCTGGGAACTCTTTGCTTCCCTCACCCACAAAATAAACCTTAAGTCAAGCAGTAAAGTACTGCAATTAAGTACTTCAATAGTAATTGAAGTACTGTGTCTTACAGATTAGACATTTTTTACTTCAACATGTATGTATTGTTATGTAAGCAGAAGGAGCACCTAAAAAGTGGGAGAGGGCAGTTAGTTCAAGATTCCATGGCTTTTTATATGTCAAAAGTTTTATATACTGGAACAGAAAGGCCGCGTTTTCACATCATTTAAGTCTGCTGCACAGACTGTCAAACACTTACTAAACATGCTCTTTTACTTTCCTGAACATTGAATGTGAAACTAAATGAAAAGACACAAAAAAAAGTAGAAAAAAATTATATTCTAGAACAAGTATTTTGGGCTGCATTTTCACCTTGCATACCAAGGTAGATCTAGATGCACTTCCTCAGATCTAGAAGGTTGAATTCTTTCATGCTAAAGATCTGTTGATTGGTTCTCTGGAAAAAAACTGGATAATATGAGAGAGAAAACAATGAGAGACTATTTTCTTTCTTGAAACAGTCTGGCATAATTAACTGAAATGTCATTTGAACTGGTTTTGTAGATTGTATCAAACTGAAACAAAATCTTAAAAGAAAATGTCACTGTTTTGAACAGTTAAAAAAATACATCTCAGAGGTATACTTTAAAAATTGACAGAATCATTTAGGTTGGAAAAAACCTCTGGGATCATAGAGTCCCATCTGTGACCAAACACTACCATATCATTTAGGCCGTGGTGCTCAGTGCTGTGTCCAGTCCTTAAATGCCTCCAGGGACGGTGATTCCACCACTTCCCTGTGCTGCCCATTCCAATGTCCGATAACCTTTCCTAATGCCCAACCTAAACCTGCCCTGCTGCAGAGTAGAGCTAAGTCCTGTCACTTGTTCCCTGGGAGAAGAAGCCCGTCCCCACTTGGCTACAACCTTCTGTCAGGGTGTTACAGAGAGTGAATCCAATATTTTTGGACTAGTCAAAAAGAATTTGGGTAAGGGGACAGAGACTGATAGAAGTAATTGTGCATGTCTGGATTGACTCTTATGGGTAAGAATATGCGTTAGCACTGCAATCAAATTAGCACCTGAAAGTCTCATTTGCTTCTAAGATGACACCTCGAATCTCTACTGTAAAATCAACCTTGAATAGTTTCTGCGAAGGAATGCTGCCTGGGTGCGCAGTGTACGGTAAGCAAGCGTACCACAGTTCTCACGAATATAGAAGTGTGTGTTCCCAGAAATGGGAATGTAGCAGTGTTCATGTCCGGTGATAACGCTTGAAATGAAAAGGCGAGCGGCTGCGGTGTTGGCCGGTGGCCGTGGCGAGGGAGGAGGCGCGCTGCCGCTGTGCTCGCGGGGCGGAAGCGGCGGGGCGGGCCCGGCCCGGCCCCTCCTCGGCCCGGGGCTGCCGCCGGGGCGCCGCGGGGCCGAGCGCGCTGCAGGGGTCGGGCTGGGGCCGCCCCCGCGCCGGCCGAGCTGGGAAACGCCGCGGGCCTGGACCGGCGGTGCTGTGCCTGAGGAAGCAGCGCGGAGTGCAGGGAACGACCTGGGACGAGACAGGAGAGGAGCTAGGAATCATTCTGCTGCTGGCTCTTACTTGGCGCAGACTGAGCGGTGAAATATTTTTCCTGTATTTTCCACAGAAATTCTCTTGCCTTTGTCTTTCAGGAAACTAGAAGAATGTTTTTAGGTGCAAAATCTTGCCTTTATTTCTCCTCTTGCAAGTGCTGTTTCAGGTTTTAGGAAGCCAGCAGCCTGTGCTTTGCCATGGAAATACAGGTTGGACGTCTAAGGATTCTAATTTCACTATCGTTTTCTGGTTTTGAACTCGTGCTTTTTTCGTAATTTCTGTTCTTTACCTGCTTGCGTGTTTACCTCTTCGTGCTTGATCTGGGTGGCAAGTTGGTAATTTCGTAGTAAGTGGGAGCCACGAAGTGGAGAGTAAAATCATGTTTTGGTTTGGTAGTGTCTGAGAAGAAAATTGTCTAGTTCTTGGTGTCTTCTAACATATCATGAGTGATGAGTGAACGAACTGGGTCAGTGTTTTTCTTAAGAAATACACTGCTGACTAAGAGAATGGAGTAGGAACACCAAGCAAATATATTTTTTGTAAACTTGGAACAGTCTTAAACTCTTATCTGTGCATTTTCTGTAATGTTAACAAAGTAACTACAAGTAAAGTTAATGTGGAATTTAGACCTTGGCTGACAAGGTGTGCAGATCAATCCCTTATGATTCTGAACCTTATGACTTGGTGGATCAAACTATTTTTTTTTAACATTGCCTAGCAATGTCTACCATTGACCTCTGTTAGTAATGTTTAATTATATATGCTCAGAAAGAAGAGTGATGAAGTGAATTAGATCATTACATTATACTGGTATCTTATTTTTTTATCTGTTGATTATACTTTTTAATTATGTTTTCTTTGACTGGTTTCTTTTACTAAAACCTTGATTAAAGCTATTGTCAAAAGTCATGTGAAGCATAGTGAATCATTTTGTTTCACTTTCATGTATTTTATAACATGGGAGAAGAAAGTATAGGGAGATTGAGCCCAGCTATTTACATCTAGAATCTGCTTTTGATTGTAGTTGGCAATGAATATATTGTTGAAAAGGTAGATCATGTTTCATTTTGGGGAGGGCTTAGTTACTTAAAAAATTTAAAACCATCCGAGTGTCAAAAGCGGTGCAAAGATGAATCACATTGCTTGCAATTCTAAACTATAACGGCTGTTTTCATGTTGCTTTGCAGATGTAGTGCCTTATCTGCTTTGAAGATCTAAGAGAGCTTTCTGTTTGTGTAAGGCATAAAGGAAAATGGAAGAAGGTGAGACTTTACGAGGGGAAACAGAGAGGGCAGAAGTTGAACCATGTGCTACTCCTGGCCTGGGCCGGCAGATATCAGTCAGTGAGTTCCTCTGCCACTGCTGCTACGACATTCTGATCAATCCCACCACCCTGAACTGTGGGCACAGCTTCTGTAGGCATTGCTTGGCCTTGTGGTGGGTGTCGTCCAAGAAGAATGAATGCCCGGAATGCAGAGAAAAATGGGAAGGATTCCCCAAAGTCAACATCCTCCTCAGGTGAGTGAACTATTTTGTGATTGTATTTTTTACATAAATGAAACCACAGAAATTAGCTGTCTGGTTTCTTGAGTTTGCTGCAGATATTCTTAGATAATTGGTAATTTGAACTGTCACAAATATAAATCCTAAAGACTTTCAGATTGTGCACTTGTAATGAACTGTTCAAGCACATGGAATTAAGGGGCAGGGTTGGTTGGTTTTGTTTTTAGGGAGGAAGTTTGTTTTGGGGAGGGCTTTCCCCCTCCCTTCTACATTTTTTTTGGGAGCTGGAGAGTCAGGATCCTCAGTCTTCTAATATAGCTGGTTGTTTTCTAATTATTCTGAGTTAGATTGATCTTGGATAATTGTGTAGTAATTTCTGTAATAGGAATTATTTATTGGAAGAAGTGTGATCAAATAGCAGAACAGAGCTAAAAACATCTACTTGCTGTTTTACTCACAAGTTGTTTTGTTAATAATACTTTTCTGGGGTTAATAATGTTTAAATAAATAGATGGTAGGATCGATGGTAGGCTTTTATGTTGTCTTTTATTTTTTAATAATTGAGGCTTGCCAGTGGCACCCAGAATTCTAATTTTATGTAAGAAATAACTTGAGAGTTATGTGATATTTTAGCTTTAGAAGCTAAGGAAAATGGTTTTCTGGCAGTGATTGATAAAATTCTAAGTTTACTAAGCTTTAATAACTATTTTTTCTTGCTTTTAAGTCTTTAGTAAAGGCTGGAAAACAAAAATCCAAAAATTACTCCCTTTTCTGAATATTAAGCCTCAATGCTTTCAGTATAATGACAAATATTTTTCCTATTAGGGATGTTATTGAAAAGCTGTTTTCTGATGCCATTGAACAAAGAAAAGAAGATATTCAGCAGAACAGTGATGTAGCACGCAGCTTAGCAACTTTCCAAAAGCATGGGAATGACCAGATGCCTACAGTTCCAAACACAGGAAGAATTAATCCTCGAGGAGGGTTTTTCTCAGGTGTTCTGACAGCTTTAACTTGTGTAGCAGTAAGTTTCATCTGGTTCGTTTTCCCTATTTGCTTCCTTAAGCATGCAATCAAATATTTTTAAATTACATGCACAGTAGAAACATTTTCAGCACAGAATAGACTCCAGCTGGGCAGAGTAAGTAAAGTGGCCTTCAGAGCTGTCTGTCAGGAACTACAACTGCAGTGTACAGCAAATGGAAGTTAGTGGGTAAAACTTAAAAATAATTTCTTAAAGTCTGAATGTTCTAGTCTCCATGAAATGGAAGACTCTACATGTCGAGCCTCTTATTGTGTGTTTATTTATATCATTCATGTATTTGCTTTGCAAGTAAAGGATCTTTGTTTATTTATCTTTGTAATCTACCTGTAGGTAGTTCTACTTGGCTATCACTGGAGTAGCAGAGAATTTGAAGATGATCTTCTTGTCCACAAGCCTGTTGCTAAGTGGACTGCTGAGGAAGTGATACTCTGGCTGGAGCAGCTGGGCCCATGGGCTTCACGTTACAAAGAAGGATTTTTACTGGAGAAAGTAAATGGAAGGTGAGAGGCCTTGTGGTCAAGGTCAGCTGTTATGTGATTGGACTGTGACAGATTCATTAGGGGTGGCTTATTGTGAAATGACTGTACTGTGTTACATAGTTTGTGGGAATATTCTGTTGATGTATCAGAATAAATTTCAGAAGAAATTTTAACAGTTGCTGTTGAAAACTTTTAGTAGTAGATACTCTACTGATGTATTATCCACCCCTTGCACCTTTCCTTTCTTGTGGAAATATGCATGTGCTATATGCATATGTATTCTACCCAAGAGCCATGCTGAAAGCAGGCAAGAGGAAACTGGAAAAGAAGGAAATTTAAAACCCAGGCTCTGAGATGCAGTTGGCATAGAACACTTGATAGGCAATGTAATGGTGATCTTATAAAGTCCCAAAGTTTGCCAACCCAAAGTATTCCCTGATTCTTTAACCCAAAAGGTGCTACCTTGTTTCAGTATGCAGTTGTGTATTTGTTAGTCATCTTTTTTGGTGAATAGGCACTGTTTTACCTTCTTAATTCTTCTGCTTTTGTAGACTCCTCCTAACACTGACTGAAGAGGACTTCACCAAAGAGCCTTACAGTGTAGAGAACAGTAACCACAGAAGAGCTATTATAGCAGAACTGGAATGTGTGAAAACTTTAGGTGTTAAACCACCACAGAACCTTTGGGAATATAAGGTAAATTTTATATAAAGTGTGTTATGTATATTAATTATTTTTAATGTAATACCTTTACAAGAAGATTCTCTTAAAACCAGGAGGAGTGTTAAAGTAGTGGAATTACCTGTGTAAAAACTGCTCAGTTTAATGACTTGTTGTATTTGAAAAAAAACCCATTGGAAAATGATTGTCAGAAAACCTAAGAAGTGGCATGTCCCTTTCATATTATTTTTTTACTGATTGAAACTTAATAATTTGATATCTTTTAGGCCGTAAACCCAGGAAAATCACTCTTTCTTCTGTATGCATTGAAGAGTTCTCCAAGACTCAGTATGTTATACCTATATTTGTTTGATTACACAGAAGCTTTCCTACCTTTCATCCACACAATTTGTCCTATGCAAGAAGACAAGTATGAAGATACTGTCCCAAAACTACTTGTAAGTATTCAAAACATTAAATATGATACTCTCTTTAGTTATAAGCATTTTAAGACTGGCGGCATAAAAGCACATGATGTAATTATTCATCATTTCATCTCTACACTATGACTTTAAAAGCAGCAGATCTACAGAGCAAGTAGTTACTTGATTGTATTGTATGCAATCACCAGTGTTGCAGCCATTACCTTTAATAGGATTGATTTTAGGCTTTTAAGACTTTAACTGTGTGAAACTGATTCTTCTGAAGTTCACATGACTACAGAAAGTGATGTACTAATCTAATGGAAATTATTGCAGTACAGTATTATCTGCTAGCAAGTATAATAAATTACTGCTTTCAGTGTATAAAACCCCCAGCTTTTCAACAAAAGACTAGTGGAAATAAGCCAGTATTAAGTAAGTTTTATAGAAAATTGATTAACAGTCTTTTTATCCTAATTTACAGGACCTTAAAGATCCTTCTTGGAGGCAATGGAGAGAATTCACTGTAAAGTATTTATTTTTGCCATACCAGCTGATAGCTGAATTTGCTTGGGATTGGCTAGATGTGCATTACTGGACCTCAAGATTTATAATTGTAAATGCCATGTTGCTCTCTGTTCTGGAATTGTTCTCTTTTTGGAGGCTGTGGTCAAGAAGAGAGTTGAAGTAAGTCTTACAAAGCTTGTGGAAGAGGGTAGGAAGTACACGGCCTTAGAGAAAATAACAGCCTTACAATTTCACAGCTGCTCACTGGAATTAGTGTCTAACCCAAACTGAGGTTAATAACGTGAATCTGCATTCCCACATATGCTACTGCTTGCTCTTGAATATCTTTATTTCTGTGCATGCTTCCAAGGGTTTCTTAGAGGTGGTTTTACTCATCAGATGTAGCGAATATGGAAACAGCAACAAGCACGTTTTTAAGCACTGGGAGATATTAAACCTTACCTTGAGAACTGCCTCTTAGGTGCCTGGTATTCGCTGTCAGCTGAGAACTAAATACATCAAGAATGTAGTCATGATACAGTGTAGTTATTATGGGATGAGTCCTCAGAATCATAAATAAGTTCAGTTATACTGATAGTAGTTCTGATAATTTATCAGAATTTCTGTTTTCTGTTACTACCTCAGTCTTAATTCAAGCATATTAAGATTCATAGTTGATGCGATCTTTGGAAACGGAATGGGAGGAATTCTTGTTTTGGTGCGTACTGGGCTTTCCCTTTGCCAGCCGATAGAGGGCAGAGCGTGCCCAGAACAGCGCAGGGAGCAGGGGACAGCCTGAGGCGGAGCTGTACTGTGGCACTGGAACCTGCTGGGCTTTGGGGTCTAAGTGCGCTGACAGAGTGTTTCCTCTTTAGATCTGCTACTACTGCATTCTAGAAAAGTTTTATCTGGTGTGCAAAATGGTGTTTTTACAGGTACCCGAGGAAGGCCTAAGTAATGCAAAGCTGTAGCACCTATTAGGTTTTCTTAGAGCGGGGTAAAAACAAACCAGAAAGTTCCTCTAAGTCTTTCCCTTTCCTTTTTCACAGGACTGTTCCTCACAGAATGTGGAGACATTTCTGGAAAGTCTCAACCCAGGGACTTTTTGTTGCCATTTTTTGGCCTTTTATTCCTCAGTTTGTCTGCAATTGTTTGTTTTACTGGGCCTTGTATTTTAACCCAGTTATAAACATTGATCTTGTGGTCACAGAGATAAGGCGTCTGGAGACACAAGTGCAGTGATTGGCATTGGAACTCTTAAGCTGTTTAGCCTCTAAAAATGGACATTTTGAATAAACTGTGCTTTTCTTCTTTATGTATGTTGCAGTGAAAATGGTGGATTATGTTATTTTAAACATGAAGAAGCTTTAAGATAAGTTACTCTTAAACCAGCTGATTCCAAATTGGAGGATGAAGGAAAAATGAATTTTCTGTTGGAAAAAAAAGCACATTTCTGTATAGCCATGTAAAACTCATACAGTCATCTCACCCTATTTGTATCAGATAAATTTCTTTATTCTGTGTATTTTCAAGCCTGCCTTAAAGTCAGTGTCTTCTGCACTGCTACAGTGATTTCTTTCTTTTTCTTTTTAAACTTAGCATTTCATACCAGTAATGTGTTCCTCAACTTCAGTTTGCCAAAAGAATGCCCTTCCTGGATAGGCTTGATGTTGAAAGAACTTCATTTATCTCAGTCTTCTTTACATGTAGCATTGTGACTGCCCTATACAGTCTCACAGTAGAGTTTGTTCCAAAATTCCTGCAGTTGAAGGCAAAGGCTACTTGAATTTTCTTGTGTCTTGGAAAATGTGATAATTACCATGGAAATTTTTTATTCAGCTCAGTTAGACTCCATCAATAGCTCCCTTTATTCTCTCTTCTTGAATTCTGTTGCTAATTCTTAAATATCTCCTAAAAAGGATTCTTTTGGAAAAGTGACTTGACACTGTAATTACTTATGGCAATATAATATGTGTATCTATGTCTGTGAGCAGATATTGACTGGGAAGTTATTTGTGTAAGCAGGATTGACATTTGTTAATGTATGTTCCTTTGACTGAATCAAAAGATAAGATTTTTTTCAAGAACTTTGTCCCCTTGCAGTCTATATTGGTTTGTTTTTTTATTTTGTTGGTGTCAGTAAAGTGAACAAAATTTGCCTATGAATATTTTTCATGATTAAAGATCTCTCTTGAAATCTTCACTATTCCTATGGAGAATTTGGGTTTTGATTTTATTCATTTATTTTATATTGAAGTACACGTCATTAGCTTTGACTTGCGCAAACTTGTTCTTTAGCCCTGCATCTTTGAGTAAGTTGAGGTGGGTGAAAGTAGACATAAAACATTCCTGGATCTAGAGCTCTTCAAATCAGCAGGTACAAAACAGGATATTATTCATCAGTTCAGGGTACTGATTTCTCTTCCCAAAGGGTTAAAAATATCTGTCAAGTGACCCTCGCTAAAACCAGCTTTACACCCTGATGTGTATATACTTCTGAGCTTCATAAACTCTTGCTGTGCAGGATCAAACACTTGTGAGAAAGCCAATTGGTCCCAACAACTCCTAAATTTTTTTCACATTTCTGTTTTGGTGATGGTTTGCATTTGCATTTTTAAATCTGGCTCTAACGTTTTAAGGGTAGAATTCCTCCCTGTGCTTGCAGGAAATTCAGGGTGTACATAGAGTAAGGAGTCTGAGTCTTATGAGCTGGTTAGAAAACTCTAAAAAAAGTAAAAAGTAAATGCTAGGAAAAAACCCTGATTATATGATTCTTCAATGCAGGTAGCATTACTCCAGGTGAATGAAATTCAACACTTCAATTAGGCTTTGTAGTAAGTGTTTAATGTAGATGAGAGGGCTCTTTGTGCTGACACTGTCACTTCATGAACTTTTTCCAGTCAGTTCAAAGTTAACAAATGCTAAGATTTGTTTGTGGAGAAGTTTGATTTGTATCTTACAGCCAGTGGAGGGGGGATAAAAAGTTCACAGCGAATGATATTATCAATCTGAAAAATCTGTGAATCTGAATATGAAAAAAATTAACATTGTCAGTTACTCCTTAAGCTGATAAACTCAGATTTCTATTTAGTCAATAATAAGTGCATGGGAGAAAGTAAATAACAAGAAAAATGTTTACTTTGCCCATTTTAAGGTGGAGAGGCTGAGATGGAATGAAGGAGTATCAAGAAAGGGGAAAATAATTTCTTGCCATTACTGTGGCCAAAAAAAAGTCATTTTAGATTTAAATATATACAAGAGTCATGTATCTAATACCTACACAGAGGCTGAATCTCACCACACATAAAGTCTGGCCACAATAGGTATTTTCTATGGTAGGGAGCTTTAGAAAAACATTTGGCAGCTTCACGGTCACATTCACATGCCATTTTTTGACACTTATCTTCTAGTGAGTCTGAAAGAAAACACAGTAAGTGTGATATTAGTCTAAAGAAATTAAAAATCCCCAGCGGAAAACCAAGAATTGCTCCCTCAGGTTCCATATTTGCAGTACAAATGCCTTATATTTCAAGTGCAATAGGAACTGAGCTTTGGTAAGACTGAGAACCTGTGGATCAGTCAGTAATCACTGATCTTGGCAGGTGAAAATACTACAGCCAGATAAAGTCTTAAATACTCTTCTTCCAGTTTTTTAATAAAGGAATTCTGATAACTGATTCCTCTTTAGAAGGTGGTATGGGATCCTCCCTGCCTTCCCTCTTGCTCTAGTGAAACTTGATTTTGGGAAGATATTCCATTCACATACCCTTTATAATCTACTATAGGATATAGCATTAAAAATAATCCATGGGATATATACATGGCATGCAAAGGTGTTCCGTGTCCACCCTAAACTGCCCACCTTTTTTTATTAAGGGGTTCAGTAAGAAGTTAGGAAAAGTGTGTTTGTGTGATTAATCCATGTCTTGTCATGTTTGTTTTATAATTGTAGCGTTGTAACTTAACAGATTTCTTGGCATGAGTGTTTCTTCTTGGCATGAACATTTTCTTCTACAGCAGTGTATTTTGGGTTCAGTGTGCCAACCCAGAAGTGTGTGGTTTTTTTCTCTCTGTAACTGTCTGTAAACTGAAGAATCCTTGATTACATTTTGTTTGAGTGTTTACCATTTTAAAAGCTTAGCCAAATCGCTGCTTGAGATTTGTCCAGGAGCAGAACAAGTGTTCGGTTTTGTGAATGAATTCAAATTCTGCCATGAAAGGGAAGTGTTCTTAATGTTTATGCTTCAGCTAGTTACTCAATAGTACAGGTAGCATGAACAACATGATAGGACAAAAAATGAAAACATATTAACTGAGAACTATTGCTTCTTCTGTTCTTCTCCTGGTATTGCTCCAGACTTTATCTTCTCCATGCTATGCCAGGGACTTGGTTTCCTGACACCATGCCTGATATCTTGGCCAGTATTATGAATACTGTCAGAAGCAAAATATTTACAGCTAAACAAGTGTGGACTGTAATGTGATTAATTAGTGTGAGAGAAGATGTTTTGTCCATCTGGGTAGGGGAAGATTTGAGCAAATAGAGATTCTGAATGAGGTAGACAGTTGGGCAAAGTAAAGAATATGAAGGAGGAAAGGAAGTAATGTCCAAACTTTCATTTGTTTTCAGGTCAAGAAAATTCTAAATTGAATATGAAATGAGAGTTTTGTGTTCTCTGGAAATGGCCAACTGTTGCCTTTAAACCATGGTAGTCAGAAACCCAGAAACCCACTTGTTTTAAACAAGTTTATGTAAGGGTTTTTGCATTTCTGTAGTGCAAAGAATAACCAGTTTTAAGCTCATTTGCATTCTTGGTTGAAGCATAAAATTATATGCAAAGTAACTGACCGAGCATCTGATTTTAAAAACAAAACAAGCAAACAAAATCCCAAACAGCACACAAACCAATATAAAAATGTGACATCAACAAGGGAAAAAAAACCTGTAAATATTGGGGGCTTTTGAGAAGCTACAGTGTCAATGAGTCTTTGAGTATATTGGAAAGCATTTGCTAAAACTTTGGGAGTTGTGAACAAATAATGCAAAAGAAAAGCTGTTTTTTCCTGTTAACCGTTTTTTGGCGTTTTTCTTTCTTTGATTTCTTTGTCCTTCCCTTACCTCAGCATGGCAAGTATATTTTGGAACAATCCAACAAAATTTATCAGGATGTGGTCAGCAATCTGTTGCAATTTGCACACTTGTGTTATGTAGATATTTTCAAATTAATATTTGTTAATTTAACTTCCAGAAATAAACATACTCATCAAATATTTTATTACCTCATTGTTTGGAACTGTAACCTGTAATTATGAATTCATTAATAAATTGCAGCCATCAGTGCAACTGACCAGGGATAAATATGCCAAAACATGCCGATTATAAACTTACAAACAGTGGAGAATATTTTCTGCTAAGTAGGGAAAACATCCTTTTTAAACTGTTACAATTTTCCTATCTCCTGTTTGTAGTTGCTCTCCAGCTGGAGACTTGCAGGGAGTAGCATAACATGGATTCCTCAGCAAATGTAAATGCTGAGTAAAAGGGTGGTTGTGGTTGTGTTTTCTGAAAAGGTAATAGATGCTTCTAGCTCACAGGTTTGTTTGCTTTTGTCAGTCAGAGGGAGGATTAAGAAAAAGAAACTACATTCAGTTAATATAACTGTGCTTTCTGGAGGCACAGTATATCCTGGCAAAAAAAGTCATAAAAGGAAGGATGGTAAACTAAAGAGTTTTACAGTTAATTAAGAAAATACCTGTCTAAAGAGATAATTAGTAGAATTAAGAAACAACCAAACCAAACAAATAGTCCAACACCAAAAAACTCCCAAGTGCTCGCTCACCACACACAGCAGAATTGTCTTTGCATTCCCAGTGGTAACTTTCAGTCTTTGGCTGACAGCCTGCTTGTTCTGCCCTCCCATAGCAGCAGTCGTGGTGAAAGCAGCACCTGAGATGAACAGAGATGGTGATTTATGGTCACACAGTCTGGGTGGGGTTTATCAGTGGGTTACTACAGCTGTGCAATAATAAAACATCAGTGAGTGTACAAGCATTACCTGCTCAGGAACCAAACCAGGGTAATGGTTTAAGATCACCTGGAAAAAAATGACTGCTTTCTCATGTAATAAGGGATGAGAAAAATGTCTGATATACATTGAGCTAATTGAATCTTCAGAGCATGCTCAGTTATATGTGAGTATGCTTTTCTCCTAGCCCCTTCCACAAAATGAACTCTTAGCTCATTATCATCAGAAAATTTGGAAAGTTGCTCAAAATTATTGTTTCAAAGTTGTTCTTGTCATAATTGGAAAAAAGAATTTTTAGGCTTTCTATTGACATTGTGAAACTGAACAGTACAGGTAAGAATTAATGGCATTTAATGCTTAAAAAGGGCATTAAAATATGCTGGTGCAGTGTCTCTGCTGTGGAATTATTGCAAGCCCAGAAAAGCAAGGAGAGGAGGTAGCAAGGACCTGAAATTTGGTAGCTTGTAAGTTTTTGCTGCAAACTAATTGCATCCTTTCTTTTTGACTTGCTGGAAGAACTGGGTGTATCCACAAAGTGGATTTGTTCATTCATTCATTCATTCATTCATTCATTCAGTTTCCTCCTGACAGACTAAAACCATCAGATTACAGTAGGTAGATGGCGTTTAGATTGCCTGAGGAACTTGTGTCTGCAAAAGGAAAAGTTAATGCTGTGAGCTCTCACTTTGCAATTACTGTTTTTCCTGTGCTTATTAAGTAATTACTTGGTCATTCCCCACAAATCATTGTGTAAAGATCCTGTGGTACATAACAGTTGAACAACACAGCTCCGTAACTCCATTTCATGCATAGAAATTTTTTAAAAACCCCAAACCACACAACAGAACCCCAACCACAAAACCAGAACAAAACCCAGAATCATCTTCTCAGTTAACGTTCAACTGTAAGTTACATTGATGCTATGTATGTTGTGATTTAGTATTAAATGGAAAGGTATGGGTTTTAGAAGTATTTTTCAGCAGGTTGAATTTTGCATAATTCCTATGTATTATTTTGAATACTAATAACATGGAAGATAGTAAAATCAAAAGATTTTTATTGCCTTTGTTTTTTAGTTTTTTACTTTAGATAGCTTCAATGTTTGAACTTTAAAGCTTCTCCAACAAGACTTTAGTTATTTAACTCTTTGCTGAAACACAACAGCAAAGAAACTCTGTTGTACTGTGCATCCTGTACTAATGCCATGAGAATTTGAATTAAAGGCAAGATCGTGTAGATCTATAGCAACACAATTTGAATGCCTCAGAGTTTCTTAGCAGTCTGACCTGTATTTAAACTCAGTTCCTTCTTTCAAATAGGCCTAATTTATATTTTAGTCCTTTTATTTGTCATCTGCATTCAGCACTAAATTACACAGATAAATAGTTACTCTCACCAGTCTACTCTGTCCATGGGCCATCCTTTTCCCCCCAGGCCACAGTAGCATCCGTAGCGCAGGTAGGCGAAGGGCGAGCGCCCTGTGGTGCACCTGATGGCTCCGGCCAACTCCAGGATTCCTCTGCGACTTCTCACACGGCCTTCCCCAATAGTGCCTTTAGAAACTGTGGAAGAAAACCTGTTACTGAATCCAACATGCAAATAGGAAATAGTTTGGGTTTTTTAAAGAGTTGATAATAAATGACTTGAAAAATAGACCAGTTTTATTTTTGACACTTTGGAGCCATGCTGCATGACCCAGTCCATAGTGAGCAGAATACCGAACCCTGAGAACAGCTGCAGTGGTTTCCTCCCCTGGAGGCAGTGTACCATGGCAGACCAGTCATTTCCAGTCTTTCAGCTGGTGAGGGCCAGCATGTGTTCTGTGGCCCAGGCCCACCCAGTTGCTGAGATTCGCTGCCCCAGGGTTGCAGTGTCTTCTCTTTAACATAACGTGCAATTTTGCCCATACTATTTTGTAGAATGTAGTGCTTTATATTGGAAGGAAAAGGTCCTTTATCATAGGGTTTTGGTTTTCCTCATTTTTAGACAAAGCAGCCAAATAACTGGTGGGGATGGTGTGGTGGATGTAAGGCAGGGAAATGGATGGGTGCTTGGAGTTTTTTCCAGGGAAATTAGAAAGGTTCGTTTTGGTTATTTTCCTGTTTACTTTTGTTTGGGGTTGTTGTTGAAGTGATTCTCTCTGTTATTTCTCCAGAACAAAATTTACTTTAGGAACTATATTTTAACCATCCTATATCAGTACTAAAGCAAGAGATCCCAAGCAGCAGAAAACTGTTGGGACTCTGGGTGACATTTTTAGGTGTTCATGTCAGGCTGAGAGATTGAACTAACACACTGAAGACCCCAATGATAATGGGCAGCCTCTCCTTGCAGTACAGGCTCCAAGCTATTTACAGCAAATTTTAAGAAGCTGAATGACTACAAAGCAAATTTGTTTTTGAAGGCTTCTGATTAGAGTTTCTTATTAATTAAACTAATTACTTTCTTTGGTATGAGGAGAACAGTTTATAAACCTAAACTCCAGTATTAGTTACAGATTCCAAAAGGCATTAAGATTTAAAAATTGATAATACCTGTGATGGAGACAGACAGCAGAAAAAAAATAGACTTCATTGTTGAAGACTTTGATGGTTACTTTCCTACAAAATAGCTATATGATTATGCAGTTTTTATATAATCTGCATAAGCACATAATCTATTATAATAGCATAATAGAGTAACCTTTTGTAATTGATTATATCATAATAGATTATATGATTAACAATAATCAGTTAATGGAAAATCTGACAGAAAAAATACCGGTCCCAGCACAGTTGAGTAACTTGAAATGTGTGGGATGCTGGTGGCCTCTGGCAGTTGTAATGTCATGAAACATTGGAATTTAAACACCCCATGAAATCACCTCAGTAAGAAATTCAATTGGTTTGTGTGTGATAATGGTTAAAAAAAACACTTTGGGAAGAATCTGAGGCAGCATCACTTTCCTGACTGGTGACCACTCCTAGATCTTGTCTCTCCTGCTTTCTGGGCATGTGATCTAGGGGCAGAATTGTTGAAACAAGGGTGTTTAAACTTGCACATGCAGCTTTGGCCATTGATTAAAAGCAATCATATCCTGAGGAATTAAGAAAAGCTTCCTTGCTATGTAGTTGATGGCAGTTTCATTTCAGAACTGCTGAGTTGGCACTAAACTTCCTTGCTAAGACAATGAACAGGATCTGTTGTGCATGGCTCCTGTTCCTGAACATTACCTGTATGTTTAGTGTGAAGTTTTGGTTCTGGGTAGCAGAAGCATCCATTTGGCTATAAACAGATTTGTTTTATGATAGCATTGAGAGTGTTATCTTCATTGTCAGTACAAGTTCAGTAAATTCTGAGCTGAAAACCCCACAATAAAGCTGCAGCATTACAGGTGACAATTGGTTATTCTCTATAATGTCAGTAATGGTTACTCTTGTAGACAGCCAGTAATGTCTGGAGGAACCATGGTTAATGGCAGAGCTGTGTTTGCTCTGCATGACCTTGGGGAGTCTGAAAAAAGTGAAGAATTTTTGTGGCTTATTTCCTGATAACTGGAAAAGGATGGAGCAGGAGAGATACAAGTCATTAAGAAGAAAATATGTCCAAATCATATTCCTGGTTTCATCAGAGAATTGTTTGCTAACTTGGGACAATTCCCAGTCCCTTGATTTAAATCCATGGCAAGTAGAAGTGATGAACTCTCTGACCTGAGGAGCTCAAGTATAGCATGCCATGCGTCTTAAAGGAAATGACATAAACTTTTTGTCCTTGTAATATATTTTTGTTCCAGCATCTAGACATCCAGTTGTAAACCAGCATGGCATAGATACTCTGAATGTGATACTCTGTTGCAACAGCAACAGCTTTATGAGCTGAGTTAATAAAAGCAACGAAATACCATCTGAGAATGCACAGAGCTACAGAAACAATCAGAGTATCAATATGTTGATGATGGTAATAGTATATGCTGTTTTGTGGGTTTAAAAAGAATTTTTAAGCCATTCTTCCAAAGACTGAGGGTACAGAAACATTTTTTTATGGTAAATATGTGTAAAATTTCCTGGATATCTCTATGCAGTGCTCCAGTAGTTCAGAATTTGAAACTTGGGAATAAGCAGAGTTTCTGATGCATTTCCAGAATCTTGCAAAAAATAACTGTATGCCTTATAGAAACCTTAGTTTTTGCTTAGATTTTTACCTCTTGTTTCATAAGCCATCAGGAATGGCCTTTTTCACCTTATTTTATTGCCCAGACAACTTACATGCTATCTCCACAAACTCTAGTCACATGTAAATCTTCTGAAAGGTTAAATTTACCTGTTTTGATACTTTGGACCAGTTGGGAAACAGGTAAATTGCATCTCCCATGCTCCTCACTGCCCACGGAGTGGGTGACTGAGGTGCCTGACTCAGAGCTATCGGAGCGCAGCCAGGCTCTCTGTAATGAGCACTCCAAGCTGGCAGAAACAGTGATTTCATTGCTTTCCTTAATGTCCTTCTGGGGTTTGTCCCATGCAAAGGATGAAGTCTGGAGGATGATCAAAATGCAGAAGGAATCAAAGGGGCAGTCTGAGGTCAGGAAATAGAATTGGGGCAGGGAGCTTGGTGGGCCCTAAGTTGGCCCCATTATGCAAGCACCTTACCTTATGGGCTTTAATCACAGGACTGCCTTCCCCCAGACCCTGCTCCATTCTGTGCCCAGAAGCTGTTCTAGGAATTAATTGAGGTTCTTTTCTTTAGGATCCTGCTATTTGCAGGATTTGGTGTGGTGAATTTGCAAACTGTGTAGGAATGTATAAAAAAAACCTGCAAGAGAATCTTTTACTTAAGGCAACTGATTGCTATTCTGGAGGATAGGATTTTATCCTTACAGCTGTCACAAAGGTTCAGCATGAGGTTAATTTAATCACTTTAAAACAATGCCTATTGATATTTACAAATAGTAGGCTCCCAACCTGTTGAATATCCTGCGGTTGGAATACCAAGCTACCACAGCACTCAGTGAGAACCAGGCTTTGAGTTGTTGGAGTTCCACATAATTTTATGTAGTTGTAAGTTAAATTGGGTTCTACCATGTCACCACGGGAACCTAAAATCTAATTTTAGGATGCTTTTTTGTGATAGCCCACATACCTATCTGAAAAAGAGGGACGATAATATAGTTTCAGAGAAATTAGTACAATCAGATACTGTACTGATGAATGCCTCAGAAAACCTATGAGGAAATGGACTGGGAATTGTTACAACCAGTCTTTAACACTGATTAATAAATAGGATGTAGGAGACAAAAAAAATAATTAAATATTTGCAAAGTGACTAATTGGCTGTGTGAAGGTGTGAGGCAGGGGTCCTTTAATTATATTCTCACATCATAACTCATTCAGGAAGACTGATTCATTTTTCAGAATAACCCAGTTAGGGTTTTGTAGGCGATCTCAGTCCTAGCAATTCCTGCTTCTGAACTGCTTAGTAACTCAAGTGCTCCTTGACAGCTCACTCCAGTACCCACAGAAGAGCGAGGGTAAAGCTTCTGGCTTTATAGAAAGATTGTTATTGCACGCGCAAGCTGCAAACTGATTTGAAACACGGAACTTCGTTAGCGGAGTTGAACATTGCTGATGAACTTTACAGAAGTAATGTGCTCCCCTCCAGCCCCGCTGCCTTGTGCAGGTGCGGTCTGAGCATCGGCCGGGCTGTCGGGGCAGCTCCAGCCGCCGCTGTCAGCGGCAAATAGGGGGTTCCCTTGGGCGAGTCCCACCCAGCTGTGCCCGAACCCCTGTCACAGGGACTTCTCTCCGGCATGGGAACACAGGCACCTCCCGTGAGTGTTTCTCCTAACACCCCTTTCTCTACCCTCTTCCCACCTGCCAAGCCCCATCCGGCCGGGTCTGGCCAAGGGAGCGCATCCAGCAGATCCCGCGGCCGCTTCCCTGCCGGGAAGGGCCGTGTGGATGCCGAGCCCCGGCGCGGGGTCCTGCTCTACTCACCGGCCGCCGGCAGCAGCAGCAGCAGCAGCAGCAGGAGCGGGGGCAGCGGCGCCATGGGCAGCGACGGGCGGGGGTGCGGGTCGCGGCAGCGGCGCTGTGCTCGGCAGCGGAGTGTGTAGGTGTGAGCCGCAGCCCGGCGTGCCGGCTATAAAAGGCTGCTTTCTGCCCCGAGCCGGGTCCCCCGGAGCCCAAGTCCAAGCTGTGCTGTCCATCTGGCCAGAAGGGAGGAGCTGCCGCTGGAAGAGCCGGCGAGAGCTGGGACCTGTCACTCGGGCAGCGGAGCGCGGTGCCGGCACAGGGGATCACAACCCGCAGGTCTCTGATGGGGGCCACCTCTCCGCTCCTCCACACCTTCCTGCTCTGGCACCTGTATTTTCTTTTGAATTACAGCAGTTCCTTGGTAATTCAATCCAGATCTAGAAGAGGAAAGCAGGAACTGTGTTGTAAGTTAGTCTAGTGGTTAATTATAACCAGTGCTGAAGACGTGCTCTATCTGGAGTCTGCATCAGCCAGACTTCATCTACTGATTGCTCCTTTCCTTGGATGACTAAAGGATAACCAACTCCTAAACCGGTTACGGATCTTTGTAGCTTGATAAAAACTTTTTAATTGTACCTCAAAAAAAATAAACTCTCAAAGTGAGTAATTTTTTTGTACATTGTATATTTGCATGTTTTTCAATTCCCTTTCCAACTCTTGTATTATTTTGTAAAACATACAACTAGATGTCTTATTACAATCAGTTTAATTGCTTCTCTCAACACACAGACAATACCACTTCCTTTTATGTGATTTTTTTCTGTGTTCATATTTTCCATGTATCTCTTCAGACCTTTTATTATTGCACTGAAACCAGAGCCTTTCCTGTCAGTTGTTCAAGCAATCAGGAGCTCTGAAATCTAGAGTATTGATTTTGTGTGCATGTGTTTTGTCTTGTGGTGCTCATACTTTTTTTTTTTTTATTTGGCATTCTTATAATCCAGGATATTACCCCCATAGGATTCCACAGAGGCCTACACTGCTAGAATATGGAAAGAGAAATAAAACTAGTTTTATTTATGGAACTTACAAAGAATTTTTTATTTGTCATGTCATCTTACTATTGGAGAGAAGCTAGTAGTTTGGTGGGGGTTTTTGTGAATGGTATTTTCATCAAAGAAGTAAGATCATTTTTTCATGCACAAACTGAGGAATAATTCTATTCTTGCATTAAAATGCTCTGATTTCTGTGTTATAACATTCATCTTTATTCAGGAGAGGTAGAAAATCATATGTGATATGATTCCAAAAAAAAAAAGCATGCACGGACAGATCATATTTGTTTTTGTTATGCTCTCATTAATCCAAGCTCTCTGAAATGTTTGTGTTGGCACTGAAGTGAGGGTAGCATGGGATAAATGTGGAACATTGATTGGAGGCAGGATGTTGATATGCCAGTGAACACCTGGTGGGCCTTTGTGCAACCTCTGCAGAACACCAGGCAAGGTGTGGCAGCTCAGCCAGAACTGTGCATGGCACTCTGCAAGGCGGAGGGTGCCTGTGGGAACTCCACACAGCAGAAATAAGCAGGATTCCCACCAGAGTGCTGGTGTTCTGCAGGGAGAGGAAGGTTGCTGGAGGCTTCCCTGATGCCTGCACATCTGTACCAAGCAGCCATAGGTGCTGTGTGCTGGGACAATGCTGCCAGCCTGTCCCTCTCCTTCCACCCCTGTGCCTGGCTCTGGCCAACAAGGGGAGCACAACTGCCACTGTGTGCCCCAACACAGCTGGAGTGGAATATGAGTGAAGTGGCTTGGGTGGCAACCAGAAAGGCTGCTCGTGACCTTTGTAAGTGTTGGTAGAAACACTTATTTGGGGGTTTTATTGGGGATTTTTTTTTTTTTACATTTTTTAAAGATTTCGTTGCTATTGCCATCAACTGGGTCAGGACAATTTTCCGGTTACTCATGGAGTCACATCGCTAATTACTGTTACTCTGGTCTCGCACTGTCACTTCATTTGTTTACCACTCTTCCGGTCAATAAGTCACACCTATTAGAACACTTTAATGGTGTCCAAGAGCTGCTTAATGAAACTTCCACTTGAACACTGTCCCATTCAGCATACCATTGCATATGACAATGAAAACAGTATCCAAGGGAGCAAGATGAATTATATTTCATGTTGTTCTTCAGGACGCTGACTGATGCAATGTGTTAGTGCAGCTGATATGTTTTTCTTTGAAGAAAGGGAAGTAGCCTTATAACCACTGAAAAAATCAGTTGAGACTGAAATGCTCAGACTACACAGAAAGTACACAAAGATGTGTAGGGACTGAAACTGTATGTAGTGATAAAGTAAGGAATGCAAGTCATGAGTTCTGATTCCTATGAGTACAGTAAAAGTTCAAAGGAGAACATCCAGTGAAATTGGTGAGAGGGGAGGAAATCTAATAGAAGAAAATACTTTTATTGAGGCAGAGCTAGATTGTCCAGTTAATTGCCAGGCATATGGCTTAGAAAATATACCAGTAACAGACTGGAAGTTCCTACGGATTACAATGATTGAGTCATATTTTTAAAATTAGATTTGGTTCTCTTTACATTTCTTCATTAAAAACTTATGTAGCAGTGTAGACCTGTCATATTTCTTTTTGTAGTGTTTCTTTTCTTCTATTTGAAGCACTTGGAAACTGGCCTAAGTCCTATGTGACAAATGGCATTTTCCCTTTTACTGATGAATTCTTTCTGTCTGTCAACTGGAGCTGTGCAGGGGCGGGGAGAAGTGTTTGCTCTTCAAATATACTTTCTCAAAAAAGGCTGCATGTGCCTTATGATTGCTTCAATTGTTTTTAAATCTGAGAAATGGATTAATATAATTGAGACACATGGCTGTACTGAGGAATATTCTCACAGCATAACACTGTTATAGGGAAACTTGTTAAATGAGTTCTAAAAGCCTCATTTCTCAGGGTGCAGGATTATATACATGCAGGAGAATGACAGAGTATAAAATCCCAAAATGTTAAAATGTTCATGGAAAGTGCTAGAATGGTCTAAAATATAGTTAATGTAAGTGCAAGTTATCCACTACACTGTGATCAGGTGAAGGTAGTGATCTTAAGAGAAGTGTAACAGTAAATTTACTGCTGACTTAACAGCTGAAAAGCTGTATTTTTGTAGTAATAATAGTTGCATTAAAATTTTTTATTTAGTAACAGCAGTTATTTTTCCTGAGAAATTAAATAGCATGGCACCTACCTTGGTCAAATTTATAAATACTGTGCATTTAGCTTGTTGTGAGCCAATGTAGAGTTGCTGCTGATGAGTACAGAAGTACTAGGGTCTGTAGGTGTCTAAGCTAAGTCCTAAAAAATGCCTAGAGGATTAAGCATGTGGCATTTAAGCCGTCAGGCATACTGCTGCCTTGCTGAACTAATAAAGAATGGTGAAAGAAATCATTTTCCCATTTTTAGAAATGGGAATGGAGGCAGGATGATTTACTTAAGGTGCTTTATGATGGCTGTAGCAGAACTGGAAAACAGGAATTTGGTGTTTTGCATCTCAGGTTAAGTCCCAGATTGGGTTCTTCTGTGGCACTGTCTCCTGGAGGAAAATAAGGAAAGAAGCACATGCCTTACTGTGAGGGTAGCAGAATAATGAGAACTGAAGAGTTGCTTCCCAGCAGTTAAGTCAAATGACTGTGTTTACTTGTTGCTATACTTGGTAAATGTCTCTGAGTTATCCCACATCTTCTTAAACATTGGATTGGGACACAGGTTTTGCTTGGAATATATCCTTTAAAAGTGTATGTTCCTTCAGATACTGAATGTCCATGTAGTACACAACTTCTTTATCCTTGTTGTCTTCATAAAAAACCAAACCAAACAGCCTTAATTATCTGAGAGTTTGGAAACATTCAGTGCCTTTGTTCCCTTTTTTGGAGGTTTGGCTGGGTTTCCTCCCTTTCATGTCTTTCCATCTTCTCTTAGCTCTCTTTTCACAACCAATGCTTCCTGTTTACCAATGTTTTCTTCAGCTCATGTTGTTGGAGATGTCCAAAAGTGTACAAGAGTTATAAAGCCAAGTTTGGAGAGACAAGCTCCATATGGAAGATTAGAAAACATTCTGCTAAGCCATTTTATAGTATTTTGCAATGTTCATGTATTATCTCAAATCCAGTTCTAGCATGCACAACAAAATCCAACTTCAAGACTCTACCAGCCTATAGCATAACTTGTAATGTCTCTGGTAATAGCAAGTCTCTGAGTAGCACATTGTCCCAAGAGAATTTTGGGGATCATGTGTAGTATTGTCCACAAGGGTCCCAGGATGAGGGAAGAGACGAGAAAGTTGACTCCATGTATCAGCAAGCTAGGTTTATTATTTTATGATAGAAAATATATTAAAACTATACTAAAAGAACAGAGAGAAAAGATTTCATCAGAAGGCTAAGCTAAGAATAGGAAAGGAAGGAATAACAAAGGCTTGTCTCTCACCGAGACAGTCTGGACAGGTGAACTGTGATTGGGCGTTAATTCCAAACAACCAGATGAGACCAATCCCAGATTCCCCCTGTTGCATTCCACAGCAGCAGATAAGAATTGTTTACAGTTTGTTCCTGAGGCCTCTCAGCTTCTCAGGAGGGAAAAATCCTAAGGAAAGGATTTTTCCTAAAACATGTCGGTGACAATCATGTCTGCAGTGTTGTCCTTTCCTGCCCTTTGGCAGCAGTGTTACTCTGTCCATGCTGCAAAAACACCATGTAGAGTGTTATTGCCCATAACAGACAGTTGTGTGCTGGAAAGATTGTTATCACAGAAATGTTCTTGAAGCTGCTATAATGTCTGCAGAGGAGCTGAATTAGTTCTACTGTCTTCTTCTCTCTTCCCTCTAGTTTTGGTTTTTTCCTGATCCCCATTCTCCCCTATGTTCCTTTAATACAAGAGCTGCTAGCACAGAGTCCACTCCATCCATACAACCACCCAGGCAAGCAGTGAGATTGCAAGAACGTCCTCAGAGCATCACGTATTTAGCAATGCACTTCTGTCCATTTTTATGGCATGGAATTACATTGCCTATCTTTGAGCAAAGGCACACACTGGAGATGCTGGGGAAAGACTCTATAAATAACTTGCAGCTTGCTTAGCTCTTAGGTTCTGGCAGTCATCTCTGCCTTCCAGAAGATTTGCACTCTCTAAGTCAATTTCTACATTCAGTTTGCATCCAAAAAAAGACTCATGGCCTGCTTCTTGTGGAACCCAGGGCTACTCCTTATTTTTATATCTTGAGAAACTTGGCAATGCAATGTGTGCATGTTTCTAAAACAAAATTTGAAGTCTCCAGCATATCTCTGGAAGGATATTTGACTTGCTTTCTTTATATAGGTTACATCAACTTGGATTCTTGAAATGACTGATGTAATGACCAGGATGATGGGATAGAGTGACCTCTCAGCACATTTGTGGGTGATACCAAATTGGGGGGAGTGGCTGATACACTGCAAGGCAGGGCTGCTACTCAGACAGACCTAGTCAGACTGGAAAAATGAGCTCTTGGGGACCTCATGAAGTTCAGCAAAGGCAAATGCAAAGCCCTGCAGCTGGGTTGGCATAACCGCCCAAGTGGGACAAGTGGGACAGGCTGGGAACTGACTGGATAGAGAACAGCTTTGTAGAAAAGGAGCTGAGGGTTGTGGTGGGCAAGCTGAATGTCAGCCAGCTGTGTGCTCTTGGAGCTAATGTGCCCAGCTGCCAACTGGGCTGAGTACCACTGGTAGGTTTGGAGGGAACTGATTCTTCCCCTCCATCTGACACTTGTGACACCATATCTGGAGCTCTGTGTCTCATTTTAAGAAAGCCATTGACACACTAAAGCAAGACTACCCAGCTGCTCAGGCAACTGCAATTCATGTCATAAAAGAAGATAAGAGAGCTGGATTTGCCCAGGATTAAAGATGGTGAGTGGAGATCATTGTGCTGTGAAGCACTTTGTAATGGAAGGGTGTAGAAGAGATGCAACTACATTTTCCCCAAAGATGCTCAAGAAGCAATGAGCACAACCTACAGCAATTCAATATAAGAAACAATTTTATTTTTTTTAAGGATCAAATACTGAAGCAATTTGCCCTGAAAGGCTATGGCAACTCCATCCTTCGAGATACACATAACTCAACATGACTAAAAGCAACCTGCTTTAATGGGACCTGCCATGAGGAGAAAATTGGACTACAAAACTTGCAGAAGTCCCTTGTCACCTACACAATTCTGATATTGTGAGGTGATAGCAGACACCTTCAAATTAGCAGTTCCACCCTACCAGGGAAGGAGACTCCAATATCACTTCCTTTTGCCTAAAGGTTTTTATGAAACCATGGCCTGTAGGCAGGGAAGGCAGTAGGCCTGTTCTGCAATAACAAATTAATTGACACTAATTTTTTCCATATATCACCAAGTAAAAGATGCAATTGTACTGGGGAAATCATCTGTGCTGATTCAAAGAGACTTGAGATTTTGCCTGCTTTTATTATCTAGACAGCTTTGTCACAAACAGAAGCAGTGCCCTTTTCATACTTTCCTACCATTTTAACTCTCTGTTATGAAATCCCTTTTCTATGCCTTTGTCCTTGTTGACCATTTCTGAATCTTCTTCCAGTTCTATTTTTACTGAGACTGGGGGGAGGCTGCAGAATTGAATGCAGTATCCAGGGTAGAGACAGAACTTGGATTTATAGAGACTGCAGACTACATTTCATTTAAGAGAGAAGAAAAATGAATTCACAGTTCTGTGTAACTTTTACCATGTCTACTGGCTTTTTCATTATCTCTACATGTTTTAAAATGCTTGAAAATAAAATGAAGATATTTTCATTACCTGTTTATTTGTTCACTTAGTTGTTTTTTCTTCACCCTGTCAACAGTGAACACCCCATTCCTCTGGTCTGCTTGTCTTGCAGCTTTCTTTCAGGAGCATCTGAGCAGTTTTATGGCAACTGAACCCATCAAGATAAAAATCCCTAAATTATGTGTCCATCAAAGGAAGGGTGAGTAGAATGTAGCCCTTGATTGTTCCAGGCTAATCTGCACAAGAGCCCTCTGCTTTAAACACCATCCAGACTGCTTTGGGAACTGGGAAGTTACTGAATTTACTGTTGAGGGTCAAAAAATCCCTGGAAGTACTGAGAGGTAGGCAACACAGGGATTAGCTAGAGAATTTAGGAGTAGGAAAAAAGAGAGTATAGGAAAACTGTATCTTAAGACATGTAAGATCAAAAAGGTGCTGGGTAGTGCTGAAGAACTGAGTATGTGTCACTTGTCAAGTAGGTTCTGAATCTCTCATCTCCAGGTCTCTGTGGGATGGAGCCCTAATTTTATTCTTTGCTTTTGCAGAGTGCTTGGGATGAGGAGTAATTGAACCAGAGAACTGTCAGCACTAACATAATGATTTGCTATATCTGAAATAAACCAGATACTTCAAATCAGCCACAAGATGCAAGAGTCATTTGCTGAGAGCATGCACAGAGTGCCAGTGCACAAAAGGAAGGCTAATGCTCAATAAAACGTTGTTTAAGAACCAGGAGGTTCTTGATTTTCAGTGAGAAGTAGGGACTCAGTATTGCATTGGAAGGCAACAAATGCCATGTGTACTATACAATATAAACAAATTAGAACTATTTATATAACCTATAATTATAAAGAGTTAAGCTTATGCTTCTTTGGAATATCAATTACTGTCTTAAGATTACATTTTTCTAAAAGGAAGAAAGATTTTATAATTCTATAGACTTTGTATTTCCTTTAAAAAGATCAGTTATGGACAAAAGAAGACATATTCAGGACACTTATGAGCAAAAGACTTGTAGGCTCATTGCCACAGGGAGCTAAGGAAACAGTGGAGTGTGAAGGAAGCCGCTGAATTGAAGTCCCAGTACCTTGTACAAGTGACAGTGCTCAGGGAAGATGATATTTAACTCTTACAGAGTTCAATGAGTCTTCAAAGACAATTAGAACTGTTGCATAATTTCCACAGTAGAGATTGAAAACTAGCACACCAGTGGGTTTGTCAGTCTTCAGACTTAGTCATTCTTTTTGATTTTATTTTAATACAAGGAGGATGATCGTCTGGTGACTGAGCACCAGAACAGATTGCCCAGAGTGATTGTAGAATTTCCCTCACTGGAGATATTCCAGAACCAGCTGGATGCAATCCTGTGCCATGTGCTCCAGGATGACCCTGCTTGAGCAGGGGAGTTAGACTGAATGGCCAACTGCAGTCCCCTCCAGCCTTACCCATTTTGTGATTCTCTGACCTGATCCAAATACATAAATTGCTTCCTTGATTTAATATAAAACAAGTTCCTCATGGTGATACTATATTTACAGAATTTCATCATGACCCATCTAGAAAAACTCTTATCTACAGATCCTGTGACTAATACAGTTCATACCAACCTAAACAAGTAGAGCTGCATTCTTTCAAATAACAAGTATGAAGACTATTGTTCCTACATATAAAGGAGAAAAGGTTTTAATTGCATATGAAATGCCATCATAAAATGAACAGACCAAACGCCATGAAATGCAATATACCAAATACCAAATGCCTCCTTGCATTTACTATATAGAGTGAGGGTGTTTGCTGTACTGTGTGTACCAGGCCTTGCTAACTGCCATCAGGATGTGCAAGACAGAAAGGAAAACAGGGAGTGAGGAAGAAGTCCCAGGAAAGCTTTAAAATGAGTCTATTTATCTTCAGCTGTTAGAGGTGTGAATCTTACTAAACAGATTTAAATTCTTATCCCACAATACATATATGTAGCATCCAATCAAGGGTGATCTCAAACCAGCAGTCAAAAAGTGGCTGTTGGTTTTACAAAGTAAAGCAGTTCACTCCTCTGACTCCTTTGGTAGCTTTCTAGTTTCAAGTCTAGGTTATGGCCTTCACTGATTAGCCTTTTAAATAGCCATATTGCGGTTTTCACAAAAGTCTTTCAGATGGTAGGTACTAAATATATTTTTACCTTTTTAGGGTGTAAACCAACACATTTTAATTGTGTCTCAGTTACTTAATCAAATGCATCTTCATCTAAATTATGCTGAATGATAAAAATTTTGTCTAGCTTCTTTTTGTGGCTATGATACCTCAAAAATAGGAGTAATATGGTACCTAGAAAATTTTATGCTGACCATATTCAGATTACCTTTTAAAATAAACAGCTTATGCATACTTCACATTTTTACTTCACAGAGCAAAACACTTCTATGTACATAGATTATTCAGAATTTTATGTGTCTGCACATAGGATCTGCATACTGAAACGTAATGGTGATTTGATGCTGCTATGAGGCACACAACCATCAAATTTCCTAATTCTGTTTGCAATTCTTTAATGCCACATTAATGTTTTAAAGTTCCTCTAGTTATCTCCCCTCTCAGAAAGAAGAAAAGATAAACCCTTATTAGTTTATGCACCATGTAATTCCCTAGGAAGGATTTGCCTGGGACAGATAATCTTCACTTATGCTGAAGTCCTATTTAGAATGGAGGGTCAACTTAATTATATAAGCAGGCCTAATTTTTATTCTGTAAAATACTAGACTGAATTTTTGTTTAGATTGGTTCTTTCTGACAGCCACCAAAAAAATACCTGTGTAGTTTTTATCAAAAAACCCAACAGCCAATACTGCACATCACTCTTCCAAATGCAGGGACATTCACAGATAGTGTGCAGAGATGCTGCTGAACATCCCTTTTCTTACCATCAACTGGGCTTTTTCATTTACTTATTTTTGTTGAAGCAACATTTAGTTTGTCTATGGATGTGTGCAAACATGTTTTGCATATTCATACAATAAAGTTGAATTCAAATGTAAAGCAATGTAAAGGAGTAAATTCTCTAATGACTTAATTCCTGTTCCTAGGGGAGGGAATGCATCTTAAGATCTAAATAATACAAGCACTAAAAGATCACTTCTTTCATGTATGGAGAGAAACATTTTCTACCGTAGCACATATATTGCATCCCCCCTCCCTCAGTTTTCTGTAATCTGCATAGTTAGCTGATTACTGCACAACTGGAAGGACTGGAATTAGGTGGGTCCTTTTATGATCATTATGACAGCAAGTTGAAGGAAGAGGAGGAGCTGCAGCAGTCCTAATTTTACTTGAAATACTGGACTTAGAAACCTATGTGAGAACACCAAGCACCACAATCCCTTGGAGAACACCAAGCATCACAATCCCTTGGAGAAGGGTTGACCTCGAAACAAGTGTCACGGCTTACTGCTGTGCTGCTGCTTTCAAGTTTTTGGTCTTTGAATTTTGTTTTTCATCACTTTTTTTCTGGCCTTTGCCCATCATTTTTTATCTTTGGCTTCTTAAGTCACTTGTCCTTTGTTCAAGGAGCTGAAGGTCAGATCATCTGATCTGACTTGTATGCCACAGGCCCTGAAATTTCTAATACCAGCCCAAGTAATTTCTCTTTGAGCAAGGCATATTTTCTACCTGCTTAAAGCATATAATTAAATTTGGAGTCACACAACATTAGAAAATAAAGAACTTCCTGTTCTGTTATCAGAAGAGCATCTTGTAAGTGGCCTGTGTCTGGAAAAAAGCTGAATGGAGTAGACACCAGAGGCAGAGAGAGGCCAACTTAATTAGGGAAGGATTTATTTAAAACTGATTGACTTACAGTAAAATGGGACTACAGCCATTCAGAGTGTGTCATATTTTTATAGTAAAAAAAGATTTATTAAACACAACTTTTTAAACCCCTCAGAAAAAAGGCAGGCTGTTTATTGAAACATTTGTTATAAACAATAATTTGGACTTTGAGAAAAGAAAGGCATGGTAGTAAGTTCAATACTAAAATATTTCTACTGACAGTCAGAGAAGGTTTAGTCTTCAGAAAACATAAACAGCATTTGTTGCAGGTTAGGTTCTGACCTCAGTTAAACCAGTATATACCTAAAAGGTGACCAAAATGTATAAAATTATCTAATGCCCAAGATTCAGTAGTTTACAGAAGAAAATACATTTTAAAATAAATAAATAATCACAGCTGCATAAGTCCTATTTTACAAATTTAAGTAGTGAGACTCAGGATATCTGAAGTTCTCTACAAAGTCAGTGGCAAGCTGAAAATTTGAAGAGCCCAGCTGCTTGTCATTTTCTGTGCTAAAATGTGCTAGTTCTGCTTATTGATCAAGAATAACAAAGCTGTGGTTTTAAAGAAAGGCTGACATGCCCAGACTACATGAATATAGAAAAAACCTCAGAAGGCAGGCAACATTTCCTTTTAAAATAGCTTCTAACAATGCTTTAGTATAATTATACATGCTCCAGACTGAGGTTTGGAAGAATGTTAACTCTCCTGTCAATCAAAACCCTTCTTTTTATGCAGCCAGTGGGTGGGGTGCCATATTTGAGAGTGCAGCATTCAAGTTAAAACCTCAACCATCCAAGGTTTGTTTTGAGTCTTACAGCACACTCAGGCCTTGAATTTTGTGAAAGCCTACACTGTTAGAAACACAAAAATGGATTTATAAAACATATTTCAAAAGCATGTAAAAAGTGAAAAATTGATTAGAGTGAAATATAAGAAACAGCAGGACTCTGCCTGTCCTAGCAACTTCAATCTTAATGGCAGTGCAATTCTGTTGCAACTACAATTGTTTCTTAAAAACATGACTCCACATACCTATGATCTACCTTGCAATAGCTGTGTGGACTAAGACTGTGTGAAAGGTCTTTGCTGCTCAATCAGTGCCATTATGGGTAATGGCTATTGTAAGCTGCGTGTCCCTCTGGATTCCCTTCCATACTGCAGAATTAGAACTCCATAAGCCACGGATACTGAGTTAGTCTGTTAGTCCACTGTCATGGAACTCTCATCACTTCTGATATTGCCAGTTTGTAGGAGTAATCTGTATATACTGGAATGCTTCCAACCCAGATGACAGCTGCAGTTATGTCAGCACTACTAAATTAGGCAGGGCTAAAACAGTAGTTCACACTTGCTTCCCAAAAGTCTTGAGCAGTGTGCTTACTAGGGAATACTGACTCTTTCAAGGAAGAAGTAAATGTGCTAACTTTATTTTTAGATATATTAATTTCTTCAGAATAATCCTCTGAGGAACCACCAATTTCCAAGCATTGTGTTACTTACATGGCAAATCAATTTTAGCCTGAGATTTTATCATTTTAGGGTCATATTGGTTTGAATGCAGGACAGAGGGATGTGAAGCTCAATTCTTTATGGAAAATACTTTCCTAGGGTATCTATGGCAGCATTCATAGGGTCATGGAATGGTTTGGGTTGGAAGGAACCTTAAAGATTATCTTGTTCCAACCCCCTCTGTCACAGGCAAGGACACATTCCAGTAGCACAGGTTGCTTTAGGGATGCATTCAAAGAAATCTCATGTTTTCCTGTTCTACTTGTGTGATTTCCTTAACTTTCCTTAAAAAAGTTTACTAAAACTAGAAGGATGCTAATCCTTCTAGTTTAACAAACAACAATTAAAATACTCTTTGCCCTTTTGGTATTTTAAAACACTTACTTGCCCAAGAAGAGTAAAGAATTGAAAGGAAGACTGCCAGGAAGGAACGAAAGATGAATTCCACAAAGAAGTTTAATCTGGAGAAGAGTGAGTGTTTTAGGAGGGTGGGAGAACTTTTTTCATCCCTGCCCTCTGAAGAAGATGTATTTTGAATCCTGTATTTTGGTAATGATTGTAAAGAAAACAAAGAAAGCTCTTATCAGTTTGATGCTCAGCAATATAAAACCAGAAGTAAGTACATTGAATGCATCAGTTAACTTCATTCTCCTTGTGTTTCTGCACAGGTATTTTCTTTGAAAGACCCTTATCAAATCTGGCCACTCCTTATTTGAAGTTTTATTTAAATTCAGAATTATTCAGTGTATATATAAAATTGTTCGTTTTGTAGCATGGCTTTTGTTTCACCACATTTCAGGAGACTTTTTTTTTTTTTTCAGGATTTTCTGCAACATGAGAAAACATAATCAAATATTGTTAGGGACTTCAAACTCCGATTGCTTGCAAAGTGTCAGAGGTGAAGCTGAAGAATTCCTGAAGTATGTTTTTATACACAGACAGCTTGAAGATACTTTGCCATCTGAACGACTCCTTGACCTTTTGGAATAAGTATGACAGTTAAGATAAGCTGATGAATAAATGCTTATCCTGTTTGCAGGAATTAGGGTATTGGTCTATAACTGAGCATCATGGTGGCATTCTCTATAGAAGGCCTGAGCTTCCTCCATAGTACATGGAGAGAGTTGAGAATTCATAAGAGCCAATACGATTATTGGGAAATTTCTGTTTTAGCCACATGGATATGGTTAAGCAAGGAAGAGAGGTGTAACATTTAGCCTCTTTGACCTAAGACTGCAGGGAAGCAGACTCAGTGCTGATGTCTTAATAGCTTTCAGGATATGAGAGAAACAGTTTAGAGGCTTTGAAGATGTTTAACCTACTTAACTCACCTACGAAAAGGATAATCTGCTTGCCAGCTTCAGGAGGATTATAAGCAACCCTTAGCAGTCTCCTGCAAAACTTGCATCAGAAAGATCATTCATGCTCAGAGCAATCTATCTCACTAAGTGTGTGATTTAGCACTTCATTGTGGCTCAAAAGGGAGCCAAACTGATTGTCCTCATGCACTGTGCTTTGGTTCATTTGATACAGCTGTCTCAGAGCATGGGACTCCTTTGGGGAACAAGACAGGAAGGTGTCCTCCAACCATGACATTCAATCTGTGTCTTCAGACTAAAGCCATTCCAAAGTTAACCCCTGAAATGTGCATTGAGGCTGAGCATTTGACAGCTACACAACATTTGCTTTATGAAAGGGCTTCACTTGGATGAGTCTGCTTGCACACAGGCATGAGCACATGCAAAACCAGCAGCACCAACACACCTTCCTCTCTGGTCTCTCTTGGACAGTTTGTACTACATATACACTCCTAAAAGGCATACTAATTTTCCCTTGACATTACCAAGAGATTGAGATCTTCTAGATCTTGGCAAAGCTAAAAACCAAAGAAAGGTTTATTCTGGCAATACCTGTGGAGAGAGGTATTCCTCAGTTCTGCTGTGTTACTTGGCAAAGAACCATTCTTAAACTGAATTAGACAACAAACCATTGTTTCCCCCTCCCCCATCTTCTTTATGGGCAGATTTAAACCTTATATATAACCTGTGACAGAAAAGAGATCTATTCACTTTACCCCTATTCCATCTTTCCAGTTATAGCAGAGTTCTCTAGCATTAAAGACCTGTTATAGTTAACCTCTAAAGAGAAAGCAAAGCAAATATGGACAAGGTCTGGTGAAAAATCAAGATATTGAAAGTCACTAAAACATAGCTCTAAAGTACAGCTGCAATGAGCATTATGTATTGAATAAAACACTTCCTGAGTTTCATGCTAGCAGTGGATGCAGTGACAGTCTCTGTCTTCCAAAGGAAGTAATCAGACACACCTTATGTTGTTAAATTATTTAGTGCAGCCACAGTAACAGAAAAGCAAATGTTAAAATTGAGACATGATGTAAACAGCTGAAGCTCATGATAATGGGTTAGCTAGTTACAACAGTGAGGTAAATATTATATTAGCAAACAGGTCAGAAAATGGGTGTAATTTTCCTCACCTTAATCTCCAAAGCCTGTTTATTACATCCAAATAAGACAGCACCTCTGAGAAAATGGAATAGAACAAAATAATCAAATGACATAGGACATATATTGCTACATTTAATCATTCCTAACTATAATAAATGACAAGGAAAAAAAAGGATTATTTTTAAAGGGTAGGAAAAGTTCCAGTTTTTGTTTTTTAGAGAAACTGAAAGACTAACATAATATTAACAAACTGAGAAGTGTCTCTGAAAGAAGAGTTGACAAATTAAAAACAACATTATGTGCTTATATTGCACTTTCAGAAAGGGTCCTTATCTCACTGGACATGAAATGAGAACTGCTCATAGAACTATCTGAACTTCTGACTGCTCATTATCTGTAATAGCTAGGATAAGTAAGTTATTGTTAAATCAAGAATTGAAGCAAGGTATATATTATTCCTACCGAAATACAGCCTTTTTGTCCACACAGATACATTTCTCCAATTGTAAGAAATTTTGCAAATGTATGACTCTCTTAAGCAAATTGTACAGCACCTTAAAAGATTTACAGATCTTCAGAGTATGCAGTGTCAAGGTGCAGTAAGGTAGAAAACTGAATTTAATCTACTAAGAGCCTGCAGAACAGAATGTTTAATTGTATCAGCCTCTCAAATTTATTTACTCTTTAGTATTCCTTGTTTGAATACATACAGAATCTTCCACTTAATTTTTAAACCACATTTTGTAAGTTCTCTCTGTGTGTGGCTCTGCAAACGAATCTTGAATTTCATAGTCCAGCAAAAAGCTTTATTTGCAATTTTTTACATACTTTAGACAACTAATGCTTAGGAAGGCTATCTTAGCTAGGCACCTTGAGTATAACAATTAAAATATTAACTACTGCATTTTTAGAATAGATTGCTGGAAGAGATGGTTTGGCTATTTGCTGTAGAGGCATTTTTAGGAATGGCTTCAGTTTTGCCCCTGTTCCTGTCTAAGTGTGTGTGTCACCATCAGGAGACAGTCTAAGCTGTAACACCACCCACAGCCAAACGATTCTGCCTCTTATCCTCCCCCCTGCCAAAGTGAGATGGAGCAGTTTGATTTGCTGCCAAACATACTGAGAGGTTTGAGTAACTTAGATACCTCAGAGAGTAAAGCTAGCTGGGGGAAAAAACCTGGATCCATCTCCCACCTGCCCATTATAATTGTTACCACCCTTTAGAGAAGGTTTTAACACGGAGACTGGCAGTATCCCACACCCTTTTTATTTCTGGCTAACAGAAGATCTCTAACCAGTCCATTTGGAAAATGGTTTTATGTTTTTTCTGCTCACATCCTCATCAGAGGAGTCATCCCTGACTTTGTCACAATGCAACATATTTTACTCATGACTCTCTGAGGCTATCCTGAGGCCTGAAGCTAATGCTCCTGACGGTGGCTGGCATTCACATTCTAGCTTAGCCCCGCTTAGTATGTCTGCCTTCTGTGTGCTCAAACACTGCACTGAAACGCTTGACTTTTTTTATTTTTTTTTTAATTCAAGCCATCCTTTTTAACGCTGCAACTTCCGACGCAGAGGAATCGCTGTTCCTCACTTGTCGTGGGCCGGGTCAGACACACCCCGGGAGGGACTCGCTCCCCCTGCTGGCCCGTGGCAGCGAAATTCCCCTTGGATCGAGGGAGATAATCCCCGGCGAGGCGGTACGGAGTAGATCTTTACGGGGGGTTAATTTTGCCGCGGATTACCATTGAGACATTGAAATTAATCCAAGATGTTATCTGTTGTAAAAAACCTACAGGTGTTTCAGTGCCTTCCACCAATTCCAACAAAATTTTCACATGCAAGAAATCTTTATATAATTTTAAAAATGCTAAATAGTTTCCCAAGGAAACTAAAGGTTCATGAGCAACCTCGGGTTCATACCACAAAAGTTACAGTTTAACTTGTCCTGTGACTGTTGTCAAATACTCTGCTCCCCCTCCACCACGGTCAATCTCCCAGCAACAGCAGAAATCAGTCTCTACCAGGGCAAGAATTGTATGCAAAGACCAACTGAACTTCAATGGTTGTTAGACTGACAAGTCACAAACACAGCTTTGCAGCTTCGCATTTGTGTACTGATACACTGTTTAGCTCAAGTCTGAGGGTAACCAAGTTATAATATATAGATGTTTATGAAAGAATAAGCAAAAAAGTAAAAAAAAAACCACCAAAAGCTCTTCATTCATACACAAGTTAGTGTTGTCTGCTATAGGATATTTTTTCTTGCATGGATTTAGAAAACCATATAGACTGATGTAGCTTCTGCTAAAGTAAAAGCCAACCTATTTTCATGGCTCAAACCCATAATTTGACGGGTAAGTGCTGGAAATTATAATGTATAATTTCAATAGCATTTAAAAAGAAGAAGCTGTTGCTGTTTCAGTGATGCAGTGAGTCAGGGTTTTCAAAAGCATGGTACACACATGAGAGAACAAATAAAGTACCACAAAGAGCATAATTTGCATGCAATACTCAATTTTTTAATCACAGAGATATTAAGAATCCATCACTACTAACAAAAAAGCAGACACAAAACCTAATACTGGCAATACCTTTAGTGAGAGTCCTCCTCCATATGCTGGCCAGCCACAAGAATGTGCCATAGATCTTCCTGTTCTGGCCAGAGAAATGCTCACTCACCTCTGGGCATCGTAAGCAAAGAGCTGTGTCAAGTGGTGGCAGCAAACTGAACAGTAGCCACTGCAAATTGACTTTTAGAATGGATTACACTAGACTATATTTAATATACACATGATTACCCTAACTAAACAGCAGTATTTCAGTTAAGTCACTTTTGGAAGAGAATTATGCATACTCTAATTTAGTTCAGTTAAAATTTGCAGGTTTCTCTTCTCATAAAGTTTTAATATGGTTTAAGTATTTCAGTTTGGTTAATTCAGGTCAATACCCCCAAGTATGACTTTGCCAAAGGGGTATTCCTTTTCATACTCTTGTTTTGTATAAAGCTCTGTCTTGGTGAAATTTATAGACTGTATACATTCTTTATTGTGGAATATTTCCTTGGGTAGTAGTTATAACATCAATTCCTGTCTGATCACAACTGACTCTTTTTAGACATTTTTAAAGGAAAAAATGGAAATTTGCTGGTTTAATTATTCAAGGAGATTTTTTTTTCCTCCCCATGACACATGCAGAACTGGAATAAGTATACATTCCGTAACCAGTGTTAGAGGGAAGAGAGCAATGTCACCATCCATATATTTATTATGTAATTCTGAGACTGGGAAAGATCGAGAACTTGATTCAAATTGAAAAAAAAATTGAAACAGCAAAATCAAAAGTGTTTTGAAGGGAGTACATTCCTCAAGTTATCTCCACAAATAAATATTATTCATATCAGAAATTCCAGTGAACTGTAATCCTCATGTCAGAAAGTGTTGCATAAGAACTTCCCATGCTGCAGATTAAGGAATACACTGGAAAAATGTTCTTGTCTTCCACTCATCTGGAACTATCATTCATACCCATGTAATCCCCTTGATCACTGAGCACATAATAAAGATGGGTTCCAAAATAATTTATAATACTTGAATTATAAAAAGTCAGACTGGTTTTGTGTCCTCTCCAAAAGTTTGTTTAGAGCTCAAGAGAAGTCCCTTTGCTTGCTTTGTTTCATAAATTTGTTCCAGATTTTATGGGAATGTAACTTTTAAAGTCAGGTACTTGTTCAATAACCTCCTAATTCTAACCCAAAATTATTTTGTTTTCTAACAGTTTGAAAGGCAGCATATTTATATAGACATTTTAGTAATTTAACTTTACCTGATGTGATTTTCAAGCTCACATTTGCAGTCTGTATTACATCTGAAATATTCCCAAAGCAGTCAGGAGTTCCCAACAGGCCATTCTCTCCAGGTGAATAGTATGCAGCAAATCCTAACAGCAGGCTTGGAAAAATCAGCAGCATGATTTATGTAATACCTATAAATCAAAAGGATTAATATTTTAAGCTAAGATTAATATTTTCATTGTGTTACTACCAGCCAAAAGGTTTTACCTCAGCAGTGGTTTGTTGTTCTGGATGAGAATGATCACACTGCTTGCTTTCTTAAGCTGCTTAGTATTTACACAATTGTAATTGGGAATTGGATAAGCCTTCTTACCATTTTTATGGTCTATTTCATGGTTTATGATCCATGGATATAACTGTTTTTCTATGCATGATCTTTTTCCTGTTTCTCTCATGTCCCTTTAGATCCTGCAGTAAGCAAAGGCCCAATTTCACCATGACCCTCAGGGATCTGTTAAATGCCATACTATACACTAAAGCACTACAATTTAATATTTGACTGCTGTGATTGAATTGTCACAGTCTCAAGAATCACTGGGCTAAGATCAGCAGGAGATAATTCACCCTTTGGAACTGAGGAAAGCCTTGAGGCAAAGCTTCAACAATTTAGACACAGTTCCTCTAGAGTAATTAGACTGGAACAATGTTTAAATCATTAATTTATTAATAATTAATGTTTTAGGCCTCACAAGGTCAACAAACTTTCCATCAGCATAACTTCACCTGATAAACTACTAATTGGCTGCATTCCTTTCTGTCTTGATTAGTGCCAGTTTAATCTTCATACTATACTGGTTAGAACTTCTAAAGATTTCTTTATGCAGTCCTACCATACATGTCACATCAGTTACCACAGTTATTTGTGGGGGCATCTGTACAAGACTGGTCAAGTGCACTACTGACATTGCCATCACTAACGTTGCTGAATAAAAGGAAACAGAATCAGAAAACCCTTAGTTGTAAAGAACCCACAAAAATCACTGGGTTCAGCTCCTGGTCCTACACAGGACAGCCCCAGGAATCCCACCATGGGCCTGAGAGCCCTGTCCAAACATTCCTTGAGCTCTGTCAGGCTTGGCGCTGTGATCACTTTCCTGGGAGCCTCTTCAGTGCCCAATTACCCTCTGGGGGAGATACCTTTTTTCTTACATCCAGCCTAAACTTCCCCTGACACAACTTCAGCCATTCCCTTGAGCGCCGCCACTGGTCACCAGAGCAGAGATCAGCCTCTGCCCCTGCACTGGCCGTCATGAGGAAGCTCCAAGACCACAACAATGTCTGACTTCAGTCTCCTCCAGGCTGAACAAGCCAAGCGACCTCAGGTACTCCTCAAATGGCTTCCTCTCCAGACCCTTGAAAATGTTCATCACGACACTATCAGAACACAATTATGCCCACAGAGAAGGGAAAACCCAATTCCTCTTATTTGAGAAAGCACTGAAGAGAGCTCAAGTCCGGCTGTTCCGTGGGCACGGGGTGTGTGCCACCTGCCCGGCCCAGGGATGGCGTTATTGCCCGGCCCAGGGAAGGTGTCCCCGCCAGCACCTGCCGCTGGTCAGACTGGCCGCGCCCTAAAGGAACGACAGCACAGAGCTCCTTGGGCCTCGTGCTCACTCGGGGGCTTTTATCGGGCAAAGGCATTTTCATTCTGTGCGTTCCGACATGAGAAACCCCAGGTCACAGCAAGCCCCGGGGCTCACGCGCGCTCCTCTCGGCTGAGCGCGGCTCCGCCGCCTCACCGCTCTCAGGGCAGGAGGGCGCGCACACGGCGGAAGGCGCGCGCACAGTGCCCTCTCAGCCAGGAGTGACGTCACTAGGCGGAAGAAGTCCCGCGAGCTGCTCACGTCAGGCGGCTTCCGGGAGAGCCAACCGGGGCCTTAAAGGGGCGCAGCGGCTCTGGTTAGTGGCGGCCCCAGGCTCGGTCGTACCCGTGTCTACAGGACCGGTTACACTGCACCGCCCGCACAGGGCCACAAACCGGGCGGGAACAGCTCCGGCCCGCTGAAGGGAAAGGGGTGGGGGCGGGGCCGCAGGCAGCCAGCCAATCAGCAGCCAAGAGCTTCCCAGCCCCCCCCAATCAGAAGTACCGGTTCCCAAAACAATCGTTGCAAGCCAATGGGAAGCCCGCGCTGCTCGCGCTTCGCTCAGGCCGCCCCCGGGCTGTGCCCGCGGCCTCCCGGCAGCAGGGGGCGCGCGGGGGCGGCGGCGCTGCGCGGGCGGCGCGGAGGAGGCGCTGCCGCCGCTCTCGGTGTCTTTATCGCCGTCGCCGCCGTCGCGGCCGTCGCGCCCGTCCCGCCGGCCCCGCCTCCCGCTGCGCTCCCGCGGCCTCACAGCAGGTACGGGCGGGGGGAGGGATAGACACACCGCATCCCGGTGCCCCCGCGGCACCCCCCGCCCGAGGAAGGAGTGCCCCGCGGCACCCCCCGCCCGAGGAAGGAGTGCCCAGACGCGGCCGGCCCTGTTGCCGTTCCACCCCGCTCCCAGCGCGGGGAGCCGGTCCTGCCCGTCCCTTCCCACGCCGCGGGGCCGCCGCTCCCCGCTGAGGTGAAGCCGCGGGGTCGCCGCGCCTCTCCCGCCGGGGGTCGCGTGTCCTCCCGGCCGTGGCCGCTGTCGGTCCCGCCGGAGCCGCTGCCGGGCCGGGCCCCCCGGAGGGCTCTCCCCGGCTGCCGGAGCCGCTCGGCGCGAACAAAGGCGGCGGGCGGGCGCGGCGCGCTGGGGCAGCACAACCCGCGGTTCTCTTGTTGCGCCGTGACTGGAACAAACCCCGCAGAGCGCTGACAGTGGCGGGGCCGGGTCCGTCCTCTGCCCGCGTCCCCCCGGGGGGAGTTTTTGGGGCTTTCCGCGCTAACAGGTGCGCGGTGACCTCTGCCGTTCCTGCGGCTCGGGGACGGTGCCTGTGCGCCGTCGGTGTGCCCGGGCAGCTCCGGCAGGCAGCGCTGGAAGTGTTTTGTTACGGAAAGTCAGAACTGTCTTACAGGAAGTGGGAAAGAAACCCCAAACCAACCCCAAAACCAAAACCAGTAACGATACTCGAATATTGTCCATTGTAGTGACCAAAATCGAGTATCAAAATTTATCTTGGTTTAAATCCTGTTAATAAATCTGGATTTATTGGTAAGATGCTCTGCCTGTGATTAGGTTTTTGGATCTGTTCTTTACTGAAGTATCTGTGAGAACTGTAAACCGAAGTCTTCAAGCTTTACTTCTTAATCTCCTAGGGAAGTGAAATGACTTCACAAAGCATTTTTGTTCTCTCCTGTTTCTAACACGGATTAAAAAAAAAAGTAGCAAAGCCGTGAAAATAGAAAATAAATCTTGAAAACTATCTTATTATTTTGTGGATAGGGAAGAAGTGGGAGGAGATGCAACTAAATACTGTAGGTAAGTAAAGAGTGGGAAATTAGGAGGTCTTAAATTATTGCTATATGTTCTGTTTTCTTTTATTCGTTTTGATTACAGTCAAGTTCACTTTTTAGAAATAAAAGGTGGGACTGTTATGTCTGTGTTAGGTGGTTTTTTGAGCTGACATAATGGAATTCTGTGATTGTGGCCAGAAGTACTAGATTAAGCAGAGAAGTTAACTTCGGACTATTGAAACGTGTGTTGTGTAATGTGTTTCCTGTTTCTCCCCCAGCATCTTGCATGTTTGAAATGTCTCATATAACAGCTCAATGATGTGTAAGCATGAACATAAATGCTTTTACTATCTGAGGAACACATTTGTTTTGTGCAGATTTTGTACTAAGGTTTCTATCTTCCCTTCCTTATTTTGATGCCACTCCAAGTCAGATGAGCAGTTTACAATCTCTGTAAGGCATGGTTTAGTTTGCCCTGTAGTTTATTATCTGTAATTATGCTTTTAATCTGTCAGATGACTGGGATGGGCAATAAAACGGCTCTGACAAGTCTCCTTTCTGGCAAGGCTTATTCTGTGGTGGCATGTGCTCGATGTCCAGCTGGATCCTTGGCTGGGCTGGAGCTGGGGGTATTGGAGATGCTTGTGTGGGTGGCATCTCTTGGGGAAGCAATTTGGGTGTAGCTGCGTGCGTGCCACTTCTCACTTGGCTCTGTTGAGGCAGAGTTCTGCTTTCCTGTGCCCCTGGGGTTGGAATTACACCTATGTAGCTTTTAGATCCAAGTGCCTGAATGTATTCTGCTTGTTGCTGCTGTTAGTGGTGCAGGAGGTAGCAGCAGAGATAGGCTTTTGCTTCTAGTAGGTGAGAGGGATTTATATTGCCTGCCTCAATCATATCTTCACTCCTGCTGTTCTGTTTCAGTCTTGCTCTTCTCTTTGCAGTATTCCCTTTATTCTAGGATATAACTTCTCTCCTTTGGAGCAGTTTTCCTGTATGGAAACAGTGGTGAACTGTTGTTGGTGTTGTTTTATACACAGGCTTCTGGTTTCACAGATTCTGACCAAAGTTTAGACTCATGATGGTGGAGATGATGAGTTCATTTCTGTCAGAATTGAGGGGGAGAAGGCTGATGCTAGGATACAGAAGGGGTCTCTTCACTTGGTGTGATTTTATTCGCCAATTCAGCTGAACCACTGAGGCTGGTAGAGATCTCTCAACTGCAGTAATGACAGGATTTTCATTGTGCTTTGTACTGCATAGAAATTTGAGATTTCTGTCACCCAGTAAATGTGTAAATAGTGAACTTGGTGATACATGGCAGGAGGATATGCTCCTGTAATTCAAAAGAACACATCTATACACTATCCTTGCTCTGTAAATTTTAGTTCTGTGGAGAAAGTGAAGCAAGGATCACTGACTTCCAGTTGTTTTCAGCATTTAGGCCTGAAGGTGCAGAGAATAACTTAATTGAAGTATTTATAATAGCCAGAGCCATAAATATCTACAACAAACAATAACAGAATTATTTGGTCAGCTGAAGGTCATTAATTCCCAGAGGGAGTAGTTCTGGTCCCCAAATGATGTTATGCATTTTCACAGCATTCTCCATTCATCTCTAAAGAAGCAATGTGCAAAACTCTGTGCAAGAGGAGAAAGGATCAGTCCTTCCCAGTTCCCTGTCCTGTGGGACTGAATTTTTGACTGGGGGAACTTGTGTGCATGGCAAAATGTAGATGTTCTGTGGTCCTGCAGTTTAGAAATGAAAAGGCACAATTCTCTATAGTTTTACACCGTGGGACTTTCCTTTTTACAGTAGCCAAGGCCTATATTCTTTCTACAGAAAAACTCAATTTCTGCATTCTCTATGAATTTGTTCACTTGTGTTCCAGAGATTTGCTTTGCAGAGATAGTCTAGCAATTGGGATCAATGCCCTTGTGCCTGAATATGGCACTTGGTATATGCTAGATAATGGGAATGTTCTTTAAAATGTAACTTGAATGCCTTGGAATTGCTAAAATACAGAAAAGAAAAAAACTATCTTGCCATGTGCTGGAAGAAAGGCAAATAACCAGTAAGAGCCATAAGAGAGAAGTGGAGGTGCTTCTGCCTGCCTGCACTGGCACAGACCTATTGTCCTTCGTATCTCCTGCTTGTATGGGTGGACCAGCATCTGTCAGAAAAAGTGTCACTGGCTCCTGGCAGGGTCCTTTCTGTCACTTGGCTTTTGCTTCTGAGAAACAGGATGAGTTAAAAGCCTGTGATGAAGATGAAAAAGGATAAATTGACCTTTAAAATCTCTAGGCAGCTTTTTTTTCTTTACTACATTTAGTACATTGAGCTTGTATAGCTCAATTCTCTCATAGCAGCAGTCATAGAAATACTGCATTTAATGCAACAGTTAGTTCTTCCTGTGATGTTAATTAGTGATACATTAGTCTGCTTTTTTTTCCAGCTCTCATACTATTTTTTTCTTTATTTTACATTGTTTCTCTCAGTGAATTGCACAAAGAATAAAACAAAAGTACAGGCTTTGCTTTTCTTGTATTTTTTCCAGCAACACACAATATTTAGACTGTTTAAATGTATGTATGTACATAAGTTTATTTTTCTTTAAATCCTGTCCCTGCCAATGGGGAAGGGTTGTTGCTATATAGGCAGGGGTTTCATCTTGGAAAGTGGATGGATGACATTAAAAGGCAAGAGATGACTGGCATTTGCCTTGTATATAACTGAGTCTTAACATGTTTCTGGTTGCTTCAGAGGATATGAGGAAAATTTGGGGGGAAGAGATACTGTTAAAGGTGCTATCTGAAATTATTTTAAATCCTCTGTAAAATCATCAAATATTGGGGCAATTTGATTGTCAGAGTATTCTAAGAAAAGATAATCTTTGCCTGAATATCTTGTGGATGCAAATGAGTAGGAAAAAAATAGAAAACTGCTTTGAATATTAAATTTCAGCACTCACATATGTTCACATTTGCTAGCTATTCTTATGTATGCAATGCCAGTTTGTAACATTTCCATTAACTTTATTGTTGTGGAGAAATGGGAGCTGCACGTCCTCAAGTTCAATGTATCATTCTTTAATGTTCTGTTAGAGGTGCTAAATAAATGCAGGTGTCACTGTGTTGGACTTTTCTCGTGTCATTGCAAATTGGGGTGGAATACTGGGATTTCTTAATATTAGTAAAGCTGATTTTAATTTTGCCCAGATTGTGGCGTATGCAAGACTCTTGTGTGGCAAGGTATTACATTGTCAGCTGTTAATTTGCAGGACTAAAATGTGTTTTTCAAAGCTTACTTCTGAGGGAAAACATGTGCTACTATTCCTACTTTCTTTGGTTAGTGTGATAATTTCTTATTCTTACAACACCTTGTTTGAATTCCAGAACCTAATCAATGAGTGAGTAAAATAAAAACTATTCAGATCCCAAAGAAAATGTCTTAAGGCATTTACATATTAATTTCTTTGTGGATACACTGTTATTTATTAAAACCTTTATCATATAGCAAAAGCATAGTATATATTATTAACTTATAGAAGAAAAGGTGATGCATAAAATGATATGAAAAACAGTTAGTTCCTCTCTGGTAAGTAGATTACTGAGGACTATTTATATACCCATGTAAGCAGTAGCTGAGAAATTCCTGTTAGTGAACTGTCAGAGCTGTCCATGATATTTATCTAAAGACTGAGTTTTAGTTTCATGCTTTTTTTTAAGGCTTGCCCTTTCTGAGGTCACAGTGGGAAGTGAAGTGAAATGGGGACCTTGGAGTGCTTCCAAGAATTTATTTAGTGACCTTAAGAAAATTACTCATTTTTATGCTCATTTTAGGAATGTATTACAATAGGAATAACTTGTAATGGCTTGAAGTAGTCTGGACTTCATACATTCCTTTAAGGGGCTTTGGAAAGATTTGTAAACATTATTGGAGCTGGAGATTCTTCAATCTGTTTCCTTATTCTAAATCATTCAGAGAAAGTAGGGTATCTTCTGCAGTGTTTCTGTCCTCAGCTGGGATTTTCTGGAGTTTGCTAGGGGTTAGTTTGTTTCTCATTTTACTTTGTTTTCATTCTTCTGCCACTGATGTGAAATGGCAACCTGGCACGAAATACTGGCTTTTTTTAACTTAGTTTCAAGACTAACAGAATTGTACTGCATGTAGTTCAGTTTTTTTTAACTATAAATTCCTACAAAAAGTAATTTTTTTCACAAATCATACACAGTTCCTCTAGCTAAAAGCCTTTTTCTGAACTTGACTATTTTCAGAATAAAACTTTGTTCTACTGGTCATTTTTTGGAAAAATGAGTTGTATTCTTCAGTCACAATTGGGCATAACCAAGTACGATTGTGACAGCCTTCAAATAGCCTTATATTGAAGGTTATGCAGATCATTTTAGCTTGTTTAACTTGAGCATTTGTAAATCTAGTCAATTAAAGACACAAACTGAAAAAAAAAAATCAGTGATTGAAACAAATTAAATTGAATGTCAAGCTGATGATGTGGAATAAATTGAATTGAAATGTCAAGCTGATGATGTGGAATTACCTTGAAGTAGTTCAGTTTTTCAAGTGAAGTAGGTAGTATTTGCTACTGGTAAAGTGTCCAAGGTTTTCCCTTGGCTGACTGGTAGATATTAATAAAGCAGTAGTGTTTGCTTCTAATTTCACCCTAGTGCTTGGGGGATGATGAGATGCTGTACAACTAGACTTCATGGTAGCTTTCTCATCAATTTGGTTTTTACTAATAAATATACCAAGATCTTGAGTTTATTTCCATTTCAACAAGCAAATAAAAAAAGTGTAAAGCTCTTACAAGGGGGCAGTGTGGAACTGCAGCTCAGTTTAGCAGTAATCCCTGAAAAGATGGGCTTGTAGCTTGGTGCAGTTACACTGACAGGACTCTGCATCCTCTGGAGGAAGTGAATGGAAACCAAAGATAAATTAGAAGCTGGAAGAAAGGTTCTCAGCAGAAATATTGAATATTGTGTAACTGGGCACTGATGGGGGGGATGTTAGTTGTGACCTGGGGCTTCTCTCTCTGTTGCTCTGGGTGCTTCAGCTGTGTCAGGAGTTTGTGCAGTGCTTTCTGAAGCTTGGTGCAGAATCAGTTTTGTACAATGGACATAGTGTTGATGTGAGAGTGGATCCTTCTGGGCCAGATACACACTGAAGCACATTATAACAGCCATTTATCTCTCTTCCTTTTTGAGGAGTGGCAGATCCAAAAAGTGGATGTTCAGGATAACATGTCCAATGTCTCGGAAGAGAGGAGCACTAGACAACAGGACATCAAGAAAGGACTCCAGTTTATAGAGTATGATTTTGTGGTTTTTATTCTTGTATTTTCATTTACATGTTTATATATATATTTCTATGAGATGGATGGCTCTGGGAAAGACCTTTTGTGTGTTTTCTCAGAATATTTGCTAGCACTAACATGTTAAACAGGGAGCAGCTTTAAAGAAAAGACAGCACTTCTCTTTGTTCCCAAACAGAGCAAATGAAAGGTGAGAGGTTATTCCTTTCCTGCCTTTGAGGAAAAAAATAGCATTTAATCTTTTTTCGTGGGTAGAAAATGTTGGTAGCCTGATAATCCACCTTAAGAATAACTACATCTAAAACTAGGTTGCTACTGAAAGGGATGGGTTTGCTCTCCACTGCCTAAATGTTTCAATTTTCTGGAGCTAAAATTTAAGCTATTGAGAAATCATCCGAGTATTTAATTTTCATTTGGGTCAGTGCCAACCTATTTTGAAGATCCTGGCTATCTTAAAATAATTTTGAAAATTCATACTTGTTCACTGCTCATATATGGCATTCTTAGAAAACAAAAACAAAATCAACCAATCAACAAAAAACCCAACAAACTTCCCCCCGCCAAACTCCTGACCATTTAAAAACTGTTTAAAAACAGAATCTCAGTTAACCTCTATGCAGAAGGAAAAGATTTAAGGATTTCTGCTTTTCTTCCTGGAAATGTAGAATAAAGTAAAGGCCTTGTTTCTGTCCTAGAGAAAATCTCTATTGCATGTCATACAGAAGGACTTGACTCTTAAAATGCCTTTTGTGTCATTGGTATGACTTAATTAAAATTGATGTGGGTTTTTGATAGATAATTTGTCATTTTATAGTACTAGAAGATTGCAGTTCTCCTTATCTATAACATGGCTCTGCAGAGGAGAGGAGATGAAGGATTGCTCTTAAACAAAGAACAGTGATGTCTAAAATTCTCAAAGCATTCAAAACCTTAATGCACTTTGAACAGCAGAGTTCAGATTGACCATGTAACTTCAAAGGAAACTAAGCCATTAGTAATAAGAAAGCTCAGTTTTTTAATCGAAACTCATCTACAGCACTTTTCCTTGTTCAGTGCAGGCTATGGGCAATATTCAGAGATTTGCCTATTGCAGGCTTCTTTACTAAGAACCAGCATTCCTCAGTGTGATTGTTTTTTAAGCAATATGTATAATAAGTGAAGATTGTAATGTTTTTTTCTAGATCCACTTTGCCCTATCCAGGGACGCAAGAACAATATGAGGTAATGAAATCACTTTCTAATTTCCAGACCAGTTTTTAAATTGACCTGTGTTGGTATAGTTAATCTTGGTTTTAGTCACCATTTAGATGATAATATAATATGAATGGTAATTTTAAAAGTCTCAAAATTGAAACTGGACAACTACTGACATTATGATACAGGTATTCAGTTATTTGGGTGTCCTGAATTTATTCATACAGCAGTTGAGATGAAGTATTTCTCTGCTGGTATTGTGGATGAATTTGGGGCATTAATTGAGTAAAACAATGTGCTATTCTGAGTAAAGCTCAGAGTAGCAGAACAAAAGTAAAATAAAAGGACTTCAGTCACAGAAACCTCAGAACATATTTTATTTCTGTATGTGTTATGATTTTGCATAATTTTGGCTTGTATTTTCAGACTTGTCTTTTTAGTTCTTTATCCGGTGGGAGATGATTTCATTGGATTTGAGAACATATTAGATAAAAATGCTGCCATTCACATTTTGATGAAAAACCCCTTTTTGCAAAGCAGCTTTTTGTTCTCCTCCTTTGTCAGTTGCTATGGCTGCTGCTTGCTGAAAGAATATGTAAAATATATATACATCTTTGAGATTGTCTTGGCAAAATGTCAGAAGAAAAACACTAATGTAGACAAAAGTTTTGCATTTCACTCCGATTTCATGAAGTTGCAAGTACAAATTTTCTATTTAAAATTTTCCTTGGGAGTATGGAAGATAAACAAGAACTGCTGTTGATGAGTTCTTCTTTTCTTTGTTGCAGTTATTTATACGAGATCTTGTTAGAAATCTTTTTCATGAAGGAAATGATGTGTATCGAGAAGGTGATTGGAGAGGATCACTGAGTCATTATACAGAAGCTATAAACATAGCTGATTATGCTAATTCAGAAGAAGTCCATGTTTCTGATGATGTTTTAGAGAAGCTGCATGTGAACAGGATCGCCTGTTATTCAAATATGGTAAGCTTCTGTTTAAACTAGGTTTTCTCCAGAACAGGATGCAAACGGGGTATGAAGACATAGAGTCTAGTGAGTGAAAAGCTTTTGATGGCAGTTTGAAGATTGACATGTTTCAAATAATTTCTTTGGCATGTTCTTGAAAAGCTTTTTATATGTATAATTGAGGTATTTTAGTTACTAGTACTAGAATTAAGATAAAAGAGTCATGCTGGGCTTGGAATTGGATGGAATCGAATTTTTGTCCATTTACACTGCTGACTGCACTGAGTTGGCTGCTTTTGCTTTCTCTGTGGAACAAGATGGCTATTGTGAAAGAGCTACATTTCTTTGTGACTGTTCCTGGATTTTACGTAATGATGGCACTGCTTGTTTTTAGTTGCCTAATTTGGTGACTTAGCAAAACTTAAAAATGCACTGTGTAGTGGCCTTGGTGAGTGCTGATAGTGTTTCAGTACCTTCATCCAATGCAGTTCAGATTCACTATTTCCATGATAATAATTCTGATTAGTGGCTTTTGTTCTCTTTTCTCCTCCTAGGGTTTGCATGAAAAAGTTCTAGAGGACTGTGAGATAGCATTAAGATTGAATGAAAACAATTTCAGAGCTCTCTATCGCAAAGCCAAAGCTTTGAATGAACTGGGAAGCTATAAAAAGGCTTATGATGCTGTAGCAAAATGTTCTCTTGCTGTGCCACAGGTGGGTAAACTGTATACTGGTGATTATTTATAAAGTTTTGAAACATATACTTATTTCAAGACCAAGGTTGTTTCTTCTGGTTTGGGGTTTTTTAATGCACTAAAATATTTTTTATTCCTCTAAGCATTATGTTTTTCTTGTGGAAGTACAGACTGGGGACAGAGATTACAGTGCCCAAGCTCAGTTTGTTGTGTTAACTTTCAGCAGAAGAAATGCAGCAGGGGTCAAGTGCCATGAATGTTTGCAATAAGCACTGAATTAATTGTTAAAAATTCCCTATGATGTGAAGAGAACCCCACCATAATTATAACATACATTTATTCTTTTGATAACTGCATTTTAGCTTTCCAAGTGTTCAGTAAGATTGCTACCAGTGCACTGTTCTCTCTGTGAATCACTTGCTGTGCACCCTGAATCTTGGGCTCTGGATGTATTAGCAGGCACTGGGTGGTGTAGGAGATGATCTGTAGACTGAAATGCTGGTCCTGAGGATCTGCATTCTGCGATTGTTTGTGTAGTTGCGTTGTGGTTTTTTATTTGTTTGGGTTTTTTAGGAGCTAGAGTGCATCAATTGCATTCCTGCAGGGTTTTAGTTATATGCAAACCCAGTTTGGTTCTCTGGGACCCTTCATAATGCAAACTAGAATGCTGTGAGTGAGGATGGTTAAGAGATTTCACTTCAGAAATGCATTTCTGATTTGAACTTTCATGCTTATGGAATCTTTACATGCTTTGCTCAAAATAGACTGATCACAGGATAAAATACTGACTTGCTGCATATTCACCTTGCTGCATCAAAACTACGGTGAGACACTAGACAAAGTGTTGGGGATAGGTTTGCCTCTTGATAGAGAGGAGGTTTCAGTTGTGTTTCCAAAGACATAAACAGTTCATCTGAATGTGTAACTTTGGACTTTGGATCCTCACTCTGAGGATCTGAATGTTTTTGCTTAAGGTTAATAGGCCTTTATGTAAGTTTTATAAATAGCTTTTTCTAGCTGTAGGACATGATCTGAATACTAAATCTTAAAATATTTTCAATAGGTAGTTATAACTGTAGGACAGAGGGAAATACAATAACATTTTTAATTCTAATAGTATGATGCAGTGCCTCCCAAAATACAGAGTGCTCATTAAATATTCATCAGTGTCATGTACTAGCTCATATGCTAATCAGGAATATGGTTCTCAATTTGTGTAAAAGCAAAATGACAAAATCAACCCTCATCCCCTTAAAGAACAAATGCCCTCCTGAAATAAACAAACAAAAAATGTCCACCCACCAAAAAAACCCCAAAAAACAAAACAAAAAACAAAACCGAAAAACCCCAACAAAACACTTTGAATTTCTCTAGCTTTGGAAAGCCGTTCTATTATTTTAAATCCAGATGAGAAGGAGGATACTGTCCATTTTCTGTCCATTTTCTGTCAACATAGTTTTTGCTTGAGGGTAGCTGTATTTTCAGATACAGGTTTCAGATCTGTGTTTGTGAAAGGATAGAGCTACATTTTCAGACATGCTGCACGTAGGGATCTTGCAGAATACAGACTGAGATATAAACAGATATCTTTGCTTGATGACAGTACATGTAAATGATGAAATTTTATTTATGTCTTTTAGGATGAAAGTGTGATTAAGCTTACTCAAGAACTAGCTCAAAAACTAGGGTTAAAAATAAGGAAAGCATATGTTAGAGCAAAGGTAAGATTTTATTTTAACATTTTATGTTAAGGTTTTCCTCTTTTGATATCAAATTTGTATTTAATGAAAGTATCTTTTCTTTGTAGCCACCATCATCAAATTCGGTTTCTAGTGATGTATCAACTCAGGTAAGGTTTTAAATGTTCCAAGTGCAAGCTGCCTGTAAACTACAGGGAATAATTGTTTCATAATTTCATGATGATAAAGGGACAGTGGTGCAATTGACATTTTATATTAGAGGCTGATATTTGGGACTCTAGGATTCTGTTATGTTCAGTTTTGCTGGACACATATGGCAGACTAGGACATAAGATTATTATTCCAGTTATCTTTGTTGAATAAAAGTTAGCTAAAAGATGAAATCCAGTGCAATGCAAATATGTATTTTTCATGTCCTGAGGCAAGAGTGAAGTTAATGGATTTATTTTTTATTTCATTTAGTTGACAATTTTCAAAATGAAGGGTGCTGGGATAAAATCTCTTTCACTTTATATGCATTTATCCAAATTTGATCTTCATTAGCAGCTGAACTTGTATTTATCTTGCTCTTTGTAATGTGTCTAAATAGCAGTAGTGAAGAGGAGTTCATCTTTATCTTACAAAGTTCTTTCACAGGAATATAGACAATTTAGCTGTAAAGGGATGACGAAATGAAGGGACAGTTCATTTAAGATACCATTCAGACTCTTTCATTCCCTAAAGTGTCACTCTTGCTTTGGTTGGTTGGTTGCACATTTTTAGTGATACCATGAGTGGAATTCAGTCTGCAAATGGATGCTTTATCAAAAAAAAAATTTTTTGATCTTTGCATTACATTAGACTTTGTAAATTTGAGATTTTATAAAACCTAAGTTTGAGAGGGCTTCCATTCTTTCTCTGTAAATATGTATTTGAAAAATTTTAATGGCTCTTGTGGCTGAGAGGTATTTTTTTCTCATTTACAGAATTCTTCTGTAGAAGATATTGAGTTAGGTGAGTCTTGTGTTACATTACTAATGCTAGGGAGCTTAGATATGCCATACATATCTCATTGTATTAGGAAAATTTGGATGAAAATTCATCTGGTCATTTGAAAGAACTGGGGTAAAGTCTGATTTGTTTATCTCTAAACTGCATATTTCAGTGGCTGAGCAGATTTCACTTTGGCCTCCTCAACCTGATGTGGTTGTAACTGCTCCTGTAGTGATTGTCTCCATACTGTCTTCTTCAGCTTGAAAAAATAGGGAGGGGAGAATATGCCAAAGATTTAATAAAGTGTCACATCTGTAACTTTTTCTTTCTGTTTTAGCTTGAGTAATAAGTAAAATTGAGATGAAGATACACATAATTTGGAAGCTGATGGAAGCTGAAAACATTTAATGTGGTTTTGCTTAAACATTCTTCACATTTCTTAACTCACTCACCCTCCACATTGTCAGGGTAAAAGTAATGCAAGAACTTCGTACATCTTTGAACAAAGGTTCCAGTCATTCCCATCTTACCTATTTCAGATTTATCTGACCAGAAACAAGAGATGGTTTCTGCTTCTTCATCAAACTTTGTTTCTGAAGTGTCTAAAGTGTCACCAGTACCTGTACCACCTTTACCTACTGTTATGCCTCTTCAGATGGAAAAGGTTCCTTTGCCTTCTACAGTGTTGGCAAATGGAGGGAATGTTTCTTTCTCTATGCCAGAAGCATGTTTAGATTGTGGAGATGGAGATATAATTATAGGAGAAGAACTTGATGAGTTACTTGATTCTGTGCCTGATCCAGATGAAAGTGTAATGGTAAGACTTTTTTGTCTGTTTTCTTTCTTGAAAGATTCTCTTTATGAATGGGGTCTCATATTTTTATCAGGTGGGCTAGTGGTGATGTTTGTTACCTTTCCTGGTTACATTGAGCTGTCTTTGGGCATGGTCAGGTTGGTTTTTTTTCAGGGTCAGATGCTTGTAAATGTGGCTGTAAAGATAGCCAGAGTACTTCAGAAATGCTACTTAGAGAAAGTACTGTGAAAATTGAATTTGGACATTTGAAATCTGGGCTAGTGTGGTTTTTTGGGAGATTTTTTGTGCAAATTAAGCCTTGTAGAAGGCTTAATGAACACATGAACAGTGTATTGGAATGCTCACCCTCTAGGTGTAGAAACTATAGTTAAACATAGGCAAAAAGCTTTGCAGCAGAGTAGTACTTAAGCTGTGGCCTTCTAGGATGGTCACTGATGTCTCTGCAATCAGAACTTTGTCCAGATCGACCACCTGGCTGAACAGAAATAGACCACTGTGAGTCTGACTTTCTGTATTTTTAGAAGAGATATTAGAGAAATGCAGTTCTATGAAGTGTTGTTCCTGCTTACACCATTATATCAGACCTAGAGCAGACTGTGAAGCCTTCAGAATTTCAGTTTTTAGTCAAAATGAGAGTTCTGATTGATGAGCAGAGATGTCTGAACCTATTACCAAGGTTACTGACTCCCTGCTCTGGCCCTGCTGGTCATTTGGAGTATTTATTTTGTATTGCATTTGGATTGCAGTGTTAAATGAGGCTGTGGCACATTCAGTTCTGCAGTTGTGATTTTAAGTCCTCACTCAATTCTGAATTATAGCTGCAAATATTTAAATCAAAAATGCTTGAGTTTCTGATTTTCTGTTTTATGCACTTCATGTTTTAGAAGATGTGTCAGAAATAGAGAAAGTAATTCTTTTTAAGAGATCCTAGGATGTATGCCATAGTGAAAGCCAGAGGAAATACAGTCTTCCAAGAGAGACTGCAGTCTCATGGAATGTAGAATTGAGTGAGCTGTACTGAGTGAGTTGCAGACTGATAACTGGGGGAACGTGGAGTTTCCCACTGGGCAGACTGTGCAGACCTACTCACTCAACATCCAGACAAGGAGGAAGCTCCTTGGGATGGCAGGAAGGGAGGGGAAATTCCCCCACTTGGTGTGTTCTTAACAGAAATGTACAGAAGGATGTGTTACTTTCCATGGGAGGCAGGAATGTGACCTGGCCTTTGCAGAACATGTTATCATTTGATTGGATCTGAGGACTTACCTCAAAGCCAGCCCATACCTCTTTGCTGTACCACAGTTTGAATTTCATTCTCTTCTTTTAGAAACAAATCCTGTTGGTACCTGACTCTTCCTACTCTTCCCTGCTGTCTATATTTTTAACATAATTTGGAAATTCAACCACAATGAAATGGATAAAAAAATCCAGATCTCTTACTAACTTAGTAAGTGTCTGGTAACTGAACCTTTAAATGTTTGATCAGGGGATAATGCCTTGCAGCTGGGGCATTGTTTAGGGCTTGGTTACTGCAGCTCTGTGCAGGACTGTGGTGTACCTGTCATTGATGTTTTTCAGTATGTTTACAAAAACTTTGCAGAAACTTGGCTAAAAGAAATACTTTGGCAGTTTATGCTCTTGAGGCCTTTCTTGCTTGAACACTCTTTTTTAATTTATTTTTTTTCCAGCAAACTACAGGAGCCAGAGGACCCATTCCTGCGGGGGGTGTGGCTCCTAGTGTACCTTTCTCTGCCTCTTTGTTGGGGACGCTGCCAGTTACTGCAGGATTTGTTCCTTCAGCTTCTCTTTCAGAAATCTTTTCACAGCCTTTGGCTTCGTCGCTGGAAAACTTCTGTTCACCATTAAGCACTTTTTCAATCAGTGACCCAAAAAGAGGTAAGAAATGAGTCTTAATATGTAAGCTTTTATGATTATGAGAGTTGTGCATCAGCCAAGTGGTTTTCTTTTTTAACAAATTCGTTTTCACAGCTATTAGTTATATTTAACACATAACATTTGAGCTGTGCTAATAGTTTTTGAGTGTTGGTTGTATATAAGAATTCAAAAATAAAGCATTTGTTTCCTTGGGGTCTGCATAAGCATGCTCCAAGCTCCCTCTGTGTAGTTTTTCTGTATCCATTATGTAAATTTATTTGTTTCAGGTGAATAAGTTTAAAGAAGAAATACTCTTCCCTCAAACTTGGTTTTTTTAAACAATCTTGCTCTTACAGCTTAAACCATTTGTCATGATTTGGCAATAAACAAGAATTCTAAAATGGTAATGTAATTGTGTACTCTGAAAAGGTACCAGTATTACATGCTTGGATTCAAACTGCACAGACTGTAATTATGTAGTGAAATCAGGTATGTGAAATAACAAGATAGAAGTAACAAACTAGAAAAGATAAAATAGAGTTTTATCTTTAATTATCAGTGTTACAGGACTATGCTGTCTTTGGAACACAGCCAGATTTACGAAATGAAATAAAAAGTTGAAGAATCCTGTTATCCCTCTTTCATCTCCTCATTTTTTCATAGTCAGATATTGTTTATCTTGCTGCCCTTTTTGTACTGAACAAGTATTTTCATGTTGTTTCAGTATCTGCCTGTGAATCTGCCTTCAGTATCTGCCAGTACTGCTGGTGGTAACCAGGTGTATATTTTGAAGATGATTGCTTAATAACTTTTCAGCCCAGATGTTTACAAGGGGCTTTTACATAATTAAAAAAAAACTTATTGTAGCAAACAAAATAAAGGTTGGTGTTTGTTTAAAAACCCAAACCCTCTGATATTTCTCAGGATGATAAATTATTTTTTGCATGGGATGTTCTCGGGAACTTATTTAATTAAAATATCTTTTTATTCCTTTAGACATCTCAAGTTCAGCTTCTAGAGATGGAACACCAACACTTAACAGCAATAATTCCCCATTGTTTGTACGTATTTTTCATGTTTTTGCTCACACCAGTTCAGATGTTATGTGAACATAACACATATGTGAACACCTTGGAGGCTTCACACAGATCTGCATTTTTACAGCTGAAGTTTCTATTTTTAGAAAAACAGCACTTCTACAATTAAAAGTGGGTTCTGGCTGTGGGAACTTACAGCAATGGTAACAAAAGAAAAAATGTACAGAGGTTGTTTTATGTATGCAGATTTTGACTGATGTCACAACCATTATTCTAATTTGAGGAACCTGCTATAAAATACTGTTGAATTGTAAAATAACTAATATAAAATCCCTTATGATTTGAGTACCAAACACTAGGCATCCTGAAGAACTGTCCTAATACAGGAGCAGAGCAGATGCCACTCTGTGTCTGAGGATCAGTCTGCTGTCTGTGTTGCAGTTGTGCTGTGCATTTTCACACTGCTGGCGCTGATTGCATGGGGAAGGATGGCATGAAGGATTGCACCCTCAGGAGCCAGGAGGGAGTAATAATGAGCCTCACAGAGGTTGCTGTTCTGCCTGTACCTGTGTGGCTCTTGTTTTATGCTTAATTTGTGCTGTATATGTGGCCTTTGTAAAATCTCCATGTCCCTTCTCAGACATGCATTTGAAGTTCATACTATGGCTATGAAGAAAAATTTCAGTAGGTTAAATTTTAATTGTAGGTAAATACATTCTATGTATCAAGTAAAATATGCTTTCTTTCAACAGATCAATGGTCCTAGTAGTTTGTTTGGGTCCGAAAATTACATGGGAATTGCAGGCCAAACTAGAAATGACTTTTCCAATGTTTTTAGCAGTACAACTGCTAATATACCTGTATCTCCGGCACTGGCGGGAAGGAACCCACTGGAAGGCACGCATGAGCTAAGACAGGCCTGCCAGTTATGTTTTGTCAAAAAAGGTAAGGAGCTATTGGACTTGATGGAGTTGATTTTTTTTTTTCTTTTAATTTAAAAGTATAGATTTAAAATGTTCATGTTCCTAATTTAACACTGTTGGCTTCTAAACCGTGTTAATCCTGACTTGTTCTTTGCAGATGGAGCACGATCTTATGATTGGTGACATAATTCAACCACTGTTTTATCTTCTTTCCTCTTGTCTCTATTTCTTGTCCTAATAGATTTCTTGATTTCTAAACCCAGCACAAATGACCCCACACTTTCCCTGTGTGCAAGGTCATTCACATTCTGTATCCGCTTTCCTCCCAAACCCCAGGGTACTGTGAAGAGTGACACCTTTGCTCAAGACTAAATAAAACTTGCAATACTCTCTCTGATTGGCCATGGGGAATTGAACTGCAGTTCAAAGTACCTGGTAACCTTCACATCCCATCTGTTTTATTGTTCTTTCAAACTAATTCTAAATCATAATCATGAGGCTTCCAAACCTTAGTAATAATTAACTCCACTGTATTGACTTAAAGAAGCTTAACCAGTACTGGTCATTAATATAACTAATCTTTTAGGCCTGAGCTGTTGCTGTTAAACAGAGCCATTTTTTAAAGGCAAGAGCTTCTATTAAAACTAATCTTAAAAATAAGCATTGTGTTTGAAGTTACAGATATCATTGATATCGATATACTAATAAAGAATTGTATTGAGACCTTTAGGGGATGACTATTGTACCCTTAAGAACTTCCATACTAGTTTAAAATTATTTTTACTAGAAAAATCCACAAAGTGATGTTGGAAAAACCATAGAACATATTCTGCTAAAGCTGGAGCTGTATCATATTGGTGAGAGTACTTAGCATGTTCTAGCTTCACTTTTTGTGTCAATGCATCTGCTTCCTCTGTTTCTTTCCATCTCTATCAAAGCCTTTAAGTGTCTCCTGCTTTTACTGCCTTTTGAAATTATACTGTTCCATCATCTTCTTGTCCAGAGAAAACTGGGTCATGCTCTTGTTTTTCAGTCTCATGAATAGCAAAATTCACTGAGCCTTGCTCATCTTCAGATCCTCTTCCTGATGTCTTCATTTAGTACCATCCTAAAGAGAGAGTTTGAAGCTAGGTGTATTTTTGTTTCCAAAATCACAAAGTTCTGGGATTGGCATTTATCTTTTTGGCATGCGTGAACTTCCTACTGAGTGTGCTTTGTCTCTGAACATAGTACTTCTCCTAATAAAATAAATGTTGAAGGTTGAGAGCCATTTACTCATCACTGGAATTCACCTGCATTGACTTACTATACATTAGCAATTTAAGTTTTAAACTAGTGTTATTGGAATGCATACTTTGAAAAAACACAGCATTTGCTGACCCCAAGAAACCTTAAGGTTGTAACACAGCATCCCTCCCCAAATATAAAATAACTTGTGGGTTTTTTCTTGCTGAGACTGCCTTTTGTAAGTATTTGGGGTTTTTTTCTATTTTGCTCAACATGGTGATTAATGACTTTTGGTTCTTCAGAGCTGCTGGTGCAAGTAGGAATTCTGTACAATGTGTTTGTGTACTTTGCTTTTGGGCTTCTGTGCCAGCGTGTGTATGGACATGTTCATGTTTGATGCAATTTATGCCAATACAAGCAATTTTCTGTGATTGTTTCAGGTCCTAAATTATTGGATTACGCTTACCATCCCAATTTAGAACATAAATGTAAGAAGGATATTTTAATTGGCAGAATAAAAAACTCTGAAGATAAATCGTGGAAAAAAATACGTCCAAGACCAACAAAGACACAATATGTGGGACCATATCATATATGTAAAGGTAGGTGTTACAGAGGGTAACCTGGTAATGCCTATGCTACAATTTAGCTTTTCCATAGTGAAGTATAGAAGGAATTTTTAATTTATCCTTATGGGAGGTGGAAAAGGAAGTTCTGGGTTGTTTATAATTTCAAAGGCTGTAAGGAGAGCCGTATCTTGACCACTAATAGATTATTGAGAGAACAGGCAGTGTGCTTCTGTACTGTTCTCCATCAGGAATAATTTTGCTTTTGAGTGTTGGATGATTACTGTTAAACACAGCAAAAAAGAAGCATTTTTGTTAGACTTTCGCAATGTGAATCTCTAATTAGGATGTAAGCAAGATGACTTGTGGGTTAATGAGCAGCTTTATTTGAGCAGAGGATATTCTGGGTTCTCAGCACCGTTGCCCTAGATTAGTGCAGGATAGTTGATAGAGGTGTACATTAGCTTTTTTGAGGAGTTTTACATTTTTACCAAATCATTCAGCATAGTGTTTTGCTTCTGTTAGATTTAAATGACAAATTTACAATAGATCTCTGTAAGTTCTTTATTAAAAGTATTTGAAACTATTATAGTGGAAATTTTAAGATGAATTCCCAAAAAAAGTTGTGTAAAAGCAATGCCCTGTTTGATGCTGTCCTTTGAGATGTGGCTGCTGAGGAGGAATGCAGGTACCCAGGCCACTGCACATTTGCCTACTGCCAAGAGGAGATTGATGTGTGGACGCTGGAGCGCAAGGGAGCCTTCAGCAGAGAAGCTCTTTTTGGAGGGCCTGGGAAGATCAACTTGACTGTGTCCCAACTTCTTCAAGAATACCACGGATTATTTATGTTTCTTTGTGAGGTGCTGCTTCATTTCTCGTAACACAATAAAAACGGTAATAGATAATATTAAAATATGTGGAAAGAAATGCTTTGGTTCGTGCATGACTATTTTGTAACTTTTGAAACAGATTTCAGTAATTATCTGGCTGCCTTTAGATTAGAGACTAAATGAAGTATCTGTTAAAATCTTTAGGGTAAGATATATTTTTAATTGTCTAAAATATATACTGTAAAATTACCTGTTTTTCTATTCCAGAAATGTTTTGATCACAAGCCCAGAATAATAAGCAAAAGGAACAAGGATAACTCATCTTCTTGTTCTCACCCTGCTATGCATGACTTTGAAGATAACAAGTATGTTTGAAATACCGTGTCTATAAATTGTAATTTAAAAGCAAGGGCAGTTTTCAATACTGACTTCGATTTCTTACCTGTTGGTCAGCTTCTCTTCCCTGCTAACTGTTATGCTTTGGCAGTATAGGCAAGACAGGCTTAAAGAGCAAGGTTTGACAAATGTAACCATGTTAAAGTGAGCTATTTCTTTATCAATTATTCAAAATTAGTGGTGTTTGCCCTCATCTTTGAATCTTACGGGATTTGGTTCAGGTTGTTTATAGCTTATTTACCGGTGAGCTGTATTGCTGTAAATAGATGTGTAATGTTAAATTAAAACAGGAATTCTAAAGTTGCTCTTTCTTTGATATGTTTTGGTTATTTTGCTGTAGTTTTAACTCAGGCTTACCTTAATTCCAGTGTACAAGATAGTCCTAAGGACCATAGTCCTTATTAACTCAGTTGATAAAAAATAGTATGAGTGTCTTTAATTATTCTTGGGAAGTTTAGAAAGGTTTTATTGTTGTAATAGTATAAAATAAGTTTTGGAGAATTAAGAGACTTTTGTCTTTCTATGATGTAAAAGTAAGTGGGAGCATTGGAATTGCTTTGTTTCTATTGCTGTTCCCTGTATTGAGGAAGCACTGCTGCTACAAGAGCTAGGCTGTTACTGTTCTGCATCACCTCTTCCTTAAATGGTGCTCTATAAATACTCCTTTATAGTATGTGGGTTAGTAATTGGATCAGGATATGTACTTGAAAGTGGGCATGATCTGCTTTTCTTCTTGGAAACCAGTGATCCAGCTGGATTGAATTCAGTAATGCTTTGCAGAAGAGGGACTCTGGGTTCCCAAGAGTACTGTTTGGTGCTGTTTAGTGTGTTTATTCAGCTTCGAAACAATGCTTAGATGTGACCTCCTTCTGGGAACTTTCCTGACTTTTGGATTTCAAGTAAATGTGTATGAAGGATATTTGAACAAGCTGTGGTGCAGGATGGTTATTTTAAAGACTATCTAAAGCTGACTGTTTTCAAAACAGGTGCCTTGTCCACATTTTGCGGGAGACTATGGTGAAGTATTCCAAAATCCGCCCGTTCCAAGTTCGGTGTCAGCTGGACCTGTGCAGACATGAGGTGCACTATGGCTGCTTACGAGAGGATAAATGCTTTTATGCTCACAGTCTGGTAGAGCTTAAGGTCTGGATAATGCAAAAGGAATCAGGTGTGTTTAGTAAAATGCTCATTTTACTCTTCATTGTATTGCCACTCCTTCCTTCTCTTGACTCTCTCTGAAGTTAGCAGCTTGGGATCAGTGCAGGAAGCAAGGAGGAGCTACCTGGTGCCTCTCAGCTTGCATTTTGGAGAGGGACATACAGTGTAGGTTTTATAATTACATTGGCATTAGAGCTCTAGTACATTACATTTAAATACTGAAAGATGCACCTTAATGTATGTGAACAGTCTGTTACTTAAAAACCTTGTATGCTCTCCATGGAATGATGCAGGCAACATTTCTGGTTTGGATGCCCTCACAATGTTCTTAAATGTGTGTGCATTTGTGTGTGTTTGTATGGACATAACATCATATCAGTGATGTAAGTGCAGATCATGTATATCACACGCGTGTCAATACTTACACAATACACAAAAAGAAAAATGGACCAAAGCTTTGGGGTTTCAGTAGCATTCCAGTTTAAGCTTGTCTGTAAGGCTGCAACAGTCATAAATACTCAAAGACTGTTTCCCTTCCTTTACAGGTATTTCACATGATGCTATAGTTCAAGAATCAAAGAAGTACTGGCAGAACATGGAAGCTAGTGCACATGGATCACAGGTATTCTCATCTTTCCATTCAACTAATTTTGCAGTGACTGTGGTGATGATACTTTTTTTAATGTGTGTATATAATGTAGCTTATTTTAGAAGTTACTTTTTTAATGATTTCCAAATAATCTCTTTCAGTGTAGGCTTTCTTCATCTTGCTCAGTTGGACTAAAATGCCTGCTCTTTTGCTGTGCAATTCCTATTTTGCTTTGCTTGTTCTGTCCCAGGTTGAACATAAAATGTAAATATAAGTTCAAAGTTAGCTTCTCTAGGGCAATTAATTATCTTTACAATATGCAGCGCTTTTATGTGTTTAGTTTTGTACACATTATCACAACTTCAGGGTACATATACCTAAATCAGAAAAAAGTTCAATAAAAAAATGCATTTGTTTAGAAATGTCTAATTTGAAATGACAAGGTGAGCTATTACAAGGCATGCAGTGTAATATCTGCTTCCCAACATGTATTGAAATCTCTGCCATAGAGGGTAATTAATAATTATGTATGGATATCTTTGCAGATAAAAAAAATACCTTTTATTGTTGTTAATTTTTTTGCTTAAGATTCTTGGGAACCAAATGAAATATGGATCACTTAATTTGAAGATGAAGTTTGTTTGTGGGCAGTGCTGGAGAAATGGTCAAGTTAGTGAGCCAGACAGAAACAAAAAATACTGTAGTGCAAAGGCAAGACACCCGTAAGTAAGATCAAACAGTGAAAATTCTACTGTTTTGTCAGCCATTTCAAACCTCTTTTGGGAAGCTGTTGCTTCTTAGGAAAGAGTCATACAAGGAATTAAAAAAAAAAAAAACTGAAGTAGAACAGAGTTATCTCTTTGTGGTATGCTAATAATTGGTGCTGAGAGAACAGTTTGATGGCTACCAAAGTGTTTGTGTTTTGGTTTTGGAGGGTTTTTTTTGTATTAAGAGTTTTGGTCAAATTTCTATAGAACTTCATTAAATCTTAAATACATGGTGAAAGCTTTAAAAATAAACTGTCTGAGCTTTCCTGGTTCTGCTTTTGTGCAGAAATTGTGGTTTGTTTGGTTTTTTTTAATAGTATTTTCTTTCCTTGAATGCTTGTGGTTTCCAGATGGAGCAAAGATCGCCGTGTGGTGCTGGTAATGTCTAATGAACGTAAGAAGTGGATGACCATTCGTCCTCTGCCTGCAAAGAAACAAGTGCCTCTGCAGTTTGATGTATGTTAACCTCAAACTAATGGTTTGGTTAAGAAAATAGATAATAGTCACTGGAAAACACTAGCAATTGGGCTGGTTTCATCAGTTCTGTAGAAATTCCCATGGGAGTTGGTAGGAAAACGTTCATAGTGTTTCTACAATGTTCAGACTTAGGAAAGCACTGATCTCATGTTACTACCTAAGTCATTACTTGTCAGTGGAAGTAAATATTTCTGAAATTATTTATACTTATCTGGGGTCTGGTAGTGTGGTAGGAGGCAAAAAGCACTCATAGTACTTGCATCCAGCAGTTCTCTTTTTCTAACTATAAATGAAGTTTTTTATAAAATAAACATTTTATTTTTCACATTATATAAATGTTTGACTGGGAGGGGAAACACTATCCAAGACTGAAAAAAAAATTAAGAATTCTACTAGCATCCATTCTGCTTTATATTCTTAAGGATTTCTTTAAATTCATGTTCCAGTTGTGCAATCATATTGCTTCAGGCAAGAAATGTCAGTATGATGGAAACTGCTCATTTGCTCACAGTCCTGAGGAGAGAGAGATGTGGACCTATATGAAGGAGAACAGCAGTAAGTAGAAGAGTAAATCTAACATATTGTAAATCCAGCTGTTCTGCTTTTCATTCTTGTACTTCAGTTACTTTTTAATCTAATTTCTTTCATTATCTCTTGTAGTAAACCTTGCAGGTGCCCTTGTCTTTGAATTTAAATAAACCCAGACCAGGCATTCAAAAATAGTATTAAATAAAAATAGCTGTATTGTGTATTCATTGCTTGATGGGTTTTCTAACAATAAAGTAGTCTGTGTTGTTTTTTTAGCTGTCTTAGAAATACTGATCCTTGCAGCAATATTAGTTGGTGTTTGTATTGCTATGTGCACACACATGGATTCATGGAATTACATATGGGGGAATCTATTTGCAGAACAATCCCCCCAGTGTATTTACTGGGAATTGCCATTCACTTTTTGTGGCTGACTTTACTATCCCATTAGTGTTACTGGGGAGAAAGCATCAAAAATCAGAAGTAATAAAGGACGTAAATGTTAAATCATGGTCTACAAGAAAGCAAACTAAATTTACCAAAAGCTGTAACACACATGAGATTAGTTCTTTGAAATTCAGTGTTGATATGCAGCAGCAGAGTTGCTGTCTGTACTTTGGGTGCCCATTCAGAAACTTGTAATATCTTGCTGTCCCCTGGAGAGGCACAGAGAGCTTTTGGTAAGTAGCCAGAGATGCCTCTTCCCCTGGCTCTTAATCTCTGAACTGTCTAACTGTCAACATTTGTTTCCTTCCCTTTTTCTTCTTAGAATAGGTGGGGACTGAATTATGCTCATAAATTCAGTCATTTATCTAGTGTTCTCAAACTCTTGCCTTAATTGCTAATTACTTATTTTAGCTTCTGCTTTCATTAGTTCAAGACTTGGAGCAGTTGTATGACATATGGCTAAAAACTCAAAAACCAGAAAAAGGAGATGATACAGCTGCTCAGGCAAGCAGAGAAAATGGGAAGCAAATTCATATGCCAACTGACTATGCTGAAGTTACAGTAAGTAATCATGGGTATAATCCAAATCCAAGCATATGGGGGTTTGTTGGGATTTTTTTTTTCCCCCCAGTCAGTAACTTAGGTTGTTTCCCCTCTTTTCTTGGTGCTTCCTTAGACCATAGATGACTATACTAAATGTAACTGACACTGTACATCAGTTTTTCTAAAGCCAGTGGAGATCCTAAACTTTAGGTGATTGTTTAAATAATTCTGTCTGTTTAGGTAAAGAATATCCCACTGGCCAACATAAAGAAAACATTCAAACTGTATTAGGAGAAGTTCTGTCCTTACAGCATTGAATTTGCAATGTTTTGTTTTCAAATTCCTTGTAAAACAGGTGGATTTTCATTGTTGGATGTGTGGGAAGAACTGTAATAGTGAGAAGCAATGGCAGGGTCACATTTCTTCTGAAAAGCATAAGGAGAAGGTTTTCCACACTGAGGATGATCAGAACTGCTGGCAGTATCGCTTTCCAACTGGATATTTTAGCATTTGTGATAGGTATGTCTTTTGTAAGGTGGTAAAAATGCTGAAAAATGACAGGTGATCGTTTAAATAATTAAGGCAGTTACTAGTTCTGAACAAAGTTTCTGGTATTTCTTGATTTGCATACATCTTTCAACAAGGAATTAAGTAATTAACAGTATTTTAACATGATAGAACTCAGGCAGTGAGAAGGTGCCTAATTTTGGAACCAAATTAACTGCCTGTGTGATGTTAATGAATGGTAGCAAGTTCATTGCAGCTGTGTGAAGTGAATATTGTTGGTATTATTACAAGTTTCCTTAGGCATCTGTGTATTAATTATAGCCCAAGAATAGTACCTAGCTGGACAGTGATACTGGAGCTTTATGGCAAGGAGAAATATTGTTAGCATCAAACCAAATTTGTTAAAATTGAGTATTTGTTACTAGAAATTATTTATGAATAGGTAGAAGAGGACTTCCAAGATCTGTTGGTTTTTCCCAGAACTGGTTGTATGTTTTGCTGCTCCCTTTAGTTCTTAAGTGCAGCCTGTTTTACCTGACTTCATTAGATTTTTTTTTTTTTTTTTTTTTTGTAAATCTTTTGTAAATTCCTTCCACTGTTGGAATCGAGCATTCTGGAGTTTAAGGTTCAGTTTGCTGGTGCAGATGTCTTTGTTACTCCATTTTCAGCTGAAGATTTTGAGTGTCTTGAAGATCTTGAGAATCTGCATAGCAGAGAAAGCAAGTTATTTTTCATTTGCAGTCTTAGCATGTCCCTTTACTAAATTTTTAAGTAGCATTCTAAATGTATTTGCTTTGAACATAACAGACCTTGGGTATGCAGCATAAAGTGAATACAAACTGGCATGTTAAGGTGTTCTGAGTATTCTAACCTCAAATTTAGTTAACAGGGGTAATTAATTAGTTGGATTTTTTATACAATACTTTAGCTTAGTGAGTTAAATGATTAGGTATTTATTAACATGATGAGCTTGATGATTTCAAGCATTAAGTGTCTCAGTCTAAGTAGGAACATGAAAAATAGAAAGAAAAGAGCCATCTGTTGTCCTCTTGTAGATATTTGTCAGCTGGGAAGCAAAAATACAATCAAATAAACAGAGTTAGTATAATCTAACTTTTCAAAGTATATACTCTTGCAGGTTTTTTTTTTGTCCTTACTATGCAGTTTATTTAAAAAACATGACCTGAAGAAAATATAGACCCAGTAGTGATCATGGTAATTCTGTGAAAACACTGTTCAAAATCTCTCTTAACAGATATATGGCTGGTACTTGCACTGAAGGAAACAACTGTAAATTTGCCCATGGAAATGCTGAACTCCGTGAGTGGGAAGAACGAAGACAAGTTTTAAGAATGAAACTCAGCAAAGCAAGAAAAGACCACTTGATTGCTCCCAGTGATAATGACTTTGGAAAATATAGTTTTTTGTTTAAAGATTTAAACTAATACTGAGATGACACATACATGTTATCAGCTGGAAGCATAAACCAGAAAATTTGACAATAATCAAAAGCATGTGACAGAAAAGCTGCAGGTTTTCTGCTTTTATTGGCATACATTGTTCCTCCTGAACAGCAAAGTATGGTAGATTTAGGGGGATGGAGCAGACCTGTCTGTGCTCTCATGAAACAGAGTGGTGATTAAAAAAATCTGAAGTATTATGTGCTTACTCACCTCCTGTTGGACAGAAAGTTAGGAAATAGAAGGGGGCAAGAGTGGTTAAAATATCTAGGAAGCCCCCTAGTCTCAGACCTTCAGTTGAAAAACTTTAAGGTATCAAGGTATTGCAAAAGAGAGTGTTAGTGGGCTAAGAAAATGATGGATGAAAATTCTTCAGATCTTTTAATGGAGAGGATTTGTTTAAAACAAAGTTTGCTACTTATCTATATGTAGGTTGCTAAAAATGATTTTCTTATTAAAGATTTTAAACAAAATAACCATTTAACTACAATATACGTTGAATGGGTATTTTTTCTCTATTTGTATGTTTCAATATAATTTACTGAAAAAGGATCTTGAGAGGAAAAAAGTATTAATTTTTGAAAATGAAGTAGTTAAAATTCTGTTTCTTGGTCTTTGCTGTTTAAATGATGATTTTGAAAGATTACACTTGTATGTCAGTGTTGTGTATTATTGTATGGACTAATGTTGCCTGTAATAAAGAGAACTTTACACAAAGCTGTTTTCTGCATGTAGCCTCTCAGGATTGAGATTTTGTAAAAACAGTGATTTGCCAGTTAGCAAAAGCTTGAGCACCTGTAGCTAAACATTCACTGACTTGGTATTTGTGTCGCTAGTGGCTCGTTTGCAGTTTTGTATTGTCATTAGCTCATGGCATCACTGAAGTAACAGAAATGGCCAGTAAGTTGTGATATAGGCAAGCAATTTGGAGCTTCGTGGTGCTGGGACACGTTTTCAGCCTTGGACATGGACATAAACCACTGCCTCAGCTGCACGGTGGATGGTGCTTCCCTCTGCCTTTCCTGCAGAGCACAGGAAATGGAAAACAAGTTGGGAGGCTGAGGTGACTCCTGACTGCTGAGCCTTTGGGCTTTCCAGTCATTGGAGCTTCTGTTGTGTTTTGGCTTCTCTGCAGATCTGCATTCTGCTTTCTTTGTGTTTGCTCATTTCCTTTTTTTTTTTTCCCCAACTTAGTTTCTTTCAGCCATTCATTCAAAATAACTAAAACTAGGTTTCTTCTTTCTTCTCTCCTTCCTCCTCCCTCCCCCAATACTTTTCTCCGTTCCTGTCTGACTTTACATAATTAAAAGAGCTTTAACAATGACCTCAGTAGTTTGAATGTAGTCATAGGGCATACATTGGCTATGTAAAAAGTGTTGAACCAAAGTTCAGTGATAACCCGTACATGACATGGGTGCTGTGTCCCTTTCACTTCACAAAAGCACAACAAACTTGAAACCAACATCTCGTGTGTGCTTCAGCCTTGGCTTGGGGCTCTTGGAAGTGACTGCTCCTCTCGGGCTGGGCTGCAGGACACTGGAGTAGGACACTAGCTTGGTGCTTGAAATGCCACCTGCTGCAGTGCTGATTTTTTTACATTGTTTGTAATAAAGTGAGTGTGAGACAGAGTACTGTGGACACTGTTATTTGTGTGACAAAACCTGATTGTATCGTGTGCCTTTCTGAATTGTTTTCTCAATTTTATGCCTTCATTGTTTAATGTAAGTGCTCTGTAAATCATTGGAAGTAATTCTAGACAAAACTAAACATGACATCCTTGTTCTCTAAGGCCGGTGTGAAATCTTTCCTGCTGCGGGGTGGGGCTGTTGGGGAATAGCTGTCGGAGGGGGCTCGGGGATTACCCACCGGCTGATCTGGGCCAGGGGACTGGTAACGGTGCCGATGCCGAGAGCAGGAGGCCAGCACGACAATCGCCGTCTCGCTCCCCCCGCTGCCGAGCGCAGGAGGCACTCACAGTACGCCCCGTCCCGCTTTCCCCGGTGCCGCGGGCAGGACCTGGAGCGCCGGGCGGGCTGTGCGCCTGCTCGGGCGGGTGGACGTGGCGGCGGCGGGTTGGCGGGCGGAGCAGCCGCCCCGCCCGGCCCGGCGCGCCTCACGGGCGGGCGGTGGGAGACGTGTGCAAGCGGGAGCGGCCTGGGGCCCGCGGCCCTGCCCCCCTCGGCCGGGCCATGTCGGTGTGTGGCGGCCCCGGCGACGCGGCGGCTCCGCGACTGCGGCCCCGCGCTGCCCTGATGGCGCGGCGGCCCGAGCTGCTGTGCGGCGCGGCCATCGTGCTGGGCTGCGCCTTCCTCATCGCCCTCAAAGTCACCTGCAGGTATCGGCGGGGGAGCGGGCGGACCCGGGGCTCGGTTAGGGGGGAGCGGCCGCCGGTCCGCCGCCGTTCCAAGAGGCGATGCTGCTCCGGGGCCTGGGGCAGAGCCTCCGGCGGGGCCTGGAGGGCCAGGATAGCCCAGCGGCGCCGTGTACCCGTTGCGGCCGGGCCGCATCGGGTACGGGCATCCTCGGGCTCCCCCGGACGGATCCTCCTCCCGGGCCCCACCACATGCGGTCCTCAGGGCAACCGCGACCGGTCGCGTGTCGGGGGGACGCGGTGTCTCCCTCAGCGGGATGGCAGGGCGATAAGAACGTGGCTGGGGAGAGAACGGAGTGTTTTAGGAGGCATCTTGCCCCACCGTGGGTGTCGTGCTGTGGCGGCAGATTCGCGGGGGCACCCGCTTCTCAGGGCAGTATCAGGATTGGCAGGGCGGTGTCTGAGGGTGAACCGGGCTCTGCTCGGTTGGGCTCAGGAATGTGACATGAGGCAATGGGCAGGAACTGATGCCCAGGAAATTCTACATGAACATGAAGAAGAACTTCTTCCGTTAGTGACTGGGCACTGGGACTGATTGTACAGTGAGGCTGTGGAGTCTCCCTCTCTGGAGATATTCCACTAATTTGGACATAATCCTCTGCCATGTGCTCTGGAATGACCCTGCCTGAGCGGGGAGGTGGAACCAAAGGACCTACTGTGGTCTCTTCCAATCTGACCCGTTCTGTGAGAGGCACGTTTTTGAGATGGAGCTGCTTTTGCTCATCTCCGGAGGTAGCTGGGACCTCGCGCTGCCGCCGAACGGCGGAGGGGGCTCTGGGCTGCAGCCCTGCCCTCAGCATCGGCGGGGCCAGGCGAGTCTCTCCTGGCTCATGAGTTGATGTCATAACCTCCCTGTGCCTGCACCTGCTTCGGACACAAAGATGTTTCGTGGTTTCCCTCCCAGTCTATTGGTGCTCCTCTTGGGAGCTGGAACTTCCTTCTCTGCAAAGGGCTCTCCAGTTCCTGTTTGCCCGGAGCTCGTGTACGTGGAGCCAGGAGATGTTTGTACCGGAGGGCCGGGGAGCAGCGGCAATGGACGGTGGGCACAGGCTGCTCGGTTCTGGAGCCTAAACCAGGGTCTAAATCTTCTGGATGGGTATTAGGTCAAGGTGACTGTTACGTGCTCCAGGTCCTACTATATTAAGAACATCTACTGCACTTGGGGTTTAATTTTGAGATTAGGAGAAGGCTACGAGGTGCTGATTATGTCCCTGTTCCTCAGCATGTGACAAATTTTGTTCCGCAAAACACTTGATTCACAGGTAATGCATCTGAAAAATGCCAAGGCTTTCTTTGCTTACCTGTCCACAAAGGGTGTGTTACTTGAATCAGAGTGAATTTTAAGACTGTAAATGAGTGCCTCAGAGTACCTGTGCCTCCATTCCAGGAGACTGTACTTCACAGTGACCAGATAATGTAGATGAAATTGTAAAGCTCTTGCCATATTTTAGAATGTGTGGTGAAGGGTTTCTGAACATAATCACCTCCCTCGTGTTACATTACTAAGAAAATAAAGCCTTTTTTTTGTACTTAAAATGATGCTTCCTGCTCTCCTCTATTTAAAACCTGCATATTCCTTTCATTTTACTGCTAACTGTGTTTGAAAGCTCACCAGTGGAATGTGGTTCTCACTACCCTGTAATCTAGAAGTTTGATTAAAGAGGTTCAGCTTTTCAGATTGTGATTAAATAGACTAATATCAGTTAGGTATTCCCTGTTTGGTTGCTGTCAGAAATATAGAAAATTAAGGTCTAAAAATTCCTTGTGAAGTTTGGAGCATGGTTAATTGCACATGTTAACTATAAATACAGGACATACTTTCTCACCACATCACAGTATGATTTACTAGCAAGACACAGCACCAGGGCATAGATACTACCACTGCTCTTACAATATATAACTTTAGATATCAATGGATAAAAAGTACAGAAAGGGAAAATTCCTGTACTGCAAGGCAGTCCATTAGTGGGATTTGATGAATTGCGAGTTTAGAGTGACTGAAGGAATAGCCAAATGAGACCTGACCTAGGATGGGTTGGTATGGAAAGCCTGTGGTCTGGAACCTGAATTATTTCTGGCACTATGCAAATGTCTTTAAAACAGCTCCACTCTCAGGACTGTGCAATCAAAGGGGCTGCTGGTCCTGTTGGCACTTGCATATGCTTCCCTTTATTACCAGGGTGTTCTCATAGAAAGTTTAAGTTTTTGTAGGCTCTGGCAGCAGCTAAATAACACAATCAGTGTTTTAAGAAACAGTTTGTGCTTATTACGTTTGTGTAATTGTTTCTTATGTAATCTTCAGTTTATATGTGTGTAAATTCTAGGGATTTTCTTAGTGAAATTAAGTCAGGGTATTCTGTTATATGTTTGGTATTGCAGAGGAAGACACTACTTAGCAAAGCTCCTTAAGCAGCTGTTAGCTATTGATTTACTATGTTTTGGTCTTTAATAGTTACTGGAGTTTTTGTCCATTTTTTGTCCTTTTTTTTTTTTTTTTGTATATTTGAAGGTAGTCATGTAATTTCTGACTCACTCATGTCATGGGAATTCTGCTGATGTGTTCTATCCATTCTTAAAATTTGGAGCCAATTCATGATCTAATTTTTAAATTTTATGCTGGAATTCTTGAATCAATCATCCTCTTTCTGTTTAATTCAGTAGAGGAAGCAGAGGTTTTAAACATATTGACATTGTCTTTTTTCATTAAACTATATGGAGAGGAGAAATTCTAGCTGCTGTCTCTCAAGAAGTGTTGTGCTTTTAGCAGCTGATCAGGCTGTGTGTGCCAGAGCTCACACTGTGTGCTGTCCAGCTGGCAGGCAGAAATCATGGGAAGAAGCTGCAGTTTGGATAGGCATGGGGTGCAGGAATGGCAGGGAACCAGATGTCTTGGTTATGAGGTGACTGAAGAACTTGAGGGTTGGGAAGGAGGTGCTGAGATGGTGGCTGGGGGAGAAAGGAAGGAACACAGGTAGAAGTCCAGAGTAGAAAGTAGATTTTTGTATAATCTGTGTAAAAACATAATGTTGTGACTGGATGAATTAATTATAAACAGGAGGAAGCATTTAAAATATTCAAAATTCTGATTTTGAAGATTTGATTTTGAGGCAATTTTATATACAAATTAAGAGGTTTTATAACTTGTGATATATAGTGAGGGCAATTCTAAAATGTTAAAGCTTAAGTGAGTAGCCTGGAAATGAGAGACAAGCTACAATACAGTTTTGTGCTGTATTATAAAGACAAAGGTACTTCTTAAAAACTAGACAGATTGTAAAGTTTGAAAGTGTGGCAGAGTTTTTCGGAGGTTGCTTAATATATGAGTTTGACAGTGTTCAGGGCTCAATAATTTTATTACAATTAATAAAATTTTAACCTAACAAGGATCAAATATCAGAAAAGATTTTTGTATTAGCTTTTTATTGCAAGAAAGTAAAAGAAATGCACACAAAGTAAATGCACAGTCTTTCCTAAAACTTCCAGTCCTGTTATGAACCATGGCAAAATTGAGCATGACAGTGTTGTCCAGTTTTCAGTCTGGCTTACTCTAGTGTAAATATAACTAGGGAAAAATTTTAAAATGAAGACCATATAAAACCAGAGTATGATCATTCACTTGCATTTCAGGCGAATTATACCATGGCAACTTCTGAACATCTGGGGAGTCCCAAATTCTGGATTGTTTGATTGCTGATTGGATAGAAAGGGTTTCCCGAGTTTGGTTTATTTCTTCGTATTACTTACCGGCCAGTCTGATTTCTCTTAAAAAATCTTAATCTGTCATAATCTCTTTAAATTAAGACTATTTGTTGATACTGTTCTTACATTGATGTGCCCTGAGCAGTTTGCAGTCCCTGCTCTGATCAGTAAAATAAACTAGTCCACATTTATATATCTTTTCCTAATACAATCTAAAACAAAGGAAGTATAGAATACTGTAAAACAAAGCATAAAGCAGGATAATAGGCTCTGTTTATATAAACAACACATCACAAAACTTTATGACCAGTATCTCTTTTCTTATCAGGCTGCTGTTACCTAAAGTACAAGTGTTAAAAGAGGATGAAGCCAAGGAAGAAATCAAAAGAAATCACTCTTCCTGGTAATCTTATGCTCTCTACAGCAACCAGCCATTAGAGTGTGAGCTAACATACCCATAAGCACAGTGCATGGTATCAGTGTGACTTTCTAAAGCTTGTGAAGGGCGATCTTTAGATTTTTATAGTATTTCATGAAACTAACTCAGATAACATAAATTGTAGTCATTCTGCATCAATTTTGTCGTTGCGTGACTTTTGCTAAGAATAAAACTTCAGGCTTTGGGCACACTTTTTTAACTGCTGCTGTACAGTCTTAATAACCACTCTTAATTTTCTTCCTGCAGCCGAGCAAAGGATGTAACAATGCCAGCGAAGCTTCCAGTGAATTTTTTCTCCACGAGATCTCCAGTGATTGATCTTTTCCGGGGGCAGTTGGACTACGCAGATCAGCTCCGTCAGGACTCAGAGATTGTGCTGTATTTCTTCTACGCGCCGTGGTGCGGGCAGTCCATTGCAGCAAGAGAAGAAATAGAACGTGTGGCCAGCAGATTGTCAGACCAGGTAACTCCAGAGAAAATACCAATCTTAAACATGACCTGGTGGCTTTTCAGTGTCCAAGCTGATGCTGCTTTCTTTCTTCTCATGAGAAACAGTAGGACTTGAATGCTCACATTTTAGGGAAACTCAGCAGTCACCTTAAATTTAGTTTAGCATACAGAGTGGTAAAATAAATGGAGACAGCCTGTAGTTCCTGCTCAGTTGCCTGTTATTTCTGCTTTTAAATGGGGAAGCCTACAACTTTCTTGTTGTAAAATGTTTTCAGATTTATTCACCTGCCTTCAGACAGAAATTCTATGGAATTTGCTTCCAGTTCTGGGATCCCTGGAGACACTGGTAATCATATAAATATTGTAACCATAGCAGTGCTTTCAAACAGTTGAATGTCTGTGAATACTTCACAGGTACAGATGTCCTAAACCTCCACTTGTTGAGCTCCACTCTGCAGAAATAGTAATTAATGTGGGTTATGATTAAATTAATAAATTTGAAGGATTTAGGTTAAGAGGTATAAAAGCTAGAAAGAAAAGTGACCAAAAGGATTGCTGTTGCAAAATGACAAAAAGATTTTTTAAAAAGTCTGTCTGTGACAGATATGGAATACTGAGTTGAAAAGGCCCTGAAAATATCAGATGAAATGGATTGGAAAAAGTATATCAAGTATATCTTGGATAAAGTAGGTCACAGTAATGTACTTTGTTAGCTGTGAATTTTTACCTGCTTTGCAGGTGCTGTTTGTGGCTGTAAATTGCTGGTGGAACCAGGGGAAATGCAGGAAGCAGAAGCATTTCTTTTATTTTCCTGTGATACACTTGTACCATCAGAGGTAAGATTTCATATGTACAGTCTAGGTTTTTTATTGTTCGTTTGGGAAACAGAGGTATCATATAAAGTGCTGCATTTTGAAAACATTACATTTCTGGCTACAGTAAATTGTTTTTGGGTAGATTCTAGGTGAGCTCATCCTGTATGCTACTCAAGTGCCAGATAGGGCTGTAATTGTCAGTTAAATGACACGCTGGGCAATTCTTCAACCTTATGGAAATTTTGGGTTGCCTGTGCATCTCCTTGAACTTCTGCCTCCAATGAAAAGAATTCACTATTACATATTAATTTCAGATGTCTGCTTGCTCTCTGGATGGATTATAACAACTGGTCCTAATTTATGACAGCATTAAAGAATGTACCTAAGGGTTGTTGAAGTTAGTGGAATTTAAGTACATATTTAAATTGCACTACATAGTGAAGACTTTGTTCTAATTTTGAACTTTGCACTCGCTTTTTTATTCCCCCAAAGCTAAGATATCATTGTATAAAATTTTAGATACCCTCACTTTTATTTTTTAGTATTTGTATGTATTATCTGGTTTTTTTCTCTGTGTGGAGCAGAAGGTAAGGAAACAGTTTCTAACACTACATAAAAGTGTTTATCCCTTATATTTTACTTTTTATTTTACTAGTCTTGAACTGCAGCTCTCTTTCATTACAGAGGCTGATTTTGTTTTTTGGGGGGAATTTATGCATTGAGGAGGAACAGACCTGGTCTTTGTTAGCTGAACGTGTAATAGACACGAGACACTGGCATAATTCAAGCTGTAATAAAAGAACCCTACAATCCCACTTGGATGTACTTTGACTGAAACTTACTTGACCTTGAAATTACGACACAGTAGATGGATGCACTTGATGTCATCAGTAACCTTAAACGGAGTTGTAACAAGATGAGTTGTAAATCCCTGTTGATACTTCATAAAATTCTGAAGGGCAGTGCACCCCTCATGCCTCAGATACTAAACCTCACATGTGGTCCCCTGGGCATGTGACATGCTGAGCAGTGAGTATTGCAGTGAAGACAGAGGTTTGTAATAAACTGATGTAGGATGTAGAATGATCTAGTGGGCTCTAGGAGACCATTTTGAAGCACCTCAATGCAGGTATCTCAGTGTGAGTTGGGTATTTTCCAGTGTATCTGTACAAGCTATAGTAAAAATGCATCACATTAAATTCTTCAGTGGAAATGGACTAATTCTTTATGCTCTTTGTGTTTGATTTCATGTGGGACAATGATGCTGTGTCCAATCCATTTATAATTAGGAGGAGAACCTCTGGAATTCACAGCTGCAAGCTCCAGCCCACCTTATGTTTTAGCACTAACATAATGTGAGCTGTTTTATTGTATGGCTGGGGGGAAACTGGAGCTTTGCTGAGTCTGTTCATCAGCAGTGCAAGTGAATTTGTCACTGCTTTACTGATTGCTGCTCATTAAAACCTGTGTAAAAATATTGCACCTTTTCAGACTGATACTGTTTGAGACACTGAAAAAACAAGGGGAAATAGTGACGTTTTTCAGATTTTTAAGTCTCGTGTGTTTACTTCAGAAAAAGTGGAAAGATATGTATATGGTCATGTAATTCATATCTGAGTTTTACCAAGTTCTTTAATGGGACTCAGAAGTGGTCTCCAAGCTCACCAACGCTCTGCCCCTTCCACAGATACTCTGGCACTTCCCTCTGGTAACACAACTCCCTCGTCACTTACAGAAGCCGCTGGTAAAACGCAGAGAGCAATTCCCTAGAGGCTGAGCATGCTGTCTATATAACTCCTATCTGCCACCCCCAGGAGGGACTCTCTACTGTTAATTTAAGTCTTAATGTTCTATTATTTTTTTTGGTACTAGTTTTGGACCAATTGAATACAAAGGCCCTATGAGTGCTGTTTATATTGAAAAGTTTGTTCGCCGGGTGATGACACCACTACTCTACATCTCGTCTCGACCAAAATTACTAGATTTCCTCTCAAATTATGAGGTACTTGTCTCTCTTCTCTAGCTTTACCACTGTGGTTCAGAAAGAGTTTGACTTGTTTAAGGATTAAATTTGATCTGCTCCAAAGTACTAGTTTATTTTCAGGATCCTGAAATCTGTGCCCTGTAAATTTGTTAAAATCATTAAAATATGAAATGACAAATTCATAATGTTGATTCCCTGTGTAGTTACTATTATGATCTAGTGATGCTCTTAATGTACATTACTTTAGTATGTAGAGACAACAGTCAAAGTTGTTATCTCACCAAACAGTTATGTACAAACAAGAAAGAAGGGAGAAATCTTTTTACAAAAATCTTGCAGTCTGAATTGGGACAGCATTTGAGAAATTTATAATCATTACTTTAATTTTTAAAGAATAGTAAGGTTTTCTAGTAGGATGGGTCTTTTAACTGAGAACAAATATGAAGCCAGTAGAAGCAAGGGCTCCTAGTCACTTTGTATGTGGTAACTTGATGATTTTAATCCACTGGTACATGTTGTTTCATTCATTTTTGTCTCTTATGTTCAGGAGTGATGAGATTGGTAGCAATACTGGTGGAATATTAACTTCCAGTCAGACAAAATATGCTTACAACAGAGCCAGCCATTTAAAATCCCTTTATAACTGTTGATTCTTGCAGTGCACAGTGCAGAAGTACCATAATCTTACTAAAGCCCAAGCTGTGAGAGCAGTGTGGAAAATCTGATCATCAAATCAGTGCTGTGGCAGTGGGCACAACACAGGAGGGACCCTCCAGTGTCTAGGACTGGAGCAGATCCTGTGTGAGTGGTGCACACTGCAGTGCCTGCTTCTGCTGCAGGATGGAGCATGACCTGTGCTGTTCAGTGGCAGCTGCCACAGTGTAGGGGACACACACTGGGAGTTCCCCTGGGTAGGTGCTGTGCTGTTCCATGCCAGGAACTACTACTGGGTTGGGTTTTCCAGTGTTTTAAGTGGGGACTGTGAGTTGGGAGTAGAGTGTTGTGGCCTGTCTCTGGTGCTGGTACTTTCTGTGATCACAAGGAATTCTGTTGTCCTTCCATTGCTTCAGTTTTGTTATTCTAAAATTCTAAAACATTTCTTTGCCTCTTACAGAGATTTGAAGAAAGCTGTGCTTGGTTTTTGGTTTGTGTTATGTTATTTCTTGGTAGATTGCAGAAGGTAACCAATGAGCATATTGTCATTAAGCTTAAATTTGCTTTACAGTTAGAGGTGCACTTCCACTGAAAAAAAGACTTAGATAAAAGACAAATTTAGGAGCAGCAAAGATATTTTTAAATACTGCTTAGCAGTTGAACAGATATTTCTGTTTCTGCATTCAGACTTTCCCCCACTTTCTGTGCGTGAAATTCTGTGGCTCCAAGTGCTGAGTTGCTGTTTATGTTCAGCATAAACAGCATAATATGTTCAGCATATTTGTTGGTTTGGTTTTTTTTCTGAAATGGCCCAAGAGCAGAGGCTGTTTCTGTTCACGTTTCCCCACAGTCATTCCTGCCTGAAGTTCTGTCCCAGACCACGGCTAGTGGTGCTCAATGTCTTTCTTGCCTCTGTAAAGTTATGCAAGAGGGGGAGGAGGGGATACAAAAGTAACAAATACAGATAAGATGAAAGAAACATAATTGTTTCTAAAGATGGATGCAGAGAAAACCATAGACACAAAGGAAAAGTTAGTTTTAAACTGAAAAGGTTGTTTCATCACTTCTCTCAGAAATGTGAACGTTGTACTATGTGAGTTTTTCCCTGTGAGTTTAGAAGTTGATACCTTTTGTAGGAGAAACAATCCAGGGGTTAGTCCCGTGTTTAAGAAGTGAGAAGGTTGGGGGAATAGAGTAGATTATGGTTAATTGGGACCTGTATGGCACAAACTTAATTGCTATTTTGAGACCCTTGGCTAGTGTCTTCCTTTCACTTTTGATCTTCTCTGTATAAAAAATACTAATTTTTAGCAGAAGGGAAAGGACAGAAGACTGGCAAGGATTGCTGTTGGGCACTTTGGCAACTCTCTGCTGGTGGATTGTGTTTTTGTGATTTCATTGAAAAGCTAATTAATTTCAAGCTTTAAATAATTGGCAAGATTTGCCATTATCACTATCTAATTTTCAGTCTTGTGTTCTGATAGTAAAAGGGTTCTGCATACTAGAAGAGATACTGATGAACAGAATCCAGTTCAATGTAAGAACCGATGGTGTTTTTTACTTAGTCTTGGGTTCGTTCCTCGACCCCATCACGACTGTCGTGACATGCCAGTTACTCTCACTAGAGGGCGCTCAATCCCCACGAAAAAAAACCCGGTTGAGGACTCGAAAGTTGACATCCTGCATTCTCTGATACTATTTAAGGTTGGTTTCTCTGGGGTTGTGGAATGATACTAGTGTAAAACTAGAGATGGATAAGAATTAATTTTTGAGATTAAGGAAAATGTGCCATTTGGAAGGCAGTTAAAATCTTGGAATGCTATGGAAGACCTAAGTTAAATGAGCAGAAAGATGTGGTTTCTGCCATAACTCAAGGTACCTGTGAGTACCTGTAATCAAATTTGTTTTCTTAACTGCAGAGAAACAGTTTCATTTTAATCCAAACTGGCATGTCTCATTCCTCATCTGACTGCCCCAGCTGCTAGAAATGGCCTCGGCCTCCCGAGGCACAGAGGAAGAAACAGGAAGCCATTGTAGTTAGACAGAAAGCTTCACTCATTTATGAATATTAAATGTGCTCAGGGAATTTATCATTTCCTGGCTTCAGGAGCAGTAGGAGAGGAGTTGGTCTCTCTGGATGGTGGCTGCTCTGTCTCTTAACGTGCTGTCAGCTTTCTGCTTTGCTCTCATTGTGTAGAAATGCTTCCTACCTACAGCATCAGCAGCTGGGTAGATCTGACACAGACAGAGATTCAGATGGCTTTTATGTGGTGTCTATGTTAAATGATGGTGTGAAAATTTGCTTTCAGGTCTGGGTACACAATGATTTTAACATCATTGGAAAAGGATGTTAAATGTAAATTTAATCTAGGATCAGTCAACATTGTCTTTGCATTTCTACAGTACAGATATAATGGTATGTAATATTGGTTCTTCTGTTCCCCAGAGAAGACACATTCCTTTCCTCTTGCTGTTGGCTTTCCCATGTTCACAGATAAAATGACGCAGGAATTGCCTGCCTGCACAAGTCTGAGAGTCTTGAAAAAGTCATCTCCCTTACTTCAATGCAATATCACCGAAACATTTTTTTAAAATTACAAATTGGGATAGAAGTAACTGGAGTATTAAAAACATTTATGCAGTTATAAACTAATCAGTAGCTGGGTTTTTTTTCATATCCTCTGTTCCCATTATTTCACTTTTTTTGGCCTTTAAATTTCATAGCTTTTCCCTTACAGTCATTTAATACTGCCTTTCTAAAACTCTTCAAGTCAGTTGTAGTTTTAGTGACTCCCATCAACCTTTGCAAGTGTTGTTACTCACCTTTTTCTCCCTTTTCTAAAGTGCTTATGGAAATATTGAACTGCTTGAGTATCAGTACACATCCGGGCTGGCTATTTTTGGCTGCTGAAAAACATTAATTTCTAAGTGTTTTTTGTCTTTCCTACTTTCTTAGTCTGGAAAAGGGCCTTCCATATTATTTCTTATCACCTTAGTTTCTTCAGGAGTGGTTGGTAACTTCTTCTAGACTTCAGGGTATTACAGCGTGCTGCATGGAGCCATCTACATGCTTGCTTATTCCTTCCAAGAGTTGTGATAGGTTTGAGGCATGGTTCAGTAATAACACTGCTAGCTTTTCTCCAATAGAAATTACTCATCTGAAAATCTCTGTCCATTTTTAAAGTTTCCATGAACTTGCTGTTTGAGATGCTTGGTAAGTCTGTTACTTGATTTAATTGCATCCCATAAGACTTTCCATTCCTGTGGTGTAGGGACCAAGCAAGAAATAGGCTTCAGTACAAATAATGATTTTGTATTTCCATATATGAGTTTCATTAGGAGATAGCACTAAGAACTCTTCACTAATGGACATCTTCAGGTTTGCTCCAAAGCCCTTCCTCAAGACACTTGGTTTGAGACAGGGACAGAAAATTGTTTCCTGGAAAAAAAAGTTCCAGCAAGCTCCACTCTAGCAATGCCCATGCTCCTAATGCTCCTAAGCATCCCTGTGTCACATGTCAGCGTTTATTCCTCTGACTTCAGACAGCAGCAGGTTCAGCTGATTGCTCCTAAGTGCTCACATGAAGGTGGGTACCCAGCACTGCACACTGATGGGAGCAGCTGCTCATCAGTAACAGATTGGATGTAAATGTCCTCCTGAGCTTTTTGCTAGCAGCTGTTCCTGAGTTTTGGACGGTTTTACATGACAGAAGGTGGGAGCTGTTGCTGTACAGCTCTTCTTGGCCTACTTTTATTCCAAACCAAGAACTTCTTCTTCACATTGAGATACCTCTTCTGTGAGAGTTGAATCTCGCTTGTACAGAACAAAAATTGTTATTAGTTGAAATACCTGGAAGCATTCAGTCTTGTTAAAAATTTCATTCTTACAGACAGGAAAACTTTCTTGGTACTTGAGAAGAAGTACAGTAATTTAGTCCCTTTACTCCTGTGTATAATTGCACCCTGTAACAGGACAAAAACTTTAACTGGTCTGGGATGATGATTAACAGGACATTATTTAACCAGATTACTGATAAGTCATAGACCATTAGTAAATACTAATATATATGGTAGTGTATAGTAGCATATATTCTCCAACTACAATTTTTTTTTTAATTGAAAAACAATTTACAAAAATTATCTTTTGGGAAACATTATTCACAATCTGGAAATCTTAAGCTTCTGTTAGTGTAAAGCAGAACTGGCACTCTGAATCAGAATGTTACCTTTTAAATAACATTATAAATACTTCTTCATCTGACTTCTGGTTTCTTGCCACATTTTACTGTCATTTTTGACTCTCCTTTCATTCACTGTTTGGTGTCCTAAATTCACTTGGTACAGGATTAATATTCAAAAGTGGTCCTAGGAAATGGGAAGCTAAAATTTTGATTATCTGTCCTTATTTTCATTCAGTTGAATGCTTTCAAAGTTTTTTAGGAGATTGTTTTTTCTTACTGTCTTAGTTTGGAACTAAGAGAAAAAGTTCATCATTAATTACTAACCAGTATATTGTTTAAAAAAGAACACTGAGTACTATTATTTTGCTGTGGGTTTTTTTGCTACTATTTTATTTCTGTTTTTATTTTCTTCTTGGTAATTATTGTTGCAAAAATTAACCCTGATTGCTTGTAACTCATTTTTGTATTTTTGTTATTGGTAATTTTTTTGGGACACCTCACAAAGAATCCTTATGAACAAGGGGTTTATGCTTAGCATTCATCCATGAAAGAGGATTCCTGCCTAAAAAGAGAAGTCATGAACTAGAATGGGCAATGTTGTTATTGGTGAACATCTTCAAGATTGCTAATTGTACTGAATTAGATCAGTGTGTTAGGCTGATATGAATAACTGAATTCATATTAATAATAACTGGTAAATGTATGTTCATGTTTTAAAAAGAAATTAAAAATTGTATATGTAGAGCTCAAAAAAAAAAAAAACCAAACAAAAAGCAGCCTCTGAAGTACCAAATGAAAATCCTCATGTGAGCATGTATTTGCCACACAAATGGGTGCCAGGTGAGTCTGGAATCTTCTGTTCCACAGCAATCCCTGGAGTGCTCTTTGCTGTGTGTCAAATGCCTTCTGTATGCACTGGTGGAAATGAGGAACAAATAACACCAAATAACCAAAATGCCATCACTTACTCTGTCCTGAAAGTTTATTAAGCCCATTTGAGTGATGAGTTAAAAATATAATTAATAGTAATTTTTAATGGATTATAGTTCTAAAATTTTAAAACCAAAGTTTAACTGAAACATTGGAATGAAAAAAATCTAGAGTGTGTACCTCTTTTTTCCAAGTCAGCTTCTCCCGGATTCTCTCCTGAGTTTATTAGGAAGTCATTCACCTGGAAAAATCAGTAGGCTTGTTCTGGGATGTGTCTTTTAAATTTGGAATTGTCTGTCTGGCAATTTGAAGAGGTTGATGGATATGCAGATGGGATATGGAGTTCTCAAGATTTTTGTGCAGCTGTTCTCTCACTGACTCTTTAGGATATACTGAAAGGATTTACAGTGACTGTAGCTTAAAGATGGGATAATCCTTAGCAGGTCAGGTATTGACACACTGAATGTGTGAATTCATATGTAAATACTAATTATGTGCAACATAAGCAATTAAAGTGTTACTGCTTAAGCCCTTTATACTCTGAAAAATTGTATTAGATATTACAGTTCTAAATAAATCTTAATGATGTGTATGCTTCTTACCTTGGTGCTGGAACTGGTTCAAAATATAGTTGCAAAGAAAATAGTAATTGTTTTTGGTGAACTTCAGCATGGGAAACACATCATTAGAAATGTAGCATCCATAAAGCCCCTCTCTCTTAGGTAAGCTTTTGAATGACAGCTTCATTCTTTGAATGAGAAGTGATTTCCATTCAGTTTTTTAATATGAAAATTTTTGTTGCAGCATAAAGTGACTGCTCTTCAGTAAACGTTGTTGTCTTTTAAGAGTCTGTTGTGTTACTGTAGTCCCATATATTTATACTTGAAAATGGCTTAATTAACTCTGATTCTTATTGTTTCAGCCTGGAGTTGTGGGATTTTTTGAGTTCAATGCTTCACCTCAACCGCCTGGTTATTTAACATTCTTCACATCAGCATTACATTCATTAAAGATAGGTAAAAGTTCCATTTTCATAATTTAAGGTGTCTGTGAATGAGTTATGTCCAAGTACTTCAGTAGTTTTTTGCAATATTTTGTAACTTAGGAATTAATCCCTTCTGAGTGTTTCTTGGTGTTGATCTAACTGTGGGACTGTCTTATTACAGTTGAGGAATGTTTACATAAAAAGCTTACGATGTGATCAGCCTGGTTTACACCAGGATAGAGTTCCCTCAAACCCCCAGGTGTAGCTGCAGCCCATCCAGGGCCCTGATCAGACTGGCACTGGTTTAAAGGGATCCAGGAGTCTTTGTCCCATGCAGTGTCAGAGGCACTGGGATGGACTGGACTGCGTCAGCCCTTGGAAACTGAATTCAGTGATGGGTAGAGTTACAGAGCTGCTGCAAGGCAGCCTGAGAAGGCCTTTCTCCCCCTTTTACTTTGCACTGATAATCTAAAATACAAACCCTCTTGATTGTGTTTAAACATGTGATGACTAATACCTCATTTTTGGGTCATGAATTTGGGATAGACCTTCTTAAAGTAAAAGAAGGGTCTATCCCAAATTCATGACCCAAAAAAATTAACATGTTTTTTGAATGTAAAAGTAAAAAATTAAAATGTTTTTTAAAGTAAAAAATTAACACTTTTTTGAATTTTCCTTCCTGTCAGCAAATGAAGGAGATTTATACTTATTTTTTTTATTTATACTTATTCATTCTTATTTTTTACTATGCCACTGATGTGATAAAGAGCCTGTTCTATATTTTTTTCTGTGATTTTCACATTTGTACATGGTATTAGTTCTCTGCAACATAAAGATAAGCAGTCTGTCTTTATGTGTACATATTTAAAAGTGTAGAATATATATTTATAAATGATACAATTTTACTGTAAATATGCATCACTTAATGTTCATGCCTTTCCCATACGTGTGTCATCTTGGCTTTTGAGTTGCCATAAACCACAGCAAGGTGCATCTGTGATACCAGATTTTGTATTTCCTAAACAAATGGAGAGTTTGGACAATTGAGGTTACGCAGACAAGTCTCTCTACCTGGAGTGCAGAAGGGGAACATGTTCGTGCTTCTTGCCACCTTTCTTTCTTCTGCTGTAATCACCAGTGCTGGCAATAGCTCTTCACAGATTTCTGTGCCTTTACACAGCACTGTTTTGTGTTCTGGTTTGAGGGTGGTGGTCCAGGGGAGTTCAGTGTGTGTAATTGTTTTCAAAGATTGCAAATGTGCCCTTTCAGATTACCTTGGGACAATCCGCTTTGGCGTGGTCACGGATAAACGTGTGGCAGAGGAGATCTCCCTGGTGCACTCTGGCAGTGTGTATTTGCACAGACATGCCAATACATCTCTTGTGAGTATTGCTGTGTCCTGTAGGGATTCTCATGTGGTGAAGGGATGCTCAGGTATCAGAAGTAGAAAACTACTTCAATGAGGATATTGACAAAGATTTTGTGGAGGGATAGTAGGAACGGTGAAAACTTCCATTTTGGCTTAAAGGTATAACATGGCACTGATTATAAAAATCACACAAATTAAATTTAATTAATTTATAATAACTCTTAATCCATGTGCCCTGCATTTGAAAAGATAAGGCTGAAAATACTAACTTTCAGATTTACTATTTGGCATAGAGACATTAAATACCCACACTGGCACCATGAGTGTAAAACAGGTATTGTGATGTGTATTTTATTCAGTTAAGACTACAGAAAACAGGGGTTTGGGTGAAATAAGATAAACTTGCCTGAATATATTAAAATTGATCCTAGAACCTGTGAGCACCTTTTATTATATATTTCTTTCCTTTGCATTCAGGAATGAGAAATACCACTTTTAAATGCAGCCTTGATGTTTGAGTCTTAAAAGCCTAATTTAAAATTAGTTAATATGGTGACTGAATAGTGAAAAGAACATTCTAACTTTACATAAGTTAGATATATGATGATACCAGCTTAAAGCTCTTTCACTTAAAAAGAAAATTTGTACTATTGAGAAAACTCAAGATTATAAAGATCTAGTAAAAGAAAGAGGAGCTTCCATGGTAGAATCCTTTTTGCTTGTGGATGTTTCTATAATCTGATGAGCATTTGGAAAGCTTTCCCAAAAGGAAAGCTTGTATGAAATGCTGAAGTTTGCTGACACTTACTGCATTTAGAAAGGAAGTTCTAATCACTACAGTAACAACTCATACCATACTGAAGAACTGCATTTGTTACTAAATCAAGTGAGTACAAAACTGTTTTTTCCCCCCTCCAAGATCTATCCAAAAGACATCATGAACTTCACTGCTGAGAATATTTGCAAGTGGGCTCTGGAAAATCGGGAGATGCTCATACGCTGGCTGAGACCACATGGTGGGAAAAGCCTTCTTCTAAACAATGAGCTGAAGAAAGGACCAGCACTTCTCATATTTATACCTTATAATCCCCTAGCAGAAATTCATCCTCTTTTAGATGAAGTAAGTGAATTTTTTTTTTTTTTTTAAACTTCAAAAATATTAAAACCTGAGAGCTGTGGTCAGGGATCTGAGCTTGTGACAGACACTTGGAACAGTGAGCTAAAATGAGGTATCTGGTTTTGTTTAGAACCACTTTTTCAAGCTGTATTATCACAACTCCCTTACACTGGTTTGCATCTCACACAACATGCCTTTGTCACTCAACAACTGTTCAGAACAAGCATCTAACTCTTCCTTGACCTCCTACTTTATGTGGTGGGTGCAGTGTAAGAGATTCAGATCTTTCCTAGCTATAACTGACGACTTGTGTGTTTTGTCCACCCCATTCTGTTTCTCCTCTTCTGTCCTTCCAGGGGTGCTTGTGCAACGAAGAATGGATCTTTTGTAAAACCAGACAGTGTTATTTAAAATACAGCCCAATCAAACTACTCAGAGCCAATCTGATTTTTATATCCTGTGTGTTCCTTAGTCACCTTCTAATTTTATCTTCCTCTGAACTACCCAGGACAGGAGTTTGTGGAGCTGTGCAGAAATGAGATAGTGAAACTAACTTGGATGAAAATTAGTTTTTTGTCCCTGGGATATTTTTCAGCTGGAACCCATCATGCCGTTTACTGTAACACAAAGCTGCACATCCCAGTGTCATCATGTAGCTCTAAACAGTGTGGAACAGTCATGTATTTGTGAAAGACCAAAAGCAGGGCTGAGTTTTTGTGACAGTGCTGACTTACTTACATGGCATCTGTGTCCAGGAGTGTGTAGTTTCCACAAGGAGGCCTGATTAATATTGCAGTATCTGAAACAATAAGGAAAAAATTAAAGTAACTTATTGTACAATATTTAGCCAAGCTAAATAGACACAATAAGAGGTACACTAGACTGCTATGAAATAGGGTTGGTGAAGTCTATGCCTGGAGGAGAACTGCCTTTACTCTTGTAGTAACCTGTCTTCTGTTTGGCAGGCTTTGTTCAGTGGTGCTTGTCGCAGATGAAACATTCTAGTAACAGGTACCACTTATTTCTACCAAATCAGTGCAGCATAAGGTGGATGTTCCATTTCAAATTTCATTCTACTAAATAACAGTGTTTATCAAAATGTGATATGAGATACAAAATAATCCCATTGTCCTTGTATAGCTTCACTTTGACAGGGAGATAATATGCAACTTGTTTACCCTGGGAAGAGCTGTTTTCTGCAGCCAGCCTGTGGGTTTCATCAAGCAGTGAAACCACTTGACTGTAAGGCAGTTGTAGAGAACAAGGCTCTCAAGTTGAATGTTGAAAAATCTCACAGCAGAATTTCTTTTCTGATTACAGCTCACTGAAATGAGATTTCTTACTGCACATCTGGTTTTCTGTTCATAATGTCTTCTCCAGTTTCTGTAGGTAGTCCATCCAGATCTCCAGGCTGGGTTATAGTGTGAGGGGCCAAGTTTGCTTCAAATATTCAGTTAAGCCTTTTCAGGATGAAAATTTCTAACAGCTAATTCTAAAAGACTGTAACAAAGCATTGCTGTAGACCACGTTAATAATGAGGGTCCTGTGACACAACAGCCCTCCTGGATGTGACATTTCAATATCCCTTTGATAATTTCAACAGTTTCTGTCGAAGTGTTCTTCTGTAAGCAGTGCGTGATATGTATTTTGTTTAGTGTGCTAATAAGAATGATAGGAAACTTCCTCTCTCATTTTTCTTTCTTGCATGTTCTGTTACTTTTCTCCCAGAATGGGAGTTCCTTATATGGTCCATATATGTCCCTTTTTCTCTGCTTATTTACCCTTGGTTATGAAAAGCAAACTGGTTTTGGAAATGTTTGCGTGGAGGGGCAGGTTGGTTTTTTTCTTGTTTTCTTTCTTCTCCCAGTAAGTTACAATGTGCAGAGTACACTTGGAGTATTACAACTATATGCCTGTGGTTGGGGAATACAAACATTGCTTCAGCACTCTCAGTGATTGTTACAGAATCCATGTACCACCTATGCCAGAAGAAATCTCTGTTCCCTTTTCATATGGGAATGCTTTCATGTATTTTCTCCTCCTATTGGAAAATGAAGGAAATTCAGGAACCTTTACTCTAGTAATGCTTTGTGTAGTGGGGTTTGGCCATAACATTTAGTACAGTACTTGTAGTAAATATGTTGCATGGAGGACCTTGCAGTCAGTGTGGTGGAGTGAATAATATTTTAAATTGACTCCATTGTTTTATATATTCAATGTTTATATGCTGAAATATCTGAAAAATTAACTTTGTTGTCAAGTCAGAGCCCCCTGTAATTTTTTGAAAGAACAAAGATTAGTCAGCTTACTGTTTCTGAAATTCCATCTCTAATTGCATATAATGTTGTTAAATCTGCAAAAGATAACTGCATTTGGGTGAACTATGTACAGTTAATCTTGACTTTTTTTCTCTCTCTTTTATTCTTGCCCATAGATTACCAAAGTGGCCTTGGAATACCACAAGTGTAATAAAAGCCAGGCAGCTGAGGCAGAGCTTCAGCATGCAGGAGACTCTGATTCACCAGCTTTTGATTCCTCTGTAACAGATGCACAGCTGAAGTTCTCGGAAACGTTTCCCATAGCCAAGTACCCGTGCTGTAACACAGTGGTGCTTCCGCAGTGGCACTCCATCTCCAGAACTCACAACGTCTGTGAGCTCTGTGTCAACCAGACTCTTGGTGTCAAACCAAATAAAGTCCATGTGCCACACTGTAACTTTTTAGAGATAGAAGCAGCTTTGGACTCTTTCTACCTCCAGGAAGATACTTTTTTTCAAGTAATATCAAATACCATAGAATGCAGCAATTTCTTAAGTTTCTATAGTCCCTTTAGCTATTACACTGCATGTTGCAGGACAGTAAACAGGCATTTTTTAAGTTTCATTGGTTCTGAGAAGACCATCTTTCAGACCCCCAAAGTAGCATTTTCTTCCCATGGGAAGAAAGATAACACTCAATTTTCTGTTCCTCACATTGAGGATAGGAATTGCTTTATTCCTGACCTTAATATTAGTAGCACGAACATTACTGGTCTGAGCTGCAGGACCAACAAAACCTTGAATCTCTATCTACTGGATTCAAATCTTTTTTGGATATATGCAGAGAGACTAGGAGCATCAAGATCTACTCATCTTAAGGAATTTGCTGCCATTGTTGACCTGAAAGAGGAAGTGCACTATGTCCTGGATCAGAATCAGTCACTTATTGGACCTACCCTGGGTACAGTATTCATTATACAAATGCTTGCATTCAGAAAATTGTGTTTCCAAGCAGGAATGGAAAACTTAATGCCATTTTAAAAGTGAGACTACTTAGTGAAGTTAACATTGTGAATTATAATTTATTCTATTCTATTTACTAGTTAACCAAGCATTTATGAATGATTCTGTTGGCTAGAAAAGAATCATATTCTAGGTAACATAAGAGCTAAGTTCCTTATACCATAAGTAATTTGCTTTATAAGAATTGAACCTTAATGTGTGATTCTTGACTGCATGCTTTGGTGGAATTGGAAAAAATCTAAATTAACTTGTGTGTGGAAAAAAAATTTTTGTTTATCTAAAATACCTGATTATAGAAGATGTTTGTATATTAATGGCAGTGTTGGTGTTTGCTCAGCTATTCTGTGTTCTAAAATATCACCGAATTTTGGGAGACCACTTAGCAGCAGAGACTTCCCGCATCCTCTTGTCCTCTGAAACCAACTTAAATTGCTTTAAATTTATTTTGAAAAGTGTGTCTGTTTTCAGGGTAACAATGTAGAAAGTGGTTGTGGCCAAATCTGCCAATTATTGTTATTTCCTGTCTGAATTGGAGGAGGAAAAAAAACAAACAAAACAACCAGAAAAACAAACAAAACAACCTGACAAAACAACTCAAGGATCGCAGTTCTGATTTATTTGCAAGTTTGTGAATAAGACAAAATATTCCTAACTGTGCATTCTCTGTCATGCTGATGTGCAAAACTGAGTGTACCTTCAGAAAATACTGAGTTTCCTAATGTTGGCTATGTAAGTAAACATGGAAGAAAATTCAGCTATTAAAATAAATTGCACAAGAACATATATCACTATAATTCTTATAGCACCAATTACATTTCCTTTTTGCCATAAATCTAAGTACAAAAAGATGCACAACATAGAATAAATAGCCATGTTCTTATTAAGGATCACATGCAGCCCTGTCTATCCCAAGCCCTAGGAAAAGACTCTGGAAAAACAAACAAATACCTCATTGACCATAAAAGGATACTTAGGAAATATTAAGATCAGAATGAGGACATAGAAATTTCCTTCCCCTTTGTGCTCCCAGTACTTTCTGTCTCAAACATTTTTTAGGTCACAGGATTTCCTGAGCATGATGACAGTTTCTCTGCAGAGTAAGATTCAGTACATTGCTGTTCCATCATTTGAACATCCAGAAAGCTTTTGCTTCTACATATTTTATCAAAGAGTCTCTGATTTATGATTGGGTTTTGTGCTTTTTATTTTGTTTTAATTCCTTAAGATTTTAATTTAATATTTCATAATATCAAAGCATATTGATGGGTGCTTAATACCCTTGTCAGATCTCAGTCTTTCTAGATGGTTTCTAGAAATTCAGGAATACCTATTTTCTTTTAATTAACCCCTTTTTTCATTACTGTTTTATCATGCATAGATATTCCAAGTCTAAAGATCTGAAAAAAAAAAAAAAAAGCCACTTTTGGCCTGGTGTGAGAATTAAATGAAATGCTGAATAGTAAATAAGGAACTAAATGAACTGCTGATCACATTTCAGAGATAAACTTGATGATCTTGTATTCTGTGTGTCTGTACAAAAGTGCCAGTTTTACTTGGGCCTAGTTTTTATGCTGGAAATACAAGAACAAAGTCGTTTCTATTTCATGAAACAATTATTTTTAATGTTTTTCATGTTTTACCTTTTTTTCTTGATTATTAAATATGCTTATTTCTTAATGCACAGAATAATACTTCTCTGTCCAAGTTGAAAAGAAGGATATTGCTGGGACCTTGCAGCAATTTCGAGAATGTAGCTCAGGCTCAGAGTAGTATAGCTGAAGGTAATTGAGGGCTTTGGAGCTTATTTTAAATTTTTACCAGTGGCTAGCTACTTGCTAAATATCTTAAAATTAAGGAGAAAGTAGAACAAAGAGGAAGGTGGTCACTGGTAGACAAAAGGGGATTGGTGATACTGGCATGGAAATAGCAGATATTTAAAGGTAAAAGAAAAGAATTACAGAGAAAGTAATTAAAAATGGAAGAAAAAATGCAAATAAATGTGGGACTATATATGTAGAAGTTAAAAAATTGAGAGGTTACTAGTTATGATTTAGCAGGTGTGTGATTAGGAGAATAGAATGTTATTATTATGGCACATTGACACAAGATTAAAGTCTGGTGTGGCAATAGACAAGACTGTAATGAGCAAAATAAAAAACAGTGAAGCTTTATCCTGTTTTCACATCAGTTGTGGTTACTCAGGAGTTGATACCAAACTGTCAGAAATCAATGACGTGAAACCAGATTTCAGTCTATATTTTCTCTGTAATTTCTTCTGAATTCTAAAGCAAAAAGTGCCAAAATCACCTCTGCAAAACTGTAATAACTTTGGTATGTATCAATTTCATTTCAGAGAACTTCATTAAAAATTTCAGCATTCTCTACAGTCCCTTGAAAAGGCATCTGGTTGATGACCCTTCAGTCCATTTTCATGAAGAGCAGGTGGTCACTGAAGTGACCACGAGCACCTTTCACCAGACTGTGTTCCTGAGTGCCAAGGTAACCCCTCGTCACTCAGCAGCTTCTCGCAGATCATGGCACGGATTTTAAGGAGGGGGTGTTTAATATTGACATGCTTTTCTTACTTGTAACATAAAATACAGTGTTTTGAAAGAATTCAAAAGCTTTCCAATTGCATGCCATGAAAACAGATGTCATCCTGAGTGCAGTTAAATTGCCTTGAGTAAGGAAAATCCATTGTCATTCAAGTCTGCAGCAAATGTCTGCATCTTCAGTTGGTTTCCAGCAGCCCTAAGCCCTTCTTTGCCAGTTATAGGCAGAAAGTCTGGACATCATTTTTCCCCCCATATGAAGTGTACAGTCCGTGTTAGATATTTAGGAATTTAGATTGCAAAAGAATCTTGGGAAATGTAGTAAAGTTTGGTGCATTTTCACTTAAAGGGAATGATCCTAAACTAAATATCTTTTCATTTTGACTTTATGGAAAGAGAATTCCCCAGTAATTTTTTGTGTGTTAACTCAGTAGTCAGAGAGCAGCAATGAATAACTTACAATAGAGTTCATTAATATTAGGAAAAAATTTGCTTTCACATTCCAAGAGTTCCCATGTTAGATGGTGTGAAAAGTAGTCCTCCTTTCTGCAGATTATCTCCAACAGATAATCAAACTCTTCTCCATTTCATTTTCCAGAATGTCTTGCTGCTGTATTATGCACAGTGGTGTGGATTCTGTGCTTCTCTTAATCACATCTTTATTCAACTTGCTCGGCTTTTGCCTCCTGACAGTTTCACTGTGGCAAGGTAAAAAGATTCTAATTTCATCTTTCCAGAATAATGTAAGATCATTGAGGTCATCAGCCTAGAAGAGAAATACTTTTTTTCTCTGTACAACTGTGCAATATAGATGTGAATGTCAACTGCTTCATTTCTCTTTGAATGCATTGTTTTGTTTTCCTTTGTATATATTTGGTGGTTTTCAATCTCACTGCAGTAGTTATCCACTTTCATTTAAATTAATTTTTAAACTGTGCAATTAACCTTGAAACTTCCTAATTTCAGGAAGTGAATCCATAACTTTGTGAGGATTTGTAGCAAATAGTAATATGCTATTTGTGTGTATATATATATATTTGTTAGCAACACCATTTGCATCACGAATCTAAAATGGCAACCTACATCCTATGATAAAGAAAATTAACTCTACCCCAGCCAAACCAGTTTACAGAAAAATATTTATATCTATATATGCATGTGTGTAATGTACATTTTTAATATATATATATGTTAAATACATATTTTATGTAAAAAAAACATTGTTTTCTGTGGTGTTTCCAGGGTTATTTAGATTTCAGTGCAACTGAAACATTCTTGTTCATGTATGTGATAGTAATGCCTAAATACTTAAAACATCTGCTCTGATTGCATCTTTATTTGATTCTGACTGAACTTAGTCCAGGAGACAGTATGAGATGTAGAGAAAAAATAAAGCAATTGAAAATCTGGATTTTTATCCCCTGTTTGTAGTTGTGGCTTTATTGCCACAGATGTGATGCTATTCCCAAGGCTACATCCATTCTCTTGCCTGACTTTGAAGTTCTCTCCTTTGCTCCATTATTTTCACAGCAGTATTACTGATGTGATTGTCTGTTTTGTTCTATAATAATTTGTAATTAATAAGAAATTTATTTGTGAAAAGAAGCCCTAAAATGCAGAAGAAAACAGTAACAAACAGTTGAACCGAGTGTTCCTTTCTACTCACAGCTTTAAGAAAAAAAGTGCCTTTAAGCATGTGCTTGTCCTTGGAAGAAGCAAAATAATTTACTCCCAAAACTTCTCAAGGGGACAATATTAAGACATGTACTTGAGGAACAAATTAAGGACTAAAAATAACTTGTCTCATGTTTGGTGTGTCTATCTCAGAAGGAAGATGTGTACACAATGTGTGCACTGTGTGTACACAGTGAGCAACTGGGGTTTAATTGCTGGCTGAGAGCAGTTGCAGTATTGAACGTATTATTCTAGAGAAAAGCCCACACAGATGTTTGTTAAACTGAGAGTCATCAGCTTGAATATTGGTAATTAATTCTGCTGACTCATATGCACAATGTATTTCTGGCAGAACACATTTAGACTTACTTTCACAGATACTTAGATTTCCTTTTTCCCAATCCCTAAAATGGCATTTTACTAGAAAATGCAGATTGTTCATCTGCCTGCTCTCATCAGTGTGTCTTTTCCTCACAGAATTGATGTGACTCGAAATGACCTTCCCTGGGAATTTATGACAGACCGTCTCCCAACCATTTTATTTTTTCCTCATCAGAGGTAATGTAATTCTTGTCCCTGTGGCTTTTTAACTTCTGTTTTACTGAGCTGCAGTAATTATGTGGTATCTGGTACATGTCTTAGTAGAAGAAAAAGCCAAAGAGTAATTAATTTCTGTATATGCATTCTTACCACATGCATATTCTAATGAAAAAAAACCACCAGGAAAACAACAAAATAGCACAACCAGCACTCACAGATTTCCACCCTTCTCCCTCAAGGGCTCTGACCATCAGCAAATGGGAATTCATTCAGCTGGTACTGGGAAGCTACATACCACAGAATCTCTGCCTTAAGTTTTGCCATTGATGTTTTAGTCCAGTGCAGACTGAGTTTTGTTTACATCAGTTCTGAGCCACCCCAACTGCTTGGTTTCCTGTTTATTTTTTAGATAGTCATTTTGTCTCGGTCTCTGTAATGCTCTAGACAGTCTTTGGAGGGACAGACTGAGTACTTTTATTAAGATTATTTTTATAATGTTCCAGCTGGCTTTATAAAGGTACCTTACCTCTAGTCATTGTTTTCGCTCCTGCTTTTCCTCTCCAGTGTTTTTTATATTTTGCTGCATATAGGTAATCAAGAAAATTGGGATCTGATAGTATTTGTAGTACCTGTAGGACTACTAGAGTAGTCACATATTCATTTGGATATAAAGGTGCCTCATATTAGGGCTTTTTATGCAGCTTCTTATCCATTTGCCTTATGAGACAATTCTTGCAAATTAACTCTGTTCTCAATTTCTTTCCACCACATGCTGTTAATATTTTGTTCTGCTATTTGTTTTAAATAGCCCTTTAGCTTCTTTGATACATGCTGTGGTTTTGATCAATAAAAATGGATGATGATGTAATAAAACATTACCACAGTATAGTGAGTCCGTTTTGATTTAGCGTAGACTATTTTTTGCCTAAATTGTCATGATTTTTTAATCTGGGATGGGAGCTGATAGTCAGCTGAGCAACTGCTGATGGTAATTAGAGGAGTAACTTGGTTCATCATCAGGAATCTGCAGGGGAGGAAAACTCATGGTGCTCACTCTGCCAGAAATAGCTTAATCTTGATGAGCAGGAGCCTCATCTGACTGAAGTTCTTGAATTATTGATAAAAGATGGTATCTCTCTTTTACCTGCTGTACAGTAAGTAGTTTTCAGTAAATGAAATGAAATGTTTTTATGTCCCACATGTTTATGAGCTGGATTTTACAGAAGGCATTTTTGAGGGAAGTGTAATTGGTAAGGAAGGAAATCCCCTGTTCCGGATGCACATTGTAACCAATTCAGGACATGATGTCACACACAAGGGGACATAAGAGTTGTCCGTGGTGTATGTTGTACAAGAGCACCAGGAGGCTTTAGGCTTTTTACTTGAATCTGGCTTTCCTGCTTTGCAATCATTTTTGTTGGGGCTTATTCTCTGTCCTTTTTCTCACTTATATAATTAACCCATATCTGAATGTATGCTACTTACCATTACTCCAGTCATGAATTTGACAGCCAGATGGAAGCAAACTAAGCTTTTCTTGTTTTGACAGCTGCCTCAGGAAAGAGAGAATACACTGCTGACTGGCAAAGCTGTAGCAGAGCCAAAGTGATAAACTATTAGCTGACTTCCCAGTTGTACAGGGTGAGGTGGAAGTGGCTGTGCTGCACGAGGACGTGAAATTGTGTTATACTGGAACATGCTGAGTGAAAGGCTGAAGGTGGAACTGGTTCAGAAAGAGAAGAGCAAGACTGAGTTCCAGTCTAGTCCTTAGAGGACAGTTAGCCTCATATGTGTGCACAGGATTCACAAAGGGCAGTAATTAATTGTAACATTTGTCACAGCTGGAGCTGGTGTTTTTTAGTGGCTCATAGTCTTGAAGAAATTTGGTACTTGCTGTTCTTGGCCTCTCTTGTAACAGTTTATGCTGTTGTAGAAAGAAAGGAGGCTTACCTGCTCCATATGCTGGGCTTAGTATTCACAGCTTCAGAGGGGGGCAAAACACCAACAGAAACCAACAGAAACACCTTGTTTGGTTTGCTTCCTTCATCACCTATGACATAAAGACAAAGCAGGAAGAGGAACAAGTAAAGAGATTTTTTCACAGGGCCTTAATTCTGACTAAAGTGACTTACTGTTTAAAAGCAAGCTGCTCCCTTGCCACGGCTTTCAGGTGCTGGAACTCACTAAGCTACTGCTTCCAGGAAAACAGATTCAAAATAGTGATTTCCCATTGTGTAGCTTTATATATCTGGACCTAAATTCTAAATAATATATGTAGACTTGAGAACACTTAAATATCATCCTTCAACTTACAAATACTAATGGCACTGTACTCTGATCATACAGTGATGTTTCCCTATGTACTTGAAGCTCATAACCCATGATCATGAATATTTATTTTTTAAGAATGAAATCTGTCTTGTGAGATTTAACAGAATTTTTTCTTCAAATACCAGTCCCATGCAGAGATGCTTAGAGCATTCAGATTGGAACACAGGCAAAAGTGAACATCAAAAGAAAATCTGTGTAATCTATCTCTATTACATGAGTTTCTCTTAGCTGCTCTACTAACCATACTTGATAAAAAATAAGGTATCAGGTTGGAGTTAACAGCAGATGCTTAGGTAAAATTATGCTTAACCTTCCAGAGTACTTTACTATTAACCTGTTATGTCCTTCTAGGAAGGAGCAAAGTGTGAAGTTCCCTGAAGACTTTTCAGTTAACCTTCCAAATCTCCTGAAATTTATTTTACATCACTCAAGTCTTTCTTCGTCAGAACCCTGTACCAAAGAATGCCTACATAAAGAGTCAGTTCTACAGCAAGGACACATCTCACACTTGGAGAGAGAAATTCAGAAGTTAAGATCAGAAATCAGTGCCCTTCATCAGGCCCATGACCAGCTTGAAGCACAGCTTTCTGAAGCCAGGAGAGAGGAACAGAGACTACAGCAGCAAAAACACACACTGGAAAAGCAGCACAAGACTCTGCAGCTCCACAGTGAGCAATTACAGGCCACATATGACCAGAAGAATCAAGAATTGTTAGAAATGGCTGAAAAGCTTCAAGAATTAGCTGATGCATCAGAAAATCTCCTTAAAGAAAATGCTTTACTGAGAATTCTGGTGGCATCAAGAGGAGGAAAGCTACAGAGCAAAGAAGAAATTGAAGAACCCCTTCAATCTGAGCAAACACTTTCTGAAGATAATGATATATCACTTTCAACAGCTACTGCTGCTTTAGAGGAAAAAAGGATTGATAGTATTGATACCATAGAGACAGAGCACAGTAGTAGAAATAGGACAGAATAATTGCTTACACAAAGTCAAGTGATGCAGTATTGGGTAGGTATTTATGCAAATTTTATTGACATTCATTGTAAATAAAGACTTCCCCCACATGATCTAGAAAAAGAAAAATCAAATGGAATATTTTTGTACACTTGAACAACTTATTAGATACCCCCATCTTAAGAGAAGAGGAGAATGGAAAACACTTTCTGCACTTTACTATTGCACTAACTTGCAAACACCTATCCATTAAAATGAAAGCTACTGGTTTGTAGGGGCAGCAGTGTGCAGCACCTCTGACTAAGGACGAGTTAGTTTTCACTGGCTTTCTTTTACAGCTGCTAGAAGGGAAATCAGACCTTTGAGTTATACTTTTCCATAATTTCTGAAATTTGCCCTTTACACTGCATTCTCTTTGCTGAATTAAAATAGATACTTCATCTGTGTAATCGGTAAACTTGAATGGACAAAGTCATCTTGCTACAACTGTTCTGTTCTCAAACTTCAGCACTTTGTATCACTTTGTATACTGGTATTCTGATTGTCTGGAAACCACAAGAGCCATGTGTGAACTGTTCTCTACTGCAAACTAGAGGAAGTCTTACTGGATTAATCCTTTTATTCTTTGCTTTTAAGAAATCTCAAATACAGCAATTTAAGTGGACTGGTCTGACTATACATGCAGGTCTCTTGAGAGCAGTATTTTAAAAAGCATGTGTCAGGGTAAGAACATTATCAGCTGTACCCCATATGTTGTACTCAAGAGGCAACAGCTTTTTACTGCTAACAGCATTTTTTTGCTTCAAATTACAGCTTTCAATTTTAAAAAGGCAAATGTAGCACTAACAAAGCAATTTGACATCTTAGTGTAGAAGAAGGGGACAAGTTTTTGTCTGGGCCATTCTTGTCTTGCATATAGTTGAAATTCTCAAGCAAGCTTGCTAGGCCTTAGGTTATTCCATATGTACAAGTACAAGAAGCAAGCCTAATGCTTCCTCTGAAGCTGAATTAAGGCTAGGCAATTAAGTGTTTAAAAACATCAGTATGCAAAGGAGGCCATGTACAAAGTCATAGAAAACAGGCCAGTAAGCTCTAAACATGTGTGCCTACACAAAGAATTTAAGAATACATAAGCTGCCATTGGCTGCTCAGTGTTGTTCCTTCTCCTCTCCCCAAACCTTTGCAGTTCAGAACTTCCCACAGAGCAGGAAATGTGTTATCCGGAAGGCCTTGGCCATTGCTATCTAAAAACTTCTACAAACTGACCAGCAATAACCCTTGCCCCTGTCAACAATAGAGAAGACTACTGTTGTAATACAGTTCCATCAAAAGTTAGACACATTAACTGAATTCTAGAGTTGTCTGGCTGTATGTATTACAAAATGCCTTTTTGTAACAGGCTGTTAACATACACCCTAAGTACACAAACCAGGGTTCTAGCAAGAATTTATACTAGTTGCACTTAAGCCAGTTTTGCTACGTAACCACTTATGCAGTTTCAGCACACAGACGTATGGAAGACAGAAGCCTGCTCTACTGCCATTTCAAACACCTGGAAACCATCTGGACTTTCTCTGAGGGTTCAGTATCCATCATAAGTTCCCAGGCTGGAACCCATCAAAATGGCAGTTTCCTAGCAGTAGCTACATAGAGTACTCAGTTCTAGCAGCCAGAAACTTAACCAACAGCTAAAGCATCTTTTCCTTTCTTGCTCCTGTGTTTCCTACTTCAGTATATTACTGAAGGCTTATCCCTTCTTTTTAAATGAAGTACTCTGCATCAATCCAATCAGCTCTTCAAAGGAAGAGGTCTGGCTGCACACTCAATCTAGTAGCAGAAGCAAGCTTTAACTGCAGATCTGGTCTTGAAGGTCTGGAGTCCCATCCATAGTAGTGGTTCAGGAGTCCCTGTGTATTTTATACAGTTGCATCATATTCCTGTATGCTACAGAACACAAAGCAAGAAGTTTCTGGCAGCCTATTTACAGTTCACAGTTGAAAAGTAGTTCACATTACAGTAGTAGCTCCATCAAAACAGGCTCAGCTAAACATTCAAGTAACAAAAACCAGTAGTAGTCTCTTCACACCAGTATATCCCTGTGCCCATTGCCAGCAATGGACATTACACTAGGCGAGTCAGCTTCTGCCACAGAGGAATTAGGATACACAGCTGATGCAGAGTGCAGCTTCTCAGTGCATGCAGTTGCAAACAAAGCTTATTTAATTCTCATCAGGGTGTTTTCTGATGAGTAGTGTGCACGTGACCAGATTCTTCACAGTATTGAGATGTTTCTGCTGGTTACACATCATGAGCACAGCGCATCTGCAGGTGTTGCTCTGAGTTAGCTGTGTACTTCTGGGCCATTTGGAGTTAGCTTAGCTTTCCTCTCCACACAGGGTCCTTTAGCAGAGTACTGCACCAGCAGAAAGGGCTCTTTGGTTTCTCCCTCACCCACAATGCTTTCCTCATCCTCAGACTGGCTGAGCTTCTGCAGCCGCAGGTAGCACCAGCAGCCCAGAATCAGGGCTCCCAGAGCCGCAACAGCAATCAGGATAACGATGACAGTCACCACTCCTGTGGTGGGGCTGTGATCTGTGATGGACATGACCAATAGTTCAGGCTGTACTCTTCTTCAGGAGATTTTTTTGTCCTCACTATCAGTCTTGATGCATCTTCAAACTCCTGCAGAGTTAAAAATAAATAATGAATTTCTGCAGTTTTACTGCACTCAGCAAGATTATATGGCTGGTATTGTCCACTAGGGCATGTGATCCTCTTGCACTCCAGTGCTTTGTGCTGCTCAGTCACAGAATCACAGAACCATGTTTTGGCTCCTGACATGCTTGATGATAGCACATGGTCAACCTATTAAGAGGTAACAGTTTTCACTAGGAGGTACAATACAAGACTGAAAGCTCTATGGAATTACAGTTTAGCACAGGGAATTTAAGACTGTTCATACAAATGCTGTATTACAAGTGAAATCTCAAATCTGTGATGAGGTAGCAATTTAGCTACCTTTAGTTTTCCTCAAGGAATCCTGCAGAAACAGTACATTTGAGTGTCTGGCTTTTTTTAAAATCTAATTTACAAGCATCCTTCTTATGTACTAACAATTCCAGGACTGGTAAGCTAATTGTGAAGGTAATTGCAGTGCTAATGCATTACTGTAAGTCTTTCCATAACACTGGCCTGCTTACAAGGGCTGGGTATATGATAATTAATTGTTTGTTCATTAAGCACATAAAACATCTGTTGCTATTTTAATAAAAAGCGGGTAGAGCTGCATTTAAGACTAAAAAAGCACAATGGAAGCTTCTGCTCCTCTTAGTGGCGTTAAAACCATAGGAGAAACACAGTCTGTTAGGACTGCAGCTGGAATTGGAAGAGAGGCAGCGGCAGGAAACTAGAAGAGCTCCAAGACTTCCTTAGTATGCTGTAGTGTGAGCAGGAAAAAAAAATACAGGTAATGTCTTTTGCTACTTCTTCCAAATTCACAACCCTGTTTTATAAAGTCATGTGAGCCTTGTCTTTAGTTTCAAAGTCACTGTTTACAAAGGTGATAGCCTCACTTTCCTTCCTTCAACTAGGACATAGAAGGTAATGAATGAACGACTTGCTTCTTTCCTACTACCCTACTTCTTCAACAGAACACAAATTCATGCAAGACTATTGTAGAGACCAGAGCCAGTCCTAGCCAGGAACATCTCTTACCTCTGTACTACTGAAAAAATCAGGTTAGGGCTCAATGCTGCCACTTCAGGTACAAAAGGTGCAGTCCTTTGAGGCTCTAAGGCCAGCTCTAAGTGCACACATGCCTTTCTCTGGACCTGTACCCACTGACTAGCAGTAACAGGAATATCTTCTGGCTGCCAGTCTGTTGAGGGTCACATACACTTATCCAGGAAAGGCTCCTCCTCACCATCACTGCTGCAGTCTCAGCTGCAAGTACAGCATCTTCATACAAAAACCCTACAGAAGGAGTCAGTCTTAACCCACCCTGACCCAGGACCACTGGGTTACAGTGAGTGTCACCCATCTGCACAAAAGTCTCAACTGCATTTCAACACGAGTCAAGGCAATTACAGTGCAGGATCCTTACCAAGACAGCTGAAGCCAGAGACCAAGTTTGTTCCTTCATGTGTCATGGAATAACAGACCCATGTGTATCACCATTTCAGCAAGGACACTACTACAGCGTTTAACACGTGCCATTAGAATCCAGTGTCACAAAACTTGCAAACACTCTGGTTACATTTCCAGCCCTGTAAACTACAGCAATCCATAGCTTGTAGTGTTATCTGATACAACCAGCCAAGTTCTGCAGACCCAATTTTGCCTAAGTAGTAAAACCAAACCTGACCACACCACACACACTCAGCAGGGCTGTGTGCCCACTGCAGCCAGAGTATTGTATGATTTGCAATAATCACCTTGGTTCTGCAATGCTTATTCAACACAGGGTGATCAGCTGAGGGTGATTAAGAGTGACTTTCATGTAGTTCATTTTCCTCGGGGCATGTCTGAAGAGCAGCACTGTTTGATCCAGCCAAAACAGTACAGCATCAGCATAAAAGATATTTACCTTGCTTCATATGCAGACACTGCAGAGCCACATTGAGGCTTCTTCTGCAGCTTGCACTATTGTGACAGCCTACTGTTCCTCTACAGCAGTTTAGGTCAGCATACAGCCTTACATTAAGCAGTTACTGTCACCTAGAAAATAGTTTTTCATAGTGGAAACTACTGCAGATGCTACCCCTCTGCCAGTCTGTGAATAGACAACATCAACTATGTAAAGTATGAAACTGTTCACATCACCAGCCTCTCTATCACCAGGATTTTCTGGCAATCTTGTTTCAGGATGCACGAGACTGTTTTATGATGACTTAACAATTTTGAGTCCAACACGGAAACTTACAGATTCCTCTTAAAGATCTTTCTTGGTCAAATCCATAGGTTACCTTTAAAATTCCAAGTGTTTTCTAGTTGATTTAGAATTCAAAAAACTTCACCTCTCAATGACAAAGTGCAGGCATCCTTCCTTCAGGCATATCTTCTTCCCACTTAGGGACTTGGGAGCCAGCACCTTATATAAAGTCAGGTATTACGCATCTGTACAGATAGCTCAAACAACTAGTTAGTAGTGTGTGACAGTAGTTTTAGATAGTTTGGAAGCTATAGTGTTGTTGCTAGCTCACTCTGCTATTTTTCTGGCTTTAGGTCACTGTACAGCTAGAACTAAAGCTCTCCTGCAGTCTTAGTTCTACCCTTAGCACAGTACATTTGCATGTTGTAACTATATTAGCAAGAACTTTCAAAGAAGCCTTGGGATTGTGTTGTTTTCTGGACACACAACTCCAACCTTGCTGTTCTTTCCACCAGCAACTAACTGGAATCCAGATTAAGCTGTCTCTGTACTCCCCTTCCAGGGGAAATACTGCATTTTGTAGATCCCCTTAAACTGACTTAAAGGCCACTAACTGTTCAGACTCACTTTCCCCTTAAAGCCTACCTGAGTTAAAAGCCCCTCTAAGCATACCAGTAGCAGCACTGCCTTCATTCATCACTTACTGGAAGATATTAGAGGCTGTAAATTCCTGATCTTCAAAGGGATTGCCAGCACCATCCATATATTTGGTGGCACTTGTAGAGCTATGTCCCTTCCCACCACACTTGCTGTCAAATCAAGCATCTAAGCATATTTACTCATTAGCAAGATTAGTCAGATGACTGGTGTGAACTGCAAATAGCCTATTTTAGTTCTTACAGCAATCAAGCAGTGAAAACATCAGCTAGAAACCATGTTTCCGTAATTAACTTGCCTTTTTTTTTTTCCTAATACCAGCTTCTACCCAAAAATTCATTTGTGAAGTTTTATTATCCAATTGAAAAGCTGTAACTAAAGGACAAACAGAAAGACAGTCTGAACTGCAGACGGCTGCTAGGGGACAAATGCAGTGGAAGATTGAAATTAGTTCCTAAACCAAGTTTTTCATTATTACAGGCATTATGCTGCTAAGGTCACTATTTTTAATGCCCACAGGCATGTTTCACTGCTACCATTCAAGCCAAAGCTGTAGGGAGAGGCAAAAAAGCAGTTTATAGTTCACCCAGATATACTGAAGTCCTCATCAAACACTTCTGTTCAAGGTTCAAGTATTAAGTCTTTCGGCTTTTTTTTAGGGAGGGAGGGGTGAGGTGGCAGGGAGAGGAGGAGGTGGGACCTACTGTATTATAGTATTCCACCTAAAGTAAGTTAAATGGGGCACAGTAAAGAAATGAGAATAAAACTAAAAGAGTGACCTTCAGCCTAATTTCTGTTTAAAAATCAGAACTATTTCCTTAAAAAGCCTCCAACAACAGCTTCTAATTGTGAAAAATGCTTTCTCCTGTTTCTCTAGTAAAAAAATCCCTTTTGAGGAATGCTGCATACTCATCTCAGTAACACCCTTCTTGCCAATGGAAGACAAGGGGAGAACCCACAGGGAAGATCAGTGCTGTACATTAACCACTGGCACACAAGTGGCACCCACACAACCCATAGAAAGTAAGGCCTTTACAATACAGGAGTGCTCAGGCTTCACCACTTGCACATTAAAAAAATGGCATCACTGTTATTCTTCATTAACTCCAGGTAATACCACCTTGTGATAATGCCAAGTAAGCTTGCAGAGGCTGGGGCTTGGCCAGAGGCTATTTTAGAAGCAGGGAGCTGTTTAGTAGAAGGTTTCAATGCAATTCATCTTTTCCCACCCTTACCATAGTTTTGATGAGGAATAGAAGAACAGGTCTTTTCTGTGGCTAATTAGCTGTGGACAGAATTCCAAGAACTTAGCATTCAGGCAATTGTTAGACAATCTAGAACAAAAGCCAATACCTAACAGCATTGGCTGGAACAGCAGTTAGCTCCCACATGAGGTGTAGTGGTACCTTAATCAAGATTCACTTTTAAAGCTTAGCACCAAGCTAAGCCACACAGAAGTTGGCAGTTTACAGAAGACAGCAAGATGAAGAGATAAGAGTGCAGTAGTCTGAGATATTTTCCAGACATGACAACAGCTGAAAGAGCAGACAGACTTTCTCAGCAGCACAGCAACTGGAGGAGTTTATGCTGTAACTGCCTGTCAGGCAAGTCAGCCAGTTAATGCAGCACTGGAAACAGGCTTACAGTGTTAAGACCATGTTGACTTCAGAGGCAATTGCATGGCTGGCAAATAATCTGTCAGACTCCAGATTTTTATCTGTCAGTGTCACATCCACATGGTGCTCTAATGAAAAGTCTCTCCTGACATGATAAGAGTCACTTCTGACATTCCATTACCAGAAGTACTATATATATAGTTGCATATATCCCCTGGCATAGCTTAATTCTTGATATATTAGAAAAATTACTGAGATGCCAACATTAAGTTTGCTGATAAAACCAAGTTTTTTTATTTGGATTCAAGGTAGCTCTCCAAATGTGTCATTTTGGGGTTTTTTTAATGGCTTTGTGTAATAGCAGCTACACAGCAGCTGATATTTGACAGTCAAACAGTTTTTATACACAGCTCATATCTTTAGACAGCAAGTATGCCAGGAGTCAGTCACGTACCTGCAGCAAGCAGCTCTGGCTAGGAGTCCTCTATGCACACAGTTTCTGAATCACCTTATTAAAGGCGAAGGTCATCCTGGTTTTGGATCTTGTCTGGCAAGTCTTCCTTCTTGCTCTTCCCCTGTGGAGAGTGATCACATTGGTCTCTAGCTGCTCTGCATCCTGAGTGCCTTTCACTTTTGGCTTTCCAGTGACATAATCATGTTTAACTACTAGTCAGTCTGGCACAAGCTGTCAGGGAAAAGATCCCTTACTGTTTCACCTACCTGCTAATCAAGGTAACAGTCTCACAAGTGGTTTCAAGTTCTTTAGGTTTATTCAAAAGCAGTATCTAGTGACAAATGTAATGTCTACACCTACATTTGCGTCAGGAAAAGGAAGAGCACGAGATGCCACGGCACACTGCAGATACTCTGAGGAAGGAGCAAGACTCAGTTTGAACAACTTGCGTTACTGAAAACTCCCGGATTGTCATTGCAAAGGTCGGTTTGGACATAACCCTGCAGCACGTACCGAACTCCTCGCACTGGGAGAGCAGGGACGAGCCTCTCCAGCCGAGAGGAGCCCGGCGCCCACCCCGAGCGGGCACCGACGATCCGTGAAGCATCGCCTTGTGACTGCAGCACGGCAGGGCGGCTGCAAACCACCGGGAGACGGGGCCGAGCCCCGGGCGAGGCAGCACGGGCCGGGGGAGCCCCGAGTCACCCACGGGGCCCACGCGAGGCCTGCGGGGCGCTCAGCACCGCTCGGAACCCAGCAGGGCCGGGGGCAGACACAAAGAGCGAGAAGTGGCGGCCCCGGCCCAGGGCGGGGGAACTCGGGGGAAACTCTGGCGGCCCCGACCCCGGCGCGAGTTCCTGCCCGCTTCACCGACCCCCAGCCCCGGCTCACAGCACGGCGAGCCAGCTCTTCCCGCAAAGAACCGAGCCGCGCCTCCCCCCGTCCCCGGTCACCATCCCGCAGCACCCCAACGCACCGACCAGCCTCGCCGCAGCCGCGGCAGCTCCTTCGCCGCCCGCGCCTCCGCCTTATAGCGGGAGCCGGGCGGCGCCGCGCGGCGCCAATCGGGGCCCGGGCAGCAACAGCTGACGGGCGGGGCGCCCGCAGCCCTTCCCTCCCTTTCCCGTGACAACCGCGGTGGGTCCCGCCCCGCGCCGCAAGGGGTGAGAATGGAATCACGGAAGAGAATCACTGAGTCGGAGAAATCACGGAGGCATGGAATCGTGGAATCATCGACGTTGGAAGAGATCTTTAATACCGTCCAGTGGAACCGTCAATCCAGCACCATCAGAATCACCCCTAAACCTCTAAATCACATCAGCCAGCGCCACATCCAGACGTTTCTTTCTCTTAAACACCACGAGGGATAGTGCCACCACCGCCCGGGGCAACTTATTCCATTGCCTGACTACCCGAACAGCCGCCGTCTCAGCTTAAAGCCATTTCCTCTGCTCCCCTCACCGTGGGCATGGCAGAAGAGACCGGCCCCCAGCCCACTACAACCTCCTTTCAGGCAGTTGTAGAGAGTGATGAGGTCCACCCGGAGCCTCGTCGGGACTACGCAAACCCAGCTCCCTCAGCCACTTTCCATAGGACATGTTTTCCAGACGTTGCTTGGCGGGTCTCGGCGCCGGCGGCCCGCGGAAGGCTGAACGGCTCTCTTGAAGGGCCGCGCTCCTTCCCCTCGCCGCCTCAGCCCTGAGCCCCGCGCGGCGTCGCGGCGAGGGCGTGAGGGCACAGCCGGCCCAGCCAGGGACTGAGGGCGTCGGACGTCGCTGACCCAGCCCCAGCGCTCTTCTCGCCAGCCCCACCGGGCTAAAAGCCCTCAGACACCTCGGTGACCCCGCAAGAGGCGGCTTCTCGTTTCACCGGGCAGCAACAGGACAGGGGCGCTGTTAGCGGAGGCCACGCCTGAGCCGCCGCGGTGTTGGTGGCACTGAGGGCCCCGCCGGGCCCGGCCAGCACTCCTTCCGTGGCCCCGAGCAGACAGCCCCCGCCTCCCTGAGAGCGTCTGCCTCAAACCTCCAGAAAGGTCGCATTCCCAGTACACCAATTTTATTTGGCGATTCATGCCTCGGAGATGCAGTTAGGAAGTTGCCCAATACAGGCATTTGTCACACTTCGGCTGAAGTTGGTCGTTACTGGAGTAGAAAAGAATATCGCCGGTCGTTACTGGAGTAGAAAAGAATATCGCCACTCCTCTGATGTGGTATAGTTACTGGTAACAGAGATCCCAACTTGTTTGAGGTTCATCTGAAGTCTGGCAGAATGAGTTTTGAGGGAATAAACTGTGACAGAAGATCAAGTTTGGAAGTCACGAAGTCACAATGACTTACAGAAAAACTTGTTTTACAACACAGTTTATATATTGGTTTAACCCCAGTCAGCAAACAAGCTTCCCATTAGCAGGATGGGGGAAAGAATCAGATGACTTCATTTTATTATTCACTTTTAATTATCAACCCTGCTTTCAAGGAAGATCCAAAACGTAGCCCTACACCAGCAACTATGAAGAAAACTCACTGTATTCAAACCAAAACCAGCACAACTGCAAAATTTTCAGTGGGGTAAAACTAATTTTTCCTTCTTTAAATGCAGTCTCCTCTATAAGCATGAAACAAGGTGCGTGGTCTCTTTCTATTCTCATTCAGTGGAAAGCTAAATATGGCCCAAGACCCCCATGGATGTCTCACCTCCTCTGCTTGCTCTCTAAGCCATCCAGACACAAGTCACCTTTTGCCTGGGAGCTGTACAGCCCCCTTACCTGTGTTGGTGTGTCCAGAGACCTTCCTAAGATGACAGGTAACTCTGAACTGCTCTCAAATCCTATCTAGCCAGTTTAGAGCATTAGCAGAGCAGCTGTTTCATGGTACACACTGCCCCAAGCACACCATCCTGTATTTTGTTTAATCAAAAATCTGTGGTGGCATGGCATATCTGAGATACCACAGCCAGTTAAGAACATTTTTATAGAAGTCATTGTTTAATGTAAGATTAGCAGTTTAAGCTTTGGATCTAATAAATGTAGTGCAACATCAGTTTCTACTGTCTTTACGAATCAACTACCATAGAAAAGATGATAAAACACTACTAAACCTTAAAAGCTCATAATCTTTTTTGAAAGAAGTGTAAGAGTAAGCACAGACACTCTTTACTTCCACTGTCAGTAGTTAATGGTCTGAATAGTCTGTCCATGGCTGTAACCTTCTGTGAGGTGAGCAGATGCAGAGGTAGCCTTTGGGCCAGTAATTTAAGAAGATATCTAAATCTCATTTTGATACTTGAATCTCCCCAGAGATGCCTGTTTTACTCACGTAACCATGGACAGAGTCTCCACTGTATATAAATGTCCCAATCCATTTCAGTGAGAAGGGTCATGCTCTTTTGTACAAAAATCATGAATGCAATTACGACAAAGCTGACTGGTAAAAGCCATCCAATAATAGCACAGCCTTAAGAGAAGAAAACTGGCTATCTCTTTTGGTATAATTTGAAAACTTTTTGCCTTTGAAAAAGTTTTAATAGTAATTTTGTATCTCATATTTAGTAAATGGCACGGAGAACAAAGTGGGTTCATTCACATCAGTTTCTTATCTTTGTAAATGGGCTGCTTGCTTTGTGCAGGCTTGGATGGGAAATTTCCAGTCTGTTGTGGAGAAAGTGCAGGGCTGTTAATCCTTCAAAATTGCTTTAAAAGCTCCTTTTTCCCACCTTCACCCATCCCCAGTTAACGCTTAAAGCCTTTAGGAGGGGCAAGGGTCTAATGATCGCAGATCCACACATGGGGAGCAAAGAGCCCTCTGTATGCTTCACCAGGAGCTGCTGAAGCATACTCAGTTACAGCCATTGAGTAATATGGTTTTCAGCTGTGCTAAGGATGAGAAAATGAGAGTTTTCTCTCATTGATTTACTGTTGCTCCTTAGCTGTGCATAAGTAATGTACAACTGTAAATATGCAACATGCTACTACAGGAGATGTTTTTCTCTTCCTTGGAGAAGAATTACAAGTTTATCAGTATGATTTCTTCCTCAATATTCATAACTTACATAAAGAGATTTGACAATTTTCCAAATTTATGATGTCCTTTAAAGCACACACTTCTGCTTTGATGCTTTCATATCACAAGCACTCAAGAGTTTAAACCATTACATATGCTCATAGATTTCACTGGGAATTATCCACAGAACAATTCTGGGGTCACTTGTGGTTGCCACTGTGACCATCATCTGGCTCTCTGCTGGAGCTACCTTGACTCAAGCATAGTTTCCAGCAGTGTTGATTTTAAGTGTTACTAATTATAAAGATTCTTTTGTTTCTCTTCAGGGACTATACCACTGTCAGAGATATAAATTACTAGATTATGATATGCCTGTATTTTTTTTTTTTTTTTTGCTGTTGTTGTTAGAAATAAATTGTTTCCATTGTTGCAATTTACATCACACACTCCTTGTCTCCTAATGTAGCTATTTTAAAAGTACTTATTTTTGGAGTTTCCTTCTGTCAGTTATATCCTGTCCCTCTAAGTATATTCCTTGTATATTCATTATACCTTAATTTTGAACAACTACTGTCAATATTTGTTCCTTTAGTCTTTAATTAGGGGCATATGTTGTATTACTTCTGAAATGGTGGCCAGTAAAATAAACCATCTATTTCCACTCCCTCTATTTCCATTGGGAAAGAGAGAGAATATGCAGCAGATGCATATTACACCTATAATATCTGTTCCATTTCCTGTTGTTCTGTAGCACTCCTTAGTGCAAAATGTGTTCAGTAATTATTGTGCACTCTAGAAAGTTTATCAGGGAAAGAGACCATACAGAACAGTTTTGCAGGTATGTAGGGGGATTGTTAAAAAGGACAAACTGCTGCTGTCTCTATCTGAGGAGGTGTAAATAGCATCTTGCACCTTTGCTTACAGGTCACTGGAGAGAACCTCCACAGAAAATGGGACCAAGCTGACCCACTCCAGCAACTTGAGCAGGTTTTATATTTTCTTATTTCACCTGGGAAGAAAATGCAGGAGAAATTATTAATCCAGCTCTGTGCACGAAGAGAAATGAAAGTATATGAAGAGTTTTTATGGGTGAAAGTTTAATTATTTTTAAGTTTTGCAAAACCTCAGGGTAATACTAAACAAAGATTTGCTTCCTCTATCAGAGCATGCTGTACATGCCCCCAAATCTTTTCTTGTATTCTTCTGCTGTGAAACCCTATCAGCTTTCCTTAGCCTTCTGCTTAAGAAAGCATCTGTTGGGTTTTTTACTCAGCTATTTGTAATTATGGGTGTGACTCATGAAGTGTAAAAGCACTTTTAAGATTAGTGTGAGAATAGACTCACTGTATATCTGAAGAGTAGAATCAATCCACGTCTGCATTAGTGCTAAGAATACCCACCAAACCTATTTAAAAGAAAACCCTCGAAAGATAGTTTTTATATGACAGCATAATTGAATGATGCATTCTCTAATTGTGATTAGTGCTGTTAGTGGTACTTCATGATGAGAGACTGTGAATCCAGGCCAGGAAAAATGGATTGTTTAAAACCCATCTCAGCATAAGCTTTAAGTTAGGATTCTAAAGGCTGTAGCCCTTTTTTGGCATAGAACCCAAGTTGGGACAAGAGGTGTTTCTGCTTGGATGCCTTGCATTCTGCCCTGAAAATACAGCTTTTATATATAACTCCATAGATGATAAAAGGTGGAAACAGTGCTATACATCACAGTCACAATGAAAAGGGTAATCTTTATTTTGCTGCAATACTAGGAGATAGCTGCAGCTATCTCCTATTCACTTCCACAGCTTCAAAATATGCAAAAAGATGAATTTGCTGTGTTGAACATCTTTGTCTCATGCTTTGGAGACTGTTTTTGTACTTGAAAACTGATGAACAAGGTACAAAGCATTTCCTTTGTGCAGCAGTTATTTCTAAAGCTCTCTGCCAGAGTTGTGAAGCCTACTGAAAAAAGACATCTGGTGAGAGTGCCAGCATCTCAGGCTCAAGCCGTGGATCTGGGTGCAGTCAGTTCTCCATCCTTCCATGTTATTACTTAGCATCCAACAGTCATTTTAAAGCATGTTATTTTAAACTTGAGAACAGACAGGTTTTAGCAAAATCAAATGTTGCTCTGTAATTAGGCTGCAGGCCTAATCTGTATGAGATAGGAGAGGGGATGGTTTTCTAGTTAAGAGATTTGGCAGTGTAACAAATTTTACAGGAATAGTGTTTGCTTGGCACTATAGGTAGCTCTGTTATGCTGAAAAATAGATTCCTTGATATGCATTTGGAAAGCACATTTGTTAGAGTGTTTCAGCATTTCCTTCAATTTAACTTTGCCACAAAGAGATTTACAACAAGGCTGTTCCCTGTTGCAAAACTGGAAGCAGAGGCAAAAAGTTTTTATTTTCATTCCTTGGATTTTCATTCCTCATCCATGGATAAAATCCCACATATTTTATGTTCCTGTGTGTAGCAGCCTTTTCCTACTTTGGATGAACTTAGAATGCTCTTATTTCCTTCTGTCATCAATAGTGTGGCCCAGAATATGCTTTTCCTTTGGCAAAGCAGTCTCTTAGGACAAACAGTCTGCAATCAGCTTCTGACTGATTTCTTAGTAGGAAGCTGAACAGCTGCAAAAATGGAAGATTAGATAAGCACAAGCTTAGCAACCTTCATAGCCTGCAGATAGTCCAGAGGAACAGGGACCAAAATATAGAAATTGTCTTTAAAAATGGCATTGCTAACCATTATGTGTGTGGTTGGATTTTTTGTTTTCTTTATTTTAGGAAGAAACATTTAATGAAAAATTGAGTGATGTAATGACTTTCTGGAAGAGTTGGTCACATGAACTAATTTTGTTAACTAACTTCTTTCTTCCAGGTATTAAAAAATCCAATTGTAAAGAAGTCTTTAGTGTTTATGTATGGATCTTGTTAGACCTTGGCCAATTTGGAGATATGGATAAGTAAGTACTCCATCCTCTACACTGGAACTAAGCTTTCTTTATCAAGTTTACCATTTTAAGTGAATTTGATCCAATAAAAAAAAGTGACTCTGAACATTAACAGATTTTTAGCTCTCTCCTTGTTTACTGCTTCCCCTACTGTAGCCATATTTCCTGTCTCCAAGACATGTATTGCATGTGTTAGCTGGGGAAACCCAAAGAAAATCTGTTTAGATTGCAAATTTGTGTGTTTACAACATTCATATTGGAGAAGGATTGTTTTGAGACTGAGTAGTCAAATGTTTAGTAACTTCTTGACTGTCTTATTGGACTTTATCATCATAGTCCTGTTTTTCACAGCAAGTGCTTCCTGAAACAGTGTTACAGCAGTGTCACAAATCAGTGTCTCCCAGTGCATTGCTTTTACTGTGACAGATTGCATTGCAGTGAAACATCTCTCCAGATAAAGCCTAGTTTGAACCTTCCCTACTGTAGCAAAGAGAAAAAGAAATCCCCTGTTATGTCAACATTTGTGCCAATTTGCTTGACTTAGCTTTGAATTTTAGGAGCACTTCTGAAAACAAATCACAGCAAACAGCTCAAACTGGAAGTGTCAGCTCTTGGGGAAACCAGAAAACACTACATGGCTGATACCTACCCTGAACAGAAATCTAATGAAACATTTGCTACTGCACTTTAGGATGAACTGCCTGGTGCTGGGAGAGAAGGTAGGGATGGTTTAGAGACAAAATGGGGGTTTGAGTGATGTAAATGGGAAGATGGAAATAATCTGGAAAACTAAGCCCAAACTGACAAATCAACTCAGACAGTTCAACTTCATCTAGTCTCTTGATAACTCCAGTCATCTTTTTTTTCTGCAAGTTTCCTGATAAATTTTGCCTGGATGTTGTTTACTCCTCCTGTTTTCCTAGAAGTAAACACAACCTGTGAAACCCAGGATAGGAATATTGCACCAGAGCAATTAGAACATTTAATATAGGCAATATTTAACACATGAAGGAGCTGTTTTATCTACTAGTAGGGAAGACTATTACAGCAGTCTGATTATGAGTAATTGTTTGAGTTGCAATTAAGATCTTCAGATTAATTTCCTGAATACCAGCAATTACACACTATACTACAGGCTGAGCCACAAGCTGTTCTGATGGTGTTGTTCAAAGGCCTTCACTCTCCTTCAGATTCCTGCAACTTAATCTATCTGTAACTTTCCCCTCTTCTATTTACTTCCATTGTTTCAAGTGTCAAGTAAAGATTTTTTTTCTCTTTATTAGGATTAGGTGTACTCTCCCTCTCAATATCTGCAGCTGGACATAATTTGGATTGATTCTGCAACAGTAGCTGCATTGTGCTATGTCAAATCCTAAATGTCAGAGTATGTGCTTTTTGCTGCATTGAAATTGTTGATAGCATTCTGTGACCAGTTTAGACAGGGGTAGCAGAGATGAAGAGGGTATGAAATGCAAGTTTGTAGTGGTAGAGGATGCACTATGTGAGGTCACTATGTGAGGAACACGTCTCCTGAAGAAGGCCACAAAGCTGCAAGGATCACAGAGTTCAGGGTGTGCATCTTGGGAGAGTACCACAGCTAGCAACATATGCAGATCCTTAGGGAAGGGGGAGTTTGAAGACCAAGGAATTCAAGGTGTTAACTCTGCATGGTGAGCAGTGCACAAGAAGTGCATTGGTGCTTGAGTAGTTTGCAAGTAAAATTTTACGTCCTGGTTTCATCAGCTACGATGCTTATTTGAGCAGTGCCAAGTCCCTCCTGGGAGGGCAGAGTTACGAGTGCCTGTAAACTGTGGGAGGATCAGAACAGCCTTTTCTCTAGTGATCTGACTGTTTTGTTGACTCAGCTTTTAGAAAATTCTGGTTTTATAAATTTTTATCCTGAGAAATGTGGGTTAAGTCGTATATGTCAAAAGTTCAGTATAAATGTGATTTCTGTGGTGCTTTTGGTTGGAATAGCTCTAGTTTAGAAAACTTTAATGCAGAATTTATGCAGTGCTAAAGCAAAACAGTTTACAGTAGCTGTCAGCATCAGATGTTTTCTAGGCACTACATTTGCCACCTAGCAACCATAATAGGGTAATTGTGCTGCAAGTCATCCATGTGTGCAGCCCTGTCAGATAAAGAGACTCTGCTGCAGGATTACCCACCAGTCATTAGTCATTAATGACAAGATATCTTTCTTACAGTACAAAATGCTCTGGAGATTCCCCAGGGTGAATGCACAGGGCTTCAAAACAGCACTGCATTTTTCTGTAAAAGAAAACCTATATGGTATTCCTTATGGTGAGGTCTCCAGTCAGCAGTTATTCCCTGCAAGGCAACTTTTGTAGGAAATATTTCAATTTTTTTCTTCCACTGCATTTACTGCATTTCAGAATTCCAAAACTGGACATGCATATTCTTTGAAGCTTATATTAATTGCTGTAAGAAATCAGATTCACTGTGCTACGTGGAAAAAGATATAAGCCTTTAAATAGAATGACACATTTTTTTTCCCCCCTGTCTGTTCTCTAGATGCTCTTACACCCCATCTGAATACTTGCTCTCCATTTTAGAGACCTCTTTGTTTTTTGAGGTGTCTTGTGTCTGCTGGACTTTCCTGTGAAGCCTCTCTGCTATTACTCATTACTGCAGCTATACCAATGATGGATATTCTGGACAGCCTAGACTGTCCAGAGTTAGACACTGTAGCTGTTCCCATTTTGGCAGCTGGCCATGGCACTGGCTGAGTGCTGGCAAAAACATGCTGTATTGGGGCTTGTGGGGTATTGCAAATTGAGTAAGAGGACTTAGAGGGAATGCTGCTGCTGGGAGAGCAGTTACTTATGAACCCAGGGCAATTCCTTTAATTCCTTTAGTCTTCTGAATAGTCAAGGACTCTGTGGTAAGAATATCAGCAAGAAAATCAGAGAGCAAGCAATCCGAAAGACAAGAAAAATGCTTTAAAAGCTAAAGGAGAATACAGGGCACTGGGAGACACTGTGAGTGTCACTCCAGAAACTTCTGGGGATTATCCCAAACATTGCTCCTCTCCATTTTACTTGTTGAAGCACTGTATGGAAAGACTGTAGCTTCAGGTGGGATATAGGATATCAGATATGAAGGTCTTCTGGGAATAGTCTTCCAGATTTAGGTACACATTTTTTTTAACAGAAAAATCAAGAAAACATGTAGGTATTCAAACATGATAGGTATTACTAGGGTGTAATTTAGATCTGCTCACAGTTATAACTGTAAACAGTCTAGCCTTATATGGTGTGTGGCTTCTTTTGGAGCTTTTTATCAGATATTTGGATAGAGATGTGATTAGTGTGATTATTTGGATCTCATATTTCTATTTTATGTAGTCATGATTACTTCTGTTTGCTTGAGTGTTTACATAGCCAGAGTTCCTTTTCTTTACTTTAGTTCCCATCTCTGCAGACCTGTCTGTTCCTGGCAGAAACCCTTTTGTTCTAGTATAGGCTGGCTGTGTTCCCTCAAATAAGCTGACTTCTTTCCTTACATACAATTTTGTGTGTGGCAGAAAGGTGATAAAAGTGGAATCTTTGCCTGCATGGTTTCAAAATAAAACAGGGATTTTTACATTTTCAGAAGATTAACAGCAAGATTGTGAAAGTTTTTCATGTGTTCTGATAGAATCCCCTTTCCTACTGTATTAGATTACTATTGGCCATATGCTACTAAAAAGACTGAGAAAGAAGATTAAATTTAAGGAAAGCAATTGGCTCCATAGGAAATGCATGCCTCAATTCCTACAGCATGACAGGTCTGAATGCTTGCACAATCAGGAAAGCAAACACCAACATACGGAGGAAAAAGAGTTGAAAACCAAGATTAGTATTTTTTTGGAGGGGCGGAAATGCAACTTACTGTTTTCATTTCACCACAGTTGTTTAAACAAAATGGCAATACAAAGAAACTGTGAAATTTTTATATTCTAAAATGTGCAATAGGATTCAAAGTGAATAGTGTCAGATTACTATCATGGGGAATGAACTTGTGTGCTGCTGTGCCTCATAGATATGGTAGACTGCTGACATCAAATGAAGAAACACATAAAAATATAGCACTTATGTGCTGGATGAAAAATGATTAATTTATGACTCTGCAGCTTTGAATGTCTGACTCTCTTTGAACTGTCAGTTTGCAAAATGCTTTCCAGAGTGCCTCTTTTATTTATCCTCTGCACTGAGCAGAGTGTGGAAGTGCTTTTCCTTTTCCCTGAAACTTGAATCTGATAGGAGGTGTGAAGACCAAAGAGAAACAAAACTGTTTGGCAGAGTCTGTAGCAGCCCGGGAAATGCCACAAGGGCACTTCAGACACTTTTGCAACCTCTTAATCCTGATAAGCCAAACAAGAAAAGCTCAAAAGCTTAAAATTCAAACTTTTCAATCTATCTTTCTCTTCATGTAAATAATTGTTTCTTGTCACTTCTACTCAGTAGTCTGGATTTACCTCCACAGACAGTTCAAATTAAGTTTATAGTTCTTAAGCGCCTTATTTCAAAATAACTTAGATAGTGGAACGGTGCAGAGACTGTCTTCCATATGATGACAAGCAAAATTAGTTTTTGCTTGGATATATAGGGATATATATTTTTTAAAAATAATTGCCCTCTCCCTAAGCCTACAAGGGGAAAGTGGCATCATTTCCTTGTGGCACTGCACATAATGACATTTTCAGAATGATTGTTCAGAGCACAAGATGGGAGTTTTCATGGAGCTACATTCGGTGTCATACAGTTTATTTTCAACTGGTGTAAAGAAAAATGCTGCAGGATTGGCTTCAAGTTAAGATCAAGTGAACACATGAATTAGTGCCTTCTAGCCAGGAGCCTCAGTCTGCTAAACTGGCTGCATCACAGTGGGCAGTAATTCCCATTCTTGTCAATGTCAGCAAAGAACATGTAGACCAAATAGACAAAGAGCCTAAATTATACACCTGAGGCTGATCTTACTAGAGACAACTGAGACAGTCCTCGTGCAGTGCAGGGTTTGTAACTTGTGTGCTTGTTTAGTGTGTGAATAGCCCCTGGGACTGTCAATTACAGTCACCTTCCTTGGGACACCTTACCTCTGGTATTCCAGTACAATTAATTCTGCTTCTGTTCACTGTAAATGGTAGAAGTCAAGGTATCTGGCACAGTAGGTTAAAAACTATGCTTCTAAACATGTGGAAATGAGAAACTTCTAAAAGGCAATAGAGCTCCAGAGAAGGAAGGTGGGGCTGTAGTCTGTAGTTTGGCATGAGCTGAGGAAACAGACAATAAGTGATTGTAAAGACAAACCAGTCTAGAGCATATAAAAGAGTATCATAAATCAAACAGAGGAGCTGGTTCCTTCACTCCATAACAGACACACAGTGGCAATCATTCATGCTGTGAGGTAGCTCAGAAAGTCTCTGGTCCAACCCACTGCTGAGAGCAGGGCAGATTGCTCAAGGCCTTGTCCAGTCGAGTTTTGAGTATCTGCCAGGCTGGAGATTGCACAGCCTCACTTTCAATATGTTCCAGTGTTTCCCCCTCACTGAAAAATTCTTTTTAACAATTTAACAGAAATTTTCCTTCCTGCAACTTGTTAGTTCTTATACATCTGTTTTTTTCAGCCATTCTCACAGTTGTATGGAGTGTTTTACCTTGGTAGCATGTCACAGCTCCATAAGTAGCTCTGTGCAAGTAAGCAGCCTATCTCCAGTTCATATATCCACTGCAAACCCTTAATTTTTATTAATCTTACTTACCATGATCCTTTAGAAGAAGGCAAAACAGGAGGGAATAATGGACTCTATAGGTTTCCAGAAGTCTGCTAATTCATTTCAAAGACTGAGTATTGCAGTTATTATTTTGACAGATGTTTCCTTGTTTTGTCCTAGACTAAACATTTGATTGCTAATTTTAAAAGATTCTCAAGTTAGTAGTGTGCTGACAAACTCAAGGGAGGAAGTGAGAATTGTGCTTTCTTTTTCTTTGACTGGAAATTAGTCAAGGTTGACATACTGGCAGTTCAATATTAGCACATGTTCTGGCTAAATATTGCTGCTAATTTCTGTTTCTCCTTTGCATGCCTCTGTAAAAGGCCCCAGCAAGTATCCAAACACTGGTGTTCTCAATAACCCTGCAGTTATTAGTAAGCATTTAACTGGTTTGTCTCCCTCTTTGGAAGTGACATACACATTTATGAGAATAATTTGGAGGTTTGAACAAGAGTTCAAACCATCAGCTATCTCTGAACTCAGGTGGAAAGGCAGAAGGAGAAGCTGGTTTGAGACTCTGTTCAAAAGCAGGTCTTGTTTAATCTAATATTAACTACTTCTGTACCAAGAAGTAATAGCAGGGTTATTCTGTCCTGCTAAATAGTATTATTTACTGTGTTTCTGGTGGCTTCAGAAGGTCCACACGTGAATCTTAAATGCTGTAAATTCATGGCTGCCCCCAACTTCTTGAAGGCAGGAGGCAACAGAGGATGATGAGAAAAGAAAAATCAGCACAATAGGCAGTGGTGTGGGTGCAACAGCAGCAGCTATAGAGACTGGCTGTGGTTTAAAACCACATGGTAGAATTTTAAGTAAATGTTAGCAATATCCATTGAAGAATTTTTTAAGAATCCTTTCTGTTCATGATAAACACATAAGGAAGGAAACAGCCGGCTGCAGAGGTGAACAGCGAAACTTGCTGAACAGCTCAATATGAGCAAACAGCAGATCAGCTCTAGGAGCACATATGTTGGGAGTATGATCTGAAAATAAGGTAGGGGTAGATTAGGAAAGGTTTTGGAGAATGAAGGTAGGAGAATCAAAAAAAGATCTTTCAGGCAGATTTTGACAGAATCATTTAAAAACTACAAGAGTAAAAAGTGTTGTTGAAGGAAGTCAGTAGCATAAAACAGACTGAAACGACAGTTTTAATTATACCCCCAATATATTAGGGAGAAAACAAAAGTAAAGAAAAAATCAGTAAATAAAGTAAGTCCAGAATGTTTTAAGACCACTGTACATGGGAGGCTTCTATAGTGCTGCTACAAGGGACAAGGAAAAGAAAGTGGGAGAAATGAAAATATTTGGAGCAAGGTGATTTCAGTGTCACAGGTTTATCAGTAGGAGCTGAATAGTGAGATCAGCTTAGAGAAACTGTGGAAGCTCCTGTAGCAACAAAACAACTGCTAGAAGCAATTGAAAATGAAATTGATTGCACAGAAAAAAAAAAAAAATCAATGCACAGAAGAAGGACTGAGTTGTGAGGGGGAAAAATCTACACATTCCTCTAGACCTCATTAATCAATTTCCTTCTTTGAGTTATACACATAAAATGTTACGCACTTTTCTCTGGGGCTGTAGCAGTGCTCGCTGAAGGAAATAAAGGCAGCATCTGTATATCCAAGCACTCGTGGTGGTGCATAAGGGAGTATTGAGGAAAACTTGTTTACCGGCATTTCATCTCCCTTTCCATTACCTTTTTTTCCCCAAGAGGTAAGTCGATGTAAGTTTGACCTTTCTTCTCAGTGGCTGGTTACAGCCAGTCCACCACAGGAGTTGGAGTGCTTTCATAATTTCCTGCTGAACAATACCTGGTGATCTGATTACCAAGTATCCAAAGCAATCTGATTAACATTTATCAAAATTAGCAATTTTGAATGATAAACAAATAATAGCCAATACAAAAGCATTCAGTGCTAACAGCTCTAATATTATCTTTGAAGCCTGAAGAATTTCCTCAAGATTTAAATTTATTAATGACTTATTTCTTTCTGCTGATCCAACTGGATTCAGTTTGTCATGATCAAAGCTCTCTGGGTAAAAAGAGAATAAAAAATGAAGAGAAGCAAGCAAACACTTTTTCTTTCCAGAAATCTGATCTATGTATCTAATTTGTTTAATGTATCCTTCAAAAATGTTTATAGGCTTTTCTCATACCCCTCTGCAGACTTTTTACAGTGAAGAATTTTTCTGTCCTTATTAAATTAACAGCAAATTTATTTGAAAAAATAGGAAAGTCTTCAGGGGGAGCAGACTTCTCCTAGGAAAAGCAGCTGCTTTGCAACCTGTACATCATCATCAGAAAGGCAGAAATTTATTGTATAAACAGGGAAGTTTTGTCTAGAAAAATATACTATGTCAGAGTATCTGAGTGTTATTTCTGGTCAGAGTCTTCTAGAGTGTAGGATTTCTCTGGACACTTCCTCTACAGTGAGGGAGGGTAATGAGAGGCTCTTCTCTTAAATAATGCTGTTCACTGGTTTGATTAGGTTTTTGCTTTTTTTAATTTGGGTTATAGTGGACACTGTAAAAACTGCATGCTTGGCTCAGCAGGCCAAGCACTGAAGACTTCAGGTCCAGTGGGTGCTTGTGCAGGATTTTGGCTGCTGGTCCCAGTGAACTGGGGAAGGTGTTTGTGCAAAGACACTGCCAGGATCCCCCAAACACATACAGAGAACACAAAAGCATGTGACATTAGCTCTACATTCCATGTGCTCCACTAAGAAATTCTGAGCTCAAACTGCTCAGGTCAGTCCCTATGTGCATCAGGAGTCAGGTTTTGAGAAGTCCAGGGAAAATGATTTCCCAGAGGGACTAATGGTTTGGGTACCTCTGTTTCCAGAAGTGAACGTGATGTACCTGAAAGGAACTCATCTTTCAGCACAGCATTCCTTATCCCTGGCCACAAGCATTGGGGAATTCTGGTATTGACCCAGGCACGGTCACTGTGGAAGCCTGTGTGGCCCACAAAGGTGTGGATACCACACCTGTATTTCAGAGGATGCTTTCCTGAGGATGTGTGGGGGGAGTTGCCTTGGGTCCAGTGGGATCAGCCATCCCTTCCCACGTTCCTGTGCACCCACAGCTTCCTCGCTGCTGAGGAGGTACAAGAATAGAGAAGATTGTTGCTCCTGCTGTACTGTTGGAGAACAGTGTGATCCTTCCTTGGGGCCTGAAATAAAAGTGAAAGTAGGTCACTTCTCTTCATTTGGATAGGTACTCATAGGCACACTATCCAATTAAATTATTCTCTTATTAAATATTTCCAGAAATTGTGACCTAAATGGGTCTCATTCATAGATAACTGGCAAAAAATCCTCCCTTTTGATGTATCCAAGAGATGTTCTAACTTGCCTCTCTTACAAGTGTGGCAAATGGTAAGGAAACCCCCTTCCCTTCTGCTGCAGGCATTGCTCTTGTCTAACACTGAGGCAGAACAGGTCTTCTCATTTTGCTCCTAACACAATCTCTATGTGACCATCCATGAATGTAGTTGAAATCAGGTGATCCATCAGTATTGCCCTTTCCTGGAGTTGTTGTGAGGTGTTAGTAAACCGCAATGTTTACTTGCATTGAAATTAGAAATGTGCAAAACATTTTGTTAAAATATACTTATGATAAAATAATGCTTATTTTTAAAGTTTCAGATTAAAAGTACAAAGTATAGGTTTACTGGTTTTGTCTTGTCAGTCCACCAACACTAACAGATGCATGAAATGTGAAAGGTGTATTCCTGCTGCTTTACAGTAATTTCAGTGAGCATGTATCTGGTGTTTCTTGTGTATATTAAGAATATCTTGAAATTCAAATGCTGATTTCACAGGTATCATGAGGTAACATGCTTTTATGAGCACATAATGACTGCTATGACCACATAAAATACAAATAATCTAAATTGTTGTAAGCTTCAGAACACTCTTATTCCTTAATGACCAGGAAATCTGAATAAATGTATTCTATTGAGCAGCTCTTTATTATAATCCTACCTATGGGAATTAAAACCAGGGTGAATAGAGGAAAAAAGTCATCCAAATAGATGTGAAGATAATAGTTCAGTCCTGAGCACAGTAGATTCATATTTGTTAAATATTCTGTCTTATAATGCATAATTTCATTTGTTTTTAAGCCAGTTTCACTTCAGTTTTTCAGAATATTTGATGCAAGAAGGGAACTGGATTGGACTTGGAATCCAATAAATATTGAGCTGTGCTGTTCTAATGTGCTTTCTGGTTGTATTCCATCTACCCTATACACAGAGGGTAGGTCAAGCTATATTGGCTCTACCAATATAGATACTGTGTTCAATAGACCTTCATGCACTCAGGCAATGGAGATGTTTTTAATTAAAACATAGGATGATTCAAATCAAAGATAAACTAGTAAAATAAAATGCAAATTTCAAACACAGTTCTGTAGTTTTCTCAGTTTTTTTTTCAAGAATGTATTTTAATTCCGTCTTTTAGAGGGTTATGACTTTGCCTTTTTGAACAACACATCTCAAAGGTTAGCTATTTTTCCTTTTCCTCTCTTGTCTATATAATGTTTAATTCCCAATGTACTGAAAAGTCCAGATCAAAAAGTACTTGTATGAGATACAAAATTCTGTAATTTACAGAAAAATAACTACTTGGTTCCTAATGCTTAGATCTACCTCTCCTGTCATATTATCCTTCAGTTCTAAAGATTTATTTTGCCTGGACCAGTTCCAGACTAAACCTTAATGCTGCAGTCTCAGCAGATGCTGATATTTTCAAATAAAAATGATTCATTTGTATTTTTAGAGAGCATCTATCTCTAGATTTAATATCTAAGTTCGTAAATTTGGAAGGAAGACTGTCTTGTGATGATAAGTTTCTAAAATACTGCACTGGATCTGACAATTCATTTGCAGAGTACAGCTCTTGGTCATTCAGGTCAGATCAGAACTGTAAATATAATCTGCACTAATACAATGACAGAGCAGATCTGAAATGTTATTCATCAGTCTGTGACTGAAGACAGTCCCATCCCTTAAACTTGATGGAGGGGAGGAAAGGGCAGCAGAAAGGAGGGGGAAGGAACAACATGGAGTCTACTGCTAACATTGTCCATGTGACCATAGGAAAAAGTTTGATTGTTCCATAAGATTCCTAGAAAATTTGGACTTGGCCAGTGTAAAAGAATTGGCTTTCCTGTGAAGGGTATTACTTGCCAAATTAACTTAAAATATGTAACAAACCCAAAAGAAGTTACAAAAAAAAAAAAAAAAAAGTGTGAAAGAAAAAATATTTCATTTTTTAAATTTATCTACAGAATTTTTTAAAGCCTGCTGTATGTCACTTTCAAGGACTGGGATAATAAAGCTATTTTTATTGTCTTCCCTCTCCTCATCCACTGCCTAAAATATCTTAGCCTGCAGAATGGATTAGCATTTTCTGCTCCACAGAACTTGCTAAGAGAATGTTCGGTCTGCAGAAGGTGCTGAGAACTTGCCTGGCCCTTCTTTACAGGAATCAGAAGTTTAGGACCAGAGGATTAGGCAGCAGAATCAAGATATTTGTTCTATTTTTGCTACAAAGGAGTCTAGAGTCTTTTAAATCAAGGAGAAAGTTTGCCATATATTTTTGGTACTATCACTGTGCAGTTTGCTTTCTGTGAAAAGTAACATCAGCCCTGCACTTTGCTTTCAGTCAGTGCCTAAAGGGACAATATCTTCATCTGCTCCTTTCTATTTATGGCATGACTGAGGGCAGCCCTTTAAACCACTTGCCAAATTGTTTCTAAAGATCACAAAAGACCTGCTCAGCTTGTTGAAGTTTCATTTCTGAGTTTCTAATTTTTTGAGATGTGGAAAGAAAATTTAAAATTGAGTGCACTGTATTATATCTTCAGCGAAATAACTTCTTTGGGTAGATTTTCAACACTTTTTCCATTAAAAAACATTTTAAAAGTATCTTTTCATTTAAATGAGGCCTTCATTTTTAAATTATGTGCATAGATCCATCATCATATGAATTGCTTTTAAAAAGTTAACTTCTCAAGACTTGCCACCTGTAATGGTCCTCCAGGTGCAAACGCTGCCCCAATGGACTTTGGAACTTGCCAAGGTATATCCAGGAAGGGCCTCTGCTCGAGAGCCTGTGGCATTCAAACTGTGAAATATTTGGAAGCTGTTTTGGGACACAGTACCTGAAACACATATAAGTGCACATTGAGTTTGGAAAGCCTCATCTCCAGTCTGACTGTCCAAGATCAGGATGAAGCCATCTTGAACTTCAGATTTCTGACAAAACTTTTATAAATTATTAGATATCAGAAGTGCTGGTGCATTATGGTATCAACTTATTTGACATTTGAAATATTTTTGCATCCAAAGCATCATAGGCAGGTTATTGTGCATAAATTATAAATATGAATAATCTTGAAACAGATGTATTGATATAAATTTATTCCTCAGATAATATGAAGAACCACAGCTCATTTAGCGCGAGAGAGAAAAATTAATTGGTAGTTCTTTGTGGCTCCCAAGTGACAGCTAATTTCAGCTAATGTAAGCAGACAGTGGATATCTCACAGATGGGCAAAGGATGAAAGTAGGCTCCCCCTTTTGAAGAGGATAACCCTCACACTCACAGCTGGAAATAACTAACTTTTGGCATTGCTTTGTTTCAGTGAATAAACCTTTATAGGAATGCAACAGACCAAATCACAATGAACGACTCTAAATTAGACACTTTGTACTCTACACTGAACGTGTAATTACCAATAATAGCTCTGCTGCTGTTTGAATCTTTCTCAGATAAAGTGCATGTGCACACATTGTCATGGGATAATTACAGATAACATTCTAAATGCCAGCTGCTTGAGGGATACTCTTCCATTTTCTGTGTCTGTTTCTTCTCCATCTCCACCAAAAACTAAATTTACCTGTGGTACAAGCCTGCTATGCAGCATCTGTATACAGCCAATGCCACTTTGGCCATCCTGTACTGTGGAGAATATATGCCACTGCTTTGGTTTAATCCACTACTCTGTGTGGAAAAATGTAAAGCCAGAAAAAAAAAAAAATAGCATTTGCCTTTGAATAAAATTCTTACACTTCCTTTGTATATGGAAAACTGCATTTCAGGCTGGGTAAAACAGTTGTCTTAGTTTCTTCCTAATTATCTTGAACTGATTGCAGCAGTTTTTAATTTAAAGTGTAGTTGCTTTTCTTCATATTTTTAAGTGTTCTTGTTCCACTCCTAGAGGGAGATTTTCTGTACTCAACAAGCCTTAAAAAAAGTATTGCCAAAATGTGATTGTTGAAGATAACCAGTAAATGGCAGTGTGTGTAGCTGCAGCCTGCAGTGCCCTGTGAGCCCAGGCTGGTGTGTTTGTGCTGCACTCACAGACTGCCTGAGGCAGGAGCAGAATTGTCTCTTTGACCCAAAGACTAGATTATTTTTTCATTTCCTATCCGGCCTATTTTTGCTGTCTGGTACTAGCCCCAGTGGCTGGAGCAGTTTATCATCACAATGTTTCAAACTCAAGCTCTGATGTTAGTTCTCAGCACTTTTAAAATCTTCTGCCTCCTGAGTTTGTCACTTTTCCTATACTTGCATCAACATTCTGGAGTTACTGCACAGACCATGAGGCATATAGGTAGCTGCCTCCTTTAGGCAGGAAAAGCTTATCTTGTGCTGGCAGATCTGATACTGGCTGTAGCTGTAGATTTGGCTCTTGTCCTCAAGAGAAGGAATCCTGAGTAGTTTTTGTGGCAATGAAATAATTTCTGAAGCATGAGAAACTAGCAGCTGCTGTAGTGCAATAAGGTCTGTGTTCACACGATTTTGTTAATCTCTTTAAGATTGCATTAGCATTCTGTACTACATATTTTGGTAGTTTTCAATGTGTGAGGACTTTCACCTGACAGGTACTGAAAGTGCTTTGTCAGAGTAAAACCAAATTAAAGGGAAAAGGGAAATTTCTGTCAACTTCACCTGTACTTAGTATGGAGCTTCTAAAGCTTCTTGCTTGGCAAGAAATTAAGAAAAACTCCACAAACATAAGGATAAGATGACATCTAAGTACATCAACCAGCTAAGTGCAGGGGATGAAAGTTCATTAGTTTTTTCAAAGCATTTTGAGGGAACTTTGAGGCAGGCTGCCTCTAATGCCATCTCTTTGCTAATACTCTTGACATTATGGCATCAAGCAGAAGATCTGAGCAGTCTTACAGGAGCTGCTCAGGGAGAGGGCCCAGGAGCTGCAAGACCCCATTTCCCAGCCTCTCTTTCCAATAGGTAGCAAAGATTGAGGCTTAATTTAGGGCACATTGTCACTGAACTAAACTGCTATTTTAGTATTGATTTCAGTGGAGCAAAACAAGGCCTAGCAGCTCTAATTGCTGTTATAATATATGGAAACTGAATAGATATGGATGAGGGAGGGCAAAATTATTTCCACTATTTGGAGAGAGGGAGAAGGTTGTACATTTGAAATTACGAGGAACCAAAAATATTTTGAATTAGTCACAGGATATTCAATGTCTTAATAGCAAAATTTAAGACTCTAACATAAATAAACTCTGCTTGTTCAGAAATTTGTATGCAAGACAGCAGTAAATAGGCTGAGCTAGCAGTCCTGTAGAAATATTTGCATTCTCACCAGTTTCAAAGCATCAGTCTTCTACAATTATGTGCTTGTAATAAACCACTATTGAAGGCTGAATTGGAAAAACAAAGTAGAAGATTATTTCACTGCTGACACAGGACTGGTTGTATATCCAAAACAACATCTACTTTCTGTAAGTGCATCAAATATCACTGCTTTAGTAAGAAAGGTATAGAGAAGTTTGGTATTTTGAGAAAACCCTCAGCAGCATTCCATGGCTGATTTCTGCTTTTGTCATACGCTTTCAAGCATAAGATGCAAGAAATACTTCTGAATTCAAAAGTACCCCTATCAGAAGAGAGCTGTATTTGTTCTATTCATCACACAGTTCTTGTGTAAAGGGAAAACTCATGCTGCAGTTTTGTGGAGGTCCAAACACAATTATTTGAGAAAACTATTCCCAGCATAGTGACTTTCTTGCACAGAACTGATGTTTATTTATTTACTTTTATGATTTTGTAGATATTCAAAATTTCTGCAATTTTGAAATAGCTCCAAAGTATTTCTCCAATTTTTCAATCACAATCTCTACATTTAGGCACTAATGCTTAATTGAGCATCTCGTGGTGGTACTTCAGTGATTTAAATGATTGCACACAGATTGTCAGCATGCTGCAATTGCTTTGAAATTCACTTCCCATAAAGGCTTTTGCAGCTAAATAGAGTTCTTGGTCTTGCATCTGTATTCAAAGGACATACAGTCTTCCTATAGCTTGTGACATAGAACTCCAGCTGAATAGTCACAGAATTATTTAAAAATAATTATTTGAGCAATCCATTGTATGATAGAGCACAAAACAGGATCAGATCAAGAACTGAATGTGCAGTTCCCCAGTGTCCTGAAAGCCCTAACAGCAATTAGAAACTCTGGCAGCAGCAAATTGCAAATGTGATTAACCTTAAATGGAAACAATTTTATTAAACTAAAGATCTGATTAACAACTGAACTGCACAATGCAGATTTTCCAGCAGGGGTTACAATACTACCAGAACCTACAATTTAATGCTGATATGAGTTGTTTCTTTGCATAAATGCTGTGGTAAATAATTTTTTTTTTAAACCAGATGTGTCCATCCTTAAAATAATTCCTAGTAGGTCTATTGTTGCTAGTCAGTGGACTGTGTTGGAAATTACTTACAGACCATTAGGAAAAAAAAGGAAGATATCAACTCATTCCCACTGCTGGGCATCTCTTACTTTCTGGGGTAGGTATAGCAATAGGTATTGCTGCCTCTCTTCCACTCTCTGTAGTGATATTACAAAATGTCTACAGTTTAATTGCAGCATCTTTCCTTTCTGCCCAGCAGAATTAGGGAACAGTCCCTGTTTGAAAGCTGTAAGAAATTCTGAGGTAATGTCCAATACTGTTCCATAAATTCCTTGCCTGTTTTTTAAAAAGCTGTTTTTACATTCAGAACTACCCAGCCAAGCTGTGAAAAGCAGAGGGAGATAGAATATCTTAGCCAATGTCTAGTGCACTCATTGCTTTTATTTGTTCAGTTTGCATATTAGGCTTCTCCAGAGAACTCATGACACACCTGGAATCAAACTCTTATGTAAGAATCCCCACAGATCTAAGCCCACCATGCTCAGGGAACAAAGGCACAACTCATGGGCAGGGGAGCACCACAGTCTATGTATAAAGACCAGTAAGAGGAGGCCACCTTCATTTGTAATTTCTAGGGATATTATTCAAGTCTTCTTCCTATTGCCATCTTCTATACAGTTGAAGAAGAGCTCTACAAAGAAAAGATTTTACCATAAACTGGTACATCCTCACTTTTCCTATAGCATTTGGCCAGTTTTCTGTGGAGTTTAGGTAGCACAACATACCAGTCTTTATGAATGTGTGTGTGTGGGTGGAAGCAAAGTCCTGTTTAGCATTTCATGTAGGAAGTGAAATCTTTCTGCAATCCATCAGCTGAATAAAATGTATGTGCCTTTTGATACTTCAAGGCTTGTTATCACAAAGCAGTGATGTAGATTTTGACATAAACTGAGCTTTTCTTGTAGGGAATCCAATTTTTGTTTTGTGTTTGGGTGAGAGTAGTTGATTCCTTCCAGAGGAATGAATGGAGCACTGTGTGTGGTGCAGGGATGTCCAATCCTCACTTGTGAGACTTCTGGCATTATAACAGCCTCTTTTGTGAGGGGAACAATGTCCCTTTTCCACTGCTTTCCCAGTTCCCTGGGCAGTGCTGCAGTCCATGCAGTCCTTCTGCCACTGCTGCCATGTGTCTGCTGCCTCTTCACTCCCCAGCATTTTCTATGGGAAAGGAATCTTGTTCCTCATTCAGAAAATTGGGAATGCAGCTCATTAGAATCTCGGCAGCATGAATGAAATTTGTCATTTAACATCAGATCTCATTATGGCTCAACAGAAGATATAAATTGTCAGATAGGGAGCAAACCCAGTACATTATGGATTTAGTAGTCTCTTTTTTTCCTCCCATTTAAATATGCTTTTTGGATATGAAATAGAAGAGCTTAAACCTCTCAATGAAGTGTTTTTGAAAGTGATCTCATTTCTTCTAGATCTCCAACATTACTGTACTGCCCTCTTTCTGCCAGAGAATCCAAAGGACTTAAGGAAATTAAGTGCTACAGATATGATGCAAGAGTTGCTGAATAGCAACTCCCTTAACTCATTTCCCTTAAGGAGAAATTAGTTATATGTATACATTTTCCTTCAATTCCCAGAGAGTGTGTCCTGGACATCACATAAAGGATGCCACACTTCTTGTCAATTCTGGGGTGAAATTCTTTGAGCCTTAAGGAATATGCACAATCCTCCTGTCAAAATCCTGTGCACATTCTGGGAAAAGGCACAATTTGCTCACTACCCAATTGATAATCCTCTCTAGTATGTTACTGTTGAATTCCTTTGAGTTTGAATTATTCCATGTTATGGTTTTAGGCCTGTTTTACACCTCTGTGTGATGTCATCCCTACCCACGTACTCCCACTCCGGTAGTCAGACTTGCTGCTGTACTTCTTTTTTGCCATCTTTTCTAAAAGCACACATTCTTTGTATATATAACTATATCCATACTGCAGTTACAGTTGGGGAAGAGGCTTTGTTGCTTCTGTGTAGTACTTTTTCCTGATGAAAGCTAAGAAGATTGCAGTTGGGTGAGATATTGTTAGTAGCAGAAGATTCTTATTCTCTCATTCTTATGTATCTCACAAACATTCATTCCCTTCCTCAATCCACGCAGATCTCCAGGACAGGCTGGCCCTCATTCCCCAACAATTCCTGCCTGTGTTAGGGGCAGGCAGCTACTGCCTTGCATGAGTCCTGCTAGTGTAATGACACAAGGGAGGGAAGGTCTTTTGGACACTCCTTTAGTCTCTAAAGCCTTGCAGAGGGAAATCTGCAGTCATACTGTCAGCACTAGGAGAGCTACCATTGCACATAAATTGATGCAATCAAGCACAATCTTTCTCTTCATTCCCAAAATGAAGGAATGAGGAGAGAAAAGAATCCTGACACAATCTGCTATGACCATTGCAATGGCACTGGTAGAAGGAAGAAGGTACTCACTACCCCTTTTAGCCTCTGTTGTAGCCAGTTCACTCAGTTTGAAATTTATATGAAAAAACAAAATCAGAATCAAGTAAAAACCAAAAACATGGTGAAAACTAGCAGGCTGAGGTCATATTATTGAGAGAGGAAGAAAGAGAGAGAGGGGATTTATCCCCATTGTTCAAGTTGCAGATACGGCTATGTCATCTATATATAGATTTTAATTTCCTGTACCCTGTGTCCATTTCTGCAATACCTTCTATTTTAACAGGTATTCTTCTGCAATTATGCTGTACATGAGTCTCTGTACTCATGTCTTCCATACTTGCAGGTGCAAAGTTCAGCTTTCACAGTAAATTGAAATACTGAATGTCCGAGTCAAGTGACACAGGTTCACTAGATGTGTTTAAGCCAGTGTTGTCAGAAAAAATGGAAGATCTTCTAATGAAAAACCACCAGTTATGATTTTAGTTATTACAAGGAATAAGCTGTTTACACTTGTTCAGCTTGTAATTTTTGAGCATTTAGAGTACCAGAAGGGGTATTGATATCTATAGCTTAGAATAAATGGAATTTTGAAATTACTCAAATCATACTGAAATAATTTTTTAAGAGTCTGAAGCAGCTTTTAATGTTTAACCATGAGTATCTGCAGTAGCTGCAATGAGACAATCTGTAGAAATTGAATTAGTATCCTTGAAGTGATTTCCACTGATTAAACTAGATTGGATATGATTCATTTTGTTTTAATTTAAACTGCAGTTTAGACTCTGTAGCTTTCCTGTGTGAGTGAGGACTCAGAACTGAAGGTACATCAGAATTCAATCTCACCTGGCCCAGCACATTCAACATCACTTGTTTTTAAATCGCATCGTTCTTCTTATAGGATGAGGAGGTGCTAAAGAAGTGCCAAGTCACAACACAAGACCCATGGTTAAGGCATCTCTACAGTCTGGCAGGACTGAAACTGGCAGTGTCATCTGTTTTACTCTGTTTCTTTGCAGACACACTCCGGTTATTCCCTGAAGCAGACTGTGCTCTGAGCTTAAGGCTGGGTGTGCTCTCTTCAGGGCACTTTGCACCTGTGTTTTGTTGGAGCACAGACTTCAAGTGTTTTTCAAACCTGCCAGTCATTAATTAATGCAGTAAGTTGTGACTGCAAATAATGGAACTGCTGTTGAAAAGTGTGGCTTCCCTCCTTTATTAAACGAAACACAGAAGAACAGAGTTCGTTAAAGGAAATAACAAATTACAAAGCCGAGCACTTGCTACAGGATGCTGTCTCTGGGCACCTGTTCTGTGTAGTTTGGGTGACTGTATTAACAGTTCAGATACCTTAGATGCCTGAAATTAGGTGGGATGAATAGGGGTCTAAAACTGTTTTAGCCAATTACCTGATTTGCTATGGCTTCTGCAGCTATTAACACATAAAATAACTGTAGCAAAGAGAGAGGCTCCAACAAATAAGGCAATGTTTAAGGTTTATGTCAAATCAAGAGTCACTACCATTTTCCCTGCATGCTGGATCGTTGCCTGAGGTCCAAGTGTTGGTGCAGTGTGAGCACTGCAGCAAGTTCTGTACTGTCAGCACTAATTGCTGTGGGAGGGGAATGAACAGTGAGTTCTGACTGAACAGGTACTTGAACTGACTGAGAAGGGGAAGCAGAGCCCTGCCATTACCATGAGTTCTGTTAGTAGATAAGTAAGTCCTGGTGCTTTATACAAGTGCATGTACTTACAGCAGAGCTCTAGCTGTCTGTACAGTGATGGTGGTTGTGTGAATGGGGACTGACACCAGAAAAGCGTCAACATTTTTATGAAAAGCTTAAGTAATTTCTCTAATCTAAAAAGTACACCCAGCCAGTAATGCAGCCTTGTGATTTCATCATATACCATGCTGCCTAGCTATTTTGGGCAGAATCAAAAATGTTTGTAGGCCATAACTATGGCGTGGCTTACACAAATAATCTGGTAATTTAAAAAAAATTCTGTAAGACTTAAATTGATTTCATTAATCTATGGTCCAAGCTGTAGTGCCATCATCTGTTTTTGTTAGGGCATCACTAAAAAAGCCATGCCAGTAATTCCCTATGGTCACCAAGCATTTAGTAGAGAGGATAGGTTATTAGAAGAGGTTTTTTTAGCTATTTAGCCTTGGGTACTGGGTTTGGAAGTGTAGCTCTTCCTTCTGCTTTCAAACGTTTTGTTGGGCTATTTCATGGAGTATTAGTATTCTCTAACTCCTATGTTCAGAAAATGCATATGAAAATATATGGCTAAACATCTGGAAAGGGTAAGGTATTAACCTATATACAACCAGCATAGTTTTCTGAAACATAACAGAGATGTCTCTGTAGTGTTCTTTCTGGTTTTTGTATTTGACAGTATCAGCTGAATGCCATGGGTATGAAAAGAGACAACTCTTCAGGACTTTGAAGTTCATTTTTAAAATTTTGTCAAGTCTTCCTAATACCAAGCAAACCTAGTAGATTTTGCTTTTCTAGGCTAATACATATCCACTATACATTACTGTCACTACTGATGGCAGCAAAGATCCCTCATGGTGTGCTGCTCTCAGTGAGGTAGGGACAAAGGACAGGATCTGACAGCCCTGCTGTAGGGTTGACTCATCCACACTCCTTGAGATCCTGGAGATTTCTGCCCTGGGATTTGCTAGCACAGCTCATCCAATCCAATATTGTCTCCGGTGGGAGGAAAGCAATGCAAGGTCTGAAATTTAACACACCTACTATAAGGTATTCAGAGGAAAGATATTTGCCAATGTTTTGTTAAATTTCAAAGAGATTGTAGCTCTCTGGAATTTTTAAGTTTAAAGAGCTTTTAATACATTTAGCCTAGTTTTCACATTATGGAAAGGTTTAATCTTATTTAAAACATTGCTGAGCAATTATGTCCTAGATACAAACTACCCAGTTCTTCCCTTACATGTAAGCTCAGCATGTTGTGGTGCTGCTGGCTGCAAGGCATTATCTAGGCATGTTTGATGGGGAATTACATGCCCTAGAAAGAAAATTAATAAAGATATCTGCTCTCAACTCCTAAATTCTCTACCTCCTTCTTTCTGAGATTAAAAAGCACATATTTTAATATATGCAATCCTAACACTTAAAATTACACAGTCCATTTTTTGGGTCACATCCAGAATTTCAATAACTCAAGCAATTCATGGGAGAGTGGGAACATTTGTATTATCTCTTCCAGATGAGCTGAAGCAGAGTAAATAGGCTGTACACAGCTCTGAGAAAGCAGCTTGTTTCAAAGGGAACCTTTCAGCTGCAAGCCATTATGTCATCCCCTCTGAAGAGCTGCCCAGGCCTGCAGCTCTGGGAGAGCTCAGAGAGTGTGTCCTGGGGCTGGCTGGACAGACTCCAGTGTTTGGCTGCAGCTTGGGCTGCTGGGTTAGTGGCATATTCATACTGGAGCTGCAGGTGAGAAGCAGAGTTTTTAGTGATGCTGGCAAAGTGGCTATGAAAAAAAGCATTTATATTGCATACTTTAAGAATCCAAAGTGGTTTTATGCAGCCATTCTTTGTGGCAGTACAAGCAAAGTTCCATAAAATGCTGTGTTCTTGTGACTTAAAATATGTCTCCTGCAGCCATTTGGTTGAGGACTCACCACTGGAGTGTGAAGCTCATTTATATTAAGATTGTGATGAAATGTTACTTCCATTACTTTTGATACATGGGCTTCATCCACTTTGTTCACTGTGGCATGGTATTGGTAAACATCCATCTGTGTGTGATACACAAATTCCTTCCTAAATTGCAAAATCTGCAGAAGCAAACTTAAGTATTTTTCACCCCTATGTTTCTTAACCCTTTCTTGTACCGCTTTGAGTAAAACTTGCTTTTTTTTCATTAGCATATTTTTTCATCTTCATTTCTCTTTCATCTACTACTGTTATGTGGTACTTCCAGAATAATTTTAAGGTTCAAAACATTGGCTTTTTTTTTTTCTTTTGGACAAATGTTTTGTTTAAGAGAATGTGTATTTTCAGTATCTCTTTACAACAGAGTTTCTCTAAATTGCTGTGTCTGTGGGTGTGGTGTCCAGACTACCCTACAGATTTGTAAAGGGAAAGAAGGAGGAAGATATTTGTATGTGGTTTCAGGAGAATCTAAATAAAAGATTAACAAACTGAGATTGAATGCTCTTGGTAAACAACTGCTCACTACCATGGTTTAGCCCACTTGTGACCATGTTACTTTCCCCTTCAAACTATTTATTTTTTATCTACTGGAGGTTAATCACTGAATTAATGTTCAGTTATATGCTAATCAAGAGAAAAGCAAGGCTATAAATTAGCACTGAGTTTGGATGTGGTCAAGCAGCATTCTGAATTACTCAGAAGCATCTGATGAGCTTCATCCACTGTGGAGGATAATATTCTGTACTACTGGCAATCTTGAAGGCCTTTGTGTGTTTACTTTATATATATATATATATATATATATATATAAAATTTCATGGTCTTAAAGCAGGTCTTAAACTTTGGTGTATTTAGTGTCACTTTGAGAGAAGACTGGGGAGCTGTCAGAGTAATTACTGTGCAGGAGCTACACAGTAATTTTCTGCAAATGGGTTCTTTAACTTGCAACCTGTGAAAATCCTGTTGACAGCAGGGATCCTTGAAAGCATAAATTCCCTTCAGGACATGCATTTAATGGTTTGAAGAAACAACAACAATGGTTTGTGTAGCTCCAGGAAGACTCTGTGTAATGGAAAAAGAAGATTGGTGCTGTGAGATGAAGCAGAACAAGGCTGCAGGGCCAGAGGCTGTCCCTCCTGTGGGTCCCATGGCTCTCCCACAGCCAGCCAGGGAAGAGCTGCTGTGGTGCCACGGGTGGGATGGCATGGAAGCACAAGGTGGAAGAGAAGGCTGACTGGAGAAGCTGGAGTTGATGAAAGATCTTGTCAGGAGGAGGAATAATATTTCATGGATAGTGAAAGCACTGAAGTGGAATTAGGTTCACTTTTCTTGCCATACTCTAATTATTAATAGTTGTTATACAGTTGTGTCTGATTAATAAAGGAGCTAAAGGGAAAGAGGGTGATACTGCATCCTGATGCAGATGGAAAGAAGGAAAATATAACCAAGTTCACATAGAGGGACCAGCTTGAAACACCTGGAGTTAATTTATTTGTAGAAGTTTAAAAGATTAAAAAGGAGCATGGATAATATGGAAGAGAACAATGTTTTGCAGCAAGGTAGTTGATGTGGGTAGTGTCTGTCCTAATAAATCTTTGCCGTCTATAGGTAGTATTTTGTTTGTCTTTCTTTTGGAAATTATATTTCAAATGCAGAAATAACTGCAAGTTTCTGTTATGAAATGAACTTTTGCCCTTTTCTGGTGCTTTTTTTTTTTTTTTTTTTTTTTGGTGAGCCTGAAAAACCTGGATCTCTCATAAAGGAATCTTATTTTCCACATAAGCAGAAGCATCAGTTCTAAGAAAACTCTTTGCTAGAAAGTGAAGCTGTATTTAAAACAGGGAAAGGAGCTGGCAAGGAGCTGTGTGCCCTGCACACTGCCATTGTCTGGCAATTCATAGGGGAAAAAATAGACAAGAGAATCTGCAGCTGTGTATGTGCTGCTGGTCCATAATCATTAGTAGTGATTTCTCTTCAACATAGACAAGCAATCTGTTTACAATATATTACTTAATAATTACATCTAATGTGATGACTTGAAGGTGGTGTTTTTTGGGTTTTGTTTCTTTCTTTTGGGGAAGAAGGTATAAAAATGGTCAGTAAGCTTTGCAACCCAGGCTGCAGGTGCATCTGTCCTGCTTGCAGTCTTGCAGAGAGTTAACAGGATTTACTGTGCATACACAAGGACTGGACACACTGGACTGGCTGCTCTGGGCTGTGTGACCTTGCAGCCAGAGTAGCAAAACTTCACAGATCCTGTAGAGCTGTCTGTCAGGGACACTGTATGCTCGTGTACTGGACACAGTGTCCAGTCTAGTGAGAGGATGAGAGCCAGAATTCCAGCCACATTTCATTGTGGAATAAGTAGCAGAAGCATTTTTTTTCAGCTGTTATTCTTTCTGGCAGCAATGTGTCACTTGGCTTTTTTACAGACATGGCTCCTTCTGTTCCTCACCCCATGGTCTGGCACACAGTAACTGAACCTTCAGCACCAGCATGTTACAGCAGGAGTGTACTCTGACACATGCCAGGGAAGATAACAAATGATGCATAGTCCATACGAGGGTGTACAAGAAATGACCAGAATGACAGTAAACATCTCAAAAGCTTTTTCTGAGTCTCTCCTTACTAGACAGAAGCAGTCCTGTACAATGAAAACTCTGAGGGAATATGGAGAGAGAGGAGAGGAGCAGGGTGCTATTTTAATTAATATAATCCTCAACCAGAATGTCTTAACATTCTTTGTACAGCCTCTCTTTGTCTGAGATAAGCAAATGACTTACTGCTGCTTCATCTGCCTTGTATAGAAGGTAAACACATATTGTGAGAAGAGAGAGCATGGATACCTTGCTGACTTGGGTATTTACACAGGTGAAAGGTGTACCTTTACATCTGTAAGCCTTGTCAAAGGCTGCTCCAGCACAGGTGTTTAAGTACCTCTTGTCTGCCTCTCTAACTGTGTGGATATTGCCTGTGACCATTCTGAGGTCACAGGAAGATCCTGCCATGGATTGTGCTGGTACATTCTTGTGAAGTCTGAAGCTACACAGAGGTCTCCCAGGTACATCCATGCAGGGCAGCAGCCCCAGGGAGGACCTGCCTGGGGAGCCTCATGCCCTTCCCATTTAGCAGCATGCCTTGTCCAGGATCTTTCACACCCTTCTCTTAGTGCTGATCTCATACTTGTCTTGTGAGCTTTAGTAATCTTCTGGGAGTTTAGACCACAGCAGCACTCTGCCCTTTCACTTAAGAGGACATCCAATGCTGTGAAGCACATAAATGAATGAAAGTCCTAAAAGCTGATGCTCAAGTCCTTTTGGTAAGACTCTGATATAGACTGTCCTGATAAGGTGCTGTAGCTCTATTTTTTGCACTATTGTATTTCTCAGATACAAGTTTTATCTAATTCAAGCAATAAAAGGTGGTATGATGATTTCTAATTGTTACCTGGGAGGCCTATTTTCATGATCCTATTTGCTTTATGTTTGCAAATTCAAACAGGGCAGCTTTAGCTAGTATATCCTGCAGTTTCCAGGGAAGCATTTCTATTTCCCAATTTGCTTTTGCACAGCTGCTGAAAGAGCAGAATTGCAAGTGCAGCATTGTCAGTTACAATCCTGGCAGGGTTGTTATCACCCATCCTGCTTTCCCTGTATAATTGGGAATTCAGTGCAGCTCTTGCTGAAGAAAGTTGGAGTTTTTTGAGTTTCATTGAGATTTCATAAGTAATTCAGATAACCACAGCTAAAAGCATCCAGTATGCTTGTACTGAAGCCAAGACAAGCAGGTTTTTCCTTTTTTTTTAGGTCAGTGGTCCCCAGAATAATAATGTATGGTTGAACACACAGCCTCAATTCCAGAAGGATAATATTGCAGCTTAAATGTTTGATGTTGAATTCTAGCCTCAAATAAACAAAATCCAGCCTCCAAATAGGGTTTGAACTGGAATAAATGCAATATTTTGGTTTATGCTTTGCATTCAGAACCTGAAAATTGATTCATTACTATAATAAAAAGATAAGCTTTAATTTCTTAGAATGCTCCTTGTAGGGCGCTGAGAATAAAAATTAAATGTGTCAGCAGGAGTTTAACCAGTTTTCCCATTTTAATTCCATTTTATTGGGTATATTTCAATTCATAACTAATCTGAAAAATATCGACAGGCTGATATTTAATTAAAAAATATGTCACATTCCTCTGCATGGGGAAACTAGATGTTGATTTCACACTGATTTAACATTGCTCTTCTAGGCTGCTCTTGCAGCTGACATTTGTGTCTTTCCTCTGGGTATGCAAACCCTGTGTCTGAACTAATCAGCAGTGGCTGAACATGGAATGGTTTCTTCTGGATTGTTATTAATTTTATCTTCCTATGAAGCACTGTTGCCTTCACTCTCAGTTTTTCAGGTTTGATCAGTCTTTTAAACCCTCAGCCTTTTCCACTCTTGCTGGCTTCTCCTAGGCAGCAGGCTGGTAAAAACCAGATATTTGGTAAGGTTGTAATATTTCTCCCTACAATGCCTTTGCCTCTTATGTATGACTTAACTTGGTTCCAGCCAGCTGAAATCTCAAAGAGAAAAACGAGTTCCCCTGGATGACAGGCATTTTCTGTTTTCCATCTGAACTGAAATCTACTTATCTCTGAAGCAAGCAGATTTTTTAATTATATAAACAAACCAAGAAAATAATTACAGGCATGTTTTCTTCTGTGCTTGCCTGAAAGGACAAAGAAATTAAGAAGGATAATTACCATGAAGGTAATTTTTGCTGCACAGATGTTACAAAGCACATTTCTGTGTCTGCACCTTCTGGAAACAGTGCCTGCCATCTTGTGGACGAGCCACACTCTGAATCCTTGAGATGGATATTTAAAGACCATAATATTTTGTGTATGTGATATTTGTAGCTCAATGCAAACAATCTTTCTTCTTGGGGACTTCTTTTTCAATTGAAGTTACTTGAGTTTGCATGGTTCCCTTACTTTTGAGGATGCTTGATTTCATCTGCTCCACCTGTTAAAACTATCAAATGTAAAATTCTCTGCAGTTTTCTATTTAAGTAAGTTTAAATCAATAACCTAAAATGTTTATCTGAGAACCAGTCAGAAGTAATTCTGAGAAGTCTGTCAAAGCAGCATAATTGCTACATGCAAACAGTTAGGAGAAAATAATTTTAGAAATTATATTTAGACTGTAATTCAAATTTGATTTAATTAATAAAAGTTAGTGGACGAATTGTCACTATTGTCACTCCCATCTGATTAAAGAAACATTAAGATTCATTGTGCTGGTAGCTGTGTCTGCCCTACAGGTGCTCAGAGCCATTCCTGGCTTTAGGGCAGATTTCTGAATTCAGTTCTGAATTGCTCCTGGAAAGGTGGCCGATTACCAAGCCCTCCCACCAGCCAGGTTTAACAGAATTAGAGCCACAGAGGTGGCAGCTCCTTACAATAGATTGGTGAGGCAATTCTGGAGTGCTGAAAGCCATCAAGGAAGTGGCAAAGCAGCTGGGTCAGATATACAAATGAGGGTAACACAAGCTGCTCAGAGAACTGATGACTTACTGAACAATCATCTGAGATTAAACCCACGTGTTGCAAGTGTTTGAAGGTCCTAAAAGAGCTGGCTCTAATGACAATTAATGAGGCTGTGCACAATGTGATAATCATAAGGAACTGTGTTTGCTGACCAGTGCTGGACAGTTATTTATAAGCTGGACTAAACTCAGCCATAAATTTGCAGAGAAGCAGTTTATTTTTAGTTAGTGTAGATTCTGTTGTGATTGTGTCACAGACCACATGATTTTGCTGCAGGGCAAATTCAAGAGGAGCTGTGCATACAATCAAGACTTGCAGAATCTCCGCACCCAGCAGATCAGCCAGCTCTCACCAGCCTACCTGAGGCTTTCTAGTTCACTTATCTTTATTACAAGTCTTTGTAAGCATGTTCAATTGTGTACTGATTGCTTTGTTTATCATGACGGATCGGTCTGAAAAGACAAAGGTTTCATTTCAAACAAGGAGTGTCCTAAACATTTGGCATCCAGTGTAACAAGTCACGCAAGGCTGCACAGCAAATTTGGAGAAGTGTTTCCTTACTGTGTAGCAACGGCTGACGAGATTGCATTTCACCATGATTAGTCAGTCATCTGTTTGGTAAACGGCTGTCAATGCTCAGGTTGCTGTTGCTGGTTTAGCTCTGTAGCTGTGACATTTGTGCCCAGATGATAAGCTTCCTGGCTTGCTTCCTACAGACAATCAAGTGACAAGATAAGACATATAATGTCTGAGCTTCTGAAACAGGAACCGACCCCTTCCAAGCTGAGACTTGAGAGATTCGCTGAAGTGGCTTCAATGAAGGCAGTCCTGCAGAGGTGGGCAACTGAAGTGCTAAACATGATGTCAAAGCTATCCTTAAATCATGTAACCTTAGTAAAAAAACCTAGAAATTCTAACCCAATACATAATTCAATATCAATAACTCATAAAGTGAGAGAAGCATAAGAAAACAAATGCTTACAGGAATCCATAAGCATCTTTGCACATAATGTGTGAGAGATGCTAGAAACAGACTTTAAGAGAAGGGAGTATTTGAGGCCTGAAGGAAAGCCTTATTGGATAACTATGAATTTTTAGTAATATGGTCTCAGTCTTTATACATATTTCTGTATTTCTTGCCTATATCCCAACGAGATCACAATAATCCTGGATTCCAGATGGCAGCTGTGTGAATATTCTATCAGAATTATGCACAAGAGAATCCTGTATCATTCCTTACTCACTTCAGATCCAAAGAGTTGGATCAAAGCACTTCATGAAAACATGTCTGGCTGCTGCCTCAAGCAAAATAGCAGGAAGCTTCACTGTAAGATCAGATGAGTGATTTCAGTGTCAGATACAAGAGCTGGCAAGGCTGATTTATGCCAAGATTATACCACAGCTTGGCCAAACAGCAAGTCAGGCATTATTCTGGAGGAAATGTAGGAAGAAAGGATTTTTGCACCACTTCATTCAGCAATGACATCAGAGCAGTGGAAATCATGTTTCAGTTCTGTCTACAGGAAAAATAATCAAGCAGCTTTATTTTTAAAATCACATAATTCCTGTACCTTGTCAAAGGAGTAGGAAGATGAATTTGAAGGGTAAATGGTTGGAGAATCTTAATTTTCCTCTCTATTTTGTCATGGCATTAATAGATAATCCATCAAATAATGGGTAACTTAATCAGGACAGACTTGCTGTTTTTAAAGGTGAAGCTTTTCTATCATAACCATTTCTTTTTGGTTGTTCATACTAGAAGAACCATTACTGGCAGTGAGTGGTTATTCTTCTCATAATCCTTTACACGAAGTGCCAAGTGTTCTGAAAAAAAGAAAATCTATCATTACCTCTTCTGACACCACACTTCTGTCCCACTCTCTAGGGGAGATAATATGATTTACATACTTAAATATTTTGCTGTACTGTGTTTTGCAGTCTGGCAGCTGTTATCAGTTGTTATGATGATCAAATAACACTACAGGAGTTGGTAATGAAGAAGGAAGCAGTACTAGAAGGACAGCAAAGTGTTAGTATTCAGGTTTGGATTAATTTCACAATTCTGTCAATCAATTGCATTCCTGGGGAATCATCTGCAGTTTTAGACTAGATATACTGCTTCTGTTTAATGTGATAGATGACACTGAAGTATGGGATCCTGTTGTCCTCTTTGAGGCTTCTCATGTGAACTTCAACACTTGTACCATTGTACTAACTGTTGAAATTGTGTTGGAGTTTTTGTTCTGTTTGCTTAGCAACTTGAATCAGCCATTGCAGCAGTGAAGAAAAAGACAAACATGCTTTCAGATTATTTGGCTTAATGTATCTACCTTGCTTCTCTTTAAATTTCTCTTTGTACATTGATCATTGCTCTGAAACAGCATTCTCGTACAACCCCATAAGTATCTAGTATTGCTGAAATGATCAAAAGTCATAGAAATTATATCTACCTTCAACAAATCAGTATATGCAAAATGACATACACACATAAAAAAAGATTTATTTGTATGTGTGCAAGTCCTGTGATTTCCAGGCAGGAGAAATTTAAGGTGAGATGAAGGTTTACTTATTTTACACGTTATTGAGAACATATTACAGTATGTAAAATATGGCTAACAGGCTTTTAAATGTACATCAACTTTTGAACTTCAATTAGCTTCTTTTACAGAAGGCTACTCCTATAAAAGCAAAGGCTGGTAAATCCAGCATGCAATTATTTTTGGGGCTAAACTGACATCTGCTGGTGTTCTGCAATAGCGTGTGTGCAATCAGTGTGATGACAAAACATCCACTATATTCTTTGTACATTTCCACGGTGCTGTTAGCAGCCCTGGTGATGACTCAGTACAGCAGAGAGAAGCTGAACAGTGATTAGAGCAGGTGGAGCTGCTGATCACACTGTGCCATGGGACTGGGATGGAGCAGAGCTCTCGTGGTTACATCCTGCTGCATTTGTGTCAGGCTTCTGAAACTGCCACGGGGCCTTTTTTTCCTTATGATTTTTTAACAACTAGTTATGTTTATAATCTTCAGGTACACAGCTCATGGGGAAGCAGGGGTGGGGGGTGAGATGAAAAGCTGTATCAGTTTCTAGCCACATTTCCTCATGCATGCCTTGAGCTGGCACTGACTGTGTCCCCCCCAGTCACCGGTGTGCCGCAGGAAGGGAACTTCTGTGGGTGCCAACGTGCAGGCAGCAGCTTTGGGGAAGCTCTGTGGGCTTCCTGGGCCTCACCCAGGTAGGTCTACAGCTCCGTTCCATTAGACTATGAAATTTGGCACAAAATAACCCCACTTGTGTTGGAGATCAAAGGGGCTGAATGCAGCTGGCCTTAATTTCTGGTTATTATTAATTTGGCACTCTAGTCTGGTTGTGTTTAATAAGAACATCCACAATCACAGATTCACAAATAGTGCTACTTATTGAAGCAACAGGAATACAGATTTGGAATTGCTGTTGATAAATGCTGTTAGTGCATTAGCACCAGCCAATGGTTAATTAAGCTAAGTTAGCTTCAAGCTAAATTAAAAATTCAGTTTTTCATTACACTTCCCAGTTATTTAAGCTTAGTTTCACCCATGTACGGGCTGACACAGAAACACAAAACTTACTAAAGAGGCATCTTTCCTTTGGGGAGGAGAGGGGAGCAAAACCATCCACTTGTCTATGAAATGGGGTCATATTCTCATCCTCTACATGGAGAATTCTAAATATCAATTTTATATTTTCAGATAAATAGAGGTGAGACTGGAGTCAATTATAATTGTTTACCTGTTGCTTCCATCTTAGATAGTGGGGAGGAAGCCACTTTCTCAGGTGCATTCTGGTGTATGTTTTATAGGTAAATGAGGGATAATGAAGATTTCAGTTACCTTTGGTCAGGTTGAGTTAAGATTAATGGTTGAATCAAAGGCAGAATAGAGGCATGATACTTCAGTATTGCTTCTTCCTCCACTCAGCTGAGACAGCAGTAGAGATCATCCGACCTTTGCTTGATCATCTTTATTCCCATCAGCATTTTACAACTGCACATCATCATCACAGAATCATAGAATAGTGTGGGTTGGAGGGGACCTTTAAATGTCATTTAATTCACAGCCCCTGCAATGAGCAGAGACACCTTTCAGTAGACCAGGTTGCTCAGAGCCCTGTCCAACCCGGCCTTGAATGTTTTCAGGGGCATCCACCACCTTTCTGGGCAAATTGTGACAATGCTTTACCACCCACATTATAAAAGCCTTCTTTTTTAATATCTCATCTAATCTAAACTGACCCCTCCTTCCATTTAAAATCATAATATTCCTGTTGTACCAGACCCTACTAAAGTTTGTCTCCAATTTTCTTATAGGTCCCCTTCAAGTACTGCAAGGAACAGTAAGGTCATTCTGAAGCCTTCTGCAGGCTGCACATCTCCAGCTCTCCCAGCCTGTCTCCACAGCGGAGATGCTGCAGCCCTTGGCACATCTTCATGGCCACCTCTGGACTTGCTTCAGCAGCTCCATGCCCTTGTAATGCTGGGGTCCACAGACCTGGATGCAGCCCTGCAGGTGGAGTTTCCTGAGAGTGGAGCAGAGAGACAGAATCCCCTTCCTTGGCCTGCTGGCCACACATCTCACAGGACCAGATTTCTACTACAACCTGCTGTGTGTGGACAAGGGGGCTGAGGCCCTGTCTCCATACCAGTGTGTGAGTACACTCTCTACTTCACTAAGGCACTGGGCTGCGAGCTCTACACTTTAGCCCAGACACCATGAAGGGCTTAAGCCTCACTCGAGTCAGGTGTAATATAAGCAAGTGCCTCAATTCATCCTTGCCCAACCAGCCTCATCAATTCTCCATAGCAAACCTGCCAATTTTCCACAAGCTTGTCACTGAGAATCAGGAATAAAACTCCTTAACACCAATGTAGTATTAAGAGGCAGGGCTTTACTTTTTATGGCTCCTGATGGACAGGATAACTCTGCCTAAGGTGCACACTTGGCTCAAGGTGGTGCAAGTATTTATTAGCAAGGATATACACATTCCTCAGAAAAGTGTTACAGTTTGTTACTTTAGGTGGCCACAGAGCCCATTGCCTGTGGGCTGATTTGTTCCACTGACCACTACACAACGTTCCATTAATTGTGACTTCTGTGTAATTTTCCACACACTCACAAGTGCTGTGGTGACCTGGTCAGCCACAGGCTGGCTAAAGCTGATGCTTCTTTCACCCAGTGCCATCCAGCAAAAGGACTGGAAAGGCAGAATTAGCAAATGGTGAGCAGGGTGAGAAGGAGGATGGATAGTGAGAGGAAACACATTCACGTACCAGTAAATGGATGCCAACTGCCTACTTGGACATTTGGGGGAAACAGTAGTAGGGCAAAAAGGAGAAATGTTACTGGGGTCCCAAAGGAGGAGGACGGGCCTCCTATTATGTGATTTCTTGATAATGGTGTAAATTTATACATCTCTAAGTCTAGTTCTAATCTCAGTGCTGATAAATCACACTCCACACTCCTCTCCCTAAATCGGGGGAACTGGAGCATTCATGCCCTCAATACTCTCAACATCTGATGACATCCCCAGGCACCCATACTTGCAGGTGATTCAACAGATCACTGTGACTGCAGAGCTTCCTGTAGGGTTTATCATCACTTTGGGTAAACTTCTTTCATCCTATGAAACCTGACTCCTTGCTCCAGGATGGATTTGAATTAAAGCTTTATGTGTGTTCCTTAGGGCAAGGTTCAAGAAGAGATTTAAACACAAACTAGGACTTGGATGGATTTTAGATGTTTTCAGCCAAAAGGTCTTATGAACTGTCCCTGCTGATAACCCACAGGGGTTATCAAGTCCCTTCAGTCTAAGGTAGATTCACGCAAACCAGCGTGTGGAGCAGTCCCTTTTGAAGCCCGTTTAGGGATCTGGCCATAATTTACTTTTGTGTTATCCTGGAGCTGGATAGAGGAACAATTGACATACTCTCGTGTTTTCCAAAGACTGAATACAATTCAATTGCTTTTAAAGGTACTACCTAAAATCACTGAATCTTGAACTTGAAAGTTTTGTTGATAATTTTATGTATTCTTGTATGTTGTCTGAAATATCTGATCTGGTAAGGTAAAGGCCACTGTAGAATTAGAGAAGTGATTTCCTTGCAGTGTTACAGAACGTGGCGCTTGGCTGCGCTGCTGACGGGGCAGTTGAAGATTACTGGTTCAAGCTGAGCGAGCTCTTGGCGAAAGCCGCGGAGCTCACGATGGCCGTGACTGCGAAATGCGCCAAGAGTGCCTGTACTTCCACAGACTCTTCCTCCTTCCCTTCCTGCCCAGACACGCCGCTGCCAGGAGCCGATGGCTCGGGGGAAGCGGCCGAAGAGGCCCCCGGGCAGGGCCAGGCCGGGGCCAGCGGAGCGCCCGCCCGTGCAACCCCCCCGCCCCGGCGCCTGCTCGCGGCTCTAGGGGGAAGGGGAGGAGGAAACGCGGGTGGGGACGGGACGGGACAAGCCCTGCTGACGGTGGCTGCGCCCGGGCGAGCGGAGACGGGAAGAGAAGCGAGGAGGGGTGGCGGGCACGGCTCGGCACGGTAAGGGCTGTGCCGCGCTGCCCGGAGCCTGGCGGTGCGGCGGGGGGGCTTTGCTGCTCTGCCGGGGCCGCTCCCGGGCCCGAGCGCTGCCCTCCCCGGGCCGCTCCCAGTGCTCCGACGCGGCTGCGGGGAGGGGGAGAAGCCGCGGCTCTGAGGCTGGTCCCGCCCCGCAGGAGCCCCCGGGGCACCGAGGGCAGGTTCGGGCTTCGCGGGCCAGCGGTGTCCCGAGCAGCGCAGTACCGGTCCCGGTCCCGGGACGGTCCGGGAGAGGCCGTGGGCGACGTCTCCTGCCCTCGGCGATGCGGGCGGGGGCCGAGCGAGGCCGGAGTTTCGCTTTCCCAAGTGTGGCAGGCGGAAGGTTGCCCTTTCCTTAGGGAATGTTCTCAGGATCCGCGCGGCAGCAGCTCCTCTCGGAGCGGCTCTGCCCTGCCCCGGGGAGGGGGTTACTCGGAGGATGAAACCACTCACAGGATTATTCCAAAACTATTGATTACTTGATAAAAGTAATACTGTAGCCTCTGAAATCGCTCCTGCCGCTGGAACACACCGTGCTTCTTCTTTTACTTCTTCTACTTTTACTACTATACTTCTCCAGTATAGAATTCAATGTGACCACAATGCCATTGGTTCTTCCTGAAATAATATGTCAGAGTCTTTTTTGTTGTGATTACTGGATTTTATTCTCTCACAAATGCCTGGGAAATTTAAACAAATTTGAGATAGTATTTCTCAGCAAGTTGGTAAACTTGGAAGTCGTTCAGAGTTCAGACAAAGTTGGTGGTCCAAGAAGGTGCTGTGTTAGAGCTTTGCTCTGCAAAAATCCGAGTGCTGTGATAAACTTGTATATCCTGCTGGCTTGTTACAAGCCTTCAGCCTGTATTTCGTTCTCGGTGTTGCTGACCGGTGGCTGTCTATGACTCTGATGTGCAGGGAGCCCTCTAAACTACCCCTGGTGTTGGAGGGCAGTTTGGGATTTCTAGTAAAGAGGACTGCATAGGAATTGTTTAATTTAAGGATTAAATTGAGTCAAATTGTAGCAAGAGATTAAGGGAAGGGCATCAACAGATTTGTTTGGCCAGACTAGGTTAGGGTAGCTGTAATTGTAAGCAGTTCTTTACTGGATGGGTTTTTGTTCGGTTGGTTTTTACATACCAAGCAGAGAGGTGGACTATTATGTTCTTTTTCCCTCTTCCCCAGCCTAATTTTCAAGACCTGGAGTGTGAAACACATTTGCACAGGCTGTATGAAGTGATGGTTCAAATATCTCTTCAGAGTTGACATTTAAAGCAGAGGGGACTTTACAAAAATGAAATTGAAAAGCTGAAGTTGTGGTTACATTACAATATTCAGTAATTTGAAGAGGCTTTTTTGGTAGTCCCAATGTCATCTTGATGTTTATTAGGAATTTTTGTTTCAATAGATAACTTCAAAAAATTCATATATGGTTTTAGTTTTTTACCATCCACTGTAGTACTTTGTACATGTTATTTGTGCTACAGATTTGAAACTTCAAAAAAAGAAAAGGAATTCCACAAAGTGCTGTGAGGACCTGAGACCTGTTCATGTTTGTCTACAGAAAAAGGAAAAGAAAGTGCAGAAAAAGCACAGTGATCACTTTTAAACTGAAATGGTTGTTCAAAACCATTTGGTGGTAGGAAATGAACATGCAATGTAATTTAAAATAAGTAAATATCAATACTTGAAGTACTCATGCTGGAAGTTATATAATTTTGAAATCTGTGAAAGGGTTTCATTCAGTTTCTTACAACTGGCTTGTCAGTGAAGCAGAGCTGAGCAGTTGAAGTAGCTGTGTGTTTAACCCCACCTGGCAACTGAGCACCACACAGCTGCTCACTCACTGTGCCCCTGAAGAAACTGGACGGGTGTGAGAAAACTCATGGGCTGAGATAAGAACTGTTTCATAACTGAAATAAAATAATAAGAAAAGTAATTACTTAATAGTTGTAATGAAGAGGAAACTAACAGAGGGAAATACAATCCAGCAAGTGAAGCAAATGAGAGCAATTGCTCACCAGCAACCAACCAATGCCCAGCCAGTCCCTGAGTAGTATTTCCCTCCCAAAAACCTTCCTGGTTTTATTGCTGAGTGTGATGCTTTATGGTCTGGAATATCCCTTTGGTCAGCTGGGGTCAGCTGTTCTGGCAGTGTCCCCTCCTGGCTTCTTGTACATCCCCAGCCAACACCAGCACACCAAGTGGGAGCAGTAGATTGTGATTCAGCTCTGTAGTTTGGTCACAAGGAGAAAACTTCTCTTTTCTAAAGAAAACAGAGGATCAGTGTTTTTTCAAGGTATAGCTGTGAAATACTTGTTGCTACAAAAACTTACCGAGTTTCAACATCTTCGACTGCTGTCCTGTTTCCTCTTCATTCTGCCAAAGCTGCAGTGTGAGTTTGAGAAAAGTGGGAGGGAGGAATGTTTGTCTCAGGCTTACCACAGTTACTGCTCCAGCACCTGTCGGCATGTCTGTTCTTCTGTACCAGCTCCTGGCCACCGGGCTACTATAAAACCCACACTTGATTGAGTACACAATTTTCTTTGTAATACACCTTTCCGCATTTCTGCTAAATCTACTGGGAAGACTGTAGGACTCCTAAAATATATAAACGTTGGTGTTTGCTGGTGTATCCCCATGCGTCCAGTGTAGCTGATTAGTCCTGTGTAACCTGGAAGAATGAACAAACCTGTGACAAGTTCTTTATAGGAATGTTTATAGACTACACTGAAATCCTGATGAAAGCTGTATTGTGTGAGGAAGGTAATCAACAGTATTCCAGGGACTTTTCCATGCTCTGGGAGAGTGGAAAGGCTTGTGTCATTGTTGGAGACTTATGTGCTGGGTCTCATCCAAGCTTTGTGTGGATGGAGTGACAGCAGTCCTAAACAGACGCACCCAAAATTCTTTCTCTTTGCATGTTGTCTTTTGTACCTGCAAATTGCATCAGTGCAACTTCCCTTCTTTTATTCACAGTAGTTCTATGGGTAATTGGAGCTCCTAGATAACCTTCACAGCACCATAGAAGTATTATTCCAAATATTACTGGGTTGCCTTTCCCAGACAGTACTGAGTGAAAAGATGTGCATGTGTACAGAGGGATCGTGTGTGTGGCAGCAGAATGGAGTGTGGCTCTTGGAGAGCTGTCTGATGGTCCCTAGGAGGAAGGGATAAAGGGAGATGCTTGGTCAGCATTGATGCCACGAGACCTTGTTCCACAAAGAAAATGGTGGGCAGACTACAGGAAGTGGGTAGGTGGGGAGGAGGAGAGGAAGTGTGCATTGAACCCACAGTAGTTTCTTGGCGGTGGTCAGCGTTCCTATCCTCTGCAACAAAATAACAATTAGTGGAGGAAAATTTGCCCTGCCCTCATTTAAATATTGCTAAGAAGCAAAAATGGCAAGGGTAGATATATTAGATATATTTGATGGTTGTAAAAGCTTTGAGTTCAGTTGGACATGCTTAATTGTTTGGGTTTCTTTCTCCATCAATACAATTACTTCTTCTTTCAAATTACAGCAGAGGTAAATAGTATTTTTAAAATATTGAAGTTTCCCCACAAACCAGGCTCATGTTGGTTAGCAACTACCATGTGGCCTATCATACTGTTCTGTTTTTCAGGTAAACAAGAGAGATTAGAAATGGTGTTCTTGGAGAATAATGAGACTTAGACTGTTTTGCATACAAATAAAGATGCCCCACCTCCCTGCTTTAGTATTTTTACTTTATAAAGGAAGAATTGGTGTTGGGGCAAAGTGTAAAAAATTCCCAGTGAAAAGGAATTGGGAAGTAGGCAACAACAACAGTGAAATCAAGATTAATATTTAATACAATCAGAAACAAATACCAGCCAATTAATTTTATGCTGGTAAAAGTCCCTTTTAATCTAGTTATCTTCTTGCTGTTGAGTTGAGCCTAATTATTTGTCAATTGCCATTAATAAAAAATGCCTTTTGTTATGATTTTCTCTCTTTTATGTTTTAGATATAATGTCTGCTGCAAGTGCCAATCCTATCCCATCTGCACCACCTTCTTATGAGGAAGCTGTAGGAATCAATGTGAACTATCCTCACCCCTATCCCGTCCCTGGGCCTGGACAGAAGCCAGATGGGAAGGGAACAAACCTTCCCCCACACATGGGACAGCCTCCACCAGCAAATAACCCCAGTAAGCCTCCAGAACTCTTCTGTACTTCATGTTAAGGTGGTGTCAAAGTGGTTGTATAATAGGTGTTGTTAGAAGATGAAAAATTGTGGTTCGTAGGTGTTCAACACCTGCCAAAAATACTTTTGAAGAGAATGAGACGAATCCATTCTTGTGAATCTCACAGTGTGCAGTGATATCAGTAATATCATTTGGCTTTCTGCAGTTTTTAGTGCAGCTTTATTTTTTAGACAGTGTATTTCTGCATTAGGAAATGCCATGGTTATTTCTGTGTGTCGTTGTGGATTTCATTGTTCTGAGCCCTGAATATTTCAGTTATACCTGGTTTAGAGGAAGTTGATTGCTATTCTTTTTTCCTGTTCCTCATGGAGTAACCACCCATTTCTCTACTCAGTTACTGTTCAGACAGTGTACGTGCAGCAGCCAGTAATGTTTTATGACCGCCCAGTTCAGATGTGCTGCCCTTCCTGTAACCAGGTGATAGTGACACGTCTCTCATACGACTCAGGAGCTTTGACCTGGCTGTCATGTGGTGGCCTCTGCCTGCTGGGGTAAGTCAACTCCAATTTGCACTTTTACCTTGACTTTTTTTAGCTCTAACATAGAGCTAAACAGAGCTCTCAGCTTTTCTTTCTCTGTGTGGGACCTGAGCCGTCGTGCTTCAGTTAGCCTACATCTGCATCTGTGTCCTACCAGACCTTAAAGCAGTTCTGGAACATTACAGTAATGGACTCCATAGCCATGTGTGTTCTTCCTAAAGCTTATGGCACTACGTTTTACTGATTGCTTTTGAACAAAATACATTTTACCTTCTTGTGTGTATAAAAAGTGATAAAGCAGTGTTTTTCTCCTTTTTTTGCCTTTGCAGGTGTATAGCAGGCTGCTGCTTAATTCCCTTCTGCATTGATGCCCTAAAGGATGTGGATCACACCTGTCCAAAATGCAGTGCTCTTGTTGGCTCTTACAAACGTTTATAGGCAGTGTTTTTACATTGATTGATGAAGTTGTTTAGCACCTCTACAAGCCCTCTCTGAAGCTTTATGGAGACTTTCCATTTTTTCTGTGCATCCTGTCACTGGAAACCAATAAAAAGTAATGTTTATTGCTAGATGGTTTGAATACACAGTTGCTTGAGAGGAGTCTCACTTAGGTCTGTGAGAAGCATACCTAATCTGTATGGGCCACTCACTCCAGCACCAATGGAGAGCAATGGAGTGTTTCCCTTTTTGCTTAATACAGAACAGGTTGGTGATATTCTTCAGTTAATCTTGTGTCAGGCGTGATGCACATTGTGCTTGCATTGAGATGTAAAGTCTCAGCACAGAACAAGAGGAGGACACGTATGGAGAACTGTTCAGGCTCATGCTTTGGCAGCAGCACTGTTTACAAACTTGCAGGGAGTTGCCTCAGAGACAGGTGCTCCTCTTTGAAAAAAGAAATCTCATGTTGTCATCTTTTCATGAGCACTAGAATTCATTTTAAAACTTTTGTAGCTTGAAGAGAACCAAACCTGAAGGCTTCTTCCTTCTTGGAGGTAGCTTTTCCAAATGGACAATTCAGGTAGTTATGCAAAAATAGTGAATGAATCTAGTATCTGAATTTTCTTGCCAGTTTCAAGTCTAGTCATGTCTGTAATCTGAAGTAAAGATGTTCATATAGAAGGTATTTGTTCAGTGGTTTTTGTTAGGCTGGAGGCTTTCTTAACTGCTGATTGAAAGTCTGTGAAGTGTTTTCTTCACGCCAGTGGAAATGCCTAGAGAGCCTTGGTTAGAGCATTGGAAAACTTCCTTGTACATTTACGTAAGTCAGCTGATTGACCATAAACAAACCTCAGCCTTATCTTAAGGCTCAAATTCCACCTGAAACACATAAATAAAACACCCAGGCTTTTAGTTGTTGATCTGCTCATTAATTATTGTTTCTTTATTAAGAAGGTAAAATGTGTGTTAAGGAGTTTCTCTGATTTTTCTAAATTAAATGAAAGATGAGTTCTACTTTTAGAAACTTTAGCTGGATATGCTTATTTAAGATGATAATCACAAAAAATTAGGGAATGAGGCTCTGAAGGTCAAAGTAGTTTCTGTGCATAAGCAACTGGAGATCAAACAACATTTTCATGCGTATTACAGAATCCAAATCACAAAATCAGCTGGTTTAGAAAAGGCCTTTGAGATCATCATATCCAACCTGTGTCCTAATGCCACCTTATCAACCAGACCATGGTACTGAATGCCACACACAATCATTTCTTAAATACCTCCAGGGACAGTGACTCCACCATTTCCCTGGGCAGCCCATTCCAAAGTCTGATCACCCTTTCTGGAAAAATCGTCCTAATGTCCAACCTAAATGATACCTGTCTAGAAAAGGCAGACAGGTGTTTAAACAAGGCTGTGTTGGTAAAACTGCTTTAATATCTGTAAAAGTAAAAAGCTAAAATAAATATAAATAAAAAATACTGCATGTACTGTTCTCGCCAGATGTGCCTTCTGTATATATTTGGTGTAAGTTAGTTTTTCAAAAGTCTTTCAACACTTTATGTTTGAAATCCTGTAATTTTGTAAATCATGTACAATCTCTAGGCCTTGTCTTAATTAGGTTTTGTAAACTGATGCTGTTGTGAGCCAGTCTGCAAGTGATTTAAGAGCTTCCTTGTGTATTTGGAAAAGGTTTCTGGTCTCCTCATGCCATAAGAATGTACATCAGGAGCTACTCACTGGTTCCTGATGTACAAGAGGATGATGGAGATAAAAAGCTGGTGGTTTTGTAGCTTTCCATGCTGATGACATGGTACCAACAAGTGCTTTTGTCTGCTGGTGCACCACCATAGTGCTCTCTGTGTTCTTGAAGGGCTTGGGCAATGCTGCATTGAATTTTCTGTTCCGGTGACGCAAGCAAGTCCTGTGCCTTACTGGATGTCACAGAAAATGTGCTTCTTGTCAGTTTATTGTCAGAGCAAGACAGAAAGATGGAATGAAGCTCGCACTGTTTCCAAAATTGGGATTAGCTTGCATGGTAGGAAGGATTTTTAATTCTTTTAATCCCATGTCAGTCTGGTCTGGATAATCCTGCTATATATTCATTTGGTAAGTCTTCTAGTTGTTATTACCTTAGCTCCCCTTTTCTCTCCAAAGTGATGGTTGGAAAATACGAGGTGGTGGCACCAGAATGCAAAACACCAAAAAGAAATTAATTTTGATTTATGTGGACAGTCTGTTGATTCTCTTTAAGTTCCTTGTATGGACTGAGAATAGGACACAGTGTTGGCAGCTCTTCCTTCCAATTCAGCATTCTGCAAGGCTTTCTGCTGCCCCTTCTGTAGTTGTGTTTTCTTAAATGCAAAGCCTGTGTTTGTTCTCTTGTGTATGGAATAATTTACAGACTGTGCCAAAGTAACCTGGTTTGTTAAATCCACCTTGGACAAACAAATGCAGGATATAACTTGCTTTGTGTGAAAGCACTTTGTGTTTGATTATGTTGAAATTACTGTTTATTTTTAAAACTGACTCTATTTAAAATAAAACCTTTTCTTTCCTATCTACTGTTTGTAATTGGAAAATTATAATATTTGGAATGTTTCCAAACACATGGATGGCTGAAATGTTAAAAGAAGAAAAGTAATTACAGGGAGAAATTTTTCTGAGTCTCACCAAGTCTCTGATATATGGCACCATCTGCCTTGCAGACCAACTGTCCCACACAGAGCCACACTGAAAATGTGCTGTTTTCCTGCAACCCAGGCTCTAGAAATATTTTTTCAGTTAAAGCTTCTGGGTAAAACTTTCACTTGCAATGCAACTAAACAAACACATCCACGTTCACATACCAGGAATATATATCAAATATCACTGTATTCAGTAGGAAAGAATCCTTGTTAATCATGTGAGAATACCCTACTTTCTTTCAATATTTTCTATATTTCTTTCAATATTCTTTTTATAGTTTTGGTTGGTTGGGGTTTTTTTTTTTTTGAGGTGCAGAAAGCACAGGAAGGCAAGGTTAGAACTTCAAACAAGTTTGTTTTAATGCATTAATATTTATTATTTTTGTTAAGCAATTTTAGGGTTATTTTGGAAGTGAGTGAGTCTTGTATGAATAGTTTTTCCTTGGTAAGGTAAGATACAGAAGGAGCAATGCTGGCTTTATGGACTCAAGCTGTTTTCACATAAAGAAGAAGCACAGGGCACCTGAAATCCTCCAGCCTCACATTACAGATGCAGGTAAAACCTCCCCTACGCCCACCTTCATGAGCTTTCCAGGATGACTTTGCTTTCTGTTACAATTTGACAGTGTTAATTTCATTAGGCTTCTATTTTTATTAGAACTTGCACAATGTTCAGATTCTGATGAGGCTTGATCCAGAAAGAAATAAAACTTGTTTTGTCATGCAAAGAGGATCCTAAATAAAAGTTGTACTTTGTATCCTAAAACAAGTAAAAGGCAGCTGGTAGCCCTACAAGAGGGAGTTAAGTGAGTTCAGAGTGGTTTCAAAAAGCTGCTATTTATTGCAGTGTTTGTGAGAGCACTTCTGGCAGTCTAACCACAATGTTTTTTTTGAAGAAATTCTAGTTAATTTTAGAAAAAAATCAAACCTAGCTAATTATTATTCATAACTGAACAGCAGGAGGTCAGTAATGGAGTATGCAATAATGTCATCCTCAGAGTAAAAAATGAAGAAGTGCAAGTCCCGTCACCAAGGTGTAGTTTTTGTAGTTCAGGTTATTGCATTTTATAGCAAATTAACTTCTGTGTTCCTGTTTGCTTCATAAGATCCTGCAATGTGATATGAACTTATTTTTTTAGAATTACTTTTAATGTATTTTTTGTGAGATGTATAATATGCTGGGTGTGAATCCAATATAAATTTGGCAATGAGCATCTTAGTACTTTTTCAAACCAGGACACTAAAAGGTGCATGTGAAACCTACTGATGTCAAAGGAAGTACTTATAACCTCTTAAAAATGATTTTTGTTGGGTTGATAATTTGGTTTTGTTTTTTATTCTTTTTTTAAGAACTTGAAAATGTAACATCTGAACAGATAGTTGTGTGGTCTGGAGGTGCTGAAAGTAGCTGTGCCTAAGCTGAGAATAAACCAAGAGTGGGTAGGTGGCTTTTTGAAAGTCCTTTTGTGGTTGGCTGTTTTGCTTCACACCACAGCTTTGTCTTTGTAACAAAAAATTACCCCCAAAAAGCAGCTTCAGTGAGCTCCGGAGGACCGTGGCATCAACAGGGAGTATGACGGACACTGCTCTAGGACTTAAAGCCACAGTGCACCTGAACGTGACAGCAAGGGATTCACAAAATCATTAGGGGGAAAAAACAAACTCAAAGCAATTTTCATCTCTTGCTCCACACAGCCTCTGAAGTACCTTCTTCTGATGCTACTCTGAGTGCTCTGTGTCTTGGTAACAAGATTTTTTTTTTTTTTTACTCTATGAAAACAGAATCATAGAATGGCTAAGGTTGGAAAGGACCTCTGAGATCGCTTAGTCCAACCTGCTGGCTCCACCTTTCAGCCATGTCCCTAAGCACCACCTGGACATTTTCTGAATGCTTCTAGGAATGGCGGGTCCAGTACTACCCTGCACAGCCTGTTTCAATGCCTGACCACTCTTTCAGGCAGCTGAGAGGGAAAAGTCCCTCCTGAAACTCCTTTTCTCCAGGCCAAGGCCCCCAGCTCCCTCAGCTGCTGCTCATCAGTCTCGATGAGGAGCTCCGCTGCACGTCTCTGGTCACGCTGCAGCAGCTCAATGTCCTTCTTGTTGCGAGAGGCCCGGAACGGGACACCGGACTGGAGGTGCGGCCCCATCACCCCGTTTCCCCACAGCCATCGCTCTGCCCGCCCTTGCCCTGGCTGTGCCGCGGGTTCCTCGGCCGCTCCTCGGCCCTCGGAGGCCGAGGTTGGAGAGGGTCCGCCGGAGAGCGGCCGCTACCAGACGCCTGGGGCGGACAGGTGGCCCCTCCGTCGCTTAACTTCGGCTGGCAAAGCGCCCTGGAAAGCGTTGGTGCCTCGCAGCGCATTCGCTGCGTTTTCCCCACAGGTGGGGGGCGTTCGTGCTGCTGCCCCACGCGGTGCCCGGTGCTGTGAGGTGTCCCCCGACCGCGGGCTCTGGGACATGCGTGGCGCTGTGAGGGGGGCTCCGGGACATGCACGGCGCTGTGAGGGGTACCCGGCCGCGGGCTCCAGGCGGTGCCCGGAGATGTGAGGCGCCCCCGACCGTGGGCTCCGGGACGTGCCCGGCGCTGTGAGGGCTCCCCGGCCGCAGGCTCCAGGCGGTGCCCGGTGCTGTGAGGGCTCCCCGGCCGCAGGCTCCAGGCGGTGCCCGGCGCTGTGAGGGCTCCCCGGCCGCAGGCTCCAGGCGGTGCCCGGCGCTGTGAGGGGCACCCCGGCCGCGGGCTGGGTTCGGGGCCGTAACCAGGCAGAGCTCCCGGACATGGGAGGTCTGCGAGCGCAGGGAGGCGGAGGTGCGGCGAGCGCACAGGTGGGTGTGGGACCCTGGGCAAGGGCACTTCCCTCCTGTTAGGGCCAACGTCAGTGTTACGATAATATTAATTTAATATTATTTGTGGGGCCTATACAAAGCAGACTTTGCCAGTTTGTAAAAGCTCAGGCTTTCTTGGCAATAATGGTGAACAGTTCTCTTGTGTCCACAGACAGGCTTACCCTGTTGTGTGATAGATGGTACTTTTTATTAAATTCATTTTCCAAACTTCAGTACCATATCCATTAAAATGGATGGATACTTTGCTGAGACTTACAGCCAGAGTGGGTCTCTAGTGTGTCATTAAACCAGTGTGTTTGCAGTATGTGTGTCAGATTTTCTTCAATTTTTTACGATTATCTAGGACAGCAGTGTGCTGGATATTTCTCTTCAGGACGTTCTTTTTCTGCCTGTTTTGGGGGTGGTGCTTTGATTTTTTAGAAAAAGCTCACCTGGAGTTAGGTAGGAAAAAATGCTTAAAAGATGTTGAGTCTTGGGCTCCATCCTAAAATAGCCAGTCACTGCATGAGGGATGCACCTGAGTCAAGTGCACAGGACACTTATGTGATATTTTATCTTAAAGATTTGACTTCAATGTGCATTTAGATCCTAGGTGCTATTCAGGCATTTAATTCGGTATTTAGATGTTTCAATAAAAACTGCCCCAAATCTGTTCTCTGCTAAAAACAGCTGTTTGAAATATTTCTATCAAAAAAAGCCTTAGAATTTTGTTTGTAAATTTCCTTGTTCTTGGGCCTGTGAAATTGTCAAGATTCAAGCAAGCTCAAATTTATAAATTCTTGACTGTTCTCATAGTCCTCCCATAAGATATTTTTCTTCTTTTTTTATTAGTATAGTTTCTTCCCTAAGAAATGGGAAGCTACAAGGCTAAAACTTGAAATTAAAATGTAAATTAGTTTATTTTAGAAGCCCAAGGTGCTCTCTGCACTGGAACCAGTGCCAAGATAAAACAGAAATTCTTGTTAACTTCAGTGTTGTTTTACTGTCTTTGATGCAAGTTTTATGCTGTAAAGGTTTTTTTCCATAGCTATGTGAAATATGTTGAAAAATCTTATTATATAAACAGTTGAAAGTCAGACTGGTGCGGAACCTGGGCAATAGTAGTGATTTAAGAAAAGAATTGTCACAATATAGCAATTTTCTGGTAAATTCTTCATGTTTTTATGTTCCTGCCCAGCTATTAACTTTCCTGCTTCTATCCATATTGCTGATAGTAGACCAAGAGCTAGATGGCTGCTTACAGGGAGGACATACTGTGCCCACATGAGCGGTAGTTTTAAATGAAAAATTAGAATGAGTACCAGACTGAGTAGCTTAGCAGAGTAAAAATGGCAAACTCAGCAAGTAATTTTCCACAAAGAAATCTCTGAAGCAGTTTCAGAATAAGAATTTTCTGAGAAATCACTGTGAAGGCAGAAGGCTTTCTCAGTTAATGCTTTGGGTTGGTTCTAGGAAATTTGAGCTGCTGTGTGAAATATGTAGGTTTTTTGTTTGTTTTTTTTAATTGAGTTTCAAACCTAGACTGACTCTGAGTTTGGCATTTGGCAGGTCAGGGATTTTGATAGAGGGGCCCAGATTACATCTTAGAGTATTTTATTAACTCTTTAGACTGGAGTTGCTTGCTCTCACATTCTTTAGTCATTGATGTTTGCAAAGCTCACTTGACAAGTTGCTTTCCCTTTAACTTTTGTAAGCATTTCATGAGCAAATGTTATATGCTGGAGGAAGCAAGTGCAGGAAAGAGGCTGTAGCAGCACAAACCTAGCAGGGGAGAGTAGTACCAGTGACTGGGATTGTATTGAGATTTCTCCTTGTGACTCTGGTTTGCAGTGAGCAGTAGCTCAGCCTAGACCAGAGGGCTTGCAAAAGTATTTGCCTGCCCACAGGTTCCCTTGGGAGGTGCTGGCACACAGGCACAGCTGAGTTGTGGCCATGGCTCATGGGTACATGGGCTCAGAGTGCATGGGCAGTGTGGGAAGAGCCCCGGGCCTGGAAGAGGGGTCTGCCTGGAAGGTCTGTGTCTGATGTGTTGTACAAACCTGATTGGTAGCAGAAGGAAATGGTTCAGTGGTTTTGTGTGTTATTCACACACAATTTCACCCATTTGAAGTTTGGGATTTGTTTGGTGGGATGTGCTGCCTCCCATGAACTTGTTTACACCTTCCCTTTACTCCCAAAGCTTTGGCTTTCATCCTGTGTACTTTTTGGTTGATTGTCAAGGGGTGATTGCTAGGGTGGCATTTACATTTGTTAATTTAGTTAAAATTCAGTACATGGGATTGTTCTGAGCATTTGCTCCATTATGATGCCATATACCTAATTTTTCTTCCTTACAGTTTTGTGGGATTTCTAATAGATTAACTTCTCTTTCTCTTTTGCAAAAAGGCTGAAATGCTGTTGGGAATGGGATCAGTGGTGATGTATCTGTCTCTCCCCCTTACCACAACCTCCCCCTCCCCTCCACAGGCTGTCCCTGCCAGAGCCCCTCCTCTGGCAGGAAGAGGGGAGTTGAAATAGTGAGCTCCTGCTTTGTGAAGGAAATTTTCTTTCAGTGCCTTGCTCAGAGGTGCCTTTGAGAGCAGAACTGATGTGTTTATTTTAGCTTCTGGTCTGAGGAGATGATTTCGATGGCCGCAGGGTTGCTCGCCATCATTTTACTGTCTGCTGTTGTGGCTGGAGCTTCAGGGAGTAAGTAGAAGAAATTTTTCCTCTGCTAAGATTGATCTCTCTCAATGCAGAATATTCCTACTAAGAAATGTTCTCACTGGCAAAACTTCAGAGAATTATGTTACAGCTTGGAGGTTTGCAGGAATTCTTGTAGCAGCTTTGTCTGGATTTTTGGTGTAGTGTAGCAGTTTGCTTTGCTGAGCTCTTTGGGTGGTACTGGGCAGGTGGGAGAGCACCCCCCTTGGAGAGGATGCATGAAATAGTGCATCTTCCTTCAGCATTCTGGAGAAAGCAACAGAAATAGTGAGATTGTGTCAGTCTGTATACTTGATAGAAAAAACTCTCATGGATTTATTAATTTGTTTTGAGGACCATGCTTTTGATTTCAGTGATTTCACTGAAGTTCAGAAGCAGCAGGGCTGTGTTGAGCTGCACACAAATTTGCATCACTTTTCTGTTCTGTTACCTGTCATTGCAGGATCCTCAGAGAGGTTAAGTCATGGAGCTTCCTGTTTTGCAGAATGTGCAGGTGAGTAAAACAAGATAAGGAAAGAGGAATTTGAAAACTTGCACAGGGATATTGTGTTCTGAGAAGAATGATACTTATCTCTGAGTGATCAGCATTCATGGAAGTAGCAGAGAAGTTCCACCAAGGTTTACCAGGTCCACACCTGCCTGAAGTTTGCATTCTGTGAACTCTGAAAAACTCCTAAGCATTAGAGATGAGCAAAGGACTAAACCAGTGTGTGACTAAGCCCACCCATGAGCCTGAAGAGCAGATCTATTTCATTTTGCTGTGGTGAAGGTCCTGCTTTGGTGCTCTCTGAAAGGTGTCAAAAGATCATCATGCTGTAAATGCATTACATTTCTGCTCTGCCCTTGGAAATTAACTTCTTGCCTTGCAGGAAATTATGAGGTTATGTGCTTGGGAGAGGGGAAGTCTTTTCACCCTCCCTACAGGAGCTATGGCTGCCATGCAGGGTGTTATCAGAAACCCAATTCTTTCAGTTGAAAGTCCAAGTGGGAACAGTCTGAATATCCATCCCTTTACTTAGCTGATTTTCATGGCTGAAAGATTAAAAGATAGAAAAAAATAGAAGGGGAAGTTTAATAGGCTAAAAAAACACCCCCTTTTTATGTTTATTTCCTAGGACACAGTGCATCATACTTCCCCAAAAGAGCTAGATACAGCTACAGGTATTCAGCAGTCACCAACACATTCCTGCAGGGAAATAGTTACAAAAGCAGTGGCATCTCTCTGGAGAGCACAGTGATCATTGAAGTGTTGGGGAATTGCCAGATGGTTTTGAAAGTAAGTATTGTCATAATTGTTTGAGCGATTGAGATGAGCTGATGTGGAATCTTATTTTTCTTTGTATTATTGCTACATTGCAAACATTTGTTTTTCTTGTAATTAAAAGCCAGTTTGATTCTGGATCTCATAATTAGAGTTGCAGTATTTCTTTGATGCACCACAACTTGAAATTAGATATTTGCCAGTTTTAAAAGGCAGATTAAGCAATAATTGGGTTTTTTTCTAAGTGACACAACAGTTTCATGGTTTTGTTATATGAAGTACAGAACTGGAGGTAAAGGCAGTCCTTGAAAGGAACTTGGTTTACTTTAAAGGACTTTCATATCTGTAGTAATAATTTTAAAAGAGCAAGCATTTTAAAGAGAACTTGAGAAACTTGTGTGATGCGCTGGATTGGTGCCATTCCTAGCCCAGTGTAAAATTCCATCTTGTACCACTCCATTCATCACAACAGGAGATCTGTCTCTCAGTGACAAGAGCAACATGGCAGTTTCAAACTACAGAGCTTCTCTTAGGGTTAGCCCTGTGCTAGGCCAGGTGGAGAACTACAGGGGCAGCAAGGAAAAACAACTTCTCAGCTGCCTGGGTTTTCCTTCAGGTTAAGAGGGGATAATTCACTGGTTTTGCTTTAGTAGACATGTGTCTACTAAGTACACACACACAAGGCCAACAAAGAAGAGCACAGTTATCCCTGTCCTAGCATATGGATAAAAATTAACTGGTTAGTGATTTGATGGTAAAAGGGATATAATAGTGCTGTATAAAATGGATTTAATAGTAAATGAAACTTCTTCACAGAAGAATTTTCTGGAAACTGCCTCAGATATACCCCCTGAAGATAGGGCTAATGCAGTTCTGTTGCAACACTGAATGTTTGTTCATAGTGATGTTTGGTGTGGATATCCTGATGTGATAAATCCACAAGTTCTTCTTGACAATGAAATATATTGCCTATAATCTTTGCTCCTAGGTGCAAGATGTACAGATTAAGAAAAGTTTTGCATCCAGACAGGAGTCTCTGATGGAAATGGACCGTCTAAGGTAGAAAACCTTCTAATTGGTCTGTTTTTTGGGGTTTTTTGAAACTATATGGCTTAGCAGCAGCTTGACTGGACACTGCTCACTCTGCTTTGCACTCTGCTTAGTTTTAGGGGTTTTCTTTGTTTTGTTTGGTTGGAGTTTTTTTAGATGAGGATCCAGATAGGAGCACCATAAGCAAAAATGAGAGAATGACAGACATTTGGTCCAAGCAGGTTTTTCTTCAGCTTAACTTTCATCCCTTTGTATGTAAAACCATTTGGGTAGAAGACAGTTCAAATTATTTTGAGTACAAATCACCAGGCCTCTAGCAGCACGTGTGGATCACAGCTCTCAGAGCTGCAGGTGTGTTACTTCTACAGACTGTAAAGTGTTGCAGTACATTTCAGAAGTTCTTGGTTTAAAAGATTCTTGTAAGGCAAAACTTTGTGGTTTTTCCTTCCAAGGTATTTATATTTCATTTGTTTGTCCGATGAGATTTTCTTCCTTTTTCTTTTTGGGTTTAGTAGCTCATTCATAACATATGTCAGTGTTTCTCATTGACTTGCCAAGGTATAGTGTCTAGTGTAGATGGCTATACAAAAAGATCTCCTCAAACTGTGGAAGTCTGGCATTTTCCCAGAGAGCTGATGCTTCTTGTGTCATCAAAAAAAAAAAGCAGTTCTGTTGTCTGATTAAGCTCAGCCTTGTAATCTTCCTCTTTGTCCTGCCACTTGGATTCTCAGCCTTTAAACAACACTGAGAGCTGAGGTAATTGACTCAATTCAAAGGGTCAAAAAGAGCAAGCTTGGGGTAAATGCATTGCTTTTTATATTCATCAGGAAGAACTTTGTGTTCTCTCTATGGGCAGTGGTATCAGAGTTCAAATGAGTGTACAGACACATCTTCTGTGAAGTTATTTGCAAGATTTTCATAGCAGTAAGAGCAGTTGTGTATTTTTCTTTGCCAAGAAGCCAAAAAAGAGAGGTAGCAAAGAAAGCATTCAGTGAAGCTCGACTATTCAGAATAATTATTCAGACAAGTGAGCCTTATTAGCATTTGCCTCAGCCTATTGTGAATATACAGTAGTCTAGCTTGTCCTCTGAACATGCATGTAATTTCTACAGATAGTAGCAAAACCAGGCTCTGTTGCCTGGGAGTTCAGAAACCTTATCTTATATGCCCAGTCTCTTCTGGAAGGACTTTATCCAGATGTTGTATATTAAAGTTTTATCTCTTCCTTTGTGACTGATTGACTAGATGAATAGTTAGTGCCCTAGTTAACGTGCAGATGACCTGTCTAGCTCCCTGTATGGGAGCTGACCATTGGGCTAAATTCTTCCTTTGGATGGTTTGTTTTTCCCCATTTAGAGGGAAAATATATGATTAAAGTATGTTACATTAGGAGTGAAAATCAATGTTAAAAAGTGATCCCTTGGAAAGGTAGAAAACACTGTACTCTCAGCCTGGGATAGTAAAAGCCATTAGGAATTGTACTAACAGCAGAGATAGGGGAATAAGTTTGGGGTAGAGCCTGAGTATTCACACCTAGCAGAGCAGGAAGATATGGGTTAATTGGGAAGCAGTTGTTCTGGTGTGCATCACAGCTGAAGAGGCGTGGTGCAGTTGCTATGCAATTTAGACATGCCTACCAAAGGCACCTTGAATAATAAAATGGAATTTCTTTCTTAATCAAACAAGAATCACTGCCATTAAGTACATTTACTTATTTATAATTTGCCAGGACTGCTTTTATTAAGTATTGCAGTTATGTTGAGGATGCTGTAATTATCTTGAGCAGATTTGTTTTTAGGGTTTCACAGGTTTTTTTTAAGGACTCCTTGGGTTAGGCTGAGTTTATGAAGAATAGAGGCTTGCTGTAAAGAATAGATGCAGAGTGAGACAGATCCATTGTGGAAGAACAGCTCTGTTGAGGAAAATCTGAGTCTAATGTCATAAATTGACTCACACTCTTTGGAGCAAGAAATGATAAACTTTTTTATCACAGGGAAATACTAGAACAGCATCCTCTTCGCTTTTCTTTCCATGATGGGAAAGTTCTGAAGCTCTGTCCTCTGAGGAGTGAGCAGACCTGGGCACTGAACATCAAGCGAGGCATTCTCAGTGTCCTGCAGACAGTGCCAGAATTCTCTGCTGGTGCTGTTGTTGAGGAGGTGAGACTGTCAGTCATGCTCTGAGGTGACTCCTAGCTCTTGTACATGTTAAGGCTACTCCACTTGTAAATAAATAAAGGGTTCTACCACTTGGTTCAGCAGACAGTGGCAGTCATCTGATTGCTTCTTGTAGTGAATGTTCTAAAATTATCTCAGGCTACTGTTGCGTGTCAGTGCTTAAAGAGATGTTCTGCAGTAGGGCTTGGCACACCCATTCTTAATTGAAGTTTCTCTGCCTAGTAATGCTCTTGTGAATTAATTCCTCCCTGCATGCCCACAAAATTTTAAATGGAAAAGCATATGTCTGTTATTACCTGATTCAGAATAACACAGTGAAATTAAACAAACCAACAGTGCCTAGCTACTATAAGCTTGACCAAGGTCTTTTTTGTGGCAAAACTGGTCTTCTGCAATGGAGAATTTAGGTCTCTGTTGTTATTACAAAAAAAGTAATTATTAAAACTATTTGCAATAACCTACTCTATCTCCTTGTATTTTATGTGTGCACATGTGACTCAACAGTGTATGTTTGTTACTAGGTGGATGTCCTGGGAATATGCCCAACCAGGTATCAGCAGAAGGGTCCAGTTCTTGTAAAGACAAGGGACCTAAACCTCTGCTCCCATCGCTCTTCTGGTTTGACTTCTGTGCAGTCTGTTGTTCTTCCTCATGTGTCAGTAAGTTTTGGAGAATGACCCTGACTCTTGCTTTTGACTCGTTTGAAGACAGTATCTGCCCAAACTTGAGTTCTTAGCAAAGAAATGGTGAATATTCTTTTCCCTGTAATGTCTGTTATTCACAGAATTTGTTTCAATGCAAATTTGCATTGTAGTTGATGAATGTTACAGTATAAATGCAAGAGGCTGTTAGGCACCTGGATTAAACTCTCATTAAAATACTTTACAGAGGTTAATGGAAAATAGTCTGTGGAAGGGAGGAATCAAGAGATGTAAGAAAAAATACATTAGAAAAAGAAAGTTATTATTTGTAGAAAACTTTGGAAAGATGGAAGATTTTCTAAATGCTGGACTTACAACTTTCCACTGTTGACAGAAAATACAGTCAATGTTTGTATCTTGTGCTGTTTTTATTAGGTGAATATCACCTGTTTCTTGTATTGTAGTGGCTATTCATAATTTACTAGACTTTTGCTTTTTTCTACTTTGCTGACTAAAAATATCTGATTAACTTTGAGGCTTTGTGAATTGAAATGAATTAACGCCATTTGATGCTGACAGTTAATAGCAGGTTTTTTCGGTGTTGAAAAACTAGGCTGAAATTAGGAATGCATTAACCTCCACAGGCTGGGCACTGTCAGAGGTGCGGACAAGAGACTTCCCACTATCCCAGAACTGGAATCCTCTGTGAAGTTGGGAGAGGAAGGATGGGATAGGCTGACACAGGTCATCAAAAATCTTCCTGAAGTATCTGTTTTTCTCAGTCTGAACAGCAGATTCTGTCCTCCCAGCTGGAATGTGTCCAGAGCATTAGGGATGGGGTCCTGGAGGAGGCCAAATGTACCGAGTCCGACCGCGTGACGCTGTTCCCTCAGCAGGGCAGTGGGGCAGAGACACAGACCCAGTCTGCACTCAAACTCATCCACGTGGAAACAGAGACACTCTACAATAAAGGTAACTGTGCTTCTGCTAAAGTCAAGTAAATTCATTTCCTAGAAAAATATTGTGACTTTGTCTTGCCTGTGAGAGCTCTTTGCACCCATTATTTTCACCTTTAATGTATTAAACTGCTTTAATGTAGGTGTTTTTACAGTCTGGCCTGAGTTTTCCCTTCTTTGGGAGCTTGGGCCTGCCATAACAAAACTGTGTGGGACTACAAAACTGGGTAGGTTTCCAAAAGTGATGGTCTGTAATGGCTAGCTCCCCTTTGTCTACTTTACATACCTAGTCCCCTTGTATGCAGACCATCAGCTTTCCCAGGTCTGTGGACAATTTCTAGTTTTTATATAAATGGAGTCTATATAATTTTAAGTCCTAATGGAACCAAGGACATGCCATGTCTGAGAACTATTTTAATTTTTGCTCCTTCTTTGCTCTCTATGTTTCTCCTTAGGAAAATTATCTTACTGAAGTCAACAGGTGGCTTGCCTGAGGAATGATTTCCAAGTTGAACTCTAAATGCTGAGGAACATATTTTTTGTCTGTTTCTATATAACTTTTTATTCCTTTTTTAAAGAAGAAAGAACCCCCAAATTTCCAGAACACTTTGTTTGTAATTATACAAATATAAGATGATAGAATTTTTCCTCAGGAAGAGGTTCAGAGGCAAGCCATTTATTTTTCTTTGCACCCAGATCTCCTGTTCACTTTTCGGGTGGCTGAAGTGTGGGACTAGTGATTAGATAACGTTGGAAAAGGTGACAATGTAAAGTAGCAGGGCCATACAAAGAGATGGATAGGTGAAAAATAGGGCTTTTTTTCATGTGTATCTTTGTCTTGTTTCTCTCACACTTTCTTTTGGGTTACACTTATCTTTGTTCTGTTATGTTATTAATTTCAAGCTGACTGCACTCATATTAATATTCATACAGGGGGAAATAAAGACTCAGAAAAGAAAGTTTCCCCTTGCATATAGGGTTAATGATAGCAAATGTCCAGCAATCACCAGAGGTGTGATTTTTGCTTTATGTTCCTTATTCCAGGGGACTCTGAGGATCTGTATGTGACTGACATTCTCTATGAAAGGGAGGTAACTACGAGGGAGGTCACTGGAGCAGAAGTGACTGAACTGGTGTGGAAGCTTTGCTTAGCACACAGTGCAAGTTATGAGGTAAGCTGTACAGCCTCTGCTTCCTTGGCAGGTTCTTCGTGGGCTGAGAATTCTCCTGCACAGATAAGAAGTGACCAGGAGAGCAGCAATTTTGGAATACTGAAGCCTTCCATTGTTTTGGACATTTTAAAATGTGGAATTAGAAAAGAGAAAATGCTTTGAAATGTTGTTTTCTTATTTAAGCAGTAAATCACACTGAGGAGTTAAAACATCCTGTAGCCCTCTGAATATGAGGCAAAAGCAATTTTGAACTATATTGTAAATTAATCTGAAAGAGAATGTCCCACATGTTTGTTTTGCTGTGAAAAAAGAAAAGCATATAAAGTGTCTAGTTTGGGTTGTCACTGTCAGTTTTGATACTTTATTGTAAAACATGTCTTTTACAGCTTTGGTGTGTAATACTACCCCTGGCAGTGCTGTTGTCTCCATGCTTGTTGGAGTTCTGCCATCCTTGTATTGCCTCATCCCCTCAAAACAGTTTGCTCATGAAGCCCTTGCCTCTTGGTCTTGGCTGGTAGCTTCCTTGTGCTTCTGATGAGCTCTAGCAACCATCGTGTTTTCTGGGGGTGCTGCTTGGGTCCAGAGGGAATCTCTGCCCCCTAGACCATTCTCATTGGTGAATCTGCTAAGATAGGGTGGAATCTTCTTGTCATGTGGAACAGGCAGTGGCTTAAATATTTTTTACTATGACCATCATTCTAGATGTTGATACTGGCAGCAGCTGAAGCAGTCAGTAATAGTGTTTGAAATGAAGATTCCCTATCTCTGAAATTCAGATGTCGTCAAGAACACCTGCTAGGTTATAAAGAACACCTGTTGTGTACAATACAGAAGGATCAACAGATGATGGTGCTTAATCACTGAGATCAACTGAGGGCAATCAGAGGACATTTCATATCCCATTATCCTTCAAATAGAGTGGTTCTTGCTAGTAGTGAAGCTCCTACAGAGAAAAATAAGGGAAAAAATGTAAATGTGAAAACAGAAGAAAACACTCTTTAATTTTTGGTCAGGATATTATAGAAAACAAGTATGGTAATGGGAAAGGCACTAAACAGGGCATTGGTGCCTCCATGAATTTGCCACTGGTGAGTTTAGTCATCTCATTGCTGATATATTCCCTGTCCTCTGAGATTCTTGTCAGATTGTTTGTACTTTGGAGCAAGGTTATTTCCTCTGCAGAGAGGCTGAGATCTCTCCTGTAAATGCATGTACGTGTAGGTGATGTTAACAGAAATCTTCAGACCCAGCATGGAAGACACTCGCCTTCCTTGTTTAGATTATGTCCTATGTCAAAGAACAGAAGCTCTTCCTGTCTTTCCCCTGGGCTATACACAGATACTGAGGGATGGAAGAGAGGCTTTATGGGGACTGGAGACAAGTGTTGGATTGCAGCTCTGCAGTGATATCCTGGGTGTGTTCACCTTTCTCTTAGTGTCCCCTGTGATTCATGAGCACAAGTAGGTGTTCATGTTTTGTGTGTGAGACTTCAGGGCAGGGCACAGGGTGGAGCATGATAAGTCGCAGCAGCTGAAGCCATTACCTTCAATCAGCTGTGATAAATTCCAGCCCCAGACTTTGCTCCCAACCTGTTAGGAGTTGGGAGTAAGGTCACAGCTGACCTGGTATCACAGCCTGACTAAAGCCTGGGCATGGGGCTGAGGAGAAAGCAGCAGGTAGCCTTTGTGGGTGTTGCAATATTTGGGTCAGGCTTCTTGTCTCTGAGTTATAAGCAGGTCTGCCATCTCTTTTAGCTGCGTGCTATGGAGACTGGGGCTGTGGAGGGCTAAGAGAGCCATACAATAATGGTTGATGCTAATATAGAATAAGAGCAGACCTTCCTCTTGGGGAGGGATAATGCTTAATTCCATGGGATTGTCACTGTACAGCAGTATGAAATAGCATTTAGACACAGACTAGAGGGTCCCATACTGCCTGGAAAATGTTGAAGAAAGAAATTACTGCAGGAGACCTGAGAAACTGTCTAAATCCTACCTTCTATGGAACACTCTTAATTCAATATCTTTGAAAGAATGGGAGATGATTTTTCCCAGTAACAGTGGGATGTCACTTCTGCCTCCAGAAAGGCCGACTGGCTTCATGTGTGGGAAATTTGGATTTTTTTTTCAATCACTAAGATTAGCACAAGTGGCTGCTGTCTGTGCCACAGCCTAAAAGAGAAGTGAATTATTCATCATGTGCCTGTCCCAGCACAGGGTTTGATTGGTTGTCAACCATTTTCATTGTTTCAGGGTGTTCTTTCTGTGTGACCAGACATTTCAAAGAGAATCTTTATCATCCCTCATTTCAAACAATGACATGTCCTTTGGGCCAAGAAAGAAGTTATGGGAATGCCCACAGTGTTGCTTGGGAGACAGCTGCACTGTTATGCATGTAGAGCTTGTTTGTCCCTTTATTGTTTGACTCTGAATGAGGTGAGGTTATGCATTTCTTTCAGGACACAAAACCAAGAATAAATGGAAGGGAAAATCTCCAACTCTGGGGAAAACAGTGAAGGGATGAGAAAATGGAGGTGGAGATGGTGTCAGTTCCAAGGAAGCAAGTTGTTGTTTAATTTTTTAATGCTATTATGAGACAAGATTGAATTTCAATGTGGATGTAGATTAGCTAATGGACCATTAAGTGAACAAGCTGCCTGCTGACAAAGAATGGAAAAAGGGATGGGGAGAAGGGACCCTCTCTTGAGGGAGGCTGGAGAGAAGCCTGTCACACCACTTTTTCTGGGGCTCCATTTCCAGTGACTGACTGGGATTTGGTGCTTGGTCAGTAGCTCTGGTGAATGTGGCTGTGTATGCAAGAGTATGTCAGATTTGCTTTGCCTTGCTCCTGGACCCCAGTCTGAACCAAAAATTTTACTCTCAGGGCATGATCTTTCATTTTTGTTTGGTTTTGGTTTTTAGGGGTTTTTTCCTTGTAGGGCATTCTACCTGCTTGCTTTTACCTAATTTCTTTTTTAAAATATGGCAGGTTTGCAGACAGAACGATAATCAAGCTTCTATGTAGAATAAAAGTCAGGCTTTCTTATGTTTCTTTCAGAGGTGGGAACGGTAGTCAGATTTGAACATAGTTATTATGATACTACAAAGAGAGGAATTTGCATTGACAACTCAATTTCAGTGCAGCCAACCTTAAAAAATGAAAACAACCCACCTGGTCAGACAGTTCATTCTAAAGATTTATTATTAGAGAGTAAAAATAGCTGCTTCTCTGCAAAATTTTGCATGGAATTATTAGATGAGAGCTTGTCTAGTCATTAGGTGTGAAGCAGGATGAAGTCAGTTTGCAGTCTAAAATTGTATCACCTGAAAGTAAATCAGTCTGGCAGTTTTATCTTGACCTATGCTGCAGCTCCAGCTGATGGGCCACTTGAGCTGAGCAGCAGCTGCACACAGAGCTCTTTGTGATGAGATCTGTGAGGATCCCCTGCCCCCCAGTAGATTTGCCTGTGGAAAAATGCACATAGGGTCCATGCTTTAAAAATGCTTAAAAAAAACTAATATTATTATTATTCATTAGCCTGATAGTGTCCAGGCTTGGAATTTCTTTTAAAATAAATCTCAGTGATAATGAGGGGATGGAATGGAATAGAAGGGAATGCATGTGGGTCTATCTTAATTCTAGATATGGAACTATAAATGTTAACAGAATTAATAGGTAGGTGGGGCTTCACATATGAGAACAGGTTTTAATTTGATTAAATTATATATTATTTCTAAGAAAAATATAAATCCCAAAAGAATAAAAACATAAACTATATCTGTATTGGATCTGACAAATTGCTCCCTCAGCCTAGCAAACAAAATAGTAAGAAATTACTCAGGCTTACTGAAAGTGGCTTGGCAGTCTTAAATTAAAATTGAATGCTGGCACTGGGTTATTCCATGTTTTCATTGTTTTTGGGAGTGGTTCCTGGAAGGAAGGTCAGAAGGTGAAATTAGGTCTGTCCCCAAACCTTTGGAAATGTGACTTAGTGAAATTAGACTTTGTTTGTATGATTTTTATGTAAAGAAAAATGTTTTCTTTGGAACCATAAATTTAGTCCTATTTATAAGCCTTTCATATCTGAGGTGAATAAAGCATTGAAGTGAATCTGACATGGATCATGTTTAAAACTTACACATTATAATGTTTGGTTAACATGAACATACAGGATATTGTATTGAACATTGTGCTATTTTTTCAAGTAATGAGACCTCTCTTCTTTCTTGAACTTTGGATCTGATCTCAGAGGAATACATCCACGTGCTATTTAGCATTTAAAATGCCAGGTAAAATAGCTGCTGTATGATGTAGCAATTCCTCTTAGTGAGAGAGAGCAGCTCTTCTGCCTCTATGTTTCTAGCTAGTCCTGTGCTGCCTGCAGAGGTAAGGGCAGTTCTGCCTGAGCTTTTTCCCAGTAAGATGGAATCATTTCTCACAGCCCAAGGGTTCTTAAATGAAACTTCTAAGTGTTGCCCAAATCTCAGCTAAATGATCTTTCACATAAACCTAAGATTAATATACAATTAGCTTGACCATTTTTTCATTTGTATCAAAGTTGTCAGCAGTTCTGATCATAAATCAGGATCTTGCCATACAAACTTGGAGAAGATTGACTTGCTTTTCTGGATTGTTGCCACACTGTTGCCTTTTGGTTTATTATTCATTTGTATGCCAGTGGTATGTGTGGTGGTCACTGAGAACTGTTGTCTGAGGGACTGACTGACATCCAGAGCAAAAGCCCTTCTCCATATACATTTGCAGTCTGGAGAGAAAAGCAAATGAGGAAGGAATGTAAGGACACAGGGAAGAAAGAGGGTTCAGTCTCAGGTTACATTGTAAATCAATGGCAATGCCAGCATAACTTCATGCTCTGTTCTCTGAAGCTGGTTTCTGCCCAGCAGGAATATTACAGTTCTGGTTGTGCACTTACAGACTGCAGACCTTTTCATGAGTCTCATGTTTGAGCTTCGGCACCTTTCTCTTGAGGCCTTAAGAGCACTATGGCAAAGATCATCATTTAAGTGCAGAGACAATTGGTAAGTCTCATATTTAAATGTTTTAAATCTGTGCCCAAATGTTGGATTTAAATTTGGAGCATTTTAAGGGAATAATTTGTATTGCAGATATTGTTTCTGTAATGGGATGACATTCTCTCCTCGCTGAATGAATGCTATGTACAAAATAGACTTACCTATTCCCACAGCCAGATTTCCTGTTTCCGAAGCAATGTGAGTGGGAAACCTGAGTCATGGCTTGGATGGAAATCAGTTCTGCTGCTTTTAAACTTGTGTTGCCATTTGTTATGAAAAAGCTTACCTGGATCTGTACCTTCAATGCCTTTAGTAGTCGTGGGGCAGAGGAGACAGATGTTAGGCTGGAAGTATGGACGTGGTGGAGCTGCATCTTTCAGTAGCAGCTCAATCTCAGGAAGGTTTATGTCAGTTGTAGAACTGTGGCTTTGACGATCAAGACCCTACTCCTCTGCAGTCAGGAATAGTTCTGATCCAATGGTTTGAGACCATCAGAAATACTAATCCAGTATAGTTAAAATCAGTACATTTTTCTCCCTTCATAAAATTGAAAATAATGTCACAATTCTTTTACTTGTTTTCAGTACAAAATGTCATCACCCTGTTTGAAATTTATCTAATCCCAAGGTTTATGTTTGCAACAATATCTTTACTTGATGAACAAGGGGCAAATTTTATTTTGGGTTAGGTTTATTCTCATCCTTTGATAAATAGTCAAGCTAATGTTTGTCAGTATTAGATAGTAATTAAACTACTCTGCCTCTTTCATATTACCTTTAGACTAATTTTACTCAGGACATGGTTATTAAATTTAGGAGTGAAAGAGAATCCCATGCAGATCCCACTCTGATGCTTTTACCCCGTCTAGTTTAAGTGCTTTCTAGTAAATGCAAAAGTGTCATTCCATCACTATAAGAGGCAGGTACAGAATATTTACAGAGGGACTCTTAAGACCTGAAATATGTAGTGTCTGTCATGCTGGTGTAAGCTTTCCCCTTAGATAAGGTCTGAAAAAGCTCAGGAAGTAAAAGCTGGTCAATTCAGTTTTAATCTTTTAATATTTTAATTTGTTACTCATGTTACAGGTGAAATGAAAGGTAAAAACCATCTTAATAAAAAGTCAGTGCTTTAAGGTACCTCAGTCTTTAGAAGTCAAACCTGGGATATGATGTGGCTTAATTCTCAGAAAAAGCAACTGAAAAAAGCAACAGATTTTCTTGAAAATCTGGTTAGGTACTATTGAGACACCAATGCACTTCCATTGCATCCTGTCTGAAACATATTTCTATAAGGCCACTATACCAGAAGATAATATTGATTTCTGTGGAATCTGGAATTTGCTAAGCCACTGGACATTTATTTACTTTGGAAGAAGCCCAGTCTCAATGTACTTGTTATGTGATTCTTAAGTATTATGGTCATTTTAAGTTTCCTGTACTTTTTTCTTGTGTTATAGGCAACCGTTAATAGATGCTCTCCCATCTTGTGCCACAGAGGCATGTGTTGTCCTAATGAAAGACCTCATAGCTTCTGGAGAAGTTGAGGAAGACAAAGTAGAACATTTCTTCTGGTCATTTGCATTCATTCCTAATCCCACCTTGGGCATGATTGAATCTCTTGCTGTGAGTGGGTGTTGTTTTTTCTTTTTTAATTTGTAATTAATTTAGGCGGCTTATAGTTTTTGTGTTTTACAGGAACAGTCTCTTTCACAGATTTATACAAAGCTCTGTCCAGGTAATTTTGTTGAGGTTGAATTTGAGTTTGTAAATATTTTGATACATATATAATCTGTGGTATGTCACAATAGTCGTTCTCATTACTTTTCCGAAACATTTTGTTCTTTTTGTGGTCGTTTACAGCCTTTGCTGAAGTCACCTAGAGCAAGCCAGAGCTGCTTCTTGGGAGTAACTGCTCTTGTACATAGGTTTTGTTCAGCTCACGGCTCCTGTGGTGTTGTACCTGCTGTGCAGAGTGTGATGAGGATTCTTGGGAAATTTTTGGGAGGAAACTGTACAGTGCAAGATTCAGAACATCTCAGCAAGGTATTGGTTGTAGAGAGGCACATGATACAGGGCTTTACCTTTCTGTTCCCTTTATGATCTAGAACTTGTTTGATGAAAATGGAATTCATTGGATTTCCAGACAGCCACGAATACAAGCTTAGTAAATTAAAATTCCTTGCTGGAATGAGCTGATAAAATTTTGTAATCCAACAAGTAGAACCTATCAGTACGGGTGTTCTTGTGTGTGGAAATAAAGAAAAGCCTTGGATTTGCTGATGAATATCATTATTCATCAGCCAACTTCATACCATTGACCAATATGAAGAACACATATCTGTTGACAAATTATTTTAATTAAATTATTGTGTCCAGAACTCTATGTTGAATCACTAAAATGTCAAAATATCTGTGATCAAAAGGGATAAAATATCAAAATACTTGAAAAACCTTTCCAGTACTTGAAAAACCTTTCCAGTACATAAAATTTGTGACTTTTGCTTTTCTGTTGCAATGTAGTCTTTTAAAAATATTTTTGTATTCCCCCGGGTCTAAAGCACGTTCTACTTACAAGTGCCACGTGGTCCATATTGGTCTTGTCCTCCCAGTAAAGCCGGGGTATAGATGGTACAATAGGGGCTGCAGTAAACTCCCCAAATCACCAGTAATCATTTTAAACAGATTTTTGCACAGAAAATGCTAGTGCCATGAAATTCAATGTACAGCTGCCAGCACTTGGAGAACTTTCTGTTCTACCTTGCTTTGCATTTCCAGATGCAGCTGGTGTTGAAAGCCATCGGGAATGCGGGACTGGCAGCAGCTCCGCTGGCTCCTGCTCTGAGCTCGTGCGCTGCCCTCAGGAGCCATCCCATTGAAATCCGCCTCGCTGCTGTCCAGGCCTTCCGCCGCATTCCCTGCTCGCGCAGGGTGAGTGATTTACTGCCACAGGTGACTGATGGCTTCCTGCCACTGCCACACATTTGGGACTTGTTGGAATAGTTACAAAATGCACAAATGCATAAGGAACAAGTATAGAAATGTTCCAGCAGAGCCCCTCTGCTGTTGGAGGAGGGGGTAGAACCACCCAGATGAGTAAACCTCTAATGAACTTTGCTGCAGTTGAGGTAACACATCCAGTGTTTGGGACTTCTTAATTAGGCACTGCAGTTGGGTGCTTTCTGTCTGCAAGGGTTATGGCTGAGAACCCACAGGATTTGATTTTTCCCATAGTCTGTTTCACTGTTTCATTCTCTGAAACTTAAAGTATTAATGTGAGAAGCTTGTTGTGATTTGCAATATACTGCCATAGTTAGAACGTTTTGTTAAGTGGTTTAATGGAAGAAAGTTCAAGACTTTTTTATCTCTAATCCCTTGATACTTAGAAGAATGGCAAAGCAAGGACAAAGCTGACAGTTGTCCTCCAGAAGAACAAGAATCTCCACGTGGGCTTGCACTTGGAGAAGCACCTTTCTGTGCCTTTTTAAATTTTAATTTCAGTATGGATTAGTGTGATTCACTTGTTCTGCAGTTATGAAGCTTGGTGTTACTCCTTAGACGTGTTCAAAGTATCAAGTCTGTATATTGTCATATACTCCATCATTGTCTAGCAAATGAACTGCTGAACTGGGTGGACTGGGGCTGTTAAATGCAAATAAAAATGTTAGTAGTATCAGTCACTGGTTTCTTAGTTCACCAAAAAAGTTATCTTGATTGATACTGGGGAAGTATTGAACAGAATAAATTTGTTGCTGGCCTGCTCTTTGACTGAGACCAAAAGTAATGATCTTAATAGCCTGTGAACAAAACCATGGCCATTGTTGTCTGTGTATTGGCTGTAGCACATGAGAGATACAACAGACAGGTCTCCCATGTGGCGGAATAAAACCATTCTTAACAGTTGTGTTTACAAGGGAGGCTCTGTGTTGCAGAGTCATGTATAGATTTGTCTGTATAGGATTCAAGATCACAATGACAGTTTGTTCAGGAAATTTGTGGATAAGGTAGTATAGACAATATGTACATACATTTGTATCCATGTTACACAAAGTGGCTTTGTCACGTATAAGGCTATTTAAGGTATAAATGTAGCAATAGCTCTCTGAGTACAAAAAACTCACCAGGACCTGAAAGTGCATGAGGTGTTCCAGGGGAGTGAATCAAAATTGTCTTTATCTTTTTGTGTTTTTCTCTTAGAATGCTATATTAGTTCAGCTGTATCAAGCAACCAGCGAAGATGTGGAAATAAGAATTGCTGCTTATTATATAGCAATGAAATGTCCACATGAAGAGTTATTTAAACAAGTACAAAAGACTTTGCTGAAAGAAACATCCAGCCAAGGTCAGTCAAGCATCTCCCGAAGTCTTACATGTTCCTAATTGATATTTCAATGTGACATTTATTTTGCAGGTGTAATGGTACCAATCTATGTCAGTTTTTATTTAATCTCAATGCTTTGTAGATTGTTTCTAAATAATTGTTTGTATGATTGTGACATTTTATATTGAAATTGTGATACTGTTAGTTTAGCAATAATAAGGAGGGACTTTTCTTAGAATTAGTTCCTTCTACTGGCAACATTTCATTCACTGAAGGCTTTTGAGAAGGATGTATGGATGCTCAGTGCATTAGAAATACAAATTCATGACTGCAAATTGCATTTTTTCAAGTTGAGAAAGAGGCAAGTGGCAGAAAAAAATGTTATGATATTCTGAAATGGTATCACCACATTCAGTGGAGGATACCTCTAGACTAATCCTTGCATTTACATCTGTCAAGAAGAAGCAGCCATGAGAAGGGATTGTTTGCAGGCAGATGAACGCAGGCTCTGTCTGCACTGTGTCTGGATCCTGGCCAGCTCTGCCTTGGAGCTGGTATCCATTTCCCGGGATGTTTTGTCCGGACCAGTGTCTCCTGCAGTGATTGTGAGTTCAGGCTCAGCATTGTGTTCACCTGCTGATATGGCTTGTGGTTTGGAGGGCACTCATTCCTCTCTGTTCAGAGCTCGGACAGAGAGAAATTGCATCCACCTCCAAAATCCTGCCAAGGTGTACCCTCAGTGACTCCTCCTGGGGACTCCATGCAGAAAATTTAATTTGTCCGATTTATGAAGGAGCTTTACAAGTCCATCCAGAATGTTGTATGTTTCAAACTATTTAATGCAGTACTCATTAATATTCTTAATTTCTTTCCTTTGTCTTTTGTTGATGTGACAGCTAAATAATTTATATAATAAACTTTTGAATAACAAGTGCTTTTGAAGGCATAGGACACATGTTAGTTTTTAGTTCCACATTCAGAAAGTGAAATTTGAAAAGTTATGTTGTGAAAAATGCAGTTACATCAGTATTCAGTGTCTGTGCATTGAACTAGCACTGGAGCCTAGTATCTTTTATCTTCAGGAGACAAAAAAGCCCCTATTTAGGAACCAGACTCCAGAACATATGGGAAATATTTGTTCCCCATGACACAGTACATACATGGCCAAACTGGGACTCCACAGTGTCATGCAGAAATACAAATTCTGAATCACAATTGTTTGATTGTATGTGCCTTTTTTTAGTTTAAGATGCTGTTGCAGTAGGTGCATCAGACTGATTTAATCATGCTGAAAATAAATGGATTCTGTTGTGGTCAGGGGAATGGTTTAGAATTAATGGTGGTATATAAAAAAAAAAAAAATCCCTGTATTTGTTTTTCAGACTCCTGTAATTTTTCTCTGATTTCCACATCCTTTTTTTTGTTTAATTTTAGTGGGCTCCTTTGTTTGGAGTCATCTCTCTCAGCTCCTGGAGACAGATGACCCATTGAAGGAGCACCTTCGAGATGCTATTCCTGATGAAATCCTTAGCAAAGATTTTGACTGGGAGACATGGAAATACTCCTCATACTCTGACGTCACGTTTCACTCAGGTATGTGGAGTTTTAGAACTTAATACTTTGTAGCATATGGATTATTAACATGGCTTTTCTAACCCTTTACATATTGTTCCAGAGAACTTTGATTTTTTTTATGATTTAATACTATCCAAATATGCAAATGTAAGCTTGATTCTGCTTTGACCTTAATTGGAGCATAGGAAATGTATTTCCTGCAAACCAGATACCATACACGTTTGCCTCTTGTGAGAGAGGAGACTAAGAACCAGTGAACACTTAAGATTATTTTTGTGAACATCAACTTTTAATTCCTTCCCTAATTAACTTCCTTTGCAGCAACAAGGGACTGGGATGTTTTTTCTTCTCCTGATCCATGTGCTCTCCTTAGTATAAGAAAAGAGTCAAACTAGTTCCTTTCTCTTTTACTATCTGTTCATTTGTTTTCAGTGAAAATGCTAGATGATGTTTTTCAGAGTTACATTTTGATTTTCTGTCCATTTCCTTCAGTGCATTTATGTATCTTATGCATTATAAATCCTTTCTTTTTGATGTTAGTGAGATTAATACCCAGTAATATCCAGTAAATATGGAATTTCAATAACTGGAAGTTACTTACAGTAATGACTTTGCTGTATTAAAAAGTTAAGTATTTTCACCTGTTGGCAATGTTTTGTCCACCGTCTTCTTATTGAGTGGAGTAACAGTTTTCTGAAGAATTATGGACTTCGCAAAATATATGAGAACAGCTGATCTCCAGCTGACAGACATCTATTTTTCATTGCAGCTGGTGCAGGTGCAAATATGGAAGCATCAGTGATCTTTTCTCCTACATCTTTTCTACCACGATCAGTCATGACAAATTTGACTGTTCACTTCATGGGACAGGCTATAAATCTCCTGGAGGCAAGTTTATGGATTTTTTAATTGTGGGAGTTTTTTATCCCCCTCCTCAAGTGACACTTGGAATATTGAAGTACAAAGCATTTTTTGCTTTCCTGTTGTAGTTCCTTTAGCAAAATGTGCTTTTCACTGCTGTAGCACAGTTACTTCAGTCTGGTGAGTCCTTTGTGTAATGGGCTTAGTCAAAATAAAAGCACTATTACTCTGCTAGTGCCATGCACTAGGAAAATGACTTATACTCAGCTCTTGTTGATTCAAATGAAACATTAAAGTCTGTGCTTCCTGAGACACTGCTCCTGTTTAGGATGGTAAGATTCTTTTCTTGATGTACAGTGGAAAATGGATTGACTTGGGTACACCATTGCTTTAATTCAGAGATAGATTTATTTGTACTTAGCTGAAGTCACTGTTCTAGTTCCATTGACCTTCCAGTGCTTGGCACATTTCAATGACCTGCCTGTGACCTCATCATCTTTACCTGCTGTGCCAGGTAGCAATGTGCACACGAAAGAAAGAAAGTATTTAATGTAGCCTTCAGATCTCAAGTTTAAGCTTGCAAGAGAACAAAATTTTTTTTCAGTGCCACATACTCTGGATTTGTATATGTTAGTAATTCTGTTTTAAGCAAACTTCCAAACAGAATCTTATTTGAGAGCATGAAGAGGATGTGTTAGTGTTTTCCAGTCAAAATACAGTTTTTAGCATGCCAAAATAGCAGTATCCCCTTTTGGCCCATTATGGTGTAAATGGACCTCAACACCTGAAGGAAAAAGGATTTTTATTTTGGACTGAACTTTACATATCTAATTTTTTGGGGAAGATTTAATACTGGAATATCTAGTATTGAATGCTGAGGGAGGTAGAATGCAAAACTTTGTAGACTGTGATCTTGCTTGGCAAATCTTTTGTGTTGGTTATATCTGGTTGTGTATTTGATTTTCTGTTTAGAACTGGCCATGGCCACTGTTGGGCTTTTCACTGCTGCATGCTTTTCACTAGGTTGGTGTACGATTGGAGAATGCTGAAGCTCTCATAGAGAAGGGTTTTGGGCCGAAATCTTCTACTTTCAGTGACTATTTTTTTGGAAACACTAATGAAGGAAACCACAAGTCAGAAATTGCAGTGGAAGCAGCAGAGAAAGTCAAGCAGAAGAACCCGACTTTGAAGCGATATAGCCCCGCTGATCATCTTGTGAGCAAGCCAAAGCTGAGAAAAGCAAACCAAAATTGTCTTGGTAGAAAATACAGTAGGATGAATGAGTTAGTCAAAAAGGTAACTGAATCTGTAGATCTTGGAAAAATTAATGACATTTCCCAGTCAAACACTGGGCCCCATCTCACACTGGACAAGTGCTCTGGATTACTGTGACTCCTTTGTGTAAAGCACATGTAACTCATTCTTGCAGGGAGTTTAACAGCTGCAGAAAATATGGAGCAGCAAAGAGCCAGATCTTTAGGTTTTTTTCAGATTGTTTTATTGTCTCAAAACAATGACACTCAGCCATGGCATTATGTTGCCTGTATTTTGGGCTTCCTCTCATTATTCTGAGCTCAGGTCCCTTTATGCTGATGTCCTTTTGTCGATTGACTGCTGTAACACTTTAAACTGCTTGATGTTGAGTTCCTGAGTCCTGTGGTTTGCAATCTGACTTCCCAGTTTGATGTCAGATGTTACACTGAGGCTTTGAGAATTTACTCATTTTTGGAGAGAGCTATGTTTTATGTACACAACAGGGAAGCTCTGAGAACTGACTTCAGTTGTTGATGTATTAGCTGGAAAAATCAGGGACTGTGATTCATTTAGTTTGTCTTAGATTATCACTCTTCTTGGACTCATCTTCTTAGGGTTTCTTCTTAGAGAGTAAGCTCATGATATTGTGTTGCTGTGGTATTGTAGAATTGTAAGGACAGAAAATGTAAAATTTTTACTTCCTAGCAATTTATTTAGCAATCAAGGCACCCCTAATGTTGTTTTGAGATTGTATTTTTCAAAGCTTCATCTGTTTGTGGGTATGTATTGTAATGCTTTTCCTTTGGCTGTCCTCTTAGGACTGGACATGACCAGTGTTCACAGTGGCAGCCAGCTTGTTTGCTATGGAGCTGAAGTGTAGCTGCAAAGAACAGCTACTGATCCAGGGTCTTAAGTGGTCTCCAAAGTACTTGTAAAAGGGAGCATAATGTTTCTTTACTAATAGCATAGCCTGCATTGAGGAATTGTTTATTGTGAGTTTGAAAGGAAATTATAACACCCTTCCTTTTGATTTTTTTTTTAATCATGTCAGTTCACTGAGAGAACAGTAAGAAAGGAGGCATTGAAATGTGAGCTAAGCATGAAAATCTTTGGAAATGAACTTAGCTTCTTAGATTGTGAAGATTTAAGAAAACAAATGAAACATTATTCCTTAAATCTGGCTGAGTTGGCTGTCAAACTTCTGAAGGTAAAAGGAACCTTTTTTCTATTTGAAAGTAAATATCTTGAGAAACAGCCTTCTGACAGAAATGTTAAAGATACAAAATATTACTTGTTATTTCTCTAAATTGAACTCTAAAAGACACCAGTGTATATTTGGTTTAAACAGCATTCAGTACATTAGGCCAAGATTTGTTCTGCTGTCTCATGGTTCTTACTTCTTGCTTCTGTCATTCAAATCCATCCATGCTTAAATGCAAATTCATTTTTTAACTAGAGTAGGACTGGTGTCTGACTCATGCCATGGCCATAGGCAGGTTTTGGGCTGCTTTCTTCTTTATGTCCCAGATCAGCTCAGGTAAAAACACTTTTACAATAGACAGATGCAGTCAAAAGTTATATCTGGCAAATTTATTGAATGCTAACTCTATTATGCAAAATAATATTCTGGGTTTTGTTTGGGTTTTGTTCACCACAGGGGCAGGAAGTACAGTTTAATAAAAGGATGAGCTTGGCCACTGAAGAGCTCCAGTTTCCAGCAATTTCAGGCTTTCCTGTTCAACTGGCAGTCAATGCCTCAGCAGCAATCAACATAAAAATAAAAGGGAATGCCGATTTCAAACAACAGTCCAATTTCTTTCTAAATGGATATATCAAGCCAAGGTATTAAATGCTGCAAATGTGTCCCTTTCACATAGCCCTGATGTAAAGTAGCAATTACTAATGTGAAAGTTTTGTGTGAATGCCTATTAATTAATTAGGCGACTCCTGAAGAACAAAAGCAGTCATCATCTTTCTGTTGCTGAATGCTTGCCATGGTGTAAGGGTAGCAGTGCTTTCCTGTCCTGCCTGTCTGATTTTGAACTCTCACTGTGTTATTACAGTACTGGTTTAAGCTGACTAATTCTCTCTGTCTCTAAATCAAACTCCTGAATTGTTGCATGCAGTTGATTTTTTTTGGAATGTTTTACGTGTGACAAGTGGATTTTTCTTGGGATCAAATAATGCTGTTACAGGTTATGGATGCACAAACCAGTGGAGAATTTAACCCTGTGTTTCCTTACCTGGCTATTTTAGCTTTTGTACATACTGAATAGGTTACTAAACTTTACTAAGTGCTGCACAGACAGAAACTTGCCCTGTGATACTCAGTTCTAATTGTTTTCCCTTTCTTAATATTTCATGCTGAACGCTTCATTCAAATCCCCTCCTTAGGAGTTACAGTAAAGCTATAATTCATGTTAGAAAGTGTGTGTTGGTGTATATGCAGTCTTCTCAGTTATTTCCTGAAACAAAATAGTTTATGATTTTAATCATAGAATATACTGTGTTACAGCATCAAATGCTGTGTATTTATTGAAGAGGTTTAAATTAAGTGCATGTCATAGAAGGATATGTACGTGAATCTTTCAACAGTGCATTTGTTCAGCTTTCTGTCCAAATGGGAATTGTGGGGACTCTGGGACAAGCTGGCCTAAAGTGGTTAACAGGAATGAGGACTTCTACTAGTCTTGATGGGGGAATCCAGGTGAAGAAAGGGAAAGAGCTCAAAGTTTTCTTGAACACTCCAGAAGAATCTATGGAGATAATTAATTTCAGGTAAGATTAAGCAAGGGCATCCTCAAAAACAGTAACTGTTAATTTTCTTGAATATAAATGATAATTTTGTTTAAATATTGCTGTAACTTTAGCTATATTGGTTGTAAGTTATTGTTCAAAATTCTTGGTTGTAGCTCTAAACTCTACTTCAGAATGGTGGATGAAACAGAAGATATAGATGTCTTCCAAGACCACACAGAAACTAGATCCTGCACTAGGGAGGAAGGTGAGTCCAGCTATTATGTTTGTCTTAGAAAGGCATTCTGAAATATTGTACCAGATCATTTTATTCACTAGAGTTTCTTTTTTCATGTATTATTTCTAAGAGGTCTACAGTGCCATGTTCATTTTTGTGTTTTCTTTGTTTGCTGTTCTAATTGAATGTTCAACTGTTGTCTTCCACTAGTATCTGAGATTATTGGCTGGCAGCTGTGCTCTGAAATGTCCTTTCCTGACCCAGCCAGTGGTTTGGTTTTCCCCCTCAGTGGACCTTTGAGAGTGGCTGTGACATTAACTAAGCAAGACCGAGGCCTGCAGCAGTACGTGGTGGAAGCTGCCTATAACCACATAGCTCAGGTACCGCTGGACTCTGGCTTTAGTTACAGTTTGCTATTCTGGTGTATCTCAGTACTGCATATTCAACCCTCTGCATTCCAACTCTGTTATTATTCATTCCATTCCCAGTATATGGGAAGATATGTTGAACACAAATTCCTGATGCTGATTGGAGGAATATACTCTTTTTATCTACAAAACAGCACACACAATTTGTTGTCTCAGTGTGAGAGACTGTTTTGTAAATGGTGTGCCAATGAATAATGTGATTATCCTTTTTTTCTTTCAGGAGAATTCATGGATCCCTAGTGAAGGTGTCTTTCACTTCTTCCTTGGGACTCCAAAGTCAGACATGAAAAGAGATGTTGGTGTTGACCTAAGTTTTAGTGTCCCACAGAAGAAATTCAGAATCCAATTTATGCAACCTAAGAAAAAAATTGAGATTGATGGTGGGTTTTTCAACTAAGAGCCTGATCATCAGCTAATGTCAGTTAGGAGAACTTCATTACAATTAACTGAGAAATATCAGCATATTTCACTCACTAATCTAATGCTGAAACTACTATGCGATAACTGTTCAGTTTACTGCTTCAGATAGCAGCCATTCCCAATGGGGTTTGCATCTTGGTTAAGACTACATTTTGCACTGTCAGAGGTTCAGTACCTGGTTCATAAAGTCATATTAGAGAAGAAAGCTGTTACCAGGATTGATGAATTGAAAGCTAAAGAATATAGTGCATTGTTCTGACATCTTTACATATGCTGATCTTGCCTTACTGTTTCAGTTTGCTGTGTTCTGTTAGTTATGAGATAAAGTTATTTGTTGCTAAATCAGTGAAGTGCTGACTATGATATTGTCATGCATTATAATAACAAATAACATTTTAATCACAGTGTAACATAGAATTCTGAATCTACAAATCCATTGAGGAAATATAAACTGATAAATTAATGGTAATAATATAGACAACATATTTCAGCTTCTTTGGCATGCTGGTCAAGTGATGTTTTGTGTTGATGTATTCTACCATATGATGTATTTGGAATTTTCCACTCAAATTTTTTTTTTTTTTTTTTGATCCTGGTTATTTCCAAATGGATTGCAAGGAAGCTGTACCAACACTGGGCAAAGCTTTGTGTGCACAGTGTTCTGAGCTCCTGAAATATCTCCACAGCACAACTCACAAGTTTTAGCACAGGCCTAAGGAAAGTACCTAAATCAATTCCAGAACTAAGCTGTTTTTCTTGGAGAAAGCTTCATTGCCTCTTCTCAATTATTCTCCTCAGAATATCTTTTCAAAATTATTAGTTTATTCTGAAGACACTTTGCAAAATGCCTTTGCAAATTCTGATCCTTTTTTTCCTTTGAGCTGATATTTATGTTTTTAATCTCTCTATATCTATTGTTTATAACAAGAACATCTATAATTTCAAGTACAATCTTATGAAGCATCACTGAACAGTAAAGAAAAAGTAAAGAGTTTTCTTTTTCTCCAAGGGAGAATTGAATTTTCTAAAACTTCCCGAGTTGGACACCTGGAGCTGATAGTGGATGACCAAGATGTGTATTACATTAAGGTATGTTTGCATTTCATGAGTTCTCCTTCTAGCATGAATACTTACATAAAAGCACAGAAAAGAAAGGCAGAGAAAATACACGTATTGAAAAACAGTTTTGTGAGCAATCCATCAGAGAAATTACCAGTTCTCCTTATTACATATTTTTGAGATAGACTCAGTGCTAACTTTCAACCTAAATTTCTGTGAGACTGCCAGTATTTTCTGTAACACCCTAATAATTTCTGGCCTGGTATTGTAACATTCGTAGTGATTTCAGTCCTAAAACCAGCAGAAACTGAAGGAAGTAGCATCTTGCACCACTGTGACCTCTGTGTAACTGGAAAAACAAATCCATCCTTCCTCCCCATTCTTTGTCAATGACAAGTTTTAGGCTTTGTGGGGTGTGGAAGGTTTATTGTTAGATGTATAGAAAAACATGTCTTTTCTTCCTCCTCTCATCTCATTTCTGAAACACCCAAGTCTATACTATTGCTTTCTTAAAACCTCACTTATGTTGTTCAGTGGCTTGGGGGTTGCTTTTGGATTTGTTTGTTTGTTCTAGGGAATGGCAGATTTGCAGATGCTGAGTGGAGAGCAGAGATACAGGACCCAGCTGGAGGTAAAGCTGATAAAGCAAAGCAGTCCTATCATTTTGTCAGGAAACATCACTAAACAGCTTGGCAAGAAGATAGCTTTTTCAGTATCTCTGAATAATTTGTTGAAGGAAGCTGCCTTTCTTTCAGGTTAGAGGACAGTAAGTATTTGCCATATAAATGCAAGTTCTGGAGCCATTATTTGTTAGGGTTGCCTGGTTTTGGACACTTCTTCCTTAAATTCCTTTCAAGTCCATAAAGACTGCTTTTTAAAATTACTATCCTACATCAATTAATACATATATATATATTTCAGAATAAAAGAAATTTTTAAATAAGTCTGTTTTGAATTACTGTTGGAAAGGGTAGAGGAAATAAGATAAAAGGAATTACTTGATAAAAACATGCCAAAAAATAACAGCTGTTTTTCACTTTTGTTACTACAAAACAGTGCAGAGACACATATTTGTAGCTGAATGTCTCTTAAGACCTGCTGTTCTAAAAATCTTGAAGACTTTTTTTCTCATAAATAAGCTAAGAGGAAAATACAAGAGAAAGTATCAGAAAGAGAGCCTTAATGTTTTTATAACATCAATACATTTAAATTAAAATAATACAGTGAAATAAACAGGTAATTTATGTCTAAAGCTCTCATTATTGACTGAAATGTCATAGGGTTACACAGTACTTTGAAACGGAGCTAACTAACAGAACTAAGGAATGCTGAAGACACTTTGTTTTTTGGGAGATGATCTTTTGGAGAAATTTTTATTCACATGGATTGCCAGTGACTGCATCCAAGCCAGTTCTGGTCTGATTTCAAGCTCCTAGCACCTAAGAACTTGGCTGCACCACTTGTGCTGCTGCAAAGCCACAGGCTTGCTCTGACTTTATGTAGAGGTGAACATCCACATGTTCACACGTTAGGGCTTAGTTAATTAAAAGATCTGTCTGTCTGAATTTATTTCCTTTGAGAAGCAGCTTTGGCAGCATGCATTTCAATAAGCTTGAAGCAGGTTGTGAGAAGTGCCATCTGCAGGCTGTCTGTGGAGATGGAGAAAGATGCTGAACACCCAGCTGTATGTCTTTCTATCTGCTCACTACACAGGGAATTCATAGTGGTGGAGAGACTGAATGCCCTTTTGGTTTCCCCACTGTAGTATTCCTTTGACTAGCTGAAGTAACTTCAAGTTCTATCACTGTATAATAATTTCTCTTCTTTCTGTAGCACTTCTGGAGAAAAAAGTTGATGATAAGCAGAGACAATACTCGTTGGAAGGGGAGGCTCACCTTCCGGGTGTTCTTGGAGTTCATGCCATCGCTCTTCTCCAGCAGAGCGAGGGATTGTGGTCTCATGGTCTGCAGATAAAATATGGACTCCTAGGTACACTGAAAAGCAGGGAAAGTAAAAGTATTCTGTATTACTCATTTTTCCTACAAGATTTGCCTCTGTTTAGAATACAGTCGAAAGATTTCAGTTAATTTTTAAACTGTGATCTGAAACTTGGAACAAGTTTCTGTTTCAGTTGGATATACTTTACTCTTTGAGTCTGCATATAAAAGCAATTTTTTTTAAATGGGCTTTTCACAAACATATCCATCATTAGATTAAAAATCACTTTTTCAGTGAGAATTGCTCCTAATTAATTTGTGTTTTCAAATGATTGCATGCATGCACTCAGTAATATGAGGGGTGGTTTCTAGGAAGCAGCTGGCTTTGCTCCCCTGGTTGCAATATAGGAATTGTGTAAATTTTGTGGGACAAAGCAGGTGAACATCAGTGCAGTTATATCAAAGTATTGAATCCTTGTAGTAGCTAATCATGATAAATGTTATAGGAGGATTGTTTATGCTAACTCTGTTGCACCTTCAGAGAGTGTGTAGCCATATGAGTAATAAAGTTTTCTTAAACCTATGTAGGCATGACCCCATAATTCTGCTAAGAATGGCGTGCTGATCACAGTATTTTATCAACAGCAATCAAAACATACCTGAACACTTGGACACTACCTTAAGATGCCTGGCTATAGCTATGTAATTGTGCAGTTAGATACTTGGAGCATAGTTACACTTTAGTTTAAACCCAGTTTGACAGCTATTCCACCTGAAGTGTTCAGCAAATATTTCCTTGCAGAAGTACTGGATTTTTAATTTTAAAAAGTTATTCTACTTATTAGTTGGAACTTCAAATTCATTATTTTAATTTTCTTCTCAGTGTCCAGAAGGGCTGGAAGTTTTTTGTTTGGTTGGTTTTTTTTTTAAGATGAAATGTCATGTAATGTCATGATGTTGGGAGCTAGGTGGTAACAGAAAAATCATCAAATATTTTGTGATACCAAGAAAGCAAAGCTTGATCATGATTAGTTTGTAGTTCTTTTACTTCAACCAGGTAAAATTCTGTTTAAGTAATGAAGTTTGTGCTTTCCTTTGGATTTATAGGATAAATCCACAAGTATATAGCTGTAAAAATAAACATATCTCACTTTGATGTTCTCATAAATAGAAGTCTTGAAGCCAGTTCCAGATTTATACTATTAACATTTTGAAATATTAATTCTGGTTTACTTGAATAAGTAACTTTGTGATTTAACTTGAGCAGGAGAGGCAAAAACCCCTTGCCACGAGTGCAGCACGCAGCAGAAAGTTCAAGTGGAGATGGGTGCACGGGGCTTCTACAGGCTGGAGCTGGGCCATGAGTTTCACTGTGTGCAGGCTCCCACCTACAGCCACCAGGTGGGTGCTGAGCCAGGCACTCGGTGTGCTGGGCACCCCTGTGTCACCTGTACTCAGAGCTCTCAACATGAGCAAGAGATCACAGCAAAAAGGCAATGTCCTCTTCTTTAGGTTCACCTGAAACATGAAGTGACTGCATCTTGGATTTCCTCCCAGATGGAAGTGAACTATGGGAAACATTGGGATGAAATAAACAACAAGAAGAAAGTGCTGGTCAGCCAAGCCTTTAAGAACAGTTCCAGTTCATCTGTAGTCAGCTATTTCATGGAGGTAATAGTGACACTGAAAAGTAAGACCTTCACTTCAAATGTTTAGCAGACAGACAGACTAAGAATAAATTTTGAAATTTTTTTTATTACAACCTTTTTTTTTTTAAAGTATGATGTGGACTAATAATATAAGGCAAGTACCCAGACCTAATAATTTTGAGCTAGGTGAGGTCTTAGCTCAGAGACACTGAATCTCTGACATTTGCTAGAAGATAAATTTTGCAAATACTGGAAAAGTTGGGGTGTAATTTGCTCTGAGGTTTTTGCATTGTTAACTCATATAAAATGATTGTAGACGTTTATGAATGCTGCTTTGGTGACACAATGTGGAAGCAGGGCACAACTCAGAATATGACAGCATTTTTCTTTTTGCATCTCCTACAGTTGTAACAAATGCATGTTTAAGGAAACCTCAGTCTATAATTGGTGAGCTTGCATGAAAATCTATAGAGTGAACAGCAAATGTGCAAAAGCAGAAGCTGTGACCTTCCTGCTTCTGTGTGTGTGAGTAACTTATACAGCCCTGAAAATGGGATCTTGTTTTTATTTAAAGTTGCTTCATTTCTTTTCCAGTTTACCATGCAAGTCCTGGAAAAACAGATGAATTATAGAACCCAGCTGCAGCACTTGCACACCTCTCAGGTGTATTTGCAGAGCAGCACCAACTTTGAGGTGCAGTATAATGACCATGTACCATTTGTGGCTGGGCTGCAGTGGAAGGATGCATCCAGAAATGGCCTGCAGAAGTGGGAAGGTGAAGTACCACAAACCATTTCCAGTCTGTGATTTAAAAAGCAGGCATTGGAAGCTGCTGCCAGATTTTTCTGAGCAGTTTTGCATGAGTGCAACAGAATGATCAAGATGTTTGTTGGAAGAGAGAGAATCCTGGAGGTTGTCCAGCCCATCTTCCTGCTCCAGTCAGGACTGTTTCTAGCAGTAGATCACATCTGTTGTGGCTTTGTCTGGCTGAGTTTTCATAATCTCCAACCTATCATGGCCTGGTTGGCTGGCCTCTTCCAGCAGTTCCATTTACACTAGTGAAGGACATTAATTTCATTATATCTAACCCAGAGATTTTAGCAATTGGAAGAGAAAAGGTTGATAGTAGCATTTTAGCTTCATTCTGGAACCCCTGGATCTTATCAGTCTTGAAGTGGAGTTAGAATCCAGGTAGTTTGAAATCTCGTGTTTCTGTCAGCTTTAATATATGTCCCTTGCAGGTGGGTTCAATATAGACACCCCATGGCTCTACCTGTACACAGCTCACAAACTGCACCAGCCTCAGCATTCTGCTTATTTACTGACATCCCAGCTGACAGCTGGAAAAGCTCTCTCCATTAAAGACCTTGTACTGGAACTATTCTATAATGATCAAGGCAATGAGAAGGAAGGAAGAGTTCACATTTACACACCAGCTACCACATACCTGCAGGTTGGTGACATGGTGCTTTGCAGGGTGTATGGCTTTGGGGACAGGGCTCTGTGCTATCACTATGCCCTGACTCTGTGGTTTCTAAGCTTCCTCCTAATTTATTTTAGACTGTGCTATGCAGTAGAGATTTAAAACTGATTTAATCATAGTTGCTGTTCATTAGGCAATATGATAGACTTCTGTCACTATGCAATTTGACTTATGTTTATGATTAGGATATTCCTTTATGAGCTTTTCCTCCTTAGGTCACTACTGCTTCAGGCACAGCCATGGAGGAATGTGAGAAACATTCTTGAATGAGAAAAGAGTGTTCATCAACTATTTAGCTTTTTGTCTCTCCCTTTTTTGGAGGAGATAAAATAAAGTTTGAACTCTGTATGGTAATTTGGAGTATTTTGATACTGGAAAAGATGGCACACATTTCTAATAGATCTTGTAAATGATCATTCTGTCACCTCTGTGCTGTGCTGCTACACAATGGAATGCTGTATGTCCTGGCTCAGCCAGACTAATGTCTTTGTTTTTCAGGCATCCACAGTTAATCATCTTGGGAGGAATGTTCTGCATAGCTATAGTGAAATGATCTCTCTGTGGAATCAGCTTGTGAAGAATGAGATTCATTTGGAGAATAATGAACGAGCCAAACTTCTCTGCTTTAAGATAAAGAGTACAAAACAGGAATTGAACTTCACAGCCAGCTATCAGAATCTGCCAATGGTGAGAAAGAAAAACAAAAGGAATTTTTTTGACTCAGCACTCTCTTCCTGAAAGATGTTATTGCTAGTGTTGAAACGTAAACCCTTCCAATACTGCATCTATTTCTGTTTTGACAGGCTGCAGTGTAAATCTAGGTCCAAAAGGAAAACAAAAACTTGTGTGGCATAGTTTGGGGTACTTCTCACCTCTTAGAGAGCCCAGTCAGTCAGTCAGGGAGGAGGGGTTGAAGAGAGACATCGTGACTAGAAAGAGAGCTGGAGATGTGGTTACTCTCAACTTGATGAAGATGTATGAGAGGTGTAGAAGATTCTGTTTTCCTGGAGAATCAGAATCTCTTGCCTGCTAGTGAGCATGGTAACAACCCAGTTTATAGGCTATTTTAATCTCTACATCCCTTCTAGTCTTAAAATAATTTTTGCTTTGCTTGATGTCTGTGGCACAGGAAGGGTAATCAGCAGTTTCTCCTCAAAAGAGGTTCTTTGATCAGTTACTTTGGTCCATTCACACTTTGCAGGAAGTCTTAAAAAGTGTTTTTATAAACATAGCTTTGAAAATACTTTTCCATGCTTTGAAAATCCAGTTCGGTTTTTATGTACCAGAGCTTGCTTATGTTGCAAGTAGGTGACGCTCAAGTTATACATTAAGGGGCATTTGTCTTCTGCTGGAGTCAGTTTTCTACTGATGGCACTTAATCCTCTGAGAGATTAATGGAGATCTGGATTTAACTGCAGCAGAAATGGTTTGTCTGTGAAGTGACAGCCTTGCTGCACCCTGTTGAACAACATGGTTTCCATATTGAGGTTCCTGAATATAAATGCAGTTAATCTGATGCAACTGTCCTTTCCTGTTCTGGTCTCATGATCTGAGTGCAGCCTAAGAAGACAAACTTTTCTGTGAAGATTAAATGGAGAGATTATCAAAGTCTGCCTGTTATACTGCAGTGTGAAGGTCAGATAAAAGAGCTGAGGAAGGAGAAGATGCTCTATCAAAAACGTGCAACCCTTCATTTCAGGTTTAGTATTATTATTTCTCTCTTTTAAGAATGTTTTGGCCTAAATTTAATGTGCATCTTGATGCTCTTAGGAAATGTTCTGGGCTTTACAAAGTGAGAGTGCCACATGCACAGAATCTGTTCTTTGTCCCTTCTGGTTCCCTGAACTTGCTCAAGTACAGCAGCTTCATGGGCTGTTTTTTTACATCCATTAGGTTTTGGCCTCTTTGTTGAAATGACAGTGAACAAAGCTGTCAAAGGCAACAGACCATGTGTGCTGTGACATGTTTGCTGGCAACTCAGCCAGGCATATAGCCTCCTTTCCTGAAAACAGCAGGATTTATGGTGTGTCCAAACTTGTATGTGGTGAGAAGTTCCAAAATGCAGATCTGATTCTCTGTGCCATCCATGTGCCTTTTTCCTAGTCCTTAGGCATTATATAGTCATTCTAAAGCCAGAGGTATCCTCTTAAAACATGTAACAAATGGTCTTGTTTAGATTTTGAAATATATTTCCATTTTCTGATGAGAATGAGTGTGCTACTCCTACATATTGGCTGTCCCTGAAATTTCTCTCTTAATTATCCGTTACTAAAGCCCAGCCTGAAAGCCTTAGTAAAAATGTGTGCTCCGATGAGAGACATCTGGATCACTTCTGGAAAAATCTCAGCTTTCTTAAGGCACAGCAGCATCAACAGGAGTGCACAGGCTGCCTTAGGAGCCATTGTACAGCTCAGAGATAACTAAAACAGTGCATGGTGTTTTTTCAGTAGAAAAATATGTAAATCAAGAGCTGTACCAGATATTCTAACATGTATAAAGGCAGTCCAGTGTCTGCCTATGAAGGTTCGTGCATGTTTCCAAGAGGTCTGACTGAGTAAATGTGCAGAAATATTTAATAAAATCCATAAACCATTACAATGAAGTAGTAAACTACTCCTAGAGCTGTGTAGTGCTGAACATCTGTTTCACAGGATTCTTGGCATGTAGATACTGTTTCTACATAAAGCATAAAATGTGGATAGGTGAGATTTTCAAACCTGCCAGGAGCTTTTGGACACTCCCTATTTGAAATGAAGCCTTGGCCATGCAGGTATAGAAGGTGTATGTGCTGGTTATGCATGTCAGAACTTTGGAGCAGCACCTTCTCCCATGCCCTTCCAGGCATTTACCAAATCCAGGATGGAAATTCTATCCAAAGTTCAAGTTAGTGTGTGGAGTTTTTATGAAGCTGTCATTATGCTCTGTAGTTTCCTGAATGTCTGGTTACGTGTTTTGCTTCCGTACCTGACACCCTGGTGGTAACAGATAATTTTGGAGTTCAAGTTGAACTCTGCATGATTTCTTTTTGTAGTTGTCTGTTAGGATCTTTTACACTATGTTTATTTCTTGGGTTTTTTTCCAGGCATCCTTTTAAAGTGCCCTTTCTGCAGAGCTTCTTTCTGCAGGAGACATTTACTGTTGACAAAAAGCAAAAGCACTATTTCATGGAAACAAGAGTTTTGATAAATGGAGTGGAGGAAACAGTTCAGACTCTCATACTTGGTTACCAACCTGAAAACCCCTATGTGAGTTATCCAAAAACTTCCTTTAGTCTGATATACCAAAACAACCTGCAAATGAGTGGTTTACTGCATATTACTTATGTTCCTTGCATTTTCTCTCAAACTTCTTTTTAGATTTGTGCTGGCTTAATTCATCCTTACAACTACAGGATGTTTCCCAAAGATGTTGAAATGTGCATTTTAACTCTAAGTCATCAAAATGTGAGTAAATTTCCCATTAGATTCAGTTAGGAGACATTCATTACCTGTTTATTTACACTTTATTGTCTTTTCAGACCTCGCTATAAGTCTTTAGTTTCTCACCACATAGCTGCTGCAACCAAAATGTTCAGAGGGTGATTATGTCCTTGGTATCTCCTTAATTTTGTAGTAATCTGTAGTAATTTGTCCTTAATTTGTGTAGTAATCTATGATAAGAATACTTCGGATATTATTTTTTAGAATATTATTATGCATGAATGTTATTAATAAAACAAGTAGTGGGATGGAATGGATTCCAGGTTCTCATCCTTATCTAGGTGTATCTATTCATCTTTCTTACCAAATGTATTTTTTTAAGCTATTTTTCCTCATTCTCTTGTTTTTCATTCTGAGCCAAAATGTAATAGCTTGAAACTCTTTCATTTTTCATGATGTGTAGGGATGACTTCTCTGAACTTCCATTATACACAGGGTTAATACTCAGTGCACTTTGCTTACTCCCATTCTTAACACACAGGTGAAGCATGAGCTTGAGACTGTCTTAAAGGTGAATAAGGAAGATGTTCTCAGTTTTCTAGGGAGGTATCAGGACAAATCCAGCGAGGCAGATTTTAGACATCTTGTACACTTGGATGTGACACACTCATTCCAGGTACTGGGTGGGTTTAATTTTTAATATTTTTTATGTCTTGCTGACTGTTTTACTGTGTTGTCTTTAGAATTATAATTGTTTGATGCTGATTAATGTCCTAATCCAATCAAATCCTGGCCCTGACAAATAACTGTAGGTATCTCAGCAGGTTCAGTTATGTATCAATAATTTGTGTCAATAATACTTTGTAAGGCACACATTGACCTTTTTTTTCATGTTTTTTTACTGCTTTCAATATATTTTCAGTATCTTGGGATATAACTGGTAAAATTTGATACATTAGCTTATATGCATTACTCACTTTGTGCTAGTAGTTCAGACATTATTCACATGAGGCAACTGGGGGGAATGTAATGTTCTGTTCTGATACTTTACTTTGTCAAATAGCTTGAGTTTCCACAAGCAATGGCCCTAAGTGGGGAGCTGTTTTCCAGGCAGACTAAACTGGAACACTTAGACTGTGGTGTGAGTGTGAAAGTCATCATCAACAAGAACATGTCTTCACAGGTCAGTCCCCTGATCATCACAGTCTTGTTGCTTCGAGATTTTGCAGTTTGTACACTCAGTGACTATAGTGGAGAGCTGTAAATTGTTAGGGAAACGGTTAACTTTTGATGGTTAGATTTTGTTCTGGCTAGATAGCTTAGTGGGGTTGGCATAGTTGGCTTGTATTTTGGCTGAAATTTAGAAAACTCTTAATGTCTAGTTAAATTGTACTTAAAGTTAAATGTAGCTTGCATTTTGTTGTGACAGGGTTGGGATAAAGACAGGGAGATCGCTTTCTCACTACCTTCACAAAACAGGCTCAACTTGGGCAATATTAATTTAATTTATTGCCAAATAAAATTAGTTAGATGATGAGAAACAAAGATGAGAACTAAAAACTCCTTTCCCCCTTTGCTCCCCTTTCCACTTTTGTCCAGTCCCAACTTGTTGTCTGCAGTCTCGTTGCTCAGACTGATGTTTCAGTATTGTGTATGATAATCTGAGATCCTTAATGTCTGCTCTCCTTTTTCTCTGTGTGCAGGCCCAGGCAGCCCTGAAGAGTTACGGTGAAGACAATGTCAATGGCTCCCTTCACCTTCATTCCAATGGAAGGGAAATGCTGATGCTGGAGGTCGATGTGAACAATGAAAAGAGGAGGAATGCCAGAATTGTTGAACTGAGGGCTTTTCTCCATCAGACAGTCCTGACAAATCCAGAATCAGTACAGTTCCAGCTCATGGGCAAGATATTTCCATCAAGGTAGAGAAATCAGAATGTTGGTTAATTGAGGAACTGAGGAGTGTTCTGGGATACAAATTTAAATGTAACTACTTTCCTATGGCTGCAGCAAGGCCACTGAGTAAATGCCAGTTCATGTGTTATCCCTATTATTGAAATACTTCTGCTCCTTATGTTTCATAAGTTGGTATAAGTGTTAATGTCTTCTAGATGCTTTTGAAGGACTTTATATAGAGAACTTAGAGTGAAAGATAGTACAAGTTATACCAGTGTAAAAGGGCACTTTATTATAAGGTTTTTCAAGTATTGGAGAAAGCTCTGAGGTGGCAGAGGTGGGAAATAGAAATTTGACCCTCCAAGTTTCAGCTGAATTTTCAAATTTCACAAATACAAAAGTATGCAATGAAGAATTTTAGAATTTCTGCAGAGGTCCCAGTGTTTACCAATTGGATGGGATAAGGAGAATGAGAAAATAAGAGTTAAAGAAATGAGAAGTTACTACAATTTAGATGAAGCACATTAGATTTACTAGTAATACTAAAAATATATTAAATATTCCAAAAAAGGTATTTCATGTGGTTCTGCAGTATGCTTGCGGTTCTGGGCTTCCAAAAGTGCATTAATTTGTTTAAATACCAGGGTAAGCCATAAGAGAGCAATTTATTGCAGTTCACAGGAAAGAAAACAGAGCACTTAAAATTTTTGGAATGACAGTTTGTTTAGGGTTTGTTTTACAAATACAGATGTATACAAACAAAAATAAACTGTTAAATGTTTCTGGAGAACAGCTAAAAGGATGCAGTCAGTACAGACTTCAGTTGCTCACTGATGGAATGACTCTTATTTCCCTGAACTATGTAGTTTTTTTCTTCCCATGGAGTGGATTTTCACTGAGGTTTTACTTGTCATCAGTCTTTCAACAGGGTTCCAATTTCTAGGAGGGATGTCTAACACTATGAAAACTGGAGTGATTGCCTCACTTTTAGGTATTTTGTGTAGTATATTTGAGTCTAGAAAGTCAGATAGTTTAGTGGATATTTTGTTGAAGGCCATGTGAAAATTGTGGCTCAGTCTTATAATTACAACACTGAAAATGGAGCTTTTTGTTGCTCCAGCAGGTTTCCCTAAAAAGCTGTGATGTGTTTCTCCAACACTGTTCAATTCAGGGCCAAGATGCAAAGAAATATTGTTGGTTCATTTACCAAACTCAAATGATGGTGACACTTATAATTATTTTTTAAACTGAGTTCTCAAATGCTGCTTTTAAATCAGCACCAGAGATATTCCATACTGTGACAGAGAAGGCTTTGTTTCCAACTCAAAGCCTCTCCAGCTCTTTCTTTTATTAGGAACCATAACCAAAGCATTCAAGAAATTTAAAGAAAAATTAGTCTGCCAATCTGTGAAGCTTTATTGAGGAATTTATCAACATTTGGTGGATAGCGTGTGCTGACTGCAAGGCATCTGACTGCCTGATTCACAGCACTGGAACGAGTGTCCAGAAAGTCTGTGGAGTCTCCATCCTTGGAGATACTCCAAACCTGACCACACACACTCCTGAGCACTCTTCTCTCCTTGATCCTGCTTTGAGTGAGGAGGGGTGTCTTGACAATCCTGAATCAACTATAATAATATCTTACTAGCAATTTTTATGTCTGTCTTTTTAGACTTCTGTTGTCTTCTGACTTGAAGCTTAATGAAAATAGGCTTCACATGGATTTCATGGGAGCCAGGGAGCAGAAAGTTGGTTTTGTTTTGTCCCTAAATGGAAGAGTCCAACACACTTTTACTGGATTAAAGGCCATACCTCATCTCCTTTCTCTGGATGGATTACTGAAGTGCAAAAACAACGTTCATGATGGTACTCTGTTCCTTTGTGTTTTGTTTTAACCTGCAGCTCTCTAAGGACGCTGCTTAATTTTAATGGAATCCTTCCTGGGCTGCACAATGTATTCAGTTCTGGGGCCCCCAGCAGAAGAACAATGTGTACCTGCAGGAGTGAGTCCAGAGCAGATTACAGAGATGATCAGAGGGCTGGAGCTCCTCTGCTCTTTAGCCAGGCTGGGAGAGTTGGGGTTGTCAGCCTGGAGAAGAAAAGGCTCCAGGGAGACCTTAGAGCCCTTCCAGTACTTAAAGGGCTCCAAGAGAGCTGGAGAAGCACTTTGGACAAGGGGGAATGTCTTCAAACTGACAGAAGGCAGGTTTAGATTGGGTGTTAGGAAGAAATTCTTGTGTGGGTGATCAGACAATGGAACAGGTTGCTCTGAGAAGCTGTGGATGCCCCATCCCTGGGAGTGTTCAAGGCCAGGCTGGACGGGGCTTTAAACAACCTGGGACAGTGGAAGGTGTCCCTGCCCATGGCAGGGGGGCTGGAACAAGATGGGCTTTAAGGTTTCTTCTATCCTGAACCGTTCTGTGATTCTGTATAATGCAGAGCAGAGTACTTAGTATGCAAAATGAACCATGGGTGATTGGGTTGAGAGTATTTTTCAGTGAACTAACATAGTTTGGTTTTTTCATGTTCTCATGGATTAAAGGAAATAGTGGGAGGCCTCTTTCCTCTTCTGCAGTGTGGGGGCTGACGTGAGAGTCCCACTCCTTTGAATGGCTCCATGGGTGGAGTAGGTCGCTGCAGAGCTCTGGAGGGATTGTTTAGCCTGCAATTACACAAGTACTAGGTCACAATCCATCTGTAAATTTTCCTTCAGAGGGAGTGCAGTATAGTACAGGGCCTAAGGGCACAAGAAGCTTGGTGAATAAAAAGGAACAGCTGCCAGAAATACTATAATGTAATTTATTTTAAACACAGACACTCACTAGTAGAAAAACCCTCAACACTGAACTGCTTTGCTCTCTAGATTAGGCAAAATTATCTAGTGTAATAAATGGAAATTTTTCTACCTCCTCCTGGTATTAAAGTAATGGTTAATTTATACATTACTTCTAAAACTGTGGCTATTTCTGTCCCAAGAATCTCTCTCCACATTAATGATTTCTGCCTGTTACAGGTAACATCAATGTGATGGTCAACAAAAGACTGTATGGACTGCATGTGAGGAACAGGAATGTGTTTGGGAATACCACTGTGCACAATCTCACTGTTGCCATGGTTCAGAATGGCAGTCAGGCAATCCCAGGGGAGACAAGACTGAAAGGACACCTGGAACTGAGTAAAGAGAAGAAAAGGGGGCTGGCTAGCTTCCAGGTGGATGAGAAGGCTCTTTCTGTAGATTTTTTCACTATCATGGATTGTAGGCACAACAGAGTCAGTGGGACTTTCACACATAATGTCGACTTTTTAAAAAATGCAGGTAGGAACAAAATCTGACTTGATGGTGTGGTCTAACAAGGTGAATTTATCTAAATGACTGCTGACCAGTGGAAACAGATGAGTTGTGTTTACTGACACCAGAACAAAATGTGTTCTAGACAGCAGCATTCTTTTTAATATTGTTGAGAAAATACCATAAAATGGACACAGACATAGTTCAAAGAGTTTTGAAATACTTCAGAGTAAATTATTTCTCTCTTGTACATCTGTGTTCTTGCACAGCATCTAAGCTGACCAGTTCCTCTAAGTGTAGCTTTATGCCAAGTGTTTCCTAAGAAAAGCTGTGGATTTTCATGAACTGAAGTTATCAGTAATTTTGCATGAGTTCCTTTGGACAGAATTAATCTTTTCTGAATCTTTTTGACAGCTGACTACTGGAGTTGGACACAATACCAATTGATAAATATCTTTTATTAAGAAAAGGAAAGTTCTTGATTTCCAAAGTGCATGCCACATTTTAATTTAGCAGTCCCTTTTCAATATGATTTTCACCTGGTAGGTAATGTCCTTCTATAAATATCAATAAAGTGATCCCACTCTATATAAAGGTGTGTAAAAAATACAGAAGGCTTCTTTTGATCTGTAATACATCTTTGTGGTCTGTAATGACAACCCAGAAGTGCTGTGTTGATTTTATTTATTATTTCCTTCCCTGTCAATAGGGTTGCCTTTGGATGGCATTCTTACTGCCACATGTGAACATGGCACAGGAAATCACACCATTGCCGTAGCCCTGCAGAGTGGCAGTGAAAGGATGGTTGCTGTGTTTGAGGGGCACAGAGTGGCCACCGAGCCTCCAACATCCCAGCTGTCTGTGAGCCTAAAGCACAACATCTCAAAGATAAAGAAACATGGCATCCCTTTTGTTTTAGAAGCTGCTGGCTATTATGAAGTAAGAAGAGATCTGCCTGGGAAAGTTTAATTTCTGGCAGGACAATTTGTGTATATATAATAACTCTAGGCTTTTCCTGTGCACTCTATATGTTTATTTTCGAAGCTGCTCTGTTTTTGAGATGTATTAAATTACTGAGTGAAAGAAAGGTGTTGTCTGGCTCCTTGCCATACTGTGGACCTGTCATCTGAGCTCTTGGAGCTGAATCTAGACTAAATGAGATGCTACATTCAGTTCTCATTTAAGTGAAGTGCTTTGCTGCATATGAATATAGGTCTTGTCCAATTTTATCTTTCCTCTATAAATGGGAAGTGGACCAGCAGGCTTAAGGCTTGCATCTGGTACTGGATTTAACTATTCCTGGTGTTTAGCATGGCTTTCCCTTTTGGAAATTCCTACCCACAGAAGCACTATGGACCACGATTCCTGGTACGGTGTTGCTTGGCCGCTCTTCTCTGTCTCTGCATTTCTGCTATAGATCTGTTAATATTACAGCTCTTTTGCATTGCAGATTATTGGTCCATAAAAGAAGAGTTCAAATACTTTTCTATCTCAGACATCCACTGAAAGGCTCAAGTAACTCACATGCTTATATTTGGGTGGCTTCAACCACTGTGGTAGGGTGAGACACAGAGGTGTGCAAAGAATTCTAAACAGTTCCTTTGCCTTGATTTTTAATAGTTCCAGTGCTTTAATTGTTTGTGCCTGAGGGCTCAAATCCTTCAGGGTACTGAATGCTCTCAATATGTTTTGGAGCCAGAAGGAATTATTGATACACTGCATTTAGAAGGTCTAGCATAACACTAAAATCTCTGTTTGAAATGAGGCTGCCTTGATGACTTTACACTTTTATTTTACCAGTGCTGCCACCCTGACATCAGCTGTGATGTTTAAGCACAGTGCAACACACTCTGCCTTTCCCAGCTCTTGCTGGGATGTTGTTTGTTTCTTTCCATGATTTGGTTTCTTTTGTGCATAGAATTTCTCCAGAAAGATTGCTGCAAGGATAACAACCACAGTGGAGACAGAGCAGCTCAAGATTGAAATAAAGAAGAAAACCACTGACACTGCTATGGAAATTTCTCTTTCACTTCACCATGATGTGGGAGGACTGATGGACATTGTTCCACATGTACTAGAGGTTTGCAGAAATCTTGCCATTTATATTAATGTATTTAGTGCACTAAACACTAAACTGTTCATCTTTTTGAAACAGAACTCTAACCTTTAATCTATGTTTTGGTGCCTTCATCCATTTGATCCTTAAAGCAGCCTCGTAACTTGTGCCTTTGAATTTTAGTCCTCCCTACTGTTCTTCATTTTCTGAATGTGCTTTGTTGACAACATCAACAGGTTGCTTGCAGTGGAGAGTCTGCTAACAAACAACTTTCTGGCCTTTGCAATGGTGCAATTGCATTTCATCATTTTGAGGTACTTGCTTTATTTATAAACTTTGTTCTCCACAGCATAGTGTCTTAACTACTATGGAGGGAATAAGTCCTGAAAGTGTCAGATATGTAGAAATGGATTTGAGCTTCCTGGAAGTTTTGTGTGCACTTTCAAATATTTTCATTAATAATTGGTTTGGGTTTTCTTCCTATTATTTCTATTATGGAACTCCAAAATAAAGATTTGAGTCCATCTCTCCATTTGTTTCAGCATTTATAATTATGTAGGATGAATACAAAATGGTGTAGGGAATAGTTCTCTTCTAGTAATATGAGCTTTTAAAAACAATATGTGACCTGACAGGAAAGCAAACTTGACCACAGTTTTCTGTAATTTTTCAGACTCCAGCAAGAGTTTCACTGAATGGGTCAATATTTACCAGCAACTTCACTGTCATCCTCTTTGGACATATTTCTTTTCACGAAATATTTGCCTGCCTACAACTCTATGCCACCAGTAACATCCATCCTCATTTAGAAATTGACTTCCAGCATTCTTTGCCTTCACTTCATTCTCTGGGAATTGCCAGAGAGAACCAACTGAAGGTGTCAGCCATGAGAAGTGACAAGTACAAGGGCATCCTTGGAATTGTCCTTGGGCCTTGCACTTTGGAAGCTGATGGGGAAGTGAGCCTGGCAGGCAATGAGACAGGATGGGTACTTGCTTTTAGAAACAAGTGCATCAGTCTAGAGGTAAGCCCAGATTGTTTTCTGCATGCCCTTCCAGTCTGTGTATTTCAGATCACTGACTCACAAAAACTGTCTCCTGACACATTTGTGCATAGGCCAAATTTGATCATTAAAGTTCTGACAGAGCAATGAGTCAGAGCATTTGCAGGGGGAGGTGGTAATTTGGAATATTCCAATAGTAGGTGTTACTGCTCTTGCCATAAAAATGTTGTTTAATAATAGTTTATTAATTAAAATAAACTTTTGTCCTAAAATCTAGTGAAAAGCATGTCCTTGCAGTTTGAAATTGTGGAGGTTAAGGTTTTTTTCTTCTACATTAGTTATGAAAAGATTATTTGGGGATTTATTCTTCTTTTCCCCCTCCCCCCATTTAGCTTTTTTTCAGTTTTTTCACAGAGAAATTTCTGATTTCTCTATGAAACAAGCTGTCTTGTATGGTCCTCCCCAAATACAGATTGTTTCAGAAAGAAGGAATGCTTTCTGATGAATTAGGAACAAATGAGAAGACAGTTGCTTTGCTTTGTGTGTTTTAAATTGTGTAATCTTTTCTGTTTCAGGGGATGGGGTTGCCTCATGCTGCAGTCTTGGGGGGCTCATTTCAACAGAACATCTGCAACGTGGGCTTGTTAATGAACCTGCAGTGTGATGGCAGAGCAGTGGATGTGCAGATAGACACCTCCTGCCAGCATGAATACACACTCCAAGGGATCCTCAGGCATTCATTTCCCTGGCTCAGCCAGCTTGGGCTGCCTTTTGAAAACTCAGTCCTGTTCTCTGCAGCCACAGATTCCACCACAGAAGGCATTTTCCTGCTGCAGGCTGGCAGATGCAGACTGAGGGCTAGAGGGGATCTCCGTATTCAGAATAAAGCTGACTGGACACTGGAAACAGAAACAGAATGTCAACTTCTGCAGGTAGCTCTGGGAAGCTTTTACAGAGAGTTTGGGGATCAAATGAAGGCCTTGTGGGTTTTAGCTAACATGACACTGCTGGAGTGTTGGGAAGGCACTCTAAAGGCACACGTGTCCCACAGCATCAGGCAAAGGCAGTGTCTCACACATCCTGCTCCCAGGTGCTCTCTGAAGGCTGAGATCAGTTCAGCCTTTGCTGACTGTTGCCTTCGCAGGCCGACACTGCCCTCTAAGGCTGAACAGCAGTATTAGCCTGCACTCTGTCAGAAATTCATTCCCCTGGTCTGTGAGCATTATATCAAGAGAACTTCCTTGGTTTTTCCAATCAGCCTCACTGACTACACTGGAAAGAACGACTATTGCAAAATCAGGGTTTTTTCCTAGATGTTCATGGGCATTTATATTTTGCTTTCAAATCCTCAAACTGAGTAACTTCCTCAACTACAAAGTGGCAACATAAAAATGACAGCAAAGTGGTAGAGAAAAGGGAATGAAAACCCCTTAAATTATTAAAAGTAGTAGAATTTTCAGTGTTTGTAGAAATCCTTTGACAGAATGGGAAGAAACGTTTCATTTGGGATGTTGCATAAGACAAACTGGAAGTTTAATTATTAAAAAAAACAAACCTTCTACAACCAGCTGCAAGAGTGTCTGATTGGCCTATGATTTTTTGTACGTAATTTTTTTGAAAATTGAGATTTGTGTGGTCTGGATGAAGCATAGAATGTTTAGTAAACTTTGCCAGTATGGAGAAACAGGTATTTGGTGGTTTTTATAAATGTAAAAACATCATAAAAATGCAGAAGTTGTGAATTCTGCAGGACAGTGCTTTAATCTTCCATCAGGTCCTATTCAGGAAAAATCGCCATCTTTCTTGTTGAGGGGGAGAAAAATGGCAGCTTGGAGATTGTATGTTTTGTTTCTGAAATTGTATCGTATAATATACACTTGTCCTAAAGTGTTTGTGTATTCCAAAGGATTTTTTGTTTAAATCTCGATAGGATTTCAGTTTCCCAACTCAGTCACGGCTCACAGGATCCATTCAGAAAGACAAGTGCCAGGCAGAGCTGCTCTCTGTCCTGGAAACAGAAGGCAAAACTGCCCGTCTTGAAGTGAGAGCAGAGTGCAAGCCAAAGATGGCTCTGGAGATTCAGTTCAGGCATGACCTCCCCCAGCTGAGGGAAATCCCAAGGGAAAATGAGCTGTCCATCACTGCACGGAAACACTTAAAATATCTTATTGGAGTTGGAATGAAACTGGGTGCCTGTGAGCTTCAGATGAATGGGGACTTTGACCCCGAAAAGAACCTGCAGTGGAAAATGCTTATAGAAAACAAATGCCAAACAATTCAGGTATGGAAAAGAATTTTCTCCTTTAATGTTGAATTTATACATCTAAGCTAGTATAATGCTTTGTACCTGCTAAAGTCAAAAGACAATAATCTAGGTACTTCAAAGAGGTAGCAGAGAAATAATAAAAACATTCTCTTTAAATGTTGCATCTTACTTCTGGAGCCAGTCATTCACTGTTTTTTTCATATGGCATATGCCAAATTTTCTGTTAATCAGTGCCTGCAGATAATGGACTTGCTTGTACTAGGTCTGATGTGTTTTCTAAAAGATGATTGAGAACTCTGAAGGGATTTTCTGTTCAGAAATTATGATTATTCAAAGTTGTATCTCAAGATTTCTGAAACATCCTGTGTCTATGCTGCCTGATATACTTGATTTTACAGCTAGGTGATTAAAGTTACTATTAGGAATTAAGTTTCAGAGCTATAATGCATTTGTGGTTAAGTGCTAAAGTGGTGATTTTTAAAAGTTTTTTCGTTCTTTTACAGGATCTTGGAGCACCAATGAAAATTGATGGCTCAGGCTATCTTTTGATGGATAAAATGAACCTAGATTCACAGACACTGATCACTGTTGATGAAAGTAAATTCCGAGGGCTCTTTATACTAAAAGTCACTGATGTGAGTACCCTGCAGGCTGTTGGAGTGTGTAAACAAAGTGCTGAGTAATGTACTCTAACCTATGTTATTTGGAACAAATAGTCAAGCTTAAGTAATAAATGCCAGAATAAAAATGAAATAATAAAATCTTTGAAATTCTGGCCCGTTCAATGTGCAGTAACTGATGCATAGGATAATAGGATGTAGGCTCTGGCACTTCCTGAATAATTTCCTTGTTATGCTCTTTATGTGTAAATTTTTGTTGCTTGTATTCTACTGTTGGATGTTCTTTACATCACTGTGATTTAGCCTGCAAAATAATAGGCAGTGATTAATTGAGACACTGCTGTTTGTTTATTCAATGAGACAGCAGCACAGGGAAGGCTGTGAATTTCTTGCTTTTCTGTTGACAATTACAAGTTTGGATTCTCTTGTCATCAGAGCAAGAGAGCAGAGAACAACACAAGTACCTGTTTCCTCAGGTGCTTCACTTTCCTGCCATAACTGGTAATTTCTGCATGTTTCTGTGCCATAGAGAAACAGCATAGCTAGTGGGAGTTTAATTCCTGTTAAATGTAGGACAGACAGATTTTTGGTTTGAGCTCTGTATTGCGGTGATCTTTGGGTTTTACATGTGCTTTGCTCTCTGTTCTGTGAAATATTAACAGGAAAGGCAAGAGCTGGATGCAGCACTAACCCATAACATCCAAGGAGCTGCTGACATTGGCATTCCCATGAAGATGTTACTTGATGTGATATCAGAAAAAAACAGTGATTTCTATAAAGGATTTATTCATTTCTGTGTGAACAACAAGCAAGTAAGTGTCTTCTCCATATCAGTAATATGTGAAATAGAAGTTGAAATGAGCTAATTGATTTGGTAAATATTGTTTCTGCAGACAATCCAAATGCAAAACTTAGGCAGGGCTGGGTTAGTTCTAAAGGCCTTAATTAAATGAAGGCAGTATCTTTTGCCAGTCCTTCTGTGCAATTGCTCCTTGCAACAAATTTGACATCAGCAAAGATTCTTGACTCTCGTTTGTAAATGATCTCAAACCTTCCTTATCAAGAATCTTCACTCTGTGCAGCATATTCTCTTTTACAGTACAAAGCTGTGACTTCTAAAAAAATTAGACAATTCTTCACCATAAAGTTTTCGTAGTTTTCATAATTTTATTCTAATGTGTAATTAGTCCAATGATTATGGTTATTCAGGGAAGTCTCCACGTCAGAGATGTGCCGCAGTTAACTTTTGTCATATTTACTTGAACTGAGCAGATTACAGAAGAGCTGAACTTTGTCCAGAAGTTGGATGTTGTGTCTCTTAACTACAAACTTACTCATAACATAGACACATTGAGGACTTTGCAAATAAAAGACAGGATTGAGTTACAGGTAGGTTATCAACCAGGAGCCATGGCACGAGGGGGACAGCAGCTGGGGAAGTGAGATGGCAAAAAGCAGCAGGTGTAGATGGGACTTTACATGTTTGCTGTTTTGGTGAAGGGGAGTCCAGAAGTTCAGTTTGTTCTCATGGGAGAATAGTTTAGACCAAGACTTTCCACAGGCCTGGGGCTGGAGGTTGCTCCCAGTGTGGAGTGAGAGGAGGGATTTGTGGGTCTGACAGAGCTGCAGTGTCCCCTGGACACACAGGGCAGAGGGGAGCGCTGCTGGCATTTCACTGGGCCCTTCCAAATGGTATTTTCCTTCTGAACTCTGATTACCTGGCATATTTTTTTTTTCTGAGAAACACAAGACTTACTAACCATGTAACTGAATAGCTTTAAAGCAAGGCCATACTTGAGAATACATGTTAAATGTTTGAATTCTAAAATAAAAGAGACAGTTATAACTATGTTGTGTTGTGTTACAAAATGATACAAGATGCATCTTTGACATATCTTTGAGATTACACTGTCTCAACCAAAGAAAGAACCCTGACCAGCAGGAGCTTTAACTTTTACAATTCTGTCTTTTCACAATTTACTTTTGTTGCACACAGGCTATCTTGAACCTCAAAGTCACCAGGAGCTTTAGTTTGAAAGTGCTTTATGGTGCTCACCTAACAGTTCTTGAAGGACAAATTGAGGAGTTTGAAACAAGTACCAACATAACAGGGAATTTCCATCACTCTTTGCCATGGCTGCTACAAGCCAGAGTCCCATCATCTCTACAGGTGGTTTTGTTGTTTTGTCTGGGTTTTTTTTCTGTTTTTAATTATGACTATTGTCCTGTATAAGGATGTAATTCAAGCTCATGGCTTGAATGAAAACTCCCATTTAGTAAGGTCCAGGATGGAAGCTGTGATTTTCTCCTATTTAAAAACTATGGATGCCTAAAACCTGAACTTTCTACTGAAATAGAAAGTTTCTCCTTGACTGCTTTCTGAACAAGATTCTTCCATTCTGATCAGTGGTAGCAGAGTGGGTACTGTTGATATTGTAACTCTACAGGACAGCTTGAGCACATTGCACCAGGGACTGGAGTATTGCTCCTATACTCTTTAATGAGAATTTAATACTGAATGAAGTGTTTCTTTGGGTACTATTTTCAGAGAAGTACTGGAGTACCTACTATCTGGTAAATATTGTCACTAGGTGTATATTAAGTATCCTTTATAAGAAGGAAGTTGTGTTTGTGGGATAAAAAAGAACCTAATGAAAATTTGCCATAGATCAGTGAGGCTTGCATGGCTTGACATTCATTCAGTTGAATGAGCTTCATACTTGAAAGAGAAAGATAATTAATGAAAGGCCAAGAGACATTTTGTTAATGGATAAATTTTGACATAAGTGTAGACTAGACAGAACTTTCTTTCACTTCCATTTTCTCCTGTCTTAAATCTAAATAATAATTAAATATTGTTTTGAGAACTTATATTTATATGTCATTTTTAGATAGATGTGGTTTTTCAAGGGAGAAACACTACTCAAGAGAGATATGTGCACATTGCAGCTGGAGAAACATCAATCACATACATCATAAACTCCTATTATGTTGGCCACCAAATGGAACTGTTCTGCCAGAGTGTGCACAGCAGTGAGGTACTCCAGGCATCTGGCTACCCTAAGGCAATCAACTTGATTTTCAGTTTACAGAAATCAGGTGGGTACCTGCCATTCCTGGCAGAGTTTTTATTCTCTAATAGCTCTATGAGGATGTATCAGCTGTTCTTCAACAGGCTACAAACTGACTAAGATTTGCTGGTAGTACCTAAAAAGAGGCTTTATCTTGTTTGTAAGTAAACTTGTCATTCTGAAACTGCATCTGTGATGAGTTGATGGAGCCAGCCTACCCTCAAAGCTTGCCCTGGCATAAATCCTATCTGCATATCTCTCTTATACTGTGATCAGGTACCTTAAGTGCCCCCAGGGGAATATATTCATGTTGAAGAAAAATCAACAACTGTGACAGCACAAAAGGGCAGGAATTATTGAGGTTAGCAGGCACTGAATCAACACTAATGTGAGTGGCATCATCTCCTTTCACCCATTCAGAAAAAAGCAACAGGACAAGAGGTTGTTCTCAGGACAGCCACAGTCACTGTGTGATTTCTACCACAAACCCACCATTTCTGTGGGTTTTGTCTTACCTTAAAGAATTTGCAGGGTTTCACATCTCTTATCTCACTTTGATCTTTTAGCACTCTCGTCTTTTCCTTTTCAAAAATGAAAAGCTGGTAGAACAGTTAGGAAAGGTCTTAGGGTCATGCTCTTTGGGCATTGCTGAGCTGCTGCAGCTGGAACCAAATGAGTCACTGGAGGTCAGAACAGCTCAGAGTTCTTGCCTGGAAGAGGCTGCTGCAGGCCAGGGATGCAGTTGGCTGTATGGATTAGTCTGCTCTAGCTGCACAAATACGTTCCTGACAGGCACTAACTTGCCACTTAACACTGGATGTGGGTACACAAGCTCTGTTACCACAAGACCTTGTAAGGACAAAGTTCAAGGACATCCAGAAAAACTCTGCCCTCCTCCAACCACAGGCTGAAGTTCTTGTAATCCTGAAAGATGACTTCGTCTTGATGAATGTGTTTAGCCAGCTAAAAGCTGGCTGGGTTGATGTTATGCAGGCAGTACTAAAATTTCTCAAAAATTAGCTGCTCATATTGGAACTGTTTTGTCCTTTCAATATAGAAAACAAAGCCAAGACTGTCTGTGAAATCCAGTATGATGAGAAAGATATAACTGTGACTGTGGATGTTGACACAGACTTTGAACTCTTTGGCATATTTGTGTTCATGGCAGAGGTGAAGCATTCAATATCACTTCTCCATCACCTGGGACTTCCCTTCCATTTTAAGGTAATGCACCTCATAACCTTTGCTGTGCTTTGATGAAAGCTGTCACTTGAGTTACATTTGCATTAATCCAGAGCCCTTCCAGTGGCTTCAGTGAAATTACTCCAGGTTTATATATAAAGTGCAGCTGAGAGCTGACTTGGCCCAGTTTGTCTGAATCCTCATTTAACTTAAGTACAGAGCTAGTGGTCTGTTTCTAAGGAACCTGGTCAGGTACCTGAAATGCCCATTTTCAGAGTTAATCATTTCAGGAAGGCATGTATTTACTGTCACTTTGCAGCTGATAGGGCTCACAAAAGTAGAAAGAACTTTTGGTAGAAAACAGCTGTCCTTCACATCTAGAGAACTCCTTGCCTTGGTTAAACCACTTGTAGCACAAATACCTAAAATGCTTCAGTGTTGAATAAACAGAAGTAGATTTATATTCCAAACTACTTGATAGGATCAACAAAGGCTATGTCTGTTTATCCCTTGGGAGAAAGAAGCATTAGTTGCAATGTCCCCTTCCTTTTTGAAGGGTAGTACACAGAAAAACATTTCCAAGTGATCCACCACCTTCTCTTCAAATAACAGGACATGTAGCTAGGATGCAAGAGTAAAGGTCAACTTCCCTGAACATAAATATTAGAGCAGTACTAAACCTGCATATGAAGTATCAGTGTTTCAAGGGAATATTTACTGCCAACATTTTATTGAAAGGTATAAGATATTTTCACTGCTTCTTCCCCATTAATATTTAGTGAAATGTCTTTTATCCTGTAAATGTTCAAATGAAAAAAAAAAAAAAAGAAATGGTAATTCTTGTGGTGCCTTATTCATTTATAAGGTATGAGTGTAACCAGGGGACTTCTGAAATTACTGTTCCCACAGGCTTTGGCAAATACCAGTGTTGCTGTTGAAGTGTGGGAAATGGCCCTCATCTCTGCCAGAGAGGTTCTTTAGCATTTTCAGGATGAGGCTGTAGATGATGCAGCAGCTGTGGGAGGAATGCCCTGGACCAAAAAATTGGTGGAGCCTCATCTGTTTATTTAAAAAAAAAAAAAAAAAAAAAAAAAAAAAGGGGGGGGGGCACAATTTCTTTCTGGTATATGAAACATGAGATTGTGGGAGACATAAACAAGAACCAGTAGCTTTAGACTTAAACTAGATAAGGGTACATTGAAAGTAACACTAATATTTGTCAATAATGCAAATGAGTAGCTATGGAAACACACACAAAAAAAGGAAAACCTCTCATGAGGCTCTTGGTTTACATCTAGGAAGCATCCAGAAGGCCTGTCTGGAAGATAAACTTCAGTCAAGATGATGGTTTTAAATGAGTCAAGAGATTGTGCTCAGTTGAGGTGAAATGATGGGTGGAAGTTACAGCGTGTGATTTGTTTATTTTCCCCCTCCACAGATGACAATTCAAGAAGTCATGACTGAAAATGAAACTGAAGGTGCTCTGAGGCTGACCTATGAACAAAACAAAAACTTCTCCTTTTCCATCAGTAGAAAAAAAGACCAGCAAGGGTAAAAGGGTCATTCTGAGCACTATAAAAAATGTCATTAGGCCACTGATTTCCATTTTCATACAGTTACTGTAATAATCACCAAATCACTGGTGAAATGGATAACAAAACTTGGATAAAGTGAGTAGTCACACCAAACACTCTGTAAACCTCAGGGAGTTTCTGAAGGGCTGCAGACAGATTCTTCCCCTCACGGCTTGGGACCTGTCTCTGCCTGCCCACACAGAATCCAAGTAGCAGATGTGAAAGAGTCCATAAAACTCTAGGCCTGGACCAGACAAGTACTTAAAAATATAACTTAACTTGACATAAATATTTAAATCTTATTAAATTGTTTTGGCACAGTTGAAACTTTTAAAATTATGGTGACTTGTTTTTCTAAGTTGGTGTCAGTATGGCTGTATCTGCACAAAACTGTAGGCTTTTAAGGGTTTTTAGAGGTGTGATATTTTTAGCCTTGGGGTATTTCAGATATTTCTTAAGTTTCTAGCAAAAGACCTTTGCACTGAAAAGTTTTGTAAGTTCTGTTAAAATCTCTAGTCATTGTAAATTCTAAGTTTGTAAACCGTGACAGTGCTTGCAAAGTCAGATTCCAAAATACCTTTCTCATTTTAAAAAAGCTGATGCATTTGCTATGGCAAAATGATTCCTGGTCCAGTGGGCTACATTCTGTCCCTGGGATGCATACACAGATTTTTTTATTGAGCTTATTTTGCGTGAATGTATCAAAAACTGGGAGCTGGGTAAGTGTTCAGTGACAGGTGCTGCCATTTTAACTCTAAAAGCAGTGGCAGGCTTGGAGCTAACTCACATGAGCTTGTGCTGCCAGCAAGAGTGGACTTTGTAAAATATTGTTGAACAAGAGAACATTTCTTCCCTTTAGTGAAGAGTTGAATATAAAAGCACTCCAGACTCATCCCTTCTTTCTACAGTACTTCCCCTGTGCAGCACAACTGTCTTCTAAGGTAACTATCTGCAAGTAATCCATTGCATACATCCCTGCAAAGTAGACTTGTCTAATATGTTAGGAGTCTAGCTGCTTCATTGCTAGTACTAGTATCTCTAACACTTTGTTATTTTCGAGGATGTTCCTGTTTTTAAAAATGCTAACAATTCCAGTTTTTTTTTTTTTAATTTAATGGGAACTTAAAAAGGTAAATTATGATATGAGTGAAGCAAAAGGCAAACTCTACCTCAGGATGGAAAAAAGGGATTTCAACGTTTCAGCAAAGCTAACTTTGACTGGAAGCAGCTACAGTAATGCCATTGAAGTGGCACAGACCATGGCCCAGGTTGGTACCACCCACTGATAGCAAAGGCAGGCTGTGACAGGAGGGCACTAAGGGGGTGGCTGCAGTAAAGGCCAAATGCAGCTCCTGCTGTTTGAGCTGTTTTGCCCTTGATTTCTCCAGTAGCATGAACAAACATTGCAGTGTGGATTAGTTTGAGTTTATATTTGTTTGCTCCTATAGATGGAGCACTCATATAGGATTTATAGGAAATAAGAAAAATAATGTGCTACAAACTGAACCAGTTTTTATCATGCAGGTACCACACATTTCTTTCTCTAAATAAGAAAAGACATCCCACATACCTATTGTTGTTTGTGCAATCTGCTGGATTTATTCTGTAATAGTGGGATTCTTGATGTTGTAAGGTTTATTCTGTGAGATAAAATCAAACTGGATAATAATCAAAGACTGTTGTCAAGGGAATACTCGGTTGTTTATGTATGTTCCATTATTTGCAAAGACAACTTTTGTGGAAATGAAGACAAGTAGAAATGAATAGCTCATATGAGAGCAGTGGGCTTAGAGTATCATTGTACTAGACCTTTAAAAACATACTCCTACAGGCCCACAGGACTTTGGGGTACCAAAATTACACTCAGGTTTTCCTTCTCAGAGAACTTGGGGTTTAATATTTGTCTTCTTTTATTCTTAGTTAAAAATTCTTCCAAGGCAACTTTTGTTTATGACAATTTACCAAAAAGGCAACAGAACTCATCTGCTGAGGCACATTGCCCTGTGGGATGGCAAAGAGATAAAGCTAACAGGCACTTACACTGGACTCTTCCCAAAGCTGTCTGGAGGCCATGGCATTCAGGGTAGGTTTCTCGAGTCTTTTACAAGTGTTCAAAGCAGACTTAAAAAATAAACTACAAAATGCATATTCAAAATGCTTGTCCAAAGGGTTTCAATCCTGGTTTCAATTTAGGTCTTCTAAGGTCTTTGCTTTAAATTCATGATAGGTCTGGCTCTTAGAAACATCCACTTCAGAATTCTCTTTCTGCTTTGTGAATATGGAACATAAAACTTGAGTACTGGGTGCTGAAGGGAGCACTGGTCACACTGGCTGCTACCTTGAGGTGTTAGACCCTTCTGTTGAGACTTCGTGATGTGAAAATAGGGAAGATTACTGCACTTACCTGTTTGAGTGTTGTAAGCTGTTCCTCTTCCAGTTTAAGGCCGTCTCAGTTTCACACAAATTATTTACCTGCTTGTTGTTGCTGAAGTTGCTCTGGATGTAGCTGTCAGTCTTTTGGTTATTGCAGGTAGCTACTGTTCTGCTGGTAAATAGAGAGAGGGTTCCTGTTCTCACATTTCCTCGTGTTGAGCTGACATCAGCACACTGAATTCCTTGTGGCTGCTGGGTGGGGGTGTGTGTGAGCAGAGACCACGTTTCCCTGGGAGCCAAGGGATGTCCTGCTGCATGTGGGAAAATGTCCTGGGAAGAGTCATGATTCCTGGCGTGAAATGTTACTTGTTTGTTTTCCTTGTAGTGGAACTTCTCCATCCTCTCTCCATCCCTTTTCCACGGCATGCCTGGGCCAACTTGTATGTGAAACATTCAGCACGCAGTCACCAGGATGTCCTTACTGTAATTTGGAATGAGAAGGACAAGGTACAGTCAGTGGCCCAGAGCAAATAAATTGGTGTTCAGGAGGGTATCAAGAGAGGTTTTTTTTGTGTGTGTGTGTGTTTTTTTGGTTTTTTTTTTTTTTTAATTAAAAAAGGCACTAAGCAAGCCGGGAACTTGACTGTAAGACAAACTATCCCCCTTCTTGGATGTATAAAAGTTCTCACTGTGAAAGCTAAGTATCTGATAATCTTGTAGGAAGTATTTTCAGGCCATAGTATTTTTTTGTTTGCAATAACCCCACACCTTGCTGCTTAACCAAAGGTAATGAAATGCATAAGCTTCAAAGCACTGGGTAAAGGCCTCTGAGAGTAGGTGGGAAGAACAGCACAAATGTCATGCTTAAAGCAGCTTATGGACAAAGAAATAAAATCAAAGACAAGTGAGCAAGTGTGAGCATTAGTTGAGACTGAGAAGGATGAAGAACTTGTTGCATGGGTATAATACTAGATTTACCCACACAGAAGAGGACACATACCTTGCTTAGCATTTTCAGCTTTATTGATTCAGTCAGAGCTCTTTTGTATTTCATTCTTTCACTCTCCTCCTTATTAGCAAGACTGACAAATGTGGAATAGTTGAAACCAGTCTCTCTTTTCATAAAGTAAGTCATCACTATTTTTTAAAAATATAAAGAGTGAAAAGGACAGAACTTGGAGAACAGAGGGTAGGTTGATTTCCAGATGTGATTAATTGGGGACACTTTCCTGACTTGCTGCTAACTGAGCTATCTTTACATGTGCATCTGAAATGCAGCACCTTGGCTGAGTATTGCATTATTTTCTGAATAATGGAAAGATAGAAGACAATGTATAAAGTATGCTACACACATAAACATAAACGTGCCTGAAAGAGCACTAATTTTTTTTATTTCTTTAATAAGTGTTAAAATTCCAAAATTTACTTTAGCAGTTGTATAGAATGTATTTTTTAGTACTTCTTAAATTACCACAATTATTAAAATCCCACCACTATCTAAATTACCACAAAAATATTTTTCTCTCAATAACTTAGCAGAATTTAGTTCCTGATTAAGCAAATGCTTTTTCTTGTGCTTTAAGTTTGCAAGCTATGTCCAATGACTCTGTGGCAGTGCAGCCTGCAGTGCCTAAAGATGAGATCAAAATTAAGTCTCAACAAACTTAATCATTGTTCATTATTTTAGTAAAATACAGAGCAGTTCTGTTTTGAACTCAAGCTGCAAAAATTGTTCTAATTTTACTATTAATTTGCCTCACTTCTTCAGGAAGGTCTTTATTGTGCACATAATTGATCTGAGGACAAGGTACAGGGAAATCTTACTGGGTGCATGTTTGAGGTCAGTATGTGAGAGGTGTTTTATTTCACAAGTTCCTTTTCCATCTGTTGATGTGGCTCAGATATTAGTGTCATCTTCTCTGAAGATTGGAAGGCACCAGACAAGCTACAGAGCCACTGTTGCCCACCCATTTAATTACACTCTGAAGGAACTGGAGGTGCATTCCCTGTCAGAAAGAAGGGGCAGAAAGTACAACCAGCAGGTGAGATCATGAGGCTGGGCTGCAAAACACACAGCTGTGATACTGCATTTACTGTGAGTGTGCCTTTCATCCCTGAGAACTGCAAAACCAGGAATCATTCTGAAAAATGTAAAGAGCACCAAGTGCTGTGATCTCCTTGTGTCCAAAGCACCAGCACTGTTTCGTAGCCAACAGTCTTGCACTTTTAGTATTGACCCATTTCGGATGGGAGGAAGCCAGAAGTGCCCAGGAACCTCCAAGCAATGAAAATGAGGCACATTTTGTCCATAAAGCAATGAACAAACTTCCAGCCTGCACATACAAGAAAAACAAAACAAAAAAATCCAACCTCACAATAAAACCAAACCAGAAACCCTTTGATACCCCTGAGAAGAAAATGTAAATTTTTAGATTGTATAGGAAATTGTAACACAAATGTGAAAAGGTGCAGGACTAGAAAGGCTTTAAACTATAGTTTTGAAATGCACTTGCAAAGCATATATAGGGAAAAAGAGGAGAAGGAACTCCACAAATCATCCTTCCAGAGCAAATGCTACAGTATAATTTCTGTCTGACAATGCACTGTGTGGGTCAGGACACTGCAGCTGCTGAGGCTGAAGACTTTCAGCAATAAGCTGTGCCAGCTGTGCAGTGTTTGTTCATCTGAAGCCCTTTGGTGCTCAGGGGGGTTTGCACAATCCTCACTATGGTTCCAGAATCATATTCAGAGGAATAAATTCTCTTGCAGGGTCATTATTGCAGTTGTGCCATTGGTTGCTTAGCATGACAGACTCCAGGCAGCTTCCAGAGAGGATGACAAAAGCCTTCCATGGCCTTGGTTGTAGAAGTGCAGCTTCCCTGGGTTTGTCTCAGGCCCGGAGCTTCCAACCACTGAGTTCCACAGAGTTTGAGCATGGCTCTGTGGCAGCTTTCACAGTGGCTCTGTTTTCCTCCAGTGGATGGGGATCATTCTGCTGGTTCTGCTGGACAAATCCTTCTCTGCTTTCAGCTCCAGGTCTCAGGGAATGCTGGGCAGCCTGCTCACCTCCAGCTGGGGCTGGAGGATAAATCCAAGATGGACATCACTGCCTGGGGTGGCTGTGTGACACTCTCTGCAGGCCAGGTATGAGTCTTACATCCCTTGGAAGGGATGAGTATAGCTGAATTTCTGTGTTTGATCCTCAAAGAATGATTTTTTTTTTTCTGTACTTGTTACCATATTAAAGCCTTGAAGTCAACCTTTGGTGTCTCAGAGAAAGAAAAATTAAGGCTGTGAAAAATTCCATTTCATGTTGCCAGACATGGTTTTACTTGGGCTGCAGCTTTCCTTCAGGACAGAGCTGTCAGCCCCTTAGGTTTCATGGGTACAGACCATCCAGGGGTTCTCACAGGGTGTGGTTTTGCCACTGCCCAAGGATATACTGAACACTTTTAAAAAATATTACTTATATGTGTCCATTTTTTCCACTTTACCAGCTTCAGAGAATATTAAGCATGGAACACCTGCATGCATGTGGGTCTCTAGAGCAAAGACCAACATTGTTTAATGAATACCTAGATCTGAAGTGGGATGACAAAAAATTCAAACACAATTTCACATATGAGGTAAGAGAAGGCAGTTGTATCTGTTGACTCACCATTTTAATGGAAGCTGTTCTCAGTAAATGAGGAATTATTTTGGTTTTTAGATGTACTGTGGAGTGGATTTTAAGAAAACTTCCATAGAGCATTGTTTTTTGTGAAATACCATTATTTCACTTTACCTTTTTCATTTTCTCTACACAGGAAGAAAGGTAAATGGAGCATAGTTAAGAAAGAAAGGGTTATTCCAAACTAGAGGCCTTACCTGTACCCTAAATTTGCAAAACTTGTAGGATGGCGACTGGTAACAAGGCTGATAAACCAAAACATTGACAAATGGAAATGTTATGTTCTGGAAATGTTACCTTAAAATCCTGAAGCTATTGAAATAACAAAACTAGCCTAGGGATGGGATGAGTGAGCTCCAAGGAGTGTCCAAGGTCTTGCTGTCATCTTTTAATTTTCTTGGTTCATTGCAGAGAAATCAACTCTTGTATCCTGATAAGTTTCAGTTAGAAGCTGTTCTGGAAAATATTTTCCTGACCCCATGTGCCAAACAGAAGATTCTGGGTAAAACAGAAACCAACTACTACTCTTTCCTGGATTACTATTCGAGCTTTGAGTTCTGTGACCTTCCAAATGTAAGTCTGACTTAAACACACTGAACCTACTTCAGTTTAAATGTAATTCCTCATTTGGAGACTTAGTTTTCCTCAGCTGCTACTCTTCAGAAGTCTTACCATACTCCTGTAGCTTAAATAAATAAACAGTGTCATTTGATGGACTGAGGCAGAAAGGTTCTGCTTGCTACTATAGTGTATTCTATAGGTCCTTTTATGGTGTAAACATTCTCACTTCCTCCATGTTCTTTCTTTCCCGTTCCTCTTTCAGAGGTATTTTATGTTTCTGAAGAATACCAAAACAGGCTCATAAGTGATCAAAAAGGAGACTAGAGAGGAGTAAAAGTGCTTTCCTTTCCCTGTGGGTAAAAGTTTGCTGATTTTTATGATTGCTCTGCTGGTACTGATGGATTTTTGAACCGTTATGAAACCTTATTTTTGCATTACACACAAACTGAAGGCCCACCCATTATCTTAGTTAGGTGCATGCTGGTCCTCAGAGTTGCTTGTAGACACTCACACAGAACCTGGAACCTGCAATAAATGTCTCTCTCCAGTTCCCAGTGGCTGAAAGACACCTTGGTTTCCTTACTTACTGTCAGAGCAGCTCACGCTCTGTTGGCAACAGGAAAACTTTTTCCCAGACCAAGGTGTGATAGAACCTGTTTATAATGCAAAGGATGTGTATGCTTGTCACTCCAAAAGCAGGTACCTGTGTGATTTTGGATTGTTCTCTTCAAAAGTATCATGGTTTAAGCCCAGCTGGAAATTAAGCACCACAGCCACTCATTCAACCCCCTCTCCCTACCCTCTCCCTGTGGAATGGGGAGGACAATTAAAAGTAAAACTTGTATGTTGTACAACGTAAAATAGTAGTTACTACTACTAGTAAAAAGGAAAAAAACTAAACAAAGTGATGCACAAAACAATTGCTCATCACCCTCTGCCCAATGCCAGACCCTCCCCCCCCTTGCCAAACCCAAGTTTGCCTGTTCCAGGTAACTCCCCCCAGTTCATGTACTGCACATGATATTCTGTGGGCTGGAAAATCCCTTTGGCCATGTTGGGACATCTGTCCCAGGTGGGCTTTTGTGCACCTCCTCACTGGCAGAGCAGGAGAGACACACAAAAAAAGTCCTTGACTTAGGGTAAACAACTGAGCAAAACCAAAACATCAGTGGAATTCCCATTCCAAATCCCAAACCGTACCAGCTATTAAGAAGAAATTAACTCTATCCCAGTCGAAACCAGGACAGTATTCACCTCAGTTCCCATGTATCCCCAACTTTATCAAAACGTTTGCCTAGAACAGCTGAGAAGAGTAGGAGCAAAAAACATTGAACATTTTAACAAAATATAGTTATTTGCAGCTGTTCCTCTGGTTTTAGGTGTAATCACTGAACATGCTTTGTTAGAGCACAGAGACTGAAGATGTAATGAAGACAGTGCTGTGAGGAGCAGGAAGATGTGCTGGTTTCTGAAACTAAAAGTTCTGCTTGTGGTCTAATTTCATGAGAGTGCTGCCACTGTACAACTTCTTGCTACTCAAAGCAGAGCCCATTTGTTTGGAAGAATTTGGAAGCTTTAACACCTTTTTTGTGCATGCTTAGGTAATTGTTTTATCTGGAAAGCACCAGCTCAACAAAGATGACATCATTTTGCTGTCAGAGGGCAGATTCCACCTTGCTGATCATGGGAGAGATGAGGGGTTGATTGGATTATCTATAAAGAATCAGAGCACTGCTGATGTGAAGAACTATTCTCTGGAAATTGAAGTGAGCTTCTATTTTATTTTACTGGCACTGGGGTTTGGTTTTCAAAGGCCTGCTGCCATCTATTTCCCAAAGAGGTCAGGTGCAGGCAGTGACTGTAAAACAACAGGCAACATAAAACACTCCTGGTTTCTGTAGTGCTGCCTCTAAAGGAGGAGTTAGGCAGCGTCCACGTGGTGTGACTGACAAAGGAAGGCACCAACGGGAGTTCTCTGTAGAGCTGTCACAAGTAAAGCAAATGTCTTTCTAGTGGAGTGTATCAATTTTAAGAGGCTGTGTGCTGTTCTAACTCCCCTTCAGCATGAATGCTCTGTTGTGTGAGCTATGGTGTTTTCACCTCGTCAGAAGAAAGAGGGAAACAAAATACAATGCTTACACAAAGCATAATTTGCCAGAAAAAAAGAACTGGCAAAAAACCAAAAAACAACAACAACAACAAACCCTAAAAAAGGCACAAAACAGCTCCTATGTTGCTCATTCTGAGACAAATATCTTCGTTTTTCTCTCTCCCCCCCCTAGTTTTGCATTTACTTTTAATTTCCTGTGAAATTAAAATGGTGGAGAGGCAGATGGAGACAACAGAGTGAGGTAAAAAACGAACGGGGTTGGCACCATCCAAACTCTTCATTAGTAGGAATGTGGATAATTAGGCACTAACTGAGACAATAGACCATCCCTTAACAAAATTATGATGATGATTTAATCAGTACCAAATACTAAGTTATTTTTCCATTCTTCTCTCTTTAGAGAAGAGAGAGATTAAATGAGTATCAGCTGCTCTGCATGAGCTTGCTTCCTTCTGTGTTTTGGAATAAATGGCACAAATCAGCAGCTTCACAGAGAACTGACTGGGATATTGTTTCTTTCATTGCTTCCATTAAAATTCTGTCCACAATTCTCGTGCTATCCAATCATTCAGCTCCTGGGCCAATCACTCTGATGCTTGTGCCTCTCTCAGTGTAACTCCTGCATAGTGCATGAGCATTGGGAAACATTTCCCTCACCGCTTATCCTTTTGTGGGAAGCACTGATATTTGAGCACCATCTCTCAATGATCATTAATTCTGTGTGGTGGCTTTGAATAAATGTTTTTTCTTTATGGCTGCAGTTAAGAGCCTTTGAAGATGTTTGGCTAGGCCTGACAGGAACTGCTGCTTCCTCCTCTGTCCAGAGCCAAATCCTGGTGGAGGGGATTATTGATCAGAAAGAGAAAGTAAAAGTAGCCGCTTCAAAAGGAAAGGAGTGCTTTCAGTACTACATGGGGTATCTGCAAGGTATGTATCTCACTCACTGACCATGCTCTCAGCCATAGGACTTCATTTTAGGTCATCCTGCAAACACCAGGGAGTTGGACTTGATGATCCTGATGGGTCCTTTCCAGCTGGAGCTATTCTGCAACTCCCAGTGTCATTGCTCTGAAGACACAGGAAGAAAGTCGTGTCCCTAGCACTGAGCTACTCATTTCATTCAAGCTATGGTCTTTCAGATAAAGAAAAGCTGAAGTTTAAAATATGTTACAAAGCTCAGCTTGGGACACATTTTTGTATGATTACAATAGATGGTAACAAAATATAGGATTAATTTCCTCTTGATTTAACCATCTTAAAGTTTTGTGTCTTGTTTAAAATAATTCTAAATTCAATAAAGGAAATGAGAGAGGCATCTCCAGAGACTGACTGTACCACATGCTGGAACAGCTGAACTGGGATGTGTGAACTGGGATGTGTGCAATCACTGCCTGCAGGGGATTGTCTCACAGCACTCAGCTCTGACTGACAATAGAGAGAAAAAAATGGCCGCTGTTTCTAGTTTTGCCTGAATTCTAGATGAGTAAAGTGAGGTGAAATGAGCTGCAAGAAGTGGGGCTCATCCACATTTCAGCTACCGTTAGAGTTGGGTGCAAACCAAATAGATTTGGTGGTATCCCAGTTGTCTCAAACTCATGTTGCTGACAATCCCAGCCCTTGTTTCACTTATGGATTTACTGTTCCACACTTCTGCATGGTTCTCAGGTTCATGTCCTCACCTGTACATGCTATGATGTTTTGGAGATTAGGACCATTAGTTTGTGAATCACTGAAGTCAGAAGTTTGTAGAAATGACTCAGCTCTCTTAACCCAGATTCTACGTGCACCTTACCAACTACTTCTTTTATGCTCATCAGTGCTTGTGTAGAAACGACTTGTGTGTGTGGTGGGTGGAACTGACAGGCTTTCATTTAAGGGCTGAGCAGTTTTGAAACATCTGCAACAAAGGACAGTGAGGACTAAAGTAGAAAAAAAGGCCTTGTAAATCAGTATGACTGAGATTTAGATTTACATTAATCCAGTGCTTCATTTGCAGTAGCAAATCTGTGTAATTCATTAACAAGCCACACAGATCAAATCCTGACACTGATCTAATTGTCTCTTGTTTATCTCTTCTGTTTTGTTTTAGTTTTTTCCTCCACACCTAACTCTAATCAAGCTCTGATTGATCACCAAAGTAATTAAAAACTGCCTTTAAACAATGTCTCTCAATGTTGTTCCTGTAAATGAAGGCTCTTTTTTCATTCCTTAAGGGGATTTGGAAGAAGGAGTGGAAGTCAGTGCTTGTTCTGATGGGAAGCAGATGGCTGCCATTAACACCTATCTCAGCATCAATGGTAAAAGGCAGGAAAACGTGGGACAAGTAACTCTAGCAGCTGCTAATGGAAGCTTGAGTTTTCTGGCCCATGGATGTGGGGATCCGGTTCTTAAGGCTGAGGTGAGACCCTTGAGTGGCTGTTAACTGCAGCGTGATTTTCCCAGAATTTTATTTGTTATTTTGAGGGAGCACTTCCATGCAGGCGAGTTTGGTGAGTAACCAGGCAAAATTATGTAATGTTTTAATTATTTTCACGTTGATGTGAGAAGTTACCACGGTGAGAACTAAGAAATTCAGCCATGCCTAGAGATAGAAATATAGGACCCTCTTCTAACAGAGGATCCACTTAGGAGGGCAAGAAAATAAAGTGAGAGCAGCAGTAACTGCTCAGCCTGTTGGTTACAAAACTAATGATCAGAATCCTGAACGTACTTTCACTTTCAGTAGGGTAGGGTTTCACATACTCTCTACTTGGGGAAGGCTTTTTACTTTTTACCGTTTGTCTGTTCTGTTCCCTTGTCTGCATTGAATAATGCAGTATTTTCCCCTAAGAAATGTGAGTGTGGGTGTTTGCCGGCCTTTAAACTAGTACAAACTTTGAATGATGTGGATCCAGCACAAGCAGTTTTAAGTACTGAATTCAAGGTTTTAACAATCTTCTCACAGAACAAACTTAATGAAATTGGGAGCCTTTTGAAAGCCACACTGAATGCGAAGATAAAGAAGTTTGATGGATACCTGTGGAGATTCAGGAGATCAGTAAGTATCTGTACGTGATCTGTGAAAACACCATGAAGTGTTCATGTAGTGTTAGTTAAGCATCATTATATTGCCTGCAGCTGTTTTGTTTTGCTCAAACATTTCAGTGATTACTCCTGTGCTGACCTGTATACAGAGACAAAAAGCGTTTAATGGTGGAGATCGTGTGTCTTGGCACCAAAATTGCAGAGTCAGAATTGCCTCCCAATGAAGTCAAAGCTTTGCTTTAGATCACTGTGTGTTTTAAATTGCTTCTTTTTTGGAACCACTGTAGGTGCAGCATGTTGGTTTCCTGTCTGAAGCAGCTGGCTGGCCTTCAATGGCCTTGCAAAGGGCAGCAGGATTCCTGCAAAATGGGGCTACATCTGTCACCCAGGTGTGGAAGCAAAGTGGAATTGGGCACATTCTGAGAAGCAAGATTCCACTTTACCTGGAGAAAATTCAAGATGTTGTCCAGCAAATGCAGAATGAATTACAAAGTAAGCAAAATGGAGCAAAGCAAGAAGAGGGACAATGTCAGTGCAGGGCAAACCAAACTTCACTGTAAACTATAAAACATACTGAACAACAGAAGGGTTTCTATTTTGATCTAGCAAGAAGTGCTGACCTTGGCTCTTAGTGTACAGAGTGGGAGCCTTGATGCAGTAAGCTCTAAGAAGGCTCTCTGGGAGCACCTTTCTAATGAAATCACTAGTGAGGCTTTTTCTCGGTCGCAGGAGGCTGGGTTCAGTTGGATGAGAAGAGAGTCCTTAATTCCTAAGCTGAAGTATTTCTGCTAACAGTTCCCTGGCAAGCCTTTCCTTCCAAAGGGCTGTTCATATCCCTCCTTGAGTTTTTAATGCTTGTACTAATTGGATTTCACTTGATCTGTTTTTTTCCAAGCCTATCCGGTAGCCACTAATTCACTGTTCAGCTGGACTGTGGCCCATACTGAAACCTTTGAGAAATGTGGTCAGCTGGAATTAGCTGGAGAACCTTCAGTTCTCACAAGGGTAAAACCTCCCTTGGGGCCACTTAGCTCTGGGCTATTCCCTCTCAAAAGCTGAATTTGGTTGATATACCATGCTTGAAATCAGTTGTGACCAAAGTGTCCTGTTGCTCAGCAGCAATGTATTTATAAGGGGTCAGGACCAGAGCTAAATGGCTCTTCCAGTTCACAGCTGTGCAATGTGCCTGACTGCCATGGAAACACAGCTGCCTCTTGTACTTTTCTGTGCTTCACTTATGCAGCAAGTTGGGTGGAAACAAACAAGCAAACAGCCACTTAGTACCAAACCAGCTAAGGTTTGTCTCATTAATGTGTTTGCTTCAGGGCCATTAGCAACTTTGAAAGATGCTTACTACGATGTAACCTTGAAGCCACTGGATGAAGTCTGGAAAGAGAAGACAGAAGAGCACATGAAGAAAATCCTGGCTTTCTTACCCAAGATTGTAAAAGATGTGTGGCTAATGAAACCAATTCAGATGGCATTAAAGGTTGTGAAAGCAGGCTTGGATATGGTTGGTATAACTACGTTGTCCATTTCTAATTCAAGGCCTACAAATTTTGAACTATGGAGATACAAAAATAGTTAACCCTTTTTGTTCATGGAAATAGTGCAGTTGTCTTTTCCACATAATAAGCTTGTGCACAGCTGATTTCTTGCAATATTTGTCCTGCTTTGAAAGAGTACTTTTCCAGCTAGAGGAGAGGTTGTATTACTAGTTCTGGAATCATAGCAGCAGTAATCTGTCATTCATGTAGCTTTTACTTTTCTTGCATAGAGAGGAGAAATTGTGATTCAAATAAACAAGTGTACAAATGTATCTGGGCTCTTCTAGTTGAAATGAAAAGCATAAAAGATATATCATAAGGCTAATTTATATTATTAAAGCTACCAGTCCTTTACTGAAGCACATTAACTTAGTTAAGCATTGCTACACTTTAAGTCATGTTATTTAGGAGGAATATATTTCTGTCCATTGGTGGTGTGACTAGAGTCTGTCCTCTGGATATTATTAACCTCTACATGACAAGATGCGGTCAGACAGGAGACAAATGCAAGAGACACTGAAGTGGTATTTTGCATTTCTTGATTTAAAACTCATTTGCAAGTACTGACCCTGCCCTGAAGTCATGCTGAAATTGCTTTTATAATCTGTGACTCTCCAACAGGCTACCCAGCAGGTGCTCAGGTGGGCAGAGGCCACGTTTTCCAGAGCTGTGAGCAAGATCCGGAAGCCCTTACTGAACCTGTACAGTTTTTCACCCAGGTAACTGGTGGTTTTGCAGGATACCTGCTCTGTGCAGTGTTCCAAAAGGATGTGTGCATAGTTACTCTTCCTGTCAGTGTGTAGCTGAGGGTTCTGGACAGCCACCCAACGACTCTTTGCTTTGGTCACATGGCATCCTTTCAGACCCAATGTGTTTGAAAGGAGCTACTGGGCAGCGAACAGGGTATCAGTAACTGATAGCTGGCCCGAGGTGACCTGGGGAAGTGCAGCTCTTGGCCAGAGTAGGGTTGTGTTTTGCTGTTCTAACCAGACTACAGTTCTTATAAATATTTCACTTCAACATTTCTGATAATAAAACAACAGCATTTCATCAGTTCAGCAGATAAGGGGTGTTCTCTTTGTATTCTGCAGGAACTGTTCTGTGGCAGGAAAGCTGCCAGTACTACCTAAAGCAGACCTGTCCCTGCAGCTGGCAAATGTTACCACTTACCTCATTGGAGAAAAACTAATGAGGCCTCTGCAAGACCTCTACAATCTCAACATACTTGCAGAGTACTATAGAATCAAAAGGAGGATGATGGAGAGCCCCTTTGAATGTAAGCCCTTTCAAAGTTCAGCTTTGTTTTGTTACCTGGGTCTATTTCCACTTAGTACTGTATTTTAAAAATTGTATCTGGAATAGGAGTTTACATAGAGATGATCACTAATTAATAATTTTCCTATCAACTAACATATACTCTTTCTTGTAAGATAGTGATGGTATGTATAAGATCAACACTCTGGGCAAGGCTGGCATGGAGTAACATTGCTCTACTTAATATGCATGCAAATTTTATAACTCCTTACACTTCCTACTCTTGAGACCAGAAACAGCAGGTGGTATTTATTTGCCTTATCCATATGCTCTTGTGAATTGATACGATGGTTCACTGCCAGTCTCACCTGCTGGCTCTCTGTCCTGGGACAGAGGTTTGGACACTGATGACTTCACCTCTGCTGCCTCTACGATGAGCAAGCTCAGCCCTACCAAAACTTCATCAACAGTACTGCCTGTAAAAGTATTGCTAAATGCTAAAGGAATGCACTAACAGTCCCAACTGTCCCTTAGAGAGAATGGCCTTTCCAGAAAACCCTTTTTTTAATGGTTTCCTTCCAGTACAGAGAGCTGTGAAAGAGCTGCTAGTGACCCAATAATCTGAGTCATCTATCAGCAGGGTTTCCTGGATTGCAGCTGTTTGATGCACTGATTTGGAAGGGTCATTTTTGAAAATTAATATTCTTGTGTTTTCTGCATAAGAATGTATAATGTGTGTGTGATTATAAATATGACTGTCAAGTAGTACAATGACAAATCAAGATGAGCTCTGAATCCCAGTTCAAGTTTATCAAAGTTTTATGGCACTCAGGTAAATCTATAACAAAAAATAAATCATTAAATTGTTTTGTTTCTGAGAAAAGTCTTGTTGCAGAGCAACTACATTGTAACTAATTAAAATGTAAGTGTAGTAATGTCACTGTAATAGTAAGTTGAGAAATTATTTTAAGAGTATGACAGCAAGAAGCTGTGTGTTACAGTACGTGCAGCATTTACTGCTCTGTGGGAAACTCACTGATGTTTCTTCTGAAATACCATTCTTCAGATCATGCTATGTTAGTGGGGACCAAGCATCTTGTGACTTTTGATGGAAAAATGTATGATTTGGCATCAAAGTGCAGTGTACTTCTTGCCAAGGATTTTGTTCACAGTGCTTTCACTGTGATACTAAATGAGGAAACTAGGAACTCAAGATCACTGTATGTGGAGATGAATCAGACTGTGATCACTATCCACCCACGACTGAAGGTAGGAAGATCAAGTCAAATATTTTTTATTTTTGGCAAAAATTTTCTTCAGCTGACACAAAAAGTTTAAAATATTAATGCTCAAAATATAGATCAGAAGCACTCTCGGCCAATGACTTTAAAGTAACAGCTTCCTCCAAAACAAAACCAGTTTAACTCAAGAGCTGCCTCTTTGCTCTCTGTAAACTTTTCAACTTTCCTCTGACATGGTCTAAGAGAATGGCACTGAAAGGGAGACTTGTGCTTTTTGCTCTTTCAGAAGTTTAACACAACTCTGTTCTTATTCCCTTAATTCTTATTCCCTGTTCTAATTCTGGGCTAAGTTGGCCTCATTGCACCTGCAAATCCACTGTGCTTGCCTGTGACTGAACCTTCACTATGACAGGTGTGAAACTGCATTTTCATTTTAAAACAGATATCCAAGATGTATAACTTCTCCTCTACGGCAGAGAACTGCCAAGCCCTGGATCAATCCCTTGAAAACAGTACCATGAATTCAAGGCAAGGAACCAACAAAATAGAAGTATCTGATCAGAAAGGAGTTTCTGTCTCTTGTGACTTTCAGTATGATCTCTGTACTGTCACTCTGGCTGGGTGGCACCATGGTGAGCATCAATCATGCAGCTGTTAGTCATTTTTGCTATCTCTCTGAATTATCTGTATTGCTGGTAGTACCAGCATCTGTGCTTTCACTTTTTTTTTTCCCCTCTTCATCTACAGACCCTGGAAAGGGCCCTAGGCATTCTCAGTAATTGCCAAATAGAGCATGGAATGCACCATTCCAGTTAGAAGAAGAGCAGGCTATGGGTTACTGTTGATTCAATGCTATAAAGCAGACAGAAATCAGAGGCAGAGGTACTGCACTCAGCCCAGCCCCAAAATCTCTCTTGAAATCTGCTCTGGAGCAGGCTTAGCTTGTCAGACCTGCAAGACAGCTACAGAGGGAGGCCCAAAACCTCACAGAGTTTTTTGTATACTTGGAATGCATTCATGTACCACCCATGTACCCCACACTATTCTGAAAGTCACCCTCCAGGAATGGATCTGCTGCCGTGATGTGCTCAGAAGGCCTTGAGCAGCTGAGACACGAGATGGCAATGCAGGCTGGGCAGCTTCCCCTCTTCCACAATAGAGCTGAACCTGCTGGACAGAATAATCAGAGCCCAGAGACAGCTGCTGTAATATTCCTGCACCTACTCCTGACAATTCCTATTTTGCTCCATTCCAATTTTCTCCCAGGTGTTTCAGCTGGGCTTTTTGGTACCAATGATAATGAAGCTGGAAACGAATGGATGGTGCCTAATGGTTCCTTCACTGACAACGTGAAAGAGTTCACCCAGAGCTGGCAGGTAATGAGCTGAGGGGCTCCTGTGTGCAGGGCTGCTGACAGAGGGCACTGTTTGACATGCTGGGTTGGCTTAGATGAACCAAAGCTCAATAGTGAAAACAGCAGCACACTACATTGTTTTGCTGTGTCTAACCAGGAAAAGTTTCCACGTATTTGCTAAAAACTGTTCAAGAACTCCCTCCAAATAGGCATTGAATATTTTTAGCCGAGGTGGTAAGGTAAAACATAGAAGTGGCTGTTGATTTTAGGAGAAACTGATACTGGAGCTAAGTATTTTTGATGTTTTCCTCCTTAGACAACCTTCTCCTGGAATGCAGGGACAGGTGCTACTAGGTCTGGGCCAAATCTGTACATTCATCACTCAGGCCCCAGTCTGAAGTTTTCTTTAGAGCTGTTAGTTCTAGCTGGGTATGTTGAGCCTCTTAATTTTCTTTGTTCTTCATGCTTTACATCTCATCAATAAACAAAACTTTAGAAACAAATCTGTATTTGAAAGTAAATTTGTTCTCCATCCCCACACCACTAAGTATTCAGACCTTTTTGGAAGGTTAGCTGCTGCTGTCAGTTACTGACTTGCATAAAAAGAGTCCTATAACTACCATAAATAAATGTTGTAACAATTTTATACCAGTAACTCTGGTTTATAGCTCTGCTTAATTCATGTACTGAGTCATCAGCTGCAAATAATCTAAATACACAAATGTGCAGTTGTACAGAACCATTTGTGAATGCAACCTACCAAGAAAATAGCCTTAACATGCTCTCAGGCCATGTTAACAGGATCCTCTAAATCCCTTCAAAATCTAATTTTAAGAATCTATTACCAAAAAGAAAAGGAACCACATCTTACTACCACGAAGATTTTGTGATTCTTCCATTTATCTTGTCTCACAGATGTCTGAGTTCTGGGAACAGAAATCTCATTTTCAGCTTTATGTCGGTACTTTACTCTAAAAGAGAGAATTGCTTCAAGTATCTTGTACTTCTTGCTGTTGCAGAGATGAGCTTGCAGCCTATGTTTATGTTAATAATGGGGCAGGATCCCAGTGTGACTGACCATAGGCACAATCTTCTTTATTGTGACCAATATTAACTTCTAATATACTCAGAAAGTGCAGAACTCCCCAGAGACATTGAGCAAAAGAATCAGTTAAAAGCAATATATAAGAAACTGAGGGTCATACAGAAGCAGGGCAGTCCCCAGTGCCCTTCTTTAGGGGCAGAATGGCTGCACTTGAACCATTGATTGGAAGGGCTCCCACTGAACTGTGAACTCTGACTGCAGCTTGTTCCCAGGAGCTTTATCACAGCCTTTGCAAAGGACGTCAGCAGAGCTCCACCATCACAAGGCCAAGGCTGCACAACAGGAAGGGACTGAGTGTCTGACTCCTGCAGGATGAGGGTTAGCAGAGTAAATGGCCAGTTCATTTTCCTTAGTAAGTAAATGAACTACAGTTTACACTTGCCTAAAGAACCTTTAGAACCTTTTGGTGGTGTGGTTTTATTGTTCTTTTTTTTAAAGCCACCTTTAGCTATGAATAATCCAGCAAGGGTATGAAGCTTTTTTCCTACATGAGAAAGATCTAGTAAAAGCACAACTTTGACCTGTCAGATCTATAGAAAAGAGAACTAGTCAACTACCTACTATGTCAGCAACTACACACCAAAATCCTTCAGTGAATAACAGAATCAATAGCAAAAGGAAACAAGACCTAATCTGTGAGGTGCCTCAATATTAATGAACAATAAACAGGAGAGCAGGGTACTGAGCTGCCCATATCGTCTCTCAAACCAGCTCACACTGGCAATCTGAAGAACTCCTCCTACCCTGATGTATGCAAAAAAACCACAAAATACACCAACTTCAGTAATTCTGTTTTCCCAGGTGAATAAGTGCAGTCTTGTACAGAAGAAAGAGAAGCCATGTCCAATTACAGCTAAGCAAAACATCTGCAAAGTGTTCTTTGAAGAACCACATTCACTTCTTAGGAACTGCTTCAAAGTTGTAAGTAGAACCTCAGCCAGAAGCACTGTCTTAATTATGTGTCATACTTCCATGGAGGTCACATAATCATTGCAAGGATACAGAAGTTTACTTGCAGAGAACTTTAGAAGTAATCGAGACAGCAATCCAGACAGAAAAAAAAGGTGGTTTTATCACTATAAATATAAGTGGAGGTTGTTGACATCCACAGAGTAGTGGCATGACTGCACTGCTCTTTAGGATACAGGTCCAGAATTTGGAAACAGAAATAACCTCCTCACTGTTAGGAAGGAAATAAAGGTTTATGAATGGTCCTAACCAGGCAGGGGGGAGGGGACACAACCCAAACCTCTGGGTTTTCCTGCAGGTCCCCCCTAACCCCTCCCTTTGTGCCCAGGTGGAGCCCAAGCCATTCTACACCATGTGTACACAGGACACCTGTGACTCCCCGGCCTTGGGGGCTGCCTGCAGCTTAGCAGCAGCTTTTGTTCATTTGTGCAACAGGAATTTTGTCCCTATGGAAATCCCTCCACAGTGGTAAGTTTCATTTCTTTTACCACCCTGAATATTCTGACTGCATTGCTCCAGTACTTACATGTCTGTAATGCAAGAACACCTGAGAAAATAAAACTAATGAATCTGACCGTGGCCATGAGCAAAACTGATCCTATTCCCAGAAATGTTCTTCTTGCCTCTTGGCTTCCTCCCCTTCCTGCTGTTCACTCACAAGCACACCAGAGCCCATCTACTGCACACTCTCTACTGCCTTTCTTATTTTGTCCTAATGTGCTGTGCAACAGAGGCAGAAGGATACCTGCAGAATACTGTGTAATGTCCCCAGAAGTTCCTCCTCTTGGACACTATTTCTGGTTCCATCATTTTTTGGTCTTCATAATGCATTTGGATTAATATTAACAATACATATACTCAGGGACTTATTTTTGTACTTTTCAGTATCTAATAATGAAATGTATCTATTTTTCCAACCAAAACTATCCAGATTATCAATACTTGTGTTTTAATGCAGTTGTCATCCAGACTGCATCGTTAAATGGATTTCTGGAATATAGCCAAGGAAGATGAAAAGCCTGAATAGAGCAGTAGCACTTGCTTGAAATTTTTATAATTACAATCCTTTCCCACTTCTGTAGTTACTGTGCCAATTTGTGTACTCCGAAAGTGACCGGAGCCACATGTGCTGCTAACTGGAGTTCCATTACTGATACTCTTGTACAAGTAGTAACTCACTGTATTTTTACAAGACTGCAATGGAAACATTTCCACCAAATAAATGACAGAATCATGCAGAAGAGCTAATTATGCTTTTGCTAGAAACAAAGCACTTGGGTTTATTCCTTTTATGCTCCATGCTTTGCTGAGGCTTAGTAATGAAAAGAGAGTGGGGTTTTTAATATATGTATTGAAACATTATTTATTTGCATTTGTAAACTCACTACTATCTCAAAGGACTGATCTGGCGACTATAAAGCCATTTGTAGTATGCCTTGAAAAATTTACATTACCTGATTTCTTACCCATTAAGGAAGGGAGTAGTATTTGCACAGTATTTGTATGGTTTGTTGGCCATAAAATAAAAACCTAGAATAAGAACACTCGCTGTGTCTGTAAGTGCATCACATCACACTCCCACACACTGAAACACTGTCAGTTGACTGTCAGTATCTGCCTGACCTGTTCAGTTCACTCAGCTCCTAAGCAGTGGATGATCAGCATTTCTAGGCAGCATCTTGTAGGCAGCAAGTCATTTTAGCCCCAGCAGTTACAAAAATTCTTCAACAAATAAATATGAAATACAGAGACAAATTTTGTTAAATCTGAGTCAGCAGAATATAAAACATAAAATAAAGTTTTAGAATAGCTTGGTAGCTGAATGATTGCAGTCAGCTAGTGCTGCTAGTTTGCATTATCCCATTTCTGAGGAAAAGGATTGGAATGAAGGTGGATCACAAGCTCAGTTAATGAGAACATGCTGTAAAGAAGCAAAATACATTGGGGATGTATGCATGAATCAACATATTGAAGACAAGAAATACTTTTTCTCTATTTAGCTTATTTCATATATCCAGTTTTGGACACCATGTTTTACTTTAATTGTGAACCAGCTGAGAACAGTCCTGGGGAAAAAATGGAAGGGTTGAGGAAAGACATGAGTTTAGTCTCTAATTATGTAAACAGTCTAAAGAGAAGGAAGTTGAACAGACCAAACTAAGGGAGAATTAGGTTTGACACAATGAAAGAGTCTGTAATGGTTGGGTTACTCACACACAGTAACTGATAACCAGCAACAGTCATGACAGCAAAACAGAAAGTGGCTGTCAGCAGAAACTACCTCTGCACTATTTCCTAGAAATCCATGCTTGTCAAGGATCTTCCACTGAAATAGCTGAACTACCCAGATCTCATAAACTTTAGAAATAATGCTGCCCTTTTCCTCCTAAATGTGAATTTATGGGAGAACCTTACATCTTTATTTCAGTTCAGCGATCTAAGATAAAACCGCATCTAAAATGCTGGAGTACTTTCCCCACAGTGTTTTGATGTCATAAATATATCAGATTATATTTTTCCTTAAGAGATTTTTTTGTATTTCACTGTAATGACAGCTTGCATTACATGTGACTTGTACTTACTTATCACTTAACCTGGAGTTCATCTCTTCTTCATTTCAGCTCGAGCCAGTTCTGAATGGCATAGCAGCCCTGAAGATGGAAGATCCCTTTCAGCACCCAAAACAGAACAGTTATTTTAGGCAGACAAGCTAGAGGCAAGAACAGGAAGAGAACAGTAGAAGTGTGAATGCATTAGTGTTAACTGTGAATATAGTGAAGTATATATAGTTCAAAAGGAAAGCTTTCCACTCAGAACCCTTGAGGGCAAGAGGAATTATTTCAGTATATTGACAAGAAACTATAATCAACCAAAAGAAATTGGACAGGAAAGCATCAATTACTCTAAAAAAATTCTCCCATTCAGTGGCAAAATTGCCTCTCCACAAGCCTTGAACCATAGCGCAAATACACTGAAAAGCTGAGAAAAGTTCTCTTCCAGCTCAGATTAGTACAAGTGGACTACTTTGTAAAAGCAGCATCATCAGCTTGAAGTCAGCATCTTCAGCAGAGATGCTGACTTCTTTTTTCTCCAGAAATGAAACTCCACCATTCAGTGGTTCTGGAGAAAGTTATCTTTTTTTTCCAGGGAAGTGTTCTAACACACAAGAAGGCTAAGATAGAAATAAGATGGGTAAATAATGAAAAGCAGTTAATAATAATTAAAAAAAAGCAGTTTCTCATCTTTATGCTGGTTGATTTTTCCCTTATTAATGTACACACTGTTAAATGAGAAACAGCCCTCTTGGTTTTTGTGCACCAGTTTCACATTTTCCCTTTGTGTCTTTAGAAACCTCTTGTCAGCAGTCAGTTGATGTGTTGGGAAAAGGTGACCAATATCTACCCTACCCATGAAGAAACCTCAGGGTGTTAATAGTTTATGTTGTGTGAGTGTCTCACCTGTTAAATCCCTTTCTGTATTGTAGGTCACTTTAATTTAAAAACTGCATCACCTTTCTACACAGTGCCTGGAATGCAGCTATTCTTTGGTGAAAGGTAACGCTGCAAATGCAATGTTTGTATAATATGCAAGCATTGAGATAATGGTGTTTCATACTATGACATCATGCTAATAAACATCTGACTGCCTCATTTTTACGCTGGAGTACATTTTTATTGATTATTTGTAACAACAAAGTTGCACTGGCTGTGTTCGGCTTACAGAAAAAGCAAGCAGCTGCCTCTTGTGTATGCTGCTTACAGCTGCACTCACTTTCTGAACACTTACTCTCTAGTTTGATACAAAATAAAACATGATTCCTACACTAGTCAGGAAAAAATCCTGCTATTTTAGGATTCCCACACACATCAGATGCTAGAAATAGAATCTTCCTCTGTAATAATTTTATACCTGCACCCTTGTAAAAAGCCAAAATAGTATGAAGTATTTCTGGAAGCTGCAGAATATTTATACCAGCTACTGATTAAAAAACCACATAATTTTCTCCCCAGTCACTGAATGTCACTTCACTCCCCAGCTAAGCACACCAAGCATATCTGAAAAATGTCCTGCGGTGACAGTTTCAGAAACAAAGAAAAATATCAGCAAGTAGAGGAAAAGATTGAGAAGAGCTCAGTCAGCAATGCAGAAATACAGGAATTTAACTAAATGCTAATTGCAGACAGCAACACTGAACTGGCACAGCAGTGTCACAGGCCATGGGGTTCTTCGAGTGAACTCTGTAAACCTTTTAATGAACCAATAAAACCATCCATCCAGACTGGTTTTAAGTATGCCTTATTTACTGCATGGTAATGTCTCACCTGGGGAATTAAAAAATGGAGCCCACACATCACCGTCCTGCTAACAGAGGAGAGAGAGATGGTGGCTCCTATCAGCAAACACAACACCAGAGTGACAGGGGGATGTGGGGAAGCCCATTCCAGGTGTACCTGGAGGGAGGGACAGCAGTGTCCCTGCAGGGCAGTGTGCCAGCTCCACACAGAAGAGCCCTCAGACTAACTGAGAGACCTTTGTGATTTGTCATGGATGTGAACCTCTGGAGAAGAATCACCTTGGAAGGATTTAACTGAAGTATTTATCAGATCAATCCATCAGCTTCAGTATTTCAAAACTGGCTTTTATCTCTGCACTAGCCCTGGCTTTACCAGGACTAAACTTTTAGAAAATAACTAGTGGCAATGCTGCACATTACTGAACACCTTGACTGAAGTAATCCAAACTGTTTATGCCTCAGATGCAGGTCATGCAGTATCTAAACTAGCCTGTCATATGAAAAATACATAATATGCACTGCATATCTCATGGGTCTCCCCACCACACAACACAGGAACTGCTGCCTCTGTAACTCCTGCTGTGAGAGCACTATGAACACACCTGCCCACACCAGCTGTCCTTGCAGAGCACACACAGCTTCAGTCGTGCTTCCCACTGTAGTTTTAGTGCTTACAACTCACCTCCAACATGTTCTTTATAGAGAACCCCACGATCTATAAAGTTCACACCATTTCTACACATTACACCAACCTCAAAAGAGATGTAACAAGAGCTCAGCTTCGACCCCCTCCTCAACACAGGGCTACAGAAGCCCCTTATCCTGTAACTCCTCAGTTACATATTCTGCTGTGCAACAGCAACAAAAATCACAAACTCATGTTCTAATTGCAGAATTTGAGATACAAGGTGAGGAAAAGGGAGAATTCACAGTACCCAGTAAAGCCCCACTGTGGAAATCCAGAAGCAAGGCCCTCTAGCACAGCTCTAAACAGCCACCATCAGCCTCTCATTAGGTGAAGTACAACTGAGCTAGGAGTCAAAGCAATCTCCAGCAGCCTTTTGTTTAGAAATACAACACTCACCTTGGCTACAAGTGTCTTTTTTGCTTTGAACTCCTAGGAAAATAATTTTTAACATGAACCAGTTACCAATATGGCAGTCACATGGATTATTTCTGAAGGCTACGGCACGCCACAAGCAGATTTTTTCCAGAGCTACAAGTCTTTATCTTTTTATGTCTTGGCATTTCATCAGCAGGATCTCAAGAGCACAGGACTTCCACTATCCAACTGCCTGTGATGTAGAACACCAAACTCAAGACTGGAATTGTACTCTGAAATCCACTCCTTAGTCTGCAAAGATCTCAAATCTTTAAAGGATGCTAGTTAGTTTCTACATGATTTGAAAACCTAGTCCCACGATTAAAAAATTTAATTACCACCACTTGATTCTCATCTTAAATTGTAGAGCATTCAGTCAGAGAGTCTCTTCTCTTCCAATATGCATTCCTAATTAACATAACACTAGTGTTGGACAATACAGTCCCCAATCACGAAGCCCTTCCACACAGATACTGCAATTCATTTGTCAGGACCCAAAATTCTCTTTAGACAAGATAGAAAACAATGAGTAGTAACATTTCTACTTTTTATAGGTTTCTTGATGTGATTTCATAGTTTGATTTTTTTCAGAATAGGAAATATAAGAATAGAATATAATATAGATTTTAACAGTTAAAAATAGCATACACTGGAAGAAAAAAAACCTTCAAAAAGAAAAATGCACTTAGGGACAAAATGCTTGTTTCTGGAGGTAAAAAGTATTTACATCTTGCATCTGGAGAACCTATTCCAAGGAATCAAGCATCACATCTTTTTATTAACTTCACTTCACTAGAACAGAGGGGTCAGTACACTTTCCGTATTTCAGAAACTAGAGAGGTATTTTAAGTACAAGACACTGCTAATTGTTACCAAGAGACACCTGTCTTACAAGCAGTTTACAGACATGGTGATTACTGAAACAGAAAACACAGGTGAAAACGATTATTTCCAAGCACAGCCTAAATGGATTGAAACACATTTTGCCTTGATGCCAGGTACTGAGTTCAGTAACAGTCCTGTGCAGCCCTTGCTGCCATGAACACCCTGCTGTAGAACAACTGCCTCAACAAGAGCTCCCCCAAGCAGCAGCTAACACACAGAGAAACAAACATACAGCCTTTTTAATAGAGTGGACATCTTAATCAAAACATCAAATAGGCACTTCTCAAATATGTTGGTGTAAAAAGAGACTGGGAGACATTAACTGTGATTATTAACAGATAAGCAGTGGTCCCTATGCTTAACTGAGCCCAACTTCTCACTTTGGCTTATTCCAGGAGTGGTTACACAGAATAGTCCAATGTTCTGCACCAAAAAGTAAAAGAAAACAAATTTCCAGTTCTTTTAGGCAGAAAGTAAAAGTATTAGGGGATGACTCTGTGCAAATCCTCCACTTCAAGGTTCCACATATTCTTATGAATGGGGTTTTCAGAGAGATCTGTCATCTTTATTGCTCGAAGAATGGGCTCCGGACTGCAGGACCGCACCACACCCATCACCATTACATACTTCCCTAAAAAACAAGTAAACATTAAATTTAATTAACCTTTGTATTATCATTTAAATTCATAAACCAAATTACTTAAAGCTAAGTAAACAGTGCAAATTGAAGATGCTGACACTTGTAAGAAAACTCAAGGAATGAAGATTGCTTATAACTAAATTTCAGAAAAAGGCTTCATTATCTGTACAGCCACTTCTACGGCATATTTAACTTCATTTCCACATACGCTAAGAGCCAAACAAACACAAAGTTGTCCTGCTGTGTAAGTGGACTGACGATAGGTCAGAGGGCTGAAGTTTTAAGCAATGGGCCTATTTTGTACCACAGTTTCTGCAATACTGCAGAGCAACACCTCTCCATTTCAACTGGCAGTTCTGGTGAAAAGAAAGAGAAGAAAGCGAAAAGAAAAATAGGAGAAGAAATCTCTCTGCTTGTTCTGGGCCTCCTGCAAGGGGCCAGGCAGGGCCGCCGGGCCTGGTCGGCCGGAGGGGATGAGCCGAACCCCCGCCCGCGGTACCTGCGCTGAGGCACGGCCGGCCCTGCGGCACCTGCTCCACGCCCAGCACGGTGAAGGCGCCGCTGCTGTCCTGCAGCCGGGCCGTGCCGCCTTCCGCACCGCGCTGCACCTCCAGCACGGTACCCTGCATCCACACGGCTCGCAGGAACAGCGGCGCCCGGCCGGCCGCCGCCCGCCGTAGCTCCCAGGTGCCGCCCGCGCCGCGCTCCGCCCGCCGCAGCTGCGCCGCCAGCACCTTCACCGGAGGGCCCGGCGGGCCCAGCGCCGCCCCGGCCATGCTGAGGGGCGCCTGAGGGCGCGCAGCCGCTGACGGCGGGAAGCGCGCGGGCCGCCCCGCCCCTGAGCGGCGGCAGCGCTGCAGCTGCGGAGCGGCCTACGCGGAATGCGAGTTGCCGTGTGGGGCTGGTGACCCGTGCACGGCGGGGCTGTGTGGGTGCGGAGCGCAGGCGGTACCCCCGCTGGTTCACTCACCTCGTCCCTCTCGACTGCACGGTGTGCCAGCCTCCCGAGCCACCGCCCCTCACCTGGATCAGCCCAGAGCCTGACTGGCCGTCATTCTACCTGGTTTCAGTTCAGGACCGCCCCCTTTCGTGCCAAAGGCAGTGTGAGCTGTGGCCCGGTGCTCCGGTTCGAGCTGAGGGTGCCGCTGAGCGCTGCCCCTGGCCCGCGGAGGGAGCCCGCCCGGCTCCCACCCTGCTGAGCGGCGAGGGGCCACGGCGTTCACGTGCGAGCTCATGAAGCTCCGGTTTCGTGACAAAAGAGGAAAATGCACATGCTGATTTTCCCAGGAATGCTCTTCTGGGGAAATCCGGAGCATAATGCACTGAAACCATGGGCAGTTTTAATATGGGAGACTTGAATTCCAAGGCTTTAACGAATTTATTAACTGTCTGTTTATACTGCCGACAGGCTAGTTCACTTTGCTGCAGTCTGGTTTTCTTGAAATGTTATGGTTTCTTTTGGCTGGGTGGGTTGACATTTAGAAAATAAGCCAAGAAATAATCTAGTGAAGAAACAGGAAGATGGAACAAAGACAAGAATCTGGAAAACCAAAGAGATGGGTTCATTACTTTCACGAGTCCTATTACCTACAAAAGTGCAGAATGGGTAAAAATACACTGATTGCAATCATTCTTCTTTAGAAGAGCTTTTGTTCTCCATTAAAATAGGCAGTTACTTTATTTTAAAAATCTGTTTTTTCCTGAGTAGCAAAATACATCAAAAGACCTTTTTACCTACTCACTTATCATGTTGTGAATTATTTATTCAGTTTTTTTTTCCAAATATATTTTCTGTTTGGAGACATTCTGTAAATGAGACTGTATTCTTTTTATAGTGTAAGGAAGCAGTTAATTTTTTGTTACCACTTACAGTAAGAATAAAACATAATATTGGTAATAACAATAAAAACACTGACATCTAAGCACAATACAGAACCATGTAATCTGGCAATCAAATCATATAGCTTACAGGAATAGAAAGACATTAGATGGTTACTGTATATGAATACACGATTTGAGCAAGCCTCACAGGAGAATATTTGTAATTTATGCCCTTAAGCTGTAGTCACTTGACAGCATCAATATTTAGTTTCACATAAAAAAAAATTAATTGTGCCAAATATTGATAAAAGTATTGTATTCCTATTTGTTACAGCATAATAGGAGTGTCTAATGCTTATTAAGCCATTAAATCTACAGATCAAGGCAAGACCCCTACAAGAGTGTAATCTTCAGGAGAGACTAAAAGGTCCCTTTTAAAAGATTTGCCTTAAAGAAACGGTGTTATAAGAAGGGCAAAAGCACTGGCAACCTGCATCAAGAAATGGATTTGTTTTCCAAAACCAGAAAATCCTTACCTTTCAGTAAAATGCATAGTTATGCTGAATTACCTGCAAAGTTCTCCCCCGAGACCTGGTGCAGCTCAGCACAGACACATTCTGCAGCTGCAGGGAAAATGTCTGAGACCTCAACAGACTGATCTGGAGGTGACCCCACAGTGTCATCCTCTGATTTAAAGGTAGCAGAGGAAGCTCAGCACACAGTTGGAAAAGGCACAGAGCAGGTGGCTGCCAGGCTCTAAGTGACACTCAGGCTCTAGACATGAGCAGATTTTTTGAGAGCACTCTTGAATACAAGAGTTTTGGCTTGTACAGATTAAAAGAGAAGGAATCACTCTCCTGCCTGCTACTACAATATGCACCTCACTTCAAAGCAGTCTTCAAGGACGTTATTCCTCAGGCTGGCACACACATGAGATGGTCACCGTGTGGGTGAAAAAAGGTCAGACTACAGCTAGACAGCACAGTCCAGATGAGAGCAGGAGTCAGGGCTCCCTCAGTTACAAGGGCTCCCTCAATTACACTGGCAGGGTTTTTGTTGGTATGGTGCCGAGAGAGCTTAGAAAAGAATTTGATCCCAGATCTCTGTGAAAAGAGATTTCCAAAGAAGCAGCAACTTGAAATTTTCTGTCAAGCTCAGACCTTTTTGTGCTGCCACTGACAGTACTACTTAAAATGGAAGCAATTCCCGGCTTCTCTTCCTAATTTTGGTAAAAAGCTGATATTACAGAAGCAGAAAAATCCTTCTTTCCCTTGACTAGGAAGTCTCATCTTTTACAGCCTTTCATTCTACCTGAAAGAGTTTTTAAAAATCCTTTTTTCCAGTCCACTGGCCAGTGTGTACACAACAGGTTCTTTGTTGATTGCACTGTGCTAGAGATGACTGCTGGGGATATTTCTCCTCAGAGACACCTTTAGCTCGCAGGCAGTTGCAGGCAGGCACTCGGAATAGACCCACACGAAGTAGGAACTCGTTTTACCTCTAGTGGAAGAAGTTCAGGCGATGGTGAAGAGAAAGAGAGCGGGTTCTGCCGGAGAGTTAAATCCAGAGGTTATTCCAAGGTGACACAGTTCTGAATCTCAGCACAGTTCTGACAGACCCCGACCACATGGCCTCAACGCCTTTTAAGCTCACCGGGAGGTGGGAGGGAGAAGATAGGTAAGCCACCAACCAGGTGGGAGGGGAAGGGTCTCAGGGGACAATAACACCTGGACAGGCCAATGACTCCAGGTCTGAAAAGCATCTTTTGAACTTCTGCCAATCACACAACGCCCTAGCTGGAATGTGGAACTGGACAGACAGCCATTAGGAAGAGGGCAGGGGGGAAACAAGGAGAAAGCAGAGCTTCACACCACAACAGTTCTTCAATTTTATTTCTCTTTCCTAGTACTGAGAAGTTACAAAATGGATTTCAAAATTTTAATTTTTTTTTTTTCTAGGATTTGGAATCCAAGTAATCATAAGGTTGGGGGTGGGTTTTTTTAATTTTATTTTTAGTATTTTGTAAGCACTTGCTTTAGAAATGGAGCTAGCTGTGAGCTCCACAGCTGACTGCAAGAAAAGTCACAAAGTGTGGCAATGAAAAATACATAGATCATAATAGTTATGTCTGAATGGCCCACAAATGTCCATAAAACAGGTCTGTAAAAAAACCCTTGTCTCTGGTCAGTCCAGAAACTCAGAGGATTCAGAACCAGAGGATGTGACTGGAGCAGGCCAACACCTTCTCTATTCTGGCATCTCCAGCAAGAATGCCTGCTCACAGTCACAGAGTAAACTGCAAAAGGGTATGATTGAGCCTTTCATATCCTCATGCAGAAAAAGGAAGCAGCACATGGGAGCTCAGCATCACTGAAGGAAGATGTGAAAACAATCCTTTGCAATAATTACTCTGCAAATGAGGGCTCTGAGATTGTCTTCCTTTCCCTGGTATTCATATGAAACTTCACTGAAGGACAGCTTTTAGCACATAGAGTATCAGGTTTGACCTTCCAAAGATCTGTCCTAATTTAGACTTATTTTCTTACACTGCACACAGAACAATACAACACAAACACAAAAATATAAAATTCAGTTGTTCCTGGTGTTTGTTTTGTATTGCATAAAAGATGCAGTGTGGACATGCTCACTGAAGTCTGGAAAAACATCTTCATCCTTCAAGTTGTTTTTTTCACTGAATTTAATTAATGATTTGAAATTAATGGATCAATGAGTTGGAATTAATGGGTTGGAAGTCAGTTGTATTTACATCCCTAACATGAGCTTCAGCTGCTTGTAATTTATGCTTTGGGGCAGAGCAGTCTGGCAGATGGATACTAAATTGTGTTCGACCAGGAATTTCAAAAGACCTGGAGCCAGCAATGTCATATGGTGAAACAGGAGACCCCTAGGTGCAACCTGCCAAGGTTTTAATTAGGAGGTAGCTCTGAATAAGTGGTATTTTAGATGTGACTTGGACAGGGCAGGTAAATGTGAGCAACAGACATCAGAACCTCACTACTTACAATAACAAGAAGAGTCTGGTCTCTCCCATGGTGTCTTCAAGCCAAAACCTGCACTTAGAGTGACAGAGGAGTCACTCTAAGATATGGTGACCTAATTTTGTGGCAAATACCATCAACCAAAGCATGAGCAAGGCACCCCAAGTGCTCTTTTTCCTTGAGAACCCAATATAGATGCTCTGCATCACACAGGAGTTTGTGCTTAGTGGAATCTGTGGAGGATTATGGCAAGAGCCTTCCTGTAGCTGCTAGGAGCTGCCAGCTGCACCCAGTGTGTGGAGAGGAAAAACAGCATCTCCTCAGAGAGTGGGGGGAAACCTCAGCTTGTACAGCCAGCCTTAGCATGAGAAATTATTTCATTGCTCCCACTGGCATGCAGACTTACCCAGTTCCTGTCACTCACCACACATCCCTGCCATGGGGCCTGCAGGCTGTGAAAAGGGCAATGCTGTCCTGCTTAGCTGACTCATTTCATTTACAAAGAATACTTAGAGGAAATACTTAGAGAATACTTAGAGAACTGCAGTTGTGTTCTGCAGAAGTGGGTGTCACCTGTTGGTTTCTTTCCATGGTATACAAATGCTGGCATGTAAATTAAATAAATCAGTGTTCTATTATAGAATAGAAATATAACACGATTAAAGAAAAAATCAATTAATCAGTCTTTACGTTACCAGTATTTTTTGCTGCTGGAAATACTCTGCAGAGCTGGCTTCCAGATGGGCTTATTCAAACTCCTGCACAAGAAAAAATGAATGGTATACAGAGCATTAGATCTTCATCCTGACTGAAGCTGGACCAGTAGCTAGGAGACTTCAGTCACTTGCCTTTTTGACTGAGTTTCACTTTTTAAAATAACTGGATATTTAGCAAAAGCTTAGCAACACTGGAGAATCCCTATAACCAGTGTAGGGGAACACAGATCACAGTGCCTTCCCTTGGCAGCTGCTGCTCTTGCACAATTACACTCTGATTAGCATGGTCAGCATGCAGTTCATTCAGTGATGTGACAGAAGAATAATTTTCCTAAAGAACAGTAAGCAACAGAGTGACATTTTACTTCCAAAAACTTAAAGTCTGAATTGTCACATAGAAATCTACATAGAAGCCAGTAGGCTGAGAAGGTCCAGCCATTCCAGAGCATACATTGGCAGGATTCAATCAAGGCAATATTCAAAAATCCATTAAATAAATTTCTGGTGCTTAGTAGGGAGAGGCTTTTCCTAATAGTCAAATTTTCATGCAGGCAAGATCTTTCTCAGGTCCAGTCAAAAATACTGTCTCTCCCTCTGAACTTTATCTTGTTTACACTAAAAACATCACAGCTACAGCACCACATTGGATTCACAACAAACAACTGAATAACTGAAAAAGCAAAAACAATATAAAGAGGAAATCAACAGCAGTGAAATTTTGTTTGAAGCTGCTCAACAATAGCACTTACATGGTTTTTTGTACCTAGGTGGACTGGGAGCTAAAGCAGCTCGAGTTTCCAGTTTCTTATTGTGGTGTGCATTCTGTAAGGCAAGATTCAAACCCAGAAGTACTTACAAGCCTGGATGTAGAATAAATTTATTGCCATAGCCCCTACAAATAGCAGCCTGCTCCCCAACTACTGGCATGAGTGAATGAATGAATGAACAAATGTTGGCATGTTAAAAGCAGTAATTTTAAATGGAAGTCATATTGGTATATGAATATACAAGGCCTATTTATCTCTTAATAGTTCTTCCTAAATCAGAACACTCAGTGTATAATTGATGAAGTATGTTTTAACATTCTTAGGGTTCTTTATTAAAAAAGTCAAAAGACACAATCCTGCATGAACCAATGGGAAGACATCTCATCAGTTCATTTTAGAAAGACCTCTACAAGACATATGAAATGTCATGTTTTAAAATACAACTTGACATTAAAATGTCACAAACTGCCTCCACCTCTTGATTTAAGTAATTTTAATAACAGGTTTTAGTTTGTAGTTTGTACAGTACCTTATGTTAAGCACTATGCTGAAACTCTCTAACTTAGACCCATCTCTTTCCACTAAGCCCAGAATATACAAGGTCAAATATGAATTTAATGGAATGAAAGTCAGAATTTTATTGCTGGCATTTGCTGTTATTGAACAGCCATCACTGGCAACTGATCCATGAGCATCTCAGTTCTCAGCTTTTGTGAAGGCAAATAAACCTACTGTTGCTCCAATATTTTAATCAGCTCCTTCAGTGAGACTTTAGAACCTCATGGTATGAAATGAACAGGGAAACAAACAAACCAGAGGAACATAAAAAGAAACTGTGAAAAGGACCTACTTCAAGGAGAAACATTAAAATAACTTTTTATGTACAGGTAAGCTGACCTTTCTACTAAACTATAGGTTGTGTGAAGTCTGCAATGAGGCAACTGTAAGAACATTTTTCTACCTGAATATATTTAAGTATTTACTAATGACTCATATGAAAATATTTGATTTTTATAGAAGGCTAGAAGATAGTGTGCAACAAAATGGTTTTTTCTGAATGTAGCTTTGTGTAGGGCAGCCTTCCAAACTAAACAACAAAACTTGGACTTGAAATACAAATATAACAAAAAAAAAGATTCATCAGGGATCCAAATATATTGAAGCCAAAAACTTACCAAGCTTTCAGCTTGTCATGAAAAGCAGCAGTAAATGATAAATGCAGACCCAGTACACCTTATTTTCAAAACCTGACAAGCCCATAAAACCATACTTGCAGTAGTGCACTCTATTGCAAAAGCCATCAGTGCTTGTTTGTTCAAAATAGAAACTGTCAATACTGTAAGAGCCAACCAGGAGACATCAGTTCAGTGCAGATGGTGCCTCAGACTCATGCAAATGTCACAGAGTGTCTGTGCAGAGCTGGCAGGACACCGTGTGCACATTTTTGGTTGCACCTTTGGAGTTTTGATGTCCCAAACATCAAGCATTTATATTCAAGTAATTTCAAATTTTACACAGAAGCATTTGAAGAGCTGTAGCTCTGCTACAATTTGAACAACTACAAACAGGCAATAGATGAGATCAGACAATAGACGCTTGAGAACGGAAAAAGGCAACACATGACCTTGGATTTGCAAGGCAAAGCTTGGCAGAACTTGGGCTCCACTGCCAGTTACAGCTTCATTTATGAGAAATTGTCTCGGCGAAAGTGAAAGGCACGTGCGTGGTTTTTGTTCTTATCTACAGATCTCTGATTTGCCAATAAGTTATCTAGACTACTATAAAAATAATACTGATTACTAATAACCACAAGATATTGGTTACGCATTTTCATTTTTGTTGTTTTCGTACATTTCTAAGGCTGAGGGAGACTTGAACAGTTGATCCTACTGTTTGACACAGACCATTGGTTTATTTGCATTCTGGTACCTCTAGGTCTTCCTTTGCTGAGAATTCAGTGGTGTTTCAGTCCACTGCAGACCACAAGAGCTTCCAGCACTCACCAGTGGAGCTAAGGAGGCTGAAGCACACTCACCACTGCTTTCATGCTGCCATTTAATGGAATCAGTTTTTCATTCATTTCTGGCAAATGAAATACTTGAGTGAATGTCTGGGGATACCAAAAATAGTCTCCAGGCCCCTTTTTTACATCCATCCAGGTTTGTGAACAGCAGTTAAGCATATTGATGAAGCAATTAATACATTGGGGCAGACATTTTGCAAATGCAACTGGGCTGGCTCCAATCACTCTCCAGTTCCACTGCTCTTCCCTGCCTGGAAAAATTAGGCATTCAGGTATGTAGGTTAGATTCAGAATACATAATGTGGATAGTTCACACTTTGGCTAGCCCAGTTAAATAACAGTATATACTGCTCATAAAACCAGTGCTGCTCACTATCAATCACTGATTCTTCTGACTGAAAGGTGTATTCCCTGTTTTGATGGGTACACAGTGCCTTCTGAAAAATGCTACACACTTCAGGCCTCCTGTGGTATCAGCCTGAGTAATGGTCACTAGCAACTTCCAAAATCAAGGCTGGGAGGAACAGTCCTTATAAAGAAAATCTCTGAAGTTTGCAGTCACAGGAGTGTTCATTTAAATAGTGCCACATTTTACTCAAAACTGGCAGTGTTTGTCTGAAAGGTGAATGTCCCTTTTGTTTGTGGCAACTTTCCTTTCTGTTTCTTAGAAATGTCATTCTGCTACCCTGGGTTCTGGCTGGACACATGATGTCTGGGGAAAACAAAAATTCCAGCCAAAGAAAACAGAACTGAAAGTAGCTGGAGAACCTTTCTCATTCATCTTTTGATCTGTACAACAGATAGATGCATTTCCTTCTAAAGGCTGCCTTTCCCAGATGTAAAGCAGTAAAGCTCCACCAGTACTTCTGCAATTTCCGTCACACAGCTGTGGAGTGTTGTGAACTGATAACGTTTGAAAAGAGTAATTGTTAAGTCATAAAAGGAGCAGTGCCATGAAATTCTTACTGATAAACTGTGGTAAAAATTTCTGTCCTTGAATTCCAAGCATTTTTCATGTTTTGTAATGTCCTCAAATTATAGTTTATGGTCTGTAATCTTACACGAAACTTGGTTAAATTCCTGGTACATGAGTAGGAAAGAGTGTATTTGTTTATTATTTCATCAGAAAAGTAGCAGATATATGCCTTCGTAGCAATGCTTTCATCTTTCCTGGTACCTGTCTCTTGCAAGCTCGTACTGAAGAACAAGTTTCCCTCATGGTTTTCATTTACTGCTTTTCATTCACACGCTTATATTGGCTATAAATGTCTGGGTATATAACGCCTCAGCTCAATAGCTCTCAAGTTGTATCTTCATGTTGCAGCTCTGCCTAAATGGGCAGACTGTGCATTTCAAATGGTAAGAAATGAACAGGCTCTGCATGAAAAGGCCTCTGGAAAGAAACAAGTTGTCTCCTGGGTCAGTCCCTGTCCTACATCCCACTGAGTGGCAGGAGGGAACTTCTCCTTGTTTTTCCAGCACTTCTACTAAGTGCTACACCTTGGCGGGGCACAGTTTGGCCTCTGGAAGCAGGTTAGCTCTGATCATAAAAGTACAAGAGTCCTGTGAAGGTGGGATGAGACCCCTAGACTGCAGTCCTAGAAACTCTGCAGTGTACCTAGGCATGTTCAAATGCCTCAGCAGGATGGTGCTCCTCCTGTTGCAGAGCTGACTCTGGTTACCTACTGCTTGGGACAGAAGCACTTCCTGGTACCTTTTCGCACCCCCCGTCCTCTCTTCTTCCTTCAGTGTACACAGACCCTGCAATAAAACCTTCTCAGTCAGAAGGAAAGGGAACTCTTTATTGCATTGAAATGATAAAGCAACAGATGACTTGCACCTGGGAGGTACTGCAGCTGCATTTCATCAGCCAGGAAATGTTGCATACAGGAGAACTGAGACTACTTGTTTTTAACCCTCTGCCCTGTTGGGCATCAGTTTCCAAAGATGGGCTGGGTTTTCTAACTTCCCTAGAACTCAGGGCTACTTCTTTCTGGTCCAAACCTGTTGTTAATTCTAACATTTATTTGGCTACTGCAGCTAAGGCTGAATAGTCATTTAACCTCATATGTTGTACTTAGAATATATTCTAGGAAACTTTAATTAGTTCATGTTTTCATCTGAAATACAATTACATTTTTAAAAGAATATTTTTTAACATAGAACACCAATTCAGTATGGTTTTCCTTCCCTCAGTGTTGCTAGTTGGATGTTTATGGAACAATTGTCACTATTTTTTCCAACAGAATCTAATAATAGAGGCTTGAAGTATTTCTCATCCCTTCAGAGACTTCATTAGAGACATTTTCTTAAAGGAGTATCATTATTTTTTCAACCTCCTCTGTTTTATCCAGCAGTTTACTAGTAAGATCTTTTGTTGGAATGTGGGTGCTTCAGGCTTCAGTTTGGGGAATCAGGCTCAAACCCCTCCCTGCCATGGACTCAAGGACATGCTTCTCAAGCTTATTTTGAAATTAGATTAAAATACCTCACACCACAAACCCATAGAAGGAAACATTCTCCGGTCAAGCTGTGAACTTGCTTTAGTTCACAGAAAGGCTTTCAAGAGCCATTAACCTACAGAAAGAATGGGCCTTGCCTTTAGGCCTGCAGGTTGGGGCTTTTATTTAACAGAGGTGAGCCACTGACTTCTGTCTCAGCTTCAAATACCACTTCAGTAGCTTATCTAAGAACTGATTAATGTGCAGTAAGTTAACAGCTCTCAGAGGGGTCACCAGAATCCAGTGTTTCCCAGCCAAAGTGACTGCTCTAGATGTTAAGTTCCCAAATACTTAACAAATACTCCTCATTCCCTCTCAGTGACAGGAGACTGCTACTTACTTGTTAGAACAACTGCAAGAAAAGGGAGAAACTGAAGTTTGACTGCTCTCTGCCAAGCAGGGACACAAGTCTCACTTTTCCACATTCTGAGGAGGTCTAAGTATAAATCAGCTGCCCCAGCAATGCTCTCTTGGCTTGCTCCATTTTTAAAAGACTGCCGTTCTTCAGAGACCCAGTTTTGAACAGTCTCAAGGGGGGAGGAAAAGCTTCAGCTCTGTAGGCAACAGTTCCTTACTGGCTGTTTGCATGGCACACTGGCTGCTCTGGATCTCCTTTCAAAGAAACTCAGTGCTCTCAATGTACATCACAGAGGACCATAAACAGGTCCCGCACTTTGTCTCAGAAACCTCCAACTTTTCTTGGGCAATGCTCAATGTTGTGACACACTTCTTTTCTGGCTTTTAGCCTAATTAACTAGAACAAGTTCACCAGGCAGTGTGTTTCAGAGCAGGGCTGAAATCCATGTTCTCATTCAATGCTGAAGCTATTGGCTTGTCTTTCCTTGCTGTGCCTATTTCCTGATCTGTAAGTGTAAAGCTGGTCCTTGCAAAAGGGTTTGTCATACACAATGACAAGTGTGGTTTAACCAGCACATCACCTTGTCTTTCACCCAGTGACCTGCTCTTGTCACACTTGAGAGACAAGCAGAGAGCAGTCACAAAGACAAGCACATCTTTGCAGTTTGAATTGCCTTGGAAAAGCATGGGCGCTTCTTGCAGTCAAATGTTTCCTGTTTGCTGTATTATGTGAGTTCACTCTAACAGTGTGTAATGATTGCTGACAAAGGATCTAAATGATACATCCAGGGAATGAAGAGGGTGGACACTACTGAAAATAACTTGCATGATAAAAGAATCAATTGAGAAGATGAATTTTCAACACACTGACTCATTCAGATGGAATAATTTGAACAAATTTGCAGTGATCATCCAGACTCTTCTCTAAAGCATAACTTATGACAGATAATGATAGATAATAATAGAAAGGTAGTAAAGATCTTGTGAACTCTGAGCCTGTAATTACTTGCACAGTAATAAGCTGGAATGCTTTTACTAGATGTCTTCAGCATGCAGGGATGAAAACATGGTTTTTCCCTCCAGCAGAGGGGGCTTGGCAGTAAGTTTTCTAAACACAAAACCAAATGATTTCTTCAGAAATTGAGTAATACTAACGTTGAACTGACTTTTGTAGGAACTTGCATAGTATTATAGGTAAAAACAGAACTTCCTCCAAACAAGAGATTTAAATATAAACAGACACAATTCCAGTGAGTGTTTTTCTGGCTATCTTGGTTTGCCTTATTTCTCAGTGTGGCTTTTCTATTTCAGCAGAAAACCCTTGCAGTTATACCTGACTGGCAGTGTGCAAAGTTCCTGTTAAATCTGTCCCTGTAAAATACTTCAATACATGCACAAGAAAAAAACAGAGAAGGCACTAAATAAGGTACTAATAAGGTAAAGTCCTGGTGGAAAGTTTTCCAAGGCACAACAAAGGTGTGTATTTGAAGGCAGAGCATGTCCTCTGAGTAGTCCAGGAGTTTGCAGTACAGTTATTTGAGGCCATAAACAATTGACATAAATCTGGATGGTCAAAAGAGACACTGGCAACCTCACAATATGGATGAGACCAAAAGTGTGGATGTACTCCAAGGTGGTACAAAAGCCCATCTGAAGCTAACGCTTAGTGTTTAGTTGCACACAATGTTATGTAAAGATAAGAGTCAAAAAAGTGACACAGATTTCCCTTTAAATTAAAACAGGCTTGCTAGTCATCTGCTAAATTCCTCTTTTTCATGGTTAATTGGACTTGTCCCCCAAGTACTGTTCCTTGCTTGATTTCAGCTCTGATAGGGGAACAGTACAGGCAGGTGCATTTGAATACCTGGGATTATATTCTGTTTATTATTTCTGATGGACAGTCTTACTCCACATGCACTGTTTAGAGCTGTTCAAAACCTGATTCTTTTACTTCTAATGAGAACCAGCTGTCAGTTTTAATGATAGATTCTGGTAAATGTAATTTCACCTCTGTGGCTCCAGCTTCTGGTGAAGGAAATATTGAAAATAATGATGCACAGGAGTAACTCAAACTGAAATTCGTGCCAGATGTAGCAAAAGGTGCAAATGACTCACCATGACCAGTAAGGAAGGGTGCAGCACTTTCCCTCCCTGAGGTGGGGACAGGCTGTCCTGTCACAGGCACAGGCAGGAGTCACCTTGCAGGATGCTGGGAGGTGCAACACTCCCAGCACTGGGCTCTGCCCACTCACTGCCCTCACTGGTCATTCTGGTGAGCTCTTCTCAGAAGGCAGGATCTCAGCACCCACTCTGTTTGTGGGGCGCCACCCACGTAGCCCCACAATCTTCCCTAAGTACTGTACTTAAAATGAGAGTATGTGGGGGAGGAAGAGGAGGAGGAGAGTTCTGGTCGCCTGGTGAAATAAAATTATCATTTAGTGTGGATATCAGAATGATCAGGTCGTCTATTAACCCTCCTATTTGGAAGTGGATGTACGATGTACTGACACTATTTCTGGTATTTGTGGTAGAAGAAAAAGGGGGTTAGGGCACTTCATTGGGAGGAAGGGGAATGGGGCAGGTCACTGTGTGTCCTAGGTCCCCAAGCCAGAATCCCAGCTGATGGCACCAGCTCTGAAAGACGGTGAGCCCCAGCCCCTCCTGCCTTTGAGTGCCCTCATCCATGCCACATCTCCAGCACTGCCACCCATCGATGTCAGCTCCCCCTGTCTTTGGACCCGGTGACCTTTGTGTCCCTCACCCCACTTCTCCAGTGGCAGGTCCCCAGTGCCAGCACCCCTCAGTTCCCTCAGGCCTCTGCAATAATCTGAGTTCCTTCCTGGCCCCAGCTCCTCGGGTATCTCCTCCTCCTGCTTTTCAGAGGGGAGGGTTGCAAAGCACACCAAGTCCTCCATGATTCGCCTTCCTGAGGGCAGCACAGGAGGCCTTGGCTGAGGGAAAGCAACTGAGATTTGCTTTCCCAGCTTTGGTAAGGCCATGCCCTGCAGAGCACTGCTGTGGGGGGCACTGGAGGGGACTGGGAAGAGAAAAGAGGAGAAAAGTGGGCAGTTACAGGAATTTGAAAGGAAAAGAAGAATGTACTTTGATGCTAATGACTTGAGTCAGAATACAAGGAGGCTGAACTTCCCAGAAAGGAAGTTCACTAACAAGGAACCACAGATAACCTTCAGATGCCAAACTGAAAACTCTGGAGAAAGTAGACAGTTCTCAGAAGGAAAAAAGATAAAGCCCTGTACAAACTATTCTTAATATAACAGAGAGAAAGAAAGCAAAAGGCAGACTGTCTTGAAACTAAAAGACATATTAAAAAGAAATTAAAGGGTCACTGAGATAACATTGGTCTGGAAAGCAGAAAAAAACAGAGCAGAGTAAATTTTAAACCCGGGCCATAGGTATTTGTTCACACAGAACAAGGTCAGATGGGACAACGTTTCAGCACTGTTATAGAAGAAACCAATAAGGAGTAGCTGGGACTAGCACAGAGGGAGTACAATAAATAAAATAAGGAAAAGGACTGTGGGGGGAAGAGACAAGGTAGAAACAGAAGGGTAAAGAAAGAAGCAGCATAATAAATATTGTATGGATGAAGAGGGAAAAAGAACAGCTTGATCTAGGTCAGTTCATGTAAACCTGCAGATCTCCCAAACCTGTTTTATTAATTCCCAATGCCAAGTTTAAAGCTGTGTGTGTACAGAACTTTTCAGATGGAAAGGCAACTGTCTGTACAAATTCAAAATTGACAATGGAAAGCATTGTTTCAATGGCAAAGAATGTTCCAAAACCATGAGCCCAGAGGAGTAAAATGACATGTGACTGCTTCAGACATAAAATATTCTAGTGCAAGTGAGAATTGATGCTGCTGATCTAAAAACTACTAGACATTGCTACTGCTTTACTTTAATATGGGATTCTTCCAGCTCAGTTCATCTTTCCATATGTGTTAATTCTTTGAAGGAACAGTAGGCACATTAGAAAATGTATTATAAAAACATACATAATTGCCTCCTATTTAGCATATTTACACACAAACTCTTAGAAAAAAAAAGAAGAAAGGTAATTTCTGAGTATTCTTGCAAATGAAATGAAAGCAAGAAAAATTTGATTTTTAGGCCATCAAGAGATGCATGTAAGAGCCCAGTAAAAGTATGTGAATTTAAGTCCTAAGAACTTTCATGTGAAAGATCCAAGCAGACACATCATTTTGCAGGTGTAGGTGGGGGTCACTGCTAACCAGACAAGAAGTCTTAACAGTCCTGTTGGGTCTACTGTGAGATCATTACCTTAAGACAATAAAAAGTAATGGGTCATATTTGTCAATTTGATTCCTCCATGGATGAATGGAGCCCCTCTTGGTATGGTGCAAAAAGAGAAGTAAAACCACCCAACCAGAAAAGGGTGTCTGTGCTGAGTTCCCAGTGACTGCAACGGCTGAGTCACAGTGGGTTCTTGGACATGCAGGGGAGTTTTAGCAGGAAACCGCCTACCACTTTATTTACAGCCCTCCTTCAGCTCTGCCATTCCACTCAGCTCAGGAGATGATTTTATCATTCCACATGTTGTGGATGCAGTTGCAAAGAGACACTTTCCAAAAGGCCTCATATGTTTAACGTTGGTTTTTCATGAGGTTTCAATACATTCACTTCAGATGGAAGAAATATTGCCCCTTCTGCCTCCTCTCCATTGACTCAGATTTGTTTGAGTCATCCCTGACCTGCACAGATGCTCTGCATTGCTCAGCTCTGTTTAGAAACCAGCACGCTGGCAGTGTGTGAGCACAGGCAGATGCAGTAGCACAAAAGCACTTATCTTCAAAATTTGAACACTTCTGGTGTCTTGTGATTAGTTTTAAGTAAAGCAGGAGTTCCAAGATCAAGAAAAGCGGGGGGAACATCAGTTCTGCCAGCCTATCCTGCCTTGACTCCATGATTTCCACATTCAGCACCTGGGAGAGTCCTGCACTCCCACGTGCAGCACATTATCTTTTTGGCTATTAACATAATTAAAACAACAAGTTTGTATTAAAAAAAACTGTTCTGAAATGCTAGCAAAGTTTCTTCTTAGTAAAACACAGAATTATCTATAGGAAACCATATAAAAAAATCTAATTACAAACTCCAGCCCTTAAAATTGAGACACCTTGTGTTATCTGCCAATTCTGTCCTAGTTTTGTGAGAGTTGAGGTCACACATTTCCCCAGCACCACTGTGTCAGTCAGTGCACACACGTGTGAGTGGGCAGATTTCAGGTTGCATATGCAAATATAAATCTGATATTGCCCAGTTTTTCAGTTCTTGGCTTTGTAACCATGTACCATCAGCATGATGTGTGTAGCAGGCTACAGGATGGCAGGAAGGCTGTGGTATGTGCTCTACTGAAGTGCAAACTCCTAATTAGGAGAACAGAAGAGGAAATGGGGTAACAATTCTCTGGAAGAGTGATGGGCTCGCTGCACAGCCTCATGACTGCACTGAAATCCCATTTTCAGAGGGGAATGGTTACTAAATCCCCAGTGATGAGGAATTGTCTCCAGTCATGGAGTGCTCCTCAGTGTGGTAAACCCAGAGCAGAAAAATGCACAGACCCTCCCAAATCTGCTTCTGCCTGCACAGGCATCTGTCATATTTCCCCAGCCCTGAGAAGGGAGCTGGGAGGAGATAAGGGAAGAAACAAAAACAAGAAGATACCCATTTCTGTCTGCATATAGCAGTATGCAGAATAGTTTATGGAAATTAGAATCAGGACTTCTGGGAAGTGGGCAGTGACACTGTCAGTGTCTCAAGGTATGAGGCTGTTTCTAAATAACCAGTACAAACATGCAGTTCATTCTGCAAGAATTGCTTTGGCAACCTACATTGGCAGCTTCAGACACTCAGGATCACTTTCTCTTTTTTATGCTGCAAAAAACTCTGCTTGTGGGTCATTTTTTGAAGCCAGATTCAGCTTTAGCCCTGCCTTTGAAGGTCACATTTGAGAGATCATAGGCAGAGCAGAGGAAGGATGCTGCATGAATCATGAGAGATGATCTGTTTGCCAAAACCCTGCAGGCTGTATCTCTCTTGGCATTTTGTGCAGCAGGTCTGTCACATGAAGAGGATTCATACATGCCCTGTAACAACTCAGTGAGTGCAACTCCCTAACAGCCAATGGGTTTTACCTCTCCAGGCTCCAGTCCAGGGGTTCCCTATCCCCCCCAGATCACAGCCCTCCTACTCTTCCCCCACCATCACAACCACAGAGGGCTCGAAATGAACAGGAAATAGCCACACTTAGATCTGCCTGCCACCTGCAAGTGGAAACTGGGAATTCACTGGAATTCATGGAACTGGAGGCAGGTCACACACACATTATGCCTATGATGCCACAATTTATCTACACAATTGATATTTTACAGTTTCATTTATGTAGTTCAGTTTCCCTGACATTAACCTTTGAAAAAAAAAAAAGGGAAAAAAAAAAGAAGAAGAAAAACCCACAGCCTTCTGGGGGATCAGAAACCAATTTCAGGAAACATTACCAACTTTGATGGTAAATGCAGCCACTGAGAGTAAATGCATTCTTGTGTATGTATGTATGCATGTATGTATGTGTGTACTGGACCAAGTTTTTAATTGAATTTTGTAGAAACAGAGAAGTAAAAATGTGGAATGCTATGACTTACTGCTGGAATAACACAATGCACCATTATCAGTGGTGAGCTATTTTTAGTATGGCTCATAAGCAGGCAACAAGTGAGGGCTTTTTTGATCCAGGCAAGCTGCTTTTTCCAGCCCTGACACATGGAACCTGCCAGGGATCTCTTGGCAGCCCTGCCTGGGGCTCCCCTGGTCTCTGGCCCAGTAGTCAATCAATGACAGTCCTGGGGAAAATGGGACAATAAGAAAGGAAGGATAAAATATGCAAGGAATAAAAAGCCAGAATTAAACTGGAGGAGTTAGGCAGTGTCCTTTAAGTTAATTCAAAATTTGTAATGCAAGTGTATCTAGAAGAGAGCTTTAAATGTCTTTGTCCTTAATCTCTTCAAAAATAAGCTATTTTTAGCAGTAGATCTAAGGTCAGGACTGCTCTGTTGTGGGTGCAATCCTGCTTTTCCATATTTCTAAAAGCATCTTCTTGGATATCTCTGCCCAACTGCCACTGGCAGCATTTTGGATGCAGAAGTCAAGCCTGCACATGAAGTCACATTTGCATTCTCCTATAGCCACAGCACATCCATCACATTCCTAATAAAACAGCAGCACCAACTACAGAACAAAATGTTTACTTTGCACAACAAAGAAAAAAATTTCTGAGACACTTCCTAAGAACACAGCCCCTGTCCTATTGTTGCTGTGTTTATACACCACTGGAACAGGAAATCTTCTGAAGGGCTCTGATGAAACTCCTGCCAAATCTTCAGCAAAAAAGTCTAAACTCGAGGAAATTTCCTCCTGACCAGAGCACAGACTCTGAGCATGGACTTGGGAAGATACTGGGGCATTTTTAATGTAGCCAGAAATTCTGGGTGTCTGGCTGGCCTCTGAAGCTCAGCAAACCTCTCAGGATATGCAGGACCTTGTCTGTAGCTGCTCCACATTTGCCAAGGGTAAGGAGAGCAGTGCATGAGGATTACAAAGGATCTAACTGTAAAAAGTAGTAATTTAACCTGTTGGTAATTTAACCTTTCTTACAGACCCAGGAAGAGAGTATGTAAACCTATTTATATGGGAAGCCATGAGAGAGAGCACAGTATTTAAATTTACACTAAATTTACATTCATACATTTATTGGTATTTCTTGCTGGTACTGTAGTAGGTGCTTAATTGTATCTATTTGCCTATGAAAGCTCTTGAGGGAAAAGACTCCAACACTTGGCATAGGAAGAATTATACCTGCTTTTTCTTTACAACTTATCACACAGCTAATCTGAATTTTTAAACTGGTGATTAGAGAAATCTAATTATGGAACTTCAGCTTAGATATGGACTAAATCAGCAACTACCTGAAGGCTGTATGAATTTATGTTGCATGAGGCTGCAGTGTCAGCAATTTACAGATCATTTTGTTGAGAAGTAAATCCTGAAGGTCATGGACACAGTTTTGGTACAGCTGCAAAAATTGAGAGGTAACTCAGTCCATACTCCAGTGAAGGAGAAGTACAAATTTAAACTGTTTTCCTGTAAGAATAGCTCCAGTTACCTTTCCAAAAGGCTTTTCTGTCAGTAAAGGTGTATTAGAAACTGGTGGTTTCAGGCATCACAGGTCACTACCCACATGTCCAGTAAGTTTTAGGAGGTGATCTTGGCAAGCTCAATTCAATTAATGTGATTAAGGGTAAGGCTTCCTCCAGACTTGTTATCAGAAATTTTGCCAGTATTTTCTTGTGACGTATTGTGAACTGAAATAGATCTGCAATTGAAATCCCGCACAGCACTCATTTCCAGTTTAACACAAGTGACAACAGGACTACTTGCACTCTCAGAGGACAGAGTGGCCCTGGAGAAGTGAGTCACCACAGACAGAAACCCTCCCTACAAGAGCAACTCCATGAGGTCTCTCCAGAACTCCTGTAGGAAATCCTCCAGGCTGGGCACTCTTCCCACCTTCATATTCTTAATTATCTAATTTACTGATAGAGGACATCAAGGCCTGCATGCTAAGCTACACTAATTTTACATAACATAATATTTCTTCTTAATTAATCCAAAAGTATTGTGTGATGAGGTCTGTATATAACTTATAAAGATATTTCTAAAATTAGAAAATGCTTCATTAATATCCTTGGATGATATTTCTTTAACATCAGATGCCAAAAATTCTACATTTAAAGGGCTTTTTTATCTTTCATCAGAAACTGTCAGCTTATGCTCCTGATTCCTAGAAATTTTCCTGGAGCTGGAACATTGTGAAACTAATCCATTTTGCACTCAGCTTGTTGAGTTCACATGTAAAATTGGCTGAGGTTTGCAATAAATCTGGAGAGGGAAAATGTCTGAAGAAAAAAAATCCAATTATTTTTCCACAAGAGCAATTATGGTAGGGTTTTTTCCTTTTCTTTTCTTGGCAAATGAGGAATTAATATTGGTACTCTGAAGAAAACTACTGACCCACCTATCAGGACTTATCCTTTCTCCAGGGACAGAGGAGGAACAGAAATGTGGATAATTCCTCAATACTTTGAAGAGCATAAGCCAATAATAAAATCTATATTGGACCAGTCTGTACAGTAGAATAAAAGGTGCACATTCAGTAGTTTCTGTTTGTTTGGTATTGGACTTATTAGATACTGAAGAACCAAATGTATTCCATCATCAGAAGAGTTTGGTGGTTTATGATTTGGGAATTGACTGCAACTGTGAAAAAAGATCTGTCAATGAAGGTAGATTACAATCACAGTAGGAATACAGAGGTCAGCATATCATGCCCATGGAAGATCTATTCTCTAAGTATCAACAGTGATTTATTCAGATTTAGTCATCCAGGCTTGATGGCTTCAAGTTTTCCAAATCCAACCAAATCATCTGAAAGGGCCTCAGTGAGTTGCCTACCTGGATCTGGCTGAGATGCTGCAAAACACTGCTTTGCCATCACCTTCTCATTTCTCAATTTCCAGTGTGCTAATTCTACCTCCTGTAACAGCACCACAACAGTCTTTATTCACTTGAAGAACAAGACCACTTTTTTCCTTTTAATTTGGACTGTAGAATCTCTCTACATTCAAAGAAATGGAACTGAGATTTGGATCCATTTGACTATACTAAGAATTAATTTTCTTCAATTTCTGTGGACTAAGAATCAAAGATGAGGGAACACTTGAATCATTTCCTTTACCTCAGCCCAACCATAAAAATCTCCCCATGCGTTGATTATGCCCAAAAATAAAATGTGCTCCTCTAGCCAGCACTGAAAGCTCTGTAGTCCAGCAGATGTATCTGCAAGCCAAACTAGCTTCATATTTTTCTGCTTTAATGTCTCCAGCCCAGTATTTATTGCTGCAGTTCCCCTGAACAGCACCCTGCTACCTCTTCAATTAGCACCAACATTATATTTAGGGATCCAAAGTTCCTTCAACAGTTGTGGACTATGCACATACAGACACACTCACACACAATCCAGCAAGACAAATTTGTCATTTGGATGAAAAAAACATCACAATATGCCCTTTCACAATATTTTTACCAACAATTTGAGACTTTTCCCTTTTTTTCCCCCCACTCAACTAATTACGAAGAAAGAACTACTGAAATGCAGAAAGACCAAACCACATTTTCATGTGGTTAAGTGCTCAGCATTTGAATTCATGAGACTAATGTGAATCTTGATTTGACTTAGTTAATATCAACAAGGAACTTCCACTGAACATCAGACAGGATCCATTTAGTCTGGGCTCAAGGAAACCAGCATTAACTACCCAGAGAAAGTAATTAACATAATTCAAAATAAACAATTCCAGAATAGCCAGCTGAGAAAGAAGCTTTTCTCATAGCCTCAGTCAGTCTATTTATTGATTATTTGAAAAATAGCAGTTAAATCTCTTACAGTGAAATACTTCAGACAACATGGACTATTCAAAGGAACTTAAGGGACAGAGAGGCTCAGCTGTTACTCAGCCTTAGTCCACTATTAAACTTAATTTGCTTAACTTCCAAACCTCACAATTCTCCATTCTAGCCAGCACACATGTGCATATCCTTTTCAGAAGACAAAACCACTAATTCCTCTCATCCATCCCATATGGATGGGATCTGACTTGGACATTCTTTGCAGAACAGCACAAATTCCAGTTCAGACAGAATTAATTATTGCTGTACCAACTGGCTTGCCCTTGTCTAGGTAGATGCTTATCAAGGCTTGATAACAAATTGGTGACATCCTCAAAATGTATTTTGTTCTTGGTATAATGACAAATTTGCTGTCACTGACAGCCTGGCCCGACACACATTGTTCTTCAGTGATACCCAGCATGATAACTAATACCAGTGTAAAGTGAGTCACAGCTGTAGCTGTTTTACCTGGAAGGGTTGACTGAAAGGATAAGAAGATGGGCTGTGTTCATCAGGCCCACTTTATTACCTCTTAGAAAATGATTGATTGGGTAGTATGGGAATGGAGCTGTGTGAGGCAATGTCACAATGGCTGCATCTCCTGGACACATCCTGTTTAAATGCATCAAACTCTAACCCAAACACTTCATCAAAGTGGGTGACAGGTTCACACCTGGCTCAGTGCTGCTGGTTTCACTGCATCTGAAAGCAGACTCAGAGACAGTGTGGTGTCTAATTTACTTGCAAAATCAAAGAATTCCGATTTCAAGGGTTTCGTTTAAATGAAAATTCAGATTCTGGAGAAGAAAACAAAACCCACTAAAACAGGAAGGATGGTATTGTGGTTAAGTTTCTAGTATAGGGCTGTGAAGACCTGAATTATGTTCCATTCCTAGCCCTTCTGCAGACTATCTCACTCTCTGACTTCAAGCAAATCACTGAATCTCTTGGTGCTTCAGTTCCCCTTTTCTAAAGATGATGTTGGTGATTTGATCAGTTTAGATACTGAGCACATTCATGTAAGAGCTATCATGTACAGTATCAGCACAGAAGAGGCTCTAACCTCAAAAGACTAATAGTCAAATATGACTCTATTTACTGAACCACTTTTGCAAAACAGCAATTCTGTATTAATTCCCACACTGATCACCCACTTCCTGTACCAAACTCTAAACAACATGCTGTCCCACAGACACAGTAGCCTGTCCATTAATCCAGATTCACAACAGAATCAATGTCTGCTTCTATTCTCAAAAGCTAGGAAAAAGCTAAAATATGGAGTGCCTGCTGATTTCCTAAGCCTTTCAGGTTTTCTGAGGTTTTTTTTTTTTTTCCTGGAGGACTATCCCTGCAGTGGGGATGAATTCAGCAGGGTGTGGAATGTCCCATAATGGAATTAATACTGGGGAATACCCCACATAGTATCACAACCTCATCCCTCCTGGTGGTTTCAGAGGGTGAAGAAAGGCTTGGAGCACAACTAGAGGAAGATCTGCCTGCATTATTCTCCTGTTAGCTGGGCTAAGAGTGTGGGGTTTGGAAAACTAACCAACAGGCAAATGTCTCACGTATCCCCAACAGAAACAGTATTCTCCAGGTGGGAGTATAAAACCATCTTCAGAGCCATGTTTTTTCTCTTGCTGCCTCCTGGTAGACCTTACCTGGCATCCCTAGTGCTTTCAAAACAGATTCCCTGTCACCTTTGTCCTGTTTCTAGCCAGTAAGCCATGCTCCTGCTGCACAAATGCCCAGCAATTCCTGTGAATTTTCTGATATTTTTCAAACAATGTTTACAAAATAGGGCTAAGGACTTTCATTTTTAACTAAAGCTGAGTTTGTTCTTTATCCTAACTTTTGGAGTTTTACTGATATGAACCTTCAGAGCAAAAGCATTTACTTTCCTTCTCTAGAAACAAGGGAGAAAGGAAGATGGAGTAATGTCTCCCAATAATTTTCTCTCCAGATTTTGCTTTTCTTTCCTGAGACCATCAGCAGGGAAGGAAACACAGTTTGTTTCTCCACATGGAGAAAAATAGGCATTTCACATGGAAGGCTTTACTTACCAAGTAGACTCTAATTCACCTTGAAAAAAGCAGCAAGTGCTCCTTAAGCTGCCAGAGCACGGGTCAGAATCACCTGGACTGGCAGCAGTGTTTTCACCTTCAGTCCTTCCCCGTGTGCTCTGTGCAGCAGCTGTGCTCTGTTCCCCTTTCTGCAGTGCCCTCTGCTGGGTGCAGTGACCTGTGGGATCCTGCTGGCCGGAGCTGCTCCCGAGGCGCACACTGCTGAGGCGAGGGAGAGGATGCAGGAAAGGAAACGGGAGGATGGGAATGGAGAGTTGCAAAACCAAAGCATGAGTGGGTAACACTGAAGATTTCCCAAGAAAGCTCAACTTGTGGGACTCTCACATCTAAACCCTCAACTCCTGTCACAGAAACTTCACTCACTGTGCAAATCTCCTTCACACACTACAGCTGAAGCCCATTTCTCCTGGGCAAGCCTTTCTAAGGCACTTCGTGGAGCTCCCTGGACCATTCTCACTGTGGTTGACGTGGGGATGGTGTCAAACTCCATAAGCAGCAGCCTGACACTCTTGGCTTCTGCTGTCCAAGCTGGCAGGTTCACTCCACTCTCCTCTGTGACTGGGAGTTCACCTACCCATTCGAGCCTTGCCAAGCTCTGAAGCTTTGCAACTGAATATTATTACCACATTCCTGCTCAGTGAACACTACTTATTGGATGGACACTTTGTCAGCTGCACTACTCAGTCCATGGCAGACAGACTGCATGTGCACCTGCAGGATCTTTCTTTCCCCTGTGATCTTACAAAATTAAAAATTACATGAGAGTGAAACAGCTTTCCTGGCACATCGACAGCATCCTTCAGCCAACTCTGTCTCATGTGAGAAACGCGCTCCCCACTGTGCTGCATTACAGCTGTGAAGTGCTCTGCCCCAAAAGCCACAGGCGGCAGGACAAGGCTGCAGCAGCAAGGAGGGAGCTCGCTGGGCGCCCCGGGGGCTGGGGGAGGAGTTAAGAGGCTCCGAGCTGAACTTTTGGTTCTGATTTGCCTTATCTTGACAGAGTTAAGCACTTCAAAACCCTTTTCTTTGAAGAGTGGGGGGGAGGAAGGGGACTTTGTCTTGCCTAAGTAGACTTTAAGCTGGTAAGGGCAAGGCCTGGCTGTGCTACCTCTGTGTGAACACCAGCAGTGCCACATCCAAAACAGCCATGGAATCTACTCCTGCATGGAGCACGCTGTGCCAAAGAGTGGCAATATTGCATGTTCAAATTCTAAGGGAAGTTTCAGTTCCACCAGTCCTTCATGCCTTTGCTTTACACAGTAAAGCAAATGAGCTTCCCCCAGCAGCTTATGCCAAACCTTGACTAAAGCTCTGTTGCTCAAAACTTGAGAGAGGAGTCTGAGCATAAAGTGAATCTCTGTGCAAGGTCTTAAAATTAATGGCATACTGCTTCTCCAAATTCATGACAACTATTCTCCTGCATGACAACATAAGCAGTAAATTTTGGTGGCTAAAACATCGTCAGAAATGTCAAGATTCACCCATTGTACACTGGCTGCACATCACTGTAAGGTGCTGTATTGCCATCAGGTTAAGTCCGTCTGTGATCACACTGGATTTTGAAAAGAATATTTAGTCTCATGGTAAGAAATACATTCCCCTCAACTTCATCCCAAAGGACAACTAACAAGGCATTGCCAGCCCCTCTCCCCTTAATCACTTGACAGAGACAATTCCTTTGCATTGTCACAAAACATCATGTTAACTACAGGGAAACTTCTTGGCCTTTAAAAGGTGGTGGTTATTTAAGAAACATCCTGTTTGGAAGAAAACACACTTTACTGGGCCTGCCTAAGGGAGCACATAAGACACTGGTGTGGTATTTGAGGTTTCAAATCTCCTTCTGGGTGAGCAGGAGAGCATTCTAAGCCTCCCGCACTGGCTGTGGGCAAGGTTATAAATACAGCTGGGATTTGAACAGCTACTTTTAATTCTGATTACTCTGGAGAAAACCCCAGGGAAATTCTGCTTTAAGAACTCAAACCCCAGTGTAGCATAGTCTTCTCAGTGTAAGAATCATAAGCTTCTCTGAATGTTTTTTGCACTTCGAGATTATTGGTCTAATATTTTGTCCTTTCTTTAACATTTAAGTTATATATTAAGTCCTCTTACCTCCTCTATCCATGCTGACCTGTTAGCCCTGAGGAGAGCAGCTATTTTCACGTTAAACCTCCTCACAGTGGTTGCTTGCTTGCTTTTCTTCCCATTTCCCCCCTCCCCTCCCGTTTTGAGGCAGCTGCCATCAGAGCCTCATCCATCACCTACCTCGAGTGTCCCCTGGCCTCCCTGAGGCCTCAGAGCGCTTCCGTGCTCGGATTTCCCCCGCAGCACCTCTCGACCCTGCCCGCGGCCACCGCCTGCTCCAACGGGGCTGTCCGACAAAAAAAAAACAAAACAAAACAAAACAAAACAAAAAAAAACCACCAAAGTTTAAACCCAGACGTACTCGGATAGAAGAAGAAAGGTTGAAGAGCATCCCCAGTGGCGGTGCAGGGAGCCCATGGGGCTTTCTCCAGAGGCGGCGCTCAGGGCCACACACTGGAAAGCGAAAGTGAAGGCCGCATGGTTTCCGAGAAGGCGGGGAGGAGCCGAACCGAGCTCCGCGTTAAATAAAAAGCCGGGCCCGATGCGCCGCCACAGTGCGCTGGAAAGGCCGGGAGCCCTGGAGGTGCTGCTCGCCCGCCCGCCCCGCGGCAGCCCCGGCTCGCCGCGGCGCCAGGCAGGGCCCCCGCCGGAGGATGCTCGGCCGGCCCCCGGGGCCAGGACCTGGACTAGCAGCAGGACTGGAACTGGCAGCGTGTGCTGCGCTCCGCGGACGCCCCCCACCCGCGGCACCCCGAGGTAAGGGAGAGTGTCTGCCCCGGGGGGACCGCGCCAACAGCGACGTGCACCGAGAGGGCTCGGGCGCCTCAGCCCGATGAGCTCAGATTTTCGGAGGAGTCCTGCCAGATGTGCCAAGAGCGTGGTGGCTTCGGGAGTCTTTGCCCTTTAATTTTCTTTTTATTTTTTAATACATTTTTCACTCCCTTTTTGGCTCAGTGTCCGTGCTCTCACAGACCTGTTGTGCCTGGTGTAAAACAGTGGGACAAGCACTAAAGGGAACACGCAGCGGGGGTTGCAGGGCCCCGCGCTGGCGGTGGGAGCCGGGGCAGCCCCGGGCCCGCAGTGCCCGCTCGGCCGCGCCGCCGCCGGGACCCGCCGGGCAGGGCCGGGCCCCGGACCCCGCGGAAGTCTCCGCTCCGCCGCAGTCGTGGCACCCTTGTCCCAGATCCCTGCCCTGGCTTTCGGGCTCCGAAGACTGGCGTGTCCCCTGTTTGCTCTCTGCGCTTTGGAAAGGCACTGCGAACTCTCGCTTGGCTCCCTACGGCTTCTGCTAGGGAGGCCTTTGATTTTTAGATCGCGGGCTTAGTGCTTATTTCTCCCCAGGGTGTCCTGAAACTGAATTTTGAACTTTAAATACTGAGCGATAATCCTGGCTTAGTAATTGGAAAAACTGGCATCAGTTTCCGTCTGCTGTGCAAAGCAAGCCCAATGCTACTTTCAGCCTGTTACTTACCAGCTTAAGGATTTTATAACCCTCGTAGGTGCTTGAGGAATTAATATGACTTAAATGAAACTAAACATCAAGTTGTTAAATTAGCACAGACAGGAATCCAGCGGCACACTTTCTTAGAAATTCTCATTAGCATGTTACCCTGAACTGTGAGACGGCTGAGGGATTCATTTCTGAGAATCCTTCAAGGTTTCTCAACAAGCTGCTGCTGCAGATCTATATCTGACTATAGGGATAAATCCTAAAATCTATGCTTGCCAGTAAGGTCAAGGCAACCAGCGGAGATGTATTGAACCACACTGTCAGAGGCAGACATTTCAGGCCAAACTCATTCCTGGTGCAGCACTGCTAATTCCTTTGAAGTAATACGAGGGATGAATTTAGTCCCTCATGTTGAAAGATATATCAATAGGAAGCAATTTAGATTGGGCCACTTAGAGTGCATGTGATACAAAAAAGAGAGAGAGACTGCGGAGTAATGCTTTAAGGGTTCACAGAGGTTGATTTGTATAAGCTAGTAGGTTGTAGCATTGCCGTCCCAAGGGAAACTTGGGAGAATGGAAATGGCCTTTTATGGCTGAGCCTCAGGTTAACAGGAGAGAGGAAAGAAGTTTTAGGATTACTGTGTAAATTGACCATGTTACAGGCTGCCCCTCCAAGTTACACTTCAGTCGTACTATGGAACCTCACCTCACTCTCTTCCCCAATTATCTGGGAACACAGCCTTCATCCTCTTTCTCTTTTTCACACAATGCATGCACCAAATAACAACATTGTGTGCTGAGTTCTGACATTATAGTTGGGAAGGCAGAAAAAAAGGTAATTCAGTTCTAAAACCTTGTTGATTTGTTCTTTAAAAACTTGAGAATGGGAGAAGGTGTCCATGAGATGACTTCTCATTGACAAGTCATTTGAGTTGCTAGGCCCTAAAAGGGCTCATAGCAGGGAAACTTATCTTCTGTAGCTGTTAATGATCCTTGCTAAATATTTTTGTAGCTTTGGAGTTTGTCATAGTGATAGGCTGCTAATCCTGTCCAAAAGAGAGCAGTTGTTTGCCTGGTGTAAACTGGAAAATGAATATTTAATTATTTTATAATGGGGGGAGGTGTATCAATGGAAGAGTCGCTCATTCAGCGATTGCCGCCGCCTGTCCCTGGGGATCGATCTCACGTGGTGTCTCTCCTTGGCATTTCAGAGTAGCTGCTGGAAGGACTCCCTGCCGTAGCCGCTGACGCTATGGAAGACCGCATCCGCTGCTCTCGGCTGTAGGATGGTAGCGCACAGCAAGGTGTCAGCAGATAATGGTCTTGGAGCAGACCCACGACGGCTTCTTGACCCTCCGGCACGGGATCGCTCACAGGCACGAGGCTTCCAGGGCCCCGGCCGGCCCGGCACTCTGCAGGCACAGGGCAACACGCACTTCCGAACCTTTCGCTCCCAGGCGGATTTCAGTAGCATCACTCGAGCCAGCAGCCTGCTGGATGCCTGTGGCTTCTACTGGGGGCCTCTGACTGTCAGTGCTGCCCACGAGAAGCTGAAGTCTGAGCCCGAGGGCACCTTCCTCATCAGGGACAGCACACAAAAGAATTGCTTCTTTGCCATCAGTGTTAAGACTGCAACTGGGCCCACCAGTATCCGGATTAACTTCCAGACTGGGCGTTTCAGCCTGGATGGCAGCAAAGAGACTTTTGACTGTCTTTTTAAGCTGCTGGAACATTACCTAAGCTCCCCGAGGAAGGTACTGGTTACCCCCCTTCGCAAGGTCCGGGTGCAGCCACTGCAGGAGCTCTGCCGGAAAAGCATCGTGAAGACTTTTGGAAGAGAGAACTTAAATCAGATCCCACTGAATCCCGTTTTAAAGGACTATCTGAAATCCTTTCCATTTCAGATATAAGCGCAGCATTAACTGTATAGGGACACATTAGACATGTGTAACAAAATCCATCTTCCTGGGTTTTTAATTATGTTTGACAGTGAGCAAACTTATTTTTGTAGCAGTTTACTGTATTTTGTGATGGAACCTCAACACTTGACTTCTTATGTTTACAAAAACTGTTTGCACAAACCTGGGGTTTTAAAACCCTGGCATGATTTTTCTGCCAAGCAGAATATTTTACTATTTTATAATATTTTTAATGATATTAACATAATAAACTTTATTGTCACAGTTTTTAAAAAAAAATAGCATCTCTGATTTTAGTTTTAAAGGCTCTGGCACCTATCCTGCTGGCAGATTAACTGCTTAACTGAGTGTGTAAGTGCAGAGAGGTCTCCACATGGTCCTGCTTCTTTGCCCTAGCAAATTAGTCTGTCTGGTCCAGCAGGCAGAGGATTCCTGCCTGCAAAAGCCTACAACAAAAAAGGGCAAGCAAGTAGAAAATATACTCAGGGTGAATCTGCCCAGGAATCTACCTCTCTCCTAAATCCATGAGAGCAGGGACAATGTCTTAAGCCTGCAGTGGTGCATAGTTTTTGACAGAGTAAATCAAACCCTTGGCTGAGCAAGCCGCACCAACACTGGTTTGCCTTATTTCTGTGGAAAGGTGCAAAACCCTGAGCTAGAAGACGTTGCTGTCTGACGTAACCAAACCCCATGAAAAAAAACCCAGTTTTATTTTTCCTCGGTGGGGAAAAATAAAACTGTCCAGAAATGCTCTTCACACACTTTAAAAGTCTGTGAATCCTGTATCATTGTGGTGCATTGGGGAAATGATGGCTTAGTTCCCTTTGTAAATTTGCATACACAAATGGCAAAGGTGCAGACATCCTTACACATAAAAAAGATGTTTCTCATCTTAAATTCCTCCTGATCTACAGAGCAGAGATTTGACATGTTAAAAGAATCTGTGACTTAGCTCCATGACAGGATCCAGAGAACATAAGCCTCTACATTTGCAGCTGTATTTTCTAGTGGCTAAATTGCATTCAGAGAAAGTTAAACTACATTAACTGTTCTGTTTCCATCTGCTCATCAAACACAAAAACAGTGCCCCCAGAAACTGCAGCTGTGAATGACTTGAAATGCCTGATTTGGCAAAGTGTCACCTGCATTATGAGAAGGGGATTCTCCTCTCCCCCAAGCATTTCCTGAAATCCATGAAAAGCTGACTTAGAAAAACAGCTGAACCAAATCACTTCAAAGAAGGCACAGAGTCTTTCACAGAAATGTACTCTATCAGCCCAGATCTACAGGGCTTACAGGAACTGCAAGAAGTAAATGAAGTAATCTTCAGAGTTTGGGAGATAAAAGGTCTCTCCCCCTACTGTAATTCACATTCCTTTGAAAGATAAAGCCACTTTTAGGAGACACTGAGTGTATGTTCTATAGTGATCCTTTACCAAATCAGCTCTTACTTCATTGATATTTCTTTGGAATAAATAGGTTTCCTCCTCAGACATGACTAAGGATCACTCAGTGGATTGAAGATTACAAAAAAAGATAAAAAGAACACGCAGTATCACATGAGTTTCTGATGTGTTGCTTCCCTAAAAATGTTCTTTGGATCAGTCCTAAAACAGCAGAAAGCATTTCTGCTTAATTCTAAAGCTGGAATTAGTTGTCAAATGATGCATTTTCCCACAGCAGCTGCAAGGATATAAATTTGGGAAGTAGTGAATGCTGTGCTATGCAGCAGATAGGAGACTGGAGCAAAGCTACTGCCTGAATGTGAACAGCATTGTTAAATTGGAAAAAAAGTCTTTGTAGGGTGAAGGCTGCCAGACTGGTTTGCTGTCAGCAGATTCTTATCCCTTCCCCATACTCTTTTTTCCCAGCTCCACTCTAGTATCTTTTAACCCTTCAGGCTCTGAACTAATGGCTCTTGCCCTGCTATACAGAAGAGTGCCCACATGACAGCATTTCTGGTAGAACAAGCACCATGTAACTTAGATGGTTCTCTGCTACCTCTGAGAAAACCAACCAAAACTAGACCTAGATATAGAATAAGGGGCTTCCCACTGAGAGGCGTGGAATAAAAAGCATAAGAATTGAGTCAATTTCATTTTCTTCTCGGCAGAAACACATTTTCTTTCTCTCTTCTATTGCTATTGTAAGTTTAGCAGAAATGTCCTCCCACATGAGGTGCCAAAATATCTTCATTTTGTCTTAAGTATGAAATGCAAATATGGGATAACTCAGAAAAAATATATAACCAAAACTATAAATAAGGACAAGAAGGTCAGACTTGTATAAAATGTCTCTTAAGAGGAGACAAAGCTGACTTGTATTTTTAGATTACATTATCTTTACCTGCCTTATTTTTCTTCCCCTTCCTTTCCTTCTCTCTTTCTCCCTAGTATACAATACAGTGGCCAGGCAGATCCTCCTTCTATTAGGTATATATGAGTTGCTCCAATGCAGTAAGGAAATCCTGACCCCACAGGATGTGTGTTCACAATATCACTCTGACTTTCCCTCTATAAGAGCAAATGAAGGGCTCTCTTAAATGCCTGCTTGCCTGTGTACACTGATTTAAGGGTGCTGTCACATCTAAGGAGCACAGCAGGAATCTCCTGAAGATTTCTGTAGTAATTTCAGCTGTCAAATCTCTCATCCTCAGTTTTAATAAAGCAGTAGCAAGGTCAAATAAGCAATCTGCAGTACTCTGCACCTGAAGTAATAGAAACATGCAGCAGATTTTACTCCCTCCTGCTAAATAGTACATGAAGAGTGGTGATTCCAGTCCCTTCCTCTCACCCAGCTCTTTCCTCTGACCTTCTGACTGTGGCTGAAAAGTAAACAGTCAATCTGTTAAAGGCCTATGGGAGAATTTGAGCCTCAGGAGCCCAGCAAAGCCGTGCTTTAGAAGAGGCTGAAATATTTACAGTTAGTGGGGAAGGAACAGCTTTAAGGTAATGCCATTTGCAGTGTGGCTGTGTGCTCAGAGCAGCAGGGTGGGCTCTGAGAAGGACCCTGCTGGACCCAGCCCTGCTCCTGGGACTGCACAGGCTGCAGGACTGACGCCTCCTCACCCTTTAGGCTGAAACACGTTTTACTTTCTGAGTAGTTCAATTACATACAATGCAACAGCTGTAAAACACTAACGAGCAGAGCAAATTAACAGACCTGTAGAAATCCAGAAAGCTGTTTATTTAAGCCGTGGAGAGTTACTGAGTGCTCAGGAGGAGGAGCTTGAACGCCAAGCACGGCTGTGTGGTCACACTAATTCTGTTATGATTGAAGTCATTTACAAGAAATGAGGCTTCAGCTGCAGTCAGCACTGATGCTATTTTCAACAGACAAGAAAAAAAGTGTCCCCTAGGGCAACACGTTGCCCATATCTAGACATCAATACTTTTCACCCTGCTGGTACTGAGCCCTCTTTGGAACCACCTCCTGAGCCTTCTCCTCACATCCAGGGTCAGCCCTTTCTGTTGTGCTGGGCTGGCATTCAGGTCCTGGCTCTCCTGCCACCCTCCATTCACAGTGCCAACAGCTGTGAGAGCAATGTATTCATTCATTGATTCCACTGATTTGAGACAAAGGCAGTGTAACAGGGACTTATTATGGACTCTACATGGCTTTCTGTGCAAAGTGTAAGCTAACAACTGCCCGTGCCCTAAGTTTCCCGGAAGTTTCGCCCAATTGCCACAAAGTGCCATTCAAGACTTTTCATTGCCTCTGACTTGTCATACTTCTGCATAATTCAGATCCTGTCACTGTTTCTGTAGTTTTCATCCACAGCTGTTTCCCAGTACAGCAGCCAAATTTGCAACACCCCAGTCTAATTTGCTCCTTGTGTCACCATGGAATAACAGAAACACGGGCCAGCAGGAAGTGTAAAGAGAAGCCCAACTTCTCCCACACAAACCACTGCTCAAGTAGGGCAAAGCAGCAAAAGCCAGAGTCAGAATATAAACTCCTGACTGACAGACAGCTGAGTTACCCACATGCCAGAAGTATTTCCCCTCTGTCTGCAGCTCAGTGACATGCTTTGGATATAGCTGTTGAAGGCAAGATTGATAGATGATTGTGCATACCAAAACAATTCTCTATAGTCTTCAGCTATGAGAGGAGCTGTGAAGATGGAATATCAGCCAAACAGAATAAAACAAATAACTAGCTGCACCATAAGCCCCATTTGCCCAGTTTCTTTCATTCTGTTCTTTTTAGCAAGGCAAAGTAGGATCACTTTTGTGTTGTCATTTTAATCTCAGTTACTCTTAATTTCAGTTATTCTTTGTAGCTCCCAGCCCAGTAAAAGAATGGTAAATCTGGTAATCACTCCTAAAGGGATGCAGAGGATACCATCCAAACATCTGTAGCAAAATTTTAGGTCCACTGAAATCAATTACCAGGGAATGACCAACTTCTCTGCAGAAAGCTTTATTAAATAACAGTAAGTATCTTTTTAAAATTAAATGCAAGAGTTATGATTGCATCACAAAGATTTCTTACTTGATAGAGCCTCAACAAATTCACAGACTGAGAATGCTCTGTTTTGATGCTGTATGTACACAAGGTTATGTGCAATTTCCTACCTCTGTTCCTTGCAGCTCTGCAGAGTATTTGCAAATCAACCCTGTGCCCTTCAAACTGAAACTGCCCTTCAAACCAAACTTTCCCCAAATCAACTTCCCTACAGCAGAAACTATTTATTACTGGAATTTGAGTCAGATTGAACTTTCAGGCTGAGATTTTATGTCTCCTCTCTGGAATTTGAACAACTTCTGGTTCCCAGTCTGAGCACTGAAAACAGAAGATAAAATAATGTCCCCAAAATGTTACAACACAGACTTGACTGAAGCTTACAGATTTTGTAATTCTCAGTGTAACAGTCTCATTTGGCTATTTCTTGACCTGGAGTTAGTATATCCTAGAGACTCATGAAACTGAAGTAGGATAGGTATTATTTCTAACCTTATCATTAGGATAAATTTGGGAGATAAATCTGCTACCCAACAAGTAAGGTTAGTAGCTATTTTCTTAGCTCTGCCCAGATAAAAAACAATAAACCTTTTTGCTAGACTTTTCCAGCATCTATTCTACATACACAATCTGCTCAGAAATTGCTTTGACAATGTTTCAGAAATTATTTTGCTTTCTGTCACACATTCTCAGTTGCTCTCACCAGGTCAGTTGCTCACATCAGCTAATTTAAACAGCTGAAATAGATTAAAATCAGAAGCTTTCAGAAAATTACATAACTGCTAGGACCTGCCAACTAGGTGCCTAAAGGACACTGTGTGAACCCTTTTCTTCACATTTCTCCCTAGTTCCCAGCAAGGCCAGCTATACAAAATACAATTAAGTGAGCCATGAAAGCTTTACGAGTGTTATATACAACTGCTTTCTGTTTAAAATAAACTGAAACTACATTGCAGTACCTCAAGCCTTTTTCAGGTTGAGATAGGATCTTCCCTTTACAAGTACAGAATATTCTTTATCTAATCTCTCACAGTCAGTCAACAATTATGCGATTAACGGTAAATCCACTCTGACCTAAGACTAAATGTGTTATGTATAATTCACTCTCTAATGCAAATACAGGTCTTTTTGTTTTGAAAAAGCAGAAAATACAGTGATTTTGTAGGATAAGGAGAAAATTCTTGTCAATGTCTGTAAAACTGGCAGCCAACAGTTTTTCACATTACAACAGCATAGTAGTCCTGAGCACAAGTACACTCCTGTAGCCCAAGCTCTGCAATGTATCATGTGCCTGTTACCTCTTGTATGTGTTCAGCATGCACCATATTTGTGTAATTATATGCAAAGTACATGGTGCCTTTCTTAAATAAAAAATTTCAGTTCCAGTATACTCAGGCCAGTACATTTGACAATATAATTTTGATTTTCATACAAGTTTCTGGCTACTGTAAATTTTCTCATTACTGTTGCTGCACAGAATAAGCTGAGGCTGTGTCAGGTTGAGCTGTGATAACCATACCATCAACCTGCTGTTCATCCTGAGTTTGCTACAGTTTTCTTCTCTAGAGATGCTGATTACAAAGGTTTAGGTGTACAATGGCATTTACAACCAATATTTTTCTTCTGATTTGTCAGCTGTGAGTTTCTGGTCTCTAAAGAAAAGGAGAAGAGGCTACACTGAGAGAAATGTTTGACCTGGCAGGGAAATCACTACTGGCCCAGGGGGCAGAGCTATCTAAAGCACCCCAAAACTCATGCAGAGTGTTGGAGCACTCAGTGCTGTGGTGCACTCCCAACAGCTGCAGTGTGCATGTGCTGCTGTAACTCCTCGCCTCACTGAAAAAGCACTTCACTCCTTTCTGGAGTGGATAACTGAGGCAACAAGAGTCTAGAAGTATGCTCAGAGATGAGTGTTTGCACACAGGGACAGTGATTCCTCCAGCTTCCTCTAAAGCCTGAGAAGCTAGACACAGTAAGCCCATCACAGGGTGGTGTAGGTGACCTTCTCAGCTACCCTGTTTGTCTTTAGGGCCATGGCTGTCATGGTCCAGGTCACATTGTCTTTTAGGGATATTGTTAAGGGATTTCTCAATAGCCTGCAGTGTCATTTGTCCTTGGGAATTAAATAAGAACATCTCACCTAATTAGTGTGTTGCAGTTGTAAAGGTCTCAAGCACTGGTGAAACTAAATGTCTTCAACTTTGTGCCAGGGACAACACAGTTCTGAGTACCCAGCTTAGTACAGAACACACCTGCAACACATGGTAAGTTCTAATATGCAAAATGGAAAGAGTAGCCTACTGTGGCTTTGAATTTTAGGAATGGGAGCCATGTACATACTGGTCAGAGGGATTTTGTGGGGAGTCTAAATGCAAATAAAGGAGGTCAGCTTTTCTTTCAGGAGCAGTGAGAATGTGAATCAGTAGGGCCTACTGAAGTTGTAAAGCACAAAGGATGATCCAGTTAGGCACACAAGTACTTAGGACAAGAAAAGAAAATTGGAAAAATTCAGCCCTTGGCTGAAGTGATACTGAAATGAGGCTTAGGACTCTGAACTCCAAACAAGGAAATTTCCTCTTGCCCTCTGATTTTGGAATCTTGCATTATGTAGTTTGAGTTTCATTTTGAACTCTGCCAGCAAATTATTCTATACATGATACTACTTTACTTGCAATCTCCCCCCAGCTTTTAAAAGGATAATTTAGTCTGATTTTCACAGCACATTACAGAATGTGTACTATCTTTTTTTGGACACTTACACAGCACTACAAGTGCCTCAGTAATAGAGTGCTCAGTAAAGAGAGGTTTGGCTTTTTTTTCAGTTCATTGAGGCCTATTCTCTTTCTAGTCCTTTCACAGCTGCCCTGCTGAAACAACAGCAAACTTCACATCTTTTTGACAGTAGAATAAAAGTCTCTTGATACAAACCTCCCCATGCATTCACCTCCTTATCAGTGCATGCTCTAGTCCTGGAATTCTTACTGTAATACACAAATGAATTTAGGAAAAGTCTTTAAGGACTAGAAGTACAAAGGCCTAGCTAGGTATTAAGAAATACTTGCTGATTATTCTCTCATCTATCCAAGTATTATTTTATACCTGCCTTTAGAGCGAATGTGTCTAACAAGGAAGACATTATCCTTGTGAACTGCACAGTCTGCACTGTGTATCTTTTTATTATGCTTTGGAAGTAATTAAACCATGTGATCTTTCTTCCCAATAAGTGTAATTTATGCACTGTGTGCAAGACCATACTCAACCTTACTGCCAAGGTAAACACAGTGATGATTTCAATCACTGATCCTGAACTAGCTAGGACTTCCAAATCTGCATTAAAAGACACAAGTGAAGAGTACAGGTAAAGCTATTTCTGTATACTAAGTATCAAGGGAGGACTACACAGTCCAGGGCTGCCTTTCTCAGCCATCTTATTTTCTCCTTGCTTTCCTACATACTTCATTTCCTTTGTAATTTCAATATAGGTTTAAGAAGAGGGTGATTTTAAAATGCAGCACATTTCACATCATTCCAAAATATACATTGGGCCTGAAAGCTCAGATAGATAGCTTTTGCCAGTGACATTTCTAGTGGGGAAGAACAATCTCTTCTGACACCCTGGAGTTTAAAAAATTACAGTTTATCTGCCAGATATGAACTTCTGATTCATGGTGGGGAAGAGCCGACTGCTGCACACCAATTATTATCTGTTAATGTTGAATATAAGCCCAGCTGAAGTCCAAGGGCAATTGTATATAAAGGGTAAACACAACCCACATACACATTCCAAGCTGGTATAAATAGGCTTTGAGTGAATTTATGAGTGCATGTGTAATTCCATGAATGTTGTAGCTTGAGTGTTGGTCATTGGTGGAAAAAAAAAAAAACCCAAAAAGTGCAGGGCCAGCTTGAAGCAAGTGCCAGGTTTAACTTAGGTCCAGTGGACTTCAGGGTCTAATTAAAGGGGCTTAATTAAACCTCTAGCGAAATCAACAGAACTGCACTTAAAAGTAACTTTGGAAGAAAATATTTTCTTTCTAAAGAAAAATTCTGTGTGAAATATGGGAAGACTGTAGCATGCCAGAGAAAAGCATTCTGGAAGGCTGTGAAATTTTGGAAGGAGGCCCTGTATTTGAGAGAGCCAGATAAACTATGAGCTGGGTTTTGAAAGAATTGCACAGGAACAAACAACTGCAAGGGGATCCAGGTGGTCCTCACAAGTTCTCTCGCCAGCTCTAATTTCCATTGCAAAAATGGAGTCCCAGGTGCAGAAAAGTTCTACACCTAATTTAAAACCTCTAACTCTAAGATTCAGGCCTGTTAGGTAATCCAGCATAGTCCAAAAATGCTCATCTTCCACTGACAACAGGGAAAGCCTGAGCCTTTATTGAGACTTTTATTATTAAGAAGACAATTATTTTCCATGCAATTTATGCTACTGTTAGTCCAAATTTTTAAAACTTGAACTGACTGCAAGTCAGTTTTAACAACTCTAGTGCTAGAGGTGAAATGAATGCAGTTCCTTTTATTGAAGCTTAATCCACATTAAGGGTACAATTAAGATAATGTGCTGATTGAAGAGGAAAAAAGGAGAAGAAAGAGACACCTTTTAAGAACCTTCATAAGGAAGCATCTTTTTAAATAACCATTAGCAAAGTATTTATGAAACTCCCCCAGTCTGAGTCCTAAAGTGTTTATGTAGCAGGCAGATTATGGAAGTAGCTTGGTCTCAGTAGTTCTGAAACATACAGAAAGTGGCTGGATTTTAACTACTCTCTGTTGGGTTATGTGAGATCATTTGTACATTTGTACTTGGATGGCTCTGGCCAAAAGTAGCTCGGAAAGTTCTTCAAATTAGTGCCTTGAAAATTTGTTGAGAATCTAGAGTCTTGACTTGAGGAGACCATGTGGTGCCACATCACTAATTAAGAGAAAAGAAACTAAATTCAAAGTAAGAGTAGGTACAGTCCACTCACTTTAATTTTTTGCAGTTTTTTCTTTTAGTTAAGCTGCACATGGAGAAGTAAAGATTGTACAGTAAATCATTAGTGCAACAGGCACTGGCATTCAAACACAAGGAAAACAAATCCCTTCCTTTTAATTCAAATCCATCCGGCTTCCCATGATTTCCTGTTCTCCAGCACAGTTCAGTTCTTAGGAAGACTTGCACAATGCAAATATACTGTTGCCTGTGCTAACAAAACAATTGACCTGCCATGAAAAAGCTGGCATAAATATTATCTCCTCCTGGTAACTACTAATAGCTAAATTGCATGTGGTAATCTTTTTTGCTATTAATATAATTTTAAACAGACATAATGTTTAAAAATCTAAACAGAACAAACAGTGGCATGCCCTATTCCATGCAGGATGTACAACAAATGACACATTTACTGTAAAACAACTATATCAGCACCACCACAGTTAAAGAGCATATCTCACAGTCACAGCCATCTAAATTTGCTGGTCAGATATGATTCTCTGGAAAATTAAGGGCTGAGGAGGGAAAGAGCATAACCAAACAATTCTTTCTAATGTTATTAGACTGGGGGGGAGGGGAGCAACCATCTTTCCACTGAACTCAGTTTCTGCTTTATGAATCAATTCACGTTTTCTACTCTATATAGTTCAATACAAAGAGGTCTGAGGAAGATGAACAAGTCAATGTTCAAAATCTGGTTCAGTTTTACTAATTTTACTGAAATTAATATACTCATATGATCAACTTGGAGCTCAGACTAGCAAACACTAGTCCTGCTTTGGAAATACTCCAGTTTGTGACCTTTGGCTCAGCCACTTTAGGAAATGGAGCTGATAACCCAGGAGTAAGTCCAGGAAAATAAATTAAGCATCTGGAAACTGCATAGGAGTGTGGTTAGGAGACAGAATAAGAATTTAACAGTGAAAAAATAAAATCCAGAAATATTTCTGGAGCAATGACTAAATCACAGGATTTCTCAGGCACAGGGAGCAACTGAAACAGCAGCTTGCAGACCTCCCCCGCTCTCTCCTGCTCAGCCAGAGATGCCCTAGGGATGCCCCACTGTTGCACAGCCTTCACAGGCCACAGGGCATTCCCCTCTGCCACAGAAACCTGTGGAGTGCAGGACCTTCATCTCTGAGGGACACAGCAAGGACTGAAACCAAATCCACTCCTGGCACTGGGTCTATTTGGCTGCTGAGGGAAGGAAAATCTTGGCAAACACAACTACTACATCAGGACTGTCATGTAGGATTGTGAAATGCTGTGAAAGGCCAAGCCCATCCATACACCTAAGACAACCATTTCCCAAGACCAAAAGGATGAAAAGCAGAACTTCTCAAGAACTAACTACTTCCATAAAACTCTGCTTAAGAAGGGGATGTTTTGCTATGGATCATAGAGGCAGCAAAAGCAGAACTGGGTCACACATGTACACAACAGGTGCTCTCCCTCCTACGACGAGACAAGAGTCTTGATTTCAGTACAAAGGTTTACTCACTGTGTGGCCCATCACATAACAGTCAGTTCTACCTGTGAAATGCTTGTGTAGCTCTGACAGCAACAGAAACAGGGTATCAGTACTGACAGAAAATTCAGGAGTACAAGAAAGTCAGAAGTGCTTCTTCACCAATTCTTGCACAGACAGAAAGTGCATGACCTAATTCAGGAGAATCAGTTTGCAGATCAGAACATTAGTCTTCCATTTGCCTTTTCACCAATAAGAAACTTGAATGTGGTAGCTCTTATATTTCAGGAACTTGCCATTGCTCAGATGCTTAGAGCCTCTGTTCTGACTTTTAGCACTTGATATGAGTAACACTGAAATTTCTTTTCAGGATTTTGCTCTTTTCTTTGTTTTATTTTGACAATCCCAAAGGACATAGCTAAAAGCCATAGTCATAACTGGGTCAAGATTTTCACATCTGATTATTGAATCTCTTGGGAAAATTTTTGGCCTGGAATCAGAGAGAAATTAATGTATTAATTTCCATTAATATAGTGTAATTCTAATAGTTGGATTTTTGATCAATACCTAGTACAGTTCTTGTGGAAAGGGGCTCAGTTGCTCTTCATTAACAAATAGGGCTTTGCAGAGAACTTTCTACAGAGGCAACACAGGGGAATCATGTCACAACGTCATTCTCTCTTCTCTACCATTTGCCTTCTTTTCAAACCCATGACACTAAAGGAGTATTGGCACTCACAGACAATCTGGGGGATGGGAGCCCTCTTAAAAAAACCTCTGCTGGCTTCAGAAGCCTTGTAAAACTCCAACATGGCAACTAAGCTGCAAGTAAGCAAGGAAGAGATAGGAAAAATTGACAAGTGCGGCTGTCCTGACTCCTTCACCCTCAAAAAGCTGGAAAATACAGTGGTAGGGGAAGGTGATCACGCCCTTACCCGTAAGTAAAAGTGGAGGATTTCCCCCTTTTTCCCAAGGTAAAATCTATAAGGAAACTACTGTGGCATTTCCCTGTGTGTCTCCTCCTGTGTGATTTCCAAAATTGCTGTTACAGAAGTTGTGGAATCTGCCCTGTCCCTTCCAGTCGGAAGGAGCAAGCACAGACTTGCTGCAGCTGGATGACAGCAAAGGACAGAGGCAGGCAGACTTTATCACCCTGTGTTGTTACTGGCACGAGTAAGAAGTTCTGTAGTACAGGAGGAGCTGGTTCTGAGCCAGCCTACTCAGGCTCTCAGCAGGCATTAGTCATTTTGATAATGGTCTAAATGCAGCCACCCAGTAACTGCTTGGCAAGCTTGAATCTCTGCCATGTGCTGATAGAAGGAGTGCCAGGCACCCGTGTCAGCTGAAAGACACACTCTCAGTGGCTGGGGGAAACAGAGGAGGTGGGTGTGGTGTGAGCACACAAAGACACGTGTTGGGCCAATGAATATACTCAGGTAAGTGAGAACAAAAGCAGACACTCCTGGACTGTTTGAAAGTAATGATGGAAACAGTTACCATTGGGAAAGTGGTGCCTGCTCACTCTTTATGATGTTGCTATGTGAAATTTCCATGATTTTCCTTAAAATGGTGATTTCTTACACTTTGAAGTCCTTACTTGGTAGAGCAAATGCATTTACTCATGGAAAGTGACAAAGGATCTCATTTTATCCAGGGAGCTGTATGGTAATTCCTTTAACCATTCACACATGGCAGATCCTACTCCTCTTTCTAGCTGTAGCAGATAATTCTTTCCACTTCCCACAAAAACACTGCAGTGCCCACAGTCTGTTCCTGTCACTGAGTGGTTGATCCTCCAAGCTGAAACTGGTAAGCAGGTTAAAAAAAGCTCTGAAAAACCAGACTCATCCATACTGTTTATGTTGTCCCCACCCTTCACCTTACTTTTACTTTTAAAAGTGTTAAAGGTAACCTGAAGGACTTAGACCAAGCAGCTGGGACCCTTAACAGCCAGTAATAACCTTTCTTGGTATTGCTCTAAATGAAAACTGCTCAAGTCTGATAAGTAAAACCAGTCGCAATCCATATTTTGCATTTCTGATTTTCTCCATAATTGTATCCCTTTTTTGTGAGCCAGAAACTAGAAGGCTGCTGGCTATGTATTTTGCATGATAGAAACAATGTAGACAGAGCATTTTTAAAGAGCTCAAGAGTGTGGTGTCACAGACAGCTGCAACAATCCAGCAGCTTCCCCCTGAACCTGGCCTTTCTCCATCCTCTCTCCAGGCCCATGGAATCCTATGGGGATCCTTTATGGTGGCTCTTGTGGCAAGACAACTTGTTATTTTATCAGTCATATCACAGTAAGGAAAAAAATGGCTAAAAAAAAAGTCCAAGAAATGTGGGAACTGGTGCAAGGCAGAGCAGGAACACGTGGCTGGGATGTGCTAGGTCCTGTTTGTTTACAAAATTTGCAAACCCATCATGCAGAACATCAGTAAAAGACAAACTTCTCATTCCAGACCAGAGTCACTGGACAGCTATTGCAGGACCCTGCTGTTGAGTTTGGCAGAATCAGACTGGAAATAAAATGCTGAACTGAAAGCACATACCCCATAGCTGAGAGAAATAATTCAGAGTCTATTAATAATGTGACATGTAGGATACAAAAAACATGTAAAGTGATTGACTTTGCTAATTTTGTCACAGAAAATGCCTTTCTGATATGAAAATCCTGAAGAAAAGTTGAGTACAAATGTACTATCTCTTAATTCTCCAGGAGGGCTAAGTTAAAACTTTAAATACAAAATTTAGATTTCATAGCAAAAAAACCAAAGAACCCAAACCCCAACCAACAATCCCAAACTAAAACAAAATAGCTGTAATTAGGGCTGAATACTTATGGAGTAAAATGAAAGACTGCCCAAGAGAAAAAAACATGTCACTGACTAATCAAAGAATATTTCAAATTAGGCAAAATTCTCACTGAATTTGCTGCAGAAAGTTGACAGTGACCACAAAACAGATTTTCAAAGAAATCTCAAAAAAAAGAAAAAAGAGTTCTTCCTAAAACATAAGAAATTTCTTTTGTGCGAAAAGTAGTTGAGGGGCTGAAGGAAAAGCAGGCAGTTTTATTTGGGTAATTACCCAAATATTGGATTTAATTTGTGATTTCATGGGTAGGGTCACCAGATGTTAACTTTACACAAACCACGCTCTTCTCAGGGGAGAGCTGCAGCTGAGTAAGAAGCCAAGTGTTTGATCCAAAAGCTGTTGGCAAGGGAGAGAACATCTCCAATGATCTGTGGAGGTCTAGATCTCAGAAGAGGAAGAAATAGCAGAGTCTTTTCTGAGTGCACAAAGGACCAAAGCCTCTTGGCCAACAGCAGGCACATGCAGGGGCTACCACAAGGATTCCTTCGGATGACTGGTACATACACATCATCACTGCTTCAAAGAAGGCGTACAAGACAATACTGAGTTCTTGGAAAAATGGGAAGAGGAAGGAAAAAAGGAGGGGAAAAAACAACAGTAATTTTCAACTTACTGGAATCCAAAATTATTTCCACAGAAAATGTGGCTGGTTACTATAATTTGGAAAATTTTTGCAATCTGCCTGTTGGTGATTCCTTGAAATGAAAGAGTAGGCTTTAGACCAGTAGGCTTATTTTCTTGCACAGGAACTGTTAAGTCCTTTAATCTTGCTGCAGAATACTTATTTAAAACTTTAACTTTCTCGGTGTTTGAATTATACCTGAGGTAAGAGAGTAGCTCTGTGAGAGGAACCCCTCAGGACAGTAGTTAGTTTCTCCCTGGAGGATGTTCTTCCCACTTAGGGAAGCAGCAGGGGCTGTGGGCTAAGGCTGGGTGCTGAGCCTGCTGTGCTTTGGTTACTCCTCATTAAATCCACGGCATGGATTTAATGAAGGCTAGAGGGAGAACAAAAGGGGCCATAAACCAACTGCTCTGCTACAACACAGCCTCACCTCAACTCAGTGCAGCAGAATCAACCCTTGGCAGGGCTGAGGCAGGACAAATTAACTTTTTCACTGACTAGCAAAGTGCTTCTGTGCCACAGAGATCCCTGCCACGATCATGTGTCTCTGCCTGTAGCAGAACTTGGCACACCTGTGCTTTCTGGAGGAGCTTCAGATGCAGCAGGCACAGCACTAAAGAACTCGGCTGTCCTGGGAAACACTGAGGGAATACACAACAGGGATTTATTTGTTCCCACACATTCACAAAAAACACCAGCTCAATCTGCACTAGAAGCAAATCTGAAATGAAAGAGGATATTATGGTGTACATCAACAAAATGTTCCCAGGCGTAGTTCTGGAGAAATGATTACTCAGCTAGTAAAAGTCCTTTAACTAGATTTGCACAGCTCTTGTCATATATGCTCAAACATGTTTGCAGAGAAGCATTCAATGTGGCACATGCACATTGATGTCAGTTCCAGTGACATGCTCTCTGCACACTTGAATTGTCGTGACAGTACGGTAGCAGCAAAGGCTGCTAAAACAGTTGTTTTTTAAAAGAGGTACAGGAGGTCAGCTCAGCAGGAGAAGTGACTGTAACTTTCAGTAAAATGCCCGTTTAGTGAACCGAGTCTGGGATTCGTTGTGCTTTTGTAGTTCAAAGGGAGCGTCTCTCTACACGTTTGGCTTTTAACACCATCCCTCCATGTGATTAAAGAAAGCCACAAGAAAGAGGTTTCTGCATTATTATCTCTTCCTGGAAAACAAACCTGTCTGTTTCCCCGAAGTTTGCTGGTACAGAATTATGCAGCTTTAAAGGCAGCCAGACATTTTGGCTGCCCATCCACTTGCTTTCCTTGCAGCTGTCATTATCTCTGTTTTACTTTACCTGAACTTAACAATCCCTCACTCCTTTTCCTCCTCGGTTTCAGTAACTCTTCACAATGAAAATCAATAGTGCTCCTTTTACTCCAAAGTACAGCCTTTCAGATCATCACGTCATAGTGTGCAGCAGCTGCTTGGAGCCTGTGTGGCAGAAATAGCCCTTGGATGAAGGGTTTCCAGTAAAGAAGCTGCCTTTTTGTAGCATTTCACTCTTAGCCTTTTACATTGGTCTAGATCAACATTGGGTTTTTATCAAGGGATTCAAGTGACATGTTAGTGGCATGGCTAAGAAAACTCAGAAAGCTTTTAAAAAGTATTTCATCTAATAGACACTAAATAAACAAAGAGCTGAGTCAGTGGATTACATTCCTATCGAATGATCATTGAATTAAACAAAATTACCTCAAACTTCTCATTAACAGAAGAACTGCATGTGTAATTTAAGTTTCTGTTTTGCTTTGAACAGGATTGTAAATGGGTTATAGTAATCCTACTCCTTTTTAAGAAAGTTGTCCTTATGACAGATACATGAAAGGCCTCAGGAAACCCCCCTCCCTCTTCCTCTAGAAGTGTCAGGATTGTGAGGAAGAGGTGGTATTGCAAAAGTCTGGACATAATGTAACAGATTTTCCCAGCAGACAGGGCCAGACCCTCACGCCCTGACGATCCAGGGTGGTCTCCCTGGTGCTGCTGTGCAGGTGGGTGGCCTGGTCCCTCCCTGGAAGGGAACAGCACAGACTGAAAGACCTGAGCTCTGAAAGGGAATGTGCTACAGCTGAGAGGTCTCATAATCCAAGTTATCTGAAATACCAGATCACTTCAGAGACAAGCCAGGTTTCTGTCAGCACTGTGGAGAAGCTGACTTCTATAAACTTCTAAAGGAGTTCACAATATAAGTGACACATGGAAAAGCTGAAAGTGGCATTTCTGAGAAACACGGTGACAGGGTTGTGGGCAAAGGACTGCAGCAAGGCAAATTTTTGCATTTGTTTTATCGTGGGTCTTTTTTTAAAAAGAAAGTTAGGAATTTTATATATATATATATATATATATATATATATATATATATATATCCACACTACAAATGGAGATGACTTTGTGGTGAATTGTGGTACCACAATATAAATGCAACTAGTTGCCCCTCTACTTTGTCCTTGTAAGACACACACGGGCATAACTGTCCCTTTGGCCTGTCCATGGCACAGAAGTCACCCTGCTAAATATTTTTCTTTTCCCCTACCATCAGCTAATGTGGATTGTTGCCTTATCTGCTGTAATCAGAGTGAACTCTCAAGAGGAGAAATAGCAGCTAAAGACAGATGTTTTAGTCTTTAAAAATATCAAAAACTTTCCTTTAAGGGTCTCATCTCTTTTAGTAAGAATAACTGAATGCAACACTGACACAACATAATTTATGATCAAGCTATTTTTGGTTAAAGATTTTTAAGAAGACATTGTTATAACTTTCCTTTTCCCTCAGAGTCTTCTGCTGTTGTGTAGAGGAAACCTGGGTTTATAAGCAGAGAGCTAGGAAAACAAAGAGCAAAACCAATCAAAATTTACAAGAGTGCTGTTTGGCTAAGAGGCTGCCTTGTGACAGTCACCACAAAATCTTCACCATCATTCCCAGGCTAAAAAATGTTCTCATTGAAGAACCTGTACTGTAAAGAGTCCTGAACACTACTTTCTTTACAAGGAGGATCCCAAACTCCTGTGCAACCCCAGTGAAAATGGCCCAGTCCATATTGGGGCATTTCAGGATGTCACATAATTTCAACAAAACCAAGGCCTGGTGAGTGCAGATTTAGACATGGATCTCTCTCTCTAGGGTTGGTAAATAAGGGAAAAATACATATCAGTCTTGATCAGAGAATGGGCATCCTTTTCCTTTTAGAGACAGTTGCATCCTACAGGAACACTGCAGCTGAGGGTACGTGAAAACTTTGCTGCAGCTGCATAGTGACCTCTTTATAACCTTCCTTCTGCCTGCATGAAGGACCAGTCAGCAGCTGTGTCACTCAACTTGGATTTTACAATTTCTTCCTTTACATAACCCCAGACAGGTTTTTCCCCCATTCCAGAGAACTGCAGCTGGTTTTGTCCCAACTCCCTCCTCCTCACAGACCCTTCCTGTGCAAGCAGACACCCTCATCATGATGGCACTACTATGACTACATGGACTGCATTTGCTTCCTTCCTTCCTTCCCTCCCTCCCTGTGGCAGGCACAAGAACCCTGGATCTCTCTCTCTCCCCTATTATGGTGCTGCCTGGCTGCCCAGGTAATACCTGGTATTTTACTGGGTTTGCAGTGTCTTCTATGGGAAGAAATGACAGAATAGAAGCAGGCTAAAGCTGACTCACAAGTGCCTTGGCTATTGTAGCAATGTTTCCCTAAGTCCAGAGAAATGAGGCTGAATTCCAGATGAGGTGTCCAGGGAGAGTACAGACACTTCATCTTTGTCAAGCAGATGGGAGAAGGCTCAGGGTTGAAAACAAGAGAAAGAAAGAGCAAAGTTTTCTTTAGCCTGCACACAGGCTGGTTGTATGATCTGAGATCAGAAATACAATAAAGCTAGAGACAGATATAGCAGTAAGTGACTTGTTGGGTGTCTGTTCATTCAAATCAGAATTACTCTACAGTGTCCATAATCCATTAGAGACAGAGTGCTTTAACTGAAAATAATCTGGTGAGAGAATTATTTAGCCCAGATGTGTGTGGATAATGAGCAGGAGTTCCAGGCTCCAAAAGAGCCCCATTAAAGCTCAGCAAACTAAGGAAGAATGTCTCTGATGATTTCTGCCAAATGCAGAACTCCAAAGCCACCTCATCTGGCAGCCTTCCAGAACTGATGTTCACTAAGAATAATGATTCATATTTACACTGTTCTTCCTCAAAATACAGGGGAATTTTGAAGCATATCCAGACATGTGAAACTTTTCTTTAAGCAATAATCTCATTGCAGAGTATTTATATACTGAGAATTCCCCCTACTTCTGGAGGTAACTGCATCATGGAAAGTAACAAAATGCATCCCAGTGTTCTGCAGCCCAGTCTAACTGGGGCAGAGCTGAAATGCTTCTTGTTGGAAGTTTTTAAGATATAGATTCTAAGATGAATCAGGACTTAATTCCTGCTATTTTCAGCCCACATCCAAAATTCTTGCCTCACTGAATGCCATCCAGTGTTTCAAAGATAAGCATTTTGACTAAGTGCCACCTTCACCAATGTTAAAAAAGTACTTTATTTTTGACTCACATTTTACTTTCTTCCTATATTCAAATTCCCTGTTCTAATCACCATTTCCAGTTAACACTTATCCATTTCTGGAGATCTATACTTTCACTAGTTGGAGAGAAGAAACACTGGACTCAAGCACCAGAATTTCTCAGTAATGAAACAAGAGTTTGCTTTATGATCAAAAAAAAGCTAGACTGGAAAAAACGTATCCTCTGTGGAACTGACTCAGTGTGATGGAAAGTGGCAGACATACTATTGATAGTATTGTTCTTCTCAGGTCATCCCCTGACAGGTTTCTTCAGTGCTGCAGTACAAATTACAGGAATTGGCCACAGCCAGACCCACAATCCACATCTTAGCAGCAATAACAAGGTTCAAAGGTGGATTACACATATGTTGATTATGGGAAGAAGGAAATTGATTCATTATTAGAGAATAGAGTGTTTTATACAAGCTCTGTTACCAGGAATATTGAGAAATGTATTGCTGCAATGTCCCCCCCAGAACTCATGTCACTCACTTATTCTGGAACAGGAAGTGAATGACCTCAGATTTTACCTCATGCACACTTCTCCTGTCCCCATGCAAGTCCTTCAGCCAGGTGGGCACTCACAGCACCCAGCAGCCATCCAGCCACACCACTCTGGCTGCTCATTCAGATGGGTATCCCCCAGCTGGGGCTTGAAACTCCCCTTGACTACAGAGCCCTTCCTGTCCTGAACAAATACTCCTGCTGTAGCAAACATGAACCAACAATCAGGATGAATGGCATGGAGGGGATATTGAACAGCAATATAAGAGCTGGCAAAGAATTCAACATCACCAAAGGAAAATATAATTTAATATCACTGAGCTTAACTAACTCAGGAAAATATCCCAGAATAGCCCTTATTTGGTAGTTAAAATTATTGGGAAAAGCAGCAGGAAGCATGCTGGAGAGAAGGGGAAATCCTGCTGCTATACCATGAGAAGCTGAACACAATTCCTGTTTTCACTCTAGGCTGCACTGTGCCACTCACTCCTACTGACAAAAACCACACACCTTCAGAGTATCAAGATCACATTGAGTAGAAAACCTGCACAAAGTCTAGCTTTGATAAATCACAAAATGAAAACACTCACATGGTAAAGACTCCAATTCAGTTTCCTGAGTCTGTTTAATATAGGTGGATATTTAAACTTCTATCTGATAAATCTCAATTTCTTAGATATTTCTTAGATAATTTCTTCTTGTTTATACTTCCTTTGGAAAAAGCTGTATTTATAACAGCTTTTTATAGGGCATAGTCAATGAAACTAACATGCAGTACTTTTAGTGAACTTATATCTAAAAGGACACCACTTTAATATTTTAAGTGCAGGAGAAATACACATAGGTTGAGAGAAATGAAAAGGAAATGTTTGAAGAGAAAAAAGGGAAGATATGAGCTTGGAGTGCCTGCAGTGAACCCCAGAGCAAAAGGCTAGAGGGGGCTGAAAGAGAATATCAACCCCGTATGGTGAAAACAGGGGCAAGAAGGAAATAAGAAAGGTGCAGAAAAAATTAAAATCCATGGATAAGGAAGAAGTGTCTTATAGCAACACAGCCATGGAAAAGCTCTTATCTCTAGTTTACTTTGGCACCTTTACTAGGTATGGTTTGATCTGAGATGAAATCCTATATTGATTGAAGAACACTTAGTAAAATGTCACATCTATGAACCATGCAGGGATTCCCTTTCTACATATATTTTAGTATAAATATTTTATTATTTTTTTATTCTAAAAGTGTCCTTTATTTGTTTTAGTATAAAAGAAACATGTACACTGCAGAATCCTGGAAGAGGATTAACAAAACAATTCTGTCACGGGGGCCCAAACTTAAAAGGGCACAGGCACTTGAACTGCCTTAAACTTCAGCTGGGTATTAGGTAAGGGACATATAAAAGATTTTGGTGGAGAAAATATATCAGAGTGTAGTTAAATGGAATTTCTGGAATGCTATATTGGGTTGCTGTGAACTCTACCAGAAGAAATGTGTATACCTGTTTGCAGGATTTTAAAGCACAATTTCATTCAGCAGCCTGCTGGGGTTGGCTCAGTGGCATCTGCTGAACGTATTGTCCAATTAAGCAAGACACTGCCAAGAATCATAGAGCTGCAAAACATTTTCTTCTCCTTTTAGACATTTCTCCTTTCAAGAACCAACCTTCAAAATTGTGTGTGGAGAGGGGGTTCTGAGCTCCAGCTCTAAGCACAGAACACATTTTGACACAAGTTTGATCACATGCTAGAGGTGACACATGGCTCCAAATCCATTTCCTAAACTGCTGCTAGGGAGAGCAGAACACAGCAGAGCTTGTGGGCAAGAGCAAACCGTGAATGGCTCCCACAGCAGCTGTGGGCTGGCTCAGCTCCTGGCCTCACTGCAGTGCCCACTGCTTCAAGGAGCCACCTGCTCGGGCTGCAGGGACTGCTGCAGGGACTGCAGCACTGCCTGCAGCCCTTCACCTACCAGGACCAGCAGCGATAAACACAGGCAGCAGCTTGTGTGGTGAGGGGAATCCTGTGTGTGACAGCTGTGCCAGATCTTCAGAGGCAAGGTGCTAAGGACCAATGTTTTAGGCTAAAACTAATGACACCAGCGAACTGCCCACTGTTTATGAAGCTTATACTCTTTTGTTGATAATAGGTATGGAAAGCAGGCTTTACACCCCCCTCAGTGAAGATCAAAGTTGTTTTGAAAGGCTTCAGATATCCCAGGATCTTAAGTCTTACCCTCAAGCCAAACCCTCCTTTAATAACAAGACTGTCAGCTGGCAAAGGGCAGGTCAGAGATTTGGTTGTGGGTGAAAAGAGAAAGACTTTAGCACAAACTTGTCATTCATGTGGGACACTTTTTTCTCTTCATCTTCCTGCTCTCAGCTTTGTGTCTTAACAGCTTTGAATCTCTTACCTGTGTTAGGCTTATTCCAGGCCCAACACAGCAACAGACCACAATCCCCCCTGTTCCTTGGGGGGAAAAACAGCAAGGAAACATGAAGCCATCTGAATTGGCTCAAAGATAAAAGTATATCAAAAGTCTGTGTACATTAAAAATACATTAGGTTCTTGTCTTCTAAGTCTTTGAATTTGAGCCTTATGAACTTTATGAAGTGACAATTCAGAAAGACAATTGTGCAAGAACCAAGAGTCGAAGCACAAACTGCTAAAAGGTCTGCCACTACTAATGAATTTCCACATTAACTTTTGGTCTAATCAAGCCCAGCTTTACACTGCTAACATTACTTGGTCAAAATAGTTATACCAGAACACGCCCCAATATGAAGTTCACTTCCATTCCAGTAGGAATTACCTTAATTTCCTTAAGGCACCTCCAACTCGGTTCATTTCTAATCATCTGATGCTGCTGGACTCCATTATAACCCTACAATCATGAGCAAGGACTTCTGCCTTTAGAGAGATAATGGTTGCTATTCTAGTACAAGAGGTAGAAACCAAAAGGAGTTATAGCTTCATACTTTTGTAAATACCTCCTCTTATGCAAGCATGCTTCTGCCTGAGAGCAGCTTTTTCCTTTTAACTTTTGGTACCAATTTGTTTAAACTACAAAGCAAGGGCTTTATACTTGCAGAATTAAAGATAGATACAATCTTTAGAAAAAAACCCCACATTTATTTTCCCACATCCTGGGCAGCTGCAAGTTCCTTTGCATGTTATTAATGACCTTTCTATGTACTTCAGACTCAATCACTCTGGGAGAATACTTTGCTTTAACTGTTTACCTGAACCCCAAATTTTTCTTAATGCTTCTTACTCCTGCGTTCCCCTCCTGTGTCAGGGACTGTCATTCAAAGAACATTTTCTTCACTGCCTGCAGGGCTGTGTATCTGCATAAGCATGGAATGGATCTTTCTGTTAATGATTTATGGTATCAATTGAAAGCTATTTTCACATTTACAACAGCATTCCATACATCCTCTTTCAAAGAGATCCAGGAACAAAAAAAGCACAGGGTTGCCACCAGCTGTCCTAGTGGGATAGATCTTGCAGGGCATAAGTGCCTTTGAGGCGCAAGAAGCAGGGTCTGACTACAGGAAACACAGATTGTTCCCAAGTTACACAGAGCTCAGCTGATGTTAACAAGAATTTCAACCAAATGAGTACATTCTGTGCAGGCAACAGCAGCTCACTAGATATTAGAGCACTCTGAACAGATAAGGTAAAAGATACCATATGCAGTGTGTGCTAAATGATTTAGCCAAATGTCTTGCAGGAAAATGTTGATGTATTCTATTCCAGGAATGTTTCCTGGGAAAAACAGCTGTTGATTCAGGACAGAAGATTTCAAGGCTGCCTCCATATGCCAGCTGCAGCTTTTCAAATAGCCCTGAGTTATATAATTAAACTTATATTCACAGTTAGTATTCACATAATTAAATGGGAAAGAGGAAAGGCATCTATTAGTATGAGCAGAGTAAATTACACAAGCAGGACTAACTACTGATGTTTAAAACTGGACTCACAAGCTCAAATATAACTGGAGAAAGGACTAACAGACACAGCCTATCCTGATTCCCACTCCCAAATGATACATGGGAAACTCGGTCACTTTGCTACCTCAAATTTAGGCAATCCTTGCTGGTTTCAGACTATGTCCTCTTCTTTAATATGTATTTTTAGTTCTTGTAACTCAAAAATCTGAGGATATAGAAAACATCTTTTGCATCAGCTTTTCCTTTAGCTCTGATACAAAGAACTGCTAGTCAACTGAGCTAGAAATTGTGTTGGTTTTGACTAGTCAGCTGGTATGTATTTTCAATTTATGCTGAAAATAGTGTTCATAATTCAGGGATGTTTTTGTTATTGCCAAGCAGTGCTTACACAGAGCCAAGGCCTTTTCTGCTCCTCACCCCACCCAAGCAGCCAGGAGGTTGTGAGCGTTCAGGAACTTGGCGGGGGCACAGCCGGGGCAGCTGACCCCAGCTGACCCACAGGATATCCCAGACCATATGAGTGTTATGTTCAGCACATAAATCTAGAGAAGAAAAAAGGGGGGATGTTCAGAATGACAGCATTTTGACTGGCATGACAGAGCCCTGCTTTCCTGGGATGGCTGAACCCCCACCTGCCCATGGCAAGCGGTGAATTAATCCCTTTGTTTCTGCATGGGGCTTTTGCATTTCCTATTAAACTGTCTTTATCTCAACCCACGGGTTTTCTCACTTTTACTCTTCTAACTCCCACTGTGAGAGAGTGAGGAGGGGCTGTGTGGGGCTCAGCTGCCAACAACAGAACCATGGGCAGCTTCTCTGTGCTACAATTGCTTTTGTGGTCCTTGCTGTTTTTGCTTGCTTTTGCTCAGCTGGTGAGGAGGAAGTGAAAGGAGAGAAGATGTAACCAAAGGGGTTTGCATTGAGAAGCTGTTCTTTCTCATGCAATTTTTTTTCACACCATCACAGCATTAGATTTTTCCAGCAGCACACATTGAAAGTTGTAAATCTTGAGGGCAACAAGGGTCAAAGGTCCTGCATATCCAACTGACAAGCTGAGAAGTGCTATCCCACAGTACTGCACAACATCAGAACCATCCTGTCTTATTTAAAAGCTGATGCTCTGACAGGTGAAGACCACTTTCATGCTTGTGCTCCATCATACAAGAGCCAGATAGCACCTTGCTAAAACAGCACAGCACCTGACTGTGGGCATCAAAGTGAACATCTCTCTTGGCTTTTGGGGAAAAGTCAAAGAATAGGGAGTCCCTGCAGATCCCCCCTTCACAGAGGGCAGATGGAGGAAGCTGTCACCATAATGATGACTGAGCAAGGTTGTTCCCTTGGGTACATACTGTACCAAAACCAAGAAGTGTTTAAGAAAACTAATAACCTAATAACCGGATATCCTGTTCTTTCATCTGTCATGCATGGAACTGAACATGCAGGGGTTTTTTTTCAAGGACATGACCAGCACCTCTAACCTATAGAGCCTGTGAACCCAACCTGCAAAGGATGAAGGATGAATTGTCCTTTCTTTTATAAGTCAAGATGTTCCTGTGAGGAAATAATGTATGGTAGAAGCAAACCTAGCAGAGAACTGCATGGCAAAAGAATTTGGTAAAGCTGTGGGATATAAAAATGAAGAATATTAATGTTGTTGGGTACAAAACAGATGAAAATAGCAGAAGAGTTTCAGTTATGCTGATGTGAAGTTCAATAATTGTGCAAAAGCAAGCAGAGTTGCATCTGGTGACCTCAGATTTGAGATGCAATCAAAAATGGGATAAAGCAGGGAGTGAGACAGAAAATACCATGAGGAGATATATTGATATGTCTCAATATTACAGAAAACAGAGTAGGCCTGGAGGTGCTCATCATCTGTGAATTGGACCCTAAAAATTGATAGGATGGCATAAAATTGTGCAACTTCAGAATTAACTTTGGATCCTGCTGGCCAACAATTTTTTTTTTGATCTGGAGGTTTGAATTTTATGGTTTATACTTGCCAGTTATTTCTCCTCAACAAAAGCTTGGTTTTGTTTGGGCAATTTGTTAGTTTACTTTTGAAAACAGACTGAGAATTTGATATCACTAAATGTTATGAATCCATAATGAAACTCAGAGCTCGTAGTGCTGCCAAAGCCACTGCACCAGGCATGCTTTCTGCTGAGCCTTCTGCTCAGCCCTTCACCTGTGCCTTGTGCTTTGTCTGAGTTCATGTGCTCTGGGACCAGCTGATGCTTCCAGCTGTCCTCTCCCCACCTTCCCTCAAGGAGACAAGGACAGAGGGGCAGACCCTGGCCTTTACTGCCTCCACCAGTCACAGGCTGGAGGGCTGTTTTGATGCAGTGAACCTTTTTAGTGCCATCGTGTAGCCAGGAAAAGAAACTGCTCCTTAACAAAGAGGACAGCATTCAACATCCCCTGCTGCTCTGTTCCCCAAAACAGCAGCATCCCTCTGGAGAGAGAGGGGTTAGCTGCTCTCTGGACAAAGGAGCTCTGGCCTTTAAGAGAGGGGTCTTAAACTCCAGCTCTGATCTCTGAGCCTGCAGATGTTGGACCAGCCCTTTCCAATTAAAGAAATGACACAACTTCCTATTGCATAAGAGTCCAAAGGTTAAAACAGAAGGGAAAGTAATATAGGATAACAGCACTGCACAAAGCCAAATCCTTCTGTAGCCAAAATAAAACTTAACCAAGTTATAGCCTTCAGTAAAACTGCAATAGTATTCCATTTACAGCTTGGTGACTTGCCCAAGTCATTCACCACATCACTAGCTTACTCAAAGAGTGGGGTTAAATGTAAATTTAATTATATGTAGTCATGCCCCTGATTGATTTGGACACTAAAGAATCTAGGTGTGTTTCAAATCAACCTAAAGCATAATCTAACACACTTCAGGGCATTTCTGCCCTCAAAATGCTCATTTCTCTCCACTGACTCCAAAGAGAGCTTAGGGTACACACATCCATGCTGCGTGCCAGGGATGGGATACTGCACTTTCACAGCTCAAAAAGCTGCACTTTTTGAGAAGGAAAAGAGAAAGAGGGTAAAAAAAAATATGGGATTAGGAGAAGTGATGCAATTTCCAAGAAGAAAACAAAGAATCAATCCACTTGAAGAAAAAAGCAAAGAAAAAGTAGCCTTAGGAAAACTTGGCCTCTGAAAAACAATGCACTGAGATGAAGAAGAAAAACATGGGTAGGAGAGGCATGTGGTGTACTTAAGATTTTGTGTTAGAACATGTGATTAACAGGAATTTAAATTTCCTTTCCAGGGAAGCTGCTATTGCTAACACTGCTCTCACTTCTAAAAAGTTTTCTGAGCTCCTGGCAAAGATGTGTCAATGATCCACTCCTTAGGTGGCCCCTCCAGACACTGATGATCCCTTGTGTTCCTTGGAAAGCCATTAACAGGTACACCTGGCACACACCAGCATCCCTTCAGGCAACCTGATGAGCTCCTGGCTTAATGATAACCCGACTGATCCTCAGCCTCTAATCTTTGTATTTTGGGAAGGTGGAAAGTATATTTTGTTTCTACAGGGACTAAAACTGATGCTTGGAATGCCAAATGAATTTCCCTTTTCCTGAAACTCGAGGTCTCCGTGGCGCATCAGCTACAAGGGCACTGGGCACCAGGAGCAGGGCTGGAAATGGGCCATCTTGAGAGGGAAGATGCCTGATTGAGGCACTTCGAGCTCTGCAAGGAAATCTTCCCTGCATGCTGCTGGAACAGTGCCAGCAGAACGCAGCACGAGTGACTGAGGGGCCTCCTGCAGCTGGCACTGCCAAAGGATGCTGCTCCAATAATTAGCTGGCAGCAGTTTAACCCCTGGCCTGTAGCACACTGCTGTGGGTGTCTGCTCAGTCACACATTACCTTCACTGATCATGTGCACAGGCAGGCTTAAGCAAGACAGAGGGTGTTGTAAACCTCCTGCTCCTTTCCGAGCTCGTTTCCTTTGCACTCCTGTTTTCAAAATATTGCTCATTTAGTGTTTACAATGTCACTTATCCCTTGATTCCTCCTTTTTTTTTTTAATTTAATTGAGAAAGGAAATAAGTGAAAAAAGAAGAGTGCTGCACACACAGCCCTTGAAACTGCTGTGCATGAACTCATCTGATGGAGCTTTGTAGCTCTTTCAACAGCTGTTCAGGTGATTGGGATGCAAAAAATGTACCACAAATCAACACTCTTATGGTGTGACAACACATGCACATTCTAACCCTATCTCATGCCTTTTCCTTCCAGAGGAGGGCAAAGCCTTGGCAACCTCCAGCACAGTTATGACATGTGTAAATGATTTTATGAATGCTATTTATAAAAGGCTCATCACAGTCTCTGTGTCCTTAAATCACAAATTAAGGGTGGGGATGTTATTTCTTTAGAAGACAAATCACATGTTCTAACATGAAGACAGTTTTAAAAAAAAAAACACCCTACAGCAGTTGGACCAGCTGATTAGATATTTTGCTCCTGAGTTTATAGGCTTGCCCCAGACAAGAAGCTGCTGAGCAGAACTGAGCCCATGCCAAGTCATTGTTATGCCTGGACAAACACAGAATTCTTCTCCCTGCTTGTGACATAACATATCCTTGCAAAAACATAGATGCTTTGAAAGTCCCTTTTCATACAAGAGAAAATCCTGAAAAAGCTGGGATCTCTATCATCTGGGCATCAAGCCTGTTTCATTCACATGACAGGAGATCTGTGCCTGTGTTATGGGGTGGGGAATGGTGAAGCCTTCTCTCTCTCCCCTGCAAGAGAGATTTCTTTAGCCAACTGGTAAAACATGCTTTGAAACCTAAACGGTTTGATTCTTTTTTTAGGTGAAGTCATTCATGCTCACACCACCTGAATTTAAGCTGATGCTGTTTTCATTCTTGTGGATGAGGTCTGGAGCACACAAATATGCTTGTTAAAAATAAGGAAAAGGCCACAGTCTTTTGGGACTGAATATCACAGAGGACTACTAGTGAGTGTATTGTTCCTACTCTTACTTGTGGTGACTGAGTATTATCAGACTCTTGGTTAGAATCTTCATTTTTTGGGCTTGGATCCATTAAAAAAATAAAGTATGGAGCCAGATTTTTTATTTGAAATAGGAGAAGGGAGTTTTCAGTCTTTTATGCTCTGCCACAAAGGAACCATTCCTTGCCGACTGCAGCCAAAGCACAGGGAAACCAGGACGATCCTGTGCCCCGCACTTGGGCAGGAATTGGGAGTGGCAGGCGAGGCCAGTGCTTTCCTTGCTCAGAAGAGGTGTCAATAGGGCTCAAAACCTTGAGCCCGCGAGAAAAGCAGAGTGTGTTGTTAGTGTGGGAGATCCATAAGAGCACAACAGTAAGATGAAGAAAAATGATTCATAGCATTATTTGTACACCCCTCAACATGAAAACTTTAACTTGACAAATGTGGAGGAAGTGAAGCCTCAGTAATCCTGGAAAGCCTTGATTCACTGTTTCTGAGGAGGGGGTCACTTTCAGCCTCACAATGTGAAGGAAAAAGGCTCCATCCCAACCTTCCCTTCTTCCCACACCTCCGTATTTCCCCATGCTCAAACCTGATGTTCAGCTCTGCCAGGTTATGCTGCTGTCAGACTTGTCCTTGAATGACTGCAGTAAACTGAAGCAGATCAGAGCAGAGATAGATCCAACTTGCTGGCCTGGAAAACCAATATAACTCCAACATTTGTGTTTGGATGAGGTTCTCAGATGGGAGCAGCTAAGCTAAGCACTGGCTCCACATATTTCTCCTTGGAAACATTCCCAACTCCCAGGGGAGGGGCTGAGTCAGTGCTGGCCCTGTCACACAACAGGAGGGGGCCTGCAGCCCTCACACAGCTGCTTTCTTCAGATGAAGTTGTCTTTGGCTCTGACCTTGCTCTGCAGCTACATTTTGAGAGATGCAGCACAAGAATCAAAGGACTTGCTGTGCAATCTTTCTTTAACCTGTGCTCTGCAGTGTCTCAACACGACTGACATTGTTGGCTTCTTCCTGCTGCAAGGAGGGCAGCAGAGAGGGATTAATGCACTGCTTCTCTCTACATCCCCACTTACTCGTACATTGCAAACCAAAGACACTGCAGGCCAGTCAGTTATTGAATAAATCATCAGACTTTTGTTCCCCAGGAACCTTTACTGTACTAATCAGTAAGAAATCATGATTAAAGCCCCAGATTTGTCCTTGGTTCAGCCTTTTTGTTCAGAGCCTGGGATGTCCCTTCTACCACTCTGTTTAATTTCTCAGTTAAGCTGTCACATATCCCTTGTTTCTGGAGGCAGAAGGCTCAGTCATTGGCCATCAGCAACTTTTGACACCAACACACAGACATCATGGCTCATCCTACACATACCACAATAAACCACTTGTCACTAAATGTACTGAGAAGATGCCATAAAATACCAAAAAATTCCAAGTAAGTATTTTAGGTTTTGACCTAATGTACCTCTTTTCAGCATTGTAGTAAACTCTTTAGTACCAATTCTCTAGTAATCCCAAGTTCCTCTTTCCTGTACAACCTATGCTGAGATTCAGAAAACTTACCAGGTTTTGGGTGCAAGATGTTAAAAAAAAGTTCTCCATTGACTTCTAAACCTCTCCTTCAGAAAGTTTCATTCACAAATGGAATGTTTCAGGTTTCACATTTGAGCTGCTATAAAGCAAATCATGGCAAGAAGCCTTAGAAAATGCTTGTTTTGTGTGATGCCACTCAACACAAGGAGGTTGAGTGCAATGCTCTGTCCTTACAGCCCTGCATGGCTATGGTGGCTGCACTGATGCTGCACCATACCAGTAAATGAGAAGCTTTTTTGTAATTCAGTCTAATTTCAAAGAGTAATCAGAATTTTCTATGGTTCCTTCAAACTCTTCTTAAAAACCTACAAGAATTTTAACAGAAACGTGGCCATCTTACTTACATTTGACTGAGGCAGATGCTCTCTGATGCCATGAGTAAGGAGTGGGGAAAGTGGGACATGAGGACACCAGGGTGAAGGAGAGTAATGTGGCCATGCAGGTGGCAGGCAAAGGGCAGCATTGATTACTAATGCAGAAAAGCCAAGGACACAAAATCTGTCTCCTGTTGCAGCACTGGGAGGAGAAAAGTGCCGCCTCCTGCAGGAAAGCCAGCCAGGTTTCTGTGATTTCCAAAAGTTTCTAAACAATTTGAGTATTAGTTTCCTAGATTTGCAGATAAAGGCATAAAAATTCCTTTTGTTTCCTTTAGAAACCACAACACTTTTTGGCACAGTGTTGTGTGGCTTCTATCATGAAGTAGATGAAGGCAGAATTTAAAAGATGAAGGCTACAGGATTTAACAGGACAGCAGCATCCAGCAGGCATCAGGAGACATAAAAAAACCTGGTGAGTCAGTGCACTAAAAGTGGTGTGAGACCTATGTAACACAAAATACACAGTCTCTTGGGGTGGTAGGACATGACACCTCTTAATATGCTATACACTATTATGTCATGAAGATGTCAGAATTGCAATGAAATTGCTTCTTCCCAGGGGATGAAGACTCTTTTTAGTTATATAATAAACTGTAAAGAGTTTGCCTGAGAAAAAGTTCCTCTGAGAAAGTCAGTAAAGGTGGATATATGGAAAGTACTGAGGGTGTTACACACCTCCAGACTTGCTCTAGATAGTTCTCTCTTATCAAAGACAGAGATAATATAAGGAACCAATTTATCATGGACTGCTTTGATTTCCCAGACAACTGCCATGCAACAACTGCTTCCAGCAGTGACAGATTCCAAATATTTTAGTAGGATACAGTTATTAGTCAATAAAGCTTTGGACTTGTTTTGGTAACTCTGAATTGCCTGCCACTTTCAATGTGGTATTTCTGGCACCCTGCATCCTGGGGGTGGTTCCACACAGTCATTTTAAGCAACAGTTTGTCTGTCTTAGGACACTTCCCCCACCCCACCACCCCCCCTTTTTTTTTTCAACCTGCCCCACAGCCTTTTAGTCTCCCTGATTTGGCTTGGCATGGAATTTTAGCTTTGGATCCCAGGATCTGCATCCCACCCAGTCTGTTTCTCCATTCTGTTCTGGGAGTGTATCCTGCTCTGCAGCTCACCAGAGTAAATATGACATAACCCTGCTAATTCCAAAAGAAAGCACCTGTAAGCAGCCTGATGTAGGGAATATTGAAACAGGATGGTAATGCCTACAGACAGAATTCCATCAGAGCAGATGCATAAGAGAGGTAACAAACACCCATATCACACCACAAAGTGTTTTATATCCTGATTTTATGATGGTGGTGCCAAAGATTCTATCAAGCTTATCAGAAAACTGCTGTACTCAAAACAAAACCTAAGAGAGCCAAATAATGCAATTGCCTTTAGAATGAATTTAAGTTAAAATACTTATGGGTACTGTCAAGGCTGAGAACCCAAAAATATGTACATAGAGAATCTTATAGATATCCATGAATGTTTGGATAACAGGCTTTACTAGTTTCCAGGGGAATCTCATCCATCTGCTAATTTCTTTACCAGGAAAACACCTCTGCAACAAAAGTAGGTCATTGGGAATGCAGGGATCCCTTACTGCTGCTGTGTGGCAGCAGGAAGGTGTGAGGCAGCAGCTGGCTAAGGATGCAGCATCCACTTGTCTCCTTAGAACAATTTCTGTCTGAAGTGCTGCACGATCAGCACTCTATTAACAATGCACAATGGCTCTTTGGAATTGTCTGGACACTCTCCTTGTTCTTAGTCAATTACTTAATACAGGACTAACTGCTGGAGGATGGCTGCAGACTGAATGGTTTTGGGGCAAGTTAATAGATCAGTTGTAGCATAAGAGATAACAGTCTGAGGATCATGAAGGCGCTGGGTGGCAGAGAAGCAGCACTAATTTACTGAGCAGGGTGCTGAACACAAGCATGGGCTCTCAGCTGGGTGGGGAAGCCCCATGGCCAGCACAAATAACTTCCCAGCTATCTTGGCTTAGTGTGAATTGCACAGTTTGCACTGATTACTTTATCAAGATACCAGAGCTCCCACTTATGGGAAGCAACTCCTGTTGAATTCACAGGACTTCTTTCAAACACTTAACAGTGTTCAGCATAACTGAAAGTAAAACTAGGTGGGAAGTTTTCTGTGAACTTTAACAGAAGCAGCTTGACCACTGCTGCCAAGTTCAAGGCTCCTTCCTGAAAAACAATTCAACAGAATATGGAATATCAAGTTTACAAGACACAGCCTGCAACAAGCTGCCCACTGACTTTGCTTAGTAGTTTATATCCACCAGCTTCTACTCAAGAGAATGTTCTTCTAACATTTTTTTTTTCAATTAATATACTGAGGAAAGAAGGTTAAGGAGAGTAAAACTATCCTTGATGACAGTCAAATAATTTCTCAGTAACTTTATGTGGTTCTCCTGATCATTGCTGTTGCTAAAATGCTTTGTTGAAAAGAGAGAAATGTGCACATATGCAGATCTCCTATTCATGTAGGCCAATGTGACATGCTCTACACTCTCCAGCAGTCTTACCAGCACAGCTTCTCCCCTAAAAACAATTTGAGAAACATCCTTTGCATTATTCTCTGTGATTTCTGCTGGCTTCCTTCCAATATCCCAAATAAGCAGGGAGGGAAAAAAATCAGAAGAAAATTGGTCCATGCCTCAAAATTAATACTTTCTTTTCTCTGGAAGTGCAATTACAGCTCGTGAGCATTTGTGAGGCCACTAAAAGGCTGTGGGAACCCAAGGAATGCTCACACAGTGCAAGGAAGATCACCCCAGAGCAAACACTGAAGGTTACTGGAGCCAGGAGGATCCTGAAGGGAACTGTAACATAATCAGAGCACTTCCATTTGTTTTGTGAAGAATGGGAACTCTTCTCCTCCCTTAGTTGCAATGCTTACACTGAGCTCAGCCTTGGGATCTGGGAGTGCATCAGGAAGAGCATTGCCAGGTCAGGGAGGTGACCCTGCCCCTCTGCTCAGCCCTGCTGGGGCACATCTGGAGTGCTGGGTCCAGTTCTGGGTACCTCAGGACAAAAGGGACACGGCGCTCTAGGAGCAGAGGGTGACAAAGAGAATGAGGGGACTGGAGCACCTCTCTTGTGAGGAAAGGCTGAAGGAGCTGGGGCTGTTCAGCCTCCAGAGATGGCTGAGAAGAGACCTCACCAGTGCCTGTCAGTGTAGGCAGGGAGGGCTCAGAGCAGGGACCGGGCTCTGCTCCCTGGGCCCAGCAATGGCACAGGGGAAACGGGCAGGAACTGATGCCAGGGAAGTTCCACCTGAACACGAGGAAGAACTTCTTCCCTGTGAGTGACCGAGCCCTGGGACAGATTGTCCAGAGAGGCTGTGGAGCCTCCCTCTCTGGAGATATTCCAGAACCATCCGGACACAATGCTGTGCTGTGTGCTCTGGAATGACCCTGCCCGAGCAGGGAAGAGGGACCAGAGGAGCCACAGTGCTCCCTACCAACCTGACCCGTTCCATGGTTCTGTCTCAGCACTGTCCTTACCATGTCATGAACCATTACAAACCCCTGAGCTGTACCAGCTTTAACAAGAAAACTATTTCCTTATCATTCCAGGAAAAGACAGCCTAAACCTCCAACAATTCCCTGGCCTTCCCCTATTTGCTTATCCTGGAATGGGATTTGCTTACAAAGACTTTAACAGTCACATTTCATTGCACAACAGCAGTTAAGAAAACCAAATTTCACCTTCTGATGAATTAGATATTACTTTCATGGTTCCAAATGCTTCAGTTGAGCAACTAATAACTGCTTATTTCACTGAAGGAAAAAAAAATGAGCAGAAACAGAAACCAGTTTGTCTTTGTGAAACATTTCCTAGGAAACTTTGGTGATATTAACCAGAAAAGAGGAAGCAGCAGCAATGCTTCAATTTTGAAATAATGAAAACCTCTGTATTTTTATGTTAAGTCTCACCAAGTGACAGCCAAACCATCTCCTAAAACAGATTTACTTTCTGGGTATGAGGATGAGCCTACCTTTCTCTACACACTTCTCATCACAGTCTATTATTTCCTTCTTCCATGGCACCTGACTGCTGAACCTTCTCCCCTGCTCCTGATGCAAACCAGAAGTGGGAAAATACATTCTAAGAGAACCTGGGGGTACATCTTCCTGCTGTGTTCAAGATATAGGCAAAGTATGAGTGGCTTTGGTACAGTCCAAAGCTGATCAAAGTTGACATAGCTGGGAGAAAGGAGGTGGCAGTTCATACAGCTCTGGATAGCTATAGGAGGGGGCATCTGGAAATTACAGAGCTCTTGAAGATTTTGAAAGTACCGAGGCATAAATCATCATATGCACATACTGACCTGATTTTCTTGTGCATACTTCATGCTATTTGTGCTTCAGATTTCTGAAGTTTAATATGGGGCAGAGAACAAGGGGTTCAGGTTCTAACAAGGACTGCTGTTTGACTATGCTCAAACCTGATTAAAACCTAACTATCAACTTAATGTTTAGCATTTCATTTCAAGTTTGTTTCCTTTTGTTTCCAGAAACACAGAAACAATTATCTAAGTTTACAAGGAAATTTTGGCTATATCCAAACTACAGTGTTTTTTCAGGCTGGAATCCTGTCTAAATTGGAGAATAGGTTTGAGCCATTTGCTCCTCGCACATTTTTTGAAGTAACAACAGAAAAACCAGCTTTGAATATCTATGGTGATATGTAACTGAAAATCCAAGATAAGCTTCCATGTAATAAGGAGAGGTCAGAGGTGTCAAACTGAATAACTTACATATAAACTCAGGCTGTTTAAGTGCTAATACCATTGAATTATATTTAGACAGAGAAGAGGAAAAAAACTCATCTGGCAAAGATGTACTTCATCTCTTAACTTTTTAAGGTGTAAGGAGGCCATTTACCTGAAGTTATTGTGACCATTTCAGTCTAATTTGGAGTTTCGGAACTCACGAGTCTTTTTAAAGACTATTTTTGTGACCCTAATATCACATCCAAATATGTGATGAAGTAATACTAACTAGATCAGGCTGTTTTAGAAAAATAGCATGAATGCAACTAAGAAATCAACAGGACAAGATGTGGGAAGTAGGCATTGTTTTTTGGATGCCTAGCTGGCCAGAACAGACTTTTGCACAATTTCAGTTCCTAGGCATGGGCAAGTAAAAATAACTAGTGGCAGTGAGCTGACCACCTATGTTTTCAACCATGACATCAACACACACTTGTCAACATTCTGTGGTTTGCACACAGGCACACAAGTTTTCTGCTGTATTCTTTTTGAGCACAGTTACAATGGCATGACAGATATATCCCACAGGTGAACATCACAAAACTCTCTGGCCTGCTGGGCTCCTCATTCTAAGTGTGGTGGTGCAGCTGAAGCACAGAGCCAAGGAAGAGGCAGGCTTAGGCTCTGCAGATGAGAAGTTCTTAGTCCCAGCACCTGGAGCTCCCTGCACAGACAAAATCCTGGCACTGCTCTCTGTGCTCTGGCTGCTGGTGCTTGGCTCTCAGGTACCTGCCAGAAAGGACCATCCTCAGTTTTACAGTGGATAAAGGAACTGAGAAGTGTTTATGGCTGCAGCATTAAAGTCTGTCCATGCCTGCTTATACAGGAAGATAAACAATTCTCTGTTTCTTTCCCTTTAAACAGCAAACACAATACAGTGAGGTTTTGATTATGTTTGGTGGGTTTTTTTTTTGGTTGGTTTGGTTTTTTGCCTAAACTAACATTAGACTTGTTCTTAGGGAAGCTCAACATTGACTTACAGCCAATAGGGCCTTACTGGGTAGCAGCCAGATGACAATATCTCCTCTCAAAAGAGGTTTCCCTTTTCAGATATCTGTGTTATTTATAGGCAAAAAGCAATGCATACAAAACCTCAGAAGAAAAGGGAGGGGCAGCATCAAGCATCTTGAGACTTTATTCAATTACTGCCTGACAGAAATAGTTGCCAAAGTCTTTTAAAATAGTTTTAGAAACTTTCTATTGTAGGGAAAAAAAGTCCATTAGTAAAAGATCTGTCAGCCCAGAGATAAGGAAAAGGCTTTAATTTCTGAATAGAAGGACACTTAGAATTTAAACCACCTGCAGCATACTTGCTTCTAGAAAATGATGGAGGATTTGTTTGTTTTTGGTTTTTTTGGGAGGGGACTGTGGAGGGAAGTGTTAGCTTACTATAGAAAGAATGCCTAGGATAGAAAAGCAGCTGGAGTAGAATACAGTGGAGGCAGAATTGTGGTTCCATGGGACAGCCAGGAAATTTCAGTGGAACAGCTCCCTTGCTTTAAATCCAGCAGCTGCTGACACACATAGCAGAATTCTCTCAATGCACGCTGGTTTTTGTCTTGATTTTTCGAGAAAATATAGTTCATGTTAATGTGCCTCTTCTGCCTCCTATTCCTGCCATGAAGGCTTCAATGGATTGGTTGATTCTAATCCAGTTTGCTGCAAACCTTGAAACACCAGAGTTACCCACTCTCTCCAGCCCTCTGAATATGCACAGTTGAGAAGAGAGAAGAAACTCCTTTCATTTTCTCTGCTCATCTAATCTTAGAGGAAAAAGTACAAACAGCTCCACTTAGATTTGTCTGGGATGACCCATCTCCTCTTACCTGGGAGGCAAGAGCCAGCAGCTACTTAGCTCTTGACCAGCCACAGGATGTGCTGCTGCCTGTGAGCACGTGAAATAAAAGAAAGTGGAGGCTTGGCCACTACATACTGATAGAAAGGGAGTTAAAAATACATCTGTGTAGGAATTTATACAGGAAGAGCTCAGAAATGCAGGGCAAAGTCACAGAAAGATGCAATTGTGTCAGGTCTGCTGTTAATAGCTGAGCTGCTCTCCCACTGCACTCATCACTCAAAAGGCAGAGGGCGGTCTCTTTCTTAATTAGCCGTGAAAAGTTAATGACCCGTCACTTTGGCTGTGTTACAACTTCTGCTCACAAACAATAGATTAACCACTCAGGGACCAGCGCCAATAGCAACAATCTTAGTTCAGCAATCATGAAAGACTAAACCATCAAACAAGACAGTGCTAAAAGGAGGTGGTGTCAGGAACACCTGAACTCACAGAGCACAGGGAGCCCACGTGCTCCCAGTTTGCCATCACAGGCCATTAGTCATACAATCAGTAGAAACATTAACTACAAGTGATGGAAAGCCTATGATGCACTGACTTCCTCTATACTGCTGGATTTAAACTCCTAGGTTTTTACAACATTAGAAGGCAAGCTAAAAGCAAACATTAGAAACAAGGCTATGGAGCAATCAGTGAAATTTCTGATAAGGGCACTGAAATCCAGGAGAAGCAAAATGTCGACATTTTGTCATCTCAATGTACTCAAGTCTAAAACAACTAAATATAGTCATTGTATATGGCCTTTTCATAACAATCTGTAGCTCAGTTATTTTGCTCTGCAAATACAGAGGAAAAGTGGAAAGGCAGATATAAAAGAGGGGAATTAACATTGGATTTGCAAGGTAAAAGTTCCAAACCCCAGTAAACAAGATCTGATATAATTTTTACTTGGAACACTAAAGCTCTTGGCACATTAAACTTCTTTTAGGTTTAAGTAAATGACAACAATGTCAACTGTTTAATTAAAGGAGGCAATTCCTGCATTTACACAAGTCTGACATTGTTTCAGTTGAAGGTGGAAAATCTGCAAGTAGAGTCCATGCCCCTGGCTGTGCTGCTTAATCTCTTGGAGGTAGGAGCATCCCCCCACACACCCTGCAAATGTTTTACTGCCGCAAATTGCACTCATTGTTCAGTCATCCAGGGAAAAGAGCTGTTCTCTCTCCAGAGGCTGTGATGGACAGTGAGGGTGATCAGGTCCACCCAGATTCTGCTAGTAATTGAACTGAATAAAACTCTTCCCCAGCCAGCTCTCTGGCCAGTGAGGCTTAGAACCCTGGTGACATCTTAAGTGTATTCAATTTAGACCTGCCTGAGAATTTTGCATATTATTTATGAGAATGGATTGATTTTTCTTTTCTGTGAGGGAATAATATAGCATGTATCCCTCCCCTCCCCATCATATGTACTTCTGGTAAAATAGTTCCTACATAAATACCAATGCATCACTGTCAGAAGAATTGTACAGTTCTAAAAGACTGCCTCATTTTGTAGTTCCTCACTTTACTGGGGTAACAAAAAATTAATGGAGAGGAAAAAAATACCTGAATACACAGAAAATTCACAATTACCTTTCCTGCTTGTCCATTACAGTATAAGGTTAAGTTCTCCAGCTACTTCCCTACTGTCCTTCTGTTACATGTTATACAGATATTAATTTAACCTTGTCCCAAAATATGTTAAAACTGAGAAGAAAAAAAGCATGGAGATGGGTAGTAATATCATCTTACTCTGTCACAGAATAAAATTCACATAATTGCTCTTTCCTGGCTCATACTTGAAAAATCAGAATTCTTACATAATTTATGTCCATGTTTTTCTTTCACAGGATGAGGTTTTCATTTTCATAAGACATTTAAATACCTTCCCCCCAGCAAGCTGGATAAGAAGTATAGGTTTATGAAAGAAGATTATGACAGATTTTGGTTTCCTAAATTCAAAACTGTGCTCACAAATGTGCGATTCTGCTGAACAATTTTTGGGCTCTGGAGATTCTCTTAACTGCAGAGATCACTTCTGGGTTCATTGCTAAAGACTTAAATGCTCTCTAGACAGCATGCTGGCTTTGGATCTGGTTCTAAGGGTGGGATTATAACAGAGTTCTGAATTAATGCTAGTGCTGTCAGTCTAGCAGGGGGAGAGTGTTTATAGTTAGGCACCAGTGTATTTATTTCTCTGGAGCACTTGATCTCCTGTGATCCATTCTACATCAACCATTTTCCACAAGGTTGTCCCTATTCAAGCAAGCCTTTGCCCCATATCCTATCAGTAATTTGTTTACGTCAAAGGTTATCTACTACCTTCTCTTGATGAAGTTGTCTGTGCTTCTGTCTCTGTGTTCTCCATCTGTCTTCTCCCACAACTATGAAGATATCAGTATTTCCATCCATTCCCTCAAGGAGACTGAAGGAGGCCATACCTTTCAGCAGGGAAAAGGAAGAGTGTGAGATGGGCCTCAGACAACGCAAGGTTTATTCAGAAATTTCCAACTGAGAAATAAAAGGCTACCAAAGTTTGTTTAAATTCTGAGCTAGCTGGAAAATACCACAGCAGTAGATATTTCTAAACTTTAAAAGAAAAAAAAAAAAATACAATGTGCATGCTGAACTCAGAAGAGGCCCATCTTTATCTTTCGTGAAAGCAAGTTTTTATTTATTTAAACTAAACTGGAAAATTTAGGATTACTACTTCTGTTTCAAAACTGGAGAATAAAAATTATATTTCAATTTCCCAGATGCATTCACTGCATCGGGGAACAGCAATAAATCCAAGAATCTGAAAGGGAAACAGTCTCATAAAATGTCACATGACTGCACTGAGCTACCTTATCTCAGGGTCCAACACCATCTGGGATATTTACTAGAACACTGGCGCAGCTCTGAACAGCTGCAAAAGAGCTCACATGGCTTCCCATTCCAAAGCTGCTGTAAGACACTTCAGCAGTACAGGTACAGCTGAAGCACTTCAGGTACACCTTAAATTAATCAGTAGGTAAGAAAGAAAACTCTTGGAAAAACAAATCTCCCCTCAGTTTTGAGAAAAACTTTGGCATGGAAGCAGCATTGCTTGGTGCTGAGGGAGAAAAGAGGGTTGGACAAAAAAGCCCCCAACGCTGAGATCAGTTCAGCTGCAGCAAAGTCACTCTGGCAAATTTCCGTGGATATGGTTTGTACTGAGGCTGCCCAAGGGCCAGTATTGAAACTACTCTGCTAAAAACTTCTGCAATTCCTTCTTGTCCAACACTGCCTTCCCCACTGCGTGTGCCAATGCCAGTCTGCCACGAGTCCTGGAAATAAAACAGCAGATCCTGGAAATAAAATAGCAGATCACAACACCTAGCATGGGGCCATGTACTCACCAGGGGAAGAGCTTCACCCCATTTGGAACAAAAAGAAGGCTAAGGGTAATTTATGGGCATAGTGGTAGAAACCTGGCCTCTAATCAGTAGCACATGCATTACTGATGTGCCCATATTGCCACTCCTGCATTTAGTTTTGCAAAATACTCATTATGACCTGCCAGACATCTCCAGTGCCCATGTACTGGCAGCATGGCATACAGGTGCTCTGTAACCCAGCACACTTCAAATGCCCTGGGCCTGTACTCTGTGGCCAACACACCCAGGGACACTGCTCAGACTACAGAGGGAAAAGCCTGAATGTAGCTGCACAGCCCAGTCACATCTCTTATGTTAGTGCAGAAATGAGCATTTGAGAACAGATGATTTTTGCACTTGGAACTGAGCCCCTGGACCACAAACCCTGTATGCACTGAGCCAGTGTCTTCGCTCCCCAGACCATCCTCCATGCTCCAAAGGAGGAAATAAATCAGGAAGAGCAGAAGATACAGACTCGGCTGGCTCCAATGCTGGATACAGCGATTCAAAAATAAGATGTTTTGCTTTTCTCAGTCCCCCTTTGCGGGATCTGAGGCTGCTGTAGAGGGGATGAGATGACCCTCTCAGGTTTCTCCCGCTGGAGGGAATCCTGGGCAGGTGGTCCAACTCCCAGGGGAGCTGTCTCCTCGATTCACCTCACGCGCACACAATCCCAGGTAGCTCAAAAAGGTCCAACCAGATGAAGAAGGAGGACTCTGCACACTCTGCGAAGGGTCCAACCGGGTTTATTCAAGGAGCAGTAGAGGATCTTAGGCAAGGTGGGTAGGAGAGAAGCAGGGATACAACCAGGCTGAAGGAGAGCAGGTGGCAAGAAGCCCAGAGCTGGGCAGGAACAGGGTTTATAACATAGTAGCAAATAGGCGGGGCTAGGGTACAAAGAACCAATGGGATTGGGGACCAGGGGAAGAGCAGGAGTGGGGTGATTGGGGGTGTACAAATGAAATGAGGGGAAGAGGGTGGCACCAACATACAGGCCAATGGGGAAGGGGGAACCGCAGAACTTTCTAGCTCTTTGGGAGGGAGCCATAGTTGATGGACATCTACAGGGGAGTGCCCTCCCAAGGCATCTCCACCCCACTATCCCTAGGGTCTCCTCCCACATCTCCCCCTTTTCTGTTTACTAAAAAAGCTTCCCCCAGACTTTTCTGCAGAGCCTTCTTGAAGCAACTAATTGCCGTAAGTACAATCACTAAGATGATGATGATCCATAGAAAACTTTTCAGGATGGAAATCAGCCATTCAGGGACACCCCATTGTCCAAACAGTCTATCAAGCCAGTTGGCTGCCTTCTTCTCGGTTTGGATGTCTCTGACTTGGTTTTGCAGTCCTTTAATGTTGGATTGAATCGAGGTGCTGTGCGAGGATAGATTGAAGCAGCAAAGTCCCTCAAAATCTTCGCAGCCATGACCATGGGCGAGCAGAAGGAAGTCGATGGCAGCTCTGTTCTGGAGTGTGGCGTGTCTGGTGGTTTCCTCGTCCGCTAAAAGGTCGGATAGGGCGGCGGACGTGGCATTGGCCTGCTTACTCAACCAGCACCCCAGGTGAGAAAGCTCACCGAGGGCCTTGGCAGCGGCAACCCAAGGAAGAAAAATGGACACTGCCACCCTCTTAGTGGTACCCCAATTATAAATTTGACTGTCGCAGTTGGGGTCGAATTCTTCCAAGGATCTTTTTTGGCGGGCCAATTTATTTTTCTTCCAATTATTTATTAAGGTGGAATTTGGGGTGAGGGTAGTTAGCTGGCCAAGGCTGCAGGGACCCCCTTTGATATTAGAGGGGATTCCTGCCCAAACCCTGTCGCCGCAGATGAGGAACACTCCCCATGGGAGCACCCTGGGATAGGACATGGACTTGGATGGTGTGGTGCTGGTGTAATTGCACCATTCTGCCACATTGTATCGTTTATCATGGGGCGAGACATCTGTACTTTGTGGTTTAGCAGTGGGTTGCCAATTCGGTCTCGCCCTGTGTTCAAAGGTGACGCAGAAACTAGCTTTGGTGGAGCCCAGTAGATCTAATTCCTGGGGCTCCTGTGGTGCTTGTGGGAAAATCCTCGTCCATTCATCCCAGGAGTCTGCCGGGTTGGGTTTCTTACCTACGTAAGGATATTCATTTTGTGACAGGGGGATTCCCACCAGACACGTGGAGAGTGGGTCATCCACACTTCCCATGGTCATGCAGAGATTTTCCTGTTGGAGGGACTTCGCTAAGGTGACCCATACGTTCTGTTTCAGCTGCGGTATGATCCAACCGCTGGCCACTTGGATAGTCAGAAGGAGATAGATGGTGGCAGCACCTGTGGCAGCATTCTTGGTGGCACCAGTGTTGTCAAGGGGGGGTCTCGGGATCATCATGGAGGGAATTCTGGTTTTATAAAACATGTTCTAGAAAGAAAACATGCATGAGTTTCATTTCAACTGCCAGCAAGTGGCCCATCTTTCTCTCCCCATAGCTCTATCGAGCCTCCCCCTTCTTTATAGTTAGAGAAAAAAGAACAGGGGAAAAGGGGCGGAATGCAGGGAAGAGCAAAGGGACAAGGGTCAGGTGGGGAAGAGTCAAAGGAAGGAGGGCTTGGGGAGATCAACCTCTAAAGGTAGTGACAAGGGAAGGTGGTGAATTGGAAGGGGCTTTAAGGGTGACAATAACTTGGGAAGGGTGGGGGTATGTCCTCGTGTGATACGTGGGTACAGTGTGTGGAAGGGATGTATCGGCGCGTTATAAGGACTCGCGCAACGAGGTTTGGATACGTCCCCTTGTTTTTCCTCCTTTTCCAGGAGTAAGCAGAGTTGTGTGTCCGGTGGTGAGCATAATTGACTTGTTCGTTGGCTGCGGCGTCTTCAGGCGTGCAGTCAAGGTATGGTTTCATATACCTGCCGGGAATCCATTTCGGTCCAGACCCTGTAGAAACACAAGCAAAGCCTCTCCCCCACGTAATGAGTGGAAAAGGTCCTTCGATCATTTTTGATTCTGGATCTCGAATGAGCACAGGAGGTTTTTCCTTGAGTTGTGCATGGGTGTTATTGTGAAAATGTCTGAGAATGGGGGGATTGGGCTCTTTCTGGGAGCAGTTCATGAAGTTCATTACATACAGAGCCGTGCACAACTTTTCAGGACGGGAGGAGGTAATCGCTGGGTCATTTTGCTGTTCTAACAATCTTTTAATTTCTTTATGTGCTCGTTCGACGATGGATTGACCTGTGGGGTTATGAGGGATGCCTGTGTTGTGGGAAATTCCCCACTGTTGGGTGAATTCCTTGAATCGTTTAGAAGTGTAAGCTGGACCATTGTCAGTTTTTATGTTCTTGGGGACTCCCAAGGTAGCGAAGGCCATGTAAAAATGTTTGAGCATGTCCCGCATGGGCTGATGCAAACACAGCGCCTGAAAAAGTGTCTATAGACACATGTATATATTTGAGCCTTCCAAAGGGGGCATAGTGGGTAATGTCCGTTTGCCAGAGTTCAAGAGCCCCCAAGCCTCTGGGATTGACACCGACTGGCATTGATGGTAGGGAAAAGGCTTGGCAGCTGGGGCACGTCGCTATGATTGCTCTGGTCTGTTCCACAGAGATTTTAAATTGCCGCCTCAAGGCGGGGGCATTTTGGTGGTAAAACTTGTGGCTCAACTGAGCTTGCTGAAAAGTGTCCGGCACAGTGTGGAGGGAGACACCCAAGGTGGGACTCGAGCTGGCTGTCATGGCTAAGTGGTCTGCTCTCCGATTACCCTCAGTGATGGGACCGGGCAGGTCTGTGTGAGACTGGACGTGTGTGATATGATAAGGTTGCTCTCGGTGGGATATTAACCAAATTAATTCGGAGAGCAAGTTAAACAATTCTTCATTTTGGACTTCTTTCAGCAGGGCATGTTCTGCCCGCTCAGCTATCCCAGCGACGTAGGCCGAATCTGTGACCACATTTAATGGTTGTTGGAATTTCCTGAATGCTCTCACGACCGCAGCAAGTTCCGTGATCTGGGGAGATCCATCAACAGTTCTGACATTGGATTCCCACTTCCCAGTGTCATTGTTTCTCCAGGTGATCACTGACTTGTGGGACTTCCCAGACCCGTCAGTGAACACCGTGAGAGCATTCTTGAGTGGTATGTTGCTTTTGAGTGGTCGAGGAGCTAATTGTAATGAGTCTTTAAAAAATTTGTGTTTTGGATAGTGCGTGGAAAGTTGTCCGGGATAGCTATCTAGAGCGACCTGTAAATGTTCATTTGTCTGCAAGAGAGAGTCCAAATGATCGAGGGTAAATGGTAAGTAAAAACACGCCGGCTCACAGCCCGCAAGGGTCCGGAGGCGACTCCTAGCCTTAATTATAAGTTGTGACACCAGCTCTTGTGGTGTAGTGATGGTTTTATGTGGCTGGTGCGGCAGGAACAACCACTCGATGACAATGAGCGGGTCTTTTGAATTTGCGTCCCACTGAAAAATGAGCGCATGGAACTGAGGGGCCTTACCTAACACCGCAATTTCCAGCGGAAGGGACCGGTCTACTCGATGGGCTTGGCGGGACTCCACCGCGGCTGCAACTCTGTCCAATGCTGTCCGAGCCTCTGGGGTCAAGGAGCAAGGTGAGACGAGGTCTCGGTCACCGCGTAGCAGGTTGAACAGCGGCGCCACTTCCTCTGTCGTGAGACCCAGGAAGGGCTGGATCCACATGATGATCCCGCAAAGTTGTTGCAGATCGTGTAGAGTGCGTGGATCGTTCTGGATGGCAAGGGTCTGGGGCACGATGGTCCTTTCAGTGATCCGAAAGCCGAGGTATTTCCACGGGCTGGAGAGTTGAATCTTGTCTGAAGCAATTTGGAGTCCTGCTTGCTCCACGGCAACCACCATCTTGTCCAATGCTGCTTTTAGGTAGGCTTCAGTCGGCGCGCATACAAGAATGTCATCCATGTAATGCAAGATGACAGCTTCGGGTAAGAGCTTGCGTACTGGGGAAAGGACTTGAGCAACGAAAGTCTGGCAGAACATCGGGCTGTTTTTCATTCCCTGGGGCAAGGTGACCCAATGGTACCGCTTATACGGTTCTTATCAGTTGGTGGAAGGTACCGAAAAAGCGAACCTGGGGGCGTCTCCAGGGTGCAGCGGGATGTTAAAAAAAGCAGTCTTTGATGTCGAGGACTGCGAGTGGCCAGTCTCTTGGGAGCATGGAGGGGGAGGGGAGACCAGGCTGAAGAGGACCCATGTCTTGAATGACCTCGTTAACTTTTCTGAGGTCTTGAAGCAGGTGCCATTTGTTCTTGCCTGGTTTTTTGACTACAAAGACTGGGGTGTTCCAGTGACTTTGGGAGGGGACAATGTGCCCCAGGCACAGCTGCTCTTCAACCAATTCGTTGAGCGCTTTCAATTTTTCTTCAGGAAGGGGCCACTGCTCCACCCATACCGGCTTATGTGATTTCCAAACAAGCGGTGGGGTGGTGCGCTCAGCAGTGGCCCAAGCTAAAAATCCCAGGTGACATCAGGGATATCAAGACGAGCCCCCCATTGAGACAGAACGTCTCGGCCCAGTAAGGCTATGTTCGCGGTGGTAACGAACGGCCTTACCGTTGCGATTTGCCCCTCCGGCCCCTCTACGGTGACAAGGTGCTTGCTCCGCAGAGAGTTGACTGTTCCACCAATCCCAGAGACAGTGCCGCAAGAGGGCACCAGCTCCCAGTCGCGGGGCCACTTTGCCTTGGGGATGATGGTGACATTGGCTCCCGTGTCTGCCATCACGGTCAGCTCAAAGTTCTTGTCTTTCCAGGAAATTAATGTGCTAATGTTGGGTCTTTCCCTAGTAAGTGCTGGGGAATAAAAAACGTCATGGTTAGTTTTATCATTGTCCTGTCCTGGGAGCACATACATTTGAGCAAAAGGAGCGTGCTTGCAAAGCATAAAAGGTGGAGAGTTGCACGCAACTGTCCCTGTGAATTCGTTGTACGGCCACACCGTCACGACTTCGGGGATGATGGAGAGTTCAAAGGGGGTGTGCTTGTTGTCCCCTAAAAGGAGTACTTCGACAGCCTGATTATGATATGGCGGAGGCAAGTAGCCTGCAGGGACTCGGACGATCTCTTCGTCATCTAACATGACATGAACAGAGCTGTAGAGGACCCTGCAAAGGCGTTGATCTAATGTCCCTGTCCTTCGGAAGTATTTAAGTCCGTCCTCATGGCTCCGCTCCTCTGAGATGATTCGGCCTGGAGTGGGCTCTCCTGGATGGTGGGGAGGGATGGCCTGCCATTTGGTGTCGTCGCACAGGGCCGCGGTGCGCTCTGCCACTCGTTTCCCGGCCACCGAGGGGAATGATGGAGCTTTGGCGCGTGTGGCGAGGTGTTAGAAGGCAGGCATGCCGATGGCGAGGGCACAAAGGAGGAAATACGACCGTCCGACAGGGGATACGGGCAGTTGGCATACACATGACCATACTGTTTACAATTAAAGCACTGGGTGTTATGCAATGCAACCATCGCTTCCCCGACACCTTTGCTCACTGCTGCTGCTACCGTGTGCTCGATGGAGTTGGCCCTGGTGCAGGCGGTGACCATCTGGGTGATGGAGGGCTCGGGATCCTGAGGAAGGGCCCTGAGCACCTTCTTGGTGTCTGGGTTAGCGTTGGTCATGGCCATTTTCCGCAACAGTTCATCTCTTGCTTCTACATTGTCGACCTGGCGCTCGATGGCTTCTCGCAACCGATCGACAAACTTAATAAAAGGCTCGTCGACTACTTGGTGGATGGAAGAGAAGCTCTGTAGTGGGGTGGAACTGTCTGGCAATTTCAGGAGGGCGGTTCGGGCTGCCAACTTGATATCATTTAAAACATCCACCGGCAGAGCGGCTTGGTCTTCGGGCCTGTCAAACACGCCGTCTCCTGAAAAGGCGTCCAGAGCATCATTCCCCAGCCCATCCACCTGGTGTTTCTCTATTAAAGGTTTCAACAGTTTTTCCACTGAGCCTCCCAAAGGAGGAACTCAGTGGGGGGACAACAGCGCCGTCATTATATAACAGAGGTCGTGGGGGATTAGGGTGTGTCCCGTGAAAGTTAGGTCTAGTAAACTTTTAAAATACAGAGAACCCCTCCCATAGTCCTTGGCCGCCCTTCTTAGCTCTTTTATTTCTGAGTACTGGATTTGCTCCCACCGCGTGTTCCCGTCTCGGCTCACGATGACTGGAGCTATGAACCGGTCGAGGTCTTTCGCAAATTCGAGGTCTCCCTCCCTGACTGCCTCTTCCTGGATCCGTGCCCAGCTACTACCCGGCCTGATAGTATGGCCAGGAGTGTAGCAAGCGCCTTCCTCATCGGATGATGAGACTGCGCAGGCCAAGACATGGGGCCTCCGGCTGACCGGAGGGTCCCGGTGACTGGAACCCCGGCGATCCAAGATGGCTGCCTTCCAGTCTGACCCATTTCCGGTTCCGGTCTGGGAACCGGAAGAGGCTGGAGACCGGGGGGTGTGGCCCGAGGGGGTGTAGCCAGGTGGAAGGCTGACGTCATGCTCAGGGGCGGAGCCCTCTTGGGGAGTAGAACCACCCACTGAAGGCCCACCCAGGGGAGGCGCAAGCGAGGCAGGAGGGATGGAACCCAACGGACACGTCATCGCCGCGTTGGAAGGGGCGGGACCCGACGTAGGGGCGGAACACGACTTGGTGGAAGGAGCTGTCGAAGGGGCGGGAGATATCGATGAAAAGGCGGGAAAGCTATGAGGGGGTGAAGGGAAGCCATTTTGGGGCACCACGAGGTTGACGCCATTTTGTGAACCTGAACTGGGGACAGAACAAGGCTGTGAACTAGGAACATGGGTGTTTGGATTGAGGGTGAGGGTAGAGTGCAAGCTGGGGTGGCCAGTCCCAGGTTAGTGTAGGGACTGAGTGGGGCAGGAAGCAGCAGGGAGCAGGTGGCAACCCTGTGCCCTTGGGCAGGATCTGGGTCCTGTACCACTCATAGGGGAAGAGGGCTTAGGGTCATGTGGGGAGGAACACGGGGGAGGAGAACTGGGGACCCCAACCTTTCTCCCTTTCTTTTAATAACTTAAAAATCGGATCGAAAATAACATTGAATTTTCCCGCCCGATAATTCCCTATAACTTGTTCATTATAAATGCATCTCCCCACTTTTCCCGAAAACGAAAGAGAAGAGGCATCTTCCTGAGAAATCTCAGGAAAATGTTCAAAAAGAAATTTAACAAAAGATTTAAGCTCCTTCTTTTTAAAAGAAATGTTCCCCAACACCAGGGTAGTTTTAACTTGGAGATAAAACTCCTTCTCGGGGTGGGTTAATTTGAGACCCATCTCCCCGAACTCCCCCCAACAAGGTAAACGTGAAAAGGAAAAGGATGAGCCCAGGTGGAGCGCCCTTTGGCGCAAACTGACTCACCCAACAAGTCGGAAACACCGGGCAAAAGGAAAGGTCCTTGCGGGGGCTGGCTGGCTCCTGCCGGTCCCTCGGGGTCGCTGATGCTCCCTCGGAGCTACTGAAGTTGCAGCGAAGCACAGAGGGTTGTCAGCAGGCCAGGCAGAGCAGTCCTCTGCACAATCGAGGAGTTTGCTCTCCCTGGAGCTGGAACCAAACGGCGCTTGTTTCCCGTCGCGGCTGCTCACGGAGTGCCCACGCTGAGGAGTCGCTCTCAAGGATCTGGACGAGCCAATGACTGCCCAGGCCCAACGTTGGGCGCCAGCTGCGGGATCTGAGGCTGCTGTAGAGGGGATGAGATGACCCTCTCAGGTTTCTCCCGCTGGAGGGAATCCTGGGCAGGTGGTCCAACTCCCAGGGGAGCTGTCTCCTCGATTCACCTCACGCGCACACAATCCCAGGTAGCTCAAAAAGGTCCAACCAGATGAAGAAGGAGGACTCTGCACACTCTGCGAAGGGTCCAACCGGGTTTATTCAAGGAGCAGTAGAGGATCTTAGGCAAGGTGGGTAGGAGAGAAGCAGGGATGCAACCAGGCTGAAGGAGAGCAGGTGGCAAGAAGCCCAGAGCTAGGCAGGAACAGGGTTTATAACATAGTAGCAAATAGGAGGGGCTAGGGTACAAAGAACCAATGGGATAGGGGACCAGGGGAGGAGCAGGAGTGGAGTGATTGGGGGTGTACAAATGAAATGAGGGGAAGAGGGTGGCACCAACATACAGGCCAATGGGGAAGGGGGAACCGCAGAACTTCCTAGCTCTTTGGGAGGGAGCCATAGTTGACGGACATCTACAGGGGAGTGCCTCCCAAGGCATCTCCACTCCACTATCCCTAGGGTCTCCTCCCACACCCCTTCCAGGCATTTAGAAGAAATTTATTTCATATGTTCTGAGCCCTCATTTTAAATGGAAAGGATACTGTGATCATGGCATTAAGGACTGCTTGCAAATACAGTTTTGATCCCTCAGTGCAAATCCCACAGATCTGCTCAGCACCTTTCACTCAGCACTTCAGACTACGAACAGAACAGATTACCTGTTCCTTTCTATACAAATATTTGTATAATAGATAAAACGAAGAAAAGGAAGCTACAGCCCACAGTACTGCTGCACATACCAACTCCTGACAGGGGCTAAATCATATTTCTGAAGGGGTTCCTTTGAACTGGACACAGATGAAGGAGTCACAAAGTGAATGACTGGCTTTATTGTAGAGATAAGAAGGAGAGAGCAGCAGCAGCAAAGACTGTAGCTCAGAGAAAGCACATGCCTGGCACTTGACCTGGGATATCCTGAGAGCTTTGAGTAAGATTTCACGGAGGTTTAAGTGAATTTCAGACTGGATGCTGTGGTCCTGTGCCTGTCCCTCCCTCCCCACCTCTCTCATGTGCCAGCAGTAAAGCTCATGTGGCTCTGTAACAAAAATGTCTGGCAAAGAAAGAAGAAATTAAGTGTTTTGGAACTTCATTTCTTCCAGTTAGAGTTCAGATAGATTATATCCCTCACCACAGTCACATGAGCACTATTTGCTAGTAAACAAGTTCACAAAGTCCTCACCTCAGTCCTTTGCAACGTACTAGAAAAAGTATAAGAAAAAAAATCTTAAAAACTGCCAACTCACTTGGCAGTAATAAACTGAACCACTGCAATATTTTATCTTTAGACTCACCAATTTGAGTGCAGAAAAGCTTTTCATCTGAGATGTACAGGTTGGCTCTCAACACCAAATGGACACTGACATGAGAAGAATTTCTGCTATGGGAAGATGACACCTAGCCAGAAAATGTCAAAAGCTTGGAAGCCAGTTCTTAGGAAACAAGCTGTAAGACATGGAAGGTGCCAAATTATGCTTGTCAAATGCATGCCAAGAGAGAGGAAAACAAAAATATGGTTGACAGAAAGCAACTATGTCTTGATACTCCTGCCTGAGAGCAGAAAGTGGCTGATGGCTACAAACATCCTAGATCATCAGCCAAAATAAATGAAGGAGATTGTCACTTTATAAATGGTGAAAGAAAGTGTACTTCAAGCCTCTGTCAGCCTCTCTTCTCAGCAACATGACTGTGTCCTCAATATCAAACCATTTCAAGACTATGAAAGTGTGTTCCCTAAGTGACCTCTTGTCAAAACACAAAAGTGTACTGCACTGGGAAGGAATAAATGGTACAGGCAAGATGGCTTGGCAATGCCTGTTAAACACAGGCAAGGGAGGGGGAGAGAACACCCTTCTCTGCAAGGTCTTCAGGCACTATCAAACTCTGGAAAGAGTCTGGGTAGTCTGCAGTAAATCCAAACACTGCATGCTACCTCCTTCAATCTGGTATTCTTCACTTTCCATTTTGTTGTCTCCCTGGGGTTATTGGCTGGAAACAGATACACTTGATCATTTCTGAGACCTCAGATTCCATTATTCTGCCACAGCATTTACTAATTATAAATGCTTTGCCAAATATCCAATGTTTTCACTGGCTGAAAGCCCACACTTTATGGGCTGATAAAGAACAAATGCTGTCAGAGAATGGCATGTAATTGGTTACACAGGTCAGCTGAAACTGTGCACTCAGGGGATGCCTGCCTGAGCAAACAGCATAAATGAACTTTTCCTGGTTAAGAACTTGAATGAACTCTACTCCTAGAAGGGAATTTAATATGTATAACTATTCCCACTGCTATTAAGCCTTTTCCTTCAGTGATGAAAGTTGTACATGTCATGCATGTTACTCTCCCAAGAATGCTATGACCTATCTTCAGTGACTAGAAAACAAACTTAAAGAGTTGACTCAAAGAGTATGTGTTGGGCATGCATCAATACCTGTTCCTCTCTTTTCTGGGCACACTGATCATACAGGAGGATGTTTCCAACACTAACCTGCACATCCTGACTGGCATATAACAATAAGACATTGTCTTTTTAAATCCTGCTGTTCTGCTTCCTCCCTTGTTTGCCCTGAAGTTCACAGTTCCCTCACTCTGTCCTCTCCCTTTCCTGCATTACCACTCCAGACCATTGTCAATTCACACTCACAAACCTGCAAAAATCCAAAGAGAAATGAAAGTTCAATTCTTCTCCATTCCATGCTACCCCCTCCCTCCTGATCACTCAGAGCCCTGTTTCTTGGAGCAGGCCTAAGGCCCCAAACCATCACAGGTCAGTGCAGCTGCTGTACCAGCATGTCCCACCCAAGCAGGCAGAACAGCCTCGGGCTGGGGAAGGGGCACAAGACAAGCAGGTCTGTATCCATGTGACAGCAGCCACGTGCTCCAAGCACTTTCTGGTTTATGATTAAATCCTTTCTGTGAAACCATGTCAATGCATTAGCTAAACAGAGGGTGGAAGTGAGAGCACAGAAGACCAAGCAGCTAAAGCAAGATGGTGATCAGTGAGAAAAGCTGCAGAGGACAACTCAGGGATGTGAGAGATATCAAAGGGCTGTTTTCCTAAAAGCTTCAACAGTTGTTCTGGCTTCAGACTTTAGTTGGCTTCCTTTGCTTTGCTGTTTCACTTTCCAAAAAAGCTGAGTGCTGGTGCAAAGGGGGACGATACTGAGTATTAATATGTCTGTTTGCTAGATTCCTCAGATATTTATTATCTAAACCCCCTCAATAGCTAAAAATGCTCTTTTCTCAGCTTCTGGAGGTTACATTGAAGACATGTCTTGAATTTAAGTTATCAGCTGAGTGAATGGTCATGCAGCCATCTGATGGCAAGCATTTGTAGGAAAAATTCCAAAAAAACAACACTAAATAATTTTCCTTGCAATCAATCTAGTTATCAATTAAAATCACTCATTCCTTAAACTTTCTTCCATGAAGTCTACTGTGCCAAATTCAGGGAGTTAACCCTGTGAATACAGGGTGAGGAGAAAACAAACCAAGCTCCACCACCAGTCCTATCACCCAAACTTGTCAGAAGTTTGAGGAACTGTGTGTGGGATCCACAGGGGAACTACAGGAAAAGCAATGGCACAGGTGTGCAGAACACTCTGGAAATTAGTAACTCCACTTGCTATCTCACTCTATTTTGGTAGTGCTGTCTTCTTAGAAGTATATTCAGTAGCTTATTCCATTTTGACAGAGAAAGGAAACAGAAGCTGCCACCACCTGAGTGATTAATCTCTCAAAGGTATCGGCAACATTACAGACATGGGCTTAACAGATACCTTGTAGGGCTGTCTTTCTTTTAGCTGGACTATTATTAACTCAATTCTGTTTACTTCAACTCAACTCTGTATATTTTATCAGTAAACTCTGTTTACTTCCGTAACATGTGTTAAATGGACATTTTGGTATCACCACATCAGGATGTAGAGTAATATAAAAGTGAAAGTAACTTATGCAAAGGCTGGGGAAATTAGACTACTTAATTGCATCAGCCTAACCCATCCAGGTCTGTCTGTTGTTGTCCTCTGTTGGTAGGAAATTCATCACTTTAAAAAGGAATATATGTTTGAATACCTTTTCATAGGTGGTTTAAGAAAAGCCCCAATTTTGAACTGAGCTAACTCTGAAAAGCCTCACCTGTTTCAGTGGTGGGCATGCAAGAGCCCAGTCTGCAGACAGGTTTTTTTACCACCTGTTGATTCCTGTGTTCAGAGTCCTCACCTGGTGCATTAGCAGGGAGCCAGAGGTGGAAGAATTAAATAACCAGCTGTGAAAGTTGAGCCAGATCCGAGTTCCAACTCGGGTAACACCTCAAACTGCTGTTCTATGTCATCTTTGTCGAACTCCCTGAAGGGACAGTGGTAGTTTCACTTTTCATTCTGCCGTGCCAGCGGGAGGGAGGAGCTCAGTTTCCGTTTCTCAGAAACGGTCTCTTTACCCGTAGGTCTCCTCCTCTGTCAAGGACTTCTTCCCAGCTGAGGAATCCTCAAACACTCCCAGGAGCCAGCACATTCCTGACACATAAGCACTGTGTCCAAAGGCCAGGAATACATCAATCAGACTTCCCCCTGCTCTGGTCCTCCTTCAAAACACAGAAATTATGGTATTTTAGTTCTGGACACCGTTTCACCTACTTTACCTAAATTTGTTTCTGTTGTTTAATTTGTTCTCGCTGGATCAAATATGGCAAAAATACTCCTATCAACAATTTCATATCAGCTACTTCTACCTTTTTTCCCCCCAATCTAGTATATTTTATGTTTTTGTCCTTTCAAATCCATCTCATTTAATCAAAACTGGTTGCAACACATGCAACCCAAAATGAATTGTATCAACATAAACAAGGACATAGAAATTTACAGGATAAAGGCAGAAGCATGCATTTTCTGCATGGAAAAATGTATTTGAATGATACAGTCCTGAGAGCAAGCAAGTTAAGCTTTTGCATGACTAACTTGACATTAAAATTCCAACTCCTGACCACAGGTAGTGAAATAGTCACCCATAGGATGAGTTTGCAGGCATGGCTTGTTTCACCAATGGACTAAAAAGGATATTTTTTCAGATTTTTTTTCCATTGAAAAAAATGGTTTGAGGTTTCTTAACTCATTTATTTTGGCAGGCCAGGGAGTCTGCAGTGGGTATTACTGTCTTGATGCTTTGAAGAACTGTTTTTTTCATGTTCCCACAGAAAATCATTTGAAGGACAAAAAAAAAAAAAAAATCCTTTGCCTCTTTATATAACAAATGGCTAAACCAATAAGAGAGCTTAAAATTAGTGTTTCTAATGCGACCACTGAGACATTTCAGACTTAATTACATCTGAGGCAGACTTAACCACCCATTTCTCTCAAGTTTCACACAAACAGTAATTGCCCTGCAGCCACACTGCAACGCTGGAGAATTAACCACATCCTAGAGAAGCTGGAGCAGCATAAGGGAAACCAAGAGACTCCAGAGTGGCTGTGCAGGCAGAACAGGCTCCCAAATCAGTCCCACAGGTCTCCATTCTGTAGTGACCCAGGCCAGTGGTGTTCTGTACCAAACACCTGCACCAAGTAAAGATCCACTTCCTCTCTTGGCTTTCTACTTTAGCTCTTGTTGAATTAACATGGAGTCAGAGATACAAAGTGAATATTCCTGAGTCCATATGCATATATGTCCTGATGCTCATCCTAATTCATCTACTTCTTAAAAAAACCCAGTATTTTTAGTGGAAGCAGCTGTGCAGATTTTCCTGCAAGCACCAAATGATACACAACCCCTAGGCAAAAATATAAGTGCTATTCAAGTTAGTGCACTAATATAAACACAAATAAAGAATCTCTATTAATAAAACTGTTGAAATTAATGTTCCCACAAAAATCTTACACCTGGATCTAACTCTGGAGGCCAGCAACCAAACCATGGAAGCAGGAATGTGGTTCTGCAGTTCCAGTATGGCTGGACCACTCCAAATATGCTGCTCCATGGCAGGCAACAGATCTTCAGTGAAGGAAAAGAGACAGCAAAATACTCTCTTACATACTTAGGTCCTGTGAGTGAAAGTGCAAAGTACAAACTTAGGTACTGTAATCAGTGGAGCTGTAAACAAGATTATCTGTCAGCCACAGAGCTTGGAACCTGCAGAACCAAAGCCTAAGAGGTGGCAGAAAGGTCCAGGAGTTCCCTGGGAGGGTAGGTAGTACAATTCACGATGCCTCTTCCTTGCTGCAATGCTGCTCAGCCCTGTGGTAACTCTTGCACAGGGAGAAATTTCCTCTCATTTTACAAACCAGCCACTGCACACTGTTCAGAGAGCAGAGCTCCCAGCCACCCTCCCACTGCCTCGTGTTCCAGACTGACTCTGGAAGCAGCAGGGAGCAACAAGCTGTTTGCTTTGCTCCAAGATTGCAAAGTTCATTGAGGGCCCATCACTTATTTTATGCCTTGCACATCCAGGCTTTGGTTTGCTGTCTTGGGTCAACCAGGCCGAATTACAGATTCCCACTTTATTCTCTTTCTTCACTGCCGGCTTTAATATAAAGAATAGGATTTCACATTGTGCACTGAGCTGAGAATCCAACCTCCCAAGCCTCCTGGAATGGAGGAAAGCTAAGAAAACAAGGAGCAGCTGCTCCCATTTGCCTGTCAGGTTAGACTTGCTAGAAAACCTCTGGGTTCACCATACAGAAGTGTACTGGATCTACCACCTAAAAATAAACCATCTTACAAGGGAATGTTCCTGTGCGCAGATTTGGAATTGCTCAAAACTGAACGCTCCACACCATGGGCCAAAACTGGCTCGCTCTGACAAAGGAGTGTCCGAGTGCAGAGGTGCAAGTCTCCTTTTCCTGGCAGGCTGGATACAGCTGCAGATGCAAACCACAGAGCACAGGAGTGTCTTTACAAGGACCAGCTCATACTTGTCAAAGTATGTCACAGCTTTCTGCTTTCAGGTGGGATAGATTATGTTTTTAAGTTCTCTTTCTTACAATGAGAAAAAACAAGCCAAACCAAAACAACAAAAACCATCACAAAGGTAAATTAGTAACTGCCCCAGAACTCCAGCCTGAGACACATCTCAAACACGGACAAAGGCAGAGTTTTGCAGTGCAACTCTGAAATTTGCCCATTTGAGGAACTTTATTTCTTAGAGTTGAGAAATGCTGTGGTTTTCTTTCCTATTGTTTCCTTAATCCAGAAGCAATTCAGAAACATCACAGCTCCTTGGGTAAAGCAGAATGACAAGAGCTAACACTGACAAATCCCCAGTCAGCGCTAAATCTGTGTGTCTGTGGCATTTCCCAAAATAGCTCTTCAGAGGAAAAGCCATCCTACTGAACTCTGAAAGACACCTTGTGTCTGTGCTTGCTTGGGCAGAAGAGATAACTTCTTGCAAGATTTCTAGTAATTCTGGCTAAGGAAGGCTTGCATGGAAATATGTTAATGTACTTTTGAATTAAATATTCCCATTAAAAAAATCTGAAATATATTTTTTCCCATTTTCTCTTACCAAAAAGCTTGAAATCAGAGCTTTTTCTCATTTAATGTCCCAAATAATTTGTTGGTTTAGATAGTTCACATGTAACCAAACCATGCAAAACTGCTCTTTTATCAGTTCTTGTTGATAGCCGAGGCAATATTCCAGATGATTCTCATCCAGACTAGCTGAACAATCATTCTGGGCTTGCCCTATTACTTTTCTTAAAACATCTATTTAGTCATCATATTATTCTGAGGACTAGCATTACATGGAAAAGTCTCCTCATACATACTAGTTAAAAGATCTTGTCTAGAAGATGTATTTTAAGATCAGATATTACATATAATCTCTCTTGCCACTGGAAATTCAAACTAGTCATCAGTAAAGGCTTTGTGTTCAGTTCTTGAGTCATCCACAGACTCCATGTACATTCTGAGCCATCAGTGTGTGATATGCTTTTCTTCTCTCTAACAGAAAAATAGGGCCACTGCCTTGCACAAGTCACACACCTGCCCTACACACTGTAAACTCATTGTAACAGGGTTTGACTCAATTCACATCTGGTTTTTGGTTGCCTTTTCAGTGTGAGCAAGGATATCTGTGACATACCATGGTGGGGAATGAGGAGTTCTTGAATCAACTTCTGGTTACCCAACTCAGAGTCAGTAAGTAATTAAAAAAAAATACATCATTCAGTGTTTCACATTAACAAGGTTAGTCACAGCACTACTCAGAACTTTCAGTTTCCAGAATGAATGGTATATTATCAGCTAAGGAGCTGAGGAAATCTTACCAAGGGTACATTCTAGCACCAGGTTGCAGTGACTTCTGTATTTGTTTTCTTGAAAATACTGAGAAATCATCAGACCGGTTTCCCTCAGATACATTCCCTTCATTCACTCAGGGAATATTTAATTTACTGTTATAAGAAATACTTAATGAGTGAGTCTTGGTTAGGTCTCATTGTTGTAGTGCCTTATAGGACCCACACTACTGGCCACTCCTGGTTCTTCATTTTGGGATATCTAAAAAAGCTTCAGAAGGAATTATCTATTTCTTTCTGCATACAGACTTTCTATTCCCATTCCAGTTGTTCTCAGCTAGTTCCTGATAAATCTTTCTAACAAACAGGCTCCATGTGAAAAATTGTACCAAAACCAAGCTTCTTCTGGTCTTTGACAGATCCTCTGTGCAAGAGACAGCCCAACTGGGATTGCTGAATTATTCTGATAAACAGTTCTTTATTGTATTTGACCTTTGTTGGAGGTTCTTAGGCTCAGAGATAACAGTTACACCACTGAAAACAAGGTAACTCAAGCAGTTAAGGATTTCTTCATGACTACTAACACATAACACTTCCCTCTAACAGAGCAAAGGAGAAAAGTTTGTCATGTCCCAGCTCAGAGATGACAAAAAGGAACATCTACTCACCTACACTAACCCCTCCACATTATTTCAGATTACACTTCCCATCAGTTTCAGATAAGACACCAGGCTGCCACTGAAGCAGATAAAAAGTGTTCCTTTTTAGTGACTTGGCATTTTACTGTCATGTCTTAAATGATGCCACTCTTGCCATTTTTTTTTTTCCAGATAATTGTGCTACTAATACCTGAGACTTTTACAGAGGTGGTCTGTACATCATTTTGCTATGGTTAAATTGAAGGCAAACTCTATTGCTTTTCTTAGCAATTTCTCTCTCTTTCTTAAGTCTCACATTTCTTTTACCCTACGTATAAAAGGATACTTAAAACGGTTTCAACATTCTAAGACTGACTCACACATTCAATTTGATTTCTACGAGAGTTAATAATTTCCTTACTATTATTGTTATGAAGCAGAAAAGATTGAAAAGGTTTAAATATACTGACTTTTTTCCCTTCCACTTTTTTTTCCCCCCTAAATTTAAAAGAAACCAGGCTTCTTTTCAGACAAACCCATTCCTGTGAACTAATCATTCTGGACAATAGCAAACCACTGCACATCAAGATCAAATCTTAAATCAAACATTCCTAGAAGCAAGACTTTTTTTCTTATAGCTTTTAAGTTGTTCAGATGACACAGAGATATAGTGCAAACAAAAAACCAAGAAGTATTTGCTTTGAAAATTACAGGTATTCAGCAGGAACTACCTTAACTGGAGCAAGGAGTAAGACTGGAATGATGCTTTTAATGACATTTCGTTATGACAAGGTGATAAAAAGATTAATGCTTAACATCAACATCAAAGTACTTTACAAACATGAATTAGGCTTCCCAAGTACACCACTAATCTGTTTAAAAAGGGTGAACTCAGGAACAGGAAGGACCTGTCCAATGTCCTGTTAAGCAGAAGCCCAGGTGAAGCCTGCTGATACCAGCCTGAGACACACTGTGCAGTGTGAGTTGATCTAAACACAGCGAGGGAAAAGGCACCTCTGATTTCCCGTAACAGCTCTGGCTTTCTCTGCACATTCAGACAAAACAAGAGGAAGCCTAGCTCCAAGACCATCCTTCTAAGAGATCTGTGGTTTGACAAAATTTGAGAAGCATCCCTCCCTCCTCTCATCTGAAGATCTGCTCAGAAACTCTCTGAGAGGCTTGCAGGACCTCTTTTCACCAAAATGTAGCGAGCTGAGTGAGCCTATCTCCCTCCAAAGCACTTTGGCAGCTACGTAACAATGACGAGGTATCTAACAGACAGTGGTTACCAACTCCACTTTCACAGGAAAGCCTTGAAGCTGATAAACTCTGATAAGCAAATTCAAGTGAACTGCACGGTGGAGAAGTAGCAAAGCAAAGCTGCTCACATCTTGTTCCCAAGAACTCTCGAATTAGCTACGCCCCTCTCACATCACCAGCTGGGTTTGCATAGGATAATGTGGTGGTGGAGAAAGAGTAAGACTTAAAACACAGGTGTGGCTATGGATAGTTGTATCTGATATTCTTACAGGTGATGAGCTTTTTGTATTATCAGTTAGGTAACTGATAACCTGAACAGAAGTAATGATTTCATATAAAGTACTATAAAATTATGTTTCTTCTTTCTTGTCCCTCAAATTAGCTATGAGAAAGAGTGAGGCTACTTTCCTCCTTTGCAGACCCCATCTCTCCCAGCAGACTAGAAATTCTTTTTCCTAAACCATTCTGGTTTTCTGCCTCTCTCCTCCTTCAGAAACTCCTTTTTCTATCTCTGGTAGCTCTGGCTGCTGAGGCAGAGACAGCTCTGAACACCTCTGTAGTGGTGACCCTGTCTGGCCCTCTTCCTTCTCAATGCACTGGTCCATCAACAATGCAGTTTCAAGCAGCTGCTTAGAACTGCTTCAAATAAATGACCCCTAAATGAGGACAAATTTACACAAAGATGTCTTCATTCAATTAACCAAAAGACAAAATTAGTTTCTGTAGTAAAATAACAGCTTGTTATCCCATCCGGTGTCCTGATGTTTATTCCATACTAAAGCTAAGAAAAATGTTTTGGAACTAAGAAATGAAGACCAAGAATTCATCTGTCCTTAGCAGTCATCCAAACAGGCCAAAAAAAAAAAAAATTAAACTGTGGCCTATGTGAAATATAAACCTTCATTTGGGGACAAGACAGTGAGAATGGAATGCTGAGATCAGTATTTTCCACTCAACAAGCACAACATTTCTCAGCTTTGCAGAGTTGAGTGACTGAGGACATGCAACTTTCAACTTATTTCAAAAAAATCTCAAGTCTGAATAATAAGGCACTTAATAATCAAAAACTTTACCTTATAAAATCCATTACAATCCATTTACCTTATAAAATCAGTAATAATTTTAAGAGATATTTGCAGATAAGCTGATGGTAAAATCCTTCAGCTAAAAGCAGACATGTTGTCATCTTATTGCAGGGGTTCCATACTGTTGTCTCCTCATCACAAAAGTTTCATACCTTCTTGGTGTTTTCTCATGGGCAGCCTCTCAGAGCACTGACTCTTCCTTCTTCACAAAGCAGCCAACTGACTCCAGCTCCCTTCTCACCCAGCCACCCCACTCTTTTATAGCACTCTTCTTCTCATTGCTTACAGCTGTGGCCTGTTAAAGTCAGGCCTGCTCCTCATCTTTGATAATTGGCCCAGCTGTAACTCCTTAGGGGTGAGATTACTTTCTACACTTAGTTTCTTATATTCTATCCCCCTACACAGACACACAACTGAGCACCACCCAACCAGACTGCCTTACTCCCCATCAGCTCAACTGCCTTAACTGTGTGTGAACATTTGTCTGAAACCTTTCTTCCAATTTTTCTACTGGAAATTTGCAACTCCAGGTGCTGCAACTCCCTCTATTTCTCCTTATTTGAGAGATTAAACACATGAGTTTAAAATTCAGTCGAATTTTCAGGGAACACACTCATATAAACAGCCATCTCTCATTCCCAGATGTATGCAGCACATATTCAAGATCACCAGAAAGTACCAAGACAGCTTTTGTCTTCACATAAACTCTAACATAGCAGAATAAAAATGCTGTTTCTTCTGCCCCAACAGCTGCATCCATGAAGTCACAAAGAGTTCCCTCCTTGACACAGAAGTAAAGGTTAAGAGTCAAAGAACAAAGAGAATCTCCAAATGCTGTATCTTTACTTAGACAGGAGTTACTTTGACAAAGACATGTGTATTGACAGAGTTTCACTTATTTTTATAACTATGCTGAAATTATCTTGCTGATAAAGACATGGATTTACCCACTATAGGACTGTTCAAGTTGCTACACTTAGATGTTTCTGGGGACTAAGAAAAGAGTGGACTAATGCAGCAGTGCATTTCTGTCCAGGTAATTTTCAACCCAGTCAGCATGAGAAGAGGTTTGGAGGCTGTGCTTTCATTCCCTCTCTGATCATTATTAACTCAGCTCAAGAGGCTCAATCTGACTCTAGACCAGAGGTCTAGAGTCTAGAAAGGTTTACTACAGAGACACAGGAAAAATGACAAAAGGCTGCAAGAGTTCTGAAGCATCAGGATACAGAACCACAAAGCAGTTTTAAACATGAAGGAAGGGACCTTCCTGGCCACAAACTGGCATCCTTAAAGTGGTATTACTGACAAAATTCAGGAGGTTTGGCTGCCAGGAGCAGATTTTAGCTCATTTTCCACAACACACCATGATTTAATATTTGCATGTTAGAGTAAATCACAGTCTTGTCCCCCATCTCTGATACCTAGCTTGCTTATTTGATGGTACAATGTAATTGAATTTCTTCCTAAGAAAGCTTCTGGAGCAATGACTATATTGAGAAATAACATTTCCCAAGGAATGTATATTGACTGTGATGAATTCTTATAAATGTAGAAGCTAATTAACAAGAACCTAACTAATAACTTGGTTGGATTTAATCCATATACTGAACTGGCAAAATGCACCAGAGAAAGAGGCAGAGGGTGAAAGCATATATTTGAGGAAGAAATCACACATGACAGGCACTTTCAAAGTGGTTCACAGATATTTTAAATGTTGCCCAGTCCCTCTTAACCCTTTGTCTCATCTACCTTCTATCACCCTTCCCTTGTTTCTGCTCCCCCTCCTGCTATGTCTTTACTGCACACAGTGTGCAAATTACCCTGACTTAAAGATGAAAATGCCTAACAGTCACATATGTACAACATTCTTTTAAATAAAAGCAAGGTTCTGCAAATTTTGCCTTTCAATGCTTGTGGATGTCCTTGGGCCATCAAATGCATGCAGCAGCACATGAAAGGGAAGGAAGTTTTCTTAGTAACACCATTTTTATTGCCAAGTTCCGTTTACAAAGAAAGGTCTATTCCTTGTTCTTGTCCAGGTTTTCAATAGCCACGACAAATTCTCAATGCCAGCAAATACAGACTCAGAAGTCTGGTTTTCAGAAACACACACCAGTATTTTCTAATTCCACTCCCTTCCCAGATGCTTAGTTACATTGTTCTTTAAATTAACATAAGATATCACATTTACTCCAAATGTCTAACATAACTTACATTAAATAATTAATACTTATTGCCTGTAGAAAGACATTTCAGAATTCGATTCACACCATGTTTGGGCTTTTTTCCATGTAAATGTAAGTGCATGTTCAGGACTTTTTTCCTCAAATGAACTACATTTCAGATAACTTTACTGAAATATATTTCATAGGAGGACAGTCCATGCTCATTAAATGCTTTTTGTAGTGCTTAAATCCCAGGTACATTCATTCTTCTAGAAAAATACATTTCTACCTCTTTGCACTGAAAACAATCAAACTTACCAAGCAGCTAAAAATGAAGAAAAAAGTTTGCAACAAAAATATCAACACAGTTATTTACAAGTGGAGATGCCTAAAATTATCTTCTAAAATTTGTAATGCTTCCAGAGGGTTTCCTGAAGTTGTGACAATGTATAGTTAGTGCTGTCCCTGGGCAAAACAAAGCTCCTAAACATTGTAATAGTCTATAAATTTGCACACTTGAATCTGTTCTCAATCTTTAAAAAAAAATCTTCATGTTAATTGTAAATACTTTTGCCACAGTTAGTCCTTAAATACAGCCAAACACTAACCCTCAGATCTTCTCATACATACTATCAGATTGCAATTACTGTGTCTTAAACTCACTTTAGTATGAGTATCCATAACCAAAAATAATGGGAAACAAGACAAAAAAATAATCTCATGAATCTTCAGATTATGATCTTAAAAGAATCCTGTGAACTAGTCTGGACCTTAACTTTTGTCATCAAGTATTCTTAGTCATTACCTGCTTAAGCCATTTTTAGTTACTTTTAAAATAAATGCACTCCACACATTTATTTATGCTAACAAGACAGCCCCAACAATGACAACTTTTTCCTTTTCATATTAAGAACCAGTCAATTCAAGTTAACAAAACAATAAACCAGATACCACCACAGTGCACATTTATTAGACAACCAAAATTTAGCTTTACATTTATAATACATTAACAAACACAAAATATATATTTTATAACACCTTGCAAAAGAAATCAAAACTGAGCAACGTGCAAATCTAAAAATGCTGGGAGATCAAAATAGGGAAAATTCTGTACAAATGTAATATAAAAATATGTTTCCATATGAAAGAACCCTCTGTTTGAGACTCAGTCAAGAACTGCATCTCCTATGTCTTTGTTGCTGCTCAAGTATTGAGCAGCAGAAAAACCCCCAAGAACTACTCCCCTCCCAACCCCTAAAAACATCCCACCCTAGCAAGCCCTGCTTGGATCACCCTCTGCTTTTCAGAAACCAGTAGGAGATGGGAAGAGTTATTCTATTTGTTTCTAATTCATGCTGCAAATGTTGGGAAAGGTCAAGAGAAACACAGCAAGCACAGGAGAACTTCCCCAAAGATTGCTAGATAATAGAAGAACAGTGCCCAGGTGAATGATTTCTTAAGGTAGGTCATACCAAAAAAACTCTTTCAAGAAGGACAGTAGCAGTTAAGAAGAGAATTTTCTACACATATTTAGATGGCTACATTAGACTGCCTGAAAGAAGGAGACTAATTACTTTGGAGGCAAAAGGCCTCAATCTCCCTGCCTCCAGGTGATGCCTCTGCAGATCTCTGATTCAACTACAGGACTAAACCATTTCTTTTCCCAGACAGCAGCTGCCTGCCTGGGCAATGCTCTTTTAAAAGCAAGTTTCACTTCAGCTTGTTAGTGGAGACAAGAGCAGAATGTTTAGCTTGGTGTGGGTTTTTTGACTACTACTCCCTGGTGGTCAGTGCCACTGCTCCTGAGACTATTCTGGGGCTCCCTATCTCCTGCAGGAAGTGACTGATTTTACCCCAGAGTGACAGCACCATGGCAGTGAAGTGTTTACTCTTAGGAAGTGGCTTCATCCTTACACACTCAGTTTAACCTGCTTGTCTGATAGCTTGCCTACGTCTTCAAGCATAAAGTTTATTTTACTGCTAGTGAAATGACAATTCCAGGGCAATTACTGAATTCCTGGATTGCTTGAAGTAATCACAAATTAACAGCAGACCTATTCTTCTATTTTCCTAATAACAGTACCTAAGTAATTTCCTGTGAAGCTCTCACTAGACAAGTGATGATGAGATTTAAAAGACACTCAAAGGCAGTGAAAAGCACAAAGTCACCTTTCTTTCCCTTTGCCCCATTTCTTGGGCAGTACAGCTCAGGGGTGAGATTATTCATATGCATATGCATTGAAAAGACTCTTTGTGCATGGGTCTAATCTTGCTAGAACTGAATGTGAAATGAGATAAATTAAGATCAAGGTTTTCCAGTCTAAAATTAATTCTATTTAAGGGAACTCAGCCTGCACAGTGGTATTTTCTGTAATCTAGGTCAAGAATGTAAGGTTAATAACTAACATTAAATGCTTTCTAATTAAGTGAGGCAATTTTTATAATGGTCTTCAGAACATTACTGAGACTACAGTGTAATGCTGCACCATTTTAGAGAAAGTCTAGACTGCAATCAGTGCAGCTTATAAAAATTCATGTGGTTCTTGAGCCCAGATTGCTACTGATGTGTCTAGGCTTGTTTAGGTACATGCACATTAGCTGCATCAGTGACTACATGAGTGCAAATTCATCTTAAGCATGAAACAAAAAACCCAAAAAGCAGGCTCTTATTCCAGTAATGTCAGATTTTCATACAAAATCCACTGCAGTGCTGAGGACATCTAACTCTAAGTTCATTTAGAGTTTAGGCCACTCTGGAATGGTCAGAGTATCAGTTAATTCAATTTGAGATAAAGAAGTAGTCACAGAAAATTAGAAATCAAAACAATATGAAAAAGTTAATAGGGGGAAAAATTACTGGCATTCAGTAGCAGACACCTCATATATCTAGTTAGCAAAGATTCAATTATGTGAAGAAGACAAAAAAGTGAGAAAAGCGGTACCTGTGAATTAGTCAATCTCATATATGTATATATATATATATATATATATGAATATATATGAATATATATTAAAAATATATACACATATATATATACACACACACATATCACTGAAAAATCACTTCAAGTATTCCCTATGACAGCCAGGAAGAGGTACGATAAGCAACTGGGAAGTGAGTAAAAACTTTGCAGATTCACCCATTTGATAAGAACTCAATGCCAGTAGAGACAGAATGAGGAAATAGATTGCAGTGGTGACTGAAATCAATACCAAGTAAACAGCAGTCCTCCTTTGAGGAATTGCCAACTCAGTATTAAGAACCAGCAATGACAAGCTACTCATTTTACTATTAACTTAAATTAACTTACTTGGAAATTGATGAAAAATCTTAAATTCCTTTCATGTTAAATTATGTATCAAATCAGCAAAGAACATTCCAAACTTTAAGAAACATCTTTCCCTTTTCTTTAAACTTGGTGTCAGGATCTAGGAAGTAATGTTAACTCAGAATCACTTTTATGTATGCTTAATGTCATTTAACTGGGATACTATCCCAGACAGGGAAAAAAAATAAACAATACCTTTCAAGATTAGACTTACAAAGGAATTAGCAGTTTGATATGGTGACCTTCTTCCTACATGACTATGAAAAATTTGAAAAATCTCTTTAGAGTAAAACTGCTGCTGTCTGCTTCTTGAAGTTGTCTTTCAGTTGCAGGGGTATCACCATTCCTCAGACGTGTAGCAATTTGACTGTCAGAAGTGAACAAACAAGCTATCGCAATCTTTTAAAATATTTTACATTCCTCTCTAGGAACCTAAGCAAAGATTAAAGTAGTCTCAAAAATCCCTTATGTTAATTTGAACAAGCATTGTTTTAACTTTAAATCAAACCTTGAAATAAATATTACATATGGAAAACATAATATTGAAGTCTGGAGTCCTACAAAGACAATACTGAATGTGGCCAAGCCTGCTGGTATTGTGCAGACCTCCAAAAGATGAACAAGATTAGGATTAAATAAAAAAACAAGCAACCAACCAAAAAAAACCAAATAAAACCCCAAAACCCCTCTTCCACAAATAAAACCCAAAACCAAACACCAAACTGAAAAAAATCACCCTGTCTCAAATGGAAGTTTTACCTCTGTCCTATAATATATAATTTTTTTCTGGTCAATGGCATGTCTCCCATTTCAGAGACGTAACAATGCAGTACCATGAAGCTGGGATCCAGAAATCTCTTCACTTTGCCATAATACTGTAGACCTTTTGCAATTAATTAGTTCCTATTAGAAAGGCAGTAGGTCCTCTGAAATATGTTCATGTTCTTGTATAACAGAAACTGGTAGGAAAGAACCAATTCAGATTCAAAAGTTTGGGTTTTTCTCTCTTCCCCAGTTCAGATATGCTGAGTATCCGATGCTGGCTCTAAAAACTGCTGACATTCTCTGTCACCACTTGGTCCCTTCATGTGGACCTGAAGCCTCTCAGGCCTCCAGAACTATCTGCACTCCCAGAGGGGGAAAAAAAAAAAAAAATCACAATTTGGTTGCACTTCCTTCACTGTTTATTACAGTCTGCATGGTGGCTTTAATCAGAACATTCTTCCTCTACCTCTTTCACCTTGTCAACCTCAACTTCAGACTGCAAAGAGGCCTGAGGGATGCAGCTGAATGTTCGGATGCTGTGTGGATCTACTGGTGGCACCAGTGTAAGCGACTCCACGCTCAGTGTGTCCGTGTTGTCATCTGTGAGTAAGGATATTGTGGGCTGCTGTGCAGGAATCAGGCTGGGAGACAGGTTGGCTGTTTCTATGTCACTGGGTTTTACAACATTTCTGCTGGACTTTGAAACAGCTGAAAGAGTTTCATCAGTCAACATTGTCTGACCGGAACTGGCCGTCAGAGGCTGCTCTGCAGCTGAAGCATCATCTGAGGAAAGAGAACACCAAGGACAATCAATACTCAAGTCAGTATGCACATTAAGCTTAACAATCCACCATATTATTCATGAGTGTTCAAGAATAACTGGGTAGAAAACACAGTTTTGTGAAGCACTATGCTTACACATCCACATTTTAGTAATTAGAAATAAACCAAAATATTATAAAGGCATAACCTAAAATGCCAATAGGATTATGTTCAAATTAGGAACGAGGCAATAATGTACATTTAGTATTAGAATATGTACCAATATTAGAAATATTCTTAGAGACAGGAAGTTGAGGGAAAGAAAACCTCTTCAGTATTTAGTATGAACTAAAATGAACCCACTACCCCTTACCAGGAAGATCTTTAGAAACAAAAGAAAAAGCTGAAGAACCACTCTACAGGCAGCTTTCCCAAAAGGTGGCCTGTTTCTTACAAAAATTTGGAAGTCATTCTCTCAATTCATCCTCCAGATTCACATTTATGTGACACCTCAGCCACAGAAAGCAGAACTATGGCAGAAGGATCGGAGATCATTTCCTTACTGCAACTGAAAGGTGCTGCAAGAGGTGTGCTTTACACAGCCTTGTGAGATGTGGGGGTTTTGTCCTCCTAAGGATGGAGCATCCAACACTCAAAATTGAGAATAAGCATAAATAAGCTACAGAAAACTGATATGCTGCTGCACCTCCTACTTTATGAAAAAACCCTCCAGCATTAATAGCTATTTGTGCTGTCCTTTCCCCCTAAAAATCCTAGTGAACTGTCAAGCAAGCTGTTCATTTGGCTCAGGATGGAGAGGGAATGGACAGGATGAGGTGATACAGCCTTAGATGATCAAGTATGCCCAGAAAAGTCAAGTTTTTTTCTTTTCAGACTACAATAATAGATGCCATTAAAGTAACAGGTATCCAGCTTCAAGACAGACCAGTTTTAAAGCTTTTGTAAGAAACAGCATGTGTTCAAGTGTACAGGAATCTGCAGAAAAGCTTACAAGGCAATGTAGTGAATACAGAAGCTAAGAATTAAGTTATGGTTCTAATACACAGTGACCTTAAAAATATTTCCGTTTCATTATGATTCCAATTAGTCCTGGAAAAGAACAGAAAGCATGAACATAAGACAAAGGGGGAAAAAAAAAAAAGGAAAAGCAAAGCAGAGAATGGAATGGGTATCATTAAAGTATCAGCGGATAACACTAAAATTACTGATTTTTTTTTAACCTTTCTGGTAAGATAACCCAAACAATGGTGTATTCTCACTCCAGAAATAACTCACATGTACTTTTTGCTGAATTGGTGGCTAAAGCTTCTTGCTTCGATAAAAACATGATTTATAGATGGTAAAAAAGTCTACTATTAAATAAAAGAGACATCAGTGGTTATTTTTGAACTATAAGGACAGATTCAAAGTAACACTACAGATTCTTCATCTGTCAAGAAGCTTTAGTGAGAATGTAGCAACTGATAACAGAGGAAGTGATGCAAGAATTACACATAAAATGAACTGCTAAAACAATGAAGCATAGACTCATTTCTCTGAATTCCAAGCTAAACACTAACATTTCAGTATGCACAGAACAGTGAGTTTCTGCTTTTTGAACCTATACAATCTTAAAATGACATCAAATGTTCTTTGCCAAGATAACTTTTTAATCTTTCTTACACTATAGCATGGTCACCCCAATTCAGGATTCAGAAACCTACTTACTCTGGTAAATAAAGTGTTATCAGTCAATGGCATTCGGCTGAGAATGTTGTATACAGCACATTTCTATTTAACTTCTGAATCTGCACTTCATTTCTTAAATCATTCCTTCCTCTCTCCCAATAGAACATCAATGTCTTTTCTTAATACTTGCATTTACTGAAATGATGAAAGACATTATATTCTTTTGTTATATTGGATGTTTTGGTCCCTAAATCCTTCCAGGTAGGTTCTAAGTTAATGCTGAAGTGACTCCCTTCTTAATGCCACAAACAAAAAGTATTTGGAAAAAGTCTTCATAAAAAAAGTATCTGGAGTTAACAGGTCCAAACTTTCTAAACAAATATCTTAAAAAACATTAAAAAGAAAGATAAAAATATCAAAAACTGTGAGCAGAACATGCTGCCCAGTATTTCAGTGGCAGCATTCGTAGAGAATACAAGATCAGAGCTCTCCTCTGCTTCCCTCCAGCTGTTATTTACTATTGCTAGAAGCCAGTCTCTCTCCTCTCAGGATGTCTTTAGTCACTGCCAGCCTCACTTCCATCACTGTGGCACTGAATTTCAGGGAGCAGTGGCAAATTGCTGTAACCCAGGGTGGCACTACTGCCAAAATGATCAGAAAGCAAATCCCAGCACACAAAAGGGTGGAGGAGGGAGAGTTCTGAACATTGTCTAGAGCTCACAAGAATGTCTGTCTTTAAGCCACTACCAAGACAGGTACCAAGGTCTTGCTTCTAAAAAGTTTCACATATCCAGCATGTTTACACATTAATTTCTCTACTTAGTATCTGGAACTTCTCTTCATACTATATATAAAAATACTAACTGGCTTTCAAAAAACCCAAACTCTCAACATTTTGTTGCAGTTTGACTTTTGGATAGAATGAAAATTTGTAATTTTTCCCTGGATAAAATAACCTTTAAATATCAAAAGGTTATCACCTAATACTAGAAAACAGCATTTCTATTTATCTGTCCCCAGCCTCGATGTACTTAGGCAAGAGTGTTCTGGCACAAAATATATGCCAAATCTGCAACAAAACCAGGGAGAGGGAAGTCAGTTTCTTAAAATGGTTTTGATCCTAATACTGAGCTCTAACAAACAGCCATCCATACCTCCAAACTTATTGTACTTATTGAAAAAAAGGTGTAATTTTGCAAGTTTTGGGGTATTATTAGCTCTCTTTGGATGCAGAGCCTTCAACAGCCTTACATGTTTTTCAGCACTTCTTTACTGCTGCCAAGATTATTGTTACAGCAAAAAAAAACCCAACTAAAACACTCAACTTGTTATATTAATTTATGTTAAGAAGGGTTATTGTGAAAGAAGTTAGAAAATAACAGAAAAAGGAAGAATCAGTATCATCCACAGAAGTGTCCTCAGCTGTACAGCAACATACTATGAAAGAATAACAAAAATACAAATTACAAGACATTAGGCAAAAAGTTGCAAATTAAATCTATAAAGATGAAAAAGGGTGTTTATAAAATATTAGCAGAGTAAAGTATTTTCATGCCACGACAGTAACAAAAGAAAAGAAAATCAGACACAAGTTCAAACAGATTATATAACAAAGGTCATCTGGAGCATATTTCCATATTTTTTTGCATCCGCTCCTCCTCCTCACCTCCTCAGGTAAGGACAATCAAACAGTCCATAAAGTCATCTGCCAAAATCTGATGATCACAAATATTAAGCTTGTGCCATCAGAGTCCAGGGACAGTCTTATACTGAATGCCTGTCCATTTGACCTGTGCTATAAAGAGATTTCTTGCTGCTGGCCGAGGACCTGCATTACTGTCTCTTCAGGAGCCTGTGTTTACTAAATTTCACTACAGCCAGGGCTGCCCTGTGCAAATGAAGACATGGCTGCTTTGAAGCTGGAGGCTTGATAGCACAATTTCCACCTTTGGCAGAGTGCCCAGAGACATGGGAGAAGCTGCAGATAAGGCTTTCAGAAACAGCTCATTATTGCTTTACAGTTCTCCCAAAACAAAACGTAGACACAAATATTATGACGCTTTCTTCAGTTTCCTACCTCACTGTCACTGCTGTCAGCATGGAAAGCAAATATGTTCTATTGATTGTTATGGGCTTGTGAAGGCTTATGGAGGAACCTGCCTGAGTGGGTATTGCGGGAGTTTCTGCTGCAGCTGCTGCTGGAAGGCCTAAACCCAGTGTCCACCGTGACTGTCAGCCTCCGACAGACTAAACACCCGCCGGCGTCCTTTCCTGCCAGACCTTACTAGAGGGAAACACAGCCAGAAATCATACAGAGGCTTCAACAATGACACAGGGGAGGGAAACTGGAATGGAGACAAAGGATAAATGTTAGAGCAGCAACAAGAATAAGTGACAAGGACACACCCGTAACTGCTGGTATCTTGAATACAATTTGACACCACACCAAGAGCTTTCTACCTTTGGGAAATGCTTCTGAAGCAGGAAGTATTCATTCTTTAGAAATAAAGGAGTTTACATGAATTTAATGTTTTGCTTCCTATCTGAAAATGTTTGTAAGTTTGGTTTATGTCTGGCAATACCAACAGCACTTACACGAAGGAGGGCTGGCAGGCATTTATTTGCATTACAATCTACTCACCTGCTTTAGAAACTTTGAGAGAAGTTCTTTACCACAAATTCTGGTGACACAGAATTATTCTCCTTTCCCCTGGCCATGAATTATATGCAGTGCAGTACTGTGCAGGTGACAACACTTCAGACCACTCAGCCCTACTATTCTGAAACCCAACAACAGCATTTACATTTGGTTTATGATAAAGCCAAACACAGGGTTTGAAAAGATAACAGCAGTTCAGATGATGATGCTTGGTGCATAGAAAGTTCCTAGAAAAGAAACTTTCTAAGAACAAAAGTACTTCCTCACCTAGTCAGAAAATTACTAGAACTTCACAGAACAGGAGGTCAAACCACATTTACATTACTGATTATAGAGGGAAGAGACAGAGATGGTTTCAATAGGAAGGCAGGCACTGCTCTTATAAGCTCTCCAAGCTTGATTAATCACCCTCTCCTTGGAATGGAAATTTAATTTCACAGACTGGAATCCAATATGTTCTTCTCTGCAACAAGGGACAGTTCTTGGTACTTATTTTAGATCTTTTATCATCAATCCCTGCCAGAAGCACAAAATACAGCTTAAGTGGCACACATCAGTGCCTTGTGAAGTCCTCATTAACTATTACTCTGATGTAAACATTTTCTTAAGTACTGAAGCCAATTGCTTTTTAAAACTTAAGACAGCTTAAAAAGTAATAAAATACAGCACACATGACATTAATACATTCATAATTCTGGAAGACTGCTAACTTACAGTAAAAGAGCTTCTATATCTAATCCTTGGCATATATGAAAATAAGCACTTTAAAGAAGTGTACAGTTCCAGCAGGGGTAGCCAAGACATGACTGTATTCTAAGCTCTGAAACTTAATGATTAAAATCTGCCTAACAAGAACATTTTTACCTTACGCATAGCAATATTTTAAAAGCACATGATAATTAAAAAAAAAAAAAAAAGTAAATACAAAGAAAAAACCAACCTGACAGCAGCACTTGCAGAACCAGACACTGATTTTTCTGTCTTGCTAAGCATTCTGCTTTCTTTAACGGATGATTTCTGCTTTTTCAATTTTAAAGTACAATAATCTTGTAAAGGGCTAAGCTAAATCCCTAAACACTGCAAATGGGAGAGTTGCCAGCCTTTAAAATATCTGTGCCATAAAGCAGCTTGACAACTACTAGGTAGGATAGCCACTGAACCTGGGAATCATAGGAGACAATTTCACTCATGGCAAAGCAACTGATGAACGCTGTGGGACTGTTTGATGCAGGTATGAGTGATAACAAGTAAATTATTTTTACAAAACATTGAACTAACCTAACTTTTCCCTGTGACACATTTTTGAAAGCTCTTTTGCTCGTTAATCATCAATATATCCTCTATGTTGTAACATTTTCTCTAAATTAACATGCAAATTGTCTTTATTTTGTTCTCATCTATCACTGTTTCATGTAAAAATTGGTGTCTATATTTCAAATCATATTGAGACAACTCTGTGAAGATTTACAAGTACCATCTCAAATATATCAAACTCTGGCCAGTTTAAATTTGTCAGTAAGACTGTAGCTTAGGACATTATAATCACAAGTTCACAGTATAAAAAGCTGTGTGGTTTAAGATGTTGCTCTTAAGGAAGGTAGTTGAGGTAGTTTCCTTGAAGTCCAGATAGGCATCTCCCCTTTACCTAGTCTGGTCTTCTTGTCTGAAGTTCCTGAGCAACCCAGGATGCTTTTCATGGTCAACAGCTTGAGCAGGTGCCAGAACAAACAGGGGAGCAGGGAAGGAGGGGCAGAGAGGGGCACACAAATTTGTGTGTGTGCTCAAAATGGAATGGGAAATGAGACAGAGTCAAATGTGACAGATGGCAGCAGCATTCAGGGGCTACCTTGGGACATAAAACAGATTTTGGTAACTGCTTGCTGCTCATCACAGACTGGTTACTTCCTCCTCAAAGGGGCTACTTCACATCGTGCAAGTCACTGCTGAGAAGCAGAAGAGGAAAGGCATTTTAGCTTCAACTGTCCTCAAGTGGTTAAGCTAAGGGAAAACCACTGCTTTACACAGAAGTGGGTGAATACCAACAGTTGTTTCCATATCCCAGCTGAGTGGTCAGTATGACCTGATGTAACACAGACTGTGCTCGTGGCACTGTCACGTCCTTCAGCAGAGTTCTGTTCAAGCACAAGTCCACAGAACAGCCACCTGCACATGCCAAACAGAGCCCCACTTTCATGCCACATCCCTGGCAAGTTTCCACTACACATCACAATTACTGTAAGTACTACAAAAGGGAGAATACTCCAAACTCACAGTAAACTGGTCAATCAGCTAATGCAGAGACACTGATCCCAAGAATGACACTACTGAACGGACACTGAGATTGGCAAAAAGTGTCAAAACAGCTCTGAGGGTTGGGGAAAACCCTTCCTACATTTACACCTCTCAAAAGACCTAGCTCCAGGGATTTCAGAATTCTCACTGTCTGTAATAAGAACCTTGAGACATCATCAGACACTCAGCCACAGGTTTCAAAGCACTACTTGTGTTCATTACTGCCTGCAACTACACTAAGCAGTTTGGTACAGACCAGGGCAGCAGCTTTGAAGAATTATGCACACTTATTGCTTTAGTCTGATTTTTGGAACAGTTTCTGTTCCAGCATTAATGAGATTCTTTTAGGAAGAAACTAAACTATAAGATATGCTGCAGCTATGCACCAAATACACTTCCAATACTAATAGCAACATATTAGTCTGACCTGACCACTGGTCCTTTGAACAGCCACATACAGGGCAGGGATTCTTGGTCCTAAAGGTCACAGCAAATATGGGCCAGCAAAATCCCTAAGCCACCTGCATGCACCTCAGTACCAACTGTGCATTATCCTACTGCAATAAAATACCTGCTCATGCACATAAAGTCACTGTCTTCCTCTCTGTAACTGCCCTCTGAGGAGAACAAAAGTCATCCCTGCAGCAGGTTAGTGCAAGTTGCTGATTTGGGATGGAGCAGCTGATGGACATTGTCAGGTTCATTTCCTCTGACTTGGCTGAAGGTGACTGGGCCCAGTGGTAGGACCCAGAACTGGATCCTCACAGCTACATTTGCTAGAGCCTCACATAAAAAAAAAAAAAAAAAAATTATATAAAATCAAAGCACACCGAAAGACAATTTTCCTGCACAACACGTGACAATTTGCACATACTTTATGATTAAGTCATAATGAAGGTCGAGGTGGGCACTTCATGCAACCTAACTGCTGGCAAAGTGCATACTGAAACCAGGCACTCCAAAATACTTTTCCTCTGGTTTTGGTTTGGGTTTTTTTCATTATTTTTAACTTTATTTTTGAGGGTGAGAAGGGTAAGGAAGAGTTTGGTGTTTATTGTTTGTTTTTCTTTTTTATTTTGGAAATAAATGAGCAGCCTCCTGTCATCAAGCTTTTTCAAATGCAGGAAAAACAAACAATTTTATGTTACACAAATGCGAACATACTGTGTAAGCAGACTGCAATTTTGTTAACTACAGTCTGTGATTATACTTCAATAATTCACTATCTTTTGATACTTGAATGAGTAATTGTATGTTCTGGATCTATGCATTTTTTCATAGAAGCCAGATTATGTGTGCTTGAAAGACCTCAATCTGAAACAAAGCATAGTCTTGCTTCATATTTTTGTGAACTAGCTTGAGTTGCTTATACCTACAGAAATAATACAGATTCTTTCTTTTCCTTTCCTTTACCACAGTTTTCTCTTAGACACTCTTGGTAAGAGCCTGTAGTTGCATTTCTCTTTCTGACCACAGAGGATTCAAATACAGCAGAGAACACTGTACATGAGCCTTTTTACACTGCTAAGGAGAAACATGTCATCAAATTCATGTTTTCTTATAGTGCCAATCCAGCCTGAGGGTTCTGATAAATGACAGCACTTCTCTGTGCAATGACTACATATTACCTGGGCCATGGAGAGACTGGCTAACAGCAATCACTTGCCAACAGAGAAAATAAATTTTTTAACAGATGGTATATAAAAAACCATTCCAAATTTTATTCTGAAATTACACATATTGCAGGACTATTTTGTCTATATTCTAGTCTCTCAAGATAAAAGAAGCTTTTTAATCTAGAGTTTGGCTGCTAGAATGCTTTAAATATTTCTTGTTCCTTAACTTCATCAGCACCCTTTCATTACCCTTTCCAGCAGTACTTCTTGCAGGGACACTCACTTTAAACATATAATGCACACTGGTCTGCTGACACTGTTCAATGAAACCTAAAAACACTCAATACCTAAAAAAGTTGCATCATTTCCTGTAGGACTGCAACAAGTTTTAGATATAGATAGGCCTTCTAAATAAAGGCAAAATGGCATCTCTTAAAAGGGGTAGCCATAACAACCCTCTCAAGGAATGATCAACATCAGAAGTGACCATTAAAATGAGGGCTTGCTTGAAAAGGTCTTGAGAATCAAGTTACCTCTATTGTTTTATAACCAAAATGAGGTGGAGTAGGTCACTTCTAGCATGAAGGCATTTCAGGATGCACCCTTGTCTAGCCTCCAGCCTGAGGCTTTGCCTCAAACAATCTGCACTCAGAACAGACACCGTTACAAGATTTTCTACAAATGCTACATAAAAAGGAGGAATAATGCAACAAGAAGTTCCAGTTTAAGCATAACCACTAAATATACTGACCAATGCAAACACATGCAACCTACATTTGTGAAAGTTACACTGTCAGTCTATTTATATTGCAGCCTTTTCTGCACCAATGAAACAGCCTCCTGAAATGTGGAGGTGTTCAACCACCAGTGTTATTGCAAAAACTACAATATCAACATCCTAAATAATTATGTTCAAATATTTCATTTTTTGGCCCAGTGTTACAAATCAGCCTGAGGATCAGATAAACACACAAAAGCGAATGTCACCCAGTTCATAAAAAGATTCTTCATGTGGGAATCAACTTATCCACTATGGTGGAAGGCTAACAGTTTACATCACAGGTTTATTCAAAGCAATACTTCAGTTAAAACAAACCACTGACAAAAAAACCCCCTCAACATTCTAACCTGTTTGTGCTAGGAGAGAAGCCAGACAAGCAGGACATTATTTCACCAGTACTTAAAAGTCTCTACTTAAAGAAGCCAAGTATTTAGAGTTCAGAAAGCCGAAGAGATCACTACAATTTATACCACAATTTACTTTTAATTGGCTTAGCTGATTAAGTGATCTAAAACCAAAAAACCCTATTCTTTTAATCCAAGAACACAGCAACTTAATTTTACAATGAACTGTTCTGTATCCCTTGGTGCCTAGGCTGAAGGTGGTGAGTGAATACCTGCTGGGCTCTGAGCAGCAGAAGGAGTGGATGTCGAGCTTGCAGTCACTGAATCACAGCGCCCTGTACTGCCACTGGAAGGGGATGGTGACGAGAGTGGGGATGGATTGTGCTGATTTATGCACTGGGCTACAGCAAAGCCTGCAAAATAGGACAGTGAAGTTTACAAATTAAATATCATCTTAAAAGAGTTAAGCTGTTGAACAAATTGGGAAAGGGTAAAAGCAAATCCTGAATCAAGGTGATGCCAACCTCCTGTAGTGTCCCAGAGGATGTGCCCTCTCCCACCTCCATCCTGGAAACAGAAAAGTCTGATTGTACCTTATTGAAAACAGGCTACAACTGCTGATCAATGAATAAGGAAAGAGAGTTTAAGGGATTCAAAGCATTTTAAAACTTAGAGATTGCACAAACAGTCAAAACATATCAAAACTCTTCAAGTTTTGATACAGTCAATATATTCACAGGTCACAGACCTTAACATGATAAAGAAAACAATTAAGGCAAAAGTGAACAAAAAACCTCTGGGATAGAAGACTGACATTTTTTACTGACGTAACTTCAGAAAACTTTATTCAATCACATCTAATGCTGGCATTGAATTTCATCCAGCCTCTCACAAACTAATTTTTTTCCTGTCTGAACACTGGAAAGATCTATACAGTCTCCAACAGCACTTCTTAGATGAGTCATTTTCTGGCTTCTAGTCTAATACTTCAATCTTTTTGCAGTGTAGCATCCTTTTCTTTCCTAACCACCTTGCATTCATTCCTTTCTCCTTCTATAAGCACATACCTATAGCCACCTCTTCAGGTTTTGATAGCAAGAAGCTTTTTAGAAGCTGATGCACTTCTTACAGCAAAAGAAGTATCTTCACCATGGGCTGTAGGTCAGGTGAGGTACACCATGTTTCTGCTTCTGCAGCTCTCCTCCTTCTCTCCCACGGGAAAGTACTAATGCAGTTGTTTTTTTGGCAGTCCTGTGAATTACTGAAAGCAGCCACAATTTGGACTACAAAACACCTAACAATACTCTAGTTGCTACCTTCACTGAACAGTCAACACTGAAAAGGAAAGTATCTGATAATCAGGTAAGGCTGAAAACACACCACACAGTTCTTTATCCTTTTATACAGGGAATCTCCCATGGCAGTGCATGGATGATTCACTCAGAGACTCTCCTATAGGGGAAGGTGCTGGTGCCATACAGGATGAGGCCACCCAAAGCTCAGCTTAAATGGACATGTTACAAGAAGCTCTGAAAGCTTTGAAACATAGATATGCCAAGTCAGAAAAATGCTGTTAGCAGCAACACACTGACAGACTGCTACAAGTGAAAACAAGAGTGATGAAAGCACAGAAGAAAGCTCACAAACATCTGTCCTGTTAATAATCTGACTTGATCTGTAGTCCCACCTCCTACATTCTACCTCCCACGCTTACCCAAGAACTAGACTCAAAACCACTTGCAGAAACACAATGCTACCTGAATTTCTGTAGCACTGCAGCATAGTTTTAGATAGGTATCTAAATGTCATTTTTACCAAGTTAAATTACAATTCATTATGTTCAAGACGAACACCACTTGAAAGAACTAAATCACTACCAAGGCAGGAGAGATCATTTTCAGTGAAAAACAAAATATTTGTTAAGGAGCTAATTATACTATTAATGTAAATAATCTATGCATTTTATTTCAGAAACCAAACTGATTGATCTTCTACAATCATTTAGGTAAGTTAAATTGAGTTTACACACAGTGACGCCTGACAGTCTGCAAAAAGTTAACCACAAAGTGAACCACCTCAAATGTGAAAGACTTCCACATCTATCACTGGCCCTGAGTGCTATAGTTTTTAATCACAGAAAATGTACATTAGATTTTTCATACACCGTTCATAGTTTGAAATACCAGTTAGGATGGGGAAACAAGGAATAACCAGTGGACTTGTGACTACAGAAGTGAGGCAAAGCCAACTGTTAATGTGAATGAACAGTTCCTAAAGCCACCGGTACAGAAGAGCTAACACCAAGATATTTAGCTTCCCTTACAGTGCTGGTACGAGCTGCACCCATCCGAAGCATTCTTTATCCACAAAGTTCGCACTCCGAGGGAGAAGAAACCTTCCACCCTCACCAGAACAGCAGAAAACAGCAAACAAGGTCTCTCATGATTGTCATAGGGAAAATTGGTCTGATTTAGCAGGATTGCCAGCCCAAAGCTTCTGCAAAACAGCATTCATGGATTCATGTCCTTACACGGGAGCATTTGCTTCAAAATGACCTCAACATATTTTCTCTCCCCAAACAACTGCAGAGGAAGAATTTTAAGTGTGCTAACAGAAGCTAATTTAGATAAGAGGGAAAGGTAAGCCTAAATCATTCAAAATACTGTAACTGGAAAACTACTGACCAAGAAAAAAAAATTCTAATCAGGAAACTCCTACAGGAAATACCTGCAAAGAAAATGTGAGCAGAATTAATCACAGCTACAGGAAGCCAAATAACAACTAGGAGGTTCATCTGATGATGACAGGAATGTTAGTTTATACTACACAAGGGGTTCCAAACCTGTGGATGACTTTTTTTCCTTCAGACTTTAAAATGAAGATGGTTATAACTTGATTGCCAACATGCTAATGTTAACAAGTTCTTCTCCTGCTTTTTCCTCTCAAAACCCTATTATCATCTACTAAGATATTAACAATGGATAAAATAGTAAGAGAAATCTATTGATTTTTGAATCTTTTGCTTTTCAATATAAATTTACTTAGTAGGTAAGCAACCACACTTGTTAAAATATTTAGATGTACCTTTTGCTGGAAATCGTTAACATTTCCCTTAAGACATGCTGGGCATATAAATCTCAGAATAGAGCTGATACTTGAAACTAATTCTTGAGTTTGCTTGAAGAGGAAGTCATTATTTATTTACTTTCAATAGGAGATCTTTTTTCACAGGGCCCCTACCAAATCTGCTAGTTCCTTTAAAACCAGTGGTCTTTATTTACATAGATTACTTCAGAAGTACAATATGTTCATACATAGCTAAACGCGAGATGGTGAACAGTCCTGCCAGCTACACTATCCCTAAAATTCTCTAACATTCTAGCAAAGGTCAGTAACTTAAAATAGACCTTGGAGTATACTCATAGCCATGACTTCATGATGATAAAATTGATCAAGTGAGGGATTTTGCTTACACTGTTCTCTGCTGAAAACTGTCCAGTCCAGCAGGAGATAATCACAGAATGTCCCTGCACTTTTCACTGTGTTCAAGGGGATGTTCTGAAGCATGGTCTGTGACATTCTCATCACCCTTTACTTGTCCTGCACAAAATACAGTTTCAAGCTATAACAATCCTCACCCTCTTTCCCCCAAACACCAAGATTTTAACTTTGCACTGTGGAACAATGAAGGAGAATGAAGCCCAGTTTGACAACAATAAGGGAACACAGAAGGTAACTGCAGGCTCTCTAGTGACATATGCAGAGCTTTATGCAGGCACTATGAGAGTAACCGAACCAGACAACTGCAAAAAGTGTTCTCAAAAATTCTAAATTCATTGACAATAGGAATTAGGGAACTGATTCAATAGCTGTATCAAAGTTCACAGACTGAAACTTGCAGGAGGAATGAGAACATTTATATGATTGTTAATTCCTTAAAAACCATGCTGGATTGTACAGCACTGACAGCCAACACGGTCCTAACAAAAGTAGTAATTAGTCTTCTAAAAATCTTACCAGAAAAACAGCTCTGCTTTAAATCTACAAAGGATATCATCACCAAGGGAAAGGGAAAGCACACTTTGATTCTTAAAAGTACAACGAAATTAACTGACTGTTCGAGCTCTGCAGCACTCAAACACCTGTTGGAGCTGTTACAGTAAGAAATGAATACATAAAGCCACTAATTTAACTGCAACTTGTTCAGTAATTTTTTCAAAGCCACAAATTTCTCCTCTTGAAGTAAAAATCATTGCAAGCAAGTCTTATTAAGGGATAAGCACAGATTCCTTCAAAAATCACTAGGAACAAGGAAACCTTATTTGTTCCTCAGCAAAGGTAAGATAACAAACCCACATTTGATACTGGTTTTGCAATGTAAAAAAGATGTAAAAACAGGATATTAATCCTTTTTTATTATATCACTACCTGTCGTAAAATGCATTTCAAAGATGCTGTACTTGAAATTCTTCAAGTTGCGTGCCTCATTTCTTATACTTTGTATCAAATAAAAGCTTCAAAATACTTTTCCCTTTGGATCTGCAAGTGGAAGTCTACATTTCCTGGATTCAAATAAGGGATGTCATTGCTTGAACAAACGACTATGTTGCATCATACCCAGTATTCCCCTTCAAATTAGTAGATGAAGTCATTAGTTAGGAACACAAGTGCACTCTCCTTAGAGAAAGCTGAAACAGTAACACTGGACTCTTTACAACCACACCTTTTCCATGGAAGTCAGGTCAAATAAGGAAAACACTCCCCCTCACACAACATACACCTGTCTTTGAAACACCTGACTGACAATACCTATGGTTTTATAATTTCTGTTCCCCAGCCAGGACTCAGGTAACTGAGCTCCAATTTAGTCTTAAAGCAGTAAAACATCTGTGTTCTAAGTAATTTGAATTCTGTGCAATTGAATTCTGAAACACATTTAAAGAGAAATGCTGAGTACTGTGAAAGGACTGGCAGCAAGTGGTAATGAAATCTTTTGTATAATACAGCACAATTAAGCACTATGAGATTTCCCTTTAAAATGACTCAACCCAAAAAGAAAAATGTCAATGGAAAAGAAATTCTGCAGAGAAGTCAATTTGTGGAACAGACAATAGAGATAAAAAGAGCTCACTGATTCAGAATCATTCCTTTAACCCCAGTTCCAAGCTAATGTTTTAGGAGTAGCTGTGGCCCTTTTCTGTCTTGCTCACTCTGAGGGAAATGAGGCAGTGCACAGCATTCCAGCTGTTTTCACAATTCAGCATGAAAACATTCATAACCAAATTAAAGGAGGAAATACACACAACTGACCAGGATTGTTCATAGAATTTAAATGGGAGATGCTGGGCTGCAGCTCCAGAGCTGTGTCCAAAACCTGTAACTTCAGCTGAAGGCTGAACAGGAAGATCCAAATGTGTTGCATAAATACTGAGTATGCAAAGCATGATTTAAATTAACTTGATTGGTAAGGAAGGCAAGGTATTAAGACATCTGGGGAACCTGCCATGGAAGTATTGCTCACAACATACCCAGAATACACACCCAGGTATTATTTGTTTCTCTCAGAGTAAATTTTGCCATAAGCCTCATCCTGGAGTTGTGTGTTCAGGAACACATCACAATAAGCTTTTCACTGCTTATACAAGTTACAGTACAGTTTCTGCAGACAGAAACCACAAAGCAAAAACTGCTTGTTAATGAATGCTAATCTTACCTGGGACTTTGTCAACAGATGCAAAGACAGAGCGCTGCACTGTCGGGTCACTGCTCCCACGCCGGGACTGGTCGTAGAATCTAAATGGGAGGTGCTGGGCTGCAGCTCCGGAGCTGTGTCCAAAACCCATAACTTCAGTTGAAGGCTGAACAGGAAGATCCAGGAGAGCTATGTTTAATCACAATTGATAGTTTTTGTTACTCAAATACATAAAAGGAAAAAGAGGTGACAAGAAAATTGATAGTTTGCTCAGGACCTAAGACTAAACCAGATTTTAACATAACTTGCTTTCATTTGCCTTTTAATTATGGTTACAAATGCACCGACAAACTAAAGAGTCAGTGCTTCTGGCAACCTTTTCTACATTGCTGTCCACACCACATTCACACTAGGGAAACCTCAAAATACAGCAGAGAAGTAAAAAACCCCAGGATTACAGGAAGCCCCTTGCACTAAAAAACCATAGGAGTTACTAACAACAAAAAACCCCTTTTGTTTTTCCCTGCAGAAATAAAGTAATTCATTAGTTACAACAGAACACTGCAGAAAGCCATTTAAAGAGACAATCAGCTTTAAAATGGAAAATAAATGCCTTTGCATTACATTCAATCTAAAATTTTTAATATCAAATAGTAATATCCTCAAACTCGCTTTAAATTTTTTTACATGAAGCAAGGCATAAAAGTGTGACATATCCACTTTACAAATTCAAAGTTAAATATGAAACTAAATCTATTCCTTGGAAACTCAGCTCTGCTTTAGAGCTTTCTGTGGCCCACCACTCCTCAGTGTGCCTCAGCCTGACATGACAGAGTGACTTGCAATGACAGCCAAGTTTTGCCTCCCAGAACCATTGCAGGACAGCCACCCACCTGCTATTCTCTGCATTTTGGTGCGCCGAGCCTGGATGCGGCCTTTGGCCAGGCGCTGCTTGGCGATGATGCAGCGAATGTGATCCGCAAAGATAAACGTGGCCTGCAGGATGGGGAAGGGCTTCGAGTGAGGGCTGGAGGCAGGCTTGTGAATTATTATGTTCAGGGCTCTGCTGTCATCCTCTACTCCGGTCACCTGCATATCCTAAAGAGAAGCAGAATGCAAATAGTTAAAGAAAAAGTAAGCTTTTCTAAACTACAGATTAAATATTAACATTGAAAGAAAATACTATGAGAATGTTCCATTAAAGCTCTAAGACAGTTTCCGTGTTAAAAAAAACCAGCAATATAAACCAAACCAGATTCTGAAAGTTGTACAACTTGGATTTACTTCTTCAGAAATCAGTATTCATAGAGATTGAGTTAAGTTATTTGAGCACAGCGAATTTTCAGGAAATACAAACAGCAATGGTTACAGCAAGAAAGAGACAAATGAGCAAAACTTCCTTAGAGAAGCACAGATCATTTTGAAATTACAACCTGTCATCTTCTCTACCTGTGTCGGAAAATCAGAACTCTGAGTTCATTAATGTGCTACTTGAGTAAAGTGCTTGGAACACAGTCCTAACCAGATGTGACTTCAGTGCTCCAATGAGCACAGCCCAACATGTGTTAAGGAAGTTACCCCATCTGCAATTGTCTCTCTGGTTACCTACCTAAGCTTCTTCAGAAAATCAGAATTGTTTTAAAAGGCAGGAAGCAGAAAAAAGACCAAAGAAACAAGGAAGCATGGTACAGAGCTTAAATGTATAAGCTAATACTGCTATTACTATTTATCCAACTTAAAACGTAGATTTTCAGATCAGAAAAGCTGGCCACCCAAACTACAACTTCTCTTACCTGCAGAAGGCCTGCAAACTTAACTACTCCCCATCCAAGTCTGGCAACGTCTGGTTCAACCAAACTCATCTGGTAAATATCCACAGCCAGGAATCTTTGAACTTGACCCCCATCCTTTGTTACGACTGTACAAGCAATCAGATCACTGTTATCTAAAGGAAGGAAGGAAGGAAGAAAAGAAAAAGGTTACCTAACACTGAAGTTGAGGATTCTGGGGTGTGGGTATTTTACATAACAAAAAATGTTAATATATAAAAATATAACAATCTTGACAACACATGGTTAAAGCTTCTGTTCACATTTTTAATAGATATTTCAACTTCCTTACCATAGTTACATAGAAAGGGCAGGAGAGATTTTAAAAACAGGGGTTCAGGCATACAAGTTAAATATAAGATGGGTACTATATACACCTTGCTTTCTCTTACCACCTTCATTACCTTTCAGAAAAAAGCTCCCTTCATCTCAGGGGTGAAATTGCAACAGTGCTGATTTCTCTCACTACGTGAAGTCTCATGAAATCTTGTTAACAACTACAGCCAGATCCAACACACTGCAAGCCATTACTTCTACCTTGGTATAAACTTTTGTCTCCCAACACAAGATACTTTTCTACAGGTCTGAAACCTACGTTGGCTCTTAGACACACTTCAATTTCAAGATTATTTGGACTCTCCAGGTAAATTGTAGCTGTGTTTTGACAATGTTTGTTAAATGAGGTGACATTTTTTCCTTTATCCATATATTTGACTTATATTGAACAAACATACCCTCTCTCTTACTCCAAAAACCCCTCCAACAAACCCCAAAATACATTCTCTGCCATTTCCTCACTGCTCCATTCCAGTTCAAACCCATTATTAATGAAAGAAACTAAATCACCCTGCTGAAATCTACCAAGCAGCCCTTAAACTGGCAGTGCCAACCCCTAGCAGAGCTCTGCTAACTCTACTAAGAGCTGCTTTTTCCTTAGCTTCATACTGATACTTTCTTTCATATATTTGATGCACACAGGTTTTTTCCTCTCTCTCATCTAGTACAACTTACAGCAAGTAAAATATTGTGAAGGCTATACAAAACAGTAGAACTTATTTACTCATCCAAATATCTAAACAAGCAGTTAACACCACTCTTCATACTAGAAACATTTGCAGGCTAAACTACAAGTGGAAGTGTACAGCTCTTCACAGTGGCAGGTCATATAACTATAGACAACAGCCATAAATTATGGTCAGGAGGCGGGAGAAATTCTTTGGTGCAGGAAGTTACCCAGAGATGTTGTGAAATTTACATCACCAAAGGTTTTCTAGCTTCAAAAATCAAACGAATTTCTTCCCCACAAAAAAAAAAAAAAAAAAAAAAAAAAAAAAAAAAAAACCACAACACAAGTGAGAGATCCTTTCCAACTAAGATTTCTATGAATCTACCAATTACCCTTTACCAGCAGGATCCATTCAAAATTCATTGGGTGGTAGGAAAGAAAGGCATGAAATATGGAACCCTAACACAATTAAGAGGATAATTAATGCTAACCAGTGTGAATCTGCCATCAGCTTTTGAAATTTGAGAAAACAAGTTTAATCAATAAATGCCATACATACAGGACATGATTCAGTTAATGTGAGGATTGATTGCATTAACCTTCTCACAGCCCTGGAAGGCTCAAGAAATCCATAAAGGATTGGCAAATATTACTGTAAGAACCTGTGGAGGATTTATTCCTGTTCAGAGAAGGAGCTAAGACACTAGGCAGAACTGGATATTTCTTATTTTGGTATGCCTCTTTCATTCTTTAACCAAATGAATCCATCAACATAGTGATTTCAGTTGACTCGAATTCCTGGAGCACTCCTGCTCTTCTCAAGACACGAAGTGCTTGGATTAGGACTCCCTCAAAGAGGAGATGTGAGGCTGATGACTCTTTTGGGAGATTCTCAACTAACAGGCCACAACACCAAACAGAGTTGTGGAGTTCTCAAATACTAGTTTCTGACCAGCATTTACAAAGTTTTTAGTGCAACAGTGAGCAGGTTAAAATACTTGCTGTACAAATTCAACTGCCCAAGTAAAAAAAGGGCAGAATGCTTTCCAGAACAGAAAGTTTTTATTTTAGACCTGACAACACCTTGAAGAAAAGCATTACTGTAAAAGTCTTTAAAAGAACAGAAAGGAAAGTTACTCATTTACTAGGCAACTGTTACAGGAATCCTTTGAGTCTATACAACTGAATGTAGTCCTTTTACATGATTGTTTCTAGTTCACAGCTGCTGAAGAGTCAAACTGTCATCCTTGATGACAAAAACAGAAGAGAAAGTGTGGTTAAACACATTTTCAGTGAACTGATATAAGAATACTTACAGCTATGCTATGAAACAGCTAGAGATATCCAACCACATTCAGATGAAAATATCAAGCCCAGTAAACTTCAGTACTATTCAAATTTGGTCTGATAACATTGAACCACAGGCTGAATGGCTTCCTGGTGTGACACTGCTGCAGAGAACTGAGATTAACAGCAATGGCTAATTTCTCCTCAAGCAAAATGAAGCTTGTAACTAGTTTGGACACTACACCTCCATTACATGGATTCAAGATTTCTGTGAACTTCTCCAAGAAAAACCCAAGTTTTAGGAAATACAGCCAAGGAAGGAGAGTTTATAGACCTCAGTTGCTTGCAGTGCTGAAGATGTAAATTCAGGGGAAATAGTTGCCTGTGTTTATAAAAATATTTGCCTGAAAAGACTGTATTGTAAGAAATCATTATGAATGTAACAGCTACTCGATATGGTCTAAATGCACCTGACCTGCTGTGGGGCTTGATCTTTAATGATTTTACAATTTCCAGTCATCCCAATTCCAGAAATTATCTGCAGACGTTAAAAGCTCTTACAGAAAACTTTTAGCCTTTTGTATGCACAGCTGGCAGCCCAATATAAGCATTAGGCTGGAGATAGTGAATGCAGCACCTCCCACTTCATGGGAAGAACTCTTCCCAACAACAGGCAGCCCTTCTGGGATGATAGTCTGCTTTACTAACTAAGAAAGCAACCAATCATGAATCCACCTTGTTCCCACAAAGTACATTTAGCTCAAGTTAGAGGATGTGTCCCTGGTTATACACCTGTACCACATTTTGTGTTACTCTCTTTGCCACAAATATGACAAATTGTCCTGGACACCTTTTTTTAGCTGACCCTGGGTTTGAGCAGGGGGTTAGACTAGATGATCTACTGAAGTTCCTTACAACCTCAATTATTCCATCATAAACTTTTCTGAAATATTTTTTAAAAAACGTTGACTGTGATGGCCTTTTAAAGCCGGCTCACTCTGTCTGCAAGTCTGCAAAGAAACTTAACTATAATGTTACTTTTTTTCAGTTTCAGCAAAGAAATAACAGCTTTAAATGTATCCTCATTTACCTCTTGGCCATGGCATTTAAAACATTAAACTAACAGAATCCTGTTATCACCTGAAACCAAGCACTGAGGCTGTTAATTTGAGCTGCCAGTGACTTCACACAGTCAACTGCTAAACAAGACTGAAAACGCCTCCAGCCTCACAGGCAGTCTAAGTGAGACAGTTATCACAAAATATGTAATTGCTTCAAAACTATTTACAGTAGAAAAACACTGCAAAGTAACAGTAGCTGTAATTCTGGTGACAGCCTATCCAGCAGTATGGAATGAACCTTTTGTGGAAATACCAGACTCTCTATTCATACATTCATATATACTGGTGACAACCTTGTAACTACACCTAAAGGTCTGCATTTAACATATATGCATCAAAATATTAAAAATGCTTCTTTACAAGAAACTTCAATCTCCCTCATCAAGCTCACATAGAACACCATCATTACATTCAGGCAAAAGGAAAAAAAGAGCTATTTTGATACAGCTCTGTGGGGTTTTTCCAAATCAAAACAGCAGCTGAAACCATTACTGGATCATGTTAACCTCTACCCCCCTCTTGAAAGGATTTGTATACAAACAAGCATAAACACTGAAGGCATCTTAATGTTCCCAAGAATTTTAAAAGCCTGGCATTAATAGAGATTGAGGAAAATTTGTGAAATCAACAACACCTCCAAAGTGATATTTAAAAAAAGACACACAAAAGTAATTTTTGGGGTCATGCTTTGCCCACTGCAAAGTCTCCTCCCAAGGTAAGGCACCTATGCAATCATGGGCAACCTGTGTGCTTTATGCCAAAATGCTGACATTCTCCTGTCTCTCTTGTCTGGGCAAAGACTCAAACTGGAAAATACATTTTTATGCTACAACACACAGCAGAACCTCAACACTGTGCTACTTCAATTCAGATAGTTTAAGTAAGAATAGCAGTAACAAGCAGTTTAGGAGAAAAAAAAGTCAGTAATTTTTGTATCCGACTATTTAGGAAATTGAGGGGCTACTTACTCAGATCCAGAACATCATCTGCCTTTATCAGATCTCCCTCCCTCGTGAGTGGCAACTGAGTTTCCAGCTCACCTTGCAAGTGCAGTGACAGTGAACGGAGCATAAAGAAAACTCTGATTGCCTTGAGAAATTAAAGAAAAGATTATCAGAATATTTTTACACCCAATTCTACGTATTTTAACAGAATCCTACAAACATATACTGGCTTTTACAACTCCCAAGTTTGTTGTCCTACAGTAAGTCTTTTTAATATATTTAAAATTGAAATTAAAATTTTAATACCTTTTATATTGAAAAAGTAGAATGTAATTTCCAAGTTAGTTAAAAAAAAACATGAAAGAAGCTGAAACATGCCATTTATTTTCAGTGAAGTAGAAGCAGCAGAGCCTTTGTCTCACTGGCACATTTACACAGATTGTGACTGACAGGGAAACAATTAGAGAAGCAGTTTAAGCAAAAACAATCTTGGAATATTTTTATTTAATCATTACTTTAAGACTGATTGTATTTGCAATACTTCTATGCTACAGACACCTACACAACCAACCTTCAGAGACTCTCACATTTTGAACTTAAAACAGTAATAACTTTTCTGGCCAAGTCTAGCTAACATGTCTACAAGTTAAGAGAGAAACAGAGGGGATTTCTGCATTTTAATTTGCTGTTCTCACTAAAACTAGCCACATGTAACTTTCTCAGAACACTTAATTTATATTCTCAGAAGGTCTTCATCAGGGCAAAGCATTCTGAAAGCTGCAACAGTCCCAAGAAACTTTCAACAGCTGCTCTGTGAAATGAATATGCTAGTTTTGAATTACAAATTAATGACATATGGTATGCAAAGACCCAAAGTGTCAAAGAACAATAATTTTATTAGCCACATTTTGAAAGGCACCATTTATAATCCTCTTTCCCTACAAGGACTGCATTTTCAGTACAGCAAATGAAAAATCATTTTTTATTACTTCCGGTGTTCTGCTTTTTAAGAGTTTCCTACACAGTAATTCTGTGGTGCACTGTAAATTAACTGCTGCTTTACAGTAACAGCACTGAATTCATGAACAGCTGCAGTGCCCAGAAGCTCCCAGATTGCAGGAAGTATTAGGAAAAACAAAGCTGAAGTGCTTTAAGGGAAAACCCTTCACTCCTCTATTTTTAAAATCAACAGAAGAGTGGCTCCTGTGAAGTAGAACTGTGAGTGTTTGGCCAGCTCTCTACTGGCAGTTCTTCCAAGAATTTCTGGGAGAACAGGGATGAAGAGAGGGAAGCCATGTATCAGGTTCTTCCCCAAAATGACTCCAAAGCAATGGCTTTGGTACGCAGTGGAAATTTGACAGGGCAATATCATTACGTGGAGCAAAGGACATCAGGATATCTAACAAAAACATGATAACAATACCATCTAATTCATGAGAACAGAGTCACTTTAGAATGTGTTATGATCACTCCCATTTAGGCAGATTGCATTCTAATGTATTGTGGATTTACTGAAATTATACAGGATAACTATAAAGCAGTTTTCCTACCAAGTGCTTCAAGAAGAATTCACAGTATTTGGTTTAATATTTGCCAAATTCAATCAAGAACTGGAAAATCTTGCCATTTTTGGTAATCCAACAGTTAAACCCAACAATGTTTTTGTTTGGGTTTGTTTTTTTTTTTTATTTGGAGGGCAACCATCACTCAGCTTTCAGTTATCTGCCTCCTCAAACCTCTTCCTCCTAGACTGCATTAATTTTTATCACATTCATTTCCTATAAAACTGATGACACTCATTTCCAAACATGTAATCACATTTAATGCAGAATAAAGTACAGGAGCAGAAAATAAAATTAGAACTTTCGCCTTTGCAAAAAACACAAAATGAACAAGAATATCAGTTGAAATGGAAACTGTGCTGTGCTTCCTACAACACTGACAGCCCATAGTTGGTTACCAAGGTCCATATATTGTGCCTAACACATTTTATCAGATCTCAACAAAACAATAGAAAAGTTCTGTGGCCTAGAATTTTTTTGGCTGACTTTTGGTTTTTTGGTTAACTTGGAACAGATATGGATTTCTACCTACATTAAAGTATTATGCACTATGATGCTGATTTCCTCATCTGTATACATGGTCTATGTGCAAAGAAACAGCATTTTGCAGGGAAACCTACCACTATCTTATTACATTCCCAAGAAAAAGAGCTCTTAGTACTTCAAAAACTTCTCACAAAGTGAGATTTTTGAGAGCTCCTAAAGTTGTTAAAGAGGAGAAGAGCTGCCACTTACAGGGACTTTCTACAGCAAGGAAGTCAGATCCTAACAGTTAAGAACTCATAATATAATCAAAGATCACTTGCTAGTGAAATAAAATTTGGGAACTTTTCTGAATCGTGTCAGAGCATGCTCAGAATCAAATCTTTTTCCATTTCAAACCATCCTTAGAACCTGAGCAGGTTGAGTGGCAGCAGCAATGTCACAAGGTATACCTGACTACAGCATTTTGTCCTGGCAGGTCAGCCAGGGCTAGGCAGCCTGGCTGCAAGGAAGCAGCACAGGAAATGAGGAGATACCAAACCCTGAGTGCAATGTGACTGGGGAAGGAGCACCAACAAGGAATCATTCTGGGAATTCTTGCTCATGACAGAGACCTTTTCATCCCAAAGGATCTACAGGAATATTTTTATTGATTTTTTTTATTTCTACCAACGGAAGTTAAGCTATTCCTTATTCAGCACATGAAAATCCTGGAACAGTCATTTCCCACTAATGTGCATTTCTAAGTATCTTTCTGTTGAACACCTTAGAGAATTTCAGGAAGCATTTCTGCTTTCCAAGAATAATACTTTTCAAAATAATTCACTGTATTCTATCCAACAACACACTGTGATAACAAAAAGCTGTGTGGCTTATAAGCAAGAAGATTCCTGGAAATACATTACTGCACAAAATCATTATTTGGGAAGTGCTGTTCTCTAAGTTTCTTTGCATTTATATAATTATATTATGTAAGTATATTCAAGTACTCTTGAAGGAAAAAAACATATCTCTTAGATTTACTGACACTGCAAGGCTTCCAGGACACAGCCAGATAAGGGCCAAGAACTGATTAACCAAGAATGGAAATAAGGATGTTGTCATTCAGGTCAATATCACCTCTACAGATTGTGTCAGTCACAAAAATACATACTTGGCTGGTTCTCTCTTCATTCTCAAATTTCTATCACAAATTACCTTGGCAAGATGAACTGTCAAGTAAAATGAAATTTTTTGCCATGTCTAGAAATACGAGTGATACAAAGCCAGTCAGTCTTCCACAGAGATTCTTACTACAGGAATATAACTGAGATAGCAGATCACAAAAGAAGCTGACAATATATTGAGTGTTATCAAAATGTCTTTTTATGTAGCTTTCTGTATGGTCTGGCAATTTAAACCCCAGTGCAAGAACATGTGTTGACTAGACACAAGAAATCAGAGAAAAAGTTTCCCCACTGGGGCAGGTAATTACTATATGTACTCTACAAAGATATGTCTGCAGCAAGCTTTGATGATTTTATAGATGAAGATTCCAATCAAGCAGTTTTCAAAGAAAAGTATTTGTATTCCTAGAACTGCTCAATGATTTTGGCATCACTTTGTCATGAGCAGATGTAAGGAAAACTGTCTTACTCACTCTTCGTGTTCTTTCTACATCTCCACAAGGCAACCTCTTCACAAAATCAATCCCTGTCAGAGGTGTCCCCGTTGGGGGTAGCAAGATTGAAGCATCCATCATCAAGTATTCTACATTCATAGGTTTCATCTACAGAAATATTTTAGCACTGGTTAGTATACAGAACAATAAGCATTTGCCTCTAGTTTCAAATACAACTCGTTGCATATTTTAAAATTCTGAGAATTTTTAATACCATGTCTTATTTAAGGGCTTACACGCAGTCTTTCATTCACTACATGCAACCTCTCATTGTTCCCAGACACACTGCCAAAGTTTCCATACAAATAAAACACAGGAAAATCCAGAAGATTACAGAAAAGATATTTCCCAAATACTAAAAACCAAATTCTGCCAGGTTCGATTTCAAGTTTTGACTTAAATTTGTGGTCACTTCAATCACAAGGAAATTTCTCATAACTTTTTCTCTCCAAAAAGAGCTTTCTCAAAAGAGAGAACATGCTGAGCTTCAGACAGGTATAGGAAGATTTTCATAATGTTTAGAGGAAAAATAATAAATCCAGTGTCCTATTTAGTAGGCTGGAGCAATGTTTACAAATTCAATTTTGTAAGTAACGGAATTTTATTAAATAAAGAGCTGTGAAGTTTCACATAAATAATTTATGTAAGTATAGACACAACTTCTCAGAGGCAAAAACACCACCCACATTTTGTTATCCTACTCCCAGCAATAAAGACCCCAGTGTGCTCAGTAGCTATCAGCACTTTTTCTTATTCCTGTGCTGTATCTGGGTTTGAGGATTTGCCAGGGCAGAAGGGATCTGACTTACTGTCATACTCCTGTATTCATCTTCAAACATATCCAGAAAGATTTCTTCTCCCTTCCAAAAGAAAGAACATGGACATCCCATGAAGCCTTGCTGTTTGGGGCTCTGTCAGGTTTGGTTCTGTGCAGTGTGTCTGTGAAGAGAGCCCAGGGCTGCAGGGTACTGCTGAGCCCTTCAGCAGCTCTGCAGACACAGCTGGGAAAACACATTTAGGAAAGGGAGAGATTTCTCTGCAGCCCCTGGAGGACCATGGTGGAGCAGGTACCACCACTACAGCAGGCAGACGTGCTCTGAAGGAGCTGCAGTCTGCAGGACCCACACTGCAGCAATTGTCCTGAAGGACTGCAGCCCATGGAGGAGGGGACCCACACTGGGGCAGGGGAAGGTGTGAGGAGGGAGAAACAACAGCCACTGTTCTGGACTGACACCAAAACCCGACTTTTCCCACTGCCACTGCACCACTCACAGGGGGAGAAGGCTGAAGAGCCAGGAATGAAGCTGAGCTTGGGAAAAGGGAGAGTGGGGGGACAGCAGTGCTTTAATTTGTCTTTGTTTCTCACTATCTCAACTTATTTTTCTTGGCAATAAATTAATTTCTGTGAAGTTGAGACTGTTTCGCCCAAGACTGTAATTGGCAAGTGACCTCCCTGTTCTTTATCTTGACAAGATACTCTATTTTCCCTTCATCCTGTTGAGGAAGGGCAGTGAGAGAGCAGCTGAGTGGACCTCTAGCAGCCAGCCAAGGTCAACCCACCACAAGTTACTTATTTTTTTGTAAGCCACATTGAGCAAACATCCTTCAAGAGAATTCTAAGAAAAACAGGAAGATATTTCAGACACTTGAAATCTGTCACAGATTCACTGCTCCTTACATAGAAGTTAATGCCTAGGGCTAAAAAATTTAATTTCTTTCATTGTTTACAACACACACATAAAAGTAAAAAGCTGCAAACGTTTCCAATAAGAAAAAAAAATTGACAAAACTTTAGATCATCATTTCAGATACAATACAAACAAAAAGCAATGTCGAAACCAAACATATCCCACATTTGTGTCAATGATAAACTTGATCTCCAATACAAACCCTGTGAGTATTCCAACAGCCCTTTGTGACAGAGGTCAGGGTGGTATGGGAAGGGTGGAAAGGAGAGGAATTCTCCAAGCAAACACCTCCTCTTCTCTATCACAAATTTGGAGTTCCCACCTTAAAATGGCGCTTCTTTGGTCACCATGTAAGGACTGGGCTGCAGACATTCCCCATATGTAAAGGACCTTTTTCTTACAGCATTCTGCATACTTACCTTATAGAAACGGCGAAGGAGATGAACACTTTCCTCCCTTGCACCCTAGGAAAGAGAAAATGCATTTCAGAAAATACATACACCACTTACTTATTAGTCACATTAAAAACCCACCCAAACACTCATACAGAACAGACTGTCTAATAATTCATGGCCTTAATCCCATAATTTGATAGAATACAGTTCTTGCACCTATGAAAATGCAGCTTGAGTTTATTATTTATTATTTCAAAAGCACTTTTCTTTATATTATTGAGATGGATAACATACAAGTTTCAGAGAGACAATGAAATAAAAAACTGCTGGAGAAGTTACAAGTTAAAATAGCAGAGATGAGAACAGAGCACAGGTTATGATATTCACAGCACAGAGCTACCAATGCAAAGATGTTCTAGAAGTTCAATTTTCACATTAAGGCTTACTGAAATCAGAAACAAAACAAATTTATTCAACTATACTCTGAGACTCAGACACCAGTAATGCAGTGACTGGGAATTTGAAAGAAAACACTCACCTCAAGACAATCAAGGTGAACACTTTTTATGATCCTGCCATTTTTGGAAAACACAAGCTGCTTCAGCAATAGGCAGCCAAGTTCTAAAGTTGCCAAACGAATTTTTCCATCTGTGAAAAGAAAATTCCAACATACAAAATAGTAGCAGTTTAGTTACAGCTCTTGTGATCATCCCACGTTCTTAAATGTTTCTACTCTTCCTGCAATTGCCAAACTTGGCTCCTCTCTCCCACCTTCATCAGACAGGGATGAGTGCTGGTGCTGCCTTACAATGCTGATAGCTCTGAAGAAAAAAATGGAGGAGTAATTTACAACAGAAGAAAATTTAAAGCAGAACCATTCAGTAAGAAGGCAAAGATTAATACTCTTGAACAGTAAGCCCAAACATTGATAAAGGCAGCAAAACCAATCTGCTGCACAGTTTGAATTACTCTAAAATTACAAAAGGATCCCAGACATTTGTGATGGACGAAGCTACAAGGTGAAAGGAAGCTTTGTATATAGCACACTAACAAGGCACAGCTTTCCCTTGAAGAGAGAAAAGGAGATGTTCTACATAGCATGCAGCAAGTTGAATAAAAAGCCCCCATTTCCATCCTTCCCCAGCACTTCCCTCCCTAGACATGCTTTTATTTAAACAAATACACATTCTCATTTACACTCCTTCCTGCTGCTGCAGGAACAAACTCTCCATATATGAACATGTCTTTGATCCATGACACATCAGCACAAGTTAATATGCTGTAGAGCAGTTTTGCAAGTCAAACAGATTTTTATTCTACAGACATTCAAAAATTTGATAGTGTGGCAGTTTCTGTGGAAAACAAGTTCTACCCATTTAAAGTTCTAAGGGGGCAAGTGCAAGGAGGAGAGGTGTGGCTTGAACAAAAATCATATTTTCATGGAATAGGTCATGGAACATTATAACCCTTCCTTTTTTGTATTGTGAAATGAGAAAAAACTCCATGCTTTCTGCAGAACAGTTCAGAAGTGAAAGTACAATCTGAAATTTAAAAAAAGTATGGGAAAATTTGCTATCACCCAGAGCTACAGATAAAGGACTGCTATAGCAAAGCATACCATAGTTTTCAAGATTATTTCTCAACTGAAATTATTTCTACAAGCAAAGATGAGAGAGATCATGTTTTCAGGATGAAATCCATTAAGGGAAAACCCCTCAAAATCTCAATTTTTGTTTATTCAAAAGTGCAGAAAGTATGAATTAAGACAACAGATCCTTGCATAGGTCTGAGTATCAAAACAACTACTGAGCACAAATCCAGAGTTTCTGGCTCCTCACCAACCAAGGAAAAGCCAATGGCTGTCTTTCACAAACCATATCTACATACATACTGCTCATCAAAGAGCAAGCTGAACAGTCACTTTCCCCTCAAAGACAAGAGGCTAAGTAGCTTTTTTCCATCTTCAAAAATTTTACCTCGGAAGGAAAAACAAACCCTGGAAAAGCAATACCTGGTTGTGCAGCATAATTCATTATCCTGATGAGCCCCTCCGCAAGGACATGATTATATGAATTTCTCTCTTCAGCATGTTGAGCTGGAAGTTGAATTCTTTCCAACTTGACTGAGTCAAGTCCTTTCATGGGGGTGAAGGAAAAAAAATGCAAATTAGAAAACAAGAGTGTCCAAAGGCAAGCATTTAATAGACCACAGCAGTTTTCTCAGAAGGGAACAATTAGCAATAGGACACTATGCTTTGACTTTGTATGACAAGGAAAAGGAGGGACAACAAAGACCAAACACATTGATGAGTCCCTGAAAATTCCCAGCCTTAAATGGGGCCTACTGGGTAGCCCCAAAATCCCAAAGTGGTTGGTGAAATGCAAAAGATTTTGCTGCTTCTGAAATTCTCAGATTATATGTTTGCATCTAAATTGAATCAAAGTCAAGCCAGACATCTGGAGAGCATAATGGCTAAAGGAGAGATGACCAAAGTCTGATTTTAAATTCTGCTTTGGTAGTTAAGTAATCTGTTCATATATGTTTAAACTAAATAGGAATTTTATTTTGTAGGAGCCCTATTTAGTATCTTTCCCAACAGAAATAAAATTTTCACTGACTTGTTATATAAGGAAACTAATCCCATCTTTCTTTATCATATTCCTCTAAAATATCAAAGTTCTTTCTCAGGAAAGGCTGGTTTGCTGGAAGACCTCTTAGAGCAATACACAATTATGGATTGTGGGGATCCTCCTGCCCCATTCTAAAGAACAGCAACAAACAACCCCATAAATCAGAAGATGACTCTGTTGAGGTTTATAGTGTCTTCCAATCCTGGCCTTGTACCTCCAGATAACAGCACTTACCTTTGTTGTGTGACATTGCATATAAAAGACAGAGCACAAAAAGGGCGTAGTAATCATCTTCAGGACAGTCCAGTGCATTATAGACCATATCAAGAAAAGGCCTGTGGAAAGGAGTAATTTAGAAACAGTTAAAAAAATCTATAGAAAAATTGGTAACTACCTTATTGTACATGTAGTTAATGGAAGAGGCAAATTCACATTTTCAGGCATTATAACAAAAGACTTCTGTTACAGAGCTTCTATTGCAGGGTACTCAGATTACAGCCATGAGTTTTAACCAGATTCATTACATAATACTTTCCCAAGAACTGCTTGTTCAAACATTTACTGGGTTGTTTGTAGCCTGTTTAGTAAGCACACAGAATCACTGCAGAGCTTGCTTTAAGTGCATACCTAAGTAAATTTAAGGAGCTGCTATCACTGTTGTATAAAAGAGACTCCTTTAAAACTCATGTGCTAAACAGAACTGAAAAGCTCTTGCTATTACAAAGTAAGTATTTTTACAAGAAGTTTGGAGGAAACTAGGTTTTTCTAAAACAGTTTTACTGTTCCAACAGTTATCGGAAAGAAATATTAACTAGGAGAGAATATGTGGAGAGCGAAAAAAGCTTTGGATTGTAGATGAGCTTTGTTTCCCTGAGTTTAAACACTTGTGACCTGTGACACATATACAGGAAGTTACAAACAGTGCCAAGTTCATCTTTTCTTTACACGTACCTTGGAAAGACAACAAAAGTCAGTGTAATCCAGAAGGCATTTGGCTGAGATTAACCTGATATTAGCACAGGCCCAATGGCAAGACAGCTTCACTTCTGGTCTTAAAATGGCTTGCATCCAGTCAGTAGTTCAAGTTCAGAGCACATGCAAAAACTAAATATATTTTCACAACTGGCCCAGCTAAACAAATGATTCGTCAGGGTAGTGTCACAGTCATCAGGAGATGACAGTGTGAAAGCTTGTGTGGAAAGGGTTTATTCCTATCTGTTAAACTGTATTTTAACAGTGAAAGGAAAAATATCCTTACATTATCTAAAGTACATTAAAAAAAAAAAACCATAAAAATAACATCGAAGTCACAGAAGCAAACAAATTTTGCTGTGCTCAGGCCTAGCAGACAAGAAGCAGGCACTACAAACTCCCTGCTGTGGTTCCTGGGGGTCAGAAGGGCTGTCAGAGACCAGAACACAAGACACTTCAATCCCCACTCCAGACCTGTGGCGCCCTCCTGGTCACACCAAGCGCTCCCAGGAAAGCCGCGGCGCCCAAGGCACAACAAAGCACGGGAAGTTCCTGGCAGCTCCAGGCAGGTGCCAGCACAGTGCTGTCTCTTACTGAAACCAGCAGTGACCAGGCAGTGACCAAGACCCCAGCCCATGCTGCTCCATGCTCAGCTCATGTCACAGCAGCACTGGCTTCACAGTCTGTGCATTTCTGAGCCGGGATCCCAGTGCTCCTCTACCAGAGCTGCCACCGGCAGTGGTCCCTCTGTGCCCAAGTTCAACACTGCTCAGAGTGCTTAAGTCAAATTGCCCACATATTGTAGATCTCAAAAGAATGTAACCGCTCAAGGAAAAACAACCTAAAGAATTAGCAATGTTGAAAACAAGCCAAGAGAGCCTTCACGTTTCCTAAGCATTACCCAAGCCCTACAAGCCTCGAGGCACCCTCAGATGGGGGGCTTTTCACTCCATAAGATGAGCTCAGCTTCAAGGTCTAAAGAACAAAGAGGACCAAGATATTAAAATACTTAAATGCAAGATAACACTTGGTTTGTTTTCAGACCAAAGCACACAGTAAACAACCTAAGCCCTAAACTATAAAAGTATTATTTAATATAATTTCATTAAAGCCAAAGTTTTACCAGGTCAAAGCTGCTGAGGTATCAGTAGTTGTTCCATTAATACCAATATTACACAGTATTAAATGACTTCTGTGATGCCTAATGCATTTTCATTGTTTTCCCCTACATACTAATTAGATTAATGAAATTATGAAACTTGAAAAAAAAATCATTACAGAGCAGCAAGAGATACCATTTTCATTCCAGATGCTTCTTCACAGCATCTTATCAGCATTATCTGTCTCAGCCACAATAATCTGAGGCTGAAAAAGCTTCCAAGAATCCCCCTCACCAATGTTCCTCATTTAGACTAAATACACAACAGACCCAGAAAAACTTCAGCCTAAGAAAATAGCAACAGAAGCCACAACATAGCATGAGGATTTGACATGCTTTGGAAAAAAGCTTTGCTGTGCAGCATTTCATAAAATGAAGCTAATTTAAAACATGTCTTTAAGCTTAAATTTTCCAGTAGTGAGGCCTATCAAAATAAAGTAACACCTAAAATACTTAAGCTTTTTCTTTTGTTTTTCACAGTAGGAAGAGGGCTAAGGGAAATTAAAATCTTGACTTAGCTTTTACAGCTGCAGATTTTTAACTGCCACCTGTGCTGTTTTCCATTTATTTTTCAACAACAATTGGACTGTTTTAAACAAAAAAAAACAAAACAAAACAAAAATCCAAAAACCAGTAAAGGCTACATGGTTAAGTATTTTCAAATGTATTTCTTAACTCTGTAAGCATTTGCTTCCTTTACTGGTCTTTTACTAAGGGCTTGATAGAAGCAGCAGATCAAATGCCATACAAGTGTTCCTCAAATTATTTATTCTTCTGGAATATGTCCACAACTGAAGACTGCAACACACTAGGAAGCACTGTCACCACAAGCATTAATGATTATTGCAGGTGTGGAAGCTTCAGTTCCAGTGTGACATAGAGGTCCCTGCATTTTCCCCTCCCACATGGTGCCTCATCCACAAGGATCAGTGATTCCAACAGCGTAGGACAGAAACTACACATACTGAAGCAAGTCTCTTGAGAAATTCAGCTGCTGTTTCAAATATTATACTTGGCATAATATAATACAACATCTTAAGCTATAGCAGCTAATCCACTGACATTTCAAAAAAGAAAAATCACATATAAAACAAAGGCCAGAATTGCCCTATACAAGGTATATCCTTATACTTTCAGCTCTGCACATTTTTGATGTTGCTTATTTTTAGAAAAATGCAGAATTCTGTGAGACCACATCTGCAGATCAAGAGAGGCCTGAACTTGCAGACATTTGCCAAATGCACTGGCAGCCCACTTCTAAGCATTCTGCACTTTTCAAGACCCGAGCATCCCAGTCATTTTAGTATTCCATGCACTCACTGCCAATTTCTTTCTAAAAGCCATTTGGCACATATTTTAGTCAAATTATCAATAATCTAGAACAGTGTGTTTTAAAGCCAGTTCAAGTCAAGGTTCAATTTCACTTTTACAATGAAATTAAATGTTATCTTTATTAATGAATGTAATCTAAACTACAAAGCTATAATGGAGACAGAATGAAATTCTGGGAATACCAGGCAGCATTTCCCAAGTTTAAAAATAAATTTTACATCCTATCAAACATGTGCATTTTCCCATTGGACACATTTGCAATTACTTTTGTGTCAGGGACATTTGGCTTCTTAACATTCTATTAACAGGAATGCAAAATCTCTGGTGAGAAGGTGTCTTAGGGGTATTCATTATATCCAAGCTTAAATTTTGAAGTCAGAGTAATTTCTGCTCCCAGAAACACTTATAAACTGTATTTCCAGTAGAAGTTTCCAATAACTCTAAAACATATTAATGGACCCTGGAAACAGTAAAAGCTTAACCACTGCTACTAAAATTCTGCCAAACTCATCCCTGAACTGAAGAATTTTCCTTGTTTTTTCCTTATAGGTGCATACAAAAATTGACAAATGCAACTATAAATATAATTAATAAAACTTCCATCTTAATTTAGATGTTTAAGAAATTACAGAATGGAAACATTTATATTCTGTTTTTGTTGTGTTAATATTCTGTAACTTAACTTTACCAACTTAATGCATCACAACTTCCTAAAGGAAAGCACAAACTAAAAAGGAACAGGATAATTTCCAAAACCGAGCAGTAGACAGACTACACCTCACTTTTGTATTGATTCACTCACTTGTGATCCAGAAAAATACCCTGTAATTTTAACTTGAAGCAGATCTTAACTTGAAATATCCCTTTAAGAAAAGCAAAAGATTTAAGAGGAGGGTAGGTAAGGAAACAATTCAGCAACATCTTTTACAGTTCCTTTATACCTGTTCCAGTTTGTCATCTCGCTCCCAGAAGCAGCTGCACTCTTTTCTTCATCTGTTGTATTCTGTTCTGTCACAGCAGAGATAGACAGCTCTGACAGCTTACACCTTTCCATGATTACCATCTCTATTTCTAAAAAAACCAAAACATACCACCAAAATTTGATATTTTCAACAAGATTATCATAAGCTCTTCTGTATTTTCTGTTTGGTATTAAAAGCATCTCATGTTTCTACAAGTAAGAGGTATAACCATTACTTCAGAAAGGCTAATGAGCAGATGTTGGCAAATTTTCTTCCCAGCAGAGCCAAGAATTTGGCTTACATTTTGTTAAGGAATGTAACACTATAAAAAAATGTATACATAAACATAAAATATGTAAAGAAAATATACATATCATTTTGGCAAGTAAGCCACAGTCAGCTCCCTTCCCACGCAAACCACAGGAAGAAAAGCCATAGAACCTCTTTCTGAAAAAAAGATTTGTGAAAAAGCTGGTGAGACTGGGGCATGGGTGGACATCAAGTTTCACTGAAGGTGTAAACAGGTCTCTACAGCTGCAGCAAACAGGACACCTGGTCCCCAGTGCTTCTCACCTACTGAGTTTCAGTAGAACAAACATCTTGCCTCCCCTTAGGAATCTGGACAAAGATTACAACTAAATGCACCAGCTTAAAACAGTAGATTATTTCAGATTTTCATCAAATCATGGTGGAAAATACACCATCAGTTATTTGACACCATTTAAGGAAAGCCTTCTCAAAAAGACTTGACTTAAATCTAAACTCAGCCCTGTTTGGACAGGACTGTCAAAGCATAACACCCTTTCTTTCAATTGCTTGCAGGCAATCCTGCCACATTTTTCTCAATTTATGTTTAATGTAAGTACTAGGACTTATTATCCTTCTAAAAGCTAGTAACCATAAAATAAACAGTTATAATATGCTGTAAGACCACTCATCCTATAAAAGCAGTTCTTAGGTTTGTGCTACACCAAAAATGCAGAAAAAGTTCAAGTAAAAAGAAATCTAAGAGTCAAAGATATTTTCAATTTTGAACTATTTAGTATCATCTTCCATCATGTACTGTCACTTCTAGCACACCTGTTAAATTTTATCATTAAAACACATAAAATACTGCTGATTATCTTGCAAAGGTGAAGTGGCTACAGCTCTCCCTTACCACAAAAGGACAAGTTACAAAGCTGTCAAGCTTGCTTATCAAGTGCCCACAGCCATGAGCACTGAGGTGCAAGGCATGCATTGTGATAAGGGCCAAGGTCTACAGGCAGATATGAACACACTTTCATAGCTTTCAATGAGATTAGAAGAAGATGTTCTCACAGCTTGATTTAACAGGAGGAAAAAATCCAGCCAAAGCCTTAAATGTCATAGTCCTGTGCTTACCTAGTGCAGCAAGAGAACAAGTCATGTAACTAACCACAACCAGGTCCATCAGGAAACAGAAGTACCTAAATTGTAAGCACCCTTTTCTTGCTGGAATACTCACCTTCATTTTCAGTGCTTGCTCTTACACCCTTTGAACTTGCTTCTGTACCTTTACTTTTATCGAGATCATCTTGGTTATCTTCAGATCCTCTCTCCTCTTCATCTTCTTCACCAACATTTTTATAGTTGGGTCTTTTCTGCATCCTCTTCTTCCCTTTCTGTTTGTTAATTTCAAGAGACCTCTCAAGTGTTTCTGTGGGTTTTATGAAACATCTGATACTTGACTTGGCCTGTAAATTTGAAGAGTGTACACTGAGTTACAGCACAGCATTTTTAGCTGTAATTGATAAAGAAACTTCAATTCATATAAAATGTAAATCAGCACACTATCCACAAATCTCAAATCCATTTTAAAATACAAAAAATAAATACCAAATCATCAGTATCACAACTATCCCCAAAGTAACATAGCCCAAAAATCTATCATTAAAAAGTAGGTCTTCTTGAGACAAGACAATGCAGAACTACCTATTTCATCACCACAAGTTTTAAATTGAAGGTGTGAGACATATTACACATAAAATTCAGATACCTTCTGTAAAAAGGATAAAGGCAGCAAAATCCTACATGTGTGTTGACAGCAGCTACTAATATGAAATACACCCCTTTTAAAGGTGCAAGGACTTTTTTAAAGCAGCAAGGACAAAATCCAATGCTCTATGCTGTGAGATTTTGGGTTGGTTGATTTTTTTTGGAGTCTCATGCTTACCTCAATATCAAACTAACTCCTGCATCAACTAGGAGCAAATAACCTAGAGCCTCCAGACATTGACTTATCAAGTCTGGAAAACACAACTTCATTTATTAGACTTAATTTACTTGTGTTTTCCACAAAGTTATCACAGGATAAGATGGCAAACCAACACCTAATTTTCCTAAGTATTAATTTATAGAACAAGAAAATAAATTTAGATAACAAATTTCTCCCAGAAGAAATGAAGTATTTCCAATAATGTGTCATCCTAACAACACAGAACAATGGATTCTTATAGAAAGTGACCAAGACGCTACAAGAAGCTCTGCAAACAGAAGGAGTAACAAATTTGGTTTTTAACAATTCTGCAACTTGTTTCTGAGCTGTGCTGTTTGAGCTCCCCTCTGCCTGCCACCTGATTACCAGAGCACAAAGTAAGCACTAATCAGCCAAACCTTTCTGTTACTGAGAAGTGAAACACATGGTTTGGAGCTTTCTGCCAGGTTTGCACTACACAGGACAGTTACAGTTACAGAAACTCCATTACCTTCCAGAGCTCAAAACCTCAAACAGATTCAACTCACACTGCCTAAAGGGTTAAAAACTTAAGAGCAAGCAAGAGAAAGAAGTAAGACTAGAGTATATACCAAATTGATTACATTCTTTGCCTTAGGTGACTCAGTAAAATAACCACTCAAGATGACTGCATCAAAGAAACTTTGGGGAAAAAGTCTGAAAAAATCCTTCCCTTCACCTTGTTAGGAAAATCTATACATAAGAGATTAGGAAAATATCAGGGAAGAAGCTGTCTACAAGTTAAAAGGCCAAAATTATTCTCTGAATCTTCTGATATTTTTCAAATGCTTTATAGAAATATTACATAAGTGAATTTACACTTGGCACTGAAACATACCACATAGTGGCAAGACTATTTTACAATACCAAAAAATCCCCATAATAGAAAATTTACTACACTTATATCCCCTGATAACCTCTTGAATGTATTTTTTGTGTGATCCAACTGCAACACAGGAAGTCTATAAAATGACCAGGTTACCTTTATTGATGGCTTCTGGCCAGAAAAGTCATAAGAAAGGGAAGAGCACCTTAAGTCCTATTATTTAGGGGAAAACCAGAAAAGTAGCATGCAAGTTGCATAACACATTTTCCCCTTTCTGCGTTCACTTCTTACTTCTGCATTGCTTCCTAGAATCTTGTAGCTACTTCTTTATGGAGAAAGCATGCACTTAACATCCTTGCATTTCTCCTATGCTGTCAGCCACAAGAGCAAAGTACCACTAAATACCAGTAGACAGTGATGTGCCTGTGAACACTGAGCCATAGTCTGCTCCAAGAAGAAATGCTGTAGAAAAACCCCTACACAAATATTCTGTTCTGCTATAGCATTAAAACATTCCAAAATCAGACTTAAAATTATTTTAGATAGCATTTGGTTTATAAGTTGATTATATTGGTTGAGGTATTGCTAGTTTATATCTTTAAAATGTCTTTCAACCACATTTTCAATAATGGTATATCTTGTGCAATGTGTGATGGTAAAATAAGGCAATACCAGTAACACCTTTTACGGGAAGGAGAAAGTAGGTTAAAGAAGAAACATGCACTAGGTAGAAGTGGCCCACATGTGAATGATGCAGGAAAACAGATCTCACAGGAAGTAAGGTAAACCTTAGTGTGATATCTGACAACTTTAAATACATTCTGCTACCTATACATATTCAGCTCTCATTGTGACCTAAGGGTTTGTATTTCTTCTGATGATGCCTAAAACCAGAAATACAGGGAAAAAATAAGGAATGATGTGAAGACCTTGTTCAATGGAGCCTGGGCAATCACTACTGCCCAGTGATGTTCAGCAGATCTCCATGGGTAGGTTATTGCCAATTCATAAGATATCAGCAGTTGCAACTGCTGGTCATTTTTTCCATAAATTGATTTACAGTAAGCAGTATCACTTGTTCCTCTTGTGAGAACTACCACTGCTCTTTGCCCTAAATAACTCAGGGTATTTTGTATTTATACAGAGCAACTGTGATGCTTCTCAGCTCTTGTTTTTGTGAAGTGTTCTTTACTCAGTGTCCCAGCACAAGGACTCTGTCTAGTAAACTCAGTCCTTTCTCCATACCTCATTCCACTTCAATTTATCTTATTAGAAAGATGAATATAGATACCTATAGATATAGATACTTCTGGGTTTAGAAACTATGTGCTAGTTAGAAACTGACAGTTACAATTCAACTTAAACATATCAAGACATCTCAGTTACAATAGATGAGCAGAGATAGGTACAGAGGGAGGGTTTAGAAATAGCTGCAGTTCACAATACACAGATATCCCCACAACAACTAGCTTAGGAGAGTAGCAAAACAGTTATCATGATAAATTAGAACACAAAGGAAGTAGTAAATGATGCATTTGGGTATGATTTAAGAAAAAAAAATTCTAAATTCAGATTAAAAATAAATTTGAAAATTTGGTCATCACTTCTCTTTAACAATTCTAAACTAACTTCTGAAGTAGCTTTCAGTATTCAATAGAAGTTTGCAATTTCTTTGCAATGGAAAATACCACAGTAACAGCCCTGCAAGGATGCTGATGTGCCTTCATTTGTACAGTTGACCTGAGCCCCCCTGCACTGAGCTGTGTATCAGCAGGGAAGCCCAAGCAAAGCCTGCAGCAGTTCCCACACAACCCTGCAGAGCAGCTCCCTCCGTGGCTCCCCTCCCTGGAAGCCATGGAGCTCTTCTGCTGGACATGGCACACCACTCCTCCTGCACATAACCAACTCCACCAGTGGCCATCCGACAGTCTAGGCTTTCCCCTCCATGGTCTCACTGAACAATATGGTTGAAATTACAAAAAATCAAGGTTTCTCCCATGGAAGTTTTTCCCTTTACCTACTGCTCTGCACTCCCTGGAACACAGCTCCACCTCTGGCAGTTTCTCCAAGGGTCTATTGCAGAAGGCCAACACCCCTCCTATTCAGTACCTGTCCAGGTACAACAGAACCCCCAGGTTACATGTTAAGAGGACACATCTTTAAGGCCAGTAAGGAGCAGCAACCTAAATAGTATTACAAAAGTAAGAGATGAACAGCAGTCTATAGGAATCCCCTAATATTCCTAACGTAAGTGCAAGCACACAAACATATGCTATAGGTATTTTGTAACTCTGTACAGTAACCATGACAGGAAAAGAAAATCTCACTTCTGTAACGACTGGTACTCCACCCTCTTGCCACAAATTTCCTAGCAACAAAGCTTCTTCTGCACAAGTAACACACAACATTCAGTATGCAGTTAGCAGAATGTCAGACATTTCCTAACAAAAGTAAGAGATTGCTTTATCTTAAAGCAATCAGCCAACTCTATCATTCTAACATAGTTTTTTCTAAAAAAGGTTAGATTCTAAATATCAAGGCCAACAGAACAGAACACCAGAATCCAAAAGCTACCAGCTAAGATCAATCCACACAGTTTCCAATGCCCAGTGGGAAGAATCTGGAGGAGTTGAAACATATCTCCCTCCTTGAAACTCCGAGATCTAGCAACTGCTAGGAAGGAGGTAGGTAAGAACCAATCTACTGCTTGTTATAAATTAAACATTCAGTCAGCAACTGCTGGCCAGTCAGCCAGTGGGGGACATTCAGTTTTTGGACAGAACTACAGTCAGAGTTCTGTTACAATAAGGTCATGCCCCCCTACTCGTTACCATCCCCAAAATAAGCCTCTAAAAGGTAACAAGTAAGCATTACACAAACTGTGAAAGCCACAACAAAAAGGAAAATATTAAAAACATGACACCTAGAAAACCAGTAACAACAGCATCAGCACCTAGTAACATCTACCCATGGTTAAATGTGAAGGTAGAAGGCCGTCAAGAGTAACACTCTCCCCTCTCTCTGTGGCTGGTCTCTCTTCTCACATGCTCACCAATCCACAACTTTCAGAGATGATCAGTTTTACTGCTAAAACACTGGGAATATTCAGATGAAAATTCTAAACCTGGCATTTTTTTAAGTCTCTCATTTCTACTACAAGGAAATTGCACAGGAAAGTTGTGCTGAATAATTTTTATTTCACTACCAAAGGGCAGATAAAAACTGAACACAGAAGACTGGATTACAGAAGTGTCCCATCAAAATGATGGTTCAACAACAAAAAGTCTGCTGCTGCTCTCATCTCCTAAACATTAACACCTTCACTTATCAGTTTCCATATACCTGTATTTATTTTTCAAAAATTTCCTTTGCCTTAAAAAAAATTACAAACAGTTGGCCACTTACTGAGTTTTTCGGTATATCTTGCTCAACCTTGGAAGAAAACACTGAGAGGTCCCCATTGAGTATAACCTCAGCCAAGGAGTTCACCAAAGGAGCATAATGTATAATCAGAAAAACCTATTGAAAGAAGAGCAGAAAAAACATCAGACATAAATATAGAATACATAGTTTCACAGCTTAACTAGCTGAACATACTATTGACCTTGTTAAGCACCATCTTTAGTTTACACGTAAGTACAACTGGTAACAGCTCATTAAATCAACTTCAAAACAAAGGAGACAAGGGTATCTGACCTTTCTCTATCTTCGAAGCTACCTAGTTTTACTAATGCTTCATATTCTTTTCTCCTTCTGAGAAGTGTAAATTCTCTCTCTCTTCAACACCTTTGAAAGGAAAGTTGTGTGATATTCTAGCAAGGAACTCATTAAAACCATTCCAGAAATTTTTTTTTTTTTTTTTTTTTTAGAAAAAACAAACTGATTATGGTGCACAGCATCCCCAGACCCTCCTGTGTGCCAACAACTGGCCAGACTCCAGAAAGTTCTGTGCACACAATCACTGTGCAGTCATTCATGACTAAAGGCCATGCACTAGGCTGAGCTGGATCAGAAGCAGCTTTTCTGGCTCTGAAATTGCAGCAAATCAGTGTCAGCTACACAATGGCTACAGAGCACAGGAGTAAGGACCATAATGCCTGGAGGACTGAAGCATTTGACCACAAGTGCTTTGGTGCTTTACCAGAGTTCTCTGTTTACAGTGGCTGCTTCATTTTGAGCCAAGGCTTACAAGTCTAGGTCAGCAAACAACTGGCTCCTGGACAGGACCAGCTCAGGTCCAGCTGCAATAGACTTCTGTCAGCTTATAGCCATTCTCTTCACAGGAATATCAAGACTGGATGCCTTATCAATGGTTCTAGCTGTATAATTCCCAAATAATTCCTAAGTCATTAAACCTAATCATTGCTTTGAAAATATTTAGCTAAATGTTCTCCACAGGTTTTCTGATTAAAGTCAGAAGTATTCCAGACCTCCAAAAGGGAAGTGATTATTAGCATGTAGTGGTGATCTACATAAAGTCACAACACACTTCCAAAGTGCTTTGAACAACCTCCAAATCACTTGAGATTCTGCCAATCCAGCAAGCGTTGCTTGACTGTCCACAGGCCAGTTCTGGTTCAAGAACAGCACATGTTCCCTTTGTCACAGCGGCTGAGAAATCCCAGCAGTGCATTTTCAGGTGCTGGCATGAGTCTCTCAAGCATTTGTGTCTACTATAAGTGTAGTGCCTAGAGCATAGGCCTGGTGTCAGGAACAGAAACAGTCAACAAGGTTTGGCAGATTCCACCCCACCACAGACAAACTCCAGGTTAAAAGAGGTGGGAGATGTTTTTCTGCCAGTCACAGAAACAGTCGCTTCATTTTCTCTGTCACATCCCACTCTGATACACAAAATTTGTTCTCAGTTCTTTATGACTACTTCCATTTTCTTCTTTAAAGAGAATGAAGAACATAGATACAAATCCTGAAGTGATACCTTGTTGATACTTCCACTGAAAGCAAAGACTTGAAAAGAAGTCACAACTGTATGATGCAGATCCCTTTGGTTACAAGAAGCTGCTGCTCCCACAGTTTTAGCTGTGGTAAAAAACCCTCACACCACCACAATATTTTAGGTTTAAATTAAGGAGCACCAAATTATATTCTCCTAGGAAAAAAACCCAAAACCCCATACTTCTAGCAAAAAGATGAAATTATGGGTCAGATGACAATGAGTGCCGAAAAATTCTAAGATCAAAGAAAAAGAAGTACAAATTCTATGAACATAAGTAAAAACTATTTTCAGACAATGTAATTTAAGAAAATCAGTCTTGCAGAAATGCACTGAAGACAACAGGGACAACAGATGAATTTTCTCCACAAAACAAAAAAATCTACTGTAGAACTCTTAATTTGAAAATGGGTTCCAGAAGGAAAAGGTGGTGGAACTGATATGAGTAAGAAATAAGTACTTAATTACAGATTTAAACTATAGGCATAATAAAATTCATATTGTAAATTGAGAGAAAGTGAGATTTTGGTATTGGTGGTTTTTGGGGTTTGGGTTTTCAAAGAGGAAAATTCAAACCTGAGATTTTCCATAGCTTAAGCAGATTCAAAGTGCAATACAGCATCTAGGTAAATTTAATCTGCCATTGTACCAAGTTCTGACCCAGCATGTTGCATGTCTATTATACTTTATTAATCAGGGCATGTACGTAATTTGAAATGCTCTAAAGGTCACCCTGGGCAATGGGATCCACAGAAAAATTACATTAACTTAAATAAGAAGCTACTTTGTCTGCCAAAGATGTTTTACTTTCTTTTTCTTAATGCAAACTGAAAGGTTAGAAATTTGTTTTGATGAATTTTCTTTTATGTTTTGCGAAAATGATGAAAATACACTATTTAATACTCACAAGAGTACTGCAAAATCTGTTCTGAAACAGGACAAATATTAAAATACTTACTTGAGAAAGAAGGTAGAGAGAAACCTGGAAACTTATTTTTGGACGCTCTCCACCCTACAGAAAAAGTTATGAAAAATGCTTATTTATACAAAGAATTTATATGGTTTAATGTTTTATTTAAAATGAAACTTGTGTTGTTCCACATTCTGCTACAAAATATTCAGAAAGCATCAAGCTCTTTATCTTTAACATTCACTACTGGTAAACTATTTGAAATGGAGACTCTCCAAATAAGCATATCCCTCACTCTTGATTAAAAAATTGCAATTAATTACAGTCTCTCATGGTCACTTCAGTAACTTAAACAGCTGAGCATCTGAGAAGTACATTATTTGAACTAATAGTAGTATAGTGAAAACCATTCTTCTCAGTTAACATTCATTAAAGACTGCTAATTAGCTATTCAGATAGCATGAAATATTACCCACAACAAACAAACTAATGCAGGAACCTGTGCAGGTTTAAAAAAATAGTTTCTATTTCACTAAAAACCAGTTTTAGTGAAATCAGCACATAATTTAAAGGCTATGCTTTAAATATAAATTCAGCTACACCACATTAAAACACAGCTTCTCTACAAATCGAAGAAATGAGTATCAAACCCAGAAGTCTGTATTTTCTACACGGATAGATTTTCAGATCATGGCAAATTTGCTTTTTCTGCTTTTGCCAGAAGACAAGTTAGCTTATCAGAAAAGGAAATCGCACATCTCCCAGTGTCACAGAAATTTAAACCCTGTTCCAAATTTGCAGTTCTTCTTGGTCTCCACTACTGTGAGCTTTTAACCACCACGTCACCCAAAACAGCATTTTTTTGGTGTGCTCTTGAATTCCATTTCAGGCTATTTCCTCTACAGCCACCTTCTTTAAGCTGTTTCATGGAAACCACACATCATATGCCTACTGCCCAAATCACACTGCACACTGAAAGCAAGCAGCACCTTTGAGAATTAACTGTTTGCAGGTATTAGCTCACCTTGTCTTGATTTACTAATGAATACACGTAGAGGGGAAGAAAGAGCCTATTAAGTAGGTGGTCTGTCAGCACATCATTTAAAAATTCACAGTTAATGATAAGGATATCATTAAGGTAATGCAAATGATCAAGATGTTCTGCTACCAGGTCGCTCAGTTTGCCCCTATTTCTGTGCCTGAAAAGAGAGCAGAAATGAAAAATGATATGTGATCAATTGTGATAGGGAAAGAATTAACCTGCATCCCTGCCACAGATCAGCTGAGTCAGGTAGGCTGCCCAAAGCAGATGTTTCAGTGAAGTTCAGTGAAGTCAACTAATGCAACTGTTAAACAGTTGCCTGTATTTTCTTTAGGATGCATGCATCAAGTTTTTGCCCCAAGTTTTCACAAGACCTGTTTTTACAAAGCTTTGCTTCCATTGCCAGTTTTCACAAGCCAACTACAAAAATGAGAAGTTTTTTTCCCCAAAAATTAAAGAATTAGGTGTTATATTTAACACCTACCTCTTCACTTTAGGAAAGCAAGAAACACACGGCCTCTCTAAGGTGGGGGTGGCAAGACAAACAAAGAACAACCTGAATCAAAGTATTTCTGTAGCTGATAGTGGAATATTACAGCGTCATGTCAGGTTTGACAGCTCACAATCAAGTTCACCTTTCTAGTTTAAATTTTTTCCTAGAATCTTTTCAGAAAGCTCTTCCAATGAGATGACACAAAGAAAAAAGGATGTTAGAAAGACAAAGATTATAAGATTGAGAAGCAAAAAATACCTGTTGCGTCTTCTGGATATCTGCAATTTTTAGCAGAACAAAACAAAGACAAAGAAAAGGCTTGCTTCAAACACTAATTTACTTGTAGAGATACCAGCACAGATCAGGCACACAGCACTGTTTCCTCGAAGAATCACTAAAAACCTTTAAAGAGTGAGAAGTCTAAACTGTCTACATGGGAACATATCTAGAAACTAACTTAACTGGACTACTACAGACAAAATAAGGAAATCATTGACATCTGGGAAAAGCATTTGCATTCAACAGGCAGCACTGTAAAAGCTTACTCTTCATCAGTCTGCACGCAGTTATCCAGTTCTATCACGTGGCTGCCAATAAACCAGACTAGGTTGGAGAAATAAGGAACTGCAGTTTTATCTCGAATGTAATGCAGCATAGGCTGGTTGTCCACTGAAGAGAAATCATTAAAAAGAAAAATCAGACACCAATATTTTTTATTGCTTTTTAAGAAATATAATAAAATATCTTTTGAATTTGATTACATGCTAATTTTCCATGAGTATACACCTGACACAATCTTAGGCGTGAAATGGAAATCTACAAAAATGTCACATCAATTCTTATCTGGCTTGAATGAGCCTAATGTTGATATATTTACAGATGTCCGAAAATAAACAAATCTAGTGGAATTCAGAAAGGTTCTTTTAGCACATTATTTATTAAAAAGAAGAGAGAAGCGCAAGAATAAAGCAGTAATGCTGAGAGTCAAGCTAGTTAGACTTACATGACACTGCATTAAGGAACACAGGAATCATCAGTGAAGGAAGGGCAAAAGAAACAGATAACAGTTAACAGGATTAGGAACTGGGATAGTGACATCCTCTAAAAGGGTTTAAAATGCTAAAGCACAAAGCATCTAAACTAAAACATACGGGGTAGCAGTTAGAGCAGGATATATGCAAACAGGTAGTCAGAAAATGATCAAACCTGAAGATCTGAGTTCTGCCTTTTCAACTGTAACCATTATATCACTACAACATTCAATGAAAATTCTAGAAAAGTAATTTTTTAAATAAAAATACTTAGCTGCATAAATATATCGCAAATAGGATAGGAAGCCTATAATCTGCTCTTTTTTGTGAGCTCATATTTGCATTTAAAGTTCCTTGAAGTAGAAGGCAAGTACCAAGTGCCCATTTGTCATACAAGAAAGTGTTGCAGCCAACACTGTAAAGACACTATGTAGGCTATCCAGCCATTTGCAAAGCAAACAGCTCATTGTTTTAAAAAAGACCTCATATGCTTCTATGAAGACTGCCAAACCACTTCTTCTCTTAACTGACAGAAAGTTGTGTAAATTAAACATGTAATTTAACACGTAAATTAAAATGTAATTTAATTTATGAACATATTCCATAATACATATTACCTTATAGCATGCTGATTTCAGAGGTAGAAGTTCAGAATAACCTTTTTTTTTACAGAGAACACTGTGAACAGTTTATTAAAAATCTTAAATATCCCAAGAAAAATTTAGGGGGAAGTGACTTTTGGACATTCGAGTTTGGAACAGACATTCTCAAAGTAGTGCTAACGTCAAAGTTCAACCAGGTTGCTGAGGACCCTGCTGAGTTTTGAAGACCTCCAACAATAGAGATGCCTCAGTTTCTCTGGAAAACTCGTTGCAGTGCTCAACTACTCTCAAATGAAGATTTAGGTTTTTCCCTTATGTTCTACTGGAATGCCCAGCAGAGGAGTTTGACACAGCAGCCTCGTGGCCTTCACTGAGCACCTCTGGGAATGGTCCAGCTCCCCTTGAGACTGGAGTGACTGCAGCACCTAACAGTTCTACAGTCATTTTAATGCACTTCCAATCCAAAAGGGAGTCATGTTGGTTACTGCTTCATACAGAAGAAAGCTCAATTTTACGAGTAAAAGAAAATTCATATTCTTAAAACACTCTGGTTTTGGGGTTTTTGTTAGTTTACTTTTAAAATACAGTCACATTCTGACCTCTCTTGGAAGGGAAGCTAAAGTTCGTTTTGTATGCCTGACACTTTCGGGGGTTTTTTAAAACCAGGTTCATTGGTGAGAAAATAATACTATTTACAAGTACATACTGCAGGTTTGGGATAGTTGTCACAAAAGTAAAAAAAGTAAAAACTTGTCAGCATGTTAAGCTTTTCAGTCCCACAAAACAGACAGCAAACCCTCACAGATAAATAAGTGAAAGTTAAACTACAATGAAACAAGATTTGTACACATACCTTTTTTAATATATAAAAAGCATACCTTTGTAGACATTTAAGGTTATAGTCCTAACAGCAATCCTGACCATGCTTTCAGGGTGGTTAAAAAACTTAATAGCTTCAGTGTACAAAGCAAAGTCATTAGTGTGCTGTAACAAGAGGAAAGAAAATATTTATTCATTAAACATGTACAGAATATGGTTTGGGATTCTGTATAAATTGTTTTCCCTATACTAACTTGGTATCTTTACCTTCTACTTAAGTAATCAAAATGATTTTACAATGCACATTCAGCTGCATTTGTAGCTCTGCACTAAGATGAGCTGCTTTAAGCAGCAGAACTTCCCAGGATAGCTGCACACATAGCCAGTGCTTTCATGCCCCCTTCTGGCAGAAAACAGAGTGCAGAGAGGAAAAACCCAGTTCAACTCTGCCCTTTGACTCAGCTTTTTGGACTTTGATTAAACCTCTTAGAACCAAGTGATGCAATAGAAAAGATCCTGTTTATGAAAGCACAAGAAAAGAAAGCATAAAGTAGACTTTAAAACTACTGAAATGAACCATTATAACACTAACTTCCAGATTTTTAGTTTATTATAGTTGTAAGAGGACAAAGCCATGCTTGTGCAGAGATCCTCACAAACAAATTCACAACCACTGGTATGGCCATTATAAAAAAAGAAGCAAGACATTATGAGACAAGAGACTAAACAGAGCATGTGCCACACTCCTATCAATTTCTAATTCAAGTCCTCTTATCATTATACTGCAACTTTCTTTACTTACCTCATTATAAAAGAAATGTACAGTATGATTATTGAGTTTCAGGGAAAGAGTTTTCAAAAATGATATGTAATATGCCATGATCTCCTCATCAGAAAAGTCAAATTTGTGGACAATAATAGAATTCACATGGTTATTAGAGAGCAGGTAGTCTGGGGAAAAAAAAAAAAAAAAGTATTTACCATGGTTAACAAAAAAAATCTCTGTGGTAACAGGCTGTATTTAAAGTGCCAGCGAGAAAGCAACAACCTGATGGCTTGAAGATCACAATTTTGAGCCAAACAGCTCAAGTGATGCCTTTGTGCATTAATATAAAGGATCTGCATCCTACAAAGGTCTTTGCTCCCAAGACCAAGACAACTGAGAATATACTTCATCTTTCCCAGTTCATCTAATAACACTTAACTCTTTTTCTTCCCAAGTCCCAACTCTCCAAGGGTTGATCATGACTTCCATAACAGTTGTGGAATACTTAAAATTATTAATTCTCCATCCTCTATGTATTTTCCCAAAAACTTTGAAGGAACCTCCTGTGGCTGACTGAAAGCACCAATGATGTCAGAACACTTACATTATAAATTACACACCAGAGTTCCACCTCATGACCTGTGGCAGCAAGTGAACATTTCAGATCACAACTATTTTGACTTAAGGAAGCCCTTGGAATGGTCTAAATGCTTGTTGTACCAAAAAACTACTTTTGCACCTCTGAAAATTTACATTCCAAGGTATTGTGGAATCAGTTTACACCATATTTTTGGTATAGTTCAATTTAAAAGACTGTTAGTAATTAATACAGTTCTGTGCAGGAGTACTAGGATTAAATTTCATTGAATGAAAGGGAATCCAATCAAATCTAGATCACTTCATCCTAAGCAGTTTGGAAGTGTGTCCTTACACAGGGATGTTTCATGGCTGATGTTCTCAAAAAGGATGTTCAGAGTCTGCAGCAGCTGCACACACACATAACGACCTGACTTCTGACGCAGGATGTTCAGGAAGAACTCAAACATATTCTTCTCCAAGAAAAAGCTGAAAGAAAATAAAGGTGTAATTAAGTCACATGCTGTAAGTAACAGGAACATAATTCGGCTAGGAGCAGGGATGATTCAAGGCAACACTGACAAACAGCATGTTTTGCTTTTATGAAGAATTACTTTGCAAAGTTGCATCTGAATAACAAAAGAATATCTTTCAAAAACCCTATACAAAACAAGAGGGCTTAAAAATTCAAATTATGCAGAAAAAAAGGTATCAAGTAATCAAGGTCTTTCTTACTGTATTTTTAGTATATTCAATTTATCAGGCAGCTCTAAATACCACAGGTAGAATTTGTGGTATTTTAGGTAAATTGAAGCAACGTGAGATTAATAGATGTACTGAGTAAATCTGGACCCTAAAATAGGCTAGAGTTCATATTTATATCAAAAGAATGGAGAGTCAAACAAAAGCAGTACTTGAAAGGGGCTCTGGAATCCAAACACTTTTTAGAAGCAGCAGATTCTTGTATGACATGAATATGAACCTGCTCACATATCTACTACAGGACACATCTTTCTACATATAGTCACAAAATACAATCTTGGAGGAGTTAACAGTAACAGTGAACAGAACTCTGTACAACTCCAAGAATTCTTCAAACACAAAAGCAGAGTCTCAGAGAGAACTGGCTCAGGATACTCACTCAAACACTGAGCTGTCATTCTGATCCCCCCAGATCAGGATCTCTGTGATGGAACGAATGGTCTCCACCAGCAGGTTGCGGTTGTGATCCGTTACAATCGTATTTTTACTCAAAATATGATACATGTACCTAAAAGAGAACAGAAGCACAAGTAATGTGCTATCCTGCCACTTCCACATGCACCATGTCTGTCTTTCATCACTGTACCAATGCAGACACACACATATGCACACACCAAGTCTAATAGTTGTACAAATTTAAAACCCTAAAATTTCCTTCTAATACTGATGCAGAGAGAAAAGTAATGGTTAAACAGAGTGACAAAGGAAACATATATCCCCCAGCCAAATGACTTATGGGTGCCTATGCATATGTTAGCATAGAACTAGAAACTGTGCAACTGGTCCCAGGGTACTTCTGCAAATTTCTTTGCAATATGTTGAAGTCAAAGGAGTGATGAGCAAGAGAAATAGAAACAGAAGAAGCAGGTAAGCATGCAGTAGCTGACATGGAAAAGTGGCAATGAGGTCTAACCCTTCTCTTGAGTGGCACATGAGTTCAATCCCTTCTCTTGCCTGCAGAGCCCCGTCACAGACTCACATCAATTTTGTTAATATCAGGACCCTCAAAGACTATTCAATCACCTTGGCAAAACTTCATCAGGTCTCTGGTCCTTTAAGTACTCCCAGAAATCAGTATTTCCCAGAAACACTGATTGGAAAGGGGGTAAAGTCCAGCTTTATCATTTCAAAAGGCAAGAGTTTAAGACTGTCTACTGAAGCTTAAAAAAGGGTATGTCTATATCACAAGTGACAGGAAGCTATAGAAAATGCAAGCCCTTCAGGTTTTAAGTCTCAGAATGTTACTCTTCAAGGAAGCACTTTTTTTCCCCAAGTAAGTTGTTACATCAAAGTACCAACCTACTTCTGTCTTGTTATTTTCTTATGTCTCACCAAAAAAAAAAAAAAAAAAAAAAAAAGAAAAAAAAGAAAAAAGAAAAAAGAGAGATGGGGTGGGAGCAAATTCTAATAAAAGCACAAAAATCACCACTGCTTTTCTCCCTCTTTTTTTTTTCTTTTATAGAGTGATTAAAGAAAAAGGGCAAATATAACAAAGGTGCAGAGTTTTGAAAATAAATTAAAAACCAGGAAGGGAATTTCATGTCATTTTTGAACTGCACAAGTTTGGATTCCTAAACACAGTTCCTATATTACTATGCTGTGATTGTACTGAAAACGAGGAGTAACACCTCAGCATTTCTGTGCAAATATTCACAAGTGTTTGGAAAGGACAAGAGATTTCCCATATTATTCATCTTGCCACGAATAGTGGAGTTAATCAAACTTCCAGGATCTAATTCTGTGACAACAGCCTCTGTCCTGACCCTGGGGCAGCCTTCATTATTGTTTTGGATTCCATGAGAGTTTGTTCAGTGATTCAGACTAAAATTTTAGGAATTTCATTGGTAAAATTTTGCCAAGCTTCTGTAAGGTTCCAAAAAACACAGTGTATTTCTAAAAAAAAATTTTGGGGAGTCTGGTTTATGGCTTAAAGTAAGATGCTTAGGTCAAAAAACAGACTTGAAATCGTATTTCAAAAAACAGGATTGCCATCAATTTTATCAACACTAAAAAACTGAATCACTGCACTGGGCAAGCATGCAGCCAGAGACTAAAATGCCATTTAACTGAATACTCATATGAGGCTGTTCCAAATATTTATCAGACTTACAAAGACAAGATATTACCTAGTTTCAGAACCTTTTGCTTGAACTCAAAAAATCTCTCACAAACACACAAGAACTTTGATCATATTTACAAATGATTAAAAATCTGTCAAATTCGATTTTGGGAGCCTTCTTCAACCACTGAGCTGCCACTGAGTTGGGCAGAGTTTCACAGGACTTGCAGCAATAAACAGTCTGTCCTCACAAGCCATGCAGGGAACAGGTGCTATTTCAGAGAAGCTGAGAGTAAAACACTGTGTGCTTACTGCTCATGATATTACTTAACCATCAAGCAACAATTCTGCTGTGTTGAGTACTGCACAAGGACACAAGAGGTAAACAGCCCTCAGAAGTTCACAGCTTTCACAAACTTGAAACCACATGCTCCCTTCCCTCACTCTCCTAATCAGCAAAGTGGTAAAGCCTGCACTACATTACCAAAGCCATTATCATATTATATATATCACCAGCCAGCAAAGAGGAGGAAAAAGGGAATAGGTGGCAGGGGGTGGAGAGGTGGAGGGGGAGTTGTCATTTCTTAATCTTTCTCTTCAGTAAAAAAAATTCTCTCCCTCTTCATGGCATTCCCCCCCCCAAATCAACACTCATTTTCAAATCCAAAACAGTCACTGATCACACTGAAACCACTCCAGGAAAAGTTGATCCTCAGCTGTGTCCTACAGTCCTAACGGCCTGGTCACGTGCTGTACTACAATAGTCATTAAATAGCAAGGCAGAGAGCACCTGGAAATCCTCTTCCACTAATCTGAGGATCACAGCTCAAGATTCCTTCTGTGGAGACTGACAGTGGGATGGCTCACAGTGAAGATGTGAGAGCTTAAGGCTGATCACCTGTGAGAATTCCCGGGGTTTCTAAACCAACACATGGCACACAAGCCCTGGACAAACTTCCCACGAGGGCACTTTGTGCATCATCAGGACAGTGAATCAAATGACAGCACAAACTCAGTCCCTGCTCTGAGGATGCAGCAGTTAATGGAGCAGAGAACATCTGAAGAGATGGCAATTAGATCAGTTCATTCCACAGTAATTGTAACAACTTCCTGAAACAGTAATTAATACTATATTACTTCACATATTTTAGACTATTAATATGAAGTCACATAGAAATTATTACATCTGTGAACATATATTTCTCATTAATAAATTGCATTATACAAATTTGGGATTAAAGTTTACACCAGCAGTAGAATGTTGGGTATGGGATGCAGTGGGAAGAACAACAAGCTATTTTAGGAGCCTATGGAATATAGGGCATTACAAACACAAAAAGCAAGAAGCATTTAATAGTCAGGAATACATTATCTCCAAATTTATTTACTTAGTAGCAGCATTACAGCAAAATTCCTTAATTTGCTAAGGCACTGATGCACTTAAAGGAAACCTGAGCTTCACCTTCAAGCTATTCCTTTTTATTTCCTTTTTTATTTATCCTATTTGCTTGAAAATGCACAAGGAAGCACAAACATACTTGTTTCTCTTTACAGACACATGAAATACTGTATGATGAGAACATGAAGTATCACACAAACACAGTATTTTTGTATTTAGATAAATCCTTAAAGGCTGTCTCTAAATGCAGACTACAGAGGGATCAGGTTTCTGCTTCAAAACACAAAACTATCAAAGAGGAGACTTTTGTCATCTCTGTATCTGAAGACTGGGTTTAAACAAAAACACATCATGCAGGAAGTGCCAAAGCACTCAATACCATCAGAATCAGTGGGAGATGTTGCCAGCAACTTAAACAAAATTCTGATTAGAACCCATGCTCAAAGGGGTAACATAGTAACTCATGAATATTAAATTTGCATATTAATGACTTTCCCACTTATTACTTACAAAAATACACTAAAACAGGTACGAGTTTAAGAAGTCGAGCACTCAAATTTTAAAAGCCCGGACCTGACCATAACAGGCTTGCTCCTTCACACTGCCTGCAATCAGGTAATTGCATATTGTTCTCACAGAGGACACCTGATGCATAGCACAGACAGTGCCTCAGGAAATGAATCACCCACAAAAAAAAGACTTCAAGCATACCTTTATGGACACTGCATCTGACCAAGGCATGGGAAATGTTCAGCACCCAATTTTAATGGCATGGAACCTTTTGTGCAATCACAATGCAATTAAAATACCAAGTGCAGAAGCAACCGTGGGAAATGTGCTTGACATTAGCAACAGGGCTATGTAAAATACCATAGAAAACTAGGGGGAAAAGTCTGACAAAGAGACACAAAAAGATCAAGTTCTCTGAGAAGTACCCAGGCAGTGAGTAGCACTGTGCCATCCTTCTCTAGATGGCATTTCAGAAGTTGGATTAAATTTTACTGTTTTCACTAGCTCAAGAGACTGTATAAAAACACCTAATACAAACAGCCTCACAATTTTCCTTCAGCCAATCCATTCTCTGGCATGAACTGAATAGCAGGAACTGAATAGCAAAATTTCAAAAGCAAACCTCAAACAAACTACATTAAAGCTGATGGGAAAGGTCCAGCATTTACTGACAAAAAGCAGTAACACTGCTACTATCACTAAGCATGTGGACTGTTTACAATTTTGACTAAACTCTACCTTATGCAAGTTTAAAAATAAAAATGTTCCCACAAAGCTAGCCCAGACTGATTTCACCCCTGTAACATAGCATAAAATACCTTTTACAGGCTGAGCTAACCTGTAATGGCAAGGCAGGTGTGTTGTGCTCCTTCATATGGAATACAAAATGGGGCTTTGATGAGTTGAAAAGATGAGAAGATAAACAGCTTATCAAGTGAGCTTACTGAGACTTTCTTTCTTTCGTGACCCCAAAAGAAAGGCTCTCTGACCTTTTTCCTTCTGTTACTTTACCCACGTCAATCCTTGGAAAAGACCTAAATTTCACCTTTCCTGTTTGCATCTAGACAAAAGCTGAAATTCACACAGCCTGGACAAACAAACACTTAAAATATACATAGTATAAACAGATTAAAGGTCTCATCTGTCCTTTACATACAACCATTTCAGATTCATAATTATAGAAATCACATGCAAAAAAGCACAGACCAAAGCTCGTACTTCAGTAGATAAATATATACTTCAAGTCTCTGATAACAAGCCACAGCACTTACAGCCCAATTGCCCATTGCTACAAATGAGGTAGGGTGTCATTTTTCTATTCTCTGTGGCCCCAACAGATCATATGGACACATTTTTCTGACATGTGAAAGTAAGTCTCACTCTTTTTTTTTCCTAAACTTAAATTCAGTTTTTCAAATTTCATCACGCATCAGCATTCTTGCTCTATCTTCAAGTCAGGTATCAAAGCCAGACAGAGCTAAAGCTCCACTAACGCTGAGTAGTACACAGTAACTACTCCTTGTATGTTCAAGAGAACATTCCTATGTTTACATAGGAGCAGGACTTTTCCCCTTTTTCCTGTAAAATCAGACTACATTGGCTTGCTAGTCTGACCTACAATGCTTTCAAAATTATTTCTGCAATGCTACTGCCTCATTAGTTTTGTATTCATGGGCTTTAGTTCTGTGTCTTTGGTAAAAAGCATTACATTTCAGATAGTCTTGCTCATTTTGAATACTTTTCCAGTTTAGAGACAAGGACCAGAATCCATAAATCATCTTTGATAAAGCAACTGCAGGACCCAAATCTTGTACAGGGCATCCTGCTCGTTACTGTCAGAACCCATTCATGCTCTCCTTGTAAGATGACTGAAAACTACTAGGTACTTTTTCTCAATGAGCTACATAGTCACAGTCATTTCATTTAGAAAGTGCTTCATCTCTCAATGACCTCCTTTTCTCGTTCAGTACAAAGAGAAGCTATCAAGGTGGTTCTCATTTTTCTTGCAATAGCGGAACACTTGAAATGGAACAGGGAAATCAAATTTTTATCCCTTGCCACCCTTCCAACTCTCCAGTGGCAGAGCTGAGAAAAAAACTATTCCACCTTCTGCAGCCAGCAGTAACGCACGGCTGTGGGGCTCCAGAACACGTTATAGTTCTCAAGCTCAAAGCTTTCCTTCTGGAGCAGCTGCTGCGTCCTGCAGCCCAGGGCACACCGAGGCCCGAGCGCCGTGAGTCACTGCTGACTATGGACCTCCCCACACACCCCGGAGCTGCGCTGCTCACGCTCCGGCACCAGCCCCTCGCCTCCCCGCCTCAGCCGCCACCAGGAAACAAACAAAGTTCTCCCTCACGAGGAATGTGGTATTTCTCGTATTTATGACGCCTCGCACTCTACTCCACCGAAGACTCTGTGGCATTACTAAAAACAAAACAAACACGTATGGCAGCCCGGAGTGCGACATTACATGACGAGCTACGTCTGCCCTGAAGACCTTCTGGGACAGAGAAGCCGGTTTCCGTGAAGCGGACACCAGACCACAGAGCCTCCGACACCGGGGACTGCTCCGGGCGCTTTCCCCTCAGGAGAGCTGCGGCAAAACGCCCCGGCGAGGGCAGCGAGCGCCTGGGGAGCGTCGTCCGCCGAGCCGCCCTCTCCTCTCCCGGCCCCGCAGCCGGCTCCGAGGGAAATCTGCCCCCAGCAGCTCTGCGGACGGAGCCCGGCCGCAACCGCCCCCTCCGAGTCCCCTCACAGCTCCGCCATCCTCCGTCCTCACCACCGCCCCGAGCCCGCGGCCGCCCCCCGCTCACTTGAGGTGGTCCAAGGAGTGGATGCTGCGGGCGGCCTTCCCGTGCCCGCCGCCCACCCAGCTGCGGGAGCGGCCGAACATGCTGGCGGCGGAAGGCTACTCCGGCCCGCGGGCCCTACGGCCTCATAGCCCTTCGGGGCGAGCGGGCGACCGGCGGGCGGGGACCGGCCCGGAGCCTCGGCGGCGGAACCGGCGCGCACGGCGCATGCGCGGCTAGGGCACGCCGGAAAACGCCGGCAAACGCCGGCCCGGCCCCGCCCGCGGACTGCGAGTCCCAGGGAGCACCGCGAAGGGCGGGGCCAAGCACTCACACGGGCGGGGCGGGGCGGGGCGGGGCTTGCGCCGGGCGCGCTCTGGGGCCGGCTCGCTTAGAACAACATTATAGAGTAAACAGAACCCGAATCAGAAAAAAACCCCACATTAAACGTGTGAGTGTACGTCCTAAATGCGTTGTCATTTGAGGTAAAATTTGGCCTCTGGCATTCCTTGTTCGGCTTCCATAACCCAAACGAAGCTGTTCTGTGGGGTCAACTGCTGTGTTCCAAGACGCAGCGTCAGAAATTCAGCTGCTGGCATTCCCCTTGCTGAGGTTCTTCCAGTAAGGATTTTAAATCGGCCTAAAAGTTAAGGAAGAACAAAGAGAAGGGGACCCTTGACTGTCTTGACCTAGTTTTGGATTTTTAAATTTTTTTTGCTTTAGCCAGAGAAACAAACTAAATCTATTTATATCTCAGTAAAAGCTGAAGAGTTTGTCAAGCAGTATCAAAAATGCACCGAGTTTAAAATACCGCCTTCGGTTATATTTTGGTATTGGTAAAGCCTTGGTCAGCAAAGAAACACCTGCACCGCAGCCGAGAGGAGCCCGGGCCCGCAGTGCTGCTCCAGGAGGGCCTCGGTCACGGCAGAGGTCGTGAAACAACTTCCAGGGGCGAAGGTACTGCCCAAGCCTGCCCGCGCTGCCCCGCTCCGCAGGCTGCGGGCTGCGGCAGAGCTCGGCAGGCAAGAGAGCGTAGCCGAGGGTCGCGCAAGCGGCCACTGTCCCCTGCAGCTCCTGTGCAGCCGCAGAGGGACCCCAGTGCCGGCAACGCGGCGGAGGCGCCGTCGCCCGTCACAGCCGCCCCGCGCCAGCAGCAGCGCGGCGCTGGTAAACAACGGCGGCGTGCGGCGGGGCAGGCGCGGGGCGGGGAGCGAGGGGCGGGCGGACAGCGCGGTCCTGCCGCGCAGGCCGGGCTTGCTGGCAAGTGTTTCGAGCCGGGCTTCCAACGCGCCTGCGGGCTCCTTCCGCAAAGTTTGCGGGCGGCAGGAGGAGGAGGAGGGAGCCGCGGCGGGACTGCAGTAGCCGGGTTGGAGATGCCGCTGAGCAGCCTCCTGCCAGCGGCGGGGCTGCGGCAGCGCCGCTGAACCCGCGCTGGCCGCTCGCCCGCCCGCCGGGCGCCTCTTCCTCCGGGGACTGAAGGGATCGAGCCGGCCGCTCCGCGCCCCTGCGGGGCTCGCCTCTTCCCGGAGTCCGGATCCGGCTTCTCAGAGATTCTGCCCTTTGCTGCCACCGGGGCTGCGGCGTACAGTCCTGCCCCGGTCCCAGCTCCGCCGCTGCCGTCCGCCCCCCCGCGCCGGCCGGGCGGGTCGGTGCCCGCTGCCCCCGCAGCCCCCACGGCTGCATGACCGCCGCGGTCTCCGCACGTCTGGATTCGGTGGAGTCCTGGGCCTTCCATGCGCTGCTGGTGTTGCCCTATATGTTTTACGTGGGCTTGTTCTTTGTCAATGTGCTGATCCTGTACTATGCCTTCCTGATGGAGTACATCGTCCTCAATGTGGGCATCGTTTTCCTACCCGAGGATATGGACCAGGCTCTGGTGGATCTGGGGATGCTTTCCGACCCTGGCTCCGTGCTCTACGAGACGGACAGCGAGCTGGATGTCTTTGACGGGTACTTGGAGTGACGCCCCAGGGCGCTCCAAAACGACTGAGCTCCGCCGTCCCCTGGCCGGGGCAGGGGCCCAGCGTGCCCGCATGGCCGCAGGTCGGGGACCGCCGCGGCCCCGGTGTGCGACCCCGTCGCGGCTCCTTCTGCGCAACACCTTCCCTTCCAAATGGCACCAGCCCCGCCGGTGCAGGGGCCAGAGGGGTAGCCGGGACCCGCTGCCGCCTGGCAGGCCCAGAGGGCTCGCCAAGGAAGTAAGTAATTCCTTACTGTCCGGCCGGGCGCAGCGGGCACAGCGCCGGGGACACGCTCCGCCGCAGCTCCCGGCACGGGCGAGCGCTGCGGGCAAAGCGCCGGGGCCGCCCCCGGCAGCGCCCGGGCGCCGGCGGGGACAGCGACCCTCTGCCCCGGGACTCATCCTCCGAGGCACTGCAGCTGTGCATGGGGGCTGCCTGTACAGCCGGGCAGCAGCTTTGCTGATCCGGTCCTGAAAGCAGCCCTGAATCGAAACAAGCATCCCGGTTAACATTTATTACAATTCAGAGACCTTCCTCGAGCCAGAAATACATCTTAATTTGCTGCCCTTTAAAACCACTCTCTTGGATAATGACAAACTACCCAGCTCATCATTTTAATTGTAGCACGAGGGTTTTGCTTAATCTTTTTTTTTTTTTTTTTGTAGTTTTGAGTGATTCTAAAACTCTGGAAATGTAAGGATTTAGCATTTTAAAACACTGAGATGCATTTGGAAAGAAAAATCACTATTTCTAGCTAGGACTTTCTGTGCCAAATGTATGTTAATGAAAACATTCACAGTTTAAATTAAAATGTGTTAGCAAATCTGCCAGCAGATTTTTTTAGAAAATACTGTCTGTAAATCTAAAAACCAGTTCAGGATATCTTTATTTTTCTGTGTGAAATGATGGAAATAGGAAATTCAGTTATAAGGTTACAAGTATAAGCTCGGTGACCACACTACACAAATACCAGTTAATGTCAAACTATTTTAACCAGTCTTCTAATTTAATAGACCCAAACAAACTTTTCCTGTAGTTCTGTCCTTCATATGGGTTAAAATTATCTCCTGAATATTTCTAGTCAGATTCTGTTTAAAGCAATATTAGCTGATTTTGGTCAGTAATTTCGAAGGAAAAAATTGGACATTTTTGGTGTAGGAGTAACATTGATTGCACAAACACAGCTGAACAAGGCTTGGCCAAAGGCATGTGGGAGCCTAACGAGGGAGTGAACAGATTTTGTTGCTACTGAAGAAATCTCACTGCATATAGTCACTGCAAATGAAAGTGTCTATGCCAACATTTGTGGTCCATCCCAAGCAACTGGATGAGAATCACTTCTGTTAGAATAGAAAGTGTGGAGCAGAACAATCCCCCCCACAAAACACCATTGACTACTTTTGTGTTTGTCTCCTTCTTTAGCTGGGCGTATAATACACATGGTCTGTATTCCAGGAAAGAAATTCCTAAAAATTAATGGTAATTCAAGCAAAATCTTTGGTGCTAAAAATTGTATCAGTTTTCGTCCCCAAAACACATTTGCCTAAACTCCAAATCTTAAGTGCTCCAATTCTATTTAGTAGAGGGATTAAAAATACTTTTTTTAAATCACTTTTTTTCTGTCTAGAATTTGTCTTGATGAGTTGTGTCTAGTGTTCAGGAAGACCTAAGGACAGCATCAGACACAATTTTCCTCATTGGGAAAAAAAAATTCCTACTATACAAATATCATTTGATATGAGCACATTCAGTTCAGTGTAGATTATTGGGCTTCTTAAAATTTTCTTTCTTATTAATAAGATAAGCAGCTCTGGAAATTTGATATTCCAGCTATAAAACTCTTCATATGCAGAAGCCAAAATGCACAGGTTTTCTCAAAACTCAGAAATAAGGCTCCATTTTTACCCACCAAGTGCTCATGGAGTTCTGTACAGGTACCAGTTCCAGCCTTGATCTTTCATTTAGAATCTGTCAAGGTAGGTGGTGGCTTCCACAGGACCAAATCACAAATCCCAAAAGTTTGATCAATTCTTAGGCAGCAAAAAATTTACTGTATTTCATCTATTTATATATTTAATTATACTTACAGACATAGCAACCAGGCCACAAATTGCATAATTATTTAGCTACCAGGCAAAGACACAGTGTTACCACCATGATGAGGGATTTGAGTTCATATCCTCTTACAGGTTTTGTCACTGTTTTGTGCCATACCTCCTCACCAGTTCTGTAGCAGCAAAGCAGGCAGAAGAGGGCCCTAATTTGGAGCTGTGTTTTCTCCTTTGGGAGCAGCACTAAGGCCCTGAAAGGAAAGATTTAGATTCTTGTGGTGCTTTGCCTACTGTGACCTGAGTTCTGTGTGAGTGTTAACCCCTGCCCTCCTGGCCTGGGAAGGTTTCCCTTGCACCCAGAAGTGCTGAGGATTCACCAGACACTGCAGGAAGAATGGATCTGTTTTGCCAGCAGTGATGAAGAATATGTAGGCCTACTCTTTGCATTAAAGAGCAGGGTTCTTCATGTGACTCACCAGTGATTTCAGAGAACAACCAGAGAGCTGTGATTATCCTGAGCTGAAACCTTGCAGCGTCCTCTGTGCCTGGGAGAGCTGTGCCTCACACCCTGCGTGAGTGGCGTGTGCCAGGAAAACAGAGGGGGCAAATCCCAGGAGGCCCTTCTGCAGTATGAGGAAAGGCTAATTTAGATGTAAAAATAAAAGAACACATGGATCAGAACAGCTCTGTGCTCTCTGGCAGCAAACCCCTCACTTGAATAAACTCAATAGAAGCAAAATTATGTTGAAGTTTCTGAGCAAAATTGGTGGCAGAGATTGAAGGCAGACAGAAAAGTAAGGAGCTGAAAAATATTTCCTGGCTTATTCAAATGAAGAAATTAATCTCTGTAAACTGAACAGAATTGAGCTTGTTTGTGTCATCTCCTGTTTTTGTGTGAGTTTGCCAGGTTATTTACTATATATTTGAAGCCCCCGGAATAAGGTCATATGACTGTTCTCATACTTTCATAAAATCAGATGTGACTCATCAGAAAGTACTCCTATCAGAAAGAAAATGGGCAAAAGTAATCAATAATGAAAATTAATAAGAAGACTGAATTTATGTAATCTTGCAGTACATGCTTTACCTGTATTTTTTCATAAGATGAATTATGATGAATATCTTCAGTGAGCAGAATCCAGCACTCGAAAACCTGTGACTCAGCACTTCCAGTGAATGCCAGCATCTAAATTCTGAATCAAAAAAACCCCAACATAGCTTAACTCTCCAGCTCATCAATATGGTGCCAATTAGAACTGCAGGCTCAGTGTCTGTGAGACAGCCACCCCCTGTGCCTGTGCTCTGAAGTGGAGATGTCCTGCAAAGGACAGATCAGAAGAATGATATCACTAGCACTGTCAGGATACATTTAAATGTATCAGAATCTACTTCCTGACTTCTTTTCAGACTTTAAATATTAAAAACGCTGAGCAGAGTGGTTTGTTACTTAATTTACCTTGCCATTTTTCACTATTTTTCCCCTTTTAGTAGAGATTGCCAAGGTGATTTGTTGACTCCATGATACAGCTCAGATGGCTGTTTTATGAGTTACAGTAGCAACAGGATTAAGAGCAATTGCTCTGATTTTTAGAACCATGTTTTGAATTTTAACTGTTACTAAAATTTATAGAAGTCCAGTGTTCAAACTTACCTGACAGCTCTGCTTTAAAGAAATGTGTACTTAACAGGAATTCCATTCTAGATAGAAGGAAGACAAAATCAAGGTTAATTGTTCAGCTGTCCATACAGAATCATTAACCACAGCCATGGACAGTTCTAAATGATTTTCTACCAAGTGCATGTATTTATATAATGCCAAGAGAGTAAGCAGATTTTTGATTTCCAAATGGTTCTGTTAATAATGTGAATTAAAACGAGGCACAGAAATTAGACAGATGTTCAATTTTTGACGGACATAGTTTAGGCTTCGGTATTGCATGTGTTAAAAGCCTTGGCCCCAAGTAACTTTAAGAATAATTGTTTTAACAGTCTTTCCTATAAAAAACCAGTTCTTTCCTATAAAAGTCAAGCTTTCTGTAATAAACTTGCTTCAAGAGGTGGCAATAGACAATTACGACTTTTAAGCTGTCAAAGGAATTAAGAAACAAATCCAATTTAATTCTTCATGTTTGTTTCCTCTCGAGGAGGAACAAAGTGACACTATAGTTCAACTAATAACTCTAAATCCTAAAATAGAAAAAAAGAATAATTTGTTTAGAGACATTTAGTCTCTAACTCTTTGCATTTGCCCCTCATAATGATCCCAGCTTATAAGGAGTACAGCTATCCCAAAAGATTAAATATGCACAAGTTGCTAAATCTTTGCAGTTGCTCAGGGAAACTGTCTTTCTTTTCACAGTTGAATTTTATTACTTTGGCTACAGATTAGGAAAGAAAAAATAGCTGAATAGTTTAAATTTTGCTCTCTGAAGACACAAGCATGTGTCTAATATATGTGATGAAAAGGGCAAAGACAAATAGGAGCCATGTATGGGAAATAATGGTATAATGGAAAATGATGATGTGCACTGAGTGATGGATTGCTGGGGAACCTCCAGGTCAGACCACAGACTTAAGGCTAAATACTCTTTTGCAGGGCCAGAAAGAAAGACCTAAGGGTTGCTCAGGCAGTGGAGCCTAAATAGGCCACAAGAGCTGAAGCACTGCTGCAGAAAGTGAGGAAACAGAAAGCAGACAGTGTCAGGATGTGAAACAGAGTCACACCATGTGTCCTTAGCTCCAGCCTGCATTGTGAGGAACAGTAACTTCAAAGGCAGAATTAACAAAGATATTGTGACTGAGCTGTTAGTGCTAGAGTCATACTGCAACAGCCATACTGTTCAGTGCTTGCAGGTATCTTCAAGGCTATTGAAAGTTCTAATTCTGAGATTTAAAAAATATTTTAAAATGTTTTCTACCTTTTCTTTTTCCAGTTTTCTGAAATTTTTGAAGTTTTCTGTTAAAAAATAGGTTCTCATGAAATTTGAGGGACAGATTTCTAATCTGAAAATTAGAAAGGCAGGATTGAATATCCTGGCCAATTGTATAATTTACACCCCATTTAATATCTGCCACAACAAATTACAGTCTTGGACTAGCAACCCTACAGCAGTGTTTGGAACTACCATTAGACAGCTTTACCCTTTGCTTTGGAGGCCCAATACATTTTGCTGTGCTATTTTTAAGTCAGCCTAGAATCTGATCTACAGTGCAGAATACTAACAACCACACGGAACTGTCTGCTCTAGATCAGTTTTTAGTTCCACTTGGAAAGCAATCAGATAAACATGAAATGAGTAACCTGGTAGAGCTGCTGGTCCCCCTTCTCATGTCCTCATTTTGAGAGAAAGTATTTTGAGCAGTGTGTTCTGTTAGCAGGTACTGTAGCTGACAGACATTTGACAGAAATGCCTCTCTGGACACAAAAGAGCTTCTTGTTTCTGACCTAGTATCTGCAGTAAGTGGCACACAGGAACATGGGAAGTGTGATGAGTCAGACCACGATCTCACAGCCCTATGTTCCACCTCTGGGAGAGCTCATGTCCCTGACCAAAATCTGCATGCTGCTCTCTGTTCTTTCCCAGGCAAAATGCAGGATGTTGGATGGCACGTTGCTGCCCAGCCCTTTAGCAAATGTATTCCAAACCCACCACTCTTTTCCCACTCTGTGTTATGAAATCCCTCTGGATTTCCTTCCTATCAGTACATGATCTGAATACTTGAAAGAGCTTATTTTCTGCAGTCTGGAAGATTTCTCTATTCATCCTCTTCTTTAAGTCAGTAATGGTGATGAATAAAAATTGGTCCCTGGCATACTCTGCTACTGAGTTCTTTCCTACCAAGTTTTATTCTTTGCTTCCAATCTTTTAGTCTGCTTTCAATCCATAAAAGAACCTTTCCCCTAGTCCTGTGTCAGCCTGTTTGCTTTTGGCCTCCTGTAACACCTGTGTTAATGACACTACTGCTGTGTCTGTCTAAGCTCATGCAGAATGTGTGACATAGATTTCATTCTTCATTCAGGCCCAGAAAGGGGAAGGAAGGAGGAGCTGTCCACTCAGAGACTTGCTGCACACAACACAGCAATGTCCTGAGCTGCAGGCAGCCAGGGGACCTGCTCGTGGTCTTCTGTACTTCAGCTCCTCTCAGCACAGACTCATGCCCAGTCCCCTCTCAGAGCTGCACCATTCTACACTACACTAATTATCCTTCTGTACAATCACAAGACCAGATGAATGCTGTCACTAGTGCCCACCACCTTTGTAATCCACAGCTCTGGTTCTACTTAAAGGAATCTTCTCAGCCTTGTATTTACCCCTGATGATTGTAAACAATCACCTCCTAATAGCAGTGGGATACTTTGAGTCAGTCAAGACAAATTAGATAAACTGGGATAAAGCAATATAACAGTAATTTATTCTTGGCAGTAAGACCAAGAAGTTACCCCAAAATGTTCTTTAGCTCTGTAACTACTTACCAGTGGATCCAAAATAGTTGGAACAATGCAACTCTAAAGTAGAAGAGAAAGTGACCAAAATCAGAGACTACATCAAGTGTAGGCAATACTTAATTAACATGATGATCCAGACAATAAGAACACTCTAATGAACGGTATCTAGTCAAGATAATGCAGCCAGTTCAAACATCAGTTTTAATTAGTGGGTCTAATGATATCAAATCTGGATAAATGGGTTACCCCACTGTATGCCACAACTGTTTTTACTCTAAAGAACATCCCTAGTAATTGATGTGATATACTGTGGTTCTTACTCTGACACTCCTCACACTGGTATATCTACATGGCTCTGTTAATATTCCTAAGGACTGGTGTGCTCTGACATGAACAGAAACTGTGACATTGATTTTTCTGAAAGGTTGTGCAGGTCTTTACTTCTCAAAGAATTATTACCCATAGTCACAAAAGGCTTTGATTTCATTTTTTTTTTTCTAATAAGTCAACAACATTGTGCTGTATGCCACATACTCAGTGACTTTTCTGTTCATTTTAGGTATGGAGGGTTACTCTGTATTTATGTGTTTTCTTTTAAACAGATTCATTAAACACCTGAAATGGATTATGACCAGGCCAACAGATCAAGTCCTGGAAAGAAACTGTACTCTGAAATGTAGAGATGAAAATAAGGACAAGAGAACCAGAAGAATTGTCATCAGACCTTGTCAGTTGTGACTTCTCTTCACGGTCTTTGCCTCTTGTGTGTGCACTTACTGCAGTGATTCATGCACCATACTGGGCTTCCATAGGTAATTCTGGGATGGACTATATGAAAAAATAAGATAAACTATGTTCCATTGTAACAGAAAATTAAGATGTTACCCAGATTTGATATACTTTTGAATGAATACCATGTCACCCAAATGGACACACTCTACATATAGCTTAAGCCAGTTTTACAATCACATGTTGAAAATTCTACCAGCCAGTAGTTCAAAAGCAGTGCTTTCTCAGGGGAAAATATGCAGGAGTGACTGAAGGAGGTTCTGTTCAGGGAGTATAATGGCAAGAACTGTGCTAGTAAGATATTTTATTTAAAAAGAGAGTTTTGAAATAGATCAGAGAGTGAATTTTATATAAGTCAGGTGGATTCATTATTTAACACAGGATACTTTGCAGATTGTTTAAGCTCATGTTCCTATGTACAGATGTGAAAGCAATACAATAAAGACTGACCTTTTCCATGAAAAATTAAGCAATTGTGTTGGAGTTGTTGTTCTTCAGTTTGAAAAGAAAATAATTGAAATATGCTTTCAAGGAAATTCCAGTTTTCCTGCAGGTACCTGCAAGTAGTTCCAGATTGCTGAGATGGCCAGCAGGTAGAAATCCTTCTCATGAGCAGCTACTTAAAAAATCAGACCTGAACTGAAACATCAGGCACTGTGTGTGGGGAAGTGTGGGGTAACCCACATATTATTAGGGCAGCCATTAGACTGGTTTTGTTTTATTGTCATTATACTTTTTAGAAAAGTCTGATTTTTGTAACTCTGCAATTTTTAAACCGAGTTGATGTATCTAGAACATTTTGGATAAAGCAGAATTGAAAACAATTCTGCTGACACTCTCTGCATGATGTCTGTCCTCTGCAGTCTGTGTCTGCCATCTGCTCCCAGTGTGGGCTCCCTGCTGCAGCCAGATGGTGTCAGGAGTCTCTTTTCAGCCAGTATGAGGGAACAAGAGGGTGATGGCTTAGATCCCCCATGAAACAATGACAAACTTGTGTATCCTGATACTCCCAGTGTGTTGCATTCAAATAGCACATTTTAGCTTCTAGGCAGTAAAAATTAGCTCCCAGTTCCCAAAATTCTGTGCTCCAAATGCAATTTTCAGCTACTCCTGCAGGAGGTGAAGCACTGATACCAAACCAAATAGCATTTCTCCAAGATAGGTTTCATCAGGTGCAGTTCAGGACCTTTAAACACTGACAAGTGTTTTGTTCCACACAGTCCCTGGACAGTAATTCAGAAATAAAGTCACTTAGGGCACAATATTCTAACACATAAAGATACATTTAGGGAAGACAAGTCCCCATTTAGGTACCTATAGAAAGAATAACCAAGATTACCAACTTGTCCAGCCCATTTGGTAATAAAACAGTAAAGGCTCAATTTTGCTACTGCAGGGGGCATTCCTGCTGCCTTTATAATTATTAATTCATAGTGTTCATAGAAGTGGCTTCACTAGTTTTTCAGGGTCCCACATATGCCTTTTTAAGAACATGGTTCAGTTTGTCACTATTGGTACTTGCTGCAGTACCTAGGAGTTTGTGATAAACTCTCTGCAGTGGGTTTGTGCCACACAGTGCACAATAAAACAGGACAAATTTCCCCGAGTCAGTCACTTTGGAGATTCTGAATCTTAGGCCAAGATTTCTGATTTCTCATAACAGTTCAGCTTCATGCATTTAAAGGATGGGGAGAGTGTTATTGACTCTGACTACCATGGTAACACAATCCTTGGCATTTTAGCAAGGCTTCTTTGACAACAGAAAGAGATGGACATAAAGAGAGCAGCATTTTTCTCATCCTAAAAGATTTTTTTAGAACAGAGATTTGATCACAACAGCTTCTTAGAGAGTAGCCATTGAATTCAGTTTCTATACACAAGGCACTCATTTGACAAAAACATTTTGGAGGAGCTTGGTGCCATAAGAATATCCAGACTTTCAACCCAGATTAAGTTTAGAATTTTTAACTGCAAAGATTGAGAAAGGATGAAAACCCCTTTTTGCTTTCATTAGCAGGTGGCCTCAGTCAGCACATTTGTATCTCCTGATCCTGAACTTACAGTCTGTCAGTTGGACTTGCAGGAACTTGTTCCTGTTAAGAAAGAATTATTTCTCCATTTCCAGCCCACTGAACTGTTCTGTCTGTCTCCCTCACACACAGTGCTTTCCATTAGCCTGCAATACAAAGCCCCAAACCTGTTACTGTGGCAGAAGCCAGCAGTTGCTGTGTGATTTCATAGTGTTTCCAAGAGAAAAATCAAAATTTCAATGGGTACTAGAAAGCACTGTTAAACAGAATAGTTACTTTTATTAATACTTTAAAAAAGATGTGTAAAGACAACTGTACCAAAATTTACAATTTGTACATTATAAACATACATTCCCACTAACTCAGAGAACAGCAGTACACCCAACATGATTTTAGTAGTCCAGACAGCATCCTGTAACATTCAGCTGCCTGTGGAATATTTAGCACATTCTCAGACTCAGTCATGGTAAAGTGCAGCTGCAGAATATATCCCTAAAGGTGCATTTGTCATCCAAAGCTTAGCTAGGAGAGGTCAAGACAAGGGCTCACCACGGATGTGCATGGCTGAAGTGCCACAGGCTGATGGGAATATCACACCACATTTGGCTCAAACTACCTCCCATTCAAGCAGCTCCAAGAGGAGAGGATAAATAAAATTTTTATCCATGGCTCTGGCCATAGTTTGGCTACAGAGAAGAACCATGCAGACAGTTAAGAAAAATACCACATTCTAATTACAATCATATTCTCCACAGAGTTTTTCCTCCTTGCTCTCTGTTCCTTTGCACATTATGTCTGATTCCCTGCTCTCAGAAACAACAAACAGACCTTCCTTTCTCCCTTCTTTCTTCAACTTGTCCACTCTCTTTAATTTGTCCACATCCCTGCTGTCAAGATTCTGCAGGCACTGAAACTTAAGCAGAGGAGTAAAACTTGCTGGAAAGAGAATGAATGTTGTAATATTGAACTGTTTAAATCTGTGGATTTTTAAAGACCAAGAAACGGAGTATTTGAGAGGTTAGTTGAGAGATTCTAGTTTGAACAGATCCTTGGGTCAGTATTGTCAGTGCTTTCTAGCAGAAGAGATTTCAAAGAGGTTGTTGAACTAACCCTGAGCTAACTGTGAAGTAAAGACTTCCCAATTTGTAGCATTTTGAGCATTCCTAGCTTTTTCCATCCCTTTTTGTTGTTCTGTCTCAGTCTGTATCTGGATGGGAAGCCAGAATGGTGCTCCTGACCTGACAATTGCCTCTGCACAATTTTAAGTTCTCTTCATGTTTACAGAGCAGAAATAAAAGAATATAAGAGAGAGATGGTTTGCTGTTGCAGTAAGCAGGATGAATATTTGGGCTACATATGACTGAGACCAGCAGCATGGACATGATAGTGCTTTGAGATGTGCTTTTGTCTGATTGCCTGGTTACTCATAACTCTGAACCAGAAGGCCACATAAACCACACACAGTAGTGATATCACTGTCAAGTATAAAACTGGTGCTTGTAAACATTTATGCTGCCAGCTGCATTTAAGAAATTAAATACCAATCCAGATATATGAATTCAGAGTTCTCATTTGAAAAAAAGTAAAAACCTTCAAAGATTGAGGATTTGTGTGCAATAAACTGGCTATTTTTATCTATTTGGATTTCTGCAATAATGTTAGAAGAATCCTTCATAGTTTTTCACTTTCAATTCCTTTCTTCTCATTACCTCTTTTTTGTTTTTTTCCAATCTTTTTGAGGGTTTCTGTAACAAATCATAGAAAATATGTTTCTATCCCTTAAGGCAGCCCTGATTATTAGTGAAGAAAAGAGCAACTTCTAGATTCACTGATTATTATGAAGAAAAGAGCAACTTCTAGAATCATGTGGATAATCTTATCAGAACATTTTCTAGGGCTGATGACTCTTTTTTATGCTCCTCACCTCCTCACCCTAGTGCTTCCAATCAGTCCATACAGTCAGGTGAAATCTGTAACACTGAGCTTTGAAGTCCAAAATCATCAGACCAAATTTGATGGCAGTTACCACTGGCACCATGAAATAAACAATCAGATTTGATCTGTCAGTGCTTCAGATGTTGCAGGTTGAGCAGCTTTTAGTTTGCTCTTCGATGACTTGGAATTTTATACTCACAATATCCTTGTGGTTCTTGGTCTCCTTTAATGGTGGCCACAGTATCCAGATGCTCTTTTAATCTTTGAGGTTGCTTAACTTTTAATACTTAAGTAGAAATACAGTTGGGTCTTTGCATAGCATTTTAAAACTCTATAATTCACCCAATTTAAGCATTGCTTAGAAACTGAAATGTGTTTTTTTTTTGCAACAAACATGAGAACACTGATTCATAAAGCAGCAAGAAGACAGGAAAGCACAGAGGACACCCTCCCCTCTTCTTTATGGCACCTGTGAAATGATAAAAACAGAGCATTAGATGTACACCCATCTGATTAACTTGCATTAGGATTACAAAAATCATAGATTTAATGAGCTCTGTAAACAGACAACAGTGGCTGATGAATGGTTCAAGGTTGGGAGAGAGGATCCAGAGTTCCTGTTGCTATTTATCCTCAGTGCTAATGCAGGTTTCCTCACAGTGATCATATCCCTAGTGTCTCCTCTCTCAGGAAGGTAGGGTTGTTCAACAGGACAAAGATTTAGCTGACTGTAGGCTAATAAGGAGCACCATAATTTTTCACTGCTGCTGCAAAAAGCTGGTCTGTGAAGCTGCTGTGGCACCTGAACCTTCCACAACTGTAGCTGGGTCAGTGCCATACAAACAGCCCAGTCTACATCTGGAGATTGCTGCCCTGAGAGCAGTAGTCATGCAAAAGCTTGGCTCACTGTGTGATCCATGCAGCCAGCCCATGGCCAGGCCCATTCAAAGCATGGCTCATGCAGCTGGTGATCACACTGCAGTTGGTTTCCTGGCCATCTAAAGAAAGCTGGAGCACATCTGATATCTGGCTTGACTCTGGCATCTCATTCCTCACTTGGATCATGTAACTGATACAACATGCATAATATATTTTTTTAAGAACAAGAGGAAGCACATGGCAGAAAACTGGGAACAGAAATCCTACACAAACTCCCCAACATCCCATGCTGGCTGCAGCTCCTTCAGTCCAGGACCATCAAGGCATCAGATCCTGGTAATCATTGACAAACTTATTAAATTCTTCACAGTGCAATTACTTCAAGGATCCTGGAAACTGTGCAGGCAATGAAGTAAAAGAGGCTGCCAGTGGCTAAACCACACAATGACACTGAGAACAAGGAATGTAGGAGGGAGTGTTTCGCTCTGAGTACAGTACAGGTACAGCTGCACAGTCAGACAAGCAGCTGTTGAGGATTTGTATTCAACCAAGGAAAAGTGAAAGGACTTACTAAAAGTCAACACAAAACAATTTCTGAGGAGTACAGAACTCATCTATTAAACATGAGAAGTACACAGAGCTTTAGTTTTCCCCAACAAAAATGAGAAGGTAAGCAGGGCAGCTGCCAGTCACTGAACTGGGCTGGACTGGGAGTTTTAGAGGTCCATTTTTCTTAATAAAGCACTTGCAGTCTGCTAGTGCAGGTCCAGGGAGGTGGGGGGTGCAAGGTGAGTGCAGGGAAAGGGGGCCTGATGTAACACTGACCTGTGCCACTCTAGGGCACCATCACCAAACTTGCCCATGGACACTTGGATGCTGTTACTGTGCCTGCTGCCAGTGGGCCTGGAATCAACAGCTCCCACAGAAACAAACCTGGTTGTCTCAGGGAGCCAAGGTTTGTTACCTTTCTGGAATCCTCTAAATCTACACACTGATCCTGGAGTCCAGCTGGTGAAGGTGTTCAAGAACTCCATAGGGAATGGTGGGATTCCACATCCTGTAAGGGCAAATTCAGAAAGGAAAGAGATTTTAAGAAGTGCAGTTTGTTTTACCTTCTTTTGGTGTGCTCAATGTGTTTGTACCTTTTTCTGATTGTTGTTGCTGTTGGATTGTGTTGTTTTTTTTTTTTTTAAGTTGTCCTTCCTTTTGACTATCATGCTATGAAAGTATGTAAGCTGTGGAGCAAAGGAAAATGCATTTTGACTTAGAAAAAAGCACTTCAGTACTCCACAATATTGTTGACTCTGGTTACAGGACACAACTGCACTGCTGTCTCTGTAACATTTTTAACCTTCCATCAAACTCCCTTCCTCTGAATGTGTACTGGTAGCTTCAGTCTATTTAACCTCTAATGATGGCTGCTCATTGTTTATCCCTCAAACACAAATGGTGCAGCACAGAGTAGGTCTGGTTCTCTGGGAGGGTAGAAAATTAACAAAGAGAGGCTCAGTGGTAACTGTTTCAGCCAAGACAAGCTCAGTTGAATGGGACCACTGGAACTAATGCAGCTGAAACTAGAGACATTTTTTAACATCTCTGCTTTTGTATTTTGCTGATGTCTTTGTTTGTGCCTCTTTTAAATCTGACAAGCACAGAAGGCAGCTTTAGCATGATTGCTAACCCAGTTTTACAGGATGAAAGTACAGCAAACAGCCTGTCAAGAGACTTACACCAGGTTCTTCATATGGGGACATTTTCGTAGGCTGTCAGTCAGCTGCTGGGCTCCAACACCAGTTATTTTGTTATACTGAACACTGAGGAATAAAGACAACTTTGTTAATCCAAATCAAATGGTTTAATCAAACATTTTATTCAAAATAAAAAATACTATATAGGTTAATCTTCAGATGGGATAAGAAAGAAAAAGGAAAAAACCCAAAATAGATTGTCAGTTCAAAAAAACTGTAATAATATTATCAGAAGGTTGAATGGAACTTCATTGTGTTAATTCACCAGAGGGATTCCTTTTTCCATGTTCCTGAGGTCATTCTCTAGCTCCCCCATGAGCCTGTTCTCCCACCTTAACACCAATATTTCTGGGTTTATTGGTGAACTGTTCCTTAATCCTTTCTAATCACTGACTATCTGGACTCTGCAGAAGAACATTTCCCCTGTGAAATTTTCCCAAAATCTTCCTCAGTTTTTGGCTTCTCTAAAACCAAGCATGGAACATTTGTATTTTCGGTCTCCAATGAAGTAAGCTTTCCTGGGCCATCTCAAACATTTCATACTCACTCTAGCACTCTTAAAGATGTCATTGCAGGAAGAACCTTTGCCAGATTTTCTGCTCCAAAATCACAAATGTTGTTATTGTACAAGCTGCAAAAAACCAAACCAGAAGTGTCACAATTGAATAATGGATACTGTACACAGATATTAGATCAAAGGTTTTCAAATATGGTAAGCACATCTTAACTTTCATTTTACCCTCATTTGCAGTTAAAGTTTAAAACACACATTCATATTTCCTGTATCAAGTAAGGCAAATGATCACATCCTTCTTCACCTAGCACAGGTACAGCAAAAAAGCTCTAGATTCTATTCTATGGATAATAAGAACATTTCTGTCCACACAGATCAAATTAAAAATCTGCCCAAAAAATCAAGCTTAAAGATTTGGGGTACAGCATTCAAAAAATTTCCACATCACCAAACTGCTCCAGAACTGCACACCAGGGATTCTTGCATTCCCTGCTTCCCTCAGGCCTGTGCCAGATATCCCAGTGCAGTGGGATGGAACATGGTCCCTATATCAGCAAACACAGACAGCTTTGGGTTTGCAGCAGATGTGGTGCACATCTGTGCAGGGCATGATTCATAAGTGGGTATTATGGACTGGATTTAAACATCAGCCCAGTCCTTGCTCTATTCCCAGATATCCTTCCGAATGTCTTTCATACTTCTTCACCTCTTCTTTCTGAAGACTTCATGCAAAAATGAAGAGAAAAGCTTGGCTGCTGCACAGTGTTATCTCTTTGTTCCCTGTTCAGTAGTTTCTGACAGAGACAGCAAGGTATGTTTTCAAAACAACTCAACAGGATACAACTACTCACCTTAGTGTTTTTAAGGAGGACAAGGAAGGGAGAGCTGCAGCGAGGCTCTCTGCACCCAGGTCTGTTATTTTATTCTGTGATAAACTACAGTAAGTGAGATCACTTTGTTAGTCAAGCACATTTATTCTAATTTATTACAATGTGGGGGAAATTCATTTTTAATTTTTAAAAAATATAATTTGGACAGTCTGTTTAGACCAAATGCAGGGAAAAAGGCAAGATAGAGCCCTTGAAGAGAAGTCAGGAAGGATTAATCTATTTGTCTAATGAATGTACTGATTAAGTATCTCACAGGCTCATTGGTCTTCCATGCCCACGGGATACTTTTGCCCATAATTGTTAACAGACAGTCCCTTAAGTCTCTAGGTTTAATATGTTCTGAAAATTTCCCTGAACCGTTAACCTTAATGTTACTTTAATGCACTTACTTTAATGTTTCCAGTGATGTCAGGGTTGGAAAGACTTCAGATAGACTCTTTGCTCCTTCATCTCCTATGCCATTTTCACTCAGAGCATCAAGGCTGTGTGATGACAAAGAGAGAATTAGCTTCCCTTTTAATCTAAATTTTTGTGGTCTATTCACCTCAGAGACCATTCTATCTATCTTGAAAAGCTTCTCTGCAGTAGCCTCAATCAGCATGAAGCATCACACAAATTACAGCTTCTCTAATAAGCAGCTTTCTGCTGCCCAAATTTAAAGCATAAGATTTTTTTTTTTACTAGTTGAATGCCCTGACCCATTTCCTTTGATATGCAAGATTATTAAAATAGTTATGAAATAACTGTGTTCCAGCTAAGCTGAAAGAAGATTTCCCGTGCACACAAAAATACAGAACTGACAAAATCCAGCAGAGGCTGTAAATCCTTGACTAAACTGCTCCTTCTCCAGAGAGGGAGTATTAAAAATGAAGTTTACCTCATATCTAGTCAGATACTGGAATTTCAGGTAATGGATCCCCTTCTAATCTGACAGATAATGCTGGGATATATTTTATATATTTCATATTTTATTGTTTTCCTGAAATATGAAAAGACCAGCTACGATACAGACAAATGGCCAATGGACTGTGTAAAGCCAAAGGCCCTCCCACAAGCCAGGAACCTCCCCACAGGTGCCATGCACAACCCTGACTACTGCTGGTACATTTGTTTCCAGAGTAAAGAAGCTTAAAACTAAGAGAGGGTTGGTTTGTCATGGATGTTCTGGAGCTCCAGTGAAGTCAGAAGTCACTGCAGGCAGTTGGTCAGTGGTGGGGCAGGAAGGGGGGGCCCCAGGGCCTCTGTACTGAACCTTTACCCACCCAGGAACACATCAGGAAGGGACTGAGGGTTCTGAACAAACCAACACCAGGTATCTCAAGGGAGGATGGGGAGTGTCAGCTTTTACACTGCTGTTACAGTTTGGGAATGTTTCTGCTGGTCAGTTTGGTCATCAAACAAGGAGTCTTTTTGGCAAATAAAATGTTTCTTGGGTACAAGAGCTTCTCCATCATCAAGGGCTGCTGAGGAGAAATGTTAGCAAAGTTAATCTTTAGTAGAACTCACTCTAAATGCTGAAGTGATGGAAATGCTGCAAGAATTTTCACGAGTTTTAGCAATCCTTGAAGGCCACATGCTGGACCCAGCCTGGAAGAAAATACAGACATGCCACAGGTTTTTCACATGCTCACAAGCAGCAAAACTCAGGAATTTTTGAGTTCTTTCCCTGCAGCCCCCAATGCAAGCTAGTTTACACTCCTCAGAAGCAGCCATTCCCTACCACCTGCACCAAGGAATTCTGCTATGAAGCCTCCAGATGAAGACCAACATAACTAAGGTCAGGCAGGACAGAGCTTGCACAGCAGCATTGGGACATTTGCCACTTTTTGTTCCTCTCTGCAAGACTTATCTCACTTGTTTTATATTCTTGTATTTCTGTTCTCTATCTTTTTCAGGTTTTTCACTGTAAGTATGATCTTGAGATAAAATACATATCGATCTCAGTATAACTGAGAAATGGAAACAAAGCTATTTCCCCCCAGCTAATAACAATTCAGTCTAACTTGAGATCAACATTTTACTGAAACTTAAAGCATAAATTGCACTTCTATATTCATGCTCCAAGTATTTTTCTCTCATATCCTATTTGGAGTTTCTTTGGTATCAAAAGAAGTTCAGTTATTTTGAAAGGATTAGCATTTTAAACAAAATTTAAATAAAGGGAAATAGGAAGAGGAAATTAGAAGAGAAAGCAGCATAAAATCAGAAGTGAGGCCAAGCATAGCTGTGCCAGGTTGGGTTAGATTTACAGAACAGGAAACAGGTGAGAACACCTGATGAGAATTCTCCATGGCAATGCTACAGCTTCTGCCCAAACAAATTCCCATGCTATGGCAAGATATTTAGAGCAATAGAATAGCCTTGGAGGCTGCTAACAGTTTGGGGGAAAAAAAGTGTTACTAAAACCTCACTTTTAAAGTAGTGTTACCAAGTCAACCTTCCATCTTCCAGGAAAAGGGTCCTAAATAATTTATTTGGGAGGTGTTCTCTGATGTAATCCTCTCATGGCCTTAGCTCTGATAGGGTAGGAAATTATGTCAGAAGACTCAGATATAAAAGTTCAGCATTTCTGGGGGGGAAAAATATTTCCCAGATAGCTGGATAACAGTCAAAATATTTTATGCCCTGTGGCACAAGATCAGTACCTTGTGGTCAGCAGGTAACTTCCACTAAAACAAAACAAAACAAAACAAAAAACAAAAAACAAAAACAAAACAAAAACAAAAAAAAAAAAAACAAAAAAAAAAAAAACAAAAAAAAAAGTAGAGCCCTGCTGATCTGTATTGCTGCAGGAGCCAGAAATAAAGTTCTTTGAGTCTTGGCCATAAACTAATAAATCTAGTTCAGAGAAAAGCATGATAGCAATAAATGGGGTTTACTTAATGCTTTAAGCTGACTGTACATCAGTGCAATGGCTGTAGCCAACACCCCTGACTGTCCCCCTTAACCAGGACCACCTCAATCAGTAGAAGTTTAGCACTTACGCAAATTCGAGTTTTCTGAGGTTTCTGATGGCAGGAATTGCATAGCTGGTGCAACCAGATGCTTCTTGCACACTAAATAAATCACAGTAGAATCAGAGTATTATAAAAATTTTAGCAGCCAAAATAGTGCTTTAAAAATAATCTGTTAGCAAACTTACAGAAAATTAACCACTGTTGCATTAACTGAGGAACCAGGAAATTTCAGAGTAACTTCTGCTTCAACTTTTCTTCACCTGAGTAATTTCAATCCAATAATTGCCTTTCATAGTGCAATTGTTTGCTCTTTTTCCAATAAAACTTGAAAATACATTTTTTTAAATCAACTATTTTCTGTCAAACATGAAACTATTTTGTCTATATTTTAATCAAAATATTCCACCATGTTAAAATAGAAGTCATCATTAATAAAAAAAACAAAACAAAAACCAAAATTTTATTTCTGCATGTTTTTAATTGCAACCAATCCCCCAGCTACCTCAGCAGCAGGAATGGAGCACAGGGTTTCTAGACCATGTAACACAAGATTTTATCTCCTGGGCTAAAGGACTGATTCAGACCATTTGGGACCAATGCAAAACAGGCTTTCATTTATGTCCAGGCGCTACATGGAGAAAGAATCAGCCCAAGTTCTGTAACTGAAAGCAATTGGAAGAGGGCACACTCAGAGATTAAAGAGAAATGACAACTGGCTTTTTCAGTGGCAGTTTTGGTGACTGTTCTGCACAGTGCTGTCATTGCTCGTGCCTGCCATGACAGCCACCTCACATGGGGTGGGAGAACCCCCTGACATGACCCAGGAGCTCACACTGCCTTAGTTACTTCTCTGGACAAGCAGACAACTCCATTGTCCAGCACTGGTGGTGAAACCCTGTTTTCATAAACTGCTATTGGTATCAGTTGGTATAAGAGGAGTTTTGATCATAAATGATCCTACCAATTCATCATCTTCTCCTGCATCTCTACAAGGTCAGAGAGGTCACTGATGTCCTTCATTGTCTTTGCCTTAAAGGGATCAAGCACAAATTTCTCTGTGGATGCTTTCAGCAGTTTGTAGTCTTTTTTCTGTTCTAAAGATTTCCAGAGCCTGACTGTGTCACTGAGGGAAGCCCTGTGAAGAGACAAAACATGCAAAACCAACAGATGTGACTGCTGTTATTGCATGCAAGTGTCACCTACACACAGTGCTATGGGATACAGAGAGTGACCAACCTGAAGGATGTCACATTCCTTAGGCTGACCAAGGCTTGCAGCCCTTGCATGTCAATGCTGCTGCTCCGCAAATCCAAGGAAAACTCTTTTCTTGACCTTTTCAAAATAGTGTGCAGTACATGGATGTCAGGTGGTGTAAGAACCAACCCCAGAAAAGACAACTCTGGCTCGAGTCTTAAGGCCACATGCTGCAGAAGATAATTGTTCTGTGTTTCATAAACACAACATAAAAGCTCCAGCAATCTCTCTGGACAGAGAGTATTAATCTGCAGCCTTCGAATGTATTTCAAGAGTGTCTTCTGCTTCTTGGTTGATTGTTTTTCATCCTCATTTGAAAGAGAGCAGAAGTAGGGATCATCCTGGAGAAACATCAAACCAGCCAAAAACCGAGGCATTAAATCTAACCAGTTATAAGGTTTTTTCTTCTTGGACAGAAAAGACAGGTACTTTGTTAGATTTTTATCCTTGAGCTCTTCTGCTAACAAAAGGTGAAGCGCACACAAAAAATTCTGAATGACAAAATCAGAGAATGTGCAGCCAAATTCCTCTTCTTCACTATCTGAATGTCTGGGGAATGCAAATGGCAGGAAAAACCCATACTTCAGAGCAAACTCTTTAACTTCCTTAGAAAGAATAAGATCACTTTTCATGGCACTTTGGTGCTTTTCTCCAAGACACCAGGCTACACGAGCTAGGGTAGCAAGATTCTCTTGATTTTGTGTGGTTGTAACATCTGTTTGCATAAACATTATCTTCTGCTGAAAAAATTTCAGGAAGAGTCCAGTAAGAGTTGAAGGAAGACTTTTCTCTCCCATTTCAAGCACTGTCTCACAGAGAAAACAAACAAATCTACACATAACAGGACTGTAACAATGACTGAACAAGTACTCACACTCTTTGATTAATTTCAGTGCACAATCACAGTAGAGTGATTCTTCAAAGTATTTGGTTATGTATAATTCTCTCTGCTGAGGGGAAAATCCCACAGTTTCAATAGTCTTATCCACTTTGGACAGGTACTGGTACAGTTTGTCTTTTGGTCTTGCTGTAAATAATAAAGTACAGCCATTGAGTATCTTTTTCTGGATGAGTCCTGAAAGCAGCTCCTTTATACTGCACAAATCCTTTTCAGGCTGGCTGGCTGAGCAACGAGGAAAATTCTCATGATCGTGCAGCCCTTTAAAACCATCGAAAATCAGAAGGACTTTATCAGGATTTTGCAACATATACTCAAAGATCTCTTTGCTTCCCTCTTGAGGTTTTACAAAAAAATCAAGCAGCAGTTCCTTTAGGCTATATTGCTTCTCAGGCAAGTTTATTTGTTTGCAGTCAAACCAAAATACAAATTCAAATTGAGAAAACTCTCCATTGGACCAGTCCTGGCAGATCTTCTGAATGAGAATGCTTTTGCCCATTCCTGCTTTTCCCAGCACCACAATCACTTTAGTCTCTAAGTCTTTACGCTGTGGGATTTGAAATATTTGGCTTCTATCAATGGTTGTCTTTTCCTTCTCTTGCAGGCTGAAGGTTACCAGCTCCTTCTCCATTGCTTTTGCACTGTTCTTTCCAGTCTTGGTTTCAGTTTGACTTTGAACAAGTGTCCCATCAATGAACAGGTGATCCAGATTTACTTCCCTCTCCATGGTCACAGATTTGCACATGTCTCGGAAATAATCCTTAAGGGATGAACAGAAAGTTTCCACTTGCTCTAGAGGAATAAAGAGCACACACAAACTGAAGGAACCAGTCTACAAATGACAACATTGTTTCATGGTGGCTTAAGTGCCTGACTGCAATATGGTGAAAGCACAGGCATTCCCATAAAGCCCATAGGGCTGGATTTACCCCATGCTCCTTCAGCTGAGAAGTGCAGGCACAACAGACACTTTCACATCCATGAACTGAACAATTTTAGAGCTCTCTGTACAGATGAAAAAACCACTGAAGTACACTGAGCTGCTAAGCAGGTACTACAGCTAGATATCTACAGGAAGCCAAGTCAAATATCTTGGAACCAGGAATTTTGCTCAGACCTTCAGAACAGCTTCACAAACTGTTGAATGATTCCTACAAGGGGCTTCTCTGTACGGAAAGAAACACAGAATCCTTTTCCAAAAAATACTGGAAGGTTTAAGTTCAAGAGCTCTAAACTCACCTGGTCTTTTGAAAGGTTCTTCAGAAGGAATTATGAAATCTTGAACTTGAAATTTCTCTAAATCTGGAGAAATAAAACAATGTACTTGACAAAGACACCTAGATAATCACTGATTCAGCTTTACTAATTTTAACAAGAAGATTAATGCCAATTTTCAAGTTCATTGTAGAACATATTCAGAGTAAGAGATATTTTGTTCATTTTCTAGGAAAATGAATAAAATTCTCCCACAAGTAGAATTCTGCTGATGTGCACAGTTAGATGCAGAATGGCATCAAACAAGACCACAGCTGTTCTGACAGTTGTGGGAAGCAGATTTACCATTACCAGGTGACATTCACTGTTCTTTTCAAATGTCAGTATTTTGCATAAATTCATGTTCACACATAGTGCTTCTTAATGTCTTCAAAAGCAATAGCTTCCTTTTGTTATTCTACACCTTGTAACCAAGCACTAAAGATGAATGTCACAGAGAAGTGACTGTTGGTAACAGTGTTTACCCATTACTCTCCCTGACAAAGTCCTATTGCTGTCCAATTTTCTTTCTTTTCACCTGTTTGCTTTCAAACTACTGCAGACTTTTGCAGTTGGGTCAGGTGAACAGTGTTTCCTTTACACAAAGGAATTGGGAATTTTTCAGAGAGAACATTTTCTACAGACTGGTATTTGCAGAGTATTAGTTTTGCCAAACTTTTGGTAGAAAAAGTTTTGCAGATGCAAGACAGAATTTAAATTGACAGAGACTGTAACAAACTCAACCTCAGAGTCTCGTAACCACACACAGCAGAGATGTGCAAAAAATTACCTAAACCAAAACAGATTAATTTCCCTAAATATGCACAAATGTGTTTCATACCAGAATATCATCTTGGTCATCTTGATACAGAATGTGGTCTAAAAGAAATACAAATCTTACCATTTCTGAAATCTGGAAATTAATTCCTACCCTGCATGCCAGCAACCTTCAGAATGGTTTGAGTTCACAATTGCTTCTAAAAGGGAAGCACCACAGGCCTCCAGTAAGAAAGATATTAAATAAAGAAGGGTTGGGCAAGCATCTGTTTTTCATTTATTGTTTATTTTATTAACTAAGAAAAATAGTAAATCAGTTGGAATTACTGGCATTGTTTATTTACATAAAAAGTAAATACATTGTTTATTTACATAAAAAGTAAATTTACAAAGACTCCCCCACACCTAGGGATATTTGCCTCTTAATCTCCATGTTATACTTTTGCTTTTGGGGTAGTGGAAGCCACCAGAGGGCAACAAACTACTGCACTGGGCACAGGGACCAGAAACAACACTGATATCAAACTCTGGGTTCCAACAGCCCTCTGAGGGCTAGAAGGGAAGTGTCTCAGGAAAGTTTGTTACCTGAAGTGGGACTGTTAAATCCTGACCAAGGCTCTGATTTCATTATAAGCCTTTCTGTGCATTAGGTTTCAGTATTGCTTAGTCATAAGTCATCATCATGTTGGTTTTGGGGCTTCCATGGGAGCTGGCTGCAGTCTGGCTGCCAGCACTGAGCGTTTCAGATGCTCGGGCCATGCCAGCATCAGATCTTCTCCCACTTTCTGAGGGTGCTCCAGCACCCTGGTCTTTGCATTGTTTTAACTAAACCTGAATTATTCCAGAAACTGGATGTCATAGCAAACACAGGGGATTGGCTGCTGAACCTGAAGCTCTATGACTCTTATCTGTACATTTTGGAGCAGACTAAGCAGCCAGTGATCAATACAAAAAAGGAAATACAATCAATTTTTGGTTTTTTAAGGTAAATATGAGTAAAACCTGGAGGGGAGAACTGGCTTTGAGTAGAAGCAATATGATTTCTCTCCCAGTTCAAAGTGCTGTACCCCAATTTTCTACTACTACCCCAATAAACCCCAATTTTCTACTTACCACATAAATTAACTGGAAAATCTGGAGACATGAATGTTTCCATGGAAGATGTCAGCACTGGCAAGAAACAAAGCATAGTTTTCAGCGTATCACAGCTATCAGTAACTGAATTTAATCAATGCTGCTGTTGGCAACATTGATTTTTTTAGCACTTTATGCCTCTTTATGGGGATAAAAGGCTATTGCTCTTACCTGGATATACTACAACATCAGATGTGCCATTTTCAAGAACAAAGTTAAATATCTGCTGAGGAGGACCTGCCAAGCCTGGATTCTCTTGGTACCCTTTTACACTGACTGGTAGGCACTCTGAGGTCAAAGGTTCTGACAATCCTGAAATGAGTGCAGAATAATTACTCTTCTGTTTTTAAAGGGTTCTGTTTTCTAAAGATTTATAAGAGAGAAAAAGCTTTCTAACAGTACTTTTCTTTTCTGGCAGCTTATAGGCAAAGCTTCCCAGTGGAGAATTCACAGGATCACAGGAGGTCAATAGAATCCATTAAAAAAAGAACTCTTACAAGGTATGATGAGCTTGAAATACAAGGGATTACCCAGCTTTTAGCAGCCACTGTTTGCAATAGTCTAAAGAGAAATTCTATTATCATAAGGAAAAGTGCTTAAGGCAAAGTCTGTAATTCAAAGATCCAGAGAAGAGAAAAATGTGTAAATAGCATGTATCTGCATTAAATTTACCCTCCTTGCACTACATCCTTCCCAAATAACTGCACATCATGCAGGTTGTACAAGCATCTTCCCTCTCATCCCACACTGGGAAAGTTTTTTGATGATTCAGTGCTTGCAATTTAATCAGCCATAGCTCTGAGTTTCTGTAGGTAGGACAGAATTTCTTCTGCTACTTTATGCTGCTTCAGCTCGCATGAGGTACTTCTAGACTTCCAACTTACACACTGGTTTTGGATCCTTTCCAGCACAGACTTAACACTGAAACGTGTTGAACTGGGCCTTTGTCATTAGCACTTCTCAGTGCGCCATGAGCACCCCCTGCTACCCAGCATGGCCCAGGCCAAGTACCTACACAGCCCATCAGTGGGATCACTACTCAGTTCTCAGGAGCTAAATCATAGCCTAGATTTTGCTCTACTGCTGCAAATGTAATTATCCCTCAGTCCTTCACAAATCTCTGGATGAAAAAGAAATTGGAACTAAATTAAAGATTAATAATGAAAAAAATAGTGACTTCCTATTCTTAAGACAAGTAAGTAATTACTTAGATTAGCATATAGTAAATAACTGTTCTGTTATAACCTGCACCAATTAAATGAAAGATTCATTTTACTCAATTAGAAGTAATTTTAATTTCCCTTGAATATTTTTCATTCTTTTAGTGAGTGCCACACCTTTAAGAGCTGCCTTACCTGCCATTTTCCTGCCATTGCTCATAGTCAAAGACAAGATTGATAAGAGAGTTTTGCCCATGTGTAAATCAGCCTGTGTACAGGTGCACACCTACAGCTGTACTCTACGTACCAGGAATGATGAGGCTTCTTTCCAGCCCATGGGCAGCAGGAACAGAACAGGACATGTGCTGGTTAGTTAGGGAGGTGCAGCTCACTGGGTGGTTGTTGAGAGGCATAGAAAAGAAACTGCCACTCCCTGCAGAAGCTGCAGGAACTTCCACTTTAAAATAAAATAGCAAAACAAAAGGAGAAAGTTATCTCATTGATAGAATTTAAAGCAACCAAAGAGGTCTCAGTAGATAAGATAAACCACTTGATTCTGATCAGCTGTGTTTTGATTTTCCAAAAGCAAGAACAATTCACAGTAGCTTTCTGAAAACTGATTAGCTCTCAAAATCTAAAATGTATTTATTAAATTCTGTAGTAGATCACTTTTTCTTCTTAGTAGTTTCTCTTTAATTTTTCTTTTTCTTCATCATTCCTGGCCTCTCTTATTTCCAGATGTATCTAGATGTACATGACCCTACACATGGATGACTGACAGATAAGACATAACAATGTCTTACATTGGCTGTACCGATTTTCCAAGCACAGTTTGCTGTCTCAATATTGCACAAAAGCAGAGAGGCCCACAAGCAATAAACTGGGGACCTTCACTCCCTACTTAGACTCTACAGTGCTTGCAAGGACAAAGAGTGTGTGTTAGTTCTCCCAAAGAACGGTCACAAACACCAGAGCTTTTAAAGATGCATCTCCTCTGCAGCATATTTTTTTCCTCCAAGAACAGAACAAATGGGGTGAGATGTTTGTGCATTGTACCATTTCATCTTATCAAAAGACTCCTACAGATCAAGTAAGACACACCTGCTTATCTGAATTAGTCTGTTAGTTTCATTGGTTTTACAACACCCCTATTCTCAGAGTTGGTTTTGCTTTTTCCTTCCCTCTCCTGTCTAGCTGCAACAAGTAAATCTATACTTCATCACTTTCTGTGGTCTGATGTTTTTATTAGGAGCTACAAACTTGTCTGGGGTTTGTGCCACTATTTCATTTAATTCCTTTGAAAGAATCTCATCCTTGGCTTACTTTGAACTTTAGTATACATTATTCTCTTTGCTGTAGGTGGTCTTGCACTTCAGAAGAGCTGATGCATTTGCCTTTGCAGGATCATACTGTGACACTGACAGGTTAAAGAAACTCCTGATTTTGTCAAGTAGCTCATATTTTTGTCAATTTTTCTACACAGTAGTACTGTCTTACATATATTTTCCTTCCTTAGCACCTTCACTGGGTCAAGGACATTAGAGAAACTGATAATATTCTGAGGACTTCCAGCAAAAGGATGGGTGCAGCTTCACAAAGCACCTGTTAGCTCTGTGATGATCCTTTCATCTGGAATGCATGTTCTGTAGGGTGAGGCATTTGGAACTGATGTGCCATTTCCTTATGGAAAACTATTATTAGTAGTGTGGCATAAATATAGGCCTTTTAAAGTGCCAAATCTATAAAGGAACTTAAGCAAATAGAAAGTAATCCACCTTTAACAGCTACTAACTGCCAGGAACTTCACCTGTGTCCAAATAACTACAGTCAGCAGGCACCAGTTCAATAGAAACTCTGATAACCTTCCCAGAGCGAGCAAACATGGGTTTTTTTTCTGCTCACTTCTCCCTCCCCACTCTGTCAGAACTCCACAAGAACACTGGAAAACCAGCCTGGATCACAGTCATGGTGCACATGTATGTTCTCTCAGACTTTCACACAGTCTGTGCCAGCTGCTTACCTGAACTGTGCTGAGGTGCAGTCCCAGATCCCAGAACTCTGGATGGAACTCTAGGTACACACTGGTTTGGCCACCCCCCCAATGTGTACATAGCCCCTAGGGTTTGGTATAGCAGAGTGCCCTTAGGAGGCTTGTGAGGTGTGCTGATATAAAACGAGTCAGATGTCCATTCAAAACACAATATAAAATAGTTAAAACTACTGCTGCTAAAACAGGTTGTTCTCACCTGGATTTTGGAAGAGAATTTTGCTGGTTTAGCTCTGCCTGAGATACCCCTTTAGGCTACAGTTGGGTGAGAAAATTAGCACCAGTTTACACCTAGGGGACAAGTTCCAGCCTGCCTGCTGGCCCAGGTGTTGTCTTGTAGATGGTCGAACAATGTGCAAAACCTAGAAATTTCCCTTTCTCCCTTTCTTTCTTTGGTTTAAAAGACTTTATGGCATGGACTAGGCTAAGAAATCATCTCTTCACTTTTATTATTTTCACTAGGATGTTTCACTGGACTTTTGGAAGATGTCACACTTGGAAGAAAGAGGATCAATCCCAGGGCATGTGGAGCTATGACCTGATGGGTAATACGACTCAGGTCATAGCTCTACCTTTCCTGAGTTTGACCCTTTTTGTTCCAAGTAAGACATCTTCCAAAAATCCAGTGAAAATAAAGGTGTACTTGATAAAATTTACAGAATTTGGCACTGACCCAGGTCTCCATTATTTTCTTTCTTCGCTCATGTGGATTTAGAAAAGGTCAACTGTGCCTCTGCTGATGTTAAGCAAGTAATTTTCGTATCACCTGGCAGGAACATGTACCTTTGAAGCATAAGAATCCTACTGTTCTTAGGCTACCATGTAGCTGATCCTAAGTTGCACAATTTAATAGCAGCAGGTAAGAGGCCATGGACTTTTTATATCATAAATTAGTCAGAGGAATCTAAAAGTGTGATTTTTGCAGAAACATGAAAATGCATGATAATCAAAATCACCAAATCTATGAGAGCAAGACTAACTCTAACTCTACCTTCTTTTCTGGAAGATAGAGTTACAGTACCTAACAGAGGATGAGATTTTGGAACATGAGACAATATATGTTCAATAACCTTTTCTTATTCAGCCAATGACTTACCAATTTTCTTATATTTGGGTTCTGAAGCATCACAGTAACTCTCTGCTGCAGAGCCTAAGAAAGCTGAAAGAAAGCAAGGTCATAGTAAGTGGCAAAATTTTGGTAATTTTAAATTTACCCCATGAAACTTATTTTAAGTAGAAGGGGGTGTTGCCAGTTTCAATTCAGCTATTTCAGAACTGTACAGGTCCAATGTATAAAAATGAATGTGAAAAGCCTCATGTCATTTTGCTCTGTGAAGTTTTAATTAGGCTGCAGATTTTTGTGCCAAAGATGTTTGCTGGTGTTCTTGCTATTAAAAAGGCAATTGTTCAGCCAATGCTCACTGAGCTACAGATACACTGAAAACAAAGTCAACGCTGCCATGAGGATGACAAAAATGCAAAGAAATAGAACATGTTTAATGTTGTGTTACAGGAAAACAAATTCTGTGAACTGTAAATTCTACGCTTGGAAGAGCTGCTTTCAGTTCCTGCCCACGAGACTGAACAGAGGCAGAGGAAGCACGTCTGGTGTCACTGAAGAGCTGCATGACAAGTGCACTGGGGCTGTGCTAAAGCCAAGGGGCTGTAATGCAAGTTTAGAACTCAGGCACAAAGCCTTTCATATTCTCACAGTTTACACTTACTTCGTTTAAGACATGACTGCATCTTTATGTCAGGAAATTTCTCAGTGTTTTCAGCAGCAATGTCATCCAAAATAAGGTTCCCTGCTAAAAACATGAAATATGGTCCAATGTTAAACTTTGTTCTCCTAAAAAAAATTATAGAGAGGAGTAAAAGCAAGGGAAACACACCAACAGAGAGCAAAGATGAAATATGCTCCAAATAAAAGATAGAAACCAAATAATGTCATAAAAGATGTACCCAGATCCACATGACTTAGAAAGCCCGCAGAGCTCTGAATGCAGGCTTTGTCACCCTGTGTTAATTTCTGAAGTCCAAACTATTAATCTACTGGCAGTGGGTAATAAACCATAAGTATTTCTCAATGCTCTAATGATGAGCAGAGGATAAAACATTGCAGCTGTGTCACAGCGTGATCTCAGTACTACGCAATTTATGTACTAAAGGGATTAGATCCTTTAAGCGACAGAATAAAGTGTTCTAAAAAGATTTTATATTTTGTGCTGCAAGAACTGTGAAGTTATTCACACCATACTTTTACTGGAAAATACTTAAGTATTAATATTGCATTCTGTTTTTTTCTAAAACCAATAAAAATATTTTCATTGGGTGCAACACCCCCCAAATTCTACAACATATGAGGAAGCAGTAAATATCATTTGAAAAGCCATATGAGCTTACCACAGCCAGGATTATTCTAGGGAAATACTGGCCTTTGGTAAATTAGTCCAAATTATTTTGCACAAATATGAAATAGGATATCCAGATATTATGTGAACCTTCTGGTTCCACAGATTTCTCAACAGCCACCTATTGATATCTCTGTTCTGGAATAGTAAATAACTGCCTTTGTGCTGTTACCAAAACAATGATTTGGTACTACATGCCAAGCAATGTCTCCAGTCAAGAATGGATGAAGGAATGATTCACTATATGTATATAAGCACTGCTGCATTAATCAGGGTGAGAAGTAAAACTTGACACGCTTCCTCATGCAGCTCTGTGCATCCTGGACAGAAATCAATGTGTGTAAACTGTATTTATACACATGCAAAGTGCTCTGGGGACTAATGTGTATCATCCCTGTTGTGCTCAGAGTAAGTGTGATGCTACTTGAGGCTATTAATGTGCTTGACAGTGAAGCTGTGCATATTCTATGGGCATGGTGACATGATCACAGCTTGGTTGGAGACAAAACTGCCATCTTTGAGAAAGGCCTGCAAAAATGCATAAAATCCTCAAGTTTTCTAAGAAAATCCTGGGACACTGTACCCAGGGGGAAAGAAGAAGATACCAGAGGTAGAGAAATTTTACTAGTGTTCAACTGGGGGGATGAAGCACATGTGAGACAGAACACTGTCATGGAGAAAGTTAGTCTTTGCCATATCAATCTTACCAAAAATGTCTTCAACCTGCTTCTCCTGCTGATCCTTGAGCACATATTCTACTAGTTCAGCTAGCAACAAAAGAAAAAAACAAAAGAGGAACACAGTAATGACACAGTAAATGTCACAGCAAAACTCTAGTAAGCTTATCTTCATTAACAGATCTCTGCAGTGTAAGTAAAATGGAGGAGTTAAATTAAGTTTTCTTGTAACTTGCTGTTCAGGAAATAAAGATCACAAGAAAAGAGAAGTCAAGAAAGGAAGTATTAAGCAGAAGGAGACATTAATAGAGAGATTTTCCCCCAAGAACCACAAGCTACTGTTAATCAGTTTCCCCACAATGCACAGGTTCAGGCACTCTAAATCAGATCTATCATACATGAGGGAAAGGCTACTTGAGTAAATGCCATGGCTTCAGATTGAGAATAGAGTTTATAAGAAATAGCTATAGCAAATGATTGTAAAATAATGATTTATAAAAAGAAAATTGCTTCATACCTATTTTAGCATAAGCATCCGTGGTGTTGCAACAGGGGTAGAGCCCATCTCCATTTTCATATGGGAAATCCATATTATTTAACTGTTCATAGTTGCTGGCATCAACTTCAAGATCTAGAGTTAATAAGGAATGTGCATTGACTCAATGAATGCCATAACCAAGCATAAAAAAACCCCAGATAGCAGCACATGCAGAAGAGGCAGATTTTTTACTCCAGCAGAAGGCTTTGGCTTTTCATTATGTGTTGACTAAGAAGGAACAGAACTGAACTGACTAAGAAGGAACAGAACTGAACTCTCAGTAATTCATAGTCACCTGGAAATCAGCACTTTTCTTTTGCTAAACTCTGAGACCTCATCTCTCTTAGTAAATAAAATACTTCCTGAATCCATTCTATGATGATCAAGCCCAGACTCATACAGCTTATTACACCTTCTTATCCTTCAGGATATGGTGGTATCACACAGATGCCCTGTTCAGAACAATGCTGTGTCCATGCTAATCCCTGAATTGCACTGCAAATTGCCTGTGAAGCTGCCAGTTGGCCAGGGACCATTCTAACACCTTCACAGCAGAGATGCCCAGCTTCCCAGTAACTGGTGCCATGTCCTGATGATGTTCGATTACCTGCATCACCTCAGACATTGCTAAGGCTCAAAAATATTCCAATCAGTGAAACATCTGTGATAGCATGAGTCAGTGCTTGACCCCGAATTCATCCTACTTTCAGTCACTGAGCATGTGAGGCCATGGGGTAAGGAACACTCCTACAGCCGTTTTTAACAGTCAGAAACAGAGAGGGAAAAGCCCAGCCTGGGAAACGATCAATCATAAAGATAATTCTGGTATCATAAAGATAAATCTGGGGCTCAGTTCTCCACTGATTTGCCCATGTGCCTACTAGCATTGGTCACTCATGAAAGCCACCATGCTCCAAATTGGTAATATTTTCCACCTATTTGGCACAGAGCTGTGAAACTTCATGCCTGGCATACACCAGCTCTTCTCTCATTGCCATTCTCAATCCATGGTCCAGCTCATTTGTTTAACATAAGCTCAGCGAATGCTCCATACCACAGATAGACTTTCATACTTTTATAACAGAACACTCAGGGAAGGGAGAGCAGATCAGTCCACAATTTCCACACAAAGTCAGGAGCACAAAGTTTGAGGTCCAGGGCAACCTTCTGATATGATTACTTGTAGGAACTGAATTGCAAGAAATTATCAACTTTATACTCTTGCCCTTCTGCTTTCTCATTTGTAATGGAATTATAAAATCACTGTGTCCCAAAAAGCTGGAAAACGGCACCTGGTAATGAAACTCCATTGTTTTGGTGCCTTAGGATCTCAGAATGTAAAGCTGTTTGCTCATGGACTGTGCTCATCACAAACTCATCTAAAAGTCTCTGTTAAGCAAAGCTTTTGGCTTCAAGCCACAGAGGTGTCGACAATTACATTTGGCCAGCTTATGACAGGAACATTTGCAAATGAACTACTTACAGGAATGATATCCAAATGAAAGACACTGTCATGCCCTGATGACTGACAGTACAGTGTGTTTTGTTAGACTGACTAAGCAGGATGCTATAAATATGTACAATCTAAAAACATATCAGTTTCTGGAAGCAGTCACTGTATGTACAGACACAGACAAACTTACCACATCCTACCACCAAGTGCTTGTAGACTTTAACTCAATTGCCATGATAAAATGCCATGAGGTGGCTTTGGAGCTGAGAGGAGATGGCAATAACGTACAGTGTGAGGAATAAACCAGTCAAGCACTTTTTTAGTGTTTTACTAACCTGTAGAGAAGTCACCTTCTTCATCTCCAGATGACTTAGGATCAAAGAAGGTACACAGATGCAATGGATCAATATCACTGTGCAGTAAATCAAGGTAGCCATTTTCAGGCACAAATACTGAATCCATGGTTTGTCTCTTTGCCTGAAATGAAATTGCACAGCAGTTAGCTAAGACACAGCCACAGCTTTTGTCAGTCAAATCCACAAATCCTGCACTGTGGCCTTCTGTTGACAAGACCCAGATCATGAGGCTGGAGAGCTGGCATTTCTTACCAAGACCAGCATTGAGTTATAACCCTAAGTTACTTAGAGATCCAGATATAGCTTGCAGTGAGACTCACCTATCTGTTATTCCATGGAGAGGAGTGGGATACTGCAGTCTGACCACCTGGACCAAAAGTGCCAAGTATTGAATAAGTGGCAACCCTGGTATCTTATCAGGATATAAATGATGCATAAATCCAGTAGGTAACAGGGAAATTAGAAGACTGCAGTGAATATGATGGGAGAATCCAGAAGCCACATTTGTTCATAAAGTTTATCTGTTCCTCCACATCATTGTAAATTTCTTTTTATTTCCTTCCAGTTACTGCAGTGGACACTAGAATCAGTTCAAACATTCTTCCTGGATATTCCACAAGTATAGAATAACACTACGTGTTACTTACTCATCATCTCTATCAAATTATTTCAAACCCAAATATTGGCTCTTCAGTGTTTATAGATCCCTGGTGTAAATGCCACCTGAACTGGTGATCCAAATTATTTACTCCAGCATAATACTGAGATACCAGGATGAAAAGAACACCAGAAAAATTTCAGACTCTATCCTGTTAAAATAGGTGTCCACACTCTGTAACCATGGAAAGCTTCAGCTTGGCATCAAACAGCATATATTTCAATGAAAAATATCTAATAAATGGCTCTCAAATACTCTGCCCTTAGCAGAAGACCACTGATGTCCCTGTTTGCATCCAACTCTGTTCCTGAGGAGTGCAAGCAGGGAGCAACTGCTGTACCATGAAACCTGCCTGCAACATGGAAAACCCAACAACAGCCAATACTGCAGCTGTGATGAAAGAAGGCAGAGCAGACCTCATCACACACTACCACGTGCTGCTTGTTATAAACTCATCTTCATTCCTCTTACCCCTCCATAGGGTTGTCCCTCTGAACAGCTTGGAAATGGATATTTCTGCATTTGCTGCAGAAAATGCCAAAATCTAAAACCAGAAGCTATTCCTACTCATGGAACCACATGGTGTGGATCCATGAGTAGGAAAAGCCTGCACTAAGATAGTTCTCCTTTTTCATGTTTTATGGCCTCACTACACTATCAAGATTACAAAAATTTGATATTATTGCCTGGCAGCTATAAATGGAAAGCAGAAGTTAAGAAACCTGCCTGAGAACCAAGAATGAGGTTATAAACACACCAGATTAAAATTTCAGTTTGTTGCAACACTTTGTTTTGCCCCTTCCATTTCTTGAATTAACAGAAAATTTTAATAGGGCCTTTCAGAAGGCCAAGCTGCCAGACTTTGTGAATAAAGCAGCTGAAAAAAACTACCTCTGAGTCAATATAATTTTGGGGTTAGAGTCAGAGAAGAAATTGGGCAGAAGGCTTAAGGGGAATGCAAAACAGACAAATCTATCACTCCAAGTTCAGTGACTGGCAAACTGCTTGATTACAGCACAAAGAAAAGGGCATGTCCTAGGGAAGGAGACTGAGTAGCCTACTTAATCTTCATGGAAATACCAAGCTTTAATTAATTTATAGTCATAAGAGCTTTTCTATCTTTAAACTTTTCTTTCAATAGCATTTCTCTCTGGATAAACACGCAAGAAATGCAAAAATGGTCAAGAAGTCAGGAAGCAACCAAGGGAAAGTCTTGGCAGTGCCAAGTCTGGCTACAGAGCTTAAAACTGAATGTAAAAGATGGTACATCTCAGGTGCACATAAGTGAGAGAAACATACTTTTCTACCTTAACAAGATGAAGATTGCCACTCTTTCAAAAATGAAAAACTTGGTTGCTTGCCTTTGTTTGCTACACTAGTCTGAAAGGCCCTCACCTTACTCTGGTATTTTTTCTTCATTGTTTTGGTTTTGACACAAATCCTTGTATTGATGTTTCTCTATTGACTACACTGGAATTAGGATCCTGGGATTTCTTTCTAATCTGAACTAAAACATTTTTAATCACAGCTGTATTCTGCTGCATTAAAAACATGGTTCCACCATGGAAAATATACTGTGAATAAAGAAGCAAGTTTTTGAAAGATGGAAATTTCTACATGGAGAGGAGGCAGAGGCAAGGAAAACTACACATCAGGGACAGCAAGTGTTTTGCTGCATATTGCAACTGAAGGACACAAAATGAAACCAGACCTCTTTACCAAGCTTGTTTACAGCAGCAACTCCTTTCCCAGAGCTTCCCCTTTTTTTGTGACAGCATCCCAGCAGTCCTGTCTGAGGTGAAGGGTAAATCAGCTCTGTACTGCTCAGCACTTCCTCTGTTGTTTCATACATTATTTTAACTTCATTTACTGATATTAAATTCCCTTCAGGGTCTCATGGGACCCGATGCTGCCAAAACGGGTATTTGGCAGTCTCATTCCAGAGGAATAACAAATTTTGTGATGATTTCTGTGTTAGGGCTGTGAAGGCCAGTGGCAGGTCTCAGCAGGAGCAAGACAGAGCTTGCAGGGACCCGCAGGACAGGAGCCCCCAGGGCCACCTGGGAGGCTGCCACACACAAAGGGCATGTGCTGGGTGGGGGCGAGGCAGGACGTACTTCAAATGTATTTCCATGCCATTCAGAGAGCTCAGTCCTTTGTGGTTTGGACACTGGTTAAGACAAATATTGTTCTTTAAATCCTTAAATAACACCTTCTTTCCCCAGCAGCCAATATGGTCCAGCTGCACAGCCACACTTGGCACCCTGTGTGCCCTTTGTGACACCTCTGCAGTGATTCTGGGCACACCTGACACTGCCAGGTCTCTTCTCAGGATGCATTTGGTTCAGCTCTGCATCTTGCATACATGGCATGACAGTATGGTTCACTTCCAAGACTCGCAATGCTTTTTTTCAGTGCTCTTTTAGAGTTCAAGTGATATATGAATTAAAAATGCTGGAAAAGCAGTGAAAGAAACAGTGACCATCACTGTAAAAGGACAAAGAGGGAGTAGGTGTTCACTCAAATCACATATTAATCATAAGAGTTAGATGGGGCATTTTAGATTTCTAAAGGCAATGGAGGGCATTTTGATTCATCATTTTTCCCAAATAATCTGTGCCTTAATTGTACTTATATTTTAAAGGGTCAACTTGTTAAAAATTCCAGGCAATGGGGTCTGCTACTAATTTAAATCAAATGTTATCTTAGAGAACAAAGGATTATAAGGGCCAAAATGCAACATTTACTCCAATGATAATGTAAAGAAGAGAAGACTTGAGGAGAGTTGTTAGGGGCTTTCCTTCCCAAACCTCTGTTGACATATGAACTAACAGGCAATAAATCTCCCACATGATTACAGAGGTTAAGAAAATTAAAATTTGTAAAGTCATTTTAGGAACAGAGGAAATCCCCCTCTAATTTATCTTTTGGACCAGTTTAGGAAGCTGAGGATAATTCACAGAAAAGAGTAGTAGTGCCATGCAAATCACACACTTGTTAACCAGAGGATGATGTAACATCCAAGTCTTTCATAACACTCCAACTCCTAGAATTCAAAAAAATGGAACAGTGGGACTACTGTGAAGACAGGAAGTTGAAAAATGAAATACAAAGATTGCTGAACAAATGCTATTTTCTTCCAACACCCCAGACCCATTAAGTGCTACACATGAGTCTGAGTGAACCAAGCTGACAAAAAGTAGGTTATATCAAGGTGTAAAAAAGAAGTCCAGTGAAACACCAGTACTTTTATTTAAAGGCACTTTGATTGAAAAGCTCAATATTGTTGGCTACAATTTTATAGCCTTGTTTTCTTACACCAACTTTAGAAAGCTTTCTCTCATCTACTGTGCCCCCCCAAAGGTTATGTCAAGGTGCACAAGGCAGTCCCCCAAAGGCAGAGCTGTCCTCTGGCTTTTGCTGCAGATAATGTTTTGGGACCAGCTCATCTGGGAGGTGGGCAAGCCAGTAGTGGGGAAGGATGAAATTCTCTCCACGTTCCAATCATTTATATCCTTTTCCTCTTCCCAAATAAATGAGTAACAATTCCTCTGCTTCACAGGTACCACATAGATTTTTATTTCAGAAATGTCCTGATTATTTGTAAAATGCAAGTAATGGAGCTCAATTTATATTTAGGTTTGAAGTTTTAGTTTCTATTTCAGATCTGTGAAAAACTTACAGTTTAACTAACAGTTTAAAAGCCAGTTTGACTTTTTCCATTGTATTACCCAGCTCAAGAAGAAATACTATTTTTCCTGAGAGTCTTTATCTTTCTGATGGAATAATGGTGTTTCCATAGAATTTATACTCTAAAATGAAAGAAAAACAGAGATGAAGCTGAAAAAGAACCTGATCTATATCCTGCCTATTATCCTTTGTGTCTGTTAGAGATGAGTTTAGAAGAGTTTAGTACAGCATAAATATCAGGTAAAAGAAGCTTTTGCCTTTCAATGAGCTTAACTTAGAACGAGCAATATTACTTGTCTGGTGCGGGAGATGGACAAGTTCAGGCAGAGCTGTAACAAGTGCCCTGCAGGTGTCAGAGTTGTGATTTAGAGCAGAACTTGCCTTTCATGTCCAGTATCACCTCCTGTGTCACAGCTGTGCCCAGCTCTCTCATCCCAGCTATGAGATAAAGTAAAGATCACAGCAGATACTTGTCTACATTTTAACTCAATGGCTCTCTTCAGGACAGAATTTCAGCCCTCCTCAATGGGAAAGTAAAGCTCTAGGTTGTTTTGCCAGAGTTGTGAAAAAATGGAAGTAAGCCAGGTTTTTTTCAGTGATTCTCAGTTTCAGTTTCCACAGGCACAACATTAATACAAAAAAAGAATATTCTTAACAAAATCTGAAACAAACTACAGCAACCCTCTGAGCAAGTAGCAGGGCCAGCCACAAAACAAAATCACAAAATATTCTCTAAAATTTCACCCATGCTTAGACATCATCCCACTGATATTTGAAGCAACACAAGTCCAGATTCTGACACATTGCAATTACAAATATGTACAAAAAGCAAGATAAGATGAATTTATCATGAAAAAAAGCATGCATTCAAGGGTTGAAGAAAAACTGACCTTAAGAAACCAGACTGCTCCTGCTCTTTCACTCTGGATTCAGTACCAAAAAATGATGAGAACTGCCAGCCCTGTCCAGGGCTAAGAGAAAGTGACAGCAGAAAGGAGGAAATAAGAAAGACCAGAACACTCAGAGGGGGAATTCCAAAGAGGAAAACTAAGAGAACCTCCCTTCTAGCAGCCCCAGTATAACAAGCAGTGTTACCTTCACTGGTCATTTGTCCATGATAAGAAGAGCTTGATCTTGTCACTTATTAGGAAAAGATCAATTTATTTGGTTGGAAAACAGAATTGGATGAGAGCTGCAGTAACAATTTTCATTGCTCCCCAAATTCTTCCTCTCCTTTTCCATTCCAGTTCAAACCTGTCCCAAAGCCATGCTGTTAAACAGTCCATCAGTAAGAATAAAGGTAGCAGCATGTGGGCACTTACCTTGCAGCTCCACTTAGTGCATCAGAAGTGAAAGTATATCTTTCACATGTTCACAGACTCTTCCTACACAAAAAACGTTTTGCATCTCATGCAAAGTCTCTTTCCATTGGCCCACAATGACAAGTAGGATGTTCTATAAAACAGGAGCTTGTCTGGCTTGCACATGGTGTTCACAGTTTGCTTGTAGCAGCATCCAACAGAATGTTTGTTCATCTAATCATCGCTTACCTTGCCATGCCTACCTGGTGTTAAGACAAACAACCTTTTGAAAACCAAGTTCATTCATGAGCTTCCTCTCATGATGCCTATAGCTGCTTTTGTGGTGATCTGCAAGCTTATTTGCTTAGTTTTCTATTTTTAATCATGCATAGACCTACACAAATTAGAAATTAATTATAAAAGAGACTGTATTCCAGAGTGAACAGATACTTTTAGTACTATTATCCCATGGCTATAGCTTTTAAGAAAAGTTCCACCAGAGTCTGAAAGGGAAAGGCAATAGGATTTGATGAACACAATGACATCCAGACTCCCTGCTTCAGACTGCAAGGTTTTTATCAGCTGCCAGTAAGAAATGGCTCCTGCACAAGACAGCAGCTCCTATAAGCAAAGCAGCTGCTGACCTGTATGAGAATTTTCTCTTTGCAGAGGAGATACACTTCCACCAGGTTCCATGGGAATATGCTCACAGAAGAGACAATGCTGTTTCCTTCCTGGGAGCAGCTGATCTCTTCACAGTACTTACAGATATGGGGCCTGATCTGTGCTGCAGGACTTCAGCTTCTTCAGGCTCTCTAACACCCAGGCTGTGCTGGAACTCCTCTGTGCACTTTTGAAGAACAGCAACATCTCAGAATAACAGCACTATGTTACTAACAACACAGAAAATAATGAAAGGCTGCACAAATACAGGTTCTGTATTTTAGTGGTCTGTTTTGACAGGAGACAATAAAATAATCACTGCATAAAAAATTTGTACAAAATTTCACACGGCTATTTGTTAGCTCTATTCCAATGTGCAGCACAACCCCTCGAGTGATAAACTCCTTCAGCAGCCCTGCAGGCAGAACTCTATCAGCTTCTGAGGCTGAAATCCACGAGGCAATCCCTATACACATCAAGAACAAAAGTTTGGGGAACAAGAGTTCAGCTTATTACTGTGATTCCAGTTCATGACTGCAGCAAAGACTGGTTGTCCACTTTTTGTACAACACCCATAGCTGCTTGGAAAGAACAGAAAAGAATTGCTGGAGCAAATCATAGTTCATCTAGTGGAATAGTCTATACAGATGGTCTTCGAGAGAAAAGCAGACTGGAAAAGCAGAGGCTGTGAGACAGCTGAGAACTGCCTAAGCTTTTCAGGTGACCATCAGCTTCTTTGCTTTGTTGTTGACTGGGACACTACCCTACTGCCAAAGAAGGAGACAGAACATGCTCAGTAGTATTGGAAGCACCAGCATAAATGATACCAGGCCACATTCTATGGTTTTCTACATTTAAAATATGAATTCCTGGCCTTAATTTGAATGTGTGTAATTATAGAGGTATTTTGCCCTCATACGAACTATCTTAATTTGTATCCTGAGGATTTCCTCCTGAATTTTCATCCATGCCTTTGTTGTCCCAAAATGTTCTTTTCATCTGGTGTTAGTGAGGCCAATCCCCACACAGAGTCAAGGTATTTGTTTTATTTACAGTTTCTGGGTGGTAAATTCACAAAACCAGCACCACAGCTATTAGAATTTTTCATTATAAATATATTTTGGCAAACAAAGGTGTGAATGTTCATTAGCTACAAGTTACATAGGTTTCTTATTAATTTGTATTCTATTTTCTATTTGTTAAAAGACTCCCTCATTCCTCATACTAATTATTCTGTATGCTCAGTCTTTCTGTCCTTTTGAGTCTTGCTCCCTCAGCTCTCTGAGAATGTTTGTCCAAAGTCCGGTGAGATTCTGAATGACCGCAAATATTTGAAGCCATAATCTGTCTTTGCCTCTACTAGATTGGAAATTCAGAACCTTTTGAATTCCTAACTTCACTTACAAAAATTGTCTTCTGAGGAAGCTGCAGGTGTGACCAGCAGCATTGCAGAGTGTTATCTTGGTGTGACTCACCTGCAGTGTACATGCTGCATTACTGAGGCTCCTCATTTCATTTGGGAAGAAATATGGTGGGTGATACTAGAAATGTAGGTATGGATGGATGCTGAAGGACTTTGAAGCATAGCTAGTTTCTGAGGTGAGCAAGCAAGGAAAAGGTTTGATCAGATGGCTTTTAAAAAAAGCTCTAGAGAAAAACCCCACCCTGGCAATCTAAAATATTGAGCTCTTATGTTCAAAACAACTTCCAAAATATCACAGCTTTACTTACCTACAGGAAGTCAGTTTCATAATAGACATAGAAAGGTTTGCATTAAGACCTCCAAGCCTTGGTGGAGTTGCTGAGAAAATCCTGTGTGAGTGTGTATGTGTGATAGAAGATACAACATTGGTAACCAAAGCTCCTGAGTCTCCCCCAAATTATGTTCCTGCAATTCTGCTTTGCACAGTACAGGAATGGGCTGGTGCTTATTCACTGAGAGCTGCTTTCCCTAATGCTCATGGACATTGCTGCAAAGTCCCTATGGATTTCAATGCTGCATTATGAACAGGGAACTGTGCTTCCTTGAAAATTCCTTCCATGTTGGCTCTGTATCTGAGCTCTGTTTTTTTAGTCAGCTACCGTCTTTGGCCTCTCTGGCCAAAAACTGCTTTCCACAGCAGAATTTTTGTTCAGGATTCCTTCTGTCCAGGGTGAATAGCTTTGAGGTACTGCTGGTTGAACAATTTCTCATAGACTGAAAAGTCTATTTAACAAATTTCCCTATTTTCTGATTATAATGATTCAAGCTGTACAATATATAGACATCAGCAGTCCACTACTTTGCTTTTCTGCATGACTTCGCTTCCTGTTCTATGGATTCTCTTTAACTCAGATGCAGCTTTTGAAGATAAGACAGATGTTTCACAGCAACTATATATCTCTTAGGGATTATCATGGTAGTGTTCTCAAAATTCTAAAGAAAATACATGTCTTAGCTATGCAAAGTGCTAAGCAATAGCTACATAAGAAACACCAAACAGTAAAAATGTATGGCCCGACTTAGTTCTCTTTTTCACACACGTTGTTTGTGCTGTGACACATTATAAAGAGGAAAGTGAGTTGAAAAGGAGAACTTGTGCTTTTGATTTCTCTGCATTGAGGGGAAGTATCACTTCTAAGTAAATACAGTGCTGCGCAAAGTCTACAGCTAATTTTGGAACCCAAATGATATTAGTGAAATGTCAGTAATTAATGTCACTCTTTTTCCCAGGGGCAGTGAGGTAGATGGAAGTGTAGCAATGTAGGCTACATTATGTCCTTCGGCACATGGCATTTGGGTATGTCATAAACCAAGGTGGATTTTGGTGTCAAGACAGTAAGAAATTTTTTTTTGTTTCTATAAATGCAAAAACAAAACCAGAAATAGAAATCACATTTAATTATTGCAAATTAGGACTGTAGCAGCAGAACTTGAACCAAAGCTGAAGCCTCTCTAGTCCCCTTTCCCTTATTTTGGCCTCAGTTACAAGATAATCAGCTTCGGGTTCAAAGGCAGAGTAGTTTTGGCACACTATTGCTTGGTTTGTCTATAACCCAGCAAAAGCCAGGGACAGCTCTGTAGAAACAAGGCTACCTCCCAATTTATGATCTTACAGCTCTTGTTGGAAAACTCTTCATGAATACTTAGAACACATGGGAAGATAAAACAGGAACAAACTTGAAATCTTTACATCTTAACACCCATTCAAATTCCATCTTGCTTTTGATCTGTCTCCAATCTAGATGTAACAGAGGAAACAATCAATTGTTTCAGTTGAAAAGCATAAAATCTCCTGGTCATGATGAACACTGCTTGGGAACATTTGAAGGTGGAAATTGCTTAAAGGGTGAAACTTGCAGAAAATCTGCTTTTCTCATGTTTAAGTGGCAATCACTATGATTTACCACAAGCTGTTTGCTCAGTTGCTTGCCTGCTTCTGGAGGGAACTATCCTATGGAGAGGAACTCTTTCTCCACAAGCAGCCTACCATTCTCCCATTAGTGCATCCCCTCACAGCCAGTCACGCATGCCCTGGAGCTCTGAGCAAGCATTTCCACCAGCAGCTGGCAGCTGCCTGGCCTGTAGATGGAGGAGAAGATACTGAGAAAACCTCTTATGCCTTCCCTTGCTTTTCAAGTAGTCTGTGAACATCACAAATGCACAGATGCCTTAGCATTAGTGTTGGACCAGGCCATGCACAGCAGTATTCATCTTTTTGACAGAAGAACTTCTCATTTATCTGTAGCTAAGAGCAATTTAAAGAAAAAAAAAAAGAAAACAAAATAAATTTGTACATTTCCTTTTACCACCACTGGGATTCATACAACTAGTCCAGTACACTGGTACACTGGAGCATGTGACATAAACCCCCTGTAATTTCCCTTACACTGAAACAAAATAGAGCAAGAATGGGAAACAGCATACAAATGCAAACTCCAGCTAACAAGGAAAAGGATGTGTGCAAAAAAACACAGCCTGTGTCAAGTTTCAGATTGAAGCAAAAACACTGGGCAAAAATAATAAACTGACAGTTGAAGAAACCACATATTTTAGGGGCTTCCCTAGAGCATTTCTGATCTTTGTCAACTAAAACACACACCAGACACAAAAGTTTTCAGAATCCACACCAGACACAGCAGATCTGCCATCACACAGTTGAATGAAGGAGCACTTACCATGAGCCCCATACTGGTGGTTGTGCTGTTACTGTAACTGCACACAGTGATTGTGGTATCATAGAAAGGTCACACCATCTTCTTTTTCAGGAGCTTCAGGTCCATGTTACCACAGTTCTGCAGTGTGGTCTCTGGGCTGCTCTGACATGGAGAAGGATAGCTCCTCCACTCTTCTGCTGAAGCTGCTCTGCCCTGCATGAAGAATGAAAATCAGACAGTGCATTCTTTGAGAAACCAACAGGTTTGGTTCTTGCCCTTCATCCAAGCTTTATTTCAGTATTTTTAATTCATGACTATTTATAGATTTTAAAGGTGTGTGCCTCATGAATTTAGGTCCAGTCACAGGAGAAACACCCTCCAGTTGGGAAGTCAGGCAGAACAGTTTCCATGGGAATAGCTGTGGAGATGTCCAGCACAGCCTGGAACTTCCTCCTCTTCGAGGCTGTGAGGTTGAGGCTTGTCACCTTTCAGGCCATAGAGGAAATTGTGGTCTCTTAAATCATGGCCTTGGGTGTAAAAGGGGGTCATAGGCCACAGACATGAACCTTGCTTTCAGTTTTGCCAAAAGATCAGGCCCCTGCCTCTAGGAGAGGTTCAGAGTTCTGTCCAGCAGCACCTGGTGCATCTTGTAAAGATTAACCAGTCAATGTGGCAGACCCCATCCAAAGCACTTAATGTCCCTACAACTTATCTGGGGGATCTAGGGACCTACAGATCAGTCCAGAGCACGTCCTCCTCTTTGTACCATTCAAACCTACTAAAACAGTATGGATTTTGTGAATTTTAATACCTTGGATATCCCCTCAAGTTCTCCATGTACTGAGGAGTACAAGGAATACCAGGAAGCTGAAGCAATTTGGTGAACTAGAAAAAGAAGTATTAATAAATTAGGAAATATACTCTTAAATAATAATGCTATAGAAGTAGGTATCACAGGCTGCTTCAGAAAAATTCACAGGTTCACAGAAAAATTCACAGAATTAAGAATGGTAGGTACAGGTTTTTCATTTCATTGCATCACCACATTAGAAACCCTTTCTTACTTTGTGTTTTGTCTAGATTCTCTTTGAATTTTTTCTGTTAAAGTGATTCCCTTTATTCATCTCAGTTTAGAATAAACAAGAAAAAACATGTGCAAGCAATGCAAGCAAGTATGGCAAGAGCTGCTTAGCCACAGCCTCCACAACAAAAGATGGAGCTGAAATTGCCAGTCAGAGTGGTTGAAGAACTGTCCAGCAAGATTCTCAGGGAGCTGAGTGAGGCTGTGTAGGTACTACTAGCAGCCACATGGAACAAAAGAAAAAGGAAACATATAAAAAATCTAATGAATAAGCAACTTAGAGCTTTCATAAGCAAATTTAAGTTTTATTTCTGCAGATAAACCAGTAGAAGAAACAGTGCTCAATTTCTTATCAACTTCCTATTGTACTAAGCTTCTCAACTTTTTGATAACCATTAGGGTCTTTTATTTAATAGATTAAGATTAATATTATTATTTTTTTCTCAGTAAGACTATAGAGACTTAAGGCAGGAGAGCTACTGGATACTTGTGTGAGAGTGTACAGGTATTTTAAGTTCATGCAGCAAAGGAGGGAAGGGACTCTAAGCACCTTTTCTGATGAAATCACTTCCACTCCGGGAAATGGATCTGGGAAATGGAAGTGGATAAGCTCTGCTTACTGCAGTAGATCTATGAAGTTGTTTAAACCAAACTTTAGACAGTCTGAGTTCCTTATTTTTGGAGTTTCCAATATGAGAAATGAAAGATGACTTGCAAAATTAACAAATACCAAGAACTGCAGCTGAAAGTGACTGAAGCTTTGAACACATCAGGAGGTATATTAAGCTAAACACATTGAAAAATCTGCATCCAAATGCTGGGAATGCACCCCAGGCTGGAAGAGAGCCAGTGACTTTGCCTTGGTGCGTCCTTGTTTTGGATGTTTCTAAGTGACCACCACACAGTCTAAGCTGGAAAATGACACTGAAGTAAATTCCTTAATAATTTCAAAGCCTTTTGTTTCCTGGGTGACTAGAGATTCCTAGAGCATGAGATAAATAAGGCCTTAAAGCCAAACAAGCTTAATAAATATGTAATGTTTCCTTGGTTTTTCCCTAACTGGAAGGAATACAACTGCTACTGCACTTCTTAGAATCAAAACCAGTTACTGTGCAATAATGGGAATTTATACGCCTTTCTTCACATACTCAAAAATTATTTTTCACCTTTTTGGGCATAGCTAAAGGAAGGACCAATACTTTTTTTAAAATCCCCATTTATATTTAGGGCCCAAACTTCCTCATCTGACATATTTTTCTGTTACCCATTTCTTACCAATGGCAGAACTTGATCTCTACTGAGAGTGTATTGTTATATAAAAAAGAAATTGTCCTGATCCCTCAAGTAAATCCTTTGGTTTCTCCCCTGTTAACAGTGAGCTGCCAATTTCAACAATTCATGTATGCACAGCCAAAAAAATCTACAGAAATTGGCTCTGGGCCAAAGCAGGAAATAATCTTTGATGAATGAATTAGAAAGTGATGCTATTAGAAATTTATCTATTTAGTACCTTTTCTGATTTGCCCTATCACACCCTAATATAAACATTTTACTGAAGCACCAACAAACCTTTTAAGTGTATCTCTGATGAATGAAAGTGAGGTAAGAGTTATTACTGGATTAACAACACTTTCCAACATTCAAAGGAACAGAATACTAAACTACAAACTCCACTGAAAGGCCTAAACCAGAGCAAAACCAATCAAGTTATTCACAACATCCTTAGGCAGTTTACAGGGGAAGTCTCTGGTAAGTCTCTGCAAGATTCTAGGGAGTGTGCCAAGGAGAAAGAGAAGTCAGCTGACTTCTTGGTAATTGTGTGAATAAAGCACCATATTAATTTTAGAGGAAGCTCTATTTATTGTTGAATCAGAGAATGGGTGAGATTTTTCAGATATTCATATCAAGCCTCTGATCGTGATCTACAATAGAAACATCACTATTTATTGTGGGGAGGGAATTCCCTGTAAGGTAATGGCAAGGACACAGCAGCATGTGATGTATTTTTGAACTGTTTTATGCTATATACTTCAGTCAGCAATTAAGTGAAAGCTTAATATATTTCATAATGGTCTAGGTTTTCCTGTGCAAAAACCTGAAAACCAAACTACAACTCATAAATTCAGTGTAATGATCTCTTCATCTGGGGCTGCTGAAGCAGTATTTGAGGACTTACATCATCTTTAGGGTGTTGCTAATCTTTCCAATGTTCAAACAATTTGCAGCTAAGCTACAACTCAGAAAAAGCATTGAAAATAGGACAGTTTGTTCTGTAAAGTCCTAAAAAACACTGAAATGAGGTTTCAATTGGATGCATTAATTTTAAAACAAGGAAGAATTCTTTTCTAGCAAACCCTAAAGGAAGAAATTAATTTGACCAATGATTCCTCTAGAGAAAAAGGATTCTTTCTAGCTCTCAATTTTCTCTAAAAGAAAATGATGAGCCATACAATACCTTGAATAATCACACAACATAATTTCATATAGCTTCTTTGAGAATTTACCAAAACTACTTGCATGGTACAGTGACAGTCTCCTGTGGGATTATCTAGTAGAGTTTGTTAGGAAAACAGATAATCCCTACAGTGAGCCAGGGGAGATAGGCACTGGAAGGAGGGAAAACTAAGGAAACATTTATCTGTTTTAAAATCAAAACACAAAACACAGGTTTTGCTTTTTTCCCAGTTATTTCATCACTCATGAAATCAGTGAAGTAAATCAGATATCTAATGCTGTGATAGGCTAATTGTCCCCTCTCCCATAGAGGTGATGTTTTATGTGATAAGGGACACAGGACACAGTTATTTTCTGTGCCTTAGAATGAAAATGCAATGGCTTGGACAATACAGCAACATTACAGAATTAATAAACTCAAACCATCAGTTTTGCTGGCAGAACTGCCCTGAGAGGTGCAAGAGGAGCTGCTGCAGGAGCTGAGGTCAATGATCTGGCAGGCAGGAGGATGTGAGACCTCCCAGTGCTGCTGAGGACTCTGTCAGTGAGTTCTGGGAGCTGCTTCTGAGTCAGAAGCCAGCTCTAGTTTGAGTTACTGTTAATTCATGGCTTGGAAGCAGAATTGCACATTGACACAGGAAATTAAGTCAGGGGCAGCTTCAGGTATGCAGAGAATAATTTAATAACTGTATCTCATGAGAGTTCTCAAAGAGAGCTCTCTCTTTATATCTCCTTGGAGAGTGAAAGCCCACTTCAGTATTTTAATATTGTAGGCTGTTGTGAGCCATCTCATCAAATTGCACGTGCCTATTCAGTTTTTTAATGGCAGTCTTACTAGCACACTGTACAAGTGGTTTTAACACTACCAAGGCCAAAATACGACAATCAAAATATTAACATCATTTGTCAGTACTTTCCTGTCTTACAATTATAATCTGACTAAGAACAGTGTATCAGTTTTTCTCACCCTTTAGGTATTGCTTGGTTCCAGTAAGTCTTGTACCAAGCTGCTTTCCAGTTGATATTTTTGAAAAGTTCACCTCAGTAGCTTCTGTACTTACTCAACAGTCTGATTTAGTTAGATGTTTTAGAAAAGACTAGAAAGTTATTGTTTTGCAGGCTTATTTAATGCTAGTAGCTGGTCAGATCTACACATGGCTGTGATTAATCAGATCTTCCTTGACCCTCCACTTCATACTAAGCTATCCAGACTATTTTCCCCCATTATTGTGAAACCCTTACCCCTATCCTGAAGTTTGGTTGTCTTGTTTCACTTCTTTAACTCTGCTGCATAATCCACGTGCATTTTAAATTAAGGCACGAAAAATATTTATCATGGAATCATAGAATATCCTGAGTTAGAAGAGACCCACAAGGATCATTGAGTCAAATTCTTGGCCCTGCGCAGGACAGCCCAAGGTCACACCCTGAGAGTTTTGTCCAAACACTTCTTGAGCTCTGTCAGGCTTGGTGCTGCGACCACTGCCCTGGGGAGCCTGTTCAGTGCCCAACCACCCTCTGGAGGAAGAACCTTTTCCTAATATCCGACCTAAATCTCCCCTGACACAAGTTCAGGCCATTCCCTCAGGTCCTGTCGCTGATCAATACAGAGAAGGGATCAGTGTCTGCCCGTCTACTTCCCCTTGTGAGGATGCTGAAGACCACACTGCGGTGTTCCCTGAGCCTCTTCCAGGCTGAGTGACCTCAGTCGCCCTCAGGGGCCGCGTTACCTGCCCTGAGCCAGTGGCACCCGCACGGTGTTGTGGTGCTGCCCCTGCCCTCAGAGCGGGCCCCCACACAGGCACAGGGCCGCTGGCAGCGGGGACAGCACTAGCCGGCTGGGGGTATGCGCCAAACGTGACAAGCAGCTGTGCTCTCATATTTATACACCTTCGTTCACGTTTCCCTCAACTCCTTCTTCCTTTCAGGGTTTGTACTCAGCACGAGACCGCAGCGGCCCTGACCCGGCCGGTGCATGTGGCGAGCCCGCGGGGCGGAAAGCTGACCGCGCTGAGGGCCGGGGGCCGCAGGCCGCGGCTCCCGGGGCCCCTGACGCTGCTGAAGCCTGCCCGTCCGGGGCTCCCGGGGCCCCTCACGCTGCTAAAGCCTGCCCGGCCGCGGCTCCCGGGGCCCCTCACGCTGCTAAAGCCCGCCCGGCCGCTCTGGCCCCGGCCACAGGCAACCCCTCAGCAGGGCCGCAGGCAGAGGCGGGTGTCCCCCGGCTCTCCCGGGCGGTGCCCGGTGAGGCGCAGCCGCCGCGGGCTGTGGCGAGGGGCAGCTCCGCTCCAGCCGCGCAGGGCCGGCCGGAGCCCGGCCCCTTTTCCCGGGGCCAGCTGCGTTCTGGAGCCGAGGGCCGGGATGAAGCAGGTAGGGGCGGCGGGCGCTGCGGGCGGGGCGCGACTCCCCCGGGCCCTGCGCGCTGACGGGCTCCCGCCGCAGGCGCTGGTGGACGACACCGAGGATGTGTCCCTGGATTTCGGGAGCGAGGAGGAGCTGGCGCTGCGGAAAGCGCGGATCAGGTAACGGCGCGGAGGTCGCAGCATCGCGGCACCCGGGCCCGGGCGGTCCTGGCTGTTCCGGTGTACAGAAAACTCAATTTAAACACTTCATTCCCATTTTTTACAGGGAGGGTGGTCAAGCGCTGGAACAAGTTGCCCGGGGAGGCTGGGGGGCCTCTGTCTGGGAGATGCTTGGGCTGGAGCAGGCGAGCCCGGGCCCCGCTGCCCGGCATCACCCGGTCACTGGAAGCGAAAACCTGACACACCCAACATCCCAAACCCCAAGCAAACAGTGCTTTAGTTAGAGCTGGAGCAGTGGAGACGACTCTCAGCTCCAGCAAAGGCGCTGTGCAGCCGTGCTCAGGCGCTGCAGTGGACGCCTGGCTGAACAGCCAGATAGCTGCAATAAAACTGTCATGATTTCCTACCACGGGATGTGATGCTGTGTGGAATATAAAATATCTTATGCTTGTAGACATTACCTGAGAAAACCCAGCCCATTAACCCATCTCATGTGTCAGGCTAAGCTTGGTTTCCTCACCAGAAGTGTCACTCTGCAGCTCTGGCCACACAGAGGTCCTGGGTGACAGAGCTGTTCAGTCGGTGGCTTTTGAAGAATGTCCAATCAAAGATTGTGAAAGGAAAAATTTTATGTCAAAAGGAATTAGGCATGCACTGATTAATAATGCTTTGAAGCAAAGATTGCTTTCTCTGCCTTGCCCTAGTTTGGTCTGGTCCATTCCAATGATAATATTTCTTGTCGGTGTAAACAAAGAAATATAGTAGATGTTAAACCTGACCCTACATTATCTGAGATAAAAAGCAATCATATAGCTTTACAATATAATTCCTCTTTTACAAGTGTCTGGTGAAGCATTACTTTGGACTTTGTCACTACTTGAGTCAGCCCTGACATAAGATTAACCTTCCCAGAACTGGCTTGGTTTTACACCTTAGCAGCAGCACACATTTTAAATAAAGTCTATTTTGGTGCAGTCTTGGACAACATAGCTTCAAGGATTCAACTAAGCTGGGAAATACAGCTTAGAAGTACCTTGATCACATGAGCCACAGGTTCTGAGGGACCAGACTACATGTAGCATGAAGTGAAACCACCCTGGAATGTTTTAGGAGGTCACAGCATGTAGCACTTTACTCTGGAGATCTTAGAGATTCCTCCTGATTCATGCTACTCAGTAGTACAGCAGAGGTAAAGTATTAGCAGACTGTACTGTTCTGTGATCCACTTGGTGTAGACAGTGGCTTCATTAGTGACAGCTCTTGTTTCTGGCCCTCAAGACAATATTAAAAGATGATGCAGTATTGAAAATTCATCTGCTATAGAATGCAGAAATGAAACTGCTTACACTGCTCACATGTGTTTGTTTTTATATTTCTGAAGAATCTTGTGCAAATGAGCCTGGAAGTCACCTAGGTGCTGCAAAATTTTGTTATCATATTAGAGGGCATAACAAGGTGTTCCAGTCATTTGTCTTTATTCCAATTTCATATATCTTGAACTTGGTTATAATTTGCATAGGCTATGATAAATTGTGCTTTTGTGATTCTCTGAGGTATGTGCAAAAGGGGCTCCTTAAAAGCAAAAGGTTAGTGATTACTTTCCTGAGAAATTGGGAAAAGATAAGTTCTGGAAATTGGAAAATTCTTCCTCTTTCCTAAGAAATTGGAAAAAGATTGCAGTACCAGGACTTTGGGTCTGGAAGTAAAGAGCATATGATTACTTCTTTTACAAATCAGCCAGGAAACACAGTGATCAAGGAGAAAAGAGAGCTCATTTATTCAAAATTTTCATTTTCCTCAATACATTTTGAAGTATCAGACAGGAGGGAAAAAAAAAAAAAGGCAGCATGTAGAGTGCTGCTGTGGCACTTTGAGCAGGCACCTGGAATGATTCTCCTGTAGTTCACTGGCACAGCTTAGGCCTGACCCAAATTTGATTCTTTAACAAGGGATGCAACTAAATTGATTACAGCTCATTCCTGTCCTAACAGGCATCATGATCCCAAACTGAACAGAGATTATTGTAACAAGGTACATGGCAATCACTGAGCCTGGAGGCTCCAGCTGTGCATCACATGGATGTTTAGATGCAACAGGAAAACAAGAAGGCCAAGGAAGTGGGTTCCTGTCCTTTCAGGAGCAAATTTATGCCAACTTGAGCCATTGTAGAGTTGCAGTTTCCTTTATCCTTTCCAGAGTCTCAGTAAGTGCTCAGCACTGTAATAAATGACAGCTTCTTGCTCATGGGTTTTGTTTTGTTTGTTTTTTAGTAAATACCCTTCAGTGTTTGACTTGGGAACAAATTCAGCATCCAAACAGTAATCCTGTTGTAATCCAGTAATACTGGTGAATCTGCCTTCCAAAATGAAATTCTCCAAAGTTACTGCCACATTTGAGGCACTGATCCATTAGAAAAGCTCAGGCAACCATGGTGTGCTTTGGGGTTGTGATCTATGAAAGCTGCTCTGGACATAAGGGCACCACTTCCATAATTGACTCTTGCATCCTTTTGACCAAGATCAAGGCTGGAAGCAGCAAGGCCCTGTCTGTTTTAGCCAGTTCACAATATACACTCCACCCACCTGGCTGCTTATGGCAGAAAAAGCCCCTTTGCTTAAAATGTCACATGTTCAGTTCTAAGTCAGAAGAAGTTTTTGGAAAGTTTGAAGTTCACATGGGCATGACCAGGAGTAAATATAAACTTCACCTGTGCATCCTCCTTCTCTCCCCAGTCATATGTGTATATTACCACTGGAGAAAGATAAACACCAGAACAGTTAAACAGCTATAGAGAAATAATATAACGAGGATATTGAAGTTATAAAAGCTGTTATATCGCTATAACTTAAGTTTATAGTAAGCAATTATGTATATATTACATGTCTCATTTTATTAAACACAATAACAGAATAACATTTAATAGTTAAATAGTTGATTACACCCTAGGCCATACTTTTGTTAATTGGCTATTCTACTGTTAATTGGTCACAGAGGCATGGGAGCTTAAGGAGACAATTGTTGACTTAAATGTCTTATTCAGATATTTTATTCTCTAAGCTTCAAGGAAGAAGTTTCTTAACTGCAAGAGCCTGTAGTTAATTCTCACTTTCAACTAATTAACACAAACAATTGCACAGAGTAAAATTTTTACTTGGCATATTGCCCTGAAAATTGTACTGTACTCATTACAGCATTCTCCAGCCCCCCCACCCTACTGTGCAGGCCAGTATTCCATGTCACATACTTATTTCTTTCAGTGAAATTTCTCTATTATTTTGTTACAGACAAAAATTTGTTCAATGAGCAAAGCGTAAATACTAGTGGAATTAATAAGCAGTGATTCAGAAGAACTGTTAGATTCCCAAATCATTCTGCCTAAAAGGAAGTGTTGGGTTTAGACATTAATTATGAAAGTTCATTTTGTCTTATAGCAAACAGCTACAATTTTTTTTAGAGTTCCTATTTTGTTTTCAAAGCTGTTCTGAAAGGCATAAGAGCTCTCTCAATTCTTTTGTGCTTTGCAATGCTGATTCTTTTAATGAAACAACAAGGATTTTATGGTATTGTGTTGTACACAGTAAATTCCTTTACAGTGGACCAAAAAATCTGGTGAAAGGTTCCATATTTGTTCTGTCTTTGAGAAAGTTTTGACAGGAACACCACATTTGTCTTAGATTTAGCTAGAGGTGTTGCTTTGGCTATTGAAAATACCATTGTTTGATAATGAAGATACACACTAACACTGAAATAATAGCAGCTGCAAACCAAAATACCATTATAAACTTGAGATACCTGCACTGTGCTGCATTGTCAGCCAGCACTGTGACATTCCCTCCTATCCCATAACCTCATTTATGCTCTGGGTTTTTTCTAGGCACCCACTGGCCACCTTTTTCCACCTGTTTTTCCGAGTGAGTGCTATTGTTACCTACTTGTTCTGTGACTGGTTCAGCAACAGCTTTGTTGCCTGTTTTGTCACTATTCTCCTCCTTCTATCCTTTGACTTTTGGTCTGTCAAGGTAAGATGACCCTGAATAGTAATTACCTTGGGAAGTATTTTGTTATTAATTAAAACAAAAAAAAAAAAAAAGAAATATGTTAATGACAGAAATGACACAAATATTGCAATCTGTTGTTTTATTAAATGTCTAGCCCATTTTAATGAAGATGTTCACATATGTTAGTTATTTAGCACCATGTTTTCTATGGCTGACTGCTAAGGTCTACTAATATGGTGAGAAAATTGCTTTGCCATAGGTAATTTATTTGTATGCTTCCCCCCATAAAAAAAATAAATTAAAAAATTAAAGTAATACTGGCTTTCAGCAATGGATGCCCAAGAATGTTAGGATCTGCAACTTTGTGCCCAGACCCCACAGTAGGGGCTGCAGAAGTCTCCTGAAAGCCCAGCTATAGCTCTGGTGCCCTAATCCCATGCAGGCAGGTGGGTCAGGCCAGCCCAAGATTCCAGGGGTTCCACGTGTTGAGCAAGGCTTTTGTTTTGTAGAAGTGAAGCATTGATACACCTCCAGTATTCTGAAAGCTTCTGGTTCATCCAGGTGCTGAAATATTTTCTTGGTTTGTTTCCCTGATCCTACAGATCTTACTTGCTTGTCATAATCTCCCATTTTCCAGTGTCTTTCTGTTATTAGTATTCCTCATTTACTGAAGAAATTTGTTTATTGGGTGCTTGTCCAACTAATTGACTTCAAAAAGTTACAACCTATAATTTCTTGTCTAAGTCAGTGCTATTGTGCTTAGTATCATATTGAAAGAGAAGAGGCCTCTAAATTTGTAACTTCACCCATCGATAATGGCTGTTGTACTCAAGCTGGAACAGCTTTTAGAAGTAATTTTTGTATTAGATAAAAGATGATTTTTGAACATGCTTGTCTTTTTAATTTTTTCTATTTTTAACTGTTATATTGACAAGCCACTTGTCCTACTGATTAATGCAAATAATGGTTTCATCACTAGAATGTGACAGGAAGACTCTTGGTTGGTTTGCGTTGGTGGAACCAGATTGATGAAGATGGAAAAAGTCACTGGGTGTTTGAAGCAAAAAGGGTAAATATATTAATAGAAGCAGGCACAAGGCAAACAGAATCCATAGGAAATTTGTAATGCTGATACCAAGTCAAAGTAACAAATAGAGCACCTTTGTAACAGTTACTTTTTATCCAGCTTCCATAGAAAACAATGTCAGTATTCAGTTGCAAGCGCTGTTTGTCACATCATGGAAGCATTCAAGACAAAACAGGTCTCATAACATTGTTAGCATATGGATCAGCAAAATAAATATTCACAGCATGGTGCTATAGGTATGAAATATTTCTGGTAGTTCTATTTTATTTTCTAGTGAGAATATCTTGTAATAAACACATCTTTCCATAGATAATCCCAATACAGAATCTTCTTCAGGAAAGATCTACGTGAAAAGCAATGCTGAATAGTTCAGATTCAGTATTTTGAAGTTAATATTTTATTTACCTTCATGGAATATAGTGGGAAAGAGAACCTGGATCACAGAGCATTCTGATTCTGCCAGTGTCCCCCAAACACACCGAGGAGGGGGAAAGAAGCACAATAGAATGGCATTTGGCATCACTGCCAGAGTCCACACTCAGGGTTTTGCTTTCACTTGCTGACATTCTCTGTGCAGCCCCACTGGGCCTGGCAGAGCAGTACCCCGGTGCTGGAGCCATCCAACTGTGTCCCCAGCCCGGCCGGCTGTGCCGGTGCTGTCCCGGTGTGCGGGACCGCAGTGCCCTCTGCAGTGCCCTCTGCAGCCTCGGCTGCGGCTCCGGGGTGCCCCAAGCACGGAACACAAATTAATTAATGTGCTTCCTGTGGGTCTGAGGGAGGCCTGAAGACAGAATAGAGGAAACCCTGCAGGACAGAATACATGGAAAATATAGTAGGGCATCAGGAAGGAAACTGGGCATGAGCTACTGTTCTTCTTAGTTAATCTTCCTCTGTTAATTTGTCATTTATTGTGGGTTTTGACTTTGTGACTAATAGTCTCAATTTTTTCTTCCAGGTGCCTACAATAGCTGCCTCAACTGAAGTTGAAGCCCAAATCTTCTGGCTCGGTCTCATCATCTGCCCAGTGATTTGGACAATGTTTTTCTTTAGCATCTTGTTCTCCTTGAAGCTGAAATGGCTGGTGAGTTAGGGGGTACTCAAAGCATTCTTGGTAGAAGGAAAACCCAGATCTGGTAGTTTTGAACCAAATCTTTCAACAGCTGAAAAATTCCACCAGCAGTTTCAGAGAATCCTGAGGAGCTTTCTGCAGTCAAGGCTTGCATTCTGAAATGGATTGGTAATTTTTAGCTGCACTTCCACTGGGTCATCAGATGTCAACTCCTTCCTCTAGAGAACCTCAAGTGGTAGGCAAAATTATGAGCTTCTGTTTAACTATAGCAACTTATTCTGCCCCAACTTATTTCAGTCAAATAAAACTAACAGGAGAGGACAAAAAATGAACCAGTGATGTTGGTTTTCAGGTTTTTAGGTCTCCTGGGAGCTTAAATTTACTTTTAAAAGTAAGGAATTTAGATCTCTGGTACCATTCCCTTTTGAAAGAACCAGCATCATTAGCTCATAAAACCTTGATAAACTGAGCTATAAGTAAGTATTTTGTAATTGCTCTACTTTTAAGTAATCTACTTTAAAAAAACCCAACACTTTTTTTCTAAATACGAGAGGAAATTTACCCCATATATTGCATTATATTAAGATATTTTTGTCTATGAAATCTTCACATTTTCCCCTGTAAACATTAAATGCTTGGCTAATTGGCATGCTATTCATTCTGTCAAGTTCCCAGCCATGCTCAGTACCATTTCCTAATTCAGTTTGAAAAGATAAAAAGCACCTCAGAGATGTGCAGCTACATAACCAGTAATAGCCAAGATTGCATATTCATTATTCAATTAAACAAGAAATTCAGCTATGGGCATGAATTAATTGCAAATCATTAACTGCTTTCTGGTGTCTCTAAACAAGCAATAGTTAAAATTAAACCAGCACTCTTTGCTCATGGCTCCACCTTTATTTTTGAAAAGCAGAGATTGTTTGCTAAGCCAAGAGCTGCTTGGAGACAGAACTCTAACTGGCACAGGAGACAGGTTGCCCAGGTGGTTGTAAAAGGCAAATTATTCAAACAAAAATAAAATCACTTCTGGGAAACTGGTTCTAAAGGCTAAGAGAAACATTTTTATAAATTACTGCATTAGTCAGATTGGTTCCACCTTCTGCTAAACCTAAAGTACCACAAAAGGAACTGATTATTTTCACTGTCCGTCAAGGCTAGATAGGAAATCCATCTATGGATGCTCTTTATAAATTCATAAATTACAGATCTTATTTGTTTATAATAAGTTGTTTGTCAGCTGAACAGGCCTGCAGGTGTGCCATGTATCTGGATGTAAAAACTTTTAGCTAGGAATAGGGCTTAAAAAAGTGAAATGTTTCTGGAATCTGTTGAGTAGGTCCTTTTCTGAGTAAATGCTTTTAGGAAAGTAATGAAGCCTTTCAAGATACAGAATGACACAACTGGTATTGGTGTTTTGATAAAAACAACTATTTGTAGAAAGGAACTATTGTGTTTGATATGATTGGATGTCTTTGAAGGCCATTTATGATTGGGAGTAATGCCTCCCTGTTACAGCATGCTTATCTGGCTAGGGTGTACACACACACACACACACACACGTGTATATACTACAGTCAATGCACAGCCATGGGTTTGTTCCTGCTGAACTCTTGTTTGTCCACAGGCTCTCGTGATTGCTGGGATCTCCCTCCAGACTGCTAATTTATATGGCTACATCCACTGCAAGTTAGGGGGACAAAAAACCATCAGCAGAGTAACCTCAAGGTTGTTTGGCACCACAGATGTTCCCAAGAGTACTGAGCTTCAGCCCATGGGGTAGAACAGCCAACCTGCCTCTCAGGGCTAGTGCTGCCTTTTCCTGGGTCCCAGTTCCTGCAGTGAGTCCAGGATAATTCTGATTCTCCACCAAGCCTCTCTGGCAGTGTCACATGGAAGAGCCATTACCCCAGGTCACTTTCCTCCATGTTTGGAAGCCTGCTGAGCTCCACAACTGAGCTGCTTCCAAGCTCCAAAAGAATGTTCTTAAGTTAAATCCTTGGAGTTGCTATAATTCTAATTCCTCTGTTTAAGCAGAGCTGGAAGAGCCATCTTCAACCTTCAGGCTTCCAGCTGGCAGCTCCCTGCTTTTGTAAGAGATCCCTGTGTCCTGGGTTATGCTTACAGCCATGTGTGCTCTGTTCCCTCAACAGGACACAGCAGGACAATTTCAGAAGATGGCCCTGAAGAACATGGGAAGACAGGCACTAGGTAACCAAATAAGGAGGAGCTAAAGGATGAGCAGTAAAAAAAGTAATTCATGAAAGTTGTTCTTCATGGGAAGATATTTAGAAAAAACTCTTCTAGAATTATGCCTGCATGAAATAAAGTCATTTGTGTTTGAGTCTTTGGATCGTGGAAGGTATAAAGGCTTTGTTACTTAAAAGCTTCACCAAAAAGTTGTTTGTGTGAGCACAGACAGTGCTCGTGGTTTACAAGGAGCACGCCGCTTTCAGAAAAGTTGTCAACTAACCTCAAACTGTTGGATTATTTTAACCAGAAATTACATGTAATGAAAATATGATGCTGATTTGTTTAACTATGGAACTACAATAAACAAAACCAAACTGCCTTTCCCTCTTGTACACAATACTGAATTTTCAGAGCTTTCAAACTACAAACACAAAGGGCCTCTTCGTTATTAAAAATACTGAATGTTTATTTTCTTAATGTTCAAGCTTAGGGTCAAATAGAAGAAAACAGAAGTCATGAACCATGTACACCCACTACTTATGTGAAGATATATATAACTACACGGTTATGTATAGCAAAAATATTAATCTTGTTTTGATACTTGTAAAAAAATAAATAAAGCAGTGCACTTGTACTATAATACTACCCCAGCTTTCACACTACATACAGATCTTTTCCACTGAAAGGAGACATTTAAATGATGTTATTCAGGGAGAGGGAAGGGGCATTACAGCTCACCCTTGTGCAGCAGGCAGAACAAAGGTCACTGCACATTCCCCAGTGTCAACCCAGCATATTTTATATTCAGTCTCCTAAGTAAAATGTGAGTTGTATTCTCACCTCTTCAACTGCTACCTTCACAGGTTATTGGTACCATGACAGTGGAGGCAGAATGCACATGACAATCCAGATGCACTCATTTTCACAGCTTTCTAGTGAGGGAAGAACTACAAGAATCTTGAACTTTTGTAAAAAACACAGGCAAGAGCCTTTATATTAAGAATTTATTTGCAATATACAAAAAGAATACATTCATTTAATAAATCAAGGCATAAGTTACTTTTCTATAATTAAACTTGAGCTACATTTTTGTTCCACTTACAGATTACACTATCTTTTCTTCTTGCAAATGGTGTTGTTCACAGTATTCCTGAATTCCTGCAAAGATGAAGAAAAAGTAATATAAGTACTATTTCAGTTGTATATCAGGAGTTTGTTGTTGCTACTTCTCTCCCCTGAGGGTACAAGTATCTGAAGCTGGGCCTTCCTTACACTGACAGTGGTTTTAGGATTATTTTAAACAGCACAGCACCAGCTGTTTAGGGAGTTTTTGCAAGGGGGTTTTGTGTAATTACAGTTAGAAGTGGAGGCATTGGTCAGTCAGTTGCCTCCCACTGGGTTATGGTGAGCACCCGTCCACACACCTGCTTGAAAGCCTCAGAAGATTTCTTTGAGCACAAGGACAGCCCATCTCAGAAAATGAAAGTCTGACTTCTCTGAAGTCAAATGTTGAAACCAGTTATCACATACAATTTCATTATCACTTTAGCAGCCAGTCAGAAGTGATGCCCAGTAGCACACAGGTGTTTGCACCTGCTACTTTCAGAATTGCTGTGCTCCTCTCCTGATTTTATTATTTGTGGTACAGTAACAGAAGCCTGTGTAACACCTTTGTGTAGTGCAGAGGTGCTCAGAACCGAGGGGATTCATTTGCACAGTGATTCTCAGACTCACTTTGAATGATATTCCTGTAAGACAATGTAGCTGGAGACTCAGGTGCTTCAGCCAAGAAAGACTGGCCTCTGTCACAACTTTTTCCTTAAAGGACAGAAAAAAAAAAAAAACAAAGCAACAGGAAATGATGAGCTTTTTTTTTTTTTTAGCCTTTATAGTTTTCAAACAGCCACCTGCATCTATTCCTTTTAGGAAGCCCTGAAGTCTGTAACTAGAAATACAGTGTACAGTTTGACAGAGGGATAGTACTAGCAGAAACCTTCAGTTGGGAGTACTGAGCTGTTCCTTTATGTCATTAATTCATTAATTGTATGTATTAATTGGCAGCAGTTAGCGAGCAAAGAACCACACCTCCTCATGACCCACAAGAGAATTTGGGCAGTGCCAGTAACAGTGAGGTTAAAGCACTGGTTTTAATGCTTAACATCTACAAAATACTCTTCTTTGAAGTGATTATGATTTCATTCAGTTTGCATTTCGAGGTGAGTACACCAAAGAGAAAAATATGTTGTATTTCAAATATGATTACAGAGCTGAAAAGATGCAGCATGTAATCTTAATTGATTAAAGAAAAGTTAAGGAAATTACCCCAGCACTTCCCACATTCCACACCAAGCTATAGTCATAGTTCCTGTGACTTTTGATTCAAAAAATCATTCTATCTAAAAGTGCTAAGAGACATCAGTGCCCATATCAGGGTTTTGCAGCAGTAACATCAGTACAGGAGGAACAACTTGCTTTAAGTGTAGTGTAATAAGTGACTTTACCTATCTGTGGATCCAGAGGCACTTTACCCAGGAAAGAAACACTCAGGTTCTGGCACATCTTCTCTGCACCACCAGTAGTTGGGGGAAAGATCTGAGATTCATTCTGGGACAACATGAAAATCAGTTGAAATACTGCAATTCTGAGAAAAAGGCATTTTTGGAGCAATGTTTGCTATCCAATGCCAAGGAAAGAACTCTGTGATACACAGCCAGCCTTACCTTACACTTGGGACACACAAAGCCACTCATGTTCTCCACAACACCTATGATGGGCAGCTTCACTTTGCGGCAGAAGTTGATCTCCTTCCGAACATCCTGAAGTGATACTTCCTACAAATAATAGCAAACACTTGTATTTCAACTGTTTCATGCTGAATCCATTCAGTTACCTCCTTAGAGCTACTTTATAATGAATTATTACTGCTGCCTTAATATTTTTAGGAACGCAAACCTGTGCTATGAGCTCTATCAACAGAGCAGGTACAACACTTCAAGCCTACTGGATGTGGTTCTGTTTTGAAAACTGACTCTAGCCAAGATTCACCCATATTTATGTTTTTTATCTCCTATGTTCATCTCATACAACTTTTTCACATTTTCATCTTACAGAAGGAACCCTTGGTTTTCTCCAGAGTGAGGACAAGAACCACCAGGCTTACACTAGTTACCTTTTTTCCAATTAAATTTAAAATATCTTATTCTCTCCTCAGAGTTTTTATGTATATGACTCACCTCATACATTCTCCTGTTCCCTTCCTCCTTCACCACCTCTCTGGTATTGTCCTCAACACTTTGCTTCCTTTATGTGTTATCCTTTCTGCTGTTGTAGAAATACTTCATGTCACATGCTAGTTTGATCTCCTGTTCTGTTCCAAACCAGACATGAAAACCTCTGTTTGAACTGGGTGTGTTTTTAGTTTCAGCTTTCCAGGGGCTGATTTCTCTTTTAAAAATGCACATGACAAAGCTGCCTACTTTGGTGGGTCACCTGGAGGTGACAGGCTACTTCACAGGTGTCAAGGAGTGCACAGCTTATCACTTAAAAACAAAGCTTCTTACAAACATTCTTCTGAACATTAAGCTATCGGTGAGTAAATTACAGCTCCAGAATGATGTTAAGTCTGATTCTGAAGAAGGAAATGAAACACTGCATTTCCTTTCACCACACCGGTCTCAACAGCTTTTGATTGTGAGCTGCTGTGGTTTAGTGACCCATGTGGATCCCCATCCAGCTCCCCTGAGCCATCCACCTAACCCACAGACCAGCCAGCTGCAGGGGCAACACAACAAAGTCATTTCCCTGAGATTCTGTACCCATAGATTTCTGTGAAATCAACAGCCTGGAACCCAAGGACTGCCTTTAAGTGCCATGATGCTTCCCTGGTGGATTTGGGCTCATACCTGGGGGGTGGTGACAATGACAGCGCCGTCGATGTGGGTGGCACTGAGGTACTGCACAATGGACAGGTGCTCATCTGAAGTTCCTGGGGGCGTGTCCACGATCAGGTAATCCACTTCACCCCAGTCCACATCGCGAAGAAACTGCTTGATCAGCCCTAAGGAAAGAATAAGAATGTGGAAGAGATAAAGGTATCTTCCTGTATTTTAAATATCTGGGTCTTAGCTAACTACCCTATCCACATTACTAAACAAGTTCATGGTATTTCCACACTTGACACCTTTCAAGTATGTAAATTACTGTTGAAAATACTCAACACATACCATTCTTTTTTGGTCCTCTCCAGATGACAGCATCATCAGGACTACTAAGCAAGAACCCCACTGACATGACACCTAAGTTTTCTTCAACATACTGGAAGAGAAGTAGAGAAACATAACATTGAAGAAAGAGTAGAGAAACCAATTCTGAACCCCTATTTTACAGAAAAAGCAAATGAGGGCAAGACATTAATTACATAAAGGCAGAGAACTTTATCTTTTATCACAGGGCATTAAAAACTGCATCCTGTGCAACACTCACCAACTACACTAAGACTGAAAAAATGAAATTGTTATGGCAGTTTATGGACACACTGGAGACAACAGAAGGATAAAAACAGCCTTCCCTTTCAACACCAGCTGCCTTTCTAACAGCATGCACACTACAGGGCATCTTTAGACAACCAACAGTACTGCAAAACCTTTTCTGCATATTCCAGAGATTAGTAAGGTTTGTCTTGGGTGCAAGATACTTCTTGGCTGTCACAGAGGACATGACACACAACAGCTGCATGTTACCCCAAAATAACAAACCTGAGTAATTTATATTTATTGCCCATATTAACAAAGTCAGTAAACACAAGGTAATAAAACAATTCTAGAGATACGGTACTACTATTATTGAGAAATTTAACACTCTGATCTACAGCCTATATCCTGATTCTATATGATATGTACCTCAATTTTATAGATCTATTCTATATTCTATAAAATCTGGATATACATTCTGTAGTGTTCTCTAGATATTCCATAGAACATGGATACAGGTTATATAGATCTGGACATACAGACTCTGTAGATTCTACGTGCTATATCTGTAGATTCTACAGAATCCGGCTACTTAAGTCATTAGAAGAAGAATTCACAAGAGTACTCCCTGCTCCTCCCTCACTCATTTTTCACTGTAGAAGATGGTACCCAACCTAAACACACCCAATGAACTTTCTGAAACAGCTGCACCAACTCACCACTGGAGACCATCCAGATCCACTCTGATGAACCTGAAAATTGAAGTGAAACACAAAAGTTGCAATAGCAACAAATGTTACAGAAAACATGAACATAAGTCAAATCTGGGCAAAGAGTTCTCCTGCCTGCAGGAGCAATCCTGCTTTTGTGGGGTAGCTAAGGTAAAAATGAAAGAGGACCAGATTTCTATTAATAAGTGAACAACAACTGTTCAACCCTTATGCAAGTTTACTCATTACTTGATGCATTTGTAAGAAATATCCAAGGGCTGATAAAGTGCATTATGCAATACTACTCAAGTTTCAAGTAGTCAGCATTATGTGGCTGACATGCAATGAAAGTTGGTTTGCAGAACTGCTCATCCTGAAAGCAGATGACTCTTCTGCAAAACATGTTATGCTGAACTTCTACATCTCACCTCATTTCCCTATCACTGCACCACATCTCCCATTATACACTCCTTTTACAAGCTCTACATCGAAAAAGCCTGAATATGCTAATGAAAAACTGAGAAAAAAAATTCCCTTGAACAAGATGTTTGAACATTCACTCACCTGTTCTCCTTCTAGACCCATAATTTTAGGAATTGATGGCCCACAGATATCTATGTCGAGCAGAGCAACCTGAAAAACAAACCAGCCAACCTGCCCCACTGGAAACAAGGTAGCACAGGGCTGTATCTAAAGGTGATCTCATGCAATGAAATCCCTCCAGCAGGACTCATCCAGGAAAGTCAGACTTTTACGAGCAGGGACACCCGATCAGTACCTGCCCCCCATACTGTCCGCGCCCTCTGCCCACCTGCTTGGTCTCGTCCGCCGCCAGCCCGTGCGCCAGGAGGGCGCTGAAGGTGCTCTTGCCCACGCCGCCCTTCCCGGAGAGCACCAGCACCGTGTGCCGCACGGCCCGCAGCCGCGCCCGCAGTTCCGCCGCCTCCGCTGCGGAGACACCGCGCCGTCAGCGCGCCCACTCCGCGCCCCCCGAGCCGGCACCGCGCCGTCAGCGCGCCCACTCCGCGCCCCCCGAGCCGGCACCGCGCCGTCAGTGCGCCCACACCGCGCCCCCCCGAGCCGCCGCCTCACGGCCACTGCACTCACCCGGGTCCGGCCCAGCCGCGCCGGCCGCGCACAGCCCCTGGTTGGGGCATCCTTGGCAGGCGGCCGCCCTGCCCGCCTGGGCGCTGTCGGTCCCGGGGCACTCTGCAAAGGACAGTGAGAGCTGGGCCGGGAGTGCCGCGGGCGGGGGGCCCGTCCCGCCCGGCCCCGCCGCTCACCCTCAGGCGCGCCCGGCGCCTCCGCCATAGCGCTGCATCACTTCCGCCGCCGCCGCCGGGGGCGGGGCCTCGCGCCCGCAGTGCCCAACCGCCTGGGGGCGCTGTTGCTGAGGGCTGAGGTGACCGGGGCACCAGTGAGGGACCGGCGACACCACGAGAGCCCCCGTGACACCAGTGAGGGACCGGCGACATCCCGGGGCCCCGGTGACACCCCAGGGCCCCCGTACTCCCCCGGAGCTGTGTCGCGGCGGGCTCCGCCCGGCTCACCCGGCGCTGCGGACAGCCCGCGCACTGGAGCTGCCCGAGGCAGCGGCGATGGCCGGGGAACAGCGCGGAACCGGGCCGGTACCGCAGGCCGGGTGCTCCCGGGGCCGTGCCCGCTCGGCCGCTGAAGGAGACGCGCTCCCGGCACGGCGCTGGCCCGCTGCCGAGGGAAGCGTTACACAGCAATTCGCTTCATTCTCAGATTATGTATCATTTCGGTAAAATGGTAATTCTGAGTATATTAATTCAATATCTTGCTGATAGACCATCTCCATTAATTTAATTTAATATTACACTGTCTTGGCCAATCAACTTCTGAGCAATTTAGAAGGTCGCTGTGCTTGGTATGTAAAAAATAATAAAAAAGTTTCCAAACCAAGGAAGCATGCACCAGCTGGTGATGCAATCTGGATCCTATTCCTGGCCACCTTATCCCAGTCACTGCTGCCTCCCTCTTTCTCCCATAGCCACCTGAGCACAGCCTTGTCCTCTCTTCTGCTCCTAACACCACAGCCTAGCTGTTGTAAAAAGGATATTTTCCTGATCCAAGCACAGTTGGAAGTTTCAAATACTCCCATTTCAGACCAATTAGTCCCAAAACTTGTTTGTTTTAATATACAAGTGTGTAAGTTATTATTTGAGATGGTGTCACCTTGGAAATAGAAAATAGTATCTGGTAATATTTGGAAAGGTACCATCACAACTTGGTATAAAATCTTTTTGAGAGAATTATGCTGCAAAGTTATCTTTTTTGGGGCTCAGCACTTCAACAACTGCAAGCTTTTTAGAATGAACACTCTAGGAATTAAATAAAAAAACAAGCCAAACACAAAACCAGTAGCTGTCCACTACCAAAGAAACACAACAAAATGAATCCCCAAACCAAGCAAAACAAAAAAACCCACCAAAACAAAACAAAAGCCTAGAAAAAAATCTGAAAACATGTTTATTTAAGGTCTTTGAGGAGCTTTCAGGCATAGTTACCTCAGGTAAAAGCTCAAGACCACTGGATATTTGTACAGCTCCTGCACTTACTGCTCTATAATTACCTTCCATAGGAAACTAATGAACAAAATGCTGTTTGGAAGTGGAGTCAAATGTTTAAGCAAATTCAGATGTCTGTGGTAGGAGGAATTGGCCAGTAAGACATATCTGAGAAGTTTATACTCTACCTCGCCCTTGAAAATGATGGCTTGGTGTGAGACCACAGCACAGTACAGCACTTCAGATCCGTGCTTCCTGTCCAACATATGGATTAGATTCACTGAGGTCAGCAAGACTTTCCACATTTTAAACTGAGGTACATGTCCAAATACTTTTCTTTTACAGATCATTCCCTGTTCCCAAGATTATATAGAACATTCCCTACAAAAAGCACCAAAAGGAAAAATGAATTCCTTAGCACCCCTCCTTCTCTGAGCCAGCGAGGGCTCCTCGTGCAGGGCTCTCTGGGTGAACAACAGGCTTTAGAGTGTTTTACGGTGGCATTTCTGCTCACCTTTGATCCAGCTCTATCTCCACATCAGGCAGACTGATGGTAATAACAGTTGAGGAGTCCATATGGCAATATTTACCAAAAATATCGATGAGTCTGCTGTCGTCCTGATGCTTTGGAAAGCAAGGTTTTTCTTTCTTTATCCTTACTACTCTATTCCAGCCAAAGGCTTGCCAGGCCTTTCTTGCTTTTGGAAGAGCCAAAGGAGACGAAGTTACACCAAAAATTCCTTGAGAGTAAGAAAGCAGAGATGGAACAACAGATTTCCCTCTTTGTGATCAAGGTGAGCAGAAATGCTTAAACATATTTTCCAGTGATGTACAATTTGAATTATGCTAAGTGAATCTGTCCCCCAAAACACAAGAGATGGGAAACCACAACTCTGGTCTGCCCTTTTCTTTCTCACTTACAACAGTGCTGGCATGAAGGCTCCCCCTGAACACCTCCTCCTTTTTGCATTGAGGCTCTCTCTCACACCACCCAGCTACCTGGTGTTTTTCACCCTTGCGGTTGTTTATCCTTAAAATGACAAACATTAAAAGCTGTGAGTTCAGTGAACTCACACTGGAGGCCAGTGGAGATGATGGTAGAGCAGCTCCCTCTAGCCAAAATTACAGCACTGAGCTTTCTCAAGTCACTGTAAATGCCAGCAAACTCTAACATGAGGCATTATAGAAAGCTAATGAAAACAATTCATTATTTAACACAACAGCATTAAATGCTGTTTAGATTAAGGTCTTCCCCCTTCTCAGCATCAAAAGAGATGCACAGATGACCTAGAGCAGGACCTTTCTGACAAAACTCAGGTCCATTTTATTAATGAGAAGTGCTTTAACCCAAGGAACATATTGGACAGCATCAGCTGTTACCCTGGAGTGGAAAAAGGAGCTGAGACTGAGTGGGTGCTGTAGCCTTTCCTTTGAGTCCTCCCTGCTGAGCATAGGCCCTCTCCTTACATCTGAGAGTGATGTGGGAAGAAGTGGCTGCTCTGTCCCAAGGCCCTGCTTTGCCTCGGTGTGAGAGCCTCCCCCACCAGTTATTCCCTGCCTGCTGCCAGTGGCCGCTGGTGGAGGGCAGCAGTGGCACCTGAGCAGAGCTGTGCTCTGAGCTGGTTTCTCAGAGACAGCTGTGCTGTCCTCACCCCGAAGATCCACTGCACAGTGTCCCCCTCTGGTTTTGATTTACACTGTTCTGTGCCTTCCAGGTTACAAACCCGCACCAAATCAAATCAAAATCCAGCTGAGGTGCAGGTAAGGGCAATGCAGCAAACAGCACATCAGTGTCTGCCACAGACTTCATGTACTGTCTGTAAAAGAGCTTGGGTTGTTGGGACCTTTGTGCATTTGGCACAGCCCTAATTTACAGACAGAAAATTACTGAACTAAAATGCCCCATTTGTATGTGGTTTTAAAACTGTTGATTCGCATTGATCTCATCAATGCAAGAGCAGTAGCAGAGCAGTTTGCAATAGAGGGCAGTGTCTCTGCGCTAATGCCTTGTCAGCTCCCTTAGCACTAACACAGCAGAAATCCAGCGGTGAATGCACTTCACTGTTGTCTTAGCTAGCACGAGTTCATAATGTCTTCATAGTGCAAATATTTCATATCCCCAGAGCTCCATACCTCCTCGATGTTTCTCACAGGCAGCTCCTCTAAGCACGGACTGTCCCTGATCCTTGCAGCAATCATCTGACTCCTTTCCCTCCCCTCAATCCACTCTTTTATACCACTTGTTCTTATTGGCTACAGGTGTGGCCCGTTAAGATCAGGCCTGCTTCTAATCTTTAGTAATTGGTCCAGCTGCAACTCATTGGGGGATAAGATTACCTTCTATACCACCTTCATTTACCCATACTGTATCCCCCTACACTTCACAATCTCAAATGATAACGACTCCGTCTTGTTGGAAGGAGGAGAAAATAATCTGTATTATTTGTTTACTTGTGTTCTGTTTTTCATTCACTACTGAAACAAGGGCATATCCAAAGGAAACTTGGCAAGCATTCTGCTGACTCTAGTACCACTACCTACTTTTAAGATTAGCCATGAATAAAATTATTCTTGTCAGTTCTAGTAAAAAGCAGATTCATGTGGATAAATTTTGCAGACCTTTTCCTTTTTCACCATCTATTATCCAAAAAACCCCAACATTATTCATTAAAGTTTTCCTGAAAGCCTTTGGCAGTCTGAGACATACCTGCAGCACTCAGGAGCAGAGCAAGTGCCTTCTGCTTCAACAGACCCATATCAGTAAATTGCAGTCTGAAAAGAACAGTTAAAGAACAGATTAAGTACTAAGTATTTCAGATAGTCAAGATGGAATCCTACTTAGAAATTTAATTTTCTGATGAAAAAATAAATATAATCCATCAGATCATAGAGAAGGGGAAAGAAGCCCAACCCCAAATATCCTGCGGGAAATAGATTGAGATTGTCTGGGTCAGTAGATGTGAGCAGTGCCAGCTCAGATTCAGTACACTGATTTATGCACTTTACTATTGTATCAGGCTGGTTACCTGAAGCTTTTCAGAGCAGCTGCCTAAATAAGTGTGCAGAACTAAGGAATTCCAAATCACTAAGGAAGGTCAGCATTTCAGTTTGGAGACTCTATAAATTACTGAAAAAAAGGCTACCAAGAAAACACCACTGACAAAACCAAAAGTAACCTTTTCTTTTTGCATTCTTTAATACTTACTGTCAGTGTTCAATTAAAATCTAGAGTAAATGTGAACTCAAAAAATAGTGACTTATCCCTGCAAAGTTTAATGTGCAGGCCTAATTCTTAGCATAAAGTTTTGTGTGGAGAACGAAGACTAAATGCAGACAGATATTTGTCTCAGCCTTTCAATTTGGTGAGTAAAATACACGTACTTTTCATAGAATACATTAAACACTTGGGTGAAGAAAGGGGTGATCTAGCAGGCAAAGCAGGGCATTAAAGAAATGGTGAATTTAAGTCCAAAGACAGTAGCTTACTCCACTCCAGCAGTTTTGAAGCCAGGGGCTCAGGCTGCAAGTTGTTCGAAATTCCTGCTGAGTGCTTCAGCTCCTGCATCATGGGCTGAATTCAATGGAGACAGTATCAGGTGCTCTCAACATGCAGGGGCCAACTCTGACATGCTCTGAAAGGATGCAGACTTGGACTGGAGTGCGCAGCTGGGGAGAGGTGGAATAATTTAATCTGTTTTAACTTGAGCTTTAATAATTGTGTTGCTGAAGTAGCAGATGCAAAGAACAAACTCCAAAGACAACTGAGGTAAGATTCACTGAGGTTGGCCGCTGCATATTACCTTATAATACCCAAAGGGCATAGGAATGTTCTGTAGCACTTACATACTTCCTGAAAAAGCACCTCCTCACAAGATACTCCTGTATTCCCTTCCCTGGAACTGCCTGTGGCTCACAGCCAGACTGAGAGGAGCCTGCTCACAGACAGATGTCAGGGTTTTACCAGGAACCCTGCAGCATCTGCCCAGAATCACACACTGATTATGTCTTACATGTTTAAAGTGGAGAAAGACATCTTAGAAGGTTTTTTTTTTTTCTATTGTACATTAATTGACAATACTCCCTGGCCATTTCCTGATGCAGAAATAGTACATTAATTTTTTTTTCTCTTAAACAGTGAACAAACTTTGGAAAGTGTGCAAATAAAGAGGCCCACAAACAGCACATTTATCTGTTTTAGAGGAAGAAGATAACTAAGCTTTTGCACTTTTATTTTGTAGCAGCCTGGGAAGAGCTCTATCAACTAAAATTTAGAAGTATTTACATACAGAATGTCATTAGTCTATGACTAATGGAACTTAACATCCAAGTTCCAAGTTTTCCTTGCCTTTCGATAAATACATTTCCATATCTTTAGTCCAAATGCTCGTCTGGTTCTGGTCAGAAACAGTCTGATATTTCAAAGTGGGTCACAGTGAACTTTTCAAACACTTGTTCTGCCCTTGTCTTCCTATTATACAAAGCAGAAATGGCACAGAAGAAGTCATACCTGTATTAATCTCTGTCTGTATTGCCTCTGCAGTAAGTTTTTACTAAAATAAGTAATGTGTTGGAAGTATATTAATTGAAGTTTGAAACATATATTCTGAAGTTAACCTGAAGTTAACCTTTGTACGGACAGATAAAATTTTGTTAAGCAGCAAGACTCATCTGCTGCTTTCATACAGTTCCACTTAAAGTTCTATAAGTTTTTCCATTAAGATTCTTTCTCTTACAGAGCAGCCTCACGTTCACTCATTTTTTTAAATGCACATTTGGAAACAATAGAGTTTTCCTGCAATTCTATTTGTCATAAGTAGCTTAAGATGTTTTCAGTTTATTTTTAGGGACTCTTAGGAAAGTTCAAATAACCAGCTAAATATGTGTAAGCTCACAGCACATAAATACATTTTCTTTTTCTTTCCCTCCCCTGTCTACAAAGGGGAGGGAAAAAAAAATATGTAGTTTTTTTGTGTACTTTAGCTTTTATATGATCTGGCCAGCTATAGCACTTCAGGCCTGAATTAGCTATCCATCTAAATTTCTCATGGATTTAAATGTGTGAACATTTGCATCACATTTTCCATTGGTGTTGTCTATTGTTTTAAGTGCCCCTTTATAAAATAATTTCTGGCAGGAGGGAGCACAAGTGCATTGTGAGATATTGACTTGCAAGGAGGAATTTTGTCCTGGAGTCCAGCTAACAACTGGATTATAATGGAAAAACCAGGAGCTGTATCCCTATACTGTTACATTATTAAATAGCAATAATCAACTACCTGGGGAAACTTGAGTATTTGTATTTGTGTAAAGAATAATTTGTTTGTATAGTATACGTGGATCAAACACATCAGAGAAGAATGAAGTCTATTGAGGCTGTTTCTGCTGAGTTACTGGTTAGCACATATATAGCAGAGACACTTTACTCCTCACAAACTCCACAGTAATGGAGTTACATCAGAATTACAAAAGGCTAGAGTGGGAGGAAACAGCTTATGCTGGTGAGGAGGAATTCAGGCTGATCAGCATTGTCAAAATAAAAGGAAAATGCAATAGGTTCACTGAGCAAAACCAGTGCTGGTTAAGTTCTGGGTGAAGTTACATGGTAGAAGTCCTGGTAATTCTTTTGCTCCTGACCATACATCAGAGGAACAAGAGGAAGCAGAAGGCAAGCATCAGCAAGCATCCTGGAGCACTCTTTCTCCTTTCTCCACTCCATAATAATTAGAGAAAGACGCATTGCTAGGATTGCTTCAATAGGACAGCCATTGGCTTAGTTCTTCAATTCTATCACAGTTCTGTTCTTCCACTGGGAGTGATTATAGTCAAGGCAGCTACTACAGTTCCTGTTCCCTTCTCCTCCAATAGCAATTAGACAAAGGGTGCTACAAGTGCAGGACTTGTATTTAAAAATATCAATCTTTCAAAGGCTGTTCTTGTACTGAGTTCTCAAGCAATGAATGCCGCTCACAGAGACATCCTTCTTTCTGACAAATTTTCCTACCTAAGCAGGCTAGCTCCATAAAATGAGAGCAAAATCAACATAGTAATGATTTTCTATCTTGGAAGCGAAAAAGCCTGCTGTTTTAATGAGGTCTGGAGCCCATTTTGGAATGAAAAATATTTTTCTGATTTGTGAAACAGCAAAATCTTTCCCAGATCAAAAAAAAGCCAACCAAACACCAACCCCAAAACTGGGACCCTCCTGCAACCATTTGCTTCTAAAATCAGTACCCTGAAAAAGGAAAGAATCAAAAACCACATAAGAGAGTAAACAATCTGAATGTGGTGCTGATCTAAAAATGAAATGGCACATTTTCCTCTGTTTATATGCCTTGCACATAAAAGTCTGTGATTAATTTATCTTACTTGATTCTCTTGGTCATAGCAATGTGAGATCCATCCAGAATTTGGATTAGTGGAACCCTGGAGGTGCTGGAGGTAGAAGCATGGAAGTCCTAGTGAGGTATTTGGCAAGGGTTAGGTCACAAACCCAAGAAGGCATCACAGCTCCTCTGCATTTCATCATCACTGGGCTCAGAGCAGGTGCTCATTTGCGGATGCAAACATTCTGAGGAGTTCAAGCACAGCCTGGCACTCTGCTCAGACTCAGAGCTGCTCTCAGAGCACATCCTCAGACTGGTGAACAGAAAACAGTGTGTGCACAAGTCACTGTAGAAGAGGGGGGGTGGTACATTGCTTGCCATCAATATGCCCCAAAAAAACACTCAGTTTATGCCAAAAGCTGTTGTGGTAAATGTATTTCAGAGTTGGTGTAAAAGTACACAAATCTTTGGGAAAAGAAGGAAAGCCTTTAATCATAGTGCCAGCCCTCATTGATAGGTTTGCATCTGCTTTCCACAAAGTTAATATTAGCATGAATACTTACCTTGGCTTCAGTCTCCTGGAAGTAACAATAGGCCAGGATGTTTATGGACACGAGCTCTGGGAATCAGTCAGAGCAGGCAGCAAGTGCCTTGTTTACCTGGTCCAGTATTGGTGCCATGTCTAAACAGAGGATTAATTCTTCCAGCTCCAGCACCTGTGCTGTGCTCAGGGCTGTCCCCATGCCCAGCACCGCCTTTCCTGCAGGCCTTGCTGTTCCAAGGCTGGGAGCACAGGGATCAGAAAGATGCTAGAAAAACATGTACATGTTAAATAAAATAATGAAAAAATAACCACCCACTCCAACAAACAAGTAATCAGGATTCTGAGTATTTTCACTCAGCTCACTGAGAATACTTTTAGAAACAGCTTATTGTGCTGGGGATTTGTTATTCCTGTGTTGTGAAAAGGCAATTTATTATTCCTGCACTGTGAAAAGGCAATTTATTATACCAATATAGGAGGCAATTTGACTCTCACTTTCTTTTTTGCCTATATTTTTACTCTCTACCAGAAGAGCCTACAGTATTTTGTTTTAGTAGCTTACTCCTCAGAATGTGTCTATTACATGACAGTAAAACTGGCCAGGTTAAAATTAATTTCAGAGTCCAGATTTGGATTATGCTTTCAGTCTAAATATTGCAAGTTATCATAGTACTTTGAAATAAAGTGGCATATATCCTAAAATTAATTGTGAAATCAGTCATGAGTACACAATTTATTCAGTCAAGTATAATATCAACAAAGGTTAAATTTTACAAAATAATTTAGGCAAAATATGGAAACATGGGTGGAAAATATTTAGCAAAACTGACTGAGAAGCAAGATATTAAAGGAATTTAAAAATGAGAAGTCACAATTATGCTCTTCCCACCACATTACCTGGTTGCTGCCTTTTGCATTCAGATAACAAACAGTGAGCTGACCTCAGAACCAACAAACAAGCAAAGCCAGGCTGCAGCATTTTAGAAGTGCTTATGTTGTACCTAAGCCTACCCTGAGTTCATGATGGAACTTGAGTGACTGCTCTCAGTCTAACTGTATCCAACCATCAAAAATCACAGCCTGGTGGAATGAGAGAGCAGTAGGAGCAGTTTTCTCCATGCTCCCAAGTTCCAGCACAGAACTTTCCTCATGTCCTGGAAGGGAAAGTTTCTGGCTGGGCAGCTGCTGGGCCGGTGCCTCCTGTGCTCCCGCAGGAACTCGCTGCTCTGCAGTTGTTGTGTTTGCTTCCTGCCTCTGGAGGCCATCCAGAAATGACGTGGGCTGGTGCAAAGCTGTCTGGTGATCCTTACCACCAATCCCTTCCTGTACAGCAGATTATCTAAACCACTTCAGCCAATGTGTGGTCAGAGTGAGTAATTAAAAACTGTTTGAACAAAGCTCCTGTGATGCATTGGAGGTGGTTCCCCTGAGGCCATTTTTCTTTGTATGTCTTAAATGTCATCGCTTTTAAAAAAAAATAAAATAAAAATTCAGGAACACACAATGAACCCAACCCACATCCACTACATGCAACCAGGCAAGGCTTAAAGGTGGGTGCATCTTTACATGCTTCAATTTTGAGTTCACAGCCTTAAACAATATTTTTTTTTGTGAATGAATGAATGAAGAGTTTGCTCTGTAGCACTAACCAGTTTCCTTGGTTGTGTATAATGTACTTGCAGACATTTTCTTGCAGAAAACATTAATTTCATCCTCTTCTCTAACTTCATTAGAAACAATTCAGTGTAAGAGAGCCTGTAACCTATCCCTAGTCACCAAATCAATTAAATTCATGGACCCATGATGACGGGCCAGGCAGTATCAGCATGGTGCCACAACACAAGCACGTGTGGGATCTGCAGCATCACTCTGGGAGTTGGTTTCAGTGTCCTGGCTCATTGCTAACCACGTGCTCTGGACTGTTTTAATTGCACTGCTTCATTGTGAGGTTTGCTCCATGAAGATGAATCACCATTTCCAACTGTTACCCAAGAGAGAAAGTGTTACTGCCAATACAGACCAAAGGCTGAACCACAAAGGTTCTACCCAGAATCTGAACCACAAGAAGTCTTCTGTTCCTCTAGAAGTAGAAAACAGATAACCCACTCAATACTTTCTGAAACTGAAACATAACTGCTCAGTTCCTACTTGGCTGAGAAACGTGCTGCATTGTTTTTCCTTTGAATTATACTTTTTTATTGAAAAGAAATGAATGTGCTTACAATGTGCTCCCAGTTTTAAGTAACATTAATGTAAGAGGCCAACATCCTCACCAGTCCCCACAACAGATCCAGAGCAGGCTTTGGCTCCTTTGCAGGCATCAAGGCGTAGCATGGGAAACAGGGCTGTGCTGGCAGGGGGTGTAACATAAACACAGGAAAGGAGGACCCTGCTGAGCAGCAGGTGGCCTCTGGAAGCACAGGGTATCCTTTCCCTCAAAGCCCTGGTGCATTCCTGCAGGCTGCTGGCTTTGGTTAGCAATGCAGGGGGACAGTGGGAGCAATGGCTAGGATTGACATGCTTGTAAACCTCTCCCTGACACACATCTGCTCACCAGTGCTGTCTGGGAGCTGCACCTCACCTTTGCAATGGATGGGTGAACACACAATATAAAATAATCAAGTCCTGACAAAGCACAGGTTACTCAAACTCTACTTCTGAGCAGCAGAAGACCCAAATCCTCGGTGCTCTCAGGGAAAAGGAAGGATGTGGGCTTGGTATATAATCAATATATAATTGAGCCTCTTATCATATATCAATAATCAGTATGTCATTAAGCCTCTTCCTGTAACCAGTAATATTGTAGACAAGATATAAAACAATGTTTCCTGCAACGCTCTTTTATCATAAGCAGTTCCTCTACAAAGCAAGTAGCTACCAAAGTACACTAAATTACCAACATAAATATTTCCTCTAAATCACAGCTAGCTTACAGTGTTCATCTAATTGAGAAGGAACCACTGCAGAATTAAATTATAAGGAGAAATTTACTGCCATTATCTTCACTTTCTTCCATTCTGTGTTCTCTCCATATCAAACCAGATTTCTTTCCCTGAATCTATAATCTATAAAGGCTTCTTTTTGGGTGAAGGCACTCTCAAGCATCTCTGTGAGAACCTACCCTGGACACAAAGGGCTCAGTACAATGTGAAAATGTGGCTTCAAATGTTCAGTCATGTTCACAGACTGCCACTCCAGGGCCCAAGGTGATTCACCTACTGCAAAACTGCTTTGCTGTAAGGGCTGAGTGGTTTGGACAGTGCTAGCCAGGAGATCTTTCCCACTGCTCCTCTGTACAGTGTCAACAAGCCCAGAATGATTTGGACTGGAATGCAGGCTCCTGGCATTCTTAACTCTTTGGGTTTTGTCTATAAATAATCTTTCAGCAGCAGGAACTAATTCAATTTTCAAACCGCACACATCATTAGCAAACCTGGTACAACTTAGTGTGTAGACAAGATCTAAATAGCAGCATAATTTAAATCACATTATGCCATTTTTAATGGTTGTTGAAATTCAAGTTGCATTGATTTTAGTAGACTGGCTGGGAAACTACATTAGTTCCATTTGACCTCTTCCACTCTAAAGCTACCTACAGGAAAAGCTTGAATGGATTTACCACCCTGGCTATAATGCATACTGATCAGTAAGTGTAATATAATTACCAATAGAATAGGAAATATAAACATTTTTCCCCTTCTGGAGCAGCTACATTTCCCTACTTAGCAGCTACATTTACCATGGGAGCCGATCATTTGTCATTTCTGGTACCACCACAATCAATTAGGTAGGCAAGTTAGCCAGTATAATCATTTTATTTAAAAAACTCCAACAATCAGAACAGAACAAGATGGCTTTAAATATTAATACACAACTCCAGTTTTATACTCACTCTGAGGTTTGTTTTCCATGTCCTCGCTGAAAATCTCTTCCACAAAACTGTCAAAAATATCAGTTCAATTAGGATTGATATGAATCTGGTCATCAGGATTTCATGTATCCAAAATACCAAACAAGTTTTAATTGGGACCAAAAATGCAGAGTGTTACTTATGCCTTTTTATTCCCACAGCTGCCAGTCATGTTGTTGACATTTTAAAGGGTCCTGTCTATAAAAAAAAGGAAACTTCATTTGAAGTCACTGGAACATTAGAATATCTCTGAATTTTTCTTCAGGTGGTGTGAAAGGACATTAATATTACATACTTAAAACTCAGAAGTACCTGGAGGTTCTGAGTCAGTCTAACTCCTGTGAGCTCCTAGATTATGTAAGAGCTTCATAAAATGTTCCCCAGATACTCAGAAGTATTTTAGGCTTAACATATGTGCAAGTTTTCTGTCAGACTAATACAATTTCTAATATTTTAACCCAAATGTTTATGTAAGTACAGTGTTTACTAGAAAGAAGTTATTTTGACAGATAATTAGCATGTCCTGTCCTTTCTGAAATGCATATGAATTTTACTGTACTACAGCTCCCTAATCCAGACCAGGTTCTGTTGGGTGCTTTGCTGATCCAAATCCTTGAATGCTATGTTCATCAGATCTCCAATTAGAAATTGTAATCCTGACAGGGTACTTGAAATTTGGACACTTTCATCCTATGAGAATTTTTGGTTGAGCTCACAGCTTAAAATGTATTTTCTTAGAGATAAAATTCTGAGAAAGTAAAACCATTTGCTACTTCACTTTCTAGGGATTTTTTCTTTTGAATAATTTATTACTCTCATGGTTTAAAGGGAGAAGAATTCAGCCTTTTAGCTGTGCTGCAATAGAGAAAGAAAATATCAAATGAACCACTTCTTTGTAACATGTAAATGTTATCTGAGTTGCTGTTTATTTTAAAGGAAGTGCTGATGTTGGCACTTGTTCCCTGTGTGTGTTGCCAGCTTTATAGTTGAAGGGATTAGACAGAAAACAAATTAGTAAAGTCTAGTTTTTCTGTAGTTAAACAACTGTGACTGTCCCAAAATCAGTTAAAAGTGGTTTTTGGAAAAAAATAAATCTTTCTTACAGTCCATAGTGCACAGAGAAATGAACAGAAGCACAGTTCTGTCAGTATGAAGAGTTTAACAGCTCAGCAGCTATGCATGAGGATTTGCCACATCTCCACTGATAAACTGCTGCAAGCATTGTGGCCAAGATCTGCTCTTGATTTCAGAGCTCCACATTGAGGGGTTCTGACAAGTGATTGTGGTTACCATGTTTCTGTGCCAAATCTGGACCCATCAGCACCTCCTGCCCCACAAGTTTAGGCTGTCATGAACTACACCAACACTGGCTGGTGCCATCCATACCAAATGTATTCTACAGGTGTTCCAACCAGCCATGATGCTCCTACGGAGGCTGCACAAGTGAGGCTGCAAGTGGAGACAGCAAGGAGATCTTTCAAAGCAGAGTGGCTTAATCCACTCTTGAAGTCAGCACAAGAAGAGAAGTCCTCACTTCTCACAGTGCTCTGCTAGTCTGGCAGAGGTTTCATACTGATGCAGACCAAGCCAGCTGTACAAACCCTGCCTGAAAGTGTGACCTGTCTGCTTTAAAAACAGAAATGTGGTGAGGGGCTGCTGAAGTTATGGGAGTAACCTGTCCCCTTTTCTCAGGCCACTGAAGTTGACACTATAATTAACATTTAATAAGATGTTTGCAAGAAGCTCTGATACTCTGCAGCTGCTGATCTTCCCCAAATCAACGCTGAAAGATGATTCCTGGGAAGGCAAATTCCCTCTTCATGGACAAGAACTGTCAATGTGTGCCAAGTCTTCCCCAGCACCCTATGTAGCACCCAGCTACACTTAACAGTAACTTTGATACCTCAGTGCATGCTACAAAATTGCAAAAGTTGCAAATATTTCCTGATGGAGATAATTAATGATTCTGTTTTCTCAAATAATGAAGTCCCATAAACTACTGAAAATTAGCATCAAGTTTCTTTCCTTTAAATAACCTCATATTCTCAGCTGTAGATGCTACTAATTAAAAAAGAATTAGTAGAATTATTTAAAGAGACCATGACAAAATACAGGAACAGATGCTCCTAAAGTGCCCTGAAATCGTCCTTCAGTCGGTCAGTCAAGACTGCTCAGCTTTCTGGTTTTCAGTGGATCTCTACCTTGTGAGGGGGACAGGAGAAGGATGGAATGGGCTTTGAGATGTGACTTTTCTGGATGGCAGCTGAAACATATTAACAGTAATCATAGTAAAGGATTAGAGGAAGAGCTAGCTGTAAAGAATCCTGGCTGTTTTGGACAAAATAGAATAATAAAGTTTTACTATTATTTGTATTTCTTCCTGGATTTACTCAGTCATTTACAGAATAAGTGGCACACTACAGTTCTAGTACTTGAGCAGTTTCCTTCTACCTTGGTGTCCACTCTACGTGGCAGCTGTAGGAACACACAAAATGTATTTTGCACTGGGCAGAAGCCAAATCCAAAACAATTATTTGAAAGTATCCTGAATAAATTGGCTTTGTTCCTTATCCTTTGTTTTGTGTGGGTGGTGGCTTAATCAGGCTACCACCACAAGAGCCCTAGCAGGGGCAGCCAGGGTGCATGGTGTGACATGTCCCTCCAGCCAGTCCAGCTTGTTACAGCATGGCTGACACGCAGATTCTCCCTTCAGCTAAAAAAGCAGTTTCTCCTGGCTATTGGGTCAAACCATTCACACAGCAACAATGTTTCTAAAGATTTTAAATAATAGGAAACCATTTTGGAACGCAAAATTGGAAAGTGACATCCAGGCTTCCTTCTGGTACTCATTAAACACATCTCTCACAAACCATGCTGCATCTTGATTTTTCCCAGGAGGATGCCACTGTCAGGTTGCAGGTAGCTGTGGAGAGGGCAGTCTGCTCCATCCAGCAATGCTGAGGGGTGGCTTTCTGGGATGAAGTTTTCTGAATGTAGGGAAAGTTCCAGAAGACACTGAGTTACTGAGTTTTGTATTGCAGTGTTTGACTGCAGAGCAATTCAAGGGGTCCTGGTGATGTGTGGCTGGACACAGGAGGAGCTGTGTTCGTGCAGACTGCACAGTGATCTGCTTTGAATCACCAGTCCTACCTTGCTGTTTCTTACTCAGAAACACTTCACAACAAACTTCTATCACAGAACCCCCTTGGGACGTGACTTTAGGGAGGAGTGAGGAATCTCACTGTTTTGTTTCCACTGGTAACATTTTTCTCCCTCTCTATGCCTTTGTATGGAGGCAAGGGAGATTTTCTCACTTGCTTCTGTTACTACCAAACTGTGGAATAAAGTACTTTATTTGCATTTCATATACTATTTTTACAGTGTACGAAGAATAATATTTGTGTTGAGCTGCTAAATATTGACAATAGTCCCACCCTATTTATCAAATACTGACAGCTGACCAAGCAAAGGAGTTAAAAATTATTTGGAAATTTGGATCTTCTTGAAGCCTTTAAATATATTTCTGGAAGTTGGAGGCTTTCCCAGTTCACACAGCTACTCTAATAGCTAGGCATATTTTCTCCCTTCCCTATGCCAAGAACTCAATTAAGAAATATATAGCAGAAGGGAGGCACCTCTAAGGGACCTCACTTTTTTTTTTTTTTCCATTCTTAACAGAAGAAAAAAGAAGGAAAAAATATCTTTGTCTGAAAACAATCAACATAAGTGAAGAGCCAGCCTGAATTTGAAAATATGGGGACTTTGGGATGGAGATCATAGGGCTGAACAATAATTCTGAACTTTGCAAATTCCAGCTCCTTCCTGATTGTGTCTTTGTTCAGCAATGTTCTCTCCAAGATCTTGACTCTGCTTTTGGGTGGGGACCTCACTTGGTACATTGTCAGTGCAAACAACACTGAAGTGTTTGCTCATGGTGTGAATTCCTACTCAGAGTGGCTGCCTAACCCCAGGGAGCCACAACAGCTTGTGCTGTTCTTGGAGAGCACCACTTGGAGTACAGGAATTCCTTGAGACTCACCTACCAGCAGCAAGAACAAATATTCACTGAGCACTGCAAAAACAACACTCAACAAAAATCATCTTCTTCCCTAAATATAACTGAGCAAAAGATTTGAAGTGTATTATCCTAGTGATAACAAACCTTGAGTGGAAAAAGTGCTCTTATCTTTTTTAAGTCATAACCACACATGCAGCACTTCTCAGTTTGTTGATAGCAAACAACTGCTTTTAAAAAGTAAATGGTTTTCTTTAGGCTATCAAAAAGGAGAAGACTTTCAGGGACTTTGGCTATAAAGCTATATAAATCCCAAAAGACTACAAATAATTTGCTATTTGCTCCTTAGAAGCCAAGATAGATGGATAATGCAGAAAAATCTTGTTCTGCCACTGATTTACTGAGTAAACAAATTTACACTCAGCCTCCAGAATGCAGTTAATCCCAGCTGTGATGGGAATAATCAAAGAAAACACGTTTCTAAAAGTCATAGAGATACTCATGCAGATAAACCTGAGAATCTCTTATAAAATGCCCCAAGAGAACAGAACATTTTTTTCCATAGATATCTCTCCTTGTGAACTAGATCATTAATTATTGTACTCATATGGAGCCACAGACATCAAGAAGCCAGATCTACTGCATTTCCATGTATAAACCCAGAAATTTAATGTGCAATTCCATAATTCTTGAAAGATAAGATCTGTTTTATAGCAAAGAAAGTAATGTAGAATAGACCAAAACCTGTCCCTGCCTGTTTGATACAATGAGATAATTTTAGTTCCAGACAAGCTATTTCCTAACATTATCTAAACTATAGCTCATAAAAGTTTATGGACTCAAATTCCAAATAGAGTAAGAAAACAATGGCTCTCAGTATCTTCACTAATGATAACAGCAGTTGGGTGCAATAACATTGCTGATTGAAGTGAAGGCAGTTTATTTTACCCAACTCTGCTAGCAGCATTTAAAAAAAAAAACCTAAATTAACAGCAAAGCAGCAGAATTTGCACAGGTGGTGTGGCCAGTCAGTCAATATATGTGAGGGTGTTTGTATGACAGGGCTTTTCAAAGACCTTCCTTCTCCCATGTGTCAGCTTGGAAGTTTTTAACCAGAACATATTGCTCATTCCTTAGTATGCAAACCTAAGTGTTAGCTACTTGGAAAATAATCTCTCAGAAGACCAATTTCTGATACCACATTGAGTCCAACCTTTTCAAACCCATGTCCTTGGGCTTTTTAAATTTGAATTTGAATCTAGAGATAATCTGAACTCTTACACATCCCCAGTCCATGACACTATCTTTGTCTCAGACTATGAGCAAAACTTATTTTTGTGCAGAAGAAACACACAAAAAGCCCAATGAGATCTACACTCTACATGGACACAGTGTCACTGTCATTAATCAGAACATGGTCTAATGATTCTCTCCCCCTTAATAAGTATCAATGAGCCCCTGGAGCAGTTAATGACTGCAGACAGGGTGAGTCCGGGGATAGGATGGTTAATACAACATAGCCACTGAGCAAAAAGGATTTTCTGGGATTTTCCTCCCACCCACAACACCACAGGCATGAATTTAAAGCTTTAAATTCATGATCATGCATTTCCCAATACAACAGAACTCCTGGCAGCTCTTGGAAACAATGGCAAAGTGCATCTAACCCACATTCAGCAGAGATGAGATTTCAAATCCCTGTACTCTTTAATGGAAGACCTGTGTGTCTGATGGTTGAGTTTTTAACCTCAAGCAGCTCTGATAACTGCTTGTCACTGCACACAAGTGCTTTGGTACATTTTTGCTCATCATTGCAAGGGAAAGTGTACAGGCAACCCATTCTGCAGAAGAGGCTCAGGAGAATTGCAACACAGTAAAGGCAGATGCACCAGTGACAAAGACAGCAAATCAGATGACTCTGAACCTGGATGCTGGCACCAAAGTAGTAGTTTACAAAGTACTGTGACATTTTCAGCTTAGTTCTGCAGCCACAAATTCTTTTAAGAAGGAGACCCATCCTAAGTGGATCACAGGCTTCTTTTTTAAATGAAGGGATTAAACTAAAGGCACAACCAATTCCAACAATGAAAACCAAATAACCAATAACAAATAACCAATGCTTTACTATGCAATAAAGAATTTGAATTTATAGAGGGTATAAAACAGAAAATCTTTTTCCCAATGCAAATTGCTCTAAAGTATTAAAGAATGGGAGAAATTTCAGTATCACTGCATAATGATCCCACATCGTGTAAGAACATGCCTGCTCAAGTCATAAAATACCTGCTGGCACTACCAGTTCAGATCTGTTCCCTGGCCTGAGGGCTCCTGTAACCATGCTGTAAACCAAACCTTCTATTAAAACTTCGTCAGGAGAATAAGATACAGGTCAGACTGGTCCAAGTATTATTTGATGAAGGAAAGACCCTCCTAAGTATTTAGACTTTATAGCTCTAGATTTTTTCAGCTGGAATCTATAAATGTTTATCCAGACTTCCTATGATGTCCTCTGATCTCTTAGGAGTTTCTATTTTTAAAAACATAGATAACATTTCTGTAGCCATATTGGACAAATAAGTAAAGGAGATGGCACAGTGATCTGAACCTTTGTTTGGGTTTTCTCTCAGTATTTATAAACACCAAGGCAATCCATCATTGACTGCCAATGCAAAGAAATTCAAACTTACACAAAATACCCATGGTGATGTGATGTATTTAATATAAGGCAGACCTATAGCGTACAAGAGAGACTTCCCATCAGTTGTTTGTAGGGTTTTTGTTGTGTGGTACTTTTATTTTTTTTAAAGCATTTTCTACTGTAGGACTATCACCAAACCCTCCAGTATCAAATGGAATTTTTAAAGTGGAAAAGATTGAAAGGAAATATGTCTAAATAAACAATTCAGAGGCCGTCTTCTTGTGAGAAATTTCTTAGTGTTGTGAAACAAATATTCGTAAGAGAACTCAGCTTGAGAAAACCAGGCTTTACACTAACAAAAGATGGTGGTGAAAATAATCTACAGAGGGCAACAGGCAGAGTGTGGTCAGGAAGGTGGTGGGACCATGAGTGCCAGTGGGTCCCTACTCTGCAGGGTCTACAGGACCATCACAGCTGTCACAAGGAGGAGCTGGGCTGGCAGGAGCAGGGAGCTGCAGTGCTGCTGGGAGCCCTGAGCAGCACAGACCAACACAAGGACCTCACTGATGGTCAGGAGAGCACAGGCACCCTGCAAGCACCCCTACACAGTGCTCCTCGTGGCCTGGGCATCCTGCCTTGGTCCCTTGCTTTAGCAAGAAGGAAAAGATTGATTGAACAGGCAGCTGATGTGGCAAGGCTCAGGCTCAACACCCAGGCACTGGTGTCCTGTGGTGTAGTTAAAGAACCGTAGGAGGAAGAGTGACATTGTTTTAGAAGCTCAGCTTCAAAAACAAACATGCAACAAAGACAGGAGTGTGTTCATCCCCTCCTATCACATCTGTGCCCTGCAGGCAATGTTCTGAGCGGAGTCTGTGAAACTTGTACTATCTCAGACAGCTCCACCTAGAACTGTCTCAGCTCTGCCTCTCCCGGAGCCTGACACGCTGCCAGGGCTGTGTACGTGATGCCTCGTGTTCCTACGCAGTCCGAGCCGTGTTTAACTCGCAAGAATTTGCAAACACGCCATGCGGGAAAACAAGGTAAACATGAAAACGGGCTCGGGAGGACGATTTGCATCCACTGTGCTCGTCTGCGGGCACTGCAGAGGTGCAGGGATCCAAACACGCTGTCCCGGGGAAAGGACCGTGATGCTCTCTGCCCTCCGGCACTTGGAGATGCTCCTGCACTGCAGATGCTGCTACGACTCCAGCCCGTGGACTGAGCTGCTTAAGTGTTAGCCAAGGATTCTGTACACGTTTTACAGCCAGAGCTGAACTCCAAGCTGCTGTGGTTGCTGCATTACCTCGCCAGTTGCTGAGCTGGCTGTTGAAATGGCAATTGCTTGTTCTAACACGCCTCTGGCAAGCTCTGCTCCGTGCCACTCTCCATGCACCCTGCCCTGGCCCCTCTCCTGGGGAGCGCTCCTCATCCCGCAGTTCCTCCTTCCTGCTTGCTCAGGCTCTGCGTTCCTGCTTCACCTTTCTCATTTAAGGGTGAGCACAGCCCTTGCCAGGCCCCTCCCTCCTGACATCCCAGACACAAAAGAAAGGGCAGCATCATGCCTCAGTTTCAGGTAGGAAAAGACATACCAAAGAGACTTGGGGATAAAGCTGTCCCGTGCCAGTGTCACAAACAGTCTGCACAACACAGCCTCTCGAGGCTTGCACAGATCTACTTTATGAAAAGTCCCAAAGAGTGTTTGCCTTTCCAGCTGAAATTTGTAACTAGAAGGTGTCACCCCAAGCTATGTGGGCTCAGGGATGCTACAGAAATTCACTGACACAAAACTCACATTCAAAATAAGGGAGCTTTTGACTAATGGATACCCTGTACCAAATTACCTCTTCCAGATCCTTAAAGCTGAGCTTATTCCTTGAGTCAATTGGAAAAAAAGGAAGAGTTCACCTGTACAAGTAATTACTGCAGAATTAGTTTTGTGCCCTGGACTGAGCACAAATTAATTGATCTGCTGAATAAAATAATCAGTAAATATTTTTGTCCTCGTGGCTGTTAGTCTGAGCAGAGACTACAGTTTTACAGCTACATAGGGGAATGCCTTTTAAAAATGTTCTCTGAATACTTCCTTAAAGATTTTTGGCATAGCTGAGGTTTCCTGTGTTCTGAACAGAGAAGAAGTGCATAAGCAAACAATGGCACTTTACTAAAGGCACACAAAAGAAAAACTTGGGAATAACAGGGTCTAGCAGAGAAGCTGTGTCAGGGGGAAACTGCTGAGTGGGTTTGGCTCGTTTGTTAACCTACAAGTGAGCTACAAAGCTTTGCTGCTAAACAGGTCATCCAGAGATGGGTGGGAAAACATTAGTTTTTTCCTCATCTGCATTTTGTACAGGAAAGTTGATAGTCTTGCTAAGCAGATACATTTTTTTTTTTGTACCCCAACTGGAAGCACTTAAGCAAAAGAGCTGCTACCTGGTTTTCCCCAGGGACAGATAAATCAGAGCTGTGCATCGGTCAGCACAAGTTCCCTACATAAACATTTAGGCACTACAATTTAGTAGTTGTAGATAGCTCCAGCATGTTAATGTTCATTTATCTTCCATGTTTCAAGAGCAGCAGAAGAACTATTCTCAGTATGACAACATTTACAAGAGAGTTTATGCAGCCACATTTGCCTGCTTAAGGCCCTCCCTGTATTTAGAGCTGTTGCAGCCATGCAGAGTCCTCTGGCACAAGGCACTGAGCCTGCTGTCAAGGATGTTTGATTTCTTGAGCAAAGCAGAGGCAGGGCTCTCTCTGCCCTGGTAGAAGGGAAGAAGGAGCAACTGATGAGATGGTGGCAGACTTGATTTTCTGAGCTGAGCAATATACAGGGCTTTAGAGGAAACTTCCCTTTTTTATCCTCTTCCCACAGCACCAGCACCACCCCAGTACATGCTGGAACTTTCTTAAAACTGCTCTACACATTATCCTTACAACTTTGCTTTTTCTGGGACAGAGTCTTTGATTTAGAAGAACAAAACCTGGAAGTTTTTCATTGAGCAGCATGGAGCCTGGAGTAGCCTGAGAGAGGGCCAAGTCTGCCTTTGTATCTGCCTCCCATAGTTTTAGTAGCTGCAGTTTTCTTACTGACATTAAATGGACTCAAACTCTGCACTGTCCACCCAAAGCTTTCCACAGCATCTTCCTGCACACTCCCTTTATCTTTGGTGCTAAGACAGACTACTGAGACCTACTCATTTAACAGTGGGATAATATATTTGGAGTCATGGATCAAATGGTTTCACCACCCAATGAAAACACACTTTTTTTCCACTACTGACTCACAGCCATGCATTGACCTTGCAGTACCCTGGAATATGGACCTGCCAAAGCTGGCAGTGACTGCCAGCCAGGGCATAGCAAGTGCTGAGAAGACTTTTAGGAGAGAAGGAAATGGGTGCACTGCTACCTTTGAAGGACAAGTAGTGGGAAAGAAACAGATTCTTACCAAGTGGGAAGAGTAATTTGGGACAAGCTGCAAGGATGGGGGGAAGAAGCACAGTGGCAATGCAGGGACAGGGAAAGATGCTCGGGGGAGATACAGGAATCAGGATCATTTTATCATATACTAGAGAGAAGCAGAGAATCATAGAATACCAGGTTGGAAGGGAACCTCAAGGATCATCTGTTCCAACCTTGTCATGCAATAGTTACCATCCAAATACTTTCTTACAGAAGGCATTTCCTTCCTGCCTGATGAACTCAGCAATGGCAGCTGAAGTAAACTGTGACCTTTGCTTTTCAAATTGTCTCAGTAATGAGGTGAAAGAATGACAGTGAACAGCATTAGTTACAGCATAAATATACTGATTTTTCAGTCTTAGGCACTGACAGTGAAATATTCCAGACCTGCAGTTCACTTTGTGGTATAGAGATATGCTAAGCATGCTTACTGCAAACCCATATGTGCTTTATGATGTCCACCCTGAGACCTCACTTGCCTGTTTCTGTACAGCAAACAGCAGACCACAGCCTTAGCCCATGATTCTTTCTCTTAAGGTACTTCACAGTTCTTTCCCAGGCCCTACATAAGAGCTAATCTGTCCTTTGGAAAGATTTATGAAAAATATATTGAGGGGGGAACCAACATTTGATTTGGTTTTGCAAACTTGTTCACAGCAAAGCAATCAGGCTGCACCAAACCTCTATGTTCAGTCTGTCTGAATTTAAAGCACTTCCAAGGCAAGCTGAAGATCTGGATAATATACTGGGTAAATCATACAAAGTACAAATTTTAAAAAGGAACATGTATCCTTCCCTTGTGGGCATAGGGAGAAGACACTGATGGCTCATTAGTGAGAATCACTACCACACAAGCCTCTCTTTCTGGCTGCTGAATGTTCATTCTGGGTGCAACAGGCTGGAGTACCATGATGGGTACATTTTTGTGATGGAAATTCCTGTTCTAGTTTTGTTAAAGGCCTTCAGCACCAAACATATGAACAAGCCTATGCAGGATTGAGATGGGTTTTTTGCTTGGTTGGTTTGTTTAATTGTCCTCCACTTTCACTAATGACAGTGATGATCAGTCGATTGCTTCTTTAATTGTTCCTTTACCCACTGGAGCCTTCAATCTTTGTGATTTATGTGCTATAGTTATCAGCAGTCCAAATGCTGAAGTAGTTTGTCATACACAGAAAATGTGGCAATTCTTTCTCCAGAAGGAAGCACAGTCTGGCATTTATACCAGGTAGGGAGGTTTAAAATGCCTGACTCTCTTGGCATTTCTAATTGCTCTGTAACACATCATTACCAAATCAAAATCATCAAACTTTTATTTGCTATTTCTTGCAAAATTAGAAGAAAATAATCTCTTCTACAAGTGTTCTGCATTCTTCTCTTGTTTAGAAATGTCGGGGTGCAAAGAGAAAACAAAGTAGTAGCTTGTTTCCAGTTTTGCTTACCAGAGTGCTCTGAACAAGTGCCCTCTTACATGTTGGGAACAAGATAAAAAAGTGATACAAGCAATAAAAATGACAATTCTGTTATTTTCAGACTTCTCACATTCAGAACATTCTGCAACAGTAGCAAAGCTATAACCCATGTATTGAAAAAATAAAATCCTTCAGAGAGTTTGACAAAGCCTTGAGCAATTTCCTCCATCTCTCTAGAGCTAAAGATGCCCAATTTTTCAATACAGTACTACACAAACTAATCTTCCATCTAAAATGCCTTGTACTTGCCAAGATTTTTTTTCCTGCTTCTTAAAAAACAAACAAAAGCTTGTTTTGAAAGAAATATGAAAGGAACCAAAGGAATTATGTTGATCCAAAAGTCCTGCTTTCTCCACCCTCACTGCACTCATCTGGAGAGCATCTGGCAAAAAAAATCCATTGATAGTTTAGAAAAGTCTTTTATCTGCCTCCCAGACTTAAAAGGAAAGTGGAGAGCATACACATTCTGAACTAATTGCACATCCTCTTTGCACATCCTATTGCAATTTTAAAAAGATGAGAGTACAGCACACAATACACACTTCAAAAGCAAAAGCCTTCTCTGGTAAGATGCATGAAACCCAGGCTACTAAATCTTCTAGGAGAGAGGGGCAGCTACATTAACAATGAGTTGTCCAGACAAACACAGATGAAAGGCAGCATATAATTCCTGCCTCCATACTGTAAGTGATGCCAGAGCAGGCAACATACCCTCCTGAAGCAGAATTGCAGAGTGTACATCTCTCCCCTGGCACATAAATCTAAAGCATGTGAGACACAGGGGAGGAAATGATGGTGCCTTTCATGCATATTTATGGAAATGCTATGATTACACCAAGTAATCAAACCAGCAGCATGCAAATTTGGACATGCATCATCGAAGAAATGCAAATATTTATATAACAGTTTAAGTGGGAAACATTTAGGGCAGTCCTTTGCTAGGAAAAAATTAATTTTCAAATAGCTGAGCATTGCAAAGTTGGAAGCTGGCTGTTTATCAGAATTTGAGCATTCAGCAAACTTCTGAGGACCTAATTCCCTTCTGTGCTTACAGGTATCCTCAGGAATCAAATTCCCCTCAGAATGAAAATGTAACCTAAACCAGTATAAGCTGGCTAATTACTATGGTGTATATATCAAAATCCCAATTTTCTATTTTTAGACTTTTAAGTATTTGGCTTCCTGCAGCTTCCTGCAATAAAAAATACAAGGACTTCAATGCCATTTCCTCCAAAGTGACCACAGTATTGCTTTCTCACTTCTTCCTCAAACATGACATGCAAGATGAGAAAAAAAAAAATCAATCTTTCTTTAAAAAATACATTATATGAACCATTGCACAATATTCTTTGGCAGATGCATAGTCTTAACCATTATTTTAAATCTGTTAAAGAAGTTGAAACAGATTTCCAAATGACTCAGACTGAGCAGAGCTCTTGGGAATGCTTTCTTGGCTGTCTTGCAATCCAGAACTAAGAAGAGATGGGGGAGGAAGCATTAGGGGGCTTTTTTGCAGGTAGTTTCATGTTTTTAGCACTATCAAACTGGATTTCACAGGTTGTCATGCTGTGTCCTTATGTCTTGGAAACTTGGGTGGCTCAGCAATACAGCGAGCAGTGTACTCACTGAGAGGAAAGGTCACACTGCTGGAGAAAACAGGAGAAGACAAAGCAGTCCTTGAAACACTGTGAGCCACGGAATGTCTGGGGTGATTTGTCCACATTTTTATTTCTGATCTATAACGAGAGCTAAAGTTTGATTTGAAGGATCTGTTTTGGAATGCAGTGCAGATCCGTGGAGGCTGCCGTGCTGATGACATTACAGGATGCCTGGCAGTCCTCGCTGTCTTGCCACATGCTCCTCCCTGCTGCAATTCCATTTTAGCCATTCCTGCGAGCTCTCTAATGGACTCAGAGCCTGAGGATACAGATGTTAACAGCTCCCATCAGTTATAAACAAAAGCAATTACAAACAGAAATCAGTTTTCCTCTTCCTGAATGGCTGACTACTCATCTCTCGTAGCGACTGTAATTAGGTGAGACTGAGTTACCATTGTAATGCCAGGCTGGTGCTTCTGAATTTCTAAGTGACTCACACAGCAGAAGTCTCTCACTGCCTCTCCAGCAGTCACGGCTTGACGCAGAAGGGTGCTATGTTCTTTCACTTTCTTTGATTTCCTTCTACTCACTACCTATTTTATCTCCCCATATTTGCACTCTATTCTGATTAGAGTTTAGCTTCAAATGGAAAACAGCATTGCTACCAGATTACTTTTGCATGGGGGGATTTGGACCTTTTTTCAGGTTAAGTAAACTGGACAAAAACTTTAGTGACAGAAAGATATCTAACATTGCACAGAGAAATTCCAAGAGCTGTTTGTCATCTGTTGGCTAGGGGAACAGACAACCGCCAGACACATTTTTTAAAAAAAATCTTTTTAAGTAGAACAAAACCAGGATTTATAGGATTTAGACAGAGCTAACATAGAATGCAATATTACGCCTGTCAATCTTCACTCATTTTTTATTTGTGCCTCTGGGATATCATTACCCTGCAGAACAGCAGTGAGACTGAGTTTGGATATGCTTTAAGTTAAATTGCTTTTTGCTTCTGCTAACTGTAAAATGAGGTGTCCAGTTTTCAAAGCATCACTAGAGGTAGTCCCTAGATTGGGCCTCAAATCTGATTTTTACATACAAACCACACCATGAATCCAACTCCTTGTACTATTTGGGGTCTATTTGTGTCTTCCAGATCTCACTCCTCACAGATCTCAACATACCTGGTTATCCTTTCTTAAGCAAGGGTTTTCTCCTTCCTGTCTACCTGTTAAGTAGAAACTTACTCCTACCTATATTCCCTTTGATAAAACTGCTTACAAGCTGAGATAGATATGCCATAATGAGGTGAGAAACGTGGCATATCCTTGCAATTCTTGCACACTTGCTAACAGCATGGTGAGGCAGTGAGTCAGTACATACCACTGGATGGTTTCAGGCATAGCAACCTCCATTGGCATATTACCTATATATTCCTATGCAAATCCTAATAGCACATCACTTAACCATAGTCTGTCAAGCAAAACAACCTCTTAGATCTATTATTTTTCCACTGGAAGAACCTTACATCAAAATTAGCACTGTCAGTGGTACAATTATGCATACACACATTAGAGAATCAAATAAAACCCCTTGAGCAGTCTGTACTGACAGGCTGTGATGACTGCCCTACTTCTTAGATTGACATATCCTATAACCTAATGCTTCTACAATCTTAACTTCTCCCTCTGGGCCGACTAAATTACTGCCTGCTGCTCCCTGTATGGCAGGATCTGGTAGAGAAAGTGCAAGGACAACTGGTTTTAATAGAAAAGAGCAAACACATAAACACGGAGCCAGGACCTCCGAAAACATCTAAAGAGACACCCAGAGAAGCAGGGCCTGACTCCAGCTGCCCACTATGTCCTGTATCTTTCTGATAGTAAAGAGGCTCCACCCACCCAAACCAAAAGCATTTAACAAATCACAAATGCAGTACTTAAGAAAAAAACCTGTGTCACTCAGTGATCCAGTGAAGAGCAAATTTAAAATTGAGTGGCACTACTGTCTTTGTAAACTCATAGGAGAATCACAGACTAAGACAATATTCAAACCAGAGACTAAGATTATGTTTCAGTTGCCTTTTTAGTATACTCTAGATATCAATTGTTTCTTGGCTTTGGAAAAAGTTAAATAACTAAAAGAAGCAGCACCACCAGATTCCTAACAGTCTGAAAACATCATGCTTCAAACAACAGAAGTATTGTTACTGATTGCCGAGATGTTATAGTTGCATGATTGGCAGGAAATACAGGAAGTTTCCAGGAAACAAACTAAGGTGCTGTGAGAGAAATATTAAGGATTGAATTCTTTCTCCTCAGCTGAAAAAAGAAAAAGCAGTCAAAATTTATACAGACCCCCTGACATACAGCAGGTCACTTGCAAGTCAAGAAATTACCTGTGAAATAATTAAAAGAAAAGCCACAGAAGTTACAAGAAAACCCTGAAGTTGCACTGTAGTTACAAATCTGGAAGTTAAGGAGATTTGAGACAGACATACAGATGTCTTTTCTAGCACAGGAAATTGGAATGATTCCAAATTTTTATTTAGCAGATTTCACAATTATTGCAATGGTTCAAGAACTTGTGGGAAATGTCATCCTCTTCTGCTGTCTGTAGTTTTGCCATTTGCTTTATTAATATAGGATTTGTTTCGTGGTTTTGAAAGGCAGTTTTGCAGCCCAGGAGCCTATATTGTGAGCTCCTTAATACCCTCTGACCTGACTACATCTGCACTATTGCTGTAGCTGCAAGGCTGGCCTGATCCAAGGGTTCTCCAATCCAATGGGTTACATTCCTTCTTAAAAGGAAAGAGCAGGAACTTTAATTTGCATTAGCAGCAGTAAGACACACAAGATATTACAGTGAACAATATTACAATATATTTAGTGATACTGCAGGATATCACAAGTATGAGTTCTTTTCCAGTTGTAAATATCCCCACAGAAGTGCACCATGAAAAAAATCTGCTGGGGTTTTTCCACATAACATTTTTGACAGGCTGTCTTTCAGGATTTCAATCTGTAGCCCATGGGCTTTTCTTTGAAACCAAGAAATCTGTCACCTTTAACATCAGGTTAAAGGAACAACAGAAAGTAACAACAGACAGTCTTAGCAGAAAGCCAGGAACAAATTCTTGCATCTGTTGATGCATTTTACTCAGTCCTCTATTATAGAAGGGTTGGGTTCCAGAAAAAGAAACATTAAGATTCATTGTATCTAAACACATCTCTGGCTCTTATGGGCTTCCTCTATTCTTTAAAATCAGTGCAGTCTAATTTAGCTGGTTCCCTCCACAGATATATCCCTCCCTCAGCTCCCATCCTAGCAGATATTTGCATTCCTGTTCAATGCCTATGTTTATTTTTGGACATATGCAATCATTCTAATGAGTGATAAAACCCTGGGTGCTTAGACTGATCTGATAAGCACCACTGAGTGCACAACTGCAGGCAAAGTCTAAGCATGCTTGCTTATTTCCCACAGGTTCTGTCCACTGAAACATGGCTTGAAATTAAAGGGTAAGCAAAATACTTAATGAGGGGGAAAGAGAGGAAGGGAGTTGAAAACAACTTTCTTTAACCATCCTCTCTGTCACTCTCCAGACTGTTCCTGTTCAATCTTGCCTTGAGGTATTCCTTGCAGATATTACATGGAAGAACATCATACAGGGTATAAACACTTGTTCACACACATCCAGGTCTGATGGAAGAGCAGGATTATTTCCTGGGCTGCTTCACTCTGTGATAGGATCATTCAGTACCTCTTGCTTCTCTAGACCTCCCAACAAGGCTTTACCTGAGTATGCTGCTTAATTTAGTCTTAAATGTGCAAAATTCACCCATCTGCATTGTTGTAAAAGATCAGGCAAAGGTATTGGAAAGTCTTTGGAAAAAAGAAATAGAAACAACCACTCCCCTTCTGCACATCTTTGCCTGGAGTTTACAGTGTGGGATAAACTGGGTTGTGTAAGATCCATGAAGTGGCAGTCACAGGAATTGTATTCTGCCTGTCCTTATCAGAGAATGATTACTGGTTGGTATTTCTCCCTCAGATTCAAACTTGGGTTTTATTAGCTACCAAATCAACCTCTGCAGCTCGGTGGGAAAGTCACCCTGAATCACCTTCCTGAACATTTTCTGGATTTCAAATTCTCCATGACATGATAACAAATAGAGCTATTTTGGGAAAAAGACAAGATGCTTTGTACTTGGCACTGTTGCATGAGGCTATCATTAATGCTAGACAAATCCAAAAAGGCAATTGAGTTTAGTCTAGCAAGGCAGAAGATTACATTGTTGATTACAAAGTAGGAAATTAAAAGTTATCAAAACCAAAACAAGTAAGACACAGAACATATTTAAAACAGTTCAATTCTCCCAGCTGTCTCAAGACTTCTTTGAGTAATGTCCCTGGAGCAGATATGGGAGAAGATGAGAATTGGTACAACTACATGACAAATTTTGACTTTTAGAAATAACTTGCCATTACTGTGAAGACAGGAACTTAAGTTTGAGGTGGCTGAGGTGGCTCAGAGCTGAAGATGCCACTCTCTTCACTTCATACAACATCCATTTCCTCCCCTCATTTTCAGTTCCATCTTGAATGACATTAACATTTTCTCTGCCTGGGTGATTTTCTGACTGTATAGAGTATTTTTGAACATTCTTTTAGCTTAAGCAATCTTCCAGAGAGATAATATGCTTCCAGGCTCATACTGCACTTGAAGTCACATCTCTATTCCTGCTCTTTAAACTGAACACACTTTAATAAATCATTTTATCTTCAGAGGTCACTATACAACATAAGTCACACAGATTATATACTTGGTGGGAATGTGTGTTCCCTCCCTAACATTTAAGGAAGGAGCCTTCAAATAAGGTGTGTCCCACTTTCCCCTAACACAGAATGGCTGCGGCTGGCAGGGAGATCTGGTTTATCTGCTCCAAATCCCCTGCTCCAGCAGGGCCATCTCTTCTCTGGAGGGAAAGGAGAAACATCTCAATCTTTGGAATTTTCAGGACTCTGCTGTGGCTGATCTGATCTAACAGCAATAGTCCTACTTCACATTAGAGGCTGGGTCAGAAGTACTTTCCATCTATAGCTCTAATCCCATAAATATGAGTGTGCTTCATTCAGTGAAAGATTTTTATTTTTCTCCTGATCAAAAAGTCCCCCTATCCAGCAAGTCAAAGCTCACTGCTGTCAAGTGCCTTATGCCACTGGTTTCACTCCCACTTTGCAGTTCTACATCCACTACTGGCACTGCCACAAGCTGAATGTTTTGGGTGCTGTCACACTGGAACATTCACAGATCTGTATTTTTAATGCTATCATGGCTTGGTTCATTAACTACTCCACTTGAACCTTGTCTTCCTTTCATGAAATATTTACAGCTCTTTGGTAATATTTTGTACATCTGTTTTTTCCCCCCATTCATCTAAAAGCCATTAGTAATGTTTTCATAATAAGGGACTGTTTTACTGAACAAAGATAACAGTAGCTAAGTCAAGAACAACATGAACAAATTAAAATTAAAAAGGAAGTAAAGCCATTAAGAATTCAACAATACACAGCCATAATATTTATTATTCCCTGCTAACACTAAATAATATTGAAGTGTATTATTCTATTCTATTCTTCAAGGTACATATTATATTAAATGAATGGAATTTAAGACAGCATATTCCAGTCACCTAAAGTAGCACTATCAACTTTTATTAGAATATGGAGATAGGTCTGCTTTTCAAAATGGCATCTTCTTTTTAAAATTAGCACAAAAAAGCTTCTATTTGAAAGTGATAGAAATAAATTTTGATTTGTCATTGAAAGCTACACAACTAGTTGCTTTTTCCTTATTCACAGGTTAAGTCTGTACCTGGAAAAGTCACTTCCCTCCTTGTGTTAGCATTCCCCACAATGCCTGGCACTTCCCTAATTCCAGTAGAATGCAGCCATCACTGGAGCTTTGAAAACTGAAGCATTCAGACCATCCCTGTAGCAGATTATCATCTGTCTTTGGCCTGGGATGGATTTGTATTCAAGGGGAGCCAACAGAGAAAATACTAACCAGAATCCAAGTGTTCCTTGGATCATGAGTTCATGGGAGACAAACTTTACCTAAGCTTTCATAGTGCTTCTATTTGATGATGAAAACTTGGTTTTGTATCCATACAGATGTAGAGTGCAGAAAAGCCATAAATCTTTGGTAAGAGGCATATCACTTGGCAGAAGAGTAAATCTAAAGCTATTTATTAGTTTATTAATGAAGGAGAACATAAATCTGAAGTTTTAAAGTACATATATTTTCAATTTCCTTACCTAAGTATCTGCATGAACAGGTTGAACTGCATACATCAGTTTTATACTGAATGAACCTGTCAAGAGACAGAAAGACTAATCAATAATTTGATCTACTGATCTTACAGCCATTAAAAAAACCTAAAAATCTAACCAGATTCTTGTGGATATATAGCAGTTTTCACCTTGGATAGTCCAAATGCACTGGATGCACACACTAGTGGGTGGATTTTAAAGTTATATTTGAGAAGCAGTTTAGCTACCAGCTGTAATATGAGAATTGTCTGCTCCAACTCCATGCCAGGAGACAGAGAGCAGCAAGACTCATCATTTCCTCAGTGGAGGTGGAACAGGACTGATGGAAGAAACAGCTGAAGAGTCCATGGGGGGAGAGTGTGTAAAGAAAGGGTGGATCACTGTTCTGATAAGGAAAAGAACATTCTTGCTTGCTCAATGAAAATGATTACACTTAATGTATGCCACTCATCCTCCCACATGCCCTGAAGACCTAAGTGAGCCCATGCACATTGTTCTCTGATGTTTTTGATGGCAACTAATTAATCTTCATGAGAGGGAGTGCTGACTTTAGGGGTTTTATCTCACTGCACTGCAATTTATTTTCGTTGGCAACTGGTTGACTTTTCCTTTACAACATGCAGCTTATGAATGTCTCAGTTATTTTATCAATGCAGTCACAAAGATTGATACATCTATGTCTAAAGCAGTACACTTCTCAAAATTGCAGTTCAGAGTCCCATTTAAGCACCAAGCCCCCAGTGATTTATTTAAGGGTTTATTATGTTCTCAATTACAAGTTCAGTTGCTTTTGGAGCTTTTTCTCTGGCCTCCACTCTCAGTTCCTACTTGGATACCCTTGCACATCCTTCACTCGCTATTCCCTGAAGGCTTTGGTATCCAAACCACTGCTACCTTCTTTTTCTTGCTCAACAACAGCAACAGAGTCAGTGGCAAAGGAATGTGGCAGAGAAATGAGTGACCACTAAGTTAAGTAGTTCATTAAACCACATATCATATGGAAGAAGTTACTGTATACTAAATACGTTGACTTGATTCCATGAATCAAATAATAAAATTCTACTTAAATGGTAAAATTTGCAAGATAAGTAAAGAAATACAGAAATGAAAAAGTAATTTACTACACTGACGAAAGCAAATCCACTCATTCCTTTCTTAGTTCCTAGATTTCAGTGTTGTGTTAAGACCACATTTTTAATTTGAGTGTTTAAAAGTAACAATAACATATGGAAGCAGTTTGGGAAATTTAGAAATCTTAAGAAAGCATGGTGGGTGTGACAGAAGTAATATATTCTAAGATGCTGTCACAGGACCTGAACTGTGCATTTGTACAGACAATAGAATATCTGGGTAATTTTTGGGAGCAACTGCATTCACTTTAAACTACATTTAGTTCCATCACAGCCTCTTTCTACTAAAGAATATAAAATTATTTATATTTAGATTTCCTGTTTAAGTCTGATAAAAAATTTAAATGTTTTGGTAGCTACCATGGCACTTCTGGAGACATTTCCCATGGGGAGTATGATAAGCTTCCATATTTCTGCTTGTGCAGGAAAGCGAGGGCTGTCCAAACAGGAGATAATGCTAAAAAGACAAACTTCTTTCATCAGGTTGGAAAGCAGGAAAGACTTGTCTGAAACCTCTGTAGTGGGGATGCCTGCCTGTGTTTCCAGGATTCCATGAAACCATCCCCCCAAAAAACCCACAAAAACCCAACAAACAGCCAAACAACAATAAAAAAAACAGTCTCCTTAGCCAAATTCTAGTTTGATTTTCAAGGCTGCTCTGCAATGGAGATTAGTTACTGCTAATTATCGTTTATTTCCCTCCATTTCTTAGACCATACTGAACATTGATAATTGGTTTCATGTTAAATTACTGAAATCTGTTAATGATCTCAACTGGCCCAGTCTGAGCACTCTGAATAACCAGCCCAGGTTACAGCATTGTCATAAAACAGGAATATGGATTGAGATCCAGCACTAGCAGTGCAGTTGGAACCTGAATGCATTCAGGTTCTGCAACAGGTTCTATAATTTTTGTATAACTCTTTGGCACTGATCCCCCCTTGAAAAATGATGATGAAATTTTAGAATTACTCAGGTCCTGGTTTGAAACACAACATCAAGAGTTTCTCAACACATCCTATACATCAGCATAATGAACTTAAACTATTCACTGGCTGGTCAACTTACAACAATAAACAGAAACAGGAGTCCAAGTTCAAATCCTCAGTTACTTTGCTCTTATTTCCTTAAGTACACAGGAACACAGATTTTATCACAGCATTTCACATGTGTTCTTAAAAGCAAGAGCTACTTACATTTTCAACTGCAGAGCTTGAAGAAATTTTTGTTATAGGAACTTTACTAACTAAAAATTCAGAACAGAAGAATTGTGAAAATTCCCAAACTTACCTAGGCACATTGTCCAGATATATTGCAAGGTAAAAAAATTAAAACCCCCTTAAGTTACTTTTCTGCTCTAGTCCATTCTATGTTTACCTAACATTCAGAAGATCTTCCTGCTGCTCTCCACGAGACATTCAAAAAGGCAAATGAGAGCATTCAGTACCTTGGGAAAGCATGCTGCTAGATTAGTCACCTTTACTTGATTAATTTTCATAGCTAACAAACATACATGTCTTATTTGTGATTTATGGAAATCTCATTTATAACACACATTTCTCCACAGGCTTGCTTGCTTTAGCAAACTTAGACACCTGTTGTATGATTTCTGACATGTTATAAAGAGAACTCCCCCACCCAACATATCTTGCCAGTGTTTTTAACAATGTAAGATAAAACCCCAAAAGATATGAAAATCGCTGCCTTCATCAATGCTCGAGTATACTTCTACCCCTGTACTTGCTCATGTTTCCTGTAAATGACATTGATTCCATGACTCACTGGCACTGTGGCAGAAAGTTATCAAAATTCAAGTTAACTTCCCACAAAAATACTCTCTATTTGTAAGAGAACAGAAAGCAACTGGGTAAAACCTAAGGAGAACTGCCACAGCTTCCCACCAACCATGGAAGGTCTCATAAGATTCAGCTACACTTACCCACCTCTAGTAGCATAAATACACTGTCAAAAGCATGTGAAACAGACAAATTCTTGTATGGGATGATGTGATTATATGACTTCTCCCATTATTTGCCATTTTTCTCCTTTTACTCACGATTGTTTGGACAAAGTTGAACATTTTCAGAAAAACTTCAGCTGACAGAAGGCTGCCTTATGGCTGAAATAGAATAAACAGTGGGAGTTACCACTGTACTATTCAGTACACCACTGTACTATTCAGTGCCTGGACTCTCTGTATCATTGCCTGACACACTGGAAAATAACCTCCTTTGCAGAGGGATTGATTTCTAATCATTAAGACTCTCTGTTGAACTCCGCTTTATTCACAGATGTTTCCCACTGGTATCATGGGACAATCATGCAGATGCATTTCTGTTATTTAGATTTCTGCCCCTCTTTTTTACCCTCTCAGCAGAACTGGCTTGGCTTTCTCTGCTCTGGAGTGCTGGCTGCAGAGGGAACTGGGATAGGCTGTTTTTAACAAGCAGCACATTCTGTTTTAAACCCTTTTGCATGGAATACGAATCCTTGAATGTTTTCCAGAAATCTGAAGTGTGTTGACTTCTACACTCAGAATAATAAACACAACTGTGCTTGTCTAACTAAAAAGAAGTGGAAGTGCAGTTCTGTGACCCATTCAGGACAGAGCAGTCAAAATACATCCACCCTGCCCACACTCTCAGTATCACAACTGGGTTTCTCTGGGTGGGAGTGCTGGGGGTTTGACGGGGGTGTTGTTGTTTGATTCATACTTATTTTTATAGAGTAGTTCCTTGGAGCAGCAGCCAAGATTTTAAATAGTTTCCATAACATAGCTAACTAGTAATCAAGGTGCTCCTCAGTTTCTGCCATTGAATTGGGCAATTCCTTGAGCAAGGTAGTACCCTATGCTATCAACAAACTGAGCATTCCACTTTGCATCAGCAGCAGACAGCCTGGGAAAGTATTGCTTGACTAGCTTTGCAATTCTTTAACTACAAAAAAAAAAAAAAAAAAAAAAGCCTTCAAACTCTAAGGCCTCTAGGGATGATAAGTTTAGCTAAAAATCTAAATGTTGAAATTCCATCCAACTGGAATGCATAGCAGCATTTCAAATTAAGATGCTGTGACTAAGGATATGGTAATGCCATAAGGAAAATATATAAAGAAAAAAAATCAAAGCACAGCTGTCCCCAAGTTAGGCAGTGTAAAGATGACTGTGATATCATAGAAAGCAAGTAATGCCAACTCAGAGGCAGGAATTACCCACTGCCCTACCCCATTTTGCTCTTTTATGTTGATGTTGAGGCAATACTGATGCTTGAGCCAACACACAAAACTAAAAAAGTTCAGTTCTAACATCAAGACCATAGCTGGGCTCACTTGCAAAAATTAAACTGTCAAACTGTTCAGGTCACAGCCCAGCTGGGGCAACAGGAGATCAGCCAAGGACATGGATTGTGGCAGCTCCCTCTGAAGTCAGCATGAGGTCTTATTATAACCATTTTTATCAAAGCATCAGCCAGAGGAAAAAAAACAAATGTAGTCAGAGAAAAGAGGTGCATTCTAGGTACTGGCACTGCCTCCTTTTGTTTATGCCCAATTCTGCTGTGACAGGCAAGGAAGATTTGCCTTTTGTTGAACATGTTAGTCTAGTTTTTCAATTGTATTTCTGCTGTTCACAAGTGGGAGAGCAAAAGTCTGGTTTTCAGCTTAAAACATTTTCCAGCCTTATTTGATATGAAACCCCAAGTTCTTTATAAAATACAAAGGGGTTTGTATCTATACTAGTTTATTAACAACTAGAGAAGCTTTAGTTTTTTATACTACAACAGGATAAGATATGGCAGGGTCTGAACAACAATGACCACCTCTATCATCATCAAAATGCAGTAGAACTTTCAGACAAAGAAAACTGCTGTTTGCAGAATGAATTTTTAAATAGCAAGCATTTTTCTTCCAGAAAATCCCCCTTCCCAGTTTCATACAGGAAACCACAAGGATTTTAAGCAGGGCATTAATCTGAGACTACACATTGCAGTTACTTTCTGGCTCAGTGTGATCTACTGGCTTTCTCACTGCTTCCCTTAGTATTTGAACTGGAACAAAGAGAAGTCTGTCAAAACTTTTAATTCCTTAATTGGCATATCTGAGTTTATGAGTGAGATTTTCAAAAGGCACACAACTGGCTCAGACAAGAGCAGAACAGAGTTATTTATATACTTTTGGGAAAGAGAAACACGTATAACATTAATGCACAGCTGTAAGTTCATAAAATTATAAAACCAATACATGAGTCAAGCCTCATAGGACCATTCACTTTAATTTTTGGGCATTAACAGCTCTGCTAAGTGTTGATTTTCAGACAACAATGAGGGGAAGTTTTTTACAAATGACAAATCAGATTCTGATCTGCTTGTCAAATATTCAAGTACAGATTTAACAGACATAGGCAATTTATTTTCCTGCAGCTTTACGTCATTTGTAGTCAGAATTAAACCATTCCCTTTCTTGGGAAGGATGACCTCTCTTTTCAGACACTGCTGCTTAAACTGCTTGTGGCAAAGTTCCAGCTCCTCACAGGTTCCTGTTTAATCCCTCACTGCCTCAAAGATTCAGCTCAACTCCAATTTAGCTCTACTACCTTCATGTCTATACATTATTTGAACTTTCCCTTCAAAATCCTTAAAAGTAGTCAAGCCCTACAACTGCTGCTAGGATTACATCAGGATTTTGCTTTCACTTAAAACAGTTTATCTTTGTGGGAAAAGGCCACAAAACTCAACACACCATCAGGAATTAAACAGACAGAGAACTTCCATCTGCAAGGAAGAAAATGAAAATCCTCTTTTCCAGCCTTCTAGTATGGCTGACAACATGGTAACTTTTCAAATCATAAGGTTCCTGCTAGGTTTCCATGAAGGCTTTTTAATATTGCAAAATAAGAAAACAAACATTGTAGTTATACCCCACCAGGTGAAATCCTTGCTACAGCCCTCAGCACAGCACCACCTCAGAGTAGTTTCTGTTCTGCTGCTGGTGATGCAAGGCCAGGGAGATACAGGACACACCAGTCATTATCCTGGACTCCCTTGGAAGGCTGCCTAACTTGCCCTTGCAGTTTAGTTTTGTTTTGATTCTCCCTGGGCCAAAACACATAGCTCTGATTGTGTTTGTCAGTGTGGCATCCCCAGATCTGCCCTGGATCTAAACCAAGCATGTGAGTACCTTTGCCATTTGATGTGGTTGAGAATCAAAGCAAAGCTCTGAGATGGGGTTTCAAGCAATCCCCTTCCCAAGCTCGCTGCCTTTGCTGACTGTAGCAGGAGACTGCCCTGGGGGGGTCTGCAGAAGGACCTAATGCAGCCTGCAGCACCAAAACAAAACAGGTTGGCTAATACTGACTTGGGAAGACACTGCCATTAATATCTCCACCTCTGCTGCACTTTCAAAATTTTCCAAAACTTGCATAACCCAGGGGAGAAAAACAGAAAAGGTGCCTGTGATGCAATGCTAACATTTTAACAAGGAGTCCCCTAAAATTCCTCTACCACTTGGTGACAGAAACCACAGATCACATAGAGAAGAATGGGAGGGACTAGATCAGATCATCTGCTTTTCTGTACAAGCTGTGACTCCCCACTAGATCAGTAAGTAAAATCAGAGTAAGATAATTCACAATTATTAGCAGCAAAGATGCTACTTCTTCCAAAATGCTTCAGATATCACTCAACAATCTTGGTTTTCAAAGCCATTGGTTGTCAACCAGTGCCAGGAAGCACTTTGAAATATTCCTGCCATTGACAACATTTGCTCAGAACCACCAGCTACAGGACCATGGATGCTTTAATATATGTTACATACTTTAAAAAATAACTTAGGCCACCATATTCTTAGAGCTACCTGAATGCCCTTCCACCTCAGGGCTTCCAAAATGATACAGTAAGAGACTGAATTACAGCTAATAATATAAACCCCTTACAATGATGGGAGTGAAATACCAGGATCATCTCAGTCAGAAACACTGTCCGTGCCCTTCACTGATAACAGCCAAACATTTTTCCCCTTTGAGACTTATGCAGCTCAAAGTTCTGGAGACAGAATGTTCTTGATATAATTTGGAGCTTTGTTTCTACAGCACTTTTGTCCAGCTAACAAAAATAATAGAAAACCCTTGTTAGTAGAGAAGTACTGTGAACAGATTTGCCTCAACCACTAGGAATAAAAAACATTCTAATGGGTGCTCAAATTTTCAGGTCGTGATCTGATTTTCTTGAGAAACATGAGATATGCCCATGCCCAAGACAGTGTTGGTTATAATTGCTCACCTAATTTTCACCATGCCCTGTGTCAGTGATAGCAGACCTTGGCACTGGAGTAGTCACAATCTCATTTTCCCCTCACAGAAAGGACCCCGAGGCAGCTAAAACTGAAGAGATCTTTGAGTGGCGTGCTGTGGTACAGCGCAAAATCCCCAGACACTGAGTATCAATAAACTATAAATTATCCTCTCAGTTACAGCCTTTCATATAAATCATTCCTTCAAGGATCCTGCTGGTCTTCTCCCCTTCCCATGTCTGGGATCAGCAGTCAAAGAGGGCACATGCACACCTGAACTCAGGACAGGGCTTTTCACATTCCCTGGGTGGCCTCAGAAGTGTCTCTGTGTATTAATTTAGACAGCACTAGATAAACAATTCTTAACTGGAAAAGAGCTTCAGCAGCTGATTTGGAAGGCAAATCAGAATAAATACTATGTCAGTACAAATCCAGCCGTTGTGCCTTTTGCTTTCTGTCCTCCTGCCATTTCTAACTTTGGCTGACAGTGTTTCCTTTGGGAATCTAGAAAAAACATGCAATTCCCAGCAGCTCCAGCTGCAGTGATGAACTTCCTCTTGGACAGAGGTGCACAGAACTAAAAGTCTGCTTTCCTAAGCCCGATGAAAATCCAGAAAAACGTCCTTAAAATTCATTAGTCTATCTTTAGAGGGAATATAGTGAAAATAAAAATCCATTCCATGGCTTTGTTTATTTGTCATAACAAAGGTTCAGACTTGTGAGGACTATTCTTTGCCAGTCAGGATCCAAAACTCAACAGCAAGAACAGCTATTAGGCTGAGAGTTATAAATGACAACAATTTGCTGAGATCCATAGCAAGTTTAAGCCCATTTCTTTTCAGAATTCTCACATAGGATAAATGATTTACTGCTTGAATTTGTAATCTAATCCTCATTTCTACTCCTCCACTTCCCAGCATGTAGATTGACAGACATATTCTACCAGTTTTTGTCATAATAAGTGCTACTTTATTCCATGAATAATTTTACAGTATTATTGGTCCTCAATGAAAATCCACAATGTTAAGCTGATATTTCCTAAGCAAGAGTAGAATCCAGCTGCTGCTCTTTCCTACCTGTCCATCTCATTTTAACAGCAAAACATGATATAAATAAAATTACTTGTTATGCATGGATAACTTCAAACTATTTTGTCATTAGGTCAAAAAAGAGGAGTGAAACAGCCATCAGGTGAGAGCTGTTTTATGTGAGAAGATTTCTGGCCCAGATTTCAAGAGAATCACCTTTAAAGCACTTTCTACAATGCAGAGGTAATGTTTATTTTCTTGAACCATTTCAGACCCAAGATAAAAGAAAGTAAAATTGTGGAAAACTAAGGAGCAACAGTCTACACTAGGTGGCAGTGCTACACACGGCTTAAGTTTCTTTGCTGTGGGTTCAAATTTTTGAACAAATCTCTGTATTAAGTTTGAGGGAGGTATTTTAGGGGAGCTTTGGCAAAGAGCAAGGAAGCATTCTTTGTTCTCCTGCAATCACAGACAACTTTCACTATGTAATTATTATCTAGAAACTAACCAGTAGGAGTCTTAATGCTAATGCTGCTCCTGCCTGCAGGAATTCCACACCTGCTGTCCAAGCCAGTCCTTCAACAGTCACACACAATCAAAGCCACACTTTGCCTTTGCAACACAAACAGGAGCCCAGTCCTGTTCTCTTCTACTTAAAAACCCCCAACCAACCAGCAACAACAACAACAAAGTAATGTTTCACTACATGCACAAAGCTTGATAAAGAGTTGTTGGTGGTTATCACTGTAAAACATTTGATTTGCAGCCAGCAGCAGGCATTAAAATGCAACAATTCAAGACTGTGAACTCAAGTTCTCCTAATCATTGATTACAGATGGGCAGAGCTGTGAGGATTTTTCCCAAAGCAAGCAAGGCCAACTGAATTTTAGACAGAAGTGTGAACATACCCTGCAGAAATACAAAGTTTCTGAAAGCAGAATCTGTTATGGCCAAACACATCTTTCATTCAAAGTTTCAGAATTTCAGTATCTTCTGTCAAAGAAAGTACTAAAACAGAAGAATTATTGATCCCTATTGACTCATACACCTAGAGAATAGTAAATGTTGGTTTAATCCTATTCACGTGCCTTTAGGGGGTTATATTCCTGTCCTGCTGAGCATCACAAAACACAAATGCATTTTTTCAAAAAAAGATCCAACAAGAAAAATTCCTATGACTTATGGGGAAAAAAACCCAACCCAAACCAACCATTTTTTAGAATTTTCTCTTCTGTGACAAATACTAGCATTTCTTTCAAGTCTCCTCACAAGGCTTCTCTGATTATAAAGTTATGCAACAGGGGAATCTTACTAAACAAATCAATAGAGTTTTAAATTTCAAATAATAATAAAATAGGTGTTTTTATTTAAAGCTATTTTTTCAGTGTAATCAGACTCAGTACAGCAAAATAATTTTTGTTTTCTTTTATACTAATACACTCAATATCATTTTCCCAGAAAAAAAAAAACAAACCCCTAGCCTGTGAATTTTAGTGAGAACTACATGGTGCAGACTCATTCTTTGCTTGATCCAAAACAGGAAAAGAGAAAAAGCAGAATAAGAACTATGATCTTGGCAACTGAAATGTCTCCTCTGTAGTAAAAATCCCTAAAAACCAGTTTATAATCATCCCTTCTCCAAAAGTGTTAGCAGACATTACTACACCACACATTGATTTGTGGGGTTGCTGTTATCTTTAAACAAGTTTTAATCAAATTTCATGATCAGAACAGGAAGCAACAAACTGAAAGCAAACATTCTTGCTCCAGTTAGCTTTCAAAATTCTTTTGCTTTGGTTTAATTTCAAGTGTCTTCTATTTATCTAAGAAAGAGGGAAAAATCAGCATCTTCTGGAAAAACTGCAAAATGGAAATGTTGAAATGTATAAACCAGATTACTGGCAAGGTCCTCCTGACAGCAAGGCAAATGGTTTCAAGAGACTGAATGTTTCTTGAAAGGCCAGAAAGTATCAGGCAGTCCCAAATTATTGAACATATTCTACCCTCTGACTTCAATTGAAACAGTATCAGCCACTACCTTTGTGAACTTGAAAACTAGCACTGTATGAAAAGGTTTGAATATTCAAGCCTCTGATGCTGGGATGGAGTCCAAAAGGACAGAACTAAACTGACAGCATCCTGAAATCATCCTGCTAAAGCACCTCACTAAACTGCCCAGCACTGGAGGGGCAGGGGTATTATGCTCCTTGCAGAGAGGACAATGGTCTCACACCACAAGATTTGAGTGCCCTGCTCTCCATGCACATGAAACAGGTGTCACTAAGCTTTTTTTTTTTTTCTTTTTTTTTTTTTTTTAATGGAGGACAGGAAAGAAAACAAAACATGTATATGCTGATCCAGCCTGGAGGAAAAACATCCTCAGAGGCAGGCTGCTCAGAGGAAGGATGCAACAAGAATTGGGTGGATCAGTTCAGAACAGAAGCCTGATCCCCAGCCTGTCTCTATCCAATTCCCAGGTGATGGGCAAACACTTCCCAGGGCAGGTACCTGGCATATGCTGGGAACAGCAGGGCAGGATTCTGAACCAATGGAGTTGCTTAAGCAGACTACAAACAGTCTCAGTTCTGTCCTGAAGCATTTCTAGCACAGATAAGAAAGGAAACAACCTCAGTAGGTGAGAACAAAAATCTGACACCCATTAGTTACCAAGGCTGCCTGCAGAACTGCAAGCAGAGACTTTAAGGCAGCCAAATTCAGTGGATAAGGGTACATACAGTGGATTTCTCATTTAACTGAGAAGGTGCTTCCCTGTCAAAAACCTCAAGAAAATTATTTGTTCCCACAAAATGATTTGAATTTTGACAAGTCAGTATTTTCCCTTATGTATTCTATGTAAAGCAGTCATTTTAGGTAAAGCCATTATGAAAATTCCCCAGAAGAGTTCACATTAGTATTCCACTGCAAGATCAAGATCTGAAAGGCAATATTGCATTCTGCAAGATTTCAAAAGAAAAAGACTCCTGCAGTTCCTCACACTACATAAAGTCATTTATAAGAGTGTTTTATATGTCTTTGGATGAACTTACAAGGCTGCTTTCCCCATGTTTCTGAAAAGGAAAATGAGATTGCTTTCTTTCTATTTTCTGAAATGAAAACTTTTATTCTAATGTATTCCTAACTTTCCATGAGAGATGAAATAAGAGACTGAGGGGGAGATTGGACAGATTGGACACAAATAACACAGAGAAGAAGAAAATAAAAAAGAATCTCCTGCCATAGAATGGTTTGGGTTGGGAGACAACTTAAAGATCATCACCTTTCATTAGAGCAGGTTGCTCCAAGCACAATTCCAGGGATGGGACAGCCACAACTTCTGTGGGCAACCTGTGCCCTCAGTGCCTCACTACCTTCACAGGGAAGAATTTCTTCCTTATATTTAAATCCAGCACTTCACTCTTTAAGTTTAAAGCCATTACCCGTTTTCCTATCACATTATCCTTTCCTATCACCCTTACCAAAAGTCCCTCTCCAGCCTCTTGGAGCCCCTTTAGGCACTGGAAGAGGTCTGAGGTCTCCTCAAAATCTTCTCTACTTCAGGTGAGCACCCCCAGCTCTCCCAGCCTGTCTCCAGAGCAGAGGTGCTCCAGCCCTCTGAGCATCTTCATGGCCTCCTCTGGAATTGCTTCCACAGCTCCACATCCTTCTTGTGTTGGGGCCCAGAGCCGGAGGCAGCTCTGCAGGGGTTTCAGGAGAGTGGAGCAGAGGGCACAGACCCCTCCTTCTGCTGCAGCCCAGGACACATTTGGCTTTCTGGGCTGTGATCACACATTGCTGGGTCAATGAGCTCCTCTTCCACTGCCACATCTTCTTCCTCAGTGCTGTATCAATGTCCTCAAGCCCATTAACACAACAAAACCAGGAAGTCTGTTTATATTAAAACTTAATTTGTTTATGAAATAAAAATTTTGCATCCCAATATCTACTGACATGCAAATATCCCGTTTAACAGTAAAGGTCCTGCAGTACTTCAGTACAGGCTTTAATACAGTGACATTGTTTTTCAGCTGGCTGTACTGCTGGTCATGGGCCTGGCAAATGTGGCCTTCAAGGCTAGTCTCAGGACTGCGGGATTTTTTAGGTGTACACAAAAAAATCCTTCAAACCCCACATCACTAATTCTTCTAAAAATGCAGAAAACAGTAGGAAGTAGAGGAAGTTCACAAAGTTACAATTCTGCTTTTGGAAGGGTGGAGAGCATTATTCACTCAGATGCTACTGGAGCCCATATTATTTACACTTAGCCATTAGGAGAGAACAAAACAAAAGATATATTCCAAAGGCATAGATCCTTATTTTTCGTTATGGATTTAATTATTCTGTATTAACTGATACACCTCCACTGCAGCAGATGGGACTCCTTTCACCACAGGTGGTCTTTGAGCACAATGTCTAAGCCCAAAGTTCCCTACCACAGGTTGGTAGAGGCAGGTTTCCCAGCAAAGATAAACAACTCGGCACAAGGCAGTTCAGCTCCCATGCAGCCACACCCTGCACCTGGCAGGGCTGCAGGCACTATCAAAGCAGGCAAAAAAACCACACCAGAAAGCCTGTTTCTCACCTGTCAGGCTGGTTTTAGGTCATGTGAGGGAGGAGAGTGAGGGAATGGCTCTCCAGCCCCGGTCTCCAATGTTTTCAGCACATGTGATTCAACATTTTAAGAGCTGTTTCATTATGCTCTGCCTTAATTTATGGCATATATTTGTGAATTCCCTGTTTGGACTCAACTACAAGAAGTTGGGAGTGCTTTGTCTGTCACAAACATAACCAAAGGAAGGAGGTTGCAAAAGCTATTCACACAGAGTTATAAAACCAGGCTTAATCTGAGAGGTGATGCTGCTATTGCTTCTAGTCCAGACCAAAAAAAAAAAAAAGCCAACTTAAAAAAGCCTAAAAACTGCGACATCCAAAGGTTTGAATAAAAAACGAGGGCTTGCTGTAGTCCTGGGTTAGATGTCAGATGAAAGGAGAAGATGCACATCCACGGGGCCCCCTCACAACCCACCCTCTGGATCTGGTTGCATTTCCACCCTCCTCAGGAATTCAGCAGCAGTGCCAATCAGCCTTGGCTATCTATAAACTGTCCTGAGGATTTTGGAACAGCTGCCAGCAGCTTCATTGACAGTTGATTGCTTTAAACTTTTGTTTGGATGCAAATAAAAGCTTTCATCCCATTTGCCAAACACTGAAAGGTTAAAGCAGATGAGAAGACCTTACGTCACAGGAAGACGCTTTTATCTTCTACAAATATGACGGTCAAAACTTGGAGGGGATTAAAAAGCTCAAAGATGATCTTGTTCTAGCTAAGAAAACCCAAAGCAAAACACACAATCTCTAAAGGGAAAAATTTTAGGGTCACAAGCTAAGTGCTTTGAAGTCAAACTGTCCAAGTTAACATAGCATCAAATAATGTCCTGCCCTCTTGGAGTAGCTGTTACTATAAAGTTTAATATATTTTTAGATCCCATACTTAGATTGCAAAATAAAGTATCAAAAAGCCTTGCCTCCTCCCTCCTGAGTGGAACTCTGCAGAAATTAGGATATTACAGGATGGCTGAATTACTCAGAATGGTTTATATACACAAGGGGATGAAGCATAGTGCAGCACTGGCTGACAATATACAACAGATTCCATATGTGTAACACTGAAGTACTTGGAAAAAGTGAATCATCCTGCACAGAATGCAATGAGCAGTTTATGGCATTCAACATGCACATGAATATGGGTTCAGAACTTCACCACACCCTCACTCAAAGCTGGACTCTTACTTATGGGTAAAAAAAATGTTGAATTTAAAGTGGTTTTTTGTTTGTTTTTTTGTGTGGGTTTTTTTTTTTAATATAAGTGTTGTACTTTTAACTTAGAGGGGCAACCAAAGTAATTCTTCTTTCTCAGGTGTTAGCAACAATTAGCAAGTGCACTTTGTTAGCACACAAGCAGCATGCTTTGGGCTGAAGACATTAAACTGACACTGTACAGGGCATTGTGGTTTGCAAAAAAGAGATAGGAGTCCTTGCCATGTTTAGCCTAAGTCTGCACCTGCAGCACACATGAAGTGTGGCTAACTCCAAAGATGAAGCTGATTTTTAAAACGCTGATGGCTGTACGATTAAGTAGAAGCTCCTTGTTCAGAGTACAGCCTCATGGGAGAAAATGAGTAGTGTTGTCTACCTTCTGTGGCCTCACTGTCTCCTGTTCCAGGGCTGCAGCTTCTTTTCACCCCTTGTTTATCCTGCTGTGAGGACTAACTCAGCACCTGGTCGAGGCAGCAAGGCAGGGAGATGTTGGGGCATCCCCAGAGCCAGTGCCAGGTTCATCTGAGCTGCCTCACCAGCTCTGGCTTGCTTTGCTCCCCGCCTGTTACTGGGACAGTCAGTCAGCAACCAACACGTGCAGCCCTGAATGGAACAGGAGCTCCAGCTTTAACACAAGAGGAAATGAATATATACTCTTGAAATGAAATGAGGATTGTGACATGTTATTTTGGGAAGGTATTGATAAATTGGGGCAGTAAGTGCTCCAATTTATCAGTAAATTACCCTATGGTGGCAGTAAGCTTGTGCATTAGAAAAGAATATGAGAAAAGATACAGAATTTTTTTTTGCAACTGTAATTTAAGAGCCTGTGGAATAGGTTTTCAATGAAAGGAGAATAAACCACTTGCTATGGTTCAGTCAAAAGAATTCAGCAACAAAGTAGGCTGAAAGTTCTCAAATATTCCATATCTCTTAGAAGTTTGGTACTGTCTTTGTAATGCATGATTAGAAAAAATTCTGCTTTTCTCATTTGAGGAAAACGGCCTATCTTCTACGAGAGAAGGAAAAACTTAAAGCTTCTCTAGGAACTTGCATGTATGTACCCTTTTGGGGCTTAAATTGAAAGCTTCACTTAGCAGGTTGAGTCAAACCTGTTCATAGTGATGGCAGAATTTGATTCTAAATAGATAATTTTTTTAAAAAGCCAAAAAAGCACAGCTTCTTTGAATTGAATGGGCAGCATTAGCTTCCTCCTAACCCCCAATAACAGAGCTTGAACGGTGCCTGGTCCTGTGGCTAAGAAAACAGGGTGAAGAGGGAGAGGAAACAACCCTCTTTGGGATGATGACTGGAGGTGCCCCACTGCGACAGTAGCCTCTCAGGCAGAACAGGTACTGCAGCTTCAGACACTGAGCAGTTCCACTGGGAGGAAAAAAAAGAATCCAGTCTCCTCTCCATTCATACTGTGTTCAAACAGACAAAGCTTGCTAAAACACAAAAATATACCTAAAACCACAAACTGAAGAGTCAATGCAATGCTTCCTTATGATGTGGTAACAAGCTGCCCAGAACAACACTATCCCAACCTAAATGAAGAAACTCAAAATAAAAAACATCAATGAATAAGACTAATGGGGAAGCTCAGATGAGAACACACACTGGATAAATGACTCATCCCAATAGACCTCACATATTCTTTCAGGAACAATTCAGAAGTCCTGGACAGCTTTTGAACTCAGTGCTGATGACAGAATGTTGCTAAATCCCACCAAACCCACAACCATTTGCACCTACAAAGTGTTGTCAGGTCTGTATTTTCACAACAGCTAAAGGCTGTTTGATCTGGGAACTACAACAGCGTCCACATACATAAAAGGCTGCTAAGGACAAGACCTTTACCTTCCACCACCTCCTGCAGAGCAGCTCTGCAGTGAAACTGCAGCACTCCTACAAGGTTGTGGAAATGAGGAAGGACCTGATTTGTCCTGTTCGCAGGACAAAAGAAAAACATTTGCTCCCAGAGGAGAATTTGACTCCCGTCAGCAGGAGATTATGCCCCACATATTGATAATATGATAATTTAATTTTTTTTATAACCTATAATCTAAGGAATAAATAAACTATTGAGACTATGGCCTTTATAACTATTGCTCTCCCCAACTTTTGATGCACCTTCAGTTATCTAAAATTTATTTGGAGAGATCCCATCTCATTTCTTGAACATCCTAATGATACTTTCTTGTAAATTAAAAGTAAAAATTTACAACTTTAATAATTTTTACTTAAAATTGAGACTGCTGCTCCTTTCTTTAACAAAATCCTGCTCTTTGATCTAAATCCTAACATTGCTGAGATCATTCCCAGCGACACTTTCAAACTGCCCAGATAATCCATTGCTATAATGAAGAGCAGATGTCAATTTTGGCCAACTGGCCAGCCTGGAGGAGCACACTCCGATTGCCTTTGGACTGACCTGTGTGTGTTTCCTTCCTGTGGAAGCAGAATTGGGCCAGAGGGAAAAGGGAGGAGGGCTGCACACACACAGCCCTGCAAAGCTGGTACAAATTGATGTGACTCTCCACAGTCTCTCCCTCTTCAGCCTCAGATCTTCCAGTCACTAACAGTCCTTTGCTCAAACTCTTCAGTACCTCTTGTTCACTCCCTTTGTACCAACCAGATCTTTACAGTCTGCTGCAATAATCTAGTCTTTGCTTCCTTCCCCAAGTCCCCAAACCAGAGTACACATACAAATCCCAGCTATTATAATACAGATTCAGCTGCTTTGTAAAATTAATTCTTTTTTAAGAAGACCCTTATGATAACATCTTAGTATTGGCAAGTGCCTACATTCAAAAATATTGTGTCAGGCTGCAACATATTTTATGATAAAATTAAAAAATTACAGGTATCAAAAAAAAGAATTTTGAGCTTCATTTAGATGACAAATACATTTTCTTCTTCTTTTTTTTTTTTAATATGAGGGTAAAAGACTCTCACATATTTTCCATGACTGCCTTTGAGAAAACAGTAAATGCCTGAGACTTGTAATATTGTTGCAAGAATTACAACACACTGATGTTTCCTGATACCCTTATGCACTATTTACTTACCAGGATTTAAAATGCAAAATTTGTAAGAATCATTACTAATTCAAATTTATGCTTTTCATTACAACTTTAATGCACTAAAAGCTCAGGTCTCATTAATGATAGGGCAGTCATGCTGTGCACATTGAGTGTTAATACTTGCAATCACTATGAAAACAATTTCTAGTTTAAGAGTACACAGGTCCAAATTTTGCCTGTGGCAACATCCACTTAAATAAATGAGATTAAAGAATGCATATCTGCAGGCAGAATCTGGTTCATTGCCATGTCCATGTCTCACACAGCACCCCAATGCTCCCATGAAGAGTTAAATGCATACTCCACTGACTTCAGCAAGTCTGTTTTCTCCCTTTTCTGTACTGCTTGCTGTGGGATTTAGTTAAGTGGCCATTAAAATTACATAAGAATCCAGTAGGAGTAACAATACTGTGTTTTTCTAATAGACACTTAGAAGGAGCTAACACACGCATGGAGACATGATAATAATAAACAAAGATGGAGTTCCAAATGATATATAGAATTAGAATCTTTGCAGTGTGGTCCAGTCCTCAGAATATATGCCAACCCAAAAATTCTTTACAGATGATCCAGTTCCTGGATTTGAATTTCTATGTGTACATATTTGATAGTGTACAATGTACATGTGCACAAAATTATATGGAGAGAAGCGCATCTGCACATCAGGCTTGCTATTAGTGAGAATTCTGCTGGAATGCTGTGGTTTGCTCCATGAGGAGGGAAGCAGAACCAGCCCACTGATGGCTTAGAGTCCCTGTTTACTTACCTGTGTGCTCTGCAGAATAGATCCACACAGAAACAGTGTCCTCACTGGTGGAGCTGCTTGTCACTCAGCTTTGGCTGCAGATGGGTAAGTCTTCTTGTTTGGCCACTCATAGGAAATAAAAATCCTAAGTAGCTTATTTTACTTTACAGATCAGATGAAAATCTATTAACTCCTTGCATTCTAAATATGTGAAGTTGTTTGGAGTGCACTGAGTGAGTAGTTCTCTTGGAGAAGCAAACACCATATTTTCTAATTTATTCTAAATGATTTAAAGTGATTTAAAGATTTGTGCTTTTTTTGGATTACAAGGTCAATAACCAAAGTGACAAAATACATTCTTTCTCTAAGCACTTCAAGTGTCTACTTTTCAAAATAGTGTCTTCTTGTAGGGTACTTTGACCTTTCGGATTTTGTTTGTACAATGAAATCCTAGTCCTGCCACTCCAACTGCACCCTCCTGCAGACTTCAAACAACAGCAAATTTTCTGTGGCCAAGGCCTTATTATCCCTCTGTAATAACACAATTCAGTCTCCTGAATTCCTATCTCTAGCAGAGTGATGGGTTATAAGTTCTTTTCTATGATATTTGATTTGTAAAGCTCTGTTTGGAGGGTTGGGTTGCTATTGCAATTGTTTTGGCAGGATGGTAAGCCACACACACATTTATTTGTAATGTATTAAGCCCTTGACATACTGCACTGTACTTCAGAGGCTCTGCAAATCTTTTTTTTATTTTTTTGTAGCTTGCCTTTAGTCCTTGCCAATTTATTTCCTTTTCTTTTCCAAACAAAGCTACGATTGTTAAATCCTAATGTTAAAGCATTTTAATAGCTAGATCCAGTTACAAAGCTAATTTTTAATTTACCATTGTCTGGCCAAGTTTTTACTAAATAGAAAAACTCTGCAAATGGGCTAAAGAGGTCTCTGGACTTAATGCTTTTGCTACTTTCATCCATAACCACTTTCTGAGGGACTGGTTTTAGGAAGTTCTCATAAAACGATCACTGCACTGGCAAACAACTTTGTTTGATCCAGAGGCAGCACTACAGTTTGCCTTGGCTACTTTTTGCCAGAATTTTTTATTGATTTTCTTAAACTAATTATAACATTAATACAAAAAAAGAGCATTTTCCAGGAGAACACCCAACAGTGAGGAAGAAAGGAAGGGAATTCTCTTCCTTTTTACTGGATGTTATCTCCATAGATTTGCAAATCCTGCAGATCAACCAGGTAAATAAACATTTCAATTAATATCTCATATATTTATTTTCTCTATAAACCATGGAACTAGCTCCCTGGAAATCTGTGCTGTTCATGCCTAAGTCTTGTTTTGGCACAGCTTAACTGCAGCCAATGAAAGACATTAATTTTCAGGATATTTTTGGACTTGTGCAAGAGGCAGTGAAGAACAATAACTGATGGAAGCAGGGAAGGAGAAAAAGGAAATGTCTTCTGATCCCTCAGGATTTCGTAAGTTTGTCAGAACTCCTTCCAAGCTCCTTGTTCTAGACTCAGCAAGCCTGAACAAGGACTTCAGGTCTTAAGGAGTTAAGAATTGTTGGGAAGCTGCTGCTCATGCTTAATCTCCCAATGTTTCTTTGAGGGGGAGGAGGAAACATTCCCAAGGCTGGAGTGGGAAGGGGTATTTGAGTCAGGTTCTTTACCAAGGATACACTAAGGTTTGTACAGGTCTGAGACTCTTTCTACAAGCATACCAGGGCTCTTAGGGATGAAAGCAAAGAACCCTCTGATCCCTGCAGAGGGAAAGGAAAAGTGGGACAAAGGTGTGAGAACCTTTCTATGGCTCAATGGTTTTTAGGGGACTAATGAATTTATGGCATAGCAGCTCCTTTGGATGGACTTTAAAAGAGCCATGAAACAGGAAAAGTCCATGTCACTCTTTTCTTTCTCATTGTTTTCTCCATCCTGCTCCTCATTAGACTATCCAATGGTAAAACTGTCCTACAGCACACTTCCTATTTATTCAATTATAGACATGGCAGCACTGCCATACAAGCCTACATTTGAACTCAGTTTCATTGATGAAACCACTTCCCAATCAGCACCAGCTCATTAGTATTACTTATGTTGGCTTGGCAGTAAATGTAACTTCTTTTTGAAAAGTAAGCACAGAAAGGGTCTAGTAGTGTTGCATACTCTGAATCAACAATATGCAGGATTCTTGCACAGATTATTGAAAAAAAATACAGTGTCAGTTTTGTTACTGTGCTAGAAGTCTTTCATTGGTACACTGCTTTTCACTGTGACAAACTAACGGATTGGTGTTACAAGAATGCCTATAGAGGATGGTGCCATATATTCCTCTTGTTAGGAGTTTTGGGATAGTATTTCCATTTTGGGAGAAGTCAGATTACAGCCTGTCTAGGCAGAGATATTTATATCAGAAGCCATTTAGCAGTTGGACAAGTAATTACACAATTACCCTACTGATCAGCAGCTCCCTTAGTCTGAAGGCTTCTCTTGCTTGGAGTCAGTGGCAATCATGAGATTCTTTTCTTCCAGGTTCACTTGTATTCCTGTTCAGATAGATCCAAAGATCTTGTTAGTCTGGTTTTACTTACAGCCTCTTATTGCACAGAGCATGCCCTGATCCCTGCTAGCTACAAAAATACTGAACTTGCTCATCATCTTGACAGACACATGATAAAGCATAAACTGTAGCTACATAATCACTGTGAGTAAAAAACTCCCAACTTAATATTCCACTTGTTATATTACAAATTAATGAGATCAACACTTCTATTGCTGGTTCATTTACATATTTGCAAATTGTCTGTAAATCAAGGTTTCACATGGAGCTTTCCCTATCCAATGCACACTGTGCCAGTAAGATCAATATTTGAGCCTGTAGCTCCATTATACAGCCTCTCCTGGTCATGATAACTACTCAGTCTGCACTTTCAGACTTTGCTCTGAAAACTCCTCATGAGTGAAAGGGAATTTTAACTATCGGAAAAAAAGGCTTATCTCAAATACAGAGGTAAATTGTGTTCACTGCATGGCAGCTGGTAGTGGGAAGTGGGAGAGATACCTCTGTTCATTTATGAATTCTGGCTACTTTCAAAGATATTGTCTAGGACACGGCAAGACAAGCAGGAAGAACTGGCATGGAAGGGCATGGCTTGTCTTTTTTCCACACCAGGAATTCTGTTGTCAGTGATTTTGCTTTCAAACAGCTTCGCTGTCAGCTTAGCAAAGTAGCAGGGGGTACTTGGATGTAACAAGTTTTCCTTCCCATCATCATCCCTCCTGCAAATTAGGGAAAGGAAAGGCAGGAAAAAGGTCAATACCTCTTTCAGATACTTAGCACTGCATGAGCAATAAAAAAAAAAAAACAACCAAAAAACCAAAAAACAATCACTCAAAGCACAAAAGTGCAACGCCAGCCTGAAAAGCAAAACCTGGAGAATCTGTTTCCAGGAAAAGCCTGTAGTCATCTGGCAGTATGTTAATATTGCTTTAAAAGCATTTATTCAGCTTCTAGCTAAGATAAAATATGGATAACAGCTATTCAACAATTAAAAATGCATGTATGAGGCATTGAGGGAGAAGAAAGGAGACCCAAATTTTTAACAGTAAATGTTTTCTTATAGGGACAATATTCTTCACTAATTAGCAAGCAGCACCTCAAATGCAGTGCATGATGAAGCACAGTTAACCTCCTTCTAGTACCTTGAGTTGTAAGCAACACCTTTGGTTTAAAAATCAAGTGTTCTGTTGTCATATTCCACTTGTAAACTTATCTCTGTGTGAGAGGAATGTTTTAGTGACTTCAGCACTAATACTTCAGCTCAGTGGAAGTCAGGCTGTCATGCCTTGGCTCAGTGTCAGGTACCACTTTCCTGAAATCCCTGGGAATTGACAAGCAGGGTTGTCTCCTGAACTTGATACTCCTAAGTTTCTCATTTTTGCTCCTTCAGCCCCACAGCTATGAACATCTCCCCTGAGAGCCACTTTGAATTCCCACTCCAGTCTAACCTCAAGGCACTTACCAGAAACCAGGTGTTGTACAAATGAAGAAGCAGCCACTACTTTAAGTGCCAGGCTTTTCTATCCAGAAACTTGGAATACATGAGCATAGAGAAATGTAAATTGTAGTGAACACTGGGGACTGTTTATGGCACTGGATATTCTTGTGTATGATCCTGAAGTGATTGTGAACCCAAGATGTGTTTGGCAGTTACAACAGAGCTGAAGCTAATATCAGAGTGCAAAAGCCACCATAAGAGATTAGAATGCCACCAAATGCCATCCAACCCAGTTGAATTGCTTGCAGTGTTTGGTGGTTCTTAGATTGACAAAGCAACTCTTTCATAGTGTTCCTGTAATTCTGCTTTTTAGCAAGATGTGAGATTCCTAACAGCTGTACAAGGGCACTAATGCTGCACTTCAGAAAAAATGAAGGTCTAATGAAGTAGGGCCATGCTGCTAATTTTTGAGTAGTGACCAACACAGTGTTTTTGCTCAGCATAATAGCTGCTATCTGTGTAAAGACTCTAGGAATAGGGATGGAGTTGCTGGAATTCACTACAGTTCTAACAGAACAGGTAATCTCTGGGATTGGGAAACACTGCTCGTAAACTTGCACGTACAGTCTGAACCGAAAGAGTCATGGTCTGATGGATTTTTAGGTAACATCCAAAACAAACGTTGACAGCAACTTGTGCAGAACTGTAACAGAGGGCAAGACACAAAAGAAAACAATGTAAAGCAGACAGTTTGGTAATCACACGGGAACAGCCAGATTTCCTCGCCAACATCACACAGTGGTAAGGGCAGGGGAGACCTTTTAGCCATCCGAGCAAACAAAGACGCTGTACCCACACCAAAACACGCAAGGCAGCCAAAAAGCCGAATTGCGGTCTTCAGCCTGCTTGAGTCACGGTAAATACCATCGCTCCGCTGACGAAGGCTACGTGAAAGCCAAGTGGGAAACGGGCACGGCTGATGACTGATGTTTGCCACTGGCGATGGTGGCTGGTGAGCCCTTGAGGAGAGCGGCGGGCGTGAGGCGCGGGCAGTGACCCCGCTCTCACCTGTGCTGCCCGGGGACGGCTTCACGAACGCCCCTTTCCTCAGCTCTCCACACACACGTTTTTCTCCGTGACGAACAAGCCCCGGCAGCAGCGAGCCGAGCCTGGCACGCCGGGCTCGCGGCCAGGGCAGCTCTGCCCCAACATGGCACTCGCTGCCGCCCGGGGCGGCCCCAGGCCCGTCCCTCAGCGGCGCCGCCGGCGGCCGGCCCCGCTTGCAGTGGCTCGGCCCGCCCTGGGCCCGCCGCTGAGGGGCGGGAGCGGCTCAAGCACGGCCGGCTGGAAATGGCGCCTTCCCGGCCCCCTCCCCGGGTGGGCGCGGCGGCCGCAGCTGCCCCCGGCCACTTTGGGAATCGCGGTTGCTTTCCCCCGCTATGGCTCCCGTGAGAGAGCTCCGCCCGGGGCCTCACCCTGTCCCTCCCGGGAAAAGCCCTCGCCCTCGGGTAGCAGCCGTCCGTCCTTGCCCGCGGTGACGGGCGGCGCGGCCGCCCCTCGTTCTGCGCGGCTCTGTGGAAGAGGGTCCCGCCGCCTCCCGCACCCGGTGCGGAGCGGTCACTACTCCGGGAGGCTCAGCCCAGACGGAAGGCGGGGGCCGCCCGGGGAGCGGGCCGAGCGCCCAGCCGCTGGCATCCCGTACGTGGGCTGGGCCCGCCCTGTCCGGGGGCCGGCGGGGGCAGCGCTGCGGGGACCGGCCCCGGCCGCGGGGGACGGCGGGCTGAGCGCCCCCGGGGAGGGCCGGGCGGCGGCGCGCCTGGATGCCCGCCCGAGTGGGAACGGGCGGGGAAAGTTTCTCCTGTGCGCGCCCCGTCCGTCCGTGCGTCCCTCCCTCAGCGCCCGCACACTCTCGCAGACACACACACGCTCACACCCCTCTCCCGCCGCCCGCGGCCGGGGGGCACTTTTGAAAGTCCTTCTGGTTCCACACCCAGCCGCCGTTGACATCATTCCCGCAGGAGGGCGGGCGGAGGCACCGCCGCCGCCGCCAGACGGTCGCAGCCCCGGAGAGCTGCCCGCCGGCCCGCGCCCGTGAGTAGCCTCGGCCGGGCGGGGGGGCGCGGGGGGAGAGGGGCGGCGGCGGCGGCGGGGGGAGCGGGCGGCTTCGCCGGCTAGGGGAGGAAGAAACCCGTCAGAAATGGGGAAAAATTAAAAGCACGTATTTGTTTACTACGAAGCACATTTCATTTGGTGGCTGCGGTTGGGCCGGCCGGAGACAGCGGTCCCGGTCCCGGTCCCGGTCCCGTCGAGCCCCGGCCCCGCTCCTTCGCTCCGGGCGTCCGGGAGCGGGATGGGGCGGGCCGAGGGGCTCCTAGCCAGTGAGTTCAGGCTGGGCCAAGTCTGAAGAAAGTTCGCGTTCTTCACGGGATAGTTTCTTTCTGTTCTTTTCTGTAATGAACTCTCAGTGGAGTTCGCGTGTGTTACAGTAACGCTGTAGCAGCTCTTGGCAGCTCCCCTCCCGACAGTGGAAGGAAAATACACTTAGATGTAATTCAGTGCAGATTTCGGTTTATGAAGTTTTGGCCAGCATTAAACGTTTTTCTGCTTGAGTCAAACTGCAGTTTCACTCACGGGTGGTTTTTATGTATAGGTAATGCCCCACTTATATCGGGAATGTTGTGTGCCAGATACTGGACAGGCAGCTCTCGGTATCATGGGTTGTCTGCAATATTGAGTATTGAATTTGAGAGGTCAGCTCCTTGTTTGGACATTTCTAGGAAGAACAGTACACTGCTATCTGTTCCTCAGCAGGTTTATCGACGACTTGTTCTTACCCACAGAATGCTTCCATCAAGAGACCTGCAGTTCAGCCTCTCTTTTAATTTATTGGCAGGAATACTTTGTTCACATGGTGGAGGAAGGTCTTCCCTCCCCCCCCCCCCAGCAATTGGGAATAGTATGTAAATGATCAGTAATTATTGCTGTAGAGCATCTTAGTAGTATCCTCTGACTTGATACAGGGCTGTGAAGAAACCCACTAAATAGCTGTGAAATCCACACTGAATTTTTCTTGCGTTTTCTTTAGGAACTTTGGAAGTAAACAGCTGTGGTTGGCTCATCATCAGAAAAACAAAATTTAGCTCTTTTCCTTCATTTACTTGCAGATGCTGTATATACAGTGTTGGTGTGTTAGCTATATAAAATAAGCCTTCTTGCCTGCCTGAGCAGATGTTTTTTCTGTCAAATAAAAATAGTCTATAGTGACTCCTTCATCCAGACCCCTTCTCAGATGTTGAAGACTTTGCTGTCCATTTAGTTCAGGAAAGAGCTGTGAGGCTGGGCTGCTGGGACTGAAGTGCCAGGTGGCTGCAGGTGTGGGCAGGCTTCCACACATATGGTAGGGGACTATTGGGCATGAGTTTCGCTGGGGGGAGAAACGGGAATTGCAGTTTGCTGCACAGTCCAGCAAGATTTTTGTAAGAGAGTGTGTGACAAATGCCATCCTAAGTAATGCAGCTGGGGTACAGGTACTTGCCATAACTGGTGAAATCAAAGTGGGAGTGGAAACAAAGGTATATGGTAAACATGGCCGCCAGAAGCTGGTGTGACTTTATTCAGCATAAGATTTAAGGACTTCACCTTTCCTTCAAAGACATTGAAAGAAGGAACTCTTGCTGTTCTCTGAACCTCCTTGTGAACTTGTAGAGTTGAGTTAGGAAATAGACTGTTGGGATACCTGAGGGAAGATTCATCCTCCACGCTGAATAAAGATGTGTACAGATTGTATCATGCCAGCTGCATGGCTGATGGGGATGTTACCAGGTAGCTGTCTGCCCAGCCAGGAATCCAGGAATTGCTCTGCCAATAGCCATCAACATTAACAGGAGCTGAAATGCAGCAATACCATGAAGACTCTTCATGGTGATCAGTTTCTTGTTAGTATGCTCATTTGGGAAGGAAAATGGTGTGTTAATATAATTTCAAATAAAAACAACATCCAGTCAGTAGACAAGACACTACTGGTGTTGTATTCTTTGTTTGTGGTCTGGAAAGACTTCTGACATAAACATACAAACAGTCTTGATTATGCTGTTGCTTTGCCAGTGAGGAAAAACAGTTAGTTTTATTTGGTTACACAGATTTAAAACCTTGTTAATAAAGGAAGTTGTTCAACAGACTGAGCAGGTCAAGACTGAAGGATGCTGAAACATTATGATCTTAGACAAAGATTCTGTCTCAGGTCATAGATGCTAGAGTTACTGTTGCTGGCCAAAATTGTTTAGAAGAAATGAACATCTCTATCTTACACCCAGTTTCAGTTCATGCACTTGACCCGTCTTGATTTATCTCCTGCCTCACAGTTGCCTTGTGTCTTTTACTTCTGTTATTATGGGTTTTATTTTGTTGTCTTGTTTGTCTCAAGGTCGTTTCCCAACTCAAGTTTGATGTTTCTTCAGTGATTAGAAGAATGTTGTACTGATGAGTCCCATATGGGTATTTAGAGAAACAAGACCTTCCTCTGCTTTTGCTAAGTATATTAGGTGTAGGCTGTCTCCTTTCATAATGCAGTTTCCCTGTCATTTAGAAATGACATCAGTGGCAGCACAAGGAGACTCTTCCCTTTTCACTTGAATATATTTTGATTTTCCACTGGCACTTCACATTCGATTTGCGTCTTGAGCATCATGTAAGACATGACATCCCCACATAAATCAGGACAAGAATGTGTTTAATTAAAGAGATAAGTAGGTCTCTGGGGACAATGTCTTTTATACTGCTAGCTGGCAGATGTACTTTCCAGGTCCTCCTCCATGTTCCTGTTGGAAGAAGACCCAGCAGAATGAGGCACTGTGTTATACAGGAACTAATAAGAAAGAGATTTACTCTGAAGTGAAACAAACACTTTATGTAAAATCCATGTGAAACTTCAGCACAGCCAAATTTGAAAGTAGAAAGGAATGCACAGCTTTTATTGAAATCACATTGGTCTCAGAGGGAATGCAGGGGGAACATAAGCACAGCGCTGAGGAATTCCATTCATGGAGCTGTTCAGTGTTTGTTAGGGTTTGCTTGTTTTTTGGATGCTCAAAGCAGACCATGGTCTTTGCAGTGGAATTTCAGTTTTTGCTGTTTTTTTGTTAAAAACTTTACTGTTTTAGAGAGTATATAATTTTTAAAAATATATCTCAAAATGTCAGGTGATGCTTATGACTCCATTAGGAAGATAAGCATCATAATTATTAGAAAATACATCTTGCTGGGTGAGACTCAAGAAAAAGCCTGATGGTCTGAATTTATCCATCAAAGGAATTATTATATCTGCATTGAATGGGGAAAATGTAATTACACTTTTTTATTTTGCTGGTGAAGTTTCATGGGCAGGTTTAATGATGGTATGTGCATGCCAGGTGAAGCCTCATAATTTGGGTGTGACCTTAAAATACAACCCTCTGGCTGTGTAGAGATCTTCACAGGAGTCTGTAGGTGGAGCAGAAAGTGAACTGACTCAAATACCCCTTAGAGATGGCTATAGGATATGTATTTATGATTTGCTTCACTGATTCTTAAGCACTGTGCTATGTTTGGAATTGCATGGGCCACAAACAGCCAAGGTGGGCAGTAGGAACACTCCCTCAGCTGTCTAATGCAGGTGTTCAGTGTCCTGAAATAGATCCAAATTCTGGCCTTCTTCCAGACAGAAGGAGGCCTTCCAAAGGCCCTGGATCTCTCTGCTGAGGTGCATGTGCTGCCAGGTGGGCTCTGCACACTCACCTGTTCTCCAGGGCTTACCGTGCTCAGTCCCCTGAAGAACAAACCCACTGTTTAGTTCTAAGGCAGAAACAAACCCAAGAGCCTGCAGAACAGTCTGTGAACAACTGAAGGGGTCTGGCTGAGCCTGCCCATCTGTCAGGGTGCTTGCTGTACACTTACCTGGCACTGTGGCTGGGCAGTGACCCAGGCACTGTCCAGCCCAGTCAAGGTGCAGGTGCAGGGTAGAGCAAAGTGACCCAGGGGCTGAGGGAACTGAGCTGTTCCCACAGAGCAGCCAGTGTAGAAGAGCTGTGCACTGAGTGTGCTCAAACAAGGTACGGGAATCCTTCTGCCTGGATTTGTAGAGTCCACGTGGCAACTTTAACTGCACTGATTACAAATTATGGTGTAAAAATTGCATTCTGGAGGTGGGCAGAGTATTCAGTGTAATCCTGTGCTACAGTGTTGCTGTCAAACAAAGTAGTAGTTGTGGAGAGTTTAAGCTTTTTGTTTTATAATCAACTGTTGTACCACCAATAGAAATGTGTTTTCACACTCTTGATAGATGATGTGTAAACTCTGAAATAACTAAAACCAAAATTTCTCAACGCAGAGCTAGTCAAAGCCAAATCAAAACAAGCAGTTTGAAAAGTTTACAACAGTGAATGCAACACATTTAATTGCAAGCAATTTCCACAGAGCATCTGCCAAAGTTAAAACAATATCAGCTTTTATTTCTACAGAATTAAATGCATTGCTTTCAATCTGGAAAGACAGACCTTTTCTGCCTTTGTTTGTTGGTTAATTAGGTGGAACATCATAAATCACTCGAGCTGTTCTGTTGTATCTGGAATAATCTCTGGATAAGCAGCAGTCTGTACTCAGTAGAGCCCAAGGTCTGAGGTTCACTCAGAACTGTGTTAATTTCTAGTCAATGCTGCAGGTGTGCTTTTTTTTTTTAAATTTTCCTTTTCATTGACTGAGGACACATTTTATCTGTCAACCTGATATAAAGGTCTGGTATTTTACTTGGTCTGTCCCTCCCTGCCCTGCCAAGGTACTGAACAGAGACACCCTCGACACTGAAATGTGTTCACAGTGATTGAGCAGGGGTGAGGCCAGGCCACACCTCAGCTCAGCTGTTTGTTTCAGGAGCAGGTTCCCGGGAGGGTTCCCATAGCTTGAATAGCTTACTGGAACAGCCCCGTGTCATTGTCCCAGCTCCATGGAGCCAGAGGCAGGGCTGTGCCAGCGGGCTGCAAAGGGCTCTGTGCTTGCTGACCCTTGCCCTGGGGGGGTGGCAGGCAGTGGGGGCCCTTAAGTCACCCTCAGACAAGGGGTACAGGCCGTGCTCACTATTGGAAGCTCTGCTGCCCACCTGAGAAACAGAAGGTGCCTCTGAGCTGGCTGTGTCACGGTCAGCATGGTGTCACTGCACTGCCCAACAGCCTGCACTGCTGCCAGCGCTGCCAGCAGCCCCTGGAGCCCGGCAGGGAGTTCAGCCCAGTGCCAAGGGCATGGGTATCATGCTAAAAGCCTGTTGTGAAATGCACAGAGACCTCAGTGAAGCTTTTGAGAAGCTTCGCAAGAGAGTAGAGCTGCAGGATTCTCTCAGGACAGTGGGTCAGTCGCCCTGCTAGCACAGTCCCTTTATCACAGAAATCCTTTTGTGGAGCTCTCTTTTTCCTATGCTGTGGGGATTTTAAGACTGTTCCAGAATGTGACAGCTCTAAGAGTTGTAATTTATATCCTAAATGTGCTCACATCTGATTTATAGCCATATATTTTCATCTCTAAGTTACACAGTTCTTTTTCCTTCCATGTGTTTGCCTTTACCTGCGAGCAAGTATATCCCCAGTCTGTCTTGATCTTTGAAAATGAGCAGGTGAGAATGAGAGGTTCTTGTCTTGTTAAGCTTAAGAAAAAAAATGCTTTAAGTGCTTTTTGACCAGCTTGATTGTTAAGAAGGTTTTAATGTACACCACAGCTTTGTTTACATTGAAGTGTTATCTGGTGCACAAGTAAACTAGCTGAAGAGAGAGCATGCATTGAACACCTGAAATGATGCGTGCTTTCTTTAATTTTCTAAGAATACAGTTAAGCTCTACCCATGCATACTTAAGTTACAACATTTTATAACACCTTTTGCACATGCCTTTGTGAAAGCTGACAGAATACTTTTATGTTTTGTAAGAATCCAGAAACTGCAGTACACAAGCAGTTAGTTCTTTCAAATTACTGCTGGGTTTTCTCAAACAATATGTGCCCTTTGAGAAATCCCTTGAACCATGGGGTGTCTTTGATTAAAGACTGTTTTGTTAGCATTTGCCAAAGGCATATGATGCTCAGCATAAACTGAAGGTGGAAGAATGGATGACTATGATGGGAATCAGAGATTAATTGCAACCTTTTCAGGTATTATTTAGTAATATGTCAGCCTACCTCACACCACTGTGGGTTGAGTTGGGATTAAATGCAGATATAGAACATCTTAAGCATGAGACTATTATTATCTAGTATAAAAGTACAGTTACAACGAAAAGTGCTTTAAGGAAACAGAAGAATGTGTAAAAGATTTACTTTTGAGGATGGTGTGATTTGTGCTGCTGGAGGAGGAAAAACATTCTGTTTCTGCTGACCATACAAAACCCTCTAAAAAGCAGTTTTGAGAAGATGAAGTCTTAAAGACTTTTATTCAAATATGTCTGTCTGTGTAGGCAGCTGACTTCTGTACCTGCTAAACTGTCTTCTCAGCATAGAGTGGCTAGTAACATCTCTTCCAGATTTTGCTGGAGTATTTGAATACATCTATCTTGGAATTTTTAAGCTTCAGTCTATTTTTTAGGATTTTCAGGTAAGCTGTCACAAGGCTCATTTTCCTGGCAAGTGACACTTCCCCACCCCACAACAGGGCATTGTGTCCCTGTGTTCCCATAACTGGTTTTCTTCTGCTGAGTCTGCCCACAAAGGCTTCATGGCAGAGTGACTTTCATCTGCAGTGCACACAGCAGGGCCATAGTGAAAGGAGTGGTAGGGCAAGTCTAAACCCAGTCCAAACTTGTTGGCAAATAAATGACTGACAGAATTACAGAAGTGGCAGCAATGCTGGCATCCCTAGGTCAAAATTTTATTAAAAGCATTCCTAAGAAATTAGAAACATCTGCTTCTTTTGGTCTCCATGCTCAAATCTAGCATGTTGCATTTTTGCTGCAATTTGCTTCTTGGTTTTGTTTGGAAATGTATGGAACAGCTAGACTTTGGAGTTCTGGCTTGGTAGCATAGATCTAATGAGGAGGACAGGGTGAGAAGGGAGGAAGGCTGCAGATGATCTGCCAGACCTGCCTGTAATCACCATCTCTTTCATTTTTGGGAACTAGGTGGGGTTTCTGAAGAGGAGACCAGATTTAGTGTTTATGAAGTTACTTGAGGAAGAGCTGAAAGGGTGCTTGAGCATCCCCTCGCACACAGGTGATAGGGAGGCCAGGCATATGAGTGTGTTTGCTCTAAGTCTGCTGTTGCTCTGTCAGTCCCACCAGTACCAGCAGGATGGACAGACATACAAACATGGTAAAAGCAAAAGCTTTTATTAAGCTATAGGTGTACATTTGTATTAGTTGTGGTGCACACAAAGAGCAGACCTCAGGGCTTTGGTTGCAAGGCACAATTTTCTGAAAGAAAACTGAAAAAAACTAGGTCATACTATGTCTTGTGAGTTTCTCTCCAAGCCCATGTATTTCACTATCAAAACACAACAAGCTGATTCCTGTGATTGTGCTGGAGGTTGCTGGATCTTAACACAGCCTGGTGCAAAGGCACCAATAAATCTAGAACTGATAGGATGACCCTACTTTATTTTGCCATTGTGTTAAAAAACCCATACATTATTGGAATGACATGTTGTCATTCAAATGGTGCTTTAGAAAAGAGAGTAGATTCATTTTTTGCTGTATAGATTTTTTTTTTTTTGCCTTTATACAGTGGTTGGGTGCAGGGAGCTTTGATTCATTTCCTTCTGATTTCCTTGCTTTGTGAGGAAAGACTTAGAAAAGCAGGTGGAAGTGTAAGTGAAAAGCTCTCTTCCTTCCACATAAAATAGGTAGCACAAAGAGCTGTGTCAGTGTGTTCTCAATTAAGCAAACAAAAAGAGCTGATGGTCTCTGTGCCATCTAGGGGCTCACAGGACATGTAGCCCTCTTGATTCCAAAGCCAGCATCAAGCAGGGATTGTTATTTCATGTAGAACACACCTTGTTCTTCATGCTTAGCTTTAGGCCAGGAAGAAATTGGGTGGGAGCCCATGTGCTGTGTAGACTGTTACTCGTACTTTGCATTTCCCTCCTGGGTCCCCATTCAGTATTGCAGAGGTGTACTCAGAGCCATCCAGTTCTTCTTGCAGGTCTCCATGCTGGCTGCAGAGACTGGTTGAAGGAGGACATTCAGTTTCTGTATTGACTCTTAGCTGGGTAACACCTGGGCATGAAAACAGGTCACAATTTGAATGTACACTTGAAGAGTGTTGGTGTTCCCAACTGTCTCAGAAGAAATAAAGAAATGGGAGTAAGTTGTTTCAACTGGTGTAATTATTCTCTTGGTATTACATTTCCTGATTTTCTCGTCCTTTATGTTGTTTGATATTTAGGCATTAGAGGATTGTTGAAATCTCAAAGCTCTTGCTGGCTTGGGAGAAACTCTGCTGTCTGAACTTCAATTTTGGTTCCAGTTCTGAGACTCACACAAGAAAAAAAGAACCCTTCATATTTGATAAAAGAAAAAGAAAAAAATAAAGTTTACAGTATTAATCTGTTTTTCACAAACCAGGGAATTTTGTGCAAGTTTAGAGACAATGGTACAGGCAGAATGTGAGCCAGCTTCGTGTCATGAGACACCATGAGATGTGGCACATGAACTCTGAGCAAAAACACGTAAATCCAAACAACTTATGATGCATCACAAGATGACAGATTTCTAATGCTACAAGTATACAGACTTCTTCTTCTAAATTCACATTTTCAGACTTAATTATAGCACTGAGGGGCAGAAGAATTGATAATTAAGGTTTGCTTTGATTCAGTTTTATACCAATGACCTCAAGAAAGTTCAACTGAACTGAATGCTTATTGACGGCCCAAAGACCTGCTGTTCTTGTTGCAATGAAACATCTCAGTGCAGAGAGCTGCAGGTATGGTAACTTGTTTAGCAGGCTCCTCTGCCCCTCGTTTTGGGTGTGTCTTTTCAGCACTCTAAATGTGGGTGTTGAGAGTCTGCACACCCCCAGCCTCGGTCTGTGCAGAGCAGGAGCTGTTCTGCAGAGATTTCACCGTGTTTCTAAGGGTATGAACCAGGATTGTCTGTGTGGAAGATTTCTCAGACATATGCTCAGATGAAGATGATAAAAACCCCTGACTTGATCTTAGGGAGTGAGGGCAGCAGCCAGTGTTGGAGGGTAAGCTTCAGCCAGGATAAACACACTGCACTATGTATTGCTGGTTGCAAAAATTGAGTATGCACAAACATGAGAAACAGCCTGGCAGCAGAGTTGAACTGCATGGGAGGAAAGGAAAGCGTTTGTTGTGGAGATGACATCTGGGTTGGAAAGTAGTGATAAAACTTCTGTTAAGAACTGTCAAAGACTATTTTCATTTTTGCTTGCTTGCTGTACTAAAAAACTTAAATAGTAATGTTTCTTTATACTGATGGACATGAAAGATAAATTTTATCCTGGAGATAAACTGAGGCTTTTCTGCAGGGGATGTGTTTTTGTGTGTGATATGACATAGGGAGACAACCCAGTTTTGAAACTCTACAGTTCAGAAATGTTGGAAACCCTGGCCTAGATACCTTACTTAACTGTGCAATTCTGTGATGGTTGTAGTGTTTTATCCTGTATAAACATACTTGTCTCAGCATGTCCAGGAGATTATAGCAGAGGCCCTTGGCCACTTCTTCTAAAGCTCATCAGGCTCTCTCCCATGGCAAGTGCAAACTACTGCTTGCAAAAGTCTGCATTGCTGAAGAGATTCAAGAGAAGTGTGGCTGCTGCATTTATCCTCTCCATGTAAAGTGGAGTAGCGCTGGAGCATTACTTCTGCACTAATTGAAAAAAAAAAAGTGTTGTTGCTCTAACTGGCCTTCTGTTTTCGATGTGTTTTGTGTAAGTATCCTGGAACTTAACAGCATTTGTGGGAAACTTTATTACCACAGCAAATCTGGATGTGTTCAGCGGGATTCCTGTAACTTACTCTTTCTAGATCCAGTGGCAGTCTGCACTTGCAGCTCAGCAGTATCTGTCCACTTCTGCCTTACACCATACCTTATGAAGTGGTATTAATGCTCAGCCTTGCAATTGAAGGAATTCATGTTGACATCGAATGTCATCCTAACTGTAACCCCCAAATCTGTTTTTAATGGCACATGTGATGAGCTAAGTCAAATATTATGTTCTCTTTTGTCAGAGCTTTGCTGAGGTTAGTACAGGGAGGTTCCTGAAATAGCTACAGATTGACAGGATAGCTGAGCTGGAAGGAGCCTCTGGAGGTCTCTGGTGCAGGCTCTGGCTCCAAGCAGGGGGTTAGATCAGGACGTTCTGGGCCTTGCTTCAGTTGAGCCAGGAAGATGTCCAAGAATGGAGATCCCACAGCCTCATGGGCCCTGTTCCAGCACTTAATCATGCTCATTGAATATAATTAATACTTTTTTCACAATTGGAATATTCCTTGTTGCAACTTGTAACTGTTGCCTGTAGTCTTTTCATCATGTACTTCTGAGAAGGGTGGCTCTGTCATTGTAAGTGTAGTATGTCCAAAAAGCTTTTCTCATATATTTGTGTGTGTGTAAAAACTATTAAAAGAATTCAAGCCACTTTTGGGAATGATGGGCAGTATCTCTTGCATCATCCCAGCCTTAATCCATGCCTAAAGGCAGTATACTTTAAATTCATGAACACCTTGACCTGAGAGCATGGTGTGTTTCAACTGCAAATGAGAGAAGGTGAAAAATCACTCTGCCCAGGAAGCAGTTCATAGTAAATAAGAAAAGGAGTACAGCTAGTGTGCAGAATAGGATATTACCAAAGTGTTTGGTTAGTAAAACATTAGTGAAATAAGAATTCTGAACGTTAATGCAAACAGTAGCTGTGTCCTTCCCTTGCTCATAGGGAGAGGAAAGGAGCTGCCTGCTGCTAGGAGAGGTTCCCAGGCAGGCTGTCCTCAGAGGATTGGAGAGGGAAGAGCTGAGGGAGTGGAAGAATCTTGAGTCTGCACTGTAAGGTTTGAATTCCAGCATTTTGTGGAGTTGAGAAGGACTAGTAAATCTTTCTGAGAGATGAAATCCAGAATTTCTGTCTAGAGAGGAATGCAGATTCTGTAGTAGCATCTGCAAGGTTGCTGGCTGCATCTTGGAAGAGCGGAGCTGCTCTTTGCTTCCTGCCCACAAATCACAGAGAGTTTCTGTGGAAAACCTCCTCCCTTCATTATTCTTTGTGAAGGCTGGGGTGAACCACAGAAACTCCTGGGTCTCCATGGGAAGGGAAAGTTTGTAGGAGTGATTGAGGTCTGTGCACTTCAGGGATCCTGCTCAGGCATGACAGATTGGATAACCAGTTCTTGTTGTCTTTTCCTGGTATTAATTACTTGGAAATGGTCTGTCTCCTTCTTTTCCTCCAGTGTATTTAATTCCTGTCTCCATTAGTCATTGTTTAGCACTGTGTGCACAGAAGTTGTAGCAGCTTGTGAAGGGAGCAGTTGCCAGCAAGGTAGGAGGGGGAATCTAAAGATGGTTGTTAGGAAAGGTCTTCAAAAAAGAAATGTCAGACCCATCAGACCTTTCTTACAGTCTTTTTTTGCCTTTTTTTTTTTTTTTTTTGTAGTGGTGAAACAAAAATATCTTTCATTTAATCTTGGCTTTATTTGGGTAAAACAAAAAATGTCTTCTCACCAGCCATACATGTTTATCTATCCTGTCTGAAACACTTCTCTTTATGGCTGGAAACAGTAAAACAAAACCATTCATTTGATTGAAGATAAAGTGGGTTCTTCTGTGCTGGCAAGTCTTGCTTTTGCAAGATTGGTTGTAATTAGGTTACATTTTTTGGTCTCTCTTACTTTATGTTACTTCATGTAATAAGATGAAATTGTATTGTTATTCTTAAAATAATACCGAGTACAATTTGGTTCTCTCTCCTTATATGGCAGATGATTGTTGCAATATTGAATGTATAGATACCATCTGTGCAAGAAATGAACCTCAGAAAAAAACCAGCCACAAGACATGAGGGTGCTGTGCAAAGACTGGTATATATCACAATGAAAATATTTTGATGTGGGGTTATACAAAATATCTTCTTTTCCTTTCTTCTTCCTTTCATTCAAGCAAGGCTTGATAGAGAACCATGAATGACATTTCTAGAAGTGGAACTGGATTCAGAGGACCTTGAGTCATGCAGTAGAATCAGCTCATTGGAGGCAATTCCCACTTTCTGTTCCTCGTTGTGCTGGGAAGGCAGAGTTTAACAGAGAGGAAATGGGAAGGAATACAAACTAGAGTAGCTGCTTTTCCTATTTTAGGGTTTGACTTGGCTTTCCCATTCAGTCATTGTAATTAGATATGGATATAAGGCTGTCCCCTTATTTTTCAAAAAAGCACATCAATGCTTTTTGCCTTTGAGCTCGTTATAACTCTGTACTGCAGTGGAGATGGAGAGGATTATTCTGGAACTCCTGGTCTCTATTCACTCAGTTATTATGCTGTCAATTATCTTTCTGTTAAAGTTTTGCAGAGTAGTTATTATTTGCCCTGATGAGAGTGCCAGTGAAGCTGCTTTAAAAATGCTGTCCGAGTAGTCCTTTTCTTTGGTTCAATTATTCATATGGTTCATGATTCCAGTAAATGGCAGTAGGAGAGAAGGGATTAGACATGAAAGAAATAATGAAGTCTTAAAATTCCTAACTGCCCTTTCTTCTGGATATTTACTGTGTGATGTGAGTGGCATCATTTGACATCATGGAATGTGTCCAAAGCAAAGGAAAGGGAGAAATATGCATTAATGTACTGATGAGTCATAACATGCAGATGATGTACAGAGTGGTGCACCTTAACTGTAAAGATCTGCAACACTGCAGACTCCTTATAGCATACATTAATTTGAAAGAATTTCTGGCCAAGAAGAAATAGATCTGTCAAGCATTTGCATTTTTCTGTGTATTAGTAGCAGTAGTTTTCCCTAATCTGTTTGTTATGTGCCCACAGATTTCCTGGGGATTCCAGTTAAATACAGTTTCTGATTCTCTTGTATATATTTTTTTTCATGTGAGAGGTGACATTGCAATAGGCAGGTTAAATAAGGTACAAAGGTAATAGGTAGCCTACAGAGAGTATTAAGTGACTGAACATAAAATAGCTAACTGGATTTTTATGTAACTAATGGGTTTATTCAGCCCTACCAGTGGGAGCAATACATTAAAGAAAATAGTAGTCCTTAGTAATTATTCAAAGGATAAAACTTATAACTGTGTGAACAAAGGATGTGAGGCAAAAGGTACAACATGGGTGTTACTAAATCTAGGAGGTAGTTCTTGGTGCACTTCATTTTGTTCTACAAGCATCCTTTTGAAATCTGGTTCTTCCTTCTTTGGAAGGATGGTTGGAACAAGACCTTACTGCAGTCAGTAGAAATATTTTCATCCCTGCACATGAGGCTGTAATTTGAAATGCACTTCTCTAAAAGCTAATGTGAAGGAGTTTTCCATCCCTGCACACAGAATGAAACTTCTTTGTGTGTTTATTCACTGCAGCCATCATGCTGGAAGGTTGCAAAATGCAGCTTTTGGCTTCATTTCAAGTTGTGATTCATTTACAACTGTGATGCCAGTGAAGTATCTGCAGAGATAGAACATGTGCTGTGGACTCCAGCTGCATCTGATGCCATGGTCTCTAACAGCACCAGAATTGAAGGTTGATCCACTGGCAGAACTTAAAGATTGTTCATATACTTTCTTATGTTCAACAGATTTGTCTCAACCTAAAGCCTCCCCAGAGCAAGGATGCTGATTCTCCTGGCCTTCATTATTGTGTTTCACATAACCTCAGCAGCATTGCTGTTCATCTCAACTATCGACAATGTAAGTGTCATTTCTTCTCTTTGTCTCTCAAACACACTGGGATTTCTTTGCTTCATAAAAATTGAAGCAAAGAAATGAAGCAAAGACCTTTCTGTAACAAAAATGCCTTGGGTATGCATGTTGCTGGTGGATAAGGCTGTCCATGGCATCATGTTGTAGGCTTAAGGCAGCAGTCTCTGCCTGGGAGAGACTTGGCCTGGGAGGATATTTACAGGGTGGAGCCCTGGGATTTGATTCAGCTGGACATGAAGCAGAGAGGGGGGGAAAAAAATCCACTCTCCTTTTGTGTCAAGTACCTAAAGTCAAACAGCTGGTGATTAATGTGTGGGGATAATTTCAGTCAAGGTGTGCTTTGCCTCACAAGTGTTTCTCCAAGATGCCCAGGTAAATCATGAGTGACACCATGAATGTATCTGTGTTCTTTAAGTTGAAGTAGCTTCAGCACAAAGCTTTAGAATATTTTCTGTTGCATTGTTTTCAAATTTCCATTTTATTTTTGTGATCAAAAAGAATTTACACTCCAATATTTATATCTAGCTTTTAATGGAATTCTCCATTTTCCGAAACAGCCCACTGTCCTGATCAGAAGTTTGTACACTGGAATCTGTCTTTGAGGTCTGATGTATGTGCAGGCTTTTGATATTAAAAAATCTGCTGCTGAAAATACTGTTTAGTGAAGACCATGTTCCAAGTAAAATTTTGTGTTACCTACAACTTTTTATTGCAAAAGTCTACAAACTCAGGTGTTACATTTTAGTCAGCTGGTTGATTGTTCCATGGAAGTAGATCATTATTTGAGCACTGGAGCAGGTTGTCTTACCCTGCTCCTTTGAATATTTAGAAAGCAAAAACAGTGGGCTGTCTTTGCTTTCCTAATCTTATTTCAAATCTGCTACTCACAGCCCAAATTATTGCAGAAATAAAAGCTTGTGCACTCTCCTCTGTGTCATTAGTTACCTTTGAACATTTAAAAACTTAAACTGAACAACAATCTTCTATTAGATTTTTTATTAAGTATCTATATATTATATAGACCTCAGAGTGGAAAAATAGCATATTGAACTGGGACTGTAAAATCCAAATGAATGGCATTCTGAGAAAGCAATTCTTTTTCTTAAAACACAGTGTTCTGTTTATCCATATGCCTACTACCATAATATATTATAGTTTTAACTGCAGTATTGTTTGCAAAGCTGCACAGTAAGCTCTGAGGCTTCTGGAATGTCTATTTAAGCAGCAGATCCTACCAGGAATCGTATTTAAAAGTCTCATTTTGTGCAGCTCTAGTCAAAACAAAGGCCTGGGTAGCTATTGGAATGGGAATGGGCTTCCTGAGGAAATGCCACTTGTGGAGCGCTTGTCATTTTCCAGGCTACTGTAAAAATCTGCTCAGATGCTGCAGAACCATTTTGCCTTGAATGTTAAAACCTCAAAATAGAAATACCACAGGAGAATGTTAATTTGTCAGCCATTACCAGACAGATGCCATAGTGTACCTCAGCACAGCTGCATTGCATTGAGATTAATCATTTCAGTGGCAGGAACCAGAACATCTATAAAGGACTTCTGTTTCACAGGTGATGCTATTTCTTGCAAATTAGCAAATGCTGTTCCTTCAGAGAGGTGGGCATCCTAAACAGTGTCTGGGTGAACAAAGCACATCTTGTCTACGTGTCTCAAGGAGTGAGTAATCACTGACAGTATAAAATTTCTGCCCAAACAGTGGAAATCCCTTGTGCTTTGGGATGTTTAAGATGCCCTTACCTACTTCACAGAGGTGTAATATGAGAATGATATGTGGATATTTATATACCCTTTATTCTGAAATGCTGTGAGATCTCACATTTCATTTGAGTCGTTAAGTATCAAAAATGAACAGAAAATTGTTACAGCTGATGTATCTAATCAGTAAACACTTGGACAACAAAAGAGTTTTATGGGTTTTTTTGTTTTTTCTCCCTGTAAGAGCCCTTTACTTTTATTTTGCAGGCCTGGTGGGTGGGAGATAACTTTTCTACAGATGTCTGGAGAGTGTGTACCACGAATACGAGCACCTGTATGGCTATCACTGATGAGTTCAATGGTGAGTGTCCCTCCATGCCTGTGTCTGTGTTCTTCAGCAGATCTGGTGAAACTGCTGTGAAATTTACAGGGGCCCAGCTTGGCTACAGTGGCTGCAGATTTACACAGAGCAGCTGCACATGGTTAAAAAGGTATTGGTTACTTTAGCTCCCAGTTACAGGGAAGTAATGGACAGGATGAAAAACCTGTATGAGAGGAATCTCTAGTGCCAAGGGTGGATATCATGTCTGGTTGCACCTTCCTGAGCAGAGCTGTCTCCAGGTCTGGTGGGAGGCTGGGGTCTGCATTTGGAAGCTGTTTGGGACAGCTGGCAGTTTCACTGTGCTTCTAGGACATGGATGGCAGCAGAGGGTGGGGTGTGGCAGAATTCTCTTCGTTTTTTCACTCAGTTTGATGAGAAGCTTTTTAATACTAAGCTGGCTGTATTAATAACAAGGAAGCAGAGGAGAATCAGCCTCTGCAATGCACACACAACTGCTTTGCTGAATCTGCTGAGCTCCTGCTTACAGAACACAGCTCTGCCCCTCTCTCTTTGCAGGAGAAGGCAAAGAGAGAAACAATTTTTAATCAAGGCTGCTTTGTTTTTGCAGAGTATCAATCAATTCAGGCTGTTCAGGCCGCCATGATTCTGTCTACAATTTTCTGCTGTGTGGCATTTCTGGTTTTCATTCTTCAACTCTTCCGTCTAAAGCAAGGAGAAAGATTTGTGTTAACCTCTGTTATCCAGCTCCTGTCATGTGAGTGATTTTTTTGCACTTTCGACTTTAAAGATATTTTCATGAATGTAGGAAAGCAGGAAATTTTTCAAAAAGAACAATCTGCATGAGAACTCTGTAGTGCTCTTGAGGCCATAGCTTATCCTTCATAATTGTTTAAACAGGGAACTGTACCATTCTGTAATATATAGACAGTTAAAACATGGATGTTATCACTGCTCAGGATAAAGTGATTTAAACTTTGAAGGGAAAGAATTTGAGATGCTGAACTTCTTGAGCACACTAAATAACTCTCTAATTGTTACAGGGAAGCACTCACTTCTTTTTTTTTGTCAGTCTTAAAAACTACCCAGATGTTCAGAATCATTTTCTGTTCACTGCAAATGACATAGATACACAGCAGCACTTCAAATTCAAAGCCTGCCAAATAAACTGAAAATATGTCTTGAAATGCTTCCAGGTTAGTTTGAGGATGGAAAATGAGCATCTGCAAGGAAAGGACATTGGTGGAAACAGCTAACAGAAGAGACACTGAATACATTTGTGTACTGATAATGTTTTAAGATGCTCACCTTTATTGTTTTCTTCCTCCTGCAGGTCTGTGTGTTATGATTGCAGCTTCCATTTACACAGACAGGCATGAAGAACTGCACCAGAGCCATGGATATGTAATGGAAGTGTCCAAAGGCCAATATGGCTATTCCTTTGTCTTAGCCTGGATTGCCTTTGCCTTTACCCTGATCAGTGGAGTGATGTACTTAGTATTAAGGAAGCGTAAATAAATGTCAGCACCTAGTTATTTCTGTCACTGCAGTACAAAACCAAATTCCAGTAACCATTTTGTATATAATCATTTACATGGTTTTGTAGTAAAGGTATTGTTTCTCTAAAAATGTACTGTGTTCTTGATATCAAACAGAATAAAAAAAAAAAAAAAGAAGGCAGGTGAAATGAAATGCCTGGCACCGCCAGGTCAGGGGTCAGAGCAAGACAGAGCCAAGTTGTTTCTTTTACATATTTCATCATCAGAAATGGTTTTCCTTTATTAGACATTAACAGTTTGTTCCTGGCCTCTAGTAGATTACAAATAAAGCTCGTACAAATTAATTTGTAAGCAATATACTAACTATATTCCTGGCCCAGATATCCCTTTGAAATATGTTAAATAGAAGGGTGTGTAAAAAAATGAGGCCCAGATGACAGTGAAAAAGCAAATTCTAAAACAATTCCAAAGCCCAGAGCTGCACTCAGAGCGTCTGCCCTGGCTCAGGACCAGTGTTCTGCTCTTTATAACATGCAGTAAGTGTCATCAAGATTTTATTAAAACCACTTGCTTTGCAAAAGTAAACAAGCCCTTTTTGTACTCCAGCAAATGTTTCTCTTGATTGTCTTTCACATTTAATTTAAGCACACAGAGCCTTTGGTGGGAGCACTTATCAGCCAATTCCCTGTCAGCCTGGGCCCAGCACAGCTGGGACAGTGAGGAGCTTCCCACCCCAGCCCTGGATCCCTTCAGCTTAGCCTTGGGCAGCCTTCCTGGGAGGGAGAAAAGGGAAAAAGAAAAGCATTACTGGACCTACATCTGCAGATTTCTAAGCAGACTAGTGATCAAGCAACGCCAAATTTAGGTTTTTACCGCCTAACTCAACATGTTTATTACACTGGGCTTTTATCACGTAGTGATTTCATGGTTAATGTGTCCTGTACAAAAGCATTCCCTGGGTCTGCCCATTGGGAAATTGGCCTTTAAAAAATTGATTTTAAATTCCTTTGTGGATTTTACTGGAACTAAACACTGCTACTAACCAAATCAGAGTGCAATTGCTATGCTTATGAATTCCAGGATAGGTTTCAAGATAAAATGATTTGGTGGTTTTTATTTTTCAGTAATTTTGTGAGCTAAATCTTTGCTCTAATACCAGGCTTAACTGCTTAGCAGTGTAATACTGGATTTGGCTGATGGTGATTCTGGAGATCAGTGTGGAGAATGAATGAAGTGGCCTGTCCTGGTTAGTCACAGCTTTGACGCTTAAGTACAGATTTGACTTTTGAAAAGCTCTAACCATTTATTTATTTATTTCATATTCACTACAGCTGGCCCAATACAAAGGTAGTTAAAATGTAAATAGGTTTTGAATGAGGTATTACACTTAAAAGAGAGCAAGTTCAGTATCATAAGGCAGTGTAGCTCTACTGAAGTTAATAATTACTACATTAGATGCCAGATAATGAAATTTTATCTGATTTCTTCAGATTTATCCTTGATTTATCACGAAGTAAAAATTCAGGTACATAGCTTTTTAGGAACTGTCTCCAGCATGAGTGACAGGTCATGCAGTTCTATCTTCATTCCTTCAGCATCCTATAGTGCTTTGGCACGTGCTTGTCTTTCAGAAGCAAAGAAATTCCAATAAGACTGTTAAAAAATTAGGATGAGCAAGCAGGACATCACAGTAAAAGTAATAATAATAGTTAAAAACCCACATCAGTTTGAAGAAAAGAGATTCTCCCCAGTCTAGCACCATGCTAGTATTTTGTCAGGTTTTTTTTGTTTTAGTGGGAGTGCTCTGAATTTCAAGAATTATAACCCTGCTTTTTAAAAAAGTGTTTTTATAATTTGCTGAATACATTTCAGGTTCAAAACTTGAGTTTTTGCTAGCAAGCAGAATTTGTCTTCAATAAATAGATCCTTAAAATGTTTAAGGATGAAAGTAGATAGACTGTTAGCTAGGCATTTTGCTACATTTATTAAAACATGAAACAATAAGGGAAAATTTTAAGCAAATACACATTAAAGCTCTAATATCTAGATGACGGTCCTGGAGAATTTTAAGTTAAGCTTTTATGCCACTGAGATGTTTTTCTTTCTTTGCAGAGATGTTTCAGTTTCTTGCCTTGATAATGCTCAGGTCATTTGTAGAGCAAATATTTAAAATAAAGATGTAGATATATATGAACACAGTTTAATTCCACAGTAAAAGCTCTGTCCCTTTAATAAAGTGAAAAGCGCACACACAACAAATACTCTGATGCACAACACCTCCACTTGTGTACAAGCACCAGCACATGCATGATGCCACAAAGAAGAGATGGGAATGTTCTGCACATGTGAACAAATCAGTCTGAACTAGAGTTTAAGCAGGACAAACATATTTTAGGGTTTTTTTCTACCTTATATGCTTTTAAAATATACCATTTTCTATACTCTATATATTCTGAAAATGTACATGAAAATAAAGTTAAAACAAATTCTTGTACTGTATTAGCAAACTCAATACATTTAGCAATCTGACTTTGTCTTTAAGCTTGGGATATATTTACATGATGTTGGATGAGAAATAGTTGAGTTTTTGTGTGAACAGGTAAAATTAAATTCTTCCTGCCTGTAGTAGAACCAGAAGCTGATTATTTTGTCCTTTGTTGAAGACCTTTCAGGGTAAGCAGGGAAAATATTAGTGTATTGAACTTTTAAATGTATGGTGTCAAGAGAACATCTTGAGTAATGCAAGATCCACTGATGCTCTGAGGAGTTATTACCTATAAGGTTTTTGTTTTTTTTTTTTTTTTTCCATCATTTGCAGAAACAATCATAGATTTTAAGATGAGGTTGAGTGCCTTGACTATATGAGCAAATAATGTGAGAAACAAGCCAGTGACTTCTGAATCTGCTCCGGTCCAAGCTTTGGATTTGCAAATCACACAGCACACTTGGGTTTGTACAGATCCATTCAAAACACTCCCCCAGTTCAACAGAAATAACTTCCCAAACCCATAAAAATTCTCCTTTGTAATCATAATGAATAAAATGAAAAAGTCCCAGTTGTTAAAATATTCACTATCAGCTGTGAACCTATCTTTATATTTTTCACCCAGCAAGTAATCATATGCAGCATGGGAAACAATCTTGGAAAAACAATCTATAATTATGTCAAGAAATTTTTTTTTAAAAAAAGTTTTTATTTATGTATTCTGTTCTGAACAGGAGATGGGGATTAGTTTGCTATACTGTATCTTTGAAAAGTATTGTAGGTGATAGGATCTGAGCTGCTTAGACATTAACTAGTTTTTTTACCCCAGCTACACCAGCAATTAATTTTATGTGGTTCTTAATGTGTACAAAATAATGGAGAGACTGCTTGACTTGTTCTGTCCTTGTCTTCAGCATCGTGGAAGTTTGTGCCATTTAGCTAAACAGACCAAAGAAAAGAATTCTTCCTGTAATTCCTAAAGACAGGAATAAGATGAGCCACTACCTTTCCAAACACTAAAGACAGCTAAGAGTCCTAAAACCATTGAGATAAAATAATGACGTTGAAAATTTTATTATATTTTTCATTTCTTTTATAGGTGCAATAATCCCCTCTGAAGTAATAAGATGAAAGAAAATGAAATGTGGAAGTATAGTAGTTTTAAAAAGAAGACTTCCATTTTCAAGGCTGTAGAATCAAGCTTACAAAATTAATGGAGTAACATAACAGACTGTGACAAGTAAGAAACATGAAGTTAATACTGTCTGTTAATAATGCTTTGACATGAAACTCACTGCAAGTAAGTGTAGTACTTACCAGCAGTAGCAGACACTTGGTAAGGATCTCTGAGTGTCCCACAGGGTTTTTTAAGCCTGTATTTTAAGATTGTATTATCACCAAATGGTCTAGAACACCCAAAAGGATCTTCTCATTGAATGAGAAGATCCTCAGAGAAGCTCTTTTGGGGATTATAACCTGTGATAAAGAGCTAGGCACTGGAAGTGGCAAAGCCTTTATTTGCCTGTTTTCTTCCTGTCTGAAGCAGAATTACTACAAGGTTTTAATGGAGCAGACACAGGTGATAACTGCATAGGGAAGCACATTTGGATCAGTTTCTGTAAGGGTCCCTGACCCCTGGATTTTGTCATGAGCCTCTTTTAGTTTTGAGAATCTGAGAAGGGTCTTTGAATTCTTCATGAAGCACTGCACAAAGAAGGATCATTGGCAAGATGTGGATGCCTGGAGGCACACTGGCTATCGCCAGAAAGTCTAGGCACTGGGACAAAGCCAGTTGTGCCCCAACAAAAATAAACCACTCACACTACTTCATTTAACTTCATTTAAACCTAGTAATCTTCATTTAAATCTATAAGCTGAATTGCTGCTGTCTGTACAGTTTCAGACTAAGACCACTGGCCCAGACTTCCTGACATTCATGAATTCATGTTCAGCATCTTGTTGGCCTTTGGTTTCTGTCTGTCCATTCGGGTTTGCCCAAGGTAGAAAACCCTCCTGACACACTGGCAGTAGTAACTTAGCATCACCTTGTGCTATCAAAAGGAGGGCTGAGGAAATTCCTGTTGCACTCAGAGGATATTTATCTTGGATCACTACTGCACTAACTGAATTTCTAAAGGAAAATGTTCTTTTTAATTCTTCCAAAAAAATTTAGCCAAAATGTCAAAAAGCTGTGCATGTACTTAGTTACTTCGTTTTAAGACAGGTTTACATTGCACAGATGAGCAAAACTGCAGACGCCTTAATGAAATTAAACTGCTGTAATAAATGTCAGCACGTATGAAACAATGCCAGTGATACCCAAATTATATCATATGGTGCAGCTTTTGGTCTGTTTTACTGCTGCTGCTTGAGAAGAAAGCTTCTGTTCCATTTCTCTTCAAAAACCTGCAGAAGTGAAACTTTCTAATAAAGCTTGTGCTGCTGTCAGAAATGCTAAAGTTCAGAAAACTTCATTTAAACCAAGCAGACAAATATTGTTACAAAGGAAGGGGTAGGAATATAATGTGTGCACTGATTCACCGACTCAATTTTCTTAGTACATTATCAGCAAGAAGTAAAAAGTGTGCCATATTGAAAATTTTTTAAAATATTACATCAGGCATTTTTGTTTTCTTTTTAGCACAAAAATATTAGGTTTAAAGTATCAGGATTGAACACTTAAATATGCTTTGGAAATTAAAAGCCTAAAAGCTCTTAGGGTAAAAGTTTAAGTCCTTTTGTCAAATAATGTTTTCACACATTTTTAGGCCTGACAGATTCGGAGGGGGAGGGAGGAAAAGGAAGGAAAAGAGAAAGTAGAGGAAAAAGAAGATAAAAGGGGAAAGACGTCTGGAAAAGGTTTTGGGGCTAGGGGTTTCTGTGGTTATTTCTAGCGATGGTGTCTCCTGGCGTTCTTCACTTGCTTCTAAAGAATGTTTTCCTGTCCCAATCCCGTTCCAATGGAGCCTCCTGGTGGCCAAAGAGGAGCCTCCGTCAAAGCCCACCTTGTCCCTGCTCCTTTCCCTTGGCAAGGTCTTTAAAAAGCTAAACTTTCCATCCAGTCCTGAACATCCTGCAATGTGCACAGTTTAAAAAGTGGCTCAGCTTTGGCCGTGGAAGGTACAACTCTATGTACGGTGTAAAATCTCATGTACTTTTCCTCAGTGGCCCTTAAGCAACATTATTTAAATGGATGTTTTAAAGATTTTTTTAAAAAAAACAAAGAGATTTTATAAGCATGTATCAGTAGAAGTTGGGTTAACCTCTCATCTTTGTGTGGTCATTTCCTTGTCTCTGTCCTCTGGAAGGAGCTAAAAGCACTTTTGTCTCCTCGGGGTCCTGACCTGAGGTCAGACTTTGCTGCTGTCTCCCTTAGCAGTCGAGGTCCGAGTAGTAGTGTAGTTTTGCAGGGAATGCCCTCATTATTTTAATTTTGTTCATGGAGGGTCAGTTCTTAAAACACTGATTGCATGTATATATTAGATGCCTTTCAAAGGAGAGAAAACCAGAAGCTCTGCTCCACATGGATTTTGATGCCTGCTGAGATCATTGTGCTCTGAATCTGTCCCCAGAATCTCTGGAGGGGTGATACGAGTGCTTTGGGTTCTCACTGGAGCTGCTTCACTACCCTCTAGAGTGATCAGATCCTTGTATCTGAGCAGCATTTGCTGGGGCAGCTGTAGAAGAACCAGAAAAGAAGGAATTTTGGTCCAGCACTCTGCCCACTGCCCAATGGCAGAATTGGCTGGAAGGATGGGGTGTGACAGTGGACTGAGCAGACTGAGCACTTCCAGGCTCTCTTCTGCCAGAGCACTGAGGTGGTGTTTGTCCCACGGGCTGTACTCACTTCAGCAGAAGTGAAGCTGCCAAAGGTCTGTTGGGATAATGTTGTACTTAGGGTAGCTCACTTATGCTTTTTGGTTCATAATATTTTAGCATAATGCTCCATCTTCTGGGCAAGAGGTGACATTTAACAGGCTGAGAATGTCTCATTAAACTGTGAGTCCTATTCAACATTTTATTGGAGAAATTTCTTTGCCACTCATTCACTTTGTCTTGCCTCCTTTCCTGCTATAGATTTTCTCTTGATTCTCATAGCCAAACATTTATTTATTCTCTTTTTTTAGAGAGGTCTTTTAAAATACAGGGAATCCTTTTTTCTTTCTTTCTTTCTTTTTCTTAATATGACCTCTCTAGCCAAGAGTTTTAATGATTGCAGTTTTAAAACTGCCAGAGAATTTTGAATTTGCATTAGTCAGGAAGCAGATGATTGTCAGTTTCCAGTCAGTTCAGAAAGTCACACAATGTGAAAGAGGAAGTAAAAGCAAGCATAGCTAAAATGTAGATGTAGGCTATCAATTAATGAGTGAGTCAGTGCTACCCTTCTTAAAAGACCAAATCCCAAAGTTTTCACCATTTTTGTAGTGAAAATTTTAGCTCTGACTACATTTTAAACAATGGTCCTGAAGCTGGGGTTTAAAGTAATTTTTATGAAGTTAGAATGATCCTAAGAGGCCCCAACATCAGCAGATCAGTCCAGAATTGACACATTTATAATGGTCTGCCCTGATCCATAGAGAAAAATAGAAACAATAACAAGATCAAATATTAGTACATGAATTTGATGGAAGGAACATTTTAAATAAAATTGAATGCATTTCCTAAATGTTACTGTAGATCACCTATGCTGAAAAAAGATCCTGAAACAAATAAAATTAATTTTCCAACAGTAGTCACAGACAGTTCTAAACATTTTCCAAGTCCAGATTAACAATATGGCAGATTGTGTGCCTGTGTTTCACCTTTGTGTCAATTGCCAACTGTAATGACAAGCAGGCCATCAGGAATATAAACAGCATCGACTCCATGCTGTTCTGTACATACACTTCTGTTCTCAAGTTGAGTTTAACTCAAAAATTTGCTGAAGCCGTGGTTCATCAGGCTGAGAATTGGAGCTAAGTTCTGACCTGCTGTTGTGAAAAATCTGCAGGATAATTGGGATTCCATTGGTAGGTCCATCAGGTGGTGCAATTGCTGCGTGGTCTGGATACAAGATTTTTCTTCAAAGGCTGGAAGCAGGGTGTGAAAGGAGTCATCTCTTATTTTACTGAAAAGCAGCTCAAAAGGAATGTAAATAAAATAAATGTGTTCTTTCATACAGGAAACACTAGTTTTGAAACTATTTGCTGCAAAAGATGATTCCTAACAGTCATGAATGAACTAGCAAGTGCCTGATGCTAGAGTTTGTAATTGTCCAAAAGATTTTAAAACCCCACAACGCTATGTATAATGCTAGAGAAAAACTTGTTTTCCTAAGATAAAAGCAATAAACAACCAAGGGAAAATAAAAGCATTTCATGCAGAAAATCTGAGAACCTTTCTTGCCCTCAACTCCAAATCTCTCTGAGAGAGTATGATATGCTCCTCTGTTTTTAGCTGTCATGCTTAAATATGACTAATAAATTTTGAATCCACCCAAAATGTAAAAATATACTTTCCATATAAAGAGCTGGCAGATATTAGATGATATATGAAGATTTATTTGACAGTATAGTCTTGCTTTAAGTCAGGAGACATTTGAAATATCAGTAAAAAGAAAGTATGCAGCTGTTCTCCTTAACTGTGACAAATTGCTCAAGCTACAAAAGTCCTGCTCAGTGTAGTGTAAGTTTTTGATAAGAAAGTGATTTGATTTTTTTTTCTTCTTTCTTACCTTTTGAAGCAAGGACAATGGAGAAAGAAAATAAATTTTAAACATGAAGTAGAAGAGTAGAACTTGAGTTGCACAGTAGTGAAGTCCAGATCTTCACATGAGGCTTTTACCTGTCAAGTGCCTCAGTTAGAATTAGTTCTGTGGGTTTTTAACAGGCACTAAGTGTCATAAAGTAGGCTGAGAGGTGTCAAATAAAATGGAAATAAGTTGAGAGGTGGTGGCAGAGTGTTAATTAATCATTTAACTGTTATCTTCCACATCTTAATTTTTTTGTCTAAGTTCGTATTATGACTCTGGAGTAGCACAAAGAGATCTAATGGAAAACTAATTAAAATTATATTGATTAGCCAGATTAAAAGTGAAAATATTTATTTTTAATAATCAATAATTGAATGGCCTACATAAATTTGTAGGGTATGAATTTTGTTTTAAAACTTTGGAAGGCATATATCATCACAAGGTTAGTGGTCATGTTAAGTAACCTTCCTTGAAATGGTGCTAAGTAGCATAATTTTGCTTAATTGTCTTAGTTTTGTGTTTATTGATTACCTTCCATAATTTGCTTGCTTGAACATCACTTTGAGGCCAAATGACTTAGGATTTCCTGGACAGTTCCATTTATCGTCTTTCATAAAGACACACCACTAAGCTTCCTTCTGCTTTCCTTCTGGACATAATCTGGAATTTCACCATTTTTTTTCAAGAATAATTTAGAAATGAATATAAATAGTTTGTGGAGCTCTCCAGCATGCTCTTTAGATTTTCTTTGGTGCATATTATCTGCTTTAGCACATTAAAATTCTTAATGACTTGAGATTTTTTATCCTTTCTGTCTTGAATATTAGGTGTACCATTATCCTGTTAAAATATGAACTTCTTACATGAAATATACTTCCAGAAGTATCAGTTATCATTTACCAATCTGGATGTAGTCTATAACTACTGTATTAATATGCTTCTTTTTCCTCATGCTAGCTGCAGACAGCAGTCAGACCTAACTAAATAAACATCAGAAGTTATCCCACTAAATTGAAACTGTAAATTTAAATGCAAAGTGACTCTTGGATCTCACGGCTGTTTAAAAACCTCCCACCAAAACCAGACAAGTTCATTGAGTAAGTACAGTATTTGACAATTGCCTTTATCTTCAGCAGGAAAAAAATCCACACATTTCCTTTCCACAGGGACTTCCAAATTTGAGAAAGTTATAGCTCAAATCTTTGTACAAGGATGGAAACAAGTTCAGCAAATATTTAATGCAAATGGTAGCTAGTCATTCTAGTTTACACTTAAACGCATATAGGACAGAACATTGAAAATTGATGCAATCCCTAAAGGACAGAATTTTCTTGTACAGTCAGTAACACTGTGATGCCTGCAATCAGATTAATTGGCCACATTTTCCTGAAAAAAGCCATTTTACTGGGTACCTGCATTACAGTATACTGGACATACATTCATTCTCTTGTGCTTGTGAGAGATGAAAAAAAATACCTTCTCTGACCTATAAATAAAAGTCTGTGTTTGGCTTTAATGCCAGGAGCCAAAATATCACAGAAGGTGGACTTTTGTAATTGTGTAGCCAGAATTAACTGTGCCTTAAAGTCAGCACTGTCTGGATTACAGACTTGGGATCTCAGGATGAAAATCACTGAGAGTTCATTGTGTTTTTGTTGGCCTTCCCTGGACTGCAGTAATGAACTGCATGAGTGCTGAGAATACTAATGAAAAATGCTACAAGTGCCTCTTGGTGCTGCTATGTCAGCTTAAAAAAGTAAGTTATATTCTCTGTGTATAATTCTTATTCTTTATGTTCTGAGTGCTCATAGGCTGTAATAGCAAAAGTTATTTTCTTCATCTTTGTCAGCACATTTAAATTCCTTTTCATACATCCTTCCCAAACAGAAGCCCTGAGAGCTGTTGTTACACCAGCAGTGGATGCTGGCATGCTCCAAGGTAAACTTGTCTCCACAGATCTGTCATTTTCCAGGGACCAGCTTCCAAGCTTTTCCATATGTTTTGCTCCTTTGTTTTGTCTTCCTTCAACATCTGTTAGTGTGGTGATAGAAGCAGATGAGAGTATGTTTGCCTTTATTTTGCAAGGACCAGTAAGTGATAAAGACATGTTACTCATGTGCAGGGATTTCAAAATAGCTATACCTTTTCCATCTACTTTAGAGTGTAATGAGTAAAAGTCTTCTAAATTATGATGTCTGGGGTTTCTTTTGGCCATCTTCTATTGGAGGGTCAATAGTCTATGCACTGGGGGTGAAAACTGCTGGGATGTGGCAGCTTTATTAATGACATGGCACTGGCACAGTGTCTTGCTTAAACATATGGGCTCATGAGGATGCTGGCACGCTGGGGACAAGACAAGTCTTTGAGTTGTTTTTGTTTACATGATCAGTGCAAATGAGATTTTGAATCTTGTGGTGTCTATTTTAGGTTTTTATGGCTGCCTTCCTTGGGGAAGCCTAAGACTATTAGAAGTGCTTAAGGCTGAAGAACTTATGACCCTCTCATCATTTTTTCATGTTTTCACATCTTTGATTTATTGTTGTACCTGTTTCCTCAGAGTCATCTAATCTTTCAGTCATTAACTTGCTTCCTTTGGCAAAAATATCTGGCAGCCATTTAAGACCTGGGGCTTCTGGCTAGGAAAACAGCAGCAAAAACCACACGTTTTTTAAAATCAAGGCCTGAATGTAAAGGTTTTTGTCTCATGTAGAAAGCACACTGTGGCTTGTCCTTAATACCATAGGCTAGGTAACATTAAACATCAAGCCTGAGGGCAGCCTACCTTTGTATTGAAATTTTCTGTGCAATTTTTGTGTATGCATCCAGCCTGACAGAATACCATTCATTCATGTCTTTCTTTTCTAATCACTTTAGGCTGCTAAATAAGTAGTTTTACATGCTGTTACACAATAGCTTAAACCAACTCAATCAACACTGCTGTGGTTCCACTTCTTCCCTTCCCTCCATGTGATGAAGACTCATGGTCTCTTTCCAGGGCACTCACTTCAATCCGTGCAGAGCTCAGCCAGGGAGCTGACTAACAGGATGTGCTCTGTGCTTTTTGTTTTCTCCAGGGCATGGGTTGCTTGGGTTGGTGTAGAGCCAGCACACGTGTGATGGACAGGCTGATGATTTAGGCTGTAGTAGTGCTGACATACATTGCCATGGTTGTTTTGGGAACCCATGAATGGCTAAGCTGATCTAATAGCTTGCTGCTGCTGAAAGGAGGGAAGGGAAGAATTGGTAATTCTCTTCCCCTGCCCCTCAACAAGATAAAAACTTGGTTGTGTTCTCTTCCTGATTTTGTCATCAGTTCTGAAGTCAGTTGGATGGTGTGTTGTGCTGATGAATTTGTTAACAAGGCAGAAACCCCTCTTAAGACCCTGCTCTGTTTTAGCAGGGTTTGCCATACATTCAGACTAATTCCAGAGGCAGCATAAAACCAGAGAAGAATAGTTGTTAACAGGATTGTAGCTCTTACTGAGAGTAAACTAGCTGTAAAATGCACTTAAAAATGTACCTGAGCTTGAAAATGACTGGTCAGATCAGTGACGTTTGTTATGCAAGTGAAAAGATCTTTTAAGAAACGTGAGCAAAATCCATGAGTTACAGTGAACCCAAATCTCAAGGCAGTGGTGTAACACAGCATTATTAGATGGGTCTGCTTGATGCTCCAGAAAAGTCATTGTGGCCTTTGAAGGAGAAATGTGATTTAGCTCCCTGCTTTTTCCTGTTTGATTTATTTACTTTGAAGATGTGCAATTCTATAGGTAATGAATTTCTGGCATCTCAAAGCTGAGCCTTGCATGACGGAGAAAAGGCAACATGGGTTTCTAGAATGGATAACTTGGCACTGCATCATCTATGTTGAAACAGGTGTAGCATTGTAATTGTGTTTGTTATGTTCAAGGTGTTCTGTTGTTCATAGCTTAGGTCCTGCATTGTTTCCTCTTGACTAGACATTCATGCAAGAAGCTGTGGGATGTGGAGATGCCAGGTCCATCTTACCTTGTGTAGTCTTTGTTAGCAAAGTGGAATCACTCTGTGCATGTGTGACTTGCCTTCAGGTAAATGTTAATAAAGATACTGTTGTACTGTTGCAGGAGAGATGTGATTTTTGGCTCTGGGGAAGTAGGGAAGTTGTTAAAAGCATGACCTCCAGGTCTTATGCTGATTTTAATTTTTTTTTTTTTGTACAATGGAACAATTATTTTAATTGGTTTTTGATTGCTTTTTGATTTATAGATATTTCCTTCTAAGGGCACTAACCACTACAAGTATTTTAAATGTTCCTTTAAAAAAAGCCTTTAAAAGTTGAGATGTATTAAAGTAAAAAACTAGTATGGTTTTGTATAAAAAGATAATCAAAATTCTGATAGAAGGACTTACGCCTCTTTTTAAAGACTGAGAAAGTACCATGACTGTTTGATGAAATTTCTCATCTCCCACTAACACCTACATCAAAAAACTTTGATCTGCTAGAAAAATACCAGGCAATTTCCATTAGAAAGCTATCCTTGAATTGGATTTGCATGGTTGGCCTGTTCACACAGAGAGAGACCCTCACCAGAGCTTCTGGCATTGGAGACTGTGTCCTGCTGTGGCTGCGGAACTCAAAGGCTCTGTGCAAAGGCTCTGAGTTCTTCCTCTGAGGGGCTCAGTGGCTCCCAGCCATGTGGTCACCAAGGCAGACATTGCTGCTGTGGACAGGGGGATAAATAGGGCAACTTACATGTGGTATCTCATAAAAGGCTTTCTTGGGAGATAGTGTGGAACAATCCAGAAAATGGATATGTGGGTGGGATCATAAGTGTCTTTATCTTCACTTTCAAGCTGTTGTTTTGAGACCACTGTATGCTGTGGCTATTAGGTTGCACTGTGTGTTCTTACATTTGCAAAAGAAAGATGGAAGCACAATAGAAATAGAGGTCTTGAGTTCTAATCTGTGAGCTGTAGAACAGCTCAGGGAGAAAAACCTTTTCAATTGCCTTAGATAAATTACCACTGCACTTTAAAATTTGTTTTAATGTGAATGCTTTCTGCATTTAGTGGTTTAAATTTGTTCATTCAGAAGAGATACAAAGGCTACTTCCTGTGATTGTTCATGTTGGAAAAGAAGATTCCCTTTCTCAGAAAAACGCTTGCTATCCATAGCAAAGTTCTGGAGTCTGCCTCAAGGTATCATTTCAGCCCATTCAAACCCATGCTATTAGATGAGATAGTCACCAAATATGTCTGTTGAATGCTGAGATAACATTGGGGCTTTCAAAACCACTTGAACAGTAAGTTTAAAAGAAAGTGAAACGTGAATTCACTTCATTATTATTTAGCAATGTCTTTAATTTCTTGAAATATACAATAATGTGTCTCAGACTTGGAAGTGGGAAGAAACTAACTTGTGTTAACAAATGGTTATTTTAAATACTGGGGAAAAATCCACCTACTGCATCATTTAGCATCTGAATTGGTATTCAGAACTAAGAATCAGCAGGTTGCTCCTGGGGTATTATTAAAAGTGCCCCTAAAGAAGGCTATTTTAAAGAGGGAAACCCAAAGTGTATTTCATCTCTGTATTAAGAAGTTCCTATTCCAATTTAGCATATATGAGAGACTGGAGTAAAGAAAGAAAGATAGATCATGGCAGGAAACTTTTAGGGCAGAAAGTGATCAAGTGTAGCTGTAGGCAACAACAGCAATGGACAAAAATATGTGGAGGGGAAATTGGAAGACCAGGAAAGGTTAATAGATTTTGATAGATTAAGAGAGAGTAAATTCTAGGCAAATACAGTGCAAAGTGGAGCAAGCAAACGGTATCCAGGACAAACTTAAATGGAGATGACTCAGAACAAGCTGACACACCAGAATATGCCATAGCTGCTATATCAAAGGCAAAATGAGATTCTTGTCTTTGCCTTATTTAGAAAGCAGGCAGTCTTTAAAGATAAATAAGTAAACCAGAAAAGAGGAAAATGCAGGTTCAAGAACTGCTGCTTTGACTGTTATCAATGCTCTGAAGCCCTGATGGCCTGAGCAGCTTCTGCTGAAGCCTTGCCCCTGCCCACAGGCCCAGGCTCTATTTAAACTCAGCCTTCAGCCCATTTCCTGCTTGGGCTGGTGGGAGAGCTCCACCCTGGCCCTGCCTGTGCCCTGTCTGCTGTGGCTGCTGCAGAGCAGGACCCTGAGCCCTGGGCTGATGTCCTGCTGCTGATCTGACCCTCACATGCAGAGCAATCTCTTGCTTTGACCTTGGACTTGTTACTGTCCTGGATCTGCCTGATGGTCTGGGCTCTTGGCTGAGCCTGCCCTGCTCCCTTGCCTGGGTGCTGCCTTTGGCTGGTAAGAGCCCTGCCCTGTTGGCCATGCTGGTGTGCAATTGCTCCCTGGCCTGTGGGGAGCCACTGGCCCCTGCTGTGCCTGACAATTGCTTTGGTGACTGGCATAGGATGGGTTTGGGGAAAATCACCAACTTCTCCTTTATTTATTCTTTCAATGTATTTATTTTATTTTCAAATTAAGTTGGCTGAGGCAAATCTATCAATTTCTAGAAGTGAAATGTTTTAAAGGCTTTTTATCTTTCCAATAATTCCTTGCATAGTAAAATAAGAATGAAAATAATATAAATACCTAGGATTTCTCAAATACTGGCATTAGTTTAAAATAATCACTCCTTCTAGGTCTACACCTGTGCTGAAATTGACAGTTTTTAAAGGACAATATATGTGACCAGGTATATTGCTGTAATGGCTGGATGAACCCAAGAGCAGATGTTTGGAAAGCTGCAGGCAGTAATGGTACTGTGGCCCTTAGCCCCAGATCAGACTTTGCAAGTGCTGAACTTTTTCACAGCTTACCTGATACCTAAATCTGTAGTTTTAATATCCTTAGACATTTCAGCTGAAAATGTGTAACAAAAATTATTAACATAATTAATTCTATAAGCATGATTTACACTACTTTGGAATAACTTTAGATCTGATGTAATTCACTCAAGAGCAGTTATACAGAACTTTTCTTGCCAATGATTCACTTCTCTATTCTGTTAGTAGTATATGACTTTTCAGCAAGGAAGGCTTTTGTTTTTTAAATAACATTACTGTGCAAAACCTATTACATTCATAACCTGTTTATTTTTTTAGAAAAGCTAGCCATGATGCTGCATCCAGCCTTCTTCCCTGCATTTACACTAGATCCAGTTTCTAAAGGAAGCACGCCTATGTGCTTTAACCTAAATGCGTAATAGAATGTTACTTCAGTTGATGAGAACATGGTCAATGTCTTTCCAATTGCTTCTAATTAGACAATGCATAAAAAGTTACCCTTCTCCAGAGCAGGTTTATCTGCTCAGCTGTTTCTGTCCAAATGATCCATTGCACTGTCCTATTAACTGCTCTGCATTAAGGTGAAGATGAATGCTGGGGCAATAGCAGACAGGCTTTTGCTGGGAGTGCAGCCTCTGCTTTGAAAAGTCCCCTGCTTGGGAGACTAAGACAGGGGCTGGGATTGCAAATACAGCAGCTGATATATGCTTTGAACCATTTGGTTTATATGTAGGTATTGGCTAAATTCTACTACTTCTGACATTGCAAGTACTAATACTTCAGGATTTCACTTCCAAATTTTGCTTTCTATCTCAGTAACTATGGCTTTTGGTAATGGTGGCTTTGTCTGTAGCCTGACCCTGGCATCTGATCCTGCCCAACCTCCATTTTCAGAGGTGCAGTGCATGCTTCAGTTATGTTATCAACACACTGCAGAGATGAGCAATTACTTAAATTTCTTGGCTTTAGCTATGTGCTTACTCATGAAAGTAGATGCTTTACTCATCTCCTTGTGAGACATGGGAGGGTGGTTTGAGGAGTTAAATAGAACTTCAGATCTCTGATAGAGAATGTCAGAAATTTAACTAACATGCTAAAGAATTCAGTCTTGTGCTGGTTTAGTAGGCCTTTATAAAACCATCCTACAATACCCCAGAAGCCTGACTAATGCATGGTATTTTGTTACCAGCAGCTACTGTAGAATAAACAAACCCAAAAGAAGAGCCATGTGGAGTGAAGGATTGAAAATGTTGTCAAAACTGGGTCTTTTGGTCAGTTGCAATGGAGACACTGAGTACAATTACCATATGTCTCCCCATGAGATGCATCATGGAAAAGACTGAAAAGCAGGTCCCAATTTTACTGAAATGTCATAACATTGACACTGTGACTTAAACTGTTAGTTCATTACTTATCTGCTGGTAAATTAAAGCTATTTCAGATGTGACTGCAGGGGTGTAGTGAGTTGCCAGTGAATAGTTGGCTGATTATAAAATCTCTAAAATACTTAAATTAACTTGTCCATGAATTATTGAAAGTATGATAGTGAAACAGATACCTCAGTGATATTTTCAATGTTCTTTTCTTGCCTTGTTTAATCATGTCATTGTTTTACTGTGACTCCATAGAACAAGGGAAAAAATGCAATTCTGACTTTTTTTGTAGATTTCAAAGGATGAAGTATTCCATTATTATAACTTCTCCATGTCCCTGACAAATTTTTTCAACCACATTTTAGCAGCTATATTTTTTGCCTGTACTTCCCTTTGCTTATTATTTCTTCAGTACTGTACTTCCTGAATTTTTCCCCCTCTATTAACTGTTTTCTTTTATAGCTTTCCCTTTTTCTTGTTCTTGTTTCCAGATCTTTGATTGCAGAAGAGCATTGTACATAAATTGTCAGGTTACTAAAAATACAGTTTGCCTCTCCTACTTAATGGCTGTTACTTTTGAAGAATATGCAGGGGTTTCCAGATGTTCAAATGAAGCTTAGCAGTTACTTTGTTAATTGCAAATTCTAATGATGTTTCATACTTCATTTTATGTGGTTTTTTTAGATGATGTATATTTGCAGATAGTGAAGGCAATTTTGGCTGTGCTAGTCAGGTAGACTTCACTTATAATGACAGTTAAAATAAAAAGGATTAATAAAATTCCATTTGTATGGATTTTTCACAACCTTCCACTCCATGAATATAAGATGTAGCACAGAGTAATCTAGATCTTCATATAAATGATGCAATTGTCTTGAGCAAAGATTTACAAATCCTTCTGTAATACACAACATCTAAGGTTGGCATTGCACTTCTGTCAAAATACTTCAGCCTGTCCTAAATTTGTGTTTAGTATCTGTGGGGGAAGAGGACAGAGCACTGTGGTATTTTTGGGGTCCCCCATTGTGGGGAGAAAATGATGAATCTGACTCCATGTTCTTAGAAGGCTAATTTATCATTTTATGATACTATATTATATTAAAGAATACTGTACTATAACAAAACTAAAGAATAGAGAAAGGATACTTACAGAAGGCTTAACAAGATACTTATTAAAACTTGTGACTGCTTCCAGAGTCAGCTGATAGTGATTAGTCATTAAGTAAAACCAATTCACATGAAACCAATCAAACAACCACCTGTTGGATAAGCAATCTCCAACCACATTCCAAAGCAGCAAAACACAGGAGAAGCAATCAGATAATTATTGTTTTCATTTTTCTCTGAGGCTTCTCAGCTTCCCGGGAGAAAAAATCCCGGTGAAGGGATTTTTTCCAGAAATTATGACAGTGACAGAGCACTGCTTCCTTCGCTGATAGCTAAATTGCAGGACACTTGCATCTTATTCAGAGAACAGGTAAGCTAAAGGATCTCCATTGCCTCTGATCAGAAATCCTGAACTGTAGGATTCTCACTGTAGACACTTCCACTGTCTCCTGAAATTCAATGAAAATTTACAAGTTTATGCTTGTGGTCTGAACTGGCAGACCCAGAGTTCTGTAGATATTAGACAGAGTTCTGTCCTGCTCTGGATGGGTAATGTTCTAAGGGAAAACAAAACAAGTCTACCACAGATGTGCAGGCATGTAAAAAGCATAGATCAGCAATACAGTATTCAGTATTACTATTCAAAGTCCTCCAAACATATTGCCTTTCCCAAGTTGATCTCCTTACATAGGATTACCTTACTGTTGTTTATGGTCTCATTATTGAAATATACATGGAAAAACCATGTAGTGCCTGTGTATGCTAATGAAAGCACTGCTCTGTGTATATTGTACTGTCCTACTGCCCATAATCTTTGCACATCTTAAAGTATCTTGATCTCTGGCAATCATTATGAATTTACTTTCATTGTGCAGTGCTATTTGATCTGAAGGGATGCTTAAATGGCTGAGTAACTGGATAAACAGAAACTGACCTGCTTGAACAAAACTTCCTTGCAGAGAAAATGGATGTGGCTGTGAAAGCAGAAGCCCATTAGCTCTGCTACTCTGCAAAAAACCCTGAAAATCCACTAACCTGAACACTATTTTGAATAATCAGGTAGTGTTTGTTACTGATATTTGACTGCTCTAAAGTAAGTATAAAATTGTTGCTTATCATGCTTGTATTTCATTTTTGTACTTGATAGCATAAATGCTGATGTCAGCCCATACTCATATGTATGCTAATCACTATTCTCTCCAGAGCAGTAGGAAAGCTTATGTAAAGACAGAACAATGTTGCCAGGTGTTGCTGCAAAACCCCATGTATTGTTTCAAGGACAATGTTTCCAGTCAACTCCCACTTTTCAAAGATCAGCAAGGCACTGGTTTTCTGAGAACATTTTAGTAGGATAAGAAAATCAAGAGGTACTTAAGTGTATTCTCCAAAATGGATACTGTACATGACTAGGGAAGTAAATCAGCTTCAGTTTATTCATGTGTGTATTTACTGCACAGCTGCTATCAGATTTTCATTTAGAGATAAATGTTAAGTCAGTTTAATTTTGGTGCTAATAAGCAGTTTGTGTACTTGTTCTTGAGTAATAAAAATACAACCCTTTATGTGTGATTTAAATACTTTTAGATACCTCATTCATATGCAGAAAACCCCTGAAATTAAAACATTTATTATCAGTGATGCAACTGCTTATGAAATGATGCCTTTTATTTGACTGTTTAACTAGAAATTTATGAGGAGGCTCTGAAATAGAAGCTGGCACTGAGGATTTCCCCTTTTGAAATCATTCCTTCTCCTGCATTCTCTTTGGCTGCATGAATTCCTGCACTGCATCTTGTGCAGCTTGTGGCCTGAAGAAACACTTCATATGCAAAGGCAAAGCCAGGAGTTTGTTAGCTTAATTAAAGTCTTGATAGTCTAATCAAAGAGTTATTATTAGCCTAGGACTAAGTATTTCACAGAGAGCAATGTTTTAGAAAAAGTCTCAGGCATAATACAGTTAAACTTATTATTCTATGCACCTTTGTATCCACCTCCTTTCCCCCTGCTTTTTTATTCTTTCATTTGCCACCCTTCTGTGTCCTAAGGTCAACAGGTGCAGCTTTCCTCAACAAGGAATGGGAGGGAAGTGACACCCTGGCAACATTTCACAAGAAGGAAACTGATACTGATGATGCTGGTTTTTCTTCTTGTAGGACCCTCTTGGGGCTAATCCTGCTTTTAGTGCATGCTTACTCCTTAGTCCTTCTTCATGTGTCTGGAATTCCACATTACAGCTGAATTTCCCAAAAGTAATAAATACTGCATACCTATGTATATTTGGTGCTTATTCTTCAGTTTTTTTGTCATATCTGGTTTTACCCAGCCCGGGAACTTGCGCATGTTTAAGGACCAGTAATCAACTATTCATAATCTGAATGTAGTTGAGATCTACTTTAATTTCCTGTGCTTGTACTTTCAAGACCTTTGTCATCTTGTGCCTGAGCTGCTCTACACTACATTGTTATTCTAGTGTTGTAAATAGTTTATTCGAGAAGAAACTTATTATGCTGCATTAATCAGAGGAATATCTTGCAGTTACTGTAACGATTGGCCTTAGACCACACAATTGCACAAAGCTAAGCTGTAACTAAACCCAGCAACAGCACCTCCTGTTTGATCTCCAGACAGACCAAGTCCAGACCTCTCCTGAGGTTTGAAAGGATGGGTTCATGAGAAGCCTGTGATTTCTGACTGGTAATGGCAATATAATGCTGGTTTTGCTGCAGGCCAACAGAATCTTGCTGAATATTGTTTTGAGTTCAGCTCAGCCTCTGGCCGGGCACAGAGCTGCTCCCATGGCAGTGGGGGCTGTGGGCTTCATCCTCACAGCTCCAGTTTGCTGGCTGGCTGCTCTGGGGGGGAAACATCCACAATTTAAAGGGAGGCTGATTTCAGTTTTTCTGTGTATCTCAATAATGCCCCCCCCCCCCCCCCCCCCCAAACCTCAAGCTCAAACACAAGCCCCTGAAACTCAACATGGAATGTGCCAGTAGATTCTGTAGTGTGAGATACAGAAGACAGTACAAGTACCTTTTCCCTTAAATTGTGCAGAGAAGAGACAGTCCATAAATAGTTTTTGCAGCTTCTTGTTTATGCTTTTTGTTTTCTTGACATCTCTGTTCTGATCTCTCTATTAATTTAATCTGGACATGCTAGGAGCTTTTTCAAATACAGTTGAGATTCTTCTGTGTTTTCCTTTCTTGAGAGCTTGTTTAAAGGTGCAAAAGAAGGGATCTCAATTTCAGGAAAAATCCTGAATATTTAATTTTTCAAATCTCATTAAAAAAATACTAACTACTCTTGAAGACCTTAGCAATGCTTTTGATACAAAGTTAATTATATCCTTTCTTAATGTGCTGTGAGAAGTGAATAATGCTTTAATGTTTATGGAAGAACTGCAGATACTGTCTGAAAAACTGGTACTGAGGCAGTTTTCCAAAAATGTTTAACACTACAGCTCTGTGTTTGTAATAGGCTATTATAATAAACCATAAACCCATTTACAGGATTTAAAACTGTAATTAGTAAGTGTGCTGTTGAGGATTGGGTCAGCTAAATGAGTGAAATGGGTATTAAAATTCCTGTTGTGCTTACAGGTCAGTGAAAAACTGCCTGCCTGCTAACCTCCCTGACTCATCTTAATGCCCCAGAGTTAAAATAAAGCAGTTAGTTTACAGATGAACTTGCTTCCCAAAGACTGAAGCTAAGGATGAGGTGACTGATGGGAGACTAGACTGGAGTTCTGTGGTGTAAAAAGGATTGCCAGTTTCAGGAATAACAGGGTAATGTTTCCATAGTTCTCGAAGGAAACAGGGGCTGCTTGGATTATTTGAAGGTATGTCAGGTGGGTTTAGTTGTGATAATGTACTTCAGAGCATGGGAGCAGTGGAGATGCTTTGATTCATCAATGGAATTTCCTTAGCAATTTTCTGTCATCCATTTTCTTTTCCAAGCAGAATAGTTCAAAGCATTCAGACATTAATTTTCAGTGGGTTTCTTTATGCTTGGAAATTACTCAAAACATTGAGGGTTCTGGTTTTGGTCATTTTTTTTGTACTGCTCTATTGCTTGCCTGAATTTTGATTTTGCTGTGAAGAAGTAAATTTATTGACAGTGACTGTGGAGTTAACCATTGCGCCAGAAATTCTCTTGAGATTAAATAAGCATTGAGGCTTTACTGTTGCACAACTTGTAATGTTTTTATTGAGGGTTCTGTACACCAGATTCCTGAAGCTGATGTAGCATGTGCTGTCACTGAAGCTTCCTAACTCTTGCTATGTATGTAGCATCACTTGTTGGAAGTGATGCTACATATGTAGCATCAGTTGTTGGAAGTTCACTAGAATATCTGGGGTTTTTTAGGGCCTTTTCTCATTTTTTAAAAAACCACCAAGTGTCAAAAATTTACTTTATCCAAGGAGAGGAAATCAAATCTCCAAAATGTGTGTGGTGTACCTGTTTCCACAAGCAGCCAGGCTACTTTTATGGTACTTGCACAAGGCTCTAGAGTTCCTTGGAACTGTGGGTTTGTGGGCACAGGGACAAGAGAAGGAGGAAGAGGCTTGTGAAGGATGTTGATTTTGACCCTTTAGTAAAGACAAAGAAAGGGCAATTAATTAAATGTTTATTTTAATATATCTGCTATTATGTGCCTTTTCATACCAATATAAAACATCTGATTAACTCTAAAATACAAAAATCTATTACTTTTACATCTCATGCAAGGGTCAAATGCTTTAGATGAGACAGTAGTTTCTGACATGCTTCTTAAAGATCTTAGTACAACATTTGGAAGAAGGTCACTTTATAATTATATACTTAAATGTGAAAATTAGCTAAGCTGCAACTAGCAACAGAATGAAGCATGTGGAATAAAGTAATACACAGTACATAGAAGGAAGTTACTAAATTTAGATAGGCTTCAAATTTGAGGGCCTAGCCAAAAATATAAATTATTACTCAATTTCTTAGATTCTGAATGAGTTTATAATCAGGGTCTCTTGAATATCAGTGTTCTTAACTGATGTGACTCCAAGCTTTGTTAATTCTTGAATAAGCAGTGGTGGAAATCTTCACCATTCCCTGTATTGAAATAGGTGAATATCAAAATTCCAAAACCAAGCAACACCCAACCCCCACCCTGGGCCAAAAAAAGAAAAAAAAAATCACATATCTAATAATGACCCAAGTAAGGTATGGCCTGAAAAATACATAAAATCTTGTCTGGAGAAAACACAAGTTGTTTCCTAGAAAGGATGTATAGAAAGCTCAAGGTGTCACATTTCAGTTGTTACTTAGGTGAAATCTATATTGAACTTGAGAAGAAGGTCTGATTTGAAATCCTGATTTGAATACTGCCTCAGATTGTACATAGCAAAAATAGAAGCACTTCTAAGTGGTGTTCCTAGTATTTTTTGGTCTGGCTGGGTATGAAGTGAAGATTTGTGCTCAGGTGTCTCTTGCTTTATCAGTTACTGCAGAGATTCACTGTGGAACCCATAATATTCATGAACCTTCTCCAGACAGTTTGCTTTATTGGTACCTCTCCACACAGGTAAGTGCATCCAAGGGAGAGGAGAAGTCAGCTAGGGAGTAAAATCCTTAGGTAATGCAAATGGATTCCCTTTTGATTTATTACTTGTCCTGTGAATAAAATAGAGAAACTGTCCATCAGTCAGTGGCAGTTTGCTGTGTGTGTTCCTAGCATGGCACAGAAGAAATGCAAATCCAGCTGCAGAATGCTCTGTGGTGTGAATCATGCACCTGGGAAATGCTCAGCACCACCTTTCACTGAAGGGCATCATCCATCTTTCATACTAAAACATTATTTCAGCTGGGACCATAAGGACAGGGTCTTAAATGTAGGGAATTCTTTTAAATTAATTTAGAAAAGCTAAAGAAATCCTTAAAAATTAACTCATTCAGAGCTGGAAAATAAACCTTTGAAAATGCTTTATCTATGTTGTTGTGATGTGTAAGTGGTAATTAGAATGGTTCATTATACCTGTCTCCCAACTGCTTTAGTGGTAAATAGATGTTTTCTAGTGCTGCTGGATCAGGAGTGTGTAAAGCAATCCCAGTTACCTGAACTGACTGCTAACTGTGACATTCATGCTCTGCATGAATGAAAATCTGAGCATTTAAATTTTCAGTATAATTATTTGTCAATGTGGAGAAACCAGATTTTTTTTTTTTTTTTGGTAATAGAACAGTAACTTTTTTTCATTCTGTAAATGACTGGTGAGTCTCAAACAATTAAGCAGAAAAGTCAAGCTCATATTTTGTAATATAGGGTATTGCTATTGATCTTGGCCAGAATTCCTTGCAGGTTGAAGGGCATTAGTCTGTGACTCTGAGTTGGTCTAGTGCCACTGTTGGTGCTGTGAATTAATGCATGCTGTCTGATTTTAAACTTAGTTAGTCTTAAAGGGTTTAGTTGCATTGCCACTTAATTTTGCATGGAATTGGGCTGACAGCCCAAATAATGATAAATGACTTTGGTTGTGTGTTACAGATTGGTCAGAGGGCAACTCCTGATGCAGAATGGGAAGCAAATATGGAAAAAGTCATCTGCAGCTTGTTTGATGTATTTATATTTATTTGTACATTCACTTTATAAATATGTGCTAGAAAAGAAGTTTCTACTTAAGAAAATTCATAAAATGCATGTAACAAATAAATGCAGCACACAGGATGTTGGAGAAAAAGGCAAGAGTGGGATTATACGGAGACTTGCATGAGTCATTAGTGAAGACTAAATGCTTCCTGCCTGTATGGGCTGTGAAGCATGTGGATTTTGATCATTCCTAGGTCCTCCTTTTAAATTATTCTTAGGTCCTCCTTTTTTCTTCTCTTTTCAAATTGTAGATAACTGTTGGTATAGCAAGACAGGAAGCTTTCTCATTTTGCATAATTTGGTTCCAGACTTTGCTACTTTTTTTCATGTTCTGCATGAAGATAAATCATTTTCTTCCAGAGCTCTGAAACTGGGAGCCAGGCTCTGCAGCATTGTGTAAATTGAGGCTTTGAGTCAGAGGCTTTTTATTTTAGGTCAGTAAAGTGTTTTATTTTTTGGGCCATTTACTGTTTCTGGTTGTGAATTTGGAAATGTGGATTATATTTGGTTTTTACTTTTTAAATTAGAGCTGATATTCCCTATGGAAACATTTATTTTCCAGAAGAGCAGCCTTTTGAGAAATTTCCGGTGTGTTCTTTCTGTTATCAATTGAGAAGGGTAGGTAGATACTGAGCCTGGGAGAAGAAAACAAACCAAAAGGAAAATGAAGTTGATTAGCTCATAATAAAAACATGTTAGAGAGTTTGAAAGAAAAGCATCTAAAGTAAACAAAGCAAAAAATGATATTTGAGTGGGAGGTAAGATGCTTCAAGAAGGATGGATGGGTTTTGAGGTTGTAAATCTTGAGAGGGAGGAGTTATTTCATCCAGATATGAAAAAAGGTATGAGTGGTTGGAATAAAAGAAATAAAGAAGATAGAAATGGCTTTTGGCAGGTAATGCTGACTGTTTGTCTGCATTGTGAAAGAATATTCCCTCTTGGCTTTTGGGCAATGCAGCTGTGGGACATGCCCAGCTGAAACACTTTATTGGGCAGTGTTCAGTGGCAGAAATCTCTTCCTCCAACTGCCTGTGCTCAGTGGATTTCATGTGCTCTTATCCTTATTGTTCACAAATGTCACAAAGACATGGGTGAGCTGTTTGGAACAAATAAACAATGAAATCCTGGGAAAGCAGGTTGCCTTACCAGCTTGTTTGTGTCTACAACAGAAGGCCACAGTTGCCTTTGGCAGGTCCACCAGAAATTATCTCTCTTTTTACCCTAAACAGTGGCTCCTATGGGTTTTTCAGAAAATATGAATTCGTTGGACAGAGTCACTCTCCAATTTTTTTTTTTTTTTTTTACAGAATGACATTTTCTGACTTAAAATTTTAAACAACAGAGCAAGTAACATTTAGTAGAACAAATATGTATACTTGAGGGATAAGCAGCAATTTAGTAGTGATTTCAGTGCAACTACCAGAAGGAGAAACAAAATGCAAACAAAAGAATCCCATCCCCCCAGTATGAGTTCTCTGAGTATATGTTTAAGTTGGGAGATGAACATTTTTCAGCCAAGTGAATGGGTGACACATGTTTGCTGCTTGCATTGAGGCTGGAGTGGCAGAATATGTGTTGTCCTGGAAAGGAAAAAGTTTTATTGTTTAATTGTGTTTATCCCTTTTTATCCCTTATCCATAAAGAACATGATGAAAGTAGAAAAGCACAGAAGCACTTCTAGTGCATTGCCAGGCAGCAGGTGTCCCTACTTGGTTATTTATAGAGCACAAGAATGCATATCATGGAAATGGGCTGTGAATGGCCAGTGACCCATCTGTTTTATGTGCTGGGTTTTGGGATTGAGTGTGTGGAAACTGACTTTTTTAGCTGAAGAAATTTATGCTGAAATTTGTGCTTCTGAACAAACTATTAGATAAGTGACTTTCTGCTATCCTTTTAGTTCTGAAAATTAGTCATATGTGGTTTAGGTTTTTTAACAGGAGGCTCTTGCTGTAGACCTTTTCTCATTCCTGCTGAGCAAAGAGATTTCTTCTGGCCCTGAATACATCATTCTGGATTGTAGCTATTTAGCACAGCTGATTTACTGATTTTGCCTGTTTTTTCATTACAAGTCTAGTGGTTTTTGTGTTTGCTCCTTGTCCCTTTTGGTTTCAGATTAGCTTGAAGAAATGTCATTACCTACTTCCCAATACTTTTCTCCCCTCTCTGCATTAATCTGAGCTTGTGTCCCAGAATTGTGGCTGTCACTGAGAATATGTGAGCTCTGAATGCTTGCTTAGAAAAATCCATTTTTTAGGATCTAGGTCAAAAGCTGATTCAAATGCAATAATTTATAATAATGAAACTAGGGCAAAGCAAACAAACAAAAAGCCCTAAATGCAGTTTTTCAAGTATGGGGTGGGGGGGGCGGGGGGGGAATAATCCATTACAAACAAAATGAGTTGAGAACAAATTACCGTTCTTTACCAAATGAAGCTGTACAGACCTTCTCAAGCAGCTTTAAGCCCTGGTTCCTTATGGCTCAGTCTTGCATTTTCAATTTGTGCAGGATGGTGACATCTAGAAATACTGTTACAGCTTTCAAAGAGCAGAAATGAACATGGTAAAGAGAAACTGTCTGACCTCCTTCAGTGTATATTGGTCTGTTATGGTGTCACTACATAAAATGAAAATCTGCTCACTGGTAGAAGAATTTCTTGTGATTGTGCATCACTACAATTAAAAATATTCCTATGTGTTGTAAGTGTCTGTGGTAATCTTATAAATAAACTTATCTTGTGCCCCTTCTGTAATGATGAGGTTATTGCATCTTGGAGTTGCTGATATTATTAGGTCTCTTGAAAGTGTATGTATATGCTGATTAGAATAAAATGTTGAATTTCTTTTCCCTTTGCTTACTTGCTTCAAAATTTGAACTTACTATGGTGACATTGCTCCTGTTGCTCTGAGGTTTTAACATGGAGCTCATTGTCTATTGAAAATCTGTGCAAATGATGCCTTCTCTCCCTGGGATGTAGGATCTGTCATATTAATTCAAACTGTATTTATTGGAGGGATATTTTTGTGATTTTAACTAAGTTCCTTACACAACTAATACATTTTTAAGTGCAATTTTATTTATTCACACTCTCTGATATCAGAGGTAGAGGTTAACATTCCCAGCACTGTCGTGATGGAGAAAAGTGTTTAATACTCAGTGCATAGAGATTGCCCTCTCAGGTGGAAAGGCTTGTAGGATAAATACTATGATGTACTTCCAGTGGTTAACACAATTAATCCTTTCTCTAATCTCCTCAAAATACTTAATGAGGAAGGCAGAGTAGCCTCCTTTGGAGGTGCTGCGATCTTATAGGATCAGCACTTTTCTGGAGAAGTCAGGACAGTAAAAGGGGTACATAAAGAAAAAAGTTTCTAATGTGCTCTACTTATGAGTAGAACTAGGACATACTTTTTTCTGGCCACTTATTTATTCAGTAGATACAGATTTGGGTCAGCCAAAGGTATTATATTGCTATTTAATCCTATTTAAATTGTCCAGTTGTGACATAAATAATTTTGACCTAATGTTTTTGAAACAATGTTATCTTGATCTGATAGGCATTTAAAGGTTAATATCCCAGCATTTCCTTCAAAGTCAAGTTTTAAAGTGTACAAAATTGTTTTCCTATCTTGCACTAACCACTGAACTGAAAATATCCTTCATTTACACAGCGATATTTGCAATGCTTCTTTTGGGGGAAGCTACAAACAATTCAAAGCTTCAAAGTAAATCTGCTTTAATGTGTTTAAAAACATGCAAGATATTCCTTGATGGAAAATAGAACACTTCTATATTATTATGTAATATTATGTAAGGATAAAGAAGCTGAGGAAAAAGGAGACTGACTCATCACCAAGAAAGCTGATGGAAAAACATTTGCTCCTTTTCTCCATTACAAGAGTTTTGTGGATAACTGTATTGAGAGATTGTGAGGTGCTGAAATACAAGTGGGAAACATATCTCTAGTAAGAGACAGTTCCACACATTAATGTTTTCTCTTCTGTCCTGACTTTTGCACAGAGATCACTTTGCTTCTCTGAGCCATACATTTTAAATGTTTTTGTAAAGGCAGGGTAAATGTGGTTCACACTGATTACACATACAGAAATGCTCATCTGCTGGAAGAGAAGGAAGTGATGTAGAAGAGTTAGGAGTTACAGGTTAGGTTCTGGGCAGGTGCTGCACCATCTTTCCCTTCCATTTTGTGCCTTTTCACCTATTTAAAGTGATGGCAATTTTTAGAACTGAGGTGCAAATTCAAACCCAATGAATATAATTCATGGTCCCAGTGCTGAGGCAGTGGGGTAAAGGTGGTTGATAAAAAGATTCTTCTGTTTGTTTTGTCATACAAAGAGTTGGTTCATCACAAATGATGGCACTAACACTTAAAAAAATGTGGAATAGCTGAAGCTTATGTTTCAGTGAGACTCAGCTTGCTTTGGCTGTACCTCAGGTTCTTTTTCAAGGCTTTCTTCAAAATATCATACAGGAAAAAATCACATGAATTTAAAACTTTTATAGAAGAATGAAAATACAAACTCAGGTATGACTTTGGGAATGGCAGCCAAAACCTGAACAATCTTATTCAAGCTCTGTGTGTAGAGGAGAGGGATACTCATGGCATCTCCCTGTTTGCTGTCCCTTGTTTTTCTTTCCCTCCAGAAATTTGCAGGCAGGCTATGACAGTGATGTAATCGTAAACTTTTAAAGACAAAGAAGATACAGCTCTACTTACAAACTTGGAATGCTCTTAGGTGGATGACAAGGGTCAGAGATTATGCCCACAGCCCTCACCAAGTGATTTGAAAAGCATCAGAAGAAATAAAGCAATCCAAATTTGACAAAGTAAAACACTTCAAAACTCCAAGAAGTGCACTGCAATGTTGGTCTCTATCCAGAAAGGGTTTGAGATGTAGTGTCTTACCAGAGTGAGGGGAGGAGGGAAGCATCATGTGTTGTTTGCTTTGTTTGTGTGTGCACTTCAGAGTACTTGGAGGCTGTTCATTGGGCACACATGCTGTGACTGCATGGCTGTTATGTTCTATAAATGTTCCCATGCCCCAGCAGATTGGTCTGGTAAGGACCTAAATCAGGGGATTTCTTCAGTGCTATGATCTGCCTAATTTCTGTTTGCTGCTTACTGTGACTGTGTCTGAAGGGTTAAATGTGCTATTCTTAGCTCTGTTTCTTTGCCTGCTTGTTTCACCTCTGATGCAATGCAGTGCTGGAACTGCAATGCATTGTCAGTTTACATCACATTACACCAGTAACAATTTTTAAATCAGCACGAGGTAATGTGATTTGTTTTCCTTTCCTGTGGTTAGATGTCTACTAAGTAATCAAGACTGCATGCTAATGACTCAAGAGTAGTTACAGATCATACCTTGACAAAGTAATTTGATGTGGACACTATGTGGATAGCTTCTCAAATAGTTTTTGTGCAAACAATATAAATGTAGCTGTGCACTGGAAATCTTCAACCCAGTTTTGAATATAGTTTCTATGCAGAATCAAACTAAAATAACTTGCTTATGCTTAATGTTGCTTTGGATTATTTCATGTAGAATATACTTTATTTTTCAAAATAATGCTGTTGACTAGAATAATCTGTTTTCCTTGTTGTTCTATCCAACTGATTATCTCAAAATAATAGTACAGACAGGGGGAATTTTTCTATATAGTGGCTAGAATTTTTCTCTGAGGACAATATGTCCCAATCATATGTTTGGTATCATTCTGAACTTTCTTTTTTGACAGTTGGACAGAAGCACTAAGAGTTTTTCCTTAGCTCATGCAACAGGATTTAAATGAAGTGTCAAACTAGGAAACATTATAGATGAGTGTTCTAGATCCAACTGAGAAACTGAACAGTTGCAGGCCTGGAATTTAAACTTAGCCTGAGACAATGTTAACTACTTGATTTGAGGGCAATTTAAGGTCTCAGTGAATCATTTCACTGCTGCCTACAGATGTGTAAGAGACTCGAAGAGTGGCATTTACACCACATAGGAATGGAGGAATTCTCACTGTGTGAAATTAGTTCCAATGAATCTATAAGCAACCTGTATGAAAGACAATTTTAACGAGCTTAGTCATCCCTGTGCTGCAGTTGGAAGGCATGGTAACTGCTGAAATGACTGACTGGAGTTCTAAGTTTACCTTTCCTACAGAACAAGGTGCAGGGTGCAGTTGCTCTGTGCTTATGCAAGACTGCTGTTCTTGGGTGACATGCAGCATTTTTTAGGTAATTACCATGGAAGGCAATGTATGGAGTAGCTTTTTGTCCCCTTGAGAGTTTTAACATCCTTTGACTTTTAGACCATCTTTCCATCCATTTTAGGGAGTGGATTATATCCTGCTGTTCCCTTTCCTTTTCTCAGAGGGAGGTCGAACACTGGGATGCTGTTCAGCTTGATAAGAGTAGTCATAGAGGAATTTTGGGATTTAGCCAGAGCTTTAACTATTCAGAAGCTCTTGTGAATGAAGTAAATTACCCTGAGCATATGACACTTCAAGAGGAGCATTTTATACAGTGACGTACTTGATGCTAAGAATAGCCATGACTTCATATGGTTAGATTAACAATCACGTGCTCCAGAGGTGATGGATGTACAGTCCTTCAGGGTGCATGTCCTTCTGCAGGTTGTGCTGGGCTCTCTGGAGTCACTGGAATGTATCTGTGTGTGACACTTGGTAGTGTGTGTATTTAGCTGCTGCAGGGCATGGTTTGAGACATGGCTTTGTAGGTTGAGTCTGCATCTTGGTCTAAGTGAGCAACTGTCAAATCAGACCTTATTTTAAATGGCAAATCAGATTGTTATGACCCATGCCCTTTTCTGCAGGAGTACACAAAAAGTAATTTCAGTATGAGAAATATAAAGGAAACAGTTCCTTTCTGCAGTAAACCCCTTGGTGTGCTTACTCAGTAAAACATTTGCTGAGTTTATAGATGATTAATCATTTGTCTTTTAAAGAAGAAATTTATAACTTTTTTTGTCTTTCTTTTAGAAATTGACTACTTCATACTATAATGTTTATAATGTTGTCATTATAAACATTGTGTGTGTGTGTTTATTCCTCACATTTATAAAATTAACTTATTTGGAAAACAATCTGAGAAAATACTATTCACTTCTCCCTAGAAACTGAGCTTTATTCCTGCCTATGCTTTCCTCTCAGCAGTCTAAGTGCCTTAATTGATCATCTTGATATGAGGTTTAACTCAGCAGTTGATTGAACTTCAGGGAGTAAAATACACTTTTGTTTACTAAACTGCTGTTCTGCTGGTGAAGACATTGGACCTGCCAAAGCTCCACTGCATTGAGTTAGCAATTCAGAGACAAAACATAGGTGTAGATCAAGGTAAGATGCAAATTATCTCAAAGCTTTTAAGAGAAATATGGAGGCTTAGCATGTGTTGAAAGTATCAAACCTTCCTGGACCTAGTCTGGTTGGTTGGATAAAAGAAAAATTATTAGTTACCCAACAATCTAGCCTGATGTGATGGGGTATATTTAGGGTATATACATTACGTGGTGTACATGACAAAATAGACGTACAGTTTGAGACGTACAGTTTTGCATGTACATGATTTGGGTGATCTATTAAGGAATAGAAGTCTTTGTCATTCAGAAGATAGCTGGGTGTTCTTTTTTTCTTCAGAGTATGCCACACTAAGATTCTTGGAGGGCATTTCTCTTGGGGGTCTCTCTATCCTCCTGTAGTCTCTTCAGTAATACTGAAGTTGGAATTGCCTGTGTAAGTGATGATGGTGATGTTTTAATGACTCTAAATCAGTAGAACTGGCTATGATAAACAGCAAAGGATTGTCAGCATCAGGGAATTCTGTCTTTTTCAAATACCATAGTGTTTATCAGGGCATGGAACTGGAGTAAGTGAAACAGATGTTCTAGATGACTTAATATGAATATCTGTAAATGTTTTGCAGCTGTGCATGCTGATGACTGGTGGAGCTAATAAAGGTTTGCAGAAGGTAAAGCACCAACAGAATCTCTATCAATTATAGGAAGATGTTTTCAAAATAATGAAGGGTTAAAATGACCTGCTTAACCTCCACTCCATGCCCCCTGTCTGAAAACTGAGCCCAAGCCTAGCTCAGAGCATTAAGACATCCCTGTCCCATCCCCAAACATGGGATTGTTGAGAAAAAAAAATCACCCCTTTCAACCTTATAACTTACTCCTGGAGTAAACAGCCAGTCTAGGAATTACTGTTATTAAAAAAAACATTTTGTTCAACTGGGGTAAGAATGAAAGCTGAAATTTCTGCAAACAGTAAACACAGAGTCTATTTTTCATTTTGTTTTTGAACCTTGAAGTGTTTGGGATGAAGAGCTCTTTCACCTGTGTTCAAGGATGAATGCTGATAACCAGCAGAGATGAAAAGTCAGCTGGTAAAAAATATGTTTTAAGTTTTCAGAACTTGCATCACAGAAAACTTGGAACCATGAAACAAATCTGTGAGCTAGGATAACAGTGAGATCACTAAGGCTAAGTGACTATTTAACACTTGGGGTGAATACAAACACAGTGTGTTTTGAAATTTTTAAAAGAATATAGATATTGTATTCAGCATCTGCTCCGTGGGATACTGCATAAGAAAATGCTGTTTGTCCTGAAAATACTAACATTTTTTGGATTTTAGTAGAAGATTCTGTGTAAAGGTGAAGGCAATACAAGATAAACACAGCTGGAGTAGCTCCTGAACCCTTGTCCAGTGTTGTGTACCTTGGAAGAGGGCACTGCTCCCACTCAGCAAGGCAGTCTCAAAAGGAAGTCTTATCTTTTTGGTTATCTTCCATCGTTTTAGCTTTCTGGCTAAAATCAAGAAAGCAAGAAATCTGTCTGATCTTTGCAGATGAAAGATCTGGCAGGCTTTAAACTGGAGCAATATTCTTGTTCCTACATATATCACAGTTATTTTGGAGTCTGTATGATAGAAAGGACTGGTGGGAACAGAAATAGTTGTGTGAGGGTAGATAGCACACAGCCGTCTGCTGAGTGGGATTACACTTAATTGGCTTATAAAAATTAAGCAATTATATTCCAGAAAGTGGCTCTGGGACTGATTTTTTTCAATAAGTTGGTGAAATAACTTCAGATGCTTATACTTTTTAGATGATTCATATATACAATTGTTGCTTAAAAACCCCTAATCCTGCATGTGCTTGAGTGTTGCTGAATGTTTGTAATGTATGTATTTGGTCAGGTGAAACAAAACAGGATATTTATAGTTCAAAATATATACTTGAGCATATACTTTACTGTCTCATGAGTTTCAGAAGTTTAATACTTGTGTTGATATATCAGATCTTGTTTAGCAGATGGTATTTAAAAAAGTAGTTGATCTCAATGCAAAGAATGTCATTAATGTAAGCCTGGGTTTAATTTGTATCTATTTAAGTTGCTCTAATGAAGTCACATTTATGAAGTCAATCCAGTAACTCATAGAAGGCTCATTATTTGGAAAAAATAACTTTTTTTTGCTTTTTAAGTTTCTTAATGGCTATTATAAAGCTCATCAGAGAGGATGCATGTACATGCATAAAAATTTAAAATGCATTTAGGCATTTATAGTCAAATACCAAAACAACACAAATCTTAGTGCAAGTTACTTATGTCACTGAATGTGGGTGGAATTGTCTTGAATGTTGACCTGGCTTGGAAAGATCAGAGAGCAGCAACACTGCCAGCCAAGTCTGCAGTCAGTATCTTCCTCCCAGGGGTCACTGAGGCTCCTACCTATAGGATCCACTTAATCTCAGCCTCTGAACTTGAATTCTTTCTCAAAGCAACTTTGAATATATTCTGTGACACCTGGAGAACCAGGAGCTTCCCAGTTCTTGACCTCTCTTTTCAGAATTCATGCAGGAATTATTTTCTTTTGTCCCATTAGGACAAGAGAGGAGGGAAGAATAGGATTCTCGACAGTAACTTTTTTGGGAAAATACCTCTTTAAACCTGTGTCTTTTGGCTGTAAAGAAAGCACCACAAACAAAAGGTATGCCTCCTCCTAAGGATTAATTGCAGGAGTAACCTTGCAAGTAGACAAGAGTTTAGAAACCTGAAAAAAACCATTGAATTCTTGCTTCTTCCATCCAATTTGACCTCCCACTCCTACAAAGCAGAAGCCAGTTCTTCTAGGTTTCAGAGCTGCCCATCAATCAGACAAGAGTTTAGAAGGAGGTGAAACTGCATTTGCTTTTCTTGGAAGACATTTCAGAACTATGGTAATTGGATATGGATATCAGTTCCTAGAAATGTGGTCACCTGGGTAAGCTAAGCCTGCATTTTAGGTAGGAGACAAATGTGTTTTAATATGTTATTTTATTTAAAAAGCCCCTTTGTCTTGCTCATTGTTTCCACCAGTGAGATTAAGTCAAAGTTTGAAAATACAGTCAAATGAAACTAATTAAATCTGCTAGTAATCACAGTCATGATTATTATCACTGCAGCCTGGAATCCTCCTTGGGCAGGGAAAAGCAAGAGGCGTTCTTTCTACAGAAAGATAAAAATGGGATTCCTTTGGAGCAAGAGCAGATAAAATGCAGGACCTAGAAGCACCATGATAATTGCACTTTAAAGAAAGCTCATACTCAAGTGGCTCAATAGCATTCCTGCACATGAACAAAAGCCATGTAGCCTGTGTGGCAGAAATAGGTGACAGAAGGCTCTGACTCATCATGTGGAACTGTAATTTAAGTTCAAGGGGGATTTTTCTATCTTGGATCTATTCCTACTGGCTCAGATGTCTCATAAGCCTTTAGCACCTAGTTTCAATAGAGCCAGTGCCTACAACTGAGAGATGGGTTGGATGCAGGGAGCAAAATACTACTCATCTTAAAAATATCTTCCAGCTAGAGCTGAGGTAACTTTGTGCTGATAAGAAGCTTCCACTGACCTTTACTAAATTTGATTTTCTAGATTTAGAAAAGTCTCAACTCCTTAAGAATTTGCTTAGTGAAGCACTGAGAAGCAGATGCAGTGTAGGCATCTTGGTGCTTCCCACTCAGTACAACTTTCTTTTAGCAAACAAGTTCTGCCAATGAACAATGTGTGAGGGGTCACTGCTGGCTCTTATCAGTCATAAGTAGCAATTTCTTTATGTTAAAACAAATTTTATATATAAAATAACATAATATTCCATGAAACTTTGTTTTACAAGTAGTACTAATATTGGTAAAGACAAGTTTTTAAAGATTCATAGTGTATTTTTCTAATTATTTTCAAACTTTACTAGTCTGTCCAGCCCCTTGAATACCTAACACATGAGTATTGTTTCATCAAAAGATCAAAATTATAGTACTCTGTAACTTCAACCAATTTTTGGTAAACATCTGAAAATATACATCACCTATATACACAGGGGCCTTTTTAGGTATATAAAATCTTGGTAAAGGTAGATAAAGGTAGACCATCTCAAATGTGGGAGCACATAGATGCTCCAAGTGAGGCAAGAGCAAAACTGCTGCTGTCATTATACACTTCCAAAATCTCAGCATCCTTCAGGCAGACTAACACAAGGCAGTAACTGCTTGGCTGGGAGGCTCATAGTGCTTTCCACAACAGATCCACGAGGCAGATTTGTATGGCTCAGGGTGACTGAAGAGGAGGCTTCAAATGGCATTTTGAAAATTTCTGGTTTGTAAAGGCTTACCACTTTAGTGACTAAATTCAGTGAGGATTAGGAGATCATATTTTGGCCCTAAATAAATAGTGGCAAATTTTGACTGTTCCTTTACTGCTGTAGGCATGAATGAATAAGCTGTACTGGCCATGCAAGTGGTCAGGTGTTTCCTTGGGTGTTCCAGGAAGATTTTATTAGGAAATATACAAATATTTCCTAATTTCTGATGGGGGTGTGCAGCTTGGGAAGAAGAGAAGCAGTCTTAAACTAGTATTTACCTGATTCAGTTCGCTGAAGTCCAGGCCTTGTGCAGGCAGTTCAGTGTGTGATGGGATTGGTACTGACACACGGCTGCATTGCTGGGACACAGATCTTCGTTAATAGAGCTGCCTTAATTAAAAGCACAGAGTTCATTATGAAATTCTGTTTTGACCCTTAGAGTTAGATTTGAATATAAAAGAATCCTCTTGGGAGCTGCACAGAAGAGTTTGGAAATACACCTGAAGATAAATTTGATATGGGAAATTGATTACAAAAGAGGCAGACAGCAAATCCTGGTGAATCCTGAATAGCTCTGATAGTCAGAGTGAGGTGGAAAGGACCAATTCTGGCTGAGCAGTCCCTGGGGGGTTCCCTCCTTGCTGGGGTTGTTTCTAGAGAAACTGAAGTGCTGTAATAGCCTCAAGCTCCACTCAGTGATGTTGCCTCCTCTTTTTTTCCATAGCAGCTAGCTCATGTCCTTTGCACAACTGAGAGTAGCTCAAGGCCATCATTTCATGCATGACTTGGTAAATTGTGCAAGAAAGAGCACTGCCAAATGAGGAGCTATGCCAGTTTTCAATAAGAGGGCCATCTGTGACAAAATGTTTTAGCAAGTTTGAAAACAATTGAGTTCTATCCCATTTTTACTTTGATTTCATTTAGCATGTAAGTAACTTTGCAGCCTCCCAAGAGTAAATTTATGTTACTGTATCCTTGTTTGCTCTGCATTAAGTTTTTGTTGAGTCAAGTGGCTTCATTTCAGACCTGATACCGTGTGGTACTGAAAAAGGATTTTGCATCAATGTGACTTTTGATTCCTTTTGGACAAATTTGTCAGAGTAGGTGAAATTCAGATATTTCTGAAAGATAATAACCACATAAATAAATTCTTAGTAGTTACAGCAAAAGTAACTAAATGTAAAAGTATTTTATTGCTGGAATTAAAACATTTTTAAATTTGGAAAGAATTCCAAGTAAGCTTCTCTCCTTTAACTCAGCCTGTAATATCTCATTACCATTTTGTTTCATGAAATTTAAGAAGTTGTTGCAATGGAATTTTCACTTAGCAAGGATTATTGAGGAAATCTGACATTTGTTTGAGATCTCTCAAATTGTCTTAGTCTTGCAAAGAAGACTATAAAGAAGATTACCTCTATTGCTAGTAGAGGGGCAATAATGGGGCTCTAATATAGTATTTTTTAAACTAATTTTGGTGTAATGAGAAGAGTTGGTTAATAAGAAGAGTTTCAGTTTTTTAAATTACATGGTTATACATCGCTTACTTTATTTAAGTGTGCTTCCTAAAAGCAAGAGGAAAATTAGAGTTGTTTTCTGTAATCTGGAGGTTTAATTTGATTTTTAGCTGTCTAACATTTAGAGGTTAAGAATCTTTCAGCTGGTTGAGTAAAGCAAATAGAGAGAAATTAGTGTCACTCACTGAGGAGTAAGAGACAGAAATCTGCCTTGTGCCAGCCCAGAAATCTGCCTTGTGCCAGCCCATCAGACCCTGCCTTGGAAACATTGCTGCTGTACCTGGCAATTTGGCTGCTTGTTTCTGTTGGCAAGTGCTCTCTGCAACAGGTCATGTTCAGAAAGAGGAAACCTTTCTTAATTTGATGTTATTTTAGAAGGGACAGAGTATGAAAAAAGTTCCTGACCTTTAAATACGTGTTTATGTAGGAGGCAGGCCTGGTAAAGAAACTTCAGGTGGGAAATATCCTCAGAATGCACGATTCCAAACTTCTTGAACTTGTGTTGTAGCTGCTTTTAGAAAAGTGCAGAGCTGCTCATGTGGAGAAGGCAATCATTTAGGGGTAAATCCACCTTCCTCCCAGAATAAGTGTTGTCCATGAAGATGCTCAGTGCCCCATGGCAGGGGTGTTAGTGTTTGTTACAGTGCTTTTAAAACTGCAAATATACCTAGAGATAGAGTGTGAATATCTATTAAAGAAGCAGTCTTAATTTTGCAGCATTTGCTCAATTCTGTAGGCAGTAATCTGCTTGAATTTGGTGAAGCTTTTGGGAAGACTGGGTATGTATTGCCAAGATTAATCCCACTGTGTTTGCACAAAATTTTAATATGCTCTATTCTAATTCTAATTTGTAAACTTGGACTGTTTTTATCATGATATTTCACAAAATTTTATGAGAGTAATTGAGGAAAAATATTTTTCCTCAATTATAATGCTAAATATAAATAACGCTAAACTATTTCTATATTTGGATTAATAAAAATCATATAGCTCTGAAGTTAGAAAATGTGGGTATTTCTTGTATTGGTCTTTCACACCATTAGACTCAGGGTATTGCACACTATGTATATTGTACACTAAGTATTTCTCAAAAACACCATGGGCCTTTTTATATTTTAAACACAGGCTAATGTTAGAGCTGCAATTTTTCACCATTGTGAATTTCACTTGCATTTGAGGACTTTGAATCTGTTTTTGCTGCTGTTCCAGTAAATCTCCTGAATGATAACACTGAAATAACCCTTACACAAGGATGGAACTGCAACCTCATCTCCAGCAACCGTGACAAACATCACTATAATATTTACAGGGGGAAAATGTTCATCCAGGGTGAAATGCAGAGATGCATTAAAACATCAAACATGAAAAAAAAAAGAAGGCAGTTGAAACTGCTTAATTGCTTTGCTTAGAAAGACTACTGTAATGTCTGAGGAAGTAATCCCTAAATAAGTTAGGAGGTGAGATCTTTCAAAGGAGGGAAAAACCCAGGCACAAACCTATCAGGGAATTCAATGAATGACACTGTCAAGAGCAGTAAAGCTGATGTGCTGTTAAATGTCTTTGGGAGAGATTTCTTGGTGTTCTGTATCTTAATACAGTGGATAGCAAACTTCAGAGGGTGAACATTTGGCATTATCCTATTTGAACCCAAAAGTCTCCTCTGGCACAGAAGTGGGGGGTCTGTCAGAACGTGTGGCTTTGCCTTACTCTGAAGTATTCAGTGTGGGAATGAACATGGCTGTAAAGGATGGAGCATGGAGGAGGCCATCCCTCTGTGGTACTTAGCTGGCACATTCATTTGTGCTAAACCAAATAACTTGTGGCAGCTGGAGCAGAATGGTGGAAAGGAAAAAGCAGGAGAGCAGCGGAGTGAGGGAGTAGACACAGCAGTGAGTGGTGTAGGGAGGTTGAGGTGGGCTGTGGTGTAGGCAGGGAGGCAAGAATTGCTCTGAGGCCAGGTGGGTCTGACATCAGGGCTGTGAGAGGGGAATGGGAGATGGGGAAGCAGGCTCCAGGCTTTGAAATGGGGGATGTCGAAAGGAGGATGGAGCAGCAGGGATGCGCAGATGGAGCCAACTTCTACAGAGCTTTTTTGTGATATTTGGCTGCTGTCTGGAGCTTATAGGGCTGCTTTTAGTGTGTAAGCTGCTGCTCCACATTCATTCCCCTGAGCCCCACGGCAGGGATTTCTGCTTGACAGCCCCTGCATCAAGGGAAAGGAGAACACTCTGGGGTTTCTCGGTCTACCAACCTTTGGCCAGGGATGTTGCTGCGGGGAGAGCGCCGGAGTTTGCCGCTCCTGTGCCCCAAACCCGGCGTTCTCGCCGTTCCCCCAGATCTGACACCCCCTCCCCCGATTGCCTGCGTCTGACTCATTCGCTGGTGCTTGTGCAAGCAGAGCGGGGGGGTGGGGTGGGGGAGAAGCCTTCAAAGTATCCAGAGCGGCTGCTCTGGCTTTGACAGGGCGGCCGTGAGCTGCGCCCCTGCAAGGGCGGCGGTGCCGGGGGCGGCGGAGCGGAGCGCGCCGGGCGCAGCCCGCAGCGTCGCGCAGGCGGCCCCGGGTGGAGCCCGCCGCACCTCCCGGAGCCCGTGCCGCCAGTCCCCGCCGCTTCCAGGGAGCCGAGAGCAGCGCAGGGGCTCCGCGCCTGCCGTCCTGGGGAACTGCTGCGGCAATATTGCGATTTAAAATAAGGGAAGAGAGAAGAAGAAGAAAAAAAGATGAAGATGCTTAAATGCCTCCTGCCAAAAGTAAAGAGCGAATCTCAGTTGCAATGGCTCTGCTAAAACTTGATCATGCGGGATTTCAAGCGATAAAGAGCTGCCGGGGGGCTATTTACTGCGGTGGGAACAAGTTGCAGGATGAAATCCAGGCGTTAAGGGACCTATTTTCCACTTCACTGTTCGCAAAGGAATCTACTGAGATGACTTTGAGGATCTTTAAACTGGAACTATGTGGAGGGAGAATGCAGTAAGTACCGCCTGGTGGGGAGCCCGGATCGCGCCTAGCTCCGGGGCAGGGGCCCAGCCCGGGCACAGCACAGAGAGCTCCCGGCTCTCGGTGCCGGCTCCCGCCGGCCGGGGCTGCGCTCCGAGTTCCCCGGCAGCACCGAGGGCGAGTTAGGGGATGACGGCTGCTTTGCCCGCCGCGCCAGCGTCCTACATAGAGCTGGGGTTGCCTGAAGAACTGCCTTCATGCATATTTACTGGGAATTGTGAATGAAAAAAACCGAGGCATTCGCGCTTTCCGTGGCGTGCTCTGCTTTAGTGTCTCCCTGGGTTTGTTTTTGGTAAATTGGCAATGAATTGGTTCTGTTTCAGGAGCGAAAAATAGCTTTATCCCACTCCGCTTTAGCTGTGCTCCAGGTTATGCTTGTTTTGAACCTGCCAAGAAAACTCCTGCCCCTGCTCATATTAATTAATTTGCTTCTAGCTGCGCTTTCCAGGTTGGATGTCTCTTCCCTTAGCGCTCAAACCCGTCCATCTCACTTGGAAGCAAACGGGCAGCTGGGAGCTCAGGATTTTCCTGACCTGGATAAGATGAGGGACGTATCCCGGACGGCTGAGGGCTCACGGAGCTGCTTTTAGCAAAGAGCTGAAATCTAAGTGAAGGGAGGAACTTTTGAGTGTAGTCACTTTATTTCCGCTCACATACCACATGCGATCGAAGTGTATTTTTTTTTTCTCCTGTCAAATCTGCAACCTTACTAACGGCTTCTCCTCGTCTCCTCTTGTACACCCGCTGTCCCATCCTGTCCCCGCCGTGTCCAGCCCCCCCTTGCCTGTCTCCCTGTCCACGTAGCTGCCCTCCCGGGATGCGATGTCGCTCGCAGGCTGCGGCGGGGATTACGCGTGCGGCCAGCGGTGCGAAGGCGACTCCTGAGCCCGGGCAGCGAGGGACGCGACATGCCCGCGGTCGCGACATGTCCTGCAGCGACACCGACAGCAGCACCGGCACCTCCGGCAGCCGCCGCCGCTCCGTCTCCTGAGGCGCTGGGTACGTGCGGCCCGCGCCCGCACGGGGGCGCCCTCGCGCCGCGGCCGGCCCGCCGGGGCGCGCTCCCGGGACCCAGCGAGCCGTGCCCGCGGGGGGCTCGGAGCGCTCGGAGCGGGGGGCTCGGGGGGCCCCGAGCCTTCCTCGGGCTCGGGGGGCCCCGAGCCTTCCTCGGGCTCGGGGGGAAGCCGGGGCAGTTCGGTCTGCTGTTCTACGGCCCTCTGTGTGCCGGCGGGAGCCCGGCCCGCAGTGAATCAGGCGGCGCTATGTGTAGTTAAATGCTCTGTGGAGTGCTCGTCCCCTTGTGTGCCCCGAAAGGAGGTGGCGATGCTGCAAGCCCGTGTCTGGCTGTGTGTGTCAGCAGCAGACGGCTGTGACTGAGGATGGAGATAGGGCTGGCAGGATGAGAGGGGAGATGTGAAAAATGCCACCCCTGATTGCACAGCCCCGCTTGTGTGCTCTGCATGACGCTCTGCAACAAGCTTGGCTTTATGTGGCACAGGGACTCCCTTCCTGCAGCTAGCAGAGAGCCATTTATGGGGGTGGAAATCCCCCGGGGCACAGAAACAGGGGGAGATCTTGCCGAGTCAGAGCTGCTCTCCTTCTCCCTCCTTCAGATAGTTCGGATCCCTTCTGTGGCTCATCTCTCTCCCCATCCTACCTCGTATAGACTGAATATAGATTCAGCCCCCTACAGAGATTCAGTGAAGACATGAGGTAACCGATGCAGTGATGCTCGTTTATGGAACACGCTCCCCTTCAACACTAGGGACAGCTTTGTGTCCAAGATCAGCAGTTCTGAGATGCTCAAGTTCTGAATGCTGCATGAGAGGACAGAAAAGAATTAAGACAGAATATTGTGCTTTTGAATCTGTTCCAGAAATGCAGTAGGATTCCTTAAGCAGTGGCTGCCTAGGAGGGATCTTCAGAAATAAAACAGCATGGGTTTGGGATGCTGTGAGGTGTATGGAGTGTGTGGACTGGGGTTTCCAGCAGACCTCTGGCTCACTTCTCTCATTTTAGGCTAAAATACCCAAATACTCTGGTAAAATACTAAAATACTCTCTCTGTTAGACTGTGACTAAAGTTTAAATAGATGTCCAGGATGAAGGAAAATATTCTGGATGGAGAAAGATTTCTTTTACCTGTTTTATCACAGCAAGGTTAAAGAGAAAGATGATAATGTCTCTTTTTTAAATTATGTCAGTCATTTTAATTTTATTGGCTATCCAGGAAGAATGTTAATGGGTCTGTTCTTTGAACTTCTGCTACAGTTTTTGCCTTACTCGTGGAAGGCCAGCTGTAATACTGTCATCAAGCCAAGTTTATGATAAGATATAAGAGGCTTGACTTGGAACTAAGGTGAAGGATGCATTATAAAAAGCTGCTAAAGTTTGCATTATGCCCAGAAGCTTTCTGTTTAAAACCTTCTTTGAAGATATGCAGTATATATATTTTTCTCTACTTTCTTCTTATACATTGTGATCGCTTTTACAGGGGATAAAGCTGGCAAAGATGAGGAAAATTGGCTGTGCTCTCCTGGTACTCCAAGCTCTTCTGGCACCTTTGGATCTTGTTCGTGGAGCAGAGAAAAATTATCCCATCCTGAACATTGCAGTGATTCTGGGAAGGACCAAGTACATAACAGAGAGAGATATCAGAGCTCTCTGGACCAGGGAAATGTCAGCAGACCTGACTGTTGATATCAATGTCGTGACTCTTCTTGTGAACCAGACTGACCCTAAGAGCATCATAACACATGTTTGTGACTTGATGTCAGGGACCAAGATCCATGGAGTGGTTTTTGGAGATGACACTGATCAGGAGGCAGTAGCTCAGATTTTGGATTTTATTTCATCTCAGACTTCTATTCCAATTCTTGGGATTCATGGCGGGGCCTCCATGATAATGGCAGATAAGGTAGGAAAATTTATTAAGAGCTCTTGCTATTCTAATGTACTTCATTTTATTGGTCTCTTTCATGAATAATTGCTACAAGCAGTTAAAAAATATGCTCTTAATTGTCTCCCTGTACTTAAAAAAAGAAAAAAAAATGCATAATGATGTGGCTCATCAAATATTAAGAAATATTTTGGGGTTCATGCCTGAAACGCAACTTTCTAACTCTATCAAAGCAGCCCTAATGAGTTATTATTCTCCAGCACATGGAATGATGGTCAGTTAAAAAACTTTAATAGTTAATATGATCAATACATGTAAAAACAGCCTCCTAATAGTAGGTTCATCAAATGATTTTGAGGATAAGATGTAAAACTGTAAGCAGATGTTCTGTGGTGCTCATGAGAAATAGCAAGCAATAGACCTGAGTGTGTCTGGGTGCAACAGTAATAATCGGACAATAATAAGCCAGAATTTAGTGATCCACTACAGTATCTGAATTAAGTAGTCATGCACACTTGAACCACTGCATTCCAAGAATTTATTGAATGAGATTTTTTCTAACTGGATAGTTCTACTTTACTACTGTCGTTCATGAAAATCCAGCAAGGGACTGTCTGAAATCTGGAGATAATGGTAAATGGTCTTGTTGGAAAACATATTTTTATGTAATCTGTTGTGAGACTGGAACAGCAAAAGTGACTCATGTCTCAAGTTCCTTAAGGTTGTAAGGGTTTTTTTTTTTTTTTTTTTGGCACTGCAGCATTGATTTTGAGAGGTAATCCCTCCTGAAACAGGCACTCAGTGCAGGGCTCAGCTCTGCTGGGGACTCTGCCTCACCTGGAACTCAGAGGAGCTCCCAGTGTGTGTGAGAGAGGAGAGCTCAGAGAGAGTGCAGATGTTGGAAGTCAGCACTTAAGCATCTTTAATGTGAATTGTAACTTATTTCCTGGTATTTCCATGCTTAAGGGCTCTTTATTCATTGATTATTATTTTTTTCTTACGAGTGACTTTTGAATAGTAAAGGGCTCTCTGAACACATCTGAAAAGGAAGTGGTCCAGATATATTATTTTGTGAAGTAAGGGGGGAAAAGAAGCAGCGTTAATTATGACTGAGGAATCAGCTCTGAATTTTGGAAACTTTTTGCCTCTGGAATAGACTTTTTTCCATTGGGATAAGAGGTCTGTTTCTCTTGGTGTTTTGAATAATCTTCCTTTAGAACTTGTCATACAAGGGGAGGACAATAAGTGCTGAATTATAGCAGAGATCCTATAACAATAGCTTTGACATCTTGATTTATACAGAAAGATCATTGCAGTCAATGCTGCTATCTTAAATGCAATTGCAGGGACCAAATTACAGAGGCAGTTGTTTCATGTGCTTTTAAATTAGAGTGCAGATTTACTTGTCTTTTAAAGCTGGGTTTATATGTATTTAGTGCTTCTATTTGGTACATATTTCACTTAACTGTGTCTGCCAGTGTAAGAACACTTGATCTCAGCCAGGGCTAAGTGCTGAAACACTGGAAGAAATTCTTACAGAATCATCTTCACTCTTGGTAGCAGATGCAGGATTATACTGATACAGATCTATTTTTACTTTTATGTAAGAGCCTCTAGAAAATTAAATAGTCTATTTTTTTTTTGTCTCAGTAAATTATTACTATTTTCACTGTATGCTAATATTATCATTATTGTATCACTGTCTTTTATTTTAGGGGTTATCAAAGTTTTATTAGCAAACTTTCCTGCTGAAATTTATCTTCTAAGATTACCATCTGGGAAATCAAAATTGTCTTTTGTGTGTTAAAACAATCTAACAGAGCAGTCTTCGGTAGCTTGAATTGGCTGAAGGAATTGTTTGTTCATGTAACTAATATTGCCTTAATATTCAGCCTGACCTTTGCAACGTGCAGTGTCTTGCAATGGGGTTTGGAACATCTCAGTAATGAGACTTGCAGGTGTCACTCAATTAACCATTCATTTAGGAATGAATTCCTTGGAGATGAAGTTGAAATTCACAGTGCTGTCATAAAGGCGGGGAGATGAAATCTGAGGGAGAAGGATTGGAAATGTGAAATCTTCCAAGTCACTGTCAGGATTTTAGCTGGCACACATAGGTGTTGGCTGACTTGTGAAGATTATTTTAAGTCTTCTGCTTTGTCTCATGCATTGAGATGCCTGGCTGTGCAAAAGGTGCCTGGTCCCACTCCTGCTTGTGGATGTAGTGCTCTGGCACTCTAATAAGGCCATTTCATTGATGTCCTTATCCTGTGAGTTCTGTGCCAGGTGGTTGTTATGTGATGCTGAACTCAACTAAACTGAGGGCACAGGAATGGGAGCTCATTTATAATGCTCTATACTGCTGAGGACTTCACTGAATGACTCAGAGGAGACAAGCTACCATATTCTCTGTGGCTAATAAATACTATGTCAATGTGAATCTTGACTGAAGACCCTTATCTGAAAAAAAAAAAAAAGTTGTTTTATATTTCTAAGAATGAGGTATGGTCACATTTGGAGTTTGCAGTGATAAATGCAGGACATACAGCTTTTGAAGCACTGTGTCCCTGTCTGAACATCTGGGGTGAGTGGTGTGTTGTCTAGACTGCCTCCTTTGCCAGTCCAGCTCGGCTTCAGTTTGCTCAGTTTGCCTGCACCATCTGAGGAGAGATTTTGTATGGTTCAGACATGGAAAATAGACAGGTCAACCAAACCAGAATATTTTCTGAACCTTATTGATCCATTTTCACCTGACATCAGCTGTCCAAACACTACCAACAAACCAATGGGACACCTGGGGGTTTATGGCACTTACCTGATCCTGACTGTGCTGCAGAGATATCCTTTGGGCAGTGCCACATGCTCTGCTCCAGCAGATTCTATCCCCTGCTCTTGACAGGAGCTCCCCTCCCAATGAACTGCTCCTTGGCTTTGGTCCCCAGTTCTGCCACGCACTTCAAACATATTCAGATGTGTGGGACAATCTACTGAAACAAGATGAAAATTGTCTGGGGCATCTGTGCCAGCCTGCTGTGCATCAGCATCTCTTGGAGGACGCTGAAAACAGGCTGGCTCTTTATTCATCTTGTGTCTCTTGACATTTGAGACATCTCAAAACAACATTGCTTAGGAACTGTTTTCTGGCTTGAGCATTTGGTTTCAAACATAGTTACCTTTGTTTCACCACATGCTATGATAATAATGGTAGTATTTGTGATACTTCTTTTTTTTTTTTAACAGAACATCATGATTAGTTCTGTGTCAATGCTAAAAGACTTACTTCTTCACATGTGGGAAAATTATCCCTACGTATTGTAAATATGTCCAGGAATATTTAGTGTCTTTGAACCATACTGCTATTGCCTATTGCAAACCTAAATGTTTGCAGAAGCCTTTCTGAAAGTCATAATTTGAGGCATTTTATTGTTGTGGAAGCACTCACAGTTATAACATAGTCAAGAAGTGTTAAGGGCGAGGGTAATTTTCCAGAAGGGCTACGAAAAAGTGATACTTCTTGAAACAGATCTGGAAATGTTATGCAAAATAACTGCTTTTCCAAAAGGGAAGTGCTGTACATTATTGCATAATGATTCTGTGAGAGCCCTGGAGATTAGACCGGGTTGCTGGAGGTTGTCTAACCCAGCCCTTGCTCTCTGACAGAGCTAATACCGAAATCAGATCATCCAGTCAAGATTTGAGTATCTCCCTGGAAGTAGATACCACAGCCTCTCTGGGCAATCTGTCTCAGTAATTAACATCTCTCACCATGCAAATATTTTTCTTTTATCTCATTAGAGTTTCCCTTGATACCACAGGCTTTTGTTCTTTTGCTGTGAATCCGAGTCCAGCTCTTTCAGTGCCATTGCAAGCTGCAGTTACAGCACTCCTTACCTGTCGCTTTCCTGGGTAAAAGGTTCCTTCAGCCCTTGCACTTGCAAGTCCTTTGGACTTCCTTGAATACATTGGTGTCTTGTACGGGGAGACCCCAAATAAGACAGGGGACTGCAGTTACGAAAGGGAGCACTGCTGACTCATGTTCAGCCCATCCCCTGGCCCCCGTGCACTGGAGCACTGCCGGACAGCTCATCAACAAGGCATCTAATTGCTAATGAAAACTGAGTGAAACTGTACTTTGAAATCTTTCGTTCCTTTGGTGGTGATTTTTTAGGTACTTTAGTGAAATAGCTGCAGATGTTTGCATTACTTGTCATTTTCACCTCATTACAGGTATAGCTGGAATTGCTTTGTTTTAGCTCATTTGAGAAGCACAAAACTGTGCTGTGCTTGTGCAGGCCAGAGCTCTAAGCAGCCGTGATCAGAGCCTTCTCAGCCTCCTGGCTCGGAGCATTTATGCTCCCTTATCTGTATGTGACTTAGATGTTAAAGTTCCTCCACACATCCTCCAGCTTTGCCAAATGTCTCCATGGCCCAGGGATTCTCTAAAGGACCAAAAAGGTTCAAAAGCCACACTTAACTTTTGTACTATGTGTAAGTGTGCTTCAACTCCTAATGCTTTCAACAGTGTTTGATGTAGTAGAAATTTGTTGTAATTTGTTTTTTATTGTAGAATCTTTTCTGGAGGTCATACTACATGGAATGTACTCATTAATTCATGTGTCTGCCATATGCATACGTAGATTTCTGTCCAGCCTGTTTAGTTGGCTTGTAAAAGCAGTTCTGTATTTCATTGTAGAAAATTGTAAATTTAAGATTTTCTATAATAGCAGCTCTTCATTCCCCCCCCCTTACTGATGGCTGATGTGTATGGCACTATGTGTCTGAGCATGATATTCATGTTGGTTTTGTTACTGTTTGGAAGATTAAACCACAGGTTAATAAATACTTTGGTGCAAAAATAGCAGTATTCATATAACTGCTCTTGCAGGTCTAGACATAGTAGCTTGCACTACTACATAGTCTGTTGCACACAATATTTCCAGCTTCTGACTAATTTAAAGAAGCAATTGAATTTGATTTTCTTCCTTTCTAGCTGTATGAAGGTCCCTATGGGAAGAATAACCTTCAGATATTCTAATTTTTATTTTGAGCTACAATAGAAATGTAGCGCTGACCTCTGTGCAAATCTGTGTTTACTTGTCCATATCAATAAAGCCAATCTATTTGTACTTTTAAGAAAGTCTTGCACATCCATAAGATTTTTAGACCTAGAATGTAATCTGTGGTAGTACCTTTTGCACATTCTGCAATTACACATTCTGTAATCAGTGGTGTTAGTAGTTCAAAAACGTGCCTGAGATTGGTCCTGCTGGGGAGAATGAAGTGTGTGGATACAATATCCCATGTTTTCCTCCTCAGGAGGCAGTGCTGTGCCAGGGTGAGGTGGTTGGGATAGAGCCTGCTGGGTTAGACATTGCTATTCCTGTGCTGGCATGGCTGGGAGTGCTTGCTGCTTTCAACTGGGTCTTGGAACCCAGAGGAGCATTATATTAATGATGTGAGCTTTGCTTTCTTGCTCTCTTTCTCCCACTCCTTTTTCTAAAGGGTTTTCCTGGCAATATATTTTCCTAGAGGTGGTTATATTATTCCTCATTCTCTTGTCCTCATAAGTTTATGCCTCTTAATTCAGTGAAGGAAAACATGGATGAATTTCTGGAATACCGCAAGAGTAGACTTGAACTATCACTCTTCTGGAGCTCAAGGGAGTGATATTTAGTTTAATTTTCCAAAGTAGAAGGAAGATTGTTTTGAAAAGATTAGGAATTTTGTAACAAATGAGCAGATTGTAGGAAATAGAAAACTTCTAGAATTTGCTTGATTTTTCATGCAGTTTAGATGTGGGTAAATTCCTGATGTTTTAGTCTGCTTAAATTTACAGCTGCAGCTGAGCTGAGGTGCAGGGTTGGTTTCCACACCCCACTTATTTAGGACAGAGGAATGTTTGGCTTCACTTCAGTTCTTTGCAGTAAGCTAAATATTTTCATCTCAAAGGTACTGTTTTCTTTCTCTTCAGACTGTTCTTACAGTTTTACCTTGGAAATAGGAATCTTTAAGTATCTTTGTTTTGAGCAACAGCATCTTAAAACTGCTAGTAAGTCCCTGTTGTAGATCACCCATGCAATCTCTCCAAACTGTTGCCTGCCTGTGGCAAATTACAACACAGCAGACTCCTGGGCTGTGAAAGTAGGACACAAGACATTCAGCATGATTTTCAGCTTCCAGAAACTCCTGGTGGCATCTTTGGAATTTTTTTTCCCAAGAACATTCTCAAATACAAAATCAAAAATTATTCATTTTAAGCTATAAATTAATTATAGGCCATTGCAAAATGCATAGCAAGTTTCTGCCAATTAGGATTATCCAGAGAATGTACCTGAATGTCTAAAATTATGCACTGTACAGAACAAAAGGGCTTTGATATAATGTCAAACACATTTGTTTGTGTTTCATCTAGTAATTATTTTTGAGGATGCTTAGATTACTTGAATAGACAGTTCATTAGTGTGTTTTGTCACTTATTTGAACTAACAATTTAATTTGAAGAATTTATCTTCTTTTTTTTTTTTTTTATTTTGCTTGGAAGACTCTGGGATAGACCTGCCTACATGGTGATGGTAAAAAGGGCTTTGTATAGATGCACAGAAAGAATATGCAGACTGTATTTATTTTTTACAAATCTGTGGTCATCTGATTTGTGTGTACTCTTTCCCTTCCCCTCTTCCCTCCTTCTTCCTCCTTTGCCTCTACTCTTCCCTGGAGCTATGAAGTTGTGTGGATTTTACTGAGAGTGCCCAGCCTGGATTGTCTTCACACCATCTGTCACCATATTATTTGTTTAAATCCTTGAGATATTTTCTTCCGTACTTCACTGAAATAAATACATAAAGCTGCAGCAGCATAATTGGCTATTTATATTAGATTTAGACTTAATGTCCTTAGGAGAAAACCCCTGTGCTTGCAGTTGAGGTGCATGAGCTGGAGGCACAGTTGGTAAAGCTGCACGTGGCTCAGTTCCCTGTGTGCTGAGCTCCAGTTCTGCAGAGTGCTCAGTGGATCAGCCCAGGCCCCTCTGGCTTCTCAAGGGGACACCCAGCTGGACTCTCATGGCCCTGCAAGGACACTGCTGCTCAGGGGTTATGCTCTGTCTCCCCACTCTTTCAAGGAAAATGTTTTGTGCCCTTTGGGAAATGCAGGATCTATCTTCTTCTGTCCAGAGCCTTGACAGTCTGGGTCAGGGAAAAGATGGAACTTACAGGCCCTGTGAAACCAGAACTGGAAATAAGAGTGGTTAGTTAGAAGGGGGAATGTTTTGGAGATAAATTGAAGAGTGCAGAAGAAATGTAATATAAAAACTGAACAACCAAGAGCAAAATGAGTTTTACTGATATGCAAATGTGATATTCCAAGTTGCTGATGGGGTTGGTTGATGCTCAGCTGCTGTAAGTTTGATATGCAGTTATCATTGTCTCCTTTCCCTACAGCAGTTTTTTCTGTACATTCCATGCACGTTTTATAGCCACCTTTCAGCTCAACAAAAATGCCTCAGTATCTGGGGGGAGGAGGAGGAGGTTCCAGGTGTACAAGTTGTCTCTTATTTGGGGAAGAGCAAAATTCCTCTGCAGAAAGGTCTGTGCTTTCTGGGCTCCTGGGCTGAGGGGTAAATGGGGTGCCCTGATCAACCTTTGTGAATGATTTAAACCTCTTGAAAAAGGAACCATTTCTAGTCCAAATTTGTGACTGAGATTTTATTTGCATACTGATTCTTTAAGCTCCACTTGCAGATTAGAGAAATAATTCATGAATGTACATATGTAGATGGCTTGTATAATCCACTTCTTTTCGGTTCTCCTCTTCAACAGCGACAGAGACTGAACTAAATTTAGGAGATCCAGCAACATATCTGGGGTCAGACTGGCCATAAACTTCCAGAGCATGGCAGTAACTCCATTTGGTTGTACATTGGTCAGTCTTGCTTAGTAAGATGAACATGTTTTTCAGTGGGCAAATGCAAAGCAGATGTACATTTCCTTCTGGCTGTAACACACTGAGAAACACATTAAAGGGTTCTGGATGAGATTTGACTAAAACATTGTAATATTCTGCATACAGCTCCAAATCAATCTCCATTTCTTTTGCACAACATCTTTTATTTCACATTTGGGTGTGACCAGACCTGAGAAATTGAGGTCTGTGGTTTTTGGTATACATGCAGGCTCTTTTCCTTGCTTTCTCCTGGATTCCCTTGCTGAAGGTGGAGAAGGCAGGGTGAGAGAAAAGCAGGTGGTAATCTTCATGCTTTTAATATTTTTCAAGGATTTACCTATTCCTTGGGTGGAGCCTACAGTGGGTGGTGCTTTGGTGTGCTGCCTTGGCTAACAGAAGTATGATTTCCCAGTAGAATCATATCCAGCCATCCTGGGGGAGCTTGGATTTTTTTCAGCTCAAGACCTCTCAACCTTGTGCATCCCTTGATTAGGGTTTTGAGTAAGCTTTCTTGGAGAGGTGTTTCATTACCACATGACTCCTCAGTCAGTGTTTTGGGCTTCCTGTCTCCATCATAGGTTTGGGAAAGTAATTTCCTTCTAGGCTTTTAATGAAGATAGGCTGAACCATTTCCTTGTCACAAGTTCCTTGCTGCAGCGTGACTGAGAGCTCCAGTGCTGGTCTTGCTCCATGGCCTCTGCTCAGTGTTTGTGGCTATTTATAACCTGCCTTTTGTGCACATTGCAGCAAGATATTTCTATAAACATGTTTCATTCAAAGGATTGCTGAGTGGAAAGCTGCTTATCTTCTCCCCCCCCCCCCCCTTTTCTTGACAGTGATGGTTTGTTTTTAGTGTCCTAACTTTTGGTTCAAGATTTCTGTAAGAAAGATTTCTTTATTGATGGAAAGTTTTGTCTCTTTGTGCTGAGCAGTTTGCCTTTCCATGTGACTAAATTAGCAATAGGACTGCTTTGTTTTTACTGCATTGATTTTGTGTCTAGTGGAAACACACTGCATATGCAGAACTACTGTGAAAGAAGAAAGAGCAGGGATTTTATAGCCACCTTTTAGCTCTACAAAATTTGCAACACAATTATGTATGACAGAAAATAGAATTAAGGTAATCTCTTCTAAGTAACAAGTTGCTTTTAGGAGTTACAGACACATATAATTACCAGACAAATTGCATGTTATTTTTTGTGTGTGAGGCTAATTAAGAGTTCTGAGTAAATTGTGTTGATACAGGCATCAGAGCTTATGAAGTACCTAATTGGGACGAGATAAGGCTTGTGAATTCATCATGAGAAAACAAATGCCAGAATTATGAATTATGTGTCTGTATTCTAGTCAAGTACCATTTAGGATGGTCTGGTTTATTTTCAGCAGTCACATTATTTTTGTAGGAAACGAGCTAACCCTGTTCTTTATTTCGTGTTGATCTGTTTTGCCATCTCCTCCTCTCTATCTGTATTTAGCTACGGTTATCTGCCAAAAGGCTGGCATTTCCTTTTGTGGAATCCAGGTTCCAGAGGAAGATGTGCGTGGCTCAGCTGCTTAGCATGTGAAACTTTAGGCTCTGTCCCATTACTGTGTAACAGCAAGCTGGTACAGAAGTTGTAAAAAGAAATATTTGCTTTCATCACTTGCTCTTAGACTGGATTTTCCTTACCCAGTCCATTGTCTGCCAACCTTCTTCTCCCAAGAGCTGCTTCCAAACCCCTTCCTCTGCTGGAGCCTTCAGCTGCAGCCCATCCATTTGCTAGTCCACTTCATACTTGACTGTCATGCTAGTTAGGATGGCTTTTTATTTTCATTTATTGCCTTAATTTATTTCTAGCAGAAGCAAAGGTTGGTAGGAGGGAATACAGCTCTCTGCTTAAAATTCTGTATCCCTGAATTTTAGGAATTCTGGGACTCTTTCAGTGTACACAGAGCACAGAAGCCAGTTGCTAAAATCATCTTAATTGGAGCAAATAAAAATTCTCTGGGGTCCCAAGAACAAAGTAAAAACTACAAATTTAAGCCAAACCTCTTCCTATTTAATAAGCAGGAAACAAAGGAAAGGAGTATAAACTGAGCCAGGTGAGCTAGGGCAGTGTTGGTGGGAAACTGAGGTGGTGATAAAGCAGAAATAAAAATTACTGATGGAAGTGATCTTTTGTGAAAAAAACAGTATGAGAAAACCGGAATTACTCAAATTCTGAACAGTTTGCATCTCTTATCTTTTCAGGGTTCCCGACCTTAGGATTTTGGGCAATCCTTTTCAGTCCTAAGTCATTCCTTCTGCATTCATTGACTACTTTACATACTTGTACAGGGAGGTTCTTGCTTTTCCTGTTGCAAAATGGGGAGTCTGGGCTGGAGTTAACCAAGTGGAAATTGATGGATTGGAGTGTCTGCTTGTATCCATTCTAACACAATTTAAAATTTCCCTACTGCTCTTGTTTTTTTCCTTTAGTATAACCTCTGAGACAGGGAGTCTGTAACAGGCTTTCCTGAAATAAAATCTTCCCCTTCTTTTGCTGTGCACTTGGCTGGCTACTGATGCTGTTCTGTGTAAGCATTCATTTCTATAAAAATGGAAAGAGTGTTCACTAATTCTCTGATTTGTAGTAATATTAGTACTTTTTCTATGCATCTGTATTCACTCTGTTCAGGTGCTTTGTGGGAGTGCCTAATACCTGGCATTTTTTAGGAACTGGAGTCTCAAAATATATTCATAATTCCCTTTTATAATTTAATTCAGTTCTGAATTTTGCATCTCCCATTAGGGCCTTTAGAATACTTGTGGCAAGGACAGATTGACAAGAAAAATATGAAAGCAAATTTCTTCACACTGTCTTAGATGATTGCTAATTTTGCAGTCTGCCCTGTATGTGAGTGTGTTGTGTTATTACTTTAGAAATACCATTCTGAGGCTCAGGTTCACTGGCACTTGGTACCAAATTGTTATTACCTGCACCGAACAAATTCTGGATCCTGAATGACACAAATCCTGATGTTGCCTAACATCTGGTTGGATCATGAGGCTGAAAATGAGCAGTGTCTGCAGCGAACAGAGCTCAGGGAAGAGCCAGGCAAGGACAGCCTTGGCTCTTTGTGGGGTGAGCTTACTTGTGGAGAGGAAAATACAAATTACATGATCCCCTCCACACTTTGGGTTAGATAAAGACAAAAATGATCTTCATAGCCATTTCCAGATATGCTTATCCTGTCATTTTCACCAGTCTTAACAACTGCAAAAATAATGTCACACCTTTTCTAACCTTTCTCAGGTGTCAGGCTTGCAATCTCTCACTTTCCTGTTGCTCTTTACTATCCGTCACTATTTTATAGTATAAGAGTAGCTGAAATATTTCCAATGATCAGTGAAAAATGACACTAAATAGATGACTTAGGACAGGTGCAAATAATAAAAGAAAAATCATATTACAATATCCTGAGCTGTTGCTCAGTATCTTCTCACTATATACAGATATTTTCACTACATGCACTCACTATATACAGACTTTTTATGAGATAAAACCACATCACACGATCTCTGAATAAAAATTTAAATGAATGTGTTGGAAGTTTGTGGCCCCAGCTGTCACCTGCAGTGTGTGTGTCTTTACTGGTCATTGAAAGCCTTACCAATCTGTAGTGTCCTTGTTTAAATTGTTTTAAGTTATTCTTTGGCTCCTTCCTGGTATGGGATGGCTCCTGGCTTTAGACAAGCTGGGTTTTGGTTTATCTTTTTTACAGTATGAGGCAGACATCTGTAAAAGGGAGAGATTCCAGGCGATAATAAAGTGTGACAGTCCATCTCAGCAATCCTTATTCCAGTGTAGGTCCTATTGATTTGTTAAGCTGCAGTGCAGCCCTCAGTCGACACTGCCTGAAAGAAGTGGAAAACTTAGGCTAAAATAAGAATGAACTTTGCACATTTCCAACACTCTACTGCATTTTTTTAACTGTAGAAAGTAGGTTATAGGCAGGCAAAACCTTAGTTTTAAATAAGTTATGCAGAAAAAGCTCTCTAGGTCAGCAAAGGCATTTCTAAAATCTGAGGAACAAACTGCCATGAGGAAAAGATATACAAGTCCACATGGAAAGCAAAAATCTTGCTTGTGGGATCCTGACTTTGGTGTGATTGATTTCATTGGGAAGGACGAAGAGCAAGTACAAAGCAAGCAAATGCTTTAAATAATTACTCCTTTAATGCTTATTTAATTGGTTTTCCTGAACATTTCAATGCTGCCACGTAAAGAGATAATGAAGGGGGTTTTTCCTTCCTAATGAAGGGCTTAATATGTTCTTTATGTAACAGCCATAAAGATGCAGACATAGTCTTGTAATATCTTGTAATATGAGATAGAAAGGCCAAGCATGCAATAGACTTAAAGCATTTTCTGCTTAGAAGAGCAATCTCTAGCTGAAGGAATGATTTGGTTTGTTAAGGGCTGCACTTGGGGTGTTCTCTCTCATGATATACTGGATTGCCAGCGAAATGCCCTGTTGACAAGCTGGTTGGTTTAATTTGTGTTAAACCTGATTATTGTTAACTAACTTATTTAAACTTCATTTTGATAGCTAGGTTTCTGCCTTTCTGGGTCATTTTGAGGTTTCATTTGCACATTCCACCCAGTTAAAAATTCTGGTAGCTTTTCTAATTCAGCTCAGATGGTAGAATATTTTCCTTCTTAACAAGCATTCTGGTTTGTATTAAAAAAAATTCTCCTTCCCTTAGTTTCTTTTTAAATCAAGTATGTACAGTAAGCTTGGCTCCCTATTGAGCTGGCTTAATCATTTGTTTTTTTCCATCTGCAGAGAGCCAGTTCCCAAAGTAACTTCAAAGAGCCTTGCCTGAGTAAAAGCTTCCAGCTTGGGAGCAACAAAGATTACAGAAATATGCTTATGCAACTGCTTGAAACCTCTGGCTATCTTGACATGGAGAATACAACTGAATATTTCCCTCTATTATTCTGTTACTGTAGACCTTAAATATTTGTAACTGAGAGTTTTGCTGCCACTTTGCTTTTGCCTCCCCTGGTGACTGCACAGTGTGATGTGTTACACAAGTGCACCGACATGGCATTTGTAGACTCAAGGGGATCACTGGTGTTCTGGGTCTTGAAGTGATCTCTCATGTAACTCCAACAAGAAAACAGCCACAAAATTCAGCCTTGATGTAAATTGTCTATAGACAAGGCTGAAGACTGGCAGCAGCAGCAAATGCAGACTATTTGTAATATTTTATATTGGTGCAGGCTTTAATCAAATGATGAAGAGGCTTCAAGTGAAATGGCTCCTGGGAGAGTGGTAACCTCACTTCTTCATTTTTAAAATTTCCTATGTTGACATGTGCAATCTCTCAGTTTGCTGAGAATAGTCAATGCCTGCCCAATACAGGTAGATGCATATTTTATAACTAATGTGTATGTATGTTTTTGAGGGCAGTAGCAAACTTAAAGTAGGTAAAATTGCCAGTGTTTGTGAGAATCTGCTTCATATTAAGGTCAATATAAGTAATTGTCTTTATTTCTGTGGTCTTCCTCACAAGTGACTGTTCCTCCTTATTCATGACATTCCAGTCTAGTGGTTGTCATCATCACTTTGGAGAAAAGCTGATTTTTTTTTCTTTTTTTTTCCTTTTTTTTTTTTTACACAACTATCTGAAAATCAGTGTGTCTGGGATTTGTCCCAAATTAATTTCCTGTGGAGAGAAGAGTTATGAGTTTGGTCTCAATGTGACGACTCTTGGATTATAATATCTGTCAGTGGAAATGCACTACTTTGGTTTTAACTGAAGCTGTTTCAGATCTTAATTTTTGGCTTAATCAAATTCTTAGCACAAGCAAATCTAATTCTGGCATACTATTTCAATTGCACAGACTTTAATTTCTGACTAAGGATTGGAAGGATTAACCCAGATTTTAGCAGTTCTCTCCATGACTGGGTGGATAGGATTAAAATCTGTGCTGCTCAGTGTGGCTTTTTATTCTAGTTTTTGATTAGTTATGTCTGTTGACCAGGGTGGGAAATTTTCTGAGGTTAAGACTACAGCTAAAAGAAATGTCGTGAATTCACTGGATTGCATTGTATTTTGATTAAAAATACAGCCCAGACATACTTTGCCTATTTACATCACCACAATTTATAGTTTAGTATATTCTAGATAAATTTTGTAGTTTGAAGTATTAATGTATATAAATTTATCATCTTTTGGCCGTATAAATAGATATTTTACGAAAAAATAATTGGGTAAAACAGGAGTGGCATTAACAGGACCCAGCTGTAACATCTTGTTAAGGACTGGCTGAATGGAGCAGAAGTTTTTGGGCCAGAAGTTCAAAGGATGTTCCTGTATCTAATTTCTATCAGTGCAGCTATTAGAAATAGAGAAATTTCTGGAATACTGTCTGCAATTAGTCTCCCACCTTCTAAAAAGCCCTGATCCTGTAAATGAGCTTAGAAATTTGGTACTTCAGTGACCAGGGAATGAAAGTCTCACCTCCAAGGAGATGAGTCCAGTTGGTTTTGTTGAATCTAGTAAAAATGAGCCTGGGAGGAGGATATGGTGGCTGGATGCAGGAAGAAGAAAAAATGATTAAACAACGTAAAATGAGTCAGACAACTGAAACTTGGCTGGGAAACTGAAAGTGGTGAATGGTATTTAAAAGGAAAATGAAGAAGCTCAGGCATGGCAAGAAGCTGGCTGGTGTTATGATGGAAACTGGTCAATGAAGAAGGATGAGCATGTTCTTTCAATTCTACATTCTTCTTTACATTTACAGAAATCTTGAGATTGAAAGAACCATGCAACAGTATAATAACACTGCCTCCAAATCCAGTCAGGCTTATATAAATGTTAGATTTGGTAAAGGTGAAGTGGGAGGAGTAGGATCCTGATGTGCTCCTTATCAGACAGTCAAGGATTCTGCTCATCAGCCTTGGAAAGAGACTGGCTTTGGGATCCTTGTTGGAATATGGCAGACTATGTTCTAAAAACTTTTAAGCATCATCTCCTCGAAAAGAACATAACATTTCCCCAGAAGTTAGAAGTATCTTTACCTTTTTATGTGAAGCAGGAGAACTCGTCTTTTCTTCGGGTATTTCTGCCTTTTTGTATTTTGTTCTTTTGTGCCTCAGGCAGCGACAGAATTCTCAAGAGAGATGTGATGAAGATGTACTCTCCACTTGGAAAAATTGGTGCTGTTTGCTGCTTGTCATCCTGGTGTGTTAGGGAAAAGGAGAACCCCTTACCAGCCCTGGAGCTGCGTGGTTGGGAGGTTGCAATATCCATCACAGAACCCTTGTGTGTTCTGGGGTTTAGTCTCAGCCTAAGCTGGCAGTGATGATGTCTGCATGTCAGACATGCTGTGCAGTGCTTTATAGACCTAAATTGTGGACAGAGTTGCAGCTGGAAACCCAAAACATTGCAGGTTTTTCATGTCTGTGCTGGACATTTGCTGCCATTGTGTGATGGTATTTCTGTCTGTAAATAATCAGGTGTTCTGGACCAACCAGCTGGTTTTGACACTGAAAAATATCTTGATGAATATTCTGACTCTCATTCAAAACTTTGTTTCATGGACTAAAATTTTTTTTTTTTTGTTTTTTCTTTTGCTCTGGAGCAAGGATTTGTAGTGATTGCCATGACATGCAGGGGAATGAACCATGAGCTAATACATGTATAGTGAATATAAAGAGGTGATGATAATGTGATTATTGGAGTAATCTAGTCAAGGGGGTAGGAATTGCTGTATTATATAGCAATTAGTACAATGATATTTTCTTTTCACTACTGTCCTGAGGAAAGGATGATTTCAGGTGTCTGTTCACAGAGCTTGAAAAGTCTTCAGCTATGAAGGGTTCTTCAGAGACATCACACTTTATCTGGCCTTGTTGAGCAATTGGAAATGAGTGTCACTATCACTGAGAATTTGGTTTTATTATTGAATAGCTATTAAGAAAGGCTACAGAAGGCAGTGCTGTCCAGAATCTATAATTTTGTGCAGATTCAAGCTGTGGGAGGATGAATTCTCAGTACCTGGGTGAAACTGTCAGGTCAGCAGACCATTAGGAAAGGGAGACTGTAAAATCTTAGTTATGCTGCATTATTTTCTTGCCATTTTCTGTGGCTATGTTTAAAGAATTGAAATAATGCCCTTGCAAGAACAGAATAGTCTTCCTGAAACACTTTACTGAAGTGGGCAAAATCTTTTATCTGATGATTTGCTATAGCTAAAGAGGAAGGTTAAAATGATGTGTTAATGAATGCTACATATGGTCTACAACACATGGTTAGACCTGTTTGTGTTTTTTACTCCAATAAAGTTTGAACAGCAAATTGGATAAAATTCTGTTTCAAAATGACCAAGCCTATTTCTTCCCTGAAGCAGTTCACACTTTTTCCAGACTTCATTAATACTGGAATTATAATCTCTTTAGCTCTTACAGCTGTTTCATTTTCAGGGACCTTCGTAGGCCAATTATTTTGTTAAAATATGCTTATTAATGAAAATATGTTACCTTGTAGAAAGGAAAGGCCAGTGCAGATAAAAAAAAAAGTGCTTCAGAAATTTCAAGGCCCTTCTAGCTGTGCTTTTGGGAGAGCAGAAGAAATAAAATTAGAATAGCATACTTTTTTTTAGTGTTTTGAGTGGTTTTGTTATGACCTTTTTTTTTTTTTTGGTGGGACTGATTTAAAAGGGATAAAAGGGATCCATCTGTTTACTTCTACTTGTGTCATTAAACAAGGAAGTATGAGGTGCTGGAAAAAGTTAGTGTAGCTTTGTGAGTCCCTTGCCAGGCACCAGTTTCTTTTTGAAGCACATGCCTTAACCTCTGAGTTGACAAAGGCATTGTCACTCAGTGCTTCTGTTTTCACTGGTTTGCTGATGAGACCACGCACAGAGTCATGAAATAAAATTGTGTTGCCAGTGCAGCCAAAACTCCTGGAGCTGCTTCCATGTCCACCAACAAAGCCACGCGTGCATTTGTTCTCCTCTTGTTTCTTTTATCAACTGAGGTTTCAATTTCTGATTTTGAGAGGACCACCATCTACTTTCAGCTTTATGTTCATCAAGTCAGCTGTGTCTTGATTCCCCTGATCCCTCCCCTGTGCTGCCACGATCTCTCTGCTCTAGACCTACTTTGCTGGGAGAGCTTTGCAAAAGTATTTGGACTTTGTCTCTTCCATCTTTCTTGCTCTTTTGCTGCATCTGATCTAGTCTGACTGGCACACAGAAGCCCTCAGGGCCAGGTGAGTTGCCTGTGGTTTTCCTCTGCTTTAAAAGTGAGAGTTGGCCTCCTGCCTCAGTTTCGTTGGAAATGCCTTGGAATGGCAGCTGTGCTTTGTCTGCTGTTTTGCACAGAGAAGTTGCAGAATGTGCCCTGTGTTTTTTCCAAAGGGAAGATCAACATGCTGCATAGAGAGCAAAAGGTGAAGAAACATCTAGAAAATCAGCAAATGAGCAGTCTGACCTTTTATGTTCAATGGTGCTTTTGAAAAAACCTCCATGCATTCATAATTACTATAATTTTAGTCCAAGTTAAACATGATCTCAAAATCAGACTCTGATTTTCAAAGCTGGCTGTTCTCATGTAAGCCTGTAAGCTTATCAGTAACTGTCTGAATGGATATTCAGTATAATTTGTAGTCCTTAAAGCACTGATGTCCTTTAAGGCAGATACAAGTTTGTAAAGAGCTCTTGGTCATATATGAACAATTGATATGTCAGTTACTTTCTTTAGTGTCATATTCTATTGAAGTATTTATTTTCTGCTCTTTAAGGGGTGATTAATGAGCTTGTAAGTGATAAATTTACTCAAAGAGTGGTGCTGGTGATATCAAGGCATTTCTGTGATGGAGGAATTTGAAAGGTTGCAGGTGTGACTCCTAGAGAAGGGTTATGTGGGGCAGGTTCCTTCACTCCTCCAGGTACTAGGAGGTCTGAGGTTCAGGCTGGGACTTTGTCCAGGGGATGGTCAATCTGCTTTCCCAAACTTCATCCATGGTTTGGGAATTACAGCAGTTTTTACTTTATCATTGTTTCAGACATGGATGGCTGAACTGTGCTGCAGTGTTACCTTATTCCATGTACTCTGCTCAGACACAGCTTTTGTGTATCCTGGTAGTATTGTAGGGTGAAAACAGAAGACATTAGCAGACACCCAGATTTGGAAGGAGAGGCTAGCTAAAGAGTTATGACAAAATGGAGCAGAGGATGCTATTACTCAGGCTGTCAGAAAAATAGTTCTCTAAATTACATGATTTTAGTCTTTACAGGAGATGAGGGGAAAAGAATAAATGACCCAACATATTCCCACTCTGGCACTTACTTCCATTTTCTCCTAGTCCGGTGAACAGTCTATTATTTACCCTACCAGCTATATGAAAATCTGTATTTTCCTCTGGCATGTTGCCATGTTGATTAAAATCCCACTGATCTTGTTCTCCTTGGGAGCTGCCTTAAAGTTTGAAGTTAAGAACTGTGAACTGTCTTCCACTGCTAAAAGCCTATCAGGTAAATAAGTTGTAAATCCCAAATGAGAACAAATGCCCTAATAGGATACTGGGCTTGAATATTAATTTTGTTACCAGTTATTCCCAGTAGACTTGTAATCTACTGGCTGTTCAAGTAACCTAGTTTTCAGGCCTGAATTATCAGTATTGCAACAAGTACCTATGAAGTAATGTGTGGGTAATGAAATACTCTCTTTCTCTAACTTTTATTGGCCTTTCATTGAGGATGATGCACCTTTGATTGCTGGGAAAGGCAAAACAATAAACCAGATAGTGTTTATTTCTCCTCAGCATAATTCATCATGTACACACGTGCTTGTGCATTGACAAGAAAACTAAAAAACATATTTTCTCTGCAGGGATACACTTTGCTAGGGTAGATCAATTGAGCTGAGGTATATGCTGAAATGTACTGAAGTGATACCAGTATGGGTGTAAACTGCTTAGGAAGTGCTTGCAAGCTCCTCTGTGAAAGAACCCTGGATGGTTGCATTAATCCACTGCAAGTTAAATTGGAACTGTGCATATCATTCAGTAAAGAAGAAAGTACCTGGAATCTTGAATGATGCTTTTCTTTTTAAAGAATTTATTCTTTTTATTTTAGTAAGAGTATTCATCTCTGTGCCACTGGCCTATGAAAAACTAGAAATAAATCCCATTCCAGATCTCCAGTTATTATCCTTGCATAATACCAGTTTGCAAAATTGTTTAGGGGAAGTTACACAAGTATCTTGTGTCACACAAAGTAACATCAATCAGAAAATTTTGCATGCTGGTACCCAGTCCAGTGCAACAACAATCACATCACTGGGTCTCATTCTGCTCTTTATTTTGCGAAGGGTGAGCAGAGCACAGGACAACCACTGGGCAAAACCCAGTGTGGGGAAAGATCACTGTGCTTTGAAATCTGAAACAAAGCAAACAGCCTGGCAAAGAGGCTTAACAAGCTCAAGCTGGCTGAGGCAGCAGTGGATGTGTGTGAAATTGAAAAGCAAACAGAGCTGTTTGTGTGCTGGCCATGCTGTTCAAGGAGACAAAATTTGTGTTCCATTTGGGAATAATAACAGAGTGTGTCTGTAGAAGAAAGACAAAACTGAGAATTTTTGCTGTGTGCCAGTGTAAGTAAATCCTGCAAGTGCTATTGAATGAGTTGGTTTAAGCCCAGAAATATGTATCTTGTTGCCTCTTTTTATTGTATGTATTATTTTTCCCCTTAAACTTGCTATTTGTTATTAATGATAAATAATATTAATAACATCAGAGTTAAGATGGCAGCATTGGTGATATTATGGGAAAATATTTGGTTATGGGGGAAAAATGGATATGTGAGGTATTGTAGAGGGAGAAAAAACACTGACATTTATTATATGCATAAATGCATTTTCTGGCTATCACATGAATGGTGTTATAATTGGCAAGAGAAATATGTTTTATATAGTTCATGCTATGAAATCCATTATTTAATGTAGCTGCATGGTATATACAAGTGAGCTGCAACCTAAGCAGCGCTTCCCATTTTAAGAATATTTTCTTCTGGTTCATGGTAAAAGGTGAAAACAGACAATACCTACATAAAAGAACAATCAACAACTACTTACCAAAGTAAACAGGGATCTCAACTGATATCACTCCTGTTTGTGTACTTGTGGCAGGAAATTTAGATCTTTACAAAAGATTCTTCTTGTCTGGGATGCCCTTGAAGTGGTAGCTACAGTTAACTGTCCCTCTCTTGGAATATAGGATAATTTCTTTCTTAAAGGAGAGCAGAACAGTGCTTTGTTTAAAGTTAACTGATAGCTTGCCTCTTCCAAATTGTGGATCAGGATCCCCATCTTGGCATGCGCTGCTGAGCTATTTTCAGGAAAGTGCAAATAAAACCTATAATTCCTCCTGGCACATCAGGGGTGTGATGGAGGTGTCTGGCAGCATTTCAGTAAAACAATTAGGTTTAGTGGAAAGGATTCCCTCTAGGCATGACTGTCAGTCAAATTATAAATAGAGGGTGAGAACTTACTACCCAGCCTTGGGACCTCCTGGACAGCAAGTTCCAAGCCAGCCAGCACAGGTGATATGTAATGTTTGTCCCAAGGTTTTTGGATTTACAGCTTGCACACTGACAGGCAAGGGGCTTGAAAATTAGATGTGTTACAGTCTGTGAGATGAGGCAGAACTTCAGATGTTTCAGTGTTTGACATTTGTAACAAGGTATGTGGCAAGGGAAGGCAGCTGAGATGTGGCTCAATTTTGGGAAGAATTCTAGAATGGAACTATTTATTAAACATAAGTTTTAGAAGGAGATTTGAAGCTCCATTTGGCTCTGGTTGCACAGTAGCACAGTGACATGATGATTTATTTGCTTTGTATAAGTGGACAATTGTCACTTGCACCTCCACAGCTCACTCTAGGGAATGGAACCAATGACACCGAAACAGGTACTTGATGCTTCCTTGAAAAGAAGTGACCAGGGACATTACAGCACCTGGCCAGTGGAAATTTGGTTTCAAAGGTTTCATAATAAAGTGTTCTTCTGCAAGCAGAGTGAAATTTACTTTCTCTAACTTTTATTTCTGGCAATTCAAGTTGGTGAGATGTCAAAAGCACTCGTTACAGTGACATTAATGGTGACAGTTCCTTCAGAGTGATTGCCTGCTTTCATCAGAGAACACAGGCAGGGCTGGTCTACATGGAGCTTGCCTTGAGGGCACCAGCTGCACTTTATACTGCGGATGGGTATCTGGAACTTTCATTGCTTAATTATTTAAAACATGTAACAAAAAAAGGTGAGGGTTATTATGTTCCTAACTGAACTTGTGAAACATAAATATGAGAGTCCATCCTTTCTTATTTTGTATATGGGAGCTGGCTTTTTAGATAGGATGTATGGAACAGGGCCTGAAAATGTTGGGTTATTATTTTCTTCTTTTTGTGTTACAGTGACTTTCCTTAAAATACTTCTGCATTTCTTGTTGCAGCATTAGAAATTTTTTCATTTTCCCTGCAAAACGTAGAGCCTCAGGGCTCTGTACTGCACCGGATTCCTCTGCCAAAGCACATCAAAGTGGGGAAAATTCCAGTATTATTCCCTTATGGTTAGAGTCCACCGTCCTCTCCAGTGCTAAGTTTTGCTTAGGTTCTGGTAGTGCCCTACCTCCCAGTTACCCATAGGGCTGCACTTGGAGAGGTAATTTGGGCAAGGGGTCTCCTCCAGTTGACTTCCATTTTACCCATCATTTTACCCTCCTGCTCCCTCCTCCCAGGAGCTCCAGTGACAGCTCTTGCTGGTGGAGATCTCCTGCAGCAACATCTCCAAAATTCAAGCTGATCTTTATGACTATGTAAATAATTGGTTAAAGCTGCAAGGTCCCAAATCCAGAATAGAACATGCTGTTTCATTCCAGGCAGTTACCCGTGGATTGTGGAATATTTAGCTGATGGCTTGAAGACAGATTTTGTGAAAAAGCTTCTGCATCCTTTAGCTCTCTGCTGGAGATTACTGGGAGAGATTGCTTTAAGCGTGTTGTGTTGAAGCGTTTTACTTAACGGGGAGCAGAGGGAAGGCACGCAAGCAACAGAAAGTAAAACTTTGGTTGCAGCTTTTCCTGGTTCCTGTTTCTCAAGGATTTTGAATTTTTTTTTTTTTTTTTTTAATTCAGGAACACATTTTGGAGCAATGTGTCTGTGGTAGATGGGACAATTTCTCTGGGCTGTTTATTGTTTTTTGTGTGTTAAGATATGTAAATGAATCTTCCTTTTGCCATGTGCAGTTACCCTGAAGATTAGCCAGACTTAGTGAGACTGTTCTGTGCCAGGTGTAGGGTTTAATTTTTAATGAATTCAGAACTTAGGTAAAAATAGTTTTAGTTTTTCTTTCCACTAGTCCATGCTATAAATCTTCCTAGCTGTGTTGTGTGCTATCCAGCCTGCTTTCTCCACTGTTATCTCTTTGCAAATTTGGTTAAATGCTGGAATAAAGCAAAGAGGTTATGTGCAGTCAAGGCTGGTTTTTGTAAAATATGTGGGTTTCTTTTCAGACTTTCAAGGTATTGGATAGTGTATGTGCTAATGTTTGCTTTCAAGTGGAGAGAGTGGATTCTGCAAAAAATAACTGATGCTTTTAGTTCAGACGAGGTGCTGTTGATTTAAAAAACATCTTTCCTGTGTCATGTTTAACGTACATCCTCTGTACTTAAAAAATTGAAATAGAATTTGAGGACATGGAAGAAGTACATCAAGAATAACTCAACATTGTGGATCAATTATAGGTTTATTTTAAAAGAGGGGTTTTAAAATTGAAAATGGATGTTACTTTACACTTAATGTCAAAACTTAATGCCTTACTTCATATAAACTCTTTTTGTAGGAATAAATCCCATTTATTTGATGTTTTTAATAACTTTGGTTTCCTTTATGCTATTATTAATGTTCATGCATAACTGCACCACCAAAGAGATAACAAGTGAAACTGGAGGCTCCAGTAGTCACTTGGGAGATGACATAAGCTGTGGGATAAACATAATAGTTGGATCTATTTGCTAGAATGATCCGTAGTGGTTGGAAGTTACAATTTAGAAGTGAGACCTGCACTTCCTAATGATCCCTCTGAGATGAGAAATTTTGATTATCTGAACTTCTGAATATTCAGGAAGATGTGTAACACCATTTTACATCTGCTTGAACTATTTAAGGATAACTGTTGGTAGGTGTGATGCTAACCATAAAACATCTTACAAAAATTGAAATCTGGGACTTGGCTTCAATATTTTGAAGGAGATGAATTTGTGGTGCAAAAGAGTTCCCTTTGCAAAGGGACGTTTTGCCTCCTTTTCTGTGCTGGAGGTGAACACGACGAATCCCCTGGTTTGCTACACTGAGGACCCAGTTTGGAGCTAATTCTTTTGCAGACTGCTCGAGGTGTGTGAACATGGCCGAGGAGTGCTGTGCCTGTGCTCCTGCTTCTAAAGATGATGACTTAGTAGCCATCATTTCTCTGCTGCAGCATCATTTGCTGCATGTGTGAGGCTTCCAGCTGCAGACTTCAGGGACTGTCAGAACTGCTTGTCTCATGGAAAAACAAAAGTGGTCTCCAGCAGGAACCTCTGACAGTCTGTCTCTATGAAGTTGTTCCTACTACAGCTGTAGCTGCTCAGGATGCTTCAGAGCCATGGGATGATGGCTCTGGGCAGTTGATCCAGTATGTGGGTCTATCCATAAGCTTAAATAAGACCAGAATGGAAGTCTCCAGGTGTGGGGACCTGTACTGGTACTGGGCACAGGCACCAGTTATTCATCTTGGAATCCCAATGGCAGCAGCCCTGGGGTGTGTGTTGGGGCAAGAGCTCAGTCTCTGTCACAGGGCAGCTGCAAGGGAAGAGCTTGTTGATCTGTTTATACCAGCTCTTGAGGTTGTTTCTAAAACTCTTTGATTCCTTACTTCATCAGATCCATACCCTCAGGAATTCTCTTGTGTGGGAGTGTGTATAATAACCTTGGGAGGAATTGCCAAGGTTTTTCATTTTTGGTCTGTTTAGAGGAATGCAATAAGAAAAAAAAAAAGACTTGTAATTGTGATGACAATTATGACAGCTGGTTTTCTTCAGAATTTAGCACCAGTAAAGTGCATCTCTTATATAGGGCAAGATATGAGTAGTGAAATGACAATGCAGCTTTGGTTGTTCTAGTCAGCATTGATGTGCATTGGATTTCAGGATCTATGAATGTCAGTCTGCCACATCATTTATATTTGGGTTTATTTTTAGTTTTTCTAGTTGAGTAAACTTCAAGTTTCTGGAGGTGCTATAGACTCCAAGTGCCCAGGAGACAGAATTTCAGCAGTTGCAATCTTGAGCCTCACTAAAGAAGTAAATCTTCCTTGGCAGAGTGTCGTGACTGTATCAAATACTTCTGCTCAGAATTTGTTGCTATGAATGTTCTTTTGTCCTAAGATCACAAAGGCTGTTCCTACACAATATTACAACATGCTGTGTGGTGCAGGCTACGTGTGGACATCCCACTGACAGAGCAAGATTGCTCCTGAATGATGCCTGAGTGCAGGGGTTTCATTCTGAAGGGTTTAACTCACTGAGTAAGCATCCCTAAATGCTCAGTTACTGGGATGCTTGCCAGATGAGGCCATGGATCCAAACAATAAAATAACAAACTCAAGAGGTCAAATGTGTCCATGCAAATGTAAATCACAAGTACCATGGATCCAAGCTGGATTTCTTATCCATAATCCTACCAAACCTGGGACATACCTGGTTCTCCAGTATTATATCCATTCTGCACATGCTTGGTTGCACAATCCCTGCTTAAAAACTACCTGGCAACCTTGCAGGGGGAATGACTTTTCACTTTGTGAGGGTCGGTGGGAGACAAGACAGCTCAAAGAGCCGTGGGGGGTTTGGATTGGGTTTATTCTTCAAGCTGTGTTGGTGTGTGTGACAGCCTTGGCAGCTGTCTATGGCAGCCCTACTGAGGCAGAAGCCAGCCCAGGGAATGCTCTGTGTGAGCTGCAGTGACCCTCCCTGGACACTGGCTCTGGGAAAGGGAGGAGAAAGCCCCACTGCAAAGTTTTTGGGAGACTGGGCAATGGAAAATTGAAGGAATGTCTGCCAATGGTTGGGACTGAGAGTCTTTTGGGCTGGGGTAGAGACCAGAGATGAGTAGTATTGCTGTCTGTGACAAGATTGTTGTTTTAGGCAGGTCACATAGTAGAATTATATGTACATTAATGATGAAGGAGAAGAGGGATGAAATTGTTTGGCTTTTTAAAAAAATAATTCTTGGACTTCTGAGCAAATGCTTTTCTTCAGTCAGATCCACGGCAGTTCATGCCTAGAGTAGGCTTTTTTTTTTCCCCAGCTCATCTGTAGTTCTCCTCAGTGCACCTTTCCCCATGAGAGGAGGGAGAGCAGCTTGCTGCTGCAGGAGGAGAGCATCTGTGAATAACTTCTAGTCATGTTCCATTCTGAAAAATCAATACAGCTGGGAGATTTCAATTGGAGGCAGTATGCTTGTTTTCATCTACAGCTCACATGAAACCTAAAATTTATGTGCATATTTCTCACAGAATCTCCCATCTGTTACCTTAGAACATGTTTTCATATGTATAAATAAGCTTAATTTGCAGTTGAGAGAACATAAACAATTATCTATAGGCTCTGTAGGAATCTCAGGGTTGCCTTCTGCAGTAATGTGATGAAATGAAGGCTGTCCAAGAGTTAGTATTAATGATACAAGAAGGATCAACTTAGGTTGAGATTTTGTTTTACAATTTAAATCAAGAAAGGTATTTTTAAGAACATCTTGGTAACTTTTGCTTTTGCTGAGAATTTGGAACTAGTGCAAACTTATCTTCCTTGTCCAGGACCTTAGTTCAAATACATATTCCACTACTATAATTATGCTTTTCACACGTAATTTGCATTAGAGGTGAAGAGGGTCCATAGCTTTAAAGGACTATGCAATTTCTCATAAGATCTTCAAGTTTTACAGACTCCAAGCCAGTATCACACACCATGCAGGAGAAATCACCTCCCTTCAATTAGCCTTCTCTCACAAAGCTTTCCTGCAGTTTCTTAAAAAGATTCTGATGGTGTTCTTGTGTTAAATATCTGAGACTACTGACCAATAGCCAGAGGTCTGTAATATTCAACTGGAGTGCAGGAAAGGGAATTGGGAACTAATTCCATTTGTACTTCAGAAGTGGTCATCAACTCCAGGATGGGGGCAGAGATGGGTGGACTTGTAGAACACTCTCAATGCCAATCTGCTTTGTATAATCCTCTTGGCTGGGAGGTTGGAGCCTTCCTGGAGAGAAAGTCTTGAGTGGTAGATTGAAAGCCTTGTCTAGGATCAAGCAGGAACTGAATCCTGGTAGGACACAGAAAGGACGTCTAATTCAAAGAATTTCACCTGAGCTGAAGAAACAGGAAGAGAAAGGAGAAACTATCTGGCTGCAGAAATAGCACAGTGTGGAACACAGAGGAAGGTTACTGATTGAAACCTGTCACTGAAGGGTTTTGCAGTAACAGTCCTCAAAGCCTCTTCTGTTCCATTTGCATGGCTCAAAAAGATCTTGTCTATAAAAAAACCCTGTTTTTCTCTGTTTTTTAACAACAGCAGGTAGTATTTTCTCAAGTGGTGCCCCAGTAAAGAAGAGACCCTGCTTTGCTCACTGCTCTGACTGGGGCTGTGCTAGGCAAGCCTCTAACTGTACTGGCAGCATCCCACATGTGGCAGAGCCTACCCCTGCACCTGTCTGAGCTAGAAACGAGTTCATTTTGAGAACTTACTGGGATTCAGAAATAGTGGCCCATTTTGCATGAGAGAGCAAGTAAAGAATGTTAAAGTGCAGTGAATTTGTCAAAAAGCATTAATAGAAAAAAGAGTGTGTGTTGGGAAGCAATTAAACCTGAGCTGATGGAGGAAGCTCACTGTACTGTGAGATTACCTACCCAATATGCTTAGACAAACAAAATGTGTGTTGTAAGTAGCATTTCATGTCTTAGCTGTGACCTTAAGTGATATTTTAAAGGGGTATGTATTGATACTCATGTATTTGCACAAGTTAGTCCTGAGTGGGCTTTGAAAGATTTAAGAACGAATAGAGGACCAACACAAACCAGGCTGAAAAGGTCTTTTTCCAATATATCACTGAATTTGTGGGGTCCTGTTATGTAATGAGTGATCTAGATTCAAGTTGCTGACATTCAAATAAAGGCACCCAGTGAGAAAATCCCAGCAGTTCTCTCACTGGTTCTTCTCACAGTTCTAGCATTTATTTTACACTTTCTTGAACAGATGAGATCGATCTCTCTCATAGTGCTTTCTTAACTCTATAAAAAAGTGTGAAGCAGCCTTCTGCAGAGAAATAGGCTAGAGTCAGTAGAGGTTCTCTGACACATTCTCAGTCTTAATTTTTGTGACTCTACAACAAGAATGCCCAAGGCCTGTTTTCATAAATGCAAGCTATGCATTGTAATTTTAATTAAAGTAATGGTTGCTGGTAGATGAAATGCACAAGCAACTTTATAAATATATCAGTGTTGGTTAAACATCCATCAAAATTGCCACCTGATCCTGTCCAATTTGTCACTGTAGGTAGGGAAAAAGCTCTGAAGACTGCTAACCTTGAGGCTGCTACAACATGTATGGAACCCAGGGTGATTCTGATGATTTGCTCCTTAAACTCTCTGTAGGATTCTGCAGTATAAATTGGACATTAGATGATGGCAAAATGGTCAGGGATGAAAAGCCTATCCATTGTCTCAAGAAACATTTAAAGCTAATTTTAATTCCTTTCTTTTGGGGACAACTATCTGGATAGGAAATAGCTCTAGATATGTCAGATATAATTTTTTATTGAGATCCTTGAAATACTTTTCTTTTTCTCTCAACTTCTGTGTAAAAATAGACAGGAAAGTAAGTCAAGTAATTTTCATCTGAACCCAATTCCTTATGTTTAAGTTTTCAGTGCAAAATTTCAGCATGATCCTTTGAAGAGAGCGTTGGGCTACTGTACTTGTGCAATGACTGAGGAAAAGGAGTTGCTGACAGACTCATCTTTATAGCAAAGGAGCTTATGAAAGTCTGTGTCGGATATTAGTTTAGATCTTGGCTGTAAATAGAAACTGTATTTTTCAAGTGAGATTTTGTTTGTTTCTGCCCTTTGCTCTCTACTTTTGAATAAGACATAAGTCAAGCATTAATCCACTTCTGCTTCTGAGTTATGGCAATAAAAGAATAAGAGGTTAATTTGAGCGATCCAAGGAAAATTATTTATCTTTCTATTAGCTCTGCTGCTAAAGGTAGTTTATTGTATTAGATCACCTCAGCTGGTGCACATAAGGTTCTAATTCCTGTCTGCAAACCTCACCAGTGAGGCTTAACTGCAGCCATAGAACATGGCTAATCAGCTCAGTAAATACTGCAGCCAGTCTGAAATTTGCTGGATCCTGTGTGTTTAGGTACAAATGCATTTGGGAATGTGGTGAATAAGTCTCACTTGTCCAGTGATATTCTCCAGAACCTGGCTGTATCCAGAGTAACAGAATACCCCAGTGTCTGGATCTTGGTAATACCAGCCATTTTTCTGATAAATCCTGTACGAAGAAAAGATCTTTTCAAGCTTCTTGGAAGCCTTTCTTTTCCTTTTGTCTTGCCATGCATGCTTATAATCTCTTCTAGTCTTTTTCCCCTAGGCTGGCTTCATACTTGCCAATTCACATATTGGCACTATGAAGGAAAGAGATCTTGAAATCAAGTAAGCCTCAGTACTATGAATTTAAGGTCTAACTGATATTTACAGTTCCTTTAGTTATTTTTCTTGTGCTTTAATTAAGATTTCATGTTCCCTGAACAGCTATTGAAGAGCTGAAAGCCATTCAGTGGACCTCAGTCAGACTTGGTACAGTGTCTAGCTAGCAAATATAACCACTTAAACTAGATGTTGAAAATGGTGATATCAATATATTTCTTTCCTGACCCATTTATTAGATAATGTACATATTAGTTCTACTTTGTATTGTGAGTTAAACTTTTAATTCTGTAACTGCATTTAAATGCAATCCATTTCTTTTCAAATTCAAGTCCTGAAATGATGTTTTTCCAATCCAAATATCATGGTAAAATATATTCTCCCAGAGGCTTGGTACAGTGTGAAAATGTGCGAATAATGGATGCATGTGCAGTGTACATCATCCTAGCAGATGGTACTGTTCAAATTTATGGTGTGTTGCATAATTGCTTTAGAAGAGACTGAATGAATTAGCTTAATTTTAAAATTTCTTTTGTAAATGTTGAAGGATTTTTCTTGCAATGTGTGATGCTAGTTCATTGCCAGTTTTGCCACAGCACTGATCTAGACCACAGGCACCTGAGTTAAAAGAAAATACAGCATCCTATCTTTTACCAGTTGGAGGGCAAACCGTTTTTGTGATTTTTAAAGAAAAAGTTTAACTATTGATTCTGGCATATCAGTAAAATAAGCCTTTTTGCCTTTAGATCTACAATTCACATGAGACAATGCATTGGTACTAGAAATGATTTTGGTTGATTAATATTAGAAAGCTTGGAAAACTTCTTTTTCTTGCTGCTTCCTTCAGATTTCTGTTTGGACATTTATTGAGTGTCCAAGCTGTGGTCTTGCACACGAGTAGTTGTTATTTAGCTCCTTGTAGTGTATATATTTCCTAGTGATTCAGAAATTACTGAGGAAGCTGAGTGATGTTTGTTACTGTTGGCTCAGGATGCTATCTTAATGAAACATACAGTCCTTCAAATTGTGCTTAACAAATTTAGAGAAATTATCATGTTTTTTAACATTGTGTTAAATGCAAAGAAAACCAGTAAAGCTGTCTGGGAGAAAATGTTTGTAAAGTGTGCTGGGTGAGTCACTTTGTACAAGCAGATGTCTTTACTGCTTAAAATGAAGACCACTTGTAAAACATACATTTAGGGATGATTTATCAGGCTTCTGCTAATTGTGACCTTGGACAGAATTACTGTACATGACTAACAATCCATTTACAAATATAATCTGTGCATGATTTCACCTTAAGGGCAGCTTATGTTGGAGGAGGAAGGAAGCAAACCTGAAACACTTACGGTAAAATCAAAAGCTTTGTTTTGAATTTCTTTGAAGCTCTATCTGCTGTTTTTCTAGTGGAGTAGAATGGAATAAGATCTTATTTTCTCACCTGTTCCTGCCCCCCATTTAATTCACTTTTGGTTTTGATAAGAACACTTGGATCCCTATATGGTTTTGGGATCTGATGGGATTCATCCAAGAGTACTCAAGGAGCTGGCTGAGGCCTCAATCATTTTTGAAAGGTCTCAGGCATCTGGAGAGGTACCAGTTTACTAGAAGCTGGCTAATGTCCAAATTTTCAACAAGGGCAAGAGGGATGGTCCAGGCTACAGGCCTGATGATCTCACTCTGATGCCTGGTAAAATTACAGAGATGATCATTCTGGGAGTTATTGAAAAACATCTGAAAGCCAGCGCAGTCATCTGTCACAGCAAGCACAGGTTCATGAGGGGGAAGTCCTGCTTGACAAATTTCATTTCCTTTTCTAACAAGGTAACTCATCTAGTTGATCAAGGGAAACCAGTTGATGTAATCTTTTTGGGTTTTGGTAAAGCTTTTGTTACTGTCTCTCACAGGATTATTTTGGACCTGCCCAGCCCACAGCTGGATAAACACATCACATGATGGGTTAGCAGCTGGCTCATGGGCTGGGCAAAGGGTTACAGTGACTGGGGTGACACCAGGCTGGTCACTGGTGGGGTTCCACAGGGCTCCCTCCTCACTCCTGTGCCCTTCAAGGTCCTCATACGTGGCTTGGATGGGATGCTCAGTTTGCTGATGGTACTAAATTGGGAAGAGCCACTGATTGCCCTGAAGAGAGATCCTGACAAAGCAGAGAGGCTGGGCAACCCCCACCGTGGGAAGTTTAACAGAGAGGTGACTGCTTTGTTCATTGGAGAAACAGCACACTATTTTTAAAGCCACTGAAAACTAATTTAAACTTTATCAGATTTAATTTGTTAAAAGGGAATCAAGGTGACCTCTTTGGTACTAAAATGTTAACACAAAAATACTACCGAAAGGGGCAAAATATGAATTACATTAAAAGCACAGTGGTGACAGCAGCCACCACCTTGCTGCAACTAATTTAATGGATTTTTAGTACAATAATTTATTCTGTAAGATTCCCTAGAGAAATCTTGAAATGTAAAAAGAAAAAAAAAATACAAAACCAAAACATCTAGAAGTTTGGAAGAAAGAAATAATAAAAAGATTACATAGCTGCTTTAATAAACTAGTGTTCACATTCTGGTCCAGACAAAATCTGTCAAATTGAACACTCATTAACCCAAATGAACCCTTATTTTAAGCATTATCTCTTTTGGTCAAGCTCTGTCATTGGTGGATAAAATGCTATTAATGACTGTATACTGAGAATCTACTGAGGATTATCTTAGAACAGTTCTACACGTGCCAACACCAGCTTTCCATGATCTTCCTGGCACTCTGATAAGTGTATAACAGTGGAAATGATACCTGTCATTCAATTTGTCTGTATTTTGGAAATTGCACAGCTTGCTGAACTTTGTTCTGAATCTGTAATTAGCCACTTCTAGCAGAAAAATGAGTTACTATTCTAGTCTACCCAAGACTCATAATTGACTAAATTTGGATCTTCCAGGAGTCAGTATGTCTGTCTGTATTTTAGCCTCATTAATAACTTCATGGAAGACTGATCTTTGCTTTGTACTTCATGGCCCATTGTGCTCCATAAGGTTAAATGTAGCCTACTCTGTATAACTGTTTTATAGTTCTAAAATAATATATTTGTTTTACTAATGGTTAACTTCTAAGAGTTTCAGACATGCTTGCTCCTGCACTCCTGGCATGTGAGTTTCAGATTAAAAGGTTTGTACTAAATTATATGGACTTTAATAAATCTGGCAATCAAGCCATGCAAAGCAGAATGGATGTGTTTGCAATGTAGCCAGACTGTCTAGAATTCAAAGTGATTTAAGGAGAAAAGCAGGACCTTGGATGGGAGAAGGCCATGCTGTAACTTTTAAGCTTTCAGATGCAGGATTTATCTTTTGTTTTTTTTTTTTCCTCTTCAGTAGGGGGATAAAAGAATAATTTTGTTGTTAGAGACAATGGGTTCAGAGAAAATATTTTACAGCTGCACAAAAAGAGCAGGTTACATGCATTAGTTCTAGTAGTAACAATACCATGCTAGATTTGTATATGGCCCCAGATATTTGTGATAATTTATGCCAGAATTTCCTATCTGTAAAACAGATTCTGAGAAGGATAATTCTTTAAATGGATTTTCTTCTGAGGTACTGTTAATTTTGTGTTCTCTGCTCAAGATTTTACTTAGTGAAGGGTTACTGTGTGTTACAGAATCTTCACTGAGTTTTATCCTTTGGAGCATTACAAAATTTCCTTGTTACTGGGTTCAGAAATACTGTAGTGCAATTTAGAAGCAATCAAAACTGAAGTCTCAAGGAAAATCCTGTCCTAAGAATGTGACAGTTGCCTTGAGAAATAATTTACCAGGGTAGGGAAGTTGTGCACTGTTTTGATGAGCTTTGTTCACAAGTCAAAGGATGTCTTGAATAGTAGAAGGAGGCCTTGGCACCATTTGTTCGTTCTTCCGGTCCTGGTGACAATATAGGTTACATCTGTTTGTCTGGACATGTGATGCTGACTGGTGGTGACTTTTTGAAGTCTGACATATGCGTCAAAGCCAAGTGATGAAGTGCTGAACAAGGCCAAACCATTTAAGGACTTTGGTGCAACCTGGAACAAGGCCTGGACTATTTTGGTTCTTGGCCTGAGCAAAATCTGCTGTGCACGTCTGCACCTCAATCAGCATTACCAAAGTGTGAGAGAGAGCCAGGAATAAACAAGTGAGAAATTGGTCTCTTTCCAAGGCTATGGACAAAGTTACTTTGGTGGAGAAGCAGCTGGGACAGCTGTGGTGGAAGGGGCAGTGTGGGGTGAGAGTACAAGTCCTGCTGGGCTCAGTAGGGGCAGGCAGGTGCTGTGAGGAGCTGCTCCCCTCCCTCTGCTCAGGCTGAACTCCATATCTGGGGCTCTGGAATGGTTCCTGGAAGCTGGGCATGATGCAGTCCCTGGCCCTTGCTGAGCCTCTTGTAGGGAAACTGAGGAAGCCAGAGTGAAATGTTACTGGAGAGTGTGTGAGTGTGTAAAAATCTCTATGTGTATATACACACCCATGATAAAAAAAAAGCATGACTTTGACATGACATGGACAAATGTGAGCATTATGTGTTTGGAATTTCCCACTATGAGTCTGCCAGATTTACAGGGGGAATATCTAAATCAACCTTAGGCAGAAAAATCGAGAGCAGTGAGTTTCCAGCTCAGTGGAGCATATTTTACTTCCTCCCCCAAGGGGAAATGCAGAACATTTCCTTATAATTCAGGTGTGTAAATGAGAAGCACTCCGGGTGCATTATATCAGTCTTTTCTTGTGGCTGCAGCTCACTTACAGAATCATTTTTTTAGCACTAGTATCTAATCTGTGGTCACTCTTCTTATAAAATTAATTTGGTAGTTCTGATTAATTTACATCTGATTTGATGTCAAATAAGAAATTTAGGTAATAGTTTGGTGATTTACAAAGTTTGTACATACATTGGAGCCGTGTGACCATCAGTGTATAAAAGATATTTTTGGAAAAGATTATACTATCTATGAGTGTACTGTCTCTTTTTTCAGACTTCTGCACTGTTCCCTTAAAATAATGAAGATGCCTAAATTATTAGATAACAAAATATTGTTGATGTTTGCATTTCTAAAGAATCCTGTAAGGTACATAAAAAGTGAGTTTTGATCCAAGCTGAAATGACAGCACTGTCCTACCCTTTTATTCATTAGATACTTTGAGGAAATAGCCTTTGACACACACATCTCAGAACAAATGTATTTTACCCTATTATTGACAGGCTAACAGCCCTGTATAAATCAGCATTTCCTGCAGTTCAGCTCTCAGCCTAATTTGCTTTAATAATAAGGTGCCCATGGGCTGAGGTTGCTGTACAGGGGACTGATTCCTCCTTCTGGTCTCTTAATATGGCTTTCATCAGTTGCAGTTTCATTATTTCAATACTGTTGCACCATTAACCAGGGAACATTCATGGACATGCACATGGGTAGTGGGAGAATTTCTTGGATCAGTGAAACAAAATCTCAGAATATGTTGGAAGGAGCCTCAAGAGGTCACCTGGCCCAAACCCCAGGCTCAGGCAGGGTCACCTGGACCAGGCTGCCCAGGGCTGTGTCCAAACAGCTCTTGAATATCACTGAGGATGGAGGCTCCATGGCCGCCCTGGGTGACCTGTGCCACTGCTGGGGCACCCTCACAGTGAAAGTGATCCCCAGTGAGCAGAGGGAGCTCCCCATGTTTCAGTGCCCTTCTCTTCTGATCCTATCTCTAGGCACCACTGAAAGGAGCCTGGCACCATCTTCTCTGCATCCTCCCTTCAGGGACAGCCAACAGTGACAGACAGTAAGGAATGAAAGTGGAAGGACAGAGGAAGCTGTCATACCACTTGCAGCTAATTCAGAATTGCTGTGGGAAAGTGTTCAGCATTTCAGGTGAAAAAACATTGCCTGCCTTGAGGTGTTTGTCTGGATTTGTCTTTGTGGTTGACAACACCTTCCTTAGATTTTAATGTAAGAGCTGAGTGTATTTTTATATTTTTGTTATGCTGTTTATATGGAGATCATGATATGGGAATGATCAAGTGTTACAGTTGTCCTGGTTTTCTTGTCTGAGCATTTTCAAGGATGATGGGCTTTCCATGAGAGACAGCACAACAAAATGAGGATTGAAATATGGTGAGTGCTGCAAATCTGCATAAAAGAAAAATACCACTGCCTGGAATAAGGTATTTGCACTCACTTCTTACTCTTGCCTTAGAAAAGATTTTTCTCCCTTTGCCTTTAAAACAGAAGTTTTCTTTGAAAATGGTTTAATATAAACCAGGATTGCAAGTACAGTCGACTGCAGGTGACTTTGAGCAAGGTTTTTGAGTCCTGGGGATATTTGCTTATTTATGAATTTAATTTTGAAGGTTTTGTAAGACACTTTTTCCTTTTGAATTTTGAAGAACCTAAAACTTTCCTTAAGTTCAGAGACTTAGATGTGACTTTTGCACAGCGATATAAACTGGGACTTCTTTGCTTATCTTGTGCCAAAAAGTATAGAATTGCAGTACCACAGAAGAAGAGTTCATATTGTAAATATTTAGACTCTAGAACATGAAATTAAGAAGGCAGAAAAAAATGTGCAAGACTATCTGCTGAATCTGATATTTTACTAATAACTTCATCTAAGTGTATTTTAACTGGTAATCTTACAAGGACTGGAAAAGTTTTGGATGAAGATGCAGTAATCTCTGAGGGGATAAAAAACCCCAACAAATGAACAGCGTTTTAAAAGTAGCTTGGATTATCAAATTCCACTAGGTCAGCTTACTATTCCAGTAGGCTCTGCAGGATATGCCAAGTAAAGATAGTCTGCATATATGTGAGTATTTGTTAACAGAAACAGTAAAGAAAACTCTGCTTCCTTTGTTTTACTCTGTGAAAACCCTGAAACCCCTTTCTAGTATGGCACAAAAATGCTCCAGTGTAGCTTCTGAGCTTCCTTTCCCTCTCTCCTCATGTGCAAGCTGATGTGGAAGTTTTCTAAACTGTAAAAAAAATGGGCTCTGGATATGTGTAATAAAATTATAATAATTTGGAAGGTGTGAAGAGGTAAATAGATAAATAATCACAACCCCAAGCTGAATTCTCAATTTTTTTAAACATTTGCAGAGCATAATAGGAACTCGGCAACTTCAGTTTGTTAGTGTGCTTGATTACTGAAGCACAAAGAAAATCCAATAATCTACTAGAATCGAATTCAGTGTTGCAAAGTTTTATTTTTTATTAGCTGCTAGTTTGGATATGATTGCAGTGAAATTAATAGTGGAAGATTAACATTATCTTCTTTTCACTGTTTATCTTTAGAAATGCTTTTTTGTCTTCTCATTGCTGAATATACTGATGGAAATAATTTTTCTCTGAGTAGTCAGTACTGTTTTTTCCTGATAGAAGGCCATATTTTGCAGCTTTGATAATGATCTGAAAACACTCAGAGAAGCTCCATTTGGTTCTGCAGTATAGTAAATGAAACACACTGAGATACAAAAAGCAATTAATCAAATTTTAGTTCCCCCTTGGCGTTTTTATTATCTACAGAAGTGCAAATGTGCTTCTTCAGTATAGTCATCATAATTTAATTTCTTTAGCCATTTAGGTGATTTTCTCTTCTTTAAGTGTCCTTTTTTGTCTGACACTTGTACCAGTGTTTTGAAATGGCAGACAGTTTTATCGGTGGAATCTTAGTGGTGCCTCACAGACATGATCCTGATTTGTGCCAAGTCTATAAAAGTGGCACAAAATGGCTTTCTCCTACCTTTGGTACTTTCTTTTATAGCTGGTTGAAAAACAGAGAGCTGCATAAGTAAGAACTTTTCTCTGACTGTCATTAATATTCAGATCAATTTTTTATCCTTTCAGTGATACTTTTCTGATGGGCCACTGTTTCAAATGGCTTGTACTTGCTTACTGTGACAATCCTGTTGCCCATTGAATTGCTCCAAGTTTTATGTTTTAATCTCACTGCTGGGTTGGCCTGGAGCTGTGGTCCAGCCTCTGCTGTTGTGTTCCTGCCTTTCAGATCTACAGCCAGGAGCCCTGGTTTGTGCAAAGGTAACTCTTGGGATGATACTGTTGGCTTTGGGTCTAATGTTAAACAGCTACTAAAATGGTCAAATTTTCCAAAAGCCAGAGTTTAATCTTTAGTGTTGAGAAAAGAAGAGTTTCATTGCACAGCTGTTGGCATGATAATCAATGTGAACACTGGAGTCCTGTACTGCAAACAAAAGGCACATCTGTTCTCTCTGTGGAACGTTTTAACATTTCTCACCGACCATTCAGTAGGCTTATCTCTGTCTTACTGGCTAAAAAATGTAATAAAATCTAGGAAAATATTTTAGTGGCATAAATCTGAACAACCCTTTACTTGAACAAAGCCACCTTCTAGCCCACAAGCTATGGTAAAGCTTTTGTGACTGGGAATGCATCAAAAGGTCTTTGGTCACAGATGAAAGTTAAAAAATAGCTCCATTCTAAAAAAATTCTCTTAGAGTCCTTAAAATAGGCAAGCAATTGAGGAGATACCTGACTAAACTTGCTATTAAAATATTCCTTTTTTGTTAAGGCTAGTGTAAAGAGCTTGTCCTGCACTGAGAAAACATATGTGAATGCACATTTTGGGTGTGGTGTGGGATTTGCTTTTGTCACAGGCTGCAGAAATATTGGCTGATATAAATCCACAGTTGACAGAAGTCAGACCTCTGATGGTCTTCCAGATCATTGTCCAACATGAGAACTCAATAATCAACTGTCAAAAACCTTCCCAGTTCTAGTAACTCAAAAAGTTTGCTATTCATTTTAGAGAATTTATGCAAGTCTGTTTCCCAGGGTTGGTATTCCCATGAATCTGCAGTGTTCTCATTTAACTTACAAGTTTGCAACCTACCAAAGTTTAATCTCTCTGCACCAAAGGTAGCATCATCTGCCAGTATTTGTATCAGGAATTAGGAGAAAATTCCAAGCATAGAGATGTAATAGTTTTTGTTGCAGAAAGGAGAACCATCACCCATACACAAGTACATGCAGTGGTGCACGTGCAGCCAGTTGTGCAGGAGTGAGGCTCCATTTGTGAAGACACCATTTACAAAGCACTTGACAATGCAATTTTGCCTAATCTTTAAGTCATCTCTTGAAATTAAAACATTTAACCGCTAAATCTGCTTCCATGTGGAGCAATCTCAGAGATTACCTAATTGTTCACCAATGTCAGTCATTATGTTTATCTTTAAAGATAAGTAAAAGGACACAAATTATTCTGAAGGAGATGCAGATTTTCTACCATCCTTTTCTTCTGAAAACTTCTTACTTTTTCAAAACTTTCTCTGAGAGCTTTGGTCTTATCAAAGAGAATTCTGGTGGGAAGTGTTTTCCTCTTCCAGATGTATCCATTGATATTTACTTTTTAAAGTTTTATTCTTCTTTATGGTACCTGGGCAAGCCGTTCCAATTTACATGACAAAGGAATATAACTGCTGTGCCTAAAACACCTGCCACAGATTGAAGAATTCTGGGTGCTCCTAGTGAGAGGTGGAATCATGCATTTACCATACATTCATACAGCACTGCTTTCAGAGAACTCTCTGACCCTTTCAGAGAAATGTTGCTGCAGTTTCTCCTAACAAGGGAGGAGTCTGGTTCAAGATGTTGGCAGCTCTATGGAAATCCAGTAATACTTCAAGTAATGATAGATGAAAGATGATATATAAAATATGAAATGGAATCAATTCCAATTTGTGTTTCAGTTGGAAGATCCATGGGCTGTAACCTGGGGTGTATTTACAGCACACAGGCAACAGGATCCCACCAGATAAATGTGGTCCATGGTGAGAGGCATGGGAGATGTGATCCTTTCAGTGATCTTTTCTGGGTGGATGTGAATGTGCTTTCTACTGCAGAATGCATCTTTTCAGACACCTTGGTGGCTCACAGTAACCTTGTTTGTAAACCCTGGGTGATGGGCTATATGCTCTATGTGCTGTGTTGGTCATCCATCCAAAACACTTTGTGCAGAAGGGCATTTGCACAGCGCTTGAATGATGGAGAAGAAACATCAGAGGGAAAGGGTTCTCTCTGCTTCTGCCACATGCCAGCCTTGTGACTCGTGTGCTGGACAGGCCTGAGGCGGGCGGGCTTCAAGAGGCCTGGGGGTCACAGTTTCTTTGAGCAGTGTCTGTTCACTCCCTGTGAAGTGAAAAGGAGGGACCAGGATTCTTTGTCTTTAAGTCTGTCAGACAGCAGGCAGATGTCACTGTAAGCAGACAAGCCTTTTTTGGAAGACTTTGGCTGCTTTCTGGTTTTGCTTTTCTTTTTCAGTGACACTGCCCTTTTCACCCCTTGTCCATTATGCCTTTGAGTGTCCACTACAGTTTGAGCTCTAATTAATCACAAATCAAAGGCTTAGCATTTGATTAGCAGACAAAAAAAAAAAAAAAAAAAAAAAAAAAAAAAAAAAAAAAAAAAAAGTTTAAGACAGAAGGGCTTTGCAGGTCTTAAGCCTGGTCCAGCAATTCAGTGATGCAATTTCTGTATTTTAAGGCTGAAGAGTAGGGACAGACATATCTCATTTTGAACCTGTTTCCTTCCTGGGCAGTAGAGGTAGATGGTTAAGCCTCATCCCCAGCTCTAACTTGTGGAGCTCTGCCACTGTGTTAATACTCACTGCATGCTCTCAGTGATGAGATATGAAAACATTTTGATGGTACTTAGTAACAGGACACAGCAATAAAATTTGCTTTCTACTGTGCTGTCTTACTGCTGTCTCCTGAGCAGCATATGCAGTGCTTTGCTTGTTTGCTCCATCACTGCCTGTGTGTCGGGCAAACAGGTTGTCACAGGTAAATCTGCAGATGGTTTTCTCAGCTTTGATCCAATTTGTCTAATTTGTAGGTTCCTTGTGACTTCCTGCTTCTCCCTGAACTGTGAGGCATAGCAATGTTGGAGCCACATGAAAACACTTTGCGGCTCATTTTCAACTAAATTACCCCGAGCATGTAATTATAGCAATTAGTAAAGCTCCCTCTGTCTTTCAGCATTCTCCAGAAAACACCCTCCTCTTGCAAGTTGAGTAAAATGCCCTAGGTCAGTAGCTGCACAGACAAGTCATTTAAGAATTGTCTTGATGTGACCAGGATAGGGTTTACAGCGTGTAATAAAACAATATATCAGCTTGGCAAAAGATGTGTAATGATGTTGTTGCTTGGGATTTGGAACTATAAAAAACTGAACTCTTTCTTCTACAGTTTTTGTGGGTACCTTTTTGCAGTATCCTCATCCATTTCAGTACTGGGGGAGACCATGAACACCACTGGAGAGCATTTGGGATGTTACTGAAAATATCTTTGAAGATAGCATCATTCCAGGGATGTGGTTACTTGTCTGCTTCATGCTTCGAAATATAAACTTTTTTTATTTGGCTTTTCTTATTGTGATGTGTTTTTTGTTTACTTGGTTTTGTTCATTTAAAAAATATATTTTTGATTTAATTTAATTTCATTTATCTGCAAAAGCAGAACACTTGAAATTGTTAAATACATAAACCACTGGGGTTTAAATTCTGTTAGAAAACAAAATTTATATTTAAGGCTGATTCCATACTGTGGTGGGATCCTTCTTCCTTGCTGGCTTAGCTGACAGTCCACATGGCTGTGTCAGAGTTCAGCACTATTGAGATTTGAGGAAAAGACCACTGTGTGCCCCAGGAAAAATCTGTCCAGCACTATGGAGAAAACTGAGAACACCAAAAAATGCGGCCATATAAATTACTTCAGTTCAAGACCTGTGTTATTTTCAACATCACCTCCATCATGGCTTGGTTTAACTGTTTTGTTGCTTTAAACTGTGTTGGACCAAATCTCTTAGCTGTGAATTTCATGGAGGGCTGGTGAAGAGGGTGCTCCATGGCATTCTCCCAGAGTAAATCCAAGATTTGGGAGTGTTGCAGGAGGTTACTGGATGGAGAATTGGTGGCTGCCTCCCATATTTTTATCCTGCCTGTATATATATATATATATATAAAACTCCAAAGAGATTTCAAGCAGAGTTTAGTACTGCAGCAGATTTCTTGCAAACTCTTGGCTTTCCTTGTGTCTTTGCATGAGATGCTGGGAGTGGGCACTTTTCCTCAGCGGGATATTTATATAGATGCGAGCTCCTGTGGCATGAACGCTCGCATGTATTGCTTCTTTCTTTTTATAGACTGCTGATCTGAAATAGAAATGACTGGCAAAGAGAAATGTCTTGAGGCACTTGAGCATCTTAACAGAATGCAAAATAGTCCATAATATATATTTACCTACCTGAACAACAAAGCTCTTTCACGAGTCCTCTCTGAGGTTCAAGATTCTCACTGGTTTTCTCTCTCCAGATTTTATTTATTGTATCACCTTTGCTTACAAGTTTTCTCAAGATGATCATTGCACAGCACAGTTCTTTTAGAATGGCCATTATGTCAAGAAGTGCAATCTGCAATGTAATCTGCCAAGCAGTGTGCCATCCTACGCACCTGGTGATTTTTACAAATCTCACCTTTTGAACTCAAGCTTGTGACAGAAATATGCTGGTCTCTGAAGGTACAGAGGTTCACCTACCTCAGTGGGAGCAGAGGGATGGTCACTGTAGTGCACTTGCCACCTGAAATATGGTATGGAATGTGAGCATGTGGTTTTCCTGCAGGGGGTTCTTTGTGTAGTTTAAAGAACCAGAACAGGCTATCAAGCAGAAAGTACAAGGAGCTACCCAGGTTAAAAACAAAAAATAGGTTGTTTAGCAGGGAGGAGAGAGCTTTCCATGCTCTATCTATGCAAAAAAAAAAAAAAAAATTGTGAGCAAGGAATTTAATAAATCAAAGTTTGTAGTTTGCAGAATAGTGGAGTTAAGATTCTGTGAATGTGGAACAAGCTTTTCTGCAGCACTGCACTTGCTCCATATTTGCTCCTATTCCAAAGTGCAGGCCTGAACCTGGATTTTTTTTTTGTTGAGTTTTCTTGTGTGCTTGATTACCAGTCCTCTGAGCATCTTGTGTATCCATTAGAACTGTTTTTATTCCTTATATCCTTTGCATGCTTTGATATACATGGGATCTTTATCTGTCCTAAAGTCCAGGATAGGATGGTGCATGCAGAAACCTCACAGGTAAGAGATAAATTAATGCTAATGATTTAATTTATAATGTAGTTTGGAAACATTCCTGTTCAGTTTCTTTTTTTTTTTTTTTTTTAATTTTTTTTTTTGGACAAATGAACCTATTTCTACAACTTTCTTCATCTCCTTCTCTTCACCCTTGCTCCATAGTTTCTCTTTTCCTCAAAGAGGAAAAAGTCACATATTTCAACAGTTTTCTCTGACCTTTCCAGCTCAGCTCCTGAGCAAGTCTGTGTTTTGATGTGTTTATTCAACCACATCGCTAAACAGCCTTATGACTTAGAAGAAATATATTGTCTAATTACATCTGTGAGCCACAGGTAATTGAGAATACTTATTTGGGTGCATAACTGGCCAAAATATTTTATAAGCATTCCTTATCTCTTGTGCTAAGCCTCACTGCAACAAGATAGAATCCAAATGTTGTAAATAAGTCTTTAAAATAATGAAATTCCTTACAGATAACTCAGTCTGCATCTGCTTTTGCAGCAAAGCTTGTCTTGCTGAACTGGTTGCGTCGCACACACAAGGCACACGCAGTTTCCTTGCCACACAAAGTATGGACAACATCTTTCCAAGCCATTTTCCTTTCTGCTTTGATGTTGGTCTCTGAGGGAGCTCCCCCAGAGCTGCAGGGGAGGCCCCTCCTGTGCTGAAGGCAGCAGCAGGATTGCCTTTTTCCAGCTGCCACTCCTGTGTTGGACCTCAGGGTGTGGTTTGCCCTCCTGGCTGCCAGGACACACTACTCACTCCTGGGGGATCTGCTGCCCCAGCACCCCCAGACCTCCTTTCCTGGGAGCTTTTAGCTGTCCAGGTTCTGTGAAACCACATGGGGAATGTCTGACTGCTCTGCTGAGAGCTCTCTTCTCGTCTGCCCTGGCATGGCCACTCACCCTGGCTGTCAGGGGAGCTTTGTTTGCCTGTGGATTGTTCCTTGACCTTGGATGAGAATTGTGCCTGGGCTGTCAGCATCAATAGCTGTGAGGGGGTGCACACAACCTTTTCATCAGCCAGCTTGACCACAGGCAGATGCTTCTTCAGTGCAGACCTTAGTGACCTCAGCAGGTCTCTGTTGTTTTGAATTCTGTTCATAGTGGTTGTTTTGGTCTGTTTTAAGGTCCTCTGCACCAAAATAATAGTAGGATTAAACTATTCATCAGCTGCAGTGTACTTGTGTGATCCAGATAGATGAGAAATGCACAGAGCTGTGCAAAGTGTGCATGGAATCTAATAGAAGTAATTTTCAAGAGATTCTCAGTCCAAAGCCACCATAATTATTATTTTACTTCTCACTATCAGGAGTTAAGCTGTGTATATTGTGCTGAGCAGGTGGAATTTTTTGAAAAAGGAACTTAATAACAAGAGGAGTTAGTTCTTAATGTTGCCATCACCTACTTTGCCAAATCCTCTGGCTTTGTTACATGCATATCAGCCATTGAAAAAAATTTTTTTTTAAAAAATAGAGTTATGCCAGGGCCAGTTTTAGTCAGGTCAGAATTTATCTGTGGCAAAATACAACGAAAATATTTGATTCAAGAAAGAATTCTTTATGTAGCTGGTCACTTCTATTGTTGCCGTCCTCTTGGAAAGAGTTTCTGTACTGAAATGAGGGTTTCCATGTAGGGCTGCAGCAAGGTTTTCCTGTTCAGGATAATGATATGACAAGCCACCAGTGGAATGATGCTGTTGGGTTTTTTAATGCAAATTTGCTGGTGTGATCTCTGCGAGAAGATCAAAACTAATCATGCTGTGTTTGATAAGCTGCAAATGTAGTGAACAGTCAAAACTGTATGTTTTCTTACTTCAAAAAACCCCCTATTGCTATAATAAATATAACTGACTGTGTTTTGAGACTCCAGATCTCTAATATCAAGTCTTCAGGATAACACAGTGGTTTTACTCAGTTTTGTCACCTGACAGAGATAAGAGACCTTTCTATTGATGCATCAGTTTGTGTGTGCAGGGTGAAATTAATATCCACAATTAGGCCTACTGTACATAGAGTTTTCAATGTATTTTTTTAATACCTAGATCTTGCTGGAATTGAAGCCTCTGGGGTGTTTGCCCAGGCCACCTGAAAATCCTTGATATATCCACTGAAATGTGCAGATGACCTGTTCTTGTACACTAAAATAATCATGTTTTCATGTGGTAGATTTCCTGTCCTGGTGGGTAGCCTGTATAACACATGTACAAGTTTGTCTGGGAAATTGTAGAATATCCTCTGCTCTCCAGATTGGAAAGCTACTGTAGAAAGGCCAGTGGGCATTATCTCTTTTTGCTGAACTGGGAGATGACAGTTTCATTTCAAAGCTTGTTTTGCTGCCTGTTTGTAGTTAATTTTCACATTGTCGTAAACACATTAAAGATCTGTTCAAACAACAGCACAGATAAAAATGCAGAAGAATGATTTTAGAAACTACATATGCTACACAAATGTATGGTGCATAAACATTATGTAAAGAAAGGTATAAAATCTTTTATTTTAAAGGAGTTCACACAATGGTGAAATGTTCAAAGTTCCTTAAAAGTCAACATGTGAAGTGAGGTGGTTTTTTATTCAGTAAGCCATTGTTGGGAAGCATAACCATAGCTATTAATTATATAGCAGTTCTAGTAACCTTGAAAGTTCTATGTAATGCTTTTCTTTGTGGGGTTTTTTTTTTTTTTAATTTTTTGGGGGGGAGGCTTTTCTTTCTCCGTATGACAGAAAGAAAGAGAACATGGTTATCTCAGAAAAAAAGAAATTATTAGACAAGCATGATCAGAGATGAGGGAACACCCAAGGGACAACTTCCCAAGCCTTTGCTCTGTCAACCATGCAATGAAATGCAACCTTGTGGAAGTAAAGGCCCCCGAGAGGCACAGGCAAGGCATGGCCCAAAGTCCACAGTCTCTAAGTCTTCTGTAGGTGCAGCTTCATGCTAAAATACTTTAAAACTACTCTACGTGCAAACTGTGATTTGTTGCTGAACTTGCCAAAGCATATATATTCTGCTTGAAATCAAATGCATTTTTATTGTAGCACAAAGATGAAAGTATATACAATTAAGATTATTGAGTTTCATTGCTCTGGCAAATGAAAGCAGGGAAGGACTGGTTACTAGTCTGAGCTTGCTAGCCCTTAACACCTTACAGGGATCACTGTATAAGGTAAAAACTTCAACGGTTTCTAACAGAAGATGTCCCATTTGATTTGTTATTTCCTTTATTTCTTGAAATTAATTTTAAGTAACATATAAGGAGTTGCAGACTAGATCAAGTAATAATTTTTTTTTTTTTTAGTGTGTCATATAAACCCCCTCAAACTATTTTCTCATTAGAAAGTCTATTTATACCACATCTATTTAAATAAAAGGCATTGATATCATCTACCAGGAAAATTATTTGTTGAAACTTGGCTGGATTCTAGCAAGTGTATTTTTATATTCTTTGGGGAAGTGGGCAATGTGACTGTGACAGTGACTTGGAGGAGTGGTGGTTCAGTGAGTGCTGGTGGGATCAGTGTGAGGCAAGTGTTTGATAGATCCTGGGGATGCAAAGGCTGTTTGCTCACTGTGCTTTTCTTGTGGGCAGGGATCCTACAGAGAATTCCTGCTTGTGTGCCAGTGTCGTGGGACCTTTGGGGGAGCTGCAAAAGAGTGGGAAGGATTTGGCCTTACTGAAAGGGGTGGGCAGTGATCCCACAGTCTGAGGCAGAACTGAGACACATCCAGCTCCAGGAGAGGATTCAGCAGTGAAAGTCCATCATCCTGCAGCCTGAGCAACTATAGGAGTTTCTCTCTGGTTGTCACACTGAATCCAGCAGCCAGCCTCAAATAGCCAGCTTCCCACTGAGACAGGGTGCCCAGGGTGCTCCAGAGGCTGCTCTGCACCTGGCACCCCACGCGTGCCCAGGGAACGGAGCGCCTCGTGACGCTGGCTGCTCACCTCATTGTGCACTGGGGCATTAGCCATTTCTGTGCTGACTTTATCTCTGCAGGCAGATGGTAGTTCATCTCTGTCAGAGAATTCATTCATTAATTGGTGCTGCTACTTAGTCTTCTGAAAAAATGAGCATTTAAATTTATTTTCAAAAAAAAAAATGATGGAGGTTTTTGCTACCTGCTTGAGATGTTATGGGCTGTTTGATGTTATTTATATTCCACATAGGTCTGGGATTTTGAAGGAAAGGTTTAATAGTTTTAATTGTGTTTTGTAATGTCTTTTATCCCTGGATCCTGCATTGACTAGTGCACCCAAAAATTAACTGGCAATACAACTAATGCTTGGGAAGTGGATCAGAAGTAGCATTCAGTCAGGCATAGATATCCATAACTGTTTGGTGGCTTTGCTCCAGAGTTCCAGCAAAAAGATCTGCTTTTGCAGCTTACTTCACAATTATAGACTGATATACAGATGGAGCAAAATGATTTCACTTTGTGTCGCAATGCTGTTGGTAACTATTTAAATTCCTGTGCTCTAAGCCTTTTAAAGGTTAAGGAAGATTGCACATGTACTTGTGTGGATGAGTCTGTGTTTGCTCCGAGGATGAACTGCCAAAGGGCATCCTATGCTGTAAAATTCAGCCAATGAGCATAAGAATGGCTGCCTCATTCTTACAGTGGTTTGTGTAGTTAGGGCTATCATTTTGTTGTTTCATTGTAGTTTGAGAAGATAAGAAAAGAGAAATGTTGCTTCGCATTGAGCTGATTACATAATATAGTTCCCTAATGGCTTTCATTAGACATTCTCATTTTTAACACTTGTGCAGAGAAGCAAGTAAGTAAAAGCACAAAGAAAAGTTGAGTGAAGGCCAGCAACAACAGTGGGGTCAATTTTTACTGAGAGATTTCCTCTAGCAATGCCTGTTGTATGTGTAATGTTTGGTTAAAGAATTGGCAGCCATACCTTTTTCAAACCAACACCTGCCCCTTTGATCCATGTCATGGCGGTATGTCAGTTGAAAAGTTTTGGCAGCTTTTCTTCTTACATAATTTCTTAGACAGGTACTTGCTGTCTACAAGAACTTGCTGGTGAAAACCTTCTAATTAAAGTCTATTCTCTGTGCTGGTAATTTCAGAGCTGTCCTAGCCAATTCTGCTTTCAACAGATTTTGTATTTTCAGGCTCAAGATAGGCTGCCTAAATCTTTGGCTCGTAGATAACTGTCGTCTTAAAAATAAAACTTAAGTATTTGAAATTCATATGAAGCCAGAATAGAAACAGCTTCTCCCCAAACTATGATTTGTACAAAACTTCATAGATAAACTTAAAGCAAATGCGTGTTTGCTCGTTTGAGCCTGCTGACATGTTTCCCACATGGTGCCTGCTGCGTGTTCAAGGGAGAACATTTTCTGTGCTCCACTGTGGCTTGTGCTCTCACATCCTTCTATCTCATGGTACAGCAGGAGTGCAGGGGCATGGTCTGGAAATGGATGTTGAAAGGGACTTCATCTTGTATTTCTTGTTTCAAGTTTTCTGTTAAAGATGGGCAAGATGTTAAAATCTGTTCAGCACCTGGTCAGTGTTGTGGTAAAGCAGAGGTACAGCCCCGTGTGCCAGCTGGGTTGGTGTTTGCTTACCTGCACCATGCTCTGCAGAAGCACCTTTCACACAGGCCTGGGTATGTGGTGCTGCAGCGAAATGGTAGAAAAAGTCACCTGAGAGACATTGTAAGTTTTATGTTTGCTAGAAACAGTGGGCAGATATCAATGTCCAGTGGCACAGCATGTGTGACAGCAGCATTACATTCTAGTGTGTGAGTGTACTCCAGGTCCCTGACCTACTCCAAGGTCTTGTTGTACAGAAGTCACCGGATTATTGCTGCCCAGTGGCTGAAATTTGTGAATTACTGAGTATGAGCTTTGAAACTATATAGCTGTTAATGTCACTCTTTGTTGTCAGGTTCTACTTTTGACTGTCATTTTCTGGAAATGCTGGCCACTGAGAGGGCAAGTGTGTGCCTGTAAAACCACAGCCTGCCTGCTGGGTTCACTTATATTGTGCATTGTAGGGGCTCTGCCAACATTTCCATCAACTCTTTCAGCTTCTGAGCTACATGTGCTCCCTGCAGCACCCTGCTGACCTGCCTCTTGGAATGGATTGATGTGGAAAATCAGGGGCATTGCTCTGTAGGCAGTTAAATCTAGAGGTGCATTTGCAAGTGATGCTCACTATTAGCTGTCAGCTCATTGTCTGTTGGTGCCAGTCAGCAGGGGAACATGAACTTGCTGCTATTAAAAAATCCAGTATTGGGTGAGGAGTGGGCATGGTGCCCAGAACTCCGATGAAATTTTTGGCAGATCCTGCATGATCCTGTGACCAAGCATCATGATGACCATGGTACATCTTGAATACCAGAGTCCCTCGTGGTGGCAGTGCAGAGGTGGTTGCTCTGGGAAGGTCTGGGAGGAGCTCAGGAACTGGAAAAGGCAGGGTCCTTTTTTTGGAGGGATCCCCTGGGCAGGTCTAGCTGTTGGGTGACAGGACAGAGCCAGGAGTGCTGCTAGGGCTGCAGGAGCTGTGGAAACAGCCTGGGCAGCATCAAACTCCTGTGGCTGTGTTCTCCCAGCAGCATTCCAAAATGTTTTATTGCAAAGGCTTCATTTTCTTTCCTGGTCCACAACCTGCTCTGGCAATGTGCACAGCTTGAATGACCAAATACACATTATCAGGAATTTCAGACAGAAGCAAATGAGCCCTTTCTGCATTCAGTTACCATTTCAGTAACGGACTGGCAAGGTGTTGGAGCAGGGCCAGCTCCCTCTGCCAAAACAAACATTTCTGGGGCTGTGGAGCTACCCTGGTACTGTGTATTTAGTTAAGGGTTTAGCACTAGAAATACATGAACAATTAAGACTTCATTTCCTAAATGGAGTGCATTTTGTGATTACAGAAGAGAACACTGGTTGGGATTTAGTGTATTTGGGGCTGAAAAATGGTCTTACACTGTGAAACTTGCTGTTTACAGTAGAGCTGACTGAAGACAAGAAAAAGCAAAGTTTTCCCCATAATTGTAGTTTCAAGAGTGAGATTTATCCATATTGAAGGAAGTTGCCTGATTTTGTAGCAAACGTAATTCAAAACATGCTTTCAAATTATAAAGGTTATTGCCTCCGTTGCAGAGCAAGACAAAATATTGCCGTAGAGATCACTTTATCTATTATTGATATATAAATGTACTTTCATTTGCATTTATATATTATTTTGTCATACTCTTCACTTAGATTTTTCTATGTAGAGATTTTCTTATACTTTCTAAAGTTGATAATTATGATATCAAGCAGTTGTAGTGGCAGATGAAATAAAAAATGTTACATTTTAAGATAGAATGCATTTATCACAATGAATTGTTTTAATCATATCTTTATTTACTTTTGTGGAGAAACAAAAGAAAGGTGAAAATAATTCTGAATACAACAAAGGCTTTTTTAGTTTTATTTCAGCTGTTTATGTGCAAATCTTTCACTGTTCTTTCTTGATTTTTATATTCCCTGTAAAGTGCTGAAGGGAATGGTGCATTACTACTGCAGGTGACATTAGCCACAGCAGGGTGAGCAGATGTGTCTCTGAAATTGTTTGGAAACCATTGTTATCCCCTGGTTATTCCCCCTGCCCCATCCCATGGACTATAACTCTGTTTGGAACTGCTGCAAAGAGGATCTGAGGTGGAGAAGGTTTGATTTCCAAGCAGTTTATTATACAAACTCTCAAGGTCTTTATCTGACAAAGAGTGAAATCCTCCAGCTCCGGAGCAGTGCTCTGTAGATGGCAGCATTGATAGGCCTGATTCCCTCTGCTCTCCAGTGCAGAGCAGGGAGGGGGTAACTGCAGGCGTGTTCTCTGCTTCTGTACACAAATGTAGAAGTAGCTCTTGGTATTTTACTTACATAATAAATTGAGGTTGCTTCAAAGTCCAGTGACTTAGGGCTCAGTTCCAGGCACTACGAGTGTGCATAGATGTTTTTTGATAATTTACAATTTCCCTTTTAGTGGGACATACTTTTTCTTTAGCCTCTGCTCATTAAGTTTTATTTGTGAGACTGGAATCAGGTGTTAACTAGATCAGTTATCAGTTGTCTTATTTGGTCAGATACATAATATTTTGTGGCTTAAATTCCTTGTATTTAAGCCATATTCCCTAAATGCCCTAGATGCTACTTGAACATAGGCATCACTATTGCTCTGTGTGCTGCTGAATTACTTTATACCTGGTGTCTTCTGGCATTGACACATCCTATTTCTTTTTGTAAGCAACAGTGAAACTCATTCTTAATACCTGGACCTTCAAGATGCTGCTCTCCTACCTTGATTAGGACATTTTTTCTTGCTAGGGATCAAATAAGCTTTACTACGGAAAGAGAATTCTTACTTTGTAATGTAGAATAATTAATAACTCAGAAGCCTCAAATGATGTACTTGAAAACTACAGGTCCTTGCAGGAAATTGAGTTTTCTCACTCCCTGATGGTCTGCCCTGAACCTTGGTTTCTATCTGTGCTGGTCCTTCAGGAAGCAGCCACAGGACTTTGTTAAGGACATCAGGAAGGTTGGGTTTTAAAGGAACTTATTACTTAAAAGATGTTGACTGAATAAATAGATATTTACTTAAGAGGTCCATGACACTGTAATTTGCATGACACGGTGAGAAATCTTCTTCATGTAAGTCATATTAACCTTTTCATTTCTCTTGAAATCCATACCCAGGACCTGCTTGGCTTTAATGTCAGCAGGGCATCCAGCATTTAGGGCAGGCAGGGATGAATAGTTCACTGCAGACTGAAGTCAGTCAATTTTCATGTCCTTTGTAAGAAACATTCTTGCATGGTATCTTCTGTTTCTGTCCATAGGGTAGGGGACCATGGTTTGATGTTTTTGAGTCACCTGAGCACTACTGTTTTCTCAGTATTATTTCTGAACTTAGTGGGGTCATCAAAAACTGTAGCTGCTTCTGTTCTTTTGGATGTTTATACCTCCAAAAAGATGCACCCTCTACACTGGAAAAAATACAAATGATGAAAAGATGAAGCTAATTTTTTTCTAGTTTAAAGCTTCCAGTTTCACATCTGCTTCTAGTCACACAATTCTGTTTTCAAGGGAAGATCTTAATTATTGTGCATTGGCAGTTATACTTGCTCTGAAGTTCCAGAGTGAGAATGCTAATGAAATAACACTTAATGGAGTTGGAGGTAGGAAAGTGCTCAGAGTTTTAGGATTAAAAAATTGTCACTTGGCTGTGTGTGCATTTATAATTAGATTGTTTTCCGTAGTAATTTCTGATTTTTGGTGCATGAATTAAGATGTGTAGGTCCTGATACCCAGCATTGTGGACAGCATGCAAATCCTAAACCATAGCTGGAGGTTAATTACTGTCAGTTCCTGGGGTCTGCAGTCTGGACTTTGGGTCAGTTTAAACATGATTGCATTTTGATGAATACATTGCTTTTACCCCCTGGAAAACAAAGATACTTCTGACCTTGCAGGGTACTGAGAATTAATTTGTTTGTATCAGTAAATTACTCTGAAACTCTAGAGGGAAGAGTCAAGAGATTGCCAGAAAATTGAGAAGTATTAATTGTTATTGACATATAAGCCTTAATTCTTTAATCACTGATGAATATGCTTAGAGCCTGTGACTCCCTGAGTATGAAGTAAAAATGTTCTTGGCTTGCTAGGATATTTACATCCTGAACAGTCTGCTTATAACTCCATCTACAAGTAAGACAGCCCAGATATTTGATTCAATTAGGCACAAACTTGTTTTGATGGCTTTTCAATCAATGAGACAAAATAAAGATATGAAGGTAAAGCAATGGAGTAGAAGCTGCTGTGTCCCAGCACCACAGAATGGACTGGGCAGTGGGGATGTACAGATTGAAAATGAAAAGCTTCTTCAGGTATGTAGAAATCACTGCTACAAAAGGTGTTAATGAACTTGTACTAAATATTAAAACAGGACTTAGGGTTCATCCTAGTACTGCTTTGATGCCTGCATGGGCTTTCTGACAGTAATTTTGAGGAAAGATTTAACTTAGAGTGACTTTTTTTTTTTTTTTTTTTGGCAAATTAGATTTAACATGATTTGGTAAGTCATAATATCTTCCAGTTCAGAGCAGATATTGGATGGATACTTAATTTGCTGTTCCATTTCTATCAACTGCAATGAAGTCATATTATAGACTCTGCTTAGTTTCTGCTGTTAGTTTCTGCATTATGCAAACTACTAAAAAGCCATATGAATTAGGGAAGAACTTTTTATGCACAGTTGAAGTGACATAAATGCACAATCTAAAAATAAATGAACTTCAGTTGCCTTATTGTCATGTTAACTTTTAATCTTTACATGCTAAAGTCTGAAATGTTTTATTAATTGTAATAGGCCCTGGTTTTTGCTGGTCTATGGTGTTCATTTTCCTGGCTTAGAGAGCAAAGGTCTTTTTAGGTGATTCTATATATGCTGATGCAGAAATTCACATTCCTGGCCTTTTCCTCTAATATTCCATTTTAGTTTAAGCAAATTTTGGAACATAAGTTGAGACCTGGATTTTTCAAACTAAGAATGAAGCAGCATCACTTGCTCTGGATCCTGGTAGACTGACCAGGTGCAGAGGAGACGTCCACAGGCCATGTTTTCTCATCCAGTTTTGTGCATTTTCCTGAGGTCTGACCTGCAAGGCCCTTTGCCAAAACTTCTGAGATAATGGTACCTCTGGGACTGTTGTTTTGCCCTTTGAGTTCCCTCGTGAGAACTGCTCAGCCCAGGGGATGAGGCACTTGGAAGCACATTGAGATCTTCAGAATTTTCCAGTGCAAAGTTCTGGTTTAATTGTCATCAACAAAAATGTTTTATGTTTTGTCCAATGAGATTGTGATTGCCTTTTTCTAAGATAGTTTTTATAGCGTGGCTGAAGTATTTTAAGTAAGAGCATAGGCCCTCTTAAAGCAAGTGTTGCTCCTTGTACATACCTTGCATGATTTTAAGGCAAAAGACGAACCTGCTAATAGTAGCAGAGCTAATTACTTTAATCAATTAGCATGGGATTTCCTAAAATAGAAAATTACATGAGCATGATTAGGACCACTTTCTTTAGGCACTGACAGCTTTCTGCCATTGTTTCCTCAGTGCTGGATTAGTGTTTTGCATAAAAATGAAGAGCTTTTCACTGTGGTGATGCCTGTGCTCTGTGGTGTAGGGAAGGTGCAGAGGCTGTGGGTCACCCGTGTGCCATGGGGCAGCCTGGCTGCCACAGTTTGCCTCTCCTGAGATGGACTTTTATGATCTCTTCTTTTACATATTTCCTTTCTAATCTTTCTACTCTGACCACGTTTTACATCAAGCTTGTTACTTGAAATATTTTACCATCCCAGTGGTTCAATGAACTGAAGTGGGCACCAAGTCCAGGAGGCATTACTCTAAGTGACAGACCGTTAGAATTTGGATCTAGATTTTTAGCTCAATGCTCAGTCTTTTGAGTCACTACTTGATCTTGAAATATGGTTTAAAATAGCTATCAAATGAGGAACTAGACAGTAAATGTAGATATTTAAAGCTCCTTTGACATGGAGAAGAAAGGAAATTGGGGCTCTTCGAAGGCGTGCCACTCAGTGTGACACATTTTCCTTGGCTGAGTGTGACACAGAAGGGCTGCTGAAGCCCCAGTGGCAGACTCGGATGTGAACACCATGACAGAAGAAAAGGCTTTGTCCATCTGTTTCTTGCTGTCTCCGAAAAAAAATTGGAATATTATGGATTTTTACACTTGATAGGGAAATTGGTATAAGAGAAGCTAAATTTTCATCTGTGATGATATCACTCTTTGCCACAGTACAAAGGAGGATTTTTATGACGGAATGAGCTAGACATGGCCATTTCTCAGACTACACAGCTTTCCTTAATATAAAATGATGCATGAAAATATTATATCCTGATAATAGACTCTACTTCAATGTGAAATGTGTCATTGGAGCTCATTTTTACAGTGTTGCACTCTTTTTTTTGCAAGAAATCTTTTTGTGAAATAGCTCAGACTTCCATTAGTGCTTCTGAACCTTCTCTTCTGGAACAATTTTTGTCACACATCAGGCATGACTTTCGTGGGATGACAGAGATGGGATGTGGTATACCTTCACTTTTAAGTACTTGCCATGACACACTGACTTGAGTTTAGATGCTGGATTGGATTTAAGCTGAGCACTACTTACTGATATCTGTGGGGAGAAAACCCTGAAATAAGCACTTTTCCATCTGGACAGCTTATTTAGGAGGGCAGGTTTAGAAACAGGCAATCTCCCAGCCAGGGAATAATGTGTATTGACTCCAATGATTTCAGAAAGCTGAACAATTGCTTTATTAAGCTATACTATATTACACTAATACTATACTAATTTACATACTAAAGAGATACTGTACTAAGGACAAACCCATTCCTGTCTCCAGTCAGTCATGACACAGGTGGATCCAACTGGGCAAGGAATCCAAACAACCTTCACCTGTGTCCAATTAACAAATCACTTTGGGTAAACAATCTCAATAACACATTCCACAATTGCCAAACAACAGGAGCAGTGAATAGAGGTAAGAGTTGTTTTCTTTTCTTCTCTAGTCTTCTCACTGCCTTCCCCAGGAAAAATCCTTAGGAAAATTGTGCCTGCTGCTCTCTGTGAAGAGAGCTGTGGCCACAGGCAGGCATTGCCATGCTTCTTCCACAGCACAGTAAGTTGAAGGATTTTGTATGGGTTTCTATGAAGAAATCCAATTTCTTTCTCAGTCTTTCATGTGTCCTTTAGAACAAATGCTCTAAAATTTATGTCTCATAAGGAAGGGATAGTTTAAGGTGATTTAATACATTGGTCATGATGAATATATTTTGTTGTTAGTTGTTTTTCTTTTTCTGTGTAGTTGGACAGCAGTAATCCTCCTTATGGGCTGTCACAGAGGCTGCTGAAGTTCATTGGGTTTAAACAGTCTTATTTTATTTCTCTTGCTTTGGCTACATGCTTGATAGCGACACTCAACACTAAGACTCTTTAATTAGTTTGTCAGATTGGTGAAGTTCTCATTAGTCATAGCACTGCAAAGAAGTAGGCCAGGGCTTGCATGACCTGACAAATGTTTTAATTATATCTTTATTAAAATAGTAAAAGTTCTGGTGGGTATTACCCAGTAGGAAATGGACAATCAAGTTGATATTTGTCTTAGCTTGTAGATTGCATGGAGTAACTTGGAAAGAACAGAGGACCTCTGAGGTTTGAAGGAGCTGAGGTTTTGATCTTGCTCTTGTTCTGTCCCCTCCCAGCACCACAGAGGTGATTTAGCCAGCCCGTGTACTTTGGTGTGCTTGCAGAAGCACGTTTGAACACACCAGTGGGAAGGGAATTGTGGCACAGTGGCTGGGTTATGTTTTGCTGGTGACTCCAGACCACTCTCCAGTGAACAATTGCTCTACAGGGCAGGAGAACTAAACACTTCTTGGTGTCACTATTCGCCTTTCACATCAGTGAGTCCTGAAAAGACTCCTACTACAGAGCTGACACTGCTGAATCGCTTCCAATTAGAGCTGATATGATGTTAATTAGCCAGATGCTGCTTGGTAAGCTGTTTAGCACTTTTGTCTCACCTATAATATGTGCTAAGGGAATTGTGGCTTTCCTTTGATCGAGCCAGTGAATTTCTGGAAGTAAGAGACGGCCTTGAGGGTCTTAGTGTGTTTGTGTGAGGACAGATTTCAGAAGGGCAAGATTTCTCCTGCTCGGGAATTTTGCTTGTGAAGCCCTGTTATCCATAGAAAATGATCCTTTGTTTATAATCTAAGTGGAAATTCTCAGCGAAATTGTTCACAAAACACGAATGTATTTACCTATGTGTTTAATCAAGAAAAAAAAGAATGTGGAACTCTGTGTGCAAAGCAGCTGAATTAATGATGTTTTCATTCCACATTTCCTATGCTTTTAGCTATGTGAGTTCAATACAGCTTTAATTGCTATGAGTGTTTTGCATATATTCCTTACAGAGATGGTGGGTATCTTGGAGTTGATGATGTTATCTACTGAAGAAATGTCAAGTGCTTGAATATTAAACCTTTATGTGGAGTTGGCTTTTAATGCAAATAAACTACCAAACACTATCAGATGTTCTTGTTCAACTACCAAGTTGAACAAGAACACTTGATGGGTGTTTTGTCAATTTTCAAGTGCTATTGTGTGGCCTAAAAAAAAAATCATGATTACTCCAGAGTTCCCCTGCTCATGTGATCCCCTAGAATGAAGCTAGGAAAATGCTCTCATACCATGTGAGCCTGCTGTCTGAATCTGGGCTGGTACTTTGGCACACATTGCTTCAGTGAAAAACTTGAATTCCAGCTGTGTCTATTAAAAATTAAAGTTCCCTTATCCTCATTTATAATTTAATAAATATATATTTTTATGTTCTCTTTATGTAGTGGCCAACAGCTATTCCATATCTTTAGTATGCGAGATGTGTTTTTTTATGCTTTTGTGCAGGTACTATTAGCAAGGCAGCTTTAGTAGTTCCCATTTGATTCATCTGTTCTAGGGAAGTGTTTGGCAGTGCTGTGTGCTCACCTTTCTGAAATGGTGCTGGGGTTTTTCTTGGAAGTTCAGGTAGACTTGCACATAGAGCAGAAACCTTGTGTGATGTGTCAGCTCTGGAATGACACTTTTGTATGTATTTTAGGAAGCATTCATGTCAGAGGAGATGTGGTTTAAATATTGGAAAGCTCTTTCTGGTCATCAGCCAAATCAGTACTATTGTACTTTTAATAGATGGATAAATGAAATCAAGAAGTCCTAGCTGATTTGTTAATTGATATCAGTTTGTATATTTGCATGTAGTTTGAAAAATTTTGATCAGATGTTAATGGAAATGCCTCAGTAGCTAAGCATGGCGGAAGCAGCATCCTCAGCTGAGTACAGAGGACAATGAATGTGGTGGTTTCTATTTAATTAGCTCTAAAATGTCTGTCCCTCGAGTGACCTGTGCAAAAACCAATAAAAGTATATACTTGATAAATTAATAGAGCCCATGAATTTTAAATGAAAGGCATTGATCCTAAGGTGGCTTTTTTCTTAAAAAGCTTTATTAAATGCTCAGGAATAGTTTGTTAGCACTGACAAAGCAGTTTGGTCTGTTTATGCTCAGTAGGTTTTTTTGTTTGGCTTGGCATGTCCCTTAGTTTAGGCCTGTCACAGAATTGCCTGGTGAAAATGGGAACTGACATTTTATGTGACCATACTGATAACTGTGACTACAATAAAACAATTATTCTGGCATTTCCTCCTTTCAATTAAAAAATGCTACTAATAAAAAAACCCCACTCTAAAATCTTACAGAAACTCTTCAACTGCTGAAGAGTATAGTAACATAGTCATTGATGCTGATGATTAAAATTTTTGAATTGCAGGAATCCTGCAAAAAAAAAGTTGTAATGATTGCCTGTTGTGGTGACACTGTTCATTTGAACCCTTTCCCCCTACTTCTGAGACTGTCCAAACAGGATTTTGTTTTGTAAGAGCTAAATTTAATAAAATTTCATAATCTCCTTGGTTTTGAGAAAATGGAACACTCCAAGTGATGAGGGCACAGTCAAAACCTCTCCCTGAGCTCCAGCCTGGGTACTGCTGGCCTGGAGCTGCCTTGACAGCTGGTTGGTTGTGGTACTGAGAACTGATGCATTTCTAGGTAGAGACTTCAACAAAAAAGGATCAGAAAGCCAGGAAAGCAGTCTAAAGGGCATTACTCTTGAATATTTGGGAGTCTACAGACAAAATACAGAGACTAGAACGTAGTGGTTGGTCACAGCTACGTGTGCTGTACCCCTGTGTTGAGGATGGGCTCTCAGCCTGGGAGCTCTGATGAAGGGGCAGCCTGTGCACCAGGGAGTGCTGACTTCTAGAGGCAGGTCTGGTGGTGGTGGCTGCTGTAAAGAGCTGTCCAGCCTGGAGCACAGAACAGTGAGAAAATGTGGCTCCTCAGGGAGCTACCCTTGTCAAATGGTCTTTGTTGGCTGGACAATCCTCTAACCGGCGTGGCAGGTTTTAGTAACAGAGCAGAAAGTGTCATTTGTATAATATCAAGTCACATCAGACTCTTCTTGTCAGGCAAAGCTGGGGAAGGCTCCATCATGACAGGTGTTGCAGAGATTTTATCAGGTTCTCAGTATTAAGTTGGCGTTTGCTGGTAAGGAGAGACCAGCAATAAAGAAAGACAGTGAATGCCCAGAGATATTCCTATCAAATACAAATGAAGTGAGCAGTATTTGCTAACTGAGGATGCTGAGTGGCAAAGGAGGGAATCTGTTTTAATGTCCCCTTTTCACTCAGGCATGGCTCTGCATGTTGCCTGCTGTTGAGTGTCAAACACCTCTGTGGATCCTGGAGAGCAGCAGCTGGTGGCTCCTGTCTGGACCTGGCTCAGGGAGCTGGGAAGGGCTCAGCTCTCTGTGGCTGCAGCCATGGGGACAGGCAAGGCTGAGAGTAGCATGGAGAGGGAAATGGGGCTGGAACATAAAAGGCTCCTTCTGATGATTTGCATAGGAAATATTGTCCGGATTTCATCTGTCTGCAGCCACAGCATTTGTCGCTTCAGTGCGTTGGGGAATTTTTGTGAGAACTTGTTAATGGTATACAAGTTGGGTGAAAGGCATGGGGGATTTTTGTTTGCTTGTGTGTTTGGTTTGTTTTGTTTTTTCCCATTTAATGCTTGAGTGAGTTTGGCTGTAATTTCTTTTTCAGTCCCATTATTCTTTTTTTACATATTAAGGAGTTTCAAAGTCAGTGTCTGATTGTTGTATGCTGGAGGTTTGCCAAAATAGATGCATTTCAGTGTCTCCAAGACTTTTTAATTACAGTAAGACAGATACTTTTATTACAGCATGTAGCCAAGGCTTTTTTTTCCTTTTTGTGTATTAATTATTATCTTTCTGGAGACAATTAAATGTGTAATTAGCTGAACTTGGCTTACAGTCACTGTACAAGAACTGTGCACTAAAATGACTTGTTAGGATTAGGGTATTTGGTCTTTTTTCTATATTAGGGGGGAAATGTACTGTTTTTTCTTTGGGGGACTGTGAATGGCAGTAGTTGGAGGTGGGAAAAAAACCCAAACACCTTATCCTTTCCCTCCTTAATAAGGTCTTCCATGAAGGGACTCTGTTTTTATTCCTCCTGCTTCTGTAGCTGATTTTGATTTACTCTTACAGTTGCTGTAGTAATTGCAGTTAAGAAGGTACAGAATATTTTAGGTCTTCTATCATTAGGAATCAAACACATGGTTTTCAAGAGGTGTTTATTCTCTTAGTGGCTTGATGTTATTTAAATCTATTTTTGCATGAAATTGATAAGAAGTTAAACCCTGAAGTTTTCATAAAGCTGTAGTCAGTCAACATAGTGAGGAAATTATCAATAGAGAATAAAGTGTGTTTTATGTAAATAATGCATTTTATGCTTGAGGGTGCAGAATAATTAAATAAGAGCATAAAGTTTGATAACTGGAAAAATGCTTTCACTGTCTGAATCTATCAAATATCCAATTATATTTAACTAGCACCTGAAGCAGAGCAGGGCAGTGGAAGCTTTCTGCCATTCTTCCTGACAGTCCAAAAATCCTGTGCCATGTTCCTGAATACAGGAATATTTTAAAGTAGTGAAATAGTTTATGTAGGAGGTAAAGCCCTAGTCATGAGGATTTTGTTAGTCTATATAAATTACATCTGTAAGTGAAGTTCCTTCTTAGTTTTTCTTATGACCAGGGCATGTATTGGCTATAACCAGTTGCTAATGAATGAAGGAGATCACATGGTGGACTTTGCTTCCAAGAGGCACACCTGCAATTCATGTCTGCTTTTGGGCATTAAAACATTCAAAAAATGAAAATTAAATTACAACACTGTAAATTTTGGGTTGAAAAACAAGCAATTTGTGATAAACCTTCTGCTTGAGCTGATGGCTGTGTAGATATTTCCTTTCATTTAGCACATCACTGTAGGCAGGCTGGGGAAATGGGTGTGTTTCTTTGTTCTCCTCCAGAATGTCTTTTCTCTCTTCTAGTCAGCAGTCCGTATCAGTAATAGGCAGATTTAAAACATATCTGATTAACAGCCTATTTACCATTATATGTAAATATTTTTGAGGGACTGGACTAAGTCAGCCATGTGTTTTGATGCTGGAAAAACCCACAACTTTTGCTTCTTTTTGCCTGTAAGGTGTTGGGAATTTTTCAAATGACTTCATCTTGGGTTTATTTGTATGTTGTTTTCTAGAGAGGCAGTGGCTTGGTGGAAAATTGTTTTTGATAGCAATACAACATGAAGCATGCCTGTTTCCTCACCTTCCCCCAGCCATCTGTTGTGCCAGCACGTTTGTACGGCTCTGCCGTGAACCAGAGCAAGGAACTGATCTGGCTTCCAGTCAGCATTGCCAAGTCTATATGATATATGGCCTCTTTCCAAAATGTGAATGAATTTCAGAAGACCAACAACTATGAGGAAATGTGCCCATATAGGTATTTCCTGTGCAGGATGTGAACTTGTTTCATGATCTGACTGAAAGCACAGGATCTTCCCTTCCAGAGCGTTTCAGATCTCTGCCTTCCCATGCCTGGGAGATGTGGTGAGTGTTGGATGAGGATACAACTGCCAAGGAATCCATTCACTTTACAAGAGGAGTCTAGATAGTTTTGGGATGATAACAGTGAGGATGATCCACCGCATAATTTCGAGAAAATGTCTTGGGAAATGTTATACTCAAAAGAGTAAATGCTTATAAAATGCTGCAATGCCAAAACCCACTGATGTCACAGGGTACTGCCAGTTCCAAAATTGTGTGTGCAGAAAATAGTTTAGTTTTAGATCTTTGAGTGTGTTGGTGGATTTTGATTTTCCCCTCAGTTCCTCAATCCATCAAAGCTTCACAGCTAGGATATTACAGAACCAATAAACCATTTCTGGTATGAACCCCTTTGTATGGAGTATGGCAAAGGCATTTTTTTCTGATTGTTGTTTTTTTTGTTTTTTAATATATAGCTATTATGGGAATTGATCATAGGCACAGTATAATACTTTAAATAATTCAGTTCTTAATTTATCAGAATATACTGGAGGCATTCCCTCAGTTCCTCATCTATTTGATTAAGTTTTCACTCATTTTCCAGTATGAATATTTTCTTTGTAAGAAACATATTTAAGTCCTTAGGTGTCCTCCCACACACCTAAAGCTGTGTTTGGCAGACTGAAAACACTTTGACAGCTGGCTTTTTGGGTCAATTAAAAATAATGCTACATTACTAATGAAAAATTTCTCTGTACCATGCCTAGTAAGATCCAGCAATCTTGAGGGAGCTGATATTTGATTGCTTTGTTCAGTTTTTTGTAGGTTGATAGATGCCATCACAAATCGAATTTACTGTGCATTTGATCCAGTCCACATTTTATTAATTTTAAAAAATACTATTTTCCTACCACTTCTTTTTCTCCCACTGACTCTCCTGAACATGGTTATGGCTTTGCTCACTTTTAGCTCCTTACCAGAGACAGTCCTGTAGTCCAAAACCACCTGCTTAGACTTAAAATTAGCCAAGCAGTGCTTGTTTCTAGAGACCACAACTGCTCTGCTCCTCACTGGAAAGAGTGTAAAAGCAGCAGTTGGAGATTTCTGTTTCCAAGCACGGATTTTAGGTTGACATCAGTCCAAGGAACAGCCTTTGGCCACCCTTTTGGCTGCCCAGGTTCACTGGACTGAGTGGTTTAATCTTCTGAGCTGGATGGGGTGAGGCTGAGTTTAAGGATGTGTCACTGAAACATTGTTCACTCATGTACAACTCATGTGGGTAAAATCCTCTCAGAGAGGACCTCAAATGTGTTGGATTTTTCACTGCTTTGATTCTGTATTCCTCTGCCTCTGTGTATGAGTAGGTTAAGAAAAGCAATTCTTTTTGGGCATGATTTTTTTGATATTGATACAGCATATGCAACAATTAAGGATTATCTTTGCTGGTCCAAGACAGGTATTTTGATACATGTTGCATTCTCAACTAAGGTGTTTGGTTTGGCTTTTTTTTTTTTTGTCTTAAGACACCTATCTCAGGTACAGTTGTACTTTTCCTTCCAGTGATTTTTGGATGGGTGTTAAGCCATTTATATAATCTGTTAATAAGTAGGGTCCTGTGGGCTCAATATCATACAATGATTAGGGAGCATTTATGCTTCCTAATTTCACTGCTTTCCTGGGGAAAGCAGTCACTTTTATTATAATTGTTAGACTTAAGTAATTCTCCTGAGCATGCCTCAAAACTAACTGTGACCAAGGCTGGAAGAGTGAAGAGCTTTGAAAGCTGTGGAGGCACATATCTGTAAAAACTGCATGAAGAAATCCAGCATTTTTCAGCCAAAAAAGATAGCTTTAGGCTATAGGGATTTAGCATATTTGGGGCTTGCTTGTGTGTTGGCACTGCAGATGACTGCTGTGTCACTGGGAACTGAGAACCAACCTCCTGGGCTGGGGAGCCTTGTGTGGCACCTCAGTGACAGGAAGTTTTTGCAGAGAGCTTGCACCCAACTATCATTTTAATTAAAATTCCCATGTGCTGAAAAGGCTTCCACAAATCTAAGGTGAGAAACTAGCCCATCGATTAGGAGTTATGGATGATGCACCACTTCTTGTTGATATATGCTCCCTTCTAAAAATAATTAGAAATGCTGAAGTAACAGAACAACTGCTTGGGATGCATTTCTGAAGTTTGTCATGAACTGATTTTTCTTGTGCCACCCTCTGAACACGTCTGTGTCAGCACAACTGAGCCTTCTTCGAGAATGTAAATGTAAAACTGCTGCAGGTGTCAGAATAGGATTGTAAAATTTTGAAGCAGAGTACTGTGATGGCTCAAGATATTTGGGTATAAGCATCAAAATTTAACACGGTGTTGTTAGTCATAAAGGGTTCCTTAGTCATTGGATACAGTCTGTGAATATGTAGATTGAACAATCAAAGTGAAACTCAGCTTCCCAGCGGCCTCTGGAGGTCTGGTGTCTGATCATCTGCTCCAGGCAATGCTGACTCTGGAGACTGGGTGCTTTGCAGCCTTACATGGCTTTAGTGTTTTACCAAATTTTCTTCTGTTTTTTCCATCTAGACAGTTACCAAGGCTGTACTTCCCTGTAAATGTATGAGTCTCTGCAGTCTATCCATAGCTCTGACTGCAGCAATCTCAGTGTTGAGACATTTTTCCTTTTTGCATAAACCAGAGCATCAAGGCTAAATTGTTCACAGAAGGTTTAGGATAATGGGCAGGATAAACACTTGTGCTCCAAGCACCCAACTTTTGGAAAGACAGATATTGAGCAGATTGATTTTGGGAAACTTGTAATATCAAGTATTTATTTCACTGCAAGATGGTCTATTTAAGTTTACAATCACAATTGCTCTATGCACAATTTATTTCAATGAAGATAATTCAATTTAGTATCTTGAAATATATATGAATAGAGGTGAATTTTATAGCTTGTGCAATCAGCAAACATGTGTACCCTGCATGACAGTGAATCAGATGCATCACACAGATGCATCACACTGTTTCCTTCTTTCCTGGCAAGTCATGAAGAATCAGCTCAAGAAGTGTTGGCAGCTAGCACAGCCTTTTAGACCTAGGTAGCTGGGAATACTCTGCCTGGTTTCTTCAGTCCTTGCCAGGGAAAAGGATGAAGATTTGGAGCTGTATCTGATCTGTGCTGATTTAAGTTCTCTGGTTTCTGCTGAGGGAGCAGAATCCCCTCGTTGTTGTCCATCCACGCTGCAGCCTGGGAGCAGCTCTGGCCTCAAGGACCTGGAAGTCTGAGACTTCAACATTGGGGTCTCCTCTAAGTAGCAAATATGAACCTCCTGTTGTGCCTGCTTGTGAAAATACCATTATCTGTATTAACACAGCCTTATGGCCTCAGAACCTGTTGAATTTCACCTGTCATAGAAGTTAAGCAGAGATGAGGTGACTGAAGTTTGTTCAGGTAATTTCTGCCATGCAGCTGCTGGGCAATCCTGAATCTGGCTTTTCAGACATATATTACCCTGTGCTTAGGGCAGGAGCCCTGAAGTGGCAAGTTCAAAGTATTTTATCCCTGAACCATGTCCTGTTTGTTTTAATGGTGATAAGTGGGAATGAGGAAATTCGCCTTTTGTTGCTGTGTTAGAAAATGCTTTAGTTTTGTGTGTTATGTCCCTGGTTTGGGACAGCAAAAAGAATCAGAAAATCCAAGAAACAGGAAACTTTTTGGTATCTCTTGTCTCTTTAAGGCTTCAGGGAACTGGGATGAGATAATAAAAACTTCAAGTTCAGTTACTTTCAGAGGAATTGTTTTGCCTGGCTGGAAAGGTTATGATTTAAAGGTCTGCTTTGTGGTCCTGGCTATTTAGTCTATAATGTATATTTTCTCATCCTCCAAGGAGGATGTAGAAACCTCAAACAGTTGTTGTAATTATTGAATTAGCCATTTCTGAACTTTTGAGGTTTATTCCAGGCCTTCCCTAGGGTTGGTCAGCACAGAGGGTGGGGGAAGAAGGATGAGGCTAAAAATAGAGATGTTAAGGGCTGATTAAAGGGATGGACTGTGAGAGAGGTACCTCAGCACATGTTTAAGATACAGATCTGTGGCAGAGGTAGCTGAGGACACTGAGTGACTATTTTCTAAAAGCATGAACTGCTATTAAGGTTCAGAAGCTTGGGATTTCTTTGTTGGTAAAATGTCCAAATGTTAAGATGGGTGTGGAGGTGTGCTTTGCATACAGAACTGCATTTAGTGACAGCAAATGCTTAAAGTAAGTTTGAAAACTTAATGTTTCTAGTTTCTCTTATTTTTTTTTTTTAACTCTTCTACTCCCCCACAAACTCCTGTTCTTTTTGTATATGTGAGTGATTATTTTTCCATAGAATTTTTATGGTAATCTTTTGAAGGTTGCTTGGCAACTACTAATTCTCATTTAGGAGGAGCTTGCATACAACAATCTTGGGCTTTAAAATGTTTATAACAATCTTAGAAGAGAGTTGTGTCCAGAAAGAATCCTGCCTTTCATACCAGAAGGCTTCTGTTCTGGTTAGAAAGGTTCTTCTGTGAGGATTCACATTAGCACAAGGTAGTTCTTGCAAAGACAAAGATGCATTTTCAGTGTTTAAAATGATTACAATTGAATCAAAGGAGTCAATGAGACTCCATGCACACACAATAGAGGGAGTGATGGATTTCTGCTCTCTCACTCAGCCCTGTGGCACAAGGAAAGGATTGGGATTTGGCCCATACAGTCATGGCTCCAGCTTTTATTCACTAAGAGCTTTGTGGCTGCTGGGAAGAGACTGTGCCCTGCCTCTGGCTCAATTCCAATCTTCTGCTGAACCGTTTCTCCCTCTGAATGGCTCTTGTGTGGTGTTCCCATTAGAAAAAGAAATGCTATTTCCTGCTTGTTTCAATAGTGAACTATTTAATATGAATTGACATCAGAAGAGGATAATTTCAGTTTCCTTGGTGGAGGTGGGAGGTGTTGGTACCTCAGTGGTCTGTCCTTGTTTGTGTCTCTCCCTCCCTGCAATTGGTCTGCCTTTGACCCAGGTTGGCAGTGGTGAACAGGGATGTTCCCCTCTTTGGTGATCCCTGCACAGCACAGCAATGTTGTTTGCCCTCTCTGTACACTGATTAAATTGTGTCACCTCATGGTTTCTGTAATTCTCAGCTTGTGCTTCCATAGTTTGTAGCTGACTGTCATATTTCAAACTGGTGTGAAAACTCTTTGGGGCAGTGTGAAAAGACCTGATTAATCATGTCAAGCATCTAGTGTGTGTTCAGTAGGTAAAGGATGACATGTGGCTTTGCTTGGCACTCCCAGGGTTGTCATGGTCTGTGAAGCTGCACTTAGCAGAGGGTAGCAGTAAAGAATAAGGGGGGGATTTCCAAAACAATCTACAGATCATGGATTTGCTTATACTTGCCCCTCTTCTGAAGTTTCTAAGAACATCAAGGCTCTGCAGCTGTCATTTGGCAACTTTCAGAAGAGCTGTCTCCACTCCAAAGCAGCCAGCTGTGGGATTGTCCTGTGGTCTGTGGCCTTGGTACCCTTGGTCCCCTGCTGCTGCAGTGTAATCCACAGGCTGCACGAGCTCTGGCAGTTCCTGGTTTGGTTGGCTCTGCTCAAAGTGTGCATGTGGCTGATGTTGGGTACCTGTGATAGTTCTCTCAGGGCAATACCAACAGCTATTAAACACAGAGCCCTGCTTGGAATGGGGTGTGTTAGGAATATACCAATGCCTGGATCCTAGAGCAATTTGGGCCACTTATAATGCTTTGAACTTGAACTGGACTGGACATCTACCTGGATATCTTCAGGAATGTGAGACTTAAACCCATAGGACATTTTAGTCCTGCAGTGCATGTGGCCTTGGGAGCATTGTTCAGCTTTCAGATCTTTTCTCCTGTAGAATGAATTAAGCCAAATAATGTTTTATTCTTGTAAGAGACTTTTTTTTTTCCCTGAAGGAGAAAGAATTTAAAGCCTTTAGCAATGCTAAGCATTAGAAGAGTTAGAGGTATCAAAGGAGATAGATAAGGATAGATGGTTTCTTTGACAGTTTTGTCTCCCTGCTGTGCCAAGTGACAGCCAACATCTTATTTTAGAGGAAAGCTTTCCATGCTGAAAATGGTGGCACAGAAATTCTTTCTTTTGGCCTCATTCAAATGCAGCTGGTCCTGGTGATGCTTTGTGCTGATGGCAATTTAAGGTATTGTGCATCCTAAGGTAAATTTCATTCAAGGGCTATCATACCCAAGTGGCCCCAGTGGGAAAGGTTAGATTCAGTTTTAGAAGAGCACAGCATAAAGATCTCTTAATTAAATTAATTCTCTGGTCTCATCTGGCTGTGTGTCTGGAAAAACTGCTAAATTCAGCATTTAGTCGTGGGAGAGTAATTCTTCTAATTTTATTTATTGATTGAAGCAATGCTAGGTTAAACTAATATCACATTAATTCTTGCACTGTTTGCATTAATGTAGTATTTTGCAAAAGCCTAAATAAATATGTAGGTGTCTTCTGAAAATCTGAGAGGCCAAATTTTAGACTGTTTTACAGACTTTGCCAGATTAATTAATCAGTCATTAAAAATGTTTGCAGAGGCACTTTTCATTAGGAATATCAATGAAGGGTCTAAAGCTCTAAAAGGACATTTATCAACTGTCATTAGGTATTTTTCACAAAGACTGCAGTGTATGCAAAGAAGGATTCTGTATGTAAACACAGAATCTATGAGTAGGCAGTTATTGCTGGTGGACAATTAGAAAACTCCATGGTTGAGTACCCTGAGACCCTAAGAGAGAAATTGAGGGTTTATGGAACAGTTTTTCCCCCTGTCAAAACCTCACCAACCTTCTATTTACATCTTGTAAAACTGAAAGTCAGGTTTTCAGTCCGTGATTTAGATCTGCTAACATGTTTATTTTATAATTAAAAATAATAAACAGTACTGGTAAAGAAGGAACTACAAGACTGGGGTAGAGTTGTCAGAATGGTCACTGGGGTTATGCTGAGGCTGCTGCTGCCCAGAGCCCTGAGGTGAGGGGCAGGAGGGGCTGGCTCTGCAGTCAGTCCTGCAGTCCTGCTGGGCTCTGTGCTCCCCTGGCACCTGCTTTGCAGTCCAAGCACTGCCTCGTGCAGCTTGGCCATGTGCACTCTGAATTTCAACATCTGCTTAATGAGGAGTGCTAGGAGTGATGCAGGACTTGCTCAGCTGTAATTGTGAACCTGTTTTGTCTTTTCCTTGATCCATTAGACAGCCTGGCTCATCCAGACAGGCTGGAACAATAAATTCTGAGAGGAGAGACTCCTCCATGGATGTGTGACAAGCACTGCATCTCTGCCTGAGCCACTCTGTAATCACTGCCATCTAATCAGTGCTGCTCTTCTAATCTAAAAATGAGGGTTTCCTGTTTGCTAAAAATTTAGCAATTCCAGTCAGGCATTTTATCTTAACTTACAAGGAACAAATAACAGCATGTGGCAGTTCTTAGTCAAGCAAAAGCAATCACAAAATTTATTATGGGGTGTGGGGTCTCATTCAAGCTGTTCCTCAGCTAAACCTTCCTCTCTGCAATGAGCTTCCCCCAGAAACTCAAATGGCTTTAAACTCTGTTCTAATGAGTAGAGGTTTTTAAAAATGTGTTCAGCAGCAAAAATTGGAAACATTTCAAAGAGAGGACAGGAAAGGTTTATATGGTAATTTCCCAGGAATCACTTTTCTAAGATGTGATTACTCTGTCTGCTTTGCTTTCCTTCAACGGGATAATTAAAGACAGACGTGTTGGGATAAACTCCTCTGTTTAGGAACCATTGAAATACTGTAATGCTATGATTATGGAAAGCCTGTAAATTAGCTATGAGCACTACAGAAATAATCAGTGTGGCTCAGCACACATGGGGTTCAACACCCACAAACAGGCTTTTCTTGCTGAAAATGACGTTTTTGTTTGTCTCAAATGCACTGTGGGTCATTTGGGAGCTATGTCTTTCTTCCACTTCTAATTAAAACAACTCATTTAAATCAGGAGGAATTTAATTTTCTCTTAATTATTTGTAAAAGCCCAAAAGTGATTTCTGTCACAGCCTTTTAATGACAGAAGAAAATGCCTTCCCAAACCATCAAGACTCTTCATCCAGGAAAGCATTATGCCAACAGATTTTTTAAAGGAGTCATTCACAGATCTGGAAATTAGGGATTCACCTTTTTTAAAGTGAAAAGAAAGAGGTTTGCACCCTTTTTGCTCCAAGGAAATAGATACTTGCTTTCTTTTAGCAAAAATGAATGTTTTCTATTCCTGGGTGTCAAACAGCTGAACACACAGGTATTGCAAGGCTTTAAATATAAATTCAGAATGTCAGAATTTTCCAATCTGAGATTTGTCTTGTATGGAAAAGAGGGCATGCTAGATCTGCATAGATGAAGAGAAAGTGTTAAGTTTTGTGGGTTTTGGCTTTTTGTTTCCCACTTTGCAAGATTGGTAAAAAAGTGAAGAAGAAAGATTATGCGCAATTCAATTTCATAAATGAACCATAATATGCTGTTTGCTATTCAAGGAGCCCTAGAACATGGTTAGGTTATGTTTGGATGTTATGGCCATATGGCAGTTCAGGTATAATCCTGTCATTAAACTCCAGCAGTCCCTACCCCTCCCTCACCACCTCCTGAAGACAGTACCTGGGTTTTTGTATCAGTTTTTTCCTGAGCCAGGTGTGAATAGTTGAACACCTCTGAGAGTGTTAATGGTGATGAATGTGATACACTGATCATAAGAAGAAGACCTGTGTGTTTTGGAGAAACATACTCCTAACATGCCAATGACTCTACTGGGATCCTTCGTAGATCCAGAAATAAAGAAGTTGTTTAGGTTAAAATGTTATGGGAAAAGCTTCTATAATTTGTCACAGACAAATTGGGTACTTGCTTTCCTTTCAGTATGAGTGCAGGTTTTACAGCCATGGATGCTGACCAGCTGTAGGACCATTTGAGATTTTGGATCAGGTCTTTCCTGTTTTGAGATTTGGCTTCTGAAAAACTGCTTGAAGTATCATTCTGGAAATGGATGAAGTCTAAAGAGAAGAACATCCCTGCAGTCTCTGTATGCTTGATCTGTATGATATGTTATGAAATTTGCTACTCCTTTCTGTAGTATTTCATCAGTCTGCCTGTGTGCAAGTGTAGTAAAGCTGAGTTAAATTTCTGTGGGTACACAGAGTATTACTGACATGAAAGACAAGCATGAAAGCGCTGTGGAAGAATTGTAGCCTGAAGAAAATTTCAGCCAGTCCACTTTCATTAACTTTAAATGGCCTTGGCAAGTCAGAGGTGTAATCCAGAGAGAAATTTGGAAAGCAGGAGGACTGCAGAAAGGGAATGGGATGTTAAGAGGAATTGTGAACTGGGTTGGAGAGGGAATACACACAGAGCTCAGAACATGACCTGGATTCTGAAGAAAACAAGCAACTAAATGCTTTATCCCTGCTTACCTTCAATACAAGTCTTCAAAACTTTCATCCAGATTAGTGTTGCTGTTCCAGTGCTTGATTTGTCTGATGGGTAAATTATAGGCAATGTTCTTCTGGTTGTGATGAACTAGAAATCACTGTTCTTACCCTCTCCTGGAAAACTACTGAAATAGTTCTGGCAGTATGAAAGTTGGTTGAAATCAATTCTGATACTTCAGCTTTTAATGACTAAAGCAGTAAATGTCTTTGTTTCTGTAGTAGTTCCATAGTTTCTTCAAATTATTCATAAACTCTTAAGTCATCGTTATGTCTGGAGTGTGACAGGAGGAAAATGTTGTTGTTGCTGTGTGTATATAAACAACTAAGTATTTTGGGTATCAGTGGGATTTTTACATTGATAATGTAAGTATGATGAATTATACATGTTATTGTTCATATTTTTTACTTGCACTAGGTGTATTATGTGGCCTCTGTTAACAAACAGAGCCCACAGATTTGTTCTAAACCAGATTTTTATTACGTGGCCTCCAAATGTTGGATGGAACCTACAAATGTATAATGATGTACCTTAGAAAAGACAGAGTATCTGCAGGGAACTGAACAGCTTTATGAACTTCTGGAATGTTCTTTGTTGAGAAGCAGATTATTCAGTGGTTCTTGTAGTTGGAGTTGTTACTTTCAATGCTGTAACTCCAGTCAGTTGGTGTCAATCACCCATAACACTCAAACTAGCTGGGTTCTGGTGAGCAGGTGTTGTGCAAGAGGGAAGTGTGCTAATCATGCATAATGAACTGACATGGCCTTATGTTTGCAAAGTGTATGCATTTTGTCATCTGTTTTGATGGAAATTACATGTTATTCTCTTGGATTATTCCCTTGATGTAGTTTCACTCAGCTTGTTCTGTTGATTGCACTGATTAATTGGTTTCATCATTAGTATTTGGGTTTAAATGTCCAGGTTCTCGTATTTTTCTGCAAAGACATATAAGAAAACCCCCAACAAAACAACCACAACCAAAAGAAAGAACCAAAACAAGGTACTTTTGATGCTGGCCTGCACAGCCAAATGAGAAGTACCAAGGGATGGTCAGAGAGCTGTGTTGTCTCGCAGTGTAGCAGCATTAAGTGGACTGCCTGTTCCAAGTGTGGAAACATAATGTCATGTCTTTATGCTGGGCAGGAAAACCAAGGATGAAATAATTAACTTATTATTTTTTTCTGATTTGGGCAGGAATTCATCCTAAGTGTTGAAGCTACTACTTGGTGAAGATGGGAAGAGGTCTGAGTGTAACATATTAAGAAAATGTGGAAATGTTTAAATACTTTGGGAAATTACCTCATATCCATTCATATGAAGGCATGGGCTTCATCATTTACCTGTGTGCATTTAGCAATTCTCTGAAAGAAACTGAAGAGATGACAAATCTCTCTCAAATTCCCAGATAGTGATGCTAGCAATCAGGCCCAATTTGTATCTCTTGTGCTTGTGTGTTGAAAAAATCAGAACATTTTTAGCATTGTCTGAAATTCCTCTCCTTGTTGTGTTGCAATTGATATGAGTGAGTTGATGAGAATATCCCTTATGCATCCATTTCATTTCCACAGGACCAAGCACAAACATCTTTGCTCAGCTGAGTGCTCAGTTTGATTTGGTGGTCTCATTTTCAAGTAATAATTTGAGTCCTTTATGGAGAGGCCATACCTTTCCATATATGCTCATTTCTGCTGTAGCCCCAAGCATCTGTATATTACTTTAATTCCGTTATGTTTATTTATACCTAATTCTGTGCTTTGTGTTGAATTTTGCTCATGAATAGTTTATAAAATCTGTTCTTTCTCAGGGGTTTAGGTGAGGTTGTAAGAAATAACAATTTTTCATAGAAAACACAAATGGGATGTTGTCACTGATCACCACAAGCTGTTTGATATTTACATAGAGAGCAGGAACATGTTAGTATGCCTTGTTTCTATGGAGTGACTGTATCATAATAAATTTAACTCCTTAATGAGATTGGTTGGGCAAAATATTGCAAGGAAAATGTGCTTCTTAATCTTCTGGAGGGGGATGAAACTGCAGAAGTCTTCTGGTGTAAATAATGCTACACATATAGTGTAAAATTCAGTAGGTACGACATAGTTTATTTTACAAGCTTGAATTTTTTATCAGATGTTAATAGAATTTACAGTTCTTTCATCTTTAATTTTTATTCCACAATTAGATTGTGTTATCAATGGAGACACTAAGATAATTTTAGTCAAGTTATATCCTGTGTTTTAGTTGTATCCTGTATTATGGGCATCAATTGCAACACATGATCATCCATATGTACTAAAAAAACCCTCTTTTAGTAAAAAAACCCCACTTTTAGACCAGACTTATCACTTGAAAGAGATTAGAAACTATTTCTGTATGGATGTGTTTAAGACATTTCATGAGGTGGGGCATTGTGACATGATTTGTGCTAAACTATTCCATCTTTTGTTGGGGATAAGTAAATCTTCCAGGAGGAAAGATTTACAAGGATATACATTATTCTGTCTCACTCTAAGGCTTACTCCTTATTACAAAGGAAACCTTGTTATATCTTGGAAACTGAGAGCTGTTGAAATGTAGCTTTTGTGAAAATCCCATTATATGATCCAGTAATTTTCCAAATGCAGTCTGAAATGACAGACATTAGTGCTGGCTAAGCTACATTATGGGGAGTAATGGACAATTATTGCTGTAATTGAGTGAGTTCAACTTTTATTGGCACTCACTAATTTTATTTTAAATCATGTTATTCTTAGTATTTGTTTATTAATAAGGGTGATTAACTTGAAGAAATGGGCTTTTGTAAATGGCATTCCTTAACTGCTTGTGATTTGTGTCCGGTCACCTGTCACATTGCATTACTTCTGCTCTGAGCTTTTCTTTATTTTCTGAAAAAGAGCATGAATTCAAAGGACAGGACTTCCTGTTTGTGCTTTCAAATTAGTGTGTTTCATTTAGACTTGGATAAAAAAATTCATGTTTATTACTTTTATTGAGAACCAGTGGTTGTCCAAATTTTTACTGATAATAACCCACAAACAGTGAAAGGAAATATTTGCTGATACCCGTGAGGGAGTTAGTTTGTTTTGCACTGTTCATCTATTTCCAACATGCTGAATGTTTGTCTCTGGCTCTGTGCCAGCTCTGGACAGCAGAACTGGGATAAGATGTGTTGGAAATAGCTGAGCTGTCACCAGAAATGGCTTTTAGAGGCAGTGTTCCAGATGAAATTCTAACTTGTGGGACACCTGGTAGGGGGCCAGACCTCACTGACTCCTCCTGTCTTGTGGTGCTTTCCAACAGCTGCCCTTCTTGTCCAGGCCTATAAAGGGGAACTGTTTCCTTTCCAGTGGGTGGAATTTTGCTCCTCTCCTCCACTCTGCTTATTCAAGATTCTTTGAGTGGCTCAGGGATTCTCAATTCCTTGCCAATGATTTTGCAGTCTGTGCCAGGCAAGCTGAGCAGAGATCCCTGCTGTGGGATGATGGCCCACTCCCTGCAGCACATGTTTGTTAACACAAACAGGGTCATTTGTTCTGTGTGTGGTTTTTGGAGACACTTTTGTCCTGAGTACCCTGCACCTGACCTGATCAACCCAATTTCTCCCCCAAGGGGAGGCAGGGTCATCAGGGAGCTTTCCTCTACGTGAGCATGCTTCTGCTCCTCTCCCTGGGGTTTCTAGTGGACTGACAGACTCTGGACATGTGGAACAGCTGTCTGTCCATCAGGAGGAATGGCAGGTCCCATGGGATCATCTGGGTATCCATCTCCTCAGGAGGAATGGCAGGTCCCATGGGATCATCTGGGTATCCATCTCCTCAGGAGGAATGGCAGGTCCCATGGGATCATCTGGGTATCCATCTCCTCAGGAGCTTCACCTGGGCAGGAAATTCAGCTTTCTGTGGAATGGAGCATGTCCAGCAGGATAGCAAAGATTGTACATCTCAGTTTTCTTTTCTTTCCCAATTTTCAATACATACTGTGCAGAAAGTCTGTCTCATTTAGTAGGGGTTTGAAAAATCAGCCCTTTTCTCCCTAATATGGGCTGTATCTGCCCCTGAACACAGAACAATCCCTGCTTGCTCCAGAATACTGTCTTCCTTGCAGAAAAGGTGGTGATTTGGTACAGCTTAATTGTTTGGGTTTTTAAAATTATCTGTTAATGTAACATGAAGTGTTATTGTCTAACAAACTTGAAATCACATTGCTGATATACAGAGAATTATGAGTCATTGAGAGGAAGGTCAGATCTGCCTAGTGAGAGCTGTCCACTGACTTCCCCTGTTCTTCCACATTTCACCTGTATTTCAGGAGTTCTTGTGGAATATATATATATATATATATATATATATATATATATATAAATGTAATATATCTGTTGCAATATATTGCAAGGAATCAGATCATAGCTTTTATCTTTTCCTTTCTGGTATTACATCACAGTAAGTGGTTGTGAAGATCAGTCCTAAATTACTTAATGAGATGTTTAATAATAGTGAAATAATAGACCTGCTGTGAAGATCAGGGATCAGATGGAATGGCTGGGATGCTGCTTTCAGATCAGGATTTTCAGACTGGATTTTGGGCGCCATAGGTTATTTCCAAAGGACCTGCAAAAGAAAAGCATTCTTTGTGCTTTGTAAACTTAACTTTGCTGTTCCAGAATATGGCGCTGGGGGACACAGACAAATGGAGATGAGCAGTTTAAGGGGAAGCACATTCCCTTGTGCCCTTACACTGAATTCTGATCTGCAGCTGCAACTTCCTTAGTAAGCTTTGTTACATAAGGTCCCCGAAATGTAACAAGTACTCATCTTTTATGTGGGGAACTGAAAGCTTTTAACTACTTGTAAGAACAGGTGTTTTGTTTGTCATCCCACACAAAAGGGTTTTTTTCAAAGGAACCCAAAGGATTGGCATCTAAATCCCTTTGTTCTGTTAATGAAAATGATCAAGAACTCCCGCTTTGTGTTTGTAGAGAAACTATTTCAGTTAACTGAGCATGAAATTCTTTTCTGAGGACACACAGAGTAGCAAAAATAAACGGGCATGGACGAACCCTCACATGTGTGCAGATACTCCTTTCTGCTTAAGCAAACTCACCCCTAAAAACTTTTGAGCATGCTGAGCTCCCATTGAACTTAGATGTGATGGCATTTGCAATTTAATTGCACGATAGATACTTGAAAAAATCCAACTGCTGTTGCATATACCAAGATTAGCTATAAGTCTTTTTTGCTTCATGCCTAGGTTAGAAAAACTCAAAAGTATAATTTCATATTTTCACAGAAATCCGTGGAAGTAATTTATGTTTTTTGGTGTTGTTCCTATGCAGGAAAATGCTGCATGCTTTGTGTTGTTAAATACAACTAATAATTTCTAGGCTTAGAACCATCAACCCATATAATAATTTTTGTCACTTATTTGTGTTCAGTGCAAGGATTATGATGTTTCTTTCTTCAAAGATACTGTGCAGGTTCAGGAAGAGTTTTCCAGTCATCTTCACATTGTACAAATATGTTTTTTTTATAGCTGGAAATGAGATACTCAGTTTGCTGTAGCACTGCAGCATTTACAGTGTGTGGTATGACTGTTACATCTATAACTTCTAGAAAGAATCACTATGCCTTGTAAGGGGATAAATTGTATTTTGAACATCTCTTTTCTTGATGTTATGTTTCCCCTCTGATATTAACTGTAAATCAGAGCCATGCTTTAAGATGTCTTGCCTCTGCATAACTTAGGAAAAGTAACAAGCTAAGCTATTTCACAGAAGAAGTAGCTTTACTGCCCATGTAAAGTCTCAGTAATTTGAATATATGTTGGTAAAGCTTTTCTGCCTGGAGTATTATTTGCTTATGGGAATAATGCTTGGGAAATCTCTTGATGTGTGATATTCTTGCAACTAAATAAGTTGGTGCATCCTTAAACAGGGTGCCAAAAAGAAAATGTAGATTTAATCAAATGTGTGGAACAGTGTGGGCAGTCGGAAAAGTAGGAGCATTAGAGTTTTTTGTCTGCGCATTTCTGCTACATTACCTCACCCTCATCACAGAATGCAGTGAATGCTTATGTTCTTCTCTGGATTGCACAGTGATGGGGGAAACTGTTGGATCTGCCTGCAGCTAAACTCCACAGCCTCCCTGAGTTCCTTCTGGTGTGGATGCAGTAGCTCTGAGCACTGGAGCCTTTGCCACTGCTTTAACATAAATGTGATTTGTTTTGTGGTTGTTCAAAGGCTCTGCAGTGAGTACCAGTGAAATATTGTTCATTGTTGGTGTATTTTGTGCCGCCTTCTTATCAGTAGGATTAATTCCAGGATAAGCAGTTAGTCACCCTCTCCTCTTGAGCTAGGGTGATATGTAAGTATGGATTTAGATCACATATCAGAAATTTTGTAACTGAACTTGCTTCTGACCTGCTGCTCTTAAATGTACTGTGGAAAAGGAAATTAATTTCTAGATTGATAGGCTGATCCCTCACTCTGAGAAAGCCTGTAACATCTCTATTAGCATAACACAAGGGCAGCTGCAGTTTTGCCCAGAGGCTGAAGATGGTGCCTGAAGAGGGGAATATAAAGGATAAGCATAAATGGAGCTTCCCTTGAGTACAGTCCTTTCTTCAGATGTGCTTATTGTACCTCAGAGCAGAGGAGCATACTGAGCATTGTGAAACACTTCCTCCAAGAGGAATTTAAAAGCAGTATATGTGCTTTGTTACAAGGGTTTTGTCACTTTGCTTTCCCAAGGCAGGTGAGTCAGGTTTGCACCTCTTCTTGTTTAGCACCCAGACTACCTAAGAAACCAAAATGCCTGTCTTCTTGATGAGATCAAGAGTCTTCAATCTCTTATCTTCCTCTGATATTTACATTTATCCTACAAATCTCTGTTGCCATGGAAAGCTGCTTGGAATGGCTCCCTTGAACTCTGCTCAGCCTTCCTCTTAAAAAATTCCCTTCCCATCTGTTTGCCCTCCCCAGCTTGTCTCTGGCTGATGGGTTCCTCTGTTTGGTCCAGTGCTGCTGAAACAGGTTCACAGAGGTGCTGGTCCAAGATTTCTGGCTCCTCAAGGAAAAGCACAGCTACAAGCATACAGCAGAAAATTAAATTGGCTTTATATTTCTTTTATTCTCCTAATGTTCTATACTCACCATTTGGTGAAAGGGGGTGGAGGAGGAGGTTGTTTGTTACCTTCGTTTTTACTTGCTAAGTGGAGATGTATGGAAATGACTTAGTTAATGGTTTTCTGGCTTCTCATCCCCAACACAAGTGAGAAATGTTTTAGCATTCAGTTGAGGCCAAATGTTTTCAGATAAGGAGATGATATCTTAAGGCATTTTTATTTATATTCAATTATGCTTATCTTTCTTTATGCTGTGTGACATTTATGCTCACGTGCAGTACACACTATAAGCAAACAGCCTGTTTGGCTTAATTCAGCTGCTGATTTTGGATTTAATGCTGAATTCTTTGCCATAGTATATATAAGTGTTATTGTGGGTATGTAAGGTTTTGATTCTGTTTACAGGATTAATAAGATTGGATAGTGTTATTTTAAAAACTCCTAATGTCAAAAGCTGTTAATTTTTGTAACTTTTGTCAAGCTCACTTTTGTGAGCTCTAAGTGCTTTGATATTGCAGGATTTTCCTGTGCAATACTTGTACTAGAGAAGAGATTTGAACAGAGAATTAAACTTATCCTCAACCACCCTAAATCGTTGTTCTAAGCAACTTTTCCTATGGGTTGGGGTATACAGTATGCGTGAAAATGACATTTTAAAGTCATATAATTATGCAAAATGCTTAGAGTGTTGCATACTAAATACCTGGAGTGAAAATTTGTTCCTGGGAGGAATTATTGCATAGCATTGATTCTTGAAAATTTCCATAAGCTGTTCAGACAACTTACACTTTTTGATTGCACAGCAATGATAATATAAACACAGCAATAGTAATAGAAACACATCAAATTTTACTTAGCTAAAATATTACCACTACATCTTTTAATTTAGCAGATACTCAAGAAGATGTCAAGTAAATTGGATTCTAGCATATTCTGTGGATGGCTCACAGCAACTTGTGTGCAGGTTTAAACCTATGGCTGTGGTAGAGTGAAGTCAATGTGGGTAACTGATCCTGAAATGAAAATGAATTAGGCTGGTGCTGTAAAAAGCTGTCAATCAGACAAAATGTGACCACTGTGCTTTTTAAAAACTTATGATATAACCCTGTGGGGCAGTGAAGTATGTAAGTCTTAACTATTAGAATAAAATTTTGTTTACTGAAAATCTAAAAAATGTGAATTTGCAAGCTTCAATTCTTATTTAAAGAGAAAGAAAGAAATGAAAAAACAGTGATTTATCTTTTTGGATTTGCTTGGAAACTTTAGAATCTTCCTTTGTGTCAGAGATCCATCTGACTTTCCAAAACCTGGCTATCTGAGATTCATTTTGGAACTGGTTAAACCCCATGTTCAGGGCTTATTTCAGGAAGCATAGCCATTATCAGCAGGATTGTTTTCAAGATTAATAATTAGAACTAGCTGTCTGCTCCAAGAAATAATATAACCCAGTGTAACCTAAATGCTTTGCTTTTATATCCATTTAAGTTCCCCAAAATGCCCATGAATCAAGAGAAGCTCACCTGTGATGGCCTTATGGGAGCAGATGTGGTTCAAAGTGAATGAACTAATTGATTTGATAGATAATTCTCCACAGTCACAGAGTGCAACTGGAGGAAGGTGAGGTGTTCCCCATAGCCCAGTATGTTGTTTTGGTAGTAAAAAGCAGAGTGATATGAAACAAAGGGAACATTGGTAAATAAAGCCCCAGTGGAATATGAGACATAGTGGGGATGGACAGTCTATATACAAAGATTTTTATTTATTTTCCAGAGATCTGTCTGGCTTATTTGGCTGGTATCCTTCATAAATCCTATATATTTATGGTATTTTATTTCAAGAGATGAATTATGTGAGTTATGAGGAACTACCAGTTCCTTCCAGGAGAGGAAGGTTACCTAGACTTTTCCTTTCTCCAAATGCCTGTGTGTATCCCTGCTGGATTTCCTGAGTCTTGGCCTTTTACAGGGTTAATTCACAAGCTCACTCATGCCCTCTTCATGCTTTTTATTTCTGATACCTGGTGAATAGCCTTCTACAAGGTGGAAAAATGGTTTTTGTTTCTGAAAATGCACCAAGGCTTTCTACCTTCCACCAAGTGCATTTTGATAGTTTTGCAGTAAAATCATGGTTTGGGGTTGGGTTGCATTATTTAATTGTTTCTTTTTCTCAGCCAAGCAGGGAACCTGTACAGAACAAGTCACCCTCACTGTGTTCTAAACTTTCTCAGGTTACCATGGGGAGAGCTGGAACAGGAGCCTATTTTGTTTCCTAATGCTGTCACCAAAACTTTGTTTTGGTGTTTCAGATGTAAATTGTTGGCAGATGAATGTTCCTACACAGCAGAAAGCCAATTACTTTCACCAATATGAACTGGAGTAACTGCACAGCAATTGCTTTTCCTGTCTTTGGAAAGTCCTTAATTTGCCTGATTGCTCTCCCATCATTCATGACAACTGCTTGAAGAGGTTTCACTGAAAGGACAGACTCAAGAGCTTTCCATGTGAACTCAGGTGTTCCTTGAGGTAGAAGATGTGCTCCATGGCTCATTTAAAGTCATTTCCTATGGAAAATGAAGTCTTGGGCTCTTCAAGCAACTATTTACTTACATCAGTTTAGTGATGACTAATTGCATGAATAAAGCAGAAGGACACTGCTTATACAAACCATTAAAAAAACCTAAATTTAAAAAATGGCAAAGTATTTATCTGCAGTCATGGCAAGGGGCATAAGGGAAATGATACTCAGCTATAATCCATGCTCCTTGCTCCACAATATATTAGGTCAAACACATTTTTCAATGTTTATTTTCTGGGTGAAATACTGACAGGAAGCAAAACTTGCATACAAATCCCATAAAGGTAAAGTATTTTAGGATGATGCTGATTATACTGCTGTACAGAACTACATGACCCAGTGTGGGTTAAAGAGTCAATGATTTATAGTCAAGAAATATTTGAATTTACAAAACAAATAGATTTTTTTTGAGAACACTTTTTATGCTCCCTTTATTCTTTGAGGCATCAGTACTCTACTTCTTACATTTGGATTCTTTTTGACCCCAAAAGCTGCAGAATAGCTGTTACTTACCCAAATAGCAAAGCAGCTCCATATTGCCATTTTGTAGATCCTCAGTTTTGCCCTTCCTCATTGAAATATTAATGATAAACGTGATAATGCAAAACATTTTTGTAACTGTGGAAATGAAAGTCTAGCTAGAAAGGAGGCATCTTGTTAATAAGCTTCCCATCAAACTGCCACCCCAGAATCCCTGCTCATTTATGTGAATCTTCTCAGGATTTTATTGCCTGGTCACAGTGTTGTTGGCTCATTTCAGCCTTTGAAAGCATTTCTCACCTGTCTGTCCTGGCTTGTCAGGACCTCACCCTGAGCCACCCCAATTTCCAGTGTTTGAACAGTCTGTGAAAGAACACCCAGATGGTGAGTGAGCTCCAGCCCAGGAATGGCTCATGAGCTCTGTGCAAAACTAGTCATCTACCATAATTAGGTTATTTCACTGTAATCACATATTGAGTTACTTTCATTAGACTTGACACTCTATTTTTTGAAAATGTAAAGGAACAAACCCAGGTGACTCTGCAATGATTGCTATAAACCCTGTTCTCATTACTTTCTCTTTGTTTATTTGCTATTCTGGTGCCAAAAAACCCAAGAAGTGACAAACTTCAGCTCTTTGAACAGGCCCACGTAAGCCAAATAGGTAGTATAACATTAAATGGGTATATTAAAAAGGAAAAAAACCCATAGAACCTGTTATCTAGAAAAATTCTTAGGATGAAGCCATGACCTAAAAATACAGAAGTCTTTGCAAAATGAATTTCTGCAGCCTCCCTCTGGAAATGGGAAAGAACATGCTTGATTAGGCCAGTGCTAACCTTTTGAAATCATGTTTCTCTGATATTTATTCCATGAAATAATAAAAGGGGACATGTCAGATATTGGAAAGCCATAATGTACTCCCTTGCTTCCTACTGCCCTTCTCCAACTTCAATGTTCCTCTCCTAGAGCAAACTTTTAAAATAAAAAGTAAGGCTTCAGTTTGTCCTTTTAGTTGACCTTTATACATTTAGTGGCTGTGCATTTGCACCAGTTAAATTACAGAGTAAGAAGCTTTCCACCCTTTTTCTGGCTCTGGTTTCACCATGTGTGAGGCCAGAGAGGTGGCAGGACCTTGGGAAGCAAGTATTTTCTGCTTTTTGTAAGAATGAGTAAATTACCTCCACCCTCACATCTTGCTATGCTTTGTATGGAAGTACAAATTTTTGTATAACCTCCCTCAAATTGCTCCCATGGTGATAATGGAGGAGTTTCCTCCCTGGGCACCTCAGTGAGCTGTTTGTGTTGGGAATTGCCTGCTCTCTCTCTTAATGAAGAGAGGCGGAATTTAATAACTTAAGGATTCAAAAATATGCAGGGTGTCTTGGAGGAAAGGTTTTCCTTTCAGCTCTTCCACTTCAGTGCTTGCATTTACTTGAAAGTTTGGCATGGATCTATGCCCTTCCACAAAGGAAAACCCTGTGCCTGGGGCCTGGAAATTCATGGCAGAGAAATGCAATTCACTTCAAGTTTACCAGGGAATCAAGGCACCACTTCAAGTAATCCAAGAAAAATGGTACCAAGTTAACACCCTGCAAAATGCATGTTTTTACCTAATCTGAGGTCAGCACAAATAATTTTATCCACTACATTTTTGATGTAATGCTAAATTATTCAGTTGCATTCATGACTAACCTCTGGCTCTCATTTTTGCCAGTCTTTATAAAAATGAAAAATAACTACGATATTTCATTAAACAGGGAACAGCTTGCACTGTGTAAGGAGACCTGGCACCACATGCTGTAAATCCTTATGAAAATGGCTTGTCTGATTTACAGTGGTGCAAAATCAGAGAAAAATTATTTTTGCTGATCTCTGTGAAAGAGAGTAAGAATGAAGCAATTAAGATAACGTTAAAGTCCTACTTGTAGTCCTGTCATGATAATCTTGTTGCTATTTGAATAGAATCATCCTTTGAGTTGCTTTTTAAACTCTCTTTCATATTGGTTTTTCCCTTCCTGGCATAACATTGTTTTACCAGTGAAGTGACTGTCCCTCACTATGTCTGTGCAGTGGAAAATTGATTTGGTCCTGTGTTGACCCCAGTTTTGTTCTGGTTTAGAGTTTAGTTTTCATTTAACAAAAGCTACACAAGTTTAGATAACAAGTATTTCTTTCCTCAGCTGACCAACTCCTGCAGCCTTTTCCCTGGCAGGCACAAAACAGCACCAGGGCTTCCCTGGGCTGTTAGAGCAGCTGGGAGTGACCCTGCTGGGCTCGGGGAAAAGGCAGAGCTGGGAAACTGATACGTCATGACAATAGCTGAGGATGAGTCTCCAGAGAAATATTCCTGTAATTTGCTGGAATTGGGAAGTGAAATGTGCATTTCTGACAACAGTGACAGATTTATAGGCTGGGTACACTAATTAAAAACAACTTACTCTAAGATATTAATCTCTAAGTGGCAGCAGCAGGAGAGCTGGGCTGCTCTGTGCCCGAGCGTGGGAATGCTGAAGTGCCCTTCTGCAATGACAGAACTTTGTCACATACAAAATTCAGGAATAACATTGAGCAAGAAGCAAATTGGAGGATGATTTCCTTCTGCTGTGAAACATATGGGGAGATGTTTTGCTGTAAACTGTACACTCATGTGCAAGACAGAAAGAAACAAAAAAGTTTTCAATTGCTCTTTACTGACTCTTCATTGCTGTTTCTTGCTCACATGGATGTGGTGGAATCTAGCTAAGAAGTTGGAAGAGAAAGCTACTTCAAACTCAGCCTTTACTCATACTAAATCTTGGGATTGTAATGCTTTGAGATTTATCTGAGAAATTCCTCTGTAAAAATTTTCTTGCCCTGGATAAATTGTACTCCTTCCTTGCAACCTGCACCAGTAATCTCAATAGTTGGAGACACTGAGGAATGAAAGAAAAATATTTCTGGTGTGCATTCAAAGCACCTCTGATATTACATCTGTATTCCTGCTTCAGCAATGATTTAGATGGATGTCTCAATACATGACAAGATGACAGTTAAATGAAAATAACGGAATAATTTTGTTTTTTACAAACATCACTCTAGTTTGCATTTGAATGTAGAAAATTGGAACTTGGTATTTTATTACACATATGGAATTTAAGTCTGTATAAAGCAGAGGAATAATAAGGCTTTCTGAAAAGAATGTGAAGCTTAAAACCCCCAAATGAAAGGCTCTGTAGATGTTTAAGAATACAATAGTTGAATCTGATACAGTTTTATTTATTTATTTGCTATTTCTTCACTAAACTTCACCCTTCCCCCCCATTTAATGGATATGTCCTTGAATATTCTCCTTATAGTCATTTAAGTATCTGCTGAAGTTCCTAAGGCTGCAATTTCCTTGTAATCTTCCATCTGTTTCAAATGCATTGTAAATACAGTCAGGTCCTCAGCTCCATAAAAGCATCCCGTGCAGTCAGTGCAGTTACATGGAATTTCTTCAGATGAGAATCTCACTTGTGATGTTTGTGTCTCCATTTTTTCTTAACCCTAAACTCCTGTTCACTGTATAATTACAGGTTTTTTCAGCATTTTAATCACAAGTTGATCATGGTTGCTTGATTTTGACTAGACTTTGCATTCACAGTTACAGAAAATGGGTTCTTGTAATATGGGTGTGACCTTTACAAAAATGTCTAAAACTCCCTTCATAAACCATTTTTCTAACATAATATTTACAAAAGGAAAGGATGTACTTTTATGACTTCTCTTTTGTTGTCAGCCTGCTGCAATGGTGACACAGAGCATTGTGCTCAAGACTGTTCTTAATTGCCAGGGAAGATGCCAAGGACTGCTCTAGGTTAAAAATCTATATTTACTAGTTAGAAAGGTCACACTTGAAAACGTCCATGTGATTCCCCCCCCCCCCCCATTGGAGAAGTTCATTGTGATGCACAAGGACCAAGGTGTATATATTGTTTGAAAGAATTATTCTATTGCCATAAAACACATACAGAAATGGGGAAGAGTGAAAGGATACGATGGATATAATCTACCTAATGTACTGTAAATGGTTTTACTTTTTACTGCAATTTAGCACAATCATAAATGGAAACCAAGATAAGAGTTGGAGAAGAAAACTGAAGTGATTGGCTTTGAATTACAGTATTTTTTATGATCAGCTAGGAGCTGCAGCAGAGTTGGATTCATGGCACTGTCTGTAGATACCTACTTTACTTTGTAGTAGTAAATCTGTAATTAAATCATTAAATGCTGACTCTGGGCAGCTTTTCTGTATGTTGGGTTCCTTTAGCTGTGAGAGTCCCCACATGAAAATCTTTGCTGGTTTTTACATATCTAGTCCGAGTCACCAGGAAATAGCTCCTAGAAGAATTCAGCAATCAAATAATCCTTATTCACTTCTTGTTCAAAACATAGTTTATAACATTTGTAATTAACCCAAAACATGAGGTACCAAAGAAGCCAGGGCAGATGATTTCATTGCCACAAGCAGTGTGTATTTTATACCTTCAATATCAGTCTTCAGGGTCTGACAGAAGTTGTAAGACCTTTATTGCTGTCAAGCTATATTAAATCCTGGTGCCAGCTTCTTAACACTTGGAAGGTAATAACACTTTTCATCTCCTATTTTAAAAAGTACACTGTTTTCTTGGAATAGATTTGCAGAGCTTGCAGAGCTGAGCTATCATTCTCACTAATATTTGTATGTGTAACACCACCCTGCCATGAAACCCAGATCAATGAATCTGTTTCTGTTCCCTGCAAGTGTAAAATAGGATAGCAGTTTGTGACCATGATCATCAAACTCTTTAAATTAAAAGCATCTGTGTCTTCCTTCAGAAACCTGCATAAGAAATCTTGAATGATTCATATCTTACTTTTAAATCATAAGCTTTTGTTTCACCAGGAGTTCATGCTGTGTCTGAAAATGATGCAAATAAGTTGCCTCTACTGGTCAAGAGTACATACTGAAATAAGATATAAATAAAGAATTAGACGGCTTACCATGTTAGTTTAGGCATGCTAATTATTGTATGTAAATGCAGAATGTAAAATTAAAAACATAAATTTAGATCTTACAGCAACTTAGTAAAAATACATGACTTAAAGTGTTTGGAAATTTAGTGCCAGCAAAATGAATTGTGCTGCCTATTTCTGATGATATCAAAATAAGCAGCACCTGCCCTTGTGCTGTATAAAATGTGACAAATTCTGTAAATCATAAGACAAATATTAGAAACAAATTTTTGTTGGGCAACATTACAGAGCAATTGCAGGCTCTGAGGCCATTGTGTGAAGTTATTTCCATTTAATGAGAACACTGACAGATTGCTGGTTGTCCTTGGAGCCCCATCCTGTTAATTCTCTATCAGGCATCAATGGGCCGTGTGCTCTGAACGGAGCAGGACCAGCAGTGAACTCAGTCCCTGGGGACAGAAAGTCTCCTTCTGCAGAGTCTGAAAGCTTCCACCAAGCCTAGTGAACCTTGGAGATGAAATCCCCTCAGACATTATGTCTGGAAGTACAGAGCTCCTCCAGCACGTGTACAGCATGTGCATTGCAGTTTATTTCTGTTGTAACTACAAATTGCTGTGAGTTTGTTGGGTTGCATTCAACCATTTACGGGAATGTAAAACTTCCTGCTGGAGCGTTGTTTAACTGTGGGTGGCTGTCCCCAGGGAGCTTCCTCAGTAGCTACTGATTTGAGTTGTCTTGAAGTGATCCAGCACTTGGAAATTTCCTATGTAAATACTGGTTTGTTCTTTTTGGCAAATATTTTGATTTGCTGTAAGTACCTATGATCAGTGTTGCTTACTGATGGTCTGAAAATGATAAGCCTCAGAAAGTTACTGGAATGCAATGGAAGTTTGGCAGCTCTGGTAGAACAGAAAGCAGAAGAATAAGAGGTTCTGCTCCCTTTGGAGCTGTACCAAGTCGCTAATCTTTTGCTGTGTTTGGTGTTCTAGGATGTCATGTCCACGTTCTTCCAGTTTGGGGCTTCCATCCAGCAAGAAGCCATTATCATGCTGAAGATCATGCAGGATTATGACTGGCACGTGTTCTCTCTGGTGACCACCACTTTCCCTGGATATCGAGATTTTATCAATGTCATTAAGACCACTGTGGAAAACAGTTTTGTGGGCTGGGACATGCAGAACGTCATCATACTCGATACTGCCTTCGGAGATGCCAAGACCCAAATCCAGCTGAAGAAAATCCATTCCTCTGTCATCCTGCTGTATTGTTCCAAGGATGAAGCTGTCTACATCCTGGATGAGGCTCGGTCCCTGGGCCTTACTGGCTATGATTTCTTTTGGATAGTTCCCAGCCTGGTTAGTGGTAACACAGAAATCACTCCCAAGGAGTTTCCTTCAGGACTCATTTCAGCAGCTTATGATGAGTGGGACTACAGTTTAGAAGCTCGGGTTCGGGATGGACTTGGGGTCATTGCCACTGCTGCCTCAGCCATGCTGGAAAAGTACTCCTTCCTTCCTGAGGCACGAACGAGCTGCTATGGACAGCTGGAGAAAAACGACCGGCCCTCTCAAACCTTGCACAAGTAAGGATCATTGCTTTGGGTTATTTTAACCTCTGCAGCCTTGATAGTTTTCTCTTTTATTGCTACTGTATGTTTCTTGAAGGAGAATATTCTTTTTTGCTAATCCCATTGAGCACTTTTTAAGCAGCGGTTTTCAGATGTTGCAGGAGAAAGTGCAGCAAGTCCTCTTGCACTGATAGCTGTGCTCCTGGAGGTGATGTGTGCTGTGCAGAGTAAACACTGCTCTGAATCTAGAGTAGAAAAGACAGAAATTGGTCTTAGAGGGGATGAAGCCGAGTGAACAAAATTGGACTGCTGTGTACTTTAACTAGGAGGTGAGTTTGCCAAAATGCTCTGGAGGCTGAGCCCGTATCACTTGCATCAGCAGGAACCTGGTAATATTTTAGAAGACAAGCAATGTGCAGCATTAAAGCACTGTCCCTGGGAATTATAGAAGTATTAGATCAGTTAGGCAGCTTTTATCACATATGAACTGAAATCTGTCCCCTTTACTTGTAAGGGTCTATTTTTGTCACCTCTGATAGAATGACTGTGAAACTTAGCCAGCATTAATCTGAGCTGATTTAGATGTTTTCTCTAAACAGTTTGCCAAGGTTTAAATCAGGATTCTTTTTTGTTATTATTATTTTTCCTTTTAATTATCCCTTTCAGACATGATACTTCTGATTACTTCTATCCAAAATGTTGCATGGTAATATATTTCTTTACCTGCTCTGTGAGAGGAAGTAGGGTATCTTGCATATTTTTTAATAGCTCTTGTCAATATGGAAGCTACTAAGAAGTATTTATGACCTTTGTTCTAACCAAATAGTTCAGATGAAGTGCTTTCTACAAAAAAGCAGGCACAGGAAGGAAAGTTGGTGCTGATTTCAAAAGGGAGATTTTGGAACAGTTTTAATCTTGATGTATGTGCATATTTAGATTAGGAGTTGATTACCAGCCATGTCCTGGAATAGTTGTTCTCCATGAAAACAGCCAGCCTCTTTGCACACAGCATTCTTCACATGCTTTCTTAAAAGCCAAATGCAACCAAGTAAATGGATTTTAACATTTCCTTAGTGAGAACTTGCCTTTAGTATGATGCTTGCAGGTTTTTTTGTGCTTCCTTTCCTAATTTTGAACCTCTGCCATTAAAATTACAAATTCCCTGGAGACATTGCAGAAACCCTGTGATTCTTTTCCTGATTTTCCTCATTATTTTAATTATCCAAATAACAAGCTAATGCTCTAATCCAGTGACTGTTTGGTACTTTCTGCTTCCTCAGCTGACCAAACCTGGGAGAAAATTCTAATACAGATTTTCAGGACTTGAATCACTTTGTAAGTAACAAATGGGGCAGGATTTGCCCCTGTGGGTGGCTGTGTGGCCCAGCAGGGCTCTGGGAAAGCCGTGGTGTGTCAGGGCAGAGCAGGGGGAGGCACTGCTGGGGGACTGTGCCACCCATGGCACCCCGTGCTGGTTCTTAATGTGTGTGCTGGCAGTGCCAGCGAGCGGTGGGAGCATCCTGGTAACCAAATTCTGTGCCTTAGCAGCAGCACCTGACCTACAAACCAAGCAGTCCACTATTAATAATTGAACTCCAGTTTCTGTGAAATTAAAGTTGTGTTCTGTTAGAAGTGTTGGGGTTTAAAATACTCTTGGAAGGGGCACAAAAACTTGAACCTGTCTTGAACAACGCTCCTTCCCTATTGTTTGGCTAATACACTAGTGTAGGCTTGAAGTAAGTATTCAGTACTCAGCAGAAGCTGTCTTTCTCTAAATAATCTTTATTTTCTCATTAATCCTGCATGAGTACAAGAACAGGGCTTGTGAGTGCTAGGGTAGTGAGATTAGACTTCACCAGGAGATTCTGCAGCATGCAGTGCATGATGCACCCAGGAGTTATTAATAGGAGAAGCTGTAGTGCACTGTGGTTAAAAAGGTCTCCTCCTGATGTGAAACACTGAGCTATGAAGTAAAAATACCTTTTCTGTACTGGAGATTCTTTGAGCTTCTCCAACACCACAAGAACAAGAAGCAGGCTGTTTTTTAATTTAGAAACGTCAGAATTATACTAAAATAAATAAACTTTAAATAGTCATTCTTATGTAATAACTCCCCAAGACTATTCCTGTCACATATAATCTGCTAGCAAGGCAAGTACATCCAAGCATTTACCAGTACTAAGTAATCCTGGGGAGCTGACCAGTCTCTCCATGCCAAGGTGAATTACATAAATTTATTGGACTTTCTTATCCTCATCACTAAATTCTTCTCTTCTACTTTACATGAAAAATCAATTCCCTAATCAGGGTTTTGTTGTGAAGTGGAATCTTCACAGTTTCAGGTCCCAGACAGTGCAGTTTCATATTGTAAGCTACAAGATAAATGTATATGTGCTGTATCGAGAAACGAACCTGAGGAAGGGATTTTGGAGCATGTTCCAGTGGAAAGGGCTAAAGTAACTGTAAATAGCTTATGGACCTGGGATCTGCTGAGCTCTACCCCCCTGTCCATCTGGGAATCAGTGCTGGAGGAGTAGGGCTGGACAACAGGACACTGCTGCAAGCTCAGAAGCAGAGAACTCGGTGGACGTCAGGGAAGAGGCTGTGTAAGGGGATGGCTGAGCCAAACAAAGCTCAAAATAGAGAAAAACACCAGGATTTTTAGGCTCCATCTACTGTAATGACAGTCTAATTCAGCTTTAAACCCAGGATAGTATTCTGAGGCTACGCTATAATAGCTAATTTGCTTGTAAATGGAAGTTAATAATGCTTTATGTGTGACTTCCCAAATCTAGATAGCAATTTTATCTCTGTTTGTGAAGAAATTCTCTGTAAAAAAAGCAGTGAAGTAAAAGCTCCTCCTCCTTCTTTCTCAAATCCTTTGAGTATTAAATTGGTTTGAAGATATATTTGTTTTGAAGCACACAATTTGTCTTTCCCCCATCACTGCAATTCTGAGATGCTTTTATTGCCTTCCTAGACCCAGAAGAAAATCAGGTTTGCTTTAGTTTTTGGAATGATCTGATCAATGCTCATTTCTGGTACACATAGGAAAGCCAGTTTTTCTCTGTGAATAAAGGATTTATAATAAAATACAGGGCTCATTTTCAATGCATTAAAAGCACAGATATGTATGTATATTTGTATCTGTGTTGATTCAGATAATCTTTTTCCATCTGTGTAAGACCCAGATCTCCCAAGGCAGAAAACCACGATTGTGTGAAATACTGGCACAGCAGGATAAATAGAATTAGCACCTCATTAATGCCAAGTCAGTTGAACAAACTCTTCTTCTCTCTGAAAAAAGGAAAACACAGAAGCAAACAAACAGCAAAACACAATAACCCTGCCAGTCATGGAAAATGCTGCTGCTTTGGGCATTGAAATGGTGCTGCTTTGTTTCCAAGGGTACTCTGGTGTGTATGGAGGTCCTGACCCTGGGAGAGACATTTCACTGCAGCATCTCCAGCCCTGCTAGTCCTGAAAAGCAAAAAGATTTGTCTGTCCATAGGTGTTTGCCATGTGGGGCTGACATTTGGTGACATTCTGCTCTGAAATACAGCCCAGCTGTAGGCAGGATTTAGAGACCCATCCTTCAGCAGTGAAGGTGTGAGTCCAGAAAGTATTCTACCCTTCCCAAGCAGAATTTCCTTTGTCATCCCTGAACCAGGAGCAGGAGCAATGGGCAGTCCACAGGGCCAGGGACTAAAGCTAATTTGTCCTTGCTGTTGTGCTGCTGCTATCCTTCAGCACAGTACCTTCTTCAGAGAGGGCTTGCTGTCCCCCTTGTCGTGATAGTCAGTCACCAAATTCAATATTTTGATTCCAGTTTCCATCATGACAGATAGATTTGCTTCTTTTGAGCAAAATCTGGGATTAAAGGGACACAATGGTTTGATGAATAATCCAGCAAATCTGTTTAATATTTTCCCACTTACAGATCAACCGCCAATTTGTAGAGGATTTGTTCATTTAAATCAGAAGACTTGGGAACAATAGGTATCATCTTCTTTCTTGGATGTTTGAAGGTGTATAGGTATTTAACTAATTATACATGAGTCCAGAGTAAAACTAAACTTCACAGGCAGCAAAGGAGGGATTCTGCAGGGGAACACTCTGCCCTAGAGACTCCAATGTGGTGCTGGTTTGCTTACAAAGTGATTCAAGAAATTACTGAAAATCTGTATTAGAATTTTCTCCCAGGTTTGTTCAGCTTAGGAAACAGAAAGTACCAATCAGTGACTGGGTTAGAACATTACCTTGTTATTGTGATAATTAAAACAATTTAAAACAAGAGAACAAGCATGGCCTTTGGCAGTGGAGTGGAGTCTGCCTGCAGGGCTGAAAGCAGGGCTCAACACCAGCATATAAGGGAATGTTCCATAAGAATGAGCTGCTGCAGGCACCATCCTCCTTGCAGGAAGCCAGGCACACATCATGGGGAGAGTTTGGGCTGCTTCTGAGGTGGTGCAGCAATATGTGATCAAATTAGGGCTGGTTTTGAAATGTTGATGCTGATAACAGCATTAACTTGATAAGCATTCTGGTGTTCAGTTGCACTCACCTGTGGCACATCCCAGGGAGTCGGGCCCTTCCTAGCTTTGCTCCCTCCCTTTGCCTCCCTCTCAGAAGGGTTCCCCAAGAGTTTTGCTGTTTGTCTGCAGAGCGGGGGCAGGATGATTTTTCCAGAGCCAGTGGCAGTGAATGCTTTAAGGAGCAGCTGGCAGGAGGTCCCAGAAGCTGGCATGCTGTTCCTTTTGCACAGTCACTGAGCAGATCCCTCCCAAAGTTTTACTCATCCTGCTGGCTCCAGGCCCAGGGACACAGCTCCAAAGCAAGGGACCCTTGTGGAAGAGCAAAGGCTGGGAGGGGGAGGAGGAGGAGGATGCACAAAGGGGAAGAAATGACTCTGCATCACTGCAAAAGATTTGAATTGTTATTAAAAAAAATCCTACATAGCCCAGGATATAGAATTGACTTAAAAAAACTGCATCAGTACCTTGTTTAATAGGGTTCTATTGTAGATGTATTTCTTTATGTACTTCATACATTATATATTCTACATTAAGCATTTTTTCATCAAATTTTACAGAGGAAATCTGTTTCTTAATGATAAATAATGTAATAATGTCTTGGGGGTTTCTGCTGATAAGTGTCATTCAAATGTCATGGTTGAATCATAGCAAGGAAGTTCAGCAGTTCAGAGCCTCAACAAGATAGAGAAGAAAAGACAAAATTTGGATTCACTCTTGCTTTTTTTAGTATGAGGCTGAGTGAATGCCAAGCCCAGATAGGCTGGCTGTCTAGGTTATTGAAATGGTTGGGTTTACACTATTTGCAGGAAAGAGAAATATTGCCAGATAACATGTTGGTTTTGAGGCATTTCATCTGCTTTAAATCTCAGTTTGGAAATTCCTTCTTTGAGAGAGAAGAGGGAGAGTTTCTCTTATGCAAGATGAATTTCCCCAGGCTTCTCCTGCTTCTCTTCATTGCCTGCAGTTCTCAGAGATTTGAAACCCTGCCCCACGGTGAAGAGGACACTAAATAAAAAATTATAGTCCCTGATGATGGCACCTGGGGAGTTTATCAAGTGTGGTTATCTCATCTGAGGGCAGGAAATGCAGATCTGAACTCATGGCAGAGAGGAGTCCCCTGATCTTTCTGCTCCCTGCAGCTCCCAGGCCCTGTGCTTTGTTTTACAGGTAGAGGGACTAAGTTCTCTCCTCAGAAGGTAGCTTAGAAGTGACACATTTTCATTACTGCCCCTGCCTTCCCCACTCTGTTTTTCCCAGCTGCTGGTGTGTTTGGGAGTTGCATTCTAGGTGAATTTCACACTAATTATAAACAATCCTATTACTGCAGAGCTGATTGTGTTCCTGAGCCTGGCCAGTCCTGGAGAGTCTTTGGGACACAAGTGGGTGGGCAGGAGAGTGTCCCTGCTGAGGATGCTCCTCCCTGGCATCCCAGAGAGCACCTGGAGGGTCCTGAGGTTCCACAGGTGGCCTCACGCCTGCCTCTGTGTCATGGCATTGCTCTGCTGTGCTTCCATTCTGGCCTTGTTGGCTTTCTCAGCCAACTTCTCAGCCAAGCTTTCTCAGAAAACTTCTTGAAACCAGGGCTAGGGTTGATCTTTGTTGGTAACAAAGTGAGCTTAATAATTTACATAAAATTATGGGTTTTTTCCTTAAAATAATGCCCAACACAGAATCCACTAAGCCTTCTTGGTTTTGCTCTCAAATCCTTGCATGTGTTAGAACACTTGTGTTTCTTGAATAGACATATACATGGTAAACCTCAAAAGAAATGCCACAGCCTGCAAACATATTTGCTTTTTCTACCATAGAAGTAGAAAACCTCAAAGATTCTGCTCCAGGATTTCAATTGTTCTCATCCAGTATAGGAAATCCTTAACAAACACTCATGGATGAGGAAGTCCATGTCACCTGTGAGGAGTCTGGCCAGGCAGGTGCCTCTGTGTCAGCAGTATTGTATCCAAGCAAATGGTGCTCTGAAAACTGAGCCCTGATCCCTTTGGCAAAGCCTTCACCCATTTGTTAATTGAATTCGAGTCAATGAAGTTGTGATACTGTAGTTACAGGGCAAGAGACCCCAGCTTTTTCAGTATGTTCTGGCTTTCTGGGTAAAGTTAGAGTTTTGACAGGGATAAATATTGCAGTTTTGGCATTAATCTGATGCTCTGTGAACTACTTGATCTTACTGAGGCTTATAAAAATATAGTTGAAAACCTTTAGAGAAGTTTGTAACCTGGGTGCTTCAAAGGCTTGCTGTGAATACAACAGCAAAAGTGTTCTGCTGTGGTGTTCCAACACCTCTCAGTTTTATTGGGAAGGTGACAAGCAAAAAGAATTGTATAAATGTTTAAAAGTGTTTTTAAATACATAGTTAAAGTTTGGTTCTTAGCAGGATAGAAAACCTGTTTTGGATTCAATGTGAGACTAGCTTAACTTCTGTCAGAAAAAAAGTGCCATTTTGTATCACCTGGGGAATCTTACAAATTTCAGTTTGCAAGTTAATTAAGCCTTCAGTGTCATAATACCATCACCAGGCCTTGTGCTAGCATGCCTTTGCAAAGGCTGTGGCTTTAATGAGGAATGAAAACAGATTAACTACAAATCCAAGGTGTGCTGCTAATTGCCCCATCAAAGTAAGGAGTTCAAATAACTAAACACCTCATTTAGTTAAGAACAGGAATTTGCATTTCCAAAGCTACTTCAGAAAAATATTTTATCCAGTTCAGAAGCCAAAGACCTCTTGCACAGCATTAACCTAGGATAAACTTAAATTCTAGAGGAGTAACATAAATTCTTCACAGCATTATTCCTAACCGGGAGCAGACAAGCACTGGGCATTTTCTGTTGGACAAGCAGTTTGGGATCGTGGCCAGTAAAAGCAGAGTAGGACTTCTGTCCTTTGCAGGGGAAAAATGACAATTCAAAAGCCAGTGTAGGTTGTAGGCATTGATTTCTGGAGAACACAGCAGCTGATGAATTTTGTACAGAAGGATGTGCTTGGGGAAACAAGAATCTCTTTGAAGTTCTTTTTTCTTGCTGCAGTGTGAGAATCTGGGGTAGCTCAGAGTGCGTCACTCACACCTTTGTATCAGGATCAGAGAATACAATTTTAAGAGACTTTTCAGATTAGGGAATTAAAAAAAAAAAAACAAACCAAAAACCTTGCAAAATGTGTTTCCTTACTTAATGGCTGGTAAATTCACATGATTTAAAATATGCACTGAGCTGAATTTTTCACTTTAGAGTTGTGGTTCATATTAATCTTTCTGGAACACTTGAGCTTCAGCGCTGCATCTTTTGGTGGCCCTTGCCCAGCTTCCAAGCTAGGAAGTTTGAATGTGAAGCCCAAAATATCATGAGTAGTGTTTGAAATTGGGGGTGGTGATCCTACTGAGGAAGGTTTCAACCTCCAGTACAATGACCATTTTCTGTGTGGTTAGAAGCCCAGGTGAGCACAGAAGCCCGATGGAGTGCAGGGTGTGTGTCGGGGGTCCCTTGGCAGGGACACACTGCTTGGCTTTCAGCTCCAGGTGAATGAGGGGGCCTTGTCAGGTGATGCATTCATTGTGAGGGGTGTTACCTCATGGGTGTGAGCTGGGACAGGGTGCAGAAGTGCAAATGCAAGCCTTGCCTGTTTTCACAGCACATCCCTGGTTTCCCCTTGTGCTCACTTCCTGGGCATTCCACTCCCTGGGTCACAGCGAATGTTATGCTGGTTCCTTAGACCTGAGCACAAGTAAATCCTCTTTGGCGTTTGCTGCCTCTCAAGGTGGCAGACAAGCTCTGTGTTCCCAAGCAATATCTTTCTGTGTTGGATGAAAAATGGAATATACGAGAAATTAGTTCTATTGGACAGCAAATTTCTGTCAAGGGGAAAATTTTGACTCTGGAAGTCTGTAATGAAATGTGACTTATTACAATGGGTGAATTTACAAATTGCTGTCAAACTGGTGCTGAATGATGTTAATATGGTTGTTCAGGTGTACATTTATTTATTAACTGTTAGGATACAATGCCATTATTTCTTCTGGGTCTGTGTATGTTTATTTAATGTGCTTCTGCTACTGGGATTTTCAGGTAGCTATGTCAATACAAAGCCTTCTCCTTTGAGTCTGGAGCTGAGGAATTTTGTCTGTGTCACATTCCCCAGGAGATTATGCTGCCACTACTGTTAAAAAAGACAGCCATAACCAACCAACTAACCCAAAAATTCCCTCCAAACCCACACAAACATATAAAGCAGTATTGGTGTATTGTGGGTAAATTACTACAGGTAATGTATGAAGAACAGTGAATTTCTGCCCTTCAGAACACATCTCCCTATAGGATGGACACCTGCACTTTTGTCTGCATCAGTCTTGGGCTGAATTTCTTTCAAATAAATACACTGAGAATTCAGAACAATTCAATGTGAATAACTTCAGACCACAGAGATGGGCTGGAGGATGTATTGTCTTCTTCCCAAGACTTTGAATTGCAGTTTTACCTCTTACTGTGGGGATAGCCCTGTCAGCTTTATACTAACAATGTGGAGTTTTGATTTTTTTCAACAACATTTTAAAATTTTTCATTCTGTAATATTTTATTTTGTGTCCCTCTATTTTTTCTCCTAGTCAAAATACTAATTGATTCATATGTCTTTTGAAAACCATTGAAAATTAGGCTAAATACAAAAGAATACAAACATAAATCCTTTTTCTTTTGAAATTACTGAACTGAGTATTTACCATCACCTTCAAAGCTTTCATGTGTGGTTTTGGCATTGATGGAATTTATCCTCGTGGCATAACAACGCTGTGTGTAGCAACAGTTTTGGGAAGAGCTCACAGGACTCCTGAAGGTGTGAACAGGGAAGACAGATCAGATGCCCTTTGCTCTGAGTATTACTCAGTGACACAGCAGTACAATGTTACCCACAGAGGTGATGTGGGTTTGTTGAAAATGCTCCTGAAAAGCTGGTGGGGTTGTGCAAAGTGCCAGGAAGATTATTAAGGGAGGGGAGAGATTAATCATATGTAACGTGGAAGCTGTTGAAAATGATGTCTGAATTATAATTCATGCATCAACAATATTTTGTTTTGTCTTGAGCTGTGAACTGCCTTGAAATGCCCCAAATCCCCACGCTGCAAGCACAGCTCCCCACAGCCCTGGCAGGGCTTGCGGCATGGATCTCATCAGTGCTGCTGGGACTGCGCTTGCTGCTCCTTAACTGCTGGACAGCCCATTAATTTTTAAATGAACTTTTCTTCCTTGCCTTGCAGGTTTATGATGAATGTGACGTGGGAAGGCAGAGATTTGTCCTTCACAGCAGACGGGTACCAGGCCCACCCCAGGCTGGTAGTGATCGTGCTGAACAACGAGCGGGAGTGGGAGAAGGTGAGCGCGGCTCCGGAACCGGGGCGGCTTTAGGGTCACGTCTCAGGGGTCCTGCTCCAGCAGATGTCACAGCACTCAGAAGGGACAACTTTGCACCATCCTGAGTATATCTGATGAGTTTTAACATATCAGTGAAGAAAAGCCACTTGGAGTTCAGATTTCTGTGAAAGGCACCCTGCATTTCCAGTTCTCCTTAAAATTTAGTAATGTAAAATGGATAACCGAAAAATGTCCAAAAGCTTGGTCCTCAGCTACTTGAATTTGGGTGGGTTTTTATATCTTGACAGTTCCATTCCTTTTATTTGCTTGATTTTGTGGCTTTTTTTTGACAGATTTTATAGTAAAAAAAGTGTGCTTTTTACTTTTAAGTAAAAACACACTTAAAAAAAAAAAGTGAAGTTCCTGTTGGAATTGGAGAATAATCCTATCAATGTTTGCCTAAAAAATTCAGAATCTTGACTAGTCCAGGTAGACAAGTGATCTCCATATGGAGTTCTAGACTAGAAGGAAAAATGTAGCATCAATGTTAATCATATATGCAAGTAGTAAAGGAAAAAGTTTATCACAAGCATCATTTCTTTTCAACTCCAGTCTCAGCCTGTGATCATTTTGGCTCTGAGTGTTGCAGGCTGTGGCTCCATATTTAAAAACTTGTTTTAAGAAACTGTTTTTAATACAAGACTGTAGGAAAACATACATCTAAATCATCAACCAGTTTTATTTTAAATTCATGAAACGTGATTCTGCATTATCTAAATGGCTGCTGAAATTTATGAATTCTTTTTGTTATAGTTTTAAAAACCCATTAAATCAACTTAAAACCCCAGTTTATAAGACTACAAGATTCTTCATGATGATGAATAATAATGACAAAATCTGAATTACTGAAGGACATCTCAATAAATATACTAGTCATGCAGAAACACAGAGAGTAGTCCTAGATTATGCTGTGTATTTTTTTATGTTCATTTGATGCAAATTTAATTCTCTGGATAAATTTAATCCTCTCCAAATGTGTCAATCTGAATCTTTGGAGGAATCATTTGCTCACTAACTGTTATGAAAATTTCTTACCCTATTTTAAAATTCTTCAACAGTCTGCATATCATATATAATGTTCTGGAAAAATATAATACTGCTTGGGGAATATTATTAGCATGAGGTGCCAAAGGAAGAAAATGCTCAAAGAGGCAGCCAAAAATGCTTATGTTAAAATAATTTCATACATTTTGTACCTTGAAACTTCTCTAAAGAGACCATTCAAAGGACAAGGAGAGATGGGTTTGATTTTTTTGAAAAATAATCTAACAGCAGCAAAGAAATACTGGATATATGAGCCATCATTATTTCCAAGAAATAACTCAAGCCTGTTTTAACCTTCCAGTGAGGCCCTGTCAGAGGATGAGGGTTTGGGGTGGGTTGTGCTGTGCCTGCCATGGCTGTAGGGCAGCAGTGCCCACTCCTCCTGCAGTGCTGGGCTCCCTGGAGGCTGATCCTTGCCTTGGCTGTGCAGTTTTTCAGCTGGTGAATCCCTTCCTGCTCTTTGTCAGGCTTCTAGGAGGAGGAACAAAAAGGGATGTGTGTGGTGGTGTGTGGCCCTGGTTTGAAGCCCTGCTGGTGGCCAGTAGGGAGAGGAGTGAGGGCAGGGCAGCTCTGGTGGCTGCTCCAGAAGGGCTGTGGAAGGGGCTCAGCTTTAATCAGGAATTCTGTCAGAGGGGTGATGTGAGAGCCAAGAACGCTCTGCCCACCAGACTTATTCTCCTGACCACAGGCTGATCCTGCCTCTGTGGATGAGGACAAATAAACTGACTAATCAATTATCCTGGCAAGCTGGACGTAGCTCTGGTCTGTCTGGGCACACCCCAGATCTTTTCAGCAGTGTCCCTGGGCACCTCAGCTCCATTGACTGAGAGATGGAGGAGGCCCTTCTCTTCCACATGGTTTATTTGAACGGCTCTCTAGTGTTGTCTCAATGTTCTCTCCAAGTTGCAGGTTTTACCCCATATCTCTTAGGCAATTTCTTTCCTCTTGTTCCTTTCTCCTTGAGCTGTTTTGCTCAATTTCAAAACTGTCAAAGTTACTCATCTGAGATCTAACATTTGCTGCTCTGAGTTTCCAGACAAGGCATGTGCTTCTCCTTTCTCTTACAGTGCAGCAGGGAGTAGCACAGAATGGTTTTATTGAAGTATTTTTAAATATCCTCAATCCTATATGGAAAAATCAAGTCTTAGCATCTAATTAAATAATTTACTCATGTGAAAAAAATGACAGTGCAACAGCCTGTAAATCCTCATAATGTAACTAATGTACATACTGCAAGTAGCTAATTTATTATTTATGTAGAAAGAGTAATTGTGTTTTATGTGAAGATTATTTTACCTGGTATCCTCCTAAAAAATCCAGATTTATTATTAAAACAAAATTTTCTTTGTTTCTAAACTGCTTTAATTCAAATACAATTTTTCTTTGTTTTCAGAATTGATATCCTTCACTTAAAGCTTATGGTTATAGAGAAGCTGTGCAACCATAGCTAGAGAACATTTATCTCACCCCTCAGAAAATAAGTTTTTTTTTCTTTACTCAGTATTGAAATTTTGAGGTGGTAACTTCACATGTAAGTGGGCTTGACTGAGGGGTTTGTCCCATATCAAATGCTGAAGAAAGCTGTTTGAACAATAATAGTTTGAAGACTGAAAATCACTTTTTGGGCATGTTTCACAGGCATGCAGCAAGATATTTTGACAGATCCTAAAGCAGCTACTCAAACTTCTGACATGAACGTTCATATTCTTGACAGGCAAAGGGGATTCTATTCTCAGGCAAGAGATTTTTAAGAAGACAAGCTTAATGTGCTCGTTAAAGTGAAACTTGATAAATTTACCTGAGTTAGCAGTGTTGCCCAAATATCACCAAAGCACTGCAGGATCACTGTGCTCAACAGCCCTCAGAGGTTCAGCAGCCCCAGCTGCAGCTCCCCTCTTCCTGTTACCTCAGAGAGGTGGGACCTGCATGTCTCAGGCCCATCAACCTCACTGAACTTCACAGACTGCTAGTCTGTTTTTTCCTTTTTTTTTTAGTATATTTTTTAATGTGGAATTAAACCAAATCAATCCAATATTAAAATCATATACTAGAATATGATTAGCAGTGGCAAAAAGTAAGCAGTTTAATTAGCAGTATGTATCACATATCTTAACTGAGGTGGGGAAGACTATATTTAAAGATGAGTGTGTTCCACGTGTAAAGATGAGTTCCAGGGTAAAAAAAAATTTTACTGATGCTCTAGGTAGATACAGATGAAGTTACCATGGTGGTCTGTATTCTGGGTGAATCTGTGTACTACATGGCAAAATTGCTAATGAAACACCACTGCAAGAACTGTTCCTTTACATCCAGGTTTATTCTAAACAGAGCCTGTCATCTTTAACTTTCCACTGATGCAGGATTTAATGCAGAACTGGGTTTGTCTCTGATGAAGTAGCATATGCCAGGTTTACAAGCTCTGTGTGGGGTTGTACACATTTGTATCTAAGTAGGAAGGAGTGGGCAGAGGGTACATGGTTCCTGCCTGGAATAAATGAACCAAGGTCTTCCCAGAGAGCTCCATCTGGCTACCAACATCCACTGTCATGTAGCCCAGAACAGACAGCTCCTGGAGCTGCCTGTGGAGCTGACTTCACTGGGCAGGAGATGAGAAACCCAACCCAGTCTCAGGCAGATTTGTGACAGAGCTTTTTGTCAGAGTACTGTGGGGGTAAAAAAATCAGTGAGGGGCTCCATGGTAATTTCTTGTGAAATTTCGATTGATTTGAGCAAGGGTCACAACAGCTGAGGGATCCTCCTGTGTTGGGAAGGATGAAAGTTTGACAAGAAAGTCTCACAGATATGTGTGCTTAGCAGAAAGATTTTTAAATGTAGAGTCTGATAAAGGAATAGAGATGGAAGCAAGTTTTGATATAGAAGAAAAGAATTGCTGAGCCAGTCTTACTGGATAACCAAGGAGGTAAAGGGTGTGTTAGTTAGAAGGGGTTTTTATGGCTTAGACAAAGGATAAGCCCACCTCAAACAAGAAGATGTTTTTACCAAGCAGAAAGATAGCACAGACAAACAAGGCAGCAAATGTGGCAAGTAGAGAAAAGGTCTCAGAATTTTCCACTGCAAGAAAACTGAAAAAAACCTTATAGCTTAAACTGTAATGTACTGACTTTTAGTGATTGGAGAATAGTAACATGAATATGGTAATTAGAGAAGTTATGATAGGCTATAGATAAAAGTTAAGGTATAGATTGGTTCTGTTGTATTAAGATGTTAAGCAAAGAAAAGTATATAATGCACTGTAACCAAAGCCAAAGGGTGTCCAGGCCTGCCTGCAGCTGGAGCTGAAGCTGTAGGCACAGCTTTGTCACCCATGGCCCTGGACTGCTGTAACACCATGGATACAATAAACTGCATTTTGGAGAGCTTCCTGGAGTCCCACATCTTTCATTCAGGCTCTTACCCTTGTGTCTCACAAGTGGTAGGGATGTTCCCTACCACTTGTGAGAAATGCAGATATTTTAACTAGAACAGATGAAATTGCCTGAGCTAATAATCTGTTTGCTGGGGTATCTTTTGTCAGTAGCTCTGTGCTGTAATGTGATATATCCTTGTTGCCCCTAGCAGAAGCAGCAGCGTGCTCTTTAACATCTGTTGGGCTGTCATTCCCTGTATTCCATCCTTGTTTTGTGTATTTAGCCTTCCTATAAATATGCCTGTCCTGACACTTACTGCCAGCTAAAAATTGCATGTTGTTTCTGTATCAGTGAGCTTCTGCCTAGCCTAAAGGCCCTTCCTTTGACCTTTACTCTGCTGAATTGTTTGAATTGCACCAACTATTATGCAGCATTTCTTACATCATGTATTCCCAAGGAGGATCCAGCTCTTTGTTGCTGTAAAGGAATCATAACTCCCATGGAAAGCAAAGGTGGTGTGCTTTGCCCCTGTTCTTTGCACCTATATATTAGGGAACAGGAAGACTTTGGGGGCAGCTCTCCCTCTCTGAAGGTAAAGGTATGTCTGTCTGGGCATTTCTGGAGAGCTGTAAGGTCTTCACTGAGTGTAGAGGTGACAAAAAAATCTTCCTTCACTGGGAGGTGAAAGAATGAGCTGTCAAATTGTTTAGCTCCCTTCCTTTCTAAGGACATAATCAACTCTTAAAATGGCTTCTCTGGTATGAGTCTGAACTCTGGCACTGCACAGAGTTTTCTGGGACATTGCCCAGAACCAAAACTGTACCAGCCACTGAGGATTTGGTGAGTGCTAATTAATAATTCTGTATGGAAAAATGAGGCTGCAGGAGGTGGCAGCTATTCATTCTCCTCCTGTTTGTTTATAATCTCTCTGGATCCTGCGTTTTCCTTGGAGCCCTGCTGGTCTCAGGACTGGTGCCTTCCTGATGGTGTCAGCAGCAGCCATGAGGGAAGAGCATATGGGGAATTTGCATTCCCCATATGAGATTTTGCAGCAAATTTTGGAAACTTCAAAGTCTTTAAATGGATGTCTTCAAACCATTCAGGACTCTAAACTACTTCTTATGAATAAGACATGGAACTGCTCGCATCATATTTTGTCACTTAGAGGCCATTGTGAAATATGGACCCTCAGAAATATAAAAGTGGCACAAAGGTTTGCAGCAGGTGGTGCACAGCAGATGCTGTGTCTGGAGGAAGGGTTTTGCTCTTGTGCTTTGTTCTGCAGCTGTTATTGCTAACCTGACAAAGTCTATTTTAGCTGTTTAGTTATTGATTTAAAGCTTGCCATAGTAGCTCTTCCTTTTAAGTGAAAAAGTGTAATGAAAAAATAGTAGTAAATAGTTTTTCAATAAAGCAAGATGGGCTAGATTTTTTATTTGCTCAGCACTATTTTCTTAACTGGGACAGCTCAAAAAGTATGTTTTGCAATGTATGTGTGTTAAATGTAGAAGGAACATCCCTGAAAATCTTTCTCTTTTGAATGGTTTGGCTGGGTAGTCCTGGGAGTGCATTTAGTATCATTGTTGTCATGTAGCATTTTTTCTAACCAAGGGATGATGGGTGTGTGCTGTGTACAGCTCCCCTCTGCTGGGAGGAGGGTGACAGGACTGAGGTATTTGTTTGTTTTTGGTGAGATATGCTGGTATGACAGACTCTCTTTCTGTGCCAGCCCTGGCACACAGTGAAGCTCTGTTCAGGATCTGGCCTTGCTCTTTTCCTCTGGTTTGATGAGCAGGACTGTGTTAATCATCCTTACATTGTTCAGAGACTTCTTTGGGATGCAGCAGGAGGGGGACTCAGGTACAGCAATGTGGAACTGTGCAGGTCTCTGTCTGCCTTTGGCTGCCCCACAGAAACACACCAAATTCTTCATTGTCACACCAAATTCTTCGTTCTCACTCTCCTTGGCTGCAATACTCCAAAGATAACAAGGCTGGGATGGGGTGGTCAAAGCACATGGGCCAGAGTCAGATGTGGGGAGCTTTAGGCAACAGTGGATGAGGTGAGCACCCTGTGGCTGCTAACTCAGTCTGACTTCAAACCAGCTCTTCCACGGTTCTTCCATGATCTCAGCTATTTTCCCCTTCCCTTCCTGCATCCTGTAGAGATTAAACCAAAGGGAATATTCCAGACTGCATGTGAAGTCAGAGAAAATAGGAAAGAATATGCAAATTCAAAAGAAATACAATGGTTGTATGTACCATTGCATGTTTTTACTTGAAGATGTAAATGCCATCCCATTTCCTTGCTGATGATTGGAATAGGCAGACAGGCACATTTTCCACTTCAGAAGTCCCTGGTATCCCTTGGCACGTTTGCTGCTTGTCTGAGGGCCTGGGCTGGCTGGAATCCTCCCATTCCAGATGGCCACCCCCATGTTGTGCTCAGGGCTGTGACGACACCGTGTAGGCTCACGTAAGCCAGCGCACGCTGCTGTCACTGCTCACCACACCTCAACAACTGAACTGGTTTCTTTATAGAAAAAATAGATTGTTCCATTGGGACTGAACTAGCCTTTCTCCTAAAGGCTTTGTCCACTGTGTTTTGGATAAATTTCATACTAGAAATTTATATACACCATAATCATATATACAATTCCCATTGATTTAAGTGAGAATTCCTACTTCCCTTGAGATACTTTGAATTTCCTAATTTAAGTGAGTAGAGATTTGACATTTCTGCCTCCTACATGAAAGTTCAGTAAAACATCTTGACTTATAAACAGGATGGAAAGAAAACTGCAAAGGTCATGTGCTTATAGGCTTCCCAAAATAGGAATGGATATAAATCGCGTTCTTTGGGAATTTTTGTGATTAACTTTCAAGTTTTTAGAAGACAGAACATAGATAACAATTTAAAAATTTTTTATGGGCTTGAGTCTCTTACTGTACTGTTAATTCCCACATTTTCCTTACAAAAGAAATATTTGAACAGTCTTACGATTGTTGTCATTTGTTTAGCTTAAGCAGCTCAAGAATTATTAAATGCATTAGGTTATAAATTATGTGGATTATGCTCATTTATACTATCTGTCATCAGATAAAACATGCAATTAGATTTGTGGATAGAAAGTAGTTAAACAATCTGAGGAGGAAAACACTAGACTCGAAAATATTTAAATCATAAACCTCCTTCTGGTGATCTAATGGAAAGAAATGTGGGTTAATTTAGAAGGGTTATTTTATAATAGTAAATAAGCTGGAAATTTTCATGTGCAGTGGGATTTGCTTTCTTAAAAGTACCCAACAGTTGGCAGAATAAAAAAGCTATGAGAAATTATTCTAATGGAAATTCTTACTAAAAATATGGTTTGGTCTGGCTTCAGTGGAAGCCTGGGTAAAGGCTTTTACAATGGCCTCTCAATGTGTAAGAACACAAGAGTCTTCTCTTTGGGAAGATACAGAAATGGCATTGTGATATTTTAGTTATTGGTCAGATGGGTAGGAGTGAGTGTGCATTAGGGGTTTGTTTGGTTGATTTTTTAGAAATAATTTTTTATCAATTCAAATGGGTCCTGGTTACAAATCGAGTATCCAGTTGCTGTTCTCAAATAAAAATGCTGAATGTCAAATTTCAGTGCATGTAGCACCAGGTGATAGATGGTGTTAACTGATGACATCCAGTCTGTATAAAACAGTTACCTAGAATAATATTAGAATAATGTTACCTTGTTTGTCTTTACCACTGTGCATTTTCTCATTTCATGCAATTGCTAATAAATTTTAAAGTAATTTTAACAACAAAACCCCAGACCAACTGTCCTGGCCATGTAATTCCTTGGGCTTGTGTCCCAGCCTATTTAATATTGGCCCCATCTTCCAACACCATCAGGAAGCTCTCAGCAGCCTGTGGCTCTTGGCCTTTCAGGTGGGGAAGTGGGAGAACAACTCCCTGAGCCTCAAGTACTCGGTGTGGCCGAGGTACAGCTCCTTCGCAGACAGCGACCCCGACGACAACCACCTGAGCATTGTCACCCTGGAGGAGGCTCCCTTTGTCATCGTGGAGGATGTGGATCCTCTCATGGAGAGCTGCCAAAAAAACACCGTGCCATGCCGGAAATTTGTCAAACTTAAGTGAGTAAATACACAACGTTCCCTTTTCTTTTCCCGACTGCAAAATATAGTTCCGTTCCCTTTTCCCCCCCCTTCCCTTTTCCCCCCCCTTCCCTTTTCCCCCCCCTTCCCTTTTCCCCCCCCCTTCCCTTTTCCCCCATCCTTCCCTTTCCCCCATCCTTCCCTTTTCCCCCCCCTTCCCTTTTCCCCCCCCTTCCCTTTTCCCCCTTCTTCTCACATGATATGCTCTTTGCACTTCCTCCTTTTTAAAAAGTTGAGAGTTTCTGGTTTAATGTAAGTCACATTAAGTTATTAACAAGGTAGTAAGTTTATAGTAAACTCAAAGTCAATGCGAATCAGCCCATTTCAGTCACATGGAAGAAGATTGTGTTCCAAAATGGGACTGGTTTAATGAGTTCTCTTTGAGTTGTTTCCAGCTGTGTTGAGATACGCCTGCTTTCATTAATCTGTAACAATTTGAAAATGTCTCCTAATGAAAATGTGAGTTTATGCTGCAATTTGGTGTAGAATAAACTACTCCAGCATAAAATACCACTGTGACTATCAAGAGAAAAGTCCCCTTCTGTCCGTGCTCCATAACTTCTGAGCAGTCATTAGAATTCAGTGGAAGAGTTTCCACTGTACATTTGTCAGTGGTGTTTCACCTGCTCTGTGCTTTGATCTGTGTATTTATGAACTGAATATAACAGGATTTTTACTGAGCAGGTGTGAGGGAATATGATGCATGATTCTGAAGATTTCCAGAGGCTGCTAAATGGTTGTGCACATGATTCCTGAAGTCCAGAGAAATTTATTTTTTATTTAAGTTCTAAACTAGTTTTATTTTAATTTTGAATTTTTCCAAAGGCTGTATATGCCTTCTGAAGATGCATATACTAAAAGGTTCTAGAGGTCACAAAATGAACATTTCAGGAAAAAAAAGGTGAAGAGAAAACTTGCATCCTTGCACTTAAAGGCAGCCTGAAGTTCACCTTCTCCTAGTGCAGGGAAAGGTGCACTTTGAGAAGATGCATCCATTTCCAGCATGGTGAACTGCTGTGCCTTTTTACAGCTTACATATTCTTTAATTACTGAATGACATGTAGTCTGATGTCTTGAGAGTAAAAGTAATAAAAGTTTAATCTATTCCTAAGGGAGAGATTAGTAAGAGCAGGCTGTATGTCTTGATGGAGCAGTGCAGTGCGTGAGGCTGGATCCTGGAGTAGAAGGATGTCATGTGGGGTAATGTTGTTTTTGTGTCTCACCAAACAGCTCTGTCATGATTAGCAGGAGCTGCAAACACCATATAGCTATAAAAGCATCCTGTGGGTTATTTTTGCCTTGATTCAGAAAAACATGGTCATTCACAAGAGTGGCAAAATGTTGTTTCACAGTGTGCTGTATCTTGCTGTTGTGCTGCCTCTGTTTTTCCCAGCAGGAATATTTATGTGTGTCTTCTCTGTTGACAGCAACAAAACTAATGAGGGAACGAACGTAAAGAAGTGCTGCAAAGGATTCTGCATCGATATCTTGAAGAAGTTGTCTAAAACTGTCAAGTTCACATATGACCTGTACTTGGTGACAAATGGGAAGCACGGCAAGAAAGTCAATAACGTGTGGAACGGAATGATTGGTGAAGTAAGTTCTCTTTTAGGTAAAAGAGTTCCTAGGGACTCAGTGATGTCTGGTTGAGCTCTTTGGAGGAAGGAGGAGTTCTGTGCTGACCCTGGTGTGTGTTGTCCCTGTGATTAGGTGGTGTACCACCGGGCAGTGATGGCTGTGGGCTCGCTCACCATCAACGAGGAGCGCTCGGAAGTCGTTGATTTTTCGGTGCCGTTTGTGGAGACCGGGATCAGTGTCATGGTGTCACGGAGCAACGGCACAGTTTCACCCTCTGCTTTCCTAGGTATGGTCTCCAGCCCATCCAGATAACTTAACTGCATTTCTGTAGAGTTTGGCAGATTTAATTGTGTGTTAAGATATGTAGTACATTAACGCAGTTCTGTTAAGTTTTGAATTTTGCATTAAGAAGTTTGTGCTGTGTTGATGTGCTGATTATCATGACCATTAACACATGGACACAGTGCTGTTGGTTTTGGATGCTGAAAGTGAAAACCAAAGACAGTGATTTCAGTATGAAAAAGAATCCCCTAAACTCTTCAATCAGGAAAATTACATCCTCAACCCTGCTTCCTTTCAAACTAACTTACGCTTGTTTAGCCCATCATAATTTGCATAATATCTTTTTAATATTCACAAAATAATTGAAAAACCCATTGTAGAGTTGAAGAGCAACTTCCTTATATTTAGATATAATTTAAAGCTAGTTTGGTAACAGCTACTTCTGACTTCTGAAGGCCACACTACTGCACTGGAGAGCTGAGTGTTTTCCCCATTGATGGATCTGAACAGTAGAGATACAGCGAAGAAATGAAAGGCTGGGCAGACAGGAGGTGGGATATAAAGAAGCAAAGACTCTGGGCTTCTTTTCTTGCATGCTTCTTTCAGTTGTGCATTTTCCCTTTCATTATTTCCCTCTCCTCTTTTAGTATTTATAGTTTCTTTTGGTGTTTGGCCAGAATTTCCCTGAACCTGAAAAGAGAATGAGCCACGAGGTGCTTCAAAAATGCCCAGAATGCTGTTATGTTCTTCATCATGTATTTGGGCCTACTATTTTTAAAGATCTCTTGTACTGGAATAGTGACACTAAAACCATTAAGTGGAAAAAGAAAAAATAGTATATTCCAGATATCTTAGGGCACAGTTTAGAATGTTCAAGTCCATTGGATCTGCAGTGAGACCAGTCCTAAATTGCTAAGTGGAAGTTCTTCACTCCCCCTGAAGTTGCTCACAGACATTTAAGAGCAGATTAGTGGTGTAGTATCAGATACAAGGAGGCAAATAATTGAATTTTCTTACACAAGAACCATCATTTAACCATAGAGCTTATTTCTCAGATCTGTTCCATAAAAGCACATTACAGAGATGATGCCAGTAAATATGACACAGTGAGTAATCAAATAATTTCCCAAAAGTGGTGATACCTAAGTAGATTTTGTTGATGTTTGATATGAATGAAAGACTTTAAGTGAAATTACAAGAAACTGTACTTGAAATGAAAATACTCAGAGAGTATCTTTTATTTCTTTGAGTCATTGAGTTGTAAAGTTCATTTTTTAAATTGCAGTCGCAGCATGTTGAAACGACCATTGGAAATAAAAACTGGGGTATTTTCTAAAGTGCAAGTCCAGTTGATTTTTTTCTTCTCCCTTAAAAACCTTTACAGCCACCATCAAAAGAGAAGCTGCTTTTGCATTTTTCACAACCAACAGAGTTATTAGATTTCTAAAATGCATTTAATGTTATTGGTTTAGTTGGATGTGTATATAATTCAAAAGAAACAAAAAAAGAACCCCTTCTCATAAAGCTCTCTAAAATAGCTCTACTTTTGAAGAAATCTGATTTTACTGCACCAATAAATCAAGTCTGCTCTCAGAAGTGTGCTCTGTTTTTTTCAGGCATAGATGAAGCTGCCAGTTTGCTGAAATTGACTGTGTATTTTGATGAGGTGTGCGTAGTAGTAAAATGTTTTGCCTTGCAAAATACTATCAGGCAGATAACTGAATTTATTCACAGACTGATTTTGTTTCAATTAAGTGAATGTCTGAGAATAGAGTCACCTTACGTAAGTCTTTTAAAAGACTTAAAAAAAAAAAATCTGTCAAATATAGCACTATTTTTAAAGAATAGCACTTGATTACAGTTCCTGTAATATCTGGATTTGTGAATTGTTTTTGTGAATGTGGACAAGTACAGGATTTTGTGTGACTAGATTTCTCCAGTCAGTTGTTGTGTCCAGTAGATCTGAGGAACTGATGGGCTGTGACAGCCTCATCCTCGTTATCTGCTGTGTTCTGATTCTGATGTGTCTCCTTCAAATGAGAGTTTTATCCATGTTAAAACATTTTCACATTGTACTAGAGATAATATATACTAGATCTACAAATACTTTTTAAATGATTCTGTGGAGTCTTGGTTCAACTTCATTTAAACAACCAAATTAATAAAGGAAAACATTAAATCTCCATTTCTGTATTTTTCAGAGGGAGAGTTCATAGGTGAGGTCAGTTTTCTTTTCTGGAGGCATTGATGGAATAGAAGATCTATGCCCCTCTTTTTTTAATGTATTCCTGCAGTTTTGGTTTTGGTGGTGGGAGGTAGGACTCAAAGACATCTTTTCCTTGCTTGATATTCTCTGTTGTCAGTCATTTGAAATATACACTAACAAGTCATATATTAGTTTTTTTTCTGCCATATTATAGCTTTACTGAAAATTCCTTTAAAACCTGCTGCTTGCCTGAGGGAAGTTCCCTTCCTGTCCTTTGAGAATCAAAGCACAGTGCTGAATGTGTAATTGGATCTCTAATATGACAGGAAGATCGACTTTGTTATTCAGTTGATTTTGTACTTGCTCAATCTTACTGCTTGCTATCCCAAATAACTTTTTGTTTTCCTATTGCTTCTATTAATTCACCACCTCATTACCAGATTCCTTAAATTATTAAAGAGAATTCTGCTTAAACTCTTGGTTATAGCTCACTTTTGTACATTGGCTTGTTTTGCCCTTTGCCTTCTTTAGATTTTGACAAATTACCATTGCTGTTTCTACACTTTTGCTTTTGAGAAGGGTTTTATCAGCCTTACTTTCTTCTGTAAGAATGCTGTCAAAATTTTATAGTAGTTCTACATGAATGCCAATTTAATCCAGTTACTAAGTGAATTCAGAAAGTATTTTTTAGACTGTATTTGGCTACATTATGTGCCTTCCCTGGCTGCATCTACCTAGATCTTTCTCTGCCTTCTACAAATTCTGTTATTTTCCTAACTTACCATTCTCTCCCAAACAAATAATTACAGTACTTGAACAAACTTCATACCCTGTCTTAAAAATAAAATAATTAATTGAAAAAATACTGCTCTCTTGCAAGAGGAAAACAATTTTATTTAAAATGTCCTGCTTTGCCTTAGTTACCATCCAAAAGCACCAGTGGGGCTATTTGTTATTTAGTCTTGTCTAAGTCACAGATTTCTGAAGAAATCATAGCAAAGACAAAAGATCTCATGAGTTTTCTATGCTGGGCACAAATTATTACATTTTATTCTATTCTGGGTGAATCATCTGAATTTGGGCAAGGTTCAGATTGGACTGTTGGGTTTAGAACATCTCAGTTCTCAGTCATTGTCCTTTCCTGCAATGAGGGAAGAAGTTTCAGTGATTCTAGTCTTAAATTCAAAGAATGAAAAAGCTACAAGAGAGGAACTTCTTGGGCTTTCAAAAACAGGCAAAACATTTTAGCACACCAATTTTCTGTAATTTCAATTGTTTCCTGAGTCTGTCCTAATTAGAAATGGTATACTAAGATTTGTTTTCTCACACTTCAGAGCACACTCACACTTGCTTTATTTGCACAAGTTTTGATGTGAAGTGCCCCAAATAAGTTGGCCTGATAAAGAGATATTAGTTTGCCATGCTAAACTTTCTTAGAGATATCCTGGTACCAAAGCAGCTACCAGAGGGACTTCTGAAGTGACAGAATCTGTGGCTGGGAAAGATGATATTTATATTGGTATCTGATATTGATATGGAGTCCTTTCAAAAAGTTGGTGCTTAGTCTGGTATTTGAAACTGCTTCTAGTTTTATGCTCCAACCTGCTTCTTTGACTTAATTATGGTTCTTCTGTCTTTCAAACTGACATCCAATTTTCCATAAACCCTTTTGCTTTCAGTAATTTGCTCCCAGATGAGAATGAGACATTCAAAAGGATGTGGTTGCAATTGATAAAAATATCATCTTCGTTGCAGTTAGATGAAAGTAAACACAGAGAGAAAAGAATCCTTAAACAAAAGCGTTTAGTTTGAATGAAAGTATTTATCTTTCCTCCTCTAACACTTTTTATTGGATAGAAAATGAGAGAAGTCTACTTCCCTGAATTACCAGATGTATTAAACGTATGCTTAATTGCTTTTGCTTTGCAGAAACACAGTCATAGTGGTTGGACCATTCTGTTGATAAATTTCTATAACACAGGATGAACAGACACAGCAACCTGACTGTGGACTGAATAAGCAGCGAGTCAAACCAATTATGTGCCACTCACTGTCAAAGAAAAGTGTGCAGCCTTTTGTTTTTGATTACAACTTAACATTTCAGCTGTTGACTTTATGGATTTTGTCTATATATACCAACAGCCGTTCATGATATATGGCTTAGTTATTTGCTAGCAGTTTTGTTGGAAAAAGCTAATGTAGAGGAAGCTGCTGGACTTGCCTGGTGAGGACATTAGAATTCTTGTGCTGTGACTGGTTTAATGAACTGTGTTTCTGTTTCTCTTTTGCTGCAGAGCCTTTTAGTGCTTCTGTCTGGGTGATGATGTTTGTGATGCTTCTCATCGTGTCTGCCATGGCTGTCTTTATATTTGAGTACTTTAGTCCTGTAGGATACAACAGGAACTTAGCACAAGGGAGAGGTAAGATTTGCATTTTACTTAACTCCATGTTTATTAAAAAAATCATGTATTTCCCATCCCTGGGTCTCCATCTTTTCAAATAAACATAACATAGAAATACAACTATGAAATTAGCTATTAAACTGTTTATGTTCTTCATTTAAAGTATGATTTCTTGAAGGCTTTTATGCTCATGTTTATAATTTCAATTCAATGGAATGAAGACAGGGTAAGTGGTTTCAGAGTTTTATTCAGGCAGTGTTTGGTTAGTACCTGATATCAGTTGTAAAGTGTCAGCAGTGAAATATGTTCTACTCCTGGCTATTACTAATTGATGATCAGTTCAGAGAAAGTTACCTAAAATCCTGTGGTCTGCTGGGCAGTTTGAAAAATAGCAGTTACATTGTCCAGAGTTGTGTATAGTCCCTGTAAATATCAGAACCCCTTAGCCTTGAAATGAGGTCCCTGGCAGAAGGGCATCTCTCCTTTCTGTGTGGTACCCTCGGTTACAGAAACTTCATTTTCAAAACAGACAAGCTTTGCATTAACTCTTTCTCAGTGAAGGCTGTACTTTGGCTCAAGAGTGAGGATTCCATATCTCACCATGCCCTCATCCTCCCATTTCTGCAGTGACATTTGAGAGTGCAGCCTTTGTTAAAATTTCTAACTCATTCTTGCTTTGTTTCATAACAAGAGATCTTCCAGCTTGGTGAACACACCTCTGGGCTGTATTAAAAGCAAATGATTTCTTCTAGACAAGGGCTGTCTTGTTCCCTGAAAAAGTGGATTTTTGTAATGTTCAGATGATGTTATCATTTTAATAGGATGGTAAATGTGTAACCTCTGTCTGAAATAAACACTGTGCTAAAAGAGGGGAAATCCAAGGTGAATATAGACACTGGGGGTCCAGGGGCTTGCCTGTTCTGTTCTGTGCCTGAATTGATTATTTAGTGCACTTACAGCTACAAAGACATGTTATGGCACTAGACCATCCCAACTTAGCTCTAAAGACTTGCCACAAATCCAGCTGCCATTAATTTTAAACCTGGAATAGTTAAAAAAAAAAAAAAAAGTTTTATCATCTCTCATTTCCCTTGGCTTGTTTTGCAGGATGAATCTCAGTGGTAATACAACCTCCAGTGGCACAGAACTTTAGATTGCTCCCTTGGCATATAATTTCTGTAACACTGTTGCTCAGAAAAATGCACATTATCCCTGTATCAGCTCAGCCCTTAATATGTCTAGAAGGTAGTTAGAGAAACCAAAAGCCAGATCCATTGTGTTTATTTTACTGTACTCTGTTTTGCTAGTGCTGCTGCAGAATAGGGGCATAATCTGAGATGTAGATCTTGGCTGCATTGTGAAATATTTACACTGCACTAGAGAGCATTTCTACTGAAATGAGAGCATGCACTGAGTATACCCACTTAGGGTTTTATTATTTTAAGAATCATTGAATTATTATTAAAATAAATTATAGTTTAAATGAATAGCTAAATCTATATTTGTAATGTGCATCCCCTTGGATAAAGGGACAGGGCAGGGAAGGAGATAAAGTTACAGATTTCTGCATCAGAGCTTATTGACTAAATTGCAATTGAACTGCAAGAAGGATAATTATAAGTAGGCCAAATGAGTCACAGTCAGGGGAGGTCTGAGAGTCTGGCTGATGAGCAATGTGTGATTGCATTGTGCTTACCTAGAGCTGGGTGAGAGTAACTGCCCTTGGTTCTCCCAGGGCTCCCTAATGGGGCCTTTGGGGTGGGTAATGACATTGTTAATTCACTGCTGCCCCTGGGTGAGCCTGGGGGCAGAATGCTGCCCACTTCCAGCTTTGGGGTGAATTAAAAGATGACCCAAAATAGAAATAACAAAAATTACAGAATGGCTTAGCTGGGACAGAATTTTACCTGGAATGTCAACACATTTGGAGCCACAGAACCGACTCTGAACATGTGAGGCAGCCAGAGCCTGGCTTGCTCTAAATTCCCTGTCTATAGAGGTAGCTCCTTTGTTCTGTCTTTCTGATTCATGCTCTGAGTACAAAGGTGCTTAAAAGTAGGTGACACATTCACACACTTTGATCTTAAAAATGCTTACATAATGTTCAAAAAGCATAATGTTGGATGACTGGAGATGATAAAAATAATTTGGGTAAGAAAAGTACTAGAATTGAATCATTAAGACTTCAACCTCCAGTTTTCCATTTCACGTGTTTGCTGGCACAGAAAATTGACAAGACAACACTGTGGCACATTTCTTCCTGCAGGAGACACACCAGCCTGTTTCTCCTCCAAACCTATCCTTTCCATTTTCATCTTCAAAATTTTGAACCGTATGCCACGTAGAAAAATGTTGAATTATGTTTTTAAAATGTGGAACTCATTGTCATTGCAATGGAGGGTACCTATGGTAAATCCTGGGAGTATATTTGGAGTACAGTGAATATATATATATATATATATATATATATATGTATATATGTATGTCTCTGAGACTAATGGGTGTTCCCTGCATGGTATATTGGCAAGGTTTAAGTGCAGCTGAACTAAGTGCTCTTTGCAATTGCAGATCCCCATGGGCCATCCTTCACCATTGGAAAGGCAGTGTGGTTACTGTGGGGCTTGGTCTTCAACAACTCTGTGCCTGTGCAGAACCCTAAGGGGACCACGAGCAAGATCATGGTGTCAGTCTGGGCTTTCTTTGCAGTCATTTTCTTGGCCAGCTACACTGCCAACTTAGCTGCCTTTATGATTCAAGAGGAATTTGTTGACCAAGTGACTGGGCTGAGTGATAAAAAGGTGGGTATTCAGCTCAAAAGATGTCAGTGTGCATTCTCCATAATCCTTCTACAAATCTGTACTTTGTGATAAAATCTCTGAGCAAGATAATGAACTAAAACTGGATGATTTCCTTCTGAGTGCAAGTGCAAACTTTACTAACAAACCTAAGACCCAAAGTATGAAAAATCTGTTTTCAAAATCTCTGTGTTGCCAATTCAAAAGTAGCTGCATTAACTGAAAATTACCTTTATTTTGTGATAGAAATCAGTTAGCGCTTGGTCAAAAAGAATACCTCAAAATAAAGAGCTTGAAAAATGTTGTGGGATATTAGCAGTATATTAATAGAAAAAAGTCCATTTGCAAAATTATTGTGATGGATATGCACAAGATACCTGAAGGGCATTCTTTTGTTAAGTCTATGCCCACTTGTTTGAAAATGAAACTAAATATTGGCATTAAGAAGATATATTTAAATACTGTATAGCCCAGGGGACAACTTCACAAAGGGCTTTTTCTCAAAGGACAGAAAATAAAGGAAATTGTTACTAAAAACAAACCAAAAATGCAACATCTCAGCCTTGTCTGGGTTTTTTTGTTTTGTTTTAACTTCTTTTTATGACCAGCCTTTGATTGATTGCCTGGTATATCAAAGGAAGCATAGCTGGAGGAAAGATAAAAAGAAACAAAAAAATGATAATAGTTTTGTTTTCATTTAATTGTGTTGTCACACAACCTTTGAAAAAGCATGAAGATTGTGAAATATCCCTCTATTTTAAGATAATATTCTTAGAAGAGACAGATAAATGGCATTGTCTCTAGGGGATTAAAAAAAGATGATTTGAGAAATGTCTTTGTGCTGTTGGTGAGAAAGAACAGAGCATTTTCCTGGGCCCTAGCTTTTGGCAGGCTCTGCCTTGCACCTGGCACAGCAGTGGGCTCAGGAGTGACTGACCCTCACCTTCCCCTCCTGGCTGGCTCTGTGCCACAGGGCTGGAAATGTCAGCTCCTCTTCTGTAGCTTTTGGCTAACAACTTCCTTGGGATTGTCATTTTCTCTATTCTGACTGCTAAGTAGGATTTTGTTTCCACAAAAAGCAAAATAAAAATAGAAAAATACTTGAATCAGAAAATACCATCTGCTCTTGCATGGTCTGCTGATCATTTATTTGATCTGCCACCTTTGTTTCTATTTTTTGGTTCTTCAAACTTTGCCTGAAGCACACAGATATAAGGCAGGGAAGCCATGCCTTTTCTGATTAAGTTAAAAATGTTAGAACTCCAGAGGAGCAATGCACTATTTCAGAACAGTCTTCTTGTAATACATAGGTTTTGCCTCCTCCACAATCCTGAAGTTTCTTGGATTTTGAAAAACCAAATCATTTGGGATAGTTTCTGGGAATGTAATCTGATTAATGTTAAATAATATTTCTCCCCTCTTTGCCATGTTTATACAGTTCAGTACAGAACTCTGACCCTTGCAGGAAGCAAAGCAGTTGCAGGCAAGGGCCAGAAATGTGGGTATAATCAATTTTGAATAATTAATACCTAAAAGTTCACTGATTTTTTTACAAAAATGAAAAAAAAAACACCAAACCCCACTTCTGGGCTGGTAAATCAAATTGTTATTCTTCTCTCCCCCTTTTCCTATTGCCATACCTGAAGAGCCAAGCTCTTCTGTCAGTGCTGTACTGCCAATGCAATAAAATGTTTCCAGTTAGAGATACTGGGGTGTGATGGAAAAATCAGGAAAAATCAGCAAAAAACCCCCACTCTCTGAGCAGCCACCCCTGACCCTCAGCACTCAATGCTGTGATGATAATGTGTTATTTACCCCCTGATGCTCTAAGACCTCTTTATAGTTTCCTCATCCCTTGAAATGTTGCTAATGAGTTTCTGAGGGCCATGTCATCAGAGTGTCACCCAGAAATCCATGGCACAGCATGTTCTGGAGTTAGGAGGGGTGGGTGTTCATAAACTCAAATGATTCAGCAAATGAGAGGAAAATTATATTTTGACATTCTTGTGTATGTATTAGATGTTCAAAAGCTTTGCCTTCATCAAAAGGTACAGAAAATGAGTCCAGAGTATCCAGCAAAGACTGAGATTCGTGGCTTTGTACTTTTGAGGCCTTTTGTGCCTATTTCATGCAATGAAACAGGAAAAATAAAACTTGCTGAAGGAGCGCGGGTAGCTGTGCACAGAGCTGTCTCACAGAGTTCTGCTGGGGTTCTGCCACATGTAGGAATTGCCTCACTTACACATGGTCCAGGAGCTTCTCTTCAACTTTAACAGGAAATGATGCCCCTGACAGGATTCTTATTTCAGCAAGGCTCAGTGTAGCCTTGGCTCTCTGTTCCTGTGCCCCAGGATGGCCCAGGGTGTGCAGTCACTGAGATGTGTCAGTGTGAGAGCAGGGCACGGAGGGAGAGCCTCTGAGCCCAGCCCCTCCCAGCACTGAGCCTTTTCAAACCCAGTTCCAAAGCCTTTCCTGGGGGTGGGCAGGCACAGCTGTCCCTGCCCTGCAGCACCTGGTGATCACAAGGACAGCTCTGGAGTGGCTGACAGCTGCCTCTCTGTAGGATCACTGGTCAGAATGCCAGGTTCCCATCTGGCATGGGAAAGGAAAGGGTTCAAATATGGGTGTTCTGTCACTCCAAATGAGTTGTAATTCCTGCTCCCAGCAGCAGATTATTTACTGTTTTCTAGTGTTTCAGTAGTGTTTCCCACAGTTCCCTTAAAAACTCCAGAACAACAACAGTTGCTCTCAACACCAGCCTTTTCAGGCAAGCAGTAAATCTTTAAATTAAGTCAGTATGTAATGTTGCTGGAAGATCACTTTGCTGACTTAATGAAATTGCCAGGTTTATTAAGGCATATAGAAAAAATAAAATAAAAGCAAAATACTGGAGTGGTGTTGCCATGTGCTACAGTCCTGTAGGGTGGCAGGGCAGGGGGAGACAACAATGAATTGGTCACTCTTCAGAGGAACAGCAGATCTCTCCACTGTGACTCAAACAAGGCCCTTGTGCATTCAGCTCAAGAATTCTGTCCATGATTTAAAAGATCAGCATTCCATGAAATGTCTAGGAAGAAAATGATTTCCTAGCAAACATGCCATATTTTGTTTCTCATCATGGGACTTTAGGGAAAATGAATGCATGTACAACCTTAATTTTTTTTTCTTTTCTTGTCTCTTGCCTGCCACAGAGATCTTTGCTGCAGGCACAGACAGTGACAGTCCTGTGTGCTTCTCCAGGATGTGGCAGTTCACAGAATATAAGTTTAATATTATTGATGAAAACTTTATTTATCTAAGTGTTAGGGTGCAGTGTTAGTAAAAAGATTTAAGCCTCTTTCTTTACAAGTAGTCTGTGAGCAGGCAGTAGTAGCAGATGATGGATTCAAAAATAATCTCCTTGTAAGTGATAAAATTTGTTGGTTGGTGCCAAGAAATTTTAGTCTGTAGATGGGATTTGGAACTATTAATCTGCTTTTTAACTCTGTGACTTTTGAATGAACTTGGGCTTTTTATTCATCCTTGTATTCTGCAGAAATATTTTTGTCTTCCATGAGAGTTCAATTTGAACAGATGTATTAATTCTTTCAACTATTCCTATGAGAGGAAATGCCTGCCAACATCCTAGATTCGTATGAATGTTTTTGAAAAGTGAGACTATTTAAAAACAAACTCCATTTTGAAATCACCAGAATACTCCACCATAATGCCCCTGTTCCCCCAATTCCCTTGCCATTCCCCCAGTTCCCCTGCCATACTGGGAACTGATCTTGCAGAATGCCCACCACAGCTGAATTTCCAAAAAATCCTAGCAATATAAAGAGCAGCAAGTCTTACAGGTCCTGAAAATGGGAATTCTATTTTTTCCAGTTCTATTGACTGGCAAATTTAGGAGACCCATGAAGCCATCTCAATACATCAGAGATACATTATCTCTAGATTTAAATAAAGTTGATAGCAAGCTCCATTTATATCAGTAGAATCTCTGGACATGTATTTAAAAGCAGGGTTTGTTTCAGTGCTGCATAATAAACTCAGAAAAGGAGACAGCAAATATAGACTAAGAATCATGAGTGGTGTACAGTGTAATTTTGGTGCATGGGTCAATTACTATGTGTAAAAGTAGTAGCAAAGTTATAATTTAAACAGTAAAGCTCTGAAAAGGGAAAATGAGGAAAGTAAGACATCTGTTAGCTAAACAAATAGAGAAAAATAGAGTTCATTCCTTTGTGCTTTGTCAAAATATGCTTAATTAAAATGAAGCATTTAATTGTAGTTCTGTAACAAGGAAATGGTGTTGGAGCAATAATTTCACAGTCAAGGTTTGATGGAATTGAAAATACTCCCAGTTTTTGTGCAAACCCATTTGTATTCTCTTTGCAAATTGGCACTGGATCTTGGGAATGCCCTGAGTCCAAATGTTGAAAAGAGAAATATTTCATATGGAGCCCCAAAGGAATCAGCAGCTGTATAAATATTAGGCATCCCTTGCAGCACAGGATATATAGATTGCTCTTCTAACTTCAACAATAAAAACAGAGTGCATTTAGAGTGGAACTCATGGGTAACTGCTTTTATCAATGCTCTATTCAATTTCCTCATTAGCCAATAGTTCCTCTAATCTGTGACCTTTTTCATTTGTTTCTTAAAGAGACATTTTCATCCTAAATTGTCTCTTGGGTTTCAAAGGAAGATGTTAAAAAGGTGCATATAAAATTTTCAGATCTGTTAGCAAAAAATTTATGTGAGATTATTTGAAGGATTGCCAAGTGTGAAACCTGAATATGCCCTGAGCTATTGCCTTTCCATTGCAGATCCCCCCTGGCTGGTTCATCTGTGCTGATCCAGTAATGATACAGAGAGTAAAATTGTAGAAGAAACCTATATGTCCTCAAGCAAATGGTTCATAGTTTTAAACAGTAAGGTTGAGCAGGGACTAGGATTACAGGTGTGGGAGCTCCAGAAGTCCGTCTCATATTAACCTATGAGTTCTGAGCCCCTGTGGAAGCTGCAAGAGCTTTTATTCCCCTCCAGTCATGGGTGGAAGGAAACTCCCTCACTCTGCCTCTCCCTCCAGGAGACTGGGGCTCCCTGGCACCCTCCAGGACTGGGGCTCCCTGCTGAGTACTGTGGATGATCTTTTTCCCATCTTCTGATGGGGAATCACAATGTCCCAGCTGAGGTGGAAGTGTGAAATGACTATCAACAAAATACTCTTTTCCTTTGGTTGCAGTTTGCCAGTGTTTGGGTTTCCCAGAGAGATGTTGGCAGATGAAGATCTGCTCCAGTTTCTGTTGTCCTGCCCAAGTGCAAAGCATGGCAGAGAGTCACATTTGAGTGGCAAAATGGAGCTGGTTTTACCTTGGGTGTAGACTATGTTCAGTTAGTGTGAAGACAGTTTCTGATGTAATAGACCTGAATTGACACACAGCACTTGCCTAAAAGAAATTTGAAGCAATTTACACAACTTCTGTCTTTTTAAAGCTGAAATTGCCCTTCTTCACATTTTGGATGCCTGAAACACTTTGCTTATCCGCTTTATCTCCAGTTTCAAAGGCCACACGATTATTCACCTCCTTTTCGCTTTGGGACTGTCCCAAATGGAAGCACTGAGAGGAATATCCGAAACAACTACCCTGATATGCACCTCTACATGACTAAGTTTAACCAGAAAGGAGTCGAGGATGCCTTGGTCAGCTTGAAAACTGGGTGAGTTTTTTTTCCCATGGTTTTTAAAGAATGCTGTAAACTTTTCAGAAGGAGAGAACTATTGATCTGTGCTTGCTATGGGACTGAACAGACTGATGTCAGGCTGCTCTGTAGTACTGGGTGCTTTCCCCCCCCCCCCAGCTGCAGTGTACAGTTATCAAAAAGGAAATGATTGACTGTGCTTTCTGTGGTTGTTTTAAAATTATACGGTAGCTTCAATGTCCTGTGAGAAGTTGTTTCAAAGGGGTGAATTAATGTTTCTTGAATTTGGAGACAGTACAGTCTCTTGTTATCTTTGCAGTGCTGCCTAATCCTGCTTCTGACAATCTTGGTAAATATTCTGTTGAATATTATTGTCCTTCTTTCTTAATATCTGAGATTAGGTCTCGAGCCATCCATCCTTTTCTGTCTGAAGTAGCCCAATCTGCCTGTTTGGACAAAGAGACAAATTTCCACTCTTAATCCTCCAAAGGTGTGAGAGTGACTCATTGCTCATATCATTATTCATCTGGGTGACAGAAATCTGCTAGCTCCAAACATTTAGGCTTGATAGTAACATGATTATATTTGTTAATAATACAGTAATAATAATAATTTCTCAAGATAGGCTTTTTAGGTTTTGTTTTGAGGTGAGAAATTACTTTAGTGGGTTTATGTATTCTAGGGGCTGTTTCAATGAACATCTCTCCTTATTTATAGTGAACACAGGACATGTTTCTTCCAATACTAAAATACCCTATTTTGATCCTTTTTGGGGAACTATTTATCCTTTTAATTTTTACTCCCCTTCTGCCAAACCTGTATAGGACTGTAATGTATTAATTAAGCAAAACACCTTGAAATCCTGAAATCTTTCCTCAGAATGAAGACTCCTTCTTTAAAAAGTTATCCTTCCAGCTGTTTCCTTCTCTTCTCTCTCCTTACTGCTGTCTGGACTCTGTGTGCCCCCATTTCTCCAGGCATTCTCAGCTGGCACTGCCCAGCCTGGCTTGTCCCATGCCAGGCCAGATGTGTGGCATTGTGTGAGACCAGCCTTGCCCAGGGCCTTCCAGGCTGCAGCTCCTGCTCTGACCCAGCCTGTCCAGGTCACATTTCCTGGGTGGCAGCTGAATTATGCATTAGAGATAGACAGCTGGATCCTACCTTTCCTGCTGGGAATTTTTGAAGGAGGAGATGTCCTGATTTCAGCCATTTGTAGGACTTGTTCTGTTGGATGGACAGTTTATTTAGGGGATGTACACTGCTTGTACTTTTCACCAACCATTTGTGCTCCTGAAAAACTGTTCTTAGCTTGAAAATCAGGCCACTGCTCAGACACTGAAGTGTGAAAACAGGGGGCCAACCTGACTGCAGAGCTGTTCAGGATGTTCACTGAAACTCAGGCTGGCTGCTCCTGGGCCAGCTGATGGTTCTTCTCAAGAGCTTTGCTCAATTTGACAGCATCAGCTATTCATTTTTGACAGATTCCTTTTCCCCTGCTGAAGTTTCTTTCCTCTTCTGAGTGATTTCTCTGTGTGGATACCCCCAGGTGTCTGCCTTGCTACCCTTGACTGGTATTTCTGTAGCAGATGGTACAAATAAAGTTCTGGGTCAGTACAAGTAACTGCTGCCTCCAGCTGTGCTCCTTGGGATTTTGTCTGGTGGCACCTGCAGAAGGATGGAACAGCAGGATGTCAGCTGCTTTCAGACTCATATTCTTCAAAAACAAGTTTTCATTTTTTCTGCCAAATTTTCTGTTCTTCAGCATACAGAATTGTATGTTGTTTCTTTCCCCCTCATGATTTTGTCGACCAAATTCTTTCCCTCTTCCATGTAAAATTTACCCTTTTATCTTTAACCAAACCTGATGAAGTCTAGTTGAGACATCTTTGATTCCTTGATATTCAATACATCTTGTCCCATGGATTCTGTTTCTATGGTTCTTTTGAGGATGACTCATCTCTTCTTCCTAAAACTGCTTCTGCTTCCAAACAAATATATAATTTCTATTTTCCTCTTCAATGTGTGTGTTCTGTTCACCTTATTACAGCTAATTTGTCACTTTTCATCTTTATCTCTTTCCAAAGCTATTCTTGTACTTTTATTTTTTATTTTTTTTTCCATCCTGGGGGATACAACAAGCAACTTCCCTTATCCATGGTAAGACTTGCTGCTTCTGCACAGCTTTTTGAAAATGAACTGATAGTTTTAGTCCTAGTCTATAGACTGAGGACTTGCAAAGAATCTGGTTGATAATTGCTGCTGTGAGTTAAAATAAATATGAACTGTGTTATCCCTGAAGAGTGTTTGTATAACCTGTATTTCCAATCTCACATTAAAAACTACTTTTGCTTAATTGGAGACATGAGGTTTAGTCCCTTTTAATTACTTTTGTATGGTGTTTGATTCTAATTTCAATATGGAGCAAAAAATACCAGCAGGAAAGCAATGCTAATGACTGAATAATGCCACACATGTGGCCCTTGTGATCCAAATAAAATTAAATTATAAAGTAGCATCTTGTCACTGTTCAGTCTGATTTTCCTGTTTCTCAAACAAAGTCTTTTGATCAACTTTAATTAGCATTAACATCTTGAGATGTATTGGAAATATCTTGATCTTTGAGATCATTGTGTTTAATACATAATGTTACTGAGTTGAACTAGAAGGAGAAAGCAGGAAGAGGACAAACAAAATTAAACAAAATAAAAACCAAACTGCTGTGGGTTTTTGTTTGGTTTGGGTTTTTTTTAATCTTGCTTTCTTTCAAGAAGTGGAAAATCAGCTGCTAATGTGGCCAGAAAAAGCCTGGGGAGGGAGAAATATGGGTAGAAATATGTATAAAATAAAATAAATGGTGTTCCTGCCTTCATTTCCTGGTCAGGTGTAACGGTTAGATAAGACTTGTTTGGAGCACTGCTGTACATGCAGAGGTGAATGTGCTCACATCTGTGTCTGAGAAGCCTTGAAAAAACCCAGCCCCTCTCTGGTTTCATCTTTGAGAGCTGAGGCCGGTACTGTTTCAGAAATTAATGTGCAAGGAAAGCATCTGCCTTTGTTTTATTTAATTAGAGCAAGCAACTTCATTGCGTGGCCAATAGGCTTGGACCTATCTTGTTCAATTAGCATCAAAAATGTTTGAGATCATCACCTGGGAAATGCTGCAAATCAAAGTGGCAATGAGATTTTTGTGTTAGTCTGACATTGACATTATACCTGCTCCCTCAGGTGAATGCCCATGGGGTTCACTGCAGCTTATCTGTGAAGGATTGTTGTCATCAGGGGTGAAGGCAAAGTTATCAGCTTTATTGGTTTTTCCTCTTTAAAACAAAATCAACCTTTGTTTCTGAAAAGATCTTAAAAAAAAATCTGTAAAGACTCAGTAATATCCATCTCTTGTCACTAGGGTCTTATTTCTGAGATTTACAGATGTGTTTCTCAGGAAGCTGCTGAAATACCATTGGAACAACAGCAGAAATTTTTAAATTTAATGTGTCAGTTTGCAACCAGGTCTGCTAAAAAGGAAGATCTTGTTATTGAAGTGCTACTTAATAATTTTCAAAATGGCAAAATATTGTCCCTCCTTCAACTCAGTTCACTACTGAAAGCAACCTGGATCTCATAAGCTTGTCAAAACGTGTACTTGTGTTTTTTACTAAATTTCATGCATTTAAGGGATCAGGTGCTCCACATGAGCCGTGCTACGTGCAGAGCTTGGGAATGTTCCTTAGGCAGGACCGAGCAGCTCAGGCTTCTGTAGGGTTTTGTTCCTTAATGAGAAGAGATTTCTCAGGGCAGTTGTTGCCCTGAGCATTGCTCAGAAGAGCAGAATCTGTAAGGCATTAGCTAATGTGTTCTTGTGGGAGTGCCCAGCTCTGCCAGAGCCATGGAGGCTCCTCTGAGCTCTTGAGATGTTTATTGATCAAATACAGCCTTGAAAATGCATTGCAAGCATTTCTGGCCATGCTGCATTTAACTGATCTACATTTCTGAACCCTCTGTACCAGGGAGACAGGTCCTATTGATTGTGCTTTTTGAAGAGAGAATAAATTCCCAAATAGGAAGTCATTAATTATTGTGTTATGTTTGCAGTGGATCTTTGGGTGTGCTTCCTTCTGTTTGCCTGGCTATATTTTTCCTGAAGAGATTATTGTTAAAGAACACCATCTTTTTGCAGGCAAAACATCCTTCCAGTGGCAGTTCTCTGGTGTGGGTTGCATGAGCTCATAGCTCTTGAGTTTGCACGCAGTGTTCCTATTTGTGGCTGTAAAACTGTCAAGAGGAGGAATTGCAATGGCAATAAACTGGAAATGCTTTTCACATTCTCACCTTTGCCCCAGCACATCTACAGTGGCATATAGTCTGGGATTTAGCTGCTAATGGCTGAAATGAGAAAATTTAATTGGGAGAGGCTCTTTTTACTGTAGGGATAAAATGGGAAATGTTTGCTTGCCTGTTGCCCGTCACTTCCTTTCAAGGGAGCTGCAGGAATGAGTCCCTGGTGTTCCCCAGGCAAGCAGCTGCAGATCCCCTGGCTGTCATGAGTGCTTTACAGCTTTTATTGCCAGCCACAGCTGTGACTGTGTGTTCAGGGATTTGATGCTAAAGCTTACTTGGGACTTCATCTGCCTTGCTGTTACAGACAACAGTGCTTGTGTTGAATCACATCAGTTGAACACCTTATTCCCACATCCTCTGTGACATGCTGATGGAATTACAGAGCTGCTTGGAGAGGCTGCTGTGCCACAGCCACAGCAGGAATGGCCTCAGCAGTGCTGGGTTATCAGATGTGAAGGGTTACCCCCATGATTTATGAGCTGCCCTGAGGAGCTGCTCTCAGCCTGCAGGCTGCCCTGAGCTGTCACTTTGACAGGGACACGTGGTGGTTGTGTCCTCAGCATCCTTTAATGACAAGGTGTAAAGCCAGCAGAAGCACCTGGAAGCAGTACAAATGGCATGAGGAGTTATTTCCTCCCTGCAAGCCCACTCTCCCATGTGAAAAGAAGATGATTATTAACATGTTTTATAGAATCCTATGGCACTAAGCTGAGAGAGTGCATGAGAAGACCCCAGAAGGCCCCAATGGCCTTTTAACCCCATCTGTGAGTTTATTGGCCTGAATTGGATTTTTGTTGCTCTCACAGTGATTATAAATTATCCAATTCACAGCCTCACACACTCTGTTATTTGTTGAACAAACACAAGCAGGTCAGAGGCTGAGCTGGCAGCCTCTGCAGTGTGGCACAGGCATAACCAGGAGGCAAACATCCCTGATTCCATCAGCTGCAGCACAGTTGGGATTGTGCCCAGCAGGTGCTGCTGCTAATTAGGACTGCCAATTAAGTAGTGATGTGCCTAAAGTCAAACCCAACTGTCTTTTAGGCAGCCAGCTGACATCTCTCCACTTCAATGCAAAACCAATTTCAATATTTTTGTTTTATTTTTACAGAAAAAATATAATCAAAATTTTCACCAAAGGAAAAACTTTCTAGTTTTTGTTCTTTCTCTGGTTCATACCTTTTCACCTCAAAAGAGGAGGGCAAGCTGTGAACGAAGTAGTCTGTTTGAAAGAAAAAGGATATAATTTAATTTTTCATTAAAAGCACAAATTCTTCATTGTTCTCATGGGGATACAATAGCAGCTTACAACCAGAACTCACAGAAATGTCCAAATCTTTGACTAGATTTTTAAGAATTTACCAGGGATGGTTAACTCTGTAAAAAGCCAATTTTTAACAAGGATGTTTAACTTTGAAGAGTGTTTGAGGGAGAAAGGAAAAGGCCTGTAGGCAGCATGAGATATCTGTAGTCATAATAATTTACTGCTTGCAACCCTTCAGGATGCATGAAGAGAGAGCACCATGTATGGGTGCTCTCATCACATAAATACAGGGGAAACATCCAAAGAGCACTGAACAAAGATCCTGAACTCCCTGGGACAGGCAGGTGTTTACTTGCTCCAGGGTGTCTACTTACCACTATCAACTTTGACAATAAGCACTAAATTATTGTACAAATACAAATACACTTTCATTAAAACTGTGTGAAAGAGCTAAAGTGTGAATAACTGTTTTCTTCCTGACCTTCTGTGAAAAAAAGGTCTCTGCTAAACAGTTTGGCCCATTCAGGATTTTCTGTCCTGGCTGACCAAGTTCAGACAACTTCTGCAATCAATAACTTCATTTAATTTGGCATCAGATGACTGGGGTAACTTAATTTCAATTTACATTATGATGCTGTCTGTGGTGCTTTAATCTGATACATGTTTCAGTGTTCACTCTAATGTTCATTTTGGCATTGTGCTCTGCAGGGAATGATTTCCAATGGATGTTCCAGCTGTAGCCTCAAGAGCTAAGAACTGCAAAACTGGTTTGCAACTGGGCAACTGTCTGTGCTAGAGGGCTGCAGAGATGTGAAAACATTTAAATTTGCTGTTCCATCTAGGAATATTTTTCACAGGGATCTCTTTAGTATCAATTCTGAAATCTAGTATCTTAAAAGAGTGGCTGAATGGGCAAAGGCTTCATTTCACTGCTGAAGTGAGCAGAGTTCAGCACTACAAGCTTCCAGCTCAGACTTAAAGACTCCTGTGGCATCTCCACTCACGGCAGGGTTTTCTGGCATCAGTTTTTCTGATGGCTGATTCCTCCTTCCCCATAACTTGCTGTCCTTTCAGGAAATGCAGTTATTCTCATATTCTTGTAATTCTTGCATTTTCAGCCTGGCCAGAAGATTGCTTCTTTTGCAACTTTTTTTTTCTTAAAGAAAGAGAAACAAACAACCCTGTTTCTCCTGTTCATCTGATGCATAGAAACTTGCCTCTAGGAAAAAATAATTTTAGTAATTTATTTGCAATTCCTATACTCAGTACCTGAGTGCTCTTCTGGAGTTTTTTTGGATTGTGGGTTTTGTTTTTTTTTTTTTAGATTACTTCCCTTGTCTGCATTATAACTTTTTTTAGGTAATGCTGCTATCTAATATCTCTAAATATTACAAGTAGCCTAGAAATAAAATGAACAGGTGGAAGTAGCTGTGTACCATCTAAGCCCCATTCTTTTCAGAAGCTATTCTGAGTTTTAGTCTTCATTTCATTTGGGGTTGAGATCAGGTACTTGGTGAGCTGTGCTGAATTTATCCTTCATTATGCTATTGTAACTGGGACAAAATCTTTAATCTAAAAATATATTCCCCCCACTCAGCTCTTCAAGTTTTGTGTTTTGATAAACTGATGCATTGCAAAAACTTCTTGGCTTGACTTCTGAGATGTGAAGTGGGACAATCTTCCATTGTATAAATTAATCATAAAGGCACACTAAATTTTCCATTATTTTGTTGCTAAGGGAAATGCTACAGGGACTGGGAAGGTGTTTGGGCAGAGGGGTGGTAGATGGGAGCTCCTGTGAGTGAGGAGGGTGAACGTGCTCATTCAGGTAACCTCAGCCAAGGGAGGCTCTCCATGGATTTCCTGGCAGCTGGGATTGCCCTGACTGGAGAGGGGAAGCCTCCACAACCTCTCACGGTGGTGTTAATGTCTGTCAGAACCTGCTCTTTCAAATTTGATCTGTGTTTCCTGTGTGAAGATTGAAGGGACGATAGTTTAAGCAGGGAGAAAAGCTGAAAGCTGGTTCTGTGCTCATGAGTTCATCATTGAACTGGGTTATACTTTGCTGACCTCTGTTGTTGCAGGGGGTGGTTGTTCAATTTTCCCCTAATGAATTAGCAATATCAAGATGTCAAGAAATCCACTCAGTGTGTGTGCAGTTCAGTTCTGTGAGGAGCCATCTGAATATGTACTGAAAGATAAAGTCACTGCTGGGGATGAAGTGCATCAGATAAGCTGAAATGCATTTCAGTCAAAACTGTGTCAGAGGAATCAACAGTCCTTCATGTTAAAGGTTAAATATCCGCTTTTGCTCCAGCAGTATCAAAGTGTCACTTTAGAGACTTCCATGGGAGCCTCATCTTCAGAGCAGCGTTCCTTCCCTTTGATTGCTGCGCCGTCCCACAGTGACCTTCCAGCCCTGCATCCCCAGGACACAGAGACACAAATGATGCTCTCCCTCATTGTTCACTCTTGACACACTTCCTTTTATCTCTTCTGTGGAGAAAGAAGGGATGAAATGAAAGTTTATGACGTAAACCCATCAGATCTTACAGACAGTATGTTTGTACTTGCTGCCTTCCCAACACTGCTATTGATGATCTCCAAAAACATATGCTTAAATTTCATCCAGCCTGAAGTGGACACTGGTTTCTTTTTTTTTTTTTTTTTTGGTTTTTTTTGGTGTTTTTTTTTTTTTTTTTTTTGCCTAATGTCATTGTGGCTCCAGAACTACTGAGCAGATTGGCATTTTAGATTTTTACTTCTCATTCCATCAAGAGACCAAAGTCATTGAAGGATCATGTAGCTGGTTAAGGAAGCAAAGGAACATTTTTCAATTGTGTTATAATTCTGTTGTAAGGGAGAAGTGACTAATAAAGGAACATTTGCCTTGTCTTCCTTTTCAGTTTTCATCATAGGAATTTTATGAAAAGTTGTGTCAATAATGAAGATGGAGAAAATTATAGGGAAGTGTTTTCAACTTTTCTGAAATTGCTTTTCTGTACCTTTTTCTCTAATTTAAATTTTCTCCACAAAGGCAATTTTGCATGTGTTCAGCAATGCTTGAGAATGAATTTTTGCAATAGCTATTCTGATTTTTCAATTCTTATCCTTCTTGATGAATCATGAATGTTTAGTTATGGGATTGTCCACACTTATTTTCACATATCTCCACTTCAAATTATTACATTCAGTAATGCCCTTTTGGGTTTTTCTAGAGCTATTCCAGTTCAAGATTTCATACCACCTCATGTTCTCTGATGCTGTGAGATAAAATTCTCCCCACTGCCGTTTCTCTTTGTGCTTGCTCAATGATGAAGGACATTTGCCTTTGTAGTCACTGTTATATAAATATTCCCAACTGTTTATTTGTCCTTCTTGGCAGGATTATTGCAGTAGTTGTGAGGAGGTTTGCAGACCTGCCTGTTGCTCAGATGAGCCACAGCTCTGTGGTCCTGCTCCCCTGCACTGGCTGGAGGTGCCTGGCCAGTCTGACCAGTTCATGGCAGTCAGGCACCTTCTCCCTCATTCCAGCTTTGGCAGTTCACTCTCAGCTCTCTAATATTTCTTACTAGTTTATTTAAACCTCCACAATGTGACAGAGCTGTTCACTCCCTGGTGAGGCTGCACTGAGCTGACACTTGTGAATTTGTACCTGATTGAGGCTTGCAGGGGGCTCTGAGCCTGCCTGGGTGCGGGGTCTGTGCTCGGCGTGTGGAGGCTGCTCTGCTCTCAGGGTGTAACCTCAGCTTGCAGCACTCTGCAGTTCTGCTGCCACAACAACCAACACCTGGGGCTTGCCAGTCTCTGTAGAAAGAACAGGGAGAGCTGGAGGTCCAGGTTTCCCAGCCCTGCCTGGAGAACAACAAGACAAGGACAGGCTCTTGTGTCCAGCAGTCCCTGTCATGCACCCAGCCTGGTGTTCCATCAGAGCCCAGCAAAACAGCAGCTGTGGCTTTCCCCACACAGATGTGGCAGGAAGGAAAGTCCTCTGTGTTCCCAGCAGCCTTCTGGCCTGCACACATCCTTGCCTTGTCTTCCTCCAGGGCTGATCTAGCTGCCAGCTTTGCAAACTGCTCAGAAAGGGTCACATTTTTGGATTTGCCCAGATTTTGCTGTCTCCATTTTTGGAAACACTAATTGAGAAATGTTTATAGTTATCTGAAAGTTCTTAAAAATTTGGAATGCCAGAAATTCACCTCCTAGTGATGGAAGAGTTGGGTGCCCTAAAATCTGAGAGCTTCAGTTGGGGCTTGTTCCTCCCTGCCCACGCTGCAGGGGTACAGTGTGTTCTGGAGCTTTGCAGGAACAGTAATTCTGTAATCAGCACGATGAGGAGATGATTAGGCCATGAGAGGTTATAAGAGTTATGTTGGAAATGCAGAAAATATATTGTGAATATAAGTTTGTGTTTGTGGACACTGAGAGTTTTTCAGGGCAATCAGTTTTTGATTTACAGTTAAGACATTGGGCAGCAACTGACAGCAGAACCTTCAGCTCTCAGCATCTGTCAGGAAAGTACCTCATGTTTTTAAATTGATTCGTGTAATGGGATTTGTTGTGACCTTATAGAAGTAGTACAGAAAAAGTCCTCAAAAGTAAAGCCTTCTGCATCCTCAGAACCTGTTCCCTGTGTGAGCACTGCACTGATCCCAGGCTCCTGGGAAGCTGGGGAGGCGCTTCCACAGCGAGTGAGTGAAACTCTGGCTGTGCTTTGTCTTGCTGTCCCAAGGTTTTGCTGCAGTGCTCAGTAACTAAGGAAGCAAACTGCATGTGAAGAGTGCAGTTTCAGAGGCAGCACAAGGCTTTTGCCCTGGAGTCTTTAGCAAAGAGATCTTCTTCGTTTGTATTTCTGACTGAGACTGTTTTGACAGAGGAATAGCTGACTCTTTATATTTCCTCTGTGTTTAGCAGCATGTGTTTTATGTGCTTGCATTGCAAAACTATAAATCCCAGAATAAACAAATGACAAATTCCAGAGTGTGTTTGAAGTTGTCTGGTTGCAGCGGTGTCTGTACCCACGGAGAGAGCAGCACCTCCCAGTCCCTGAGCAGTGAGCATCCATCCTCTGGGAGGGGAAGAGTCCTTCCTTCCTTCCTTCCTTCCTTCCTTCCCTCCTTCCCCACAGACAATGCAGATGTCAGCCAGTGAGGCTGGGCTCCATTGATTTTGGTAATTGTCTGCTGTAGATCAGAAAAGCTACAATGTCCTGAGGGTACAGCAAGCAGGTTTGTGAGGTTTTTTCCCACTGTGAGCCTACCCAAAGGACACAGATTTTTGTTGTTGCTCTCCATACAAAGAAAGATTGTCTGTGAAGTGCTGCATCAAAGTCCATCATTTAGAAAACTCTGATCTTATGTTGAGGGCTGCAGGCTTGGGCAGTGCCATAGCACCCTCTTGACTCTTTCCAATTTAATTACCCCCAGTGCCAGGTAGCCATCCATGTTTTATTTATGGATTGAATTTGTGACATTGCCTACCAGATGTTTAGTGATTTTCTGCATATTAAATTATCCACTTAAAGGAAGGAGGAAACCAGATTTTGAGCATTGGTGGAGCTAATCTGACTTTTAAACTGAAGGTTGCACCAACTGAATTTTAGGGAAGAGGGGAAAAGCAAAAGAGCTGATGGCCCAACTGTTTTTTTAATGGTTGCAGGAACCACCTCTACTCTGAATTAACCACTTCACTAAATTTCAATTAGATGACTTGAATGGTGACTGTTGGGATAAATATCCTGGAAGGAAAGCAATAAAGAACAGTAATTAGTGACAGGAATTTCCCTTTTTCATGACAGCAGACAAAATCCGATGACTTAGTTATTTCCTGGTATTCCTCTTGGTTTAATGTGAGATAGGCACAGCTTTCTTCAGTGCTATGTTTTTGGAATCTGATGTAGAGTTCTGAAAAAGTTAGTGTTCTGTTGATTGATTATTTATGAATGAAGTTGGAATTATGACATGCATGAAAGCATATGGGGCTTTTTTTCTGTTAGTAGTCAAAATGTGACATGTCTGGGTCCTCCTCCATTCTCTGGGTATAAATAAAAAGCTTTATCAACATAAACTGATTTAAGCTTAGAGTAGCAAGCGTGACTCCAAAACTTCATAGCAACAGAATTCATAACTGGTGCATCCTGATATAATGTAATTGAAGCTGATGCTGTTGTACCTGGTTGTGCCATAGTACATTTACTTTTATAGCTGCCTTTCCATGGAGACAGGCCCCAGCTGTTGGTGGGCAGCGTTGTGCCAAGCTGTGTCAGCTGCAGCCCATCAGCTCATTTCAGCAGTGCTGCAGGTGATGCTCTGTGCCTCAGCAGAGGCTCAGCAGGCAGAGCTGGCAGTGCCTGGGGCTGCACAGCCCCTGGGGGAGGCAGGGGGGAGACTCCCACATCATCCAGCAAAGCCAGTTGTGTGGCCCTGGCCTTCCTGCTCATCTGGCTTCCTATGGGAAGGGAGGGCGTGTTCCTGGGAATGGGTGGCTTTGCTTTTGTGTGTTATTCAGGTGAGGCTGGAGCTGAGGCCCCAACAGCTTTTTCCTCTTACTGTTGTAGGCTGCTGCTCTTCTGCAAGTAATAAACATCTTAAAAGCTTTTGGCTGCAGATGAGGGCAGTAATGCAAAATAAAGCTTTACCTGATTCTTTCTGAGGTTTGCATATGAATTTCTGGCAGTGTAAAAATGCCTTTTCTTTGACTGGGATCTGCTGCTGTCAAGTGATTGTCCTTCCAAACAGCCTCCTCCTCTTGTATGTGCATTTTCACTGCCTACATTTGTGAAACATCCATGCACCTGCCTTCTAATTGCTTTACAGTGCTTCTGAGATGGTATCCCTGGAGGACATTGCTTTTTTTCCTTTCTTTACTGGATTTGTTGTCCACTCCAATTGAGTTCCCTGTATTCTTTAGAGAATGGGATTATTCCATTTTTAGGTAGATGGAAAAAGGTAGATTATCCCATTCTTCCATTTTTAGGTAGATGGGCTAAAAGGCTTATACTTTTTCACAAGTTCTTTTCTTCCTGCTGTGCTCTAGATACACAAATAGTATGTTTGGAACTGTGAATCATAAAGAAATATTTTCTATCATATTTCAGTGGGATTTAGGTAGCTCTATGACATATGCTCCAGTATATCAAGGACTTTGACATACTAGAGCATACCAAGGACTTTGACTTATCAAGGGCTTAACCTCCACATTCACTGTTTATTTCTGGAAAGAGAAGTAAAACAAGGATGTGTATGTAAAACTGGTGACCATTTTCAATCTCCTTCAGTGTTTGAAATATACTAATTGTCTATTTTTGATTCAGTTCTCTGTTGTAATTTCTGTTGGTTTTGGAGACCATTTTTCATCTCAAGATAATTATTGCCCATACCAAGAGCAAAGATACAAAGATATCAGGGCAAGACATTTTGTAGATTGGTTTCTCCTGCTCAGTATGTTTTAACAGCATCCCTTAAAATAGAAATGCAAAACTATGTATCCTACTTTCCCCTCACTAAAATAGATGCCTTTTGTTAATTTCAGATACAGCAGAGCAGGATATGTAATTAATGATATCAAAGAATCCATATGATATTCAACAGGGTCCTAACATCAAGGACAAAAGAAGTCTGACAACAGCTGTCCTTAATGATTTGGTTTGTAAAATGTTTTCTTTTATTTCAGGAAGTTGGATGCTTTCATCTATGATGCAGCAGTGCTGAATTACAAGGCTGGGAGAGATGAAGGCTGCAAACTTGTCACAATAGGCAGTGGGTACATCTTTGCCACTACTGGCTATGGGATTGCTCTCCAGAAAGGATCACCTTGGAAGAGACAAATTGATCTCGCCCTCCTTCAGTTTGTGGGAGATGGTAGGCACCAAACTTTTTTCCTTTCTTCCTCTGTGTATGCACAGTTAGATCAGTTTTAGTAGCTCTGAGACAGCTAGTACTGTTATTTTGAAGTCTTAAAAAAAAAAAAAAAAAGAAGAAAAAAGTAAAACAGAGTAAAACTACTTCTTGGTGCTGAGACAGGAGTTCTCTTCCACTCACCACCAAGGGCATCAGCTTCTATTTTCAGAAAGTGTTTTCATATACATCACAAAGTAAAGCTGGCCTAAGTGTTAGAGAACATTCATCCATTTATTTATTTCCTTTGTTTTTGTCTCTGAGCAATTCCTTAGTAGATGAGTTATCTTTCAGCATGATTGTTCTGCTATTAAGAAGTGTTTAGCTCAGTTCTGAACTGATGTGAGAGATCCCTGATCCATGATGGTTTCATTCAAACTTCTGCTGAAAGAATGCCTATGAAATGGAATTAGGGTGACTCTTTTCATTGTACTCTGCCCTGCAGTAGAAAACTTGCTGCACATCTTTGATATATTTGAGAACAGCAATGATGACTCAGTCTCCACAGAGCGTATGAACTCCGTTTTGATTGTAGAAAGCTTTGTGTTTCACCTGTGGAATCAAATAGAAATATGGTAATTAAAAATTTTCTGTGGTGTGACTGATGAAATCTTTTATCAGATTGGAATATGGTGTGTATTACATAATCTTTATTTTGTTTTTTTACATAGATGTGTGTGTTGGGTCTGCATTTCTTTTATCAGTGAAAGAGAGGGCTTTATCAAAAGATAAATATGGGTTTTTAATGTCACCAGTAACAAGTAATTGAGAGCAAGAATGGTGAATTTCAGTGTAATAGGAATGACAGAGAGCAGAACTTAGCACAGTGGCCTCCTGTTCCATAAACCACAGGACATTAATTTTCATGGGGCAGACAATGAGTGTGTAAGTCTTTCACCACATGGATTTTACTCCAATTATAGCATTAAACAAATGGAAGAGGTGTCATCATCATGACTGATGCATTTGGTCTGGTGTATATATGGAAATAATAGTGCCATCCTATCCATCTGTTGGGTCTAGAGAGGCTGTGGAAGCAACCTCTCTAACTTGGGTGAAGGAATGCCTAGATGACCTGCAATGGCTGCCCTTTAAACTTTCACATATCCCTGAATATAATTTTCTGTTTGTGTGATACTGTTAAGAATTATGAGGTGCTATAATTTGGAGTGATTTTTAAATGAAGAATTTGAATCAGAGAGGTAGAATTATTGGTCCTGTACTAAAGAAGAAAAATCTCCTGTAGCCTGAGGGAGGATCTGAGTTGTCTTTCTCAGTATGGCCTAACCCCTCTAGATGCAGCCAGAGAAGCACTTGGGTTTTCACTCCTTTCACTTTGCATTTCCTTCATGCTTACTACTTCAGCATTTTTGATATTTCTTATCCAACACAAAAAAAAATAAATCCCAGAGAAAGAAAATAAATGAAACCAAAAGGAAAGCTATTTAAGAAAAATCTCATCAGAATACTGAAGGTGCTGCATTTTTGTGCTTCACCTCAACTCTGAATATCAGGTACAAAACAAAGTGGGTGGGAGCAAAGTGTGAAAAGTCTCACCCTGAGTTTACACTTTGACCTGTGGACTTCCATAGCATAGAAATCCTTATATCTTTAACCCATTTTTAGTTGCTTAAAATAATACAAATGAATTGTCCACAAAACTCAATATTAAAACTTATAGAATAGCAACAGATAAAGGGAACACCCAGGTGAATGAAACCTCATGATGAAATGTCTGTGCCCTGCTCACAAGATAAGCAAACATGCTGAATGCACAAACCATGGGAATTGTGACTACATTTATGGCATTTTTTCATTACTATTAGAAGTACTCTGAACAACCCAGGAATGCTAAAATATTACTTTTCTCTTGTGAAGGATCCCTACATTTGTTCAGAAAATGGTGTGGTGGTCTCTAGTAAAGAGAATAGTAGTTGGACATGTAGGATGTGTAGAAATTCTTGTAGGTATGTTTCTTTTAGTCCCAGAACTGCCTCACTTGTCTCACTTTGTCTCACAGGTCTAGGTGACCATTTTCAGGGAAAACAAACCCCAACCACCATTTTTTTCTTTTGTTCCACCATGTGGGGGGGGGGGGGGGGGGGGGGGGAGAGAAAAAAAGATCAACAAAAAAAGCCCTAATAATGAAATTTCTTCTACTTAGTTACAAAGTCCATTGCAGGTGAACTGGAACTAACCACCAAGAAATTAAATGTAAAGAGTAATTGCCTGGAACTAGCTCGACCTGATTTTGTAATCCATGTCTAACTTCAGTAGTTCGATGGATAATCTTTTTAGCTGTGAACTTACATAACTCTGTTTTGGTGAACTAGAAGGGATGAACCCAGAGTTCAGACCAACATCACTTTGCTGTATCACTGAAAATCTCTTTGAAGTTCTCTAGACTAAAAGCAAGTATGGTTGGGGGGAAAGTTTCATCCTGAGAGAGTACTCCTGGGAAGGGCTCAGTGGAGCCTGAATGAGGCTGTTTAAATAAATAGGCAAACACAAATGAAGGCAGAAATCTTATTTCACATGTATTGCTTCTGTAGAATATATTATTCTCAAAGACTAAGCTGTAAAGCAGCAGAGCCCCAAGTAGGACAGAATTATTCTTCAGTATGTGTAATAGGGCATTCATCAGGATATGGAATAATTTCAGTGAATGATTGTAAACCTAATGAGTTCCATAACTATGAGAAGAAAACATTCTAATGAGTTTAACAAACACAGTTTCTTTATATGAATAATATGTTAATAAGAGGAAAAACCTTTTTGGATCATACTATACACTTGGATAAGACCAAGTAATTTGTGTAAAAGTATATCTGATTGCACATACAAAAAGCCATGATCTCATTTCTTTTTTACATTTACCCAGTACTGAAATGGCCTTTTGAAATGTATTTTAGAGCTTCCAATTTCCTCTGCACGTGTCTTTCTCCTGTGATTTTTCTCATTTGATTTTTTTCCTTGCTGCTTCTCTATCATTCTCCTATCTAAGCCAGTTCACTTACACATTGAAATGAATTTTTTGTGCAGTGGATAGGAACCTCTTCCCTCTTCCTTGCTGATGTAAAACATCCAACTGAAGAATTAATTGCTTGTTCATGCAGGGGCATCTTTTCATACTCCTCAAAGCGTGATGCTGTTTCTGCATTAAAGCCAATGGCTTTGAACCTCTTTTTAATCTTGTCGGCACTGGAAAAAGAGTTAACTAAATACAGAGGGATGTAAGCTTGTGTTAGGGATAACTTCAAGCTCTCACTGGTGGTTTATCTATATGTTTCTACATGAATACTGTTCCCATCCTGAGGATAGCTCTACTAGGTGGACCAATTACACTGACAATTATCAATCACACTGTGGGAGCAGCTCCGAAGTCTCAAGTGTAAGGACCTGGCTACAAGATGCCAAATTTCTTACTCTAACAAGGAGGAAAAGAGACAGAGGAAAGAAGAATGGGAATGAGTTGCTGAGGAGTTTAAAGAATAGCTATTTAATTGTCTCAAAAGTATAGTTGTGCTCAAAAGGTTTCCTCCCTTGGTCTGTCCAAGTTCACATATGTAGCCTTGCTTATGGGAAGTTGAGATGAATAAGCAGTTGTTAGTGTAAGATTAATTGCTTTGGAGCTCCAAATCTTTCTAACAGAAAGAATTAGGGGTTGCTTTTTCTTGTATAAGGGATATGAGTGAAATGCATTGCTAGTGAATTTCTGGCTTTGTTCATCTTGCAATCTGTACAGCACATCTCATTATCTGCAAAAGCTTTGAGTTGATGATTAGCATCTGCAGCTTTGTTTAAGCTAGTTGATCATCGGGATGATTCTCTAAAGCCCAGTGGTGGTTGTGCTGCTTTTTTGGTCTTGCTGGGGTCACAAGATGAAACTTCCATTGTTTTTTAACAGAGAAGTAAAAGTATTTCTACTGAGACACAGAATCTCAATCTTCTGTTGAGAAATAGAAGCACCCAGGAGTTCAGAAGCAGCTCAAATGATACGGCTGCTAAGAAACAGCACCATCATTTTGTTTGGATCTCCCGCCCACGGCCGCAGGGATGTGTCAGAACAGAAATGCCACGCTGGGGAATCGCATGATCCCTGCTTTGATTTCTGTTCTGAACCTCGGCAGGAGCAGCTGGGCAGACTGATGTCCCCAGCAGCAGCGTGGTACCTGGCACTGTCCCTGCTGTGTGCACAGAGGGGGTGAAGTGCAAGCAGTGGGAGAGGGCTCGGGCACAGCCTGCGGCGTGCCGCAGCTCCGGACGCGGCGCTGGGAACGTACCCCTGCTCCTCCAGGAACAGCAGGGACTTCAGGCAGCTGTCTGCTGGCCCAGGTGTTGCTGATGCTCCTCTGGCTTGGGCTGCACAGGCCATTTAAAGAGTGATACTTTTTCTAAAAATATCCCACTAAGTTATTTGGGAGGCATTGTTTCTGAAACCCGTAGCCTTCAGTCTTTGGGATTTGGTGTAGAACCACTGGTGCATAGAAAGTGAGGAGAATTTAGATTTCTCTTTCTCTCTTTTCCTTTCAGTCTTTCTCCTATCTCTCTTTGAGAAGATGAGATTATTGAACTACAAATGACAAAGCTGCTTCAGAATTAAGAGAGTAAGAGGGGTTCTGAGTGTGAATGGGATGAAGAGAAAGACTGCGAGGAGCCTTTAGCTATGAGGGATGCAGCAGAATAGAGGGATAAAACGCTCATGACAGCAGAAGTGGTTGGATAAAGGAACAGAAAAAGCTGGGTAAAGAGAGCAGTTTTGGGGAGGAGTGTTGAATACCAGCCAGCTGGCCAAGTTATGCATCTACTTGTCTGAGGTATTTGTAATGTATTGCACTACCTGCAGATTAAGAGCTCAGTTCAAAAGACAGTGTGGGAAGAGATCTCCAGGAAGAGGGCAGATGGTGTAGCTGTATTAAGCCCTTAACCCTTGAAGCTGAAAACTTTAAAGGAATTAGAGACTCAGAAGAAAACTGGTTCTGGTCTGAGTTTCCACAGAGTCTGTTATCCCTTCCTAATAACTTTCAGTTCTGGTTAATCTTCATGTGCTTTTAGGGCAGCTTAGTACACTAAGAATTGTTTTCCTGGGTGCATAATTGCTTCCCAGTCCTCATGGGTAATAGGTAACTGTGGAAATGAGATTTGCCCCCTTACATCTGGAAGGGGAAAGCTCTTTGTTATTTTGTTCATATTTCAGCATAAGCCTTCCAAATCACTGTCTAGATTATAAGGACGTGTAGCAGTGTGACTCACATGGGCTGATAAAGCCCAAGAAGGAAATACGTATGTGATTATAAGGACATATTTTCAGTGTGTGCTGCTCAGGCAGAATACTCCCACAATCACAGTGATTTTCTGTTTATATATTTAGTGTCCTCCTTAAGCAGTGGGTGGAACAAATGTGACTGAAGAGTGTGAGTGTATAAGTGGAGGGCGTTTGTGTAGCTGAACACGAGTTAGAGGGATTGTAATATTGAAAGTCGTGCTTAGCAGTTCTGTTAATTCATCCTTAACTAATGGGGACATGCAGAGTGAAGTCATTAGCTCACAGTAAGTTTATTGCTGTCAGTCATCTGTGTTCCTCTTGCTGTTTTTACAGGGGGAAATAACTCAGAAAATAAGACTGAGAGAGATTGTTTTGGGGGATCCAGGCTGAATTTGAAAAGTTGCTGTGCTTTTATATAATCTCTTCTCTGAAACATTCTGTATGGATCATATTACTGGGTCAAATTGGAATTGATGAGCTTATTGAACCAAATGCACATCAACCCATTTGGCTGCTGACCCTGCTATTCAGGGGGAAACACCCTTTCATTTTAGAGTCCCCACGTGGTGGGGTGCTATCCTCCTCCTCTCTCACTTAGGGGGAGTTCTACCACAGTAATCATGGAACAGTCCCTAAATTTGAAAACTACCTTTTGTCCAGCCTGAGAAGCAGGTGACTCTGTAAGTGCTGCCAGGGTCTGTGAAGATGATGCCCTACATCTGACCAGTGTGAGTGTACATATTTAACCCTCCTGCAGATCATCTCTACTTGGGAACATGCCAGTTTGCTGTGCTGACTGCTCAGGCTGAACCTCAGGGTAGGGCATTGCCCCTGACACTGTCACCAGCAGCCACCTCCTTTGGCACCTTCTGCTGTGACACGTGCGCCGAGATCTCCTGCGGTGACCTGCTCCTGGCCCGTGCCTTATGCAAGTCCCAGGGAAGCGCTGACACCAGAGGTCTGCTGTACTTAACCAGCAAAGCAGCAAGGGTGCTGGGCTGCAGCTCTGCTTTCCCCACTGGGACAGAGCATCCTTTCCTCCTGCAGGATGTGCAGGCTGCACAGAGCAGGGATGGCTGTGATTCATGGCACAACGCAGTATAAGGAGAATTTGTTTTTCCAGACAACTCTCATTGGTGCAAGGCAATGTTTTTTGGAGTCAGGGGTGGGTGACTGCATGTGCAGCTGCAACTGCTGCTACAGCTGCTGTAGGGCCTGGCAGTTTGGTGCAGGTGTACCCAGCACTGAGGGTTCCAGTGCTCAGGTATTTGCAGGTGCCTCTGTGCCCTGGAAGCAAAAGGAACGTGGGGAGACCAGTAACCCCCCCTTAAAAGAGTCCCAGAGAACTGGCACATCTCAAGAGCCAGTGACACAGGCTGTGTGAGTGTCTGCTGAGCACCAGGGAGAGGTGGCACAGCCTGCAAAGCCTGCTAAGGGCCCTGATGAGGAAAACCATGAATTCTACCCTTTAGACTGTATGGTTTCTGTGTTTGGATAATGAAATTTTTATTGTGACAAAATTGTTCGGGGAACACTGTGGACAGTTTATCAGTGCTTCCCAGGATGATAACGTGTGAAATAGGCCAGAGGAGTTTATGTAGAAGGGAAGGCCCTTGTGGGATATGCAGGCCAAATGGCCAACTGGCATATTTCTGTGCAAATAGCAGCCAGAGCAGAGAGCTCCATAGCCACAGGAACAAACCCAGGAGGAGCACAAAGGGATGGGAGCACTGTTTGCACTGTGGCCTGAACCCATTGTAAATAGTGCAGGATTACCAGTGAGAGAGCTGGAATGTTGCAATTTATTGGAGTGTGTTTTGAATGAATACTGCAGACACTCAAGATTGCTTGAACTGTGGATTTTTAAAGCACTTGCTTATGCTCATTCTTACATTATAAATGAAGCAGATCTTTTATTACACAGTGATATAGAATTTTTAAAATATCTCTTAGTGTAGGAATTATGTAGTCATTTGTGAGTTTTCCAGGTTAAATAGATTGTGGATGTGTTAAACAGAAGATAAACACTGTACTTTTTTTGTCAAAGACACAGTGACACTCCATTTTCTGGTTTTTGCCAGTGTCATGATGTACCTTGCTGCTGAGATCTGCAGCTGTTCATTTACACGTTAATCTAGTCCACACATGAATGCAGGTAGGAAATGATTGTGGCATTAGTTCCCTTTAGTAAGTGCCTGCAGTGGAAACCAAACCCCCTAAAAAAAGTCTAATTAATATTTATGAGTAACTTGAGACACCCCCCCCCCCCCCCCCCCCCCCCAGATGTAGACTTGAACTCCATTAACACTCAGTTCAGTGAGGCCTGGCATTTATGGATATTGAGGTTGCTGACTTAGAATTTCAAGGTCTTTTTTATGGGATATTTGGAGCTCCCACTCGCTAATGAGTATTATGCACACACAGGAATGACTGAACTCTCCAGTGCCTGGTAATCACAAATTGCTGGCCTTTCAATTGCCAACTGTAATATACTGCCATAGGTGTCATCACCCTGCCCATTCAGCTCACAAGTCAGACCATCCAAAAAGATTTGAAAGACAGCATTCCTCCAAATGGACTTTGTTCTTTTAAATTATTTTATTTTCTGAACCAAATTATAACTAGCCTCAAAGTTCAAGGTTTTGAATTCAAACTCCAGGCCCAGTTTGGAAGTTATAGGTTTCAATAAGGAATGAATTGACACCACAGATAAAAAAGTTTCTTATGCCTGAGGATTTAGTAATAAAAATGTTATGGTTTCTGTGAATATCTGCTTTAAAGTGTAATGGGCAGGAAAAGCAATAAGAAGACTGGGCATTTTTGCCAGTTTTATAGGGTCAGCTATGCTGAAGTGTTATTACAGTTAAATTATTACCAGTTTTGTCTGTGTTTCTGTGCGTACATGCACACACACATATGTAAATATTTATGCACATGTATAAAAATATATACTGGAAAGGGCAAATGCTTTATATGGAGAGACCAGAATTATCAGCCTAATATATCTATTTCCAGATAGCATCATTCCATAGGTATGATACTCCAATGATTAACAGTGCTTTGCTGTCTATAAAAAGGTGGATTCCTTTTGGGCATTAATTAACATTGATTACTATCATTGTCAGATATTATGGAAGGGATATTGCAGTAGCAGGATCTGCAAGGCTCTGGGATGCTTTGTTCTTCTTTACTTGCGTGGGCACTGTCATTTATCTTGACTCAAAAAAAGCTTAGTTAATTTCTGTTGGGATGTTTTTGGAAAGGTTGCTGGATTATCAATAGTTGCTTTACATGTACATGCCAAAGGCAAAGGAACACAGAGGAAACAGTAATAAAATGGAGGTCTAAATTCCTTTGTGAATTTTGTTATGAACAGTGAAAGGGCACAGCAGTCAAATCAAATTGATGCCTGACAGTCATGGGAGATGTGAGTTTTCCTGTGGGAAGTAATGAGATCTGATTGGCAGAGCTTCAGCTAATGCACAGAGCAGAAATATTGCTCTCTCTTTGGACTTGGGTTCTTTTCTCTCCCATAGCCTCTGTGCGTTTTATTCATAGACCTTGGGGAGGACTTGAAAGAGAGACGAGGGGAACAGTCCACTGAGGTTTAGCAGAACAAAAGAAATCCAAATCTGCTAAGATATGGAAATGCAATAATGAACCCCAATTATCTATGTGTGCAGTATCTATACTGTTACAATTAATAATTTATTGTCCCGATGTCCTGGATTAGAAGATTTTAAAAGATTCATTAGGATTGACTTTCTTTGGGATGTTCTTAGGTATTTTGAAGATTGAGCACTGTAATTTGGGAGAAGACACATTGCCTTTTGCAGATGTAGAGGTTCAATTTGTGCTTCAAGCACAAAATTAAATTCGGAATTAGCTAGAGACCGAATAATCCCTCTTACAAATTTGTGAAATGCCTTTGCTAAAGTGCATCAGAACTTGTCCTTTCTACTTCAGTTTTTCATTCACATTCTCTGAGAAGCAATTTCTCCATCACAGTGTTGTGTTCCATTTCCAATTGGAATTCACATCCGAATTATCTGTGGGCTGCAGCTTTCCTGGTGCCCTGGCACTCTGTCCTGCAAAATGCTTTTTCACAGCAGGTCATTGATCTTCTAGTCTAGCTTGAAGGTAGCTGAAATGTCAATATAGCTTCTAGCCATTTTTTCTGTTCTTTTTTTTCAGTGATGAATGAATTATAATAATACTGAAAATGTATTCCCTAATCACTGGCTAAGGATTAGGGATTTGTACCATTCTTCCCCCATATTGAAGCCATATCTTAAATCGGAAAACACATTAAGAAAGCTAATACTGTCCTTTTAATACTGTCCTTTTTGGCCCTCTACATTGCCTGCTGTATTTTCTATAAACAATGAAGTTTATGACATTAAAAATTATAAAATAATTACTCAGCTGACTATATCCCAAGAGAGTAAAAAGGCCTGTATGCCCATGCAGTGCTTCAGTAAGAACAACGCTAAATGTTTGAAAATTAGTCAATCATGCAAAATAATAATAATTAAAAAAAAATGTTGGCAGGAACAATTGCAGCTTCTTGCCCACCTCATTCCATGCTGGCAGTAGCAAGCACTGCTAGGTGAAAGTGTCCTTCATCTGAGGCCAAATCTCATCAGTGAAATATGGATTCCAAGTTAAGAGTACACAAGAGAGGGAGTGGATTTGCTTCCTTAGCTGTAAGTAAGTGAATTGTTTTCATGGCAGTAGGGATGTGGCACAGCCAGAACCAGAAATACTCCACTTCAGGCATGTGATGAGGGTGTTGGTGTTCCTGTTGCTGCCCAGGAAGCTGGAATGGCAGCAGCACAAGGGAATAGATACCAGAGATGAATGCAGAGACCAGATGTGTCAGGAGAGCTTCAGCCACAACACTGCAGCTCATTCGCAAAGAAGAAATAATGTCATCGTGGATCAGATGAGAAAGGACAAACTTCTCATGGCACACTCTAAAAGAATCACAAGAATTTGTGAAATGTGTCTTGTGATGTTAAAGAGAAGGGCCAGAGTGGATCAGGGAGGTACAAGTGTAGGGCAGTGGAGAGGAGGGGGCGTGAAAGGGTCTGGTTGAATGTCAGGATGCTTCTCTGATAAGTTCTCCCTCTGATCACTGCAGCCTGTCCCAGCTCTTCACTAACTCATTCCACTCTCCATGACAAGTCCTAATAGTTATATCAAGCAGCAGAAAGTTCTATCTAAACCACAGATCCTGCTTTCTAGAGCATCCAGCTTCCCACATAATTTATGAAATATGAGGACATCTGAAACTAGGGTGCTGAGAGTTGAAATCTGCTATATTTGCATCTCCTGGCTAGATAAGTCTGCAGTGCTCCATGAATGAGGCATTAAATGGTGCTGTATTTTTAAACTTGCAAAGACTTTCGAATTCTGTGAGCAGTGATTTTTGCATTTTAACTGGTTTGACTCCTTGCTCTCCCTAGGGGAAATGGAAGAGTTAGAAACCCTGTGGCTGACTGGTATTTGTCACAATGAGAAGAACGAAGTCATGAGCAGCCAGCTGGACATCGACAACATGGCAGGAGTGTTTTACATGCTCGCAGCAGCCATGGCACTCAGCTTAATAACCTTTGTCTGGGAGCACTTATTTTACTGGAAACTCAGATTCTGCTTCACTGGAGTCTGCTCAGATAGGCCAGGACTGCTGTTCTCAATCAGCAGGGTCAGTATTACTTTCGTTTTTCCCCTTTAGACAACACAAGGAATAAACACTGCCTCCCTAAAATATCATCCTTCCTTTTATTCCCACCTGAACATTTAAAATCCAGGTTAGAGCAGCAGTGTGGTGCTCTGGAGTAATCATTGGACTTAGGATGTACTTGCACTCTTTGGAAAGTGCATTGGATTTTTTAGGGTATGAATTATCTTCTGCCAGGATAATCAGTGATTTAATGCTGGAAACAAATACAATAAAGGGAAATTTCAATGAAAAAATGGTAGATGCAGGAAATGTATTAATTTCCACATTAAAAATCCAAACAAAATAAACACTAATTTGATAAGAGACATTAGCTGTTGGCTTTGTTTATTTATTAAGCAAGAGAATTTTAAGTTATAAAAATACAGTGGAATATTTTTGTAAGCTTTTTTTGATAAAAAACTTGAATAAACTGTATGAGAAAAGGTCGAACACAGATATCATTTATGTCTGGTAGGACACTAAGGCAAGGTTTTATGATAACTTTACCAGACCCAAAGGGGATTTACATATGCAAGAAACTGATACTTGTAACAAAAATGGAAATGTGGCTTATTCTATTATTTTTGACAAATAGGTTGGATTTTTTCTTTATATATTTTTAAAACAGATTGAACTTTCATTAGGTAATTGATTTTTCTGGATTTTTTATATAGCTGAGGAGAACTGAAAATGATACTAAAATGGCTAATTGCTTTAAAGTGTGCTGCAATTACCCTGTTGAGTAGATTGGAGCATTTTGGAACTGCATTAAAAATAGTCTGCACTACCCTGTTGGGGATTGTCTAGAAACCACATGCACTTTAACCTCCACATTTTATATTTGAACTTTATGTTTCTGGCCTTTTTTATATGAAATTCTCCTAAGAAATGCAGGGGAAAAGAAGTATTTATGTCAAAGGTAAATGTCTGAGTATTGCTAGTTCAGAGGGCTGGAAATGTCAGTTGGGCTCACAGTGAGCCAAAAGAGTGACCAAAGAGGTTGAAGTGAGAATATGGGCTTCGGCCTTTTGCTCAAATTAATTCAGATGCAGCTTTAAAAAGAGCTGTTTTTTTTTCACATGTACTGGGGTAGGGATCAGAAGAGCTAAAATATGATGACTAGAAGCCTTTTTATTTCAGTACAAGTGAAGAATACCTTAATCTCCAATAAAATGGTCCCACTACAGGCTTGTTTAGAGGGGAAACTTAATCACTGGTTTAAAATAAGAGAGTATCTATTACTGAAGGTTAGTTTCATTTTTGTGACAAGATTAGGGAAGCCTTTGGAGTACCTTCTAATCTTGTATTGTGGAATAAGCTGGGGAGGCCAAGACAGACAGCAGTTTTTCTCCTTTGTAGTTCTAATAGATATAGCATAAAGTATTCCTCTATTTCAATGCAAGGAAATGATAAAAAGTTGGAGAGTATTTTTAACCTTTCCAGTAATGAGATAAGAAATGTTTAATTTTTTTTTATTGCTAATTAAAACTAAAATGGAAGTTGTAAAAAGTTATACCTAGTGATTTAATTTGTTTTATATTACTCATATTACAGGGTATTTACAGTTGCATTCATGGAGTACACATTGAAGAGAAGAAGAAATCTCCTGACTTTTCTTTGACCAATTCACAAACCAACATGTTAAAACTGCTGCGAACAGCGAAAAACATGACCAGTATCAACCCTTCAAGAATTGACTCCCCCAAAAGAACAGCTGATTTTATTCAAAGGGGTTCTTTGATTATGGACATGGTCATGGATAAGGGAAACTTGATATTTTCTGATAACAGATCCTTTCAGACAAAGGACAACTTGTTTGGTGACAACATAAGTGAGTTGCAGACGCTTCCTGGCAATCGACACAAGGACAATCTGAACAACTATGTTTTCCAAGGGCAGCATCCTCTCACACTGAATGAATCCAATCCAAATACAGTAGAGGTTGCAGTAACAACAGAAGCAAAAGTGAACTCCCGACCCAGGCAGCTTTGGAGGAAATCTGTTGAATCTTTACGCCAAGATTCTGTACGTCAGGGCCAAGGTTCCCAGAGAGAAAATGGGTCTGAGGAAAACAGGCAGCTTTCATTGAAAAGCCAAAGATACCTTCCTGAAGAGATTGTCCATTCAGATGTCTCAGAGACATCAAGCAGAGCTACTTGCCACATGGAAGCTGAAAACAACAACAAGCACCACAAAACCAAGGACAATTTTAAAAAAAGGACAGTAGCATCAAAATACCCAAAAGACACTAGTGATGTGGAACTGACATATCTGAAAACCAAACAGGGCTCTCCACGGGATAAAATCTACACGATTGATGCTGACAAGGAGCCAGGATTCCGCTTGGACACACCTCAGTTCATTGAAAACATTGTCCTTCCAGAACCTGTAGAGCTGCCTGATGTTTACCAAGATCACAACGACAACTACAGGAAAGCTGAACACGCCAACAGGACTCCATCACATAATGAAGACAGTCTTCCAGATAATGACCAGTATAAACTCTTTGGAAAGCACTACACTCTCAAAGAAAAAAATACTTCCCTAGGTGACATGAACGACAGGTACAGGCAGAATTCCACGCACTGCAGGAGCTGTCTCTCCAACATGCCCACCTACGCCGGGCACTACTCGACCAGATCTCCCTATAAATGCGATGCTTGCTTGCGGATGGGGAACCTCTATGACATTGAGGAAGATCAGATGCTGCAGGATACAACGAACTTATCACTTCCTGAAGAAATATATGAGCGTACTTGGTCTCAAAGTAGTGCTCTGCAATATCATAAAAAGAATAAACTGAGGATTAGCAGGCAACACTCTTTTGATAATATCGCTGATAAGTCCAGGGAAATTGATATTGGAAGACCTTCTCGTAGTATAAGCTTGAAAGAAAGAGAGAAATTTCTTCAAAGTAGTCCGTATGCAAGCATGTTTAGTGTTCCCTCAAGCAAACTGTTGAGCAACAAGGCCTCACTTTTAACTCATGCTCTGGAGGACAGTAAGAGGAGCAAGTCCCTGTACGCTGTTCACTCGGATGATAACCCCTTCCTGCACTCCTATCGTGATGACCAGCACTTATCTCTTAGGCGAAGTCCAGCTGATCTTTATAAACATTCATTGCCAACAAGAGGAAGAAATGATAATTATTTAAGGTCATCCATACAGTCTACAGCATCATACTCTTCCAGGGATGGTCGGATCCATAATGACATGTACATTTCAGAGCATGTTTTGCCTTACGTTGCAAATAGGAATAGCTTGTACTCAACTCCAAGGGTTTTAAATTCCTGTAGCAATACACGTGTGTATAAGAAAAGGCCTAGCATTGAATCAGATGTTTAAATTTTCCATGAACACTTTATCTATAGGGAAGGAATAGTTGCCACCATCTTAGAGGGAGAATTTTTCCTTTAACAGTATCCTGCTCTGGTAAATGATACGTAAACCTCTCCCTTTCCCAATGTACTTTTGTACATGAATAGGTAAACTGGTATGCTCTGATCTATCCTTTTAAAATATGTCTTGTTAAAAAGGATAAAAAATAGCCATTTATGTGTGCTTTATATATAAATGGCAAGTTGTACTGAAATAGCCCCAATATATGTTGGCAACTATGCTGTTTTGTACCTAATTATTTTACTATTTCGGATATTCTAATTTATGTTGCTAAGTATCATTCAATGTACTTTTGTCCTTAGAAATGTTTAATGATTTTCTAGTACTGGATAAGCAATATGGTATGCATGTAGTATGACACAGACAACAAGAAATAGGGACACATTGCACAGATTCAAAAGTAAAAGAGAACAGAAAGCTAAGACTTCCAAAAATATATTTTAGTTTCATAATTTATTTTCAAAGCCAAATAATAATTTAAAAAATCCCCAGACCCCAGGACCTTAATAAATAAAATACAGTGTGTTAGCACAAAATTAGAATGTTCCTTCTAGACTGACAGACAGTAGATGGGAAGGCAGTAACCCCAAACATGTGAACTGCTGTGTACCAAAAGGAAGCCCCATGGATCTTGGTTAATGTTCATGTACAAATGCTTTTCTTATATTGCACATGCACTTACCATTACAAAGCAAGTTCATTGAAAAGTTTGCAGTAATCTTGTGAGGAATTTCACAGCTGCCTAATCCAGAGTATATATTTTTAGATATCACTATATGGCACTTACTATGGAGCTGTGGACTTTATTAGTAACCTTGAGGCCTAATGTGTACGTAAGTTTGCATTTGCCCCTTACTGGTGATTACTCAGGGCTGTATAGTATTTCTTTTATTCTTTCACTTCCCAAACCAAATCCCAACCCACTGTAGTTCTTTGTTCATAGTGTATTAGTGACAACTAATTAATTGTATATTAATAGTACTGAAGCTGTTAATACAGTATCAAACACCGACAGCCATAAGTTCAGCGTGCTCAGTGAGGAGCGTGGTACCATTTATTTCCATTCACAGAGAAGGATTAACACCTTAGGAAGGACTTCTTCCTTCCACAATATTGTGCATATTTGTTGAACATCAGACCATTTTTCTAACCTCTCCAATCAAGTCTGTTGTATAAAGTGAATATATGCACATGTAACTAAGAAACAGTATCTTCATTATCACTTACTGATACACAAAGGTATTCACAGAACAGGGATGCAATGTTATATGATTTTCCTTCTAAAGATATCAATCAGATTATTTCACAAATAAAATGTCTGTTACTCACACCTCCATACCCTCACTGGAATTAAAAAACCCACTAGATTTTAACCATAAGGGAGCATGAAAGGGAAGAGAGGAAGCCTTTCAGGAGAAGAGTGTACAGCTGCAAATTTAATTTCAACTGAAGAAGTAAATATAATTACTAATACATTTAACTACTGAAAGTGTTCCAGAGGTGGTGCTCTCCCATTTTCCTGCTACTCTGAGAATTGCTTTAGGATTTTTGTGTAGAGGAAATTTAGATTATTCAAGCGTTATTCCCTCCATTTCACTGAAGAACAGTGAGCAGGGAAACCATTACCACTGTGAACTGGAAAATGTGAATATTATCCTAATTTTTCTCCAAACTGAAACTTTTTTCAGCAGAATCGTTCCTGTCAGCTGTAATTGAAGCATCTGCATGCCCGAGGTGCAGTATGCAATGTGTTTAATTTAGAACAGCATACTGCAGAGCAGAGTTGCAAATGGGAGACAATATAAATGATGTGTAGGGATAGTCAAGAGGAAGCTTCTTGAATTCTGTTTACAGCTCTTTTTTTTTTATTTTTCTTAAATTATTATTAAACAGATTTAAACTGACTTTGGCTATCAAAGTCCAGAATGAGTTCTTGGTATTTGCAAATGTATTTGTACCTTCACCGTAATGGTGAAAGATATTTTTTAAGGAATGAAATGTAATGAGATTTGGGCTTCCGAGTCTCTTTCCAGCTTCCAAAAATCTCAGTATACTTTATTATAAGTATGATCAGAAAGCATATCTATGAGTATCTCTATGCTGTTTGGGTGAAAATATGTTTTGGGTACTTTTTATTCAACATTTGGTCATAATTCTTGGCCCTAATTCACATGGGATGCTTTCTGATTCCTCACTGGAGGGAGTTTTTAAAAACAGAAGTTCCTTACCTGCCCTTAGAGAGATTTCTTAGGAAGAGTTATGAGCTAAGCACTACTCGTCATGAACCTAAACCTTTTCCCAAAGACACAACTATGCTTTGCTCTTATGTCTACAGGAAGGCAAATGCACTGAAGGCATAATGTTGTAATGACTATAATAAAAATATTTCAGCCAAATTTTAATATCCAGTCCAAATCATAGTATATTAACCAAAATCCAAAGTGTTTTGAACTATCTGGTGTGTTTCAGCAGATATGGTATTTGCTAATGTCGTGCCAAATCCTGCCATGGAAGTTGCTGAGCGTTTTACCCAGTAAATCATAAAACTCAGTGGTGGCTCTTGTCTTTCACATCATCATTAAGCTCTCAAGTATTTGTTGATCGCTCCAAGTCTTTTGTATCATCATCTCTATCTAACCAGACACACATTATTCAATATTTATATGAGTACTGTATGGGAAGCTGTGGGAAAGAAAAATTCCCATTTACATTTTCTCTCTTGAGATTCAGTTGTAAACATCCTCAACCCAGGTGGATTTATCTTTCTGTGAAATGTGCAAGCAAATTAGCTGCAAAAAAATATATTGCAGTGTTTGCTTTTTCTGATTTGAGCAGATTTCTGGTGACTGTAGAGATTTATTATTATTATTATCTGCAATATGCAATACAACCACCTGACCTAAACCAAAATAACGAGACTGAGGGAAGACTTGATAATGTTGCACAGCAGTTGTTCACATGGAAATATAAGATGCTGCCTTAAAGAGGGAAAAAACCCCACCAGCTACTGAAAATAGAGGGAGTAAGAGTCTGCATGCTTTTGTTGTTTTGATCTTGGCATAAATCTGAGTCGACAAAGAGGGAAGGAGAGCTGAGGCAGGGCTGAGGGCAGTCCCGGTGTGCTTGCAGATGTGCTCGTGTAAAGAAGAAGCAGCTGAGAAGTTGAAGAAAAATCTTCAACAGAGCCACAAGCCACAGCTTGTGAGGCTCAGCCTAGAGCGCGTGGAATTCTGAATTTTGCCTGAGCTTTGTTGATATATTTGCACTGACTTTCAATGAAACCGAGATCAAGACTTTCTGTATTTCCCTCTCTCTCACTCTAGCTGCTGCTATACTTGAAGAGGAGAAAAGAATCTTCCTGCATAAGTGGCCATCCTTTCTGTACCTTTCTGGATGGTGCTGGTGACTTGTTACATTTTCCTGATTACAGCTCTAGCAGTTTGTTGGTCATTCCTATCACCACGATTTCCTGTGACTCCAGCTGGAACTGAATCAGGCTGTAAATGATATGGGCCATTCTTGGTAGCATGTCCTGTAGTGTTACACTGCTCCTGGATGACACCTTTTGTGGAGGCAGGATATTGAATTGCTGAGGAATGCAGTAGGTACATGGAGGTAAAAACAGATATGTAGACATACCTGCCTCTTGCTTTTTTCCTCTTTTAAAGATATTGTAGAATTTCTTCATGTTTTTATCTTTCCCTTTTCACCGCAGTAAATTTTCCTTTTTTCTCTGAAATAGATTTTGTGTTCTGCTTGTGTTTCTTAGAACAGTGTAGCCACCCACTAATTTAAAAGCATGGAAATAAGATATTTTAATATATAAGATAAAATTAAGGAAAATTAGGAGATTTTGCATCTCTGAAAAATTTAATTTAATGTTTTTGCAGCTTTTGCTCAGAACTCATTACTCTGCTATCTAAGAAGCTTGGTTAGGAGAAAGAGTGCTGTGGACAAACAGAAATGAAATCACCACTAGCTCACTGTGTTTTGGCAGCATCTCATAAATACATGTCTCTTTATGGTCTTTCAGGAACACTTAAGAGGTGAAATAAGGCTCACAAGAGAAATCAGGTGTGGTTGTTTTTTTTTTTTCCTGATGAAAGCCAATCTTTTTATACAGTTTTAAAGGAAGCAAAGGCTAGGGCTATGTGAGTGGCTTTGGGTTCCTCTGCTGGAAGGCTAAGCTCTGTTACCAGTGGGGAGAGAGAGAGAGAGAGAGAAAGCAAGAGAAAGCTCCCTCTGGATGGAAGTTCAGAGGACTGAAGGCTCTGGAGCAGTTATGTGGGGGATGTGTCCAGAAATATATTCCCTCTACCTGTTGACTTTTTAGAAAGTATAGGCTCCTAACTCAGATAGCTCAGTTAGGTGGACTTAGAAAAGGAATGGTCTGTTTATCCCCAGCCTCAAAAATCTGCCTTCAGTATCAGGTTCAGCCTTGTTATAGGTTCCTGTGCTCATGAAAATAGGGTTTTTCTTGGGTTTTGCAGTACCCACTGCATAGTTGGGATAATAGTTTGCTTTATACCGTGCGACTACCCAGCATGGGAGAAAAGTGTCAGAATCTAATTCCTGTGCAATAAGTTTATACTTTCATATTTCTGCAGTGTAGGCAGAGAGAGGCATGAGATGGGGAAGATTTTGGTACTGTTCCCTCCCTTGCCGGGTTTATCAACCTAGAACAGAAATTGTGTCACAAATCTAAGGGTCTGAGAATCTGCATGGATTTAGGAAGAATTCAAGAGGTGAATTTTTTTTGTTGCTGTTTTAGATTGCATTTAAGATGTTTGATATATAAAACCTAGTGAAAACAGAACTTTATGAAAAAATGCTCTCCTACTTAATATAAAAGAATAACTATTCTGTGGCTTGGATAGATTGTGTCAAGTGTTAATCATCACATTCTGTGCTTCTTTCAAGATGAGTGTCATACATTCCCTTCTTTCCCAGCTCTGGTCCCATCTTAGCTCAAAAGTCATTTTAAAGCAGATACCTTTCCTGAGTAGGACAGTCTGGTTTGCAACATAAAAACAGTTTTCCAGGGATAGTCTTAAATTATTTTTTCAGCAATTTTTCTTTTTTCTTTTTTTTTTTTTTTGTTAATCTAAATTTCCTTTCTATTGAGAGCTGAGCCTTCCAAACTTAGCAGTAGGGAAGGAACTTCTGAAAGAACATAAAGGCCTTTCAAAATGTGACTTATGATATGAGCCATTTCCCTGCCCAAACTCACCTGTACTGTCTTATTTAAATGTATCGGCAACATGTCAGCATTTGAGGGAGCTCAGTTTAATCACAGCTGTGTATTTCTTTGTGATGTGGGTGTAAGTACAGGCAGGAGCGTGGTGTGATGGAAGAAAGGCTGGATGTGCTGTGGCTGGAGTCACCTGTGAAGCTGTGGTTAAATGGGAGTAGCCTCAGGACCGTGCCGTCTCTTACATGTTTCTGGTCATGCAGAGTCTCTGTCTGATGTGCCCATACTGTCCCTGGTGTGAAGCTCCTGTCGGGTTCCTCAGCTGTCCTCATGGAGCTGCCCCCATGCTCGCCCCATTCCCGTGTCACAGCGGTGTCTGTCAGAGGGGAGGTGGCTGCTTGTGCTCTCAAGGGGAGCTGCAATCCTGCCCTGCTTCTCCCTGCTCTGCTGGGGAGGGTTCCTGCACTCTCTGTAAATAAGCTCTTCATTTATTTCCCTCACTCAAGCTTTAACTTTTTTTTCCCCCTGCTTCTCTCGACCTGTGTACAGAGAATGCGCTCTAAAAATATGTGCTCTTCCAAAGTCCTGTGGCTTTGGAAGCCAGGAATACAGGTGTGCATCACCCTGCAATGCAGTGAAAATGCACTTGGTTCTCCTCGTGGGATCATCAGCTTTTTGTTTCATAATGCAGAATGTATCTGCCATGGTTGAAACTGTTCTTTTTTTAAAAAAATTTCTGCCATTCTAACAGCTGTAAGAATCCACTGCCGATTTTGAGATGATTTTGTCATATCTATAATTTAAGAACCAGAAATAATGTAAGTAAAAATAAGTTACCTCACTATTTACCAGGGTTTTGTTGTTTTGCGCTTAAATGACAATTTTTACTCCTTTTGCTTAATTCTTTACCTGTATTGGAAACAAGGCTAAATTAGTAGAGAATATAGCCATGCTGTAACATTGTCATGCAATACCTTTATTAATAGATAATCACACTAAATATAGTATTACATATTTAAAAGAGAGATGGGTTTGACTCTCCAACTCTTAAAAAGTAGTGGTGATAAGTAGTTATACTACTAGATGTTTTGTCCTTTCCCTTTTGTATTAGTATTTGTTTTCACTAATATATTTCAAAAACTATATTTCTGTGCACGTTAGAAAACTGTGAAAATAAATACCAATAAATATTGTGATACTTATTCAGTGCACTGTAAAGTTCCAAGTGAGATGATACTTTGCTTTTGGGAATTGACAAAAGTTTCCTCACTTCTCAGAAATGGTACTAAGCTTTAATGTGGGAAAATGGTAATATTAACAGTGACATGAAATTTTAATGGAGAACGTCTTGTTTTGCACTTCTGGTACTATTAGAAGAAATGATATGTTTTTCTCAGCAAATGCATTATGAGGTTACATTTTAAAATTTGTTTTGTGCATTGCAGTACATAAGAATAACCGCTTTGAAGAGATTTGTGTTACTTCATTACTACAGCATTCTTTTGTCTGATAATTTTTTTTCCTGAGCCCGTTGAATAATGGTATTTAATGGCAAAAACCTTTTTGGGAATGTATTTTGGCTTCTGTCGTACATTGCAAACCCTGAACTTGGACTCGTAGTGATGCAGTCGAAGGCCCTGGTGAGGCTGCTCTGTCTTTCTGCGCTCCTGGGGACGGGGACCTTCCTTGTTCCCAGCTGGGACGAGTTTAGAGGAGTCCAGAACACTTTTAGAGGATGTGCTGTGCATCAATGCAAGTGTAAATGATCTTCAAAAGTGAAAATAAAAAGAGATTGGAAGTTCACAGTTAGCCACACTAATTGGGGGGGTGGTCTGTGACAGGGGTCTGCAGTTTCTGGAGGAGATAATAATTTTTAACTAAAGTAATTTGAATTCTACTTAAGTTTCTGAAAGTAACTGAAAAAGCGGGAGTTTCCTTTTTCTTTTAAAGCCAAAGTCTTTACATTTTCATATGCGGTTTCACAGGAAAATGGGCCAAAGAATACAATTAAATATGCAAATGGTTAGTCCTATGGAAAAGGGTATCCTGTTATCTTGATATGCACAAGCATATATGGTAATAGGAAAAATGTGTGTAATTTTCCTGTATATTGCTATGTAGGTTGCACTATTCTGAATGACACAAGCCTGATATTTTAATTACCAAATACCATAAGATGCTGTTTATTAATAGTTTAAACTTGTTAACCTAAATATATATACAGTATACACAGGCGTGCCGTGCATACACCTTCCAACCAGTCATGCGTGAGTAATCTCCCAAAGCTATGGGACACATTTCAGCAGTGCTTTATTTTAGGTGGTTTTCTCCTTTCCAAACCTCCCACATCTAGAAATCCTCTAGCAGCTTTTATTGTAGTGCTTGATAGTGGGTACAGAAGGGGCTAAAGGATTGGTTTGGGTCAGGATTGCTCTGTGCTAGGACACATGGGATCATTCAGAGAGTTGCTGTCCAAAAGAGCTAGAATTGATGCTTGCTGTAATAACCAAGCCATAGGAAAAGGATTGCTTTTCATGCTGGTTTAAAACTCTTGGCCAGAGAGGCTTTCTTGGCCTGGTGACTGACCTTAAACTCAGACTGACCTTAAACTCAGTGTCAGCTCATGTGATCCACATCTGGTCATCTGTTACTTAAGGCAGCTGAGGAAGGATCCTTCAGAAGAAAATCCCCAGGGGAGAGGAGCTGGTGCTTGCACCAGTGTGTTCTCCCATGCAGACTCCAAAATGGATTTTGCATGCCAGGCAGGATTTATAAGCAGTAAGGCACAATCACATCTCTCCATGCACAGGCTTTTGTGCTTCCTAGTACTGGTGATGTGGAGATTTCCATTGAGGGGTAAGTGTGGAAATGGCTTCTTTTCTAAATTTATACTGCTCTAATTAAAACTTAAAAAAAAATACCTTGGAATCATTTGTTGGAAGTAATTACTAAGCTGTTTTTGAAAGAGAAAGTTGTATAATTACCAATTTTTCCACCTTAACCAAGAAACAAGAAATTCTGTAGGGTCCGATTTTTTTTACTGCTCATTGCAAATATGTTTTGGAGCAGAACTTCATTTCAAGAAAATTTTTGCTTAGCTTATTATTACCTGGTCTAGGTTTGGATTCCAAATGTGGACAAAACACCTCTTGACTTAAATGGGGTGTTTGAGGGAGTGATGGGAGGGCAGATCCTGAGTGCAATTCACGCTCAGATTTTAGAAATCGCCATGTTTTAAAACCTCATATTGCAAAGGTTTGGAAATGGCATCATGTTAAATTGTGTGCAGCTAGGAAGGAAACCAGTGCAATTTCAGTAAGAGCTGTTAGCACTTTATACTTGATATCAGGTATGATATTTTGGAATAGTCTTGCTCATTTCAGAACACCCATTTTGCACCAATGATGAACAGCCTGATCTCTCTGTCTCCACACTCACACCCACATGGACAGTGGATCTCGTGCCTTCCCTGCTAAAACCAGGAGGCACAAACAGAATTCATTAATGTGATAGGCACACTCCTACCTGATTCTTAACCCATCACTGCATTTTATGCAAAATTTCCATCCATACATGTCAAGGTCTCACAAGCACTTCACCTGTGAGTCAATAATGTTGATTTTATTTCATCAGATTCAAATTCACACTAAACCTCAAGGGCATTTTGTGCTTCCTTTCATCCTGTTTAAGGATATTTGTGGGCTTAGATGAAACACTAATATTTCTGTGCTGCTAAACAAAACCCACCAGAAATATTTTAAAAATCTCAAATTACGCTTTGAAAAACGTTTTTTACCTGTTTACTTGAATAATGTCAGTTTAATGTGTTGTCTTGATCAGTTTTTGTACATATACATGTGTATATATATAAGCTATATATAAATATGTATATGTATAAAGTTTTTTGGGGAGAATGAGGGGCAAGACAGAAATCCAGAGTTGTGACAAAGATTCTACAACAATTTATTAAGAGTTTCAAGTAATGTATTGTTGTTTTGAACTTGATTAGAAATTAATTGCAGTTGAACTATGAAAAATGAAATGCAATCAAGAAAAAGAGAATTCACAATATTAACTTAGGATTTTTTTTAAGAAAGAAAATTAGTTACTAGTACAGTTGGAAGAATATTATTTTTTTGATGGGGGAAAAGAACTCCCGGTGTAATAGTTGGTATCAATTATATGGAGCACTAATCTACATTGCACTAGGAGAAATTTGCATGCCAAAAATAAAATTCTACCAGAAATCTTGGAACCATTCAATTCCATACAGTAAACTAAAAATCCTGTCACTTCTGTTATTTCCTATTACAATTTGCTGTAACAGTCTCAAAAGTGACATACTTCAACCCAAAGTGTAAATCACAAATTTCCAATTACTAGCAAAGAATAGTAGAAATTTGAAGAGCTCTTAACACCTGGAAAAACAAATCAGGATGTTAGAGTAGAAATAAAAGAATATTGGTGAAGAGGAATCAACCATAAAATAATTATTTTTCAGAGAATCCAGAATTTCATTATAAAATTCACTATCTAATGGATTCTTCAAAAGAAAGGGTTTGGGGGAAAAGAGAAGATTTAAAATCTAGTTTTGACATTCCAATTACTGCTTGTTTTTTTAGCTAGTTTTAGCAAAGTGAAATGAATTGGAACACACACAGTTTCAGCTGCTGTGTGGCACAGACACGTGAGCACCCAGCTTCCCCTGCAGCCTCTGCCCCTTCCTCTGAGATCTGGGGGAGGCTGGAGCTGCCCCAGAGCAGTGAGGGGGAGCTGGGAGTCACACTCCTCTCTCCTGTGTTCACATCCTGTCTCACTGCAGTTCACCCTGACCATATTCTAACCCAGTGCATGACTGAGTGCTAATACTGTATAAATATTTTGAAACATATCTTTAAAAAAAAAAAAAAGTTTGCTTCAAACTTTTTATGATAGAGAAATATATAATTATTACGGTTGTCTGACAAATTGTATTGTGTTCATTTTTTTTTTTTTTGTTAAATATGTAGAAAAACATTAAGGGAATGGGGGACTTGAATGTCTGCGTGTACTGAAATGTATATAACTATTTGGAAGAACACATGTGCCAAGTAAAACATGATGTAAAAATTGTAAATATATGAAAAATTCATTTTTCTAATAAAGATAATTTCTGCCAATTAATATGAAAAGGAACAATGTTATCATTCTTGTCTGTCTTCCTTGTTAAATGGGGCAAGATGAGGCATCACCTAGGAGGTTTACATTTGTTTTTTTCTTAGCCATTGATGAGATTTGAAGGGTGTTAACAGCCACATGTTTTGAGACATCCTTTGCTGTTAGAAATTATCTAAAGGTGAAAATGCCTGAAGCTAAAGCTGACAGTATGTGCTTGGTGATCCCAATTTAATTAAATTCACAAAGAGGATCGAGACAATTAACTTATGGAAAATTCTTTTGTTATGAGAATGATGCTTTGAGAGGTGGAGCTCAGTGAAGGAAGTCCCCTCACCTGGGCACCATCCTCCCAAATCCTGAGAGGTGTCAGATGCACGAGGCACGGTGGGCCTGCAAGAGGAGATGATCTTGGCTACAGAAAGGCAGGAGCTCTTTGGGCCCTTGTGGAGGCAGCATCCAGCCTGAGAAGCAGGTGTCCTTCCAGGAATGATTCCATCCCTGAAGAGAGCTAGAGAACTGGAGCTGTGGAGCTCAGCCAGGTGAGGATGGACGAGAGCAAAGCAGGGGGTGAGAAAACAGCAGTGCTGTCTCACATCTGCTGTGAGTCTTGGTACCCATGAACTAGTCTAATGTTCTAGTTAATCAAATTATAAATCAAAATAGAGGTTTTAGTGGAGCATTTAAAATTAGTTCTAAGTTTGACTATCTGCCTGGCCATGTGAGCTAAAGAAGTGAGGTTCACACTGTGCTCTGAAGTGGTTCTGTAGGACTCCATTTTCCATGATGTCTCATCAGCTAATTAAAATCTTTGAATCCATAGAATTGGCAGAAACAAACCTTTGGCAATTAGAATAATGTTCTTTGAGGCGATGGGAATAAAGTCATTACAAAAACACAAAGTATCCTTTTGATCCAGGGGCTTTGTGTTGAATGTAAATATAATGATGGGGTGAAAGGTGGCTCATGGATATCTCACAGCAGAACAATCTATTTGTTCCCAAGACGAACACGACTGCATAGATAATATGAGAGATATAAATTTGGACTTCTGTCCTTAATGAGGTTTTTAATGAGGAAAAACCTGCTGGGCTTATGGTCTTCCGCTAGAAGATTCTTTCAAAGGGACTCTGCCCTATTTGTATCTAAACATCTCCATTTCATGAAACAACATGAGATGTGCCCCAGTTACTCAATCATTATGAATCGTTACCTGAGCTTGAATCTTTGTTTTTATGTGATAATGGTATCCAGGCTGGTGTTGCCATCAGGGCTGCTCCTCCCAGCTCTACCTGCCAGCAGAGCTCATTCTCTCTGTGTGTCTCTGAGTCAGCTCAGCCTCAGCTTTGATTCCCTTTGGAATCTGGTTCAAAGACAGTCACATTCCCCCAGATCATTCTTTTGAGTCTTTGCTGATGTGTCTATGGCAACTACCACTCTTCTAAGATTTGCTTGCTAAAAAAAAATAAAGTTTAAGTGGTGACTGGGAAATGGAAGCATTTTAAGTATGACATACTGTGCATGGCACTGCCAACAGCATTCCCAGCGAACTGAGCAATGCACTCGGTACCAACACAAGTTTTTCCCTTTAATTTGGACTCAAAACCAGCTGTTCTAAGGCCAACTGCTGCAGTCTGCTCATGTCTATATAGAGAAACACAATTCAACCTCCTTGTTGTGGTGAGCTTTCCCACTGATCGTTCTACCTGCTTGTTTCTCTGCTTCTTCCAGCAGTTTACAAACAGCATTAGCTTCCCCTTGCAGATTTGTTGCAGTACAAAAACCAAACCATGGCTTCCACAAATTGCATTATTGATCTATCCTATGATTCTCTGTCATGCTGTGCTTCTCCCACTTCAGCAGGCACCTCCCCATGTGCAGCACTCTGCTCCTGTTTTCCACTGGAGAAGGGAAGTTTCCAAGCTGAAGAAGGGTCTCTGCATTGATTTCCATGTTTTCTCTCGATGTTCCCAAAGAAGTTTTCAGGTGGGTGGGAGGATGGGGTTGTGTGTGTGTGTAGTTTACTGACTATTTATTTGTTTGCCACCAGTTGGCTTAAACAGGATGATCATTGCAGATATTGACTGCATTCTGTTCAAATTAACATGCTCAAATGTTTTTAAAAATAATGTGTGTTTATAATGTAAACAGTGATTGCTCCTAAACTATGGCAGTAATGATTTTAATTCACTGAGGTTTCTCAGCTTTGCAGTAGGCAATAGGGGATGCTAATACAGAATATAATAGTGATTAGCATTGTTTAGACAAGATTACTGCAAGGTCAAAGACATCTTCCAGGACTCTCCATGCGGCTCCAGTGTAATTTAATAGTAACAATCCTTAAAAAACTATTGGCACTGCAAAAGCACATGGTGTTTATAGAGTAGACCTCAGCCTGCTAGTTAGATATGACCCACCTCATGAGATCATTGAACCCTTTCATAGTCCAACACTGCATAACATTTACACTGTTTGTAAAGAGCTATGAAAGATACAAAAAGCAGAAAATCTGAACACAAAACTCCAGAGACACAAAATACAATATTAACCAGGTTTGAAAGTCTCAGGCCCTCTCGTTATAGAATTGTGCAGTTCCACTAATTACTTTGGGGACTGAAGCTGTTTGGCATTTCAGAGGCTTGGATGTGAGCAGCTGTCTCCTTCCATCCTGCATGGGGAAAAGCAAATTGAGTAGGAACCATAACAAGCATTTCTCTGTGCTCAAGGGAAAGCAGAGACTTAGCTGGGTTTTCCTCCCAGTTCCTGAGATTGTGTAGTTTTATCAGTTAAGAGGTTTGCCAACTTAAGAAAAAGGTTCCTCAGTGTTATCACAATAGCACAATGCTGGTATTACCCTCCTCTTTCCCAGCAAGAGAAATGTGGCAAATTGCGTAATTCTCCTGGTAGCTGAAATGCCTTTAAGTCCCTTTTCTGCAGTTATAAAAGAAGAACCATTTGTATACCTTGGAGAAGATAAAAGTAGTAGGAGTGAGGATGACAAGAATAGCTGATTTTCCTCTAAGAACAAAACTGCAGTTGCATTGATTTGGCCACAGTGAGTGTTTCCCAATATCGGCTTTGAAAGCTGCAGAGCATGTTAATTCCTGTTACCCTTTTTTATTTTATATGTAAATGTGCTAAAAGCTTATGTTTAAAAATAGGGATGGGGATGATGCTGAGGGTTTTTGCTATGGGGGAAACTTTCAAATAGGACTAGACAACTCAAAGTATCCTGCAAAAAAATTGTGCAACTCTCTTTGAATATGCATCTCATGAGTAAGATCTTCTAGCAGTAGCTCTTAACACACCAAGAAAATAATTCATTTTTTATGAAACATCAAATCTCAAATTGTTAGTCCATTTAGATTTTTACTTTCATTTGAAATGCTGAAATGATATTCAGGTCCTCTTTTCCTCTCCTTTAAACCCACTGCTGTTCTTTTCCATGGATGCACTATTATCTCAGCAAATGGGAGCAGCCAATGTGACCTTAATTATATTTGTACTTCTCTGAACTAAACAGCTGTGATCTTATCACCTTCCTTCTTATTTTCCATTCCTTCCATCTACTCCTAGCAGTTTTCTTTATTTCTGTCCCTGTTAGATTGTGGAAGTGTGAGCTGCACCTGCATGGTCAGCACATTTCTCTGTGTTACAAGCATTGTAATCTCCACGTTCTTTTCTATTCCTGTCTTTATAAAAACTAACATTTTGTTTATTTCTCAACTGCCACTCTGCAATGAGATGATTTCAGTATTCAAAGCATAATGGCATCCATAACCTTCTTTTTCAGATGTTGGTTTTGCACTCAAAACATTTGGATAGGTTGAACTATTTCTCGTTGCATATGTTTATTTTTATGACATTTCCAAACACTAACATACCTTTTTCCCCTAAATATTTGAGTCTGACAGGCCATTTCAGACATCCTTCAAATTTGCTGAGCTTGGAATAGCAAAGAAATGACAGAACATTTACAGACCAGGGCTAGGGTACGAGTTGTATGTTGTAAGGGATGCTGGACAGATTTACATACCTCTGTGGCTTGGATGCCTGCATGTTGTGGAATTGCATCCTGTGTACTGAGGACTTTCTGAAATAATGTTTAGCATTTTAAAAAGGTTGATTATGTAATGTGATGTACTGGGTTAGACCATGAAATGCTTTGAAGTCAGAGAAAGAGAAACCCACAGTTTAAGTGATCAAGAAAGGTGTTAAATATTGATACTTTGAGAAAATGGCATGTGTCTTCAATTCTTTCACACTGCAATCTAAATAAATCACAAATTTATTTCTTTGGGGAGCTGGATGCAGGTAGCAGAAGCAGTTTTATAGTAAGAACTTGAGGCAATGGTGAAAATAGCCCTATTTAACCATGGTATTTTACATATTTCTCAGAGCAGTGGGTGGGTACATTCGAGTGTATCAGAACCAGAGTCGCCAGCTCATTGCTCACATCTGTGTATTCCCCAGCTGGTTCTGTCTTTCTCTGGAAACCTTTCTTCTTCCTGAGGCTTGGGAGGGAAAGTAGGATGTGAGGCTATCTGCAGCGTGATGCTTGTACCCTCTTGCTGTCTGTGGGCTACAGCTTCACATTGGGTTAACAGCTGGACTTGATGATCTTGGAGGATTTTTCCAACCATAATAATTTTATATTTCTATAACTGTAAAGCCTCAATGCTGGAACAACAAAAGCCCATGATTTTAGATGGAAAGCTGAGATGTAGTTATATACACATAGGCAGCCCAGGAGGAATTAGCTACAAATGAACTGCAGTGAACTGCAGACTCTTAGCCCCTGTGCCAGCAGTGGCTGTGGCTCGGCAGCCCGTGCATGAACAGCTGCGCTGATGTGCACAAAGACCAATTACCATCCTTCTAATTGCAAAGTGTTCCCACTGGCTTCATTGTGCTGGTGTAGCCCAGGGAAAACTTGGTTCTGGATTCTTGGTCTTCAGCAGGCACTGCAGGGCATGAGCAGATTGGGCATGGGGCTGTTACCAGGTCAGGGCTGCCGTTGTTTCAGTGCTGTGTTTGCATGTGCACACTTGTGCATGAGTGTGAGTGGTTTAAACAAACAGCACCTCAAATCCTCTCTAGTATGACTGCAGTGCTCTGATCACAGACCCTTATTTGCTGATTTTAGCAGCAACAATGTGAATGATTTTTAGGGTGATGGATGACTCAGTGGTCATTAAGGCCAGAGAAGCCCTGCCAGTGTGTGCCAAAGAGCCCCTGGTAGCGCCATGTTCGGAGGACAGCCTGTGCTGTGTGATTGCCATGTCCTGGGGAAGGTGCAAAACCTTGGGCCTGCTTGGAAAGGGATTCTGTGAAAAGTCCTGCTTCATTCTTGGTAGGGATCAAAGCAGATTGCTGGACTGGGAATCTCAGGGTGGTTTCTAATGCTGGCCTGGCATTACAATGTCGTGGGATCTTGTGAGCCTTGGTTTCCCTCCAGCCCCTTCAGTTTGTAAGAGAGGCCTTTGCTGGAGTTAGTGTCTCTTGCCAGTATCTCCTATGGAGCAGGCACTAAAGTCTTGGCAGAGACTCACTGGCTTTGCAGCAATAAAATAGTTACTAATACTAAATTACTAATTTCTCTCCTAACCTGCAGTCTATTGGCATACCTTCACCACATCTGTCCCTTAGACAGCAGAAGCCTAAAGCATGGGGAGGTGTAAACAAGCAGAGAATGTCACTGAGCCACCCACATTCAGGATGAAGCGTAACAATGAAGGTAAGCCTCCAAAATAGTATTATTCCACAATGACCTGCAAAGCAAACTATAAATCCTTGACAGGACTGACACCATGTTTCTCTCCATACTGTGGAGACATATTTGCAGTATGACACACAAAGTACTGCTTTTAAAGCTCTGGACATGAAATTAATATCAACTCAAGGAAAATGCTTGGTTTTTTGACCTTTGTGGGATGCTTTGTTCTGAGCTTACACAGAAACTTCTTTTTCTTTTAACCTTATACAAGTTATGTTGTTAGATCACGTTTTTAAAGACTTTTCCACATGATATTTTCAGTGGACACACTTGTGACATTTGCTGTTCTTATGACCCCTGTGAACTCACTGAAGTGACCTCAGGGAGTCATGAATATGAAAGTGTTTCCTTTTTCGGCTTCATTTTTCACTGTTTTTGCTGGCTGGTTGGTTGTGTACAGTGCACAGCAGCTGTCCTGAATGTTATTGTTCTGTCCTCCTTACAAGGGGCACAAAGGAAAAGCCTTCTGGAGAAAGCAGCTTTGTTTCCCCTCAAGAATTTAAACAGGAGAAAAATGTCAGAAAAAGAGGACTTAATGAAAGAATTTGAACTATTACAAGAGTGGTCAAAATATTTTTTTAATGAGATGTGTTATAAAAAGAGAAGCAATGTAGTAGTGGTTTTGGAGATTAAATCAGAAGAGTTGATTCCTATTCCAAAAATGATCTTTGCACTAGAGTTGCATCTTAATTAAGGGCCTGCATTTTAATGGTCCACCAATCAAACTAAAGATCTCTTTGTGGATATAAGATGGTGACAGACCTATTTTAATATTGTGATGTTTTTTAATTGCCTTTCCTGCACAGTCTGTACCCACACCCCACCACATCTGTCCATAGAGCCCTTTGTTAAACTGGCAGGTAAGAGGGAGGGACAGAAGGGACAGTGTCACTGGGTAACTCAGTATATTGGCACAAGTGTCCATCCACTGGCAGAAAATAAAATATCAAATGGCTGTTTCAAAGGGAAAAAAAATGCCCAGCAGAAACTCCGCTTCAGGAGAACTGAAACTGTGAGTAAGATGCTGTATTTGCAATTGAGCCTTGTCTGCCACTGCAGAAAGAAGCAGAGTGACAGTGACAGTGGTGGGGATGGGATGCAACAGCCACATGGCAGCTGCACCAGATGTAGCAAAGCCCCACTCAAATTTCTCCATTAAATAAGGAAAACAGTACTCAGCCCATATAACAAGCAGAAGAAATCCCTCCTTATGTTGATATATGCTTCCAAGTGCTGAAGAAAATTTTTATATTTTGAATAAGAGATTCAGCAGAATATTCAGGACAGCAATTTTGATTTAGGGCCTGAGCACTGGGAGGTGCAGTGCTGTCTTGCTATGTGCCATTGAGTTCAACAGTGCTGCCATCTGATTCAAGTGAATCTCCTGAGTGTGAGCAAGCCAGTTTTCCACTCGCTGATGTGCTGGTGTAAGTGTTACACTTCCCAAAAGTGATATAATGCCCCCAAATATTTGGTTGATTTATTTTACTGATTGTATTTATTTACATTTTAATTTCTACAGATGGAATAAATTTTCTACTTTGAAGTTTTATTACATTAATGAAGCTGGCATAGTGTAGCCTAACTAATTTTGAAACCTCTCTTCAGCCTTTCCAGTTCTGTGAAAGAGAATTTCAAGTAAAACACAATGAGTCCTGAATAAGTTGTTCAACATATGGCACCCTGGTATCCTCAGAGGTACAGAGGGGAAGAAGGTATGTATGAAATTTCATAGTCAGCAAGAACATTAGTCCTTAATAAAACTGAGCATGGTGTTTTGGGCTTTTTTTTTAGGAACAAGATTTATAATTAATTTTTTTTTCTTTCAATCTTTTATAATTTTTTTTTTAATTTTTTCCAGTACCTTTTCTCCTATGATCTGGTTCCTCTTTCAAGAAATAAGCATTGTGGTATATCCTGACAGAGAGAGACAGAAGATGTATGTTTTAGGAGCCATGTGTATGTGCTGGACTCTGACAGGTATGTCATAGCCCTCTATGTTTGCACCCATTTTCAAATACATTTTTCTTTTGTATTAAACCTCCAACAAGAACTAATGAAATGCAGACCTGGTAAAAAGTGGTGGGTGGGAGTGCAGGACCCCCTTGGGGTTTGGCACAGATGACCTGACACTGAATTTCACCCCTGTGAAGGGGACTCAGCCCTCTCCTGTGACTGTCCTGGTGGTAGCAGCCTGTCCTAGTTGCAGTTGTGTGTCAGAATAATTGGTTTCTGTTCAGCCATCCTTGATGTTGTGTCCTTTCATACCTATGAGAGAAACTGTCTACGCAGGTGCTGGTGCAGAAATACATCAGCTGAGCTGTGAGCAATGAACTACATTCTTTCTTCTAACACTAAATACAGGTCTTGTTAAAAAAAAAAAAAGGACAGGTTGTACAGGGAACAAGAACTTTCAGTTCAGACTGTGCCAGGGTAAGTAGTAAGTGGTGGCTTTGAAAGTTCTTGTCAGATTTCTGTTCAGCTGGTGTGTGCAGTGTCAGAAGGAGCAGAAGTGTGTGCATTGCACAGGCAGGCACTGAGGGTGCTGCTGACTCCTCTCACTCCTGTACCAGCCTTTCCCCAGTGTGGATGTCTTATCTGTTGAGTGTACCATGTACTAGATGTTTTAAAATCCTTGTATTTTTCCACATGACTTCTTTTGGAATAAAGTGAAGCTGCAAATGGATTTCCACTCTCTAATTTCTTCCCTTGCAATGTGGCAACTTGAAGCTTGGCAAATGCAGTTTTTATAACCTATAACAAATGTGCTTATAACCTTGTGCTTTAACATCAGCTGCTCACTATTCTTGCCTTAATCTGAAAAGGTTGATAATAAACATTCAGGCAGGAAAAACTACTGAGACTATTGAGTGTCTGTTCTAATAACTCTGATTCAGTATCTTGAAGGATTAAAATTAAATTGAACCTGATAACATCAATTTTGTGCAACCTGTCTTTTCTACCAGCTTTTAATCATTTTTCATAAGAACTCTGCATTAACACCCTATTCTGGAAATGCATTCCTCTGTTGTTCTCTGGTGTTACACACTCCTTGTTTTGCTTTTATAAATAATATTTCTCCCTCTCATTCATCTGTGCACCCCACATATCACCAGGTAGATTTGATGGATTTCTCCTCCTGAAAACCATCTGCTCAGTTATGTTAGATTACGTAAACCCATCCACCAAAATGCAGGTTGATAGAAGTTCCTGCTAAACCCAAGCATTCATTTATGATCCTTCTTTCCAACACTTGTCCCTGGCCAGGCCTTCCCAGCTACAACCTTTCAGACACTGCTGGGACTCAAGATACATTTTGGAGTTGTCCAGTTGGGCATGGTAAGAACTCCTGGGGCCTGCTTGGGAGGATGGCCTGGGTGCATGGAAAGAGGTGGATGACCTGTCCTAAAAGAGGAGTCACACACTCATTGGGTTATTGTGCCCAAAACAGAAGATGGATGAAACTGGGAGGACAGAATTCAGAGACAGTGGAGAAAGTGGAGAAAGTAGGGTTAGACAGTGTGTTCTTGGAGCTGGGGCTTGGATGACCCTAAAGAAGAGCAGCAGCAGGATGAGAGGCTCCTTTCTGGTCCAGGGAAGGTCAGCTCCTGCTCTTCTGGCACAAACCCTTGTGCAGGCCAGCAGAGAACAGGGTATGATGGCAAAGAGCTTCACAATGGAAACGAAATTAATAAAACTATCTATTTGTTTTAATCAGGCCTTTCCCTGCCTTTTTTGCCCTGCACTTGCAAGGTGGGGAGCTGCTTGTGCAAGGGGCCATGGCCTGTTCTCTGGGCTGTTGGATGGAAAATGCATCTGCCATCAAGACCTCAAGCTGTGGTAAAAGCCTGAAGGGCTCCAAGAATTCAATCAATTTTGTAAGAGCAATATAGTGGGTCTGTCATGCTCATGACTGAACAGTTGTATTTCCACTGTGTTTTGGCTGAAGAGATTTTCTGTTTGACCTGCCCATATACAGAAGCATTCTGGCATGAACCAGATGGGCCCTACTCAGGCTAAAGAGGAAGTAGTTTTTACTTTTCCTCAGATATTTCTTATCCCAGTCAGTCAGAGTTGCTGAGGTCACTGGGCAGCAGTACAAGGGTATGTGCCAGAGCAGCCCAAGCACTGGGTCAGGCAAGGGAGGTTTTTGGTCAGGGTGATGGATGGCCATGGGGGAGGCACAGCCATGAGCACCAGGTGCCCAGCTCTTCTCAGCCTGAAAAGACACTGAGGTATTACACAGAGCTCAACTTCTACTGGCTGCATCCAGCTGCATGAAGAAGTGTCTACAGAGCTTCTCAAACATGCAAGTCGTGGAATGTGTAATTTTCACCACTTCCCACCATGGGATAGGTGGGATTTCTCACTCAGAGGGATGCATGTTGTACTGACTCTGGAGACTGAATATGTGCCTCCACAAGGAATTTCACAGCCTGGCCCTCCTCCTCAGAGCTTACAGGGCTTCTGATTTCCTTTGGCAGGAGGCATGCCATGGAAAAAGTTACTCCAGGAGGGACTGAGTATTTCTTGGGCTAATTGCCTTGCATTGTTTGCAATCCTTGAAGCGTCTAAGTTGATACGCTGAGTACAAGAAGGGGAAAGTGGCTAGGACCTGTAATGTAGCTTAATGAAAACTAATGCAAGTTTAAGTAAAAAGAAGCGAACAAGTCCCTAGAGAGATACCTGAGCCACAGTTCCACAAAATTTAATTAATCTTTCCTTTGTGTTAAACATTATGTTGCAGGGAAGAATCTGTGCCGAGGACAGCAGTGACTAATTTCACAGCAAGGAGTAAACTTTTGTGTGTGATTGTGTCTCACCACATGCTTGGAAGTAGGTACAAAGGAATAACAACTGAGGATTTCAGGTACAGAGACAGCTGCTGGATGGGCCAGGTCATGAGCTGACATCATCAGGTAAATATAGACAGGAGGTGTTTGGTTTTTTTCAATCAAGAAGTAAAGGGAATTATTTTTAGTGCATGTTTGAAACACCTCTGCATGCTCCAGATGGAGTGCCATCGGTCTGGGCTCTGACCTCAGCCACTGGTAAAATTTGGTTCCGCACAGCACTGGCCACAGGCTTGCAGCCTTCTGGCCAAATGTCCCAGGAACACCAGGTATTTGAGTTAGAGCTTTAAATCTCACATGTTAATCACATAAGCCTCTCCAGAGGTTTAACTCAACTATTTGCAGGGCAAGTACAGTTAGTATGTCCTCACAACAGGCAGAAGTTGTTCCTGAGCTTGCAAACAGCTGTTTGCTTCCATGTTGCAGATATATAAACAATTACTAGAGAGGTAAGTATTTGTTTGCTCAGGAGATCAATACCAAGATCCATCAACTGGGTGAAGGTTTGCATTTCCCCTAGGCAGGATCCTGTTTACTGCCCCACTTTCAGACCTCCTGCCATAGCCTTAGACAGAGAAAATATGCCTGAGATTTGCTGAATTCTGCTTTTTGTGTGCCTCTGCCTCTGGAATCAGCTTCCTGTGCTGGCAGGAGCACCTTCGCAGGAGGAGGCAGCTCCTCAGTCCTGAGGAGAAGGACTTTGGTCTGAGAGCAGCTGAGGGATGCTGGCAGCCGCACCAGCTGCTGCTGCAGGCTTGCTCTGCATGATTTCCTTCTGGCAGCAGTCAGTGCTTTCTTTTATCTAAAAAAAAAAAAAAAAAAATCCTCCTCCCACTGCTGCATGAATGGATTCCCTGTCCTGGAAAAGGAAAGTAGACCGAGAAAATAAGAGTCCTACCCCTAGTGCAGGCATTTTAGAGGGGGCTTGAAAGGCTGGAAGGTGATGCCTCAGCCTCAGCCCCAGCCCCACCTTGGCCTGGTGTGGGGCAGCCCCATGGAGCAGGAAGGGCAGGGAGTGAGGGCTCCTGCCCCCCAGGGTTGCAAGGTGTGAAGGGCACCATCTCACACACTTTGACGGTGCTGGGGGACAAGCAGTTTACAGACTCTTACCACTGACTTTCCCTCTGACACCTCATCTGCTGTTTCTAACCTTAAACACTTTTGGTGATACCAGCAGTATTTCCACCCCTGCACATGTTCCACAAATATGCAGGGGTAGAATAACTAAATCATTAAATATGCAGCTGCTGATGGAGACTGTGTCTCCCAGAGCTGGTGGTCAGCCAAAAGAGCTGGATTTGCTCTGGGGAGTCAATATTTGTAGAGCTAAAGACCCAGAATAAGAATGAGGAAATGATGTGGCAGATTTCATGAGAGAAATGTCTGAACTTCTCTGATGAGTTTATTTTGCCTCTCTCTGATGCCACTAACCTGACAAAAAGCAGGTGGTTGATTAAGTGTCACAGTCAGCCCTGTGGCACTGGTGATCCCAGAGAGGACACTCTGACAGGTAAAAGGAGCTCTGTTTCATCCTCAGCATGTCTTGCATGTAATTTGCTGCACAGGCTAAGGGCACTGTGAGAGATGAGCAGCTCATCACTCCTTGGGTGTCTCCCTCACCTTTCCCATCAGACATTTAATGGACAGTGTGTATTCCTGACCACTGCAGGGCCAGGAAATCTCTTGCCACAGAATTTTGATTGAGTTTGGGTTTTTTGCATGGTTTGAAAGTATGGTTTCACAAGAAACACAGCATTGCTGCAGATCTTTCATTACTGTTTGGTGCATGACAAAAAGTTGGAATACTTACAGAAAAACCTGAAATATTCACACAGGAAAATTAGCAAATATATTTATAAATTAATCCAGAGAAGAATACTCATGGCTGGGTTTTTCTAATGGGGATGGAAAAGCAGAAGAGCTGTCAATATTATTTTATGCCAAATAAGTAACGATAACAGGGTCAGTCTTTCCTAACACCCTCTTTCCTCTGTTTGACTTATATTTGACTTATTGAAGCCAAAGACCTGCATTATTTCATAAATGCACTGGGCAAAAATGCTCTGATGGGGAAGAAGTTAATTAGGATGAAGAGGGAAGCTGTGTTCCAGGTGCAGGAGCCATTAGTATTCTTCTGCTCCAGTTCCCTGAACTGCTGCATTTATTAACCTTTAGCCAGATCAGAGCCGATTTCTCCTGTTTCTTACATAATGTTGGAATTCTAATTGACAGTACTGATGAAAGGGAAAAGTCTCTCTGCAACTCAAATTTTTCTTGCTTTCATGTAGAGGGCTTTAGAACAAGAGTCTTATCAGCTGTGAATAATTGCATCTCATTAGCTGTGTACTGGAGTTATATGTATATGCATATTGGAGTCGTGTATATATTTGGCTGGGAAATGTTATGGCTTGCTTCAAGTGGCACCAGGGTTGTGAAATTCAGTGTGCATGGCATGTTTATGTAACTAAGTGACATTGCTGAAGAGGTAGGAGATGATGGTTGCACATTTGGGTGTTTGCAGTGGTTTTCTCCAGCACCTCAACGGGTTTTGTGCTTCTAGGAAAATTTAGTTCTACGCTGATCTTGTAAATCCAAATTCAAAGAAAGTTTTGGAGTCTCTAATAGACAGAGAAAGCTGCCAAAAAAGTAATTTGCATGAGAATGCTGTTGTCTTAGCCCTCAAATCCTTTAGAACATTAGGAAATTTAAATAATCAGTTTACAATCTTTTCACTGCACCCTTTATTTTGATTTTTTTTCCCATATCGCTAGAAGAGGGCTCTTTTTAATAAAATGAGATGGTTTATATCCAAGAGGGCAAGCTCTTCTCCTTAAAGGGGCTAAGCAGTTACTCAGAGATGATTTTCCACTGTGCAGAATGCCACATGGCTCTGTGATAGGGGCTCCCACCCCTGGGAATAACCTGGCTGCAGAGCAATCACTAATTGCTTTCTGGTACAAGTATTATCTTGTTATTGCTCATAGTTCAGAGACAATTCAACTCACACACACATATATTGGCATGAAGAAAATGCCAACTGCTCTTATTTCCAGCAAAACAGTGACAGAATTGTCATGCCGATGGAAAACAAAAGCTTCCTCCTAATTTATTTGTTATTAAACAAAGAAAAAAAAATCTGCTGTTTAACTAAGAAGTGCTTTCCACACTTTGCAGGAAAAACAGCTAAAATTTAATACTGGGACAATTCATGATGAAGTTGTTGAAATGTGAGTGTTACATAAATCTTCATGGATTCTTTCTTTCCAAAATGCAAACTGCTGATTTCTTCTTGATCCTATTAAATTACAGATATTTAACCTAAGCAGAGCTTTCATGTAGGGTTCATTTTATAATACTGTTTTCTCAAAATTACAATTACAGGTCCCTTTATAAACAGAGTAACGTCAAATATAGGAATATTTCTTACTTTAGGCTACTTAAAGAATAATTTTTTTTTTCTTAAGACAACTTAGGTTTGACAGCTTTGTCTTTGATTCGACTGGAGGACTTCAGTACCAGACCAGAAAGTTCTAGAAATCAGATTCCCAGTACTACCCAGCATTGTGCACAGCAAGGAGATAAGAGAGCAGAAATCACATTTCCACTTGTTGTGTCAAGATGAAATTGACACAACAAGTGGAAAGATGAAATTTGTCTGACTGCAAATAGTAGAGCCTGCAGGACTTTTTCCAGAAACAAACTGAAGTATGTTCAGCAATATATTAATTAGCAGCTGGAAAAGAATATTGGGAAGGTTGTGGTAGTGATTAATTGTTTTGCTTATTAAATTATTTTCCTAGCATATGATTTTTTTTCTGCAGAAATATATTACTTTGAGTATTATAGCTCATGCTTATGTGAGAAAAGAAGAAGGTATTTTTTCTGAGATAGCAGAAGGATTTTTTCCTGTATTTCTAAGGAAAGTAATAATTAAGTTCAACACTTGAGAACTACCTGGAAGAAAATAGATAATTATAGACTTCATTATGCTTTCAAACAGGCAAGCAAAATTTTAAATCAGACCTTTAAAACCACAGAAGCGCAGGGAAAAAAATTGTGAGGAGCACCAATTTTCTGATCAATCAACACTTGCAATGAAAAACCAGCATTATGTTCTTAGAGGCTTAGTGACTATTTTCCCTTCAAACTTAGGATTTTAATAAAGCAGAGATGGAAGTCTGTGTATGAAACCTTCCAAACCATCAGTCACAACCAGAGGTTGGAGTTACAAACTCCAGGCTGGACATGAAACTGAGAAATTACATAAATCTGAGGCACGAAGATAAGTGAAGAAAGGAAACCAGATTGCACAAAACTGCAATTAACCCAAAGATTGGCTTCCAAACAATATAAACGCCCTTCCAAACAATGTAAGTCCCCCAGGCTGTTTCTAGCATGGGCCAACCTCTCCAAAGGAGTCAGTTCCCCAGGAGGTCACAGTATTCATATGACAAGAGGATATTCTGTCCCTTGGAGTTTTCTTCTAATGTTTGGTACGCACTTCATTACCCATTCAAGTTTCACCTTGCCTGTGAAAACCACTGCAGTTAGTGCTTTCTCAGTAATCAGGACATAAAGACTCTCCTGGGGAAGCAGGTCATATTATGAGCATTTAGCTTTTCATTAGGGAGATTTCAGTGTAGCCTGTCCTTTTCAACTTTGTGATTTAGCAGGAAGAATAGACGAGCTGGAACAACTTGACACCTTCAGCTGCTACCACCTTCAAACTCCCAAATAAATTCCTACCACGGGGAATATCCTGCAGCTTTGCAAATCCCACATCACTGATTATTTTTATCTTCCTGATCTTAGTAATGTGGCCACAGTGACTTGGGGACCTTCCAGGTGCAAGGACGGGTCCTGGTCATGCAGTGGGCTCTTTAATGCCCTGCAGCTGTGTTTTCCCCTCAATCTGTGCTGAGGAAGAGTGACCCTCTTTTCAAGATGTGCTGAGAAATAATCATAACTTGGTTAAGAGTACTATAAAAAGCAACAGTGTTTGGGCTTGCTGAGCTGGGCAGAAGAGCTCAGCACTACTGCAGCTTCATTTTGGAGTCCAAGGCACCCAGAGGGATTGAGAGGGATGAGTCAGTGCCAGTGCTGGGTGTTAGAGCCTTCCAGAGTGATGAGTAAGGAACTCCTGCTGAGATAGGAAACACAACTGGCTTGGTTCAATGTTAGCAAAACAGGTAACAACAACCAACAGCTCTGTGGCAGGACACACTTTTCAGACAGACTTTACCCGTTTTATAATCCTCCTGAGCAACCTTGGCAACATTAGTCCATGCTTGCACTCTTCTGCTGTTGCTGTACTGAAAGGTGGAATATTATCTCTAAGCTTCAATGAGGATAGGAAATCAGGCTAACTCATCTGATGGGAATCCTCCACCTGCTCACCTCTCCATGGGTGAAGCACTGGAGAAGACTGTTCTTCCTCAAATAATATCATTTGGTTCAAGGTAGGCTGAGCAAAATGTCATCTAAAATGTGTTCACACAGGGGGTGATATTGGTATAATTTTACCAGTTGCTTTAATGCCCATGCAGACAAACTTAGAAGATCTTAAAAAAAGTCTTCATCAAAGATGAACTTAGATGACAGTTTAAATGATCAGATTCATGCCTTTTTAAAATATGCGTCTAAAACAGGTATGTTGTTTCTGTTTTGGTCCTCTTTAGCTCTGTCTGTAATCATGCCCCTATTAAAATGATACTTTTAGGGACTATTTATGTGATAGACTCTCAAGTATTCATTATCCTAATTACCCACTGTAAATTACCCACGATACTGTATCCTTGTTTGGTGCAAAAATAATGACTTGTTGTCATTCAGGTGCTAATCACCAAATCTTAATCCTTTGCTAGTTTATTATGAATTTTCAGAGGAAAAATTAAAGGAGAATCTTAAATATGTCTGTTCTCTAACTTGTGTTTTAAGAGCAGTGCATCCATTCTGCCTCTGGAGAACTTCAGCATATGGTGGTAGGCTGCAGAGCCAGGGAACTGCCTGCCTGTGGTGCTGGGAGGTGACAGGAGGGGTGTCCCATTGCTGTGGTATGTGATGTGCTCCAGCTCACTGAGAGCTGTGCATCAGCACTGCTCAATGTGTGCTAATGGCATTTCTTGTTGGCACTTTTTATACAGTTCTTTGTCATTCTCCAGTGGTGCCAGCACTTGCCACAGCAAATGGAGGCAGCTCCTGCTGGTGCTCTGGCCCTGGCTCAGAGCTGGGCTGTGTGCTGCCTGCTCACCCTGGCCTGGCACACTGGGACTGGTGAGCTGCTGGCTGTTACTGGTGCAGCAGACAGGTATTGTATATGTCCCTGTGCTTTCTGTCAAGGTATGGAATGAAATCTGTGGGACTGAGGAGTACTGAGATGCCCAGGTTTGCTTCATGGGCATGAGGAAGCACCCCAGAGTGACTCTGGCTGTGCTCTGCAGGGAAGGCGGCATTGAGGGGTTGCCCATCTGCAGTGGTGAAGGAGGGACACCCGTGACAGGCAAACCTTTACAGGCCTGGCTGGGTCAGTGCTGTCTGCAGCCAGGGTAGGGCTGCAGAGCAAGTGCTTGTAGCGTGAACTTTGCAAGGCCCTGAATCTGGAAGGTGTGCAGGAAAGTGAGCACTGTCCTGTTCTTCAGGACATTTGCCCTGTGCTCACAGAATATGAGAATGTGTGTGGGCAGAGTAGAATTACTGCACATTTATGAATTGGAAGAGCACCTTATTCTTGCTTAACTTTCTCTGTGGAGACCCTGCAAGCATAGTCACAGCATGGGACAACAGCTTTCCCAGCCAGAAGGTCACACTTTGTCCTGGCACTACAAAATCTGCCCATTGCTGATGCCACGTGCCCCTCACAACTGAAACTTTGACCCTTCTTATCCAGCGCATCTCAATCCAAACTCATTTATAACACAGGTAGTATGAAAGTCCCTGTTGTTGCAAATGATTTCAAGAATTTTCTTAAGGTCACCTATCAGAGAGCAGAAATGAAACCATCATTTAGGTTTTGGCCCTATGCTGCAGTTACTGGGCTGCAGTGCTTCACCTGTACACAAAACGATACAATTAATCATATTCTAAAGATTTGGTGAAGACCAACAGCATAAAAATATGGAGAAGTTTCTCCATAGCTTGTTAGAATAGTGGAGGTTTTAGTGTCTATAGATGGTTCACTGTAATCTAACATCTTGCCATGTGCCAAAAGAAGCCCACAGGATTTTATTTCAGTAGTGTTATCACTGGAATTATTTATTAATTTTCCAGTCTTACTCTAGTGGAAGAGTCTTTTTATTAAATCAGATTTAAGACATTTTTATCAGTGCTATTTCCAGCTGACATGATTTTTCATGGCAATTGGGTAAGCAAACATTTACGCAGTATGATGTTGAGGGTCTGAAAAATTTCCTATGTGCCATGTTGGCTATAATGCTCAAAATAATCCTGATCAAAAGATGGTGTGAATTGTGTGGGAATTAATATTATCACACAAATGTATTTAAGTGTTAATTCTTTTTGATGTGACCATGTAGAAAAGCTTAGGAATCAGTGAAGATTAGGGGAAAACTGACTATTTCTGGTTACTTGCTCGTAATAATACAGACAGATTGTGCTAAATTGCTAAACCATTTTACTAGGCTCTTCAAGGTCTTTTTTTTCTTGTCCTTTTTTTTTTCCCTCAAACTTGATTTCATTCATATGTGCCTATCAAGATGTTGGGAGTAGAGAGGAAGAGAAAGTCTTCAAGGTAAATATATTTTATTATTACTGTATGTAAACAGCACCTGATGTTGCACTCAGATTTCAATTTCCTTCTTCCAGAAATGTTAAAGAATTTTTATAGTCAATGGGTGAAGGGAAGGAAAGCTCTGCATTAGAATTTATTGGTCTTTATAGCTGTACAAGCCTCAAACTCTTCTACATGCCTGAAGGAAACCTTGCATGTGTATGTCTTTTGCTTCTAAAAACCTTCTGGCTGAAAGGGACAATTGTCCATTTCATACCTGTCAGTAAGGCTTGGCATTGAGCCTGTTGTAAACTGACTAATATGTGTTTGGGTTTATGCCATTCTAGATGCTTTAGAAGAAATTAGTTGGAAGTATTTCCAGTTTGTCACTGAAAAAAATTGAAGTAATTTCGAGATAAAACTGAAATATATGATGGTAAAGTGCTGATTGTTCTAAATGCCAGCTGAACACCTTACTTACATAATAACCTGATTTTTATGGCACCTGGCCAAATGACAATGTAAATGATGGTACAGACAGGCTTTTATCTGAATTTCATTGTTTGGCTAGTGTGGCGGGACAAAGCTGAAATACTAGTGAAAAAGAAAAGTAACTTGTTGTGTACATTTTCAAATGGCTTTTGATGATAAATGCAAATATTCTCTGATTGACTCTTTTGATTCCATAAGTTGTATCTTTATGTTTCCTTCCCTCACATGCAATAGGGGTCTGCTCTTGAAAACCTGCCTACTCTTCTTAGTTGAAACTTTAGTTTTTTTATAATATGAGAACACTTTCAAACCAGTGCACCTGTTCTTCATGGTACACTGTTCAATTCCTTGCAGGAGTCAGTCATTTTGCTGATATTTGTTGCTATGTGCCTTCAAAATTAGTAGTGCTGCTGCTTAAATATGAATGCTACTAAAATTACATATTAACTAGCAAGCTGTTGGAATCTCTGTTACCAATAACTGCCAGGAAAAATAATTTCATGCTATAAACTTAATTTGGAATTCACTGTGGGCCAAGAATTACTTACATCTGTCAGGGTTTCCCAACAGAAGACTCAGGAATAAAATAGGTATTATTTAAAAGTTAAACTTTCTTTGAATAAATTTCTATACTAATATCTTGAATGTTTGCTGTCTGGCAAGAAATAAAATTTTCATATATAAAAACACTGCAAACTGAAATTGCTAATGATTACTCCATGGTGCATTGGACTGTGATGGAAGATCTGGATAGCAAGGTCCTACTGGGTTTGGGCTCTATCCTTAAAATAAATTTCCTTTTTTCTAGGACGAGAAATTTCTCCTAGATAGTCCTTGTTTCTTGCAAATTAAATTCACTGGAGTGGGTTTCTTTGGCAGCAGCACTTGCTGAGGCCTTCAGGACGAACAGAGCAGCCCTGCTCCACACCTGAGCTGGGCTCTTTTACATTCACAGGGCCTGAGAGTGACCATGGGTGACACTGGTGGACCTGCTGCCAACTGCTGCACACTGGTGTTTTAGAAAGCACCTCCCTTTCTGTGGTCAGGCCCAGAAAACTTAATTCCCATAAACTGTCCAAAATGTCATGGCTTTATTAAAATAAATCCCAGACACTGTGAAGGAAGCACTTGAAGCTACAAATGCATTGAGGTCTGTTGTGGCTCTGCTGAAGGCAGGAGACTGAGTTAAATGGACTCTCAATCTGAAAAAGTGCATTATTCTCATATATTTGTTAATTTCCAGCTGTGTATCTTGCTTAAATGACTTAGTGTAATTCAGTTAGTGGATCTTTTCACTATTTGCTGCATTTCTGTGAGCCTGAAAAAGGCTTCAGGGTGTGGCACACATGCAGTGGGTTTGACTGCTGATGTTGTTGCCTTCTGGTTGTATGAATGTCTATAGGAGACCAGAAGAAAACTGGAAAGCTCAGTGATTTTGGTTATAGTAAATATGACACTGAATCAGTGCTTGTGAGGAGACACAGCAGGTGTCCTGCTCCCATTTCCAGCCATTCCTCCCATTTCCAGCCATTCCTCCCATTTCCAGCCATTCCTCCAGTGCTTTGTGTGGGCCCATTTGTATGGTCATATATTGTGTGCAGGTATTGTGTGCAGGGGCTCAGATGCATCTTTCACTGGTAGCAAACGCTAAGACCTTATTTTACTGGGAAAAAAGAGGTTTTACTTCCTCATTTTCTAAGCATTTTTTGTAGTTTCATTTTTGCTTTTTCAGAATAAAAAGGAAAAGCAGTGAAACTCTCTGCGTTGTGCTCTTGGAAGAGAGAAAAGTAAAATTACATTAACATGCACAGATATTCTTTTATCAGTGTTCCCATATTATCTGAGAAACACAGAACTTAGCACCTATTTTTTTTTTATTGCAAATTTTATGCAGTTTAGGAAGAACTTAGAAACTAAAGTTTCTAAAAAGAATCTGATAGCCCCAGGTGCAAGGCCAGTGAGATAAGGGTACATTTGAGGCCACTCAGCTAAGATTGCAAGTTTAACTTGCTAAAGAAAGTGTTAGAAAATTAGAAGGACAATCTTGAGGATGCTTAGTCCCAGCTTCTGGCCCTGGTTCCCTGGTCTGCTTAAGTATTTTTGTGAATCCATTCCTGGATAATGTGTATTGTCACTACACTTGCAGCTGTCAACATTTTTCTGGTCCGAAGCATGAAGAAATTCCTTTAGTGACCTATTCGTGTCTGCTGAGTTTCATTCCTTCAGGCCATATTTCCATGAAGTTATCAAAGATTTTTATTATCCTTTCATGAGTGCATAGTATTTGAGTCTTAAAATATGCTCTGGAATGAAATTCTGCTGGAAAGATTAGTTTTTCCTTTGTCCTTTAATACTGTTGTTGTAGCAAAGCAAACAGCGCTGCAGACAGTGCCATAAATGTTAAATAATAAATGTAAAAATCTTTTCCCAGCTGTGACAGGGCACTATCAGAATGTTCTGAGTTGCTTATCTGTTTCCTAATGAGAAATAAGGAGTATTCTAGATATTAAGAGATTCCCTAGGGCTAATATGTTTGAGGACTGTGTACTGAAAGTACCTGATGTTTAATAAATAAAAACTAGTAATGTAGAATGATTTAAAAGAGAGCTTAAAATATTTTTATTCATGAGTTTTTGGGGGTTTTGCCCCAGATTTTATTTCAATAATGAACACAAATGCATTAGACCTTTGCAATTCCTGTCTGCTCACATATGAAGTTCATGTTCACATTGAGAGGCCAGTTCCTATGTGGGAAAGGCTCTTGCACACATGCAGTGGAGTTGATTGTCCCCTGTGCCTGCAGAAAGCAACCAGGGAAACATCTGTGCTAAGCTGGGGCTGATTTTAATGGGTTGGGCTCAGATGTTGGCAGAAGGCACACGCTCCAAGAGCCACCAAAGATGGTTAATTGGCTGTGAGCTTTGGAGCCTGACCATTAGCTGGGAGACACACCACTTCTTCACACAGAGTTACAATAGTTATTTCCAAAGCAAGCAGAAAGCTGTGTGTCTGTATGGCTGGGAGGATTGGCAAGGGAAAGCCACAGGGTAAGTGGTGTCTTTGCCACAAGGGGTAAACACAATAATGCTGTTAGCTACAGCCCTTATTACTTCTCCAGGTAAAAACAAATAAAAAACCAAACCAAAATTCAAAGAAAAAGATAAAAGAGCAAAACCTGATAATTTTTGTGAGGGAGTTTTAAAGTTCTTAGCACAAGTTGTTACATTTCAGGAGCAGAGGTTGTGCCAGTTTTACTGAAATTGTAGTACTAGTGGCAAATTATCAATTGATTACAGGTGTGTGTCTGCCTTACAGGGAATTCAACTACACTTTAAAGGAAGTTAATAAATAATATTGGAAGCAGCTGGCTTTGCTGCTTCTTTAGAGTCCTGTCACAGCCTTTCCTGGGAGAGAAGTTAATGTTCCCTTTATTTTTCTCTTGTCCTTGACACAAAACTGACTGGGTGTGGAATCCAATGCTTGATGGGGTGAGTTATGAGTAGAAGTTTGTCTTCTCAGTGTGCTAGGACTTGATTATTTGGCAGTTCCTCCATTTTTAGATGGGGTATTCTTGAGATTCTGTAAAATGCTTGTTGTAATAAAAAAGAGATTGGGAAAGGGAGGGACTTCCACCTCTGCATTTCAGGAGAATAAGTGTGCTCAGGCTGCTGTAGATTTTAAAGAGATGCATGAAAATGGAGCAGTGTAGCTGGAAAAAACTGGTGGATTTCAATGTTTTGGAGGAGTTTTCCTTTGTTTGGCAAAGAACAGGGCTCCAGCCTGAATGGCTGGTCTGGAAATTGCTTACTGGAGGGAAATCTGCGCTGTGCCCTTGAATGGAGGTCAGCCCCATAACAGCCACTGCCTGCTGCTGGCATAGTTGTGGCTTTGAGCCCCTTCCCCAGGGCTGTGCTGTGCTCAGCTCCCTCAGGGAAGGAGGTTCCAGGGCTCTTGCCCTGTCTGCCCAGTGGCCCCTTGTCTCACTGTAACTTCAGTCCTAGGGTGGAGGAGGAAAAAACCCTATGGCTGCCTCTAAAGGAATTCAGCTGTTAATTCAATGCCTATTAAATTTACTAAAATCCTTTTAGATTCTCATCCTCAGGAGCCAGTCTGATGCTTTACATAAATCTTACTTTGTTTACCACAGTTGCTTTAAAAACAAACAAAAAACCCCACCACATCAGAACAGACACAGCCCCTGCTAATTAGACCTTAAAGTACATTGAGATAACTTTGGACAGATGTGCCAATATTTTAGTATGCCAATTTTTGGCCAATGTATTTTTAATGTATGTAGGCCTGATAAACTGCAGTTTTTAGGCTTTTGGTTTACTAGACAGTGGTAAAAGGAGTTGGAAAGGCTGGCATGCAGTATGCTTTTATCACAAGCAAGAAGCAATAAACTCCTGGGACCTGAAAAAACCAGTTCTTCCTTCAGTTTGACAGAATGATATCTGTTCTAAACTGATACGTTAATTGAGTCTGGCAGGCTCCATTTAATTGTGACTCATTGCAAGTGATCGAGTTAGTCAGCTCCTCAGATGCAGTTCTGGTTTTGTCATGAGAATAAAAGAAAATAGGTAGCATGCATAGTTTTACTTTCTTTTTGTTCCTAAAAAGCTCTGCAGTTTTAAATATTTAAAGATTTGTGAGGTTCTTGGGGTTTGTGTGGTTTGGTTTTTTTTTTTTGTTGTTGTTGTTGTTTTTTGTTTGTGATTTGCAGGCTTTTATTTTCTTTTTAATTTTTTTTTTCTGGTCAGTCTATTTCACACATTTTTGACCATGATAATTTTAGGCTCCACCTGTGAAATTCCATCTCACAATTTGTTAGCTGTTATCACAACCATTCCAGATTTAAATGTACACGGGAAACAATTAAACAGAACTAAACTTATTTGACACAGTTATGCTGTAACAATAATGCCAGTAAATTTCAAAACTGGTTAGTAAAAAGAGCAATGCTTGTGACAATGAGCAGCCCCAACATCTGAAATCAGATTCACCCCACTGTGGCTTACACATGGCTTTGGTTGGATTAGAACAAAAAACAACTTCCTTCAACAAAGACACCCCTGTAGATCAACCTCGTGAGAAATATCCATCCTCTAAACCTTTTTAGTCTGAGGAATGGTGCTGGAAAATAAGGAAGTGATTTCTTGCCTTACCTGCCTGTAGAAAGTGATTGCTTGTTTTTATCTCCTGATTGGTATAATGTTTGCTGTTAAGAAAACTTAAGCCAGTCTGAAGTCTTATTTTGCTAGGAGTCAACACTTTGTTTAATTGTACCTGTATCAGAAAAGCTTTTAGTCCAAAGTAACCAACTTGAGAAAAGAGAGGATGGAAGGGAAAAGAGGGACAAGTGAATAGTGATGCCTGCAAGGTCTTAGCAGAAACAGAAGAGTTCTAAATCCATTAGATTACTACCAATTACCTGCAGAGCTAAACAACTGCTCTCTCTCACACCAATTTGCCACTGTAGTGTGGTTTATAAATGGTAAGCTATACAATGGCTTGGTTAAATACTCCAAAGTATTTAGAAGATTTAGGAGATTCTTCTTGACTTTTGTAAAATGATGTCCTAAGACACCTGTGAAATTCTGACCAAGGAGTAGAAACTCTTCTAATAACTACAGAATAACATTCAATGCTTTTAAAATGGTTTCCAAGAAGAGGGTAGAATAAATTCTTTTAAACTTTCAAAAAGGAATGGGGGAGAAATTGGTGTCAGATTCAAGTTCACAGTGATCTGCATTGGTGTGCTAAACTCTTGAAAGGCAGGGCCTGCTAGAACCTCTGCTGTAGGGTCAGGGATTGAGTCCCAGACCTTCTGATGGCGAACAGAATGTTTGAAATTGCTGTTTTGTGTGTGTTCATATATTAACATAGTAAAAAAATGCATAAATAAATAATAATTCAAAATTCAGATAAAAATAACTTGATATCAGAACAGCTTAAAAAATTACAGCATAAATTGGTATTGATGTGCAATGCTGATTACTTCGAAGTCTGCTACTCCCACATAAATATGGAGGAGGGGGCAGTGAATTATCTTCACCTACATAATAGCTCATCTCAGAAATATAGGCCAGTAGGACCTGATCCTTTATTTGAGATTAAAAGTTTAATGCTTACATTCTGATATCATATGGAGAGGCTAAAGCATCCCTTTTCTCTAGCTTAAGACATAGCAATCACTAGGCTTTTATATGCAAAGGAGCTGTGTGTAACTTATGTGCTTCCAATGATTAATGTTGTAGTTGTTTCTATTGTGCTAATTCATAATGCTTCTTGCATTCGCTTTTGTGGGACAAACCTCCATCCATCAGTGGTGTGTTATCTTGCCAGTTTCTCCACTCTTTTTATTTAGCTAATTCAACCATTGCATTACTTAAAAGGATCTAATTAATCATTATGTTAGTAATCTTGGCTTTTATTGAGACCACAGTTAATTAAGTTTACAAACTGACATGGCAAAATTTGATCCAGACAAATTATGCTGGAAGAGGATTTGTATCAATAAAAATCTCTGGACTGATAAATTGCTGGCTTTTCCAGCTGGTGACAAAGATCTGTCCTGGGCTGGGGAGGGCTCCTGAGCCACACAGCGCTGAGCATTCCTCTGCAAATAAATGAGAAGTTGGAGATGTCAGAAGCTCTTCAAAAGCACTCTCTAGTGAGAAGAGGCTGATCTTGCAAGGCCTTCAACACCCACCTCCTGCGTGAGTCAAGGGCTTCTCTGAGTCTAGCAGGCACTGCTGAGATAATGGGAATAAGGAGCTTTCCCTGCATTTCCCTGGGAATTGTGCAGCACGACAGGGTGTGCAGCTTTCCCTGCATTTCCCTGGGAATTGTGCATTAGGGACAGGGTGTGCAGCTTTCCCTGCATTTCCCTGGAAATTGTGCAGCACTGCCAGGGACAGGCACCTCCATCTACCAGAGCTGTGGGTGCTGAGGGCTGAGAATGGGGAGCACGGAGGAATTGGGGCTGTGATGGTGAGTGAAGCAGCAAGCTGTCGGGGGGAAGCTTGTCTTCCCCCTTTCGCCCGGCAAGCAACCAGCACACTGCTTGCAGCAGAAGCACTCTCGGGTCTCACCCGAGACAGCGCCTAGGGATACGGCCCCACGCTGTTGTGAAGGCAGCTTCCTGCATCGGACGGGGCTCGCAGCAACAGCCAACAGAAAGAAAGAGAGCTGACTCCAGCCAAGGGTATAACCAGACTTTAATGGCTCTAATAAATTTTCCCGGTTGGAGCCCCGACCCCACAAATGCAGCAGCTTTTAAGGGGGCAAGGGAAACAGGGGAGGAAACTACCTCTGGACGAATGGGAAACCAGAGGGGAGTGGGATGCAGGGATTGACATTAGGGACAGACCAACAGGAATACATCGAGGGAGGGGTCCTGGTTCCTGATCCAATCACTCGACGCTCCAGCTAGAAGTTTCTAGAGGGAAGGGAGGGAGTGCCAAGTGACAGACAGGGCACCAGGGAGGGATCAAAGGAAAGATTCATAAAGCTGGGGGGGGAGCAGGGATGACAGGGAGTGGGGAGGAGGGCAGAATGAACCACGCTTGAACCGTTGCAACTACGGGGGGGAAACAGGACAATCCAACATACAAACTGAGAGGGGAACAGAACAACCTAACACAACACAGCAGGTGAGGAGCCAGGAGCTGTGGGAATCAAGGACTGACGGGAGGATATTTCTCCATGGAAACTCAGGGAGCAGTGCCTGGCTCCTGTGGGAAGCAGCTCCTTCCCCAGCAGCTGCAGAAGGTGCTCAGGAGCACTGAGGGCTGAGCTCTGTCTGCAGGTCCCCAATGGCCCCTGTGCAGGGAGGGCTGCTGGGGCAGAGCCCCCAGGCCCCGACTGCTCCAGGGGCTGTGGAGGTGCTTTTCTGGGACCCAGGTGGCTGGGGAGAGGCTTTGTGTCCGGCCTGGGGCTGTTCCCCACTGTTTGTTCCCATGAGTGTCAGGGGCAGGGCTGGAGGGGCCCGAGCAGAAGTTTTGGAGGGGTCTCCTCCTGATGGGATCAGCCTGGAAAAAATAGGGACAAGGCTCCGTTTTCCAGCTGGGTGTCCGCCTGCTGAGGAGAGATTGGAACCTGGGAAGCATCAGTGAGGGTGGAAAATACCTCTGAGATCATCGAGTCGCACCTGTGACCAAACAGCACCAGAGCAGATAGTGTCAGCCAGACCATGGCACTGGGGGCCACATCCAGTCCTTCCCTAAACACCTCCAGGGATGGTGACTCCATCCAATGTCTAATCACCTTCTTTGTGCAGAAGATATTCCTAATGTTCAACCTGAACCTCCCCAGGCACGGCTCCAGACTGTGACCTCTTGTCCTGTCACTGGGTGCCTGGGAGAAGAGGCTGAGCCCCAGAGAGAGACAGGACTGGAAGGATGTGGTGACAGGGACAGGGGGAACCTCAGGAAGAACAAGACAGAGAGATGCCCATTGTGTGTGCCTGCACAAACATGAGAAGTACCCTTGGAGTCACAGAGACTAGGCTGGGCAGCTCAGGAAAAGCAGGCAGGGAAAGGGAGGAGGAGGAGCAGGAGCCATGAAGGAGCAGGTTGGATGTACGTGGAGCTGAGTTCTCTTTGAGAGACTGTGGGGCAGGGCTGGGGGAGAGGCCTTTTGGCTTGGGGTTTGTTCCTCTGGTCCCCAAACAGTTTAGTCCTGGTGTTTCCAGAGTGATAGGTCAAAGGAATAATTTGGTGATTTTGTGTGTGAGGTGATGGGGAATACATTATTGCAGTTAGAAATGCATTAAGAAATCTGGACATTATTGATGGGGGAAAAACCCATGTGTAAAAGTCATAATTTACTGATCTCTTATTTTTTTCCCAATACAATCAATAATGAATATATTTAGAAGTGTTTTCCCTGCACTATCTGCAGGCTTTGCCAATTAGATACAACAACTCATTTAAAGTCCATTGTCCTGTGCAGAGGCTGGATGAAGCACTGCAGGGGTTTTGTGTATTTACTGTGGTACCGTTGGTTTCATTCCCATTGCTATCCTGAAGCATTTATTCATATTCCTTCTCCACCTTGCTGTCTGCTCTTGTGGAGCTCAGCAGATGGTTCTGACCCCTCCTTGAAGGGCTCTCAGGGTCCTGAGGTAGCTTTAAACCCCACTGCTGCTCCTGGGGCTGCAGAACACATGGATATGGCATAGATAGGTGTCTCTGCTCCTGTTCAGACCACTGCTGAATGGTCCTGGATGCCACTGGACCTGTGAAGAGCAGGATATTTGATATGTTCTGAGGCAGAAGTGAATCTTTTGGACATGTTTGAACATTTTAGTGCAGAATGGCTGAAGAAAGGCCTGAGTAGTTTGCTGAATGACAGCACAGTGGTTCTGAAGTAATGGATGAGGTGGTTCCTTTGAAAGGCAGACAAGTGGGTGAATCGAGAAATTCAGGCAATGCCCACTGAAATGTTTTGCTGATCTTTAGCAGTATTTTAGAAAGGGTGGGGGAATAAGAATAAGAACTCCAGTGTTTTATGCTTTAAAGAATCTTAAAAGATTACTGTATTGATTTTCCTTTTATCGATAGAAGTCTCCTAAGTGTTTTGATTCTTAGTTTTTATGTATTTTGGTCTCGATCCTTAATTAAATGTTGAAAGAACTTGGAGGGAAATAACTTACTGTTTTATTCAGTGTCAAGTGCTATTTGAATCAGGGTGATCTAAAATAAATTGGCTTTGTGTTTTATTGTTTTCTAGCTGTCCAGCAAACTAGAATATTGCTGATTCACCCAGCTTTTCTTCTCAACTGTGTGCCAGGAGTATTTATACGTGTAAGTACATTAAAAAAAATCCTTAAACGTTATATAATTTTTACACTTACTATGAAAATGGTTTTGAGAAAGAATTCTGAATTTATATATATTGTTATATTTTGCTAATTTTGAAAACGATTGGTAAAAATAAGCTTGCTTTTTTAACACTTGTTATTAGGATATTTCTGTACAGAAGAGACCTCTGTGGTTATATTTTTCAGAGTAATGTGCCATTACTGGAAGTAAATTATTCATATGAAAAGGATGATTGATCAAACACAAGCTACTGTAATGTGAGGGTTGGAACAAGGTCAAACTTATTTTACAGGTGTACAGAAACTCATAAAATCAGTAAATTGGACATGCAGACAAATATTTGAATCCATGAATATAATTGTTTTCATTGTTATATTTCATAGCCTGTTTTTTTTCTCTTTCTTGTAAGCTGCAATGTTCATTTATTCATCCTGGCCTGTAAGCACTTTACAAAATCCTTTTTAATGGTTATTTTAAGCCCCTGTCCTCAGTTAGATATACACTTCTATATCCCAGAAGAACTGATGTAAGCTCCTTGCAGTCTCTTGACTTGTCAAGTAAAGATTACACTGGTTCAGTGATCTCTCTCCCAAGTACAAGCACTCTGCCCTCAGAGGTGGGTAATTCACAAAGAAATTTAGAGCCAACAGAGTAATAGTCATGAGTACTTTATCTAGTGATTTTCCCAATCAGTTGTGATACAAATCATTGAGGTTTGAATTTCAGCATTGTGTGCATTACCATTCCTAAGCAGTGATCATATCTCATTGGAGACTCTGGACTCCAACTGTTTAATAAAACCAGTGCAATTTAGGACAGGTCAGAGGCTTTGTTAAATATGAGAGATCAGGGGGACAGCATCCAAAACCAAGAAGTGATTTATTTAGTTTTATTGCAGTAAAGTTCTGTGAATTTTCCATGCTCCTTATATGAAACTGAAGGAATTGTGTCTTTATTTAGATTTTTATTTATTGATTATGGCCTGTTATATTAGTGCACTGCAACATGGGTCTTGAATTCTTCCTGTTGATTGACTTTCTTCAAATCTTAAAAAAAATCTTAAGAAAAATTTTACATCAGGTTGCAAAAGACTGACTTGTCTCTACTAAGCTGCAGTTACAGTTTAGATTTCGCCATGACTTTAAAAAAAATTGGTTGCTGTAACAACTGAGCTGAAGTCTATTTACTGCTCATTATCTGAGACATGGTTGAGAATATTAGTTCTTTTACTTTTTTTTGGTGAATATTTTTATCAATCTCCCATTATTTTAGTTCCATAATAGATCACTAAATTAATGTTTTAATTGTGCATTTAAGCGCTGCATTTCTCATCTCCTTATTTTATTAATTTTTAGATCTTTTCATCAATGTACAGAGGCCTGATACAGTTTCTTATGCTTACTGTCAAAGAATATGATTAAACATTAAGGAAATTTGTAAAACAAATGAACTCATAACATGATTATTGAGCTAAATGACGGGTAACAAATTGTGGATATATGCAAGTCTGAATAATGTTTTCTATCATACATTTCTAAAAAAAATTAGGAAGATTATGACTTAAAATTTCAGCTTATTCAGTGTTCACTATTCTAGTGAAGACTCATGGATATGATTATTTTATGGCACTCTCCAGTACTGGATGTTGGAGAAAGAATTCACATCCAACAAATGAAGGTGCAGTAACCAGTGCAGTGCCAATTGCGCTATTATAAGATCTAAATTATCTGTAAAAATGAATATACCATGCTAAAATGGCTCTATTTGGGCAGCACCAAACTTTACAGTACCAAGTTTAAAACACTATTTTGCCCCTGTTTTATTTGGAATAGCAGTGGAATATTTTTAACACCTCTGTGAAAGAAGCAGTGACATGAAAATTATTTTGCCTGCAACAAAGGTACTTTTTCTGACTGCTATCTCCTCACAAATCCAGGGAGCCGCTGGGTCAGGATTGGTTCCTTGCAGTGAGTGAGTAAGGCTCCTGAAGCCATGTTCAATATTTCATGATTTGAGACCCAGCTAAAATATACTTCATCACATAATTTCACTGCTCACATTTTTGGTGTATTTAAATAGAACTGAACAGGATGTTTTAGAAGAACATGCTTCATCTAGAAATGCCAATTTGTCAAAACCGGAATTGTGTGGGAAAGGGCTGATTCGATCTTTTTTTTTAATTTTTGTGTAGAAGAAGCTTTAAGAAACAGATTTCAACTGCTGAGAGCACCTCGTTTCAACATTTTCAACATGCAAGTGGCAGTTTTCTTGGCTTGGAGAAATATTTAAACTATAATTAAATGCTATAAGAATAAAAAATGCAGAGAATTTTAAGAGAATGAAATAATCCTATTGAAGTAAATCTGACTTAAAGCACTTAAGATTTTAATTAGACTTTATGGCTCTGCATCCACATTGTCTTCAGTACCCCTGTAGTTAGATGCAGCCAGCTCATATTTCTTAATTTTGCATGATGTAGCCTTAGCCTGATGCTGCTTCCATTTGTACTAAAGAAAAACTGCTCTGGGATGAGGTGGGTTGGACTCTTGAGCAGCCAGTCCTGGCTCCTCTGGTGATTTGCCCCATGCAGAATTTGGGTACTGACTCCAGAGCTGCACTGCTATGAACTGCCAATAACATATAATATAAATATAATGCAGAACATATATAAGTTTAGGATATTTATTAAAATATAATAAATAATATAACAACCCCAAAAATAAAACTACTGCTTAAATGATAATCTCACTGGGAAGACTGGAATACATTACAATATAATTTTGTGTGACCTTTTGGTGATGTTTGAGTTACCATGAAATAAATGCAAAAATTGCACACCATTAGCTATGAGAAGAGTTGTTATTAAGAAACCCCACTTACCATCCCTTGGAATTACATCACAAGGGTTAAACCCAACAGGTTTCCCTAGAAATAACCCTGAAATCAGTAAGTTATTAGAATTACTTTGATTTTCAATTGACAGAGACAGACTATTGTGCACATTAAACCCCTCCCGCCAACACCCACTTGGCCTTTGTATTTGGTGCCATTATATTATTGTATATCCTATTTTTTTTGGTGTTTTATTAACAAAAAATAGATCAAACTATTGAAAAGTCACTGCTTTTGTTAAATTATACAGTGTTTAAAGGCTTGAGAATATTAATTAAATATTACTGGCATAATTTGGTTAAAAGAGAGCTCAGGGAATATAGGATTTTATTTTTTCATGCTGTGATTGACTGGAATGATTTTCTTTTTGGCCAGCTGAGTATTGTTAGAATTGATATTATCATGTAAAACACTTCTTTGCTAGACTTTAAGAGGTTTCTCTGTGGACCTGTAGAGAAAATGGCTGTGTAAGGTTATTTGTATGCCATGATCAACCCTCTCCTTATTCCAGAGCAATTGTAAGAAGGAAAGGGTTCTTTAGGACAATCAGTGGCCTCACTGTCGTTAACTGAATTACAAGATCTTATTCTAATGTGAACCTCACAATACTGAGTCACTGGCTTTAGAACCTTGGGCTAAGTGTAGATGTAATGCATGGCAGAAAAATAATAATGCATCAATGCCTGCATAATGATGAGCTGTACACACAGAGATTTTGAAGTATTGGTAATTCTGTGAATATATCAATCCTGAGCTGCTTATGTAGTAGTAAAATGTAAATACAGTCTTAGAAACTATTGTGTGAACTTGAACACAAGTTTCATTCTGTTTCTTTTTAAATCAGCCATACAGACGTAGATTCATGTGTGGAATGCAACACATTTTTCTGATTCTCATTACCTCACAAAAGAGAAGTAGAGAAGAGGGTGTATCTGGAATGGAAGAGTGGCTTTCATATGTGGGTAAAATAAAGGGATTCTAAACAGAGTTCTGAATAGGTCTTTGAAAGGATTGTCTATCTGTGTAAATTATAGCTGCTTCTAAAACCAGGAGTGGTGAATTGAACTAAGAAAAACAGTACAAGGTTTAAAGCAAAAAAAAGTATTTCTCCATTTAATGCAAAATAAAAATCATGGAACCACTCAGTGTAAAGAGCTGTGAAGGCAAATACACACGGATTCACAGTGGATTAGAGAAATCCATGTTTAAGTGTATCAGGGGCTGTTGAATAAGAGGTTTAGAAGAAACTTCTGGGTTGCAATACCTAAGTCAATCCAAACCAGAAAGCCTGTCCTCTGGCCTGTGAAAGGACAGAAACCATTTGAATTATGGAGAAAGCTCTTAGGATCATATTAGGTGTAGCATTCATACCTCTGTGTGCACATGAATGCACAATGTTAGCAGCTTCTGGAGTTTGTGAGTGTGTACAGAAAGAGAGCTCCGTCCTCAGATGGGCACAGCTGGGCCATGCACATGTACTGAGTTCCTCTGCTCATCACATATGTCTGGGTATTATTTTCTAGGTGTTACAGGTTGTTCTGTACTTGTCAGTTATTGTCACTGTAAAACTGTGAGGTCTCTTTCTGCTCTGTGTTAAGTGGAAGATTTTCTTTTCCTCTCATTTCTGCTGTCATCTGTTAGAACTTGGCTTTGAAGCCAAATTCTATTTGCTGTGGAGGACAGTATCATACAGCTTAACTACCCACTTGGATGGGAAGTGCAGTTTAGAAATAACATCTGTGCAGCTGCTGGGACATCCACTGCCAGCCTGTGAATTCCCTGTGATTACAACTTGCATGTCCTCTGCTGGTTTCCTGCTCTCAAATTTGAGAGTGGAGATCCTGGATCCTCCCTGTAATAAAGATCTTATTTAAAGATCAAATTTCTTCTTTGAGTTTGACTTGAGCCTTTTGGGGGTTAGGTGTATTACAAGGGTTGATCATACCCATGGGGAAGGAGTGCTGTGTGTTGGTAATCTCTGAGATGCAAAGCACTCCTGGGCAGGGTGCAGAGAGCTGCAGGTTCTGTCTGGAGAATTGTGGGGTCACAGTGATGCCAGGCTTTGGATGGGGTGTTGATTTTAAAATGTTAACCAGGAAGCAGGAGTATTACACTGCCCCAGAGCAAGCTGAAAAACATCTATTTAGCTCTAAATACAGGCTGTGATTTCAGAATTTGTGGTTTCTGGTGCTTTCCAGGGTGTTATGTGCTTGGTTTTATATGGCCAGCTAAAATTAATGTCATAAAAGACTTCCAAGCTTAGAAAGGCTTTCATATATGTGTAATATAACAAAATGCAGGAAGATGCACTTGGAACTTTATAGATTTATGTCTTCATTAAAAAAGAAAAAAAGCTGTTTCACACAAGGGAAGGTTTTTTAAGAGGTTTAGGATGCTCTCTTTATGGGGAGGGAAAATGGTCTGGGACAGAAACCTAAATGGAGACAAAAAAATTGCCTTTTTTGAAACAAAATTCAGCTTTGTAAATTAGAGATGGGGAGCCTTGAAATTAATGAAATTAAAACAATTTTTACTTGAAGGGCTTTTAGCAAGGAAAGGATCTTTCTATGGCCGGGCCTAAGAAAGTCTTTAATGCTTGCAGCCCCATGGGCCCAGCTCTGTCTGTGAGCCCTGTGCCCAAAGACATGCAAGGCATGAGGTCCTTCGGTACCAAAACTGCAGGTTATTGACCAGAAAGGCTCTGCCCTCCTTCCTCCATCCTGAGAAGATGAACATGGGGTGAAGAATTTGGCAGGGAGCACAGAATGAGCCCCAGTCACCAGCACACACTGCTCTGCCTCGCTGTTGGGTCCCTGCAATCACAGCAGCACCACAGGCACAGCCAGGGCTCTGAAAACTCGTACCTAGGCTTGAATAGAAAGAGTCAGACTCAGTCTGCAGTCTGATCACAAATAAGAAGAAAGTGAATGTTGGAAAAACAAGCTCTTAATCTGGTCTTGAATAGCAATTATGATGCATTTAGCATAAAATAATAGTTACGGGAAAAATAGGTTTTGTTTTCCATTTGCAGCAATGTGGTTCCCTGTGAGATTTAATTAATGGCTCTCATTTATTCTTTATTTCTCCCTATTCTGTGAGTGCTGAGTATAAAAGAGCACATTCAATTTGGCTTCTAGGCAGCAAACAAGTTCATTTAATGTTGATATAGAAGCATCTCTGAATTTTAGAGAGAAAAAAGAGGAAGGGCCATGGAGGGGAATTGTGATTAGTACCATTGATATCATAGACAGTTCGAATGGCTTTAGCAATCAGGGGCAATTTTACTGAAAACCAAGTTTATATTACTGTACAACAATTCAGAGAATGGGGAATTATCTCCCATAGCACATTAGATAAATAGAGCCTGGAAGTTATAATCCACTTAACCTGGATGCAGCATTTTGTCTTCTAGGGGATGTAGGATATGTTTGAGACACACACACCTATGCTCTCTTTTATCTTTTTCAATTAAGAAAATAAAATTTCCTTTGGATAATGTTATCTTGGGGAATATATTTCAAGTTAAGCAAATCTTCCTATTGGATAAGACAGGCTATAGTACACATTTAAATGTGATATGGAAAGGGTCAGAGTGGGCAATCTGCAAAGTTCCTTCCAGAGACATAGAAACCAGGGAATGGGGAGGGTTTTGACTGATGGTTTGAGCAAGTCAGCTAGAGGAGGACTGTATTCCTTAAACTGAGGGAAGCTTTGCTACCAACTTGAATTGATTTCAAGATCAAGGTTTCATGCTTTCATTTCTACCAAGCAGAGCCACTGGCATCCAGAACAGAAGCCCAGTGCTATAAACTCACACCTGATTCTTTTACAAGAAAAATGCTGCTCCTTAAAGGCAGATTAACTTCTCTTGAGGAGTGTGTGGTTTGCAGGAGAGGCTGGAACTGAAAGGAGCAGCCTCTGTTTCACCTGGCAATTATTTCATGCTTTTATTTGGTTCACAGGGTCTGGAAAGATATCAAAGTGAAAATGTTTTGTTCCTATCTTGTGATAGCAAAAGAGAATTAAAAGAATAATAAAGCCATGGAAGCATATGTTAGGGGTAAAAATTTCTCCTGATCCTTTGCAAAGGGCATCAGTAGGCAAGAGAGAATGCTGAGCAGGGCATGGTGACTAAAAGCAGTAACACTTCAGTTTCCTGACTGTACAGAATGTGAAGTTTGAATCCTGCTCAGTTGTGTCTAATATAATCTGCTCTTGATGTAGATCAGCCAGGATGGAAGCACAGGTATCTCTGCTTCTGATGACATGAATAATTTGTTAAAAAGATTTGGAATGGGAAATAGGGATTTATATTTTTTCTGCTGTACTTGTGTCATTCATCAACTGCTTTTTTGCCTTTGGCAATGGGCATATTGTCCTCTGGCACGAGTACTCATTTAGTTCATTTGGACTTCTAGTTTAATGGGGAAGTTTTTCATATTTATTACTACTTAAAGACGTGGGCAATTTATGCATGCCATAGGCTTGGGCTGTTTATCCCTCCTCTCCCTGTTCCATTTTTAAAAAATCCTCTTTGTTATGTTTTCTGATGGAGTTCTAAAACCCAATAGTATTGGCAGGAGTGGCTGGCAGAGATGAGTAGCCAAGGGCCTTTTGGCCTTTGTGCAGATCTCTCTGCCCTGTAATGCTGTGCAATTTTCACCACTCATTATTCTCACCAAATGTCCTCCTCCCTGGTCTCTCCCTGCCCTGGGAAATGCACAATAGCAGCACATTTGCTCACCAGATGTTCTATCTGGTCTTAGGGATAGCTTATAATATTTGACTGGAATACCACCAATGATTTGTCATTTCCCACCACCTTGGGTGGGAATTGAGTGTTCTTTGTACTGGTGGGAGCAATCCGAAGTATGAAGATAATGGAGGGTTTTTCAGGCAATTTTTGAAGGAGTTTGAGACATGAAATAGGAGGTGATTTGACCTGCACCCTGTGAGGTGAAAGACAAAGACTGCTGCTATTGACTCCTGAGTGGATATGCAGCTTTCTAAATAAAATGGTTAAATACAGCAACATTCTGGGCTCAACATTGTGTGCTCAGTTCTGTTATAGGAAGAAAGGAAGAAAAAATTTATGGTGAGAATAAGAAGCTCCCTGCATGCATTTGTGTGCTGGATTCATGAGGCACCCAGCCTTGGAAGCACTTTGGCTAGAACACTGTAAATGTGCTTTATTCATTGTGTTTTATGAACTGATTTGGAGAGCATTATTTAGGATCAGAGAAGTTCTTTTTATTTTATTCCCTGACATACTTCTCAGTTTTATTCCTAATTGGTTGAGTTATCTGACCTGGTACAGTTTATTTATTTATTTTTTTTTTCCAAGAGAAAAACCACAGAGTTGCTCTGATTTGCATTGGCTTTCAGATTCATTTGGCTTGGTGGAAAGTGCCTAATACAAAATCAAAGCAACAGATGCTCCTTCCTGGCTTTCTCTAGAGCTCACACACCTGCAAGCGCTTGTCATAAACTTGCTATAGGGGCTGCTCTTGGCCATCCTCCTGTTTTTTTAATGTCACTGTCCTTTGGCAATACATAGATCTTAGTGAAACAAGATTTTTTTTTTTCTCTCCAAGCTGTATGCATGTTTTTTCTGCAGTCTGCTGTGCATTTTAGGCAGGCTGTGAGCTAATGATAAGATTGCTCAGGTGAATTCCCAGATCACCGTGTTTTCTGCCAGACATGAAAGGCCATGTAAATATGCTTTTCTGGCTCCTTTCTCAGATATAGTTTCCTTGTTCTCTCTTTTTCCTCTGCACTCTACTGGCAGTAGGGAATTGTAATACCCCTTGTGTTTGTCTGCATGACCTCCTGCACAGTATTATCAGGGTGCAATTATTAATTGAGCATTACATATTTTCACCAAAATTCCAATTTATGGTTAAAACTTTCCTCCAATTTGACTTTAATATTTCAATTTGTGCTAAATACTTCAAAATGTTATAATAAAATTAGTCTCCAAAAGTGTTAGATAATGCCTCTTCCAGAAGAAGAATATCTCTCTTGAAGAGACTAAGTCAGATATTTTAGAATTTGCTATATCCTCAACCAAGCAAGGGCAGTCAAACTAACCTTACAAATAGGGAAAAGCACTGAGAGCTCTGTTTTGAGCTGGGAATTCCAAGACTGCCAAGGCTCCCGTTCTACAACTAGAAACCTAGAAGCTCAGGACAGAAACAATTGCTAGAGCTGCTCTGTGAGACCTGGTGCCATTAGGGAATTCCTGATCATCTCTCCCATAGACCCTGGATGTGGCAGGAATTTTACCATCTTACAGAATACAAGTGCCTAGCAAGTAAAATATACCTTAGCCCGCTTTGATGGCAATAGAAGTTTTGAATTTAAACAATTTCCTCGTTGAATAGGAGTATTTAATTAGGCACATAGGGCATGTAGGCAGAACGAAGAGGATGCTTGCTCATACATTAGTGTTAAGGAACAATACAACTTCTTAGCATTCAGCTGTAAATGCAAGTTTATGCAAGATCTGCAGCACATGTCCAAAGGCAAAACTGAGGTCCATTTGAAAATTTGAATCTAGTTAAATTCTTTCTGCAAACTCTTTTGTTGGGGTCAAGTGGTAGAAAGAACAATTTAACCCTTCTTGGTCGATATGCAGTCAGTCAGGTGATTGATGTTCCTATTATTTTGCCAAGTATTCGGAATATGTGTGACATACATAGAACTGTGGCACGCCCTCATGGTAGGTCCTCAGGCACTGAAAGAGCTGATGACATTTTATAAAATGCAGTTATGTAAAGCATTGCTGGAGGCAAGACTGTGAAGCTAAAGCTTTACTGTTTCCAATGCAGAAAAAAGTTCTAATGTGTTTATCTGGTCTCAATCATCATCAAAACTAGCCTAGGCTTATTAGTTACAGTTAACAGGACTCTTCAGTTCAGCAACAACTGAAGGTATTTCTTAATTAGTGGAACAGGAATGCAAAATTATTCTTCATATTTAAAGTTGGTTGTACTCATTCATATGTTATTGAACTAATTAGAATCCCCAGACAACCTCTTATTTTTTATCTAAAATAATGATGTTCCACATCTCATCACTGATTTAGTGTTTCTTTTTAACTGGAGTGCTATGGAATCTAAATTTACACAGGAACTCTGAACAGGAACAGTTTTGGCATAGCTTACCAAGGAATTACTCATGCATCATCCCACGACAGATTTGGATGAGTAATGTATTTTTGTAATGAGCAGTGCATCTTTGTCAATCTTCAGGTGTAATTGGGAATGCACTCAACTCTCTCTAGTGCCACAGTTTTGGGGTCCTGTGTGATTAAAATGGGAATGACACATGTCACTGACAGTACAGCAGTATCAACACTGTGAGCTGGAAAATAGCAGGTGTGAGCAAGGGAGGAAAGAATCTCCTTGCAATGATACCTATCTAAAGGTGTACTAAATTTCTGCAACTTGAACCATTCCTGTTTAAATTTGGTAAAGTTATTGAACTTGATCAATGAAGGGCAAAGTAGATCTTCTTTTCATTTGTCTTATAGATAAGTTTTAAAATGCTTTCTGGTCCTAATGCTTCTCTTGGTAACCCTGTTAGCTATGGTCAAGCAATTCCTGTGAGTGTGGTAAGGTTGCAAGTGCATTCACTTGCTCAAGAATTAGGACTCTAACAGCTGACCTATTCATTTTTATTTACTTTTTTTTTTTAGAAGAAGATTCTCTAAAAGATTCTCAATGGCAGGCTGCAGAAAGCCTGGGATTAGGTTTTATTCACTTTCACTGACATATGGTGAAGTTGATTTGTGTTGACCATTTAGTTTGCAGTGTCTGTGTACCTCAAGGTGTGCAAATATTCTTTGAAAGCTACAGTAGATTCATGCTTGGAAATTGTTATAGCAGTTAGTGAGTGACTAAGGGAGAGCAGAGAAGAAAATTATGAGCCAAACAAATGGATTGTGACAAGCAGTCTTTGTGTAAATTACTGTACATAACTGCACAGTATTTCCTGCAAATTGTGCTCTACAAGTTGAAGATGTAATTAATGAAGTACTATAACAGATTAGTGTTTGAGTAATTTTTCTTATTAGTAATTGCTAATGCCAGCTAGGAGAATTTCATTACCTTGCCTGGGTTTGGAGCTTTATTTATGGAGGCTGTGGTCACAGACTGGTAGAGGCTTTGTGGGTGGGTGTTTTTTTAGGTTTTTTTTTGACACTTCAGTCCAAAGTAATTATTGGTTAGGCTTGGTGTGAAATATCAACTTTTTTTTTTTTCCTAAGTCATTCTAGTACTTGGAGATTTCTAGGCTTGAAATAACATCTGCAGACACACACACAGACCTTTTATTTCCAGCAGAAACCCCTTGGAAAACCAAACTGGGAAATGGTTGCTGGCATGTAAAGACAACCACATTTCACTGGTACAGCAACCTTGCACTGATGTGGCTGGAGAAGCCAGTGGCACAGATCAGTAACAGTGCTTGGGCAGCTTTTACACGTGTCTGCTTGCAGTCATGAACTGGTTCATGCAGCAGAACACCATACTCCAAGCCAAGGGTTGTATTTAGATAAATTAGAGTATGGGAATATATCCTTTGGCTTCTACTATTCCCTAAATCCTATTCTAACACCCATGAAATTATGGAGCAGTCTGCTGCAGCTCGAGTTTTGTGCTGGATCTCTTAAACATGCTACAAAGCAGTGAGGTACAAGAGCAGTGCTGCAGCTGAGCATGGATTGATTTGAACAGGACTTAGTGATTTATTGCATCAGGTGGAACAGCAGGGTACAAGGCAGCACGCTATGATTAGATTTAAGCAACATAACTCAATGTGATGCCTGACTTGTCGAGAGGGGAAGGCATTCATTTTTCTGGTCAGCCAGTATTAATTCCCCTACCTGATGTCCAGCATAATTTTTCAAAGAATCAGGAGAGTGGGGGAAAGTTTACAAGGAGAGATAAATGTAGTTTTTCTGACCAAAGAACGTCATGAACAGAATGATTTATAATAGATGGATAATCTAAGTTTATATCTGGCTGTTTTAGCTGTAACTAGTTAGATGGAATCCTTCAAGACCAAATCATCCTTAATCCTAGTTCAGAGCTTCTGTTCTTACAGCCCATCTGTTCACATGACAAATTTGTTAAATTTCAGAAGACTGTTGCTCTGTAATTTTACATACCCCAAAAATGCTGCTGCATAAATAAATCAAAGTGAAAACTGAAGAACTTTGGCTTGGGATAAAATATTTTGCCCATTAAATCTTCAGATTTTTTTTAAAATTCTCAATTATTTCATGATAACTCTGATATATAAATATTTGTGTCTGGTAAGGATGACTCATTAATATACTAAAATTTTTTCTCACCAAATATTTCTGTTACAAACCATTTGCATGAAATTTTGCTAGCCTGTACCTCCAACCCTAAAAGGTGGGACAATCACCTTTTTCTGACTCAATCTCAAAAAAAAATCAAGGCATTCCTCAGAGAGGATATTATGCCCACTAAGCTAATTAATTAGGACAGCTTTGTATTTAATGTATTTGGGTTTATTATCATTTTTTGCTACAACAGAGGTTGTGGTACCAGGAAAAATGCCAGCAGAATTGCAGGGATATTTAATGTAGTAGGCCTGCGTGTGGTGGGGACAGGGCAAGGGCTGTGCATCCAGAGCTGGTTGTGCAGCTCCAGCTGAAGTGGGAGCATGGGGATGCATTTCCTGCCTCCTGCACCTCTTCTCTCTGTGCTGCTGCTGGGGATAAGGTGGAGTTATAAATGTTTCTTCACCTTAGCAGCATCTCTGATTTCTCCATTGCATAGAATGGAGGATAAAATAGGATTTTCTTAGCTAGTCATGGCAGCTTATTTGTTTTACTGAGGAAAAAGTTCTCCATGGAAAGAGATCCAGGCTGCCCCTGAAGAGAGGTAGTGAGGTGGTACATGGAAGTGTATTCTTGAGGTGTCCATCATGCCCACTGACACCTGCATGCATTTGCTGGGTGCTGTCTTGATCAACTGAGCTGGTGAAAATTCCCTGCACCATTTCAAATGTAAATGACTATATGCAGATCATTTGTCCATGCCACTGAAATTGCATTCTCAGTAATGGACTGGTGTGCCAGGGTGCATCATACAGAAATGGTTCTTAGAGTGAGCAACCCTCATTTAGAGTGTATCAAGTACCAGGCTTTGTGAGCAATATCAGAACTTCACATCAGGTTCTTTTATGGTCATAGAAGATTCAGTGTGTGAGTACAGAGTTCAGGGAAGAAATTTCATCAGTGTGTTTCTGCTGCTTTGCATGTAAGGGATGCAGAATATTCTGAGAAAAGAATGTGCTCTCTGTTTTGAAGATCTTTCATAGACACCCCCTGCCAGCCAGCTCTAGGCCTGTGGTCCCCATTTAGCACTGGTCCCTTCAAATGCACAGCTCTGCTCAAGCAATTTTTGGCTAATTTTGTGCAGTGGTCTGTACTCTGAAGTGACTTCTTGCTTTCTGTGCTAAAAATACCCATGGCCTCAGGGTGTGCAGGTGTTCCAGGTGCTGTTCCAGGGTCTCTCTCTGCTGGCTGGTGGGATGATGAAGCAGCTGGTGGCTTGTGCTACAATCCACCCCTGTGCTCCACCTGCCCAGAGGGCTCGGGTATTGCCAGCAGCCAGCTGGGTTTTCTTCTGCAGAACCTTATCTTTGCATGTTAGTGCAGCAGCATGACCTTAATTCCTGCACCATGATTGAATCTGTAGAAAATCTTGAGTATGTTCTTCTTTTGCCTCTCTCTCCCCCTTCTGCTGATATCTGTTTCTATTTCAATTTTCCTGCTCCCTCAAAAGAAGTTTTAATGCATGATCTTCACAAGAAGGAAGTATCCAAGAGCTATTTCTCTGACAACCAGTGAAAAGTAGCAGCAGTGTGTGTTAATTTGTTAATGTTTGTTGGAAAAAAGCTCGAATTAACTTTAAAAGTTTGGCTCCAAAAGAGATTTGACCTTTGTGTCTTAGGATGACTATATCAGCTAAACCTTGTGACAAAATCTTAGAAGTGCCTAATTTCTATTATTACTATGATGAGATTCAATTTCTATGGAGCAGAATGGGGTCCAGTGTTTGCCACAGGCATTTTTCTGACTCTGCAACTGAACTGTCTATTGATAAAATTTGGCATATTAATTAATCACAGTGATTTGATGGCAAGCAAATTTCACTTTATGTATGCTATGGATATTATTCACTCAGCCATTCTTATTTGAGTATTTTCTCGTTCAGATCTTGACAGGCCACCTGGATCAATGAAAATATTTAATTCTAGTTCATTTACTGTTTGAATAAAGCCACCCCTGCTGCAGCTTTTAGCTGGCAAAGTGATATTGTTCAGAGATATTATGTTATGCCATTCTGTCCACAGAAGCTCTTAAAAAGGACACAATTTCTGTGGCAGAAATGTGTTCTTATAACTGAATTCTTCTGTTTGTGTGTAGTTCATTGGAACACCAGCATGAAACTGAACTCTGATAACACAAACATGTCAGTATTTCATTGTTACAGCAAATAGCTGGAGAAAATAGTTGGGTGATTTTTTTGTCGTCTTTTTTTTTTTTTTTCCCCGTTCTAGAAACCATTGCTAAATCATTCTGAATGGATTTATGACTCATTTTTCTTCTGTGGGCATTCTTATGGCAGCAATATGGTCTCAGCACAGTGTTAAAATGCCCATATTGAAAGAAGGAGAAATAAAAACACCACTTGCAAAAGCAGATTCATGTGAAAGAAGTGAAGAATAATCCTGACTTCCAGGGGGTTGAAGCTCAAAACTTCACAACTTTTTTCTTTTTTTTTTTTCTTTTTTTTTTTTTTTAATAAACACAGACCTCCCACTGTTTTTCCTTCTTCTCATTTCCTATTCTTGAGCTTCCTTTTCAAGGGCTAATCTAGGCCAAAGAAGAGAGAGTTTTTAAGGGAATAGGCTTCTAAATTATCCATCTTTTTAATAATCTCTTTAATTACCGTGACTGTTTATACATTTTAGCTGAAACTGCACCAAGTAATTTGGCTTTTGCATCACTCTGGCTGATATTGACTTTCATGCAGTAGCTTGAAGAAGTTTATGGCAAAGGACAGTCATTAACTTGTCAGTGAGAAATGGTCTCATGTATAAATGTAGATGTATAAACTCAACACACCTTCAGCTCTGCTTTCAAATGCTTCACTGGAATAATGTTTGAAAAACTAACAAAAGTGTTTGGCCATGAATAAATTCTGATGTATGGATCTTCTGTCAGCCTGCTTGTGCCTTTCTGAAATGAAGCAATTATGTAAAAAAATTATACTAGGTGCACAGATTCTTTTATGTAGGAATTTCTTATTGATTTTTGTAAGACTTTCTGTCATCTGGAAGAAACTGAGGCTCTTCATTTGGCAAATATGAACACATTATTAAAGAAAAAAGAAACCACTCCACTAATGTGGGTGCGCTTCCAGTCATCTGCCAACCTGACAAATTGAGCCAATATTATCAAAAATAGCACTTCTCTCTCTTTTTTTTTTTTTCCCAGATGCTCCAAAGCAATTACTGTGAAAGCTCTTCTTGGTAATGAGCATTATCCCTGTTTCAGAAATGGAGAAATCAAAGTTACAGTAAAATCTAACCAAGGGCAGAAATTAAATATCAAAAATTAGAGGAAAAACTCTGTGGTTATTGAAGATTTTTAGTTCCCTCACCAGAACAGTGCATGTTCTTTGATCACATGGTCTGGATGCCCTTGAATAAAATTAAATCAGTGTTTAATGACTATGGTAGTAGTGTCAGACTCTGCTCTTGCTTAAAATTTATACTGGTTTCCCACTCCATACAGTCTGGGGATGTGAAAGATCTGTCCCCTCTTTGCCAGTGTTAACTTAGGGCTTGACTGGAAAGATGCACACAGCATTTCTTAGGGAGGAGTGTCAGTTTTTGAGTTCCACAGAGATTAGTGAAGTGTGTTTAACTGTTGGTGCCTTGATTCCCCCCTTCACCTTCTGCCCCAAGGACTTGGGTACGGGTGTGGAAGTCAAAGGTTTCAATGTGAGCATCTTGGGAAGATTTCTTCAGGGATTTGGTTTCATGTTTGGATTGTTCCTCACCATCAGGGCTGTGTCAGTTTTCAGACAGAAGCTTGTCCAGGTATTACTTCTGCAAAGCAGGAGCAAACCAGTCATTAGGAGACTATAAATCAAAATGGGGACTGTGATGACTTCAATGCAGAAATGGGATTTCTCCATCTCTTGAAACTGTTGAAAGTGCTGCTTCAGCTGAGCTGCCTGCAATTGTTAGGTACTGCATGTTTCAGGATTTCTCCTTGTATGTCAGCATAGTCCAGATCTCCACAAACAGAGAAACCTGGCATTTACCTGGGTCCCTGAACTGGAAGTGGGTCTGGTGGAGGCCAGTTTCTCATTGCTTTTACTTCACTAAGTTTTTTAGTTTAGTACACCTGTGCTGTACCTCGCTGAAGAGATGGGATACCCTGTCATGCTGTGTCCTAAACATGGAATGGAAAGGCAGACTGTGCTCCCACTGATGCCTTAAGGAGCTGAAATAGAGGCTAAAGGCAGTTCAGAGGAATAAATTGGATTTTTCTTGAAGAGCCTTCAAGGCCACACCCTGGCAGTAGTGGAGCCAGAATCATGGCTCTGCCTGGATGGCTCCAAGATGGAAATAAAAGAGCTTGGTCATGAGATCTCACATTTTTATGTTTTAGTCCATTTGCATATAGGAGTTAACTGTCCAATTAACAGCTACAGATGATGGAGTTTCATCCTCCTTGCTTGCTTGCCCACACTCCTCTTTTCATGTTGTTTATGCTTTGGCTCTTTTGAAGAGGCTGTCCTTGAGTCTCCAGCTAGAATAGGATTGTCTTCACCACCCTGTGAAAAGATCCCAGTAACATTTAATATGAAGCTAAAGCTGCACAACAAAACAGAACAGAAAAACTTAAAATCTAAGGTATCACCAGGAGACTGGGTTCTGTGTGGAAATCAAGGGAAAACAGGTAGGGAAGGAAGAACAGGGGAGCAAAAGAGTTAACAGTGGTCAGACTGAGGGAGTGGTATTGGCAGTGGCTGAACAGTTGTTGTCTTTATTTGTGTATTAAGCTTTAAATGAAAAAAATGTTTTGTAAAAGAAAGAGGGATTATTAATGTTGTCTGGCCTTTGTTTTTCCTTATCTCTGTGAAAATAATTTCAAAAGTATTTTTAGTAAACAGAAAAACCCTTTAGAGCAGATTGCTGCAGATGATTTTGCTTAACAAGCTGCATCTGTCTGAAGATAACTAGTACTATTAAGTTGCCCTTTATTCAGCTGATCTTTTGAGATGGAAGCCCATGTGTGATAATATTGACATATGTTGATGTTAATAAGTTATCATCAATATAAATAGTCAGAATTGTATTCAGCCTAAGGAAAGGAGCAGCACACGAGGCAGGGGTGTTAGCCAAGGTCCAGTGCAGGCAGTGCATTGGGTCAGAGAGCGGTGCCTTGCCCCAGGAGCTGGCTGCCTGCACATCCTCAGCAAATGTCTCTCCAGCTGTGGGGACACTTCCCAGCCTGGCTGCCAGCCAGGCCTTGTCCATAGCAGGGCATGTCCCTGCCCCTGCTGCCACAGGAGCTGCTGGGAGAATCCCTGAGCTGCTTTGCTCTCTGCTTGCTCTTCACTCTGCCCATGGAGTCTGCCCTGTGCTGGTGTTCAGTCCCTTTTTTGCTTTGTGTTCTTGTTCTCTGCAGCACTCTGAGTTTCACAGCACAGGTGATATAGTTGCAATAGAGCTATTATTTCTGTCAATACAGCACAGTGTTTTTACAACAGCTTTTAGTGACTTAGACACCAAAAACCTGACCGATTAAAAGTGTTTTTTTTCTCAGTAAGTTTCTTTATAGATTTTTGTATATATCTAAAAAGGTCTCTGGAATTCAAGCTTAAATTGCAGAGGTTTTTTTTATAGGTCAACATCATTATTTTGAATGTTGCTTGCCTATTCGAGATTGTGTTTCATATGTAGTAAAACACAGTGTAAAAGTTCAAAGATAGCCACAAATGGCTGAGCATTATAGAAAATATTTTATCGGGGGAGGAAATTCACCATTCAACCAATTCATTTAAAGATATGGTGGATTTATCTCATGTTGCTTGTAAAGTACTATTCAAGTAAAAAAGAAAAGCTGTAAGGTTTATGCAGAAATTGCTGGTTGGTGTTTTACTGTCTGTTTCTTGTAAGTGATCAGAACAGATTTAGATATTAATCATTGCAGACTGTAAAATTAATGATTTTAAGTGTAAATCAGAGTGGTAAACTTCTGCAAATTTAGTTTCAAAGATGGATTGTTGAGACTTGTTGCAGACTATTGAAAAGCTGTATGCCTTCTGGCATTACCCTTGGGCAGATCTATTTCATAAAATCTCTTCAGCTTGTTGACTTATTTTAAAACCAGAGACATAGAAGGGTCAAGAGAAATGAAAGAAACAGCCTCTTAAGTTAGTTGGGTTTATATCATAAAAATGAAACTGAAAAGCCTTTCCAGGGAAGTTGAGCTGGTAGACAGATCCCTAAGGGGTCTGAAATAGATGCAGATTGCTGCTCTGCTGGCAGTGCCTGGTGTTGAGGCAGCTCCTGTCACTGTAAGCACAAACTACACATCCATACTCCTGTTAAGGGAGCCTCGAGGCCAAATATTTCTGTTGTTGCTGCAGCTTTTCACAGGGGATGACTCAGAGGATTCAAGTAATCCACATTTTCATTCCACTTACAGACTGAGGGGCATTATCAGATGTACAAACCAGCTGTCTTTCAGTGAATTAAAATCCTGCTTTAGAAGAAATGACTGGGCCATGCTAACCCAGCTTGGTTAAGGACAGGTGCTTTGAGGAGCAGAATCAGCATCTGGATCCTGCTGTGTGCAGGAATGGCTAAGAAAGACAAAAGACAATTTGATGTTTCCTTGAGTCACCCTCCCCTGCAGGAATGTTCAGAACTCTCGTGGGCAGAATTGACTGGAGGTAATAGAAAATACTGGAAAGGTGCAAGCAGCAGGATTGCAGTGTCAGAGCTCTGACATGGATCACTGTGGGACTTGGTCAGTGAGGTGCCTCCATCTCAGCCCACCCCTCTGCAAAGAACTACTCATTCTCCATCACTAACTTCTGGGAGATCATCATACTAAACAAAGAAAAGCTAAATATTTATTTCTAACTCTCCTTCTCACTTTGAGCTCATATAAGAGGGAGTATATTGCTTGTTTCATGATGGACATATCTGGAATTCTAGATTATTGGGTGCTATTAGAAAGGATTAATTTTTTCAACATTAGTCTCACCTTTAAAAAATGGTTAAATGGATATTTTTAAACAGTTGAAAAAATTGATATATTTAATATATTTATTTTATTTAAGTATATACCCCCACAAAGGTGTGGCTTTGTTGGCTGAAGTGAAGCACTCAGAGCTCATCAACTAAGTACAGTTTGGTGGCAAAGCCATTCTCTCCCAGGAGAATGGAGCAGTACCTTTAGACTCTGTGAGGAGAGGGTGTGACAGTGAGAAGTAACAGAAATATGTGGTGCTCAGCATTGATAGTATAATGGAGATATTTCTAGGCTAAAGATCTGTAATTCATGGAGGCTTAAGGGGATATTGTGACCATATTGCAATCAGTGTTTTTCAAATTAGGATGGTTTTTAAATTTTGAAAGAAGAAAAGGAACAAAACTCCACCAAACAGTTTAAATTAAACTATTCCCATTTAAAACTGCTACTGCTGTCTTCAGATCCTGGCTGATTCTTAATTCAAGGAATGTGCAGCATTTTGAAAAGGGTGAGTGCCTTTGCAGATGACATCACTGTAGGTGGTTTTTGAGGTGCTGCTCAAAAACTTCTATATGACCTCGATAGTCCTTGGGTAGATTTCAGCAGACATAAGCCCTTTTTATGTTTTATGAATGTTGGTATTCTTTATATTCAGGAAACAAGTAGCTGAGGGAGAATCTTTGTCCACTCTACAATAGCTTCTTATCATCTGTTTTCATCCTGAACCTTGCAACATCAATCAAATGAAAAATAAAAATGGCTTTTTCCCTGAGCTGTTAACAAGTGCCCTGAAGATGGATGTACAGATACAGAATTGAACATGACTGGCATGGGAATCTTCAGAGGGAAGCATCATGGGTCAGAGGATTGGCAATGCCAGGAGCAGCCTCAGTTCAGAAATGAGGAAACCTATATTCTGCTTTTAAAAGGAAACAAATCCATAGTGAGAGCAAACCATGACTGAATTGTGGACGCCTTTTCTGTGGTGCAGTTAAAACCTGTGTGTGATTATGTGAGAGCTGCTTAGAAAGGGGCTGCTGAGACAGTGACTGCAACAGGGGTTGAGGTGTTGTGTCATGCTGAGCTGGCTCATTGATTAGCAATTAGATATTTCTATTGATGAGGAATCTGGAAAAAGACACCCTGAGGTTTGTTGCAGCCTGCATGGTTGGGTACCTGCATCTTGCTGCTCTGCCAGCAGTAAATATTAAAGTGCCAAAGTACTTGTGAGACAGGTCAGTGCAGCAGAGACACAGCAGCTCAGGATTCCCAAAATATACTTTTGGGTTTTGTTGCTGCCCAGAAACATCCAAGATCAAATTATTTAGGTGACTAAGTGGGACAAAAAAATGCTGAAGTTGGCACAGAGCCAGGCTGTTCACAAGCAAGAGGGAATTAAGGCATTATTATAACAAGGCACAATTATAATTGGTGTGGGACACCTGAAAAAGCTCCTAAATATTCTTTCTTTTTCCCTTCAGCTGCAAACGTCCTGTTCCTCTTCGCAATGGTCACTGCAAAACCTCAAAGCAGTGCTTAGAGCAGTTGATAATTTTTACTCCTTCTGCCTGGTAAGTATTTATTAGTTTGTGTAAGAGAAACATGTTTGGCATAAAACAGGTACAGAAGAAGACCTTAGACTGGAGTTCTAACTGGTGCTGTATGGGAAATGTGTAGCTAAAGAAACCTCTCTCATGTCAGATACTATTTGGGTATTGAAGCATGCTATCATTTGAAATGCATACAAAAATTTTTTTCCCCCACTTCTACTAAGCAAATATTTGTGGTGCATCCAAATGGGTGTGGATACACCTTGTGGAAACAGCATATTTTTAGGAGAACATTTTCTGATTTCTCTTGACTCTTTTTATTTTTAAGACTAAGGGAGCAGACAGGTCCTATTGAAAAGATGTTTGTACCTAAACTGAGCAAGAATAAATCAGGTTCATGTAGCTCTAGACGGACTATTCAGTATTTGACCACTGGAAAGCTTTGCATCAACTTTGGTGGTGATAGTGGCGCCCTAGAAAATGCTAAGATAAACTCTGAAATGTTAAGCCTTGTGTTTTACCTGCGTAAGTAGTATAATTGCTAGCTGAAATGATTGTTTTGTGATTAAACTAAATCTTGTATAATCATAAGAAGAACAATGCGAAACTGTATGTTCCTAGTCTAAGGTGGCCATGCTTGGCTGAAATCTATGTATACTATAGAACAATGTAAGTTTAATAATTAACATAAAGGTTATATAACGATAGAATATAAAAGCATATCCATCCCGAACCTATGTCGGAGTCAGATTTGGGTCTTTACCCCTGACACCCAGAGCTCTTCAATAAAAGCACCTGCATATAATCATTTCTTGTGATTATGTGTTCCTGAACACTAACATTTTTGGCGACCCATGTGGGACCCTGTGAGTGCTGCTGGGCGAGTCCGCGACTCGATCACGCTCCAGCTGGTACCGAGGGATTCTCGGGGAGCCCATCGGCCGCGACCGCCTCTGCCGCTCACAACGTCCCTGGGAGAGAGGTAAGGTGCTTTTATTCTGGTTTGGGTGCCTGCCAGTAAGACACAGCGAAAGCTACGCTTGGTTGGGCTAAGGAATTCCTGGTGGTATTGCCTAGGCGCTGTCCATAAGACAATCGCGAAAGCGTTGCTGGTTCAGCTCGTATTTTTGGTTGGAGAAGCTCAAAGGAATTTTGGGCAGCAATGCCTCTATTCCACAAACTTCTCCTTTGGGGTGCTTAATAGCACATTGGAAACAGGGTAATTTTGGGGAAGAATTATGTAAAGCTAAGTTGATTAATTACTGTAATACATAGTGGCCAGAATGTGTCTTGGAGAATGGCGAAAAATGGCCAAAATACGGGACTTTGCAATATAACAGTATTTCACAGTTAATGTCGTTTTGTAAGCAAGAAGGAAAAAATAAAAAGAAAAAAGAAAAAAAGAAAAGGAAAAAACAAGGAAAAAAACCCCCAACAATAGATGAGGTTTCGTATGTTGATTTGTTTTTCTATTTACGGGAAAGCCAGAATGGTGGGATGAATGTAGATTAATGGTGGTTAGAGCATCTGCAAGTGATAAATGTAGAGTTTGCGAGAAACATTGTCTAAAACGTTTGGCGTTGAATAGGGAAAATTATACAGATATTGATTTACAGGTAGCTCCAATAAGACTAAGAGAACCTAACCCTATCCACCTGCTTCATCTGTCCTTGTCCCACTGCCTGCCCCTACCTCACCTGATCCTAAACCTGTCTCATCTAGTACACCTTTCTCTCTTTATCCTCCTCTCCCATAGTCACCTGATTCCTCTTCCTCGAAAGTTGGGCAAAGCCTGGCTATGATAGAAAGGAGGGAGAGGGATGCAAGTGAAAGAGATGGTGGTGGTAATGAATCAGCGACCCCAGTGGCCCGCGGAACCCGAAGCCGGTTGGGGCTTGCCCTGGTTGTGGAAGGAAAAGACACAGGCAGACAAAAATGGACTGTGATTGCTCCCTTGTGACAAGGTGTGGGAGTGGAGGGGTCAGTGTTTGTAGAAGTGCCTTTTTTTTCCTGCAGATTTGATTATTTAGAGGCGGTCAGCTAGAACTTGTAGAGAAGGTCCTGGTAAGGTGGCACGAGTAGTGAAAATAGTTATGAAAACTCAGAATCCTGGGGGTGGCCTGGAGGGCGTATAATAATTGCGAAAGAGAAGCTGGTGGGGGGCAGCAGCAAAATCTTTGGCAGTGGTAGAAAGAAAAGAGAACCCAAGTTTCGGGGGACGTGGCAGAGGTAGTCGTGGTAGAGGACCAGTTATGCAAGGGTTAAGCCTAAATCAGTGTGTGTATTGCAAGCGAGAAGAGCATTGGAAACGAGAGTGCCCAGACAAGTTTCACCAGGGCAATCAGTTACGGCAAGAAAACGTTACCAAGGCGATGGTATTGAGAGAATATAGCAGCTGATTAGACATAGAATTTGTAAAATAGGTTAGGACAAAATATTTCCAGTAAAGGAACCAAATAGTGAATATAGATTAGTGCAAGATTTGAGAGCAATAAATAAAATAACAAAGGACATTTAACCAGTGGTAACAAATCCCTACACATCGCTAACATCCGTAAAAAGAGATATATAAATAGTTTACTGTAATTGATTTAAAAGATGCCTTTTTCTGCATCCCCCTTGACAAAGAAAGTAAAAAACAGTTTGCCTTTGAGTGGAAAACCCAGGGAACGGAAGAAAGACCCAACTCACAAGGGACAGGAACTCGCCAACCCTATTCAGAAACCAACTGGCAAAGGAGCTGGAGATTTAGAATGAAAATGGGCAAGTACCAAGAGACCAATACCTATTGTTGCAAGATGTTAATGATATACTAATAGCTACAGAAGAAAAACAACCTGTATAAAGGTAACCATTGAGATTTTAAATCTACTTGGGAATGGGAGGTTACAAAGTATGCAGAGAAAAGGCACAAATTGCCCAAGAAACTGTGATCTACCTGGGATGTGAAATTTCACAAGGGCAAAGAAAACTAGGTACTAACCATATCCAAGCTATTTGTGCTATTCCAGAGCCCCAGAACTTACATGAGCTGCAAGCCTTCCTCGGGATGGCAGGATGGTGTCGCTTGTGGATCATGGACTATGGACTGATTGCGAAACCCCTGTACAAAGCTCAGAGGACGCAGCCATTCACCTGGGGCAAGCCACAGAAGGAAGCCTTCCTAGAACTAAAAGAGCACTGACGACTGCTCCAGCATTAGGTTTACCTGATCTGTCTAAAGATTTTCAGCCGTTTGTACATGAAAGGCTACGCCTAGCACTAGGAGTCCTGACCCAACGTCTGGGAAGTTGGAAAAGGCCGGTGGGCTACTTTTCCAAACAACTTGACAACATAAGTGCCGGGTGGCCTCCATGTCTGCCGGCGGTCGCAGCCACCGTGATGCTAATACAAGAAGCCAGGAAGCTTACTATGAGAAGACACATAGATGTCTATGTACCACACATAGTAACCACTGTCTTAGAACAGAAGGGGGGCCATTGGCTATCTCCAAGCAGGACGATAAAATTCCAAGTAGTCCTGACTGAGCAAGATGATGTCACATTAAAAACAACTAACCTTTTGAATCCAGCTTTGTTCCTAGGTACCACAACTGAAGAAGGCCCATTGGAACATGACTGTGTAGAGGTAATAGAGTACACCTATTCAGCAAGAGAAGACTTGAAAGACGTCCCGCTAGAGCAGCCAGAGTGGGAGATATTTACAGATGGGAGCAGCTTCGTAGAAAACGGAACCAGATACACTAGATATGCGGTAACAACAGTCAGCACAGTAGTGGAGGCAAAGGCATTACCACCAAATACATCTGCCCAGAAGGCAGAACTGGTTGCTCTAACCAGAGCACTAGAATTAAGTGAAGGGAAAAAGGTAAATATATGGACTGACTCAAAATATGCCTTTGGAGTGGTGCATGTACATAGAACACTGTGGAAAGAAAGGGGATTATTGTCTTCTCGAGGTACACACATTAAACACCAAAATGCAGTCCTGCAATTGATAAAAGCAGTACAAAAACCTGAGCAAGTGGCAATCAAGAAACTCCAAAATCTGTGAAGGAAATCTAAAAGCAGACTGGGCAGCCCGACAAGTTGCTCGAGAAGTGCAAACAACAATGGCATTGATACCTTCAAAGCTCAATATATCCCAGTTTATTCTGCCTCCAAAACCAAGATATTCAGTAGAAGATGAGAGACTGGCACGTTTACTAAATGCACAAAGAACTCGGAAAGATAGTATTTGACTGCACAAAGACAAATAGTGGTACCCCCCCCTTAATAATGAGAGAAGTTCTACAAATTAAATGTAACAAATGTCATTGGAGTGCAGAGGCATTAGTAAAATTGCTAAAGCAGAGTTTAATTTTGGTACGGATGTTAACAATGGCAAAATAAGTCATGTCAAAATGTGATATCTGCTTGAAAAACAACCCAGTGGCTAGGCGACAGGCACAGCTAAGAAGAATTCAGATAAGAATAGAGCCAAGAGACTATTGGCAGGTAGATTTTGTAGAATTGCCAAAAACTCAAAGATACAAATACCTGTTAGTAGGGGTTGACACATTTTCTGGATGGCCAGAAGCCCTTCCCTGTCGCACAAACCAAGCAAAGGAAACAGTTAAGTAGTTACTACAGGAAATTATTCCCAGATTCAGGGTACCCCTAGGAGTATCATCAAATAGGGGGCCCTATTTCATAGCTACAGTAGTAAAAGAAGTAAGTAGATTGCTGGGGATAACTTGGGACCTCCACACACCGTAGAGACCCCAGTTAAGTAGACAGGTAGAGAAGATGAATCAGACACTAAAAAGGCAAATCAGTAAAATATGCCAAGAAGCCAAGCTGCAGTGGCCCCAGGCTTTGCCAATAGCACTGTTGAGAATTAAGATAAAACCTAGGAGCGGGATGTCAGTCAGTCCTTATGAGATATTGTATGAGAAACCATATGAATCTCCTGAGCCTAACCCTAATGTACACGTTACAGGAAAACAGGAAGTGTATAATTATGTTCTGTCTCTTGAGAAAACTTTAGCTCAGCTCCGGAGCATCCTTGTGTGGAATAGACCAATAACTCTCGAGAACCCAGTTCATAACATACTTCCAGGAGACGAGGTGTACATTAAAAACTGGAACGAAGAACCGCTGAAAGAAAAGTGGAGTGGACCCTATCAGGTACTGCTGACCACCTTTACAGCAGTGAAAGTAGCTGGTGTAGACCCCTGGATTCACTATACCCGAGTGAAGAAAGTACATCCTGGATCACAGACTGTGTAAACTGTGGAACCAAGACTGCAGATAAGATGTGTTTAATTACTTTAAGAATGTTTTTAGTAATTGTGCTAATGGTATAGTCATTATTGTCTTTAAGATGTGGGATGCAAAAAGATCAACTAACCACTCTTCATTCTAGAATGAAGAGAGAGGCAGAAACACAAGTGATAAAAATTTCTAATGCAGTTCGAGCTGAGAATGTAATGATTAGATTAGTCAAAGATTTTGCCAAAATACAAAACACCAGTAGAATAACTGCCTGTCTGCCAATACCTAAGGCAGCAGGAGATCCAGTAAATTGGAGAATCATAACATCAAAACTACCTGAAATACAAAAGAACAAAACAATTGCATGCAAACAAGTACTCGAACTGAGACAGGTGGTCAAGGAAACTTGGGAGAAAGTAGGAACATGGATGAGACCTATGAGCCAGAAAGACTGTATTCTAAGTGATGGCATACTAAGAACCCCTTTGGGACAGTCAAGAGGCATCACACAATGGCAGTGCTATTTGCCACACTATAAAAAGATCATAGAAAATGTTACAGAAACTACTCTGGTATGGAAGTGTGAGGCCGAGGATCAGAAAGATCAGATAGAGCCTTGGGACAGTGCATGGTCTGTGAGTATACTTCAAAAATTCCAATATATGGCAAACACCCCTTGGTGTATTAAGTGGGAGAGTTCTGAGAGTGAAACAGATCCAGCAGTAACATACACTGCCATGAGTAGCAGAACGTGGGCAGACAAAGTAAGTTGGTGGGCATGCAATAAAACTTATGACTGCACTTCTGATGAGGCAAAGATAAAACAGATACCACCCCTGGCAATAGCCCTACAGATTGGTTGTGCTTGCAGAGAGATCAAACATAAACAAGGCAAAATGAGTTCTAAAGTGATTATAAGACGTACCAGGAGTACAATTAAAAGTCCAAGACAATTTGTGTGGGCAACAAGAGATGGTACCTGGACAACACATCTGCCTGTAGATGGGAAAGTAAAAGAAATTACTTTGGGCCTCCCAACCTTATGTCCAATTTAGAAAAAGTCCCCATTTAATAGAAAACATGAACTTCTGCAGATAAGAGCGAGACGAGAAGTTCTAGACAACAGTGGAGCATATTCCATAAAGGGCATTACTTGAATGGTTGACAGCTTTTTCATGGCAACTTGATGTCAGTCATTATCAACTGCATTGCCAAAAATTGACTTTAATTTTAATATCGCTGTGATGAAGGTGGGAAAAGATTAATGTATCATAGTAATTAATGCTTGGCATCATTTCTCTGTAGGTTTATTTATGGAAATAGTTTTGATCTACACTTTTCTAGTGTCATCACTTATCACTTGTCCTTTGCTGACAGATTCCTGTGGTTTCATCTGGGGTTTGTCAGTTGTGGGAGTTTTGGTCCAGGAGTTTGAGTGTAAAGCAGATGACACAATTTGCACAGGTAGATTTTAAAACTCATGTTTGTTGGAGAAATTATCTAAAATAGGGATCATTTGGCTTATCCTCATAAGATTTTTCTTATTATGAAATCTATAAAAAAACCATTGGTGTGTTATATAGTTTCCAGCATCCAATGTTATATTTGCCATTTCAGAGCTAAAATCTTCTGAAAGGACTCGGAAACTTGGCTTGGCTTTCAGATTATCATTTGATGTTTCATATCTAAAAATTTTGGCTGTTTTGCTTTAGCAATTACAGGCACTCTGCTGTCATCTTGGATATAGTTGTCTCTACCTTGTCTATAGGAACAAGATTTCAATACCTAAAAGAGTATTTCAGGTTTTACTTCACATTCACTTCAGAGTAACTGAGAAGGAATTTGATTTGTGAGCCTTAAAATGCAGGGAATAAAAAGGCCCAAGGGTCCAATCAGAAACTGCAGATTCTATTCAGAAGCATATTCACAACTTATGTATATACTGTAATTATCACCACAACATTTTAACTAGTCACCACTTTAAGACATTTGTTTGTACAATGACCCTATTATTAAAGAAGGTTTTTTTTTCATGTAAGCCTAAAATTAAATTGTATATTAGAACAGACACGTCACTGTTCTTTGGAGACGCCAAAATCTCTAATTTGTACTGAATTCAGAAGGCTCTTGATCAAGATCATGCCCTTAGGCTGTAGAAGGGTAAATAAATTGCAGTTCTAACTCCTGTAGTGTCCATATTCATGCGCCTCTAGATAATGGGATATTTCTGAATACTCAATGCACATGCAAATTGAAATGAAATTGAATCAACTTTTAGAATCTGAAATTCTTAAATTGAATGGTTAGAAAAACACAGGTGTTCATCTGGATCTTAGAAATAGCTTGTAGAATTAAGGTTATTGAAGAGTCTTGTATAATCTTTGACCTTTGGTGATAAAGAGGTTGTCGAAATTCTTAATAATTTCAAGGATACATCTGAATTTGCATTTATTCTGAGTCTTTTCAGCTCATGACCCCTTTCTGTGGAGCCACCTCACCTTATTATTTCCCCCCTTTCTTTTCTTCACACTATTACTATTGTGTTTTTTATGGTCAGTACTTATCTTGTCATTTTTAGCACAACTACTTTGGTTTTCTGGACATTTTTGTTTAACTTTGTACCACTCTCCTGTGCCTGTAAATTGATACATCATAAATAAATCAGGCTGGGATGATAGTATGGATATGATTTAGGTTGAATACGGAGTCAATGTCATTGCAAATGATAAAGGAAACAACCTGAAATCATATTCTGAGTATGGATCCATCAAGCATTGGTAAATGCTAATAAATTAACCAAAGACAGTTTCTGTTGTGTACTTTTGTTATTGATATATACCCCCATATTACTAAAATATTTATAGAATGAAATGGGAAAATTTATTTGCTGCTCATCTTTCATCAAGAAGAAACTATCAATAAAAGAAAACACAAAGAAATTAAGAAAGTGCATAAAAATAAAATAGCTTGGAGAAAATTTGTCCCTGACAATTCACCTGGCAGGCTGAGCAGGGTTTTGTCCCAAGTTTGAATCACTCTAAATTTGCAGGGAATTTCTCAGTGTGTGCCTGATCTGCTCACATTCACACAGAAGAGAATCAGAAGGGTGGGAAGGGTTAAAAAGCTTTGTGCTGAGGTGTGTGTGCCCAGGGGGCTGTGCCAGGTCTGTGCCAGCCAGGCACACTGCAGCAGCACTGCTCAGCCCTGCCCAAGCTGGGAGTTCAGGGGAATATCTTCTTAAATCAGCTTTTCTTCCTGCCCCACGAGCAGATTTGCTGCTGGTTTCTCTTCTATTGTAGAGAAAGCTGCTCCTCCTCCTGCCTGAGCTGTGGGATCAGCACTGAGGCACTGCCCTGGGGAGCAACCTCCAACTGAGCTGGCTCAGAGCTCAGCCCCTGCTGCTCACCAAAGCTGTCTCACATCACTGCAAACCTCCTATGGTGGCAGAAAGAATGAGACAGGCTGGAGGCAGGAAGGTGCTTGGCATTGGGTAAGGGCAGGTGGGCAAAGGAATTTTGCAGTCAGTGGATGGGAGAAGGATGATGTTTCTGTGTGAAATGCTGTGACTGCCCCATGGTTAATACTGGGAAACTGCTGCAGCAGTTTGAAGACCATTGATTACTCCTTAAGTCTTTGGAATTGGTTACATGATGCAGCCAACAGGCAGCTTGGTGTCTTTTCCATGGTAAGGCCCATGAGAAGGGAATTGGTGTCTTACCAAATCTAAATCAGAGTTGTAGAAAGAATTAGTCTGGAAGGTAACACACATAGTGTGGGACTTGGCTGTTTCTAACTGGCAGAAACAGATCTTTGATCTTTCCATGATTCCTTCTGGAACCTGTTGATATAAAGCAAGTGCAAATATAAAAAGTCATTCTGGAGTATGGGTACCTTAGGTAAAATGGAGCTGTTTTCTCCTGAAACAAAGGACAGCCAACTGACAAAACAAGTTGATGTCTAGAACAGAAATGTAGTTTTCAAATTTTCTTTGAGGGATTTCACTTACTGACTCTGTCAATTGAGGGGGAAGAGGAAGAAAGTGCACAGAGTATGTGCTACATGCCCAAATCCTGGAATCCAGTGTGTCCTAGCCAAGGGGGCAAGCCAATATGCTAAAAGCCACACCCAAACTCTTTGGACAGAAGTTCAAGGCTAAATTAAGGCAGCTGTGAGTCTGGGGAGATATAGCACCACCAGCTGAACCAAGTATGCATTATCTAAGCAGGTTGTCTGTGACAAGACACCACAGAGCTGACACAGCCAGCTCTGGTTTTGTGTCCTTCACTGAGAAAAAGAGCTAAACCTTTTCTGCTGGTCCCTGTAGGTTACTGTTTCTCAATACATCACAGTGGAGCTATTTGATTTCTAGTAATTTGTTCCTTCGTGGGATGTAGATAGAAACTGAAATTCTAATAACATGGACCATGTTATCAGCACGGTAATGAAATGTCTTGTCTCAACTTGTGAGGTTTTGTTTATCATTAAGAATTTCATTGCTTTACAGGGAACAGCGGGTGAATTTGCTTGTATAGCTAAAGAGAAAATGAGGGCTGCTTTTTACATAATCCACTACAGATGTTATCTGGAATTTGCTTGAGAATACATTAATATGGCTTTTGTAAGCAGTCTTATAATTGGCAATATGTTTCAAATGCCTTGGATGTTTAACTTGGGCAGGAGAGGAAAAGTGATAGCATCATTTGCAGAAGTTGCTTTGTAAATTCAATCTGTGGTCAAACTTTTCATGCCCATAACTTTCAGGGAGAACCAATTAAAAAATGCAGTCCATCACTTTTCTGTGGAGGGTTATATGAGGCAGTTCAGGAAAATCACTGCCCTGAATGCAGCAAGGCTTGAGGTCAAGAGAGAAGGATAGAGGGTGTAAGAGGTGGCTTTGGTGCTTCAGGGAAGTCTTGTTTTCTGCCAGCCTCTTTTGAAAAAAGAGATCCATGCAGAAGCTGATGGGTGGCTTTGGGTGTGATGAGCCAAGTTGCCTTCAAGATGGACACAGCTGTTTTTGAATGGGAGAGGGTGATAAAGCCATGAGTTCCAGATCAATGAGGCAAGGCACCCTGTGATTACCCCAGACACCTTGTACTGCACACTGTGCAACCCCACCTGGTAACTCATGCTAAAATTCATGTCTCATCTAGAAAGATGCTCAGTATTGAGTGAAAAACTTCAATAATGTGGGAAGAGCTTTAACAAGTAGGGTAATGGTAGCACAGGCGAAGTAGTTAGAACTGACCTAAATTGACCTATTGAGTTTAGGAATCAAAAGAATTCTGAACAAGAAAACTGTTCAGAAGGAAAAAAACCCAAACAATAAAAGGAAAACCAGAGCATTTAGCTATGAATATTATTTTTAAAACCCTCTTTTTTTGAAACTCCTGTGTTTACTATCAGTATCCTGTGTGTCTGAATTTGATGTATTAAGTCTTCCTGTTTGTAGAGGGGTATGTGGTATTAAGCTCTGCTCCTGGGAGAATCTGCAATTTAAAGAAGGAACTAAGATAAATGGTGTTAAAAGGAAGTAGTGATCATCTTTGTGAGGGATAATCTTTAAAAAAAATTCATGAAATTATAAAATTAATCATTAACTCTCCAATGACAGTAGATAAGATCATTACTTTATTGGACAGATCATGAAATCTGCAAAAAGGAGATCTAATAGATATTATACAATTTCTAGGAGGTTAAAGGCTACATGAAAACCTTTTAATTATTAGAAATAATCTAGGCAAGCAACACCTCCTCCTCCCCATTTGTAGCACTGCTCAAGTGCCTACACAGTCCTATTCTTTTCTAGCCATTATGGACATATTAGGTAAAGGTACACTTCAGAAATAGGAAGCTATATTTAAGGAATCGTGTCTCATTTCCCAGCTCTCTGTAGGTTTTCAAAGACAGCATTGCTTATATTTAGTAGCAGTTTTACTGAGAGAAAATGAATACTTCTTTCAAGAGAGGTTGCCTTTTTAAAATGTTTTTCAAAATAATTTTCAGTCTTCAAGAAGATATGCTAAGAATCCATAGCAGTGCCCTTCCAAAGGAGTGAATGATGGCTGGAAGGGGCCAAAGGCTAAGGCAGGTCAGGGAGTGAATTTGTTATGAAGTTTGCTTTTGTATTTAAAGTGGAGATGACCTGATTGAAGTGATTGCACCAATTCCTTTGCTGGTAGGAATTTATACTGTTGTACTGAGCATTAAGAGGCTCCTGTTTGTGTACAGGCTGCAGTTTCTCCCTAGGGACACCCTCTAGGGAGACAGCCCAATTATTATATAAGCTGCCTGTGTCTCTCCCACAGCAAGAACTGCAGGCAGAAAGCAGAAGGTGGTGGTCTAATTATTTGGCTCTGAGTTGAATCATGTGTGACACCAGCATGAGCTAACAGGAGGGTCCATCTGGTTCCTGTCACTGGGCCCCTGGCTGATGGCAGCTCAGACCTTTGAGTGCTGCCCCAAGAATGGGGAGAGGGGTGGTGGAGATGCTCAGGGACTGGAGGACTGGATTCTCAATGAGCTGAGGGCCCAAATATGAAGTGGAAAGAAAATCAAGTAAAAATGCCAAGGGCTCTGTGCAGCTGGTGGAGACACAGGCACAAGCTCATTGCTGTTTGCTTTTGGTTGGATACAAACAGCACAGTGATTTGGAACTGTGGCAGATCTGCTCTTAAGGAAAACATAGAAATCCATTTTCTGGTTGTTATTTGGGGTTTTATTTAGTGTTGCTGAATTTATTTATTTCCTAACTTGGAGCAATCCACCAAAGGCCATATTACAAATACTATTTTAAGGAGTTCTTTCTGAGAATTGCCTATTACAATGTTTTGCCTTTCACTTACAAAAAATGAGGAAGGAAAGGACTTGGACCACTTAGAAATCCTCATGTAATCAATAGTGAGCCTTTGGATATACAGTAAATATATTTATGTAGTGAGTCTGCAATAGATACACACATAGCACCATGGACCATCTGTGAAACACTCATTTTTGAAGTCTACATGTAAGCTGAACTTGAGATTTCATTAACACAAGGCATGCAGTATTAATATAAAGTAATACTACATTCCAGGGATGAAAGTCATGAAATTAACTCACAACATTATAACTTGGGATTGTGGTTCCGTCCTGAGGCTGCCAAGGAAGTGATCCATCTTTTTATTATTGCTGCAAGATAGAAACGTTATCAGCTTATATAGGATAGTTAACACCTGGTGTGGAGGAATGCACAAGTGCTGAATTCTGATCATGTGAAAAAGTGATGATGTTGGTATTCAGGAATATTCTCTGGAGTGGGTTTTTGTTACAGGCTGAATTTCATGTTGCAGTATTTAATCTTTTATAGTATATGATTTCTTACACCATGGTTCCTTTCTTTTTAAGATATGAAAGATAATTGTATCTCAAAGAAGGGACTTATCTCTCTTTATCTAGTCCTCTTTACTCTTCAAGCAAAATTATAATGTGGATTTCTGATGGCTGGTTTCAGGCAACAGATTATTTTAAATCCTAAATAGAGAAGAGATTTTAATTTCATTGCAAGAGCAGTCAGGATAAATTAGTTGGGAGGGGAAAACCTCAATAAATGACATTTTTTTTCCAAGGGTAATTATTTTGAGAATATCCAGGGTAAGCAAAGACTTATTGACTGAGGAGAATGGTATTGCTCTGGGGTTTGGGGTTTTTTTGTATAAAAATATTTCTAAATTTGATATCTTTGAACATCTTGAAGAAATACATCTATTCCTGTTCACAGAGTAATAATTTAAACTGTCTTTCACTCTGCCCTAAAATTGCCCCTGGAGCAGCTCCATCTTTCACGGGATAAAATCCCAAGCAGCCCCCTCCCTGCTGCCTGGCTGGGGGAAGCTGTGCAAGCTGACAGCAAGCACCCACCACTGCACCCTGCAACTCCTCAGCACTCCACAAACCCCCCACGGAACAGAAGAGAGGCACAGAATCCTAAAATGACAGCATGGGCACTTGTCTGGGTGCCATAGAAACTGCCACTGCAAGGAAGAGCTTTCCCTTCCTTGGCTTTGCCACTCAAATACTGAGAATGCAGAGACTTTATAGAGAAAAAATAAAGGTGCCTGTCTATTGTTTCCATGTCAGGTGATTGTCCACTTGCTGCAGTTTTCATTTGCTTCTTGTGTAGGACCAGCTTTGTGCAATTGACTGTAATGTCCGAAACTTGTGTCTCTGTTCTTTTGTGTGATGAAATTTCGTATCAGAACCTCTCAGAGCATGTTCCTTCTCAGTGCTGACCTGCAGGCAGTGGGTGCCTTGACCTTCATGGCTTTTCTCATCCCTGCTGCAAGCCCACCAGTGCCTGTGGGCTCTGTGCCCTCCTCTGTGCTGGCCTGTGCTGCTTTTGGCATTAGCAGGGCTGGGGAGGTCTCAGTGACACCAGCCCCTGGCCCTGAGTGCCTACAGCAATGGGATGCAGTGGGACAGCCAGCAAAGCCCCTCAACAACCTGGGAGCTCTGAGGTTTTACCCTTAGAGAAACCTCTCAGCTGGGTGCAGGGAAGGCTCCTAAATGAAGGCAGGAATGGCTCCAGGCTGCTCAAACATTGCTGTGTGCAGTGAGTGTGTTTATTATGGGAAGGTTCCCAGGTCAGCCAGCTGTCCACAGTGTGCTCCACACCTGCGCTGAGAAGGACATGGTGGAATCCAGGACACACTTCATGACAAATAGCTGCCCAAAAAGAAACCACAGGGGTTTGCTTCAGGTCAGCAAGCTCATGCTTGGGTGGGGAAATCTTTAATTTGCTCTAGAGCTGCCATACAGATGACAGGCTTGTTGGACTTTGCCTTGCCTTTGCCCGATTTTCCTGGGCTGTTTGAATTAACCTCCTCAGTGTTGGATGAGGGCTCACCAAGGAATGCTTTTTGCTGCAGTTGGTGGCTTTCCAGCTAAAAGCCTCCAGCAGTGGAGTTAATATGCAGTTGCTATATCAGGATGGTGGGGGGAGATGGACTGATCAGCTCATGAAACATCTCAGATCTTGTTCTTTCAGTGACTTGTTGTAATTTCCACAATATGCAGATTTTTTAAAACTGAATATCCTAAGCTAATTTTGAAAGGAAAGTTCTACCTATCTAGATTTCCTCCCACATTTCATTTAAATAAGTTATTCTTCACCTTTTGTTCCAGGCTGCTGTGCTCTGTTAAATGCTACTTCAGAAATGACTGCCTTATACTGATGGGTGAAATAATCTCTGTGCAAAGTCTGGAAATTATTTTCAGTCAGGGAGGTATTTTAAGCTGCTTCGAAGTGAGAAGTGCAGGATAAGGGGGATAGGCAGTGTGTGGGACTATGAAGTAAGTATTATGAGTTTATTGGCTTCTGATATTTTGTGCTTCATGGGGTATTGAGAATGTCACTTACTTTCTTATTATTGCCTGTTTTTTTTTCCAAAAAGATGTCACATTATTTTGCCACAAAACCTGAAAGAGGTTGAATAAAACAAATATGGTCATGGAATCAGAAAGCTATTTTTTTATCAGCTCAGTGGGACAGGCATGGGCTGTTCCCTGTGTGATTTTGTTTGAACATTCATCTCCTCTGATAAATCTAACAGGTTGAATTGGAGCAATGAGCAGACTATACCAACATCAGACACCAAGATGTTTGTGGGGGTCAGGCAGTGCCATTTGAATATCACTGGTGCAAACATCTGATTCCCCAAATGCTAAGTGTATGTGCCTCTTTTCCCATGTTAATCACACTGTGGGCCTTGCTCTGGTTGGGGTAGATTTTGGTCACTCCCTGTGTGTCACTCCCATGGCTGTGGGAGGATTTGGGTGCCTCTGCCCAGGGGAATGTTGGCTGCCCTGCAGGTTAGAGCTGCTCTGACACCTGCTCTGCTGCCAGCCCTTCTCCTCTCTCTGCTGGTGGAGCTTCAGAACCTGCATTGGGAGTGACAGAAACAGGGATTTCCCAGCACTGCTGGTTTCTGCTGGGTCTGCTTGGTGACAGTCCTGCCCTGAGGGCTGCTCCTGGGGGATGGGGACAGGAGAGCCACAATCTGTGCAGTCACCAGGGTCCCAGTGGGTGTCACTCAGCGATGGCACAGGTCTGTGTCCTGGGCTGGGAACTGCTCTCTCAGCTCCAGTGCTGCTCAGGCTCTGGTTTTCAGAGATTCAGTCTCCACCCAGGGATTTGTACATCCGTGCTCATGGAAAGTGATTTTGCATCTCTTGTGTCATAAACTCTAATGCTGAGTGAAACACCGTGCAATTCACGTGTTCCTGTGAAATTTACACTGGGCTTGCTCTGATCATGGTGTTTCTTTCCTTATCTGGTCCAGACACGTGCTGAAAGAAACACAGAAAATTGGTCCCCTTGATAAAGCTGGTGTTCAAAAAATGTTAATAAAATGAAAATGTAATTTCAGTTTCTCCTTAATGCTCCTGTACCATGTATGCCTTTAATCATCTCTACTGTTTACTGCCAGTTCAATTATCAGGTATAATAAGTGAGCCTAATGCTTTAATGTTTGTTACTGGCCCACTTTCAAAATCCCTTACACATGCAAGTTGTATACAATTTAAATAAGAAATGCTGCTTGGAGTCATCACCACTCTTACCTAGAGGAAGAGAATGCCATTCCCTTTATTAACCCACCAGCCTGTAACCCCTGGGTACAATTCTTGGAGTTAAAACCAATAGTTACCCGGTTTGTAGATTGCTGTTGCTCATTAGCTATGCAAGTATGTCATAATGCTGGGTGTTCAGTCTTGCTCTAAGTAGTCTTACTGCTAGTGTTAGTCTTAACCAGAATCCATATTTAAAAAAAAAAAAAATTGGAGATTTGAATGGTGTGTCAGTGTCATTTTTACAGTACAGTGGACCACAAGAATAACAGCCAGGCCTTTTTTTTTTTTCTTTTTCTTCTATTGAGTATTGCTAAATATTTGTGCTAAAACAGAGACAATTTCTATTTGATTCTGCTGCAAATATCTTCCATTTTTTCTTACTCTACCATTTCTGTGTCTGTTTTGTTTTGGGGCCTTGAATTCTGTGTTTGAAGGTTTGACAACTCCTAACCACACAGCATGTTGTAATAGCCTGTAGAAAGAGCCTTTTGATTCATGTGTATCAAAGTGCATGACTAAACCCTCACTGTATATTTTGCTGCTGTCTGGTATTAAACTTCTTTATGCTTTAGTCACACATTAAGAAGTGATGCATTTATTTTCATAACTGAATTCAGCATTCTGGCTCTGCACTTTGTAGAAGGGAAGATAAGGGAGGAAAGCAAACATTTCTATCGACTGCCTGTGATGTGTGATCTCCCAGACAGAGGAATTTAGAGGTTTTTGTTTGGAAGGGAAATGTTCAGAGGGAGAGAAAGAGAACTGCTGAAAGCAAAAATTGTGGCTATTTGCTACTCATTTCAAATCTTCGTCCTGCCTGGTATGAAGCTGAGAGAGATCTTTTGCTCTGCATGCATTAAGTTGACTTAATATGTGGACACATTATATTCTTGTCCTAGTTGTAAGCATATTAATGTAATTTTAGGGATTTTATTGAGGTAGAACTCTTGGATGGGTGTCTATTTCCCTGGGTTGTATTATTTATACCTTTTATATTTTTCATTTGCTACTCTATCACCAAACATTCAGTTCCATTTTGGGCAGTAAAAAAACAGAAATAATGACATTTTTCCCTTCATCCAGGGCTCTTGGAAATATCCTTCAGAAGTGCAGATAGTATTTTTTTCTGTTTTGAAGTCAGTGCATCAGCATTAGTAGCTGACAGGTTGATTAATATCTACTTGTAAATCTTCTCAATACAGGTTTTTTTCAGAGTGTAATTTGCTTGAAAGGAGTTCCAGGAGGTTCTGAACCAACATGCAAAGCTGAAGGGATGGGACAGTGCCCTTTACTCAATTTGCACATTTTCTGGACATTCTCTAGGAATATCTCCCTGCATTTGAAAGCTTTTTAGCTAAACCTCCTCAGACTCTTCTAGAGAGGAACTCTGACTTTTGAAGAGCAAATGGTAGGTCAGGAGCATCCCAGCTTTGGGGTCAGATGGAATAGTTTCTGTAGCAGTGGGTTCTACTGTTGGATACACAAAAAAGTGCCAGCAGGGAAACCAGAGATGTGAATTACCATGGAGATGAACACAAACTGGGTAGAGGAGCTTTCAGCAGAACTGTCTCCTTGGCAAATTCATCAAAATGAAAACTTTTTGTGGAAACATATCAGTTGACAAGAGGAAGATCTTGGAACAGATGCTAGCTTAGAGCCCAAACTGGGATATTCAAACTGAGCCATGAGGGAACCAGATTCATGTCTTTACCCTGAATAACATCTCCAAACCCTGCTCTTTTTGTCTTTGGCTTCCTTTTCCTCTAAGTAAAAAAATGTTGAAAGCTTTTGAAATCTTTTCGTTTTGGGTGGAGTTCATGTTTCCTGATTCAGGTCATCACCTTGGGAATAATGACAGAAAAATCTCATTTTGTCAGTCTTTGGTTAAAGGAAGCAAGCCATATTTGCCATGTAACAGAAGGTAAATAATTAAATGCAGTTGCTTTGATTTGCATTATTGCTATCAATAATTGTTTTGGTCAGGCTTTTGTGGGAGTGGCTGAAAAATCAAATTATATCTGCTTAGAGGTTTTACCAATATTGCTTCCCTCTGAGGCAGAGCATAGGAAATTGTATTAAACACTAAACACAGAGCTGAGTACCAAGGCTCATTCTGGAAGTGAATATGAAACTTGGGACTGGAGGAATCTGTAGATTTGTCTTTGTTGCATAGCTCAGATGAAAGAAAACAGATGAGGTGGAAAGGGAATTGTTTTGGAGAAAAAAGTCTTGAAGAGTGGGAAGGAAAGCTAAACCCAATGGTTTGGGATAATCCTCCAAAAGTTTCCAGTCTTTTGGGTGAGTAGTTGAAATGAGCTGATATTTCAGAGGCTTTTCAGATTCAACTCAAGCTATTGAAATGTCAGAGGAAGAGAAAAAAATTTGCTTTTACCCAGGAGGATAACTTTGAAAAGTAATAGAAAGCTCTTGCATTCATCCATCCTCAGAGAGGAACGGCTGAGTAGTCCTGGCAGGAGTGAACATGGTGAGGAGCTGCTGTAGAAATACAAGGGCAAAACTACCTACAGTTTTGTGAAGCTGAAGAAGCCTGCAGCCTTAGAGAGCTCTGAGTGTCCCATCATCAAGACATTTTACAGTTCTTAGAAGTGCAGGGCTGCAGGAGTTCTGTCTTCTTGCCATGCTCCAGGAAGGCACAGGCTGGGAAAAAAAAAGAAAAAAAAAACCCTGTGGCAGCTGATACCTTGCATTTAATCTGGGATATGGCAGGGAAACAACAGTGCTGGGTACCAGATACAGACCCCTTTGGGATGGCAAATGGCTTTTCCCTCTCTTTCCTGGGAGATGATGTCTTCATGGAAGAAGGGCAGATATCCTGCCAAGGGAGCCAGGGAAGTGCAGCTCGGGGAAAGGCAGGAGGAACTAAACCCCACCATTGTATTCTTTGGCCTTGGCTGCTTCTTCAGTATAGGCAGTGTACAGAGAGGAGGTATTAACTGAAAATTGAATCTCCTAAGAAAATGTCTTCAATTTGTTCAGCTGCATTACTGCACTGTTGGCTTGTTCCATGGAATGCTAAAGAGAAGACGGTTTTGTTCCAAATCTTTTTTTTCTTTTAGGAAGAGAAAATGTAGCAATCTGCAGGGCTCTGGGCTGAGTGCTAGCCAGGGTGAGGTGAGTGAAAGTGAGCCTCTCCTCTTCTGAACACGTCAATTAAATATTTCATTTCAAGAAAGCTGAAATCTTTCCCAAGGAAGAAAATCTTTATTTTCATACACTTTAAACCTGGGTTTTGACTGTCACTTTGGAAATGGCATTCTTCAGTAAAATATGAATGAATAATGAAAAATAATTGGAAGCTTTTTGTCCCATCCTTCTTCACAACACAAAGAAGAAGAACACAACCAGAAATACTTCAGTTTGAAGCCAAACAAACATTTTTAGTTTAGAGCCAAATAATGCTTTTCTTTTTTTTCCCCAAATCAATATTATGGAAAATATTGCTGTATTTTCAATAATTTCAATATTTCCTCTTTCCTCCTTTTTTTTTTTAAGATGAACTGCCATATAAAATAAATCACAGCTCAATCAACTCTTGTTCCAAGTTTTAAGGTTAGCTGGGAGACATTTTATTGTCAAGTCTATGCTCACGAAGTTCTTTGGAAATAGGCATTGACATTGTCACTGGATTCTGTTACTTCAGACATGCAGCACCATTTGAAATAAATAATCCCAGATAAGTGAAAGGCAGAATTCATTGCATACAAGGAAATAAAAAAGAAGCTATGAGATAAAGCATCCAGATTTGATGTGAGGTTCATTTCTTTGTGGAAGAAGATTTGAGTTCTGTTGGTTGCAGTGGGTTTTGTGGCCAAAACCAGCCCCTGGCATCTTGTGAATTTGCTTTGGAGCTGGAGTTTGTGTGTGGCTCCCTCATGTCCTGGGAAGGCTGCTGCTCAGGGCTCAGCCTGTGTTGCTGTGGGGGTTCTCTCCTCCAAGCCAGCCTTGTGCTTTGGCAATATTTGTAGAAATTCAGTGCCTTGGGACTTCTGCTGGATTTGGTGACGTGAACAACTCGTTTCAAGGGAAGCAAATAACTTGTGTAAGAAAACAGGCAGCTACCTCCAAATTGAGGAATACTGATTTTGGAAAGTGGTAAACATAAGTGCATGCTGAATAATGTGGGAGGAGGAAACTGTGCAGTTAAAAGGAATAAAGCTCTGGGGCTGACCACCTCCTGGTAGGAATATAAGTCAGTGTATTACTTTTGATCATTTTTTCAACAACCCTCTTTCTTCCTCTCTGCAAGATTCCCAGGAAGACTAGTTTCCAGCTTTGACACTTATTGTTAGATGCATTAAATTAAGCAGTGTAAATCCACCCCTGAGAATTTACCATTTGTCTAGCTTTGTGCAGCAGGTGGAATTTCACTGGGCAGAATTGATGGCAGTTTTCCTTCCAGGACCATTTTGAAAGTGTGCTTTTTCAGTCAGCAGTGCTCCTATTTTCCCCTTGGCCAGGCATATGTCTCACTAAAGAGCCTGTTTGGAGGTTGTTGGTTTAGGCAGTTCTCTGCTTTTAGGTTTGGTTTTTTACATACTTATCTGTCCTTTTTCAAAAAGCCACTGAAATTCTGGGCTACAGTCAAGGCTTTGCTTCTCTGGCTACCCCAACTAGGAGGAGATGAGCCTTTCAGGGAGGTGGGCATTGCAGATGTGATCTAAGCACAGTCAGGACTGCAGTGTGTTTCCCTGGCTGCTCTTTGCCTAGAGAAGCCTACAGAAGTATCTCTATATTTATGTTCATGTGTGCATATGTTTGAGTGAGTGGTAGGAGGAAAAAATTCTCTAAGACTGCTCACATCCCTTCCCCTGGAGAGGGGTGATGGCAGATGTTCCTTATTTGCCCTGCTGGAAGGGCTGAGCTGGCTGTGGGCACAGAAACTTCTCATTGCCATGGTAATGAATGTCTTCTAGAAAAAGTGATTTCTATCACAGAGTTGGAGAGAGCCTTTTATTTAGATTTCCTGGAAAGGTTTTTGCTAAGCAGATTATTTTGACACTTGCTTTTGCTGCTGTCTGTGTTACCATGTCAGAGAAGCCCTCACCACTGTCCCCAAGGAAACTGCAGCACCTTTCATGGCAATGCACAGTTTGTATTAATTGTTTGCAGTGGCTGGTGTTCTCACTTAATTTCAGGGCCACTTTCTTCAGGATAACACATTACTGAAGAAGTGTTGAATAATTTACAAGATTCACATCTAATTAATGCTAGGAAACACCGGGAATGTAAACCCATGGTACTTGCTATTCTTTTGTGTTTCATATTAGTCTGACAAGCGCTTGCAGAGCTTCCTCTGCAAGCCTCTCTGCTCTTCAGAATTGAAAACATAATCTAAACAATATTCCTCAACTTCATGTACATTTTTCCATTAAATAACCCAGTTCAGTTTACATTATGAAATTTGTAAGCTATCATTAACTGAAGGTGGTTTTTTACATTTGTAGTGTTTCTCACAGCTCAGATTTTGAATGATACTACATTTTGCATTACTACCAGATTGGAAATATCTCCAGCTAGTCACTTAACGATCACTTAATACAGAGCAATGTCAGGGCTAATGTTATCTCTTACAGCATATGAAATAAAGTAATTCGTTTTTTATCCCATTCTAAATCCTGCCTGTTTTGGTAAATCTTTCTGGATCCAAGGTGTAAAAATGACCTTTTGGCATCAAGTTGAGATCAAAAGTCACTTCTTGATTTTGCTACAGTTTCCTTTATATGACTTGAATGAATCATTTAATCTTGGTGGGTTAACTCTCAGTTTGCAGATAACATTGTATAATTTATCTGTTATGGTTTTCAGCTAAAAAATTTTAAATGGTGAATATCTCATAAATATTTTTAAAAAGTTGAGCCCCGTGGAAATGCAATCTTTGTCTCTTTTTTGTCTTTAGCATCAACTTCAAGGCTCCTCTTCTTTCACCTGTGTATACACACACCTCACTGGTGTATAATATGTGCTGAAATGTACAATGTGCTGTAAAATGTCCATCAGATGTGGGTGCATTGTGTGCACTGGGTCAAGCTTGATGAAGGTGTCAGTAAATTGGAAGTGCTCTTCCCCTGCTCACTTCTCATGGCACAGCCAGAGATCACGGGTTTTTGTTCTGATTGCTGTCTCGTAGTTTAATAATGGAGGAAGATAACAAAGGAGTAAAAAAATTGTAAAAAACCCACATGGCACTGTTACTGTTGTCATTGACAGAGTCCTAGAAGGAATTCAAAAACTATTGGTGCTATATAAATAATCTTCAGGCCAGCCATCCTTCCATGAAGTAGCAGTTCAGGGAGCACTGACACTTTGTGTCTTTGTGAACACAGGTTTGTACAAGAGGGGTTAAGAGACTCAGAATTGCTGTGAGTTTGGATGTGCAGTTGTGTAGTGCCACTGGAGTCTCTGCTGGCACAAAGGTGCTTCATAGCAGGTGACAAAGAAATGCTCCAGTATTATTCAGTTTACAGGGGTGGTAGAGAATGACTGTGAGGTGTTGCCTAAAAGGAATAAGAGCAAAAGTCTCTGCAACATTGCTGGATCACCTGGGTGAAATTCCACTGAAGATCACAGTGGTCAATGGGACACTACAAGATGTATTGCCTTTCCAGAGCTGCACACCCAAGGGGCCTTTGCCAAGTTTTAAATTCTGCCTTTAAAGGGCTGGAAACACATTCTGCTTTAATGATGCATCATTGAGAGCAGAAAAAAAAGTGGTAGTGGTAGTAGTTATGGCTCTAACTGTGCTCTGCTAAATTTGAGAATGATCCATTATCCTTGGCTACAGAGAGCTCTTGAAATTCTCAGTTTTAAACTGTGCTGCATCCATGACACAAAGCAATCAAAACCAGAAAATGCAAATGAAATACTCTGGGAAAAAGTGAGTGCAGGATTTTCTGAGATAAACAAGTAACAGACAACTGAGTTGTAGGAATACAAACAAATAGCAGCTTTAGTATTGAAATTACCCAGATTTTGCCAATTTCAAGTGCAGCTGTGCTATTTAGGTTTGGTTAGTTTAAAAGAAAAGAATTTCCTTGAGCACAGATTTTTGCAGACATGACCGTGGAGTAATAAATAAATAAATAAACAAGCCCAGCCAGGAGCACAGATGCCACTTAGTGTGGCAGTGTATTAAAGTTTACAGCTACTTCTTTTAGATTCTTCCCTGGGGTGCCATGTGTCAGCCTCCCAGAGAAGGAGCTGCAAAGTCTGATTCACTGACGTATGAGATGACATCTGTGCTTGCTGGCTTGGATTAGGGATCCTGAATCAAAAGGAGGTTGATCTGCCTCAGCAGCACTAAGCTGACACGAGGTTATACAGCTTTAGCTTGTTGGGATTTTATCTGCTTGTGTTGGATGCCATGAGTCAGCACTGGGTGGCTTTTCCTGCTTGGGGACTGCTGCTGTCCCAGGCTGGGTGAGAGGTGTGAAATGGGCTTGGCTGTATCTGTGCCCTGCAGAGGAACAGCTTTGCATCTCACCTGTTCAGCTGAAGGAGAAATGCTGGGGGAACTCACAGGTGGGAAAAGGTGGCAGCTTGTCAGGGTACCAGCTGCTTCACTGGGGTTAGCTCGGGTATGATGGTAGAGAAAGTTCCCTCTGAAAAGATCCTGCTGCCCCAAGTCCCTCTGGGTCGTTTTGTTTTCCAGCAGAGTCTTGTGCTGATCAGCAGCCACTGTGCCTGTCCAGCCCTGCTGCCAGTCTGTCATCACGTGGGGCAGCCCTGGCACAGGAGCTGCTGGTGGAACCAGCAGTCCAAAGGCTGCTGTCCTCTGCTGCAGGAAAAGGGATTTTCACAGTAATTAATGTGTAATGTATATATTTTTTAAAGTAAATAATGTGTAATTAATGTGTAATTTTTCAGTAATTAATGTGAAAAAATACTGGAGAGATGGGCTTGCTTTGGGTTAGTACCATACTATTGCTTCATGTCCCACTCTCCTTTGTAACTAAAGCCCCCTTTATCTGTTTGTTTATTTCAATAATTTGTGAAACATGCACTGACTTTCCTAAATATGTGGATTCATATTCCTGGGCTCCTGATGGCTTTGACTTCTTGAACTCTCAGACAGGATCAGGAGTACTGAGGGAAAAATTAAGATTATATCAGTATTTATATTTCAATTCATTTTAGTGTAAATAATTTCTTAGGCTAGGAAAAATAAGAGGAAAATTTTTTTTGTATTTTAATAGTTTAACTTCCACCTGACATTTCTTTCTTCTCCTAAATCACTTAAAATCTCAGCCAGATACAGAAAATAAAATTTCTAGCCATCATAAATAATGAAAGGGCATCCACTTTACTTAGGCACCTTGACTTTCATTATAGAAATATAAATATATTTTTTTGTGTACCTCAACAAAAAACTTTCTATAATTGAGACATTGGGAACTAACAGGGAGTAGCCTTATTCAGGATACCAGGAGCACTGAGGCTGAGTAAAGGCTGAATGAATGCTAAATACAAATGTAAGTTAAAGGAGCCTTTCTTTTTTGTTAGGTTTCTTTTTTTGTTTTTTATTTTTTGGTTTTGGTGTGTGTTTTTTTCCTTAATATATCGCCTTCATAACTAATGACTCATGGTAAACCTTTGGCATGTAGTTATAACAAAGACCAATATGCTGCTATTACCTTATAGACATGGTAACAAATTACAGGAAGAGTCACCATTCTTCCATCACCAGGGGGCTTTAACAGGGAAAACAGCATCACCTCAAGGCTTCAGTGTAGCATTTTAGGTTTTGCTCTAGATCTTCTAACCAGCACCTTCCCTCTTTGTGATAGTTACTGCTCTGTGAGAAGCTTTAAGAGCCTTTTGTAATAAAAAAGTTGTACTTTGGCCTAATTTTGCTTTTGAGAAATTTGATATTAATCATAGCCCATTTGCATGTGTCTCTGAAATCCATTTATTGGATTAATAAAACACCTTAAATTAGCCTGCACCCAACTCAACACAAAGAAATAGCCAGCCTGAGAGACCCTCATCAGATAGAATTGTCCCAGTCCTGTTCAGTCATTCTAGTTTAATGGCTGTCTCTGTGCAGGCTGCTCATGTGCTTGGTTCAATCACTACAAAAACCTGGTATTTCTGCTTTTGAAATACATTACTAAAGTTTGAGATTTGGGGCTAAATGAAAAGTGATGTTTTTGTCAACCGGACACAGGAGAAGCAAGCTGCCAGACATCCATATTTTTGGCTGAGAGTATTCCACTGACGTGGTAGCTATCAAAATACAATCTGGTGCCCATCCTGACAGATACATAGCATTTGTGTGACATAGGGAAATGTCAGCTTGGGGTTCACAGCCAAAACACATTTAGCTCACAGGAGCAGAAAGCTTAGTACTCCAACGCTTTGTTCTTCAGCTAGAAATGCACTGGGCTGAGGGGAGGAGGAGTTACAGGGAAAGGCAAATGCACACAGATATTGCTGTCACTGAAATGAGAGTGGCAATGTGTGCACCCTGCTCTGTAGGACCCCTCACCTCAAGGAAACAGAGACCCTGCTGCTGGTGATGTTGAAGAGAGAACACAACATCAAAGGCTTAACGTTCAGCTGTGATGGAAATGGATCCTGAGAAAGGGGAGCTTTGCTGTAGCCACTCTACTGGTGGGCACTAGGGGACTGACAGAACACAAGCCAGAAAAAGCCTCACATTTATTTACATAAGAAAAGAAACCAGGGGACTTTCAGGTCATTTGTGTGAGTCCTCGCTATTGCCTCTTCCAGCCTTGTGGGTTTTGCTTCCTCTTTCAGAAGACAGGAAGCATAAGGAAAAGCAGAAACCTCCAAATTAGAAATTTTGGGTTACTACCATATGTCCTTGGAACACAGAGCTGCCCTTGAGGACTTCACTGCATGCTGAGTGTATGAAAAAAGGATTTGAATAATTGAAATTCTGTGTGAGTAAATGCAGGCATAGCTATTGCTTTTTTTTTTTTTTTAAGAAAGAGAGAAAGTGTAATTACACCACTGTGTCCTATTTAATTGACTATTATTTTAGAAGAACGATAGCTCTTCATTTTTTTGACAAACAAATCAGATGAAAACAACAGCAAATGGGTATTTAACTCCATGACAGCATCAACAAATGAAGTGTGATACATCTCAGTGCAGTTTCCTCCTGCACAAAACCGTGTCAGGGTTTCTGCCTACAAAAGAAGAAAAGCAGAGAAGTGAAAGCGGCGTGAGCATTCCCTAAAAGAAGTTTCCAGAGGAGGAAGGGAAACGCAGTAATGCACCAGTCCCCAGTTTGTGTGTGGTTCCCATCTTCATAATTACCTGTGGGGAGGAATCTGGCATGTCTTGGCTGATTTCAGAGCTCTAAACTCATCTGACAGTGCAAATCCTAACAAACAGCAGGAGCATCAGCTCCCCTGGCCAGGAGCCATCAGTAAGGTACATTAGCCAGGTATCAGGTACCTCCTGACACATTTTAAAGTTCCTAAATTCAAAACAATTGAAAATTCGAACGGTAAATCTAGAACTAATACAAATACTCATTTAAACTGCTTAAATAGGAAATTCTAGGGCTTAGTATTTTTTTAAACTTTTTTAATGCTTGGCATCATGGACAGAAACATTTGTTCCTCTTAGCAACAGAGCCTGAGTCTAAAAGCTCTGCATTTCCCCTCACAGGCAGGGCCTGTCTCATTTCCTCTGCTTCTCAGGAAGCTCTTGTTCAAAACATCTAGAGCAGCTGGTATCTCTTAGCACAGAGGACTGGCTTCTTGACTGTAGATGACAGAGGCATAATCGGATTTTTGTTTTCCTATTTTTTTTTCTGCAGAATACAAGAGCATGATTTAAAGAACTTTCCATTTCACTGGGAAATGTAGACTCTCATAGTGTGCCATTTGTCTTAAAAGCAACACCAATGCAGCGATTTTTTTACTGTTTTGTTTTTCTCTGATAATCCCTTGTGGCATCAGGGGCTAGGAGGTCTGTTTGATACTTCTGTTCCTGCGTTTGATTCAGTCCTATAACTAACAATGCCAGCATTATTAGTTATTGAGAGAGGCCTCAAGCTGACCTGGAAATGTAGAAATACTTTATCATAGCCTACAGTGAGCTTTACAAGCCCTGCATGACCAAGGAAGACAGGAGAGCATTTTGAAGAGCTGTGTGTTTGTCCCTTAGATCTAATTTACATCTACACAAAATAATCCAAGAGTATAAGTAATATATCTTGCATCTGTTAAAGCATGTCTGTCCTAGCATTCAGTTGCTGGTTTTGAATTTGAAAAGTTTTTGTTTAGGGCCTGAATTTTAAAGTTGAATTACGAGTCCATCATATTGCAGTCATCGAGGTTACCAGTGGAGAGTACTCAGTGAGAACAATAACTGTAGAGTGCTACCCAGTCAGGAGATTTGCCTTGGAAGAATAGTGGACCCTAATTCTCACTCACATCACTCTAAATCAGGAGTGAGTTCAGTTAAGTAATGAGAATTATATCTGTGAAAATTACCATGAGAAGAGATTGAGATCTGCTTTATTTACTTTTGGAACTACTCAATGTTTGAAATGGCCCTTTTTGGCTATATGTGCTCAAATAGGATTTTGAATGGTCAGAATTAGTTAAAATCACTGCTTTTACTATACATAGGATGTTTTTAATGGTACACTTATTTTCTTAGTGCCTTATGTTCCTCCTTATAGAAAAACAAGCAAACAAACAAAAAAAATAAGATCATCCAACCAGTTACTACAAAATATGGCAGCTCCTTATATCTGTTTGTATATAAAAATACATTGTGCAAGCCATAGAACAATAACAAGCCTTGGTAATCAGCCCAATCTGAAAGTGGTTGTTAATATACCATGAAAATTAGTGTTGCTCTCTCTCTCTCTCTCTCTCTTTCTCTCTTTCTGCTTCATCTCCAAAAGGTGTCCTGCAAGAGGTGAAGAGAGAAATACTTTTGTCAGAACCAACTTATCCTTACTCTAAAGATGTCACTGACACAAGGATGTATTTTGGGCATGAGTTGGAAGGATGCAGTATCCAGAGGATTCCAGTCAGTATTCCTGTGTTTTCCCAGGTGGAGAAATTGAGTCACTCAGATCAAAGACCAAGAGGTGTTTGTGGTGGAGGTGTCAGAATTGGGCTGATTTATACCACAGTTCTATCCTACACATGAACCTACCTCTAATCCCAGAGTGAATTAATTACTGCTCAGTCTGGGACCAAGATGTTGCTGTGAATTCTTCCTGTACTTGTTTTAAGTTTTCTGTATCTTGTACCTGAAAACTCGGGGCTGGGAGGTGTCAGCAGTGGCTTTTTGAGGTCCTGGGGCCCCCAGGGCGTGTTGGCACTGCCATGGCCCCACTGCCCCTCCATGGGGCACACACACAGGAGGCATCTGGGATCTGCTCTCCATGGAGAAGTTCATGGAGGCAGGAAGGGAAAAGTCAGCCTGTATTCACTAAGAGTCTCTACTCTGTCAGGCAAATCCCAGGGAAGTCAGCAAAAGTTCTAAGGTGCCCATTGAGTGTGTTATTTTATCTTTTTGCATTCCACAGGAATGGAACAGTTTTTTACTTTGGTCCAGTCAGCTTTTATATGGAGGTGTGCTCAGATAAAAGCAGGGTGTTAACTCTGGCTGCACTAGAGCAAGTGGTGCTTTGGATACTGGGACACTGGTAAGAAATTTAAATCCCCCTGGGAATGAGGAATATATTTCCAACCTCTGAGAAATTTTTTACAGCATTCTTAGAAGGTCTGTTTCTGAACTCTGCCCATGTTTTTAGTGGGCAGAGTTCAGAAACAGACCCTGCTCTGCTGTGATCTGTCATGTTTCCAGAGGTGGATGTGCTGTCACAGGCTAGAGGAACTGAGGAAGTTGCTGTGGAGACACTCATTTTTGTCACATTTTTCTGAACAATATGCCTCTCAGTCTTCCTGTGTCATGTCCTAAATCTTTAAGCCCTATAGTAGATGCCTAATAGAGATACAGTCTGGGTTGATATAGGATGTAATCTTTTCCTCTATTCTTCCATTAATAATGATAATAGCCTGTCAGCACAAGGCATTTTAAGGGTTTTTGTCTTATTTCCTTTAGATTTTCCAAGTCTGTGGTTTCTTCTTTGAAACCACTTTTTTTTTAACTATGAGCTACCCAAACTGACATGATTAGCAACACTTGTGCTAGGAAGCAAAAATACTGAATCTGTAGGAATGAATGTCCATTTGATCAGTGTTTCTAGCTCTGATCCTTTAAATTTATGGTGTAATACCTGGATGAGAATAAAATATATCTAGGATACTAATTGATAGTTCCATGTAAAAAGCTGTATGCCAGATGGTGTTCACTGCAAATCCATGAGCAAGGATGGTTTTCACTCACCTCTAGCGGTAAAACCCCAAAGCACAAAACAAAGAATGCAGTGGGAAGGGCAGACTGGCTCTCTGCCTGTCACTTGCCCAGTGGTTCCACTGTTGTTTCTCAGAGCTCACCAAAGGCTGTCTCTTGTCTCACACTGGTGTGGCTGGTTTGGATTCTGCTGGTTCATGCCAGCAGCTGTTTCACTACAGTGTTTTGAGCAGGGGTAAGTCCAGATACATAAATATATAGATATATGTGCACACAGACTTGAAATCTGTCTTTCAGCTCTTTGGCATCTTCAGTTACTCTCTGTACAGTAGTAGTGATCTATTTTGTTTTGTTAGGAGGACACAATTTTCCTTCCTTTTGCTGTGTGGTGGATTCCTCTAACTACTTCATGCCAGCTCAGAAAAATACAGATTTCCTGGAAGGCAGGGTGTTCAGAGACCTGTGGGACACTGCTGAAACAGACCCTGCAAACTGCAGTGCAGGCTCATTTCAAAAGAGGTGTGTGGCAGGTGGGAAAAAAAAGTGACATTAGCACTAATTTGTATTTTTCATTATTAAGCACTTTCCTGGCCTTGTCAGTGCTGCAAGCAGAAAGCAAAAAGAACAATAAAAAAGAGTGATCTCTGTAGTTATGTCTAGTGAACCCAGGGGTGCTAGTTTAGTGGGGAAAGAATATATTGCTTTATTTCCAACAGTTTAAAATCCAAAGCTGTACAGGTGGCATAGTGCCCTCCTTTATTTCACTTGGCTGTTTTCATTCAATATTGCTTTTAAAATTTACATTGACCTTTAGTGGCTATGGGAAAATCAGTGTAAAGAAGATTAAATAAAGAAATAAAAAGGATGCATGGTAAATAAGTACATAAAGATGTAACTGGTAGGTTAACTATGATGTCCCAGTGAATACAATTCTGAGCAGAATTTCCTGCTGGGGATTGGTGTAGTTTAGTCCGTATGTTATCCGTCATTCCCATGTGCACTTAGGAAAACTTGTCTCAAAAAAAAATGCTTTTAAATTACTTTTTTTCCCCCCCTGAGGCTTAAGTTATTCAATGTATGAGGGGACAGCAAATAAAACTGAGTGGTTGGACAATAAAATGGCAGATAAAATTCAATGTGAGCAAATATAAACATGGGAAAGAGCCACTACCTTTGCTGTAAGCGGCTTCTCTTGACTTCAGGATGTATCTGCTGGGGCTCTTCTGTCTGATCCAAACCTGTCCTACCCTAGTACAGGTATTTGCCATCAATGGAAAGGGATTTGCATGTTCACAGAACACTGGAGGTACAGGCTTTTGGGCTGATTTTGATGAGTCATTTCAATGGTTAGAAATCAAAATGTCTTATTGGCTATCTGAGGAGACATAAGCAGTATTTGTAGATCTGCTCTGTCTTCCATCTGTGGGTATTGCACAGTATTTGAACTGCAGCTCAATGATTCCTCAAGCTAAACTTCAAAAAGGAAATTGCCCCAGTTCTTAATAGTTTAATACAAGAATTTTCAGGTGTATGTGTTTATGGATAAAAATCCTGGATTCTGGAGGAAATCCCATTGGCATTACATGGATAAAATTATACTTCACTAAGTCTTCGTGGACTGTGCTACAATATTGTTTCCTCCTGTATCTTATGGCAGCTTTCAGTTTCACCACTGGGTGAAACATCCTCAATACTATCAATCTTTATAGAGGGTTATATGTAGACCTCTGCCATCTGAAGTATGAGCTGAGGGAGGACGGAACAAAGAAAATATAGAGAGCCTTTTTTCAGGAGAATGTGTTTTCAGACTTTCAAAGAACAGAAATTTGAATCTTAGAAATTCCCAAGTGCCTGTGCTCACTGCTGGATTGTAACTTGCTTTTTGTACTCATTACATCGAAATTGCAGGTACAAAATGTCAGTTCTGAATTGCTGTGTAGAAATAATGAGCATTTCACACCTTCCCATGAGTCCTCAGCCAAGCATTTACCTGAAGAGGGTTCAGTGGGAATGCAGGGAGCCAGCCCAGCTTGGGCAGCTCCGAGGGGGAGCCTGTGGAGATGCAGAGATGTGCCAGTGGTGCACACTGAAAAGCACATGGAATCTGCCCACAGATGCAGCATCTTTGGATTCAGCCTGACAGGTGCTCAGCTAACAGGAGGGCAGGTGGGACAAATACAGAGCTGTGAAGAAAAATTGTGCATGCTCATTGTAAAGTTTATTAATCTTCAAATCCAAGCGGATTTTACTTCATTTGTTTAATTTTTTTTCTTTGGGTGATAGAGATTAGATGCAGCTATTGTTTGAGTAGAATCTTCTTGCTAACAGAAGAATGATTCCTAATCATTCAAGGCAGATTAGGAATAAGCATCAAGTAAGAGAATTCTCAGATGAGGAACTCTGAATCCATGGAATGTACTGGAGGTGTTGGTGGAGCTGCCTGTGATTTGAGCCATGCCCTGATATCTCCATTTGCTTTTTGTTGCATGTCAGGTCCTACTCCATTAGAAAGCAGCACATTCCCACTGCTGCTTTCCAAGCACTTGCTGACAGTGACTAGAATAGTCCAGAGCTGCTATGAGCAAGGGACACTTTTCTGAAGGAGTCTCTGTGGGAAGCTTCAGCAGGAGCTGAAGGCAGGATGTCCTTGTGTGGCTGCCCAGGATGAAGGCAGGGATGCTGCTCTGCCAAACACACACTAATTCATGCACAAAAACCATCACATGGGTATTTTTGAAATGTATGAAAAATATATGTGCAATATGTCCCTTTTTCCAGGCATGGTGCCAGCATACTGAGCTCTGCTCGGCTTTTGTCTTCTGCACAACACCACAAATTAGAACAGGAAAGGCAAAACAACAGTAAAAAAAAAAAAAGAAAGAAAAAAATGAAAAAAATTAAAGAGGAAAAAGGGAGAACAAGGGAAGAGCTCTAAATTTTCTGGCATCCTAATCTTCATATCTTCAAACTAAGGGTCTAGCTGCTCTTTTCTCAAGACTTCACAGTGCTCTTCCTTGGTTTGGGGTATGTGATCAAGCACTTTGCTAAGGATTCAGCTATGTGCAGCTGAATTGAATTCCCCTTCATGTTGATTTTAATCTAATTACAGTCACGGCACATGTTAATTGCAACCTGCCTGCTGTGCCAGGTCTTGGCATGCTCAGCATGTGGGGACATCCAGCTGGGAGATGGTTTGCATGGAGCTGATTTTCAGTCTGGATCTTTTTGTTGCTCTGCAAGAGTGTGGAACCATTGGTATGGAATGTGGAAACTTGCTCAGAAAGTTTTGGAGTGAAGTTAATACGTGCAGAAAACATCCTGCTGACAGAGGTTGCCAAACCCTTTTCTAGTAGAGAAGACTTTTTAAAAATTTTATAAACTATGTCAAATGTCTTTGACTTTCATAGAAGGTGTTTGGCATTTAAGTGGAAGCCCCTGGGTTTACAGAAAAGCCACAGCTCTTTCTCCCATGTATTTCAGTTAACTGGGTTATAAGCTCTTACAAGTTGCTGTTTCTCTTCCACATTCTTGTATTCCCCAAGAAAATAATGGTATCTAACCTAATTAATATGTGAATATGAAACTCTCTGGAGAGCTAAAACTCAATTTAGCCTAAGTGGCAGCAGTAACACTGCAATGTTAGGTAAAACACACAGTGCAGAGCAGCAATCCCAGTGAAGGGATTTTCATGGAACACATCCATACCCTTCCTGTGCCCCCAACACCTGTGACATCCCCCAGTGGCACTGGGGACAGCTGAATTGAAGGAAATAGCTGGGGAAATAAAATTTTAATAGTGTTATCTGATTGTTTATTAATTTCTCACAGTATTCCAAATTGTGAGCCAGTTGATTTGCTGTCCTGCCCTCCAAAATTAGAAACTGTGAGATTAAGGTTGTCCACTGAACCTTCATTCTCCCCCCAGCATTTCTGGTCCAGTTTCTACCTCCTCAGTGGTACCCTGGGTTTGTGGTGCTGCTTGCAGCAGAGAAGTTGCCTACAGAGATGACAGAGGGAATATTTCTCAGGCCTCTCTAATTCTGGCATGTGCTAACTTTCAATTGGGTGACTTTGCTGTGTCCTTTAACGTCGCTATTTTTGTGTGTATGTGTATAAATTAAAATTAGCTCTATAGAAATAACTTTAAAACCCTGGAGTATTTAATAGCAAGCAATTCCTTTTTATAAAAAATTTATAACAACTTATAAAATGTAATCAACTGAGAATTGTGCCCCTGCTTTTGAATTCTTTAGATGGTTTTAAAAATAATACTTTAAGGATGTTAGAAATGGCAGCATGAAGTGTTTCTTTCCTGTTGAATAGATACTAAAATAAATTATTCCAACTGTATTAAAAATATGAAAAACCTACCACTGTTACATATACTTGAGCTGTGTGAAAGCACCTCTGTTTGATGGGATAATTGCTCTGGCATATATAAACATAATTTATTTTACTGAGATTTAAATATTAAACACCAAAGTTCTTCAAAATGAGGTCCTAATGATGCAGTTCTTCAGTATGCCTGCAGTCAGAGGTGTTCATCTTGAGTCCCTTCATGAGAATTGTTAAATATTAGGGTTTTATTTTACCTTTATTTGATGTTCCTTCTTATTTTCAGTAAGGAGTAAACACTATAGTAGAGGCTTGATGCAAAGAAGCTGTGAAAAAAAATTCCACAAACCAGCATTTAAAAATCTATAAATTTGAAAAGGATGACAAACTGTGGAATGCCATTTAAAATGCTCTTTAGGGAGTAGACAAAATACTAAGTCTGTAGTGTCCAGATAAAGCTTGGTTTAAAGAACTTTACATAATCACTGGAGATGGTAAAAAGAAGTCAGCTGGTTTTAATTGTGTTAGGGAAATTAGCTGATTTTTCCCCAGCCAATATTTTCTAGGAAAATTGTGGATGGGGCTTTTTTTGAGATGTCAAAAGGTAAAAGATACTATTTAGTTTTAATTTTTTCATAAGGAAGCAAAAAAGCTCTGACCAGAATGAAATAATTGTTAAAAATATTTGAGCCCCCAAGCAATATTTCAATCCAAGGCAAAACAAAAAATAGAAATAAATAATCTCAAATCTCTCCATTGAGCTCATGTCACACAAGTCTCATCCTTGTCAAACAGAGCAGCTGGGTAGAACAAATCCTGGCATTACACTCCTGAGTCTTTGTGGAGAGCCACAGGGTAAATCTGCAGCAATGGAACAGCTTCCCGCAGCTCGGCTGTCTGATTATGTGCTGTGCTGCAGAAATTACAGCACACTGTGCTTAAATGTGGGAACAGGATAAAGCTGTCATAGAAAGCCAGATGTAAATAACCAATACAAACACTCTGCCATAATAAAAATATTTGATTTCCCTTCACGGGTAAAAATGTCTTGCTTTTAGAATATGCATATTTTTAAATAATTAATTTTAATGATGAATGCTAATGACTGTAGATCAAAACAAGACTCTGAAAGTTCAGAACTATATTCTGAATATATGTTGGCTTAAATATAAGGCAGATTTTATATAATATTTCTTGTTGCAACTAAACTTTGCTGTACTACTGCCCTTCTTCTCCTGCCATCTATTATCTCCTTAATTCTTGGTGCATTAAGGATGATTTACATGCTGGGTATCTGATATGGCTCAGAAAAATGTGTTCTGCAGTCCTGACCAGTGCAGGGTTCTGAGGAAATGCCTTCTTTGGGGCCATAAGTGAATAGTTGAAAACTGAGATTTAACAAACTTCTCTTACACTTCTCTCTGGGAAGGGAAACTGTTTCAAGACAGCCTTTCCAAAGCCTGCTCTTCAAACTTATTTTCTATGCGTTAAAAATACCCCAAGCCCAATACAAAATTCCAAAGCCCCACCAAAGGTTAAAGAATAATCATGTTTTGTCTAGCATTGCTGTCAGTTCAGCATTGCAGAGCACAATTTCCCCTTAAAAACAGTTTCACATTCCTTTCACAGGCTGTTCCAACATGAATATATTGTGATCCTGCTAACCTTTGTTGGCTGCAACACTTCACAGGGACTCAGAATGGACACACTGCAGACCAGTCCTGCTCTCAGGGGTGTGAATGAGAGTCTGCCTCAACTCTTAGAAGCAAACTCTCACAAATTTTGTATTTGCCTTAAATTGTTATGTGTATAATACACATATCTGTTTACACTGCTCCTGCCAACTCCCAGACCCCAAAGCATGATAGAATGGGCTTTTCTGTTCTTCTCAGTTTCTGCTGTTTGCTCCTGGGTGTCTCCTCCCAGCTCCCATTCCAGCAGGCTGGTATCAGTGAGATCAGGAGCTGTGCTGCAGCTGTCCTTGGCCTTTGTCATCAGGCCAAAAATAACATCAGCACCATGTGATGGTGCCAAGATTGTAGCCAGCTATAGTGACATGTGTTTTGTTGAGAAATTGGAGCTGTGACTCTGAATAACAACAATAATAACAATAATACTAATAATAGTTGTTTGGCTGGTGCTGGTGGGGATTGCACAGGAGAGGAGGGCTGCTCTGCTCTGCATCCTTCAGAGCTCCCTGGGTGCAGAGTGAGCATGTCACTGTTGGGATCTTGGTTTGCATTTAGAAATCTCCTTGTGAAATGCAAAACTGGTATCAATGTTTGTAAATTCAGTCTAGGCCAGTTCCCAATGGGCATCATCACAGAGCCAAACCCTGCTGGGAGAGCTGGGACAGGCCATAGTCTTTAGCCAGAGCAGGGCTTCCATGTACAGTGGTGGGGCCTGAGAAACCTGTGCTACTTAACAATAATATATGAATATTAAAAAAATAATTTCAAGCACTCCATTGCCCTCAGAAGATGTAGGGAGAGAGAATGCATCCAGCAGGCTGCACTGATTTAAGCCAGGGGAGACTGGCTGTTAGTTTGTTGGGTGTCAGAGGGTGTTACACAAGGGCTACTCCTCCAGCACAGGCCAGAGCTCATTCTGTGCAACTGCCTGGTGTGCCTGAGCAGGGCTTCTGTTCTGACCTGAGGTAAACCTTGAGCACTGCTTGCTGCTCCACAGTGCTTGGAAAACCAGGAAAGTTCTCACTGGGGTGAGTTACTCACTGGACAGGTTCACTGTTGCCTCCTCACTGCACAGAGCAGGCTTTTGGGGCTGTTCATCAAGTCCCTGCTATTTATACCAGCTAGCACCTCTCCAGCAGTGTAGTTTGCTGATGAGCCACTTGCCATCCTGCCTGTTAAAAGCCAAGAGAAATAAGGAAAAAAAGTGTGAGGTGTTGACATCAGAGGGTATTTGTAATAATGAGTAATATGCTACAGAGCTGATATAGTTTGGCTACCATCTCTCTGCTGCATTATTTTAGTGGCTATGTCTAGCTGCTACTAGCTGTGACCCATTTTTATGGTTTATCATAAAAATAAAAGTGAGTCTATTACCTCTAGCTGGAATCTGGATGATGCATAAAAGCTGAAGCAAGGGAGTTCATGTAAGGAATAATATAAGAGCAATTTTTAGTGTGCCATGACAAGTATTGCTCATGCAGCAGGGCCTCCTGCAGGCTGTGTCTTCCCATGTGCACAGCCCCAAAGCTGAGGCACCTCTGAGTTTCCCCAGACAAGCTCTGGGCTGGATAAAGCAGCAAATTATTTGCAGCTTGGGTGTAGCAAAAAGTGTTAGTCCCTTCTGATGGGAGCACTCAATCACCTGGTATCTAAATAAGTGTGAATTTGTAGTCTTTCTTCATATTGCTGCATTCTTTGGTTCTTCCTACTTTCAGAAGCTATTATAAAGTCAATGAGAAGAAGAAGGAAAGTACTTTCTGGCCAAGTATAAAAAATACCAGCACTTGTATTTTACAATGAAAAAACTTTCCAAGGAATTTTACGTGCTAAATTAAAAGAAAATCTCCAGTTCTTCTCTTCAAGTCTTGATTAGCTTAAATGGGCTCCTACACTGAAGGAGTCTTAGAAGAATATTGAAAGGAGGGGAAAGATGCTGGATAAAGCAAGTCAACTCGATTAGAAAGAATCTTTTTGGGTTTCACTTGTTACCTCTGTAATTCTTGTGGGAAGGGTATTAATGGAAACCATTCTGGCCTAGCAGAGATGTGATATAGGGAAATAAATATCAAGAAGACACCCCTCTGAGACTCTGTCCTCAGGTGTGGTAAATTGGAAGAACTCTCTCAAAGTTGTTCTAAATTACAACATCTGAGGTTCTGCTCCTTATCCCTTGCTTACTTGGTACAGCAAAGTTTTGTCGTTGTTAAGTAGTGAGTAAAAAAAAATTATTAGTAAAATTAAGAAATTTTTTTATGTCCATTTCTTTCCTCTGTAAAAAAAATTGTGTCCAAAGTCACCAAATAGAACATGCAAGAAATTTTGAAGTTCAGAGAGAAGAAAAATGTCTTGCTAGCAATTGTTCTCCTTTCCCTTTAATGTAGAAAAGGAAATATTACAGATGTGATGCTGATGGGGGCCATAGAACTCCTAAACCAGGATGCTGACCTGAGATGCATCAGGCTTAGTGCTGCATAAATACTGAAAGAATGCTTGTTGTGGGAAATGGTCCATCTAGACATTATGTTTTAATTTAAAACAAATTACTGATACAGGGAGAAGTGAAGTTGAGGATGTTGCACCAGGATCACTTTGTCCGCAGTTCTACTTCCAAAGCTGGAGACTTTTATTAGGAGCATATCTGAAACACAAGTTACAGAGCTGCTTTCCACAAATTCATGGCTTGCTTCCAAGGCAGATTACTTCTCCCAACATTTGTATCTTTCTTCTTATATAATGTAACAACAAAGCATTAATCATGCAAATATCAATATTTAATGATTATGTGGTTAATGCCTGCAAAGCACTTTGGAGATAAAAAGTGCTCTATAAATCCAAATGTAGGATATTACTCCTTCTGTCTTAGCTGGATAGAAGGGCTGAGAACCTATCCATGTTATCTGGAAAGGCAGCTGCCTGATGCTTCTGATACCAAGAGTAAAATATTCATTCTAAACCTACTGAGCTCTTTGACAGTCTTTTCTTTCTCTTCAACCTGCTTTTGAAGTTTGCACTATTAGAAACATTTTTATGGTAATGAGGATACTGCTCAAACCTCAAAATATACTAATTAGGCAAAAAAACAAGACTGGGAACATTTGGCCAGCTAATTAAAATGTCATAATTGGCACTGCAGAAACCATTGTTACTTCATACAGTTATATAAATGAAGATCTACTGTCTAATGAGGGACGGAGAGAAAAGTAAGAAGTTGGGCACAAGATTTCCCTGCACATCAGCATTGCTAAAAACCCCTCAATATGGCCCTTTTAAAGTGATGGGTGAGTCATAGTAACCTTTGCTAAAACACTTCCTTTTTACTGAAGAGTTCCTTTTGGACTAGCAAAAGCAAAATGGCAACTTCTGAAAGCCCTGCTGGATGTTACAGGAGGCTGTGTACGTGACTGTTCTGCTGAGTTTGGTCATAAGCACTCACTGAGCAAGGTCAGCTCCTCAAAACAAAGGCGTTTGTTTATCCCAAGTCTCCCTGGCTCCTTTTACTTTCTGTGTCTGTGTTATGGGAAATGCTCAGGTTTAAGTGGGAGATGAAACAAACCCACCAAAAGTTGTTTCCTTAAGTGTCATTTTTGCCAGCACCATTCTCAGTTGTCTGCTGGCATGTAGCAACTTTCTCAGCCATTACAACTTGTGAGGAGAAAATATCCTGTTCATATATTCTTGGAGAAGGTTTGTTTAGCAGGATCCTAGCTTTTGCAATGTAGAAGAGGTCATGTTCTCCCCAAAAATCTCTGCTGAAAAACCTTTCCCCACCCAAAAGCAATACTGAAACCTACTATACAAAACACTTAAATGTGTTGACTTTTGAGTTTATGCATAAATCTTCCCAAGTCATCTGAGAGTTTTGCAGAGGAGATATGGGTGTGTTTTTAACCAGGCCTGTAAAAATGATGACGTCTCTATAAAATTGTGTGTGCAACAGCCCTGCTCCACAGGAGGAGGTCTAATGAGAGCCCTGTGGCCATTTGTGGGGGTTTCAGACTCAAAGCTGCCTGGATGGGGGAATGTCTGGAACCCTGACCAAGCCCAGGCCAAAATGATAGAGGGGAAGATTACAGATAGCACTGGGATCTGGCAGCTCACAGTCAAGATTAATAGGGGATGTTGAAACACTGCAGAATACAGGGGTGGAATAAAATTGTGAGGCAGTTCAGTGAGTGATGAGCAGGGTTGTCTTGGAAGGGTGGAGACCAGTTTGTGTCCTCAGTGAGCTCAAAATGTGGCTTTGCAGAGGAGAGATCTGCCTTTGGTGGGGACTGATGCAAACCACTGCCAGCAGCAGAGCAAGACTGTGCACATTTGCTAACAGAAGGGTGACAGCACAAAAGGAGACTATTCAGCCACGGCTTCCATGAGTAGAAGCACAGATGTATTTTTACTTTTTTTTTGTTTTCTACGTGTGATTGGAAAAAAATTATCATTTGATGAAACCATGTTAAGATTCATTTCAACCTGACAAATAAGGGAACATAGCAGAGAAGGCAGGTAAGGTTTAGTTTATTTAAATTGGATTTAAAATAGTGTCTGAAATTTTTTGAGTGACATAATTTCCTCATGGTTTGCAGACACCAGCTGGAGATAGCTAGGATAGTGAAGAAAACCTGTCAGGCACCTCAGTCCAGGCAGCTAAGAGTCCTGCTGAAAGCAGTGGGGAAGATAACACCCAAATCAGAGAGTTCTCCATGTTTAGCACTCAGTGTTTTGAAGGCAGGGTACTGATTATTGTGTGGTATGACCCAGGGCTGCTGTCAGTTGGTTATAATTAGCTTCAGGCTCTTCTCCACGATCAGAACTCAGTGCTCTGGGTGTGGGAAGCTATTTAAATCTATTTACATAATTTTGGTACGTTTTTCTTAAAATATTTCTCAGTGATTGAAGAGCTCTCTCCTGGGTTGGCCCTTGCTAGAGCTATAATGGCAATTTTAGTGAGAAGTTAGGTTTCAAGGGAAAAGGAAAGGCCCCCTGTGTGGCACTGGGCTGATGGAGGTTCCTGGGGCAGGTGAGGTGCCCCAGCCCTTCCCCAGGTGCCAGCCTGAGTGGAAGCAGCCCCAGCCCACATCCCTCTGCATCACTGTCTGCCCATCCAACCTGAGTATTCCTTGTGCCACAAAATCATTTTCTCCTTGCCCAGGGCAGCTTTGAAAATGTCTGATTTTTTTAAAGTTGGGGCCCTGTGGCCCCATCATTTAGTTATGTTGAAAAAGAGAGGAAAGGAATCCAGCATTGCTAACAAGGTGTGAGGCACAAAGAAACAACCAGCAATTTAAAAAACCCACAATTACTTTTGCTTGGATTTTTCCTCAAAATTCTGAGTAATTTGTCACATCTTTTAAACAGTCAGGTGCATTAGCCCTCTGAAAAGTGTGTAACCCCACATCTTCTTGATGCCTCTTGGAGTAAACTGCCATGTACTGTGTTTAGAGACTTTAGTCTGGATGACTTTGGTTCATTCAGAGGTATTACTTTAAAAGTGGACTTTGCTATGATTTTTAGTATACTTCTGAACCAGTACTCAGAAAAATGTATGTTTTAGAAGGGAAATAGTTTTGTTATAAGCTGACATTGGCTAAAAAGTAAAATTAGGAAAGTTTGAGTAAGAGAGAGGAGTAAAAAGATAGATTTTGTTCATCAGGGGATGTGCAGTTATGGGACAAAGGAGGACACATTTGGGATTCAATTCAGGCTCAGGGTTACAAATGCTCCCTTCTAATCAGAAGCACACAGGTGAGAGACATGCTTTGTGTCTTTTGTGCCTCCCATCAGAACAGATTCAGGTGCATGCATAATGCATGAGGCAAGTACCAGCACTGATGCAGAATAATCCATAAAATATGAAGCTGATGTTATGAATAATTAAAGCACAAACACACTCAGAAACACCTGCATGCAGCTAATAGGATGGGTTGGGCTTGGCCTATGAGAAATGTAGAACAGGAGCTGTCCCTCCTCCCCCTTGGTGTCCCTTGGTTCTGTGAGAAGCCTGCCACAGGGCACAGCTGGCACCCCTCTGGAGCTTCAAACCCCTCTGTGGGAAGCGACTGACACTGGGATTTTCCTTGGCTACAGCTGCAGAGGGGCCTGGCACCTGTTTTCTTCAGAGAGAAATTGCCAAAGTGTTTTCATGTTATCATATTGAGAAGGCTGAACTTTCAGCCTCCTGGTAAGTAAATGCCAGTTTTGTTTAGAGACAGTGCAGAAAGATGAAATATTTAGCTTTTATCAATAATGTACCCTCTAAGTAACATCGACACATAATCTGTGACAAACTTTCACAGATCCCCTGATGCATTTGAGGCAAGCTCAAGGGTTTTTTTAACTTGTAGGAGATGAATAACTTCTGATGTTCCCTGCAGAGAAGGGAAAGAGCAGGGCAAGAACTAAGCTAAGAGTATCAGCAGCAGAGAAGGTCAAATGAATTATTACTGATGGATGGCTTGTACAGATACCCACTCAGGTGGTGTTGGTGTTCTTGCTTAATACTTTCATGATCTCAGTGGAGATCCTTGGTCTGTTGGAGAAGACATTGAGCAGAGCAAAGCATCCAGGTACTAAAGCATTTGTTTGAAATAGAGGCAAACAATTGTGAGATCTTTTCTGAATGAGTAAAGCTGGGGAATGTATAAAGATTTCTAGCAGAGATTGGTCACACTTTTACCTGAAACAGGAGAAAAATCTTCTCTCATCTTAGGCAGCTTCCAAAATATGGTTTAATTTATATCTCTGTAAGAGTGATTTGAATGTAATGGAAAATAATCTCTGGATTGTCGTTTACGTTTTATGTGCACAACCCACACTCCAGTATATTTTAGTTTTTGTATTTATATTTCTAGGTTTTTATACTGCTGCTCTGATAAAGGAGCTCTAGCTGTGTGCACAGCAATCTTACATCGCTGTTATTTAAAATATCTTCTTTGGTCTGATGTGTTGGATCTAAGGAAAGTCCTTCTGTACTTTTATTTCTTGAAGAGAGAGTGCATGTTACTGAAAACAGAGCTTTCAAAGTAACCAAATCACAGTGCTCTGGATGGATCACACAGAGTGTGGGCTGAAGGGACACAGTGCTCAAGGGGTAGAGTGGAGAGAGTGTGGATGAAACCAGAGAAGCTAGACCCACGGGTCTCTGAACTTGGATCAGCTAAAGAGACAAAGCTCCAAGAGTCCCCCAAAGCCAGTCCTCACAGGGGCAGTTTGGGTGGTGTTTCTGCCTACAAGAGGAACAATTTCCTCTGGTTTCAAAACAATGAATTAATTTCTAGTTTTGCCATGAGACTCACTGTCTGATGTTGCTGAATGTTTTGCATTCCCTGTTCTCAATTAGTAGACCTGGAATGTGTTCCTATTTAAATTAGGCTACAGGCATTAGGCAAAAATAAGTCATTTTTCAGTTAATTCTAGAACTAGGACAACAGCCCCTTTGGAAAATGCTTCCTTTATGAAGATAGTACTCAAATGAGCCTGACAAAGCACAAAATGATTATGTGTGATTCTCTAGATTGTTTTACCAGCTTAGTTTGCAGAACCAAAAGTTCTGAAATACTTTGTGGCTGGTGTCTTGCATCAAACATCAAGAAATCACCATTTGTGTTCATCTCTTGAGGTTAGGCCAAGTGCTAAAATATTTTAGCATGATTTGCTGCCAGTTTATATCCAATGACTCTTCCCTTGCCTCTATCAACCATTTGATCCAGGGATGCCTTGGGTTCTCCACCTCCCCTAGATTTAATAGATCAGAACTGCAGAAAACTTTCAGATACCATCAACTCTCTGCTGTTTAACAGAAAACCAAAACCCAACAAGCACCCTAAACCCAAACAACCCCATCAATTATTAAAGAGGAAGAAGAACTGTTTCTATGCTCCTCCCCTGATTTTTCAGTTCAGTGTCATTTTCACTGTGGTAACTAAATGTTCATATCCATGGCACTCTTCCTCTCCTACTCCAGAACTGAAGGAGCTGCAGTGGCATTGGCACATGGACAACACTAATTATGCATGCAGGATCTTTCCCACTGGCAGATTGAGGATTTTCCTGCCCTTCACTGTTTTTCAGATTATTTTTTTAGGCAGTGAATTTTTTGTTAATTCTGTCCTCCTGACAGGGAGGAACAAATTTTAAAGTGAAGGTTCATGGAACATAGAATATCTTTTGACTTTGGGCTTCTAAGAAAGTGTTCCTTCGTCACAAACCACCACAGAGCTTCACAGGCTTCCTGTGAGCTGAGCTGACAAGTAGGATGCTCTTCACACAAAACCTATATTTTCCTTAATAATTTCTGAGTTCTTAAGGATATAAATGGCTATAAACAAAATTTAAAAATATATTTTTACTGTCACCCAGTCACACAAATGACTCTATGCAAGTACACATCCTAGCAAGAATAAGGGCTTTTCCTAAAACTACTTTAGCCTTTTATTTTGTTTTTAATTATGTCTTTACATCAAATTCAAGAACTTTTATGCTTCAGACCTGCTTTAAAAAAGACCAATGTGGGGCTGCTGAATTCTGCCAAAAGCACTTTAATACTGGAAAGTAATGCCATATATGTACAGCAGCTGCTGGAGGTGCAGGTAAAATAGAGATGCTTGTGAATTATTTGTTCCTATTTAGTAAGGAATTGGAAAATGACATGTTTCAGTCCTGTGACCTCTGAGAAAGTATCTGCAAACAAAGTTGTGCATATTTTAACCTTTACAGCCACACTTGCAAGATCCACACGGTCAGACTAACCATGCAGTTGATGGAAACTCTGTGATCTTGGTCACATTATGCTAATTACATGGAGTGGCCTAAAAGCCACTGATGATCCCCACAATGAACACTTGAGATGTAATGGATGGGTCTCTTGGCGAATCATTTCCTTTGAAGGACTCACAAACCTGCTGCAGTAGGGATCCTGTACAATGTACCCAGGCTGTTCTGTGCTAATACTGTCCACATGGTTCTAAAATAGACCTTGCCAAATCATTAAATGGATCTTGCAGAGCACTGAATTTTAATTGCTCTGGGGATACTGAGAGAGAACAGTATTGATTGACTAACTTTATGTAAGTTTATTAAGAGTTGTTAATCTAATATCTAATTAAGGGATTTTGTTTTACTTTTTTTTGCACGGTATCTCTGTGATTTTATTAATGATATTTTAAATGTTCCATCTCTAATAATTTACATGCACCAAAAGGGAATTAAAAGAATTAACTTGAACTGAAATATTTTCCCTCTAGGGCCAACTTTTCAAACATGGTTGTTTCAGATAGCTAAATTCAGAGTTAGCCACAAAGAGGGGCTGGGATGCTGAAAGGTGGGAGGCTGGCTGTTCATGTCAAAGGTTACACTGTGAGAAGAGGTAGGATGAGGTGGCATTGGGCAGGTTGGGGTTTTCTCTGTTGTAAGCTTTTCCACATAAAATCCCCTTGCAGATAAAAGTAACCTAAGAACGGGACAAAGCATGGAGGTGAGGTGGTGGGATGCTCTGCTGAGAGTGGGATGGGAGTGAGAAAGATGCAAGAAGTACTTTGATAAGAACAACTGTGTCCTGCCAAACTGTCTTTATGTCCTGCAGACCCTCTGCATTACAGATTGTGATCCTGTGAAAAAGTGAATTTTAACATTAGTGTCAGAGGATCAGAATTTTTCATCTTCCACTGTGTATCCCTGTGGCTCCTGATGGGGACAAAGCAGACTAGAGAAAATGGTGAAGATTTCTTCTTTTTTTCTTGTGTGCCCCAAATCAGAGCAGGATAGGTTAGTTTTGAATTTAATTTGCAAGGAGGCTCTTCAGACTAAGGGAATTTGTCTAGGAAGAGAAAGAGCTGATCAGGTAGTTTAACAGAGTATGTCCTCTAGCCCTGAAATTTTTCTACTGAAAAATGTGGTATTACTAGATATTCTTGGAATACAAATTACCACTGTGATGCATATGTCAAGGGTGGATACCATGTTATACTGAGTTTACCAGGGGTTTTTAATGAAAAGGTGTAAAATAAAATAAATTTCAGACCATGTTCCAGGGAGAATATTTTCCCTGTGAAAACTGTAGTAAAGGACATGGAAATGTCAGGGAGAGTGAATTTAAAGAGGGGGTGCAAAGCTACAGAACCACTTCTGGCTCACATTACTGGGAAAGGACATATTTTGCATAGCCTATGGCACAAATAAAATGTGAGCCTACATCCCATGGGCAAGGTGCTGGAGAGCCAGTAATAAATGACCATTTCCATATAACACATGGCACAGCTGGCACAAGGCAAGGAACAAGTGATGAGAAGGTTGGCAGATCCCACTTGTTTGTTAATTGATGTAAGAGAGTGAGCTAAGAGATGTTTTGTACAAGATATATAGCACTAACCTTTGGTTTGAAGGATTTAGTCTGTATTTAGCCAAACAAAAAATTCAACAGCTTTAAGTGTACTGCATTTCAAGTAGAAAATGGTGATTAGCAAAGGCAAACTCAGAATTTGTGTCAGTCATCTCATTGCATCTGTTGACACTTTTGTAAATGCACAGAAAACCCCATACCTGACACTTTGGTAATCAGGACACTGATATGTGAAAGAAGTGATTGAAAAATAACTTATTTTTTGTATACCAGTTCTTTAAAAACAATTTGAACTTAGTAAAATATGCCAGTGAAAATGCACCTGCTTTTAAACCTGCTTGAAATAGTAAGTCTGAGGATTGGTATCAAGGGTATCATCCCATGCAATCTGATCAATGAAAGATCTATAGGGAAAAGCCCCAGCTCTGAGTGGTGTTAGTGCCTAGGAAGGCTTGTCTCGTAGGGAGCTTTATTGAAATTCATATGGACCCTGGCTCCCATCCTCAGGCTGCCTCCAACATGTGGCATTCAATTTCAAAACCTTTCTTGTTTGTCTCTACTAAGAAATGTCCCTGATGAACAGACTTGGCAAGATTTAATAATCAGCCTTGGACAGAAATAAAGCAAATGCATAAATCCCAGAAAGAGCAAAGTCAGTCTTGTGGTTCCTACCACAAGAGGCTTCCTACAGCAATTTTAAATTGTGTTTGTATGCAGAAGTGTTAATTATTAGCTTTCCCTCTGATCTCTTTAAGTCATCATGGTTTTTTGATCACAAAATTCCAAACATTTTACTAGGCAGAAAATTTGGTCCCTTGCTTTATTAATGAAAAGTAGATTAAAGCTTGTGCTGCAAGGATAGTGATAATGTCACAAGAAAAAAAAAATTATGTTATTTACGTCATGTTTGCATCCTGGATAAATAGGCAAAATGTGAAAAACATAAGGATAGCTCTCACTATTTGCAATTTTGTGGAACAAAAGCTGATAATTAGCAGAGTGCAGTCTGAGCTGGGTACATCTGTATGCATTTCTATTAAATGTTCTAAAGGCTATTTCAATAAATGCTTCAAATGACTGTCTGTTTTCATGGTACACAAGTCTCAACAAACACCCAGAAGAGTAAATGAGTTTTTCAAAAGAAAGGTGCCATGCTCACTTAGCCTGGATTTAATTTTTGTAGAAAGAGATGAGCTGAGTAGCAGCAATTTCACCTACAGAATTGATAGCATTTAGGAAGTTTTAATTGTAGACTGTAAAATTCCTCTTAGCTCCTGGCTCTGTTACTCTTGGATACAGCATTGCAGGGTACAGGGTCTGCTCCAAGAACTCCTGCAAGCTGGAATGAGGCAAAATGCATAAAAATTATTCTGCTAGTTTAGCATATATCATGTTTTTCCTAAAGAGAAAAAAGAAAGCAAAAATCCCCAGCACCCTGGGCACTAAAACAGTCATGGCATGAAATCAATTTTGTAAATGTCAAGACATGGGACTGGAATTTTCCAGGGAGTCTAAGCGCATTAGCAGCTCAAATCCCATTGAAAAGCTACCATATATACTCTGGACAAATTACAGAAACAGCAGGTCTGTGAAAGCAGCTGCCCTGGCAGTGTGGAACGCTCCTTGGAGAGGAGCTGGGGTCAGCGACAGAGAGGGGTTGCAGGGAGGGCACCTCACCAAAGTGACCAGAGAGGTTTTGTGTGACCTTCCCAGCAGTGTAGGATGCTGGGGGAATGTTGCCCTCCCCACAGGGCTGGGTGTGGCTGCAGCCCCAATTTACCCTTCCAGCAGTTAGGGAGAAGTGGATGTAGAGAGAGAAATGTCTTGTACCCATTTAAAGCTTCCTGGGCAAATAGGATAAATATGAAAATATTTCTCTAAAAACAACAGCACTGACCCTTCAGCTGACACTCACCCCTGTTCCTCCAAAGCAGTTAAGTGAGGAGAGGATGGGTAATTCACACTGTCTGCCTTTCAGTATTCTATCAGCAGAAAATGTTTTCCCTGGGATAGTGTCTATCTTCCCTTCAGCAGTATTTAAAATATGGTCTGAGAAAAACCCCAGGATCCTCTTTTCCTCAAAAATTTATATTTGTATATATAGAAATACACATATCCATATATACAAAGAACTCCTTTTTACTCCCCTGAAATTAGTCATAAAATGATGATGATGATGCTTTGAATTTGTGTTTTACCATGTGTTGTAGTTCAAGTGCTTCTAACTCCAGTCCTTCCTTTAAACAAAGTTCTCCCCTCTGGCTGCATCTGCTGTGTTCCATGGCACTGGCTGGTACCTGACACCAGGGAGAGCAGGGACACACTTGAACAGTGTGCTTGCATTTATTCACATATCCAAGGTGAGGCTTCTCTTCCACCTCCCAGGCACCTGGGGATTTCAGACTTGAGCTCCTCCTCTTTGTAGGCAGCAATATAGCCTTGCTCAAATCCTTCCAGCCTTCAAGTTGCACTGAAACAAAAGCTGATCAGCACTTTACTTATGCTTAAATCATACCAACATCTCAAGCAGTGTTTGGTAGTCTTTGACTATGCTTCACTGATTACTGCTGAGAAACAGTAATTGTAAATGGGAAGGAAATAAAGTTTTAGGCTTGCATTGCAGCTGATTTTAAACATCAGCCTGAGAAGTGCCATGTTAGCTCTTTGCATGGAGAATACTGCTAACAGAATGTTATTTTCTCTAGTTTTATTATTGCCTTAAAATTTTACTCATTTCTCAGAAAAAGAAGGCATAATTCTGGTTTCAGTGAAATGCATCTGCTAAGGTTGATTTTCTCTCAGAGCTATTGTTCACTCAGGTTCCTGTTTATTTTTGGATGTGTCCCAAAGAAATATTTTGTGCAATTTGTCTAGTAACCTCATGAAGAAATTCTTTTTGTGCAGATTCTTAGCTCATCTCCCTTTAGCATCTGTAGGCTGGACCTTTATTCCTGTTATGATTTGTACCACAAAGAAAAATATATTTAAGAACATTACATATTCTGCCTCCCATTCCTACAGGGATGTTATGTTTTACTGGAGTTGAAAGTGTTATTTAAAAGGAAGGTAGGATTAATATTTGGACTTTTGCTGTTTTAATGAGCACGTGGAAGAGCAGAGTGTGCCTGTGACACCTTGGCAAAGGGCATGTACAGGCCATGTGTGCACACATCATTTAAATACCAGAACTTGTCACATGATTTTTCATCTAAACCCATAACCAGTTTTTCTGATCTCCATTAACTGCTTTTCTATATTTAGGAAGCAAATGCCCCTGAAACAGTTAACATAGAGAATAAGTTTATTCTTAAAGTTTGTATTGCCATGGGTTCCTCATCATCCCTCTGTTCTGAAGCAGCTGTTTTGGTTCTGCTACAAGGTAAAATCCTGTGTGCTGGCTGATGAAGAGGTGAAGTTGCTGGTTTGGTGTACTGAATGATTTATAAAAGTTGTTAAATGTAACAAGCAAAGGCAGAATACAGTGGTAGCTGTAGTGTAAAAATATTATAAAATGATATAACTGTCAAATTAATTAAATTCAGTGTGATACAAATTAGGCATAGTTGTATGCAAATAGGTGTTCAGGCACTTAGCTGCTTGGTTGTAACTAGTATGTCCAACTGATGCCAAGTAGCTATTTCAGGATAAAGAGCACCATTTGCATTTGTTATAAACTCCATGAGCTTGACAGAACTGAAATTCTGTTTGTGGAAATTTGGCCTGAGTTGTCAACATAAATTAAAAATACTACCTGCTCTTCATAACACTCCTGTTCTGGATCGTGGGCTTGTATAAATTAGTGTAAATCCACAGAAGCCAAATATATCCTAAGGAGAGAGAGCTGGGTGTGAGGAGTGTGGACATGGAGTGTTTCTATTACCAACTTTTACAGACATTCTTGGCCCATCTAACTGGTAACTAATCTCTCAAGCTCCATCCTAAGCTGTTTTTTTTCCCACTGTCACTATTTCTAAAGCTGTGCCATCCTGCTGGAAGCACATTTCAGGTGTCCAATCTAAATTACTGCAGTCCTTTGCTCCTCTGACAGTATTTTCCTCTGGCTGCTCTCGCTTAGCCTTCACTTTGTCACATTTGCTCTTTGTGGAAGTGAGGATCTCCTTTCTCCTGGTTTTCACTGGTGCTTTCCTCTGTAACAGTTGTATGTCCTCTTTCTCAGTGCCAAAACCATTGATGCTGGTATGATGCTGTATGATTTACTCAGCTTGAATATTGTGATTTGTAGCATTACCCCCCAGGTCTTTGAAGGATTGGGTTTGTTAGCACCAGGCATTCCTGTGAGTTATCATCCTGCCCTGTGAAGAACATCAGCCCAGTGAAAGTCATAATGGCACAGGCAATTATAACAGGGTTTTTTTTTTTTGTCTTTCTGATAGCAAACCCACAGTGTTTTACTATTGCAAGAATGATATTAACAGAGCTAGCTACAACCTGTTTTAGAAGCTGACATCTATTTGATTAAAATGAAACAAAAGTCTTTTGTTATTTTCCTGTTCTTCATTGCTATAAAATTGTTAATATTCTAGGGGAGACCAAGAGGACTACTGTGTGAAAATATAGGAGGTCTGAATGGAGAGAATAAACAGTAATGACAAGAAGATTCATTATTGATAATGTTTTATTAGAAGTTCAGAGAATTCATCTCTGGCTGGAGGAGATGGCTGTCTGACTGCCCCTGCAAAGCTTTTCTTTTTGAGGACATGACTTTGGACTTTCTAATACACAGCATAAAAATGGAAGTGGTTCTTAGTGGAACATAGCTCTGTAGTGACCCCAGATGCTTACAAAATATTTTATTTGAACAGTGGAACATTAACTACTTGAAAAGCACAGGAAAGTCACCAAGAACTTGAATAAAAGTCAACATTAGATATTCCCAAAACAATGGGTCTTCAAGCCTGTTTAATTTTCTATACTAACAAGACAGGAGATGTCTCATATCTAAAGCTTTTTGATAGTCTCTCCTGTGAGTTCTTGTAAGCAAGATAGAGGAATACAGTTTGAGAACAGTATAGTGAAATGAGGTCAAGACTTATTGTGAAAAGAACCTCAGCGAGCAATTCTAAATGATTGTCAGGATGGGAAGGCTGTACCATGCAAATGCCCCAGTGGGCTGCCCAGGTGCTATCAGTGTTCTCTTTAGCAGCCTGTAGCAAAGGCAGAGTCCGTTCATTAAATCTGCAGGTGATATTAATGTGAGAGCCTGTATAAAGAAGATTTAACATTTAGGAAAAGCTTGAAGAGTGGAAGAACTAATTTTCAATGCTGTTAAGGGTAAATAAAAAGAGTTAGACTTGGGTACAGGTGATTATCAGTGCACCAGGCTGGGGAGCAGCAGGGTGGGCAGGTGCTCTGGGGAAGGGGCTGTGAAGGGCCCTGAGTGAATCACAGGTCAGAAGAGATCACAGGAATCTTACTAAAGCTCTTAGTGGAAAATTCAAGCAGCAAATTACATCTATGAAATCATCCTTCCCTCTCCAGAAACTGGTAAGGGACCTCATCTGCCAGACCCTCACCTAATCATGAAAAAGGGGGCATTGCTGAAAGAGTATCTGCATGCCTGTATCTGTATTAATTTCCCATTAGTCAACTGGTTCATGGAATGTTTTTTGCTAAGACCTAACCTTCAAGAAAGAGAACCCAATAATTTTAAGCCAAGCTGCATCAAGCATTTCAGATAATAAATCTGGGGGAAAGGTTTCACAAAGTTGTAAGGATTGTCACATCTCAGTAAGACTGAATTTTCTGCATCAAAAAGACTCGAGATTTCTGGTCTGCCTATCCCAAAGACTTGAGATTCTGTGTTGTCTACACCAGACAGACATTAAATATTAAACATTGCTTGGGAGAATCACAGGCAGCTGAAAAACATCCATGATCTTTACCTTAAAGTCACTGATCAAAATTCTGAACCTTTCTTATTTTAAACTGATGAGCTGGTCATTGTTTTTACCTTATTACTTCTTATCACTGATATTTTTCCTCCAAGTGTGGATTTTATTGTTCCATTTCTTTGTAGTATCAATTATAAAAGTCTTTACCTAGGGCTTAAATCATTATTTTAACAGATTTTCTTGCACAGAACTATCTTGTTTCCAAGACAAGTTGTTTAGGTTCACTGATGACAAGGGAATCAAAACTATGCTCGAGACATATGGTTGTTTTCAAACTTGGACCTAAGTCCTTGCCATGCTTTGCCAAAGAGTGGGCACAGGTGTGTTCCTCAAGGACAGACCCAGAGCAGAGCTCCCCCAGGTCAGAGACTGCAGGGCTGGCTGTGCTCTCTGGTGCTGCAGACCCTGAGCTCACTGCCTGCACCCCTGGGACAAATGGTCTGTCTGACAGAGCAGCACCTGCAGCAGCTGCACCCGTGGGAATGCAGAAGCTTTCAGAGGGTCAGCCAGAATTTATGAAAGCACCTGCTCTAAATATAATTCCGCTCATTTAGTTAAGCACCTGTAACCTGCATCTGAAAAGCAAAGCCACCTCGGTGATCCCTGGGTGTGCTGACTAATAATAATGATAATTTCTGAGAGTTTCAGACAGAGGTAAACAGTGAAACATTTCCAGCTGTAGGGAGATGAGCACAAGAGATGCCATGGTTCAGCACACCACACTGGCCCTGGGGGCATAAGGGCTGAGGGACAGGGGAGGAGTTGTGGCCAGTGCTTACCTACAAAGGTTGTAGCATTTGCCAAACATATTTACTTGTATTTGAAGTGGTATTTGGGCTGAGCTCTTTGGGCTAGAACTGCAAATAGGTTAGGGACAGTAATGCTGATTGCTGTAATTTCTCTTTTTTTGGCCCTGTATAGATAAGGCTAATTAGGTTATAGGACAAAATCAGGTTTCCAAGGAACTTCTGTGAGCGTAGGACTTGGATCTAATTGAATGCTATGATTTTATTCCCACTCTGTATGATATTTGTTACCTGCCATTGATGATTTTGGAAAGTGACAAAGTAGTTTAAGTACTCCTCCAATATTTGCAGAAGCTGAGTTCCTTGCAGGAGGGAGCTGAGGGCCCTGCTGGAGGCCATGTTAGGAAGATTATGGATTGCAGAGTTTAATCTGTCTCTTTCCACGCATCATGCACCAACTACAGACCCTGCCTACTGACTTTTTTTTTGTTTGTTTGTTTCTATGACAGAATATAAAAAAAATAATCTGAGAATGCTCTGTAGCATAAGAAATAAGGCCACAGAAAAGATGGTCCTTTTTATATTTTTGCTACTGTCTTGCTGTGCAGCCCTGGGTAAATGAGTATTTCTCTCTGTGTTCAATGTTCCCTCCCCTTGGCTTTTTTTCCAGGATCCTGGAAGCAGGGACTGTGTCTCTGTCCTTCTATAACAGGGACCTTTTAAACCCACATTTGAATTTAGCACTGAATTAGTTCACTTGAGAATCATGCACATGATTGCAAACTGAAATGGAAGTCAGTAAAGAAACAGCAGTCATTAAACTGAGAAATAAAGACAGAAGTAAACATTTCTGTTTCTCAGAAATTAACCAGGTAAAAAATATTGTTCCATTTGGAGTTTATGGATTACAAAGCAATTGACAGTTAAAAAAGATGTAGACTTTTAAATATACTTAAATATTTCAATAAAACACCCTAAATTAGGGCTGTACAAATTTAAATCTTGCTTATCTTTTCTTTCATGGTCTGGTGGCTTCTGAGCCTTTTCTTTCAAAATAGTGGAATTGTGGCAGGAAAAAGCACAGTGCTGCTGTGAATAAAAGCTACTGTTGTTTCCCAATGAGATTTTGTTGTCAAGAAGCTCTGAAAGAGCTCGGGAAAGGACAGAGGAAGGAAATTATAACAGATTTTAAAAAGCCCAAATCTGGTGAGGGTGATCACCATAAATTATTTCATCCATTAGAAGTAGAAACAAAACCTTCAACACTTCTGCAAGAATTTCCCTTCTCAATAGTTCCTTGTTTTATGGTTGTTTTCCTTGCTGGTTATTGCTGCAAGGGTTGTGGGTGTTAGGAATCCAGCGTGTTATTGAAGCAGCTCACCTGTGCTCCTAGGCAGCTGCTGTCCACTAGAGCTGTTTGACTCCAAATCAAGCCCTGCTGCCTGACACTTGGAACAATTTCTTTTTGGCTAGTCTGTAAAACACCATTTACCCTGGGCCAACACACACATGCAGCCTGATGTGAATCTGCAAGGGTTACTAGAAGGGAAAATAACCCTTCTGCCTTTTGATTTCAGGGCAAAACCAGTTCAAGAATGTTCTTATTTAAACGATTTAAATGTAGTTAGATGATCAGGATTCTGGCTTTGATGAATTCCCTTGCCTTGTGCTTCTTTCAGCCTCCTGAAATTTAAACTACAGCTAGAACCCCAGGGGCTCCTCCAGGGCATGATTCAGCCTGGAGCCTTCTGTTGGAGCCCTGGGAGCTCAGCCTGGGGCTCATCAGGGATCTGTGCTCAGCTGCTGACGCTGGAGGCTCAGGCTGGAATTCAGGTCTCCTCTCTGTGCATTTGGATTTCATTAAAGAAATGGCTAGACAGAAACTGATTGGAACATCTTGGTGTGAACAAGCAGATTGTGTCACTGTAATGCCCAGCAGAAACTGTAAATTGTTTGCTGCCTGCATTAGGAGATGAATGCTGGCAAATGCCAGCTGTGAATTCATAAGGGAGATAGAAATATCTGCTTTTCTGGCCAGATGACAAATCCCTTTCTTGGATCATGTATAAGCTTTGCACTGGTTTTGAATTCAGACCTAATATCTGGTGAAGAGAGAAGAGACATGTAAGGATATTTTTAAAGCATTTGAGAATTGCCAGGTGGGTTCTCCTGTGAGCTGTACTCTACTACAATCAGAACTCTGGACTACTGATTTTATATATCTGCAGTGCCTGAGGGGGAAATCTAAAAAGGTTTTGAATAAATTATCTCTTGCCTACAAGTAACAAATGCAGGAAAAGGACTCCAAAGAGAAATATTTCCATGCTGATGCTGCTTTAAGAAGTGTAAAGGTAAAAGAGATTTCACAAACAAGAAACTGTAAAAACTAGCTGTAGTCTTTCAAAATGTTGGTACCTGTGGGAACAGCAAGAGGAAGCAGAAAGGCACTAAAACCCCAGGAAGATGTGTTAGGGTTCAGAAAATTCAGTGTGATAGATTGGAAACCCCAGCAGGGCACCAAGCAGTGCGTGTGAATGGGCAGGGACACGCTCCTCATCCTTGCAGCACTGTCCCATGGTGGATGGATAATCTCTCCACAACACTATCAGTTTAGGAACAACAAATTTTCCAGCTGACAGAAGGAAATTTGCTGCTCTTCTACACAATCATGCCTCCCATCTAAAGGTGCATGCCTCAATGAAGGTAGAATCACTCCCAGAGCACAGATTTCTTCTCCCAGAGCTGGGGGTGTCCACACTGCAGGTGGAAGTGTGGGACGGGGGTTGAGAATGGGCCCTGGGCCATCAGCTACAAATCCCCCCAGGCATCAGCAAGGCTGCATGGGATGCACCTGGCTCTGCTTCCAGGAGAGAGAGCATGGCAGAAATACACACGAGATGCCAGAATGTATGGACAGCACCTTACTGAAAACTGCATTTAGGGCCAGAGCTGCTTATGCTGTATTCATTTTTGTGATATGGCACATAATTTTATTTTTTGAGTTAGGGAGCAGGTTTTAGAGCAAAGGAAGTGATTGTCACAGTGAATGCAAGGCTAAACCATCATCTATGAAAAAGGCTCTTTTCCCACACCTCTACTTGAGGTAGCATGTGGGAGACAAGTTGGAATTTGATGGGATTTTTTTTATTTCTTCTTTTTTCTATTTTTATCATTGGCAATGAGAGTGATTCACAGATTTGGCAGGCAGAAGTCAATCGGGGCCACTGCTATTTTAGGCCTTAAAAATTATCTCATGAAATCAAGAACATAAATTAAATACACATTTTCTCATTTGGAAAGTGTCAAAGGTTCAAAGACATACAAATGTACATCACTTCTCCATGTAGATTTTGTAAGGCTTGAGCATATTTTGCTAGCAAAAGGAAAATTTAGAAAAGAAGCTGTGTGTTTAACTGATGAATCTGTCTGGGAACTCCATGGGAAGTTGTTTGCATTTAACAGCTTCTATTCATAGGAGTTCTAAATAAAAACCCATGGAAAACTTTAGGTTTGTGTGAGTGACTGCATGGTACTTAGATGCCAGTTGGGGTTAAACCATGACGTGTTACATTTTTTATCTGGTGGATTTGGATCCCTTTTTTTTCTTTATTCAGGTTGAATAGGCACAAACGTGTCACAGTTTTAAAAAACTTAGATTTTTAAATCAAATCTATTCAGTTAATATTGTTTCTGCATAATTTTTGTGTGGAAATAGTAAAAATTCAATTTTTTATCTGATTTTAAAATAGTTGTCATTGACTGGACAAAGACTTATACTGAAGAGCAAGTTTCAAACTGAATGGCTGTTCCTGTATAAAAATTGTCTATTTGTTTTCATTTCTTTATTGGGTATAGCAGCACTTTTAGGGGGAAATAGTGCACATGGAAATGTGAAATCTAGTCCATGTAATTTTCCACTGATACAACAGCTGCATTTCCTTTCTGGAAAAACTGCTGTCAGCAGTATTTTATACCTGAATATTGAGATGAGGAATGTAAACAGGCCAAACTTATGTAAAAACAGAGACTGTTAAATAATGAATAGTCATACACTCCCTGATGTCTTGCCATCAAAACATTTGTGACTTTTCGTCTTTTCATTACTTGTTTCAGTTCTTGTGAAGAGCAGTGGAAAGAAGGAAGTGTTTAAAAAACACTGGATATGGCACTTGATGCTGTAGTTTAGTTGAGGTGTTAGGGCTGGGCTGGACTTAATGATCTCTAGGTCTCTTCCAACCTGGTCATTCTGTGAATTTTTGTGAATTCTGTGAATATTCACAATATTGTTCTCAAGCTGCATGCTGGCTTTGTCTGTGTAACACTTGTTCAAGTGGGCTTAGGAAGAGTTTCCTGAGGTGCCAGGGGCTCTGTAGGGCTTCAGTTCCACTGACTCTTTGTTCTGTGGGATGGGAGCTTTTCCAAGAGCTGTGGATCCCCTGTGCTCATCAGACACTCTGCTCCTTGCCCATTGGGAGGGCTGTCTGCTGAAGCTGTCTGCTGCTCTGAAATCACAGGACAGAGGCTGAGCTGCATCATGCTCTGGCTGGGCTCTGCAGGAGCTGGGGATGATCCATTAAAACCATCTGCCATGGGCACCCCAGGCTGATTGCTGTCCTGGGAGCCTCCCACAGTGAAACACAAGGCAAAACCAGTTTTTCACCAACAGCTGCCTTCCACTCCCGTTTAATGATGCATGATGGACCTCAGAAGAGTGAGAACATGGAGGAATGAGGGGGGACAGTTTTATTAATATATTTGATCTTTGCTGTGGAGTTATTGCTGTAGGATCCCTCCACCTAGAGAATTGTGTGTTTTGAATCTCACCAAGAGCCATTTTACCTTGCAGAAAGAAATATCCATGTTATGAAGGTGTAGCTAAAGCTCATACTGTTATCTTGCTGTGTTTTGGAAATAGTGCAGTAGTGAGCCAGGCCCTTTAGTTTTCATTTGTGAGGTTTCCAGCTTGAGCTGGCATTTTATTACAAAAATAAAATCTAGCTGAGCCAGTCAAAAAACCCCAAAAACCCTTGGCTTGCTGGTAACTGTAAATGGATACCACTTCGTGTGGAACACTGCAATGGAATGCTTGCAGGCATTCACACTCAATTTGTGTTTAATTAATGACATCATAAGAATAACTAAAGGCTCAAAGTTTCTGTTTTAAATATATTCTGACATATAGGAGTGTACAGGTGTAGAATACCAGCTATTTGTGGACTGCTCAACAGGCTTTCCTTCTAAATCTGCCAAGGGTTATTGTTGATTATTTCTGTTTCCCCTGCTCAAATGACATCTCCTCATATTTGGCTATAAACAGGTACCATATGCTCAAAGAGCTAATGGGCTTCACTGTGGTTGTCTCTAATTTGACAACCACAGAACTGATTGATTCACAGAACTGTAAAACAGCAATCTCTGAAGTAACAGACTGGAACCACTTCAGAAGCTGAAGGGTGAAGGGCATTGGGAACTTCAGAAAGTTTGTGATCCTTTGTTTGAGTTATATTGCAAAATCCTGCACACTGCATACAAGCACCTTGCTCCCTACAAGACACTGAGTGTTGTTAGCATGCATAACAGGCCTACCAGTAGTTGGAGAAAGTAGCAAAAAAAAAAATTGAACCCCATGAGAATTTTCATTTCCTGATAGCTGAAGTTGCTGTAGCTGAATTAGCATTTCAGATGTTACACTGGGATAATCCATGCAGCAGTTAATTTCAATGTTTTACTGCTATAGCAGTGTAAATCCTAGTAAATTAATTTCTATAATGCTTGAAAAGGTTTTTTTTTTAAGACATTCCCTTTCTCATTCATATTTAATGAACTCTGAAAAATCTGCATTAGGACATCTGTGTAAATCTCTTGGGTTTTTTACTTGTGATCTAAGGCAACTATTGATATTTAAATAGAAGGTTACGAAGAAATTAACGATACTTGGTCAACCATAACCTAACAGACAGACCTCTTTTCCTTAGGTGGATACTCTCCAATTCTGTTTTTAAAATATCTACTTTCTCACTTGAGACTCGTGTTCATGGCCAAATAATCTAAGTCTTGAGGGGCATGTGCTTTAAATAATATTTTGATGTAGTGCCTCTGTTTTTTCCTTTTGATTTAACAAATCAGGAATTTTGCAGAAATACAGGTTAGAAGAAACTTTTCTGCTGAGCTCTCTTTATAACTTCTTGCTAAATGTGCTGTCTCGGAGAAACTGTAGCCTCCACTGGGATGCAGCTGTGATTGCAAGAGAAAAAGAAGGAATTCAAAGATATGCAACTGATCATCAATCACAGGGATGCCTGTGCAGAGCACCATAAGAGAACCATCCTACTTACACCCTATTTTTCTTCTAAATTTGTCCATGAAATGCCTGAAAAAGGGAACAATAATTTAAAATAAATACCTAGTGTAGTTATATCCAATATCTTTCCACACTGATTTTTGATCCTTACCTTTCAATCTCCTAGACAGGCAAAGGGCGGAGTTATAATTGTGCATCATACTCACCGTGTTCCTGCTCAGCCAAAAGCAACATAATTTCAATGGAATATTTTGGAGCTAGAATATAAAACTTGTAGATATAAATTACTTAAAAAGAAAATGAAGCAAAATGGAGGGCATTAGGATAAATATTTAAAAGTTAAAAAATGTCTTTCTCCTGCGAAGTCATAAACTCTGCATTTCACTTTCATAACTCCATTTATCCAATTATTCTAGCTTGAAATTGCTAGAATCTGCAGTGAATCCTTACAACTTAATTTCAGATTCCTATGCAGTGTTACTAAACACTGACATTGTCTGAACGTAAGAACTGCAGAGCATTTTTCTGCAGAGAATGACCAAACCTCTTGGGGTAAAAATATTTGCTACTGATAAAACTGCATGCACCATCTTCACAAGATTTTAGGTTTCATTTTTGTGTTTCTAATGGTGACAAGTACTGTAAACCACCATTTTCCTTGTGTCCTGTCTTAGTTAATCCCCTGGGAAAGGTGTCATGGGAGCTGGTGCCTCTCCAGGGGTGAAGGGGAGAGAGAGAGGGAACCAAGAGAGAATGCAGGGAATATGAGGGGCAGGGAGGGGAGTTTTGTGATTAGGAAAGAGGGTATGGAGAGAGGCAAAATCGTGTTAAAGAAGTTTGCAGCTGGTAGGAACAGGCTGAGACGAGGAGCACGGAGTTCTTGAGCAGGACTAGGCTGCTGCTTCGTTTACAAAGAAAGAAAAATTGTTAGTGTTTCAAGGGGTCAAATAGGAAAACCAAGAAAATTATTCTGCAGATATTAGTGGCTAAACCTGCAAGCAGAACAAAATGGATAGCAAGGAGTAAGGCTTGAGAAACTTGGGCTTTTTTTTTCCCCCCTTGTAGTGGATTCACATGATTGGGGCTTTATTATGAAAAGTTAATTTTAAAAAATGTTGTAAAAAATCAGCAATTATTTACTAAATTTCCCAAAAGGATGATAGATGGAGAGCTGATCAAATTTAAAACCTATTGTCCAGAGCTATAGAGAATAAGACACTGACATCAATGAGGTAAGAAATGCTCTACTCAGCATTCTAGCAAGAGAGACTGGCATCTCTGGCTCTCCTCAACCAGTTGCTCCAAAAAAAGTCTCTGCAAGGAAAAAGAAAAAGCATGGACAGACATTTGTGTGGGATGGATGCTCATGAAGATGGTCTAGACACTTTAAAATTTACATACTCTCAGTTACAGGGCTCACCAGAGGGGACTACATATATTCTCTTCAGGGTGTGCTATGATAAAGGACTTTCTGTGCGTTTTTGTAATGTACCTTTTGAAATGTGTTGTCAAAAAGAATAATTGTTTGGCAATCCTTCTGAAATGGTAATACTCTCAAGAATTTCACTCCTTATAGAGAGTTTAATGAAAGTCTTTATTGACTCAATTTAATCAAACTTTGTACTTCCCCCTTTTATTGATTGCATTTTTAATAGAAAACATTCCAGCTGGTGATCAGTGGTTGTAATTTAGAAATGAATTCTTCCCAGGCTGCATAGCTCAGAGGTGTCCCTGCCATCCATGCTGTCACTGCAGTAGAGGTGGTACTTGGGTTTAAGGTTGCCAAAAACCATTTCATGTTTCATTGCTTTTTAAATGGGGAGGAGACTGTCAGGACCCTGAGGGCAGTAATATTCTTTCTTTGCCCTGAGCAGCCTCACCTGTCATCCCAGTGGGATTCCCTCACTCCCTGCTCCAGGCCTAGGTGTGCTCCAGCTGGGCTCAGGTTTGGTCAGAGCTGTCTTGGGATTTCTGTCTCCAGCCTCATCTCCTGAGAGGCTCTTTGGGATTCCTGGACTGATCTAAGATGGGTTCTTTCTCTTGCTGTGTCTGCTGAGGGCATCCTACTCGTGCCACTCCCAACAAAGGTGACCTGCCAGAAAAAGGGTCAGCTAGGATGGTTCACAGGGTGTAAAGAAATGGAAATGAGAAGGGAAAGAGTCTTGTTCCCACCTGAATAGGTAGAATAGCTGTAAGTGCTGAAAGAAATGAAAAAAACTAAAATGATCAGCTGCTGGGGAAAAAGAAAATGGAAAGCAGCAACTGATGACCCAAGGGAGTGTCCCTGCAGAGACTGAGACAGGGCCCCCACTGCTAAGGCTTGTGAAAATGGAGATAGGAAGAGGACTGGAAATTCTGAGTCAACAGTGACTGTGTATTTCTACACAGCAAAAGACTGTATGGGAGCTGACCAGAGCATGATGTGTGGAGCTAAAGGGATTCTCAGTAGGCTTATGGGGGGCAAAATACTAGTGCTGAGGGGAAGGAGAATGATGGAGTAGGTGCTGAGTCCAAACCAATCTTATCAATTTGACTTCGAGCACACTCACTGTGCTCTGCATGGCTGGACACTGATCTGTACTGATACTTTCATATTCAAGATGTAGGAAGAGGAAAAAGGAGATTAGAATAAAAACTGAGCATGGGGGAGCAGAGGAATGCAGCAAGAGAATAAAACCAATTTTATTTGAGAATAAAAAAAGAAACAGGTAGACATATTAGTTAGTGCAGAGGGAAGGCAGCAACATAAATTCCTTCACTTGTGTGACTCATTTGCTCTTTCTTTGCTGGCAGATTGTGCTTTAATTATGTCTCTGTGAATCAAATAGTGGTGAACTGTGTATATTTTAAATACATAGATGTAGGTAATTACTGAAGAGGTGCCAGTGTCCTACAGGCACCCCTTTGCATCTGCTTCCCATTGTGGTATTTAATACAACTAGAAACACCATTGGGCTTAATTTTGGGTGTTGGTGACCAGGTGTTGAATTTTCTGTGCCAAAGCTGAGGTACTGCACTGGCAGCTCTGCTGTGGCAGCTCATCTGTGGCTGATTTCCCAGTGAGTGTGTTTGATACCACTGGCTGTAAGGAGAAAACTCTTTTTGCTGAAACATCACATTGAATGATTTATAGCAGACAAATAAAGATGTATGTGTGAGGCTCTCTAAGTAGGACTGGTGTCAAAGGAAAATATTGAGGGGAAGAAAAAGATTGCAAATTTCTAATTAATTTTGTTTATTTATGCACACAAACCTTGAAATATTAATAGAGAATGCATAAGTAATTGATGGGCTACATATAATTTTTCATGATCTTTATGCTGAGATAGGCAGGAAAGTCATTTGACAAAAGGCACAGGCACATTATAACCACAAAACTGCTGTAGGTTAGGCCTGGAGCTGCCCAGCTGCTGGGAGTGGCTGAGCACCCTTTCCCAGAGCAACTCCCAGGATTTTCCTTCAGCCTTATGGGTCTTTTCCTGGTCTGATCAACCTTGATATCAAATGGTGGATCAGTTTTTCATCTCCTATTTAAAGCAATGAACTGAAGGTATGCTTTTTAAGTAGTTTAACAGCTGAAATAAAACTAATTCATGTCCCAAGGGCAAATAGAAATCTATTAATATAGGATATTAAAACTCTGATGGATTTTAATGCCTTACTCATGATTTTTGTGAGTGCTGGGATTGCCAGCAGACACTTGTCTGAGTTGTGGAACATACTCTCTGAAGGGTGCAGGAGGTGGCATGCATTAGCAGAGTGGGAAGCACTCTGAACAAGGGCTTCTTTTTTCCTAAGTTAAGGATTTTTCCTCTTAGAATAGGAAAAACAGGAAGAAGGAGAAGAGCTGGATAGATTGAACTGCTAGGAATACCATCTTAATTCTTTTTAATTTGGGTGAGTTGTGGCAGGGCAGCCAAGCTTGGGGCCTCTGTGCTGAATGTCCCCGCTTGCTTTGCTCAGGTCTGAGCTCTTCACTGAAGGTATCAAGACCCCTGAACCATCAGCCTCCCATGTGTGCCAACCTGCAAAGGAGTACCTGTGTTTCCCTAGTTCTGTGTAGGGAGAGAAAGCTGCTGAACCCCAGGAGTTTCCTGGTGTAGATCTCTGTGGACGGTGACAAACCCTTTGATGCTCTCCTGCCTCCTCTTCAGCTGTTTCCCACTGCTGGCAGTGCCCACTCTGGCACAGATCAAGCTGTATGCCTGCTCTCTTCAGCCCAGATGCCCTTCCTGTTGGGCAGGGTCCCAGTGTCTGTGTTTCCAGCTGAAGAGAGCAAGAAATACCTTTAATTTTCCTGCAGGCAACTGTCCCTGTTGACCTTTTCAGCTTCTGAATCTTTAGCTCTCCCCTGTTCTCTGATGAATAATTAAAAGTCTGTGGAGAAAAGAATACAGGAAATTCCATGGTTTTTATTTTAATGCCACTGCTGCATTGATGATAATTTTAAGATTTGCATAGTTCTGGATTTGGTTTGGTTTATTTTTTTTTCTTAAGCTACCCTGCAGAAAGGACAACTAGGACAGTGACTGATGGTCAGGAGGCTCATTTCTCCACCAGCACCATATCAGCCTTCCCACGGTCAACCCCTCATTTCCCCTGTGGATAAAACTGGCTGATAGTTCTGTACCAAATCTTGCCAGCAAAGGCCTTGGGGAGCTGTAATATCAGAAACTCTTTCCTCCTGATGCTTTTGATCCTGGCTGATCTGAGGCCACTGATCTGCTGGTGCTTTTCCTGATGGCAGTGCTGATGTTGGCTGCTGGTTTCCTTTCCCAACAAGTTGTGCTAGTATGACTTGAAGGACAATTTGTTTAAACTATTTTATTAATTTAGAGATTATTATTATTTATTATTATTATTAGTAGTAGTAGTATTGTTATTGCTATTATTCTTCTCAGTATCTGTATTATTATAGAGTATAATATTATAATGTGTCAGTGGAGTCAGACAAGCATTTTCTGAAAGCCATTCATTCCAATTAATCCCTGATAGTGACTCATTTGTCTCATTTGTTTAGATTAAATGCAAAATATTATGCTGATGTTTGAGCATTTAGAGTCAGTTGAAATTTGTGTCTGTGTAGAGTGCTGGCTTGAAATGAAAACACCATGTTAGAATATTGTCTCCATTCTTCTTTCCTCTATTCCAGCCTGAATGTCCATATTCTCAGGGGTTTCTGAGTGGACACTACAACCAAGCAAGCAGCTAAAAGTCAGACTAATATTTTGCAAGTTGTCTCTTTTGTAGAAGGCTTATTCAGGCACTTCTGAACAGGGTGTCTGTTTTGTGCTTCCTACCTGGATTTTGTCAGAAGTAATTGACTGCAGTGGCTTCACTCCTACTCCTTCACCCACAATCTCACCTCCCTTGCATAAGAGAAGAATCTCAGCCAGCACAAACATCCCTGTCCACCCTTTGAGGGTACATGTTCTTGTATCTCAGGTACCCGCAGGAAAGAATCTCAGTGAAGTGCACAGTAGCCTGTAAAGTGACAGTGGGAGTTTTGCTTTCTTAGTAGTTAAGTTGCCCATCTAAAAGGTCATGAAAGTTTTTATATGTCTCTCTTGCCTATAAAATATACCAAGAACCCTTCCAAATTCAAAGCTGCCATATGGGTTTTTACAGTCTAGGGATGTTGCCAAACGAGTCCTAAATCTGCATTATTTATTTTGACTGTTTAAGAGCCAGCCTTTGGGATCTTTCTTCACTTTTTCCTTGCTTAGACTTTGGGCTGTCTCCACTGCATGTTGGACTGTAGAGTGAGCCCTGCCCATCCTTGCTGCTTCTCTGGAGCAGTCTGTATCCAACAGGATTATTTACTTACAGAATGTTTAAAAAGAGACAAAAATCCCAAAATTCTTATAGGTTTGCTATCCCCTCCTTTGGGCTCAGGATTGTTCCCTTTTGTTTCGAAACAGATTAAGTGCAAAGCATTTTTGACAGCCTGGACTAGTTAGCAGTTTATAAACACCTCTTTCCCAGGCTGGGCTGACTTAGCAGGCACCTTTGCAATGCTGGGTAAATACAATGAATCATTCAAGTGGAAAATCATTTTAATAAATAGAATTTTAGTAAAACCTTTGGTTAGCCCTCTGAATCCTTATTAATAAATATAAATCTCCATTACTCTCTCACTTGGCCTTACCTTCCTGTTTGGTAGAAATTTTTCTTCTTTTCAGTAGCAGCATTAAAGATTCATCCATTATTTGGAGTAATTCTTGTGCAATGCAAATCTAATAGACTTGATGCATAGCATTTTCTTTTGGGTAAAAGCTAACTGCCTTTATTCAGCTTGCACAATCCCTTCTGAAAGAGCCCTTTATACAGCTCATGTCATGTCAGCAGTAATCATGGCCCGAGTGGTGGTGCATGCAAATCAGCAGCTGCTCTTTAGCTGGGCTGGAGGAGTCACATAATGAGTTTGAATTTGCCAGTAAGTGCAAGGGCAGACCATATTTAATGCTGGTGGTCCTTCAGGCAGATCGCTCTGTTATCTCTGCTCTCTTTACCCTGCCCAGCCAGCAGCAAGGCTGCCACCTCTGCAGTGTCCATCACCTGCCAAACCAGCCAACAGACAGAGCACCTACTGCTGGGAAAACTAAAGAAGTTTCCATTGTCCTGATGTAGTTTTCCTCAAAGTTAGAGCATGGGATGGAAGCAAGCCCCCACCACTGCAGCTGTGTCTCAGGAGGATGTGGGTTCCTTGGCATAACCTCAGAGCTCTGTGTTCCATCAAGACAGTTGGGAGGTAATGCTGACCTGAGCAGTTCTGGTGCTTTGTTTTGTTTGTTTTCTGCCCCCTCCCCAGGCATGTTGGTATTGCATTTCGGTTGCCCCCAGACAAGGGAGGAAGGAATGAATCTGATTCCATGTTCTCAGAAGGCTAATTTATTATTTTATGATACTATATTATATTAAAGAATGCTATACTAAACTATACTAAAGAATACAGAAAGGATGCTAAAAAGATAATAATGAAAACTTGTGACTCTCTCCAGAGTCTCATTGGCCAATGAGACAAAACACTCCCACCAGAATCCGATGAACCACCTGTGGGTAAGCAATCTCCAAACACATTCCACGTGAGCAAAACACAGGAGAAGCAAATGAGATAAGATTTGTTTTCCTTTTCTCTGAGGCTTCTCAGCTTCCCAGAGAAAAATCCTGGGTGAAGGGATTTTTCAGAAAATATGAATGTCACGTGTAGGTTTGATGGGAAACGAGTCAGAAATGCAAAATAAGACAGCCAAGCTAACCCAGGAGTTTGAACTGTTAACTAAAGCAGATATTTCAGAAGGGTGGGGAGATGGATTAAGATCTTTAGTATGACAAAATTGTCTTGTGATTGTAGATGTAAATCTGGTTTAATGAGTGGATAAAAATCACCATTCCTGATCCATACCATGCAGGATGATGTCAGTGAAAACTCCAGGGATTTCCTTTTGCTGAAAGAAGCAATGGATGCTAAAAACTCTGTTTTATACCTTTATTTTTTAGAAATAATTTCTAAGCTGTTTGTGTGTGCTTCACATTTACTGAGAGTTTCTGTCATGTCCTCAGAACACAGGTTTTCAAAAGAGGGAGAAGTTATAGGATTCTCACAGAGAGTGAAAAGAGAAAAGATAAGTTCTGCATGGGAATGTTATACACTGCAAACAGGAAACTGTCCCATTGCCTTCCTTCTCTTCTACCAGCCTCTGCTCATACAAAATCTTTGCCTATTACTTTTCATGATGATCAAAACTATTCCAATCTTGTTTTGTTATTGGGTTCCAGCTATGTTGTTTCTCTTTTTATGCACTTACATGAGGTTGTAATGGAATAACCCCCTGGACTGTTACTTCCCCATGCCACAGTACAGTGAATAGCAGTGAATTACTGATGGATTAATAAGGCTTTTAGGATCCCAGTGGGTTCTGGCTTGTTCCAGAAGAAAGGGCTGGTGAGGAGGAGAGAGCAAGTGCCTTTTGCAGTTCAACTGAAGCATCACTCTGACCTTGCTTGGCTGTATTTTAGTTTGTGTGAGGTGATGTCATTTCTTTGGCCATGCCAGGCTGCACAAGAGGCAAAGCAGTGCTCTGGGTTGGTACATCAAGTGTGAGTTTTGAGGTGTCTGGAGCTCAAGGAGGCATTAAGATTCCTTCCAAACCCCTTCAGTAAAATGGAGGTTTCCTGCTGTCTTGCAAGGCAAATGGGGAGGGAGGAGGAACTCCTTCAGAGGAGATAAGTAGATTGGGTTTGGGTTTGTTTTTAATATATATATTTAGAAAAAAAATAATCTGGAAGTATTTGTGAATCTCCTTGCTCTGCTTCTCCTTTGGTTCCTGTTCTCTTTCTTTTCATGGAAGATTTCCTCGGTGAGTGTTAGAGTGAAAATACTTTTCAAACATCAAAGAACAGTAATGTATCAAAAAGAGGAGATTTCACTATTGGAAAATAAAACTAAGAGCAGTGCAAATGCCACCTGGGTTTTTCAGGTGGTGGCTGCTGCTTTATGCTGCTGTCAGTGCTCATCTAGTCATTGCTTTTTCATCTCTATTCCAAGATTTTGTGAGGAAATGAAGCACAGTTCATTCCCACAAACTGCTTTGGGCTTACAGATTTCTCTCTCTTTACCCCTCACTTCACCCTTTCTGCCCCCTCCCTTCTCCCCCGCAGCCTTCGTGCAGCCTGACAATCCTGTGCTTAATCCCAGAGAATATATTTTGGGTACTGGCACAATAAAGAAAAAGGAGACAAATTGATTTGCATTTCTTATCTGGGAGATTCACTTGCAAAATCTAGAACAGTTTCACTGACTCAGAGGCAGGGGAGATGATCTGTAAATCTGACATCTCTTTATTGAGGCTGAGAGGAAAGGGAGTGGGAGGATGGTCTGAGCTCACCACAAGAAATCACACTGTAGGTAGCTTTGTTTGTTGTCTCAACACACATTTCACAGAGGCCTTCCTGGCTGGTTTGGGGATGCCCTTACAGTGCCATGAGCTGCCAGTCCCAGGCTATCCAGGTGCATGCAGCTCCTGTTCTCCCCTAGCTCGGCTGGAACGGAACAGGGGGAACAGCCCCCTGCCAGCTGGGGTGTGCACACGCCCTGTCAGTCCAGCCACATCATCTTTATTTTTATGCAGATGCATGTGCTGAGCCCAGGGAATCAGTCAGCTCCAGTGAGAGTAGACATTTGCCTTTCCCCTGCTGCTTCCCTGAGTGAGAGGGCTTGGAAGGCAGAAGTAACCAGAGTAGGAAAATCATCTTATGGAAATGTCTGGGGAGTCCTCCTTCCTACAGCTGCCAGAGCAGCCCCACTATTGCATGTCTCTGACTGTTCTGTCATTCAGGTTTCCTCTACATCAGGCTCAAGCTGTTAGCAGTGACTTCTTACTTGTCCTATGGCAGCCTGTGCTATTCTGCCACTGTCGGGCAGGAGGAGAAGGGTGGAGCAGAAGGGTGAAGAGCCTGTCTGATCATCAGCTGCCAGAATTCCCTCCCCTCTTTAAAACAGGTGTTTGGTCAGAGCCCAGCAGCAGCAGTGATGTACATCCCTTGTTGAACTACCAGGGTGTGCTTCCAAAGGGGACACAGAGGGTTCTTTAAGCATAATTTTGGGCAAAAAGAAATGAAAAACTGAGAGGTGGAAAAAGACAAGTATAATTGGCTAGATGAGACAGTAACCTCCTTGGGTGCCTCTGCACTCAGCTCTTAATGCAGCCTCTCAGAGCTGAACTACTCATGCAGTAGGGAGGAGGTTGCCCACGCCTTGGATCACTGTGTTCCCTGTTCAGGTGACTCCACCGCCTCTCCTGGCATGTCTAGGAGCAGAGTCTAAGGAAAAGGGGGGTTTTGGGTGCCTAAAGCCTGAAACAAGCAGAAATTGCAGATCAGTCATAGAGATATGAATGTGCTGCTCTGGGAGCTGTTTCATCTTTCAGGGCTTGCATCTGCTCTGCTTGCTGCAGCTGCACAGCCACCCTGTGCTCACTGGGGTCAGTCACCCTGTTTAACAGCAGTGTAAAGGAAGAAATGGACTCTTACATATTCAGTTTTCATTGCCTGAGACTCCTTTTGCTCCTCTCCTTCCATTCTGCCCGTCACAGCATCTTCAGATCTGCTTGCTCCAACTATGAGATCACAGGATAACACAAAGCTCTGGCTGCTCAGGGCAAGGTCCAGTCAGGTGTTGAGTATCTCTGAGGATGAAGGTTCCACAACCCTGGGCAGCCTGTTCCAGTCCTTCATAACTTCAGAGTGAAAAGGTTTTTCCTTGTGTTTGACCAGAACCTCCTGTGTTTTAGTTTGTACCCATTTCTTGTCCTCTCACTGGACACTACCAAGCAGGGTCAGGTTCAGTCAACTTTGCACTCTGCCAGCAGCTATGGCACACATTAATGAGAGTCATGAACCCTTCTCTCCCCAGGCTGAGGTCCCAGCTCTCAAACTTTTCTCACAAGAGCAATGCTGCACTCCCTTCACTGTCTTGGTGGCCCTTGGCTGGACTCACAGGAGTCTCTCTTGTATGCAGAAGCCCACAGATTGGCCCAGCTGTCCAGATGTGCCTCACCAGTGCTGAGCAGAGAGGAAGGATCACCAAATGCCAGAGCTCTCACTCAAGATCAATGCCAGATGTGCATTTGGTTGTGGCTGTTCTGTAGCCGGGCCATGGAGCATATTAACTTCAATGAATTTTCTAATTTTTCCTTATGCTATATCAGCAGAGTAGTTTGCTATTTGGCCCTGTGTAATCTCTTGTGTATGACAAAGCAGCCCAATCAAGTCCAGCCCTACTGCTGAGTCTGTGATCAAGTGATTTGTGGTACTGGCCTGGTTCTTAGGGAATTTTCTTGTTCTGATTTTTCGTCTTGGCTTTGTTCAACCAACATAGAAATCATGACGCCAAATGTAGACAAATGACACTGCTAAAGTCGTGTTTTAAGGATTTCTAACTTGTTTTTTGTGATTTACCTGTCTTTGAATTCTTATGAAGACCAGTGAATTGAAAACAATTGTTTCCAATTTATTTTAAAATGTTCACATCATTCATGAAATGCATGATGACAAATATCCTATAGTCTTTTTGTGAGTGGGCTGGCAGCCTGTGTTATTTAGAGACATTTTTGAATTGATACTCTCAATCAATTCTTCAGCAGTTCTGCAAGGTTCAGGTTTTTTCATTGGATTGATCATTCTGTGAAATCTGTCAAGTAGCCATCACCCTGATGATGCTATTTTTGTCACTTCTATCCTTATGTAGAGCTAGATATTTATTATGATAGCAGACTGTAATATTCCAGTAGAATTTCTGTGATGTGTTAGTCATTCTGGAAAGGTGTTTTTGCTAAATATGTCCTGGGTTGCATATAAGGAAGTGTGACCAGAAGATTGAGAGATGATCCCTCTGCTACTCTCTCCTGAAACCCCACCTGCAGAGCTGCCTCCAGCCCTGGGCCCCAACACAGGAAGGATGTGGAGCTGTGGAAGCAATTCCAGAGGAGGCCATGAAGGTGCTCAGAGGGCTGGAGCACCTCTGCTCTGGAGACAGGCTGGGAGAGCTGGGGGTGCTCACCTGAAGTAGAGAAGATTTTGAGACCTCAGACCTCTTCCAGTGCCTAAAGGGGCTCAAGGAGAGCTGGAGAGGGACTTTGGTCAAGGGCCTGGAAGGACGGGACAAGGGGGAATGGCTTCCCACTTCCAGAGGGCAGGGGAAGATGGGATATTAAGAAATCCTTCCTTGTGACGGTGGAGAGGCCCTGGCACAGGGTGCCCAGAGCAGCTGTGGCTGCCCCTGGATCTCTGGAAGTGTCCAAGGCCAGGCTGGATGGGGCTTGGAGCAGCCTGGTCTAGTGGAAGCTGTCCCTGCCCATGACAATGGGTAGAAGTGGATGGTCCTTAAGGTCCCTTCCAGCCCAAACCATGCTGGGAATCTGTATCTCCATTCATTTTGTATGAGTAGAAGATGCTTTTTCTGCTTACAGATTGCAGGGCAGAAAGATCATGTTCCTGCCCACTTTCTATTCTAAACCTCAGACCAGTTTAGGAAGGGATTCTCTGTAGCAAATCTATGTTTTTATTTCATCATACAGTGTTTTATCTCCTTGTACCAAATGTAATAAATATACATCTTGTTTTAGATACTTCTGAAAAGGAGATAAATGCAGTGTGCAAAATCTAACTGTGGCTCAGAAGACAGGGCTGTGAGGTGTCAGAATCCAGCAACATGGAGACAACCACAGGATCTGACCTCACTTGCTCTGATCATAATTCATGTTTCAGTTCTGATCAATTGCTGGTACATAACTTGTTCCAGACTTTTGGAAAAGGGGTGCTGACCCAGGAAGTGCTTCCTAAAGTATAAATTCCCTTTTCATTCTAGTCTTGTTCTGGGCATAGAGGTGTCAAATTCAGGCGCCTTTTGCTTTTGTGTTTAGCATGCAGGCTGGTATTTGGAGCCCCATTTCTGTGTGCTTGAGCATTTATGAAGTTTCCCTTGACTTATATGGGTTGGGTGCTCCATCAGCTACACCTCCCACATGAGATGCACAGTGTCCTTCTGTCCCAGCCAGCCCCTCCTTTTAATGTGTAGGGACTCTAAAATTATCAACTAAGCCTTTTAAAAGAGCTTTGGTAGCTGCTCCATGAATTTTCCAAACTCTCTGGGAAGTAAAATCTGTAAGCACAGTATCTTGACATCCTTACAAAAAAATTACCTTGGAGCAACCAAATGAAAGGTTAGAACTGTTGAGTGTTTTAATCAATAATATATGAGTTGGATGAGCAGTATACTGTACTTTGCAGGGTGCAATCAATAATACATTTTTTATGCTCACCTTTTTAATCCTCAGAAAAACTACATCAAAAATTTCACCCTAGACTGCCCACAAGAATCAATAATAGAGAAAGGTTGCCTCTTCCCCGTAGTACAGTTTAATGAAAAGCATAATGAATTTATTTCCTAAATGATGCTACAAATCAATTATACATCTTCTGGAAATACCAGGTGGAAAATAGTGTTTAATACAGTAATAGAGTTATGAATTTTCAAAAACTCCAAAAGCAACATTTAAAGTTGTCATTGTAACTCTTCAGTTTTTAAAGTATAAAATGCAGGAAAATAGAGTTTATGTAAATCAAGCTGAGTTTATTATTATTTACTATTTGTATTCCTATAGTGTGTAAAATCTTAAAGAAAGAGACCATTCCAATATACAGGACAAATAATTCTCTCTGGTTTCCATTGACTTTAATGGTTTCACAGATGTCTCAAGACTGCTCCTGTGAATGGAAGCCTGGCACTAGCTTGGAATCTATTGTATAATTTTCAGTAAAATTGCAAAAGTTTTAAACTTTACTTTTTCACTGAATCACATAGAAAAGTTCTATAATTTTGAAGTTTATGTGCATGTATTGAGAATTTGCCATTATACTAAAAGAGGGATCAAACTTTTCTTAGTGCCAGCTGACCACATTTCTATTTCAGGCTTGAAGGCATTAAAATTCCTGCTGAATCACAAAATGTATTGCTTTGTTAGCAGTACTTCAGATCCCCACGGATTTCTGCTGCTGTTTTAGTGCATCACCAATTATTTGTGATGTATTATTAATTATATGTGATCTATACTTGCACCACTTCCATGGCTGTAGTGGTAGCTCATTTAAACAAGAAGGAGATTATGTAAAAAATGGCTTTTTCTTTTTCTTTTTCTTTTTGTTTCCCTGTGGCATGTTGCCAGCTGGGTGGCATAAAAAGATTTTTATCCCAGCTGTTACAAAAACTCTGTTGTGTGCATGCCCATGCCTGGCAGGAACAGGCTATGGGACATGCTCACACTGTTCTGGACAATGGCTGGGGAGAAGGATGGAAATGTACAAGAGAGACTTCAATCTCAGTGTTATCTGATACTTTCTTCTAGAAAAGAAAATATAGTCTTTAGTACTGAAAAAGATCATTAAGAAAAGAACCAATTTTATTTTCCTTCTTTTGAGCTACAGTCTGTGAAAGTCCAAGAATTGGTCCTGGTAGAGCTGAGATGAGGGTACAGTAGTCAGTGTGTTCTTTCTTTGGCAGTCTCATTTTTTTCAGTGCTGTTTTGGAAGGTGCAGCATTCAGAGGGGACCTTTTGACTCCATTGAAATCCGTGTCATGTCACCAGCACTACTTGTGCTCACTAAAAATTTCCCTTTTTGTGAGGTGTCTGTTTGTGCTGGGAATGGCCCTGCTGTTGTAACATAAAAAGATGTTTTTCTGTATCCAACAGGATACAACAGGAAAAAGGAACAAGGACAAGTGAGTCCTGCCACTCTCCCATTATCAAAACCCATAGAAACCACAACACGAGGATCCCTCAGCAGTGTGTCTGACTGCAAATGGTGAGGAGATGGGTTTGAGGTTTGGGCTGTGTCATGGCCAGCTCTGGTGGAAACCTCCCTGTGGAGAGCTGAAAAGCAGAATTCAACTTCACAAACACATCACAGCAGTTGTTCCAGTTTCTACTGCCTTGGGATTGGTACCTTAAGATAAAGCTGTATTTCCTTATCACTGCTCACTGGTACCTCGTTTCTCATGTACAAGAAGTTTTGTAAAACCCTATACAACAGACAAGAAAAATTCTAAGAAAACAAATGTAAGTGTTGCTGGAGGTAGGAACTAAAATCAGTTAAGATTTTCACACAAAGTAATTTCCCTCATTTACAGTCTGCTTAATCGTCTCTGAAACTCCTGCACAGGGATGTAATGAAAATGTCACTTTTTATGCCATTTGTCTCTTTGAGAAAGCATCCCCTGGTCGGAACAGACCCATCCAGGGCAAGCTTGTACTGGTATCTCAGCCACCACCAGGAACTGAATCCCAGGAGCAGCGTTGAGCCCCTCCCAGCTGCGGGGGGAGCCCACCCCAAGCCCCAGCTGCAGCCCACGCCTGTCCTGCCTTGCTGGAGGGATGGCTCAGGAGTCACTGCCCTGCCAGGCAGGTGTGAAACCCTCGGGCTCCTTTATGTCACTGGAGAGACAAACACCCCCGGAGTGTGACTCAGACTCCAATCTGCTAATTTTCTGGAGGTGTCTGCCTATCTGCATTTACTCTTGAGGGAGTACAAAATGACTAGTCTCCTAAATTAGGTATTCTGCTCAGATGTTTCAAGGTGGAAGAATGAAACTGTATCTAAGTCCTGAACACCCTTCTAAAGGCTGAACTTGCCATCATTACCCAACTTGGATAAAGTCAGCCTGGAGTGCCTGCACGTCAGACTGATTGTAGCACGGAAAATGCAGGCAGTGACAGCTGTGTGTCTGTTGGAAAAGCAGGGCCACCCCCAACGCAGGGAGGAATGATGTGCATCTGACTCCATGATATCAGAAGACTGGTTAATTACTTTTTATATTACATTATACATTACTCTGTATCTAAACTGAAACTGCACGAGCACTCAACCAAATCTCCTGAGTGTCCCTGACCAACCACCAAGACACAGTTTGCAGAGATTGGTCAAGAAAACAAAACACTCACACTAGAATCCAATCAATCAAATAATAATAGGTAAATAATCTTCCAACACATTCCACATGTTCCAAAACACAGGAGCAGTAAGTGAGATAAGATTTGTTTTGATCATTCTTTTCTCTGCTTCTCTCACTGCCTCTCTCAAGTTCAGAGAATGCGAATCCCATACATGTCCTTGTGGCCATGGCTGGTCACAGGCAGTGGTGACAGCCATAGAAAGGAGCAAAGTTGAGAACAGGTGTGTCTGCTGGGGCAGGGAGGTGAAAAATCTGATATCCTGGCATAGGGAAACCTGGTAATTCCCAAGAATGAGATTCTATCACATGATTAGTTTGAGCAGTCTGTTACCTATGTGTTATTTCTGGTTTGTGATAAAATGTTCTACTTGTGTGGTGCTGAGCAGAACTCTGTACTCACTGAGGCAGTGGAAGGTACAGTCAGCTGGTGCTTTGAAGACAAAGACACTTGCAAGGTGCAAGGAATTAGCAGTAATTATTTCAAAAAAGGATAAACTTTATTATGTGGCTGCTTGCTCATGGTTCATGCAAGACTTTCTCCTCTTATTAAAAAGGAAGATGTTGGTAATTACTGATATCATCCTTAACAAGAAAATCACAAAAATCCTTGATGTAGGCCATTCTCTAGCTAGAGGGAAGTAAAACATGCTTTTTACTATTGCAGTACAAACACTCCTAATCCTGAAGGTTAATCAAATGAGTTGGAAGTTTTTTCAGTCTTGGTTTTGTACCAGCTCTAAAGTTTATCAGGTTGGAAGAGAAACTTGGGAGATGCCTTGCTGCTTTGCAGAGATCATGGATGACATGGCTGATATCCAAAGCATTACTTGTAAGTAATGACAAGTGTCTCACTTTAGTCCCTCTGTTTTCTCTTTTCCCCATCACAGTTGCTTTCCTGACCACACTCATTATGGATAATAATTTTTTTGTCCTAAAAATGCTGACCAGGGAACTCTCCCTTGACTGATATAGCTCTCAAGTGACTCTCCACAGTGATTATCGTGGAATTAATCATTTTACTCTCCCAGGAGGAAGACCCCTGAGCTGTCTTTCAGCAGAATCCTGTTATCATTCCATGATAGCAGTAGACGTCATCTTAAAGTAGTTTGCAGTGCTGTTGCTTTTGTTTGATTGCTGTAGTGCTGGTTAAAATTCCTCTCAGCAGCACTATTGCTTGATTGCTAGGTGCTGCAAATTCTGGAGAATTAGAGCTGTTTGAGTGTCGTGGATAGACTGGTGATTCAGCAGATATTCTGCCTTTGTTCTTCTTGCAGCACCCCCACATGAAAACCTACTTTTCCTACTTTGCTCATGGAGAGACAACCTATTTTATTTCTTTTAACCACCTTCAAATGACGTCTCCTGAGACTTCTTTAGGGGGGAAAAAAAGATCTATTGTTAGTTATAACCTGCTGTCTCATGGAGATATTTTATGAAATCAAGGGCTGATAGATTACTTCGCTTACTTCTGTCTTACTTTTCAATCCTAGCTTTACATTCTCTAAACAAGGGAGGAGAGGAAAAGTTGAATAATGCTGCTTAAGTGCTTGGGGAAGTAGAAAGATGGCAGTGCTAGATCCAGAAACTTCCTGCTGCTTTTCAGATGTGGAGCCTCAACCTTCAAGGAGAGTGGGAGAGTTGAGGGTTGTTTCCATCAGCACTGGGCTCTCTTGGGAGGAATAGGTATGTGGTCCCTTGTCACTTCTGACTTGGAGCAGGATCTGCCACTCAGCTGCAGCCAATCTCAACACTCTGCTGTTGGAGGGGATGGTCTGCCACAGCTCTGGGCAGGTCTGCCCTTCTCTCCTGGCATCTGCATTGCTTTGGTGGCCAGATTATTCTGGACTGAGTCAGGTCAGCTCAGAGATCTGCCTGAAACTAAACCCGTGCTTTGGGTTTGGTTTCAGTGGTTGCTCTGAAATCTCCATGCTGGGGAAGAGGTGATGCTCTGCAGTTCCTCCTGTGTGGTGGAGGAGGGCAGACTTGCCTGTTCACCAGGGTCTTTTATCTGCTGAGATTGCACAAGAAATTGCAAACTGAGGTGTCTGAAGCAGGAATGCTGACTCTTAAGTAGCCAGTAGGCACAAGGATTCCTTTCAAAGCTTTTCCAGTGTAATCGTCTTCAGCAGCAATCTATTAATAGTCCACTCATTTAGAGAAGTACCAGTGGCAATTAACATTGTGAAGTGACACCGATTCAAGGGTGGAAAGGCTTATGCCTGCAGTGATGATGTCATTGCACAGTGCATCTTCTGCTCATATTGGTGTGTTCGTGGAGCACTGGACTTAATTGGGAGCTGTGGAATCTGTATCAAGTGAAAAGTTTTCTTAAAGCTTTGCAATTCCTCTTATTTTCAGCTGTTTACTTTTCCTGTATTCCACAGTAAAACTGCATGTTGAAGGAGGCTGGGCTGCCACATGTCACAGGAGAGCTGTCCCCCCACTCTTCCCTGTGGAATTAGGGGTGCTGGGCAGCAGGGCTCCCTGGAAAGCCCTTTCGGAGAAGCCTCTGTGGCCTGAGGGTCCCAAAGCTGCTCAGAGATGGTGTCATGGTGCACTGTGTGCTGCTCCCACAGGTTCTCACTCCTTCCAAATACACCCTGATCCTCCCCCTACTCCCGCTTGCCTGTGTGACTCTCAGTGAAGTTGCACACACAGAGAGACCTCAGAGTTGACTGGCAGACCAGATCCGGATTACAATGCTCTGTGAATTTTGCAGGCCAGATTAAAGTACTTGGAAGGATCAGTCTGGCTCATGGGCTGTATTTTTGACATACTTGTAGGAAAGTAGGAAAGTATTAGGAGTTGTAAGAAGGACTAATGTGAGCTTATATTCTACAATTTGGTGTGGTAAGTGCTTTGTTAGGGAAAGCAGAATTTGGAGAAGTTATACTATTTTTGTCTGTTGGGTTTTTTGTTGCAGCAAATGCCTGTAACGTCTCCTACATTGAAAAGCAAATCTCATTTTCCCTGTTATAACCATTCAATTAGTCTCATCTCTGCTCCCATTTTCCAAGCAACTTAACAAGATGAGAAAAATCCTTCAAATTGCACTTATAATATAAACACTGCCAGTGAGCCTTTAGCAGGCAGGAAAGCCAATGGGACAAATTTCCATTTCCAGAAAGCTGGTTAAGAGCAAATGCATTTCAGCTGATAAATGGCAGGTAAAGGCATGTGTCTGCATAATGTAGTTATCACCTGAGAAACGTTTTCCATGTGGAGATGTTAATGTACCTTGCAAGGAAATGTGAGTATCTTTCTACTTCTGAGGCACAAGGAAATTGAAGGACAAGTCTGGAGCAACATCCCAAGGACATGCTGCCATAAGTAGGAGAGTTTTGTGGCTGTGTTGGTTATCTTCCATCTTAACCACCCGTGGTGAATCAGTCTGGAATGGGTTTTATGAATTGTTGTGTCCCCTTTGCAGTAAGGAGCTGTTACTGGTCTTACTGGGTACAGTGAGAGGCTTCAGCCCATGTAGGTTTCAGGAAATTCCTGTGAAAAGCTGATTCTCCAGCTGCATGTGACACTGGGCTTCTTTCTCAGGCTGAAATTGGGATGTGCTTAGGGACAGTGCCTGGCCTGGGGGAGAGAGAGAGATTTCATTTTAAGGCCCCTTTCTTTCCCTCCTCTCTATTCTCTATCTGGTAATTACAGCTTCTTGGTGGGAAAGGCTTGCTTGGTTTTCCTAAATGTCTTGGAATATTTAAGTAGCTTGGATCACTGTCCAGCTGGTTAATAGGCAAACAAGGACATCCAGCTGGTCAGTGAATATGTGGAGCTTGGAATTATCTGGGGGGGATGCAGGATTGCCTGGCTGGTGGCTGGGGGTGTGCTGAGCAGATGGCAGCACTGTTGCTAGGGCCAGAACACGAGAGAGCTAGAAGCACTGGAGGACATTGTAATCAGGTGGTACAAAAATGACAAAATAAATTGATAGAGGTCAAACCCTACAGGTAATGAAAATTCATTAGCTCTGCTATTCTCTCATGCAGCAGCAGAATAAGTGTAGAATTGACCTAAATTTTTTTGGATAGAATAAATGTAAAATCCCACCAAAAAAAAAAAAAAAAAAAAAAAAAAGAGAAAGAAACAAGAAACAAAACCCAAACCAAAAAAGCTCAGGCTGCAGTATGAGAATTATCTGTACCACCTGTTCTTATATTAGTTCTTAACTTTTATATGTAAATGAATATAGATATTTTGGGCAGAATTTGTAGGCTGGGTTAAGCAGGGTGAATATCATAGACAATGAGGATAAAATAGTATAAAAGGAAGGTTATCTTGATATTTGCATCACCATCTTATGTGGAAGTTGGCATTGCGCTGGATTTCATCTTTGTCTTCATTGCTTCAGTCATCAAATTTCTACTTTTTAAAAAAAGAAACTTAGAGGGAATGTGGACATTTAAATTTAGCATTAGAGGTCATATAAGAACATTTCTGATGACTTCAGCTATTTACTTTTCTGCTGTTAAACTTTTGGTTTAACACCTCTGAGAGCACTTGTTGCCCTATCCTTTGTAGATGCCAAATTTTACATGGGTTTCAAAACAAAATGGATGGCTCCCTGCTGATTTTTCTTCCTGTAAACACTTCATTTCTGGTCCCAGAAGGCTTATCTGCAGGTTGCTGGACTGTGGATGGGCTTTAAGGGGTGAAATTATGACATGTTTTCTTTCCATCAGTGCTGGTTTCCAGCACTGGCACTAGTTTTATCTTTATCAGTTTCTGAAGAAACACTTTCAGATCATGGTTAAATTCACTCATCAAAAATTAAAGGCAAGCCCCCAAGCTGACCAAGAAATTTCTGGTCTTTTTCCCCAAACCTTCCTTCTTCTCCCCCAAACCATTCTTCAATCCAGGTCCCAAATTCAGGGGCTGTTTCTGGAAGCCAGGCAAGCGGAACTGTCTGGTGTGATTGTGTCTCCATTAAATCAGGGGGATTTCAGTGTGGTTTGGATCACTCTGTAGCTCCCATCCAATTTAAATTTGCAAAGTTTTTTACTTAGGTATTTTAAACCAAATACTCACTTTGCTAAAAGGAGAAAAAGCTTTGAAAAATAAAATGTAGTCCACTGGAAAATCCTTACTGAAGCATGGCACGGCTGTCAGGTCCAGAATTTGTTTTCTAGATGTTAATTTGATAGAGCTGGGGTTGGAACTGCTCAAATTGCTAAAAACTTACAGAAGAATTGTAACCCTTCAGGAGGGCAGTTGTAGTCTGATCATGTCCTCTCCAACAACACCCTCCTTTGATGTTTGCCATTGCAGAGTTAAGTCTTTGCATTTGCATTCATCCTCTCATGAATTAGTGGCCATGGATGCTTTTTTTTCTGTCTTGTAAATGAACACTAACAATTTGTCAAACTCTTAATCTCTTGGCACCAAAAAATAGCTTTGATCATTGCAGGATACCATTCCTACTACATGTGTGTGATATTAATATATATATTTTTTTTAATATGTCAATCTTAGCTAGAATTTCCTTAAGCAAAGTGGCTGGGACACCAGTGGGGAGAGAGTTAGCAAAGACAAAGTTTCTATAAATCAGATGAAATGCTTAAAATACCTCTTTAAGAACCTTTTAAAATTTTAACTGCCGATCTGCATTTTCAGTGTAGTATAGGCATTACAGCAAGTCTTGTTGAAGGGCAATATTAAACTTTTTATTTACAGAGTGCAGTTGGGTCACTTCCCTCCTGTAAATATTCCAGATCAAATGTTTGTTGGCCTGATTTACAAAGAATTATCAGGAATTACACACCAGTCAGTGTAGCTACACACAGTTCAGTTTGTACTAGATGTCTAGCGACTGCAAAATCAAGGCCAACATCTTTTCAAGGCTGGTTTCAAAGGAGATTAAAGAAAATCTACAAAATGGGATTTTCCTAAACTAAGATTCAGGTTGGGGTAAATGACATTTTGGTTACAGCCTCACACACTTAAGGACACACCTTAAGTGTGTGCAGGCACTTAGCAGCTTCATTCTTATTGAGGGTTATTCCTTCCAACAATGAAAGTGAGTTTCTGTTTTTAGAGTGATAAACAATACCCTCCTCAGTGAGCAAAGAGATTAACAATACATGACATTGAACACAAGATGTGCAAAAAGGAACAGCACACTCACTAACTCCTCTGAGCTTTATATTATCTCAAAACATAAATTGTGTTGCCAGTGGAACTCTATATAAGAATTAATTAGGAAACTTCACAAGCAGTCAAAACTCTTGTATGCCGTTACAAATTTATCATTGCTGAAAGGATCTATTTCTGCTGTCAGACATCATGCTTATGTGGCAGAATATGGAATAAATAATCTTCTTCCTATATAAAGAGCCCTGGAAAAATGTTTGGAAAACTCATTTTTAAAAAGCCAAACGTGTTTATTTTCTGTAAGGCATTGCTGATGAAACAACCAGCTAGTATGCTGACATTCACATATTCAAACAGTTGCAGCAGATCCCTTGGTCTCCATAATCAGAGATAACCTCAATAGTGTGTTGGATTCTGCAGAGCCTGTCCATAGGTGTTTGCCCCAAAAGACAGGCAGGAGATGCTGGGAGCAAACCCCTGCTATCTGAGTGCTCAGGCAGTCCTCTTGCACTGCAGGACCAACTTACCTTTGCATTCATTCTTATTTGAATTGCATTAGCCAGAAGCAATTGCTCAGCTCAGTAGTTTTCTAAGCTTTTCTCACTCATTCTAATGTCAGTGTTAGATGTGTAATTGGAGTTATGTATCTAATACTGTCAAACATGGGAAAGCCAGTACTCTGAATTTCCAGTTAAACATTCTGTCCTACTGCATATTTCAGTAACTCAACAACTCCACCCCAACAGGTGTCAGAATAGGTGCTTTAGGGAGGGGAATTACATATGCTTCTCCTGTAGAGGCTGACATTCAAGGCCCAGCCAATATGAAAATCTGAATGCCTCAGAAGTGTTTTTCCTGCAATATGTTGTTAATAAAGTGACTTCACTTGCAACCGAGAAAAATTCTTTTTCCCATCCTCTGTGCACTCTCAGGTGCCTTTGCAGCTCAAAGACCATCACAGCTAACAAGGCATTCAGATTACTGGAGTCTGCACAGCACTACTGACACAAGCTCCTGGGAGACCTTGCCCTGCCCACAGGAGCACTGACTTCTCCACAGTGCCAAGAAACACAGCATGAAGGGCTGCTGGGCAGTGGAGAAAGTGGGAGCAGGAAAAGGTGATGAAAGAACTGCTGAAGAGCCCAAATTTAACCCTCTGAGGGCTGACCTGGCAGGACTGGGTCTGCAGGTGGTAGTGCAGAGCCTGGATGTGAGTGCTGGGTGGGGAAATGAGAGCAGGAGGCAGGAAGGACAGGGGACCAGAGCAGTGGGGATGTGAGGGTCTGCCCAGAGGAGCTGACTCAGGGCAGAGCCTGGGCAGTCTCAGCAGACACTGTCCCCACCAGGAAAGGGCTGTGCCTGGGTATTCACAGTCACAGTGGCTGTAAACTGAGGGCACAAACACTTCAGAGAAAATTACATTCTAATTTTTTCTTAGGCTCTTGGAATAGACAGTGTGTTATCCTGTTGTTTTTAGCTTTGGTGACCCTCAGACAGGTAAGGATTTAATGCTGTCAAATCCTCCAGTCTGAGTCCTTCCTCTCTCTTGTGTGGTTTTGCATCAGATCCTCTCACGTCTCTGTTGCATCATTTTCCTGACAGGCCATATTTGCCAGAAATTCACACTTTTGCTGCACATCTTTCACACACAGAGTGCTTTGTCTGCTGTTTTTATCCATGTCACCTTAAATGCACAATATTAGACAAAACTGCTCAGGAGCAATATTTTTTTAGGTAGCAAATCTGTGTGGTTTAATGTTTTCATTTCTAACTGAATGTGATATGTTGAGCTGTGTGAAGCTATTGCCCCATAAATACCTGGGAGTGCCTGAGATGTGTTTATTTGTGGTTCAGCTTGCTGCCCGACGAGCAGGGGCTTTCTTACACATTCTTCTTGTCGTTCTTTCGTGTTTCATTTTCTTACAGGCCCATGGTTGGTTGTGTTTTAATGCCATGAAGATGAAGTTCCTTCTGTGATAAAGAGCCTTAGAGCCAGTATCAAAGTGTGACTTTGCTGAAGTTAATCTATCATATCACTCTACCATGTTTGAAATGTTCCCCTTTTGTTGTAATGAGTGTGTAATGTGGGTGTGATGTGTATGAAACGAATCCCAGAGAGGGACATCCTGCAGCCTCTTCTGGGTGCTCCTGTTCCTATGGGCTCTCTACCCAGACACTGCACAGCCTCCCTTGCAAACATTTAAAGGACAGCACTTGTGGGTACACCTGCATTGCTCAAGGTTAGCCCTAGAAAATTAGACTAGAAATTTGGGTTGGATAATAAGTTTGGTCTGTCTTTCAGTGATGGTATTGAAACAGTGAAGTATTTTCTGGGAGAGATTACAGTTCCTTTTAAAGAAGAATGGCAAGACAAATTTCTGTTGGGAATGGCTAGGTAGAGTTTATTTGGATTTGGGAAGGGCCTAGGTATTTTTGAAGGTCCCTTCCATCCCATAATTCTGCATTCTGCGCTTCATCATTTCACAGACAGTCTAGCAAGATGCAAAAATCTTAATGGATGTTGTTAAAATAGAAATCTGTCAGGTTTCTGTGGATTACAAGCCAAGCAGATCTCCAGAGAGAGGGGAGAAACCACTCTGAAATCCTTGTACTCAAAGATGGGTCTACACCTGAGAACATTAACACAATGTGAAAGCCTGAAAACATCTTCCATCAAGTGAGATCCAGCAGATCTGTGTGACACCAGATCTGTGTGAAACCCTAACTACAGCCTGTTCTGAACATGCAGGAGCAGATGAAAATGTGGAGATATTGAAGAAAATTGAAGTTAAGGGGCAATGAGCAGTGGAAAAAAGACTTCTATACTTTGATTTATCTATTATTTTCTAATGTCTGAGAATTGAATTCTTGAGTGGTTTTTCATACTTAATAATATTTATGAAATGGGTTAATTGATTTATTCAAGTTCCTGAATGTTAAAAATATTTGATTTTAGATTTTGATCATGTTATAGGTAAAAGCTATCCTGGCAGGAAGAGACATTTGGGGGAAGAGCAGTGTGAAGGTAATTACATTTTGGTGTTATATTTTAAACATGGTAGCATGTAGTGTTTTGACAATCCCTAGCTTTTATTAGTTTAGGTATTCAGTTCTAATGAAAAGCTTAATAATAGACCATGACCACCTCTGTAGAGAAAACACAGAGGCTGTAAGTGCTACAGAAATAGTGTTAATGGGTGAAATTAGAAAATTAATACTTTGTAGGGAGCAGGAATAGCATGCACACCCTGCTGGCTGCTCAGTGAGCAGAAATAACAATTCAGCCCCTCTGAAACAGATAAACATGCTGAGCTGGGCTGAGTTGGAGTGTGGAGGATGAGGGATCTTGCAGGATTTAGACAGCAAATTCATCTCTTTGGATGGTAGATGGAGACATGGCAGGCAGATCCAAAGCAATGCAAACTGAAAGAAAGAGTTTTAAAACGTTGGCACATGAGGATGTGTTCAAAACTGTTGCAAGAGTCATAAGGTGTCGTATTGTTGAGGACCACTTAGGTATGTTTGCTGAATTAGGAGATGTAAAAGAATGAAAAAAGCTATGAAATGAGGGAGAAGGTTCTATTAAGGAGATAATAATGTAGAAAGTTGCTAAAATGAGAAAGTAAATGAGTAATGCTATATGCTTCTTTCTCTAACTCATCTACAATGGCAACAGAAATACCTGAATTGAATTAAAATGAATGTATCTTTTATCCAGTAAACAGTTCTTCAATTTTCCTTGCATAAAGCTCACTTTTTGCATATATCAGAGGTGATTTCTTCATAGTTTTCTATGCTGGCTGTGCCTGAGGCTTACTATTGAGCTTGAAGGAGTCTTTGGGATTGAACTTGATTTCTTTGGGAGTGGTAAATTAGATACTTCCATTGATGTATTTAGATGTGAAGGGAAAATGGGCTTGATGAGTATTTTATACTACATGGGAATTTAGGACTGAGGTACACACAATTCCTGTTTTACCATCCAGCATCTCATTTGTACCATTAATGGGATCTCCAGAATTTCAAGTTTAATGATGGTTTCAAATGAAAAAAATGTTTAATTATTTACAGATGTTAAATTTTACTTGATATCTTTGTCCCAGATTTCCTTTCTCTTAAATATACATCTGCTCCTTACTCTCTTTCACTTTTTCCTGTGACATGGAAAGTTTGTTCAAAAAAGTCATCTGCTGCTGAGAGCAGAACCAGAATCTGTGTCCAGTGTATTGGCTCAGAGTGAGGTTTGGCTGACATTGAACTGGGTGGTGCCTCCTGATGGCCAGAAGTGACTGCTAGGGGGATAAAAAGACAAGGCTTCTGTAGTGTGATTCTCTGCTGATTTTTAATACAGCTATTTTGTTGATTGATTGAGTTTTCTGGGAAACCACACCAATACAGCTTTTGGGCTAGAGACCTTCCCAGCCTTTAAATAGTTATAGACAAAAAAAAACCAACCTGTTTAATCACTCTTAGCATGATTCATGCTTTGGCTCTCCATAGAGCTGTTTTTAAATATTCCTGTGGTCAGAGAAGGATGAATAGTCCACAACATTTGTCTGATGCTAAACAGATGCTTTGTGAAAGCTGACCTAGGACAGAGGCTAGACAGAGTTAAGAATAAAGTAGGGATTTATTAGAAGGCCTCAATGGATCCACCTTGGGCAGCACAAGAGCCCAGCCAAGGCTCAAGATGAACCCAAAATGGTCCCAAAATGGATGACCAGTCACAGGATCTCTCACTTTTGTAAGTTCTGGTCCATTTGCATATTGGAGTTAATTGTCCAGTTGCAGCTTTAGCCCATGTAGTCCCATCCTTCTTGTTTTTCTCTCTTAAGCCCACGTGGTTTGTGCTCTTGGGCCTGAGATTTGGATTGGTTGTCCTTGGTCCCAAGCTAGAAACGGAATTGTTTTGTCTCCCTACTCTGTGAAGAGAGCTTACCAGCATTTAACATGAAGCTCAGAACTACACACTAAAGCAGCACAGAACCTGCAAACTACAAAACCTAAAACATGAGGCATCAAACAGACAAGCATCTTATGGTGCCACCAGCAGGAGCCCTGTCTGTGGGTTCTGCACGGGCTGGGCATGGAGGTGTCACACCCTGTGCATGCTGAGGGGCTGCTCCTCCCTGCGAAGCCAGGGACACACCCAACCTTTGGTCCTGCTCACTGATCCTGAGCCACACTGATGCTCCAGCTAAACTTGCTGCATTAATTATATCTGCCCTGAGGTTACAAGCTTTTAGAGCTATTTGGAACATAAATTTTGCAAGCTTGCAAGTCAGCAAAGGGTTTTCTTCTTCCAAGATGCCCAACTTGCAATTAAATGGAACTGCCACATGCTGGTCATTACCAAAACTCTCCTTCAATCTGCAGATTTAGGATAAAGGATTGATAATTCTAAGTTATGGAGTCAGTACCAGGGAATGGTTATACTTTAAGACACTTTGTGTTGGAGACTTTCTGTCACTCTCAAAACTTATTCAAGTATGTTCTTGCCAAGGAATGTGACAGAGACATTTTCTTCACTGTACTCCTTTACAAGTTAAAAGCATGGACTGAAATGCATTACACCCATTTAAACCCACAAGTGGGTTTAATGTGTGCTCTCAGTGTTGTGAGTGGCAAATGATGGTGTATTCAGGCTTTGACAGAGCTGTATAATTTAAAAAAATGCCTACTAATATACCACAAATTCTGTTTTAGAATGTAACAGTCCATGGAGTGGTGTCTGAGTGCACTTAAGGAGGTCTCTGTTTGCCCCCTCAGGATGAGGTGAAATGTGTAATTTGGGAAATCTGAACAGAGGATTTGTGAAGAGATGGCACAGAGACAGGAGTATCCCTCAGCCCATATTAGAAAGTATTTCCCAGGAAGCTGAGTATAATTTTGTGAGATTCTGGATTATTCCGCCTTTCCTTAAACTCAATCTGTTTGTGGATAGCTTCCATCACCATGCCTGGATTTTCATATTAGTAACTACACTTATTCACAGTAGTCTTTAACTGGAAAGTGTTCTGAAACTGTTAGGTGTTCTGATGGAGTAGGAAGGAGAGCTTTTATCTACCAAGCATTGTTTTGGGTCAATAATTAGTTTGTGGTCCACCAGTATAAAAAAACCTACTGATTGCCTGTTTGATATCTACTTTTGATGAAAGATTTCATTGCTGGTTTAAATTCTCTGGCTTCTGTTTAATCTCTTCCAATCGTTCAGCTGCTATGGGAGAAGAATGTAAGACATGTTATATTGGTCATTACTTACACAATAAATATTTGAATATTTTGGTATTTCAGTTCTATCTGTTGTAGGGACTTTATTTTGAAAAGTATTTTCTTCTATCAAGCCACATCAGACTTCCTGATTGTTCCAAACATGAGTTCTTTGCAAAATAAATGGCAACAGAGCTATAAACTGAACTGAAGAGAGCTGCTTTTAATAGAAACCTTCCATCTCAAGTTTTCTGCAGAGTGCTCTTGGAAGACAAAATCAGGCAAGTGAGCCAGGCTGGGACAGCCCCAGAAAACACCAGTCCAGGGACCCATAGCTTGAATGGCATCAGTGTCTCCTGTAAAACAGCTGCCTGAGGAGGGAGCCCAGCCAAGCCCTCGTGTGCTCCAGTGCAGGGTGGCAGAGTTTCTTTCATGTGGGCTGAGCATTTGTCTCTCTTTATGAAGGGATGTTGTGAGCAGGCATTGCCAGAAAGTGCTGCTCTCACAAAGGGCAGCCTCTGAATGTGGGTCATGGAGAGTTGCAAGAGTTACTGCAAAGGCAAACCCTGCAACGGCTCCTTTTGTCTCTGCTGGTTTCTCTCCTTCTCTCACCCCTCACTCCCAATGTAGATCAGATTCCTGAAAGCAGCTGCTTGACTTCCAAAAATGCTCAACCCTCCGGTCTCCCACTGAGAGGAGGAAATGGTTACTATGGCTTCACTGCACAAGAACAGATGCATTTCAATATGCTGGGTACTCAGCTCACTGTTAGTGCTTCAGGCTGTTTAAGTCCAGAACAGGATTGGCCCATGGATAGCCCAGATAATGCTGCCCTGGCTCCGAATTCCTTTCTGATACTATAGAGAGTGTCAGTGCAAAATAACAGGAGAGCTCTGAGTCCTGCTTGTGCTCTTCCTTCTCTGGTGTTTCACCAGGTTTCAGACTGATTAAGGGCCCTAAGAGAGGGGAATGCATTCAGAGGCAAGGGCTGCATCTGGGACTGATCCTACCCTCAGTATATAAGGAAACAGTCAAAGGACATATGTGGATGAAGAAAGTGGGGGTGGGAAGCTGTGGCAATTTCCAGCAGGAGGGAGGGGGATTTTGGTGTTTATGCTATTTACCTGTTAATATATTGAAGGGTATTAAAGGGAAGAGAGTGTGCACTGGAGTTGAGAGAAACTAATTTTCAGACTTAGGGGAAATTTGAGTGGGGATCTGAGTGGTGTGGTTTGAACCCTCCTCTCTGTGCAAAGTTAGTGAGTGAATCATCAGAAACATTTTGACATTCTGCCCCTGCAATCCTATTCACTTCAGCTCATTTCTAAAACCTGATTCTGTGCTCTGATGTATTCATTCTGAAGGGAGTCGGGGTGGACTGGGAATAGTTTCTGGATCTTTTCCTCCATCACTAACTTCTATTGGGGCTCTAAATAGAAATGTAGCATACTTTGCAGAAGCACATGAAATGTCAGCTCTACAGTGCTGTCATTCATAAGAACTCAGTGATGTTATGGTAGTCAGTTCCCTAAAATCACACTCATTTTGGCATTTCTCTATTTTTTCATCTTTGCAGAAAATGGTGGTTCTGAGAATCAAGCTGTCTAATTTGAGTGAGACCTTCCATTAAGTGAACAAATAAGCTCTCTCTTTCTGATAGTCTCAGATCTTGAAAGGTTTTCAAAAGTCCTTTTTTTGCTAACATCACAAGGCTTTACAGTTTAGAAAGCCTAGAATTCAAAGCTTCATCTACATTTTTAATCTACAAAAGTAAATGTCCTGCACATCTTAGACTTCTGGTAAGTGGGTCTCTTATTTTATCCTCCATTATTTATTTTGATTGGAGTTTTACTACTGTGTTTTCTAAAGTACTGCAATTCATATCTTTCATAGATGAAAATGTGTTTAAAGACTTGTCCATCTGCAAGGTCATTTGTTTTTAAGGCATCTTTATAAATCAACCCAAGTGCTATAAACACGACAGCAGGTTAATTTATAAGTGCCCTCAGTGGGGATGCAAAAAGATTTGAATAAATCATTGAATTGCTTAAGACTGGAGGTCAGGCAGGAAGAGGCAGAAAGTAGGTAATTGGAGTGATATCTCTGGGGGGAGAATTAACAGAGCTGTTTCCAAATAGCTCAGAAATACCCCAGTCAGCATGTGTGACAGGTGAGCCCCGAGCAGAATCACCTGCTCAGGGAGCACAGTGAGGACAGGTGCCCAGCGCTCAGTGCCAGGGTTGGCATGGGGTCCCTGTGCTGGCTAGGTTGGGCACAGCTGCCTTGCAAGGGATGTGTGAGGCTTGGGCACGTGCTGGCTGCAAGGAAAGGGAATTATTGCTCTTCCCTGCTCCTGACAGCTACCAAAGAGCCTGTCCTGAAATGTTTGGGAGGCTGTGCTGCAAGGAACAGTGTCTAAATACAGTTTATCATCAGGCTGTCCCCAAGACAAGGCTCATGAGCCCAGGAGGACCAACCCTGTGGTCTGTGAGTGGCACAGCCAGGGCTGGGTGTGTGCAGGCTCCCTGGGTGATTCTGGTCCTGTGCCACCTGTAATATATCCTCATCCTATGCTTCAGAGGTATGTGTTTGTCTTGGCTAAATCCTCCTACTAAATCTATATCATCTCTTAAAGGTTGGGGCAGAGCAAGAATTGGTGCTCAAATTTCTTTCTTATCTGGATACCATTTAATTGACTTCTGACTTTTTATGCAGCATCTCTTCCATGTGTGATTTTCTTTTCACTCTTGTTCTGAAGTGAACAGGATATGATATGCTCGAAACAACATCTGAGGCTATCAAAACACAATGAATAGCGTCTGAAAAATATAAAAGAAAAGGAGAAAACATTAAAAAGATTCAGTTGCAGTGAAAGAGCATCTCATCTTCCTACATGATTCTTGGCCTCTGAGGCTTACCTTGAGGTGAGCATAGGAATCATCCAAAGTTGCTTTTTCTTTGACAGTCAGGACTTATTTCTGTGTCTGCTAAAGCCCTTTGCACATTAATGCCCCGGTCCTTTGTTGGCTTCCCTATTTCTGTGGCTTGGGCAGGACAGGTGTAACAACTTCACTGAAATGTCCAAGAGCAGAATAAAATCAGTCTTGCAAAGAAATGTTAGTTTCTTTATCCTTGTGGGATTGTGTGTATATATAATAAAAGGGAGTTCAGTGTTCCTTACTGGTTACTTAGATTACCCTTCCAGCAGCCTCAGTTCACTGAGGCACTTAAGCATGGATTTAATTTTAAGCACAGAATGAAGTGAGAGCCAGTTGTCAGCTCTGTGCTTTTCATCTCCCCAGCTTGAATTATCTTTCTTGCTGCTCTGATCTTATGTTCCACTTACATATTCTCAGTCCTCTATGGCTTCCTATTTTGTCAACTGTTTCACATACCTTAATCTCACCTTAAAAATGCCACCCAGTTCTTCCTATCTGCAGGGATTTGCCTCACACAGAGGCAATCTCTCAATTCCACTTGACACTGGCAAATTCTCTTGACCTGCAGCACATTCCCTTTTCTGAGCACAGGACTGCTACACTTCCCCTGTCCCTGTCCCCCACCCTACCAAGGACCTTGCTGGTGGTCCCTTGCCACATTTGTCAGCACTTTCCCAAATAATTCTCTGCCCTCATTACCCTCACTCATTTCATTGCTCTTTACCATAATTCAATTTGAATGTATGGTACAGCTTAAAAACTCCAGAACAGGTGTCACAAAGAATTCAATTCTCAAACGACAGGGTCAGTGTTCTTTGTAAGAGCTGTGAGTGCAAATTCAGGTGCAAAGGTCAGGCATGGATCTGAGCTCCAGCTGACCCAGGGTGGTTCATTCCTGGTCGCTGCATGGAAAGACAGGTGGGTGATGTTTGAGGAAGGAGGCCCCAGGAGAGACACCAATGCACACAGTGCCTCTCATTTGCATATCCCTTGTATGTTAATGTCTGTGGATGCTTTGTTTTAGAGCTGATTGGAAAGACTGATTACATCAGTCTGTTATTGAAGGAAGGTATTTGCAGAGGACAACAATAATAAAAGCTATTAAAGCTTCAATACATCCCAGCTTTCAAAATCACAAAAAATGTCACCCTTTCAGATTTTTGGTCTTCACCTTTTCAGTTCTTCCAATTTTAACATAGTAAGTGTAGTAAAACCTCTGGTGAATGGCCATTTAAACTTTTATTACAACTATGATGCTAGAGGACAGAATTTGGTTCCTCATGAAGTTGTGCTGCTATTCACTGCCAGTAATGTAAATCAGTTCACTCTTTTATGATAAACTGCACTTTATTTCTTATAAAGAGCTGTAGTTTCAGTCTACTGAAACACTTTTTCTCCCCAGCAAAGTTAATTTCAAGTCATGTTTATTTACCTGACTAACCTTGTCTTTGGTTGTTGCATCACTTGTTTTTCAGTAAGTGCTGCTGGGATTTACTGTGACTTGTTAACTATTACTTCCACCAATTGCCTGTTTAAATTGTATTATTCAGATTGTAACATGGCTGAAATGACAGGAATTAAAAATAGATCCTTTTCTCTGGGGCTCAAGACATGGAACTATAAAATAATATGCCTTGAAAACTTGTTAAAAGCCTGGATTAATTCTAAAATTTATAAATAAAGTGATTGCAGCAATTAACTTTGTCTCTCTTAAGAGACTCTAACTATACAAGTTAATCTCTGAAGGTTCTTTGAAAGTGTTGCCCACAGTCATTTCCAGGCACGAGGTCTCAGCAGAGCCCTGTCCTACTTGAGAGGCTCAGGCTCGCTGAGACAGGAGGATTTCTGACTGATGCTCCTTGGAGTCTTCCTTTAGTTTGCTGCAAATGTGCTGTGGGAACAAGAGCCAAAAGCAGTTGTGGCGTGTAATCATTAGCAAAGACTTCTACAACCTTTTTATAAATCAGCTCTGACCGCATTTCCAAATGTATCCCTGCCACCAGCAAGTTACTTTGTTTGTGAGAATTAATTCTGAGCTGGTAACAAACGACCAGGACAGTTTTATCTGAGGTTCTGCTCATAAATTTGAAAATGCCCCATTTACCAAGTGACCAGTTTTACTTAAACAGTTTTCAAACACTGCCTTAGAGAATTAGGAAGACCAGGAGAAGGAGAAGAGTTGCAGTTTCTGTTTAAAACAGGAGCCAGAGGTTTTTAATGATCTTTGGTCTGCAGCTCCCACGGGGTCACTCAGGATCGCAGCAATGTGCTGTTAATTAGCTAGGTTGGATAATTGGAGCCACAGCTCTGTGCAGTTCAGTGTGAGTGACAGAAGCTGCTCAAAAGGCAAAATAAAATGTGTGTGATATGAAGTTGCTGAGCTCCCTGTGCCTCTTCAGCCTGCAATAAGTACTAGAGCTGGCTGTTTAAAAATTGGCCCGCAGCTGTCCACAGACCATTGTGGTGGTATTGTAGCCCCTGGATGATACCTGAGAGCTGCTGGTCCAATCCTTCACTCTAAAAAAAGAGTGAACAAATAAATCCCAAAAGAGCTGCAGAGCTCCATACTCTAACTGAAGAAGTAGCTTAATTGTTTTGTAGCAAAGGAAAAAATGCCTTGTTTGCCTGGCAGGGGCCAGAGACAGATGCACACCTTCACATTTGAACTAGGCTAGCCAGTCCCAAGGCAGCTCTCATCCAGGAGCCAGGGATCTGCAATGCAGAGATGAGTTTCTGATTTTACAGATCAGAAAACTGAAACACAAAAAGGTAAAATTAATTACCCCAGATCTGTTTTTCCCATGGTATTGTCATTTATAAAACTGGAGCTGGTCCACGCTAATTCTTCATCCAGTTGGCTCTGAAGCTTTTCTGTCCTGTTTTGTGCAGCACATCTTTAATCATGGGCAATATTTTCTGTGACAGAGCCTTGTAGGTGTTGCATAGTGGGTAGATGGAGCAATGAAGTGAGTGTGTAAGGACTGAAGTGCAGCTCCTCATCACAATTACTTGGCAGTCGTGCCTTGAGTTCAGATCACCCTGAACGATTGTCTAATTCTCACTACATTTATCACTGGTAAAGATGTGGTTGCTGATCTCACTGAAGGCTCCTTCTGGTTTTTAAGTGATTATTTTGCTTAAAGGCATGAAGTGTTCCCAGTACTTTCTATCAGTTATAAATGCTATTTTTCCCCCTAGGGCCCAGTGGAATTTGTCATGGATGTTTTTGCTGCTGTTGAGTTCTGGGAGGCCATTCTGGCTCACTGTTATCTATAGCACTCTCAAAAACTTGGATTTAGTTACATTTCAACAACAGTTTCTGTGTTTCTTGTAAACTGCAGATGTCCTTGAAGAACATTTAATTCTCTGCAGTTTTTCATCTTAAGATTTTATCAAAATGTATAGCAAACACAGTTAAATTCCTTTTACAGATAAAAATGAAGGACATATGGTTGAAAAGGACATATGGATACAAATGTGCATATTTATACATGCCCTGATCAGCTGAGATTATCCTTTTCTTTCTCTTGTCATCAAAATGCAATAAGACACAGAGGATAGTGCAGTTCCTACATAGTCAGATATGAACCTTGCAAAAGGCATTAGGAAGATTTCCAGAGATTTCCCATAGCCTTGGATGAGATCTTTGTTCCTGGGTGAACACTAGTGAGCAGTTTGGGCTGACATTAACCGTTTGCAAACCCCTTGTGAGGGTTGAAGACACAAAATATTTTCAGTGTAATTTCATTTCCATTTTGAGTGTGTACTAAATGCCTAAATAAATAAATATGAAAAATAAGCTTAACCAAAGAAAAGAACAGCCTGCACAATGGATTCATAAGGAGGTGATGGTATGGACAGAGAGGGTTGCCTGTTGTTTCTGACTCAGTTCCCAACGAAATCAATAGGAGATAACTCTGTTTGCGTGTGAACAGTGCCAGTTGCCTTCTCTACCAGCTTCTGAGATCCTCAACTGCTCTGTAGGTAAACAGCTCAGCTAGTAAATAAATGTGTAGAGTCTGTAGAGCTACACCAGCTACATGAGATGATCTGTTCCTAAAGCATCTGCCTGTAACATCAAATATTCAGACAGCCCAAGAGTTTAGCTGTTTGAATTTCAAAATCTCATAAAGATAAATCTCATAAAGTGCTCTGCTGTCAGCTTATAAACATGGTTTGTGTTTTTCTTGTGCTGCTTGTGTTTTCTGAGAGGATCGTTTTCATAGTTTTATAAAGAACATTCATGTCCATGACACACCTTCCAGCAATTCTATTTCAAGATACTGAAACACCTCATCAGTGGCAGCTTTGGATTGAAAATGGGCTTTTGTGAATCATGGGGAGCATAAAAAGAAGATGTTTTCTTGTCTGTATGTTCAACAGCTTTCTAATTTCTCTTGTTTCTTTCAAGTAGCATTGCAATTGCCTGTGTTGGTAGAGCATTTTACAAATCACTTAGATTTAAATTTTCTTCCTAGTCTCTAATGAGATAAAATGTAGCCAAATGAATCTGGAAGATTTGCACTCTGTTATGGGCAATAGGGAATATTTCCTTAGCAATTCCTGTTCTGTTATTTTCAGGTAAGAGTGTCCATGTGTATATTGCATGACTCTCATTTTATTTCCTTTCTACCTTTAAATGTTGCTATATTTCCTAAGTAATATGATGTAAAAAGCCACGTCTCAGTAACAGAGAGGAGAAAAAGAAGAGGTATTAAAATATTGGGTATTTTCTGGTGAAGCAGCTTGTGTTGCCAGCTCCCATTCCCAGTCCATGGAAGCTGAGGGCTTTCCAGCTTTCTCTTGTTCTCAGCAAATCCTGTGGGGCTCAGTGGCTCCTGCATGCTCTGTGCTGGAGAGGTGCTGTGGCTGCTGACAGTTATATGTGGAGTGCTGGGAAATCTCAGGGAAAATGGATTTATAAGGAATCTAAACTCCCAACTGCAACACTCTGCACCAAGGTGGTCTAAGCACTGAGGAGCCCAAAGCTCAGCTCAGTACTTAAGTAAAGCAGCCAGAGCTGTCCAGTGGAAGAAGGGTATGACTGAAAAAGAAAAAGCATGTGATAGCTGCCATCTATCCTCTTTCTCTCTCAAACTGAAATCTGTATTTCCCAAAATGTCCCTCTCAGGGAACAGGCTGCAATGGGAAGGTTGCATGGCCTGGGGGCTGGGAGGCTGCTCAGGGTGCCACAGGTCAAATCTGACTTTTGCACTAGATGAAGACAAAACTTCCTTATCTGTTCAGCCATGAGATAGCAACAGTTGTCCTGTGCAGGGACAGGAGCTGGACTTTGAGGATCCTTGTGGAGCCCTTCCAGCTCAAGATACTCCATGATTCTGCGATTCCAAGTGTCAGCAGTGGATTTATGGTAAAGCAAAAAGGAGGGAAAGTTGTGGAGCTTCTTTGCAGGAAGTTGCTTCCAGTGCAAACTTCTCCCTCCAGACCAGCACAGGGTAAGCAGCTGGTAGAAAAGATAAAATCAGAGAATTCCAGGCTTGAGGGGCCACCCAGTCTTCCTCCTCCAAATGGGACAACTGCACCAGTCCTGACAGCTGCCTGTCTAATCTGTCTTCAGAGATCCCCACTGATGGACACCACTCTGCCTCCAGCTAAACTCTTCCTTTCATGTCTCTTTCCATTAAATAATTTTCTTGATACGTGTCTTGAATCTTCTGTTTACTGCTGCTCCACCTATTTGACATACAAAGGAAAAAGATTGTTATTTCCTTGCTTGCAAAAAGAGCTCCCAGTTAAGCACACCCAATCTTTTCCTGTTTGATGTTTGTTTTGCAGTGCATTGTGTACTAGTAAGGATATGAAAACAATCTGAATCCACCAGCCAGCTCAGAAAGTGTCAACCAAGGATGCTAAAAGGTCTGAAAGTTTGGAGAAGTTTGAACTTGAATTTAGATTACAAGTTTTGGCCCAGGTCCAGCTGTTGCTAAAAACCATTCTGCTGTGCAGACAGTAGCTTTAACAAGCTGGAGAGATGGGCTGCCAGCCAAGCTTTGCTGGGCACAGGCAGAAACCTGTGCCATGTGCTGAATAGGAAGTGCAAGAAAGACAAAACATTGATGTCCAGGGGCCCGGGACATACAGAGAAGTCATTCTGGGACTGGACACCCAGAAGGTCAAGTTACATTTGGTAGCTGATGTGGGCACAAGCAGCACTGAGGCACAAAGATACTGTGTCAGGGCCAACCTCATTTAAAAAATTCCCCAAAAGGCCAGGAATCACTCCTGAGAATTGATCTTGGACCCTTGGGACTGCAGTGTGAAGCTGGAAAGTCAGCCTCAGTCCCACCTCTTGCCACTCAAATGTGAATATACAAAATATGGAAGCATATTGTCTGCTGTCACCACTCATCTGTAAAGCAGATGTTTCTTCTGAGGAATTATTCATGCTAAAGATCACACTTCAAAGTTAACAATAATTGTCATTTGTTCCCTTTAAAAAAAAAATGAAAGCTGGAAATCAAATTAATGACTACATTTCCTCAAGGGAAGAGACAAAAGAGGGAATATGATCCTTTTGGTATATTTGTAGCAAATACTTTTAGGCAAACATATTGGTTCCACACTATTTTCACGTGGATTTAGATAAGAGGGATACAAATAACAGGGGAATAAGAGAAATTGCAGAGGAGGATGGGACAGGAAAAAGAGTACAGAGGGGTTGAAATGAGAAGACTGAAAGGTGTAGAGGGTGAATACATTTGGGTGACAAAGCAAGCAGCATCCTGAAGAGAAAAGCAGTCTGTGAATTTGTAGAAATTGCAAAATCCTGCGCTACCAGACAAAGCCAGGCAGGTTTTTTTAGGGCAGTATGGTAAACATGATGCTGAGAGACTTGACTCTATGTCTTGGCACTGTTTTTGTAAACCTGGCTTTGCATCTGACCTCTCTTGGTGTGGGCAGGCTGCAAGGAGAGGCTGAAGCCCATTGGGTTTTCTCATGGGTCACTGCATCGCAGCCTCCTGGGTAAGACTCCATTTCAGTAGGCTCCTACAACTTCACAGAAGCCAAAAGCAGTTGTGTTTCAAATTACTGCCTGATTTTATCACCCAGGCCAGTTTTTACCTACCTTGGGTCAAATACAGGATGAATGGCAGCCTCTAAGTTCATGAATTGCCTGAGAAGTCAGAATTCTGTGTGACACTGTTCTCAGACTCATAGGCTGCTTTCCCATGAATAAATTAAATGGGGCCAAGGCACATTCCCAGGCACCAGACCTAAGCTGTGTGCCTGCATTGCCAGGATGGTCCTGACTGGTCTGCAGAACCCTCTCTTTTGGCTGGTTTGGATCCCACAAGTCTGTCCATATAGAAATCTTCCACATGAAAAATGGATCCCACAAGTTTGCCCATATAGAAATCTTCCACATGAAAAATTCTGGACACACTCACTGACCAAGATTTTCAACAATAATATTTTGCTGGGTAAATTTCTGATCTTAACTGACTATATGCACAATTTCAGAACTGGAAAAATTCCTATTTTGCATTTATGTCAGCCACATAAACACTGATCTATGGACCTATATTCCTGTTTATTGTTAGTGAAATTTAAGAAAATATTTTGAAAGATGATACCAATATTTTGATTCTTCATATTTATCTCTTCTTGGAATTTCCTTGGATCATTAATCAATATTGTTACTTCCCTGTACCAAAGACTATTCAAAAAAATATAAATGCATTCTGGAGTCAGGCTTCATCAAAACTTCTTATCATCAGTTTAGAAGCTTGTACCCAGGGCTAGTGCAATTGCTGTTATGAACTTTGAAAAGGGTAGTTGAATGCTATAGCCTTCATTAAGTTTTGATAAATTCATTCACTTCAAGTTTATATCCCAAAGATGTTACTTTGGCTTGACTAACTCAAGAAAAAATGCTGTGTGTTGGAATTTTCAGGATGAGTACCTTACCTGGAAGGTGGGAAGGAAACACAGGTGTAATTTAGGTATTTGAATGTATTTATTTTAATGTTAAAGCTGACAATTCATGACGTGTCTGTGCTCGTTCTATTTCCTAGTTTCTAAAATCAGCTCGCCTCTCGAGCTGATTTGGAATTAAGGGCGTGGTATATAAATTGTTACATGGCACAGTGCTGGATAATTAAACAGCTGCTTTGCACAGAGCTCCCTCATTCTCTGACAAAGCAGATGCTTCATCTTTCTGCTGATTTCCAGTGTTCCTCAGTAACACACAGTGTACATCGGCGTTACTCACAGCTCTGATCTGTCGGAGCTTCCTAAGCGTGGATCAGAGCCCGGCACTTGGCTGGGGAGGCTCTGCACTGGCAGTGAGCCCAGGGGAGCTGCTCAGCTGTCCAGTGAGTGCCCACCAGCACATTCCAGTGAGTGCCCAGCAGCCCATCCCAATGAGTGCCCGTGACCCCATCCCAGTGACTGAGTGCCCACCAGTGTGGGAGGAGACCCTAGGGATAGTGGGGTGGAGATGCCTTGGGAGGGCACTCCCCTGTAGATGTCCGTCAACTATGGCTCCCTCCCAAAGAGCTAGAAAGTTCTGCGATTCCCCCTTCCCCATTGGCCTGTATGTTGGTGCCACCCTCTTCCCCTCATTTCATTTGTACATCCCCAATCACCCCACTCCTGCTCCTCCCCTGGTCCCCTATCCCATTGGTTCCTTGTACCCTAGCCCCTCCTACTTGTTACAATGTTATAAACCCTGTTCCCGCCCCACTCTGAGCTTTTTGACAGCTGCTCTCCTTCAGCCTGGTTGCATCCCTGCTTCTCTCCTACCCGCCTTGCCTAAGATCCTCTACTGCTCCTTGAATAAACCCGGTTGGACCCTTCGCAGAGTGTGCAGAGTCCTCCTTCTTCATCTGGTTGGACCTTTTTGAGCTACCTGGGATTGTGTGCGCGTGAGGTGAATCGAGGAGACAGCTCCCCTGGGAGTTGGACCACCTGCCCAGGATTCCCTCCAGCGGGAGAAACCTGAGAGGGTCATCTCATCCCCTCTACAGCAGCCACACCTTCCCGCAACCAGCACATCCCAGTGAGTGCCCACCAGCACATCCCAGTGAGTGAGTGCCCATTACCCCATTCCAGGGAGTGCCCACCAGCACATCCCAATGAGTGCCCATCACCCCATCCCAGTGAGTGGCCACCAGCACATCCCAATGAGTGCCCATCACCCCATCCCAGTGAGTGCCCACCAGCACATCCCAGTGAGTGCCCATCACCCCATCCCAGTGAGTGCCCATCACCCCATCCCATTGAGTGGCCACCAGCACATCCCAGTGAGTGGCCACCAGCACATCCCAATGAGTTCCCATCACCCCATCCCAGTGAGTGCCCACCAGCACATCCCAGTGAGTGAGACCTGATCAGCACATCCCAATGAGTACACATCACCCCATCCCAGTGAGTGAGTGCCCATCAGCACATCCCAATGAGTACACATCACCCCATCCCAGTGAGTGAGTGCCCACCAGCACATCCCAGTGAGTGCCCATCACCCCATCCCAGGGAGTGCCCACCAGCACATCCCAATGAGCGCCCATCACCCCATCCCAGTGAGTGCCCACCAGCATATCCCAATGAGTTCCCATCACCCTATCCCAGTGAGTGCCCACCAGCACATCCCAGTGAGTGAGACCCGTTTAGCACATCCCAATGAATACACATCACCCCATCCCAGTGAGTGAGTGGCCACCAGCACATCCCAATGAGTACACATCACCCCATCCCAGTGACTGCTCATTAATCACCCCATCCCAATGTGAGCCCACCAGCACATCCCCACCAGGCCAGAGCAGCCAGAGCAGCTCCCCCTGCCTGACACCGCAGTTGCAGGTGTCAGACACGGTGCTATCATTTGCATTCCAATAGCTGCGAGTGGGAGCACAGCGTTAGAGGAGGAGCAGGAGCAAGAGGGATGCGTGAGTGGGAGTTGCCTTTTGCCTCCCTCCTGCAGCTGGCAGTGACAACCTGAGCTGGTCAGCTCCATCCTGAGCCCTCAGCAGTATCCACTCAGCACACTGGGTGAGAGCTCATGGTGGGTGTGTGTGTGTGTGGGTGTGTGTGTGTGTGTGTGTGTTTCAGCAGGGGAATGAGAATCTCTCCTGTGTTTGCATTCTGTGCTGTCAGAAGCACCAAGCAAATCGCAAGTGGTAGATGAGCTGAACAAAACAATGCATCAGGTCAAGTGGAATACATTCCCCATCAAGCTGAAAAGATATTCCTGCATCATTGTTTTCTGCCCTTTGTTGTCACTTGGTTTAAAAAAGACTGTGTGTGCACAGAGCTGCAATAAGCAGCATCCACCAGGTAAAACCCTCCTGCCCTGCCCTGCTCCCAGGGTCTTGTGGCTGATGCTGGAGCTGCTTCCCAGTGTGTCAGGCAGCTGCTAAAACCTATGATGAAAAGAGGAGTATTCTAATATTATATATATTAGAATGTTAGAAATGTTGGGAATTTTATTGAGGAATATCATAGTATTATAAATATTGGAAATTGATAGGCAGGGTGTCCCATGGAAGTGTGTGTGTGCGAGTCAAGCAAGACAGTCTGACCATCCTGTCTTCGATCAAACACTGATTTCCAAAGGCTTGTACTTCCTCAGACACATATTTCCGTTTAGTTATGTGCTTTGCTAGGATAAATTTCATACAATGTGGAGATTTTTGGACTTGCAGATTTTTTAATTGGCCCTGCTAGGATGTACACGATGTTCTTATTCCTAATTTACGTTATACGTATTTATATCCATTTCCAGTGTATTTATAATGGGAATAAAATTTATACTTCAATCTATATTTACTCCCAGATGGGAAAATGCCCATGAACTTCTTATTCAGGGGATAAATGGATATTGTAGTACATGGTCCATATTCTGCATTGTTATATAGTGATCCAGCTCCCCAGATCCTTCAAATTACCTCTTTGGAAGTGAGTGAGGGAGATGTGCCAAATTCAGAGCCTGGCTGAGAGTCTGGCTTATTTTCTAGAGATGTTGAATATTCCAAGGCTTGCACAGTATCTTTCAGTGATAAAGAAGAAATAATTGCCTTAGAAAGCCTCACTTCACAGAGACAAGAATTTAAAATTATTGTGTAATATGCCCTTTTTTCCATCACATGGTCCTCATTTTGTTCACCATTATTTTTAATGGACCAATTTTCTCTCTTCCTTTTCATCCACCGAGTCCTCATTATTATTATCATCATCAAATTCTTTGTGGGCTGCCAGCATTTGATATTTCATTTCACTGATTTAATTATCTCTGTGGCTTGTTATGGGCCTGATTATTTTTATAGATCTCCATATCCTCCTCTTTACCAAAATGCTTACATGCAAATCTGTTTGCTCACTGTTTATATGGCTTGGCACTTGGGCCTTTTTGTACCTTGCATTTGTTCCATAGGGTGTTTTAGACTGATCAGATTTTGCTGCTTCACCCACTGAACATGGGCAGACAGGTAACACAACAGGGTCCTCCCATGTGCAGGTAAAAGGATGTTACGCTTGTTTAAATAATCTGATTTTGTCTTCAGAGCATCATCACCATCTTTGGAAACTTGGGCAAGGGATAAAAGAAGCCCCTCTGAGCTAAGGGGATTTTTGCTGTCATCTCTGCTGTGGATTAAACAGTTCCTTGCATGGGCTGCTAAGATTTTCTGCCTGACACGACGCTCTAGGAATGACATGAAAGGAATCCTCACTGGCATCATGTGGGAGCTCCTGCTACAGCTTTCATTGTGTTTTCACAGGCAGCTCCCCCAAACCATTGCCCTTTATGCTCTATCTTTATGTGATCCAGAATATTTGACTCATCCCTCAGCAGCACCCCAGTGGCTGGCCCCTCAATTCTCATTCCTCCAGCAAAGCAGGCCAGCCATGTGCTGTCAAGAAAGATCTTGTAGCTGTTGGTCTTTCAGAGAACCTCAGCCCAGCTTCTGCATTGTGCTGACTGGCCTCCTGTAATTGCAATTACTTTAGGAATAATGATAGACACACACATGGACACGCTGTAATTATGTGTTTCTTGGATTTATTATAATCAAGAGTCCATAAGTAACTGCTTTTAATAGATTTGACTAAAGAAAGCAATTGGTATTTAAATGGCTAATTCATTGTATGTTAATTAAGTGCTCAATAGGTAAGAACATTCTAACTCAGAAAGCATATTTTTAGTATTTATTATTTGCCTGAAAGGGATCTGATGCAGAAGTCATGTAATGACAAGCTCTAATTGATGTTTTTAAAGTATATTTATTATGGATAAATAGTTACTTTATTGCACATATCTCTTTCCCTCATATGCACAAGTTCCCAGCTGGAGGCCCTGTTCTGTTTTATTTTAGTCTGTTCTTCCCTGCTTTGGAAAATTCTCTCGCTTGTGCTTGTAAAATAATGTCAGTCACTGCAGCACAAAGCAGGATGTGAGCAAAGGCAGGGAGCTGCTGGCTTCTCCAGAAAAAGTTCTAGTTTTAACTTCAATTGACTGTTCAGCTTTAGGTTTTGTGATGGTACTGGGTGCAAGGCCAACAGAATTCTGTTTTCTACAGAGTTAGCTTGGAGTGTGAGCCAGAGAAACCCTTGAAAGTTCCAGAGATGGAAATCAAAGTGGCAGGGCAGGGTATCTTTTTTGCAGACATCCTCACAACTCCCAGATCACAGAGATGCACAGATGGTCCCTATTATATCACATCTCAGAAGAGAAAATTTATAACTGGGGTCCTCCTGGATACCTGGACATTGCTCCCATGGTGATGGCACATGAGCAGAGCAGGGAACTCCTACAGGAGACACCTTCTCACCTGGGGAGTGTGCAAGGTGCCAGGCCTGGAGTAAAATGATTGTGCAGAAAGAAAGGGTAAAGTGCAATGTCCATTGGTAATGATTTCATTTGCTATGAAGGAATGAGGAATGGGAGCTGGACAGCTGGAATGGATGTGCTTCAGGCAATGCAGCAGTGTCCCAGCTGTGTTTCAATTAAATATCCCGGGAGGAGTTTGAATTGGGAACAAGTAGTATCAGATTTAAGGGCTGAAGGAGTAGACAGCTGATGTTCTTTCCTGGCAAAAATATTATGAGAAAGTCTGTCCTGACCTTTCCTTAGCACTCACTTGCTGTTCATCTTCACACGTCTTCACATCTCTGGGATTCGCTGGCATCTTTGGCATCACTGGGCAATGACTGTTCTTATTTATTTGAATTGAAAGAGAGATCCTCTGAGACTAAAATGAGCAGTGGACAGGAAATGGGTCTGTTGGTAGCACTGGTAGGGTGGGGATAGCCTTTAAAATGTCACTGCACTTGCCTGGATCTCTTTTTTTTTCCCCATCCATAAGATGCACATTTCCTTCATGAAAACCATTTAGTATTTTCTGTTGAAAAATCCTATTTATGTTATAAGTGTTAATCATTTTTGTCACTCAGGCACTGATTTAGGAATTTCTGGAGTACTCCTACATGTTGAAAATCACACCTATCTGAAGGACGAGAATATTAGATCCCAGTACAGAACTGGGCTAATTTGACAATGACATATTTTTCTAGGATAATGCCTCAGATAGATCTTATATAAGAAAATGAATTGCACTTATATCTAGAAAGAACTATGGATCATATGATTTTCCCTGTTTAAATCCAGCACTCTTGCATCTATTGAAGGAATTTATGCATGTTTTTGGTAGGGTTTCCAGAGACATTGCATCCTCCTCTTCTGTTGGTCCTTTGTACCAATGATTAATCAGCTGTTTACTTATGTAAAAATTCTTGTTTCCTGATTTGTTTCCTTTTTTTGCAGGAAAAATAGCTAAATTACTGAGGAGGTTTTCTTTTTTTTTTTCTTTTTTTGTTTCAAGGTGTGAGTTGGGGGTCAGGTTGGTGGTTGACCCAAAAGTTAACAACCCATGAGGCTCACCGCTCCTGAGTTCCAATTGCTGAAAGAAGATGCCCAAAATTATTTAAGTAAGAAAGTTGTTGAGGTAAGTCCTAAGGGATTTAATCTGATAAAGATGGTGTTTACTCAATAAAGAACACTTTAATACCAGGTACCATCCCAATTAGTTATCCAGCTTGACTTTTGAATAGTCACTATGAACTGGAAAGAAGCAATCATGGAGTGTCAGCAGAGCAAGTTTAAATGCTACTGTCATAATCTGCTCATCAAAATTAATCTTTAATCCATGTGTGGGCTTTGAAGGGTGTATTCAGAAGGTCCACCTTCAGTCCAGGTTATATTAACCAATAGAGAAACATCTGATGGTCTCAGAATAGCAGGCAGTGAGCAGGAAGCCACTGCAGGGCAAGAGTGAGGAACCAGTGGGCAAAATCTGACACTCGATGTAGCCTAGATTGTCAGAGTAAAAAACCCAGTAAGGACAGATTTGAAGAGACAGCAAACAACTTTCATGCATCCAGCTAACAGAGCTTGAAAAAAATGGATACACTTTTTTCCACTTTTGCCAGCCCTGCTCAAGAAGAAGTAGTTGTGCAGGGCTGGCAAAAAATAAACTTCAAGTCTGCACCAATCTGCAAACAAATTACCCCAGTGTTTAACGTCTAATAATTAGCTCAATAATTAGGTGGGAAAAACATTAATTCCTTAGCCATAAAGGAGAATCTAGGGATGCCAAAGTAGGTCATTAGCTAATAAGCCCCTGCAGGCTCGGGAGGGGGAAGGGGGAGCCTGAAGAGGGCTGTTGGGAAAGGGCAGTGGGAAAGCTGTACCACCAAACCTCTGCCTCTCCTGGCTCTTGGTTTTACTGCCTGGGAGAGTGCTGACTTTCAGTTCCCAGGTATTTGATTCATCTTCTTTGGGGAGACTGCTAGATTAGGAATCAGAGAATTAATTGGCAGACCTTCAGCTAATTGTAAGTAAGAAAGCAATCCCTGAAAACCACAGTGGAGATCGATTAATTCAGAAATGTCTCATCACAGTATATGAAGAACACTTTTCCCCTTCCTCTCAGCTGCAGCTTCCTACTTCAAGTATTAGGGAAGAAACTATAAACTTGTTTGAATCACAAGCAAAGCTGTAAGCTGCCCCCAAAAAGGGGAAAGAAAGTATATTTAATGCTTATACATTATATAACACATAAGCATATATCATTTAAAAGTGCATTAGCAACCTGACTTATTTCCTCATTTTGGACATGATGCATTAAAAGGGAAAATGCCACAACTGCAGTTTTCTTCTTACATTAAGCAGATTTGTGTCCACAGTGCCTGTGCTCAGGTCTGGTGCACTGGAGCAGCAAATCCTGCTTACCAAGGAGTCAATTTCTTTGCTTTTCCTTGAAGGCCATTGCCAAAGGCACTTGAGCAGTGTGGCCCAGCACGTAAAGGTGGCACAAAAGGAGCCTGCTGGACTCTGCTTACAGCTTCTTTCAGGTGCCTGGCTTGAACAAAGTGGAGGCTTGTGGTAAGCAGGCAAGGGTTTTGCAGAGATTTGTTAATGCAGGCAGGCAGTGCACGCATCCGCCCAACTCTTGATTTGCATATCTCTGAAATACCCTTAGAAGGCAGGGAAGTAAAAAATGTGGTGTCATGGAAGGTCTGCTTTGGCAGCTGAAAGCCAAATCCTCCTCTTGCACAAAGATTGATCAAAAAGGTCTGTTGAGGTTGATTTGTAAATTGTCTTACAGCCTGGCACCTGGAGCAGCAGCTAATGAGAGGTGCTGTGAAGGAACTGCCTTGTAAGGAGATGGTCATGGAGATGAACCACATACAAAGTGCAGGAAAGTTAAATTGCAGCTGCTAAACCTGGGAAACTTCCTTGTATACAAGGTATTCTATGTAATGGGAGTGACTATTTAGACACATTTTTTCAGGCCACTTCCATGCATTAGAAAACACCTTGCAAAATGTTTTCCAAGTAACTCTCCAAAGAAAAATTTTTCCCCATTTTTTATTTTTTCTGGTACCTCAGGGTTGCCTGCATCTCACAGTACTGCAGAAAAGAAATAATTTGCAGCTTTTGTGGGTGTTGTAAGTACAAGTACATACTAAGAAATGATTGTCACTAGGAGAGTTTCAACTGTGACTTACTTTTGAACTTTGGTGTTAAACTACCTCAAGAATTTTTTCTAAGAGCTGTGTACCTCCTGTGAGGCCCTGTTTGTATCCTGATCCAAAGAAAGGGCTATAACTCTTCCCCAAAGGTCCTTTGGTTCCTTTGGCCATGACAAGTCTCAGTGCTGTTCCTCCATGAGGAGAGCGGGCTCTGGGTCACTGCAGTGACAGTGGCTCATCACATTTAAGTAAATATGAATTTCTTAATGGGTGATGGAGGGCTCAGGGACCTCCTGGGGGCTGGGCACCCCTTCCATGGTGGCCATCCTCAGGACATGCTGCACCTGCTCACTGCAGGGGATGGGGGGATCCCCAAAGGGATGGCACCTCTCCACGTGGTTCCTTTGTTTCTGTGGCTCCAGACACAGTCATCAGCACACCTGAGCTGGGAGCTGCTCTGTGGCTGCTGCCACACTCCTGTGAGCCCATGCCTTGGGATGCTTGCACAAAGGTTGCTCAGGCGTTGTGAGAGATAATAATAGATGTGAGTCCTACAGAAATAAAGCTAATACTGAGGCTGCTTTCTTTCCAGTAGGCTTTGGATTTCAATTTTATGGCACAGCAGCTCTGCAGGGAGGAAGACACTTTTCCTCGTGGTGTGTGTCTGCAGCAGGGGAAGGACCCAGGGCTGTGGCCAGGAGCACCATGGGTGGTGATGAGCTGAACAGGGAGAAGATCACAGCTCTTCTAACAGGTCACATATTTAGCACAGAAGCTTTGTGGTAAGTCAGATCTCTTATTATTGTTTTATCATATATTTTGAGCTTCATATTTAATTCAGGTCAAATCTAAACTACTAAGCAGAGCTGTTATGCAGCAGGCATATCAGATAAATGAAGTGTGGGTTTAGCACAGCTCTGACCTAGTTACTTCATGCAATGTTTTCTAACAGCAAAAATTGAAATCTTTTATCTGAACACGAAATGAGTCTTTGTTGCTCTGTCTGTTGCAGCACTTTGCATATATTTGGTTTCAAAGACTGATGAAATTTGCCATTCTGAATCTTTCACAGGTACCATAAAGGCTTGTCTTTGCTGGTAACCCAACCCAAGAGTGTTTTGGCAAAAAGAATATCTGCTGTCAGAGGTATGCAGAGTGATCTTGACACATCAGATGGCAGAAAGACAAGACCAGAGTTGATAAACTTTAATAAAACATTAAAAATAGCTAGATTTTTTAAAAAGAGTAATTCTATTTTTGTTACTGTTCTCAAAAAGTAAAAGAGAAGATATTTGCAGGAAAGAAGAGGCAAACCAAAGTATGAAATGCCAAGATATTTGAGACTCACAAAATACAGATGTGTTTTTCTAATCTTCCTGGAATAAATACATACTTTCTACCATCCATAGCTCTAAAAAGATTTTGAGTCTGTGAGAGAAAGAGAACACAGATAATAAAATTTTCTTTAATTTCTTCAAATTTCAATTTACGTTATTTTAAAAAATATATCTGTTCTGAATTATTAAGAAATCTATAAAATAGCTATGAGGGGTTATGTTTGCAATCAAACATGGGGTTTAGTAATTAATTTTAATTTTATTTGATTTTATAAATCCTCACAGGTTTTTGGATATGATTAAAATGGGAAAAGTAGATGTGGAATGAAAATGATGAAAACCAAAATGCAATGTTCTGCCTTCAACCCCCAACTGAGGTTTTGAAAAAATTAATATTTACCTAAACCTCTGATTTTGGAGAAATAGCTGGGGTTTTGTTATAAAAAAATGATGCCAAATTATCACCTAGGCTGTATTAGTGAGTGTTACACAGCAGTTCTGGGCAGATCCACCAGGACAGCTCAGAGCTGCTCATCCCTCCTTGGCAGGGAAATGCTGATATTCCAGTGGGCTGGTTTGAGAGACACTGGGGGATTTGTAGCCCTTCAAGATGCCCAGTAGTTGCCCTCAGAGGAAATAGAAATGGGAGCTGGGATGAGTGCTGATACTGAAAGGCGTGAGGGTTCCATCATTCCCATTGGGAATGTCCCATCATTCCCTGCATTCATGGCAGGATCACCTGTCCTTTGCAGGCCAGCAGTGGGTACCGATGCAATTTAATGCTTCCCACAGTTTCCATTCCAAACCTTCTGCTTGGCCAGGATCTCCCTGCTCTTCTTTTTCAACTCTTCTTGCCACTTTCCTCCATTTCTGTTTTGCCTTCCCTGCTTCTTCCTGACATCCTTGAAAACATAACACTTGTTAATCCAGTGTGTGAAGCCCTCAAACCTGAAATTACACCATGGTTCCTCTCTTTTATCTATTATTTATCAGGAAGCCTTTTGAAAGCAATGATCAGTGTTTGACACAAAGACTGGATAGCTCACAAGACAGCTCAGTTCAGACAGGTATCAGCTCAGGAAAGCTGCAGTGGCAGTACAGCAGTGTCACAAGTGAAAGAGAGAAAAGCAGGTTGTGGGAAATGTAAAGTGCTGGGGCTCTGCCCTGGCTCAGCCCTCATCTGCTGGATGTGGGAGGGGCTCATTGATTTTACACCAAAAACTGAAGGGAGAAACAAATAAAGTACTCCATTAATGGCAGTATATTAATATTTAAGTCAGTAGTGCAGGGTAATTTCTGTGGTAAAATCAGCTTCCTCCAGATTTACCTGCTCCCTGAAACCTTAGGTAAGGGGGATAGTCAATAATCAGCTCAAGAAGAATTGCTGCCTGTGCTAATCTAGACTGGGCCTGGCACTTTCAAAGGTGTGGTCTGATGAGAAAGATCAGGAGCCTGCCTTGGATGGTTCATTGTGGCTCCTGGCCCTCTCTTATTCCCAGCAAAAAACCCAAAATATAGCTGTGGCCATCACCCTTTATTCTCACCTCTGGCTCCATCACCTGCATCCAAGGACAGTAACAGAGCTTGGAGGGGAATTCTCCAGGGTACTGTCCTTTTCTGAACTTTCTTCCTTGTGTATGGAGCTATAAAACCTCAAGCCAACCAGCAGCAACCAGAGATGGGCAAAATACTGAATAAGTGATTCATCATTTGAAACAACTGTCTCCAGTTCCTTGCCTTACCAAGCTGCTCTTAGACTTTGCTGCCATGATTCCATCTCCTCTTGAACAAGGCAGAACTCTGCAGAGAATATACAAATTCCCAAGAGGTCTCCAAATCTAGTTTTACTTGAACACTAAAACTCAGTAGAACCCAGGTTGTCTGAACTACTTTTTCTTGGCTCCATCCTCACACTTCTTTCAGTAACTCAGAGGCATGTCCAGCTTGGATATGGAGTGTAAATAATGAGTAAGACCATACTGAGGGACTACTCCACTGAGATTCTCTTTTGGATTCTAGCTTTCATGGCTAGTACTGAGAAATTAGTCAAGTTGGATTTTTACACTTCATGTGTGATTATGCTGGGCATAATTCTGCTGTCACTCATGCAAAAATAAATACTGAAACTAATGGAGTTATACGAACATAAAACTGATGTAAATGAGAAGAGAATCGGCCCCCCTGTGGATATGAGATCAGATTACCACCATACTCTTATTCATCCTAAAACTCCTTTATACCTCTGACAGTCCAAAGTGGCTTTAAATTGGTGGGACAGTGATAGCCACTCGTTTTAAGGTGCCTTTGTGCTTTATGAGCAGTGGCAAAGGCTTTATTGTGAGTGTCAATGGAATTCCCTGTTACCAGAGGAATGGGGGAGCGTGGATGCTCCTGCACTGCTCCCCTCCTGCCTCAGAGCCAGCACCTGCACCAAGGGCACTGCTCCTGTGCTGCCCAGCATGGCACTGGAGCAAACAGCAGTGAAAGGTGCTCCTTTTCCTGAGGGGAATGCTGTGCAGTCCTGTGTTTGTGCCCCAGCACACAGCAGGAGGGCAGCGTGTGCCAGGCTGCACCTAGAGCACAGAGCTGGGACCAAAGCAGAGTTGCTGCACTCAGCAGGACAGACATCCATCAGCTGCCAGCCCACAGGGCTTGCTGTGTCCCAGGCCTGCTCAGAGCCAGCTGGAGGTGAAATGCAGAGCAGGAAAGAGGCTCTTGCTGGACCCCTAGGAGTCTCAGGGACAAGCTGGTGTTCTGTAATTGTTCCTTTGATGTTTCTTGGCAAGAAAATATATAACCAGATTTCTTTTAAAATCTTGCAAAAGCTTCTTTGCTTTGATTCTGTGTACAATACCATCAGACTTTGGATAACATGCTGATATGATGACCCTTGAAATTTAATGCCAAGATGAACTCTGAGATAAGGAAACCAGAAATCCTGACACCTTGGAAGGGTCTGAATGCAGAGCTGAAAGAGTTCTCTGTCTCCTTGAGGAGCAGCCCCAAAAGGAGCAGCAGGTTGGGTGACAGTCAGGGCCTTTCCCTAGGGAGGATCACACAGATGTTTTGTGTTTGGTGTATTGGGACCCCATCCTTGACCTGAGCACAAATTAAGAGCAGTGAAAGTGTGTTTTGTTGTTCTGTCACCTCAGGGCACCTTTCTAACCCCGTGGGACCACTGGAGTAGATAACTCAGGTGAACAGGGGGGGCTGGGGGATGTGCTGCAGCTCCAGGTGATTTATCTGCACAGGCAGAGAACAGCTCCCACTGCTTCAGGATTGCCTCCAATAAACACTGGCATTTCTAAGTGCTGTGCATCAAAATTGCTGAAGTATGAGAGGGGCAGCAAAAAATGAAAATTCGATGAACACATCAGCACGTGACTCTGCAGAGGCTTGAAGCATAATTAGCTGTAGTGTTTTAATGATCTCTTTACAGAGTACATAGAAAAAGCAGCATGTTCACCCCCCAAGTTCAGCATTAGGAGCTCTGCTGTGGTTTGTTCTCTGGAAATGCAGTGCTGCAGCCTCTGATTTTATAATCTGTTGACTCAACTCATGGCCTGTCAAGTACGTCTCAAGATTATCCGTGTTTGGATGTCAGATTATATTTTTTAGGGAACACAGCTTCTATTTATTCTTAACTCTGCTGATTTTCCCAGGTTTGTGCCATATGCTACGTGTCACAGATGAGTATTTTGCTGTCTGAAAATGTGACAACTCTGTATCCAGTTTAATAGTTCTGTCATGTCAGCATTGTCATTAGTGCTGAATTACAACGCTGGGTACTTAAGCACCAGATTATGGCATCCAATATTTGTTAATATAGCAAATAACAAGGGCAGACATTTTAAGAAGAGTCAGTAATATTTTAAAAACATAAGTCAGTCAACAAAGTCATAAAGGCTGATTTAGTGACTAATTAAACAAAGTTTGCTGAATGGTTATGCCTACCTAGATAAGCTGCAGTTTTATGCATCTGTCTCACTGTGGGCTTTATGCATAATTCACACACACTGACAAAACTCAGTTGCAAAAAATGTGTAGACAATATATTTAATGAACAGTTTTAAGAGCTGGAAGATTAAAACCAGCAGAAGATTTGTAAACTCATATTCAGAGAGGATGCAGATATATTGTTGTGCAAGAATTCTATATGAGCTGGCTCTCTAATACAGTTTATGCAAAGTGGATATAATGTGTAGTATTCTGCAAGGTTAATATTGATCAATTCTTTTGAAACCACATTCTTGTCCTGCTGAAAGTAAAGACCCTTCTTAGATTCAGAAGTACAGAGAAAATTAGTGGATAGTTAGATAAGTACTATGCAAACCACAGCCTTTTAAACTCTGGAGTCAAATAAATGTGAACTGCTGAGTGATAGCAGTCATTTAGTGCTGCCATCTCCCTGGTGTAATATCACCAGCCCATCAAACAGTGAAATTTAAATCCCTTTAAAATGGGGATTATTTATGTGCCCTAAATGACATACTTTATTGGATTAGAAATACAATTCCAAATAAGGTCTTGATTTGAGCAATAATTGCAAGTTCCTTATTATTGGAACAGCAGCCTTGTTTTTCTGCTATTTTGCTTCCAACTTTTTATCCTCTCTCTATTTTTATAAGCATTTCTCTTTTAACATCTTTCTAGTGCTTGAACCAGGACCAACCCAGAAACAGTAAGGGAAAGAGTTTCAATCAGCTGGTGGGAATTCTTGTTTTTTATCCTTTTGAACATTGTAACCCAAACCCAATCATGAGCAGCCAGAATTCTTTCTGTTTATTTCCACACTGTGATTTTTAACCAGACCTAAACATTTAACTCATGTGAGTGAATGTTTTCTTATGGAAGCAGCTCTTGTGACATGCTCAAGTAATGAACTTTGCTTTTACCTTTGTTTGGGATGATTTATCTGCCTGTTCTCACAGGCTGCTGGGGGATGCCCAGCCTCCTCCTTCATAGCCACATTGTGTTGATTAGAAAGGCTGCAACAAAGAAATCTTCCACATGGCCTTTGTCTCACTTTGTCTCACTTTGTAGGGATTTTGACGTGGCTCTTCCCTAACATTGCAATGAAATCTAAATATCAGTTCACTCTTCAGGTTCCCAGGACATGCTCAGCACTGCATCCTGCTTTATCTGAGCAAACTACTCTGATGGAATGTGGGAATGGAGAAGGGAGGAAGATCAGGGGAGCAGAATCAGTGCTGGTGTTGCTGCTGTCTCCTCTCTCCTGGGCAGCTGAGGGATGAGGTTATTGATTCAGTTTGGAGCCATCTGACATTTCACTTGAGCCAGAGCAGGAGCTGGCAGCACAGTGGGACAAGAGATTTGCAATTAGCAAATATTTTAATGTGCACTGGCATGTCCTTTAATCAGCTGCTCTACCAGCCTTCTCCTGATTACTTTTCTGTGAATAAGGTTTGTTCTTGTGAGAAGGTTTCTCTGAGCAGATTTCTCTGCTGGCAGAAGGGGATGGACAGTGTCTGTGTTCAGAGTTCAAGGACACAGACAAACTTTGCACCTCCCAGGCAAACCCTCCTCTCCTTACAGAGTGTCCAGACCCAGGCAAGTGCAGGGGACAGGACTCTGTGGCTGAGACAGCCCCAGCTTTGTAGGGACTGAGTGGTACTAAAGAGTCTCTTGTGAGGAGGATGTGAGCAGGACAATGTGAATCTCCTCAACCATTTCTCTGCTGCATTTGTTGGCATATCATTTTTCAAAGTATTTGCTGAATTCTATAAATCAAATCTACTTCTGCAGAGTTCACAGAGAATAAAACATCTGTGTAGTACAAATAAACAACTTGTAGCTAGCTGAAAATGATAAACTTGCAATCTCGAATTAAACAATATCCCACTTCCTATGAATTGTGTGGTTGAGGAAAAAAATATGCTGCTTTTTTCTGGCCTCCTCTAACCCCACATTGCAGGGATCAGTCCCAAGAAGGGATAATGGAGGCATAAGAGAGCAGTGGCCTATCTCCATGAGTTACCTTTCCTGGACATTTCTTCCACTGGGGCTTCAAGGTCCTGGCAAAAGCAAAACTTCTCCCCATTTCCCTTTTCTCTGGCTTGTTAGGCTGCTGCTTTCCCTGTACCAGGACAGGCTGCACACTTTATTGATCAGGCTGCCTGCTTTTCCATTTCAGTGGCATCCTTCATTTGAATATGTATCTGTTTTGCTGAATCAGCTGTGTATTGAAATGCTGGAGGGTTCAGCTGCTCCTCTGTTTGAGCTGCATATTTGGTTTAATCCTCTTGTGATTTTTTGCTTGTTCATCTGGCTACTACTTTAGCCAAGTAATTCTGGGGGGTGGAGGGGTTGCCCTGCCAATTTCATTTCTGACTGGGAAACATATTCTGCAAAATGAGTTCAGTCATTCAGGGCTGCAACTGTCAGAGTTAAGGGGTTTTTAAAAAGAAAAAATACAAGATTTATTTAATTTCCAATGTAGCAACTCAGAGTTGGGAATGCTGGGAGAGTTCCCAACTGGAAGTTAAATAATCAGGAACACAACCTGAAGCTGAGGGGGGGGTGAGGTGGGGCTGGGAGGTTGTGTCAGTCTAAATTGAGATTTAGGAGGATCTGCTCATTGTCTCTCTTCAGCACCTGGGGAAGTTGGGAAGGCAAGCACACAGCCTGGTAAAGGGAGCACATTCCATCACAGGTCAAGCAAGCAGTGTATTCCCATGGCAGTAACTTCATTGTATTTATTTATTTTCTATGGATATAGATCCCAGACTTTAGGGGATGCTTTACAGTGCAGGCCCAGAAATGCCAGCTGCCCCAAGCCCCAGTCAATTCCAGCTGCAGGAACCACTGTTTGCTCCAGCATCATCTTTCTTTTGGCAAGGAGCTCCTGTCTGAGACCTTTCAAATGCTGCAGAAGATGCTTCCTGCCCAAGAATATTTAGCTCATCTCTCAGGAGTGACCAGACTGCAAACTGGCCAGTGACAGCCAGACCTTGGGAGAACAGTGAACTCCATTGCCAGCAAAGGGTGGTGCTGCAGCTCAGCACTGCTGGTAGTGTCCTTCCACCTTCCTCATCTTCTTCTTTTTGGACATCAGGAAATGCCTGAAGGCACCTGAAACCGGCACTGGATTCCACAAATCTTTGATGCAGTTCTCCCTCCAGGGAGAGCCAGGGCTTCTGTGTGGAGCAGGGCTACAGGGCACATCTCCTGGGCACATTAGGCTGGATATGAAATATGGATACACTTAGTGTACTGCTCCTAAACCTGCTTTAATGTCTGCTTCGTCTCCAGTTGTTCTTTTTTTTTCCAGTTGTTTTTTTTTTTTTTTTGCCCTGAACACAGTTTGGGTCTGTTTGTATAACCAGAGCCCTGTCGAACTTTCCCTAATCTTTTACAGCTTCTAATTATCACTTGATATTATGGTATTATTTCTGCCAAATCATTTACTTGCAGTATTTTGGAAATGGACATGATAAGAGAGAAGTTTTATCAGCAAACCTTGTGTTTTTTCAGTAGAACTAAGCAAGATTGTTAGCTAGAAAAAATACTTCTGGGAGATTCCCAGAAAAAAAGCTTTTTGGATTCTCCTTGTGCTTAAAGGATTTTGGTGCAGACTGAGGACTGCACTGGTAATTCAGTGGAATTTATTTCGGTGTCTGCACCTGCCTCTTCTGCTCAAGCAGAGGCAAGTCAGGGAAATTATTACTAACAATTCTGTGATCCTCTTCATCTAGGCTCTGCATTTAACAGGGAAATTAACAAAACTCAAACCAATGCAAAACATCAGCTATTGGAGAAAATGGCAAAGTTGCAGTAAAGTTTAGCAAGAGACAGATGTTCAGTGCTGGTGAGCAGAATGTGCACAAATGATGTTTACAGTCCCTGTCTTAAGACCCAGCTCTAGCAGCCCTTATCAGCACAGGGAGGATCCCCTGCAGTTCCTTATCATTATATCCCTTTCAAAAATGTGGCATCTTTTGTGCTCACATTTCCATTTACTAAGTACCTTTTCTGATAGTTCAAACCTACTGCATTTTAAAAGCATCCTCCCCCAGGGCCCAGGGCAGTGCCAGTGCAGGAGGAGCTGGCTGTGCTGAGGAGATAAAGGCTGGATGGAGGCTGGGTGAAGGCTGGATAAAGGCTGGGTGAAGGCTGGATGGAGGCTGGATGAATGCAGAATAAAGGGTAAATGGAGGCTGGATAAAGGCTGGATGAAAGCTGGGTAAAAGCTGGATGAAGGCTGCCGTGGAGAAGGCGCTGGGGCTGCCCCGGCTCTGTCCCTGTCCCTGTCCCCAGCCCAGCTTTGCCTTTGTTGAGCACCCCCGGAGATTAGAGCAGCCCGGCTGCTGCAATCAGCCTGCGGAGACCTCTGCTCCAGCCAGCGGCTGGCCCCACCGTGACCTTGCTCTGCTGAAACGACATTGGGCTGAAGGACTTTTAATTTTCTCTCTCCTTCCCCCCCCCCTCCACCCCTTTTCTTTATTCCTTCTCCCTTCCTACCAACAGCATCCCCCCTCCTTTTTTTTTTTTTTTTTTTTTTTTTTTTTTTTTTTTTGGACGTCTGTGGATTAGAGTCTCTGCTATAAAGGAGAGGGGCTCAAATGTTATCAGTGTTATCAGTTCATGTGTAAGTGATGCCTCGGAGCCAGCAGCCTGGAGCTGAGCAACTGTGCCATCATCCGGCTGGGATGCGCAGCGCGGGGCGGGCGGGCGGAGCTCTGCGGGCCGGGAGAGCCCCGGCCGCTCCCGCTGCGGGCTCCGAGCCGCCCGATCTGCACGGATCTGGAGCTATCACAGGAAATTTCCCTCTGAGAAACTTTCTATCGAATGAAGGCATTTATTTTTTGGAATCAAAACCGGGGAAGAAAAATAAATCTGGAGGGAAAGGCTATTATTGCAGTTCATGAGCTGATATTTTATCTGAGAGTGAGAGAGATAAAGAAAAGCATTAGGAAAAAGTCACCCAGGGAAGCTGGAGCTGGCCTCGGCAAACACTGTTAAATATTTGCAGGAGAATTCTGCAAATCACCAACTGCTTAGACCTACAATCTCCCAGGGCAGGAATTAAAACCTGAGTTGGGTGATCACTCACATATCATTTTGTTTCTTGGGCCCAGCCAGGTACCTAGGGAAAGAGGTAAAACTGAACAAAAACTGTACATAAAGCATGACTGAACCCAAAGTGATCCTGTAAAGCTGTAAAAAGTCTCTCTTCTGAAGACAGAGGTGCTCTTTGTTCTTACACAGGAATAAGTGCAGCAGTGTTGAGATGCTTTTGCACCCATACATTTGGTATAGAACAATTGCCTTGGCCCAACATGAAATAAAAGGCCAAATTTCTCCCCTCTCATTGACCCTACATATTTCACTGTTGGTCTCGTGGTTACTGTTAGCCAAGATTTGTTGCTTGTTTTTGTTCAAAACCCAGTAGCTTTCATTAGTCCAAACTCTGCTTTTTGCTCTGTCTAGGGCTTCTTTCAAGGCATCTAACGAAGGGAAGAAAGCCTATCTTCAGGATATCAGACCTTTTAAATAGGGGTTAGCACCTCTGTTTCAGGATTTTCTATCAGAGAGAGTCTGAGATCTGCTCCTTTGGAAAAATAATTTCTTACTGACCAGAGCAAGACAGTAAGTTCAACTGACAAAATGAAAGCAGGAAGCCTGCAACCTGACTGGTATACACAATTTCTTCTCTTCTAGAAGGTTAAACACACAAAATGCATAAAACTGGAAACTGGTCCCTCTTTTGCCTCAAAACCTCTCCCCTTCAGGGATCTTCAGCGCACTGGAACCCATCTGAGAACCCAAGAGCCCAGAGATGTTTGGTGGCAGCCCCTTGCTGGGACTGCCCAGAACCAGGAGACAGCAGTGAGTTTACAGATAACTCACATCATGAAACTCATTAGCAGAGTCCACAAGAATAAACTGGGAAGTTCTCAATGGAAATGAGCTAATTTCCTAGGAATATTAATCCTTCATGAGGTATGGATGATAATTACCATAATCCACAAAGATATTCTTAGAAGATGTTGCACCTCCAGGGTGAAAAGGTCCCAGCTGTGGTGCTGAATTCTAACAGTATCATATTTGATTTACCAGTGACCATTAAGGTTTACATCAAAGGTCAGGAATAACTCTGCTATTTGTAAGCTGAGAAAAAGGTATAAACACTTTAATTTATTGCCCTGTCACTGTCAATTCACTTGGTATTCACTGTGATAGCACTGGTGCTAATGAATGTATTTGGTAATAATGTGGATGTCATAGATATTTATGCTCTCCTCTCTTTCAGTGGCTCAGCAGGTAGAAGCTTTGCCATTTTACATTTTATAAATTAAAGAGGGAAAATAAATAATATTTTATCTCAAAGAAGTACTTAACAAATATCTATCACATTTAGCTATACCAAACAGGGATCTACCTTATCACAGAAAAATCAGTACTGCAAAAAAAGTGGTAAATGTCTGGGATTACTGGAAGCCCAGGAGGAAATCTTTCCATGGCTTTGAGAGGAAACAGGTCAGACTCTGCTTAAAACATGAAGATTAGCTGATATATAAATGTAGCTAATAAATATAGCTAATCAAGAAATTTTTTAAATTATGTCTTTAAGTTCTGTGTATGAGCAAGACTTAAGTCACAAATGGGAAAAAATACCCTTGGATATGTTTCAAATCCTGAATCAACAAGGAAAGGAACCAGCAAAGGAACCATAACCTTTGCACAATGGAGAAATGTGTGCCTGAATGGAGCTTATAAAAAAATCTCCTTAATGTAAGTTAACCTTGATTTTTGAAAAGTCAGATGGCACATGTGCATTTAGCTGACTCTGCATTAATGTGATTTTCCACACATTTTAAAAGGAAACACAAATACTTTGTAATCCCTTTGCACACATTTTTAGCCTCCTCTCTGCAGATCACCCTGTGGTGTCTCAGAACCTGGATATTTTTCAGTGAAGGTCAGCAGAAGCCTGACCATTGCTCCGAAAGGCTCTGGCACCCAGATTAGAACCAATTTATTCATTTTGCAGTCCAGTCATAAGACATTTCAAAATATTAATACAGATAAATTGCAAATGTTTTCCTCATTCTGAAATATTGCCTTGGAACAGGAGGCCCTGCGCTCCTGGGCTCCTGAGATCATTATGGAGCAGCTGCTGACAGTTTGTGCAAAAAAAGAAAGCCTGGAAGATGTTTATACACCTTGGCCACAGCTATTGCTTTATTAACATGCAATAAAACATTCTTACTCATTTTTGAAGAGCAAATGCTGATCAGACAGTTCTATTGATGGGAACTTTCATATCTTTCGAAGATGGAAGTCCTGCTCCATGAATGCTTTGAGTCCAGCTCAACAGAACTCGGCAGGAGGAGGAAGTAATTGACAAGAGCACTTTAAAAACCTCTGTTCTGACCCACAGCACCTTCTCCACAAACCAGGATCCTGCAGTTTCAAACCCTGGGGTGGTACAAGTGGGCTGATGAGTCCCTGCCATTCCCAAGGTTTCCTGGAGCCCTGGTGTGCCCAGGGACAGAGGATGGACCCTTATCCTCTGCACACCCCTGCCAGGGCTCTCCTCCACAGCTGCCTGGTATTGCTGCCATCTCCTCAGCACAGCCTCTGTGGGAGAAGGAGGGCCTGGCAGGATGTGTGCCAGCCTGAGAGCTGCTGTGGCTGGGGGTGTGCTGCCCTCCTGCACATCACTAGTGGGACTGGGCCCAAAAACCCAACATTTTTGTTGGGACAGAGGATAGAAAACCTAATTTTTCAGAACCTCTCAGTGTTTTCTTCTGAAAAGATCATTAGTTTGCTATGTAGTAATCTGTTCCACAGATTAATTTTATGCTTTGATTATGAAAACTTAAATGTTTCCTTGAAGTCTTTTGCAAATTTTTGCCCTTTAATTAAGATGGAAACGTACCTAAACACCTGAGTGGTGGCTATATTATGAAATAATTCACTATTTGATAATTTCCCCATTGAAGTTGGAACTCATTGTCATACTGAACCTAATACCTTCCTTTAGTGATGCTCTGAATGCCTGTGGAGCTCTTAGCAAGGGCTGGATGTACAAAAAGAAATGGGAAATTCACAGCAGACTTATTTGGAGGCTTATGAAATGTCAGGCTTGTCCTCAGTGCAGACAGGACTCGCTCTGAAGGAGTCTTCTGCCTTCCTTTGTTACTACATGAAGAATTCATTTTGGCATCTCCCTTTAGGGCTGGTTCCTTTTAGGCCATGATTGCATTAATAATATCAGCTCGTGGTGTAACTGACTAAATCCCTTTCACACTGGGGAAGAATTAAAGCACAATCTAATTCCTACTGACCCATAATCAGCCAAGCCATGAAGTAAAGGGCATTATTTTCTCTCAGCTTCTCTGTATGGTTGTATTAATTTTTATACTTCATACTCCTGAATTAATTAAATGCCCCTAAATGAGGGAATGCTTCATGTAAATGTGATTTTAACACCAAAGATTGAGCTTGTTCCCAGGGAACAGTTCTTTAACTAAAAAGCTGGTTTCATTTCCTAAAAGCAGATACATTTTGAGGCTGAAATTATTGCTTTATTATTAAATTGCTCAGATGCAAAAACTGGATTTCTCGCTGAAGAATAAAAGGACACCTTGGTTTTTGCAAGGGTATACACTGTAATTTTTTTTTGCATTGTTCATCTTGCTGCCTCCTCAGATCTCTGCTTTAGGATTAGCAAGATAACAAACATGTTCAGGTTCTAAAGGATTGGTTTTGGTGATGCTCTTTGAAGTGCTGCAGAATGCAAGCTTAGCCCCAGCTTTACAAGTGAGGCCTGCTTCCCACAGCTAAGCTAAACACAAACACACGTGGCAGGTTATGCAGGAGCAGGATCACTTCTCCACAGCAGCATTCCCAGGAAATCCCAGAGGACCCAGACATGCACCTTTTAAAATAATCAGCCTTACATGTAGAATTTCTGCATTTTTTTCATTTGTTCCTTGGTTTACCAAGAGCAGGAATCCCCTCCAAGCATCCCCACAGAGCAGGCAGAGGCACAGCACAGTCTGGGTGTGAGCTCTGCCATCACCCATCCTGGTGATGGAGGTTAAATGTTCATTTCAACCTGAAACTTGAGAAGGTTCTTTGCCTTTCTTCAGTATGATGATTTATTTTCTCCCCTTTTTGGTGATACATATAACTGATCTTTCCTGAACCTTTTAACATTTCTGGACTCTGTGGCTCCTTACAATAATGAGTCCTTCAGGCTAATTGAGTGTCACAGACATATTTTATGAAAATCCTTTCACTAGGATTTTTCTCCTGAGAAGCTGAGAGGCCTCAGAAACAAAATGTAAACAATAACTATCTGATGTGGAATGTGGTCTGGAGTTGTTTCACCAACAGGTGCATCTTTGATTGGTTGCATGTGAATTGTTTATAATTAATGGCCAATGACAGCCAGCTGTGTTGGACTCTGTCACGAGATTTTATTATTCACTCCTTTCTTTGCTAGCCTTCTGATGTCTCCTTTCTCATTCTAATATATCATTTTCTTATAATATATATCATAAAATAATAAATCAGCTTTCTGAAATATGGAGTCAAGATTCTCATCCCTTCCCTCATCCTGCGGACCCTCAAACACCACCACAATTGAGCACCAAGGAAAATAAACTTTCGGTGCCTTGTGGGGTTTTTGGTAATTTTAATCATATTGAATTCTTTGTGATGAGTCCCCTAAAGACTGTGTTCATACCCCACTGAGATGGAAGGCACCTCTCCAGCTGGGATCTTCAGCAGATGCTTTGCTGAGCTGTCTTTGAGGTCCTGCCAGCTGAGAAGGCAGAGGAAGGGAAAGGGCTGGACCATATTCAGAAGCAAGAAATCCCTTGGAGGAGAGCCTGGAGTGGTCCTGGGACATTCCAGAGGCTCAGAGAGTCCCCCTTGCCCTGCTCCTTGAGCAGCCAGCTCCTCTCCCAAGGAAGCCCTTGAAGTGAGCAGAGTGAGGGCTCTGACAGCCACCCATACCTGAGCCAGAGCAGCTTCCCACAAGACTGTTCAGAAGCAGGAAAAGTCACCTATGAATGTGAAGCTTAAAAAAGCAGCAGCGCTGATGAGTATTTTTGGCATGAACTGAAGAATCCTTTTGTTCCAGCTACAGCCCACATGCTGATTCAGCTCAGCAAGCTCTCCTGTTCTGTTCTCTTCCTTTCCCAGGGCTTTCTTAAACACCACTTCTAGGGTGCTGTTTTCTTCCAGCCTGCTTCAGTAATGTTTGGTAGTGATGGCTCATGAAAATATTGGCACATAGTCTCAGCTGGTGGCAGTAGTCTGTAGAAGCCTGCTATCAGTCAGGATATGACTCTGTTCTTTTTTCATGGTTTTGCTATATTTATTTGATCTCATCTACAATAAAGCCTTTTGATACTGCTGAAGTGATAGAAAGGCATCGTGTGGTAAATGGTAATCAGGCTTTTCAATATGAAATGGTTTGAATAAATTTGCTTTGTGGAGTCTATCCAGAGCTAAATTCTGCTGTAATTTGCCACTGAGGCAGTGCCCAGACTGCTCAGCTCTGGCAGGTGAGATATTCCTGGGACAGAGCAGGTGGTGTCACCCCTACACACTGCACCCAGGCTGACTTGCTGACCTGGAGCCCAGAATCAAGGCAGTTTTAAATAGAAGTGGTTCCTGTCTAATTCTTTTTCACTTAACACTCTTTATTTACGAAACCATACATATATGATAGCTAAACTATAATTTTATTTATACTGAATATACCAGTGTTGCACACAGAGCCAGAATCACAACTCACTGCATGCTGAGGTATCTAACACCTGGAGTGGCTATTTCTGCCTAAATAAGTGGGGAAAAAAAATTGAAAACCAAAAGATTTTTGAAAAGAGAATAAGGGAAAGGATAAAGACAATAGTCAGAACACACTGTTGAAAAAAGGAGGATACATATTTAAGAACCCAGTCTTGACCAGAATTTAAATATCCTCCCAAATACTCAAAAATTCCCCGCAACAGTCCTGTTTTCATCCTCAGGAGTAATTTATTTGAACAGCACATATGAAGAAGCTGCATCGTTCCCGGCTGGGCTCTGTATAAGAACTGAAAGGGGAAAACACCTAATTACCAAGCACTGCATCACTGCAGTGATGAGGTGAGGTCCCTGTGAAGGTTGCTCAGTGCCCAGCAGAGCTGATGTTTGCCACAGAGGCGTCCTCAGCCACTGTGTCCAAGAGCATTCACAGCAAATCAGCCTGGGTTATATATTTATATATTCATACCATCACACCAGAAAGGAATTTTCAGTGCTGGTTTACCTCACCTGGCCTGGAGCCTGGAACCTCAAGGGAGATGTTTCCTCCTTGGCAGGTGGCATCTAAGGAGCTCCAGGGACATTCACTGCGTTTCAAGCCCCAAGTGATAATGTTGTGGTGTGTTTATTTGATTACATAACACAAAACAAAAAATCATCTTCTACAAAACTTCAAGCAGAGCAGTCTGTACTTTTTATTTTTCCCATTTTTCTGACCCTAAACCTGCAAAATTACTTCCAATTATCACCCAAAATGGAACTTTTATTTTTGTTCTTCAGGTTCATTAAGCTCATTTTGGAGTATACAAAAAGTGTTAAATACCACCACAGGTATAGCTGTGATGGGTTTCCTTTTTGTGTTCTTATTTCTCACATGGAATATTTTCTATGTTGAATAATGAGCTCTGTTCTGTGGCTGGCAAAACTTGTGTCCATACACTCTCAGCCCAAACCACAATGACAGAGCATTTCCACCTCATCCTCCTCTCACTCTGCCACTCAAACCCCTCTGCTGCTGCTAATTCAGACTGACTCTTCATGGCCAGTGGCCCTGGAGCCACATTGTGCCTCTTCTGCAAGGAGGTAAATGCTGGGTAATTTCACCAACATCTGAGCCAAAAGCTTAGGGGAGGCTGGCAGAAAGTCTTAAAAAAAACCAAACCAGCTAAGATCTCAAACAAAAAGTAAGTTATTTTGAAAGCTTGACTAGGAAAGTTTAAATGAAGGGGAACAAGAAGTGGCTGTGGAGGTGCTGGAGATCTTTCACTGGCCAATTCCTGAGCTCAGTTGAGGCTGCCTGGGGACCTTGGGGACCTTAAAGAAAAAATTGCTGGTGACTCTTCCCTGGTGACTCTTCCCACCAGTACCATGGAAGCCCTTGGGCCACCCACCTTCTCTGGCTGGGCTGAAGGGCTGCTCCCCATGGGCTTCCAGAGAGCCTGAGGGGAAGAAATGAAAATACTCGTCCAGCCTTGGGAATTCAACTCCTGAGGTCTTGTCTTTTCCAATTACCACACCCTGAAGGACACTTCCCCACAACCACCTGGATGAATCCACATAAAGTCAAAGCATTTGCTTTGTGTTGACACACTTTTGTTGGAGTTTTTATTATACTTATTTTCTGAAGAAGGATTTCTTTTTCTCCTGAAAAATGTTGTGAGGAATTTGAAATGCAGATTCCAACCAGCTGTATTTCTTATCTGATGTCCTTTCATGGCACTGCTGTGCTGCTGTTGGAAATGTGTGATCACATCTTGAGGGGAAAAACTTACTGCCAGAATCTGTTGATTCTGTGGAACTACATTAAAGTACTGGAAATTACCTTGGCACTGATGACTGGTTTGTTTGTTTGTTTGTTTGTTTGTTTGTTTTCCTATTACAAGCTGGAGAAAGGGTAAAGTGGACTGACTATTTTCTCCTTCTATTGTTTGGAATAGTGACTGACCTTTCTTTGGAATGGGAGATCTAAAAATGGCATTCCCTGCCGGTGACAGGAGGTGTTTGAGATGCAGGCTCCAGCCCAATCCTCTGCTCAGACGTGGGAGTAAGCTATTTCTATTGAGCAGGAAGACAGATTAGATGCAGAATGGCATTAAAGGGAGAGAGTAATGCTGGGGCATCACTGTGGTTTCTTAAATGTAATTTTAAGTAAATGACCTTAAACTGCTCACATGCTTGAAAATAAATCTCTGTTCTGCTTGGGTTGTGTTTCCACAGTGCTTTTTATTTGCAAGTGGATATGAATAAGATGGATCCTGGATTTTAATTTCTTTTTTTTTTTCCTACTTTCTGTCAAGCTAGCAATTCTTTAACAAACCAGGCAGAAGTGGCAATGAAGACATTTTCAGGAGGGGAATGTCCTGCCAAGAAGCAGTGGTGGCTGTGCTCGAGCCCTGGGCCTTGGGAGGGCACTGACAGGGGATCCCAGAGCAGCAGGTCCCCTCCCAGCTGCAGGTGACACAGGGGGTGGGCATGGCCACAGCTCTGCTGTTCCCCTCTTTTGAGCTGCAGGAAGAGGCTCTTCTCCAGAATTACAAGGAGTCCATTTATTTTGTGACACCTGGGGCTGTTCTCCTCAGCTGGAATGTGAGGGGGGTGAGGAGAAAGGCCAGGCCATGGGGAGGGAGCTCACGGTGCCCATGCCCCTCTCAGATGATGCAGAAGCACCAGCCACTGCCCAGTGGGAAGGGTGCCAGACCAACCCTGTCCCACAGAGTTCCCTCAGGGTCCCCTCTCCTGGCTGGCACCCATCCCCGCAGGGCTGGAAGCAGGAGATGGGACACAGAGCTCCCAGAGCAGCAGGAGTGAGCAGGGAACCCCTGCCAGGCTGGCAGCAGGAGCTGCAGCCCCACAGCCCCCCAGAGCCCCCTGACTGACTGAGCACTGAGCTGTTCCCTGGCCCTCAGCTCGGACCTGCAGGGACAGCAGCACAGCAGGTGCTTGGCAGGGGCTGGGGAGTGTCACTGTCACATTTTCTGAAAATTCCCTTCGCCAGGATGTCTTCTCCTGGGAAGCTTCCCAGGAGAAGCCTCAGAGAAAAAGGATAACAATGTCATCTCATTTGCTTTCCTGTGTTTTGCTGCTTTGGAATGTGTTTGGAGATTGTTTATCCAACATGAGAATTGTTTTTATTTAATGACCAGTCACCATCAGCTGTGTCAGACTCTGAGGAGTCACGAGTTTTTCTGTTATCATTCTTGTTAAGCCTTCTGTCTGTATCCTTTCTTTATTCTTTAGTACAGTTTTAGTATAGCATTCTTTAATAAATTACCATAAAATAATAAATTAGCCTTCTAAGAACATGGAGTCAGATTCATCAGTTCCTCCTTCATCCTGGGGACCCAGCAAATGCCACAGGGAGGTGCTCAGCACACTCTCCATGATAAGCACACCCACACTGTGCCCCAGGAGAGCACAGCCCAGAGAGCTTCACCAGGGCAGCAGCTTAGGGCTCCAGCAGTCAGCAGCACTCCCAGGCAGCAGTGCCAGAATATCCCCTAAATGCTTTCTCCCCAGTATTTATTTACCTAAAAATGTAAAACTATGAGAAAAAAAAAAAAAAATCAGTGGAAATAGAAAAAATTAAAATAATCAGTGGAAATGAACTGGATGAACAGAAGCAGGGCAATGAATATATTTTGATGCATTTGAGGACTCAGATTTCTTTTCTTAAAGGAAAAAAAAGGGGAACAGGTGGGGAAAGGGAACTGAACTAGATTTCCAGGTAAGGAAGAATTCAGTGATCAGGTTCAGTAGAAATAATAGTCAGCCATACTTTTGGAACTGTCTTAAGAGTTCCATTTATGTATTTTCAAAGTGGGTAATTTCAATTCTTCAAATTATTGAGCATGAAATACCTTGACATTTACCTAAATGTTAAGAAGATGGTTAAAAAGAACTTAACAGGATTTCTTTTTTAGTTTGGAGATGAGAAGGCTCGGGAGGGACTTCCTTGCTCTATAGAACTACCTGAAGAAAGGTTGTAGCCAGATGGGGGTTGGTCCCTTCTGCCTTGTTCCAAGTGAAAGGATGAGAGGAAATGGCCTTAAGATGCACCAGGAGAGGTTCTGATTAGATATTAGAAGAAAGCCTTTCACTGGAAGAGTGGTCAGGCATTGGAATAAGTTGCTCAGGAAGGGGCTGAGGTCACTGGGAGTGCTCAGAAACTTCTGGATTTAGGGGGGATGATGGTGGAGCTGGGTTGGTGCTTGGACTGCCTGATCTTGATTCTGTGAATCTGTAGGTACTGTGAAACTAAAATATTCTGTTCAGGTTGAAGACAAATATTAGGGAAGTCTCAAACTGGTTTAGAAACATGTATGCCAGCTGAAATAAAATACAAATTTTAGGTCAATATTCTGTCTTAAAGAGAAGATTACACCCACATCCTTTTCCTGCTGATAGCTTTAGCATCCCTCTTTCAATAGGTTTTTAGCCCTCCCCAGGGAGCCTCAGCTCTGCTCCCAGTGAGCCCTGGCAGGCTGCAGGAGCTCTGTGTTTGGGGTTTGGTGTGCAGCAGGAGCCACAGCTCGGAGAGCACAGGTGAAGCTCACTGCATCCATCCACCATCCCCTTCTGTGTGAGGAATACAGAGATGGTGCTGCTTTTAGAAGCCCAGGGATGTTGTCAAACTGCCTGGGGGAGTATGCCATGCACTGAGAGCTGTCTGGGTGCAGGGTGCTTGCAGCAGAGGCAGATGGAAACAGCAGGGAAGGCAGAGAGCAGCTGAGTCAGAGCGGGATCCCGGCTTCCCCTGCTCCCTGCTGCTGCCTGGGAGGGCTTGCACAAACCTGAGATGGAGACTGGCCCTGGTTAAAGCACCACTTCAGCTTCTCTGCCTCTGATTTGAGAAATGTGGAGGCTGTGCATGGCCAGAGCTGAGCCTCTGAGGGGACATTTGGCAATGACCCACTCCTAAGTGCTGTTCTTGCTACTCAGCACAGACCTGAAGTGCCTGCAGCCCATGCAGAGCCCCACCACCCCTCCTGTCCCCTCACATGTGCCTGAACTTTTCTGTGTTGTGTTTGTGTCAATTAAACTCAGAGAGATGGGTTCCAATGGCACTTAGGTTCTCACACACCGTGTCAAAAGCAGTTTCTAAGCAAGACACAGCCACAGGCTGATGTTTCAGCCCTTTGCCCCTGCCATGGCTATAGGAGCTGGTGACAACTGAGACAAAAAGTATTTTTCAGTTCTTCAGTCAGGATATGCAAATATTCTTAACAAACAGGACCGATTAGGAGTGTATTTTTTAGCAAAATAGAGCACCCATAGTGCTGCAGGCAATCATGCAGCATTAGACCCAACAGGTGAGTCATCAGTACATCAGAATAACTTTTTCTGGTTAAAAAAAAAAAAAATCTACAGATTAAAACTAACCTGATCAACCAAATAATCCTTAAGTCTGACCCCAGAGAAACAGGGTCAGCTGACCCCAGAAAAAAATGACCCCAGCTCCCAGCTCCCCTCCCAGAGTTTTACACAAATCCCCAGTATACACGAATGTTTTTTCATATTTTTCCCGAGTTTACACTTTTTTTTTTTTCCCTCCAAGAAACAAAGCAGAAAATATGGTGTTATTGTGGCATTTACAATTTTGTCACAGGAGGAATTTTTACTTGCTGGTTGGCAGATAGCAATGTAACAGCATGATGATCCATTGCAATAGATGGCTTTTACTGCTTCTGTTCATCTTCTAGATGGGATTTTTTTTACTACCTTTACAGGAGTCAGTCACAGACCCTCAATGTTTATTTCAAGATGAATTAAAATGTTATTCTTTGGAGAATTTTCTACTTCCCTCTCATGTCAGCTGTGGTGCCTGTTCTCCCTACTGAAAGGAAGAAAGCTGTGCTGTGAAAATGTTGGATGGAGTTAGTCATTCAAACTGACTTGGAATTTCAGACTCAGACACTCTCATTTCAAAATTTATTTCCAAAATATGCTTTAAACCAGATTTTTTTCTTACTTGCAAACATCAGTGGGGTTTTTTGATGTATTTCTTTACCAAAATCCAGTATGAGTTTGTAGTATTTCATTACTGACAGGTAAATAAATAATACAAATTTGTCAGATGTAAGAAATTAAATTAATTTGAAAATAAAATTACAGTGCTTTGAAAAGGCAAATTCTGCATTAAAACCCAAATATTCTGAGTATGTTACATGCAGAAACTTTCATTTCAATGCTTTTCACTTTGTAGGGCTTTTTTTCCACAGCAAATTCCAGAGGACAAGTAAGAAAAATAGAAGAGCAACTGCTAGTAGAAAATTCTTTCAACAAAAATATTCAGCTGATCTGAACTTCCAGTTTATAATATCAGAAGGTTTATTTTTTTGTTTGCCTTTAAAACCTTTTTTTATTCTCAGTGAAGTTGCTCACACATTCAGTCAAGGAAATTATCTCCATAAAAACCCCTTGACCATCTCCTTACAGTCCATACACAGATTTGACCTGAGTTGGCACCAATGAAGGCCTGTGAGAGCACTCATTAGTCTTGTACAGTTAATAAATATTCTCATTCTCTCCAGGCTGTTGCAAAGGCACTAATGATTCATGTCTTTTGAATAAAACATGTCACTACTGTCCATCTCAGATAATTACAGCTCTCATTGTCACCACACAAATACTCTTGTAGGGCAGCTCGTGTATTGTGAAGGATGGCTCAGCATCCATGTCAATACTTTGTCTGCAATTTTAAAGCATATCAAATATTAAAATGCAATTAGAGTCATTACAAAGTTTCAGAAGAATGGCTTTCCACTCCCAGCCAACCAGACAGGCTTTGGAAAGTGAAGAATTCTGTGAGGTCTGGGAAACTTGAGATCACAAATTTGGGTTTCAGCAAATATTTTCTCAGTGACAGAAATCAAGGCTTTATCTATAGTTTGAAAAAAACCCGAAGTCCCTAGAAGCTTCACAAGACTTTGCAAACATTCTGCCCTTGCCATTTCATCAAAGAGGAATTATTTAGAGAAGAAGAAGTTTAATGTGTGGCAATAACAGAGTTATTGTTTTCTGGCTCCCTCCCTGAAAATGAAGGCAAGGCCAGGGGTGGAAATTGCAAGAATTAAATCTGGAACCAGAAATTTCACAACAAACCTGCTAAAAAGTGGCAACTTATGTTCACTGCCTTCCCTTGCAAGCTGATCTCCAGCTAAACTCCAGGTAATTGTTGTGAGAATGAGAGGCTTCCCATGGCTGGGAAGCTTGGCCTGGCCAAGCTCCAAATTAAATAACTGTGCTGCAGCATCCTTGGCTTCCCTGAGCACAGCTTTGGATGGCAAGGGAAAGGTGAAGGGGACAGCAGCCACATCCCATGGCTCTGAGCAGCCAAGGGGAGGATGAGGCTGAAGCCAGAGGGATTCCAGGTCCAGGGCAGGAGCTCAGGCACCGCATGGCTGTGCCAACCTGTGTTGGACACAGCAGCAGAACAAACCCCCCTGAGCTGCTCCCTGCACACAGAACAAACCCTCTGAGCTGCTCCTTGCACACAGAACAGACCCCTCTGAGCTGCTCCCTGCACACAGAACAAACCCTCTGAGCTGCTCCATGCACACAGAACAAACCCTCTGAGCTGCTCCCTGCACACAGAACAAACCCTCTGAGCTGCTCCCTGCACACAGAACAAACCCTCTGAGCTGCTCCCTGCACACAGAACAAACCCCTCTGGCTGCTCCCTGCACACAGAACAAACCCCTCTGAGCTGCTCCCTGCACACAGAACAAACCCTCTGAGCTGCTCCCTACACCCAGAACAGACCCCTCTGGCTGCTCCCTGCACCCAGAACAAACCTCTCTGGCTGCTCCCTGCTCACAGCTCTCCCTCCTGAAGCCCACAGCCCAGACACGGCTGTCTGAAGGCAGCAGATGAAGCCGTGCCTGGCCGTGTGCGGGCACGCGCGGTGGCATCGCACGCCAGGCTGGGCCAGCCCGGAGTGGCTGCTGCCCTCTGCCCCCTGGCCCTGGCAGGGTGGCCCTGGGCTCACTGGGCTCTTTGCAGCCTGGAATGGCAGGGCTGTGCCCGAGGCTGTGTCTGGAGCTGCTTCTTGCTGACCTCTGGGGATGGGGGATCAGCCACTCTGTGAAAGTTCAGCCCCGGGACTCGCTGCAATTTCTTGCATTTTCATGTTTATGAAACCTAAACTCCATCCTGAGGCAATTCCCACACAGGAGCGAGTGAAGATCCAGCTGAAGGAGATGTCAAATGCTGTGTGAGCCCGGAACCAAGTTAGTGCAGTCAGAGGAAGAAGATGACCTTCACTGTCTGTGCCATTAGGCCACTATTGAATTTCTATTCCTGTACTATATTTTTTCACCCAGTCAATCAACAGAAACAGGCAGACCCATATTTCTCATGCTTTTAAAATATTCACAGGCCTGTGACACTTGGTTTTCAACAGCTCCATGGAGAGGGTGGCCTGTAGGTGTGATATGTATCATCTGAAGTTCATTCCAAGCCCATCCTGTATGCAGTTTCAGCTCTCATTAGGTTTTGCCATGGAGAAGCCTCGCAGGAGACAGGAAAAGAATGTGGAAAACTGATGAAGTTTGACAGTGACTAAAAGTTTTAGCTAACCCCTTCCTTTGGAACTAAGGAGCCATTAATCACAGGGGGATGTGGATTTATGTAGTGCTCAGCAGTGACCATGAAGGAAATAATGTCCTGACAGCTCCAGTGCAGCTCCAGTGCCAGCTGTAATTCCAGCTCCAGTGCAGCTCCAGGGCACCCCTCCCCTGGAGCTGCTCCACTCACTGGGGCTCACCTAGCACACAGAAAAGTGCCTTCATCCTCACGTTTTTTTCCCAAGATATCCCTTACCTTGTGTTTAACAGACATTTTTTGCATTTAGGAGAAGTTTTAGCAAGGGCAAAATTGCCAAAGTCTGCCTTTAACCAGGCTCCAGTGCTGTCCCTGCACTCCAGGCTGGTGTTTTCCCAGGTACACCAGGGCCCAGCCTGGGAGATAAATGAAACCTCTCATCAGTGATAATCATCCTCATCTTTAAGAAACCCAGTGAAGGCTGAGGGCATGTGGAACCTGAGCATGATGAACTGGGGGGAAGGTTTGTGGCAGCTAATTAAAATCCCTTACCCTGGAACAGGACTGCTGTGATGAGTGAACAGTTGATTTAAAACCATAGCACAATTCTCTAGATTTGGTGCATGAATTTAGCAGAGACAGCTTGGAAAACTAGTTAATTAGATTCTCTTTCTACCTCCTGAGTACTTCCACCCTCTTTTGCCATCAAAGGCTTCTGTATATTGGACAATTAAAGCAAAAATTAACTGTTGTTGCAGAATTGCTGTAGGCATTTTTATAGAAGTCAAAGTATATTCCAGTTTATTCTGTCAAACTCAAACCCAGCTAGTTCCAGCAAACTAATTTCCAGAAAGCATACAAACAGAGAGCAGTGATAACATCTCATTGGTAATGTTGTTGTTTGGGGTTTTGAATTTTAAAGTGAACATTAATTTAAGGTGATTACATGTTCATACATTTTTCATTTTTAAAATAGATTACTATTGGTAACATCAAAAAATAATAACATTTCTGCTGCTTACAGACTCCTTCAGCAACACTTTATTTTGCAGCCTTACAAAGGGGGAGAAAAAGGCTCAGTTTTACACAAATACTCAGACAGACTTGCATTTGGCACTGAATGGAACACTTTCCCTGAGAGGAATCTGTGGTTCTGCAACAGTGATTATTTCACCTTGGTGTTTTCAAAAGGTGCTGTGGAAAATGTTAAGAACATAAAGTACCACTTAAACCTTGAATTACCTGATTTGGCTAACTCAAATTCTGAAATTATATTTTGCTGCTATGGTCCTCTTTTCAGTCCTTAATTCAGCTGAGACTGCTCAGACATTATGAATTCACACCAAAATATTCCACAGACTATCTTTGCTATAGGGCTTTTGGAGCAGCTGCCTTTTTACAACCTGTTTATTCCTCCTATGTTTGGATTTAACACAAAACATTTGGATGGGGAGATTCCACTGCCCTTATGGCAAGGACAAAAGACTCATTTCTGCTCTTGGTCCATCCTGGTGCTCTGCCTGCAAAGAAAAACTTCCAGGCTCTCACACAGCTGCACAGACTGAAAATATGGGTGCCTTGAGGGCAAGTAATATTTTTTTTAAAATAATGCCCTGCTGTTTTCATAGAAGAAAACTTAAATTCTTCAATAGACACCAGTGAATGCTGACATCTGCTGGAAGTGAAATAGGTCGGGCCTTTCTGCACTAGATGTTGATAGGCAGAAGTGTCTGAGAGGTTTGGTGTGAAAGTGAAAGAGAAGTCTGCATTTTCTCCTCACACACACACTGGCACTGCCTTTCAGTAAAGTTTTTGGCAGAAATAAACTCTGGCACAGGACGTGTATTTCAAACTTAGGTATAAGGTAGTTTTAGGAGAATCCAGGTCTTCCCTGAATCCAGGGGAAAATGATCCCAGCTATCATCTCCAGTGCTCCAGTGGCTGATTTTGAGTATGAGATTAAAAAGTCACATTTCTAGAAGTGGGAGAGAAATGTTTATGTGTGCAAATATCCAAATCAAAAATGAAACTGTGTCACGGGAAATAAAGCCAAAAGACTGGGAAAGGCAGGTGCCCAGGAGTACAGTGTTCATTACCTTCTGGTAAATAGAAATTAAAATTATAAACCCCATCTAAAGTGCTGTGAGTAGAAACGTCAGGCACAGCAGATCCTCTGGCCTGTGCCCCCCCTCCAGGCAGGGTGCATCCAGAGGGGATGGATCTGCATGGGGACACTGGGGCTGTCCCCAGAACCCTCTCCATGCCCCAGTGAGAAGCCTGAGCCCCCAAACCAGGAGCTGCCCCAGCCCCATGCCCTCTCCCTGCAGTGTTTGCTGTGTGCCCTGCAAGGACTCATTAACACAGAGCTAATGATGTCAGGCTCGTAGTAGAAAATCTGAGTGGTCAAGTAATGTCAGAATTAATTTGTTCCTTTATATGATTCATCAGATGAATCACCAGACCTTTCAATTTACAATTCACCTCTATGATTTATTTTGCTTTTGCCACAGTGCCGTTAAAGACACTCCTGCTCCCTGCACACACCAAGCTAAAAAAAACACATGACAAAAGCCTCAGCTGTTCAGTAGTAGTGTGTTGATAAAATGACTGGAGAGAGCAGATGGGCTCCCACCACTGTGCATGCTGGCCCAGGGCTCCTGGTAAATATAGAAGAGAGATTTCTGTCATGCTGTCAGGGGTATTTATGTGCTGCCAGTCACCATCCTATCAAGGGCAGAGTAGTATTAACATTCTCCCCCAGCGTGGTTTTTCTTGATCACTGAAAATCTTTGCTCTGGCATGCCAAAGAAGTCATGTAAAATGTGAGATGGTAAATAGCTTAAATAAATGGAGGGTAGTGACCCACCCAGACACAAAATACTTGTCCTCTCTACCTTCCTCCTGCCAAGAGGCACAAGAGAAATCTGAGCTGAGGGCTTACCTTCAGACGTGCTGTTTATTGGAGAGTAATGGGGAATGACAGAAGGAACTGCTGCTGTAGAGGAGATAAACTGGAAGTTTTTATTCATTAAACAATCACAGAAATACCATTTTAAAGCCAGGTGTTCAGCAATATTTCCTTTCACCACAACCTTTTAGCCCTCATAATGTCTATGACCAGGTAAGAGCCAGTGTAAGAGGTCAGCAGAGTGCAAGGAGGGCTGGAACTGCTGCAGCAACAAGGACAGGCCACAGAGCACCTGCAGCTCATGAGAGACTTTTCTTTTAATTTTTTAAAAAAGTAAAAACCATCACTGTGCATGTACTTGTCTCAACACTTAATCATATTACTTTCAAGTTTGCAAACATCCAAAATCCCCAGAGACAAAAATAAGGAGTCATAGACTTTTCAAAAGAAAAATCTTAAACAAGACACAGGGGCCTTCCTGTGCTCTATCCTGTGGAATGCACAGAAACCTGAATTTAGATGAGGATAAAAAATGTAAAGCTTGAGCTCTAGAGCTGCACCTAGAGCCTTCTGCAAGAGCTCCAGGAGCTTTGCTCCCAGCTGGGCAGTGGAGCAGAGCTGGAGCACGGGGACACCAGGGCAGGGCCTGCCAGGGGCAATCCCTGCAATCCCTGTTCCTCAGACAAACTCAGGATTTACATCCTGCCCAGGGTCCTGCTGGCACCAGCCCTGCTGGCTCAGGGAGCACATCCCCAAACCGAGGTGGCACTGCCACCACTGTGGCATCTGGGGGTGCCTATCTGGGGCTGGCAATTGCCCCTGCTGGGCTTTGGGGCACAGTGATGGTGTTGAATTGTGTTTGGCACAAGGATGCCCCCAGTGCTCCTCCCAGGGGGACCGTGGTGCCTGGCCAGGACAGCGTGTGGGGAGGGACAGGGCAGCCCCTGGGTCAGCGGTGACAGCGGGGTGGCCCTGGGGGACTTGAGCAGGGTGCTGCCTGCCAGGGGGCTGGGCTGTGGGGCAGGAGGGGCAGGGCAGTGAGCCAAGCCCTGCAGGCCTGGCTCTGCTGTGCCCCAGAGTCTGCAGGCAGGGCAGTGACCCTGGGCTGGCTCTGCCAGCAGCCCCTGAGCCAGCACAGCTGCCTGGGGCAGGACACGCTCTGGGGTCTGTGCTGGAGCCACCCCGAGGGCAGGAGCAGGGGGTGACAGTGCTGCCACTCCTCTTTGGGGTCATGGCTGGGGTCATTGTAAATCAGATTACAGAGACTGGAGGTTCAACAGGTCATATGTGGGTTTTTATTTTGCCCTGCCTGCCTTCTCCTCCCTCTGAAGGAAGCTGCTCTCCTGGACCCTGGGCTTCCCTTCCCACTCCTCTTCTGTGCAGCAGCTTTGTCCTCTCACAGCAAACTCCAGAAGGGCCTTTTTATTTACTTCTGAAAGTAATTTCTCAGGACTTTTACTCTCTTGGTATCTTTTGAGTTGTTGTTATAATGAGCAAGAAAATAAATCCTCTGGGGAACAGGAAGGTTTTTCAATAAAGCCTGATAACCCTTGTATATGTAAGCATTGGATTCTTTTTTGAACAGGAAGACCTATAAACTATTTTCAATTTTGATGACAGGCATGTATAAAATCAGTGGCCCCTTATCATTTCAGGACTTCACTCTGCTGCACCTTCTTCCTAGGGCAAATGTTTATGAAATAAGCTTATCCTTATCTTCTGGAACAGGCTTGCTTGTTGCAGGAATCTGCTTCCTCTGCTTTTGATGACATCTTTCCATTGGCCGTAATGGAGAAACACAACTTCTGAAAGTTTGTAACCTGCTCAGGCATGGCATCTCTGAGAATCCACTTAATTCCTTCTCTCTTTTTATTTTTTTCTTTTTTAAACTATTATAACTTTGCTGTAGTCTGGTCTGATATTATATAAACCTGCCTAAAAGGACAATGTGATCAGAAAACTTTCTTTAGCTGCAAGCCTGAATACTACTCAATTTTTCCCAGCTGTTGCTCAGTAAGAATGTTTTCCAGCTTGAATTTGCCATGCTGCCTTCCTTCTGGGATTCAAAAGCATCTGCTGGTTTCTACAGGTGAAACACAGGTACATCAGCACACCCACATCTCTCCTCCTCTGAGAAAAACACGTTTCAACAAAACAAAACAAATGAGACAAAACCAAACCCAGTCAAGCAGGGAAACAGAGGAGTCTTGTCCAGGCAATAGAGCATCAGTCTGTTCCTCTCCCCCACCACCCATGTACCCTGAAAATAAACCCAGAGTGTTTCTGAAGAGGATACTTGCACTGCAGTGGAAGAATTTGTGCTGTTTTGAGCCCATGACATGAAAAACCTTTTTCATAAAACTGTTTGCTGGGGGGAGACCAGAAAAATGTTGGATTGATGTAAAGCAGATGATACAGAAGTGCCAGTGCCACTGAGATACTGCAGTGCCAGCCCCTCAATTTCACCTGGATCTGCAGCAGGGGCTGCCTGAGCATCAGTGAGGCTGTGGGAAAGATTTGGGAGCAGGTGTTTACTAACAGGGAATGCCTGGAAGCTGCTCTCCCCAGAGAATTGTGATCCATCTTCACAGCTGCTAAAACACATTCTAACTTCCCAAAGGGAAGTGCTTATGGTCCCAAGTGGCAAGGAACTGTTGAATATCATTTATCTGTCTGTGTTTTTATCTACCTGTCAAGGGCAGGTAAGGGAGCAGACAGGCCCATTGCTTACGGCAGCAAGAGAATTCCCTTCCTGCTTTCTAAAAATGACAGAGTTTCATTCAAAGGAGGGTGTGCTGTCCCCCAGCATAACTCCCAGCCCATCAGAAAGGTAAAACACATGAGGCTGAAGGATCTGGTGTGGAAGGAGGCCCCAGGGAGGGCATGGCAGCAGTAACAGGAGCAGTGAGGGAGCCCATGCCAACCTGTGCTTGCCAGCAGAGAGCTGAGCTGGCTGCAAGTGCTGCCTGCAAGGGCTCCTGAGCCTGGAGCCCCTGGGACCTCTCAAAACCTGCTGCTCTAGCACATGAGATCACCTGTGCTGCAGCAAAGGAGGGCACCAAAGCCACTGATGCAGCAGTGCCAGCAGCCCCAGGTGGAGGCAGAAATCCCTCCCTGGTGTCAGAGAGGGCACCGAGTGACCCTCCTGGCGTGTCAGAGCAAGCATGTTCTGTCTAGAGCCATTCCAGCACCTGGAAAGCAAATCCTCCCTGTAATGCCCAGAGGAGGGCACAGGCTGATAGCAGGAAGGGGGTGCTCAGCCCTGCTCCCTGTGCCAGGCTGGCACAGCCTCACACCACGGAAAGGCATCGCCTGGGACGGGCAGCAGCCAGAGCTGCAGCTGTGAGCAAGCAGAGCTCAAAGCATGCCAGCCCTTCTTGAGATTGGCTCTCCAAAGACACAGCATTTTTGCTTTAAACATGCTTCCACTCAAAGCTGAATTCAGTATTTCTTGATCCATTAGAAGTGAATCTGCTCAGACAGAAGTTTTATGAAACTAATTACCTACTGTCTCTACTGGAAGTAAATATTGAAGGCAAGAACAATAAACATGGGCTGAAGTGTGCTATGCAAATAATATGTTTAATTACCAGTTAAACCCATGCAGTCTGTTAATCACTATGTGGGTTTAGATGGTATTCACAGCAAAGCAAAGGCAATATGACAGGAGAAACCTCTGTGTTTTTTCTCTCATTGCAAATAACAATTCATGAAGAAATATATTAATGTGTCTGTATCCTGTGTCTCAGTATTGCAACATTAATGAGAAAATTTCTCCTTTGCTAAATCCCAGCTGCTTTAATCTTCCCAGGAACTGCTTTTCTAAGGGTGCAGGGTAAGGCTTGGGTCACTTGTACAATGCATAAAGCAGAGAGGCTTTTCAGAAGCAGTGGGCTTTAAAGGAACTCTAATCCTACCAATGATAACAAAGTGGAGGCAGTTCTGAGTGCTCCTAAAAACCCTAATGGGTTTACTATTTGTTTTCCTGAAAAAAAAATTATGAAGAATAGAGCTGAAGGAAAAAATATTGTGAAAAGTGAAGATAATCTGAGAAGTACCTTCAGAAAAGCATTGCTCTGCAGAAGAGACAAATGCAAGGTGTTCCTGGTCCATTAGGGTTAAATCTGGAAAGGGATCTGAGGTGAGCAGGGAGATTCTGCATTGGGAAAGCCAGAAGGGCAAGGCCTGTGTGTGTGGAGTTGGGGCAGCTCTGAGCTGTGAGAAGTACTGACTGTCCAAAGTTTTTGGGGATTCTTTCTTGGAGAAAATATTTAGAAAAGGGATTCAAATGATGGGGTTTTTTTCTTTTTTTTCCTTTTTCTTCTTCTTCTTTTTCTTTCTCCATCCCTTTTCCTGTTGGGAAATGATTTCAGAGCTGCTCGAGATCCTGGCATATATTTCCAAACTCTTCCTGTTCCAGGAGGTTTGGCTCAGCTCTTGACCTCTTCTCAGAAGGGCTGTGATTTCAGTTTCTCTCTTGACAACAGCAGTCTTAAATAAGCAAAGCTCCCTCCCTGGCCAGTGCCCCATTTTGGGCTGCAGCTCCTGGGCAAGCAGCCCAGCTGGGCTGGTTTGGGCAGCCCAGGGCTCTTTTCTGGGGGGCTGGAGCCCCTTCCCCAGTGCAGAGAGGAGCTGGGATGCTGGGGCTGTGTCAGCCCCTCTGGCACCAGGAGCAGGGAGCAGCTCCTAAAAATATCCTAAAGGAGACAAGGGGCTAATGCTGCTGGCTTGTGAGCTGGAAAGATGCATTATTCATTGTGTGCAGAGACAGGAGAGTGAGAGAAGATGCCTGGCAAAGCCCCCAGAATGGCTTATTTACCCCTGAGTAAAAACTTAGGTTTGTTGAGTAGACTCCATAAATTTAGGAGGACTTCTGAAATGTCCAGATGTTCCTGAGCAGATGAATAATGTTATCTTTCTGAAAGCTTACTGAATCTTTTATCATTTTATGCACTATTTGCATGGGCAGGTCTTGTGAAGGAATAGCAGTAAATAGCAACCTCTGGTACTGCCAAAGGTACCAGCAAGGGAGGAGAGCCCGGCACTTCCACAAAGCACAAGGATGTCCTAAGGATGGCTGAAGGCCACTGTTAAACAGCCAGAAAATAAACATTAAATTAATGAGTTAAACCTGTCTTAAGATGTTAAACCTGTTAAACCTGTCTGAATGTAGCTGTGCTGTGAGAGGGTGGTTGAGCATCAGAGCTGTGCCCTCAGACACAGCAGAGAGAGAGGTGTTGCCCTCTTGGGCAGCCAGGCCTCCAAGCAGGATCCTGGAGTTAAGGCAAAAATTGAGTCAGCTCTCTCTGGTGAACAGATTCCACTTTCTTGTCAGTTTGGAAATGGTTTCTTCTCCATGGTAATCCTTCAGCAATGCAGCTCCACTTAGAGCAATTTAGACTGGAGGCAAAAGATTTCCCAATGAGAGTTCTGCCAGCAGAGTAGGACAGCAGCACCAGATTGTATCTTTACTGGTTTATTATCTGGAAGGTTTGCACTCTCATCTGGTTAGACTCTTTCTTGTGAGATTCCCTGAATGCTTGAAACAGAAAATGTCACAACCCTGCACTGCTGGGAGGACTGGGCAGCCTCTTGGGCAGTGTCTCTGTGTTCACTATGTGGGCTGTGTTTGTTGTCTCTGCATGAAGCAGCCATGCCTCTCCTCTGTCTGAGCCTGCACTGCTGGGTTAGTGCCAGCCATGTGTTTTCAATGAATTGACCTGGCTTCCTTGGCTTTACAATGGATGTTTCATTATTTTGTGGGTTCCCTTCCACATTCTGGTTTCCTCTGTTCTTGCCTAGACTTAGTTTACTTGAGTTCCCAGTCTCTGTCTGTGCTTTCTCCCCTGATGAAAAAAGAGCCTGCAATGATCCTGGGTGTACATACATTTATATGCTTGCTCTCTTTGTATGTTCATGCTTCCCTACAGCTACTCCCACATGCACATATATAATGTATACACACACAGATAGCTGTGTGCACTCAAATGAGATTTGTCTCACTTGCTAAGGACACCAGCAGCCATTACAGTGCTGCAGCCTTGACACACTGGTCACACTTACAGTGACAGCAAGTGTGACTGACTCCAGCCAAGCCTGAGCTGTGCCCAGGACTGATACTCCAGGAGCTGGACAAGGCAGAGCCTCTCCCCTCAGCGCCCAGCTCTGCCTTTGCTCTCCTGTTGCCATCCTTGCACATCAACTGGAGTAGCCACAAGCTGGCTGCAACCAAACCCCAGCTCAAATCATGCCCAAGATGCAGCAACAGCTTTGTTACTGCTTTATATTAAAGCATGGCTGCAGGAGGGGGAGATGGCATCAGCATCCATCCTTTGTGATTCAGCTGCTACAGCAGCCTGGGAAGCAGCACAGCTCCCTCACAGCTCCTCTTCCTCCCCCAGCTCCAGCCCAACCCTCCCAGTCCAGGCTCTCTGGAAGCTGGGAATTGTTCATCACATCAGAGCTGTGCTGCCATGGACCAAAGCAAGTGAACATTCACAGGGCATGAAGAGGAACTCACGGACCCAAAGGGCAAGAGAGATTCCCAGGGCAGATTTTTGAGGAGGCCCAGGTGGGTGGCTGAGCAGCCAGTGCATCCTTCAGGGAGAAGTGCCCTTGGCTTGGGCTGGGCACACTGTCCATCCACACCTCACAAGGAGCTGCCAGGCAAAGCCCAGGAGCCAGCCTGGGATGGGAGGCAGGGCAGGACCTGCAGCCTCTCCTGCCAGCTCAGCTTCATCTTTCACTGCATCACCACTGACACCTCTCCCCACTTCATGCAATAACAACCAGGATATCTGTCATTTTTATCAGTTCCTGCAGCTCAGCTGCTCAAAACTTCCTGCTAGTGTCATTTAGCCTCTCTCATCTCAGAGATAGCTCCTAGCTGCTAATATATACTAACAATTTTCACAGTCGCCTGCTTTCCATCTGTTACAGCTTCACTGCTGCTTTTTTTCTAACTTCCTCTATGATCTCAGCTTGCCTTTGTTGAAGTTACACACTTTTTCCTCCTTACTGTGAATATTTGGGGTTTTGGACATCAAATAAAATGTCTCTTAACAGTTTTCAGCTCTCAATCATGTTTCCTTCGATTTAAATCCCTTCTTGCAGATGATTCGATTCAGAGCAGCTTTGGGCTGGTGAAACTGCTGTTTCAGAGGTGCAGGGATGCTGGCTGACATTTCTTTTCATGGTACAGAATGGATGTAATGCAACCATGCTGTCTTGAACCCAAGTGTTCTTAACTTTCAACCCATGTGGTCAATGCTTTAGCTGCCAGTGCAGCACTCCCAGTTCCTTTAGAGGCACAAAATGCCATTTATCATTTCAAACTGTTCTGACATTTCAGTATTATGATGTGAGTCCTCCAGCAGCTGCCTCCCACTTGGCAAGCTGCCTGAGAGCTCCATGGTACAGACAGGTGAGAGGGACTCTGGTGTGGTTTTCCTGTCCTTAGCAGGCACCAGGTAATGCCTGACCTTGGCTGCTGTGCCTCAGTGTTGTCTGACTCACATCTGGGTAATACAGTCTTTGCTCAGTTATGTGCTGCTCTTTTGTTTTTATCCAGCTGGTGCTCCCCAGGTCATCAGAACCACTTTGTGCAATTGAGTCACATGAAACTTTTGGGTCTCAGCAGCAGAAAGGTCAAATATATATTCATAAATTACCAGTTCCAGCTCTTTGTGTTTAATCACCAGACGTGTAGCACCTGTGACTCACAATAAAAACAACTTTCACTCCCTCTTTTCACTTTCTTGACCTCAAGCAGAGTCAATTCAAACTTTAAATACATCCCATGTCTAAGGTCTGCCTGTCCTCAGGGGCAGGAGGTATTCCAGACTTGCCTGAGGACATTTGCATTTCTGGCTCTCAGGAACATCTCAAGAGGAGCATCCCCAAGTGTCCCAGTCTTCAGGGCCCATGTACCTGATGTTCTTCCACTTGAGTGAGGAGCTGCACACCCTGGGGGTTTCTTTCCTTGCTAAATAAGAAGGAAGTGATGCTGAAGAGCACCAGAAGAGACAATTACAGTGCTGTGATCAATGCCAGCTCACCCAATGCCAGACTGGACCACAGACACAGATCTAGCAATGGGCAGAAGAGAAGCACTGAGGGCTTTACAGCACTCAGTGGAAATCCTGCATCTTTTTTATTAGGATGATAAAAGAAATGAGGTGTTAAGTGAGAAGGATGTGTGATGAAGGCATCAGAAAACGTATCAGCTACTCTACCAGCAGTGATGGCTCTGAGTGAGGGCTTTGGGTGCTCAGATAAAAAGGGTCACTAGGAGAGCAGGTCTATAATGGCACTGAGGAGCCTGTGAAGATAAATGGCAGATTTCCTACAGACTGCTGATTTCCTAAGACAGGTTTCATTCTTAGGCACCAAAACCAAAATTTTCTAGTCAGAGAATTTTTTACAGAAGTGCAAATTGAAACAGCTAAACAGTGTTTATGCATGTGTATGCATATAAATATGTATCAACTTCCCTTCCTCACTTGACATGATTGCAAAAGAAATTCCCATTCTGACTTTTCACACCCACATGAGCACAGGAAGAAGGAATTTAAAGGCTGCTTAAATTTATGTATCCACTGTGAAATTCCCAAGTACTGAAAAGTACATTTGGTTGAAGATATATGACTGCTGTGTAATTTACTGTTTGAGGGCTTCCAACTGAAATGTTACTGTACATGGTACAACACTTCTCATTGAGTGGGAGTTCACCCTGCTTATCTCTGGCCAGAAGTTTGCAGCGTTATTCTCTGTGCACCAGGTCCCCTCCACAATGGAATCAGGAGCATTTAACTGGTGTTACATAAAAGTCAATTAATGCTCAGCAATCCCTAAAAGAGCATGAAGGAACTTTCTGGCTTCAACAGACAAGAATGTGATTGTTTGCTATTAAATATTAATGGTATTGCTATGGGAAATAGATCTTGAGGGATCTGAGAAGTGAGATATGCAAAATATGGAGGTACAAACCAAATGCATGAAAGAAAGGAACAGAAAATCTCAGCTGTGATAAACCTTTGTCATCAGCACCAACAGCCTCTTTTCAGAGAGCTGGTGGCTCAGGAGGTGCAGCCACATCCCACTGCCTGCCAGATCAAATTCCTGACTGGTTTTGGTCCCTCTCTAGTGAAAATGCTGCACTGACCCTGTTCCAGGGCCAGCCCTGCTCTGTGCTGAGCTCCCCAGAGCTGCTCCTGGACACAGCACAGACTGATGGAGCAGGACTTCTACAGAGCAGCCTTGTGCCTTCCACAGAAACAGGCTTGGAAAACTCAATTAGCCATGACCTGGCTTCTCTGGGCTTCTACCTGGGTCAGCTTTGACTGTGGGAATTATGGGGCTAATGGAAGAAATATGGAATGAGGATGAGCTGAATTCAAGGCCAGGAATACTCACAAAGGATTTCCACATCATGCAGATTGCACATATCAAATTGAATTTGACTTCCTTGCTGGTTGGCACAGCTGGCTTTTCATTGTGAATGTGTAACTGCAAATGAATAAACACATTTTCCTTATGCTTTGTGGATAAATGTAGAAAATTTGACCTTTCTGTCTTGGAGAACAAGCCCCACAGATGATTGTACAGCAAAATGCCAAAGAACCTGTTCCATAGCTCCAGCCCTCCCTGAGTTCACAGGCAGCTCAAAAGTCTGCAGTCATTATTTGAATTGCTTTCATGCTATCAGCTTTTTTTAAGGAAACTTTATGACAACAAAACTTTTGTCATCTTATTGCAGGGGTTCCATACTGTTGTCTCCTCATCACAAAAGTTCCATACCTTCTTGGTGTTTTCTCATGGGCAGCCTCTCAGAGCACTGACTCTTCCTTCTTCACAAAGCAGCCAACTGACTCCAGCTCCCTTCTCACCCAGCCACCCCACTCTTTTATAGCACTCTTCTTCTCATTGCTTACAGCTGTGCCTGTTAAAGTCAGGCCTGTTCCTAATCTTTGATAATTGGCTGAGCTGTAACTCCTTAGGGGTGAGATTACTTTCTACACTATCTTTAGTTTCTTATATTCTATCCCCCTACACAAAACAACAGACATAATTTGCCACAAGTCTGGTAAACAGAATGAAACTATTAAGAAGAAAGAGAAATTATCAAAGATGACACTGCAGCAGCTCTGGCTCTCCTGAATTCACTGCTGCCAGTTATGTCAGGCCAGCTCTTCCTCCTTTAAATTAAAACTATGTTTTGTTTTAGAACAATTTAATTTCCCAGAATTCATGCACTGGAAAATCTAAACTGGATTTTTTCAAAAGTATGAGGGTCAGAGGCTGAAAGCAACTAAAGAGCAGTAAAGGAGTGATATTTACACAGCCTAGAACCCACCAAGCCTGCATGCCCAGGGCTGCTCCTTGACCACTATGAGTCTGTAGAGCACAGACAGTGTCCAGCTCTGGCACCTCATGGAATTTATTTCAGCCCTAAACCCAAATATTGCCATTAGTGGAACTGCCAATATTTAGGTAAATTGATACCTATTTCCCAATGCTTCCACAAAACTTGGGTGTAAACAGGGTCAGCCAGAGCTTCCTGCCTTTTCTGGCACTGTGGCAATTGTGTGGCCAGAGCAGGCAGGAATAGATGTGCTGGTGACTCAGGGTGGGTCAGCCCCACCTGTGCTGTTCCCTTCCCACCCTGGTCCTGAAAAAAACTGACCTTCATGAGCAGGAGGGAGTGCTTTCATTTAGAAAATTCAGTGCTGTAATAAACTTAATCTTTATTAGCTGGGCCACACAGAGAAAAGTTTGCAGTAATTGTACCTTGACTCAATAGATTAAAGAAGAATAAAATCACTTTACATTTGCCCTTGATATAGAGCACAAAGAAATGGAAAGAATTTACATATAAAGAATTTAGTACTGCTTGTGAAACCTAAAAGCTAAGTTCAGAGAGAGTTGAGCCTAGATCAGGAACATCCAGATGTGTCCCCAGATGTTCTTAGATCTGTAGCTGACACCAAAAAGGACTTAAATGTATAAACTGAGCAGCCATCACCAGGGGAGCTCAGAGCCACCAGGTGTGATGAAGCACCTGAAACTGGTAGGTGTGGAAGCCCCAGTGTGTGCCCTGCTGGGACAGAGGCTGGGACAGGAGCCTTGTCCCAGCCCCAGCCACTGTCAGCCTCACCCCTGTGAGCAGAGCAGGGCACTCTGCTCTCAGTTTGGGCACAGATGGGCAGATCTTGTTCAAAAATTATTCCTGATTTCTGTGAGTAATGCGTTTTCTCCAGGCTTCATCCTTCAAAAACTGCCCCATAAATCATGTTGAAGAGAAAATGTTTAGAAAAGCAACCAGAAGCTGAACAGCTTAAGGCTTTTGGTAACCATTGACAAAGATCTATAAATGTCCAGCACATACACAAATGCTGCATCTTTAACTTAGTTAATTATCCAGGAGTGGGCACCAGTTTTGGTGAGTGTTACAAGCAAAGGTGAACTAGCCAAATTTTTGTCTGTGTTTGCATCAGATCACATCCTGCTGCAACTGGTTTTGTATTTGGCATTAAATATATGATGAATTCACAGCAGTAAAATATAGAACAGTGGTCAAGAAGTTCATATTGGGGAGAAACTGAATGGCTTGAGGGCCAGTGGCAGCAAATGGGGACATTGATCAATGTGACTGCTCTCTGATTCTATTGATATGGAAACTGGAATAGCAATAGAACATATTGTCTTCCATTAATTACCAGGATTTTCCTTTCACTAACAATGAGTTATCTTTTATTATTGAAAGAGTGGGTTGTTCATGTTTTCCTTGTCCTTCTTTGGAGGGGTGTCCTGGTTTTGGCTGGGAGAGAGTTAATGTACTCAGTACATTACAATTGCAAGCAGAGCCCTCATTGCTTCAAGTCAAGGAAAAGAAGCAATTCTGCATTGACAAAACTTTGCTCTTTTTAAAAGAAGTAATGGATCATATTAGAAAAAGACCCATTTTGCCTTCTCAAAAACCCACAAACCAATAAGTGAAAAAGTCCACCCACTAAGAAAACATCTAAACCAAATTCTCTCAGTTCAGCTCCATTCTGTGGTTCAAATGATCAGGAACAACAACACCACACATCTTCTGGTCCATACCTCCCTGGCTGTCCTAATTAATAGTGGCCAAAGGCAGTATTTATTTCTTAGCTCACGAGATAATAGGTTATTGATTGATCTGGGAGCTAATAGTCAAGGTTATGTCTCACATAAGAAGTGATTGTGTGGATTGAAGTTCATCATTGATCCTGTTTCCACACACGCAGGGGGATCATACATTTAACTGTCACATAAATAAGAACAAAAGACCCTTAATGACATTTATTGACTTGCAGAGATGTGATTCCTCCCTTGCACCCACCTCTAGGTACTGTGGTCAGCCCACAGCTTGCCACTGACTTAGGTCTGGTATTTTCATTTCAGTGGCTCTTCTCTGCCATGAGCAGGGAAATTGGGACATGCTGGAATCCTCTGCTCCTGCAAGGAGGGGCTGGATTGCACTGCCTGCTCATCCTGTGGCATTGCCATCTCACCATGGTGAAACTCAGGAACCATGAGAGGAATGAAATAGCCAAAGAAGTATTTTAAAGGACTATAAAAGGTTTGGAAGAGATTAAAACCAGAAACGAAAGGAGTCATAAATGCAGTGTGGAATTGAATGCAAATATTGAACAGCAAGCACAAAATTGGAACTGCAGAACTGGGCACAGCTTGGAGCACCCATTCAAAGGAAAGCTTCAGGATCATAAAATCTGGTCTCATTGCAGAATATTTTGTGGGAACTATTTGTTTCACTAAGGTTGTTCCAAGTCTTAAAATCCAGAACCAAAAAACCTTATTAAATATGTGTTTGTAAAATGTGTTTCACAAACATGGAGGTCTCAATGATTTGATATAGCTCTGCAAGATGTCTTGAGTTCCTCTGAATTGGGATATTCAGAATGAGAAATGGTCTATCAAAAAACCCAAATCAAAACCAAAACTAAAACCAACCCAAAAAACCCAAACCAAAAGCAAAAACAAAAATAAAAGGAAATGGAATAAATTGAAATATCTGCTTTGTTTAGATGGAATCCAGAATTCAACTGGCTATTTTATATCAAAACATTTTGAACTGTTCTAATCACTGCCAGGACCTGTTCCTCTACCCATTCATACCTCTATTGTTAATTACTTTAGTTTGCTCTCTATTTGGAGTCATCTGGAAACTTCTACTGAAAACCAAATTCAGAAAAGTACCTGACCCTCTCTGGTAGCCTTATGTCAGTGCCATTGGGAAATGCCATTTGTTTCTTCCTGGCCACTGATTTTCCAGCCATGCAGGTCCCTTTCACACAATTCTGGCTGGCCCTGCCCACCCCCACATTCTGTGTGGATCCAGAGCCTTTTTGAGACTGCTCACTTATTGTTTTTAATCTGCCACAGCAGCTTGGGCATTAAGTTCCCCTCCCAGTTTCCCCAAGCCTTTTCTAAGCTGGAACTGAACCTCTCTTTTTCAGGTGCTTGCCCAGCTCAGTCAGGATTTGCCAGTGTGCTTCTTCACCTCCATTTAATTTTCATGGGAGACACAGCTTATGAAGGTACATGATGGCAGCCTAGAAAGCTATTAATTTATTTGACACAAAAACATTTTGGAACCGTGCTGCTCAGTGCCACATGAACCTTGTTTTTATTAAGCCATGTAATGGGGAAGAAACTAGCATCAAATCCAAGGAAAAGCATTAAAAAGCTGTTTTGCCTTAAGGTACAGAAGCTCCTGAAAAGCATGGTATTTTCTTCTCTTTCAACTATTACAGAGAAATAGCATTTTTATTCTCTCATTTATGTCAGTTAGGATAGCTAATGATATATATTATTACAAGACCCAGAGCCAGCCTCATCTCACATTGGCATTACATTCTCTTCTTTGCATCTAGTACTGCTTTTCTGAATATTATGTGCCATCCAAACAATTTCAGATACAGTTTCAATCACAGGAAATAACAGGATCCTTGTGGAGGTGTAAATGCATCAAGGATTGTAGCAGCCTGTCCTGCTTGGCAGCAGCTGAAGGACCTGTTTGTATTTCCAGGGAGGGAGCTGGATGTGCACATCTGCCTTCCACCAAGCAGCCCTCAAAGTTTCTGTGCAATGCTAAGAGGATAAATATCATCTACAAGCAAGGGAGAGAGTATGCCTTGGTATTATTGTGCACTTTCACCAGAAGTGCCCATTAAGGGACAATGTCTGCTTTTATTCTCTCTGAATTTAATACAAATTCCACAGTAGCTGCAACATCTAAGCCCAGCTATGGAAGATTTTTAATATGATATTGTATTTTTTGGCTCAGGTTTGAGCAGGCCGTGCTAGCTAATGAAGAATTTCCAAATGGATGTCCATGATTTCAACAAAGCAAATGTTTTGGGGGAAAATTGTCTGCAGTGTGGAAAGAAACGAGATAGATTTTTTCTGAGTAATTAATTGAAATGAAATGCTTAATTGAAAAGAAATGCAGTGGATATTTGTTACTTGCTGTGCTGTAGCCTGATTATCAATTCTCTCTGCAGAACACCAAGACTACAATTTTTAACAGAGGATCTTCTTAAGAGCTTCCTTTTGAGTTTCTAATAATAAATTTAAAATTCCCTTTTTGCTTTGAGATCTAGATTGAAATGAAGTATCGTCATAAAAGAAAAGGGCCCTGACACAGATGAGCTTAATTTAATTTAAGGCTAAAAAAAATCCTGCACTGAATTTCATGATTGGGTGAAAAGACGTGTCAGCACCAAGTCACTGGGATCTATTCAGGGATACATTGGAAATGTAGGACTATTTCCACGAGTGCTTACGTTGCTAATAGACCTCTTAAAAATAGTGTAATGGAGATGGAGGTTTGTCTCTGAACACATGGTGCTATTTATCACTGGCAGCTGCACCTGGATTTTCATTAATCTTCTTGGAGAACATGCACCAAAGGACTGCAGGCTCCAGCTGAGGCTGGTACTTCTCCCAGAGGCTGTGGGACACCCCATGGGTGCCTTGGAGTACTCCATCCCTGGATGGCCCTGGGAGAGCTGGATCCAGGATCCCCCTTGGAGAGCTCATCCCTGGGTCCCCTTTGGAGAGCTGGATCTCCCTTGGAGAGCTGGATCCCTGGGTTCCCCTAGGAGAGCTCATCCCTGCATCCCCTTTGGAGAGCTGGATCCCTGGATCCCACTCAGAGCACTGAAGCCCTGGATCCCTCTCAGAGAGCTGGATCCCTGGCTCTCCTTTGGAGAGCTGCATCCCTAAATCCCTCTTGGAGACCTGGATCCAGGGATCCCTCTTGGAGAGCTGCATCCCTGGATTCCCTTTGGAGAGCTGGATCCCTGTGCATCTCAGGGACAGCCTGAGGCACCCTGACTGACAACACAGGCCTGTGCTGCCTGTGGCCCTTGGAGGAAGGGGCTCATCCCTCTTTCTTTCCCAAGGATTGCATCCCAAACTGATGCCTTAAGTTTTAGCATTTATATTTTTCTAATCCCGTACTGCATTAGTGTATAACTCTGAGCTCCATATAAAGCATTAGCAAGCTCTCTTCACATTTTGGTCAGACAAAACAATCCTTGCAGGCCTGAGAACCAAGGACAGCTCAGCCTCAGGCCCCAAAAGTATAAATAAAAGTGAACTGGGGAGGAGAAGCAAACGGGGGGAATGTGACTTCATTCCCTGAAGCTATAGTTGGGCAATTAACCTCTGATATGCAAATAGACCAAACTTATATCTGTCTGAAAAACCCATAACCCTGGTCCATCCTGGTGTAGCCCCTCTCAGAGGCTTCTGACTGCTCAAGGTGTGTCTGTGGAAGGCCTTTAATAAACACCCACTTTCATTCTCTTAGCCTTGGCTAGCCTGTGTTCTAGGTAGGCTCTCCAAGGCAGCAACCAAAGCAGTCACAGTGGAGATCCTGGGTCGTGCCATTTCCCCCTCAGCTTTGTTTGGTGTGGCTATGAAAGAAGAAGTGCACTTACATACGTTAAAATAAATAAACAAACCCTAAAGAATCGTTACCTTAATTTGAACCTCCTGCTCATTTTACATTATTGCAACTTCAGCAAGTTTCTGTGCAACCACTGGGACTTTTGACCAGCTCCTCCTGCCTTCATCCCTGGGTTTATTTGGAGGGTTACAAACACCACGAGTGAGGTGTGTGTGATGGGCCACAGCTCTCCTTAAACCCAGCCTTATCCTCCCAGCTGGAATGAGTGCAGTAGGGCACCTGCATGCTCCCTAAAGGGCCAAGTCTTGGCAGGGTGAGGCTTTTTTTTATTTAAGAATAGCAAAGAGAAATTGCCTAAATGCAAAAAGCATCAGAGTTTGCACAGAGCATGAGAACAGCCAGGCTGAGTGATGTGATTTGGTACCACACAGCTACATCAGCAGGTATTATTCTTACTTCAATTTCATGTTCTTCTAAATGAAAGGCCCATTTCTGGATGCTTTAAATTGCTGGGAAAAAAAAAAAAAAAGAGTATGTTTATTGAAGTAAAATGTGCCATGTAGAGGTAAAATATATCAGATAATAAAACAGCAAAAGACCAGACTCTGCTATAAAGAAAAACAAATCTTTTTTTTTTTTTTTTCAGTAAGCAACTTGTTTTTTCTAAATAATGCATTAGCTGCTTTTCATTTTTCAAATTAGAGTTTATTATTTTGAACTTGCTATCACTCAGAACAGCTTGGATATTTTAAAATACTTTTAATCATGCACCTAAAAGATGTGGCATGGTAAGAAGCTTAGCAGCAATAAAAGGAATGTAAGTGGAAAGGTAGAACAGATGAGATGCAGCAGCAAGGCTTTTTATGATAGTAATCTAATTTTAAAATAGCTTCTCATTTCTATGCAAAAAAGGCATTTGTGGAGTTGCTTCCCACACACCTGCAGGGCTGTGGAGCAGGAGGAGCTCTGGCTGAAGGACAGGGGAGCAGCCTGGGGGCCCCTGGGCTACTTATCTGAAGGGTGCTGAGGAGCCTTTGCTGATAAGACAATTTTCACAGGGAGAGGAGCGACGCTTATTCTGCCAAAATCAAGAGAAAAAGGTTGTTTGGACATAAATTAACAAATTCAGAATGGAGAAGGATGCAGGAGCCTGGGCTGCAGCATCACCGCCCCCCCCACCCCTACAGCCCCAGCCCCTCCTGGCTTTGCTGCCTCTTGTCATGTTTTCCTTCCTGTCACATCCCAGCCCTCCTGCTCTGTGCTTGGACACCTGGCACAGAGAGCCTCAGCTGGAGAGCCCTCACAGCCAAAACAAACCCAAGTGCATCCTCAGAGCCACTCTGCTCTGGTTCTGTAGCAGTCAGCCTTCAGCTGCAATGGCAAGAGAATTCTCATTGCATTACACTTTTTTATGTTTAATGATAATACATTACTTATTTACCTAATGGGAACTTGTTATTGTTTTCTATCAAAAACTATTCAATAGTATGATTTAAGAATTCTCATCTTAGATGAAAACCAGAATTTTTTATACCTTTATTTTAACATTGCTACAGCAATTGCTGAATGAATACATTGCAAAGTAGCAGAAAGTAAAAATCCTCAAGTGTCCTACCCCAACAATTTTTTTTTTTTTAAGAACTGGGGAAAAAAAAGTCTTTAATAGTTTGGAATCAACCTTACAAAACTAGAAAAAATCCTTGAGATATAATTTTAGCAAGGGGGAATGATAATAAAACACATAGCTCATTTTGTTAAGGATCAGGGAATTTTGCAGTCTGAGAAACAGTCAAGTAACTATGACAAGTAGAAAATGTTTTTTTTTTCCTAAGAAAATACCCACAGAGGTTAACTCTGTTAGATTGAGGGCTGTTTCCCACACTATTATGGGATTCTTTTCTCCAGAAAGACTGAAATCCTCCAGAGCAGTGCTTGTGTCCTGCTGTGCAGAATGGATCATTTTGACCACAGTAACCTTTTCATAAATTAAAGCACTCCACCACTCACAAAGGAATGTTTATGAGTGATGTGCTTCCTTCTACCATTTATTACTAAAGGCTACACTGTCATAAATTCCTTTCCAACTGCATTTCAAACCTAGCAGGTAAAATATTCTGCTTTATTTTATTACATGATTTACCACTTGTATCAAAATTGAATCTACATGTACATTTTTAAATATCATTAATATTGCATGCTCACTTTGACATTACATTGGCATATAGCTTATTAGGTTTTACACATCTCCTTTTGTTTTTTGCAATCATCCTCTGAAATGTCACAAATCCCGGATTTTGATGCTGTCTCTGATCACCAATTTGATGGGCAGTGGTATTCAATTGCAATGCTCCTTCTGAGCTCCCAGATGTCCTCAATCCTCTGTGCCTGTAGAGCAATGTCAGAGTGATCCATGGGCTTTTGTTGACTTAGTTTGATGAAATTTTTTTTCACAAGTCCCTAAAAAAATCTCCTGCACTGGGGTCCCTTGTTCCAGAGCAAGGACAGCTGCAGAGGTGCTGCCAGGAGTGACAAAGCCTGCCACCTGCAAACCTCTCTTAAATCCCTGTTTCCCTCAGCTGACCATCCCTCTTTCCATGTACTGGGGTCATTCATATTGGGCCCAGGACTCTTGTCTGCCCCCAGTGTCACCTGGGGCTCATCAGGGAGCAGAATTTCCAGCAGCCCCTGCCAGACCATCAGTCAGGTCAGAGAGCTGCTGTGGGGGCAAGAATGGCAGGACATCTCATTTCCCTGGGTTGATTTGTCAGTCCTTCTTTGGAGAACGTCCGTGGTAAAAAAAAAAAACCAACACCCAATAAGCACCTTATATTAGTTAAAGAAACCAAAATCTTTGGTATTGACAGCAGTAAAATCTAGGAATAACAACACAAAGATTTGATGTGCTCCCGCCACTGCCAGGTGGGGTTTTTGCAGCTGAGCTGGGCTGGCCCAAGTGCTCCTGGATGGTCCAGGTGCTCCTGGAAGGTCCAGATCCTCCTGGAAGGTCCAGATCCTCCTGGAAGATCCAGATCCTCCTGGATAGACCAGATCCTCCTGAATGGTCCAGGTGCTCCTGGATGCTCCAGGTGCTCCTGGCTGCTCCAGGCTCAGAAGGAGCCAGCAGCCTGGTGCCCCCCACTGCAGACAGAGCTCCCCAGCTGAATTCTCTCCTCCCCTGCCTGTGCTGAGAGCAAAGCTGGAGTCACCATCTCCATTCAAGTCCTGCACTTGCTCAAAGGCACAACACAATTAGTGCACTGTCACATGCAATTAGTTCCCACCGTGTTGGCACATATTGTAAAGCTTTTTTTCTGGAGCTTATGTGCAGCTAATTGGAGCCTGGTTCTGGAGAGCTGCACCACAGGCACTTCTGCTGCAGGAGATGGTGCCTCCCACCCCCACTGCAGGAGGGGAGGGCATTCTCAGCAGAAACTTGGAGGACAGTTGTGACATCTCAAATTAAGGATGAATTATGTGACCAGGACTGAAAATTATCAGAGCCCAATTTCTTGGGACTTTCTTAATGACTTTGAGGTGCTTTTTCTCCCTTCTCTGCGGTGGGGCCCCACTCTCCCTGTAGCCTCCCAGGACCCAAAAGAAAAGTGCATGGATTACTTACAGCTTCAGACTAACTTTTTCCTAGGAATCAATTACTGCACATGCCAAGGAGCTCAGGTGTTCTTTCAGCCATTGCAAGTGTTCATCACATGTGAGCACTCACAAACTTCTCTCAGGACTGCCTGAGCTGTAAAAACCCCCATGGCACTGCCTCACGGTGCAATTCAAAGGAATAAATTACCTCCAAGATAAGGCAATACAGACCTTATTTGACCTCAGCATATTGAGAGAAATGTTGTGGTGCTATTTCCATAATAACACTGTGGTCAGGTTGTTATCACAGGTTGTTATGTAACAGCAGACAATTACTACCTGTTGTAACCTGCCAGGCTAACCTTCCAGTACTCATTAGAACAGCTGTGGAACTCTCATTTCTCTGCTGAGGTGGCTTCACTGGAGTACAGAGCAGGTGCACACCAGCATTTCTCTGTATCAGCAGCAGAAATTGAGAATTCTGCTTTGTGTACAAGAGCAAAGAGCAGCAACTGCAAGCTAATGGGGTGGTGCAGGGCTGCCAGGGGCCAGGGGGACCAGACACACATCATAAAGCTGTGGATCTATGGCTAAAGCTGGGCTCAGTGCTGGGGCCAAAGCACAGAGAGTGTCAGAAATGAAGGACAGGGATGGCTGCTGGGCTGTGGGAGAGCTCCCTGCAGATGTGCTCACCATGGAGGTGCAGCTGTGAATTCTAACAAAAATGTGGGGTATGATTTAACAAATGCATGGTACTATGAGACATGGAGTGCAGTGTTGGAAGCCAAATGGGAAGAAAATGTTCAGCATCTGCCCACAGAGTGCCTTAGACTGTCTGCAAAACTTTTAGAGCACTCTGGTTTGGATCACAGCAAATAGTTAGCTTTCCAGTTCAATATAAAACTTGGGGGGTTTTGGTTTTGTTTTGGAGGATGGTTTGGTTGTTTTGTTTTTCAGGGTTGTTTTTTTTTTTTTTTTTGTTTGGGGTTTTTTGCTTTGCTTTTTTGTTGTTGTGGGGTTTATGATGAAACACTGATTGAATCCTCCGACGGTATTTGGGTGATTTTCAGGTGCTTTTCAGGTGCACTCTCACCCCAGCAGACCTGGGCCGTGCTGCTGTACCTCCCTCTCCCTGAGCAGCACAGCACAACAGGGAAATCCACCCAGCAATCAGCTGCCTTGCCTTGGAAAACACAGACTGGCTTAATTCTTTCCTCAAATTCACTGCTCCCATTTCCTGAGAGATGACTCCAACCTGTGTTCTTTGTCTTCTGCACCACAGGCAATGAAAAGGCTCACCAGGATTCTAATGGCAAAGCGGGGGGCTGTGTTTCTCATTATTTCCAGCTCTGCTGTACAAGTCCTGCTGCAAGTGGCCACTCTGGAGCTTGTCACAGGCTGGCAGGGGTGCAGTGTGCAGGTGGGTGCCACAGGCAGGAGCTTCACCTGCTGGCAAATAGTCAATACGACATGACAGAGGGGACAGAAAACTGATTAGAAGCACTGTTACTGGATAAAAGCCCTTCTTTCCAAGAAGGAACAACCCCTCTTAGACTTGCGGAGGGCTCTGTCAGTGTTGTGAGGCTGCAGATGTCTCAGTGTCTCTCTCCTGAAACACTCCACAGTCTATCTTTTGTCTTTCAGCACTTCATTGTAAGTGAAGATTGACAGGGCCTTGCTGATGCCTCTCTGCAGCACCTCTCTGCCTGAATGCAGAAATGTTTTTTTGTTTATGCTGGATAAAACCTGCTGAATCTTCCTGAGGAATCCCAGGTTGGGGGATGTGACCCAAATAAATGTTCTCCAGAAAATGTATTCTGGCAGAAGAGTGCACATTGTGCAGATTACAAATTGCACACAATTTTCAGGTTTATCTGCCTGATTTTTAATGCTGCAGCTGTTGATTGCCTCAACTGTTGCAATTCAGAGAAACATTTTTCATGCAAAAAAGAAAAGTAGCAGTTGCTAGCACTTAAAGAGTGCTGAAACATGATGGTTTTCATGGCTGTTTTTTAATCCACACTCCATTGTTCAGTTTCCTATTACTGACTAATATCAGTGACATGAGCCCTGATCTCACACGTGTGGAAGTTTTGGTGCAGCTTCAATTCTGAGCTGAGCAAATGAAATAAAATCCAAGATGGATTTGACACAAACCTGGGAGAGCAGTGCCTGCTTGCCCAAGATACCTATGGGTGGGATCATGACCCACTTGGATCTCCTCTGGTTTTGTTACTGCCTGAGATTTCTGTGGGAGTTCAGTATTGGCATTTTCTGCAGTGTTTCTTGCAGAACCTGCTGTTCCTTGAAGGGCCAGGGAGCTGGTGACTGGAGGGTCAGAGCACAGGCAGGCACCTGCTGTGCTTTGGCCCTGATGTGCTCAGCCCAGGACCCTTCCACAATGGTAATTTTAACAAAAATTAAACACCTGGGAAACTAGGAAAGAAAGAATGGAATCATTTCAGAATTAACCTTCTAAATGTCAGAAACCAGAACTCAAGGATCCCACAGTGCAATTTTTCTTCCTCTGCCAGTGATGCCTGGCCCATGGAGCAACACAGCCCCTGACAGGGGCACAGACAGGCAGAAGACACCACCCAGCTCTGTTAAACACCACAGCAGACCTGTCAAAGCTCCCAGCACCTCTAGCAAGGGCTCATTCTCTCCCCTGCCCTCAGTACTGCAGCCCCAAAGCTGGGAAGCTGCTGGCTCACATGAGCCCAGGACACCTTGTGTGTTTAATTTCTTTCCAGTTCCTCCAGCTTTCTCCATCCCTCTGCTAGTCCTGTTTCCAGGGAGGGGACTGCAGCCCAAACAGGCTCATTCACAGGACACAGTCTCTTGGGATGCTGTGAATAAACAAATGTGGGAGAGTTTTCAGCCCTTAATGGTGTCAGCCATGAAGCAGAAAGCTGTTCTCAGCCCTGCCCATATGGAGCTGGCATGCTGCACTTATCTCTAGATGAGTAAAATGAAACCCTGTGTTCAGCATCTAATGGAGGTCTGGAGAAAAATCCCAACAGCTCAAGGCACCTGTGGAGGAAGGAGGACAATTTTCTTTTGGGTTAATACAGTTTAACAATTTTATTTATTATTGCCTAAGGAAGCCCACCCAATTAGGGCAAATCCTTGTTTAATGAATATTTGGCTGTCAGGTTTCAGACGTAAATATGCCTATTCAGGTTCCTGTTAATTTAAACAAACTCCTGGGAGCCTGGTCCTGACCCTAATGCAGCACACAAAGGAGGAGAAAGGCAGTCAACACTGACTTTTACAGATACTCTGAGGGAGGGGAATGATCTGGCAATTTCTATCAGCACAGTGGTAACCAGATGGATACTCTCTGTCCTGTCTATCTCTTAGCTAAAACACTGGCTGGCTTTAAAAATTTGAAGACATTGTGGCTCAAAAATCTGAAGATATTTCCCTGAAATCTAGCAGGTCTGATAAAAGGGACTGGGTAAAGAGAAAATGTATGCCCTGCTTTATCTGCTTTTCTTTTTATACCTAACATTAAATCACCCTTTTTACAATAAAGTTTAAAACCTGCATATCTAGTCATACTTAATCTTTTTCTAGCTCCCACCTGTCTGTCATGTAAGGAGCACCTTATATTCCCACTCAGACATGGAGACAGATCACAGAAGACTCTGGGATAGCAGGAAATTAGGCCCAGGCACCCAGACAGCCTCCATCCAAGACATCCCTGTGGTACCTCCCCTCCTTCCAGGGAGCAGGAGCTTGTTGGGCCACTTTTCCCTTCCTCTCCAGCTTTAGGAACATCAAGTCCAAGCATGATGAATTTCAGCCTCTCAACAAGAGTGGAAAAACCTCTATAGAAATAGATTTTAAATGTCTGACATCTAGCTTCAATTAAGTTTATCTGCATTAATAACATACATTTCTCACTCAGTGGGTAAGGATATTTTTAATCTTTTATGCCGTCATCCAATAAGCCTGAAAACTGATAAAAAATACATTCATGTGCAAATCAGTCCTTTTTAATTTCCTTTTACTTTTTTTTTTTTCATCCTCCTTCAATATTTTACAATCCAACCTCTTTGTGAGCCCTGAAAGTATTTCCTGTTGGCTTGGCTAACAACAAATGCTCAGAAGGGACCTGTCAGCAACTGCAGAGAAGATGAGCGTCAAGAGCTGAGCTCACATCAGAGGGCTGAGAGTGACCCATGGAGCCTTCCAGGCCTTGATCACCAGTCTGAACCTGCAACACCCAAACCTGACCACAGTTAGAACCACGTGACAATGACCTGGCTGTCTGGGCATGGTTGCTGCTCTCTCCTCATCCCCTGCAGTGGGCAGGAATCCTGCTTGCTGACAGCAACTATCTTTCCTCTTGCTATCAATCTCAACCATTCAGTTAAAACTAAAGGAGTTATTCTCCTCTCCCAGGCTCCCTTTTCCTAAGAGGGCTGTGACTCAGAAGGTTGCACTTTACAGTGATAGCTATCCATCTTCCCTCTCACTTTTACTGCTGTCCCTTTTCCTCTCCTGTAACCCTGAAGGAGAAGGAATTCCTTTAGCAGAAACCAGGAGGAAAGAAAAGTCTTTCTGGTTAGAGGCTGCTTGGGTTCTCAGGCTCTTGCAAGAGACCCTGGTGACCAGAACACCAAAAACTGGGTGAAAATCTTCCCAAGTTCTTTACAAACATCTCCCCCTAATATCCCATAGCCACTCTGTGAAGTCCTCATGGACCTTGTTTATAGGGACATGCAAAAAAAATCCAATTGTGGTATGGCTTATGTCTGCCAAGATAGCTCAGCTCAGGTTTGTGTCATGCCTCTCTGAAAACATCCCCCCTTAAAGACAGCCCTGTCCCTCAGGATCCCTCCCTGTGTCCTCCCTCCCTCCCCCAGGGAGGGTCTCTAGCTGACCCCTGGTGCTTCCCTGCTCACATTCTCTGAAGATTCTCATCTTGAGACTCAAGCCGGGGGTTAGTTCTGAGTGATTTCCTCCACTCTGACAATTCAAATGAGAGAAGTTACAAAGGCTATTCAGATCATTTCATTCCCATTACCTTTGCCCTTTTCCCTGGGAAACACAGCTCTTGAGGAACATGCAAACTGTTCCTTTAGATTTTCTGCTAGTAGTAAATATATTTTTCTTCATTATTTTATTTCTCTGATCTTTGTTCAAAGAAACCTACAAATGCAGTGAAGTGTTACCTGTCAATCAGGTCATCAGCTTAGCAAATGTCTGGCAGCAAAGAAACATGAAAAAAAGCAGCTACAGTGTAATTTTCTGATCAGCCTATTAGACATTTGTTCATTTGAACAGTTTGTGCCTCTCTTCTGCTATGTCATCTGGCAAGAGTAGACATCTAAAAATTATATTCTTTCACCAGATATAAAGTCTATAGCACTCATTAAAATATCCATGACAATTGGTGAGTTGCTGCTACAGTTAAAACATAAATCACCACCTTGCCATTGCTGTGGTGTGGGAGAACTTAAAGGACTTGCAGTAATTTGTGTGTAAATACAGAGAACAGGAACACTGTGATAAGCTCCAAGCAGCCAAGGGCTTCTCCTGTGTAAATGAGAATCTGTGTACAGATAAGTCTGTAGATAATTTTGTAAAGAAATTCCCAAAAAGTGGAAACCCCCTCCAATTACAAATGAACTAGCTTAGGTACAAGTTCAGGTGCTGCAGGGAACACAGCAGAGAGTGCAAAATCCATGCAGGGCTGTAACTCCCAGGCTGCCAGCCCCACCTGAGCTCTGCCAGCTGGGTCTCAGGTAAGGAAATCTGGCCTGATTTTCCTACAGGAATGGCAACCACTGCCATGCACACCCTACATAGCCCAACCCCCTGGGGAAATGCCTACAGAGTGCTAATTGAAACAGCCACTGGCTATTTCAGGTAAAAGAACCATCAATCTGACTACTGCACTTGAAATAAAGATCTTCTAGACTAGAGACAGCATATTCTGGAGCTGGAAAATCCTTCAAATGTGTATTTGAAAGAAACAAAGATACAAAAGAAAGGAAATTTCCATGGCAAAATCCAGTATTTCACCTGGAACCAGACTTGTGGGAAAGGCCAGGACTGATGCTTCTTCCACAAGTGTATTTTGTAATCTCAGTATTATCAGCTGTGAGAGACTCAAATTAAAGCCATGAGAACATGAATGAACCCATGTCTGGGTTTGACCAAAAGCCCAATGAATTCTGTAAAATTGCTTCACAGACTCCTGGTGTTCAGCTCAGGCTTTTGGCAAGGCTGGTGCTAGGATAGATATACAAATTGTTTCAACCAGCTAATTTAAAAGGAACCAGAAACACTCAAACCCCTCTCCCCAGACAACAAACCCCCAAACAGAGTAACTTTCCATTCTAGTTTTCCTTCAGAGTACAAATGCCTTTATAAATAACAATTTACAATTTTATCTAGCATTCAGCTATCACTATCCTGAATAGGAGTTTAAAAAAACCACATTTTTGTCTGATTTATCTACTCATCACATCATAATGATTTATAGATCATTCCTACTCTCAGATTAACCTTGGGAAATATTTAGATACTCTTTGGGAAATGCTCAGCTGGCTATGGAAATCTCTAATTTCTAGATCAACAGAGGGTTTTGCATCCCTGGTTAGGTCTGGAACTATCTGTTCCTAATTTGTTTCTCCAGCTGAATATTTATTTGATTCCCAGCCTGTTTCAAAGATTCTTTTATACATATTGTCATCAAGGAACTGGGATGCAAAACTAGAAACTCTTATTTTGTCTTGATGTGTGTTGCCACTAAACCACTCAGTTATTTCACCTTCCAGTTCTGCTCTGAAGAGCACAGAGGGCCTAACCTTGGAAAAACCCATTAATTCATTTTGAGGTGGTGTTTAGTTGCTAAAGAGCAGCAGCATGCTGCAGCACATGGGTAGTGCTTTGTTGCTAAAACCATTTCTTGCATCTCTTTCCATGTTGAGTGGTGAGTTCCTGACCTTGAACTCTGCCAGGTAATTGTAGCAGAAAAGTCACCAATTTTAGGAGGAAGGCCAAGTGATAAATATAAAAAGATTATCAGGGATGGAAAGAGAAGTGGTAAGGCAGAAAATGCAAATAAAATGGAACAGATTCTTTAAAGAGAGCTGGGGCTGGATGCTCAGTGGCAGAGCCAGTGTGGTCACCCTGCCTGCACCCTGCCCTGGGCTGCACCCTGCCCTGCCCGTCCCCAAATCTGTATGCAAAGGCAGCCACAGGCAGCTGATTAATTCAGCTACTACTATAAACTAGAAAACAAATTGTTCCATTAAAAAAAGATATTTTAGCATCAGCTATGATCAGTGAACCTCTTGCCCTAATTTTTCTCCTCTTTCCATTTGCCATGCATCCTTCCCCAGCTCTGCCCAGGACAATTTAATTACCCGCAGTGAGCAATTGCCACGGAGCTGCAGGCAATGTGAGGAATCACTTTAAAAGTACAGTGGCTCATGTGCAACTTCTGCTGCTGCAGATTACTGTGCAAAGATTACAAGTCACCCAGAAAATCCCAGAAGAGAGCATCATCAGGTTTTAAACAGAGTTTGAAAATTGTAGGTTCACATTCAAACGTGTTTCTTATTGCATTTGATTTGCCATGAGAGACCCAGCATAACTCGTATCTCCTGTTAACTCACACCCAGCTGGGGAGGACAGGCTCTGTTTGGAGGAGGGTTATAAATAGAGCTGTCAGAAGCCTATCCCCACAGGGCCATTCCTTTGTCCATACAATGACAATGGTAACACTCTCCTTTCAACAGCTTTTTTCCATAAACGTGGACATGATTTTGAGCTCACATGAAGTCCAGCCAGTCAGAAATTGTAGCCAGGTCCTGTGGTGCTGTTTATCCTTGTCATTGCATCCTCAGCAGTTCAGAAGAGAAGATCCAGCTGCCAATTAAAGCAGGAGTTACCTTTCAAATTACCATGTAACCCAAGTTATCTCCACTTGATGGCCCAATCCTGTTCCCAGAGAACTCTGAAAGCTGCCTGGCTCCACTGAAATCCTCTCCTGCCCAAACCTGGCAGCTGCATTAGCACATTTGAGGCCACAATGGGGGCAGAAGAAAAAGCCAGGTTATTGTCATCAAGGATTTGAAGGAAGTGCTCAGGTTCTCTAAGCTACAACCTGGGATGTAGCCAGGAATGGCAAATAAGGATTTGGCCCTATTTGAGTAGGTATAGATGTGTTTTGGAATTTATATTTATAATCAAATATAATGGAAGTTGATGAAAAGAAAAACAAGGGTTTTTTTTTTTCAAGTTGGCATAGCTGTTTTTCATTCTGACTGTCTGGATTTGTGATCAGCTTTATCAATTTAGTTTCATTTATATCATGGTTTGTGGCAGCACCTTTCTCAAGTTCAAAGACAGCTGAACTCAGTTAATTAAAGCCCTGGATGTCCCTTGTGCTTTATTAATGCAAGTATCAATATATTATATGGAATTCAGAATAAGCAGGAAATTGAGATTTTTGGGAATGCAGATATAGCTGTTAGACCATGCAGAGAGGACTACTGACTAGGCTAGGAGAAAAGCCAGCCCAAACAAAGCTGAACCTGCCAAGAGAGATCAGTGAGGAATAAACACTGCATGCCTGATCTGTTGGAAAAAGAAGTCAGACAGCAGCAGGCTCTCTCCAGCAGTGCACGTGCCTCCCAAAAGCTTGACAAAGGGCTGGCAGTGCTTCAGGATTCCCAGAATATGCATCCATAAATAAGTAGGTTGGGAACATATTTAAATAGTTTATCCATGCAGCCCTGCCTGTGGAGCCTCCTGTTTGGGAGCAGCAGGACTCTGCTGCCTGGCTCAAAGGTGTTCCTGAAGGAAGAGGAGCTCCTCTGCTTCAGGAGCTTCACTGCTGCTCTCCGGTCCCATCATGCTCATCCCTTCCTCTCTAGCCACTGCTGCTCTCTCACCTTGGTTTGTTTGAGCTAAAGGACTTGGAGAAGTCAAGTTTCACTGGTTGCAGACCCAGCCATCTCCTACCCAACTGTTTCAAAATTAAGAACCATGACCTAAGGCCAGGGAATGCTGCATGATGGCTCCTGGCACACAGCCAGTGTGGGGGGCACCCACCTGCATGGGAGGAGTCAACACCTGCAGGTGTTTGATCCATCACCCTGTTCCCTCCTGAAGGCCACACATCAGCCACTGAGACTTGCCCAAGTGCCTCTGAGCAGATTTTAAGGGAATATTAAAACATGACACATCCCCCAGCCCACTGGTTTCTCAGTGGAAGCCAATCTGGTATTGCCTCTCAGTGGTCACAGGACATGGCAGAAGCAATGGGGAGGACAAAATGACCAGATATTTCACATTTCTGGGGAGTGCTGGGCCAGGATTATTGGCAAAGCACATGGCCCATGTGCCACACTAAGCTCTGTGAGCTTGGCAGCTCTGGTTCCTTGTTCTGTCCCTAGGGATTCTAATCTGCTCTGTCTCTCACTGCATCCTTCCCAGCAGGAAATCTCACAGCCCTGAGTGACTTACTCCAGACCTTTACCTTCAGCCATGTGGATATTGACAGATATATTTTTAAAGTGTTACTATTTAAAACAAAGTCAGGGATTATGTTGCCAGATGAAAAGGAAGCCACCACTGAAATGCAAAGCCTAAGATTTCCCACAATTAAGCCAAAAATTCTCATTTATATTTATGGATTCAAAACTAATCACACACACTATTAGTATTAGTTTTGGAAAATGGCTTTAGAGAATCATCCAGATCTTTGCAACCCAAGCCTGAGCGCTACAGCAGAGTGCCCTGAGTGCCCTGCCACCACCCTCCACATTTCACCTCCCTCTGCAGTGCCCAGCCTTGCCATGTAAATGCTCCACCATGAGAGGTGCCACATCTGAGAGGCAGTGCCATGGCTGGTGGAGGAAAGCTGCTTTCCCCATGGGTGCTGCCCTGGACTGCAGAGGTGGGATGCATTCTCTCTTCAAAGCAATAAACAGGAATCGGGGCGAATAATGCTGCTCAAATGAAGAGCTAAAAATAAGATGAAAAGGAGAAGGGAGATGCTCTGCTGGCAGATTTGCCTCCAGATATGTCCCAGCAGCACCAGCCTGCACTGGGGGCTGTGCAATGCCCTGGGGGGGATGGCAGGAGCTGTGCAGAGCTGTCTCTGCTTTCCAGCCATCTGCTGCCAGTGGTGGGGCTTCCAGCAATGAGATCCAATGAACAGCAGCTTCACACTGGAATCTGGAAATCAGAGGAAATCTTTGGGCAAGTCCTGGACTCAGATTACCACTGTTTTCATACTAAATCTGTTTGTCTTATCTTTCAGACAGGAAACAATTTGCTGGAGAGACAATTTTGCCATGAATATGTAAAATTCTCCACAGACCCCTGGGGCATGTCCTATATCATAATAAGCAAAAGAACTTAGATTAAAGTGTGAAGTGTGAAAGTACCTCTCTAGTGATGTTACAGGGGTAAGTACATTTGTAATGCATGTGCACTGAATTATGAGTTTGTATCAGGACACAAAAACATATCACAGAATCACAGAATCACAGAATCACAGAATCACAGAATAATGAGGTTGGAAGAGACCTCTAAGATCATCAAGTCCAACTTCTGCCCTAACATCTCAACCAGACTATAGCACCAAGTGCCATATGAGGGGTAGGGCAGGTTTAGGCTGGATATTGAGAGGAAATTCTTAACTGTGAGGGTGGTGAGGCCCTGGCACAGGGTGCCCAGCGAAGCTGGGGCTGCCCCATCCCTGGAAGTGCCCAAGGCCAGGCTGGATGGGGCTTGAAGCAGCCTGGGATAGTGGAAGGGGATGGAATGAGATGGGCTTTAGGGTCCCTTCCAACCCAACCCATTCCAAGGCTCTAGGAGTCAGATTTCAGGTCTAGATGAGCATGTAGGTTCCCTGCCAGGAACTTCCTGGCCTGTGCTCACCAGTGTGGAGGGGCAGGGTCAGCCAGGGCCAGTCCTTGCTCAGTCAGTGGCCCCTGGGAGCTCCTGTGCTAGGGCAGGGCAACGTCCCCCCCAGCAGGGACACACCACTGGGCCAGAGCTAAGCACTGGGAGAGCAGCAGCAGCAGCACAATCCCTGCCCTCATTATACACAGATCTAGTAACCTACTTTGTCAAAAAGAGCCCTGAATGAGATGGGGTGGCTGGGGACCAGAGCAGCAGCTCTCTGTCTCATCCATCTTTGCACTGTCACTTCACCCCACTGAGATGCAGCATAAGAAGCAAGGCAGGGAGGAATTTTTCATCTCCCTGGCACAGAGAGACCTTGCTGCTGCTGAAGCTTTTGACTCATCCCCTGCATGAACACCAGCTTCTTTTCCTGTGGCAGAAGAGCCTATGAGGAAAGTACTGATGTCCTGGTGCTGTCACCCTCTGCTGTCACCACGCCTGCTGTGAACCCCCCTCACGGGGCAGGACACAGCCACGCTGCTCTGAAAGGCTCTGTCAGTGCCATTCCAGCATTCCACAGCCACATCCTGCCCTCAGCTTCCAATGGAAATCACTGATGCTCTGTGACTTACATCAGCTGCAGTTTAGGGACTCTCTATTTTTGGAGAGCTGGACAAGATGCTGGGAGCAAAGGGAGGAACTCCCAAAGGCCAGAACTGAGATTACCAGGGAGGTGACCCTGGGAGAGCCTGACATCCTGGCCATGCAAGCTGGTGACCCCCAAGTCTCTGTTTCCAGATGAGCAGGCAGGTGTCACCCTCCTGGCAGACACTTACACACAGACTGCTTGAACCTCTGCTTCCTGAAGTCAAGGGAAAGAAAACAGAACTCACAATTAAGGCTCTTCTCTGAGATGAAATGACTTGCAACCAGTAAATGACTTTTAAGATAACTTCAATGTAGCCTGAAAATGAAGTATTCAAACTTAATTATATGCACTGAGGAGCAAACAAAACTGTCCAAACACAAGTTCTCTCAGACAGTTTCATTTCCCAGGGACTCACATTGGAGGGATATTGTTTTCTTTCAGGCAATAACTGTTGAGATATAAAATTTCTGGACTAAAACATCCATGCCAGAGAAGTGGATATTATTTGTGAACGAGAAACATATTGCTTGCTTCCTTGGTCAGATCTTTCCTATTACAAAAAGCCACTGTGATAGCTGCTGCAGTGGCAGGGGTAGAGCTCACATCCCTTTCAGTGTGTGAGCACTGGGTCAGCTTCCTCTGTGCCTCCCAAACTCCAAGAGGAAAATGCTTCTGTGCCAAGCACACAATCACACTCACAAAAGCACATTTAGCAGTCTTAAGGCCACAGAGAAAGCTGCCATTTCCACTGCAGCTACACCAGTGCTTCAGCAGAGAAAAAGGCTCACAGAGGGCCCCACCAGGTCAGAGCAAATCCCTTGGCAGCTCTGGGTCTTCCCTCTGCTGACTTAGCAAAGCTGGAGGAGCAGAGGGTTCCTTCTCCGGGTGCCTGGGTCAGCAATGTGAAGGATGTGTTCAAAATTCTTCTGGGATTTCCAGAGAGACTCTGCAGGGAGGAGAAAATTTCTGGTTTCTGGTGCCCTGCCATGTGCTGCTGGGAGTTACTCTCTGCAAGCTTTTGGCCTGTGGCCCACTTTCATTTTCCTCCTGTCAGGAGATGACTTTCTTGAGTTTGCAAACACCTCTTGCACATGCAAAATTTTGAACAAACATTACTTGAAAAGTTTCTCACCCAATTTTGCTGCTCACATCTCCTGTGATCTGAACAGTCAGATGCCTGTTTTACAGTAAACTGCTGTTTTACAGTAAACAAGTATTTTGGTGTAAAAAGAACTCTACAAAATTCATCTTATTTGCTGCACTCCACTGTACACATTTGTTCTGGATTGCAAGGCAGGATGTATTCTATTACCATCTGTATGGCAGTTGTCTAGGTGTTAAGTGGGCAATTTCCCCTTATCTCTCTCCCTGCGAGATCACAATCACTCCTCCCTCAGCAGGGGGCATCCCGTGATAAGAGGCTATTGAATGTCACTGCATGGCTGATAAGAACTGTAACATCCCATTGTGAGATGCTCCGCCCAGAGAGAGGAGCCGAGCATTGCTATCCAGATATAATCAGGAGATTCTGACACACCAGCACAGCTTCTCCACTGGATTCACCAGAGGAACAGCAGCTGCTTCTACTTCCACGGATCTGCGGAGGAAGAATCACCCTTTTTCTACAAGACCCCCTGCTCCAACAGAACCACACCTGACACCTCAGGAGGACTGCAGCCACTTTTCCAATTGGACTGCTGCCAGCACCCTGACCAACAGGGTGTCAGGTTGAGTTCTGACTCTGTCATTTTAGTGTACTGCATTGTTTTTATTTTATCATTTTATGTTTTTTCCCCCCTTCCCTATTAAAGAACTGTTATTTCCTGCTCCCGTATTTTTTTGTTGCCTGAGAGCCCCTTAATTTAAAATTCATAGCAATTTGGAGGGGTGGGGAGGGTTTGCATTCTCCATTTCAGGGGAAGCTCCTGCCTTCTTTAGCAGGCACCTGTCTTATCCAAACCAAGACAACATTAATCCCTTTTTTTTGTAGTCAAGCACAATTGCTAGCTCTCCTAACCCCAGAGATCAGGTTCAGAAACTGTTTAACCTCATGTTTGTGACCTAGAATACAGCCCCCAAAACTATTTGGTTTTATGCATATATTCTTTAATTTATGCCTGTGATGCAGGAAGCCAGGATCCCCTTCCATGCCTCAAAGTCATGCACCAAGTTTGTTTTTTTCCACATACCTGCCTGTTCCAAATACAAGGAAATGTATCAGAAATATTTGCTAATCAGTTTTTCCTGCAGTGCCTTTTCAAAACAAGTGATCCAGGACAGTTTTTGCCCATCTGGCTCTTCATGAAAATGTCCCTCCTGGATGATGGCTAATTAGCCAATGTAATAATTTATCCTTCTAATGAACTGATTTACTCAGCAAAGCAAACAGTATGCTGGTGTATTTGTACGTGGCATTTATGTAACTGTTTGCACATAGGTATTTCAGTAACTGTGAAATAATTATGATATTGAATTAGCATAAACATTGCATTTCTCAGCTCACAAAATGTCTCCTTTTGATTTTGGGGCAAAAAGAAGTGGGAGGATGCTTAAACATTTGAGAATGAAGCACACTCATTAACTGTAGCTCAGTTTATGAACTTCAGAGGTTAAGCATTAGCTACAAAATATCTTTTAATCAAGATGGATCAAGCTTCTCCACTTAAATGCATTATCCAAATTTGCAGTCTTCTCTAGTTAATGAGTCAATCTGAATTAGCCTTTCAAAAGAATTAGGGGAAAAGAATCAACACTTTGATGGTGTTTGAAGCACAAGTTGAAGTAATTGAATCAACGTGTTAAATCTTAGACGAGATTTTTTAATCTGTAAAACAGTGATGGAGAGCTGTGTGACTGAAAGCAGATGCAGTGGCTAATTTGGATGAATTATTCTGTGCAGGGAGGTCCCCCTCAATAGCAGCCTGCCTGAAAGCAGAATTTGCTCATATTCATCCTGCTTGGAAAAGGAACAATTAGGGTTGAAATGTGCCCATTCTTGCAGGTGCATTCCCCTGACTTTAAGACAGATTTTTAGTTCTTAGGTCAAGGCTCACACCTGAATGTGTTGTGAAAAGACTTAGAGTGAGTCTCCTGGGAGTCCACCAGGGAGGGATAATAAATTTTTATCTTTCCAAGTCTCTGGAGGGAGGTCAGTGAACAGACAGGCTGTCGGCATTCACACTGCAAACCTACTCTGAAGTTTGCCCAGACCATTAATTTGGGAAATTCCTATGGCAGCCCACGAGCAGAAGCCCTGTCTCCTCAAAGAGCAGTTTAAAGGAATCTATTGTAACTTATTGTAACTCTCAAGATTCTGATGAGATCCTGAATGTGTAGGTACAAAAGGAGATATCTGAGCATTTTCCTGTCAGAATAAGTTGAAAAAAGGAGAAGTCCTCAGTCTCCTGAGTCTTTGTATTAGTCCTTGTCCCCTGGCTGCCCACTCTGGGTGTGAAACTCCCTTTGAAGCAAAGACCATGTTACTTTGGTTTGAAGTTTCATTAGTGGTCAGAGTCAGTTTCAGTAATTAAGATCTGATGAAACCACAACCAACCAAGCATTTTCTTCCAATAAAGTATGAACTTCAAAGCTATTTATATGCTTAAATGTGACCTGTAAAACCACCCATCCTTTGATGTTCTCCAACTGCGAGTGGCTCTACTCAGTGACAAAGCTCAAAGGACAAATAAAAGTGGGCATCAAAACCCAGCTCTGAAAAAAGTACAGCTGTGTTCAAGAAGGGATAACAGCTCTCTTTATGGCTGCTCAAAGCTGCAGAAATTCACAAAACCCTTCTGAACTATGAGCTCCTAAAAAGCAGCATGTTCAACCTGCCAACAGGGGCTCTCACCCAAAATGAAATACAGAGAAGAGCCGAGTCCAAAGCTGGCCAGGGTTGTTCCAGCCACAGGAGGGATGAGGCACAGCACCACCATGCTCAGCCCTGGGCGTGCCCAAGGCCCTGCACACCTGGGAGTGAACCCAGGAGCTGAGGAATGACCCTGGGATGTGTGAGAGAACACACCGAGCTGGCTTGAGACCTCCTGCATTTAACAGGGGCATTAATTTCCTCACTTGTTTCTTCTATTCTTTGTTCCCTCCTCATTCTCTGAACTGAACCTGGGCACCCAGGGGTGCCTGCCCTGGGCTGTGAGCCCCTGCTCCTCCCGTCCCTGCTGGAGCTGGGACCTCCTGGGGCAGCAGAGGGGCTCAGGGGGGATCTGTCCTGCACAGGGGATTTGCTGTCCTGGGGACACCAGTGAAGGACAAAGACAAAGCTTCAGGCACTGTTAAAAACAGAGAAAAGGAAAAAATAAAAAAGGGGGTGGGAAATGCCATGCAGAATAGAGAAGATCTGAAGAAAACATCACATAATGTAAGCAGATTTTTGTGTGGGAGAAATGAGTATTGACAAAATTCACATCTGAAGGGAATTTAATTGAAAGATTAAATGTAAGTCAAGACTCAGAGACCCAAAAGCAAAAGATATGCTTTAAAAGGAGGAAGTCATGCCCTTGCTTAGAAGAGACTGTGTTTAACCATGTGCCTTGTACTGGCACAGCCTGATTAATCTGCTTATAAGAATCTGAGGCCTCATTAACTGTGAATTTTTAAAGTTTGTTTTTTATAAGAAGACAAAGCACGTGTCAAAGCAAGTACAAGATGGTTATAGCCAATCTCTTTTCCAGCACACACAGATATGCTCCACTGATCACTGACAAAAAAAAACAAAAACAAAAAAAAAAAAACAAACAAAAAAAAAAAAAAACAAAACAAAACCTGCAGTCGGTTTTAGAGGTGAGAAATGGAAAAGATCTATTAGGTCAGCTTGCCCAGCTCCCAGTTAAAATAAACAGCTTTTGTCAGGGATTGTTTACCCAAGTTTCTAGAAAAACTTCCCTTGGACTGAAGAAAGTGTTGTATAATGTTCTTAGTAATATCAGTATTTTCCCTGTGCTGAAATAGCTGGATGCATTTATGTGTGTTTAAAATATTATTTCCCTGGTAGATATGGGTACAAGGTTCCCACAGCCCAAAGCTCACATGGCCCTTCTAAGAACTCAGCTGGCACTGATAGCTTCCCATCCTGGTCTCCTGGAAGAGAGGATTTGAGGGATATTTGGAGCTTGGCAGCTCAGAGAACCCTGAGCAAAGCAGGACTGGGCAAGGGAACAGACTCTGCCTGGGGATGGGACCTGCAGCAGAGCTGCTCTCACCCCAGGACAGCCCCCTGTCCCCTCTGGGCACAGGCAGGGATGTGTCCCAGGCTCCCAGGTGCTCCAGCGGGCTGAAAACACCCCCAGAGCCAAAGAAGGAGGAAATCAGATGGTGAAACCTCCACAAGCACAGCCAGGGGTATTAGCAGGAGCTTTGCTGAGCACAGCAAGGTACTGCCCAGAGAGACAAAGCCCCTCAATAACAGTATCATATCTTATGGAGGGTTCTCTAAAGAAGCATTGTGTCTCAGAGTCAGTAAAATTATTGTAAATAATTGCTGAGAAATGCAGGGCACAGTCTAAACCAGGGTTTGATGCCTGAGGGAGTTTCCAGCAGCCCTGGGTGCAGCTCCACCCAGCCCCAGCAGATTCCAGGAGTAGCAAAACTGTAATTCTGTTTGTTTCAGATTTCTTTTTGAATAAGGACAAGGAGTGAGATAGAAGTTGTGAGGGTAAAGAGCTGAACTGTCAGGCCATGACTTCTGTGATCAGATTAAGGCAATGCCAGATGATCCAGGTCTGGACATAACAAGAATATAGAAATTACAATCACGCTTTATACTGTGAAGGCAATTAGAAAAGCAATGACATATTTTAGCAAATATTTTCTTTATCTATCATGAGAGAAAAAAATGGTAACAAAACAATATTGTCTCCCTTAGAAAAGACTGAATTGCAATGAAAATGCATTTCAGGATTTTTTTTCAGCTTTTGTATTTCAGCTTTGATGAAGTAAAGCTAGTGGTAAATTGATATGAGTACAAGTGTCACCTTTCTTTTGATAACAGGAGACTTGTTTTTTAACAGTGAAAATCTAATATATTTGAGTGAACTAACTTAGCAGGGAATTATTGCACTGCTGATTGCATATTTTTATAAATAGGAGTTACTAGTTGTTTTCTGTCTGCTTTAACACTGTCAAATTAATTTAACAGCAGATAAATACTGATAGTAGATAAATCATGATAGTAGATAAATAATGATGCATAGTTACAATACAAATGTTACTGTGCAATGACACAAATACCTGGAATCCTAGAAAGGATATTTATGTTGCTGAAATAAGTAATTTAAGGAGTGACTAACTCTCCTCCTGGCCATAGATTTCCCCACCAGTCATAATATTCTTACTAATTGTTACAATTAAAAAACTCTCAGCAAAACATCCACAAAACCCCACAGAATTTTCACATCAAATATTTCACAGAACGTTCACACCAAAACTCAGAACTGAGAATTTCTGCCTACCTGAAAGAACACAATTGTGTGATACAGTGAATCCTTTTGGCCTATCATATCAAACACATATTAATAGCCCATTAAGCACATAAAAATGGGTTTGTGGTGCTGTTTTTCCTTACAAAGAAGCTCCTCCCAGGTCCATGTGGCAGCAGCTGATCCCAGGGGATGCAGCCAGCAGGCAGATCCAGGCTGGAACATTCTGGCCGGGGGAGCAGCTGCTGGCTCACTTCTCCCTGCAGGATCAGCAGGCTCCAGCCTGAGAGTCCCAGGGCTGCCCTGGACATGGCTGATGCCATCTCTCTGTTCCTACCCTGCCAGCCTGTCTCCTTGCCCTGCCTGGGCTCTACTGAACAAAAATGAACTGGGTTGCAAATAACCTTTTGAGATCATCAAGTCCAACCTGTGGCCTAACACCTCCTCATCACCCAAACCCTGGCACCAAGTGCCCTGTCCAGCCTTTAATTAAACACATCCAGGGACAGTGACTCCAGCCCTCCCTGGGCAGAGGTGCCCAGTGCCCAATCACTCTTTCAGTGAAGAATTTTTTACTAATGTCTAACCTAACCTGTTGTGCTGGTCCATACACACTGCATCCTCCTGCTGGTCCTTGGGGTCAGGGGAGGGGACAAACACTCAGGGCTGTCCCCAGGGCTGCAGAGAAATGGGATTTGTCACATACCAGGTGCTGCTCTCCACTTCTTGGTGAGGTTTTGTGTCCCTGGTGCTCTGCAAAGGTGCACAAGAGGGGCTCAGACCTCACCAGGGCATGGAGTGTGCCTCCCACACCACAGCTCCTGAGCAACACCAGAGTTGCTGCTTACTCTAAAGAGCATCTTCATTCAGGATGCACCTGATTGCTGTCCCCTGGCACTCCTGCACCAGGTGAGGCTCACCCTGCCATTCCCTGGAGGTGAGAGTGGCCAGCAGAGGAGCTGCCAAGGCTGTTCAGTATCGCGGTCTTCGCTTGTTTGGCTTGGCCGGAGTGACTGGCAAAATAAGGGATGGGAATGATGGGCTGGCCTGAAGAATGGACTTTAATAACAAACTAACAAATGTGGAAACTGCACAGTTAAGGGACAAGATCCAAAGACCCAGGGGCATGGCAAACACCACAAGGTATTGGGGTCTTCTGAGGGCAAGGGTCCAACCGCGAACGCGAACTCGGAACGTGACCTTACGTGTGAGAGGTGCTGAACCAACTGAGAGCAAGAGCCAAAAACCAGACCACAAATATAGTTCCATCAGTGCTCTACAAATACTGTCATCATGGCTCTGGGAAAGTTTTCTTCTTAATCATCTCGGTATCTTCTAAAATGAGAATTGTCATGGCAATTAAGATTAATTAAAATAAATAATAAATGATAATAAGAAGCCAACAAGATCCATTTCAATGCAATGAAATAGAAGGTTTTACTTAATTATTCATTATGGCCTAGTTAAATATATTCATTTATCTGGAAATGTAAAAGCCCATATTCCAGGAGGATAGCTACCTCACAATTTTAGCTCCTTTCTTCCTCTCTTGAAAAGATAAATGCTGTTGTACTCAATCTCTTTGAAAAACTGCTGAAGAAAAAGCCAGGAATAATTAGATCTGATGGGGCTGGCTGTAAACATTTTCAGAGGAAAATAGAATCCCCTTCAAAAATCATCAAAGTAATTATTACAGTACAGGAGCTGCAAGCTTGCGAATAAAGTAAGAGAAGAGTATTTGTTTTGGAGGTTATTCTGTTTTGGTCAGAAATTGCTGCATAGCCTGTTTCTTATTTTCCTTTATTAGTGTTCTTTGCAGCATGGTATTAACCTCCACTAAACAGTTCCTTCTCAGTTTGCTCTTTGCTGTTCAAAACAAACTGTGCCTGTTTCTACTCACATATCCCTGTCAGATATTGGGTTGTCTCGATTTCAGATGGAGTTTTGGGTGCAGGGCCACTACCAGATCCACAGTGACTCCCAGGGCTGCTGCTGGGGCTGAGGATGCTGCAGGGCTTGGGGTGAATCTGGGGCTGGTGCTGCAGGATGCCATCAGCAGCCTCTGCAGGCAGCAATGCAGCCACAGCACCCCAGCAGTGCCATGGTTCCTGGCTGTGGCTGCAGCTCCACACACAGGGACAGCCAGACGAGCCATGGAATGAGCTTTTCTCCCAAGATCAAGAGATTTCAAGGTTGCTCAATTCACAATACATTTTTTTAAATGTTATGAACTCTCTTACAAAATGTATTTACAAGCTAGTGCCAAATATTCAGCATATTTCTGATATCAAGGACTCCAGGACAGAATTTTCAAACAAATGACAAGCTCAGCTGCCATGTTCAAGAGGAGCCACTATCAAACCTTGTTTCTCAGAACCTTAGAATACTGCCATTGAAAAGTATCTTTAAAGACCAAATGCACTTTGTCCCTCCCCTACTGGTCCCATTTAGATAATATTTTGGGGGTTTTCTGATTTCATTCCCACTTGAGCTGGACAAACATGCCCAGACAGACCTGTCTGTCTGAGTCCTTGCTTTGGTATCAAAGGGTCTGTCTGCCTGAGCTTACTGCAACAAATAAAAATCAATGCATTTTAAATGGAAAATAATTTCCACCTGAATTGCTGTAGATACAGATGTGGAAACAGCATTAGTCACAGCTTGCTGGATGACAGGCATTTTTGCCTTGCTGCTGCTTTGTGACTAACACTTCATGAGCAAATATCTGCTTTCATGCAAATAGAAAGCCTCAATCTCCCCAAGTACATGGAAACCATCATTGCAGAATGGAAATGACTCACATTAATGTACTGTACTTCATAACAGCCCTGTGAGATACTGAATTGTCAGATGATAAGGATGTGAGGTGCAGAGATTAAATGATTTAACTAACTCCTCTGACTGCTTTTTGACAGAGCCAGAAAATGAACTCCAAATTTTTCAGTCCCCATACAATATTTTAATCTCAACATTAGTAGCAGCAATATTAGAATAACCTCTCTCCCCAGGACAGTGATAGAGGATGCAATGGGCCTTGGGGGATTGCTGCAGATACCAAATCCCCTCTCCAGGAAGGGCTTTGCTTCTTTTCTCTCAATCTGTGCACACCAAGGCCAGGCACATAAATACAGAACAGCAGTGTCAGACCTCCAGCTCTTGGGCCAAGTGTTAAACAATTTTTAATATGTAGATGAGGCTTTGGCTTTCCTTTGAATCTGGAAGATGAGACTTTCAAGAGCATGATGTCCAACAGGATTAGATGGGCCTGGCTCTGCCCTTCACCACAGAGAAACTTTCCAGCTGCTCTCTCCTGCTCCCAGGAGCTCTCTGTGCCTGTCCCAGCCTCACCTTTCCCAGCTGTGCAGCAAATTTTGCATGACACCTCTGTGTGCCTCAGACCATTTGCCTGTAATTCCCAGTGTCTGTGCCACATTTCTGACTGCCTCACTGATTTTTCTGGGCCTTTCCTCCCTCCCTGTTATTTCTGGAGAGGCAGAAAAGCCCCATTAGCCTGGTGTTCCCTGTGGTGAGGGGCCTGGCAGCCCCTGCACAGCACAGGGCATGTACCAGTTATCACAGAGAACCCCTGACGTGTTTGTTTTCAAGGCAGTCATTTGGAAAAATAGATTAAGGCTTTTTTCAGCTGAAATAGTTCTAATTTATTTCTAGATTGGAGTAACAAGTAAACAGAAATGAACCTGCCAGGGATAATCTCTTCAAAAGAGGTTCAGAAGCTGGGTTTTAATTGTTTTAGTTCTTCAACAGCAACATTGGCTACATAAAACTATAAATCACTGGATTTTAATGACTTATGTAATACTTTTCCACAATGCATAGAGAAAAAGGCAACAGCTAAAATAACTAAACCATGGAGTAGCTATTTCTTTATCCCATTTATTTCCACTCTTCAGCAAAATGAATACAATTTTCCAGACTACCTTGCTGATATCAGATTCAAGTTTACTAAGCTTTTCTACCTTGAACTTTTATCAGACCAAGAAATATTTGTAGAAACCTTTGGAAAACAATGCCCTTGCTTCAGTACATCCACTGAAACTAGCAGTGCTTGACTCCAAGAGCCACGGCTCAATCTCACAATGACTTGAACAATGTTCAAGTAGTACCAATATTTATCAGCCAGTTTTCTTCTAAATTTTAATTAATATCAAGATCTTGGTATTTTGCTGTGTTGTTGGCTGCAGCATCTTCAGAACTGCACTGGTTGGAAGGGCTTTTTTTCTTTTTTTCTTAAGTAAATAAGCTGGTTTGCTAAACCAGCCTGTTTAACAGGAGGGTATTGATTCAAAGTTTTTGATGGAAAGGTTTCTTGGGACAGACTAAGGGAAAAAAAAAAAGGACTGAATAAAATGTCTGACCTTCTTGAGTTTCAAAATGGGTGCTTTGACTGAATCCTGCTCCAAAAATATGTTTGAAAGTGTGAATGGAAAGTGGTATGGAAGTAGAAAAAGAAAAATCTACAAAAAATGTCACAAATTGCAATTGCCATTCTTCAGCCATCTCTGCTTCTGGAGGCTGCTATATGTGAACTAAAGAATGACATTATGAATCATAAAGTGCTTAGAATAAAAATATCAAGGAATTCAGATAAAATAAGTGGTAAGTGCCCTCCAGTAAGATTAAATGAAATTCTCTTTTGACAATTACAGTTCAATAGTACAGCAGACATTTTATGCAATGCTATAATAATTTGTAATTTTGCAGTAGATAGTTATCAAATAAATTTTTCTTCTCTAGATAAATTGACTTCAAAGAGATTGTTGCTAAAACACCTTTTTATTTCCTTTTATACTCACTTATAAAGAACCCCAAAAGATCCATTCATTAGACTTAATCAAAGTTTTCAATGTTGAAAAGGAATCAGGAAACAATTCTATAAAATGTGGGATTAGTTCTGACTAATAACCTGAACAGAAATTCAAAGTGATGAGCCACTGGTATGTCTCCCAACATGCATGAAACCTACTTTCTGGAGTGTCACAGCACTTTCAGAATGATGCTGGTTTGGGAGCAAACTTTGCTTTTTAAAAGGCACATTTAAAGACAATTATAAAGAGCATATTTTAAATAAGAAACATTCATTAACTACTTATAGTACAATTTTCTATGCCATATCTGTTTGTGTGGAGCAAGGTTTTAAATCTAAACAGTTGAGGAACTTTGTGGTATCCCAGCTTTGTGTCTTTATTCTCAGCTAAATCTGTTTGCATTAGTGGGGTTTGCCTAATTTGGTCAAAACAATTGCAATTTATAGAGACGTCTTCTGTACAATTTCTGGAGAAAATAAATCAACTTGCAGTAGATAAGAGGGTTTAGGTGTTCAGAACTGTCCATAGTCCCAATGGAGAAGCAGTCTGCATACCAAGGTAGGAAAATATTAATAATTTAGGGAACCCACTCCAAAGACCAAGGTGCCTGCTATTTTTACTGTCACAAATGAGCAGACTTTGAATAAGTTGAATTCACGCTTAGAAATCTGCTTCAATACTTCAAGATCAGATGGCTGAAATGAAAATATTGTAATCAGCAGTAGGTTACAATGAGCTGTCTTTCATTAGAATAGATGGAGAGGTTACACCTAAGTCAGATCTTACACTGAAATGTCAAATGACAGCTGGCATCATTCACCACAGAACTGAAAGCTGCTCATAACACAAGAACAGAAATTTAATTTCAATCTATTTCAATGTAAATTGATCTTTAAGAGTTATTACATAAAATAATCTTTAGAAATGTCTTTCTAAACATGCCCAGAAACAGCTATTGGACTCTTTGCAAATGACATCTTTGCTTGATGGAGGGTAGTTTACATAACCTGATACGAGAGCTGTTCACAGCCCTGGTAAAATTAATGCACAGGGGTGTCATTTTCAACCCAAAAGGTTTCTTAATTTTGTGTATTATGCACTGGAGGGTCTGATGAAGTTACTACTTCACCATTTGTAAATCAGGATTCAAAGCTACATCCTGTGCACACACCCCCTGCATAATCTATAGCAAAGGCATGTGGAAGCCTGACTGAAAAACAGGAACTCTTTTCTCAGGAGCCTTTGAAGGGGAATTTTTTCTCTTCTCTAGCATATTCTCACAGTTTTCAAACCGTCTGATTTTTTAAATGAACTGCTAGAAGTTATGCATGCAAACAATGTTTACACCACGGAGTATCCTCCCTTGTTATGACTTTAACTCAGGTTTGGCTGCATCCCAGAAACAGAGCAGGCCTTCCTCCCTGCCCAGGTAATTAGCAGCAGCTTAATTTCTCAGGAGAGAAATCTGTTCTTGGTCAGCACTGGGACCCATCAGGACATTTTCTCACTCCAGACACAGGCCAGCATGTAAGCCTGGAAGACATCAGAGGAATGGCTGTCATATATTGTTCTGAAAACTTAGCAGGAAGCCCTTGTTTACCTCTGAAAATTAACAGAGAGGAGCCCCTGGTGGCTCTATCACACTGTTGGCAAATAGAAAGAGAGAGAGGAAAATAAATCTGCCCTGCGTGTGCCTGGCATTGTGCAAATAACAGCTAAAAGCAGATGCAGAGGCAGCAATGAACCCTTCAGGTCACAAAGGAGATCTAAACGAGACCCACTGCTGGCACTTTGAACTTCCAGCACAAGAGGACACAAAACACACCAGTCCCTTAGACAGCTCCCAGTCTGCTGGACCTGGCCAGCGAGCTGATCCTTGGAGGGAGGCCACAGCTCCCTGCCAGAGCTCGGAGTCTTTGGCACTGCTGGGGCTGGGGCAGCCTCGGGCCGGGGCTGGCTGCACAGAGGGGCAGGACAGGGAGGTCTGTCTGTCTGTCAGTCCTGCTGTAACCCACCAGAGCACAGAGGTCTGTCTGTCAGTCCTGCTGTAACCCACCAGAGCAGAGCACAGAGGTCTGTCTGTCAGTCCTGCTGTAACCCACTCGAGCAGAGCAGAGAGGTTTGTCTGTGAGTCCTGCTGTAACCCAGCCTAGCAGGGCAGGGCAGGGCAGGGCAGGGCAGGGCAGGGCAGGGCAGGGCAGGGCAGGGCAGGGCAGAGAGGTTTGTCAGTCAGTCCTGCTGTAACCCAGGACAGCAGAGAGGTTTGTCTGTCAGTCCTGCTGTAACCCACCAGAGCAGGGCAGAGAGGTCTGTCTGTGTGTCCTGCTGTAACCCAGCCCAGCAGGGCAGGGCAGAGAGATTTGTCAGTCAGTCCTGCTGCAGCCCAGCCCTGCGCACACAGCCCAGCCTGGCAGCCCCAGCTCTGCCCAGGTGCTCTGGGAGCCCTTGGCAGTGCCCTGGGCACAGCTGAGGGATTGCAGCAGCCACAGCTCCTTCCCCAGGGCCTCGTGGCCAGGGCAAGGCAGAGCAGGGCTGGCTGGCCTGGAGGAGATGGTGCTTCTGCCATGGCCACCTGAGCAAACACACTCAGGCTTCCTCGGGGGGCACAAAGGGATGGCCAGGTTTTGCCAAGTTATCTCTAACAAACCCAAACACTGTGTACTGAAAGGCTTCTCTCCTCTGAGAACTCTGATTTCTCATCCTGAATTGGAGTCCAGTTAAGAGTAATTTTACCATCCATGAGTGTTTGCTTCAGCCTTTAATGTCTTGTGTGGCAGTTTGTCAGATGCTTTCAAATTAGTAATTTTTTAGTCCCAATCATCTGCTTGGTTCCACTTCTGTGGCATAACTGCAATTCAGGGGTCAAATAACAGGAAATCAGGAGAAGAAAGGCGGTGCTTGGAGATGAATATTGTTTTAGGGATGTTGTGCATATCCACAGTCACCCAGATAATAAATGAAAGTCAGTTGCTGGGATGATTGGAGCAGAAATCAGTCATGAATAACTAAAACAATGAAATAAAGCTTTCACCTGTGCTATTTTCACTCATTTGCTTCTTTTTAAAAAAAAAATTAAATGAAATAAGAACACAGCAAGAAAGGGAATATTAATTTAGAAGATTTCAGATGGTACTGAAAAAATAACAGAGTGGTGTGAGAGACTGGTAACTTGTACAGCTCCAGCACACCAAGCTGTGCAACAGAAGACACTGAAACACAGAGAGTAAACCAAATAACCATGTAGGAACAACACATCCAGCAGCAAAGTGATCTGCAGCACAGCAACACAGATTATGCTTAATGAAAACAGGGGAGGATGGAAAGCAGGAGAAGGATGAGAGGCAGAATAACACATTCACCTCTTAGGCTGTTTTAGTCAAATCTGAATTGCTAACACAGAGAGGGGAGTCATTCTCTGCCTCATTCATCACCATTCCTGCCATGCTCATGGCGTGTTTTAACTGCTATTACAGTAATTGAACGAATGAGGCTATTTCCAAAACACCTTTGATGTGTTGGTGCGGGAAGCTGAACAGCAACAGCCCAAACGAGCACACTCAAAAACGGGGCTGCAGAGAGGGAGGGCAAGGGCCCAGCCCAACACAACCTGGTCCAGCCCAGCCCAGCCTGGCCTGGCCTAGCCCAGCTCAGCATAACAGACCTTGGTCCATCCCATCCCATCCCATCCCATCCCATCCCATCCCATCCCATCCCATCCCATCCCATCCCATCCCATCCCATCCCATCCCATCCCATCCCATCCCATCCCATCCCATCCCATCCCATCCCATCCCATCCCATCCCATCCCATCCCATCCCATCCCGTTATCCCATCCCATTATCCCATTATCCCATCGCATTATCCCATCCCATTATCCCATCCCTGTGCTGACTCCTGCTGGCCCCCTGCCTTCAGCTCCAGTGTATCCTTGTGCTCCATCTCTTTTTCCCAGTTCTAAACCCCAGGAAGGATCAGGTGGGCAGACAGGATCCCCAGGGGGCTTCTTTGGCTTATTTCTTTTTTTTTCCTTTTTTTTCCTTCTTTTCTTCCCCCCTGCCTGCCCTGCTCTCACTGACACGTCCGTGTCACACAGGTGGCAGCTGCAGCCCCCTGGGCTGGCACAGAAGGGTGGGGGCAGCAGCCCTGTGAGCCTCTGCTTCTGTCACCTCCTGTGAGCAGCACTGCTGCCACAACCCTGCACAGTCTAAAAAGGGAGAAGAAGCTGAAGTTTTTGGTTTTGTGTGGGAGGTTTCTTGTTTGCTTGTCATGTTGGTTTGTTTCTTAATTGAAAATGCTGCATGTGAAGCCACCAAAAACTAATGGAAGCCTTTGAAATCTCTGCAATATTACAGACATGAACTGAAGTCCAGGGAACGCTCCCAAGTTGTGCTGACATTACTTTGAGCACTGGTTTTCATCTGTTTACTGATGCTCTCTGTTTTGTTGATGCCCTTTCCACAGTGTGATTCTGAACAGAGGAAATCTCCAAGCACCCCAGGGAAAAACACTGCAGACTGTAGATTTCAAAAAGCTTTTTTAAAATCCCTCTCCCTCCCTCCCTCTCCCACCTTACCAAATGCTTTTTACGACTCTATTAGCTTCAATAAAGAGTCAAAAGACACATCAGCACACTGTTTTCTCTCTAGTGATTCTGAGATATTTATGGACTTGGAAGATGCACATTTAGGACACCCCAGATAGTGATAAGAATGTATAGACTTAAAACTCTCTATATTTTTAACTTCAGGGGTTAGAATTATCTGTTAACTAGTTGATATCTATTAACTGGTCCTGCAAAACACAGAAATTTATGCTCTTTTCCAAATCATCTTTAGTTTTATCAAAGTTTGTAGCAGCTACTATGGCACCTTCTGGGAGATAAAGGTTTTTATTGTGTCTCAGGAATGCTGCCTCAAGCTACAAGCACAGAACCAGTGAGGGCTCTCCAAGCAGCCTGCTAACTTTTGGCATTAAATCCTCCCAACTTCCAAAGATTAACTCTTCTCCAAAGGTGACTGTGCCACCAGTGAAGGGCATCTGTGATTAAACCACCAAACACTGCTTGTCTGTGTGAGCTATGGGTAGGAGACCAGAGCACATGGGAGATTTATGGATTTTTCTCGTTTCCCATGTGCCAGTTGCCAGAAGCAAACAGGGGTCAAGAGAAAACACCCTGGCCTTTACCAGGCAAATGTGGGATGGGTTCTGCCAGTGCTGAGCAGCTGTTTCCAGACAAGACAAGAAAGAGCTGTGCTCAGCTCTTTCACTTTTTGAATCAATGGATTCTACAGAGGAGAGATCTGGTTCACAATGTGGCTCTAGAGCAAAATCAAAATAAGTGTTTGACCCAGTGTTCACCAGGGAAATTGTCAGTCCATGTCTCAGAGAAAGCATTGAGGACACCTCCTGTTTATCAGCTGGTTGATCATTTGCATATTTATTTGCTGGTACAACTGTTTCCAGTTTCCACATGAAGTGTGTGGCACAGGGCTGGGAACGTGGGGGTTTGGCTAAGCTGAGAGCACTAGTGCATTTTTCCTTCTCTGAGCCCACATAATTGCAGCCTGTGACATTTGCAGTCCCTTGGCAAATAATCTGGCATGCTTCACAACTTCCTCTTTAAGAAGTGCTCAGCTATATTGAAACATAAATATATCATCTTCCATTCACATGAAGTCTGTCATGGAAGCAAATCCTGTAATGGCTGAGAGATTTTACTGGGAGCACAGTTCTCTTGACATTTATGCCCTGTATGAGCAACTTCGCTTACATGGATATGCAGACACCTTTTAGGCTGCATTAACAGCACAAAGAGGGACTTTGCAGGAGAGAGAAAACACAAGTTAAGTGACAGGAATCATCTTGGCAGCACAGCATCCTGCTATTGCCTAAAGTGGATTTCATGTGGTTAATCCATGGAAAGAATATTCATTTTAATGCTACTTTGAGGATTTGAATGACAGCAAAGGATCTTAATCACTTATTTGTCACTGAGAGACAAATTCCCTGCCTGCACCTTCCTTACCCCGAGGGGACACTGCAGCTCAGCCCAGCAGCCCCAGCAGGGCAGCCAGCACTGCTTTCTGCAGACCTGCACGGCCACACAAGCTGGTGGTCAACCACTCACCTCTGCAGAACCTGTTTATCTTGCCATTTCTGCCACAAATTGCTGCTTGAAGGGCTGCACCAGAACAAATCCTCAAATGACATTAGCCTTGCATCTATTTAAAGATTGAAATAGGAACAAACTTGTAGTGTCATGCACCAGGGACAAGGGCCAAGGTCATTTCAGAGGGAGCTGCTCTGAACATAGACATAATTCTAATCTCAATTAACTCTTATAGTGCATATCTTAGTGATTAAAGTGCTGGAGTTTTATCGTTATCACTGGTATTGCAGGGAAAGAAATAATATCATTAAGCTCTTTGCTGTGATAAGTTGTTACCATCTTACCAGGAGAGATTTTTAATCTACCTGCAGCAGTAATCAGAGAGAAATTTCAATTTTTAAGATGAGCTTTCACCTCACTAGAAATGAATTTCAAAGCAGCTTTGCAAGTTCCACTGTTTTCCCTTGGTCCCTAAGTAGAGAGCAATTATTGATTGAACTAATTTCTTAGGAAGACAGGTCAAGTTTCAGGTTAAACTGCATCTTGTAAGAAATGTAGTCTCATGCAAAAGAAGAGACAGAGAGGGATTAGCAGCTTACAAGTCACTTTCTTGGAGGTACGTGCTCTGTGTCAGCACTTGCTCACCATAAATCTGTGTGGCTGGTGTGTAACAAACTCCATTTAATTCCTTGTTGATTTAGAAAATCTTAATAACATTCCCACTTTTCATGGAGGCAAAGCTTCCTCAGGAGGCCTTCCTGATCAAAGCTTCCCCTGTATCATAGAGGCTGCAGGGGAGGAAAGTGCCCTGGGACAGGGGCTGCCCCAAAGGCACCCCCAGGCAGTGGAGTCCCATGGCTTTGGGAAGCCCCTGAGCACAGCCTGAGGTCCTGCTCCACCCCCTGTGTCCCACAGCCCCACTGCCCATCATTCCATGGAAACCAGGAGCTTCACAGGCAAAAACTTCAGTTTGAACCTGTGTTTTTTCACTAAGGGCATGAATGGGATCCTGTGACTGCAAAAGGTTTAGGTCCTGTTAGGGTTCAGTGCAGCACGTTCACTACTTGATTTCTGAAGGCAATGGCAAGAATTAATAAAAATCCTCTGACTATTACTGACACATTGCTGATGCCATTGGCAGGTGCTCTAATAATCCATGGGGCATTCAGAGTTATAGCAAAGAGTGTAAAGACTTCAGTAGGGTTGTCCCTGGGCTGAAATGTGGAGGCCAAATCCAAAGGCTGGGAAAATGTTCCTTCTGTAGGTGTATGTGTGTGAGACCCACAGGTAAAAACACTCTGTAAAAACAGCCTTGGATCTTCTATTACCTTTTTCTTTTTCTCAAAGTTCATTGCACCTACTCTCTAGGGCTGAGAACACATCCAACCAAGAGTATCCATTCATACTGCTGAAGGGACAAATTCCAGTGAAAAGGGATCACTGTGGCTTTGGAGAAACTGGTTCTTTTAAAGATTTCTCAGAACTCTGGAAAATTGCATCTCTTGGTTTTCATTTCTGACCCTCAAAATAGTCTGCTCTGAAAAACAGGGATTTTGGAAGACATCCTTCTTCCTGGATGTATTCTCTAAGTTTTCTTTCTTGACTAACCGTAATCCAGCAATATTAGGAGATCTTCTTTGCTTATCTTTCTGCTGTCTCCTCTCAGACGGATATAAAAACAAATTGTCTGAAGAAGACAAGTTGCCTCACCCACTGCCATTAGAAGCCAAGATAATACCAGCATCAAGGAAAAACACTTGGAATCCAGGAGGCTGAATGGATGTAGGAAATCAGCAGCTGTGGACAAGCACAGCTTCTTTCCCTGAGAGAGAAACAGAGGGGCTGCAGAGAGGGGTGTCCTGAGCACAGCCACTCCTCCCTTTGGGCCAGGGGAAAGGAACACAGCAGGGCTACCCCTGACACCTGCCAAAAACAAAGTGGGAAGGGCTGTGAGATATTCATGTGTCTGAAGTCGTGTTTCTTGTACTCACTAGTCCCCAGTGTAGGGAGTTATAGGCAAATATTATCAGAATATCAAACTGTCTACTGGAAGAGGATGTTGAGTCAGGCTCCAGCCCATATTTGGAACTATTAAATTATGGAGTAGCATTGATGCTATCTGCTGACATTTCCTTCAGCAGAAAAACTTACTTAAGGAAAGAAGTAATGCTGCAAAAGCAATCGAGGTCAGCGTGACTAGAGACCTGCAAGGGGGAAGTGTGGCTGCAGTGTGGGGTGCCAGCTTCCCGTGGGTCACATGTGGAAGGACTTGCGACACAGAGATAGCTCTGAATTTAAATTGAGTCCATCTGACAGGGACAATAGCACCTGGAAAATCTAGCAAGGTGGGAGCTGGGAGGCCCAGTCAGCCACACAAACTCCTGCAGCCACCTGCAGAGGGAAGCTGGCAGGGCATTAATCTGCTGCAGAGTCACATCAGCCCACACTGAGATGCTTTTTATAACCAGCTCCAATCCAGGTCGCCCACTTCCTCCTAACAACCCTTTTTCTCTCTTTTCTCTTTCCACTTTCCTGCTCCAAACTGAAATGTGCTGTACTGCCACAGATCCAGCTTGGAATCAAAGCAGAGGACATTTCTGCCACGTGCACATCAGAGCTCCACAGAGGCAGGGAGATGAGGGAGCAAAGCTGATATGACAACAAAGAGTAACATCAAATCTAACAAGCCAGTGGGAATGGGAAGCTATCAGAGGTAGACACTAAAATGTTCTCTGCAGGTGTGAGTTAGACATGACGAATGTTTTGACTCCTGAGGGTTGGCACTACAAACATTTTGAATTATAGCCACTTTAAATGCCACAGGAACCTCTCAGCCTGACTCTGAAAATCCATGAATTTAGGATGCATACAGAATGAACTTTCAGAAGCATCTCTGTTCCTTAACTTTTAGAAATTACATCTCCTAGACAATGAATGATTATTTTGGATCTATTGTTTTACAGAGGATGCGATACAGCTGGGCAGGGAGGCCAGAGGTTCCCTAAGCCCTCTGAAGTTTAAGGTACCTCAAAGCCCAGAGTTAATATTCCAGTCTAGTTTAATTCTGTGCCACGGAGGGTCACAGCCCCAGCTGTAATCTTTCATCCTCTGCACTGTGTGTGCTGTACCACAGCCCTGAGCTGAGTCCTTGCCACTGACAGGACAGGGTTTTATCAGTGCCCTGCAGACCTCTGGTGTGCTGTGTGCTTGTACAGAACAGGTTCCCTCTGCCTCACACCTCACACAGAGCTGCCCTTCATGCAAAGTGCCAGTTTGAGGAGCTCCTGTGCTCTCAGGAGAAATTGCTTTGCTGCCTACACTTGCACTACAAACCTGGTTATTGTAGCTGTTACAACCTGTACAAACAGCCAGTCTCAGTTACCCCCCCAAGGAGAAAAATCATCACACGGAAGGGTTGATTCATGCTGCTATATAATCCAACTATAATTGATTTTTTCAAATAGTTATTTACCATTATTTGCCTTAAATTAGCATTTCTTGGAGTATCACATACCACGGATCTCAAATGTGAATTGAATGTTTTCTTCAGCTATAGAAACAGCAGCCTAAAAAAATCAAGTTCCTAAATAGCCCAGGAATTGTGTACATGCTTATGGCAAAGACGTCCAAGCACGTTACACACAGCATGCTTACAGTGATACAAGAGCTCCATTTACAGAAGTATAATTTCCTTTGATAACTTTTACAGAATTATTTCCTACCCTGCAAGTGATAAAAGCACATTTGAGACCTCCAAAATATTTATGTTGTTACCCATAAGGGAACAGATGAGCTAATTGGAAGCTTGCATGCTTTCAATTCCTAGCTGTAGTATTATTAAAGAGCTCTTGGAGGACTTTGTGCTTTTAAAAGAAAGAATATGAAGAGCCTTACTTATGATATGAAAGTTTTTATTTCAAGCATTCCATGGTTTTATTCAGCGAAGTTGAAAGGTAAATACTGAGTAGTGTTCCATGGTTTTCTCAATTTAATACAAGGTGAAAAACCAGACTCACGGAGGAAATGGAAAGCTCCTTACAATTAATATCCCTGACCCTTCTGTGCTGACTGCCTTGTAATAAACCTGCTGCTGACCCCAAAGTGAGCAGTCCTCAGTCCCTGTGTAGAATTCTACAAGCCAATTTTCCACTTACAATACTCTGCTGCTAATTTAATTCTTATCTAAGCTCACGTAGTAGGATTATATGGATTATAACTGTGAGAAAAATGTAGTTTCAAACCTGTGGAAGGGGTGAGGGATGGCAGGAGCTGAAGTACTCCAGAGAACTAATGTTTGGTGTTACTTCAAGGGAAGGGCTGGCACAAGAACATTTTCTTTATTCAAATGGTTTCTCCCATCCTTTGTCAAAAGACTGATTTGGTTCAAGTTCAAGTGTTTCTCACCATCAGAAAGAACAGTGGAGCTGCTGAGAGGTTACAGCTCTTAGACAAACCTTGCTGCAGCTTCCACTGCACTGCCAGGCTGGGCAGGAGTGGGTAAAGGACACAGATTCCTCTGGTTTCTCAAGCCACAGAGAGGCAGGAGCACCTCTGCACACCCTGTGCTGTACCTGTGGCAAGGCGCAAGAAGGGGTTTTGCTCCATATTTACACAGTTATTGTGTTGAACTTCCCCTAAGTCCCCAGGGAGGTTTGCATTGTCCCAGCTCACTGGTGCCCCAGCAGCCCAGGCCAGTGCCACATCACAGATCTTGCAACATGCCATCCCATGTTCCCATGTTTTCCTAGGAAAGGGTCAGTATATTCAGGAGCAGGTTTGACAACTTTGAAGTTTACCTGAACAAAATTTTTAATTCACTTTTGTAGCTTGTCCTCATCAGCCTGTCCTCGTCCTCCTTGCCAGAGCTGCCCCTCTAGTCCATAGATGAACTGCCACAGTATTTCTGCATTTTCAGACTCATCACCCTTCCCTCCCCTGGTAATTATCACACCAATGTCAAACTCAGACTCCAATTTTCTACATTTCCAGCTGGCTCCTAACCAACTCCTTGCCACCTCATCTGTCCCTGACCTCCTACAGGCCCTGATCCCTTTTCTCCAGTGCTGTCCCTGCTGAGGCTGACAGTGACTCCTTGTAGATCTCCCCCACCCCAGCACCAGTCTGACCCTGGGTAGCTCCTCTTGTCACCTGATAATTCTGACTTCGTGAAAAAACTGAATCTGTGTGTTCCACAAGTTTAATTGCTGACTAGTGGTCCACAAAATTTATTATAAATATTTTAAATCAATTATTTTTCATATTACATATACACAGACCATTGTACTGAGTTAACTCTAGAAAGGAAGATGCAGGAAGAGATGATCTGACTGAAGGAGAATACAATATAAAGTGACATAGGATTTATAATGGCAGTGGGAGAGGCAATGACATCTTACTGGACGGGCAGATAAAGCTGGAAAAGGAAGAGCCATTCTGAGCACACAAAGGCTCAACATACATTGAGCTTAACTTGATGAGGTTAATCTGCCAAAACCCCTGAAAGAAAAGGTCAGGAAGAGGGAAGATGGGAAATCTGAGTAAAGAGAGAACTGCAAATGTGTTCCTGCGTTGTTTCTGCCTGTGGACTATTTATGGAGCTACACGAAACATTGCTGAATGTAAATGTATCCTCCAACAGGATCTATTAAAAGAATTTTATTTTGAATTCTGGCTCTTAGTAAAATGGTTGGATCTTTTTGTTTCCAAGCAGACATCCAGTCTTCGGATAGGCAAGTTCTCCAGAGGTGCTGGTCCTTCCCAAGGCTCCCTGAAGAGCTGTTGGGGCCACCAGCATCGCCCTGCACCCCAAGGAGGAGCTGTGGGATTCCACAGATCCCCTGAAACCAGCCAGCCAGCTTCATGACACATCTAGTGCACTCTCTGCATGGTAAGCACTAACTGCTCTGATCCTGAAATCCCCTCAACACTTACAGACCTGTAAATCATGGTATTTTTCAGCCAAGGGTGTATAATCAACCTGCTGAGTGGGCCTGGTCCAAAACCAGCTGGGGTCAGCAGGAGGGGCCTTCTGGCCACAGCTCAGCTGAATAACATCTCCTTCAACTAGGAGGGTAAAACACCACCACCTGCTTTGCTTTGTGCACCTGGGGTTTCTTTTCCCCCTGAGAATCAGAAGGGTGAAAATCTTTCAAAGGCAGGTCTAGGCTCAGGACAGGTGTGTAGGTACTGCTCTGCCTGCCCATGACCCAACACATTGCAAATACCTTTTAGCTATACACATGTCATTAAATAAGCATTGCAGGCATTTTCATCCTGCAAAGGCATATTTGTGAATTGGAGAGAGGCATTAAAATGGAAATCACAAATATGTTTAACCTTTACCTTTCTGTTGATGTGTATTTTAACCATTGTTTAGTTTTCTATAAAAAGCTGTGATTTAGATGAGACCAATGGATGCAGTCACAGGTTTTCTCTTTTTAAATTACCCCACCTTGACTATACTTCAATGCTCATAATCCTGCATTTCTCTCTGATATTAACACCATAATATACCAGCTGACACCGAGAGAAGTAGGAAAAGTTGGCTTGACAGGAGAAGACATGAAAAAATGCTTGGATTAACCAGCACTGTTTACTCCATCTTTCAATATTTACATTAGCTGTAAATTATTATTGTGGAAGGAGCCTCAGATAACTCAGGGAACACTGGAAGAAAAGCCATATTTAAAGTCAGTGAGCAAAGTCTGAAGCCACTGTCTATTACCAGAGCTCCACTGTCCCTGTGAGCCTCAGCCGTGCCTGCTCCTGCTCCCCCTCTCTGCTGTTTTCCTCACAGAGAATTCACTGCTCTGAGAAGAAACAGCTGTATTTGGGTCTTATCTGGATTGCAGCTGTGCCTGGAGAGCACTGTGCCCGGGAAGAGGCCTCCTGGCCTGAGCTCTCAAGAGGATAAATGTGATGGAGGATGGCAACCAAAATGGAATCAGTAAGTGAAAGAATTTCCTGCTTTATGCTTCCTAGCAGGCCCATTCAGCACTTTCCTATTTCAGTTGCTTCTCAAGCCCATAATAAATGAAGTTTTTAGTGAACTGAAAGCCTTTAATTTTGAGATGTGCTTCTCTCTTTTACACTGTGTTGTCTGGGCTTTTGGCTAAGTACAATTTAGGTATATCAGATAAAATATTCATCTTTTACAGCAGTGTTTCTTCCCCTTCTGACCCTTCTTTTTTCCTACAGCTGCCTGTGCCTGCCATATAAATGCTCTCATCTCTATCCTAGTGATCCAAGACTATCCCTTCTCACAACTGGGCAGAATATTCTTAGCTTCAATTAATTTTACTCAATATTATGCAAAAACATACACGCTATTTCACTGCTCCTCCAGAATATATCTCACAGAGATGAGCATTCTTCCAGACTACAGAAACCACCACAGCTCCAATTCCACCTTTTCTGAGACAGAGAAAGTGCTGCAGAGAACCAGAATTCCTGGAACTAGAAGTGGAGTCTACTGCCAAAGCCAAGAGAGAGCCCAACAACAAGCACAACATTCTCTGAGTGTCCCAGAAGGTGGTGAAGGGCAAAGTCCTGACATGATGGGGAGGAGCAGGACTTGTGGTGGATACAAGAAGTCCCATGGCACACTCCTGACCACCTGCAGCACTGTGCTGGATGCACAGGTGTGACCATACACCTGCTCTGTGCTCCTGTTTCACATTGCTTTTCATGCTGAGCAAGTGCTCAGCCAGGGGTTTGTGTCAGACCCTCAGCAGCAGCACACGAGGGTGATCTCCACCCCCTGGGAAGAGCTTTTCCTTGTTGCCCCAGGACAAAAGTCTGGGAAGGAGATTTCAGTGGTTTCCATGAGCTGTGCTGGACATCACTGCCTCACAGTTTGCAGTACAAAGATCACCTCCACGTTCTGGGACCTTTTGGAAGCTTTGGCAGACATGCCCCAGTGCTGGGACAGATAACCTTCACATCACTCTGCAGCATGTGATTTATAACTTATCAGTATCTCTAGACAGGAAGCACAGTACAGCAAACTCTGAGATAAGCTTCTCCAGCCCATCTGCTCCTCTCCTTCAATCATTGCCTGGATTTATCCCCATGAGTTAAAGGGTGGATAACTTGGTGACCTTTTCAATCTTGTCTCCTTGGCTAAGGTTGCCAATCATAAGGCATGCACCAACCAGGGCTCTAAGTCACACAAATCCAAAAAAATCAATTTCTAATTATAAATCTGAAATTTGATTGTGCCTCAATTCCAGGTGAAAGGGGCACAGAAATGCACTTCTGGAAATGTGACACAAAGAGTACAGATTCCTTGTGAGATTCTGTTCTGTGCAACAAAGGGACACCACCTCCTCTGTGCCATCCATCTCACAGGGCACTAAAATACCTTTCCATTTCATGGCATCTTTCCAGTGATTTGATCATTAATGTCCAGCATAGAGACATGATGACAGCATTCCATGAAAGCTTCTTCATGAAATTAACCTTTCTACTCATCTAGGCTCTCCTTTTATTGTCAAAGCTTTGAGAGGGACTTTGCAGCAGTGTTTACAATAACATTAAAAGGCCTATTATCTGAAAAGCCTGAGGGCAATTTCTTAAACCTGATAAATTTCACAATAAATGCCTATATGAAAGAGATATTTCTTTCAAGTTTTAAAGCTTTCCTTAGTACTTAGTCTAAATATGTATTATATACCATTTTTACTACTTTTTTGTTTAAAAACAAACAAACCCCCAAAGCATAAAAGTCAGATGGGTTCTACTTCATTTGACTTGTGAGATGTAAACAAGAAAGAGCCAATTTTGCTATGGCCTTATTTAAATACTATTGCTTTGCTATTACACGTCACAATTTTCTCTTCAAAAATACTACGAGCACCCCATTCTCAAAATATTTATGCAGAATCTAATATTTACCACTACATTTACTACAGTTGTTAATATCAAGTGGAAATTGAATATGAGGAAGTTGAATGTGCCATTTCGCTATCAATTAATAAGATGAAGACTAGAAATCCATTACTTTAACATTCAGGATATCAAAGCAGATAAATACTGGCAATAAAGCATTTGAGACTTACATGGAAAAAAATAAAAAACCTCAGTAAACAGAGAGAAAATCACATTTGAGTGAGATGTAGACCAGTGGTTTATCTTTAGTCAATACACCTAAATCAGTGCTGCATCTTCTGAGAACCACAAATGGGAAATGTGTCCAACCAAAGCAGTGACTCATTGAAAAGGACAATTGATATAGATTATCCCATGTTTCTAAAGCTACCTGCTAAGTTTTGCTACTTCTACTGTTCATCCTTCTAACGATTCCACAAGTTGTGAAAGCAGCTTAGAGGGAAGGCACTTGGAACTCAGAATACAGCACATTCCTGGGCTACAAACAGCAGCCTCTCTGGGTTACTTCAATCTCATTAGCGAGAAGATGCTTTATTGGGAGGCCTTGTTTGGGCTGTGGGCAGGGCAGGGTGTGGTAATCACATATCCTCTGGACAGAGAGACATAGCTCCCCCAGGACTTTCCTGGGAAGCTGTGAGAAAGCTCAGAGAAAAGAATGAGAAACAATTCCTACCTTTACTTGCTGCACCTATTGTTATGAACATGGGGAATGTGTTATGAAGATTTGTTTACCAAAGGGTGGTTTCTTCATTGGCCACATTTGTGATAGTGTTTGGATTCAATTGACCAATTAGGTCAAAGCTGTATTAGACTGTCTGGAAGAGTGATTTTTTTTCAGTAGACTAGACTAGAGTAGACTAGAGTAGAGTAGAGTATAGCATAGTATAGCATAGCATAGCATAGTATAGTATAGTACAGTACAATAAAGTGATTGATCAGCCTCCTGGAATTATGGAGTCAGTGCTAATAATTACCCAGCATGGACCCATGCTACGATAACAGGGCAGGGCAGAGCAGTATAGGAATGTGCCCCTTGTTGAGGGAGTGACAAAAATATCCTTTGTCCCCTTAAAAAGGAAAGAAGTCCAGAAGTTTCTCTCCTCAAATAGGTGAAAAAGGCCTGGGGGACTTCACCTCAAATTTAAGGATAGCTAATTGGACAAGTGCCTAAAAGTCCCACCTGGGCAATTTACTAGAAAAAGAAGAGAACAAAGACACTAACTGCTTTTGTGAGGTGTTTTACCTGGAGCAAGAACTTCTTACACCTGTAAGGAGTTTGTTATTTTGCCTTTAATTAAAACTTTTTGTTTCCAACACTGCAACACAAGTGTTAAAATAAAATCCTGCTGATTTTATGCCTCCAAAAGTAGCTGAGCTATCCTGGGTGAGAAATAGACCTCCAAGAGCTTATGAGACCTGGCTTGAGGAGGTAAATAAATTTACTGGGCAGAGCAGGGCTGTGGTACCGGGGCAGGGCTGTGGTACCGGAGAAGGGCAGTGGTACCAGGGCAGGGCAGTGGTACCGGGGCAGGGCTGTAGTACCAGAGAAGGACAGTGGTACCGGAGCAGGGCAGTGGTACCGGGGCAGGGCTGTGGTACCGGAGCAGGGCAGTGGTACCAGGGCAGGGCAGTGGTACCGGGGCAGGGCTGTAGTACCAGGGCAGAGCAGTGGTACCGAGGCAGGGCAGTGGTACCAGGGCAGGGCTGTAGTACCAGGGCAGGGCTGTAGTACCAGGGCAGAGCAGAGGTACCGGGGCGAGGCCATGGTACCGGGGCAGGGCCGTGGTATTGGGGCAGAGCTGTGGTACCGGGGCAGGGCTGTATTCTGATGTTCCAAGTGCCCGGCCAGACGCTCGCTCTGCTCCGTGCCCATTCTGGTCCCTCTGGGAGCGCCGGGGAGAGGCAGTAATGGGGAAAGCTGTCAGCACGGATTACTGCCAGCACCCTCAGCCTGCCGCCATCCCTACTGACATTGCCACAGGCAACCTGCCTCCATTTATAGCCAGCTGCACCATTACGGTGCTGCTGATAATTTCAGAGTAAAAGTTTAAATGATTGAGCGCTCCGCCTGGAAAGAGAAGGCTTTTTGGTACATCATTAATAATGCAGGGGTTTAGACACTTTATTGTCTTTAGAGATGTGCTGGTTTGACTAGCACAGGGAGATTTCCATGCATCCCTTTTAGACTGACACGTCCGTCTTGGAAAGACGGACAGCCAGTGCTCTTCCCAAATGGGGCGTAGCTGTGGTTCCTTACAAGAAAGGAAAAGATGGATGTCATCCTAGGAGGTTCACACTGCAGGCTGCTGTGCTTTATTAACTGCAGACTGCTGTGCAATTGGACCTCAAAACATCAGGAGCTGTTTTCAGTGAAGTAATTCAAATTACTTGAAGAACTATCACGTTAACAAATGCAAAGTGACTGTTTACAAAATTGGAAAAACACCCATTAACTTGCCTGAAATGGAAAAAAAAAAGGAAAGAAAGAAAGAAAGAAAGAAAGAAAGAAAAAAGTTTTTGTAGTCTGGACAACTTCTAAGCAACAAAAAGCACATTCTTATTTCTGAAATATTAGGGAAATTACTTAATTTTTCATAAGTTACTCAAAGGTAGTTTTCTATCTGCTACTCTGGCACTACGGCACAATGCATTTGATTGCAAACCCAACAGAATCTGCTCGAGTGTAGTTCTTAAAAATATTAGAGGGAAAATTCATTCCTTTTCTTGTACTGTAGTCATGGATAATGTACCTAGAGGAAAATACACTTCTTTGTATAGCAAAAGCATAAAACATGGTATATATAATTGTGATGAATACAAATAGACAGGGGAATTACTTTCTCTGATAAATGCTACGTTTAGCTTAAGTAGAAAATGTGCGGCTCAGTATAAAGTCTCATTAATAACCTTCTAAATTTCTGCTGGTCACAATTGAAAAGTAACTTTCACAGCATTTCAAAAAATTCTTCTACATCCCCCTTTTATTAGCCTGTAGCAATCCCTCAACATGCTTTTGCCTTTCCATAAAAAAATCATACAATTATAGGAGAAAAGGGCAATTTGGCGAATTATGAGATATTCCTCTATGACTAACACGGAAGACTTTTTCAGTTTCCCTTTGCTTCTGGCTTTTTATTAGGAAAAAAGTATTTAAAGATAAAAAGATAATTCCTCAGGAAAAGGGGCAAGTACAAAAGCCAAGGACCTGAACGACAGCCTCACTGCAGCAATAATTTAGCTGTAGCTGCACACAACCACCACGGCAAATGCACATTCCAAGTATTAAAACAATAATGAGCAGGTTTTAAAGAGGTGGTTTTATGTCTATTCAATCTAATTATATGCTTCTCTCCTATCATTGTATTCAGTAAACCAGCTAATTTCTTTCTATTTTTCACCTCAGGCTATTAAAGCTTTCATATATAACTCAAATCACTAAATCTTAGAGCAAATATTCACTGATCATTTATTTTAAAAGGAACAGGCTTCTTTTTCCCTCTCACCAGATGAATTGCTGACATTGAACGCTGTGAGCTCTTGATGTGATGTGTATTCTCCAAGTGGGGAGAAGCTGGTACAGGTGATCTAAAGAAATGTAGACTGCACGTTCTTATTGAAACCTGCTCAATTTCAGGGGTGATTGGCATATTTTTATTGCACTCACAGACAATGACAGCTTGGCCAAGGCACAGGTCCCATGGTGTACTGAATTGTGAGGAAGATCTCATGGTCTGCATGGAAAGAGTTGGTGAGAGGAAGGGAGGGTGGGAAGTGAGGGGCTGTGAGATGCTGGAGGAGCTGGAGCACACCTGCTCCAAAGACTGGGAAGGAAGGCACTGCAGTTCACCTCTGCTGCCTCCAGCTTGCTGCCTTTCACATCTGCAGTGTATGGATGGAAATACATGAATTACAATAGTGTGGAGCCTGTAATTGCTCTCATTAGCTCCATTAGTTTACTTCCAGCACCAGATACATATTCAAAGCACAGCTTGTTCCAGGAGGAGCATGTTCATTCACCAATGGCTGACAGAAAAGCTTTGTTCTCTGCCTCGCAGAAAGCTGCTACAGAATCTCTGCAAATGTAAATATCTATTTTTGTTATCTCTGCTGGCATATGACTTGACATATGCATTTGGTGAAATGTTGTCCTCTTCCCATGCTTCTGGAAGCCACGTCCATTCCATCTACTTCATTCTCAAATACTTAAACTTGCTTTGTCTTCAAAATCAACAACCCAAAATAAATAACACATATCCTTTGTCTGTTAATATGGCTGTCAGCCATTTACTATTTCTTGCTCCATCTGTGTCCTCCCAGCTGTTCAATCCCAGCACTTCTTTCCAACCATGGCATTCATCAGCAGCACTTAGGGCATGACACATTAACATGGAGCCTTTTCCCATCATGAACTGGGGCAGGGGCAGAGAGCACTGTCCATGGCTGGATCAAGGATTAGGGATTTACAGGACATGGATGGCCCATGGGACTGGACAGGCAGCATGTAAGACTGCTGATATATTTGATTCATAGCAGGTAACATTTGCCTTTGAAAACCTGTGGCAAACCATCTTCAGTAAAAGGCAGAGGGAACTACAGGTGGGGCAGTTTAACTTTGCTGCCTTGACAAAACTGCAGCACATCCCACAGAAGCCACAGCCACATGAAGGACAAGACAAAGAGGAGGAACAGCATGGATTTACCAAGAGGAATCTGCTCTTGCTCAGCCCAGTGTTGTGAAGCAACCCACTCTGAGGAGATCAGTGCCTGTGATTTCCTTTCGCCTTAGGAAGGCTACACACAAGATGTCCCAGAGCTCCCCAGGGAGATGTCCCCAAGATGTCCCTTTTCAAACAGGGACAAGCAGACTGGCTGCCCAGGCTGCAGGCAGGCTGAAAACCTCTTGGACCACTGGTCTCAGGCAATAGTGGCTGTTGGTTAATGGTGAATGTTTTCCTCTCCAGGAGCTAAGCTCCTCAGAGATAACATTGCCTGATGTCTCCATCTGGCTGAGAAGATGGGATGGGAGTGACCCAGCCCAGAGGAGCCTTCTCTCCCACTGCTCTTAATTTTTACAACCATCAACCTTTTCATACCACAGTTACAGATTTGTCTTGAAATTTTAAGACCTTTCAAGAAAAAAAAGTACATTAAAAGGAGCAGATGGTTTGAGTGGGGTTGTAAATAAGTGTATTATCTAAATGCAATGAGTCTATTTGGGATAACAAAAAAAAAGCTCAGAACAGTCACATAAAGAGGAAGTTTATTGTGCTAATAAGTTGTCATCTAGAGCAAAACAAGAAAAAAAAAAAAAATCAAAGCATCTGTTTAATTTAAAACTAAAGTCTTTTGGGAATAACACAATGGAATGCCACTAAAAATTATATGGATTTTCAACTTTCAGTGGGAAAATACAATTTCAAGAGCCCATAAAAAAGTGAAGGAGTTTTAAGATTTTACAGACAATTGCATGTAGGTGAGGGCTGGTGGGATGGTTACACAGTTTCTAGTCCAATGTTTCTCCACCTGTGATCCACAAAACAGCAGAAAAGCCTATACAACACAGTTGTAAAAACAAATAAAACCAGGCATATTCCTCTCCATATGCAAAAATGCTATGAAATGAAAGGTGGTAAAAGAAATATAATGCTTAAGTATAAAAGGTTATCTTTCATCTGGTTGTAAATGAAAAGTATTATAGCAATGCTGTTTGAGTTAGTTCACTCTTTTTTTTCTTACCAGATGTTTTTTTGTGCTTGTTAAGACAAGTGTAAACCAGCAAAGGGAGCTGAGTCAATTAACATATTGCTTAAAAAGCAGTTCAAATGTTTTTTAGTGCTGTGTCTTCTATTCAGAAAGATAAGAAATAAATGTGCACCCTAAAGAACTTCCTGAAGGGGAATGGGAATGCAGACATTTTGAGAATTTTTGATGGAATTTTGAGCTTCTAGGGAAGAGAAATTTCAGCTTGAAGAATTGAATTCTGACCATTACTGCTAGTGCAGACTCCCCTGGTGCTTGAAAAGGCAGGAGAAATTTTATGAACTACTGAGAACCCTGGTGAAACAGCTTCAGGTGCAGGTTCTGGATACAAACAACAACCAGGGCACACAGGACATCAATTTTAAAAGGAATTGAGCATTCAGAATTCTTAGCAATTCCAAATTCTTGGAAATTTGTTATGTAGTCTCTCCAGAACACCAAAAAGCATTCATTTGTTATTTCCATACAAATGGGACCAAAAAATAGTGTGCCCAGGAGTAGTAAAACGTGGAGCATTGAGGAATAACAGTGCCCTGCATGAGGGAGAGCAAACTGGAAGGATCAGGCCATCACCAATTTTGCAATGGAAAATACATTTTCTTCACTTGTTACAAAGTCTTAAAATTAAAAGACTTGAAAGGAACAAAAAACCATCCAAGTCAGTGATTAGAGTGACCTACTTGATATCATTTACTCAAGGCCAAATTATGCATTATGCTTCTTAGTTAAATGATACATTTGCACGCATCTATTTTTGATGGTTCTCCTTCTGAAAGACTTGGAGAAAATGAGTAACTCCAGACAATCTCACTTCAAGCATTTCTTAGCTTCAGGGCCAGGAAATGATTGAGAGCAGGAAACTTCTGCTGTTGACAGGAGGCTCCTAGAAGGATCCTGGGCTTTGAAAGAGATAATATTTTACAACAAGAAATATTGGATTCAGGTTGTTTTGCTTTAGTGGCAATGTTAAAATAACAAAATTCCAGGGCTGATAATTCTCAAGTTTTTTGGCAAAATAGGATAATTTAAGATTTTTTTTGTTGCATTACCTTTCTTTCCAAGTTTAAAATTTTAGGTTTGCATTGATAGCAGAAGTGTCTTTCCATCTACCCTTCTGAGAAACAGGGTTGGTACATATATGGAAAATAACATTTTAAAACAAAATCACTTGCTTTGCCAATGAATTGCTTTTGAAATCAGCAGGTTTCGTTCAAACCCTGGTTTTGTGGAAGCTCCTAGAGAAAGCCCAGCCAGATTAAAACCATTTTTATCCCATTGTCTACAGTTATTTACTTTGTGAATGACAGGATTCTGTTAGCGCTGGCTGTTCAAGAGCCCATTAGTGGCAGTGCCCAGCCTGTCCTGCACACCTTCCAGCTATCATCCCAGAAATCCATGGTTATCCCACAGTCTGAGTGGTTATTTCTAATGCTACTGGAGATGTGAAGACAAAGAAATCCAGAACTGAATATTTGGGATGGGAGGGAGGAGTTTTTCCCATTTCAAAAATCTAGGGCTATAATTATTAATCCTTAGACTATTCTAGAAAACCAGATGAGGGTTTTGTGTTAGGCTATTATGAATAACTAATCTTCATCTTTTCAGGGAAAATCCCTCAGCTTTGGACATCACTGCTTATATAATCTCTTTAAATATTTTTTCAGAATAAATAGGTTTTACATATCCCAGCAGTGTCAATCTAAATATAAATTTGATTGACATAGATACTTCAGCAAATTATACTGAGTTGAGCAGAAAACTACAATTACCCAGTTTTATTTGCTAATCACCACCCCATATTTATTGAAGTGGCTAGAAAATTGGATCACTTGATCTCTTGCCTTCATAAAAATTACTTTGAAATGCTGCCTTTGACTTCTTCAGTTATTTTTATTGCATATCACCAGCCTGGCCACTTTGATCATGGAAGTATGACAAGTTGTAATTATTGGTGTTTTTCTCTAAGGGCAAAGCAGTGACCTTGGTAGCAGAAAATGCCCTGAGCCTTCCCCTCTGGAGGCATTTTGGGGCTGTGCCTGAGGCAGCTCTGCAAGGCAAAGCTCTACAATTTGGCCATCCTTGGGGAAAGGCTGGGATCTTCCCACACCAAGGACCTCCACCAAGATGCAAGGCATCTTTCCAGAAATCCTTTCATTCTTCAAATCTAAGAAAAAGAAATGTCCCCATCAGTTTCACCCATGGGTACATACTCTAGGAATGAAGGAAAACAGGAGTAAAGCTAAAATCTGACAGTTCGTTCTGTCACATTTGTTTGTGATCCATAGATCCAAGGCTTCATTTAAAAGTTTTATTGTTTCTCACCATTTAGAAAAAAAAAATATTACAGCAGCATATTAAGAGATAATGAATATAGCTGACTTGTTTTCTCCAGAGTAAAATGGCTTAACCTCTGAGTCAGGCTTGGTCTACTTGGCTTATTGATTTTAAGGCACTTTGAGCACCTGGGCTTTGTCATGATGTGTGTAAATTATAAATGGAAGGGTCCTTTGCTCTGAAATTTAAAGAAGCAAAGGATAAATGAGTAAGAAACTTCACCAGGAAGACCACAGTAAGGGTAAAGTTTTCAGAGTTTAGTCACAGATATCTCCTTGCTCTAGATATTTCCAAAATTTCTGTGAAATATTTCACTTTCCAAAGCTGCAAGGGAACAAGAGCAGAAATGAGAGATTGTGTTCCAGGCACAGAATGACCTTTTCAAAAGGGAAAGCATATGTCCTCAAATTCAAGTTGTCTAGTCTTGCTGAAATTCCACTTTTAAGTCAGCTTCCAGGATGAATTATGTCTTCTGGTAAAATAGGAAACAGAAGTCTGACAGCTGACTGCAATCTTAAATTTCATGGAAAATAGCAGAGCACACTCATGGCCTAGGGTATCTTCAGCTTACAGCAAAACCCTTCTGGTGCAGGACTAAGACTTGCCCAGAAAAGAAAAATATCACAGGTCCATTTTCTTCTGAAATAAATGGAGTGGTTTGGAAACATATGAAAAGTCCTAATGATACATTCAAAGCACTTTTGGCCACAAACATTACTGAAATGTAAAGCTTGCTAGAGACTCTTTTCTTGGAGAAAGGCTCTTTCTGTTCATCTTCTCGTCCATCCATCAGTTTCCATTCCTAAAATGTCATCACAATACCAATGTGCTGAAGAATCACTTAACAGCCACCAAGTTCCTCCCATTTGGGCTCGTCATTGAAGAAAACTTCAAGAGTGGGGAAAAGAAAATAATCTCGTTACTTATCCAGAAATTCAAATGTGACCTTTATTAAGAAGTTTTTGTTTGGGCCAACATTTGTTTCTAAATCACATCCTGGGAGCTTCATCCTCCCACTGGAAGCTGCCACCAGGGTACTGGAGTATTGGGTCACTGAAGAGACACCTTCTTGTAGAGTATCAGTCTTTTCCTTATCCTGCCTTTTAAACCTTTCTTTTCAGCTTTTAGGAATGGAGTTTTCTGGTTATCCTTATTACTTTTCCATCACATTAATAATTTCTGTTATTTTTGCAATTTTTCAGTAAGTATAGTGTGTCAGGAGTTCGAAGATGGGCAGGGGAAAAAGATTGCAAAATTAGAGACCTGGAGCTTCAGAAGGTGCACTTTTAAACCTGGGAGTTGTTCCTTAGTTCTGAAAGGGAAATTAGAAGAAACAGGGAAGGGGTGTCCAGAAAAGGCTGTGATTCTTTATTGTGCCTTGCAGGATGGACCTGAAGCCTTTCTTGTCTCAGGAGATCAAAACATGGGTACTCCCGAAGGAAAAGCAAAGACCAGCCTTTGGTGTGTGCTGCTGTGTGTGTTCAGCCAGTAGAGCCCATTTAATGCTAATATACAAGGTGGGAAAAACTGGGAATGGATAGCAGCTTGCCCATTGCTGGCAATTTTCTCCTTTAAATATAACATTATTTAGCCAAAGTAGCATTTCCAGTTTTCTCCTTCTCTGTCTTCCTGGCATTTACAACTTTGACACCATTTCCCACTGAGGGAGGTGCCTCTCAGAGCCAGGCACCAAATCCCTGCTCCCTTTGCACTATGTCATTACTGGATGCCACTTTTTCCTTCTCTCAAAAATTGCCTTTGTACAGAGACACTGTTGGAAAACTTAAAGATCCCAGAAAGGGAGAGTGAAAGGCAGGGGCAAACCTGCTGCCTGTCACAGCATTTTCCATTTCCTGCCATGCCCTCGGGGATGAAGGCACAGCCCCAGCTTCCCTCAGCATCCCTGTGCCTCACCCACAGGGTGTGCTCCAGCAGAGCAAACCCGAGGCTGCACAGAAGGAAAATCAAGTGACAAAAGCAAAAGAGGAGTAAACACCTTCGTTATTTGAAAGAGAAAGATGAGAATGCCCAACACCTAACGAGATTAAGGGTGAAGACAAATAGAACATCAAGGGTAAACTTCACAGTCATGCAGACAAATAAAACGCTGAAGGGCACCTCCATTCATGACAGACAGAGGAAGGAGGAGATCTGCTTTCAGGGCACAGAAACACTGCCAGCCCCCAGGAAGAATTCATTCCTACTGGCACAATTAAGAGAAAATACCTCCTATTCTAATCTTAAAAGAGCTAATATACAACCAGTAGCATTTTCTTTCCTATAACTTTATTGAACTGTTACAAACAGTAACAGGCAAATAACAGAAGTGGGCTGCTCATCTTGTGGCTTGTAATCACATGGAAGTTATTGACCACATATTTTTGTGTCCTAGAACGACATAAAAGTGGCTGTTTAATACTCACAGGTCATCAAGCACAGGCACAAAGTCAAACTTGCATGTGACAATTTAATTTTAGGCAGCTCGCTCTGATCATTTTTCTTCAACACAAAATTAGCCAAAGTGACCTTAACTGGACTGGTGTTAATCCCTTTGTGCAGGAGAACCCATACCTAAGGGAAACATGGCTTAATATTTACAGGTGCTCTGAAGAGGGCAAAAATGACCTTTCTTAATTAAATGTCATGACATGAAGGGTAATATTGGGATAGAATATGCAGCTAAATAAAGTTAGGGTCCCCATGTCTCTGGCAGAGTTAAATATTCTGGGCTCAATTCTCTGACTTAACACTGGTGAAAAAAACAGGATTTGCTGTTTTGAGATAAATGGAATTACCTTGTTTTATATCAGCAAATCCTGCACAAACCCAAGATCTCTGATCCTAGACTTGCTGGGAAAAGTACATTTAAAGAATTTTTAAAGTTCTGTTCGAGAAAAAAAAGTGTTTTCACAGACTTGTACTCGGTAGGAGGTGCAGCTCTATATTAACTTTCTCTCAGGAATGCTTCATTATCCAAGATTATAAATTCATTTGACATAATGGAAGGACAGGATAAATTATTCAGAAAAGATATGAATAGTTTATATGCCATCAGTAAATTCTCAAGGACAGGGAGATTTGAAATATTTTGTGGCATAAGGTTAATTACCTATCTGATGTGAATTCATACATAGATATTCACATTTTGAAGTATGATTATGCTTTTAAAATGTTATGGTCTGCTTATTTCTCTGTCTTAACCAAAACTTTAGTACCAGTAAGAGAATATACATTTCTCTGGTTATTTCTCCTGCTGATAAATTTAAGGGCAAGCTGTGATTTCATTTGTTTCAGCCATGCTGGAACATTTTTAGTATGTACACTAGATTTTCTCCCTTTATATTTGTGGGTTTGTTGTAAATGAGGGAAGATACAGCATGAAAGTACAAATCTCTAAACAGAAAATATAAACTTAGAAAATTTAGAGGAGGTTGAGAACATGCAAAAAGAAAAAAGTTTCACAAGAAAATATTTTTTTTAAACCTTGCCAATGTAATATGAGCTTGCTCATTGTCTTAATTTCTGTAGCAAGGACATATGTAATAAAGTGCAGATGGAAGGACTGCTAATGAATCTCACTCACTAATTCACTTTAGAAATATTTAAGAAAAGAGATAAGGCCTGTTCCAGTCGTGGTGTTAGACCAAAGAGGGGTTTGAGTCCGCCTGGAGCAGTCAGAGCTGCCCTTCCTGGCACGTCCTGGAGTGCATCACCCCAAACACTGTGCACAGAGGGGAGCACACACAAATCCTGCTGCACAGAGCAGCGTGGAAAGGCCAAAGGCAATCAATTCTGACAGCTGAAGGACTGCTCTCATCTCCACATCCCTGAGTCAGGAGATGAACATTCCTGTGGCTTTTCTGGTGACTTAACCCGCCAGGAGGGCACCAGAGGCATTTGGGTGTTATCCAGCAGGAAAGGAGGCACAGTTTGAGCATTAGGGGAGGCCAAGAAGGGCTAAAGATGAGACTCTCCTCTCTACAATTTAGAGATCTGACCCAGCAGCTATATTTCCCTAGTCCTCTCCAGCATAAAAAAAAAAAAAAACCCCACCAAACAAACAAACAAAAAACCCACCAAAAACCAAAACAAACATACAAAAAAACCACCTATGGGACAAAATATAAAAGAAGAACAATTATCTCCAATACTTAGAAAAGACACCATCACTGCTATTTTATAAGTAGAAGTACTTGAATTTTATGGACTGCATTTATGGACTGAACTGACTGGCTGTCCTCTCAGCCTCAGTGCATGCATGGAACAGCTCGAAGAAGCAGGGTCACAGAACTTGGAAATGTGCCTTAACACATAGCATGTATTTCTGACACTGCTAAAAACCTGACAGAAAATAAATTTAGAAAAACTATTATTGTTATATTACATGATCTCAACTAGCAAAGCTCTCATAGCCATGACATAAGTCCTGAGCCAAAAATCACTCTACCCTTTAATAATTACTTTATCTGCTATGACTAATGCTGATTATTTTTCCAGTGCTTATATTTTGTTTCATTTTTACAGGATTTCTGCTCAATGCGATTGAAGACTGTCCCAAATGCATTCAATACTCTTAATTAATATTTGTGTTTCCAAGATATTCTGGTGTAATTACAGGGACATTAATCTGTCAGCAGTAATTTCAGAAAGGTTCACAGACTCTCTGCTCTCGGTGCACTTAATGAGGCCACTTTGTCAGAAAAAGCCAATGGGAGAGATGGGTTCAAATTCAGGCTCTTCTCTGATAAAACATTCCTGCCAAGCCAGTAGAATAACAAAGGAGAATAAACACCTTATTGAATCAATTTTCAGTGTCAGGATATAGGCCTAGGCCAAACTCCCCCAAATCAATTTAAAAAAAAAAAAAAAATCAACTTTTCCCAGGCTCAGAGGTTCCCAGAGTTGCTGGGCTTGCTTGCAATGCCAAAGCCAGGAGCAGGCAGCCCAGCAGAGCCTGCCTGGTTCTGGGACAGGGGAGGGGCTCTCAAGGCAACAAGGCTCCACTTTTTCCTGTTTCACAGAAAACAGGCAAAATCTGTGGGGGAGGGAATTTTCCTCTGCTGTACAAACTCCTGAAAAGATGGATTCCATCTTCGAATGCCTAATTAATATCCACCCAAACATGGCTCAAAAGCTGGGTGCTGGGATAAAGGTCTGTCCTCCTGTGGGCAGAGTTACATCAGCACCCACCTGTACTCTGATACTTGAGGCAAGTGGTGTCTGAGCCGTAGGATTAGCAGATGTCAGCTTGGTTAGGCTGGCCCTTAATTGCTTGTTTCAACCCCTGAGTATTGCTAATTGTTTAATACAGCTGTGTGGGACCAGCTGCCAGCCCAGCAGGGTGACAGTGACAGGGGCTGGCCCACTGAGGCACACAGCTTGCTTCTCCTGTGGCAATTTGAAGTGGGATGAGGGCTAAAACCACCTCTCTCCAGGAGAACACCCTGAACACCTGAAGGAGGGCAGGCAGTGGCTCTTTGTTTATCAAGCCAGTATGGCATTGGCAGGCTCATGGTCACTATGTTCTGACCTGGATCCTCCCACCTGTCCCTCCAGGATGGCTGCTGTCACCCCAGCCTGTCCCTGGCAGGAATCCCTGACACCAAGTGAGCCTGGCTCCCCACGCAGGGGGGAATCCTGGTGCCATGGGCTTGTCTGGCACACCAGCACTGCTCTATTGACTTCAACTACGCGGTTTTCTAAAGACCTACACTAATTTATACCAGTTGAGGCTCTGACCTTTTAATTCTGAGATCAGTTCAGTCTGCATCAGTGAATAGGTTATCTCCTTAATTTAAATCATTGCTGCATATGAAATTACTCAGTATCATTTGATGGTTGGCTAAAAGTAATGAAAAATTTGTCTTGCTAAGGCCTTGCAAAAAGTTGAACCTTGCAATATTAATCTTAGCAAATTAGGGCATAGGAAAATGTGCTTTGTTAGCAAATGACAATTTGTGTCACAAAGCACGTGCTGAAAGAATTAAGGCTCACTGCTTAAATTGGATGCTGAATCAATGAATTGGTGTTAGGGACCCTCACCTTGGGGCTGAGCATGTAAACTTGTGGGGCCAAATGGAGGGAGCAGCAGAGGTGCACAGGAGTCACAGCCTCTGCAGCTCCCACAGGACATTGGATCCCACTGCTGCCTTGGAGAGCCTACCTAGAACACAGGCTAGCCAAGGCTAAGAGAATGAAAGTGGGTGTTTATTAAAGGTCTTCCACAGACACACCTTGGGCAGTCAGAAGCCTCTGAGAGGGGCTACACCAGGATGGACCAGGGTTATGGGTTTTTCAGACAGATACAAGTTTGGTCTATTTGCGTATCAGAGGTTAATTGTCCAATTATAGCTTCAGGGAATGAAGTCACATTCCCCCAATTTGCTTCTCCTCCCCAATTCACTTTTGTTTATACTTCTCAGGGCCTGAGGCAGTGAGGTGTCCTTGAGTTTCAGGCCTAGAGAGGAATGGTTTTGTCTGACCAGGATGTGAAGACAGTCACTAACACTCTCTAAGGAATTTAGAGTTATACCCTAAAGCAGCACAGAATTTGAAAGGTATAAAACCTAAAATCCTAAGGCATCAGCATGTCTGCAGGAGAGGGGGTGCTTGTGAGCCCTATATCTGCTGTGCAAGTAGAGCTGGAGCTCTGCAGGCTTAGTTACAGAGAGGTGTTGATGAATTTACATTTATTAAACCACAGACAAAACGTTACCTCTTGTATTACTAATACTGAATAATTTGTTCACTTATTGCCTGTTAATTATGTGCCACTAATAAGTCACTAAACCACTTTGATCCTGATTTGCTGCAAGCTGTGTGGGCTGAGCAGGTTTTCCCCACCATGCAGCACTGCAGCCAGGCATGGCAGCAGGCAGCTGGCCTCACACCCTCCTTTCCCCATGGCACCTCCGTGCTGGGTGGCAGCAAAAAGAGACACTGACACATGGGGATGAGGGAAGATCACCTCCAGCAAAGTTATTTCTGTGGGAGGCAACAATTTATAATGTTGGTGGAAGTTGTGGCACATGTGCTCTGCACTACCAGACAGGGTGGAGGCCAGGCTGGTACCCACTGCCCCTTTGTCATCCTTCACCCATTACATATCATCTGGAAGACTGCCATGACTGGAATTTTTGGCACTGAGGTGGGGTAAGCCCTACTCACTGAGGGAGGAGCAGAGAAATCTCCTTCCCTCCCATTGCTCCCTGGCACAGTTAAACCAGACTCCAAACTCCTTGTCTATCCACCTCCCCAAATCCAGTATTTTTGATTCATAAATATAGCAGGTGCAGATAGAAGTCGCCCCTGGGAGGATGCCTGTCCTGCAGCCATCATGCTCTCAGGGTTTTGCTATAAATGATAAAGTGAGATCTGCATGACCTCGTGCATCAAAGCCACAACCATACTGCTTGTGCTGCTGTAATTCATCAATACCAGATTCTTTCAAGAGTTCTTCACGTGTTCATTCATATTCTACCAGACAGTCTTGCTGCCAGGTGCCCAGATGTGAAACAATCTCTGAGCCAAAGGCAGGGTCCATACAGCACACTGGGAGATGTCAGCAAAGTGCCCAGCTAGAGATACCAGCTGACAATTTTGGAAGAAAATGATACCTATAATTTTATTGCAACGTCAGTGCCCTAAAGGTTTTTTTTAAATCTACTTCTAAGGGAAGAGATACTTTAATAAACCTGAGAAGTTTAGCAGAACACAGTCCCTTGAATTTTTACCAAGGTTCACTGGTTATAATTTAATGCTTGGCTGATACCAGTGTTACAAACATGAAAATAAAAACAAAAGTAATTTAAGAGAGAAAACAACCAGCTCTTTTTTTTCTGTCTGGCAGGGTCCAGTAACATAGCAGAGGCTTTTTCAGGAGCTACTTTTAAACAAAAGTGAGTGCCCTGCCTAAGGCTTTACCTTAGCAGTGACTCACCAGGCAGGGCACCCAAATTTCTAGATGTGAATTAACCTCTTGAGATAAGGACCCTTGAATCCTCCAGTCTAGCTCCTCTACAGCCTGTGCCTGAAGCAAGAGAAAATAAGTTCAGTTGTGGGTTTCTATGTACAAATCCCAGGGAAGCTGCTGTGCTGCCTCACCTGCAGTGCTGCACTTCTGAACCCTCCATTACAATGATTTAGCTGGAAAGCTCAGTCCCTGCCTTCATGGAGGCTTGCCCTTCCCTTTGGGCAGAGGGTAGAATCACAGAACACAATCTCAATTTAAAATTTGACTGCACTGACTTTCAACAAATTTATGAAATTTCATGGATTATCTGAGAAGGTCTCAGGAATGTGAATTTAAGTAGGAATTAATCATCTCATATTTCTGTAGGAAAACTCCTCAGATCAATGTGAATAATATTTTAACTGCGAGACACAGAGGGCATGAGAACTAGAATCAAGTCTTATTTGCTATTAATCTAACTCAGTGCTCAGTTTTGACCCAGCAGAATCACAAAAAGCAATCACCTTTGTGTGCACCTGCTGTGTCCAGGCACCTCCAGCTCTGCCCTGAACAAACACTTCTCATTTCTCTCTGTCCAAGAGCATGAAGCTGGCAATTGCATCCAGATCAGAAAGCCCAGAAGGGTTCTGCAGCTGCTGAGAAACCTATTCCCCACCCCTTGCCAGCCATGTCCTGTTTAAATGCAAAGGCAGGGAAGTTCTAGGTCTCCTCCTTCTCTCCCTTTGCCACCACCCCAAGTATTTACAAGCTCTCCTGGCACTGCAGAGAGCAAACTGCTCCTGCCTCTGTCTCTCCTCTCCCTGACTGCCTTGGTGCTCAGTCCCAGGAGGTTGGAGGGATGGCAGGAATTTGACGATGCAGCTCTCCAATAAAAGATTCAGATCCAGCCAAAAGGCCTGTAAACAAATGTCTGCGGAAGCTTTTATCTTCTGAACAAACTTCAGCTCACCCTCTCTTTCTTGGTAAGAAGAAGAGACTGTGAATTTAGAGGGTTTGTTATGTAAGGCTGGTTATTTTCTTCACCACAGAAACACTTCACAGCTGGATCCCACATCTACCTGGGATGGAACATGCAGTGGAGGAGCAAGAGACCTTCTGCATAACCTCAAGATCTGTTTGAATTAGATGGTTTTGTGCTGCAGGAATCTTAAAATTTATTTATTCCAGTCTAGATAGAGGTTTAAATCTGTATGAAACAAGTTTAAGTCAGGACTCATCAGGAGCTGCACTGCCTTATGAATGTGCAAAAGCCAATGAATTAAGGCACAAAATGTTCCTTATTTGTGTCCTAGTAGTGGATTCTTCAAATAATCCCATTACAAGTTTCAAGGAATGTCAACATGCAAGGCATAGACAGGCTATACATTATTCCTTTCTAAATGTAAATCTTATAGTGCACCAATTAAAATTATCTAAATATTTAATAACAGGTTGCTACCAGTTAAAGACCCTGATCTTCCCTGTATGCTTCCACCACTATCACAGGATTATTAATCATTTCTCCTTGAGTGAAAACCAGTAATTTATAGTGTCATTCTATTGGTCTGTTGGAAAATAAGAATGAGCATGTGTTGCTTTTTTCATGCATGAATGATCTTTTAGATGTATAAATTAATTAAAAATGGTGCCAGCATAATGCTTGTATATTGATAGGAATTTTTTTTATTATTTTTCCAAATGCAGGTTATTTTTTTTTTTCTTCTTGCTTTTCTGCTAGGGGTAATTTCTGGAAAATGTCATAATTTTCTTTGCTGAATTGGTTAATGAATGTGCCAGAGCAGCTTGTATTACTTGCATTCAGAGAAAAACTTGTATACTGCAGAACAGATGGGTATTGTGAACTGTTATGATGGCAGTGATTTTAAATAATACATGAAGAATTTTTCTCTCATTAAGTTTCCAGTATCTTTAAGAAACATCTTTAAAACAAAAGCAAAATATTCTTAGTGGAAGCTGTTCTTGCTTTTTGTAACTAGATGTCTTTAGCTGTTATGAGGAGAAATGTTGGTACAGAACAAAGGCATCACAGCTTTAACTCTGATTTACAGTTTTAGTGCACACAGTTGTACAGCAAATGGACTCAGATTTGTGTTTGGCCCTGGTGGTTTTGAAGAAACACCAGGAACTAAGGAACAAAGACAAAGGAATGTGCTAAAAATACCTTCCCTTCTTCCATTCAGCTTTCTAGAATACTTACAAACACTCCTACCTCCTCAAAAGCAGCTCCCTTCCTCCCTTTTTCTAGTCCTTCTGCATTACCAATCTTCTCCCCCTATGGTTTCATTTTTGAATGCATTCCCCATTTATTAACAGAAACCCTGTCTGTTTGAATGTTTTCTGAATTCTATTAAGAGAGAAATTGGTAAGCACAGAAATTTCTTATAAGTTTCACTCACAGGCTGCACAAACATTATTTAGCAATATTTTGAACAGAGAAAAAGGCTAGTGCTAAAGAGGGAATAAAGGCAATTAAAATTTTCACTTAGAATGCTTATTTGCTATTAAAAGGATAATAAGGTAAGATAGTTTCCAAGTCAAATAGTTTTGCTAACATTCAGACTATAAATTTTCTGTTTATGCCAATCAAAATAAAGAAGAAGATATGCCAGTTGTCAGAATTCATTTTCCCTTTGAATAAGCTGAGCTGGAATGCAATTTAAATGAGATGAGCCAGAACAGCAGACCAGCACATAAGGACTATGGCCCAGTATACAAAACAAACACGTTATGAATCTGAGCAATGAGAATAAATTCATTTATCAAGACATGAACTGGGGGAAGGGAGACTGAAAGCTGGCAGGACACAGAAGAGCCATCAGGATGGTCAGGTTGGTGCACCTCTGAAAATACACAATTCCCCTGAACATGCACAATCCTTATTAAAACAAGAGCAAGCTCTGCTTTTCTTGCCACCTGAGCTTCCTTTGCTGTAAATGTGATCTGAAGATAAGGGCTCAAACAAAAGATTGTTGTGTCTTGTTTGTGCTGCAAAGAAACAAGATTTAACTTTTGGCATTTTAAGGCATCACCCGATCTGTGATATCTGCCCACAATTTAAAGACTTCTTTTCTCCTGTAAATCAAAGCATTTATGTTGAAAATCAAAGCAATCCAGTGCCTTGGATGCCTGTGCCCACTCTGGGAACAGCTTGAACCCAGGCACTGACCAGAGGGTGATCAGGGGGAGCCCAGTCCCTGCAGACCCCACTACAGCTCATCTGTGTCAGCCAGATGGCTGTCCCTACATCAACACCACCAAAGTGCTTCCTCCATCAGATTTCTGGTAATGCCTTCCCCTGCCTTCGAGGATCTTCAAATGCCATTCCAGAACTGAATGGAGACAGTACTATGAAACTGCATATATGTGAAATGATATCCAGTGATAATTTAAAGCAACAACAAAAAAAGAAGGTAAAACTTCCTAATTTTAACAGGAGCACAAGATTTAACAACTCAAAGTCCTGATCCTTTGAGAGTTTCTGGAAGCCTTAGCATCACACAGCACTCTGCTGGCAGCTAGGAATAAAAAGTAACTCTAGCCCAAATAAAACCACAACAAGCTCTATATAGTAAAGGCATAATAAACTTTTTTATGGGCAGCCTAAATCTCCCCATAGCTTTGAACCACCAGCTGAACAATGTGAAACCAGATATTCTCCCTTCCTAAGGATTTAAGAGATAAAAAAACCATAATCACCTCTATGGTCATTAATTGCTGCTCAAGACAGTCTAATTCCTATTGCAAACACGGATACTTTGTGGCTTAGAGCTGAGTAATCTGATTGGATATGTTTGCTTTTTTAAAATATGCCTGCCATTACATCCTCAGTTTAACTGCCTGAGTTTCCTGCTTCTGAAACATGCATGAGCTGACTCAGGTGACTTTGGTTCACAATATCAGCAATTTTGTCACAAAGTGGTTAGTTTTGCTTAGTCTTCACAGCTCCTTAGCAGATTTTAGTTGTTTCTGCTTATATGTTACCTGCTTCTGCAGAGGAATGCACTTAGCACTGATAAGTGAGCTGATGTTTTCTCTAGAATTCCTGGGCACTAATTCCCTCTCAAAACAATTATCCAGTACATCTTGCAAAAACTTCATCACTCAGCTACATGTGAAAGGCGAGATACAGGACAAGATGTAGAGGTAATTTGAATCTCCCATCTTTTTTAGGTTTTTTTTAGGGTCAGTTATGACAGTAAATAGGATTAGTCACAGCAGTTAGTGCAGCTGATAGAGTTTGGCTGCACATGAAGGTCTGTGGCATGTGGCCATTGCCTTTGGCAAGATATGGATTATAGAATTGTGCATTCAACTCTTTCCTTCTCACGTTAGTGTTCTGCCAAGGCTCTCAGGGCTTACTCGTGCTCTTCAATAGCATCTGTACCTCCTACTTCCCATTAAAATATCCTAAATCAAAATGCAATGAGATGTCCTCAGCATTTCCTGCTGCAGTTAAGAGCTTGGTTGAGTTTGATTAAAGTTGTTAAGCAATTTTAATTTGAGTGGTAAAAAACTGAGGGAATGCAGGAATGGTCACAATAGAATTATATGCCTCAATTAACACTTAAAAATGATCTATGGGGCACCACCAAGACACAAAGGCTGCCAGCCACAGTGAAGGCAGCAGACAGAGCAAGTTTAGGCACAGTCAGGTGGGAAGGGGCACATGGAGAGAAGAATGGAATACAGTGATGGGGCTGTGGAAGAGAACAAGAGGCACCTAATGAGGCAAAGAGCAGAGCAGGGCCCCCTCTCCTTTTCTCCTACACAAACTTTCTTCTCCAGGCATTCCATCCCAACCTTGGGCAAACCCCTCCTCCTAAGGGACAAAGACTGGAAAGTGAAGGGAATTAAGACAGATGGAACAGCTCAGGGACAGACTGACTGCATCTGTGTGGGGAAAGAATGGAGAGGGAGCTGTGGGATGAGCCACAAGGTCGTGGCTGTGCTGGTGACTAGAGGCCACTGGAGGCTTTCCCATGCCAAGGGACCTCTCAGCCAGTAGCACAAGAGAATTGAGAAATTCATTAGAACACTCAAAGTGGTGACCAGAGAGAGGACTTGTCTCTCCAGAGACTCCTGGAAATCATGGGTAACCTCTCTGTAGGGTCTGGCTGATGAGGTAGGGGTGCTGGTGTAACTCATGAAATATTCCCCAGTTTCATTAAGAGCAGCTGACTTCCATCACTCCCTTTAGTGTTAGTTTCATAACAAAAGCCCTTGACACACCTTCCATCCCATTTTATGGTATAGTTCAAATACATTTTAATATCACCTGAATATATGGCTCTTTCATTGCTCCACAGAACAGACTATCAAACAGTAATTTATAGCTTTCTTCCTCTTATAAGCACTAAAGTATTCTTTCTTGTACTTCCTTCATTTTTTGCTCTTATTTGAGTGTGGATAAGTCACCAAATAAGAATTAATTCTTTCTGCAGGCACTGCCTAACTAATAGCTGGGCAGCTCTTGGCAACTCAGTGTACTTTGGTCCAATTAATTTTCAAGGGAATGATCTTGTTATCATTGTGCTGGGTTCAGCAGGGATAGAGTTAACTTTGTTCCTGTGGCTGGTCCAGGGCTGTGGTTTGGAATTGTGCTGAACACAGGGTGGGTAATACAGAGACATTTTCCTTGGTACTGAGCAAGGCTCACACAGAGCCAAAGCCTCTTCTGCTTTTTGTATGGCCATGCTGGAGAGGAGGTTGGGGGTGCCTGGGAGGGGTCACAGCTGGGACAGGGGACCCCAACTGACCCAAGGGATACTCGAGACCATGTGGCATTGTGCTCAGTATAGAAAGTGGACGAGAGAAGGAGGAAGTGGGGGATGGTTGGAGTGATGGATTTTGTCTTCCTTCCCAAGTAACTGTTCCATGTATGGGGCCCTGCTCTCCTGAGGTTCTGAACACCAGCCTGCCCATGGGAAGTGGTAAATCCTTGTTCTACTTTGCTTTTGAACACGGCTTTTATGTTCCCTATTAAACTGCCTTTATCCCAACCCAGGAGTGCTCCATCTTTTACCCTTCCCATTCTCTCTCAGGTTCCCCTGGTGGGGCAGTGAGTGAAGGGCTGCCTGGGGCTGGGCTGAAACCATGGCATCTGTGCAAAAGGAACTGTGTGCCATCTTTAAAACTTTTGTTGCAGTCTAGTCAAACCCTGCATGTTTCCTGTTCTCCTACTCTTTTCCATGAAAGCTGAGCAGGTAACAGCCTTCAGAAGGAACTGCTCTTTCCTTCCTCCCAACAGTGCTCACTGATTTTACTTCATGTAAAGGACTGAAAGCCAGCTCAGAAGTATTGCACTTCCTCTCCCTCCCCACCACCTTCCCCAAGAGTAATTTTAGAGGAGCTTTGATTGATGTCAGATGAAATTAACTGGAAACATTTAATGTGTTTAACATGTAAAGGCTTAGGGCTCCGTTCACTCAGAGTTAGAGACTTTCTGTGCTTCATAAACTCAGAGGACACTGAAGCCTGAATTTCAGCTCTGCAGCCAGATGACTTATTAAACAGCACCTTGACTCCTGCCATCATTGCTGCTTTTCACTCCATTATTAATAGAAGGAGGACTTGAACTGATGGCAGCAAGAATGGAATCAAAAGTCCTGTGGCAGAGATGCTGTTAATTTTAGTATTGTGTCCATCATTAAGCATCAGATTAAATCAAGCTGTATTTCCCTCAGCAGCTGTTGAAAATCCTCATTTAACCAAGTGAAAAGGAATATTGTGCTTCATATGGAAGGATGAATGAGGTTCCTGCTAACAAATAGCTTTGAGAAGGGCTCTGGATAGACAGGGAGGTTTCTTAAGGCTCAAGAGTTTGTCTCAGGTTTCTTAAAACTAGAAAAGTCTCCGGTCATTCAAAAAATTTAAATTTGAATCTTTTTTTTTCTCCCTTCTCATACTTGTAGCATACATGGAAAAGAGAGGTTCATTTCTAAGTTAACAAATTATATCAAGTTAGAAGGAAAATACTTTAATATGTACTTCCTCTTTGGCCATCTATCAAAGGCAGATTAACCCTGCCAAGGGATAAATATGGGAGGCTCTGGGACTCCCGAGGGATGCCAACCACAGCAGAGCAAAGGGCAGGTCTCAGAGTGTGCAGGGCAGTCCTTACTCCATTGAAAACTGGTTAGAATCAGAGATTGCACAGGCTCTTGAGAACATGTAGAATTCAAACTTTTCTCTCCTCAGAAGGATTTACTTGCACCTGCTTTACTGCTGGTATTCAGTATTACTTTATTGACTTGTAAGCAAGTCTATCAGCAGCACAATTTTTTTCCTAAGTGATAAAGGGGCTTTGAAATGTCTGCCTATACAAATACCAGACATTACCCTTTCTGCTCTCTATTCTTTGCCATTTCTAAACACATTTGCTTGTGCCATGTATTACTGATTATTTACCAACTTACCTTCAGCACACACTCCTTATGCCAAGCTCAGAGTGGCTGGGCTGTTAAAGTCATACTTCAGTGAGACAACTGGACTCCATCACTTAGATATGGCTTACAAAGCTTGTTAGTAATTCTTCAAAACCAAGCTGCACTCATGGCTCCAGCAGCTTATTTGCTGCAGCCATGGCACTAAAGGAGCAGCTACCACAGAGCAATGGCTCCACTGTCACTCTAATGCAGATTATTGGTGTTCTGATCAATTCCCCCTCATAGGATCTCGATAAGATTAGGATTATTACAAACTTTAAGTAGCAAGCTCACATCCTCCATTCTACCAGAAGATTTTGAATAGCTCCTTTTACATCTCATGTTCTCCCAGAATGCAACAAGAGTTGAGTTTCCATTGCCTTGCACTGGAGTCAAGCAGCAAGTGGTGGCAAGGCTGAAATTAGCCAGACTTTTGCTGCTCATGAAGGATTAAACCACTTGATGAAACTCTGCAGATAAATATATCTCAAAGTGTCAGAGAGGAGGTAATAATTCAATTTGCTGAAGCAGAGAACCAGTTGAGATGAAGTCAAAGGCCCTGCAAGCATTTTAGTCTGCTCCATGTGAAATGAAAGGAGTCCATAAACTACAGGAAGAGCATGTATATAAACACAATTACAAACCATATCAATTTCTCAAAAGTGAAACCTTCCACTAACTTGCTTTAAATCTTCCAGAAAATTAAGAGCAGCAGGAACCCATGTATTGTACTGACATTTTTAAACAATACCATGCATTTTAGTTTCATCCTTCTGCAGTAGTTTCAAGTACATGTACCATATGCTTTCTGCTTAAAAAAATATATATTATATATATGGGTATATTATATATATACACATGTATATATATCCCCACATATATATATATATATATATTATATATAGGGATATGTATACACATGTTTCTGGGGAGAACATAGAGCTCTTTCTCAAACACCTGTAAGATACCTCAGATACAGATGAATAACCTTGAGAGGTTAATCAATCAGCAAACATTTTGGAGGCTGTGTGGGAAGCCAGGGTAAATGGACTCACTTGTGTTGTCTGAGACAATTTATTTTCCTGCATCTTCACTGCAAACAGCCAGTTAGAAGGTATCAAGAAAAGCCCATGTAATGCAAATACGAGGTCATACCCACTGAGCAATGGGCTGGCAATTCCAGAGAGTTACAGGGTCAGGTCGAGGCTATTTGTTTCATAACAGGACAAAGAGCAAAAGTTCCATTGCTGTCTGTCATGTCTGCAAGATCAACTACACTGTGCAGCCACTGATGCTACCACAGCGCACTAGGAGGAAATCAAAAAGCCTGCACGGATCACCATTGATGTCTGTTTGAAGGGACTTACAGAGAAAACATCAGAACTGCCACATTTCTCCAGTTCTTCATAGGCAACTGAACAGATTTACATTTACAGTCATTGCTGGGTCTGTCTGCAGTGATAGGCCACACAGCTGCCCATAAGCCAGTCCTCAGGGTCAGGTTCTTCTGTCGTGGAGAGGCTTTCAAAGCATATGTGAATGTCTCCATGTGCTAAATACTCAGCTATACACTGTGACCCCCAGGTCTTACTCTAAAAAAACACTGTTCAACATCTTAGGATAAGTTAATTACAATATTTCTTAGATGCTAAAGAAAACTAGAATATGTTCTGACTTAGGTTAGGCAAAAATAAAGCAGCTCTGCAATGTATTAGTTTGATTTAAAAAGCATGCTTTACTAAAAATGGTATGGTCTTTTCCTGAAGAAGCCAGAGAGAAACAGGAAATCCTTATGTGTTCAAACATGCCAGGCACACATACTGATCTCAAAGCTAAACTGCCATAGCAAAGAGCAATCCACTGCCTTCAACACACAGTGTTATCATCTTATTAGAAAAGTTCCTTACCTTCTTAGAGATTTCTGATGGGCAGCTCCTCACCACACTGACTCATTTTTCACAACATAACTAACACACTCCAGCTCTCTCCTCAGCCAGCCACCCCACTCTTTTATAGCCCTCATCCTCACTGGACACAGCTGTGGCCTGTTAAGGACAGGCCTATTCCTGATCTTTGGTAATTAGCACAGCTGCAACTCCTAAGGGGTGAGATTGCCTCCTGCACCATCTTCACTTTTTTACATCCTATCCCCCACAATGCAGGGTTATGAGTTCCTGAGAAACAGGAAGACATGAAACAAAAGTGATAGCAAGACTGGGATGTTATGTTAGCTGGAGAATTCCCTTTCCCCAAATTAGGTCCAGCACTTTAGAGGCTGTGTGCACACATGGAAGCTCTGAAGCATTGCTAGGTCTGCATTCCACTTTTGCAAGCCTCCTATTCCCAAAAGAGCACTTGGAATTTTTCATCAATGCAGAAAATCAAATATTGGGGGGTTGAACTCCTAATTTCACAGAATTCAATGTTCCCACTCCCTTGAACTCACTATTTTTTTTTTTTTTCTTTACTGGGGAGAAATAAAGCAGGAGTTCAGGCTGAGAAACTAATAGCAAGCACAATCCAGACCACACTGAAAAGACAAACTGCCTAAATGATAGGGTAAAAATGGTAAATCGCTCTCCTCATAGACTTCAAACCTGAACCTAACAGCCCATTAAGAACAGAGAGATGGCTGAGGTCACCAACTTAATGGCTTGCTGAAGAATCCAGGGTGAATGTCAGGAGCAGGATGAACACCCATCTCAAAAAGCTTTTCATCAGGATGTGCAGGGAGTTGCTGACTCTATCAGGTCGTCGGGCAGGGAAACGTGGAGCAGTCTCCACCTCTCAGACTCCATCAGAGAGAAGCAGCACTCTAAATTCAGAGTGCCTCTCCTTCCCAAACCCCAATTAGTTTGACAAGGCAGCATTTGGAGTCTCTGCAGAGTTGAGACCAAGCACAAACCAAGGCAGGGTTTGGAGCATTATGAATGGTGATATATCAAAGGTGAAAACACACCCAGAGCTGGGGCTTGCTGTATTTTAAGTGTGATTGAAGCTGATTTCAGGCAACAGAGGTGGTGCTGGAGCAGGATGGGCAGAGCTGCTCCCCAAGGTGCCCAGGCTGGGCACAGTGCCCCCAGTGAGAGCAGGGAGCTGCTGCCTGAACCCAGGACACAGCTCCCCTCAGCCAGGCTGTCACCCACAGGACACAGCTCCCCTCAGCCAGGCTGTAACCCACAGGACACAGCTCCCTTCAGCCAGGCTGTGACCCACAGGGCTGTCACCCCCACAAGACACAGCTCCCCTCAGCCAGGCTGTGACCCACAGGTCTGTCACCCCCACAGGACACAGCTCCCCTCAGCCAGGCTGTCACCCACAGGGGTGTCACCCCTGCAGGACACCAGGACATTTCCAGTGCCACTTCCAGCCCAGGAAAGCCACATTCTGTCACAGGCCTGGCTGCAGGGAAAGCAGTGCCAGGTCAACAGCTGCTGCCCAATCCTATTTCTTTAGGAGCTGCAGAGATTCGTGGCACAGAGAGAAGCAGAATTCTCCAAAGTGTCCTAGGAAGGCCTGAGGAGGGAATTTGGAAATTCATAGCCCCTCCTGAGGCAGCAAGGAGGCTCTAGGACACAGACATCAGACGAGATGGCAGTGCTGAAGGAGAAGCTCAAAGTAGACTGTGTTCAGAAAAAGAAATTTGTATTTGCTGTCTCCAGTTGCTGGAAGTGGAAAAATGTCTATAGTCCTGTCTTTGACCCCAGTAACTCTTTTCATCACAAGTCCCTGCTTTAAAACTGTAACAGAGACTGCAAGGCGTGGAGTTAAATACTTTGGGATTAGAGATACAATCTGAGAAGCAACAGTAAAATAGTTCATCCCACAAGAGATTTCTCTCATCTCTTCTAGAGATAAGTGCCCAGGGAGCTGACAAAATAAATTTGCCCTTGATATCTTCCTGGGTAACCTGAGAGGAAAATTAAATCCAACTTCTTTCCTGATCATGACATTTATTTTGTTTAAGGAAAATCATGTTTATCAATTAGGTGTAGCACTTCTGATTAGCCATTAGGACTGAGGGGGAAAAAACAAAAAAAGAGGATAAGGCTTCTGAAGGCTTAAAGTGAGTATGGATACAGTGCTTGTCCTGGTCTTGAGAGGGACAGTCTTAGCTGTTCCTCCTGCTAACCAGTACGGTGCTTTGTGATGTCAAGACTTCTAGAAACTCTCCCAGGATCAGGACTATTTCTTGACCTCTTTAAGGCTTTAATCCTGTTAAAATGATGAATTGCAGCTTTGCAATTTTTAAACATTATTACTAGATAGCATTTCATGTACATACAGTCCCCTATTGTCTTGATATCTTTCCAAAATTATTTTCTTCCCTTGGTGGGAGAAGTTAAAGTCATCTGCCCTAATGCATTATTCAGGATCATCTCACAAAGCCTTACCAATAAAGAACAACAACACCTTACAGAATATCAGCAGTTCCTAACTAAGGACACAGCCACAGTGACAATTCTGGGGTTAGATTCCCTCATGCTTCTTCTCTGCAGAAAAGTCTTTCCTTAATGATCTGCTGCTTTTACTTTGTCAGGCTCAGGAGTCTGAAGCACATGACATAACTTTCTGGTGTTTTGGTTTGCTTTTGTTTAAGGGTTTTTTAAATTAAGTGGAACTTTTGTTGCCAAAAAAAAAAAAACCAAAAAAAATCAACAACCAACAAACCCAAACCTAAAGTGAATTTGCTGACTTTATGCTAAACTCCTTTTCCCTCCCAGTTTAAAGTGACCTTTGATGGAAACTAAAATGTGCAGGTGTCAAAGTGTATCAGTATTGTACACCAGAGATGTGCACAACTGAGTTTTTTTTGGCACTTTCTCCTTTCAGGTTATTAAAGGTTGTGTCAGAATAAATTTATGTAAGCAAGGATCAGATTTTATTAGTGGAACATCATTAGCTTTTAATGAATAAGAGTAGTTTAGGAAAAGAGCTGGTTACATTTGAGAGCTGAGCTGTTTCTCCACTCTCCCTCCACCTCTCGCTTTAACCCTGCCAGTAAGGTGCAATTCAGCAATGGAGAGATGCAGAAATGGTTGTGTTAAAGCTGTAGCTCAGCAAAGCAGCTGACACTGCTCCAGTGTCTGTCACTTTTCAGCACAGCAATGTGTGCTAAGGCTCTCTTGCTTTAATGGACCTCCATCAGTTATGCAGATTTTTCTCTAAATAGAAGCCAATTAAGCAGGACCCAAGCCTGCAAGCACTGATGAGGTTATAGGAACAGCTGGCAAACAAGATGCTCCACAGTGGATGAGGACAGACAGAACAAAGATGGCCCCTGGTCCCAAAGTCTAAATTGTGAAGCCTTGGAATATCCTGGGGATTGTCCATCAGGAATGTAACTGATCCTCACCAGCAGAGAGAGATTGAAACTGACAAGGGAGCTCTCCAAGCTATCACAAAGGACAGAGATGCTGTTGAGGTCTTCTCCCATAAAATAACTTTCCCCCTTTTCTGCAGAATTGTGGGGTCTGCTTTCTCCACCACAGCAGGTAATTTTAGTTCCTGCTTGTGTTTTATTATCAGAAAGATAGAAAAAAGAGAAAGTGTGCCACAGTTACATAATCCAGCTTCAAAACCCACTGCTGGATGATAGCAGTGCACAGGTTTTTCCCAGCCCCACTAGGATTCAAGAGTAATGAAAAACAAGACCCAGTGCTAATTCCCATTGGCACTGAAATGTCTAAAACCCACTGCAGGTACAATATTTAGAGCTTAGACCACTCTTAGAAGTGGGGATCTCTCTGTTCTCCTACTTGACTGAGAAACACGAGTTTTTTTGATTCCCTCCAGTCAGCAAAGAGTCAAACACCCCCAAATTTCCCAGCACTTCCCATTCAGTCCATACAGCAGACTTTGGGGGCAGCAGGGGCACTGACAGAGCCCTTTCTCCCCACCAGCTTTGCTGGGCACATCTGGAAGCCAGAGGCCAGGGGAAGGGATGTACCAGCCCTCAGTTCAGACCCAGAAAAAGCAGCCCCACCCCAGAGAAGGGCACAGAGCTGCTCCCCAGCAGCTTTGCTTCCTTTTTCTGGACATAGCACAGCAGAAGGACGTTACAATTTGACATGGGCAAATCCAGATTTTGGGTCTTTTTATTGGATTAGCAAAAGTAGGGCAGCTGGTGCAGAGTGCCAAACCCATGCACTTGCATTTTGCTGCTCCACTTTGGAACAGCTCTGTGTGCTTTACACTGGACCCTATGCCTTTAGTGCCTCTGCAGACTGCCCAGACAAGGCTGAAGGGAGCTCCACCTGGCCCCTGCTTCAGTCATTCTTGGGCCTTAGCAGGTTTGTGACCCCAAAAGATCCAGTGCACAGATAGTCCTCTTTTTACAGCCTCATCAAAATCCCTCTGCAACTCAGGCACAGATCTGACAGTCAAACTGGGGGAAGTGCTGAAGGACCATTAGGTTTCCTGTCCCTAACCACTGTGGACTACAGACATAACTGATTCTTGGTCTGCATCTCTCAGAGGTTTTGGGGAAACACTGCGATTTTCTTATCCTTTACATTGGGAAGCTTCAAATAAAGATTTCTAGAGAGCTAAGACACAGATATTGCCAAAATGTACCAGAACCACATTAAATATTTGCCAAGAAATGCACCCCACCTGCCTGAGACCATCAAGGTTGTACCATCAAGCCTGCAACAGTCTTTGCTAGGCAACAGCCACCAGCACTCCTTAGTGCACTGAGCCCCTGCTTAAAGGCAAATCAGCAAAGTTCTTATAAGGATGCAGTTGCTCAGTTTTCCCCAGAGTAGCCCTGCTCATATTAGAAACTAACAACAAGGATTTAGAAAAAAGCACATTTACATATTTTTTCCAATAAAGACAGATGTTACGCACTCAAGGATGGTATCTGCTTAAAAGGCTGCAAATCCCTTGTGTGCACAAACAAACATCATTTGAGAGAATTTCACAGTCATGCAGTATGTGCCTATCAGTTCCTGTTAATTTGAGGAGGCTGTTGATGAACTGAACAGCAACTCTCCTCTTCTCTCACAAATGCCTGCAAAAACAGGAAAATAGACTCAACTTTTCCTCTTATGCCCACAAGATAAAAGATGAGCAGCTCAGTAACTCAAATCCCTGCTCTTTGAGCATGCAGAACACAAGCTAAAACACATATAAGCAAAAACTAAACTGCCTTTTCCCCATTTCACATTTTCACAGTTCGTTGGTGTATAAAGTAGCATCCAAACAGCCTGAAACAATTCCATCTCTGCTGTAATTACAGGATCCCACTAAAATCACAGGATTCCACCACTAAAAATGTCTTAACTGCTTCCATAGTTTTCCATAGTATATTGCCTATGCCATCCTGCTTTCCTCCCAAATATACTCCTGAACACAGAGAGAAGACATCCCCCATCCCCAAACTGGCCAACAACAGATTTATTTTAATGGTCAAGCAGGATCCAAAGGGTGGTTGAGCCATGGAGCAGCACTGCCCTGAGCTCAGCTGGCAGCAAATAGCTCCAAGATCTCTCCCAGAGAGCCATGGCAAGTTCACTACCTGACACTCACTTCATCCCTACAGATATTTATCTCCCCAGACTGAGTCCATTTGGTGCATTAGTCACAGATCCCCTAGCCATGCTTCAAGCACAGCATAATATAGCATGAATCACTGTGCTGAATAATCCAGAAGTATATTTCAAATATAACTTTTACCATGCTCCTTTTTACTGATCTTTCTTTGATGGATCATAATATGATCACTTTAAAAGTATTTCAAATAATAGCTACACTTCAAAGCATTTTTCTTCTTTATCTTTTTTAAAACATTACATCAACTGTCATGTATTATGATTCCACACAGTTATTATCATGCTGACATTTAAATATTGCTTCCTTATGGATCTACCTGTTAAGTATCACTCATTGCATTCACCCCTTTAACCAGAAATATTTATTTCTCACATCAACAGACTCTTCCACCCTAACACAAGTTTCTGCTTTTTATTCTCATAGCTGTGATATTCACTTTTATTGTTAAATCCTGTGGACACCAATGGCTGTTTTATATATCCTATGTTTGAAAAAACAACTGCAGGACTCAGCAGCATTGGCAGGAGCACTGATTATCAGCCCTGCTAATCTGAGTGTCGTTCTGCACCCTCTGGTTCTGATGGTGCCAAGCTGTTACAAGGAATTCATAGCCAGGGTCCAGGTGATACAAGCTCCTTTCCCAGTTCTGCCCTTCAAGTGTTGATTGATTTCTGAGAAGCTGCTTGATTTTCCTCCATTAGGAAGCAGAAGTAATGGTGCCAGGTCAAACTCAAAGCAAAAGAACATTTTGAACTCCTGTCATCCCTACACAAACTCCTGCTGTTCTCACATCCTGTCATTATGTTAAGGCATGGGCTTTATTCTGCCTGATCTGAAACACAGAAATGATGTCATGCCAGGCACACAAGTCTATCCCATGGGCAATACCAAAGATTTAAATTTCAATAACAGCATTTTAAAAATTTCACTTTTCCCTTCTCACTAGCAAGCACAGCTCATTCTTGTCCTTCTCCTGACAGTGACAAGTATTCTATGAATGATTTTGTGCTTCCATCCAGCCTTCACTCGTGGTGGAAGGCTACTCATCTGGAGTTCAGCCAAAAAGCAGAGATGATGGAGAGTAGTTTTCTCAACTTGCCTTAAGTAGTTCTACTTAGAGAGGCTGACTTACTTTACAAAAAAATGGGAGTTATTCCTGGAAAATAGCCTTAAGTTGAAAAACCAGCAACAAGCTTCAAAAGCTAAAACTTCCAAGTTAAAGCAATTGCAAGGGAAAATCATAGTTCATATTATGCAAGTGAGATCTTTTTGGCAAACAGCTGAGTACATCTGCACAACATACAGCAACTAATGACCTATAAACACAAACATCAAAGATGGCTTTAATGAAAGGGTTTTTTTACAATCCAGCTTGCTCATGCATTGGTTGTAAACACTGACACCCTTGTTTAAAGCTGATTTTCTGTGTTACTTTTGTGCATCATTTCAGCCAGCTTGCAGCTTTGGGAGGTGAGCTAATCTGAGCTGTGTGCTCACACCAGTGACAATTGTTCTCTCAAGGAGAGCAGCTGCAGTCCATCCACAAAATTTAACTTAATGAAAGAAGGTTACAGCTTGAAGTTTGCATTTACCAATCTCCCAGTAAATTTTTTTACACAATCTCTTGCAGCACTCAGCTCTAAGTGACACATGTGCATTTCTGCTGTGACAGCTTTACTGGGTTTGAATGTTTGATTGTTTTTGGGAGTGGTTCTGCCCCATTCTTTTTCTCATAAAATTATCTTGTCAATTCACAAAAATATCTACTTTTCTGCAAGTTCCACTACTCTTTATGTGTGAAATAAAGGAAGGAAAGGCAAGATTTGAGGCTCTATTTCGAAGTCAATGTGCTTAAAAAAAGTATTCTTGTTTTAGTACCCCAAATTACACATAGTTGGTTAATTTAATTTTCAATTAAAACTGTTTCACAGAGCAATCAACCTAAACTTCCTATAGAAAACCCTAAATCAACAGCAACAAAATATACAAACAAATCAAACAAATAAAAAACCCTCCCAAATACAACACAACTACAAAACCCTTTTCTGCTTGAAAATAAAATTGTTTATTGCCATCAAGGCACTGCACACACATTTCATGCTGACCTGGCTACATGTCAACATCTCTTTGTGCATGGAGAAGGTGATCCCTTTAAGTCACAACCATTTTATTATTGAAATAGAAAACAGAAGTTCCCAGCATGCTATCCAGAATAATTCCTGCAAGTCCACACAGTACATCACAGCTACTGATCATGAGTGACTTTGTTTGCCAGGCATACAAGTTTCTCTCCCTCCCTTGTCTTCAAACACAGATTGTGTCAGTAAGGAAAGCTCTAAGTGGAAGAGAAAATTGAGGAGAAATTAGGAGAGAATAGAAAGAATAATAGTAATAATAATACTAAGTTTCTTTAAGAAATGGAGTTTTGCTGTGACTATTCCCACAGGCCCTACAGAAAGGCTGCTGTGACTCAGATTTGTTGGGTGATTAGGCAGGATCAGGTTTGTCAGTGAGAATGAAGCCAGGGCACCAGGTGTGACCTGTCCTTTCTGGGTGGCCTCAAAGGCCACAGTGCTCCCCTGCCTGCAGAGATCTCTCTGCTCATCAGCTGAGAGGCAGAGCATGGTTATGAGCACAGGATTTTAACTCTGTTTTCCCCCTCCTCATTTTGGGGCCAGTTTAGGTTGAGCCTCCAAAGGCTCAATGGCATTGTTGAACATGCCCAATTTAAACAGGATTTTCCCCCTCAGATGAGCAGCTACCATCCAGCCAGAGTATAAAGGCTTGGTGCTAAGTACCAGGTAATGATTAGCTATGATGAATTAAGAAGCAGTGCCTCTAGAATGTATTCTATATGTTCTGCAGTAATTAGGGTTATTTTTAGGATAATATTCTTACAAATTGTTGAGTTCCTGGATACCTGTGAGCAAAAACCCTGGCAAAGCTGCATTTGTTCTTTTAGCAATAAAAGAAAGCATTATTAACTGACAAGCCTTTTTCTCTTTCCATTTACAAAGCCTTGGGTTTTTCCCTTTTTCTAGCATATTAAATTAATTGGTTTTCACACTGTTTCCTGCTTGTTTAGCATAACCAGTAAGTGAATTAGTCCTTTATCTCAGCTATCCATAGGTTTCTTTAGGAAAAAAGGTGATTATTGCTGTGGTCACCCCATGGTACCCCATTGTTAATCCCCTCACTGGATCTTTGATCCAATACAGTTAAATGTGTGTCCAGGGCACACTGCTGTGCCTATCTCTAATCCTCCCCAGAAAACCAGAGGGTTAACAGCTCTAGATGTCACTGTACTTAGAATCTGGGAGCCAAGTAACAGTCCTGAGTCAGACTAGGTGACACAGCAGGGAGCAGTGGGGTCTGAGCTGCCTATTATGTTTAGTTTTCAAAGAGGTAACAATCAGTGAGTGCTCTAGCAGCACTGGCCAGCAGCCTCAGCAATGTATGATCACAGCATTTTCCCCTCCATTAAATTATACTCATGTTATGTCAAAAGCAAAGTAACTCATCACGAGTTCTAAATAAAAATAAATCAATTACACACCCAGAACACCAATGTTTTGAGAAAAAACTTGGTGAGGTTTTTTTATAGAACAGGCTGCAACCCAGTGCTCTTTCACATCGTGATTTACTTCAGTCCACTCCAAGATTTTTGACAAAAAGTCCTAAAGACAGAATGGCTTGAAACACCCTGATGAGTGCCTCAAGTATACTTTAATCTATTGGAAGCAATTTTCTCCAGAGTAACACATGCTTTCTCTGATGAATGGAAAGAACATCTCAGTATAATTACTGAAAATGTGAGCTTTATGTTTCAGTACAGAATCTTGGGTATTTTGCATTAAATGCCAACAAATGTTTTATTCAAGTCACAACAGCAACACAACTCAAAAAAAAAAGACACAGTGATAGTCTTGATTCCCTCTTGTCAGATCCTTTTTGTGCTGGTGAGATGCCATCACTTTCCAAATGGCATCCCTGTATAGAAGTGATATACAGAAGAATTGCTGCAGTAACAAGACAAACAATCAGGTTTAATGAACTTGACATTCTGGGTTGTTTCTAATTATCACAGGTAACAAGCTAAGGCCAGAATGATCAGTTTCAGCTAAGCTCATATAAGCTCTGCTTATAGCTCTTTGAATTTCAGTAGTAGATGAAATCTGCTGAAGTTCTGTTTATCTTCTGCACAAGGAACTGCATGTCCCTAGGAGTCACATAAATGTGTCCTGAAGGGATAATCTTAAAATCATTCCTTTCCTTCTGCTAAAAGTTAGAGCTATGTATTACAGTAACACTGTTTTTATTAATGAGCTGTATTTCAGGTCTGTCTTCTCCAAAATGCTTTCCAGAGCTGCCATGTTTATGGCTTCTCCTGTGCAGCATAACTCAATATCCCTGTTATGTAGATAACTCAGATTTATGCCTCTATCCTATGAGACATTTCACAAACTCAGGCTTAGTGTTGTCAGCTTGATGGATGTCAAATCCTGAAATTTACCAAAAGACATCCAGCTAATGGCATGGCAATGCTTCCAAATCTAAATGCATCATCATTGCAGTAAATAATTCCCTGCTTTCCCACCCTCATTCCCCCTGTGAGAGCAGTCCTATTGCTGGAGAGGCACAATGCTTCAGACATCAACCTGAACATCACCCACAGCACTGCAAAACCAGACAGGCACTTCACTGAGCCCTGCCTAAAGGAATTCTGCATTTCTTCCCCAGGCCTCATGCATGCTGTGATCATGTAGTAAAAATAAAGCCAGGAAAGACATTTAAAAAAATTGTTTTGCTTCATTCTGATTTTAAGAAGACTCAACAACACTAGGAAGTGATGACTGCATGGTAACCATTTAATACTGACTAACCTGATAAAATTTTATGTGACAACAGCCAGTAACAGCACTACCAGATCCCCAGACAAGAAGCAATCATGCTGGTAAATTTGCAGTCCTACAACTCCTGAAACATCTGCCAGGCCAAACTAAATAATTTCAGAGGAATTCTGGAAGCCCATGAAAAACAGCTTGCTCAACAGCATCCCATCTTTATTGTGAGTGCAAAACCCTCTGTGCAGCAGGGAAACAGAAGCTGGTGATTTGAAGGCAGGCAAAGGGGCCTTTGGCAGTAATTTTGCAGGGGGTGATGTGTGATGTTATGTGGAAAGTCTTTAATGAATGGAAGCAGTGGGCAGTACTGAGGAAGAGGTGTTCTGCCACAAGGACCCATTGAACTGGCCTTCTGCTTTCCCAAGGGGCTTTGTTCAGACTGGCATCTGCTGAGCCCAATCTTCAGGAGTAAAAGGGACAGACTCCCAGACTGGCCTTCTCCTATTCTGCTTAGACACAAGGTCTTTCAAAGAATTTTGGACACTATTACAGAAACCAACATCCCACAATTGTATGAGCAAGTGTCAGAGTTCCTAAATAGAAACTTTACTGAGCAGCTGAGTACGAGGAAGCCACTGGCCGGAAAGCAGTGAATTTTTCATCTTTAAATGGAATGTGCAGCTTCTGGGCAGAGATTTCCTGTGAGCTGAGCTGACCAGATTTTTGTTGTTTAATCCTTATTTTCCTGCAGCAGTCATTTCCCTTTACAGAACTTTCCAACCATTGCAGTGTGGCTCAGACCTGGAGGGTAGAACTCCAGGGAGAGGCTTCACAGAAGGAATCCTGGAGCCCTGTGAGACTCAGGACTGGCCAGTCAAAGTGGAGGTGTGGTTCTGGGGATAAACCATGAAAACAGCTGGGCAATTCCTTGTTAAAGCTGTTCTAGTGCAAACCTGATGCCTGAAATCTGAGTAAAAGAGCAGGAACATTACTACAACCACCTGCAATACCATGATGGAAGCTGTTACTCCTGCCTGCAAACCTCAGTTCCCTTTGTAATAAAATATACAACCTGCAAAGAATAACTCAACTAATGAGCAGTTCTCTTGAACTTTGAATGCAAACTATTATTTCCCATGATTACTTACACTCCTTTAGTTCTGATGAATTATGTATCTATTTAGCCATTCTTGGTTTAGCAGAGGCGTCAACAGGAGGTGAAATATGGGGAGAGATGGTCAATATTAGACAGACATATCAAAAGGGTCACATCTCTGCAGGGCTCCTTCTGGAAAGCTGTTCAAAACAAGTTCTGAAAGAATAAGCGTGGCAGGAGGAAGATAAAAGTCCAAATTAGCACAAATAGCTCAAAGCAGCATTGAAAAAGTAGGGTACAAGGTGCAGTGTCCAACAGAAATTCAGACCACAGAGGAATCCATGATAAATGATTCATACACTGCAGAGTTGATAATGACACAACAGAGCCATTTTAGCTACTGAATGGAGACAGTCATAGCTGAAATTAAGACTAAGTTTGTGACTCTAACAGAATAAGATTTTACATAATTTTGCATGGTTCCTTCTGACTGGAGTTTTGTGAATACAGAGAATTTCCCTATTCCTTAGTCAAACCTGTTAAACAGCATCAAAGTCATTCAAGAGCCAACATGTTTTCCCAACCCCCGCAATTGGCTTCTCGAAATCTGAACTGGGGAGAAGTAAAAGCAGCATTACAGAAAGCTTCAAACCAAGATCCTGACTCAGGATCACCTGTCTGACTTCCACTTTGTGTATTTGTACTTTGCCAAGTGCCACACATTGATTCTACAACCAGAAACTGATCATCTCATTCAGTTGAAGAGGTCACTGCACCCATCACCTTGTCTTCTGACCCACTCCAGACACCCTCTAGTGCTGGTTCCAGAGACTCAAGTGTTGCTTTGGGCTCCTGCCCCTTCTCTCCCCAGGGTAGCCAGCCCTGCCAGTCACTGGTGTCACCTCCTGGTGCCAGGTAGGTGCTGGAGAAGGAACCCACTGTTCTCAGGGGAAGATGATCCTTTGGATTATCTGTGCAGTGAGCAGGTCTCGCACAGCACACTGCTCTGTTCCTGGATAATACAAATATCTAATTTACTTTCAGGAAAGTGGGACTTAGACTGGCTCAGAAAGGAAAAAACATCTAGTAGAGTCTCTCTTCTCAAAATCAATTAGAGCCAGCAGAGAGGCCAGGCACTGACCCCTCTTTCAGCCAGAACAGCATCAGTCCCCCCTTCTGCTCCCCTTGTGCAATTTGGTGGCAGATACGTGTCACAGACATATTTTATGAAAAAACCTTTTGCCAGGATCTTTTCTCCTGAGAAGCTGGGAAACTTCAGCTTCTCCATGTTTTGCTGCTTTGGAATGTGATTTGGAGATTTGTCTACTCAGCATGTGAAATTGTTTTTAGTTGATGCCCAGTGACAGCCACCTGTGTCGAGGCTGTGAGCAGTCACAAGATTTTGTTATCATTCCATTCCTTTCCTTGCAAGCCTTCTGATGCAATCCTTTCTTCTATTCTTTTAGTATAGTTTTAGTATTTAATTTTCTTTTAATATAATATATATCATACAATAATAAATCAGCCTTCTGAAACACGGAGTCAAGATTCTCATCTCTTCCCTCGTCCTGGGACCCCTGTGAACAGCACCACAGATATGTGACAGGGACCTTCCTCTGCTGGGAGGCAGATACTGCCCCAGCTGCACTCATTCCTGTTTTCTCCACAACCAGGAGAGTTGGCACTGTGAAACTGTCTTCACAGAAAATCAGGGCCCTAAATCTGAGTAGAAAAAGTTCTGAGCTGTAGTAGATATGCTTCTCCCTCAAAAAAAAAATCAATTATTCAAGACACAAAGAAGCTGCTTTTAGAACAACCAGATTATTAAGCTTTATCCTGTGACTTGAACAAGTGGAATATTGCAGCTTTAACCTTCTCTGCCATCTGAAGCTTCTTGTTGATTTTTGTTCATCTTGACTGTAAATTTCTCTCCCAGGTTCTATATCTTGATGACCAGTAAGACACTCTTCCCATCACTGCAGCCTGTTAAATAAACCATCTGATAGGAAACTCAGAGGAGGAGGAATCTCTGTCAGAATCAAGTTTCTTATAGATCCTGGACTTCCCAGTAAGTCCAAACTCCACATTGCCCACACCACCCATGGGAGCTTTGCTTTGCCATGGTGCTTCCACAAGACAATTCCCACCCCTGAACTTATTAGTGCTGCTTTAGAGTGAATGGAGTGCACATAAGCTGTTACCACCAAGAAAGGACAAGCAGTAATTTTGGCAATATATTAATCTTGCAACCATCTGGAATGAAATTAATCCAGAATCTCCCACAGAACTGATAATACTCTGCAGTTCATTTTGCTGCTAGGTTATACAATACACTGTTTGCATGAAGAGTTACCTATAATTCATGGCCCAGCATCTTCCTGTGCGTGTCATATTTTGTACACAGTATAAGTGTCTAGTGTACAGTGACCTAGCCCTGCTTTAGCCACTGTGAAGTGGGGAGCAAAAAATATATATATTTACATATAAAATACATATTATATTATATATAAATATTAAAAAAAATACGTATATCCCACTGCCAATATCCAAAAATAGTGGCTTACTGCTGCAGAGCATTCTGGCCATGGCTTTGCTGCATGTGACATGGCACTGAGTTGAGTCTTGGGAAATAAGGGACTAATGGCATTAGGAAGATCCTGCCAGGCATTTACTGTTTGGAGCAAAGTTGCTTCTTGTTTTTTGGGGACTATAACTGGGACTTGGAAAATGTGGGTTTAGTTTTCAGTGTGTCTTAGCTTTCTGCATACTCAGCAGCACAGGAAGGCATTTCAGTCTTACAGGCTGCATCCTGTGCATGATTAGGAAGAGATAATTCCCAATATCCCCACAGTGTAGGGAAGATGAATATTTTAAGGTGGGATTGTGCTCCAGTGCTCGAGCTCATGTAACAGGACCAGAGCTGAGGAGACAGTGGGGGTTATTTATGGAGTTAAGCATGGTTAAAAGCATGTTTGCAGGTCACTTTCCTTTACCTCAGCCATTCCTCCTCCCCACTGCCCTGCCAGTCTCCTGGCCAGGAATGTGCCAGCTGGTCTAGCATGGAGCTGGTAACAGCATGTGTTGTTTGGAACAGCAGGTACTGCCTTGGAAACACGATGGAATGTGGGATTTTTTACAGAAACAGGAGTTTATTGCCAGTCCATTTGCTTCAATGCAAAGTTTGCATGTGTGATATTATAATGCCAGTTTTAACAAGATTTTTTTCATGAGGAAAACCTCATCTTTAGGGAAGAAAAAAGAATAATCACTACTGGAAGAGGACTTGTAGGGAAACAGGAATTTAAAAACTCTTATATTGACTTCTCATGATTTCATACAAGGAATGATGCACTGTCCTTCTCTCTTGGTGCATAACATTTAGCACAAAGCCAGCCTACATCTTAATAAAGGAGCAGTTTATCCAGAAAGTCCCAGTTTTTTTGTAGAAAGCAGGGAGAGAAGGAATACAGAGGGACAAGTCATACTGACCAAAGCCCTGTTATTCCTGACAGGATGCTGGATTCCAAGACAAGGGAGAGATTTAACATTACAGAAAAGCACAGAGCTTCATGTGGTGCTATGCTAGGGGTGGTATTTTAGCATTTGAGGTCTTCAAAGACTTTCAGAGATCAATTTTGCTCCTTCTAGTGCTAATGAAGCAGCACTAACTGATGGGATCCACACAAGTTCCCTCCTAGGCAGCTTCCTACCCTATAACTGGGCTTGTGAGGATTTCCCAGTCCTCACCTCAGGCCCTGTTTTGCATCTGCAGCTCCTCATGGCAAAGCAAAGCAGAGCAGAGCTTGGCACCAAAAAAAAGCAATTAATAAAGGTGATAAATTTGTATATAGTTATTGTAAACAGTCATGCATTACTACACACCACATCCAAAACAAATGCTGTTTCTTGCCAGTATCTAAGAAAACCCAGTAAGACTGTGACAGTACAAATAATTCTTTTTTATTTCATTAGGTCCTGAATGCAGAGGAATTGAAAAAAAGAATTTACTTGAGAGAAACAATGGAAAGGTTTACAAACAAAAGAAAATTAAAAGGAGGTTTAACTAGATAGAAGATCACCACTTTTACAGCTGTGACAATGAATATAGTGCTTTTCCTACAGTAAAACTGGTGGTATTTCTCATGGAAGGACAGCCTGTATTTTCAGCTCTATGCTCTTCCAAAATGTGTTTTTTTGTGGGAAGAAAAGTTTGTTCTTCCTTATTTCAAGTGCTGAAGTAGATATTTCTTTAAATCAGTGCTCAAAGATCCTTGGCACTTCCTTAGAAGTGTTACCTCATGACAGATTGTCAGAAAAAGGTATCAATCCTGCTTACATAAAAGGATGGTGAAAGGCAAGCTCCGTTAAGAAAACACCTTCAGTATTTTATCAGTTCCTCAGCAGAGGAAGATACCTCCAAAATAGATCCCTCTCCTCCTACACAAAGAGAAGTCATTCCAGTGCAGCTAAAAGGTGAATTTGACCTGGTTTACCCAGGGAGATAACTCCAAGAGTCCTTAGTCTTGATTAGTTTCTGTATATTAAAATCATATTTCTCTGGAGTTTTTTGTTTGAACCTTCCTTTCCCTTATTCTTTTTTTAACCTGAAAACCCAAACATGATAATAAAATGTGCATCCCATGCAATAGAAAATGTGGCCTTTTCCACAGCCTCCCTCAGCTGAAAACTCTGAGGCCAAGAATTCTCAGGTACTTTATAATCAATGTTCTCCCTAAAATGATGTGTGTCTCTTGTTTCTACCTCACAATAGCTTTTCCTCAAATACTAACAGTTGTTTGTAAGATGGACATTCTGGGGATCCTTTCAGGTATTAGAAGTGAAATTTCTCCTTTTCCAGTGACTCCTCACTGGTATGAACAGTCAGTCCTGGGAAATGCAATCCCTGTGGTGGGGTCTCAGCCAGGAGGGAGGGCTGGACCTGTGCTGGTCCCTGACAGATGCACCACCTGCTGAAGAAATCCAGCTCTGCCCAAGGGGAGCTTGCTGGGAGCTGGACTCTGCTGTTCACTGTGTGCCCCCAATTACTGCTCACTTCTGCAAACAGCAGCATTTATTATTAGCTTCAGATCTGCAGAACATCTAAGACACATTATTTTTCATTTCAGTTACCAAATTATGTCTCAAACACTAAGCTAAAAACCCTAGAGAATTACTGAAATATGTGCATTTTACCCATTTTGTTTTCATGTTTTTGAAAACAAAACCATTTTGGAAAATGGAGTCCTGAATGGAAAATAAAGCACAAAATATGCAACTGGCTTAAGGTATTGAATAAAAATAACCCCAAATAGTTGCCCAGGGAGGCTTTCTCCTGGGATCCTAAGTCAGGATGCATTACCAAAGGACAAAGTGATCTTTAGCAGAAAGAATGATCCCAGACCTCAGGTAACCCTCTCATGCTAAGGGTGACAGACTCTGCAGCAGGGTCTGTGTTGAGCCAGAAAAACAAAGTGAGACAGTTCATGGTCATTCACAGAGCAAAGTAAATAATAACAGCACGAGGGATAACACCACATGAACAAAGACATCCAATTGTTGCTAGCAGATTTGCCATTGGTGAGAGGATGAATTTCTCTTTCTAAGTTATGCTAATTCTTCTGCTAGCACGTTGCAGGTTCTTTGTGTTTCACTTGAATACTCAAAACTCAGAAAGAAGGCTAAATAAGGTTCCATCAAAAGAAAAAACTAGTTAAAAAAAATTAGGAGACTTGAAGCACAAAAAAGAAAAAAAAAAAAATAGCAAAAACAACCCCCAAACAGATGGAAGTCAAACATCTAGCTTTAGGGGTGAGTGTTATTCCTGACAGTCCAAACCAGAGATTTCCTATGGTTTGTTTCAAGACAAGAAAAAAATGTGTATATTTAGGATGGCAATATCAGAATGCTCTCAGCATTATTTTGGGAGACATTTATTGACTGTGATAGGTTTCCAGAAAGACAAAGTATTTTAGTAACACATCTTTATATCTGTCATAAAGAATCCTTCACAAGTGCTGTTAAAAACCCCTGGCTAAGAAACAGTGTTAAGACTCTCTTTTATAAACTTCATTTGTTTGAATGACAAGATTTAATATATGCACTTTGGAAAGCAACATCCAGCAAGCAGTAACCACATCATACAATAATGAAGATGGGTAGAAAAACTCATTAAAATCACATCTTCTTACCATATGAAAATTATGACAACTTACATACAGGCTAATTATTTAATAATGTACAGCTGCTAAATTAACTACTACTAGTTACTATTAGAAATTACTGCCACAAGTTCACAGGGTTTTAGAAATGCAAGATGTAACTGTGGTGTAGGTGGAAAGTAGGAATACATCCCCAGTTTTGTCACTAATCTTAATTTGTGCCATGTTATCCATGAAGACATACCTTCTCATTAAACATTCCCCTATAAATTCTCTGGAGGTTTGGTTTCCTCCAAGATGTCCATCTTTAACTGAATGAAAACAGTTAAAGACAGTCAGTGTTTTAATTTAGAAAACATCCTAGTGCATGCTTAATTTTTCCCCAGTCACAAAAATTCTCAGTTTCTGATTAACTTTGATTTAAGTGGGACACATTAGTGTGTTTAAAGATACCTCCATGCCCAAGGCTGTCCCAATGGGCTTCTCCTCCTTAATCACTTGGGCTGGCATCAGCCTTCGTTTCTCCCTCCTCCAGCACCCAATACCATGAACAGGGACTGAATTTTGTCAGCTTTGAGCAGACAGAAGGCTCAGTCCTCTGAGCAAAACATCATCACCCTGTGACAGTGTTCACAGGGGTCCCAGGATGAGGGAAGAGACGAGAATCTTGACTCCATGTTCAGAAGGCTGATTTATTATTTTATGATATATATTATATTAAAACTATACTAAAAGAACAGAAGAAAAGATTTCGTCAGAAGGCTGGCTAAGAATAGAAAAGGAATGAATAACAAAGGTTTGTCTCTGACCAAGACAGTCTGGACAGCTGGACTGGGATTGGCCATTAATTAGAAACAACCAGGTGAGACCAATCAATCCCAGATCCACCTGTTGCATTCCACAGCAGCAGATAAGAATTGTTTACAGTTTGTTCCTGAGGCCTCTCAGCTTCTCAGGAGGGAAAAATCCTAAGGAAAGGATTTTTCATAAAATATCATGGCTACATTACTCCTTGTGTACTAAACCCTCATTCTTTCACCAGCCAGTGTGAGGGCAGACCCCTCCTGTGAGCAGGACCCGCACCCAAATCAGGCACTGCATACCAGCATGGGAACAATCAGGAGTTCTTCAGGAATGGTTTCCTGAAGCAGCAAGTACAGGGCTGTGTTTGCTGGAGCACTTGGACAAGTTGGTGGTAGGTGTTTCAGGGCTTTCATACCTTGAGGGAATATAAACCTTCTTCTGCAGACATGCAACAACCAGGAACCCAAGAGTCTGCAGAAAGGTGAAAGCAGACCTTGACTTGTAGGGAACAGGAGAGCCCTGAGCTTGATTTCTGCTGCTTTGGTTTTACATCTACCATGGCTTGGTATAAAAAGAGTAAATTGTCTTGAAGGCTAAGACATGTGGGACTCTTTCAGTACTGTTTAAGCATATTAAAAAGTTTGTTAATAAGCGAAGAAATTCTGCAAGAATACTAATATTTTTGAAATGTTGATTAGCTAGGAAAATCCAGCCATGATTAATTTAGTGTTTGATGACTCCCTATCTGCTCTCTCTCCCAAAACCACTTTGCTGTTCTTTTAGCACACAGTGAGATTTCATAAAATGAACCTACTCAAGGCTATTTCATGAAAAGCATGACATTCATTTTGCATTTATGGTAATGTTTAAATAAATACTGTCTCCAAAGTGTTTTGCAAGGCCCTGGAGTGCTGCACTGAGTGGATAGATGGCTTCCAGTCATCTCCAAAACAGAAAACAGATTAACATGGCAGAGCAGCCAGGGAGGAACATGTGGAGAACTCACTGGAATGACACTCCTGATGTGATAAAGATGCTAACAATAGCTATTAAAGAGGTCAAAATAAAGAGAGATTTAGAGAAAGAAGTTGCAAGAGCTGGATACTTAGAACTGCTCTCTCACTACCTCTGAGCCTGTGCTACCACAGGTGAGCAAACTTCCATTGAGGGACCTGTTTGTCCAAGGGAGAAGGAAAAAAACAATCTCAGAAGTAATTGTGAATGCACAAATTCATCTGAGGTTGGAATAAATTCTCAGAGGATTTGTTTAATCAAAAACAACAAAAGTACATCACTGGTTCTCCTCTAGTTCATGGGGAGATTGAAGGGAATAGGGCTGCAGTGGTAATTAATGCAGTATCTCTATATCTCAAGGGATGGTAGCCCTGCAAAACATTATTTATTTAATAAAAGAAATAAAATATTAATTTTCTCATCCTGGCAAAGCAAATATATTGAGCATTTTCTGTTGCATTTTGAGGTGAGCCAACAGAATTGGAGATTCAATACGATTAAAAATAGATAAATATGAGATTTTCTTGTATATTTTGAAGAGCTGCACAAGGATTAACAAGTACAGAGCAAAATATCCCCTCCTGTTATTGTATAGGAGAGAAAAGAGGGAGATGTGACATTTGCAACAGACTGGGAAAGAGGTTCTCTGTGCATACAGGAGGAATGGCTTTAGGGATTGATCAAAAGCCACGAAATGTGGGCTCCACTTTGACTCAAGCCTCAAAAAGAGGAAAAATAGGTGGGATGTGATGAAAGGTACAAGAAGAACATCACAATGAAATATTCAGTGCTAGTGAGAAAGATTGTAGTGAACCTCAGATTAGTTTTAAAGAAAGGGAAGCTGTTCAAGAAAAATTCAATTTGGTATACAAGGCTTAGAAGAGGGTTTTCTGCTATTGTTTTAGTGTTAGAAAAAAAAAAAATTAAAATAAGAAAAAGACTGCAGTTGTCAAAAAGAGATGCCAAAATTCAGGTCAGGATTTCAGAAGCACGAAAGTGACAAAACTGTGGATTTAAGGGGCCTGAAAGACAGAGCAGAGATTTACCACTTGAAGGAAAGTTAAAAGAGCCCTAACTATGAACACTAAGTCAGAAGCCAAGAGAAGACCAAAGACTGACATTGTAATCAAAAATAAGGAAGTGAAGAAAAGTGCTTGAGACATTGAGGTTGATGAGGAGGCAGCACTTTAAAATGGCTGAAAAGCACCAGAGGTGACAGCAGACAACAAAGTGAGGAAAGAGATCCAAGGCATGAAGTGGAGCAGAGAGACCAAACCCTCAGAAGAGAGATTTTCCAGGAGGTTTTGCTAACTTGGAGCTCTGCTTTACCACATTACAGCCAGTAGTTAGCACACAGAGCTGGTGAGCAGCTGGCAGTGCTGCATTTACTGCACTGCACATCTGTGTCACTGCTGCTTGTCACCCCCAGCCTCACCCTGCAGCCCCCAGGGATAGCAGGGCAGGGTTTTATGGGATATTCCCTGCTCCAGAGCTGGAGCTGCAGGAGCCAGGTCTGTGGGCTCAGCCTGCATTTCTTACCCACTCAAGGCAGAGATTCAGTTTCCTTTTCAGTCATTCAAGCCCTAGCAATTTCCAGTGACACCAGATACCTGCTGGCTGCAGCTCCCAATTAATCTGAGGAGCTGGAGAGCTTGGCTGTGCTGCTGGTGTAAACAAGGCACTTAGGAGCATGTCAGGCTTTGTTCAGCCAGGAATCACATCCTTGTTATGAGTTGAAGCACCACACCTGCTCCTTTTAGGTTAACTGACAAATTGCTGCTATGTAAATCTGCACTTTGAGTGTAGAAGCAAGCCTCTCCTGAGGCTACCTGACAGTGTGTGGGGAAGGGAAATTGAAACCAAAACAAACACACCCAACTTGTGATAGCTAACGTGGCAAGATATCCTTGCACCAGGGAATGTAGCTCTGTCTGTGAGGCAGGATTACTCACAAACACCAGGTATATTTTGTATATCTGTACCCCAACACAGCCAGAGAAGGTGTTTCTTTAAACAGTCTTATTAATTACCAAAGCTGAAATAGAAGAAATTGTCAGTGCCACCTCTGATTCCCCAGAGAAATGAGTTAAATAATGTCTGACAGTCATGAGAAATGTTGGACCTTCATTCCCAGTGCCATTGAGGAATGCCTGTTGTAACAAAGCACACACACCTCCTGTGCTCTGTGGATGTGCAGCAGTGGCAGCAATTCCCACAGGAACTTGCTGTCCTTCTGAAAAGCCCAGCTGTGCCACCAAGGAGCTGCACAAGGCTGGTCTGGCATTCCTGAGCACACAAACTCCCAGTACTGGCTGGGCTGTGACAGCAGTGTCCCTGTCATGCTGTGTGGCCCCACAGTCCCAGACAAATCACACAATCCCAGCTGAGGAGGATGCAGTTCTGCTGCCTCTGGGACCAGGAGGTCCCAGCTCCTCTCCCTGAGCCCCCTGATAGCTTTGGGGGTGCAGCAGTGGAGAAGAAGTCCTGAAAGTTTATCAAAATGCTTTTGACCTCTTCAGGCACCAAAACATTCAATGCTGTATGGGGTGTGAGCCTGTCAGCTGAGAGACCTTTCTCACCTGCCTCTGAAGGTTTTGGCTGCAAGTCTCTGGGCAACTTCTGATGGAGTTTTACAACCTTCACTGTAAAAATCTTATTCCTTATATCTAGTCCAAATGTAGCTTTGTCTGATTTTCTGTGACAGTCCCCATATCCTCCAAGAGTGTTTTGTCCTGCCTGGGTGATTACCTGAGCATGGGCACGAATCAGATCTAAATCTCCTTTGACATTCAGCATCACTCTGTTTCCTTTTACAGATTCTATGCCCAGTATTAAATAATGTAAGTCACAACCAGCCAAACAAGATTTGCTGGGGTTTGACATTCTATACTTTGTTAAAGTGCATTGTGCTGAATAAGAGAAGGTGGCTGAAAGCATCTCTTTAAGGAACTTTCAGACTGAGCATGGGCAAAGGCAGTGGCACACAAGCTGCAGTGCCAAAATCCTTCCTGCTCCTTCTCCTGCCAAAACCCCAGGAACCAGCACATCCTATCCAGCCTTTGAGTTATGCAACAGTGTGCAAAAGCTGTTGCCTTCAGAGGTGTCCAAGGATTTCTAGCTTGATCTGCGACACACTGACCATGACTTGTGGCCTGAGGAAGGGAAGGTTTTCCTATCATCTGCTGGTGCACCAGTATTTCAACACACCTGCCCAGCTGTATTGCTCAGCATGGATAATTGAGCATGGTATTCCCTCTGATGAGAAGTCAAGCTGCAAGGCCATCAAAAGCTATCAAACAATGATGTGTACACAGCTGAGTCTGAGAGGAACAAAACCAGCATTTTTTAAAAAAATTGCGAATTGTAAAACCTAAATTCCAAAGTCCTGTATTTTTGCACTTGTTTTAAAATCAACAGCTCTAAGGAGACAGGCAGAGAGCAACATCTAACCTCTAATAAATCATCATTCTCAGATAAACATTATAGATCCCACCTTACCAGAGTGGATATTTAAGAATTAAATAAGTAGTCAAGACAAAACCAAAAGAGTTTTAAGTATGACTATTTTATACATGCAGTTTTACTTTAAGATTAAAGTAGAATAAATTACTTAATCCATCAAAATCAGATAAGGAAGGAGCTTCAGGTTGCATAATTCAGTGAGTTTCAAAAATAGAACTTAATTGCCTGAAATTGTGCTCTGATCTATATGCTTCCATGGACAAATGCAATTACTGCCTCTTGTAAACAAGCTAATTGATGAGAGAGAATATAATTCAGAATATTTTATATGTGTACAGCATTTCACAGAAAGCACAGAGACTTGAGCAATGATCAATAGTAATCATCACAGCCCCACTGGAACAGGAAAAACTACACTGCTCTGTTTGCATCAGCTGAGCATCTGTTTCAGTTTTCCTTAAAATTATTAAAACCTTTCCTCTCACCTAGCAAAATAAATTAGCTGTTCAAGCTCTTGAAAAAAAAAAATCTCACGAGAACAGAGGTAAAAAGGCTTCTCTTGGGTGAGGCAATCAAAAATCTGAGAGCGACTCCAAGATCTGAACTCTTATCAGGTACTGCTCAGTCATTACACAGAGACAGAAACATCAAAATGGCAGCAGTTAAGTTGCCAATAAAATGACAAATGCTAGTAATTCCTGATTTTTGCCTCAGACTCATAAATTAGGATGGCACAAGACCTTGTGATCAACCAGTCAGACATTTTCATGGAGAAAAATGTCACGGGATTGCAGTTAATTCATTCGTCCTTGAACTGCAGGGTGACAGTAGCAAAATACACAATTTTGAAGATGTTTTAATCTACTTACTGTTTACTTTACCTTGTGGCTGTCTTCTTCCTAAACCCAAGAGACACAAGTCCTCATATGCCCCCATCTGATGTCACCTTTCCTGTTGTATCAACCAAATTTGTAATCTTGCTGAAAAAATAAATTTTTCAATGAGATGTGTTTTATTGCTCTTAATTATAAAACTCAATAAATCAGTCTCCTCCAAGACCAAAAAGAATTTCAGTCTAAGTTCCTGTTTCTTGTCAAAAATTAATTTTTAATCACATTTAGTATGATGCATTTAATTTTTTGCACCTTAAAAATGTTGGCTTTCTCCGAAATGTGATTTGCCCAAAAGTGACACCCACACAAGTGGGTGGAAAGGTTAAAATTTTCTGTTTACAAACTGTCTTTGAACAGCCAATACACTTTACAAAATGTGTATGCCACTGGGTGAATACAATGTACACACATCACAAAATGAGAACAACTTGTCACGATTTTATGGAACTGCTTTCACATAAATTATTTGTCAATTCTCTTTTTCCTTGCAATAGTTGGTTCAAATAAGTCATTAGGAAGGTAGTGACTCCCCTGAGTTTTGCATCAGGTTGTGTACATTCAGCAGATAGAGCTGGCTAAATAAATCACAAATATCTTCAGTATACTTTTCATTTGTTAAATGCTTTGTTTTAATGCCTAAACTCTTTGAGAAATACTATTGTCCCTTCTTCCTTCAGATCTAAATCCTGCTCACTTTTAAACGAAACAGAAAAGTAAAGGAGCATTGGATCAAAATTGCATTTCTTTTGTTCTCTGGATCATCATGGAATGATCAAGGCTGGAGGAGACCTTCAAGGTCACCCAGTCCAACCATCAACCCAGCAGCACCACAGTCACACCTGCACCACCTTCCCAGGTGCCACATCCAGAGGCCTCCTGAGCACTTCCAGAGACAGTGACCTCACCTCCTCTCTGGTGGAGCTGCTTTCACTTGTTCCAATGCCTCACCACTCTTTCAGTGAGAAAAAAAATTCAAGTATCTAATCTGAACCTCACCTGTGTCATCCTTTCCCTTGAGTCACGGCAGGAGACATTGACCCCTGCTGTACCCTCACTTCAGGGAGTTGTGGAGAGACAGGATCCCCCCTGAGCCTCCTTTTCTCTGGGCTAAACACCCCAGCTTTGTCAGCCTCTCCTCATAAGTTGTGTTTTCCAGACCCTTCCCCAGCTCCATTCCCTTCTCTGGACCTGCTCCAGCACCTCCATGTCTCCCTTGCACTGCAGGGCCAGAACTGGACACAGCAGTCAAGGTGTGGCCTCAGCAGTGCCCAGCACAGGGGACAGTCACAGGGGACAGTCCCAGCCCTGGTGCTCTGGCCACACTAGTCCTGACGCAGAGCAGATGTCCTTGACCTTGTTGGCCACCTGGGCACACCCGGCACACTCTGGCTCTTCACCTTTCTGGACCTCACACAGCTGCCCTCAGCCCATCCACCCAGCCTGTCGAGATGTCTCTGCAGAGAGAGATCAAAATGTGATCTCATCCTTGGAAAAATATGGGAGAACAACAACATTTCTTGGGTTTGCTGCCATGAAACACATCCCACTGATGACTTCCTTGCCATTTCCTAATTGTGTTGGGCAGCAGAGCAGCCAGTTTGTGGGAACAGCTGCTCACACATAATTTCAGAGGCTCGGGCCCTACCTGTTCAGGAGGACACTTCTGGCAGTCAGAGGCAGCTCTCTGCACAGGCAGAAGGGCTCACCTTGCCTTCACAGGGGTGGCTGAGAGACCTGCAACATAAACAAATAAACAAACACCTTTAGTGCCCTCTCGGAGCTCTCAGCATCTTTCTTGCTCTCACCTTGTGCAAGGATTCTCCTGAAGTCCTACTGCTACCACAGAGCTGTCTGAAAAGGGAGCTGCTGTGCGCTCACCAGCCTTTGAAAAGAACAGTTTCCATGAAGAAAACTGGCTGGGATTATTTATACTTGCAATGGTCCACTGCACAGGATCAAGGGCTTTTAACTGTTGCTGTGGAGAGCATCTGTTCTATGTGAAACCTCACAGAAGGAACCTGACACTTGGTATAATTTCTTACAGATATTGCAACACTCCCCCTGTACACCCTGACAAAATATTTGCAACTAAGTGCATTTGACTGAACACTTGGCATAGGACTTCTATTAATTATTTTCAATTCACTGAATAGGTAGATTAGTCAGGCAAAACTCACAATATATATGGGCAAGTCAGTGAGCCAATCTCTGGCAGAAGCCTTGCCTCAGAATTAAAGTATTTTGACCTTTCAGGGCAGATAGTTTAAGGAAAATGAAAGTTTAACAACAGTGCTGCAATTGTTAAGATGTTGCAATCAAGGCACCGCAGGTGAAGGCTCTCTCACCAAATGAAGACACTCTCAGCACACTGAAATGACAAGCTTTTAATGCAGACAACAGTGTTTGGCTACTGCAAATAAAGGCAAAGAAAATGTGTACTTTCACATTAGATTGCACGGGTAAAGTGAACATCAGGGTGTTCCTCCAAATCCACAAAGAAAATCAGATGTAGAGGCTGCAAGGAAAGGCCTGGAAAAGATATTTCTTTATCTTTACTCACCCTGGATCTGCCTGGCCTCTGCCTGCCCAAGGACAGACATTTGCTGAGGGAAACTGGCAGGGAAGATCATTTCACCAGACCTTTGGATCTGACAGCGTTATGAGAGGGCAAACACTCCCTAACACCAATGTAAGTCCAAAATAAAATCCTTCCCAGTGCTTAAACACACGTTGCATTTTCTAACAAGTGAAGAAAATCTTTTTTTCATCCTGGATTTGCTCCATCCACAGGCAGAGCAGTGCTGGTGCTGAGGAAGTGCCTGTGCCACAAGCACAGCTCTGCAGTGGCTCCTCAGCATCCCCACATCTGCAGATTGATCTGTTTGCTCTGAGCACTGCTCAGCTCATGCCACTGCTTCATTTCACTCACTGCTGTGGTGGTGGAGCTGCTGTTACACCCATGATATGAGCTCTGACTTATGAAAGCAAGATTGTAGAGCAGTCATATTTTACGGCACAGCAGTTAAAACAGCTGGGAAATTCAGAAACCTGATAATGGGACTGTCAAATGCTTTTCCACATTTTCCAATTTCCATTCTTCTAATGAAAAATATTCCTTCTGCGTTCACATTACACCTCTCATTCTTTTATCACTTCCTATAAATCACTCTTCCACTCTCTGGATGAATCAAACTTTTTTTTGTCTGTGTATCTGAAGCCTGTCATGACCATCTAGTGCAGAAATGACAAGCAGAAATGCAGCCCATGACATTGCACAGACTGTCACACACTCAGCTGGAAGGCCCCTTCCAACCCAGGCTGTTACATGGTTTATGGTCCTCTTGGATTTGTTTTAGTCTTCATGGAACCTGATAGAAAATTTGCTTTTAAATAATATTAAGCAGCTTATTAGGAAATATTAATCAGCTAATTTTAATCGTATCACTGGCAAAATATTCACACTGCCTTCTAAATGATGGAAACTCACCTTTAAGTGGTCTAAATTCAACAGCTAAAAAACAATATTACACAGAAAGACTTTTAAAGCAGGAGTCAGAGTAACCAGATGCTGTTCTAGTTTATGCCAAAATAGCTTGAAACAAAATAAACTGTAAGATGTTGCTCTGCACACAAGCTTGCAAAGTTATTTCACTCCATACTAGTGGATTATTACAAACCATTCTTATCTTCTTTCATTAGTAGATTCTTACATTCTTTTCAAGAAGAATAGTTCCAGAAAATTTTAGATCATTTTGGATAGAAACAAGTGCAGCTTATATAAATACTTTGGCAACTCTGACAGCCAAATAATCTTTCCTCAATTATTCTTTTTATTGTTATTTTTTTCAAATAATTAATTACTGTATTTTAGCTGTTTTTCTACTTTTATGATAGGAAGGTTGGATGATCCAGCACATAAAGGATGTTATGTAACACTTCTGTGATGTCAAGTAGACTCAATGGATGCAAAGAGGCCTCCCTGGTTGGTTTAAATCTCTGTAAAGCAAAACACCAGCCCCATTCTAACTGCAGTACAAAGGGAAATTTGGATGTGATTGAGATCCTCTGGCCAGGGATGCCAGAGCAGTTGTGTTATATAATGCATGTGAGCACAGCTGCTTGCTTATCACAAGAGCCAGGAGGAATGCATCACACATCAAAGGACAGAGCTGCCTTCCCTCCTGCCTTCCACAAACCCCCAGGTGGGGGGCACTTCCCTGGGCCATTCACAGCACAGAAACTGCCCAGAGCACAGAGGAGCTGGTACCCAGCCATCCCTCCCTGAATGTTATTTTCCACAGGGTAGGACACTCACTCTGTTATTGGGAATAACAGCATTAATTTCCCTGGGAGCTGAAGGGGTGCAGCCAGCCCAAGCCTGGGGTGGGAGACCTTGGAGTGCCGTTTGCCAGGCACTTTTGTGCAAGGAGCCTGCAGGAAAGCTCTCACTCACACACAGGGAGAAAGCCATTTCTAACCTAGTTTTCACCTGGAACACCTCATTATTGAGTGAGCTCTGCCATTTAGTCAAGACCACTAGGATGGTATCAAGACCTACCCAAACACACCAAAATTTCAGTGTTACTGGGTACACATGACATACACAGTTTGATCAGCATCAACCTTCTAAGAGAGGGGGCAATGCAAAGTACCTAAACAGAAGGAAGGACATTTTCAGTGAGATTTTACAACTTTCAACATGTGATCACTCTAACCCAGTTGTGCTTCACAGGTTTCCATTTTGAAACCTACTTCAATACTTTGCTTCTCAAAATACATGTGAAAGGGAAGAAGTTCCACTAATCAAGATTTTATTATTTGGTTTGAAAATTACAGTGTGATAAATAGAGTTTTAAACCAAGTTTTTCAGTAATTCTCACAGGAATTTTCTGCTTTCTGTGTGAATATTCTCCAGCTCACACAATGATCATCTTCCACACAATGAGTGCTTATATGTTTAGGGGTTGAATACAAGAGATCTCTGTGTCCAAAGCTGAGAGAGTGAATGGCAACACAACTCCTTCAGCTTCTGGGGTGCTCAGCAAACTGAAAAGAGTGAAGAAAATTGGCTGGTTCTAGCAGAAATCAGATGTTAGTCCTGAACTAAAACTGATTCTCTTGACTGAAGGCTGGACAACACAGAGTGACAGTGAGGGAAGAAGAGGAGAGGTAGATTTCAAAGACAACCTCTGCTGTCAGAAATGCAGAGGCTTTGTTCAGAGACAGGGGAATCTGAGGGAGCAAAGGTGGGTCAGTGATGTATGAAAGAAAAAGGCTTTGGCAGGGGTTTCAGTGCTGTTCTCACGCAAGGCTGGCAACTCTCAGAATTTTTTTTTCCCCTACAAGGTGACTTTCTGTAAATTATGCACAAGATTCTACCCTCGTGGCCCTATCATAAAAATACAAACCCTCAATCAGATTTACATTAATGGGAGGATATCAGGCTGCTGTGCTCCTTCAGGTGCAATAATATCAATGCATCTAAACCACTCTTCCCAATCTGTTACCAACAAAAGGCTTATTTACAGTTCAAGTCTTTGATTTTAACTTGTCTAGAACAATTTCCTTTCCATGACTCATAAAGGTGAGAATAGAAGGGATATAAGGTACAGGAAACTGATAAAAAATCTCCAGAATGGGCTTTGCCATGGGAGATGTTGCCCTCTGGTCTGGTTTCTGGCAAGCTGTAATAATGTAACCTGACTGTCAACTCCCCTGACCTGTGGCTATTGTCACATACTTTCCCAAATCATCCACAAGATGCTGAATGAACTCATCATAACTTATTTCTGTTATGCAACCCCATGAAGAATACAACTCTGTATCATGGTCTGAGGGCCCAGAATAACTGCAGAAATGACTCAGTATCCAGGCAAAACTTTCAAGCCTGCAAAAAACATGACATTTTCCTGGAAAGCAACTAAGCAACTTTTAAACTCTGACTAATGCATTCTCCTGTTTTCTTTTCTTTTTTTTTTTTTCTTTTTTAATCTGTCTATACAGGTCTTGAAGCTCTGAATGCTCCTGGGCACTGAGAACAATGTGAGGTGAAGACTGGCAAATAATGTCTGAGCAAGGCAGGACAACACTCTGTAATGTGATATCTTGGGAACCTTTTGAGGAAATGTAGCATCCCAAGGACCTAGAGACAGACACCTCCTTTTTGCCCAGGAAGTCCATATTGCCAGGGCACCTGTTAGGTGTCCTGGGAGGGCTGGAGCTTGGCCCCCAAGGTATCTGCTTCTGCAAGCCCGGCTCAGACTGGAGGAGCCATTCTGCTGCTGACTTTGAGTCCCACGTGCTCCTGGCCAAACCAGGGAGAGCAGCTCTGGGGACTTCAGGACACAAACCTCACAAAAGCCAAGCTCTCTCCTCTCTTGTCCCTCCATTCCAGCCGGAAAGCCCCCTGACACCACATCCAGGAATGCACCTGCAGTGAAGTAAAACCAGGTGAAAGCAGATCCTAAGTGTAACTGAATACTAAGAACCAGACTGTGCTTCCCCACCATGTTAACAATTGTGGTTGACTGCCCAAAAGAGAGAAAATACATATCACCCCCAGCTAGAACTCACCTAGAACTTTCCCCTAGAAAAACATCAATGAATGTGACAGAGAAAGTTTAAATTCATGAAAACATTCTGATATATAGTCCTCATTTTGTTTCAGGCTGCTTCCCACTATTCCAATGTCCTGTGTCAAACATCCCCCACATCCTTGGGACCCATCATGGGAATGACACAGAATTTACATGAGAAACTTTGATGTAGAGCTTAACACAAAATGGTACCAGCTGAGCATGCTGCAGGGAGGTGTGCACAATCCCTTTTTGTTGGAAACAGCTTCTCACCTTGTACTAAAGAGGTCAGCAGGTCTGAGAACCAGGGTGTTCCACTCTGGCCATGGAGGGAGCTCTGGGCACACTCTTTTCCCTCTCTTTCTCAGTGTATGTGCTCCTGAGATAGTTAGACAGGATCAGCAGCACTAAGACACAAATAGAATTTCTGACTCTCGTAGTTTGCCTTGAAACATCCAAAAAACCACCACTACTGCAGCCCTGACTTCCACTACCCACAGTGAGGAAATTACCTTATATTATTATCAAAGCCATGGAGCTGCCAAAGGCAAGATGTATTGCAATAGATGAGCAGGAAATTTTCCTGCCTGAGCCAGGAAGGGAAACTCTTTTCCCACTGACACGGTCTCCAGCTAAGGATGGATGCAGCACTTTGTTTTCTCCAGAGCAATGGTGACATTTTAGATCATCTGTTGTGCTATAAATGGAATACTGTGATCTGCTGAACATTTTCTACCTGGAAGGCCATTTCCTGGTGCCTGGGTCATTAACTTGCCTGGATGCCATTGCCACATCTGTAATGAAAAGCTGTAACATGCTAATTTATGAGGCTGCTGTGGTGCAGGTATTTTAAACTGCTCAGGTGTGAACAGCAAAGGCTGGCTGGGGTTTGAATCCCTTCAGCAGTATTAGCTCACTGTGGGTGGCATTTGAAATTCTTGTCTCTGAACTGGAGGAACATGGGCTTGACAGATGGAGCACTCAGTGGATCAGGAGCTGTTTGGATGGTTTCACACCAAGAGTTGTGGTCAATGCCTTGATATCCACAGGAAAGGAGCAACAAGTGGAGTTTCTCAGGGGCCAGCTCTGGGACTGGCACTCTTCAACATCTTTGTCAAGAAACATACAAGTTCTGCTGAACTGATTTTACAACTATAGCTATTAAATTATTTAAATCTAAACAAGACACATGCCAGACTGTCAAAACACTCAAGAAGAAGCTTTTTTCAAGTTCAAGTCTGCAGCTACGTGTCCTCCATGTAGGCTGACAATCAATAAACACGAGAACAAGAAATCAAGAAGTCTTTTGGGTGACACCTCATACTCCAGTGCTCACCTCTTTGGCTGGGAGGAAGAACAGTCCTCTCCTAACTAATCCCAATTCTCTTCTTCCAAAATATAAAATGTAAATGAGTTTAGCTGCAGATAATGATGTTTCTGTTATTAGTAACACCCTGAATAGCTTCAAACCCTGACAGAGAATTTAACTCCTGGGGACTTGGCTTAGCAGGATCTCCTTTATACACCCTGCTCAGTGCAGAGTGTGAAATGGCTTCAGAGTCCTCCCCAGGGACAATGATAGGCCTGCACTTTCCATCACAGGCTATTACACACTCAAATTCACTGGGCTGAGCATCTGTGGACAACATTTATAACTTCAAAACATCCATGAAGCTCTTCAATCTGTCTGCAGTTATTCAACTGTAATTCTGAAGGCACTTGCTGACAGAAAATAGGAATTTGGTATGAAATCCTTTTCTTCTGTGTTGTTTTTCTGTCTGTCCAGAGGGGCTGAAACAGAGGCTTTCAGTTTAGGTTAAAGACACAATTTTATGGTGTAAATAAGCTGGCCATCTTGAGTTGCAGCAAGAACAGCCTCCTGATTCTGTTACCTGGGCAGGAGATCTTTTTATCCTCACAAAAATGGCCCCATTCCTACTGGCCAGGACTTGGAACAATCTGTGCTGAGGTTCCAGCAGGAATAAACCACAGCTCTTCCCCTGCTCCCTGGTCACCCTGGGGGTTGTGTCTCCCAAGCCAGCCATTCTCACCCTGGAGGGGAGAGACACTGCCAGGGGATCAGCCTCCCTGGAGCTGCTTCTCTTTCTGCCACTACCACAGAGACTCCTTCTCCTTCAGGAAAGCTGCTAAACTTGGAATAAATCTGGGCCTGGCTATTCCAATTTGCTGAGTCCCAGAGAAAGATAATATTAAAGAGGACAACTTGTCTTGAAGGGACTTGCAGCATGTTTTCATTTGATTTTTTTTTTTTTTCTGTAACAATGGGGTATTCACAGGAATTGAAATTTCATTTAAATATGGATTGTGGTGAAAGAGATTTTTTAAATTATAAGCACTTGAATAAGTTTTAAATATTTTCAGAATGGTTCCTTTTATTTCATTAAATTAATGTTATACTTCCTTGCATTCAATTTCCATTGAATAATTTAGACATTTCTAAATAGAAGGTGGAACATTATATTTAAAACACTCATAATTTCTTTCCTCTCAGAAAATCTGCTTGGTAAAATTAAAAAAAAAAATTAGCTGAGCTCTGTGCTCATGCTGGCTTTGGAACACAAAGTTCTCCAACTGTGGAATTTCCTGAAAGCCAAAGGAATTGCTGCCAAAATCTTCACTGCCTCTTTTTAAAACATATAGTTCATGCAGTTCAAAAGATTTCCATCAATTTGATCAGATAACATTGTCATCTAATTAATTCTAGACAAATTCATGTGCCTTCAACAGAGAATTGGCTGAAGACTGAGGCTTTCTTTAGTTAATATAAAGACAAACCTGTTTATTATAATGTTCCTTGGGGTAATAAATCCACAATAACCTTAACCATGATTTTTTCTGTCAGTTCAAACACAGTCTTCATTCTTGGTTAGCCAGGTGATTTAGTGTGTTCTTCAACTGCCCAGCAACAGATTATTTCATTTATGCCTTCCACTTGTTCTTCCAACATTGCTGATCCAGGTAATAGAGAACCAGGTTCACAGCAATTATCCCTGGATAAGCCTTCATAATTGTCTACATGTTAAATCGGGGATATTATGCTGAATAGCATTTAATACAGAACCTTCTCTGTGTGCATCAGGCAAACTCAAAAAAGAAAATGACCTTGCCTGACATGCAGGCCATTTCAGATTCAACTCTGTAAAATACCTCATTTGGAAGCATTAGGTAGATGCAGACAATGTCCGTTGTCCTTCCACGTAGCTGATGGTTTCCACAACACATTGATGACACTTTTTAAAAAATGCACTCCCTCACAATAGGAAAAAACCCCTAAATGTCAGAATTTGCCCCCAGGGGCTGTTTGCACACAGGCAAGCCCTGTTTGCATACAGGTACCTTGTGTTGTCCTTCATTACTCACCTGAATTATGTTCTGCTCTACTTGACCAATATTCAATGCCAAAATTGGTTTTCTCCCAAGTGATGTTTCATTTTTAGACCTTGTTTCTACAGATAGTCTGAGGAAACTGAACCCCAACAGCAAAAGAAGGCAAGAGGGGTTGTAGGTTTAGTTCAGGGTTAAAGAAATCCAAGGCTTTTATTCCTCATCATTGTCACAGATGGCATCACAAACACTGAGCAGAATGGCACAGGCTCACAAAATCCCAGAATGGCTGAGGATGGAAGGGACCTCTGGGGACAATCTTGGCCAATCCCCTGCTCAGGCAGGGTCACCTGGACCAGGCTGCCCAGGGCTGTGTCCAAACAGCTCCTGAATATCCCTGAGGATGGAGGCTGTACAGCCCCCCTGGGTGACATGTGCCACTGCTGGGGCACCCTCACAGTGAGAAAGGGATCCCTGGTGTGCAGAGGGAGTTCCCCATGTCCCACTTGGTGCCCATGGGCTCTTGGCCTGTCACTCACAGCAGGAAAAGAGCCTGGCTGCTTTCTCTTGACATCCCCCTGGAGATATTTGCACGTGAGGGGATCCCCCTGAGCCTTCCCCTCTCCAGGCTGGGCAGTCCCAGCTCTCCCAGCCTCTGAGAGCTGCTCCAGGCCCTGCAACCCTCCCAGAGATCCTTCACCATCCTCAACCATCTGGGATCCTCTGCTGGACCCTCCAGGAGCTCTGTCTTGACTAAGTAATTTCAGTTATTAAACATTTTTTTTTCTGGCAGTCAGAGAACACAACTGGAATAAGTGACTGTGATCTCAAGAGTACAAAGTAAGAATATACTTAAAAAACAGACAAAGAAGAGATACACACCAAGGTGAAGTAAATTTGTCAGGTGAGAACATCATCTTTTGTTCTACCTAAACAAGAAACTTAACAGCACACAAAAAATTGTGCTGTAAGAATGTCCTCCAGTGCCTGCTATGGAGTGACTATCGGAAGGTGACATTTTCCTTTTCTTGTGACTGGTTATGTGCCCTGGGAAATGTAAAAATATCACCAAGGTATGCATAAGAGAGGAGTTAATTAGTTTAACTTCCTGATGGGAATATATTAACAGTGTAATAAGATGCTCAAATACTCTTTTTATGATTGTCCCTGCCAAAATAGTTGTTGGAAAGATTTTTGTAATACAAAAACTTTCATCCTCCATATGGAGATGCAGATGCTGACTCTGATCTTTGCATGGCAGAGGTCACTGCAAACATTCAGCCTCCTGATCTCTGAGGTGGCACCTCTGAGCCTGTGACTGGAAGGATTCTGTGTCAGGATCAATATCTATAGACAGCTTTCTCCTAAATTCCCAAAGGGAATAATTTCCCTTGATCAATACACAATCCTTTGACAGGAAGATTTTTTTTTTAATGCCATCCAGTGTTTTCATTTTTAAAACTCTTTTGGAGCTAAGTTCAAATGCAATTTGTCCTGCATTGCCCCAAGTGAACAACATAATTAATCATCTATTCTTATGTATTTGTGACTCAAAATGACTTTTAGCTAAACACCCTTACCCTAAGTCTCCCCTTGATTAAGCCTGAACATATAACCATGAATTTTATTGCTGTGTCCCTCCTTCTGTCAGCTAGAATGTCACTTTGGAATTTAATCTAGTGGAAACAAAAATAATATGTTGATTTCCCCACTGTTCTAAAATATGTGACCTATTTTCCACCTGAAATAATTTTTAAAATATATTTTCAGATAGATGGAATGATCAGTATATTTTCCTACTAATTGCTTTCTAGAATCACACATAAAATACCTGCCTGTTTACCTACTGAATATGAGGGATGTAGAATTATATTCCCTACAATAAAAACCTAAATCAACTTCCAGCTTCTTTGTAACTGTCTGGACAAGAAAAATCTTCTCAAAAACCTTAGGATCATCCCTTAAGAGGACACTGTCTCCTAGGCTATTTATATTTTTATCTGCATCTGATCAAAATCTGTGGGTAGGACACACAGTTTAGTTTCCATTTCCCTGCTTTAAAAAGCCAGACAATCACACTTAGCAGATTTTCTCCCTCCAAAAAATGCATTTTACAAACAATGAAAAAACTAATATTTGAGCAGCATAGGCACTGTGTTAAGGTACATTATTTCAGATTTGCAAATAGAAAGGACTGTAAAACCTTCTTTTCTTCAGGTGACAAAGGAATGATGGCAAATTTCCAATTATTTCAGGAGATCAAGCATCCCTTTTCAATCTCAGGGGTTTCTCACATTTCTGTAACATTGTCTTGGTTGATACAGCCACCTCATAAGTAATTGCTTGCATTAAACAATTCTAAAAACTTTGGAAGATACCAAGAAAAATGTCTGGGGAAATAAAAAAATCCAAATAAAGTCAAATTTAATAAAAAAACGTTCCGTCACTGCACATCCCCAAGTTCCCATATTATTTTGCTGATTCATTTATAAGATTATATATTAAACAGCCATCTTTTTGAAAGGCCTTTCTGGCGCAAAATAAATTAACTTGTCACATAAATTACTCTCAGTTTGCAGCTTTTCTAAAGGATTAAATCTTGTTGCCAAAAAAAAAAAAAAAAATCAAATATTGAAAAATACAGAAGACAACAAAAAGCATAACAAAATTACCCTGTGTGGGGAAGAGAGCTTCCCAGCTTTCCAACACCCACCAGCCACAGCAGATGTGCCCAGGAACCAAGATCTTCAGCCAGACCCGCATCTCATTTTAGGAAAATATCTTTTCAGAGTGAGCAGGTCAGTTTTAGAGAGCACCAGGCTGAGGCAGTTTGTACAGAACTGGCACTGTTTTGGTTTTTTTTTGTTTGTTTTTACCACAAACAGTAAAAATGCTCTCATGGGCTCCTTGGAAAATCTCTCCCTTAACTGTCCCACAAGGAAGGAAGCTGTAAAATGAATTTCTGGGCATCCGGTCACTATTGGGCTGTTCTAGAAAATCAGACCTGGTGCCATAACTGCAGGGAAAATCCTCAGCAGCAGCAGCAGCAGCAGCAGCAGCAGCAGCAGCAGCCTGGGTATTCTGTTCTGCAGCATCCCTACAGCTGCTCCTGCTGAGGATAACAGTGCTGCTGTGCCAGGGCTGCTCCTCTCCTGAAGTTCTGCTCCTCTCCCGAGGTTCTGCTCCTCTCCCGAGGTTCTGCTCCTCTCCCGAGGCTCTGCTCATCACCTGAGGTTCTGCTCCTCTCCTGAGGTTCTGCTCCTCTCCCGAGGCTCTGCTCATCACCTGAGGTTCTGCTCATCACCTGAGGTTCTGCTCCTCTCCTGAGGTTCTGCTCATCTGCTGATTCAGGGATGGGTTACAGCCCAGGTACAACAGCCATACCCTGGATATTCATCTTCCAGCAGAAAACCAGCTTGATTTGAAATAATTAAAGCATTTCTACCTATAACTTATTGTGAATGAAGAAGTTCCTTAACTTCTTCAGGAATTTGCAGTTTTTACTATTTTTCTGCCAGGTTTTGATCACTTTACCTTGCCAGAATTACAGTCCCTTGGCTCCCAGGCTGTCTGGTTCTACCAGCTAAGCTGACAAGTAACACCTTGTGTATCTCCTACCCACTGTGGTTCCAATGACTTTCATACATGCTCTGTTTCTTCCCAAGCACTATTCTATTCTGAAACATTGACATAATTAATATATTTTACAATCAATTCATGCCTTGCTTAGGCTGATGAACATATTAATCTGCAAAACTGATGAATTTAATAAGAAGTCTTTGTCTTTTCTTATTGGTTATTAACCAATTACATGTTACCGATGCTTTTTCACTCTGAAAACAATTTAAAAGATAAACAAGAGCTGTTGTGACAGCCAACTTAACCATCTAGCACCATCTTGAGGTCAAACTGCTCTCGACATTCCAAAATGAATGGACATTCCTTGATTAGCTCACTAGAAGCTCTAGAGTGATGTAGATATTTATTTTTTATAGACAAAATTTTTTAAAACCCCACAGTTTTAAGACAAACATTCTATAGAATTTTTTTCTTTGCTTCCTTGCATAGACTTTAATCCTATTATGTTAATTCTGCTGGTCATTAAGCCTAAACTTATATTCCTAAGGAAGAGTGGGATACTGCACAGTTTTGTAACTTCTCTGAACACTGCACTCAGAATGTTCTAAGGTTCAGATCTTTATACACCAGTTCTCCCACAAGTAATTTCCCTTTTCACTGGGATTAATTCCAAAGCTCTCTTCTAGACAAAAGCATACCTTTACACAGTATTCTTTTTCTAATGGATACTGGTCCACCCAGGCACAATCATCTTTAATGCATTTCCAGCTGAAAAGATCTAGGAAAGACTGGATGTGATATTTTACTGGAGCATAATGAACCTGTCAGGTAAAGCTGTTATTGTATGTTTGAAGTTTATCATGACACCAGAACATTGCTACAATTATGAGAAGGGGTTGAAGGAAGTAGAGAGGAAACTGTGCTTTCTCCAGACAGACTTGCCAACTTTGAGACTTTCTAAAAAATACGAGCATTCACTTGTATGGTAATGAGAGGCTGAAGTACACATTGGCTGTATGCTTATTTCAAACAAATCTGGTCATGAATCCTGTGCTACTGGGATGAACTCCTGAGGAAATTCATGAGTCTGTCATGAGAATGGAAGTAAACACAGCCCCAGTTTTGTGAGCACCTCCCATCAACGGCCACTCAAATAATCTTTGCTGTGTCCAATGTTGTGTTGGCCTGTTTAGAGACTCAGTGGTAAGAAATTGCAGCACTTCCAAGAGCTCATATTTTCATTCAATTGAGAATTTGGAAAAGCTAGAGAATCCAAAATAGTTTACCTTTAATAAGGAATTAGGAGCTTCTAGAACTCAGAGGACTGTAAAAATATGTGATTTCCATAACACTGGATATCAGCACTGTGCACTCTGCTACTTCAGCCTCAAAATCTGCCTGCAAATGCAGACTGAAGGAAAAGCTAATGGATCTAAAACACCCCTGCCATTCTTAAAGTGTCCACATGATCATGTTCAGTTCTGGAAGGGGGGACATGGAAGTATCTCATCACATGTCAACACATCTAACCTTAATGTTCATTGCTGTACTTTCATTTTCTACCTCATGGTCCTGGGAAATGCCCTTCCTCTTGCAGTGATGTACACTTAGAACTGGAGGGCTGATCTTGCTGAAACACTTCCAGTCGTTTGGCTTACAGGTTTCAGTACAGTTTAACATGAATTATACCTGGACATTTTCCATAACAAAGATAATTGCCTTGTAAAAATCCATTACAGCCATGGCCAATGTCAGGGGATTGATTTAAAGTCAACCTTGATGGTAACCACTGCATTCCAGAAAGACAAATGCAAAGCAAATGTAAATGCAAAGCAAAATGCAAAGCAAAATACACCACAATCAATAACAGCAAGAGACTGTCCCTTCTGGGGAATGCAGCCCCTGGAGACAGGTACCCATTTTCCTGAGGCAGCAGATAAGCAAGCAAAGGAGGCAGAAGAAAGAATGTCTAAGAACTCTCCTGCCAGAGCTTTTGGAAGTTCTGTCAGGATTTGTGTCAGTGCTTTTAGGAAACTGAGCAGGGTGTCTCTCAGATCACAGCAAGAGATGAAATCCATAGGGAGAGCAAGGAAAACTTCCAAAGAAAATACAACTCTTGTTACATACCCAGAAACGTACAGGGAAAGTGACCCAGACACTTCTCCTGTGAATGTGAAAATCCACTTCCTGCTTAGCCCTAACCCCAGGACCCAGGCCTCTAAATGCAGTTAAACAGCTCTATTTGTAGCTCTTCTAGACTTAGCTTAGACAGCAAGAGAAACTGAATGGCACTGAAAGCCTTTTTTGATAGGTTTTGTCAAAATACCTGCAGAAGCACTTCAGACATTCAACTAACAGTATTAGGGAAAATTCCACGAAGGCCTCTTCCCAAAGGAACTGTTCAAAACATCTTGGAAATGACAAGCAGAAGGATAAACAGCCCAGCACTTTCAGGGACAGAAATTGCCTCTCCTTCTAATTCACACTGCAATCACAGAGGGAAAAGCCAGGAATGTGGGGCAAAGCTTGAGCCAGTGTCAGTCTAAAACTCCAGAGTGAAAATGTGCATCTGAATATACACTTAGCCCATCCTGCAGGATAAGTCTTGAAAGCCAGCACTGCACAGGAACTTCATCTATTTCTGGCTCTGCCCTGATCTCCCTTTAACCCCCCTAGCTCACTCCCTCCCTCCCTTTGCTGTCACATCCATGTTGGCTGTGTATTTTTCAGAACAGCAGCGGTTTGTGTGCTCTGCTGGGGAATGAGCCCTGGCCTCCAGGATCACTCGGACATTTTGACTATTTCATCTTGAAATCCCCAGTTGTGAGACTGGAGGAATCCTTGTGTAATGTCTGTCTGTGTGTCTTCATTGCATCAATGATTTATAAATTATGGATGAGGGAGTTAGGGAGAGAGCAAGCACATATATTTAGAGACTAGGCCAAATTACAGTGTTGACACTTGTTACCTATTGATATTTCTTGGTTATGTCCATGCCAATCTAATTCTTTCCTAATTGATCAATTTAGACATTGAAAATTAAAATTACTTTTCCCGTGCCAATTGTGCTTGTTCCATCGTCGTATTTGACAACAAAAATGCTCAATATTTTAATTCCAAACAGTCACTAATCAGTGTCATTTTCTTTTATGAAGAAAACCATTTTCAAAGCAACAAAATATTGTCTGAGACAACAGAAATTTGGAGCTCCCTGGTCAGCACAGTAAAGTGTTATTTAGCCTTCATTGAGATAATTTATTGCATATTATACTTGCTGAAAGGCAAATGCACTTTAACATTGCAGCTTGTCTCTGAACAGCTCACTTCATTCTGCTGAAAGCTTCAGACCACCTATTTTTAGCAAAACAAAAGAAAATGTGTAGGTCAGATCAAGTGCAGGAAGCAAAAGAGCAGACACTCAAAGGCAGCTCGCAGGGTTGGGTACCACTAGACCTTGCAGCCTGCTTTAGAGGAGCAGCACCAGAGCTCTTCTGGGGACAGTTTTTCACTGAAGGGATGGGGATGGGTGGCACCGAGTCAGGCAGCCAAGGGCACCTTCTGGCACAGAGGCACTACCTGAGGGAGCTGGCACTGCAGGACTTTTTCTCTTCACTTTTATTTTGTGATAATCAGAGCCTGAGCAGAGCTGCAGCTGAGCCACCAGGCCAGGTGAATAACTGCTATAAGGGACCAGGCAAAATCACTGACTTGACACCCTGCTCATTGACCAGCTCAGGGTCACACTGATCACCAGGATGTTCTTGCTTGGTTGGTGTTTCTTTAACCAAAGAACAGAGGAACATTTCATGGCTCTCCCAGCAAATTTCACCTGATCACCAGGAACAGCAGCAAGGTTAGTGCATCTCCTCCCTGTATGTGCACACCACCCCTGAGAGGTCCATCCCTGCCTTCAATACCTGGCTCTTACCCAGTGACAGCTGAGTGAAATGCAGCACACCTGTGGCACATGGGTGGTCACATTAGGGGGTCTGACTGCTTTCCCTGGGACTTGAACTCTGATTCCTGATCCAAGAGGCTCCACTGGCTACAACTGCCTTGTCATTACAGCTCTCAAGAGAACTTCCCATTACACCGAGGTCCACTTCAGTAGGAGGGACATCACTGAAAACTCTCCTGTGGCTGAGAGGTCTGAGGAAGCCCATTCATTGGGGAAGTACCCCAGGAGTACATTTAAGAAACCTCAGGATCCCTGTGTACCCCTCTCACAGAATCACAGAATAATGAGGTTGGAAGAGACCTCTAAGATCAAGTCCAACCTCTGCCCTAACACCTCAGCCAGACTCTAGCACCAAGGGCCATGTCCAGGCTTTTTTTAAACACATCCACAGATGGTGATTCCATCACCTCCCTGGTGATTCTACCACCCTCCCAAGGCCCAGCCACAGCTGGAGCAGCTCCTCTCCTGGAGAGCAGCAAGCACACAGGAATTTGGCACAGCCTGGTGCAAGGCAGCCTTTCAGAGGGAGCCGGCAGGAATTTGTGTCCTTATTCAGGACCATGTCCTAAAAATTGCTGCAGAAATGAATATCCTGCGTCTGATCTGAAGCCCATTAAATGTTACTGGGTCATTTCCATGACTTTCAGCAGGCAGCAGCTCATATCTCATTGCCATTTGGAGAAGCAGATGAAAGTTAGCTATTTTACATGATCTGTATAAATTAACATTATTTGTGGTATAACAGTCAGAGAGCCCAGACTGTGTTTTTTAACAACAATGTGAAATTCTCCTGCCCTGGCACCATTCTGGGGCTGTGCCACAGCATGAGTGGGAGACACAACAACTTTTGGGAGGAGTCTTTGTGAAAGGGCTCCTCTGCACTCACCCACACACCTGACTGTGCTGTGCCCCACCTGGCCGATCCCTAATTGGATTTCTGAAGATAATGGGTGCTATTTTTACTGGCAATGCACCTTTCCTCAGGTCTGACTCTCACCTTCACGAGCCTCAGCTGCTGCCTCCGAGGAGAGGAGCAGGCAAGGTGAGGCTCAGATCAGTGCTCCCCCAAGGAAACTCTCAGCACAGAGGCACGAGCAGCAAGCTGATCACAGAGCCATGAACAGCCCTGAAAGCCCCCTGCCAATTACCTGCATGGGAAGAGATGGATCTCCTGAGCTAACAAAACACATCAGGCAACAATATCAGGCTCAGTAGAGAGAAGGCATAAAAAGATGCTTTTCTCCTGCCAACTGTTTTCAAAGCTCATCTTGAAACAAGTGACAAAGCAGTAGTTATTGTACAACAGATTGTGTGGTTGCCATGAAAACAGAAAGTTTCAGCACTCTCAGCTATCATTAGGATGCTCACTGGCACTCTGAATCTTGATGGTTCCAGGGTACAAAACAGGAACCCCAGTGGGACCATCTACCCAGTAATTTACATGGAGCTATGTAGGAGGCCAATATTTCAAGCAGACTTTGTGTATGTGTTCAGGGTAAATCTAGGAGCCTAATAAGCTGTAAAAATGTATATCATCTGTCCTTCATGGGTAAGACTAATATTATCCTCTGATGATAATTTCTGAAATGGGTTCTAAATACTGAAATTTTAAATTGTTGGGAAAAGCAATAAAACCACTCAGAGTGTGCATATCAAATTAATGTGTGATAAACCCTCCCTTGGTGCAGCAAGATTTTATTTTTAAGTGGCATTTTAAAAATGTCTTCTGTGAAGAATAAAAACAGTAGGGATGTGATAATACCCCACCAACCGAGGGAAAAAAAATCCCTGTCCAAATTTGCAAAACCAAAATTTGTTATTTTGGTACCAGGATGGATTTTTAAATGACAACGTGCAGAGGAAAAAGAGAAAAGGCTATCCTTGGAGCAGTGCTGTTCAGAAAAGGTCTCAGATATCCTTCTGGCAACCCTGAAACCCATCCCCATTCTTTACTGGCCTGTGGAGAGCAGCACCAACTGTGTTTCCATATGGAAACCATGCTGCTCCTCTATGGAGAGAGGTCAATAAGAGAAATACATATTCCTGAGCTTCATATATTTCTACTGCCTTGGAAGATGGCACCACTTCTTGGCTGCAAAGAAAAGTGATTTTTGAGGAGGATATGAATTCTTGTTTCCTCCATAAATGACTGGCTAATATTTCTTTTCTATTCTGATTTTGTTTCAACAAAATTTCCTAATTCCAGGTGTGTTGTAAATAAAACAAAAATCTGAGGAAGTTGTGGGTGAGTGAGCAACATGTACCTGGTTCAGATTAAAGAGTTTAATTTCCACCAAAAATCTTAGCAGGAAAGTATCAGGACATATCTAACAGTCCTTACTGGCCTGTGGCTCCAAATCATATTTCATATATCTCAGCTTTTAGGCTGGCTGCTTCACTGCAGTTTGCCACTGAAAATTTGGCACATCTTCTGTTTGACATTTATTAGACATAAGCTACTCTTTCTCATCCTCAAGTACAGAAGACATTATAGAAAAATATCTAATATGAGAAAGATGTTGCATTACAGAACAACTGATTCTGTATCCTTTTCATAAGCAGAAACTAGAGATTTCCCAAATATGTTCCTTGCAGTTGAGAAAACTGTGCAAAAAGATGGAATTGCCTTTCTCTGATTCACTGAAAAATAACATGAAAGGGATCTTGAATGCTCAGAATGATAACAGATAAAGCATGAGATGGGATATAAATGACACTTTTTAGAGACCATAAAACCAGAAAAAGTAAAAGATGCTCGAGTTCCTAATACCAATTTATAGTTTCTACCTGGAGAAAAATGTTGCATTAACACACAGGCTGCAATATGAGATGTGTATCTTAAAAGATTGGTGATAGCCCACAAGATAATTTCCTAAATCAAAAGGCTTCCATCCAGTGTGCTAGGAAATCTATACTGCACTTTACCTTGAGAGATAGAGACTAATTCCTCCTAGAGCTGAAAAAGTGATAAGTGGAGGTAAAACCAGTCATCCCACTGCTTTCCTTACATGCAAGCAGAATAAGATCTAAACCCCAGTGCTTTCAGAGAACCAATTCCAAGGAACCAGAAACAATTACAGAGCAGATTGATTGTTGATGTGAATTTAACAGAATAGCATGAGTTACAATGCCATTATTTTCCCAAGTGCTACAAAATAATAATCAAGGAAACCTACTCATTTTTAAAGCTTCATTGTAGAGACAAAAGAATCCGTGAAGAAATAAGAAAAGAATACTTAATAAATTACAAAAATAGGGCTGTTGATGATAACACATTATAAATCAAGAGGCAGAACTTGCAGAAAAATGAGACCAGAAGAACACAATTGCCAGCAAGCACAGTTAAGGCTAATAGCTTTTTAAAATATGTAAAGCAACAAAACTAACACTGCTTTCCCACATGCCAAAAAGTGCCCCATACAAACTAAATTCAGTTGCTTGCTTCTTAATATCTTGATTTATGTTTCCAAGACTTGGAGGAAAAAATGCAATGTATGAATTTTGCTGCCATTTAATTTTTTTTTTTTAATGAGAGATCATTCCCATTATTGATTGTTGGTTTGTTTCCATTCTGTGATAGTACCCACTGCTAATACAACCACTTTTATCAGCCTAGCTGATGTAACCTGCTTTGGAGCAAGAGGGAATTTATTCTTGGGAATTAGAGGCTGTCAAGGGCTGTGAAAGAGAAACTGTGAAAGTAAAAGCAATCAGTAAAAAGCACATATTTACCAAGAAATGTAACTGTACAGTTGCCTCAGTGGTGTTATTGTTTTCTCTCAGGTAAATTGTTTTATGACAGGCAGCGAATTTTTTTTATTTCCAATCCTGTAAGCAAACATCAACTACAAATAAAATTGCCCCCAAGGAAAATAAATCCAAGAATAACAAATTCAAAAGAGATGGGACATGTGACAGAAAGCAATTCTCAGTGCAGGCTAGGCAATTATGAGATGGAATACCTAAAAAGTTATGGGAAAGGTATTTCCCTTTTTTTTCATATTTCCTGTTTTAGCTCATTAGTGTTTGAGCCTTTGGACTACTAAACTCAATTAGCAGTAATTTAATTCCCACCATATATTTTGAGGTGCGGAGCTGTCCACAGCAGACATTTGCTCCCTCAGAAGGATCTCTGGAGACTTAGAGATGAATTCTGCTATCACCAGAGGTTCCTTCTCCTCACCCAGTGCAGGAACAGAACAACAGAAAAGAAAGATGTGACCTCAGTTCCTCCTCCATTTAAACCTGTCCATAGTAAATAAACTTTCAGCTTTGGCAGTCAAATGCCAAGCCACAAAATGCTTCCTCACTGAGCTCCCAAGGTAGAAAAAATGTTCAGGTCTGACGAAATATTTATGAGTGCAAGTGTATCTGTGCATCCTTAGGAGACAAACACGTGTCACAGAGCCCTGGTGCTTCAGCTCTGGGATTGAATGCTTTGCTTTTGAAACATTCTTCCCTGTGGCAGAGAAGGGATCATACCTAAATCACCAGATTCTGAGCTTCCAATAGCTTTTAGGCTAGCTCAGGCCTAACCTGAGCTCTGCACTGCATACTCTTTTTTTTTTTTTCCTGTGTAAAAGGTTTTGACCAATTCTAATAAAAGCTGCTATTATTTGTCCTGTACCCTACCAGCATAAGAGAAAGGAGTTTTTGTGGGTTCTCCTTCTACTACACTGGAAATGCTTCTATTTTAGTAATTTAAGAAAGAACATGAATTCCTTGCAGATGAACAAAGACAGGTGTGAGAAAGGCACAAAAAGCAACAACCACATTGTCACTCACTAATTCATGGCATTGTCAGCAAGGGAGAAATGTGAAACTTGCAAGCCCAGGAAATACTGCACAGTTGCAATTTTGGCAGCTCTCACTCTCCAGCTAAGCCTTCAAAAGCAAAGGAACAGAAGGCAAATCTGCAGCAAAGCACGTGCAATTTATTGAAATGACAGAACTGGCAAACTCTCCTTCAGAACAATAAGACAAAATATCCAAAAGTGGATGCAAATGGAGCAGGTATAAATGGACAATTTCAGGCAGAGTGAGCAGAATCTGAAGAGACAGAGCAATGCAAACACCAGACACAAGCAGCTATTAGCTCCTGAAACACTCTTGCCAGGACATGTCTTCCCACTCCTTCACCAAATGAACCCCTTGCATTCCCACTCAAGTTTAAAGTAGAGCAACTTCAGCCTGACTTTTGGTATCCAAGTGAGGCAGCTTAGTTAGGAGTTTATTCCTCCCTCTGTTCCCTATGCATTAAAGCAGAAATACGGTCTCAGAAGGGGATTTACAGCAGCCAGGCACTCACTGCCTCGTGCAGAGGCAATCTCATGGACATTTCTGCAAGGTCTCAGCACAGACCCACATCTTGCATGCAAGAATTGCCCAGGGGGGAAGGAAAACCCTGGGCCAGCCTTGAGTCCATCCTTGTGGCTTTGATGAGGATGAGGGGGAGTTTCTCTCCTGTGGAACTCTCTTGGCCCTGGCTCAGCCCCCCTGTCCAGGAGAGCCCTGCCCTGGGTCTGCAGGGTGTTGTGTAACACAAGTGCCAGCTTGGGCTGAGCACAGGGCTCTGCTTGGATTGATAAACTGTCCCTGGGCACCGCCTTGCTGGAGGACATCAAACAACTTCCTCATGAAACCCACGGGGCTTGGGCTGCCTTTATCATGAGCAGGGAAGAGCTGCAGTTTCTGTCTCTTTGGGATAATAATTGGGGCTTGGTTTTGCTGCTCTGCTACTGGGAGGCTCTTCTGATCTCCCTTTCAGATAGAAATATAGTTCTTGGATGATGGAGCACTTCTTAAAGGAGTACTTATTGTTACTGTCACTGCACACAATCCCTGGGATGTTTTCTCGTTCTTTAGAGCTTTTTCTATCAGCACAATGTAGGGGACATTTTTTAACCTCTCCTGGTTTAATAAGTAGCAGGTTGATATTTTTCTCAGGGCAGCAATACGGTTAACAGGCTCCTTGATGGCACTGGAAAAGGCAAACAGGCTGTCAGACACACTGTGGAGGTAAAAGGAATCCACTGAGAAGTGTTTTGTTTTTCAGTGGTGGTAGAGCCCCTTCTCCCTACGAGCCTTGATCCTTTTCCAACATTAAATCTTCTCAAATGCAACAATACCTCATTGCATATTTATGTTCAGGGTTTTAACTCCTAGGGTGGGTGGTTTATTTCCAATTTAATCAAATAAGTGCCTCTAAGGCACTTTTGAAAATGTGGTTGGGTCTAAAACGTTTTATATCACCATCTCACAGGATTTTTAAGATAAGTTAAACATATTAGATGCTCAAACTTCATTAGTTCCAACTTGCTCAGGCACTTTTTAAAATCCCAGAAGATACTCACATCTATCATTAGATGAATAAATAATTTTTGACAAGCTATTCCTTAACTGCATTTGAAAATTACCACAGGAGTAATTTGAAGCACTGAAGATTAAAAAAAAATTGAAAAAAACCCCAAAAATCTGGCAATGGACTGCTCCTTATCATATCTTAGACTTGACCTATTATCAATTAGAATAATGCAAAAAGTAACAAAAAAGGATGTGTTGATAGAATTATAAATTAAATTTCTTTCTGGATAGAGAAAAGAGAGGCTATTCAGGAGGAGTAGTGCAGCAGCATTATAACAGAGGGGGTTATTTATATTTAAAACTTAGATGATGAACACAAGAATAACTTCCAACCTAAAAGGTTATAAAAGTAATAAAAACTTATAAAGTCAAACCTTTCCCCACATGCATGTAACCTTCCATATCACTTATTTTTTTAGCTGCAAGGCAAGGACTGGGAAGCAGACTTATTCAATACCCTTAGTTCTGCTGGAAGTGGAAGATAAATCATTAGAAGGGATATTTTATACAAACCTATTTAACACATAATTGATGTTTTAAACAAATATAATACAGGGTAACTTCACCAAATGCAAAATAATATTGCTTTGGGCTCTCATTAGCGCTGCCTAAATAAAACTAATTCTCTTTTAAAGAGCTGTACTGGTAGCAAAAGACACAAACCAGAGTTTGAATGGAGAGTCATGCACCCAAACAAAAAAAGTAAGGCTCCCCTGTAGTGTTTAACAAGACTGCACTACAGTCCTTTGAAAACCCTCTATTTAAAAAATTATTGTCCTGTGTTTGTATTAAAAAACTCATTGAACAGAGTCCCTGTAGGTGTTGGGCACAAATTGTACATAGTCATACACTATTGTCAGGAGGAGGGAGCAGGACACCCAGAGAGTGAGCAGGGCAGCCTGCGCCAGCTGAGACAGAATTCAACAGTGCTGAAGCACCCCCTAGGCTCAGTGTCACACAGAATTTCTGACTTGGACACAGCACATCTGCTGCAGAGGCACCAGGAAACGAAAATGTTCATTAGGCACTGTCCTGAGCTGGCCACGTGGCCATCCAGGACCAACCAAAAGGGCTCACAGAAGTCCCAATATTGGGAAGTGCAGCTGTTTATAATGACTGGGTGGAAAATAAAAAGGCTCTATAAAGACTCAAGCACATGGAAAAATAGTAAAACACAGGAAGCCACTTCAGCAGTAGAGCTGGCTGAGTACAGTGACAAAACTCTCTGGACTCAAGAGAAGAAGCCAGACAGAAATCTCACTGCTGTGTGGCCATCCTGTGATCTATTTGGAGTTCTGGAAATTCTCTAAGAAGATTTGTTTGTAATCAGTGGTTTTACAATAGAAGGATGTCACCATTTCAAGTTACACTGGAAAAGGTTTTGATAATAAAACTTTAGTGCAACTGAGACTGAAGCAGTTGTGGCTGCAGCAAGTGCCTTTTGAGTTTGTAGTCTCATACATAAAAGTTACTTTGGCACCTAAAAGTCCAGTCAGCTCCTCTTGTCCTTTTATTATTTTATCTCTCCATAACCTTGACACGAGCAATTTTTTGCAGTATAACAATGGTTTCATTTATTTGGCTCTTTTCATTGGGAGCATTTAAGAACATGTTCTTTCTCAGCATGCATCCTGAAGTATCATCTGAACACTACCAAAGTGACTAGCATATTAGTAATATAAAATTGGCCTAATTTTACCCTGGTTAATTAGCACCACGTTGTTGACTTATGCATATAGAAATATTTTCGACAATGTAGATGATTCTTTCTCAATTTTCACTGTCCTAATGAAAGCAAGATAAATTTCCTCACAGCAAAAATATTCCCTTCTTATTCATTTCTGAGCATCATAATATGATACCAATTATTTCCACCTAAAGGCACAGAAACTTAATTCTGATACTAAGCAAAGTGCCATTTTAAAATTTCAGGATTTGTTTCTTTGCTGTAAGGGAAATTAATAAACAAAACTGCTAAGAACCAGGTATCAATAAAGCAAATTTTTCATTCTATACTGACAGTCAATCTAGTGTAAGATACTACAGTTTCTCAAAGAGTGAAGATGAATCATTCCTGCTGTTGCATTTATTTATATTAACTCATAAAGCTGTAACACATAGTTTAAGGATAAAGCTATGCTAGAGTATTCATTTTATTTGGTCCACTGGCCAAGGATAAATGGGGTGTAAATCTTGTTGAATGCACAGAATCCCACAGCAGCTGAGGTTGGCCAGCTCCTCTGGGATCCACTGTCCCTCCACTCAAGCAGGGCAGCTAAAGCAGCTTGCCCAGAGCCACATCCAGCCTGATACTCTTAATAAAAAGAAACAGAAATCAAATTATGTCATCTGTATTTCCAGATCATTTGATCTTTGAAAGATGAATCCATCTCTTGCAATATGAATTAAATGGAAAATCTCCCAGTGTTATAACTTTTCAATCTGCCTTACTCTGATGAACTTCAACACTTGAATGTCAGGGTTTACTGCCAAACTTAGAATCTCTTCAATTTTGCTGCTGAAAAAAGGTTTTGTGTAGAGAACAGGGCTTCTACAATTGCAACTGTACAGTTAAAACATGAAAGTAAAGTCTCTCCAAGCTCTTAAAAGTTGCTGTGTGAATAATTTTGGACTGTCACTTTGAGTCTTTGTCATGCAGCACTTTCCACACTGGGCTTTGGCAGGTGCAGAGGCAAGGTCCCTGGCTGGGGCAGAGCCAGGGCATGGCACATGCTGACAGAACAGACCAGCTCAGTAATAACCCTTGTCTGGAGAAGGGAAAAAACCCCTATGCATGTTTTTAATTGGTAGAGACTGACTGCCAAGTTCATAAATCAAAACTTAAACTTATATACTGCAGAATCCTCCCATTTCAGCCTTTTTCTTTCACATTAGACTGTTGGAACAAATTTTGGAGGGCAGCTGGAATTATTAAACACTTAATTGAACTGTCCTCTGTACTTTGAAAAGGCAGAACTCTTTTGTGAAACAGACAGAGCAAAGGAAACAAATCAAGATGACTAATTCCAGTAATGATTTTAACTCCTAATTGCATTAGCACTGTCAGCAGAGTCAGCACAAACACCAAGAGATCGGTGTGTGTAACTTTGTGCTGCCCTAGTGAAATACACCAGGCCAAATCCTGCTCTCAGTTTTTTTACATCTGGTGTGTCTCTGATCAAATATGATTAGCAACAGTTTAGCTGATGGCAGGGCTTGGACCTGTGTCAGCTGGCTCCAGGATAGCTTTACCTGTCCTTTGTGTAGGCTGACAAAATCAGCAGAACACAACACATAACAGCTCCAACAGGAATCGATATGTCCCAGCCTGGCCAAGAGATCAAGCAGCTACAGTTGCCTAATTCTGATGCAATTCTTGTCCTGTCTTACACTTACACCTTCAAAGGTAGGATTGTAATTTATTTTTCCTGAATTTGGGGGTAAGGGGTAGAAATGAGGAAATTTTACAATTTCCTGTATTTGAAATACAAATATTCCACCCTCCCTTATTTCTTCCATCCTCAAAAACCACAGACATATCTCATCCATTATACAAACAGAGAGGGACAGAAAAGTCATTTGTCATTATAATCACATAAATGTGTCACTAGCTCTAAAGAATGCCTGACTGAAGGCCAAGAATGCCTCTATTTCCCAGGATGATGAGGCACTTTCTTTTTAACAACTACTTTAAACCCTTTTGAAATGACTGAAATGATTAGATTTCTGGCAACCACCCTGAAATTGCTTGCCATCAGAGTTTGACACCAGCACAATGGCTTTCATCCTTTCCCAGTGTTTGTGATCATTCCCATACTGATGAGGTGTTGCTTGGTTAATCAGAGAACAGAGCGAGCCAAGAGAGTGAAGAAGGGATCTGTGGCACAAACAGGAGATGTGGCACAGTGTCACACACACTGGTGTTTAGGGTCCTCTCCTCTATTCAGAGCTGGGTTATGGATCAGTTATCAGGCTCAGACAACCCTAGCCTGTATTTGTAGGCACACTGCTCTCACAAGTGGGGATGGCATCCTGTGCCATCACAACAAAGGTAGGAATGACACTCATTTGCATTAAGATCACTAAGCAGTTGAAAATTTTGCTGAAGTGGATCCTTAAATAACAGCTCATCTGAATCTCATTCTAAAAACACACCCAGGCTTGGGGAAGCCAAATCTGTCACTTACCCAGCACTGGGGCTTAGACATCATCCCTGGAGTATCCCAGAAGGGCTGCTGTTAGTCTGCCTACACTGGAACTGCTTCCTGTGTTTCACCTACTCACAGCAGTCCCTAATAAGAGTGAAGGATTCAGTGGAGGAGTCCCTGAGGGTTGAGGGCTGCCTCATCTGCCTCTGGCTCCTGTGGCACAAAGAATTCATTTCACCATTTCTAATGTCTATTGGCCTTTATATGCTGCAGTCATAGGGGCAGAACTAAAACCTTGGACAGGAGTCCTTGAAGGCAAACATCAGTGTTCTGTTTCTCTTCTGTTGAGAAGTCCAGTGAAAGAGCCAGCATGAGCCATGAGGACAGCATTTGCCATACCCAGCTTTTTGTTTCTACCTCTGAGAGCTGTGATTCCAAAGGAACAGGACAGCCTGAGAGAGTGGTGAGTGTTGGGACCACTGCAAATGGCCATGACTGGGTGCAGACACCCGCAGGGGACCTGTGGGTGTCACAATGTGATCCTCAAGCACTGCTTTCTGTCACAGTGATCCTGTTGAAGTCATCTGGGCTGTTGCTACACAAGTGAGAAAGAACACAGTGATCTGGTTTTAACCAGAAAAGGCTCCAAGGATCATCTCCACTAATTCTGGTGCCTCATGGGGTGAGTCAGCGGTGGCTTTGTTCTGAGCAGTATCAAACCATCACCCTCCAGGATGTGATGACAGCCCAACCGCAATGGAAGTTACTTCAGATTGTCCTGCCAGTGACTTCCCTGTGCCCCAAGCTCATCCTCTGGAAGTATAATGCAACCATAAAATACAGCTCTTGGGAGCACAAAGAGATTTATGCAGTTAATAGAAATGTAGTTTGAAACAACCTGCTGGAAAAAAAAGCACACAAAAAACAAACCACAGAAAGAGGAGCAGCAAGAGGAGAAATAGCACCAAATTTGAGTCTGTGAGGAATCTGAAAAGGCATCTTTACACATTTATACTTTAAATAATTCAGAGTACTGTATCAGCAGCCTTTGGATGCAGCACTAGGACGTTGGTTTGCTAACATCATTCTGCTACAAACATGTGCATTTTAATCTAGTGAAAGTCTCAAGAGTGCTTTGGCAACATTTATCAACTAAAATCTCATTGCAAAAAAGTATTATTTTCATTTCCTTGATTAATCTTTCAGGCACATGGCTTCATGACAAAAGGGACTTTCCAAGATGAAGTTTAAAACTAAGAAGAGAAACAGCTACACATTTGAATTCATATTTTATAAGTTTTCCCTTCCTAATTTATTCCATTTAAGTGATATTGATATTTATACACAGAAACTACAGTTTGAAGGATGAAAACACATGGAAAAGAAGGAATAGGTAAGTTAAGTTATGACTGATTTATGCATCTCTTGATCAGGCAAGAAAAACCCAGTTTATCTGCAGGCCTAATTTCCTGTACGGCCATATTGCACCAACTGGTATGATAATAAGAAGCTTGACTGGGTTTTTATATATTCAGGTCAAGATGAAAACGTCAGCAAGGCAGTGGTGCTAGCAGAGTTAGGAAACATTGCAGTCATGATCTGCAAGCCCACATAGTTCAAAATGTTGGAGCAGATTTGCCTCCTTCACAAACACTCCATGTTTTAAATTGATTCCTTCTAACTCTATGGATTTCTTGAGTCAAGGTCAAAGCTTTCACTCTGAAGCCAGGAATAGGCTAGACAATAAAAGCTGCAGAAATTAATTCATCTGTAAAAGATGCGTGTCATTGAGATTTGAGAAGAATAGAAGTGTCTTCCAAAAGTTGCTGAGTGTAAATATTACCCTGTGTTTGCTCAGCTCTGCAGTGTGGGGACCTGGAGAAGCTGCTTGAAGGTCACATTCAGATGTGCCATGTTCAAGTCTTGGTGCAGGGTCCAACTCTCACAGTAAATTCTGTGTGGACATGGCTTAGCTGAGCCTAACATCCTCCCATACTCTGAGGCTGTGCTGGTAGGAAGGACCTGGTACTCAGCTCTCTGTGGCACTGATGCCAGCTTCCACAGTAGCCAGGAATGTCTAGGAATAATTCTAGAAATATGAGAAGTGTCAGAAGTCAGACTCGTTTGTAGGCCGGTTACAGGGATCACAAATTGCCATGCAGTGAGAAGCATGAAAATGACATTTGTTAGCAAAGAATTCTGGAAGAAAAGGAACTCTGAGGATTAATCTCAGGATTCACACTTGAAAAGATGAATCTTTATCAATGCTTATCCCAGTGAAGGGCAGATGAGTCTGACAAATTGCACTGATTGTATTTTCAGTCTCTGAGCAAACTGGCATTTTACCTTCATTACTTCTCCATTGTTCTATTTCAAGCTTCCCACAAGGTATCTACAGGACAGAACTGAGCTACAAAGCACAAAGACTAGTGTAAACTTACTTTTGTCACTGAGAAAAAGAGAAAAGAAAAATCAGAAAAAGAATTAACAAGATGAGTAGGACTCCAGTTTATTTGATTTTTCACTCAATTTGCATCTCATCTGGCTAAAAAGAAAAGAATTTCTGGTGATACTTGTTGGAGGACTTAAAACTTTCTATTTTCTGGATTTACTGTCTCAACACAAAATTTCACACTACATTTTTCTACAGTCAATCCTATCTTAATGCAATGTAGCACTTAGTCATGCCCTGCAACTTGCCCATATTCTTGATGAAGTAAGTTTACCCCAGTAAAACACTTGAGCTTTTTTTACATCTTTCCGTATCAGGGTATCTTTTACACTAGCAATTACAGAGCTTCAAAGGAACAATTTAACATCAACAGGACTGTTGCTTTGATTTTTTAAGATTTTTTAAGTTTTCTGATGTTTGCATTCTTGTAACAAACTTTCTCATGCACTTTCTGTAAATAACTTATTGTTTTGCATCCTTTTATAGAAGAAGAAAAATTTGACAGACTGTTGGTTTGTCCAGTGTCATTGGAGAGGTGGCACTGTCACCCTCCAATCCACTGTCACTTTTAAAAATCTATAAATGCTAAAGTCAGAAAATAAACTTCCCATTTTTCACCTTAAAAGCAACAGTGTGCACGCGTCGTGTTGTTTTGTGTCCTATAGTGACACAGGACCTTGAAAACTCACCTAATTTCCTACTGATTGGAAGAACATATTTAAATTCTGTGGGGCATCAAAGCTTTTCCAAGCTGCCATGTTCTGAGACAAAGCAGCAGCTCATGTCCCCCAGTGAGTGCTCAGAGGGTTTTAGCTCTGGTGTTACTGGGGTGCATTGATGGGTTGCTGGTGGCTGCAGGGCTGAGGGGATGCCCCTTCCAGAGATCCCCATTCCAGAGATCCCCTTTCCAGAGATCCACTTTCAGAGATGCCCCTTCCAGAGATCCCCCTTCCAGAGATCCCCCTTCCAGCCTCTTTATTTAGGTGTTGAGCACAGAACTGTCACCAGAGCTCAATCTTGTCACGACTTTTACTGTGCTTACATAAGTGACAAATACCTGTGGGACTCAGGAGGATCCATTTGAGAGGGAAATGTTTCTCCAAGAGTAATGAGAAGCAGACCCTTGGTCTTTTAGGGTTGTTCCACAGTTTCTGTTATGCTCCAGCAAGCTTCCTGCTGTTGCTTTGCTCCCTAAAGAGACTGGACTGTGTTGCCCTTGGTGCCTGTGGTTCTGGGAAGCACAGAGGTGGTCCAGAGCTCAAAGCAGGTGTGGAGAAGCCAGAAGAGAAGAGGCATCACTGCCCATTCCATCTGCTCCCAGCAGAGACTTTCCCTACTTAAATTGCTGAATGATGTCAGAGAGGGCTGGGACACCTCACACACACTTTAACACCTCCAGACACCAATTGAAAATGTGGTGAGAGGCACCGAGCTCCCAGGGTGTGCTTTCAGTGTCAGCTCACAGTTTCCTCTCCATCTGCCCAAGGATCTGAGAACTTCCACAGGAAAGACAATGGCAGCTCATAAAAATAGCCCCTAATGTGCCACTTCAGCTCCCACCCTTAAAGCTCCCAGATTACAGAGGAGCAGTTTTTATGGCTGATGAGTTAATTAAGAAATGTAAAGGGAAATAATAGAGAAGTTTTGTCAATTAACTGCTGGTAGAAGACACCCCCAGGGATTTGCATGGCTCTCTGGTAACAAGGGAGGTAGAGCTACATGTCTGCAGTCAAGGGTTTCTATTTGGCTCCAGATTGTGGAGAAGGTCCATCTTTGTTTAAACTTGCAACACATGAAATTTAACTTATCCTTGATATTATAAAATAGAAGTGAGAAAGACACTTGCAATCCTATGACAATGTAATGCTGGTTGTACTCCTTGGGTTTGAATTGTATATTCAAATAGTTACATTTTATGGGAAGGGCACCAACTTCACACAATTTTCCAGAGATTCTGGTAAGAATCTTTTAACTTTAACTGGGGATAAAAATCAATTTTAAATTCAGAGGTATTTTTTTCAGCCTTAAGCATGATTTACATAACTAAACAATAAAGCATGTTCTTTGAAATGGAAAGTTTTATAATATTATTTTTAAAATAATGTTTCCAGTTTTCTATTTCAGCTTAGCTCCATTGATTAAAAATAATCAGTATGTAGGAGAGCTTGGGTTTGCTATTTAATTTTTAGTTTATAGTAGCTTAAAGGCCCAGTCTTATTGCACTATATCATGCAGCTTTTACCCTTAAATTCACTGAAACAGGCAGTTTTTGCAGTAGCTGGATTTACATGTCATGGTCTGTATTAAGAAGTGCCTCAGCAAGTTAAAACTATTACATTTTGCAGTGCTTTTTGCGCATCCTTACCCTGATCTGGGCTATTCAGCTACATTTCTGCTAAACAGGTCAAAAGGAGAAGAATGCCTGTATTATACAATATTTCTGCTGAATAGAGCTTTAATAAATTGACTAGGCTTATATTTTAATCAAGCATCGTGCACACAGAGCAAAACAATCTATGTGGAACAGCCTCTGAACCATCTTGCTCTCTTTTCCCTACAGAAAATGAGCAATTTATAAAAGTACCAGCCTGTTTGAAGATAATACAGATCTTCTGATAGTCTAGAATGCTGAATAATATCAATAAGCATCAGAAAAGGGTTTGGAATAGGTCAACACATGATATTAATAGCAATTAATAATAATGACAATTTGTGTTGTACCACTGGAGGTAGTACAACAAGGAATGACAAGAGTTTCCAAAAGCTGAAAACAAAATAAAACAGTCTGAAAGAGGCCAAATCTTCTGAAATCAGATATGTGGTGCTGCTACTCATTTGTTAATATCTGTAATTTTCAGATTAGAACAAAGGAATGCAGATCTGTAGCTCACAAATTACTTAATTGATTTCACAACACAATTAGCAAATCAGATTTTCTGGATTCCAATATTCATTTGAATGAAACTTGAAGAAATAATTAATTTATTTCAATATCCTGCTAGGTCAGCTACAAAACATGTAACATGATGCTCTCTAGCTGCAGAACATGGATATTTCTTTCCATATCATTTATTTGTATTTGCTCATGAGTGCATCCTTAATGAATACATCTACCAGGAGCATTCAGGGGGAAGCCAAGGTGAAAGCAAATAGGAAATGAAACCATTCCATCTTTTTCAGTTTAACACCCAGGGAAATAACAACACATGAGCATTTACCCCTGCACTATGATGGACAAGACAAATGTGAGGCATCCCCAGGAGTACCAAGACCAGCTGGGAAGAGCTGATGCTCACAAAATGTAAAAGAACTTGGTGTTAAAAGCCAAAACAGTAGGGAGAGGTTTGACACAATGTCAGACAAGGAGTAACAAGAACATTGGGGGAATACAGAAGATTCTCCAGACAGAAATGGTTCTCCTCTCGTGCGCATGCCAGCAGCCCCCATGGTGGTTGTGCAAGGAGCATCCAGCACAGAATTCCCAAACTGCCAGGAGACCTCCATTCCACCCTTTTCCTTTCTCCATACACTCTGCTTTTCACAATGTCAGTCTCATTTAGGCAACATCTCTTCTTCCTCCAGCTCGTGACTTGATCTCCCTCTCTCTACCAGCCCTGGTCTCTGGTGGGACATGTAGCTGCTTCTCTGAGCCATGGAACCCATTTTTAGTTTGCCTTCCCATAATACCTGGCAAAACAGAGTTCAGCAGATTTGGGTAGAAGATGTTACTGAAAAGCTTTTGAGTCCTCTGCAAAACATGAATCATGATCATATTAAATGCAGAGGGATACTGGACAGGGAGCAGATGTTCTGCTGACATCAAGTGAGGAATCTGTCACAGTCTGGAGGGAAAGCAGAAACCTGCAAGCTCCTTCATTTGTTCTTCCATACATCTTATAAAGTCCAAATTTAATTTGGAAATCTTATTTTGAGTCCTTTGCCATTCTTATCTACCAAGCTAAAAATAATACTTTTAAAAAACCCCAAAAAATTTAACATAATTCAAGAATTTTATCAAGAAGTTGCCCTTACTAAATTCAGCTTTCCCTTCCAACATAGCTTTTATGCCATTCTGTCACCTCAGTATTTTCAAATCCCCACACTCCTGCTGAAGGTTTGAGGCACAGAAATGAGTGTCACTTAAATGTTTTCACTTGAGCTTTTCTTATATTCTAGCAATCTCTACCAGAGCATCTCCTGGTCTCTTCTAGCTAAAGGTGTTCAGTAAGGAGTGGGAAAAGGATGGAAATTAATGAGAGGAGTTGTCTCACTACAGGGAGCCACAAAGATGCCTCACTGACTCTGCAGAGTTTCCATTGCAGACACTGCCGAGAGCTCTTGAACTTGGAAAGTTAAATAAATTCATTTACAGTGCAAGACACAGGCTAAGGCCATCATTCCAATGCAGAACATTGTGATACAGCCAGAGCTGGCTGACAAAATTACATCCAACAAAACAGATGTCTGGGCCTACAACCAGAATGTTGATGGGTCAGATATCACTCAACTCAAGCCTTCTGTGCTGGGGCAATGGCACTGAACAGGAACTGAGGAGAATGTCACACGTGTGACAATCCAGGGCTTGTCAGAGAGGAGGCTGGCTGTGACAGAGCATGGCCTGGCAGGGGCATGGAAAGGTGGGATGGAAGGAAAAGGCCTTTTCTTCACACAGTGGTCCAATCCGTGTAAGAGTGCCAGCAAGAGAGGTAAAAGGGACTGGTTATTTGGTCCATGGGCCACATGCATCCTTCCGCTGAGCAAGGCATCCGGCTGCTTTGGTGGAGATTCAGCAGTAATCAGTGTTCATAAAACAAAAAATTATCACCTGACATGGGAGCACAGAGGAGAAATTCAGTGTTTCTTAATTGGATTCATGGGATGTAGAGCAAACTTCCCACCAAGGAGGGCTGCTCAGCGGGCTGAGGCTCTTCATCTTTGGGGAGCTCACTTGGGACACAGAGGGGAAGCAGGGGTGACATTCCCTGAAGATGTTTACATGTCACAAACTCACCCCTGGTTCAGCACCACCAACAGCTCCATCTGACAGTAAAGCCAAAACAAAACCAGCAGGAGAGTGTTGGGCAGGATCTGCACCAGCACAGCTGAAGAGAGAATTCTCCAGACACATTTTGGGAAGCAAAAAATTCTGATTTCTAATTCATTAAGCTCTTTCAGGCCTGGGAAAGGAAGCTTTCAGGTTCAGTGGGAAGGTTTTGAGAAGGATCATCTCAGTATACTGGTGAATGACAGACAACTTTGAATTTTTCAGGTAGGAGACTTTCATGTGGTATTATGTGTATCTCCAAAACTTTATTAAAAATAGATCGTGCTTAAGACACCAAGTAAATAGATAAGAAAAAAAATATTCTTTAACCTATCATCTTTTATTTTAAAAAATTACTGAAAATAGGAAAATTCCTACAGCAGAGTGAGCTTGTTCTAATGACACTGGAAAGATTATGAAGGGGTAATGTGAAAATTCACTTACTTTGGATTATTTAAGAAATGATAGCTATTCTGTTATGTATTTGCTGAGTCCTCTGGAGCTGGGATTTAGAACTAGCATTGATTTTGCACTGGATAAGACAGAAAGTTTCTATCATAGGAACACAGAGCTAACACATCAAAGTAAAAACAGCAGTTAATCTAATTCAGCTTCTCCCCCAGTTCCCTGTTTCAGGTGCTGATACACCTCTATAATTACAACTAACTATAGAACTAAATGGAAAAAATGCACAATGGGATCTGAGCAAGATTTGAAGGGTTCAAAGGGGGATAAGGCTTGTGAACATTACATTCCACACCCAGCTTTTTTTTTTTTTTGTTTTTTTTTTTGCTTTGTTTTGCACAAAATATCTTCCTTATACTCTCTCTTCATCTTCTTGGAAATCAATCTAGCATCATCTAAATTCATTACAGAAAGTAAACCTCATCTATTTGAGACACCTATCTGAAGGAATTTCTGTTTGGAGCACCTGACTCAAACACTCCCTTTCACTTTGAGTCTCTCTGCTTCAAGGACCAGGACAAAATGTTTCTCTATCCAAGAAATTAAATAGGATTTGAATTATTGCACAGGTTTTTTGTTCAGAGGTGAATTTTGTCCCTTGACTTCACCTCACTCCATGCTGGCACAACCCTGCAGAGCTGCAGGAGATGGCAGAAGTTGATTTACCCCCTCTCACAGGTGACTCTCAAAGCAAATCAGTGCCACAAGTGCCCCATTTACAAGCAAGGGGAACTATGCCAGGTCTGGTGAACCCTGGGGGATTTTCATACTGACTGGAATGCTTTCCCACCACCACAGCAGAAGAGGCTGGGCTGCAGGGAGAGCTGGATTACAGAGCAAAGCTGCCAAGGAGAAGATGCTCCTGCCTGGGACACAGAGTGACCCTCACTGTGTCCAGGTGAGCCTGAGAGCCTGATGCACCTGGAAACCACCCCAGGAGAAAGGAATGTGGCAGAGAACTGTGGGTCAGCAAGAGAGAGGCCAGACTGCAGTGAAAGAGCAGTGGGAGATGTTTGTGGGACAGCTTGAAGCCTTACCAGGGGTGCTGATGCACAGGCCGGGCTCACCTGCAGCCAGAGGAGCCCTGGCTAACCCAGGAGGTGAAAAACCCCCCTGGGGACCTGTACCAGCTCTCAGCTGCCTCCCTCCCAAGTGCACAAGTGGATTATTCAAGGCCTGCACACTCAGGGATTGCTTTGAATCAATAAGTGCTGGAGACCAGAAAAGCAATGGCCTCAATGTGCTCACTCTTCTTCCCCTGTAGGGCGGGCACTGCCATATTTGTGTCAGCTGCAAAGCACACAAAATGCAGCAGCTGCAGCCCAGGCTGGGGGCATGCAGTGCAGAACAGATAGCTACAGGCTGAGCTTTGCTCCCAGCTCCTGTGGAGGGCAAGCTGGGGAGGCAGTGGGAAGGGCAGCTGGCAGAAATACACACCAGGATACTCCTGCTTCCCAAGGCTGGTCACCACTGCTGAGCCTGGAGCTTGCTTCACATCCATTTTATTGGATAGAAAGCCAGATCTGGTTTTATCCTAGCAGGAGGCACCACAGGAGCAGGGGGGTGTGGTGCAGCAGAGGAGGTTTGTCAGCCTGGACAGACACAACGTGCAGGATCACAGTGATTCTGCAATAAATACATACATCAACTACCAAAAATTATAGATGTGCTCTGTTTACTTGCTTCTTGTCACAGAAAATTGCCAGGGGGTATTGCAGAGAATGAAATCAAACTGCTGAGGAGGAGACACCCTGAAAGCCAGGAGGGGAGGTTGCTCACTGATGGTTGTCAAAGCCAAAGGAGCAGAGGCAAGCTCTGGCCCAGGAAGCCCTGAAATTGCTGACTATTAGAAGGGAGAGTGAAACAAGCAGAGCACAAGCAACATTTGCTTTATATCTTCATGCGCCTTCCCATCAGTATCTACTACTGCTGCATTGCCAGAGCTTCAACCTTGCACAAATGACATTAAAAATGTGTTTTTTCATGTTTTATTAGATCCAATTTTTAGTCAATCTGATAGAAACACAGCAATTTGGTCTAACCCAGTTTCTCCTTCCATTAGGAGAGCTGGTGAACACTTCTATTTGTGAAGATTTGGCCTTTTTTAGAGCTGAAAATTTTTTAGCTGTGTTGGTTTTTTCCATGTTGTTTCAGAAAAGACCATTTATTTTGTGTGGTTTTGTTCCTATATTTTTCCTCTGTTTCTTGCTGGCACAGAATAAAAGAGAAAAATTTTAATTATAGGGGGTTTTTTCCTCTTTCTTTTTCTTCTGACTTAGTAAAAATTTTGAAAAGCAAAACTTTCAAGTTACTGAAGAATAAAAAGAAAAACCAACTTCCTCCAGCTGGAGTAATGCCAAATTTTAATATTAAAATTTTAATATTAGAGGACAAAAAGTTTTAAAAAACCTGAAATCAGTTTTTCATTCTTAGCCATTGCTAGGCCAAAGATAGCACAAGCACTAATTTTGATGGAGTTTTGCAGTTCCCTGAACCAGAATATTTCCCTCTCATCACTCTGTGTTCCACATGAGCCCTGTGCCAAAGGCAGCCCCAGTCACACAGATTTCACAAGCAAGATCAGATACAATTGAACCATTTATAAAATGCAGGGTAAAGGCTCAGCAATTGGAGTTTCTGCCAGAAATTCCAAATATTCCCTTTTTCCTGCTGGGAAAGGAGCAGTTCCCAGCTCACCAGCCAGACCCCACCTGCCCAGGCTGATAACAGTGGCACAGGTGACAACTGAGCTGGCACTGAACTTTTTGAATTCCCAGAACTTTTTGCCTCTCTGGTTACTCCAGAAGACAGGGAAAAATATTTCATAAAACCTCCTGCAAGCAGATTGCATTCCCTCTTGTCCTCACAAGAATCACAGTGCTGAAATTTACCTTTTCACAGCATGTGCAATAAAAACTGCTTCAACTTATCAGCATTAGCAGTCTCCCAAACATTGTGGGAGTTCTACTTTGTGGTTATGCAAGTTCCATCTCCTAATAATTTCTTTTTTTTTTAATCAAAATAATTTTATTTCTGCAATAAAGGACGAATTATGTCAAATGTCATCCTTTCCAAATGAAACTGTGGCATTCATCAGCCACAGAAAATCTGGTTTTAGGACTAGAAGATGTATAAAAGTGAGGAGAGCTTTGTCCTAGATAATTGTACAATTTGTACTAGTGTGGGTGGATTTCTGTGATGTGTTTAACCAGAGGAGAACAAAGTCCAGTGCCCTGGCAAGGTTTGGATGTAATAAATGTTGTTCATCACTTCCAGACTGAGTGAGACAACTTCAGCACAGCTGCAAAGCCTCTGGTTGCAGGAGGTTTCTTTCAGGATTAATTTTGCTCCAGGGGAATCCAAACCATGGCTCAGCAGCATTAAAAATCCCTGTTCTGGTCACTTTATTAATGGGCAGAACCACTGCCTTTCAAATAATGCAAGAGAATTTGTTTCCACTGATTTATAGCCCATTGGAGTACTTTTAATTGGACTTTGCTGTTTTCTTGGACCATGACTAGTCCTTTCTTAACTGTTTGATTTTTTCCAAGAAGTGGAGCCCTGAGAGAAATTATTTTAATGATAATGTGGGCAGAAAAATGCTCCTTGGCAAATTTCAAATGCTGTTAATTATAGCCCCTTCTGCAAATACCTTGCCAGATGTCTGGAAAATAGTGCCTGTGAATACCTCAAATCTGAAATCTATGTGATTTTTACACAAAAATATTACCAAAAAAAAAAAAAAAAGAGAGAGAAAAAACTGTGAGCTTTTCAGGTAACTTTCCATTTTTCAACCTGTGGATTAATCCTTTGGGTGTCAGTGCTGGGATTGGGCTCATCCACATTCCCTGATGGGGTCATTTTCCCATTTCAGTGTGGACACACACATGGGCCTGAAAAACCTCTGCTGTCCCCCATCTCCATTTGCTGCTTTTCCTGTCAGACCACACTGGGTAGAAAAGCCAGGGTACACTTTCCCACATGCAATCCCAACTTCAAGGAACATAAAAAATGATGGGGTTGGACCCTCCAACACTGAAGCAAATAAGAGGTCTCTGCAAGAGTTATTTAGGAAGAAAGATTAATTAAAAGCCTTTTAAATAATTTAAGCCTTCAAAGGGCATAACTTATTTCTATAAATAATTTAACATATATATTCTGTGATTAATTAGAGACAAAAGGCCCCAAAATTTCCCACAGGCACTGCCTGGGATCCTGACTCTCCCACAGAGGCTTCAAGCAAACACATTTATTGACAATATAAGTGCAGATAATGTCAGAAGGCACCACTGAAATGCTGCTGAAAATTCAGACTCCTCTTGGCTCTCATGACTGGGGTAATTCTGCCCACAAACCAAGAGCTGCTGTGCTGGGAAGGTGAGCTGAGCCCCCAGGCCAGAGGGCTGAGGTTTTTCATCCCTACACCAGGAGAGCAGGAGAGGAACTGGATGAAAGCAGAAGCCAGCCTTTGCTCTCCATGGTGCAAGCAGAAACCTGGAGTCACTGAATGGAGCAAGAAGAATAATTTTTCATTTCACATCAGGGCAGTAATTCCCCTTTCTGAGGGGAAAAGAGAAGAAAAAGGGGAAAAAGAGGAGGATTTGTAAACTAGCAGCTGGTGGTTGGATGAGTCAATGGGATGTTTCTTGTTCACCTTTAACAAAATCAGTTGATAAGAGATGCAAGAGAAAGATGCATATTTCATGTTTTGACATATAAACTACTGAGATTCTTAAAATACTCTTTTTAAAATCATCAAACATACCACTTGTTTTAGGTTTTTCAATTTATTTCCTTCTCTCTTGCTTTATCACAAAACAAGAGTAAAAAAACATCAGCTTTGGAGTTGGAGCTCAGTTGCTGTGGCAAAAAAAAAGTTGGTTCAGTGATGAACTTGGCAAAAGTTTGGCCCTTTGTGCCAAGGACCACAGAGCAGAGAGGAAACTGTCACTGACAATTTGTCAGGAGAAGCGTTCTGCAGGAGTGAACCCCAGCTCGTGGCTTTGCAGAGCCCTGCCTGCAACACTGAAACAGCTCAGAGAGGAACAGCTGATTTCAATATTCGCTCTGCCTCCCTGCTCCTGCCTGCCCTGTGGGGAAGGGACAGCAGCCTGGCAGATCTCTGTATTTCCTCATTAACCTGCTGAAGGGCTGTTCTTGCCTTCTTCCATACCCCAAATCAGGTCCAGTCCCTGAGCTGGGGCCTAGCCCAGCACCCAGGCATTGCCCTTACCTGTGTGCTGCCAGGAAAGCAGCCAGGGCTGGACACACCCTTCCCTAGGAGGCGCAGCCAGTGAGTCCTGAAACTGGGCTGGAACTGAGAAAATCCACATTCCCTGAGGGGCTCATTTCCCCATTTCAGCGTGGACACACACATGGGCCTGAAACACTGATCCCTGCTCCTGTCAGTGCTCACACTGAGTGTGTGAAACACTGATCCCTGCTCCTGACAGTGCTCACACTCATACTGAGTGTGTGAAACATGGATACATGCTCCTGTCAGTGCTCACACTCACACTGGGTGTGTGAAACACTGATCCCTGCTCCTGTCAGTGCTCACACTCACATTTAGTTTGTGAAACACGGCACCCTGCTCCTGTCAGTGCCACACTGAGTGTGTGAAACACTGATCCCTTCTCCTGTCAGTGCTCACACTCACACTGAGTGTGTGAAACACTGATCCCTGCTCCTGTCAATGCTCACACTGAGTGTGTGAGACACTGATCCCTGCTCCTGTCAGTGCTCACACTCACAATGAGTGTGTGAAACACTAATCCCTACTCCTGTCAGTGCTCACAATCACACTGGGTGTGAAACACTGATCCTTGCTCCTGTCAGTGCTCACACTCACAGTGAGTGTGTGAAACACTGATCCCTGCTCCTGTCAGTGCTCACACTGAGGGTGTGAAACACTGATCCCTGCTCCTGTCAGTGCTCATACTCACACTGAGTGTGTGAAACACTGGTCATTCCTCCTGTGTCCTCACTGCTATCTTGTCACCCCTTCGGCTTGGCCCAAGTCCCCCCAAATGCAAACCCAATAGTGCTCAAAGTCTCCTTGTGCCACAGCAGGGTAGAGTTGTGACCATGATGAAATCATGCAGGAGGAGAAGTCCTGACAGTGTGAGAAATCCCCCTCTTTAATTTGTCATTCCTATTCACTTCATCCCAAAATTCAGCACAGTTTATTGGAACAGCAGATGATAATACCTTTCTACCGCTAAGAAAAAATACAAAACCAAACCTGGAAATAATCAGAGAACCAACCAATTCACATCAGTGTTTGTCAGCTGTGGCCTTTTTCTAGAAATACCAGCCCAAAAAAAAGGTATTTTAACAAAAAAAATCCTCTCCACCTTCAGCTGAAATAGTTTGGTGTCAATGGAAGTGCCAACTCTGCTCAGCATCACTGCATTCCCTGATAGGCCCCACTCTCCAGGCTTTACTACATCCTCTGCTCTTCTGGCTCATGGCCATCTCCAATGTTCTGTCCTTGAGTAACAATTCTCTGCTTTCCCATTTTCCCCCTCAAGCACAATGAAGAGTTTCATGGCACTCAGTGTGCAGAGATTCAGCTGTACAGTCCCCATTGATGCTATCTGGGGAGAAAAGTCAAAGAGTAAAAATCAACCCACATTATATCCATCTATTTTTCTGACATTTATAATTTAAAGTACTGTTCAGGGAGCAAGGGGTGTTTTTATCCAGAACATTCCCCACATATGACAAAGGGAAGTTTCATGTGTGCATAATGTACTTTGTTTCTAATATAATTTTTTGGGCTTTTTTTTAAAAAAAAATTACATTGTCAGACTTTAGTATTATTTCTAAAAAAAATTATTCTCATTTAAGAAAAATGAATTCTAAAATGAGCTCATTACTAAATTATATATATTTATAAAAGACTCTTTAAAATACTGATCTGGAAGAATTCTTAGGTTATACCAAAGATGCCACTGTGCCCTAGGGTTAGAAGCTGCACCTGATGTATGGGACTTACAGGAATTCAGGGTCCATTCAGGCATTTAAACAAGTGTAGAAACATTTTGGGCATCAAGAGCCAAACTTGGCACCAGTGTTACTCCTCAGAGATCTCAGTGGGGCCAGCCTTGAAATTTTTAAGTGCCTCCTTTTTTGAACATCAGAGAAGCTGAGTCTCAATAATGACATTTCTGAAGGACTTCCCACATTGTACAGGGAGCAATCTGAGCTCTGTTGAGGCTTGGAAATATTAATGAAAATTTCCAGGAATGCCAAGCTAAATTTTTTTGCTAAATGTGTGGAGTGCTGGAAATCAATGGGTACCTCCCACTTGACTCCAAACCTGCAAACACAAATAACACCCCTGCTAATCTTCTGAAATAGTTTCATAGAAGAAAAGCTGCTTTTATTCATGATATATTGTAAAGATTTTTAATTATACCTGTACCTATCATAATTACAAAGCCTCATTATATGATTATACAGCTTCCATTATGAAATTGCAATTAAGAAAATCAAAGAAGAAAAACATCACATGCACCTTCCAAAACTCTGGAAAATAACTTCTGAGAAGGAGTAACTGTGCTGGCTTCACTTGCCTGAGCAGCCCCACAGCACAGACACTCAAGGTTTAGGCAAAGCTGGCATTGGGTGTGACAGCATCTCTGTGACTCTGTGCACCATGGACCAGGGAAGTGAAACAGAACATCATCCCAGCCTTTCCTTGCACTCCTGCTTGGCACCCTCCTGCTCAATTGCTTCCTTCAGCACATTTATCAGGTACTTTTCCTGCCTTAATGAATATTTGGTGGAGATGGCAAACCAATTTCTCCTGCCAATAACAGCTACACCCTGCCAGCAGGTCTGTAGAAACACACCATCATTTCCACAGTTATCCAAAAGATTTTCATTCCACTTCTGGAAAAAAAACTTTTGTCTCTCAAGGCTGAGCTTTCAATTTTGGCAACAGCCAGGTTTGTTTCTCCTGTGGTGCTTTGCTCTGCTCCTAATGGAATATTGATCTTTCTAAGGAAGTGTAAAGCAATCAATACACTACAAAGAGGAGAAGCAGGTAAGAAAAAACATCTCCTTATTCTCTTCATCCCTAATTAGAGCAAAGAGAAGTAGACTGAAACCAACAAACCAGAAATGTTTGGATACTAAAGATTATTTGTGAAGTCTCCACGCCAAGGCAAAGTTTTGGCACAGATTGGACTCACAAGCTCAAGCTCCTGGATGTGGCACTGACTGAATTGGGCCAACAGTTTTATGTGTGATGTTTCTGGTATGCATCCATGAGCTTCCTTTGGTTCATTTTGGCAATAAAAGTACAGGAGTCCATGGTATGCACCCAGCAAGAACCCAAAGGTGTCTCTGTGTAGGTAGAAACAGCCTCCAATAGGTACCAGGTAGAGTTTGGAGGGATGAATTTGGCCACACCAGCTTTATCTCTGTGTTCAAGTGAGAGGAAAACCTGAGGAAGACAAAATAAAGAGTGGGAGAGCATGATGGGGAAAAGGCTTCCCTAGTGCTGCCCTGCAATACCATGGATAAAAGCAAGGAAGTTGAATTGAATCCCCCTCCCCTTTCTGTCCATGTGGGCCAGGGCAGCACAGAAATGACCCCTTATTCCGAACTGAGTAGGTTTTCTGTTTGAGCAGACCAGTGCCAAAGTCATTGCTCTGCCTTTAAAAATGACCAGGTATGGCTCACTTGGGACAGGATGCACTGGCTTGGAATCCTCAGCTCTCCTGGACTTCTAAACTAACAGAAGTTCCACAGGCTTTTATTTTGCAAAATAATATTTTATAAAAGATTATAATAAATTTATAAAATCTGTCATAAAATATTTTATTAATTTCTTTTTTTTTTTTTGCACATCCATGTGAACACTGAGATATCTCCTCCCTCTCTGCATTGTTACTGTACTCAAACTTCATCAAGTCAATGATTCTCTGCCCAAACTCTTGTTCATTTTAGGAAGACACACAAAAACTGTGCACACTCAATAACTTAAAGAGAGATGAATTCCCACACTGAGCTCAAGTATTACTGGTGCCCTTTAAGAGTTCTCCATGAATTAACCTCTCTTGTAAGCAGCCCTTACCTCATGTTTGGGAAATGTCAATTTAGCTGAAGTGGAAGATTTCAACACCAAGGGAAAATCCAGCCATAAAGAATGGAAACAAAATGAATCATTAGTCAGGACTATTAGAGTATATTCATAACTTAAATGTTTTTAAAATGGTACCTGTAAGTAAGCATAAAAAATTACTGAAATTAACAAAAAATTAAATGTAATGTTTCTGTGAATTGACCCAAGGCATAAATATGTATTTGTCAAATTTAAAGAAAAAGTCCTTTGTGAAAAAAATAAAAAAGGAGTATGAAAAGGTATAAAAAAAAATAATTTTTTAGTAACACATACAAGTGCTGGAGCAAGATCTGAAATATCTCCTGGAACACAAAAAATTCCTCTTTATGGAAAAGCATGAGAACAAGCCCCCTTTTTGGAGCATTAACAAGTAAGAATGAGGCACAGAAAACTCAAGTGGAAAACAAATTTCACAATAACTGTACTACAGAGCATAATCCTGATACTTACAGGAGATATTTTTTTCCCCCTTATATGTGGACAAGAAGCTGGTAGTGAGAATCCAATCACGTAAGGAAAGGCAGAGTAAAAGAAGAAAAAACTCTTCACTGAGTTCCTATCACACAGCCCAAGGGAGGAAGAAATGGAACCAGCAGCTGAAGAACATCTACCATAGAGGTGCCAATTCTTTTCTTGCACCCTTGCTCTAACTGTGCCGCAATCCAGGTGCATTCATTCCCTCAGAGGTCAATGAGCCCAAAGCTTCAGGCTAATTACAGAAGCTGAAAGCAGCCCTTTCTGCACAGAATAACATTTTAAAATTTAAAAATCCCAGCAACGACACTCTTGTTCCCTCCACTTCTTTCTGCACATTACCCTATTATTCTAATAGATATCCCAGAATTTGTGTCCTGCTAGTAAAAGGATGAGAGATCATTTTGATACAGACCAGCTGAATGATTTACAACATAAGATAGAAGAAAGATTGCTTTATCTCCATCTTTCAAAAGATGCTGAGTGTAGAAGTAACTGAAATTAATTTCTGGGGTTTGCTCCTAATCAGATGACTGCAAATCATCACAAACCCTTCCACTCTCTGGGGTTTTTTGATATGACAAATAAGACTTTAAAAATTCTTTGATGAGAAGAGGCAGCAATAGCTATTTCAAATTGCCTTATAATTTTTATATATATCTAAGAATAGGGAATAAGCTGCAGGAACCTCAAAAATACAAAAGAGAGAAATTCCACTGGGCACTTGCCTTGGCACTCTATCTTGCCATCAGTTTGTGTATGCTGAATTAATATCATAGGTTTTCACAGAAATCAGATCCATTTGATCAAGAGGCAAAGAAAGCTATTCAAGAACAGTGAATAAATGGAAAGTGAAAAGCAAAAAGAATGAGCATTTCTCAGTAATGGAAATGCTGGCAAGAAGTGGAAATACCTTACAAAGCCCCCATCCAGAAGAGACACATGGTTAATTTTAATTTTAACCTCATTTAGAGCATGTGATTCACTGCCCCATTTAGTTCAAAATTAAAATTAAGCATGTGCTTAAGTGCTTTGCTGGACTGAGGCCATATACAAGAGTACATTGGTCATGAATCCATATGCCATAGGTTGATCTGGAATTGCAAAGTCAAAGCTTTAAAATAAAACCTGAAATGCTTTACTTTGTTTATTTTTAGTGCAGGAATGCATTGGCAGCACGGAAATCTATAGCAGTTACACAGTTCCTTTGAGAAACCGATAAAAACCAAAGAGAAATCCCTAAAAACTTGGCAGATGAAATTAATCTAGAAAATTCCCAGTAAGAAAAGCAGCTTTAGCAGACTGAGGGCAGTGTCCTGTGTGTCTGTGCCAGGTCTCCCCATCCCACAACACACAGCTCACAGCGTGCTCAGTCAGACACAGCTGAGGAAAAGGCTGCTCTGACCATCCCCATGCAGCACTCTCAGCACCATTTCAGGCTGATTTACCTCCTGCTTATCCCCCAGCCAGAGCCTGAGGAGAGGGATAATCCCTGGGCATGCTCAGGGAAATGTCACTCCTAATGTCACCTCTTCAGCACGGCAGCCAAAACGCCTTTCACTGCCCAATAAATTCCCCAGGTGAATGCAGAGCAGAAGGGGAGCCACAGTTCTTTCTCCTAACTCTGAGTGATTTGTTACCTGGGAGTGCAGAGCAGAGCAGGCACAGCAGGAATTAAGTGAGAGAAACATGCCCTGGGCCCCCAGGAGCACTGTTTTGTTGCACTCTGTTTTATATTTGTGCAAGCAGCTCTTGGGATTCAGAGCAGAATATTTTACCACAATAAGGGGAAAAGAGGCAAGACATACCTACTCAAAAATAAGCAGGAATCTCAAGCAAATGCCCTTGCCTGACCCACTGCCTCAGTTTCCCTTGTTTAGGTGCCCTGTTTGAAATGTTCCTTGGGCCAGGCACAGTGGTGCCCCTATCCTGGTGCTCAGGGCATACACCTGCACACATCTGTTAGCAGTGCAGGATCTTTGTGCCAGCCAAGGTCTGGGCAGGCCAGGCAAGAGCTGCCAACTGCTTTGGGAAGGTTTGCTTTCACTACTGACAATTCTGGAAGTTCTGGACAAAAATGATTTTCATATATCGAAAACTTTTAACACCCCCCCCTTTTTTTTTACAAAACATACTCTGTCTTCATGAAAAGTTCTCATAAAAATTTTTTCAGTCCCAAAATTAGACATTTAAGCTTGAAAGAAAGTAAGACTTTCTTATTCCAGAGGACATCAGCATTTCAGATAAAAGACACCACAGTGCTCTGTGATGCTCTGTGCAGAACCTCACCATCCTCTATTAAAGAATTTTTTTTAATATCTAATCTAAACCTCCTCTCTTTCAGTTGGAAAGGTACACAGACTTACTTCCTATATATTGGAAAATAATGGGATTGGGTAGTTTCACAAAGGTTTGACAAGGAAGGGATTGAGAAAGGAAATGCTGAACTTGGCAGAAAAGATCATCAATATCACAACCTTTTAACCTATAATTTCCCTTAAATAGGAAAGTTTATATACTCCCAAGTCTGTAGAGTATTATCTGACAGAAATACATGTATGCTTGTTTTTCATCTTCAAATATGAATAAATATTCAACATATACTTGGAAAACATGATTATATAGCTAATGTAAGTGCCATTTATGGTAAAGCCACTGGCACAGAAGCAATGGAGAGAAGCAAATGACATGCAAAATAATGCTGTGGGCAAAGCAAACTTGAACAATTGAAAAGGGATAAAGAAAGAGGTAATTATCTAAATGGAACATAACAGCCATTAGTCAAATATTCACAGTTTGATCTAAGCCCCACTGAAGTTAACAAAGAGCTCCCCTTTAATTCCAGAGAGTTTTGAATTAAGATTTTAAACATTAGGGAGAGGAGTGTTTGATGAGATTTATGTGGGTTTACTTTTTTTTTAGCATTTCACTCTCAAACTCTGCAATAGAAAGGCCATGAAGCAGCAGCTCCTCTTCATTAAGCAGACAATAAAGTGGCTGGCTTCAGAAAGGCAATTGATATTTAGCAGTTATTTCAGACATATCTGGCTGTACATGAGCACCACCTCAATGGCATTGGGTTCCAAGTCCCTGGAAAACTGTCACAGGATAAGATTTCACTTAAAACCCAAAGTTTGCTCATTTCAGTGATAGTTTAGAAGCTTTTCTGGACACGTACCAGAAGGGTATACTCTCTGCTTTGGAATGTAGAAAACTGATTTGCTGACATTACAATTCCTTTCATACTGGGATGAGTAGATGAAAGTTTGTCATTCTTGACTCTCCTTTGGATGGAAGGGGTGACCCACAAAGGTTCTGCCCAGTCTGTAGATGAAACGTGGCAGAGCTCAGCCCCAGGTGTGCCCCTGCAGGGCTGTGGGCATTTGCTAAGTCTTGAGAAGAAACAGAAACTATTCAGGGCAGGTCCCTGGAGACTGAATCACCTGGAGCATCCACCAGGTACTCCCAGACTGAGAGCCAGATGGCTGCACTGTATTTTACACTGAAAATGCCTATGTTTGATTTTAACAACGTTTATAGCAGGGACAATTGATCTAGAGGGGGAAAAAAGCCACTTTAAAAGAGTTCTAATTACATGCAACCTTGTCCTGTTGCTAAATGAGGCCCACTGCTGTTTTATTAATAATTTGCAGAATTCATTGTCAGTAAATTATATTAGGAATTGGGAATAGGCTCTGAATTGCACTGCAGCAGGTTTTTCCTTCCCTATTGCCTTCTTGTAATACATTCAGAGTATTTGCTATAACTACAAAACTTAATTGCAATTATACTCAAAGACAAAGAACTATAACATATAAACAACAGTTTCATTTCCCACCAGAATGTAATTTATACTTAAACAAAGAAAGTGGCTGAGTAACCAAGAATGGAGACTCTTTCCAATCAGTGAACCAAACAAAATGGTTTACCCACAGAAGGTGGTAAATGGGAATATCAAACTTTCTTTTAAACACTTTTAGGCTGATGCTAGGAACTACCAAGGGCTTTTTTCTCTTCAATCCAGTATCTGTAGCATATCCTGGGAGAAAAGTCACCCAAAATCCAACACAGCCACAGAAGAGAATTTCTGTAGTACACATGTAAGGAGGAAAATCCAAGAACAGAAGAGCAATAAACAGAATTAGGGGGAAGGTAGTCTTTGATTAGGTAGATAACGCAGTCTAGAGCAAAGACAGCTCTGGAAAACAAAATCTCTCATGGGTTCCTTCCAACTCAGCATATTCTGTGAACTTGTTTATGGAAAGAAAAAGTCCTCAGATACTGAGTTCACTGAAGTTCTGCCCTGCTGCATAAATCAGAGGATTACAGGCACAGTTTTTTCTAGAGCCATTTCTGCAGAAGCCACTCAAAGCTTTCAGAGACTACAATGGGATAAGTTCAAAGGCTGCATGAAATAGTCACCAAAACTGAAGAAAGCTCTTGCATTTATAGAAAAATTAGGGAAGAACTGGAATCTGGTGCCAGCATTACCTAATCCTGTCTGCTGCTAACCTTGCAGGTCCTGGTGCACCTGGAAAAAGAGAGGCTTTGAACAGACCTGCTCAACATCAACAATTCTGACACAGCTTGAGCCAAGCTCCCTGCTCTCCCACCACACTGAGCTGAACAAGCAGCTCTGGGCAGCTCCCTCTGCCCACAAATGAGGGGCTGTGCCTGCAGGCTGGGCACTTCTGTTGTACAAGATCTGTTTGTCACTGAGAAAGGCAGGAGGACCTCAAGGTGACAGAAGGTGACAGGACAGCTGCTCTTCAATTTTGCACCTTGTGCCAATTGGTTCCACCTCTAAGACACAGATCAAAGGAACACTGTGCCCATTCTTTTTGGTTTGGGTTGGTTTTTGGTTTGTTTTTGTGGTTTTTTGTTTGTTCTTTGGTTTTTTTTGTCTTTTGAAATCTGTTCAGTGTGGTATTCACGTTCTCTGAACACAGAGAGAGACATAATTCTCTCTCCCAGGATTTTTCCTGGGGAAGGCAGCGAGAAGTTCAGAGAAGAAGAGAAAACTATTCTTATCTTCACTTGCTGCTCTTGTTGTCTGGCACACGTGGAATGTGTTATGGAGATTCTTTACCCAAAGTGATTTGTTAATTGGATTCTGGTGACGGTTGTTTGGATTGATTGGCCAGTTGGGTCAATGCTGTGTCCTGACTCTCTCAGACAGTCATGGGTTTTTCTTTACTATTGTATATTTATAGTATAGTTTTAATATAGTACTAGTGTAATATAACTTAGCTTAATAAAGCATTTGTTCAGCCTCCTGAATCAGAGTCAGAGCACATTAGTCGCCACATCCGGGGCACCCTGCACTGATAGCTCAGGGATAAGAAGCAGATTTCTACTGACATGACAATGTCTGCCTGACTTCAGAACCAATTTGGAAATTTTAGTGGTGTGCCTGTTAAGCAGCTCATCCCATTTCTGCTGAAGAACCCATTACAATGCCTGTTCTATGCTAAATTACCTGGGAATGCTCTGATCACCTGTTGCTGCCTTCCTTGATTGTCAGTACCTGCTGCTCCAGTCCATCAGCACAGCTCCACTGCACTCTCAAGGCTGTTATTCTCAGTGAGCTGTTTTTCTTCTGTGCAGACTATTCAGATTAAACCAGGCAATTCTTTATGCATAAAATTCTCTGTGAGGATGCATAAGAAAAATCATGGCTTTTATATGATTAATAGAGCTGTCAGGACCTGTTTGAGATTTAACTTCCTTACTGTGAAAGTTTAACTTACTAGTTTCAGCATAAAAACCTACATAAATCACAATGTTATGGCAGTTGAAAGCAGGGTTGAAGTCATGTGGATTCATAGGAGCTGAGGCAAAGTATAGCCACAAAGAATCCTTATTATACTGAAGCATCATGAAAATCACAGTATTTGATATAATATATGGAACCAGTGTTTGGATTTTTTAATGCCATCTAAGCAATTTGAATCATTAATCCAGTTACAAAAAACGTGGAACCAATGTGCCTAAATTCTCTGAGTACCACTGAAGTCTCTGCCTTCATGTATATTCATCTGCTTGTAAATTTAGCAAATAACCTAAAATTTTATCAGAGTTCACAATGACTATTTAATATTTCAGCTACAAACATTATTTCAAGGCAGTACAAATTGATATGATATTTTGCAAAATATTCTAAACTTCTAAAAGGACTCATCATCCTGCTACCAAGCACAATGCCCTACATTATCCAATTAAAAATGGCAAAGAAAATCAAGGCCATTTCCCAGAAACCCTCATTCAGGGCAGACAGTTCAGGCAAGACTTAAGAGACATCGCTGGTCAGGAGGCAAAGGTGATGTCTGAGTGAGATTTGAGGAGGAATTCCCAGTGTAGCCAGAAATCTGAGTGTATCTGAGCCCTGCTCAAGGAACAGGAGGCAGCCTAGATTGGTTAACTGATGAAGGGAAGCTCGGAGCTAACCTACTTCTTATGCTTGCTTTCAGTAATAAAACTAGTTTGAACTTTTCCTGTCAATGCTCTTCTAGGTGTTGGAAACAGCAGTGGTGGTAGCAGGACAGGGATAAAGCCCCTCTCTGACTTGCCACAGCTCTCAGACTGTTTCTCCCTCCTCCTCAAGGCCCTGTTTTTTGGTTTTATCTTGAGATAAGTCAGAAAAACTCCCCATCTGGATAACAGACAGACTCCCCATCTGGATAACAGACAGAGTCCCCATCTGGATAACAGACAGACTCCCCATCTGGGTAGCACCAATTCTGCCATGAAGGGCTGGGTGGGCTGAGCTGATGGGCTGCCTGGTGCTCAGCCCCCACTGCCAGGTGTCCAGCAGCCTCTCCACCCAGGAAGCTGCACAGGGTGCACACAAAGCGTTCCCAAACCCCTTCCTGCAGGAGGTGCCTGCCTGTACCATCATCAGCCTCACCTGCTCTCTCCCTGGTGTGCCCCTGCTTTCCCTCCAGCAGAGGGTGACAGGGTAGGGATTAACAAATCCCTGTGCTCCTCTCTTGATTCCCTGTCCTGATCCAGCATTTATGCATACTATACGCTAGAGCACAGGCACTGGCTCAATGAAAAACTCTTCTGTGTGTATGTAAAAAGTCACCTGAAGGTTCTGCCTGCTCCCTCTCCCTAATTGCTGCAGTGTCTGACCGTGCTAGTTGTGCCGAATACCAATAAGAATTCACCTGATTTAAACCCCAGCCAGTAATTTTTGGATCATTAAAAAACCTATTCAATCTTTTTTCTATGTCTTAAGCAGGTTGTTTTGCCCAGAGTTATTCTGTGAGTCATCAGGCTGTACAACTCTACCTACATTTCCAGTCGCATTCAAAAATACAAAAGTGTGGTAAATCAGCAGTTCTGCCAAGAGTAATTTTTAAAAAAATTTCTAATCAGTTCTTCTGGTTTTCCTAATTTTTTTAAATTTATTTTTCTATGCAGCATTTAGAATAATCTTCCTGGCATATTTTGGGGGCAGCTCTTCACTACTGGGCTAGAGCGAGAAGCTTTCCTCTCTTTCACATAAAACAGATAAATATATAAATTAAACATTTAGCCTTAGCATGCAGTTGTTAGAAGTGTCTGCATAGGCAAGATTCAGATAATTGAAACTGCATAATAACATTCAGCTTAATGAAATGTTGGTGTTATAACTACAGAAAAACACTGCAGAGTACCCATATGACAACATTGAATAATCTCATAGCATTAAAAAACATCCACTTGATTAGAGGTCAGGTTTCCAATTTCCTTGGAAACAAATTCTGTGCTCAAGAGGCTGCTTCTGCTGCTGGTTAATGAAACTGCTGCATGAACAACTGCCCACAGAACAACAGCATGGCACTAAGATTTATATATTTTTGCCAGGTACATAAAAAGTCAGTGATACCCAGCGTAACCCACACTCAGTTCATACACACTCCTCTGTCCTCCTGGGAGGTGGCAGCCCTCACACTGAGCTGTGCCAATGTGGATATTCTCAGTTCAGCAGAAAGAACAGAGACAATTCCTCCCAGGCTGACCCTGGGAATCTTAGACGAAAGAATTCAAACAATTATAATCTCTCTTTCTGTAACCATTGTTTATAGTTGTGGTTCTCCACAGTGTGCTATTCATAGTCACCAATAATGTGAGACTGAGACCAACCAAGTCATTATAAAACGACCTGCTACTTTCATTAAAGAGAGCCTTCTGATCCATCTGAAGACTGGAGTCTTTCTTTCCATCCCTGACTCAAGAGTGTCATGCCAGCACACTCTGACCAGCAGGGTTTGTGCCATGAGCAGGGTTTGTGCCATGATTCAGTTCTGTGCTACAACTCAGCCACAGGCTCTGACCTAGCCAAGGCTCCCTCCAAACTGCACACCTTGTCCTTGCAGAGCAAGAGGTAATTCTGTCCCGATGTTCACCACCTGAACAGAGGATGAGAGGTGAAACAGAGGCAGAGATGAAGCAAGCTGCTCTGAGGAGCAGCACTGTGGGTTCAGGCCCCCGTGTCTTGTCCCCTGCCCCTGTGCAGCATCCTGCTGCTCCCTGCCATTGACAGTGGGCAGGCACGGTGCCCACTGAGTTAAAATGGAAATGCCACACTGCTCCAGCTCCTTTAAATAAAAAAGGACTTCAAAATGTCTTCTTTCTTATCTTCTTCCCTCCATAAATCGAGACATTCTCTAAGTTCAGAGCTGTGGCTATTACAAAGCTAATCTCAAAGAACTGTGAAACCACAGAGCTACGACCCAAAGCAGAAATTATATGCAACCTTTGTGTAGCCATTAATTTACTCCAGCCTTCTGGTCAAACCTCCTGCTAGGATAACAACAGACAATTTGGAGGAAGGATTGACTCCCACACAGCCAGGATGTAGGCAAGATCTCATCAGAGCATTCACAGAGCCCCCCCAAAAAAAGCACAGAAAAAGATGAAACAAAGTACTGGAGATGGCTTGTTCCTGCACATTGACCTTATTACCATGTAGGCACATATTGTCTCAGGCAGGTAGTTGGTACAGAGGTTCATTATCTTCCACAGTGCTCATAACTCCTTCCACTTTAATCTTGGACTCTAAAAGCAGCTCCTCAGTCTAAAGCAGACATAAAAGTGTGTAGTGGGTATTTTTAAAATGTTTTTTAAATGGCCACTAGCTTGACTTTCTAAGAGCTGTGTTATCTCCAGAATAAATTCAAGTCTTTTTTTGCACTAAAAACAACTGAGAGGAATTGCATCCTCCTAAGACATGGGTGATGTCCTCAAACCTCAGCTTTGAAATGCAATTTCATCAGGAAAAGAGGACAGCCGAAAAAGTGGTAAGAGCCCAATAGCATCTCAGAAAACCTGGGGCAGCCCAGGGTCTGCTTCCTGCCAAGTCCTGCATAGTAACAGCCCATCTCATCAAACAGCTTCATGCAGAGAGCCAAGCCCAGGGGTCTGACCAGTGGTGGCAATCTCTCCCACCCAAACAGTGGCCATCTGCTGTACAGCATCTGAGCAGATCTTCTGCTATAGCACACACACCTTAGAGCTCGGGGAAATAACACCAGAATGGAGCAGTGCTCTAATGCCATTTGAAATAGTGAAAGGAAAAAAATTATGTAAGAAAGACCAGTTTGGCTGAGTTGGTTTTTTCACTTTTGAAAAAGCACTGGAGTCTGTACATGAGGTAGGTCCTTTTCAGAAAGGACTTTCAAAACCAAGTCAGACTAGCTTATGGGGGAAATGTGGTTCTGAGCAAAACAAAATACATAAATAGATTGGCTAGATTTGAGAGGGTAAGGCAATAAATCAAACCCCCATAAATAGCACTCAGAGTCACGTACCATACAAAGTCACCTAAAGCAGTGCAGAAAGAAAAAACCTTTGGAATGCATAAAACTCAGAAACCAGACAATTTCAAGAGGGCAAACAGTGCATAATTTATAAGACAGGTGAAACTGCAGTGGTAGCAACAAAGAAGTGAAAAATAAAGAACTAAAGTTTTTCACTTCAAAGTTTTCCCATAAAGTACAGTAATTCTGCTGTCATCAGAGAACCATCTGAGACAGAGGACACAAGCAGGATGAGTGCACAGCCCTCTGTTCTCCTGATAGCAGCTTCAGGGGGACCTCACTGATGTAAGCACAACAGTCATGTCCAGTCTAGAAAATGTCTCTCCACCAAAGGTACTTCAGTCACCATAAATCCTGCCATTAGCAATGTCATATTGCTCTAATCTGAGCTGTCTCAAGATGTTGTACACAATTTTGCAAAAACACAGGCAAAAATCCTTGCTGGTTTAGAAAACTGAATGCATCTCACATTTTAGCTTCAGCTTGTTCCCATTTCCTCACAGCAACACACATGACAAGTAGAAGGCACAACAAACCCCAGTCATTTCCCCTTGGTTTCATTCTTTTCCCTGGACACACATTCTCCTCTCCACACAGCCCACACAGATATTGCCTTCCAGTCTAGGGTGCAATTATTTGGAACTTCTTGCTCTGGTTGCTCTGTAGCTCTTGGCATTTCTTTGTCTGAATGTTTGGCATGGCTTTGGAACAGCAGTGGGACAGGGATGAGAGGCAAGCAGCTCAGTCTGGCTCCCACAGCCAGGGGGACAATGGAGCAAATGGGATCAGAAAGTTCATGGTTGGAGATAAAGACAGGAACATTGCTTGCCAACTACAGTCCTGGGTGAAACAAATTCTGCTTGGGAAAAATTACTGTTCATTCCCAAAGGAATAGGCAAAGGCAGAGCTCCCAGCCCCCAGCTCAGCACTGCCCCACAGCTCTGCTGAGGCCTGTTTCCAGGACTGAGACAGAAGAAGCAAAACCATTTTTCCATGCAAATAAGCCATGGCACAAATCTGTAAAAATCATTGTCTTAACACCTAGTGGATTTCCTGCTTTTTATTGTATACACAGTGCAAGAGAGGCAGAACATTCTTTGGGAGTCCAGAGGAGAAGTTCTCACCCTCTGCACCTCCATTTAATAACATTTGGTGTTAGCTTGACACTGAAAATGCCAACTGAATAGTGCACAGCAATTGCACAGTTAACTGTTAGTTTGCTTTAAAGGACACCTCTTGAGCTTATCATCTTAGGGGGAAAAAGAACTTTTATACTCATGGGAAAAATGGTGCTGGCTGCTACATAGCAATCACTGACAGTGGGAAAAATAGTAGGAAGACAAAGGCTGTATTATCAACAGTGTATAGAGGGGAGAAAAGTACAGCCATGGCCATGCTTGAACTGCTGTTAGTGTCTCCTTCTGGGAGAAGATGGAGCCTGAGATTCAGCCATGGCTCTGTATGATTACCTCAACTTTTATTAGCTTTTATAACTCAATGCAATTCATACAGGTTACCACAAGAAGCCCCAAGCTAAGCTTTGCTGTATTTGCAAAAAAAGAAAATGAAGTCTGCACTGCCAGTGCTGGCTTTGGTGCTCCAGGTTTCCCTCCCAGAGGAAGGATTTCCTCCTTGCCCTTCTCCCATGTGTGCCTCAGCTCCTTGCAGCATTTGAAGCAGAGAGCAAGATTACAGCCTACAAGACTGCAGGAGGAGAGGTTTAGCTCAGTGTCACTGATAATTCCCATCACAATTACTGCCAGCATGAGAGAGAATAACAAACAGCACTCAGCTTTTATGTCCTGTCTCCAGCGACTGTGAGCTGTAGGGCTCTAAATGTGTCATGTACCCTCCACGTGAACACCTTTATCTGACCTCCCAGCATTTTCTATATCAGGACCCTTTCTCTTCTTTCCCCCTCCCATTGCATACTGTGACAGTTGTATTTTAGGAGGCACTAAGAAAAGGCCAGCTAGTTTTAGTAGCTTTGATTATGAGCAGAGCAATTTCTGCTCCTGGGCAGCGTGGCTCCTCCTGCGAACCTGGCTGAGTCACTCATAGTTTCCAGTAGTGATGTATTGGTTCACTTTCCTCCAGAAGAGGGGACACTGAGGAATTAAAAGGACCAGAAGTAATATCAACAGCTACTGTCCCTCCCTGGATCCTCACCCACTCTGAGCCAGCCTCTGCAGCAGGATGCCCCCCAGACAGGAGCCAGGGCCCCAGAGGATGTCACTGCAGAGGAGCTGGATGTGCAAACAGCCTGCCAGGCTGGCCCTGCTGCCAGCCACCTCCCTCTGAGCGCAAGTGGCAGCAGTCTATATAGCAGTCAAGGAAAATGAAGAGGCAAACAGCTGCCTGCAAACCTTGTTTCTGATGTGTCACCAGCAGGCAGCTTGCATTTCTGGGAAGGGCTGCTTGAAACCCAACCAAGGAGGAAGCTGTTGTCAGTGGCTTTGTGTTTTGGCTTAGCTTTGAATTAGAAGTCAAGGAGGTAGGAGCAGAATAGTCAAAAAAGAGCTACTAAATGAGACGCTTGTCAAGCTAAGTTAATTTCTAACCTACCCACTTTGACAGCATCTCCTTAATCACAAACAGAACAAGGAGATGATCAGTGCCACCGAATTAATTTCTAATTTCTTCAGAAATATTTAATATAGCATTGCATAATTCTGTCTGATAAAGTATGACTATGAGCAAGCCTTTTGGAACACTGTGCTTCTATGTTGAGAAGCCCTAGACATGAAATATCTGTGGTGTACTGCAGGGCTGTGAGGCAGCATTATTGCTGCTCTGAGATAGAAAACACACAGGCCAGAAACCAGCACCTTAATTAAATGTATAAAGCTTAGAAATTTGGAATATTTTTTTCTGTGTAGGAATCACTACATCATGAGGTGTCTCTGCCTGTGAAGCTCTCCCATGTGAGGGGGCCTTGGCCTTCTGAGCACAGAGCACAGGGTGTTATCAGGGCTCAGTGGTCCTCTGGCTAACACACAGCACTTTATCATCAGGGCTCTTGCTGGCAGATGGAAGAAACAGCATTACGTCATGTAGGAGAGGAACACAGTTGTAAGGTTTTGTATAACCTCTATGTTGTTTACTTTTGTTTCCAAGAAATATTAAATTTGAAATATTATTGAATTGATGAGACCTTAACACCTTTTGTACCTTAATTGCATCCTCACTGAGGAAAAGTACCAAGAAGCAATAGGAGAGTTTGTGAACTGCTCAGCCTTGGCAGATTTTAAGGATTAGTTTGGGGCTACATGTCAGCCCACAGATCTTCATTTAATTGCCAAGCTCATGGTAAGAATTTTGATAACTTTTCATAGATTTTATTGCAGGTGTTTTACTAACTGCTGAAGAACTGTCTGACAGCTAAATGCTTGGGACAGACACTGTAAAAACAATGCATGGAGCACACCCACAGAGCTGCAGTCTCCCACACTCCTCCCAGAATAGCATTTTCTTTTCCCAGATAAGACTCTCCCATCTCTTTTGGTGGAGACTCTGTGCACAGGTAACAGGAGAACCAAACACAGCCTGCTGCAATTTAGGCACTTTGAAGACTGGACTGATAACCAGGTACAGGGCTGGGATTTGATAAAGGAAGGCTTTGACAGCAAAGAACAACCTGAACAGACAAGACAAAAGGGTAGGAAAAGAGAAACGAATAAAATCTTTAACAGCAGAGAAAGGAAGACTGCTGTGTAGCCTCAAGGTTTAAACACTGCCTGAGAAATCAGTCTCTTTGCTTCAATCCATTAACAGAGCATTTCAAAGGGCTGGAATAGCTTCTGACCATCAAAAGCTCTGCCCACCACCAGTGAAAAGCCCATTCTGCACATTCTGACACCAGGAAAGAAAATGTGGAGGGAAGGAAAACCCCCTGCCAACAGCTGTGTGCTGTCAAATCTGGAACACATTTAGTCTGTGACCATAAATTTCTCCAACTCTTACATGACAGAATGCCCACCTTGATAATTGACCTTAATTCCTTATACAAAGCTTGTGAGCCTTCATTACACTTACAGATTCATTTGCACAGCTTTAAGGAACTGCAGAGGGCATGGGGGAAATGTGCTGCAATGAGAGCAGGGGGAACCTGCTTGGGAGCAGCACTGGAGAGGGGCAGAAGATGATGATCTGACACAAGGAGGCATTTTAATTCATTCTTTTCTGAAGTACATTCAATAGAACTGTCTGTTAATATAAAGACCTAGTGTAATCCTAGAAACATTGTGTTTTCTTGATGGCTTTTATGTATTGTAAGAAAACTGATAATGATCCTGTGGGGAAGAATAGCAAAGGAGATGGTGTCTAAGAGAAATACCTGGAGAGCAAGTAATGCCACTTTTACAGGGCAATTTGAGATGTCTACAGAGAGTGATTTGGTTCTTTCAGTGTTTCAGGCTGCTGTCCCTCAGAATGGCATAACTCTGCATTAGCAGGCTGAGGAAAATCTGTATGCTGGTGGCCAAACCAAGTTCATATACCAAAGACATCCCAGACTAATTTCATATCCATAAAAACAAAAACCTGAACCTGCAATTACCCCCATCTCTCTGTCACAATGAAAGAGCAAAAGTTCCTGAGCCCCGTGTCCGTATTTAGGAGCTGCTGCTGCTACTGAGTTCTGCAGCACAAGGTGAGAAACAGAGAAAGCCTCCCCACCTCAGGGCATTCAAAGAGCACCAGGAAATGTCTGTGTCACTCCTGAAGCTGCAATCAGGAGCTGAGTTGAGTGAACAGCCCCGTGAATCAGAAGCAGAGTCATTCAGAGAGAGCCTGGGCTTCTCCTGGAGGGCAGTGACAGGAGACAGAGCCTGCCTGACACTGTCACAGAGGAGGGGACATTGTCACAGTGGTAAAGTCACTGCTTCCCGTTCCTGAGCTCTCTCTGCCTCTCAGGCTGTTTCTGTCCAAAGAAAACTTTGACAGTTTTGTCATATCCCAAATTGGTCCCAAAACCACACTTCTTCTGAACAATTCAAATTAGATTAAACAGAGCAGGACCTCATGCAACAGATACAGAGGAGCTATGTAAGATAGGAATAAACCAGCATGTACATGAAGGTAAAAAGGAGAAGGGGACTGAAAGAGAGGGACTGATGTTCTCCTTTGACTTTTAGGGGCTGCAAGGCACATTAAAAGCAAAACAAACAGGAGTGATTTTCTCTGTTATTGATCTTTTAGTCACAGGGACTCCAAGTATTCTCAGGACAGAATCTAATGGTATGACTCACAGAAAAAGGGAATCTAAATCAGGAGAGCAGAACCTGAAAACACAGAGCCAAAACAAAGTGTACTTCTGAAGGACAACATCTACTCTCTAATTTTTCCAGCCTGCACCTCTCAAAGGCCTGGCTTGGTTTTCTTTGCTTTTCTTTTCTCTTTTCACCGCCAGTTCCAAAATTGTCTATAAGCTCAGCTCCAGCTCACGGTGTGGAAAGGGAATGCAAACCAAAGAACACTGATCAGCTTTGTTACAGACAGCTTGTGGAACAGAAATGTCTGAGGCATCCTGGCAGGTTGGTTGGTTGGTTACAAGTGGGTTTCATTTTCATGAGACTCCATCACAGCTGTGGATACCCGCACACCTGAAGGGTACAAACACCACTGTTCTCTAATCAGGCCCACTTATTTTATATATATATATATATATATATATATATATATATATATATATATATGTATATATGTATATATGTATATATATGTATATATAAATTGTATCCAGCTATTAAAAATTTCATCCAGCAATTCTTACATCAAGCCCTAATCCTATTTAAGCAAAAGTTTATTCTTTATATAAAGGTTGCTGCATCAATACCGACACCATGGAGCTCTGCCTGAAGTACTTCTGATTCCCTTTATAAGTTCTACATTTCACATCATGGAGGCAACCATGACAACAAACCCACTGAAAAAGCAAACTATTTTCTGTCTCTAAAGAGAACTATCATTACATCTCACTCTAAGAGCTGATGTAGGACTAATAGCAAGGCACTGTAGAAAACTTACATCAAAGGTGCCCTTCAAAAATTCTCTTTTTCCCCTACCCTGGGAAAAATTAAGCTTTACATTCTTAGTAGGTGCTTTTTCAAAAGACATAAAATGAATACACAGTTCCAATGATTCCTTTATATTTTTACAGTCCTTATCAGATTTCATCAATTAAAAATTAGCACTATATTTCTTATAGATTCCTACAGGGAATAAAAATAAATTTAATAATAGACTTATTTCATTCTTTTCCATGGTCAATGTCATTGATGGGATTATGGCTCTGTCTTTTAAGGGAGCTTCATAACTATCATTTCATGCTCTTTCTTCACATCACAAACTGGCCTGTGGTAATGGCACTTTCAAGGTGATACTTCAGGGTTTCCCAATTTTTTAGATCATCTCCTTTCTTCAGCTACAATCTAATAGTTTATCTCAAGAATATGACAAGCCAGATAATCACAGATTTACAAGAGGAGGCAAGAACATTTTTGGAAGAAAAACAGAGCCTTAGGTATTGGAAAAAGATCAGGAGAGAAAATATCAAGTCATTATGGAGAAAAAAACCCCAGGAATATGATCAGAGCCTTCCAAGACAAGAACAAGGTTGCCTGGGAGGAGAGGAGGAGAATATCACTCTGTGGGAAAGAAAAACCCCAAACAATTCCCCTTGGAGAAATGTCAAGACCCTGCTAATGGATGAAGTGGAGGTCTGGGAGAGAATCCAGACTGGTGGAAAAGTGGGCTGTACCTTTGGAGGAGGGAACTGCACCTTTGGAAAGAAGCACAGGAATTTCCTGGGCAGTAAAATCATTCACAAAAGAAAATAGCTGAAATCAAATATGAGGCACTCACATGCTTACAGTGAATTCCACCTTGCAAAGCTTTGTCTGTCCTTGAAATCCTCAGTCCTGTTCTGTTAAGTGTCTCTGTTTCCTCTGATGTGACTGCACCATCTGCCTGGTGCTAACTCACCAACAGCTGGATCACATTGCTGAATTTTTGTCTCTATTGAGTTTCTACTTCTCTTAATGAAATGCCACCATATTTTAGTTAAACTTAGTAACTCTCTTTAGCTAAAAATCAGTGAAAGTGGTGAATATACTTAGTCTGTTTTCTTTTACACTGGAAAAGAAAGTTAACTCCAAAAACTTTAGGATTTCTGATTGTTGTTTCACATGAGGTGGGCTGGGGCACTGTCTGTACATGAGACATGTACATGTACATACCTTCTTACTCAAAGAGGAGCATGGGGATGGATCCCAGCAAACTCTGGGAGACTGAAAAGGAAGAGGACAGTGCTCAGAAATAATCATGATTGCACTGCTCAGAGTCCCATAATGAAATTCATTCTCCAGGAGTTACCCAAATATTCATTTATGCATTCATTCCATTCCAAGGAAGTTACAGAAATTAACTTTAAGAATCCACATGCTCCCTACATTTTTACAGTTCCTAGGTCTGACAAAATATTTTAGAATAAATGAAAAGTGGAGAGAAGAGGAGAGCAAATGCAATGGGAAAAGGATGTAAGTCAGTCTGGTAAACACAAAAATGACAGACAGAAACCATTTTATGGTGTAGCTGAGCTGACTGGCGAGGATGCTTTGACCTCTGCAGTGTCTGGATGCTCACAGATTCATCCAACTGCATGGTGTACTCCCCTGAAATCATTTCTATTCTTTCTAGAAAGGAGTGCAGCTGATTTTCCCTCCCCATACTCCACATGAGATCTGATAATGGAGCATTAATACTGAACTTTGAAGAGAAATCATCCCAGATGCACATCAGACCATTTTCTCTCCTGCATTCACTGCATGTCTCAGAGATAATTCCACAAACTGTTGCTCTCAGTGAGGGAGTAAACCCCTGGTTTTTGGTGTTTTTTCACTGTATTAGCCAGCAGTGATGCAGATGTCAAACCCAGTGACATAACCCAAAACATGCTCTGAAACCTCTGTGCTGAGCAGCTGCCACAACAGCAGCATTGGGATCAGCAGGTCTGTGATGGGCACAAAAATATTCAGCATTGACATGCTGTAGAAGATTTTAAAACCAACATAAGAATCATTAAATACTTCAGGCTAAGCCCTTTGGAGGGCATCTGGCCCAACCCAATGCTTAAAGCAGGGCTGACTTTAAAATTAAATTTACACTAGAATTAGAGCCACAACACCACAGGAAGGATTTCAAAGGACTAAAAAGATTCTCCACATTATCATACAGAGTGCATGACTTTTTGATTATGCTGAAACTCCCACCATGTACATGCACTGCAAAATATGAGCACACTGGTTTATTTCATTCAGTCTTTCTCCCTTTGCTTCAGGAAAATAAAAGCGACTTACATTGACTTCAAGACCTAATGGATTTCTTCAGTCTCCTGGGAGAGAGAGAAATTAATTCCTGAATGTTCACATAAGAAAAATTATGTTTTATCAGCAGTTGGTGGGTTGTGAAAGAGAAACAAAATGGAATTAATGAAAGAAGAAGATAGTCCCAGATATACAGAAGGCTATGGACAATGCTGTGAAGACTTATGTTCTCTGGGAGTGAGATTAAGACATAAAAGATACAAAGAAATGATATAAAAGTTATATACCCAGAATGGGTCAATAGTGGATAACCACAGAAAACGTTAAGACTTAAGCAGTTTCTAAGACAGTGAGAACATAAAATACAGGAAATTAATTCATTGAAATGAAAAAAAGGTCAGTCTGGTTCACTTCAAAGCCAAAAAGAAAAAGCATATTAAAAAAAATCCTCCTTTAGCCCTGTAAACAATCCAAACACCAAAGGAAAACAGAAAGAAAACCCCCAAAATAGCTGAGAACAACCAAACTGAGAAATTTTATAATCAGACCTACATGATCATATAGTAAGAGCTTTTACTCCTGCTCAACTGAGCTCAAGGAAGATCAATTGGAAAACTTCTTCAGCAAATCAGTAACTGATGTGGAAACAAAGCCTCCCTTTAGAAAAGAATTCAGCCTGGAACTTTCAGTCATGAAGAGCCACACGTTTTGGCTAATGTTGAATTATTCTGAGTACACCTCTTGTTTTCTGAAGGGGAAATCCTGATAAATATCCATGACATCAACTCAAACAAACACAAATTCCTGCAGCCATTGTAAAATAGAGCATCTCATAATCAAAATATCAGCAAAGGCAAGTCCATATAAGAAATTGAATTGCTGTTCACTCAACAATGTGAATTTTCAAAACTAGTCGAAAAGTGACTTAGGGAGAGATTCATTATTGAAGAATCTGCCTGTTTCACATATTTCTTGATCATGAGGACATCATTGACATGATTGAAGAAAATCTTTCCCTCCCTCAAACATATTTAGCAGCAAATTTCTCCTCCTAGTCCCAACACCTACACAGCCTGCACTGAATGAGGACGTGACTCCAGCCTCCAGCTCATGGCTGCAGCTCCAGCAACCAAAACCAGTGCAAATGATTCTGGATTATTTACTACATGGACAAGAAGAAGGAAGCCCAGAGGAATGGAACAGTGGTGGGTGTTTCATTAATGCTGATCAGGAGCAAGGAGAGCAGATGTGATGTCTGACAGGGGGAGATGCTTTGATGGAGAGAGCTTTGAGCCAGACAAGAATGAGGAGCCACAAACAAGGCCAGATGTAAACAAGGCTGCAGGAACTGCCCTTTAGAGCAGTAATGTACAAAAAGAAAAAGGACATTTAGTAAATGACACACAGGATGTGACTTCTGATTTGACACGCATTCGGGAAACAAAACAATTTCAATTTTCAGACATTGTGAGTCAAGCTGAGAACTGTGAACTCATCTGTGTAGGAGAGGAAGCTGAGAGAGGAGCTGGGGGGTGAGTGGGATCACTTCTTTGCTTCAGGAACTGCCTTCTGGATATTCCAGGCTGTCACATTTTGTTTTGACATGTTCTGTCATTTTTTGTCACTTGTATCATGTTACATTGTCTCCTGAACTGTAATTAAGTTTGACAGAGGAAAACAGACCAGCTGAGACTTAACATGATGTGGCAGTTAATAGATACGCATATTTGTCAATTGTTTTGCTAAATAAACCTCCCTGACAATAGAAAGGACAAAGGAAAAAAGATAAGGAGTTGTCTCCTGTGCAGAGAAATAGGAGAAGTAACTGAAGTTGCTGGAACTCTCTTGAGTCTCCATGTACCATAAACAAAGAGAGGCAGGTGCTGCTGCTTGGATTCAGGGCACAGCTCCTCCTAACTGTACTCCACAGACTTAATTCATTGTTCCCATGGGAGAGAAAAAGGCAAGTAAAGCTGAAGGCTCTCATTGCCTTCACCTCTCCCAAGCCCATGTCCCCGCCAGGCAGCACCAGAGAACCCAACAGCTGTGTGCAAGCACTTCCCAGGAGGGAAATCTCTCCTGGCAATGACTCCCTGTGCAGTGAGCACTGCCCAGCCAGCTTCATCTGATTCCACTGAGAGGATGCCCTGCCTCAGGAAAGGCTCCAGGAGCAGGCAGGAGGCAGAGACAGCTGCTCTGGATGTTGTGCTGTGGCTGTGCAAGAGCTGAGCTGCCCAGCTCAGGTCACTGCTCCCACCCAGGGGAGCTGCCAGGGGTCCCAAAGACACTTCAAGGGGTCAGGAGCACTGTGCTGCCCTGCATCCCAACAGGGCTGGAGCCTCAGCCTCACAGCAGGCAGAAACAGGGCTCAAAACACAAACCAAGAGGTGTATTCTTACTTTGGGTAGAAAAGGTGGAATTTTGAGTAACATCACTGTTTAACTCATAAATTCAGAGAGTAGAGTCCACAGAACACTCAGCTGCAGCAGTTTGGCTCAGCTCCACAAGCTTTGTTTGCACAAGGCTTATTTACTCTGTCCCAGAGGAAATCTCACTCCCTGCCATTCTAAGAGACTGCTCTGTTTCTTTAGGTCTGCTCAGTAACATTTCTCACTTTAGCAGGACACTAATTAGATCCAGCCCACAACCTATTAACTCTAACTGGGAGGGACATCCAAAGTCTCTATCACAGGAGAGAGAGCCATGCTGGCCACTGAGATGGCCCTGCAGTGATCTGGACATCAGCAAGAGATGTTCCTTCAGCTCTTCCCAACTTTTTCTAGGAACTGATTCTGTAGCTGTTATAAAGACAAGGTATCTTTTACAGTGAAGCTATTCTCCTAGGAAAACAGTTACTCCTCAGTGTAACAGATTAATTCTTTAATCTCTCTCAACTCTTGACCTTCATTGAGATTTACAAGTTCTTAAGTGGTACCCAGAGCAGCTGGATACAGAAGATAGCAGGGTGTTAATAGGGAATCCTAAAAGGCTGTGTTCGAGTAGCAGTGTGTAAATAGCGCAGCTGGGGGAGGAAATCCCACTTGTTTGCTTGAAACTTACATAAAACTAGACAGATTCAGAAACCATTTTACATCAGTTCTATCATTGCACCATCATCATACTGCTTGCCACAAGCCCATGCTCTAAGAAGCTGAGGTGCTCCTGGAAGAGGCTGAATGTGCTGAGGTCCAACATCAGTGGGAGTTCTCTAGGGATGGTGGCTGGTCCTGCACACTGTGGAAGCCAGAATCTCAAGTGACACTATCAGAACTTAATTTCTGCTATGCAATTAAATTGGCACAGTTTAAGTTGCTAAACAGTTTAGAAGGAGCAGCAGTGAATTTTGCTATAAACATTTGTGCTTCAGTACTAATTGCTGCCATTATAAATACTGCACACCAGATTCTCCTCAGTGAAACTTCAGGGAACACGTAGAGTTGCTCTAGAGATAAATCACATTTCACTCCCTTTGCATGGTTGAAGAACTCCCATTTACTACTGTGAGCACTGTAAAAGTGGTCTAATCTGCATTATTGCTGTCTTGCAGAAAAAGGGACAGAGTGAATGTGGTACAGGTGAGATGTGGCTACATCTGCACTGCAAAACCCTTGTCCAGGTACCATTCCAGCCTGGTAATACAAGGAATGGACTTCAGAGCATCTCCTGGTGGACCTCAGGCTCATCTCCTCCTGGACCAACCTGTCCATGACTGGGAATCTGACACAGAGCAGAGCTTATTTTAACAGCTGTTTATCTGACACCTAATAGAGCTGTTTGAAATTTGTTATGGGGATGCAATAAAGAAGAATTGTGCTTCATCCCATGCTGAGCTGTACTTACATATGATCTCTATGTAATTCACCATAAAGTTAGGCCATAAACTGTTTCCCTTGGTTATTTTCTGTTTTTTCACACTGTGCCTTCACAGAGCAGCTCAGCACAGACCTGTGCTGCTCTGCATATTGAACAAACCTTGAAACCTTCTGGCTTCTTTCTTCTCCTTTCCCTGATCTCCCTTGCTGCCATTTCCATATGGCTTGACACAATGTTCTTGGTTTCTAAACAATTCTTCCTCTCTCCCTCTTCACAGATTTTTTGCCTGTGTGTTCCTTTACATCTTTTCTTCTTGCACTGGAGCCCCACCTCACTCTGGGCAGGTTCAGGGTTTGCCCTGTCCCTCTGACATCCAGCAGCTCCTGGACACTTCTGCAGGAGGATTTTTCTTGCAGCTGCTGCCAGATCTCACAGAGAGGCACCTCCATGCAGCTGCTCTGGGACAAGAGCAGCTGAACTTTCCCAAGATGTGTGTTCTGAATTTGCAAACTCGGAATTTTGAAGCACAGCACCACAGGGAAAGCAGCTCCTCTTGTGACACAGCTCTGATATTTCCTTATCCATGATAATTTTCCTCTTGTAATTCCTTGGCTACAGTTTGGTTGTGGTGCTATGTGGAAGAAAACTCTTTAACAAAGAGCTAAAACTACAAATAAAAACTGATGAAGTCCTACAGATAAAAGATTTTGTTCTTTCCATGCACGTATTTTAAAGGTGGTAGACTTTTGTTCTGCTCACTTTCTAGGAGAGCAACATGATGTCAAAGATAAGGAATTGTATTCTGGGAAATGAGATGCTGGAAGGTCAGAGGAAGAGTTCTTGAGCTTTGGCACTTCAAAAATCCATTAAAAATAAAAGAGAAGGCAAAGGAAACTTCAAAGGAATAAACTGGGGGGGCTGCAACTGGATGTAGACCAACCCAGCAGTGAGCTTTGTTTTGTTTTCATGACTCATTCCCAGTTTGAGATTGGGACAGATGCTTTCTTTCCTAGGTCCTGCTCATTTCAGAGCTTAACCCAGGCAGGAAATGGCCCTTCCACCTTCCTGGACTCTGTGAGCTTTCCCCAATCCCCAGGGGCTGCTTCCAGCACATGGGGAACAAAACCCTCATCACTGGAGATAACTGAATAATTCAACAACTTTGTTGATTAGTAGTCATTTTCCTGAACTTTTCAAATTGCCAAAGTATCACTTAATGAATTCATAGAGGAGCCAAGGCTTTGGCAGTAATCAGCCTCTTCAAATGAGTTCTCCAAATGAGGTTTCTGTCATTGTAGCTGTGGAGAGCAGAAAGTACCAAAGCTTGGTATCACCTTTTCACCTGCATAAAATTTATTCTCTACCTGCTCCAGACAGCCCTTGGCCATTCTCATCCCACTTTGAACCAAACAAAAATCTTCCACTCAAGTTTTTTCCCCTTAATTTTGATTTTGGTAAAAACCTGGGGGCAGTACATTTTTAAATGCCTTTTTTCCCTGCATCCTGAAGAACAAGCAAAAAAAAGAAAGAGGAACATACATTTTGAGGAGAATAGATAGGATAGCTCAGAAAGAGAGGACTAAAATAATTTCCTTGCCTGTGGGACTCTGTTCTATTAGAAAACTAAAATCTTATTCTAAGTTAAATGCAGAGCAAGGCATCTCCTCACATTGCAGCACCTCCAGCCTCAGATCAGACTTGCGTGTAGTCTATTAACAAAGGAGATTCTTACTTCTCTTAAGTCATAATGAGGCAATTTGGCTCCAGCCCTGATAGATGGCTGGACCCAATTCCACTGAAGTGGAAAGAAGAATGGCTGAAACTCCAGCAGGCTAACCTGAAATGTCCAAGAGCAGCCTGAAAGATCCACCAAGCCCTGGGGACACCAGGGGAATCCATCACCACCACCCTGGAGATGGGCATGGACTTCATGAGATGGAACCAGGCTCTGCTGAGCTGGGCTCTGCACAGAACCTCAGCCTGAGGGTTCTCTTTAAAGCCACTCAGCTGCAGAGATGCACCCAAGCCCAGAGCTCCTCAGGCAGGACCACTCTGGGCACTCCTGGGACCATCTCAGCATCAGCTCAGGCTCTGGTTTGTGCTTTTCCTGCAAAGAGGAACAGAACCAGGTCTCCTAATAAACCTCCCTTACCAAATTCAGCCCATGTTTATTTAAATATCAGCAAGACCAGGTTGCCACTGTTTCCTTCATTGCTTGAATTCCATCCTTGCTTTCCGTGATCTGAAATTCACAGTTCCCCCAGCACTGCCTTAGAGAAACATGGTAGAAATTCCAACAGTAAGGAGAATAGGGCAACACAAGCAACAAAACTCACAGTTACAGCTTCGTGTACACCACAGCCCACAGGTTCTGACATGCTACACAGGCCAGTTAGTCAAATACAGTGGTTTTTTTATTACATATCATACCGCCCCTTTGCCATTGACAAAAGATTGTACCCTGAAAGGATGCTGAAAACAATTTAACTTCTAACTTCTGTTGTAACAGGGTTGTTGGTTTTTTTTTTCAAAGATTGAATAAATATGTCATGTTACTTCTATTTATTTAATTTGATTAGATCAAAATATTTTTAAGCTAAATTTCAGTCAAACTCAGCTTAAACCCTGTCATGTTTATATCATCGTGTAACAAGTTTGAGAGGAACAATATGCATAAAGTAAAATAAAAATAGTTGAGAATTTGCAGTGTAAAGACAGAAGCAATAGACCTGACTGAGCCCCTCAGCTGGGGAGAAACCTGGACTTTCTCTCTTGCCCAAGAGTTAAGAGAAGTGGAGTGGAATCTTGTTTTTGCACTCACCTTTACTCCATCACTGCCACACTAAATGAGCCATGAAAGAAGCTGAGCTCAGCTCTCACCCAGGCAAGCCTTAGCAACAACTGCAAATATTGACCTAACTGTAGAGATTAATTTCTCTGTGGGGCTTCAGGCTCTCCTTTCTCTGTCTCTTTGGGACAATTCAGGGCTGGCAGAGACTTCCACCAGTGCCTTGCAACACTGCTGCCTGGAAACAAAGTGAGACCTCCAAATGGACTGGGGATTTGGCAGGAAGAAGAACCTGAGACCAGAATTTCAAGAGTTTATTTTAGAGCAAACCCACCATAGACACTAAATTTATTTAAAATTCTGGTTTAGAGAGAAGCTTATGCAAGTAGTTTGCATATAAAGCAACTGTCATGTGAGCTCTAAGATTTGTGTTTAGGGTTCTGTAAGAATATAAATGGATATATTGCACACATCCCCAAAATTCTCACTGCTAATTCCTTTATTAATTGTAAGAAATGTTATTATTAAGTGTTAGGGGAGAGTGTGAGGCAGTTTGTGGATTTAGGGTGATCCTTACCGCAAGATTAGAGTTTAGCCAGCTAAACACAGGGTGCTTATCACTGCTCTCCTTTCAGTGCCTGTCTGGCAGGTCTACCATTGTTTAATTATGTTTAGTTTCCATTTGCTTTTGCCAGGACAGCCCATGAGAAATGAATGCAGGCAAGCTGATGCTTTTACTGAGGTAAAACAATATTTGTGCAATCAAGGAACATGTGTCTGTTACAAACACAACAGTTTTGTCTCCCAAGAACAATCCTTCCATAAAGATACAAATAAATATTCTCAATTACTTTACTGAAATAAGCATGCTTTATTTACTGATGGATGCTTCATCCCTTTGCATCCCTTTCCAGCTGCAAATCTTCTCCAAGGCACTGGGACAAGTGTAGCCCTGCCATCCTTCCTTGAGATTCGAGGCTAAATGAGCCCATCACGACCACCATGTGCTCTCCAAACTACTCATACTTGTTTACTGGGGTACACAGTGACTTACTGCATCTCCAGAGAAAATTACCCCTCCTTACCTCCTCATGCATCAGATTACAGCTAAATTATTGTTCTCATAGTACAAGGCTCATGTTTTATTCAAATTCTAACCAGTGCATTAACTGCCACTCAGCCAAGATTACAGCTAAAAATAGAAAGCTCATGTCCTCCTTCAGAATATGTTTAACAGTACTAGCACCAGCATCTCAGATTTCACATGTGCTCAGGTTGCACAGCTTTGACCTTCAAGAGAATTTGAAGAGTGAAAGTCACTAATTGCCCAGAGAGTAAAGGAAAGGAAATTACCAGGTTGTACCAGATGGCACGTGCAGTTCTACATGATATAACCTGTGCTCCTATTTGGGTTTATTGGGATTCTTAGGAATTCTTTGACTTCTTAGGAATAATGGAGCACATAGGCAGGAATAACCAAAATCTACAACCAGCCAGGTCCAAATTAGAACACATGTATTGAAAACTTCTACAGAGTCACAGTTAAAAATTGCACTTGAGCTGTATCTATCCTTCACCCTTGATCTGCCAGAAAATTCATGCTTCAGGTGCTGGGGGTGTGCCCAGAAAGGCTCATATCCCCTTGGGTCTTTCTCTCTCTTGGATACAGGCAGTGGTGTTGCAAGCACTAAAACCCAGCCATGTACTGGCCTTTCCCCTCACTCATTGCCTCCTGCTCTCTTCACTCAAATCAGCCCTGGAACCTTTGGAGCAGGAGAATTCCAGCCCTGTTCTCAGCGGGTCCTTATCTGATTTACACCATTTTTACACAATATTTACACCATATCTGATGAGGGTCCTTATCTGATTTACAGCATTCCTGGTGGAAGAGCTGCCCTATGCTATGGGTGCCAGCCCACCCAGTACAAAGCCAGCCCCACTCACATTTCAGACTAAATTCTGAGCCATCAAAACAGAGCTCAGACCAGGGTATGAGCACAGACAGGCAAAGCACATTTTAATATTTGCATATTTTGTTATTGATATTCTTCTCAACCACTTCTGAAAGGAGGAAAAACTTTCTTAACTCTTTGCTTTTTCTACCATCATCCCTCAAATCACAACTCAGTCTTTGGCGCACATACAATTCCATTTTGACACTGAGTGCACATCAAAAATACAGTCATTTATGATTTAAAATATAGCTCTTTTATTCCCTATTGAAAGACTTTTTTCTTAGGCTTTCTCTGGTGTAAAGATTTGGACATAAATGACCTGCAAAGTGTCCTAAATTGGCTTTACATAAATAAGAATTAAGCCTGAAGCATTTGAAATAAATGCTCATCTAGAAATGGTTCTACATTCATTAATCAACCTCTTCAGGTCCCAGTTTAGACACATTAGAGGTGCTCTTCTGAAGATGAAATTGGCCTGTAATCTGTTTATAATCCTTTTTAAGTTGCTTTTGTGCTCATTTTACTTTTTCATTCTACTTCCTTGGTATTCTGAAAATTAAGGGGCTGGAATTAATGAGGCCTGTCCCACAGTGCTTCAAAAGATTCCAAGGCCAACGCCTCCTGCCAAGGTTAAAGATGAAAAGTGAAAACAACTCCATTGTATTTTCACCTTCAGAGCCTCTTCCTGCCTGCCTGGCTGCTGTAGTTCCCCACTGTATAACGAGGCACTTGCTGCATTTTTATTTCAAAACCCAGCCTTCGTTGTCTGTAATTCTATACTTTTTAATCCACTGTTTAGGTAATAGATAAATAAAAGAGAAGTGCATGTAATATTAATGTTGCCCTCTCTGGCAGTTGTTTAAATGGAAAACAGTTAACTGAGCACTTTTTAATATTAAACAAGGCACCTGTGTATCCACTGGCTCTGGAATGTGCCTGCATTTTCCTTCTGCAACATGGAGCACACACATTTCTCTTGGGGGCGGAGGGTTTATCATGGTCATTTCAGCTCATACAGTATGAATTCTGCACACTTCATCATGAATAAATTAAGAAGGTCACTTCCTGAGCCAAGACTTATGGTCAAGAGCAAATCCATTCTTGCTTGTGACAGATAAAGAAGGAGGTTATTATAATTTACTGCAAATGGCAAATGAGAGCTTCCAACAGGAAAATCTCCAAATTTTCATGATGCCACAGAGGGGCAGCCTTTTTCTCCTCTTTGGCAGCTCCTTTCCTAGAATCTTGTTCCATCTCTGGTGGAGGTTTTCTCCAGCTTCCAGAAATGCATAGCAGTAAAGCAAAAGCCTGACTTAAATTAGGGTTACTGAACAATAAAACTGATTTCCTAACTTCTGATATTGTCAAAGAGCAGAAGAAAGAATTGAAAGTTACAGCAGACATTTATTTGCGTCCATGAAGCCTCACACAACAGTTCCTGATGATGTGAACTGCAATCCATGGAAGAACATGTTCTGCACAAAGGATGCTGAGATGCACACAGTGCTCAAGAGGTGTTTGAGTGCATGGTGTTTATTGCTCTGTTCTGATTTTTCTGAGCAAAAAAGAAATCTTTCAAAAATCAAGGTTACTTCTAGACAGGACAGAGGGTGCTTTAAAAGCAATGGCCCTGGGGGAGGTAGGACTCATTATCAATATTGCAACAATTCTTCTAAAAAGAGCTGGATGTTTTTAATATCCATGCTCAATACTGGTTCTGCAGGTGTGAAACTCCACATTTTGGTTACTCTGAAACCAGGGCAACTTGCTTGGTGGAGTGACTGGGGCTTCTTAATGCAAATGAACAGGCTCTCACTGAATTCAGCATGGCTATCCTGACAAAAGCTTCTCAAGCAATGCCACCAAGGCAACAAAGGTAAGTTCTAACCATGACTTATGGTATCTGGAACCTCCATAGTCCAGAAATCTGCCCTAGAAAATCCATTCTTTTATTGAGTTGTAGATCTATAAATAAAAAAGCAGATTTTTTTCATAAATATCTCTTTCATTAAATGTCCCACCACCTTAAAAGGCTAAAGTGTCACAAGAAATTAGCAAGAAGCAGCTGTTCATGCACCAGGGATAAAGGGGAGAGCTCTCAGCAGCATTTCCCACTTTCCAGGACATGCAAGCAAACTAACAGATAAATACATTACACATTAATTGTATAATTAATCATGTAGGAAGCAGGGCCTTCAGAGCAGGATCTTGCACAGATGAGGGCAGGGTGTTAGCAGACCTGTAAATGGCACTAATGAAATGGCTGAGTGCCAAGGGGCAGGCAGGGCTCCCTTGTAGGTGAGCAACAGCCTGAAGAGCCATTTTCATCTGCTGCCCATTTCATTGGCATCCCTTCTCTGAAATTCCATTGCACTTGTTCCCTGCTCTGGAATGTGCCCAGGAACGAACCCTTCAGAGCTCTGAGAGTGAATGTGGTGTAGAAAATAGAGCTAAGTATAAACAAATATCTGTCCTTCTACCCTGAGCCACACGAAACTCAGCTTTGGAACCAAACAAAAATAAAGCAGTAGTGCATTCATCTTCAACATACATGTATTTTGATAACTTTGAGATATCAAGCAGGATTATACTATGGGAATAATTTCAGAGTTTCTCACCTAATTTTCTACTAAACATCTTTATGGCAAATTGAGCAAAACTGCTGCATTTCCAGCACTTCTGATCTGTGTCAAATGCCTACCCAAGGGAAAGGACAGCACCCTAGAACTGCCCGCTTCTTCCTCAGTTACAAAGAGAATCCTGCCCAGAGAAAATCAGCTGAGACAAATCCTTTTGCTGACTGAGAGCACAGGATGCAGCAGAAGTCAATGGACTGTGCTCTCTCTCATTAATCTTTTTTTCAATAGGTAGCAGGAAAAAAAGTATCATTCTGATAGCAAGTAAATATATAGACATTTTATTATGAAGGTTAAGAATCATGTCTGCTTTAAATATTTATCAAAATTAGTTAAACTAAATATTTACATGAGGAAGTAGAGATTAGTCCCCAGCAGTACTATTAAATCTTCCATTTACAGGAAGAGGAGATAGCTCTGCACCTATGAGCCTGGCTGCCTGTTCCCAGCAGGACAGGAGTCACATTTATTTGTGAACATCCTTCTCTGAGCAAGCAGGATGCCTCCAAGATGAAAGCTGCTCTACAGGTACAAGGTGACATTATTGCAACATTCATCTTCTGCTGAAATTTGAGCCCTAATTATCTTTTAAATTAGACAGCATCTAGAGGCACAAGCACAGCCAGCAAGAGTTATTTGCAGAGTTGTGTTATGACTATATATCACAAGGCATCATCCAAGCTACAGACCAACAGGATGAGAATGAAGAAATCCTCTCTCAGCTTGCCATACCCTCATTTGTTACCTGAGGGACAGATCTGCGCCCACTGTCCAGGGAAGTGGGCAGGACATAAATCCTCAGGCACCACTAAGCACATTCCAGAACAGATCTTTATGTGATTATGAACTAAATGTGAAATTCTCCACTTGGGGAGGAGTCACACTCCCTTGCCCAGCAGCCACCCTGCAAATCAGCTCTAGCAGACTACAGCTGCTGGGAAAGGCCCCCCAGAGCTGGTCTGGGGCAGAGCTGGGCTGGGACTGCCCATCCTCCCCTGCTTTGCACAGCTCTGAGCTCTCCTTGCACCCCTTACCCCCCAGGCTCTGGGGAAGGGTTCACTGGTGGAAAGAGCCACTGGGACCAGCAGCATCGTGCTGAAGTGTGCAGAGCAGCAGCAGCTGCCTTTCCAGGAGACTCACCTAGAGCCAGAGCCCCAGAGGGTCTGGCCCTCAGGAGCAGCCAGGCTGCAGGCAGCAGGATGGGTTTGCTCTCTTGGAGTCACAGGCAAGTCAGGGTCACTGAAAGGCTCCAGACAAAAGGAGCTTTGTCTCACCCCACAGCAACCTCCTCTCTCTGATAAGCAGACACCATCAAGGCCAGGAGTGAGCTCTGTCTTTGAAGGTTGTATTTTTCTGCTTGCAGCAGCAGCAGGTTCATTTTGTGGTGAGGGTGTAACTCCTTATTCACAGCCACAGAGTGACTGCTATAACTGCCTTTGTCACATAAAAAAGTGTAAATGCTAACACTGTGCTGCAGCCCTGATTTTCATAATTCAGTACAAGATTTACAAGTCCAAAACCAGCAGCCATTAAAAAATATCTTGCACAAAATCTGTCCCTCTTCAATTCTATCTCCAAGACCCAACATATATATTGGTGATTTTATCACACCATTAAATTAGTACCACAAAGTTTTATAGCTGGTTCCAGTGACATTTAAAAATATTTTTTAGTAGTATGGTAAATAACTGAAAGCTGTGCTTATTATATGACTTTTTACAGTCTTTATCATTGCAGTGATTTAGCATTTAAAGCTTTATAGAAACAATATATGGAGCAGTGTAGGTCCCATGGTACTCACAATACTCACTCCCCATCTGAGCCACTGGCTGAGTTGGATAACAGAGCTTAAACTGGAAGGAAAGGATTTAAAAAGAGCAGAAAGCCCAGGTACAGAGGGGTCAATTTTATATCCTGCAATCAAATAAAAATTGCTGTGCTGTGTTTTTCCTCAGTTTATGCACTTCTGTAATCTGTGCTCCCTGTTCCTTCAGTTTCAGCACTGCTTCTCCACAGAGTTGAAGATGCTTCTGTAAACTTTGGCTGATTTGATGCTCAAATTTCCTTTGTACTGCAGACATCCCTTCCAGAACATATTAGTGCACTCAACCTGCAAAGCACTTGTCACCTCAGCATCTCTGTGCTGCATCCCACCAACTGCTGGGCACGATTTGCTGACACTCAGCCAGCTTTCCTGGCTCTGCCTTCCACAGCACAGAAAAACTTCCAAAAATTAACTCCTTTTCTTGGCAAACATCTATAGTCCTGCTTCTGAACAATCACTTTACAAAAGCTGGAATTGGAGGAAAGAGGCAGCTTCCTCTCCCCTCCCTGGAGGCTGTCCCAGAGCCTCTGAGTGCCCTGCAGCCAGGAGAAGCAGCCCCTCACCTGCTGTGCTCACACTGGCAGCAGACAGAAAAGGAAATATCATAAACCAGCAAATACCTACAGCCACTTTCCACTTCTAACAGTTTTACCCACCATGTCTGCAAAGGGCTCTCTGCAGCTTTCCATACCCCCAAATGCCACAAGGAAAATGTTGAGTGCTGTCCTGATGGCTGCTCCTGGGGCTCCAGCAGTGGGTTCCAGCCTGCAGCACCCACCAGGAGCTGTCACTGCCACTGTCCTTCCCTGCAACACCCCTGCATGTCTTTCTCTCTCTCCATTACACCATTTGTGAGAGATTAGAACATTCCCTATTCTATTTTTTATTCTTGATGCTCACACAGTTGTGCTGTGCCAGGCTGTCAGCCCTGCCCTTGGCTCCTCAGCAGCAGAAGTGGAACAGGGAGCACGAGGGACCCCAAACATTCAGCACCAAGCCTGGTGCAGCTGGAGACAACAGTGGCTCAGGGTTACCCTAAAACCCTTCACCCATCCTGTGTGAGCCTCTGCTGAGGGATTGTGGCAATCTGGCTCCTTGTGCCAGGTTCCACACCTGCTAGCTTTCAGCTTCTTTTTTCTACCTCTGTGGATTGAAGGCACTTGAGACAACAGTTCACCTTCAGGCTTAATGTTTGTTTTTCTTATCTATGTCACAGCCTCACAGCAGTGAGGTCTGCAGTATTTCCCTAACAAGGCACAAAGTGGTTAACTATCTCTTGTTACAGGGTCTTCTAAGGCTAAACTATCCAATTAAGAAATGGCACCTAAGTTATTTTCACTTTTAACCCAATAACTGATCACTCAAAGTCCACAATGTGGACTTTTCTGTCCAGTTACAAAATACCACCCAAACCCATGAAGAAGCAGGAAGGAGAGGTGAAAAAGAAAAGAGGGAAGGAGAAGTTGAAGAAGGGGGAAGGCAAAGGTGAAGGACCAATCTCCACCCTAAAGCCTCCATCTTTCTCTTTCACCCTGTGATATTGCACACTTCTAATCAACTCCACACCTGTCATCCCAGTGCTACCAATCAGTTTTGGAGGCCTTCTCCATGGCCCCAGGTCAAATGCAGTGCTCTCCTGGGAGTCAGAGTCTGTCAGCACAGAAAGTGTAAAATTCCCGGCCTCCAGAGCTCCAGCACAGCCTCCAGAGCCCCACTCAGTGCCAAGGGCACACAGACTCAGGGCTGGGTTTGATCCCCTGCACAGGGCACATGTCGGACCCAGCCTCTCCCTGCAGCACTGACAGGGGCTCCTGCATTCCCTCACTGCACCCAGAATTCCTGAATTCCCAATTAAAATAAACTGTCAAGCACAGACTGTTTGGCATGCTTCTGCTCAGAATGCAGAGGGTTGAGCTAGGACTAAAAGAAGTCTCAAGGCCTTTAAGAACTGATTTCCCATTACTTTTCTGACTTCCAGACAAAAGCAACAGCTTTTGACATCTTTGAAAAATTCAAAACCCTGTAATTATTGCTCATCAGATGGTGGCTAGCAGCTCTATGACATTGCATGAGCATCTGAATTTAAGAGTTTATAATTTGATTTTCCACCCAGAGGTATCACACCAAATTAAATGTGTTAATAGACACGCCAAATGCCTAATAGCAATCCCATCTGCTTTTATAGGTGAATAGATGACACTGACAACTAATTTTGCAAATGCTCAGAGTAAATGAAATGTGAAACACAGATCATATTTTTAGATTTTTATATCTAGATAAAGCCTTTTCATTCAGGTCAGAAAAGAGGATGCCATATTCCTGCCTGATCATCTTGCAGAAAGACAAAAATTAATATTTCAGAAATGCAACATGTAAAAAAAAAACACTGTTAGAAAGTCCAGACTAAATGCCAATAATTTTTGTAGTAGGGTTTTCTCGGTTGGAATTTTTGTCTATATAACAGTTTTGTCTATATAACTGTGCAACCAGTGGGATTTGGAAGATCCTGGCTTGATAAAATGTCATGTTCTTTTTATTTATGGTAAGAATTTCTGAAAAGAAGGATCACACAATCAGCTTTATTATTTTCTCTGCTGCTTTTGAAAACTACTATCATAGACAATTCTGTAAAAATCAGGATTTCTTTTTTTTTTTGTTTTGTTTCTGAGAAAATAGCTGTTCCCTTTAGACTGAATGATTTGACTGGTGTTAGAAAGCCTCAGAGTTTTATACATCCAGGAGCATTTGTCATCAAGGCCTGACAAATGTGTGTGCAGCCAGCCCAGCCCCTCCCCGGTACTGAATTACAAACTCTGTGAACTGAGATCAAGGTGCTTATCTCCCTCAGATTTGGAGAGGAGCTTTTTGTTTTTCCAGATCATACAGAAAAGCATAAGAAAGCATCAATGATTCTAAAATGTAAATTATATTCCTCCTCACTAGCTGTCCACAGTCACATTGCAGCAGTTTCAATCTCTAAGCATTGGCTAAATCCTACATTCAAGCAAAGGGGGAAGGACTCATCCAGGAGCAGAATTCCAAGTTCTTGATATCAGTGCTCAGCACTTCTTCCACATCCTCCCTGCACCCCTCCATGACTGCAATAATTATTCCTTGCATCATCCTGACCCTCTGCATCTCCTAAATCCCAGCTCACTGCACCTCCATGGACAAGGGAGCACCCCCACCTGCCCACTGGGGCCCAGCTCCTCCTGTTGCACCCTCTGTGCACACCATGGTCTCAGAGGAAAACACCAATTAATGGCAGAGTCATTCCTTAGTCACATAGCAGAGCTCTCAGCCAACACACTTTGATTTCCAAAGTCCTCCATAGACAAGTGTTTGCAAGTTTTTTCTGCTGAACTCATTTTAGGGTAGAAAGGTAATTTGACATTTACTATTACTCATCATTTACAGGAAAAAAAATTTTCAAATATATAAAAGATTAAATAATTTTATTTCCTTAAAGTGAAAATCTAGGGCCAGCAAAAGGTCGTGGCAACTTTTAAGTCTTTGTTGAAAGCAGTAAACAATTCCAAGTGTTTTATGTTTACTTTCTGAAGAGGAAAAATTCTTCCCCTCATCTCTAAGAAGAATAAAAACTATTTACTAAAGAGCACTGAGATCACCATCACAGAGTCCAACACAGGGCAAACAGGATCATTTATGAAGCCCTAATGGGCTGATTCTGAGGTCCATGCTGGCACAGCCGGGGGGAGTGTGCAGGGCCAGCTGTGGCTGCTGTGCTGCCAGCCTGGCCACCAGCCCTGGCCCCAGGTGGCTCCTGAGCCCAGCAGCCCTGGGGACATCACTGCTGACCTGATGGCAATTGGCTGGTGCAGCTTGAGTGCCCTGAGACTCAACCCCCCCTCTAGCATGGAAACACAAGACAGATGTTTTGGGGTTTTCTGCAGAAAGCATCCAGGTTTATGACTTAAAGGAGGTTCTCACAGCCCCTCCTTGTGCACAGATGAAACATTGTCCCCACAGCCACGTCCTGCAGTCACACAGGTGGGGTAATAGCTATAAAGTCTCCACTTGAGGGTGGGGACTGTTATTGCAAAATCTACTGCTCCAGTTACAAACAGTGCTGTGGAAATCTGTGGTCATCAGAAAAAGCAAAAGAGGAAACTCCCAGAAAAAAAGAAAATAGGAATCCAAAAGTAGGGCTAGCTACTAAGGACATGATACCACATTTCTGGAGATTGCCAGCCCAGCCAGCTTATAGCCAGAAACAAAATTACTCCCTATAACACACAGGCTCAGGAGGCCAGGTAATAAAGAGGTGACACAGCCCCACTTTTTTTTTTCTTGAGACATGCCCATTCTTCTCCCTGCCTGATAAACTGAGCTGATCCAAGGAGGTGCTGACTTTCCAGTTACACCTTGTGCCTCTGGGAATCAGGACCACAAATATTTTGTGGATTGTATCTCCCTGACAAAGTCTACACTCCAAAGAATATAGGATGCCCTAACTGGCAATAACAAGCTAAGGTAATTTTAAGAAATTTAGATTTACAAGATGCCATTTTTGTAACACTGAGAGATGCAGTGCACTGAGCCCAGGAATGTCCTGCTGCTGCCAGCCTTGCAGTGTGACAGGAGAGGGGACAGTAGGAAGTTTTACATTTTCAAAGTAAAAGAAACAAAGCAATCAAACACACCAAGCTGCAGACACCCTCCATTCTTACAGTAAAACTCTGCTAACACAAATCCCCACACTGCACAGAGGCCCAGGCAGTTCAGATAAAGGGGGGGGTTTTATCATTATCATTTCCCCAAGCAGCAGCTTCAGGGGCACTGAAAGGAATTCCACACCAGAGCAAACATCCCTGTGTTCCTTGGGGCTGAGGTAAATCACATCACTGGCAGTGCAGCCTCTTCACTTTCATCCAGTTTTGGAGCCCAGCATTTTAAACCACTGAAAGACACAGATGGGCACCCACAAAACATCCACTCCTCCATCTGTGGGAAGAGAAGTGCACAGGAAGATTCCTCTGAGCTCCTTTGCAACATGCAGTCATGCAAGGCTGCCTCTTGGCCTGGCACACATTGGAGTTTTGTAGCTCCTGGGCTTAATGGGAAGTCAAGTGGCAAAAACAACATACAAAGGAAAAAAACCCTATCTTTTGGTTTCTGTGCATCTGTCTCTCATGAACTCAAATTTCTATCAAGTTATTCAGACTAATAAATCTTGCAAAGGGTGGATTTCTCACCCCTAGCTGCTGCCCAGAGTTACAGACTCCCTGCTGCTCTAGCTACAGCTGTGCATTCCTCTGCCCAAGAGGAAAACACCACCACAGAGCAGAAATGTGTTTCCCCAGAGACTCAGCTCTACAAAACTTCCCTGCTCCTGTTCTCCCTTCACATTTCAGTGGGTAAGAGCCCCAAAGCACTGAGCATTTTTGCCTGTGATTACTCCCATCAGTCCTTTTCTTAACTGCCTTTGGGTGAAAGAGGTGCACAGAATTCTGCTGTGCTTGGTTATTAGAGCATGGCTAGATCTGCTCTAGCTCTGCTGAATATCTTGCAAATTTTGTCTTTTTCAATCTAAATTTGGTTTCTCATGGGCTTAAGGGCATCCCACCTTATGTTTTTATTTGTACATTACTTTCTCAAGCTTTCCTTGGGGTAGGACTTGCAGAAAAGGGCTAAAAAAAAAAAAGGTGGGGGTGTGGGGGGGAAGCATTCTCAAGCACTGCTAAAAAAATTAGATTTATCTGAAGAAGTTTGCTACTACATTCTATTCCATTACAATGCCAGATAGGAAATAGCCATATTCCACATGCTTCACTGTTGTGTGTTTGCTTGCAGGCTTGCTTTGGATTTGAGAAGCAGCTGCAGCCCAAACCCAGCTGAATATCTACACCTACAGACACTGAGCTGTGTGATGTGTGGAGGAATTACAGCTGCTGCTGTAGCTCCACAAGTTAGCAAGGAATCATCCACTGAAATGCTGGCTGGTGACTGCAGCAGGGCAGGGAACAGAAGAGGTTAGATAATAAACTAACAGAACTCCCTGAAAAATAAAAATTGCATTCGTCTTCTCCTGACCTTAAGATGTGAGATGCTTGAGAATGTGAAACTCCAGTCTCTTGGAGTAGATAAAATGTTCTGATGAACAGTATGTGCTCAGCCTCCTGCCAGATGGGATTACTTTTTCCTCCCCTCTTTAAACTACATGTGCAACCTCTGCAGCCTTACTGTTTGCAGAAGGATTTTTAAAACTACTTTATTGTAAAAAACCTGTATCTGCTTCAGGTAGGTTCTTGAAATTCAAATGTAACTACACCACCAGATCTTTAGCTGTTAAAGTAACTGCCTGAAAATTCACTCTTTGTTTTTTAGCAATTGAGAATGTCACCTGATCAAGGAAATTATTCCTTCTGAAAAACCAGAACTTTGGAATAATTTCACTGCTTTTTGTCCCATCCTGTTATATATAGGTCATCATACCTTCATCTGGGAGTGTCACAGCACATAATTAAATCTTCAAATTGTGTGGCTGTGAAAGTTTGGCCCAATGAACACCACAATACTGCTCAATCTCCATTTCCCTGTAAACCCTGCACAGAAACCTGGAACAGTGGCAGTGTCCCTGTGGATTTCAGCAATGACATTGCTCTGGGATCAGCCACCACACTGTGGGCTCCATTGGTGACCCCCTTCAGTCCTGGAAGAGGACACTGCTCTTCCATCAGCAATTTAAAGCTTGTGTCTTCTGCTGCATATTGTGCTCTTTACATCAAGCAGCTTCTCAGCAGTCCAATCCTTTCACCAGCAAGGTCTCAACTGGAAAGGTCAATAAACAAGGGGAGTTACAGCCTCAGTGGGTCCAAAGCAGCAATGCAGGAGGTTCCTGATGTGCCTGATATACTGCACCCCACTGGTACTGGAGCTATTCAACTGGAAAGTCATAAAATAACATCAAATAAAGCACTGGAGCAGAAATGATTCAGTCATTAACACCTCAGAGTCTCAGTCATTAAATGTCCCCCACCAAACATAGTGCAGAGCCAGCCCAGCCAGAGCTCTCCATGGGTGGGGAGCCCTGACAGCCCCATGGATTCTGTCTGGGGGCCTTGGTATATGTGCCAATGGTATTTCCATAAATTAAAGGGATTTGTCACTATTTGTCACCTAGGATGTGAAATCACGTTATTATTTTGCTCCCAGCACCACTGGCTGCTTTGGTTTAGGAAACCTCTATGCCCCAGGTGGAGGTTCCAGGAAAGGCACCCATAGTATTTTTTTATACTACAAAATAAATTCAGATTCATCTCAGCAGCTTGATAAGAACTGCTCTGGAACCAGAGCTACCTGTGCAAAGCACAGAGCCCTTCTCCAGTGGAGTCACTTCAGCCAGCATCCCTCAGCCACTGCTGCAGATCCAGAGCATGGAAGACAGCAATGAAGGAATTCACTGCCAGGGAGAAATGTCAATTTACCAAAACGAGAACCAAGGCTCTGAAGAAAAAAAAAAAAAAAAAAAAAAAAAAAAAAAATTTATCATCTCCTTGAAGTCACTTCACTCTTTTGTTCTAATGCAGAGGTTTGCAAAATACTAAATAAATCAGAATGAGAAATCATTGCTGTGAAGATGATGCAAGGACAATGACAAATTGAGCCCGAGCCTGAGGGGGAGAGACTTAAGGAAAGCTATGAAGCATTGAAGCAATGAGGAAAATTGGAGGAGTAGAGAGTCCATGTAGGAGGCACAGGAATAAAGGAGGTTTTATAGCAGGAGAGACAGACCTCTGAGCCTCTCACAATCCTTCATTTCACACAGCTTTGTTTATTATAGCATCTTTCTTTCCTAAGGCTGGAGCTTAAGACTTTGATTCATATTTCAGAGCTAATTTTTTTTTTCTGACCTTGAAACACAGGGGGAAAAAAAAACCTGAAAAGATTTTTCAAAACAACTGTGGGGAAGCTGTAATGCAGCCCTTGCTTACCTCCTCCAGGCTGGAGGCATTTCAGGCTCCAAAGGCAGCACAAGACTGAGATGTTCCAGGCCCTGTCACTCTGCTTGGTGTGAGACACTGCTGTTTCATGGAGCTGGAGAAAAGTATCAGCACAGTATGAAAAAACCTCCACAAAAAAAAAAAAAGGGGGAATTTATCATAATTTATCATATTAAGGCAACCTGACTTTTTTCTCCCCTCAAACTAATCTCAAGGCTTGTGCTGTTGTTGAGGATGGGGCTGTTAAAAGAAAGGGTCTGAACTGAGGGATGCAAACACATGAGAGACTTCCCAAGCACTTCCTTCCAAATGTTGAATCAAACCTGTGGGCAAAAGGGCACTGGGAAGCCTGGAACATCCATCCCCACAGCAAACCCACACCAGCAGAATCCTGACTGCTTTAAAACATGGGGGGGTTAAATGGGCACCTGCTGGGAGGCAGCACCAGGCTGGTGCCTTGTGCCACCAGTCTGGGCATTTCACACCCATCCCACCAAACTTCAGGGCCATAAAGAGCACAATCAGTGCAGGGGGTTCATCAAAGGGCAGAGCCATCTCTAGAGGGCAATTCAGCCCGTGCTAGAAGCAATCCCCCTGCTGTCTGTAGGGGAGCACAGGTTAAGTGTGCTCCAAGTTCCAGTGCCTCAGTGAAGTGCCTGAAGCTCAATGGAACAAATCTCACCTAAGAGGCTTTCAAAGACCCTTACTGGAAGTAATCACAGATTTCACTGCGTATGGGTTAGGATTTAACTTCATCCTATTTTGGTAATAAAGTCAAATGCAGCCTTAAGCATTTAAGAGGAAAAAAAAGAGTCACAAGTGAGAATTTTTTCAGAGATTGCTATCTCTTCCAGTTTATCAGAGTGAAAGCTTGTGATAGTCCCTGTTAGATCCTTTAGTACTGTTTTCTGAATTCTCACTTCTCCCTCTTAATTGAAATCTAAGATCTGGACATCAACTTTAAAAAACAATAGCCTGCCAAAAAAGGAATTAAATGGTAGTTTTAATTTCTGGCAGGAGAACCAGTACTTTTTCCCCCACCCAAGTTTAATGTCAATGAAAGAGATGAAATCCCATTCCCTCTCACAAACAATCAAACATGATTTCTTTTGCTTTTATGCCTTTTGTCAGCAGTGCCAACTTTTTTGAGTTACTGTTAAATGCAGTCATTGTAAACAGAGCTAAAACCTGTCTACTCCTATTATCTCCCTGCACCATGAATTGCCTTGGTAGTGAAAGAACAGCCACAAGACTGCAGAGCTCTTGCTAACAGTGCCTGCTCTGACTGGAGTGGGTAGGTCATGCACACACAGCCAGGAGCAGGCTCTGGCCACGGCAAAGTGTCCAGGGATGTATCAGTGAAAGCTGTCCCTCATGCACTGTCAGACACAGAGCTGCAGTTAATTACTGGCCCCATGGTATTTTATGAAAAACCCTTTTACCAGGAGTTTTTCTCCTGAGAAGCTGAGAGGCTTCAGAAACAAACTGCAAACAATGATTCTCTGCTGCTGTGGAATGCAACAGGTGTATCTGTGATCGGTCTCTGTGGCTGTTTTTAATTAATGGCCAATCACAGTCCAGCTGTCTCAGACTCTCTGGTCAGTCACGAGATTTTAGTATCATACCTTTCCTTTCCTTGCAAGCCTTCTGATGAAATCCTTTCTTCTATTCTTTTAATAAAGTTTAATATATCATTTTCTTTTCATATATATCATACAATAATAAATCAGCCTTCTGAAACATGGAGTCAAGATTCTCATCTCTTCCCTCATCTTGGGACCCCTGCAAACACCACCACAAATTATCTGTGTTATTGCAGCACCCAAAAACCTTAGATCCAAACCCAAATTCCATCCTTCAGAGTGACAAACAAGTAGAGAACTCAAAGGGGCTCAATGAGACAAGAACTAAAGCCTGTTGTGGAGCAGACAGGGCCCATAAGCCCAGCAGAGGAGATGCTGGTGTGCAGGTCCATAGGGCAGGGACCCCCAGTCACTGCCTGCCCACCCACTGCCAAAGGCCACAGGAGCACTTTGATAGGGGGAAAAGAGGCTGGGAGGAGAGTTTGGATAGAGAGAGCTCCTGCTGAGGACAGGAAAACCTCCAAGATCCATCTCTCAGCACTTAGCAGCTGCACTTTTAAGGGTTTAAGCAGGGCCCAGGTGAGAGCTGGTAACTCCAGAGTGATAAAAAGGATCACTGGGAGGAGGAGAAGGGAGCAGCACCATGAGCAGTGCTGCAAATGGGAACAGCTCACTTATCCCTGACCTGACTGGGAAGAGAGAAGCAGTGAAGGAATACAAAGAGTCAGGGACATGGTCAGGGCCACAGACCAGAGGAAATCACCTTTGCAGAGGCTTCCCAACAGCTGTGAGGAAGGCAAACACAGTCACAAAGGTGAGAAGAGCAATTCCTCCACTAATTGAAGTATGACAAAACAGTATTTCAGGCCTGTTTTTATATATGAATGTGGGGGGAGTATTTTGCAGCAGGAACCAGCAAGATTTAGCCATTGGCCAAATAAAAGCATTCACATGAAAGTCTTGGTCAAGAACAAGGCTTAAACCCCATAGACAGCATTTTGTCCATGCTGGTCTAGTAAAGCAGCAAGATTAACTTGTCTGCACCTCCATGGAGCTGGACCTGGCAGCTCCAGAGCTCTGAAAAGGTGTCAAAAATAATTAAATATTCTCTTGAATGTGGATCAGGCAGTAGGAAACATCAGCAGAGAGATGGAGCTGGATTTCTGCTTGCAAGACACAAGGTCTGGGTCACAGAGAAGAGGAAGAGGTGGGGAAGGGTCCTGGAGAACATTCTCATCACAGTGGGAGGAGGGTCTGGCTGACAGAGCACCCCAAACAGCAGGAGAGAGCTCTGTGGCTTTCCCTGGCCTGGATGCACTCAGTCCTATGGACAACACAACCTTTGGGACCTGTTTCAGATGTAGGTAGGTTTTACAGGCACTCAGATATATTTTCTGTGAATATAGGTATCTCAGTGCTCCTTGCAAGTGCAAACAGCTTTCCTGACAGCACTCCAGCCTGCTGTACTCCCTCCTGCAGCTTTTAATAACCAGGCAGAAACTGGAGTACAAAGTAGTCATAACCAGTGTTTCCCTCTCCAAAACCCCCGTGTTGCAAAGAAAGAAATTTGTCAGAAGCTGAACTTCTATGCATCATTCATTTCCATTTGTAGCAATGCTTGTTCCTGCAGGTGGGAGTTGCTCCCTGCCCTGCAGAGCAATGAAAAGCAGGCCAATAATGCCACCCACAGGTGCCCGGGTTTATTGCTGCCATGGATTTCCTGGTGGGTGCTGGGATCCTGCAGTTAACTGGAATGGTGGCACTACCTCCACAGTGACACAGGTGCCTCTAAATCCACCTGCACTGACTCTGCTGGGTGAGGTAGCTCACAGGTTACTGTGCAGATGGCTTGTTTTCACTACAGACAACCTGTACCAGGAGAAACAAAACCTACACAGGTTACAAAATAGAAATTGAAAATAAAAAATCCCTCCCATCTCAGTGCTCAGTGATATGGAGATCTGGTGAAAGCTTTTCAAGCAATCAAATCCACTTTTTGAATTAAAAACATACAACAAGTATGTTGCCAAACTGTGCAGCTTATTTTGTTTTGCTATTCCTACCTCAGAGATCCTTCAATTGTCATGACAAGGACTGTGATGATTTACAAATTCTCCTTTATAGAATAAGACAGAAGACAATTAAGAGCTCATTCCTAGGTATGGCTGAAGCAGGGAGAGTTCTGCTCACAGGTACTGTACTCATTCTCCTATTTCTGGTGTCTGTTTTATTGAAAATTTTAATGTTGGAAACAATATTTTCAGTAATTGTTGCCTGAACATTAATATAGGAGTTAAAGGTAGGGTAAAGGGATTTTGTTTATGTTTAAGGTGAAAGGGATTAAAGGGTATTTATTAGCTTATTCTCCCTTTCTAACAGAGTGTCACAGAGAGGCTTGGGATCAGATCACTCTGCAGGGAGGAGGGAATGTTTCCTTACCCTGCAGTGAAGGTGGGCCATGGGGGGAGATAAAACAGATAAAACCTGGCACATTGCACAGACCAATTACATCTCATGGCTGGAATTCATTTACATCCCCAGCCAGACTCACAACAGTCAGCTCTGAGTTCTGTGGGTGTGTGATGGCTCTGAAGAACATAAACCCTTCTCATGTTCTGTTCTGTCTCAGCCCCTCACAAATGTCAACTCATCTGAATTCTCCAGGGTTTTCCATCAGCACTGACTGAGGCTGAAGACATTGGTGTACTTAGAGGAAATCCTGGAGGAGTCAAAAACACAAAGGTAATGAGTAGATACAGGATTTCATATTGCAAGTGTCTTGCTGTAAAAGGGACAAGTGCTAGCAGTGTGTTCACTGAATGAAACATGATTTGGAAGAGTGAGATTATCTGGGGTGTCCACATCTACTGAAAAATTGAAGAAAATCAGTAAGGGAAAAATTTCTCTATTGAAAAATAAATTTGAGAACTGCCTTGTGTGAAATATGCTTAATAAAACACTCAGGGATAAGCTCCTGCCTTTGATCTTGTGTTAGGCACCTTATGTTACACTTTTCTTAGATACAGTTGTAGATATGGCAGCTACATCCCAAGTCAGCATTATGTCAGTATTAATATCATCCTAGTTCACATAGAGCAGTAAGTCTTTGTGTATTAATTGCATAATCATTATTTAAACTCATTTATTGCACAGAGCATAATCAGTTGAGGGAAGATTCAAAGAAAATTAGAGACAGGGAATGAAAAACATGAAACAGTTCCAGCCTAAGCTCTTACTAGACAGACTTGCACTTTATTGATGAAGTTCATCAATACTCTTATTTAAAGACCTGGAGCTCTGGAGGAACCACTACCATGCTATCACTGCTGGCACCAGAGGTAAGAAATTATTTCTGAAACCTAAGAGCTCTCCAAATGCCCCCCAAGTTATCCAGTCTCATTAAAATCAAAGGCATCATCTACTGCCCTTAAATATTTGAAGGAAAAAACACCACCTAAGGTATTTAAGTAAATGGATTTTTTTCCTCATTAAAATCAATATTTAAATAATTTCAGCCTTATCTTAATTACACAAAAGATGACCCACCTACTTCTCACCACCCCAGCCCCGTGGGACAAAGCCCATTTAATGTGATGTGGGGAGGTGACAGCAGCTCCTGCCTCTGAGCAGGGGTGGCTCCCAGCAGCAGCCCCAGACACGTCCCACAGGGCACCCACAGGCAGGAATTAAGCAGAACAGGGGGCTGAATCTGGCTTTCCCACTAAAAATATTCATGGAAGAGCAATAAATAGTAAAAATTTTGAGCAGCTACAAGAGAACAGAGCCCTAATTTTGGCCTGTGCCCACTGCAGAGGCTCTGCTGTAACAGCAGCTCCAGGTTTGGGGCAATTGCACAATGCTTGTGACATAGAGCCACCCAAGGAGCCCACCTCAACCACACTAAGCTGGAACAAAACAAACTTTTTCTGTCTACAGTTCTTTTTATGCAGTCATTTAAAAAAAAAAACCAAAGCTTTCAGTTTAAAGAGTCAGTGACAACACAAGACCATTTAGTTTTCTATCCAAAGTGCTGCATTTGTTGTCATCCTGATGCCACAAAGGATTTCACCAAGCCAGCAATAACACACCTCATGATAAATAAGACCAAAACACCCTCCAGGCAAATTTATGGAAATCATCACTCACAGGCAAGGGTGATAAAAAAGCACCAAGCTAACTCCAAAAGCAGTGAGAGATCTGCTCCTCAGTGGAGTCCCTTCCAAGGCTGGCTGGGTGATCTCCAGGACAGGTTACCTGCAGCAGGGCAGGGCTGGGCTGCTGTGAGCCCCTGCCCTGTGCTGCCTCTGCTTGGCTTGCTGCAGCTCCACAGGCTGCTCCACTTTGCCTCCATCCAGCACAGCAGCACCATTTGCTGACTGGCCAAAGAAAATGCCTTTCCTGGGGAAAACACCAGAGAGTGGTGCTGAAACTTTGGTGGTCTGGGGGTGGTAGAGCCTGTCAAGGTGAGTTTGTACCTGGGGAGACTGGAAAAGCTGCTGCACCTGTAAATACAGCCAGACTTCCTGAATCTGGACAGCAATTAACCAGGGAATGGTGGTCCCCCCTTGGGAGACAACAGCACAGGAACAGCTCCTTCACAGAAAGCCCTGCTGGTTGTGGCCCTGGACAAAGGTAAGGGGCTGCTATAAAAGGTCCAGCTATTGAATATCCCAGAGCTCACTGGAAGCAGTGTTACACAGATTTCCTGTCCTCTGGACACAGACTGCACCCAAACACAGCTTGGGATTGATGTCTCTTTCATGGGAGAAGAAAGGAGCAACACAAGACAGAAGTTTGAAAGAGTTAAATGGAGTGGTCATAGGTTAAATCTTCAAAGACTTTCAGAAAGTTGATTGCAGCTGTGCCTGGAACTGGGCATTCTGTGATTATGCTTTCACAAATATATCATAGACCCATATTTACAGCTAAGATCCTCATATATCTAAAAGAAACACTACACTGCAGTGTAGGAACACCAGCCCCTCAGTGTGCCACATTTCACTGCAGGTGAGAGCTATTCAGAAAAGCAATAATTGATTCCTTCTAGAAAGCTGCATATTGATACCATTTCCTTTGGGTTCAGCAGAAACAGCACAAGAAAAATAAAAACATATTAAAATACACCAGAGGCTTGCTGAGGAGAGGTGGTGGGGCCCTGCCCTCTGGTGCTGATGGTACCCAGACACACTCAGAGGAAGTGTTGCCATCTTACTGCAAAGCTCCCATACCTCCTCAGCTATTCCTCATGGGCAGCTCCTCACAGCACTGACTCCTTCTTCCTCACAGCTCAGCCAACACACTCCAGCTCTCTCCTCAGCCAGCGCCCCCCCCCACTCTTTTATAGCACTCATCCTCACTGGACACAGCTGTGGCCTGTTAAGGACAGGCCTGTTCCTAATCTTTAGTAATTAGCACAGCTGCAACTCCTCAGGGGTGAGATTGCCTCCTGCACCATCTTCACTTTCTTACATTCTATCCCCCCACAAGGAAGAGCAGGGCAGGACACCCCTGTGTCAGAATTCAGGACATCCCTCTGGCTGTCCTGGATTGCCAGAACCCTTGCCAGGGGGCTCAGAGACCTTGGCACAGAGCCCAAGACACCTGTGACATTGATTATGACCCATAGAAAAAATTACCAACCTCATATGAAGATCTGCAAGCCACAAAAGTCTAAGTAGAATAATAATTAGTTTGTCACAGGGTGAAAAATAGATTTTTTGGGGTTTTTAGAGTGGGGGTTCAGGAGGCAAGATGGAGGAATCTGGATGTGTCCAGCCTTGCTCCTTCGATGGTGGCACTTTTGGATTGGTTTAGAGTAGAAGCTCACTGTCTCACATAGGTGATGGATATTGGGAAGTAATTGTAAATATTGTACACATAGTTTTTAGTATAAAAAGAAAACACCACCCTGAGGGTGTCAGTGTGCCTCTGTCTGACCTGCTGAACAGACCTCTGAGGCTAGAGAAAGAATTTTATAGACAAGAAACAACAAACAACCTTGAGAGCAAGAACTGAGGAGTTCTGACTCCTTCCACCGCCAGGCTGGGAAAAGAGACTCTCTAACACATCTTGGGGTCACTGTGACCAGCTAAAGCCCCGAGATCCCTGCAGGAAGGGCAGCCAGCCTGCACAGTGCAGGAGCCAGGGCTGCCAGGCTTCCAACCAGCCTGCAGCCTCTCCTTCTCCCTCTCCATTGTCCACACTCTCCGAAGGCTGACAAGCAGAGTTTTAAAAAAGTCCTCCTTGGTCTTCCATGTGTTAGAGCTAAATCCACTTCAGTTCAGCTACAATTTGCCATGTTTTCTTCGCTGAAGCCTTGTTTTGACACAGCTCCTCCCTCCACATGCTGCCCACACAGATCTGGGGCTAGTTCTTCAGATGGGAGCCCAGCTGAGTACAGGGTAAAAACAGGCAGTCCAAAGTGACCACTGCTTCTGGCCACTTATTGTTCAGGCAGACGGACTCAGCTCACACACACAGCAGCACTCTGTGACCTGCCCCAGCCTTCAAAGCAGAACCTTGCCAAAATCACCACCCAGCAGGACCCACAAACACCCAATGCAAAGATTTTCAGTGAGGCTTTTTAAAAGCACAATGGGGATCCCATCCCACACCACCTGCCCAGGGAATCAGGCACTTTGCACCATCCAGGAAAACCTGCAGAACTACATTGCTGAGACTCTTTGCTGCATTTAGAGGGAATTACAAATGTTGTTATTTGCTCCACCAGAATATCAAAAAGGAAACACAGCCAGAGCTCCAGTGAGAAGCAGATCCATACCTTGGCAGTTGTCCAGCAGGCGTGCAGCTTGGATTCATTCACAGGGAGGCAGCGATGGAAAAGTTCAAGCACAAGTTCTTTTTCCAATTATTCATAAACCATTAAAGTGGTATTCAGGGGAGAAAAAAAGATATCAAAAAGTTTTCTTCTGCAAACAGTTCCTCCTGGCATGGCTAGCATTACATAACTCATAAAGGCTGAATATTGAGTCTGCCTCCTCTGCCAAGCCCACACAGCAGCTCCCAGAAGCACGAAGAGAGTAATTAGCAGCAAACAATGACAACATGAAGGCAACAGGTCAGAAAGAAATGCTCTAGAGCAGATCTAGGGGCTGCTTTGCTTCCCCCAGCCCTCCCAGCCAGCCTGGAGGAGTGCTCACACCTGAGCACGTGGCAACAAGCTAAGCTTCCATCCACCATCCTTCCTTAAATACACTACAGAGCCCTCACCAATAATAGCTTCACCCACCTGTTAGGGAGAGCTCACATTTCTGAGCCCACCACAGCAGCTGAGTGCCCTGATTGCCTCCCTTAGGAGCCCCACAGGAGCTCAGCCCTGCTCCTGTGGCTCTTCCCTGTCCTTCCCTCCTCACCTGGGACACATCACCACAGCCAGGTGCTGCTTGAGAAATTCATGGCTCTAGAGGGTGATTTTGACCTCCTTGATCATAAAGTGATGCCACCTGGGCTGATAATCAAACCTGAAGTGCTCTTAGTGAAGTGAAGGAAATATTGGTGTATTGCTGGTCTAGTTTAGAGGTTGGCAATAATGGTGTAGGGTAACAAAAAAAGAAAAAAATCTACAGACAGCTACAAATGGTGCTGGGCTCAATGAAAACCTAAAAATTTGGGGGATGGATTTGTCCCTAGTGGGAGTAAGAAGGGAGGAAATAGCCTGTCCTATCCAGCATCCTTGATGCCTGTATACTAATGCAAGAGTTAATAACCACAAATCTGATTGCACCAGGCAAATGGAGGGTGCTGATTCACATGGGAAGGTGAAGTGCTCACATGTGTGTTTTTTAGCCCTGCTGACAGACAGGCTGAAGAAACATCAGGATCATTAGTGATTCTTTGGAGCAGGAAAATGAACCAGATGGCCTCTCCCCTGCCCTGTCTGTGAACTGGGTGGGTTTATGTGGGGATTGGACTTGTTAGTGCTCAGCCATCTGAAAAAGAAATGAAACAAAACCCCCACAGCTTTGGGGCATTTTGGGTCTTTCTGACATTTGCACACAGAGTGGTTTGTCTCATTCCTTTCTATTTGGGAACATTTGCTCTCCAAAATTGCAGATGTTCAGTGCCACCTTTGTCACTTCTCCCTTGTCTTGCTAATCATAGAATAGTGTAAAATCTTGTAAAATTTCCCTTCCCTTTCATGAGTTTGTACTTATTATTTTATTAACAAATATCTGTCCACCCTTGTATAAAACCACAATTACAGATTTCTGAGATGTTTAGATAAAGCAGTCATTTTTATTGTGACCCCTCCTCTCCCAAACAAGCATGGTTAATCTTTTCAAAGCAAGCATGCCTAATTTTTCCAGGCTCTCTTCAAGGCACTGCATGATCATGACCCAATTATTCCTGAAAAAGATAGCTGGGAAATTTCTACCAGGATGATTTGCTCACAGAAAATGCAGCAACCACAAATGCATGGATGCCTTCACATCAGTTAGAATGGCTTTCTATGGAGAAAATTCAGATAGAATATTTCCTGGCCTATCAGCTTGATGAGATCTTGTTTGTTGCCCCATTCTTTCCTAACTGGATAAGCAGAGAGCTGCATTAACCCGAGGTGTTCTGGTGATGGCTGGGAATTGCAGGTCATGTATTTAATTTCAACAGGGCAGGACACTGTTTTAGTTTTCATTTTCTGACTTTCACTTCGAATTCCCCAGATAAACAAAAGTAAATTTCATTTAATTTCTTAATTTCTGGAAGTCAACTGAAGAGAAAAGGAGTAAGTGGTCTATGGCACTCATTTCTGCACTTCTGCACCATTCTGAATGCTCTCAGCAGAGGCGGGAATCCCCTCTCAGTGGTCTGTCCCAGGAAAACAAGGTCTTACCCACTGACAGGACAGGATTTACCAGATCTCAGCAGGGTTTTGAGGAATTCTCGCTCCTTGGAGGTGTCTGAAAGGTTTTCAAATTGCAGTGAGTATATTTGGGATTATTTCTGTTTCTCAGTGGTCACTGTCTGTCCCTGAAAAAGGAATGTACATTTCATCCTCAGCACTGAATGGCCATTCACTTTGCTGAAGTGTTATTTCTTTTTATAACAGCTTAAAGGAAGGAAAAAAGGAGAAGGAACCCAATGCTGCCACTTTGGAAAGCTTTTATTGTAATCAACCTTATGCTTTCTGTTGTACAATACAAAGAATATTTAATCTTTCCTGGCTGGCACATTCCCTCCAGGGTTTTGCTGCTGACAATGGAAGTTTTCACTTTGACCATGGCAAAAATAGTGTCAAACCCACTGCAAGGCACTGCTTTTACTCTGGACACATTTGGGAAATTCTAAAGAATCAATGACTTCAAGACATGAGGGAAAAAATAGGGGTTACAGTTGGAGAGACTTCATATATTTCCTATAAGTTTTGCTTCCCATGAATATCTCCATCCCTAAAATGTGTTTAATTTTGGTGTTGCAAATGCCTGCATGGTTTGTTTTAACTGTTTGATTCATTTAAAGAAAAAAAAAACAAACCAAAATAATGAGATAAGATTTCCATAGCACTTGTTCTTCATAAATTTCCCAAAAACCTCTGAATGTGTGGTATGAAGGCACTCCAGGTAGAAAGGGAAGAGGCAACAGAGGTCTTGGAGTGGAGCCACCGAGCCAGCACTGAACTGTTTGTAGAACTGAAACTCAGCTTTTCCTTCTTTTTTTCATGTTGGTTTAAAGGAAAGTGAAACAGTTTGCACCTAACAAGTTTTTGCCTGGATATTTTCTAAAGCTCAGGCCAAATTCAACCTCTGAGTTTTGGAAAATGTTGTTAGAATGTTGCAATTCAAGAAATTCCTCTGTACTTCCAAATTTGTGCCAAGCTTTTAGACGGCTGGATAGAAACTCCACAAAAGAATTTGGTTTTGTTCATAGAGAGCCAAACAAGTGATTTCCATCTGGATGACTTCTTTGCAGCTGGGAGAAGCTAACAAACAAGTGTAGGTGTGGATTGAAGCCAGCTCAGAGTGGAGGCACAGGTAGTGAGTAATGTGCAGGTCCAGCCCCAGGAGCCACAAACACCTTTTCTGTCTAGAGGAGCCCCTTGAAACACCACAAACTCACTCAGCTGGTTACATAATTTCCTCTGCTCACAGCAGCTGTGTTTTCCACACTAAAGGACATTTCAGATCAGCAACCAGATTGAATCTGCAAAACCAGCACAGCCAAACAAAGCTAAGCTTGTATTTCCCCTCTCTGCCAGAGTGGCATACAAAAGGATATTAGAGATAGAAGAGTAAATTTGTTGAGATGTGTGTGGAGCTCCTGGTGAGGCTCATGGAGAGGGTCCCAACAGGTCCTCAGGCTGTCGCCTTCCCAACACTGTTCTGCAGGTCAGAGAGAGACTGTGGCAGAGACTGTGGCACTTGCCTGCCTTGTGTGGGACAGTCCTGCACTGAGAGCAGGAAATCCTCAGAGTGAACACAGAGTTAGATAGCCCAGGGACTGAAAGGTTCTGGCATAAACTGATCAGGAAACATTTCTGCATATGGCACACACAGCATGTCAAAACCAAGCATGCAACTTCCTAGCAGCATACACATAAAAAATAGGTCACAAAATAGGTCAAAAAAAAAATTCCTTCTGCTGGCTAGTGTCTCATTCCTTGTTTTGATGAACCTTGATTGGGATCCTTATGGAATAAAGAAGACAGAATAAGCAGATCTAGGAGAAACTGTGTTGGATTAGCTCTCATTGCTCTGAGAGGTGCTGGATAGTAAATCATCCATCTTGGAGAAGCTTTGAGAGGCTGGAGAGTTTTCCCATCTGCTAGAGATGTTTCTTGCTCTTGACTTGGATATAAATGCAGAAGGCAGGTCACACTTAAGCTGCTGCTCTGTAACTTTCTAGATGATAGGTAATTACTCATAAATGTGTCCTACAGATACTCCAGGGATCCATCTGCACATGCCTGCCTGAGAGCTGAAGGTTCTGGTTGAGTTCAGAAGAGACCAGAGCTGTGTGAGGAGCGATAGATTTAGGGGATGCTCAGTAATTCAGTTTTGCAGGCTCTGAATGGAAAATAATAAAGCAGTGATAAGGCAGCTGGTAATAAAATTATATTTCTTTTTGGAAACCAAAGAATTGTACAGCTATGGAAGAGCAAGTGGACACAGCCAGCCCATCCTCCAGCTCCAAGACTTATGGCCACCATGGGGCTGAGACATGCCTGGCCATCCTGGTAAAGAATGACATGCCTGGTAAAGAATTCCACCACCCCTTGAGGACATATCCCTGGGCTTCAGAAAAATTGGAGTGGAAAGTGGATTTTTCTGGCCATCCACCCTCAGTCTGCTCTGGTACAACAGCATTGTTTGCCCATCCCCTGGCACTGGTGAGCAGCCTGGTTGCTGCTGAAACTCTGCTGGTCCCTGCTGAGGGCTGCAGCCCCCTCAGCAGATGGGCTGGGCTGGCACAACCTGCAGGGACCAGGGTGGGTGAGATGCAGGAGGTGTGTGGAGGTGGGAGCACAGAGCATACAATCATCTGTTTCAACCTACTGGAGACAACCAGAGAAATAAAGGAGCTCCTAAATCACCCAGGATAAGTTAGGACACTCTGCTGCTTTTTTTCCTGAAATTAGTAGGGAGGCTTGCAATTAATTCACCCCAAAGAGACTTGTGCACTGACCATCATTTCTCTGCTGCTGGAGAGATCTGCTTGGCAGCTTTCTGGAGAAGGAAAACTCTCTAGCTAAGACAAAGCACATAGGTGGGCAGGCAGTTGTGATAAAACCACAGGGAACGGGGAAGATGAGAACCATCTCATGCAGGACTTAGAAATGGAATACACAGGTTATTTTGACAAGATGGAAATGAATATATAACTCCAGGGATGAGGAAAAATACAGCAAGCACCAGCATTTGCAGTTCAGCACATTCCATTGCTATTAAAAATAAAGGAAGAAAAAGGCAATAAAAGGAGTATTTTGAGAGGCAGACAGGACTGTGGTATCTGTAGTTATGTACTCTGCCTTCTGCATAGCCCACAGTAATGAGAGATGAGACCCTGTAATCTGCTGCAGAATTGCTGGTCATTTTCTACTGCCATTAAGATGCAGAATGGGAGCTGCTCTTGCTCTCACTTGGACACATGGACAATTTTTCTTTCTTTGCAGTTTCAGCCAATCCACACTAACAGTCTATTGGACTGGCATTTTCTTTGCCCCTCAGGATGGAAAAATGGAATTGATTCCTCTGAGAAGGAAGGGAGCAGGTACTCATTATCATAAGATGAATTTGTAAAGTTCTGGTTGGTTCAGCTCTTTCCCTTCATTTTTTCAGCTCACGCCAGCTCATTGAACCTCTTGCATCTTATCCCATTGGATGGAACAGCACATCACTCAACATTATTAACCATGGCCAGGATGATTCTTAATATTGAAAATTAGCAGCAAGAAGCAAACAATCACCTGAGAAAGCATTTCTCCACTTGAGCTTTATGACCTGCAACAGAAAGTTTTGCAATGAACGACAGCTCTTTGTCACTTGGAATAGTTCTAAAACTGTTGCTGCTGTATTTTTCCACCACAGTGAAATCACCTCTAAGCACCTAAAGAGCTCAGGTCAGAGGACCAGACCTCCTGCACTGGTAAAGCACAGTAACTACACCCATTTTAACACCTCCAGTGCATTGATCTGCTCTCATAATCAGGCTTGTAGGAATAACTCTCTGCAATGTGCAAGTAGCTGCTGCTGGATAGTGAGTGGCCAGAGTGCTGGAGATGGCATTTGGTGCTGGCATGGGGCTCTAAATTAGAAACTTAGAAAACCACATGGCTTTTCTCACCCCCTTGTCAAGAACCATTTCTTTTGTTTTTCAGCGTGTGGAAGAAGTTCAGATGAACACACAGCTCTCTAAGACCCAAGGCTCTCTGCACAGAGCAGTTCTCTGAGGTCAGAAGCAGAGCAGCAAGCACAGGGCTAGCTGGGGCTACTCTGAGCTCTCAGAGCTCTGATCCTCTGGAATTCTTCTCTCCTGATAAGCAGAGGCTGCATGGTTGTACCCTATTCCAGCCATACTCAAGTGTTGGCAATTGAAAATGACCATGCCAACAATAAGACAAGATGTCATTAAGTCTCATATGCAATTTCTTTTCAATTCCTACCATCAATTATTCCACTTGTCTGTAATGGCTTCAGACTCTTTTATCTCCCTCTCAGTGCATTTCTCTACTGCTTTGCATTTAAATTCACCTTGCCTTCCTAAATGCACAGACAAACTGTAAACAATAAATGAGCCAGGCAAAAACAAACATGCTGTTATTTTCTTGGCTTTCTCTGCCATCCTGAGCAAAGGATGTTTCTATATCCCTTTGAGAAAGCCATCCAATGATGAATAGTTATTTGAAAACAAATGGGTAGGATTGTACCAGCCACCTACTTCTCAGCCTTAAAAAGAGTAGGAAAATCCACCCATCCATAAATATTTTTTAGGATGATAGTTGTGAAAATAAAGTAGGCTGGAACATTCCCTATCAGGCCAGGCTGCAGCATTCAGCTTATATCAATTACTGTCTATTTGACATGCTTCATGCTCCCTTCATTAACAGGATGAAAGGTTTTATGGGATAATAACCCAGTTCCAGTGAGCAAATGTATGTGTGAGACCAAAGGCTGAGTCCTTTGTCCTTGCAGAAGGAGCCTTGAGACGGCATCAATTGGCAGTGGTTTAGGATGGATAAATCACAGGAGCAAAACTTCTGTCCCACAGAACACTGTCCCATCCATGAATCACTGGGGACAAAGGATCCTCACTGCAGGAAAGCTGATGGAGCATAGATCATCTTGGTGAGGCTGCTGCTACAGGAGGGAAATAGAACAGCCACTGGCTTCAGCTGGATATTGAAGATGCTGTAATTGGAGTTACTGTCATGTTAAATGGTCCCTCATGGTTTCCTCGTCTCAATCAAGGTTTGATTGAAAACCTGTGACCTGAATTTGTGGTCATTACCTTACCAGAACTTATTGGTTCTCTTGCTATTCAGGCAGTAGGCAGATGGTAATTGTTTCCTAAAACATTTCTCAGCTGAACAGCAGTGACAAACGCTCTTCTGACCTCAGAAAATCCCAGAGCACATTACAAACTGCCTGGACAAAGAGGACAGATGTGTTTTCCTTGGATCTGGCAGGAGCCATGCAATAGCCACTCTCATCAGGGAAGAGGTATGCTTGGCTAATGGAAAATAATCATACCTGCCTTTCCACCCCAGCTGTCCCACACTGTTAATCTCATTGTACCTGCACTCAAATTATCAGTAGGCATCCTCTTCTCCTCTGCCTCAACTAATTACATGGAAAATCTCCTGTCCCAACACAACCAGAGCAGACTGTGAGTAAGAATGGAGGAGGGTGTGCACGAAGGGATTGCTAACAAGAGCCTAACACTCTCTAATGTTCTCATAGTTCTCCATTCCTCCACTAGGACCTGCTGAGTTAGGACCCAATGTGTGTCCCCTCTTGCAGCCTGACTTTGCTGGGTGCAAAGAGCACAATTTCCCCCCTGGCTGTGGTTTCTGGCTGTGTGGGACAGGACTGCATGTCAGGTTCTTGCTGCTAGGCTCTAGTCCAGTTCACACAACCCATGCACCATAAAAAGAACAAAAACATCCACACTGATCTCTTTGTACATCAACAGGTCTAATTGTACAGTCCTAATCTATGTTCTGTATAAAAATGTGGTATTCAAAACCTCACCATGTGAGATATAACAGTAAGGACTTAAGAGGGGTCTGTACTCATGGCAGAAGGAATCAAATTAGTAGCACAGAAATTACTTGCTTTAAGCTCAGACCATGGACTGAATTTAGAGCTCTAAATCAGTGCTTACCTTGTTGAACAATGGGTTCTTGCAGGAGAGCATTTACTACAAAAACAAAGCTTTTTATCCAAATCAGTGAGTGTCAGAGTTTGAATTATGGCTGTGAGAGAAAGTCTTTTGTTTCTGTCACCTCCTTAGTCAATGCTAATTTGACCAAGGTGTGAATGAGTTAGTGCTGCTCCCGAAGGTTCTGTGACATGCAAAGAGCCACCTTCCCCCAGCACACAGAGCCTTTGGAACTCCTTTTAGACATCCTCAGAGAGTCTAGATGAAAAATCTGCCTTCAGATGATGTAAGACAGGTTAGTAACTTGCAGGATATTTATTTCAAGGAGCAAAGTCATGGCTACAACAAAACTGAAAAAAGGAGAGATGCACAGTGGACACACGCTGAAAGTTTCTACTAATCTGCTCCAAGGTGAGACTGAAGGGCAACAACCATGGCCAGCAGAGGAACAGCGTGCCAGGAGATGGGAACTGCCTGTGGAGTTCAGCAGCAGCAGATCTGGGAGACACAAGGTCACTCTGTACAGGGGTGGTGTGAATTGCAGAGCCACCTCAGGTGGGGTGAATATCAGCTCACTGCAGCACTTGCTCCATAAAGCATTATTTACTAAAATACATATTTTTTCAATTTTTCTGGTCTGAGGTTATATTGTGCAGACCCCACGGTCTCACTGGAAGCTTCTACTTGAAAAGTCTCCTTTAGCATCTCTCAGAATTGGGAGAGATGCTAAACTGGCATGGCAAAAAAATAACAATCATTTGGGAGCAAATTATATCCTGCTGTTATAGACTCACAAACACTCATTTCCATACGACCTACAGTTATGTGTGCATCTCTTTGTTCTGATATTGAGAAAAAACCCATTTGTATTCTTTCAATACAAGCAATCCTTGTCTTGAATTTTTAGTTGGTCAAATAATGCAAAGAAGGAAATATTGGAATTTCTGCCTGTGCCATGGGACTATTCAGGCAGGCAAACTCTATTACAGCCATGGTCTTATCTAAGGAAAGCTAATTCTCCTCATTAAATCTTGGTTGTTGTTATTTTCAAGAAGAGAGCCTCTCTACTGCAGGCAAAATGATGGAGAATGTGAAAAGCAGTGGTGGCCACCTGCAGAGGAACTGTGTGTGAGGCCATGCCAGGGGAAGGGGACAGCCACCACTGCAGTGTGGCACTGCTCAGCATCCAGATGTGGGGACAGCTACATCTGCTGGGCCCTAGCTCCCACCTGCATCCCCTCTGGATTCTTGGGATTAGACACCAAATACACCCAGTATTTGGCTCATGGACACAATCTGGCATCCCTCTCTCACCTGCACAGAAAACAATCAGGCAAAAAGCCACACATCTACTTTTACCCCTGCCTGTTGCTGACCTCTGGACAGAAATTCAGCCAGGATGGCTTCATTTGACAAGGACACACGCCAAAGCTCCCCCTTCCGGAAGGATGTCCAAATTCTAAACCAATAAGTTAAAAGTAAAGCAATTAAGATCACACTCCAATGGAAGTGGCATTGAACCTGATTTTGTGTATTCATTTTTAATTATTCTTTGCATCCTTGGGCAAAATACTTTAGCCTGAATGCAGCACAATATCCAACCACCTAAGTCCTGCAAGATTTGAGGTGCAATGCTAGAACAGAGCCCCCACAGCATCCCCACTAGACTTTTACTAGTCTGTCATCTGTTAAAGTGGATATAAAATTAGCCCTGCTTTCCTACTGTCTCACCTGTTTGGGGAGAAGGGGAAAAGCAGGAAATACAGAGAGAGGATGAGATACAAATCTTGTGACATAAGGATAATTCTGCTTATTTAAAAAAGAAAAACATCTTGGAATATTATCTTGTGAGGGATACAGTTTGAAAGCAGTCTAAGAGGTTTTCAGCAATTATGGTTAATGTATCTAGAAATAATCTAAATGGTTAGTAAAATGTTGACTGGAAGATAAACATATTTATGTTATATGAAACTAGATATTAAAATTGCTTTTTTGACACTTCAAATGCAGGAAGCTGTCTAGTCCTTTTACTAACACTCTTAAGAAATGCTAATAAGACTTTTTCCTGCTATATTTTAAATGGAAGAGGTGATGTAAACAACACTGCAGATGGGTTTCTTTGCTCTCCTGGGGTATCCAGCTATCCTTCAACCCACCAGACAGACTTTTGTTTACACATTGCACATAAAATTGTTCAAGAACCTTTAACTCAAGCCAGGATCCAAAGCTCTGTACATTCAGTGGACAAAGAGCACATTCCCTGACCCCTCCTTCCCCTGCTCTAAGCCAGCTCGGGGACATTGACCCAATTATAGGTGAATGTAGGATTTAGGAATCTAGGAAGTCAAACTGAGAGATTATTTTTGAAACTTTGTTCTCAGTACCAGAGGCTCTGTTTTTATTACAATCCAGCTTAAATGAATCTAACTCTACCTCCCTTCACTGGAGGCACCAACCTCTGCCTTGGGACCTGTGGTCACTGCTTGGCCATGCTGGGAGGGACAATCCTGCTGCTCCACAAACATTGGGGCAAAGGCCTGGGTTTGGCTTTTGGTACTTTGCTAAGCAAGGGAAACCTGGAATCAGTCAAGCCTCATGAAAGCTCATGTCAAAGTAAGCTTTTAATTTATTCTGAACAGTTTTAAATACCCCACCCCTCCAAAACAGCTGCAGTCCCCATTGTACCTACACAGGCTCAATTGCCAGAATATTTAACTACATGTATAACAGAAGACACAACCTTCACTATGCATTTAATTCTGAAAATAAGCTACTAAGAAAACATTTAAGTCTTTGCAAACTAAGTTGGATTGTTTTCCTTTTGCTTTTGTTCCTGTTTGGTTGCTTTTTTCTGAGAGCAGACTGGATTGACTACAAAAGAGGAAGACAAGTTAAAAGTACAAAATCTATAAAAAACTAGTGTTCCAAAGAGCAAGCACTTGCACCTAAGAAATCTTTGTTGATTGTTGCTAATATCTATGATAATTAAGCTAAAAATACCCACAAAGCGATAGAATTTGCAGAGATAAGTCTATTGTCTTAAGCAAATAATGAAGCCAGGAGCAGTTAAATTGATCTCATGACTCTCATTTCAATAATAAAGCAGCAACAACTGTTAATTTATAGCACTCAGTTTAAATTACAAACCCAGCACTGAATGGGCAATTTCATTAGAGAGAACACAGCTAAGAGAGAAACAGCTGGCAGGAAAAAAAAGAGTCATCCCCATTGAAATCCAACCTTCCTGAGAATTTCTTGCTGCTCTGTACCAGACTCATCACCAGGGAGCAGTTCTCACAAATACCAGGTGCATTTGTTGGAAGTTTTTGGTGTCCAAGCAATTCCCTTTTATTTCAGCCCCAAGGCTCCAGGATCCAGGGGGCTCCGAGGGTGGCCTGGGCACTGCTCCAGGATGGACACAGGGACACCAGGAAGGGCAGGGAGAGGGAGGGGAGCAGGTCACCCCCACACCTGCCTGGAACCACCCCACAGCACTGTAAGGAGCTCCAGGACACAAGCTGTGTGTCCCCAGGGATAGGAGCAATTCAGTGAGCAGACGGGGACTGGCTTTTTCCTCTTTTTATTCTTATCCCCAAAATTAACACATGGTCTGCAAGCCAATCAAACTCACCCACGGATACTAGCACTGCCTAGAAGAGACAGTTATCTTTTTAAATTAGATCCTTTCAAACACTTACACAGATCCTTGGATATTGCAGGGGCTGTGAAACTGAAACCAATGAACATCCACAGTAGGTGAGGGGAGGAAAGACTTCCACCATCTCTCCTGACAGCTGCACAGAGCTTATGGGAGGAAGAACGTCCTGTTCTCACTGAAGGGAGCAGGCAGGACTATAAATATCCACATGGAACATATTTACTGAAGGATGGAGTGCCATACTAACAACCATTTCTTCATCGTAGGACCAAATTTCACAGGTATTATCAGCTTCCTGAAATAAAGTCAGGGAATCGGAGGATAACTGAGGTGAGAAGGGACCTATGAAAGCTCCCAGTTCAGCCTCCTGTTTAAAGCTGGGACTACTTCTGTGCTAAGGGAGGTTGTTGAGGGACTTTCCAGTTCTCTTCTGATACATCTCAAGGATGGAGACCCCACAGCCCCCCCAAGGAATATGGCTCCTGTGCTGCATAACCCTTATTCTGAGGATTTTTCCCCATATGCAAACAGAAGGAATTTCCCTTGCTGCAGTGCATGACCACTGCCATGTCTTTGTGCAGCACACTGTGGCAGAGTCTGAATCCATCATCCATCCAGTCCCTTTCCATTAATGGTAGACAGAGATCAGATGCCCCCTTATCTCCCCCAGGATAAACAAACCCAGCCCTCAGAACCTCTCCTGAAATACCACGTGCTGCACTCTCCTGTGCACCCATTGACTTTCTGCTGGACTTGCTCCCCCTTGGTGACCTCTCTGCGGCCCAGGGACACACCGAACCCACAGTGTCCACCTTTGGTAACCTCTCTGCGGCCCAGGGACACCAAACCCACAGTGTCCACCTGGAGCTGCAGCCTCACAGGTGCTGAGTGCAGTGTCTGACCTGTGGCCACACCTGAACACCCCAAAACAGGTGACAGGCAGGTTTCACCACTTCAAATACACCTGCAGTGCCCCAGATCCTCTCTGCAGAGCTCCCTGAGTTGTCAGTCCCCAGCCCATGGGGCTGACATGTCCCCAGGGCAGGACTGGCTGTTTTACCTCACTGAATGTCATGGCATTCTCGTTGTCCTGCTCCTCAGGATTTCCAGGGTTTTTGCCTGTCATTGGAAATGGACCTAGAAGGTTTGGTGCCATATTCTGTGTGCCTTCATGAAAAAGAGCAATGGCTGTCTCCTCTGCATTCAGCCTGTCTCTCTCATGCCATGGTGGTTTTACACCAACATCCCCAAATTCCAACTGCCATCACCAAGAGTTTTTAGAGGCTGCAGTGACCTTGAGAATGCTCCTGCACAGCAGCAGGATCAGGATATCAGCATTACTGCTGGAATGGGGTTGTTTTAACAGGGAAGGAAAAGGAAGGAAGATTTAATTGCTGCTGGAGCAGAGGTGGGGGTGGTGTTGAAATCTATAACCAGTATCCCTGCTCTGGATTCTGTTAGCTAAATTTATGACACACATTGAAGCCTCATTTTTCCCCTAGTAAGAATATTTCTTTCAGCTATTTATTTTGCATTTCATGAGACCTTTTGCAGATGCAGTGAGCTATTTCACTCTCTTCTGCTCATAGAGCATCCTGAGATCTAGATGCTTCAAAACCTGGATGTATTACAATGACTGTATAAAATATCTCAATGAAATTCTACATCTGCTCCCTTGATAATTCATTTGATTTCAAGTGGAAATATTTGTTGCAGCTTTTGCAAATGCTGATATAAGCCATGGAGTGAATGTTCACAAAACTCAACCTCCTGTGCCCGGATTCTTCACGGAATTCATCCTATACATGGTATCTCCTTTTTCACAGGACTTGTGTAAAACATTCCCTCTCCGTAATGAAACTTTTATTTTTCCCCTTTCTTGCTGCAATTACAAATGTATTGTACAAGTACACCATGGTTGTGCTTCTTTAATTTTGTTATAACACCTGGGGAATAATTAGTTCTGTATCTTCTAACAACAAACATATTCATTCAAAAATAAAATATTTACTTGCCAAAGAGCCATCACAAGTTGTCATGAGTGCTTGTCTTCATTATGTGTGGGAAATTAAATGGACTTTGTCCCATAATTCTGTTGGTATAATAAAGGATTATGCTCAACAAGGGAAAAGTGACCCCATTTGGTTGGAAAGCAACACCCCCTTATCATTAAACTTTACTTCATATTGCAACAAGCTCAGGTCTTATCAAATATGACAAGTTCAGGCTTTACTGTGCTGAGACACCCTGTCTGCTCAGGAGGTACAGGACTAACCTAGTTTAGATTTGGAGAAAACCTTGGGCGGTACCAAATATCCAGTGTTAGGTGAAACATACGCAGCCAGAAGAGTTCTCATTCCTTTCCCATCTGCCAGCACAGAATTGATGAAGTGGGAATGCTCCAAATTAAAATAAAACCATTTTGTTTAAAAAGCCCCAGAATCAAAAGCTAAAGGTTGTCAGGTTGCCCAAATGTCTGCACCCAACTGCAGCTGCTTTGCCCTTTCCAGCCTGGTGGAGATAGATCAGAAAGCATCAAAGATCCTGCTTTGAGTCTTGTTTTAACAAACCATAATTGTGCACAACCCATTGTCTACAGCTGAAAACAGCACTGGGACTGTTTTTGTAACAGAGATGCATTAGCTAAACATATTTCCTTAGTATTTACTGGACCCAAAACCTAGAAGTCCCCTAACTTCTCCAATTCCTCTTTCTTGGACACATCAGTTGTAAGTAAAACCCTCTGCCCTGTAGCTGGAATTTACACTCCTACACAGCACATTCTATTATCCTCCACATTTGTTTACTGGCACTGGGGAATCTGATTTTTCCCCATCTTCTTTGGAACAACATAAATGCTGGAGATTTTGAATTTTGACCCTTGCCTTTGGGCTATTAAACACTTCTTCCAGTTCTTTTAGATTAGATATCCCAACTTCCAACTGGCTTTAGGAGGTTAAAACACACAGAGAAGACCTTTAGCTTTTTACATCAACTAATCTATTGCTGAACCAGCAGCAGTCTCCCTCTCTGCAGATATGCTAAACTCCTGTCACTACATGAAAGGGTTTAACAGTTTCTAGGGCACAGGATACACTCAGGCACAGAATTTTGAACTGCTTTTCACCATGGATTTCATGTACAATTTGAGGCTTGCAAGGCATTACCCAAATGAGACATGACAGTTCTGCTTTTCCAACAAAAGTAGCAATAGCCACAAACACATGACCTGGTGGCCCCTGCATGGTCAGAGCAATCAGGTGTACCCCAGTGCCACAAGATGCCAGAGCTTTGTGCCCACACCTGGGGCTCTGCATGGGCACACCTGGACTCAAGGGCACACCACAGCTCCCTGTGGGCACAAACCCCCACCCAGGAGCTCTGTGTTCCTTCCCACTTCCCTGAACAGCTCCAAACTTTTTCCACTCGGGGTCACCATTTGTAGTATTGTCCACAAGGGTCCCAGGATGAAGGAAGAGACGAGAAAGTTGACTCCATGTATCAGCAAGCTAGGTTTATTATTTTATGATAGAAAATATATTAAAACTATACTAAAAGAACAGAAGAGAAAGGATTTCATCAGAAGGCTAAGCTAAGAATAGGAAAGGAAGGAATAACAAAGGCTTGTCTCGGACCAAGACAGTCTGGACAGGTGAACTGTGATTGGGCGTTAATTCTAAACAACCAGATGAGTCCAATCACAGATTCTCCCTGTTGCATTCCACAGCAGCAGATAAGAATTGTTTACAGTTTGTTCCTGAGGCCTCTCAGCTTCTCAGGAGGGAAAAATCCTAAGGAAAGGATTTTTCCTAAAACATGTCGGTGACATCTCACCCTTTTTATTTTAAATAAATTAAAAGGAAAAGTGTTTGCAATTTCATCTGCTGGGCCATGCAGAGGAAAGAACAAGCACCTGAGAGGCTTAATGTTGCCAATCAAAACATCAATCAGTGCTGATGTGGAACCGTCAGGGAAATTCTTCACCTGCAAAACATCAAATTACATCACACACCAAAACAATCTTAAGATATAAGAAAATGCAAAAACAATGAAAAGAAAGTTCATTGCTTCAAGTCCAAACAGCTGAGTTTCAGGGAAAGTCCAAACTGAAGATGTTCCTCTCTGACATTGCTGAAAGTCCCTTTTTGTCCTGAAACAGGCTTGCTTGGCTTTTCAATGCTTTTTGAGCTGCTAGCTCTTTCAACTCTTTTTATTTAAATTTTTTTTTTTTTTTTTTTTTTTTTTTTTTTTTTTTTTTTGACGAAAGAGCAGCAGCAGAGAGGAGCCACTGAGGCTCTGCGGGGGCCCTGGCCCTCGTGGAAGGAACAGGGACCCCAGACCTGGCCTACAGAACGGTGGTCCAGGTCCTCGTGGAAGGATCAGGGATCCCAGACCTGGCCTACAGAACGGTGGTCCAGGTCCTCGTGGAAGGATCAGGGATCCCAGACCTGGCCTACAGAACGGTGGCCCAGGTCCTGACGGGGGAAGCAAAGCCCCCGAACCAAACAGCCGCTGGCCGGGCGGAGGCCCTGGCCCAGGGAACCGAGCCAAACGGCCCAGACCCGGCCCGCGGAGCGGGCTCTGTGGTCTCACAACCCGGCACTCTGCTGCCAATGCCTGGGCAGCACGAGTGACCGAACGCTTCATCCCCTCTGAACCGGTGCACACCAGCAGCTGGGGAAGAGAAGCTTTCCCAGGGATCATCACCCTAGATCTGGGGGTGCTTTGTCCCCAGAGCAATTGAGCGACGCTCACTTTCCACTGTTTCTCCTGCCTCTGCAACGCAAATGCAAAAGGTGTTCCTCCTTTCTGCCCCTCGGTACCACCCCCACTCCCTGCGGGCTGGGGACCAGAAGCAGAAGGCTCAGGAGCCACCTCCCCGACGGTGCTGGGGTGCGCAGGGGGAGTCAGGCATTCCAACCCCCAACGGGAACCTCCGAACCAAACCCGAACCGGCCCGCGAAAAACGCTGAGTTTGAAAGCAGGCAGACGGGCTGAGCCCGCAATCAGCTGTCGAGCCACAACCCCCTCCGTGAGGGGCAGACCGGCATCCCCTTCCCCTGTCCCAGCTCCCCCCGCAGGGGCAGCCTCGGGACAGCCCGAAAAGCTCGGGGGGGAATCCAGGCTGATCGCAGGCGCCGCGGTGGCCGCCGCGGGGAGCGGCGGGGCCACGGGCGACTCCAATGACGGTTCCGCTTGGTGGTTCTCAACCTCAGCCTCCTCCACTGGCATGGCAGGCAAAGGCGGAGCCGCCGCGCTCGGAGCCCTCACGGGCTCTGCTGGAGGGTCGAACGCGGATTCGACCGGCGCGGGCAGCGCGGCATCGACCCCCGCCGGGCTGGGGACAGCAGCCGCGTCTTCTCCGGGTACCGGAAGCTGCATCGCGGGCGCAGACAGCAAAGCCGGCGGAGCCGACACGGGAGGCGGCGGGACAGCCGCGGGGGGCGGCAGGGGCGCGGGGCCGGGGCCCACCGGTGCCGCCTGCACTGTTGTCTCACTTTGCTTCGGGAGCGGCAGCGCAGTCGCGAGCTCTTGGCGATTGCTGTCGAGTGCGTCGCCTAGCAACTCGGGCGAAGCCGCGGGAGGCGGTGCTTCTGCCACGGGAACGCCGACAAACTCCGCTGGAGGCGACGGGTCCGGTCCGGGCTGAGGCGGGGCCGCGGGAGGGGCCGCGGGGACTGGCACCTCCTGCGGGGCGGGTTGGGGTGGGGCCCGCGGCTCCGGCTCGGGCGGTGGAGCCAACTCACCTCCCCCCTGAGAGCAGCAAGGCGGGGGAGGCGGTTCCGTCGGAGCATGCTCCAAAGGCGCAGAAAAAAACTTTTCTTCTGTCGCGGGCAAAACTTCGCCCCCCCGCCGCGATTCGGGGGGGCTGGGAACCTGCAGGCTGTGGATTTGCACTGGTTCCCCTCTTGCCAGCGCCAGCGAGAAGGGAGACATACCTCGGCAATCCGCAATCCACTGATATGTAGACGCTTTCCGTTTCAAAACTGGGAAGAGAGTTCTGAATGACGGATAAACCCGAGGAAATCCAAGTCCCCGGTAAAAAAGGTCTCGGATAATGAATTCCATGCATTCCCATATGTATGAATCAAGGGCATACAGCACATCAGTGAAAAAGCCATGGTGCTTTGCCCACCTGAAAAACTCATAGAAATGTATCTTCAGCATAGGAATTCTGTCCTCATGACCCCATTTTTGCCAGAGGCCAATAAGTTTCTCCTCTGAGGGAGAGAATGGAACCTCCGCCTCCGTAGGCACCCTTGTCCAGATCCGAATCTGCCTTGTAAGAAGGGAAGCATTTTCAGGAAGGGAAGTGTAAACAGTACCTTGTGACAGTGTCCTCTGGGCTTCGGCAGACTGCTCTGTGCTGCAAAGACTTCTGGACATCTTGTCTCGGAGACTTTTCAAAAGGTTCTCCCTGCGGCCAGCCAAATGAAGAATTCTTCCTCACTCAGGGTCCAATTGTGGTGATTCCTTCACTCGAGGCACCATCTGTCAGTTCTGTCCTCGGTGTTCACCTTCTGTGGTGGTGCTCCTTTTTTCACTCGGGGTCACCATTTGTAGTATTGTCCACAAGGGTCCCAGGATGAAGGAAGAGACGAGAAAGTTGACTCCATGTATCAGCAAGCTAGGTTTATTATTTTATGATAGAAAATATATTAAAACTATACTAAAAGAACAGAAGAGAAAGGATTTCATCAGAAGGCTAAGCTAAGAATAGGAAAGGAAGGAATAACAAAGGCTTGTCTCGGACCAAGACAGTCTGGACAGGTGAACTGTGATTGGGCGTTAATTCTAAACAACCAGATGAGTCCAATCACAGATTCTCCCTGTTGCATTCCACAGCAGCAGATAAGAATTGTTTACAGTTTGTTCCTGAGGCCTCTCAGCTTCTCAGGAGGGAAAAATCCTAAGGAAAGGATTTTTCCTAAAACATGTCGGTGACACAGTGAGGATGTTATGCCAAGCTGGAGAGCAGAACTAGGCCCAGGCAGTGCCCCATGCTGCCTGCAGCCCCCCAGCCCTGACTGGTGACTGGGCACAGCCTGGGCCAGGTTACTGCCCAGGGCATTGCTAGCATGTGAAAAAAATTCCCTAAGCCACTTTTAACCACATTTAGGATAGAGGTTTATGCCCAGGCTTTAGACAAAAAAACATATTGTGTGTTTCTAGGCATGTTCACAATCCTGACACAGAGGGTATCTCACCTTGGCGATCCATGGCCAGGCAATGAGTTAGGGACTGCATGTGGCTCTGTGCTGGACACACAGAGAGCTTTTCCAGGAGCAGGAAACAGCCACATTGTCAGATTTTGCTCCTTGGGAAAAGACCTGGGAACACTTTTCCAGCACTGGATCGACTGTCTCAATCTTCCAGAGTTGCCTCTTCTTCTTGCCTCTCCCTGCCCAGCTCTGGATTCAGGGAAGCTTAAAAGCAAGCACATGTAAAGGTTCTTTGATCTCAGCTGTTACACAGAAGGTAAGCCCTCCTCAAATACACTCCAGCAGTGATTTTCTGGGAAAACAGGCAAATTTTGAGACAAGCAGGTGAAAAGCAGTTATTGCACCAAAGAACTGCCTGTGCTCAGACAACTCATAAAAACAAACCTGACAGAGTTTATGCTGATGTCACTTTGGCCCTGAACAGATACAAACCTGCAAACCCAGGGCAGTGTGGAACAGTCATTCCTCCTCTTCCAGAATGAATAGGAAAAACTGGGTTTTGCTGATGTGTTGAATACTGAGCAGTAGATACTCTCAAATGGCTTTCCTGGCCAGGACCCTTCAGCAGGGAGTTTAAATCTGCCTCTTGGTCCTGCAGAGGAGATCTGTCATGAAGGAACAGAGCTGCTCACTCACCCTCTCATATGTCATCTCCAGCAGCACTCTGACTGTCCAGAACATTTCTATTATCCACCTGTCAGTGCTAAAATGGAGAAAAGGAAAAATATGGTGTGTTCAGTAGACTACATTTTACTGAAAGGGTAAGGAATGGTTTCCATAGTGTTTTGAAAAGCATGGTACATTTTCTATATCAGGATAATTTTTTTTAATCTCAGGGCTTTCATTTAGGGAAATAAGCTATCACTGGAACTGAAAGTCCCAATTTATTGAATATTTGTAATTGGATATTTAATTATGTTCAGTATACAGTATCTTTTGATGTGCTAGTAGCCAAATGCTGCTACAACCAGCATGCTGATGATGTCTAGTCTATCTTCCCAACAGCAGTGTCACCCTCATCTTAGAGGCTCTACAACCACACTTAAATTGCTCCTCAGCAGATGGACACATGTTTACACATCCTCATCAGCTCCATGTGCTGTGTCAGGACTGCAGACTACACTCCAGGGTGGGCTGTGCTCCAAAGGGATGTATCAACATCCCCTTGGACATCAGCACCCACTGGGCTGGTCCATGCAGCCCTACACATGCACACGTGAATTATCTGAGGTCTGTACAGCCCGTGAACTGGTCTGGAAAGATGTTCAAATTAATTAGAGTTACCATTAGCAGGCAGCTGCTTGCAGTGCCTTGTAGTGAGCTAGAGCCTGGGCTGCCACCCAGCAGGGGTGACAGCCTCCTCTCAAACAGCCCTACCCCAAAAATACCTTCACATCTCAGGATCTGGCCCTTGGGAACCCATAATAACTGTGGATTTTCCAGCTCTGCAGAGGGATTTAAGCAGGTTGCTGGAAAGCAGAATCTCCTGAAACATTGCATCTCAATGCTGACATCCCTGGGGGGAGAATAAGTAGGAGTTAGGACTTAACCTTTTGGGATGACAGTATGTGGCATATGCTTGAGATAATCAGTGGAATTGCTGAGTGAAAAGCTGTATTATCTTGAAATAAATATGGTTCACCCAGAAAGGTATTAAAACTCAGCCTCATGCAATATGAACAATTGTTCACATCCTGGAGCATGCAGCCCTGAGCAGTTACTACAACAAAAAGGGATTAAGTGCCTCTAATTATTATTACTGTTATCCAAACATTTTGCTATCAGTGAGCCTGTAATAAATAACCACGATATCTCATGGGTACAGCTATCAAATTTACTGTCACTAGCTGAGCTGTTCTGATTAAGAGCCAGAATTTTTCCAGTAAACACACAGATCCCTCTCTAAGGACCGAAGAATAAATGAGAACTGAAAATCTAAGGGCGAGAAAGAAAGGGCTTCCACATGAGCCTCATTCTTTGCTCAGAATGTCATGTTTCTGTAAATATAAAAAACAATGGTAACAGAGTCCTTACCCCACTCACAGGGACTCCTCTCTTGTGTTATCCATCAGTTATTCCACAGGCTGGAAGCAGCTGAGTGCTGCAGTGCTCATGGCACATCCCTGCACTAGCACAGGAGAGAGACAGTGTGTCCTGTCCTGGAGACCTTCAGCAACAGGAGCAATTCTCCTGTTCTTTTCCAAGCTGCTTTAAAGCTCCTGTAAAATAAGCTGCGTTACTTAAAGCAACCCTGATGCTTAGACTTACAGCTGAGCTTTCCAAAATAGACTTTATGACCCTTCAGAGACAGACACTTAACACAGTTAGTTTATGTTTACTCCCCTTCCCCCATTTTTATTTTGCTTCATCAGCAATTTCTGTGAAGTTTCCAGCCCAAGTCTGTAAAGATTTAATCTTTGGTAGTGGACAGGACTAGAAGCAATCAAGCAAGAGCCACTCTCTTAGAAAAGGCTTTGTAAAATCTAGACATTAAAGATGCAAGCAGGTGAAATAGATCAGTTTTCATCTGTTAGTTTTTGTTTTCATGTTTTGGAGACAATAAATGCTTTTCCAACTTCCTCGGAGGATTTCAGCATTGCTTTACCCTCTGTTTTTTCCTGAGAAATGTGATGAAACAGAAGAAGTATTTCCATTCTCTTCTGGCATGTCCTGCTGGACATAAACACCCGGTTCCACCTCAGAGCCTTGAGCCACCTTCACCTGGACCCCAGCCAGAAGTGCTCTTCTCTATTGATGTTAAATGTTCCATTGCCATATTCCAGTGCTTCTCTCAGTGCTGCCCTGTTCAAAGTCTCCCTTCTTGCTGCTGGGTTGGCATTTCTTTCCCATCCATTGCCTCCATGGATCCTCTGCACTGGCCAGTGAAGCCTCATGGCAAGTTGGACTGATTGCACTGGACACTGTGCAGTGTTTGGGAACTCACATAGCTAGAACAAGAAGCATCCCTGTCATCCATATCTGGAGCTCTACAAAATTCCTCAGGTCTGGGAAGGTACAAACTTCAGTGGGAGCTTTCTCTGTGCCTGGGGCACTCACAAAATCCAGCTGGACCCTCCAGCATCAAGGGAGACCTGGCTCTGTGGCATCTTCTCCTCACCTCAGGCAGCAGGGATTTCACTGCCCATTTGAGGCTGTGAATCTGACAGGAGCCACATCTGTAAGCCACCATCCCTCTATCAAACTGGTGAAACTGTCTGACAGTGCCAGAAGCTTTCAGGAGGAATGGACAGACACACAGAGTGTGGAGAAGCAAAGTCCAAATCTGTCCTTTGAACCTGAGCTCATGAAAGTGCACTCTGCCTGGGCTATAGAGAGGGGTCTCAGAGGCTTCACCTCTTCTCTGGGACTCTGCAGTCCTGAGGTGGTTTGCAAAGGTGGTTGTTTACTACTGTTTGCTCCTCCAGACAAACTTTTCCTTCCTTGCTATACTGTGGTAATCTCCCCTCAGCAGATAAAGTGGCTCCTGCTGATCTCTCCACAGGGCCATTGTTTGTTGCTGAAACAATCAGTGGAGCAGCAGGAGGAGTTTAAACAGCACACACAGCTCAGAGAAGGACAGGGCAGAGGGAGAGGTAAAGGAGAGCACAGAGAAAAAACGAAGGGGGAAAAGAAGATGAACAGGCTTGTTTCTCCCCAAGGTCCACAGTTTGCCAGGAAGGATAGAAACTTTATCCCAGCTGCCCCTGCTAAACACAGCGCAGGACAGACCCAGGGACACCTGACTCCTTTCCTGCTCCAGGCAGCTGAGTAAAAGTAGCTACTTCCTGAAGAGCCATAGGAATTTGTGGGGCTGTTCCTCCTAACAGCTGAAAAAGGCTCTCACAGATCAGAAAGTGTTTCAAGTCCCATCTCACTGATTTTCCAGGAAGCCCTCTGAAGCATCCAACAGCAGTACCCAGAAACTCATTCCTTGGAGCCAGAGCAGAACAAAGAGAACACAGAGAGGCAGGAGAAAGTCAAGGGGAAGGAAGGCTTGGCAGAAAGTAAAGCAGCTTCTTTTCTTGCTGGAGTTCTGTATCCTGTAATTTACCTACAGCAGAACTGTGCAAATTTGCAATAATGGCTGGGAGACCCATTGTGAGCTACTGAACCTTATGAATTACAAAGTAATTGGAAAAACACAATGAAAACAATGTTTTGCTCCATAAAGCATTCCTAGTTCCTTTACTGGAATGGCTACAGGTCTAGTTATTTAAAACCACTTTGCAGTATGCTGCCATACTTAAGAGAGGATGCTTAGCAAAGAAACAAACAAATGCTGAAGTCCTAATAAAGAGAGATTTAACTGTGACCAAGTGGATCAAAACTATTACAGCAGTAAAAATTAGGTCTAGGAAGAAATATCCAGAACCAAATGAGCTGTACTGGATTTTACCAGAGAGCAGGTTAATGAAATTACATTTGGGGCTGTTGTGCAAACCCTCACTCAGTCCTCTCTGTTTCAGGGAATCCTCCAGTCCATGTGCAGGTGGTGCAAGGCAGAGCTCAAACCCCTGTGGTGTGAGCAAGGAGCCTCCTCTGCAGCCTCTCCTCTCCTCCTGCAGTCCTTGGGGCACTCTGGGGCAGGCTGTGCTTCTGGGAGCTGGCTGCTGCTGGGGATGCATCATACAAAGTCATGCAGAGAGGACAAAATTCTCTGCCATAACACTGGCAGACCTCAAAATGAGTCTGGGAATGGACAGCCACAGGTATAGTTCACCCGATGAGCTCTGACTGGAGCACTGTGGGGCTGCATGGCCAGACTGCACCTTCAGGCCCATCCTGAGCCCCTGACAAGCCTCAGAACCATTGCAAGATGAGGAAAATGTTGCCCTCTGCTTTGTCATTTCTCTCTACTTCCAGCTATAATACTGATACTCACCCTTCATGTGCACAGTAATAAATTAGGAACACGTACAAGATGATGAAAATGGTTGTTTTCCCTCCCTTTTATTTTTTCCTTTCTCTGGATTTGCTACAGATGTGCTAGCTATGATGAGTGAATTTAATCCTTGCTCTTTTTCTTTGTTGATTATTTACTGTTATTTGATTATATCTACAAAAGGGAATTTTCTAATATGTAATGTCTGTGTTAATGGGATTTGGGGCAGGTATAAATCATCTGACCCTGATACCTATTGTTGAATAAGTATTTCTGAGATGGATAACTGCTCACAGCCCCCTTCAAAATCCACCATGGTGCTTTTTAACCCTCTTATTTTTTTGAAACCTCCCTTCTCCCATTGAAAAAAACTGTGAATGCTTTCAGAATTTGAAGAAACCAAATCCTTCTAATGGTTTTGCAGATGATTTGCTTAGGGTTGCAGTTCAGCTGCCTGAATTTTAAATCTTAATGTTATTTGCATTTGTATTACATTAATCAGAACAAAAAGCTGGCCTTACCCCCACAGATGTCTGATTCCCACAAGGGTGAGGGTTTGCTTTGAAATTGTTAAAAATTCTCATAAATCTCTATCATTGAGTATGTGACCAATTTTCCTACTAAATTTCCCTTTTTTAATAAGATTATAAATGTAAGAGGTTCAGTATTTGCAGTGTTAGGATACACCTTCCCCATCTTTTTCAATCAGCATTATCAGTTTTTGGCCACACGCCTGGTCCACATAAATCACATGAGGCAGGCAGTCACTCCCAGGGCTGCTGTGCAAATCTAGCAGGCTGACCTTTAAAATAACACTGCAGTGATCCCATTTTACATGTCCAGAGATGTGTTTATCCTAAATGGATCCCAGTCCAGCACTGACTGCCTCTGGGAACCCAGGATCTCCAGTGCCCAGCTAACAGGTGCACAGCCTGCACAGCTCAGACAGAAGCAAGATTTGAGACATGGAAACCAGCACAACCCAAAGATGCCTGTGAGCCTCTGATTCAGTCTGAGCAGAATCACATCCTCAAAGTTTCCCTGGGTAACTCCCAGTAGACTTAGCTCTGTGGAGCACAGAGGGAGGGAAGAAAAAGAGGTGAAAGAGTTGGGCACAAGAGGAAAACAATGGCAGTTCCTTGAGATGAGGTAGGAAAGGAAGAGGGAATGTAATTCTTTGAGATGAGTCTTAAGAATGGGTGCAAGGAGAGAAGAGAAATCAGCCTGGCACGTAGACACAGCTCTCCTACAAGTTACATTGTCCCCTCAGAAACACTTGTGCACCCAAAAGTTTGCCTATTCTTTTAAATGTGACAATTAAAGATATTCCCTCTTCCCATACATCTTACTCCAAATAGAAATTAACTGAAATTGAGTGACAAGGGATTTAGTTCTCTTACAAGATCAGGTTTTCTATCTGACTCATGAAATGGCAATACATCTTGGATAAAATTTTGGGAAGGACCAGTTTCTGCCAGATGGGGAAAATTCCAGCTCAAGAGTCCATGATGCTTCTGTAAAAGCCCTTTTAACATTTAGCAAATAATTAATGTTTAAGCAAATTTTGAGTGAGGATGACCTTGGAAATAACAGGAAATTTCTTCTGCTTTAGCTAAGTTTTGCTGCCTTCTCAGCAAGTGCCCTGAACACGCAGACTCCTGATTTACACAGAGAGGACATTGTCCTTCACGCGGAGGCACAAAGGATGCTGTGAGGGTAAGAAAACCTCATTGCCAGACACCCACAGGGAGAGGTGACTCAAGACACCCACACAGCAGAAAGAAAATGCAGGGTTCCCATGTTGATATTGATGGTGCATGTGAGGGAAAGCACAGGGAAAGCTGTGATGGAGACAGGCTGGGCTGGCTCGCCGCCGCTACAATAAGCATCTCCTCAGGAAGACCCTGCAGCGTCGGCTTGTACACAGCTCTGACAGAATTAGCCATCCTTAAAACACAAATATCAAACAAACAAACAAACCAACCACCAGTGGCACTTTCTCCTTCACCACTGACATTTTGATCCATGAGACTGTAAGAACCATCCCATCCAACTGAATTCATGTGTGTGCTTTGAGGGCTTCAGGTGTTCCCAAAGATCCTTCCAAACCTCTTTATGTCTCCTGGTGAACCAGGTTTGATCCTACCACAGCTGACAGCACAGACCAGGTTCTTCGAATTTATCCAAGCTGTAGAAAAGAAATAGTATAAATAGTGCTGCTTGCTGTGTGCCATTTGGGTGGAATACATATCAGCATCAAGCACAGAAAACTTTGATTTTGTCTGAATGGAAAACAGCATTCATAATAGGAGATTAATAAAAAAAAACATGGCAAAGCCAGGTATATTTTGAAACATCTCCCAGGTGTTAAAATCTGTTTGAGGGTTGTTATTTCCACTGATCTAGACTCTAACATGAACCACAGTGTTGTTCTGCCCTGAGAGAGCAGGGTGGCTGGATGAGACAGCTACACCCCTTTCCATAGAATACCACAGGTGGAAAGCACTGGTTTTTCCCCAGAGTAACACTGGTAGCACACATCCTTATTACCCAATGAATATAAGGAGAAAATAAACGTTATTAAAGGGTTTCAGTCTATCCTGCAAACATTACTGGTCTTGAAAGTGTTTTGAATGGAGTTTTGTTCATATAAATAGGCAGCAGAACTGTAGTCGTCAGTACCTGTATATAAACACACATACAAAGCTCTGCAAGGTGTGGATCTGTTCTTCCCAGCTCTTATCAATTCACATTAATAGAAGGCAAAGGGTATTTCTGACCCAACAGCAAGAAAACATTTCTTAACTTTGACTGAACCAAGCATATACACTTTTGGTGAAACAAGTTTCACTGGTAACAGAACCACTCACAATTTTTTCAACTCTGGTGTCCTTTCATGAAACTTCAGCTAAAACTTCATCTTTTATGCTGAACTACCAGAGAAGACACAGAAATTACAATAACTCCTGTTTGTTAAGACCACAACTGCTTTCAAGATACACAACTGAACAAAATGAAAGCTGCCTTCCTTTACCACCCAAGATGCTGCTGCATTTCAAAGGGGTGATAGCCAAATGCATTCTGCATTAGCCAGATGATAAGAACAAACTGTTCAAGGAATGATTCTCAGCAGTGACTAATATTCGATAATAACAGCCATGAAATGAAAGCAGCGTTAAGTTTTATTAAATGATTTTCCACTGCCTCCACACTGAAGCATTAGCCTGTACAGCAGAGAGCTCAACTAAATTAACAGTTGAGAAAGAAATGTCAGGAGCTATTATAAAACATATTCCCAGTAATGAAATTCAAAGTCCATGGGAGCAGTTGTTTTATAGATGTGGAAGGGGGAGAGAAAGACAATCCTTGTCAGTAGCCCCTGAGAAGTGGAATATCAAACTCCCCCACTTCACCCTCCTCTGCAGGGTCCCTTGACCATGTCTGAGCTTACTGTGCTGGGAAAGAGCACAGGACCAACTGGGGGCTGAAAGGCCAGGAAGATCCAGGCTATGTCCCACTGCCATCAAACCAGAATCCTTCCAGTCCTCATTCCCACAGAGGTCTAAGTGCTCATTGCTTATTCTGCAAGTGTGGCCTCAGCAGGGGCAGACCTTGCAGGTGAAAGGTGTCTCGCCACCAAGATTGTAGCCTAAGTGCAAATATTTCACAGCCAAATGGACTCACTGCAGATGGGAGGGGACCCCTGGTGTCCCTGTGGCGTAGGGGTGTTGCCAGTCAGCTCCAACAACAGTGTGCCACCAGCATGTGCTGTGGTTCTCAGCTCAGCTCACAGAGACCCCAGAGACTCCAGCCCCCTTTCCAAACAAGAAGGAAAGTGTTCCCAAAGCACTTGCTCTAGGTAAAACACCCTAAGGTTTGGCCTGCCCAGATGGCATCACCCACAGACAGATGTTTGGCCATCCTGCCCCATCCCTGGCAGTGTCCTAGGCCAGGTTGGACAGGGCTTGGAGCAGCCTGGGATAGTGGAAGGTGTCTCTGCCCATGGCAGGGCTGGAATGAGATGAGCTTTAAGGTCCCTTCCAACCCAAACCATTCCATGATGCTCTGTCCCTGCTGGTACAGCCCTGTAGTGGGGTGAGTGTCTCACCCACGAGGAACCCAGCAGAGCTACAAGGACTGAAGTACTGCACACAGTTTACAGTTCTCCCAGTTCAGAAAAATAAATAAAATAAATTAACATGGTGCAAAAAGAGTGACCCAACTCCTCTTTTTCCTTCCTGTTGGGCCACTGCTGGTACCTCTGATGTGCTCTAATTCCCACTGATCAGTCATCTCAGAGCTAATTACATATCTACTCCTAAGTTTTTTCTATCTATTATTTTTACAAGGAACTGAAAGAGTTCAGTCTAGAAAGACATTCAAAGGAAGACACCTTTTTCATGAGCTATAATTATCAGACTAGAGAAGTTATTTCTGAGACTAGAAAATTTCAGGGGGAAAAAAAAGAAAACTGAAACCAAGATGCCATGCCTGAAAAATGGTCAGCTGCATTCACACTGAAAATCAAATTGAACCTTCATGCAACTGAACACTGGGTAGACCACTCATGGGTATTGTGGATTTATCAGCAACTGAGCATCTAAATTAGAAAGTACAATATTCAACCACAGGTTCTCACACTCACAGGTTCTCATGTAGGAAACACTGAATGGAACTTGTGGTCTATTAATGAGGAGGTCACACAAACTCCTAATCTTAGTACCTTTAAACTGTTGACAGCATTCCCCTCCCAATGCTGCCATGCTTACTGAAACCTCAGCAACTGGTTAGATGAAAAACCAATCCTGGCATGATAAAAAGTGAATTTACTACCCAAAAATATCAATTACAAAGGCTGGTAGGTCAGAGACAGTACAAAATACACACAACTTGAAATACAGGCACACTTTACTAAAATATGAAAAGCCAATTACTTTTTTTAGCTGTTCAGCCTAGTCATTAATACCTACTCTGGGATCACTTTATGCCAGAGCAAATAAAGGAAAGATGACAAGGGAGCTCCAGTCAGTGTGGCTGTAGGAAATGACAGGCTTTGCATCCCCAGCTTTCTTGCCCTTCCTACTCTCTGCCTCCAGGGATCTGAACTCTCAAGCCTCACTCTGATGAAGCTCCATGTATAAACTCCATCAGAAATATCAGTTTACTTATATTTTCTTGGTGAAAGGAGGGAAAACAAACCAAAATGTGTCCTGATTCATGTGAAGCTTCTGCTGTGGCAGATCTGATGAGACAGAGAACTCCCAGATCTGAACATATCTGCCCAGCTCCCATGGCTGGACACACAGCTCCAGGTGACTCCCTGAGCTCCCCACAGAAAGGATGGATTTCTGCTGCCTCACCCCTCTCTCTTGCATTCTTGCCTTGTCTGGGCTTTCATTTGAGCCATGACTCTGCCTCATACAGTTATGGGGTAAATTGTCTCTGCAGTGCTGCCCACTGAGCCTGCACAGTCACTGGTGACAGAGAGAAAGCACTAACCAGCCTTGGTCCCATAGAGAAGGCAGCAGCTGCCCAAGTGTGGTTCTATAACAGGCCTAGGGATGCCTCCATGGTGTTAAGAACATTTGCAAACCTTCGTCATGACTATTAATTACTTGGAAATACAAAACCTAATCAGCTTTCAGACCCACTCTGCCCTGGCCCATTTACACAATGCGTTGTTTTGCTGCCAGTTGTGTGCCTGAGCTGTCACAGCACATTTCCTTCCCCAGCCAAGTCTGGATGTGCAGTGATGGGCATGTTTGTGCTTGGAGCATTACTTATGCAGGCCAGAAGGTCTCCATGTCCCCTCCACTTCTTCAAGGGCATCTTCCAGCTATAGCTGTGCTATAAATACTCCAACCTGGGCTCTCTTTCCAGCCCAGGCACACTGGCTGTCAGGGTACAATAAGAGCACACAAAGGTATGGAATGCACTCAGGCAACAACAGACCCACCAGCTCCCAGAATGGCCACAGACCACTTGAAAAATTGTTTCATGTTATTAAAACTTTGCATCTCATTCCCTTCAACTCCAAAGCATCACAGCCTTTTTTCCAGCATTGTATAGCTGGTACTACCCTGTTCCAAACAGCACGACCACCACCTGACCTGAACTGATCACAGATAAGTGGGCAGTCCTGCTGGGTGATAACACTGAACTAGACCCCTCCTGATACTACTATCTCCTTTTAGATCCAAATCCAAAATATAAACCAGAAATCCTAGCTAAGAAAATATTCAAGATCTAAATCTATTAATAAGGACCTGCAATGCTGGTTATGCTCAGCAGTGAGAAATCTACAGCTTTGAGATTTAGGTGTGGTCTTGGATTAACCCTGGTCCTGGTTTGATTCTTGAGATACACTAGAGATTAACTGTGAAAGAAGTGACATAAACAAAATGGCTTGGCTTTAGATGGAGGACAACCCCAGGATTTGGATGAACTCTACAGAAATAATGGGACTCTGGCTTTTTTTTCCTCTGGCAACCCTCCAGTCTGTTTTTCTTGCCCTCTGATTGTGTTGCTATTTTCAGTAGTTCCTTGGAGAGGTAAAGAGGTCTCTAACTAAGGTACATGAGGCTTTTTTCAAGCACCTAGGTGAGCCAAAACATTGCCAAAATAACATACTCTGATTTGCCTTTCTGACATTTCCCAAGCAGCTATTTTCCTTCTTTGAGCACATGGGAAGATTGCAGTGCCTAAATTCAATGGTTAAAGTGAAGGCACAAAATTCTTCCTATCCCACTCCATGCCTAGGAACAGTGAAGGTTAAGTATGGATCAGGATCTCTCAGCACAACTGCATTCTTATTTCCACCAAGCCTGTTTTTCTTTTTAAGGAAAGATGCATTGACAAAGCTATGACCACACAGAGCCATTCATGAGAATCAACAAGGAGGCATTTCCTCCCTTTGCCTTGGTGTCCTTGCTCTTTCCAGGGCATTAACACACATGCCCAGACTGACTGCTTGGTCACTTCCCTCACACACTCAGCCACCAGATTGCCCCCAGTGCTGGCTTCAGCTTTGCTGTCTCTTCATTTTATGACTCTCCCTCTTTTCTTGGTTTCTTTGTGCCTTATGAAAACAACATGCAAATCTCTTCAAATCTACTTCCCAGTTCTATCTGAACTCATCAGCAGGCTTTATTCTGTTAGTTTCTTCTTCCCTCTTGGAGAATGGCCTCATCATACCCCTCATTCATGAAACAGATCTCATCTCCAGTCCCAGAATGTCTTTACAAACACATCCTGTCTCCTGCAGAGCTCAAACATCAGGAGCTTTCTCAGGCAGGTTTAGAGTGGAGCTGCCCAGCTCACCCCACTCCTGCTGTGTTCTGGAGCCCTCACTCTGTTCTGAGCTGGGGCTGGCACATGCTGAGCCACTTCTGTGTGAGGGAGGTGTTTGGTGGCACGTGTGTAAACTGATTCCCAGGGAGCTGTTACAGGCAGAAAACATCACCACTGAGAAAGGGGGAAATGAAAGGCTGGCACAGTTAAAGCAGTTCCCAAAGTGGTCTGGAGAATCTGTGAGTTACATAAATGTACTGACCTGATCATTTGACTCCTAGACAGCCGTGGACTCAAACTTCTCTGAAAACCAGTACAGATGTTAGTTCTTAGAAGAACCTTGAAACCACTACCCAAAACCAATGTAAATCCTATGAACTGAAGAAGTGATGGAATATTTTGAAACATTTGGATATCTTGTGCATCTTCTAATTCTTCTATCCTGTGTCTAGCAGAGTGCAGCTGATCCCCCATCTACTCTCAACAGGCAAATATCTGCAGCACATTTTTGTTGACTTCTACAAGAAGAGATGGCACTCTGAGCCTGTCCACATCCTTCAGCTGCTCTGACCAACTGCATCTTTCCACACTGCACCCACAAGAAAAGTTCCCCAAAAAGTAAATTCAGCACATCTGAGAGATTAAAAGACCCTCAGATCTAAATACTGCTGAAGGTTGGTACAACCTGTGTCAGGGAGATGTTCCATGAGTTCAAATATCTGAACTCCACTCCCAGCTTTACTACAGATCCTCATAACCTTGAGTAAGTAATTTTGCTTTTCTTTTTCTGCTCTCCTGGTTTGTTTTTCAGGTGAGAGATCCCTTGGGAATGGTTGTGTCTCACACAGTGTGCTGAGATAGCAGAGCCCTAAGACTGCAGGCTTGACTAGGCAGTACACCTGATTAACAAAGGAAATAGCTGCAAGGAATGTCTCCTATCAGGACTTACTTATCAATTAAAACTTTATTACAAATGCTTTTTGCATAAGAATTGTCTTTTTCACTTGAAACAAGACATAAGAAAAAATTATCTGAAGCTCAAGAGATTTGGATTGATTTGTCATTAACATCCACAGGGACAAGGTCTGGTTCCTGTGCTGCCTATCATCTTCTGGCTACTGTTCATTTACAACAGATGGGCTGGACTCCCTTGAGACTCACAGCTACCTATCAGGCCCTGATATAGCTGTGGAAATTGTTCTTGATCCTCTAGCATAGGTCTGCCTCTTGTTTTCTAATGTCTTCTGAGAGAACACCATACCTGCAGTCCCCTTTCTCAGTGATCTGACAATTCAGAGCAGCAGTCCATGTCCTACCTCCTGTTTGCAGAGACTTTGCTCCAAGGTCAATGTTCTGTCTGGAAATTTGTTCCCATCAATGCTTTTTTGTTTAGGTGTCTCTGGCAAACCCCTGGTATTTCACAAAAATCCAGGGAGCATTAGACAGAAAAGGGCACAGTCATTAAGCAAAATTATTGGAAGTATGTTCATGTCTCCCAAATGTGCTGTAATATTTTCTTACTGTGACTTACACATTGCAGCAATGGCCCGTGGAACAGCTTCACACTTACTTATTTCAAGGCATATCCTCTTCTAGGTCACTGCAGGTGACTTCTAAATCTCCTAAGAGGGAAAGAAATTAGATTTCAAGGACACTTTTTGAAGGTACCTGAATGATCTAAAAGACCTCCTGTGGATTACTATCCTGACACCAGAAACTGCAGGTTCATGGCATCTATGAAGACAAATTTGTTGCAGTCTGACCAGAAACAAGCAAAACTCTGCAGTTCAATAGAGCATAGGTACATGCTCTATTGAACATGAAACAAGCAGTTCAATGTATAGGAACAATCAACATCTAAGAATGAAACTCTTGCTCAAACAAGATCATTCCTTTCACAGATAGGGCAAAGTGCTGGTGCTTTAAAGGACTTTCCATTGTATTTCACCTCCAGGAGCCCAGGTGGTAACCAGCTTCCAGTACAGCCCCAGCAGTGACTTTGAAGGTGACTGTCTTTCTTCCTTTTTCTTTCTATGAGGATCCCAATGACCTTTAGAATTTTAGTATAAAAATCAGGTCTTTTTCCAAGATGTAGGCTATAAGAGCTTTTATCTACTCATAAAAGTTCATACATTTACACAAAACTAAAATAATTAGCAAGCACATCATTGGGACTTAATAAAACCATCAGCACTAACCACAAACACACAAACTCCAGAGCTTGCCTGCAGAAGCAGGTGTTGTTATCTTACTGAGCAAGTCCCTCAGAGATATCCACATATATCCCCAAAGCTTGTACTGCACCAAGGGGAGAGCAATAACCAGTTTTGGTTCTGTGCTTTGGTTAATTTTATTATTGCATTACTTCTGAGGTGTGTGGAGCATAAGCAGCTACATGAAGCAATTACCTGTACATGGGCCAGTAGAGCAGCAGCTTTGATGAAACCCTGAAATCATGATGTGGAATCACACCTCTGCAAAAGACTCTTTGATCACACACAAGCCAAGGAATAACCACTTCAAGTTCTTTCCTACAGCTGGTAAATGAGGAAAACCCATGCTTACATCCTCAGGGACCTTCTTAACTAAAAATAGGAAAGCTGCAACAGCAGCATGGCTGCATCGTGTGTGTAATCTGCTTAAGCACTGCACAGGGGGTGTCGCTGATTCCAAAAAAATACTCTTGACATAACCTACAGGTGCCTTAAAGAGCAGTGGCAATGTTCTTGAAAGGATTATAAGGCATTGCTGCTAGAGCCCAGCATTTACCTCAGCTACATGGGAAATCTTTTTTAACTGTCTGAACACTAGGAAAGAATTAGGAGCAATGCAGCTGACACATCCAAAGCTTATGGAAACTGGAGTCAAGGGAATCCGGGACTGCAAGGAGAGCCCCTAGCAGGTTCTGAGCACTCACTGCTATGGTCACAGTGCACCCACCCTCCAGCAGCTCCCTTCAGAGTGACCCAAAATCACAACAGGGCAGCTCCTTATCCTCACCCCTGCCTTTCCTGGACATGTCACAGTGGCTGCTGAGTCCAGTTTAGTTCTGTCTCACCCCACCAGGATTCCCCAGCTGTCTGGTTTCAGCCATGCCCATGGCACACACAGATCCATCAACTCAGCAAGCAGGCAAACACCCAGGCCTGGCTCACCACAGCCCTTGTTAGGAGACAAAAATGTGTACAAGGGTCTAGGAGATACTTCACCTCCCAAATCCCCTCAGGGCACATCTTCTGCCATCTAACATCACAAGCAGTCACTCTGTGCCCTGCTGATGGCAGCTGGAGGTGTCCTGCAAGAGTTCTTCCCTTTGTCTAACAGGAAGGCTGCATTTTCCCAGCACCTTGGAGCAAGTCAAAAACCATTACCTCAGTCCCAGTGCAATTACACCTGCATGAAATGAGACCTGGAGAAGCTGAAAGTGAAGTGGTTCTATTCCAGGGAACAGCCTTCAGCAGCTTTTCCACACAGGGATGTTCTGTACAGAAAATTGCCCAGTGGCCACAGAGACTGGAAACTCTATTTCTGCCTTACCGCATAGAAGAGATGAATATCATAAGTCTGAACTATTAAAATAAGCAAAGCCCTAAATTGTTCAATTAACATGAAGCAGTCAAGGTGAGACCTCCCTGGAAAAAGTACTGAGGCATAGCTTGAGTTCCTAGCAAGGATATGATGGAGTGAAGGTATGTGACCCATTTGGGGGAAAAACAAAACATGGACTTCCAAGAGTATGTAAAAGACATTTTCCTCAGGTTCCAGAGCTAAATATGATCCATAAGATTGGTAAGTTCAGTCTTTAACAGCACTTCTGGAGAGATGAAGATCCTTAGTACCTACATTCTTGGGGAAAAAAGATTTTGCTATGGTCTAGGTCTTAAACAATTATTCTACTTCAGATTCTTAAAATTCCAGTTGAATTTCAGGCATTTGGAAAGTTGAGTAAAATTATATTGGTGCACTTTCAGATTGAGAACAAAGGCTCAGTTACAAAGAGAAATGCTGCAGCAAAATTGACTTTATGTCTTTTCTTGTAAAGCTGCTTTTAATGTAATAAACAGTAGCATCATCAATGCATTTTACTGAGAACCATAGAGATTAACTCTGCTGGGGTGATACAAAATCCCAGATTTCTGCAAAGGCAAAGCAATAAATATTATCACTTATTCTACAGAAATATACAAGTATTCCAAATTTGAGAGCAACGAGTATCTGTAAACAGCTTCCTTACTCTATTCTGCTTTTTAAGATATAACAACAATAAGAGAAGGTTCTTTACTTGAAGCATCCCCAAAATGTGCATCCACATTTCTCCAGAAAAGCTGGATGGGGGATGGGAAGAAGACCAGGAGATGCAGATGACAAAGTGTTCTCACTGTTCTTTACATCTTTCTTGAGCTGCTCGTGCCTCAGACACAAACAGCAGGTCTGGCAGCTGCCCAAACCCTCACCTGAGCCCAGGTACAGCTTCACAAGGTATTCCAGCAAAGGAAACCCTGAGTTTTACCTGTTCCCAAACCCAATTCCCCCTCCCACTGGCACAGCCAGCAATAACACCTCAGTCACAGAGCATTCTTTGTTACACACCCAGAATGGAGGGGCAGCTCGTTCACCTGCATGCTCAGACTTCAGAAAAGGGATATAAATTTCCATTTTAGCCCTAAAGACACAACATTTTCTTTGAACTACTGAATGCTTCAGTGGCTTCACTTGAAATCCTGAGCATTCAGCAGCATTCCTCTTCCCAGGGTCGTGCAAAGTTTACCTTTCCAAATCACTCAGTGCATCTGTAATCAAGCTGCATCTTGGCTGTAGTCCTTAGGTTTACATCTTGCTGTCTGTCACTTCCTTCACAGGTTCGCAGGAGGTCAGAGCCCCCTGTCCTTCACATCTTCTCTCACTGAAAACACATCTAGTTAAAGCCAAAAGACAACTGATGGAGCTTCTCATGCATGACTGGAAAAATTAAGATCATTTCCATAGTGGAATGTTTTCCATGGTGTGTTTTTTTTCAGCTGCCAAGTGGTTACTCATGCAAATTAGCTGTCTCATAAGTGAAAGCACTTCAAGGGATGCTCTCAGTACCAGTACCCCTCCAGATCATTATATTTAAAGCTGTTATGATATTTCTGATTTAATTCAGTTCTTACTGTGCAAGATGCTAGGATAATCAAAATATGAGGGAGCCCACCATCTATTTTTAATTAATAAATTACAAGCTATTGTGTAATCAGTAAGATTTCATTAAGGTTACAACGAAGTGCTCATCCCACAATCCATGAACACAATTTTCAGCTGAGGATCATGCAACAATTCCAGAAAATGAAGAACGGAATTCCAAGCACAAATGTGACTGTCCCTGCAACACTGTAATAAGGTGGCCTTGACCTCACACAAAAGCTTTCAAACAGTAAGGCTGCACTTTTCCAGAAAGTATTTAAAAGTATGTTTAAAATTCAGCACATCTTTCAGTCCCGTTAATAAAAGGAATGCCTTTTAAACATATCCATAAATCTAAATACAGACATCAATTTTTCCTTGACTAGATGATTCAATTAAACATTCATTTTTCTGAGCAGGGGTCTGAGCATCTCAGGAAAGCAGCAGCATCACCAGTAGCACCCAGAGCCACCCAGTGTGCAGACCTGTTCTTTGGCCATGTCCAGGTCCAGCCCAAACATTTGCACAGTCCTGGAAATGCCTCCCCAGGAACTTGTTTTGTTTACATCAGCCTCCTCACCAGCCTGAAGAGAGCTGCTGCTTTCTGTAAAGTGAATGACAAGCCTGTAGGCTGGAGACTGATGTTTATACTGCCTTCAGTGACTCACAGGAACAATTAAACATTCTGTCCTACAATGCCTTCATCTCTTTGACTCCCAGTGTCAAGACAGGACTCTGCATCAGCCATTCCCTGCAGGTACTCCTCAGGATCAAGGGTGGCTCTGGAGAGGCCTGAAGTGACTGGATTTCTTTCAGGATAACTCCTAGCTAAGAAAAAGCTTGTAATTATTCACACTGAAAGTGTGAGACTGTGATCTGCACACAGGGAGCAGGACAACAAGCAGGATGGTCTGCAGGATGATCAGTTTTGCTGAATAACTGGATCGTGTTGTGACTCCATTTTAGATAATCAAAATACTTGTTCAGTATGAGAACTGGAGCTCTGACGACCATGATGTGACAAAGCGGCCTCATGGTGCATCCTCACAGCCCCCTGAACCCAGCAGAGTGAGCTCTCCACCACAGAATGTGGTACTCTAAGAACCAGCCTTTAAAAAGAGTTCCATAGAACTCCCATCCCAACACTACAAAAGGTGTTCACACATCCTAAGTGCATTTATGAGTTCTGCTGAAGAAGAGAAAAAAATCTTACATTAAAAAAAAAAAAAAATTAAAATTGAGTTTGAAAAATTTAAATTGCTTTGAAAAGTAAATCAGGTTCTGGGTCCTGATACTGAAAGATAGTTAAAAATTAAAGCCAACTGATAAATATTGAAATTGATTTCAGTCATGGACTAAAATCTGATGTCTGGGGGAACTTAAAACTCACCAAATCTTTTGAAATAAATGCTGATACTTTTCCCCCAGGTTCAAAGCAATTGGAGAATGATACCAATTCTGTATTCAAATCAGCCCATGAGGATTAGGCAAAGGTAGCTATTATCTCTGCAAAGCATGTGCATAACAATGAACATTTAAAGAGAAAAATCTTCCATTTCAGTAAAATTTTATGAGAACACAAAAAATAGTCAAACCTTTATCTCAGACACCTTATGCAACATCCTCCTCCTAGCAGCACTTTTCTCTCTGATGGGGTTTTACAATATTTTTATTCAAGAAACCATTTTTCCCAAAATGCTAAATTTGCAGAGGTACATTCTCATTTCACTGTGTTTTTAAAAGCAGTAATTCTGTTTGAGAGACATCAATGCTTTTTGATACTCGAAGTGTAGATAAGGTAAGATTCAACATGTTTTATTGGCTCAGTTTTAAGAGTCTTGAAAATCAACAATTCTCACTGATTACAGCTTGGTTTGGGAAAATGTGATTTTTATTTAAGGCAATTGTTAATTCTCCAGTTACTTTGCAGCAATATTGGGATTTAGCTCTGACAGTGGGTCCTCATTATTAGGAAGTTATTTGGACAATAAGGATTATTCTTATTCTAAATCCAAACAAGTGCCAAGAACAAGTCTAATTAATTTGTAAATATAAACAAACCCATACTACAACAGCTCCCAGGAGCTCCCAGGACAGTATCATGCATTTCTTCCATGTCACAGCACTGGCACCTGGGACTGCAAAGATAACCTTGAAAATGCCCCATATCAGAGCAATAAGTGGGTTTAAACCCAGAAAACAGCTTTTATTTCTAAATTTGAAATTTTTTCAGTCAGTTCCATAATTCCAGTGCCTCACTTAGAACAGGTCAAATGTTTTAAAGAAAAAGTTCCTTTCCAAACAGAACAGTTTAAAAAAGCCTGGACGTGGCACTCAGTCCAGGGTTTAGTTGATGAGGTGGTATTAGGTCATGGGTTGGATTTGATGATCACAAAGGTCTTTTCCAACCCAGTTCATTCTGTGATTCTGTTACAGTAAGAGTTTTTGTATCACACATGACATTTTTTATATTCCAATTCTGAAAAAATAGCATCAATTCAGAAAAATAATTACTGAAATGCAATCAAATTTCCTGTAATTTAAAACAAAGTGGGAATTTTCCAAATCCCAAACTTCCAAAGAGTTTCCCTGTGGCACAAAGTGAGGTTGACACTTAGCTCATCCCCCAGTAACAGCAGCACACAAACACCTCCCCACCAGCCCTGCCAACCAGATCAGCAGTACCCTCATGTTCTCTTGCATTTACCAGCTGCTCTGATGCTGACAGAATGGACAGCCCTGCAAACCCTCTGTGAAAAACAGCATCAAATTATGGACACATGAGAAAAGCTTAGGTTTTTTACTGTTAAAACTTAACCTATTCCTTCTTTTACATTGATTTTTCCATTTTCCCTAGGTAAAGTGATCAATCTTGGCTGCCCAACAGCATGTAGAGCAAATAAAAACCCATTTGATCTACTTTGCTATGGATCTGCTTGTTAGAGTACCTTTGGAGAATGTTTATTTCTCTGGAAATATAAAAATACTTGAGAAGATGTTTTTCTGCAGAACTTTCTGCTGAAAGGTCAAACTCCTGCCATTTCTTCATTTCCTGGATTCTCTATCACATACCCCAGGAGTGCAGATTACCATTGGCACATCCTGGTGCTGGCAATTAGAGGCATGGGATGGATCTGAGTGGGTTTGAGTGCTCTAAAACAAATTTCCCTATCAGCTATTGAATTCAGGATTAAAATTTTTAATCCTCTCCTGGAAATTGCCTCTTTTGGGTTCTGCTTTCCTAAAGCAAAAGAGAATATTCCTAAACTGTCCTTCCCTACAGCAGGGAATTGCTCAATTTTTGAGTAATTTGGTCTGAAGTTCAAAGGTAAACTGTCAAGGGGATGGTACCTGCAGGAGCTTGCTCCCAGCTGGACCCTGCCAGCTCCAAAGATTCCCCACAGGATTTACTGAAGAATGATGAATGTTAGCTCTCTCCAGACAGGATACAGAAGTTCTGCAAGGAAACTGGAAATTTATTTTCCCTTTACAAAAAAGGTTAATTACAGAGCCTTGAGAACATGTTTGTTATTTACTACAAGCAATAAAGAGACCACCTTTGACTTGGGTAGCAGTTTAGCCCAGAGATTAAGTTTCCTACTACTCCCGTTTTGCAAGCTGAATAAACTTAGGTGTGGAGAGGGGACAGGGCCATCCCACCTGCTCCCAGTGAGCTGCTTGAGGAAGATGGTGTTCCCAACACCCATCCTGCCCACCATTCCTGATAAATGCACACAAGGGAATGCAGCCAGCCCAAGGGATGAAGCCAGCTGAGGGCACAGCCCACTGTGACCTGGAAATCAGTGGCAATGAGCACAGCTTGTCCCTGGAGGAGCCACTTGGGTACGAAGGATCATTCCTGGTGCCAAATACAGGCTTGGCTTTTGCCAGAGCTTGTAGGGCTGGCTTGGTAGCACTAGCACTGCAGCTTTCCCAAAGGCAGCCAGAGCCCTCTGGCATGCACCCTGCAGACTTCAGGGACCAGGTTTTGAGCCAGCTGAGCAGGCTGGCAGGAGGCACTTGAACCATTCAGCCAACCGGTTCAGCCAAACACTGCCCTTCTCTTTCTCCCTGCTCCGTGTTCACATCGCTTCTCAGCATGGCTGAGTTTCACAGGGAGAAGATTTGATTTGTTTGGCTTTGTTTTTTCCCACAACAATCTTTAGGAGCTGTTGAATATAACACTTCCCTTTGTGGCTGTGCTGACACCCATGGACAGGAGCCCTGAGGGCAGATGGACTGCAGGGACCTCGACAGCCTGAGTGTGGGTTGTTCATGCTCTGGGGAAGGAAGGGTGAGAAATTCTGCCTCCACTCCTGCAGCTGTGGGCAGCTGATGTTTCTATCCTTGGAAAGGTCAAAACCTCCTAACAGGAGTGTTAGGAAGTGGGCAGCACTCTGCAGAGCCCAGCCCAGCTCTGTGCCAACGCAGCACTGCTGCCCTGGGGAACCTCTGCACAGCTTTGGGCCTCCTTGCCCTGCCACTGCAAGGACGAAACCCCACACCAACAAAACCAGCCCATTCCTTTGATGAGAGCAATAACCAGAAGAGAAAAATGGGAGAAAAACAAACCTGACCTTATGACATTTGTGACATTCTGACAAGAACACAAAATGGCAAGAGGTCCTATTTTTAAAGGCCGTCATCCTGCTGCTGTCGGAACATGGCAGAAAGCTGCCTCCACAACATGCCCTCAGAAATAAAAGCTGGGCTACCACCTAAAATTGCTGCAACATGCCTCTGTTTTAAGCTCTCTCTCAGGGAAACTGAAGTCTGTGGGGAAAAAAAACCTATCCAGTATTTATTTTATATCTGTGTGCTTAAATTTAGCCATGACTGTTTCTGCAGAGGAATTCTGGATCTGTCCAGGAGAGAAACAGAAGGGAGAACCAAGATGCCAATAAACAGTCACGGTGTAAATAGGATTTACACACTCACAGAAACATGGAAAGAGTAAAAACAACCTTCTATGAGTATCTTCATGGTCTTACATTGCAAATGAACAGTTATAAGGAAACCAGTGGTTTTTAAGCTCTCCAGGTTAAGGATATATTTTTAAGACTTCAGATTAATGAGATCTAGTGCACTCACTTAAAGCAGGAAAAATTCTTCTTTAATTACTCAAAAGAAAAACCCAATAATTAATAGCTACCAGAAATAATAAATCAGCCAGGGTAATCTCATTTTCATTATGCCTATTAGCTCAAGAGATTGGTCGAATCAAACCCAATTTCATTCTTCCAGAAATAAATACACTATTATTTTTAGCTCATTTCCCAAGACTGTGCAGTCACTATATAGGGCTGCCTGCCTGTTTGTCCACTCTGATAAGTTTGGAGTCTGCTGGTCAAGTTCAACTTGAATTAATGACAACATAGTAGTCTAAGAGATATTATTGTCAGACTTGTTTTGTGACCAATCTCTGGCCAGGAAGGACTCAAACAAATGGCCCTGCTTTGGCAGGCAGAAGCAACGTGGTGTGAAACCTCCTACCTAATTGCACAGGAAGGGGTGGGCACAGGGAGAGAGGGGGAATGCAGAACCATACATGAAGATACAGATAGGTCATAGAGGCAGGGAAAGCCCACACAATCACCAAATGGCCAGTAAACCTATCTGTGATTTCAAACAGAATCACTTATTATCATACCATATTTATTTATCCTCCAAAAATCAGATTCTTTTAATACTAAAAATATTCCATTACCTATACAGCAAAAAATATGTTAGAAAACTTCCTGACACTGACCCCAAATTCCCACAGACTGGGGGGATAATCCTTAGCAAGCTGATGAGCAGGCTGTGTTCTATGAAGGAAATTCCCAACCTGTTGCTTACAACCTATTTCAAGTTATTACTAAAATATTTACTGAATGGATATAATATCTCCTTCTCTTTACAAAATTCTCCTAAGGCAAAAAATAGGTTATGACTTAAAAATAACATACAGCACATAAGAAATCAATTAAATACTCTCTGACCAAGACCCAATAACCAAGTCATGAGCTGTCACACTTCTATTTTTAGGAATGGGTTATGTTTTTTCCTGGGCATTGGCAATGACTGCTTTCTTTATGTATCAATTCTGTAATGTGACTGACCATTTACTAACTGAGATGTTTGATACACAACCTTGCGACAGTGTTCATGGCAAATACTGCAAAGTTAACAACAAGCATTACCCAGAGGTTGGGCTGGAACACCAAGGTGTGCCTTAGGAAAACCCCAAACTCCTCCCAGGTGCCTCTTCAGCTGGAGTGAACCAGCAAAATGGGATGACAAAGTGGATCACAGCCACAGGAGCCAGCTGTTCCCACAGTCCCATCCATGTTCTCCCTGCTCAGAGCACTTGTGGATGCTGGACTTGTACCAGGAGGGAAAACTCTGATCAGCAGGAAGGAGTGAGCAGAATCCCCAGAACATCTCAAACCCCAGCATTTAGGGCAAAGACAGCACCCACCTTGAGTGTTGCATAGACTCCAAAGAAACAGATGGGGAGCAGGAGCAATGGAGCAGCCAAACCAACTCAACAGCAGAGTTGCTTGGCTCTTACCATTTAGGAGTAGAACAGAACTGGCAGTGAAAGGGTATAAAAGGCCCAAAACCACCAGGAAAACTTAACAATCCCAGCACAAAGGGGATTCCCAGTCTGCCTGGCAGGAATGGTCTGGGGAGGGACCATGCTGGGACAGTGGCTGGCTGGATTTCCTGTGCCTTAGCTTACCACAGGGAATGAAAAGCCACTGTGAACATGGAGTGAGAAATTGAAAGAAGAAAGATGAAAATCACTATTTACAAACTCACAGGGAAATTTTTTGTGAGGACCTGTTACATTTCTGCTCAAAGCCTGCTGCACTATGCAATGGCCTTTTATGTTTGCTTTTTTTTCTCTTCATTAATTCTGACATTGACCATTATCACAACCTGCTTTCTGTAGTAATTACAGCAGACAAGAGAGATGAGCCTGAAACATCAATGGATGCAAGTAACACTTGACTTTATGGTGCTCCAAATCAATTCTCTGTAATGTGGCCTTATCTTGAGCAAAATGAAATAAATCTGTGAGAAACTAAGTGCAGCAGAGAGTGAAACTGCAAGAAGCAGAAAAGGAAGGTAAGGTTGGTAAGCACTGCAGATGAGGTCCCTGGCTGGATTTTGAGGAGGATGTGACACATTAAGGTGCAGATACCTGAACTCTTGCTGAGTGCACTGGACTGTGTAAGCTCAGTGTGATTCTCAGCCCAGACCCAGCATGATCAATCCCACAACAGTTTAAATATATGCTAAAGGGATTACCTGGCCTACATGACATTTCATGTGGTGCCAGCTCACCTTCACACACATGGCAAAACGTGGGCAATAAATTCCAGGATGCCAGCACAACATCCTGAATGCCACCACAGCACTGAGCAGCTCCAGCTCTGTCAGTGTCACACGCTGTGACAAATTCACACTCACCTCTTTTTGCCTTAAGGAGCAGCTGACAATTGAACAGCAACCTGCTGAGATGCTCTAAAGCATCCTGGACAGGACTAGGATGGGGCTGTGACTGAGAAGTCCTACTTACTCCAGGTTTTGGGATTTCTCATAGACCTTTACCAGCTCTGTTATCAGAGATGTGCCTACATGTGACAAAGCTGGGACAAGAAGCTCAGCAGTGTGGCACTGTGCTGAGGGAAGAGTTCGTGGCTCTTGGTTCTCCTCTTCAGCACCTCAATCTACAACCTGCAGTTCAAGGCTCCAGATATTCAAATCTAATGATTTCACTAGTGACTCATCAGCAAACAAGCATTTTCTGCACTCTTTAGCCCAGCAGGATATCGACTTTTCAAAAGGCAAAACCTTGTCTTTTCTTGACACAAGGGAGTTACACAATCACTTAAAATTAAGTAGATAAATTCTAAAATTATGCCTTTTTTACAATTGCTGTGCTGGTTACTCTAGACTGATGTACAATGCCTTTACCAGCTGACTGCAAGTAAGATCGTGTCTAAAGGGAGAAGAAGCATTTGCATAAGCATTTGCCAGAAAAAATGCTTTTTGGTTTCCCTTAAAAATCTCATTTATCAATATTTTAGTTCATGTTTACCCTTATTCCACATAATCTTCATTAACTTTTGCCACTAACATTTCATTAACTTTTACTACCATCATTATTGCTCACAAAAGTCTAAAGCAAAAGATGAACCAGGGAATAGAAAACACTTGTACATTTTTATCCCTTATGCAGCATGCATAAAAGAAGTGTGGTTTCTGTTTCTCTGGCTCCCTTGGGGATTCACTGCTCCAAAGAACCCCACCACCTGGTGAAAATACCTCATTCCTTATCTTTCTTATTTGCCTGTAACTGAGAATAAAAGCAACGCACTTTAGCAGGAGAGCCAAACTTCAAACTGACCTGGTGAAGGGGGCAAACTCCTCTGCAGCACTTCTGCTCCTCATGGGAGAGATTTTGACTGCATCCTCACCAGCAAAGCCTTGGAACAATTTCAGCATAGCAGGTCTGTTATAAATTCATGAGAGCACAGCAGAGCTCAGCGTGGGGCCTGTCTCAGAGGGCAGTTTCACACAGCATCTGTGTATTGCTCCCTAAAGTCTGTGAACAAGAGCACACTGCCACTGCCCCCTCAGAGGCAGAGTGATCCCTTCTGCCTGCTGCCATTCCCCAGAAATGCAGGAATTCCACCTACCAGAGACAGCAGCTCCACCTGGCAAAGGTAACAGGGAGGGTACAAATTAAACTCAGCAGCACTGGCAGTGCTTCAGCATCTACTTGCAGCAAGTCCTAATAGGATACTTGTAAATGGTTTGGAGTTATTTTAGTAGGAATGATCTAATAGTCAAATAGGTTTTGCACAGGTCATTGTTATAATGGGTAGCATGAAAAGGAGGGAGAATTGTGCTTCCTCCTGAGCCTCCTGTATTAAAGTTAATTTCATCAGGATAATCATTGCCTGGGAGTACCCACCCCTGTGAAGACCTTTCTTTTCATGCATTAGTGAATTATGTTTTAATTCCTCATTATCAGTGATGGAAATACTGTGCAGAAAACCCATCACACACAGATAATTTGGGACCATGCACCCATCTTTGCCAGCTGCCTCCAAGGAGGAGCTGCCATGCTCCACACTGTCCTCACACACCTCAGCACACCTCAATTAACAATACTGTGTATCAGTACCTGGACTGAAGTTATTCTTGATCTTTGACTCCTTAATACAGAGAAATGCAATAATAAAGTGCCAGCCAGAAGGCTGGCTTTTCATAGATCATTCAGAATGTTTTTCTATTCCAAATTTGAAGCCTTTAAAAATACTCCTACTCCACTGCTTAGTGAGTCCTGTGGCTGTTTCTTATCTCATCTGCTTCTCCTTGTCTTATTCTGTTAGAGACCCTCCCTGTTAGATAAAGTCATCAGGTCTTTGAATAAGGAGAAACATTTTCTTCCACTTGATTAACTGCATAACTTAATGCTATCAGCTCCATTAGGGGACAGGAGCATGACACAGGCTATCAGGGAATCAAAGTCACTCACAGCAACACAAATCTCTGCAGCAGCAGCATGAGGTTTGAATAATCAATTGCACATTCCTAGGGAGTTTGCATCCAATAATAAAAATATTTCTTGCAGCTTTCAAAGGTATTGTGCTGCACAGAAGATTGACAGTAAAAACAAAATTCCTACAACATCACTTCTTAGGTTATTTGCAGAGCTTGACACGGATAAGGTGCAAATTTGGGGGAATTCAGATATGAGAATATGACATTATGATAAAGATATCTGTAAGTAACTGCAATTACTAGAACAAGATAAATTAACTTTGGCTCTATCTGGGTGCCACTGGTCAGTAGAGCAGCTAGGGCAGAGTGAACTGCCAGCTGCCTGAAGGCTGAGAGAGCCCAGGTTTTACTAACTATTACCTCAGTAAAGGCTTCTTGGGAAGTGTGAGTCTAAGGCAGTGCTAATCTGCTCAGTTGTTGGTGAGCATTTGAAAGAGAGCTGCCCACTGCACCAGCTGAGTGTTTTCAAACCTCAGGGAGCCACACAGCTCTGCCAGTGCAGGCACTGCAACTCATGTTGGACACGGCACACAAACCCTGAGAGTTCCTGGAGCCCAAGGACACCCAGTGCAGCTCCAGTGCAGTCCCCATTCCTCCTGCCTTAGCCATGAGTTCCTGTGCCTCCAGCCCATGAGCTGCAGGGCTGCAGGGAGGGTTGGAAGTTCTGCTGGGGAGGAGACAGAGTGCAGCATGCTGGCCAAGTCAGAAAAGGCTTTTGCTTTTAAACCAAGCAGTTTGGTTCAATTGCTGATGCACACAAACTATATTTGTCTGATGGGATTCATCAGTCAATTCTGGTACATCAGTATCTGCATCAAAACTGTCACACGTGGTAGATGTCTCAGGAAAAGGAACTAGGACTGATAAAGTCTCATAAGGCCAACCAGGACTTCAGAGAAACTCTGGAAATCTGGAGCCCAGGCCAAGAACCCAACTTGGTAAGTTCCTGTCTGAAATTAAAACCTTTGTACCACCTCAGTCCCAGAATAAACATCACTACAGCTACCAAGAACATGGAGTGAACTGCAAAATAATTACACTCATCATGTGCCAAGGGAAACCTGACTGATTGCTGCAGTTCTGATTAGTTGCCCCCCCTGCTCTGGAGAGCATTAGCATGAGAGCAGAAGACACCTTTGATAGGGGCTGAAATATCAAGGTTATCTCTTTGGCAGTGTGGCTGAGGTTATAGTTCCAATAAAGGCTTGTTTTACCTCATCATCACAACCCCTTCCCCTCCTGCTCCCCATACCTTTGGGAGGGTGAGGCATGACCACCCCAAGCAAGAAACCAGTCCAGTCTTGGGCACTTCCAGGCAACCAGGATTTTTCCTGCCTGCTGAGGACAGTTCTCACACAGCTAGATGGTACAATAACTTATTCCACTCTGCAGCAGCTGCTTGCAAGAGATTAGGACTTCCAGCACTTTTTTTTTTTAACTAAAAGAATTTACAACTTCAATTCCCAGTCAATTCTCAGCCCTGCTGCAGTTCAACCATCTGACAGGAGCACACCAAACCTCATGTTTGCAAAATTAATATATATATGTGTGTGTGTATGTGTGTGTGTAGGATATTAATATATCCTACTTGGGAACTTCTATCTATATATATATTTATATATAGATATAAGTTCCCAAGTAGGACATACCAATTATCTGGAGCCCAGCCTCCAGGCCTTTTTCAAAGCTGCTCAGCTCCAGCCATCACATGGTGCAGGAGGAAGCAATAGGTCTCATACCCAAGAAGATTAACTCTCCAGAGCTTTTCTAATTAGAGACACCAGCTCCTTGCCAAGGAGATGTTCTTGCTGCAGCTTATTTTAGCTCTGCAGTTCTGACAAACCAGACACTTTTCTTCTTATGATCTTGTGTAATTGGAAGACAAATTTTTTCTGAATAATGAATGCTCAGAGACACCACAGTTCAGGAAGCAGGGTACTCTCATGATAAAAACAGATCTACAAAATGATAGCTTAACTGTAACAGAGAATTTGCCCCTGTAAATCCCAGAAGCAATGAACAATTGAGGTTGGCAGGAATCCCCACTCCAGCCCCTACTCATGCCAACCTCAAAATCAGGTCAGGTTGCTCAGGGCTGTGCCCAGTGAAGCTCTGAGTGTCTCCAAGGGCTGAGGTCTCCCTGCATCTCTGGGTCCCCATAGCAATGCCTGACCACACTCACAGGCAGAAAAATTTCCTGCCTAACAATTCCACTTGCTGCAAACAGCTCATCATTGCTTTTTGCTACACAGCTCAGGAGAGAGTCCATCTCTGGTCTCTGCAATTTCTCACCAGATTACATTTTATTTACTATTTGAATTGATCTTTGGTGCTCTCCACATTTGAAACTTTTCAAAAACAGGCCTTATTTAGTTGTGAGAATTACTGGGTAGAAAGGGGAAGAGATGCCTTTCTACACAAGTGACTCTGGAGCATGAGGGTCCCTTCTGCAGGGAAACAAGATGAGCTAGGACCACAGCCTGAGCAAAAACTCCTGCTATGCAGAGGAATGTGCATTTTCCAACTTACCTTTTCCTTCTGCTTTATTTTGAGGTGTGTTTGATAGAGCTCCCCAGGAGCAGAAGCACAGCTTCTGTCACCACAGAGCACCAGAAATTCAGTGTCTCATCTAGGCAGCAATGAGGATTAACACACTTTCCTAACTCCTTTTGAGCTTCTTCCTTGTACTAGGACAAAATTCACAGAGGTTTCTAGTCCTTTGTTCTTTCCCATAACAAAGGGAGGGAAGAAAAGCCAGGTCAAAAAAACATTTTTCTTCCTCTTCCATCAGCTGTGAGCAGCTCCAGGCTCCCTGATGTGCAGCATGAGCAAATGGTACCTTCAATGGAGGGGTGAGGAGCCAGCAGACAGAGGTTAGGGGGTGCACTGGCTTCTCAAAGGAGCAGACCAAGGGCAGGACAAAGCCAGCTCTTAGGTGCTGTGGAGAATCCCAGCACAGAAATGAGATTTCCATTTGCCCTGATGGTTTCACTCCATGTGTTACCTGTTTGCCTCAACCCTCTGAGCTGAAATCAAGAACAGGACCTGCAGTGCCCACCCTTCCCCACAGCTGATGTGTGTCACATCACAGAAACCAGGAAAAGATGGGAGCAAACCAAAGGTCAATGCAATATAGAGGCTTTAATAGAGTTTTCTGTGCTTTTTCCCTTGGACAACACTGAGGGTTCAGCCCATTGTCTTAACACAGCACTACAGGCTTTGGCAGGTATGTAATAGAAAAAATACCACTGGGACATTTTATTGTGTTTCCTTTTCTGCTTCCCTCCTCCCCCCACTGTCTTGGGAAAAAGCAGGTAGAGGAGTTTCAGCCATTGCCAACTGCTCTATTAAAACAATACTAGAATTTTGGGAAGGCCCAAAGCATTATTTGTAGCCACAATAAGCACAGTTTATAACTAAGCCTTTCACATCAGCAGATCACAGCAGGGCACTGAAGAACTGATTGTGTCCCTAAGCACGTTTGCATCTCACCTAAATATCAAGCATTAATTTAAAGTGTTAAATTCCCACAGCCCACACACAGCACCCTTCACACTGCAGAGGAGAAACAGCTGAGGTGAGCTGAATAACTACCCAGATGTTACCTTGGTCTCTGCTTCCTGCAAAGTGAGCCCACAGGGAATGCTGTCCCATCCCATGGAATAAATGCCAAAGCTCAGGTGAGATGAACCCAAATCCCCCTCCCAACAGCCACTGCTGCCACCCACAGCTCCCCAGGAGTCAAACATCAGGGCTCTTCATCATTCTGCATTATTTAAAAATTCAGCTGTTGATTCTAGCAGTCTATCACATCATGGCATATTGCTCTTCTCTCTTTAGAACAGTGTGGGGTGTGCAAAATAACTGACACCCCCTCTTCTCCTCCATTCAAGCTTTAACTCCACAGAAGAAGTCCTTCTTCCCCAAACCTTTGGACTTTGCTGCTCCTACATGCAAGGTACAGGCTAATACACTGACCCTGAACGAGTTCCTTGTAGCACAAATCCAGCAGCAGCACCAAACCATACGGCAGCTCTTATAATTGCTTTCTACTAATTTACATTATACATTAATCTAACATTATACATCAATCAATAGGTGAGAAGATTTCACTGCTCACTGGTTTTGAGGAACCAATTAAAGGAGTGATAAAGAAGATTAATTTATTACAGGCTCTGCTAGGAGGCTAAATGCTTGCAGGAGGAAAAAAATTATTGACTTAGATTTACCAGAGGGATAATTCCCATTCACATATGTGTACATATAAACAGAAAAAGATGTAGGAAAATATCCACCAAACAGCTTTGGCACGTGCTGTGGAGTGGGTTTGCTGGGCACAGACTGGAGATGAAGGATGGAGAGAAGCAGCACATGGAGCTTCCTCCTCCTGCAACCCTCTGTGCTGCTGGAAAAGCACTGCTGTGATTCTCTGAATGCAGAGACTCAGAAGCCTTTAAGTGTTAAAAGGTGATAAAATCCCCACTGGTGAATCTCTGTGCTGCCACCAATGCCACAGGCTCAGCAGGGGCATGGGAGGGACCAAAGTGCCCCTGGGTGTGTGGGTGGCAGCAGACAAGCCAGCACAGCACCCCACAGGGCACAGCCCCAGCATGACCAAGCAGCAAAAGCCCATCCAACACTGCACAGCTGGTTTTACCACCTCCAGTGGCTGAGGTGGCTGTTCGGTGTGCTGGGACACAGGTGTGGCCCAACAGCATCTGCATCACTTCTGCTCACAGTGCCAACCTCCAGGACTCCCTTCTGCATCTACCAAGCCATGGTGGGCTTGCCCTTAATTCATCTCCCTAAAAAAGACCCAGTTTTCCATTGGGATTTAACTGCAGCCTCCCAAAACCCTGACACACATGTGGTACCAGTGCCACTCATCACTGGGAGTTTGACCACACCAGCACAAGGAGGGACATCCCCACCAGAGCAAAGAATATTCACACACAAAGGCTGGGGGGGCCAGGATGGGCAGTGCCTCACCCGTGGCTGTGTGCCCTGTGTGCTAGGCTGTGTGTGCCTGTGTGCCCATGCTGTGTGCCCTGTAGTGCCAGGCTGTGTGTCCCTGTGTGCCCATGCTGTATGCCCTGTAGTGCCAGGCTGTGTGTCCCTGTGTGCCCGTGGCTGTGTGCCCCTGTGTGCTAGGCTGTGTGTCCTGTGTCCCAGGCTGTGTGTCCCTGTGTGCCCATGCTGTGTGCCCTGTAGTGCCAGGCTGTGTGTCCCTGTGTGCCAGCCTTTGTGTCCTGTGTGCCAGGCTGCATGCCAGGCTGTGCAGTGCCTGCAGATTATGCACAGTGCTTGTGGCACAGCCAGGATGGAGGGAGAGCCACTGAGTGTGAAAGGATTGGCATCCACCCAAAGGGCTTTGCTTAATGGACTGGTTTATATACACACATCTGGACAGGGAGTAATCAATACTGCACAGCACAGCACAGCACATGCACGGTCTACAGCCAATTGTGCTGCTCTCTCTACTGTACAATATTCATTTTAATGTTACCCTGAAAGGAGGGAGCACGGCAGGTCAGCCAAGGAATGTGGCAGTGCTGCTGTATAACCCAACCCTCATTTCTTTGAAAACTCATGTCAACCAGGCCCTTTCAGAGCATGGTTCGAGGAAATCCATTAAGCTTTCACCCTCTTCACCATCACTGCCATTTTGTCTTGCCAGTGCCACACATACCTTTTGGACTCTGCTGCACACCCAGCACAGCGTCTCCCTTCCCACCAGCAACAGCTCCCCAGGGAAAAGCAGGACAAAGTCCCAGGGACTCAAGTCACCCTCCTCTTCCTGACCAAGCACAGGTTGTTTGGAGCAACATAAATGCCCAAATTGAGCCTGCATACCTGGGGCCTTAGCCTGTGCCTCTGTATCTGACTATAGATACACCCAGCAAGGAAAGTTGTATGTGGGACCAAGGATGCTGCTCTGAGCCAAAGAGCCTGTCCCTCAACACTGCAGTCTGTTGGGTCACAGCATCCTTCATCTCTTTGCACATCAAGACAAAATCTGTGAAATGCTGCAACAATCCCTTTCTCCCAGCCTTCATCTGACTCTTCTTCAAGGCTGAATCTCTCTACAGTATCTTCAGTGCTTGGAGCTGAGTCTCATTCTACCTGGCCTCTGTTTTAAAGTATCAAAATGACAAAAGGAAAAAAACACCAACACCTAAAAAAGCAATTATTTTAATTACTCATTCTGGCTGCAAAAAGACCTCAGTTGTTTGAAGCCCTCGATTCAAAGGAATGGCTGTTACAGGCAGATGACCAGCACAACACACACTGCTGCCATGCCCTCTGCAGCACCAGGATGTGCTTCTCTATCCCAAATTACAGGAAATTAACATTTTCAAAAGCTTTTGAGTGTTCCCAGGCAGGAAGCCTTACAGGAGGCAGCAGAATCAGTATTATTTATATAGATCCCATTATTACAAACTAGAGCTCCACACTGTCACTGTAATAAAGCATTACCCAGGAGGCCACTGAAAAACCTGAATAAAATCCTGTAATACAGGATGAAATAAGTACAAAAAGGAGGCAGCCTTTTAGATACCTTGATGTTATCCCTTTAAATGGAGCTGCCTTGACATATGCTGTGCATCACAGGGGACTGGCACGTCAGCAGAGCACTCCACGACAGCCACAGGGCTCAAAATCCACCTTTCCCTTCCCACCTGTATTTTCAGGTTTAATTCTTCCTGTTTTGTTTTTCTACTGATGTGAATATGTCTCTTCTCTTGGGGGATTTGGCAGTAAGAAATCCCAGGGGATAGCCCTGGCAGGTACTGCCTCATTTGAAGGCAATAGTGAACAATCTTCATGCAGAAGATCCCTAACAGGGACAGATTGAGGCAAATTCTTCCTGAAAAACCAGGCTATGATGTGCCCTCTCTTTTCAAGCAACCAACTATAGAAATGACAGCAGCAGCACATGCTGCAGAAACACATCCAGGTATTGCCTGGCTCTGGACCCTGCCCAAAGGATGAGCAGTTCCTACCTGTGCAGCAGCCAGGGCCTGCACTGTGACTTCAAGGTACCAGTGCTGCTGACTTGGGCATGGCTGCAGGCTTGGCTGGGGGTGGGTTTACACCCATGAGCCAGGTGGCTCTATTTTTAGGCACAGGCTTCTCAAATGTGGTGCTCCAGGAGGCAGAGACCCCTTCCCTCAGCTCCAAGTGAGCCTTGCAGCACCTCTGCAACAGCCAAGGCACAGCCAAGGGACAGGGAAAGTCAATATTACTGGTGCTCTCACTGAGGGAGCTGCAGTGAGAAGCTTGTTAGTATTGATACAGAAACCCAAAACCAGGACACTCTGCCCCTCCTATTTGTGGAAGCAGTAATTCTCTGGTGGTGCTTGAAGAACACAGAACAAACCACACACAAAGAAAGCTTGTCTCAAATCTGGATCCATTCCAGGACAGTTGTGGACAATTATCAACATCTGGTGATTTGCAGCAGAACTTTCAGTCAGTATCTCCATCGTGCCCATGTGAGAGCCTAAGGAGCAGTGGGCTGGCACAGTGAAGGGCTGAGCTGGAGCTCTGCAGCACTGACACAGCCCCTGCTCTGGCAGTGCCAGCCCAGCCCTGAGCGGAGTCTGCCAGCACTGCCCTCCTGCCTGTCAGACAGGCTGGGAACACAGCCAGCTGGGACAGGCACAGGCTGGCCAGGCCAGCCAAATCAAACCCATCCAGAAGCACACACTGAGTGCCACTAACTGAGCACCACCAAGATTCCTGTATTTTAACTCTCAGTGTGTTTCACAGTACTGCTGGGACCTGCACCTCTGGCCAGAACCCCTTCTCCTATGACAAATTCTGATTAAACAAACTCCTAAACAAGCAGATTTGTATGACTTCCAAGCAAGCATGTGGAGACAAGGTGCCAAGGAGACCCTGAGCAGTTCAAGCCAACTACTAATACATACAAAAAATATAGCAAGATCCATCTGAGGACTATGGATAAAGCTCAGCATGAGACAATACCTGTAAATAAATGGGGTATTGGGGAAAGATCAGCTAAAGATCAGCTAATCTGCATGTCATCAACCATGGAAAACAAAATGTCAAGTAAACCAGGTGTTTGGGTTGCATCAGAATTTGACAGACCTAAGCTTAAAGCAGATTTCCAGGTGCAGCAGTTTTTCAGTCTAAAAGTATTTTATAAAATAAAAAAGACACTCAAATGATTTTAAAATTAGTCAACCCATAGGTACTACACGATAAACAGCCACATGGCCAAATGGTTTCTATCCTTGATCCAAGCCTATTCAGTCCCTTACTCAGTGATGTGGGGAGCTCACAGAGCCATTGCTGAGGCAGTGTGTGCAGGGCAGCACTGGGTGCCAGGAGCAGCATTGATGATGGGAACAGATCTGGGAAGGCGGGCAATATCCATTCATTTGAGCAAAGTGCTCTCAATAGCTGCACATGGCACAGTGCCTGTCTAAGGATAGACTACAGGGTTGTGCTAATCACACAGATAACATCAATTAAGGAAAGGAAATGAGGAGCTTTGTGCAGAACCAGCCGTACGTGAGCTCCTCATGTGGTGCTGTTACTGAGGGGAAAAGCAATCCAGGGCTACATAAAGAGGAGATTAACCAGCAAGCACAGGGAAAGGGTGTTATTTCAGCATCCAGTATCCAAGATACCACTGCTGAATGCTGTGAACAGCTCTGGTGACCATATTGCAAGGACAGGCCTGGAAATATGTGAAGGATTCAGACAAGACTCTAAAGTCATATTGGCTCTGGAAAAGTTGCCTCATGGTAGGAGGCTTTTGTGGCTCAGGCTATGCAGCTTTCCCAAGAGGTGGCAGGGATAATTCAGCCCTAGCCTGCAATTACCTCTGAGAGGAAGAAAATCTGATAGCAGGTGAACCCTGGCCCAGCCAAAATGGACATACTGCAGAAGCAGCAAATGCAGCAAACATTTTAAAGCAGAACTCTGGGCTGTGATCAGCTCCACTCCACTCAGTGCAAAGCATGAGTGACGTGTGGACAAAATGCCAGGCTGAAATCAGGAGCCCAAAGCAGAAGGTTCAGGTGGAGTTTGGATGTGCAAAGCAGTACCTCCTAGCCTGGACACAAAAGTGAGAAGGCTGTGGGGGTCCTGCAGGTGACAACCCCCTCCCAGTTGTGCTCAATGGCCCTCCCTAGTTGCCCATCTCTGACCCATGTGTGACACATCTCCTAACAGTATCAAAAATGAGGTTAATGTCAGTGGGAAGAATGTGTACCTGAGGAGCCAACAGCTCAAACTGCCTGCCAGGGCCATTTGCAACACAGGACACTGAGATCTTTGGGGTTTATTCCTCATGTTTACATATGAGCAAACTGAGAATGGTCTGGGGCTGTATTACTGTACCATTCCACTGAGACCATTGCAGGATTCAATTAATTTAAAAACTGACAGATCATACCCAGGACAGTGCCTCCAACTGCCTCAGCAGAGCTGCCCAGCAGCCTCACAACCTCCCCCCAGGTCTACAGGGTTCACTCAACACCCACAGAGCTTTAGCAAAGTCACCAGGAGGCAGGAGCAGGACAACCCCTTCCCCACTGGCCCTCACATCTGCAGAACTGCAGATTCTGATGCCAGCCTGGAGGCAGAAATACTCATTTCTGCTCACTGAAGAGTGCACTGGGGTCAGGTTTCATGCACAAGAGGAGCACAGGAGGGCTCATCAAGCCCTTATGCCCAATTATACATAAATGAAGCACCCTCTGCAGTCACATCTCTGTTGTGCTTTCCAAACCACCACAAGCACTTCCACGCAAACCTGTGCGTGGATGAGCTGGGGGGGACTCTGCACATTATCCAGTTAAAAGGAGGGGGAAAAACATGACAAAGCTCCAGAGTGATTAGGCAACATTTCACATGTCAGAACAGCAGATTTAATTCAAGTCAGGAATTTGTTAGAATGCTGTGACTAAAAAGAAATACAGGCTGGCATTATGAAAGAATATATTGTAATGGAATCTGCAGCATCATATCTTTTCCAGGCAAAAACTACTTATTACAATAAATGATCTAAAAAAATCAGTACTCATATAAGAATCTGTGTGCATCCACAAAATAGGAGTTGCAAATACATTAGGTTTAAAACAATCTCAGAAAAAACTCATTTTCAGTTAAGTTCCCCCATATCCTGCCCTCTCAAATGACTGCAAAGAGTATCCACACAGTCTCAGAAATCCCATTATCTCCTTGTTCTCGTCATAAATTCAGCAGTTTCTTTGATAAATTACATTCCTTTCTATCATATTATTTAACTAAAAAGTACACATCAGAGCTCTTAATTAAAGCCCACACCTGTAAATTGGATGTTTTATATATAATTGGAATATATACATGTGTAGAATATAAAAATAGTACATGCACGTAGAGACGGGATCAGGATGTTCCATTACCAAAACAGCACTATCATTTCTACAGCTCTAAAAGAGCCTATTGTGATCTGTGATTTATGTGTTTGTGGGAGCTGTGCTTGTCACCCAGAGCTCCATGCCTCCTTCATTCCTCTAGTTAAAATAGATTAGTTTTTTTAGTTTGTCTAGGTGATATGCTATTCTGGAAGAGTTATTCTTGTGTGAATGCCCTCAGTCTGAAATGAAATACTTTATTATTTTGATTTAGCTTTATCCTTATGTTCAAAATTCCCCTATTCCATGCGAGGAAACTAAAGAATGAACTGAGCAGCGAGTCTGCTTCCAGGGCAAATGTCCTACCATTGATGTTGGGCTGGAAAAGCTTCTCAGTGACAAAGTGCCCTCACACACTGGCTGTATGTCTGCACCCTCCTGGGGGAGAGACTGCTCCAGCCAAGAGGAGAGAGGTGCAAGGGAAAAGAGAAATCTGCACAAACACCATCAGGGGATACAAGATACACATCACTGCCCTTGTGCTTATCACATCTGCGAGGCAAATGCTGCACTTGCACCTGTTGCAGAGCTGCAGCTGAGGCGTGTGTGGGAACACAGAGAATTCCTGTATCCAAGGGATTTGGGTGCTCTCAACACAGACTTCCACCAAATGCCCACAGTAGTTCCAGTGACTTGCCCATGGGCAAGAATGGAGCCTGTGGCAGTGCAGGAAATGAACCCAAAAGTGGCCTAAGCTCAGCTTTGGAACTGGCCTTTGCAATGCTCCCACTTAACACAAAACTGAGTTCTTTAGGGAAAGAGTCACTACAAGACTTTCATTTTATATTACTTCACTAAAGTTAGCTTATGCCAGGCATGTAGGAAACAAGAAATCAAGGAAAAGCACAGAAAGGCCAGCCATGCAGTTTAGGTTTACTTGGCAATACGTAATGGGAGGGCAAGCAATGAGCCTGCCAAGCAGTGGGGCTGCAGTTCCCTGAGGGGTGGCTGGCACAGGGACCCCTGGCACACTGTGCCTGCTGCATCCCCCTCCCCATGCCAGCGGCCAGGGCAAAGGCTTTGGCACAGACCCCACAAAGCTGCCTTGCCCTGCCAGCAAGGGACAGATTCAGCTCTTCTCCATTAACAGTGGGTTTGGCCAGGCTCGGGGCCAGGCTGCGGCAGCAGCACGAGAAGCAAAGCAAAGCCGGTGGCCCCGGGACGGAGTGGCACGGGTGACAGGGCTTTGCATGGGTGTCCCAGGGATGATCCAGCTCCGGGAGCAAAGCAAACCCGGTGGCCCCGGGACAGAGTGGCACGGCTTTGCAGGGCTTTGCAGGCGGTGTCCCAGGGATGATCCAGCTGTGACTAAAAAGAAATACAGGCTGGCATTATGGAGGCTGCAGGAGCCGCCCCGCAGCCCTACCTGCCCCATGAGTCCCTGCCGTAGGTGGGTCAGGCTGCAGCCCAGAGCCCCTAAAGCGTCTCTGCGGGAGACAAGCGGCCCATTCACCTCTCTTTTCCCAGCCGGCAGGAATGAAAAACCTAGCCGGGAGCTTTACAGCCTCTTTATTTAAAAGATCAAATGGAAATAAACTTTAGAATGACGTTAGCTCAAACTTTCTAAAATAAAACTTCCATTAAAAGGAAGGAGACTGAAAGCAGATATTTCTGAAGCTGCCGCATCCTCCACAGCGCTCGCACTTGGCGCAGCCCGAACCGCCGCCCCCGGAGGAGCCGCTGCCACCCACCGCTGCAGCCTCGCGTTCCCTGCTCCGGTTCGAATAAAAGGGAAGGAGCACTGCCTGCACACACAGGCTTGCCCGGAGCCCAGGCTCCCAAGGAACAAGTCGCTCTGTCAAGGTAATTAGCACATAAATTAAGAAATGCTTTGCTCGCAGTAGCGCCAGGCACAGCCAGGGCCCTCCTTGACACGGCACCGAAGGAAAGCTGATGGAATGGAAATGAATGAAGCACCAGGGAGCAAGGACACAAATTTTTGTCATATCTATGGCCCGTGGTGCAGAGTTGCTCAATAACCAAAGCAAATTAAAAAATCACCCTGTTTCTATCATAGCAGCTATTTCTTCCTTGATTATATTTCAATTTTTCTGCTTTAAAATGTAAGGACATATTTTCCAAATATTTCCAAAATGGTCATCTAAACTATACTTCAATCACACTCTTTCTGGAGCCAGACCATAACTTGGAACCATCCTGAAGCTCCACCACCAGGTTAACCCCTCCATCTCAACCCCTGCCACCACACCAGAAGAAATTGGTACATCTACAACCACCATCCATCCCTCATTGCCCCCCTCACACCCAGGCAAGACCTTTGGACAGTGACAATACCTTATAAATATTTTTTTTAAGTATTTCCATTATTTTTATGAAGAAGCATGAATTATACACATCACTCAAAAGAAACCTAGAAAACAAGGAGGTCAAAATGTCAGTGTTCACAATAGTGAGCAATTCCACTCAGCTGCCCAAAATTTTCGTGAGGCTCCTTCTTACCTGATGATGGCACAGTCACAAAAAAGACTTGGAGAAACTTATTCTTCTGAATAGAGAAATATGAAAAAAAAAAAAAAACCTTACCAGTAATACTGAGCCAGCCTGCCAGAAAATAGAAGACAAAAAAATATGATTAATGATGCCTTAATCTTTTAATGCAATAATTTCTGCCTTCAAGGGACTTCTGGTAAATAGCACAAAAAGTCTCACCAGGAAATTCCCAGACACATTAATATTGCTGCTGGGCCCTGGCAGGTTCTCTGTGCAGTCAGAGGATCCTCAGTGCATCAAGGGTGTTGCTGGTCCAGCAGACAGAAAACCTATTTCACAGCTCTAAAAGCAGCACAGGTTCAAAGTCTGCTGCAGCTCATACCACAGGTAACCCCATCTGGAGCTCTGCCACCCCCTTACACACTGTCAGGATCCTGGAATTCCTGTTGTCCCCATGTCAGCAGCTCCTCCATGGAGCCTGAGCTTATTTCTGGTGCTCCACCATGGCATGCTCAGGCCACCTCTGACTCACTATCCCTGTTTGCTCCATGTCAGGACAGCACAGTTCCCTCAAGTGATTCACATCCTGCATGACCAAGCCTGTGGTCCATCCAGTCACACCTCCCAGCCACCATAACGAGTGACAACCCACCAGGAGGTTTTCATCACTCTCCTGCTTTCATCCCTGTGGGACAAGTAGGCCTGGGGATAGCAGACACAGCAGAATTTAAAGCTGTCCAAAGCAGAGTCAAGCAGCTCTGAAGAAAGGGTGGGTTCATGTGAACACACCATGAATTGTGAATTTCAGAGCACCTGTTAATTTTAGGAGGAGTAAACAATCAGGTGAACACTAAACAACAAATGAGGCACACCTGAGTCTGGCAAACTACACTCATGCACATGGACAAGAATCAGCTGTACAAGAGCTGCCCACAGAGGGGCAGAGATTAAAGGGTAGAATTTTAGGAAGTGCTTCCAGGCATGCAGATAATCATCCAGACATGAGTAACAACAGCAGGGACAAAAAGCAGTGGCAGCTGGTACAGGAGCACATGAGCTGTGCTCATACCATCACCCCAGGCAGCACATATGGGCTCCTAGGGCAGGCCCACAGCCTGGAGACAATGGGCACTCAACTGGCAAACCCTGCTCTGAGAGCTGCCACCCAGCAAAGAGCTGCTCCTGGAAAACATCTAAGCAATGTGTCCTGGGGATTTGTACTGGCACAAGACCATGGCCAAGTGCCCCAGCACAGGGAAAGGAGGGTCCCTGCAGCAGCTTGGGATGCTCTCCAAACATCCCACTTAAGCCAATAAACTCCACAATTTTACAAAAAGCTATATGGGAGTTGCACACACGTCTTGCATATGTGCCCTGGGCATCCCCAGATATCTGCAAAGATGGAGGAACTTGACTGAAATCCATACCATGAACTCAGACCTTTGGAAAAATGGCACCAGTGGCATTCTGCTTCTGTTGGGGATGCTGCCATTTCAATGCAGTTTAAAAATGCATGTTGCTGTTCCCACCTCCTCCATCTCTCTTCATACTTCCTCACTGTACTTCCCCCAGTCATTTCAGCACATCCCCATACATTCATTCACCATCCTCCCCAAGCTGCCTTTATTGGATCCTGCTTTGTATTTGGTGCCCCCAGACATTTCTCTTCATGCCCAAGAAGAACCAGAAAAATAAACCTGTAGAAGAACACAAAATTGCCTTTAAAAGTAAAAATGTATTACCCTGAGACAGGTCAGCAGTATGTCAGTATATAACTAATGAGCATCCTTATTTTCTATACTTTGCTTTACTTGCAAGCCTTTGAAGGCCAGGCTGTGTGACTTGGGGGACAGAAAGGGTAAACAAACTCAGATGGACCAAATATCCAGTACCAGAAAGACTCAGAAGCACCTTCAAGGACAAGAAATATGCAGGTGAGAGGTAGAAGTGGTTAAGGAGAATACTCAGCACGTATTATCAGGTGAACATTTCCTTTCCCCTTTCCTTTCCTTTCCTGGAACCAGAGTTTGACAAAATTGCAACTCAAGCTCCAGGCAGTGGCTTGCTGAGACCTCCCGTCCATGCTCCTTTGCACAAGGCTTTAGCAGACTGCAGAGTGCCATCTAGATGGAGGAAGGAGGATGTGCTGCGAGCCAGCCAGCTGGAGGCAATAAATCCTTCAGTGGTGCATCACAGAATGCCTACAAGATGCTTTGCAGAACAGCTCTTTGCACACTGCAGATGTTTTGTGGCATTTTTTTTAAAGTACTAAAATCCTTCGGTGGCTGAAAGAGCAATGGTCTCAAATGGCTTGTGGGATGAGATGAGAGCCCTTTTAATTTAGCATTTGAATATTTATGCATTCTCATAGAGAAACATTTTAGCTCCTTATTTTTTCCAGGCTATTTAAGGCTCATATGACCACTCAGGACAGTTTTTAATGCTGGGCTTCAGACAGAGCCTCATAAAGGACACATGGACCTGAATGGGGCATTGCATGCAAGTTCATGAATTTTTTATGTATGTGCAAATATTTGCCTATGGAAAGACATTGAAGGCATAGACTCCAGGAGCTGGGGATTTTTAGTGGGGTAGAAATCTTGCCTGTATCATAAATGGATAAATATTAATCTGAGATGACCATAGAGCTGTGGTGGGCAGCAGCTGCTGCAGGGCCTGCTCCAAGGGACAGTGGTCCCACAAACCAGCAGTGACAATCCAAACCACATCAACACCAAATTTCTGCTCTCCTGTCTCAAGGAAACAGCATTCACATTTTTGCAATACTATGAAAAGTGCGGCAAAGTCTCTCCTAAGCTCATACATTTCCCTTATACCCAGCTGTGCACAATCACTGCCAATCCCAGACACCCCACAGAACACCAGCAGCTCCACAGCCCTTCACAAACAATGCTGAAATGCAGAGACCTCCTAAACGTGCTTGTGCAAGACTGAAATATGCCCTTGCTGCCCAGGACAGCTCTTCTGGTTTGGATGAGCCTGAGGATAAGCCAGTGCTTGTGAAGGTCATCAAGGAGGATGGAGTCCCCACTGACCTGCTTGGGAAGGAAAGCAGGTGCTGCTGCCCCATCACCTTTGTTAAACCCAGCATGGAAATCACTCCACTGCACCTTGCTGTCTGCCCTTGTCCAAGCTCACAAGATAACCTCAGGAAAAATCCAGCAGAAGGCTGAGCTGGGGACACAGCAAGCAGAATAAATGTGTTCACCTTTCTCCTGTCAAAACCCGACCTGACAAATTCCCCATTTAAACTAAGTAGCACTGAAACAGACCCCTGAAATGGTTTGGGTTAGGGGGAACCTTAAAGATCACCTTGTTCCAAACCCCTTGCCATGTGCAGGGACACCTTCCAGCACCCCAGGTTGCACCAAGCCCTTCCAGCCTGGCCTGGGACACTTCCAGGGACCCAGGGGCAGCCACAGCTTCTCTGGGCACCCTGTGCCAGAGCCTCCCCACCCTCACAGCAACAGCAGCCAAAGAAAGCCTCATATCAAGAGTCCATATTCAAGAGACAGCAGCACAAAGCTGCCCTCAGAAGCATGACCATTTCTTTGGGAGTTATAAAACCAGGCACTCACACAGCAATGTAATAAATAATAGAACCTGGTGAATAATGCAAATAAAATATTTTCTCTTCCAATTTTTCATGTTTCTAAATATATTTCCTTCTGTTGCTGTCAGGCCTATTCTGCTTTGCCTTTCACAAACCTTCATGCAGAGCAGAAAAAAATTGCAAAGGACTTGGGAGAGAAGCAAAAGGTCTGCTGTCACATCTGCCTTGTTCCCCCCTCTTCTGGCACACTCTGTCAGGACCAGGAAGCCGGGGGCTGGATTTAGATTCAGCAGGAAAGCTCTCCCAGCCTCTAATTATGCTGACAGTTCCACAAAAGCTTTACTTTGGGTCTAATTAAGACCTATTAGATTTGAAAACAAACAGAACTTGGTTCTTTCCAGTATGATAGACCCTTTACATATGTAGAGCGAAAAGGTGAAAATGAAAAATGGATGGAAGTGCAAGGAGGAGAAAAAAAAAGAAAAAAAGAGATGTGTCCAGCATTTTGAGTCAGGACATGGAGCCCTTCATGAGCATCACCACTGGAAATGGTGGGATGGTGGCCAGAGGGACAGAGCCTGACTCAGAGCTCCTCATCCATGGGTTAGGGGCCACATTGCTCCCCAGTATCCTGTGGTTAACACTGTGAAGCAGGAGGGAAATTCAGCCTTTCAGAGTGTCTGATGGCTGAGAGATGGGGCAGGAGGGGAGGCAGCACACACAGGCTCTTGGGGTGAAGGGCTGCACTTCCACAGCTGCAGGAGAGAATGCACAACCTGAGTTGGCCTTGGTCAGCATGAAAGTCACCTTAGTTTGTGTACTGAATACCTAATGTCAGTGCAGAAAAAGGACACTACAGCAGAGTTTTTCAAAAAGACACTCACAGGAGCTGCACCAGACACCAGCAGATGAAGTTCAAAGGAAAGGGGCAGGTTCCCACCTGGTGCAAGTGGATTTCCCTGTCCCCAGAGAGACACAGACAATAAATGCAGTTCATTCACTCTTCTCATAGACTCTTTTCTCACATTAAGAGCAGAAGATGATGAGAGTGTGTGCTACTGCTGAGCTGCAGTAAAAAGACAGTGTCTGTGCGCCGAGCCCAGCACAGCTGCTGGAGTGCCAGTGCCCTCTCCTGTTCACTGTGCACCAGAGCTCATTCCACAGTATGTCTGCACGCCTTCAGAGGCTGGGGAAACATTCCCAGCCTGACATCCTGCTAACAGCCCATTAAAAATGGTGTTTATAAGGTTAAGGGAAATGTTAAAATGCTGCAGAACTTCTGTGGATGCTGTGTCCTCTTTGCTGCAGTCCAGAAGAGTTATCACTTGCATCGGGCCATTTAGGAAGGAATAATCCTCAGACTAGCCCATGTCATTATGTACAGCAGGTTTGAATCTTCTTTCCAGAGTACATCTTCAATGACATCCACTTTTACTCTGTGTGGCTGTAACTTGAACTCCAGCCACTGCCAAATGTATTCACAGAGTCAGAGAGGAGGAAAGCGAAGCCAAAGGGTGTCATCAGGGACCAACATTGGGGTTTATCCTCCCAATCTACCTGGACAGCTTTCCAGACTTTTTACACTGTCATGTAATTACAGCAGCACAGATTTATTCCCATTTTACCACAGTATTGAAAGCAGTGGTGCTGCTACAAAGTGTTTTCCAAACAGTTCTCTTCTTAGCCCAAAGATTTCTGAAGTGCAGCTGTGATGAAGTTTTATGGTCTGATATTATTAAGCATCCTAAAGAAACTGAAAGAATTAAAAGGATGAGTAGCAAACATTTTCACTATTGGAAAGTGGGAATATTCCGAGGCACACTGTCCCCAGATGCCTTTAGAATTGTTATTGATGTGCCAACAGAGGGAACATCTTTTCCTCCTTCTGAATTACCACTGCCTGGAGCCATGCTGTAATGTGGGAATTCCAGCACCAGGCTACTGCAGTGAATAAAGGTCTCCAACTCTCATCCTTGAGAGAGTTGTCACTTAATGACACATGACAACATGTAATGACTTAAAACTAAGACAAAAATAACCCAAGGCTCCTCAAAACAAACTCAGTTAAGCAAGGTTTCTGGCAAGGGCACTGCAATCTGAGCAGTGAAGGCTCTCCATTCCATTCAAACAGGATTCCCTAGTTTCTGACCTGTCCTTGTAACCCCAGCAATGACCTTTCCTCCTGCCTCCCCTCACAGGGCTCACACCATCCCATATCCCCAGGGGCCAGGGCCACCCAAAGCTCAGGGAGGAGAGGGGTGACACACAAACTGCTGAGACCATCTCAGCCCTAACCAGGCTGACAGACACAAGCCTGATCAGCTGATGGAGAGCAAAAACACCCAAGTTAAGCAGAGCAGGAACACGTTTAGCACCTCCCAGCTTTAGGAAGTTTACAAGCATCCTTAGCAGGAAGGAGGAGCTCTTTGAGACCCTGCTGGGCAGAGCATGGCTTTGGTGGTACTGCTGTCACTAGCACCAAGAGAAATTGCCCTACAGGGAGCCAGGGGTGAACAGTACCTCCTGGCAAAGTCAGGCTCTCCTCCTGGGGATGCTGGGTCATCTCAAAGTTACTTTGCTCTATCTGGAGCAATACCAGTTTGCCCAACTGAAAACCAGGGCTCAGATGGGGTGGCAGAAACAGCTCACCCTGTAAAGGGGCTCTCATGCCCCTCTTACTGTCTATTATTCTCACCAGCACCAACCAGCAAGAGCAGGGTCCCTGTGATCATAGATGGGCAACCTGACATGATGTGTTATTTCTTATATTTCCTCTATGTTTTTCTCCAAGTAAAATTAATAAAATCAGACAAAATTTCATACTAAAATATTGTCTAGGGTGATGGTGGCACTATATTTATACAGTATCTCTCACCTTAAAAGAATGTATTAACCTGTACAGTAGCTTTAATTAATTCTGCTTTGTGTTCTGGCAGCCAGAAACAACAAATACAGCTGCTCTGCTATCAGCTGCCAGGTCTCCTGCCACTACCCTTCTATAAACCTATTTGCTGGCAGCTCCTGCTGGGAGCAGAGACCTGGTGTGGTGTTCACAGGGGTCACAGAACAGCAAGGCCACACTGCAGCCACTGGGTGCTACCATGGGGACACCACAGAGCCCTGCTCCAGCCAAAGAGCAAAGGTCAGAGCACCTGTGCAAGGGTCTTGGTGGTCACACCCAGGGGGTCCCCACAGCTCCTCACATGCAGATTTGGACATCTCTAACTTCTTTTTTCTGCAACTCAGATCTACGAGAGAAAACTAATCTGTCCCAGTTTGGATGCTCACACAAAACCCAGCAGTATACCAGGGTTCTTCCAAAGATTTTGGGTTTTGTCAGTTCTTCACATAACATATGCTCACACTGCAGTAATTAGAATCTGGAAGTTGCTGAAAGCCAGCTGGGAAATGGGGATTTATCCAAGGACAAGTTTTGGGACTCTTACCAAACAAGGCAGATGTTGTACCCAAATAAACTGAAGTTCAGGAGACACTAAAGGTGTTTCCACACCACAAACTGTATTGGTTGGAGTCTCATATGAGTTACATGCAATGACTTGTGGCTGTTACTCCAAACTCCCAGTTTACAGGAGCCCTACTAGACCACTTTGAGGAAAAGCCCATCAAGGCACTTCCACGTCACCACCTGTGGATGCCAGACAGACGTGCAAGCAGGAAGCAATGCCCCACATTTCTGAGCAAATCAGTCCCAAAGTAAAATCTGAAGGGAAAGCCATACATCCAGGAGCCCACCTTTACTGAAATGTACCTTCATCAGGCCAACTATGGCCAGTTTCCGGCCAATTTCATTAGTGAAATCATCTCTTTTATGTCAAAACCATCAGGTTTGGAGTCTCCTGGCCTGAAGCAGCAGCAGCTGAGCTGGAGCTAGAGCTGGTTCATGTGCTGTAAGTGTGGGTGTCCCCTCCTATGCAGGGCACCAGCCAGGTTAGCCCTGGGGAGGATGGAGCCATCCTTCAGGAGGTGACACAGACCATGACACTCCAGGTGGGCACATCCTCTGCACCTGAGGTTCCTGTTGTGGCTCCAGATCAGACAGGGCAGATCCAGCACAGGCTCTAAGGCAAATCCCCCCCAGAGCTTGGCCCCAAGCTCTGCATGGCTGCTAAGGGAAGCTGCTGAAGGTTTCCTTTCTGTGTCACACAAACATCAATTAATCAACGACTTTAAAGCCATTTATGGCACTAAAGGTCTCGCCTGAAATTCCTAGTTATTGCTCAAGCCTGTACCTAGCAAGGTGCTTTTCTCTCTGCTGATATTCAGTCTTGCTGAGGTGCATTTTCAGCACTGCAGGACACCACTATCCCTCACAGTCCCCATCCAGAGAGCATCCTCGGTGAAGCACCACTTCTCTTGCTTTGTGGCCCAAAAGCATCACTTCAAGGTATGACCCAACTCTATAAATAATGATACAATGTATTTGTGATAACCAAATTGCTTTCATACCACATTGCTAGCAGCCTCTGAAATCTCTAAATACCCCAAAGTAGAAAGCATTTAATTGCACTCTGAGTCACGGATGGATTTCAGTCCATCTGTAATACTTAAACTGAGTAGCTATCTCCAACATCTACATCCATATTAACAAATAAGAAAAAGAGTCAAGTCCCCAGCACACTGAAATCAATACAGCTTTAAATGTACTCGTTTGAGATGGAGCTAAAGCCCTCACACATCAAAAAGTGCCAGCTCAACATTTTTCTAGGAACTGAATCACCTTCCTACAAACCCCACAGGACTCCAAAGAGTGTTTCAGAGAGGGAGAAGATGTCCAAGAAGCGTTAAAAAATGGGGAAAAAACTCAGGGTAGCAACAATGAGTAATTTCTGCCATGTACTTCCAAAGGTAAGGGAAAAACAGAGGCTACCCAAAAGAAAATTCTGGGAACTACCCACTGAAATGCTCCTTGGTGTGCAGTTTTCTGGTTTTTTTCAAATGGAAGAATATTTTCTTTCAACTTCACATAATTTTAAAACATACAAAAGTAAAAAATGAAACCAAAACAGTGCAGCAAGTCAGTTAAGTAAATACTGGCATTAACTAATATTTATTGAAGGTAAGTAAATAGTGAGTCCCAAGGCCTTGGTGTAAAACCAAATAGCTCTAAATCTGCCCCACCACAGCACTACAAATCACAGATATGTTCACCCCAGTATTATTTTGCATGTTTTAAGTCGTGTCTCCACTCCTGAGCACACTCTAAGGTTTGATCAATCCTACACTTACATCAAAAGAGTAAAAAGTTGTAGTAGCTGTGCAAAGAATTGATTTGTAGGAAATGGAGGAGGGAAAGTTACCTGCATGGATTAATAACTTTATAAGGCTTCCCAAAAGAACATGTCAAAGCATTTGAAACTATAGATCTTCTAAAATCTGATCCATACTTCATTCTATAGCCACAGCACATGAAAAATATGTCAGAATCTGTGCTCTAAGTTGATGAAATTCATCAGAATCAATAGGAAACCTGGAACAAAGCATAGTCCCCATTGAGATAAAACCACCAAATTCCTGCTGGCCCTTTGGTGGACTTTGTCTCGCAGCTGGACATTGTGGACTATACAGATAATTTCAGCACAGACTTATTTAAAACAATAAAAAAATGAGAGGATGTGAGGAAAGGAAAGAATGACAGAAAAGATGAGGTATTGCTGAGTGAAAGCAGAGTAAGGAGGTACCACAGGGTGGCACAAGGGGGAAACGATTTGCCAGAATAAGATGCAGATCCACAGCCTTGGTTCTACTTATATAAATAGTTAAAAATAAAAAAAAAAAAAAGTTTAAAAATATACTTGCTTGTTTGTGGCAGCCATGTCTCCTGTTCTAAAGTCCACAGGCATCTCAAGGGCAATTTCTTCCATCAGGAGGGCCACAATAATACAAAAGAGCTATTGATCTGCACTACTCAGTGCCTGCTTCTTCCATCTCAAGGGTGGCAAACAGCCCTGGCAGCGCTGCACCTGCCTCCAGGACAGATGGGAGAGATTTCACACCGTATGTAAATTTATTTAGCCAGGAATTTGAGCTCAGAGCTTTACTTCACCAAGGTAAGCTCAGGGAAAATCCACGTGGCATTGGCACACTCAGCCAGGCTCCAGTTTGCTGCAGAAAAGTGAGCCCTGCTTCCTGGGCTTCACAAACATGGAGCCTGTGGAAATAGGCTGTAAAATGGGATTTCAGTTACACCTGAGCTGGAACTATTAAAAAAAATTCCTTTTGCTTTGAAGTCCTTGATGCAGGGCCAGAGCCATTAGTGCAGATTCAAGCTCAGGAATGATTTTGGTTTGGAGTGAACATCTGCTCCCTCCCTGTGCCCCTCAGGCTGGGCAGGAGCCAGCCTGGCTTTGGCTCACATTCTCTCTAAGTGTGTATAAAAACTTGTTGGGTTGGCAGACCAGGCCTGTTTGACACAAAAACAAAGGTAGCAATACAGCCCAGGTGGAGTACAAGCCTGCTTCAGAGGGGCTTCAGCTCAGAGTCACCACAGCCATCTCTGACCCCTTCCACAGACCCTGGCAGTCTGTACAGTCCTTTAAACAGCAGTCCTTTAAACAGCAGCCAAGCCAACCTGCCCAGCCAGGGGCAAGACCTGACAGGAGCCTCGGGCTCCTCACCCCCAGCAGTGTCCCTGCACCTGCAGCACCAGGGAGCTCATGGCAACCCCCATGTCCCCCCACCACAGTGCCGCCTCAGAGCACTGCTCCTCTGCATTTGCACAGCTTTTTGTGGAATAACACCTCCTAGTAAGGTGCTATGACCACGTTTAACCCCAAACGTGGCTCAGCCCTGGCAGCTGCGATGGGCCCTGGCCTTGCTGCCATGAGGCCTTCAGAGCAAACCCTGCAGAGCAGGCTGGGGACAGTCTGATAAGGCTGTGGGACAATGTGATAAGGCTGTGGGACAGTGTGATAAGGCCGTGGACAGTGGGATAAGGCTGTGGGACAGTGTGATAAGGCCGTGGACAGTGGGATAAGGCCGTGGGACAGTGTGATTAGGCCGTGGACAGTGTGATTAGGCCGTGGCCGCTCTGCACGAAGACTCTGCTGGCTCACACCCTAGATGGCAGCAGCACCCAAGGAATGGGCTGGGAAACCCAAATCTGTCTGCACCTCATGGGGTTTCATATTAAACTCCTCTGGAAAGCTGAGCAAAAGGAGCATGATGTGAACACAGAGTTTCTGGAGGCTGGGAACCGAGGCGTCAGATCCCCTCACGGCACACGGCAAGGGCAGAGCCAGCTCTGCCAGGCAGCTGCAAAGATCACAGACACACTCTGCTCTATCCTCTCACCAACACACTTTTCTGGCCCAGAAATGGCAACAAACCTGCTGTAAAAGGGTAGCTGGGAGGGCTGAACCACTGGGGAAGGAGGACACCCTCAGCATGGGGAGACCTTGGCCTGTTTCTGTGTGTGATCCTTTCCAAGTCATACCCACACCTCACAGGAACTGTACTCCTTCCAGTACCAGTGCACGTTCCCAGCTCCCTGATGGTTCCTCAGTAGCCAGCCAAAAGGACAGGCCCAGGGCAGGAGCACAGCCCTGGCCAGGGCACACAGGGGGACATGGCTGCGTGGGACAGTGCTGGGCAGCAGAAGCTGCAGAGCCATTCCTGCTGCATCCACCCAGGAGCAGTGCATGCACACCCTGTTGGGACTTTTCCAGGAGCAGTAGGGGTAGCAGGCAATGCTGGGTGCCATTCCCTCCTGGCACACTGCACAACACCCACCTCACTCTGCAAGCTGTCAGGGACCTTCAGAGAGTCCACAAAAGTCAGCTCACACCAGACTCTTCTTTCCCTGCCCGTGCTGGCCCTACCTCTGCTCTCTAAACTGCAGTGCTGCAGTCAGGGCTGCCCTGAACTCCTGGGAGTTCACTGTATTCCACCCCTCATTCTGAAGCAACATTAATATTTTAGCATCAATGACCATTGATTTTCCTTTTCTGTCTTGCATTTCTTGAGCACATCCTGTGTGGAAACAAACTTGAGAGAGAAGAAAAGAGAGCAAATAATGTGGTTTAATTTGCAATGTATTACCAGCTTCATGAAGTGAAATGTTAAGCCTAGACTTTTCCACATGGATTAAATGTCAGTGTGGCAGATAATGGACAAAATATGTCTACAAATGAAAACCAGAATGAGATACAAGTAGCAGAAGTGGGAAAGCACCACTCCATCCACTGCCTCATGTATCTCCCTGCAGCAGCCAAGGCACCAGCCTGAGCCTCACCCTACTGGGCTGGGCAGTGCCACAGGTTTTACCACATCACCTGAAAAGCATCTTGGCCATCTTGTCACCCATGTCACTGCTGTCTGAGAAGAGTTAACTTCGGGCTAGATATTCAAGAGTTACTCTTGTATAATAAAGTCATGATTATGGAGATTACACCAGGTCTACTGATATATTTGAAAGTTTAAACACAAGAAACACACAGGATTAACAAAAAGTGACAGTTTCAGCTCCAAGGGCCTGCAAAGTTGCCTTCAGCCACAGAGAAGTAGGCAAAGCAGGCTGTCAGGATAGATTCTGATCTTTATAAAGACAAGATGACACTGTGCTTCTAAGGATACAAATACAGCTAGTAAATTCAAGATTTTCTGATGCACAGTTCTGTTCATCTGATAATCCTAGGAGTTCTTCAGCTAAAAAAAGAATTGGTTCCCCACCAGTCACAGGAGCAGGCAAAGGCACAGGGAAGGAAACCCACAGGGGAGGGATGCAGCCCTGCCATCACAGGGCAGAGCATCTCTTGGCACAACCTGCTGGATGCAACATTCCAGAAGAAAATCTGGGCTAAAACAAAAAAAGCCAAACTCCAGACCCTGGGAGAGCCAGGACTCCTTCCTCACACCTTAGGCTGCCCATACCACTTTGCCTTTTCTCTGCTTGATAGTATGGGGACAAATCCTGCTTTTGAAATCTATTTACACAGTAGCTGGGTTACTGCCACGTTATGGGTATGCTCTAGAGTGAGACTCCCAAAAAACCAGGGGCTCCAGCACCACATGGCACTTACAGGACACGAGATCTCTGTAATCCTGGAGAGGATTCTCACCTCCTACTCTCTACCTGCAACCTGCAAAAATCAGTGAGCTGCAGCACAGCCACCACTGGCAGGTTCACCCCTCTCCTTTCCTGTGAGGCTCCAGCATGGGAAGAAGCTCCTCCAGTTCATTCCCAAGCAGTGGAAATTGGCAAGACTCCACAAAGCAGCTGAAGATCTGGCTCCACTTGATAGTTTTACCTGACATCATGATGAGCTTGACTTGAGGGTGCCAGCTGGATTGCTCTGGGGAACTCTATTTATAGATAACAGTTGAAAGGGAAAGTTCAAGGTGATGGCCCCTGGTGGGGTGTTTTTGTATTCCTTCAGGAGATCCTTACTCACACCTACTCCAGTGCTTGCCAGGCAAGGTGGAAAGGCAGCAGAGGAGAGCCCCTGGTGCTTTGTGCTTTCTCCAGGCTCCTGGCAGGAGCTCTGCTGCCATCTTGCCCTGCACCACAGGCCCTGGACAGCTGACACATAGCTGCACATTCTTCAGACTAAACCTTCATTTTTGTGGTCAGAGCAGTTTGGGGATTTTTTCTCAGAGCAATGAGATTCTCAGTGCAGCAGCTTTCACCACTTTTTAGAGCCATCACCTGCTTGCTTATGAGCACAGCACTTGTTACTTGACTCTGGGCATTTTGTTTCACAAAGAACATTGCAAAATCACTGGAAAGAATCACCTAAGGAATTATTTTTGTTTGCTGAAGGACTGGTTTTCAAAGGGGTAAAGGGACTAGGCATAGCATCTAAATAATCCTAAGGGCTCTTTGCATTCCTTTAAAAAACTTGGGAGATATTTTAAAGCATCAGCATCACTCCCATGAAATCCCCTGTGACACAGAGATGCCTCCACTGAGCCTAAACCATGAAGCAAAACCACAGGCTTAAAAAGGAGAGAGGATACCCCTCCATACCATTGCATCAGGGCTTTATTTGGGAACTTAGGCCACTTGGCTTTGCATAGCTCTAAATAATACTGCATGTGGACCACTGTAAAAATGACTTTTTGAAGTGAAAAAAGCCATCCATTGGCAACTACAGCCAATGCTGAACCAGGCCAGCAGGAATTCAAAGCTACCCAGTCTAAGCCCAGAGCTATTGCAGCTGAGGGCAATGAGAGCCCACAGGAAAATTCCCTTCACCTTCCAAGGCTCCTGTACCACCTCTTGCACATCACTTATTCCTTCTGATTTTCAGCATCTCCTGCTGTGCATACTTTGGGCTCACTCAGGCATTGGAACAACTTCCAAAAATCTGAATTTCTGGAGATTTTAGTCTGAAACAGAATAACTAATCTGTAGTCTACTTTTCAGGCAATATCCCAGGTTTATGTAAAACAATTTCAAGAAGCCAACAGCTCACTTGGTGCTTTTCTGAGACACCATCCTACTGGACAGTAGAAAGTTGTAACAGGTGTTAAGTTCAGGGTTAGGGTCTCTTAATAAGTCATAGAAGAAACTGACAAAACAACACTTAAAGCCTTAACTGATTATGTGTCTAATCCTCAGTGTTCTGCCCTTTCCCCTGTACCAAATCACATCAGAATTCACATTAACAGAATCCAACATATACGTTTCGCTCCCCAGTTCACTGTATTAGTTGCCAACCTGCCAAAACATGAATGAGGAGGGGGCTTGGTCTTACTATAGAACCACTGAGAAACTTTTAATTGGAATTTCAGCCCTTAGAAAATGGCATTTTTATGCCTTTATCAAACCAGGGTCTGGCAGATGTTCTCCTTCCTTTGCAGGTGACAACCTGCACCTTCACAATCCAGCCCAAACCCACCCAGTTCCTTCAAAGCCCATGAAATGTGCAAGATGGAGACAAGAAATCCACATAATGAAATTTGGGATTGGTTTCTGCTTTGAAGGGCTACCTGTACTTTAGGAGTTACAGTTTTGATGACAACCTTTAAGTTTCCAGAGGAGCATGTGCCTTATAGGAAAGGAAAATTTATCTGTTCTTGCCAGTGCTCAGTGTTTTGAGCAGCAGATATGGCTTGGCAGCAAGGACAGCGGTGCCTTTTACCCCCTCACAGATAAAACTGTGTTGAGAAGGTCAGGACAGAGCAAATCAGACTAATTCAGGTGGAAAGCAAGCCTGGGAGGTTACCTTCTCCAATCTCTACCCAAAGCAGGTCCAAGAACAGGATGGAGTCTAAAGTATCTTCAGGGGTGGAAGCCCAACAATCTGCAGGCAATCCAAGGTTATGATAACTTAGAAAAAACACCACAAATTACGTAAAAGCACTTACCAGAAACACCTGGACCTTCAGACAGGCTGTGCTCAGCACAGGGAGAAGCTTCTAGGGTAGGGTCACACATGGAAGAAAACCAGATGCAGACAAGGCTCGTGGGTCAACCAGGAAAGATCAAGTTAACCTGGAAACTTACTCTGAAGGAACTCTTAGAAAGGGTCTTTAATCCTCTTTGAAAGGATTAAAGACCCAGTTATTGGGATTTAAATATGCTGAACCCATTTTTCTGGAAAATTTCTACACAGGACAGATGAACTCCTCATATTTTGGGATACACATCTAGGCCTAAGGAATTCTGAATTCTGGCAAGACTACATCAGAAGCTGTTATAGAGCAAGCAGTTGCGGACCAATCAGGTTTTAATTAATAATCTCAGAGTCCAAATGAGCTGCATCCCTGCACTGTCATCTGGAAGCACACAAGGCTCTGCAGCTACAACACTCAGCGTATCTTCAGCAGATTCCTGCTCTGAAAACCACAATCACTCAAATCAAAGACTATAAAATTCCTTTTAGCAGCAAGACACGCATCTTCAGTGATTCACATTAAGGACAACAGTTTCTCCAGGGAGAGGAAAAAAGCCTGCCTACCTCATAGGAGATCACAGATGCTCTTTCACAGGAAATAATTTAAATGTAGCCAGGGAAAAAAAAAAAAAAACAGGCTTCACTGAGTGAGCTTTTTCAGCAGAAAAGCTTAGAGATGAAAGTAAAAATACAAATTATAGCTCCCTCAGTAGAATAAACAGTAGGATTACTGGCAGGGTATTCAATGCAAGTCTCTAGAAGATGGTCCCCCTCAGCTGAGAAGTTTAGTCACCTCTAAGCATAAACCATGGATTTCTTTTTGTTGGGGCTTTCAAGAGAATAGGAAAACAGGCTTTAGAACACTTTTGTTGAAGCCAGCATTAGTTATCTTCCGCTGTACTCTATGAAATAGATATAGCAATATCACTCTTGCAAACTTATGGCAAAGCTCTCTCCCCAGAGCTTTGAAATATCTTCAAAAAAGCAGAGCAGGTGTTTTTTAAAAACAGCCACAAGACTGGCCTGAAGCATACAAAAGATGCACAGATTTTTGTGGTCTCAAAGTGATGTAGAGACTAGAATCTTGCAGAGAGGTAACACTAGACATTATGAGTTATTAATTACATGAGATCAAGTAACTACTCACTTAAACAGCAGAATTTGGTATCTTCTCCCCATCTTGATCTTGCATACCCATCTTGATCTCTATACATATTATAGATGGTACTCAAGGAATTCACTTCAAAACAAGAAAGCTAGGTTTAAACAGCAATATAAAAATGGAAACGCCCAGGAAAAGAACAAACTAACCTCTGGACTGGGCAGCACCTGCCTGTTCTGTGAGCACAGGTACACAGGACTGCATGGGCAGGAGCTGGACGTGGCCCCCTCAGAGCTCCAGTAGAAACAGAACAAGGTTCTGAGCATAGCTACTTTAAATGCAAACATTTTGTAGCCTCTGCTTTGATGTTTCGTAAAAAACACACCAGGTCTTCAGAGTACCAAAAAAAATTCCTGTGGCTTGAGTTTCAGAGCTGGAAAACATTGTGAGTTTTTCTAACATCTAACATTGTTACACCATGACAACACCAACAGGGACCCCAGGATTACCCTTCATGCCCAGCTTGCTGTTCTATAGCACCCAGAGACAACTTCACCTTAAAATCAATCTGATAGAAGAACAGTGAGATATTACAAAGCATGATTAATTTAACAGCATTTCTATGCTGTTTTAACCAGCTGATCGATGCATTTAACACTGAATTGCAAGATTTTCTACACGGCAGTGTCTGCCCAAAGGGCTCACAGCAGATTCCAAGGTGATCCTGGTACCTCGTGCACTCTCCCCTCATATCCCACTGTGGCCAGTGAACAGTCCTGGTGTTCCACAGCCCCTGGTACCTGCTGGGACAGCAGCACCACCAGCCAAAGTCACATGGGAAGTGCTGCAATCTCACTACCCACTGAGTAGCCTCTTTTACAAGAACCCCCAGAGGCAGGTGATGTTTGCCTCCTGCGTAGGAGGGACTCTGGTTGGTTTATTCACTACAGCCTGTGTGTGTTATCCTGTTTGGGGACAGTCTGAGAGGAGCCCAGTGGAGCAGGGCTGCAGAAAGCACCAGTGTTGACTCAGGGCTCTGAGGGAACTCTCCATGCTCAGACAAGGAGTGCCAGGGCCCTGTCCTGCCCTTGCACAACCAGAGGCTCTGGAAGGAGCACCCACGGGGCCCTGTGGCCACCCCACAAAACCACATCAGCCCCACCTGGGGCAGAGTGCCCCACAGAGCACACCAGGCCTGCATTCCTCATCTCTGCCAAAGGATTACTTAGCTCCAGGCTAATAATTGAAAGATGATGGAATTTAGAAGCCATTTAAGAATCTTTCTAAATTCCTGTTGGAACATTTTGGTGGCTAAGTAAGTGAAAAAATGTTAACATTAATTAAAAAGATACTTTTTAAACTTGAAAGCCCCTACGAAATAAAGATTTCCTTCATAATGGAATTCTAAAACCTGCTGATAAAGCAAGTGGAAAATACTTTGTAGGTTTAGGGACACCCACATGAAGCAGGAAATGCTGCTAATTAAAGCACCTGATTTCATTTAAGTCCAAAGGGTCTGTTACAAAAGACTGGAAAGCTCTACTATTGAAGTCAACACCACTTAACTTTCTAAACTATGCCACTTAAATCTCTTTAAGATGCTTCTTTTAAGTATTAGTGATGTTGAAGTCTGCAGAACATCTTGTACAGATGTAATACACCCCAATTTTCTGTACCATCATTAGTCAAAAGGAGACAAAACAAAAGCCTGTGTGTAAGCTACACCAAACAGCTACCACCCAAGTGCATTCAAGGAAAGTCCTGATCTGCACAACCAAGGCAGCCTGTCAGCTCACACTAATCACATCTTGTCCAGCAGTATTGGCCTGTATTATTCAGAAACTTCAAAGAACTACAAAGCAGCCTGATTAGTTGTATTTTTTTTTATTAGGTTTATTATGACTTAGAGTTTCTATTACTCCAGCTGGGTAAACCACATTTAAAAGTAAGTTTAACTGCAGGACTTCAATTTCAACCAAAATCATTTTTGCATGACTTTATTGTAATATAGATTTCAATCAAACATTTAAAACTTACTTCATTAATAAGCAAGCCAAGCTCAGTAGCTTCAGTGCAGGATGTACTTTATGTAACTGCCGCACATTCAGGTTAGATCGGATGTACATGGAGAAGAGACTGGGCAACTGCACGAGTCAGAGGAGAAAGCAAAAGTAAGCACCATGTGTACCAAACTAAACAGTTCTCCAGTCAGTGTTCCTTCCTGAAAATCAACTCACTTCTGGCTCCAGGAGCTACAGTTTGGATATAGCTGAAAGCTATTTCCAGAACATCAGTTTTCTACACTGGCACAAGAAATAGTCTTCAAAGCAACAGGTACTGGACTTCTTTTTATTTTTTTTTCTTTTTTCAGAGACAACCTGTTCTCCTGTGTTTATTAGGTGAAAACATGCATTTTTGATCACTCTGGCAGAGGTCAAAGAGCAAACAACAGTTGGGGCTAAATGAAAAACAATCAAAAGTTGCCAAATATTTAAGGTACAATCCAAAAAACAAAAATTAATGCAACCAGTTTAATATCAAAGTCTGCTTTCTTTCAAAGGAAAATGGCACAAATTAAATAAGAAGTCAGACAAATTTCATTTTAGATGGTAATAGACCAAATTAATGCTTCAGAGCATCAACAAGATTTATTTCACTGCAAGAAAGGGGAGAAGTAATTTGAACAGGCTCTGTATTTGGGCTAGACCAGCAGCAAGCACTGCTACAGTTCAGTTCCTGCATGCAGGACTGATACCAGTACGATGTCACCTTTACCACATCAAGAATAAAGTGTATTAGAAGTTGCAGAGCACAAGCATCTTACTTGTACAAGCCAGTTAAAAAATAAACAGAAGAGGTGAAGAAAGGACAGGTGTGAGAACCATTCTGTTAAAGACTCCACCTTTCTTTTAGAACAGAAAAATCCCTCTGCCAATAGTCTAATAAATACTAATGTATATTCAGATAACATCTTCAAAATCTTTGCTGAAAATGCAGTCTCCAAAAGGAACTACCTTTATGCAATATTAACATCTTACATAAACTAAACCTTATGAATTGTAGTTAAAAGCAGTAACTGAAATTAATGTATACTGAGTCTTCAAGTGATGTGCAAGTTCAGCTATGTAACACAGGTGGGGGTTGGAGCAGTTCTTAGCACTTTTCTATGGACACTTCTGACAACTGTCCATGAACTACAGAGCCTCTTGCTACAGTACTGTGCAACTACTGACATCTTCAAGGGCTCTTGGGTGTAAAGAAATGTGATGGAAGCACCACAAGGCAAGGAAATCAGGCTCAAGTAGGGAGCCTTGAGTATCTCACACAGCATTGCTGTCTTGCCTTGACTACAAACATCGATGAGAGGGTAAAAAGGGCAAACCTACAGTGAAGTCTGCTCAAACAGCAAAGATAACACAAAAGAGATCTGACTCTACAAGCACGTAAGCAAAAGTCTTGAAGAGCTGTGTATTAACATGGAGCTCAAGGTGCCTTAACTTCGCCAGAAACCACAATTTTTAGTACTGGGAATCTAGCATAACTACATTTAATCCCAGGATCAACCTATGCTTCCAGTTAAAGCATGCATACCACCTCTCTTAATACCCCTTTCCCAACGTGCAGGGTTGGAGCTCTCCATTTTCTTATTCTTCCTGTGTTATCCCTTTCCAAGGCAGAGATTTTAGAGGCCCTAAAGTCAGAGCCCTCTACCAAAGACTTCCTCCCTCTACGTATAAAAATAGTCAGGACACTCTGAGACTGACTTCTGTCCTTCCCCATTCAGAAACAGATTTGCAGCAGATCAGTCTTGATCTCTAGTTCAGTTTTAGACTATGCTTAAGTTACGGCAGCCAGAGTTCAATCCTATAAATGTAAGCTAAACACAAAAAGAAAGCCATTTATCCTTTTTAATTCATGCTTACAGCATGTTTATCCAGAGTTTTATAATCAACTTCCAGTTTTAAATTATTTTCTTAGCACTTCATAGAACCTGCATGTCACTCCCTCCTGAAGGGGATGGCATCACAGAATCTTGTTTAAGTTAGTCCAAGTTTCCACATGTGACCAGAAGTCTTACTTGTTAGAACACACCCCTTTTCCAACTATTCCCCACATTCCCTCTCCTCCCACCCCTCCCCAGCAATGGGCAATTACTTTACAAGAAATGTAAAATAGGATATGGGTGTACACAAAACCTACCCTTCACTAATACTGAACAGAAAAGCCTATTTTCCAATTACAGGACATTTTTCTCTAAATTTAGGTCAGCACTGGTGCAGTCTGCACTGTGTATGATTACCACACGGATAATACCAATAAGTACATCTATTTTCTCAAACTGATTTAAAAGCCTATGAAGTTAATTGGGGAAAAGTTTAATATTGCTACTTCAGAGCACTAGAACACACAAAGTGAATCCAATAAAGATCCTTGTATTGATTCAATATTAAGTATTAATTGCATGACCATCATAGCACCTCTTTACATTATCACACAATCACCAGAATTATCAACTGCTTTTAAAACTAAAAAGGGTACAGTCCAATATTTATAACTTGCACACTGTTACTATACAGAAACTAGGTGCATGGTACAGTGCTGCAAAAATGGAAGCCTGCAGTTTTGACAAAGATGCCAAGTCATGTTGTAGACAATTTCAGTCAAACTGGCAATACTGTTTAAGCAAATACTCAAAGCAGGAAATAAAGGACAAAAAAAAATTCTATAGCCAAATAAACATCTGAAATTTCCTTTCCCTTTAATAATACAAGTAAGGTCACTTTTAGCCTTGGAACAGATACACGTTCGCCTATGATGATCTTGCTAACTACTACACAATATCTGATGTCCTCTGCTAAGAATATAGTTTAAGAAAGCCGCAGTTACAAGAGGCATATAATGTAATATCTAAAATTTCCTTTATGGCATTTATTGAATTCTTTGTCTTAAACAGTGAATATGGAAAGATGGCCTCATGTTTCCTTTTCAATAGTACTCTGAGGATCAAGTGGCTTTCAAGCAGCATGGTGGGTTTGAAATTTTTGCAGTTTAGATCATTCTGTTGCGTTTATGAGTTGGTGAGTCTGTAATGACATCGCCACACTGGGCTGAGGTACGCTTTCTAGTTCCACCATTGTCCAAGTGGAGTGCCATTTCTTCTGATATGAAAGTGTTCAAATCAACATCATGGAGTCCATTTCTCCTTCGACTAGCATTGGAGCCACTGCTCACGTGAGTAGGCGAGCCTGGGGTACTCGAGCGAACACTTATACTAGCCATTGCACCACTAAGACCTGGGGAGAGAGAGAAAAAGGGCTTCAGTCAGACAGCACAGAAAGTTCAGTTCCCATGTGTGCCACACAGGATCACACTCAGCCCAATTCCACTGAGACCTTAAAGACACTTCATCCTGCTCTTTGTACCACTCCAGTCCAGAGCACACCCTGAAGGCTGAGAGCCTTCAGCCTGTGTAATAATCCAATAGTTACCAGAACTGCTTTTTATGATGTTAAAAGTGAGCTTATACATGAGGATGTAACAGCACACTCTGGCAAACATCAACTCCACAGGCATGACATACTATTCAAAAGAGGGACATACTCAAGAGCAGATAATCTCAATTTAAAGGCTTCACACTGGACCAGAGTTACACAGCCCTGCCAAGGACTTTTGAGTTGAACTGACCTGGCCTTGTGTCAACACCACCACCCTGCTCCCTTTCACTCCCTGAAGGAAGCTGCAGTATGGCAGCAGGTCTCAGACAGGTGTACACCACAGCCAGTTCACAAATACAAGCTTTTATTTCACGGCTAACACTAAGCGCCAACACATTAGTATTAATAAATTCAGAAATGCACTTAAAGAACAAGTAAGGAAAAACCACATGACCAACACACAGAATTTGTTATCAACAGATCTGATGCAAATCACTGTCACAGGTATCCTGCAAGTCCTTTAGTCTGTATACAGATTAATAGTATTTGATTCAAATTGAAGTTTATTTCTTGTACAAACAGGGTCATAAAAAGACAACCATGAACTTTCATACTAATTTAACCTCTGCCTTCTGTAACATTACAATTTTGCAAACGTGGGACATTTTAAACATAAATTTAGTAAGGACTAATACACAGAAGTCTAACTACTCTTCTCCATTTCCAATGCAGGCTCTGTGTGGAGAAACAGGAGCTCAGAGATAAGACAAACATCTTTACTATTATAACTTTTCTAAATCTGAGTATTAATAGAAGAGTACAGAAACATCTGTTGGCCCTAGGAAAGATAAGCATAGATCTGCATTTTTTCTAACAATAAGAACAAGGAAATATTGAACTGTCCAGGAAGATTCCAATCACAGCAACCTTCAAAATCTTAGAGCTCTCTTCTCCAGTCTCAAATATTCTATAGCTCTGTCCAGGCATCATAAACCTTGTGCATGCACTAATTCACATTTCCAAGTACTGTCAAATGAGCAGCCAAAAACCACTGACTGACAAGTCAAGCCTAACAAAACCCAATCCATAAGCTATTGCTGCTGGCAGGCCAAATAGGCAACTTCAGAGGGTCTGGGAAGAGAGGACTGCCAGAACTACAACATCAGTCACCAGAAACCTCAGTTAGAAGCTGAAGTCTAAAAACCATCTGCAGCAATGGCAGGCTGATACACAAGTCAGGATGGAGCAGCCCAACCAACTTCACTCTAATGAACATTGCTGAATGAACATCTAAAGCTTCCACCTTGTAACAGCACAGGAAATACTTCACACAGATCTGGCATTACACAACAACCAGCAGACACAGCCACTAATCACTGATTCTCTCTTAGGGCTTTTGCTTACAGCTCCAATGGTGTTCAAACAGGGCCCAGATGCATGGTCTGAACTCCAAGAGGCACCCTGCAGATTTTATTAATAGCAAAATCACTGTTCATTTTCACAGTGAACACAAAGTTCATCAGTGTTCATTCACATGGCAGAAAGTATTTAAACAGAAAGAAGCTGTTTTAGTGTAAAGGTAACTCAGAAATGAGGTTTGTGACAGTATTCCAAGGATTAAAGTCAAGCTTAAATTCAAAACCTTCAGGAAAAGAATTTCCCGTGCATCCACCAAATAAAGTAATGCAGCTAATTTGATGACAAATGTATGAGAAAAAGCCAATTCTACCATATCTTGGATAAACTACTAACATACACAGTTTGGGCAGGTAACAAATCACTTCACAATTCAAAGACATCAGTAGTTTAATTTCAACTGGTATGACATACATTAGAAAAAACAGTAATTCATCCTGTACATTTAAATTGGAAAAAATCTGACAGCATACAGGTGACATTTTTTCAAATCCAAACTGATTGTAGAGATTTCCCCCCACATCCCTATTCCAAGCAGAACTGCTGTGACCACACAAGTTCAGTGTCATTACTTACACTTAAGAGTCAACAATTTACATCACTTATCAGTCATTTACTGTTTTACAACTCATACCAAATGAACAACATAGTAATTCAATTTTATCATGATATCTTTTTACTACATCTAGTACCCAAGTAAGGGAAGAAAAATTATTCTAAATAAACCCCAAAACTGACCTGTGATGTCAAAAGACTTTTTTTTGGCACCACTCAACAACTATGTTTTTAAGCAGAGCCTTTTCAAGTAACAAGCATTCTTTAAAATAGTTGATACAGTTAAATGATGTATCTGTAACACACTGCAGCATATTCTAAACCAGACTGAAAAAGTTCACAAGCAATGCCTAAAGCAGTCACTGACTTCCCAGTATTTAGGTAATGCTGAATCACTGTACATTTAAATACACTAACAACCTTCAGGAGATAATTAGAAGTTAAAATCTTCAATCCAACTTGGTGTCTAAGGCAGGAGAGTAGCTTTGAATTAATTCCTACAGATCAGAATACAAGGATATTGCATCACAGCATGGGCTTTGAGCTACAGGTTAATCTTGCATCTCCCACAGGTATTTAGTAGCAGTAAGAGTCATGACTGGGTACACTGACAGACTGAGTGACAGCCTCAGCTCCTGGCAGTTAACCACATTACACAGCACTGCCTATCCATCCAGAAGGGCAAAACTGCCAAATGAAACACGCAGATCACAGTTTGGATTTGCACATTAGGATTGGCTAATTAAGCTAACATGGAAAGTCAAAGCAAACTCAAGGCATACAATCAAATATCAAGATGCCACTTCATGGAACCAACATCTCTGAGAACAACCTGCAATGCTCAAAAAAAAAAAAAAAAAAAAAAAAAAATCCACTTTTGGTCAACAGGGAAAAGAGTTAGGTTTTTCCTTGGGAAGCTGTGGCAAGGCAGAGGAAATCTCAGACAAACCATTTACTGTGAATTACTGAGTTTAAGCTTTCAGCAGACTCAGAGCTCTTCCCAAAGCATTTAAAGCAATAACTGACACAAGGAAGTGGTAAGATGACATGACTATCAGCAAACATCATTTCCCAACCTCAAATTTCTATATTGTGATTAATATGGCCTAACCACAGGCACACCAGTTTTGTCCATACAACACAACAGAGATCCAAACAGCTGCTGAAGTGGCTTCACTTTTCCCACAATCTCACATCCACCTCTGAAGTTTCCCACTCCTTTCTACCACGGACGTCTCCTTTATTCTTAGAGGCCTTTAAGAAAGCCCACATTGCTCTTACACCCTTTATGAATTGGAAAGGTTTGAAGTGGAAGGCATATCTCAAACACTTTGCAGTACCGAGTACATTCTCTTTCCTGTTGTATCTTTCACCAACAAAATGACATTTCATAGACAAGAAAGAATTATACTCTGAAAGGTCTTACAGTACTATTAGAAGGAGCTGTGACCAATACTGGCCAATTTATTACTAAGTACATTTAAAAACTATCAAGATATTAGAATGCTTGACTGAAAATATGTTTCATGGATTACAAAACACTTAAAACTGTCAACTCAAAATTAGCACGTTTACCACCACTGGCCTAACAAACTGTAATGCTGTTTCATCTGCACTACAATCATGCCCATGTACAACTTATTCAGGTCACTATCACAGCATAATATACTGGGTAGCTACTGTTCCACATAGTACTATTGTTTCTAGAAGTTTTAATCAGGAAGTATTAAAAGAAACATAGTGCGGCTAAAGCAGGAATTAGTTAATAACCCCAGATAAATTCAAAACAGCATGCAGAGAGATCCTTGTCACACTTCTGTCATAGTCACCCTTTCAGAATACTGGCTCAAAAAACAAGTTTTAGCAGCACATTCCATCACAGCTAGATATACATACAACCTTTAAATCAAACTATGTCAGACCACTCAGAACTTTGTTCTCCCATCCCCTCTTTTACCAACTGCTGCTTCTCCACTCTGCTAAGTGCTCCTGTTTTAAACTGCACTTTAATATTCTGAGAAGCAAATATGAAGGCCTAGTGGAAATTCAGACCTTAAGGGGCCAGGTCACACACTTCTATGTGCAAGTGCTCTCCCCACCCCACAGAGACCAAATCACATGAAATATATACATCAAAGCTCAGGAGAAAAAGAACTAATGTTGTCTCACTGTACTGCTGCCCTTTTATTTCCTCAAATTCACCTCACTTTTGAATAAGAATGCTCAAGTCAAATGCATTTCAACATTACCTTTCCAAGCTTGCTTCTACCCTCCTCAAGTCACAGCATTTTCTCCCATTATGCTGGGAGGACAGTGTGTGAAACGTGGAGGACAGGCCAAGTGAAGGACACAAGCTGTGCACCACACTTGGTACTCCAGCAACAGCCAGGCACAACGTGGCTGAGCACGTGGCAGTGTTTGGGACTCTTGTACTGTTAGCTCAGATTGATGTAATTCCGTCATATGAAACTCATCTCTTACAGAACTGGAAATGTCAATACACGTCCATAGAGTAGGTGAAGACACATCCATACTCTCCCTAGCTGCAATGACCTTTCAGGGACTAATGGAAGTTAAAAACCCAACTCTGTAATTGAGATGTTGGACAATAAAGGTATTATCTTCTACTACCATATCTTAAAACACCAAGCATCAGACTGATGTTTCATTAAAGTTTCAGAAAACTGCACTGGCACTCCAGAGTAAAACATCATGTATTACCTTGAGATAACTACTCAGCTTTTCTAAAAGGCTTGAACTTCTTTTCAAATATTCACAGTTCAAGTCACCAGACATGCATTATTTCAAAGGTTACCTATCAGCATTCTAACAGTGAAAAGCTGATAATAAGGGAAAAGATGTTGTTTACGAAAGTTTATTCTCTCAAGAGTATTCCAAAGTCTCATTCTCACTAAGTAACACTCAAGATTTCAGTAACAACTGCGGAGCATAAGTGCTATGGAGTTAAAAGAAAAGGAAGATCACATCTTAAACATTCTCATGCCTAATTTTTTGCCATGATAATTTTGCTTTTAGGTACTATAACAGGTTCTTCTCTGCCATTCTGCTCTCAAGTTTTCTTGTAGTACAAAGACTTGATAATCAGTATCACAAGATTAAATTCTAGGGTCAATATCCCGTCCAAAAAACGGTCAACCATCTTGCAGAGATAAAATACAGGTCAGAGGTTACAGGGCTGGAGATAAGAATTCAGTTTTAAGATATTTCTTTTCAGATAAAGCATACAGCTTAGAGATTATACAGATGCCTAAAGGATGCTAATCTCTAATGTTTTAGTCTAGGGCATACACCTAGAATTGTGTTTGATGTTCCAGGAAATACTGAATTATTAGCTATTTTGTTACCACTGCTTCTGTCAAAATTTTCAGATGTGCTTATGATGCACTTAGGGGCTACATGACGAAAAAACAGGCATTTTCCACAATCACAGGGGAAGATCAGCAAGCTATAATGCCACGATCTTTAGACATATAATAGTTCCTATTTCTGAGAAGTCAATACCCCAGCTCTGCTTCCACTTTACCTGGTGCCATAGGCTATTCCCTACTTTACTAAAAGAGGTCTTGCTGCAAGCAGCAAAGTTTTAGCATTATCCCTCAAATCTAATTCAACCCATCCTCGTGTTCAATAAAGAAATGCTCTATTCCCACCAGGAAGCCAACCAGCACAAAACAGCCTCCAACCTTTACATGCCAGTTGGAAACTCCTCTCAAAACCTCTGTGCCTGGACTGCTCCTCACTATCATCAGGTTCTCACGTTCCCTTATGAAGCAGCACTTTCAAACAATGTGCCAAAAAATACAATAAGCACAGGCCTAATGAGATCAATTTACACACACCTGAAGATCCTTAGCAGGTTTCAAAATCAAAACATAATTTTGAAAAGCCCTACAATAAATAGGAAATGAGTTCATGAAATTGCTTAATCACAACTTCCTTAAAGAAAAAAAAAAGGGGGGGGGGGGGAAGCTAGAGTAATGCAAACACTGTAGGCAATAACCTAAAAACAGTTATGAAGCCCAATACAAGCCTAGTCACTAAAGGATTAGCACAAAGGCATTTGTGTCAAGGACCAGATTGAAACTGATATGAGGAGAACCTAATCGAGAAGGTGACTGACATGTAATCTTGTCAACCAGCTGATGAAGGGGAAAAGTACATTTTGAGCCCCTGCAGCGCCACTACAGAGGACAGAACTTCCTTGTGACCCTGCATTGCATTATGAAATATGGAAAACTTTATAAATCATTGTTCAGATCCTCATGCTATAGAAAAGTGACTTCCATGAACCACCTCTGCACAAAGCAGATGTTAGGAAGCAATACATGGACACAAAAAGAGCCATATTAATAATAAAAGTGGCTCTGAGTTTACTCAGAGAGCTCACTGTGCTGAATGAGCCTACCTAAGCTTCTTCTCACCTGAGACTGAGCCTTTACAGTCAAATCCAACTCCAAGGATTCAACTATATTTTCAGAAAAGCATTTGTACAAGGGTGCTTACCACAGCGACAGCCAGCTTCTGCAGCTGTTCTCATGAAATTAATTTTATCTACACTGAGTAAGCACCAGTGGTACACAGAATTCCCTAGCCTTCCAGTATGAGACAGGAAACTGCCAAAACCAACATGACTGAGTAGGGAAGCATGTTTGGTGTAAATGGCTGTCACCTAGACAGTAACAGTGTCTGGACTGGGCATCTTTAAAAACCACCACAGCACAGCAGAAGCCAAGTCTGCATTTTCAGGAATTCATGCTTCTAATTAACCCATCAATTCTACCCCCCACTGAGAATATCCAGACAGTAAAAACTTAATTTAGGTTGCACTTCTAAATAGCTTAATTTTTATTTTTAGAATGGTCTAGGGTTTGTACCTGAAGATATCTCCCACCTTTTTGAATTTTAGAAGGCACAAAACCCAGAGGTGAACTGCCTCATCTCACCTCAAGAGCAATTTAAAGCACATCTGTCTATCACTTGCTCAATCATATTCCAATACAGAATAAGCTACTGAATATTCATGTCTGAAAAGAGATACACCCAACATTGCTGGTGATAGCAAGGAAGGCAATTCAGTATGATACTGGAAGACATGTGAATCTGAAAGTGAACTAGAGCAAAGTTCTGAACAGGACTCAATTATTTCAAAAATGTGTAACTGAAACACCCTTTTCAGGGTACTTTAAGTAGAATGCTGAACTGCATTAGTGCCTAACAAAGGTACCAGAGAGCTAGAGACCAGAGCCTCAGACATCAAAGTCCCTCCCTAAGCCCCCAAAAATTTACTAGTAGTCAAATCTTAATATTTAACTAGTTGCTAGCATAGCACTGCCATTTTCCAAGAATTCTGTTTACTTTAGCATTGGTATGAATGACAAGTCCCTTCATACTTCAAAAACACTACCAAGACTTGATACTTAACTGCTGAGTTCACAGCTGTGCAATAGAGACCCAAAATTTCATTTTTATTCAGTACCTTTTCTTCATTCAAAATACTCAACTATACAAAATTTTAGCAGCCAACACATGCCTTATACATGCAAAAGCTCCCATGAAGAATGAAGGGGATACCTTCAGCTGGAACACCAGGTATGACACATTATGATATGCCAAACACACTTTAAGAACCCCCACCCAATTTCAACCAAGTAATATTGAAAAAGTGACTGTTACCATGCAGAGCTATGGCTTCACGGAAGGGTTGCAAATCAGTCTCTACAGATGAGCTAGTTTCTGTTGAAGTAGCTCGGTTAGGGGATACTACAGTCAGTCTTGGGGGAGCTCTAGAATTTCTTGGAGGAGGGACTTTTCCACAAAGGAAGCTGATTAAGTCTTCTCTTCGAATAGTTCTTCTGCGTTTTTTAACCCAGGCTAACACATCCTTATTCCGACGCTGATAGCCAATCTGAATTCCTAAATCAAAGCTTCGCTGGTGGGCATCCACACTCTCTGCAAGAGGACAGAAAAAAGTTCTCTTAGTGTTACACAGCAATGTACAGCATGGCACAGCACTGATGTGGCCTCCTGCCAACCATGGGAAAGAAGAAGTATCCACATCTTCTACAGGTTACTCCATAAGGCAGCACCAAGGCAGCTGCAGCAGCAAAGAGGAGTTCCATTAAACCTGAAGAGAGTATTAGCCAAAATGTTCCGTCCTCTTTACACGTCAGATAGTCAACAGCAACTCCAGCACCACTTAAACAGCACTTACTATACTTCAGGTCAACATCACAGCACTCTTTATTTACATTAAAAACAAACTTAGAGCTTGTCAGACTGAGGAAGATACTTAAATCAATAGACAACAGACTTAGACACACACAGTGCATCAATACAGCAGGAAGCCCCAACGTAAGAAAGGACTAACTGCTTTTCTTCATTCTGACAGGTAAGGAACTGCCAGAAAACTCAGGATTTCTTTCAAGTTCTTCTATTTTCAGCTGGATTTCAACTGCAGAGGCAATTCACAGGCCACAGTTTTGAAACTAGTTAGAACACAAGTATCCCCGATGTCTTTCAATTAGCCAACATACCATTTACAAAGGCTAAGAAAGTTTCCTTCCCCATTTAGAATCCCATTGGAATTCTGATATACAGAAGTTTTAAACACACAATTTACAATAAATCCTATTACAAAATGCAATTTCCCTCTCTGTTAATGTAACTAGTCACCTGTGCACATCAGTTATAACTGTGTCTCCAATGTATTAAGTTGCTTTCAAACTTCGGGAAGTGTATTTCTGGCTACCAGTTTGAGTAAGTTTTAAACCACAGTAACAGGTGGGACAAATCCTGCTCACCACACAATTATGCTCATCTTGCTCGTCATAGGTTTGCTATCAGAGCTTTGGCAACACCTATTTCAGTTTCATGTAAAGTTTCGTACTCTTAAGTTGTTCTTGCTCCTTAAAAGACACAAACATATCCATTCCAATTTTGTTTACTTGAATTCCATAGAATTTTTTTCCATGTGGCAAAGCTGATTTAAACAGCACTTTATATTGTTTTATTAATGAAGCCCAAGGCAAAAGCCAGAAGATAAAGGTATTTCTTTAAGAACAGCTATCCCAATATTGGTTTACAAACAATGACATACACATCTAATGTAGCTTTGTCACAATCCAGAACCCAGAAAGCACTACTATTAAATGTTATTCTTTGACTTGTATTCTAAGGCACCACAGCACAGACCATGAAAGACAGCACTGAGAGCTACACTGCCAAAGAGAAGCACTTCAAACCTAACACGACAGACCAAAACCACCTCAAATTGAGCTGAGCTAAATCTTGGCGCTTTTGGAGTATAAACTAAACAAGTAAACAAATGTAACTTAACCTGTTATTTGTATCCACTCTAAGAGCATTCTGCCTGTACTACTTTGTAATCTGAAGGCTACATTTACAAATGCTAATTCCTCTGAAAGCAATGGTAACATGACTGATTATTCCTCCTGCCATTTTATACTGCACAGCAGCCCGGACTTCAGTGTACTGGCAGCAAAAGCCGCCCAAACACTCTGGAGCCAACTTGGAAACTGAAAATACTCCTTTAATCACTTCCTGAAATACCAGGAGTGTCCTTTTGAGGCTTGGAGGCTGGCTTTACATCAATACTCTGCTTTCTTTGTGTATAAGAATGCTTTACAAAGTGCTAACTGTGAACTAGGTCTGAGGTCAAACACTGACTGCTGACGCAGCCCAGAGAAGTTTCAAGCATCATTACCCTGGGTACATTAGATTTTTATGGTAAAAGCCACAACTACTTTGTAAACAAAGTTAAGCTAGCAAAACCTAAGCAGTCAAGCTGCATATATTCCAAAATTATTAAGTCAAAATCAACATTAGAAAATATTCAGGGCTTTTTTAATAAAAACAAGGTAAACTGTAGACTCAGAAGTCTTATTCTAACACATACCTAGAACTTTCCACAGTGGCCTTAAGTTCTAAATCCTACATTACAAGCCATGCTTTACTTTTTTAGTGCAATCAAGATAATGAAGTGCCTTGAATGCAGTCTCTATCACCAGCACCAGAAATTCAGGATGAAAGGCCATCAGTGTGGTGTGATATTAAACTTCTAATCTATATTCAGAAGAAATGCTGACATTCAAGACATCATGGCATTCTCATTATGCACCCTTCCTCGGACTGTTCTTGTTAAAAAGATGATGCCTCAAAAATCCAAGTATTTATCAGATCAGAAAGCAGCTGACAAGGCAAGAGGCAGTTTGTGGTGTTCAGTTCACCCCACCAAGTATTCCTCCAGTGTTCTGACAGAGTCCTCCAAAACAAACAGTACTGAGAATGTGAAAAACAGGAGGTTTTTTAAAAGCAATGTTTACCACTAGGGAAAGCAAGGTCACAGTAAGAGACTCCAACTTGTCAGATAGGACAGTGTTCAGCTGGTTCTACCATGTTATCACCAAATTTCCACTGACTTGCAAGTTAACTGGAAATTGAAAGATGGCATTCCTGAGTAACTCAGGTACTTTAGGATCTGTCTGAAGAAAACATTTGTTTCAGGTGCTGGTTTTTGAAGTATTACATTATACCTGACAAAAGACAGCTTCCAACTTAAAAGTCTAGTTTCCCCGATCACCTACTCATCAGTTAATCACATCATTGCCAACAAAAAGGCTTATTTTGCCTAGAGCACAAGTAATCTAACATTTTAACCAGAAATAAACAGCCTAAGTCTTCATAATAAAGATGCTGTAAGGGAGAGCCATTTGTAAAGACAGACTGCAATTATTCCACACAATTTATTAACACTACCTGCTGCTACTCTAGAACCATTCTCAAATGACTATTGTCCGCAGACATGTTCTAGTGACCCACACCCTCAGGCCAGCACCTTCCTGCTCTGAGGTGCTGCCCCTTCACATGACCTGACACACACACAGAGCATTCAAATGCACCTTCTGCAGGGAGTCTGGCAGTGAGGGCTGTGCACCTACACTTCCTCCTCACTCTGTCCACATCTGTCAGAAACCTGATCACCCATCACAAACACATCAAGTTCAACTGCTTAAAGCAAATTCCAAACAACAAAACTGGAGGCAAATGAAGGAGCATAAAGGTAGAACTACAGATAATGCTGTACAGACCAAGGGGGAAAACAAAGGGGGGGGGGGGGGGGAATCAAACTATAAGCCAGAAAAACCAACACTGGAATTTTAAAGCACTCCCCTTCCTTGGAAAGGAAGGCAGTAACAATGGGAATCACAATGTGCCAATTTCAGCCTTCACTGATATATATCATTTTAGCACAACCTTTTAAATAAAGTAAAAGCCACTGAATGATCCTTCTGCAGACAAGAATTCCTGGTACAACCCAAAGAACTGCAGAGTTCAGAAACACCCAGTAAACCAGCACTAAAGCACAAGCACATGCAAAGCACACTCCTATCAAAGTTCTGGCTAACGCTGCCTTCTTACTGCCATGCCGAACACAGACATAATGACATTTTAGTGCTTAAAATAAACTGTGAGGCTTACTTAAGAAGCCTCAATGCCACAAGAAGATAAAAGTTTCTGTCACATAACATCTATGCAGAATTTCATGAACACTAAATCTAACTTTGCTTCATCACAAAAGAAAACACCCCAACATCTAATGCACTATGAAATATAAACAATGCAGGGAATTTCAGTATTGTTTAATAAGACATTGTACGCTTGCCTTGAATTCACAAGAAACAGACACATGTTAAAGATACCCTTTTTCAAGGGTCTCAAAGTAAAACAGATTTAAAGTTTATGAGTCATTGACAAGAGGCAACAGAAAAGATTCAGCTACCGTCAGCTAAAGTGGACCAGGGAAAACCTGCAAGATTCAGGAAGCAGTCTCGGGTTAGATTTTATCAGGGTGAATAAGAGACATTAACAGGCCCTACTTATGAGTAAGCCGGGGCAGGAGGCAGAGTGGGGCCCGGCTCGGCGGAGAGGGCTGCCGGGGCAGAGGTGGGGGCAGCCCCTTACCTTTGTAGAGGTTGGTGACCGCAGTGGCGGCGTTCTGGAAGGGGACCCAGAGAGAGAGCCCCGGCTGCTGGCACACCCGGTCTGCAGGGAGGGAAGGACACAGGCTGTTTATTTTGGAGTCACCCGCTCCGAACGGCCATGTTAGGTTTCGCCATTTTGTTCCACCTTCCGGAGGCAGCTCCGGATCGGAGCCGAGCGGGGCGGGCGGGCAGCGGCCCGGCCAGGGCAGCGGGCGCGGTGCCCCCAGCGCGGCGGGGAGCGACCGGCCGCCCCCGCCCCGGCCCCGCCGCACAACGAGCCCGGCCCCGCTTCGCCATTTTGTCGGGAGTCTCTTCCCGGGCTGGGCGTCGGGAGCCGCCCGCAGGGCCGGGTTGACCGGCCCCCACCACCCCCCCGCCCTCCCAGACACTCGGAGCTCGCCCCCGCCGCCCGGACCCTACCGGTGCGGCCCCCGCCGGAGCGCCCCGACACCCCGCGGCCGCGCTCCGGCCCGAGCGCTCCGGCAGCCGGGGGAGGAGGGGGTGCGGCCGGGCCGGCGCAGGAGCCGCCCCGGAGGCCGCGCCGGGCGCTGCCCGGGCCGCGACCGCGGCTCCCCCTCCCTCTCGCCATTTTGTTTTCCCGTCCGTCTCCGAGGGCGGCCGCGGGCCGGCAGCCGCTCCTCCCGTCGCCTCGGCCCCTTTGTACCGCTGCGGACACCTCCCCACCCCGGCGGCTCCGCGGCTGTTCGGCGCCCCCACCCCCCATGGGCCGGGCCCCGAGCCCACCGCGCTCGGGCTCCACCGGCCTCTTGGCCGCAGCCGCCCCAGCTGTGCCCTCCCCAAGCCCCTGACCGTGCTCACCCTTGTAGAGCTGCGCCACGGCGGTGGCCGAATTCTGAAAGAGGTGCCAGAGCTTCTGCTGCTTGTGCTCGGGCTGCGCCGCAGCCTCGTCCTGCAGCTCCGGCGCCAGCGCCTCCTCCTGCTCGGCCTCAGCCAGGCACTGCCGCTCCCACTTGCTGAACCAGTGCTCGGGCCCGTGCTCCTGGATCTCCGCCTCGCCCTCCTCCTTCTTGTCCTCCATCATCCGCCCGGCTCCGCGTCTCACCGCCGCGTACACCCGGTCCCGAAAGCCGGCCGCGCTCGTTCCGTGCACCGGGCCGGCCCTACCTCACCCCCATGCCGGGCCCGCCCGTCGCTCCGCCGGCCCCAAACACTCCGAGCGCCGGCACCGCCCCGAGCGCACTGAGAGCCTGGCCGAGGCGCCTGGGAACGCGCAGCCGGCCCGCCCCGCCCGCGGCGCTCGATTGGCCATTACCGCCCCGGCACCGCCGGTCCGTACGGGATTCCCAGTGCTCATTGGTCCATTCACGTGTCCGTCACGCGGGACACCCCCCGGGAGGCGGGGCTAACGCAGGTTTGGTTACGCCGTCACAGCCCCGTGCCGGGGGCGTCGGCGCGGTGCGCGTGCGCAGTGCGCTACCTCGCGCAGCCCCTGCCCTGGCCCCGCCCCTGGCGTGAGGCGGCCCCGCCCGCGCCCCCCCTGTAGCGGCCACGGGGCCGCCCCGAGCGGGCGAGGCGCTCCCGGCCTCGGGCGGCCCCGGCAGGCGCTGTCCGCGGCCGAACCGGGAGGTGGCAGCGGCCGCCGCGGCTCCGCTGAGGGGCAGAGCCCGCCCGGGAGGCGGGTCCTTTCCCGGCCCCGGGGGAAGATGGCGGCCGCGCAGGGCCCGAGGGCCGAGCCGTGTGACACGGCCGGGCTCGGGGCCAGCGTCCGGCAGAAAGGGCTGAGGGGTTTGCCCCGAGAGTTTAGACCCACGGCATCACTTTTCTGCCTGTTTTACACATTATTTACCAGTTCTTGATTCTGCGCTGTAGCAGCCACACTCTCAACAAGCGGACTGAAGTCACAGCTGCTTTGCGCACTTTTAAAAACACTCGTTTACCCCGCGATCCCGTCACTTGGCTGCTGTGCAAATGGAAATGCACTTCCCAGCTGCTGCAGCCGCACTTCCAGCCGCACCAAATGTCCCCGTGCTGCGGAGCGGGGCCCGGGCACAGCTGCCTGCACTCCGGGGTTTGCACCCGCTGTCCCAGCCTGCGCTGGCAGCGCTGCCCTCGGGCAGCCGGCTCCGGATCTGCCCCCACATCGCTAAACCGAGCACGGACACACACCGGCAGCCTGCTGTGCCCATCCCAACCCAGGGCAGCCTGCTGTGCCCAGCCCAGGGCAAGGGAGCGTGCTGTGCCCATCCCAGCCCAGGGCAGCCTGCTGTGTCTATCCCAGCCCATGGGAGAAGCACTCACCGGCTCCATGGGCTATACCCTCCTCCGACAGGCGCTTTATCCAGTCCACGCTTGTTCCCTTTTTGAACTTGGATGTTCATGCAACTTCATAAAACATTCAGGAATTCAAGCCTAAATCATATATAGTGGGGAAAGAAGTGGTATGAGGGTGTAGTTGGAGTTGATGGGTTGGGGTTTTTTATCCCTGAGGACAACTGAAAATCTGCAGCTATTGTACTTCCTAAACCATTAAGACTAATTACTAAGGGCCTCCTACTTGTGGGTTATGCCTTGGCACTCCATGTGAGTAGAAGGGGTAAGAGCACCCATAACTTTGTGCATGTCTCCTTAAACTGAAATTGTGGCGCTGGCTTTTTATATAAGTATCTCAAATATGTGACACTAATGCAGAAACACAAAGGCATGGATATTCCCTTCCTTTCTAGGTAAGGCTCTGTCCAATTCTTGTTTAAGATTGATGAACTTCAGCCAAACTGGTTTTGTAAATCATCCATGGCTCAGAAGGGCATATTGTGGTGCATTGTGGTGGCATATAAGTACATATTGTGGTGCAACATGGATTTTTCTCCGGTGCAGCTGGTTTAAGAAAAGCAAAGAACACAAGAGGAGATCTTCTCTATTGAATAGGATTTCGTATAAGGAACCTACAACTCGGAAATACTCATTCCTTATATGTTGTAAATAAAAGACAACTCTGATGAAGGGGAGAGAGAATGATGCATCTGACTCCATCATCAGAAGGCGAATTAATTACTTTATTATACTATACTATGTACATTTCATCCAAACTGAATCTGCTATGCACTCACTCTTGCTCACAACTGCACAGCACTGCACTCATCTCTGATTCTCTCGTGACTGTCCCGTGACAGTCACACACACACACACCTGGCCCTGATAGGCCAAGGGAACAAAGCATCCTCACTTTGGGTAAACAGTCTCCATATTGCATTTTACTTTAGCACAACACAGGCACAGCAAGCAAGATAAGAATTGTGTTTTCCTTCTTCTCTGCTTGTCTCACAGCTTCTCTCTGTTCAAAAGGCATGTGAATGCTACACTTATACTCTTAAATTGCTGAAATATTGTAAAGCATCACACAAGAATGCGTGATGGGATTGTGCTCTAGTATTTTCCAATAAACCAAGTGCTGAAATTCATCTCTCTCATCAGAAAGAGCAGAATTTCCTGTCAGCTTTCATGGGCTTTGCAGATGCTCTCTGAGATCAGAAGTTAGGGCAGGGAGCTTGATGGAAGAGGAGGAGACATGACTTTTTGTACTTTGTGTACCACACATCTGGTTTTCTGACTATTTCTAAAGAGTTGCATAATGTTGGCAGCTGTGAAATAAACAGTTCATTCCTGCAATACAATGTAGTGTCAGTTGTGATATATCAGGCAGACTGTCCTGAAATTTGGCTATGCCTTATGCCCATTTAATGCAGATCAAACAGGGAGTGGTAATGCATCTCTGGGCAATCCTGGGTAAAAGCTTAGCACCAAAATTTCCTGCTTTAATGTTCTCAAGAGTAGCTACAGTTGATAGAAAGTGCTGGGCTTCTAAGTGTTGTTTTCTTTTCACACCTTACACCAGATGGGGTGGATAATGTTGGAGTTGTATCAATTGTTCATATAGTTTTGTGAAGTGGCCATTGGTGATCTCTGGGATACTAACAGAGAGAGGCTTAACTGAGAACATAGGGATACTGAATTTTGAAATTAGAAAAATGTCATTTTTTGGTAGAATAAAGAAATTTAACTTGATCTACAGACTTCTTTATGCCACCTGAAGATAAAAAGGGTGTTAGGGCCTTGGGAAAGGAGCCAAGCATGGGACTAGAAGAATAATGTACCAAATGAGTCCTGCAGGTAGAGAAGGAGAATTAAATGGAGAATGAAGACAATATTTGTCACTCGTGTGCCTGGGTCAGGGCAGGAACAAGCAAGAGGCAGGATCATAGCAAAGGCAAAGAAGACTTTGTTTAAAAGAACTGCACAGTTTTTATGGAGTGGTATGATAGATTCTATTCTATTGGCTAACAAACAGAAACATTCTCACGCACTGTCTTTGAGAGGAACAGAAAAATAAAGCAGAAAAACAGCACCTGCAAATTGTTTATAGTCAACAAGTTATTACATCTTTCCAGCTCTCTAAAATTTCTCACAAGCCACTGTGAGAAACGCTTGCCATTTCTCTCTCCCTGTCCCATAGCATCCACAAAATATTGATTGACTTTTTGAGGTTATTTGTGGAGGAGGCAGCAAAGGAGAGAAGAAAAACAAACAAAAGCACTGGGCACAAAACCCTTTAACACACCCAAACACTCTTCTCCCTGACACCTCCTAAGCAGCTCTGAGCAGCACTGATTCACTAAAGATTCTTTTCTCCCCAGAAATAAAGAAAAATTTTGTGCTTTTGACCCACTGTCAGAGGCCTGGCACAAGCACAACTGTGCTTGTTTTGGTTGCTGGTGAGGGATTTGCAGGAGAGTCAGATGCACAAAGACCGTGAGGGCACTGATGTGCACATGGCGAATGTAGAATCTGAGTAATCTTAGTGTTTTGCCTCTTAATTTCCCCCATGGGAATGCTATAGTGATGAGAGCAGTGTGGCATCCCAAGTGAAGTATCAAGGGAGATAATTACTGGAGCATGATGAGAATATGCTAATTGTAGAAGGCTCTGAAGACTTATTTTATTCCCTTCTGCAGACTCTTACTGAGGGCTGAATTTAATGATAAATAAGGGAAAAGGGGTTTTTTTTAATATGAAAATATGGAATGGAGGAAGAAAAAAGTTTATTGATAATACAATCTATCGAAAGTGAACACTAACATTTTAAACACTAACATTTTATGAGAAGGAACTGAAGGGAGTAGGTATTCATTTCACCAAAGGAAAAAACATCTGAGTGGCAATATTTTCATTTTTCTTCACCATTTTGTCCTTTGGGATCAGACTCAGTATGCTGTCCTCCAGAAAAGCAGGTCAGCAGGGAAGGTGGATACTCAGCTGCAAAGTCTAAGCTGCTCCTGATATGCTCAGATGAGGTTTTTATGTCTGCTGGCTGTTACTGCTGTCCCCAACTGAAAAATGTGATGATAGAGCACCCTTAGTGCAAACATTTGATCAGACTGAAACAGAAACCAATTGACAAAGGTTGAGAGCATCAAAGTATGAGGGTTCTTTATGGTTGCAAGAGCCTCATGTTCTCCGGGTTTTGAGTCAGGGAAGTAGAAAATAAAGGAAATAGGATTAAAGGATTTCTTTTCTAATATGTGTTCCTAGGTAATGGTTTGCTCTGAAAAAATAAAACTTGGTAAGCACTGCAAAAATGTTAGTTGTATGCTGTTTTGGATTTTAAAATGTTGGTAACTTTAAATAAAATATGTATCAACAGCATCTGCATCATTCCTGCAATTTCCTGGGAGCACTTCAGTAATAACACTTCTGAGACCATGATCAAAATGGTGTCACATAAAAGCAACTTGTAATGCTTGGTCAATTTGGTCTTGCCTAAAATAGTGATTCAGGGACTTTGCCTAAAATCTGTTCTCAATTTGAGAAGGAAAGCAGTTTGACTCTGTGAGAACAAGATTCTCCAAACCTCATGTCAGGGCTTTGGTATCAAAATCATTTAACAATCAGACAAGGAGCAAGACTCTCCTTTTGCGAGAAAGACCACATGACTCCTATGAGATACAGATCATTTCTCTGTGAGTGCAAACTTTAACAAAAAGTGTAGGAGACACAGTTTTCAGTTTTACTGGGTAGTACCTCACTACATATTTGGTTTGGAAAAAAAAAAAGTCTTGGAGAAAAAAACAATGTGGAGGTCATCTAAGTTTTTCCTTTGCTAGTAGAGTAGATTATTTGTTCCAGTACCTTTGTGAGACAGGAAACCAGGGGGTTTTAAAAAACCTTCATGAAAGCAGAATCTCTGCATGTCAACTCGTGGTGGGATGTTGGGATATTTGGCACTGTGCAAATTACTGCAGCTGGCAGGTGTTTCAGCACTTTCTGTCATGTGTCAGTTGAAGGAGGAGCAGGATGCCAGAGGTCTCCATCAGGTTGCCTGCATGCTCCCAAAGGCAGTTCTGAGTCACTGCAACATTGAGTTGCTCTATTTTTACAGAGCATCACAGACTATGAAAGAAGACATAGTTTGCTGTATCACCCTTTGCTGAGTGTTTTGGAATTGCAGATTGCAAGAGGGTTTCTGAAGCTAACCCTGTGCTGAGGTGGGTTTGTTTGTTTGTTTGTTTGTTTGTAGGCAGGAAGTCTCCATCCAATGGCTTTCTCTCTGAGCTGTCAGCAAACCCCCACACAGCCAGTAATGTCACATAACCCACCACTTCTGAAACCAAGAAATGGGGTCATAGGCCGAGCACGAGTTTATTACTTGTTTTGCTGGGTGCAGTGGTGCAAACACTCATTTTGTGCTGCTGGAGTAGGCTTTGGAGAGCAGCATCTTCTCATACCTGATATTGTTGCAGATGTGGTACCCACACCAGCGCTAGAGCAGAGCCTGCCTCAGCCTCGCTAACTCATACTGGCCCATCGTAGTTGAGACAGACAATACAAAACAACACACTCCATTTCCAGAAGGCTTCAAAACCTGTTTTTATTATAGCCTGCATGTATTTTTATACATTCTTACAAAGCTCATAAGTTCACACTTTACTCATTGGTCTGAAGAGACAAACAAAGTGCTTATTGGGATAGAAAGTTGCAGGTTTCTCTTATTTATCCTTCTGTCCATCTTGGTTTCTATGTCAACAATCTTGGTAGGAAATTCTTTCAGGGGTAAACATGGATCCTCTTATCAAACTTCTCTCTAGCTCTGAGAAGTTGCTGTAAAACCTCTTCCACACTGGCCTGGACACTCACTAACAGGAGTGCTGCAGGCTCTGATTCACTTGTAGCCCTGGAGCTCTGTAGGGAGTGATTTGAGCAGGATTAGATGGCTGAGTAAGCTGTGACAGCCAGTTCCCTGATCCACCCTCTGAGGCTCAGCAGAACCCCCACTGAAGCTACTGAACATTTTGCTTGCTCAAGGACAAATGAATATGAAGGTTTTCTTTAAAAGAGCTAGTGGATATATTGTGCACAGCTGTGGGCAGTAATATGAACAGAGGTTAGACATGGGATTTTGGATTTCAACTTCAATGCCCTTTCAGTTCTTCACCAAATTATTTCTTTCAAAAAGTGCATCTCTCCCCACACTCTTCTAATCAATTGAGTAGGAAAAATCCAAACCACCTACTCCCATGTTGTTATGTGTGTAATGACTGACTGCTCAAGTTTAAAGAATTTCAAGTGCTAAATATATTATTTGCAGTCCTGTAGCTCAGCTATTGGTGGATTCAAGAGAAGTTGGAACACCAGTAATCTCTTGGGACCCTGGCCAGGGAAGACTTCATTTGGTTTGTGTGGGAGTAGGATGCATAAAACTTCCCAAAATGGGTCCTCTAGCTTCTCTGCTCAATTCTCCACCTATATAGAGGAGATAATACACTTCTATTCCATCAAGAGCATGGAATAATGCCTGCACTTCAGGCATCCCCATAGTGTCAGTACTTGAAAATCTTCTTAACACTTTGTCCTGAGCAAGCAGAACATGAGCTGGGGAAGGTAGTGGAGTCATTCAATCTCAGTGGATAATGTATGTGATTTCTCTTCTGCAGTGGCTGGTTTTCTAGCTGAGGGAAAATGAGGGTGATGTCCTACTGACTCCAGAAGTGCTTAATGAAATACCTTGTCTCACCAGGCAGACTGCATAAGGTTTTTGCCATGAGGTGTTAATAAAATGTTTCAAATGAAACAGAAGGGAAATACTTAAGAACACAAAGTTTAACAGACAAATTCTGGTTTGTAGATGTAATGTGACATTATCACCTCTGTCTGCCTGGCTGGCATTTGCCAGAAGCCTCAGCCAGGACAGCAGGGGTGGCAGGGCTGTGGCAGGGGTGGCCGGAGGTGGCAGGAGCCCCAGCACCAGCTCCCCCAGAGCAGTCTAAAATCACTTTCCCCAGGGCTCAGGCCATGACCTGAGCCCCCTTCTTCATAGTAGGGTAGTGGTGCAGTGGTAGAGGGCAATGTTCTGAGGAACCCAACCAAAACCTCAGCTCAGATCATTAAACCTCTCCAACAGTCTCCACAAAGAGTGAGTGCTGGGCCCCAAAATATTGCTGTGTATTGAAGAAATTGAAAATACTCTTTCCCAGGTTTGACCCCATTTTTCAATAGCTCTCTGCAGACGAGAGAGCTGCCACTCCTGTTCCCAGTGGCTGCTGCTAGATGGAGTGCAGGAGACTTTAAGTGCCACTGGAGCTGGGGCTCGGGCTTCAAGTGCTACTTCAAGTCCTGAATGCATCAGGCTCCTTTGAGAAGCAGGGGCAGGGAGAGATGGGTGCTGCAGAGTGCAAACCTTCTGTGATGGGGCAGTTTTCTGGGTTGCCATGGTGAGAGCAACCACCACGCTGTGCTCTGTTGTAACAGCCTCAGAAATACAATGGCCAGAGTCTATTCCAGTGCAGATTTATGAGGATGCTGAAGCACTTACTCCAAAGCACATTTTTCTTCCCCCATTGCTGTAGTCAGTTGTTGTCAACAAATGTTCTGTAACTCTTCCTGTGTTTTACTCCTGGGAACAGACAGAAACAAACCCTAAAATCCAATAAACATGGAAATGGGGTATGCTCTCTCTAAAAACTTCTTTTTTTTCCTTATATTCTCTTTGCCTTTTACTCCATATCTGAAGTTCTTGTTCTGGCCTTGCAGATCAAAGCATTTTGGATCATCTCTGCCTACTTTTGGTGCTCCAGCTCACCCCATTTCATTGTGGGCAGTGTCAGCCAAACAGGGACAAAGTACAGGCACTCACCAAAAGGTTCTCAGCCAGAAGTTTCCCTCCATTTCTTTTATGTCAGCAATCCCAGTTGTCCATCACATGTCAAAACAGATCAGATTAAGGCTTTTTTTCGTCTCACTGTGTTTGTAGAAGGACTGGTTTTTAGTCAGATTTGTTCCTCAAGCTGGTCATTGGCCTCATGCAGTGTGGAGCTGCTGAGACACGTTACAGGGACAGAGCAGACCTGAATCAATGTAAACTTATCAAGCAACAGCTGCTAAATACTGTGTTCTAAGTCATTCTTCTCTTCTGCAGGTGAAATATTAGCTGCCAAATTCCTTCACCTTTAGCTTGTCTTTTGGGAGGAAAGAAGATGGAATAAGCTAAGGGAAGGAGAGTTTTTTAAACATTGGCCTTCCCTGAGGTAAAAATGTCTGCTGAAATGGTGAGGAAAAGTCATCAATAACCCAGTACAACTTGCAGAACAAATAAGGCATTCTAAAAGTCAGCTGAAATTTGTTTTAAATTCCCTGTGCCCCCACTGGCACACACTGGCTTTAGCAGGCTGTGTCAGCTGGAGCCCTGCCAGCCCAGGGGTGATGGTGCCATCCATCCAGGTGGTTTATCTGGAATAAAGCACCCTCAGCCAGGCAGAAGGTGCTGTCTGTGGGTGGGTGCTGGGTGCCAGGGGGACAAGAGCCTGTGGGACCTGCTCAGGCTGGGAATTCCTGGGCTGTATCATTGTTTGGAGCACTGGGCTGGTTTCTTGTGCTGCCTCAAGTCTGCCACAGGTTTGAAGAGACTGAACTTGCCCACTCAGAGCAGAGCACTTTTGGTACCTTTGCAAGGAGTACTGTGAGTTCTACCTGGCTGCAAGGTACCTGTGATTGTTTTCAGGGACCGCAGATGGGTCTTCTTGGATATTTTATCACGTGTTTTTAGGTCTGGGCTTTTCCTGTACCCAAAACCCAACAGCTGTCACAGAACACAGCAATGAGATCAGCTATTTGATACATTTCCCTTTTTCCCAGGAATTCTTACTAGTCTTCCTCTGAGGTTCTGCTTTCCTGCTGCCACCTCTTTTGTTGTTCTGTTAGTTTTTTTCAAAACTGAATTGTTCCAGTCCACATGGCACATCATGTTTTCAACATAATATTTTCTCCATTTTGGGGGGAGCAACCATCATATATCATTATATATTCCTTTTCAAAAGCTTCATTTGTATTTATTTCTGTCAACTTAAGGTCAGTGTGCCAGGTCCTTCCCTCTGAATCAGTGGAAACAGATTGTAAAAATACAGATGGGATGTGTATTAACATTTTCTTCTGTGGAGCAGACTCGGTGTCTTGGCTCATGTTGTGCCACAGCTGGAAGTTCAAGGGATGTTGGGGCTGAGGATGGAGGAGAAGGTGTATGCCAGTGCACAGATGTTCAAATATTTGGGGGAAAAGGATAATTATTCTGTTTTAAAAAGCAATATGTTTCTCTGAATAGCCTAAAAGCATCACATTGAGTTAGAGTCGGGAAGGGATGTACTGCTGGTTTTCATTTGGGGGACTTAATACTGCACATATGCTTTTTACATCTGTTTTATCTGAATTCATGACAGTTAGATTATCCCTTGCCTTTTTCTTAGTGTCTAATATATTTAATATTCATAGATCCATAATTCAGCATGTGTAATCAAATAATTACAGATGCCATTAACTGAGTTATCACACTATCTGGGTGTATTTCTATGGATAATAATTTAATTAAATTATCACTTAATTTCTGGAGCCCTCTTCTCTGCACAGAAATGAAAATGAAATGAATGTGCTGCTCTTTTTCCTTCATTAAGAAACTCCAGCCTTGATTAACAGGATCTGAACATCCAAATATTTAAAACTTGGTTTCCTGAATTTCTACTCCCAGTGGCATTCACAGGGGGACACCAGATTAAAAAAACAGAACAGAAACTCCCATTTACACAAAGGCTGTGTGGGAGGAAGAAGGGAGCAATGGTGCCTCCTCCCCTTGGGCTGCGCTTCTGGAGCAGGGAGCACACCAAGGCTTTGCATGGCACGAGCAGCCATGGCAGGAGGAGCTGTGGTGTTGTGAGGTTTCTAGGACGAGGTGAGAGATGAGAATTTGACTCCAAGTTCTCAGAAGGCTGATATATTTATAATATAATAAATATAATATAATAAATATTATAATATAATATAATATAATATAATATAATATAATATAATATAATATAATAATTATTATAATATATTATAATATTATATTATATTATATTATATTATTATATTATATTATATTATTAATGATGTAATTAATATTATATTAATTATATAGTAATTATATAGAATATAATAGAATAGAATATATTTATTATTATATAATAATTATTATAATACAATATAATTGTTATATTATATTACTAATAATATGGTTGATATTATCTTAATTATATAATGTTCATATTATATTATGTTTAATTATATTATAATTATCGTATTATATTATTTTTATTATATTGTATTAATTCATATTAAACTGTATGAAATTGTATGATCTGATATGAAATTATAAGAAATTATATACTAAAACTATACTAAACTATAGAGAAAGGATACAGACAGAAGGCTAGAAAAGAATGAATAATAAAAACCCATGAATGAATAATAAAAACCCATGACTGACCAGAAAGTCTGACACAGCTGACTGTGTTTGGCTATTAAATTAAAACAATTCACATGCTTGACAAATCACAATTCAAAGCAGCAAAACATGGAGAAGCTAAAGCTTCCCAGCTTCCCAGGAGAACAAATCCTGGCAAAGGGATTTTTCATAAAATATCATAGTGACAAGAAGCTCCAAGGGGGGAGATCTCTGTCCGTAGGCAGCTCCCTTCCACCCCTACAGCCTATCTGTGGAGGATGTTGCTCATCAGAAAGGCCAGGAAGGCAGAAGTGTGGGGAAAGGACATCTGAGGGGGAGAAGGGAATGGGTGGCAGAGAGGCTGTTCCTGCAGAGCCTCAGGCACTGACAGGAGGCTCAGCCCTAGGTGTGATGGGGCCTCACCTCTGCTCTGTGCAGGGCTGTGTCCTTGCTTTGCATGGTGCAAGTCACACAGTTGACAGTAAATGGCTCCTCACTGTCACTGACAGCAGGGGTTGTTTCTGCACTGCTTCTGAACCAGCTTTGAACTCATATTCTCTTTCTCAAATAGATTTGAGAGCTTTGATTTGAGCTCTGTGCAAGGCTGGCAGCTGCAGAGCAGTTGCATCTCCAGGTGTTCCCTCCAGATGTTCTCTCTCACCTTTCTTGATCCTCCCATCACTTCAGTGTCCATACCCTTGACCCCGACCCACCAGACAGGGCTGGGATTCCCTGGCATGCACAGGGGGCAGCAGCTGGGCAGTGAGCCTGGCACCAGCACTCCTGGATGCCCCATCCATGCCCAGTGCCCTGCATTGTGGAGCCACAGCTCCCCTCGGACTGGGAGTGCTGCACTGGAAAAGGCTGCTCCTGCAGTCAGGGGACATGGAAACTGCCAGGGGTCTCATCAGGAATACAAGAGAAACAAAATAAAGGGATTAAAGAAATTCATGGATTCATTACCAGCATCAGTGGTCTGGATGCTTCTGACTTAGGGATTCCCCAAGTTCCCACTGCAAAGCCTGCAGGAATCTGGCAACCATCTTCAGCAGAGAGGCAAGTACAGAGCAGCTCTTCCCTGGTGCACACTCCCACAGCAATGGTTTATGGACTTCCTGAGTCCATGGCTCCATCCATATCCAATAATAATAATGCTCATCCGCCCCTTTATAAATAAAAACAAAACTGTTGGGAAGTTGTATATTATGGGACTGTTTTCAGCAAACCAGACTGTAAGCAGCCTTCTTTCCTTCTGTTTGACCCAGGAGTGACTGCAATTTGATGATGCAGAAGGATGCTGTGGTACCAAAATATGAGTATGTGGACCCCATCCTTCAGCACATGTGACACTTCCCTGGTCTGAAACTTTGTGGCTGAGATCCTCTGCTCTGTCATATGCAGAAAATCAGATTTTCATAATAGAGTTTCTGTAAGCAGGGAAAATAAATTGGAATTTCAGATCAAGCTTTTTGTTGAAGCATTATCTTATTTCTGGGTTTAAATCCCTCCTCATTTTCAGACCTATCCTTGGATGTGGTTCTTCAGTTTCTATGCTGGGTATTGCACACATTCTATGCTGGGTATTGCTGTGTGCTATTAAGGGAATGTTATGTTCCACTTGAGAGGTGGTAATATGAAAAATCACATAAATACTCAGGAAGAACTCTTTGAGATGCTTCAGGACTTAAAGAGCTATGAATTTGCAAGCTCTACTAGCATGATCTCCTTTTATGGCATATGTTTGTATCAAAATATGGTATTTTTACACTCAGATTTGACATGTGGATTCCTTCCAGCAGGAATAGAAAGAAGGCATCAGTCATCTGTATTTAAAATCCAAATGGAGGATGTTGCATATAAGAACTGGCATTGTGTAATGAGAGGGAAGTCACCAGTGACTTCTATTGATCCTCAAAGTGTGACCCTGAGCAAGTCCTTGAATCCTCTGTGCCTCAGCCTGTGATGCTCAGGCATGATTAGCATGTGTACTTTATCAGCAAGGTTGTTGTGCAAGTTATTTAATGAGTGCTTGCAAAATGATTTGCGGCATTTGAATGGCAGAGGCTGTGTAATTGCACAGCTCTGCTCTGGTGGATAATTGCAGAGGCTGCAGGGAGCCTATGGCTGCCTCCCAGCTGAATAACCAACGGGCAAATGAGCATTTCAGTGCTGGGAGGAAAATCCACTTACCCTGGAGCACAAGTGTGGATCCTCTGCATTTCTGGGCAGCTCATGCTTCCTTGTGTAAAACTCGGGGCAGAAGTTTGCTGCTGAGTGCTAAGCAGCTTTTCCTAGTGCGGTCTTCTGTCTTGAAGGTATTATTTAAGCAGAGAAAAATCTGTCCAAGTCAGCAACAATTTCAACAGCAAGGAGAAAACACCATACGTTGAGTGTGTCTCCATCAGGATGAAGAGCTTGTCACTGGAGGTATCTATGTCCCAGAGAAGGAGTGCAGTCCTTGCATGCATTTTGTCAGCCCTGTACTCCTCACATGTCCAGTGGAAGGATGACTCTCAGCTGTCACATAATACTAAACCCTGTCAAACAAGCTTGTTCAGCAGTGAGAGAACTGGGGACTGGATCTCACACAAGAGCCAGGATCCTGCTGTGCTTGCCTTTCCCTTTGCCACCTCTGCCTCCAGGGCTGGTGCCCTCCCTGTTGTCCTGCCCCTGAGGACACCAGACACAGCTCCTGCCAAGTCTTTGGCCTTCTGTCTGTGTCAATAGAACAGCTTTTTTCCAATGTTTGCACTAGAATTCCTGAACTGCAGCGGTGCAGAGAGGGACTGGTTCAGCTGTCACTTTTGCCACAGTTTTTTCTCCTCAGCAGGTACCTTTACAGAGAGTTCTTCTGGTTTAAACTTCCCAGCTGTGTCAGGAGCCTTTGGCATGCACCAAAAGACATAAAATATTTACTGTTAAAGAACATCTGTAGGACCTTTTCCAAGCACCAGCCTGTGCTGAGATGAACTCCTACTCATTTGGCCTTTTGCCCCATATCTTACCAGTTTTATCAAAACTTCCTCCTCACCTTTTGAATTTGCTGCTTCTCTGCAGAGCCAGGGCTGTGTGTGTCTCACCCCATGTATGAAAAGCCCTCAACTCAGGGTTAAAATTTAGGATGGGATTCATTTTTTCCATGTAAAGGTATTTATCCATTAATTTGAATGTGACTTTAAAGTCCCTGGATTCAATGTAATCTGCTTCATTCCTCAGTGGGGATTTCATTGGGATGGGAAGAATAAAGCTGCTGCCCACCCTTGGACACAAGCTGACTTTGGAGGGGATTTGCTAGTGTTTAAGCCTTAAAATAGCACAAAGACAAGAAGTTTGAATTGCTATGACTATACCTGGATTTAGTTTCAGTCCATTTCCTTAAGGGACTACTAGTGAGCATAATTTTAATAAGCAGCCTTTGGTAATAAGCCCAGATGTGCTTATGGTAGTAGATGATCTGTTTCTATAGTTGGTGTTGAATTATTCTTTGTGATTTAGGAAAAAAACTCCTGAAAGAGATTTTTAAACAAATAAACCCATTTCTTAGGCAGAAGCCAATTTAGGTGATAATCTAGAAATAATTATTCTTTCTACCACTGCAATTTAAGACAGCTATGGCATGACGTTGTGAGCTGTGCTTCAGACAATGTTGTCAAAAACCATGCCTGAAGTCACTAAAGGCCAGGTTTGTTAAATGGAAAAATCATGGGCAAAACTCTTAATGTCTTCCAGAAGGAAAGAAATCTGTGCGAGCTCTTCAGATTTCTTCATTCTGAACACAGATCTAATATTTTAGGCCAACTTAACAAAATGTCTGTCTAGAGAGCTCCAGAAAGAGCAACAAAAGTAAACTATAAATATTCAGCTCTTGATTTCAGATTTTAATAAATTATGAGCATTTTTTATTTGAAATAACAACTGGTTTGATCCATTTGATAATTTGGTTGTATAGTGCTTGTCACCTTCTATCTGGATACCATCCATAAATCTCTGGACACGCTTTAAGATGACACATCCAGGAGGAAATTGGGTCCAGGGGTCTGAGGAGGAGCAGCCACTCCCGGCGGAAGGCACAGTCTGCATTTCTGTACCTGTGTCTCCAGCTATAAATAAATCTCCTGCCCGGGAAGGTCTGATGTGACACACTGTGCTCGAGGATTTCCCGACCTATTTAACAATCAGGGAGTGAGTGTTCCGGTGCCAGCCCCGGGCTGAGGGACGGCGGAGGCTCCCCGGGCTGTGTCCATGCAGCTCGGGCACGGGCAGGGCGCTGCTACCGGCCCGGAGAGCGCGTCGTGGTCCGGGGCACACCTGGGGCTGGCACGCCTGGGGCTGGCACGCCTGGGGCTGGCACGCCTGGGGCTGGCACGCCTGGGGCTGGCACACCGGGCACCCTGCCCGCTGTCCCGCTGCCCTGGGTTGTCCGTCTGGATGCGGGGACCCTCCCAGCTCTCAGGGAGGTGAAGCCAAAGCAGACATGGGCCGGTGGGAATCACTAAGTTGGTGACACCTCGTTGGCGTACCCCAGGACACAGCCGTGGCCGCGGCGAGGGTGGCACCCCCGGGCTCTCCTGTCCTGCTCCCTCCGGGCCCGCAGCGCTCCGAGGGAACGGGCAATAAACCATTATTGCCCCGTTTAGAAATTGCGGATTGATGTTCGGGGCTCAGAGGCGGATTCCTTTGTGGGTAAAGCACGAGCCAGCCGAGCTCCCCCGGGAACCGGAGCGCCCAGCGGGGAGGAGGGAAGGGAAGGCTGGAAATGCCAACTGTGCACACGCAACCCACGGAAAGAGATCTGGGAAGGTGAATGGCAGGGCACTGGCTGTCCTCTGCTGTCCCCTGCTGCCCGCCGCTGTCCCCTGCTGTCCCCTGCCCGTCACTGCTGTCCCCTGCTGTCCCTGTTGTCCCCTGCAGCCCGCTGCTGTCCCCTGCTGTCCCCTGCCCATCACTGCCGTCCCTACTGCCCCTGTTGTCCCCTTCCCGCTGCTGCCAGGTCCCGTCTGTCGCTGCTGTCCCCTGCCCGTCGCTCCAGTTCCTCGCTATTGTCCCCTGCCGTCCCCTGCCCGCGGCCGGACCCCTGTCCCAGCTAGCATTTCCCTAGCTCCCAGTGATGACTGCAGGGAGCTCCTGTCCCTGAAGCCACACGCTGCCTGCGACAAGAGTGTTTCTCTGGTGACGTCGAAATTATTTCATGTAACTTCAGTCTAAGCAACATTTCCTTCTTTCTTTAGCTTAACGCCCATCTCCAGGGCAGGAGAAGGATGGCCACGCTTCCCCGCAGGCTTCCACCTACTGACCTTCCGGGACGGTCAATTATTTTAAGATCTACCCCAAATATATTTAGAAATTCCAACAAATAACTTCTCCTCCAAAATAAACGCTTCCCAGCGCTGCGGGATTTACCACACCATCACCCTACACTTCAAAGTGAAAACACGAATAACTAACCAGAAATGTGACTCTCGCACTCCACTGAACGCGTCGGCAAAATTTCACAGGGAACCTTTTCCTTTAATATAAAACATCAGATTAAATCCTCCCTGCTGCTTTAAGACGGGGAATTCAATTTACCCTCAAAGATTATTAAACACTAACGCAGCTCTAACTTCGAGAACCTGTTTAAGAGCGTTTGTTTCCAGGAAAGAAAAGCCTTTTGGAGTTAAAATAACGAGTTGTGTACGGAGTGACTTAGAGAAATACTACAGAGAGAAATCCCGGAGCATCAGTCACTGCTCCAGGTTACTTGTAGGGCCACCCAGCCCCTCTCAGCTGTTAATGAGGGAAGGTCAGCAGCTTTTGTGTGGGGCACAGAATGGATGGGCTGCTCTTTAGCACTTGATTGGAATCGCTATTTCTTGTGGCGGGTGGGGCAGAGAGACAGTCCCTCAGGGTCCCGCAGGCATCGCCAGCAGCCGCTCGTTCCCTGGGATTTGCAGCTGGGAGCAGATTTTAGCTCGGGTTCTGGCCCACACTTATTTTGCATCTTATTTCAAACTGCTGCGGCCACTTCCCCCGTTCTAGCCGGTGCTGCGGCACCTTTGGCTCCTCACGCTGGAAGATGCGCTGGCAGCTCCTTTTCTATGGGATAGTGCCAAAACAGTTTTTCCAAATACCTTCCTCTGGGTGTAAGGAACATTGCACTCCTACCTGCACTCATTCCGGACATGACAGAATAAGCGGGCTGCTGTCCTTTCGGGGGGTGGGGGGGGGGGGGGGGGGGGGGGGAAGTTCTGCTCGGGAGGGCTCTGACCAGCCCAGGAGCCGCAGGGCCGCCTGCACAGCCCGGGCTGGCAGCCCACCCTGCCCAGCTCGGCTCTCCATGCTGCACCCTGCAGGGGAGCTGTCCCCGGTCTCTGTCAGACACCGTGCTGTGTCTGCCCACCTCATCCCTCCCATGCCCGGGTTTTAGGGAAGTTGCTCTTGGGGCTGATGGGGCTGATCCCGAGCTCAGGCCGTGATTAGGAGCACTTTTGTCGGGCACTGCGTCTAAAAGCACAAAGGTTCCCAAATCACCTTGCCTGCCTCTGAAAGTGCAAGATGCGGGATATGAAAAAAATTATCTAAAACCTGGGCTGAAATTCTCACAATTGTTGACGCAATTCCAGTGTGTGAAGCTTAAAAAAAAAGAAAAGAGGGTAAACAATTACACAAATATTGCTAAATGCCCCATATAATAATTGAGACTTGGCAACGCCGCAGGAATCTGTGTACCTGAAAGGCTTTTTCTGTCCCCTGCCAGCCCACTTTAGGGACAAATAGTTGGTTGTTGTTAAAATCGGGAGATTAGCGGGAGCTGGCAGAGCCAGGAATGTGGGCTGTTAAGCAGACATCTCCCATCCATCCTGGCGGGGGGTTGGGCCACCAGCTGCTCTCCCCCCGGCGCTATTCCCTCACAAAATTCACCTTTTCAGCTCCAAAGCTCCCCTCGGACTTGTAGCCTTTACAGAGATTTAGTTCAGCATTGTTTTAGCTTCCACCAAGACGGATCATGGTTCACTCGCTCCTGAGATCGCGTCCCTGTGCCCGCGCTGTCCCTCGTCCTTCTGCTCCTCGGACTGGCAGCATCCCGCTCGCTTGATATAAAGGGACTTTTTTTTTTTTTTCTTTTGCTAAAATCCTCCTGCAGCAAGGGGGACTCTCATACAACAACTGGCAGGAGCTCCTTGAAGGTTGACTGTCAGAAATTCTTGTTAAGGCAAGGCTGCAAAGTTTTAAGCACAATCTCCTGTCCTTCCCATTCCTGCTGAGCGCTCAGATGTGCTTAAATCCCTCTTGGTGACTCTTGAAGTATGCATGTGCTCAGATACAGAGTATTTGTCATTGTGCACACTAAATGTCTGTGTCAGTGCCATCGCCTGTGGGCAAAACAATGAAATTTCCTTTTTTTCCAGAAGTGGGAGCAGAGATGCCCCTCTGTGAGCTCGTCTCTGCCTAACATCAGAGAGGGATCCGCAGATTTAAGACGCATTCAGCAGGTCTGAGGAGATCCCCTTCCTGCATCACTGCTCACACCTTGGAAATATCTCTGCAGAATTGAAGTTTTTTGGGTGGGGGTCTGGGGAGGGCAGCCGTGGCAGCCAGGGGGGGCTCGGCAGTGAGCACTGGCACAGCTGCGGGGCTCAGGGCAGGAGGGAGCTGCTCCTGTCCCGCATGCGGGGAGAGGAGAGCCCGGCACCAGGAGCGGCTCGCTGTGGCACGGCGGCTGTCATCCCCATCCCTGGGCAGCAGGTTGAAGGTAGCAGGGTTAATGTGATGTTTCGACAAAAGGCAGCTCCTCATGGACACGGCAGCCCAGAAAATCCATGCCAGCGAGGTGTGTGCATGGCAGGCTGTGGCAGGGGGGAAGCTGGGTCTGTCCCGGGAGTGCTGCATGGCTGCTGAGCCAGCGGCACCGGCAGGGACCGAGCACAGGCTGATTTGGGTACCTCACACAGGAGCACTTTGCCTTTAGAGAAGCTGAAAGGTCTCAACAGGCACCTTCTCACCAGAAACACTCTTCAGTGTGTTTAATCTCTGTGTCTTTGGTGCCTCTGTCCCTGTGTGGTGTATCTTAAGCAACATCCCAGATTCAAATGGAGCACCTTATGGTCCTAATTTGGTTTGGTTTTTTTCATTGTGCAGCTTTACAGCTCTGTCTTTCCAAACCAGATCCTGAATGACTAATGTCATTGTAAATGCTCCAAGACCAGACATTCCCAGGATAACCAGTGGATGTGTTGCTTCCTGGGAAGAAATAATTTTCGGGGAGCTTCATGTTGCTATTTCACATAGAACCTCTGTCTTAACACCTGTTCGGGGGAACAGAATCTGCCTGAGGCGGGGAGGAGGTCAGGGGGCAGGGAGGGCGGAGTGAGGGGATGGATGGGCTGGCCCGGCTCAGCTCCTGCCCCAGCTCCTGCCCCAGCTCCTGCTCCTGGCTCCTGCCCCAGCTCCTTCTCCTGCTCCTGGCTCCTGCCCCTGGCTCCTGCTCCTGGCTCCTGCCCCTGGCTCCTGCCCCTGGCTCCTGCTCCTGGCTCCTGCCCCTGGCTCCTGCTCCTGGCTCCTGCCCCTGGCTCCTGCTCCTGGCTCCTGCTCCTGGCTCCTGCCCCAGCTCCTGCTCCTGGCTCCTGCCCCTGGCTCCTGCTCCAGCTCCTGCTCCTGGCTCCTGCCCCTGGCTCCTGCTCCAGCTCCTGCTCCTGGCTCCTGCCCCTGGCTCCTGCTCCAGCTCCTGCTCTTGCTCTTGCTCCTGCCCCTGGCTCCTGCCCCAGCTCCTGCTCCTGGCTCCTGCCCCTGGCTCCTGCCCCTGGCTCCTGCTCCAGCTCCTGCTCCTGCCCCTGGCTCCTGCCCCAGCTCCTGCTCCTGGCTCCTGCCCCTGGCTCCTGCCCCTGGCTCCTGCTCCAGCTCCTGCTCCTGTTCTTTGCCCAGCCTCCTGAGCACTGCCTGTCCCTCCAGGGACGGCGGGATTAGCTGGGAGCCGATGCAAACCGCAGCCTCTGGGTTGAGAGAAGGGAGATGATTGAAAAGGTGTGCACAATAACGCTGAATGCTTTGGAAATCGCGGCCATCAGCTCAAATTAGCATTAAATCGCCGCCTTGAGCAGCGCCTGGAGCTCAGAGGGGGGCGGGGAGGTATCTGCGCCCAGCTCCCTGCCCCCAGAGCCCAGCATCCAGCTCCCTGTGCCTAGAGCCCAGCTCCCAGAGCCCAGCATCCAGCTCCCATCATCCAGCTCCCTGTGCTGGGCTCCCCCTGGAGCCTTCAGCAGCCACAGGGGTCCTGGCTCTGTGCTTGGAACACTCACACCTGCCCTCCGTTTCCCATCCAGGTACTACTAAACTTTCACGGCATAAATAAATAAATGAATATTGGCCACTGGGAGCTGAGACATGAAACATCAAGTTCCACAATTCGTAATGTCCATTTATCTTTTGGCATTTTTCAATAGTTACAGCCCCTAAAGCAGAGTGATCTCAGAAATTCCCTAAGCCCCACGGGCAGTGCTGTGCTGAAGTGCAGCCTTGACAAGGCGAGAAGGGTCTGACAGAGGAGTGACATCACCCCCTCTGTCATTCCTGCATCACCCCCTCTGTCATTCCTGCATCACCCCCTCTGTCATCCCTACATCATTCCCTCTTCATCCCCTCATCAGCCTCAACGTGTGGCTGAACCAAAGCCCGCCCAAGCCTGTGCTGCCCCTCATCCCTCCCAGGGACCTGCAGGGGTCCTGCCCTCTCAGTTCTCAGGGATTCCAGAAGCTTTACCAGGTGTGTGTAATTTACTGCAGAATCCTGCTGGATGGGCAGTGAGAGCACACTGTGCCCTCCCCTCGGGGGCTGCAGGGCACCCCAGGCTCCCCCGGAGCCCCCCAAAAAGGGGGTGAGCTCTGCCTGAGCCCCGGGGAGGGGCTGTGAGCAGGAGCAGGCTGGCCAGCCCTGCATCCAGGGCTCAGAGCAGCCAGTGCTGCAGCTCACCCACTCTCAGAGATGCTGGGTGAAGTCGCCTGGAGGGGACCCAGCAATTGCCTGGTGCCCGAGCCCTGCCTCGGAGCAGCAGCACTCAGACCGTGCACTCCAGGCTTTCTAGAACTCAGATCTCCACAGTGGAGGAATGGCTACTCTCTACAGGGGGGACACAGCAAGAGATTAATCTTCTCCGAGGCAAGGAAGCATTCAAATAAAATTCATCATTTAGTGAAATGGCTGCCATTAAAGCAATACCCTCTGAACCTCATGAGAGTGGTTTTGCTTTAAGTACAGCCTGAACTGACAATTAGGAGACCTGTGGCTGATGTAACTGAGATCCCAAGGGGTAACAGAGACCACAGGGAACTCAGTCAAACACAAGGACAAACACAGGACTGGAATCCCCATGAAACCAAGACAATCCTATTAGACTTCCCTGCTTATTTCCCAGTGAATCCATGGCACTCCTACCACATCATCTTTGGAAGTGGGAATCACTCAAGAGCCTCAGCAAAAGTGCATGAGATTTTTTTGCTGTTGGACAAGGAGACAGCAGAAGTCACCAGTGCTGCCCTGCTAATCCTCAGTGCCAGGATTGTGCTGACCTGCTGAGCACTGGGGCCAGTGGGGCTCTGCACTTCCCTCTTCTCCTGGGAGCTACACAGGAAAGGCAGGGAGGGCAAGGAGGGAGTGCATCCCTCTGCCTCATAGCACAGCTCCATATGCTGGGACAGGTTGCAGAAAAACATTGAACTTTATTTTACAGCTATAGCTGGAACAAGGTTTAGGAAACACAAGTAGCTCCACTTTAGAAAATTGGAAAAGTGCCTCCTTGGGAATAGAGCTGCATTAGCAGGGCGTTTTGGCTGATTAAGTGAATTTGCATGCAGATTCTGCAGTTTCAACAAAGAAAAAAGAAAAGATTTTTCATCCTCCTTGGCTGTTAATTTTTCCAGAATTTGCCTGCCAGGGTAGTTGTTTAGGATGACGAGTGATTAAGATCTGTTTTGCAAACAGAAGTATAATGAGGTTTAAATATCTGGCATTTCCACAGCAATACCCTCAAATCCCCATAAGATAAAACACAGTCAGGAAGAACAACAGACATCTCCTAGGTTGTCACCAAGAAGTTTTTGGCTTCAGTGCTTTTGTGTGGTTTAAGAAAAAAAAAGAAAGGACATGTAAGATTATAATTATCCATGATGGCAACACAATGCTCATAATGAGAAAACAATGCTGTTGGACTTCCACCCAGGGCAGCACCCACCTCTTCCTCTCTGCATCCCTCTGAGTAGCTGAATTAAAAGTGAAATATGAGCTGGAAGAGGAGGCACGGTGCCCATGGGCAGGAGGAACAGCCCCAGCCCAGCTCTGGGCCCAGGCCAGCCCAGGATATTGGAGGATATTGGATCATTTTCTGCTCTGACAACAGGAAGCCCGAGACGAGGCATTTCCCATTCTTGTTCCAGATTAAATGAATGGCCTTTTAAAAAAGGAATGTCCCACAAAGAAGTGATTTTAACAAGTGCTCTGTGTGCACTCAGCTGAGCACTCCTCACAAGTCAGAGCAATGCTGCCCATCAGGGCTTCCTTGGGCCCCTCCTCTTCATGGCACTGACCATGAGAACACCTGCACTGCAAAACCCCTTTATCTGGGGCTCGAGCACTGATGGTCCTTGCCTGGCACGTTCCCAACAGGATAGTGGAGTTTAGATCCAGGTGCTGCCCAGACCAATTGTTTAATGCTCACTGCAGTCACAGAGGTGGGAGAGGAGGGAACATCCCAGCCCTGCTGGGTTCTCACTTCTGAGGTCCCACCACCTCCTAGGCATGGCTGAAGAGATTTCTGCTATCCTTGATGCCCAGGGAGAGCCTCTACCAACTCTGCCCCTGCTGTCTGACTCTTACTGCCTCCTTTCCCCTTTCTCCCACCTAATCCTCTTCTGCAAACTCCTTTTCTTCCCAAATCTCTCTCCCTGCCTTAACCCTTCTGACACTATGTCTCTAAAATGAGGTCTCGTGTTCAGTACCACAATTTACAGAACAGCTTAGACTTCTCCCAGTCATTGTGTCAACAGCCTAACCTATGAGAAGATAACTGATGCTTTCACTACTGCCCATTCCCTGTTCCCCTGCAGACATGGATCCTGGCTGCCTCCAGACTCACTGTCCATTAATCAACACTTAGCTAAGTCATAAATAATCCCTTTAAGATCTTTTTGCAAGTCTTCCAGCCTTTGAACTGCTCTCTAAACTTTGCTCCAGTGCATCTTGGAAAGAACATTTAAATGATTCAAATATTGCCTGAATTTTTCATGGGTCCTCTGCAGAGAGGTGACATTCATTTGAACAATCAGCTTTCATTGGCACCACGTGGGAAATGGGACAAGGAAAAGTCAGATATTCCCCTCAGGTTAATCAACAGCCTAGACAGAGATGTAGTTCCTTGACCCTAGTCCCATTGCTGCCCCCAAACCACGTGGCAAGTAGATATCTATCTCTTTAGGAGGATTGCCATGCTGATCTCATCACTGGCATCTCACCCTCCTGGTTTTTATCTCTAATTATGTACTGACACAATTATCCTTCATTACAGAGAGTGCCCGCTGTGCACACACAGACAGGGAAACAAGCTCTGCACTGCAGCTGGGCCATGCTTTATTCTGTCTGCAGCCAGATTTACCCACCAGCATCCTTTTTAACCATTGACTGTAACAGAAACCAGTGAGGGGAGTGGGGTTTTGTTCTCTGAATAGAGCTGCCCTGGTGTTGTAGTTTACAGTTCATCCACAAAGATAAAAATTGTTTTCATTTCTTCTCCCTTTTAGCATTTTCTGCAATATTATCATTAGACATGATAAAACTGCCATCACTAAAGCTTTCTCCTTGGTTCAGGGCACTTTCCCATGTCATCTACCTGTATTTATTTCTCCTTTGCAAGGATATAAATAACAAAATGTATGACCTGAGGCAATCTGGGTATGGCAACCACTTCTGAAATCACCAGATGGAAATCAATCAGATTCTAACTGCACAGGAGTGAATAAGGATCCCTGGCCTGATGACTGCCATGCACTGGCTCACCCATGAGTGAGGTTTTGGACAGGAGAGGGGACTGGAAGGAGGCTGAGGTGGAGCCCCACCCTCCCAGTCTGCTCAGACACTCCAGCCTGGTTCCCCCGGTGAGGTGTGGCTGGGGGGATGGCAGCAGTGCCTGGCTGTCCCCGCTGCCCCAGGCTGCTGCAGAGAGCCCAGAGCACAGGGAGAGCCTGGCCAGCCTGTCCTGCCAGGCTGCACACAGCCAGGGCATTCCCTGGCAGTGAGAACAGCTCCCTCCTGCCCACAGTGTCCCCCTGGCAGCTGCAGGAGGGGCCAAGGGCTCTGGTGTAGGGGTGCCCAGGGTCTCTTGGGTGCCTTCTTGTGCCTCTGGTTACAAACAGCTCCAGCCCAAAGCCAGTGGCCTTTCACTGGCACATGGCACCTTCACACACCAGGACATTTGGTGACAGGAGTTTATGTGTCCAAATCAGCCACAGGTCAGTGCTTAAATAACAATATTTGTATCTTGGTTCCTATTTTGTTTCATCTTCACTTTTGGAGTCAACCTGAGAAAGAGAGACAGTTCCTGGTGTAGTACAAACCTCTGTTTCAGCAGCTGAGGATGTGAGCTTTATGTCTCATACCAGAAGGGAACTTCTCTGCTGTCAAGAGCTGCTCTTCCCATTTAATTCAGTCCTCCATCCTGCTGCCAAGGGAATGGGTTTCAAATTCCTCTGAGTTTTCTTGGATGAATGGCTAGACCATGCTGGTTTTCAAACTTACTAAAAAAAGGAGGCAGTGCTGTGTTTTCATTTGCTTGTGTTGTTTTAAGCAAGTTGATATGTTCCACAAATTAAGATATTTTTTGTTCTATTCTTTGCATAACAGTAAAAGAAGTTTGAAGCTCCAGATGAAGCTCCAGAAAATCCATCAGGAATTCCCCAGCCTGGTTTTTAATCTGTGTCACCTCACCATGAGTGAGGTCCTTCATGACTGATTCATATTTTGATAGTGCTGCATTTTATATGCCATTTATCAGGTTTTGGCACCATCAGAAAAGTTCTAGTGAAACATTTTTGTGGAGGACAGAATGGGAGGTGGACAGGAAGATGATTCTCCCCTAACTTGGTGGAAGAAATGAGAGATATCTCCCATAAAATAGAAGTGAATCTGCGAGTTCACAGGGACGCAATGCAGTCTGCCTGTGGCTCTGCCATGTGCTGTGCTCAGAAACCCCATAAAATATTTTTTTTTTTTTTTTTTTTAGAATGGAGAGAAGCTGTATGATATTTACACCCCTCTTGAACAGAGCAGAGGAGTGAGTCATCACACTTATCTCACCAGGCCCTGACAGCAGCCTCTGAGGCACTGGGCAGCATCCCTGATCCAGAGCAGGGTGGGAGAGGAGCACAGGGGCAGTCTCTGGAGGAGCAGACCCAGTCTGGCTGCTGGGCAGCAGTATCACACACACACAAGAAATCCTGCTACAGCAGAGTCTGTATCACTCTGTACACTGTCTTAATTTGGGGCACACTGTTAGAGATTTGAGGACTCCAAGCAGTTTTTGTTTTTAAAGGAACTTTTGGGCAAAGCCCAAACAGCTTTGGCTTGGTGAGTCAATGTTTCTTTCAAGCTTTTCACCTCATTTGCCACTTGATTGGTAGCAAACTGTACTTAAAGGACTATTTTCATATGATCCTTGATGTTATTCCACCAGATCAGTGTAACATTAGTCATTAGGCAGAGCAGAACCAGCTGGAAAACAGCACAGAAGCCATGTGTTGCTCTTGTTCAGAGTTCAGAGAAACACTCAGACACAGCTCAGCATCCAGCTCTGTCAATGCACTTTAAATTGATCTTTTGTTCCTAATCCTGACTTCTCTGGAGATAACGTGCAGTGAAATTGCTCTAACTTTATTTGTGTAGGTCTAATGCTGATCAAAGATCAGGATACTTTCACATACAGAGCATTATGAGATAAAGCCCAATCTTAGAACCAGAGAGGGTACAAAGCATGCCATGTCCTCTCGTAATGAGCTGTGACAGGCAAATAAAATTACTTGTCTAATACTTCTGAATCTGGGAGGACTGAAGAGAGGTTCCAAATAGTTCCCTGTGTTACTTTGCTCAATAAAAATTACATTATTTTACCATGTTTTCATACTAAAAGATTGGTTTAAATCCTTTTGCATACCAATAGCAACATTTCTAGTTCAGCATTCATAACCTTTTATCTGCCCTGCCATTCCCTCCACAAATCCGTTTCCCACTGAGAAGCTTCCACTACTGAGCTGTGCTATCACTGTCAAGCACCACCTCGATAGATATTTGAGTGTTGTTTCACAGCTGCCTGCAACAAACTGAGCTGCTCAGGACAGCCCTGCAAGGCACATTTAGAGAGTGATTTGCCTAAAACAAGGGAGAAGAGATGGGCTCTGGTCTCTGCTATTGATCCTTCCCACAAACTCTGCCAGCCCTTCCACCCTCCTCCACTGCTGAGCTTTTTTCCCTGGAACACTGTGGATCCCTACAGTCTCCTAATAAAGCAGCACATTTTGTTCTTCCCCCTGCAAGATGTCTCAGAGTTTGAGATTTAGGAGCCCAGGCAAGAGGTAAGCAGGTTGGTTTGGAATGGCCTCACAGTTTGCCACTATGCCGGAGCTAATGGAAGGTTAAACCAAAATGAGAAGCAAATAGCACTAAGCAAATTGGAGGTGATGATGGGAGGGGGAGATGAACACTTTAGGGGCTGCCAAATATTTTTTGAGCCACTGTCAACCTACAAGCTTTGTTTTCCATTGATTGATCACCTTATTGCTCTTGGTATCAGGATGACAAAGACTCTCTCAAGCCTCTGATAACGAGGGAGACTCTTCTGTGGTCTCCCATGCCCTGCACAGCTCACACTAGTGGCCCTGTAGTCTGAGACAGTGCTCTCCTGCATGCCTCCAGAGAGAAATGACAACTGAACATTGCACAGAAACTTAGGTGACATCTCTGAGCATTGCTGAGAGGTGTGTGACATTTGGAATGTCAGGGGTTTGCCACTGCAATACTCCAGGCTTTAACTCTGGGTCTGTCTACCCAAGCTCCTTGTGCTCAGGCAGTACATCTCCAAGTTTGCCTTTCTATCCCCCACCTGGCTGAGCTTGGACTGCAGTGTAGAGTAGAAGCCTTTCTCTTCAGGAGCAGGGTAACCACCCACTGGAGACTGGTTCTCAGGTTCAGGCTGTACCTGGCATCTACATTTGCTCTGGTGTACCAGTTCTGAGTGTGCCCCTCTCATGGGAAGGGTCACATGTTAAGAAACAGGCTTCCTCTAATTAGCCAAATTCAAACCTTGGAATTGAGTGGCTTTTCCACAATGCATCATTTACATTTACCCAGGAGCAGAATCCCAGGTACTTGGAAGCTGCCAAGAAGGTTCTCACCTTCACTCTGGGAAGAGATCAAGTAGACAGTTAATATAAAATTTCCTTTTATCCTTTCATATTTGCTTACTGCCTCTCTCTTTTCAGCCTATTAGGAAATAAGGTCAGCATCACCTCAGAGAGTACCTGTCATGCTCTTTTGCTGTCCCCTACTTCTTTTTGTTCACCAAAAGCCATCCTGATCTTGTCTGAGCTTTGTCTCAGCCCTCACATCTGGAAGGTTCATGTAGTGAAGGGCCAGGAAGACTGCATAAAGAAAAGGCACATTCACAAAACAGGAAAGGTTATTCCCCTTAAAATTCTTCCTGTTATTTTATTTTCAGTAAAGATTCTCCTACAGAAAGACCCTGGCCACGAGGTAGTGAAGTATTTTCCCAAGTCTCTTCCCAAGCTCCTGTAGAACATTGAGTCCTTCTGCTGTAAGGGCTCCATCTTTCCTGATGCAGTGGTCTTTCAGATAAGTTATCAGTTTGATGCTCCCAAGTTCCCACTGCTCCCCAGGCCCTGAAAGCTTGGTAGTAATGTCCAGTGAAAAGTCTTCCAACCTGCTGAGCTGCTCTCTGGTGTGAACTTATCAGTCCTGCTGCCCCTCTGGTGTCGAGTCCTGGCTTGTCAGTAAGTCAGACTGTTCTTTTAGGAGTCCTACATGCTGGAAGCAGATTTAGTTTCATGATTGTTTCCCATGAAACCCGGATGACTCTTAGTCCTGGGAAGAAGTAGGTCATATTAGCGAGGCTAACAGGATTAAGCACAGTTCAGTAGGACACTCAGATGGCCACGGATTTCTGCGCTGCTGGCAAGCACCACAGGCATCAGGAGTGCCAAACATCCCTGACAAAGGAAAAACTTAAATACTCCTTCCTTTGGTACATACCTACTTCTACCTCGAATAAAGAACAAAACCCGGCAATCTAACGATGGGGTCCTGGGAGCCCTCAGACGAAGGATATAAAACGACTCCCGTTTTACCCTAGCCTTGTCTCTTTCTGCATTAGTGCTCGAAACCCCCAGCAGAGCGGGAGCTGGGAGTGGCTGGGGATGCGGGTCGGGCACATGCCCAGCCCCGACTGCCAGGCTCCATCGGCTCCCAGAACAGCAGCGATGACATCCTCGCCACTGCCTCTAGAGGGTAGAGCAATCATGAGTCTCCACAGGGGCAGGCAGGCCGAACAGTGCCATTTCAGGCCCCTAAAAGCTTTAAAATTTCCTTAGCAACCCTGCCCAAAAGCTGCCAGTCAGGGCAGCCAGCCGGCAGACCTGAGACTGGTGATGCAGCAGTTTTGCAGCGCGCTGCCAGATCCATCCCGCTCCAAACATATTCATAGCAGTCTCATGGACGTCCCAGGACTGCTTTGGCAGCACTTGTGCGGGATAAATAAAGCTCCCATTGTTGCAGATGACTCTGCTTTCAATTGCAGGGGAATCCAGGCCAGCAGGGACTTCTCCTGATAAAGGCTCGCCCATTTCGCACATTTGCGCTGCTCTGGTGATGCAGGGCTCAGCTGCAGCGCTGCACTGCACCTTCCCGAGTTTATTTTGGGACAGCTGTTTCCTAGCAATTTGCAGCACTTTTCTAAGCAACTGCCCCTCCACTATAACGCTTAATTCTTGTGCCCCCAGCCTCACGGCACTGCCATTTGAACAGGCAGGAGTTGATATATTCTCAGCCATAGGTAGGTCCGGCTCTGCACATAAAAACAGAGGGAGTCTGCCTCAGAAATCTTTTTGGAGGAGAGGGGTTTATATCATGGGTTATAGGTCTATAATCAAGGGCTTGTGTGATTTCTGAACTATTCTGAACTATTGAGTGTCTTTCTATGACATGCCTTAACAGAAAGTCTTTTTGTAGTAGAGTTTGAGCTATGCATGTTCACTTACAGCAGTCCTGATCATGACCTCTGAACAAATGCCTGAGAACTCCTTGGATTTCACTGGCTGTAAATATTTCTTTCATAGAATAAATTAAAAGGGCCTGATGCAGATGTTTACATTCTACCTTAACTTTACAATTCATTTATTTGCCCCTCCAGCAATCCACAGAACAATTACTGCTCCTGACTTGTGTACAGCCTGAGCAGCACAGAGATACAACCTCCTCAGAGAGAAATACCAGTCCATCTTCATTTGCTGAACCACCTTCCCCTAAAACACTTCAGAAACTGCATGCAACTTCCCTGGAACAGAAATTTCTCACTAGTAGGCACCTGAATAATTAGAAGTCTTATTGAAAATTTTATTCCAGCAATCTGCTCTGCCTATACAGCACGTGTGTTTGAAGCTAATCAGAGCTCAGAAGGCAGTTTATATAAATCAGCCTGGGGATGGTAATATGATAGCAGCCGTGCTTGTTTATAACACAGCCTTCTACATGGTGCAAAGTCTGAGTTTGATTGTTTATAGCAGCAATGAAAAGCCATGCCTCTGCTTTGCCCTTTGATTGCTCGTCTCATCTGAACCACTGAAAGCTGCAAAAAATTCTAACAGCACTTTTTTCTGGATTTTTAATCCACTATGCTGCAGCCTGTTGAACAGGAAAAAATAAAAAGTAGTAAAGTTAAGGTAGGCAGTTTTTCAGGAGTCCAACCTCTCTCACAGGGGTCAGAATGAGTGTCAAAGCACATGTCTCTCACAGGAGCACTGGGACAAAGCTCCCCAGGGCCCTGCAGGGCTGCTGGCTGCAGCATCTCATGGCCTGTGCACAGCCAGCACACACAGCCCAGCTGGGACCACGGGGAGTGGAATGGGGACTGTGAGAGAGTCGTTTGTTTTCCCACTTCTCTGGATGCCAGACGTCTCAATCTGCTTGCAATTTGGGGAGGGAAAGATCCCCAGGGGAGCAGGAGGGAAAGGAATGGAAGAAGCTGCTTCCTATGCTCTCAGCATGGCAACCCATTGAGAAACAAGGGAAGACAGAAAAGAAACTTGATAAAACACAGTCAGTTATGTCTAAGGACTCTACAAAAGGGAGAAATGTTGCTTATAAGCAATGCTCTAGGAATGCCAGAAATGATGAGACATGGTTTCTGCACACTGTCCTGTGCAGATCAGATTCTCTGAGGTCTGATAGCACAGTTGTGTTCTCCTTGCAGTTTTTATTGCTGGGGAGGTATGGTGGGTTTCTCCCCTGCACAGCAAACTATTGTAGTGACACATGGAGCACTCTGGATGTTCATTTGGGAGCCAATCTCCTTGCTGCTTTTGGAAAAAATGGCAAATGTGTAGGGCACAGCCTGACCCCTCACAGACACGCTGAGGATCAGCACAGAGGGCACTTCCTCACTGCTGGAAGAGGGTGGCACACCTGACCTTGGTCCCAGGCAATAACAAGTAACACCACGTGCCTAACATGGGGCTCACCTGTGCTTTTACAAGGCAAACAGGAAGCTTTTCCCTAACAGATTTCCCATGGCCCTTTCCAACCACGCAGGGTGTGCATGGCCAGGAAGGCAGGGAGCCCTTCCCAGCACTCCTGGTTCATCCCACACTGAGAACACCCAGTCAGCACCCCAGCACTTACCCTGGTAAAGCTCCCAGTGAACAGATAACTCCTGAGTATGTAAATGAGCACACAAAGGGCAGGGCTGGCTCTGCAGGGGAGGTGTCTGTGTCCCCACAGGTGCCCACAGCAGGGTGGGTGACAACAGCCTGCTTCATGGTTGTTGTAAAGGCTACATGAAAAGCCACCTGAGCCTGGTGGCCGAAGGTGACCATGGTGTATGGCACATTCCCCAGGAATGTGGGGTCACTGAGATTTGCAAGATGCACACAGGGGTGTGTAACAGCCCCAAAGCCTCTGAATTCAAGTGCACTGAATTCATGGATGGGCTGTGCTGAACTGCTCCTGCTACAGAATTGAGGATGTCTCTTGCACAGCCCATAGCATGTTAGCTATGTGAGCTTTGCATTTATTTTGTTATCAGTCTCCTGTAGCTCCTGGGAGAGGGACTGTGCCCACCCGTGGCTGTCCTGGGTTCTTCCCACAGGATGAGCTGCTGCTGGAGGCTGAGCTGCTGTGTGATCCTCTGCTCTGCTGCTCCAGCCTGTGCTCTCTGTGAAAGATCAGGATATGCTCTAGTGATTTTATTGGTTCCCTTTATAAGTTTTCAGCATCCATCTTTAACCTTAATTATATATTTATATTTCTGGTGACTGTAACAAATGCCTTTCCTTCTCTCAGCATCACTGACAGTAAGAATGTAGATACACAGGTGTATTTGCCTCCTTGGTGTACAACAATGAAATTAAATCCATAAAGAAAAATTAGAGTTAGAACTGCTATTTTGGTGGTGGTCTTTTTCATTAGGGTGAGATACAAATCACAGAACTCTTAATTTTCTTTGCACTGCTGCTCAGTTCCCTCTGTTCATGAATTAGCTGGCATTTCTCCTGGCTCACCATCAGTGTGCTGAGATGATGATAAACCTTACAGCAAATTAATCTGGGAGTGGGTGTAGGTAGTCTGAATTTGTGAATTTTTAATTCCAGATATATCTCAGAACCATTTTGCCTTTCTGTGACAATATTCCTCTGGGACAAACTGAGATTGCCTACAGGTTACTACTATCATTTTGTGCTTCTTTCACTCACTTAACCTATTTTTCTGCTTCCTGGATTCAACCATTAAGCTATCCAGTCCTTCAAAGAATGATTCAAACTTCCTAACATGGATGTCATTGATATTCAAAGACTTGTATTTCTTAGGAGCAGCTGATCTAGGGGCCTCTGCAATACCTATATGTATTTATTTATTTCCAGTGTAAGGGTTAAGGAAGTGTCCCAAGCAGCAGAGGCCACACTGGCTCTGCTGGCTGCAAGCCACCACACAAACACCTCCCATTTGTAACATCCCCATTCCAGTGTCTTTTGCATAGTAAAAACATTTAGCAATGAACACAGGCCACAAGGAGTTTGTGTGAGTCACTCTCCCTCCGACACTATAAATGTCAAACGTGAGCATCTATTAAACTGCAGGGGGTTTAAAATGTCACCTAAAGTGGTTTTGGGAAAAGAACCTCCATGAGTGCTCAAGTAAAGCAAGGTGACATGTCTGTATGGGAGGATGTGGTCGACACTCTTCCTGCTCTAACAGCCAGTCTTCCTCCTTTTCACTGACATGAGCCTGTTTCATGTCATTTCCATGGTGAGTTTTCTGTATGCAAACACACAATTACTACAATATGTGTGTAATTGGTTGTTCTGTTAGTTAATCATGTGGCTAAATCATCTCTCCATAAATAAAGCAGGAAGAATCACACACCATCAATCTAGGAAAACAAATGAAAATAAGATTCTCTCCACAAAGTTTTGTAAAAAGACTTAATTCCCTCAGTTTCAAGAGGAGACAGCCTTGCTGCTGCTGGATCTGGTCATCTCCTGCTCCCCTCTCTGTCAGCTGGTGTTCCCAAAGGGATCCTCCAGTCCTGGGCATTGTCAGATGGGCTCTGGCAGTATTTGCTTGGTGTCAGGAAACCTGAGATTTGTTATTTTTTAATAGATACACTTCACATTCTGTCTTTTGGAAATGGAAAGAAGTGGATTGAAAAATAACTGTGAAAAAATGAGGAAGCTCCTGTGGGCAGGAACAGAGAGCTGATGGAGTCAGAACAGGAGGAACAATAGGCCTTTGTCCTTCTCACAGTTATTGCTATTTTGTTTTCCTTGAAGTCCAAGAATTGACTCCCAAACCAGTCTTGGTTCCCTCCAGTTGCCTCATATGATGTTTTCTGGTGGGAATTTCCAAAGTGCTCTGAAGAGTTAAGCTTTCAAAAGTTTTGGCTTCCCTGACAGTTACAACATGTTGCATTTTTTTTTTCCCCAAAAAAGTGACCTTTAACCAAAATAACAGGGAAAGAAAAGTAAGGAGCCTGAATTGTATGCAACAGAGAAAGAGGAGAAGGTGACTGTGGCAGTGCACAAAGCACATGTGTTGGCACAAGTCTCCCTGTGGAGCTCCCTGGCAGTGCCCAGCCCCACCAGAGGCAGAGAGCCAAGGATGGGCACACACTGCCCAATATCCACAGGAAGGACATGACAGACAGACAGACAGATCCCTCCTGGAGCTGCACCCTGGCACAGCCCCTGGGCACTGCCTGGGCTGCCCTGCTCTCAGGAGACCATCCACACCAGGACCTCAGCTTAACCTTGGAGATTCTCTTCCCTTCAGGCCTGGGCTTCCACTCCTGCCTCCTTCCACCTCCACATCAAGATGTAGCTCCCCCTGCTCAGCCACCAATTCCCAAAATCACAGCTGCTCCTTCAAGTCCTCAAGAATCAGCTGGAGTCCTTCCAGCTGTGACTCCTCCACGTTTCCTTGCTTCCCTGCTGCTGTGTGTTTCTACTTCTGTCTCTCCATTAGGGTAGAAGACTGAGGGTGTCCATTGGATTTCCAGATAGCCAGTCCTCAAACTTTTGCCTGGCAGGATTCAAAAATGGCTTATCACCATGCACAAGCTCTCCACAACCAGCCAAAGAGACCAGCAATCTACCTGGCCTCTAGTCCCTGCCACATTGTCCAGAACCTCACCATCAATGCCACCATCTGATGCTGAACCAGGCTCCCGCATGCTTGGGCCAGCAGATTAAATCAGCAGTCTGAGCTTACACCACTTTCAGCCTTGCTCCTCTCCAAGGCAGAGATATCTGATCCTCTGAGGAACCAGGTCCTAGATTGCCACTGTCAGCCCAATACACTGAAGGAAAATAACTCCAGCCTGGATTGGCCTTAATACAGAATTGCAGCAGCCCCAGTGCTGACTCACAAAAAGTTGTCCTTCTTTTGAGGGCAGTGACACCTGGCAAGAGGATGGGAAAGATGAGCACAGACACACTTAAACAGACTGACCTTGGCAATGTAATATTTCTGGGATTGTGTGACACTGCTACAAATTATTATTCAGACACACAAGAAATGAGGACACTGGACTGGAAAAAGCATCCTACTCCCTTGAAACCAGTGCTGAGCTGTTGGACTGGGAGATGATCAGTAGCAAGTTAGAAGAATCTTTGAAAAACAACCTATTTACACATCAAGTTGCTCTCATATTTAGACAGCACTCCCTCTACTATAAGTCATTTTCAGCTCTCAAATTATAGGCTACAGAGAGGAAGAAATCAATTGCAGTAGATTTGCAGGTCTGCAAATGGCCATGTATGAAGTTATGCACAGGAGTATCCCTTTTGGAAAGCTGTGTGAGCCTGAGGGCATCAGGGCTCACCCTCTTCCATCTGCATCTGTGCTGGCTGAGGCATTGTCTGCCTTCCTCAGGTCCTGAGTGTCTGAGTAACCTGTGCAGGACTGCTTCCTGCTATTTTAAACCCCTTTGGGCATGGGCTTCCACCCTTTTCCTGTAAAGGTATGTCCATGATTTAGAACCTAGCACTAATAAGGCATTTTTCATATACTCAGTCTAAAGTTTTTGAAAATATCCTTTCTCCTCTCTTACTTTTACTCAATTCCCCAGAACAAATAATAGCAATTTTTATTTTGTACCTGTGTAAATCTGAAATATTCCATAGAATAATCCATTTCTGAATTAATGTATGCATGGTTTTTCCTAATTGTTGGTTTGTTATTTAATTCTGGTTAAGTGTTAGTGCTGTGAATGCCTAGTGAGATCTCATAGTGCACTAGCAACACCCAAACAGTATTGCCTGTGGAATATCAACTCCTTAAAAAAAAGCTCACTCTTGGAGGAGAACATTCAGATCCTCATTTCAGTGAAGATTCTCAGTTCTATATCTTGATTTCTCAGAATGAGATAAACACAAGCCTTTATAACCCAGGGAGGTGGTGGCTGGGTACAAGTGCCAAGCACAAACTGGTGGCCTCCACAACTGGATCAGCTGCTCCATGCAGCTCCCAGTTTGAGCAGGAGTCAATGTTTTACCAGAGAAATAAATCAGAGGGCAAAAAATAAAAGAGGATGAGAGCGGGAAGGAAGCCTGACAGAACAATACAGAAGTTACAAAATCAGTATCTTATCACGCTCTCCGGTTGCTAAAGCACAGGAGGGAAGAGTCTCTTCAGGGAGCTCAGCTCTAGTGAGTGGTTGCCCTTTCCAGAGGGCTGCCTGGACTCTTACCCCTGGAGTTCCAGGAGGTGACAAAAAAGAAGCTACAACTATGATAAAAACCATGTCAGGATTGAATTATTAGGAGAAAGAGATGGATACAGAAGCCAAGTAATATTTGAAACAAAAGGTGTGGTTACTCAGAGATATTTCCATCACAGCATTGCATTCTCTGAAAGATGTATGCAAGGCTACAGCAAAAGCAACTCAGAGCTAAGGAACGTTATCCTGAGACAGATGAAGTTTCTACTGGCTTGAAAAGCTTGATTTCTACAATATCAGAAACAATTTCCACAGCACTGGATTACTAAAATAGGATTTCTTGCTGTAAAGCATAAAGCATAATGGTTTTGCAGAGGCATGGAGAAAGTCCACACAGCTGACCTTCAGTGGCCTTTACAACTTTACCTCTGGTTGTTAACAAACATTTAGAACAGGGCTTCACTATAAGATTCAGGGTAAAAATGGCAAAGTGTCTCAAGTCTCCTCTTTGCAGGGACTCTCAGATGAGTTCTCTGCAGAACTCTACTATTTTAAACCTGAAAGATGATAAAGAAGAGGCTGATGCATGAAACTCACTTGATGTCAGCAAAAATCTCTTTGAAAAACAGACAATGATTGGATCCAAGGAAGTCAGCAATAGCAGACCCTCATAAAGACCCTAGAACAGAGCTTTGTGTAGGAGGTTTCAAAAATACCATTGCCATATGAACTCACAACAAGTCTTCAGAGTCTACCTTGGAGTAATTCAGTTCAGGTAAAAGTTGTTGGCATTTTTACATTAAGGAGCCAGACTGCCTGGAGGTACTGCTTCCCACATGTACTGGGGAAGGTCAGTGCCTTAACTTTGTGCTGTGATGGGCTAAATCACCTAGGAATCATCAAAAGAGAGCACCAGTTCATCTTCACTTGCAGCTGTAGTCTTCCCAAGTTTGAAACCCAGCTGATCTCCACTCAAAAATCTTCTCCTCATTCTGATCAAAGGGCACAGGCAAAAGAAAGCTCCTGACAAGAACTTTAAATATTCCAGCCTCCTGGGTCTTGGGCTTTGCTGAAAGATGGCTTTTGCTCCTTCAGCTTCTGCTGTGGATGATCCCTGAGACTGATTTCCTTGAAGCTACTCAGAAGTATAAAATCCTATTAATAAATAAGAACCCCTGTCCCTGAGCATTCAGATGACTCTGTGAGTAAACCCTTGGCAGAAACGTCCAGTTTGATGGTGAGAGTTTATTGGGCCTATGGACCAAAACATGAAAAAGCTGTGCTACTGAAGCACCACATTAAGGCTTTTGTAGAAGATTCTGATTGTTAAAATATTAAAGAAAAACTTTTTGAAGTATCAATGCACTCTGAGCATTGAAGCAAGGGATATAATGAGCACCACCAGTCTGCCAAAACACCAGAGTAGCCTCCAGAGCAGCCAGGGAAATCAAGTATCCAACAGGTTCCTACCTGTGATGTCAGCATCAGCTGAATGTCTGCTAGTCAGATAACAAACCAACTTGCTTAAATACAATTCATATTCATGGCTAAGTATTGAGGACAAATAAAGGTAGTCAGATGCCACAGTTGGCTTCGACTTTACCACCCGGAAATGTTAATTAATGCTGAATTCTTGTTTCCCACACTATTGTCAGTTCTCCTTCTTTGTTCTTGAAAGTCTAACTTCCCAAACTCCTCCGAATGTAAACTGCCACTGACAATAGGAAGAAGTACAATTATGTGATTCCACCAGCAAACAACTCCAGTTTCAGTTGCATTTCAGAATCCCAGTTAAATTAATTCCTCCTATTCTCAAGTCTTCAAACACAATTGCCTGAAGGAGCTCTCCAGATGTTTATCTCTGTGCTCCAAGCCCTGCTCTCTCTATTACTCTAATTGGTATCTTCCTCCTCTCTGCAACATGCTGCAAAACCCAGGCATTGCTGGGGTGAGAAACTCCTCCTCAAAAAACACATCAGGAGCAGTTTTCTAGAGATTAGTACTCAGTTCCTGCTCAAATGTCTGTAGCATCTACCTCTGAAAATTACCTTAAGGAGGTGGCAGAAAAATCTCATTTGTTTCTCAAGGCCTTTATGACAAAAGACTAAAGATAGCATTTTTTATTCTGTTCTGGGTTTTTGGCTGGCTTGCACTTTGAGATCTCCAGCTTTGCAGGCTGGCAGATAGCACAGGGAAAACAGGAGGGTGACAATGGCAATATGGCTGATATCTGAACAATAAGAGGGCAGGGGTTTCTAATCAAACTACTTCTTTCTCCTACTGAACTCTAATTCTTAATAATAGGAGAACTTACTCTGAGCTAAATTCAGCAGTCACATCTTTATCAAAAGCCAAAGGGCTTTTACTTCATGAGTTTCTTGTAGGATTTATGAAGCTTCATAATTCTGATTAAAAAAAAAAAAAAAAAGGAAAATACTTTTGTTCATTTTACTGGGAATTTCTGACCTGAAATACAAACTTGGGACTCTGAAGGACACTGCATTGATTCTTGGATCTTCCTGCCCAGAGCTCCCTGCAGGATCACAGCTCTAATTTGAAAGTGATAGAAAGAGAGTTCTGTCTTCTAGGACCTAGTTTTATTCACTTCAAAGCAAAAGAAGCAAAAGGTGTGTCTTCCCAAGCTTATCTTTTAAAAGTTTCTCTCTGTTACTAGTTTCACTTCTTCTATTTTATTCTCTCTAGGGTCTTTTCTCTGCCACTTAAAAATGGATCAATTCAGCCAATGCTGTGACACTCGTATGAAGTAGAAATGCCAACTACAGATGTCACTTGCCTTGTTTATTTAGTCATTCTGTGACTACAGATTTTCTGAGGTTTGCTTGTGAAACAGTTCACAAGAATAATCTTCAATACTGGAATCCAATCCATCCGTGCAGACTCCACTGACTTCACTGGGTCTGCCGGGGCCGATCAAATTGCAGGATCAGTTCCTCCATTTGTACTGAACTCTGCCAGATTGTAAATAACACATTGGAAAAGAAATCAAATCTACCCCTCAGTGTACAACAGATTATTCTAATATGACAGATACAGACTGGATGTAGCCATGGCATCCCCTGGTTACGCTGTCCTTGACCTGCATTGGTTTGTTAAAGTGTGGGCATGAAGTGAATACCAGGGTGAAGAGGAACCAGCCAGAGAGGAGGTCTTCATTAATGTGGAGCCTTGAAAGTAGGAAGGGGTTTGTGAAGGCAGGTTTTTCTTCTGAGGAAGAATGCATAGGAAGGAGATAAGGAAATTGCTGGAGTTAGGTGGCAGGATGAGTCTCAAGCTGATGCCTGGACTGCCATCAGCTTCACAGTACACAAAAGCTAAACTCAGCATCCTTGCAGTCAGGCAAAGGGAGGTCATTTCAGGGAGAAGAAATGGCTCAAATTTTAAAAACTCAGATTTTTCATGTTTTATTTTATATTAATTTTCATTTTAACACAGTAGTTTCCTTGATACTTTGTTTGCCTAGCAGCACTAACACCTGGCAGAAAAAATTGCATTTTGTTTAGCAGAGACAGTACCTGGCTATCTCTGTGTCCCTTTCTTGCAATCAAAGCAGAGAAATACATTTGTGGACACACAGCTAATGCCTCGAGATGGCAAGGCCAACTTAAATGTCTGCTGTGGTCTTCTGGGTCAGCAGTTGGTGCTTGGCAGAGCAGTGTCACAGGTGTGACACGGGTGTGACAAAGACAAGAACTGAAGCACCATCTCATAAGTCTCAGTGTGGTACCTTAACTGGAAAGTTTCTGTTCTTGTTGTGTTCAAGAACTCCCTGGGCAAAATGCAAAGAAATTCTTTGGGATTCTCAGTTGAACAGAAAAGTGGCCAAATGCCATTATAGGTGACTCTTACTTTTAAAGTAAAAAAAAAAAAAAAAAAAAAAAATTAAAAAAAAAATTAAAAATTGGAAGTTTTTAGCAGCAGGGTGATCAATTGCTATGCTAAATGAAGAATTCACCTATTTTGATCCCAGTACTCTGTTGGAGTGTGCAATACAGGGAGGGACAGAACATACAAACCATTATTTTCTCTAAAAAGGCCACTAACTCACTTTAATATACACACAGCTCACATTCTGGACTGGTAAAGTACCTTCCATTCCCTTTTTACTTTGGATGTCTATCGCTGTAATACTTGACTTTATACTTTACAGTACCCAATAAAATATGATGAGAAAAAAGAATCATTGGACTTTTCAAAGATGGTAAACAGAGACTGATCACCACCTACCAGCTTAGGTGTAAACATTCAAGTTTTCAGCAAAACAGTCCTGGTTTTATTGTGAGAATTAAAGTTTATCAGTTCTTTTTTTTTTTAATAGTTATGACATTAGATGTCTTGATTGCCTGTGAAAGTCATATAAAAATTTTGGCTTTGAAAAACTACTAGGAAATATACTTTAAATAATGTAAATCTTTGAATTGTGGTGCATTCAGTTGTAATGGGTTCACCACCTTTTATTACTAAGGAATAAGGATTTAAATCTCTCCTTAAAATATAATGTTTGTGTGATCAAATCATCAAACCAAAGATCTCTGTATTAAGAACATCCCTGAAAATGCTGTAATTATGTATTTTACCCCAGTTTTCTGAGGGAACAAAGCTTAGGTTATTGCACTGTCTGCCTGTCCACCAGTCTCAAAAAAACCACCAATCAGTAAAGGGGCAAAAAACTGAAGTGGGAAATACCTGCATACTTTGTGGAAATTGCTGGCACATTTAAGAACCATGGAATTATTGCAGCTTGGAGCAACTTTCAGAGGTCACTGAGTCCAGCCCTTGTTCAGAGAAAGACTGGGGTTATTCCGAGCCATTTGCCACTGGAAAGAAAAGCCATAAAGACCGAGGTTATTGCAGGATATTGAGTGCTACAAAACATAGAAAATACATTTACAGGGCATGAAACTCCATCCATCACACTACTTGTGGAACAAGTTGCTATAGCTAAATCCATACACTGCATTCAAAAAAATAACCTAGTTTTCCCAGTTTGTTTTGAACCTTTAACAGCATTTTATGGCTTTTGCCTGTTGGCTTCCTGTCTCATGTGCGGCAGGAGGCTTGTGATTTTCTTTCCCCACACTCAGCTTGAAGGTGCTTGCAAGAGCCACTGATCACCTGCTTCAGCTGGGAAGTCTCTGGTTTGCAATTATGTTGATCTAGAGCACCTGGGACAATGGATACAATTCTTTGGGTCCCTAAATAAAGGTTCCTTTTACTCTTTCCAGGTACAAAACAACCCAAGCAGCGCTGGCAGTGGGACAAAGCATTAGAAGGACCATGAACAGTGGAATTGGTGGGGGGCTTCTGGCCACTATGAGATAATTCAAACTACTTTTATCACTGTGGCAGCAAGTGTCTGATTGTGCATATGTGAGATTGAGGAGAAAAACTAAGACCAGAAGAGGCTGTCTGAGTGGGGCACACTCAGTGGCATGAGCGTGTGTCAGTGCCTGGTGGCACAGAGGCACGTCTGCATTAATGGATATTCATCCACAAACATAGCAGAATAAGCTGCACAAGCAGCAACCCCAGTTCTGCTGGTTTAGTGCATCTGTATTAAGGGTATGTGCTGGTGTAATTGCCCTTCTGTCATTAAATGGCTATACATCTTCTTAATTATAGACACAGCCACCTGCACACCTCATGGAGCACCATCCGTGGTGCTGGAAATGAGTTCTGCATTGGCCAGGAAAAGCCATCTAGGCTGGAGCCAGGGCAGCAAATGGAGCCAAGTGGGAAGCAAGATTTCCTGCAGCAGGGAGGAAACAAGCAGGCTGGCAGAAACATGCCTGGTCTGCCTGATTCTGCCACAGGGCACAGGATGGGCTGAGCACCCTCCTCCTTTCCTCCAGTTGTCTGCAGTTCCCTCCCACAGTTTTCTAAGCCGTGGCCATCAGGCCCTGCTGAAGATGGGGGTACCCCAGAGCAGGACAGGATGAACCTCTGGCTCTGCCACGGTCAGGATCTCTCCCCTGGAGGGCAGAGGCACAGGGAACACGGGGCTCTCTCTGGGTCCCGAAGGCTCAGCCTGGCACACAGACACGAGTTTGTGAGTGTTTTAAAAATAAACAGCCCGACTTGCATTTATTTTTACATTTCAGGGAGGCTGGGGAGCAGGTCAGCCTCGCAAAACAAAGCTCATGGCTTCAATGGCATTTTAAAGACACTAGCACCTCTAACTCCTCATTAGGATGACTAATGTGGAGGGAATGAGGAGAGGCTGCAGCCAGCCCCAGCCCTACTGACCCGGGCATACATGGGGGATCCCCTCTGCCTGCTGCCCCATGCCTGGACCTGGGAGATTAAATCCCACGCTCAGGTGCAGCTTCACCAGATGGCCCAGAGCTCTGTAGGGCACCAGGGCAAAGAGGGACAGAGCTGGGAGACAGGATAGAGGCCAAATTTCAGAGAAGATTCTGTTAGTGGGTGTAAGAAATGAAAGGAAGGAGGGAAAAATCAAGGACAAGAATGAAAGGAACGAATACCTAGACTCTAATCACAATGTTCCTGCTAATGGTATTTAGTTTTTTTAAGTATCACTAACCCATGTCAGAGATTTGCCCAACTTTCCCGCACAAGGAATTTGCCATCAGAACTACAGTGGACAGGAGCCACTGGAGGATGTGGTGTGCAGTGCAGAAACAGATTTGTAAGAAAATAGGAGGCATTTCTGGATCAGCTGGATGAGTAAGTGATTTGGAACCAGTGCTGGAATGGAGGCAGTGTGAAGTGCTGGCAGCATTGACATGGTCAGGTGGTTGTATAAAGGTGACCATCCTTTCCTTCAAAGGACAGAGCCTTTGTGTCCTGTGCTGGAGAGCAGAAAATTTCAGGAGGGAGTGCTAAAGGGTCAGGAACATTCAGCAGGAGTATTATTCATGTATTTAGGACAAAGTGTTAGCATATGTTGAGATCTGGACTTCACCTCAACAGTTAATAAGATTTCTATTTCCTGCTTAGAAACAATCAAATCACACTGCTACAATCACTAGCTGATGGTATAAAATGCCTATTTAATTATTTCATAAATGCATTTAACATTACTATATACTCAAAGTTTATTCCCTCCTAAATATAAATACTTCAATCAATTCCTAATAGAATTTTGCTATTTTTGCACAATATAAATGACATATTTTCATATGTCTTTTCAAAACATTTTAAGGTACTTTAGACCTTATTGTAGCTGGACTCGCAAAAGATAAAGTTGACTTAAATTAGGAATATATAGTCAAGTGCTGGATTTTGATATTTTGCCTTCAGAAACTGATGATGCATTGTTCTCACACACAGCTAATGACAGGAAAATTCCTGCCTCTCTCTTCAATACTACATTTTACACTTTTCCTCAGTAAAGGATTTGTACAGATGAATTTTGCACAATTTTTACAATCTACCTTAGAATGAACCAAAGCTCAGAAGAGGTTTTGCACACAAAATAATGTTCCTAAGGCTTATGATAACATCAGCCTACAGTTAATTTTAGGGACTCATTCTTGCCCACAAGCCTAGTGTCCATGGCTGAAAAATCAGATAATAACCTGTAGCCACCTTCCAGTTGTGACATACTGGTTCATCCTGTATTGGGAATCACTTGGAAGGGATGAGTTTAAACCTGTATATGATTTAGGGGGTTGGAATGGAAGTTGTTAGGAAAGAGTAATTGTTCTGAGAGGTAATTATAGGGAAAGACTGGCAGTAGGGAATTCAAAGTTTAGGACATGAGGAGACTAAAGATACGTGCATCAATCGCTGTCTGAACGTCTGTCCTAATCTCCCTCTTTTGCTGACATAGTGTAAACCCAGATTTGGCAGATTTGTCATGTTTTTTGCCTAGGTCAATACCAACAAATAATTTCCAGATCTGCAATTAATTTTCCTTTAAAAAGCTTTTGAAAATTCAGAGGAACAGGGAAAGTCAGAATATACTTTTTGAGAAGCAAACTATCAAATTAAGTGCTTGTAAAACCTGATCCTCCCACTACTATCCTTGTCTTCGCTTATTTTTCCATTTTCTAGACCTGTAACTTACTTCTTAAGGCAGGGTTTCACATGCCTCAGTTGGAAATTATTTTCCTCCCCTGCCCACCCCTGTAGACTCCTGTGCTGCTGAGAAGACAGACATGTTGAATTTTCCCCTCAGATTGGTTTTGCTTTGCCCATTTTATAAACTAGAAAAAAAAGTAATTTTTGAAAAATTCATTTATCTACTTGCAGGCAGACCAGCACTGTCTGCTTAGGTACATTTTCAGTCCCTTCAGGAGTCCCAATTTTGCATGTTCTGAGTCCTTCCCTTTGGAGCTTATCCTGCTGCCTGTTTCCCAGGATCCTGAAGTAAACACTGGACTGTTTAATGGAACTCTGCACGGCCTTCCAACTACACTTTCATCCTTAAATGAAGTTGCTTCCTTCATTGCTCTAACAGCAGCCTGGACCAAGCAGTTATTTATTCACCCGCACTCCTGCCTTCTCCATCCATCCTGGGAAAAGAGACAGGTCTCTTCCCTGGGAGCCACTACATCCTCCGGACAAGGCCCATGAAAAAACAGCGGCGTGCAGGCGAGAAGAGTCTTGTTTACCGCAGATTTTTCCCTTTCTACACATGACACAAACCCGTCCTTTACCCGCCGGCCATGCCGCACAAGCGGCAGTGGGTGCCTGCCGGGGACGGGGCCGAGCCCTGCGCAAGGCCCACCCCGGCCCAGAGCCCCCGGCCCGGCCAGCCCCGGCTCCGGCTGCAGCCCCGTGCGGGGCAGCCTCCGCCATGAGCACCGCACAGCCACACACCCGCGGGCCCGGGCGCAAGAGGCGACGGAGCCCCGCGGGTCCCGCGCGAGGCGGCCGGTGTCGGTGCGCGGCCGTGCGGGGCTCCCTCCGCTCCCCGCCCGGGCCCGCACGGCGAGCACGGGGCGCGGCCCCCGCCAGCCAGAGCCGGGGCGAGCAGCGGGGTCTCTGCCCGGTGCAGCGGCCGCGAAGGGCCCGGCGGGCAGCCTAGCGCCGCGGCCACAGGGCTCCCCGCGCAGGTAGCAGCAGACCCGCGGGAAGGCCGCAGCGGCAGCGGCGCCCGGCCCCTGTCCCCGCCCCTCCGGCCTCCTGGGGCGGTGGCGGCGGCCGGGGCGCTGTTCCTTCCCTCCCTCCCTCTCTCGCTCGCTCCCTCCCTCCCCGGCTGCGGGCTGTTCCCCCTCATGCGGATGTGACATTTCACGGCGTTACCGCAGCCGCCATTTTGAGGCACAGAGCGCTGGCGGCGGCGGAGCGGCAGCAGCGCGCCGGGGCTCGGGCGACGGGGGCGGCCCGCGGGCCGGGAGCGGCGAGCCGGGCGTCGGCCAGCGGCGGTGCCGGGGCGCCGGGGGGGGCGGGAGGGCACGGCAGGGGCCCCGCGGCGCCTCCCCGACTTCGCAGCGCCTCGGACACCTCGCCGGGGGAAGGGGAAGCGCCGGGCGCCGCCGGGCCCTGACTCTGGGTCTCCCGTCCCCCCCTCCCGGTCCCCTCCCCTCCGGCCCCCGGGGAAGCCGCCGCCCCCGGCCGGACCCTCCTCCCAGCCCCTTTTCCCCGACCGGGTGCCGCCGCCGAGATTGGGCGAATAGCGAGTAAATACGTGCGCGTCTCGCTGCCTCCGCCGGCGCCCCGCTCCCTACTCGCCGGAGCCCCGCCGCAGCCCCCCGAGCCGGGCGCCCAGTCCCGGCCGCTGCCGAGGCCCCGCCGCTCTTCCGCCCCTTCCCCTCCCGACACAGGCCCGCAGCCCCCCGCGGGAAAGGCCCAGCCCGCCGCCGCCGAGCCCCAGCCCCAGCCCGACATGAACCACCATCAGCAGCAGCAGCAGCACCAGAAGCCCGGGGAGCAGCAGCTGAGCGAGCCCGAGGACATGGAGATGGAAGGTAAAGCCGGCCAGGGCCCGCGCCCTCAACTCCGCGGAGAGTTTCCCCCTCGCCCCTCTGCCCCGCTCCCGGGGCTCCCCCACCGCCGCGTCCCCTCGGGGATCCTGGGCCGCTCTCCGTGGTAAACACGCTCTGCCCGGGCCGCTCCTGCTGGCCCCGGCACCTCCGGGGCGCGGGGAGCGCTGCTCGGCGGGGCTGCGGGGGGACGCCGGGGAAAGTTGCGGTGCAGGGCCGGGGGGAGACGGCCCGGGGGGCTTCGCAGGAATTTCCACCGCGGGAGGGGGAGGGCGCGGGGGAGGCGCCGCTGCAAAAGGAGCCCCGCGCCCCCGGACCCTCGGAGCCTGCCGCCGGGCGTGGGGCGAGCCCGGGGGCCACGGGGGTCCGGTCAAAGTAGTTGCCGTGATTCCGGGGCAGGGTTTTGCCTGCTGCTGTCGCGGGGCTCCCCGGCGGGGCGGGTGGGGGGCTGCAGCCCTGCCCTGCCCGGCCGCTCATTGTATGCAGGCAGCTATGCTGCTCGCCATTTTTAATTAACCCTCCTCCGAGGGTTATTTACAGAACCCGCTGCCGGCCGGGCCTGCGCGGGTCGGCGGGCAGCGCTGGCCATGTGTAGCGCCTGCACAGCCCGCGGCCCGCATCCTGCACCGTCATGCAGTTGCGCTGGTTCCATAAAGGAGGCACTACGTTTGCATGTTCCCTACCCCCGTCCGGTGTAGTCTCCACTGGTGCCTTTAGCGGGGCCTTTTTTTTTTTTTCTTTCTCTTTTTTGCATTGTGGTGTTGTTTTTGCACGCCCTCCCCTCCTCGGAACAACACCTTCCATCAGAATTCAACGCTGTGAAATTATTTTGGGCAGACGTACGGCGGGGTTTGGTTCCCAAAGGAAGGACGGCCACAGTGAGCTGGCTACTCGTACTGATTGACTTGGAGGTCAAAATCACCAACTACCTAAATATCGTTTAGAACGCCTGGCTGTGAAGATGACAATTCTCATACAGCCGTTTTGGTCAAGACTGATATAAATACACACTAGCACAAGATATTTTGCTTGAAAACGGGACAATCGACTTAGCACATGTACTTTTCTGCTAAATAAACCACTGAAATTGGGAGGAGAGAAGGTGTTTCAGTGGAAGTTTGTCACAGTGACTGTGAGATTACATTTCAATATTAGATGGTCATTACATAAAACCTGGCTTTTTAAAACATAGGTGTCTGTTTCATATAACAATGGCTAGAACTTATTTACTATCTAAGTTACTCTTCAGTACTCTTTTAGTAAAATCTCCAGGTTGGTGTTTCTATACAATGGGACAAATACATAAAAGGAGTTGATTCAAAATATACCTCCTGTTTGTATATATACAAGTATTAGTGTCTTGTGGCTTACAGTTTCCAGCAGATTGTTTTGACAGTCATTAGTAAACTGCATTTTCTCAGTGTCCTTTTTAAGTCCTTTAGAATATTGACTGTATTTACTGTGTTTATTTTGAATTTTGTGGGCTGGATGCTCTGCCATGCTGGGCTCACTGTGACATGCTGGACATTTTTATGCAGTTTAAGGGTGTCCTGAACTTCTCTGGATTGCACCCCCTCTGCCACTGGGAATACAGGAGTCCAAAATACATGCAGAAATCACTAATGGTTGTGAAAATCATGCTGAGGACCACTTCCATTGGAGGAAAGAGTCTCTGCACATGTCAGCATAGTGACACTAAGAATACATCATTGTCTCAGAAATCTATTTGTAATCTATTAGACCACACACAGCTGATTCCAGCTGATATGACAAACTTGGTAATTTTTGAGACTTTACTGTCCATTTATGTAAAAACAAAACCAGAAAAGTTTAGCCTGTGGAGGTTTTTTTCCCATACTTGATTTTTCTTTTCATCTTAAATGTTAATTTTACTGGACTGCAGAGATCAGCTTATTGCTAACTTTTATTAAAAGTTGACATCATAGGTATATGTTAATTTCATGTGTGAAACAATGTTTGTCATCTTAATATATGGGTGTTAGTGCTTTCTTTAGAGATGTTTTCAAGCAGTGAGGAAAAGGCTTAATAACATGTAGTTACCTTAATTTTAACATGCACAGAGCAGTATTGGATGCCATTCTTCAGTGAGTGATCACATTAGATTTAGGAGGCATGTGAAGAATGCACAGTGGAAAACTGCACATCTTGATTTGAAATTACTTGAAGGTTTCCTTAGTCTGTGTACAGCTACACTAGATGAACAGTTTTAAAAGAGTGAAATAACAATTTTAGATGTGGTAATCAAAGTGTGGAATTAAACTCTTCAGGGTTGAATCAGATATGGTACTTTAAATGTTTCCTTTCGTGTCTCTATTTTTCCCTCTCCCCTTTCCCTTATTACTAATTTACTCTTCCATGATGACCTTATGGACACTGTGTAAGTGAAAGTACTACTGGACAGGGCTTTTGGACTTCACAAGGGTTGAAGACATTTGCTTTAGAAAGGAAACCTAATCTCTGCATGAAGGAGGAAGGCAGCAGTGCCAGCCACAGTAAGGGCCAGGTACACACTCAGCAGCACCAGGGGGATGGATGCAGCCTCACCTGCTTGCAGTACTCCCTGCAATGCTGTTTGTCACCTGTCACCCCCTGTGTATTTAGTCCTGTTACCCGTGGTGTCAGTAATCAGCTTTAGCCTTACTGGGGCTTGGCAGTAGTGATATGTGGACAGAGAAACTTTAAATTTCAGAGCTCAGTAGGGGTTGTGTCCCTCTAGCTGAAGGCAGCTACTTCCAAAGCTGAAGGGACACTTGGACAGCACAGTGTTTGCTGCTTCTGGCTGTCCCCTCATGTGGCACACCAGCAGTTGGTCTAGTGCACCTCCCTGGGACTATTACAAACAGAAAGTGGGGGGTTAAGATGCAGTTCAGGTTGTTAATTGGGTTCAGCTTGGAGTCCCATTTAGTGCTGTGTGAATGTGGTGATGGCATTGGGGCAGGAAGGAAAAGAAGGGCAGCTTGAGGTAGCACAGGTGCTGACAGTTACCTGGCCAAGTTCTGTCACTGGTCCTGCATTCTGTGTGCACCCCTCATTTATTCTCTGCTGCACAAGAGCATGTGATTCTGGCTGCCTTTGGGCCGAAACAGAGTGGGAGTGTGCAGACAAGCCGTTGGTGCCTGGGTGTTAGATAAATTAACAGTTTAGGGTGGTGATTAGTAAATTATCCTATGGAAATTTTAAAGAGTTTATTTGTATGCTAAATAAATTTAGTGGAAGAAATAAATAATAGTTTTTTCTGTACTGTAAGTAGGGTGTGTAGTTTGCTTGATCATGCAAAGAATTAGGGCTCTGGCGTTGCTAGTGAGTTGCTCTATAAAGTGTAATTGAATCCAAGTCTGATACTTTATATATGCTTCCTCTGTAACATCTTTTCACAAATACCTGAGCTTTAAAGAACTCGTCTTAATACAAATCTACAGTTACATGTTGCGTAGAGTTCTTTCATGAAAAGTCTCATTTGCAGCTTAATAACTGCAGCTTAATAACTGTAAGTTTCCCTTGTTTATAATTTGAATCTGGTTTTTTGTAAGTTCAGCCTCTGCCCATAGTTCCATAGGTACGTGTGTTTCTCATTAGGGAAGTTTCTTTCCTGAAGTAGCCAGCGCAGGCTTAGCAACACAGTGTCACAGGCAGGGAACATGCAGTGACTGGTAGTTGAGGTTGCACACTTGTGTTTTGTCCTTGTGTCAGCTCTGCAGCCTCTCAGACAATGCCATCTTTAAGTTTTCCCTTAGTTTGGACAATTTAAAATTGAGACTTGAATTGCAGGTGAAATGATGCAACATATGTACGAAAAAACCCTGGGAAAAACCCAACATGTCTGTGTGTATGTGGAAAGTTTAAAATCACACTATTTTGCTGTTTCCATGCAGCTGAAAGTTTGTGCTCCTTGCTCATTCCTGTTTTGCTCGTTACTGACAGAATTTGCTAGATTTCAGACCCACTGTGGAATACTGGTCTCATATACTTAACTTATTTTTGCCTAACTTCTGAATGCTTGCTTCCCTCTCATATTTTGTCCTCATTAGTATTCTCAATTCCTGGCAATTTAATATCATTTGCATACATAACCCAGTGTTCACTTCTTTTTCTGCTCGCTTCTATGCCTTCCTCTTGCAGGCCTATATCCCTCTTTTTCCCTGTGTTCCTTTGTTGTCTTCTATGTTGCCTTTAGCCAGGTGGTGATAAAATGGGGCTGTGTTGAGAGGAAAATATGCAGACTAATTTCATTATACAGCTATAGGTATCTGCTTGTTTATGTGCTCTTCCTGCCCCTTCCCCTCTCCAGTGTTTTCCGTGAAATAGATGATGGTCGAGCAAGTGAATATAAAAATGATGATGCAGTGGACAACGAGCAAAATTAGGTTAATTCTGGGGTTATACCTAGAGCAAAGAACCAGGCCTAGCCTCCTACTTGCAATAATGATCCTGTTTGGTAGCTCTGGAAACAGCTTGCTTGGCCTTGAGAGAAGATGTGGATTGGATCATTCTTAAGCAGCCACTTCATGCCTACCAGGAGAGCAGCCTTGGTGGTTTCTGAAGAGTACCAGCTATGTCTGGAGTTCCTTCTGTGCATCCTCCATAAATCTCTTCTGTGGGTTCTCAGTAAGTTGTCAGATTTAGTAAACTCTCTGGGAAGAAGTGGAAATAGTGGAATAGTGGAAAATGTGCAAGCTGCAGAGGGAAGTGCAGATCCACACTCTTCAGGATGAGCTGTGTATCTCAGACTTCCTTTCAGCACTCCAGTTGTTCCATGCTGTTGACTGAATTTGGAAGTGGTGAAAACTGCTCCCTGTTGTTCCTAGGGAGTTAAACAAAGTAAAGTAGCAAGCTGTCGAGTTGTGTGAGGAGAAGCAATAAGAGCCCAAACTACTTTAAAAAAGCAGGTGAAGATAGTTTAAAACTAACCGAATCAGTTTCATTGCTGCAAAGTAATTTATCACAAGAAAATCTAAACAGTGCATCCAGCCTGTAGCAGTTAAACCAGTTTAGCCAGTACATCTTGCATGACATCATCTGATATTTGGAGTAAGGGTGAAAATGAACTGGTTTAAAGCTTGTGAAGCATCCAATTCTTCTTGAATGATAATAAATTTAAAATAGGGCATTGTTTTCTTTGAGGTGCCTCAGATCAGTTGGTTTAGTTTGACTTTGTATCTTGGGGCTGTAGGGCTTAGGGCTGTGGATTGTGAAGGAGTAAAATACTGGGTGGCTTCCAATACAAGTTATTAGTAATCCATAGGAAGTATGCTTTTCCCCCTGAAATACGAATGTGTACTAATATGTTCAAAATCTGCTACATACTGCTTTGACATTACCGGCAACAGGGTTAACAGTTTTTGAACAGTGTTCTGACAAGTAGAAGGGGGCTGGAGATGGGCTATCTTATTTGTCAGGTTATTAAATATATAGTGTTGTTTTCTGAAACATTTCCATTGGTCACTCTAATGTATTTTGCTGCAGTGGTGATAGCATTTTAATTTCATATAGTAGCAAAAAGAGTGAAAATGCACCTAATCAGGGGCAATGGCTGTAGCATAATCTGTGCATATTGTTGCAGGCTTAGACTGCAACATTTTAACATTTCTGCTAATCCCTTTGTTTTTCATCTTGCCTTGCTGATTGTAGTAAAACTATTTCTATAAGTTTAGAAACATTGAATAGGGTTTGTGTGACTTGCCAGCAAAATGAAGAATGGTCAGCTTGGAAATAGTGTCTTATTCTGACTTTGATTTGCCTAGATTCTCTAGAAGGCTGAGATTTTCTCCACTAGAAATAATTAGGCTTCTGGAAATTAGTAGATGGATTTTGTGTGACTATTTCCAGTTTGGGGAAGACACTGTTACTCTTACTGTAGTGTCTGAGAATCTTGGGGATTCTCTTCAGAACTTAAAAATACATTTGAAAACTGTTTTGTATTGGACTTGATATGATCTAGAATATCACAGTTTGATTGTCCAGCGTAACAGCATGGGCATATTTGTTAGACAAAAATGTATTAAAAATATGGAGATTAAGTGATAAATTTTGAGAAAATTTAAATTCCATGCTGTAATCATAGCTCAGTCAATGTTTTTAATTGCTGTTTGGCAGCTGTTTGAAACATTACCAAAATAAGTCATTCCTGACCCATATAATAGTGAAGATTTAAGCAAAACCATCATGCTCTGTAGCATCAAATGTCTTAGGAGAACAGGATGTTCACTGTCTGCCAACTTGAGTTCTCCCTGACTGCAGCTGTAAAGTGAGCTGCAGAGTGATGCCACTCAGAGAAGGTGTGCCAGGAGCATCCTACTTAACTTGGGGAAGGAAAAACACTGTTCCCTCAGCCTGTTCTTACATATATGCTGGAGTGTGGATCTAGACAGTCTTCCAGGTGTCCTGAACACCATCAGCTTCTCTGCAGCAGAACCAGCCCCTCAGCTGGCACTCCAAAGCATATTGCAAGCCAGAGTAAGATGATGTGGATAGTGAGCTGGGATGTCATATGAGGAGAAAGTTCAAAATAGATTTTTTTTTTTTTTTTTAGCAGTACTGCAGTATTTTGAAGCCTAGGAGAGGTGATGAGTTTTTTTTAATATTGTCACATCTCTTTGATATGAAACATAAAATTGCTGGGAAACAGAACTTGGAGCTGTATATGTTGTGTGTTAAGTGGTTTAATGCATTCCAGTAGAACTTGATTTAAACGCAGAAATCTGTGAAAATTATTAAGGTTATTTTTCATAATTTCCCTTTTCCTAGTGTAAATAGCAAAGGATGTGTAGGATAATCATTGGTGTTCACTGAGCTCTAATCTTGATCATCTGGTGATTTCACAAGGTGCAATGTAAGAATATGGCATCTGCAGCTGTGTATGTGTGTTTTGGTAAAGGTCTAAGGACAGTTCTGGTTTAGGGTTCTAAATGTGATGTTACCCTAATACAACAATCGGATGAATTTCTGCCAGGTTTAAAAAAAAAGAATGGTTGTATATTCCCACAACAGAGATTTTCCTCCCCATGCATTTCAGTGAGTTTTCTCATATTCCTGATACTGTTCAGCAGAGCTTTGGTGGAGATTTTGATAAAGTGTGAGAGTACATTAAAACCTGGTGATGGTTTTAAACTGCAAATACAACTTAGGAGGTTAATATTCTTTCTGATAAATAAATCAGGCATTAGTAGTGTAAATTGGTTTCATAAAATGCCTAGACAGTGAATTAAAAATGTACAGATGATACGTCTATCTTTAGTAGATAAGGTAATAAATGATGTTATTTATTTTAATATATAACATTTAAGAAGGGAGAAATTACATTTTTAAGTAGAGAAACAGACTTCTCAATATGCAACCACCACATTGTTGTGGGGGGAAGCCACCCTGTCCAGCCACTGGGGCAGCTGTGCCACCCCCTCTTGTTGCTCCGGTATGCAGCAGAGGAGGAGGACTTTTGGGGAGCTGCTTTGAACTTGCTCATGTTCTGCAGTTCTCCCACTGTGCTGGACATGCTTATGGCAATGGCAGAGGCTTGCATACCAGCAATGTTGTATTCCAGTGTGCAGTTGTTAGGGTCTAAAGGTGGCCACCCTGTGCCTGGGATCTGTGTTTCTGTTCATTGCTGTTTTGCCCATCAGCTGTGATAAGGGACCATTATGGATCTGGTCCTACCAGGGTGGTCAGCCCCCTGTATGACTGTGCTCTTCAGCAGTATGCTGTTTTTGCCCAGTAACTTGTTGCTTTTTTTAGTCTTGACAGTTTCTGATTGCTGGAAAAGAGTAAAGATATTAGGAAATGTTCGGGGAGTGAACATTTTCTTTTCTTTCTATTAATTTTTTCCTTCCCCTCCCATCTAAAAATGCATATTGTCTTAGTCAAGGTGGAATTCTGAATCCTGGAACAGGGCCATGGTGATTTTTGCATCATCTTTGGTTTTTTTCAAGACCTGAGATTTGGAGGTGGGGCAGAACTTAGATTCTCCCTTCCTGCTCTCAAATCCAGACAGTTCTCTTGATGCAGCTGCCTCTTTGCTGCTCAGTAGTTGTGAAATGTGTCTCAGTTACTTATCACCAGATATTTCTGGTAACTGCAATCAGGTAACAATTTTTAGGCACAAGTTTTCCTTCAGAGAGTATCTTAATTCTTCCAGTTAGATAAATGATTAATTTGCTTCTGTTAGAGATGGAGCTGACTGGACACGCACATGCTGCTGTGTGGGGATACAGGGGATACAGGCTTCATTCAGGTCCTAAGATACTGTGAGGTGTACTTGTTGAAAAAGGAAATTTGCTCAAGTAGAGTCTGTGTGAACTTTTTATTGTTCATTAAATCAAGCTAAGGATTAGTTAGATTTCATACTCCCTTGGGAATAGCAAGGAACTGACCTCTTCTAAAGAATTTTTCACCTGGTTAAGTGTTAGTTGCTTAATAAATATCAAGGAGTGAACCTAATTCTAGAGAACAGGAGAAACTATTAGAAGTTGAACATAGAGATAACTCAAATGTGTCTGTATATGATATGAATTAAATAGTGGGTCAGAAGGCACATGCAAAACCCTCCCTGCTAATAGCAATTAGAGTGGTGGTATTTCAGTTTTCATCTGCTTTCCTCTCATTCTTCCTGTGTGGCTTTTACCTCCTCTATTTCAGTCTGACTGCTTCAGATATTCTTGCACTCTGCATCAAAAAACCAGTCCCTTTGAAAACTAATATAACACTTTGTTGTATTTCTGTCATGCCACAAAGGTAACCATAAGCTTAAGTGTTGGGGTTTTTCTTTTTTTTTTCTTCTTCTTCCTAATAGTGTCCTTATGGCTGAGGAATTAAAAATAAGCAGCAGTAAAATCAACCCCAAATCTGCCAAAACTAAAAACTGACTAACAATTTCTTTAAAAGTAGTTAGTTCTGAAAGCTTAACCACAGAATTTTATAATAATTGGTTTTTTCCTTCAAATATACTGCTTCTGTTACATATTGATTTTAAAGTATTTTCTTATACTCAGCAAATTTGTCTTGTTTTTCAATTATTTTGTTCATCAGGCTCATGCTTTTACCTAATACCTGTGCCCTGGAGTGTATTACCCAAAGCAGGAGAGAGGGCTGCTGTGGGAAGGATGTGGTCCTGACTGGAAAGGATTCTTGTGGCTTCCCTCTGAAGGAGGGAAAGCTGTGCAGCTCCTTTGCTTATCAGCAGAGCTCTGCTGGGGAAACCCTCTTGATTTTGATAATAGCACAGATTAATGGGAAAGTAATTAGAAAGTTGCACAAGAATGAATCTTCTTGTGCCTGTGTCAGTTGCCTGTTGGTAAGCCGTGGCTGCTGTGGCCCCTGTGCTGGGCTGGAGATCAGGAGTCAGACCCAGGGGCTCTTCAGTCCCTGCAGCTGAGCAGGCTCTGGGGGAGGTTGGGCTGTAGAGGTGGGATTGTTGGCATTGCCACTGAAGAAAGGTGTGTGCAGCCTTAGCATCTGTCTTCAGGCTTTTCAACTCGGGATAAAAACACTTCAGCTTTCTTGGTCAGTGACCTCTCTTGCTGGATTAAGAAAACATTCCAACCAATTCTAAAAGACCTTTGAGCATCCTGCAGTTACAATGAGCTGAGTGCAGTGAGAGCCCATGCCTCAAGTGGTTCTCCTCAGTGTGTTTATCTGTTTGTTGTCTTTCAGATCATACATACCCCAGAAACGTTTGTGTAAATCTGTATTTCAGCTAATAATTAAGACGAATAAAAATTTAGATGCTTTATGCCACCTTTGAAGAACAAAACTGAGGTCAAATCCAAGAATACTATGTGATTGCTTGAAGTAAAGCTTACTCAAGATCTGTACATGAGCCATGGGAGCCTTACATATCCAAATGTGTAAACACTTGATTTTGCTGCTGAAGTTGTACCAGTAGCACTGAATTCAACACAGACTGCATCTTGAAGGCCCATTTTGTTCAAGATTATTATTATAATTATTGTCACCTGGCTTTTGTTTAAATTAGTCCAGCAGAAGCCACTTAGCAGGTGTGCATGCTTGACCTCTGTGAAGCCAGGGGCATCAAACATCTCCCCCATCCAAGGAGTCTCTTGGCTGGAGCAGTGTCAGGTGGCTGTGCAGCAGTCCAGCTGAGAATAATGCCTGAAAGAAAGAGGAGCTTAACCCAAATTTGAGCACAAGCTGCACAGAAGATCCTTGATTTTGGTCTGGGCACCAGACTTCATGATATCAGATGATTTTTACATGTTGCTGAGAGCCAGGGGAAGAGTTGTGTTCAATGTTGCTACAGAGAAGGGGTTGTCTTTTGGAGCAGGGTTTTTGACCTCTGTGCTTTCCTTTTGCCTCCTTGCTCATAAGGAGATGAATGAAGAGATCTGAATTTAAAATAACTTCCTTATTTTGTGTTTATTTTTGATCTAGCTCATTTCACTGGTCTGCTTTGTTTGGCCCCACAGACAAGTGGGTCAACTGTAGTCAGGAGACAGGAGGACAAGAAAATTCTTAAGCCATTAATGGCTTCTAAAACTTGTTTTAAAAACTTACCCAAAGACCTTTTATTGGGCACCTGGGCCTGTCTTCCCCAAGAAATGCATTGCAGAGCCGTAGCAAAGTTCCAAAGGTATAAAATCCAAGTTTACAGAGCTCTTGGTATAGACCCATGGTTTTACCATTATAAAAATTGAATGTTGTTCAGATGTAAACCACTCATGGGGATTAAATTGTTCCTATTACAGGTCTGCTTCTGCATGTCTTTATTTCTTTTACTTATTTTATTCTTTTCTTCCCACAAGGATATTCTTTGTGCCTTAGTATAGTTTCTTGCATTTTCCAGCTTGGAGATATATCTGAAGGGTCTTCAGTTTTTTCACCTGTACAGAGTTGGTTACTTTTTTCTGATCCAAGTACATATTAAAAAGTCAAACAGTTACCCAATTGAAATTATAAATTTAAATAATAATTTAAATTAAATTATTATCTAAATGTATTTTTGGGGGTTTTAGTCCCCTGTCCAAGTTGTCTTTTTGTGTGGAATGAAAATTTACAGTTTGCATTCAGACCTGGAGTTGGTGTTTAGTGCAGCTGTTTGATCAGCCAAGGTTTCTGGCCAGTATAATGGTACTAATTTAAAAAGGAGACACTGATTTCTGGAAGATGGTTGGATAATAAAGGTTTTTAGCAGGTGTGTTAGAAGCAGACAGTTTCAGAGTTAACCTGCTTCCTGATCTGGAAGGTTTACGGAAGAAGATGCATGAAGTTTCTGTCATTTTGAATTCAGCTTAAAGTGTGCCTATTGCTATTAGCATCACATTCACAGGTTAGACCTTAGAAGGTAAAAGTGGTTTAGAACTGATGAGCTTAATGCTAGACAGGGTCTAGGTAGCATAGCTGGAGCAAAATATTGTCAGAGATTACCTGGGCTAATGCTAATTTTTGATCTCTCATTTTTAATATACCTTGAAATGCATATTAACCACCTCAGATGCATGCTTTATTAAATCAAAGGATGGGTGTGCAATAGAAGTATTTAAATTTTTTGGCAGCATACAGTTTTGTAAATAGATATTTATGTTTTCTGGAGTAAGAAATTTTTTAAAGTAAGTGGAGTTGTTGAGCAATTATGGTTGATTTCTCCCCTAAATATGGACTGTTGCCTTCTGTGACAAGCTAGGGTTAAACCCTTGGTGTTGTAAACCCATGGCTGGTAGTGTGCAATTTGATTTCTACATCATGCTCAGAAACTTGGGGGAGGGGGGGGGGGCATTATTCATTTGGTAACTTGCTTCTGCAGTGGGGATGTACTGCAGCCCCCAGCAGTCCTGTTCCTGACAGCACTTCCTTCCTGGAGAGCCATCTCCCAGCTGGTGACCTGTTGGGATGACAGGACACTGCTCTGTGCCCCGGTGTTTCCCAGGTGAGGGTGCACCAAAAGTAGAGGAAGGGCTGCCTTGGGAGGAGAAGCTTTGAAAAGATGTAACTGCTTCCAAAAGAAAAGCTTTGCCTATCTCCTAGTCCAGTTCGGAAGGGCACCTGGAGAAGTGGGCAGCTGGGAAGAATGCCTTGTTCTTGGCTGCAGCCTGGTCTAGGTGCTCCTTGGGCCTGAGCAGAGGAGAGGCTGCAGGATACCTGCTCCTCTTTCCTGCTGCTACGGAGAAAGAAGATTGTGTGTTAGCTGCCTGCCAGCCAGGGAGTGCTGCCAGCACTCGGCTCACATGGAATTTTTAGTGGTATATGTTCACTTCAGAAGTTCAGCTTATATTCATATGATAGCTGAAGATAGCTGTATACTTGGCTGTGTTGAGTGGCCTTGAATTTTCTGAGAGCTGGAATGTTTTCCTCACCACAGTGTTTTTCTTTCCCATGTTGATTCACTCACCAAGATCTGTGAGTCCTGTAGTGGTTAAATGTATGCAGCTGCCTCCTTGATCTGCAGGGAAATTTCTACTGTCTCTGTAATCTTCAGCAGTAGCAAAAGCTATTTTAAGATACTGTTTTAATGGTAGTCCTGTACCTGAATATACCTGAATAGTTTGATTTATGGCCTCCCCAGACTGCTTAATCACTTTGTGTTGTAAAATTTGAGAGAAAACACAAATTGCTGTAGATATGCCACTTGCAGTGGTGAGAAATACCTTCTCCTTCCCACAGACTTCTACCAGCTCTTTGAGTTGTCTTTTTTCAAGCAACAATAAATTCAGGGATTGCAGTTAAGTTGTTGGAGCTGTAGTGAAGTGTATGTTACCATTTTAAAGAGTTTATGGAGCACCAGTGAGATAGCAGGAGCCAGCAGTGACAGGAGCAGCTCTTGTGTGCACATCAGGTACCTGCCATCTCTGTGCATCATGTACCTGCTGAGGTTTTCACTCATCCTCTCTGTATTTCTGAACAAAACTCAAAAACTGAAAACCCTTAATGCCCTAGAACTGCTACTTTTCTTTCTGTTTCCCCCTGAAGATAAAGCATTATGGGGGTTATGGACCTGTTTAAGCACAGAGTCTGATTGTTGGATATTGAGAAACTGTATTGCTGGCACTTGGATTGCTGATCCTGTTCAAGAACTGGCCAGACCAAGTACATTAGTATATGAAATAAATGTAGGGTCATTTCTTTGATCTCAGATAAAGTATTTATGTAAATCAAGTATTACAACAGCCAGTAATACTAAAATAATCCTAAATTCTATAAATAGTACCAATAATGGGGTTTCTGATTTAGTCCTCACTTACAGAACAGAAAGTGTGAAAGCTGTATCTTGTTGAGCCAGTCTGATTGCATAGTTGTTAAAAGTGATAACAAAAATCTCATGAAAACTCTGCAAGTCCAGCAGACTTTTTTTCTTAAAAAAAAAAAAGTCATAGTTGTCCCTGGAGCAGCAGTTGTAGCATGCAGTTAATGCAGTGCAGGCAGTGTAGTTGGGTAGCAGGAGTTTGTCACTCACTCTGTGCTGGTTCTTAACCTCAGCTGCAGAGGGATTCCAGGATTCTGATGGAGTCCTTAGGACCAGTGTCTTGAGTTTGTCTACACATGTACAAATGATGGATTTATTGGCAGATGTGGAATAATCTTTCCTCTTTCCCAGTAGCTGGAGCTCAGCATTCAAGTGGAAGTTCCCTGTACAGCTCAGCAGGGAGAGTTCAGAATTGTGCCGGAGAAGGAAGCTTGCAGGGATTGGGAGTGTGCTCAGACTTCAGGGGTGCTGGATTGTATTAAGGCAGAGAATAAGCATTATTGGCATTGAAATCCTTACATTTGTAGCCTTTCTGTTTGCTTGAGAAATTTGTGGAGTTGGTTGTTAATAGCATTTGCAGAAAATAATGAAAATGCTCTTCCCCCAATTATAAACCCAAATTTGGCTGTGAACACTTGCATGTGTTAGGAATGATGGCAATAGCAAAAGTTAAAACGAGATGCCTCTAAGTTAATTGAAAGGTGTTTCTCTTTGTTCTGGGGTCATTTATTCTGTGTCAGCACTTTGAAGTAAATATTTTAATTTTCAAAGAAGAGAGAGTGGCATTTGCAGTGTTTCGAACACTGAAGGAGCACCTTTTTATCTTTCATTGTGCAGCCCAGCAGTAGTGGATGTGGTATTTTCCTGTGTGTGCAGCTTGGTCCTCTCTCCTGCAATTCAGCTGCAAGTGGCTTAAATCCCAGGGCCCTGTCTTGAGGAGGGCAGGATGGGGAGATTCTACAGCTTGATAGAAGTTTTCTGATAAAATCCCAAAGATCTCTAGCATCCCACAGATTATCATCTAGATGTTTAGTGAAATATTTTGTTTACCCAGATTGTCCAAGTCAAAGTGAGCCAGAGATGTACCCTGTCCCCTTGTCTGTGTTTCTCTCTTTTTGGTCTTGTGGGGTTTCTTTGATCTTAAAGCTTGTTGAAAATGCATCAATAATAAAACATCCACAGGGACATTAAAATACCTGAGCTTGGCCATATGAATGAACAATATATATTTATTTTAACATTTTTCTGGTCAAAGGATGTAATGAGGGGGGAAAAGTACATCTGCTAGGTAAAAATCTAGACAATTGTGTCTGATGGGGTTTGTGAACAAGCTTAAACAGGTAAAGACTCTCCTGTTACTTGTGCACAGATAAATTTCCTGATGTGTGGCTTAGCTGTTTGTAGTATGCCAGTGTTGTGTTACCACCCAGATAAACACAGCACTGCCACTTGTAGCCACCTGGCTTCTGAAGGGAAAATAACTGAATATTCTTTGAAAAGGTTGGTTAGTTTTTTTGCTGGTCTGAGAGCTGTGTCCCAGAAAGCAGCTTCTCCTCCCTGATAACCTCCAGCAAAATAACCACTAAAGTAACCATTCTCTTTTCAGTCCCTGTCTATTTTATCTTCTCCTTTTTAAAATTGTCTTTTATATCTCTTCTTATTCTTTATTGCAAAGGCACAGTGTGTCTCTTCCTTTCTTTCAGAGAAAAAGTTTCCCCCTCCGGAACGGATAAGAGTTGCAGTTAAATTATTACTGTCTCAGTAATTCTTAAATCCTGCTCTAATTCTGATTTTGACCAGTAACATCTGGAGCTTGTTTGAGGTTTGGGTCAGACCTGACTGTAATGGCATTTAAATTGGAGCTCTCTGCTTCAGTTCAGTTTCTTTATTGAATAAAAAAAAAAATTAGTCACTTTTCAGTGGAAAAACTTGCAAATAATGCACATTAATTGCAGATTTTTTTTTTTGTATGTAATTCTGTTTCTTCAGCAAGATCTCTTAAATCAAGTCCTCTCTACTTCTGAAAGAAGGAACATCCTTATGGCTTCTTAATTGAATTTTTTTGGTGAAAAAGGTCTGGCGCTAAGGAAGTGCCAGGAATTACATACTGGACAGTTTGTGGTGTACCTCTATGTTTGGGTTTATTTTTCTCTTCTCCCCTGTGATCCATTGCCATGCACTATCCCATGCTCACACCCCTTAAAGGAAAACTGTTCACAGTTTTAAAGTTATTGAAAAGTAGTCCAGGATAAAGAGGGGCAATGAGGATCCAGTAGTGGGGAGGACTGACCAAAAGAATCTGCTTTTGTATGCTCCAAAGATATATTCCAAGTAGTGAGAGCATTTGTGGGTGAGTTGGAGCAGGAAACGTGAATGGAGCAGAGGAAGTGTGAATAGTGAGGGTTTCTGTCCCAGCTGTGTGTGAGGTAGTAGTGGCTGATGATGACGCAGACCACAAAACACTGCATTATTAAGAGAGAAAAATATAGGGTGTGGAGTAAACTTGAGGGACTTTGTGTTGTCCTGAGACAAAGGAAGAATCATTCATCATCAACAGAATAAGAAATTTGAGATACAGCTTAATTCGGTCATGGTGTTTATACCAGCTTCTAGCCAGAGGCAAAGCAGGAAGGCAGTAATTAATTTTGGAAATCCTCAAACTTTGCTTCAGATGAGTGGCACTATCAGTGGAGTGAAAATAGAAGTTGTTGGGAAGATTTGCCAGGAAGAAGAGTATTGAGATTGGGAGTGTGTTTCTGGAATCAGGGTGTTCTGCAAAGCGTAAGAAAGATGTAATTCACTGAGTGACACGCAGTAGCCAACTGTCCTAAAAATGTGTTTTCAAGTTTATTTTGTTGCCTTTATGTTCTAAGAATAGTTGACCAGAAAGCTATTGAAATACTGTCAGAGGATTTGGCTCATGAAACAAAAAATAAATGTACTATGTAGTAAGAAAGTAAATATGCAATAAACATGTGAGCAGTGAAATACAATTTCCTCTTCAGAATGTATTTCTGATGAAAATGTGCTAATTATAATTGCTGCCACATGTGAAGTAACTCAGTTTTCCGAAGAAAAAGGGGAAGAATTTTGACCAACTTGTTTTATCTCCCTTTACAAGGGAAAACTAATTTGGGTGATTATTTGGGATGGTGACACATCAGGATATTGAGAGCACTAAAATATCCAAGAACCACACTGTATACAATAAACTCCAGCAGAAGCATCATTATCCTTCCACTCCTGCCATTTAGTTGCTCTTTAAAATGAAAATAAAATTACATAGGTGTGAGCTCTTCCTTCTTGAAGGTGTCTCTCAAATTTCTGTTTCTGAAATAGTTGTTTGCATAAACCATGTAGTTTTGAAGTTTGCAGCTGCAAACTTCAGATGTTACTGTATGAGGTACAGGGTTCAAGAAGCTCTGTCTGTGATGAGGTTTTAAAAGATTGCTGGTTTAGAGGTGTCTCAGTGTATATCAGTAGGTTCTTCTTTATTCTTGTTTGTATTACAAGTTGCTCAGGTTTGCAGATCTGAATTTGGCTGTTCACAGCTAATGTGCCTGTGGAGTACACAGCAGTTTCTTTGCCTCGTGGATTTCAGTATGTTTGTGTTAGGATTTGGAAAAGCAAGTTAGCCTCAAAATCTGTGTATGGCTGGCTCTGTATGCTGTTTTCTCAGAATACAGAGTATAACTTAATTCCTGATTGTGATTGCTTAACTAATGGGCCTGGGGAAGCAGGGACTTGGTTCCGAGGTCCCATGGCAGCCTGTTTGGCACCAGAACAGCTGGTTGGCTATTTAACACTGAATAGTTAAACAGGAAAAGCTTTCTCAGTCACTTAAAAGTTTTCTTTTGTTTTCAGTAAGAAAAGAATGCGACTTAAAATTGCTGACAAAGAAAAAGTGATAAAATTGTCAGTGGAGTGCTTAACTGAGGATTATAAAGTTCCTGTTCTGCATTCCTTTAAGAATTCCATGGTAAATAGTGGAGACTGACATCCAAGATTCCATACAAAATAGTTTTTCAGCTGTGTTATTTGTTTAAAGAAAGTTGTTCTCCATGTAGGCAGTATTAAAGAATTAACACTGTTTAGTGCTAATTTTGGTGTCTGCTAACATTTTGATGCTTTCAGTTCAGTAACTTTCATCTTCAAAGCAGTGTAGGGAAGTTGATCTTCAGAACATTTTACAACAATAATCAGCTCTTTCTGAGAGCCTAAGTAATAATTTTATTCCATTAACACTTGAGGGTAGAAAGGTTTCTGTCAGAATGGAAAGGGAAAATAAAGGTTAAATTTTAGTTAAAACGAATGCTGAAGAAAGTGTAAACTGCTTTGGGATGTAATGGTTCTGTGTTAGATACTGAGGAAAACTCTTGAATCAATGCTCTGTTACGACTTCTAAAATTGTTTTAATTATTGCTAGTGTTCATACTACAAAGTAGAAGAAAGCAGCCACATGGCAGATAATTCAGTAGATTAAGGCTGGCCAGAAGTTTAATGGTTGGGGTTTCTTGGGAATGTCTAGACCCCAAAAGTCTTCATGGAGACTCCAGTCAAAACAGGGACACTGATTGAGGGAAGAGGATTACCAAATGGGAGCAGGATGGGGTAAACCACCCCACAGTCTCTGCTCCCTGGGGCACCAGCCCTCAGCCCTTTTTGGGTTCAAGGCAGGGACATCACCAAATCTCCCTCCCAGCTGGGCACCCCTTCCATGCACAGTCATTCTGTGTTTGTCCTCTTCTGTCAGGGAAGCTTTTGTAGTACTTGGCACAGCACTAACAGGCAAAGCTGGAAAATTGAGCTTGTTAAGGAGCAACCTCAAACACTCCTGGGAAACATATCTTTTAGGAATTTGGGAAACTAGTGGAGAATAGAGCTCTGAAATCTATGTTTTAGAGAACAAGAAAGCAACTTCTTTTCCAGATCATCCCATTTGAAAAAAGGAACATTTTTTGTTTTGCTTATTTTGCAGTTGTTAATTTTAGATGAGAGCGTAATTACTTCTTGTTAATTACATCAAAAACAAACGTTAAAATTTACCTAAAGTGTAGATTTTTTTTTTTGTAGTAGTAGGAATCTCTTAAAGTCACGGTTTACTATTATACTTGAAATGTATCTGTTACTAAACACAATGAAAACGGAATTCCAGTAGAAAAGAATGATTTTTGTCAGCAGTGCTCCCTGTAAGGCTGGCCGGAAGCAGTAAATGTTCCTGTGTTACCAGGCTGTGCACGTGTATCAGTTCACATAAAGGACTTAACAAAGCAACCTCAAACCTCAGGCCTTGAATGGTTTAATTGTTGTTGTTTTCCCCTCGGTTAATCTACACTTTTAAAAGCGACCCTGATGTGAGGCGGGGATTTACCAGCACCGGGCATCCCACACTAATTGGTTCAGCTCTGCACTTCACTGCCGTGGTGCTTCTTCAGAGCTGCTCAAACCAGGAGGAAACATACCTGGATGTGTGGGGCTGATCCTGCTCCCAGCCCCACACTGCCTGGATGCTTCTCCACACCTGGGAATGGCTTTCCTGAAGTGGAAGAGAAGCAGGACTTGGGCCTGCTCTTTGTTTTGAATGAAAAGTGCCAAACACTTTGGTAATAGGCATTTCTGGTTTTTTGTTTTTTGGGGGTTTGTTTGTTTGTTTGTTTTTGTTTTGTTTTGTTTTGTTTTGTTTTTTGTATGAATGTTCTAAAGTTCCTTATGGAAACCCTGAATATTTGCCAGCCTGGATTGAGCAAAAATTGTTTAACCTGATGTGTTGAGGTCTGTGGGTGGCAGATGCTGATGTTAACCATGAGTGCTGGGGAGGGACGGTGAGTTCCTTCTCTGCTGTGCACACCCCGAGGGTGTCTGAGCCTGGCCACACTGCCTCTGTACTTTTTCACTGCTCATAGAATCTTCTTCCATTCACTGCATCCCCTTTGGAAGTGAACTGGGAATAATAAACGCTTTGTGTAAGTTCACTCTGCTGCTGCATTTTGAGCACTGAGTGCAGCCTGGCTAACAGCTTGCTTCCCTCTTCTATCTTGGAAAGATACAGGAGAAGTAAAGAAGTTACAACAAGGGAAATAAAGATGGTACAAGGTATCAAGTGGCTGTTAAGAGGTGTATTATCTGAGTAGACTAGGAAGGGTCTTGGGTCGCTGAGGAAAGATGTGCTAAAAGTCTGGAGAGCAGATTTTGTTTCTTTAAACTTGCATTCTGGTAATTTAGTATGAAGTCCCTTGTGTATTATAGAAACTCCCATATCCCCCTCTACTCATGAAGAAGCCAAACCAGCACACACGACAGTCTTGATTTACAGTTCTTCTGTATAAACAATATCTTTCTGGTTCCATATTGCATTTCAGATTGCTCTAGTACTCAGCAATCTTAGCACTGTGCTAAGTAGAGCCTGTAGGGGCTCTTGGTTGCAGAAGCCACCACCTCAAGGAAAATGTAAAAGGTACTGTGCTACTGAGATCTTCCAGTTGTGCATCCCAGCTGGGCAGTGCACACATCCAGTGGCATGGCAGAGATCACCACTCCTTGTGTCCTCAGGGACACAGTGTTTGCATTTTTCTGGATTAGCCATGGGACTAACTGATGAACTTTGGAGATGCTTTCAGGCTGCTTTGCTGTAACAGCCAGCTCTGAAACTCGTTCCATAGTTACCCTCAAAGGAGTACGTTCTTGTGAGTGTATTTGATGCTGACTCCTTTACTATGCAGCAAAGAAGCCTTGGATTTAAGCTTGTTTGTGTTGTCAGGTGAGAAGGAAATATGATTAACTGTGCTTGCCTGCTTTTTCACAGTTTTATATAGTTTTTAATGTTATTTTCCTGAATCTGATTTATTTGCCTTTCTCTCTTCTCAGCAAAACCTAGTCTAGAACTACCAGCTACCTGCAAACACTGAGACAGATTCTGTGAGCCTGGAATTCCTTATGTATCTGTCCATTTCTCTGCACAGCTGGGAGCATAAGGAAGAAGAGGGAAAACAAGATCAGTGTTAGCAAATCTCCAGTAATAAAGGAAGACCTTTAAAAGCATTATTGAAAACAGGAAGAAGTGCTGGAGGTGTTAGATCCCTAAATGTGAGGGTTTGGGGCACACTGCACAGTTCCTATGGCTTGGAGTCATCTTTTCTGTTAAAAGAGAAATTAAAAGATGGGGTTAAAGTAGGTGATTTATATTTTTTGCTCCTAGTGCCTATAAAATTAATTCCAGTGCAAATCCATATTGTTATCCAGTGTTGTTCTCTACTAGGAAAATAATTTTGCTTTAAACTCCAACATGGACAGATCAACAGTGTTTCAACAGTTAAAAAATCACATCACTATTAGGAAAATAAAGTCAAGCTACCTTCCTGTGCTGCTGTTAATGTGAGCAAAACTCAGCATGCTCCAAGGCTGAGTTCAGAAGTGAGCAGTGCAATTAGCATTTGCTGTAAGGATAAGTCTGGTCTCAAAACAGAATTAGAGGATCTGAATTGTGATGAATAATATTTTGACTCTGTAGTAAAGTTACTGCGCAGAAGCAGTGTACCTTCAGAGCTGGTTTGGGCAAGTGGTGTGTGTGATCATACCCATGTAAGGCAATGTTTTGTGCTACTGGTAAATGTGCAAAACCTTTTTGCTGTTTAAACATATGGTGATTGTTCAGTTATTGTATTTAATTAAATAGATGTAACCCAAGACTCTGAGACTGTGGGTTGCACTCATCCAAAATGATACAGAAGTGAGTTCTGAAAAATTTTGTGTCTGAGTAATAAAAATCATGCTGGTCCAGGCGGTGGAGGTGTGCGCTTTTCTGGGCTTCCACAAGGAAAGAGGGAGGTGCTAATAGGAGCACAATCACTAATTACATAATGTGCTTATATTATTATCCAAATATACCCATTTTAATTGCTTTTTCATTGTCTGTCTTAAACACACCAAGAACATGTCCACAGCACTGTAGCATGCTGGGTATAGTGTCACACAAATGTAAATACTCTGTGGCCCTGGGACTGCCCTGGCTCCAGCTGAGGCTGCATCCTGTTCTTCCCTCTTTCAGAACTTCATTTTTTCTGTGAGTAGTTTTGCAGCCTCTCTAGTGATGCCACAGATGGCAGCCTTTGTTGTTGCACTAGAGAAGGCTATGACTTAGTAGAGCAGTAAAACATGAAGAGGGGTGTGATACTGGAAAAACGCATTGTTCAGGGTGTGTTCAGTAGGTTGGGACCAAGTGCTCGACCCGAAGCAGAGATGTAATCACACTGCCATCTCTGGAATGTGCAGAGACAAGACCTGACTAGTTGGGGAAGTTGCTTCTGTAGCCTTGCTGCTCTAGATACAGCAAGGAGAAGGTAGTGCAAGTCCAGGAGCTGCTGCCATAAATAGGTCATGACACTTCTGATGTTTCGGCCTTTCCTGATCATGGAAGAAAATAATTTATCTTGTCAACTGTTCTAGTTACTTTTTTGAGTATTACAGAGTAGCCAGAAGCAGTCTTCCTGCCTTTCTTCCTGATCTGATAGTTTTCTAGAAGCATAGCCTGAGCTAAACAAGCTCTTCAGACTAAGAAAAGGAACTGTGAAAGATTTTTCAGCAGGCCTTCTCTTGCCCTGATGACTGCCAAGAGGCTGTGACACCGTACAGTGCATAAAGCCAGGATAATGAGACAGGCAGGTTGGTATCTTCTGCTAAATAATTTCACTGTACTGAAGAAAAACTCATGCCAGTGCTGCTGTCTACCCTCGTTATTAAACACCTGGGGCTTAAAAAGCTTTTGAAAGATCTCTTGAAATGTGAAGGCTGCCAATACACACTCTTCACCAAGAGCATAAAGTTGTAATTTTGTGTGTTGTTAGTGTCCAAACTGAACTCTGGTTCATGCAGCCTTTCATCTGAGACTGAATTATTCATAAAACAAAGGGTTAAACTGCTGAAAGCAGGTAATTTAGTCACTCTCTGTATCAGTAAATTTTTGGGATGGCTTTTTCAATGGCAGCTTAAAGTCCACTGAGTAGTTGTATTGATAATCCCTCAAATGCTTTTTATGTGACATTAGGAGGTTAATCACATTTTAAAGACATTTTAAGAGTTTTGTTTTGTAAAGTGCCACCAGACTGCTCCTGTCTGAAGACCAGCAGATAAATAAGTTGCTGCAGCGAACTGCTTGGTTATAGAGCAGGTTCTCCATAGGCTATTTGTTCTCAGCTATTTTTCTGTCCACAAAGTTACATTGTACCTCCCATTTATTTTCCCATATTCCCTGTGTCAGTGGGATGAAGCTTCTTATACTATTTACCTTACAGACTGGTATTGTTCATGCGTGTTGCTCAGTGTTCAGGGGCTTCTTAGAGTGTAACTGCTTTGTTTTATCTGAGAATAGAATAATCATGTACTCTATTAACACAGTTTTGTTCCCATTCATTAGTTACGTTGGCACAGTTAGAAACCAGTCTGGCCATCCCATGCTTTGTCAAAATGTCCTCCTTGGCCAGGCAGACCCAGTAATGGGAATGCAAGGCAGCAGCAGCATAATGATTGATCAGTGTAATAATAAGTGGTGGCTGCAGTGTTGTTACTGTCTGTCTAGTCATTGCTACATATTCTGTGGGCATGGCAGAGATGAGTCTGCTTCCAGGAAGTTGTCCCATCCCAGTTCTTCATTTGCTGTCTTGTGTAACATCATCTTCTTCTGTAGGAGACTTGCAATTCCCAGTCAATAAGGCAATAATTACTTGTTTCAGATGACAATTAAAGAGCAAGAGACTTCCGTATAATGCTGCTTCATTTTTGTTTTGTTTTTTTTTTTTTAAGATGTAATGTTGACTACTTGCTCTTTAGTAAATAAATGTCTTTTCTCCTTTCTTTCTAAATGTGATAGAGCAAATTTTGAAAGGACTGAAGATCTTTAAACCTTATTTCCCTAGCTGGAAGTCCCCTTTCTTCCTATGCCCCTAATACCTCTTTTCCTTAGTCTGTAAGCTTGGCTCTGCCTCTTGATACTTCTCTAGAAGCTTTTTCCCCTTAAGATTTAGTCATTGTCCTTTACAACTCTTATTGAGGTACATACATTTCTAGATACACCTTTTGAGTGGATCAAGTAATGAACCATGAAAAAGGAAAATAATAAATGAAACCAAAGAAAATTTCCTCCAGCTTTGCTAATGGGAGAATTAACTTTTAACTAAGACAAATGATAAATAATATTTACAAGTCACAAATCATATTTACAAGTAACATCCATGACAGCAGTTATCTACATCTTGATCCATAGGATCGTGGGGGTTTCTGTACTTCCATTTTCCCTCCTCCCATTCTTATGGCCAAACTAATCTCAGTCTCTGTTACTGTTTGATACTTTTGAAATGTTTCAGGTAAATTGCTTTATTTTTGGATGCCTTTTGAAAGGCAGCCACAGTACAGAAATTGCTTGATTCCTCTTCAGATTTTTCAATATAGCAACCTAGGACTGTCTTGTAAAAATGAAACTGTGTGGAATGCTTTTCATTTAATTCCTTTTCTCTTGAGTCCCTTTGTACAATAAGTGGTGTTTGTATTCTAACTGCAGGTAGGGATTAGGGGCCAAATAATTTCTCTTACTTTGGAAAAGCTGAGTTCTTTCAGAGCAAGTGAGGGGAAATTTTTGCTCAGAACACTTCTAGTAGTTCAAAGATTGTCTACTGTAAATGAATTCCATTCAGATCATGGAGTTGGGAGCTTGTTTGGCTAATTTTGGTATGTGCAGTTGTTTTGGGTTTAGTTTTTGGCTTGGGTATTTGGCTTTTTGTTTGTTTGTTTTTTCATTGTTCTTTTTAAACCCTGCATTCCTGGGAGCCAATCTATTCATCTGGCTTTCAGAGCAGTGGTTTCCAGACTTCGGGTGAAGCAAGTTGCTGGAGCCCAGAAGTTTTCCTGTGAGCTGTTACAGCCACATGAAAACCAATTCCACGGGAGTGCCTGCAGCCCCCTTACTGCATGGTCTGGGCAGTCTGTGCTCCGGAGTGGTGAAGTAACCTGTTGGCATTGTTACCTCCAGCTCAAGGCAGGTATTTGTTCATCATCATCTTCATGTTTTTCAGACTTTCTTGTTTGCTTTGAGGAAGCAATTTTCTTGCTTTCTGTTTGAGTCTCTTGAGTGTCCTTTTTGTACCACCACAGTTCAGTAACTGCTTCGGAAAGTGTGGCATTTACTGCTTGCTTTAGGAATTTCTCAATTATGTATTTTGATATGCTGCCTAATAGCTACAATAGCAAGGATCAATTTGGTGGTTGAAGAGGTGATATTTATTATAGCACTTAAAATCACAGAGTGTTTATTCATTATGATTTCTAGTAGGGATGATTTCTTAATTTTATTTTTTTTTTACTTGTGTGCTATTATCCATGTTAGGCTGGTATATAACCAAGCACTGAAGCAAACTTTTAGATGGTGATTTATTTAAAATACTGCTACTTTTTAAAATAATAATTGTTAAAAACTTTTGAAGAGATTATGGTTTGTTCCACAATAGATATTCTGTAGTGAGTGCAGAGGACCATGGCTCTGCTGGGCTGCCCTGGGGGATGTGACAGCTTTGGGTCCTGACACTGAGATGCAAAGCTAGACATGGACTGTGTGTTGAGCATGCAGTAGATCCTTGGTTCTGATGTGGGTTGTCTGCTACAGCATGGATTTTGCTCATTTGCTTTCTCTGACTTTATTCTTATCTCCTGCTCCCTGATATTTTGCCCAATAAGTTCTTTTCCCAGTGTTTACTGCAAGTTCACTCATCCACTGGAATTCACACACACCCCCCCTTTATCATATCTTTATATAGTGTTGTATTTGTATTTAAAAAGAAAAATACCCTTTTAAAACTCTCATGATTCTGGAATGTCCATTTAGTCCAGCGGAAGAGGATAAAGTTGTGTTGTTTTCTGCTTTCCCCCACTAAAAACAAGACCCTGGATGTGAAAGTTCATGGTATTCTCCAAGCTGCTGCCAGCAGTGCATGACTGACTCCCTTCAGGCTGCTGAAGATGCCCTTGGTACAACTCCCTGCTCGTTTTGGGATTGCTGTGGCACTGCTGCGTGGAGAGCTGTGCAGGGATTGTAAAAGCCCTCAGTCCCAGAGATTTCCAGCCTGAGGCGGATGTGTGTGATAACTGTAACCAAGTTTTTCGTGTCCCTATTACTCCTCCGCTGTGGTCTCCTTAACCTCAAAAGGAAACAAATGTTTCATAACCTGCTGAGACTGCTTCAGTTTCTCCTCTGTGGCTGCCAGCTCGGAAAGCTAATGACAAACATTATCCATAAGCTTTCAGACTTTGACTGTGGCTGTGATGTGAGTCATGACTGAAAGCTTAGTGAAGTTATAGCTTGCTGTCATCATTGTTCAATAGAGGCAGTTTCTGCTGTAGTGAAATCGCTGTGCTTGTGCAGTCATTCTGTAGCTTTTGGCCACACGTGACTGCAAACACGTGTTTATGCTGAGCAACATGTCCTGCAGCTTAGGGACAGAGCACTCTGTGCTGCTCCTCTCTTAGAACTGCATTTAAGTTATGCCAGAAGCCACATGAACTTGACAAAATTTTTTTCTACTTTCTCATCAGGAAAAAAATATGACAACTTGAGATTCCTTTCTTGTAGGTTTGAATTGTTGGGAACAGTAGAACGACAGAGCACTGTATCTTGCTGTGACACTTGAGTCCATATTATTAAACAGGCTGAATCTGTCAGAAAAGCTTTTTTTTTTTTTTTTTGAATACAGGGGTCATTTAAAAAATCAGCGATGCTGTTGTAATTCTGATTGCTTGATAGTGTGAGTATTTGAATATGATAATACTGATCTCATAGTCCATAACAAGCAGATTTTTTTTCATATATATACTTTCTGTAGGGTCTGTCATTATATGGCAAGTTTATAATTGGGGTTTTTCCTTCTCTCTCCCTCTTTCCCCTGCAGCAATTGCCACAACCATTTTGCTTTCAGGCTTTCATCTCAGCATTTCAGTGACAGACTTGGTCAATGAGTGATGAGAAGTGTGCACCTGCAGAGTCACTTATATATCATCCAGTCCCTTGTTTGTGTAAGATGACTGACATTTCTTACCAGCTTCCCAAACTGTGGCATCACGCTCCAGTTTTGTTCCAGTTGCACATCTCAGTGTTTAAACTTATTTCAGCATTCATGATATTTCAGTAACTAAATGAAGGCTCTTTTTTGTGCACTAGCTCTGAGACAACTCTTCTTGGAAGTTGTCTTAGCCTCCAAACTCAGAGACCCCCTGTAAACTCTTCAAGATGTATTTTTCATTTGAAACACAGTGCCATGGGCAGAGGGAAAAGTGTTGTTAAAATGATGTTAAGTTTTTCAGAAGAAATTGTCATCACTATTTTTCATGTTGCCTTGCATTCCTTTTTGTAGCGAAGGAATATCTACAGAGGTTTATCTGTTGCATTTTGAGGAGGTGAAAAATAAATGCTTACAAAACAGTCTTTTATAGTGTCTACAATTTTGCTATTGAAACTGTATTCATTGAACATTGCAGTAATGTATTTTAAGAGTTAAAAACATTTCTTATTCCTAAAGTCACTTTGTTGTGATACTTCCTTAATTGATGTGGTTTATGTTAACTTTCAGTTGATTCATAGACTGCATCTCAATTTTATTCCAGGGCTATCATTAAAACTGGGTATTCTGATGTGGGAATGGACAGATGACTTGACTGGAGTGATGTTTTCACACTGGTTTAAGCTGCATTAAAGATAACGGTGTATAAAGTAGTATGTTTGGTAGGAAGGTTTTCCTGGCTAGTGTGGACAGGTATTTTTCTTTTTCTTAATCCTGTAATGTATGATTTGAATAAGTTTTTGGCATTGCCCCTGCTTCAGGCAAAGGAAAACATGTTTCTTAAACCTTGGTATGATTTTACAATTCTTTCCTATGATCTCTCAAGGACAAGCGAGAAAAACAAAAATTACAAATTACAAAAAACAGGTTTTCAACGCTCTACTAGAAAATGTAGTTTGTTACACTGCTTGCTAGTACATCTGTTGAAGAGGGATTGTGTTTTGTTTGTGTAAAGGATTAGTTGACTTTTAGTAGCAGTTAAAACATTTTCTTTGTTCACAGTAGCCAAAAACATTGATTGGTGTTATCTGGTTTCCATATCTGAAAGCTGTATCACAAACTTTGTGTCCATCTATGTCAGAAGAAGCAGCAGGGGCATTCATCATGGTTCATTTGTCTTATCACTAAACAGTATCTCTCAGAAGCTCTCTGTTTAAGTTGATTGCGGCTGCTATGAGCTCTGACTCCTCATACTTTCAGAGAATGTAGAGCAGTATCTCATAGAAAGCTTTTTATTTTCTTTATTAACATCAGTTCTTCCCTATGAAACCTGGTGTCAATATTTAAATTCCCTGTTTAAAGATAATATTGGATATGCTTTTAGTGAAGAACAGAACTATTCCTCAGGTGTTTGCTTCAGTTTGTTTCCAGATACTAAGTTGCACTGATAATAACTTTAGGAAGAAAAATAATTTTTTAGAAGGTTAGTATTAATTTAGTGTAAACAATTGTTGCATTTTGAGAACATGCTGTATGCTTCTAGAATGCAGTGACCCAGAGGACAGCTTTCTGTTTAGACCAGCACATGCTGATAAAAGGTTAAAAAAGCAGAGGAGAAGGCAGGATGTTGAAATGAAATTGGAGATCTTTCCTTCTCACTCTTGATTTTTGTCATTTTTCCTGCTCTTAAGTTGCAGGAGTTTAAACCTGTCCCCCATAATTTTGTTGTAGTAAATCTTTACCTTGCTGTTCTGCTGCAGCATTGCCTGTGCCGATTGCTGCTGAGGGGGCGGGCCCCTGAGGCTCTACCACACCCGAGCCAATCTTCTGCAAACCTTTTTCTAACAAAGTCAAAACTTCAAGTCATACTTGATTTTGCTTTTCTTCTAAAGCTGAGAATTTAGAAAAGTGCATGTGTTGCTGCTGCAGTGTGTTTTTCACAGCACCCCTTTCACTGGTACCTCAGTGAGATCTGCTGCACCCTAATAAGTGTCCAAAAGCCATGGGTGAGCATTAAGTTCCTGATCTAGCGTAGCTCTAATCCAGGAGTAAGTCTCTAACCTGAGCTGTTTCTGTCGTGCTGAGGGCAGAGGTTACTACTTGTGCAGATTTACTGGGAGAGTAAACAGTCAGAATAGAAGTGCTGGGTGTGAAAGTATCTTCCTGTGTGCTGTGAATTGGAATGAGGCTGCAGAAGCATGGTGTGTGCTCTGAGGAGAGGGAGCACTCCGAAACTCCTGGTGGCTGACGCTGCTGCACTTCTCCCGTGCATAACTTATCTGCCTTTGGTGGGAGTTCGCTGCCTTTTAAGACTCGGGAGACGATCACACAGCGGTTTTTGTTGTCACTTTTGTTCGTCTCTTTTGCCCAGGAGAAAATCAGCTGCAGTCTGGTAGAAGGCAAGTGTCCTGGCTAATTGGCAGGTCTTGCAAACCAGGTGGACACCCCGGCCCGTGGGCATCCATCCCTGCGTGCCTATGTGGAGCACGGAGCCGCCCGGGAGCTCGGCAGGGCCGGTGGCGAGGGCAGCTCTGTCCAGGGTGCTGACGGGCGAGGGCACGGCTGGGCTGCTGTGCTGCAGCTGGGACCGTGCTGTGTCCCTTGGGAGCGGTTTCCATCCCGTGGCACAGGTTGCCTGCATCCCCAGCAGTGCACACGGTCAATAACTTGCATGGAGCTTTTGGGTATAAAACTGCTCCTGGTTACACAAATTAATGACCTTGGGGCTTTTGAGGGGTAGTAGAGTGTATAAGTTAATAGCATGGCTTGTGCAGCAGTGAGAAACTCATCAGATCTTTTAAATTAGAGTGTCTTTTAAGTAGTGCTTGTCCTTGAGATGGTTGCAAGGGCTTATAGGTTTTACAGTTTGCTGATACAAGCCAGTTTGGTTTATCCTAGAACATACCCACTTTTCTGGAGTCATGCTGAAACTGTCCCCTGGCTTTTGGTGTGGAGGCAGTGGAAGGAGGTGTTGTTCAGTTGTTGGATAAATCAGGAAGGTGCTTGTTCAATCAAGGCAATGCAACTTAGAAATAGCGGGGTTCCAGTTCATCACATTGTCTCATATCTCTTGGTTTAGTGGCATTTACATATGTAATGGTCACTGGAGCAAAACTTAATGGCAGTGTTGGCTAGAAACTGGAAAATGTTATATCTAAAATGTTCCTTAATCCTAAAAGATTTTCTTTCCAATTTTCCCTAAGTAAGTTTTAAATTAGAGGTTCAGGGTTTTTTTTTTTAAAAAAAACAGTAACACTGAAGAAGTCTTAAAATAACATGTTAGTTTAGAAAGTCTGCTGTTAGAAACTTCAACTTGTGTAAAAATTTCTTGCATTCTAAGAATGCAAGAGAAAGTAAATAAAAAGTTCTTATTTAATGAGACTTGATTATGAGATACTGATTGCAAGGCAATCTGGAAACTTAAAAGTTGGTTTATGTTCTTTGTGTCTGTATTCCACATTAATGGGGATTTTTTTCTTCGTCCATAAATATTCACATATATGGGGAATTTTTTTAGACACATACCAGCACAACTTTTGAGCAATAACTTAATTAAATACTGTTCTGTGTCTGTCTCATAAACATTACCTGAGACAAAAAAGTTAATTTCTGATTAATAATTACATGTTTAATTTTTACATACATTTTTTTTCTGTCTTAGCTGGCGATACAGATGATCCTCCAAGAATTACTCAAAATCCTGTCATTAATGGGAATGTAGCGATGGCTGATGGACATAACAACACTGAGGAAGACATGGAAGATGGTAAGTAAATATTTGATAAACACATGGTTTGTTTGGCTTCTTTAGTTTTATGATTTTGAGGAGAAAATAGTCTACCTCTTACCTGTGTCCTGTGATCTGCAGCTCATTAAAAAAAATGAATCCCTCTGTAGTTATGGCTGCTGGTTTTCTGTGTGGGCATCCTTTTGGCATAGCTGTACAATAAGATTAGACTTTTGAAGGCTTGGGATTTTTTTCTTGTACTCTTTCTAGGTACTCATTTAAAAATTGCTGAAAGTGCTACTGTCCATTGTTATGTTTTGTGATACAGCCCTTTAAAGGCGCTGCAGCTGGGCTTTGCTGAATGGTAATTTTATCAGTTATGCAATTCCTTCAGGGTGTTTAGAGTCCTTATCTGTCCTGCTCTCTTGTCAGGTGGCAGCTGTGATCTGGTTTTGTCTTTGTGTGGTAAGTCAGTGGTAACTATTCTGTTGATGAACATCTTTGGTTCTCAGTTCTGACACCTAATTTTACTTGCAAAAGCAAAAGAAAAATTATGTATTAATGTCCTGTTAATAAAAGGGGACATGTGTGTTTGAAGTCTTTTTCTTGGTACGTTAAATGAAAATAAGCGTGTACAGTTTGTTGCAGAGGATCAAATAATTATAACTCTGGGTATATTTAAAGTAAGGTAACAAGTTTCTAAATCTGTTATGTTTAGGAAAATGTGCAGTGATATTTCTTTTCTTGGGAAAGGATATGGGCAGGGATTGCTCATTTTGAAGAATGAAGTAAAATTGTTTTGGGAGAAGGGAAACATCATATGAGTGGGATTTGTTCCATATTTCACGCTGTCTTGTGAGAGTACATTTCGGACTAGGCTTAAACATTTAGTTAGATTTGTGCAAAAATGTTGAGTGATTTTTTTTTTTTCAGAAAAATCAGAGTTGGAGGTTTAAGGTCAAAAAAGTGCTTACTTTAATGTGTTCAAGGAATGTAGAATACTTTAGAAAATAGTAATATTCCATGAAGGGACTAGAGTTTAAATTCAGAACAAAAGCATATCATGCATATCATATCACCTCTGTATCATTGGCAAAGATAGTTTTCTATGACCAGAGTCTTGCAATTAAAGAAAAATGTAGTCTGCTTTGCCTATGAATTTTATTTGTGGGATTACCTAGTCTCATTCAGAGGGGTTTGATTTATTGCTCAGAGTCTTTTCTTATCAAAAGCTGTTATAAAAGATATTAAACGTTTGTCAGGCCATGGTATTTAGAGGGTGGCAAGAGAAGGCCACATGGGTTGACACCAACTGGCTAGAACAGATCTGTTTAAAGTCTGTTTTTGGTGGGGATGTTTATATGTAGAAAGCCTGATAGTGTTTGCTGTTGATACAACCAGTACATAACACATTGGTGAATTAGAAAAATAATTTGTCCACTAGTTGGTCTGTATATACTTGTACAAATTAGCCAAAATAGGGATTTAAACTGCAGAAATAGCTGATGAAAGCCAGGCTGTATCAGGGCTGGCAAGTAACCAGATATTCACCTGTTCATCCAGAATAACAGTGACCCTTTAGCCAAAAAACTGCTGTGAACTTGTTTGTAACAATTCCCAGCTGTTTGACTCCTCTCAGAACTGGGTATTGAAGGTGTTGCACTAGGGAGAAAAAGTATCTGAAGGCATTGGACAGAAGGTTTGTGAGAGCTTCTCATGCCTTTGTGGACTTCCAGCATGGTCAGGAGCTTGGGCCCACTCTGCAGTGGGACATCCTTCAGGCTTCAAGTGTGATTATTAAGCAATACTCTTAATAGTTCCTCATTATATTTGAATAAGGAGTGTCTGGCTACATGTTGGTGCTGCTACAGCTGTGCATTGACACAGATAAAGAAAGGTGTTATTGCAAAATGTTAGAGTTGCAAAAACATTCCTGAAGGCTTGCATCACTTAAGTGGATGATGCCTCTTTTCCAAGTCTTGTAAATCAGATTAATTGCTTGCTGTTGCATTATTTATACATCAGTGCAATTGTTCTCTTGCTAACCTGGTTTGCAGTATGATGTGCATGGGTAATGGGCAGCTCAAAGACAGGGAAAATGGGAGATGGAGGCTTCTCTGATAAACATGCAGTTTTCCTTTGCTGTTACTCATAGCAAGGGGCATCAATCTGAGCTGATACAGAATGCATGAGGAGAATTTAGATACCTCTTCAGTGAAATTATTGAGTTTAATGGTTCCTGTGAGAGGTGAACAGTAAGATGAAAGGTTGATGCTTCCAGCTGGATCATAGAAATCAGCTTTCTGGTGATTTTATGAGTTCAAGAAACTTTTGAGCTGGTTTTGTTCTTCCAGCTTAGCACATAAAGAAATGACTGGTAAGATTGGGGAAAAAAAATGCAGCTCTCATCGTTTTTGCTAGGCAACAGGCTGCAGGCATTGTGAGGCACAGGGAATGGGAGCAGCAGTGGACCTGCAGCAGGACTTTCAGATAAGGCTGTGTTCTCTCAAGGCTGTGACCAGTACCTCTTGCTGCTCTGTGTGAAGTCTTAGCAATAAAAAAAAAAAACAACTGAAGGACTGTGCTGTGCTTTGTATGGAGAATGATTTAAATGAACCAGACTTTAAAAGCTGGAATAGCAGCCTCTGCAAATAAAGTAAAAAATATTAAAAACAAGCCTCTGATCAAAACTTGTTTGCAAGTGCATCAGTATTCAAAGCAACACATAGGGTAAATTCTCTTAGAAGTTACAGTTCAAACAGAAGGTCCCTAGCTGAACATAAACTCACAGCTTTGCCATTAACTCCTGAAGTCTCATTTCTGTGAAGAATTGCAGAGGCAAGAAGGCTTTCAGAAGCATCAGTCTTAGCCATATGCTGGTATTGCATGCTGTATTTGGATCATTATTAAAATATTCATAGAATATTCAGCCAGTTTCTCCATTAATAATTCAGGTTAGAATATTTTAATAACTCCAGTGCACTTTCAAGGTAGCAACATTTACTAAGAGAATAAAGAAATCTGCTTTTCCCCAAAGTATCAACATTTAAATATGTGTTTCAGCCCTAAAATGGATCATATTCAGTATATGGATCTCTGATTTGAAGGATCTTTCTTCTGTGAAGATGCTGAATGTGACATTCATCACATCAGTGAAAAAATGTTTTCCACTAAGCAAAGACAGTCCATTGCATGTAATTTCTCCAAGTATTGTCAGCTGGATCAGTCCTTTTGACCTTGTGTTCAGTTTGTTGTTCTGGGATTTATAAAAGTCTCACTTACCAGTCACTACTAAATTATCCTGCTGCCAGTTGCAGTCCTTAACTGGCATCTGGATGACATGTTCATGATGGCAAAAAAGGCTTTATTTATTGGTGTACTCAAAATCATTTTCACATTTGCTATGTAAATTTCTTTTTCTTATAAAATTCATCCTTTAATCCATTATACTTCCTAAGAAAAAATAGGTTTACTGGAAGGAAAGGAAGGTTGTTATTTTTAAAAAAATTTCTATTTTAGGGTTGACCTGCGTTACAAGGCTGCATTTTTTATGGAGCAGTTACTAGTGCTTGCTCAAATATTTTACAGAGAAGAGTTCCCATTCCTTGGTGAGCTCTCATGCACAGGCTTTCCTGAAAAGAAATCAGGAAATACAGGCAAACTTTCTCTGAAGCATCTGCAGATGCTGCGTGGGCTGCATTTTTTAGCTGACACTGTAGCAGCACTGCTGCATCCTTGTGCTGAAGAGCTTTGAAAGCTGCATCAAAGGAGGCAGAAAGCAAACTTGGCTCGTTTTTTGGAAGCTCAAACTGAGCCCAGGAGCACTGATATCATGATTGTGAGTAGGGAGGTGGCCTCAAGTTGGTTTGAGATGCACATGTGATACAAGACTGATTTTAAATTGTTAAGTGTGTTACAGATTTGTTTTATCCTGGCTGCAAATCAAGTTAGAGCTCCTCTGTCTGCAGCCTGTCAGGTTCTTAGCTGTAAAAGATCAGCTCTTCACTCTGTCAATGGGCAGTTAAGTCGTGAAACTGGGAAGAGAGCATTTTTAAGTAGGTGACAAACTGCTAGTTAGCTGCACTTCCAGGCAGGGAAAACGAAGAAAGTAATCCTTTGAACTGTTGTGTTACTGAGGAAGCTGACAGCACAGGGCAGCACAAGGTCTTGTAGGAGTGGAGGGGACAGGAAGAAGATTTGGGCTGTAGTACCTCCAAGAGATAATTGGAATGCTTAGGGCTGTCAGACCATACACAAAAAAATATTCTGTGTTGCAGTTCAGGAGTAGGACAACTGCTTGAAAACTGCTTCACAAGGGAGAAGAATGAAATCTGTCATAGTTCCCTGGCAGTTGTGGCTAAAACTTGGTAATTTTCTGTATGAAATGTATAATCTCTACCCTGTTGCATGTTGTAATCAAGAGTGTTCCATTTTTAAAGTAAGGTAGTAATCAGGACTCACCTGTGTTTTGGAAGAATGATTCAGCGCTGTGTCTGGTGCTGTGCCAAGCTGAGTAAACCACTGCTGTCCCTGTGTGGCAGGGTCACCTTTGTTGTACTGTGTGCCTTGTCACAGTTCACACTCTGCCTTCTGCCTCAGTGGTGCTGTCCCTCAGTGCTCTTTGATTTCAGTGTCACTGCATGTGTGACACACCTTTGGTTGTGCATTCCCTGTGGGTGCAGTGAGAGCAGCAGGGTGACCATAGGGGCTGCCTGCTGCCCTGTGTGCTCATCCAACCTCCTTAGGGCCAGGAGGATTCTGTGTTACACCAGTGTCAGACTGGAACCATGGAGTGGGAGTGTCTTGTGCATCCCTGGCCTGTCAAGTTGTTGGGATAAGTTGCAGGTTTTTTCTCTGAGTGCAATATGAGGCCTGTCACAGTAAAGAGAGCCTGGCCTTGCGCCTTGCTGAAGCTGTCACAGTACCAGCACCCTGTTATAGCTGTGTACTACAGAAGCAGAACAGATTGTGGTAGGTGAAGAACTGCGTATTTGGGAAGAAGGCAAAATTACTTTAATTGTGTGTGTCAAAATAAGCTCTTTGAAAAAAAAAAGTCTCATTTAATTTAGTGCTAGACCACTAAAAATCTCTAAAGTCTTTGCATAGCACAAAGAACACAGGACCCTACTCTTGAGCTGATTTTCAGCAAACTGATACAATTTTACAGAAATCCAACAACCATCCTCTGGCATTCATATGTTTTAAAATCTACTATTGCAAGCCAAAACCAACTAAATGGTGGCATGATATCAACAGGGCATTTGAACAGATTGTGAAAATCCATTGTGCATATGGGTTCACACAGAGAAATGACTTAAACTGGGCTGTGGAAATGCTACACAACAAGAAGAGTTAGAGTGGGCTGTGATTTAGTTGTAGAGCATTTGATGTCTCTGTCTTACTGCACCTGCTGCTTTAGAAGAAGCTGGAGTGGTAACAAATCCTAAAGAAGCATTTAAGGAAATAGTGTACGAAGGAATGTGTCTTGCAGTGCCATGTTTCCCTGAATGGAGTTGCAGTGTTTTTCAAAATGAAAAAATTGAGACATCAGTAATTAAGTAGTTCACTGTCTCTCTGGGATGGGGATGTTTTTGTTGCTGCCAATATTCCACTACATGAAACATGCTCATGTTACATGATGTTGGTCATTTTGGAGTGAAGAAGGTGAGGTGTTTCAAGCAATGGTGTGTGTGTGTGTTACAGATACAAGTTGGCGATCAGAAGCAACATTTCAGTTTACAGTGGAACGCTTCAACAGGTTGAGTGAGTCAGTGCTCAGCCCTCCGTGCTTCGTTCGGAATTTGCCATGGAAGATCATGGTGATGCCTCGGCTCTACCCGGACAGACCACACCAAAAAAGTGTAGGATTCTTCCTTCAGTGCAATGCTGAGTCTGATTCCACGTAAGAGCATTTTAATTATTGTACAGGTCCTCACTTAATACTGGTTAATCTATTGAAAGAAATGCAAAATGTACAAAAAAACACTTGCGTTCTGCAAGAGAAGAGAATTCTTGCAAGGGTTTGAGTGCCCTTTACCCCCCATCTTTCTAAATCTTAAAGCATAAGAATAATCCCCTCTTTAGGATGAACTAAAATCAGCTTGTGTGACTAGAAGTTTGTGGTAGAATTTAGATATATGCTTGCTGAAGGAGAAGCCCTTGACTGACAGTTTTCTTGGCATGGAAAAAGTTCTGGGTTTATTTCAAATGAAAATGGAGCTTCTCTAGCCATGCCAAGCTATAAATGCTGCCCTGTGAAGCGTGTGAGCAGATAACTGCTACCAGAGCAGGGCATGAGTGCTCTCCTTAAGTGGAGTCCATCACTCATCCAGAAAGATCTGAACACGTGTGTGTTCTTGGGGTCCTGGATGCTAATCAACATTGACTACCTTTGACCACTTCTGTAAATAATAGAAAAATTTTAAAAGATAACTACAAACTTCTGGAGCATTCCTGTAACTTATTCAGGGAGAGTGCAGACCTCTCAAGTGTCCTTTCCAATAGGGTAACTCCATTCTGGCCCTGAATCTCACAAAACTTGTTGTTTACTGTGAATAATAAATTCCACTTCTTCATCATTTTTAGAATTTAGAGGTGAGTGCTCAGGGCAGAATGTAAAGAAAAAGTTATAAGTTCATTAACAAGTCACAGGACATGTGATTCACATCCAAGCATTTACAGAAAAAGGGTGATCTTGAGAAGTACCAACCACAGTGCAGCTGATGGAGCTGAGCAAGCAGTGCCACTGCATGAGGCAGTGACAGGACCTGGTCCGAGCTGTGTCCACTCTGATTGCCTTGCGCAAATGGTGATTTTGAGCACCAGTGGTCATGAAGAAGTGCTGCTGAGACAATTAGTGTTGGGGAGTTTATCTTGTGGGAGGGAGGATAGAAGCTCTTCATCCTTTGCTTCCCAAAGGCTGAGACCTCCCACTCTGTAGACACCAAGAGCACTTGGCCCATCCATGTGCAGTGAGGCAGATCAGAACTAACTCACCTGGGGGAGCTGTCAGCTTCTTAAACAACCTGCAAGCCACCGACACACTTTCTTGTCAACACTGTTGCCATAAGAAAATCTCTATTCCAGGTTCATAATGTGGCTTCAGAAAGCCCCAGAGGTTCATGCCCTCAATAGCAATTAACATCTAATAAGGAAAAAAAAATCGAATGTGTGAAAGTAATGTACCAAAAATCCCTAACAAAAAAAATTATGTAATGACTATAAAGAGCTTGGTTTTGAAAGAGTTTCAAGTGTTTCTTCTGTATTTATAGGTCATGGTCCTGTCATGCACAAGCAGTTCTCAAGATAATAAACTACAAGGATGATGAAAAATCATTCAGTCGTCGTATTAGTCACTTGTTCTTTCACAAGGAAAATGACTGGGGCTTTTCTAACTTCATGGCCTGGAGTGTAAGTAATTGGACATGTATTAATCTCTTGCTAGGTAGGAGCAGTTTTTCTACTGTCCTCCTGCATACTGAGATGCTGATAGCAAAGGGTTTTTTTTCCTCAAGCTGCTGGGTTTTTTTTCTATCATTGCTGTAGATTTCTTTTCAATTTCTTACTCTGTTAATTTGATTTTTTTAGAGTGCCTATACTTATGTTGCAATTTAAGTATTCCCTCATTACTATTTTCTGCCCGACTGCTTATGTTTTGTTATCACTAAGTGATAGTCACTGACATTCTGAAGCACCATAAATTTGCTTGCATTTCCATATGTTCTTTGTGTATATGTACATGTATATTTCATGCCCTAATAATACTACTAAGGTTTCTCTTGAATTTTGAGAGCTTTTTAAGCATTTGCAAAGGTTTTGGAATATTGTCCAGAAGAAGCAGAACATTTGATTACCAGCTCTTGCATCATTGAAAACCAAAAAATTACTGCAAAATCTTAAAAGGCAGGAACAAGTTTCCTGCATTGAGACACAAAAAAGTAATAAAAATCTAGTAAGCTGAAAAACAACTGCTTTGGTGTTTTTCAGTTTATTACTACTGATAGCTCTGGCTTGGAAATTAGAAAGTGGTGTCTGACAGGATGCTTCACTGCAGTCATGTTGCATGTTCCACTTTTCATGTTCCTGTGTCATTGGTGTTTTACAGGAAGTTACTGATCCTGAAAAAGGCTTTATAGAAGAGGACAAAGTTACTTTTGAAGTCTATGTTCAAGCAGATGCTCCACACGGAGTAGCGTAAGTATCTTTGATCAAAAACAAAGCAGTGTTAAAAATTCTTAATTCTAGTATTTTTATTTTGCTCGTGATCATTCAGGTATTCTGTGTTATTGTCATTTGTAGCTCCCATCAGACATTCTCACTTTGTCACTACTAGTTGATGAATTCCCACATGGAAGTATTTTCATAATCACATGGAGATTTTGTATAGCTTGAATTTCTGTTTGCATCAGTCAGCAAAATGCTGTGAAGCCTCAGCTTCTGAGTTGGTTTGTGACTGAACACCTCTGCAGTTCTGGCCTGAGCATTTGTGGTGTGGGAGCTGATGGGGTTTCAGGTGCAGCCAAGTGCTGGCTAACTTGCCTTGGTTTACAGTTGTTGTAAAGCTGCTTCATCTCAGTTGTTCTCCTTCATGGCACTTGTAAACAGTGGGGTTGTACAGAGGTACATACTTGCCCTTAAAAGTACAGCTCAGAGCTTCAGGACATTCTCACAGGAAGCAATTTTTCTGCCATACAGAACATATTTTTTAAAAAAAGGTAATAAAATCACTAAGCATCTAATTGCAAAGACTGTTATTACTGGCTGGCAGCAGTGGAGTGGAGTTTATTTGAAGCTTCAGTAGCAGTGGAGAGTAGCTGATACCTACCAGCAGCACTACCTTAGAACAAACACTCTTTATTATTGGAATACAGAACTTCCTTGTTTTTAACCACAAACTATTTTCTAGGTGGGATTCAAAGAAGCACACAGGATATGTTGGCTTAAAGAACCAGGGAGCAACTTGTTACATGAACAGTTTGTTACAGACTTTATTTTTCACAAATCAGCTACGAAAGGTAAGTAATACATGAAAGAACATGAGATTATAACATTGGCTTTAATTAGCATTTATAAATGCTTCAAAACAGACCTGTGTGATCCTTTTGCCTCCTTCATCCTTTCAGAGGAGTTGTGACTTACATGGTGATGCCTGTCTTACTGCCGGCAGAGTACAGGAAGCTCCCTTTTGTAGTTTGTGGAACATAAGCTTTTGTCTTCTGTGGAAGCAGGCAGAGCACCTGAAGAAGAGCACCTGAGCTTGGGCGGTGTTTCTGTATTCTGTATTATATGTTAATATTGCTGGAAATTGCTGGGGGTGGGGAAAGCAGTTTAATCTTGCAGATAAAAGATGAAAGCAATTTCCCTTTTCTGAAATAGTTAAAATAGGGAATTATGGCTTCTCAGCCCATAAACAATGCACAAAGATACATATTTGCTCCATCTTGAAATTGCTATTATGCAGCAGAATGTTTTTTGCTATTATGGTTGCCATTCTGTAGTGATGGAAAACATTGTATTTTCAGTAGTTTAAACAACATGATATATTTACTTTAGTAGTATTTTTTGTTTACTGTAGATATTATTTCTTTGCTGGAAAGAACTTCTTTAAATACCTTTTTAATAAATATCTCATCTAAATCCAGGATAAAATACACTAGAGAATGTATAATTTTAAAATGGTGAAGTACCTGTACTGGGAGTAAAAACAGAAGTGATGACTAGATATTGGAGGTGGCTCTTTAGAAGAGGGGATGTACTTGGAGAAAAAAAACCACTTGGCACTATTCAGTGTATTGGAGTTTCCTATTGATCCTCCTGTGCATTTCTGCACTTAGTGTCTGTCTTTTAGTGAAAATGAATTGTTCTTATTTGGACTTTCTCTTAATGTAGACTAGTTGCAGTTCAGTTAAGCTTTCTTTTCCCTTTTTGATGTACCTGCTTTCCACTGTCTATAATTTCCCACCATCTTACTTTTTATATCCCTGTGGCAAGTGTCCCTGTTGGCATTTCTTTTTTCTCTTTGTAATGTTGTTTACTGTGAAGCACTGCCAAAAAGAAAACAAACAAAACAAAAAACACCTCAAACTCCAATAGAATGTAACTGAGATCTTCCTAATGCCATGGACAACAGATAAATACTTGACTTGTTTTACTTAATGCACCTGTTCCTTTTTTGCAGGAGGTATAATTTACTCGTTCAGTTTATCACTCATTATAGTTCTTTTTGCTCAGCACTCAGTGTTTGTGCATTTTACTCTTTTGGATAACTCACTTTGCTTTTGAGAGAAAAAAAGTGTTTTTGTAATAGCTCCATCTAATGCGGTTGAGTAGTTTGTTCAAGGCTGTCTTGTAGTCACTAAATCAGTATGTAAAGAAATTCTTTTTGTGATACAGATTGGTTTCAACTGAACTAATCTTACCAGGCATTTCCCTGCACTTCTTCCCCAGCCCCAAAATAAAAGCAACTTTTAGCATCTCTTAATATCTGGCTAGTGACCATGTGAGAAAACTTAATTTATAGAGTTGGTAGCTGCAGCTTCCTTTATGGAAGTGTTCCTGGACATCATCTGGAATGTTCAGTTCATTGCTCGTTTCTCAGGCTTTCAGAGCCCCTCCAAACAGAACAGATGAGAGTGGCAGTTTTAGACAGTTTTAGCACTTACCTGTCATTGGTACAGATCAGGAAGAATCAGTTGTTGCTTTGTCTGAAAAAAGTAAATTTTGCACTTTTGTTTTCACTTTGACCAAACTTGTTCTTCTTAAACCAAAGTAAAATAAAACAAAACGTGCAGTATCCTTGATTTGCTTTTCACCATTTCCATAATTTCAGTGAATCCTCCTTCCTTGGAAGAAACAATGATTTCTGTTGCTGTTACTTCGAGCTTTGTTCACAGAGAAGCTGCTGTCAGGAGCAGAGCTGGGGAAGCAATGAACAATAGCAAAGGCAGGCACATACCTGTGGCAAGTCAGGCCCTGGGGAAGCGTGGGTGAGGATTGATGGAGAGGTCCTTTCTTCTCTGCTCTGCTTCCACATAGTGCATGGGAGGCTCTGGTTTGAAATGAGACCTCCCTTTTAAGCAACAGGAGGTGGCTTCAGTGGTAGGGAATAAAGAAAGGAACTTTGACATTAGAGCATATTGTTAGTTGTTGTTTGGGAGTGATAAATGTGTGCTTAACCACAGTCCAGTAGGCAAGGGGCAGGGGTGACTTCCCAGAGGGCTCCAGGTCTGACCCTGGGCTCTGTTACCTGAGGTGTCCCTTTAGTGCCTGTGGCTGCATTCAGTCCATTTTGGAACTTTCTGCTGGCTCCCTTGTAAAAAGTCCCTACAACTCATGAGACTGTTACAGAATGTTTATATAAATACATTAAAATAATAAATGCTGGTCCATTTCTCCCTGATCTGACTCTTCTCAAGTTATCCAATATATTTTACCTAACCTTGGAATTCCATACACAGTATTTATTTCCCTTCTTTAGGTAATTCCTGTTTTTAAACAATGTGTTCAAAGTTACCTGTAGCATTCTATTATTATATAAATATCTAAAATTTTTCTCATATCTCTCAATATGCCTGTACATGTCCCTATCCCTCTTCAATGTTCATTTCCTGAGGGAACTTCTCAGGTGTTAAATAAGAGACCCTGCTCTTATTCATGGATCAGAATGCCTCACTCCTTTAACATGAGGTCAAGCTTTCAGAATCTGGGAGGGTAAGGCAAAAAAAGAAAGGTTTGAAGAGGGTAATATTTAAAAAGTGGTAGTGTCTAGCAACACTTAAACTTAGAGAAATGATCTCCAATATTACCTAAATACAGAAACAGAATGAAGAGCCAAGAAAGGCTGTGTTAAATGTCTGCTTTGTCATAACACATGTAAAATTTCCAAAGAAATAGAACTTTTTTATTTTTTATTCAATGGCAGCTGGAATGTAGTAATTATAAGTAAATTCTAAATTATTATTTGAGTATTACTTGAGAGATATAGGAAGGGAATTAATTGTCCAGATGGTATATGAGAAAAACATTTTAAAAAATGGGAACTAAAGGCAAAGGAGATTTGATTTTGATTAATTATCAAGGTATTCTGAACTCCAGTTTATGCATTTTTGAAGGAAGAGTCAATCACAAGATTGTTTTTTAGCCTGCTGTATGTTTGGCATACTAGTATTTATTTTTTTAATATATCAACTGACTATATTTGCACTTTTTCATGACTTGATTTTCACACCTTGTTTCTGTTTTTTAAACATAGCAAGTATCTATATATTTGTTTTTTAAAAAGCATTTATAAGATGTTCAAAAAAGTTAGTAGGGACTGGTGATAGTACTTTGCAAGATCTGAGACTTGGTCATTCAACTACTTCTGTTTCTACCTTTAGTTAGTGATACCCACTCTTAAAAAGGTTCATAACCAGGTACAGGAAGAAGTTTAAAGTTGACTCTTCAAGGTGATGACTTGTTCTGGTGTTGATATTTTTAAAACAAGAAATAACTTCTGCTTGTGAAATTGAAGGTATATGTCTATCTAGTGATATTTGGGGTTTGCCCAGATCGACCTGGTTAACTGGGATTCTGCATTTGGATGATAAAAATTATGCAATTGGAAATTATTTACTTTATTAGCCTATTTTAATTGTTCTGAAATTGAATGTTCTGATTTTAGGATAGAAATTTTCATAATCAGGGTGGTCCAGCTTTACATTAGGATGTATGGAGAGGTGGTGGCATCTCCATACCTGGAGATGCTCAGAACTTAACTGGATCTGATCCTGAGCAGCTGGGCCCCAGTCTGAACTTGGCACCTCTGGGCAGAAACCGAGATCAGAACCTACAGAGTTCTCTTCCAGACTGCATCACTAGAAACTCTTGAAGCAGTGCTTAACACATCAAAAAAGTTGAAGGTTTATTGAGTTTCAATAGTTAAAACCTGTTGCCAGTGATAAAACTGAAGATGCAATTTTCTTCAATTTATAAAATTTATAAAAGAAGTTTAAACAAATCTCAAAGTGGAGCAAAAGAAAACTTATTTTTGTTGTCATTAGGGTGAGGTTGGGCTATTGTTCTTAAAATTACCCTAGCAAAGACTTCTGTTGACTGTCCTTAAGAAGGAAGTTGATGATAAATTTCAGCGAATTTTTAGTAATGCTTCGTTTTAATATGTGTAAGTACTGCTAATGGTATAGCTTGCAACTGAAGAGAAATAAAGTTTGGAAGTTACTCATGTTCGTGATTCTGTTTTAGATCATCTCTATTAACTGGTAACTTCTGAAAATTAAATTAAAATTCTTAAAGATACAGTCACATGAATTATCAGTTTACAATTGCATAATTAACCATTGTTTTTCTTTCAGAAGGGATTTGCTTTCTTAATGAAATTGTTTCTCTTATTTCATCTTCCTGTAGCTATTCTGATGATATTCTTTATTCTTTGAAGTCTTTCTGTTGCTGTACTTTTGGAAAATATAGTGAATCCTCAGAAATGGAATAGAAACCTGACCTGTCAACATTCTAGGCACTTCTTTTGTTGTCTTTTTTTTTCTTATTTTGTCTTTTGCCACATGCTTGTATTCTTGTATCAGTGTTGCCTTACCCTGGTGCCTGTCCCATGTGGTTCCCATCCCTGTGCACTGAGCTGTCCTGCAGCAGTGCCTGCCTTTGCCCAGAGTTCCCAGCTGCCTGCAGGCAATGCTGCCCTTGCTGTTTGTGGGGAGCTGGAGCCCAGGGTCAGCCTGATGTGCTGCACACCTCAGGAGCCCAGGGTCAGCCTGATGTGCTGCACACCTCAGGAGCCCAGGGTCAGCCAGATGTGCTGCACACCTCAGGAGCCCAGGGTCAGCCAGATGTGCTGCACACCTCAGGAGTTCTGGCTAATTCACAGTGAGGCAGAGTCACTGAGCTCCCGTTCAGCACTTCACTCACAGAAATGGATCATTCATTTCCTGGTGTTTCACAGGCAGAAATTCAGATGGCATTTTTTCTGGTTTTAACAGGTTATTTTCTCATATGCTGCTTAATATTGGAGTCTTTTTTAGCTTCATTTGTTGCCTAATCTCCTTCCAGGGCTGTCTGTTCCTTTTTATATTTACGCTTCTCAAATGAACATCTCCCTTTTGTTTGCTCTTCCTTTCCCCTAGATGTATTGATGTACACTTTTTAAAAAGTAAATCTCATCTCAGTGACTGTTGAACTCTCCTAATCCCTGTTTGGTCTATTTGTGTAATTTCTTTGTTCCCAATCCTTCCCAGATCAGTATAATCAGTGAATTGAATTGTTAAGCTGTTTATTTGCTGGACAGCAATGACGTTAAGTAGGAATGAATGAATCAGGGACTCTCAGAGCTTCCTCTGACATCTTTCTCCATGTGGACCATTTCTGGTTTTGTTCACTTGTTGCCCTTTATGGTTTCATGTAGTTGCTTTTTCACAAAACCAGCTATTTTCAAGTCTGTAGTATTGACTGCTGTATCTGGTCCTACTGTGATGATTGCAGAGACATACTGGGTATGAGAAGGTATTTGAAGGTGTTAAATGCTTTAGTGCATTTACTGCTCTAGGCTGGAATAAGGGAGCTACTTAGATAAAATAACTATGAATGGAATCTGTTGTTCACATTTTTCTAACCACTGTGCTCTAAGAAGAGTTGTTTCAGACAATTAACGTTTTTACACTACAGTACAAGATTTTTTTCAGACTTTTTGGAAGTGTTGTTTAAATTGAGTTCTATGAAGGAAGTCACTGAAGAGGAAAGAATGCATTAAACAGGATGAGCAATAAACTTTTCGGATACTAATTGAACTAAATGCTTTTTCAGGCTGTGTACATGATGCCCACAGAAGGAGATGATTCATCCAAAAGTGTTCCTTTAGCGTTGCAAAGAGTGTTTTATGAGCTGCAACATAGTGACAAACCAGTTGGAACTAAAAAGTTAACAAAATCATTTGGGTAAGTTTCAGAAACTTGGACTATTTATTGGACTCAGGCTTCATAAAGCTTTTCTTTAAAGAGATACTATTTTAATAAGGTTACTCTTAGAGAGGTGCAGAGAAGTGTTAAAGCAATATGATGTTAATTGTTAACTTTCTGTCGTCTACTTGCATAGGTTTTTTTTTTTTGTAGCCAGTACTAAAGACAGCTGATCCAAAAGTCAGATTTTTTGGGAAGGGGAATGGTACTGGAACAGAGCTGTTAAAAGCGGGGTTATCATTTACCTGAACATTGTGTGATGCATTTGACTGAAGCAAAATGCAGAAGGAAATAGTCATTGAAACATTGCAGTTCATGTATTGTTAATGTCTTTAAAAAATGGAATCTGTTTTAGATTTAGTGCAATAGCAGTAATTTGCATGTCCATGCTGTTGAACATTGATGGCTGCTGTAACATTTTCCTGCAGCACACCGAAGACACAAGTTAGAAGACAAAGATTAATATTAGTAAAACCTTTACAAGTCTTCTCTTTGCATGTCTTCTAAGCGTGGAGTAGGATTTTATTAAAATCCATTCTAAAATACCTTATCTTGCATTACTTTGTTTCACTGTATTTATAGGCTAGTCTTATCGTAATACTGACAAGCACTGTTTTATTTCAAAACATTAGGAGCACATCTTATTTCAAAACACGCTTTATATCATCTTTTTCATACAGTTGTCCTCATGTTCATCCTGCATCTGCTGCTACAGCCTGTAGTCATGCTCAGTCCTAAAACAACCTCTTTGCAACCTTGTGTCTTGGCGACCTTAACTCTTCCCCTTTAGGGGAACCTTAGAAGGAAATCAGTGGCCTCAGTGTTGTCTGTTTATCTGGCCATACCCTCTTCCTACTAGCACACTGTCTGTTTGGTGTATCAGTGCTGCTGCTGTCCTGTCACACAACAGGACTTGGTGATAAAGTAAATATTTCATCTCCAGTTAAGATCACAACTGTGTCTTATTCAGTAGCTTGAAGAGGCCTTTCCCAAGGGTGTTGCAGATGCTTAATTTTGTATCCAACAGCAGGGTTTTAAAAATATGTTCACACCTGCTTTTGTTCTTGGAAAACACGTTTTAGAATGTGTTTGAAGATTTAGGTTTCCCCCTTCCCTCATCATTGAATCAGAGAGGGGTTTTTGGCCTTGTGAGCCCTAGGTGCTTGGGCATTACTAGGGTATTACTTTTTACTGAGTTTTGTGGATTTCTAGGTTTGACTTCCTTAAGTGGAAAATGATGCCATGTGTGAAGGAGCCCTTCTTTATCCTAATTTTAGTGTGTGACCTTTTTCTTTGGTTTGTCCTATGAGTTGGCTAGTGTTTAAAGCCTAGAGAGTCAGGGCATTATTTTCTATTCTTAATTATATGACAGGCCACTTGATTCAGCTTATTTAATGTGGACCCCACACAGTTGTTGGCACACTTTGGAGATTAGTTTGCTGCCATGTGACAGTGGGGGTGAGTCACTAAGAAGAGAGTGGGAGGGAGGATAAAGTCAGCACTGCTCCTGATCACCCTGCTGCTTGTTCCAGGGCCAGGGTGGAGCATCACACTGAACCTGGAGCCTACAGTCAGCACAGTTTACTTTATACAGTTGGGAGTGGTGACTGCTGCAAAAAAGTTGTCAGAGACTTAGAACTTAACAAGCTTTCTTGAAATTGCAGTTCTTAAAGGTGTATTTAATGCTGGAACTAGAAACACTTTGTGCTTCTTGTTTTATTGAAGGCAGGAGTTCTGAATGCCCTTGTTGCAGTGTGCCATGCTGGCTATGGGGCATTTAGATCCTGCTGCCCTCACCCCTGCTTTCACACCATGTGTTTGCACATGGACAGCTCAGAAAGCTGAATGCCTCCTTGGAGTTACTGCATGCCCAGGATTAACTGTTTAGATGAGCACAAAGGAGCCAGTCTTTCCTATAAATCCATTTGCTTCCTTTCCTGTGCTGAAATAATCCCTGAACACCACTTGACTGCACCTGAAAGGCCCTCAGAAGAGAGGCAGCTGGAAACCTGCTGTGGAAACTGATGGCATTGAATTGCTTCCAAGTCTTTATTTAAGAGGTTTTTTGGCATGAACTGAGACTGGGCTGTAGACTGGAAAGGCAGCAGCCTGGCTGTGGCCTCCTTACCCAGAGCCTTTGCTCTCCTTGCCCCAGTCCCACACAGGAGAAGTGGGGTGGGCACAGAGCAGCTGCCACAATCTCCCACAAGTTCACTCGCCCTTCGTCCTACACAGCTAGAGAATCTGTGCATCAGCCAGTCCTAGATCTCAGTCTGTACAGTTTGCTGTGTATTACATTCTTGATCTTCAAAGAAATAAAAAATGTCTTTTGAGGTGTTTTTTTTTTTTCCTAATTAGTAATTTTTTATTTATTTGCCTTACAAAGGTGGGAAACTTTAGACAGCTTCATGCAACATGATGTCCAGGAACTATGTCGAGTGGTATGTTTATACTATTTCTTGCTGGTCTGTGATGTATAAATTTCTCTTCATATTATTTGTATGTATGTGTGTGGGTGTGGGTGTGGGTGTATAAAAAAATATAGTTTAGGAACTACCAGAGTTAATAGTGGCCCTGATTAATTTAAATTAGGTCTCGAAGGCTGAGTTTTTGCCTTGGTTTCTCTTTAAGAATGGGATTGCTTGTGGCCTTTTGTGAGTGAGGAATTTTTAAAGAGTAGTGAAGCTTGAAAGTTGCTAGAACATATGCTAGTGGTACTTTTATAGTCATGGAGAGAAGTGCAATTTTGAAGATGAAATGCATTGTTACATCTCTGGGGGTTTCCAGACTCAAAGGAGTAGAGTAGCTGAAGTAGCCCTCAGTTTAGGGGAAAGAGGAGAATTTAAAGGACTAGAAAGGAGATGCCAGTACAAATAGACTAACATTTCATTTGTCTAAGTGACTTAGCATCTAATCAGTTAAGTAGTCATGTGTGTGGGATGAATAAATTTAAAAACTGCAAGTTTATCTTGTGTAAAAACAGATGTTTCTTTCAGCTGCTTGATAATGTGGAAAATAAAATGAAAGGCACATGTGTAGAAGGCACTATCCCTAAATTATTCAGAGGGAAGATGGTGGTATGTATTTTATACGTTTCTCAAAAATCATTTAAATTAGTTCTTGTTACTTTTGTAAAACTGAACTTCTGTGTTGTTTTGGTTTTGTTTCCAGTCTTATATCCAATGCAAGCACGTAGACTATCGGTCTGAACGAATAGAAGATTATTATGACATCCAGCTAAGTATAAAGGGAAAGAAAAATAGTAAGTGATGCATTGTGATATGCACCCATCCAGTACTTCAGCATGTTGGACAAATTCAGTGCCTGTTGTTTTCAGATGGGTTTGTTGGTGCACATTGATTGGAAGGCTGTGTTAGGACACCTTATTGAAAACATTTTCAATGCAGAGATGTTTTTGCATGCATTACATTTCTTTTTTTTCCTTATTCTATTTCCTTTCCTTGCTCCTTCCTCCCTAAGTCTCTCACTGGTATCTTTTCATAAAACTCTAAGGACTTCAGGAGTTTTCTGGTGTGATTAAACTGTGAAATGGTGATCACAGTGGTATTTTCACAGTAGTTATAATTTACATATAAAATGAACTTGGTTGAAATAGATTCTTATTTAGACCTGGCCATAGTAATAAGAAAAAAAAAAGAATTAACTACTCAGAACAGCATAACAGGGGTCCCTTTTCATCTCTTTACATCTCTTGAGCACCTATGGTACAAGGCACTGGAAAGGATGTGTAAGAGTCCAGCTAACAGAGGCATCTGGCTTGATGCTTAACAGTTGTGAAATGAGGAGTTGTGGCAGACAGCTGTAACTGTGATTTTAAAATCTGCTGGTATTCTTAGATATGCCTCTGCAATATGGTGCATTTCTTGATATTCTTAAGCAATATAAAATTATACTTAAAGTAAGGACGGAAGTACTCAAACACAAACTCCCCTGTCCTGACATTGCATTTGATTAATATGTTGCAGGCTAGAGTAAACTTACATTTTTTTTCTTCTTCTGTACAATTTTCCAATCTTTTTTCATTCAGTTTTTGAGTCCTTCATTGACTACGTTGCAGTGGAGCAGTTGGATGGTGATAACAAGTATGATGCAGGAGAACATGGCTTGCAGGTATTATTTTTTTTAACCCCAGGTTTTAAATCTTATTTCATCTTTGATAGAATAACAATGTTGCAAAACCCATTCTAGATTTTATCAAGTGATTTTTGGTGATGTTTCTTCTTAGACAAGCTTTTTATATAGCTCCTCTTATTTGGTGTTAGGTTTCTTAAAATGAAGCTAAGATTTTGTAGCAATTTAATTTGTAGTGAGTTTTATAGGTCCATGTCTTCCATTACTAGAATGTTTTGCTTTTCCACCAGTCTCAAGACTGAGAAGTTCTTCCTCTATGGGTAGTCTGTTTTTCCATGTGTCGAGTAAAAAAGCAGCATAGCTCTAAAAGTAACTTTGGACAGCTCATGTTTGTATTCTCAGCAAGAACACCAAGTGAACCCATGGAAATTAAACATTTATGTGTGTGCACGTGTTTCTGAGCTCTTCAGTTGCACTTTGCTGCACCCACTGGAGTAAGCTGAAGTCCTTTATAAATAATGTTTTACTAAAGCTTATTTCTGCAGCTTTGACATACCAGGTTTTGTCAGTAATGTTCTATATATTTAGCTGTTCTTAGGAAGGTATAGCACAAATCCTTGTTGGCAGGATGCAATGAACATGAAATTGTTAATTAATCAAAAATGAGCTTTTGTCTCCATAGTCTCCCAATTTTATTTATGCAGGTGACTTGCTCTTTATGCAGTTAGGTGTCCACATAACCTTGTATGAGAGGCCTAAATTTAATTTAATTGAGTTTTTGTGTTACTGGAGTAGCTCATTGGAGGTTGGTGCAGCATTAGGATACTCAAATTGCACCCAAATTTTGAACCATTCTGTTGTACATTGTGTTGTCAACTCTATAAAAGTCCATGTGAAGAGTGTCTACAACTAACAAGTATTTTGAGTTGCTAAAAATCCTGCAATTTTAACCCTCTGTTTCCTTTAAAATGTCTAGGAGGCAGAGAAAGGTGTGAAGTTCCTAACACTGCCACCAGTATTACACCTACAGCTCATGAGGTTTATGTATGATCCTCAGACTGACCAAAACATCAAGATAAATGATAGGTAAGTGGGTTGGTTGGTTGGTTTATTGTGTGGGTTGGGGTTTTTTGTAGAATTTAGAGCTCTGAATGTATTTTAGCAAAAAATAGCTTCCCAAAATCCTGGGTTTGACTAAGCTCTGAGGAAGGCATGTGCAGTCACTCACAGTGGAGGTCCCCTAAAGGTGCACAGGTTGCACAGGTTGAACGTTGAAGTTCAGAATGACAAATTGAATGTTTGGTAATCCATAGTGATTGTTTTGACCATGAACAGGTGCCTGCATCTTTTAATGGCTTGTGTAGCATCCTTTGTGCAGTGTGTGGCTAGGCTGCCACCAGAGTAAGCAGGATGAGTAAGGAGTTACCTGCTTGCCCTCCATCTGTTTCCGTGGATGGAGGAAGAGCCATTTGCCCACTCGTTGTAAGCAGAGGGTGATAATTTCTCGAGGAGATACATGGTTAGTTGTAAACTAAATGTTTATTGCAATTATCTCATTCTCACCAAGGTGAGATATTTCAGAGTAATGTTCCAGTCCAGTGGTACCTGTGCTAGGGAAGCTGCATTTGTCTGCTAGAAAATAACAGATTTTAAAGCTTTTACCTTGATGCAGTGAATCCAAACCAGCCCTAATTCAGTTGAAGTGCTCTTGCCCTTGTTACTGAGGGCATACTTTCCTGAGCTACTTGAAAAGTTTATTTTTATACCATATTTAAACAGTATAAATTCTGCCACTGTATGCAGCATGTCCTGGTTAGAAGTGGCGTTGTAACAGTAACATATTCAATTTTTATCCTTTGCTTTAGGAGTACACATAGTGTTCCACAATAGTGCCTAAGAATCTGTGTCTATCTTAACTACAAATACAATTGTCTTCATTCTTTTTGAAACTAGGTTTGAATTTCCTGAACAGTTGCCACTAGATGAATTTTTGCAAAAAACAGATCCTAAAGATCCTGCCAATTACATTCTCCATGCAGTTCTAGTACACAGTGGAGATAACCATGGTGGACACTATGTTGTTTACTTAAATCCAAAGGGCGATGGCAAAGTGAGTATTCAAAAGCACCTAAAAGAATTTGTGTGTTGTAAATGCATACTGCAGTTTTTATAATGGGTAAATCTTCAGAATTTTCTTTCCCTAAAAGAAGAGTGCATACACTCTTGGCTTTTAACGCAAGACTTTTTATCTGGGGAAATCCCTTCTCTTGTATGTATTGAAGTTCTGCAATCAGATTTTATCCAGCATTTTTGAGGCTGACTTTGCTGAAGCAAATATGAGCATTTCCAGTGTTTCTGTGACTCAGAAGTTCAGCATGTTTATGTATGTCCCACTGTTCCAGGTTTAGGTGACTTGATTGGATCAGACATTTATAGGTCAGGTGCCTCTTCCCTTGAGATGACTGGTTTTGTGTGTACATGATTGTTCACAGTAGGAGTAGAAATCGAATTTTGCTGTGAATTTGTTGCTATTTGTAATTTATTCTTAATTTGCTTTAGTATTTTAATTTAAAATTTGATGTATATTGCTCTAAATATACAAAGAAATACTAGATGTCTTGTGCAGCACTGCTTTTTATTTCATTTTCCAACAAAGTTAATTTTCTGTTTCCTACAGAAATATTAGATATTTAAAGTCTTAAGAAAAACTTATTGGAATAATTATTGTGCTTTTAGTACTCATGCAGTATGTTCAGTAAAGATTTGGTATTTGTGGATTTCCTTATGCTGAGCACAAGTAGCAGGTAGCACAAATTATACTGAACTAGATTTCCTTTTAAAAGTCGTGCCGCTTGAAGGTAATTTTAGTTACTTCAAAGAGCTGAAAGACATGCCAGAAATAGGATTAATTTATCATTCAGGAGCATGTTGTTACGTGTAAAATCACCTTTCTGTAAAACTTCCTCCCTAGTGGTGTAAATTCGATGATGACGTGGTGTCGAGGTGCACGAAGGAGGAGGCCATCGAGCACAACTACGGCGGGCACGACGATGACCTGTCCGTGCGGCACTGCACCAACGCCTATATGCTGGTGTACATCAGGGAGTCCAAGCTCAGTACGTGTCCTCCCTGTGCTCAAAGGGCACTGGCAGGCAGGGCTGCTTTACCTCTGAATTGTTGGCTGTGCTCCTGCACAACAGGGCTGCCTTATATACAGTGGGAAGGTAGCGATCCCGCGGGATCAACCAGCCGTTCTCTCACTTTTGGGAGAGTGTGTGCTGCTCCGGGTCACCTTTTAGCTCCGTAAGGCACCTGCAAAGTGCTTCAACCTTGGCTGCTTTATAGGATGGAAGACTTAGTGAACTGACTTGGGTAATGGAATGTTGCCCAACATTTCTCTTCACAGAGAAAAGCAAGGCACAATTCTTAACAAAGATTTCTGAGATTCTCGTTCTCTGAACCTCAGAGAAAGGGAAAACACAGTTCTTATCATTTGCTGTGCCTGTATTTGTGCTAAAGTAGAATGCAATATGGAGATTGTTTATCCAAAGTGAGGATGTTCTGTTTCCTTGGCCTGTCAGGGCCGTGTGTGTGTGTGTGTCAGGACTGTCAGTGGACAGTCACAAGATTCTGTGCAGTGTGAGCAGTTGTGTGCAGAGTGAGTGCTTGGCAGATTCAGTTTAGATGAAATGTATATAGTGTAGTATAATAAAATAATTAATTAGCCTTCTGATGATGGAGTCAGATGCATCATTCTCTCCCCTTTGTCGGAGTCACCTTTGATTTACAATAATGGAATTAAATCAAATTGAATGTAAACATGTAGATACATATAGGCTTTAAAAAAGGAGGGGTGGCAAATATTTTTTTAATTCTGAACTGAATATTTCATTCAAAAGTCTATGATACATGTTTCATGGGAGTAGTGCATTTTGGCTTGTCATAGAAGTGCTTCTTTTGCCAAAGCATGATGATATCAAACCATGTTTTTAAGTGAAAGATGAAGAAAGTTGGTTTTGACTTCAAATCAGAGCAAAGTCAAGTGTGTATGAAAAAGAAACTTTTTGATGTAAATCTTGAAATAACATCATAAAATCTGCTTTATAGGTGAAGTTTTGCAGCCTGTCACCGACCATGATATTCCTCAACAACTTGTAGAAAGGCTACAAGAAGAGAAGAGGATAGAAGCTCAGAAGAGGAAGGAGAGGCAGGAGGCTCACCTCTATATGCAAGTGCAGGTCAGCTTTTGAAACAGATTAAGTTACAGCTGCTTTACCATGAAAATTTAGAATATTGATCCACCCTGGAGGCAAACCTTGAATTCCTTTTTTTCTTATTCCTTTTTTTTTAAATTTTTCTTCTGAAGTAGTGTTTGAAGAGAAATTACAATTTTAGTGCTTTTAGGTATATTTACATATGCAATGAATTGTAATAAAACACACAGTACTGTATCTTCTAAACATTTCTGTTTTCTTTAGAATTTATTGTGCTTGTGAGTAAAAATAGTGAGTTCGGGTGAAAGGGAAAAGGACCAGGTTATTTCAAATGGCTGCCCTGCCACTGCACTTTTATCTCCTTCAGTAATTATTTTCTAAAATTAGAATGTATCTAGCCATAGGCTGCAGGTCTGGACTATTGCCAAACGGAGCTCATCAAGTAGGAGCAAAAGGAGAGAGTGCTTATATTTGCAATTATCTTTTTTGGAAAAGCCAGATGGACTAGATTGTTATGAATTGCCTTAAGGAACCCTGTTTATGGCTCTTTCCAGAGCCCATCTGGCACAGGGAAATAGAACCCATTTTCCATGTGCCTCCATGTTTCCTTGCCTGTTCTCTCTGGTGTTGATAAGCAGAGATACTGGTCAAGTCCAGCTTGTTCTGCCCTGCATTTGCACTGAGTTTGCAGTGGGACACTGGGAGCATTGCACTGTTTGTGCTTCTGTTACCAAAGAGTGCAGGGGAGCTGTGGGAAATACAGGGAAAGGGTTCAGTGGCCTCCTTGCATTCACCAGTCAGAGAATTATGTAGCCTTTTTATTTTCTCCAAGTGCCAAGATTGTTAGAGCACGTTCCAAGACTTGGGATCTAAGCACGACTGGTTTTTAATTGCTCGGGATTTGTAAGAATTAATGTATTTTAATTACTTGCACTGATGAGATTATCAATCACAATTTTTTAATTTCATTGTAATCTGTGTTCTTGCAAATTTGCTCCCTGAGAACATGAATAGTGTTAGCACTGTGCCAGAGAGCCAGTAAGGTTGCATAGTAAAGTATTCTGAGAAGGTATTACCTGGGGTAATCTGAAAAATAACCTTTAAATGATATTTTTCAGATAGTGGCAGAGGATCAGTTCTGTGGTCACCAAGGCAATGATATGTATGATGAAGAAAAAGTGAAATACACTGTTTTCAAAGTATTAAAAAACTCCACACTTACAGAATTTGTTCAAAACCTCTCTCAAACAATGGTGAGTTTTCTGTAGCTGAATACCTGCATGTATTTATTTTGTTACATTGTGGTTGTTTTACAGCCCTTACCTTCTCCACATATCGACAGCAATCATCATTTGGAACTTCTAACGCAAAAGATCTGTTTCAGTTTAATGAAAACATCTTAGCCTATTTTTCCCTTGTTTTGATTTAGTTTCCTGTCACAATTTTTATTTATTTTAGGGATTTCCCCAGGATCAAATCAGATTATGGCCAATGCAAGCTAGAAGTAATGGAACAAAAAGACCTGCAATGTTAGATAATGAAGCAGATGGCAATAAAACGGTAAGTAGGCACTGAGAGATGATATTACTTCTGTACCTCTCCTGTGATTCTTAGTTCTCTTGAAGAATATCTAACTTTGAGACATAAGATTTTTCAGGCTTTTAATTTAAAATTAATTTCATTGTATCTGGTGATGTTTGATACTTGGGGAAGACTTGGTGTTTAGTGGATTAGTTTGGATAGGAAGCAGGAGTGTGGTTGGTGCATGATTTTTCTGCTGTGGAAAAAAAGGTGTAATCATGATTTCTTATGTTAGATTAAAACAGAAATGTCCCTTTGACAAAAGGGGCAAACCCTTTGGATTTAAGGAATTCTGTTGCCTAAACTGTAAAATATGTCTAAATACCACAGGATGGTTTCACCCCCCTTTTATTCTAAAATTAAGTCATGTCCTTGCCATTATAAAGGTAGCTGTAGGTAAACTTGTGAAAGGTAAGTGGGTTCATTTTAACTAAAACCAACTGTTACTTCTTCATCAAAGTTTTTGGTGGTTTTATATCCATATTTGTTTGTCTTAATAGATTTCATAAACTTCCTTTAACACAACCTCTCCCATTTGTACAATATCATGAAGTTCTTGCATCTGATTAAAATGCTGAGACCAGGTTGTATTAGGTTATTCAGAGACTTTTTTCTTCTTCTCTCACATCTTTCTACATAGATGATTGAGCTCAGTGACAATGAGAATCCATGGACAATATTTTTGGAAACAGTAGATCCAGAGATGGCTGCTACTGGAGCAACATTACCCAAATTTGATAAAGATCGTAAGCATATGGGCTAAACATTTCTAAAGTACAAACTGCTTTCATGTTGGATGTATCTCCAAAAACACTGTGCACTCCTTTTTTTCAGTGATGTCGTTGATGTATCCATCAAACTACTAAAATTTCTGCTGAAATTAGTTTTCTTATGCAGTTTTTCCTTCATTTCGCTTGAAGTGGAAGGCATGCTTTGCATGTTTTTAAACTCACTGAATAAATTTCTCTCTATATTTTAAGGGCACCGAATTAATAAAGACACATATTTGTTACTGTGTAAATAAAAACATCTAGGTGATCTCCTTCCCCATCCCCAAGCCTTACTTAAAATTAAATCTTGTTTTTTACTTTGTAGATGATGTAATGTTGTTTTTGAAGATGTATGATCCGAAAACTCGGAGTTTGAATTATTGTGGACATATCTACACCCCTATATCCTGTAAAATACGTGAGTTCTGAATTTCAATTTCATTGTAATCATTGAAGTTTTTAAAGTAGATTGACACATACTTTTCCTTTAATAATAATAATTCCATCACTGAAACGAAAGTTACACCACAGAAGCAAATTTCTTAATTCACCCAGCACCTGAGAGTTTTCTTCCCCCTGTGGTATCAGTGACATTTTCTGCAGGTCTGAGCCTCAAATCCCCACAGGTGGTCAGTTCATTGTTGCTGTTCTCACCAGGTGTTACAGCTGTTTCAGACCTGTTGTAAAGCTTTGGGATGTGATATTTCCCTCCCAATAGCTTTTCATGTAACTCTTCTATAACCTTTCACTATGGCAGCCTGAGCCAGCTGCTCAGTCTGAATTGTGTGTGAGCCTTGATTTTCATATGGGGTCCATTTAAAGAATTCAGCAAATACCCACTGACTAAAAATATTTTGGGTTTTAATTTTGAATGTCTCATTATATTTTTTAATTTTTAATTTTAGCTCTTTTTTTTTTTTTAAGATACTAAACCTTTTTTCTGGAGAGGGAGCAGTGTTATTTAATCTCTTGGATTTTCAGTGAATTTGCACATATATTTGTTGTTCAAATGAAGTGGAAAGGAACCATAAATGTGTGTCTGGTTGAATGTCAGCAAGGGAAACTTAGATGTGGAAGGCTCTTTCTTAGGCATTGTAGAACCATCTACCCAGGGTAAAGAAATGGATTCTCTCCTTTCTGTGGTTGGTCTCACTAGCAATTAGTGCTAACATTTCACTTTCCTTCTTTTTTCTCCAATAGGGGACTTGCTTCCAGTTATGTGTGAGAGAGCAGGATTTCCACAAGAAACTAACCTTATCCTCTATGAGGTTTGGATTGATGACTTTTTGTAACTTTTTTGTCTTTTGCATGCTGTAAAGAAAAAAAAAAGATTTATTCATTTAAAAAGTTGTTCATAACAATGGTAATTTATAAATTATCAGCACTGTAATCTGTAACTTTGAAGTCTACAGTTCTGCAAAAGAGTAGCAGCAGAGAGTTAACTTCAAAATAGATTTTTTATTAAACAGATAAAAGTGTAAAGCTTTAAAACAAAAAAAAAAAATCTCCACGAGGATCCTATATGAGCAGCTTTGTTGTGCTAAACATGTGGTGCTGAGTTAGAGGAGCTAATGCTGCTGACATTATTGGCCATTGTGTTTTCAGTGCCCATCTTAGTGAAGTTGAGAAAATGTTTTATCTTCTCCTTCCTTCCCCAAGCCAAAATCAGGAAACAAAATCTGCTAGGCTGTTTCTGCCCAAATACACAAGCAGTGAATCTTCATAACTGCTACATTTATTGAGTGCTGATGATGCAGATCTTGCCAAGGCCAAGTCCTTGCTAGAGTAAGAAGGAGGAATTGGCTTTTTGTTGCAATTTCTGGTAGCAGTCCTGCTGCTCTCTCTGGTGGTTCTGGGGCAGCACACACACACTTGCATCCTAAAAAGCAAAGCTGTATTCCTTGTTCTGGGCAGGCCAGGGTTACAGTGCCATTCCAGTTTGTTTACACAGGTGCTTTTATCCCTGGGTCAACCCAGAGGTCAGCCTACAAGTATAAATCTGTAATATGCACATAGATATTTAATAATACATGCATTGGATTTAAATAGATATATATCTATCCATTTGTTTCAGTTGAAAGAACATACAGGTTATCTTCTCTGATGATTTCTTCCCTAATGTGACTTATTTGTGACCTTTATTTTTGTCTTTTATTTTGTGATCAATAATTTTTGGGTTTTGTTGCAGGAAGTTAAACCCAATTTAACAGAAAGGATTCAAGACTATGATGTATCTCTTGATAAAGCTCTCGATGAACTCATGGATGGTGACATCATAGTGTTTCAGAAGTATGTATTTTAAGGGGGCACCTTATTGCAATTATATCACCTGGTTCACTTTGAAAGCTGAACTTCCTTTAAGCTTTTTTTATCAAGAGCTAAGTATTACATTCCAATAGTAGATGTGTTCTCTGCAGTTCTCATTTGTTTATTCAAAGAGGAAATGAGCAAATATCAGTGCTATTTGAGTATCACGTGCCACATTACTTAAGGAAAAGATGTTCTCCTAGTTTAGAAAACCAATAACCTAAAATTGCTCATAATATTACCAGAGTGTGTTCAGCAATGCCTCTGATTTGTGCAGCTTTGTACTGGAGCCATTGTAACACAGACACCGAAGAGCCTTCCAGCATTTCAGATACCATGGCCACTGGACAAGGCTCTTGGAGCTCTTTCAACCCAGAGCTACATTGAACTGCTTTCCATTTTTGCCTCTCCCCTGTGCTCACAGTCAGGTCCTTACTGGTCTGCAGTGATGAGATGCTCCTAGTTTGCCTAAGCACATGCCACTTGTAGGTGTACTGGTGCTTCAGCTGGAGATTTCTCCAAGGCAAAAGGGGAGCTCCTGCATCTTGTATCCAATGAAGGGATCTTTCATAAGCTTGGCAGGGCTATAAATCAGCATTTCTATGCTCTCACTCCTGATGGTCACACCCAACTGTGTTGCTCTGTTTCTCTCCATGGGCTGACAGTGGGTGGAAGCCAGCTAGTCTGTCTTCAGCACTCTTACCCCAGATTATGTGAGATGAATGTATTTCTCATGTCATGCCTTGGAACTCGCATTCCCAGTTGACCCAGTTGGTGTTATGCACCCTTGGCTGGCTGCTGACTCCTGGGTAAGTGCACAGCTTGTACCCTGGTGCTATTTCTCTGCAGAGAATTTAGGGTACCAGTCAGGAGTGACCCAAACCAGCCCCTGTGCCCACTGTTCTGCCTCTCAGTGCCAAGGAATGCCGTCCATCTGTCCTCTGTGCAAAGTGATTGATGCAGGCGTTCACAGAAAGCTGTGCAGCATTAGTACAGACACACAGGGATGTGCCAGGGTGGGAGGGAGGGACAGCTCTTGCTGCAGTGGTGCTGTGAACCCCCAGGAGCCCAGCAGGCCCAGGCTGCCAGGGGAGCAGCAGAGCAGGCTAGGGCTGCAGCACACAGCCACGGCGGGCTCTGGGTCACTGCTGACTGCACCAGTCCTACTGTGTGCCAGTGGTGGCTCTTGCAAAAGGTTTCTAAACTTCATCTCTGTATCTCTCCACTGTTGCTGGCTCACTGTAGAACATGTTTTTAAAGCCCCACCTGCCTGTGTGTGTAGCAATGTGATGTGTAATGGTATCACCATTTGTTTGCTCTTGTAGGGATGACCCAGAAAATGATAACAGCGAGCTCCCCACAGCTAAGGAATACTTCCGAGACCTCTATCACCGTGTGGATGTCATTTTCTGTGACAAAACCATCCCCAATGACCCAGGCTTTGTTGTTACTTTATCCAATAGGATGAATTACTTTCAGGCATGTGTTCTGTTTCTCTTTTGTTTCCCTGTTTGGAAAGTAACTTTTGCACTAGCTCACAGATGCATTAATACATACTACTAGAAAAGTTCTTAAACTGTCCATGTACATTCTTTGCATTGTGTAGATTTCATTTTAAATGAAAAATTTAAGGAAGCCACTAAGGCTTGTGAGGAAAATGCTATAAACCCTTCAGTTTTATTAATAATGAGTTACTTGATAATTGGATTCTTTCTTTGTAGTCCATTCTGCTCTGTCAGGGAAATTATATTCTCATGAAATAATGACTGTTTGATTGTAGAGCAATGTCATAACTGTGTGAAACAATTCAGAACTTACAAAAAATTTATTTTCAGGTTGCAAAGACAGTCGCTCAGAGACTTAACACGGATCCAATGCTATTACAATTTTTCAAGTCCCAAGGGTAAGACAAATTCCATAGTATTCTGTTTCTAAGCTGCTCCTCAAAAATTGGCCTCTTCCAGGTCATTAACTAATTCTCTACCAGTAAGATGTTACCTTTCTGGCAAGCACAGCAGGTTGCTTTGACAGTTGAAGTATTGCAATGTCTGTCTCTAGAGCCTCAAAGAATTGCATGTTTTAGAAGAGTTCTAGTAAATGTCATTTAAAAAATCATTAATTACTTCAAAGCCTGATGCTGTGGCATAAATTGCTAAGCTAATGCAAGTGCTTTTTCAGTGAATGCAGATTTCTAGAATGGAGGAGAGCAGAAACAAATGCGCATGAAAGCAGTATTTTTTGCTGATTTTACAAATTTAAATGCAGGAGTTAGTTCACTGAATTCTCCCCTCCTCCCTCAAAGTCTGCAAAGGAGGTTTTATGAAGATGACAACAATCTAACAAGTTCTCAGGTGCTCAAAGGGATATTTCTGGTTAATGTGGTGATTTTACACCTGTTTGTGTAAAACTAGACTTAAATCTGTATAAAACTAGAGCAGAAAGTAGTGTATTATAGCTCTGTGTATGTGCTTCAGGAATAATGCACATACAAAACTTACAGCTCTCTGTATTCATGGAAGTGTAGATGCTCTTTAGTTACCTGAGGCTATCTCCCTTCATCATCAGTGAGAATTTGAGTAGCTCTTTGTAGTTTCCAGTGCTGTGGTCACTGTGGAATTTGCTGTGTCATATGGCTCCACAAATTAGCCTTTCACAATCTAAAGCATGTGCTGCTATGCCAGTAATTTCAGAGGAATGTAGGTCTGCCAGCCTGCAGCACTGACATGAGTGAGCTTGTAAACATCCAGGAGAGTTAACACACACCCTGAATGGTTTTCTGTTCCCACAGCCCAGCTGTGTGTAAAAATCACTAAAGTTCTGTGTCTTGTGTTGCTTAGGCTGTGTTAGCAATTATGTGAAACTAAAAGCCAGTAATAAAAATGTTCTTGGTGCTTCAATTTGCTGAGCAGTAATGGATTTTGAAGAGATGGATTTTAAAAACATGTTTTCTTTCCTTCTGTAGTTATAGGGATGGCCCTGGTAATCCTCTTAGACATAATTATGAAGGTACTTTAAGAGATCTTCTGCAGTTCTTCAAGCCTAGGCAACCGAAAAAACTCTACTATCAACAGGTAAGAGTCTTTTTTTTTTATTGGGGTGAGTTATAAAAAATAATTCTGCCCTATTCAAAGTATGCCTAAAGTGTTTTGCTTTTCTTTCTTAAGCTCAAAATGAAGATAACTGATTTTGAAAACAGAAGAAGTTTTAAATGCATATGGCTAAATAGCCAGTTTAGGGAAGAGGTGAGTGGAGCCATTACACACTTGCAGTCATTTCTGTGTCAGAGCTGATATGGCTGTGGTTATGGGTCTCCCCCTGAGTAACCCCTGAGAATTAGAACAAAGCTGTACATGATATAAAAAAAACCTAACAAAACAACAGCAAAAAAAACCCAGAGCATGAAAAATGTAAAAAAAAATAAAAATCAGATCTCTTAACAAAAATGCTGGAGATGACGTAGGTGTTGACTTGAGTTATCTTTTCAAGGGTGGTTAAGGGGAACAATTCAATGTTCCGTGCTTTAATGTGGTTGTTTACTTTTTCAGATTTTCTAATTATTTTTGTGTTTCAAATTCCACAGGAAATAACAGTATATCCAGATAAGCATGGATGTGTGCGGGACCTGTTAGAAGAATGTAAAAAAGTTGTAGAACTCTCTGAAAAAGGTTCAGGGAAATTAAGGTAAAGGTGGAAGGCTGATTTCTTCTATGTGATCATGTAAATTTTATGCAGCAAAGTATCTGTAGACTTTAAAATACTGTAGATATCATTATTAACAGTTGAAATATAATATTGTGTTAAAATCTTTCAGATTGACACTAAGAGTTCTTCTTAACTATAAATATAATTTTTACACAGTTATTTATTTATTTTGTATTTAATAAAGTTTCATTCTCGAGTTTCATCAATTGCATTTGTTAGTCATGACTTATTAATTGTTTCAAATCCAAGCATTTCATGCTATTCACTTCTCAGGAGTTACAGGGGTTAAAAGTGAGGTCATTTAAAGAGGATGTGTAAAATAATCACTAGAAACCTATATTCTGTAATGGAACATCCTGGCTTTTTGCAATGAGCTAGAGATAATCTGCATCTTATGGCTTTACTGTTTAATTTTTACTTAAGATTGAATTTATAAATACAATAGCAGCATCAGTGTACATTCTACGCTAATCTCTCAAGATTTGAGAAAGAAATGTTGCATTGAATATTTTTTATTCACTTCTTAAAAATGCTTTTTCTGTTTATCTTTAAGGCTGCTAGAAATTGTAAGTTACAAAATAATTGGTGTCCATCAGGAGGATGAGCTGTTAGAGTGTTTGTCACCTGCAACAAGTCGGACGTTTCGAATAGAGGTAAGTTGTGCTTGTCTTAGGGAACTTTAAAACCTGACTTGGTGAGAGAAAACTATTATTTATATTGTATAATATTTAAAATATATGTGTTTTTAAAGATAATGCTTTTAAAAAGATCCATCTTTATTCCATCTGTTTCCCCATAATGGTTTCATTATTTCATTTTTACATATGTTTTTATAACAATACACGAAGACTTTGCAAGAGCCTGTCCAAAGGATGTTTAATGTCTTGGCAGTAATTCCAAGGTTTGCTTGAGAGTTCATGATAGAACTGTTTATGCTTAGAACCCACTTCTGTGCTGTAATATTCTAGAAGGTTTTGTTTCCTTTTCTGTTAAACTTGAGGTTCTTGAAGCAAATTTGATACTTAACATGTGATTTTTTTTTTCTAAACATCTCATCATTTAGATCTGCTAACTTTCCTCAAAGATCAGAAATGAAAAAAAGTTTCCAGTGTAAACTGTAATGAGGAGCTGGCAAGAGGCCTGTGTTACTGTCAGCTAGTTCTGCACTGATAGAAGATTTCTTGTCAAAAAAGCCATTCAGGGAAGCCAGGAGAATATTTCCTGAGTAGGGGAAGCTGAAGTGCTGTCATGCCAGGGATGAGGGACTCTGGTAAAAGACTCTGTCAAACAACATGGCTCTTTAATTGTTTTTGAATGGAATTGTTTGAAATCAGTAACAGTACATCAATAATGCTTTCAGTTTCTTAATAACTAGAAAAATATCTTCAAAGCATTAGTTTCTTTTTGTGCAAGTTTAGCTGATTGGAGTCACAATTCTCTGTCTGGATCTAGGAAATTCCTCTGGACCAGGTAGATATAGATAAAGAAAATGAGATGCTAATCACAGTGGCACATTTCCACAAAGAGGTTTTCGGAACATTTGGAATTCCATTCTTGCTGAGGATACACCAGGTGCAGTATGCCTCCCTTTTTCTCCTGTGGGATTATACTGATGATGTTTTTTTTTAAGTACTGTTGAAGAAATGCAGTAATGCAAGAAGTGTGTAGGAAAATACAGCTCTTGTATCAAAGGTTCTGCCCAATCTCTGCCTTTTTATGGTTCAGTCATTTCCCAGCTCAGTTCTTTTTGCATATCCAGCTTGTTCAGTGTTTCAGTGAGCCTGTGCAGCACCTAGAAAGCTGTCACTTGGCAGCAGCTGCCATCCCCTGCCCCCTGCAGAATCCCCCAACAAACCAGAACCCTATTTCCAACAGCACTTGAGTATCTGCAGTGCAGAATTGTTGGCAAAAGTAGCCCTGCCATGGTTGCTCTCACTGAGACAGGATTATGGGAAATGGGGTTCCTTTCTCCATCACTTTCTGAGATGACTTTGCATTTCATCCCTCCTGTAATTTGATGTGCTTCATATTCTAGGGCTGAAAGTTGGTACAAGAACAAAAGCTAATTTTGAAAGCTTAATTTAAATTCTCAAGTTTTTCTTGTGGTGCTGCTCCAGCTGAATGTCACCCTGATTATCTTAATATCAAAGTGTATTTCTGGGAGCAGTTAGCCATTTCCTTCTAAGATTTTTCTGGTTCATGTGTATTACTTTGTATGAAAATTGCCTAATTTAAAAATTTGGGAATGAGAAACGTGTCCATATTTCTCTACTTCTAAAATTATAATTTTACTAATTTCCATATTTTTGATCAAAGAGTAACAACACTTGTTTGGTGATTTTTGGTGAAAACCATTTGTTCTGCATTTCCCTTTTATGACAGTTAATATATATTATTCATCTTGAGGTTGACAGTATCTGTCACTTTTTTGGGCACTTTACATAGACAGGGAGCAGAAACATACTACAAAAAGTAGCACCAAGCTTAGCAAGAACATGGTTTGGTTTTTTTTACAAATTCCTATTTTGCTGCTAATTTTCTAATTTTGTTACTTAACTTTAACCTAACTTGCACATATCAGTGGCAGTGCCTGGGCAATTTATGGGGCAGTTTGCATAATGGTAAATTAATAAGACTTAAAGTTCCTGAATGTAGAGCAAGTTTCTAGCTGTTATTGCATATTGCAGAGAATGATGTTGACACTTGTGTAATTTTGTAAATAACAGAGACTTGATGCAGTCTATTTCAATGAAGCTTAAAGCAGGAAATACTAACAGCTTCCCTTCTTTTTCCTATATTTTTTTGACATTAAAAAATCTTGTTGTAATTGTTAGGGTGAACACTTCAGAGAGGTTATGAAGCGGATTCAGACAATGCTGGACATACAAGAAAAAGAATTTGAGAAGGTAATTTCAAATTGGGAGAGTTTATATTGCTGACTGTAAACTCTACATGAGTTTATTGTAGTAGGTTGGAACGCCCCAGACTTGGGATAAGTGTAGATTTTGTGTGATAGGACAGCTGCTTGACTGAAATAATGCTTTTTATAGGACTAATTAGTTAGAATGGGTAGGATCAGTATTTCTGTACTGCATCAAGAGAGATATTCTGCAAAACATTAAAGTAACTCAGAAAAGTGTAGCTGGTGTGGAACCTTTAGAAGCCACCCCCACATCACATTCCTTTTCAGAGCAGAACGTGACTCAAGTCAGGTTGTGCAGGGTTTTTTAGTTGCAATTTATAAACTCCCAAGGGTGGGAATTCTGCCCTGTTCTGGACACTGTGTTTTAGAGTATTTCTGTTATCACTGGGAAGCCTTTGCTTTCCTTGCACATAATCAGAATGTTTCATTTTGCAACTTGTGTAGGTCACCTCTGTGCAGTTTTTTGAGAAGAGCCTGCCCCTGTGCACCATCCTTCAGGTGGTGGAAAACTATAGATACCCTGTCATCCTTTCCTTCTCTGGGCTGAGCAGAACCCCTTTCCCAGACGTTCCTGAATGCCCAGTTCCCCCCAGTCCTCTCACAGCCTCACTGAACTCTTGCTGCAGTTTGTTGCCCTTTTTCCCTGGAGGGCTTGAAGCTGGACACAGTATTCCAAGATGTGGTTCATGATTTCCTGAGCATTTATTTTGTCCCATTATCCAGGTTGTTGATGAGGGTTTTAACCAGGACTGGCCTTTTTCAATTCCTGAAGTTGAAAGTTATAAGTTGAAGTTACAAGTTTTCTACTTATAAGCAGCTGCAAGTTAGACTGTGAACTTAGGCTTGAAGACTTAATTTTAGTGTCACATCCTACCACTTGGTTTTTGAGTGTTTTTTTTCTTTGCATAGTTTAAATTTGCCATTGTAATGATGGGCCGACACCAGTATCTCAATGAAGATGAGTATGAAGTGAACTTGAAAGATTTTGAGTCCCAACCTGGTAAGTTGTTAGACAAACTCACTTTTCTTTTTGCCTGCTGAAGCTGCTCTGCCAGTTGTTATAATGTGTTCATCCTTAACTCAGGATGCAGAAAGAATTTGTTCTTTTTGCATGACATACATTAGATCTAGTGACCAGGCAAGTATTTATATACACCAGTGTGCACACTGAGCAGTATTATATGAATGTTTTAGTCCAAGAATATGTATTTTATAGGCATATAGATAAATAATCTGTTTCCTTTTGAGTTAAAAGATTGCTTGTCAATGACCAAATGGGTCCAGTGTCAATATAACACACTTTACAGCATCAGTTGCACCTTGTCTTTATTGTCCATCTACCTCCTTGCATATTTGATTCTTGTGAAAAGATAATTCTTGGTTATTCGTGATATCCTCAAGAATAACCAAGATGATGTTCTTGTTAGAATCTGAAGATTCTAACAAGAACATTAAATATGTCAATTAGATGCTGTTTAGATTTTTCTTTCCATAAGAAGTGAGTCACCAAGGTACAAATTCAGCTCCATTCTAAATCTGTCTCTGAATGGGCTGCCATCTTTACTTGAGTGACATTTAAACCTCTATTTTCTTAGACATTTACACATGGGAGAAACCAGGTTAATCCTTCAGGAGTTCCAGCACGGGAGTGTTTTCATGGCCATAGCATGGGTTGGGCTGGGAGGTGCCTTAAAGATCATCCCATTCCACCCTGCTGCCACGGATGCCACACACCAGACTGGTCACTCAGGGCCCCATCAAACCTGGCCTTGGACACTCCCAGCTCCTCTGGGCAGCCTGCAGCAGTGCTTCGAAATCCAAATCTCTCCTTTTCCTCTTTGGAGAGTTCTGTTTGGGAATGGCACCTTTGCATCACAGTCAGGGATCCATTGAACACTTGAATTCATTGGGGTTTCTTCTCCCAGCTTAGCTGAGTGTTCCTCTCTGTGAGTTGCACTGACTCTCTGCAGTTCTGTTTTTCTGGCAATCAGGAATTGTGGTTTTTATTGGTAGGTTTTGCTAGGGTTGAGCTTTCTCCAGTTTTTCCCAGCTGTGCTCTGGATTGATGTAACAGCTGTAAAGAAATCCTGTAACTGTCCATTTATTTAAAAGCCTGCAGAGAGTTAGCCCTGTATTATTACTTGCAGGAGCCTACAGACATTCCTTTTGTTGTGTGTGTAGCACAGGCAGGCTTTGGCTTGTCAGAATTGTGAGTGCACAAGTCACCCCAGAGCCCAGGAGTGTGTCACTGCAGGACCTCTGTGCACTACTTGGGAAGGGTCTCTGGATGGTCAGCTTGGAGGTGGACATTTCTCCACAGACAGATAAACTCTCTCTGGTGTGGTCAGAGCAGGCAGAGTCCTGATTTTATTCTGGGAGTCATCCCTCTTGGGTCAGGGAGTGAAAGGCAATAGTCTGGAATGAACTCCTGGGCTTGGTGAGCAAGGCAGAGCCAGTGGTGCCAAAACAGCTTGAAAAATGAACCAGGGGACCAGTCAAAGGCACAGAACATGTCAGAATGTGGAGAAGGGAGAACTTGAACTGTTTGTAGGAATTGTAAGGAATGTGAGAGCAAAAGGTTTTAATTTGAGAGTTCATGGAATTCACCCCTGTGATAGAATATGCTTTGATAGAATGGATTTCTACAAATGCCACATTTTAGCACACACTGGACTGATGGAACCAAAGCTGGGCATTGTCCAGTTTGGTTGGCATAGCTGATGTCAGTAGTGTCCCTCTGCTTTTGCACACTAACTATAGCTGTGACTGTGTTGGCACCAGCCATGTAGGATCTCATTTCTTTCTTCAGAAACATTCAAATTCTCCCACTAAGACTGGCAGTTCTCTTTTAATTTGATATTGACCATTATGTCAAAGAAGAAAAAAACAAAAACAAAATAATTTTGATTGAAGAAAATATATCACAAAATGCAGATGCAGGCAACCAACAAGGTTATGTGTTTTATGCTTTAGTGGTTGCAGCTGATAGCTTTGAATGTAGAATGTACTTTCCTTGCTGGGGGCCTCTTTAGTTTCTGCCTCTATCATTTCACTTCAAAGAACATTGGATGCTCTGCATTGAGAACACCTTAAAAGAGAATTTCTCCCATTTGCAAGAAGTATGTGGACTGTGGTTTTTCATTAAAATTAGCAGTAGAATAAGTAATACTGGATTGAACAAAGGAAAAAAATCTGTATATTTTCTTTGCAATCTAAGTGACTAGGGTTTTTCCTTAGAAAATAAAGAGGAGGGTCAGTTTCATGATTTCTTAATTAGCATTATTTGCATTTTACATTAATTAAACAGATATTCCCAGTTAAACCAGGTGAAAGGGATAGCAGAGATTATGGCAAATACTGTTTTGGTTGTCATGTTTCAATGGCAGATCCTCCCTCTTTGGAACAGGCTCAGCGCTTTGGTGAAAGCTGTACTGTGATGTGCCTCTGGCCATAACAGTGCTTATCTTGCTTTAGCACACCCTTCACTGCTGTAAAGTCCTGTAGGTGACTGGAGAAGACAAAAAGCAGGTACCTGCTGCAGAAGGAGCTGTGGGATGTGCTGCTGGAAGGAAATCCCTGCCCCTCTGGCTGTGGGGCTGCTCTGCCCTCCTCTGCCCTACCCGTGATTACCAGCACACTGTGGGCAGGGCACACAGGACTAGTTTGTGTAATGGAAGCAATTTTCCAATTTAGTCTTAAAACTTCATTATTTTTTTTCTCTTTTCTTTTCTAGGCAACATGTCTCATCCAAGGCCATGGCTAGGGCTTGACCATTTCAATAAAGCCCCAAAGAGAAGTCGCTACACTTACCTTGAAAAAGCTATTAAAATCCATAACTGACTTACTTAACCAGATTGTCAAGGCAAGGGACAAAAATAAGTGTGTGTGTGCACCTTTTTAACAACTGTAGAACTTTGGTACACGTGCACTATATCTGAAGTCTTCAGCAAGAGGATTTGCTGCTGATGTTAATTTTATTTTGTTGAGGCTGTTCAGTTTGGCTTCTCTGTATCTATTGACTGCCCTTTTTGAGCAAAATGAAGGTGTTTTTATAAAAGCTTGGATGCCAATGAGAGTTATTTTATGGTAAACGTAATGCAAGGCAATTGTCAGCGTAATGAGGGAAGAGTTTAGTAGAACAGTTGACATTGGCAAAATTATTTGTCTGTAGTACGTTTATAGATGGCATAAGCTGACTGGCTGCCCTTCCCGTGTGGTGTTCACCATCACTGCAGCTAGTAAGTCTTATGTTTAGACTCACATCAGATTTATTTCCTTCAGTTATACTTTAAATGACATTTTTGTGCATTTGTAAATGCAAAAGAAAAACTCACATCATCAATAAATAGCAATCTCTACTTTATTGTGTACATTGTTGGCACTTATTCGGGATTTTTGTCTCCTCCAGCTTCATAGAATCCTTTTTAACAAATTAGTTTTCATTTAATTTAGTCAATACTTTGCATCCCATTTTACCAAGTGGATGCCCCGAGTCCTAAAAAGAGATATTTGGGTCTTTTTATGAAATTTCCAACCACTGAGACATACCATTGTGATTGATTATGCCATCTTCTGGCAAATAGAATGACACTCAAAAGTTGGCAAAAGCAAGTGAAAAGATTATAAATATCATTAATTTAGTTACCATGGGAAGAGATGGGGAAAACACAAGAACTAGCCTTTTAGCACAGAGGGCATGCTCACTAGTGTTTAGTAAGCTGTTGACTTTGTATAAAAAAGGAGGAAAAAAAAACGAAAAAAGAAGAAAAAAACCCGAAAAAAGCAATTGTATATTTAATGAATGAACATGTACAATTTAACACTTGGAGGTTAATTTTATTGGGTGAGTCTGCAAGTGAATTTCACTGATGTTGATATTCATTGTGTGTAGTTTTATTTCAGTCCCCAGACTGCTTCCTTTTCTTTGGAGCTAATGCCAGCCGCGTGTCTAGTTTTGAGTGCAGTAAAGATAGAATCAGCAATTCACACTTAATTTTACATTCTTTTCCAGTATTTTATTTTGTTTCTGTAGCCGCAGTGTACAACTCCTCTTCCTGTATATTGCCTTTTTTTGCTGGAAAATGTTGTATGTTGAATAAAATTTTCTATAAAATTTTTTTTGATGAGTGATGACATGGACATTGAAGAAGATCTCTCCTCTCCTTGGAAATAGAGTTTTGGGAAACGTTTTCATTCATGAGATTTTGCTAAAGGTGTGGTTTTCTTTTTCTTTAAGTGTTGACAATTGTATAATCCTCATTCATTGTTTTGGGGAAACTTTGTGGGGGTTTCTCTTTAATAGTTTTGGGGTTTGGAGGTTTTTGTGGGGTTTGGTTTTTTTTACGTCCTAACTAGTCGCATTTGAGCTTAACAAATAAAAGGTTTTCCAGGAAAGGAGCCATGTACAAAAAAGACAAATGGAAAAGTTATTTTACTAGTTTGTTTGTAAAGATTGTAGTAGAGTCTTTGTGGTAGACTGGACTCTGCCTGCCTGTAAAAAATTTTGTGGTCCAGATTCTCAAGTCTGATATTATAAATGGTGTAAAGTGAAATCTGGAGTCTCTAAAGGTAAGGTCTCTTCATAGAGTAATAGATTCCCTCTGTAATGTGTTCCCTGTATTCATAACCAAAACAGAAGGTGCAAGTTCTAGGAATGTTTGATTCTCTTTTTAGTTTGTATCTTGCAGTGCTTTTAACTGTCTCTTATTTCCAGTCAAGGCAAACTAGTAGTTTACTTTTGTTTTGCTGTCTGTGTATGTAGGTTAGCATAGAGGGAAGTGCTTAACTGGCATGCCTTAAGTGAGAAAGCTTTCCTTTCCTTTGCATTTCCACCAGGCTGGTGAGAACTGCACCATCCCAGGGCTGTTTTTACTGGTACTTGGATTGTCTCTACAGGCTTTCAGTAAAAGTCAGAATTTGTTTCCAAACTGTTCCTGTGAATCAGAGGCTCTGGTCAGCAGTGTCCAAGCCCTAATTATATTTAGTGTTGTTTAGACTAATATGAAATTGAGCTTGTATCTGAATGTCACCAAGTTTTCACAGTCATTTTTGAGATGGTGGCAGCTTTTAGGGACTATCTTAAGAAACGCAATCCTTCCTATTTCAGAAGAAAAAGCCACTAACAGTAGATTTTGGGTGCCTTTTGGGTTTTGGATGACTGGATTTTATGTGCTTCAGTATTCGTGCTATTCCCACACTAGATTGGTGATGTCCATACTTTGAGGCATTCCATATGCAGTTTTCAATTACTAAAGGATTTTCTGAAAAAAAAAAAAAAATGGTTTGGAGCCCAAGTAACTTGTTACTGAAATGTGGAAACACCTATGAAGAGGAGGACAGTAGGGTTTCTCAGGTGCAGTATGTTTGTTTAGTTCATTTAAAAAGATTTACAAGAATACAATCTTCAAAACTGCCATGCTTTCCATTTCTTTATTTAGATTTTGGAATTATCTGGGTAATAGACAGTGAATGCATTAAATTAAGGTAATGGTAAAATAAGTGTTAAGCAATAAGGATGTAATTTCATGGTACACAGCATCAGAGCAACATGTTAACAGCCCATCTGAATTCTCCCTACCAAAACAGACCGTGGTTCCTGTAGATTTACATAGTGCCTTTTATCCTAAAGGAGTCCAAAGCATTCTGTGAAACCTGAGCAGATCACACCAGTGATAGTTGCTGACTAGAGAGTGCCAGCCAGCCCCAGCCCCTTCACCCGCCCAGGCTGGCACAGGCTGGCACAGCCACCCACCCAGGCCGGACAAGAAGGGCGAGTGCCTCCCGCATCCTGGATCTACCTCAGCTGCTGCCCTCGAGCTCCGCCAGCATCCCCGTGCCAGCGTCCCGGTGCCAGCGTCCCCGTGCAGCATCCCCGTGCCAGAGTCCCCATGCAGCGTCCCCACCCGGCCCGGAGCTCGGAGCGCCCGGCCGCGGGGCTGCGCTGGCTGCAGGCGGCAGCGCCCATCGGAGCCACGCCGGGGGGTTGCTGTGTGATATCCTCTGTGAGCAATCTTTTTCTGTAGGAACTGTACATATTGTAAATAAAGTAGCCCAGGGTAAACACTGCATTGGTGTCTCGGCTCTTCATTTTGGAGAGGAGTGGGAGTTACAGCTCTTGGGGCGCTCAGAACTCAGGGAGATTTTGGTTAGGTTGCGTAGATGAAGTTTACAAACTGCAGTTAAGTTGTGTGTTAGGAATGGCAGTATTAATGTAAGGTGTGCTGGCCAGAATGTAAATTCTGACTTGTATGTCAGCTTCCATGTTTTGAACCCTTGTTTTTCCTGAAACACTGAGGTGCAGAGTGTCACTGTTTGATGTGAGAGCAGCAAGTGTCGTTTATTGTTGGCTGTTAAACCTGCCTGGTCTCGGGTCAGAAAAAGGGGGAAATGTTCACATGTGATATGTCCTAATCTGGCTCCAAATCTGTGTTCTATTTAATTTCTGTCCCAGGTGATGTTGAAGTTAGCTGTATACCAAGCACAGCAGGAAATTAAATTTGCTATGGCTGGAAGCCTTTTTTTTTTGTTAAATAGTTGTGTAAAACTATTGTACCTATAAAGAGTGGTGTAAAAATGTCCTGACTACTTCTGTTAAATACCTCTTGCACATCTCGAGTCACATATTTATATAATTTCTTTGCTGTGTGGATATTCATGTGGATTTGAGTTTTGCACCATTCCTGATTGATGCCACTGACTTGGTGCATTATTTACCACTAATTAACAGCAACACTTTTGGTTTCACAGTCACATTTTAAAATAGAGAAAAATCTTAACATCCTAAAAAAAATGTGTGAATTGATAAAACCTGTTGTGCTGCCATCTGTGTGCCTTTCATCCTTGGGGGTTTGTGTTCCATCAGGTCACAGCAGGTTGGGTGACCGGGGGGGACAGTCCCTGACCTTGGTACAGAGGAGTGAAAGCTGGGGCAGCTGCTCTGGGGATGGCTGGGTGTTGAGGGGGCTGTGGAGTGTTGGCTCTGCGTTTCATGTAGGCCTGAGAGAAGGGTGGTTTAACAGTTTTTACATGTATTTATTATGGTTTTTCACGTCTCACTGTCTGAAGACTGGGGTTTCTGTGGTCTAAAGGCTGCAGTGGTGCCAGTGTTGAAGTAAAAATCGGTGCATATGCCCAGCCTAGTTTAACTGAACTGGGATCAGCTCAGTAGGGGCAGTTTGTGGTGCAGACTGTGACAGCTGGCTTAGGGTGACAGGGCTGGTGGCAGCGCCGTTCCTGAGGCTCCTTTCTAACAGCTGCCCTCAACACCACAGTGTCCAACAGCCAGGACTTGCCTTTGCTGTGTCGCTGTGCCAGCCGCGGAGGAGCTTCTGGGGACTCTGACCTGCACTCTGGCCTGTCCCGGTGTCCCCGCGGGCGGAGCGCGCAGTGCGCCCCGTGCCCGGCAGGGGGCGGTGGCGGGCGGTGCCCCGGGACGGCGTCTCCGGCCCCGGTCAGTGAGTGACCGAGCAGGGACACTGGTGACACCAGGGACAGGGACACTGTCACTGCAGGGACAGGGGCACTGGTGACACCAGGGACAGGGCACTGGTCACTGCAGGGACACTGATCACTGCACAGGGACACTGGTCACTGCAGGGACAGGGGCACTGGTGACACCAGGGACACTGGTCACAGCACAGGGACGGGGGCACCGGTCACTGCAGGAACAGGGAGCGTGGTCACACCAGGGACAGGGACACTGGTCACAGCACGCTGGTCACTGCAGGGACAGGGACACTGGTCACAGCACGCTGGTCACTGCAGGGAGCGTGGTCACACAGCGGCACAGGTTTGGATAAGGATCTCTTTCAGCTCTTTAAGTGCCCTGTAGTGCAGCCCCGGTGCCCAGAGCCGGGTTGGGGAGCAGCCCCGGTGCTGCTGCCCCCCATCCCCCTGCCCTCAGCAATCCATGTGCCAGTGTGAAAGCACTGATGATGTTATAGCATGGAGACACATGAGTTTCTTCTCTTCCTCTGTTTATTTTTCCAGCCAGCAATACCCTGCTGCTGTCAGTGTTGAGAAGGGTCTGGGCACCTCCTGGGCTTTGTAATTGCAGATATTTGATTGCACAAGGTGAGTGACTGTAAAGTTCTGTGTGAAGGTGAAGTCTAATAAGTCCGGCTTTGGGAGATGATGCACTGCAGTGAGAAGGCTGAGAGGTAAAATAAAGGCCTTGTGTTGTGGTGACTTTTTTCAAGCTGTGTTTGCTGATTTGTCTTCTTTGTGTGTTTGTCTTTTGCATTGTAGATTGTTAATGTAAAGGGGGTGTCCCTGTGACCTACAGAGATGTTTTGCCAGTATTGTGAACAATAATAGGTTTATTTTCTTACCACATACATAACAGAATAAAGACAGTCTCATAACTTAGTGTTTTGTTAATAAATAATCAGCTACACTGTACCACCCACAGCCCTGCAGGGGTAGATCCTGCAGGGAGAAGAGCAGAGAGAAATGAAATCCCAGCCAGTCAGTTCCAGTGCAGAGAAGGTAAGAGCTTCTCTGAAACATCCGTGTCCAAACCTTGGTTAGTGGTGGGCTGAGAGGTCCAGAGGAGTCTATGTCCCAGCTGGGTGGAAGATTTGAGAGAAGCTGGAGAACTCACCAGCTGGAAACTTCTCAGCACAGGACAGTGAATCAAATAGAGCATAAATTAAATGATAGTGCAAATTAGTCTTGAAGTGGTTTTTGTTTTATAGCCAGTCCAACCATGTGGTGGTAAACTGGAGTTCACCAGGTTGCTTCACCAGCAAGGGAGCTGCAGAACCTAAGCATAGTCCTGTGAGTTTCCTAGCAGTAGTTTTAAGTGCAGAATCTTATGCCATTAGGAAATAGATGCTTTACAGCATCTGGTTGCATAAAGTTTGTTTCTATAGTCTTTTGTATCTATAAATGTGAAATTGGCAGTATGGGCAGTAATGATCTGCATCCTTGAAGATCTTGATGAAGAGAGGGACGAAGCAGCATCCGAAGCAGCACCTAGAGACAAAGGGGAGATGGACATGCACAGAATGATTACTGCCTTCCCTTTCCTGCTGGCCACAGCTGTGATTTCCCCCTGCCTTGTTCTGTCTGCCTTTTCACTGTGTGAATCCACTTCTTTCCCAAGTCTATTAATGTTTAAAGTATCTTCCAAAAGATTTATCTCCTTCGCTTCTGACGTCTTATGCATGAGTCTGTTCCTGAGCCTGATTCTAAATTACAGTTGGGAAGTAGACAGTGTTGTACTCATTTATGCTTGTCTTATGAAAAGTGAAACATACTGGGTTAAATTTAGCAAGTTTGCATCCCCTGTAGCCATGATGACCATATCTAGAAAGGACAGGATGGCTTCTCATCAAGTGGAGAAGGGCAAACTGTCTGTATAGTCACTAACTAAAACTTTGATTTTTAATTACTCATTTTTAACCTTCTGCTGTGCTGAATCTGCACAGTGCCTGTGAAAACTTACCCAACCATGCACAGGCTGGTGCACAGGAGGTAGGACAGCTTGCCCAGTCTGTAGGTGACCTGGGTGGTGATGTGCTGGCGGCAGGAAGGACAGATTGTGGATGTTGGTTTGCTGGAGAAGATCCCTGCCACAATGATGGGAGGCTGGGGCACCAAATAAACTGAGTTCAGGAGGAGAGGAGAAGCAGCCAAATTAGAAGCACAGGAAATATTTTGCAAGTTATAAAGCCTAAACTGGGAGAATGGGGGTTCTTAAAGTGGCATTCATGTTATTATTGTTGATTTTTGGTGTGCTCCTAAGAGCCACTGTGCTGATTCTGCGTGTCCCAACTCATTGCACCTAAACCAGCCAGAGTTTACTCAGATAAGGACACACTCAGGGAATTGTCTGTGGGATAACCCCCAGGCAGGCAGTCCCCACCACCCTCTGCTGGTTGTACTCTGGCACTGAGGGTTTGTCTTCTGATATTTAAAATTATATGAAAAGCCTTGTTCTCCCTGAAGAAGAGATTTGAAGGAGGTTGGGGAACTTTCTGGATCAACTTTTCAGTAGTTAGGAGAAATTCATCAAAGCAGTTACTCTTACACCTACAAAACAGCTGTAGGTGTTTGTAGCTACAGCTACTGGTGCTGTTCTCAGTTAGTCTCTAGCTCCTGTTTTTGCAGTCTAGACTTGACTATCATATTCCCTGAGGGGCACACCTCTTGTAGGTACACGAAAGATTTTTTTTCAGAAATGTTTTCAGTAAAAAAATACCATTTTAAGGATCCTAAAACATGTTTAGGGTACAACTTCACACTGTAGCCTGAGGCAAAACTTGAGTGGGAAGGTATCTGTTAGATAGATAGGATAGAGCACGTCTGAGTTCAAGTGCCTTCTGGTTTTAGGGATGTTTAAAAATGTATGTCTCCTTTCCTCCTCTATGAGGTGTTACTGACTGTTCTTCAAAGCCTTTCCTCAGCAAATCCTTTAAGCTTCTCTACTTCATAAAGGTGACTAGAACAGGAGCATTGGCCTTAAATTGATTTGTTCTGAAAGCCTTGGCTTCTGGTCTTTTTGGTTTGGTTTGGTTTTGGTTTTGGTTTTTTGTTTTTTTTTTTCAAATGGGTACTTGTGTACATTTGCTGGACAATGCTGGACAATCAAGTCTGAGTTCCTTGTATTAATTTATCTCCTGACATTTCTGTGGAAATTTTCCAGCTTATGAGGTTGTGATTGGGTCAGCAAACTCCCACCCTCAGTGCTGATGTTAACACCAAGCCCATTCACTCTTGCTGGCCTGCACTGTCAGAGCACAGCCCCTCTTACCGGGCTCCTCCATGATGGTGGTTTCTCGGTAGGAGTAAGGTGGGGGAGAAGGATACTCATAGCCCCCTGTGCAAAGAAAAACAGGGCAAAATCTGTTAGTTACAGCAGCTTCTGGCTCCCAAAAACCCCGTGGAGTGAGACAAGAGGGGCCTGCAGGGAGTGCCAAATCCAGCACAGGGAGAAGCAACCACAGAACTGATTCAGGGGCTTTCAAAGCCAGAAGAGCTGCAGTGGCTGGCTGACCTCACTTTTATAAAAGCTGAGAAACCAAATCATTTCTTAGGAAAGGCAGCAACTCCATTGTAACACTGTCGTGGTACTCAATCTTCATTTAAGGACTTCACAGATAAAGGACCCACAGTACTTCAGTGGTAACTACCCTTACTATTTAGTATTCAGAGCCTTTTTACTAGTTTAAACTTTATCAGCTTTCAACAAAGATATTTCATCACACTCTGTTCTAGAAAGAAAAAAAAGTTAAAATATTTTTTCCTTTTGCTTTGGGAGAAGGGAAGCTGGTGACTAAGACACCTCAAGCTTTTCAGTTCTTTTGCTAATCTTTCAAATTAAGAATGCAATCAGCCTACCTGAGGTGAAATAAATGACTGTATTAAAAAAAAATACATTCATGAATACATTCAAAATAAATCCATGTGAAAAGCTTTACAGCCAGCTGTAGGATGGATGTGGTACCAAACACAGGGCTGCTCTGGGACAGGAGGACAGTCCCTAAGAGAAATCTTGGTTGGTCAAGCCTGGGCAGCATTGGAGAAACCCTCACCCCCAGGCAGAGCAGCCCTGAGTCCAGCCTGTGCTCAAGCTTTTAACAAACCATGTGGGTGCAACCAGGGAATGAGCCCACAGGGATACAAATGGAATATAAACCCAGGATTTTCCAGAGGGGGATAAAATATGGTGGCAAAAGTGACAAAAATGTTAGCAATATTTTCTTGAATGTCTTGCTGGAAGTGGTAGAGATTTGCAATGGCATTTGGGTTTAGTGGTGGTGGGCTGGTGTTTTTTGGTTGGTTTTTTTTTTTTTTTTTTTGGTTTTTAGGGGGTGTTATTTGTAGGGAAAAAAAGTAAAAAAAATAAAAACGAAATAGTTTCCTTCTGATTTAGAAAAGGAATGTGCTTAGTACAGGTGAGCTCCCACTTGCTGTGTGTTAGTGGAGGATCTGCAGCTCAGTGCTGGGAGTGGGCAGTGCCTGTGCCTTGCCTGAGTGGCTCCAAGTGAGACTCCTTCTCCACAGCCTCTTGCAAACCCTGCTAAGCTTAAAAGAGGCCAGAGAGATCTTTGAGGACAAAAATATTTACAGAGAGAGCTGATCAGAGTGAAATGCTCTGAAAATGAGTCAGGTTTAGAGGCTCATGGCTGACACATCCAGCATTATTAGTTACTGCCTGATCTCCCATTGGGATTTTTTCTCCAGCCCTGTCCAGTAAATGACAATTTCCTCAGCAGCAGGAAGGTAAGGAAGGTACAACCACTGAGGATGGGGAGTGCCTGGGTTCAGAAGGAAAAGCCCACCCAGGAGAGCAGCAGCTCCTGGCACCCTCCTGCAGCCCGGGAGCTGAATTGTCAGCACTTCATCCCTGTAGGAGCCTGGGGAGGGCAGCTTGGCCAGCAGGGACACCAGGGAAAAGGCCAGAACTCTAAAACTAGATGACAGTTGGAGCAGGACATTGCCCATCCACGTACAGAGTTTGCTGGCTGAACATTTGCACGTTACGAATATGAAATTATCGTAATGATACAGCTGCAATAAAGCAGGTGATTAAAAAAAATTACTAACTAAACCAACAAAAATATTTATTGTCATTAGTTGGAGCTGTGGATGCTGAGAATTTTGAACTTTAAAGGCACAGGAACATTTGAATGATGTTTCTATTAGGATATCCTATCCCCACCCCGGGGTTTATGTGCTGGCACAGATGCTTTCTAAACCTCCTGGCAAGGCTGGGCCCCAGATGTGCTCGGTGACGAGCTGGAAACCGAGCCCAGGGAGCCCCCCGGGAGCCCTTCCCAGCCCCGCTCACCGTCCTGGCCGAGCTCCGGTTCCGAGGGCTCCCGGTAGCGCTCGGGGTGCGGCTCGTACATCACCACGGGCACCTGCGGCCGCTGCTTCTCTGCGGACATCCCTGCGGCTCACCTGCCGAAAGAAGGGCAAAATAAAACCTTCCCTGCCTGACTCTCCCTGCCCTGGCTTTGCCAGGGCTCCTGTAGCTCCTGCTTCTCACACTCGGCTGGTGCTTAGAGGGAAATTAGCAGTTCTCACACTGGTTTTTTTATAGGCTGGAAAGCAGTCAGCTCCTGTCCCACTTCGCGATGAGGAAGGTGGAGGGCAGAAAATACCATCTTAATAAAAGAAATACCAGCATTTCTTTGTGCTGGGAAGCTAAAGATGTACCCTCAGAAAACACGTTTCAAAGCTTGCAAACTCGGGAGTGAAGGAGTTACCTGTGCAGAAAAGTTAACCTGTTTTTTTTCTATGCGTTTTCAAAGCAATCAAAAAAAGGGAGGAGCACACTTGGAGCCCCTGTGAAAAACCTTCCCGTGTGATTAAGTCAGTGCAGTCAGCGGCAATTCGGATCCGTCTTTCTCCGGGTTATTGTGCAAACTTATCAGCGTTGTTATCGTGACCAGTTTTGTCCTGTGAAACTATTGTCTCATCGGTAGGTGACAGGCTTTTGTTGGGAAACATCCTTATTATGGGTGACTGCGCTGCCTGAGGCTCTGAGCAAGATGAGGCCACAAAATGTGTGTTTTGCTGGTGTGAGCAGGAGCTGATCCTCCGGGTGGGAGGAAGAGGACAGGGATAGAGACGTGTGTTTGTATCCCTGCCAGCGGAAAGGCGATAATTATTCCTAGCTGCCCCTTCAAGCAGTATTAACTGTTGATTTCCTCCTAACATTTACTGGGAGAGTCCTTTGCAGAAGAAAGGGACAGCCTTGTTGCACAGGTCAGCGAGTGTTTTGGGGGAAAAGGGAAGTTTTGGGGAGAAAAATTAGCACAGATGCACAAACTGCCCGAATGTGTGGGGACAAAGGAAAGCAGCAGAGGAATTGCTGGGCAAGGCAGGATGGTCCCAACAGGTCTGTTTGCAAGGGGTGTTGGAGGGGGAGGACAAAAGAGGGAGGATCAGCAGTGCTGAGTTAAAGCATCAGCCCTTCGGGGAGAAAAAATAAAAAGGGATTTGAAAATATCACCAGGGAAGATGTGCTGCAATTGTCACAAATCTGGATGAACGGCAAGTGGTATGAAAAATGGTAGCAGAATGAATCATTGAGGGAATAGGTAGGATGGTGTGGAGAAAAAGATCAGAGATACAGCACTGGCCACGTTAAGGCCAAAGATGCCAAAGGAAATTGCAAATACATGGATTGGAGAGGATGGCTGGAGAAGGGTACATCTCAGTGTAATTGTTATAAAGGAGCTAAACCGGGAATTGGGAATGGCAGAGGTGTTAACAGGTCATTGATGAAGCTTCATGAGGATCCCACCGAGAAGAAAAAAGGTGAGCCAAGAGAATTTGGGTGGGATGAAGCTGTGAGAAGCAAGGGAGAAGAAAAGGAGTTTGTCAGCAGAGACTGTGGGCTCAGGAGCAAGCGATAGATAATGTTCCATTAGCCGGGGATGGCCAAGAGCTGCTCCCCTGGGACAGGGATTAGCGGGGAAAATTACAGGGAGTCTCCAAGTTTTTGTCTTATTCCTATCTTGGTGCACTAAATACTGGGTGGTGTCCATTTGGGTGACACTTCTGCAGAATTCACCTCGCTGCGAAACAGGAAAAAGAGGAAAGAGCTTTTGAATTGCATCCAGTGCCTGTAAGCCCAGGCAGGCGCCTGCAAGAGGCAGGGGTAGGAGGGAACAACAATGGCTAACAGGGTGAGAACTTGTCAGGGTTCCTGCTGAGTGCAATTCCACACTGACTAATGCTGGCTCCACCCGGCCAGGGATGGGATAACATCACCGGCTGAAGGTGTAGGGCACCAGGTGCCAAAGCTAGTCAGCAGCAGAGAGGGAATGGTGTGGGATGCCGGGTTTGTGTCGGATCTTTTGGAGCTGCCGAGCACAGGGGCTGTGGGCTGAGGCTGATACAGCCCTGGATTCTCTCCTTTCGGTGCTTTGCTCCGCTTGCAGCAGCTGTGACCTGGGAAGGAGGAGCTGCCCTGGGGCTGGGGGGGCTCAGCTCCTCAGCCTGGGTGGGAGACAGCACCAGGGGCTCGGGTACCCCCTGGGCACGAACGCTGAGCGTGCAGAGGTCCAGGAAAGGCATTTTCCGGGGCTGTTTGTGCAGCTCTGCAGAGCCTTTAACTGGCATAGAAGCGCTCGCTCTCAGCTCCCGGTCCTGTGCCCCAGAGCCCTTCAGGGCTGGGACTCCCAAACCTGCGGCTGCTGTTGCCATAAATTAGAGCAAGGGATTTTCCTCTTTCTCAGATGTTGGAGAGGAAGATACGGGAGAGAACAGTGTGAGTAGCCCCGAGGGAAAGCTCGTAAGGAGAAATACCAGGAAGCAGCTCCTGAAGAGCAGGAAAATGCCCTCTAAACCGGCCTGCAGTGAGAGTCAGGGTCTCAATGAACAGCTCAGGGGTGATGTGAGCTGCCCTCTCTGCAGACACCTTGAGCAAACAGAGCAAGGGCAGAGCAGCCCCTGGGGCTCTCCTGGGGTGGGCCTGGGTTTGTCCAAGCAGATTGACTCAAACTACTGCAAACTGCTTGATTTGCAGGCAGAACTGCATAGTCCTGGGCACCGAAACAGTTCCCTGTCTTCTCTCAAGTTTTAGTCTTGTCTACACATGGATATAAACCGGTGTGCACTGGAAAATAAAGGTGACTTTAAGTCCTGTGGAAATCAGTATTAAAAAAAAAAGAAGTAAATCACGCCCTGAGAGATATGCACAAAGAGCCAACAGTGCAAGTAAGCACTGATCTCTCCTTTCTGTTCCAGGAAGGACAGACCCCAGGGAAGGATGGGCAGGCAGTTCCCATCATCTTCCTCTGATTTGCTCCAGCATCTCGTGTTTGGGTGTGAAGGGCAGCCTGGTGCAGGCAGGCAAAGCTGATGAGCTGCGAAATTCCAGGGCACAGCCCCACTCTGCCCTCCCACCCGCAGCTCTTGCACGTCCCTCCCGAATGCCCCTGTTGGCTGAATAACCCCACAGGTGGGATTCATTCGAAGTCATCTCTGCTTGGAAAGGGATTTCATTTGAAAACCCAAGTTCCCTGCAGGACTGATACATCTTCCTGGTTCATACCTGGCTCTCAAGGATGGCTTCTCAGTGACTCATAAGAAGTGTCTGATCTCCATTCCAGCTTCATCTGCAGTCAGTGTGGGATTTGCCATTCAGTGTTCAGAGACAGAAAAAAGGGAACATGGAAGTTGGGAGGAAACTCCAAGATTCGGGTGTTTGAAGAACATAAGGTACTACATTCAAAAGTTTGGTATTTTGGAAGATTAGCATTTAAACATTGTAGTAAATGATCTCCACATTTCACAGACATGTGGAGGAACAGCAGTTTTCTACAGTGGCCTGTTGGCTTCTAGGACACTGGCCCAAAGGCCCAAAAGCTTTCAGTTTGCTGCAATGTGTTCTGGTTCTCCTGCCATCACTAGTTTAACATTTTCCTGGATATTTAACTCTCCCAGCTGTGTTTTTGAGGCAATTTAAATTTCTGATATTTTGAAGAATGGCCATAAAATGCCATTGCTGGCATGCAATTACATCCAGGGCTTGAACAACATCAAGAGCCTGTTTCACTTGATTGAAGCAGTTAATTCCAGGTTTTGGCTAGCAATGAAACACTGAATTCCTCAGTGGAGAGATCTTTTCCCTTTAGGACTAAAGAGTTGGTAATTTCAGGTAACATTCACAATGTGCTGAGGGTTTTCAGATGTTCAAAAGGGAATAGTTCCAGCTCTAATACAGACAAACATAACTGGGGAGCAGGATTCAGGTATTTTCCTATTCTCATTCTTAAATAGAAACTAAAAGAGAGGACTGCTGGCAGCAAATGAGAATCTGGACTTTAGAAAGCATTCATTATATCTGGAGTAGACAAGCTTTTCAAGGAGATGAAGAACACTCTGCCAATTCCCCATTCTTTACTCATGAAATTAATTTTTTAATATCACAGTTATTCTGGCTTTTAAGCCTGAATCAGGTTACCAGCCTCTTTAAATGGAGAGGATGTAGCTGAGGGGGGCTGGGCGAATATGCACCCTATTTCCTGTTGCAAACTCTTCACCTGGTTCCCCTTTCTTGTCTGCTGACTGCCTTGGCTCACTCCCTGCTATGTGCACTACCAAGGCTCTGGAAAGGCAGGCACTGCCTGGGTTTTCCAGTCCTGTCCCACATCAGATGTTTGTGTTAGGTTAGTCCTTCATGAAGGGAGCCCTGGTCTATAATTCAGTATATTTACTGCTCCTGTTGCTCTCACCTTAAAGCAATTCAAACCGCTGTAAACTTTCACAAACCTTCTAGTCTGGAAATATTAATAGTAGTTTCTTGCTGTGTGCTATTGTGCCAGCACCATGCTTTTACAGAAAACCTTCTACAGAAAACCCTGGAGCCAGCCCAGAGAACATTCCTGTCCCTTGCAGCCTTCCCTTCACAGGACTAAGCAAGGTTTGAGTCCTTTTCATTTCTGTACAGTGAATTCATCCTTCTTGTCCATGAATGGTCAGTGACCTCTGCCCTCAGCCTATGGAATGGTATGAATGTCATCTTGTATTTAATGGAAAAGCTCTCTGCAGAATAATCCAGCAGCACTTATTTCCTTTTCCCAGCCACCTCATGCTGGTGGTTTGTATTTAAGTTGTCATTAACCAGCAGCAGGTCTTTCTCCTCCAATGTCATTCTGCACTAATGAACTCCCAGCTTGCAGCTGAAATTTTGTGTAGTTTTTTAAGTGGGCTGCTTTGTTGCATTATAGTGCACACAAATACTGCCACAGCAGGTCTCTACCTTTTCTTATTCTGTGTAATAGATTTTCTACTTCCATAATTTGTTTTTTAAGTCATACATTTTATTAGCCACTCCTATATTTTGCCAAGGTTATTAATTAAAATATTGAATAAGATCCATCACTGCTTCCTGTGCTAACCTTTGATGCAGACCAGGTTTATCTATTAAACCTTGTTCCTTAGTTTACTGTTTGAAGTATAATTCCTTGTTCCCTTGAGATGACCAACTTTATTCACATTTAAAGGGCACTTGCTGTGAAGGGTGAGCACAGCTGAGCCCTGGGATTGCATTAGAACTGGTGCCTCCCTAATTACCATTCCAAAAATAAAGCAATAACCACCAAAGGGAAGTGTTGTCCAGTGGTTTGAGCATTAACCTGGACTGAGGGAAAAAAAATGGGCTCAGTTCCTGTTCTGCCACAGTGACATTTAGCAGTTAATTAATCCTGGTTTTCCTTATTGTGGACAGAAATGCTGTTCTGGGGAGGTACTGCATCAATTCTGCTGTGACATGGTCGCATTTGCTCATGCCTTAAAGCTGGACCAAACAGAAGATGGGAAATGCTGAGTTTAAATTCAGCCTTTGTCCTCTGTGAACACAATTTTGTCTTGCACGTTCCCTTTTAGCTTTCAAAATAGAGGGCAGCCTTACACAGTTGTTTCCATCACTTAATCATTACTTTAAAAATTGATGTTTGCCAGCTTTTAATTTAATTCCTTTATAGATGAACATTCCCTCACCAATAGCATTGACTCATGGGTGGCCAGCATTTCATTTGCACCCTTTTAAAAATAATGTCCATAACTTGTCCTTCAAACGAAAGCTGATAGAGCAGCTCAAGTAATGTGTCCTAGAGCATCTGGAGCTGGTTTAGCAACTCTCACAAAGTTATTATGAATAAATCTACTTAAAGCAAGCAGGTGTGTGCCCTGCTTTTAGGTGTGAGCTAAGACCTTTCCTATGGTGCATCAGTTTGAATTTCTTTTCTTAGTACTGCTCTCATTTCCACTTTCTCAGGAAGCTCCTTTTCCTCTCCTCCCTCTCTGATCTATTCTAGGAGAAAGAATATCCTGAAAAAAATCTTTGCCTCCAGATTTTAGGAACAAGAGAGAGGCTTGCAGATGTTCAGAGCTTGCCAATTTAATCAGAAGAAGTTAGGACTGACAGCAGAGAGCCAGAGCTGCCACAGTCCCCGAGCTCAGTGACTGCCCCAGCCCTGTCACTCCCTCTCTCTGCCTCCGAGGAGCACACACAGCCATGATCCCAGCCCATCTGACAGCTCTTACCTTTCTGTAGCTCTGGCAAATCCAGGGAGGAGGAAAGCTTCAGAAGGTGCTCACCTCAGCCATGTCTGTGCCCTGGCTGTGCGTGGGGACAGAGCCACAGCTGGGCAGGGACATGGCCCCAGCTCCTGCCCGTGACATCTGTGGCAGCCAGCCCTGCACAGGGTGTAATTAGCCCAGTTTGTCACAGCCCCAGCCTCTGCTCACACCTGCTCTGTCACACAAGGAATGCTGTAGGACTGGCTGCCACCAGAGGTTGTTTTTGTTGGTTTGTTTTATTCCCAATATCCCAGAAATTTTCCTTTGTGCTAAGCTGAAAGCTAATGGGGTGATGAGAAGCAGCACAGAAATAACTTGGGAGAATGGAGAGAAAAGTATGTGTCCCACCCACGTGTGTACTTCTCTATGAGAAAAGTAGGATGAAAAACCACAGGTACAGGTGTATCTGGGGCTCTGCTATTTTATTACTGAGATCAGTGATCACTTCCAATTTCTGACCAATTAAGTGTGCTTAGGTCAGCAAGGATCTCTGTGCAGGCTGGTAAATATTGATATTTTATCTGGGATCTTCTTGGTAACCAGGTCTGTAGCTGAACTGGATTTTTGTTACATAGCTGCTTTGTGGTGGGTTGCCAGATGCCCACCCAGATGCTCTTGTTCTCCTCTTCAACAGTGAAAATAAGATGGAAATGCTCTTCAGATGAGATGAAGTCACATACCAATCACCATCCCAGGCAAGCCAGACTTGACAATTCAAATAATTGAATTTATTACCAATTAAAATAAATTTGAAGGGCAAGAAACAGAGACAAAACCACCTCCCTCAGATGCCACACATCTGGCACCTCCAAGTATAACAGTGGCTGTGTGACTCTCTCAGTAAGAATTGTTTTTATTCATCTGAACCTCCTGCAAAGCTGTTTTGCACAAAGTTCTTCCTCCACACCTGGAACCCATCCCCAGAGCTCCCTGCAAGGATGGAGCATGATGCCCTGGGTTTGTCTGGCAGACTCACATCCCCAGCTCAGAGCATGCTGCTGGCTCAGCTCCTGGGCAAAATCTTAAGAAAGGGCTGCAGCAGTGCAGGAAGCTCTGAGCTTGGAAAGTCAGGATTGCACAATACTTAGCAAAATAGAATTTTATATTTCCCAGTACAGCTGGGAAACTGCCATGGGAAAAGGAAGAAGGGAGGGAACTGCTGTGCACTCCGAGTTTTCTTGCCCCTTTTGTCACCACAACTTGGAAAATCTGGAAACAGATTTGTTGTTGTTAATGGATATTTTCGTGGGCTTGGATGCTGTTAATGGTGACAGCACATCACCTGCCTCTCACCCAGACATGAAGGACAGGTACAGAGCACTTACTCAGATTTGCTTCACTGCCAAAGAGGAGGCTCAGCACTTAGTGCACTCCACACATCATCAGAGCAGCTGCAGACTCGCCTCCCAAGAGTCACATCTCCAGGCTAAACTAAGAATATGAAAGGATGGCTGACAGTAACTGTGGCTGATCCCATTACTACCTTTCAAATCTCTGCTTTTTCACAGGTTTCTTATGTGATATTGGACCAGTGATTCACTCCTCCCTGTTGTCTTCATGTAAAGAAAAATAATAGACTGATTGTAATAAACCAATTTCAATAGAAATGTTATGCTGCTTTATTGAAACTCAAACTCTATGTGGAGAGGCTTTATTTTGGCAATATTTTCTTAGGAAAGTCACTGCATGTTCATGCTGCAATGTACTATTTCTTAAAGAGGTGGCTTAAGGTCTAGGGAAAACACTCTGGAAGAAAAAAAAAGGAAGAAGTGTCAAAGTAGTAATATCTGTAGGAAAAAATGGATCTAAGAAGAGTAATTTTATATACTTATATATTAGGAAATCAGTGTGGGTAAAGGGGCCATTTCTTAGGGGATGGTTGTTTTTCCTTGTCCTTGAACAGCAGAGGAACAGAAGTGATGAAACCATGAGTGCATCCAGAAGTACTCATGCACAAGAAATTCTGGCTATGATGTAGGATGGTTTAAGTGCTTAAATATTTCCAGCAGCTTTTTCACTCAGTGTGCTGCCCAGCTGGCACTTGCGCAAGGCCATGCGGTGGCTGCAGCTCCGTGGGCTCTCGGCAGGGGGCAGTGCCAGCTCTGTGTCCCTGCTCCTGGGTGCTCTGTCACCTCCAGCCTTTGCTGCAGCTGAGCTGGAGGGGTGCAAAGATCCTCCTGCCTCCTGCCAAGCTGCTTTTGTCCCTCTGTGCTGCCCTGCCAGTGATCCTCCAGCCTGTGGAGGAAGTTGGTGCTTTTAAACTTTGGCTTACAAGTGTACCACTGGCTTTGTTTCCCAACCCTAATTACAGTGCTTGCTCCAGGAGAAACAGTGTGAGGCTTGGGAGAGAGATGCTATCAGCCCCCTGAATATCATGTATGCTATCAGGGACAACAAGGGTGCAATAACCATTCTAAATTAGTCCATCAAGTGATGACTGCTTTTCCTATCCTTGTTAAAAAAAAAAAAACACTTGCTGTATCTAGGAGCCGTTCACTATTATTGGTGGTTTCTTTCCCATTTTTGCTTACAGTTTCTCATAGGATGGGAAAACTGGATTCAAGATTTTTTATGTTTGTTTGGTTGGTTTTTTCTTTTCCTGCATGAAATTGGTAGCTCTGTTTCCATCTGTGGCTGTTGTAACTGTGGAGTTAAGATCAGAAGATGTTAGTGTGAGATAAAGATTGTCAATGCTCACCTGGGATTTCTGCTGAGCACTGCTGGATATCAAGCCCTACCTGACCCAGGTAGGGGAAGCTGCCCCTGGGGAGGCTCTGGGAGGTTTGGAACCTGGCCCAGGACAGGACAGAGCACCCATCAGAGCAGTGAGGACAGGTCTTGTTCCTCCACCTGTGCAGGTGGAACAGGGCACAAAGGAGATTTTTGTGGCTGTCCATTGACTTTTGGGGGGCCTCAGACAAGTGGCTCATGCTGTGCCCCGAACAGATAGATGGGTGAAACTGAGATTTAATTCTCTCTTTGAGCCCATTAAATAGTTCATATGTTCTTTGAAGTGGGATTGCCTCTTTCTTGCTGTTCTGTGTTCAGGTCTAGCCCAGCTGACTGCAACCTCTGTAAAAGCATGACAAAAATAAAGTTGATTTGAGATCTTATTAGAGATAACTCATATTTTGTTATGGCTTCTCTGCTACTGGAAAACTAACAATGGGTACAGGTCCTTGGCTAATAAAGCTTGGAGAAAGATCAGAACCATTTTTCCAGTTACAGAAAGCAGAACCCTTGTGCAATTCTCCCCCTGCTTACACCAGCAGGTATTTGTGTGCAGCCAGTGGGATCTGGAGCTGTGTTCTGTAATTCAAGAAGTTCAGTGTCTGTGAATATCCCTTCTATTGTCTGCCATAAATACAGTGTAGGGAGAGAAAATTCCTTTCCCAGGTAAAATGCCAGTTCATTACAGGTGAACCCAGCTCCCCCTGGCTGGAACTCACCTGTCCTGTTCAGTATCTGAATGCAGCATTTTCTGGAACATTGATTACACCAGAAGGGTAAGAGTGACTCAGATATGAAACACCATTCTTCTCTGATAAGATCTAGAGATGAGTTGCTTTAATGTGCAAAGTAAATATTTGGGTGACATGTGGCACACAGCTTAAAGCAGAAACCACTTCTGAGCAATGCTTTCCACATGAAAAATTATCTCCAGCATGACAAATTGGACACTGGCTTCTTCTGGTAATTTGCTTACTGAAATAAGATGTAGAAAGAGCACCAGCAGCACATCATGCAGGAATCTGAAAAATCACTGTACCCTCTGCAAGTCATCTGATCTGAGACCTCAGCCATTAGCCAGTTTTATTAACAGCACAACAGTCATGGGTTTTCCCTTTTCTTTTTGTTCCTTTTAAAATAACAGTTTCAAAAGCTCTGGGCTTGGTGTCAGAAAGATAGTTATACATCCATGTAGTCTTGCTCACTGATTATGTGAGGCAGGAAACACTTAACAGTTTAATTCAAAATTAATCATTGAATCAAAGGAAAATGAGTGAATGTCCCTCTTGGGTAGCAAGGAATACCTTAATGAAAAGTATTTTATTGTTTTCTTATTTTAATTTTGGATTTTGAAAAAAATCCACAATCCTAACTTGGTATTTGAAAATTTTTGAAACAATACATGCAAAAAGTCAGTGAGAACATTTCAAAATTCATTCATTTTTAAAAATTTTTGCTGGTTTTGACCACTGTGGCCGTTAATGGTTTTCAAATGGAGACTGTTCTGTTAGGTGAGAAGCCCTTGTACTCACAACTAATTCTAATTTCCTGCAAATACACCTCTGCCACCGACAGAAATTCTTGTGCTTTCAGCCTGGAGCAGAGTTTGGTTTGGGCAGGGCAGGCAGAGCTGCAGGGAACCAGTGGGAGCTGCGAGGTCAGTGCTGAGCCCTTGGAGCCTTGGAGGGATGGAGCACAGTGTGAAACCCCCAGCAGACACCCTGCCACAGCAGTGGGATTGCATCTCCCGGTTATTATCACACCTTAACAACTGCTAGAGCCAGAACCATGAAGGATTAGACTCACAGACTGGAAAAAAAAAAGGGAATTGTGAAATTTCATGCAGGGAGAACAAAGCCTGCTCTGCTGACGTGACTGTGGTGCTGACAGTACTGATTATACAGCAGGGCTGTGCTTGGCATGTCCAAGAGATGTCACATTTTCTGCTTGAATTAAAGGGATTTCAGATTTTTCTAACAATGGGAATCAACAGGATTGCCACTTACATGATGCATATGACAAAAACAACTTCTAGATCATCATGCTGATCTGGGAAGGAAGAGGAGTGGGCCCTTAACCCTCAGGGTCATTTGGGAAGTTCGTTATCCACATCCAGCTAATTAACTTCAGTGGTGAGGACTGAGATGCTGGTAAGAGCTGATCAGCAGAGCTGGCTTGCAAGTCTGGGATGTTTCTGATGTAAGAAACAGTTTGTGGTCAGATGCCTGAACTACTGTCTAATTGCACACTTTGGTGCACTGCAGGAATAAGTATCTCAAGATTCCAGCTGTCCCTAGAACTCTATTTTATTTTAATTATACAAGTGGACAATGTGGAAAGGAGATTGACCACAGTTTAAACAGGCCAAGATAGGACTGTGCTGACTTTGCACAGGCTTTGCAAAGACTTGTTGCAAGTGCAATCCAAATGTTTCAAATGCTGCTTCCCCCAGGGAATCCTGCTGTACACAGAGGGGTGAGGGCACTCCTGCCTTCCACTCCTGCCTTCCAAGGTCGAAGGATGCAAAAGGCACAAAACCACAGCCAGCCAGTGCCTGATCCCTCTCATCAGAGGGGCTGCAAGTTCCTGCAGCCTGGAGGAGTCTGAGCCAAGGGAGCTGCGGCAGGTTCAGCCTGGGGGAGGCTCCCGACCTGCTCTAATTAACTGGGGCAGTAGTTAACCTTAGTCCCTGCTTGGGGCCCTGCACTGAAAAATGCACCCTTTTGTTTATTTTGAGCATCCATAGTTTATGAGTTTAGATGGACTTTTTTGGTTTGGTTTTTTTAGGTCTGTGATTCCTGAGTTTAATTTTACATAGTCCTGCAAAGAGCAGAGAGCTGGATTTGATGATCCTCATAGTTCAACTTCCAACCTGCACTATTCTGTGTCAGCTTCTGGAAGCAAACAAAATTATCTGAAAATTATGCTTTTTTTGTTTTTTTTCTTTCCAAGAGAATTACATTTAAATCTTGAGCACCTGGACCTTCCTTCAATTTCCTCATTTGAAAGGAGCAGCTGGCTAGAGCCTCATTCCTGTAAGAGAAAGGATGGAAAGAGCTCAGCACAGCTGCTGGTAATTGTGGCAGGTTAATGGCTGAATTACTGCCATACAAATCCCATCCAGCAAATCCCTGGAAATGCAAAGTGTTCTTGGAATTTCTATGCTGAGATTTTCTTGGAAGATTGCTTCACCTGCCTGGTAGGTAGAGAATTACATTTTATAAGAGAACATATATTCCTCTTTTATAGTTTACAATCATGTTTTTTCTTATCTCTTTCCCTTGATTGAACTTCTAGAGAACTTAACGAAAAAAATCTGCCAGAAAAGAGGTTCCACTTAGGGAGAGCAGCATTCCCTGTGCTCTGACTTGCACAAAGGACAAAGCAGCTTTTCTTTGGGCCTGGTGTCTTGATGAAGATGGTGCTGGTCAAAGAATAATTTACACAAGTTACATGTAAATTTAACTATGTACAGCTTCAGTTGTTGGGATTGTAACTGTGATATGTAGAAAGCAATGTCATAAAATCAAAACATAAAATGCACATTAGTGTTCCATTAGTAAGTAGAACCAATATTGTATTAAGATGGAAAAGTCTGGCTGGGATTGTACAGCCAGCCCAGCACTCGGTGTGCAGGAGTGGAGTCCAGCCCAGGAGCACACACGGCCTTTGTCCTGGGTGCAGCTCACCCTGCTGGGCTTGGTGAGAGGCTGCTGCCCTCTGCAGCCTGCCGAGCTCCAGAGTTCGGGACTGTGGCACTGGCAGAACCAGGGCACCTCTGTCCCATCTGCTTCTTGCTTTTAGAAGCCTCAGGTGAGAATATATTCGTATTTGATATCCCAAAATATCTGCTTCCAAGTATATTTACAGAATAGTTAACAAACGTAGGGAATTACAAAACCAAACAGAAGTAATGAAAAACCCAGGGCGAAATACTTAGATCTTTTATGATCTATTCCATCAAAAATAAAACAAGAAAATATTATTGCCTGTTAATGGTCACTCACAAGGTCTGTAGCCCAGGATCTCATCTCTTACATGAAGATTACAGCTTAAAATTTTGCAATTACTCCTTTCCATCACTGAGTTCAAAGCAGGCCACTCAAAGATCTGTGTGGGGACAGGATAATGGGATTTTCTTCTGTAGCTGAAGTTGGGGCCAGAACCTGCAGTCCTCCATAATCCCTTCCTCACAGTTTAGGTACCTTTAAAGTTATTTTTGGACTTGCTCCAGGTGTCCTCTCATATCTGAATGACCCTGTTGTTGAGCCTTGAGCAGCAGCTGAGGTATCAAGACCTTATTAATTAAAGTGATCCCTTCTACTTTATGTGCAGTGCTTTTCTTGGTGGAAACAAAAGTCAGAGCAGGAAGTTATTCTTGGGGCTGGAACAATTCTCTGAAACTTGTCCAGCAATGTCCAAATATCAGTCTGTGTTTATCTGTCTTGAAACTATGTCAAGAGGGTCTTGTAGAGAGTTAAAGGTGTGCAAAAGTCCAAAAGATCAGGGAGGGAATTATCCTGAAATCAGCTGTAAGCAGGATGGTTGTTAAGGTACTTACTGTACTGTAGAACTTGCCTAATGCTCTCCTGTCAGGCTGTGAAACCACATCTTTATGCTGGGGTATGCCCCTTCTAATTTACAAGTCACTTTTGCTCAGTTTAAAGCCATTTTCTGCTATTTCAGGTTTCAGTCCCAAAAACCTGCTGAAATCCCACTCTTTTTAATGCAGTCTTTGTTCTGCAAGCACTATGAAAAAGCAGCCAGGTACCCTGCAGATGTTGGTAGCTGTGATCACTGTGGGCAAGTGGAAACCACACTGATCCAGCTTTATTTCCTCTGGCCTGAGAAGACAAGCTCTGCCCCTGTTTGCTTTTGTGGGCACCAGCTGGCTGGGCTGCTGTGTCCTGCACTTGGATGGCAGCTGTTCCAGCTGCTGGTAGAGCCATGAAACATCTCTGTATTTGGGGATGTTTCATGCAAACATCCTCAAATACAGGGATAATAATTAATATTAATTAATAATAAGCAAAATAATTAACCCCCCCAAGGACCAGAAGTTGGGCACACTGAAGAGCTGACCAGGCTGGGTAATCCAAAAAGTGCAGGAACTGGGAATTGTCCTGGCTATGGGTGTGAGCTATGTGCACAGAAAGAAAAAAGAATAAGACAAAAGAATATGTCAGAGAAAGAGTTATTGTGCTCTAAACTCCTTGGGTTGTTCTTGTGGAAGGTCCTTAAAAATCCTGACCCAGGAAGATGGAGATAGCTTTGGATGTGCTCTGCTGGAGTTAATTTGTGTGAGTGTTGTCAGGAGGCACTGTGGGAGAGAGAAGATGACTTTGTGCCAGCACAGGGTGTCTTGAGCACCAGCTGAGTGCTTCAGTTGTGAGTTTAGCTTAGTTTTGAAGTGTCTGAAGCTCTGTAATGCCACTTTTAATTTTTAAGTGGTTTTGAGTATGTTAGGCTGAAAGAGAAAATACAGAGAACTCCTTCAGCACAAAACTCCGACCTGGGTCAGCTGTATGTTACTGGACACTGCTTTCAGGAGGATTTCAGTGCTGCACATGAGCTGCTCTATTTGCTTCTCAGATATTTTGCCAGGCAAGATGCCCAGTGATTATATACCTAAAGTTCCAGAGACACACTGGTGCTCCTAACCAAATGATTTCACTTTCAGAGCATGAGGAACTCATGCAAGTGACAGGTCAGAGAGCAGACTAATTTGAACACAGTGTGCTTCTCCTGAGCAGCCCTGCTTGGAGGGGAAGTGTTTCTTCTTGAAAATAATAATTAAACAAGAGTGAGTTAGATTATGTACCTCTGGATATGCTTTGCACTGCTCTGTCTCTCATTAACTCTTGCAAAATTACTGGTCAGAGAAATATATTATAACTCATCTCTTTTGTGGTGCCTCTATCAATTAGTAGCAATGACCTTATGCATGAAATTAAAAGATGATAAAACCTTTCATGGCTGAACCTAGTCTTTTTCCTTGACCCCTTTTCTCCTGGCATCCATTTCATTTTATTTCTCAGAAAATGGTCAAAGCACTGACTAATTTATCAGCCAGTGGCATTGCTGTGAAATACAGAAATTTTTCTGCAGAGCAAGTGGAATATTTCTCTTGCTGTGCTGTTGGTTAAGTGTTGCTCTCAGTGGCTCATGGTAAAAGGGCTCAGAGTTTCCTGGAGCAGTCAGACAGACCAGTGCATTAAGAAGCTCAGAAATACTATTTTTTTTCCATTTTTTGTCTGTCAGCTGTGACACTTTCCCATCTGCCTTTGCAAGTCTCTGGATTGTTGTAACAGCATTAATCAGCAGAGTTGACAAAACCCAAATGACAGAGAAAGACCCAGAGCTGCCTCATCAACGCTTTTTAGGGGTTGAGCAGTCACATTTTGCCTGATCTGTCAGCTTCCTGCTCTGCTCTGAAGCACTCCTGGGTATTCCCTGGGCAGCACAGAGTCAGGGAGCTCAGGTTTGGGCTCTCAGTGTCTCATGGGGAGGGGCTGCAGCAGCATCTGCTGGCAGGAGTGTCCCTGGCCTGTGCCTGGCTGCGATGTGCATTGTGCAGAGGAATTACTGGAACTAAAGCAGCACACACTCAAACACACTAAAAGTGTGAAAAATTCTGTTCCTCCCAGCTGATCTGGAAGGGTTGGTTATCAGTACCCTGTCCAGTGGCATCCTCTGGGAATAAAGTCACTTCCAGGACAAAGGCAGGAAATGTTGATTTAAGCCTCTTACACTCCTGACAGAGTCACTCATCAGTCACTCACATAAAACCAAAGCTGATGCACAAGGACAATGCCAAGATGTGTTTTCATATTCCTGGGAGCCCTGTACCCTGCTCCCCTTCCTCAGCCAGCTTGGTGCTCCAGCCAGCAGTAGCACAGCTTTTCCAGCTTAAATTTACACCCAGCTTTAAAAACCTTTTGCAGCATTTTTTATGTCAAATCATTACCCTGTGACTTAGAGTCTGCAGCATCTAAGGCTGCCCAGCCCTTAAAGTTAAGAAGGGTTTTAGGATGTGGAACTGCAGCATCCTAATCACTGAGGGATGGCTTGTGTCTAGAGCAGACTACACCCAGAGCAAAGCTAAAAGCAACAGGCAGTTTCTAATGATGATTTATAATAGATAATATCTTTAGCCCTAATTGTGTCTACTGTAAGTGAGGCCCTTGAGGGAAAACCAATACAAGCAATTTCTCAGTCAAGAATGGAGCCACAAGACAGGCACATTATTTAGAATAAAATCCACTGCCTGCTAGTCAGTTTTAAATTTTTGGAAGGTGGAACAGTTGCAGGGTAAATATTTCCTTTTAGGGTGATGCTGACTACCAAAGACTTGACAATTGTGTCAGCATTGGCAGAAATGGAGACATCCTGGCTTGGCAGCTTCCTGGTTCCTGTGACTGGGGTATAGCTGAGTTTTTGGCCCTGGGACAATGGATGTGGAATAACTGATAATAGTGTACTTTTATGTGTTGCCATAAGAAATAGTTCATAGTATCTCAAATAGTCCCTATTCCAACACCCACATTAAGACATAGTCCATATTACCCCTGCAGACCACAGGCTGTAAAACACTGGTATGGACAGGACACACATTGCAAGATGAGAAGCCCAAAAATAATACCAAGATTGCTCCAGTGCAAGAGCATTTTTTGGGTTCTGTGCAGAGAGCAGCCATGGAGTTAATTGGGGAAAAGGAGGGAGAGGAAACATCAAAGCTGTGAAGCTTCTTTGTCCAAGGGCCATTGCTTCCGTGCTTTTTCCTCTGACACTTTTCCCCTCTGTGCCAAACAAGTGGCTGCCCCCAGATTTTATGCTTGAGACACAGCACAGCGTTTAAAGAGCTGAGAAATGTGTGTAGCTTGAGAAATGGAAAAACTGCACCAGGCTGTGGCCTGGCATGGGAGGGGAGGGAGTGCTGAATGTTAAGCAGGCTGCTGCTCAGATCCTGCTCCTGAGCTCTCCTGATGCTCTGAAAAGCTGGGATGCAGATGCTTATCTTAATCAAAGTATGGAAAATTCATCAACTGAATGCTGCAACCTGTGAGCAGGGAGTGCTCCTGCTGACCCCTAGTTTGAAAAACCAGGTGTTGCTGGGGTATTTGAACTTCAACAAGATTACATCTCTTTATTTTCAAGTCTTTTATCAGCACATTTTCCTTTGTTATGAAAGTATCTGAGTACATCATTAGGAACTTGAAAATATAAATGATATCCAGTTTGGTTTTGTTTTATTGGTTTTTTTTTGTTTGTTTTATTTGGTTTTTATTTTTTGTTTTATTTGTGGTTTTTGTTTGTTTGGGGTTTTGGTTCTGTTTGTTTGTTTGTTTCTTTTCTTTTTCACATGCATAGATTGTGAATGTCTCAAAAGGGAGATCTAGGGCTGACCAATTTTTTCAAAAGAACAGCAAGTCATCCCTGAACAATTGGGTACCTGGTGGCAGCACAGTGGTGAGGATACAGGGCTGCTTCCTCAATTGCCTGGCTGAAGTGAAAAATTGAAAGCAATTTCACTCTGAATCAGCTCAAAACAAAACATGGACTGAATTGGAAAATACAGGTTGCACTAAATGGATCATTGTATTTGGCATAAACATCTCTGCCATGATGTAGCATTTAAGAAAATAGTAATAATAATAATAATAATAATAATAATAATAATAACAATAACAATAACAATAATAATAATAATAATCTAAACCTATTAATGAGGTGGTATTTCCAGAGGCTGTAGAGTGATTGCATTGGTGGAGTTGCAGCAGATTTAACCTCAGAATGGGGAATCACCTCATTGCTCACAGAATTAATTTTGTGAGCATTTCTTTCAAAGTCAGCCTGGAGATTTTATTCCTCTCGTGTCCACTGAAACATTTCTGTGTCTAGGTTAAGTACTGCACCACGTACAAAAGACTGGGAGCAAAGTAGCTGAGTATTTCCTGTTTGCTTCATCTGAAACAAAAGGGTTGGGAAGCATTTCCTCTGGGTGATGGGAGCAGGGGCAGTGTGGGAAATGTGTGTGTGTAACATCTCCAGAGCCATGGCCAGCCCGAGCTGAGGACAACTCACCACCCTCTGTGCTGCAGAATGTTCTGGAGGCTGCACCAACAAGGTCACAGGGACACAGAGGGATGGAGTGAGCACTGACCTTTGCAGGCAGCACTGCAGGGCACTCAGGGGTTTCCTGCAGGAGCTGCAGCACCCCTGTTCCAGATGCTTCCCCCAGAATGGCTGCAGGGAGCCTCAATACTCATCCATCTAATGGGCATGACACTGCCTGGAGATTTTAAATCTTATTTACTTGTTGACTTAATACATTTACTCCCTTACTCCATCAAATTTGTACAGAGGATTTGACCTGTCCTTGACTCCCTCCACACACACCCACTTTTGAGCAGCTTTTTCTGATATGTGAGCTCCTGAGGAAGGCTCAAAATTAGATGAACAATTTCTATTCATTTTCTTAATTGTCAGTTTCTTTGTCAGTGTTTGCTCTTTCCTTGCACACAGACTTGCAGAAAATACATTGAACTCCTTGTATCAAGGGTTGTTTATGTTTGCTTGTACCACACGTGAATGTTTCTGTCAATATAAAACACAGAGTGATATATCTCTACCCACTCTGTGCATTCAACCAAATGTTGATTTACAGGATCAAATGGCTGGTTGTATTGGGACCCCCTTTATATGTTTGGAGGGATTTCCTCTGAGGTGGAATGCAGCAGCAGTTTAAATGGAGAAGTGTGCAGCTATGCAAGAGAATGAGTGAAAATAACCCCATGCATTTCCAACCCAATACACTAATGACTATTTTCTTACCACTCATCTGATCTAGAAAAGTACTCTCTGAGAATGTTACAATCATATTTAAACATGTCTACCTTTATCAGCTCCTCCTATCCATCAGTTTGTAAGATGCCATCAGTTGTGGCTGTCCTGGACTTCACCCAAAGGACTGTTCAATTGCCATTATTGTGCAGCCCTTTGAAATAAAACACAGCTACATTTTCTCCTAATCTCTATTCAAGTTGTGCAGTAGAGAAATATGAAGTGCCATAAAAAGAACCTGTGAACATTGTGGAAAGCATAAACAAGCTTCTTTCTTAAGGACAAGCTGCAGTTAAAAAAACAACAGCCCCACTGTTTACTGGGTGGCTTTAACAAGCCAAATCAATCCTGCTGCTCTGTAAGGAGAGGCTTTTATCCTTGCATACATCATTCCCCTTCTCCTGCCAACCAGAATTCTCACTAAATCTCTTTCAAACCAATTTTGATTTCTGTTATTTAGATATGAGTACTCATGGTGCATCAAAATCTAAGCATCAAATGCAGGGTGTAAGACCCTGGCCCCAAAGGAAGGCTGTGCTAATGAACTCTCACAGTTCAGCTTCTGTCCATGGGGCTGTAAGAGAAATTCCAGGGTAGGGAGCACTGTTCAGTTTGCTTCATTTGCTTCAGTTAGAGCAAAATAATTTCCTAGAAACTATTCTCTGCAATGCAATATGTCATAAACCTCAGCACTTCACTGAAGTTGTGGAGGGAGTGGGGTTTAGTCTGTTCTTCTGTCTGAATAGATCTGAGTCTACATCTGGAACATGAATCTCCTGGGGATCTGTGTGGTCTTCAGTCCTGAAGCTCTCAGTCAGTGCAGTTCTTTTTGCTAAGAACAGTCCAAGGTTTATTAATCCAACGGTGAAGGGATTACAGGATCACCTACTGATGAGAGGAATCTTCTGGATGAAAAGAGTCCAGAACCCAAGCTCCCCCTCAGATGATTTGTACATTTGAGCCAACAGAGACTAGCTGAGAGAGTTGAGCAGTCTTCTCTTCCCTAGGAACTGCCCTTGCTGGAGGTTCCCACATTCACTGGGATGAGTCAGGACACTAAAAATGGGGAAAAGCACCAATCCCCCTCTGGTAATTGTTCTGCAGAAAGGAATGGGGTAAATATTTGGCTCCTGAAGGGAAGGAGGGTTGGGAACCCCAATCAGAGGAGGAAGATGAGCATATGGCTGAAAGTTCCTCAATTCTTTTCAAAAGATGACTTCAGACACTCTTTTCTGACTATTTGTCAGTTTTATTTCTTATATTCCATCAGCCCCACGTGTGCTCCATGGGGTTCTAGAACAGGTGGTGTGCCCCACTGCCTGGCTGAACCCAGCCCATGTCTGTGCTCACGTGCCCCCTCTGCACAGCTCCTCTCCATGTGAGGGCCTTACATCTGTCCACCGCCTCCCAAGAAAGAATTTGCCTTATTTCAACATTGTAAAAATTTCCATTTCCTTTAATTCTAAGTAAAAAATGCCACCAACATGAAGGATATAAAGAAAAGGCTTTGTCAAAGCCAATTTATCTCAAGGCAATCTGCCACTTTTACGGCTTCAGTGTGCCTCTAATGGAACGGGGCAGAGAGTTCTGCCTCCCCATCTCTTTTCCTGGCAAGTGTAGCCATTGGCTGTTTGGTGTGAGAAGCCTCTACAGGTCTCCAGCACAGCCTGATTGCACTTTCTGAGACTCTACAGACTTGTATCTAAAAAAAGAATTGATTAGGACAATGAATGCTAAGACTGATCATTAAATATTTAAACCTGGTAGGCTTTCAAGAGTGGCAGGCTTGCCAGCCTGTGAAAACACCCTTGTTTTGCCAGATCTAACTTGCTGTTTCAATTTTCAGAAGGCTTGAGATTTAATATCCAGAGTTTTTTAAGGGAAAAAAGAAGACAGAGACTGTGCCTTTAATTGTGTCTTGTAGATTGAAACAAGTAACCATACATTAAAAAATGTAGCTGGGAGAATGCATTTCTCCTTCCCTGACGTGGGAGTGAAAATGCTGATGGGATCATTGCCCAAAATTAAACAAACACAAATATTCTAACCCATATATCACATTGATCACTGACACAGGAAATAGCACCTTGTTACATGGACTGTGACTGTGGTTTCTGCTCCAAACTTCTGGAAACACGAGAGCACAGAATCTTCTGGATGCTGGAACATTGGAGCCTGGTACTGCCCTTTCCCCATCGTATTATTTTCCACCTCTGTTTTCATTCACTTGGTAGTTCTAGCACCATGGGAATTTTTATCTAAGCCTTTTCTTAGGAAAAGAATTCCAGTTATTGATAGTTTTTTCTTGCTGTGAAGTGTGTTGCATTTTCAAGTGTTTTGGAAGAATCTATTTCTCCAGTCAATTCCTATTGCTAATAAGAGCCAGTCTTTCACCAAAAGGGGAGGAAAAGATATTTGTATCAGTTTAATCACAGCTATGACAGAATGTCAATTGATAATGAACAGAGCTCTTTGCAGGATATAGAATTTAAGTGCAGATGTGACCTCCGTCTGCAATTTGGGATCTAAACAGAATAGACAGACTGGGAAAAGAGGAGAACAGTGCATAACCTGAGGATGGTAGTGAGGGAAGAAAAAATGTGGAAATTCCCCCAGGTAACCCCCCCCCCCCCCCCCAGGCAGTTTCCATCTCTCAAGGCAAGTCACAGTCACAACAACAACCCAACCCACAGTGTGGAAGATGATTGTTTTGTAAGCTCTTTTTTCACCACAAAGATTTTGCTGTATTTTCATTTGGACAGAGCATAGCTGCCTTTTTTCTTTTCTTTTCTTTTCTTTTCTTTTCTTTTCTTTTCTTTTCTTTTCTTTTCTTTTCTTTTCTTTTCTTTTCTTTTCTCTTCTCTTCTCTTCTCTTCTCTTCTCTTCTCTTCTCTTCTCTTCTCTTCTCTTCTCTTCTCTCTCTTCTCTTTTTTTCTTTTTTTTTATCAGCATGTCACCATTACAAATTATCATCATTCTTCATCATTGTGAATTATGAATAATATCATCCAATGTGTGGTGAAACAAATGTATTTAAATGACTGCAGATAACACAACATGATATATATGTGCAATTTTGTCAGAGTGCTCAGCAGTCTGACTTGCTGCCATCTTTGGATTATGACAACTGTCAGAACTAGTTAAATATGAGTCAGTTTGATCTCTGCTTCAGTTCAAATTTGGAAACTCGTATGAAGGCCATAGCAATATGTTTGTTGAGGAGCTGCTTTTATATTTTGCATTCCAAAAAGCAGCTGCCTGATTCAGTGCTGTGCACAGTGAGTACACTCAGAAGGTTCAGCCCTCCTCAGTGCTTGTGGTTGCTTTGTGGCTCATACTGCACTTGTAAATTAACCCCTTGGTAACACTCTGTACTGGAAAGGAAGCTTCAGCTGTGCTGCTGAATCTCTCTCCAAATGTTAATGCCTTTGCCTACCAGTTCCTGCCTGACCCTCAGCCTGCACAATGCAAACCCTGGGATCTCAGTGAAGAATGGAAAGGAAGCTGCTTGGCATCTGGTGTTGAGTTCCTGGTAAACAGGTCTGAGGGTGGGTGCAGTGCTGAGCTGGCCAGGGCTGACTGGAAGCACAGGAGAAGCTTTCAGGAAGGGCAGAGGCTAAGGGATGTCAGTCTGCACAGGGCAAGGAAGGTGGCCACTGAGGCAGCTGGTGACAATGACTGACAGGAAGGGTAGAAGATGGCAGCTGAAGAGCAGGGAGCAGGGGACAGTATTTTATTTCTGTCAGGCAGTCAATATTCACAAAATAAAAACCAAATGACAGAAACTGTTCCTCTTTAAGGCTGCCTTTTTCTACTAGAATGGGTTTGGGCCTTTTGCATGAGAAGTAAAACCACCAAAAAGGCAAGATGTGGTCTTAAAACATCCCAATTTCCCTGGAGCTCACATTGTTGAAGAGCTCAGATTTTCTGTGTTTCCACTTCAGCACAATGCATAGGTGTTATTTTTCCTGAAGTAAAAAACTTATCCTTTTGACTGTGAAGACAAATGATCTGAAAAATCAGATTTGAGAGCTGAATATTAGGTGACTGTACCGGGACCAACAGAGAGACAGCCTGACTGACCTTAAAATCTTTGGAAGCTGTGTAGCTTCTGACTGATTTGAAGCATCAAAAGATTCCTCTGCTCATGATAAACATAATTCTTCTTTAGAAGGAGTGGAACCTGAAAAAAAGAGATAGCAAAGATAAAAAATAATCTGCAATGACTGGGTGGGTTGTGCCACCTGCCAACCTGCTCACTGATGACTTCTGCACTGGTGTGGAGTCCCTTTTTTCCTGATAAAGAACTTGGAACTGTTTTAGTGTAAGAAAAAGGAACATAAGAAGATAACCCTGCTCAAGGCAAGTTTGTGCCAGCTGTCACTGTTTCACTAGCCAAGTGAAATAGCCAGCTGGCCAGATGAGGAGTTAAGCAATACCTGTTTGGTAGGGTTTTGCTACACCTTCCAGGATGACAAAGTGGGAGGTGATTACAACCTGGAGCTGACCTACTCCTTGTCCATGACATTGTGTCCCAGTCTTGGCTGTAGGGCTCAGGAACTAATTTCTCACCCTATTATTAGGAGTGCTCTGGATTTGATAACTAAGTGTGGGGGCTAAATCCTCCCCTGAGGGAAAGGTGGAAAGATGTTTGTTAAATTCTTTTTGAGAAGGTTGTGTTAGTGCTACTCTCAGTACACTGTGGTATTGATGACTCTATGGCAATTTGGGTCTTTGTTTTTATTATTTCAAATCTCTGTAAACTATTTGCAAGGTTATTTGTATTTTGTTAATGTGAATTGAATTTTAACCCCAACCACAGAGGAAGATTTGGTTTTTTTGTGAGCAGTTTTTTCCCTGGGTCTTGCTGTTATGATTTATTTGAGAACAGCAAAGACATCCTCAGTTCCTACGCTTTGCAAACTGAACAGAGCTCATCTGAAGCATGATTCAGAATTACAGATGATTAAGATAGTGAGAGCATACAATAACTTGTCAGATGCCTGGTAGGAAAAAATGGATCTGGTAAAATAGAATGAGTGTATCCCATTATGTAGTAAACAGCCTAAAGGGAAAGGCAGATCCCACTCTTGGGGCTGGCACAATGTGGGTTCCAGCCAGCACTGGGACAGGACATGAGAGCATGAAGTGAAATAGAGCAATCTGGACTGAAGCACACTTAATATGCCACATATTCAAGGAGTGAAGGGCACTTTTCTTTCTATTATTTTCTATTACAATCTTATTCATCTAATCTTTAAGAGCCTGTTCCTAATTTCCAGGCACAGCTCATTCATGTCCAGCCTACACTCTCTGTGCTTGTGCCAACCATAGCTCTTAGATTAAATAGTTCTGAAGCCTAACTGGAAATCAGGATTGCCTTTGTGATGTGAGGAGCAATCCTAGACCAATTCATGCCTTTTTAATAGAGGTGGGCAATATTTGCCCTGTGTTGACAAGCAGCACCCATGGAACTATTTGACTTGTTCAAGCCTCCTCATCCTTGCAGCAGCACAGGGACATGTATCACCCACCATTACTAATGAATCACATTACCTGATACATCTTCCCCCTACATACTCATTTCCTTGACTCAAATTGTGTAAGTAATTGCACTTTGAATACTTTAAATGAATGAGAAGGGGTATAATGATGCTATGCTATCAAGAAATCCTTCTGTGTTTTTTTTTTTTTTTCCCCTGTCAGGACTGTTGTGGGAAGTGCTCAGCTCCTGCAACAGCCCAGAGCTGTGTCTGTGTAAGCAGCGGATCATCCAGCCGAAAGAGAGAGGCAGGTGAGTCCCGCAGCTCTAGACCTCCTCTGGCCCTCCTCCCAGCTGTGAGGTGCTCCTTGCTGGCCCCGCCCAGCAGCACTGGCTTTAGGGAACATTCCCAGCCCTGTCTGCATCCCGAGAAGGAGGTGCCCTGCTGCCAGCCCCACCACCAGGGAAAGAAGGAGCAAGGTAGGCACGAGGGCTGGAAATTATTGATAGTCAGTAATTGTGCTAAGAGAAAGCAGAAGGGCAGAGAGACAAGTCGGAGTTTGGGGGAAGCTGGAACCTCTCCTGTCTTCAGCAGTTGTTGAAAAAAAGAGGCAGGCAAAATCTCATTTCCTAGCTGTGGTAGCTGGGGGTGCACATGCACTCACACACACAGGAGGGTCCCTCAAACCCCCCCTCTTGCTGGAAACCAGCCTGAGGCTGTGGGTATCCATTGCCCTGGAACTCCCATTGGCTCTGCCTGGGAAGCAGAGGGAGAGAGGGAAGCAAGAGGGATGACTCAGGAGTGCTGAACCTTCGAGGAAAGCACAGCTGTAGTCCCAGATTGTGTGGCTGGGGGACTGCTCTGAACAGTGCTTGCTCATGCAGTGCATTCACCCTGATCCACCTTGGAAAAAGCTATTTTGGCACACAAAACAAAGGAGAAAAGATTTCCAGGAATAAATATTTAATTGTAGCTTTAATCAATATTTTAAGCAAAAGGAGTAACTGTTACAGTCCTGTAACTGTATCTTAGAAAGAGGTGAGATCTTGTGTGGTACAGCATGGGATGGAGAAGTGAAGTACTTTGGAAGACAACCATGTGGTTGACATAGGAAGCTGGCTGCTGCATATTATGAGGCCTTTTCTAGATGCCCTGTCTCAGGTCAAACACACTCTGTTACGGGTCTTCTGTTTGCTTTTTCTCATGGAAAAAAAGAAAAAAAAAAAAAAAAAGCCCGGCTAAGGTTTGTGTGCAATAGTTTTATCACAAATTGTTCTGTGCTATTTCTTGTGTGATTATGGCCAGCTAAAAGAGTGTCTACTCTGTCTCCAGAGTCTTACCTTTGTAATGATATGAGGGCATGCTTTGTGTGGTATCTGCAAGTGGAAAAGAACTAGAATGGATTCACTTTCTAAGCTCTCTTTGTAAAACCATCTTTTAAAATACTATGGGTTATTACCAGCTAGGGAAATAATGCACAAACGAAAGCATTGATGAAACTGTATGCTGGGTGAAGACAGCACACTTTGTCCCAAGGTCTCTCAGGGATTTTTGTGCTTCCAGTAAAGTTCATGACCATTAACTGGGAGCCTGTTGTCACTGCTGCCCTGGACTGTGCCATCAGTTTTCTGCTGCTGGCCCTGTGTGACAGCTCTGCTCATGCAGCAGATGCCAAGCACACCCAAATGATGATAGCACAGAGCACACCGTGTGCTGTCTCGGCAGCGCACACAACAGCCGCGTTCCTCCGCACCATTCGGGAGGATTCACCAGGCAGGATTATCCATCTGGAACTCCGCTGGTTCCATTGAGCTCTCTGGCCGTGCCATCCTTCCCTTAACACCGTTTCCATTCGGCTGTTGTGTTTTATTGTCGGGCCGGCGCTCTGGGCTCGCAGCATCCCGGACAAGTTGCGGCGCTGTTGGCCGGACCAGGTGTCCCCGGGCGGTGCGGGGCGGAACGGGGCGGAGCGGGGCACCCGGCCCGGCCCTCCCCTCCCGGCACAGCGACGGGGCCAGCCCGACACAGCCCAGGCAGCGGGGCCGCCGCCAGCCCGTCCTGCCCTGCCCAGCCCAGCCCAGGTGAGCGGAGTCTCTCCCGAGGGGCGAGGACGGAGCATCCCTTGGGGGGTCGGGTAGCCGGGCCGGGGGGAGCGGGCTCGGGGAGCCCCCGGGAGGTGTCGATGCAGCCTTCTCCTCCTCCGGGGCGGTGGATTGATTTCGCCTCAGAGATCAGGGCCAATTTCCTTTGTTTCGGTTTGTTTGTTTGTTGCGTTTTTTAACACTTTCGCCTTCTTGCTGCGCTTTGGACCGGGGGGTGTGACATTGTTACTCGGAGAATGGCTCGTTTTAGAGATGACGAGCGAGACAAAGAGAGCTAAACCAGCGCTTTGGAGCCCGAGGAAGAGAAAGGACTCAGAGCTGGCTGCTCAGAGGGGCACTGCAGAACTCGGAGCCTCGTTAAAGACTCTGTTGCTGTAGCGTGAACTGCCCGCTCCTACAGTCAGCACTTCTGTCCAGGAGAACGGAGAAAGCAAAAAAATCGGGAACCAACCCGATCGTGCTCCCTTGGCGTGTTGGATGTGTGTGCGTGTCACTTCTTGCTCTTGTAGAGAAGCCTTCGAGGCAGATTTTTGGATCTGTGCCTTTGAATTTGGCTTTCAAGGAGGGGATTTGGAGTTCTTTTCTGATGTTGTTTTTGCTGGCCCAGTCGAGCAACTTCTGAGAAATGTTTGCAAAATCTTTTGTGGTGCTAGATTTCATTTCTTAGAGAGTCTCAGAAAACTTTCAGGCTGCTTTGACGTGTGACTCTCCTAGACGTAATTTTTGTGACTTTGAAAGGGTTTTCATGACTGCTGTTCTTAACCTTTACTTTCTGACTATTACCTTATGTTTGGCAAACATAATTTCTTTCCTTCTGTTGATTATCAAAAATGGATGATAGCAAGGCCTGTCAATGTAGCTGCAGAGGGCTTGGGTTTCACAAATACATCTTAGTATCTCATTAAATCTAAAGAGGTTTAACTAACATACAGCAAAAAAGTTTAAAAAAGCCCCAACTCATATGAAGGTTTTAGGTGTTTACAGGAAAAAAAAGTTGTGTGTGCCAAAGAAACTGTAGGAAAGATGAGCCTGTTCTCTGACAATGGGTTTATTTTTACATTCTACATGGGGGTGTAAAGGAGAGAAAACATATTTTTTTCCAGGTGGCCCTTTGCAGGGGCAGAGCTGAGGCAGGAGCTCATCCCACAGCCCTGTGTGTGCTGTGACACAGACAAGTGAGGTGACCCAGGGCATGGTTGTGCTGCTGCCCTGTCCCCCCCTGTCCTGGGCACCTGCTGCTGGCTGCAGCTACCCTGCACTGCCCTGAGCTTCTGCCTCTGCTGTGCCCAGGGGTGTAATATTTTGACCAGCACCATCCTCTCCTTTAGTTACGTGCGTGTAAGCACAGAAATGCTTATTTGCAAGTAATTTGAAATTATCCAGATAAGGCCAGGTGATGCTGCCTTCTGTCTTCTCTTACCACTGTGGCTTTCTGGGTAGTGCTGTCCTTAGGGTGAATCCAGGTTTTAGATCCAGCTGTTGAATGAAACCCACCATGATTGTGAAGGTATCTGCTTCAGTAGAGCTCTTACAACAAACTGCCAGGCCCTGTTCGTGCACAACACCAAATGTGGTTCCTGGGTGGAAATGTGGTGTGTGGGGTTCTTTCTAGGTGATAGGACCAGCAGGCTGTGCCAAGGTTGTTCTTGGTGTCAAGCGTGACGGTGACAGAAGTAAATAAATCCCTCCCCTGCTTCCATTTCGCCCTGAGTGGGCTGTGGGGTGCAGAAGGAATTGGGGTCTCTTTTATTGTGCCTGGGGCGTCTTCAGAGTGAAAGCCAAAGTTATTTATTACATCTTTTTGTCTATTTTTGTCTCAAGTTTCTGTAAGGAACCATTTTTTAATCACTGGGCATTGAGTAGAGTTGGCAGGGATTGATTGTAACTGCTTGAAACTTGGGGAAAGACTGATGGGGATCAGTATTAGCAAAATTTATTGGTATTGCAACTGTTCAAGTCTAGGTTGATAAATATTCTGAATGCTGGTGGTGAGAGTTGTTGGTTAATCTGCCCCTCATCTGGAAGGTTTCTGGCAGAGGCTAAGGAGAAGAACTCCGCTTGCAAAGTGTAAACCCCATTAACATCAAGGGGAAGGATGAGTGTGGATCACGTCCCTTCTCTGGGGGGGCAGCTGCCATCTCCTGGGGCCAGTAGGCTAGGAACAGCATCGTGCACAGCATAAGGGTGGCAGTCTTTGAAGAGAAAAGAAAAAAAAAGGGAATGAAATGTTTGTTTTTCTTTCTGCACAACAGTTTTAAAAACTCAAATCCTGCTTTTTGCAACAGGTTGATATGAAAAACCAAACAAAAACCCCAGCTGAAACACTGTAAAGAAAGGAGAGCTGCAGAGAGGTGATTTGGGTTTGCATGACGCATCAGTCCCCAGCACTGTCCAGATAAAATGAAAACCAGAAAGTGTTCATCTGACTAACTGATTTGCCTTTTCTCTCAGAACAGGGCAGAGGCAATTGTTCTGCTTCCTCCTCTCACTGTGTCTTCCTCATTTCTGAGGCAATTCCCACGCGGGATCAGTGATCTTTATTTCCTTCCCTCCCGCAGTGATTGCGGCTCCCGGGTTTCCGCTCCCGGGCTGTGGGGGCTCCTGCGCCCGGCTGGAGCGGCCTCAGCTGGCCAGGGGGCTCCAGGGTCTGTCCGAGCCACCCTCAGCTGGCCAGGGGGCTCCAGGGTCTGTCCGAGCCACCCTCAGCTGGCCCAGCAGCTCCCAGGGCCTGCCCGAGCCACCCTCGGCTGTCCAGGGCCTGTCTGAGCCACCTTCAGCAGCTCCCAGGGCCTGTCCGAGCCACCCTCAGCAGACCAGGCTGTGCTCCCAGGGTCTGTCTGTGTACTGCTCTCCTTCTCTCACCGTGTGTGGCTGTGGCTGTGGCTGCCGTGCTGGAGCCCACGTTGGCCCGCAGAGCCCAGCGAGCGGGGCGAGCAGCCGGCGCTGAGCTCGCCAGCGCTCCCCGCAGCCTCCCCTTCCCGAGAATAAACAGATGCCTCCTGGCTTTTGTAAACAAGCAGAGCAGGATCACTTTCTGCCGAGATCTTGGTTTCCCCCCCTCAGCTAGTGGCTGAGAAAAAGGCTAAGGTACGGAAAATGCAGAGTTGGGATCCCCTGTGACAGGAGGTGACACCTCGGAGCATCGTCTATGCCTCGGTGGCAGCCGGGAGAGGAACCAAACTGACACTTTCTTTGTCTCTGCATTGTGCAGGAAGACACTCGGCTTTCGTTTCTGTCATTTTGGGGACATGTGGAGCACACTACAGTGGTGTGTTTGTCCCCCCGAGGGAAGCTGTGAAATCCCATGTGAGTCAGATCGTATCTGCCCAGGCTTGGCTGTAGTGCTCCAGGGTAGGTGGGGCGTGGGTGCTGCCCGGGAGCCTGAGCTCGCTCTAATGGACAGGCTTCAGCAGCTGGAAACCCCTCCTGCTTCACTGAAATCAGCTTCATCCCTGCAGTTCCTCCAGTGCTACAGTCCTACTGATGGATTCCAGGGCTTTGCTGGTTCTTTATTTGCCACTGGTTTTCACAGCAGCTTTTTTTTTTCTTTGGGTCGATTTAAAATATAGATAGATAAATATATATATAACAAAGTAGACTATCCAATCTTTAAAAAAATTATTGTCTTGGGTGTAATGCCACTAGTGTTGAGGTTCTTGCATTATTAATGCAATTTGGAAACTGAATAGAAGTCTAAAGAAAATTAATATTAAATTTTTGGCCCATGGTGCAAATGTTAGGCTCTGCTCACCTTTAATTGTGTATTTCTGCAGAGAGGAGCTGGTGATGGGGTCAGGGTCTCAACAGATGTTTAAATAGGGCAGTTTCAAGGACAACAATTATGAATTTGGTCTTTGGGTGCTTGCCCAGGTGTTTGGGCAATAATTGGTGGCCTGTGACCACACTTCTTGCCCAGCACTGGGATCTGGGAATGTAAACCTGGGCTTGAGCTGCAGCCTCCCAGTGATCAGACAGCAGAGGGGTGAAGGCAAAGAGAGAACAAAACAACCTGCAGTTAAATCCCCAGGAGGTTGTGAACTGCAAAGGAGGGCTCTATTACCTTTCTCTGGAAAAAGCAAGCAGGCCTGTGTGCACCACGTGTTCCTTACCCTGGTGGCTCCATGCCTGATCTGATCACAGAGTGCTTTGTGCAGGACCAAGGAAAACAGAGAACCTTGACCTGGTATTTTCTCTGGAATATTAAACCTTGCTGGTCCTTTGCCATGCCTCATGAGCAGCACATGACTGGGGAAGTGACAGAGCACTAAGAGTTAAGGCTGGTCCTGAGGAGGGAAGCAAAGTGTGTGCTGGTGTTATCCAGGTGGGAGCTTGTGTTCCAAAATGCTGCCTGGGGGACTGCCTGGGAGCTGGAAGCCAGGCTGGATGGGGCACTGATGGTGCTGCAGCCAGGAGGTTCTAGAGGAGTGTGGCCAGTGTGGGGAGAGCTCCCACTGCACACTGGCAGAGCCTCTAGCAAAGGGTCTGTCCTGCTCAGCCACTTGTCACATCAGCCATGGTGTACTTGTCCCACAGTGGAGGACAGGCTGCAGCTGCCTGCTGCAACTGCAGATCTTGGTGACTAACAGCAAACCCAAAACATAAAATTGCTGAGAATTGAAGTGAGAACCTCTGCTTCCAAAGGACTGTATATCAGTTGGCTGTTGGCAGGAGTTTGCAGCCCATTCAGCATCTAATGTTCACCTTGTCTTCCCAGAGCTGGTTTTGGGCAGGGTGGGAGGCATGGTGACTTCTCTGCCATGGGGTGTTCCTCCAGGCACAACTCTGTTTTCCAGGAGTGCTGCTTTTCCCGAGGTTTCAAATTTTTTGCCATTTGCTATTTAAGAGAATGCCCAGACGAAGACTAGACTGTGTCCAGGAAATAAACATTTAATCTTGCCTGTCCAGTGGGGGAGGAATTTTCTTTTTATGTCAGTCCTGGTTTAATGTTTGGTTTGTTTACGTTGCACAGCCAGTGATGCTGATTTGTCCTCTGGCAAAATGGACTATATTGTTTTATGAGCTCCTGCCTTCTCAGTGCTTCTTGTCTGCTGCCTTTCCCTTCATGATATGAATTCAGAAGGCTGGCACAAGGCATTTGCTTTGCTTGTTTTCAGTTACATCAGTTATTTGACAAAAGTAAGTCTTGGTCGTGATTGCAACTTCTTGACAATTACTTAAAAGGGTAAATGAAACTGCCAGAAAGCAACGTCAAAGAATTTCCTGTTTACAAAATTTATGCCTGTTGTTGGAGTGTAAATACACATTAAATACATGATTTGGATCATCTCACCCAGCTCATCAAAGCAGTGTCTTTCTGTGCGTGGCAGGTCCAGAACAGGACCTCTGCTGACCCCTGCCTTTCCTCAGCCAGAAAAGGCAAAATTTACTCAACTGTGAAGACTGTGACTTTATTTTCTGCAATATTTGAAGAAAATCTAGCAATGAGAATTATGAAACATGGTGATAGCCTTTTCATGGAGCCTTTTTGTGATGGAGACTGGTAGGAAGAGTTCTTAAAGTTATTTCAAACTATTTAAAGTAGTGGGTTCTTCATTTTACAGGTAGGGGAGACAGTAAATAGAGTGAATATCGATTTTCTGCTATATGGTGCTCCAGAAAGTGTGTTTGAATCTTACACAGGTCTCAGTTTCTCAGTAAACATGTTCTCTCTTTTTTCTATCCAGAAGGACGGTTTTTCCCTACCTTGGGAACTGTGTCAGTCCTAAAAATTATTCTCACCAATGTTTAGGACACCAGGAGTTGAAGGAGTATCTTGATATACTTAAATATTTGTGCAGTTCCACTCTTTTCTGATAATTATTTTTTTACATTGATATTTTCTTTTTTCCCTGTACCAGGCTTAGACAAAAATGGTCTCTGTCCCTGGGGATGTGTGATCCACTGCAGTGTCTTTTACCCATGGCATCAGGGATTTGAGGACAGGAACTCACTGCTGGAACCCAGTCCAGGCTGAATCTGGCAGAGCTGCTGCCCAGGCACTGCCAGCAGCATCTCAGCATCACAATGTCACTATGCGGCTGTCTTCACTACCAATCTTTCACATGCTTACCTTCCCTTCCATCCCTCAAGCTCTTCAGGTAGACAAACCTCACCTGAAAAATATCCCAGAGGAATAAAATTAGAAACAAAGGTAGTGCAGAGCTGTCTCAGCACTTACCACAGCCCCATGGGGACAAAAGTGGTTTTGCTGGACACTCACTAGACTGCTACAGCTGGGGTCTGGGATTCTAATCAAATTTGTTCTTGAACATTTAGTGTGGCTGCATTGCCCGTTCCCTGGCATGGATCCTGAGGAGGAGCTCTCTCCGGTACCCTGTGATGTGGAGCTGTGCAGTCTGGGCTCTCCTGGCCTCCAGGACCAGGGTGAACCTATGAGATGTGCATGCAGTACCATGACATGGCTTTTCTGAACTTGGGGCTTGTTCCTGAGGCAGGCAGACCCTGAGGATTCTTAGCTGTGTAACACTGGGTTTTACACAAAACATTGCTCTAGATAAAAATAACAAAGGCACTGTTAAATATATCCCTGTCTTTGGTTTTTTTTCTACTGATCTCACATCTCTCTTAGTAGTGGCTCTGGCCCAGTTTCGTCAGGTCATGTAGCCATTAGCATGTGGCTAAACAGGTAAATTGAATCAAAACAATCCTTCATAAAGGCATTCCCTGCTGCTCCTGTGTGCAGTGTTTGCTCTGCTTGTCTGTCCCATTCCCCCTGTGATTGCAGTTGAAGTAGATGCAGTTTTTTGGGGTAGTGATTGCTCTAACACAAAACTTTAGTTAAATTTCCTATTAAACATGTACTACTATATGGAGGTTTAGCTTTATACCTGAAGAATGTACATGCCTCAAGATTTGCCTGCTTTTTTTCAACTATAACACTTGATTTTTACCTTGCCTGAAAAGCTTGAGTTGCCCCTTTGTGGTATTTGCTGGGTCCCCAGGACAAAGGAGGAACTGATTAACCTGACTCCATGTTCTTAGAAGGCTAAATTATTATTTTATGGTATTATATTAAAGAATGCTATACTAAAACTGTACTAAAGAATAGAGAAAGGATACAGACAGAAGGCTTAACAAGAATGATAATAGAAAAACTCGTGACTGACTCCTCAGAGCTGATGGTGATTGGTCATTAAGTAAAAACAATTCACGTGAAACCAATCAAACATGCACCTGTTGGATAAACAATCTCCAGCCACATTCCAAAGCAGCAAAACAGGGAGAAGCAAATGAGATAATATTGGTTTTTCTCTGAAGCTTCTCATCTTCCCAGGAGAAGAAATCCCAGTGAAGGGATTTTTCAGAAAATATGACAGTGTCCCCCTTCCCTTGCTGTGGTCTGTGTTGGCTTTTTGAGCACTAACACAGCAGCCACAAACAACACAACAGTGCCTGTGGTTCTGGACAGCTCAGCACAGCACTGGGGCCCTGGCTCTGGAACTCACAGAGCAGTGAATAGTTTTGTTATGTGTAAGTAGGCACGAAATGCAGCCCCGCACATGTGCCCATGCTGGCTCTGCGGTTTTGCAGCCGCTGCAGCACAGTGTGACTCCTGCCATTCCTGAGAGCACAGGCTAGATGTGCTGAGCCAGAAAGACTGGTTTGTGCACACAGGATAATCAGGGAGGGCAGTCACACTCCCCACAGGTCCATTTTCCCATGTGTTGCCTGCAGTAGGCTAGCTGGACTAGGAGTACTGTAAGCATTTTTGAGACTTAAAAAGAATTTTTTCCCTAGAACTCTAAAGTGCATCATCAGTGGTGTTTTCCAAGCTGCCATATGAGAGGATGTGATGGAGGGTGTGTAGCACCCAGAGGATTTGAGGTGTTTATTGGGGTGGCTGGTGTCCCTGGAGCAGCCCTGGAGGCTGTGAGCTGTGGGGTGTGCTCTGGATGCATCACATGTCTGACTGCATGTGTAGGGGCTGCCTGTCAGTGCAGCAGATCACACAGAGCTCTGTAAAGCAGCAGCTGCCAGTGGGGATAGTTGTGCTGCCAGGACTGAGCAGCTCTGTGAGGTAAAAGGCAACACTTTCTGTTCAGCCAAGGAGTTTGGTTATCTATGTTAGCTTACATATTCTTTGTTCCACCAGTTGTTTGGTTATGTAAGAAAAACCAGACTTGTGCATTGTATATATTTATGTAATTCTTATCTTACAGACTTCAGTTAAACATATTAAGGCAGTTTCAGCTGAGAGTTCAGAGGTAACCATTAGTTTTACAGTGTTGGTGGAGCACTTGCCTCCTGCTGGAGCATGAGGACACTGAGAGGGGTCTCGGGGTCACAAGCACAAACTTGTGTACAGCATGGGTGAGATATACTGGAAATTGTGGTGAGCAATGTAATGGAGGGAAGAAAAAACAGAAATGCAGTTGTTAAGTGGGCCTGTGATCTTTAAACATCCATCCATCCATCCATCCATCCATCCATCCATCCATCCATCCATCCATCCATCCATCCATCCATCCATTTTCCATTAAAATTTAGGTCTGTCATCCCATCAGATGCAGAGCATTTTCTGTTTCTTAAAGTATTTCAGTCAATTTTATATCTTTTGGCCATTACTTGATATTGATTTAGGTTCATAATTCTGCCTCCATCACAAACCATTTGTTTAATTGATTTCTGAGTGATCTATTTGAAATAGACCCAAGTTATTAGCCTGGGATGTTTAAAAATATGCATAGAAAGTGTCAGCAGTGAGACTGGGATGTGGCCTGTGCATTGGGAGAACCAGAAAGTAGAGCCTGGCCTGTCCAGAAGGGCATTTGGGGTTTATGGGTGCCTCACAGAGCTGGTGTGAGGATCAAGCTGGCTTTGAGTGGTTTCTGACTCTGTACCCTGCCAACTGCATCTTGCTGCAATGCTGGCAGATGAAATACTCTCAGAGGATTTATTTTTTTCCTTGCCAATACACGTATGCCTCATAAATTTCCATGGTTATGGATCTCTGTAATGTGAACTGTTTTCCCCTATTGAAAATGTTGACTGGGGAGAAAACACAGTGAACTAATTGTGCTGAGTAACACTTGAGCCACATAAATATTTCAGGGGATTCAGGAGCCTTAAAAGGCTCAAAGTTGCACATGAACAAACTTAACTGCAATTGTGCCTGAAGTTTTGTGATGTGGGATGAGGCTGAAAAGGGGAAAATTTTCCAAAAGTGCCTAGGGATTTACATATGTATTACTTCTTTATAATAGTATGACACTGCATAACCCATTTGCCTTGTAGATGAGCTTTAAGATGCTTAGACACAAGACACATAAAAGAGTTTCATGTTCTGGTATAAATATTTTCTGCCAATATGAAATAAATCCTGGAATAAATTCACAAAGGATGCTCCAGCATGGAAGCAATGGCAGAGGGAAATCTTCAGACTTGCAACAACACTGAAGGAGGAGCTGGGCTCCAAAGCTGGAGAGCAAGCACTGGAAGGGACAGAAAGTTCCCTTTTCAGCCATATATTGCATTTTGTCTGGAAAACCCATCAGCTCACTGTGACTGAGCATGTTAACAAGTTTAGGATGTGATACATAAGTGTTGCCTCTGCTATCCCAGAGCAGAGTTCCCAGCCCTGGCTAATGGAGGAGTGATGAAGGCAGCAGGAACTTGGAGTGACCAGCACAATGGTTCTGTGCTGGGGACCACAAAACATTGAATAGATAATATCTGCTTTCTGGCCCAAACCAGCTAACTTGTTGGCAAAGCTAAACCTTCAGAAATATTTAATACTAGTGGGGTTCATTGTCTAAGAAAGAGTCATGGCAACCATTCAAGTGACAAAGTGGGGAGTGTTTTGTTTTAAAGAGGCACAAGGTTTTTTATTTGTGCTTGGAAATTTAAAGGGGAGGGGGGGCAAGATTGCCAGAAACAGCTTGTAACTATTCTTGCTCTCTACCCTCTTTATGTCACTTCTGTTAGAAAATTTAAGGTTTGATTTATGAATAAGTCTGTATACCCTTTCTTGTTGTGCTCCTTTAAGCTAATGTTTTTTTCCCATTTGTTTCTTTACGTATTCCTTTTCCCTTCCCTCTCCTTTTCTAATTTGCTGTTGCCTTTTGGTCTCACTGTCCTTTCTTAATTTTCCTGTAATAAGGGCCTCTCCTCACAGTCCACTAAAAGGAGTGGAGGCTCTTTTCCATAGACAGTTAAGCTGTGGGATTCCACAGGATACTGCAGAGGTTAAAAGATTATATGAGCTCAGGAAGGGCCTGAAAAATCTCCTAAGAGGTTATTAAATACCACTATGCAACCTTTAGTTTCCCATTTCTTTAAATGAGGATGCAGGAAAGGTGTTGAGAGTAAGCACCACACTGCCCTCACCTTGTATTTAACTCTGGCCTGGGCAGCCACACCTGGCTACCGGCGTTGGATCAAGTAAAGTCATCCTGATGTTCCCCAGCTTTACTGCAAGGGTCCTTTGGGATCTCCCTTCACACTGCCCTGTACCCTTATCACAGCTCTGTGGAGACTGGGGACACCAACACTTGCTCCTGGGGGTGACCTCTTGTGCCCTCAGCTTCAGGGAAGGAGCACCTGGGTTGGAGCTGGGCTTTGGGAGTTGGTGTCTGTGCTTCTGGCACTGTGGGGGTGGCTGGCAGTGGCTTTGGGAGCATCTGGCCACTGCTGTGACATGGTGTCCCAGCTGAAAGTGGCTTTGGGAGCAGCTGGGCACTGCTGTGACATGGTGTCCCAGCTGGCAGTGGCTTTGGGAGCATCTGGCCACTGCTGTGACATGGTGTCCCAGCTGAAAGTGGCTTTGCGAGCAGTTGGGCACTGCTGTGAGATGGTGTCCCAGCTGAAAGTGGCTTTGGGAGCAGCTGGGCTCTGCTGTGAGATACTGTCCCAGCTGGCAGTGGCTTTGGGAGCAGCTGGGCACTGCTGTGAGGTGGTGTCCCTGCTGCCACAGAAACAGCCAGGGCTGGAGCCTGGCAGCTCACACAGCAGGCAGCTGGCAGACCAAAAGCAAGGCAGGATGCTGGGCATCTCACCCTGGGCTGGTGCTGGCTCAGTGCCTCTGGGTGTGCTGTGGGCACAGGGATGGGTGTGCCAGCCCATCCCACAGGGCACTGCCACCTGCCTGGTTGGTGACAGGCTGTGGTGTCCTGCCCAGGTGAGAATCCCCCCCCTTTTCCTGCTGTCATTTAAATACTTGATTACATTAGCCAATACTATAGGCGCACAGCAAATTCAGTCACTGGGCAGCACTTGCACATAATTACCACCATCATCATCTTCAACCACCATCTTCATCCTTGCCTGGAAGAGCTCCCAGAGGAGGATGCTTGTCTGGAACCTGTCACTGCTTGTCCAGGCTCACCATGAGCTGGGAGAGTTTTCCACCTCGTGCAATCTTTCTTTAAACAAAAGTAGCTGGATAAGTGAGATTTTATAAGCAAACTGAGGGCTTGGGCTTCTCTTGTGAGAGTGTGAGGGAAGGTGTGCTGGCCTTGGGACAGTTCTGTGCCATTCCCAGCACTGTCCTGAAGAACTTGCCTTACCACTGGCTGCTGGTGTGCTCTGCTCCCACTGAAGTACCTTTTTACAAGGGGCAGGATGGAAGCTGGTCCTGCCCATGTGATTGTGCACACTCTGTCCCCATGCCAGCTGACAGAGCATCTGTTACAGCCTCCTGTGCTCACTTACCAGGGGAGGACCCTGGCTAGCTCTGCTCAGCTTGGAGCAACAAGTTTGTGCAACATCAATCACGGCAAATACTGGATTTCCAGTGAGAGAGGACCTGGATTCCTCTGTATTTTTGATAAAATGAGCCACAGGGTATCACCATATATTCTTCAGTATAATCCTAAACCAGTTGAAGCATGTACTTAATCTGACTAACCACTCAGTTCCTTCACCTAAACTTTTTTTTTTTTTTTTTTTTTTTTTGAGTGTACCTATCAGCTTTCATGAACAGTGGAAAACATGGGACTGCAGGCAGTCCTCTTCTCTATCAATGTGCTGTATAGGCTGCTGATGGCTGGGTTCCTCCCCATCCCTCTCTGTGATCACTGCTGTGCAGGGTGGGTATGTGCTGCTTGAGCAGTGTTTCCTTCAGACACAGACACTGCTCACTGCAGCAGCAGAAGGGCACCCCCAGCATCTGGGGACAAAGTGTTCAGTGCTGAGATTGCTTGGAAATAGCTGCTACTGTTTGTAAACTAAACCCTGCTTTAATCCAAATTAATTTGTACACCGAAACAAGCTATAGGAATTTTCCTTCTTGTGTTTTGCTTACCTTATAATTAGGCTTTTACTGGACATGTCCTGTTCTCCATTAAGTGACAAATCACTCCAGTGTGTGGGCACTCTGCAGTCTCCAAGAGCGTCATGCTTATACCATAATCCTCTGTGACATGTCACATGCATGTTGCAACTCCTCTGAGTTTCAGTGCTAATTGAAATACCAGTATTAATTGTGGAAAGTTAGTCAAGCAGACTAAGCTGGAAGGGGAAGCTCTCAGAAGCTGTTTCGTAACTGTTTGTGTTTTTTAAGTGCTTCACCCTGAGGAGCAGGGGCAGTGCTGGGATTTGGAAGGAGCTCCAGGGAGGAGCAGTGCTGTGGCTGGTGCTCAGGCACCTCGGAGAGGGAGCTGGGAGCTGCTGTAGGACGGGGGACACCCTCAGTCCCTCACCTTTATCAGGGCATGGAGCAGGGAGTCCTGGTGCCTTCACTGTCTCAGAGATGGGAGCAAGGGGCTGTGGATTTTCTTGCTGAGAAGAGGTTTTCTGGGTGTCAGCAGAAGAGCAGGTGGAGCTGAGGGGTTTATTTGCACAGCTTCCTTGGAGAAGGAAAGAAATGCAGCTGCACAGAATAAATGTGGAAACCAGGATGTTTGAAAGTGAAAATTAAAGAAAGTAAGCAGAATTTCTGGTGTTGTTTCTAAATCCAGGAAAAGCCCAGAAAACAATCAGATTTTCAGATGTCTTTTAGACATATTTTTCAGATTCCTTTTAGAGATTGAAATGAAAGAGATCTTGCAGAACCTGCATCTGAAAGCAGCTGTTCTTGGGGAGCTTTGTTCTGTCTTTGAGAAAAACCTTAATTTTCCAGGCAAACGTAGCCAGTGCTGTCCTGTTTTTGGACCATTGTGGTACCATCTGAAAGCAGCTCCTCCAGGCAGGGCCATTTCCAGACTAAGGAGGCCAGAAAGAGCATTTTCTGCATGCTGGAGCACTGAAGGATGCAGAGCAATGTTCCCTGGGGATGTTCCCTTTGCCCATTCATCAGAGGTGTTGCAGCCTGTGATGTGAAAAAGAAACCATTCAGAGATGGAGAGATTTCATGGAGCCTGCAACCCTGCCATATCCATTTGGAATATTTCCAGGCATTTATGTGAATTAAAAGTGAGACAAGATTTCTGTGATAGTGTTGTGCTGGTCAGAATGGATAACTTCCCCAATCCTGCTATTTTTAGGGTATTCCTAGAGGTATTGGGTGGACTTTAGGAGAAATGGGATATAAGATATATAGAGAAATTATGGTGACATCTATATATCACCAATCTTATAACTTCAATCGCTTTTTAAAGTTATTTTTCATAGAGTATTTCAGAAACTTCTCCTGCATATATTGTGCTCTTTGTAGTTCACTTGTTACAGGTGCTTTGTAAGTCACTTGTTGCAGATGACCTTTTGGGGCCTCCTTCTGAACACATTGGCCAATTTTTCTAAAAAAGGTGGGGTAAAAAAAATTTGCTCTGAAATGTTAAATTAGTCTATTTCTGCCATGACAGTACTGTAATTTATTTTATTTATATTGCAGTTTGGTGCATTCCTAAACATAAATATTTTTTAAAAAATCACACTGGAGAAAGATAAATGATGCATGTTGAAATATGGGGCGATTTCAGGGTAATGTGGCACGTGGCTGGAGTTTCCTAAAGAGCCTGAAAACATCACCACCTTACATCATGTTGCATTCACTCTGTAAATCCCTGCAGGCACATGTTTTGCTGGCTCAAGCAGAAGAGAGCTGCTGGCTGTGCTGTCCCTGCTCCCTGGCCTGGCTGGGATCTCCCTGCTGGCCTTTCTGCAGTGCTGGCACAGGGGGATGGGTGCTCCTGGCAGCTCGGGGTGCCTGCACTGCTGGTGCTGTTGGGCTTTGGGGGATGATGTCCTTGCCATGGCCAAGAGCAGAGTGCTGGCTGGGCTGGAGGAAAACCAGGGGCTTTCCCTGGTTTTAGGGGGTAACCTGATGGGCGTGGGTTGGGAGATGCAGGGGGCTTCTGAGAGATGCAGGAAAGTGGGTTTGTTCAACTAGTCACAGAGTCAAAAAGAAAGGAAGGAATCTGTGGGTGCTGAGGAAGGGCTGGTAGGCAGCCATCCAAGCTGCAGGGGTGATCCTTGATTTATAGGGAGTCAGTTCAAAACCCAGGATAACATCTGGAAAACATCTCTGCAGAGTGCTGGTAACTGCCTTAGGAAGGCAAGGCATTTGTGAGGAGGCGGCTGGGAGGGCTGGGGTGTGGGTTTTGTTTTGTTTTGGGTTTTTGCTGTAGGCTTCCTGTGTCAACACTGCCTGGCCTCCAGCTGCACCTGCGAGTGGGGAGAGTGTCTCTGCTCCTGCAGGAGGGCTGCCAAGGGAAATGAGCTAATCCCTGCATGAACTACGTCAACAAGTGGCCACACCAGCACGAACTGAAACAGCCCAGCTGCACCTTTGTCTTTGTAAAGGTCCAGAAGAGCTGATCTTCTGCTGAGGGTCACGGGAGGCGGGAGCTGCTGTTATCCTGCTGTATGCACACAGTTCAGCTTGGTCAGTCAGGCTCCCATCCTTCTCATTGTGCCTGGTTTGTACAGCTGGCAGAGAAGGCCAGAGGCAGAGGGATGAGTCAGTACACTCTCCTGTGCAGGGATGCACCATACTGCCTGTAGAGACTGAGCTGCAGCTCGGGCTCTGCATCCCCCCATGTCCCCACTGGTTGTGGTGGCGGTGAAGCCAAGTGTGGCTGCTGCTCTCTGCCTTCAGCTGTGTGGTTTTGGGTCAGGTCTCACCCAGCTCTGAGCACAATGTAGGGGTCCTGTAATAGAAGTGATGAGAGTGGAGGCTATTCACCCACCTTTGCCGTGGGCAGAGAACAAAAAGGACATTTGTACAGTGACACGGCACTGAATGTTCTACATCACTGTTTTATTTTATGTGTGTGGAGCAGAGGGCACCAAAATGATATAAATGGGAACAATAACATATGGTAGCACACTTGTAACTCCATTTAGTCTTCTTTATTTGTAAATATTTTTGTGGTTTGTCTGTGTTTTAAAGAAAGGAGGGAAAATTCTGCCTCTCTAGCCTTGTTTGAGGAAGGAGACAGGCAGCACTCTGTGGCTGTATTGCAGTAGATGGATGAATACTCTGCATTTTGCTTGTCACCTGACAAGCTGGTTTATATTTAGGTGAGGAGAGAAAGCATGTGATTCTAAAAGCTGTGTTTTCACTTGTGCTGAGTACGTGTGTGCGGAGTTATCAGAATCAAGTTTTAATTGTTTGCTCTTATTTTTCCCGTGACTTACTAGGGTTATGGTCCTGCCATGTCAAACACATTCCTTGAAAGCAAGGTGTCCAAAGGAGAGGGCTTTAGAAAATTGAGACTTCCTCTGTACCAGCCAGCACAGCAGGTCTATTTTGAGGAGAAGGAAGTTTGGAAAATCCCAACCCTTTGGTGTTATCATCTTGGTCTTAGCTGAGCACTGTGCTGTGACACTGGGCAGGGCATTAGCTCATGGGTGACAGATACCATCCATATTTGAAATTCCATCCCTAAAGCTGGGGTTTTGTTCTCAGCCGAGTTGTTCTTGAGAACAGTGAGGAAAGCTCAAGCTGGTAGAGGAGGGAGTATGACTGACTATTCACTTCTATCTTCTGAGCACCCTGAGCAATTAAAGACAAAAGCCTTTGTTCCCTGGTGACTTCATTCTTAAGAAGCCTTTTTAATTTTAGTCTTTATTTTCAGGAAGAAATAATATGGATTTGTCATTGACAAGAAGGCTGCATCTCTCAAATGTCATGTCAAGGATCCACTCCATAATTCATGGGCTGGGGAGTGTGGGTGTCAAGAGGAGGGTGCATAATGGTTATGAGAGATTTCAATTAAACTATTGGTCTTAAAGGCAGCTTTTCTTGCCTTCATGATATTTTCTTGACTCAGATTGCCACATTTTTTGCTAACTCATCCAGATAACCAGATATTTTTAGTCTTCTTAAGTAAGACTGTAGTGGGTTATTTGTTATTTTTGCAAATCATCCTTCCCTTTCAGTATGGATGGGGACTTGCATAGTAATATCAGAGCAGTGTTGGTTATTTCCTCTTATTTCTGCCACTGCTGCTGTGAGCCATGCATTTGTGTGTGTAGAAGTGCTGCTGTTTCTGATCTTGCTCTTTGCACAGATTCTGGGAGCTCTGCCTGTTGTGTGATGAGATGTATTGCTGTAGGTGTGCTGAGAAGGGCATCTTCTCCCTCCTCTGCTGTAGGACCTGAGCAAGAGCACACCTGAGCCTGCTGGGGGTCTGAATGAAGGTGTGGGCTGTTGGCTTCCTAGCTGCTGGGAGACTGTGGCAGACTCAGACCTCCCAAAGGGGGTTGCTGGGTCTGCCAGATCTCCCCAGGCAGGAGGGGTCACCTCCTCAGGGCTGGCACTGCCTCCCAGCTTTGCCTGTGCTCCTTCCCAGGCAGAGTAAATCAGCTGGCTGGCTGGCTCAGTCTGAGGGGAATTAAGGAGCACTCTTCTGATTCTCTTCTCACAGTCAAGCTGGAGGTGTTATGAGCTGACAGAGCTGTGTTAAAAAGTGAACAGCAGCAGCCATGAAGTTATCATGGTGATCACACAGCAAAACCAACCTGCAGCACTGGAGGTGCAGCTTTATCTCAGCATTTTTTCTTCAAGGGCTTCTTTCTTGTGATGTGTGTTCATGTGCAGATGTGTGCAACTCCTCTGTGCTGCCTGTGGTCAAAGCCCATCGGGCTTTGAGGTGTGTGGGGCACACCAAGACCAGGAGTTGGGGCTCCGCTGTGCCTCAAGAGCCTGTGAATAAGTCAGGAGTGAGCAAACACGTTAGTTGTGGAGTAATCTGTTTGCAGAGGAGCTTCCTACTACAGCTGACAGAACAGTGACATTTCAAAAGAAATAAACTTTACAAAACATCAACTCACTGACACAGAGCAGAGCTGGTGGTGGAGCTGTGTCCGTGTGTACGTCTGCAGGAAGTGAGTCACATTCTTACAAAATCAGCATCGCAAGTATTAGTGGCATTTATGACAATTCCCGTTTGGGGCTAAATCAGATCTCTTCCTCTCTCCAGGCTCTCCTCAGGCCTCAGGAATGTCTTCTGAGCCCAGCTCATCCTCCTCGCAGCAGTGCCCCAGCTCTGCCCCGCCGCCCAGCTCGCTGCACCTGCCGGAGAGCCGGCGGCCACGGGAGCGCTCCCCATCCCCGCTGCGGGGGTACCTGATCCCCAGCCCGCTGCCCACCCGCCGCACCAGGACCTTCTCGGCGTGAGTACTGGCCCCCCAGGCAGGGAGCCAGGAGTATCGTGTTCTCACCATGGATTTGTGAGAATTTTTGAGAGTTGTAGAGAAACTGATAACTTGGTATAAACAACCTACAAGTAGTGTTTTTCTACTCTGTTTTTCTGTTCTTCTCAAAAACTGTTTGTGAGAAAAATGTTTTTATTAATTAACTGGTCAAGTAGAATATGTCAAACCTATCTATAAAAGGAGAGAATTTTCATATCTATCTATAAAAGAAGAGAATTTCAATATTCTTTTAACTATGTATAAAAGAAGAGAATTGCAATATTCTTTTAACTATGTATAAAAGAAGAAAAATGTTTTTGTTAATTAACCAATCGAGTATGTCAAACCTATCTATAAAAGGAGAGAATTTTCATATTAAAACTACTGTTCTGCAAACCAACCTTCTAATAATCTGTATAATTTCTTACTCAGTAACAGTAACAGGGCAAGGCCAGCAGCTGCTGCACGGGCACAGGGAGCTCTGGGTTAGAGGGGAGCTTGTGTCTGAAGAGATACTCTTTATGATACTCTTCTCCAAGAAGTTCTGATGCCTTTGGACTTTCAGTTTTTCAATGTTCTGTTTTAGTAAAGGGTGTTCAAAGTTACTTGGATCTTTAAGATGAAAGTTTTACAGGGAGGGGGAAATACTCCGAGATTTCTCAAAACAGAGTTAGTTGTCTGAAGCTTTGCTTCACTTCTGACGTTGGGTTGTGGCTTCCAGGACCAGTTTGTGTTGGTGCTTCCTCCTCAGATCCAGATTTTTTTTTTTTTTTTGTATGGTCTCCCTTCTCACTGCCCATGAAGCACTGGACCAAACCTCACTGGAAGTTTTAGATTTTTTACTCCTGACACCTGTGCTAATGTCATCAAGGTTACATTTTAGGGATGCTCCATCACTTTTCAGAGGAAAGTGTTTCCTTGTTTCCTTTTCTTATTCAGCTTTCATAGCTTCACCTTAAGATTGCTCAAATAGACCTGTTAAAGAATATGGGTTATCAGGGTGTGACCCCTGATCTATTTCTCTAAAGTTTTTTGTATGAGGTTTTCCATGAATCAAGGTAATATTTGTTGCTTGTTGTACTTCTTTAAGGTAGTGATCTTTCAGCAGAGCTGGCTTTCCCCGAGCTTTTCTGGGGCCCGTGGTGCTGTGCAGGCTCCTGTGAGTCCTGTCCAGAGAGAACTCCTCCCCAGTGCAGAAGCAGAGGATGGTGTGGCCGGGTTTGGCCATTGCAAAGAATTCCCAGTGCCTGTCAGGGGCCTCCCAGTGAGGGGCTGACCTGAAGAAGGCAACGTGGGCTTCTTTCTTCATCTCAGACCCTTTGAATCTGGGTACAATGTGAAGCTTCTGCCACAGTCTTTTATTTCTGTGTGAGGAAGGTCTGGCAGTGCTGAACGAAAGCTGTGGCAGTAAAATCTCAGCCCCACAGCCAGCCTGTTTTGGGCCACTCACTCTGGTTTTGTGTGCTTTTCCCCTTTTGCTTCTTGCAGTGTTATCCAGCTCTGTTCTTCCAGAGTTATCCATGAGGATTGAAATAATAAGTCTCACTGATGCTTCATATTATTACTTTTGAATTCAAAATGAGGCAAAAAAAGAAGAGAAGCAGAAGAAAAGTTTATATTTTGTCAGTTCCAAAAGCTTTCAAATGCCCTGAACTTCTTGATGGAAGTAGATTGCTAAAAGGAACATAATTGACTTAATAATTGGGGTTGCCCTTGAAAAGCAGGTCTAAGCTAGCTTGCTTCAGTGCTGTGTTAATAATGAACTCTTTGTAAATCTTCTCTGCTGTTAATCTTAGTTTGGGTCTTACAAAAAGAAAGAATTTGTTATTTGCTTCCACAGTTCTTTAATCATTAATTAGTGTAGGAATCTTGCTGTATTTGTTTGCTCTGAATACCAAAATAGCTCAGAATTTTTTGTGTGTGTGTCCTCTTTAAACAAGAGGAGCTCTAGGTGAGCAGTTGTATAAAGAGATGAATGTGACAGGCAGTGGTTTATTATTCAGTGGGATTATTTAATTTTGGTTCACTGGCAGTGGGGGGCCTCATCCCCCATAGTGCCTTATCTCTTTGAAAGATGCAATTGAACTTTAATAGCTTGTTTAGGACAGTGAGTGCTTTTCTGTGTAACAAGCACTTGTGAGGTCAGGTGTGTTGACAGTTTTATAGAGCTGGAAATGAAGTGATTTAATGGCGATTTCTTTCTTTAGCACTTTCAACTACATTTCTTTATTGTTAGTTTGATTTAAGGAACAAAGCTGTTACCATTTTTTAAAAACAATTTCATTTAGACTTCAGTAAAATTTAAACATTTGGGAGAGTGATGTCCAAGTTGCCATGATGCATATAAATAAATGGCTGCACAGTCATTGTGTTTGAAGAATTGCACCAAAATCCTCTTCTAACATGGAACCTACTGGATACTCCTGGCATAAAGAAGGTTCTGACCTAGCAATGCTCAGAGCAAACCCCATAATATGTCTAAACCAGTTGTTTTTCTTTAATGGAAGTGTTTGAGTGAGTTTGGATCCCTGGAGCCAAACCCTGGATCAGTGTATTTGATGCAGAAAAAAGGATTTAACCACACAGTTTTCAGGACAAGTCATTTTTTTTGATGGCAGTATTGCAGATTGCCGGTTCTGCAAATGTGTCTCATTTTAAAATACAGGTCCCATGGCAGTGGAGGAGGAGTTCAGGCATGAGTCTGGCTGTTACGCACTACAGCTGGGCTTCACTGTGAAATCTGTGAAAGCACAACACTTAGGTGGACACTGGTACTCCCAAACTCATCAAAGGTAGAAGATTCTTACATTTGGCAGAGATGATTTGTTTTGGTGTTTGATAAGACTTGTGTGGAGCCACTTCTCTTTTTTAACTGATTGGGTACAAGTGAGTCCTGCTTCCTTGTGCTTACTGCAGACAGTTCTCAACTTGGTATAAATAGTTGTGCTAGGGAAATGTCATGGCTCTTGGGTGTGATGAGGTTTTGTTTTTCTCAGATTCATACTTCACCCCTCTCTAGAACAAACACAAAATGTGCTTGCTGTAGTGAATATAAACCCCTAGCTGGCAAGCATGGAGGCAGAGGAGCTGCTGAGATAGTAATTCAGATAACATCTCTGGAAAGCAGGAAGCAAAGGCAGTATGGTGTCTGGAAGTGGAAGATTCTTACATTTAGTATGGTTTCTGGAGGAAAACTTGCCCCAGTGATGAAGCAGTTGAATTCAAGATGGCAACTGATGCATTATAGTGCTAGCAAACACCTTCATCTGAGTGTCCCTTCCAAAGGCCCCAGGCAGTGCAGTGTGTGGCAGTGAGAGCCGAGCAGCTGCTGCAGAGCTCTGTGCTCACGGGGAGGGAGGGCTTGGCCACTGTGCCTTCTGCTCAGTGTGCCCTGGTGACAGTGGGAGTGTGCCCAGCCCTGAGCTGCTCTTTGTGCTTCCTCCTGCAGAACGGTGAGAGCCTCGGAGGGGCCCATCTACAAAGGGGTCTGCAAGTGCTTCTGCCGCTCCAAGGGCCACGGGTTCATCACCCCTGCGGACGGAGGGCCCGACATCTTCGTGCACATCTCAGAGTGAGTTCTGTCTGTGTGCCTGGAGCCCCACGTTTCTCTTCACACAGGAAAGCAAGGCACAATTCTTCCAGAGAATATTCTTATCTCATTTGCTGTGCCTGTGTTTGTGCCAAGATAGAATGCAATATGGAGATTGTTTTCCCAAAGTGATGGGGTTTTGTTTCCTTGGGCTATCAGGGCCAGTGTGTCTCTGTGTGTGTGTGTGTGTGTGGGTGTGTGTGTTGGGACTGTGGGCTGACAGTCACGAGATGCTGGGCAGTGGAGTGCAGTGGTGTGCTTGGCAGATTAAGTTTAGATGTAATGTAATACAGTATAGAATAATATAGTATAATAAAGTAATGAATTAGCCTTCTGGTAAGATGGAGTCAGATGCATCATTTCTCTCTCCGCCTTGTCAGGGGTTCCCTGCAAATACAACATGTGCCCAAGGGGAGCTGCATCTCAGCTTTGCCTTCATTACCAACTGCTCTCGACATTTCAGGCATAATCTGGTTTATAATCTGTCATCCTTACTCCACCAAAGAAGGGTTATGCAGATGTTACTGGCAGCAATAAATTATGCAGTTCTTTTCCTGTTATTATTATAAATCTGTTGAGTTAAAAACTAGATGATCCTTAAATTTCTTAGAATAAGCTATGAGTTTTGCCTAGACCCAGAAACTTGCATTCACCTGAAGCGAATATCTCATGCAGTGTCTAGTTTTAATGTAAAGATTTATAGCACTGAAAATTCACTACTTTTACTTTGCACTGCTTGTACCATTATTAAACTAAAGGTTAATTGCCTTTACTGTTGAGAAAAGTTACACTTTATTACTTCCTTGAATTTATCTTGCTTAGGTTATGAGCAATTTATAGTTGAAGCTTTCTCTGTAAAAGGGTTCATTAGTACTTGAACCCTTTTTGTCCTGAACACACAGAGAACCACCCCCTCTGAATTTACCTTTTGATAAACTAAGCAGATAAAGCTTTTTAAGTCCCTTGCTGAGAATTTTTCTCCAGTCTAAGCCAGTCTTTGCAGCATGCTTAGAAAAGAGACTGAAGAACTTAAGTATAATGTTAAGACTATACACTGCACACACACTTTCAGTGTAAGGAGACAAAATCTCCTCCAGTTCTGCTCTGTTTCTCTTTCTGTACATCCCATAATCGCATTAGCCCTTTATCCCCAGTCTTTGCAGAGTTGCTTACCTGCTGTGACCTCAGCATCCTCTGCAGTGTCAAAGTTTGGTGCAGTCCCAGACCCAGCCTGGCATTCCCAGCCATGACTGCATTCCTGATTCCTGGATGTGAGGCTCCTGGCTTGGCTTTGGAGCAGCACATCCCCTGGGACAGCCCTGCCTGCCCAGCACTCCCCAGCATATCCTGTGGGACAGCCCTGTCTGCCCAGGAATGCCCAGAACACCCCCTGGGACAGCCCTGTCTGCCCAGGAATGCCCAGAACACCCCTGGGACAGCCCTGCCTGCCCAGGAATGCCCAGCACACCCCCTGCCTGCACTGCCCTTGCTGTTTAAGGCTTGGATAATCTGCAAGGTTTAACAGGCAATTTTAATATTTGTTCCTAGGCTGGGATGTTGACCAGTGATGGGGCTGTTGGTCTCTGAGGGTGTGTGTGTGTTAAGACTGATGTTTATTCTCCTGTAACTTCTTCTAGATCTACCACCAGTTTTATTGTACCTATTGCTCACAGTACTGAAGCTGTATAATCCTTATTTGTTGTTCAGAGTGGTTATCCAGTGGAAGTCAACAAAAGCCTCACCAAACCCACTCCCATTGCCCCAGTGTCTTTCCTGGTTGTGTATGCAGCACGTGTCCTTGGAGAAGGAGCCCTTGGCTTGGCTTTCCTCCAGGTTTCTGGAATGTTGCTGCACCATGGGCATTGACAACCCAAAGCTCTGTAGGGCTCATGGGTGCAAATAGGCTCAGTGGTCTGACTTGTGTTCAACCCAAAGAAGTGACATTAAATATCTCCTTTCTCTTTTGTCTAATGCAAATGCACTATTTCTCCTCATTTCCTGAATAACTTAAAAATAGCATTTCCTATGTCACAATTGAAAAAATTTAACTGTGAACATCTGGTCTGACCTATACAGTTACTGATCAGCAGGGGTTTAGTTACAACAGCCTTCTTGCAGAAACATGAATTTTCAGCCTTCTAATGAATTCCTTTTAAAGAACTGTCTATTTTCAGTCCTGTTTTTTTTTTTCCCTGTACATTTTCTCTTCCAACTTGTTCAATAAAATTTTCTTCAGTTATGTGAAATTATTCCTTTTAAAACCTTGGAGATGACTTTTTGATTGGGGTTGCTGTTTTGTTTGTCTGTACAAAATGTGAACTGCTCTTTCAGGTTTCTATCCTATGGTCCAACACATCTTTCTTCTGTCCTGGGGTGCACAAAGTGTTCCTGCCCTCAATTCCCCTCCACTTACAGTAGCAGCTCCAGAGATGGTTTTTCTGTTTCCCTGTTTAAGACTCCCATATGTCTCCTATGCTGAGGTCCCAAGTGACATTACAAAAATAACTTTGTGTGCTGTGATTTTTGATGGTCTGTGCGAGGCCCCTGTGACAGGAGTCCCCTCTGGTGGGCTGTGCTGTTGGTGTATTGATCCCACCTGCTCTCAAACTGCTCTGACTGGGAGCCATCAATAAACTGTATTAGAGTAACCTCAGAGTGCTCTGCCACCCTCCCCTGCCTGCCACCCACTCCCTCCATCCTAAAGCACCACTGAACCAGCCAAAAGGTTCTATAAGTTTGTGGCCAGCCTCACTTCTGGAGGTGTTTTCAGTGTGTTTGCTTGGCTGGCACAGGAGGTTCTCTGCTCCTCCAGCCTCCCCCAGCCGTGCCCTCACACCACCCTTGTCTGGGGAGGCTGGAGCAGGGCAGGGCTGAGAGGGGCAGGGCTGAGAGGGGCAGGGCTGAGAGGCTCTGGCCCCTCAGACACAGCCCAGCGACAGGACCAGCCTGGCTCTCTTTGCTCTCAGCTGCGTCATTTCAGTCCATTTCACACTAGGAACAGGCTCCACTTGCTGTGGTGTCCCTGCAGGAGAAGGCTGCAGGGCACGTCCTGTACCCCATCCACCCCTGTGGCACCTGTGCCTTTCTGGCAGAGGCTTTGCCCACCCATGGTTGGCAGTTGCAGTGCTGAGGGTTCTCTCCCTCCCTGGTGATCTCCTCCTGCCAGGAACAGGCTCTGAGCCCTTTGTGGGGTTTACCAGACTTGGCTTTCAACATGGACCTCCACTTCTCCCCTCTCACAGCAGGCAAACCTTGCCCTTCTTCTGGTAGAAACTGTGTGTTCAAAGGCTCTTTTCCTTGCTCCTTCAGAAACATCTTAGTTCATATAGATTTTGTAGGACTGAAGTGTTTTGTGTTTTTACAGCTCCTCTAGGTCAAGTCTACTCTCTTGAAGTCAACAGCATTTTCTATTGTAGCAGGAATGGGCCACTGTTTTAAATGTTTCACATGTAGGTACTGTCTCAGAGCTTCAGTTCAAAAATAGCTGATGTTTCTGCCTCAACCTGTTAGTGAAAAGTGCTATTATTGAAGTACTGAAGGTTTCAGTACATTGTGTTCTTTAATTACTCAGAGTATATTTGAGTTGCTGGAAACAGCTTTTAGTGCTGGAGGGTGATGGTGTCACTGTCTCAATTCTGATGCAAGGCAACACTGGAAGGACAAATTAGTAATGCCTTTCATTTCAGTTTATTTCACAGTGAATTTGATAGAATGCTCTTTATTAACTGGAATTGCTTTTTGTGGCAGCATTCTGTAACCAGGCCTGTGGCTCAGGGAACTCCAGTGACTCTGGTTTGCACAGAGTTTTGAGATCCTCCTCATGTTTATCAAGTGATTCTTTTCCATCTATTTATTCAGTTAAATCTGAATGTGAGAGAGGTGTTAGGCTGTTCACTGGCTCAGTGTGGTACAGGCATGTACTCATGAAATGAAAGCCGATTGTTTCTCCTGAATTCTTCCCAAAAGCTGGGATTTCAGGAGCTTGGATGAAATGGTTATGCCAGTTTGCATTCACCAAGATAGACTGCTCCTCTGTGCTCATCACTAAGCTGTGATGATTAGTGAAGGTTTTAAAGCATAAGCACCAGCTGCCTGTCTTGCAGATTATTATGATTTTCAACAAAAACATTTAATTCAAGGAATTAAATTATTTTCTTCCCTAAGCCTTGAGGAGCTGTGAGGTTATTTTTTAGTGAAAATGTCTTCCATAGGATGGGATGTCTCTTTCCGTAAGTTTCTTTATTTTTGTAAGATAATAACAACACTTGGGTTGGCATTTCCTTTCTATAAGTGAGCATTAGCCCAAACATAAAGTCAAATGTATGTGGCATTCAAAAGCTTCACTTGATGTCTGCAAAATTTTCTGTGTATCTGTGCAGAAGGTGGACATGTAGTCATGTTTTATGAGTGGAAGTTGCACCAAAGCTGCTTTATTGAGTTGGACTTCTGAGATATGGGTAGAAATATGGGATCACAGAATTGTTAGGGTTGTAAGGAACCTGTGGAGAGTATCAGTCCAATGCCTTGCCAAGGCAGGGTCAGCTAGAGCAGGTTACACAGGAATGCATCCAGGTGTGCTTGGAATGTCTCCAGACAGGGAGAGGTCATGCCCTCCCTGGGCAGGTCCAGTCACCTTCAACATAAAGAATTTCTTCTTCATGATGAGGTGGAACTTCTGATGTTTAGTTTATGGCCATTGCTCTTTGTTCTGTTGCTGGGCACAATGAGAAGAGCTTGGCACCATCCTCTTGGCAACTGCCTTTGAGATAATTAAATCTAATGAGATCCTCTCTCAGTCCTCTCTCCTCCAAGCTGAATTGCCCCAGCTCCTGCAGTTTCTCCTCTCAGGAGATGCTGCAGACCCCTTACCATCTCTGTGGCCTCTGATGGCCCTCTCTGGTAGCTCCTTGTCATTCTCCTGAGGAGCCCAGACCTGGACACAGCCCTGCAGATGTGCCTCAGTGGGACTGGGCAGAGGGCAGGGTCACCTCCCTGCCCTGCTGGCCACACTCTCCCCAGTGCATCCCAGGCTCCCACTGGCCCTCAGGGCACATCCTGGTCAGCTTGTCACCCACCAGCACCCCGAGGTCCCTCTCTGCAGAGCTGCCATCCTGGGTCAGCCCAGCCAGTGCTGGTGCTTGGGGTTATCCCTCCCCAGCTGCAGGACCCTGCAGTGGCCTTTGCTGAACCTCAGCAGCTGCTCTCTTCCCAGTTCTCCAGCCTGTCAGGGTCAGGCTGCATGGCAGCACAGGCTTTGAAAGGAGCTTTTTGTCTGCTGGATTTCTTTTCATGAGTGGCTCTGAAGGCTGCAGAGATGATTTGTTTTGGTGTTTGATAAGACTTGTGTGGAGCCACTTCTCTTTTTTAACTGATTGGGTACAAGTGAGTCCTGCTTCCTTGTGCTTACTGCAGACAGTTCTCAACTTGGTATAAATAGTTGTGCTAGGGAAATGTCATGGCTCTTGGGTGTGATGAGGTTTTGTTTTTCTCAGATTCATACTTCACCCCTCTCTAGAACAAACACAAAATGTGCTTGCTGTAGTGAATATAAACCCCTAGCTGGCAAGCATGGAGGCAGAGGAGCTGCTGAGATAGTAATTCAGATAACATCTCTGGAAAGCAGGAAGCAAAGGCAAATTCATTTGCCTGGAGTGAAATTTTTAAAAAGCCCATAATTACATTTTTAATAGTGACATGTACTGTTGTTACAAAAATGAACGAGGCCAAATCTCAGAAAGCTATTGAAACAGGGTCTCATTTATTCAAAAACAAGTCGGTGGGAACAGAGAACCTGGGATATGCCCAGATCCTCACACAACAGCTTGAAAAGGGAACCAGAAAGAAACCCACAGAACAACAGAACAAAAAAAAAACAAGAAAGAAAAAGAGCCCCCAATGTAGAAAACTCCCCTTTTTATAACAAATCCCTGGTCCAGGATTGGTGGGTTTTGGATCCGCGCACTGATTGGTGGAATTCGGGCGCTTTGATTGGTCTTTACCGGTGTTCATTTTGGACCAATCATTTCTCCAGGGCGTCGAGTGATTGGTTGATGCTCCGGCCCAATCACTCTTTGAGTTGTCCACCTCCTACCCCCAGCAAGTCCTGGACTCTTTCCCTTTCCCCACAACAAACAACTCCCCAACATTATTACAAACTCATAACACTGTCAGTGCTTCCATTTCCACCAGCCTGTGATGATCCACTGTCACCAAACTGATGGTGGTGTTACAGCACCAGTGTGAGAGCTTTATCCTCCTGTATGTCACCTCCTTGGCTCCTCTTCCCTCCTAGGAGTAAGTCAGCTCTCCCAGACACTCCCTGGCGTGGCTGTCACCACACACAGTGCCTCTGGTGCCCTCCCTCCCCCCCCCCGCTGTCCCAGCTGTAGCTGTGGGATGTTCCCAGAGAGCAGACAGGACTCCCTGCAGTGCTGGCTGTTGATGTTTCAGGTGCTCCCTGCCAGGTGCTGCCTTGCAGACAGGTTCACATCAGCTTCCCTTCTCAGCTGGGCTGCTGAGGGATGGGGGAGCAGGGGAACCTGGGGGAGCAGATCAAATGTTGTGCATTAGAGCACTGCACCCACCCTTCTGCTTCCCCAGAGCATTTGGGAGAGGGCACATGATGGAGGTGGTTTGTGCCCCAGGCTTTTGCACTTCTCTGGGACTTGGCCTGAAGCCTGTGTGCCTGCAAGGGCAAGGCAAGGAGGTGGCTCACCAGAGAGCAGTGATGGATGAATGACCACATTCTTGGTTTTTAAAAAGATTTTATTTTGCAAAGCAGCATATTTAATGAAAAAGAAAAAACATGCAGTGCTTGTGGGTTTTCTGCAGTTTGCCAGCACTTGGCTCTGAAGGGGAAAATGCTACATTGCAGAGAGGCCTTCAGGCTGTCCTTCAGGCTGGGTTCCTGACCCGTGGGCAGTGAAGGCTCTGAAGAACTGATACTGTGCTTCCCCCAGGGACACTGGCACACAGCACCCCTGGTCCCCAGGGACATCCTTGAGCTTGCTGTTCTTTACTTCTCCATTGTGGTGTGATCTCAGGTTTTGCCTCCAGTGTCTGTAACTCAGCAGGGCTAAACACCTGAGGGCTCTGGCCAGGCTCCCAGGTGGGGATGGTCCCTTTCTGCTGATGCATTCTAGCTGCTGGAGATGGCTGTGCTGGAGATGTTCTGTCAGCTGCATCTTCCTGCAGGCAGACCCCAGCTGTGCCCTGCACTGAGGAGCTGGCTCTGAGCTGCTTGTGTCCATGGAGAGATCATCTTTTCATGCTCCTTCCTTTCCTCTGATTTCCTGCCAGATCACTGCTTGGTGCAAAGCATTAGAGCCACATCTCCTGGCTTCTCTGTGGTGCTGCTCCTCTGCTGGAGTGGAACAATATGGGTTGGAAATTAAAATTACCTGATCATTCTAAATTATCTGAGAGCTGAATCTGAGCCAAGAGAACAAACTTCTCTGGCCTCTCTGGCTTTTCTGTGAACTACCAGCAAAGCAGTTTCTGCTGATTGCAACCAACTGCTCTGGGGGTGCTAGGAAGCCAAATCTCAGCTTTCTGATTGCCTTCAAAATCCTGGATGGCTTACATGCTTTGGACAGCACACATCCTTCCTGATGTGCTCCCCTTCTGATGCTTTGCTGCAGAGTGGAGTGTCTGAAATAGGTAAATTATCTGGGGCAGGAAGGGGAGGCAGCAGAATTCCAGATCTTTCTCGAGAGGGGTTTGGAAATGAATAGGACATGGATAATCTTTTTCCTAAGGGTTCTCCATCCCCCTGCCCAGCTGGCCCAGAAAACTCCCTTTGCAGTGGTGCATGCAGGAGAGTCAGGTTGCTGTGGTCATTATTGCAGTGAAATCTCCCCAGAAACTTCCCCTCCATGATCCAGACTGTGACAGGTGAGAGCCAAGGCTGGCGCTGCAGGCTGCTGCAGGATGGGGCTCTGTGCTCAGGGAGCACAGGGTGTGCTGCCCCAGCTGTGTTCCCAGAGGCACACAGCAGCTGGGATTGTGGCAGGATCCAGGCCTGTGTCTCTGTCTTTGGCTGAGCCCACAGAGGCATCCCTGGAAAGCTCTCTTCTGTTCCTTCCTGACAGGCTGTCTGTGCTGCCTGGGCTTCAGTTAGCTGCTGGAGGTAGATTTGGAGCCATAACTACCCCTGAATGGGGGTTCAGGCACCATGGCCAGTGGAGAGCTGGGCACCAGGATGGTGCATCCCCTGAACTGGGAGAGAAGTGCAGCTCCTGGGAAGTTTCTCTGCAACAGCTCAGGGACCAGGGGATCCTGGAGCAGAGCCCTTGGATATTAACTGCTGGGATTCTTCAGTGTCTGAGCCTCTTCACACTTGTCTGTCCCAGTCCCTGGTGTGACTGGTGGGGACAGGCAGCCCTGCTCCTGCCAGCCAGCTCCTCAAGGTCACTGCTGGCTTTGTGGTGGGTGCTGGGGCCCTTGGCTTGCACAGGGAATGCATGGGAGGGCATTTGGGATTAGTTACTCACAATGGTTCATTACTCTGTTGTATCTTGCTGTTAAAAACACCTCAGGTTTCTTGAGACAAGTGTTGAGTGTTAATTGAACTTTAAGAAGCCCAGGAGGTAACAGAGCCCATGGAATTGCTCCATGGTGTCACCCATGGCAGGCTTGGTGACCAGCAAGGCTCAGAATTCACTGAAAACTCTTGTTCCAAAATGTTTCCACGTGACTTTGGCTTTGTCCCAAGAGGTTTAACTAGAGTCCTGGAGTATGAATAGCAGCTGTGAGAAGGAAGAACTAGAACATTCCTTATTTAGGTAATTTCCTAATAACCTCCCAGTTCCCTAAAAATAGTGCAGGATAAAATGCTCCACCATACCAGACTGGCACTGAGCTGGGAAATGGGAGGTGCTGGATAATCTAAAACTCATTCTGTTGTGTCTCTCTGACTCTAATATCAGGGAAGCATTTCCTATTTTTAGCTTGAATTTGAAATTGTTGAAGTGTCTTAAGATTCCTGGGTATGTAGATATTCATTATTTTGAATTGAAAGTGCACTCCAGTACCTCAAATAGCAGTGGAAACTTCCACATTCCTCTAGATCAAAATTTATTATATATGGACGGCGAAAATAAAAAATACAGATCTAAAATTATTTAATCAATATGTAACATCAAAGAAGTCCATGTTTCACTTCCTTTACCAAATTTTCCAGGTAACTTACATTGTTTACAGAATGTCTGAGTCTGTTCCAAGAACTCTGTTTACTCTCTCTGATCTTTTCCAGTTCATTTCCTGCCCAATGCTTGAGGCTTGCTTCCTGCTGGAGGATCTTGCCTCAGCTCTGTGCAGGGCTCTGCCTCCACTGCCACCGTGTCACCCCCTCTCAAGGGCCATCATATTGTCCTTTCTGCATGCCTCCACGAGCACTGCACAGTCTGGACGTGGTTTGTTCCTCCTTCCAAGCATCACATGTAGTGATAGCAGGGCTGGAGGGGGGTCTGTGTCTGTCCCCTGGGCAGCTTTTGGTGGCAAACACTGCCCAGGGGACACTGCTCACTCTCAGCTCTGTTCAGGCTGCAGACCTTTGTCCTCTTGCTTTTGGTGTGCACTGGGGGCAATGAGCTAATGATCTCATATTTGTTAGGCACCAAAAATAACTAGGGATCACAAACCTGCAGGAGACAAAAGAATATCTGATCTGTGGGAGGAAAGTTTAAAGGCCAAAAGCAGAGAATGAAATTGGAGATGTTTGTGTGGCCACAACCTTTATACACAGCTGTGCAAAGGACAGGCCTGGCCTTGGTGGGGCAGCGTCACCTCAACAAATGAAGGAAGACAGCAAAGTAGGGATCAGATGAAGTTGTCCTGGGGTTGAATGAGGTTTTATCACAAGCTCCAGTCACCTGTAGTGTCAGCTTGGATAAGCAGTGAAACCAAGAAAGGATCTGATGCTGCCAGCATAATGCTCAGCCCTGCAAGAAATGCTCCCTAGCAGAGAAAAGTGCACCAGTCTGGGCTGGGCAGTGCTCAGGGCTCTGCAGATTCTGGGCACAGTCTGATCCCTTCGGTAGAAGGAACACGAGTATTTAACCTCACGATTCAGCATAAGAAATGTGGGTCAGCAAATATTTTGGGTTTTTTTTTTCTTTTTCCTTGGCAGACCGGGGCTAACAGGCAGTGCCCGAAGAGTCGCCTCCCAAGGTCTGAGGGACCTGGTGGCTTTCAGGGACAGCTGAGTGTGTCCTGCAGTCTGGGCCTTTGCTTCTCTCCCTGGCTGCATTGTGGGGTGTGCTAGCCATGTTCTGTGTGAGTGTGTATTGATTCACTCAGTCTTATCTCTTGGAAAAGCAGAGTCACTTTGTTACCAGTGTTCCTGCAACACACGTCTTACCAGAACCTGTCCAGGTACATATTCATATTTCCATTTAAATAAAACATACCCTAACAAAACACCCATCCTTTTTAATGCTCAAGCTGTTCTTCTTCCTCACTTGATCTCGAATATTCAAGTGATTCCTCATTTACCTCCGTTTTTCAGGAGCTTCAAGCTTTTTTATACTGGTGCTCTAGGATACTGTGAATCCATTTTCCTTTTATATTAACCATATTTACTGATTTTTGCAGATTTCAAACGTTTATTTTACTAACTGTAGCTTATCCTGTTTTACAGGAGGTTTTAAAAAACGTGTAAGGTTCCTGTTTGTTTAAAAAAAAAAAAAAAAAAAAAAAAAAAAAAAAAAAAGATGTTTCAGCCAAACCTGAGATCCCTTCCTGGGCAGGGCATCCGTTTGGTTGGGTGGCTGTGCAGTGGTGATGAGCTCCTCCTCCCTGAAGGGCCTGGGGCTCTGCAGTGGGTGGCTGGAGCACCAAAGGGAGATGCTGCTTCAGTTTAGTGCTTTTAGCTTTATAGCAATAATTTTTTCTCTTTTTTTCTCTGCCACAAAGGATCAAGATTCCTTTGATCCTCCTTGAGATTCAAGAGGTTTAAGTAGGAAAGATGATGTAATTTTTTTTTTTATATACCATTTTTATTTTCACTTCTGGTTTGACTCTTTCAACCCTTTCCTGTGTCTCTTGTCGGGGTTTTGTGTTCCCTCATCAGGTTCCAGTACAGCCTTGCTGCAAAACTGCTGTTTCAAGGTCAGGGTAAACTTCTGGGTCTTTGCTGGCAAATTCCTTTGGCACTAGAAAAGGTAAATTAGTTTCTGCTCCCGGAAGGACAGTGGGGGTTAGGTATGCAATCCCTTCACACCTGAAAGGACTAAACCTGTTGGAACTGGGGGAAGTGGGGCATAAATGGAGGCAGTGACTGGAGAGGACAGCACAGCAAAGGTCAGATGTGGGAGCCTGTCCAGTGTGATACTGGGCTGGGCTGACAGGGTGGCCTGGAGACTTTGGAAGTAAATAAAGGTCAGCTGGATCAGCCTGTGTGCATTGGAAAGGGCTGTCAGGTCTGATGAAGGAGGCTTTATCTTGATTTCTCTGTAAATATTTCTTCTGCCTTCAATTTACTCTCATTTCCCAGGCACTGCTCTGAAGGGTTCAGCTTAGGACATGCCTTCCTGGGTCTGATTGCCACGTCAGGGGCGGCTCTGGAGTAGAGTCATTTCCAGGGAAATAAAGTTTGAAGGACTTTATTCCATCAAACATTTCAGACCCCAGGCCTTGGGAATGCCTTTAACTCCTCATAGCAGGTTTTAGATTCATATTTAAATACAGGAGCAGTTTCAATATCATGTTGATTCAATCAGCTAGCAAACAATGACTTTTCTTTTGAATTTTCCATGGGAGAAGTCTTGATTTAGGGGTCATTTTTAGCTTCCCTTGTACATGCCTGGTTACCCTGTCCTGTCTGGGTTGGGCTGCTTTGGCTCACCACAGCCTGAGCTGCACCTGCAGTGCAGGGCTCAGACAGGAGCCCTCAAAAGGGGAAGGCTGGGGAGAGGCAGTGCTGGAGATGAAGCTGGAGAAGTTTTGCAGAACTGTGAGGAGGAGCAAACTCTGATGTGAGGTTAGAACTGGCAGTAGGGGCCAGTGTATTTACCTCCTATCAGTCCTGCCAGCTTTTCCTGCAATAGAAAATCCCTAAGAATAATGGGTCACAAAATGAGAGTGGATATAAAGGGCACTAAAATCTGAGATTCCTGCTATTAACAAAACATGGGGTAAAATTCCTGGGTGGGGTGAGCATGCTCCCAGTGTGCTCTCAGAGAAGGCAAATACCAAACTCAGTCGTGCACTACAAACTCTTGACCTAGACCACTTTCTTTTCTTTGCTGGACCCAAATCTGTACTCCAGTATAACAGCAGTTCACAAGCAAGTCTCACCAATTAGACATCCAGTAGAATTTGTTATTAGTGTTGATCTGTTCTCAAATACAGATACTGCTGAGAAACACTGAAAACCTTCACTGAGAAATGTAGAGCCTGGGCTGTCAGGGCAAGGGAAGCTGAGCATGTAGCTGTAGGTACATTTAAAGAAAGGTGAAGTGGCATCTTCTGTACTGTCAGAGCCTCATGGCAATGCAAGAGGGAGGAATATCTGCCAGTGGTTCAGTGGCACATGCTGGGAATTTTATTACAAAGCTCTGGTCTCAAACACAGGGTGAAGGTGAGGAGGGCTGTTTGCAGCTCTCTGTGTCATCAGCACCTTGTTCTGAACAGAAGGTGAAGCCCTTTTGGCATCTCCCACTGATTTCAAACCCGGGCTCATGTGCAGTAGCAAGTGCACAGTGCAGCATCCCCTGGCACCACTCTGGGGGAGGTGATGCCAGTAGGAACCTCCTGGAAATCTCCCTGAGTGCTGGGTGAGTGTTTCTGCAGGCTAACACATCGGGATAGCAGAGCTCTCTTGTAGGGGGCTAGAATATATGAAAATAAAGATAGTGTAGAAAGTAATCTCATCCCTAAGGAGTTGCAGCTGGGTCAGTTATCAAAGATCAGGATCAGGCCTGACTTTAACAGGCACAGCTGTAAGCAATGAGAAGAAGAGTGCTATAAGAGAGTGGGGTGGCTGGTTGGGAAGGGCACTGGAGTCAATTGGCTGCTTTGTGAAGAAGTCAGTGCTCTGAGGAGCTGCTCATGAGAAACACCAAGGTCTGAAACTTTTGTGATAAGGAGACAACAGTATAGAACCCCTGCAATAAGATGACAACACTCTCTTTTCTCACAACAAGTAATTTTGAAATATCTGACACCATATCTCACTTGGGCTCATTTTTTATTTTATACCACAGACTGTGTTATGGGGGAGTAACCTAAAGGCAAAATCTTGCCTTTATATGGTATAATTCTTTTTAAGAAAAAATGAGGAAAAAACCCCAAACTGAAACTTCAAAAGCTTAAGTGAGAAGGGGGGGGAAACCAACCAAAAAGAGATCAATTTTCTTTAGTTTAAAAACCATATCCCTGAAGTGAGTGGCAGCCCTGCCCTCTAGTGCTGTTGCGAGTGAGGTGTTGGTGCACAGTTCTCACTCCAAGCCTGGGCACACCTGAGTATTCTTTCAGGCAGATTAGAGTGGGGATTTTTGTGGGTTTTATTGGGTTTTATTTTGTACTTCTTGTGGTTGGTTGATTTTTTTAGGGTGATGATGATGTTTATAGTCATTTTCATAGGATTTCACTGCAAGATGACCAAAATCAGCCTCAGACTTTGACAGATGACAGGCTCTATAAAATCCCTGAAGTACTTTGAGCATCTAAGCTAACAATTATGATAAAAAATTCAGTTAGCTGCAAAAGAGAACGAGTGTTTCTGTGCCTCATGACTAACTGGATCTTCCCTCTACAGCATTGAAGGCGAGTACGTTCCCGTGGCAGGCGACGAGGTCACCTACAAGATGTGCACCATCCCTCCCAAGAACGAGAAGCTGCAGGCAGTGGAGGTGGTGATCACCCACCTGGCCCCTGGCACCAAGCACGAGACCTGGTCAGGGCATGTCATCAGCTCCTGAGGTGTCCCTGGAGGGTGGCTGCTGCCAGGTGGGCTCTGCTCAGCACTGGCTGCAGGACCTGGCTGAAGAATTCTGTGTGTGAGGAAATACTGCATTGTCAATAAAGCAGAAGCAGGCCAAAATTACCATTTTTTACAGCTGGCCTGATTAAAAAAAAAAAAAGGCAATTCAAATGCTAATGAAAAAAATCTAGCATAATGTGTTTACAAGAAATGTATTTAAAGAGACCTAGTTTGTGTGCTTGGTGGAGGAGGGGAGGTGTGGGTTTTCTTTTGTCTTGTGAACTGATTCCAGGAAATGCCCAGGGGAAGGGGGGAGAGGTTTCAAGGAGAGCTCTTCTAGTGTAGATGGTCCAGCCCAGGTCTGAGCCCTGGGCTCCCCTGGGCTGCTCCTCCAGGGCTGCAGTACCTTTATTGCTGATAACAGTGCCTGAATGCCTTGGCCTGACTGACAGAGGTGTTTATTGCTGATTTGTTTTCCTCATGGAAGGAAGTTCACAAACAGAGCAGCTGCCACAGGGTGGAAAATCTCCATCAGGTGGTTATGCTCTAGTGCCCATCAGGTGCACCACTGCAAATGGTGTGGCTGCACAAGTGTGGAAACTGTGTTGTACTGGTAAAGCTGGGGTTGTTTGTGAATTTACTTAGGTGCCTTGATGGTTGATTAGCAACAGATTTTATAGGCCAGTATTAAAAAAAAAAAAAAATCCATCCCAAATTTAAATTTGCTCCAAGGTAAGTGGTAGAAAACCGTAGAGTAGTGGATACTTCATAGCCTCAGAGGGTGTCTGAATTTTGACCAGGCTGAAGATTTGCCTTCCAGACTGCATACAGCTGACTGGCATGGTGTGCCAGGGGGCAGGCAGGACACCTGCACTGCTGCACACAGGTGTGTGCTGCCCAGGTGTATTAAACACTGTGTGAGTTCCTCAGCAGGCTCAGCTGTCTTGGTGAAGTAAATTCTGCATCTGTTTCCCTGGCAAACTCTCTTGGTAGGATGTGATAGGGCCACCCTTCCCCAGACTCTGTGTGTAGTTGTAGTGCTACTAAATTGGTTTTGTTCCTATTTGCCTTCCATATGAATGCTTTCAAATGAAGCATTTTTCTCTGTTATTTTCCTAACAGTGGATTTTTATTGACTTTGCAAATATAAAGGAAAAAAAAAAAAGGCACAATCCTTGTTAGTTGTATGAAACAGTGTAGCTTCAGTTGTGTATTTGGAGCTTCACCAAGAGGTGCTGGCTGTCAGGAGCTGTCATGAGCCTTTCACAGCAGCTGATCTGTTCCCAGGTGTGATGTGGGGTCAGGAACTGCTGTGCTGGCTTGTTTTCCCTTAGCTGTGCCTGTGTTACACCATGGTGTGCTGGGGTTTTGGGTTTGGTTTTCTTTTTTATGACCCATAAGCCTTGGTAGCAGTGGGTTTATCACGGTGCAGCTTGTTGGAATATCACCCCCTGCTTTCTTTACAATAAATGCAACCATTTCAGTGCTTTAATGTGTTTCCAGTCTGCTCCCTGGGTAGCTGGTGCTGAAGGAGATCAGCTTTAAGAAGGGGAGAATGCAGGTGCCTGCACATGCACCCCTGTGTGGTGACTTCATTATTTAAGGAAATGTTTTCACAGCCACTGACTGCACTTACCAGAACAATTAGGGAATAACAAGGCCAGCACATCAGAGGAGGCTCCCAGGACAGAGCAGCCAGAAATGTTGTGTTTGGGGCTGAAAACAATGAATGCAGCAGCTCAAACTGTCTGCCCTTAAAGAGCATTCCTACACTAGGGATGGTCCTGATCCTAAGTCAGCTCCCATTAAAACAGGAGCTAGCTAGGGAAGAAGTGTGCTGGGAGACTAAACAGTTTAGGTGCATGAGGTGCAATGCATGAGGTGCATTGCAGCTCCCCCTCTGGTTTTGTGAGACCTTTGTGGGGTTTTGGGTGGTACACTAAGATTCTGTTCTCTGCTTTTTTACTGTGCAAGTATCCCATGAACATGGAAATATTCAAATTACTCATTTCATTGTACAGACAGGAAGCAAGCAACAGGTCTGCTTCAAGTATTAATTTTATAATGACAAATCAAAACAGTATTTTTTCCTGATAAAATCAGATTTTATTCTCCTTTACTAAATCAAACCGTTTATACTCAAGATTACTTTCCTAATGCCAGATGAGAAAAGTAATATTAACATTTACACAGACTGGCAGGCTTGACTTGAATTTTAACAGAAACATAATTTAGGTCATTTTTGTAGTATGAAAAATCTCACCTACCCTTAATGCCTTAACCAGGAATCTCAGAAAATGATCAGAAAGTGACACAAATATATTTTGCTAATGTGCTTAAGTTATTTTAATTAATTTTTACAAATTTTTTTTTTAGATTTGGTCTGCACAGAGTGTAGGTACCATAAAATGACTTGTGCCTTGGCACCACATCCATCCTGAGGAGGGAACTTTGGCACCAGCTGGTCCAGCATTCCCAGGGATGGCAGTCAGGGACTTCTAGTTCAGTGCCATCTTCCCAACCCCAGGAAGAAATAAAACCTTTCCCTTTTACTCATCTTCGAGTTTTAGACAAGAAACTGTCTTATAATTCATGTTAATTCATATAGCACAATGTAAGTATTTTTAAAAAAATCAACTGCATCTTTTAAAAAGCTGCCTCAACATAAAAAACTAGAGATTAAGCCTTGCAGGCCAATTTTAAGCCCATGAATCAACTAGAGGCAGATTATGCCTCCCCTTCCCTCACTTAATTGTAATTAATTAGTTAAGGACGTTTACAGGTATCTTAAAAACCAACCCAAAATATAACCCAACCCAAACCCCACAATCAAGCAAAAAGAAAACAATTTATGTGATTGGAAACTGAAAGGATGGTGCTAAATGAGCTCTGCTGTGTTCCCCTAGTCAGCAAGGGGTCTTCAATTAAAACATTTCCCTTTGGTAATGACTGACCTGCAAAGCACCTGTTATTCATGACCAATTCCATAAAAACAATACAGAACGAAGATGATGTTTCAAGTTATTTTGCTGTGTTAACTGTCCTGGAAGTGTGAATTCTGAAGTCTTTTATTTAAAAAATAGCTCTTCACAGATTCTTCTTGTATCCTGTGGGGATGTGACACTGTGCCCTTCTGTTCTGGAGTCTGTGAAAATTTCATAGTCATTCCCTCCCTGAAAGCAGAAGATGATTTAATTTTATTTGACAGAAAGCACGGTCACAAAAAGGGACACATGAAAGGAAACAGGGGGAAAAATGGACCTGTTTCCAAGGGCCTGCAGTGATTAGGCTCAGTGAACAACAGCACTGCCCCTGGATCCCCAAAATCCATAGCTTTGTTCCCAAATTTCTGTTTGCCACACTGCTTCCACGGGGTCAGCATCATCTCTCAGTACTTCAACTCTGGCAATGCTGCACTGCCACTTAGAGGGTCTAAAATGAACTGTCTGTGAGCTCTGTGCCAGACAGGTGATTACTTTCGCAGCTGATGCCACAAGAAAAAAAACTTTAATTTCAAGCTTGTCTTCTTCTTATAAAACTTTATTTTTCACAATTTATAAAATCCTGTGTAATTTAAGTTTTGTAATTGTGGGTTCTTATCAAACCAAGCCTTTTCTTATAAAACTTAGCCTGACACTGTCCTTTGGCCATAATAAGACAGCTTCAATTTCAAGGAAGTCCTTGAAATTGAAATTGTGCCAGTGCCCTCACAAGCTCTCGTCAGGTCTCTGTTGAGGTTTTTTAAAAAGCCTCTGAATTGCCCTGCAGAGCTCTGCCCCGTGATGAGGGACAAAGGACTCTGCTCAATTCCCCAGAGTGGAGACAGAGTAGTGAGCAAAGGCACAGTATTAAATAAGACAGGAGATAAATATGCTTAATAAACACCAGCCAACAAAAATCAATCTACACTGACCAAACAGGACAATCAGTTTCACACAGTCATGTCACCTAGGTGTTTAACAGAATTACAGAAGTTCAATTTTAAAACAACCTCTGTTAAGGCAAGGACCCTGTGTTCAGTTCAGGAAACAAGGAAAACTTCCCATCTGCAGCTAGGTAAACATGGACATGTTTATGCCCTGACTTCAGCTCTTGTCAGGATTAAGGTTACAAGGTTAGAATCCGCACTCTTTGAGGTTTAATTACAGCAGCTCTCAAATTAGTGTATCAAATGACTATACTCACTGGCATGGTCTTGTCTCCAAAGAAATAAATAGTCTTGTATCCATCCTTGCCAACAATTCCTAAGCAGTACCTTTTATCCCAGCCATCTGGAAACACATCAATGCTGATCTGTCCTCCTAGGAGAGAGAGGAACCAAGACTTGTTTCATTTTAACAATGTATTTCTGAAGGGAGGTGAAGGGGAAAAAAACCCTAAACTGGGTAAGATTTTAGGCAGAGGGAGCTTTGCAGAACACACAGAAATGTTGTGAGACCCTGGAGTTAAGTCCTGCAAGTACAGAAAGTGTTTGATAGGGTATCAGATATTAGAACTGTGATTCAGAGACTATTTATCCATTCAGCAAAGTCTGAGCATGTTCCCAAATAACCACTGTTATCCAAATGAACCTTTTAAAATAATTACATTTAATCTCTTTACTTTTAGAAAGAAAGGACACATGAACACAATCACTGATATATGCACAGCCATAAAATCATAGGCAAAAGACTTGCTAAGGCTTTCAGAGTAGGAAAGGGAAGAAATCAGCCCTTTCAGCAGCTGTTCTAGATCTGAGCCCTTGGCCTTCACCAATACCTAAGAGCATGATTCCCAGCTAAAGCAGGTGTATCTACAACATAAATATGTTATAAAAGGTATTTGCAACATAAAGGACAGAGGAGAGCTGCACTGCAGTTCACTTCTGCCTTAGTGCTTCAGCACTAATGCCAACCATACTTTGCAATTCTGAAAAATAACAAAAGGCAGGAGTGTGATAATATATTAGTAGAGAGGGTAAAATGAAAAGTGCATCAAAAATTAATTCCCCCTTATTATAATATTTTTTCCTTAAGCTTGCGCTTTCTTTTGGATTCTTTCCTCCCTCCCACACAATGCAGGTATAGCTGAAGAACCAAGGGCAACTGGAACAGCACTGAGAGAGTAGCTCTGATTAAAACTGATTCACAGAAACAACTCCGACTAATCCAAAGCATCTAATATGCTCCAAAATGAGCAGAATCAGTCACACAACTGACATTAAAGGACAATGAACTGATGACAAGAAAAGAAGTTCTCTTTGTTGATGGATTTCAATTAAAATGTCCCAATAAAAGCCTGAGAGGAAAAAGAGGCTCAGTCTTGCCTGCAGCCACCCCCAGAGAGACCTGTCACACAAATGAGATGGGATGTCACAGCCATAAGAGAGTATGACATAAATGAAATTTAAATTAATTGATGTTTTAAATGACATTCTTTTAAAGTATTACCTATTGAAAATGTGAGGCCTTTGCCTGCAAATTCTCTTTGTAGATCAGCTACAAATTTCTCTCTTATATGCTCCTTCTGTTAAGGAAAAAAGAAAACAAAACCAAACAACAGTTACACGCTGCAATAATATTGATTTACCAATGAAAAGATAACCCAAAAACACCTCCAAAAAAGAATGGTTTTATTGATTTGAATGGACCCAGGCTGGTTACACTATAGAGGACAACAAGAAAGTATGGTTTTACCTAGGACAGGTATAGAAGCAGTGTTCAGTACTCTGGATATTGGATTAAAACCATGAGCCAAACCCACCCTTCTGCAAGTAATCCTTGCTATTCCAACAAAAAAAAAATCATTGTCTATTGCCTGAGGTCTGAATGAAGAAATTAGTTAAACCACATGGAAAGGATTAAAATGAAAAAAAAAATTGCACAAACTATGAAAGTTTTTAAAAAATCAGAACCTGGCCATAACTGCCTTCTCCAGGAGAGCTGGGTATTTTTCAAGAGTTGTAACTCACTTTATCAAGTTCATAGAACTCAAGTCGTTCCTCCTGGCTGCAGCTTCTTCCAATGGGGGACACATTTAACATCCCATTTCTAAACTCAATGAAAGTCCCTCTGCAAGGGAATTTATCAACAAGACAGAAAACAGATGAAAAAACAGCTCAAAACATTAAATATCACAATAAATTTCCATTTAATTCTAAAGGCAGTGGGAGTCAGCTGTCTCACTACATGCAGGCACCTCTGGCACCTGTAAGTCTCTAGGACTTTGAATCTGGCAACCTCATCATCATCCTTACTGGCTTTTAAAAGCACCATTTGGTTTAACAAGTGTGACTGGAGCATACCATCAAGCTCAGGGCCTGACAGGCCAGGCTGTCAGTTTGGGGTGAAGCTGCAGAATTCCCAGAAATATGGGCAGTGTCCTGCCCTGCCTCACCTGGCACATTTCAGTGTCTGCACCTCACACATCACACAGAGCTGCTCTGGCTGCACTTCTCATCTCTGGAAAACACTGTGCTGCTGAATTCCAAACACTGCAAGGGAACACTCCTACTTCAAAACTGAATCTCCTTCCCTCTGACATCAAAGTGCTGAATCAGTATTTCAAGCCCTGTGCTCCAGCTGGGGACTTGTCTTTGTATGCATGGACTGAGCTCTGTTTCACACACACAGTGCTCTTCCCCAAGCAGAAATTACTCTTTATTTTGCTGAGCACCCTGAGCTGAGCTTTATATCCCCCGTGGAGAACGTGGGCACACTGAGACATCTGTGTGCACATACCTCTTCTTTGGCAGTTTAATCTTTGCAATGTAACTCAGGCAGTAGTTGATGACATCTTGAAGGATGTCCTCGCCCAGGTGGCCCTGAATGCTCTAACAAAACAAACACCATTCAACCAAGGGTCCAAAATTTGAGATTCTAAAAGCAAGTCACATGGAAAACACAGACATTGGGTAATCAGGCATGGTTAATTCCACAGAGAAACAAACACGCCTTCAATCAGTAACATCAGCTGATGCTCACATGGTACTAACTAAAGGCTCTCATTTTTCTTTTTGGTCATTTTATAACACCAAACTGTCCTTTAATATGACTCCTAGTTGTACCTGCTTCAGAAGGAAACTGTGCCAAAGGCAGCAGCCCTAAACCAAAAGCTGCATTTAATGTCTGCTATAGCCAAGCAGGAAGAAATGGAGCTTGTTCCTGCAGTAAACGGGAACCACTGGTCAAGGCAGCAAATTCAGCCAGGATCTCTTTAGGTGTTTACCCTCCATTACTTATGTTAAACATTACATGCCAAATGAATGATCCATTAACAGGACTAACATATAAAAGCAGCAGCAACTTTGGTCTTTGAAAGGGTGATTACAGCGAACTACCCTGTACAAATAAATCACAGTCTTGTTTAGAAAATTTCTTTTTCTCACTATTGGAAATTTCACACTTACCTGCTTGCTCAGGAATTTCCCATCTTTGTATGCTACCAGGCCGTTTTCTGAGAACACATAGTCATATTTTTCAATCACTGCAAACAAGCAAAAAGACAGTAACTCATCATTTCCCCTCAATACTTAATGCAAAATTGTCTTAAATGTTAAATAGCTTAAAATACAGCAAACATTAGCTCCTAAAGCATGAAAATTTCAGCAGCATAGCATCAAGCACAAGATTAATGCTAGTTCCATTTCTCACTATGATTAACACACATCAAGTCACATGAAGTAAGTTGTTTAACTTACCTATGGTTTTACTTAGAGGCATATAACTCTTTGCATTAAATGTAAAGGAATGACCAAACACCTGGCACATGTCCTGGCTTGAGAGCAAGTCAAATGCTGCCGTTTTAGGTTTGTTTCCTCAATGTCAGTAATCATCAGCAGATGTCTGGGAGCTGTGAGTCTCAGCACCATACAATATGATATGGTTTACTGGAGACCACTTGGAATGCAAACAAACTCTGAGCTGTCTGGGCACTACAGGAGGCTGTGAGTGGCATCAGTTAAGTAAAGACCATTAAGAATAAAGGACTAAGGCAAGAATCCATAGTGAACCTCACAGTGAACAAAACCAGGTCCTCAGGGATGTGCTCGACAGCTGAGCAGCCCACAGGTGCATGTCACATACAGGACTGCACTGCACACAGCAGTGTGAAAAAGCCCTCCCAAGGCTCTGCCACCAAGACGGGATTTCAACATTAGCAACAACCTCTTAATTTAATACCGAGATACCTGCAGTGCAAACAGGCTGCGATTTCCAAATGCCGGGCAGTAGCTCCTCACAGCCCGAGTGCAACACAGCACCCCCAGGAAGACAATTACAAGCGAGGGAAGAGAGGGACGGACGGGGTTCAACCTCCCCGCGCCCTTGGCGGCTGCCCGCGGCCCGGAGCGCGGATCGCCTCAGCGGGATCGCCCTTACCGTCCTCGCCCAGCTGCTCGCGGATCTTGGCCAGGTCCGAGCCGCCCACCACCCCCACCTTCACCTTCTGCCGCAGCCGCTGCAAGAACACCGCCATCTCCGCCGAGATTCTCTGGGATCCAAAACAGAGCCGTCAGATTTGGCAGAGGCCAGGGCCTCCACTCCGCAACAACCGGCCCGTGCGCGTCTTTAAGCAGCGTTAAATGAATTAAGTGCGCCCACGGGGCCCGCGGCACACGGCACAGCCGGGCCCCGCGGGGTGCCATCCGCCCCGCTCCCCGCGGGCCCGCAGCCCCGTCCCGCACTCGCCTGGCGCGGCGCCGTGAGGGTGCCATCCACATCGAACAGGCAGAGCGCTGAGGGCGGCGGCGCCATGGCTGCAGCCCGTGGGGCCGCCCCTCCCGGCGGGCCGCGCGCGGGGCGGAGCGGGGCGGGGAGGGCGCAGCCGCGCAGAGGGGGCGCGGCTATGGCAGCGGTGAGGGTCGGGGCTGTCGGCGCGGGTTGTTCCCCCTTGTCCTCCTTCTCCCCTTTCCCCGTCTCCATGCCTTTCCCTTTTTCCATCCCTTTTTCTGTCCTTGTCTCCGGCCGCTCGGTGGCGGGCCCTTGCACGCCACGTGCCCGCGCGTGTTGCGACATTGCGGGGTCAGCGCGGGACTTCCCTTCCTGCCTTTGCGCCTTCCCGGCTCTGCTCCCTCCCTCGGCCTGATCCCGCTTCTTCCCCTTTACCGTGCTTAGTCCACTTTTCTTTTCTGTTTCCCTAAAACTGCTGTATAAGTAGTTATTTAAGGGGTCGGCGATTTCAGCAGCTTTCCTGGGATATTGCTCAGCCAGCGAGAGGCAGGGGGTTGTGCAAGGGTCGGTCAGTGAACTCACTGTGTTGGCAGAGTTTTCCCTCTGGGTCTGCAGGGAGGGATGCGAGCACAAACACCAGTTTCCTGTCAGAACACCGGTTTAAGGTTACAGTGACCCGGGGTTGTGCTTTACTGTCTGTAGGCGCCCGAGGGACCAACTCTGGGCTCGCTGGTTGGGTTTTAAAGAGGACTCAAACCATGACCCGTGGGAATCTTACCTTACAGGCTTGGCTCTGCACAGTCAGGACTACAGCCTGCACAGCAGCACCTTTTGGGAAATCTATGCGGAAGGAGCTCTGGACAGGGTCATGGAGAAAGGAAGCTGCTCGCCTGCCCTGGATTGCTGGTGCGTGGCAGTGTTTGCAGTCACAAACCCAGCGAGCTCATGGTGTCAGGAGTTACCTCAGGAGCCCCCGAGAGCCGTCTGTGTGTCAGTCCCACTTGGCCCCTGCTGCTGTGGTCCAGCAGAAGGCTGTGGATGGGAGGACAGAAGAGTTCCAACTGGTCTACAGGTTCCCAGGGATAAAGTACTGCAGGATCCTGTCGAGACTGAAGCTGCTGCAGACTGCCACCTCCATGATCATGCTGCCTCCCATCTGCTACCTCTACCTGCAGGGCCAGGTGTCCCAGAATATCCTCCTCTATACAACTGGCATCGCTGTCTTTGCTGGGGCAATGTTATATGGTATGAGCTACTTTTTCAGAAGAATTATTGGATTCATCTACTTAAGTGAAACTGAACAAACTGTAAGAGTGGCCCACTTGACATTTTGGGGAAGACGTAATGACATTTACTGTCCCATAGAGACAGTGGTGACTTTGGATGAAATTGGAGATAGCAAGGATGAGCTACTTCACCAGTTCAAACGGTATAACAGTACAGATACTTTGTATTTTACAATTAAGTATGGCCAGATTGTAGACAGACAGAAATTTACTCAAATATTTGGAGAATTTGTGTGACAGAGCAGCTCATTTCCAATGACTTTCCATGTCCATTGTGCTTATTCTTCCATGAGGTTTAAGTAGTTCACCAAACTACACATCCCTGTACATTTCCTGTGCAAAGCCTGCTGTAAGTGCACCCAGTGTACAAAGTCACAGTGGTAAGGCACAGCCCACTGGATTAAAGGTCTTGCAGCTTGTGTATGGTGTGAGGAGTGTCTGTTCCATGTAGCATTCAGTAATGTCACAGCATTCCAAGCCTGAACTGTCCTTGGAATGTGCCAAATTACTGAGGATGAAACATGAAAAATCTCTTGAAATGAAATGCAGGAGCTGCCAGAGCATCCTCACTTCAAACTCAGTGTTTCTTTTAGCTCATTTCAGGTTGGCTGGGAAGCCTCTGGAAATTAAAGCTGGTCTGGTACATCCATATTGTGGGTACTGCTGAATGTCAGAGAGGGACATGCTCACATGTCATGCAACTGAGGGAACTGGGAAGGTGTGTGGGCTGTCCTGGCCTCAGGAGGGTCCTCCAGGATAGGAGCGGAACTGGGCAAATTAAAGGCTGGGACAATATTTCAGAAGCTTCTTACAGAAATTGCCATTCTTCACTGGAATGGGAAAAGCAGCACCTGTCTTCATGAAGGATTGTGGTCTTATTCCATGGTACTGGTATGATTTCTCCTTTGCCAAAACCTCAGTAGAAATGAGGAATTTAAACCCAAGAAAGAACCAAACATATCACCTATAACATGTAACACGTTTTTTGAATTGTCAGAAGCACGATCGCTTCTTACACCCCTCCTAGTTCTAGCTTCATTTGAAACTGGCAAATAAACTGACTCTCACCAATAATCTGGAGTATTCTTTCCTTATTTCTTCCTCATGTGAAGTGAAACCTCTTTTTCTTGGCAGATCAGCAAAGGATCAGTTAAGTAAATTGCCATTTAAGTGCACAGGGTAACCCTGAATTATTTCTCATGTTTAACTTTTCCTAATGGGGCTCTGTGAATTTAAATTTTTGCTGACACTGTGTAGCACAGCAGTATCAGAAGAAATCCAAATGTTCCTTGGTGTAAACACCATGTCAGCAAAATACAGTGGGCTGTGGAGGTATACTGCATTTTTTGGAGGTTTGTCTTCATCAAATGTATTTAATATGCACTAATGGTTCAGTTCAGGCATGTACTGGGTGTAAAATAAAAAGCCCTGGAGAAGTTCAATTATAAATATTTTATTTAAGAATATTGATTACACATGATTGATGTCATTTGTTATGAATCTGTGTACAATTACTAGTTACACCATGAAGTGTACTTAAGTATTTGTTTAAACATTTATTTGGCACTGTCTACAGTATGCTGTAAACAATATTAACTTTATATGCTTGAGCTGCAGTGCTTTCTATGTATTCTCTAACGATTTCATCAACATGTTGTACACAATTATACAGTTACTGAGAGTCAGTAAAAATTATAAAAACACCTAGAGTAGTCATAATAAAAGTGAAGATGTGGTAAGACTTCAAATTACTGGACCTTTGCTTCTGTAAAAGTACAAGACTTGGTAGAGACATTCACTAAAACTACTGCACTGATATGTTGAACAAACTAATTCCCAAAATGCTGTCAAATCCAGTTCTTGGTTTGACTTTCCTTTGCTGATAATATGCTTACGAGGACAGCGATGACAATGAAGATTTCTTGAACACCAATTTCTACCAGTCCTTCCCCCAGATTTCTACAACCTCTGTTCAAAAACCTGCTCAGGTTCTGCCCAGCTGGCACCAGAATTCTGCGTTCTGCAGAGGTTTAGAGAAATCCCACTGGGTTTAAGCTGGCAGAAGTGACTCTGCTTGTTTCCCAATACCGGTACTTTAAAATGGGAAAACCATGATTAACACTTCTCAAAGCAGGTAAGGAACCTTTTCACATTTTGGTAGCTGTATTAAACATGTAAATCTTTTAACTTCTCTGTTTCTTATTATGCACTTAAAAATTGTGGTCAGGTCCTGAAAGGGCAACTGTAAAAGTCCATTGTGGTCCCTGTGTTTTGGTGCACAACAAAAAGTTAAAATTAGTAAACAAAATCCAGATGCTCACCAAGAAAAAGAAAAAGAAAGGCACCAGATCTAGTTCAAGTCAGCCTTCAGCAAACAGTAAAGAGACATCCAAAACAATTCTCTGAGGAAAAATCAATGAACTGTTGACACATTTTTTGATCCTGTGGCTTTCTAGATCTCTGAAATATCAATGACTTAGAATATACTATTAGAACAAAAATAGAATTACTTTGCATTATAAATGTGCAGTCAGGACTAGGCCTTCGCTGTAGTGGCTCTGATACCAGATAATGGCATTTCTGCTTTAGTTTTACAAAATACCTCAAGTATTCGTGTAGAAGTTATAATAGATAAATTAATGGCTATTGTGTGTTCTGGGCAAATGGTAAAATAATCTGGAATCATTCTAGACTGCTGGCAGAAGTGGAAGAATGTCCTTTGCATGGTTCTCTACGCTTTGTCAGATTACATACCTCAGGGTAGAGTTTTCTCTGTACAAGTCTGCTTGTAAGAGAAGTCAAAAGTTTTAAAACCCATCTGTGATGAGGACAAAAGGACAAGGGCTTCAGTGCCACTTGCAGGGCTGTAGGTGTGGCTGAGGGTATCAGTGCCCCTGAAGCAGTGAGTGCAGGCTGGGCAGAGCCGCCCTGATGCAGTTGGTGTGGCAGATGCCTGTACTCCAGGGAATAAAGCTGGAAATTATTCTGTAAAATACTGTGCTTGGCAGTGGTGGAAAGCAGAGCCTTCCTTGGAACACTGATTTGATCCCAGCTGCCATTAGAGAACGGCACTCTGTGTGGCAGGCGTGTGGCTCCAGGTCTTTGGCCACGCTCGCTGCTGCTTCTGGATGCAAATCTACCGTGGAAACAGACTGTTCCAGGTCCTGCTCAGACAGTGCAGAGTCAGGGACATGGCTGTAGGGAGGACTCTGCAGTTAGCATGGCCCAGGCCAGAAGAGGGAGGTTCTAGGGATGCACAGTGAGGGACAGCTGCATGGACCTGCTGGTGACCAGTGCCAATGCTCTGCCTGGGCCGTGTGTGCATGGAGCAGCTTGCCTTGGGCAGGACTACAGACAGAACACAAACCTCAGTTTATGACTTTACACTTATCTTGTAAGTAGAGAAGACATGAATTAATGCAAACTAATTTTATAATCAGCTGTTCAGTGCAAGGGAACTGCTTTTTACTTGAAGTTGGCTAAGATGTCACTGAAAATGTTCAGGAAGAGGTGCGCGTGGTGGTCCTTGAAGATCAGCGTGGGACGAAAACGGATGGATCTGTCTCCACAGCCCCCCAGAACCACACCTGAAATGAGAACACAATGAGCCTCTAGTCATTTCCATCTTTGCCAAATATCCAGAAAAATTCAGGTCTCTGAATGGGGATAGCCTCACTGTGGAGGGCCAGCAGAAGCTCCCCAAATCCTGCTAGGCACACCATGACACAGCACATTGTGGTGTGAATGGCCTCAAGCTTCACAGCAGCTTAGAAGAACACTGTGGGTGCCTGGAGCTGTTCTATAAAACTCTTGGAGTATTGGGACTAATCCTGACAGCAATGGAAAGAATCCATTCAGCACAGAGCTCAAACAGCATCTGATATTTCAGAGCTGCAGTACTCTCCTGGTCAAGTGTCCTGGTGCCACAACAAGACACAGGAGGTTTCTTTGCATTGGTTTTTAAACTAATTTGTTTTTAATGACAAGAAGTTAAAATGTCTCAGTGCCTTCAAACCTCTCCCTGCAGTCCTTTAAATGCACTTTTTGGCCCAAAATAAATTTTTAGAAATGTCTGAATGGGTACCCATATTACTAAGCTGAGCTTAGCCTCAAAGCAGAACCTTGGTTTACCATGAAACAAACCACTTGCCTTCTCTCCCTGCTGGCTTAATTTCCAAGAACAAAAAATGGTGTCTTTTACACTATAAAAGTTTGTTTTCACCACAGTTTAGATGCACCCTGCCTGCTTCTTTCAAGAGATAGGAGTAACAGCAAAAACAGATAGCAGCAAACACAGGGCCCACACAGTTAAAGAGAGACTTTTAGGTGTGGACCCCAAGGTTCCCCTCTGGATACCTGGGCCTGTCTGCAGCTGTTAACAGTTCTGTGGGGAAAGAGGGATGCCACTGTAGATCCGTGCCCATTTTAGGCACTCGTATTTCATCATTAGGTGTTCCTAGGTATAGGAATTATGTATTTATACAACTCATTGTTCTTCTCTCTGTGTTTTCCTGAGTGACATTGACTCTCTTCCAACTTTCCTGTTTCTGGAAGTAAGCCATGTCCATAGGCACCTAAGGTCACCGCAGAGGACTCTGAACCTGATGTCACAAAATCTCATCCCTTACACAGATCTCTTCTAGTAACCTCAGACCTGCAGAGGCTGGTAAATGTATGCACCATGCAGCAGACTACTCTGAGGGCTCTGACAACAAGTATTTCCAGAAAAGCCTAAATCCAAACTTGTCATTTCCCTACTGTCCTCTGATACTGAAATACTCATGCAGGATATGAAAAGAAAAATGTGAACCATTACCTTCACATGTGAATGTTACATGTGAAGCTCATCCACACACACAGAGTTTCTTACCTTTGTTTCTGGCTATAGTAATTAACTTGTTTCTAGTTGCATCATTTGGAGTGTCAAACGAACAGAATGTTCCCCTTCCTCTCACTCTGCTGATGAGATGGGGGTAACGAGCCTGCAGAGGGAGGAGAGACAAGCACATGGCAGGTGCTGCAACAGAGGGCACCTGGTGGCAAGGCTGGCTCTGCCAGGTGGAAACCCTGCTGCCTCCTCGCTCCACTGGAGTGGAGCACAGTTCACATGGCCTCCTGTCCTGCTCAGCCTGCAGAGCCCACACAAAGCAGGGAGGGAGAATGAGTCTGACCCATGAGCTGAGTCAAGTAAAATATTCTTTGGAACAAGCATAACACACCTTATTTACATCTACAGTGGACTCCAGGAAAACCTGAGCATAAACCATCTGCACTGGGGCTGGAAACCAGCTCACTCTTACCCTGCTCTGAGACACTTGCCAGTAGTATCTGCATGACTTATTCTCAGTCACAGTCCTCATCTTTTGGAAGAGCAATCTCTTGGATAGGACTAGTTGTATTCTGACCCTCCAATGATATTGTACTATTCTCTGTTCTCCTGCCTGCTATGTCTTAAAGGTATGGAGAGAGCAGGGACTGTGTTTGGGATTATTCTATGCCTTTGGGAGGTGAGCACCTGCAAGCTGATCTCTAAATGCCTGTCTGTAGAGCTCCACAGTAGAAGCTGTAAGGAATTGCCCTTAAACAAGGGAGGGAAAGATAGAATTTTCTTATTTCAACAGCCCAGCAGAATTGGAACAAAATATGAAAGGAACTTCCTTTGAAAAGAACTTTAGGACAAGGAAATACCAGCTGCTCAAGGTAGCAAAACCTTCTAGCAAAGTAATTTAATTAGTACATACCTTCAGATATTTTGGGGATCACCCTTCATATTGGATTAAGCTATACAAACCCAGCATTTTTAATTCAGTAAAATAAAGTTTACTTCAATACTTCTAAATGGGACACAGTTATTAAGGCCTGTGTTGAAGTTACTGTAATGGTCTAGACCCCAGCTCTAGCTCCTCAGCCCAAACATTTAAACTGGATGAGGTCAGATCCTACTTCAGTGCCAATTTCTCCTTCTTATCCACAATCCTTCCAGATGTTTACCTGCAAATCCAGCAGCCCAGTCAGCAGTGCTTTCCCAGCGTGGGTTGCATTGTTTAGAAGGTCTTCTGTTTTAATAACCTTAATGACTTCAGCAAGCATAAGGTTCTTGGATGGATCTCCAAGCCAGGTGTTAAAAATCCGGTAGGGCTGGGGAAAGAGTGGAAAAAGAGTTGTGGAACATGTTAACAGGGAAATCACTATAAATTGAGAAAAGCAAGGCATCACACTGGCAGTGAAAACATGTATGAAAAGACATGCACTAATCTCACCAACCCCCCTTTTCTATGTTGTAAAGCAAAATCCCATTGCTGAGCTGAAACACAGGGTGATGACTTCCTGCTTCTCTTTAGTGCACTCTGCCTTGCTACCCCTGATGTCTCACCAAAACACAGCTACAGATGACAGGAAATCAGCATCACGATACAGGCTTTTACATCAAGCTTTATGTTCTTCCCATTAATTTGACTTTTCATTTATTACATCTAAAATGTCATTAGTGCAAAGAAGAAATTTTGCTGACAGAATCTGTAATGCTGACATACAAGCTCTGAAATTCCCAAGTTGCCCTACAGGAGAAGGTGTCAGTTTGTGGTTGGATTTTGTACTGAAGGTTTATTCCATTAGGCTTAACCCAGTTCTCCTCTCCCCCCCCACCAGCTTTATGACCTTGGTGACTGACAACAATTGGAATAAAAGTGAAGAGGTGATGACAACTATTGTGTAAGCACACAGCAAGTTTCTGTAAAACAGCAGCCCCATCCAGCTGAACCGGCACTGCTGGAGGAAACCTTGTCCCTTCCAAGGATATCATAGTCACTCCTCAGGGGCTCACCAACTAGCACAGCGTCCAAGTATCATTAAAAATCTTACAGCATTTGGCCTGAACTCCTCTTTGTGGAAAAATCCTCCTGTCATCATCTTCTTACTGAATGTGACCACATCAGCTGGGTCATCCAGGCCCCAGTGCTCATGTGCCCAGAATTTTCCTGTGCAGCCACCTCCCGTCTGCACCTCGTCCACCAGGAAAGCACAGCCATGCTGCAGAGACACACAAGAGGAGCAGGGAGTGTGAACCCCCCTTCCCAAACGAGGAACACCTCCCTTAGTGAACACATCAACACAAGCCAATCATGGGCTACACCCCTCCTTCCTCTCCCTTCACTGCCCCAACCTCCCCTCCTCAACCCCTGCACCAATGCCACTCCTGTGTCAGATTTCACAATTAAAAATTCAGCTCTTTTTTCAGGAAGGCACTAGAAACTTGTTTTCTACCCATACTCATCAAGTACATGTTTTTATATAGTCTTAAGCATGTCTAGAGGATACCTGAAAATATCTGGGAGGAGCAGAGGTGACATTTTCCAAGCCTCTTAGGGAAGCAGAGTGTCATTTCTAGAGGCTTTGTTTGTTGGAAATATGAAGTCTCTGCCCCTAGTCAGAGTTGGGTATTATATGGCACAGAGGCAGTACCAGCAGCATGAACTGGTCAGTTTAGGGGGCATGAAAAGCTGCCTTTTCAGACAATTCTGCTGAAAGAGCTACTTGTGAGCTGGCAGTGTGGGGTTTTTATGTGAAGGACTACTTTGTCCAAATTTTGTGACAGGGAGAGCAAGCTATATCATAATTCTGTATTTAAAAACAAAGGGTAAGTACTTTTGGCAGCATCTCTTCAGCACACAGATGTTCTGAGGGTGAAAAAAAGCATGGAGTAAGTATTACTGAGGGTCATAGCTACTAAATAGGTAACTTTACATTCCAAATATCAAGATATCTGTCCTTTTCATTGTTTTATTGGAACATCAGCACTATGGCTGGTCCCAGGTTGCATTTCAGGGTTTTTTTTTTTGCAATTAAAAATATGTCATTAAACATTTATACTTTTCACAACCTGCTTCTTCAGAAATTGAACCTTCCCAAGAAACTAGCATGATCATTTAAAGAACACACCTGCAGAATTCATAGCAAATGAATCAGAGTAATTTCTCTCTCACTACAAAATTAGAAGATTATTTATTGGACTGAGGAAAGCATTAGTGTGAATCAAATGGGAGAGAGCAGGGATTGCTGGTATGTGGTACATACCTACCCTGACTGCTGCTAAGGAGGCCTCTGAAACCCTCCAAGAGCCTGGGGCAGGGGAAAGCCTCTGGAGACACCCACAATGTGTGGGTGTATGTTTTAACTACCCCTGAGTGCCCAGAGAAATGTTTTATTACCTTTCTGGCAATATCTCTTAGCTTTCTGAAGAAGTCATCTGAAGCATGATTGTCCCCACCCTCTGACTGTATTGGTTCCACAATGATTCCAGCCACAATCTTCTTCTTTTTCCTGTACTTTACAATCAGGTCTTCCACCTGTAAATCAAACACTTATGAATGCACATCCTCCTTCCAGAACATTTGTACATCATTTCCTCCCAGCTAGATTAAATCTCATCAGAACTTCAACTTTGCGTGGAAATTCCTGGCTATAAAGGTACCAGGAGGCACAAAGGATTAATAAGTGGTTTCTCCAGCATTTACCACTGCCTTGTTGTTCCTGAATGGGTTTAAACCATGTCCTAATCACACTGTAACTAGTTGCACATTCCTCTGCAATGCTGTGAAAGCTCTAGCCAGGTTCAGCTGGCAGTGTGCTGAGCACCACTGCAGCTCACTGGGCCACTGCTCTCATTCCACCTAAGTGATATGGGATAGATTTTGTGTCAGAAACCAAACTTTGCTCATGCATTAGAAAAGGCAATCTGGAAAATTCACTTTTTCCAGTCAGCCACTCCAGATATATTAAAATTAATCAGATAAAATAGTGCAAAAATCCTGTTGTTGTAAGGGGCTGACAGATAATTCTCATTAACTTCTAGTGCCAGTTGCTGCAATTAATGGTGTGTTTGTGCCTGAAATTCCTCTCACAGCCCTCAGGGCCACAGCCCCTGCAGGCTGTGCAAAGCAATGGTTTCCAAAGGGGGCCAGTAAGCCCAGCACAGACTTGCTAAGAAAACGTTTGGCTTTTTGGTTTGTTTGTTTGTAAAATAATGGCATTCAGCATTGCACTTCTCCCAGCAAAGCTACCCTGGGGCAGCCCCAGGGAGGGCATGTGCTGTGCTGTGCTCTCTGAAGTGGGGCAGGTTTGGCTAAGTGGACTCACAGGTCCATCCCTGCACAATCAGAGCTTTATGCCAGAAGCTGCCATGGAGAGGCTGGAAAGGCTGAAATACTCTTAGAGCCTGTGTAGAATGTGCAACCACTCTGCAGAGAGGGTTGGTTATCCAGAGTGACCCACACTGTGCTCCCTCTCAGCCCATGGCCCTTTGGCAAGAGCTTGCAGGTGAGTTCACTGTGATGCAACCACGTTCTGAGGGTGAAATTTCACTTTGGTGTCACTCATGCAGCCCTGAAGTTCCAGTGAGCTGGCAGGGAGAAAGGTCTGACTGTAAACAACAGTGAATGCTGCTCCAGTCACAGGCTGTTCCAATCCCTGAAAACATTCTTTTAGTGAAAAGCACTAATCTTACCAACACTATTCATTATTTCAAATCAAAAACAACAGAAAGCTGCCAGGGAATTTTTTACCTCTTCTAAACAACGGGCTTCTTCCTGTTGATTCTCTTTCACAAAGTCTTCCAGGGGATACTTTAGCCTTGGAAATGGAGCAATAGGCCAGTCCAGTGAGGGAATGTCCAGTTTGTGAATTGCTTTAGAGTGAGTTGTAGCTAAGCAACCTAAGCCCAGAGAGGGGAAAATTAAAATAATACCCATCTAGGACCAATAAAAGAAAAAAGCCACCAGGAGATGAAATGGCCTGATTGTAGAGGTCTCTTAACTGCTCTGTGTTTTTACTGTCTTCTGAAATACTGGGTCATTGGATTTAGTCAGGCTTAAATGGATTGCTCTAGATCTTAAGCATCAGTTTCCACATGCACTGTGTTCCAGAAGAGCAGGAGAACCTCTGTCAGCCTGAACAGGTTGCTCAGACAAGGTGGGCTTCACCCCTCCAAAGACACAAAGCTCACAGTTACAGCACTCTCAGGTAACATGCTTAGAACAAGGACTGAGCTGATATAAACCAGTAGAAGTGAGTGACAGCATGTTAGTGGTGATTTTAGCCCAGGAGGTAGATTTTCAGGAGTACAGTCAGGAAACTGCTCATTCAGAATGAAGATAAGAGCCTATCTGAAAAGAATTTTTCAAAAACCACAAAATCAATTCCTACTGTCACTCAACCATTCCAGTGCTGGTGGAGCTTCCAAGGCAAACCTTAACGAACCTGCAGCTTCTCCACTGGTACTGTGTGGGTAAGGACAAGCACAGTGAACTGAGGGGGACAAGGGACAGCTTACCCAGGGTCCTGCCGTGGAAGCCACCCATGAAGGAGAGCATGGCGTAGTCAGGGCAGCCAGGGGGCTGCAAGCAGAGCACACAGTGGGGTCAGCCAGGGGCAAACAACCCCCCTCCACTGCCCCCTGAGCTCCTCTTCCATCAGACACCACAAATTGTTACAGCCTCCCCTTCAGCAAGCACACTAGTCACCCCAGCCCTGCCCCAGGTCCAAGCCCTGGGGTTAGCATGGATGAATCCTTGGTGTGGAGGTTGTGGCACAGGCAAGGCTGAGCCTTCAGCACAGTCCCCGCTTTGTACACAAACAGGAGCACGTGTTTGTGGGGTGGCTGTGCCTGGGGGTGGCCAGGGGGCTCAGAGAGGAGAGGCTGGGGCTCCCCTGTGCTGCACCCCCATGCATTCCTGATGACTCCCTGATATTTATTGGGAGCAGTCTGCATTTCACCATTTCCTAAATGTACAAAGCCCAGATTCCATTTCACATGTACTTTTCCTCCTAATCTTCCCTTCCAAGCCCAAACCAGTGGTACGTCTGTAGGTGTGGTAAACAACAAATGTTACCTGGTTAATCATGCAAGATTCCAGTTCTTCTTTTGTGACATTATTATGGCCCCTTTCCTTGTTCTGCAAAAAACCCAAACAACCGAACATGAGGGTTCTTGTACTTGTAACCAAGGCATTTATGGCTGAACCACAAACCAGGAATGCTGGTATTCAAGACTGGATTCAAGGAAAACCCTGTCTGTGGCTTTCACATGCTGCCTACAATCTGTATTTTCTTTATTTCCTTTACCTTATAACTTCTAAAGTTGTGTCAATATAAAGTAAAAGCTTAGACAAAGAGGTTTTAGTAAGGATTTTATACTAGATTGAACATAAACAACATCATGAGCAAGACAACCTCCAAGCCTCACTTTGTTTTGCAATAACAATTCTGATTATGAGTAAGCACTCATTTCTACATCTAAACCTACAAAGATGTAGGTTTACTTAATGTTTTTATGTAGGTTTACTTAATGTTTTACTTACTCTGTACCACATGAATATTGCTTTAAAGGCATTTTCATTAGAGCAGGATCCACAAGACATGGTCATCACCTGTGACAAACCCTTAGGAGCCACCTGTCAGCAAAGACAGAAAATCACTCTTGAAATACTGAACACAAGTGTAGTGCAAAATGCTAATAACAGTGGTGATAATAATAGTGATCAGTACACAGGTATCTCAAACTTACTGACAGCAAAGACTCCTTCAGTTTTTCTGTAAAGTTCTCTGGAGGTAAAATCCCTAGGGCAGGTCTGTTGATAAAAGTGCTCTAAAAAGATAAAGGAAGAGGAATTGTTAGGTCTTACTATCACATGGAAAATATGCTGATATCAAAGCAGTTCCATTTTATTCTAATCATAAATACCAGGCAGAAATCTGTATCATGACACAAGTGGTTTTAGGGTAAAGATTACTATTCCTGCCTTAGCATATGTTTTTCTGTCTAATCCTTACCACTTTATTCTTGCAGGACACCTTAGGAAAGGTGCATGCTGACTCACACTGACATTTCCTCCTCTATATTGCCATTTTAGCTGCTCAATCTCCATTTTCCTTATACACAGGAAATATGCTTTAAAATCTTTATGACTTGCTTTCAGTTTGAGTAGCTAAATTCAGTTTGGATAGCAGCATTTTCATCCTTACTGAGCTTCAAGACAGAGCATTTTGGAACACTGGCAAGGTGGAGCCAGGCTCCAGGCTCTTCAGTGGAAGATGAGAAGCCATGGGCATGAATCAAAGCATGAGAAGTACTGATTTGGGTATAGGGAAAAGGTTTTGCAGTGAAGCAGTGAAATAGGCTGCTCTTTTGGAGGTCTTCAAGGTCCCAGATAAAACCCTGAGCACCCTGGTCCCACCTCACAGCCACCCATCTTGGAGCAGGAGGTTGGCCAAGACACCACCTGAGGTCCTTTCCAACACCAATGATGCTGCGAACTGGCCACATCAGGATTCCCACCTTTGGGAAAGGTAATTTTGGTGTCAGGGAACAGCAGCCTGCAGCCCACGCAGGGGTTTCTAAGGAGCAGCTCTGAAAAAAGCCCCTCAGCCTCCCCAGTCCACTAATGGAGATGAATGTCACATTTATGCAATTAATTTAAATTGTGTCATGGATTAAAATTGATTCATTGCTGCTCTTGGTCTTTGTGGGTAATCTTATTTGATTCATACTGTGCTACTCTTTATTTTAAATTAAATTTTCTCAGAGAAGGACAAGCTCAAAAAATTTGCCAACTGCCAAGCAGCTTTATTTGCCCTTTTGTTTTTTGTTTTTCTTGTTGAACAAGTAATGGCTGAAATTAAAGGCTGAGCTTTGATAAGTTAAGTTTCAATGGGTCTCCAGTGGACACACAGCTCATATTTTCAGTGCAGCTCAAGCTTGCACATTTATCAGCATCCTCCAGTCCTTCTCCTCAGCACACATATTCATTCCAAGGGGTGTAAGTGGTCACACTGCACCTGCAAGGACATTTCATCAGGATTCCTAGGGAAAGCCAAGTATCACACAAGACAGAACACTGATGTGCTTGGACTTTGTAAATTGTTTAAGTGTCTTACTTCCAAACACTGTTACAACAGACTCAAGCTTAAAAGAAAATCTAAGCAAGGCTGTTAATGACAGGTTAACACGAAGTGTTTGTTTAGTAGCTATGAGAAATCTAACTTGACTTTTTATCTCAGTTCAGAAGTAAATTTTCACATCAAGTTCAAAAGAGAAGAGGACAAATTTGTTGTGAATTTGATTATGGGTTGTCACAGTCAATTGACAACATTTGCCATTAAGCAGAAAAGAGTATTTTTATTTGTAGTTAATGAGATACCCAGAACTGAGAATTGACATCAAGCTGCTGTGGGCTCAAATAAACAGCTGCACATTCTGTGTTTATAGCTGGCTGTAGAGAGGGCATGTGGAGCATTACAGACAAACCAAATGAAAACTCCTTCCAGGAAAACACCAACCCCTTTGCTAACACTAATCAAAGCTGTGCCTCTCGTGTGGGACTTTGGAGGAATTCCTTCACTGCAGGCTTCCAGGAGTGCCACCTGCCCTTCCACAGTGGGGAAATCGGCAACTGCCACCAGCAAATGGGCTTCTTGATTTTTTAAATTGGTTTGGGGATTTTTGTTTGTTCATTTTTTAAATCTGGCTTTGCCTACTGTTGCATTATAGTGAAGATATTATTCTCAGAAATCATCTGTATGAGTTAATAAAGATGATTAAGTTAATAAAGAGTTAATAAAGTTAATAAAGAGTTAATAATATTATAAATATTAGACCTTCCAAAATATCCAGATCTGCCTTTGAATAACTCTAGCATTTCTAGTCCTGGGTTTTTTGTTTGTTTGTTTGTGGTTTTTGTTTTTGCTTTTTTGTTTGTTTGGTTTTTATTTATTTGTTTTTATTTGTTTGGGGTTTTGTTTGTTTGTTTTTAACTTGAGGTATTTTAGTCCTGGGAAAGGCAAAACTTCTCACCTGAAGACATGAGTACTCCATAAAGGAAATCAGCTCAGGGAACTCAAATGTCTGCATTTCTTTGCCCTGCTGGAGGGCACTTAGGAGATGGGAATCAGTCACTATCCCCAACTTCAAAAAAACCCATTAGCTTCCCACAGCATTCCAGATGTTGGACACCATGCCCAAGATATTATATTCTCTCTCAAGGTTTTGGGCTTGCTCAAAACCTCTTGCTCAAAAACTCTTCAGAAAACATGGTTAAAATTATTAATTTGAGATGCTAAGTTTGAACTAGGATTTAAATGTGGCTGCAAATATATCAAGTGCTTGCATCACCCAAATATTTACTTTTTGTAAAACTTCCCAGAGGTTTTGGTGTAAGAAAACACCACAAAGCTCTTTTCATCTAGTGAGAAGTAAAGCAAGCAGATCCTATCATACATTAAATGGAATCATTAGCATTCACTATCAGTCTAAGGAAAAAAGAGAAAGCCCACAACAAGGAGAGAGAGAACTCCTTCACGTCCCTCATGTTCGAATTCACTTACCAGGTTCTGGGGCTGCTGTAAAAGCTTTATCAGAGAGGGATGGCTGTAACCTAATTAAAAAGAACAAAGAAAGAAAGCAGTTCTTTTTATCTGGTTTCAATGAAGTAATGCAAAGCATAACCTAGAGAATAACCATAACTTCATGCTTGACTGTTTATGTGTAACTTGTATATTTTTAACTACTGATAATGGGACTTCTTTTGAAGTAGGACAAACCTCTGGGCTCTTTGTCCCTCAACAGCCTGTCTGGGGGCAGGGCCCAGCACAGCACTGCTGTTGGGAGCTGTGACACACTCATTTCCTTACTGTGACAAAATTTTACTTGAAAAAAGATGCAACAGTTTATCCTTCTTACTAAGAAACTAAGCTTCAGTGCTTAATTTATACCCATTGATAGTCTAAAGGATAACTTGCTTGCTTACAGGCAAAACCAATTTATCTGCTGTTAAGAAAAATAATCTTTGAAGGAGGCCAGAAATTTCGTTTTAAGCCTGATCTCTAATGTATGAAATACCAATGCCAGAGATTAACATAATCTTTTAAATCTCCTTGTAGAAACAGTTGGAAACCTCATCTTCCCTACTGCTCAAGAAGTCAGACAATGGTGATTTTGTTCCAAAAGCTTATTGTGCTTCTGAATCCCCATTTCCCTGGAATGACAACAGCCCTGATTATCCTGTTTGAGCAATGGAGCATTAGGAGACTGTGTTAACAAAACAATTATAAATTCAGTTTTGAATATATTAGCTGAAAACAAAGAATATCCATATTGTTTTAGCAGCATGTCATGCTGATAAATCTGTTAAAATTTATTATGAAGATAATAATACTGGCTATTTGGGACACAGAACAACTAAATCTGCATGGCATCTGCTGTCATGGGAAGAGCTGTTCAGCTAGAGGAATGACACATAGAGAGCTGAGTCCTTGAGAACTGCACCTGTGGCTGCCACTGAGAGCCCCTCTGAGAGTAAATCAAGTGTTTCTGAAATCTCCAAAGCACAGCTACTATTGCTCAGGAAACTCCAGGATCAGCTCTGGTGTTGCCTGTAAGAACTGTGGCTGGTGATCCCATAGATGGATGCCACTGTTTCAGAGATACCATTCTCTACATAACACAAACCTCTGCCACACCTGCTTTACCCTTCTGCACCCACACAGGATCTCTCTCCCGTTCTCTTCACTTCAGGCCAAGGGGTCTGGTCTTCTCCTAACACTCCCTCATCCTTGTGCCTCCTCAGAGGGGCCCCAGGGAAGGAGGAGAGGACCCTGAAAGCCCAGCTGCTGTGGCAGGGGCTGTGTGACAGGAGCTGAGCTGGCATGTGGGTTCACAGGCAGGAAGAAGTAAATGCTTGAATAACCTTTCTGTAACTGTGGTAGACGAGTCAAACAGCTCCAGGCTGGCATGGCACACAGGCACTAACTCCTTGCAGTGCCATGACCAGCACAGGGCTTTGCAGTGTTACAAATGTGCTCCCAGAGCTGGCTCTAAGGAAGGGCACCTGCCCCATCACTCTTGCTGGGTGTCTGGATCAGAGTGACAGGAACGTACATGTCCTCCAGGCTCATCAATGTGCCTGTCTGCAAAAGGAAAAACAACTAGAGCCTGCTGAAATAATGAGATGGAGAAAGCCCAAAGAATCCTTTGAACTGGAGCAGCAGGCTGCTGTCAATAATATCAAACTACACCTCTCTGCATCTCCCCAAACAAAACATACCTTCCCAGCGCTGGAAAACACATTGTTTCATTTGCTATTCCAGGATGTTTGCTGGCAAATATGTCAATAACATCCTTCTTACATTTGGATCCATGGGGTTTTTAACTCTATTAGACAGAATAGATGCAGGATGAAAGGACAGCTGTCCTACAACTGCCCATAAAAGTGTGGTAAAAACTATTTCAATTTTTGTTTTTCAGCAAGAGACAGCCTAGAGCATCTTTGCCTAGAGATTTTTTATACTTTATTTCTTATCTCTCCATACAGGCACTTATTACTTCTCAACCTCTGCTGATAAATATATTCTAGTGTAACAGATCATTATTAAATCTTGGGGAGTCCTGACAGATTCATGAAAGGTTTTATTGGATTTACTTGCAGAGAGATAAGCACAGATGACTAACAAGCACCTTGTGATCTTGTTTTGCTCTCCCAATCCAGGCCCTACCTCTGTCACCAAGAGGGACATTATTAGTAACCTGGGCAGCTTCAGATAATCTTGTCATTCAGCACAACTGAAACATATAAATTAATTTGTGTGTTAGGCTGAGGTCAGCCTATAAGTATGAAATTTCCATTTACTCTTTGTTGCTGCACATCCCAGAGCCATTATCTGAGAAAGTGAAAGAAGCACTGCACTGCAGCTCCTTTGGGACTGAGGAATGTGTTCCTGAGGATAAAACCCAGCTTGTCCTTGGGAGGGCATTGCCTCATGAGAAGGAGGGCCTACATGGCTTAAGAGGTCAGTCACAGCACTGGAGTCTTGTCCTATGTCACCAGTCTCAACCAACCACAGAAAGTAAACTGCAGAGTCCCTACCCACTTCTGCCCATTAAGAAACTCTCTCCTCCTTAATACTTCAATATTTTATACCCAAAACTGTATTAAAAGAGGTGTGCTTGCACCATCCAGCTTCAGAAGGTCAGAAAGCCCCAGTGCACTTTCTGTACACTTTGATGCTTTTGGAGTACGCACTGACTTTCATACTTTGGAGTATACATTTGACTACATGAGTGAGATTTGTTTCTCCAAATAAATTTCTTGTGTGAAGAATGGGAAGCCATGTAAATGCATCTCCTTTCCTAAAATCCAAGCTCATTGGCATCCAAGCATTATGCTCCTGTGCCTCGCCCCTATTTCCTCATGAGCAGAGGCCGAATTATCTCAGTGCAGCCTGAAAGATAAAAGCAGTGAGAACTTGTGTTGGGGGAAACAAACTACAGCCATTGCAGGGGTCTGGAATGATTTCACTGACTGAGTGCTACAGGACAGCAAGAACACTGCCTGCAAAGAAGGCTGGGGTAAGTGAACACCCATCACAGTCACAAGGTCTTAGATGCCAGAAGTTTGGTAACAACCTGAACATCATCCAATTCTGTTTCCCAGGAAAGGAGGCCGGTAGGGATGATTTTGAGTCATCACAGTTTCTATACATAGCACAAGATCTACCTTTTAAATTACCCCAGCACTTCTGCTCTTTTTGCTGCTGCAGGAGTGTATTTTTAAGCAGCTGAGAGGAACCATGGATGAAGAGCAAACAAACTGGACTGAAGTGAACTCCTACAGAAACCTGCATGCCTTGCAGTTGGGGCTCACATTTCTGCCTTGCTTCTGCTTGCAAGGCTTCACAAAGCAATCAGCTGACTCTGCCAGGCACTTGCCAGGCCCTGTGCCTGCTCCCCAGATAAATGAGCTGCCACCTTTGCTTTCAGTCAGCACCACAGCTCAGCACTGGGCTTGTTTCATCCTGCTGCAGTCCACATGGCCCACTCTTTTTCCCCCCACTTATTGAGATAGAAATGTTAACTAAAGCATATAATTTCATGTTAAAATGTCCACATTATGCTTGTTAATGTTTAAAACAGTAACATACTGTTACAGAGTCACAAAGTCATAGATCCAAGCCAACAAAGACAACCTGAATTGTGGAACTTGCATTTTCAAATAGAGATTAATACTACAGCTCTTCCTGGCACCACTATGCACTTTGAGAGAGCTTTAGGAATAGAATTTGTAGTTCCTCCAGCTATCCAAACCCACCACTACACAGCAGTGAGCTGTCCCTGATCACAACAAGGTGTTCATTATGTCACTTCTGTTTTTTAAAATTAATCAACCAACTTCCCTGGTAGTGCCTGAGCTAAGAAAATTACAGGACAAAACAAAAAAGGTTGAGGACAAAACAAAACATTTTGGTACAACTGCCTCCTACCTATTGGGATGGAAGAAATCTGAGAGTAGAGATCCAACATACGATTGCCATCTACATCTACGAGGTAATTCCCTCGGCTCTCTTCATAATTGCAAAAGAAGTGCACAGCTTCTGCATTCTTCAGGAAAAAAAAAACAATTAGTGCTTTCAAAAGTAGTAGTATGTAGGAAGGTGCAACTAATGGTTATACAGCCAAATCTGATAAAAATATCTAATGCTAGGATAAAAAGACACATTATATTCACTGCATTGGAGTAACTGTACAGCTATTTTTATAATGACTGTTAAAAGGGCAAGTCTTTACTTTTTCTACAGAAATGAAGCACAGACTTGGAGAAATTGCTCATCTTATGAAGGCAATATGTACTCAGGCTGACATATTTTTAAACTCAAGCCATAATATACCTTGTTTTCATTGGCCACTCTGTAACAAGTCTGAAGTTTTTCTTTAGACACACATAGTTTAAACACATATGCTGAAAAAAATATCCCTGATCCCTAGCAGTCCCAAATCCCTAGCAAAATGATCCTGCAGTATTCAAAATATACCACAAAAGATTTTATTCAAATGCATGTATAAACCACACATAATGTACTCAGTGTGGAAACCTGGAGTCAGTGTTTCACCTTTCTTTGTGGCACAAACATACAAACCAGGATTTTAAAAAAGGTTCTGAAAACAAAGTGTTAACACCCCCCAAAACACAGAAAACTTGACAAATTACCTGAATGCCATTCAGCTTCTTCATTAATTCCTGCACAAAAACAAATGTCACAGTCTCATGTGTGTAATTAGCAAACACTGATGGAGAATGTTTATTTCTTTTTTATGATCCCATAAATCATATGCAAACTTTGTAGTCCTGTGTGCTTACCAGGCAACTCTACCTGCCACAGGAACTTTCATGGTGCATCTTGCAAATATTACAGTCAAAACTATGACCTGTGGCATGCAGAGCTAAACGGGCTGCAAACACAGTTTAACTGTAAATCTCCAAAAAGGGAAAGCTGCCTCTTCTATATTGACCAACTGAACTGAGAAAACAAGAGAGAAATCAGAAAATAAGAGAAGCCAGAGTCACACAGAAGGGATACTGGTACATTGGTTCTAGAAAGACAGCTCCTTTTTATTAAAAACTACAAAAAACCTCACAAAAACCAAAACCCACCACACGCACAAATGCTGACTCTGCCAGAGTAAAACAACACCCAGCAAATTCAAACTCTTGCTTCATTTCAAAACCTAAGAATTATTTCACATAATGAAAAGTTTCTATTTCAGCAGGAGCACAAGTGACCAAGCCTGATCAGACATTGTATTAAAATGATGCTCTTTTGCTTTGAATTATTCTATGGAAATGATAATTATCATATGGGAACTTGGCAGTTGAGATTCAGATCTGCCTCTCAGAGAGGGGCATTTTATTCATGAGCTTTTAATTCTCAACCTCCTGATAAAAAGGGGTGTAGACTTATGGAATTATATTTATTCATATCAGATTTAAGGTTTGAAATGAATCTGTTTTCTAGCAAGTTAGACACAGCTAAAGACAAAAAAAAAAAATCAAGCTACTATGCTTTGGAAACTTACTCTAGATCGTGGTCCAGGAACTTCTGTCTTCATCAGAGGTCCATCATAATCAAAATCCACGTCAATTTTAGCTGCAGCTTGACTGATATACCTGTGTCCTGTAAGAAATAATGAAAACCTGAGTACAGACCATATTTTCTGTGCTCTCCTTTTAGAAGATACATTCATACCTTGCCTGACTGAAAACACTTGACAGATAAGACCAATTACATTGAGCTGTCTGAGGTGAACTATGTATCTCATCTTTGACCAGTCTTAAAATAAAACAAATACCAGTGAGGTGGCCTAAAAAAACCAAACAAACAAAAAAAAACCCCAAAACCAAAACCAACAAACAAAAAATATCCCAAGGGAAATCACAAGGCAACCCTAGAGAAACAGAGGCAAAGCACAGGAGGATTGAGAGCACATCTCTTTCCATCTCTTTTGCTGAGTCTGTCCATTATGCCCTGTGCAACCTTTTGCCATAAATAATATGCCCTGTGCAACCTTTTGCCATAAAACCTTTTCCCACTCCTACACAGAGATGCTCAACTACCAGTAATAACCAAAAAGCCTGATGGAGTCCACAGGAAAAATCCAGTATGATGTTTTTCACTAGCCAAAGAACTCTCTTTGGGAAAGATTTGTCTGAGAAAGGTAAATGGCCTTGTCTCACATAGACCAGCATCCTGCAGTGCAGCTCTGAAACCTGAGGCACAATCCGTACCAGTTTTCCTTCTGATCTTGCTGGTTTTTATCCACGTGTAGGGAATCATAATAAACTTGACACCTTAATGAAAACAAAAGGCAAAAATCTCCTGTGCTTTACCAATAACAGGCTCTGTTTCCCTTTCTGAAACAACTGTTTTAAAACACAGAGTTTAGGCAAACTTCATATGAAGTGTGGTAAGTCAGTTCTGGTAAGCATGTGTTCCAAATATGTACATATTCCACTAAGGGGATTATGGGATAATATGGGGATTTTACATTTGCAAAAAAAGGAAATACAGATACCAAAACTCTACCAAGGTGACCAGCAGACTATGAGCTTGCTCTGGTTACATATTGAACTAAACCAACATTCTTGGCAATTACATTTTTGTCATGGAGCATCTGCAAGCCTCTACCCAGCACGGTATCAACAAACTGATCTTAATACTTTTAACCTGGGGAATCACACTGGGACCTGAAAGAAGAGGGCCTAACTTTTTTAATATCTGTGGCAGGCATTTTTAAACTTTGGATGGCCCAAAATGAAGATCCTTAGCTCTCCTTGTCACCAGCTGCAGCTCAGATCCAGGCTCAGCATGGCAAGTCAGGCAACACCAGCTTTGGCCCAGGGCACTTGGAGCAGCAGGGTCTGAAGGTACCACTCACCACATCCTGCTGTGCCAGGGCCATGCTGCCAGGTGCTAAACCAATAAACTGCACCCCAGTTTGGCAGAGGTGCAGGGAAGGAGATGCCTGGGCAGCCAGGCCAGCAGTCAAACACATGGAAATCCCTGGGGTGCAGCACTGCCACGAGAAACCCTGGCAGCACCACTTCCATCCATACCCACCTCTCACTGCCAGAGCTCTGTTCCAGCATTGTACTGAAAATGTTTTGTGTTTGGAAGTAATAGTTGTTAAATAAACCAAACATTTATCAAGGAAAACAGAAGGTATCCTGTGATACTGCTCAGCAGTGCTCCGGGCACAGCCACTCAGCAGAAATTTCCAACAGTGACTCGAGACATTTGCCTCAGCTTGTGTCAGCCCAAGCTGGGATGTCTCAAGCAAGAATTTCAAGAAACTATTTGGAAAATCACCACCCTTTGAAAGCATCTTTGAGTACTTAAAGTCACTGCTCATCTTGGGAAAACGTAGTGTGCAAAGATGATTATTCTCCCCAGCTTTAATTCAGATGCGTCAGTGCCTCTCTGCAAAGCTATTAATAGGTTTTGTTACAGCAACAGCATTTTTGTGTCATTCTGTTTAACATTCTTGTAAATTGGAGACTGCATGGCAACTGCTCCACTGAGGGGGGAAAGCTACTGCATATAAAAGATCAAAAGGTGACTCTGTTGGCATAGCCAGGGGACATTGGGGGCACACCGGGGCTGTGCCAGCCACAGCACTGACACACAAGGAGCTCTCCTGGCTAAGGGCATCTGAACAGCACAGACACAAACTCTCACTGCCATATGGCCCAAGACTTCTGCAGCCCAATGCTCCCTTGGTCCTCAGGGACAGGTCCAAAGCCTTGCTGTGACAAAGGCAAAGAAGCCCAGCAGTTTGGAGTAGCTGAGAACGACTTCAGCAGTTTTCTGAGCACAGGGTATGGCCCCAGCCCTGCTCCCTTTCACAGCCCATTTCCTCCCTTCCAGCCTCACCACTGCCCTTGCTCTGCAGGCCAAACAGGAGCTCAGGCCACTCTCCAAAGGCACAGAGGAGGTCAGAGCCCTGCCAAAGGCAGCCTGGGCACCCCTACCTGGGCACTCATGGCTTTCTGGCACCCCTCTCTCCACACCCCCTGCAAGGCTTTGCTCTGCAGGCCCTGGAGAACAGCAGGACACGGGTGCTGCCTCCTGCTCTCCAGTGCCTGTGGCCCTGCTCACAGCACAGCTCTAGGACGTGGCTGCTCTCCTGTAAAGGCTTTTCCAGGCACTTGGACAGGGTGATGGATGGCTGCATCAATACTTGCTTTGTTTAGCCTGGAGGAGGATTTCAGGCCATGCTCTGTCTCCCTTGCTTCCCCCCAGCCCTAGCATCAGCACCACAGTCTCCTAATGATGCAAGAAAATGCAAATAATCAGGTCACTCACTGTAGTGCTTCATCCCCTAGGAAACTGCAGCAGGCCCTGCTCAGCTGGCATTTCTATCTTGAAGGTACTCAATGAGCTTTGCAACTCAGCCCAAATTTTTCCTGTTGGACTTTTTAATATCAAACAGGATATTTAATTTAATATTACCCTGCAATAGAAACCCTGAAGATGCAAGATACAATTTAATTCAGGCTACTGCAACTGGATATTTGGGAGTTTTAGACATTTGCAGGCCAGGTCTGGATTTTTGCCTCCCAAAAAGACAGCAGAGATGGGACAGGTAAAAACTGAGATTGTCACTATGACCAAGCAAGGTATTTTCTAGAACTGAGAATCCCTGGTGGCTGGTCCCTAACTAACAGCATTGACTTTGTAGTAAGAGGTAATCCCTTAATTTTCTGTTGACATCTGAATAAACTGCCTTAGAAAAGGGGATTTTGTGTTATATTATCTTAAGAACAGGAGCAAATGACATAGCCTCAGCTCTCATGTTACAAGTGTGTAGAGCTAATGGGCTCTGACCAAGTGTCCTTCTCTAAAGAAGCATTACCAAAGCTCTTAAATTACATTTAGCTGACATGACCAAGAACAGCACCCTTTTTTCCCTGGCAAACAAAGCAGTCTCTTTTTTATCATGGCAAAAGTCAAAACACAAGCACAGGTTAATGAACCTCATTTAGAGAGCACAGGGGCTGAACAATTTGCACAGAATTTTCTACCCATCCCATTTAAAGAAGGTGGGCATAATAAGTTAAATTCTATTTTTCTTGCAGACTTCTCAAAGTTCTCATCACACATCATCTTTCTGAACACTTGAATAACACCAGCAAATTATCACATCCTTCCTTTTCATCCAACAGGATGTCATCACTTGCTAGGAGGCAGAAAAGATTATTTCCCAACTCTGCTTCCCCACACTGCCCCCCTTGCTCTCCAGGGGTCCCAGTCAGCAATTTTAATAAAGTGCCACATTGCCATAGCAACATAATTAATATAAGTGCACCCTGCTAATTTGGGGATGCTGGTAGTCACAAAGCACCACTGCTGGCAGGTCTGTGCTGAGCGCTGATCTCTGATAACAGAGCTGCAATCAAGGCAGGGCTGGAAAGAGCTTGAATCTCTCATGTGTTGACCAAAAATAACACTCCCATTAGCACAGTTCCTGAGTGTACAACTGGATGTTAGCTGGGAGAAACTCCAGTGGAGGCACTGAAAGGACAAGGGTGTAATGAAGAGAAGGAACAATTCCAAGGAAAAGGAAAAGAAGAGGAATGAAAGCCCATGCTGGCATTAAGCAGAGCTCTCAAACACAAGTGTCTTGCTGTGAAGGGCTGTAGAGGGGAAGCTCTGCAGTGCTCAGGGAGGCACATGCCATGTGCCACACCACTGCTGCCTTGTGCAGTGCAGACAGGAAACCTCCCTTGCATGCCCTAGGCTTCTCCTCCACAGTGTCAACCAAACCACCTTCCAGAAAGAATATTTAGAGCATGGAGGCCCTGACAGCCAAAAGTAGGAGGACTGTGATTTCCTCTGAGTCCTCTTTATGTGTTACAAGTAGAATCTGTTACTAACAGATCTTGAAAGGGAATGGCAAAAGGCCAGGCTAGCTAGAGATGTTTGGGAAATGAACATCACTATTGCATAACATTGTGAAAAGTGAGATTGCTATTTACAGAGTGCTTATGCTGCAAGATCAGAAGCTCTTCCACATGGGATTGTCTGTGTTTCAGCACTCCCACATGCACACTTTGGATTCTCCAAAGATGAAGGAAAAAACTAGAACTACACAGGCCATAAAGGAGTGGAAATTTCCGGAAGAAAGAACAAGAGAAGTTCTCCTTCACCATCCCAGCACAATCCCAAACCAACTCCTCAGGAGAGTTACAGGTCCATCCAGCCACTGGTCTTGTAGTTCTTGTGATCTGAACCAGTTGTAACATCCTCTCTCTTCCAACAGTTCAACAGCTACAGAGCTCACCAGGGCACCTCTGGAGGGGAACAACCAAGCACAGGGAACAGCCACGTGAGAAAACAGCCAGCACTGCTCCAGCCACCCTCTGTGGCACAGAAAACTGGATAGGAATATCACACTCACTCAAGGAACTGAGAACAGCAGTCCCAGCTTGGACTCTGCCCTGTACCAGAGCCTGCTTACAACAGGTTTCATGAGATTGTTTTTATATAGCTCAGTTTTTTTGTGGAAGTGTTTGATCAGACAGAAAAGTAAAGGTTCCTCAGTCCAGCAGGAGAGGTTGCACTCCAGTTTCCAGGGCTCCAGTTGAAGCTGACCTCAAGCTGACCTCTACAATCCCAAGAAGGGCATTGTTCTCTGTTTCTGCCACACATCCCTCACACAAATCCAGGCTGTTCTCTCTGATTTCCTTAGGGAGGCTCTTAATGTACAAACCAAATAAGAAAAAGTAAAATGTCTTAGGGAGGATCAATACTGGAGACAAAAGTGTGACTGAGAATAAATCATTCTCATGGCTTTCCAGCCTCTTTGTGGTAACTGTGATGGGAACAAGTCAATAACTAGTATGAACATCTCTCAGACTTTACTGCAGTGCACCCAGGTGCTAAACATTATTCTCCTCTCCAGAGAGACAGGAAACAGGCTGAGTTAGGTGAGGTACAGCCTCAACAAGTGCTAGTGCACTGCACTGGAAGGACACAGACTCTGGAGGAGAAAAACTGAACCTACAAGGAGAGACTCAAACAGAATTCACCAGAGAGAAAAGCATGAGGTCTTGGGGGAGACAACAGTTATCAAACACCTTAAAGGCTGCTGCAAAGGAAAAATAAACATTCCAGCCTGCAGGTCCTTTGAGGGCAGGACAAATAGCAAGGGTTTGATTTTTTTCCTGTTGTGAAACTTAGGCTAAATATTAGAAAAAAAGTTTTAAAGGTAAGGTCAGTCCAGCAATAAACAAATTGCCTGGGGAGGCTGCAGAAGCTGCAGAAGAGATCAGCATACTAGAAGGGCATGGGCATGCACTAATGCAAACTGATGCTACCTTCAGGCAGCAGCCTGACCTTCTGCCATGCTTCCAGTGCAGGATTCAAAGACAAATTCAACCCCTTTGGGTAATCAGCAGGAAACTGAACTACATCTCTGGAGTGCCAGCCTGTCCTCATAGCCATGGTACTGCCCTACCAGCCAAAAACCAACTGCCTCCAAAGCATGGAGCCAGAACAGCTTTCCTGCTGCAGTGCCCAGCTGATAAAACCAGAGCTGGCACAAAGGGAATAAACACTGACATGCATACAACCAGTTGTGATCAGCTTGCAGCACACCAGGCTGTCAGGAAAACTCAATTCAGGTAGGATGAAACTCCAAGATACACCCTCCTTTCTCCATCAGCTGCCTCTGCTGGCCCTGCCTGGCTGATTCCCACAGAGATTACAATGCAGAGGCTTTGTAAAAGGAAGATTAGGTTAGTTAATCACTCTATTGTCATTCTGCCACCCTTCACATTCTAGTGAACTTTATCTTTGAGGGCAAACTATCAAGCAGATCAAACAGAGAAGGAAAACAAAAGCATACCTGATTAAGGACTTATTTTCAAGAAGGGCGTGATACTTACAGGCTTCATATTTTTGGGTAAAATTTAAGTTAGGTATTGCTTATCATTTATAACATATTATCATGTGTTTTGTTTAGCTTTTGCATTTTGATCAACTTAAATTATTTCCATTTTCCATTTCTAGTTTGCTTGCCAGGGTTTAACATTGTGTGGGTAAGGAGAACAGTGTGCAGTGGTTAAGTAACAAAGATTTTCCAACTAGAGAAATAGTCAAGGATGAAAAAATCTCTTTGTGTAAATTAATTTATTGTAGATTCAAGATGAACAGGAAGATTTTCTTAATGCACACACACAACTGAAAAATGACAGCCTCCAGACACAAAGACCTACCAAGAGGCAATCTATTCCCTCCTCTCCACCTCCATCCCCCCTTGGCAACTCTGTCATTTCATTATCCACAAAAAAAATAAATAAATGTACCAGCCCAAATGGCACTGCAGGATTTCTGTGGGAGTAATGTACAGTCTCTTTTTTAGCCTGTAAAGCTCTGAACTCAAGTGCTCAAAAATACCTTGGAGGAAAGCACTCTGGAGCAGAGAGCTCCTGGATGTCACCCTGAGCACTTCCCTAAAAGCCACAGAGCCCAGCACACTGCAACCTGAGCTGGGGCTCAGGGAAGGGCCTGGAGCTCCAGCTTTGGCTACAGCCACCAGAGCCTCCTGCCTGTTCTGTGGGGCAGCAGGGGCACAGGACACAGCTCCTCCTGTGAGGGGCTCTCCTCTTGCTCCACCATTCCTGTTCTCTGCTCACTCACACAGGTGCTCAGACCCAAAGGCCACAGGTCCCTTACACAGCCTGCAGCCAAGGCTCTCTGTTATTTGTTTCAGTATTTTAGCAGGCCTGGAAGTTTCCTGTAAGCAAGGATGGATTAATGGAGCCCAGAGTTGCCTTCCTTTCTTCTGGGATGTACACTCCCTCACTGATGCTGAGAAAGAAAGAGGAGTTTGGGCACCTGCCCTCCACTGCCCACCTGCACCTCTGTGCTTGGGAAGCAGCAGGAGTTGTACAAGACACTGGGAGAGACAGGGAGCATTAAGTGATGCTCAGGTGATAGATTAGCTCAAAGCACTGCCAGCTAACAAGGCCTACTTGCTGAAAGCACTTTCCATTGCCCATGACTGACCCAACAACCCCTGCTCCTGCCCAGGGTGGGTAATCAGTGAGTCACTCCCAGGAACAGACACACGTCCTGCACTGAAACACTGACCTAATATCTTCTAATAGTTATAAGACCTGACTTGGTGTTCTTTAGTCAAAGGTCAGTTGCTCCCTGAAGTGTATTATTTAAAAGGAAATCAATGATGTTTAAAGTTTCTGAGCAAATGGAAAGGTGTGCTTGGTTTATCCTGGCAGTGGTAGAAGGAGCACAGTGGCTTTGCAGAAGGAGGGTGGAAGGACAGGAGAAACACTAAGACATATTTACTCAGTCACAAAAGAAGCCATTCAGCCACACTGTAGTCAGTGTAGAAGTACAAGGAATGGATGTCCTTAACATTCCACACTGCTTTGTCCAACACAGCCAACAGGAATTTAGGTTTTTTATCTATTTCACAGAGACTTCAGGTTTAATATACACAAACACATGCTAAATTTCAAGCCAGGGCTAAGCTAAAATTTGCCACTCACTTAGGAGAAAGTAGTTTGATGCCATGTGGCAGGTTTTTATTTCACACTAGAGCTCACTCGAGGCAGAAACACACACCCCAGTGAGGGTCACATCTTCATGCCAGTCACACAAAACCTCTTCACAAGGGAAGATGGGCAAGGTTGTGCTACACAGCACAAAGAGAAAAGCCAGCTCATTTTGATGGATGATTGTCTCATCTCTGCACATGGACTGCCAGAGAGTAAAAGCAGAGTTTCAAGGCCTGAAGAGCTTTACTTCAGCTAGCATATTTACAGGGCAAATCATTAACTTGATACATTCTTGTCTGAAGAATGAAAATAAATCACATATACTTTGGACTACAATTGTGGTCCACTTTGGACTACAACTGCATCATTATCTAAGACACAGAACATCATATTTCTCAGGTTCTGAAAGACTCAACACCACAGGACAAACCCCAGCAATGTTTAAATTGGAATTCTGACCACCAGCATAAAGTTAACACTTAACCAAGTACAAAGCAGAAAAATGCAAGGAAACACCAAATATAAAACAGGAAAATGCAAGGAAACACTTACCAAATACCAGCAGTCTGGAGTTTTGCTGCAGGCAACAGGTAAGCTGTCGACTAAGCAACATTGATGCCATTTTATCTTTTCTTTACTGAAAAAGACTCAATCTTGAGAGATTTCTTTCTGGTTGATGTGCTGGGAAAATTAAAAAAAAAAAAAAAAAAAGAAAATCAAACACTTATTCATGTCCCTATAGATGCAGCTACAATTACTGGGCTGTTCAACTCCCCCTTTCACTAATTTCCATCCAAAGGCACTGAGAGCCTTAGAGGTTTGATGGATTAATGCTGATGTTCAGAGCAGTCTCAGGATTGAGCCCCACATCTGATTCTTGGCTTGGTCTTGCCAAGGTAAATGATTTCGAGGCTAAAGCTGTATGTCCCAGCTTCAGCTGGGCCACGGGTAAAGGTCACTACCTATTAGCCCTTGCTCTTCCTCTCTACTCTCTCTGTATGTGTAGCCTCTGTTGAACTTAAAAAAAAAAAAAAAAATGTTTCCAGTCAGCCTCTCAAGCCAAAGCTGTTGTTTTTTATTTTACCTTAGTTTATGAGAAAAACCTCATCTAATACAAAAGACAGAAGAACAAGCATTAGGAAATAAAAGAAAATAAATCCCCTGAAAAAACAGCCTTTTACCCATTAATTACAACTCTGTAAAGAGAGAATGTGAGAGCTGAGATTGTCCAGCCTGAAGGCTGAGGTTCCATCCCATCAATGTGTAGTAAATACTTGATGGAAGGGAGAAAAGAAGGAGCGAGGGCTTCTCAGAGGTGTCCAGTGATGGGATAAGAGGCAATGAGCACAAACTAAAGTACTCTGAGCTCTGCCTAAACACAGGAAAACTCCCAGCAGGTTGCACAAAGAGGGCATGGAATCACCATGCCTGGGGATATCCACCACCCAAATGGTCCAGAGCAGACTGCTTTAGGTGTCACTGCTTGGGCAGAGGGCTGGACCAGACCCCCTAGCTCCCTCCCAAGCTCAGCCATTCTGTGTTCTACCTCAGCTGGTTACATATAAATGACCTTCGAAAGTCAAGCAGCATGAAAGATAACATGCCTCCCTATTCACTGTGGATCACTTGCGCAGAAAGCTGGGCTGGAAGTCAGGAATAGATAAAACAGGTCATTGAATTATTATCCAGGACACAGGTTAAATTCAAACTTCACACTTATCAGCATGGCCCCTGTGTTCTGTGTAGGACACTGGAGCTCTTTGCCTGGCATTTGCATCTTGCTGGATGCACACCATGGAGCAGCAGTGGACCGAGGCTTGCAGTCCAAGTGACAAAATATCACTATTTTCTACAAACCTGGAAAAAATTCTGTTTAACAAATACACCCAGAGTAGAGCTGATCTTCCAGCAGAAAGAGAACACACTGCACAGCTTCCATCAATAAAACATGCCAGCAGATGTTCATGACCAGATGCAGGGAAGTAGCTGAACTATTGCTACCATGACAGCAAGTATCTTGTACCAGAACTAAAATATCAGAAATTTAGTTGCTGTATTGTCTTTATGTGAAACACTACTTGTTCTCCTTCACATGTGGGCTTTTTCAAAATATATAAAAGAAAATAAAAAATGTCTACAGAGATTTATAAATTCATAGACCTATTAAGTGTCAGGAACAAAACCAGTCCTCTGTGCCTCCCCAGACAATTTACACAGCATTTGGTTTCACTTAGTTCAAATTAAAATTCAAGGTAGTTTGCAATGTGCCAAGATGAGCAAACACTTCCACAACACTTGTGAACACACTGGAAAAGCAAGATTACCTTCCTAAGGCTTTGGGTCACAACTGCAGAGGGAACTAGTTAATTTTGTTTTCAGTAAAGAGGAACTTCACTTGTAAGACAAGAATAGTTTAATTAATTCATGTTTTCTTCCTCAGCTTCTTTCTTTACTTGTGGCAAGCTTTTGCATAATCAATGTGTGAGGAAATATTCCAACACGATGGACTTCTTACCTCATGACCACCCTTAACAAAAACCAAATGCCAATCTAAGTCAGTAAGAAATGCCCAGCACCTCGATTGATGTCCTCTGCTCAGAGCTGTTTATCTGCCCTATACTATCCCAATCTCCAATTCCCTCCATAAGTTTGCTCTGCAAAGTATTACTTTTTCAGAGTCTTTAGGAAGCTGTTAAAAGGTGAGCACAGCTATGCAGGAACTCACAAAAGGAGCAGGGCAAACATACTTAACAACCCACCAAGGTTCACTCCTTGTTCTCATGCCCTTCAGTCATCTCCCATGGGGGCTTTGCTGCCAGCTGCCCAACTTTCCTTCTCCACAAGGATGAGATGCCTCTTCACCTACAAATCAAACACACCTTCCACAGCTGTACCAGGTTTCCCTTCTTCCTTCCCTAGGTGAACCACACCTCTGTCTGCTTCCAGAATGTGACTTATTTCTAATTATATTTACTATTTATCTCAGGTCCCTTAATAGCTAAACTACAGTATTCATTAGAGGCCAAAAAGTATAATTGGGAATGATATTGGCTTTGTAGGAAAAAAAAAAAATGCATGAGGCTTAAAAATAAGGTAGCTTAGCCCTAATTTTCCTTGACAGTTCTTACATAAAAAGTTTTACCATTTTCTAGTCCAGAGTCAGAATAAATCACGTAACACCACATGTGACTATAACTAAACCCAGCATCTTTTCCACCTCCATTATGCACACAGGCTCTCACAGGGGATCAGCTGATGTGATTGGGATCTTAGTCTAAGCACACATTATTTGGTTATCACAGTAACTAACTGAATTTTGCCTCCATAACCCATCTCCTGATCGATTCCCACCGGCCCATCCTGATCCAGCTCTGCAAGCAGCAGCAGAGTTTGCAATCCAGCAGAATCAGCTCCTGCACGTGTCACAGCCGCAGCAATGGCACGCTCCATCACCCTGCTGCTCCAGAGCCACTGCAGCCACACAAATCCCCAAACTCCAGGCAAAACACTGCCACCAGTTTCAGCTATCTGACATGAAAGGGGATGGGAAGGACCATCAGAATATAAAGATGTGACACTCTTTCAGAAAAAGATTCATTAGTCTTCCCTAAACATGTTTCCTCTACCGGCAACTGTCTGAGCTGGAGCAGGCCATCAGTGCAGATGACTCTACAGAACTGCTATTCTGAAGTGAATCTCAGTACCTTAATTTTCCAAATACATTTGCATATTTTTGTCTGTAATTCTGCATTACATAATTGTGTTTGCCACTGCATGTGTTTAAGTCACAGCCACATTCTTCTAGTAAGAAAAATTATTTTCATTTTCAATGAGGAAGCTCAGTCCAGTTTGTCACCCACATGAAACACAAAGATATGTGGATTTTTTAAATGCATGCTGTGAAATTGGATGCAATTTTTTAAACAGCAGCTGCTAAGTTTCTGTACCAAGAGACTACTTCTGACAGATAAAACTAGTTACTAGAGAGAACAGCGGTCATTCAGCAGCAGCAGCCTAGTGGGAACACAGAAAGAAGTATTGTTTCCATGAGTGAATGACCTTGTGTTTCCTGGGGGGGGAACCCTGGAAAAAGTTTTAGAAGGAGGGGACTTGATCCTGATACAAGAGAAAAAATAGACAAACTAGGAGTTTGTGCAGCAATCTCACTCCCTAGCAGAGAAGCTAATGCAGCATGACATCGAGTGCCAGGCTGCAGCCCACAGAACCTGCCCTGGAAAACATCCTCTGGGGAGGTGCACAGGTAAAGGCAGAGCTGAGACCCAGGAGGATGGGAGGAGAAGTCAGCTTTGCACATTTGCATCTCTTTCTTGCAACTCTGCCAAAGACATAGAAATCTGTTTGAAATTCATGGGGGCACATTCATCTGTCCCTCAGCCGCTCCAAACCCATTTAACCAGGAACAATTAAGTGGTTTAGAAACTGCAGCACAAGCTGCATTGGGTAATTACTTCACAAGGCTTCCAAAAAGTGGATTTGGGGTGGCTGGGGAGCAGGGAGGGTACTAAAGGCAAATTAATTCCTTTTTTTACTGTTCTCCTTTGCTTGACTCTTCTAGGCTGCACAGCAAGGGTACAGTCATGTTAAGTGTTAATTGTGAAATTTCAAGCATCTCTAACTATCTCTCAGTCCTGTTTGCTTGGATCCAGCTGGATGTGAACCAGCACTAGGGTCACACACTGAGCTGCACAGGGGCTGCTGGGGAGTGCAGAGGTTGCAGAGCCCTGTCCCTCTCTCAGAGCTCAGGGCAGCACCAGCACTGTCCCCCAATGCCAACTCTCCCTTCCCACAGCCAGCCTGACCTGGCACCCCCAGGTGAGCTGGCACAGACAGGCTGCAAGGAGGGAGTCCCTCCAAGGATCTTTATTTCACAGCTCAGCATGCTTTGACACTGCTCTTTCTGCCTTTTAACAGCAGAAGGAACTGCAAATTGAGGAACCAAGTCAGTTGTGCCTAAAAAGGACAATGTTGAAAAGTCAGGCAGGACCCAGGTCCATCCTGGACTTGTTAAAGGGGTGCAAATCTCCTGCTTTGTAGTGTTCATGAACAAGCATCTTTACTGACATGGGTGATTTAGCTCAGGTATTTTACTTCTGTGAACAGCTCAAGGAGATCTCTGAGTCTGGAATAGCCCCACAATTACACAAAGAAATATGAGTAGGGGCAAGGTAAAAGACAGTGAAGGCTGGCATCTGCTAAACATAATCATGTCCTTCCTTAGCCTGCATTTGAGGAAGAATCAGGTAATGCAGTGTCATTATGCATAAGAAGATCCAAAGAACACAGCATTTGCTGTTTGAAAATGGCACAGCCCCACCCTCCTTTGGGGGGTCCTCATGCAGCAGATCAAAGCAGGAAACAACTGAAGGAGTTCACCAGTTAGTGACAGAACACACGGTGACTTTAGAAATCCTGACTTGCTGCTTTAGCCACTTAAATGTAGTAAACAATGTAAATAAAGAGGCCTGGCAGTATGCTGATGTATTTAACTGCAGGTCACTTGGTCCCAGGAGCACAGTTAAGAGTTCAGTATAGACTATGCTTTATCAAAGCCTGAGTACACACAATGAAATACAACAGGTCCTTTTACTTCTGCTGGGGTTTTATCCCAAAGTATAGCTCTGAAACAAATTTAGATTAGCTTACAACAGCATTTGCAGAAGTCTGTAAGAGTAACACCAAGAATTTAGCAATTCAGTCAGAGCTAGGCCAAAGTTACCTCCAATGAAATAGAATAGAATAGTCCAATTAAGAGGAGTTGCAAGAAAATTCACATCTGGTGTTCACAAAAGGCTGCCATTAGATTTTTTCATTAAGTATCTATACAAACCCAGCACAAAACGGAGCTGGAACCCTCAATTTCAAGATCAGTATAGAGGCAGCATCCTCATGAGAGGGCACAGCAAAGAAAAAGGAGCTGCTCATCCCCCACTTGGTCAACCAAAGGCCACAGCCTCATACTCCAAAACTGAAGGTGGTTACAAGCGCCCCACAACATGGAGCCCACACCGCAGGGCCAGGACAGAGATGGACACTCTGAAAGAGGTGTGCTGGGTCTGCAGGACCCAGCCAAAAAGAGCCCTGAGCACTCTGAAGCTCAGCACTTACGTGGCCCAATTTCATGGGCAGCAGCCAAAAAAGAGCCAAGTGTGGCTGTCCCCAGGGCCTGAAAAGCCTGTCCTTGCAGAGCTCACCCAGGCAATTCCCACCAGGAGCACCAGTAACAGACCTGCACATGGAAACGTGTATCCACCATATGGATTTTGCCAAAAAACACTTCAGAAGCTGACAGGCTGTTTATGCCTCTAATAATCTTAATGGCTTTGTGTAGAACAGGATGCAATTGAGAACTCCATGATTGTACTTAAGTTGTCAAGGACACAGTTGTCATAGTTACAAGTAAAGCTCAAGTGTTGGTTATTCAGGGTTGCCTATTTATTTATCAACACCAACAGCGTTGGACAGTCCCACGAGGTCTCAGAAGAACAGAAATGGAGAGACTGGTTTTGTCCTTCATGTCTTGACAAAACAGCTAATATTGCACACAAAAGCATACATAATAAACTGGGAGTTTTGCACAGCTCTCTTCTCTCCCTCCACATGCAGCTGGCATTCAAATCAGTCTGCAGTGAGCACTGCAGCAAAAGCACAAACCAAGCTGCACTGCACAACATGAAAACCTCACACCTACAGCTTGGAAGTACTGTCTAGTATCCACCAGGACACAACAGTCCCTATCTGCTTCATGGCACCTGCACTCAGGTCAGGGCTGAACCAGCAGTGAAGCCAGAACATGTTCAGCCCTTCCATCAAGTTTAAAAACTCATTTGGGGTCTTAAGTCTCGCTACACTCATGTGTCCAGGTTCTCCTCCTCAGGTGCCCTCTAAGCAAGGTTTGGTGGCTGGATATGAATACATGATCTTCTTTTCTTGTAAAATAAAATCTTTCTGCCCTTGTCTCTGTTTACCCTCTCTCCAAAATATATTGGGCTAAGGAAACTCTCCTGGTCCCTAAACCACTGAACAAGGCAGGAATGCTGTGATTATCGCACACTAGGATCCAGGTGACCCACTAAACTTCTGAGCAGCTCATTTTTGATTCAAGAACTATTGGCACAGCTAAGGTGGGATGAGATGTGCCTATACCTTCCCTGTGAAAGAAGTACATAGTCTCAGGAAAACAAAAAAGGGAATTGAAAAATCACCTGCTAGAAATGGAGCGAGTTCCAGATGCAAAGCCAACAGTACCTACAGAAATGGTTTAATGGTACATAAATGCTGATAAAAACCAAGTACAACAAAACTTACATTAGCTAAAAAAATTCTAATTTCTTTTAGGAATTTCTTTGCCATTCCCCCTGGAAAAACCTGCACATTGATATTTCAGTGAACTTTACCAGTGAGGTACATATAAAAACATTCCTTCAAGCATATTTTAAATCCATTATTTTTAAATGCAGATGGCAACAACATATCCAAACCATGCCTGTTCATTTCCACATATTTCCCAGACCAAAACAGCCCAGCTCACAACAGATCAAACAAATTATGGCACAGCTGTGCTTTTCAGTTTAGTTGCTCCACAAGCATTTTGTAGTTTTGAAAAAAATTAAAGTATTGCAAAATACCCTCAAATGGTATTTCCAAGGAAATTCAGTTATATTCCTTGTACGATTTTATTCCTAGCATCTTACTGCTACCTCCTCAGAGCTCAGGAAAATAGATAAATAGCACCAAAAATAGCACAATTTATTTTCCTGTGCCATAAGGCATAAAATAGCTCACTTGGAGCCAGCCTGCACCAAACCAAGGGAAACATCTGAAGCCGGGGCGAGAGCTCTGATTTCTCAAGGTGACCCCCATTCCAGCTGAGGACATGAACAGCAGAGCCATGCAGGAGATTTCTTGTACAAAGGGTCCAGACAGCAAACCAGGAGCAGCTATCCCTGCATACCCACAGCAGGGACACGGTAACAACACACACACACCTGCCCAGACCCAAATCCCCACGTTCCCCTGGGCACAGAGTGTGCAGCAGGGCAGACCCTGTGCCCACCCCAGCGCCCACAGCAAAGGCACTTACAGGGCTCGGATCCAAACTCCAGCTCTCCCGCTGGAAGTGCTGCTCCCAAGCTGCCCACAGCCAGCTCCCTGGTTGGAAGTGCTGCTCCCTGCTTCACTGCCTGCTTGCCTTCAGTGCAGGCTGCTGCTGGTTGTGCTGGTGAGGAATGCCATTGCTGCTAGCTCCTTCCAGCGCAGCGGGGACAGGCATCACCCAGAGGAAACCCTGTGCTGCAGCCCTGCTGCTCAGCTGGGGGATGCCCCAGTTAATGAAGGTTAATGGAACCAGCTCCTGGCAGCTACAGCCTGTGCTCAGCCAAAGCCAGCAGAGAGGAACACACGATTCGTCTCAAACCTGAGAGGATCTGGCTCTGGAATGTGGGTGTCCGAGTCCATCCGAAAGCCTCCTCGGCAGCTTTCTGAAAACAAATTCCAAGAGGCAGAGCCAGGCTGTGTTAAGGTTTGAAATGGCTCCTTAGTTTCCAACAATTGTGGAAGTTGGAAGAACAGGTTTTGTCCCTAAACCCTTTATTTTGACTCTAGTTTGCCAATCTCCTGAGGGTGACACCCAGGCACACGACTGTCACAAAATAACCTTGGTTTGAATCATTCCCTCCAGGTGGTGCGCAGGCAGCACGGCAGGCAGCAGCATCCGAGCGGCACCTCCTGCTGCACACTGCTCCTGACAGGAATAGGGGGATGTGGATACCCACAGAACACCAGCAGCCTCACTTCAGGCACAGGGATGCAGGGAAAAGCAGCACAGGGTGCCATGGTCAAGGCCAGGCTTCCATGGCCAGGTTGCCATGGTGCTGGGGGGCAAGAGGGAAGATGTGCCAGAATGCAGAGAGGCTGAGCCGCTTCAGATTTAAATCCCTGTGACAGCATTTCGGCCGAGCCACTGCACGGTTGCTGTGGCAACAGAGGAGTGAAAAATCACAGAGGAAATCTGTAATTATTACAAGCGAGGTGGTGACTTACCCACTTCAGTAATCAGAGCATTAAACCGGCTCGAGCAGAGGAGGGGGAGCTCGTGCCCCCCAACAGGCAGGGCTGCAGTGCAGCAGGGAGCCAGGCACAGGATCCGAGCTGGGGCTCCTGCTTTAGGCTCTGTAGGCTCCAGCTGTGGGATGCAAGCCTTGGGCAGGATGCTTCCTCAGCACAGGGCTCTGACTGAGGTGTTGCACCCCATCTGCAAGGGGGGAGATGAGGGAGCAGCCAGGCTTGTGGTGCTGGTTCAGCATGAGCAGAGCTGGGTGCGAGGAAGGGCCTGAGGCAGCAGAGGCAAGGACAGATATCAGCAGCAAGGGATAAGATGGAAGATGCAATGCTTACAGGAGGCAGATAAGGTCCCTGGAAATTGCATGACTCCAGTTTGTGCTGCTCCTGCAGCATCACTTTCCCTGTCCCCCTTCTCTCAGAGCAGCCACAGCAGCAGTATTGGCTGCATTGGGGTGGGTGGTGTGATGGTGACTGTGCTAACACAGGACCAGTGAGGGACAAAGTCAGTGATGGTGACTGTGCTAACACAGGACCAGTGAGGGACAAAGCCATGCAGGCAGGGCAGACACACTCTGCAGTGTCTCTGCTGTAACACACTACCTGGCCCAGGCCATTTACACACCAACAGATGCCACATCAGTTTCAGTACCCACTTACACCCATTAATGAGGGACTACAAGTTTTAAAGTCACCGTGTTGTTTTCCAGAGCTTTTCCGCACAAAATGGACAATTGATCAGCATCCAGACAAACTGCCAATCAAAATGCTACTAACACGAAAAAGGAAGAGAATCCAACATGGTTAATCCTGTTCTGGTTCCCTTCTCCTTTGCTGGAGACTGTAGCCTGGGATCTCAGGTGAGTACTGTGAGCAACTGCCAAGAAAGGAGCCCTGACTGCAGTTATTTGTAAGACAGATCCCATAACAAGCAGTTGATTTGATCCAAAGTAAGAACTGAACCTCACCCCTCACTTTCTTCATAATTTAAAATCTGTTATTAATTACATACACATACACACACATTACATCTGTTATTAATTACATAAACAACACATTTAAACTGGCCTGTACTGGTTACCAGTCACTAGAACAAACTGGTGGCTCTAAACTGAACCTGTTAGCCAGATAATCTACCACAGACAGATGGTTAATGCAGGTACACATCACAAAGCCAAGGGGGAAGGACTGAGAAAAGCTATAGGTGCTTAGACTTACCATGTATAAAACACTGAATTCAAGAGCAATTCATTGTATCACTGATTTATTACTAATAATAATCAGGATTACAGCTCCTAAGGAAGACTGAGGCTCTTGTGCCTCTGCTGAGTGTTGTCTTGGATGATGTGAGGCTAAACTCATTAAACAAAACGATGCTGGATGAGAAGAACTTGGTGCTGCTAAGAGCTAACAAGTTATATGGCAACATCATGTAGAGACTCCAGTCAGCACTGAGCCCCTTTGTGCTGAGTCATGTTGTGTCCAACTGCTTGGAAACCCATCCTGCAGAGAAACCACAGCTCCATTGTAGACTTCTATTTGTAGTGGATTTCTTTTGCTTTAACCCTTGCATCATATGGCTTAACACCAAACTGCCACTTCCTGAGTAAAGGCTGAATTCTTGTTGTTCTGTATGGCTGCTTTCATACCTCCACACCCACAATTACCCTGCCTGGCAGGCTGCATGCACAAAGACGATGATATTGACTATATAAGTCCTGCTGCAGGGCAAAAAACTTGGTTTGACGCAACTGTAACTATTAAAAATTTATTTAAGATGTATTAAAAACGTGCAGTTCACAAAAGTGGGAGCTGTAACCAAAACCCTGTGGATTTGCATTTGATTTAATCAAGAGAACATTGGTACAGAAATCTGTTTAAACAGTCTGTTATTGGAAAGGATGTGGCCAACCACCTGCACTAAGTTCACATTTTGCTCTGACTTGCAGTTGTCAAAGGAAGATTCACTCAGTACTCAATCCTTCACTGCTAGAAAGTAATCTCCAGCTTCAGCAGAACCAACTGTTAGTAATTTCTCTGCATCAATGCTACAAACATCCATCTGAAATACACAATGATGGTACAAGACAAAACAGAGAACAGATTCTGGCCAGGCTGGTCCACAACACCAAAAAAAGCACAGGGTTAGTATCAAAGATGTTTCTTTTTTATGGAAAATATTGGAATGTTTAATATGTTACCAGCACATTTTACTGCAAATGATGGCAAGCTTCTCCAGAAGCAGCTCCACAGCCCTCCTTACCGCCTGCCTCACACCCTAGAAAGCATCTGCTACACTTTGTAAAGAAAAACAAAGCATTTCAAACAATGCAGCTACAGTACTTGAGGAAAATTCAGCATCCAGAAATAGCAGCTCCGGGTAGAGACAAGATGTCAAAATCCTAAATGTCATACACATCTGCAAGAAATGGGAACAGAACACATCAGTATCACAATGCAGAGAGCAAAGCATGCAGGATACTCAGCACCAAGTCTTAGTCCTCCTTCAAAAAACAGAGGTGCCACAAGACTCAACAGCAGGGTCTAAGGACCCCAAACCTGCATGAAGAGGGAAAGCAATGCCTCTCTTAAGGGCTTGTGGTATTTGGAGAAGGAATATAGCATAAGCTGGAGTGTCAGATCAACTTTTAGGTACTGTGAGCAGTAATCAGTAGGTTCACCTTAAAATATATTCAAAAGTATTTCAGTACAGTTGGAAGGAAACAAAGTAAGACTATATAAATGGTGGCCCCAAGTTAATTACAAAAATCTGAGCAAACGATTTGCAGACAGTAGGATGAGGATCTTATTTGGCCAAAGAGGATTACCATGAAGGGCAAATCAAAACAAAAAGGACAACTGGGATTGCTTAGCTTTGTAGGAAAGCCAGCACACTGCAGCTTTCCAGCCTGTGGCTGGCCAGAAGGCTGCTTCCTACCCTAGCACATCCAGTAACTTTACACTCCGTGCACAGAGGCAGCTTTTCTTTTGTGAAAGAAGTTAAAAGGCTCATGAACAGAGTGGAATTCAGCACAACCAAAACTGCACGGATTTAATTTGGTGGGCAGATGTTGAGCTTGAAAAAGTCAGAGGTTGCATGTGCGCAGGGCACACCTGAACTGCCCCTGCACTAATCAGTAACTGCTGTAACTCCCACTGACTCAGGCACAGGGGGATCACCCCCTCTGTTCTTCAGCTGTCAATTGCTTTAATTCCCATTAAAACTGAGAACTTCACTTTCAGAAGGAAAGGGATGTAGGAATTAAGCACAATTACTATGAAATTCTACTATTTAGCAGTCCTGTTATTTCCTGTTTATTCAGGCAATAGGTAAAAAGGAACAGCAGTTGGGGAGTTTTCAAAACAGTTCAGGAAACATAGATATGTACACAGTGTTAAAAAGACTCTGTTACTAAATTCCTAGTATGTTTAGAACATGATTTTTGGGCTCCAGATGGAGAAAGAAACTAGTGCCAATCTGATTCAGCAAGATACATGTTTCTCAAGTGGTCCCTTTTACCTCTCTGGGCCCATTCACAAAACTAGAGTTGGGAACAAGCCAAAGAACTCTGCTGAATTAAAGGTAAGGTATCAAAACTGGAAGACTCTGGTGATCAAAACCTGAAAGTTACCCACTAGGGGAAAATCCACAAGGCTGCTGCACAAACTGTGCTTATTTACTCCTTATATATTGCCTGTTTAACCAAACTAATGAATCTGTTGCATTATCACACAGATACTAAATAACTGGATAGGAATTTGAGGAGATAAATTGGAGCTTACTGAGTGTGCTAATGGCTAAACTCACTGGTGAAGGCTCATCAAGGTGTATCTCTACTGCACCCTCAACTCTCATGGCAACACTGACACCCACAAGAAACTGGGCTCTGCTCTTCAGCCTGGCACATCCAAGTGGACATTTTATGCACCACATTCAGGTAGTTAAAAAGTGTTGAGCAGTTTTGGGAAAGCTTCCATAAAGATATGGACAAATCTTATTAGGAGTTCTAATACAAGTTAAGCAAGTCCAGTTTACTTGCTGGGGTGAGAGAAGAGGGACCCAGAATCAAGAAACTGATGAAGGATGCCTTGTATTATTGTGATGTTAAGAGAGGCTGCCTGAACAGTCATAAAGAGTGGGAAAATCCAGGATAACAAATCCAGGATGAGTGCAATCAGTATGGAATAACAAGATAGTAGTTAGGTTGAACAGCTTGTTTATTTATTTAACAAAAACTTTTTGTGGGAGATGTTTATTTTCCTAAGGGTAGCTTAAAAAATACAGGCATCATTAGCACAATGGGACAGGGAGGTTCCCTTCAGAGTGCTGCCCTCACTGGTCCTTAGCCTTTCTCAAGAGGGCACTGTCACAGAAGCTCAGGAAAAGAACAGCAGCAAATTTTAAAATTCCCTTCTTCATAAAATCAGGGTTTCACCAAATGGATGCAGCTGCAGGATTTATCAATAATTCAGGTAATTCTTCACAGAAGATACATCACATTCTTTGTTAGTGTCAGTATCATAAGCTGCCCCTTTTCCCTTGACAATAATCAACAATATTCAGAGGCTGCAGTTTCACAAGAGATGAGAGGAATGTGGCTGCAAGCCTGCTAATCTTGCTCCACCAGCCAGAGCAGAGGATTAGCTATGCAAGGCTGCATGTGGATTTTGACCAGATATAACAAACAGTTCCTTTCTCTTCTCTTTCTCATTTGGAACAACAAAAGAGAAGCTGCGAGCCATTTTCTAACATTTATCAGATCACTCTGGAAACTCATTTTCTCTACATATTTTCAGGGGGAAAAAAAAAAATACTTTATGCAAGTGTTGCATCCCAAAATAATGCAACCAGCCTTGGGTTTGCAGGGTAGTAGCATCTTCAGAGCTTCTTTTCTGAAGAGCCCTACTCTGAGCTAGCTTTCCTGCTCCCATCACTCAGTCTCCCATCCACACCAGGGAGATTCCTAGTTAGAGGAAGAAAAATCACCAAACCCTTCTGGTGTCCAGTGGAGTCACAAGTTCAGCTCAGAGCAAGCCAGCTAAAGGAAACAACCAAGCAGTGTGAGGAACAAGGAGTCCACCCTGAGGAGCCACCACAGCTGACTCCCTGTTGAAACATCACCTATCCATGGAACCCATGGCCATAGTCTGTCCTAAAATTCATTTTGATTAAACCGAATCCTACTACACCAAAATCTACAGAGAAGCAAAACAACAAACTCTAAACTGATACACAATCAGGTAATAGTCCAATTTTTATGGATAAATGAACAGCAGGAATCCTACAGCCTGTATCAGAAACAAGAGGTGTTTTCCAACCACCTTCTTGGCCAAGGGAAAAAAAAATTACTGATGAGAAATTAGGCAAGCAGTCTCCTGTTAATGCTAAAAGGAAATGGCATTTGAATTTCATTATTTTAAGAAGAAAAGCACAATTTATCAGTGATAGTCACTGCAGTGCACAGATGGTTGCTGCAATCAGTAAAGTCCATCCCAGTCAAAGGCCCTATAACATGAATCCAGCCCCTTGCACTGCTTGTCATTGTCTCCACTTGCCTCTACTCCCTCCCTGTGTAACACAACCCAGCTCTCTCTATGCTTTGCTTCAGCTGCTTTTCACAACAGCCAAGGCAGAAGCATCTCATTCCAGCAGCCCCTTCCAACACCCAGTGCCCAAACCACAGAACAAAGATCTGCTCCCCTGTAGATCCATTACCTGGTAAAACCACCCTGCAAACAAGGAATGTGGAGTTTATCCGAGCCCAGCTCATCCTCTGCTTTCCTACCTCCACAAGCACACTCTGATTGTGTAATCCCGTTTCTCTCTCCAGGAAGCTGCATTGCAGCAATAGCTGTGGAGCAAAAAACAGGGCTTGCTTTATACTGGAGCTGACAGGGGAGAACATGATAGGGAATGGCAGCTCAGTCCATACAGGTAAATCCCATCCCTCACACCCACAGCTCAGTCCATACAGGTAAATCCCATCCCTCACACCCACAGCTCAGTCCATACAGGTAAATCCCATTCCTCACACCCACAGCTCAGTCCATACAGGTAAATCCCATCCCTCACACCCACAGCTCAGTCCATACAGGTAAATCCCATCCCTCACACCCACAGCTCAGTCCATACAGGTAAATCCCATTCCTCACACCCACAGCTCAGTCCATACAGGTAAATCCCATTCCTCACACCCACAGCTCAGTCCATACAGGTAAATCCCATCCCTCACACCTGCCACAGGAGCCCATCAGTGGCAGAGTGCTCAGCTTTGCCTGAAGTGATGGAGCTGTTAAGGATGCAGAAGTCATGGCTTTTAGCCTGGCCACAGCACCCTGTGGCAGGATTACCCTCTGGCCTGTTGCCATAAAGCATCTTATGCCTGAAATCTTTCCAGAGCAGTTTGGTTTGGTTTCTAACAGCTTTTTTACCTGTCATTTCTCTAATTCCCACTGAGGCAATCATTTATATAATCAGATATATACAGCGAGAGCTGTTAATAATGCTTCGGTACAAACTTACTACCTCCATCTTGCTCCCAGTGTCCTAATTTTTTTGTGAACATCACAACATCAATATGAAGCAAGTACCTTGCAAAAAAATGTGTAATTCCTGACAGATGTGGAAAGAGATTTAACAGAGAAGAACAAGATGGCTGGTTCCCATTATTTGAGAAGGAACCTGACAGACAAATTGAGAGGAAACATAATACAAACAGAAAATATCACTGCTCTTAGGTTACACCAAGTTTATTTATAATACTTAATTTTCATTATATTTATGTTACTTATGCACATTTCTGTAGTACTGCCAGACCAATTAAAACATATGAGTTGATTTCAGTTGTGTTTGTTGTCAAGAGATGCTGCCAAGAACCTCCACACTTCATCCTTCACTAAAAGAGGAAGCCAAAATTGGCACGCTGTGGAGATGTTCAGAGCCTTTAATCAAAATTGAGCTTGATGAGTTAAAAATACAAATGAGGGATATTAGTCTTTCCTTTCCCTGCAAACTAATTTTCTTTTCCTGTTTTCCTCAGTGGCTTCTGAAGCCTGTATTCCTGCACTACCTCATTCAGAAAGGAAAAGGCCTGGAAGGGCAGGAGGTGGTATCTCTTGTGAAAAAAAATCTGTAGGGTTGTTCATTTGCTGGGAGGAAAGAGGAAGAAGAAGGGGTGATTTATATTGAGAGTACAGGCAACAAAGCCACCATGAAATCAGCCAGCACTGGGTTAGAAATTTCTATGAGGAACTTGCTGCCCTGTGCTTTGCCCAGTGCAAGGCTTACTGATAGAACCTGGATGCTTTAAAATTGAGCCAAACATCAAAAATAGGACATCACAAAAACATCATCACTAATTTATGTGTCTTCCCAACACCCACTGCTCTGTTGTGTGAGAAACCAGTGATGAAACCAAGGTTACAAGGGGAGGAGGAAAAAAAAGCCCTGAATAAAACCCAATACCCCAACAAACAACTAGAAAGAAAACCTTGTGCTGGCAATCCACACTCTTGGGTAACATTTTTCCATGATTCCTGTAAACATTCCACCCACAGGTAGGCTGTGTAGTCCAGGCTGAGCTGTCCATTGACACCACAGGCAGGGCAACACCTCTCCCACTGCTTCCCTCAGTTCACCCCATCCCCTGCCAGCTTCCCTCTCCACACGAGCAGCTCCTTCCCCCAGCAGGACAGTGGATGTTCTGCCATGCCTCCTGCAGAGCTATAATGGTCTTCCAGGCAGAAGCATCTGTTTTTAGAGCTGACAGGTAGGACTAAGAGCTCTTAAAACAGATGTGAGACACCATAAACACAAGGGCTGGAAATTGTGGGAAGAGCAGTGGAAATGGAGAGCACATCACCCTGACACTGTGGGCAGGCTGGAAGGCTCCAGGAGAGGAAATGTGGAGCTCCTGACGTGCAGATGGCAGAAGAGATGAAAGGAAATGCATGAGAGAAGCTCTGATCCCAATTCCAGGATCACCCATGGTCCCAAACACAGCCCATACAGCTGGGACAGTGACACGGTCTGTGGGAACAGAGAGCAGACTGACACAGGAACCTGAACCCAAAGCTCTCCACTGACCCACAAAGGCACCCCCAGGGAGCCAGCACAGAATGCAAATGCACCAGAAGCCAAAGGAGGCATATACAGGCTTCTCCCACACCAGCAGCCCCCTCCTGAGGCAAAGGAACAGCTTTCTGCCAGGGAGGACATCTCAGGGATGCATTCCCAGAACAGTCTGGGCTCCACCAGCTGCCCACACCTCGGAAAAGGCACAGAGTCACAACCCAAGCAGGGCAGGGTTAAACTGGATTAGTGTATTCTAGCAGGTGCCAGGTCAGGATTGCCCAATTTCTCTGTTATCCAGACAATTTTCAAGGTACTCAAACTCCAAAGGTTTCAAACTTCAGGCATTTTGAGGCCATTGCTAAAATATTCCTAAGCAAAACAAAATTATATATAGGCACAACAGCTGCAAAGCAATGTATTTTCATTTGTACAATTAAAGCTGAACTTTGTTTGGAGACAGCAAGGGAAATTCCTGCTGGAATAAGGTATATTTTTAAATGTTTGAGATAAGGGAAAGCTGGAGATAGGTTTAAAAGTTTTTTCTACTCTCAAAATCACAGCTAAACCAGTAAGTTTGGCACTTTATCCTGTCACCTGGGGTGTATTTGAGACATACCGACTTTTTACATGAATTGTTTAGCAAGCTGCAGATCATTCCCCAGGAACACCAGCAGAACTAGATGTTAGTGTTTAAACTGCCAGGTTTCCCAAGAGTCACAAGAAGATAAACACTCCCTGCCAATGCCAAGCTGCATTTCAGGAAAATTACAAAATGTAAATGGAAAAGTCACCAAGTCTGAAGCTTTATTGCCTTCAAAGTGCCTTGCACCTTGCCACAGAAATTCTACAGTAAACTGCCTTTTAGGGAGAGCCCCAAGCAGGAGTTTGATACAACACAAGCACTCACTACACAAATACCTTATCTCCTGCATAAAAACTGGGAGAGGTTCACTGAAATAATGGCAGAAGACATTACAAAGTGTGAAAAACTAAGTTCACATTTCTTCAAGCTGACAGCATTCACTTACTAAAGGCAGTACTTTTAGCTGAGTGACTTCAGTGCTTTCTCACATCAAACAGGACAGCACAGCTTTATCATTTTATAAAACATGAGTTCATCACTAGGGCAGACCTGTGTCCTGGACACTGCTGGTGCCATAAAATCATTCCATGACTGTCCGGCCCTTGCTAGGACATGCACTCATTTCCACAACAGAACTGATGGCTGTAGAAGCTGTCACACACAAAATTCAAAATACTCCAAATGCACAAACTAGGAAAAGGAAACTAAACTTCATGCTGGAAAAAGGAGGATTTCTTTCATACCCTCCAAAAATATTCTCCCTGCTGCAAGTAGATGCACCTCTACTGGGCAGCAAGAGAGACAAGCTTCTTCTTCCACACAGCCAAGAGCTGCAACACATAAGCAAGGTTCCTACCTCATTCTTCTGCTGAATTTCTAGTACTGGCTAAACGTGGAAAATGAAAAGTAAAATAATTTGTGAAAGGAAAGACAAACAATCTAATACAAGGATACACTACAGAACCTTACTCCCACAAATCAGAAGCCCACAGAAATAGTTTACAACAATATTCTCTGTTTTAGACACTTTGCTTGCTTTGGAAAACCCCCAGAATACTGTTATTTTTGCACAAACACCATATGGCTAAGAAAATATCACTTTCTCTGTTTTCCTGGACCATAGCTGTCATTTCAGGCAACAGGACCATGATCTGATAAAACAGATCACAACATTCAGAAAACCAAGAGGGGACAGAGGTGGTTTTCAAGCCACAAAACAGTGGCTGGAGGAATTATCTACTTTTAGTTGGTAGCAGCTCTGACCCCTAAGGCAACCTCTTCTATACATAAAGAAGAGACATTTGAAAGCAGATCCATCTGTAAAAAGAATGGGGTGTTTTCAGCCTCTGGAAAGATAAATCTTTTACATAACTTTTAAAGCATATCCATCCTTCCACAGGCAATGGGCCCACAGTGATAATTATCTGTGTGGTGGATTCTTGGTCTCTAAGCTTCACTGCTCCTGATGTGTCATTTTTGCATTACTTACTTGTACCTTCACAGCTCCCTACACACCAGCACCAGCTGTTTTCCTTCTGATGGAACCCAGCTCTTTCATGTTAGTTATTCTTTCAATTGACATAAGACACCTCACTATTTGATTCAGACTTATCACTATGCCTCAAAAACTCTTAAGAGCTTAAAAAGAACTGCAAAAGAAGAACAGGCACTACTGGAAAAGCCTGCTTGAACAAAAGTGGTGCACATAGATGGACAAGGTCCATCAAGGTCCAAGGTGCAACATACAAGGAGGAACAAAAACGAATTTGAAAATAATAGTGATGAGAAAGGTCTTACCTGAAATCTGAGAACTATTCTAGATCTATTCTCCTTCCTGCTCCCTCTGACAAAGCAAAGCCAAAAGCAAAGGAGATTTTTTCCAAGTTCAGAGTCCCCATTTGATTTCAAGTTTCTGGTATACAGCCAATCCAGCAGGATTTAAATATACAACTGGGTTGTATCTTTACAACAGAGGTACAGCAGTGAGTGCCATGCTGATCATACAGCACCTACACATACTGCCACTCAACAGCCTTCTTTCCTGAGACACTTCCACAAGCTGTTTTCATTTGGGTAAGAAAGGAAGGGAATTTAATTTGTAATTGAAACAGACAAAAACTTTTAGCAGTGTTTCTGGAATGGACTCTCAATCCTAGAATTCATGAAACAAAGCCTGTAAGCCAAGAACCAGATCCAACTGGCCTTAGAGCAGCTGTGAACTCCAGTCCTGTGAACCCTAATAACTCCTGAAATTACGAGGCTAAGCAGCAGCACAGGTACATCATGACATCACCTGAGCTGTTTTAATTCAGGCCCAACCCTCAGAACACAAACCCAGAGGAAGACTCTGCACTCCCAGGGCAGGAGTGGTGCCAGTGCAGCTGCACCTGCCCACACAGGCAGCTACAACTGGGCTGCTGCCCAACGTGCCTGGGGGCAAGGAAGGCATTGGATAAATTGCTCTCTAACTTGGCTGTTCAGCAGCACACCACACAGTCAGGGCAAGGGGGAACCACCTGGAGACCCCCAAGCTGGTGGTTTGACCCCCTAAGAGCTGGTTTGCATGAACACAGACATGGCAGGCAAGAATCTGAATTCCTCCCTGCTTCTGAAAAAATCCGGATCAGGATGTTCTCCTTTCCCAATGACAGCACAGCTGCCAGCAGGACACCTACTGATTTGCTTGGTGTTTATTTGCATGCTGTGCTTGCTTACTGCCTCTGGGCATAAATATCCAATTTTATCCACTTATTTGACTTTACTTTGTGTTTGGATGCACAAGACACCTCACTGTACAGTATGCCTCCGAGGCTGTCATCCCTTAGAAGACTAAAGGCCTAATGAAAGACTAAAAAAACAGTTTTATCACATTTTCCCACACGTAATTTGCAAGAGGTCACCCTGTCTAATAGCAGCACACACGTACTGACTCAGGTCTCCATTTATCTGCAGATCTCTGAATCACTGTCCTCTGCACTCGGGATGTCCAGGAGACACACACAGACTGCAGACACAGAAGACCTGAACACTGATTCCCAGTCCACAAGGCTACCGGCATGTAACTTACAATAACAGCCTTCCCATCTGTACTGTCAGACCAGTGATGTCTGAGGAGTGCTTTAAACACTACGGATGAGAAACACTACAAAACCCAGATATTACCCTTCTTTGCATACACTGTGCTTCGTGGCGAGCTGTGATCCTGCATTTGAATCACTGACCTCCAAGTCTCCATTTGTAACTCCAGGCAGAGAAGACAAACTGCCCCCAGACAGAATTTGCCCAATACTGACACTACAGAAAAGACAATTGCAACAAAAAAACAGTGCAACAAGCACTGCAAAATTACTAATTCAATTTATAACACAATAACCAGATTATAACAGGATTCAATAGGTAATTTGCTTACTGCAGAGCATCCAGAAGGTAACCCTACTATTACCCTCCTTTTATATCAGTTGGCTTTCAACCTTTACCAGATTCCTTGCTTCAAACTATAAGAGCAAAGACCCTTTTAAGAGCCCATATCCATCAACTGTGCCTTTGAACTGCAGGGCAAAATCCAGTATTTGTACATTCATTACTGATTACAAAATTACTTGGAAACCTCCCACTGTAGCTCAGTTTCTTTGTATATCATTTCCTTCTCTGTTTATTTCATAAACGGAGATGGAGAATCACAGAGGCAAAAGCCAAGCCAGGCAGGGGCAAAGCTCTGGCTGAAGAGCCCCGCGCCACATTAAGCGCCGTAAGGGAAGTCATGCTAAGAACTCATGCTTGAGTTCTGCATCACCAGCACCAGCTGGAAAACGGGAAACTGATAAGCCCAGCTGAACCCCAGCTGAAGTGCAGCACCAGGCCTCCACCAACACCATTACTCAGCTGCCTGCAGCACCTCAGAAAGGGGCGCCCTCCCCGGAAAGGCAGTGCCGTTGTCCCCACGGTACGCAGCTGCTTTCTTTGGTGCCCTCGCTTCCCCTTCCCCCTTTCCCCGGCCGGGTCCACCCGCCCGCCGCGGGTGCCGCTGCCGGGGCACAGAGCATCCCAAACGCGCCTCCCGCTGCGGCCGAACGCGCGGGGAACGACGAACCCTCCCGCGCTCCGCGGTCCCCAGGGCCCACGGGGAGGGCGCCGGGCCCCGCCGGGCTCCACCCCACGCTCGGGTCCGGCGTGGCAGGGCAGGGCCCCCGAGAGGCAGCACGGCACCGGCCCCCGCGACGCCCGCCCGCCAGCGGAAGCCCCGCGGTCGCGGCCCGCTCCCCGCAGGGTAGGGGACCCGGGGGAAGGGCACCGAGGAGCGGCGGGGACGCGCGGCTGCCCCGGCAACGCGGGCACCGCCGCCCGCGGGGATGGAGACGGGGGCCACGCGGGGAGTCCCGCTGCCGGGCGGGAGCGACGGGCGGCGAAGGCAGCAGCCCGTCCGCGGCCCCGCGCCGTTCGGGGGCTCACCGGGAGGTGCAGGCTGCGCGTGCTGCGCGTCCTGCGGCGGCCGCGCCGGGCTGCGCTGGGCTGGGCCGGCCGCGTCCTGCCGGCCCCGCCACCGCCCGGCCCCGCCCGCCCCGCCGGCGCAGCCAATCAGCGCCGCCGTCCGCGGCCCCGCGCCCGCCGCGGCCAATGGGAGAGCGCAGCCGGGCCTCGCCCCCGCCGGGAGAGGCGGGGCCGGCCGGACCCTCAGGGACGACGGGTCCGGGGTGGCGGGGCTCGGAGCGGCCGTGACCCTCGGCGAGGGCCGTCCGCCTCCTCCTGTCCGCCTGACCGCCTCCTCCTCTCCGCCTGCCCCGCGCCCCCTGCTCCGGGAGCCACCGCAGCAAGGGCAGCGGGGCCTGTTTCCTCCATCCATCGTGCACCCGCGAGAAGCGCAGCGGAGCCTCTTCCCTAACCGCGCTGGGAATCGTGCCTGCACTGTTACAGCTCCACAAAGACCCACTGTCCTTTCCTTATTGCTACTTGGGACATATTTAATTTAGCAAAGGCAGCAATTGAGAAAGTATTTTGGTCTTCTAACTCTGATAAGAAATTCAAATTAAACCTAGTGTTATGTCAAACTCCAAATTTAAAACCCACATCTTCACTAGCATTTAAGCCTGTCCTAGACAAAACTCGGTTTTGTTGTGGACAGTAGCGGTCTGAAGCAGCTCAAATCTCATAACGAGCTCTTCTGCTCAGTTGCTGCTTGGTTCTGCTACAGCAATGTTGTATTTGCAGGCACAATGCTGCCCTTGTAGCTCCAGTAGTAAATATTATTATGTACCTCACCCACAACAGAACCTATGGCAAGCATGTTGAACCCTACCTGGACTCCCATCTTACAGAATTCATGTCTCATTCACAGCCTTGGTTTTCTTCAAAACCTAAGACCTGGCTACAGAAGGCCAATAAGAGAAATGTACACCTCCGTTCCTCTCTCCTGCTGTGAGCAGCACACAGGCACCCTCTCCCCGTCCAGGTGACTTTTCAGAGCTGGGGTTCATAAGGGATGCACACAAGAGAGGGGAGCTGTCAGACCCTGCCCACCCTCACACACCTCCATGGCAGGCTCCAGGGAGTATCCTGGAGCAGCTGTTGTGGCAGAGCAGCTGAAGGCCACCAGACAGGCGAGATGGAGAGAACACAAGCAAGGCAGGAACGCTGCAGGCTCTGAGAGGCCAGAGCTGTTCTTTTGTGCTGCAACACCATCAATTTGCAGAGGGTGTTGCAGGATCCTTCTGTCCCTGCACACACCACTGGAGGCTAGGCCATCTACGCCTCCTCATTTCCACTTACCCTGCCCAGAACCCTTATGTCTGTCAGTCTGTTCCAGTAAGAAAGATTTAATGGTCCAAAATTGTAAGAGAGGCGGCAGTTGAGCCATTCAGATGGCAGTCAGCTATTTGTATCATAAAGGACAAGGAAGCACTAGAACAGATTACAGGATCTCTGTGATGAGAGCCTTTGATAACAAACACTTAGCAAGATTCTCAGAAGAATATGATTCTGCTTTGAGAGGAATACAGAGCAGATAATTTCAGATAATTTCTGATCATCCTACAATGTAAACCTGCTACTGATATTCCATAGAACAAGAACAGAGCAGTAAACTTTTTTCATGCTATATTCTGTCCAACTCCCCATCAACTTTCTTGCCTAATTTATTGTAAGTATTTTTACTTAACTTTGAGGCAGAAATTATTTTACTTCTAATTATTATTAACATCTTACATATCTTACCCATTATCTGATGAGTATCCCCTCTGAATATTTGCTCAAAAAGCTTAGAGAATACACTCAGCTTGCTCACAAGTTAGGGATGTTCCTTTGCATCTCTTATTGCTCACACCAGTGGGGCTGGCCTGGGCAATGTGTTAATAAACACACACACATACACATATATATATGTAGATTTTTTGTTACTGCCTTTAGGTGCTGGTATTGTTAAAGAAATTCCATGTGCCATCTGCTGGGAGAAGCTTTCTCCGAGGCAATGTGGCAACCTGCTGTACTGACATAGCTGACTGCACTGCTGGCAGCATGAGGAGGCAGTTGTTTCTCAAGAGGAAGCTCTATTCTGTTAATGCATCAACTTCCAGCACAGATGCAAAGGACACACAGAAGGTCAGGGTCAAGATGAGTCTGTAAAAGAACACAAACCTCTTGACCTATGTCACAGGATGACAGCCTGGCAGCAAGAAGGAGCAAATTTTCAAATTCTACTTCACTTGAACCTCTGAAGTGTTCAGCTTACAAATGCCATGATCACACTCAGGAGGTGAACTGCATTTTAAAGACAAGTTACTAAGCATTAAATGAATAATTCTCAATTTACTTGCAGACTGAAAAATCTCTACAAGCTTATGAGACAGGCAGCTTTCCTTGCCATGCTATAACAAGCAGACAAGAATGCAGCACCCACTTCTCAGAAGCAGTCTTCAGTTTCCTGTACCCAACACTCAGCACCAATAACTTACTTAAAAACCACCAGCAGCATTTGGCTATCACACTTGTGGCAGTCTGACTCTGGGTAATGTGGTTTCAGGCACAGGACTGAGGAAAATCAGCTTTGTTAACACACCCTGCACTGCCACATTGGGAGCACAATTACCCATAATTCCAAAGTGGACCCAGATATCCATTGCCATCAAAATAGCTGCTCTGCTCTTTCTCTATACCCCCAGTAACATATCCCCACTGATGGCCCTGACTGATCACAGGAGTCAGCTGGATTAGGCCCCATTGATCCAATGGAAAACTACACTTACAATTAGGTTTCCTGGGGATCAAAAACATCAGAATCCACATTGCAAAACTGCTATAACAGACACTGTGAAAGGGGAAAATATACAACTGGAACATAAAATAAGCTCAGTAAGTAGAAATCTCAGACAAAATTATTTCTCCAAGTTTTAAAATGTCTACCAGAATGAAAAAACAAAGCAAACAAAACCCAGAAATGCAACTGCCCAGGAACATAGCCCTTAATTCTCTGGTAAAAAGGGAAAAGAACTGGCACTGGTGGTGGATGTAGAAGTCCACAAACGGTTGAGTTAATGAACAGCCAATGTATGATAGTTACCTGCTATAAAACTTTGAGATCCAATTTAAGTCCTCATCTTCTAAGGAATGAGACATTCCTACCACCCACACACACACAAAGTACATCCACTTTTTCCTAGAATGCTTTCTGAAAACCCCAAACTGCTGGAGGCACAGCTACTGTCAAAAAGTAGGCAATTAAACACCACCTTCTTTTAAGGATTATTTCCACTGTAGCTTCATCTGCAAGTCTAGGTGAGAAGTGCAGAACCACACATGCCACCTAAACTGTTACTCCAAAATACAATATTGTCAAACTAGAAAGGAGCAGGGTGTTGAACAAACTGTAAAATGTTTTGACTCAAAGTGTTGTACAGCAGATGGAGCTACAAGGATGGCCTACAAATAGCCACCTACACTTGAGAACACCCAACAATGATAAATATACAGAATCTATCCCATCAAGGGAGCATCCTCAACTTTTTTCTACTGCAAAATGACACGCAGACATTCACAACAAAGCAACTCTCCAAGTTTCACATCAACAAAAATTTAAAAGTAATAAATGTAATTAGTTTGCAATGCTTATTTGGGTGTCACATAAAAGTTCAAGTTCTTCTCCTGACCAATTTCTATAACTATGTCACCTTTGCTTCTCTTCAGAGAAATAAAAGCAGGAGAGGGGTAGGGACTGAGAAAAGGCATTTGTTGTTTCACCATATGGCACTGACAAAAGTGAAAATCATTTGTTTCAAACCAGATGCCCACTGGAAGATCATGTGTCTATCCATACTTCCCAAGAAGATTTGGACACTCCTCCCTTTTATCAGAACTAAGTGCACTGCAAGGGCTCCACAGGTTCCCTTTCACCTCCTCTGTGTTCCTCTCTTCACAAAAAGATCCATCTGGATGACTGCTGGATTTTCCAACCAGATCCAGAAATACTCCTAACTGCCTGATAACTTTATTTAGCAAAAGAGAAAATCAGTTTTCCAAATGAAAACTTAATCTCCCCAGCTGAGTAGAAATATTCATAAGTTTTAAATTAAGTGCCTACTTTCTCTTCCGTCACAGAAATGAAGAACTTGCACGTGAAGTTTCTGTTGATAATTCCAAAGACTTTGAGAAATCCTGTGTGAGAAAAACCATGGGATTCCCTAACTGCTCATACTATTTCACATCTGCCTTGTACATTCTTGTACAGCCTTCAAAAAGTCACTACTGAAATAAGCAGCTACATTCAAAAATAGTTGAATCTACCCAAGTTAGCAACATTACATAACAAACCAACAAACATTAGTTTGGGAATCTTTGGATCAAAACACAGGTTTTCATCTTTGAAGTTCAAATGAGGGGTCTGAGAGAGAATTTTTGTATTAATCTAGACAGATACCTGCTGACATAATGTGATTTTTAGTTTGTACTCACAGGGAATGGCCATCATCATCTAATACCCTTTCATCCCATTAAAGAACACAATAAATAGGTCTTCAGACATATAAGCAGGTTTTGAAATAACTGACCTATACCAAATGTGAAACAGGCTTTCAAGAAATCCATCAGATGCTTCTAATGAACATCTTGCACACTCCCACAAGTCCCAGGCTGGAACAGCTCCATCACTGACACTCTCCTGGTGCTGAGGAATGCAGTGGGCACAAGGATTCCCATGGCAGTGTACATATGGCAAAGTGATATAAACACAACAGTGCACATAACATTTATAAAAGCACAAGCAGTTTTGGATTCATTAATAACACAGGAAAGATTTAATAAATATGTTTTATTTTAATCCAGAAGTAAGATATTGGAGGCCCAATTTTGTTTGGGCAAGACATTCTTGGCCAATTCTCTACCCCCAGCCTCACATGTGTATGCTGAAGGCAGAATTCCAAATATTTCAAGAGCTGTAACATCTCCCTTCATGTGGTACCTTCTCATCCTCAACCTACCCAATTTTAAGAATAGCTTAAAATTCCTGCAGGACAACATAGCATGGACTTCCTATACTCCAAAACCTCTGTGGAGTATTTTTAGAGGCTCAAACAAAATGCATCTTGCTTCCTTTCAAGTCAGACAGTGGCCCTAAACTAGAGTGATTTATATAGGACAAACTGAGAATAAAGGGCCAAGTTTCATAAACAAATTTCTTAAAGAAAATTTCATTCATGACAAAAAAGTCCTGTCCAGAACATTGTTCCACAAGTGTCCATAAATACAAATAATGGGTGGAACTGGGATAAGACTGAGAATGGTGTCCATGTTGTGTAAACTAAAAAGGGAGATGCACAACATCTGCAAATCAGCCACATGGAAAAGGTTAAATACTTCTTTGCCAGACTCTAAAAGTGAAGTCATCAACCCAAAGAGCAAGTCACTGTGTCACTGCCACTGCCTGGCATCCAGCAGGTATTTGGAAACATCAGAGAGATCATGTCCAACTGTACAAGTCCAAGAAACGAAGTGCCAAAACCAAAAAAGTAAAGCAAAACTGCATTGCAATACTTTCTGAGAACACAATACCACCAGGAAAATGCTTTTCTTGGGATGAACATCCTTATCTTAGCAGAACATCAAAACAGCCCTTCTCCTTAGGTAAAGATCTTCTCTTTCCTCATGAGCCTGTCAGGTTAGGTGCTCAGCCATGATCTTCCACAATTCCTGCAGGAGCAGAAAAAATACATACAGGCATTTTCTCACATCAGTAGGTTGCAATTATGAAAAAATTCCACATGCTCACTGTAAGACAAGTTTTAAGACATACCCTATTCCTCCATCTATAGGTAGTATCCATCTATGGATGGATACCAAATCCATGTCTGTAATTTCCTGGAACAATTATTTGAAACGGAGCACTAGAGCTGATTGCTTCATTCTTGTAGCATGATTTAAAAAAAAATAATGTGTGTTTAGTATAAAGTAGTTTGTTTTAAAATAATTTGAAATTAGCCCAGTTGTCAGAGCGTGGTGCTAATAATGCCAAGGTTGTGGGCTGGATCCCTGTATGAGGCCATTCATTTAAGAGTTGAATTCAATTATCTTTGAGGGTCTCTTCCAACTCAGAATATTCTGTGATTCACTGATCTGCATGATCTTGACTGATAATCCTGCTAATCTTAAGTATTTTGACTGATAATCCTGCTCTTTTTCTTAGCCTGTGTTGACAAATAGTTTCAATAATGCTGGTAAAAAAAAAAAAAAAAACAGCTGAAGAAATAATTTACTAAGGAATCAAAGTTTCACAAATGCATGGCCTATATAAACACAAACCCCCTTCTCAATCCTACAGACAACAAGGATGAAAACTCCTTAATCACTTCATTTCTTTAGAATATATTAATATATGCTTTGTCTGCTCCACAGATGAAGCAGACTATCACATACTCTTCACCATGACATCTCTGAATTGTGGCAATAGAATTAATGATAAATAAAAACATAGGCATTTTAAAAATGCAGAGATTTCAAGGGTCAGCAGCCTTCCTCAAAGCAGCCAGGGAATGAGTTTACACATTTATCTACAATCCAGGTTACTTTTGTGTACTTTTAAAACTTTTAAACAAGTTTTACCATGTGTTATGCCTGAAAGTATCAGCATTAAGTAAAAAAAATCAATCTCATGAAGTGGCTTCTGTCACCTCACCACGCATACACACAATATGTTCACAACAACATAATTTCTTGGTACTAGATTTGCAATCCAGTGCAAGATTTGCATCTCCTCTAAAAAGCTTCATTAGATTGGGTTGTTCTAGAAGTCTGCTAGCTGTTACCCTGCATAATATTCCTAAGAGCAGATAATTTGGAAAAAAATGGAGAAAGAGAACCATAAGTGCTTGAGAGGTAATTAACCAGAAATACGATATCTGACATGTTTCTCAAAAACAGAAGTTTACAGCTAATTGACTTCTTCATAGATATTAGAACATTATGGCCTGAACTCTGAACTGGGAAAGGAATTACTGAAAGTGTGAAATGAAAGCTCTCCTACAAGAGAATAAATGAGTTGCACCATATTGATCCCATTTTCCAGTTCAATCACAAAAATGGCATTTTACAAAGTAAAGGTTTCTTATCCTTTGAGGAACTGAGTGCAATCTCAGCCACCCTACTGCTGGTGACAGAAAATCAATTCTGTCCCAGACAAAACCAGGACATGTCAATCTAGTACAGATTATGCAAGCACAAACAAGGATCATTTTAAATAAAAAAAACTAAGTGGAAATGAAAGATAATGTTTATTCTTCTGTTCTTCCTTCATGTCCCATAAACAGCTGATAACTAATTTGAGATGATTAGCCTGACACATTACATTTATTTTTATGAATGCCACTTACCAACTGCTCAATACGCTCATAAACAAGGAACTGGCAGAAATCAGGCTTAATGGGCTCCACTGTATATTTCATTTTTCCATCCTGGAGGTTCTCCAGATCATTTAGAGTATTTCTAAAGTGACTGTAGGCTTCACATGTAATATCCATATGTCTTAAAGTGAAGTTCAGCCTGGCAAAAGAGTATTTCATTTAGAACATCTCTCCTATATTGGCATCTTAAATAGGTGTGTAACTTCCCTCAGCTAATGAAAAAAAAAAAAACAATCTTCTCAGCATAATTAACTCCCTTCAGCAGCCAAAAAAATATACACTCCCCATTCCTGAAAAGCAGAAAAAATGTTATGTCAGCATCAGTACACAATAACTCTTGGATGAACTTTTCCATTGATTTTAGGGCACTTTGCCACAACAGAATCATTGGCTTGGCTTCCTGGACAAACACCTGGCAGCAAACCACAGGAAGAGTTATTGCTTACATATCTCTAGAGATTTAAGCAAAGCCTACTTGTGTATCAGCTTATGAATGGACTCCAACACACAATTACTTAAAAACATTCATTGATTCCTTGAAAGCAAACAAGAGAAACTGTTCTAGAGTTGCTCAAGCTAAGAAATAAATCCCCTAATGCTAAACCACTTGATTCCATTCTGTGACCTCAAAAATATACAGCAAGTGTTATCAGGCATGATATCAATCTAGCCACCTATTTATCCTTATTTGCACAGAGGGTATCTCAGGTGAGGCAAAGGTAGGACAACAAAAGGCAAACTCTTGTTAAATTCAAATTCTGAACTGATAAAAATTAGGCATGTAGGAAAAAAAAAAAGCTTATCATAAGCATATGCTGCAGCCTGTAATCTTCTGATACAATGAAAATCAGAAGCCAACCTTTAATTAAAGCACGCAAAGTGTTTAGTGTTTTTTATAGTAAGTTCTTGATAATACCCACCTCTTTTCCAGTGCTAAGTAAACTGTGGAAGAATTTCTCAAGTTGTGTGTGATTCTATACAGAGTTCTGAACAAGGCATCTGTCAGATCATCATCATAGAACACTGTAAAAAACAAGATTAACAGCATTTGTATTATTAAGGATATAATTTACTGAAGTGTCCATTATGAAACAACAGGCCTTAGTTTGATTACTTAAATCAAACAAGTCTCTCTTTTGTCTAAGTGCAAAGTACATTTTTAATGGCAACAACTGACCCTGTAAGAGTATTCACTGCTGCTATTTATGGCTTTCTTTAAGCTTTCTCTCACAGAATGGGAATAATTTGTCAGACAATTTACAAGCTTTGACAAGAATTCTCTCAGTCTGGAAATAATCTTACTACAAAGCTAAAAAACCCAGGATATTAGAGAGCAGAGAGCCTTGCTATAATTAATTTACCATTATAACCAGATCTCCTTTGAAAGCAGGACACACCAAAGAAAATGAAGAGCTACAGCTTGCAACATCTGCTCTCATAATTGCCAATTCAGAATGTAAATATAAGTGTTTAGAAAAGAAAAATACAGGCAGGAACACTTAAGGCAGAGCATTGGCAAATTAGGTAAGGATCTGACCTATTAGATTTTAAAAGCAAACTAGGTATGTTTAAATTATTACTCATAATGCTTGAGTGTTTGATTGAAAAGCTTACTGTTTGTATTTCCCTACCATCAGCTGCCATTATCACAGTACAGTGATCAAGCAAATCAGCAATCTCTTCTTCAGACCAGCTATAAGGAGCTTCAGGATCTGGAAGAAAGAATATGGCTTTGGTGTACCTGATTAAATGTCTCAAATGACTGGAGAAAAGGAACTCCTTAGCTCCTGTGGGCAGCTGCTACTTCATAAACAGAGCAAAACCTTCCCTGTTCATTTTCTGAAGTTCCCCCAGTCCTCTGCTTCCTCTGTATTATGTCCAACCCTCCCAAGGTTGACTGGCAAGCAAAAGTTTTCTTCCACTTCAGAATTCACAATCCTATAGCAAGATCACAGCTTTAAATACATTAAAGCAAGTACACCTTTAAACAAAACCCCATATAAGTTTTGATTAATCTTCCTATTTTATCATGCTTTAAAAATTTTTTTCTTCATTAAAAGAATCTTTACTTGAAAGTCTAATAAACTTAAAACCTTTTCAATTGGCAGTATTAAATATTGTCATTAATCAGAATTTTCTTTGAGGCCCAAGAGAGGTTTTTGAATATGTAACACCAAACACCATGCCCAATCTAAAATGAGCCATTAAAAGCACCTACCAGTGCAGAATTCATCTTTCAGCCAATCCAGTTCGTTCACTTTAATTTCCCCTCCTAGGGGTGAAGAAAGATCACATCAGTCACAGATGGCCTTTCAGAGAGCACCTGGGCTAAAGTAAAGAGTCAAAATCTGATCATACAGCACCTACCTCCTGGCTCCAACAGGTGCTTGTTTAATGCAACATTTTGCTCACACATGGCCAGGAGATCTTCACCAACATCTGGAAAAGAAGTTATAAGGATATTACAACCAAGAATATTTTGTATGGCCATGTATGCCTCTCAGACTAATACTCAAGGTTTCTCTCAAGCCCATGAGATAAAGGAAAATTCAGAGCAACTCTGTCCACTGATGACTGCTTCCCTAGAATCTGTCTTCCTTTTGTCTTTCAGTTCTGAGCAACCCTTGAAGAAAGAAGACAGATTTCTACACTACCTATTTTAATTTGGACACACTATCTTGAGTTCACTGCAACATATCTTGCTTTTAACTCTTGAGCTTTCTCAGCCCCTTGAGAAAGTTCCTGTTATTTTTCAGTAAATAACACAAATTTATATGCACTAAAAAAAATTATTAACTGTAACTGAACAGATGAGTCTGAAAATACAGGATGAAAGCACTGCTTTGGCAAGTTTAATGAAAATATTTAACTGAAAAAAAATGCCTTACCTGTGCAATAAACTCTCTTGGCAACTGTTCCCATGATAATGCTGGTAATTCCAGTGCCACCTCCAAGCTCCAGCACAGAGCAACCCCTGAACGTGTCCCTTTGAAAGAGAATGTAATCAGCCAGAAGGAAGGCAGCACGCCAGACCTGGGGACAAGGGAAGCACTTAAAACTGAACCAGCTCTGAAGCACATTCCATGAACATCAAGTTCCTACAAGGCAGAACACGTACTTGTTTACCAACGTCTTCCAAGGGGGTTGCCATAGTGTGTTCTGTGGAAATAAGAGAGAACAGAAAAGAATTACCTCAAAGTTGTTTTGTTCAAATCAAGTTCCACAGTGGCAAGTTTGAAACTAAGGCTATGCTTCCCTTCAGGTATAGAACTAAACACTCTTCATTCTATAGAATGGTGGATAATGCCAAACACCCACTCTAACTAAGGAGCACTGAGTTGTCTGTTGTATACAACTGCCCAAAGCCCTTCCAGAGAAAAAAAGTAAATTTTTATTTGCAATATCACAGTATTGTGTTCATTATTTTCTTTCACTTAACAAACTGCTGTTCCATCTCTAAAGAAAACCTATTTTTCTTTTGTTTTACTGAAATATATCTGTCACATTTCTCCTGACTGAAAACTTATTATTTACCTATTTTAACAACATCACTGCAAGTGCACTCCTGCTCTTCATCTTCAAAAGCATCTTCTTTCCCTTTCATCAGAATTACAGGGCACACAATATCCCTCAAAAGATCCTCTGCTTGCAAATCAGAGGCACTTCGAGGCCTTCTGACCACTTCCAAGTCTCCATCCTCATCCAGCAGAGCTTCTACTCCTTCACTATTTAATTCTGCTTCTTCTTTCAGGTCACTCCTGTCCTTGTCACACAGCTCATCTCCACTTCTGCAGTGCTGTTCTCTTCCTGTGGTAATTTCTCTCACGTGTTTCCCAGATGCCAAATCTTCTGTGCTCCAAAGCAGTTTGAAATAGGACAGGAACACTGTAAGAACACAATGTGGGGGGAAAGGTTAAACACCAGATGAGGCAGAACCTGTGCACAACTTCCACATGCATGAGATTCTGGTATGCATTACATGTATTAAAAATCTATGGAATAAATCATGATACAGGTAACTTGAAATACAGTTTTAATTGCTATGAAGAAATACTTCTGTTATTAAGTTCTGTCAGCAGAAATTAATGAAGCACTTTTACAGTCCACTGGCTGATTCAGCATCTACACAGCCACAACGGGTAGGTTTATCTGATTTAGTAATATTTATTTTAACTATTGACAGTAATTTAGTAATATTTATTTTAATCATTAGTCTAATTTAGTAATATTTAGTAATTTAGTAATATTTATTTTAACTGTTGGCAGAGGAGATGCTTTCTTACACCCTCCAAAAGTTCTGTTCACAGAACAAACTAAGTTGAAAGCAGAATTCAATAGAAGTTAGAATTAGTTTATTTTGGTTAAGATTCCTATCTTGTAAGAAAGAAGCACGTTCTACTAAAATGCAAGTTGAATTTTTGTTTGTTGCTTTGAAAGTCTTTAGGAATTCAAGCAACTTCAAGCCTTGAAATTGGCTCAGTATATAAGAACAGAAATAAGTGCACACAAGTCCAAGCTGACACTTCTGTAATGTTTTTGAAATGTTCAAACTGGTTATTCAAAGAGATTAAATGACTGAAGCTATTCTTAATGACCAATTAATTAAAAATCTTTTGAAACAATCTCTCAGTGACATCAGCCTCTATTAAAATTTTAAGTTATTAAAACATGGACCTTGCAATTTTAATTACAGCAATTTGTACTGCCTGAATACCACACGTAAGGAAGAACAGACATTCCAAGGGAAGAGATAAAGTGCTTGCTACCACTGCTTTCAATAATTGCACAATTTATGGAGTTCCATTCCAGTTTCTTTAGTAGGCAAGATGTTCCAAGGTGGTCTACTGAAATCTGAGAGATTCCTCTCTAGTGAGACCATTTTTAGCTGGATCCAATAAAATCTTCAATGCCTGTCCTAGCATGACAAATTTTTAAAGTCTCCACTGTTTGCATGATCACCAAATGAAACTAACTGGAATAGAGGATGCCATCAGTGAATGAAATGCTTTGTTCTCCAAGTCCATTCTGATCCTCTGCATTTCTACAGCATTCAAAAGGTGGAAAGTCAAACTGACTCCAAGGGGAAGAGACTAAATCCCCATAAACGTCCCCAAAACACAGCACAGTGGCCCTGGTAGATTGTTATGGCACTAAAGGCTGTCCTACTACAATGCAATTCTTGTCTCAAAAACCAGAGGAATGTCCCAGACAGAGCTCACTGAAGCAGGTAGAACACAGTCTCTTCCTTCTGCTGAAAGGTTCTCTGCACCAAGCACAATCACAGCTAATGCATCAAACAGCATGAAGACCTACCACAGCATTAAGTACCTGGGTTTTGACATGAACAGGGTCAAAATTATTATTCATTTCCTTGTCAGACCTACTTTAATAATTTTTCACATTGTCATAAACCAGAACAGCTGCAGAAGTTACTCTTTGGATGTCACAACTGGGTTTGAAAAAACAATTAACACTTCTGTCACAGCAGGACTTTTGTACAGAACATTTTGCCAGAAGCTTCAAGGTCAGTTCCCTTGACAAATTTATAGCAACCTACGAGCTGGCAACCAGCCAGGGGCATTTGCCAATTCATTTCCTCTAGAGACTTCACTCTTCAAATTCTATGTCAGCTTCAGCCTATGTTGAGTTTTCTTGTTGAACTTTTTTTTGAAGCAAACACCCCCCCCCCCAAAAAAATCAACCCACCAACAGAAAAGAAACCAAAACAAAATAACCCCACCATATAGCCCAAAGAAAGCTGTTGTGCTCCCCTAGAATAGATGGTAAATCATCACATAAACATTTAATTAAACTTGAAAAATTAATCACTAATAGTTTATATTTTAAACTTAAGTTACACTATTTAAAACCCCTGGGTTCTCATCTTTTGTTTGTATATAAGAAACATCACAACATTATTTTAAATCATGACTCCCGAAGTGCTACATTGACAATATTGCTCAATGAACCATTAAATTAAAGCTACAAGTGAGTAAAATTGGTTACTTTTTCTCAAAAAGTAACTTAAATTTAAATTTTTAAGACAAGCTGTCTACAAGTTTTAATTTTGGAGTTAATTTAATGAGGATGATAACACAGCTAGCCTTCTTTCTAAAGACTGAGTAGGAGTGATTCTGCTTATAGCTGTGTCGGAACTCAGGACATCCCTCTGGGAGTCCGGAGTTTCCTGGGACCCTTGCCAGGGGGCTCGGAGACCCTGGCACACAGCCCAGAACACCAGTGGGTTCGATTATGAACCACGGAATAACTTGTCACCTTTATAGAAAGAGATAAAAGCCACAATAGTGTAAATAGTGTAAGAATAAATAATTACAGAGTCTAAATGTAGGTTTTAGGATTTTTGGTATAGGGGTTTCTGGTGACAAGATGGAGGGATTTGGGCGTGTCTAGCCTTTCTTCTTCTTCTCTACCTCCATCTTGTCTGGTGATGTTGGCACTTTTAGATTGGTCTAAAGTAGAAACTCACTGTCTAATATAGATGATAGGTATTGGAAAATAACTGTAAATATTGTACACGTAGTTTGTAGTATATAAAGATAACACCGCCCTGGAGGAGGGAGGAGTGCCTCTGGCTGTCCTGCCAAACGGATCTCGGCTGGACAGGGAGAAAGAACTTTATAGATAAGATGCAATAAACAATCTTGAGACCGAAAAAATGAAGAGCCCTGACTTTTTCTTCAAGCACCGGGCTGGGAAAAGGAACTTTCGAACTTTAGTCGGGGTCACTCTGACCAGCTAGAAAGACAGCCCCCGGCAACTGGCGTTCCCTGTGTGGGCTCGAAGAAAGATGCGGCAACTGGCGCTCCCTGGCTTGGCTGCAAGAAAGACCCGGCATCTGGCATTCCCAGGTGGGCTGCAAGAGCTGGGCGGCAAGAGAACAACCCGGATGGGCGGAAAGAGAGACGGCTGCAAGAGATGGGCTGCAAAAGAGAGACCACGACACGTTGGGCAGCAAGAAAGCACCCAGGTGGGCAGTTGGCAGGCAGCCACGCCACCAGACATCAGCCGCTGAAACACAGCCCGTGAAGAGAACAAAAAAGGACAAGGAAAAGAAGCAGGCACTCCCAAAAAGAAAAAAAAAAGAAAAAAAAAGGGAAAAAGAAAAAAAAAAAAAAAGAAAAAGAAAAAAAAAATCCACACAGAAGATCCAAGATTCAACTTCTGCTAAACAGACTCGCATCCAGATCTGATGGGGGGGCCAGTGACCAGGGCGACCTCCGGACGGACCTTGCAAATGATTCAGCTTTTGGTAAGAAGGTTGAGATTTGAGAACATGGAGGGGACATGCTCTCAGGAACAGTTAAGGATTTTGTCAGCCTTACAAGGTCTGGCAGCCACACACCTTGTGAAAATCTCTGAAAAAAGGTAAAACGGCCTTGAAGCTTTTATCCCCAGCAAGGATCATGTTAGAGGCAATTACGGCAAGATCCCGGAGTAGAGCTAAAAGGTCATTAATTGTGAATCCCATAGGGGCGGGGGGAGGAGAGCAAATCTCAAAGCAGAGATTGTCTCTGGTCCCAACCAGCCCTGGGGAAGTAGCTCCCGATGAGAGGGAGCGGGAAATAGCTCCCGATGAGAGGGAGCGGGAAATAGCTCCCGATGAGAGGGAGCGGGAAATAGCTCCCGATGAGAGGGAGTGGGAAGCAGATTTACCGCCTCCAATTCCTCTACCCCGAAAGCCCAGGAGGCCTCCAAAACGCCCTGAAACCCCAGAAACAGCAGGGGAAAGGGACGGGAAAAGCGTCCAAGTCGGAAAGGGGGGGCGAACGGGGACCGGAGGGGGAGGAGGGATTGCTCTCTCGCGGCGAGCGTGGCTGCGCGGCGGCGGCGGCGAGGGGAGCGCGGAGGCAGTGGGGGACGCGAGTTTCGGCGCGGGGGCTGTGAGCATGACACCGACAGCGGCAGCCTCAGCTGGCGCAGTGCCAAAGACGCGTGCGCAGGGCGAGACCCGCGGGACGTCCAGGAAGGGCTCTCAAATCATAGCGTCCACGTCAGACGCGGGCGGTAAACTTGGAGCAGCTGCAGGGCTCCAAGCGGTGCCCGTAGGCAGACGCAGGAGACGCGTGGTGATGATGCAGGACCCGGAAGTCGGGGCGCGAAGGGTTTTTTCCCCAGTTCGCGGACGCGGGACGGGCACCCAGCTAACCGCAGCAGCCAGCACACAGTTTCAGCCTCCATCAAAATCTCAAGTTGGAGATTTTTCGCGGGTGCAGCACATGTTGAGTGAGGCACACCGAGCTCTTCAACAGGCTAGTCCCACAGAAGTGACAGAAACAGCATTTATCAGATGATCAAGTCTCAGATGCAAAACATGGGCGTGGAAAAAAAAAAAAAAAAAAGTTGTCCAAAAATCAGAGAAAAGTGAGAAAGCACCAGGCTTTTGCCCAAGATACAGAAAAAAGAAGGGAAAATCAATGCAAATCAATGTTATTCCAAATATGATGTAGGTGGAAATCTATTTTGAAAAATGCCTCTCAGGGAGAGAGACGGCACCATATAAAGATAGAAGTATTAGTAAGGATTCAATTACTCAAAGTGTCTCTGAAGACAGAGCATTTGAGAAACATCAATCAGATCCTATCTGTGGGGTCATCAGCTGATTCTCCAATGGTTCAGAGTTTTAGGGATTGTTGTCAGTGAGTTTGTAACCTTTGTTATTTTTAGATTTTATAGGTAATACTGATAAATAAGGATTGCTGTTAATGTTATATGAATACTTTAAAAAGGTTGTCTTAATTCCTTCAAATACTTCCTGTTGATAAGTTGATTATATAATGAGAATTCTCAGAATTTGTGATAAGAATTATTATCAGGGTATTGTAGTGTTTATAGCCAGCCAGTGTTCCACTATCTCTTTTGTGAGAAGCCACGTCTCTTCAGAATCTTGTCTTTATTTCCTAACTACTCGCAGGTTTTTGGATTTCTTTTAAATCCAAATTGCCGCTTTTGTGGTTTTCTTCATTTATTGTTTCTTCAGTTATTACAGAGGTACTTCAGCCAAGAATTCAAGAAGTCTACTGTGTTTGAAGAATTTCTATCCCAACAGAAGTTTCAGAAGGATCCAATTATTTAATGGTTTGATAGATCTTTAATCCTAAGGTTTCCTATTCATAATTGCTGTTTTTAAGAGTCTCATTTTAAGAATGTGCTAAGTGATATCCATCAATTAGAGTTCGGGCTCTGGCCAAGTCCTAGCTCTACTTGAATGGAGTGATTGACAATCAGCCCAGATGTTTTCTGCATCAAAAAGTATTCAAGTCCTTTTGGCTTGGCAATTTGACCGTCTATGATAGCTGAGCCTGTTTTCAGAAGGAGTTTGGAGAAACATGAATCCGGACATGGATTCTCCACTTCTCTGTTGTTGTAAGGTTCATCAGCTGTCGCAGACTCTGGGATGACAGTTCAGTGTTGTAGTGTTTGACAATTGTATGATTTCAGATGTGTTATTGGTTATGTGTATTATCTAATTGATTTCTAATTGCTGTCATTTTACATTTCCCTATGCAATTGCATAGAGACTGAAACAGAGTTGATCAATGTTTTATTTTCATATCAGGACCCATTCTTCACCTCCGAGATTTTGAGAAAATCCTCCAGTCTCTTCGGGAGCGTGGATTTGTTTGTGTTTTAGCAGGTACAAAAGTCCAAGTGAATCTCAGTGAAGAATGTGAAACTCCATCCAGTGCAAGATAATGCTGACAAGAAGCGTGGGCAAGAAAACGCTGACCATTCCATAAGCAGAAAAGAAGATGTAGAGATGTGGACTGCACAGAGATTCCAACCCTTGTGTTTTGCCCACAGAAGACTGTGGACTTTGGGTCTCTTCATGGGTGTGGGAATCAGTGGTGTTGTAGAACTGTTGTTAGATGATTGCTTGTTATATTTTAGTAGGGCTTTTAGTTCTCTTGTTCATTGTGCCATGCATTCTTTTGTGTATATGGCGGGTTGTCAACCAAGCTGCCAAAGAGGTCTTCTTGGTGCAAACAGAAGGGGGAGATGTCGGAACTCAGGACATTCCTTTGGGAGTCCGGAGTTCCTGGGACCCTTGCCAGGGGGCTCGGAGACCCTGGCACATAGCCCAGAACACCAGTGGGTTCGATTATGAACCACGGAATAACTTGTCACCTTTATAGAAAGAGATAAAAGCCACAATAGTGTAAATAGTGTAAGAATAAATAATTACAGAGTCTAAATGTAGGTTTTAGGATTTTGGGTATAGGGGTTTCTGGTGACAAGATGGAGGGATTTGGGCGTGTCTAGCCTTTCTTCTTCTTCTCTACCTCCATCTTGTCTGGTGATGTTGGCACTTTTAGATTGGTCTAAAGTAGAAACTCACTGTCTAATATAGATGATAGGTATTGGAAAATAACTGTAAATATTGTACACGTAGTTTGTAGTATATAAAGATAACACCGCCCTGGAGGAGGGAGGAGTGCCTCTGGCTGTCCTGCCAAACGGATCTCGGCTGGACAGGGAGAAAGAACTTTATAGATAAGATGCAATAAACAATCTTGAGACCGAAAAAATGAAGAGCCCTGACTTTTTCTTCAAGCACCGGGCTGGGAAAAGGAACTTTCGAACTTTAGTCGGGGTCACTCTGACCAGCTAGAAAGAGAGACCCCGGCATAGCTGGAATAAAATATGGAACTATTAATATCAACCACTTAGAGGAGGATTCAGCCTTCCAAAGGTCTGAGTACAGTTAAAACACAGCTCCATCAGTCAGCATCCATTACCTGGCTGTCCAACTGCATTCAGTCGTACCATGAGGTGTCTTTTGCTTGGGCAGTGCAAGTGGACATCAGACAGCACAGTGTCACTTCGAAACGTGGGGTTATCCATCTCCTTCTCTGCTAAATCTCCCATGGGGTGCTGGGGAGAGGAACATCTGCAGTGCTCAAACAGCCCCTGATGCAGTGCTGCCACAAAGGGATTCCATTCTCTTCCATTTACAGGTGCCCAGTAAGTTTTGCTCACCAAGTGAAACTCAGAACACCGTTTCTGTGAAGGTGAGATCGTGCAAGCTCCACCACGCTCCAAGACAACAAGTTACTCATCAGGATATTCAACCTAAAACCAAACACAGGCAGCTTTTAGTGGTAGCCTGGCATTGTCTGAACATTGCCCCAGCAGTATTTTAGATTATAAAGATCAGATAACACTGCTCAATAAAGTAGCAATGTTCCAAGGCTCTCTTTCACAGGATCCTCAAATATATACCTGTTAGTAGTTCCATGGCAGCCACTGTGTATTTTAGGAAGAGCTGCTAATTTTCTTGTGTTACAAACAACCTCCCCTGAAAAAAACCAACGTTACCATGACTGCAGAGAATTACAATGCCTAATCAAGATTTTCAAAGGGAATAAGGCCACTCTCTGTGTTGGCATTACCATCTTGAATGATTATATTAAATTTGCTATTATCCAGTTGTGCTTGAACAAAATCACTGACTGGTTCAGGCTGGAAGGGACCACAGTGGCTCATGTGGTCCCACCTCCCTGCTCAGGCAGAGTCATTCTGGAGCATAGGATCGTCTCCAGATGGTTCTGGAGTATCTCCAGTGAGGAACACTCTACACTCTGTAGGCAATCTGTCCCAGTGCTCGCTCCCTGCATAGGGAAGTTTTTTCTCACGTTCAGGTGGAGCTTCCTGGGCATCAGTTCCTGCCCTTTGCTCCTACCCCATTGCTGGGCCCCAGGGAGCAGAGCCCGGTCCCTGCTCTGGGCCCTCCCTTTGATGTTTATACTCATTAAAGAAGGTCCCCTTCAGTCACCTCTCCTCAACTTCAGCCTTTCCTCGTAAGAGAGATGCTTCAGACCCGTGATCAACTTAGTAGCTCCCTGCCGGACCATCATACCTATCCACACCCACAACAATCCCGCCTTCAGAAGCAGTCTCTGCATCCGTGGCAGCGCACTTCTGTTAACTCTGCCAGCTCCAAACCTGCCCTGTCCCGGCGGGGCTCGGCGCTGGAGCCAGCGCAGCCCTGCCGGCAGTGCTCCGGCACCGGGAGATGTGCGCGGGGGGCTCCGCTTCCTGCTGCGGCACCGCCGGAGCCTCCGGGGGCTCAGCGCGGCCGGCCGAGGCTCCGCGGGCACGGCGAGGGCGGGCAGGACCCGCGTGTCCTCATGGCGGGACCCGCCTGTCCCCATGGCAAGACCCGCCTGTCCCTCGTCCCCCGACAGGATCCCGGACCTACCCGTCCCACTCCTCCCCACTCACGTCCCGCTTTCCCCCGCTCAGATCTCACCTCTCCCGCTTCTCTCTGCTCAGATCCCCCCTCTTCCCCTTTTCCCCTCTCAGATCCCACCTCTCCCGCTTCTCCCCGCTCAGATCCCCCCTCTCCCGCTTCTCCCCTCTCAGATCCCCCTCTTCCCCTTCTCCCCGCTCAAATCCCCACTCTCCCGCTTCTCCCCGCTCAGATCCCACCTCTCCGCGTCCCCCGCTCGGGTCCCGCCTCTCCCGCCGCTCCGGCCCCTGCCGGTGTCGCTCCTTCCGGCTCCTTCTGCTGACGCCGCTGCCCGGCGGCCCCCGCGGGTGCTGCGGGCCGTGGGGTGCCTGCGGTGCTCGGGTTTCGCCTGTGTTCGAGAATTACCCAGCGCTAAGCCCCGCTGAAAGCCTGCCAGGGGAGGCGGGCAAAGGCAGCGCCAGCCGCGCCGGTCAGGCTTGCGCGGAAGCAGCCGCAGGACTTGCTCGGAGATTCAACACGCGCTTCCTACTCGCGTTCTTTTATTAATTGTTTCTAGCATCACTTGCCCTGTCTCGGTTCGTCTCGAATGCCATCCAAAATCTACAAACGGCTTGAAAACAAAGCGAGAAAACCTCTTCGGAGGCAAAAAGGCGTTTCTGCCTTAGTCCAGTTAATGTCAGAATTCTAGTAGCACTGTAAGATTAGCTGGAGCAGCAGCTGTTAGGGAATTGGGGGTTTAGTTGCTTTATTCTGAAGAGTTTTTAATTACATATAAACCAGGTTAAATAAACAAGACTGAGTTAATCAGTGAGTGAAAGCATCATAACCAGAGTCTTTGGCAGGCTTTACCAACAGAAATTTGCCCAGGAGTTAGACCAGAAGATTCTAGTATCTACATTTTGGACCATGGTGTCTTAGGCAGTCATTTCCTAGCTGCAGTGAGAGTTGGCAGCTGGTCTGGCCCTGGGGCTGTGTGATTAGTCCAGAGGGTGCAATGGTGTGTGGGCATGGGACATATCAGCAGCTGGACATGCTGACCTGCCCTCTGTGCAAAATCACAGACAGAGGTGTGCTCCAAATTCCCATCTCTATTTCACCTAGTTCACCTTCTTGGCAAGTCTGCAGGGGCTGCTGTAGTTGTTTTATCTTTCAGCAGGAGGATCTTGTTCAAAAATGGGCATTTACATATTAATTACTAGTCATATGATGCTAATGTCAATCTTTAGCAATAATGCTAAGGATGATCCTTGTATTTTTCCTGAGTAGTAGGAAGTATTAGTCAATGATTAAACAAACCTTGGAATGTAATTTATATTCTGTATCTATTTCTAGATGTCTCCTTCTCATCATCTGCCTTCCTCAACAAATGCTAATAATTATTAAAATAATTATTAAAAGAAGGAAATAATCTTTCCCTATTTTTACAGTCAAGAGTTTTGAGTGGCAATGAAATGGAAAACACAGAAGCCATTCACATATCTCATTGCAGCTTCTGTGGGGAATTTTATTGGATGAATATCTGACAAAAATGCTTTGGAGATTTGTCCTCCTTTTATCTGTCTCCTGTGAAAGAGCAGAACATTATTTTACTTCCCATGGTGATACACTGCCACATAAATTATTACTGCAGTCTCTCTCTCTGCTGGCATGTTCTCACTGCTATGGAGTACTAAGCAGGCAAAGCAGATTATATTTGTCACAAAATCTCACCAGTCTGCAGCAAGAGGCACTTACTGGTACACAGGCTTAGTATAATTAGAGAAGTAGCTAAAAAGCTGCATTACAAGGGGACTTTAAAACACAAAGGTACATTACGTGAGAAATGGAGCTACTGAAATTGCTTTTCTAAGAAATTCTGATACCTCATTTCACATATACGTAATATTTGGCAAAGCAGGAATATCTCGTGGCTGCAGAAGATCTGTGGCTACAGATGTTATAATGTGGGTGATAATGAAAATTGTTCAGGCAGCTGCAGTTTCTGTACCACACACAAGAGGGCTTCGGCAGCAAATTCCCCAGATGTACCTCTTTTTTAAGGATGCAACTAAGTTGCATTTCCTGTCTTCCTCACAGCCAGGTGACCTAGGAATTTGTTTTAATTTACCTCACATGCCAGACAACTTTACCGAGGTTTAATTGCTAGTTTGAAATGATGAATTGGGCCAGTTTCATCCATTGATCAAGTACCAAGAAGTTGGCTGTGCTGGTTGCTTCAGGCATGTCCCTCCTGCAATCCCCCTTTGAATTCATTGTTGTGTGTTGAGACTACATGGGGTTTTTTGGCAGATCAGGTAATACTGAGTAAGAGTCAGGACACTGTATGTCTGGTAGTCAGAGATAAACTGTGACTGGTCAGTCTTTTTTAAAATTCATTGCAGGTTGTGACTCTTCAAAACTGGATGTGTACAAGTGCATATTGAAAATATTAAATCTGGGAAGGAATTGTCAAATCTCAGATCAGCAAGCAATAGTTACTAATTTCCAAGGGCAGTGAATCTGATAATTTTAATAGTGTATATTGTCTAACAGCTTTTCTCTTTTGAGCCACAGTGAAGTAGTTGTGGTAAGTTTAAAAGAACAATAAACTCCAGAATCCCATTAGCTTTACTGGAAGGCTGAATGGTAAAACTGCATTTGAATTTAATTCTTCATTTAACAAAAACAACAAAAACTGGAGAAAAAAAGTGGTATTTCCTGCAAAAGGATTGTGAATGAGATTAGATGTGTTGATTGTGCTTGTTGCCATGGCAGCAATTAATTACGGTCTTTGGTGCACATTTGCACTGGCTGGCTTTCCTACTGTCAGGTTGTTCTGGATTGCAAGGCAGGATGTATTCTATTACCATCTGTATGGCAGTTGTCTAGGTGTTAAGTGGGCAATTTCCCCTTATCTCTCTCCCTGCGAGATCACAATCACTCCTCCCTCAGCAGGGGGCATCCCGTGATAAGAGGCTATTGAATGTCACTGCATGGCTGATAAGAACTGTAACATCCCATTGTGAGATGCTCCGCCCAGAGAGAGGAGCCGAGCATTGCTATCCAGATATAATCAGGAGATTCTGACACACCAGCACAGCTTCTCCACTGGATTCACCAGAGGAACAGCAGCTGCTTCTACTTCCACGGATCTGCGGAGGAAGAATCACCCTTTTTCTACAAGACCCCCTGCTCCAACAGAACCACACCTGACACCTCAGGAGGACTGCAGCCACTTTTCCAACTGGACTGCTGCCAGCACCCTGACCAACAGGGTGTCAGGTTGAGTTCTGACTCTGTCATTTTAGTGTACTGCATTGTTTTTATTTTATCATTTTATGTTTTTTCCCCCCTTCCCTATTAAAGAACTGTTATTTCCTGCTCCCGTATTTTTTTTGTTGCCTGAGAGCCCCTTAATTTAAAATTCATAGCAATTTGGAGGGGTGGGGAGGGTTTGCATTCTCCATTTCAGGGGAAGCTCCTGCCTTCTTTAGCAGGCACCTGTCTTATCCAAACCAAGACAGGTGGTAAACATTGGGGGAATCCCTCCCTTCTTCAGTTTAAAAATAATCTACTTCTAGTAATGCAGTCATCTCTTCACAAATATAGATAGGGCAGAGGATATGAAATAAAGAAACACTGGGGAAAATTGAGGAATTCATTGGGATTCTGGTGCACCTGAACAGCACAGGTTCAGAACAGTTGAGTAGGAACTGCCCTAGAGTTGAATTTTACCCAGGAAAAGTCCTGGAAAGCAAAGCTGGTAATTCCCAGAGCACAATGCCTTCTGAATCCTCCAGCACCCAGGCAACCCTGCAAGCAGAACAGAGAGGGTAAAAGTTACTTACACAAGCTTTGCCATGCTCAGGCTGGAAGAGACTGATACTTTTGCTGCACCACGCTCTGGGGACTAATAACTGACTGCAACTTTGAGAGCATATTATGAATTATCTTTGTTGTTCTGAGCAGCAGATTAACTTTGGCAGATGCAACCAACACCTAGTCTATGCAAAGCAAAGTGTTCCTTCTCCATAAAGTGAAGCCTAGATTAAAAATGTAATCTTTAATGCTAAAGATCCTAATTTAACATTCAAAGACCTCAGGAAATTGAAACTGAGTCTCTAGAGAAACTAATTTACACTACTGGCTTTTTCCTTTCATTATAAACATTTTCCAATGAATGCATGAAATTGTTTTGTTAACTATGTTTTTAGTTTTCTGACTTTACAGGAATTATTTGTTCCCTAGCATGGGAATGAATGCCTAAAAAATTATGGTGATGTGGAAATGAAACCTTTATGCAGAATTGATTTACTCTTGATATAAATATTTGTCATCAGTCTGGTCAAAAAAGGACCAGACTGATGGGGGTTAGTAGGCTCTAAGTTAGGTTTACAGTAAAGGTAGTCTAGACAGAGTCTACAAGGACCTCCACACATCTTGATGTCTAAAATAGATTATTTAATGTTTCTAAAAATAAGCACATGTACAAACTCCGTGGGCCCCAAGATTAGAACAAAACCTCTCCAAGACACAGAGTATCACTGATAAGGATCTCATGCCTGATTAACAGCTTGTACCCAACTGGGTTAAATATTCCTGCTGTTCTATACCCTTTGCTTTCCCTTGGATTTAACTGGGAGATGACAGTGGCAAATCATTGTAGGGGAGTGATGATTCAGGTGTATGAGTGCTCTGGTGTAGCAGGTGCAGGGCTGGCTACGGCTCCGTGGAGGGATATTTAGAGATAGGTATTTGCTGAGTCATAGAAATTGAACCAGGAGTCCTCACTCTGGTCTTCCAGGCCTGCTTATCTCTCTGTGACCCCATAGGCTAGTTTCTGTAACCCTTACAATTGGTCAGTTTTCAATCCTCCCTAACCCTATTAAAGAGGCTGTCTTGGCCCATTTCTTTAGAAGAGCAGCTTCAAGACCCTTTGCGAGACCCTCAGAATAAACCATCGTGGAACCCTCCTCTTCCTCCTCCTCTCTGCCCCGCCACCGGGATGCCGAAGCTTAGCAAGGAGGCCAAGCAGCGGCTACAGCAGCTCTTCAAGGGTGGCCAGTTCGCCATCCACTGGGGCTTCATCCCCGTAGTGCTCTATCTCGGTTTTAAAAGAGGTGCAGATCCTAGAATGCCTGAGCCAACTATCTGGAGTCTACTTTGGGGCTGAAGGCTGTGGTGGTCCTGTTGTAGACGCAGCCCATGGACAGAGTGTCAGAAGATGCGTACATTCCAGAGGATGAGGCCGACACTTAGACCAGCTGGCTCAACCAGCTTGCTGATGCCATAGGTTGTACATACAACAAAATGAATTTATATGGACCTAACTTATTTGCATTACGATGTAAAATAAAATGAAGCCACCGGGGCTAGCTTCTTAGCTGGATAGCTGACCCTCGTAGGGTAAGCGCCCCAGGCAAGCAGTCTTAAGGCTGGATACCTCAGCCCTCTGGAGGCTGGGGTGCCCTAGGCCAGACTGCAGCACAGCCGTGACCCCTAGCAAGCTTAGTGATTGTCAGCTCTTAGTGAAAATCAGCTCTTTTATGATTTCAGCTTTTAGCTTGCTCGTAGGGGCTGTGGCTGGCTGTGGCTTCTGGAAGGCAGACGAAAAGAGAGAAGAGAAGAGAAGGTGGCCAAGGGTTCCACGATGGTTTATTCTGAGGGTCTCGCAAAGGGTCTTGAAGCTGCTCTTCTAAAGAAATGGGCCAAGACAGCCTCTTTAATAGGGTTAGGGAGGATTGAAAACTGACCAATTGTAAGGGTTACAGAAACTAGCCTATGGGGTCACAGAGAGATAAGCAGGCCTGGAAGACCAGAGTGAGGACTCCTGGTTCAATTTCTATGACTCAGCAAATACCTATCTCTAGACATCCCTCCACGGAGCCATAGCCGGCCCTGCTCCTGCTACAACACTCTGGTTCAAATTTATGAGAGGAGAACTGATAAAACTTCTAAGACATGGTGTTTGTGGGGCTAATTTAAGCTTTCAAGTCACTCTGCAAATGTAGCTGGGAAAAAAGAGACAGGCTTGGGATCCCAGTTAAGACTGGTGCCCCAAGGCTTGCTCACTTTGTCTCACTGCATTACTTAGTCTAACAAAACATTTCACTTTGCTTTATTAACTTTGTATCATGCAAACATTGCAATTGCAAGGAGGTAGCTGCTGCCTGGTTGGTGGAACTACAGAGGCATTTTCACAGATTACAGATACAACTTGGAGATGTGAGAAATAGATGGCTAGAGCTCAGAATGATGCTGTGGCTGCTTAACAGTGTATTCCTGAATATAAAGACTATTATATTCCCAGCCATATACACCTTTCAGTAGTTTTGCAGAGCAAAATGTGGTCTATAATGTTGATGATTACTGTGTTTATTTCAACACTCTTTTTCAAGGAAAATGTTCCTTTTCACTGATCCTACTGCTGAAGCCCTACTGGTTCACAATAGCTTGTTGCCATGGATGGGTAATGATGTCACACATTCTGCCCAGTGTCCATGCCAGAAAATAAATGAGAATGACTTTTTTAATTACTCAGAGTTACTTAGCAATTCCCTGGAAGGCCTGAAGTGAATTACAAGGAAAAAAACAAGATGGCCCATTGACTCTACCTGCACAGTATCTTTATGCCAGTGAAGAGACACAGTAAAACACCAGAGTAAATCCTCAGTGGGTTTGAAAACAAGGTTCTATTACTGAAATACACTTTGTTACTCAACAGATTTCAGTGGGCTGAAGATGAGCAGGAGGCTGGGTGAAGTGTGGCTTTAGGGCTCACACATGAACACTTCAGTGACTATGGTTTCTGGAGAGGGAGCTTGTGTCCTTCCCTCCATCGGTGACATTCTAACAGGAAAATGATCCCGAGCAGGGTTCGGGACATCACTGCGCCAGCTAGTAAATGCCACGCTACTGCCTTCTCTCAGACCCCCTTTCAAATTAGGTTAGAACTGGCCTTTTGAGGTCGGCAGCTGGAAGGAACAGAACAAGAGGGAATCTCTTGTAAATATACCACAAAAGCTGCCGGAGCACAAACCGTGTCTCTGCTCCCCAAACCTCGGCTCTGCTTCCTCCTCCCCTCCCAGACAGGGAGGGGAATTTGCTGTTTGGAATGCAGGAGCTTTCTCCCCTCTGAGGTGAGCCCGTCCCGAGGCTGCCGGAGCGATGGCGATGCCCATGCCCAAGTTTTTGACGCCCTGTCCTTTCCTGTGAGCAGCGCTGGCACGCCCGATCGCTCGCTCCGCACACGCCTGCGGGGGCTCGCCCGGGACCGGGGCTGGCGGCCGGGGGACGGCGGGGTCCCTGTGGTGCCCGGTCCGCCCGCGGGGCGAGAAGCGGCCGGGGCGGGGCTCGGGGCTCGTTACCTGCGCGACCGCGGGGCCGGGCGGGGCGCTGCGGCGGCGGCGGCACCATGAGGGTTAACTTGGGCGCGCTCTCCCTCTTCGTGGCCCTGGTGGGACTTTCGAGCTTCATCTTCCTCGTGGTGGCCATCGCCACCGACTTCTGGTACATCATCGATGCCTCCAAGCTGGAGGCGTCCCAGAACGGCACGGACGCGCTCAGCTCGCACTCGGGGCTCTGGCGGACCTGCCGCGGTGAGTGCGCGGGCGGCGGGCCCGGGGCAGCGCAGCGCTCCGCCTGCGGGCTCGGCGTGCGGGGATGCGGGCTCCGTCCCCCTGCGGAGTCCGGCTGCTGGGATGCGGGAGTCCGGCTGCGGATCAGGCTGCGGGGAGGCAGCTGCAGGGGTCTCGGTTAGGGGTCCATCTGCGGGGGTCCGGCTGTGGGGATGCGGGATTGGGAGTGCGGTATCCGTCCGGCTCCAGGCTCCGGCTCGGGGACGGGCGCTCCCCGGCCGTGGCCCGGACCCGTGGGCAGTGCCTTGTCAGTACCTCCCGTGTCACTTGCCCAAGGAGACATGGGGAGAGCGAATTTTCGGCTACTGTAAATTGATTTTACATTAACTTTTAAGATAGTCTAATCAACGTTAACCATTTAGAAGGAAGAAGATGTCTTTTCATTTGGCTCAGGAAATGAAAGGGCAAAAGTTCTGGGTTAAAGCCATTAAAATTATAAATAATAATACAACAATTAAAATATAAACACTATATAGTTTATTTACATAAACAATACAATTAATTTAAATATAAGTATTATTATGTGTCATCATATAGGATTATTATAATCCTATAGATCAATATATAGGATTTTTCCCATGTAGTTTATTTATATGCTAGGCATTTAACTTTTGGCTTTGATTCCAGTCTTAGAACCCAGGAGTAAGTAATGTTTGCCATAGGCAAGAAAGGATGTTTCCAGAGGAGCAGGGAGAAAGAGCAGGTTGCAGGAATTCTCTCTTTGGTGTTCACTGAGCCCCGCTGCAATGAGCAGATGTTCCCTGTTGACTCCTGTGGTCAGACCCCATGGGAACAGCTGATGCTGCACGCTAAAAATCCTCCCATTTCCTTCCCTACCTAGGAGAGGCTGTTTTAGAAGAACTAGTATTATAATGATTATATGTACATGCAAAAAACCAAATATATATCTAACATACTGATATAATAGTGTAATTTCCACCCTTTTTCTACTAGTGCGGAGTGAATGCTACCCTTTGATAAACCCCTTCTGGCACGAGAATGCGAACATCACCGATTCACACAGACAGCTGTTGTGTGAGTAGCTTTTATATTATTTTACATTTCCATCCATCCTTCCCTCCCTCCCTGGCCACTTACAAGGACTCATTTCTGATTCAGAGGGGGAATTCACTGAGAAAGTGTTTGACTCTGCTTCTGTACAATATCTGTCACTGTCTGTGGTCTTTAAGTGTGTTTACTGTTGAAATAACCTTCTATTTGGTGACAAGTTTGGCTAATTTCTTCCACAGGAGCTAAACCTCTGACTGGAATGGCACAGGAAGGTACACAATTGCTAAAAATCAAAGGCAAAAGTGTTCACAATCACTTCAAAGGAGTCTGATCACTAAAAATGCTTAAGAACACATTTAAACTAATCTTTAACATAGCGACTTTTCTAACGTTCCAGTGGGACTCCTGGCACTGATAAAAAACTTAAGTATGGGAGAATTTAAGAAAATAAATCAATGACCAAAAGCAGTGTTCAAAGTCTTTGAAGAACATCATGTTCAAAAACATTAGGCTTCTAATATATTTTCTTCTTTTTCTTTAGATTTATTTGTCAATGCCAGAATGTTTTCAAAAAGTCCAAACTGAACATTTTCAAATACTTACAGGCATCTTCTAGAAGATGATTTACCATCTTTGCATCATATACTTGGCACAATCCTTTTCTCACACACCCTTTTGTATGGGCTTGCTTTTTACAACTTTTTTATTTACTCACTCCTTCTCCCTGACTCTGCAGAATACATGCATTTGTCCTGTTTCTTAAAATGGAACTCTTTCCTTCAAAACCAGCCATTCCCTGGGCTCCAGAGGGGCTAAAAAGGGTCTTTAGTTTCTTGGAGCAGCATCTGGTGGTCCAGCTGCAGGTGCAGCACACAGAGGAAGCCTGGGAGGTGCTGGGGCTGTGTCACAGCTGTCCTGAGGAGGTCCAGTAGGAGTCAAACCCAGTGAGCTCCTGAAGCAGCCAAACAAGCACATCTGCTGGTTCAGGACTGACAGCCCAGCATTTAAACACACCAGCAGGTTCAGGACTGACAGCCCAGCATTTCTCTCTGTGCTCCCAAACAGGAATAAAAAATTGTATTAATAATGATAATGATATTTACAGACTCTTCGGGGCCTTGGAGAGTTTTTCTTCTCTCACTTTCACATCAAGTACTATTTTTATGTTCCTGGAAAAACACTTCAGGACTGCAAAGACACTTCCATATTTTATTATAAACAGGCATAGTCGGCCTAAAAGTGATGAGAGAAGAAATCAAAGATACTTCAATATGTTTGATTGAAATGCCCTACTGAGTTAACTTTTTGATTTTTTCTTTTTTTTGCTCAGCTTCAATGCAGTTTTGGTGTGGTGAGGATACAGATCCTCAGCAGCAGCAGCTGAACATAGAAAATACCATCAGTACTTCTTCCTTCTAGGAAATACAGATATTTCTAAGTGACATCTAGATTCATCAGGGCCTGAGATAGTACCTCCTACATCAGCTTTACTCTTCTCTCTTAAATGTTTCTGACTGTGACCACTGACGCATATTTAGGCAGATCATGGCAAACCATCTTCATTGACAACACATTTTAACAAGAATTTTGGAGCATTCAAACTGAATTCTGTGAGCATGGATTGCAGTGTAGTTACAGCAGTTCCTTCATCAGCTGCTCTGTGTGGCAAACAAGCTAATTGCACAGCTTTAATTGGTTACTTCATAAAAATGACATTTTTCTCTCTGTGTGCCTGTGAAGGTGTCTGTGAGGCACAATCACATGGGATTAATCTCATCCTATCTAGCTGTACACTCATATTTCTCACTGTTTGATTGACACTGAATTTCATATGCTCTGGCAACATCCAACCTGTTTCTTTCTGATTATTCCTAAAAAGGCTTTAAAGGACTGTCTCCTAAAGTAAGCACTTAAATCACACATTGGTCACATCCTTCACTCTCCAGAGTGTGAATGCACTTCCTGCAGGGCATGTCTGAACCAGACACAAGTGACAAGGAGATTGGAGAAAGTCTGTATGTGAGTGCAAAGAGCTGGGCCTGAGTGGGAACAGAAGTGCTGGCCACTGCCAGAAGACAAACCCTTCATCAGAGAATGAAAGGCCTCCATGGTCCCTTCCTCCATATTTCCAATATCTCCCCCATTCATCCCAGCAGATTCCTTTTAGCCTTATTGTGTACTTCAAACTGAGCTCCTGGCAAATTGAAATAATTGGGTGCACGAGTTAAAACCCTGTGCTAGCAGCAATATTTCCCAGGCAATCAACCTAGGGCTTCCTGAGCCTGGGACTGTGATGTATTTTCACATCATAGGAGCGCTCTTGAACAGCTTCTCTAATGGATTAGACACAAACACACTCTCCTCTTCATTAGCCTTCCCTTTCCTCTCTTACCATTCCCCTCAGCTGAACATGCAGTGTAGACCCTCCCTCCCCTCAAACCCACAATGGATGAAATATTTCACTGTTACAGGTTACACCATGGCCTGTTTTTTTGTTTAAAACATCAGCCACTGTCTAAAGAAAAATAACACTCAACTGCCTACTACTAACCTTTCTGAAAGTTCTGCATTAATAAATTTCTTTTTCACTGGAGATGTACACTTTCCTCTGCCCAAACAGGAATAAAATGAAACTATCACTTTTTCTAATTTAGATAGTTATTAGAGTCTCTTGGTAACTACTAGGATTAAAGATAGCCCTCTGAAAATTCCCCTTAGAATTTAAATTTGTCAGCAAAGACACCTCTGTTATTTTGCCTTGCCATGTGTTCTCCTGTGCCAGCTATGGCAGACAAGCAGCAAGAGCAACATTTTTTATGGTGAGCTGAATCTATCTCTCTCTGAATGACAAAATAAGGATGTCACTGACTTCAAAGGCAGCTGCATCGAGTTCTGAGCAGCTTCACCATTTTCCAGTAGCAGAAATGTAACATCCAGAATCACATCTAGATGTTGAGGATCACACACAGAGTAGAAGGAATGGCAGTGCTTAATCAGCTGAAACCTTTTCCCACTAAATTTGAGCTTTCTAAAATAATTTCTTAAAAGAAAAACACAAACAAGAAACCTCAACTTGTTACACTGGTGAAAAGTTGCTCTTAGTCATTTTTGTCATATAAATATTTTCCATTTACCAAAGCCTATGTTATTAATAATGAATAAATGCCAGTACAGATTTAGCTGAAGGCAGCACTACTGTAATCCTTGCAAAATGAAAAATGTTGTAAATATTTCTATTCAAAACCAGACAATTTCTCTTGATTCTCAGCTTTGCACTTGAGCTGCTGCAGGGTTCCACCAGCACTGCAGAGCTGGGGCTGGAGTTATAAAAAATAATGTGAGAGGAACAGCTGTTCTTACTTACTGTCTGTGTGACACACAAACCATCTGCATTAGGTACCTACAAGGTAAGATTAAGCCTCTGGCAATCCTGATTTTTTGTCAGAGATTTGAACAGCATGGCCAGTGATTGATTTCCTTTTACAGGTCGATTTTTGTGCTCTCCTCTATTCCTGACCCATCCAGAAATGAGTATTTAATGGATGTGGTTTCCACTCATATTGTTTTTCTATCCTAAAATCAAGACAGGAGCATGCAGCTGCCCATGCACTACTGCTTAAAGTACTCTCCCCAGAGTATTTTTATTTTTTCTGTTTTAGACATGAATGTAACTGGAACCATGAGGCTGCACTCAGGTTCGTGCTTCCTGCAGGGAAATGATCTTTGCAGCAGAGGCAGCAATGATACCTCAGTTGTTTTAATGTAACAGCTGCCTTGGTTTCTTCCTCAACAAAATGGGTTTAATAGTCCAGATAAACTTGTCTGGATTTCCTCACAGCATGTGGACCCTGTAACAGTCATGCACCAGCTGCTTTCACACTTGACCCTGCTCTATATTTACTGAGATGCAGTTTATAATGTTGGAAAGACTGCTCTTTTCTTTGGCCACTGTGACTTTTTTCCTGAGGGATTTACAGTTCTTTTGGTTTTAAGCAGCCAGAAAGAAACAGCTGGGGCTGGAGCAATAGCCATTTCAGAGGCCAAGTCAAATGAGACCCAGATGATGCACACAGAAATTCTGGCTTAATTGGTCTGATAGGTGTGTACCTGTTTCTGAGCAACAGTGCACGGTTCCTCCAGAGAGAGGACATCTGCTTCAGTACTTCCTGTAGATACAACAGTAAATATAGACAGAAATCTGAGATAACTTCAGCACCACTGCAGCTGAGGCCTGGCAGGTGACAAGTCCTGGTGAATATTCTCATTTTCAGGTTCATTGGTACCCCAGCAGCAGAATGTGAGCCACGGGGCATTGCTCACATCCATCATTCTACCCTTCTTGCTACTGCAGTTCTTGTCAGTGCCTCCTGCTCCAGCTCTAACAGCATTTTATTTCTGCTGTCTTCAATTGGTCTTTCCATTCAGGTCAGAGATTTTTTGAGAAAAGCAGGAAGCCAAAACATGTGACACACAGACCAGAGCCTGGCTAATCATCCTGGAGACCCCTACCTCTGTGAGCAATGCTCCTCCATCACCGTTCCTCTGTTGAACAGGAGAGAATCCAGCTTTCCTGCCCCTGTGGCCCAAGCCCAGAAGACTCACATTTAGCCACAGACAAGTTCTTTCAGTTGTTCATTGGTTTCCTAAGTTGTTTCCTTGCTTTTTCTCCTAGCAAGCAGATCAGACTTTCTCTGTGCACTTTTTCTTCCTGGTTTTGCCAAGTCCTTCTGGAGCAGCCCCGTTGTTTTTAACAACTGTCAGGAGTCTGTTTCAGCTGGAGACTTTTGTCTTTCTAACTGGCTCTTTAGTTGCTGCTGGGTAAGACAAACAGGCCCTTAATTAAGCTCTTCTGAGCCACTGCCATTGGGAGTATTTCTGATCAGTTGATATTACAGATTTCTAGGCACCATTTGCTATTATAAGCTGTGCAAACAAATCCAAAGCTAGTTTGAAGCAATTAAGCTGCAGGATGTTAACAGGAGATGATTAACAAAACTGCTGGGCTTGCACTTGGTCACTTCTGACCCTCTTAGTGTTTCTATTTCATTCCACAGATTTCTCTCACAAACAACTCCTCCACAACTGTGTTGGGTGGTAATTTAGAGATGCCTGCCAAATTCTCAGTTCTGGACACACACTACAGATATCATTCTTACAGACTTTTGGCCAGAGGTCTGATAAAAGAACCTTGGCTAGCTGATGTAAAACTTCAGTAACCACGATTAAGCAATTTGATTCTTTTTTGCTTCAAAATAAAAGCGAGTGTTCTTTAAAAGTTTATGAGTTTGTTTTGGTATTTCCAAGATTAATCCATTAGATCTTTCATGTTGGACTAAGAGGGGACCCAGGTGTTGAGAAATAGATGTGGGAAACTGAATTCTGTTTTACAAGAAAGTGCACATGCCTCTTCTTGTGCAAAATGCTTAGGGTGGTTTTTTTCCAATACTAGAGCAATTTCGTCAATATGAAGACAGTTATATGTTTAATGCATAATACATAAATGTGTATTTCAACAGAAACTAAAAAAACACTAAAATGAGTGCAAAATGAATGTTTTAACTTCTTTCACAGATGATTATTGAAGACAGAAACACAGAAAAGATATTTTAAGTCATTTTCTTCTATAAACTAATTCTGTTCCTCTAATCAAGGAATATAATGGCATAATATCATATGCCAGATGGCATGAATTCAGATTCCTGAGTGGTTTCCATGGCAGCATTTTAGAATAAGTTTCCCAGGCAGTTTCATATTTCATAGTACAAATGAGTATTAGATATTGAACTAGAACCCTGGAGATTAAAAAAGTACTATTTAACCAAGTAGAATTCACTGAATATTTGATTTCTAAAAAGCTGCCAGTGATTACTGAGAAGTGTGATCCCAGCTGTGGGCAGGAAAAGTAAGGCTCTGTCACAGTGAGGTTTGTGGGTTTCAGCTGAGCTATCCCTAAACCCTATATTTTCACTGAAGAGGGCACAAAAATCAGAGTTTTTCTGATATTGCAACTGTCACAGATGATTAATGTAATCTAGGAAACCCCCAAGGATGCCCTGGTATGGTTTTCCTTTCCCTTTCCTTCATAAAGTTCCATTCAGAGTGTGTTTTGCTCACTCACATGTGTCCTGGCTCAGCTTGCAGTAGCTAAAATCACACTATGACAAAAAAAGTCAAAGAAATGGCAAATTAGAGCTTCTGTGCTGAGGTGGAGTTTGTTAGCAGTGACTTGGACTGGTGAGGGAAATCACAGGGCAGAGAGCCAGCCATGAACTTGGTTATGTTTGTTCTCTCTCAGCAAGGTCAGCTCTGAGGACAGAGTTACACTCTTCCATTCATACTTTTCAAAGGTTCATTGTATCCTCCAAATGCTTTTGCACCTTCTACATCAGCAAGACCAAAGCTAAGATGACACATGGATGTCAGAAGGGTGGGGAATAATCAAAAATTACACCAAATAATCCTCAGCAAGCTCAAAGGTGGCTGAAGAGCACACTCCTGTTGCTGCTGCCTCTCTGGAATATTAGAACTGATTTGGGTGCCCAATCTCTGCTCTGTCACACTGTGTCCCATCACATCCCCAACCACCTGTAACCACATGAAACTAGTGAACTGAGTTCCATGGCTATTCCTCATCTTGGAGCTCAGCTAAGCTGTGCAGGCAGTTTTGACTTGCTGCTCTGCTCCCAGTGAGCTGGAGACTGACCTGGCTGTTAGCACTGGGAATTGCTTCAGGTCTGTGTTTGCTGGCAAGAATAGCAGCCATGGCCAGTTTTGCTGAAGGAGGGCCCAGGGAGTGTCCTCAGCTTTAAGAATCAAAGAGGGGAAGTGCTTTCTTCACTGCAGAATGTTGAATTCATGATTCTGAGCATCAGCTGGTCCTGATGTCAGCATACGTGGGACTGAATATGAAAATATAATACAAGAAGCTGAAAAAAATCCCAAAACCTGTCACCTCCCAAAACTTTGTCATTTGCCACTTTTTTTTTCTTTTTTTTTTTTTTTGTTAGCATATTCTGTGCTACACAAAACAATGTCTGGAAACCACATTCTCTTCAAGTACAAACATCCACAGTGTCTGCCTTTATGCCATGCACGCCCTTCCTAACCTTCCAGAACAGAGACATGCACACAATTTTGTCTGATCTTTGTAACCCTGTTGTTGAGGATGAGCTGGATCCTTAGCCAGTGGCAGATGCAGCAGCACCAGTTCCATGGGCAGCTCCAGTGATTTGAAAAAACTGATCATTTGATCACACACCAGCTCTTAAGTGATTCCTTTTCCTAAGCTAATGGTGTATTGGTCCTCTGTGAAATTAAATGAGACAATGAAGCCTAGACCTCTTCAGAATATGGATTTTACATTTTCTTTTCTCAGTTACTCTGCACTTTACTCTGGGATGAAACAAATTGATACTGGAATTACTTATTCTTTTGTTATTATTCTAAAATAAGGTTGGGTTGAATGTTGTGGATAGATTGCATCGGAGGGAACAATGACATAATAATGGTTTATGACGGAAAAAAACCAGGGTGATATGAAAAAACACATAGCAACCCTCTGTTTACACAGCTATTAAAATATTATAGCGATCAAGAAAGACTAAAGTAAACCATTTAGCATGGGAGGAAGCAAGCAGGATAGGTTAATGCACTTAGTGAAGCTGCTGTAGAAAACTGACAGACAAAATCAAAGCTGGATGGGAAAATTTCCCTCTTGTTGATGGTCAGCTGCAACAAAGGAAAAGGTCAACAGTTTGCTGCATCAGTGCAGCAGAGGACACGTGACAGGAGAGAAACCTTTAATCAAAGCATGGCTGGGTCTCACCTCCCAAACAGAACAGTGTTTTTCACATAACAGGACTGCTTTTCATTAGGGTTGCCAGTGCCTAGCTGGGATGCAGTGCATCACCTGATATCCAGCTGGCTCAAAAGCTGAGAGCAGTTTGATTGCTCATATATTTCTGTGTAAACATATCCTCTATATCTGTGGTCTCTGTTTGAAACACAGGCTGTGATCCTGTGAGGGCTTGTTCTGCCTGTCACCTTTTCCTCCACACCATATGTTTGTCCTGCTGATTTACACTGAAAACCCAAGGGCTTGTCCAATTTCTTGTTTGTGCAACACAGAATGAGGCTTTGACCCTGACCAGGGGGTCTGCACTTGATGATCATTGGTACACCCACTGATACCATAATAAAATATCACAATATTAACATTCTTCATTTTTCTTCAGACATGCATGGAACATTTGTCATCCTGATGCCCCTCAGCCTGATACTGATGATTTTTGGAGGAATGACTGGATTCATCAGTATTCTTGCCAGGGCCTACCTGCTGCTCCTAATGACTGGACTGCTTTTCCTTTTTGGAGGTACTAAACCCAACTCCTGGCCTAACTCTTTTAGTTAACAAGAGGTTGTATCTGGGAAACATCACTTTGTTTCCTAAGGAATGAAGGCAAGAATTTGCTTTCAGAATAGTGCTGGTGTTGATTCCCCTGGTGTCTGCTGGGGTCCTGGCTCTGGAATAGAGCTACAGAGGAAAGGCAAATATCCCTCCTTGGGGAGTGAGTCACCCTTTGAGCACTCCATGTGTGCTGTGCCCAGTAACACTAAAGTGTCAATAACTTCTCAGCAGGGTGCACAAATTCTTTACAGGCAGGCTAATGGGGTGATGGAAAAGTGACTATGGCATTATTAAGTCTTAGGGTTGCACAGATTTTGCGGCTGTTAAGAAAACTGATGTTTTTTAAAGACATTTGCATTGAGTTCCTGAAAAGGGACTTTTAAGGCATTCCTGGCTTAGCCTCACTGCTAGTTTTGATGGAGAGTGGTGTCCCCAAACTGTGGGTCACAAAAGGAAACCACCAGGAGTTATTTTAGTTGGAGTGTGACTTTACAATTTGAAGCTAGTTAAACGCTTTTACACTTCTTTTTTTTCTTTGCTGCTGTATCCAAACCCACCATGTTTTGGAAAGCAATTTATGAATTAAAAAACCTAAAAACATTCTGTCAAAGTAGGAAAACTGTGTTTAAATCTGCATCTTCTGTTCCAAACAGATTTTCAGTGCTGTTTTACAATGTAACTTAAACCAGAAATTTTTCTCAACAGAAAAGGGGATCCTCAGAATTGGCTTTCATCAACTGCTCATACAGTTCTACTTTAAAAAAGAAAATGCTAAGAGATTGCTGGAAGCAAATGCTGCTGTCTCAAAGTCTTGACTGAGCTTTTCAGTCTGAAATACTCTAACACAGATCAGCCATCCCCCATTATGATTGTCTCTTAAAAAGAAGAGCAAGTTCTAATTTCAGAGCAGCAGAAAGCTGCATTCACTGAAAAGGCTGGTGGAAAACTGCTCCAGAGAGTCAGTGAAAGATGAAAGGCTGTGCATGATTATCCCAATGGGGAGTGGAGCAGGGGCCTTTCTGAACTGTTTGGGGCTGCAAAGGGAAAGGAAACACAGAGGCAGTGCCAGGAGAGGGGGCCTGAGGAGGAGGTTCTGGGCATGCAGCTGCTGCAGTGTCCCAGGGGAGCATGAACAGACTCTGGGGTGGCCTTTGGCTGGGACCAGCCCCCCATCCTGCTCTGGCTGGATGCACAGAACAGTTTTGTAGGATGCTCAAATTCACAAAGTTGAGTGAGTTTGGTAGTTCTGTCTCAGCAGAAATAGATATTTGGAAATGCCATTCCAAAACTGTGGGGTTTTTTAAACCCTCAGAACTGATATGTTCCACATGTCAGGAATCACATAGGTTTCCCTTTTTTTTTTTTTTTTTAAGGGAATTTGCAAAGAATTCAGTGCATCTTGTTGAAAATGTCAATAAATCAGTCTTTTCTATTTCTGCTGACAATAGGTATGAAGCAATTTCCTCCCCCCCACCCCTGCTTGCAGACAAGTAGAATAAGGTACAGGCATCACATGATAGTTAAAATCAGGAATCTGAGTATGAATTTGGACTGGTGGATAACCCAACACTCTTCTGTCTTGGCTTGCCTCTAATCAAACATATATTTCTGGCAAAAAGGCAGCTCATCAGGACTTACTGTAATTTAACAGAAAGCTATACCAAAATTTTCTCTCTCAGAATCAAACCCACTATTTTGTCCTGAAAGTGCTGAAAGTGATTCAGTATTTACTTTCTCTGGGCTGCAGACCTTTTATCCAGGGCTTTGTTACTGCCTCTTTTCTTCTGCTGATCCAGTAAAAGGTGATTTCCATCAGTACCTGTCCTTTGACTGGCAGGGAGGCCAGGCTCAGGATGCAGTGTGTACCTGTTCCAGATGTGCCGTTCCCAACATACTGACAAATGTAGGGAATGGTACATCTGGAACAGGTACACACTGCATCCTTTTTGAACAGTATTTTCATTTGGAACAGGTACACACTGCATCCTTTTGAACAGTATTTTCATTCTGAAAACATCTGGCTCCTTGTTTGAGTGCCCTTATGAATTGATTTTTAGTTTGTCCCAAATATGTCTTTGGCTCAGGTATTTGGAAGGGATGGGTAGTCATGGCAGCACAACACTTAGTGGGAGGTGATGGTGAAGACCAACAAATTTACATTAAACACTCAAAACTGACAATAGTCAGGGAACAGCCTCAATTCAGTGACCTGAAATACAATAATCTGGGTCTCTGTGGGCTTTCTTGCATACAAGGACATAACTCTCCATGGTGCTCAGCCATGAGGAACCAGGATACATTACAATACAAGTCTGAAAACAGAGCTGGACATGCATTAGATAAAATACATGTTTATTGAGGGAGGCTTGCAGCCAGATGTTGTGGTTCAGTCTTTAACAGTGAGAACATATTATTCTCCGTGGACACAGATAACCCTGCCTTTACTTCCCTCTCACCCTCATTGACGAAGAAACCAACCTCAGCTAGATTTCAAAGATAATCTGTAAATCTGGTCTGGCTAGAATAGGAAGGAGTGGCAAAGAGGCCCTAAGATATATCCAACTGATTGTTTTTCATTTCCTCAGTGGCTGCTAAGTAGCTGACCATGTTTCTCTTTTCAGCTCTGGTTACCCTGACAGGGATCAGTGTCTATATTGCATATTCAGCTGCTGCCTTCCAAGAAGCTGTTTGCCTCCTGAGGAGCAAGGATCTCCTGGTGGAAATTGACATCAGGTTTGGCTGGTCCCTGGCACTGGTCTGGATCTCCTTCGCAGCAGAGGTGCTCACTGGGGCCGTGTTCCTCCTGGCAGCAAGAGTGGTGGGTCTGAAACAGCATAGTGAGCAGGCTCTGTGAGCAGCAGGTGTCTTTGCAACCACAGAGCCCTGCAGAGCCTGATAACCTGCATTACTTGGTCCATCTGGTCACCAGGGGCAAGAAGAGTGCAAGGCTGAGTATCTTGTCAGCTGCTGTAAGCCTTTTTCCTCACAGGTGTCTGTAAAACACAAAGACTGGTAAATCAGTAAAACATTCCAGGTGTTGTCAATTAGGAAACCCTTGTGGCCTTAGAGGAGAGTGCTTTGCAGTGTTTGTATTTCCAGAATAATTTCAGTTGGCAGTGCATCAGACATCTCCATTCATTGCTTAGAACAAGGCAGATCTCTTGCTTTCTTTTCTCTTTTCTGCTGTCTCAGCAAAGTGACCTTGCAGGCCAGATTTTGGTTTCTCCTGAGAGCTCTTAGAAGGACGTGGACCGGTCCATGTTTGGAGTGAGTGCAGAGGAGGCCATGAATATTCTCAGAGGTCTCAGCCCCTCTGCTCTGGAGATGGACTGAGAGAGCTGGGGCTGTTCAGCTTAGAGAAGAAAAGGCTCTGGGGAGACCTTAAAGCCCCCCCCAACAACTAAAGGGGCTCCAGGAGAGCTGGAGAGGGACTTTGAGCAGGGGCCTGGTGGTTGGAACCAGATGCTATTTCACATCCTTTCCAGCCCAAACCATTCCAGGGTCCTGCAACCCAGCAGAGTGTAGTGCCTGTGATGCTGAAGATCTCCATGGCAGTGCAGTGGTGAGTGCACTACAAGAGGAAGATACAGCTGTTTTCCAGATGGTCCAAGTGCTGGACACAGCCCCAATCTCCCAATGATCAGCTACATACTTCTCTCCTTCAGCTTATTACTAGCTGCTTTTTCAGCTCTGCAATGCAGAAGATGTATCTGATGTATTCAGTTTTCATTTTGCAGTTTTGATGATGCTTCTTTTTCATGAAGTTTGTGCACATGTTTTTTGCTAGAATGTTTATCTCGTGCTGAACTTCTGAGTAAACTGAACCTGCAGGACACATGAATTTCATTTTGGGTGCCAAGCAATCTAGTTTTTGCTCTTCAGTGCCCACAGAAGTTACTGAAAACATTTTCCCCTGACTGCTCTGCTGAACAGAGGCTTGAATGTGACAGCAGCTCCACTACACTTCTGTTAGATCATGCATTTCTGGAGGCCCTCAGCACTCTGCAATTCAGGACTGTGATTCAGGAGCTGTGTCAGGCACCCTCTGTCCTTGTACATTCTAAAGCAGCAAAAAGGGCATCATTCACCTACCTCCGTTACACACCAGAACAATTTTATAAGTGTGTCCTGCATTATAAGATTGCACATTCACTCTAACTGAGATCAGCTCTAGTCTCAGTCCCAAAATACTAATTCTTTTATGAAAAAAAGAGTGGCAGGGAGCTCCTGAGACCTGACAGACTCTGGAGATAGAAGAGAGAATTTTAATGCCATGTTGTTAATGGAGAACTGAGCCAGGACAATTGTCCAAGGTCCCATGAAACCAGAGTTTCTGAATCCTGGGCTAAAACCTTACTTGTCAGATCTTGCTTGTTATCAGAATTAAATAAGGTTCAAAATCCAGAATAGACTTAGCAGTAGAAATTCTGTGACTAACTAGTACAATTTTATAATTCTTAGCTGCTCCCACATTGGTTTCAGGTATTTTCCATGTTGCCTTATGTTGGGACCATGCAATTGATTCATTTTAAAAGTTAAGGCATACCAAATCAGCTCAATAAGAAGTGTAAGAAAAAAGTCCTTTGTAGTCAAAATTCCATGTGCTTAAGTGAATTATGTAAAAAGTAATTTTCTGTTTTGGTGCTGGTGAAACTATTTATAGTGCTATTTGTGTGATGTTAGACATTACTGCAAGCTGTAACAGTAAAATATCATCTGAGTTATTTTTTGAATATTTATTACAGATGTTATTTTAAAGCGGTTTTGAGTGTTGTAAATTAAATAAAATGACATCTCAGAGTGGGAATTATTTGCTGAGACATGAAAGAACTAAGATATTTATTTTTCTTTACCATTTTCTGGAGATGTGTTCTGTTTTTGAAGTTCCTGGGTCAGATGTGGTAGGTATTTAAAAGACATTTACACAGCTACAATATAAAATACTCAAGTGATCAAATCTAATTAGCAAGCCAATGAATCTCTTATTGAATTAGAGCAATTCTCATTTCCATGGCTCTCCTAAATTTCTCATTCTGGCTTCCTGCAATATCTGGCACAATGCTAATAAAGAGTATCTTCTGCTCCTGAACGTTTGCATAACCCCTGAATTTCTCTGAAATTCCTTCTGAATTCAAAGAACAAAAGATGGTTTGGAATAGTCAAATTAGCATTGAACATTTTGAAAAATTATAGTGGGAAGGGGAAACATTCTAGAAAGGACTTTTTGTAATTTGAAAAAAATGACCTTCTCAGCTTCTTCCTCTCACTGAAATGAATGTTTATTTAACACCGTGTCCTTTGCTGTGTTTTCCCCAAAATACTTTACTGAGATGAGGACAGAGACTGCTCCCATTGCTTTGTGGTGAATTGCAAACTCATTGGGAATTTGCCACATCAAAAGTGAAGAAAAACAGAGGCAGAGCAGAGCAGCACTGCCTATGAGCACCCACAGCTCCTGCCGTGCCCGAGGCACTCCTCCAAGACTTCTTGAGGGGTGGCAGAGAAGGACAGGGGAGGACAGAAGGATCCTTGAATGTGAAAAACGTGGAAATACACAAATTCTTTAGAGGCCATGCTGATGAGTGACACCACAAGGATTCAGTGTGTGTCTGTGCTCTCCCCACAGAGCAGTGTCTGTGTCCCCACCTCTGATGGCCAGGGGGACAGCACTGCTTTGGGCACAGCTGCAGTCAAAGGAGCCCCAGGCACTTGTTATCCACAGCCAACAGCTCCTGTGGGGCTGGCAGGTGCCTGTAACAGTCACTCTATCCCACCCTCCTCAGCTGGACAGGGGACACAAAATCTGCTGAGTTTGGGACAAGAAAAGGGCAGGGAGAGGTCATTTGCCAATTACTGTCATGGGCAAAACAGACTCAGCTTGAGGAAATGAGTATACTTTATTAGCAATCAGGGTAGGAGAATGAGAAATAAGCTCAAATCTTAAAAACATTTCTACTCACCCTCCCTTCTTTTCAGGCTTAACTTTACACAATTCCCTGCCTCCTGTCCCCTGAATGGCACAGTGGGACAAAAACTGGGGGTTCAGTCTGCTCATCACACGTTGCTTGTGAAGCATCTTCCTCCCCAGGGAGTGGACTCCTCACACTCTGCCCCTGCTCCAGCATGGGAGCCTCCCAAAGGACCCAGACTTTCATGAACTCCTCCAACAAATTCTTCTTCACAAACTGCTCCAGGGAGATGCCATTACAGAGGCTGAAGTCTTTCAGGAACACCATGCTCCAGCCTGGGCTCCCTGCTGGGTCAGAAGCCCTGCCAGGACCCTTCTCCAGCCTGGGCTCCTCTCTTGGCAGATCCTGCCAGGACTCTGCTCCAGCCTGGGCTCCTCTCTCTGTGGGTCCTGCCAGGACCCTGCTCCAGCCTGGGCAGCCCAGGAGATCCCAGCCCCTTTGGGCATGCATCTTCTCCAGTGTGGGTCCTCCACAGCTCCAGGTGCATCTCTGCATCCCAGAGCCCCTCCCTGGGCACAGCAAGGCAATCTCAGCTCTGCCCCTGAGCACCTCCTGCCCTCCCTGGGCTCTGCAGAGCTGCTCCTCCCACAGCTCTCACTCCTCTCTCAGGCTGCCATCTGTCCTTGCACAGCTGCTCTTCCCCATCTCAGATCTGCCATCCCAGGGGTGTTGCCCTGCCCTGCCTTGGCCAGTGGTCGGTCTGTCCTGAAGCCGCTGGCCTTGGCTCTTTTTTGCAAATGAAATTCAATGGTCTCAGCTATTTGAAGTGGAAAAACAAAACCTAAGAAATCTGAGCCTGCTTCCTAAATAAAGATGTCCTTTTCTCTGGTTCCTTTAGTAAAGTCGTTGCAGTGAAGCAGTGCCTAGTTAGCTAAGATACATCAATTAAAAAAACCCAAGTCTCCATGCCTCCTAATTTTCATTCCCATATTAACAGATTTAATTGCCTCATCTCATGATGGAAAAGGTTAGAAGAAATGCTCTGGCTTTTGGTTAAAGTCAAACTCCCCCCAGATTTAACATAACCATGCTCAAGGGAGATTCCCTGGTGCTTCTAAGTGGGCACAGCTGTTGGCTCAGAAACGAAGAGCACACAGGAATTTGGTCAGGTGTCCTTAAATGCCAGCTAAAACCTGGAAGGCCAGGTTCTGCCCAGAGCTTGAGCTATCCCTGTCTTAGGTCACAGGTCTTTCATTACTGGATTGCTTTTGTAGTTAAACTGCAGAAATTACGCTTTTTCCTGTAAGAAAGCATTGCAGTGCTCTTTTACGGCAGTAGCTTCCTGTGCTTTACACAACACCTTTAACCCTATGAAGCCCTCAAACTTTGCCCTCCCTTTTTACCAGTGTTTGCAGGCGCCCTGTCCCTGCCATACCCAATTTTGGATGCTCCCAGTTTATCCCGAGGGGTCAGTCCCACTCGGCACTGGCACCAATCACCGCGGGGGCTCTCAGCTGAGACTTTTTCTTTTCGGAAAGGTTTGCACTGAAGCAGCGGTCTGTGCTGACATCTCCTGGCTGCTCTGAGAACTTGGCTCTGTTTGAGGAGAACCCGTTCATTGCTATACCTGCAGCACTTGCAGGACAGCCAGACAAACGCAGGCACCGTGGGTTGGTGAAAGGCTGTGGGACTTCAATATCTTAAAGGTCTTCTCTAGCTTATTCTGGAATTCTGTACTAATTTTTGTATGGCTGGAAGAGCAGGGGAGGCTGTCATGCTCACTACAGTCTTGCTCCTGGATTAAAGTTGCTCCTTGCCATGTGGAGTTAAAAATGTCAGGTGTTGGAAAATGTGCTGATGATCATCATCTTCTTAAAACAAAATAAACACAAAAACCTTCTTAAAGGTTTTTATGCTGTTCTTAGGAGATATAGCCGTGCTAATGAAGCTTATGTTTTGATTTAGATCAACCAGCACAGCTTTTAATACATTTGTGGCATAAGTGTTGAAATTAATAGCTGGAGCTAATCAAATTGAATATCCGAGGATGCAAACAATAATGAAAAAAAGTAGCTTTATATCCTGGCTTATTTCCATGATATGACAGAATGTCTAAGAATTGAAAAATTGAACCTGACTTCAGGATTGGTCCAGACAATCTAAGAGAAGTTCTGGAGAAAACAACGTGCTACATTTTATTAATTTTCACCCTCTTTCCATAATTACTTTTTGGAAGAAAGTCAGGAAGTTGTACTCCCAGTATGAGCTGAACAACATCCCAACATTACTCAACTTGGAAACTATGCAACAACTGTCAAAGCAGGGGAGACCAAATCTAGTCTCTCACATGAGATTCAGTCTTCCTTTCCCGGTAACTCCAGAGCTATGGATGTATCTCTGCACAGCTCTTCAGACACAGTTGTAATTCTCCCAAGCCCAATGACCAATACAGCATCTCCTGAAGAAAAAAAATATTCTTAGCTGTGGTGCAGCCTTGACTTGCTAGACTTACATGTTGGATGAGGAATATTTGAGGGTAATTCCTTCATCCCTGGACTGTGGTCCCAGGCAGATTAACAGCAGCTGGTTTGGGATCTGCAGGAATTAGAGGGAAAGGAGGAGGGAAGCAGTGCCATACCCCACTGGAACTGCAGTGGCACTGGCAGACTGAAATCTCTTGTTCTCTGTGACCAAGTTTCTCAGCCTACTGGTGAATGAAACCCATCCTTGTGATCTTACAGGAATCCTTCAGGTTCCAGCAACATTGAGGACAGGGCACTGAAGTTGGCACTTGTAAAACTGCCAGAGAGAAAAGGATATGGGGCTTTAGGAAGGCAAGTTTCCATCAGTTAATGAGTTACTGCTTATCAGCCAAGCTGTCAAAATCAAATGTATTTATGTTCCCAAGCCACCTCCCATCACTCTTGGATGTGAAAATGCATTTATTCAGGGCAGCATGTCTCAGCCTGGTCCCGTTCTCACAGTGGTTTAAGCTGTTGGGTTTAATATCTCATTTGGAGCAGAGCAGAGCTGATGAGCAGTGAAGTGCTAAAAAGTAGCACTTTGGTGGTAATCTGCTTGTTTGCCTCATTTCAAAGACAGCTGAAAGACACCTTGGTTGGGGTGAATGGATGGGAGGCAGCTCTCTGAAGAGCTTTTGGCTCATAATGTTACCATGCTCATTTTTGCCAAAGACAAAGCAAACACTTGCCATGGATGGCTGAGATCCTCTCAGTGTAATGCTCCCTAGGTGTTTCAAGGAATCTCTGTGCCAATAGCTGAAGAGCATTTGCTAATGGCTTGTGCTTCTGAACAACATATCTGGCTGCTGATGTGGCCAACATATTTCTCCATCCAACCTGGCCTCCTGAAATATTTAAAAGCTAATGTTCTCTGTAATGCTTGTAGCATATAGAGAGGCTGAACCAAATTGCACTGTGGAGGAGTTTCTATTTTCACAGCCTTTTGGAATTGACTGCCTCAGTGCTGTGAAAATCCTTTGGCATCATAAACCTTTTATTACCACCGTTCCCACTTGAGTAGTATCATACAGTGAAACATTTAATTATGCAAAAAAAAATCAAACCAAAAAGCCAAGGAAAAACACCCACCATAAAAAAGAATTTTATAACTGTCAAGCAACAGCCATAGATGGAACAAAGTTTTTAGGACTTGCAATAAAAAGCCTTTTGAGTGGATAAAAAGTCTTTTGTGTTGTCTTTCTTTCTGGTTTCATGAAGGGTACCTTCCAGGCATGGCACTTGGCAGCTGTATCTCCTTCTTATCTGTGGCAAAATCCATGGATGACAAGACCTTTATTAGTTCCAAGGCACTTCTGACAAAATGGAGAAGTTTTGTATAAGTCACTGAGAAGCCCAGGTTTGTTTCCTTCAGTGATCAGACTGATAAGACAGTGTGCAGTGAAAAATTGTAAGTATTTATTTTTCAGATCTCAAAAATAATGCAATATTTAATGAAAACAAAAGAGGAAAGAAATAAGTGCTTTCTCAGCCAAAGGAAATCTTAACATTCCCAGACTTGTCTTTTTGATTCAAACCCAGCTATCCTTTGAGCTCCTACCAGAATTTATGCAAACACCCAAGTGACAGCACTGACAGCAGCCAGGTTCCTTTTGCTGAGCAGTGGCAACTCTTTCTTGCAGCCATCCAGTCCCTGGCCACATGTATCCCCCAGAGCCCCTGGGGTTTCTCAGGCTCCCAGAGCTTGTGGCAGGGAGGGTTTGGTGCTGCTGCCCCTGCCTGTCCTGGGCATTCCCTGCAGGAACAGCTGCAAAGAGCTGCAGAGGAAACTCCACCACTGGATCCCATCCTAGGAGAGCTGCTCTGCCTGGCTGCTGTGCCTGCTACCATGAACCTGGCAGTGGAAGGTGCTGTCACTGATCCACCTTTGCTGACTAACAAAAAGGGGACAGTGCAGAGTCTTTAGGGCCCTGCTTTAGTGACCACTTGCTTGTCACATGAGTGTGCAGAGACACAAGACTGTAAGCCTGTGCAGGGCGCTCTGCTGGGCTGGCTTCCCTGAAAACAGGGTTTGTTATTCCCCTCAGGGATCTCTGTGTGCGTAGGCAGGAAAATCAGCAATATAAATGAGAATAAAGTCCACTTCCCATACAGCTTTCCTGTAGGGAAACCACTCTCCTGCTTCCAAGCCTCTCCTGGACAAAGACCTGTCCTTCACAATCTCTGGGTCTCATTTTCTTGCTTTCCTGTTCTCCAGAAAGGCCTTTCCCTCCTCCTTGGCCATGGTGGCAGTGCATGGGGACCCTCTGTCACCATAACAACTGGGTTACTTTTCTTATAATTCAACCTGCTCTCTCTAACTTCAAGGGTCTCTTCCTACACACCATCCAGAGCTCATCAATCCTTCCCTGAGCAATTCTACATTCTTTATTGGACTAGTAACTCCCACACCCACTTCTTCTAAAGCTGCCTCTGCAATTTTATCTCCAATGCCTGATGAACCATTTACTCACCCATTTGGAAAGAGAATTGAATTGGATACAGGAGAGCCTCAGTCTTTTCAAAGCCCTGTGATTAACCTTGTCCTCTTGGCTATGCCTGGGGGGCGGTGCCCCAAGGAGTCCAGAAAATAACCCCACAGAGAGCAAACCTCTTACACAGTAACTTCCCCTGTAACTGCAGACTCCTTTGGAATCAAGGTGACAGGACAAGCATTAAAACAAAAAACACTCTTAGAAGGCAGCATGTCTCTCCAAAATGACAAATGCTACCCCCAAAATCTTACTTAGCTGCTCTTTTTTGACACAGGACTAACAGAATCCATTTCTGTGCTTCACCCTCTCTAATGGCAGTGTTCCTACACAACTGCCTCGAGCTGAATAAATGACTCTACCAACCTCCCCCCCTCCCATGGCTCATTTAGAGATTGAATATTTTTCATCAGATTTTCTTTCATTCTATGTCAAGAATTTAGCCTGCACTGTCAGCTGCAACCCATACATATACTGCAAGTCAATGCAAATATTTTCTACTAATTTGGAAATCAGGTTAAAACGTGATTACCCTCTAAATAGCACGGTTACATGAGAGAGAAGCACACAGTATAAATTAGTGTTCGAAATGGGGTTTGCAGCACACATAATCACAACTTGGCATTTCACCACGCTCATTTGTGAGCTGTTAGCACGGCGTGGGGAGCCCAGGTTCCCGGTAGCTGTTCTGTGGGAATGTCATTTCCCGGACAAGCAGCCCCAGTGATGGATAGCAGTGCTCCCAGCCCTGCTCCGCTGCGCTGTGCCCCAGCAGCCGCTGCACGTCACTGTTGTTCCACACAAGAGCCCAAAGAGCCTGGGAGCAGGACTTGGAGGTTCTGTTTGCCTTTTCAGTCAAGGGGAGAAAACATGCTACAAGCCAAAGGGGCACGTTTTGTCCCCCAGACCAGAGGCCACCCACACATGCTGCTCTTTCCCTTTTTCCTTTACCTCCGCAGAAAAAACCCATCCATCTTTTTTTCCTTAAAGGCATAAAAAGAGAGTGTTCGTTAGCCAGGGATCAGAGATCCTGTGGGAATTGCCAGCTCTCCGTGAGAAATGTGGCAGGGCACTGAACCTCCTGATGCCCAGGTCCTGCAGCAGTGACACCATGCCCTGGCCATGGTGCGCCCGTCGGGGCTGAGACCAAAGGCACAAAGTGCTCAGCTCTAACTGCAAAAGCAACATCACGTTCTTCTCAGATTTGGAACATTTATTCCTTCCAGGAAAAGGGGAGATTTTGGAGTGTTATGTTGTGATTTCAGAAATGAAGACCTTGCAAGTTTGGCAAAACTGTAGAGTCAGAAGGCCGAAAGGTGTTTTTCTAGAAACGCGACACACTGTCAGCTATGTCATGTCACAAAAGCTGTGTGGCACAGAGCACCCCCTTCCGTACCTGCCACTAAAAGTACGGACATGATTCCACGTCTTCACAACTTTTTCCCAAGTTTTCAGCAATTCCCACATTGTCTGAAAATTATGTATCAAGTGGCACTCTGCACTCTAAAAACAACAGTTCCCTATTGTAAATTAAAGGTGACTCTGACGAAGGGGAGAGAGAATGATGAATTTGACTCCATCATTAGAAGGCTAACTAATTATTTTATTGTACTATACTATGTAAATGTTATTTAAATTGAATCTGCTACGCACTCACTCTTGCTCACAACTGCACAGCACTGCACTCATCTCTGACTCTCTCGTGACTGTCCCGTGACAGTCCCGCACACACACCTTGCCCTTATAGGCCAAGGGAACAAAATATCCTCACGTTGGGTAAACCATCTCCATATTGCATTTCATTTTAGCACAACACAGGCACAGCAAGAGAGATAAGAATTGTGTTTTCCTTCTTCTCTGCTTGTCTCACAGCTTCTCTTTGTTCAGAGGGCATGTGAATATCACAGTTCCCCATCGATGGGTCTTCTTACTGTGCTTCCAACCCCCCAGTGTCTGCTGCTCTGACCAGATCCTCCTGCTGCAGCCTGGCTGCCTGCTGCTGGTAGGGCAAGTCATCACCTGGCTGGCAGTCCATGGACCAGGGGTCATGAGGAGGAAGCCACACTGCATCAACAGGTGACCCTGAGGTGCTGGATGTACATTCCAAGGCCAGATTTACTAATCTACCTCCAGTTCCAGCCCCCCAGCTGAGGGACATATTCCAGTGTGGAGCAGCCCTGTTCCTGCCAGCTTTGTGTAGTGGATGATGACTCCCAGGCCACTGCGTTTTTCCTGATATTGCTGCCCTGATTTGTGGTGATTACAGTTTTTTCACAGATGCTTTCCTGCATCTCCAGTCTGCAGAAGAGATAAAATCTGAGAAAAGCATTCTGCTCTCCTTCCCTAGGGCCCCACCAAAGAGAGTAGGACTCAGATGCCAACTTTGTAATGCTGAGCCCTGTCAATTCCCATCCTGGGAATGCCTGCACTGACACAGGAATACCTCCACCTCTTTGGCTGTATGGAGAAGCTGAGTCTCTGCACACTCAAACTGTAGATCCTTCTTGTATTTTCAGGGACCCCCGACGAAGGGAGGAAATGATGAATCTGACTCCATACTCTTAGAAGGCTAATTTATTATTTTATGATCTATATTATATTAAAGAATACTGAACTATACTAAAGAATACAGAAAGGATGCTTACAGAAGGCTAAAATATACTGATGAAAATCTCTTGTGTTGGACTCTCTCTTCAGAGTCCAACACAACTTGGTACCAATTGGTCATTAAGTCAAAATGATTCACAGCAGAAACTAGTGAAACAGTCAGCTTTTGGTAAACAAACACATTCCAAAAGAGAAAAACACAGCAGAAGCAAATCAGATAATTATTGTTTTCATTTTCTCTGAGGCTTCTCAGCTTCCCAGGAGCAAAGTGCTGGGCAAAGAGATTTTTCAGAAAATATGATGGTGACATATCCTGTGTTACAGAAATTAAGAAATATCCCAAAAGAAAATACCCTGCAACCATCAGCCATAATCTTGATCCTTTGAGAGGCCTCAAATCAGGCCATAATTCCTCATGCAGCACAAGAACAAAGAGTTTTCTTTCTGAGATTAGAAAACCAATGTTTATTCATAAGCCCAGATCCACAAACATGAGAGGAGATCATACTGCCAGAGGGAATGAAACACTTTCCTGAAGCAAATGGCTGGGATGTAACACTGCATCCTACTGAGACAGGATGATCGGTAAAGGAGAAAACACACACGGTTTGGCAATCAAAACGGTTGCCTACAGATTGCTGGGCTGAATGAGGGATTGAAAAGACCCAGAAGCAAATCAAAGTCCAGAAATGAAGGCAGAGGGTTGAAAATGTCCCTCCTTCTCCAGGCATTGTGAGAAAAGACACAATGCCTGCATGTTTTTTTCTGTGTGGTGTGCTCATCCTGCGCTGCCCAGGGGGTGTCCTGTCCTGTCCTGTCAGGGGTCCTGCTCTCCCCTCTCAGCCTCATCAGGGTGATCCCTGCTCTGCACTGTCCCAGGTATTCCTGACCTGCAGTTGTGTACTCTGCCACAAATAACAGATGAAAGAAAGCAAACAAAATATATGGCCCAGATTCTCCTCTCTTGGCAGAGAAACGGGGGCCTTGGGGAGCCACAGATACCTAATAAATTCCTGATGCCCTCTGGCTCCTGAACCTGACTGATTGCAGGTCCACTCTGAAGAGCTGTGCTTTGCCTTGTCCATTGGCTGAGCTGCAAATTAGCATTTAAACCAGGGACACTTGATTGTACAGGAAAAGGATCTTTGAAAAGGCTTCTTTGAGCAGCTTCATGTTCTTTGTGTGACTCACAACTTCCTGGGTGGCTGGAGCCAGAGAAGCCAAGTCTGGTCTTTACCTGACACCATAAATTGTTATTTGTCTAATTGCAAGATTTATTTTTGGTTTTTTTTGCTATAAAAGCCCCAACGGAAGCTTGAGGGCCTCTTGCCCACCCAGATACATAAAGCTCTTCAGCATGCATGCTTGTAGGTCCAGCTTTGTATTATTGACAGCTTTGGATTTTTTATTTTCTTGGTTTTTTTGTTTAATGTGTTTGCTGTCTTGATGGCTCCGTCAATATACGTTCTGTGCTGAAAAAGTGTCAATATATATTTAAAAGGAGAAAGGGAGGGAGGGAGTGGTGCCAAAAATACTCATCCAGAGTTTGGAAATGGAAGGCAAATTGCAAGTTTGTCAATAGTGTGATTGGGAGCCTTTTAAGTAGTGAATCACTTGATGCTAGCTATTGTAAATATTGATGTAAAGGTGCTATGAAATTGATGGTGCACAGTTAAACCTTCCTCCAAATGCTGATCTATTTATGCTGCCTCACTTAGCACCAGATCCAAAGGCCCCTGAAGGTAACAGTAGTTGTCACCAAGTTGTTCACAAGCATGGTGTAATTTCAGCAAGTTCACAGAATCCTGGGGTAGGAGCATTTTCTTACAGTTTTTATTAAATTAGGCAAAACAGTCTCCAGAATGTGCCTTTTTATTTATTTATTTTTTTAATGTAACAGCAGGAAAAAATGCTTTAGAGTGACACTCAGAGAAAGGTATCACTGTCTGCCTTAGCTTTTCCTGCTGTAAAGTTGGACCCTGAAAACAGTATTCATCTCCCAGCAGAAATCATTGTGTGGGGCTGAGGTCTGAATCTGAGCAGATCTGGGCTGAATGTTCTTTTGAACAGTACCTGGGTGAAATTTGCTGTGTCTGCAGAGTCCCTCCCTGAATGCTGGATCTGATCAAAGTAAAACTTTTGAGTTGTGATGCCAAAACTGTGGACCTGAAAATGATTAATGGAACTTCTAGCCAGCCCAAGCGCCATTCTGCCAAATTTGAGGGAATTCTTTATCTCACTGACCCTTGTCTCTACAAAATCTTATTTTATCCTCTCAGAGGCATGTAACTGTCCCATAATCTATACATTAGATTAAATCTTAATTTAGAAGTAATGAGTTATTATTGATGCCTAGATCCCACAAAAGGCTTTAACACCATCAGCACAGCCATATTTGCCAAATATTTAATGTACTGGATGTACATGGAAGAGCCTGGCCAGCACTGTCCAAATACTGGATTTTGTTTTGTTTCCATGCAGATACCTACCTGGAAGGAAAGTTTTAATGTGGGGTGAGCACCTGAAAACCTGAGGAATAAACGGGAATTCAAGCTTCACCAAGATCAATCAGAGTTTTGCAGTTGTTGGCCTGAATGGCACTGGCACGTGGATGTTTGGAGGTCCCCGAATGAAAATCCATTCCTCAATCTTTGCAAAGTCGAGTATTTAATTCAGCCAAACCCTTGTGACACCACGACTCTTGCCTGGAGTGTTAGCATACCTGAGCTCCAGGTGGAGAAAGGAATTAATGAGGAAGAAAATCCAGCAGGAGAGTTACTCATGCTCACTTTCTTTTGGTGTAGCTGTCTATTGCAGCACATCTGCATTTTCACCCTTTTCTCCCCACTTCCCCCCATCCTTTTCCCAGGAAATAAAGAATTCAGCTGTGGGCAAGTCTGGAACGGGTCTGGTTCTTCCCCTGTGGTTTCCATCAGAGAGAAAGCTGTGATTAATGGTGGCAGGGCCCTTGGGAGCCTGGGAGGTGAGATGGCAGCAGGAGCAGGAAATGACAGGTCCATGGGATTGCCTGCTCCCCTGGAACAGGTGTCGCAGGAGGAAATGCCGCAGAGGAGTTTCAGTGCTGCAGGCAGAGCTGAGAGGGGAGGATGTGTTTGCAAAAGGGCATCTTCACTCGCTTATGGAGTGCATGTGTTGTGCTAAATGTCCTCAAATCCCTGTGGTGATGCAGAAACCTGTAACAATAAATAGCAGGATCTGTTGTCTCCTCTGGGACCACAGCTATCATGCTTCCAAAGAGGAGTCTCCTGCTCCGTGGTGAGCTGTGACAGATAAACCTCCAGTAAGTTCTGGGGTAAACACTGGAACATGCATAATTTAACCTGAAATCTTGGATTGCTCCCATTCACACAGTTTTGCATAGAAGCAGTAATAACCCTTCCAAAATCCTCAGCAGCCTGCTCCCCCAATCTATTCCACGTTTTAAACACCTGACAGGTAAAAATTTCTGGTGAGTTAGGGCTGCAAAATATAATTATTTGTCTGTCTTTCCACTCTACTTCCTGCCCCCTTGTTTTCAGGGACATTCTCATTTAAAATTTCCCCCTGAGTAAAGAAACAGCGAAAAGCCCTCAGTGTGCCACTTATGGGATTGGTAGGAGTATAAGAAAGTGGATAAATCAGCTGAGAACTGAGAAATTTAGCAGATTATGTACATAGATCATGTTTTAAAAATGAGTAGCAGCTCGCCCTCTTAATTTTAAAATGTTCATGGATATTTCTGGAAAAAGCGATAGCTGAACATTTAATAATAGGAAAGACTTTTATAAGCCAAGACACTCAGTGTCTGTAAAGAATTTTACAAACATGAGCATAACTATTCCTGATGACTCATCTGTAAGTAGCTATCATTATTTCTTCTCTTCAGATGGGGGAAGTGGCATCCAGAGAGACCAAGATACTCACAAAAGCAGCATGTATTAAGACAAAAAAAAAGACTAGTAAATGATCTTGTTACTTCAGTTCACTGCCTGAAATTATTGGAATAAAAACACACCCAAAAGTTCCAGGATCATGTTTCACACTGAAATACACAGAAGAAGAACACCCCAAGGAAAATAGAAATAATTTAATTCAGAGGCTGTAAAGAACACCCATGTCTTTTGAGATAATCACAATTCTCAGACCAGGCTCAGCTGTAACAGAATATTTAGCAACTCTCCAAAAGCTAACATTCTTCCCCACTGCAATATCCATGACATTTTCTTTCACACGCAATCCAATATTTCTCTCCTAGACCTAGGAACAGAATTCAGTAGTGTGGATTCCTTTTGCTTCCTTGCTGGTTTCCAAGTAGGTGCTGAAGGCCACAAAGGAGAACTTCGTGATTCCCATGGTTTGAAGCAGTCTTTTAGAGAGGCAAAATCTGTTAGAATAATTCCTACATTACTGACTGAAAGGTCCATCAGAGGGCTGCCCCCAGTTAAAAGCTGAATTTTGCTATGAGTTTGGTGAAGGACAAAACTGATCTTACAAGAAAATGGTAAAACTGTGTAAGGTCTGAAGAGACCTCAGATTAAGCTATTTTTCTGCATCCTTCTTCTCAATAAAAACGATTTTGCTCTTGGTGTTCTGAGCTCTAGATTCTCATCCTATGTACCAGTCCTAGGGAAGAGTCACAAGCTGTATTGATATGATATGATAAAAGAATATCAAAATCACTGATGAAATGCAATATTTACAAATGTATAATCAGGATTTAGGACCTCACTAAGGGAAAGGCCAAGGCCTACTTTGTGTATTTTCCTCTTCCTCAATTAGAGAAGTGAAAAATAGTTTTCTTCTGGCTAGAGCTCTAGCATTTACCACTGCAATGTTCATCTCAGACAGCCACATAAACCATGGCAGGACCTTAAAAAGGATATCCTTTCCAATACCTGCCCCCAGGATGGGATTTCCCAATCGCGCCTTCACTTTTATGAAAGCACTTTTGTCTGTTGTTGTGTGTAATCATTGAGCTTTTTCTTTCTCCTCACACTTGCTGTGCAGCCTTGGTTTCATCTGGGCTGTGTTTCTCATTTCAGTTTGTGGTTTAACTCTTCATGTTCTTTCAAGCCATTTTCCTCTGCTGCTAGAAAACCAGCAGGTGATGCCTGGCCCTGCAGAAATGCTTGTGCTGCTCTGGCCCCAGCTAAGCCTGCTGATCCCTGCTGCTCCTGGAGAATGATATCAAGGCCTTCCAAGTGCCAGCATTCATCTCTTCCTTTTCAGAGCGGCTGACTAGCAGCCTTTGTTCCCTCCCTGGGCTCAGCACTACTCTGTAACTTTCCAACATCTGCTTACATTTCTTCAGCCTGACACCGCTGTTTAAGCCAGCTGCTTGAATTTCATTGAGCTGGAACTGAGCTGGTCACTGTCTGATTAACACAGCGGAAAATGTGGAAGGGAGATTATGGGGTCGGCTGTCTGTCTCTGCCCCCACACACGCTCAGGATGGTTCTTGCACGCTGGGCTTCAAAGGATGAGACTGGACGCTAGGTTTTTTCGGTCTTCAGAATTGTTTATTATCTCTTATCTATAAAGTCCTTTCTCTGCCCGAAGGATCTGACCAGCACGGCAGCCAAAGGCACTCTGCCCACCCCTAAGGCGGCCGCATCTTTTATAACAAAAACTACGTATATCATATTTACCTTTTGTCCCCAATACCTATCATCTTCGTCACTAACTACACTCTCATCTCAGACCAATCTCCAAATGCCAACACCACTCCAGAAGATGGAAGACAGGAAGAAGAAGGAAGAGCTTGGTGGCACACCCTGATTCCTCCATCTTGTCTCTACAACCCCCCTGTACCAAAACCCCAAAATTTATGATTCACCCTATAATGATATCTTCTCTTCACCATTTACACCCGAGTGATTTTCGCAGGTTCCATTTCTTCATACATCGGTGGCACATCTCTAGATGGATCAAAATCAAGCCACCAAGTGCTTTTGGCAACATTCCAGAACTCCCGAGCCCCCCAAGGGTTCTCTCAGTAGCTCTGGACATCAGGAGTGATGTGCTGAGCTCCCACATCTCCCCCTTCTGTTTGCACAAAAAGCACTTTTTTGTAATTGAACGTACAATGTGCCGTACACTCAAAAGGATGTATGGTATGAAGATTATGAGAATCACAAACTTTATGATCCCATCCCTGTAACACAACATTGCCAAAGGTTTCTGTCACACTGAATCCACACAGGCAACTATTCCCGTCTGTGTGCTGGCTGGAAGCTGCGCTGCTGCTCTATGGGCCTTTGAAAGCAGGAGGTCTGTTATGTGCAAGAGAGGTGATTTTTTTTTTTTTGGTACTTCTGCTTTGCTTGTCAGAGTTAATTCATTTAAAAATAGGCCAATTTACAGCGTTTCAGAGCGCCACAGCCCATTTTAGGATTGAAACAGTCTTGATTTTCCAGTTAGCTGCAATTACTGGTAAAGGCAAGGCAGACTGCCTCAGAGAATGACCTCCTATAATTCTTCCCAGGTGCCAAACCACATGTTCAGATGCTAAAATCATTGCAATAGGCACAAACACCAGTAATATCCAATGTCTTATTTTTATGGGTAAGAACTGTTTCTGTCCTTTAGAGCTCAGTGACAACCACTCATTTTCCTTTCATTGTTCACTGAGCATTTGGTTTATTGCAGCCTGCGTGGAGGATCCATTTCTGTGAGCTCAGGGCTGGGCAGATGTGAGCAGCAGTCATCTTCTGAAGGGGTCAAACCATTATTTAGCTTTTTATTTACTTAAGCACTGGGATGAGGTGTGGCCAGAAAGGACTTAATGATGTACATAAGGCAAAATAAACTCCACCACTCCTTACTCTGACCAGATGCTGGTCTCCAGAGTCATTGGAAGGGATATTATAGGTCTAGATTCTCACACATTCTCTCTCAGAGCTCTTCCAGATATTTCATGTTGATTTCCCCTTATGCATAAGCAGTTATACAGTTGACTTGTCTAATGTCTATATTAATTTTGGTACATTTTTAATTAGCAGATAGCTAATTAATGTGGTATAAAGTTATCTTCTTAAATGTTAATTGAATATGTAAACATTCTTTACAAGGTAACGTTCAGAGGAAAAAATATGTAATATGCATTTGTTGCCTGTGTCATTCTGAATTAATTACATGACAACCAGATTTATCCCTTCCCAACTTGAGAACCCTCAATAAGTACTCTTTTAAGAATCAATTGATACTAAATTAATATGTACTGGCTGTCCTATTTAATTTAAATTAGTTTTTCCAACAAGTTCCAGTGTTGCTGATAGACACGGCGGTCCCCAGTGGCACAGAGCATTTTCAGCTGAGATCACACGAGGGTGCTGTGAGAAAAGGCTTGGTGCTGCCAGCCCTGGGCACACAGCCTCCTCCTTTCCTCCTCACAACCAAGAGCTTCCTACATAGCAATCCTTAAGGAAGTGTCATGTGCTGACCCTCATTCCTGGGGTGCCTGCAGCTCAGGGCTGTGCCAGGGCTGCCCCCCTACACGGGGTTCCTGGCACAGATGGTGAGGTCAGGAACCTTCTCCCCTGGCCAGGTGGGGACTGAAGGCCCCATTCCTGCTCTCCCCTTTCCATCCCCACCCTGGTGTGACCCAGGAAGATGGAGGTGGCTATTTCAGTCCATTGATATTGCCAGCCTCAGGAGAACAGCACGACTGAGCCCCCAGGGGCTGAGCTTTGGCGTGGATGCATGGCAACAACGTTCATATGGAATTTAGGATGTGAATGAAATCCTGAACCTCAGCAAAATGGTGGCAGAGTCAGCCTTTGCTTTCATCACACTGAGAGGCTGTTCATGAATGAGAAAGGTCTCTGCTGCTGCATTTAACACCTTCTGTGCCCAGGCAGGGACCACGGGAACCTGACTGAGTAGCTTTTCTGCCTTCACTGCCAATGATTGTGATTTAATTTGGGGCTGGTTAAATCTCCAGCCATCCCTGAGCGTTTCATAAATAACCATGAAGTATCACCACACTCAGGGGATGGAAGTGTTGCAGATGGGTTGGATGAAAGACAGAGGTTAAGCCTCCTGCCCAAAGCCATAATGTGATATCACAACAGCTCCCAGGAGCTCTGGCTGTCAGCTTCTCCCTGTAAACAGAAGGTCACACTTCCTTTCTCAGGTAGCTGCACTTCCTGACCTCTCGCTGGACAGGCAGTCCGTCATAATAAGAAAAATAAAACCCCTGGAATTCAGACTAGACCCTGTGAGCACGGGCCTGATCTGGCTCTCTGAGGGCAAAGCAAAAGATCCCTTTTAGCCTTTTGTGGTATGAGAATGACAAAGGGTGATGATTGAAGGCTCCGATTTTCAGAGGTGCTTAGACCTAGGGCCTGCTAGTAACTTCAGGAGGAGTTTGAAATCCTTAGCCTTAAAGCCACAAGTGAAGGCTTGCCCAAGGTCACATAGGCAGCCTTTGCAGTGCTGTGGCAGCAGTAAATTTGGCCAATTCTCTTGTTTCAGTTTGCCGCTGTTACTAAACTTTTCTTTAAGGAGGTTTGCCCCATTTGTTGCAGCTGAAAAAGCTGTTCTTACAGCTTGAAGCAGATGAAAGAATCTGAATACATTGTATTGTAATCATTAAATACCAGTTTTCTACTGAATATAAGCAGAACACCTATTTTTAGTTAGAAAGCGGCTGTTAGGTTACACAATATCTTTTATGGCTGAAGTAATGAAGCAAGCTGGCACAAACCAAATGTCACTTGACTGTTTGCAAATTGAGCAGCAACAGGAACAGCAGGTGGTCAGTCAGCTCCAGACTTCCATGTTAAAACAATAGCTGCAGCAATAATGCTAAATAAATAGAACCCCAGCAATCCTTGTGCTCTACCACGGGGGGTTTGAATGCTGAAGGCCCACTTTTATAAATCACCTCACAAAATTATTGCTGCAGCTTTACTTTTATCATCACTTCCTCAATTTTTCTGTTGTTGAACGTTAGGATTTTTATCCCTGTATCCCTGTAGTCAAGAGCTGCAGATAAGACGGATGCTGTCCTGGAGCTCCAGGGTGCCTTTTTATTGTACCTGACTGCTGCATCTAGTGTTGGCTAGAGTATTGCAAACCCTAAAAGTAGGAACATATGACCAACTGAAAACATCTAGCAATTACAGCAAAATTTCTAAAATAGGTATGTATGACAGCAGTATTCTTGGAGCATTTCTCCCAGCTTCACTAAACATGAGCTGTTCAGTTGGCTTCCCTATGCCCACCCTCCTGGCAGAAAAGCCACTCAGTGTGGAGCATTTTGTGACACTGTGCCTCTGCAGGTACGTGTGAGGACTTCAGATTGCCATGTAACAGCCAGGAATTCTAAACTGCAAGACAGAAGTTAGGCTAAGAAAATCTCAAGGTGTCCAGACATGCTGAAAATGTGCAGATATCTATCACCGTTAGCCTACTTCCTTCTTCTTCTATTTCATATTTTTATTATCATCATTATCAACATCAGTGTAATTACTATCATTACGTACAGCACCATTTCTATTTTTTGTCCCCAGTGAAGAGCACCACTGACCAGGAGGGGGGCAGTGGAAGAAGATGCTTGTCCATACAGAGATGGAGCAGCCTGTGCCTGAATCAGTTTGCACAGCTCTCACTGTTTGGCACTTAAAGTGATGATGTACTTAGTGTGAGGAGAGTTCGCCTCTCATTCCATGGGGAGGATGGCACTGGTGCAGAAGGAAAGGCCTGGGATAAACAGCACCTTGGATGCAGAAGCAATAAGAAACAGCTGATAAAGGGAAATTCTAAGGGAGTTTTGTGGGTCTGGAAGAAGAAGGTGAAAGCCAGCATTATAAAAACGATACCAACAGAGGCTTTATCTCAACAAAGTTTAGTTTCATGTATACAACATTTAGTATTTAGTATTTTTCTTGTGCATAAAAGCCCTCCCAGGGGTGCTACAAGACATGCCCAACAACTAGTTATCGCTATTAGAAGACAATGAAAGACAACATTAATGCTGAGTACATAGAGCAGATACAAAATTTTAATTTTTAATAATTTTCAGTACATTCCCATGAAATTTCAGATCCCGTGAAGCAAGCAATCAAGAAATGCAGCTTGCAAGTATAGCAGAGCAGTTCAGATCTCCTAGGAGCAGTCCAGCCTCATTCCACATGTTCCAGTTGCCCCAAATTCCAATTTGAGGGGGCTATATGTGAATTCATGAAAAAAAAATTATCGCAGGACAAAACCCACTATGCTGAAACATTCCAATGCTGAAACTGTTTGAAAGTAGATTTCCTCAATAAACTGAAAATTAGAAACAGCACAGAGCAGGTTAATAGAGTTCTCGTGATAGGCCCTGGAGCATGAGCAGTTGGAGTTCCAGAGGCTGTGCATAGGCACACCCTCTGTGACAGTGACACACCTACTGCATTTGCACACACCTGGTTGGTGTCAGGGGCACTTGGCCTCAGTGAAAATGAGCTACTGTAAAGCAGGGACAGCATGGAAAAGATTTAGCAGCACCCTAGCACGTAGATGCCGCGGGATTCCAGATTAGCAGAGCCCAGGCTGAGAAGGAAGCATTGAGCTCTAAGAGGTGTAACACACAGGGAGATTGCTGCAAAGCTGACAGCCCCAAAGATCATACAAATCCTTAAAGTGAAGCATTAAACAGGTCCTTGTCGGCTGAGTGGCATGTCTGTTAAACCTTCTAAAGCAACACAATCAACTCCTGTCTGGAAATTCAGATCCATATTTGTGTCAACATTTGTGCTCTCCGGTGTCAGCTGAGATATCCTCTTCTCTGCTTGTCTCCTGAAATTATTACCAGACCTTGGGAGAGCAAAAGCTGTTTTTGTGAGTAGCTGGTTCTGATACTGTAAAACCAATCCACTCTTCATTCCTTGGGATGCTGGTGACAGTGGGAGTCTAACCACAAATTGTTGGCACTTCATGGGGAAGGGCAAAAAGCAGGGCCATACACCAATGGCTGAGTTTTGCAAAGTGTGCTGGCTTTGGCTGGGCTAAAGCCAGTTTTCTTCACAGTATTGGGCCTGCCCAGAAAGCAGAATTGATCCTGCAGAGATGTTTGTGGTCCTGCTGAGCAGGGCTCACAGCATCCTAGTGTTTTCTGCTTCTCACCCCAGCCCTGTGAGGAGGCTGAGGGTGCACAAGAACTTGGGGGGCACACAGGGCTAATTCTAGACTCTACGGCATCATGCTGAGTGTGCAGAGCTGGGCAAGGAGAGGGGGAAGGGGAGACACTCAGGGGGATGCTATTTGTCCCCCCAAACCTGGGACAGAGCCTTGCTTTCCTGGGCGGCCCAACATCTGCCTGCCCATGTGAGAGGGGAACCAACTCCTTGTCTCTCTTTGCTTGCACACATGGCTTTGATTTACATTCTTTATCTCAGCCCAGGAGCTTTTCCACTTTACTCCTCCCTTCCTCTGCCCAGTCCTGCTGCTGGGGCACGCAGGCAGGGACAGGGTGGTCCTTGCTGCTTGCTGGGGTGAAATCACAACTCAAATGCACTCCAAACTGTGGTAGAGGGGATGCCCAGTGCCCACACACCCTCATTGTGGTCTGGGGGCTGTAGGAGCTGCCAGCTGTACTGTAGATCCCCAGTGTTCACACACACCCTCATTGTGGTCTGGGGGCTGCAGGAGCTGGCAGATGTGCTGTGGATCCCCAGTGTTCACACACACCCTCATTGTGGTCTGGGGGCTGCAGGAGCTGGCAGATGTGCTGTGGATCCCCAGTGCTCACACACACAACCCCATTGTGGTCTGGGGGTGCTGCAGGAGCTGGCAGATGGGCTGTTTGCCCACACTGGTGTTGGGTCCTTGGGCTGGGGATGTCCCCTGTGGGTGCAGCTCATGTCTCGGCTCCTCTAATGAGGGCAGAGTCCTGCTCCTTGTGCCTGCTTTACTGGCTGTGACAACACAGAAGCTCTTTAAGTGGAATTAAAAACCCTCCCTGCCCTTAATGTGCGTGAGAACAAAATTACTTTTTTCAGCAAGATGCTCTCATTTTGTGAAACTTCAATGAAAGCTCAAACTCCCTGTTTCTTCAAGAATAACCTAGTTTGAGGAGTATAATACTAATAAATGCATTAGAACTATTTTTAAGTAAGCAAAGACTGCATGATAGTCATCCAAATTAATGAAGGGTATGAACCTAAAATTGATTATGTAAACTGCATTAAATCCCTGCACAGATTTAATGATTTAAATTCAAATTTAATTTAGAGTTAACTCAAACACTAACTTGAATTAAAACCACTTTAATTCTGAATGAGAGTACCCAGAATTGGGCTTTAGCATAAGTCAAGAAAATCTGCTTTATGCAAAGATTTTCTTAATCTGTGTTGTTTTTTTCTTCATGCCTGTAAGTCAGTAGATTCAATACAGTGGGCTCTGAAAGAGATTCTGTGCTTGGAAGTAGAGCATGACTCACCAAAATGCATAAGCAGCCCCCAGTTATAAATATAGGAGAAAACTTACATTTTCCTGCTAATTAAATCCCTAAAGGAGAGCTTAGTCTTGCACTTTTCAGAAGAAGAGGAATTCCTTGCTCTGATGTCCAGGGCAGTGGGCTGGGGCCTTGGATCCAAACCCTGTCCTCTAGGAACAGAGCTGGAAGGAAAAGGAAGTTACACGTTACTGACTCCTGTTATAGGAGTTCATAAATCCCAGAAATCTAAAGGAAATCTTTACTGCTAGAAATGAGTTGGAAGCCCCACAGTTTGCTGATGCTGATGCCAAACTGTGTCCATCCCATCCTGGGCCTGGCCAGGGCCAGCAGTGCCCAGGGAGCCCTCCTGGGGCACAGTGGGGTGGGCAGCAGAGCCTGCAGGGCAGGGGGAGAGCACTGCAGTGGGCCCCCAGATGGGGGAGGATTAGCACTGACTCCATGATTCACAGAATGCTGATCTCTTTTTATATATAAGAAAATTTTCACTGAAAGAATAATAAATTATGGAATGCTCTTCCCAGGGAGGTGGTGGAATCACCATCTCTGGTTGTGTTTAAAAAAAGCCTGGACATGGCACTTGGTGCTATGATCTGGGTGAGGTGTTACGGCAGAAGTTGGACTCGATGATCTTAGAGGTCTCTTCCAACCTCTTCTTTCTGTGATTCTATCATTGTTAGGAAACCCATTGCTCTTTTATATCCTAGTTGTTATAGGTAGGCCTAATTGGTCCACCAGTCCAAACACCATCACCACTGGCTAATAAGGAAACCACCCTTTGGTAAACAAATCTCCATAGCACATTCCACATGTTCACAACCACAGGTGCAGCAAGAGAAGACAAGTATTGTTTCTCATTCTTTTCTCTGCTCTTCACACAGCCTTTCCCAGGACGATGCCTGGGACAGCTGTGTGTGTTTCTCTCTGTGGCCAGGGAGCTGCTGCCACAGGGGGACAGCAGCTAGAGGGGCCCTGGGTTAGGGAGTGAAGCTGAGCTCAGTGAGGAAGGGGGCTGTGGGTGTGTGCTAATTTTTCTTCCTTTCTCACAATCCTGCTCTATTTTTACTTGGCAATGAATTAGATTAATCTTCCACAAGCAAGCACTTTTTTGCCTGTGAAGTCAGCTGGGAAGGGCTCCCCCTTCATGTTGCGGCATGAACTTTTCCATTCTATTCCCTGTCGAGGAGGGGTGTAGGCTACTGCTGAGCCTCACCTTGGTCAGGTCAGGTCAGGTCTGAGAAATGCTGTGAGGAGTGGTGGTTGTTTAATACCCCCAGCCTCACAAAGGCATGGCGCAGTGCTTTGGTAGTCACCTGGAACATCTGCTGAGGCAGCTGGGGGTTGGTTATCCACACCTGTGTGCCCTGCCTTCCTGGAGGGGACACTGGTGCCACCCATCATCATTCCAGCTCCTGTCCCCCTAAGCTGAGTGCAACTAAAATGGCAACAAGGGATGGGAAAGGACCAGCTCAGTCCTTTTGGGTGGGTGTGAGTGGGACAGCTTCCCCTCCTCCATGCAAAGGATTTTGCTGGAAACAGGGCTTGAATTTCTGAGGCCAGACGAGAGGCTGGCTGGGCAGGAGAGCTTTGCAGGCTGCCTGCCCTGAACAGGCTGGGTTTCTCTTTAAGAAGGCACACGGTGTGCTCCAGCTTAATGTGACGTGTTAAGCAAGAACATCTGCTTATGGAGAGATAGATATGCTGAAACATTTACTGATGTTTTGCTTCCTCCCCTCGTGTCACCTGAAATCGATCATCTCACCATGGCATCCCATCACAGTCCTGCTTGCAAATCCAGGCAAGCAGGGCAGTGGTGCACAGCCTTTAGAGAATGATTAGTGGTCTGTCAGGCTCACATCTAAACATGGGCACTGCCTCAGATGTGTTACCTATAAATCTGTTTGTCAGCAGCTGAGGAACATATGTGCCTCCTCTTCCTTAAACATAAAAACATTAATTACGTTATATTGCACCACGCTAATGGGCAACACAGAGACAGAAGCTTGCCAAAGCTTTAATTTTAACCATAAATCTGGTGGGTCTGGAATGGTGATTCAAGCTGAGAGACGAAGATAAAGCTGAAGTCAGGTGTGCAGGAACAAGACTTAGTGGGGGTGGACAGGAAGGCTTGGAAAATTAGCACAGACTGGCTGAAATACTTGAAAATGAGGCAGTAAAACTACAGTCCTCCCTGGACAAGGGAGAGAAGAGATTGCAGTTCATTAAGAGATTCTCTTCGGACTTTAATAGTTGAAGGATAAAAAGTTTCTTCTTGCCTACTGTTGTATCCTGGCTTCCTACTGTTTGGTTTTGCTGTCCCTCTCTTTTTCTTCCCTGGTGTAATCATCTAAGCACAGAGGGAATACTGAACAAGCAGGCCTTGGTGTCCTTTTTGCTGGCTGGATTTTCATTTTAAATAGAGCAGATCAGGAGAAAAGATGAGGCACAGCAGGTAGCTTGCACTGTCCTCTGTGTCTGGATAAAAGCAACAAGAAGGAACATCCAGATTATTTATCAACAGAAACAGGAGGAGTATGGAAATCTGTGTGTGCCATTAAACATGAAAGGCACCAGGATAGGTTCTCCCATTGCTTAAGTGCTGTGCCATCACTCAAAGGGTTTATCAGATGGAGCAGTGCTGCTGCTTTGGGAAGGAGAGCTGAAGGCAGCAGCTTCCATTGCTCTGTGCCCTGCCTGCCCCACTGCCCCACTCTGCTCCTCCCAGTTCTGCCTCAGCCCTGCCTGGCTCCCTGAGCAGCTGATGCCCACAAAATCCACCACAAAAATCAAGGCAAAGATGTACAGGCAGAGATTTCTGCTGCCCTTGCCCCGTTCTGCCTTCTTCCACCCCAGGGAAAAGGGCACTAGCTCCTCTTTCTGAAATTTGTGTGGATTCCCTCTGAGCTCCCTGCCTTCATTTCAGGGTTTGACTGCAGAGTTTCAGAGCCACCTGGTCGTGCACAGGTTGCAAATCTAAAACAACGCAGCAACCTGCATCACATAAGGGGGTTTTGGTACTAGATCTTGAAAATCTTCTCTTCCTGACTGCTTGTGTCCACTCTTTTAAGGAGGAGGCAATTACATTGGAGATGGGGCTCTGCTGAAGGGAAATCTACACCTTTCTCAGGTGTTTATTTAATTCTTTTGTCTCTTATACAAATTCATCTCCACAAGTTCTTAATCCTTTCCATGCTTCTTCTCCCTTCTGATGTGGAAAGTTTTCAGAAACTCAGTATTTGAGCTACAGATGTGTTTGCCTTGACTGAGCAGTGCTTTAATTCACCTCAATCCAGCTTCATCAGGCCATGTTAGCACTATCACTAAAAGGGCAAAAAGCTGGATTACCATCTACAGATAATCAGGCCAGAATTTCGGATCTCCCAGATTGTTTAGAAATTCTGTAAGGTCCATGACTTTTTTTGTTGTTTCCCTGGGCAGGAACCACAACATTGAAAATGCTTTCTATTTACCCCTTGGCTAAAGGAACTTAATTGGCTGCCAGATGAATGAGCCTGGAGAAGAGAGAGTAGCAGCAGAGGATGGCAACTCATCTGACACAAAATCCAGGCTGGGGTGCAGCTGCTGTGGGGGCGTTTCTGCCCTGTCAGAGCAGCACAGGATGTATCTATCACAGAGCAGAACTCTGAATATTCACTGTGCACTGGACAGCAATATTTCATTTCATGCATCATTAGGAACCTGCATTGATTCCAAGTCGTCATATAACCTCGTCGTTCACTTGCTTCAAAGCAAAAGGGGGGGGAAAATAAAATGTCTCCTTCCCAAGTCACTGGATAACTTTAAAACTTGGGTACTTGAAGAAATGTATTTCTTCATGTCATCTCTGCTGGGGACTTCGGTGCTGGTGCAGCATCTATGACTTGGAAACCAGCAAGGACTCCAGTGAGGGTCTTTGTTTCAGCATAACATAGGTTTGCTTAGCCCACAACACTTGTACCTCATCTCCCTGTCAGTGGTTTGATTTGGAGTAACTTTCAGTGCAAATATAGTAAAAAGAGAGGGAACACAAGAGAATAAACTGGCACAGTAGCTGGTGTTGGTCTCTGCAGCCAGCTGAGCTGGCTGGGAGGCACATGCTCCTGGGCAGAGCTTCTGGTGCTCTCTGGTGTGATCCTGTGTAGCAGAATATCAGCTTAAAATAAAAATGGCACCTTATTTCCGTTTGAAGCTAGGTTTCAGTCAATTTGCTGTTGGTGCCTAGAGCTATAGGTGAGTTTGGGGCCCAGATTTTGGCTAAGAAAAGTGAAAGGATTCAGTGATACTGAAGCTGAGTTGTCCAACACTAACACTCCCCTGCTGGAGAAGGCAGAGTGTTTTTTGAGGAACAGCAGAGGTGTTGGATAATGGAATCTCCCCCCCAGCTGCAGCACATCAGCTGGACCATGGCCTTCCCAAGGGTTTTCTCTGGACTGTGAGGGGGGTGTTGGCCCCCTTGTGAACTCATTGTTCACCCCATTGTGTTTAGGGTGAAAAGATCCCAGGCAGGATGATCTGGGAAGACTCAATCAGCTCTGACAGTATCCTTCAAATGGCCACTGCTCATTTCTAGCCACAGTCTTTGGCAGGTTATTCATACTTTTAAGTGGATTTTCCAAGAATCACACATGCTTGTCACTCTCAAAGGGAGGCTGAAAATGTTTATAAGTAGAAGGAAGGCCCCTCTAAGACTGAAAGAGGGCATTTAAGAGGAGTGTTGCCTCTGTCTCATGACAGTCCCTCTTCCTCAAGAACTGGGAAAGGAGAAAAAAGATGAAAATTTAGCTGGCATTAGCTCCAGCTGAACTTACTGACTGTCGGAACTCAGGACATTCCTTTGGGAGTCCGGAGTTCCTGGGACCCTTGCCAGGGGGCTCGGAGACCCTGGCACACAGCCCAGAACACCAGTGGGTTCGATTATGAACCACGGAATAACTTGTCACCTTTATAGAAAGAGATAAAAGCCACAATAGTGTAAATAGTGTAAGAATAAATAATTACAGAGTCTAAATGTAGGTTTTAGGATTTTGGGTATAGGGGTTTCTGGTGACAAGATGGAGGGATTTGGGCGTGTCTAGCCTTTCTTCTTCTTCTCTACCTCCATCTTGTCTGGTGATGTTGGCACTTTTAGATTGGTCTAAAGTAGAAACTCACTGTCTAATATAGATGATAGGTATTGGAAAATAACTGTAAATATTGTACACGTAGTTTGTAGTATATAAAGATAACACCGCCCTGGAGGAGGGAGGAGTGCCTCTGGCTGTCCTGCCAAACGGATCTCGGCTGGACAGGGAGAAAGAACTTTATAGATAAGATGCAATAAACAATCTTGAGACCGAAAAAATGAAGAGCCCTGACTTCTTCTTCAAGCACCGGGCTGGGAAAAGAAACTTTCGAACTTTAGTCGGGGTCACTCTGACCAGCTAGAAAGAGAGACCCCGGCAACTGGCGTCCCTGGGTGGGCTCGAAGAAAGACACGGCAACTGGCGTTCCCTGTGTGGGCTCGAAGGAAGATGCGGCAACTGGCGTTCCCTGGCTTGGCTGCAAGAAAGACCCGGCATTTGGCATTCCCAGGTGGGCTGCAAGAGCTGGGCGGCAAGAGAACAACCCGGATGGGCGGAAAGAGAGACGGCTGCAAGAGATGGGCTGCAAAAGAGAGACCACGACACGTTGGGCAGCAAGAAAGCACCCAGGTGGGCAGTTGGCAGGCAGCCACGCCACCAGACATCAGCCGCTGAAACACAGCCCGTGAAGAGAACAAAAAAGGACAAGGAAAAGAAGCAGGCACTCCCAAAAAGAAAAAAAAAAAGAAAAAAAAAAAGGAAAAAAAAAAACCAAAAAAAAAAAAAAACCAAAAAAAAAAATCCACACAGAAGATCCAAGATTCAACTTCTGCTAAACAGACTCGCATCCAGATCTGGCGGGGGGGCCAGTGACCAGGGCGACCTCCGGACGGACCTTGCAAATGATTCAGCTTTTGGTAAGAAGGTTGAGATTTGAGAACATGGAGGGGACATGCTCTCAGGAACAGTTAAGGATTTTGTCAGCCTTACAAGGTCTGGCAGCCACATAACTTGTGAAAATCTCTGAAAAAAGGTAAAACGGCCTTGAAGCTTTTATCCCCAGCAAGGATCATGTTAGAGGCAATTACGGCAAGATCCCGGAGTAGAGCTAAAAGGTCATTAATTGTGAATCCCACAGGGGCGGGGGGAGGAGAGCAAAGCTCAAAGCAGAGATTGTCTCTGGTCCCAACCAGCCCTGGGGAAGTAGCTCCCGATGAGAGGGAGCGGGAAATAGCTCCCGATGAGAGGGAGCGGGAAATAGCTCCCGATGAGAGGGAGCGGGAAATAGCTCCCGATGAGAGGGAGTGGGAAGCAGCTTTACCGCCTCCAATTCCTCTACCCCGAAAGCCCAGCTCGCGGCGAGCGTGGCTGCGCGGCGGCGGCGGCGAGCGGCGGGGGGAGCGCGGAGGCAGTGGGGGACGCGAGTTTCGGCGCGGGGGCTGTGAGCATGACACCGACAGCGGCGGCCTCAGCTGGCGCGGTGCCAGGGACGCGCGCGCAGGGCGAGACCCGCGGGACGTCCGGGAAGGGCTCTCAAATCATAGCGTCCACGTCAGACGCGGGCGGTAAACTTGGAGCAGCTGCAGGGCTCCAAGCGGTGCCCGTAGGCAGACGCAGGAGACGCGTGGTGATGATGCAGGACCCGGAAGTCGGGGCGCGAAGGGTTTTTTCCCCAGTTCGCGGACGCGGGATGGGCACCGGCCGAGCAGGGACCGCGCGCCGGCTGCGGGTGTTGGCACGGGGCCAGAATGGGATCTGAGCTGTACTGGTGTCGATCAGAGAGAGAAGGACATTTCCGAGACCGCGCCTGCGCCGAGACGAGCGCAGGGGAGGCGCGGTCGGGGCGGGGTTGTCCACACTCCCGTGACGGCACAGGCAGAGACGGGGCGTGATCAGGGTACAGAGGCTGCCCCAGGTACCACCTCTCTCCGATCCCAGGGCAATGGGCACCCAGCCAACCGCAGCAGCCAGCACACAGTTTCAGCCTCCATCAAAATCTCAAGTTGGAGATTTTTCGCGGGTGCAGCACATGTTGAGTGAGGCACACCGAGCTCTTCAACAGGCTAGTCCCACAGAAGTGACAGAAACAGCATTTATCAGATGATCAAGTCTCAGATGCAAAACATGGGCGTGGAAAAAAAAAAAAAAAAAGTTGTCCAAAAATCAGAGAAAAGTGAGAAAGCACCAGGCTTTTGCCCAAGATACAGAAAAAAGAAGGGAAAATCAATGCAAATCAATGTTATTCCAAATATGATGTAGGTGGAAATCTATTTTGAAAAATGCCTCTCAGGGAGAGAGACGGCACCATATAAAGATAGAAGTATTAGTAAGGATTCAATTACTCAAAGTGTCTCTGAAGACAGAGCATTTGAGAAACATCAATCAGATCCTATCTGTGGGGTCATCAGCTGATTCTCCAATGGTTCAGAGTTTTAGGGATTGTTGTCAGTGAGTTTGTAACCTTTGTTATTTTTAGATTTTATAGGTAATACTGATAAATAAGGATTGCTGTTAATGTTATATGAATACTTTAAAAAGGTTGTCTTAATTCCTTCAAATACTTCCTGTTGATAAGTTGATTATATAATGAGAATTCTCAGAATTTGTGATAAGAATTATTATCAGGGTATTGTAGTGTTTATAGCCAGCCAGTGTTCCACTATCTCTTTTGTGAGAAGCCACGTCTCTTCAGAATCTTGTCTTTATTTCCTAACTACTCGCAGGTTTTTGGATTTCTTTTAAATCCAAATTGCCGCTTTTGTGGTTTTCTTCATTTATTGTTTCTTCAGTTATTACAGAGGTACTTCAGCCAAGAATTCAAGAAGTCTACTGTGTTTGAAGAATTTCTATCCCAACAGAAGTTTCAGAAGGATCCAATTATTTAATGGTTTGATAGATCTTTAATCCTAAGGTTTCCTATTCATAATTGCTGTTTTTAAGAGTCTCATTTTAAGAATGTGCTAAGTGATATCCATCAATTAGAGTTCGGGCTCTGGCCAAGTCCTAGCTCTACTTGAATGGAGTGATTGACAATCAGCCCAGATGTTTTCTGCATCAAAAAGTATTCAAGTCCTTTTGGCTTGGCAATTTGACCGTCTATGATAGCTGAGCCTGTTTTCAGAAGGAGTTTGGAGAAACATGAATCCGGACATGGATTCTCCACTTCTCTGTTGTTGTAAGGTTCATCAGCTGTCGCAGACTCTGGGATGACAGTTCAGTGTTGTAGTGTTTGACAATTGTATGATTTCAGATGTGTTATTAGTTATGTGTATTATCTAATTGATTTCTAATTGCTGTCATTTTACATTTCCCTATGCAATTGCATAGAGACTGAAACAGAGTTGATCAATGTTTTATTTTCATATCAAGACCCATTCTTCACCTCCGAGATTTTGAGAAAATCCTCCAGTCTCTTCGGGAGCGTAGATTTGTTTGTGTTTTAGCAAGTACAAAAGTCCAAGTGAATCTCAGTGAAGAATGTGAAACTCCATCCAGTGCAAGATAATGCTGACAAGAAGCGTGGGCAAGAAAACGCTGACCATTCCATAAGCAGAAAAGAAGATGTAGAGATGTGGACTGCACAGAGATTCCAACCCTTGTGTTTTGCCCACAGAAGACTGTGGACTTTGGGTCTCTTCATGGGTGTGGGAATCAGTGGTGTTGTAGAACTGTTGTTAGATGATTGCTTGTTATATTTTAGTAGGGCTTTTAGTTCTCTTGTTCATTGTGCCATGCATTCTTTTGTGTATATGGCGGGTTGTCAACCAAGCTGCCAAAGAGGTCTTCTTGGTGCAAACAGAAGGGGGAGATGTCGGAACTCAGGACATTCCTTTGGGAGTCCGGAGTTCCTGGGACCCTTGCCAGGGGGCTCGGAGACCCTGGCACATAGCCCAGAACACCAGTGGGTTCGATTATGAACCACGGAATAACTTGTCACCTTTATAGAAAGAGATAAAAGCCACAATAGTGTAAATAGTGTAAGAATAAATAATTACAGAGTCTAAATGTAGGTTTTAGGATTTTGGGTATAGGGGTTTCTGGTGACAAGATGGAGGGATTTGGGCGTGTCTAGCCTTTCTTCTTCTTCTCTACCTCCATCTTGTCTGGTGATGTTGGCACTTTTAGATTGGTCTAAAGTAGAAACTCACTGTCTAATATAGATGATAGGTATTGGAAAATAACTGTAAATATTGTACACGTAGTTTGTAGTATATAAAGATAACACCGCCCTGGAGGAGGGAGGAGTGCCTCTGGCTGTCCTGCCAAACGGATCTCGGCTGGACAGGGAGAAAGAACTTTATAGATAAGATGCAATAAACAATCTTGAGACCGAAAAAATGAAGAGCCCTGACTTCTTCTTCAAGCACCGGGCTGGGAAAAGAAACTTTCGAACTTTAGTCGGGGTCACTCTGACCAGCTAGAAAGAGAGACCCCGGCAACTGACATCCATCTTCTCAGTAAAAAAACACTTTGAAGGCTTATTACCTGCTTTTAACAGCAGAAACTGCCTCCTTGCCACTAATCTGTGCATCAACGTGTCCCAGCATGGGGGGTAATGCACTACAGAAAATAGCATCCATTTCATATATTATCTGCTTTCTGAGACACAATACCCTCTCTAAGGTGTATGGCAAAGACTGTCAGGGACTCATTCCTTCCATGAAAAGGCAATATTTGTTGTACATGACACAGTCCAGGGTAGAATAAGAGCTTTGCATTCCTTTCTGACTGTAATTTAACAAAAACCCCTTTTTCTTGTATTTCAGTCTCTCATTGTTTGACATTGTTTTATTCTCCCTGTATCTTCAGATCCCACAGCATCTGGTGGCAAATCAAACGTGGTAAAATGTTGGTTTTGAGCTTAATAATATTTTCCAAGTCATTTATTTACCAAATGGTCTTGGTGGAAATGCTTTGTTCCTTATGTTAACAGGTGGAGCGTACTGAGTGTGAATGTGTGGGTAATCAAAGCAATGCAAGTCTCTCAAGGTGGTGTGTTCAACTTGGACATGTTCTCAGTGACTGAGAGGCTTCATGCTTTGACTGTCTCCTAGCCACTCCTCCCAAACGCAGGCATGGATTTTGCTATCACATTTCTTTAACTGTGGTTTGTTTTTCTGGGTTTTTTTATATTGCAAGGCCGTGGTGGCCCTTATCAGGGAATGGGCTTACCCAGTACAAACCTGAAAGGTCAAGATTTGGATAGGAAGTGTCCTCCTCATTTTCAGACCCAAGCCAGACCTTGGCACTCTGTGGTCTCTCCTTGGCAGGCTGAGCTTGTCTTTAGGCTTTCCAGATGTAACTTGTTCTCCAGGTGTTTACTCTTCCAAACAGAACAGAAGCAGCAGTAAAAGGTCCAAATGATGTTCTGTACATTGTCTTTGGATCAGGGCACATCCAGTCTAATGTTAGTTACCTAAATTCTACAGGACAAAGGAAATGAATAAAGAAACATTATAAGTAAAATAGCCTTATTTTTTTTAATTGAACAACTACATCTTTCTTTCAAAGAATGATAATTTTTTTTTATCAGATTTCTTTTTCTTGAAATTTCTACAGAATTAATATGTTATCCTCCATCACCTCTCTGGTGCCCAAACATAAGGGGCTTTTACAATATGATAACATTTATTAAAAAATAGAACTAGAAATATATCTGTTAATCAACAAAAGAGAAACCCATTATAATGGCATCAGACTGCCTAAAATTATAACCCTTCTAATGTAAGAGCAGTGGGTAAATTCAAACTGTAAACTTACACTTGGAAGTGGTTTGGGTGTTTTTCCAATCCACAACAGGAGCAGATGCAGATTATTTTTTGGATGAGACATCCCTCTTTTCGAATGATTTCACATGCTAACTTTGCTTGGGAACTGCTCCTGTTGGTGACCATGTGTTCAGCACATCTGCTTTGGCTTGTTGTTTTCTCTGAGACTGACAATATTGTGGCAAGGCGTCAGAGTGAACTGAGGTGAAGGAAAGGGAAAAGGAAAATTAACATGAAAGAGCTGCATTGCAAGCTCAAAGGAACCCTGAGAGACTTTCCATCCCTTGATCCTCCATGTGGATATCAGGATAGGTGTAGAGGGATTTGGAGAGGTGGGAGGAGCTGACAGACTTGAAGTAATACCTGGGCTTGCCTTGTCACAGTCAAAAAATTAGCTCAGTCAGACACACTGGGAGAACATTTTCTGACTCTTAGCCCATGGGAGAGGATGCCTTCAGAAAGTTGGGAAAATCCTGCCAATGACTCATCAAGGCTGGTTTCACTGGTCACTGCATACTGCACTCATTCATCAAGCCAAGAGGATTTCAATCCATAATGTCAAACTAAAAGTTGTGTATTAGATATACATGCACTTAGCTATGCATAACCTGTGGGATTGGTGTCAACAAATAAATCACAGAGCTGGATTCCAAACTGAATTTACCAAAATTCCTTCTCTCTACCTGTCTCTTTCCACTGAGATTCACACATAAAATCCAGTGGTTTTCATCTTCTTTAAGAATTTTCATCTTCCCTCATTTTCTCTTTCCTATTTCCCTTTCCTTTTCCCTTTCTCATTTCCCTTTCCCTTTCTCATTTCCATTTCCCTTTTCCCTTTCTCTTTCCCATCTCCTCCCTTCCTTGCTGACTTCTCACAGCGTCATTTGGTGGCTCCTGCCACATGGTCTGTACACTCATGTCCATGTGGCATCACTCTCTAGAGGTACATGACAAAAGAGGAGGCTGAGATGGCTTTTAAAGCAGGCCAGTGATGCAGATGAGGACTGGGTAAAGAATTTGCCTGTCAGGTTCAAGTCTCACTCATATGAAGCATTTTTTATGGCCATCACAAAGAATCTTGCAAGATAGATATATAAAGACATAAGAGTTGAAGGGTTTTTTGTTAATATGCAGAAAATAGAGCAGTAAATCATGTAGTAAAGGTTTAATTTGACGTGGGATGTGCACTCTAGCGCTTAGTCTAGAAAAGTACTTATATACAGATTTTAAATATAAGGATGTGAGTAGGCTCAGTGCAGAATTCTGTTGGTGTGGGGATGGATGCACTGAAAAATACTCTCCAAAATACTCTCCAAATACTCTTTCCAAAAATACAGGAAAAATCCTCTCTTCTCCTTATGGGCTTGGGCTGCATGAGGCAGGCTCAGCTCAGCTTCCCTGTGCTCCCTGTGCAAGCACATTGACTGCTCTGATGTTCATGTCTCACTTTTCTTAACTGCCAACCCAAGCATCTCAACCAGCAGCAAAAATTCCTGACATTCTCCAAGGAGTGGCAGAGTATTACAAACCCAGAGATGGCAGGGCTACCAAGCTACTCTGCTGTGTTCACTGTAGAATGGACAATGTTTTAACTGGGTAATTATTTTAATTGTTCTTACTAAGCAGGAGGTAAAAAGTCCTGCTCTTTCCAGCAGCTCTGGCCTAAGCTTTGTTTTTTTGTCTATTAATTTAGGTGTGTCTGTAGAGACAGTTTCTCTCACTTTTCATCTTACAGCTTGTCTTGCTTTTCACAGCTTGTTCCCCATCTCCACTCAGTAATCAAGTCCCAAATATAGAGAGAGCATTTTTGAGATTACAGCCTGGACACTTTGGTAGCCTTTTGGCAAAACCAGAATGCATTAACACCCACAGGCTCTCGAGCTCTATTTTCTGGAGTATTTAGTTACTAAAAAAATTAATCCTTGCCTGCTTATTCTATTTTTCAGAGACACAATCAGAATTTTTCTGCAAAATGGGTCGAGTACTTTATAATATCAAAGAATTTGTGCCAGGGTCGACCTTACTGTGACTGGACATCCCTCCTTGGAGAAGGTTAGAAGCTGCATGGGCAGGCACAGATGGGAGAGGTTTATTGCAGGAATGGGAGCCCAGCTGATGAACTGCAGTGCTAGGTGAGGTATTTTAATCAGCATTTAGCTTTGTCTTGCATGTCTGCAGCCTATTAATCCATTCCCAGGAGACCTATTGTAATTTTCCAGACACTTGAAAATTTTCAAGCAGATGTCACTTTAAACAAAACCAAAAAACTTGGAGATGTATCTGCTGTTCCTTTCTGGTGTCTGCAAGCAATAATTTCTACACTAAAGTTTTACATTCTTAAAGTAAGAGAGGGACAGGCTGCAATATCTGACTGGCAGCAATATTCTTTACATTTAAAAATGGAAATGTGGAAAAGGGATGCCTCTTATGTTGGAGAAGGAAAATTTGGGAGTGAGCACTTGGTTTTAATCCTGAAAAGGTCTGGAATAGTCAGCTTCAAACTGGGATGTGTCTTGCTAGGAAAAACCTTTACATAAGCCTTTTTATCAGCCCCACTCAGGCAGATAATAAAATTACCTGGAAGACGAATAGGGAAATGCACTTAGGAAAACACCAGTGCCAAAAGCTTTGCTAAGTGACATTTAAGTAGGGATCTTGTCTGCAGGTGGCTCACACCTGAGGAATTTGAAATTTATTGTCATAGTATGGTTACAACCTCCCATTTGCCCTACTCCATACAAAGATGTTTGAAACTGGAAAATCAATGTATCCCCCTCCTTTGCAAGCTAACAGATTCCCTGCACACACCCAGCCTTCTGCACCATTTGAGGGCAACAGTATCAAGGTGTGTCTGTAGGGACAGCTACTCTCACTTTTCCTCCTACAGCTTCTCCAGTTCCCAAGGGATTTTGTTACCTGCACATGTAGGTGACAGATGAATACACTCATTTTTCCAGGTACCTCACTTGCAGCTGTTTCTGTGCAAGGTTCAGGATGCTGATTGCTCAGTGTGGTGAGAGTGTTGGGCAGCTGAGGTGATGCTGTCCAGCAGCTTTCCTTGTCCTCTTGAGCAACATCAGGGCAGATGTGGGAGGGCTGAACAAGAGCACAGCAAACCTGACAGCTCTTGCTCAGCCACCTTCCGACTGTGCCATTACAGGTTCTCAGGAGGGTGCTCCTTTTTCCCCTGTGTCAGAAAAAAAGAGGAGCATAAGCAGAACTTGTTTTCTGTCTCTCCCACTCAACAGTTAACAAAACAAGAACACTTGTGAAGCTGGATGCCCCAGTCACTCCCTGAGTGCTGAGGTGGTGAAGTATTAAGAATTTTGCTGGCTCAGTCAGGTCACTTCATGAGCATCAGAAAATCAGGCAGTGGACTGTGTTACCCATCTGTCAGGAAAGCTACCAAACAGCTTTCAATTAATGATTTTTCAGGAGGAATGCAGATTGCCTTCACCTGGGACAGGCTGCTGCAGGCCAGAGTCTGTGCTCCACAGAGCAGAGCTGCTCCAGCACAGCCAGTGCAGCTTTGGCAGCCTGTGCTAATTTTTGCTTAAGCCTTGTACAACAAAATGCTTTAACACATGATGAGTGTGAGGTTTCTCAGTAGTTCCAGGTAATAATGAGATTCTGCTTGAACTCTTGGTGTTTGAGTCTTCATCAGCAAAGTTGCAACTGTTCCAGCTGAACAAGTTGTGTATTGAATGCCTTCTTCCTTTGAGCTAGAGGAAAGAGTTTGCAATAATTATAGAAATAAAAGACATGGACAAAATAGGCTTAATGTGTAAAATCAAACCGTGTATCTATGAATATGTGAGAAGACATTGAGAGGGAATAATACTCATTGCACAGACCACTGAACGTGCAAGGCAAGCTCGTGCAACGCCACCTGATTTCTGGCAGGAGCTTCCCAAGGCAAGAAGTTTTCAAGGTTCTCTTCCCTTGCACTGTCATTCTCAACCCCTCCCTCGCACACTGGCAGGCCAGTTACTGGGAGAGCTCAGAAGTTTCTGTCACAACTCCAGCAGTTTCTCAAAACAAGTATCAGCTTAAAAAAGCATGGGAGGTTGAAAGGGAAGAAAGCTACAGGGATATAGTTGGAGGGGGAAAAGGGAGGGAACATCAGTTGTTGACTTCCAAAGCAATTGTGGATATGGATTGCATGGAAGGCTTCTCATCAGCAGGCAGTCTGACAGGTCTATCAGGGGAGAGTTCATCTACTTCTGTAATAGTAGTTATTTGAACAACTAGAGATAGATATAGTTTCTAGGGGAGATGCTGCTATTTATTGGGAAATAAGAGAGAAACACTGGTGAAAGTTTCCTCTCTGTTTCTACAGTAACCACCATCAGAAGGACTCTGCTGGTCTTTCCTGGCTGGGGTTCAAGCCTGGATGGCTGCAGAGCCATGGCAGGCTGTGTGTGTCACCTACAGACCCCATGGCAGGCTGTGTGTGTCACCTACAGACCCCACGGCTTTGCCTCGAATCCCTCAGGGCTCAGGGGGACACACAGTGGGCAGTGAGGGATGGGTTAGCCCCTGGACGAGGTCACTTCTGAAACAGAATTCACCTCTGAATTTGCAGCTGCCTCTGATGGGGTGTTTAGGCAGGGAGCCACCCGTGGGTGCCTGTGAGTGATTCTTGTGGCCCCTGCTGCTTCCAGGCCCTCTGGAGCAGCCCTGTGTGCAGGAGCAGTGTCCTCTGAGCCCAGGAGGCACTCTGTGCCCCAGGCCAGCAGCTCATTCCTGTGCAGAAATATCCTGGGGGGAGCAGGGGAATTTCCTGGAGCAGGGGAGTGAGTCAATCTCATTCACTGCATTGAGTGACACTGCTGGCTCTGTCCCCCCACAAGGAGGGAGATATGCAGGGCACTGCTGCCCTCCACCACCTCATCCCACAGGTATCCATCACTTTAAAACAACACTCTGAGGATGTGGGCACCTCAGGGTCTGATTAAGTCATGATTAGGAACACAGCAAATGCTTCTGCAAGATGCATCATCAAAGCCAGGCAGAGACACTTCTACTCTGTTAGCAAACACACTTGCAATATATTTACCTTAAATGAGCTATAAAGTTGTCTGCTTCCCCTTCACTGTTTACTTTGTGCTCCTGTTTTCTGCACATGCTGCAATATTTTGGTCCTTTAGAGGTGTGTGTGATAAGCTCATGAATAACAAATGAGGATTTATGTTTGTGGATTGTGAAATGATATTAATGTGACTATTACTTTTAGTCTTTGCTTTTGAATGATGTATTGAGCTGCAGGTAATCCCAGAGGGATGTTATTCGGGTCTGAGCATTGAAAACGTCTCTTTCTTTTGTCTTCTCTCCTATTAAGTGTGGAATTGAATGCAGAAAAGTGAAGGGAGTAGGGCAAACACAGGCTCTCTGATTTAATGCCTTATTTTATAGTCGTAGACTCCTACCAGCTGTATCTTCTGTGTGGAGGAGGGAGAAAAAAGATGAGAAATTCTGAAGTTCTAAACCAGCTACCTTTTTGAGAGAAATTACAAAAGCCTCTCCATGCTAAATCTTGATCTCCAGTAATGAACACTGAAATTTGCTGTTTCCAGGAAACTTTCATTCACATGAAAACTCAAACCTTCCTTACTGTTTGGAAAGGAACAAATGCATTTTCTTTGCAGCTTCTGATTACCAGAACTGGGAGCTGGACTGAATTTTGCAGCCCAACATTTAGAATAATAGTAGACAAAAGCAAAGTGCTTGCAATTCTATTGGAACAAAATTGAATAGACTGTCTCTCCAAATTTACCCTTTTTTCAGCTGACTGTGATAGGATGCTATTTCTTTTAGAGGATGGTTTAAAAATATTCTGCAGGGCTGTAAATGTGACAGTAAAAAAATGATGTCTGGGATGGCTTCATGCAAATATCCCCCCCTCCCTGCAAACATATTTCTAAGTAAACAGAAGATCCTGCTATCTCTTTAAATCCACTTTTCATTTCACAACATCAAGAAATGTTGGTTATTATATTTGCATATCAGCAATATTTAACTTCCACTCCTAACTTAGTTTTGTACCTCTGATGGTAGAACTGGCTAGACAGTAAAGGAAGTTTTGGGACAGAAGGAGAAATACCTCATTTACTATTTAAATTCTCATTTCTCCTTCAGATACACTTCTAATAAACACATTGCCATGATATGAATCAAAACCAACGTTGTCCAACCTGCAGGGGTGCTTCAAACTTCCTGGGAATTGTACCTGGGGTTTGCACTGGATCTTCTGTGGGCAGCAGCGGGTTTGCCCCAGGCAGCAGGGCTGCTCTGGAGGGGGACAGGAGGAGGGCAGCTGCTCCAGGAGGGGGACAGGAGGAGTCTGGCTGCTTCTGGAAAGGGACAGGAGGAGGGTAGCTGCTCCTGGAGGGGGACAAGAGGAGTCTGGCTGCTTCTGGAAAGGGACAGGAGGAGGGTAGCTGCTCTGCTCTGCACTGCAGGGGGTGGCACAGGGCTGGGGAGAGCCAGCTGCAGAGGAAAACAGAGTGACCAGTGTGGGTTGGACCCCCCATCTCTTCCAGAGGCCACTGCTGTCCAGTCTGTGCCACAGCTGCAGGCTGTGGGCCTGAGGAAGGGACTGGTCAGGACAGCTCCCCTGAGTGAGTGGAAAGTTCCCATCTTCTCTGGGAAGCTCTGGGTGCAGGAAGGCCTTCTGCAGGACAGGTCTGGCTGGGATCACCAAGCCACAGAGTGCTGTGTCACCTGCTCCTGTCCCCTGTGTCAGGAATGAAGAGATGTCCCCAGGTACTGCTGCTGTCAGCTCCCTGCCTTGCACAGGGTGACACTGCAAAGCCACCAGGCCCTGCTAGAAGGCTGGGCATAGGCTCCCACCTCCCCTCCTGAGGGGCCCTCTAGCAAAAATACTGTGGGCAGCTGAAGGAAATGGGGGGAAAGCCTACAGCACTTGGGAGGCTTGCAGTGGGTAGGACTTAAAATGTGGTCCCTGCTATGGGGCTGAGCAGAAATGAAAAATCTGTGGCCCAAGGCTGCCTGGGGAGGAGCAGGGTCCCCTTTCAGGAGCAGAGGGACTGCAGGTCTGCAGCCCTTGGGTACTCACAACTCAGGCCAGTCAGGGTGGACAAGGGGTGAAGGTTAGGTCCCTTCTGTCCTTTCCAACCTTTACTCTGTGAGACATTTTAAATTTCAGTGGGAATTCTTATTCTCAAAGCTCAGAGAGTACTGTCCTTGAAAGCTGGTAGACCTAATTATGAGAGGCTTAGAGGGATGGGGAATAGATCATCTTCGCGTCTTGAGTTAATCTTGATATATAATGCATGGCAAATATTGTCTTGTTTCTTTTAAAAACCGTCAGTGAGAGGAAATTCCAGAGACGGGAAATGCAATCTTTCAAAGGATTAAGAGAGAACTAACTAACATGAACCAGATCATTAGCTTTGTATTTTCTGTTCCACCTTCTGATGCTCATATTTCACTCATGAGGATGAGTTGGAATGACTCCAAAAACTAAGTGGAAATTAATTTCTCAAAGGCTGATCTGAAAGTTAAAATGCATTTCAAAATCACTTGCTTTACAGATCCCATCTATTTGCCCTGAAGAAAGAAAAAAAAATAATGCTTTATGTAGCAACACAAAGTACAAGTTGAAATGAATCTGGGTGAGGCACTGCAGGAGTTCAGGGGGAGGCAGCCAGTGAGCCAGGGCTGCTGTGAAAGTACTGGGAAGGTGTTGAACAGGTTTGGAAGGGATGCTTAAAGCAGAGGATTTTTAAAGGAAGCCGGGAGGGCAATGCAAGGAGGATTGCACACACTGCAATTTCCCCTGAAATTTTAAGAGATCAGAATTAGGTTTTTGAGAGTACCCCCTATATTATGAAAACTACATTACAGAAAAATCAGAAAAAAAATCAAAGATTTGATTTTATTTTCAACATGATGCTCTCTAACACACACCATTTAAGAAGCTATTTTCAAATTGAGACTAACACTTATAAAATGTTAAAGTTCTTTTCTTCCTCTAAAGCATGACTTTTATGATACATAAATTGTAATCTTTCTAAAATGGTAAACCTATGGAAGGTTTAATTACAGCAAGGTTAATTTTTTTTTGGTGACAAAAAACTGCATTGCAGAAGGTTCCAAAGAGCTCTTTTGCATCTGGCTTTAACATGAGCATTTTCCATTTTATTTCCAATGCAAATAAAAAAAGAAAGAGGTAATTAATTGGGTGTTCTACTCTGTTAGAAAGATTTTCTTCTGAACATATCTGAGCTCCAAATAAACACAGCAGAACTGGGAGAAAAGTAGGGCTGTTGTGAAGTCTGGTTCTAGGCTCAGCCTCAAATAAAGCCCCTCGTTTTAAAGCTGAGAAATAAAGGGTGAACCAGTGGTGCTTTGAGTGCACTTCAGATCTTTGCTGAACTATGACATGAGGCTAACAATGATAAATATTGTGAAAGTGATTAAAGCACAGCTTCACAGAAATGCATTTGTATTATTAATATTAGGTAATTAAGGTCCTTGCATCCTTCCTAGCTGTTATTACAGAGAGGTAAGAGGAATCAGAGTGATATTGATACCTTCATTTCCAGAAGTGCTGAAAAGCCTCTTCTGCCACTTTTTTCCATGTGCCATGGTTACACTGAGCATCTCAAGGCAGTCCCAGGGACAGTGGCACAAGTCAGCTGGTTTCATATCCATCCTGCAGAGCAGTTTGGAAGGGATTTCTCTTGGCATGGCATGGGGAAGAATGTATCAAGTACTGCAAATAAGGTATGAATCATTTAATACTGACACTTTGTACTGTGATTCACATTGCCAGTGCAAGTGTGCCTTGGGGTAAATAAAATGCTGACTCTGCAGGAGGAAGTGTCAAAATCAGTGTGGATTTAAATAGCACTGGATGTTAGCACTGACATTTCAGCATGACTGACTGGGGAGATGAGTTACCACGTGCCAGTCTAACTGAGAAAAATGCCCACTAAATCAGAGCTAAGGACTGAGTGGGAGTGACTGGTTCATTCCTGCTCTGGGAAAGCACCAGGGAGCAAGAAGGCAAGCAGGCCAAATTCTCTGGAGGAATACTTTGCACCACTGCAGAACTGAGGGTTCCAGAGCTACTGTGTAAACCTCTTTCTTATGGTCTAACATAATTTGGACAATTAAATGCAGTACCCATGAAAAACTCCCCTTTTTCCACTCTTCAAATGGGAATTTTCATCCTGTTCAAACTATTTGCACTGAGTTAAAGCCATAATTGCTAATGCTGCTTTTGGTTCAGTGTTATTCTGGACAAATTAAGGCAATTATCTAGCTCACAAATATATTTAAAACTCTCTGGTACTCTCTGTAATTGCCCTTGAAGTTCAAATGCCTGATGTTTAATATGGCCTGTCCCATTAGGTATTGTTCCAAGTAAAGTCAATGGTAAAAGTCCCAGTGACCTCAGGGGTGAAGGTTCACACCCTTAGATTTGGTTCATCTTAGTTCAGAGGGAGATTTTGTTTTCTTTTAATTCACTAGGTGGTAGCAGTGTACAAATTGTGTTGTGTGTGTTTAGGTTTTTTCCCCCTAGTTCTAATCAGACTTGCTTCAGGACCTTCTTTCAATTCCTAACCCATCATTTATTAGTCTTGTTCTGAGATCTTGAGGGAAAAGGAGACAAAAGTCTTTAAACACCCTTCTGAAAGGATGCCAAAACTTGTGCCATCCTGCAGATATTTTCTTGTGATGGCAGCAGTCACACTCTGTTGGACGAGAACAGCTACTGCTGGTCAGAGAATGACATCAAGGCTGAGCCTAAACACTTTCATCCAGCCATCATATGCAAAAAGAAGAGCAAAACATTAAATCTTCACTGGTTCTGTATCCCTTCCACCAGTTTTTACTGAATTCCCTGCAATGTGTCAGGCAATGTGATTAAATGAATGTCCATTATTATTGCAGTCAGTCCTGGGAAAGCCACTGTGTTCAGCAAGAGGTAATCTAGCTGACAATAGGCAAGAGGACTTGGGCTTCCAAACTACTAATCTAGGCAGAGTTCTTGCTGAGTCTAATCCATATTTTTCAGCAGTGGATGTGCAGATTAATGAGAAGCTGTCATTTGGAACAGATGTCGCTGTTTTGTTCACTTTTATCACTGCACGTTCTGGGATTAACCTCCTGATCTGCATGTTGCTACATGAGCATTAACCATTTCTTGGGAGACACAAAGGAAGGATTACAAAACCCCCCTGTGCAGTCTTTCTCCAGAAATTGTTTTCAGACAGGCAGGTATAACCTATGACATTCCACTGCACCATGAGCATGCCCTGTCTTTTCGGTGGCCATGGCCAGCCCTGAGTGCTGCTCTGAGGGAGTTGGTGATACCAATGTGACCTCCTTCCTGCCAAAGTGCTCCTCAGCATATCTCCAGAGAGTCTGTGTCCCCCTGGCTCCTCCTCTACCGCTGCTCACCCCTTCTTACACAGTTTGCTCAGGCTCTTCTGGGGGCTGGGGTGCATTACAGCAACTGCTTTTCCCAAAGCTAACTCCAGAGAAGGGGCTGTGCTGCTGTGGGCTATCTCTAGTCTGGGATCACAGCTCATCAAGCACAGAGGGAGCTCCTCTCCAGGGCTACCTGGTCCTGCCCCTCTGCGTCTGAACAACCCTGGCCAAGCAAGCTGACTGCCTCCCCTAGGCCAGCAACTTGAAACTAGATCAGTGTTTTTTAAAAATACGCAGCTCTAAATTTCCTCCCTAATGTTCCACTGCAATAGATTAGGGATGGAGTAATAATGATGGGAATTTGAAGGGCTCTATCAGAGAGACATTTTTAGCCTAAAAACGTGTGATGCTAAGTAAGATGAAGATATTTACGTACTGCTAGATAATGGCCAGAAGTAGCAGAGATATGATGAGTGCAATCCTCCAGTGAGCAGCAAGCACCAGCTGTAGTTATCTAATATCTCTGTCTGATCCTAGTGGGATGCAGATAGGAGCCTTATCACCAAGTAAAACAAAGTCCTGACTGAATCAGACAGGCTGACACTGGCATCACTTTGCAGAAGTTGCTCTATAGAAAGCTTGCAACAAATGCTATTTTCTGGTAGTACAATGAAATAAATCCAGGGGATATTTGCAGGAGAGCTTTCAGAATTCCTCCAGGCAATGACTATGGAAGAGACACTGTAATATAAGCACACTCTTGCTTTGTGCAAAGCACGGTGAGACAGGCAGAACTAACATTGATGGGAGAAGGAACACTCAGGTTTCATCAAGATGTTTAAATATCTGATGTCATTTTGCCAATTTGAGTGGCAGGAATATGCTGGGTTTTGTATGTTATTTTTGGCAGCAAATGAGATACTGAATTTTAAAATGCTCATGCAAATGCAACAAAAAAAAAAAGTCTTTGTAAATAGATGTCATACCTTAATGAAATGTCCATTTTCTAAATGTTGGTATAATACCTTGGGTAATATGAGACTTTAAGAGCGTCACAAAATAATCCTAAAATATATGATAGAGATGATGATAAAACAAGACAGACAAGATCAGATTTCCATTTTCTTTTGGTTGTTGTTATTTCATAATTGCTAACAAAACTTTCCGAATAAAGGTCTCAGTCTAAAACTTCAGCAAGGAAATGGTTCACACCTGGAAAGCAGCGAACAAAATATTCTAGTTCATGTTGCAAAGAGGTAAATGAGCAGAAAGCAGGGTATATGATGATTCTGTATTATCCTAATCCTACAGCTATCACTTAGGAATTAATAAAACATACAAGGCTCTGGTGCAGCTCCATCCCTGCTGGCTGCTGCTCTGGTGATACATTGCAATAATATGCCAGTGATAATATTGCAGTAATAAATGATGGCAATATCCCATCAGATCCTCATCACTCCAGTGATGCACTGTGCCCATCCATCAGCAGACAATGGCGTTTAGGCATTAGTGGAGAGGCTAATTTCACTGTACATGCTCTGAACACAGGGTTTGACATAATGCAGCATGTGGGATATGGGATGGAGCAGGGACTGCACATGGAGTGTGCACTGCAGAAATGGGCTCTTCTTACTCATTGAATACTCAAAATCTAAAGGGAATATGAGTGTGCAAACCATCATAGAATAGGGTCACAGGTTCATTTAGGCTGGAGAAGACTCCTGAGACCATGGAGTGGTGGAACTGCTTGGGATGGTTTTCACCATCCTGCACTGCCATGTGTTGAGTGATTGTCCTTTGTAGTGTTAATATAGCAAAATGATGTGGAGGGCCGTGGCATGATAGGTCAGGATCAGAGGGCTTTCAATTTAATTTGTGACTGCTTCTCAGCCTGTTCCTAAGACAGTGATTACTTCCAGAGGGCCTTTAAACTATTTTGGAAGTGCCAAGCAAGTTTTCTGCAATAATGGTGCAATATTGCACTGATATACACGCAGATGTACAAGTAATTGGAGGGGAAAATTAGAGATACTTCTCATCCCTAATTATTTTTTATTTCTTTTATTTGGCAGCTGTCTTCATAGGAAGCTTATACAGATGCAAATCATCACAGCAGTGACATTTTCTCCGGAGCCTTCTCAGAGACATAATTCACAGACAACTCTCCAGTGAGATTCCCTGAAGAACTGATCCATCCCAGCTCCCAAGCAGTGATGTGAATTTGGGAAGTCATGCTGAATCACCTGCCTACAAGCAGGTTTAAGCAGAAGAGAAGATTTTACTTTGGAAGCCAAAGAAGCAATATCAAGAGGGTTAAGGGAACAGACTCCATTTTGGGTAGCAAAGTGCAGTTTCAGATGTTCAGTTTTGATGACAACAGACCAGAGAATTAAGCAATGCACTTTAAAGATTTTTCTTAGCCTTTCTGATACTGAATTTCTCCAGAGAACTTCAGTACCAGCCAGCTCTGTGATCAATAAGTACGCTATTGATGGTGAGCAAGGGAAGGACTTAAAGAATCTTTAAAGGTCAGCTGACTTGTCCCTAAAGCTCACATGCTCAGCATCTGTTTCCCTCTTAGGAGTCACAGACTGAGGCAGTGAAATGCACCCAGGGAAGAGCTTAGATTTTGTGTGGCTGGCTGAAATTTGTTATCTCCCAGCACTGAAATATTAATTTCCAGGGGCTGGTCATGAGGAAGCAAATTAGTCGCTTCTGCTTCCACTGTTTTTTGCTGCAGAACAAGTAAGATTGTTCTATTTGTGTCCAAATAAAAAACCCAGGCCAAGTAAAGCATCCAAAACTTGGAGCACTACAGTTTCATCACCCAAAATGCTGCTGTTGTAAATTTGGTTCAGCTGCAAAGACTACATCTTTTAGTACATTAAAAATAAACTTTTCAGGATACTGTTGCAAGAGTCAATGCCACATGCTGTAAAAAAAGCAATTAGAAGAAAAGAAAGTGAGGAGAGGTGAGGACCTCCAAGTAGAATATCCATGTTGTAACCCTGCAGAGCACCAAGAGCCACAGGGGCAAACTGCAGGCCCTGCTGGGCTTGGAACATTTTGTCTGCTTTATTTCCTTCCAGGAGTGATAGTGGAACTATAGCCTGAGATCGGAAAAATATCCACCTCTAATATAAAGATTGTTATTGATGAAAACGATTACAACCTCCATGGAATTGTTCCTCTATTTAGGAAGCACCATTGTTAGCAGCCTGAAATGTATGTCTGGAACATACAAAATTTAGGTTGCTTAAAGTTGAAGCAATTTTGGTTCTACCACAGATTTCCTTGTTCAGCAGAGGTGGCTTTTACCTTTCCAGTTATTTACTCTACAGCCAAGTTATTATGTGCCTTTCTTTTCTGTTTGACCTTTAGTACACCTATTGATTTATTTTCTTTTAAACTTCCCAAGTCCATGGTTTTATTTTGTCAGCTGTACAGCAATGTTTTCTGAAGCCGTGGTGTATTTGTTAAATGCTCTTCCTAAGTGAACTAGGTTAATAATCTCTAAGATTACCTTGAGCAGGTATATTTTCCACACTTGATGAGCATTAACTGTAGCATGCACCTTCCAGTCTCTGTTAATTGAATTAAATATGAGTTTTTCCTTTGTTGTCCCATAGTGAACTCATCCTGTCAGGCTCTGTTGTCTCAGCCACCTTGCCCATACTTTTTAATGAACTAACAAGGAACTAGCATTTTCAAAGTTTTCTGGAATCCTCTCCTGTCCATGAGTTACTGAAAAATGAACATTACCTGCCAAAAAAGCTTCGCAGCCAGCTGTGTTAAAATTTCTCAATGCAAATTACCCAGAACTTCTGATTTAAGTATGTCTAACTACAGTAGCTGTTGATTAATATCCTCTTTAGTTACAGTAGGAATAGAAAGTATATTACCATCATCATCTAACAAATACTTCATCCTTTCCTGCAAATACAGTATAGACATCTTTATTGATTTTTTTTTTTGCATTGCTGCTAAATAAAAAAGAAGTATCTGTTGTTTCTGTTTGGGAACAGACCTATTGGTCTCTTTCAAGTGGGTTTTTTTCCACTCCAGAAATATTTTGCAAAAACTGGTCCCTTATTAATGTTCTCAATGACACATTTTTGTTTTCGTTGTCAATTATCTATCCTCTTTTACTATCGCATTTGTCTTTTTTGTCCTTATTGGTAAGGCTTACTTTTATGGCTGCATTCACTTCCTATTGCAGAGGTTTTTGATTTATTATGCTGAGTTTATTCTGTTGTGGTTTTACACAGATACAGCCTTCTTTCTCCTGTTAAAATAAGATATCCTTAAGTTGTTCTCACAAAGCTCTCATATTTTCTGCCTTATTTCCTTCTTCCAGTTGATCATGCTCATAATGCTTTTTGGTTTTAAAAAGCCAACTTTCTTAAGGTACCACTGTATTCTGTACTGGTTCAAACTTCATTTTCCTTGCATATAGCAATATTACTTGAATTATTACCACTCATATGTCAATAATGAAGCCAAGATTGGTACGTGGTGTAGGTATTTCCCCTTTGTTCAAGACCACATCAAAGCTAGGCAAAAATTACACATAAAACGGATTCATTCACTCCTAGCCCTGAAGTATTCCTTTCTGGGAAAGGTTCCTCACCTTTCCTCCGGGAAAAACCTGGCTGCAGAGTTAAACCAGGAGAAATGCCAGCCTCACCAGAGGAGTTTTATAGCTCCCTGTGGGATATGGCAAATCACTCCAGCTGGGCCCAGGCACAAATTCCCCCTTCCTCCTCCTTCCCCCATGGCAGGGTTCCCTGGCAGTGCCTGAAATGAGGACAGGCAGCTGTGAGGTGTCCTCTGCCAAGGCAAAGAACATTAACTCTCTTCTGATCACCCGTCTGATCGGGGATTTAGGGCTTAGGAAGGAATCATTCTCAACACATGGGTTCTACCCCAAGCTTGCCTGCTGTCAAGGGAAAGATCTCCTCAGTCAGTTCTGCACTGGGCTGGCTTCCAATCTGTGCTTATGGTGGAGATAAAGGATCACAGCTTGGCTTTAAAGAAGGCTGCATGTTGCATGGTTTTCTGCAGCTATGCACTCAGCTGCTGGCCAAGAGCACAACCTGCTTTAAGGATTTGTATCTGTGGAGAGCAGGTTTGGGCTCTTGCTCTTTTGAGGGAGAGAATGAGCTGATGTTCCCCATTTCCCCCTCTCCTTATGGCCCAATATCATGGCTGAACAAAACCCCATTCAGTCTGGGACCCTGGATTAAAACATCTCCACATTGTTTTCCTGCCTTGCACTCATTGTTGCTGTAATTGAAGCTGGTTAATGTGCAGTGGCTTCGTTAGGTGGTTAACAGACCCAATTAAGGCCGAGTTCAATATCTGTTCTGTTGCTTTGCAAGGACCAAACTGGCTTACATCTTAACTGATTAGAGAGAAAAAAAATCCTTCAGCAGCTCTTTCCCAGTGCATCATCTCCTCTGTCTCTGGAAGAGCTTGGATTTATTTGTGTGTCCTCAGCAGCATGGCAAACACCCAGAAGGGCTGCCCAGTCCCTTCTCTGTGGGACAGTGAGTCCTGCCACCCCTGGGGTCACACACCCAGCCCTCCCAGCCCCTGCTGGGCTGAAGGAACACAGGTCTCCTGACCCCTGGCAGTGGCTCAGTGGTCCCTGGGCTGAAGGAGCACAGGTCTCCTGACCCTGGCAGTGGCTCAGTGGTCCCTGGGCTGAAGGAGTACAGGTCTCCTGACCCTAGCAGTGGCTCAGTGGTCCCCAGAGCTGCCCCTGAGTCATGGTGTGCCCAGCTCTGTGCTCCCCTCTGTGTGGTGTAGGGTCCTTGTCTGCTCACTCTGCTCAACAGGAACATCCCAGCTCACTTAAAGTGTGAACCCAGGCTGAGCATCCAAATACGTCAAAAATATTAACAAAGCTTCTCTATAGCTGCTCTTCCCTCTCTTCAGCCAAAAAAAAAAAGTATTTCTATTTTGCAGCTTAGGCTCTAGGCTTAAATAGTACATATACATGAACTTTCACCATGTGATTCTGTACTTTATAAAACCATGGTAAAGAAAATATACTGATTTCTTGCCAAGTTCCTCCCCCTCAGTCCTGCTCCTGACACTAGGAGCTTGTTGTAGAGCCAGGAATATTCCATCCTTACAGCTAGGCTTTGACAGTAGCTTCCTTTTGTGATTGCAAGTGAGCCATAAAAGGGGAAAAAAAAAACCCAACCAAAAACCAGGAAGAGCTACAGCAAATTAATAAGTCTGTTTTCCTGAATATGTTATTTCTATTAAAATTTTAAAAGAGTTTTAAGTGACAGTAAATGTGGTCTTATTTTAGAATGGTTTCCATAACACTACACAACAGTTGCCAATGGCACTTATGCCTTGTCGTGCATACACACAGTTATTTAGCTGACAACAGTGTTTAAGTTATTAAACAAGATAATATTGCAACTGTTATGCAATGGTAAAGCTCTCACTTGAAAGAAGTATTTGGGGTTTTTAGCTGAAAGTTGACTTTTCTTCCATATTCATTTATATTTGCTTTATTAGAAATATATAATTTAATGTAATATTCAAGGCCCTTAGGGTATACACTCAGTTACCTATAAAACATTCATGCACATTGAACACTTTTTTGGTGCCAGTTCTTGGCTTGGTACATCTGCTGTACAATACTGAGTATTCTAACTAACAACATGCCACTGCCTTAATTGAGTTTAGGTGTTCGAGTCATTTATTTAAATTTAGTAGTGTGAATAATTTATTTCAATTTACATTTTAATTATTTTACCCACTTTTTTGGGAGCAACTTCATTTTCTAGCTTCTAAAAAAATAATCGGCATATGTTTACTGCAGCAACATTCACACTTACGAAATTCTCTGAGAAGTTTAGTTCCAAACTGAGAAATACTAATGAATTATTCATACCCCAGGCACTAGCTGGAGCTGAGTTAGGATGTCCAGATCTAAAAGAGACCTGGCCTTTTAGAACCCAACATTCCCTAAAGCTCCCTGGGATTTGTTCATCTGCTATGGCAAGTTGGACTAAGCTGGATTTAAGCATGGTAAAATGTGAGTATTTCTGCTTCAATATGGACTTATATGTTTCTTTTTTATTATTCATATATACTATTATCTGTGATTGGCCATTTTATTGGGGCATCATATATGGCATGGAGTTCCTTGTGCTCTCTTCCCCATCTAAGTAATAGATAAGGTCTGAGACTGGTGTTCCATTTGCAGCTGGTGCTCCCTGTATTTAGGGGTCTCACAGGTGTGGAACACAAACATCTCATCTGTGGCACCCTCAGACATTCCCCAGTGTGCCCAGAGCTCCAGTGGGGTGTAGGATTGTCATCGCTGGTGTGGAGAGGAGAGAAGGCCCTCCACAGCTTCTCCTACTTGAGGGGATCCTGGGCAGGTGGTCCAACTCCCAGGAGAGCTGTCTCCTCGATTCTCCTCACGCGTATACAATCCCAGGTAGCTTAAAGATGTCCAACCAGATGAGGAAGGAGGACTCTGCACACTCTGCTGAGGGTCCAACCGGGTTTACTGAAGGAGCAGTAGAGGATCTTAGGCAGGGTGGGTAGGAGAGAAGCAGGGATACAACCAGGCTGAAGGAGAGCAGGTGGCAAGAAGCAGGGTAGGTAGGAGACAAGCAGGGATACAACTGGGCTGAAGGGAAGCAGGTGGCAAGAAGCAGGGTGGGTAGAAGCAGGGACATAACCAGGCTGAAGGGAAGCAGGTGTCAAAGAGCTGGGCGGGAACAGGGTTTATAACATTGTAACAAGTAGGAGGGGCTAGGGTACAAGGAACCAATGGGATAGGGGACCAGGGGAGGAGCAGGAGTGGAGTGATTGGGGATGTACAAATGAAATGAGGGGAAGAGGGTGGCACCAACATACAGGCCAATGGGGAAGGGGGAACCACAGAACTTTCTAGATCTTTGGGAGGGAGCCATAGTTGACAGACACCTACAGGGGAGTGCCCTCCCAAGGCATCTCCACCCCACTGTGCCTAGGGTTTCCTCCCACAGTGGGGTTGCTTGGGAGTCTGCTGGGAGGGCTGCAAGAAGTCCAAGCTCTAAGGACTCTGGAAGAAATGGGGAATTAGCTGGAAAAACAGCAACAGTTTAGAAAGCATTATTTATTTATTTAGCTAATTGCTCATTTTCTGAAAAATCTTCTTGCTTTAAAGGTGGGATTTTAGAGGGGCTTAAGATCTGCAAACATACCCAGGGTCTGGATCCAGCTCTTACAGAACATCTCTGTCACTGGTACCTGCCTGCAGAGGTTTCAGAGTACTAACAGGACAATCACTGTCCCCATTTTGTAGTTTTATGACCAGAAAAAGGTGCCTTCAACAAAGGGCAATGAAAACCACTCATCATTAAACATGTGAGGAGCTTTCCTTGGTGGCTGATTCAATTTGCCCCCACTACTGTGTGCAGACATGCACCTACGCGTGCACCTGTGGCTCCTGGCTTGTCTCTTTTTCTAGAATGATCCTTTCCAAATACAATGTAAGCACAGACAAAAACATATGCATTGTTTCCAGCCTGGATGTCTCTACTGCTTGGATTTCTGCATATAGCTATATTTGTTTATTCACAATGTCTCTTTAGACTCATGCATATCTTTTCACACACACAAGTGTGCCCTGAGATGTTACAATCTCTTTTACCTGTCGATCTATAGCTATATAAATGTTTCTCTAGGTAATAAATTTCACCACATTTTACTTTAAAATGTAATTTTTTCCAAATTCACTTTTACTGCTAAAGATAGTCCATAATGGCCTGTCCATAAATGAGCACCTTGAGAATGGAAAGCAGTAAGCAGAAAATATTTTTAATAATACAAATCTTTAGCTGCAACAAACTGCATGCATATCTTTGTTTTGAATATCAATGGAGATACTACTCAAAGTACTCTTTTTTTCAGCTGTAAAAGCCCCTTCATTTGAGCAGAAGTTGGGTGCAGAGGGTTCTGGGGAGTGACCCGGGGAGTTGTGATTCAGATGTGGTGACAATCATTTTGGCCAAGACCATGAACTGGAGCTTCCCAGAGTTAAATCCAAGGTCTCCAGCACCATCCAAGGTGGTGTCAGTGCTGCTGTGCCCCAGGGGATTTCCCTGCTCCAGAGGGGACACAGAATCCCTGTGGAAGCTGCCAGGTCTGTGCTGGGGAAGGTCTGACGTGGGTGGCTGTGGGGTGCAGTGGTTCCCCTGCTCCACACTCTGCACATCCCAGCTGGAGGTGCTGATCAGCCCAGCAGATGGTGAAACTCTTGATGGACCAGAGCCATCCCCGATGCTGCACTTGGGGCAGGAGCTGGGGATGACTGTGACCAGCACAAGGCTGAGAGCTCCTGAGGAGGAGCTGTCCCAGGGCCACTGCAGGCAGTGTGGGGACAGGGACAGGGACAGGGACAGGGACAGGGACAGGGACAGGGACAGGGAGGGGAGCCCCTGACTGGGGCTGGGGGCAGCTGCCCCGGGCACTAGGACACAGGGAGGGGACTTCACGTGCCAGGGGTGCAGGGCTGGGGTTGGAACCAACAGGCAGCAGCGCAGGAGCATCCTGGGAGGTGTCACACCTGGAGACAAGCTCCAGGGACCACGGGCTGCTGCAAATCCACTGCATGACAGAACCTGCCCCCCAGCCATCTTTAACTATTCATTTCTCAGCCTACAGTCTCACTAACACAGGCATTTTTCTCACTCAGACCCTTACAAACCCTGTCCTAAACCACAGCAGATTTTGTGGTAGTGCTGGTGTGCCAGGAAAAGCTCCTGGTGAGCTGTGGTGAATATGCAATATACACAGCTTACTGTGTTACAAACCTGAATGTGGCCTGCAAGTAATACAGGTAAAATAATTTTTGGACAATATGACCTCTGTGTTGAAGGTGAAACACCTTCTTAAAAGCTAGACATAATATAAGCAAATGTGGAAAACTAAAATCAGTTGGTGAAAACAGAAAAAAAAACCAGACCTTTTTTTTCCACACAATATATTTATAATTTGTTTGAAAAATGGTTCAAATATTTTGGTATTGTGTGGACAACTCTGAGACTATTAGTTCTTTGTCCCATTGCACTCACTATCCAATACTGTACATATGCAATTAATTTGCAAGAGGGAAGAGCAAGAGTGATGGACATAACTAAAAACAGTTTTGGCCTTTTTTGACTGTGAAAGGCTTTTCAGGGGCAGATTTATTTGAGAAAGGGACTTATTTGATGGCTCTGAACCTACCCCCTCTGCTCACCTTTGTGCTAGAGGCACAGTGGATACGCTGGCAGAAGTCTCAAGCCATACTTTCCCCATAAGCCTCCACTGCTGCAAACAGGATATTAAATGCTTGGCAATAAAGCAGTTTCTGCTTGTTGTTCAGTAACCTTGTAGCCTTCAGCTCTGCTCCAAAATCTTACAGGAGCCGAGTAGCCAAGCAGGAATCAATGATTTGTATCAGGGAGGTAGGAGGATATTAAAGATACACCGGAGGAAACAAAAACTGAGGCCAACCTTGGAGCTGCCAAATGGGTAGAGACCCTTTGGTTCAACTCCTAGCCCTCATTACTTGTCCCTTCCCGTGGCTGAATTTAATCTCACATGGTTCTTGCCAGCCCCTCCTCTGGCACTGCAGGCTGGCTTTAAGCTTGATGGGTGAGTGGCTTTTGTTCTCAGGCTCTGCTGGGCAGGGAGTTTTGGCTGGGGAGGGAGATTAGGCAGGTGGGGACATAGCATTGCTTCTCCATCTGGGCTTTGGTGGAGCCTCTGGCAGGGCACCTCTCAGCCATGGGAGAGGGTTTGTAGGCACTGACAGAGCTGAGGAAAGCAGAGCTTTCCTCCCACACCTTCGTTATTAGCCCACCCACTAAGTGAGGGCTGCATGCTCCCTGGCATCCACGTCCTGGTCATGTCCAGGAGGAGCTGTGCTGCTGATCCTGATGGGACAGAGGGAGGCAGCAGGTGAGGGGCATGGAGTGAGGCCAGGTGAGTGCTGAGCTGCAGGTGAAGGAAGGTGTCTGCAGGTGTCTGCAGGTGTCTGCAGGGCTCTCGGGGGCTGCTGGAGGTGCCGGACAGGAGCAGGGCTTGGCAGGGCTCGCTGCTCCTCTCCTCTTGCTCAGACACTCTAAAGGCCTCCCCCGCCTTCTCTATTCCTTCTCTTGATAAAAAGTGACTTTTGTTAAACTTGTGACACCCAGAGAACTGTCCCTGCAGAATGAGCTGTGCCCTTTGGCCTCTGCTTTTCACTGAGTGGTCAAAGCTGCAGTGCAGGACTGGATGCTGGCCAGCTAGCTCTCATGGTAGCTAACATCCCAGTGGGCCTGGGGATCAATCCTCACACAGACACAACAATTCTCCTCTTCAGGGGTACAGCTCTCTGCAGCTCCTCCTGAGCTGACTCAGCCTGCTCACACAGGGACTGTCCTTTGAGCAGCCAGGTGAGGTCAGGACTTGGATGCCTAGAGGGTCTGTCAGGTACATTTGGCAAGTGAGGAAACCCAGTTTGTGAGTACAGGAATCAAAATACACTTCAAAGTGGCCAGAGAAGGAGACAGTCAGGTTTGGGAGTGCCAGACATGCCTGGTGCAGCTGCTGAGGCAGAGGGACAGCATGGGGCTCTGGTGGCCGGGCTGCAAGGAAATGAAATGTGTGTGTGTTTTGATTTTCCTCTGAAGTACATAATTCACTGAGAGGTCTTCAGGGAGCCTTACTGCTTACAGATTCTGAGTCAGGGAAGAATTACCTTGTTTTTCTGAGCACAGGGGATCAAGTGAGTCGGATCAGTTTGGCCAGGAGGCTATAACACCATGCCCATCCAGCCTTTCTGGAAGGGCAGAGGAGAGCAAGCTGAGAGACTGCAATTCCAAACTGGAAGAAAGAGAAGGTCCAGGACCTCATGATGGTCTCTTAGAGCTCACAGCAGAGAGCAGTGAGGACACTGAGCCATAATGCAGAATAATGCAGAACTGCTTTAAGTGGGACCAGACTCAGCTTAATTTGAAGGGCTGAATCTGGTCCCAGTTACAGGAGTGCAATCCCAGAACAGCCTGTTAATTCTGAGAGGTGGTGAAGAACCAACAGGAGCACATCCAGCCTCCATGAGCAGTCATCCCTCCAGCTCTGCCTGAATCCATTTGGGGAAGCCTTTCCACACTCTTGCACATGCAGGGCTGTCTCCCAGCCCTTCTGCAGCTGAAGGGCCCCCAAAGGCCCCTGGAGTGATGGTGGCTCGTTCTGCAGTCTGAACAGAGCATCTCTCACCTGATCTGAAATGAGCACTCATTCTTGTGTATCACCACAAAATCCATCTGGAATGCTTGATTCTTCCCAATTAAATGGCAAGCTTCCACATTAGTCCAAGTGTAATATAAGAATCTTTAACTAATTCTGAGCCTTCTCCTGGCCCTAGCAGAAGGCTGAGAGAGAGGATCAGTGCTGTTAAATCCCTCTGCTGTGCTCTCCTAAGAAATGCCACAGCCTTCAGCACCACCAGGCATTATTGCCATTGTTGTCCTTTAGGGGTTGATGTTAATGATGACTGAAAGAGCTTAATGAGCATGTGCCTTGAATAAGCTCTTTATACACCTTATAAAATAATTACATTTTATTGAAAATTCCACAGGGCCAAGCTCACAGAAGCTGTCAGGGGTGCCAATTTAATAGGATATGGTACAGTGCTTTACTCAAACAAGGCCAGATCCTTCAGAAGTTCACCTTCATGGCCACAAAGGACAGCGTGGCCACCTAGCACAGGATACCTGCTGTTATCCATCCTGGGGCTCTGGGGAAAGGCACTTCAGCTTAAGGATCACAAAACACCTCTGAAATGGAGTGGTGCTGTATGGCAAGGGGAATAGGATTTGTCTTCTGACAGCACAGAGACACCTGGTGATCCCTGATGAAAGGTGGCTTGTCGATAGCCTGTTAAACATGCTTTAAATAGGGATGGTGAGCTCCTTTTCCTGGTCTTCCTCCCATCCAGCACAGATAAAAAATGTTGCCCTATTAAGGAGAGAAAGACATTCCCAAAGGAATGCCTTGTGGTGTCTTCTGGGATGCAGTGGGGCCTCTGCCTTTAACAAGACACAGCAGTGGAAGCTCTTCATGGGGCTATAGAAAGTTCTTAAATAGGAAGGAATGACAAAGAGTAAGCATTTTATAAGAGGAAATGGCTGAATGACTCACAGATAAATTGCTTGTAATACATTTCATTAGAAAATTAAAATTTGTAAATTTATTTTTCGTCTTTAAGCAAAATGCTTCCACATCTATCACTGAGGAAATATTCTTTGGGTCTGCACTGAATACAAGAAAGTTCAAACAAAATACTCCCATAATGTGCTTTGAATGTTATCAAATGCATTTTCTGGATTAAATTTAAACCCTTGTAAAAACTTTTTCAACCAGTGACAGTTTTTAAATATTATATTATTTATACTGCAAAAATATTTAAGAATCTCATAATTTCAAGACCCAACCTTTAAAAAAAAAAAGTGATTTTTTTTTTCACTAATGGGCCCATGGAAACTCTTTTCAAAATATTCACTAGAGGCATGCAAGACCTGTGTGTCAGGGACTGCAAGGACCAGGGGTCAGTGAGCATCCTTGCTGCTCGTGACTCTCATGGCAGGGAGTCTGCAGCTGCTGATGAGATCTGAGCTGCAGCCTGGACCAAAAAAACAAGAGAAGCCTTCAGCATCCAGATCCCAAACTCCGTTGGTGGCAAAATTCTGAATTTTGTGTTAACACAAAATCATTGCAGAAAATCACAGGATGCTTTAGAAATGTGAAATTCTGGTGTATTTTTTCCTCTGTCTCGTGGTTTCTGAGTCCTTACAGCAGACTACTGCCACGTTTTCCAGTTTTTCTTTTGTAACTGTGGATGTGAACAGTGTATTTTAAAATGTCACATGCCTGAATAATTATCAAATTCCTGCTATTCCTGTGACATTTCCAGGCTCCTGTCCACGACTGCTCATTCCTGCTCAGCCCAGCAGAGCTTCTGAGCCTGCAGCTGAGGAACACTCCCTATATAATTGCTTAAGCTCTTGGCACAAGTGCAGCGTTGGAGGAAAAGTAGGGAATTTTCCAGACTGGGTCCAGACTTCAAGGAGAACAGAGTGGTTTTCAGCCTGTGAAGATGCATTTCTGGAGGTTTCACCCATCCCTCTCCTGCAGCAGGTTATGGGACCACCACAGTTCCCTGCAAGCTCCTGCCCAGCCACAGCTGTAGCTGTCAGGAGGAATCCACCTCTGATGGGCAGAAATGTCCAGCAAAGTCACACATTTTGCCCAGAGCAATTGCTAGTTGTGCCTAAAAGGTAATTAAACAGCAGAGAAGGTGGCAAGAAGTTAAAAAGGTGAAAAGAAGAAGGGTTTTTTTTAAAAAAAACCACCAAACCTTTTTGAGCAAAGCAAGGCCCAAGCACTTCCCATGTTTATCCTTGCAACAGGGAGCCAAAATAAACCAAGGGAGGGTGCTGAGGATGTCACCCTGTGTGCAGGGACATCTGCCAGGGGCAGTCACTTGTGGAGCACTGAGGTGGAGCTGTGTCCAGGCTCAGTTAGGGTCTGCAGCCAGCCCCTCCAGATGTGTGTGTTCAGTGCCAGGGGTTACACTCTGGTGTCTGTCTGCAGTTTATAATGAAATAATTTCATTAGGCAGGTGTAAGGTGTGAGGTAAATGTACAGTGTAATCCTGTATAACACAATCATCGTCACATTTTGATTTCCCTGCCCATCACCTTCCACATTTATCTTCAGAGACCTCTTAATGAAACAGCTGCTTAGATTTAATTAAACAACAGCATTATATAAACAAGTTCTTTTGTTTTCTGTGCTGAACAGGGCATTCATCTTCAAAAGCTTTTCTGCCAGAGCTGGCCTGGCTGCCCCTTGACTTGTCTCTACTCCAATTACCACTCCAGTTTAGCTGATTAATTTGTAGCCACTGGCAAGCATGCACAGTTGGCAGGACATCATTCCGTTTCAGTGACAAGCACTATAAAAAGATCATTATTTTCATTAGCATAAATAACTGCATGTTGATAGAACTCTACTTTCTGAAAATAGGTTAAAGTCTTCACTGTCTGTGTCTTAGCAGTGGCCCTGAGTGGGCTGCCCCCTCCTAAAATTCTGAATGGTGCAGGACTTTACTCATTACCCAGATAAAATTGGAAGGAAAATTATCACATAAGTGAACAATAAGCTATCAGTGTATAATGCTTAATGACTGCACTCAGCCCAATAATAGTCTGGAATGATTTTTTTTTTTTCTTAAAATGAGACATTTCTTTGGTAAATGCCTGTAGACACACACTAATTTTTTTCCAAACCATACATATTTGATGGTATATAAGAAAAACCAATGAAAGAAACAATTATGCACAAATAAATATGTTTTCTCCTGCATTTCCTAGGGCATACAGATATTATTTTTCCAGTCACTGGCCTGGGTTGTCTGCTTTGAAAGCTTTTCTGGCTGCACTCTACTAGTCAATCATGTTCCTAAGAGTTTTTCTCTTATTGGGTCTTTAAGAGTTGTGTAGGCGAGACTGGGGGTAGCACGGTCGGGACGGATGGAAACGAGAGATCTCTGAAGCCAAGTCGTGGAACTTGCGGTTTATTACAAAGGGCCTGGGTACAGGGCCCTGCTGGGAGCTGCCAGCTGCAGCTCGGAGCAGGCCCGAGAGAAGAGAAAGGATGAGAGGGTAATAACGTAAAAGGCAAGAGCTAAGAGCATAGAAAAGTAAGTAAGAGCAAGAGAGCAAGAGTAAAAGCAAGAGTATGAGAGCAAGATCAAAAGCAAGAGTATGAGTATAAAGTTCTCGTTACAATACAATAAATCATCTTCTGTGTTGAATAATCTGATTCTCACTAACCAATCTAGTACAGCATACAAATCTTATAGCATTTACATACAGCCTATAAGAATCACTACATTACTATATTGTGCTACATTTTAAACTCTAAAAACTACTCTTCGGACCTCGTCTGCCAAGCTGGCAGGGTCTGCTCGGACCCTTGGACCTGCCTGCTTGCAGAGGGTCTTGTATCATTAAAAAGGGATTACTTTCAGCCGGCCACACCATTGTTTTCCCGTTGTTCAGTAACTAAGGGATGTCAAAGCTTGCTTTCATTTCAATCTCGCTTATAGTTTTTATATTCTCAAAATCTTTTGCCAGGCAATCATATTTGTAAGGCTTTCTTGTTTCATCTTCCCCAACAAGTTGATTGTTCAGTTTTGTGCCATTCTTTTTTCTCCACCATGATGACACCTGGTGCACACCAAGACACCAACAATAAGAAAAGAAAGCAGCAATAACGAGAAGCAGTGTTTGAAAGGTAGCACTTTCAATAGGTTTGGTCCCTTAGCACAGCTTAGCAGCTCTTCAAATGAAAAAGTGTATTAATACACAGGATGTGACCATCTGGAGGTTTTTAACTCACTGTCCTAAAGGGAAGGTTTGAAATGAGAATTCTGCTTTTAGCTCTTAGGGTATAATATTTGGTTTTATTTCATCCAGAAAACTCCACAAAATTTTAAAATATTTTTATATATCCACACACACACATATGAGCACACAGAATCCTGGCTCTGTAGCAATGGTCTAGGGTAAACACCAGCAAGTGTTATCCAAGCATGAAGTTTAGTTACTGTGCTGCCCATATATGTTCATGATTCTGAGAAGAATAGCCCTTCAAAGGTAGCACTGTTCTTTCTTTACTTAATTCACTACTGGTAGCATTAATGGTAAAATAACTTTGTATTATACAGCAAAACAATAAGTGAGCATGGAAGAACAAGAGAAGCTTTTTAAAAACCTTTTTTTTACCATCAAGAAGCCTTGCCATTGCTTTGAAATGTTGCCCAGAGCATTTTTGTGCCCAGCTTGTCTCTGTCTTTCAGTCTGTGTCAGAGGATGACTTTGAAAATTAGCTGGTTTATGTAACAGAGAAGAGCCAAGGGTAATAAAAAAAGAGAGCAAATGACTGCCTCAGTATTGAATATTTTCCAGGAAAAAAAATGTAGAGGAGTGAAAGGTGAAAAGAAGATTTGGACTCCTGACACGCTCTGCATCCCCAGAGCTCCTCATAGGAGCAGAGCCTTGCCCTCCTGGGGCTGGATGGAGAGAGCTGAAGAACCTCTTAGGCTGTCAAAGGATAACCAAACTGAAAATGCTTTGCAAAACGCTGTGTAATGTTTGCTGAAATGTCACACCCAGAGTGGGATGCAGGGGAGAGGAGGGTGGTGGCAGGTCTGACAGCACTCCTGAACACCCAGGTGAGGAATGCAATGGTAGGTTTGGATGCTAAAATGGATTGTTGGAAACAGATTTTGAAATCACTCTTGTGAAATGCTTGTTTTGCAGCAAATAGGTCATAAACCAACAGTAAAGGCACATTGAAACATGCTTCTGCTTTGTCAAAAACAAGTAAAAAAAGAAAAAAAGGAAGAAACAAGCAGGAGAACCCTCTGACTTCATGCTATGGAGCCTGAAGAAGGCTGGGAAATGCCTCTCAGGAGCAGTGATTTAGGAAGCCACGGTGTTTATTGATGGCAGCAGGAGCCAGAACTGCAGCAAACTGTGGTTACCTTCTGGGGAAGGGAGAAGAGGTGAAGGGTTGTTTGCAGTAGAATACAACTTGCAGAGGAGCAAACAGTTTTGTTTGTTTGCTTGAAGTTACTGCAAATCACCCGTGAAGGGTATACAAACTGTGTTTTGGACCCAATTATTTTGGGTGTTGCTGAATAGGGGGCATTGGATGAGCAGGACAAAAGGCACTACTGGGCCAACAGAAGTCAGATATTGAGGTAGAATAGGAGCTTGCCCATTTAATCTCTAGAGAAAACTGGATATTTAAGATGCAATGCAACTGCTGGCAGATTGTGGCCTTTTAGAATAATGCCATTGCATTTCTGAAATCTGCCCAGTTCAGCTGGGCTGTATGGACACAGGAGAGGAGCTTTGAGCAGAGCAAGGAGTGCATGGGGCAGCAGTCAGGGTGCCTGCCTGCCAGGTCAGCTCTAAATGTGCTCCACCATCCCGTGGGGAAGTGCTGCTTTCCCTGTGGCAGCAAACTGGCAAACAACAGCTTGCCTGAATTTTCTTAATGAAATAAAAAGGCACTCATTATTTTAGACTCTAAGCACCTCTGAGTTTTGGTAAACATGAAAATTCTTTTATCTGAACTGGCAGTTATAAATGGTTTTAAAACACCAATTACCAGCTATGGAAAAAAAAAAATGAGGAAGAAAGAGATCAGAATAGCTTTTTATAAAAGACAAAAATCATCATCTTGCATTTAATTGACTTCAAGACCATTTACCTGGAATAAGGGCTGCAATGTCTTATTAAACTCCCAGACTGGCCAGTGTGCCCTCAAAAGCACCTGCTCCATCCACAGGCACAGTTAGCAGCTGTTTTGGCAAGTTTGGCAAGTGACAGTGGGACTTTGTGCTCCTCAAACCCCAGGCAAACACAGGAGCTGCTTCAGCCCGTGCTTGAGATCTGCTTTTTTCCTTGAAAAGATGATTTCTGTTACACCATCATATCACAGGAATTGTCCCAGAAAGCACAGCAGAAACAGGTGTTTTTCCTTGCAAGAGTCAGTGCTGAGGACTCATGCTGATGTCCTAGTCCTTTGCTGAGCAGAAAATGCTTGTGCTTGCATTTTCCTCAGCTGTTACTGTCCTGGCTACCAACACGGCCAAACTCATGACGGATCAGCCTCACTGCTTGCTTGGAGCCAACCATCCAAATGCTTTAAGAGGCATCCATGCTGTTCTCCAAGTATCACTGTTGGCTGCCCTCCAGTAGCTTTATCTGGCTAAGCTAATACTGCAGAAACATAACTGTAGAGATTAAAGTATAAAAGCAACTTGTGTGGACATGTTTGTGTGGAAACACTGACAGGGGAGAGCACATTTTTAATGTAATGCAGGTGGCTGGAATATTTTCCATTCCTGTGTCCATCTCCTTGCATGTCATACAGCACATTTAAAAACATCTTAGCTTTTTGAGCATGGATTTTTGGGCTGAAGGATCACAATGAAGCTTTATAGCTCTTTCTTATGAAGTGTGGCATTTCTGACAATATTTGATGTGCAAGAGCAACTGCATTAGTCAAAGGCTACGCTTGAATAGTTATCACTTTAAGCCCATGCCCTGGGAGTATTGTATTTGCTTCCCTCATTATTTCCAGCCCTCCAGGTTATACCAAGAGTTGCTATTAGTACATTACAACCATAAAATGAAGGTAGTCACTTTCTATAAGGGTCAAGCTTTCCTCCTAGGTTCATTCTGCAGCTCAGGTGGACGGGCAGTGCCCCATTCCTGGTGTTTTGGCTTCCCAAATGTTTTGTGCACAGCTTTGGCACAGCTTTACCTTTTGGGTCCAAGGCTCACTTGGACAGCCCTAAAACATTTAAGGAAGTCTAACCAGGTGCTGCAGCCATCAGCCTGCTTCTCTTACACACAGGCCAGGATAGTTCTGAAGTGTTTGGGTCAAAGTCATGGGTGCTGCACATTCCTGTCAGAGAAGAGCATTCTGAGCATGAAATGAATTAGAAAAAAACAGGGAGCACTCTCCTCATTCAAGCCATGTCTGGGGAGCTGTGTGGCTCTGCTGCAGCACATGGCCACGTTTCCATGCCATGCCTTTCCTTTGTTAATCATTTTTTGCAAGAGCAGTGAGATCCCTTTTGCTAACCCAGTCTTTCACGGGGGTGCCTCAGGTCTGATCACCAGTAACCAGTGCAATGGAAGCCATCAGTTTAATGATAATGATAAGGTGATAGGATAAAATCTTAAAGCATCTCATTGATGGTGCTTTGCTGAGGAGGCCAGGAAAGAGCTTTATTTGCCTGTGTATGTTGTCTACATTCTATAATGCTTTCAAGTGTTTGGTCTTTAAATGTGGCACCTTCCCTATAAATAACTCTCGTTCTTACCCTAATTGCAGTCCTAACCCGCACTGTAAAAGAGTAACATCACAACTGCAACCAGAATAATTTCTTGTCATCTTGAATTGTAAGACTTTCAGCAATACATAAAAAAAAAAAAAAAAGGTATTTTCTTGGAAGCTTTCTGAGAAAACACCAAGTTCCCAGAAGCTTCAGGTCAATGGCATGAAATTCTAAAACTACAAGAATCTTTCTTTGACCCTACCTTCTTACAGTAGTATGTCAAGAAAAACTAAAATATTCAAATGACAAAATATTCCCCTGCATAATTTTTTTTTTCCTGAGATAAAGTTAAAATAATATAATGTGATGATGGATGTTAACCATGGCATTTGAGGACTTTAAATGCTGTGGTGTTAGGCAGGATATCAGACAATAAATGGACTATCAGGATGATATAGTGAACAGATTTGTTCAGAGATAATTTTCTAGAAGGCAAAAATAGACTACAGATATGTCCAGTACACACAGAGAAAATCAGTAGAGATATGTGAGGGGTTTTCTTTCTAATGTGTAGTGCTTGGTAAAGCTTCTTATTCAAAGCACTGTTGGTGTTTGAACAGTAAAGGCAAGGCTACTAATTCTGAGCATTTGCTAAGCTGCTGGTACAGTGGCCAGATGGGTCAGCAGGCTCTTTAGCACTGGGCTCCAGAGCTCACCAAAGCTGTCTGCCTGCTGCTAGGGCCTGTCCTGTGTGAAAGGCACACTGTTTGTGCTGAGGACATTTCAGCTGTGCTGCCAAGTGCAATCCCTTCCCCACAGGCTGGGAAGCCCAGGTCCCACAGAGCTGTTCTTCAAAGGCCAGGGTTCCCAAACTGGGGCCTGCATTGGTTGGTGCTGGCAGTGAGGAACTATCAGAAACAAGGTGACCCCCGTGGCAGGGAGGGATGATGCATCTGACTCCATCTTATCAGAAAGCTAATTAATTACTTTATTACACTATATTATACTATAATATATGACACTATATTACATTACATCTAAACTGAATCTGCCAAGCACTCACTGCACTCCACTGCCCAGAATCTTGTGACTGTCAGCCCTCAGTCCCAACACACACACACACACACACACACACACACACACACTGGCCCTGATAGCCCAAGGAAACAAAACCCCATCGCTTTGGGTAAACAATCTCCATATTGCATTCTACTTTGGCACAAACAGGCACAACAAATGAAATAAGAATTATTCTTCCTTTCTCTGAGGTTCAGAGAATGTGAATCTCAGAAATATGCTTGGGAAGTTGTGCCTTGCTTTTCTCTGTGAGGAGAAATGTGGCTACAAGGAACCCATGGAGCACCCACAATTGCAATACTCCCTTGGTTCCACGGATGAAATTCTCTTCTCTGGGGAGAGGAGCTAAAGCAGCACACACAGAGGGCTCTGGCCCTGCCAAGGTGTGTGTGGGAGAGGAGAAAGCCAGCCCAGCCTGGCTGCACAACCACCCAGCAGCAGGAACATGATGTATGAGCACCCTGCTCGTTTGCACAAGGCGGCGGCGGAACACTAACTTGTTTCCATGGCAACCCAAAAAAGAACTACAGCTTTAAAGCTGACTGAATGTTAGCCCCATTAAAAAGTAAAGGGCAGACCATATCTTTCTAAAATATAATTTAGTACTAAGTCACCTGAACAGTATTAGCTAAAAGGATTTCAGCACCGGGCTTGGGAAGTGACCCATTTGGGATACGGAGTGTTAGGTTTTCCTAATGGTGTGCCTGAGATCTGAAGGGCCTGGAGGACAGACCGTGGTGTACAGCATAAAAGAAGAGGAAAATACCCTTATGCCTGAAATCTCTTACCAGAAAAACAAGAATCTCTTCCCTCTTTACAAAAGTGCCAGTTTTCTATCAGATTATTGCACTCCCCTTCACCTCTTGTGGAGACATGGGGACACATGTTGAGTGCCTGGTACAAAAATACATGGGGAAGGAAGGAGAAATGTTGTGAAAATTAAATAATCCCTCAAGTGAGTAGGAGGAAACTTCTGTGTTCAGACTGGAGACACATCAAGTTAGACAAGGAGGCCAGAATCTGCCTCTAGCACAACACATTATCCTGCCCTCTGAACACCACTCAAATCTAATCCTGAAATCCCAAAACATTTCAGAAAGTTTTTAACAGAAGAAAACTCCCATTAACTGCAGCCAGAGTTGAGAAAAATGCTCAGGATTTGGTCATTTCTGTGAAATCATGGCAGGGGAGACTTGTACATGCAAGATGATATCTTTTGCACAACTGCAGCTAAAAGAAATAACCAAATTTATTATGGTTGCAAAACTACAGAAAGCAGAAATCTAAATTTATTGTCAGATAGTTTTCTTTACAGACAAATAAAAATCAGCAAAGTCCCCTGTACCTCAGTCACAGAGAGCACTGACTAATATTTGAAAAGTGTGGTTGGAACAATACAGAGAGGCAGATCTGGAGCTCTCATAGACTGACAATCAACACCTGAACTGTTCAGGCTTTGGTCAGCTAAAAAGCCTCATTGTAAATTACAGAAATCAGTATTTTACCAAGAAATATGGCCAATACAGTATTGAGAACTGTATTCATGTCCAGAAAATAGACTTTCTCTCAGGAGTGGGGGCCATTCAGCTCCTCCCAAACCAAACTTGACTGCGTGAGTTGTGCTGAAATCCGGGTGCCTCTGCTCTCTCTCAGTGGTTTACAAAAAGCAGCTGTCTGTAAAAACTCATTAAAAAGTCTTGTTCAAAAAATAAGTACAAGAATTGACCTCAGTTTCTAGAAATGGCCACCTGAAGGAATTATTTCTGTGTTTGGGTAAATGAGACCTTCGATCCTCAGCCCTTTTTTTCCTTTTCCCAGCAGAAACCTGCAAAAAACCTATTGCTGTGAGTCTTAACACCACCAGTGTCCCGATTCTCAAGAATGATCAACACTGTTAATCCCTTAGGCTGGGATTTGCAGAAGAATCTCAAAAGAAAAACCTCAGTGAAAGAAATAAGCACTCTTGGCAGCCTGGCCATCCCTGCCTGTGGGCCCCAGCAGGGGAGAAGCCCAAGGCTGCAGCTGGGTCCCCAATGTGCAGGATACCTTTGCCCTCTTCTGGGAACACTCTCTTAAAACATCCTATTAAGGTATAGGTTGAAACAAATCACGAGTGTGTTTAATAACGTATAAAACAGCTTAGTAAAATTGTCATGAAAATTTAAAAGCTTGGGCAAAAACCCTACACCTCTGCCATTTATACTGATGACAATGATAATGAAAAAAATAATGTTTTAACTCACCCATCAAAAAAATTTATTCACCCTGAGAGAGTAGAAATGTGCAAAGCTGGTGGAAAGATACACTTACCTTGAATTTATAAACTGCTCCTCAGATAAAGAAATACAAGACGAGGAGTTGCCTCATTTACATTCATTCATTCATTCATTCACCCTTGGCCAATTTTTCCGCCAAGTGGATGCAAATTCTTTGGAGCCATTAGACCTGATAAGAGAGGAGCCCTAAACCTGAGCCTGTTGTCACTGTCCACACATCTGAGGTGATTCCCTGTGCACCCCAACTGCTGGGGACATCACACTCACAGCAGCCTCCAGGCACTCCTTCCTTCCTTCCTTCCTTCCTTCCTTCCTTCCTTCCTTCCTTCCTTCCTTCCTTCCTTCCTTCCTTCCTTCCTTCCTTCCTTCCTTCCTTCCTTCCTTCCTTCCTTCCTTCCTTCCTTCCTTCCTTCCTTCCTTCCTTCCTTCCTTCCTTCCTTCCTTCCTTCCTTCCTTCCTTCCTTCCTTTCTTTTCTTCCACCTTTCCCTTCCTTCCTCCCTCCCTCCCTCCCTGCACTGTGATTTCAATTTGTAAAATGTGAAGTAGTTTCAGTAATTGACTCTTACCTGAATATCATTTCGAAGCTTAGAAATGGATCAAGAAGAAAATTGTGTGAAGACAGAGCATTTAAAAGATGATAATATGAGATTTAGAGGTAGCTATTGAAAATTCAAAAAGACAACATAGAAATGATGCAACGGATGATATTAAGGGATTTTTTTTTTTGTATTTCTGTGATACTAAATAGGATCTAGGTTTTTTTCACCTTCGAAAAATACATCTTGAAAATTGTTACTTTGAAAACCAAAAATATTTCCAAAACAAGGAAATGGATTGATGCAGATGAAAATATCATCTTCTAAATAGTCGTCATCTAGTCCAAAGTATTCTCCTCACACAGTAAGCTTTATGGATGTTTTTATTGTCACACAAACACAGAAGAATTTTTCAACTGGCTAGAAAATCTGTAAAAACAAATGAACCTTGGGAAAAAAAGTTCAATAAAGAGCAGGAAATTATATGCATCCACCCTTATGATATGTTGGTTACTAAATATTGCCTCTGGTTTGTGGGTGAGTACACTTTCCATTCACACACAGAGATACACCTCCCCCCCCCCAGATGTCTGATAATGGGTCTCAAAGAAGTGATTATATTTTTTCTATTCAATAGGCATTGCTTCTAAAACTCAAGCCGTATTATTCTTGGATTCTCCTATTGCCTGGATTTAATACCGACAAGGTAATGTGCCTGTGTCTATTTGCACGGGGTCGGAGGGGACATGGAGAGCGGCGATTTGAAAACAACTAGGAGCTTAAATAAGAAAGAAGACTGCTTCTGGAATCCATAGCAAAGGCAAAATATGAGGCCATAATCAGGGGCAGTTTGCTGTGCTGGGACAGTTTCTTCTGGAGAGAAAGCGTGAAAAAGCTTTTCGCTAAGATGCGGGCCTCAAGAGACACAGAAGACAGGCACACGCAGCTGTCCGAAGGTAAGTGCCGGTCCCCGGGCGGCTTTCGGCAGAAGCCGGGGTCCGGAGCGCACCGCGGCCAGCAAAGAGCTCTGTGCGCGAAAAAGCCGCTTCTTCACCTCTGAGAGCCAGAGAGCTCGGCAGATGCTGAGACGCCAAGAACAAAGACGCACAGCACCGGGATTGAGTGCGCAGCTCTCAAACTGAGAGAAGACAATAACTAAGCACCTTCCAACAGTTTAAACTTACATTACGTAGGGAAAAAGTTCTAAGACAACTTTCTTTTGCATCCTTCTAAACCTTATGCAGCACTCCCTGGCCAATCTTACTTTTTCTTTTCTCCAGGAGATGGTAAGAACTGGAGTACCTTCATGAAAAACGTCGTGGGACGCTTGCTGAGCTGGCACAGTTTCTTTTTGAGAAAATGAGTGGAAAAGCTTTTCGCTAAGGTGTAGGCGGCAAGAGACGCCGAAGACGAGCATACGCAGCTTTCCGAAGTAGGTGCCGGTCCCGGGCGTCTTTCGGCAGAAGCCGCGGTCTGGAGCGCACCGCGACTGGCAAAGAGCTCTGTGCGCGAAAAAGCCGCTTCTTCGCCTCCGGCAGCCGGAAAGCTCGGCAGATGCTGAGACGCCAAGAACGAAGCCGAACAGCACCGGGATGAAGTGCGCAGCTCTCAAACTGAGAAGACGATAACGAAGCACTTTCCAACAGTTTCAACTTACATTACCATAAGTAGGGAAATTGTTCTCAAACAACTTTCTTTTGCATCGTTCTAAGCCATTTGCAGCAGTCCCTGGCCAATCTTTTTCTTTTCTCCAGGAGATGGTGAGAACTCGAGTACCTTCATGAAAAACGTCGTGGGATGCTTGCTGAGCTGGCACAGTTTCTATTTGAGAAAATGCGTGGAAAAACTTTTCGCCAAGATGTAGGCGGCAAGAGACGCCGAAGACGGGCATACGCAGCTCTCCGAAGGTAGGTGCCGGTAGTCGGATTCTTTTAACAGAAGCCACTCTTCGTAGGGCTCTGTTACCTTCATAATGGTTTTTGCTGGAGGAAGCCGCTTTTTCGTTTCCTAGAATACCTAGAGAGCAACACTAGCCAAAGACGCCATTGGCACCATTATGTAGAGTTTTGCTCGTTCCAGCAGGAATAACTGCGTTCTTCCTTACACTAGGTGGCGCTGCTTATCAAGGTTTGGCTGCTTTTAATCATTTGGGGTGCTGAATGCTCAACCAACTTATCGTTACTTCTTCTATTTGAAGTCAGGTGCTCACTGATGTAGATCCTATTAGATATAGCACACTGCAAATAAGAGCTGTAATCGATTTTTTGTTATTAGCACATGGGCACGAGTGTTAGGAATTTTATAAGGAATATGTTGCATGAATCTTTTTGACCGTTCTGCAGCCATTCATACGAAACTCACCCAAGTACAAGACAATATGAAGAAATTGACTGGGAACGAGTGGGGTTTGCATCAATGGTTTGAGGGATGGGAAAGAACTGGGTGGTTGAAAGATCTCGTAAATGGAGCTTTGTTTTTACCAGTAGTCATTATTTCATTGCTTTGTGTTATTCCAAGCATCGTGAAACTGGTGTGCCTCTTGCTAAAAATGACATTGGAAAAGATCTGACTGGTGCAAGAAGAAGGGGCAATTGTGACAATTTATCTGAACCGCTTAGACTACGGGCTGCACCAGCCATCCAGCGTGGAACGGTTCTTCTCAGAATTTTCTCAGGGCCCTCTGGAATTCATCAAGACATAAGCCATGCTAAAACAAGAGAGGAAAAGCTGAGAAACTAAATTCCAAGACCACAAGAACTCCAAAACGGGGCGGGGGGGGGGGGGGAAGGGCAAAGTACCTGGACTGTAAGGAAACACATCTTCTGAGAGGTGCACGCAAAATGCGTGGACAAGACAAAGGCACCAATAAGAAAAGCGTGACTAGCGTGTGCAGAGAGTCAGAATGTGTAAGTGCATCATGTAAACCATAAACGGCTTCTGCTTAATCCTCTTGGTCCATTGTGCAGGATTCCTGAATTTCCCATAAGTGATACTTACTAAAAGGGTTCTGATTTTAATGCTAGAGTTACTGTCTATATGATGATTCATGGGAATAGTTCTTTCAAATCCTTCCCTTGCTGACATCAGTCAGTTTCATCTTTTCCTGAATGTACTGCTGGCTATACATAAGTTATGAATAGAAGGGAATGAGTTTTAGGGATATGTTGCAAGGAAATAGATTGGCAGCTCTGCTTCCATTTCCATTGTCTAAGAAGAATTCCGAATATTTTTGGCCCTTTCATAGACCTCTGACTCAATTAGCATCAGCAGGGAGGGACATTTAATTGGTTTTTCTCCTTTTTAGAGAGAAGCTAATGAAAAATTTTCACCAGAATCAGAGCAGGCTGTGTAACAAGAAGAGCGTCATGAAAAGCGGCCAATCCTATCCTCTTAGTATTGCTAGTTGTGATTGGACTTCAATGAAATGTGTCAACTCTGTGTTCCTGGGTATCACATCAGTAGCAGGTACTTCACCTGCTGTACTTCTCTCCTAAAGCTAAGAACAGAATCCCAAATAATCTTGATTCCAAGGTCCCAATTCACCCTGTGATGCTGACAGGTGAAAAAGGAGTGGAAGGTGCACCAGTAAATGAACTTGAATGGCCTATCTAAATCAGCGGCCACTGATTTCCTGAAGGCTTAAACAGGTCAGTTGCCCCTATTTTTCTTGGGGTTCTTTTATTCTTTGGTCATGTTTTTCTTGGGATTCTTTGAATCCTTCCCCACCAGTTCAGCCTCTGCTCTCAAATCCTTTGCTGTCATATCTCAATAGCCTGGAAACATGTTGTCTTTATTTATCAACCCATTATTCCCTTCAAAAGGTTGTTTGCCTCAAGTCTCATTCTTGCTGATTTTCTGCTAGTTCATTGTCAGATGGCAGCAGGTGTTCTGTAAGAGCAAGTACACGATCCTATAGCTTGCTTTTCTTTTGATTTGGCCTGTCTAGAAAATGGAATGACTGAACATCTCCGACAGGATTTTCTCTCCCCATTGTGTTTCACCGCAAGGGCAGATGCCAATCATCTACCTAAACTCTTGGTGGTGAAGAAACTAGTGGTATGCTGTTGCATATAGGTAGAACTTTCCGAAAGGAAGGCCTTGTAAAACCATGGCTGAGGCCCGTTACTTTGGCTAAGTAGAAAATGACTAGGGGAAAGTGAGACAGCTGAATTAGAGGTAGATCAAGAAGTTCTAGAAGCATTGCGTGTTCACAGCGTGGTGTATGACGGTTGGTTGAATTATGTTTGTTGTGGCTTAAAGCTATGCAAGTGATAAAGGCCTGACTTCTTCAAAAGCCTGGCTTTTGCAAGAAAGCGGCTCTCCTTTGCACCTGCCTGGGGACTCTGCGTCACTAGGGACCCTCACGCCCAGTTTGCCAAGGAGATGATGAGTAGGAATGTTGCAGAGCTGCTGTGTGCATATTAAAGGAATGGCAGAGAGTGAAGCCTTGGACAATTTCTGGGCTTTAGTACAATGCTGCTGCATTGGTGCCAGTTTAGTCAGTTTTCCATCAGTGGCATTTCTGTCTAGAAGTACCCTGCCCAGAGTCTTTCTAGCATTTGATGCCATTTCCTTACTGCCATTAATACCTTCCTTCAGTTTAAAGGATGATGGAATCTTTACATTTTGAAGATCCCTGTTAGGAAACACTATGCCAGAGGAGTCATCACTCCCTTTTCTTTTGCCTCCTTTGTAATTTTTATAGACTCATTTCACATTTCTGCTAATGGCAATAAGAATACTGAGACTACTTAGCAGGGTTGACTCTCTCAGCTGCTTTCCTCTTTCCTACTACTTCATACCGTATGTGACTTGATGGCCTCGTTTTGCAATCAGCGTTTTGCTGTGGTTTGCTAAAACCTGGCATGCACTGCCAACTCACAACTTGTGTGTTGGCATTTCAGGGGCTTTGATGGGTTCCTTTCTGAGATTGCCATGCACTGGACTTTCACAGTCACAAAGACTTCATCCACCATCGGTCGAATTTCATCTTTCCTGGAATGTAGGCAACCTAGCAGCAAGTACTAAATTCGCTGCAAGCCCTGTCTTCCCAAAGGACCATTCAAAAAGTTTTCTTTTCCCCTCTGACCAATCTGCCAGTATTTTGATGGAGAATTTGGTACCTTAATAGAACCTCTTAGAAGAGATATCATGGCTGACAACATCTCAGGCTTTCTTGAAATACTGGCTCCTTTGGATCTCCATTCCATTCAGAGTGCATTTAAGATTTTTTTTCCACTGAAGCCATTCAACAGTGCCTCTTCTCTTATAAAATGTGATGCACGTGAGAAAGATGGATCCCCATGAAAGGTTCTATTGATATCAAAATTCGTGCCCAATGGACTGTGCTGGTGGAAATCAAATACTAGTCTAGTATTTTGAATCCAAATAATTCCTCTCAATCAGGCCCGACAGGATTGTTTGGCTTTGAATCTGAGCACGTGGACAGTAGTGGATGGTCCACAGGTTGAAAACAGTGTAGATTCTTCTCCTTCTTTTCATTGATGGCTCAGAGACTGAAAAGGCAGCTACAAAATGGTAAATACATCCCTACAGATTCAAAAATTGTTCTTCTTAATTTGCATCTCCACCATAACAAGAGATGGTTAGAACTAAATTACCAATGGGAATTTTATAGCTTCTCAGAAATGAAACAGGACCTGGCTAATGGGCCTTAGCAGTAGCTACAAGTTTTTCAGCACAAGGCATCTCAAAAGTATTTTAACCTTACAGTACTTTTCTGTCTTATGCTTTCATCTTAATGATGCAGGGAAGAAAAAAAAAAAAAAACCAAACAAATCAAGAAACCCCACCAAATAGATAATAAGCAAAATCAGTGACATATATAGAAACAGATCCCATGGCTTTTAACTTCCAAACTTGTCTTCTCAGCAATCTCTCTACAATGGAATTGTTTCCCTATCTGCCTTGAAACATTTTGCAGCAGAAACACTCTAAGGTCCTGATAGGTGTTTTGTTCAAAAATCACTTCTGGTTTTCTGTCCATAAGCAGAGTAACGTGGCTGTGCTGGCAGCTAACCAAAGGAGGTAGGAAGAGTAATCATCATCCACAACACTGGGGCTAAAGAAATTTCCACAGAAAATTACCTGCCCTAGTACTTGTTCACGTGTTGGGTTGAACGTTCCGAATCTGTTTCCATTTTCCCCATTCATAGAATGTTCTATTTCACAGAATTCCAGCCCCTCAAACATCAGTCCTGCCAGAACTGCCCGCCATAGGGGGCTGTCATAGGGGATCTGCTAATGTCCACTGACTCTTACCAGTATGGTGCTTGTCACTGTTGCAGATCAAGAGCTTCTGAATAGTTTGGATTCATGCTCTTTGAGGGGTTGAAAACAAGAAAAGAATGACTAGACATTTCCATGATCAAATCCCCTGATGGAATAAAAATAGGAGCATAATAAATGTATTCATTGTTCTAAGAAGGGAGATGAAGGGTCCAAATGATTACTTGCATACTTCCTGTTCTAAGTCCCTTCTTATCTGGCAAATTGCAAAAGATTCCAGGCTTTTGCCAAAATGCCAACCAGGTTAAAATGTGAAGCCTTGCAGTTTACTGGATATAAAACTTCATCATCCATTTTTAAATCTTTGAGATTGTTATGTACTTCCTATTACTACCCTGAGGTTTAGAGCTGTAATTCAGAGAGAAAAGAATGCTATCTTGAATTCATTCTAGTAAATCGGCACTCTCATCTTGTCAGCACTCTCTCCTCTTGGTTTTCACTTCTGAAACTCTGTACGGAAGAGTGCATTAATGCATAGAGCTCTGCATCAATTCTTTACAACAGTTTCCCCTGTAATTCTTCTTTCAAGGCAAACCTAGAAAAATCCACACTTTCTTACCCCACCACTTCTAAAATTCTATTGAGAAGCAAAAAAAACCAAAAAAACCCATCAAACCACTAAATCACTGCTCCAATAAAAAAAGCAGTCCATTCACTGCTTTTTTAGCAGGTTCTTTACCTTGTATTAATATGGCAACCTTTTCTTGCTCTTCTAGATTAGAACCAAATTCTTACAGCATATAAAGAAACATAGGTTTACTGTATCTGCTTCTTAGATACAGAAGTCCAGCAAGGAGTTCAGACCTCAAAAGAAGTGTCTGTACAACAAGATTCAGCACAACCTTGAGCCATATTAGCTATTTTTCAAGAAAAGCGGCCAAACTGAAACTTTTTAGACTTCTCTACAATCATTCGTGCCTGCTTCCAGAACCTGACCTTCGTTGCTGGAAACTAGCTGCAATGTTACTGTAAACAATGCTGTGAATGTAGGACATCGTCATTCCTCTCTTCCATTGAAAACCTCAAGTAGAGTCGCGTCACTTCTCTTCAAAATTCTGTATTTCCTTGCAAACTGGTAAAATAAGGATCAATAAAGCGTTTCGTTCATTCAGTTTAAACCTAATGTTGAAAATGAAAAAAAAAAATCCATTCAGATATGGTCTGCAATAATACAGTAGAAGAGAAGATGAACCAGACTGGCCTACAAAAGAAAGAAGTGAAGCAGAATTTGGGAATTTGGAAGACCTTATGATGAATAATTCAAATAAATAAATAAAAAAAATATAACCTACCCAAATTCAATCAGTGATGCACAGACAGAGAAAAAGTACTAATAACTACTAATATTTCTTTCATTCTCAGACAAGAAGTTCAATGATCCTCTTGAATGCACGGAAGATTCTTGGAAAAGACAGCAGCCTTCTTCTTCACCACATACTCCTCAGAACTCCAGGAGACAAATCATTTGAGCTGTGAGGATCTTTCTCTCTGTAAAACTCCCAGAGCATAGCCAATATTGTATTCCTTTAGGGATCCTGGCCTCCCTGGGGGAGTGCTGGATAGTCTACATCCCGGTACATCAGCCAGACACTCCACCTTATTTCCCATGGCTACTGCAGCAAGGACATCATCTACACTGGCTTTCTAGCCAAAATATATGCAAGGCACAACAAAGAACATAGCCAAAACCTTGAGCACAGCTTATGGGTTTCGAAAGAAAAATCTCAGGATGGCAATACTGGATCTTCTGATCCAAACCATCAGGAAACATTTCTTTAGAGGTGTTGGGAAAGATGAAAGTTTGACAAGAAAGTCTCACAGATATGTATGCTTGGCAGAAAGATTTTTCAAGGTGGCGTCTGAAGAAGGAATAGAGTTGGAAGCAAGTTTTGATCTAAAAGAAAGGAATTGCTGGGCCAGTCTTACTGGATAACTGAGGAGACGTTAGTTAGAAGAGGGTTTTATGACTTCGAGCAAAGGATAAACCCACCCCAAACCAGAAGATGTTTTTACCAAGCAGGAAGCTAGCACAGGCAAACAAGTCAGCAAATGCTGCAAGCAGAAAAAGGTCTCCAAATTTTCCACTGTCAAGAAAACTGAAAAACAACTTTCCTCTTCAACTGTAATATACTGACTTTTAGTGAGTGGAGAATAGCAACATATGGTAATTAGAGTAGTTAGGATAGGCTATAGATAATAGTTAAGGGATAGATTGGTTCTACTGTATGAAGATGCTCAGCAAAGTACCAAAACCAAAGGGTCTCCAGGCCTGCCTGCAGCTAGAGCTGACAGCTGTAGGCACAGGCTCTGTTGTCCACTACCCTGGACTGCTGCAGCGTCTTGGATGGAATAAACTGCATTTTGGAGAGCCTCCTGGACTCCCACATCCCTCATTTAGGCTCTTCCATGGAGGTGAAAAAAGCCTCTGGGTATTGTACAAAAAAATAGCTATGTAATCTAGAGTTGCATGACCCAATATTTCTATTGAACTGGAACAATTTTTATCAATATTATGGATCCACTTCTTTTCAGTGCGTTTGGTCAAAAACATAAAGCATCGTTTAAAAGACATTATTGGATGCGTACTAAGTACTACGAAGTAGTTAAAGTGTTGGTTTGGCATGGCTTGGTTTTTGGTGGGGAGGGAAGAAGCCAGCCCCAGAAGTGATTTTTTGTGCAAAGCTCCTAGAAGCTTCCTCCATGCCTGGCAAAGTGAATCCCTGCTTGGCACTAAGAATAGACATGCTGCTGAGCCAATTACAGAAGCTGGTAGCGCCTTGGTGATATATTTAAGAAGGAAATCAAAACTGCAGCCAGTTAACCTTGAAGTTGAGAGGGAAAATTTTTAGGTTGGCACCTCTTCTGCTTTGAAAGCCAAACCGGTGAGACACTCTGTTGCAGTGTGTGTTTATTATTGTACTGCAGTTCTAGTAGTCCATTTTCTAAGCCTTCCTATTTTGTGCTGTTATAGCATATGTTATTATGAATGGATTGTTCCTTTCCCCCCAGTATTGTTGGCTTTTGCCCTAGCTGTGCATCTCCCCAAAGACCTGCCCTTTTGTTCCCTGTTCCTTCTCCCATTGAACATCAACCCCTCCCCAAGCCTGCCCCTTTCTCTAGAAACTTCCCTCTCAATTTTGTACCCTTCAAAACCCCATTGGTTTCTTCAAGTTATTCTCCTCCCCTGTAGTCCCCCTACTGGTTTCAACATTGTATTCCCCTCCTTGTCTTCCACCCCCACTTTCTTCCAGTTGGTTAAAGATTGTATCCTCCCCTGGGACCTTCCCCCCATTTAGAAGTCGATGGATGCCTTTGAATCAGTGTCTTTCTGTCCTTGACCCCCCAGGGAGTAAACTGAACAATATACAGAAGACCTCTCCCTGTTCCTTGTCCCTGCCCTCAGCGCAGTTCTATCCCCAAGGCAGTCCACCTGTGCCGTAGAGCAGCTGTGCCCTACAGCTGCAGCCCGGCTTCAACAGCTTTCTTGGGGCGGCCCACTCTCGCTGTCGGTGTCGGGAGCTAGTTGGGCTGAAGAAATCCAGCACCGCAGCAAGACTCCAAGTCAGAAATACAGTTTATTAGGAAAAGGGGGAAAAACCCAAATCCGTGCAAGAGTACAAAAGAAAAACCACTGACAGAGTCAGAATACAAGCTGACGTCCTGCTAGTTAGGGTGGTGAAAGCAGTTTGGATGAAATGGTCTTGTTGAAGTGGTGATTCTGTAGAAACCATCTGGTAGCTCTTGTCCTCTGGAAAACCAGTGGCTAAGGGTGGCCGTTCCTCTGGCAATGCAGTAGAAATAGTGCTTCTTGCCTTCCAAAACCCAGATTTTATCCAGGTGGGGATGCTTAGCTCCTAACCCCTGGGCAGAGCATCTCCCAATGGGCTGCTATCGTTCTGAGTCATGATGTGGGTCCTTGATTACCCACTAAACAGAAATGGCTCCTGGAGGGAGTTATCTCTGAGTCATGTGGCAAGACATTGATGGGCCCATTAACAGGAGAGAAGGAAAAAACGATGCCACCCCTGCTTTCCGCAGTTCTTGAGGGTGGGAATAGGATGCATTTTTATATTGTAAGCTAGGACAATACAGGATGCAGGTTTTTGCATTTGCAGGAAGTTGGTATGGATTTGAAAAGTATCCTCATAGCAGAGGCACAAAAGTATTCTCATACCCCTTTGAATCATCTTGAAATGAAGCAATTCTCCCAATAACCTAAGGCATGAATGACTTGCAAGTGAGTTGAAGAAACACGCCAAAGATAAGTAGTGTTCAACTGCAGAGAATTGTTTAGGGACATCATACCCTAATATTTGAAATCAGAAAGCATGGATGGACGGGTCTTTTTTCCTTAGTTGACTACAGAACCAGCGGTCCTTTGCAGGAGGGTGTTTGGATTTAGGATGACGCTGGCAACTAAGAGCATGGCTACACAGAAGGTGCTACTTTTAGACCAGAACATTCAACTACTAAAGGCAGATAGGAGAATAGCTGATTAGTGACAGCTCCGACAGGAAGAGTCTGCGGCTTACCCCGTGGGAACAATAGTAGCACATTTCAATTTTAGAAAACCATTCATTTCAGAGGACCAAGCATCAGTGAAAAGAAAAGGTCGAGTAAAGACATCCTAGTGCTCTTCTTAGCAGAAACATGTTCCTCCATATGAGAGTATTTAGGAAAGGACAGTGCGTTGATAAGGAAAGGTGTGCCAGTTACAAAACCTGGAGAGCAAGGCAAGACAAACATTTTATTTGCTATTTTTATTTCACCTGCTAAAAAATGATTTTTTTAAGACTGAATTTTATGAATTCTGCAAAGCTATCTTTTTGAACGTCTTCCTACCCGTATTAAACACCGAGGTGACAAAGAGAGCAGCAGTGGAAGGAAACCTGGTCCATCTCCCCCTCCTTGTAGCTTTAGGCCAGTGAGCGATTAGAAGTTGGTCACTTCATTTGAGATAAATAGCTTTACCAAGAGAGAATATTATCCAGCCTTGATCTTTCCTTTGGAGCTGATCCACTTTGTAGTCACGAATTCGTGACTCAGCTGGAGAGAAACAATGGCATTACGGCCATGGATGTTAGAGTGCGCTGATGGGAAATGAAGTTTTCATCTTCAGGTCCCTGCTCCAGTAAATATTCCAAATTCATCAGAAAGAAAATTTGAAGACCAGTAATACCCACTCAAATGACCTACTTCAAATAGTCTGCACGCATAAGAGACATCAAGCAGGCGCTCTCATCTGTTAGGGGAATACCCAGCCAGTGCATTATTGTCTAGTTAGGAGGCAATAATTTTGGAAATCATTGAATTTTTTGTATTGCAAGTGAATGGTCAACAGATTTTATTACTGGGTAAGGTAAAATCATGTCTTCTGCATCCTTTCAGAGAGGAAGCTTACCTGGATCTAAAGCTGCTCAGCTCCATGATGGGATGCTTTGTCTTCAAAGGGAACTCTAGTCTTTGTCCTTTTGGATTGCTTCCATAGCTTTTCACTCACTCTTCAGGTACCTGTTAAAATGTCCTCTTATCCCATGCAAATTTTTATGGGCATAGTCACTGAATTGGAAAGTATTCCATAAAGTCCACAGGCCTTGTTGAGATGGATGCACAGGTCTCAAGGCTGTTAGCAGATGTTATTCTGAGGCCACTCCTGATCATGTTGGATGGACCATGGTGACTGAGGAAAGTGCCCAAAGACTGGATGAAAGCAAATGTCACCCATCTTCAAAAAAGGCAACCAGGAGGACTCAGAAAAGTACAAGCCAGCCAGCCTCATTTTGATCCCCAGGAAGTTGATGGAGTAGCTATTCCTGGAAAGCATTGCCAGGCACATGAAGGAGGACAGAACAAATGTAGTCAGCATGGATTTACCAGGGGAAATTGGTGCTTGACGACTTTTTAAACTCCTCCGGTGAATGAACTTGCCTGGTAGATGAAGAGAATATCATCTGCCTGGGCTTCAGGGAAGTTTTTGACGTTTATCTACATGGCAGCACACATACCTACGGGAAGGAATAGTGCAAAGAGCAGGGAACCAGTGTCTTTTCAATGATGCTCAGTGAAAAGACAAGAGGCAGTGGGCACACACTGAAATACAGGAGATTGCCTCTGAGCATCACAAAATTCTTTTTTACCGTGACGGTGACTGAACCATGGCACAGAGTGTCCAGAAAGATGGTGGAGTCTGGATCATTGAAGACATTAAAAGTAGGCCCAGATATAATCCTGGGCAACAGGCTCTAGGTATCCTGGTTGAAGCAGGGGGATGGGACTTGGTGAGCCCCACAGAGCCCTTCCACCCTCATTCATTCTGTGCTAGTGAATTCTCTTAGAGATGCATTTCAAGGACCGGCATGACAAAGCTCTGTGCAGAGTGAGATCCACATGGACATGGGATTTAAGTTCCTTAAGTAGTGTTCAAGAAGAATGTAAAACTCCAGGAAACCTGTCTCTTCCATAACTGAATCCCTTTCATGGGAAAATTCCCCAGCTCTAGAAAGATCCTCTGAGACGCATGCTTAAGACTGACACTGGCAGAGCAAATTTCTCCCTATGTGTGTCTAAGACCAGTTAGGATCTTTACCAAAAGTGTTGTCAACGTAGTCACAGAAGGCATATTGTTAAGAAGTGACAACTTACATCAGAATGGCAAATATTGGTCCACCAATGAATTACTGTATGGGAATTATCGACTTGTATTCCAAATAAAAAAAAAGGAGTTGGTCTTTATTGAACTCTTTCATTGCAATATTCATAAGGGAAGAAAAAGACCTATGTCCTTAACTTTCTTAACTCTAACAAAGATTTTAAAAATTCCTTGTAAAAAGCGTATCTTAATTATCGGTCTATGAAACAATCTGAGTTGGGAAAAAAGTCCTAAAATTGTGTAGACAGTTGCAAAGAAAGCAAGAAAACAGGAAAGAAACAAAAACAGAGAAAAAGAGTCATCTTGAGTCTGCTAGCTAGTTCTAGAAGTAGTCTGCTAGAAAAAGGAAACCCCAGTTGAATTTCAAATGTGTTCATGCACTTGATTCAGTAACTGGTCAATGTAAAAACCAATCCTTTCGTACAACTTCCCCCAGCAACAAAAACTTCAAGAGATTGACACCACCATCATGCCTGTCCCAGATGTGTTTAAAAGAGAAATGATGATTTTCTTGAAAATCTATTTGCGTGAAAGTGGCAAGACATTGGAGGGATTCTCCACATTCTCCTTCCTCCATGCGGCTTGAAAGTCTATTTGATAAAATATGCAACAAAGCATGTGATTTACAAGGTAGAGTAAAATGGATGACTTGGGAATTGATCTCTTTTGGATATGAAACTTCATATCCACTCTCTGGGAAGTTTCTAACAAAAAATGATGGAGCTGAGGCATGAATCTGCCACTCCGAGTGCTAAGCAAACAGAGACACTCCCCTTCACATGGCCCCACCTTCCGCACACACCTAGGCATGCACAGAGATCAGCATAGCAGATCATGAACACCTTGGAAAAGACTGAAAGTCTAAATACCTCTCTTTGTGGACAAAATAGCCGGTACACTATTTCAAAAACTCTGTTGAATATCTACCTCATATTTAAAACACAGGTTTTCATTGAATTCTGTTTGCAGAATCTTTTCCTTTCATTTGTTCCTTTAAAATTCCTTTCTTCTATGTCTAGGAATATTTTCTTCTAAAAATAGAAAAAATTACAAGATGTCTTTTCAGAAGAAAACATTGGTTTAGACAATTTTTAACCGTCATGGTATGGAAGAATTTATTTGTCCCTCACGAAGGAGGAATAAGTATTTTGATCATAGATCATTTACAGTGAAATACTTGACATTTTTAAGATGCTTTCAATCAATTTTGATCCTCATTGCTTATTCATTGTAAACAGTAAGTTTTCAGTGCATGGAAAGTGTGTGTGGTACGTCTACATTAGTTCAAACACCAATTCCGACTAATGGCCAGGCTGAACTACAGTAAATAATGTCCTGAAGGATATTTTGCCGCCTTCTTTGGCACTTCTTGAAATCCTAATGATTGGGATGAAGTGTTGAAATACAGAGATTTTCTCTCAGAGAGTGTCCCATGTTGAAACCCATCCCATGTGTTTGATGTTGTAGTTCTTATCGCTTTTAAAATGTGATATCTTCTGCACAGTTTTCATGAAGCTTTCTGTTACAGTAGTGAAAATCACAGAGAAATGCAATTTTGTACAACTTTGAATTTACCCCAAGAGCTGAGAGAAAATTTGTTCGTATACTTCAATCTGAGTTTCTTCTATATTCAAGCTTTGTTCATCTACCATCAAGGGTCGCATTCGTTGCTGTTCAAAGCCCCATCCAAGCTGACCTTGAATACCTTCAGGGATGGGCCATCCACAACTTCTCTGGGCAACCCGAAGCAGCGTTCCAGCACCCCAACAGCAAAAAATGTCTTCCTTTCATCTAATCGAGACCAGAAATACTAAATCTAGGTATATAAACTTTGAGGAAAGGTTTGAAATTCTATTGATTTGAAACACATTTGATAGGAATACTAACTTACAGATGACTGAAATATGTTGATGGCATTTTGAGATTGACACTTTTTGAAAAAGTGCATGGAATTGAAAATTAAAACCGGCAAAATTAAAAACTTCTTGCCATTTTCTTTTTCCTCTGATCTTCAAAATTGCATAGGTCAGATATCTGTGCTTCATGCAAATCTCTCAGATACTCTCAGACAAAAGCTTTTCTTTCAGACTAAACTGCGGTTTAGGTAGAACACGAGTACTTAGTGAAGGTTTTTCTGGGCATAGGGGGATTTGTGTGCACAAGAGGTTTTATCCAAACTGGAAAATTCATCCCAGCTGCATTTGTTCATCATTCCTACTGCATCAGGCCTGAAGATTCTGTGAAAAGTATCCTGTGGACCTTGAACATAGCTCATGTGAAAGAGATGAGAGGTGATGGAGAAGTTGAGGGAGAGAATCAAGAGCATATGGCCCAGTAAAGGCACCAGAAGGTATTTTTTCATGTGGTCCACAGCCCAAACAATTGTTTAGCACCGTTTGAAGGCTGTGTTTGACCAACAGGGCTGAAGCAGGTCTTCAAAATATCCAGTAGATCAAAATCCATTGAAGCAAATGACCCTGGCCAGTCCCCTTGCTGCTGATAATTCACCCTCCATAGCAGCTGAGCAGGCCTAACAATGCTGCTGCAAAAGTGTTGTGAAAAAGGTAGGCACATCTTCACAGAGGCAGGGGAAAATGCCCTCGGATGATGATTCCAAGGGATAACTTGATGGCGCAAGTTAGGTACTCTTACCTACTGTGCAATATCGAAGTTGGTGAGTTCACCATCTGTAAGCATCACTTTAGAAAATAAATGTTTGCTCCACAAAACGATACTTCCTATGTCCTGTCTACCTGCTTCATTTCAGCCAATGAATGGGCTACGTTCCATCAGCAAAGTGTTCATGGTCATATGCTTCTTTAAACTGTGGTCATTCTTTCTTTGTTTCTAAATCAGACACTGTCTATTCCTAAGATTCAGATGTCCATGGGTAGGGGTGGAATTAAGTTCACTGTTAAAAAATATCCTTCTTGTTATCTTGTAATCTTTTTAATAAATTACTGAGATGTAACATCAGTCTGAGAGCTGAAAGAAACCCCTTCATTTGCTGTTTGCCAAGTATCATCTATGTGATACAAATTCTACTTGATAAATCACACCCATCCATTGCCATCTAATACTACTAGTAATGCCTTCACAACCTTTTCTTCATCGTTAGGGATTTTGGAGAAGTGCAAGATTTGAACATAAGCAAGGGCATTTGTTCAAGATGCTCCAGAAAGAGCTGCCGTCTCTTCTCTTCCTTGCTGCCTATGTTGGCAGGAAGCTACAAAAAACCCAAAGATAACTAGAAAGATTGCTACTTTTAGTCTAAATTTGGAAATGATGTTTGGAATACCCTGTTAAATGACAAGGTGCTCTTTTAAAAGATGGCATCTTAAGGGGAAAAGTCAGTTTAAAGAGGTTTCGAGACAGTTGCTTCTGGAAAAAAAAAGATAAAAATTTGAGGTATCCAAGGTCTTTAGCCATACCGCTTGGAAGATTGATTCAAAACACAGTTTCTTCATCTAGGAAGAACAGAGGACCATAGATGCAGCCCATTTCAAAACGGAGTTCTTTATGTTTCAGGTTGGGATTTACTGGACATCATTTCTTGTAAAGTCGAGGGACTGCAGTTAGCTCTCCAATAATTTCCTTCCCTGAAATTCATCTGCATTTGCTCCTTTCTCCATGGTTCCCATTTCTTAGTGCTGGTATACTCCATCTATGCATTAGAATATTCAACTGGAGTGTGTGTCCGATATTTTCTAGTTCAAATTGGCTGGAACGCAATGGATAGTTCCAGTTGCTTGTATGGAGTAGTTTTATTTTGACAAGTTTTCTTTGAACAATGTTTAAGCAGCAGTAGCAAATAGGAAGTACAGCTTGCAGCAGGGAAAGACACTTCTGCTTGCTCAAGTTTCCTGTAGTCAGATAGATGCCAAAAGGCTTTCCATAGTACTACTACTGTCTTGTAGGAATACTTGATCGAATCCTACCTTTGATACAATTACTAATGGGCTACTTTTCCACAAGGTGGAATCTTTTTCTTTTAATAATATGTTTTTTGTAAGTTGGAAACATGAACTTGTGCACCAGTCAGGAGGAATGTACTCCTACTTCTTCATAAGTTTCACAACATTGTTTAGAAAATATTGACTCTGTGTAACTTCAAAAGAAGAATTCTGGGCATCTTCATTCTATTGATGTAATTTTTTTCTACCATGCTGTTCTTGTTTTCTATGGAACTCATTTTTACCAATAGAAATATTTTTCCCTGACACCTATGGAAAATACCTATGTTTACTCAATATTGCAGCCTCAGTACACTGTTTAGAATTATTTCAACATGGTCCCAAGCATATCCGACAGCTAGACAGCAGAGGTTAGCAACAGTGAGTGGGAATAACTTCTGAACCATTTCAGTAGATTTGCCAGGAAGGGCTTGCTTTCTGCCCCTGCAAATTTTCCCAGAGATATTGTCTGGTGAACAGTTGCATCAAAAGAGCATTTTTGCACAAACCTTGGGCCAAGCTCTGTCTCAGATTTACTAGTGAATGCAAAGAGGGTGAAAGTGCTGCTTCAAAGCCCTCTGTGTGCTTTCCGTACCAAAAGGGAGGTGACCCCAGAAATAAGTTTTTGTTCTCTCTTCAAAACACGAGGCATGTCACCACCTCATTCATCTTTTTCTGGGACTCAGCATCTAAAGACCAAGAAGCCCTCTTGCTTGCTAAAGTGTGTTCAGCAAAAAAACCCTTGTCCCATCAGCAAATTTGAACACAGCTGCATTCCAGTCAATTCCAGTGCTGGCAGGGCAATACTCTAGCCCAGTAGTAACATGCCACTGTTAGAAGACTGTGTAAAAATCTTTGTGTACAAAGTAATGGGAGGGAAAAATAGGATTGGGAAGAACTGCACATTGTTCTGGAAAAAGCCTCCTGCCACAGTCTTACAGACGTCATTTTCTGGTATCATTTTTAAGAGTTGGAGTTTTTTTAATTTTGTACAAGATAAAATCTTACTGGACCTTGAAGTTTCCCTACTAGAAGTACAGCCATTTCTTAGTAGAATAGAAGTAAGCCCTTTGAATATGTACAAATGGCCTTTCAAAAAACATATGCTATAGCACACTGTGAAAGGAATGAGCTATAAAAATAGAAATTCAAAGGTTTAAAAAGGTTTTGAATAAAGTAAGTCTAAGGTGATAGAAGAAGAAGAAAACAGCAGTTTTCTTCTTCTGGTGAAAAAACAACTCCCAGGACATTGTACTCTACAGGTGTATTATATCACTTTCTGAAAAACTGAGTAGGTTTGCTATTTCAAAAGGTTTTCATTAGGAAGGAAGAGATTCCTTTGGAAAAAAAACCTTCAAATTGACTTGACATGAATGTTATGACACTTGACTTCACCAATCATGAAGAAAAATTCTCATCACTTGATATGGAAATCATGACGGTAATGGAGACAAGGATGTCTAAGCCGTGCCATCAGGAACATAAAAAAGCATTAGAATGCAGGTAAGACTGAGCTCCTGAACTAGTGAGAAGAGAACGCAACCAAAACATTTTCCTTTAAGAGTCTTCAGGATGAACAGCAGATCAAATGTTTTCCTGTGAAGTATTTATGAATAGAATTAACCTTTAAAAGAACATTGTTTTCAAAAACCTGTGTCCAGTATCTCTTAGAATGATACACAGTTCTTATTACTAGAAAAAAGAAAAGCACTTTTTTCCAAACTGTTGTGCACTTTTAAACGATCTACCATAAAAAGAGTACTTTTTCATGCGGGGAATGATGTTCATTACAAAAAAGCCTTGTCGCACGCTTGGTACTCTAGTGTCTTGATTAGCATAGTTTTTTATTCATCGAACAAGTTTCACATTGACTATTTTTCACCTTGAAATAATGGCGTCTTTGTACTTATGCAGCATCCATGAAGCATTTCTTGGGTGTCATTTTGTACTCGATCCTAAATGGCAGCTTCTGCATTCTGCCATCTGTCTAGCTTTCCCGTTTGATGCAGCTTCTGAGAGGTCTTTTCAGAATTGAGGACTACCTGCAAGAATGGTGCTAAATGCATGCATTTTACTCCTTGGTTAATGCAAAACAGTTTTTCCTTCACAGCAAAATAATAATAGGAAAAGAATGATGGTGGATTCAATTCTTATAGTAATACAAAGAGGACTATTATCATCATTAGAAACCAAGCAAGTCATATTTATTGCTCATGCAGTACAACCACTAATGCAAATTACCCTGTAAATTCAAAATGAATCTGTATCACAGGAGTGGATTGAATGTCTCTCTTGATATTTTGCTTAAAGCAGACAATTAATTCTTTTGACAGCCAACTCATAATTGCAACCTAACTTTCAACTACAGCTTTCAAACAGTGCAAACATGTCTGTTTATAACACGATACAGTACCGTACACAAGACCAAAACAGGTCATAGACATTCAAATGAAAGAAAAGATCAAAGGACAGATTAATTCATGTCTGCAAGCCCTCAAGAGCCTGCAGGTCAAAAGTCCCCAGCAAACTAGGCCAGTGGCACAAATTCTCGATGTTGGCACCAGCAGAAGCAGCTGCTATCTTTCTAGGATGCAATCTTGCTTACATCATCCTTCAAAGCAATCTTCTGTCCCCCTGCCCAATATGCCTTCTGCTCTACTCCTTGGACTTCACGTTTGCATTTCTACAGAGTCCTGCAAACTGACTCAAAGTTCAGGTAATAGATTTCCAAGATTTAGAAATATTGTCTTAAGTCTATTTATTTCATATTTCATCCCGTCTAAGCATACTGTAACTTTCTGAGGTGAAATATGTCGAGTATGTCACGTGTAGTTTACATGTTAGTTCTGCTTGAGATTAAAACTTCTCACAGACCCCTGGGATGCCTTACTGCAAAAATATATAGCTGCAAAGAGTGGTTGCACAAAGTTAGAAAGGCCAGAAAACCATGTAAACAACCTCACAGTAGAGGCTTGAATTTCTGAATATAATCTTGCACCATCTAAAGTCAAAATAGAATATTGAAATGATTTTCATCTAATAATGAGCGTGGGGAAGAAAGAATCCAGATAGGCTTTTTTTTTTTTTTTTGAAACAGCTCCAGGAAATACATGGCCTTAACTTGGAAGTATAGCATTAAATATTTTTATACAGCATGAGTTCTCATTACCTAATCATATGATTTGTAGAACTGAATTGGAAAGTAGGAAATAAACAAAGAAAAATATTCAAGCTAGAAAAAATGTGAGTTTAAAATTTTCTTTGTATTTCTGATGAAAACTATGAGGTAGCCAAATGGTCACCCATTATTTTCAAAAGCATCCGGACATAAAAACGGATAAATTTCGGCGGGACTTGGATGTCACGTATTCCTGAAAAGCTTTATTTCACTGCTTCCCAACCCTGATTCAATCCCCTTAAATGCAGCTGTATTCCAGTTGCTCAGTGAAACTGTCCATGTCATGCATACAGTTTACAAATAATCTGCAGAAAAAGCTAGCTAGATTTAAAGATCTTTTTTCTGTAAATGGCCTTCAACTGATTTCTACAAACACACAGCTGGGATTTCTGCTGTCTTCTTCAGGCCACTTCCTGCAGAGACCTCTCCATTAAATCTGCCTCGTTCTACTAAGAACGCTTCTGGTGATCCAAAGTCAGCACTGGGATTGTCCAACTGCATGGAATTACTGTCTGCTAGAGCTGCACACTGAGGGCTTCTGTGTGCAGCATCATGTGAGCCCTGCTAATGTCACCCTGTTGGTATAAACTGAGCTAACTGGACCTTAAGGGACAAGATTGTGCACTGGTTTTGTAATAGAAATTAGGTACTAAGAAGGAGGCGGGAGGATTTCAATGTTTCTGCCTCCGGCTGAAGCAACACTAAATCTCGGTCTTTATCTGAAAAACGAGGTGAATTAACCCGTTTGGCATTCATATGCCAAAAAGGTCAGTAATACACTCAGAACTGTCAAAAGAGTAACAATTCCAATCATTACTTTCTAAAAAGAATTCATTTGAAGAAGTCAGGAAGACAGATGAAACATGCAAATATCCTAGCCTGAGAATCATTCTGTTGATCTGCACAGGTTTCTTATTATATTCCCATCTAATGCATTGGTCATGTGTGCTTGTGATGACCCAAATACTTGCAAAGCTTACCAGATAAATCACGTTCTCTTCAAACAGCAAAGCATTTCTTGATGGTTGCATTTGCTAATTCCATTTAGACTCAATGTTCTTAAAGGTCTTTTCCAACCAAAGTTCCAACCATCATTCTCTAAGTCGCACATTCTGATTGTCCTGGTTTAGGGCAAATTTGGCAGAAAACCTCAAAAAGGGCCACTGCACCCTCCCCCCCCCACCGAAAGCCCACCCACACAGCCCCTCCCCTCAACTGGTTTGGGGAGAGAAGTGGGAAAAAGCTGTTGATTTAACAGGCAAAGCACTCCCCAGCACAAAAAAATGAACAATACCAGATGACAAAACTCATTTGCCGCACTGAAGAGACGACAAATCAGAAAGTCTCTCCTGTGGGTGCTCACTCTGTAATCAATCCCTCTGGCAATGGGGAAGGCTGCTGCCCAGAGTAGGCCCCAGCAGGCCACAAAGTGCAAGTTCCCAGTGCTTCCCAGGTCCCAGTCCGGAGCAGATTCGAAACGTTCCAAGAAAAGGGAAAGGAAAAGAAAACCAGTCCAGGGAAAACTCTGCCTCAGCCAGCTAAACCAACTAAAAAGCAAATGAGCGCTCTGTTCTGCTCCGTCAGTGCCCAGAAAACACAGTGCAGCTCAGAATGTGGAAGAGTGTTGCTTTTTAAGGAGTGCAGCCTCTGATAAGAAACTCCGTGCTTCTTCTTCTCCCCACCTTTGCTCTCAGAACCAGTCTTGAAGGCAGAGAATATCATATCCAGCATTAACAGAAGAGATGACTGGGGATACAAGCATCATAAAGTCACCCTAGGACACTGCTCCTTTGAGATATGTCACCAGACTATGCTAAGACCAAGTTTTGGAACTGCTCATTAAAATTCTACTCTCACAGTGAAGCTGAGGAGGAAACACAGCTCACTACAGTTACCTTGTGGCATGCCAGTGCTTCCTTTCAATCACAATGGTCTTCGTTTTTAAGTCCCTGACATCACAGGCATCATGAAACATCCTTTGTGCAGGAAGGAAGATAATATTCTTCTCATTGATGCTGATGGGTTAGCTGACATGCAAAGCAGTTAATTCAAAGTGACAGAGCAATCAAGTCAATAGGAAAACTCACCACAGTTTTGTTTACTCCCCTAAATCCTTACTATCCCAAAATACAAGAACAGCTGTAAAAGCCTTGTGGCTACCTAATTTTTTCCTAGACCTACATGGTGGGGTAAGAGATAAACCATCCCAAACTATGGTAATCCACAACAAAGCATTCTTGACATCATATTCAGGTTTTGCATAGCGAGCTCTTCCTCCTGATCAAGTTATTCCATCGCAATACTTTCGGGAGTATCTTAGAGGGCTGGGTGTTGTTTGGTTTGAAAGCATCTTGATCATTCAGGAACCCAGTAGCAAGGACAAAGTTTAAAAGAAGATAGTGCTATGCATTGATTTTCATCTAGGACAGAGATATTTCTACAACACAGAAGGCTGACCTAATGCTTCACGACAACGTGGCTGAAGTGGCATCCTGGTCCCCATAGGTTTTTCTGTTTCCTTTTAGCTGCTTTCTTACCAGATTAATGAGCTGAACTAGCTCAAAAAAGAATCACATAAGTGCCAGAGCTTTCAAACAAACAAACAAACAAAAAAAAAACCAAAAAAACAAACAAACAAAAAAAAACCCCACAGATGCAAAAAGGTGATTTGTAAGTGCATTTGAAAACAGAAGATTTTGTACTTTTCATAGATACATGGCATTCTCTAGAATGATATTGCTCCAATGCTTTGGGTTTGGTTTTGTTTTTGTTTTTTTCCTCAATTCTAAATGTTACACATTCTTTTTTGGCCATTTTAGTAAACTGATTTTCTGATCCATGTGAAAGACAGTCCAAAGTTCCCCTCATTTGCCTCACGACTGTCCCCAGGACAGACATCGGGACCCTGAGGACCCTGACTGGACTGCTGGCATGCTGGTCAGAGAGGAATGCCAGAAATCCTGAGGCCCCTGAGCAGAGTTCTGGCCTGCCAAGTGATTGTTGGCAGCTGTGTCTACAGTGACTGCTTCTAGCAGGGCCTGCCAAGGGGCGAGGCGACCTATGGGCCTGCACATGCTTCGCGACACCAGCCCAGGAATTTTCCCACCTCTTGGCCAGATGAACTTGCTGGGGCAACTGTGGTAGCCGCCCCATGGAAAATCCTTCATCTGCTCCACTACCACCGTGAGGGACGGAGATTGAAGCCCCCCTCCCAAGGACTGAGGCTGAGACGCCCGTAATTCTGATCCAGGGCTGCTGGCGTGACTGAAGCAGGATGCCTGCTAAGTGTTGCCTGCAGACGTGTTCGCGGGACCTAAACTGGTTTCCTATAGAAACCAGTCCTGAAACAATAGCTCCCACTCACTGCTGATATTGATATTGACTTCTCCTGCTGAGAACATGGACTGTCTGTACTCGTCTTCAATACCATTTTCCCCCTCAGCAATTTCAATAGACTTGCTCTTTATTGTATCTGCTCCCCCTCAGCCATTTCTAGATCTGTTTCCCCCCTCAGCAATGGACTATAATAGAACCTTGAGATAACCAGGACTTTGAGATCTCCCCTAGGAGAACTCCATCGGCTCAACTGCGAGGACTTCATCTCTCTCCATTTGGCAGCTATACTCCCTCTCTCTTTCTCCCCCTCTTTTCTATTCTTTTCCTCTCCCTAATTCCTTTAAGGCACTTGCTGTGGTCATTCTAGAAAGGTGCATTTGTTTGGAGTGATACTGCAATCCCTTTTCCATCTTGTCTTTTGCCCCCTGAGATCAGTTAAGAAAACATCATCCCCCCTTCGTATGAGCGGATCAGAACAATATGTTCTTTCCAGCTGAAATTGGTTCTAGTCAATAGAAGCACACTGGTAGGTAAAAGTAGACTACAAAAGATAACCTTCAGAATGTATTTCCCATGTCTTCCCATTCAAGCAAGTGAAGAAAGCAGACAGATCTTCAGATAACATGCTATGCGAATTGAAAGGAATCTTCTTGGAGGCAACTGTGAAACTCACGCAATGAAATACAGATGAGAGAGATGAAAGGGTCACATATGATGTCAAATCTATTCTTTTAATGTTTGAATGAAAGAAGATTTCTTGAAGTACAATCCTACAAAATGAAGGTGAATTTGCAGAAGCAATTGAACTGGATCTCCTTTAGAAACACAATGTTTTCTAATTAAACTGAGCATTCAGGAAGGCAACCTTGAAATCAAAAGGATTTCGAAAAATACAAATACCAAGACTGGCAGTTTGTTATCTTTCACGGTCTCTTTAAGATAAGATTTATTTGAACTTCCACTTGTAGTAGGTCTGAAGACATTAGGAATGATGCAATATGGAAAAACCAAAACAAAACAACTTTCTCAAAAAGCTTTGAGAAACCAGAGAAATGATGATTTTTAGTGGTTAGGTAGTCCTTTAAAATTTGTCTTGGGGGAAAGAGATGAAAAACTGACTGAGATCAAATGACTGTGGAGTATATTCCAAAACAGTAATGAAGAATGTAAGGGGCAAGAGCCTGTTAGAAAAATACTATGCTGGCTTAATCTGTTGAAAGCATTCCAGAATGGTTGAAATTATGAATCATATCTTGTGGGATTTAAAAAAAAAAAAAAAAAAAAAAAAAAAAAAAAGGAAGAAAACAGAAGGAAAAATATATTTTGAACATATCTTTCCATTCCAAGATGGTATAATGGCTTTATTTCATTTTGTTCCTATGACCGGTTAATAGCTTATGAAGTGTTTAGCAATAGAGAGTGAGAGTCTTCACACTAACCATACCATTTGGATGTGTCTCTTTTACTTTCTAGAGCAGCAGATATGGTTTAGCACTCCACAATTCAGTCCCCAAAAGTGAGGAAGTGTGGCAGATTTAACCTAACTGCCCAGTCCACCAGAATGCCTAATTATCTTGAAAAATGCTTTGCTATATCTCATTATCTGGCCATGTCTCTCTAGCTCCACTTTGAGCTTCTTGATCTTTCATCTACAGGATGAGATCCAATTTAGCTTAGCAAGGATGTAGCCTTTCCAAACCATATCTTTTACCTTCTGTATTCTTCCAAGTACATTTCTACTGCAGGGACCAGTTTGGAAGATCCTGGTTGTTTTATTCCTTAGATTATGTTGCTGCATTATTTAGCTCTTCTTTGAAGTTTTTTCCCTGCTCAAGTATAGGGTCAGTGCTGAAATGATTGTGATGCTAACTCCTTATGATATATTCTGCAGGCTTACAGAGTATGCAGCAAAGTTTTCTCTTCTTCTGAGGACATTCTATTCTTTTGATGAGAAATGCTGAAGGTCTGACTTCAGTTGCAAAGGTATCTGATTGACAGATTGCAAAATTGTTAGGTCTAGTAACAGCAGGAAAAGCGTGCTCTTGCTCTGTATGTAAATGTCGTGTCAGCTGCTGTTGGGATAAAAAGCATGAGCATAAGCAAAGATATCTGCATGGATAGAAAAGAAACAAAGAAGATATTTGTTGTGATTTCTGCACTAAGGAGCAAGAAGAAGCATGAAGCGCTAATTTCAGTGGCTAAGACAGTATCATCCTTGGGCCAGTTCTCTTCAACATCTTTTGAACCACTTGGGCTCGGCACTTGAAGGAATATTAAGCAAGTTTGCCAGAGACACTACATCGGGAGGAGCTGTCAACTAACTCCCTTGAGGCCAGTGAGACACTGCAGAGAGATCTTGACAAATAAGAGAGATAGGCAATTATGGCTGGCCGGGGGACTATGCACAAATCACGAAAGGGGCGGGACTGCTGGGGAAGGCGTCCCAAGCTGTTGTATTTTCCAGCATCAGTCTCATGACATGGTTATAACAGTGGGAAGATGCCAGCAGCTCACGTCCCCAGCAGCAGAAAAAGAACTTGATGTTACAACTTACTTGAAAAGCTTTTTGACCAATCCCACAAAGCAAAAGCATATTGACTGTAGTTCTTTCCGATCCCTAGAAGCACACATAACTTTGGTTCAAAGAACGCTTGCTTCTTTTGAATAAAAGACCTGCTTGTAAGCCTTAAGATAGAATGCACAGAGCTCCATTATTAAGCTTAGAACTTCCTAACATCTGGCTAGATATACTTTGCTGTAGCTTAGGGAGTTCTTCTGGTCAAGCGTTAATACACAGGCCATTGTTCTATTTGTCCTTACTTCTCTACTTCTTCTGTCATTTTTCTGCTGACAAACCTTATGACTACTGCTTAGCTCCAAGCACAGTTCTGCTGTCTCTGAGGCCTGCCTTTTGCAGCTTTCCCAAAATCCTCTGTTTTCAAGGATTCCCACAGGCAATCCCCAACCTTAGGGAGTTGTGCGATGGCAAGTGCTGGATTCAGCACCTGGGACAGGGCAATCCTGCTCTGTGTGTGTCTAGACTAGGGAGCAAGAGGCTGAAAGAAAGCCAGGCTCCTGGCCAATGGCAAGCTAAATGTGTATCAGCAGTGCCCTGGCAGCCAGGAGGGCCAAGCCTGTCCTGGGGTGCATCAGGCACAGTATCACCAGCTGGGCAAGAGAGGGCATTGTCCTGCTCTTCTCTGCTCTGCTGTGATCTGCTCTGTTCTGGGGCGGCCTCACCTTGAGTGCTTGGGGGCAGTTTTGGGTACCACAATGAAAAAAGACATGAAGGTATCAGAAAGTTCTCCAATGAGGTTTACAAGGACAGAACTGGAGGAAATGGCATGCAGCTGAGTCAGGGGAGGGTCAGGTCCGGTATCAGGAAAAAGTTTTTTAACCAGAGGATGGCTGGGCACTGGAAGAGTCTCTCCAGGGTGTGGGCACAGCATCACACCTATCTTGAGTTCAAGAACCTTTGGGACATTGCTCTCAGGCATCTGGTGTGATTCTTGAGGGAGGTCCCATGCAGGGCCAGAAGTTGGACTTGATGCTCCTGACGGGCCCCTTCCAATTCAACTGATTCTACGACTCTATGGTTCTGTCCTGGCCACTCAAGGTATATTGCTTGATCTCACCAGATTTTGACCTGCTCTTCTTGGTCAGAATTTGTCACTACTGCCTAATGATATTTACCACAAAAGACAAAGTGCCTTTTCTCAATTTTCTCAAGAAAGTTGAAGATGCACCCTAGAATCCTAAACAAGTCTTTTCCTTGAAACAACACTGTCTCCTGCCCAGTATTCTTTCCAGATCTTAAGGAGAAAGAAGGCAAAATGAGGGGATGGATTACAATGAAGCACTGTCAATTTTCCGGACCTTTAGCAGTATATTTGTACTTCCACTATTCTTTTCTATAAAATCATGGTTTTGTAGAGCATGTCATTTTCTAGCAAGACCCATTTTTGCAACTGAGCCCATCAGTCTCTGTGAGAATATATTGTCAAAAGCACAAAACATATGAATGGGCAGTGGCAAGTGAGGGGAAAAAACAGTATGGGAAGCAGCTCCGTGATACTACAGTAAGACAAGGAGGAGGAGGTGTTCCAGTTGACAGAGCAAAGAATCCCCCGCAGTCCCTGGAGATATCCTAGTGAAGCAGGTTGTCTCCCAGCAGTCCCTAGAGAACCATGGAGGAACACATACCTACAGTGCAGCTGCTGGAGGGCTCCATGCCACAGCAGGTGAAAGTGCCTTGAAGGAAGCTGCAGCTTGTGGAGGGAGGGCCAGAAAACCATCCTTGACCTCTTCTTTAGCGGAAGAGTATGTGCAAATGTTTAACAGCTGCGAACTCGAATCTATCCTCTTTCCAGTTCTTGTCGTAGGTAAGTAGGACAAAAGAAGAATTAGAAGCCTAAATAGTTTTGCATGAGGCTCCCATTCTCTCTGCCACTCCCTTAAAATTTACTTTGAGATGAAATAAAACTCATGATCAAGTTCCTAAGGCTTGATGGTCAGGCTTCTCAGAAAACAGGGAGTGCAAAGAACTCTCGTCTCTGTCATTTTTTGTCATAGAACTAAAAAAGTTAAATTACCGTTTTCTAAGAACTTACGAAAATCAACTGGTAGAGGTGGTGAGAGTGAAGAGTATAATTAAGCTGGAAAGAGACTATCATGTAGCTACCTCATCTGCATAGAAGTTTTTTACCAGGAACACTGGACTTTTAAACAGACTTAGGACACAATAGTTATCTCTGGGAATGTTTCAGTATGTCTAAAACATTCATCTTTAAATAGCTCGATCTGTTTTACCGTTATGACTTACGTTTTAAATTTTATTTGAGGAGAAATATTTGTCATTCAGATCATTTCAAGTTCTGAAGCATTTCAGTTGTTGTCAGTTTTTGCTGTCTCCTGAGGGCAGGAAAATAGTCTTGGAACCAATACTGAAAGAAAGTAGATGGAAAAATTAGTTTTCCTCATTCTTTTCTGTCTATTCTATGAGGCACAAGAGCAAAACCACTGCTATGAGTCTGAGTTGCCTTACCACTCATGGATGACAACCTTGTAGGGAGTAGTCTGTTATTTGCACACATTTCTGATGCTGGTGGTTACCTGTTGTGCAGAAAGATCTGTAAACTATTTTCACGGAAAGACATTCCTGAATTGCTTCACTTATCTCTGAAGCAGAGAACTAAGCTGGCACTCTACTTCGGAGATCTTCCTGTGCTCGCCCCCAAACCCGTTTCCTTCAAATGCAATTTACTTTCAACCAAAGCACTTCATTACTTCATGAGGTAATCTCTTGTTCTTAATGTTCGGGGGATTGTTTTAAAAGGGTAAGAACATATTCTAGTAAGAAGGTAGAACGTCTGTCTTAAGTAGTAGACATCACTTGGCTTTGGTTCATGCACCATAACAACAGCAAGGAATGTCGTTTACAATCAATAGATGGGTTGGGGAAACCGGCCACAAGTTTAGGAATCTTTCTCCAAATAATTTTGCTTTCAAATTTGGCTCTTAGCATTTCAAGTGTGTTTTTATTAAAACAATCAACTATTTATTACCTGTACCACAAGGAAGCACAATCAGCAGTGCTTGTGCATCCTTCAACAATTCCAAGAAGAAGAATGGTCTGAGCCTCCAGTGTAGCTCAGGGAGTCTGTCATCAAGCCAGAGTGCTCCAGGCATATTCTCAGCCTGGAGAAGAGCAGACTCTGAGCAAATGTTAGAGCGGTCTCCAGGATCTGAAGGCAGACTAGCAAAAGGAGGCAGATGAGCTACACAAAGGCATGGAGCGATAGGAAAAGTGTTGATGGCTTTAAAACCTGAAGAGTATATGTTTCCTTTGGGTATTGGGAAGAAATTCCTTGCCAGGAGGCTGGTGAGACACTGGAACATGGTGTGGGTGACCCATTCCTGGAAGCGTTCAAGGCCAGCTTGAATGGGTCTTTGAGCTTAAGGTGGCCTAGTGGAAGGTGTCCCTGCCAATGACATGGGGGTGAATTTAGGTGAATTTTAAGGTCCCTTCCAATCCCAACCATTCTGTTATTCTGTGGTAATAGTCATTCTGTGCAGTAGCAGTAACTAGCTGAAGATAGAAAAAACAGACTATTGATTCTGAGAAACTGCCATCCAGTTTAACTGTTTTGGACTCACATAGAAGTTCCTTTTAGCATTATTATATGTAGGAACAGTCTCAGCACTTAAATATCATCCACACATATATTTTATAATTTTTAAGGTTTCGGACATATGGGAATTTCCTTTTTTTTCTTTCTTTCTTTTCTTTCTTTCTTTCTTTCTTTCTTTCTTCTTTCTTTCTTTCGTTCTTTTCTTCCGCCTTTACTTTCCTCCCTCCCTCCCTGCACTGTGATTTCAATTTGTAAAATGTGAAGTAGTTTCAGTAATTGACTCTTACCTGAATATCATTTCGAAGCTTAGAAATGGATCAAGAAGAAAATTGTGTGCAGAAAGAGCATTTGAAAGATATTGATATGAGATTTAGAGGTAGCTATTGAAAATTCAAAAAGACAACATTGAAACGATGCAACGGATGAGTTTAAGGGATTTTTTTTTTTTTTTATTTCTGTGATACCAATTAGGATCTCGGTTTTTTTCACCTTCGGAAAATACATCTTGAAAATTGTTACTTTGAAAACCAAAAATATTTCCAAAACAAGGAAATGGATTGATGCAGATGAAAATATCATCTTCTAAATAGTCGTCATCTAGTCCAAAGTATTCTCCTCACACAGTAAGCTTTATGGATGTTTTTATTGTCACACAAACACAGAAGGATTTTCCAACTGACTAGAAAATCTGTAAAAACAAATGAACCTTGGGAAAAAAAGTTCAATAAAGAGCAGGAAATTATATGCATCCACCCTTATGATAAGTTGGTTACTAAATATTGCCTCTGGTTTGTGGGTGAGTACACTTTCCATTCACACACACAGATATACCTCCCCCCTCCACCCTAGATGTCTGATAATGGGTCTCAAAAAAGGGATTATATTTTTTCTATTCACTAGGCATTGCTTGTAAAACGCAAGGCGTATAATTCTTGGATTCTCCTATTGCCTGGATTTAATACCGACAAGGTAATGTGCCTGTGTCTATTCGCACAGGGTCGGAGAGGACATGGAGAGCGGCGATTTGAAAACAACTAGGAGCTTAAATAAGAAAGAAGACTGCATCCGGAATCCATAGCAATGGCAAAATATAAGGCCATAATCAGGGGCAGTTTGCTGTGCTGGGACGGTTTCTTCTGGAGAGAAAGCGTGAAAAAGCTTTTCGCTAAGATGCGGGCCTCAAGAGACAGAGAAGACAGGCACACGCAGCTGTCTGAAGGTAAGTGCTGGTCCCCGGGCGCCTTTCGGCAGAAGCCGCCGTCTGGAGTGCACCGCGACCGGCAGAGAGCTATGTGCGCGAAAAAGCCGCTTTTTCGCCTCCGGCAGCCGCAGAGCTCGGCAGATGCTGAGACGCCAAGAACGAAGCCGAACAGCACCGGGATGAAGTGCACACACAGCTCTCAAACTGAGAGAAAACGATAACGAAGCACTTTCCAACAGTTTCAACTTACATTACCATAAGTAGGAAAATTGTTCTCAAACAGCTTTCTTTTGCATCATTCTAAGCCATTTGCAGCACTCCCTGGCCAATCTTTTTCTTTTCTCCAGGAGATGGTGAGAACTCGAGTACCTTCATGAAAAACGTCGTGGGACGCTTGCTGAGCTGGCACAGGTTCTTTTTGAGAAAATGAGTGGAAAAGCTTTTCGCTAAGGTGTAGGCGGCAAGAGACGCAGAAGACGGGCATACCCAGCTGTCCGAAGGTAGGTGCCGGTCCCCGGGAGGCTTTCGGCAGAAGCCGCGGTCGGGAGTGCACCGCGGCCGGCAGAGAGCTCTGTGCGCGAAAAAGCCGCTTCTTCGCCTCCGGCAGCAGCAGAGCTCGGCAGATGCTGAGACGCCAAGAACGAAGCCGAACAGCACCGGGATGAAGTGCACACACAGCTCTCAAACTGAGAGAAGACGATAACGAAGCACTTTCCAACAGTTTCAACTTACATTACCATAAGTAGGAAAATTGTTCTCAAACAGCTTTCTTTTGCATCATTCTAAGCCATTTGCAGCAGTCCCTGGCCAATCTTTTTCTTTTCTCCAGGAGATGGTGAGAACTCGAGTACCTTCATGAAAAACGTCGTGGGACGCTTGCTGAGCTGGCACAGGTTCTTTTTGAGAAAATGAGTGGAAAAGCTTTTCGCTAAGGGGTAGGCGGCAAGAGACGCCGAAGACGGGCATACCCAGCTCTCCGAAGGTAGGTGCCGTTAGTCGGATTCTTTTAACAGAAGCCGCAGTTTGGAGGCCTCTGTTACCTTCATAATGGTTTTTGCTGGAGGAAGCCGCTTTTTCATTTCCTGGAATACCTTGAGAGCAGCACTAGCTAAAGACGCCATTGGCGCCATTATGTAGAGTTTTGCTCGTTCCAGCAGGAATAACTGCGTTCTTCCTTACACTAGGTGGCGCTGCTTATCAAGGTTTGGCTGCTTTTAATCATTTGGGGTGCTGAATGCTCAACCAACTTATCGTTACTTCTTCTATTTGAAGTCAGGTGCTCACTGACGTAGATCCTATTAGATATAGCACACTGCAAATAAGAGCTGTAATCGATTTTTTGTTATTAGCACATGGGCACGAGTGTTAGGAATTTTACAAGGAATATGTTGCATGAATCTTTTTGACCATTCTGCAGCCATTCATACGAAACTCACCCAAGTACAAGACAATATGAAGAAATTGACTGGGAACGAGTGGAGTTTGCATCAATGGTTTGAGGGATGGGAAAGAACTGGGTGGTTGAAAGATCTCGTAAATGGAGCTTTGTTTTTACCAGTAGTCATTATTTCATTGCTTTGTATTATTCCATGCATGGTGAAACTGGTGTGCCTCTTGCTAAAAATGACATTGGAAAAGATCTGGCTGGTGCAAGAAGAAGGGGCAATTGTGACAATGTATCTGAACCGCTTAGACTACGGGCGGCACCAGCCATTCAGCGTGGAACGGTTCTTCTCAGAATTTTCTCAGGGCCCTCTGGAATTCATCAAGACATAAGCCATGCTAAAACAAGAGAGGAAAAGCTGAGAAACTAAATTCCAAGACCACAAGAACTCCAAAACGGGGGGGGGGGGGGGGGGGAGGAGGGGGGAAGGGCAAAGTACCTGGACTGTAAGGAAACACATCTTCTGAGAGGTGCATGCAAAATGCGTGGACAAGACAAAGGCACCAATAAGAAAAGCGTGACTAGCGTGTGCAGAGAGTCAGAATGTGTAAGTGCATCATGTAAACCATAAACGGCTTCTGCTTAATCCTCTTGGTCCATTGTGCAGGATTCCTGAATTTCCCATAAGTGATACTTACTAAAAGGGTTCTGATTTTAATGCTAGAGTTACTGTCTATACGATGATTCATGGGAATAGTTCTTTCAAATCCTTCCCTTGCTGACATCAGTCAGTTTCATCTTTTCCTGAATGTACTGCTGGCTATACATAAGTTAGGAATAGAAGGGAATGAGTTTTAGGGATATGTTGCAAGGAAATAGATTGGCAGCTCTGCTTCCATTTCCATTGTCTAAGAAGAATTCCGAATATTTTTGGCCCTTTCATAGACCTCTGACTCAATTAGCATCAGCAGGGAGGGACATTTAATTGGTTTTTCTCCTTTTCAGAGGGAAGCTAATGAAAAAGTTTCACCAGAATCCGAGCAGGCTGTGTAACAAGAAGAGCGTCATGAAAAGCGGCCAATCCTATATTCTTAGTATTGCTAGTTGTGATTGGACTTCAATGAAATGTGTCAGTTCTGTGTTCCTGGGTATCACATCAGTAGCAGGTACTTCACCTGCTGTACTTCTCTCCTAAAGCTAAGAACAGAATCCCAAATAATTTTGATTCCAAGGTCCCAATTCACCCTGTAATGCTGACAGGTGAAAAAGGAGTGGAAGGTGCACCAGTAAATGAAACTGAATGGCCTATCTAAATCAGCGGCCACTGATTTCCTGAAGGCTTAAACAGGTTAGTTGCCCCTATTTTTCTTGGGGTTCTTTTATTCTTTGGTCATGTTTTTCTTGGGATTCTTTGAATCCTTCCCCACCAGTTCAGCCTCTGCTCTCAAATCCTTTGCTGTCATTTAAAGTATCTCAATAGCCTGGAAACGTGTTGTCTTTATTTATCAACCCATTATTCCCTTCAAAAGGTTGTTTGCCTCAAGTCTCATTCTTGCTGATTTTCTGCTAGTTCATTGTCAGATGGCAGCAGGTGTTCTGTAAGAGCAAGTACACGATCCTATAGCTTGCTTTTCTTTTGATTTGGCCTGTCTAGAAAATGGAATGACTGAACATCTCCGACAGGATTTTCTCTCCCCATTGTGTTTCACCGCAAGGGCAGATGCCAATCATCTACCTAAACTCTTGGTGGTGAAGAAACTAGTGGTATGCTGTTGCATATAGGTAGAACTTTCTGAAAGGAAGGCCTTGTAAAACCATGGCTGAGGCCCGTTACTTTGGCTAAGTAGAAAATGACTAGGGGAAAGTGAGACAGCTGAATTAGAGGTAGTTCAAGAAGTTCTAGAAGCATTGCGTGTTCACAGCGTGGTGTATGACGGTTGGTTGAATTATGTTTGTTGTGGCTTAAAGCTATGCAAGTGATAAAGGCCTGACTGCTTCAAAAGCCTGGCTTTTGCAAGAAAGCGGTTCTCCTTCGCACCTGCCTGGGGACTCTGCGTCACTAGGGACCCTCACGCCCAGTTTGCCAAGGAGATGATGAGTAGGAACGTTGCAGAGCTGCTGTGTGCATATGAAAGGAATGGCAGAGAGTGAAGCCTTGGACAATTTCTGGGCTTTAGTACAATGCTGCTGCATTGGTGCCAGTTTAGTCGGTTTTCCATCAGTGGCATTTCTGTCTAGAAGTACACTGCCCAGAGTCTTTCTAGCATTTGATGCCATTTCCTTACTGCCATTAATACCTTCCTTCAGTTTAAAGGATGATGGAATCTTTACATTTTGAAGATCCCTGTTAGGAAACACTATGCCAGAGGAGTCATCACTCCCTTTTCTTTTGCCTCCTTTGTAATTTTTATAGACTCATTTCACATTTCTGCTAATGGCAATAAGAATAATGAGACTACTTAGCAGGGTTGACTCTCTCAGCTGCTTTCCTCTTTCCTACTGCTTCATACCGTATGTGACTTGATGGCCTCGTTTTGCAATCAGCGTTTTGCTGTGGTTTGCTAAAACCTGGCATGCACTGCCAACTCACAACTTGTGTGTTGGCATTTCAGGGGCTTTGATGGGTTCCTTTCTGAGATTGCCATGCACTGGACTTTCACAGTCACAAAGACTTCATCCACCATCGGTCAGACTTCAGTATTTAATACTCTTTCCTGGAATGTAGGCAACCTAGCAGCAAGTACTAAATTCGCTGCAAGCCCTGTCTTCCCAAAGGACCATTCAAAAAGTTTTCTTTTCCCCTCTGACCAATCTGCCAGTATTTTGATGGAGAATTTGGTACCTTAATAGAACCTCTTAGAAGGGATCTCGTGGCAGACAACATCTCAGGCTTTCTTGAAATACTGGCTCCTTTGGATCTCCGTTCCATTCAGAGTGCATTTAAGATTTTTTTTCCACTGAAGCCATTCAACAGTGCCTCTTCTCTTATAAAATGTGATGCACGTGAGAAAGATGGATCCCCGTGAAAGGTTCTATTGATATCAAAATTTGTGCCCAATGGACTGTGCTGGTGGAAATCAAATACTAGTCTAGTATTTTGAATCCAAATAATTCCTCCCAATCAGGCCCGACAGGATTGTTTGGCTTTGAATCTGAGCACGTGGACAGTAGTGGATGGTCCACAGGTTGAAAACAGTGTAGATTCTTCTCCTTCTTTTCATTGATGGCTCAGAGACTGAAAAGGCAGTTACAAAATGGTAAATACATCCCTACAGATTCAAAAATTGTTCTTCTTAATTTGCATCTCCACCATAACAACAGATGGTTAGAACTAAATTACCAATGGGAATTTTATAGCTTCTCAGAAATGAAACAGGACCTGGCTAATGGGCCTTAGCAGTAGCTACAAGTTTTTCAGCACAAGGCATCTCAAAAGTATTTTAACCTTACAGTACTTTTCTGTCTTATGCTTTCATCTTAAGGATGCAGGGAAGAAAAAAAAAAAAACAAAAACCAAACAAATCAAGAAACCCCACCAAATAGATAATAAGCAAAATCAGTGACATATATAGAAACAGATCCCATGGTTTTTAACTTCCAAACTTGTCTTCTTAGCACACTCTCTACAGTGGAATTGTTTCCCTATCTGCCTTGAAACATTTTGCAGCAGAAACACTCTAAGGTCCTGATAGGTGTTTTGTTCAAAAATCACTTCTGGTTTTCTGTCCATAAGCAGAGTAACGTGGCTGTGCTGGCAGCTGACCAAAGGAGGTAGGAAGAGTAATCATCATCCACAACACTGGGGCTAAAGAAATTTCAACAGAAAATTACCTGCCCTAGTACTTGTCCACGTGTTGGGTTGAACGTTCCGAATCTGTTTCCATTTTCCCCATTCATAGAATGTTCTATTTCACAGAATTCCAGCCCCTCAAACATCAGTCCTGCCAGAACTGCCCGCCATAGGGGGCTGTCATAGGGGATCTGCTAATGTCCACTGACTCTTACCAGTATGGTGCTTGTCACTGTTGCAGATCAAGAGCTTCTGAATAGTTTGGATTCATGCTCTTTGAGGGGTTGAAAACAAGAAAAGAATGACTAGACATTTCCATGATCAAATCCCCTGATGGAATAAAAATAGGAGCATAATAAATGTATTCATTGTTCTAAGAAGGGAGATGAAGGGTCCAAATGATTACTTGCATACTTCCTGTTCTAAGCCCCTTCTTATCTGGCAAATTGCAAAAGATTCCAGGCTTTTGCCAAAATGCCAACCAGGTTAAAATGTGAAGCCTTGCAGTTTACTGGATATAAAACTTCATCATCCATTTTTAAATCTTTGAGATTGTTATGTACTTCCTATTACTACCCTGAGGTTTAGAGCTGTAATTCAGAGAGAAAAGAATGCTATCTTGAATTCATTCTAGTAAATCGGCACTCTCATCTTGTCAGCACTCTCTCCTCTTGGTTTTCACTTCTGAAACTCTGTACGGAAGAGTGCATTAATGCATAGAGCTCTGCATCAATTCTTTACAACAGTTTCCCCTGTAATTCTTCTTTCAAGGCAAACCTAGAAAAATCCACACTTTCTTACCCCACCACTTCTAAAATTCTATTGAGAAGCAAAAAAAAAAACAAACCATCAAACCACTAAATCACTGCTCCAATAAAAAAAGCAGTCCATTCACTGCTTTCTTAGCAGGTTCTTTACCTTGTATTAATATGGCAACCTTTTCTTGCTCTTCTAGATTAGAACCAAATTCTTACAGCATATAAAGAAACATAGGTTTACTGCATCTGATTCTTAGATACAGAAGTCCAGCAAGGAGTTCCGACCTCAAAAGAAGTGTCTGTACAACAAGATTCAGCACAACCTTGAGCCATATTAGCTATTTTTCAAGAAAAGCGGCCAAACTGAAACTTTTTAGACTTCTCTACAATCATTCGTGCCTGCTTCCAGAACCGGACCTTCGTTGCTGGAAACTAGCTGCAATGTTACTGTAAACAATGCTGTGAATGTAGGACATCGTCATTCCTCTCTTCCATTGAAAACCTCAAGTAGAGTCGCGTCACTTCTCTTCAAAATTCTGTATTTCCTTGCAAACTGGTAAAATAAGGATCAATAAAGCGTTCCGTTCATTCGGTTTAAACCTAATGTTGAAAATGAAAAAAAAAAAATCCATTCAGATATGGTCTGCAATAATACAGTAGAAGAGAAGATGAACCAGACTGGCCTACAAAAGAAAGAAGTGAAGCAGAATTTGGGAATTTGGAAGACCTTATGATGAATAATTCAAAAAAATAAATAAAAAAAATATAACCTACCCAAATTCAATCAGTGATGCACAGACAGAGAAAAAGTACTAATTACTACTAATATTTCTTTCATTCTCAGACAAGAAGTTCAATGATCCTCTTGAATGCACGGAAGATTCTTGGAAAAGACAGCAGCCTTCTTCTTCACCACATACTCCTCAGAACTCCAGGAGACAAATCATTTGAGCTGTGAGGATCTTTCTCTCTGTAAAACTCCCAGAGCATAGCCAATATTGTATTCCTTTAGGGATCCTGGCCTCCCTGGGGGAGTGCTGGATAGTCTACATCCCGGTACATCAGCCAGACACTCCACCTTATTTCCCATGGCTACTGCAGCAAGGACATCATCTACACTGGCTTTCTAGCCAAAATATATGCAAGGCACAACAAAGAACATAGCCAAAACCTTGAGCACAGCTTATGGGTTTCGAAAGAAAAATCTCAGGATGGCAATACTGGATCTTCTGATCCAAACCATCAGGAAACATTTCTTTAGAGGTGTTGGGAAAGATGAAAGTTTGACAAGAAAGTCTCACAGATATGTATGCTTGGCAGAAAGATTTTTCAAGGTGGCGTCTGAAGAAGGAATAGAGTTGGAAGCAAGTTTTGATCTAGAAGAAAAGAATTGCTGAGCCAGTCTTACTGGATAACCGAGGAGACGTTAGTTAGAAGAGGGTTTTATGACTTCGAGCAAAGGATAAACCCACCCCAAACCAGAAGATGTTTTTACCAAGCAGGAAGCTAGCACAGGCAAACAAGTCAGCAAATGCTGCAAGCAGAAAAAGGTCACCAAATTTTCCACTGTCAAGAAAACTGAAAAACAACTTTCCTCTTCAACTGTAATATACTGACTTTTAGTGAGTGGAGAATAGCAACATATGGTAATTAGAGTAGTTAGGATAGGCTATAGATAATAGTTAAGGGATAGATTGGTTCTACTGTATGAAGATGCTCAGCAAAGTACCAAAACCAAAGGGTCTCCAGGCCTGCCTGCAGCTAGAGCTGACAGCTGTAGGCACAGGCTCTGTTGTCCACTACCCTGGACTGCTGCAACGTCTTGGATGGAATAAACTGCATTTTGGAGAGCCGCCTGGACTCCCACATCCCTCCTTTAGGCTCTTCCATGGAGGTGAAAAAAGCCTCTGGGTATTGTACAAAAAAATAGCTATGTAATCTAGAGTTGCATGACCCAATATTTCTATTGAACTGGAACAATTTTTATCAATATTATGGATCCACTTCTTTTCCGTGCGTTTGGTCAAAAACATAAAGCATCGTTTAAAAGACATTATTGGATGCGTACTAAGTACTACGAAGTAGTTAAAGTGTTGGTTTGGCATGGCTTGGTTTTTGGTGGGGAGGGAAGAAGCCAGCCCCAGAAGTGATTTTTTGTGCAAAGCTCCTAGAAGCTTCCTCCATGCCTGGCAAAGTGAATCCCTGCTTGGCACTAAGAACAGACATGCTGCTGAGCCAATTACAGAAGCTGGTAGCGCCTTGGTGATATATTTAAGAAGGAAATCAAAACTGCAGCCAGTTAACCTTGAAGTTGGGAGGGAAATTTTTAGGTTGGCACCTCTTCTGCTTTGAAAGCCAAACCAGTGAGACACTCTGTTGCAGTGTGTGTTTATTATTGTACTGCAGTTCTAGTAGTCCATTTTCTAAGCCTTCCTATTTTGTGCTGTTATAGCATATGTTATTATGAATGGATTGTTCCTTTCCCCCCAGTATTGTTGGCTTTTGCCCTAGCTGTCCATCTCCCCAAAGACCTGCCCTTTTGTTCCCTGTTCCTTCTCCCATTGAACATCAACCCCTCCCCAAGCCTGCCCCTTTCTCTAGAAACTTCCCTCTCAATTTTGTACCCTTCAAAACCCCATTGGTTTCTTCAAGTTATTCTCCTCCCCTGTAGTCCCCCTACTGGTTTCAACATTGTATTCCCCTCCTTGTCTTCCACCCCCACTTTCTTCCCGTTGGTTAAAGATTGTATCCTCCCCTGGGACCTTCCCCCCATTTAGAAGTCGATGGATGCCTTTGAATCAGTGTCTTTCTGTCCTTGACCCTCCAGGGAGTAAACTGAAAAATATACAGAAGACCTCTCCCTGTTCCTTGTCCCTGACCTCAGCGCAGTTCTATCCCCAAGGCAGTCCACCTGTGCCGTAGAGCAGCTGTGCCCTACAGCTGCAGCCCGGATTTGACAGCTTTCTTGGGGCGGCCCACTCTCGCTGTCGGTGTCGGGAGCTAGTTGGGCTGAAGAAATCCAGCACCGCAGCAAGACTCCAAGTCAGAAATACAGTTTATTAGGAAAAGGGGGAAAAACCCAAATCGTGCAAGAGTACAAAAGAAAAACCACTGACAGAGTCAGAATACAAGCTGACGTCCTGCTAGTTAGGGTGGTGAAAGCAGTTTGGATGAAATGGTCTTGTTGAAGTGGTGATTCTGTAGAAACCATCTGGTAGCTCTTGTCCTCTGGAAAACCAGTGGCTAAGGGTGGCCGTTCCTCTGGCAATGCAGTAGAAATAGTGCTTCTTGCCTTCCAAAACCCAGATTTTATCCAGGTGGGGATACTTAGCTCCTAACCCCTGGGCAGAGCATCTCCCAATGGGCTGCTATCGTTCTGAGTCATGATGTGGGTCCTTGATTACCCGCTAAACAGAAATGGCTCCTGGAGGGAGTTATCTCTGAGTCATGTGGCAAGACATTGATGGGCCTATTAACAGGAGAGAAGGAAAAAACAATGCCACCCCTGCTTTCCGCAGTTCTTGAGGGTGGGAATAGGATGCATTTTTATATTGTAAGCTAGGACAATACAGGATGCAGGTTTTTGCATTTGCAGGAAGTTGGTATGGATTTGAAAAGTATCCTCATAGCAGAGGCACAAAAGTATTCTCATACCCCTTTGAATCATCTTGAAATGAAGCAATTCTCCCAATAACCTAAGGCATGAATGACTTGCAAGTGAGTTGAAGAAACACGCCAAAGATAAGTAGTGTTCAACTGCAGAGAATTGTTTAGGGACATCATACCCTAATATTTGAAATCAGAAAGCATGGATGGACGGGTCTTTTTTCCTTAGTTGACTACAGAACCAGCGGTCCTTTGCAGGAGGGTGTTTGGATTTAGGATGACGCTGGCAACTAAGAGCATGGCTACACAGAAGGTGCTACTTTTAGACCAGAACATTCAACTACTAAAGGCAGATAGGAGAATAGCTGATTAGTGACAGCTCCGACAGGAAGAGTCTGCGGCTTACCCCGTGGGAACAATAGTAGCACATTTCAATTTTAGAAAACCATTCATTTCAGAGGACCAAGCATCAGTGAAAAGAAAAGGTCGAGTAAAGACATCCTAGTGCTCTTCTTAGCAGAAACATGTTCCTCCATATGAGAGTATTTAGGAAAGGACAGTGCGTTGATAAGGAAAGGTGTGCCAGTTACAAAACCTGGAGAGCAAGGCAAGACAAACATTTTATTTGCTATTTTTATTTCACCTGCTAAAAAATGATTTTTTTAAGACTGAATTTTATGAATTCTGCAAAGCTATCTTTTTGAACGTCTTCCTACCCGTATTAAACACCGAGGTGACAAAGAGAGCAGCAGTGGAAGGAAACCTGGTCCATCTCCCCCTCCTTGTAGCTTTAGGCCAGTGAGCGATTAGAAGTTGGTCACTTCATTTGAGATAAATAGCTTTACCAAGAGAGAATATTATCCAGCCTTGATCTTTCCTTTGGAGCTGATCCACTTTGTAGTCACGAATTCGTGACTCAGCTGGAGAGAAACAATGGCATTACGGCCATGGATGTTAGAGTGCGCTGATGGGAAATGAAGTTTTCATCTTCAGGTCCCTGCTCCAGTAAATATTCCAAATTCATCAGAAAGAAAATTTGAAGACCAGTAATACCCACTCAAATGACCTACTTCAAATAGTCTGCACGCATAAGAGACATCAAGCAGGCGCTCTCATCTGTTAGGGGAATACCCAGCCAGTGCATTATTGTCTAGTTAGGAGGCAATAATTTTGGAAATCATTGAATTTTTTGTATTGCAAGTGAATGGTCAACAGATTTTATTACTGGGTAAGGTAAAATCATGTCTTCTGCATCCTTTCAGAGAGGAAGCTTACCTGGATCTAAAGCTGCTCAGCTCCATGATGGGATGCTTTGTCTTCAAAGGGAACTCTAGTCTTTGTCCTTTTGGATTGCTTCCATAGCTTTTCACTCACTCTTCAGGTACCTGTTAAAATGTCCTCTTATCCCATGCAAATTTTTATGGGCATAGTCACTGAATTGGAAAGTATTCCATAAAGTCCACAGGCCTTGTTGAGATGGATGCACAGGTCTCAAGGCTGTTAGCAGATGTTATTCTGAGGCCACTCCTGATCATGTTGGATGGACCATGGTGACTGAGGAAAGTGCCCAAAGACTGGATGAAAGCAAATGTCACCCATCTTCAAAAAAGGCAACCAGGAGGACTCAGAAAAGTACAAGCCAGCCAGCCTCATTTTGATCCCCAGGAAGTTGATGGAGTAGCTATTCCTGGAAAGCATTGCCAGGCACATGAAGGAGGACAGAACAAATGTAGTCAGCATGGATTTACCAGGGGAAATTGGTGCTTGACGACTTTTTAAACTCCTCCGGTGAATGAACTTGCCTGGTAGATGAAGAGAATATCATCTGCCTGGGCTTCAGGGAAGTTTTTGACGTTTATCTACATGGCAGCACACATACCTACGGGAAGGAATAGTGCAAAGAGCAGGGAACCAGTGTCTTTTCAATGATGCTCAGTGAAAAGACAAGAGGCAGTGGGCACACACTGAAATACAGGAGATTGCCTCTGAGCATCACAAAATTCTTTTTTACCGTGACGGTGACTGAACCATGGCACAGAGTGTCCAGAAAGATGGTGGAGTCTGGATCATTGAAGACATTAAAAGTAGGCCCAGATATAATCCTGGGCAACAGGCTCTAGGTATCCTGGTTGAAGCAGGGGGATGGGACTTGGTGAGCCCCACAGAGCCCTTCCACCCTCATTCATTCTGTGCTAGTGAATTCTCTTAGAGATGCATTTCAAGGACCGGCATGACAAAGCTCTGTGCAGAGTGAGATCCACATGGACATGGGATTTAAGTTCCTTAAGTAGTGTTCAAGAAGAATGTAAAACTCCAGGAAACCTGTCTCTTCCATAACTGAATCCCTTTCATGGGAAAATTCCCCAGCTCTAGAAAGATCCTCTGAGACGCATGCTTAAGACTGACACTGGCAGAGCAAATTTCTCCCTATGTGTGTCTAAGACCAGTTAGGATCTTTACCAAAAGTGTTGTCAACGTAGTCACAGAAGGCATATTGTTAAGAAGTGACAACTTACATCAGAATGGCAAATATTGGTCCACCAATGAATTACTGTATGGGAATTATCGACTTGTATTCCAAATAAAAAAAAAGGAGTTGGTCTTTATTGAACTCTTTCATTGCAATATTCATAAGGGAAGAAAAAGACCTATGTCCTTAACTTTCTTACCTCTAACAAAGATTTTAAAAATTCCTTGTAAAAAGCGTATCTTAATTATCGGTCTATGAAACAATCTGAGTTGGGAAAAAAGTCCTAAAATTGTGTAGACAGTTGCAAAGAAAGCAAGAAAACAGGAAAGAAACAAAAACAGAGAAAAAGAGTCATCTTGAGTCTGCTAGCTAGTTCTAGAAGTAGTCTGCTAGAAAAAGGAAACCCCAGTTGAATTTCAAATGTGTTCATGCACTTGATTCAGTAACTGGTCAATGTAAAAACCAATCCTTTCGTACAACTTCCCCCAGCAACAAAAACTTCAAGAGATTGACACCACCATCATGCCTGTCCCAGATGTGTTTAAAAGAGAAATGATGATTTTCTTGAAAATCTATTTGCGTGAAAGTGGCAAGACATTGGAGGGATTCTCCACATTCTCCTTCCTCCATGCAGCTTGAAAGTCTATTTGATAAAATATGCAACAAAGCATGTGATTTACAAGGTAGAGTAAAATGGATGACTTGGGAATTGATCTCTTTTGGATATGAAACTTCATATCCACTCTCTGGGAAGTTTCTAACAAAAAATGATGGAGCTGAGGCATGAATCTGCCACTCCGAGTGCTAAGCAAACATAGACACTCCCCTTCACATGGCCCCACCTTCTGCACACACCTAGGCATGCACAGAGATCAGCATAGCAGATCATGAACACCTTGGAAAAGACTGAAATGCTAAATACCTCTCTTTGTGGACAAAATAGCCGGTACACTATTTCAAATATCTGGTACAAAAACTCTGTTGAATATCTACCTCATATTTAAAACACAGGTTTTCATTGAATTCTGTTTGCAGAATCTTTTCCTTTCATTTGTTCCTTTAAAATTCCTTTCTTCTATGTCTAGGAATATTTTCTTCTAAAAATAGAAAAAATTACAAGATGTCTTTTCAGAAGAAAACATTGGTTTAGACAATTTTTAACCGTCATGGTATGGAAGAATTTATTTGTCCCTCACGAAGGAGGAATAAGTATTTTGATCATAGATCATTTACAGTGAAATACTTGACATTTTTAAGATGCTTTCAATCAATTTTGATCCTCATTGCTTATTCATTGTAAACAGTAAGTTTTCAGTGCATGGAAAGTGTGTGTGGTACGTCTACATTAGTTCAAACACCAATTCCGACTGATGGCCAGGCTGAACTACAGTAAATAATGTCCTGAAGGATATTTTGCCGCCTTCTTTGGCACTTCTTGAAATCCTAATGATTGGGATGAAGTGTTGAAATACAGAGATTTTCTCTCAGAGAGTGTCCCATGTTGAAACCCATCCCATGTGTTTGATGTTGTAGTTCTTATCGCTTTTAAAATGTGATATCTTCTGCACAGTTTTCATGAAGCTTTCTGTTACAGTAGTGAAAATCACAGAGAAATGCAATTTTGTACAACTTTGAATTTACCCCAAGAGCTGAGAGAAAATTTGTTCGTATACTTCAATCTGAGTTTCTTCTATATTCAAGCTTTGTTCATCTACCATCAAGGGTCGCATTCGTTGCTGTTCAAAGCCCCATCCAAGCTGACCTTGAATACCTTCAGGGATGGGACATCCACAACTTCTCTGGGCAACCCGAAGCAGCGTTCCAGCACCCCAACAGCAAAAAATGTCTTCCTTTCATCTAATCGAGATCAGAAATACTAAATCTAGGTATATAAACTTTGAGGAAAGGTTTGAAATTCTATTGATTTGAAACACATTTGATAGGAATACTAACTTACAGATGACTGAAATATGTTGATGGCCATTTGAGATTGACACTTTTTGAAAAAGTGCATGGAATTGAAAATTAAAACCGGCAAAATTAAAAACTTCTTGCCATTTTCTTTTTCCTCTGATCTTCAAAATTGCATAGGTCAGATATCTGTGCTTCATGCAAATCTCTCAGATACTCTCAGACAAAAGCTTTTCTTTCAGACTAAACTGCGGTTTAGGTAGAACACGAGTACTTAGTGAAGGTTTTTCTGGGCATAGGGGGATTTGTGTGCACAAGAGGTTTTATCCAAACTGGAAAATTCATCCCAGCTGCATTTGTTCATCATTCCTACTGCATCAGGCCTGAAGATTCTGTGAAAAGTATCCTCTGGACCTTGAACATAGCTCATGTGAAAGAGATGAGAGGTGATGGAGAAGTTGAGGGAGAGAATCAAGAGCATATGGCCCAGTAAAGGCACCAGAAGGTATGTTTTCATGTGGTCCACAGCCCAAACAATTGTTTAGCACCGTTTGAAGGCTGTGTTTGACCAACAGGGCTGAAGCAGGTCTTCAAAATATCCAGTAGATCAAAATCCATTGAAGCAAATGACCCTGGCCAGTCCCCTTGCTGCTGATAATTCACCCTCCATAGCAGCTGAGCAGGCCTAACATTGCTGCTGCAAAAGTGTTGTGAAAAAGGTAGGCACATTTTCACAGAGGCAGGGGAAAATGCCCTCGGATGATGATTCCAAGGGATAACTTGATGGCGCAAGTTAGGTACTCTTACCTACTGTGCAATATCGAAGTTGGTGAGTTCACCATCTGTAAGCATCACTTTAGAAAATAAATGTTTGCTCCACAAAACGATACTTCCTACGTCCTGTCTACCTGCTTCATTTCAGCCAAGGAATAGGCTACGTTCCATCAGCAAAGTGTTCATGGTCATATGCTTCTTTAAACTGTGGTCATTCTTTCTTTGTTTCTAAATCAGACACTGTCTATTCCTAAGATTCAGATGTCCATGGGTAGGGGTGGAATTAAGTTCACTGTTAAAAAATATCCTTCTTGTTATCTTTTTAATAAATTACTGAGATGTAACATCAGTCTGAGAGCTGAAAGAAACCCCTTCATTTGCTGTTTGCCAAGTATCATCTATGTGATACAAATTCTACTTGATAAATCACACCCATCCATTGCCATCTAATACTACTAGTAATGCCTTCACAACCTTTTCTTCATCGTTAGGGATTTTGGAGAAGTGCAAGATTTGAACATAAGCAAGGGCATTTGTTCAAGATGCTCCAGAAAGAGCTGCCGTCTCTTCTCTTCCTTGCTGCCTATGTTGGCAGGAAGCTACAAAAAACCCAAAGATAACTAGAAAGATTGCTACTTTTAGTCTAAATTTGGAAATGATGTTTGGAATACCCTGTTAAATGACAAGGTGCTCTTTTAAAAGATGGCATCTTAAGGGGAAAAGTCAGTTTAAAGAGGTTTCGAGACAGTTGCTTCTGGAAAAAAAAAAAAAAAAAGTGAGGTATCCAAGGTCTTTAGCCATACCGCTTGGAAGATTGATTCAAAACACAGTTTCTTCATCTAGGAAGAACAGAGGACCATAGATGCAGCCCATTTCAAAACGGAGTTCTTTATGTTTCAGGTTGGGATTTACTGGACATCATTTCTTGTAAAGTCGAGGGACTGCAGTTAGCTCTCCAATAATTTCCTTCCCTGAAATTCATCTGCATTTGCTCCTTTCTCCATGGTTCCCATTTCTTAGTGCTGGTATACTCCATCTATGCATTAGAATATTCAACTGGAGTGTGTGTCCGATATTTTCTAGTTCAAATTGGCTGGAACGCAATGGATAGTTCCAGTTGCTTGTATGGAGTAGTTTTATTTTGACAAGTTTTCTTTGAACAATGTTTAAGCAGCAGTAGCAAATAGGAAGTACAGCTTGCAGCAGGGAAAGACACTTCTGCTTGCTCAAGTTTCCTGTAGTCAGATAGATGCCAAAAGGCTTTCCATAGTACTACTACTGTCTTGTAGGAATACTTGATCGAATCCTACCTTTGATACAATTACTAATGGGCTACTTTTCCACAAGGTGGAATCTTTTTCTTTTAATAATATGTTTTTTGTAAGTTGGAAACATGAACTTGTGCACCAGTCAGGAGGAATGTACTCCTACTTCTTCATAAGTTTCACAACATTATTTAGAAAATATTGACTCTGTGTAACTTCAAAAGAAGAATTCTGGGCATCTTCATTCTATTGATGTAATTTTTTTCTACCATGCTGTTCTTGTTTTCTATGGAACTCATTTTTACCAATAGAAATATTTTTCCCTGACACCTATGGAAAATACCTATGTTTACTCAATATTGCAGCCTCAGTACACTGTTTAGAATTATTTCAACATGGTCCCAAGCATATCCGACAGCTAGACAGCAGAGGTTAGCAACAGTGAGTGGGAATAACTTCTGAACCATTTCAGTAGATTTGCCAGGAAGGGCTTGCTTTCTGCCCCTGCAAATTTTCCCAGAGATATTGTCTGGTGAACAGTTGCATCAAAAGAGCATTTTTGCACAAACCTTGGGCCAAGCTCTGTCTCAGATTTACTAGTGAATGCAAAGAGGGTGAAAGTGCTGCTTCAAAGCCCTCTGTGTGCTTTCCGTACCAAAAGGGAGGTGACCCCAGAAATAAGTTTTTGTTCTCTCTTCAAAACACGAGGCATGTCACCACCTCATTCATCTTTTTCTGGGACTCAGCATCTAAAGACCAAGAAGCCCTCTTGCTTGCTAAAGTGTGTTCAGCAAAAAAACCCTTGTCCCATCAGCAAATTTGAACACAGCTGCATTCCAGTCAATTCCAGTGCTGGCAGGGCAATACTCTAGCCCAGTAGTAACATGCCACTGTTAGAAGACTGTGTAAAAATCTTTGTGTACAAAGTAATGGGAGGGAAAAATAGGATTGGGAAGAACTGCACATTGTTCTGGAAAAAGCCTCCTGCCACAGTCTTACAGACGTCATTTTCTGGTATCATTTTTAAGAGTTGGAGTTTTTTTAATTTTGTACAAGATAAAATCTTACTGGACCTTGAAGTTTCCCTACTAGAAGTACAGCCATTTCTTAGTAGAATAGAAGTAAGCCCTTTGAATACGTACAAATGGCCTTTCAAAAAACATATGCTATAGCACACTGTGAAAGGAATGAGCTATAAAAATAGAAATTCAAAGGTTTAAAAAGGTTTTGAATAAAGTAAGTCTAAGGTGATAGAAGAAGAAGAAAACAGCAGTTTTCTTCTTCTGGTGAAAAAACAACTCCCAGGACATTGTACTCTACAGGTGTATTATATCACTTTCTGAAAAACTGAGTAGGTTTGCTATTTCAAAAGGTTTTCATTAGGAAGGAAGAGATTCCTTTGGAAAAAAAACCTTCAAATTGACTTGACATGAATGTTATGACACTTAACTTCACCAATCATGAAGAAAAATTCTCATCACTTGATATGGAAATCATGACGGTAATGGAGACAAGGATGTCTAAGCCGTGCCATCAGGAACATAAAAAAGCATTAGAATGCAGGTAAGACTGAGCTCCTGAACTAGTGAGAAGAGAACGCAACCAAAACATTTTCCTTTAAGAGTCTTCAGGATGAACAGCAGATCAAATGTTTTCCTGTGAAGTATTTATGAATAGAATTAACCTTTAAAAGAACATTGTTTTCAAAAACCTGTGTCCAGTATCTCTTAGAATGATACACAGTTCTTATTACTAGAAAAAAGAAAAGCACTTTTTTCCAAACTGTTGTGCACTTTTAAACGATCTACCATAAAAAGAGTACTTTTTCATGCTGGGAATGATGTTCATTACAAAAAAGCCTTGTCGCACGCTTGGTACTCTAGTGTCTTGATTAGCATAGTTTTTTATTCATCGAACAAGTTTCACATTGACTATTTTTCACCTTGAAATAATGGCGTCTTTGTACTTATGCAGCATCCATGAAGCATTTCTTGGGTGTCATTTTGTACTCGATCCTAAATGGCAGCTTCTGCATTCTGCCATCTGTCTAGCTTTCCCGTTTGATGCAGCTTCTGAGAGGTCTTTTCAGAATTGAGGACTACCTGCAAGAATGGTGCTAAATGCATGCATTTTACTCCTTGGTTAATGCAAAACAGTTTTTCCTTCACAGCAAAATAATAATAGGAAAAGAATGATGGTGGATTCAATTCTTATAGTAATACAAAGAGGACTATTATCATCATTAGAAACCAAGCAAGTCATATTTATTGCTCATGCAGTACAACCACTAATGCAAATTACCCTGTAAATTCAAAATGAATCTGTATCACAGGAGTGGATTGAATGTCTCTCTTGATATTTTGCTTAAAGCAGACAATTAATTCTTTTGACAGCCAACTCATAATTGCAACCTAACTTTCAACTACAGCTTTCAAACAGTGCAAACATGGCTGTTTATAACACGATACAGTACCGTACACAAGACCAAAACAGGTCATAGACATTCAAATGAAAGAAAAGATCAAAGGACAGATTAATTCATGTCTGCAAGCCCTCAAGAGCCTGCAGGTCAAAAGTCCCCAGCAAACTAGGCCAGTGGCACAAATTCTCGATGTTGGCACCAGCAGAAGCAGCTGCTATCTTTCTAGGATGCAATCTTGCTTACATCATCCTTCAAAGCAATCTTCTGTCCCCCTGCCCAATATGCCTTCTGCTCTACTCCTTGGACTTCACGTTTGCATTTCTACAGAGTCCTGCAAACTGACTCAAAGTTCAGGTAATAGATTTCCAAGATTTAGAAATATTGTCTTAAGTCTATTTATTTCATATTTCATCCCGTCTAAGCATACTGTAACTTTCTGAGGTGAAATATGTCGAGTATGTCACGTGTAGTTTACATGTTAGTTCTGCTTGAGATTAAAACTTCTCACAGACCCCTGGGATGCCTTACTGCAAAAATATATAGCTGCAAAGAGTGGTTGCACAAAGTTAGAAAGGCCAGAAAACCATGTAAACAACCTCACAGTAGAGGCTTGAATTTCTGAATATAATCTTGCACCATCTAAAGTCAAAATAGAATATTGAAATGATTTTCATCTAATAATGAGCGTGGGGAAGAAAGAATCCAGATAGGCTTTTTTTTTTTTTTTTGAAACAGCTCCAGGAAATACATGGCCTTAACTTGGAAGTATAGCATTAAATATTTTTATACAGCATGAGTTCTCATTACCTAATCATATGATTTGTAGAACTGAATTGGAAAGTAGGAAATAAACAAAGAAAAATATTCAAGCTAGAAAAAATGTGAGTTTAAAATTTTCTTTGTATTTCTGATGAAAACTATGAGGTAGCCAAATGGTCACCCATTATTTTCAAAAGCATCCGGACATAAAAAACGGATAAATTTCGGCGGGACTTGGATGTCAGGTATTCCTGAAAAGCTTTATTTCACTGCTTCCCAACCCTGATTCAATCCCCTTAAATGCAGCTGTATTCCAGTTGCTCAGTGAAACTGTCCATGTCATGCATACAGTTTACAAATAATCTGCAGAAAAAGCTAGCTAGATTTAAAGATCTTTTTTCTGTAAATGGCCTTCAACTGATTTCTACAAACACACAGCTGGGATTTCTGCTGTCTTCTTCAGGCCACTTCCTGCAGAGACCTCTCCATTAAATCTGCCTCGTTCTACTAAGAACGCTTCTGGTGATCCAAAGTCAGCACTGGGATTGTCCAACTGCATGGAATTACTGTCTGCTAGAGCTGCACACTGAGGGCTTCTGTGTGCAGCATCATGTGAGCCCTGCTAATGTCACCCTGTTGGTATAAACTGAGCTAACTGGACCTTAAGGGACAAGATTGTGCACTGGTTTTGTAATAGAAATTAGGTACTAAGAAGGAGGCGGGAGGATTTCAATGTTTCTGCCTCCGGCTGAAGCAACACTAAATCTCGGTCTTTATCTGAAAAACGAGGTGAATTAACCCGTTTGGCATTCATATGCCAAAAAGGTCAGTAATACACTCAGAACTGTCAAAAGAGTAACAATTCCAATCATTACTTTCTAAAAAGAATTCATTTGAAGAAGTCAGGAAGACAGATGAAACATGCAAATATCCTAGCCTGAGAATCATTCTGTTGATCTGCACAGGTTTCTTATTATATTCCCATCTAATGCATTGGTCATGTGTGCTTGTGATGACCCAAATACTTGCAAAGCTTACCAGATAAATCACGTTCTCTTCAAACAGCAAAGCATTTCTTGATGGTTGCATTTGCTAATTCCATTTAGACTCAATGTTCTTAAAGGTCTTTTCCAACCAAAGTTCCAACCATCATTCTCTAAGTCGCACATTCTGATTGTCCTGGTTTAGGGCAAATTTGGCAGAAAACCTCAAAAAGGGCCACTGCACCCTCCCCCCCCCACCGAAAGCCCACCCACACAGCCCCTCCCCTCAACTGGTTTGGGGAGAGAAGTGGGAAAAAGCTGTTGATTTAACAGGCAAAGCACTCCCCAGCACAAAAAAATGAACAATACCAGATGACAAAACTCATTTGCCGCACTGAAGAGACGACAAATCAGAAAGTCTCTCCTGTGGGTGCTCACTCTGTAATCAATCCCTCTGGCAATGGGGAAGGCTGCTGCCCAGAGTAGGCCCCAGCAGGCCACAAAGTGCAAGTTCCCAGTGCTTCCCAGGTCCCAGTCCGGAGCAGATTCGAAACGTTCCAAGAAAAGGGAAAGGAAAAGAAAACCAGTCCAGGGAAAACTCTGCCTCAGCCAGCTAAACCAACTAAAAAGCAAATGAGCGCTCTGTTCTGCTCCGTCAGTGCCCAGAAAACACAGTGCAGCTCAGAATGTGGAAGAGTGTTGCTTTTTAAGGAGTGCAGCCTCTGATAAGAAACTCCGTGCTTCTTCTTCTCCCCACCTTTGCTCTCAGAACCAGTCTTGAAGGCAGAGAATATCATATCCAGCATTAACAGAAGAGATGACTGGGGATACAAGCATCATAAAGTCACCCTAGGACACTGCTCCTTTGAGATATGTCACCAGACTATGCTAAGACCAAGTTTTGGAACTGCTCATTAAAATTCTACTCTCACAGTGAAGCTGAGGAGGAAACACAGCTCACTACAGTTACCTTGTGGCATGCCAGTGCTTCCTTTCAATCACAATGGTCTTCGTTTTTAAGTCCCTGACATCACAGGCATCATGAAACATCCTTTGTGCAGGAAGGAAGATAATATTCTTCTCATTGATGCTGATGGGTTAGCTGACATGCAAAGCAGTTAATTCAAAGTGACAGAGCAATCAAGTCAATAGGAAAACTCACCACAGTTTTGTTTACTCCCCTAAATCCTTACTATCCCAAAATACAAGAACAGCTGTAAAAGCCTTGTGGCTACCTAATTTTTTCCTAGACCTACATGGTGGGGTAAGAGATAAACCATCCCAAACTATGGTAATCCACAACAAAGCATTCTTGACATCATATTCAGGTTTTGCATAGCGAGCTCTTCCTCCTGATCAAGTTATTCCATCGCAATACTTTCGGGAGTATCTTAGAGGGCTGGGTGTTGTTTGGTTTGAAAGCATCTTGATCATTCAGGAACCCAGTAGCAAGGACAAAGTTTAAAAGAAGATAGTGCTATGCATTGATTTTCATCTAGGACAGAGATATTTCTACAACACAGAAGGCTGACCTAATGCTTCACGACAACGTGGCTGAAGTGGCATCCTGGTCCCCATAGGTTTTTCTGTTTCCTTTTAGCTGCTTTCTTACCAGATTAATGAGCTGAACTAGCTCAAAAAAGAATCACATAAGTGCCAGAGCTTTCAAACAAACAAACAAACAAAAAAAAAACCAAAAAAACAAACAAACAAAAAAAAACCCCACAGATGCAAAAAGGTGATTTGTAAGTGCATTTGAAAACAGAAGATTTTGTACTTTTCATAGATACATGGCATTCTCTAGAATGATATTGCTCCAATGCTTTGGGTTTGGTTTTGTTTTTGTTTTTTTCCTCAATTCTAAATGTTACACATTCTTTTTTGGCCATTTTAGTAAACTGATTTTCTGATCCATGTGAAAGACAGTCCAAAGTTCCCCTCATTTGCCTCACGACTGTCCCCAGGACAGACATCGGGACCCTGAGGACCCTGACTGGACTGCTGGCATGCTGGTCAGAGAGGAATGCCAGAAATCCTGAGGCCCCTGAGCAGAGTTCTGGCCTGCCAAGTGATTGTTGGCAGCTGTGTCTACAGTGACTGCTTCTAGCAGGGCCTGCCAAGGGGCGAGGCGACCTATGGGCCTGCACATGCTTCGCGACACCAGCCCAGGAATTTTCCCACCTCTTGGCCAGATGAACTTGCTGGGGCAACTGTGGTAGCCGCCCCATGGAAAATCCTTCATCTGCTCCACTACCACCGTGAGGGACGGAGATTGAAGCCCCCCTCCCAAGGACTGAGGCTGAGACGCCCGTAATTCTGATCCAGGGCTGCTGGCGTGACTGAAGCAGGATGCCTGCTAAGTGTTGCCTGCAGACGTGTTCGCGGGACCTAAACTGGTTTCCTATAGAAACCAGTCCTGAAACAATAGCTCCCACTCACTGCTGATATTGATATTGACTTCTCCTGCTGAGAACATGGACTGTCTGTACTCGTCTTCAATACCATTTTCCCCCTCAGCAATTTCAATAGACTTGCTCTTTATTGTATCTGCTCCCCCTCAGCCATTTCTAGATCTGTTTCCCCCCTCAGCAATGGACTATAATAGAACCTTGAGATAACCAGGACTTTGAGATCTCCCCTAGGAGAACTCCATCGGCTCAACTGCGAGGACTTCATCTCTCTCCATTTGGCAGCTATACTCCCTCTCTCTTTCTCCCCCTCTTTTCTATTCTTTTCCTCTCCCTAATTCCTTTAAGGCACTTGCTGTGGTCATTCTAGAAAGGTGCATTTGTTTGGAGTGATACTGCAATCCCTTTTCCATCTTGTCTTTTGCCCCCTGAGATCAGTTAAGAAAACATCATCCCCCCTTCGTATGAGCGGATCAGAACAATATGTTCTTTCCAGCTGAAATTGGTTCTAGTCAATAGAAGCACACTGGTAGGTAAAAGTAGACTACAAAAGATAACCTTCAGAATGTATTTCCCATGTCTTCCCATTCAAGCAAGTGAAGAAAGCAGACAGATCTTCAGATAACATGCTATGCGAATTGAAAGGAATCTTCTTGGAGGCAACTGTGAAACTCACGCAATGAAATACAGATGAGAGAGATGAAAGGGTCACATATGATGTCAAATCTATTCTTTTAATGTTTGAATGAAAGAAGATTTCTTGAAGTACAATCCTACAAAATGAAGGTGAATTTGCAGAAGCAATTGAACTGGATCTCCTTTAGAAACACAATGTTTTCTAATGAAACTGAGCATTCAGGAAGACAACCTTGAAATCAAAAGGATTTCGAAAAATACAAATACCAAGACTGGCAGTTTGTTATCTTTCACGGTCTCTTTAAGATAAGATTTATTTGACCTTCCACTTGTAGTAGGTCTGAAGACATTAGGAATGATGCAATATGAAAAAACCAAAACAAAACAACTTTCTCAAAAAGCTTTGAGAAACCAGAGAAATGATGATTTTTAGTGGTTAGGTAGTCCTTTAAAATTTGTCTTGGGGGAAAGAGATAAAAAACTGACTGAGATCAAATGACTGTGGAGTATATTCCAAAACAGTAATGAAGAATGTAAGGGGCAAGAGCCTGTTAGAAAAATACTATGCTGGCTTCATCTGTTGAAAGCATTCCAGAATGGTTGAAATTATGAATCATATCTTGTGGGATTAAAAAAAAAAAAAAAAAGGAGGAAGAAAACAGAAGGAAAAATATATTTTGAACATATTTTTCCATTCCAAGATGGTATAATGGCTTTATTTCATTTTGTTCCTATGACCGGTTAATAGCTTATGAAGTGTTTAGCAATAGAGAGTGAGAGTCTTCACACTAACCATACCATTTGGATGTGTCTCTTTTACTTTCTAGAGCAGCAGATATGGTTTAGCACTCCACAATTCAGTCCCCAAAAGTGAGGAAGTGTGGCAGATTTAACCTAACTGCCCAGTCCACCAGAATGCCTAATTATCTTGAAAAATGCTTTGCTATATCTCATTATCTGGCCATGTCTCTCTAGCTCCACTTTGAGCTTCTTGATCTTTCACCTACAGGATGAGATCCAATTTAGCTTAGCAAGGATGTAGCCTTTCCAAACCATATCTTTTACCTTCTGTATTCTTCCAAGTACATTTCTACTGCAGGGACCAGTTTGGAAGATCCTAGTTGTTTTATTCCTTAGATTATGTTGCTGCATTAATTAGCTCTTCTTTGAAGTTTTTTTCCCTGCTCAAGTATAGGGTCAGTGCTGAAATGATTGTGATGCTAACTCCTTATGATATATTCTGCAGGCTTACAGAGTATGCAGCAAAGTTTTCTCTTCTTCTGAGGACATTCTATTCTTTTGATGAGAAATGCTGAAGGTCTGACTTCAGTTGCAAAGGTATCTGATTGACAGATTGCAAAATTGTTAGGTCTAGTAACAGCAGGAAAAGCGTGCTCTTGCTCTGTATGTAAATGTCGTGTCAGCTGCTGTTGGGATAAAAAGCATGAGCATAAGCAAAGATATCTGCATGAATAGAAAAGAAACAAAGAAGATATTTGTTGTGATTTCTGCACTAAGGAGCAAGAAGAAGCATGAAGCGCTAATTTCAGTGGCTAAGACAGTATCATCCTTGGGCCAGTTCTCTTCAACATCTTTTGAACCACTTGGGCTCGGCACTTGAAGGAATATTAAGCAAGTTTGCCAGAGACACTACATCGGGAGGAGCTGTCAACTAACTCCCTTGAGGCCAGTGAGACACTGCAGAGAGATCTTGACAAATAAGAGAGATAGGCAATTATGGCTGGCCGGGGGACTATGCACAAATCACGAAAGGGGCGGGACTGCTGGGGGAGGCGTCCCAAGCTGTTGTATTTTCCAGCATCAGTCTCATGACATGGTTATGACAGTGGGAAGATGCCAGCAGCTCACGTCCCCAGCAGCAGAAAAAGAACTTGATGTTACAACTTACTTGAAAAGCTTTTTGACCAATCCCACAAAGCAAAAGCATATTGACTGTAGTTCTTTCCGATCCCTAGAAGCACACATAACTTTGGTTCAAAGAACGCTTGCTTCTTTTGAATAAAAGACCTGCTTGTAAGCCTTAAGATAGAATGCACAGAGCTCCATTATTAAGCTTAGAACTTCCTAACATCTGGCTAGATATACTTTGTTGTAGCTTAGGGAGTTCTTCTGGTCAAGCGTTACTACACAGGCCATTGTTCTATTTGTCCTTACTTCTCTACTTCTTCTGTCATTTTTCTGCTGACAAACCTTATGACTACTGCTTAGCTCCAAGCACAGTTCTGCTGTCTCTGAGGCCTGCCTTTTGCAGCTTTCCCAAAATCCTCTGTTTTCAAGGATTCCCACAGGCAATCCCCAACCTTAGGGAGTTGTGCGATGGCAAGTGCTGCATTCAGCACCTGGGACAGGGCAATCCTGCTCTGTGTGTGTCTAGACTAGGGAGCCAGAGGCTGAAAGGAAGCCAGGCTCCTGGCCAATGGCAAGCTAAATGTGTATCAGCAGTGCCCTGGCAGCCAGGAGGGCCAAGCCTGTCCTGGGGTGCATCAGGCACAGTATCACCAGCTGGGCAAGAGAGGGCATTGTCCTGCTCTTCTCTGCTCTGCTGTGATCTGCTCTGTTCTGGGGCGGCCTCACCTTGAGTGCTTGGGGGCAGTTTTGGGTACCACAATGAAAAAAGACATGAAGGTATCAGAAAGTTCTCCAATGAGGTTTACAAGGACAGAACTGGAGGAAATGGCATGCAGCTGAGTCAGGGGAGGGTCAGGTCCGGTATCAGGAAAAAGTTTTTTAACCAGAGGATGGCTGGGCACTGGAAGAGTCTCTCCAGGGTGTGGGCACAGCATCACACCTATCTTGAGTTCAAGAACCTTTGGGACATTGCTCTCAGGCATCTGGTGTGATTCTTGAGGAAGGTCCCATGCAGGGCCAGAAGTTGGACTTGATGCTCCTGACGGGCCCCTTCCAATTCAACTGATTCTACGACTCTATGGTTCTGTCCTGGCCACTCAAGGTATATTGCTTGATCTCACCAGATTTTGACCTGCTCTTCTTGGTCAGAATTTGTCACTACTGCCTAATGATATTTACCACAAAAGACAAAGTGCCTTTTCTCAATTTTCTCAAGAAAGTTGAAGATGCACCCTAGAATCCTAAACAAGTCTTTTCCTTGAAACAACACTGTCTCCTGCCCAGTATTCTTTCCAGATCTTAAGGAGAAAGAAGGCAAAATGAGGGGATGGATTACAATGAAGCACTGTCAATTTTCCGGACCTTTAGCAGTATATTTGTACTTCCACTATTCTTTTCTATAAAATCATGGTTTTGTAGAGCATGTCATTTTCTAGCAAGACACATTTTTGCAACTGAGCCCATCGGTCTCTGTGAGAATATATTGTCAAAAGCACAAAACATATGAATGGGCAGTGGCAAGTGAGGGGAAAAAACAGTATGGGAAGCAGCTCCGTGATACTACAGTAAGACAAGGAGGAGGAGGTGTTCCAGTTGACAGAGCAAAGAATCCCCCGCAGTCCCTGGAGATATCCTAGTGAAGCAGGTTGTCTCCCAGCAGTCCCTAGAGAACCATGGAGGAACACATACCTACAGTGCAGCTGCTGGAGGGCTCCATGCCACAGCAGGTGAAAGTGCCTTGAAGGAAGCTGCAGCTTGTGGAGGGAGGGCCAGAAAACCATCCTTGACCTCTTCTTTAGCGGAAGAGTATGTGCAAATGTTTAACAGCTGCGAACTCGAATCTATCCTCTTTCCAGTTCTTGTCGTAGGTAAGTAGGACAAAAGAAGAATTAGAAGCCTAAATAGTTTTGCATGAGGCTCCCATTCTCTCTGCCACTCCCTTAAAATTTACTTTGAGATGAAATAAAACTCATGATCAAGTTCCTAAGGCTTGATGGTCAGGCTTCTCAGAAAACAGGGAGTGCAAAGAACTCTTGTCTCTGTCATTTTTTGTCATAGAACTAAAAAAGTTAAATTACTGTTTTCTAAGAACTTACGAAAATCAACTGGTAGAGGTGGTGAGAGTGAAGAGTATAATTAAGCTGGAAAGAGACTATCATGTAGCTACCTCATCTGCATAGAAGTTTTTTACCAGGAACACTGGACTTTTAAACAGACTTAGGACACAATAGTTATCTCTGGGAATGTTTCAGTATGTCTAAAACATTCATCTTTAAATAGCTCGATCTGTTTTACCGTTATGACTTACGTTTTAAATTTTATTTGAGGAGAAATATTTGTCATTCAGATCATTTCAAGTTCTGAAGCATTTCAGTTGTTGGCAGTTTTTGCTGTCTCCTGAGGGCAGGAAAATAGTCTTGGAACCAATACTGAAAGAAAGTAGATGGAAAAATTAGTTTTCCTCATTCTTTTCTGTCTATTCTATGAGGCACAAGAGCAAAACCACTGCTAGGAGTCTGAGTTGCCTTACCACTCATGGATGACAACCTTGTAGTGAGTAGTCTGTTATTTGCACACATTTCTGATGCTGGTGGTTACCTGTTGTGCAGAAAGATCTGTAAACTATTTTCACGGAAAGACATTCCTGAATTGCTTCACTTATCTCTGAAGCAGAGAACTAAGCTGGCACTCTACTTCGGAGATCTTCCTGTGCTCGCCCCCAAACCCGTTTCCTTCAAATGCAATTTACTTTCAACCAAAGCACTTTATTACTTCATGAGGTAATCTCTTGTTCTTAATGTTCGGGGGATTGTTTTAAAAGGGTAAGAACATATTCTAGTAAGAAGGTAGAACGTCTGTCTTAAGTAGTAGACATCACTTGGCTTTGGTTCATGCACCATAACAACAGCAAGGAATGTCGTTTACAATCAATAGATGGGTTGGGGAAACCGGCCACAAGTTTAGGAATCTTTCTCCAATTAATTTTGCTTTCAAATTTGGCTCTTAGCATTTCAAGTGTGTTTTTATTAAAACAATCAACTATTTATTACCTGTACCACAAGGAAGCACAATCAGCAGTGCTTGTGCATCCTTCAACAATTCCAAGAAGAAGAATGGTCTGAGCCTCCAGTGTAGCTCAGGGAGTCTGTCATCAAGCCAGAGTGCTCCAGGCATCTTCTCAGCCTGGAGAAGAGCAGACTCTGAGCAAATGTTAGAGCGGTCTCCAGGATCAGAAGGCAGACTAGCAAAAGGAGGCAGATGAGCTACACAAAGGCATGGAGCGATAGGAAAAGTGTTGATGGCTTTAAAACCTGAAGAGTATATGTTTCCTTTGGGTATTGGGAAGAAATTCCTTGCCAGGAGGCTGGTGAGACACTGGAACATGGTGTGGGTGACCCATTCCTGGAAGTGTTCAAGGCCAGCTTGAATGGGTCTTTGAGCTTAAGGTGGCCTAGCGGGAGGTGTCCCTGCCAATGACATGGGGGGTGAATTTAGGTGAATTTTAAGGTCCCTTCCAATCCCAACCATTCTGTTATTCTGTGGTAATAGTCATTCTGTGCAGTAGCAGTAACTAGCTGAAGATAGAAAAAACAGACTATTGATTCTGAGAAACTGCCATCCAGTTTAACTGTTTTGGACTCACATAGAAGTTCCTTTTAGCATTATTATATGTAGGAACAGTCTCAGCACTTAAATATCATCCACACATATATTTTATAATTTTTAAGGTTTCGGACATATGGGAATTTCCTTTATTTTCTTTCTTTCTTTTCTTTCTTTCTTTCTTTCTTTCTTTCTTTCTTTCTTTCTTTCTTTCTTTCTTTCTTTCATTCTTTCTTTCGTTCTTTCTTTCTTTCTTTCTTTCTTTCTTTTCTTCCTCCTTTCCCTTCCTTCCTTCCTCCCTGCACTGTGATTTCAATTAGTAAAATGTGAAGTAGTTTCAGTAATTGACTCTTACCTGAATATCATTTCGAAGCTTAGAAATGGATCAAGAAGAAAATTGTGTGCAGAAAGAGCATTTGAAAGATATTGATATGAGATTTAGAGGTAGCTATTGAAAATTCAAAAAGACAACATTGAAACGATGCAACGGATGAGTTTAAGGGATTTTTTTTTTGTATTTCTGTGATACCAATTAGGATCTCGGTTTTTTTCACCTTCGGAAAATACATCTTGAAAATTGTTACTTTGAAAACCAAAAATATTTCCAAAACAAGGAAATGGATTGATGCTGATGAAAATATCTTCTAAATAGTCATCATCTAGTCCAAAGGATTCTCCTCACACAGTAAGCTTTATGGATGTTTCTATTCTCAAACAAACACAGAAGGATTTTTCAACTGACTAGAAAATCTGTAAAAACAAATGAACCTTGGGAAAAAAAGCTCAAAAAAGAGCAGGAAATTATATGCATCCACCCTTATGATATGTTGGTTACTAAATATTGCCTCTGGTTTGTGGGTGAGTACACTTTCCATTCACACACACAGATATACCTCCCCCCCCCGAGATTTCTGATAATGGGTCTCAAAGAAGGGATTATATTTTTTCTATTCAATAGGCATTGCTTGTAAAACGCAAGGCGTATTATTCTTACATTCTCCTATTGTCTGGATTTAATACCGACAAGGTAATGTGCCTGTGTCTATTCGCACGGGGTCGGAGGGGACATGGAGAGCGGCGATTTGAAAACAACTAGGAGCTTAAATAAGAAAGAAGACTGCTTCTGGAATCCATAGCAAAGGCAAAATATGAGGCCATAATCAGGGGCAGTTTGCTGTGCTGGGACAGTTTCTTCTGGAGAGAAAGCGTGAAAAAGCTTTTCGCTAAGATGCGGGCCTCAAGAGACACAGAAGACAGGCACACGCAGCTGTCCGAAGGTAAGTGCCGGTCACCGGGCGGCTTTCGGCAGAAGCCGGGGTCCGGAGCGCACCAGGACCGGCAGAGAGCTCTGTGCACGAAAAAGCCGCTTCTTCACCTCCGAGAGCCAGAGAGCTCGGCAGATGCTGAGACGCCATGAACGAAGCCGAACAGCACCGGGACGAAATGCGCAGCTCTCAAACTGAGAGAAAACGATGACGAAGCACTTTCCAACAGTTTCAACTTACATTACCATAAGTAGGAAAATTGTTCTCAAACAACTTTCTTTTGCATCATTCTAAGCCATTTGCAGCAGTCCCTGGCCAATCTTTTTCTTTTCTCCAGGAGATGGTGAGAACTCGAGTACCTTCATGAAAAACGTCGTGGGACACTTGCTGAGCTGGCACAGTTTCTTTTTGAGAAAATGAGTGGAAAAGCTTTTCGCTAAGGTGTAGGCGGCAAGAGACGCAGAAGACGGGCATACCCAGCTCTCCGAAGGTAGGTGCCGGTAGTCGGATTCTTTTAACAGAAGCCGCGGTTTGGAGGCCTCTGTTACCTTCATAATGGTTTTTGCTGGAGGAAGCCGCTTTTTCATTTCCTGGAATACCTTGAGAGCAGCACTAGCTAAAGACGCCATTGGCGCCATTATGTAGAGTTTTGCTCGTTCCAGCAGGAATAACTGCGTTCTTCCTTACACTAGGTGGCGCTGCTTATCAAGGTTTGGCTGCTTTTAATCATTTGGGGTGCTGAATGCTCAACCAACTTATCGTAACTTCTTCTATTTGAAGTCAGGTGCTCACTGACGTAGATCCTATTGGATATAGCACACTGCAAATAAGAGCTGTAATCGATTTTTTGTTATTAGCACATGGGCACGAGTGTTAGGAATTTTATAAGGAATATGTTGCATGAATCTTTTTGACCATTCTGCAGCCATTCATACGAAACTCACCCAAGTACAAGACAATATGAAGAAATTGACTGGGAACGAGTGGGGTTTGCATCAATGGTTTGAGGGATGGGAAAGAACTGGGTGGTTGAAAGATCTCGTAAATGGAGCTTTGTTTTTACCAGTAGTCATTATTTCATTGCTTTGTGTTATTCCATGCATGGTGAAACTGGTGTGCCTCTTGCTAAAAATGACATTGGAAAAGATCTGGCTGGTGCAAGAAGAAGGGGCAATTGTGACAATGTATCTGAACCGCTTAGACTACGGGCGGCACCAGCCATTCAGCGTGGAACGGTTCTTCTCAGAATTTTCTCAGGGCCCTCTGGAATTCATCAAGACATAAGCCATGCTAAAACAAGAGAGGAAAAGCTGAGAAACTAAATTCCAAGACCACAAGAACTCCAAAACGGGGGGGGGGAGGGAGGAGGGGGGAAGGGCAAAGTACCTGGACTGTAAGGAAACACATCTTCTGAGAGGTGCATGCAAAATGCGTGGACAAGACAAAGGCACCAATAAGAAAAGCGTGACTAGCGTGTGCAGAGAGTCAGAATGTGTAAGTGCATCATGTAAACCATAAACATCTTCTGCTTAATCCTCTTGGTCCATTGTGCAGGATTCCTGAATTTCCCATAAGTGATACTTACTAAAAGGGTTCTGATTTTAATGCTAGAGTTACTGTCTATACGATGATTCATGGGAATAGTTCTTTCAAATCCTTCCCTTGCTGACATCAGTCAGTTTCATCTTTTCCTGAATGTACTGCTGGCTATACATAAGTTAGGAATAGAAGGGAATGAGTTTTAGGGATATGTTGCAAGGAAATAGATTGGCAGCTCTGCTTCCATTTCCATTGTCTAAGAAGAATTCCGAATATTTTTGGCCCTTTCATAGACCTCTGACTCAATTAGCATCAGCAGGGAGGGACATTTAATTGGTTTTTCTCCTTTTCAGAGAGAAGCTAATGAAAAATTTTCACCAGAATCAGAGCAGGCTGTGTAACAAGAAGAGCGTCATGAAAAGCGGCCAATCCTATCCTCTTAGTATTGCTAGTTGTGATTGGACTTCAATGAAATGTGTCAGCTCTGTGTTCCTGGGTATCACATCAGTAACAGGTACTTCACCTGCTGTACTTCTCTCCTAAAGCTAAGAACAGAATCCCAAATAATCTTGATTCCAAGGTCCCAATTCACCCTGTGATGCTGACAGGTGAAAAAGGAGTGGAAGGTGCACCAGTAAATGAACTTGAATGGCCTATCTAAATCAGCGGCCACTGATTTCCTGAAGGCTTAAACAGGTCAGTTGCCCCATTTTTCTTGGGGTTCTTTTATTCTTTGGTCATGTTTTTCTTGGGATTCTTTGAATCCTTCCCCACCAGTTCAGCCTCTGCTCTCAAATCCTTTGCTGTCATTTAAAGTATCTCAAGAGCCTGGAAACGTGTTGTCTTTATTCCCTTCAAAAGGTTGTTTGCCTCAAGTCTCATTCTTGCTGATTTTCTGCTAGTTCATTGTCAGATGGCAGCAGGTGTTCTGTAAGAGCAAGTACACGATCCTATAGCTTGCTTTTCTTTTGATTTGGCCTGTCTAGAAAATGGAATGACTGAACATCTCCGACAGGATTTTCTCTCCCCGTTGTGTTTCACCGCAAGGGCAGATGCCAATCATCTACCTAAACTCTTGGTGGTGAAGAAACTAGTGGTATGCTGTTGCATATAGGTAGAACTTTCCGAAAGGAAGGCCTTGTAAAACCATGGCTGAGGCCCGTTACTTTGGCTAAGTAGAAAATGACTAGGGGAAAGTGAGACAGCTGAATTAAAGGTAGATCAAGAAGTTCTAGAAGCATTGCGTGTTCACAGCGTGGTGTATGACGGTTGGTTGAATTATGTTTGTTGTGGCTTAAAGCTATGCAAGTGATAAAGGCCTGACTGCTTCAAAAGCCTGGCTTTTGCAAGAAAGCGGCTCTCCTTTGCACCTGCCTGGGGACTCTGCGTCACTACGGACCCTCACGCCCAGTTTGCCAAGGAGATGATGAGTAGGAATGTTGCAGAGCTGCTGTGTGCATATGAAAGGAATGGCAGAGAGTGAAGCCTTGGACAATTTCTGGGCTTTAGTACAATGCTGCTGCATTGGTGCCAGTTTAGTCGGTTTTCCATCAGTGGCATTTCTGTCTAGAAGTACACTGCCCAGAGTCTTTCTAGCATTTGATGCCATTTCCTTACTGCCATTAATACCTTCCTTCAGTTTAAAGGATGATGGAATCTTTACATTTTGAAGATCCCTGTTAGGAAACACTATGCCAGAGGAGTCATCACTCCCTTTTCTTTTGCCTCCTTTGTAATTTTTATAGACTCATTTCACATTTCTGCTAATGGCAATAAGAATACTGAGACTACTTAGCAGGGTTGACTCTCTCAGCTGCTTTCCTCTTTCCTACTGCTTCATACCGTATGTGACTTGATGGCCTCTTTTTGCAATCAGCGTTTTGCTGTGGTTTGCTAAAACCTGGCATGCACTGCCAACTCACAACTTGTGTGTTGGCATTTCAGGGGTTTTGATGGGTTCCTTTCTGAGATTGCCATGCACTGAACTTTCACAGTCACAAAGACTTCATCCACCATCGGTCAGACTTCAGTATTTAATACTCTTTCCTGGAATGTAGGCAACCTAGCAGCAAGTACTAAATTCGCTGCAAGCCCTGTCTTCCCAAAGGACCATTCAAAAAGTTTTCTTTTCCCCTCTGACCAATCTGCCAGTATTTTGATGGAGAATTTGGTACCTTAATAGAACCTCTTAGAAGGGATCTCGTGGCAGACAACATCTCAGGCTTTCTTGAAATACTGGCTCCTTTGGATCTCCATTCCATTCAGAGTGCATTTAAGATTTTTTTTCCACTGAAGCCATTCAACAGTGCCTCTTCTCTTATAAAATGTGGTGCACGTGAGAAAGATGGATCCCCGTGAAAGGTTCTATTGATATCAAAATTTGTACCCAATGGACTGTGCTGGTGGAAATCAAATACTAGTCTAGTATTTTGAATCCAAATAATTCCTCTCAATCAGGCCCGACAGGATTGTTTGGCTTTGAATCTGAGCACGTGGACAGTAGTGGATGGTCCACAGGTTGAAAACAGTGTAGATTCTTCTCCTTCTTTTCATTGATGGCTCAGAGACTGAAAAGGTAGCTACAAAATGGTAAATACATCCCTACAGATTCAAAAATTGTTCTTCTTAATTTGCATCTCCACCATAACAAGAGATGGTTAGAACCAAATTACCAATGGGAATTTTATAGCTTCTCAGAAATGAAACAGGACCTGGCTAATGGGCCTTAGCAGTAGCTACAAGTTTTTCAGCACAAGGCGTCTCAAAAGTATTTTAACCTTACAGTACTTTTCTGTCTTATGCTTTCACCTTAAGGATGCAGGGAAGAAAAAAAAAAAAAACAAAAACCAAACAAATCAAGAAACCCCACCAAATAGATAATAAGCAAAATCAGTGACATATATAGAAACAGATCCCATGGTTTTTAACTTCCAAACTTGTCTTCTTAGCACACTCTCTACAATGGAATTGTTTCCCTATCTGCCTTGAAACATTTTGCAGCAGAAACACTCTAAGGTCCTGATAGGTGTTTTGTTCAAAAATCACTTCTGGTTTTCTGTCCATAAGCAGAGTAACGTGGCTGTGCTGGCAGCTGACCAAAGGAGGTAGGAAGAGTAATCGTCATCCACAACACTGGGGCTAAAGAAATTTCCACAGAAAATTACCTGCCCTAGTACTTGTCCACGTGTTGGGTTGAACGTTCAGAATCTGTTTCCATTTTCCCCATTCATAGAATGTTCTATTCCACAGAATTCCAGCCCCTCAAACATCAGTCCTGCCAGAACTGCCCGCCATAGGGGGCTGTCATAGGGGATCTGCTAATGTCCACTGACTCTTACCAGTATGGTGCTTGTCACTGTTGCAGATCAAGAGCTTCTGAATAGTTTGGATTCATGCTCTTTGAGGGGTTGAAAACAAGAAAAGAATGACTAGACATTTCCATGATCAAATCCCCTGATGGAATAAAAATAGGAGCATAATAAATGTATTCATTGTTCTAAGAAGGGAGATGAAGGCTCCAAATGATTACTTGCATACTTCCTGTTCTAAATCCCTTGTTATCTGGCAAATTGCAGAAGATTCCAGGCTTTTGCCAAAATGCCAACCAGGTTAAAATGTGAAGCCTTGCAGTTTACTGGATATAAAACTTCATCATCCATTTTTAAATCTTTGAGTTTGTTATGTACTTCCTATTACTACCCTGAGGTTTAGAGCTGTAATTCAGAGAGAAAAGAATGCTATCTTGAATTCATTCTAGTAAATCGGCACTCTCATCTTGTCAGCACTCTCTCCTCTTGGTTTTCACTTCTGAAACTCTGTACGGAAGAGTGCATTGATGCATAGAGCTCTGCATCAATTCTTTACAACAGTTTCCCCTGTAATTCTTCTTTCAAGGCAAACCTAGAAAAATCCACACTTTCTTACCCCACCACTTCTAAAATTCTATTGAGAAGCAAAAAAAAAAAAAAAAAAACCCCATCAAACCACTAAATCATTGCTCCAATAAAAAAAGCAGTCCATTCACTGCTTTCTTAGCAGGTTCTTTACCTTGTATTAATATGGCAACCTTTTCTTGCTCTTCTAGATTAGAACCAAATTCTTACAGCATATAAGGAAACATAGGTTTACTGCATCTGATTCTTAGATACAGAAGTCCAGCAAGGAGTTCAGACCTCAAAAGAAGTGTCTGTACAACAAGATTCAGCACAACCTTGAGCCATATTAGCTATTTTTCAAGAAAAGAGGCCAAACTGAAACTTTTTAGACTTCTCTACAATCATTCGTGCCTGCTTCCAGAACCGGACCTTCGTTGCTGGAAACTAGCTGCAATGTTACTGTAAACAATGCTGTGAATGTAGGACATCGTCATTCCTCTCTTCCATTGAAAACCTCAAGTGGAGTCGCGTCACTTCTCTTCAAAATTCTGTATTTCCTTGCAAACTGGTAAAATAAGGATCAATAAAGCGTTCCGTTCATTCGGTTTAAACCTAATGTTGAAAATGAAAAAAAAAAAAATCCATTCAGATATGGTCTGCAATAATACAGTAGAAGAGAAGATGAACCAGACTGGCCTACAAAAGAAAGAAGTGAAGCAGAATTTGGGAATTTGGAAGACCTTATGATGAATAATTCAAATAAATAAATAAAAAAAATATAACCTACCCAAATTCAATCAGTGATGCACAGACAGAGAAAAAGTACTAATAACTACTAATATTTCTTTCATTCTCAGACAAGAAGTTCAATGATCCTCTTGAATGCACGGAAGATTCTTGGAAAAGACAGCAGCCTTCTTCTTCACCACATACTCCTCAGAACTCCAGGAGACAAATCATTTGAACTGTGAGGATCTTTCTCTCTGTAAAACTCCCAGAGCATAGCCAATATTCTATTCCTTTAGGGATCCTGGCCTCCCTGGGGGAGTGCTGGATAGTCTACATCCCGGTACATCAGCCAGACACTCCACCTTATTTCCCATGGCTACTGCAGCAAGGACATCATCTACACTGGCTTTCTAGCCAAAATATATGCAAGGCACAACAAAGAACATAGCCAAAACCTTGAGCACAGCTTATGGGTTTCGAAAGAAAAATCTCAGGATGGCAATACTGGATCTTCTGATCCAAACCATCAGGAAACATTTCTTTAGAGGTGTTGGGAAAGATGAAAGTTTGACAAGAAAGTCTCACAGATATGTATGCTTGGCAGAAAGATTTTTCAAGGTGGAGTCTGAAGAAGGAATAGAGTTGGAAGCAAGTTTTGATCTAAAAGAAAGGAATTGCTGAGCCAGTCTTACTGGATAACCGAGGAGACGCTAGTTAGAAGAGGGTTTTATGACTTCGAGCAAAGGATAAACCCACCCCAAACAAGAAGATGTTTTTACCAAGCAGGAAGCTAGCACAGGCAAACAAGTCAGCAAATGCTGCAAGCAGAAAAAGGTCTCCAAATTTTCCACTGTCAAGAAAACTGAAAAACAACTTTCCTCTTCAACTGTAATATACTGACTTTTAGTGAGTGGAGAATAGCAACATATGGTAATTAGAGTAGTTAGGATAGGCTATAGATAATAGTTAAGGGATAGATTGGTTCTACTGTATGAAGATGCTCAGCAAAGTACCAAAACCAAAGGGTCTCCAGGCCTGCCTGCAGCTAGAGCTGACAGCTGTAGGCACAGGCTCTGTTGTCCACTACCCTGGACTGCTGCAACGTCTTGGATGGAATAAACTGCATTTTGGAGAGCCGCCTGGACTCCCACATCCCTCCTTTAGGCTCTTCCATGGAGGTGAAAAAAGCCTCTGGGTATTGTACAAAAAAATAGCTATGTAATCTAGAGTTGCATGACCCAATATTTCTATTGAACTGGAACAATTTTTATCAATATTATGGATCCACTTCTTTTCAGTGCGTTTGGTCAAAAACATAAAGCATCGTTTAAAAGACATTATTGGATGCGTACTAAGTACTACGAAGTAGTTAAAGTGTTGGTTTGGCATGGCTTGGTTTTTGGTGGGGAGGGAAGAAGCCAGCCCCAGAAGTGATTTTTTGTGCAAAGCTCCTAGAAGCTTCCTCCATGCCTGGCAAAGTGAATCCCTGCTTGGCACTAAGAACAGACATGCTGCTGAGCCAATTACAGAAGCTGGTAGCGCCTTGGTGATATATTTAAGAAGGAAATCAAAACTGCAGCCAGTTAACCTTGAAGTTGGGAGGGAAATTTTTAGGTTGGCACCTCCTCTGGTTTGAAAGCCAAACCAGTGAGACACTCTGTTGCAATGTGTGTTTATTATTGTACTGCAGTTCTAGTAGTCCATTTTCTAAGCCTTCCTATTTTGTGCTGTTATAGCATATGTTATTATGAATGGATTGTTCCTTTCCCTCCAGTATTGTTGGCTTTTGCCCTAGCTGTCCATCTCCCCAAAGACCTGCCCTTTTGTTCCCTGTTCCTTCTCCCATTGAACATCAACCCCTCCCCAAGCCTGCCCCTTTCTCTAGAAACTTCCCTCTCAATTTTGTACCCTTCAAAACCCCATTGGTTTCTTCAAGTTATTCTCCTCCCCTGTAGTCCCCCTACTGGTTTCAACATTGTATTCCCCTCCTTGTCTTCCACCCCCAGTTTCTTCCAGTTGGTTAAAGATTGTATCCTCCCCTGGGACCTTCCCCGCATTTAGAAGTCGATGGATGCCTTTGAATCAGTGTCTTTCTGTCCTTGACCCTCCAGGGAGTAAACTGAAAAATATACAGAAGACCTCTCCCTGTTCCTTGTCCCTGCCCTCAGCGCAGTTCTATCCCCAAGGCAGTCCACCTGTGCCGTAGAGCAGCTGTGCCCTACAGCTGCAGCCCAGATTCGACAGCTTTCTTGGGGCGGCCCACTCTCGCTGTCGGTGTCGGGAGCTAGTTGGGCTGAAGAAATCCAGCACCGCAGCAAGACTCCAAGTCAGAAATACAGTTTATTAGGAAAAGGGGGAAAAACCCAAATCCGTGCAAGAGTACAAAAGAAAAACCACTGACAGAGTCAGAATACAAGCTGACGTCCTGCTAGTTAGGGTGGTGAAAGCAGTTTGGATGAAATGGTCTTGTTGAAGTGGTGATTCTGTAGAAACCATCTGGTAGCTCTTGTCCTCTGGAAAACCAGTGGCTAAGGGTGGCCGTTCCTCTGGCAATGCAGCAGAAATAGTGCTTCTTGCCTTCCAAAACCCAGATTTTATCCAGGTGGGGATGCTTAGCTCCTAACCCCTGGGCAGAGCATCTCCCAATGGGCTGATATCGTTCTGAGTCATGATGTGGGTCCTTGATTACCCGCTAAACAGAAATGGCTCCTGGAGGGAGTTATCTCTGAGTCATGTGGCAAGACATTGATGGGCCCATTAACAGGAGAGAAGGAAAAAACAATGCCACCCCTGCTTTCCGCAGTTCTTGAGGGTGGGAATAGGATGCATTTTTATATTGTAAGCTAGGACAATACAGGATGCAGGTTTTTGCATTTGCAGGAAGTTGGTATGGATTTGAAAAGTATCCTCATAGCAGAGGTACAAAAGTATTCTCATACCCCTTTGAATCATCTTGAAATGAAGCAATTCTCCCAATAACCTAAGGCATGAATGACTTGCAAGTGAGTTGAAGAAACACGCCAAAGATAAGTAGTGTTCAACTGCAGAGAATTGTTTAGGGACATCATACCCTAATATTTGAAATCAGAAAGCATGGATGGACGGGTCTTTTTTCCTTAGTTGACTACAGAACCAGCGGTCCTTTGCAGGAGGGTGTTTGGATTTAGGATGACGCTGGCAACTAAGAGCATGGCTACACAGAAGGTGCTACTTTTAGACCAGAACATTCAACTACTAAAGGCAGATAGGAGAATAACTGATTAGTGACAGCTCCGACAGGAAGAGTCTGCGGCTTACCCCTTGGGAACAATAGTAGCACATTTCAATTTTAGAAAACCATTCATTTCAGAGGACCAAGCATTAGTGAAAAGAAAAGGTCGAGTAAAGACATCCTAGTGCTCTTCTTAGCAGAAACATGTTCCTCCATATGAGAGTATTTAGGAAAGGACAGTGCGTTGATAAGGAAAGGTGTGCCAGTTACAAAACCTGGAGAGCAAGGCAAGACAAACATTTTATTTGCTATTTTTATTTCACCTGCTAAAAAATGATTTTTTTTAAGACTGAATTTTATGAATTCTGCAAAGCTATCTTTTTGAACGTCTTCCTACCCGTATTAAACACCGAGGTGACAAAGAGAGCAGCAGTGGAAGAAAACCTGGTCCATCTCCCCCTCCTTGTAGCTTTAGGCCAGTGAGCGATTAGAAGTTGGTCACTTCATTTGAGATAAATAGCTTTACCAAGAGAGAATATTATCCAGCCTTGATCTTTCCTTTGGAGCTGATCCACTTTGTAGTCACGAATTCGTGACTCAGCTGGGGAGAAACAATGGCATTACGGCCATGGATGTTAGAGTGCGCTGATGGGAAATGAAGTTTTCATCTTCAGGTTCCTGCTTCAGTAAATATTCCAAATTCATCAGAAAGAAAATTTGAAGACCAGTAATACCCACTCAAATGACCTACTTCAAATAGTCTGCACGCATAAGAGACATCAAGCAGGCGCTCTCATCTGTTAGGGGAATACCCAGCCAGTACATTATTGTCTAGTTAGGAGGCAATAATTTTGGAAATCATTGAATTTTTTGTATTGCAAGTGAATGGTCAACAGATTTTATTACTGGGTAAGGTAAAATCATGTCTTCTGCATCCTTTCAGAGAGGAAGCTTACCTGGATCTAAAGCTGCTCGGCTCCATGATGGGATGCTTTGTCTTCAAAGGGAACTCTAGTCTTTGTCCTTTTGGATTGCTTCCATAGCTTTTCACTCACTCTTCAGGTACCTGTTAAAATGTCCTCTTATCCCATGCAAATTTTTATGGGCATAGTCACTGAATTGGAAAGTATTCCATAAAGTCCACAGGCCTTGTTGAGATGGATGCACAGGTCTCAAGGCTGTTAGCAGATGTTATTCTGAGGCCACTCCTGATCATGTTGGATGGACCATGGTGACTGAGGAAAGTGCCCAAAGACTGGATGAAAGCAAATGTCACCCATCTTCAAAAAAGGCAACCAGGAGGACTCAGAAAAGTACAAGCCAGCCAGCCTCATTTGGATCGCCAGGAAGTTGATGGAGTAGCTATTCCTGGAAAGCATTGCCAGGCACATGAAGGAGGACAGAACAAATGTAGTCAGCATGGATTTACCAGGGGAAATTGGTGCTTGACGACTTTTTAAACTCCTCCGGTGAATGAACTTGCCTGGTAGATGAAGAGAATATCATCTGCCTGGGCTTCAGGGAAGTTTTTGACGTTTATCTACGTGGCAGCACATATACCTACGGGAAGGAATAGTGCAAAGAGCAGGGAACCAGTGTCTTTTCAATGATGCTCAGTGAAAAGACAAGAGGCAGTGGGCACACACTGAAATACAGGAGATTGCCTCTGAGCATCACAAAATTCTTTTTTACCGTGACGGTGACTGAACCATGGCACAGAGTGTCCAGAAAGATGGTGGAGTCTGGATCATTGAAGACATTAAAAGTAGGCCCAGATATAATCCTGGGCAACAGGCTCTAGGTATCCTGGTTGAAGCAGGGGGATGGGACTTGGTGAGCCCCACAGAGCCCTTCCACCCTCATTCATTCTGTGCTAGTGAATTCTCTTAGAGATGCATTTCAAGGACCGGCATGACAAAGCTCTGTGCAGAGTGAGATCCACATGGACATGGGATTTAAGTTCCTTAAGTAGTGTTCAAGAAGAATGTAAAACTCCAGGAAACCTGTCTCTTCCATAACTGAATCCCTTTCATGGGAAAATTCCCCAGCTCTAGAAAGATCCTCTGAGACGCATGCTTAAGACTGACACTGGCAGAGCAAATTTCTCCCTATGTGTGTCTAAGACCAGTTAGGATCTTTACCAAAAGTGTTGTCAACGTAGTCACAGAAGGCATATTGTTAAGAAGTGACAACTTACATCAGAATGGCAAATATTGGTCCACCAATGAATTACTGTATGGGAATTATCTACTTGGATTCCAAATAAAAAAAAAGGAGTTGGTCTTTATTGAACTATTTCATTGCAATATTCATAAGGGAAGAAAAAGACCTATGTCCTTAACTTTCTTACCTCTAACAAAGATTTTAAAAATTCCTTGTAAAAAGCGTATCTTAATTATCGGTCTATGAAACAATCTGAGTTGGGAAAAAAGTCCTAAAATTGTGTAGACAGTTGCAAAGAAAGCAAGAAAACAGGAAAGAAACAAAAACAGAGAAAAAGAGTCATCTTGAGTCTGCTAGCTAGTTCTAGAAGTAGTCTGCTAGAAAAAGGAAACCCCAGTTGAATTTCAAATGTGTTCATGCACTTGATTCAGTAACTGGTCAACGTAAAAACCAATCCTTTCGTACAACTTCCCCCAGCAACAAAAACTTCAAGAGATTGACACCACCATCATGCCTGTCCCAGATGTGTTTAAAAGAGAAATGATGATTTTCTTGAAAATCTATTTGCGTGAAAGTGGCAAGACATTGGAGGGATTCTCCACATTCTCCTTCCTCCATGCAGCTTGAAAGTCTATTTGATAAAATATGCAACAAAGCATGTGATTTACAAGGTAGAGTAAAATGGATGACTTGGGAATTGATCTCTTTTGGATATGAAACTTCATATCCACTCTCTGGGAAGTTTCTAACAAAAAATGATGGAGCTGAGGCATGAATCTGCCACTCCGAGTGCTAAGCAAACAGAGACACTCCCCTTCACATGGCCCCACCTTCTGCACACACCTAGGCATGCACAGAGATCAGCATAGCAGATCATGAACACCTTGGAAAAGACTGAAATGCTAAATACCTCTCTTTGTGGACAAAATAGCCGGTACACTATTTCAAATATCTGGTACAAAAACTCTGTTGAATATCTACCTCATATTTAAAACACAGGTTTTCATTGAATTCTGTTTGCAGAATCTTTTCCTTTCATTTGTTCCTTTAAAATTCCTTTCTTCTATGTCTAGGAATATTTTCTTCTAAAAATAGAAAAAATTACAAGATGTCTTTTCAGAAGAAAACATTGGTTTAGACAATTTTTAACCGTCATGGTATGGAAGAATTTATTTGTCCCTCACTAAGGAGGAATAAGTATTTTGATCATAGATCATTTACAGTGAAATACTTGACATTTTTAAGATGCTTTCAATCAATTTTGATCCTCATTGCTTATTCATTGTAAACAGTAAGTTTTCAGTGCATGGAAAGTGTGTGTGGTACGTCTACATTAGTTCAAACACCAATTCCGACTGATGGCCAGGCTGAACTACAGTAAATAATGTCCTGAAGGATATTTTGCCGCCTTCTTTGGCACTTCTTGAAATCCTAATGATTGGGATGAAGTGTTGAAATACAGAGATTTTCTCTCAGAGAGTGTCCCATGTTGAAACCCATCCCATGTGTTTGATGTTGTAGTTCTTATCGCTTTTAAAATGTGATATCTTCTGCACAGTTTTCATGAAGCTTTCTGTTACAGTAGTGAAAATCACAGAGAAATGCAATTTTGTACAACTTTGAATTTACCCCAAGAGCTGAGAGAAAATTTGTTCGTATACTTCAATCTGAGTTTCTTCTATATTCAAGCTTTGTTCATCTACCATCAAGGGTCGCATTCGTTGCTGTTCAAAGCCCCATCCAAGCTGACCTTGAATACCTTCAGGGATGGGACATCCACAACTTCTCTGGGCAACCCGAAGCAGCGTTCCAGCACCCCAACAGCAAAAAATGTCTTCCTTTCATCTAATCGAGATCAGAAATACTAAATCTAGGTATATAAACTTTGAGGAAAGGTTTGAAATTCTATTGATTTGAAACACATTTGATAGGAATACTAACTTACAGATGACTGAAATATGTTGATGGCCATTTGAGATTGACACTTTTTGAAAAAGTGCATGGAATTGAAAATTAAAACCGGCAAAATTAAAAACTTCTTGCCATTTTCTTTTTCCTCTGATCTTCAAAATTGCATAGGTCAGATATCTGTGCTTCATGCAAATCTCTCAGATACTCTCAGACAAAAGCTTTTCTTTCAGACTAAACTGCGGTTTAGGTAGAACACGAGTACTTAGTGAAGGTTTTTCTGGGCATAGGGGGATTTGTGTGCACAAGAGGTTTTATCCAAACTGGAAAATTCATCCCAGCTGCATTTGTTCATCATTCCTACTGCATCAGGCCTGAAGATTCTGTGAAAAGTATCCTCTGGACCTTGAACATAGCTCATGTGAAAGAGATGAGAGGTGATGGAGAAGTTGAGGGAGAGAATCAAGAGCATATGGCCCAGTAAAGGCACCAGAAGGTATGTTTTCATGTGGTCCACAGCCCAAACAATTGTTTAGCACCGTTTGAAGGCTGTGTTTGACCAACAGGGCTGAAGCAGGTCTTCAAAATATCCAGTAGATCAAAATCCATTGAAGCAAATGACCCTGGCCAGTCCCCTTGCTGCTGATAATTCACCCTCCATAGCAGCTGAGCAGGCCTAACATTGCTGCTGCAAAAGTGTTGTGAAAAAGGTAGGCACATTTTCACAGAGGCAGGGGAAAATGCCCTCGGATGATGATTCCAAGGGATAACTTGATGGCGCAAGTTAGGTACTCTTACCTACTGTGCAATATCGAAGTTGGTGAGTTCACCATCTGTAAGCATCACTTTAGAAAATAAATGTTTGCTCCACAAAACGATACTTCCTACGTCCTGTCTACCTGCTTCATTTCAGCCAAGGAATAGGCTACGTTCCATCAGCAAAGTGTTCATGGTCATATGCTTCTTTAAACTGTGGTCATTCTTTCTTTGTTTCTAAATCAGACACTGTCTATTCCTAAGATTCAGATGTCCATGGGTAGGGGTGGAATTAAGTTCACTGTTAAAAAATATCCTTCTTGTTATCTTTTTAATAAATTACTGAGATGTAACATCAGTCTGAGAGCTGAAAGAAACCCCTTCATTTGCTGTTTGCCAAGTATCATCTATGTGATACAAATTCTACTTGATAAATCACACCCATCCATTGCCATCTAATACTACTAGTAATGCCTTCACAACCTTTTCTTCATCGTTAGGGATTTTGGAGAAGTGCAAGATTTGAACATAAGCAAGGGCATTTGTTCAAGATGCTCCAGAAAGAGCTGCCGTCTCTTCTCTTCCTTGCTGCCTATGTTGGCAGGAAGCTACAAAAAACCCAAAGATAACTAGAAAGATTGCTACTTTTAGTCTAAATTTGGAAATGATGTTTGGAATACCCTGTTAAATGACAAGGTGCTCTTTTAAAAGATGGCATCTTAAGGGGAAAAGTCAGTTTAAAGAGGTTTCGAGACAGTTGCTTCTGGAAAAAAAAAAAAAAAAAGTGAGGTATCCAAGGTCTTTAGCCATACCGCTTGGAAGATTGATTCAAAACACAGTTTCTTCATCTAGGAAGAACAGAGGACCATAGATGCAGCCCATTTCAAAACGGAGTTCTTTATGTTTCAGGTTGGGATTTACTGGACATCATTTCTTGTAAAGTCGAGGGACTGCAGTTAGCTCTCCAATAATTTCCTTCCCTGAAATTCATCTGCATTTGCTCCTTTCTCCATGGTTCCCATTTCTTAGTGCTGGTATACTCCATCTATGCATTAGAATATTCAACTGGAGTGTGTGTCCGATATTTTCTAGTTCAAATTGGCTGGAACGCAATGGATAGTTCCAGTTGCTTGTATGGAGTAGTTTTATTTTGACAAGTTTTCTTTGAACAATGTTTAAGCAGCAGTAGCAAATAGGAAGTACAGCTTGCAGCAGGGAAAGACACTTCTGCTTGCTCAAGTTTCCTGTAGTCAGATAGATGCCAAAAGGCTTTCCATAGTACTACTACTGTCTTGTAGGAATACTTGATCGAATCCTACCTTTGATACAATTACTAATGGGCTACTTTTCCACAAGGTGGAATCTTTTTCTTTTAATAATATGTTTTTTGTAAGTTGGAAACATGAACTTGTGCACCAGTCAGGAGGAATGTACTCCTACTTCTTCATAAGTTTCACAACATTATTTAGAAAATATTGACTCTGTGTAACTTCAAAAGAAGAATTCTGGGCATCTTCATTCTATTGATGTAATTTTTTTCTACCATGCTGTTCTTGTTTTCTATGGAACTCATTTTTACCAATAGAAATATTTTTCCCTGACACCTATGGAAAATACCTATGTTTACTCAATATTGCAGCCTCAGTACACTGTTTAGAATTATTTCAACATGGTCCCAAGCATATCCGACAGCTAGACAGCAGAGGTTAGCAACAGTGAGTGGGAATAACTTCTGAACCATTTCAGTAGATTTGCCAGGAAGGGCTTGCTTTCTGCCCCTGCAAATTTTCCCAGAGATATTGTCTGGTGAACAGTTGCATCAAAAGAGCATTTTTGCACAAACCTTGGGCCAAGCTCTGTCTCAGATTTACTAGTGAATGCAAAGAGGGTGAAAGTGCTGCTTCAAAGCCCTCTGTGTGCTTTCCGTACCAAAAGGGAGGTGACCCCAGAAATAAGTTTTTGTTCTCTCTTCAAAACACGAGGCATGTCACCACCTCATTCATCTTTTTCTGGGACTCAGCATCTAAAGACCAAGAAGCCCTCTTGCTTGCTAAAGTGTGTTCAGCAAAAAAACCCTTGTCCCATCAGCAAATTTGAACACAGCTGCATTCCAGTCAATTCCAGTGCTGGCAGGGCAATACTCTAGCCCAGTAGTAACATGCCACTGTTAGAAGACTGTGTAAAAATCTTTGTGTACAAAGTAATGGGAGGGAAAAATAGGATTGGGAAGAACTGCACATTGTTCTGGAAAAAGCCTCCTGCCACAGTCTTACAGACGTCATTTTCTGGTATCATTTTTAAGAGTTGGAGTTTTTTTAATTTTGTACAAGATAAAATCTTACTGGACCTTGAAGTTTCCCTACTAGAAGTACAGCCATTTCTTAGTAGAATAGAAGTAAGCCCTTTGAATACGTACAAATGGCCTTTCAAAAAACATATGCTATAGCACACTGTGAAAGGAATGAGCTATAAAAATAGAAATTCAAAGGTTTAAAAAGGTTTTGAATAAAGTAAGTCTAAGGTGATAGAAGAAGAAGAAAACAGCAGTTTTCTTCTTCTGGTGAAAAAACAACTCCCAGGACATTGTACTCTACAGGTGTATTATATCACTTTCTGAAAAACTGAGTAGGTTTGCTATTTCAAAAGGTTTTCATTAGGAAGGAAGAGATTCCTTTGGAAAAAAAACCTTCAAATTGACTTGACATGAATGTTATGACACTTAACTTCACCAATCATGAAGAAAAATTCTCATCACTTGATATGGAAATCATGACGGTAATGGAGACAAGGATGTCTAAGCCGTGCCATCAGGAACATAAAAAAGCATTAGAATGCAGGTAAGACTGAGCTCCTGAACTAGTGAGAAGAGAACGCAACCAAAACATTTTCCTTTAAGAGTCTTCAGGATGAACAGCAGATCAAATGTTTTCCTGTGAAGTATTTATGAATAGAATTAACCTTTAAAAGAACATTGTTTTCAAAAACCTGTGTCCAGTATCTCTTAGAATGATACACAGTTCTTATTACTAGAAAAAAGAAAAGCACTTTTTTCCAAACTGTTGTGCACTTTTAAACGATCTACCATAAAAAGAGTACTTTTTCATGCTGGGAATGACGTTCATTACAAAAAAGCCTTGTCGCACGCTTGGTACTCTAGTGTCTTGATTAGCATAGTTTTTTATTCATCGAACAAGTTTCACATTGACTATTTTTCACCTTGAAATAATGGCGTCTTTGTACTTATGCAGCATCCATGAAGAATTTCTTGGGTGTCATTTTGTACTCGATCCTAAATGGCAGCTTCTGCATTCTGCCATCTGTCTAGCTTTCCCGTTTGATGCAGCTTCTGAGAGGTCTTTTCAGAATTGAGGACTACCTGCAAGAATGATGCTAAATGCATGCATTTTACTCCTTGGTTAATGCAAAACAGTTTTTCCTTCACAGCATAATAATAATAGGAAAAGAATGATGGTGGATTCAATTCTTATAGTAATACAAAGAGGACTATTATCATCATTAGAAACCAAGCAAGTCATATTTATTGCTCATGCAGTACAACCACTAATGCAAATTACCCTGTAAATTCAAAATGAATCTGTATCACAGGAGTGGATTGAATGTCTCTCTTGATATTTTGCTTAAAGCAGACAATTAATTCTTTTGACAGCCAACTCATAATTGCAACCTAACTTTCAACTACAGCTTTCAAACAGTGCAAACATGGCTGTTTATAACACGATACAGTACCGTACACAAGACCAAAACAGGTCATAGACATTCAAATGAAAGAAAAGATCAAAGGACAGATTAATTCATGTCTGCAAGCCCTCAAGAGCCTGCAGGTCAAAAGTCCCCAGCAAACTAGGCCAGTGGCACAAATTCTCGATGTTGGCACCAGCAGAAGCAGCTGCTATCTTTCTAGGATGCAATCTTGCTTACATCATCCTTCAAAGCAATCTTCTGTCCCCCTGCCCAATATGCCTTCTGCTCTACTCCTTGGACTTCACGTTTGCATTTCTACAGAGTCCTGCAAACTGACTCAAAGTTCAGGTAATAGATTTCCAAGATTTAGAAATATTGTCTTAAGTCTATTTATTTCATATTTCATCCCGTCTAAGCATACTGTAACTTTCTGAGGTGAAATATGTCGAGTATGTCACGTGTAGTTTACATGTTAGTTCTGCTTGAGATTAAAACTTCTCACAGACCCCTGGGATGCCTTACTGCAAAAATATATAGCTGCAAAGAGTGGTTGCACAAAGTTAGAAAGGCCAGAAAACCATGTAAACAACCTCACAGTAGAGGCTTGAATTTCTGAATATAATCTTGCACCATCTAAAGTCAAAATAGAATATTGAAATGATTTTCATCTAATAATGAGCGTGGGGAAGAAAGAATCCAGATAGGCTTTTTTTTTTTTTTTTGAAACAGCTCCAGGAAATACATGGCCTTAACTTGGAAGTATAGCATTAAATATTTTTATACAGCATGAGTTCTCATTACCTAATCATATGATTTGTAGAACTGAATTGGAAAGTAGGAAATAAACAAAGAAAAATATTCAAGCTAGAAAAAATGTGAGTTTAAAATTTTCTTTGTATTTCTGATGAAAACTATGAGGTAGCCAAATGGTCACCCATTATTTTCAAAAGCATCCGGACATAAAAAACGGATAAATTTCGGCGGGACTTGGATGTCAGGTATTCCTGAAAAGCTTTATTTCACTGCTTCCCAACCCTGATTCAATCCCCTTAAATGCAGCTGTATTCCAGTTGCTCAGTGAAACTGTCCATGTCATGCATACAGTTTACAAATAATCTGCAGAAAAAGCTAGCTAGATTTAAAGATCTTTTTTCTGTAAATGGCCTTCAACTGATTTCTACAAACACACAGCTGGGATTTCTGCTGTCTTCTTCAGGCCACTTCCTGCAGAGACCTCTCCATTAAATCTGCCTCGTTCTACTAAGAACGCTTCTGGTGATCCAAAGTCAGCACTGGGATTGTCCAACTGCATGGAATTACTGTCTGCTAGAGCTGCACACTGAGGGCTTCTGTGTGCAGCATCATGTGAGCCCTGCTAATGTCACCCTGTTGGTATAAACTGAGCTAACTGGACCTTAAGGGACAAGATTGTGCACTGGTTTTGTAATAGAAATTAGGTACTAAGAAGGAGGCGGGAGGATTTCAATGTTTCTGCCTCCGGCTGAAGCAACACTAAATCTCGGTCTTTATCTGAAAAACGAGGTGAATTAACCCGTTTGGCATTCATATGCCAAAAAGGTCAGTAATACACTCAGAACTGTCAAAAGAGTAACAATTCCAATCATTACTTTCTAAAAAGAATTCATTTGAAGAAGTCAGGAAGACAGATGAAACATGCAAATATCCTAGCCTGAGAATCATTCTGTTGATCTGCACAGGTTTCTTATTATATTCCCATCTAATGCATTGGTCATGTGTGCTTGTGATGACCCAAATACTTGCAAAGCTTACCAGATAAATCACGTTCTCTTCAAACAGCAAAGCATTTCTTGATGGTTGCATTTGCTAATTCCATTTAGACTCAATGTTCTTAAAGGTCTTTTCCAACCAAAGTTCCAACCATCATTCTCTAAGTCGCACATTCTGATTGTCCTGGTTTAGGGCAAATTTGGCAGAAAACCTCAAAAAGGGCCACTGCACCCTCCCCCCCCCACCGAAAGCCCACCCACACAGCCCCTCCCCTCAACTGGTTTGGGGAGAGAAGTGGGAAAAAGCTGTTGATTTAACAGGCAAAGCACTCCCCAGCACAAAAAAATGAACAATACCAGATGACAAAACTCATTTGCCGCACTGAAGAGACGACAAATCAGAAAGTCTCTCCTGTGGGTGCTCACTCTGTAATCAATCCCTCTGGCAATGGGGAAGGCTGCTGCCCAGAGTAGGCCCCAGCAGGCCACAAAGTGCAAGTTCCCAGTGCTTCCCAGGTCCCAGTCCGGAGCAGATTCGAAACGTTCCAAGAAAAGGGAAAGGAAAAGAAAACCAGTCCAGGGAAAACTCTGCCTCAGCCAGCTAAACCAACTAAAAAGCAAATGAGCGCTCTGTTCTGCTCCGTCAGTGCCCAGAAAACACAGTGCAGCTCAGAATGTGGAAGAGTGTTGCTTTTTAAGGAGTGCAGCCTCTGATAAGAAACTCCGTGCTTCTTCTTCTCCCCACCTTTGCTCTCAGAACCAGTCTTGAAGGCAGAGAATATCATATCCAGCATTAACAGAAGAGATGACTGGGGATACAAGCATCATAAAGTCACCCTAGGACACTGCTCCTTTGAGATATGTCACCAGACTATGCTAAGACCAAGTTTTGGAACTGCTCATTAAAATTCTACTCTCACAGTGAAGCTGAGGAGGAAACACAGCTCACTACAGTTACCTTGTGGCATGCCAGTGCTTCCTTTCAATCACAATGGTCTTCGTTTTTAAGTCCCTGACATCACAGGCATCATGAAACATCCTTTGTGCAGGAAGGAAGATAATATTCTTCTCATTGATGCTGATGGGTTAGCTGACATGCAAAGCAGTTAATTCAAAGTGACAGAGCAATCAAGTCAATAGGAAAACTCACCACAGTTTTGTTTACTCCCCTAAATCCTTACTATCCCAAAATACAAGAACAGCTGTAAAAGCCTTGTGGCTACCTAATTTTTTCCTAGACCTACATGGTGGGGTAAGAGATAAACCATCCCAAACTATGGTAATCCACAACAAAGCATTCTTGACATCATATTCAGGTTTTGCATAGCGAGCTCTTCCTCCTGATCAAGTTATTCCATCGCAATACTTTCGGGAGTATCTTAGAGGGCTGGGTGTTGTTTGGTTTGAAAGCATCTTGATCATTCAGGAACCCAGTAGCAAGGACAAAGTTTAAAAGAAGATAGTGCTATGCATTGATTTTCATCTAGGACAGAGATATTTCTACAACACAGAAGGCTGACCTAATGCTTCACGACAACGTGGCTGAAGTGGCATCCTGGTCCCCATAGGTTTTTCTGTTTCCTTTTAGCTGCTTTCTTACCAGATTAATGAGCTGAACTAGCTCAAAAAAGAATCACATAAGTGCCAGAGCTTTCAAACAAACAAACAAACAAAAAAAAAACCAAAAAAACAAACAAACAAAAAAAAACCCCACAGATGCAAAAAGGTGATTTGTAAGTGCATTTGAAAACAGAAGATTTTGTACTTTTCATAGATACATGGCATTCTCTAGAATGATATTGCTCCAATGCTTTGGGTTTGGTTTTGTTTTTGTTTTTTTCCTCAATTCTAAATGTTACACATTCTTTTTTGGCCATTTTAGTAAACTGATTTTCTGATCCATGTGAAAGACAGTCCAAAGTTCCCCTCATTTGCCTCACGACTGTCCCCAGGACAGACATCGGGACCCTGAGGACCCTGACTGGACTGCTGGCATGCTGGTCAGAGAGGAATGCCAGAAATCCTGAGGCCCCTGAGCAGAGTTCTGGCCTGCCAAGTGATTGTTGGCAGCTGTGTCTACAGTGACTGCTTCTAGCAGGGCCTGCCAAGGGGCGAGGCGACCTATGGGCCTGCACATGCTTCGCGACACCAGCCCAGGAATTTTCCCACCTCTTGGCCAGATGAACTTGCTGGGGCAACTGTGGTAGCCGCCCCATGGAAAATCCTTCATCTGCTCCACTACCACCGTGAGGGACGGAGATTGAAGCCCCCCTCCCAAGGACTGAGGCTGAGACGCCCGTAATTCTGATCCAGGGCTGCTGGCGTGACTGAAGCAGGATGCCTGCTAAGTGTTGCCTGCAGACGTGTTCGCGGGACCTAAACTGGTTTCCTATAGAAACCAGTCCTGAAACAATAGCTCCCACTCACTGCTGATATTGATATTGACTTCTCCTGCTGAGAACATGGACTGTCTGTACTCGTCTTCAATACCATTTTCCCCCTCAGCAATTTCAATAGACTTGCTCTTTATTGTATCTGCTCCCCCTCAGCCATTTCTAGATCTGTTTCCCCCCTCAGCAATGGACTATAATAGAACCTTGAGATAACCAGGACTTTGAGATCTCCCCTAGGAGAACTCCATCGGCTCAACTGCGAGGACTTCATCTCTCTCCATTTGGCAGCTATACTCCCTCTCTCTTTCTCCCCCTCTTTTCTATTCTTTTCCTCTCCCTAATTCCTTTAAGGCACTTGCTGTGGTCATTCTAGAAAGGTGCATTTGTTTGGAGTGATACTGCAATCCCTTTTCCATCTTGTCTTTTGCCCCCTGAGATCAGTTAAGAAAACATCATCCCCCCTTCGTATGAGCGGATCAGAACAATATGTTCTTTCCAGCTGAAATTGGTTCTAGTCAATAGAAGCACACTGGTAGGTAAAAGTAGACTACAAAAGATAACCTTCAGAATGTATTTCCCATGTCTTCCCATTCAAGCAAGTGAAGAAAGCAGACAGATCTTCAGATAACATGCTATGCGAATTGAAAGGAATCTTCTTGGAGGCAACTGTGAAACTCACGCAATGAAATACAGATGAGAGAGATGAAAGGGTCACATATGATGTCAAATCTATTCTTTTAATGTTTGAATGAAAGAAGATTTCTTGAAGTACAATCCTACAAAATGAAGGTGAATTTGCAGAAGCAATTGAACTGGATCTCCTTTAGAAACACAATGTTTTCTAATGAAACTGAGCATTCAGGAAGACAACCTTGAAATCAAAAGGATTTCGAAAAATACAAATACCAAGACTGGCAGTTTGTTATCTTTCACGGTCTCTTTAAGATAAGATTTATTTGACCTTCCACTTGTAGTAGGTCTGAAGACATTAGGAATGATGCAATATGAAAAAACCAAAACAAAACAACTTTCTCAAAAAGCTTTGAGAAACCAGAGAAATGATGATTTTTAGTGGTTAGGTAGTCCTTTAAAATTTGTCTTGGGGGAAAGAGATAAAAAACTGACTGAGATCAAATGACTGTGGAGTATATTCCAAAACAGTAATGAAGAATGTAAGGGGCAAGAGCCTGTTAGAAAAATACTATGCTGGCTTCATCTGTTGAAAGCATTCCAGAATGGTTGAAATTATGAATCATATCTTGTGGGATTAAAAAAAAAAAAAAAAAGGAGGAAGAAAACAGAAGGAAAAATATATTTTGAACATATTTTTCCATTCCAAGATGGTATAATGGCTTTATTTCATTTTGTTCCTATGACCGGTTAATAGCTTATGAAGTGTTTAGCAATAGAGAGTGAGAGTCTTCACACTAACCATACCATTTGGATGTGTCTCTTTTACTTTCTAGAGCAGCAGATATGGTTTAGCACTCCACAATTCAGTCCCCAAAAGTGAGGAAGTGTGGCAGATTTAACCTAACTGCCCAGTCCACCAGAATGCCTAATTATCTTGAAAAATGCTTTGCTATATCTCATTATCTGGCCATGTCTCTCTAGCTCCACTTTGAGCTTCTTGATCTTTCATCTACAGGATGAGATCCAATTTAGCTTAGCAAGGATGTAGCCTTTCCAAACCATATCTTTTACCTTCTGTATTCTTCCAAGTACATTTCTACTGCAGGGACCAGTTTGGAAGATCCTAGTTGTTTTATTCCTTAGATTATGTTGCTGCATTAATTAGCTCTTCTTTGAAGTTTTTTTCCCTGCTCAAGTATAGGGTCAGTGCTGAAATGATTGTGATGCTAACTCCTTATGATATATTCTGCAGGCTTACAGAGTATGCAGCAAAGTTTTCTCTTCTTCTGAGGACATTCTATTCTTTTGATGAGAAATGCTGAAGGTCTGACTTCAGTTGCAAAGGTATCTGATTGACAGATTGCAAAATTGTTAGGTCTAGTAACAGCAGGAAAAGCGTGCTCTTGCTCTGTATGTAAATGTCGTGTCAGCTGCTGTTGGGATAAAAAGCATGAGCATAAGCAAAGATATCTGCATGAATAGAAAAGAAACAAAGAAGATATTTGTTGTGATTTCTGCACTAAGGAGCAAGAAGAAGCATGAAGCGCTAATTTCAGTGGCTAAGACAGTATCATCCTTGGGCCAGTTCTCTTCAACATCTTTTGAACCACTTGGGCTCGGCACTTGAAGGAATATTAAGCAAGTTTGCCAGAGACACTACATCGGGAGGAGCTGTCAACTAACTCCCTTGAGGCCAGTGAGACACTGCAGAGAGATCTTGACAAATAAGAGAGATAGGCAATTATGGCTGGCCGGGGGACTATGCACAAATCACGAAAGGGGCGGGACTGCTGGGGGAGGCGTCCCAAGCTGTTGTATTTTCCAGCATCAGTCTCATGACATGGTTATGACAGTGGGAAGATGCCAGCAGCTCACGTCCCCAGCAGCAGAAAAAGAACTTGATGTTACAACTTACTTGAAAAGCTTTTTGACCAATCCCACAAAGCAAAAGCATATTGACTGTAGTTCTTTCCGATCCCTAGAAGCACACATAACTTTGGTTCAAAGAACGCTTGCTTCTTTTGAATAAAAGACCTGCTTGTAAGCCTTAAGATAGAATGCACAGAGCTCCATTATTAAGCTTAGAACTTCCTAACATCTGGCTAGATATACTTTGTTGTAGCTTAGGGAGTTCTTCTGGTCAAGCGTTACTACACAGGCCATTGTTCTATTTGTCCTTACTTCTCTACTTCTTCTGTCATTTTTCTGCTGACAAACCTTATGACTACTGCTTAGCTCCAAGCACAGTTCTGCTGTCTCTGAGGCCTGCCTTTTGCAGCTTTCCCAAAATCCTCTGTTTTCAAGGATTCCCACAGGCAATCCCCAACCTTAGGGAGTTGTGCGATGGCAAGTGCTGCATTCAGCACCTGGGACAGGGCAATCCTGCTCTGTGTGTGTCTAGACTAGGGAGCCAGAGGCTGAAAGGAAGCCAGGCTCCTGGCCAATGGCAAGCTAAATGTGTATCAGCAGTGCCCTGGCAGCCAGGAGGGCCAAGCCTGTCCTGGGGTGCATCAGGCACAGTATCACCAGCTGGGCAAGAGAGGGCATTGTCCTGCTCTTCTCTGCTCTGCTGTGATCTGCTCTGTTCTGGGGCGGCCTCACCTTGAGTGCTTGGGGGCAGTTTTGGGTACCACAATGAAAAAAGACATGAAGGTATCAGAAAGTTCTCCAATGAGGTTTACAAGGACAGAACTGGAGGAAATGGCATGCAGCTGAGTCAGGGGAGGGTCAGGTCCGGTATCAGGAAAAAGTTTTTTAACCAGAGGATGGCTGGGCACTGGAAGAGTCTCTCCAGGGTGTGGGCACAGCATCACACCTATCTTGAGTTCAAGAACCTTTGGGACATTGCTCTCAGGCATCTGGTGTGATTCTTGAGGAAGGTCCCATGCAGGGCCAGAAGTTGGACTTGATGCTCCTGACGGGCCCCTTCCAATTCAACTGATTCTACGACTCTATGGTTCTGTCCTGGCCACTCAAGGTATATTGCTTGATCTCACCAGATTTTGACCTGCTCTTCTTGGTCAGAATTTGTCACTACTGCCTAATGATATTTACCACAAAAGACAAAGTGCCTTTTCTCAATTTTCTCAAGAAAGTTGAAGATGCACCCTAGAATCCTAAACAAGTCTTTTCCTTGAAACAACACTGTCTCCTGCCCAGTATTCTTTCCAGATCTTAAGGAGAAAGAAGGCAAAATGAGGGGATGGATTACAATGAAGCACTGTCAATTTTCCGGACCTTTAGCAGTATATTTGTACTTCCACTATTCTTTTCTATAAAATCATGGTTTTGTAGAGCATGTCATTTTCTAGCAAGACACATTTTTGCAACTGAGCCCATCGGTCTCTGTGAGAATATATTGTCAAAAGCACAAAACATATGAATGGGCAGTGGCAAGTGAGGGGAAAAAACAGTATGGGAAGCAGCTCCGTGATACTACAGTAAGACAAGGAGGAGGAGGTGTTCCAGTTGACAGAGCAAAGAATCCCCCGCAGTCCCTGGAGATATCCTAGTGAAGCAGGTTGTCTCCCAGCAGTCCCTAGAGAACCATGGAGGAACACATACCTACAGTGCAGCTGCTGGAGGGCTCCATGCCACAGCAGGTGAAAGTGCCTTGAAGGAAGCTGCAGCTTGTGGAGGGAGGGCCAGAAAACCATCCTTGACCTCTTCTTTAGCGGAAGAGTATGTGCAAATGTTTAACAGCTGCGAACTCGAATCTATCCTCTTTCCAGTTCTTGTCGTAGGTAAGTAGGACAAAAGAAGAATTAGAAGCCTAAATAGTTTTGCATGAGGCTCCCATTCTCTCTGCCACTCCCTTAAAATTTACTTTGAGATGAAATAAAACTCATGATCAAGTTCCTAAGGCTTGATGGTCAGGCTTCTCAGAAAACAGGGAGTGCAAAGAACTCTTGTCTCTGTCATTTTTTGTCATAGAACTAAAAAAGTTAAATTACTGTTTTCTAAGAACTTACGAAAATCAACTGGTAGAGGTGGTGAGAGTGAAGAGTATAATTAAGCTGGAAAGAGACTATCATGTAGCTACCTCATCTGCATAGAAGTTTTTTACCAGGAACACTGGACTTTTAAACAGACTTAGGACACAATAGTTATCTCTGGGAATGTTTCAGTATGTCTAAAACATTCATCTTTAAATAGCTCGATCTGTTTTACCGTTATGACTTACGTTTTAAATTTTATTTGAGGAGAAATATTTGTCATTCAGATCATTTCAAGTTCTGAAGCATTTCAGTTGTTGGCAGTTTTTGCTGTCTCCTGAGGGCAGGAAAATAGTCTTGGAACCAATACTGAAAGAAAGTAGATGGAAAAATTAGTTTTCCTCATTCTTTTCTGTCTATTCTATGAGGCACAAGAGCAAAACCACTGCTATGAGTCTGAGTTGCCTTACCACTCATGGATGACAACCTTGTAGTGAGTAGTCTGTTATTTGCACACATTTCTGATGCCGGTTGTTACCTCTTGTGCAGAAAGATCTGTAAACTATTTTCACGGAAAGACATTCCTGAATTGCTTCACTTATCTCTGAAGCAGAGAACTAAGCTGGCACTCTACTTCGGAGATCTTCCTGTGCTCGCCCCCAAACCCGTTTCCTTCAAATGCAATTTACTTTCAACCAAAGCACTTTATTACTTCATGAGGTAATCTCTTGTTCTTAATGTTCGGGGGATTGTTTTAAAAGGGTAAGAACATATTCTAGTAAGAAGGTAGAACGTCTGTCTTAAGTAGTAGACATCACTTGGCTTTGGTTCATGCACCATAACAACAGCAAGGAATGTCGTTTACAATCAATAGATGGGTTGGGGAAACCGGCCACAAGTTTAGGAATCTTTCTCCAATTAATTTTGCTTTCAAATTTGGCTCTTAGCATTTCAAGTGTGTTTTTATTAAAACAATCAACTATTTATTACCTGTACCACAATGAAGCACAATCAGCAGTGCTTGTGCATCCTTCAACAATTCCAAGAAGAAGAATGGTCTGAGCCTCCAGTGTAGCTCAGGGAGTCTGTCATCAAGCCAGAGTGCTCCAGGCATCTTCTCAGCCTGGAGAAGAGCAGACTCTGAGCAAATGTTAGAGCGGTCTCCAGGATCTGAAGGCAGACTAGCAAAAGGAGGCAGATGAGCTACACAAAGGCATGGAGCGATAGGAAAAGTGTTGATGGCTTTAAAACCTGAAGAGTATATGTTTCCTTTGGGTATTGGGAAGAAATTCCTTGCCAGGAGGCTGGTGAGACACTGGAACATGGTGTGGGTGACCCATTCCTGGAAGTGTTCAAGGCCAGCTTGAATGGGTCTTTGAGCTTAAGGTGGCCTAGCGGGAGGTGTCCCTGCCAATGACATGGGGGGTGAATTTAGGTGAATTTTAAGGTCCCTTCCAATCCCAACCATTCTGTTATTCTGTGGTAATAGTCATTCTGTGCAGTAGCAGTAACTAGCTGAAGATAGAAAAAACAGACTATTGATTCTGAGAAACTGCCATCCAGTTTAACTGTTTTGGACTCACATAGAAGTTCCTTTTAGCATTATTATATGTAGGAACAGTCTCAGCACTTAAATATCATCCACACATATATTTTATAATTTTTAAGGTTTCGGACATATGGGAATTTCCTTTATTTTCTTTCTTTCTTTTCTTTCTTTCTTTCTTTCTTTCTTTCTTTCTTTCTTTCTTTCTTTCTTTCTTTCTTTCTTTCTTTCTTTCTTTCATTCTTTCTTTCTTTCTTTCTTTCTTTCTTTCTTTTCTTCCTCCTTTCCCTTCCTTCCTCCCTCCCTGCACTGTGATTTCAATTAGTAAAATGTGAAGTAGTTTCAGTAATTGACTCTTACCTGAATATCATTTCGAAGCTTAGAAATGGATCAAGAAGAAAATTGTGTGCAGAAAGAGCATTTGAAAGATATTGATATGAGATTTAGAGGTAGCTATTGAAAATTCAAAAAGACAACATTGAAACGATGCAACGGATGAGTTTAAGGGATTTTTTTTTTGTATTTCTGTGATACCAATTAGGATCTCGGTTTTTTTCACCTTCGGAAAATACATCTTGAAAATTGTTACTTTGAAAACCAAAAATATTTCCAAAACAAGGAAATGGATTGATGCTGATGAAAATATCTTCTAAATAGTCATCATCTAGTCCAAAGGATTCTCCTCACACAGTAAGCTTTATGGATGTTTCTATTCTCAAACAAACACAGAAGGATTTTTCAACTGACTAGAAAATCTGTAAAAACAAATGAACCTTGGGAAAAAAAGCTCAAAAAAGAGCAGGAAATTATATGCATCCACCCTTATGATATGTTGGTTACTAAATATTGCCTCTGGTTTGTGGGTGAGTACACTTTCCATTCACACACACAGATATACCTCCCCCCCCCGAGATTTCTGATAATGGGTCTCAAAGAAGGGATTATATTTTTTCTATTCAATAGGCATTGCTTGTAAAACGCAAGGCGTATTATTCTTACATTCTCCTATTGTCTGGATTTAATACCGACAAGGTAATGTGCCTGTGTCTATTCGCACGGGGTCGGAGGGGACATGGAGAGCGGCGATTTGAAAACAACTAGGAGCTTAAATAAGAAAGAAGACTGCTTCTGGAATCCATAGCAAAGGCAAAATATGAGGCCATAATCAGGGGCAGTTTGCTGTGCTGGGACAGTTTCTTCTGGAGAGAAAGCGTGAAAAAGCTTTTCGCTAAGATGCGGGCCTCAAGAGACACAGAAGACAGGCACACGCAGCTGTCCGAAGGTAAGTGCCGGTCACCGGGCGGCTTTCGGCAGAAGCCGGGGTCCGGAGCGCACCAGGACCGGCAGAGAGCTCTGTGCACGAAAAAGCCGCTTCTTCACCTCCGAGAGCCAGAGAGCTCGGCAGATGCTGAGACGCCATGAACGAAGCCGAACAGCACCGGGACGAAATGCGCAGCTCTCAAACTGAGAGAAAACGATGACGAAGCACTTTCCAACAGTTTCAACTTACATTACCATAAGTAGGAAAATTGTTCTCAAACAACTTTCTTTTGCATCATTCTAAGCCATTTGCAGCAGTCCCTGGCCAATCTTTTTCTTTTCTCCAGGAGATGGTGAGAACTCGAGTACCTTCATGAAAAACGTCGTGGGACACTTGCTGAGCTGGCACAGTTTCTTTTTGAGAAAATGAGTGGAAAAGCTTTTCGCTAAGGTGTAGGCGGCAAGAGACGCAGAAGACGGGCATACCCAGCTCTCCGAAGGTAGGTGCCGGTAGTCGGATTCTTTTAACAGAAGCCGCGGTTTGGAGGCCTCTGTTACCTTCATAATGGTTTTTGCTGGAGGAAGCCGCTTTTTCATTTCCTGGAATACCTTGAGAGCAGCACTAGCTAAAGACGCCATTGGCGCCATTATGTAGAGTTTTGCTCGTTCCAGCAGGAATAACTGCGTTCTTCCTTACACTAGGTGGCGCTGCTTATCAAGGTTTGGCTGCTTTTAATCATTTGGGGTGCTGAATGCTCAACCAACTTATCGTAACTTCTTCTATTTGAAGTCAGGTGCTCACTGACGTAGATCCTATTGGATATAGCACACTGCAAATAAGAGCTGTAATCGATTTTTTGTTATTAGCACATGGGCACGAGTGTTAGGAATTTTATAAGGAATATGTTGCATGAATCTTTTTGACCATTCTGCAGCCATTCATACGAAACTCACCCAAGTACAAGACAATATGAAGAAATTGACTGGGAACGAGTGGGGTTTGCATCAATGGTTTGAGGGATGGGAAAGAACTGGGTGGTTGAAAGATCTCGTAAATGGAGCTTTGTTTTTACCAGTAGTCATTATTTCATTGCTTTGTGTTATTCCATGCATGGTGAAACTGGTGTGCCTCTTGCTAAAAATGACATTGGAAAAGATCTGGCTGGTGCAAGAAGAAGGGGCAATTGTGACAATGTATCTGAACCGCTTAGACTACGGGCGGCACCAGCCATTCAGCGTGGAACGGTTCTTCTCAGAATTTTCTCAGGGCCCTCTGGAATTCATCAAGACATAAGCCATGCTAAAACAAGAGAGGAAAAGCTGAGAAACTAAATTCCAAGACCACAAGAACTCCAAAACGGGGGGGGGGAGGGAGGAGGGGGGAAGGGCAAAGTACCTGGACTGTAAGGAAACACATCTTCTGAGAGGTGCATGCAAAATGCGTGGACAAGACAAAGGCACCAATAAGAAAAGCGTGACTAGCGTGTGCAGAGAGTCAGAATGTGTAAGTGCATCATGTAAACCATAAACATCTTCTGCTTAATCCTCTTGGTCCATTGTGCAGGATTCCTGAATTTCCCATAAGTGATACTTACTAAAAGGGTTCTGATTTTAATGCTAGAGTTACTGTCTATACGATGATTCATGGGAATAGTTCTTTCAAATCCTTCCCTTGCTGACATCAGTCAGTTTCATCTTTTCCTGAATGTACTGCTGGCTATACATAAGTTAGGAATAGAAGGGAATGAGTTTTAGGGATATGTTGCAAGGAAATAGATTGGCAGCTCTGCTTCCATTTCCATTGTCTAAGAAGAATTCCGAATATTTTTGGCCCTTTCATAGACCTCTGACTCAATTAGCATCAGCAGGGAGGGACATTTAATTGGTTTTTCTCCTTTTCAGAGAGAAGCTAATGAAAAATTTTCACCAGAATCAGAGCAGGCTGTGTAACAAGAAGAGCGTCATGAAAAGCGGCCAATCCTATCCTCTTAGTATTGCTAGTTGTGATTGGACTTCAATGAAATGTGTCAGCTCTGTGTTCCTGGGTATCACATCAGTAACAGGTACTTCACCTGCTGTACTTCTCTCCTAAAGCTAAGAACAGAATCCCAAATAATCTTGATTCCAAGGTCCCAATTCACCCTGTGATGCTGACAGGTGAAAAAGGAGTGGAAGGTGCACCAGTAAATGAACTTGAATGGCCTATCTAAATCAGCGGCCACTGATTTCCTGAAGGCTTAAACAGGTCAGTTGCCCCATTTTTCTTGGGGTTCTTTTATTCTTTGGTCATGTTTTTCTTGGGATTCTTTGAATCCTTCCCCACCAGTTCAGCCTCTGCTCTCAAATCCTTTGCTGTCATTTAAAGTATCTCAAGAGCCTGGAAACGTGTTGTCTTTATTCCCTTCAAAAGGTTGTTTGCCTCAAGTCTCATTCTTGCTGATTTTCTGCTAGTTCATTGTCAGATGGCAGCAGGTGTTCTGTAAGAGCAAGTACACGATCCTATAGCTTGCTTTTCTTTTGATTTGGCCTGTCTAGAAAATGGAATGACTGAACATCTCCGACAGGATTTTCTCTCCCCGTTGTGTTTCACCGCAAGGGCAGATGCCAATCATCTACCTAAACTCTTGGTGGTGAAGAAACTAGTGGTATGCTGTTGCATATAGGTAGAACTTTCCGAAAGGAAGGCCTTGTAAAACCATGGCTGAGGCCCGTTACTTTGGCTAAGTAGAAAATGACTAGGGGAAAGTGAGACAGCTGAATTAAAGGTAGATCAAGAAGTTCTAGAAGCATTGCGTGTTCACAGCGTGGTGTATGACGGTTGGTTGAATTATGTTTGTTGTGGCTTAAAGCTATGCAAGTGATAAAGGCCTGACTGCTTCAAAAGCCTGGCTTTTGCAAGAGAGCGGCTCTCCTTTGCACCTGCCTGGGGACTCTGCGTCACTACGGACCCTCACGCCCAGTTTGCCAAGGAGATGATGAGTAGGAATGTTGCAGAGCTGCTGTGTGCATATGAAAGGAATGGCAGAGAGTGAAGCCTTGGACAATTTCTGGGCTTTAGTACAATGCTGCTGCATTGGTGCCAGTTTAGTCGGTTTTCCATCAGTGGCATTTCTGTCTAGAAGTACACTGCCCAGAGTCTTTCTAGCATTTGATGCCATTTCCTTACTGCCATTAATACCTTCCTTCAGTTTAAAGGATGATGGAATCTTTACATTTTGAAGATCCCTGTTAGGAAACACTATGCCAGAGGAGTCATCACTCCCTTTTCTTTTGCCTCCTTTGTAATTTTTATAGACTCATTTCACATTTCTGCTAATGGCAATAAGAATACTGAGACTACTTAGCAGGGTTGACTCTCTCAGCTGCTTTCCTCTTTCCTACTGCTTCATACCGTATGTGACTTGATGGCCTCTTTTTGCAATCAGCGTTTTGCTGTGGTTTGCTAAAACCTGGCATGCACTGCCAACTCACAACTTGTGTGTTGGCATTTCAGGGGTTTTGATGGGTTCCTTTCTGAGATTGCCATGCACTGAACTTTCACAGTCACAAAGACTTCATCCACCATCGGTCAGACTTCAGTATTTAATACTCTTTCCTGGAATGTAGGCAACCTAGCAGCAAGTACTAAATTCGCTGCAAGCCCTGTCTTCCCAAAGGACCATTCAAAAAGTTTTCTTTTCCCCTCTGACCAATCTGCCAGTATTTTGATGGAGAATTTGGTACCTTAATAGAACCTCTTAGAAGGGATCTCGTGGCAGACAACATCTCAGGCTTTCTTGAAATACTGGCTCCTTTGGATCTCCATTCCATTCAGAGTGCATTTAAGATTTTTTTTCCACTGAAGCCATTCAACAGTGCCTCTTCTCTTATAAAATGTGGTGCACGTGAGAAAGATGGATCCCCGTGAAAGGTTCTATTGATATCAAAATTTGTACCCAATGGACTGTGCTGGTGGAAATCAAATACTAGTCTAGTATTTTGAATCCAAATAATTCCTCTCAATCAGGCCCGACAGGATTGTTTGGCTTTGAATCTGAGCACGTGGACAGTAGTGGATGGTCCACAGGTTGAAAACAGTGTAGATTCTTCTCCTTCTTTTCATTGATGGCTCAGAGACTGAAAAGGTAGCTACAAAATGGTAAATACATCCCTACAGATTCAAAAATTGTTCTTCTTAATTTGCATCTCCACCATAACAAGAGATGGTTAGAACCAAATTACCAATGGGAATTTTATAGCTTCTCAGAAATGAAACAGGACCTGGCTAATGGGCCTTAGCAGTAGCTACAAGTTTTTCAGCACAAGGCGTCTCAAAAGTATTTTAACCTTACAGTACTTTTCTGTCTTATGCTTTCACCTTAAGGATGCAGGGAAGAAAAAAAAAAAAAACAAAAACCAAACAAATCAAGAAACCCCACCAAATAGATAATAAGCAAAATCAGTGACATATATAGAAACAGATCCCATGGTTTTTAACTTCCAAACTTGTCTTCTTAGCACACTCTCTACAATGGAATTGTTTCCCTATCTGCCTTGAAACATTTTGCAGCAGAAACACTCTAAGGTCCTGATAGGTGTTTTGTTCAAAAATCACTTCTGGTTTTCTGTCCATAAGCAGAGTAACGTGGCTGTGCTGGCAGCTGACCAAAGGAGGTAGGAAGAGTAATCGTCATCCACAACACTGGGGCTAAAGAAATTTCCACAGAAAATTACCTGCCCTAGTACTTGTCCACGTGTTGGGTTGAACGTTCAGAATCTGTTTCCATTTTCCCCATTCATAGAATGTTCTATTCCACAGAATTCCAGCCCCTCAAACATCAGTCCTGCCAGAACTGCCCGCCATAGGGGGCTGTCATAGGGGATCTGCTAATGTCCACTGACTCTTACCAGTATGGTGCTTGTCACTGTTGCAGATCAAGAGCTTCTGAATAGTTTGGATTCATGCTCTTTGAGGGGTTGAAAACAAGAAAAGAATGACTAGACATTTCCATGATCAAATCCCCTGATGGAATAAAAATAGGAGCATAATAAATGTATTCATTGTTCTAAGAAGGGAGATGAAGGCTCCAAATGATTACTTGCATACTTCCTGTTCTAAATCCCTTGTTATCTGGCAAATTGCAGAAGATTCCAGGCTTTTGCCAAAATGCCAACCAGGTTAAAATGTGAAGCCTTGCAGTTTACTGGATATAAAACTTCATCATCCATTTTTAAATCTTTGAGTTTGTTATGTACTTCCTATTACTACCCTGAGGTTTAGAGCTGTAATTCAGAGAGAAAAGAATGCTATCTTGAATTCATTCTAGTAAATCGGCACTCTCATCTTGTCAGCACTCTCTCCTCTTGGTTTTCACTTCTGAAACTCTGTACGGAAGAGTGCATTGATGCATAGAGCTCTGCATCAATTCTTTACAACAGTTTCCCCTGTAATTCTTCTTTCAAGGCAAACCTAGAAAAATCCACACTTTCTTACCCCACCACTTCTAAAATTCTATTGAGAAGCAAAAAAAAAAAAAAAAAAACCCCATCAAACCACTAAATCATTGCTCCAATAAAAAAAGCAGTCCATTCACTGCTTTCTTAGCAGGTTCTTTACCTTGTATTAATATGGCAACCTTTTCTTGCTCTTCTAGATTAGAACCAAATTCTTACAGCATATAAGGAAACATAGGTTTACTGCATCTGATTCTTAGATACAGAAGTCCAGCAAGGAGTTCAGACCTCAAAAGAAGTGTCTGTACAACAAGATTCAGCACAACCTTGAGCCATATTAGCTATTTTTCAAGAAAAGAGGCCAAACTGAAACTTTTTAGACTTCTCTACAATCATTCGTGCCTGCTTCCAGAACCGGACCTTCGTTGCTGGAAACTAGCTGCAATGTTACTGTAAACAATGCTGTGAATGTAGGACATCGTCATTCCTCTCTTCCATTGAAAACCTCAAGTGGAGTCGCGTCACTTCTCTTCAAAATTCTGTATTTCCTTGCAAACTGGTAAAATAAGGATCAATAAAGCGTTCCGTTCATTCGGTTTAAACCTAATGTTGAAAATGAAAAAAAAAAAAATCCATTCAGATATGGTCTGCAATAATACAGTAGAAGAGAAGATGAACCAGACTGGCCTACAAAAGAAAGAAGTGAAGCAGAATTTGGGAATTTGGAAGACCTTATGATGAATAATTCAAATAAATAAATAAAAAAAATATAACCTACCCAAATTCAATCAGTGATGCACAGACAGAGAAAAAGTACTAATAACTACTAATATTTCTTTCATTCTCAGACAAGAAGTTCAATGATCCTCTTGAATGCACGGAAGATTCTTGGAAAAGACAGCAGCCTTCTTCTTCACCACATACTCCTCAGAACTCCAGGAGACAAATCATTTGAACTGTGAGGATCTTTCTCTCTGTAAAACTCCCAGAGCATAGCCAATATTCTATTCCTTTAGGGATCCTGGCCTCCCTGGGGGAGTGCTGGATAGTCTACATCCCGGTACATCAGCCAGACACTCCACCTTATTTCCCATGGCTACTGCAGCAAGGACATCATCTACACTGGCTTTCTAGCCAAAATATATGCAAGGCACAACAAAGAACATAGCCAAAACCTTGAGCACAGCTTATGGGTTTCGAAAGAAAAATCTCAGGATGGCAATACTGGATCTTCTGATCCAAACCATCAGGAAACATTTCTTTAGAGGTGTTGGGAAAGATGAAAGTTTGACAAGAAAGTCTCACAGATATGTATGCTTGGCAGAAAGATTTTTCAAGGTGGAGTCTGAAGAAGGAATAGAGTTGGAAGCAAGTTTTGATCTAAAAGAAAGGAATTGCTGAGCCAGTCTTACTGGATAACCGAGGAGACGCTAGTTAGAAGAGGGTTTTATGACTTCGAGCAAAGGATAAACCCACCCCAAACAAGAAGATGTTTTTACCAAGCAGGAAGCTAGCACAGGCAAACAAGTCAGCAAATGCTGCAAGCAGAAAAAGGTCTCCAAATTTTCCACTGTCAAGAAAACTGAAAAACAACTTTCCTCTTCAACTGTAATATACTGACTTTTAGTGAGTGGAGAATAGCAACATATGGTAATTAGAGTAGTTAGGATAGGCTATAGATAATAGTTAAGGGATAGATTGGTTCTACTGTATGAAGATGCTCAGCAAAGTACCAAAACCAAAGGGTCTCCAGGCCTGCCTGCAGCTAGAGCTGACAGCTGTAGGCACAGGCTCTGTTGTCCACTACCCTGGACTGCTGCAACGTCTTGGATGGAATAAACTGCATTTTGGAGAGCCGCCTGGACTCCCACATCCCTCCTTTAGGCTCTTCCATGGAGGTGAAAAAAGCCTCTGGGTATTGTACAAAAAAATAGCTATGTAATCTAGAGTTGCATGACCCAATATTTCTATTGAACTGGAACAATTTTTATCAATATTATGGATCCACTTCTTTTCAGTGCGTTTGGTCAAAAACATAAAGCATCGTTTAAAAGACATTATTGGATGCGTACTAAGTACTACGAAGTAGTTAAAGTGTTGGTTTGGCATGGCTTGGTTTTTGGTGGGGAGGGAAGAAGCCAGCCCCAGAAGTGATTTTTTGTGCAAAGCTCCTAGAAGCTTCCTCCATGCCTGGCAAAGTGAATCCCTGCTTGGCACTAAGAACAGACATGCTGCTGAGCCAATTACAGAAGCTGGTAGCGCCTTGGTGATATATTTAAGAAGGAAATCAAAACTGCAGCCAGTTAACCTTGAAGTTGGGAGGGAAATTTTTAGGTTGGCACCTCCTCTGGTTTGAAAGCCAAACCAGTGAGACACTCTGTTGCAATGTGTGTTTATTATTGTACTGCAGTTCTAGTAGTCCATTTTCTAAGCCTTCCTATTTTGTGCTGTTATAGCATATGTTATTATGAATGGATTGTTCCTTTCCCTCCAGTATTGTTGGCTTTTGCCCTAGCTGTCCATCTCCCCAAAGACCTGCCCTTTTGTTCCCTGTTCCTTCTCCCATTGAACATCAACCCCTCCCCAAGCCTGCCCCTTTCTCTAGAAACTTCCCTCTCAATTTTGTACCCTTCAAAACCCCATTGGTTTCTTCAAGTTATTCTCCTCCCCTGTAGTCCCCCTACTGGTTTCAACATTGTATTCCCCTCCTTGTCTTCCACCCCCAGTTTCTTCCAGTTGGTTAAAGATTGTATCCTCCCCTGGGACCTTCCCCGCATTTAGAAGTCGATGGATGCCTTTGAATCAGTGTCTTTCTGTCCTTGACCCTCCAGGGAGTAAACTGAAAAATATACAGAAGACCTCTCCCTGTTCCTTGTCCCTGCCCTCAGCGCAGTTCTATCCCCAAGGCAGTCCACCTGTGCCGTAGAGCAGCTGTGCCCTACAGCTGCAGCCCAGATTCGACAGCTTTCTTGGGGCGGCCCACTCTCGCTGTCGGTGTCGGGAGCTAGTTGGGCTGAAGAAATCCAGCACCGCAGCAAGACTCCAAGTCAGAAATACAGTTTATTAGGAAAAGGGGGAAAAACCCAAATCCGTGCAAGAGTACAAAAGAAAAACCACTGACAGAGTCAGAATACAAGCTGACGTCCTGCTAGTTAGGGTGGTGAAAGCAGTTTGGATGAAATGGTCTTGTTGAAGTGGTGATTCTGTAGAAACCATCTGGTAGCTCTTGTCCTCTGGAAAACCAGTGGCTAAGGGTGGCCGTTCCTCTGGCAATGCAGCAGAAATAGTGCTTCTTGCCTTCCAAAACCCAGATTTTATCCAGGTGGGGATGCTTAGCTCCTAACCCCTGGGCAGAGCATCTCCCAATGGGCTGATATCGTTCTGAGTCATGATGTGGGTCCTTGATTACCCGCTAAACAGAAATGGCTCCTGGAGGGAGTTATCTCTGAGTCATGTGGCAAGACATTGATGGGCCCATTAACAGGAGAGAAGGAAAAAACAATGCCACCCCTGCTTTCCGCAGTTCTTGAGGGTGGGAATAGGATGCATTTTTATATTGTAAGCTAGGACAATACAGGATGCAGGTTTTTGCATTTGCAGGAAGTTGGTATGGATTTGAAAAGTATCCTCATAGCAGAGGTACAAAAGTATTCTCATACTCCTTTGAATCATCTTGAAATGAAGCAATTCTCCCAATAACCTAAGGCATGAATGACTTGCAAGTGAGTTGAAGAAACACGCCAAAGATAAGTAGTGTTCAACTGCAGAGAATTGTTTAGGGACATCATACCCTAATATTTGAAATCAGAAAGCATGGATGGACGGGTCTTTTTTCCTTAGTTGACTACAGAACCAGCGGTCCTTTGCAGGAGGGTGTTTGGATTTAGGATGACGCTGGCAACTAAGAGCATGGCTACACAGAAGGTGCTACTTTTAGACCAGAACATTCAACTACTAAAGGCAGATAGGAGAATAACTGATTAGTGACAGCTCCGACAGGAAGAGTCTGCGGCTTACCCCTTGGGAACAATAGTAGCACATTTCAATTTTAGAAAACCATTCATTTCAGAGGACCAAGCATTAGTGAAAAGAAAAGGTCGAGTAAAGACATCCTAGTGCTCTTCTTAGCAGAAACATGTTCCTCCATATGAGAGTATTTAGGAAAGGACAGTGCGTTGATAAGGAAAGGTGTGCCAGTTACAAAACCTGGAGAGCAAGGCAAGACAAACATTTTATTTGCTATTTTTATTTCACCTGCTAAAAAATGATTTTTTTTAAGACTGAATTTTATGAATTCTGCAAAGCTATCTTTTTGAACGTCTTCCTACCCGTATTAAACACCGAGGTGACAAAGAGAGCAGCAGTGGAAGAAAACCTGGTCCATCTCCCCCTCCTTGTAGCTTTAGGCCAGTGAGCGATTAGAAGTTGGTCACTTCATTTGAGATAAATAGCTTTACCAAGAGAGAATATTATCCAGCCTTGATCTTTCCTTTGGAGCTGATCCACTTTGTAGTCACGAATTCGTGACTCAGCTGGGGAGAAACAATGGCATTACGGCCATGGATGTTAGAGTGCGCTGATGGGAAATGAAGTTTTCATCTTCAGGTTCCTGCTTCAGTAAATATTCCAAATTCATCAGAAAGAAAATTTGAAGACCAGTAATACCCACTCAAATGACCTACTTCAAATAGTCTGCACGCATAAGAGACATCAAGCAGGCGCTCTCATCTGTTAGGGGAATACCCAGCCAGTACATTATTGTCTAGTTAGGAGGCAATAATTTTGGAAATCATTGAATTTTTTGTATTGCAAGTGAATGGTCAACAGATTTTATTACTGGGTAAGGTAAAATCATGTCTTCTGCATCCTTTCAGAGAGGAAGCTTACCTGGATCTAAAGCTGCTCGGCTCCATGATGGGATGCTTTGTCTTCAAAGGGAACTCTAGTCTTTGTCCTTTTGGATTGCTTCCATAGCTTTTCACTCACTCTTCAGGTACCTGTTAAAATGTCCTCTTATCCCATGCAAATTTTTATGGGCATAGTCACTGAATTGGAAAGTATTCCATAAAGTCCACAGGCCTTGTTGAGATGGATGCACAGGTCTCAAGGCTGTTAGCAGATGTTATTCTGAGGCCACTCCTGATCATGTTGGATGGACCATGGTGACTGAGGAAAGTGCCCAAAGACTGGATGAAAGCAAATGTCACCCATCTTCAAAAAAGGCAACCAGGAGGACTCAGAAAAGTACAAGCCAGCCAGCCTCATTTGGATCGCCAGGAAGTTGATGGAGTAGCTATTCCTGGAAAGCATTGCCAGGCACATGAAGGAGGACAGAACAAATGTAGTCAGCATGGATTTACCAGGGGAAATTGGTGCTTGACGACTTTTTAAACTCCTCCGGTGAATGAACTTGCCTGGTAGATGAAGAGAATATCATCTGCCTGGGCTTCAGGGAAGTTTTTGACGTTTATCTACGTGGCAGCACATATACCTACGGGAAGGAATAGTGCAAAGAGCAGGGAACCAGTGTCTTTTCAATGATGCTCAGTGAAAAGACAAGAGGCAGTGGGCACACACTGAAATACAGGAGATTGCCTCTGAGCATCACAAAATTCTTTTTTACCGTGACGGTGACTGAACCATGGCACAGAGTGTCCAGAAAGATGGTGGAGTCTGGATCATTGAAGACATTAAAAGTAGGCCCAGATATAATCCTGGGCAACAGGCTCTAGGTATCCTGGTTGAAGCAGGGGGATGGGACTTGGTGAGCCCCACAGAGCCCTTCCACCCTCATTCATTCTGTGCTAGTGAATTCTCTTAGAGATGCATTTCAAGGACCGGCATGACAAAGCTCTGTGCAGAGTGAGATCCACATGGACATGGGATTTAAGTTCCTTAAGTAGTGTTCAAGAAGAATGTAAAACTCCAGGAAACCTGTCTCTTCCATAACTGAATCCCTTTCATGGGAAAATTCCCCAGCTCTAGAAAGATCCTCTGAGACGCATGCTTAAGACTGACACTGGCAGAGCAAATTTCTCCCTATGTGTGTCTAAGACCAGTTAGGATCTTTACCAAAAGTGTTGTCAACGTAGTCACAGAAGGCATATTGTTAAGAAGTGACAACTTACATCAGAATGGCAAATATTGGTCCACCAATGAATTACTGTATGGGAATTATCTACTTGGATTCCAAATAAAAAAAAAGGAGTTGGTCTTTATTGAACTATTTCATTGCAATATTCATAAGGGAAGAAAAAGACCTATGTCCTTAACTTTCTTACCTCTAACAAAGATTTTAAAAATTCCTTGTAAAAAGCGTATCTTAATTATCGGTCTATGAAACAATCTGAGTTGGGAAAAAAGTCCTAAAATTGTGTAGACAGTTGCAAAGAAAGCAAGAAAACAGGAAAGAAACAAAAACAGAGAAAAAGAGTCATCTTGAGTCTGCTAGCTAGTTCTAGAAGTAGTCTGCTAGAAAAAGGAAACCCCAGTTGAATTTCAAATGTGTTCATGCACTTGATTCAGTAACTGGTCAACGTAAAAACCAATCCTTTCGTACAACTTCCCCCAGCAACAAAAACTTCAAGAGATTGACACCACCATCATGCCTGTCCCAGATGTGTTTAAAAGAGAAATGATGATTTTCTTGAAAATCTATTTGCGTGAAAGTGGCAAGACATTGGAGGGATTCTCCACATTCTCCTTCCTCCATGCAGCTTGAAAGTCTATTTGATAAAATATGCAACAAAGCATGTGATTTACAAGGTAGAGTAAAATGGATGACTTGGGAATTGATCTCTTTTGGATATGAAACTTCATATCCACTCTCTGGGAAGTTTCTAACAAAAAATGATGGAGCTGAGGCATGAATCTGCCACTCCGAGTGCTAAGCAAACAGAGACACTCCCCTTCACATGGCCCCACCTTCTGCACACACCTAGGCATGCACAGAGATCAGCATAGCAGATCATGAACACCTTGGAAAAGACTGAAATGCTAAATACCTCTCTTTGTGGACAAAATAGCCGGTACACTATTTCAAATATCTGGTACAAAAACTCTGTTGAATATCTACCTCATATTTAAAACACAGGTTTTCATTGAATTCTGTTTGCAGAATCTTTTCCTTTCATTTGTTCCTTTAAAATTCCTTTCTTCTATGTCTAGGAATATTTTCTTCTAAAAATAGAAAAAATTACAAGATGTCTTTTCAGAAGAAAACATTGGTTTAGACAATTTTTAACCGTCATGGTATGGAAGAATTTATTTGTCCCTCACTAAGGAGGAATAAGTATTTTGATCATAGATCATTTACAGTGAAATACTTGACATTTTTAAGATGCTTTCAATCAATTTTGATCCTCATTGCTTATTCATTGTAAACAGTAAGTTTTCAGTGCATGGAAAGTGTGTGTGGTACGTCTACATTAGTTCAAACACCAATTCCGACTGATGGCCAGGCTGAACTACAGTAAATAATGTCCTGAAGGATATTTTGCCGCCTTCTTTGGCACTTCTTGAAATCCTAATGATTGGGATGAAGTGTTGAAATACAGAGATTTTCTCTCAGAGAGTGTCCCATGTTGAAACCCATCCCATGTGTTTGATGTTGTAGTTCTTATCGCTTTTAAAATGTGATATCTTCTGCACAGTTTTCATGAAGCTTTCTGTTACAGTAGTGAAAATCACAGAGAAATGCAATTTTGTACAACTTTGAATTTACCCCAAGAGCTGAGAGAAAATTTGTTCGTATACTTCAATCTGAGTTTCTTCTATATTCAAGCTTTGTTCATCTACCATCAAGGGTCGCATTCGTTGCTGTTCAAAGCCCCATCCAAGCTGACCTTGAATACCTTCAGGGATGGGCCATCCACAACTTCTCTGGGCAACCCGAAGCAGCGTTCCAGCACCCCAACAGCAAAAAATGTCTTCCTTTCATCTAATCGAGATCAGAAATACTAAATCTAGGTATATAAACTTTGAGGAAAGGTTTGAAATTCTATTGATTTGAAACACATTTGATAGGAATACTAACTTACAGATGACTGAAATATGTTGATGGCCATTTGAGATTGACACTTTTTGAAAAAGTGCATGGAATTGAAAATTAAAACCGGCAAAATTAAAAACTTCTTGCCATTTTCTTTTTCCTCTGATCTTCAAAATTGCATAGGTCAGATATCTGTGCTTCATGCAAATCTCTCAGATACTCTCAGACAAAAGCTTTTCTTTCAGACTAAACTGCGGTTTAGGTAGAACACGAGTACTTAGTGAAGGTTTTTCTGGGCATAGGGGGATTTGTGTGCACAAGAGGTTTTATCCAAACTGGAAAATTCATCCCAGCTGCATTTGTTCATCATTCCTACTGCATCAGGCCTGAAGATTCTGTGAAAAGTATCCTCTGGACCTTGAACATAGCTCATGTGAAAGAGATGAGAGGTGATGGAGAAGTTGAGGGAGAGAATCAAGAGCATATGGCCCAGTAAAGGCACCAGAAGGTATGTTTTCATGTGGTCCACAGCCCAAACAATTGTTTAGCACCGTTTGAAGGCTGTGTTTGACCAACAGGGCTGAAGCAGGTCTTCAAAATATCCAGTAGATCAAAATCCATTGAAGCAAATGACCCTGGCCAGTCCCCTTGCTGCTGATAATTCACCCTCCATAGCAGCTGAGCAGGCCTAACATTGCTGCTGCAAAAGTGTTGTGAAAAAGGTAGGCACATTTTCACAGAGGCAGGGGAAAATGCCCTCGGATGATGATTCCAAGGGATAACTTGATGGCGCAAGTTAGGTACTCTTACCTACTGTGCAATATCGAAGTTGGTGAGTTCACCATCTGTAAGCATCACTTTAGAAAATAAATGTTTGCTCCACAAAACGATACTTCCTACGTCCTGTCTACCTGCTTCATTTCAGCCAAGGAATAGGCTACGTTCCATCAGCAAAGTGTTCATGGTCATATGCTTCTTTAAACTGTGGTCATTCTTTCTTTGTTTCTAAATCAGACACTGTCTATTCCTAAGATTCAGATGTCCATGGGTAGGGGTGGAATTAAGTTCACTGTTAAAAAATATCCTTCTTGTTATCTTTTTAATAAATTACTGAGATGTAACATCAGTCTGAGAGCTGAAAGAAACCCCTTCATTTGCTGTTTGCCAAGTATCATCTATGTGATACAAATTCTACTTGATAAATCACACCCATCCATTGCCATCTAATACTACTAGTAATGCCTTCACAACCTTTTCTTCATCGTTAGGGATTTTGGAGAAGTGCAAGATTTGAACATAAGCAAGGGCATTTGTTCAAGATGCTCCAGAAAGAGCTGCCGTCTCTTCTCTTCCTTGCTGCCTATGTTGGCAGGAAGCTACAAAAAACCCAAAGATAACTAGAAAGATTGCTACTTTTAGTCTAAATTTGGAAATGATGTTTGGAATACCCTGTTAAATGACAAGGTGCTCTTTTAAAAGATGGCATCTTAAGGGGAAAAGTCAGTTTAAAGAGGTTTCGAGACAGTTGCTTCTGGAAAAAAAAAAAAAAAAAGTGAGGTATCCAAGGTCTTTAGCCATACCGCTTGGAAGATTGATTCAAAACACAGTTTCTTCATCTAGGAAGAACAGAGGACCATAGATGCAGCCCATTTCAAAACGGAGTTCTTTATGTTTCAGGTTGGGATTTACTGGACATCATTTCTTGTAAAGTCGAGGGACTGCAGTTAGCTCTCCAATAATTTCCTTCCCTGAAATTCATCTGCATTTGCTCCTTTCTCCATGGTTCCCATTTCTTAGTGCTGGTATACTCCATCTATGCATTAGAATATTCAACTGGAGTGTGTGTCCGATATTTTCTAGTTCAAATTGGCTGGAACGCAATGGATAGTTCCAGTTGCTTGTATGGAGTAGTTTTATTTTGACAAGTTTTCTTTGAACAATGTTTAAGCAGCAGTAGCAAATAGGAAGTACAGCTTGCAGCAGGGAAAGACACTTCTGCTTGCTCAAGTTTCCTGTAGTCAGATAGATGCCAAAAGGCTTTCCATAGTACTACTACTGTCTTGTAGGAATACTTGATCGAATCCTACCTTTGATACAATTACTAATGGGCTACTTTTCCACAAGGTGGAATCTTTTTCTTTTAATAATATGTTTTTTGTAAGTTGGAAACATGAACTTGTGCACCAGTCAGGAGGAATGTACTCCTACTTCTTCATAAGTTTCACAACATTATTTAGAAAATATTGACTCTGTGTAACTTCAAAAGAAGAATTCTGGGCATCTTCATTCTATTGATGTAATTTTTTTCTACCATGCTGTTCTTGTTTTCTATGGAACTCATTTTTACCAATAGAAATATTTTTCCCTGACACCTATGGAAAATACCTATGTTTACTCAATATTGCAGCCTCAGTACACTGTTTAGAATTATTTCAACATGGTCCCAAGCATATCCGACAGCTAGACAGCAGAGGTTAGCAACAGTGAGTGGGAATAACTTCTGAACCATTTCAGTAGATTTGCCAGGAAGGGCTTGCTTTCTGCCCCTGCAAATTTTCCCAGAGATATTGTCTGGTGAACAGTTGCATCAAAAGAGCATTTTTGCACAAACCTTGGGCCAAGCTCTGTCTCAGATTTACTAGTGAATGCAAAGAGGGTGAAAGTGCTGCTTCAAAGCCCTCTGTGTGCTTTCCGTACCAAAAGGGAGGTGACCCCAGAAATAAGTTTTTGTTCTCTCTTCAAAACACGAGGCATGTCACCACCTCATTCATCTTTTTCTGGGACTCAGCATCTAAAGACCAAGAAGCCCTCTTGCTTGCTAAAGTGTGTTCAGCAAAAAAACCCTTGTCCCATCAGCAAATTTGAACACAGCTGCATTCCAGTCAATTCCAGTGCTGGCAGGGCAATACTCTAGCCCAGTAGTAACATGCCACTGTTAGAAGACTGTGTAAAAATCTTTGTGTACAAAGTAATGGGAGGGAAAAATAGGATTGGGAAGAACTGCACATTGTTCTGGAAAAAGCCTCCTGCCACAGTCTTACAGACGTCATTTTCTGGTATCATTTTTAAGAGTTGGAGTTTTTTTAATTTTGTACAAGATAAAATCTTACTGGACCTTGAAGTTTCCCTACTAGAAGTACAGCCATTTCTTAGTAGAATAGAAGTAAGCCATTTGAATACGTACAAATGGCCTTTCAAAATACATATGCTATAGCACACTGTGAAAGGAATGAGCTATAAAAATAGAAATTCAAAGGTTTAAAAAGGTTTTGAATAAAGTAAGTCTAAGGTGATAGAAGAAGAAGAAAACAGCAGTTTTCTTCTTCTGGTGAAAAAACAACTCCCAGGACATTGTACTCTACAGGTGTATTATATCACTTTCTGAAAAACTGAGTAGGTTTGCTATTTCAAAAGGTTTTCATTAGGAAGGAAGAGATTCCTTTGGAAAAAAAACCTTCAAATTGACTTGACATGAATGTTATGACACTTAACTTCACCAATCATGAAGAAAAATTCTCATCACTTGATATGGAAATCATGACGGTAATGGAGACAAGGATGTCTAAGCCGTGCCATCAGGAACATAAAAAAGCATTAGAATGCAGGTAAGACTGAGCTCCTGAACTAGTGAGAAGAGAACGCAACCAAAACATTTTCCTTTAAGAGTCTTCAGGATGAACAGCAGATCAAATGTTTTCCTGTGAAGTATTTATGAATAGAATTAACCTTTAAAAGAACATTGTTTTCAAAAACCTGTGTCCAGTATCTCTTAGAATGATACACAGTTCTTATTACTAGAAAAAAGAAAAGCACTTTTTTCCAAACTGTTGTGCACTTTTAAACGATCTACCATAAAAAGAGTACTTTTTCATGCTGGGAATGACGTTCATTACAAAAAAGCCTTGTCGCACGCTTGGTACTCTAGTGTCTTGATTAGCATAGTTTTTTATTCATCGAACAAGTTTCACATTGACTATTTTTCACCTTGAAATAATGGCGTCTTTGTACTTATGCAGCATCCATGAAGAATTTCTTGGGTGTCATTTTGTACTCGATCCTAAATGGCAGCTTCTGCATTCTGCCATCTGTCTAGCTTTCCCGTTTGATGCAGCTTCTGAGAGGTCTTTTCAGAATTGAGGACTACCTGCAAGAATGATGCTAAATGCATGCATTTTACTCCTTGGTTAATGCAAAACAGTTTTTCCTTCACAGCATAATAATAATAGGAAAAGAATGATGGTGGATTCAATTCTTATAGTAATACAAAGAGGACTATTATCATCATTAGAAACCAAGCAAGTCATATTTATTGCTCATGCAGTACAACCACTAATGCAAATTACCCTGTAAATTCAAAATGAATCTGTATCACAGGAGTGGATTGAATGTCTCTCTTGATATTTTGCTTAAAGCAGACAATTAATTCTTTTGACAGCCAACTCATAATTGCAACCTAACTTTCAACTACAGCTTTCAAACAGTGCAAACATGGCTGTTTATAACACGATACAGTACCGTACACAAGACCAAAACAGGTCATAGACATTCAAATGAAAGAAAAGATCAAAGGACAGATTAATTCATGTCTGCAAGCCCTCAAGAGCCTGCAGGTCAAAAGTCCCCAGCAAACTAGGCCAGTGGCACAAATTCTCGATGTTGGCACCAGCAGAAGCAGCTGCTATCTTTCTAGGATGCAATCTTGCTTACATCATCCTTCAAAGCAATCTTCTGTCCCCCTGCCCAATATGCCTTCTGCTCTACTCCTTGGACTTCACGTTTGCATTTCTACAGAGTCCTGCAAACTGACTCAAAGTTCAGGTAATAGATTTCCAAGATTTAGAAATATTGTCTTAAGTCTATTTATTTCATATTTCATCCCGTCTAAGCATACTGTAACTTTCTGAGGTGAAATATGTCGAGTATGTCACGTGTAGTTTACATGTTAGTTCTGCTTGAGATTAAAACTTCTCACAGACCCCTGGGATGCCTTACTGCAAAAATATATAGCTGCAAAGAGTGGTTGCACAAAGTTAGAAAGGCCAGAAAACCATGTAAACAACCTCACAGTAGAGGCTTGAATTTCTGAATATAATCTTGCACCATCTAAAGTCAAAATAGAATATTGAAATGATTTTCATCTAATAATGAGCGTGGGGAAGAAAGAATCCAGATAGGCTTTTTTTTTTTTTTTTGAAACAGCTCCAGGAAATACATGGCCTTAACTTGGAAGTATAGCATTAAATATTTTTATACAGCATGAGTTCTCATTACCTAATCATATGATTTGTAGAACTGAATTGGAAAGTAGGAAATAAACAAAGAAAAATATTCAAGCTAGAAAAAATGTGAGTTTAAAATTTTCTTTGTATTTCTGATGAAAACTATGAGGTAGCCAAATGGTCATCCATTATTTTCAAAAGCATCCGGACATAAAAAACGGATAAATTTCGGCGGGACTTGGATGTCAGGTATTCCTGAAAAGCTTTATTTCACTGCTTCCCAACCCTGATTCAATCCCCTTAAATGCAGCTGTATTTCAGTTGCTCAGTGAAACTGTCCATGTCATGCATACAGTTTACAAATAATCTGCAGAAAAAGCTAGCTAGATTTAAAGATCTTTTTTCTGTAAATGGCCTTCAACTGATTTCTACAAACACACAGCTGGGATTTCTGCTGTCTTCTTCAGGCCACTTCCTGCAGAGACCTCTCCATTAAATCTGCCTCGTTCTACTAAGAACGCTTCTGGTGATCCAAAGTCAGCACTGGGATTGTCCAACTGCATGGAATTACTGTCTGCTAGAGCTGCACACTGAGGGCTTCTGTGTGCAGCATCATGTGAGCCCTGCTAATGTCACCCTGTTGGTATAAACTGAGCTAACTGGACCTTAAGGGACAAGATTGTGCACTGGTTTTGTAATAGAAATTAGGTACTAAGAAGGAGGCGGGAGGATTTCAATGTTTCTGCCTCCGGCTGAAGCAACACTAAATCTCGGTCTTTATCTGAAAAACGAGGTGAATTAACCCGTTTGGCATTCATATGCCAAAAAGGTCAGTAATACACTCAGAACTGTCAAAAGAGTAACAATTCCAATCATTACTTTCTAAAAAGAATTCATTTGAAGAAGTCAGGAAGACAGATGAAACATGCAAATATCCTAGCCTGAGAATCATTCTGTTGATCTGCACAGGTTTCTTATTATATTCCCATCTAATGCATTGGTCATGTGTGCTTGTGATGACCCAAATACTTGCAAAGCTTACCAGATAAATCACGTTCTCTTCAAACAGCAAAGCATTTCTTGATGGTTGCATTTGCTAATTCCATTTAGACTCAATGTTCTTAAAGGTCTTTTCCAACCAAAGTTCCAACCATCATTCTCTAAGTCGCACATTCTGATTGTCCTGGTTTAGGGCAAATTTGGCAGAAAACCTCAAAAAGGGCCACTGCACCCTCCCCCCCCCACCGAAAGCCCACCCACACAGCCCCTCCCCTCAACTGGTTTGGGGAGAGAAGTGGGAAAAAGCTGTTGATTTAACAGGCAAAGCACTCCCCAGCACAAAAAAATGAACAATACCAGATGACAAAACTCATTTGCCGCACTGAAGAGACGACAAATCAGAAAGTCTCTCCTGTGGGTGCTCACTCTGTAATCAATCCCTCTGGCAATGGGGAAGGCTGCTGCCCAGAGTAGGCCCCAGCAGGCCACAAAGTGCAAGTTCCCAGTGCTTCCCAGGTCCCAGTCCGGAGCAGATTCGAAACGTTCCAAGAAAAGGGAAAGGAAAAGAAAACCAGTCCAGGGAAAACTCTGCCTCAGCCAGCTAAACCAACTAAAAAGCAAATGAGCGCTCTGTTCTGCTCCGTCAGTGCCCAGAAAACACAGTGCAGCTCAGAATGTGGAAGAGTGTTGCTTTTTAAGGAGTGCAGCCTCTGATAAGAAACTCCGTGCTTCTTCTTCTCCCCACCTTTGCTCTCAGAACCAGTCTTGAAGGCAGAGAATATCATATCCAGCATTAACAGAAGAGATGACTGGGGATACAAGCATCATAAAGTCACCCTAGGACACTGCTCCTTTGAGATATGTCACCAGACTATGCTAAGACCAAGTTTTGGAACTGCTCATTAAAATTCTACTCTCACAGTGAAGCTGAGGAGGAAACACAGCTCACTACAGTTACCTTGTGGCATGCCAGTGCTTCCTTTCAATCACAATGGTCTTCGTTTTTAAGTCCCTGACATCACAGGCATCATGAAACATCCTTTGTGCAGGAAGGAAGATAATATTCTTCTCATTGATGCTGATGGGTTAGCTGACATGCAAAGCAGTTAATTCAAAGTGACAGAGCAATCAAGTCAATAGGAAAACTCACCACAGTTTTGTTTACTCCCCTAAATCCTTACTATCCCAAAATACAAGAACAGCTGTAAAAGCCTTGTGGCTACCTAATTTTTTCCTAGACCTACATGGTGGGGTAAGAGATAAACCATCCCAAACTATGGTAATCCACAACAAAGCATTCTTGACATCATATTCAGGTTTTGCATAGCGAGCTCTTCCTCCTGATCAAGTTATTCCATCGCAATACTTTCGGGAGTATCTTAGAGGGCTGGGTGTTGTTTGGTTTGAAAGCATCTTGATCATTCAGGAACCCAGTAGCAAGGACAAAGTTTAAAAGAAGATAGTGCTATGCATTGATTTTCATCTAGGACAGAGATATTTCTACAACACAGAAGGCTGACCTAATGCTTCACGACAACGTGGCTGAAGTGGCATCCTGGTCCCCATAGGTTTTTCTGTTTCCTTTTAGCTGCTTTCTTACCAGATTAATGAGCTGAACTAGCTCAAAAAAGAATCACATAAGTGCCAGAGCTTTCAAACAAAACAAAACAAAAAAAACCAAAAAAACAAACAAACAAAAAAAACAACCTCACAGAAGCAAAAAGGTGATTTGTAAGTGCATTTGAAAACAGAAGATTTTGTACTTTTCATAGATACATGGCATTCTCTAGAATGATATTGCTCCAATGCTTTGGGTTTGGTTTTGTTTTTGTTTTTTTCCTCAATTCTAAATGTTACACATTCTTTTTTGGCCATTTTTATAAACTGATTTTCTAATCCATGTGAAAGACAGTCCAAAGTTCCCCTCATTTGCCTCACGACTGTCCCCAGGACAGACATCGGGACCCTGAGGACCCTGACTGGACTGCTGGCATGCTGGTCAGAGAGGAATGCCAGAAATCCTGAGGCCCCTGAGCAGAATTCTGGCCTGCCAAGTGATTGTTGGCAGCTGTGTCTACAGTGACTGCTTCTAGCAGGGCCTGCCAAGGGGCGAGGCGACCTATGGGCCTGCACATGCTTCGCGACACCAGCCCAGGAATTTTCCCACCTCTTGGCCAGATGAACTTGCTGGGGCAACTGTGGTAGCCGCCCCATGGAAAATCCTTCATCTGCTCCACTACCACCGTGAGGGACGGAGATTGAAGCCCCCCTCCCAAGGACTGAGGCTGAGACGCCCGTAATTCTGATCCAGGGCTGCTGGCGTGACTGAAGCAGGATGCCTGCTAAGTGTTGCCTGCAGACGTGTTCGCGGGACCTAGACTGGTTTCCCATAGAAACCAGTCCTGAAACAATAGCTCCCACTCACTGCTGATATTGATATTGACTTCTCCTGCTGAGAACATGGACTGTCTGTACTCGTCTTCAATACCATTTTCCCCCTCAGCAATTTCAATAGACTTGCTCTTTATTGTATCTGCTCCCCCTCAGCCATTTCTAGATCTGTTTCCCCCCTCAGCAATGGACTATAATAGAACCTTGAGATAACCAGGACTTTGAGATCTCCCCTAGGAGAACTCCATCGGCTCAACTGCGAGGACTTCATCTCTTTCCATTTGGCAGCTATACTCCCTCTCTCTTTCTCCCCCTCTTTTCTATTCTTTTCCTCTCCCTAATTCCTTGAAGGCATTTGCTGTGGTCATTCTAGAAAGGTGCATTTGTTTGGAGTGATGCTGCAATCCCTTTTCCATCTTGTCTTTTGCCCCCTGAGATCAGTTAAGAAAACATCATCCCCCCTTCGTATGAGCGGATCAGAACAATATGTTCTTTCCAGCTGAAATTGGTTCTAGTCAATAGAAGCACACTGGTAGGTAAAAGTAGACTATAAAAGATAACCTTCAGAATGTATTTCCCATGTCTTCCCATTAAAGCAAGTGAAGAAAGTAGACAGATCTTCAGATAACATGCTATGCGAATTGAAAGGAATCTTCTTGGAGGCAACTGTGAAACTCACGCAATGAAATACAGATGAGAGAGATGAAAGGGTCACATATGATGTCAAATCTATTCTTTTAATGTTTGAATGAAAGAAGATTTCTTGAAGTACAATCCTACAAAATGAAGGTGAATTTGCAGAAGCAATTGAACTGGGTCTCCTTTAGAAACACAATGTTTTCTAATTAAACTGAGCATTCAGGAAGGCAACCTTGAAATCCAAAGGATTTAGAAAAATACAAATACCAAGACTGGCAGTTCGTTATCTTTCACGGTCTCTTTAAGATAAGATTTATTTGAACTTCCACTTGTAGTAGGTCTGAAGACATTAGGAATGATGCAATATGAAAAAACCAAAACAAAACAACTTTCTCAAAAAGCTTTGAGAAACCAGAGAAATGATGATTTTTAGTGGTTAGGTAGTCCTTTAAAATTTGTCTTGGGGGAAAGAGATAAAAAACTGACTGAGATCAAATGACTGTGGAGTATATTCCAAAACAGTAATGAAGAATGTAAGGGGCAAGAGCCTGTTAGAAAAATACTATGCTGGCTTCATCTGTTGAAAGCATTCCAGAATGGTTGAAATTATGAATCATATCTTGTGGGATTTAAAAAAAAAAAAAAAAAGAGGAAGAAAACAGAAGGAAAAATATATTTTGAACATATCTTTCCATTCCAAGATGGTATAATGGCTTTATTTCATTTTGTTCCTATGACCGGTTAATAGCTTATGAAGTGTTTAGCAATAGAGAGTGAGAGTCTTCACACTAACCATACCATTTGGATGTGTCTCTTTTACTTTCTAGAGCAGCAGATATGGTTTAGCACTCCACAATTCAGTCCCCAAAAGTGAGGAAGTGTGGCAGATTTAACCTAACTGCCCAGTCCACCAGAATGCCTAATTATCTTGAAAAATGCTTTGCTATATCTCATTATCTGGCCATGTCTCTCTAGCTCCACTTTGAGCTTCTTGATCTTTCATCTACAGGATGAGATCCAATTTAGCTTAGCAAGGATGTAGCCTTTCCAAACCATATCTTTTACCTTCTGTATTCTTCCATTTCTACTGCAGGGACCAGTTTGGAAGATCCTAGTTGTTTTATTCCTTAGATTATGTTGCTGCATTAATTAGCTCTTCTTTGAAGTTTTTTTCCCTGCTCAAGTATAGGGTCAGTGCTGAAATGATTGTGATGCTAACTCCTTATGATATATTCTGCAGGCTTACAGAGTATGCAGCAAAGTTTTCTCTTCTTCTGAGGACATTCTATTCTTTTGATGAGAAATGCTGAAGGTCTGACTTCAGTTGCAAAGGTATCTGATTGACAGATTGCAAAATTGTTAGGTCTAGTAACAGCAGGAAAAGCGTGCTCTTGCTCTGTATGTAAATGTCGTGTCAGCTGCTGTTGGGATAAAAAGCATGAGCATAAGCAAAGATATCTGCATGAATAGAAAAGAAACAAAGAAGATATTTGTTGTGATTTCTGCACTAAGGAGCAAGAAGAAGCATGAAGCGCTAATTTCAGTGGCTAAGACAGTATCATCCTTGGGCCAGTTCTCTTCAACATCTTTTGAACCACTTGGGCTCGGCACTTGAAGGAATATTAAGCAAGTTTGCCAGAGACACTACATCGGGAGGAGCTGTCAACTAACTCCCTTGAGGCCAGTGAGACACTGCAGAGAGATCTTGACAAATAAGAGAGATAGGCAATTATGGCTGGCCGGGGGACTATGCACAAATCACGAAAGGGGCGGGACTGCTGGGGGAGGCGTCCCAAGCTGTTGTATTTTCCAGCATCAGTCTCATGACATGGTTATGACAGTGGGAAGATGCCAGCAGCTCACGTCCCCAGCAGCAGAAAAAGAACTTGATGTTACAACTTACTTGAAAAGCTTTTTGACCAATCCCACAAAGCAAAAGCATATTGACAGTAGTTCTTTCCGATCCCTAGAAGCACACATAACTTTGGTTCAAAGAACGCTTGCTTCTTTTGAATAAAAGACCTGCTTGTAAGCCTTAAGATAGAATGCACAGAGCTCCATTATTAAGCTTAGAACTTCCTAACATCTGGCTAGATACACTTTGCTGTAGCTTAGGGAGTTCTTCTGGTCAAGCGTTAATACACAGGCCATTGTCCTATTTGTCCTTACTTCTCTACTTCTTCTGTCATTTTTCTGCTGACAAACCTTATGACTACTGCCTAGCTCCAAGCACAGTTCTGCTGTCTCTGAGGCCTGCCTTTTGCAGCTTTCCCAAAATCCTCTGTTTTCAAGGATTCCCACAGGCAATCCCCAACCTTAGGGAGTTGTGCGATGGCAAGTGCTGGATTCAGCACCTGGGACAGGGCAATCCTGCTCTGTGTGTGTCTAGACTAGGGAGCCAGAGGCTGAAAGGAAGCCAGGCTCCTGGCCAATGGCAAGCTAAATGTGTATCAGCAGTGCCCTGGCAGCCAGGAGGGCCAAGCCTGTCCTGGGGTGCATCAGGCACAGTATCACCAGCTGGGCAAGAGAGGGCATTGTCCTGCTCTTCTCTGCTCTGCTGTGATCTGCTCTGTTCTGGGGCGGCCTCACCTTGAGTGCCTGGGGGCAGTTTTGGGTACCACAATGAAAAAAGACATGAAGGTATCAGAAAGTTCTCCAATGAGGTTTACAAGGACAGAACTGGAGGAAATGGCATGCAGCTGAGTCAGGGGAGGGTCAGGTCCGGTATCAGGAAAAAGTTTTTTAACCAGAGGATGGCTGGGCACTGGAAGAGTCTCTCCAGGGTGTGGGCACAGCATCACACCTATCTTGAGTTCAAGAACCTTTGGGACATTGCTCTCAGGCATCTGGTGTGATTCTTGAGGAAGGTCCCATGCAGGGCCAGAAGTTGGACTTGATGCTCCTGACGGGCCCCTTCCAATTCAACTGATTCTACGACTCTATGGTTCTGTCCTGGCCACTCAAGGTATATTGCTTGATCTCACCAGATTTTGACCTGCTCTTCTTGGTCAGAATTTGTCACTACTGCCTAATGATATTTACCACAAAAGACAAAGGGCCTTTTCTCAATTTTCTCAAGAAAGTTGAAGATGCACCCTAGAATCCTAAACAAGTCTTTTCCTTGAAACAACACTGTCTCCTGCCCAGTATTCTTTCCAGATCTTAAGGAGAAAGAAGGCAAAATGAGGGGATGGATTACAATGAAGCACTGTCAATTTCCCGGACCTTTAGCAGTATATTTGTACTTCCACTATTCTTTTCTATAAAATCATGGTTTTGTAGAGCATGTCATTTTCTAGCAAGACACATTTTTGCAACTGAGCCCATCAGTCTCTGTGAGAATATATTGTCAAAAGCACAAAACATATGAATGGGCAGTGGCAAGTGAGGGGAAAAAACAGTATGGGAAGCAGCTCCGTGATACTACAGTAAGACAAGGAGGTGGAGGTGTTCCAGTTGACAGAGCAAAGAATCCCCCGCAGTCCCTGGAGATATCCTAGTGAAGCAGGTTGTCTCCCAGCAGTCCCTAGAGAACCATGGAGGAACACAGACCTACAGTGCAGCTGCTGGAGGGCTCCATGCCACAGCAGGTGAAAGTGCCGTGAAGGAAGCTGCAGCTTGTGGAGGGAGGGCCAGAAAACCATCCTTGACCTCTTCTTTAGCGGAAGAGTATGTGCAAATGTTTAACAGCTGCAAACTCGAATCTATCCTCTTTCCAGTTCTTGTCGTAGGTAAGTAGGACAAAAGAAGAATTAGAAGCCTAAATAGTTTTGCATGAGGCTCCCATTCTCTCTGCCACTCCCTTAAAATTTACTTTGAGATGAAATAAAACTCATGATCAAGTTCCTAAGGCTTGATGGTCAGGCTTCTCAGAAAACAGGGAGTGCAAAGAACTCTTGTCTCTGTCATTTTTTGTCATAGAACTAAAAAAGTTAAATTACTGTTTTCTAAGAACTTACGAAAATCAACTGGTAGAGGTGGTGAGAGTGAAGAGTATAATTAAGCTGGAAAGAGACTATCATGTAGCTACCTCATCTGCATATAAGTTTTTTACCAGGAACACTGGACTTTTAAACAGACTTAGGACACAATAGTTATCTCTGGGAATGTTTCAGTATGTCTAAAACATTCATCTTTAAATAGCTCGATCTGTTTTACCGTTATGACTTACGTTTTAAATTTTATTTGAGGAGAAATATTTGTCATTCAGATCATTTCAAGTTCTGAAGCATTTCAGTTGTTGTCAGTTTTTGCTGTCTCCTGAGGGCAGGAAAATAGTCTTGGAACCAATACTGAAAGAAAGTAGATGGAAAAATTAGTTTTCCTCATTCTTTTCTGTCTATTCTATGAGGCACAAGAGCAAAACCACTGCTATGAGTCTGAGTTGCCTTACCACTCATGGATGACAACCTTGTAGGGAGTAGTCTGTTATTTGCACACATTTCTGATGCTGGTGGTTACCTGTTGTGCAGAAAGATCTGTAAACTATTTTCACGGAAAGACATTCCTGAATTGCTTCACTTATCTCTGAAGCAGAGAACTAAGCTGGCACTCTACTTCGGAGATCTTTCTGTGCTCGCCCCCAAACCCGTTTCCTTCAAATGCAATTTACTTTCAACCAAAGCACTTCATTACTTCATGAGGTAATCTCTTGTTCTTAATGTTCGGGGGATTGTTTTAAAAGGGTAAGAACATATTCTAGTAAGAAGGTAGAACGTCTGTCTTAAGTAGTAGACATCACTTGGCTTTGGTTCATGCACCATAACAACAGCAAGGAATGTCGTTTACAATCAATAGATGGGTTGGGGAAACCGGCCACAAGTTTAGGAATCTTTCTCCAATAATTTTGCTTTCAAATTTGGCTCTTAGCATTTCAAGTGTGTTTTTATTAAAACAATCAACTATTTATTACCTGTACCACAAGGAAGCACAATCAGCAGTGCTTGTGCATCCTTCAACAATTCCAAGAAGAAGAATGGTCTGAGCCTCCAGTGTAGCTCAGGGAGTCTGTCATCAAGCCAGAGTGCTCCAGGCATCTTCTCAGCCTGGAGAAGAGCAGACTCTGAGCAAATGTTAGAGCGGTCTCCAGGATCTGAAGGCAGACTAGCAAAAGGAGGCAGATGAGCTACACAAAGGCATGGAGCGATAGGAAAAGTGTTGATGGCTTTAAAACCTGAAGAGTATATGTTTCCTTTGGGTATTGGGAAGAAATTCCTTGCCAGGAGGCTGGTGAGACACTGGAACATGGTGTGGGTGACCCATTCCTGGAAGTGTTCAAGGCCAGCTTGAATGGGTCTTTGAGCTTAAGGTGGCCTAGCGGGAGGTGTCCCTGCCAATGACATGGGGGGTGAATTTAGGTGAATTTTAAGGTCCCTTCCAATCCCAACCATTCTGTTATTCTGTGGTAATAGTCATTCTGTGCAGTAGCAGTAACTAGCTGAAGATAGAAAAAACAGACTATTGATTCTGAGAAACTGCCATCCAGTTTAACTGTTTTGGACTCACATAGAAGTTCCTTTTAGCATTATTATATGTAGGAACAGTCTCAGCACTTAAATATCATCAACACATATATTTTATAATTTTTAAGGTTTCGGACATATGGGAATTTCCTTTTTCTTTCTTTCTTTCTTTCTTTCTTTCTTTCTTTCTTTCTTTCTTTCTTTCTTTCTTTCTTTCTTTCTTTCTTTTTTTCTTTTTCTTTCTTTCTTTCTTTCTTTCTTTCTTTCTTTCTTTCTTTCTTTCTTTTTCTTTCTTTCTCTTCCTTTCTTTCTTTCTTTCTTTTTTTCTTTCTTTCTTTCTTTCTTTCTTTCTTTCTTTCTTTCTTTCTTTCTTTCTTTCTTTTCTTTCTTTCTTTCTTTCTTTCTTTCTTTCTTTCTTTCTTTCTTTCTTTCTTCTTTCTTTTCTTTCTTTTCTTTCTTTTTCTTTCTTTCTTTCTTTTGTTTCTTCCTCCTTTCCCTTCTTTCCTCCCTCCCTCCCTCCCTGCACTGTGATTTCAATTTGTAAAATGTGAAGTAGTTTCAGTAATTGACTCTTACCTGAATATCATTTCGAAGCTTAGAAATTGATCAAGAAGAAAATTGTGTGCAGAAAGAGCATTTGAAAGATATTGATATGAGATTTAGAGGTAGCTATTGAAAATTCAAAAAGACAACATTGAAACGATGCAACGGATGAGTTTAAGGGATTTTTTTTTTTTTATTTCTGTGATACCAATTAGGATCTCGGTTTTTTTCACCTTCGGAAAATACATCTTGAAAATTGTTACTTTGAAAACCAAAAATATTTCCAAAACAAGGAAATGGATTGATGCTGATGAAAATATCATCTTCTTAATAGTCATCATCTAGTCCAAAGGATTCTCCTCACACAGTAAGCTTTATGGATGTTTCTATTCTCACACAAACACAGAAGGATTTTTCAACTGACTAGAAAATCTGTAAAAACAAATGAACCTTGGGAAAAAAAATTCAATAAAGAGCAGGAAATTATATGCATCCACCCTTATGATATGTTGGTTACTAAATATTGCCTCTGGTTTGTGGGTGAGTACACTTTCCATTCACACACACAGATATACCTCCCCCCTCCACCCCAGATTTCTGATAATGGGTCTCAAAGAAGGGAATATATTTTTTCTATTCAATAGGCATTGCTTGTAAAACTCAAGGCGTATTATTCTTACATTCTCCTATTGTCTGGATTTAATACCGACAAGGTAATGTGCCTGTGTCTATTCGCACAGGGTCGGAGGGGACATGGAGAGCGGCGATTTGAAAACAACTAGGAGCGTAAAAAGGAAAGAAGACTGCTTCTGGAATCCATAGCAAAGGCAAAATATGAGGCCATAATCAGGGGCAGTTTGCTGTGCTGGGACAGTTTCTTCTGGAGAGAAAGCGTGAAAAAGCTTTTCGCTAAGGTGTATGCGGCAAGAGACGCAGAAGACGGGCATACCCAGCTCTCCGAAGGTAAGTGCTGGTCCCCGGGCGTCTTTCGGCAGAAGCCGCGGTTCGGAGCACACCGCGACCGGCAGAGAGCTCTGTGCGCGAAAAAGCCGCTTCTTCGCCTCCGGGAGCCAGAGAGCTCGGCAGATGCTGAGACGCCAAGAACGAAGCCGAACAGCACCGGGATTAAGTGCGCAGCTCTCAAACTGAGAGAAAACGGTAACGAAGCACTTTCCAACAGTTTCAACTTACATTACCATAAGTAGGAAAAAAGTTCTTAAACAACTTTCTTTTGCATCCTTCTAAACCTTATGCAGCACTCCCTGGCCAATCTTACTTTTTCTTTTCTCCAGGAGATGGTAAGAACTCGAGTACCTTCATGAAAAACGTCGTGGGACGCTTGCTGAGCTGGCACAGTTTCTTTTTGAGAAAATGCGTGGAAAAGCTTTTCGCTAAGGTGTAGGCGGCAAGAGACGCAGAAGACGGGCATACCCAGCTCTCTGAAGGTAGGTGCCGGTAGTCGGATTCTTTTAACGGAAGCCGCTCTTTGGAGGGTACTGTTACCTTCATAATGGTTTTTGCTGGAGGAAGCCGCTTTTTCGTTTCCTGGAATACCTTGAGAGCAGCACTAGATAAAGACGCCATTGGCACCATTATGGTAGAGTTTTGCTCGTTCCAGCAGGAATAACTGCATTCTTCCTTACGCTAGGTGGCGCTGCTTATCAAGGTTTGGCTGCTTTTAATCATTTGGGGTGCTGAATGCTCAACCAACTTATCGTAACTACTTCTATTTGAAGTCAGGTGCTCACTGACGTAGATCCTATTGGATATAGCACACTGCAAATAAGAGCTGTAATCGATTTTTTGTTATTCGCACATGGGCACGAGTGTTAGGAATTTTATAAGGAATATGTTGCATGAATCTTTTTGACCATTCTGCAGCCATTCATACGAAACTCACCCAAGTACAAGACAATATGAAGAAATTGACTGGGAACGAGTGGGGTTTGCATCAATGGTTTGAGGGATGGGAAAGAACTGGGTGGTTGAAAGATCTCGTAAATGGAGCTTTGTTTTTACCAGTAGTCATTATTTAATTGCTTTGTGTTATTCCATGCATCGTGAAACTGGTGTGCCTCTTGCTAAAAATGACATTGGAAAAGATCTGGCTGGTGCAAGAAGAAGGGGCAATTGTGACAATGTATCTGAACCGCTTAGACTACGGGCTGCACCAGCCATCCAGCGTGGAACGGTTCTTCTCAGAATTTTCTCAGGGCCCTCTGGAATTCATCAAGACATAAGCCATGCTTAAACAAGAGAGGAAAAGCTGAGAAACTAAATTCCAAGACCACAAGAACTCCAAAACGGGGGGGGGGGGCGGGGGAGGTAAGGGCAAAGTACCTGGACTGTAAGGAAACACATCTTCTGAGAGGTGCACGCAAAATGCGTGGACAAGACAAAGGCACCAATAAGAAAAGCGTGACTAGCGTGTGCAGAGAGTCAGAATGTGTAAGTGCATCATGTAAACCATAAACGGCTTCTGCTTAATCCTCTTGGTCCATTGTGCAGGATTCCTGAATTTCCCATAAGTGATACTTACTAAAAGGGTTCTGATTTTAATGCTAGAGTTACTGTCTATACGATGATTCATGGGAATAGTTCTTTCAAATCCTTCCCTTGCTGACATCAGTCAGTTTCATCTTTTCCTGAATGTACTGCTGGCTATACATAAGTTAGGAATAGAAGGGAATGAGTTTTAGGGATATGTTGCAAGGAAATAGATTGGCAGCTCTGCTTCCATTTCCATTGTCTAAGAAGAATTCCGAATATTTTTGGCCCTTTCATAGACCTCTGACTCGATTAGCATCAGCAGGGAGGGACATTTAATTGGTTTTTCTCCTTTTTAGAGAGAAGCTAATGAAAAAGTTTCACCAGAATCAGAGCAGGCTGTGTAACAAGAAGAGCGTCATGATAAGCAGCCAATCCTATCCTCTTAGTATTGCTAGTTGTGATTGGACTTCAATGAAATGTGTCAACTCTGTGTTCCTGGGTATCACATCAGTAACAGGTACTTCACCTGCTGTACTTCTCTCCTAAAGCTAAGAACAGAATCCCAAATAATCTTGATTCCAAGGTCCCAATTCACCCTGTGATGCTGACAGGTGAAAAAGGAGTGGAAGGTGCACCAGTAAATGAACTTGAATGGCCTATCTAAATCAGCGGCCACTGATTTCCTGAAGGCTTAAACAGGTCAGTTGCCCCTATTTTTCTTGGGGTTCTTTTATTCTTTGGTCATGTTTTTCTTGGGATTCTTTGAATCCTTCCCCACCAGTTCAGCCTCTGCTCTCAAATCCTTTGCTGTCATTTAAAGTATCTCAATAGCCTGGAAACGTGTTGTCTTTATTTATCAACCCATTATTCCCTTCAAAAGGTTGTTTGCCTCAAGTCTCATTCTTGCTGATTTTCTGCTAGTTCATTGTCAGATGGCAGCAGGTGTTCTGTAAGAGCAAGTACACGATCCTATAGCTTGCTTTTCTTTTGATTTGGCCTGTCTAGAAAATGGAATGACTGAACATCTCCGACAGGATTTTCTCTCCCCATTGTGTTTCACCGCAAGGGCAGATGCCAATCATCTACCTAAACTCTTGGTGGTGAAGAAACTAGTGGTATGCTGTTGCATATAGGTAGAACTTTCCGAAAGGAAGGCCTTGTAAAACCATGGCTGAGGCCCGTTACTTTGGCTAAGTAGAAAATGACTAGGGGAAAGTGAGACAGCTGAATTAGAGGTAGATCAAGAAGTTCTAGAAGCATTGCGTGTTCACAGCGTGGTGTATGACGGTTGGTTGAATTATGTTTGTTGTGGCTTAAAGCTATGCAAGTGATAAAGGCCTGACTGCTTCAAAAGCCTGGCTTTTGCAAGAGAGCGGCTCTCCTTTGCACCTGCCTGGGGACTCTGCGTCACTAGGGACCCTCACGCCCAGTTTGCCAAAGTGATGATGAGTAGGAATGTTGCAGACTGCTGTGTGCATATGAAAGGAATGGCAGAGAGTGAAGCCGTGGACAATTTCTGGGCTTTAGTACAATGCTGCTGCATTGGTGCCAGTTTAGTCGGTTTTCCATCAGTGACATTTCTGTCTAGAAGTACACTGCCCAGAGTCTTTCTAGCATTTGATGCCATTTCCTTACTGCCATTAATACCTTCCTTCAGTTTAAAGGATGATGGAATCTTTACATTTTGAAGATCCCTGTTAGGAAACACTATGCCAGAGGAGTCATCACTCCCTTTTCTTTTGCCTCCTTTGTAATATTTATAGACTCATTTCACATTTCTGCTAATGGCAATAAGAATACTGAGACTACTTAGCAGGGTTGACGCTCTCAGCTGCTTTCCTCTTTCCTACTGCTTCATACCGTATGTGACTTGATGGCCTCGTTTTGCAATCAGCGTTTTGCTGTGGTTTGCTAAAACCTGGCATGCACTGCCAACTCACAACTTGTGTGTTGGCATTTCAGGGGCTTTGATGGCTTCCTTTCTGAGATTGCCATGCACTGGACTTTCACAGTCACAAAGACTTCATCCACCATCGGTCAGATTTCAGTATTTAATACTCTTTCCTGGAATGTAGGCAACCTAGCAGCAAGTACTAAATTCGCTGCAAGCCCTGTCTTCCCAAAGGACCATTCAAAAAGTTTTCTTTTCCCCTCTGACCAATCTGCCAGTATTTTGATGGAGAATTTGGTACCTTAATAGAACCTCTTAGAAGGGATCTCGTGGCAGACAACATCTCAGGCTTTCTTGAAATACTGGCTCCTTTGGATCTCCATTCCATTCAGAGTGCATTTAAGATTTTTTTTCCACTGAAGTCATTCAACAATGCCTCTTCTCTTATAAAATGTGATGCACGTGAGAAAGATGGATCCCCGTGAAAGGTTCTATTGATATCAAAATTCGTGCCCAATGGACTGTGCTGGTGGAAATCAAATACTAGTCTAGTATTTTGAATCCAAATAATTTCTCCCAATCAGGCCCGACAGGATTGTTTGGCTTTGAATCTGAGCACGTGGACAGTGGTGGATGGTTGAAAACAGTGTAGATTCTTCTCCTTCTTTTCATTGATGGCTCAGAGACTGAAAAGGCAGCTACAAAATGGTAAATACATCCCTACAGATTCAAAAATTGTTCTTCTTAATTTGCATCTCCACCATAACAAGAGATGGTTAGAACTAAATCACCAATGGGAATTTTATAGCTTCTCAGAAATGAAACAGGACCTGGCTAATGGGCCTTAGCAGTAGCTACAAGTTTTTCAGCACAAGGCATCTCAAAAGCATTTTAACCTTACAGTACTTTTCTGTCTTATGCTTTCATCTCAAGGATGCAGGAAAAACAAACAAACAAACAAACAAACCCCAACAAAACAAGAAACCCCACCAAATAGATAATAAGCAAAATCAGTGACATATATAGAAACAGATCCCATGGTTTTTAACTTCCAAACTTGTCTTCTCAGCACACTCTCTACAATGGAATTGTTTCCCTATCTGCCTTGAAACATTTTGCAGCAGAAACACTCTAAGGTCCTGATAGGTGTTTTGTTCAAAAATCACTTCTGGTTTTCTGTCCATAAGCAGAGTAACAAGTCTGAAAACAGAGCTGGAAATGCATTAGATAAAATACATGTTTATTGAGGGAGGCTTGCAGCCAGATGTTGTGGTTCAGTCTTTAACAGTGAGAACATAATTTTCTCCGTGGACACAGATAACCCTGCCTTTACTTCCCTCTCACCCTCATTGACGAAGAAACCAACCTCAGCTAGATTTCAAAGATAATCTGTAAATCTGGTCTGGCTGGAATAGGAAGGAGTGGCAAAGAGGCCCTAAGATATATCCAACTGATTGTTTTTCATTTCCTCAGTGGCTGCTAAGTAGCTGACCATGTTTCTCTTTTCAGCTCTGGTTACCCTGACAGGGATCAGTGCCTATATTGCATATTCAGCTGCTGCCTTCCAAGAAGCTGTTTGCCTCCTGAGGAGCAAGGATCTCCTGGTGGAAATTGACATCAGGTTTGCCTGGTCCCTGGCACTGGTCTGGATCTCCTTCGCGGCAGAGGTGCTCACTGGGGTCGTGTTCCTCCTGGCAGCAAGAGTGGTGGGTCTGAAACGGCATAGTGAGCAGGCTCTGTGAGCAGCAGGTGTCTTTGCAACCACAGAGCCCTGCAGAGCCTGATAACCTGCATTACTTGGTCCATCTGGTCACCAGGGGCAAGAAGAGTGCAAGGCTGAGTATCTTGTCAGCTGCTGTAAGCCTTTTTCCTCACAGGTGTCTGTAAAACACAAAGACTGGTAAATCAGTAAAACATTCCAGGTGTTGTCAATTAGGAAACCCTTGTGGCCTTAGAGGAGAGTGCTTTGCAGTGTTTGTATTTCCAGAATAATTTCAGTTGGCAGTGCATCAGACATCTCCATTAATTGCTTAGAACAAGGCAGATCTCTTGCTTTCTTTTCTCTTTTCTGCTGTCTCAGCAAAGTGACCTTGCAGGCCAGATTTTGGTTTCTCCTGAGAGCTCTTAGAAGGACGTGGACCGGTCCATGTTTGGAGTGAGTGCAGAGGAGGCCATGAATATTCTCAGAGGTCTCAGCCCCTCTGCTCTGGAGATGGACTGAGAGAGCTGGGGCTGTTCAGCTTGGAGAAGAAAAGGCTCTGGGGAGACCTTAAAGCCCCCGCCCAACAACTAAAGGGGCTCCAGGAGAGCTGGAGAGGGACTTTGGGCAGGGGCCTGGTGGTTGGAACCAGATGCTATTTCACATCCTTTCCAGCCCAAACCATTCCAGAGTCCTGCAACCCAGCAGAGTGTAGTGCCTGTGATGCTGAAGATCTCCATGGCAGTGCAGTGGTGAGTGCACTGCAAGAGGAAGATACAGCTGTTTTCCAGATGGTCCAAGTGCTGGACACAGCCCCAATCTCCCAATGATCAGCTACATACTTCTCTCCTTCAGCTTATTACTAGCTGCTTTTTCAGCAGCTTATTACTAGCTGCTTTTTCAGCTCTGCAATGCAGAAGATGTATCTGATGTATTCAGTTTTCATTTTGCAGTTTTGATGATGCTTCTTTTTCATGAAGTTTGTGCACATGTTTTTTGCTAGAATGTTTATCTCGTGCTGAACTTCTGAGTAAACTGAACCTGCAGGACACATGAATTTCATTTTGGGTGCCAAGCAATCTAGTTTTTGCTCTTCAGTGCCCACAGAAGTTACTGAAAACATTTTCCCCTGACTGCTCTGCTGAACAGAGGCTTGAATGTGACAGCAGCTCCACTACACTTCTGTTAGATCATGCATTTCTGGAGGCCCTCAGCACTCTGCAATTCAGGACTGTGATTCAGGAGCTGTGTCAGGCACCCTCTGTCCTTGTACATTCTAAAGCAGCAAAAAGGGCATCATTCACCTACCTCTGTTACACACCAGAACAAGTTTATAAGTGTGTCCTGCATTATAAGATTGCACATTCACTCTAACCGAGATCAGCTCTAGTCTCAGTCCCAAAATACTAATTCTTTTATGAAAAAAAGAGTGGCAGGGAGCTCCTGAGACCTGACAGACTCTGGAGATAGAAGAGAGAATTTTAATGCCATGTTGTTAATGGAGAACTGAGCCAGGACAATTGTCCAAGGTCCCATGAAACCAGAGTTTCTGAATCCTGGGCTAAAACCTTACTTGTCAGATCTTGCTTGTTATCAGAATTAAATAAGGTTCAAAATCCAGAATAGACTTAGCAGTAGAAATTCTGTGACTAACTAGTACAATTTTATAATTCTTAGCTGCTCCCACATTGGTTTCAGGTATTTTCCATGTTGCCTTATGTTGGGACCATGCAATTGATTCATTTTAAAAGTTAAGGCATACCAAATCAGCTCAATAAGAAGTGTAAGAAAAAAGTCCTTTGTAGTCAAAATTCCATGTGCTTAAGTGAATTATGTAAAAAGTAATTTTCTGTTTTGGTGCTGGTGAAACTATTTATAGTGCTATTTGTGTGATGTTAGACATTACTGCAAGCTGTAACAGTAAAATATCATCTGAGTTATTTTTTGAATATTTATTACAGATGTTATTTTAAAGCGGTTTTGAGTGTTGTAAATTAAATAAAATGACATCTCAGAGTGGGAATTATTTGCTGAGACATGAAAGAACTAAGATATTTATTTTTCTTTACCATTTTCTGGAGATGTGTTCTGTTTTTGAAGTTCCTGGGTCAGATGTGGTAGGTATTTAAAAGACATTTACACAGCTACAATATAAAATACTCAAGTGATCAAATCTAATTAGCAAGCCAATGAATCTCTTATTGAATTAGAGCAATTCTCATTTCCATGGCTCTCCTAAATTTCTCATTCTGGCTTCCTGCAATATCTGGCACAATGCTAATAAAGAGTATCTTCTGCTCCTGAACGTTTGCATAACCCCTGAATTTCTCTGAAATTCCTTCTGAATTCAAAGAACAAAAGATGGTTTGGAATAGTCAAATTAGCATTGAACATTTTGAAAAATTATAGTGGGAAGGGGAAACATTCTAGAAAGGACTTTTTGTAATTTGAAAGAAATGACCTTCTCAGCTTCTTCCTCTCACTGAAATGAATGTTTATTTAACACCGTGTCCTTTGCTGTGTTTTCCCCAAAATACTTTACTGAGATGAGGACAGAGACTGCTCCCATTGCTTTGTGGTGAATTGCAAACTTATTGGGAATTTGCCACATCAAAAGTGAAGAAAAACAGAGGCAGAGCAGAGCAGCACTGCCTATGAGCACCCACAGCTCCTGCCGTGCCTGAGGCACTCCTTCCAAGACTTCTTGAGGGGTGGCAGAGAAGGACAGGGGAGGACAGAAGGATCCTTGAATGTGAAAAACGTGGAAATACACAAATTCTTTAGAGGCCATGCTGATGAGTGACACCACAAGGATTCAGTGTGTGTCTGTGCTCTCCCCACAGAGCAGTGTCTGTGTCCCCACCTCTGATGGCCAGGGGGACAGCACTGCTTTGGGCACAGCTGCAGTCAAAGGAGCCCCAGGCACTTGTTATCCACAGCCAACAGCTCCTGTGGGGCTGGCAGGTGCCTGTAACAGTCACTCTATCCCACCCTCCTCAGCTGGACAGGGGACACAAAATCTGCTGAGTTTGGGACAAGAAAAGGGCAGGGAGAGGTCATTTGCCAATTACTGTCATGGGCAAAACAGACTCAGCTTGAGGAAATGAGTATACTTTATTAGCAATCAGGGTAGGAGAATGAGAAATAAGCTCAAATCTTAAAAACATTTCTACTCACCCTCCCTTCTTTTCAGGCTTAACTTTACACAATTCCCTGCCTCCTGTCCCCTGAATGGCACAGTGGGACAAAAACTGGGGGTTCAGTCTGCTCATCACACGTTGCTTGTGAAGCATCTTCCTCCCCAGGGAGTGGACTCCTCACACTCTGCCCCTGCTCCAGCATGGGAGCCTCCCAAAGGACCCAGACTTCCATGAACTCCTCCAACAAATTCTTCTTCACAAACTGCTCCAGGGAGATGCCATTACAGAGGCTGAAGTCTTTCAGGAACACCATGCTCCAGCCTGGGCTCCCTGCTGGGTCAGAAGCCCTGCCAGGACCCTTCTCCAGCCTGGGCTCCTCTCTCGGCAGATCCTGCCAGGACTCTGCTCCAGCCTGGGCTCCTCTCTCTGTGGGTCCTGCCAGGACCCTGCTCCAGCCTGGGCAGCCCAGGAGATCCCAGCCCCTTTGGGCATGCATCCTCTCCAGTGTGGGTCCTCCACAGCTCCAGGTGCATCTCTGCATCCCAGAGCCCCTCCCTGGGCACAGCAAGGCAATCTCAGCTCTGCCCCTGAGCACCTCCTGCCCTCCCTGGGCTCTGCAGAGCTGCTCCTCCCACAGCTCTCACTACTCTCTCAGGCTGCCATCTGTCCTTGCACAGCTGCTCTTCCCCATCTCAGATCTGCCATCCCAGGGGTGTTGCCCTGCCCTGCCTTGGCCAGTGGTCGGTCTGTCCTGAAGCCGCTGGCCTTGGCTCATTTTGCAAATGAAATTCAATGGTCTCAGCTATTTGAAGAGGAAAAACAAAACCTAAGAAATCTGAGCCTGCTTCCTAAATAAAGATGTCCTTTTCTCTGGTTCCTTTAGTAAAGTCGTTGCAGTGAAGCAGTGCCTAGTTAGCTAAGATACATCAATTAAAAAAACCCAAGTCTCCATGCCTCCTAATTTTCATTCCCATATTAACAGATTTAATTGCCTCATCTCATGATGGAAAAGGTTAGAAGAAATGCTCTGGCTTTTGGTTAAAGTCAAACTCCCCCCAGATTTAACATAACCATGCTCAAGGGAGATTCCCTGGTGCTTCTAAGTGGGCACAGCTGTTGGCTCAGAAACGAAGAGCACACAGGAATTTGGTCAGGTGTCCTTAAATGCCAGCTAAAACCTGGAAGGCCAGGTTCTGCCCAGAGCTTGAGCTATCCCTGTCTTAGGTCACAGGTCTTTCATTACTGGATTGCTGTTGTAGTTAAACTGCAGAAATTACGCTTTTTCCTGTAAGAAAGCATTGCAGTGCTCTTTTACGGCAGTAGCTTCCTGTGCTTTACACAACACCTTTAACCCTATGAAGCCCTCAAACTTTGCCCTCCCTTTTTACCAGTGTTTGCAGGCGCCCTGTCCCTCCCATACCCAATGTTGGATGCTCCCAGTTTATCCCGAGGGGTCAGTCCCACTCGGCACTGGCACCAATCACCGCGGGGGCTCTCAGCTGAGACTTTTTCTTTTCGGAAAGGATTGCACTGAAGCAGCGGTCTGTGCTGACATCTCCTGGCTGCTCTGAGAACTTAGCTCTGTTTGAGGAGAACCCGTTCATTGCTATACCTGCAGCACTTGCAGGACAGCCAGACAAACGCAGGCACCATGGGTTGGTGAAAGGCTGTGGGACTTCAATATCTTAAAGGTCTTCTCTAGCTTATTCTGGAATTCTGTACTAATTTTTGTATGGCTGGAAGAGCAGGGGAGGCTGTCATGCTCACTACAGTCTTGCTCCTGGATTAAAGTTGCTCCTTGCCATGTGGAGTTAAAAATGTCAGGTGTTGGAAAATGTGCTGATGATCATCATCTTCTTAAAACAAAATAAACACAAAAACCTTCTTAAAGGTTTTTATGCTGTTCTTAGGAGATATAGCCGTGCTAATGAAGGTTATGTTTTGATTTAGATCAACCAGCACAGTTTTTAATACATTTGTGGCATAAGTGTTGAAATTAATAGCTGGAGCTAATCAAATTGAATATCCGAGGATGCAAACAATAATGAAAAAAAGTAGCTTTATATCCTGGCTTATTTCCATGATATGACAGAATGTCTCAGAATTGAAAAATTGAACCTGACTTCAGGATTGGTCCAGACAATCTAAGAGAAGTTCTGGAGAAAACAACGTGCTACATTTTATTAATTTTCACCCTCTTTCCATAATTACTTTTTGGAAGAAAGTCAGGAAGTTGTACTCCCAGTATGAGCTGAACAACATCCCAACATTACTCAACTTGGAAACTATGCAACAACTGTCAAAGCAGGGGAGACCAAATCTAGTCTCTCACATGAGATTCAGTCTTCCTTTCCCGGTAACTCCAGAGCTATGGATGTATCTCTGCACAGCTCTTCAGACACAGTTGTAATGCTCCCAAGCCCAATGACCAATACAGCATCTCCTGAAGAAAAAAAATATTCTTAGCTGTGGTGCAGCCTTGACTTGCTAGACTTACATGTTGGATGAGGAATATTTGAGGGTAATTCCTTCATCCCTGGACTGTGGTCCCAGGCAGATTAACAGCAGCTGGTTTGGGATCTGCAGGAATTAGAGGGAAAGGAGGAGGGAAGCAGTGCCATACCCCACTGGAACTGCAGTGGCACTGGCAGACTGAAATCTCTTGTTCTGTGTGACCAAGTTTCTCAGCCTACTGGTGAATGAAACCCATCCTTGTGATCTTACAGGAACCCTTCAGGTTCCAGCAACATTGAGGACAGGGCACTGAAGTTGGCACTTGTAAAACTGCCAGAGAGAAAAGGATATGGGGCTTTAGGAAGGCAAGTTTCCATCAGTTAATAAGTTACTGCTTATCAGCCAAGCTGTCAAAATCAAATGTATTTATGTTCCCAAGCCACCTCCTATCACTCTTGGATGTGAAAATGCATTTATTCAGGGCAGCATGTCTCAGCCTGGTCCTGTTCTCACAGTGGTTTAAGCTGTTGGGTTTAATATCTCATTTGGAGCAGAGCAGAGCTGATGAGCAGTGAAGTGCTAAAAAGTAGCACTTTGGTGGTAATCTGCTTGTTTGCCTCATTTCAAAGACAGCTGAAAGACACCTTGGTTGGGGTGAATGGATGGGAGGCAGCTCTCTGAAGAGCTTTTGGCTCATAATGTTACCATGCTCATTTTTGCCAAGGACAAAGCAAACACTTGCCATGGATGGCTGAGATCCTCTCAGTGTAATGCTCCCTAGGTGTTTCAAGGAATCTCTGTGCCAATAGCTGAAGAGCATTTGCTAATGGCTTGTGCTTCTGGACAACACATCTGGCTGCTGATGTGGCCAACATATTTCTCCATCCAACCTGGCCTCCTGAAATATTTAAAAGCTAATGTTCTCTGTAATGCTTGTAGCATATAGAGAGGCTGAACCAAATTGCACTGTGGAGGAGTTTCTATTTTCACAGCCTTTTGGAATTGACTGCCTCAGTGCTGTGAAAATCCTTTGGCATCATAAACCTTTTATTACCACCGTTCCCACTTGAGTAGTATCATACAGTGAAACATTTAATTATGCAAAAAAAAATCAAACCAAAAAGCCAAGGAAAAACACACACCATAAAAAAGAATTTTATAACTGTCAAGCAACAGTCATAGATGGAACAAAGTTTTTAGGACTTGCAATAAAAAGCCTTTTGAGTGGATAAAAAGTCTTTTGTGTTGTCTTTCTTTCTGGTTTCATGAAGGGTACCTTCCAGGCATGGCACTTGGCAGCTGTATCTCCTTCTTATCTGTGGCAAAATTCATGGATGACAAGACCTTTATTAGTTCCAAGGCACTTCTGACAAAATGGAGAAGTTTTGCATAAGTCACTGAGAAGCCCAGGTTTGTTTCCTTCAGTGATCAGACTGATAAGACAGTGTGCAGTGAAAAATTGTAAGTATTTATTTTTCAGATCTCAAAAATAATGCAATATTTAATGAAAACAAAAGAGGAAAGAAATAAGTGCTTTCTCAGCCAATGGAAATCTTAACATTCCCAGACTTGTCTTTTTGATTCAAACCCAGCTATCCTTTGAGCTCCTACCAGAATTTATGCAAACACCCAAGTGACAGCACTGACAGCAGCCAGGTTCCTTTTGCTGAGCAGTGGCAACTCTTTCTTGCAGCCATCCAGTCCCTGGCCACATGTATCCCCCAGAGCCCCTGGGGTTTCTCAGGCTCCCAGAGCTTGTGGCAGGGAGGGTTTGGTGCTGCTGCCCCTGCCTGTCCTGGGCATTCCCTGCAGGAACAGCTGCAAAGAGCTGCAGAGGAAACTCCACCACTGGATCCCATCCTAGGAGAGCTGCTCTGCCTGGCTGCTGTGCCTGCTACCATGAACCTGGCAGTGGAAGGTGCTGTCACTGATCCACCTTTGCTGACTAACAAAAAGGGGACAGTGCAGAGTCTTTAGGGCCCTGCTTTAGTGACCACTTGCTTGTCACATGAGTGTGCAGAGACACAAGACTGTAAGCCTGTGCAGGGCGCTCTGCTGGGCTGGCTTCCCTGAAAACAGGGTTTGTTATTCCCCTCAGGGATTTCTGTGTGCGTAGGCAGGAAAATCAGCAATATAAATGAGAATAAAGTCCACTTCCCATACAGCTTTCCTGTAGGGAAACCACTCTCCTGCTTCCAAGCCTCTCCTGGACAAAGACCTGTCCTTCACAATCTCTGGGTCTCATTTTCTTGCTTTCCTGTTCTCCAGAAAGGCCTTTCCCTCCTCCTTGGCCATGGTGGCAGTGCATGGGGACCCTCTGTCACCATAACAACTGGGTTACTTTTCTTATAATTCAACCTGCTCTCTCTAACTTCAAGGGTCTCTTCCTACACACCATCCAGAGCTCATCAATCCTTCCCTGAGCAATTCTACATTCTTTATTGGACTAGTAACTCCCACACCCACTTCTTCTAAAGCTGCCTCTGCAATTTTATCTCCAATGCCTGATGAACCATTTACTCACCCATTTGGAAAGAGAATTGAATTGGATACAGGAGAGCCTCAGTCTTTTCAAAGCCCTGTGATTAACCTTGTCCTCTTGGCTATGCCTGGGGGGCGGTGCCCCAAGGAGTCCAGAAAATAACCCCACAGAGAGCAAACCTCTTACACAGTAACTTCCCCTGTAACTGCAGACTCCTTTGGAATCAAGGTGACAGGACAAGCATTAAAACAAAAAACACTCTTAGAAGGCAGCATGTCTCTCCAAAATGACAAATGCTACCCCCAAAATCTTACTTAGCTGCTCTTTTTTGACACAGGACTAACAGAATCCATTTCTGTGCTTCACCCTCTCTAATGGCAGTGTTCCTACACAACTGCCTCGAGCTGAATAAATGACTCTACCAACCTCCCCCCCTCCCATGGCTCATTTAGAGATTGAATATTTTTCATCAGATTTTCTTTCATTCTATGTCAAGAATTCAGCCTGCACTGTCAGCTGCAACCCATACATATACTGCAAATCAATGCAAATATTTTCTACTAATTTGGAAATCAGGTTAAAACGTGATTACCCTCTAAATAGCACGGTTACATGAGAGAGAAGCACACAGTATAAATTAGTGTTCGAAATGGGGTTTGCAGCACACATAATCACAACTTGGCATTTCACCACGCTCATTTGTGAGCTGTTAGCACGGCGTGGGGAGCCCAGGTTCCCGGTAGCTGTTCTGTGGGAATGTCATTTCCCGGACAAGCAGCCCCAGTGATGGATAGCAGTGCTCCCAGCCCTGCTCCGCTGCGCTGTGCCCCAGCAGCCGCTGCACGTCACTGTTGTTCCACACAAGAGCCCAAAGAGCCTGGGAGCAGGACTTGGAGGTTCTGTTTGCCTTTTCAGTCAAGGGGAGAAAACATGCTACAAGCCAAAGGGGCAGGTTTTGTCCCCCAGACCAGAGGCCACCCACACATGCTGCTCTTTCCCTTTTTCCTTTACCTGCGCAGAAAAAACCCATCCATCTTTTTTTCCTTAAAGGCATAAAAAGAGAGTGTTCATTAGCCAGGGATCAGAGATCCTGTGGGAATTGCCAGCTCTCCGTGAGAAATGTGGCAGGGCACTGAACCTCCTGATGCCCAGGTCCTGCACCAGTGACACCATGCCCTGCCCATGGTGCGCCCGTGGGGGCTGAGACCAAAGGCACAAAGTGCTCAGCTCTAACTGCAAAAGCAACATCACGTTCTTCTCAGATTTGGAACATTTATTCCTTCCAGGAAAAGGGGAGATTTTGGAGTGTTATGTTGTGATTTCAGAAATGAAGACCTTGCAAGTTTGGCAAAACTGTAGAGTCAGAAGGCCGAAAGGTGTTTTTCTAGAAACGCGACACACTGTCAGCTATGTCATGTCACAAAAGCTGTGTGGCACAGAGCACCCCCTTCCGTACCTGCCACTAAAAGTACGGACATGATTCCACGTCTTCACAACTTTTTCCCAAGTTTTCAGCAATTCCCACATTGTCTGAAAATTATGTATCAAGTGGCACTCTGCACTCTAAAAACAACAGTTCCCTATTGTAAATTAAAGGTGACTCTAACGAAGGGGAGAGAGAATGATGAATTTGACTCCATCATTAGAAGGCTAACTAATTATTTTATTGTACTATACTGTGTAAATGTTATTTAAATTGAATCTGCTACGCACTCACTCTTGCTCACAACTGCACAGCACTGCACTCATCTCTGACTCTCTCGTGACTGTCCCGTGACAGTCCCGCACACACACCTTGCCCTTATAGGCCAAGGGAACAAAATATCCTCACGTTGGGTAAACCATCTCCATATTGCATTTCATTTTAGCACAACACAGGCACAGCAAGAGAGATAAGAATTGTGTTTTCCTTCTCTGCTTGTCTCACAGCTTCTCTTTGTTCAGAGGGCATGTGAATATCACAGTTCCCCATCGATGGGTCTTCTTACTGTGCTTCCAACCCCCCAGTGTCTGCTGCTCTGACCAGATCCTCCTGCTGCAGCCTGGCTGCCTGCTGCTGGCAGGGCAGGTCATCACCTGGCTGGCAGTCCATGGACCAGGGGTCATGAGGAGGAAGCCACACTGCATCAACAGGTGACCATGAGGTGCTGGATGTACATTCCAAGGCCAGATTTACTAATCTACCTCCAGTTCCAGCCCCCCAGCTGAGGGACATATTCCAGTGTGGAGCAGCCCTGTTCCTGCCAGCTTTGTGTAGTGGATGATGACTCCCAGAACACTGCGTTTTTCCTGATATTGCTGCCCTGATTTGTGGTGATTACAGTTTTTTCACAGATGCTTTCCTGCATCTCCAGTCTGCAGAAGAGATAAAATCTGAGAAAAGCATTCTGCTCTCCTTCCCTAGGGCCCCACCAAAGAGAGTAGGACTCAGATGCCAACTTTGTAATGCTGAGCCCTGTCAATTCCCATCCTGGGAATGCCTGCACTGACACAGGAATACCTCCACCTCTTTGGCTGTATGGAGAAGCTGAGTCTCTGCACACTCAAACTGTAGATCCTTCTTGTATTTTCAGGGACCCCCGACGAAGGGAGGAAATGATGAATCTGACTCCATACTCTTAGAAGGCTAATTTATTATTTTATGATCTATATTATATTAAAGAATACTGAACTATACTAAAGAATACAGAAAGGATGCTTACAGAAGGCTAAAATATACTGATGAAAATCTCTTGTGTTGGACTCTCTCTTCAGAGTCCAACACAACTTGGTACAAATTGGTCATTAAGTCAAAATGATTCACAGCAGAAACTAGTGAAACAGTCAGCTTTTGGTAAACAAACACATTCCAAAAGAGAAAAACACAGCAGAAGCAAATCAGATAATTATTGTTTTCATTTTCTCTGAGGCTTCTCAGCTTCCCAGGAGCAAAGTGCTGGGCAAAGAGATTTTTCAGAAAATATGATGGTGACATATCCTGTGTCACAGAAATGAAGAAATATCCCAAAAGAAAATACCCTCCAACCATCAGCCATAATCTTGATCCTTTGAGAGGCCTCAAATCAGGCCATAATTCCTCATGCAGCACAAGAACAAAGAGTTTTCTTTCTGAGATTAGAAAACCAATGTTTATTTCATAAGCCCAGATCCACAAACATGAGAGGAGATCATACTGCCAGAGGGAAGGAAACACTTTCCTGAAGCAAATGGCTGGGATGTAACACTGCATCCTACTGAGACAGGATGATCGGTAAAGGAGAAAACACACACGGTTTGGCAATCAAAACGGTTGCCTACAGATTGCTGGGCTGAATGAGGGATTGAAAAGACCCAGAAGCAAATCAAAGTCCAGAAATGAAGGCAGAGGGTTGAAAATGTCCCTCCTTCTCCAGGCATTGTGAGAAAAGACACAATGCCTGCATGTTTATTTCTGTGTGGTGTGCTCATCCTGCGCTGCCCAGGGGGTGTCCTGTCCTGTCCTGTCAGGGGTCCTGCTCTCCCCTCTCAGCCTCATGGGGTGATCCCTGCTCTGCACTGCCCCAGGTATTCCTGACCTGCAGTTGTGTACTCTGCCACAAATAACAGATGAACGAAAGCGGACAAAATATATGGCCCAGATTCTCCTCTCTTGGCAGAGAAATGGGGGCCTTGGGGAGCCACAGATACCTAATAAATTCCTGATGCCCTCTGGCTCCTGAACCTGACTGATTGCAGGTCCACTCTGAAGAGCTGTGCTTTGCCTTGTCCATTGGCTGAGCTGCGAATTAGCATTTAAACCAGGGACACTTGATTGTACAGGAAAAGGATCTTTGAAAAGGCTTCTCTGAGCAGCTTCATGTTCTTTGTGTGACTCACAACTTCCTGGGTGGCTGGAGCCAGAGAAGCCAAGTCTGGTCTTTACCTGACACCATAAATTGTTATTTGTCTAATTGCAAGATTTATTTTTGTTTTTTTTTGCTATAAAAGCCCCAACGGAAGCTTGAGGGCCTCTTGCCCACCCAGATACATAAAGCTCTTCAGCATGCATGCTTGTAGGTCCAGCTTTGTATTATTGACAGCTTTGGATTTTTTATTTTCTTGTTTTTTTTGTTTAATGTGTTTGCTGTCTTGATGGCTCCGTCAATATACGTTCTGTGCTGAAAAAGTGTCAATATATATTTAAAAGGAGAAAGGGAGGGAGGGAGTGGTGCCAAAAATACTCATCCAGAGTTTGGAAATGGAAGGCAAATTGCAAGTTTGTCAATAGTGTGATTGGGAGCCTTTTAAGTAGTGAATCACTTGATGCTAGCTATTGTAAATATTGATGTAAAGGTGCTATGAAATTGATGGTGCACAGTTAAACCTTCCTCCAAATGCTGATCTATTTATGCTGCCTCACTTAGCACCAGATCCAAAGGCCCCTGAAGGTAACAGTAGTCGTCACCAAGTTGTTCACAAGCATGGTGTAATTTCAGCAAGTTCACAGAATCCTGGGGTAGGAGCATTTTCTTACAGTTTTTATTAAATTAGGCAAAACAGTCTCCAGAATGTGCCTTTTTATTTATTTTTTTTTTTTAATGTAACAGCAGGAAAAAATGCTTTAGAGTGACACTCAGAGAAAGGTATCACTGTCTGCCTTAGCTTTTCCTGCTGTAAAGTTGGACCCTGAAAACAGTATTCATCTCCCAGCAGAAATCATTGTGTGGGGCTGAGGTCTGAATCTGAGCAGATCTGGGCTGAATGTTCTTTTGAACAGTACCTGGGTGAAATTTGCTGTGTCTGCAGAGTCCCTCCCTGAATGCTGGATCTGATCAAAGTAAAACTTTTGAGTTGTGATGCCAAAACTGTGGACCTCATAAATGATTAATGGAACTTCTAGCCAGCACAAGCACCATTCTGCCAAATTTGAGGGAATTCTTTATCTCACTGACCCTTGTCTCTACAAAATCTTATTTTATCCTCTCAGAGGCATGTAACTGTCCCAAAATCTGTACATTAGATTAAATCTTAATTTAGAAGTAATGAGTTATTATTGATGCCTAGATCCCACAAAAGGCTTTAACACCATCAGCACAGCCATATTTGCCAAATATTTAATGTACTGGATGTACATGGAAGAGCCTGGCCAGCACTGTCCAAATACTGGATTTTGTTTTGTTTCCATGCAGATACCTACATGGAAGGAAAGTTTTAATGTGGGGTGAGCACCTGAAAACCTGAGGAATAAACGGGAATTCAAGCTTCACCAAGATCAATCAGAGTTTTGCAGTTGTTGGCCTGAATGGCACTGGCACGTGGATTTTTGGAGGTCCCCGAATGAAAATCCATTCCTCAATCTTTGCAAAGTCGAGTATTTAATTCAGCCAAACCCTTGTGACACCACGACTCTTGCCTGGAGTGTTAGCATACCTGAGCTCCAGGTGGAGAAAGGAATTAATGAGGAAGAAAATCCAGCAGGAGAGTTACTCATGCTCACTTTCTTTTGGTGTAGCTGTCTATTGCAGCACATCTGCATTTTCACCCTTTTCTCCCCACTTCCCCCCATCCTTTTCCCAGGAAATAAAGTGAAAGAATTCAGCTGTGGGCAAGTCTGGAACGGGTCTGGTTCTTCCCCTGTGGTTTCCATCAGAGAGAAAGCTGTGATTAATGGTGGCAGGGCCCTTGGGAGCCTGGGAGGTGAGATGGCAGCAGGAGCAGGAAATGACAGGTCCATGGGATTGCCTGCTCCCCTGGAACAGGTGTCGCAGGAGGAAATGCCGCAGAGGAGTTTCAGTGCTGCAGGCAGAGCTGAGAGGGGAGGATGTGTTTGCAAAAGGGCATCTTCACTCGCTTATGGAGTGCATGTGTTGTGCTAAGTGTCCTCAAATCCCTGTGGTGATGCAGAAACCTGTAACAATAAATAGCAGGATCTGTTGTGTCCTCTGGGACCACAGCTATCATGCTTCCAAACAGGAGTCTCCTGCTCCGTGGTGAGCTGTGACAGATAAACCTCCAGTAAGTTCTGGGGTAAACACTGGAACATGCATAATTTAACCTGAAATCTTGAATTGCTCCCATTCACACAGTTTTGCATAGAAGCAGTAATAACCCTTCCAAAATCCTCAGCAGCCTGCTCCCCCAATCTATTCCACGTTTTAAACACCTGACAGGTAAAAATTTCTGGTGAGTTAGGGCTGCAAAATATAATTATTTGTCTGTCTTTCCACTCTACTTCCTGCCCCCTTGTTTTCAGGGACATTCTCATTTAAAATTTCCCCCTGAGTAAAGAAACAGCGAAAAGCCCTCAGTGTGCCACTTATGGGATTGGTAGGAGTATAAGAAAGTGGATAAATCAGCTGAGAAGTGAGAAATTTAGCAGATTATGTACATAGATCATGTTTTAAAAATGAGTAGCAGCTCGCCCTCTTAATTTTAAAATGTTCATGGATATTTTTGGAAAAAGCGATAGCTGAACATTTAATAATAGGAAAGACTTTTATAAGCCAAGACACTCAGTGTCTGTAAAGAATTTTACAAACATGAGCATAACTATTCTTGATGACTCATCTGTAAGTAGCTATCATTATTTCTTCTCTTCAGATGGGGGAAGTGGCATCCAGAGAGACCAAGATACTCACAAAAGCAGCATGTATTAAGACAAAAAAAAAGACTAGTAAATGATCTTGTTACTTCAGTTCACTGCCTGAAATTATTGGAATAAAAACACACCCAAAAGTTCCAGGATCATGTTTCACACTGAAATACACAGAAGAAGAACACCCCAAGGAAAATAGAAATAATTTAATTCAGAGGCTGTAAAGAACACCCATGTCTTTTGAGATAATCACAATTCTCAGACCAGGCTCAGCTGTAACAGAATATTTAGCAACTCTCCAAAAGCTAACATTCTTCCCCACTGCAATATCCATTACATTTTCTTTCATATGCAATCCAATATTTCTCTCCTAGACCTAGGAACAGAATTCAGTAGTGTGGATTCCTTTTGCTTCCTTGCTGGTTTCCAAGTAGGTGCTGAAGGCCACAAAGGAGAACTTCGTAATTCCCATGGTTTGAAGCAGTCTTTTAGAGAGGCAAAATCTGTTAGAATAATTCCTACATTACTGACTGAAAGGTCCATCAGAGGGCTGCCCCCAGTTAAAAGCTGAATTTTGCTATGAGTTTGGTGAAGGACAAAACTGATCTTACAAGAAAATGGTAAAACTGTAAGGTCTGAAGAGACCTCAGATTAAGCTATTTTTCTGCATCCTTCTTCTCAATAAAAATGATTTTGCTCTTGGTGTTCTGAGCTCTAGATTCTCATCCTATGTACCAGTCCTAGGTAAGAGTCACAAGCTGTATTGATATGATATGATAAAAGAATATCAAAATCACTGATGAAATGCAATATTTACAAATGTATAATCAGGATTTAGGACCTTACTAAGGGAAAGGCCAAGGCCTACTTTGTGTATTTTCCTCTTCCTCAATTAGAGAAGTGAAAAATGGTTTTCTTCTGGCTAGAGCTCTAGCATTTACCACTGCAATGTTCATCTCAGACAGCCACATAAACCATGGCAGGACCTTAAAAAGGATATCCTTTCCAATACCTGCCCCCAGGATGGGATTTCCCAATCATGCCTTCACTTTTATGAAAGCACTTTTGTCTGTTGTTGTGTGTAATCATTGAGCTTTTTCTTTCTCCTCACACTTGCTGTGCAGCCTTGGTTTCATCTGGGCTGTGTTTCTCATTTCAGTTTGTGGTTTAACTCTTCATGTTCTTTCAAGCCATTTTCCTCTGCTGCTAGAAAACCAGCAGGTGATGCCTGGCCCTGCAGAAATGCTGGTGCTGCTCTGGCCCCAGCTAAGCCTGCTGATCCCTGCTGCTCCTGGAGAATGATATCAAGGCCTTCCAAGTGCCAGCATTCATCTCTTCCTTTTCAGAGCTGCTGACTAGCAGCCTTTGTTCCCTCCCTGGGCTCAGCACTACTCTGTAACTTTCCAACATCTGCTTACATTTCTTCAGCCTGACACCGCTGTTTAAGCCAGCTGCTTGAATTTCATTGAGCTGGAACTGAGCTGGTCACTGTCTGATTAACACAGCGGAAAATGTGGAAGGGAGATGGTTGAGGGGGTTCCTCAGCAGTGCACATGTGTTGGGAAGGCTCACAGCTCTCCCCAGGTCCCTCTCTATGGCTCAGGAAAGGCTTTGAGGGGCACTGTGCCTTCCTGTAAGATTCAGGGGAGCAGCAAGCAGCAGAGAGGGGCCACAGATTCTGCCCAGAGGTTTTTTTCTGGCCACAGAGGCTGTCAGCTCTGTCTGAATCTTAGGCTTCTGAAAACATCTCATTTACAAGGGGCGTGGTGGGAAGCTCCACAGGGGTATTAGCACCGTCAGTTCCATTACAGGAACATGACGTCTGTCTTTTCCTCCCATGTCCTCCTTGTCTTTCTGCTGATCACTCAAACTCTGCAGAATCACTTTCTATTTTCAGCTTTTCCCAGTATTTTTGCACACATCTTCCGCCTTCTGTCCTGTTCTCATCCTGGTTGCTTTCACTTTCTGTGGCATCTCTCCCCACTCCCCCTTCACTGGTATGCCTTTGTTTAATTGTTCCTATTCTTTCCTTATAAAATCTCAGTTCTCCTTTTGCTTCACATTTGCTCTTCTTCACTTCTATTATAATTTATCAGCTTTTGAATTGCACAGGTCTTAAAATTATTACAAAAGGTATTAAATTATATCCATATTATGATTCAACTCAGATGAAAATCGAATATGGGAATGTTTAAATGCAAATGGCTTCAAAATTGCATTCAAAGAGTTGAATAAGTGCTACAGTTTTGAAGGGGTGGCCATGCCAAAAGATCATGTGTGTCAGTACACGTGTGTGTGCAGAGTCACACCCAGAAATAACCCTGATGCAGCTGACTGTTAAACTGATGAGTTTAAGACATTTTCCAAAGGTTTCTGGCACACTGAATCCACACAGGCAACTATTCCCGTCTGTGTGCTGGCTGGAAGCTGCGCTGCTGCTCTATGGGCCTTTGAAAGCAGGAGGTCTGTTATGTGCAAGAGAGGTGATTTTTTTTTTTTTTTGGTACTTCTGCTTTGCTTGTCAGAGTTAATTCATTTAAAAATAGGCCAATTTACAGCGTTTCAGAGCGCCACAGCCCATTTTAGGATTGAAACAGTCTTGATTTTCCAGTTAGCTGCAATTACTGGTAAAGGCAAGGCAGACTGCCTCAGAGAATGACCTCCTATAATTCTTCCCAGGTGCCAAACCACATGTTCAGATGCTAAAATCATTGCAATAGGCACAAACACCAGTAATATCCAATGTCTTATTTTTATGGGTAAGAACTGTTTCTGTCCTTTAGAGCTCAGTGACAACCACTCATTTTCCTTTCATTGTTCACTGAGCATTTGGTTTATTGCAGCCTGCGTGGAGGATCCATTTCTGTGAGATCAGGGCTGGGCAGATGTGAGCAGCAGTCATCTTCTGAAGGGGTCAAACCATTATTTAGCTTTTTATTTACTTAAGCACTGGGATGAGGTGTGGCCAGAAAGGACTTAATGATGTACATAAGGCAAAATAAACTCCACCACTCCTTACTCTGACCAGATGCTGGTCTCCAGAGTCATTGGAAGGGATATTATAGGTCTAGATTCTCACACATTCTCTCTCAGAGCTCTTCCAGATATTTCATGTTGATTTCCCCTTATGCATAAGCAGTTACACAGTTGACTTGTCTAATGTCTATATTAATTTTGGTACATTTTTAATTAGCAGATAGCTAATTAATGTGGTATAAAGTTATCTTCTTAAATGTTAATTGAATATGTAAACATTCTTTACAAGGTAACGTTCAGAGGAAAAAATATGTAATATGCATTTGTTGCCTGTGTCATTCTGAATTAATTACATGACAACCAGATTTATCCCTTCCCAACTTGAGAACCCTCAATAAGTACTCTTTTAAGAATCAATTGATACTAAATTAATATGTACTGGCTGTCCTATTTAATTTAAATTAGTTTTTCCAACAAGTTCCAGTGTTGCTGATAGACACGGCGGTCCCCAGTGGCACAGAGCATTTTCAGCTGAGATCACACGAGGGTGCTGTGAGAAAAGGCTTGGTGCTGCCAGCCCTGGGCACACAGCCTCCTCCTTTCCTCCTCACAACCAAGAGCTTCCTACATAGCAATCCTTAAGGAAGTGTCATGTGCTGACCCTCATTCCTGGGGTGCCTGCAGCTCAGGGCTGTGCCAGGGCTGCCCCCCTACACGGGGTTCCTGGCACAGATGGTGAGGTCAGGAACCTTCTCCCCTGGCCAGGTGGGGACTGAGGGCCCCATTCCTGCTCTCCCCTTTCCATCCCCACCCTGGTGTGACCCAGGAAGATGGAGGTGGCTATTTCAGTCCATTGATATTGCCAGCCTCAGGAGAACAGCACGACTGAGCCCCCAGGGGCTGAGCTTTGGCGTGGATGCACGGCAACAACGTTCACATGGAATTTAGGATGTGAATGAAATCCTGAACCTCAGCAAAATGGTGGCAGAGTCAGCCTTTGCTTTCATCACACTGAGAGGCTGTTCATGAATGAGAAAGGTCTCTGCTGCTGCATTTAACAGCTTCTGTGCCCAGGCAGGGACCACGGGAACCTGACTGAGTAGCTTTTCTGCCTTCACTGCCAATGATTGTGATTTAATTTGGGGCTGGTTAAATCTCCAGCCATCCCTGAGCGTTTCATAAATAACCTTGAAGAATCACCACGCTCAGGGGATGGAAGTGTTGCAGATGGGTTGGATGAAAGACAGAGGTAAAACCTCCTGCCCAAAGCCATAATGTGATATCACAACAGCTCCCAGGAGCTCTGGCTGTCAGCTTCTCCCTGTAAACAGAAGGTCACAATTCCTTTCTCAGGTAGCTGCACTTCCTGACCTCTCTCTGGACAGGCAGTCCGTCATAATAAGAAAAATAAAACCCCTGGAATTCAGACTAGACCCTGTGAGCACGGGCCTGATCTGGCTCTCTGAGGGCAAAGCAAAAGATCCCTTTTAGCCTTTTGTGGTATGAGAATGACAAAGGGTGATGATTGAAGGCTCCGATTTTCAGAGGTGCTTAGACCTAGGGCCTGCTAGTAACTTCAGGAGGAGTTTGAAATCCTTAGCCTTAAAGCCACAAGTGAAGGCTTGCCCAAGGTCACATAGGCAGCCTTTGCAGTGCTGTGGCAGCAGTAAATTTGGCCAATTCTCTTGTTTCAGTTTGCCGCTGTTACTAAACTTTTCTTTAAGGAGGTTTGCCCCATTTGTTGCAGCTGAAAAAGCTGTTCTTACAGCTTGAAGCAGATGAAAGAATCTGAATACATTGTATTGTAATCATTAAATACCAGTTTTCTATTGAATATAAGCAGAACACCTATTTTTAGTTAGAAAGCGGCTGTTAGGTTACACAATATCTTTTATGGCTGAAGTAATGAAGCAAGCTGGCACAAACCAAATGTCACTTGACTGTTTGCAAATTGAGCAGCAACAGGAACAGCAGGTGGTCCGTCAGCTCCAGACTTCCATGTTAAAACAATAGCTGCAGCAATAATGCTAAATAAATAGAACCCCAGCAATCCTTGTGCTCTACCACGGGGGGTTTGAATGCTGAAGGCCCACTTTTATAAATCACCTCACAAAATTATTGCTGCAGCTTTACTTTTATCATTACTTCCTCAATTTTTCTGTTGTTGAACATTAGGATTTTTATCCCTATATCCCTGTAGTCAAGAGCTGCAGATAAGACGGATGCTGTCCTGGAGCTCCAGGGTGCCTTTTTATTGTACCTGACTGCTGCATCTAGTGTTGGCTAGAGTATTGCAAACCCTAAAAGTAGGAACATATGACCAACTGAAAACATCTAGCAATTACAGCAAAATTTCTAAAATAGGTATGTATGACAGCAGTATTCTTGGAGCATTTCTCCCAGCTTCACTAAACATGAGCTGTTCAGTTGGCTTCCCCATGCCCACCCTCCTGGCAGAAAAGCCACTCAGTGTGGAGCATTTTGTGACACTGTGCCTCTGCAGGTACGTGTGAGGACTTCAGATTGCCATGTAACAGCTAAGAATTCTAAACTGCAAGACAGAAGTTAGGCTAAGAAAATCTCAAGGTGTCCAGAAATGCTGAAAATGTGCAGATATCTATCACCGTTAGCCTACTTCCTTCTTCTTCTATTTCATATTTTTATTATCATCATTATCAACATCAGTGTAATTACTATCATTACGTACAGCACCATTTCTATTTTTTGTCCCCAGTGAAGAGCACCACTGACCAGGAGGGGGGCAGTGGAAGAAGATGCTTGTCCATACAGAGATGGAGCAGCCTGTGCCTGAATCAGTTTGCACAGCTCTCACTGTTTGGCACTTAAAGTGATGATGTACTTAGTGTGAGGAGAGTTCGCCTCTCATTCCATGGGGAGGATGGCACTGGTGCAGAAGGAAAGGCCTGGGATAAACAGCACCTTGGATGCAGAAGCAATAAGAAACAGCTGATAAAGGGAAATTCTAAGGGAGTTTTGTGGGTCTGGAAGAAGAAGGTGAAAGTCAGCATTATAAAAACGATACCAACAGAGGCTTTATCTCAACAAAGTTTAGTTTCATGTATACAACATTTAGTATCTAGTATTTATCTTGTGCATAAAAGCCCTCCCAGGGGTGCTACAAGACATACCCAACACCTAGTTATCGCTATTAGAAGACAATGAAAGACAACATTAATGCTGAGTACATAGAGCAGATACAAAATTTTAATTTTTAATAATTTTCAGTACATTCCCATGAAATTTCAGATCCTGTGAAGCAAGCAATCAAGAAATGCAGCTTGCAAGTATAGCAGAGCAGTTCAGATCTCCTAGGAGCAGTCCAGCCTCATTCCACATGTTCCAGTTGCCCCAGATTCCAATTTGAGGGGGCTATATGTGAATTCATGAAAAAAAAAATTATCGCAGGACAAAACCCACTATGCTGAAACATTCCAATGCTGAAACTGTTTGAAAGTAGATTTCCTCAATAAACTGAAAATTAGAAACAGCACAGAGCAGGTTAATAGATTTCTCGTGATAGGCCCTGGAGCATGAGCAGTTGGAGATGGAGTTCCAGAGGCTGTGCATAGGCACACCCTCTGTGACAGTGACACACCTACTGCATTTGCACACACCTGGTTGGTGTCAGGGGCACTTGGCCTCAGTGAAAATGAGGTACTGTAAAGCAGGGACAGCATGGAAAAGATTTAGCAGCACCCTAGCACGTAGATGCCGCGGGATTCCAGATTAGCAGAGCCCAGGCTGAGAAGGAAGCATTGAGCTCTAAGAGGTGTAACACACAGGGAGATTGCTGCAAAGCTGACAGCCCCAAAGATCATACAAATCCTTAAAGTGAAGCATTAAACAGGTCCTTGTCGGCTGAGTGGCATGTCTGTTAAACCTTCTAAAGCAACACAATCAACTCCTGTCTGGAAATTCAGATCCATATTTGTGTCAACATTTGTGCTCTCCGGTGTCAGCTGAGATATCCTCTTCTCTGCTTGTCTCCTGAAATTATTACCAGACCCTGGGAGAGCAAAAGCTGTTTTTGTGAGTAGCTGGTTCTGATACTGTAAAACCAATCCACTCTTCATTCCTTGGGATGCTGGTGACAGTGGGAGTCTAACCACAAATTGTTGGCACTTCATGGGGAAGGGCAAAAAGCAGAGCCATACACCAATGGCTGCGTTTTGCAAAGTGTGCTGGCTTTGGCTGGGCTAAAGCCAGTTTTCTTCACAGTATTGGGCCTGCCCAGAAAGCAGAATTGATCCTGCAGAGATGTTTGTGGTCCTGCTGAGCAGGGCTCACAGCATCCTAGTGTTTTCTGCTTCTCACCCCAGCCCTGTGAGGAGGCTGAGGGTGCACAAGAACTTGGGGGGCACACAGGGCTAATTCTAGACTCTACGGCATCATGCTGAGTGTGCAGAGCTGGGCAAGGAGAGGGGGAAGGGGAGACACTCAGGGGGATGCTATTTGTCCCCCCAAACCTGGGACAGAGCCTTGCTTTCCTGGGCGGCCCAACATCTGCCTGCCCATGTGAGAGGGGAACCAACTCCTTGTCTCTCTTTGCTTGCACACATGGCTTTGATTTACATTCTTTATCTCAGCCCAGGAGCTTTTCCACTTTACTCCTCCCTTCCTCTGCCCAGTCCTGCTGCTGGGGCACGCAGGCAGGGACAGGGTGGTCCTTGCTGCTTGCTGGGGTGAAATCACAACTCAAATGCACTCCAAACTGTGGTAGAGGGGATGCCCAGTGCCCACACACCCTCATTGTGGTCTGGGGGCTGTAGGAGCTGCCAGCTGTACTGTAGATCCCCAGTGTTCACACACACCCTCATTGTGGTCTGGGGGCTGCAGGAGCTGGCAGATGTGCTGTGGATCCCCAGTGTTCACACACACCCTCATTGTGGTCTGGGGGCTGCAGGAGCTGGCAGATGTGCTGTGGATCCCCAGTGCTCACACACACAACCCCATTGTGGTCTGGGGGTGCTGCAGGAACTGGCAGATGGGCTGTTTGCCCACACTGGTGTTGGGTCCTTGGGCTGGGGATGTCCCCTGTGGGTGCAGCTCATGTCTCGGCTCCTCTAATGAGGGCAGAGTCCTGCTCCTTGTGCCTGCTTTACTGGCTGTGACAACACAGAAGCTCTTTAAGTGGAATTAAAAACCCTCCCTGCCCTTAATGTGCGTGAGAACAAAATTACTTTTTTCAGCAAGATGCTCTCATTTTGTGAAACTTCAATGAAAGCTCAAACTCCCTGTTTCTTCAAGAATAACCTAGTTTGAGGAGTATAATACTAATAAATGCATTAGAACTATTTTTAAGTAAGCAAAGACTGCATGATAGTCATCCAAATTAATGAAGGGTATGAACCTAAAATTGATTATGTAAACTGCATTAAATCCCTGCACAGATTTAATGATTTAAATTCAAATTTAATTTAGAGTTAACTCAAACACTAACTTGAATTAAAACCACTTTAATTCTGAATGAGAGTACCCAGAATTGGGCTTTAGCATAAGTCAAGAAAATCTGCTTTATGCAAAGATTTTCTTAATCTGTGTTGTTTTTTTCTTCATGCCTGTAAGTCAGTAGATTCAATACAGTGGGCTCTGAAAGAGATTCTGTGCTTGGAAGTAGAGCATGACTCACCAAAATGCATAAGCAGCCCCCAGTTATAAATATAGGAGAAAACTTACATTTTCCTGCTAATTAAATCCCTAAAGGAGAGCTTAGTCTTGCACTTTTCAGAAGAAGAGGAATTCCTTGCTCTGATGTCCAGGGCAGTGGGCTGGGGCCTTGGATCCAAACCCTGTCCTCTAGGAACAGAGCTGGAAGGAAAAGGAAGTTACACGTTACTGACTCCTGTTATAGGAGTTCATAAATCCCAGAAATCTAAAGGAAATCTTTACTGCTAGAAATGAGTTGGAAGCCCACAGTTTGCTGATGCTGATGCCAAACTGTGTCCATCCCACCCTGGGCCTGGCCAGGGCCAGCAGTGCCCAGGGAGCCCTCCTGGGGCACAGTGGGGTGGGCAGCAGAGCCTGCAGGGCAGGGGGAGAGCACTGCAGTGGGCCCCCAGATGGGGGAGGATTAGCACTGACTCCATGATTCACAGAATGCTGATCTCTTTTTATATATAAGAAAATTTTCACTGAAAGAATAATAAATCATGGAATGCTCTTCCCAGGGAGGTGGTGGAATCACCATCTCTGGTTGTGTTTAAAAAAAGCCTGGACATGGCACTTGGTGCTATGATCTGGGTGAGGTGTTACGGCAGAAGTTGGACTCGATGATCTTAGAGGTCTCTTCCAACCTCTTCTTTCTGTGATTCTATCATTGTTAGGAAACCCATTGCTCTTTTATATCCTAGTTGTTATAGGTAGGCCTAATTGGTCCACCAGTCCAAACACCATCACCACTGGCTAATAAGGAAACCACCCTTTGGTAAACAAATTTCCATAGCACATTCCACATGTTCACAACCACAGGTGCAGCAAGAGAAGACAAGTATTGTTTCTCATTCTTTTCTCTGCTCTTCACACAGCCTTTCCCAGGACGATGCCTGGGACAGCTGTGTGTGTTTCTCTCTGTGGCCAGGGAGCTGCTGCCACAGGGGGACAGCAGCTAGAGGGGCCCTGGGTTAGGGAGTGAAGCTGAGCTCAGTGAGGAAGGGGGCTGTGGGTGTGTGCTAATTTTTCTTCCTTTCTCACAATCCTGCTCTATTTTTACTTGGCAATGAATTAGATTAATCTTCCACAAGCAAGCACTTTTTTGCCTGTGAAGTCAGCTGGGAAGGGCTCCCCCTTCATGTTGCGGCATGAACTTTTCCATTCTATTCCCTGTCAAGGAGGGGTGTAGGCTACTGCTGAGCCTCACCTTGGTCAGGTCAGGTCAGGTCTGAGAAATGCTGTGAGGAGTGGTGGTTGTTTAATACCCTCAGCCTCACAAAGGCATGGCGCAGTGCTTTGGTAGTCACCTGGAACATCTGCTGAGGCAGCTGGGGGTTGGTTATCCACACCTGTGTGCCCTGCCTTCCTGGAGGGGACACTGGTGCCACCCATCATCATTCCAGCTCCTGTCCCCCTAAGCTGAGTGCAACTAAAATGGCAACAAGGGATGGGAAAGGACCAGCTCAGTCCTTTTGGGTGGGTGTGAGTGGGACAGCTTCCCCTCCTCCATGCAAAGGATTTTGCTGGAAACAGGGCTTGAATTTCTGAGGCCAGACGAGAGGCTGGCTGGGCAGGAGAGCTTTGCAGGCTGCCTGCCCTGAACAGGCTGGGTTTCTCTTTAAGAAGGCACACGGTGTGCTCCAGCTTAATGTGACGTGTTAAGCAAGAACATCTGCTTATGGAGAGATAGATATGCTGAAACATTTACTGATGTTTTGCTTCCTCCCCTCGTGTCACCTGAAATCGATCATCTCACCATGGCATCCCATCACAGTCCTGCTTGCAAATCCAGGCAAGCAGGGCAGTGGTGCACAGCCTTTAGAGAATGATTAGTGGTCTGTCAGGCTCACATCTAAACATGGGCACTGCCTCAGATGTGTTACCTATAAATCTGTTTGTCAGCAGCTGAGGAACATATGTGCCTCCTCTTCCTTAAACATAAAAACATTAATTACGTTATATTGCACCACGCTAATGGGCAACACAGAGACAGAAGCTTGCCAAAGCTTTAATTTTAACCATAAATCTGGTGGGTCTGGAATGGTGATTCAAGCTGAGAGACGAAGATAAAGCTGAAGTCAGGTGTGTAGGAACAAGACTTAGTGGGGGTGGACAGGAAGGCTTGGAAAATTAGCACAGACTGGCTGAAATACTTGAAAATGAGGCTGTAAAACTACAGTCCTCCCTGGACAAGGGAGAGAAGAGATTGCAGTTCACTAAGAGATTCTCTTCGGACTTTCTGTAATAGTTGAAGGATAAAAAGTTTCTTCTTGCCTACTGTTGTATCCTGGCTTCCTACTGTTTGGTTTTGCTGTCCCTCTCTTTTTCTTCCCTGGTGTAATCATCTAAGCACAGAGGGAATACTGAACAAGCAGCCCTTGGTGTCCTTTTTGCTGGCTGGATTTTCATTTTAAATAGAGCAGATCAGGAGAAAAGATGAGGCACAGCAGGTAGCTTGCACTGTCCTCTGTGTCTGGATAAAAGCAACAAGAAGGAACATCCAGATTATTTATCAACAGAAACAGGAGGAGTATGGAAATCTGTGTGTGCCATTAAACATGAAAGGCACCAGGATAGGTTCTCCCATTGCTTAAGTGCTGTGCCATCACTCAAAGGGTTTATCAGATGGAGCAGTGCTGCTGCTTTGGGAAGGAGAGCTGAAGGCAGCAGCTTCCATTGCTCTGTGCCCTGCCTGCCCCACTGCCCCACTCTGCTCCTCCCAGTTCTGCCTCAGCCCTGCCTGGCTCCCTGAGCAGCTGATGCCCACAAAATCCACCACAAAAATCAAGGCAAAGATGTACAGGCAGAGATTTCTGCTGCCCTTGCCCCGTTCTGCCTTCTTCCACCCCAGGGAAAAGGGCACTAGCTCCTCTTTCTGAAATTTGTGTGGATTCCCTCTGAGCTCCCTGCCTTCATTTCAGGGTTTGACTGCAGAGTTTCAGAGCCACCTGGTCGTGCACAGGTTGCAAATCTAAAACAACGCAGCAACCGGCATCACATAAGGGGGTTTTGGTACTAGATCTTGAAAATCTTCTCTTCCTGACTGCTTGTGTCCACTCTTTTAAGGAGGAGGCAATTACATTGGAGATGGGGCTCTGCTGAAGGGAAATCTACACCTTTCTCATGTGTTTATTTAATTCTTTTGTCTCTTATACAAATTCATCTCCACAAGTTCTTAATCCTTTCCATGCTTCTTCTCCCTTCTGATGTGGAAAGTTTTCAGAAACTCAGTATTTGAGCTACAGATGTGTTTGCCTTGACTGAGCAGTGCTTTAATTCATCTCAATCCAGCTTCATCAGGCCATGTTAGCACTATCACTAAAAGGGCAAAAAGCTGGATTACCATCTACAGATAATCAGGCCAGAATTTCGGATCTCCCAGATTGTTTAGAAATTCTGTAAGGTCCATGACTTTTTTTGTTGTTTCCCTGGGCAGGAACCACAACATGGAAAATGCTTTCTATTTACCCCTTGGCTAAAGGAACTTAATTGGCTGCCAGATGAATGAGCCTGGAGAAGAGAGAGTAGCAGCAGAGGATGGCAACTCATCTGACACAAAATCCAGGCTGGGGTGCAGCTGCTGTGGGGGCGTTTCTGCCCTGTCAGAGCAGCACAGGATGTATCTATCACAGAGCAGAACTCTGAATATTCACTGTGCACTGGACAGCAATATTTCATTTCATGCATCATTAGGAACCTGTATTGATTCCAAGTTGTCATATAACCTCGTCCTTCACTTGCTTCAAAGCAAAAGGGGGGGGGAAATAAAATGTCTCCTTCCCAAGTCACTGGATAACTTTAAAACTTGGGTACTTGAAGAAATGTATTTCTTCATGTCATCTCTGCTGGGGACTTCGGTGCTGGTGCAGCATCTATGACTTGGAAACCAGCAAGGACTCCAGTGAAGGTCTTTGTTTCAGCATAACATAGGTTTGCTTAGCCCACAACACTTGTACCTCATCTCCCTGTCAGTGGTTTGATTTGGAATAACTTTCAGTGCAAATATAGTAAAAAGAGAGGGAATAAAAGAGAATAAACTGGCACAGTAGCTGGTGTTGGTCTCTGCAGCCAGCTGAGCTGGCTGGGAGGTGCATGCTCCTGGGCAGAGCTTTTGGTGCTCTCTGGTGTGATCCTGTGTAGCAGAATATCAGCTTAAAATAAAAATGGCACCTTATTTCCGTTTGAAGCTGGATTTCAGTCAATTTGCTGTTGGTGCCTAGAGCTATAGGTGAGTTTGGGGCCCAGATTTTGGCTAAGAAAAGTGAAAGGATTCAGTGATACTGAAGCTGAGTTGTCCAACACTAACACTTCCCTGCTGGAGAAGGCAGAGTGTTTTTTGAGGAACAGCAGAAGTGTTGGATAATGGAATCTCCCCCCCCAGCTGCAGCACATCAGCTGGACCATGGCCTTCCCAAGGGTTTTCTCTGGACTGTGAGGGGGGTGTTGGCCCCCTTGTGAACTCATTGTTCACCCCATTGTGTTTAGGGTGAAAAGATCCCAGGCAGGATGATCTGGGAAGACTCAATCAGCTCTGATAGTATCCTTCAAATGGCCACTGCTCATTTCTAGCCACAGTCTTTGGCAGGTTATTCATATTTTTAAGTGGATTTTCCAAGAATCACACATGCTTGTCACTCTCAAAGGGAGGCTGAAAATGTTTATAAGTAGAAGGAAGGCCCCTCTAAGACTGAAAGAGGGCATTTAAGAGGAGTGTTGCCTCTGTCTCATGACAGTCCCTCTTCCTCAAGAACTGGGAAAGGAGAAAAAAGATGAAAATTTAGCTGGCATTAGCTCCAGCTGAACTTACTGACATCCATCTTCTCAGTAAAAAAACACTTTGAAGGCTTATTACCTGCTTTTAACAGCAGAAACTGCCTCCTTGCCACTAATCTGTGCATCAACGTGTCCCAGCATGGGGGGTAATGCACTACAGAAAATAGCATCCATTTCATATATTATCTGCTTTCTGAGAGAGACACAATACCCTCTCTAAGGTGTATGGCAAAGACTGTCAGGGACTCATTCCTTCCATGAAAAGGCAATATTTGTTGTACATGAAACAGTCCAGGGTAGAATAAGAGCTTTGCATTCCTTTCTGACTGTAATTTAACAAAAAACCCTTTTTCTTGTATTTCTGTCTCTCATTGTTTGACATTGTTTTATTCTTCCTGTATCTTCAGATCCCACAGCATCTGGTGGCAAATCAAACGTGGTAAAATGTTGGTTTTGAGCTTAATAATATTTTCCAAGTCATTTATTTACCAAATGGTCTTGGTGGAAATGCTTTGTTCCTTATGTTAACAGGTGGAGCGTACTGAGTGTGAATGTGTGGGTAATCAAAGCAATGCAAGTCTCTCAAGGTGGTGTGTTCAACTTGGACATGTTCTCAGTGACTGAGGCTTCATGCTTTGACTGTCTCCTAGCCACTCCTCCCAAACGCAGGCATGGATTTTGCTATCACATTTCTTTAACTGTGGTTTGTTTTTCTGGTTTTTTTAATATTGCAAGGCCGTGGTGGCCCTTATCAGGGAATGGGCTTACCCAGTACAAACCTGAAAGGTCAAGATTTGGATAGGAAGTGTCCTCCTCATTTTCAGACCCAAGCCAGACCTTGGCACTCTGTGGTCTCTCCTTGGCAGGCTGAGCTTGTCTTTAGGCTTTCCAGATGTATCTTGTTCTCCAGGTGTTTACTCTTCCAAACAGAACAGAAGCAGCAGTAAAAGGTCCAAATGATGTTCTGTACATTGTCTTTGGATCAGGGCACATCCAGTCGAATGTTAGATACCTAAATTCTACAGGACAAAGGAAATGAATAAAGAAACATTATAAGTAAAATAGCCTTATTTTTTTTAATTGAACAACTACATCTTTCTTTCAAAGAATGATAATTTTTTTAATCAGATTTCTTTTTCTTGAAATTTCTACAGAATTAATATGTTATCCTCCATCACCTCTCTGGTGCCCAAACATAAGGGGCTTTTACAATATGATAACATTAAAAAATAGAACTAGAAATATATCTGTTAATCAACAAAAGAGAAACCCATTATAATGGCATCAGACTGCCTAAAATCATAACCCTTCTAATGTAAGAGCAGTGGGTAAATTCAAACTGTAAACTTACACTTGGATGTGGTTTGGGTGTTTTTCCAATCCACAACAGGAGCAGATGCAGATTATTTTTTGGATGAGACATCCCTCTTTTCGAATGATTTCACATGCTAACTTTGCTTGGGAACTGCTCCTGTTGGTGACCATGTGTTCAGCACATCTGCTTTGGCTTGTTGTTTTCTCTGAGACTGACAATATTGTGGCAAGGCGTCAGAGTGAACTGAGGTGAAGGAAAGGGAAAAGGAAAATTAACATGAAAGAGCTGCATTGCAAGCTCAAAGGAACCCTGAGAGACTTTCCATCCCTTGATCCTCCATGTGGATATCAGGATAGGTGTAGAGGGATTTGGAGAGGTGGGAGGAACTGACAGACTTGAAGTAATACCTGGGCTTGCCTTGTCACAGTCAAAAAATTAGCTCAGTCAGACACACTGGGAGAACATTTTCTGACTCTTAGCCCATGGGAGAGGATGCCTTCAGAAAGTTGGGAAAATCCTGCCAATGACTCATCAAGGCTGGTTTCACTGGTCACTGCATACTGCACTCATTCATCAAGCCAAGAGGATTTCAATCCATAATGTCAAACTAAAAGTTGTGTATTAGACATACATGCACTTAGCTATGCATAACCTGTGGGATTGGTGTCAACAAATAAATCACAGAGCTGGCTTCCAAACTGAATTTACCAAAATTCCTTCTCTCTACCTGTCTCTTTCCACTGAGATTCACACATAAAATCCAGTGGTTTTCATCTTCTTTAAGAATTTTCATCTTCCCTCATTTTCTCTTTCCTATTTCCCTTTCCCTTTCCCTTTCTCATTTCCCTTTCCCTTTCTCATTTCCATTTCCCTTTTCCCTTTCTCTTTCCCATCTCCTCCCTTTCATTGCTGACTTCTCACAGCGTCATTTGGTGGCTCCTGCCACATGGTCTGTACACTCATGTCCATGTGGCATCACTCTCTAGAGGTACATGACAAAAGAGGAGGCTGAGATGGCTTTTAAAGCAGGCCAGTGATGCAGATGAGGACTGGGTAAAGAATTTGCCTGTCAGGTTCAAGTCTCACTCATATGAAGCATTTTTTATGGCCATCACAAAGAATCTTGCAAGATAGATATATAAAGACATAAGAGTTGAAGGGTTTTTTGTTAATATGCAGAAAATAGAGCAGTAAATCATGTAGTAAAGGTTTAATTTGACGTGGGATGTGCACTCTAGTGCTTAGTCTAGAAAAGTACTTATATACAGATTTTAAATATAAGGATGTGAGTAGGCTCAGTGCAGAATTCTGTTGGTGTGGGGATGGATGCACTGAAAAATACTCTCCAAAATACTCTCCAAATACTCTTTCCAAAAATACAGGAAAAATCCTCTCTTCTCCTTATGGGCTTGGGCTGCATGAGGCAGGCTCAGCTCAGCTTCCCTGTGCTCCCTGTGCAAGCACATTGACTGCTCTGATGTTCATGTCTCACTTTTCTTAACTGCCAACCCAAGCATCTCAACCAGCAGCAAAAATTCCTGACATTCTCCAAGGAGTGGCAGAGTATTACAAACCCAGAGATGGCAGGGCTACCAAGCTACTCTGCTGTGTTCACTGTAGAATGGACAATGTTTTAACTGGGTAATTATTTTAATTGTTCTTACTAAGCAGGAGGTAAAAAGTCCTGCTCTTTCCAGCAGCTCTGGCCTAAGCTTTGTTTTTTTGTCTATTAATTTAGGTGTGTCTGTAGAGACAGTTTCTCTCACCTTTCATCTTACAGCCTGTCTTGCTTTTCACAGCTTGTTCCCCATCTCCACTCAGTAATCAAGTCCCAAATATAGAGAGAGCATTTTTGAGATTACAGCCTGGACACTTTGGTAGCCTTTTGGCAAAACCAGAGGCTCTCGAGCTCTATTTTCTGGAGTATTTAGTTACTAAAAAAATTAATCCTTGCCTGCTTATTCTATTTTTCAGAGACACAATCAGAATTTTTCTGCTAAATGGGTCGAGTACTTTATAATATCAAAGAATTTGTGCCAGGGTTGACCTTACTGTGACTGGACCTCCCTCCTTGGAGAAGGTTAGAAGCTGCATGGGCAGGCACAGATGGGAGAGGTTTATTGCAGGAATGGGAGCCCAGCTGATGAACTGCAGTGCTAGGTGAGGTATTTTATTCAGCATTTAGCTTTGTCTTGCGTGTCTGCAGCCTATTAATCCATTCCCAGGAGACCTATTGTAATTTTCCAGACACTTGAAAATTTTCAAGCAGATGTCACTTTAAACAAAACCAAAAAACTTGGAGATGTATCTGCTGTTCCTTTCTGGTGTCTGCAAGCAATAATTTCTACACTAAAGTTGTGCATTCTTAAAGTAAGAGAGGGACAGGCTGCAATATCTGACTGGCAGCAATATTCTTTACATTTAAAAATGGAAATGTGGAAAAGGGATGCCTCATGTTGGAGAAGGAAAATTTGGGAGTGAGCACTTGGTTTTAATCCTGAAAAGGTCTGGAATAGTCAGCTTCAAACTGGGATGTGTCTTGCTAGGAAAAACCTTTACATAAGCCTTTTTATCAGCCCCACTCAGGCAGATAATAAAATTACCTGGAAGACGAATAGGGAAATGCACTTAGGAAAACACCAGTGCCAAAAGCTTTGCTAAGTGACATTTAAGTAGGGATCTTGTCTGCAGGTGGCTCACACCTGAGGAATTTGAAATTTATTGTCATAGTATGGTTACAACCTCCCATTTGCCCTACTCCATACAAAGATGTTTGAAACTGGAAAATCAATGTATCCCCCTCCTTTGCAAGCTAACAGATTCCCTGCACACACCCAGCCTTCTGCATCATTTGAGGGCAACAGTATCAAGGTGTGTCTGTAGGGACAGCTACTCTCACCTTTCCTCCTACAGCTTCTCCAGTTCCCAAGGGATTTTGTTACCTGCACATGTAGGTGACAGATGAATACACTCATTTTTCCAGGTACCTCACTTGCAGCTGTTTCTGTGCAAGGTTCAGGATGCTGATTGCTCAGTGTGGTGAGAGTGTTGGGCAGCTGAGGTGATGCTGTCCAGCAGCTTTCCTTGTCCTCTTGAGCAACATCAGGGCAGATGTGGGAGGGCTGAACAAGAGCACAGCAAACCTGACAGCTCTTGCTCAGCCACCTTCCGACTGTGCCATTACAGGTTCTCAGGAGGGTGCTCCTTTTTCCCCTGTGTCAGAAAAAAAGAGGAGCATAAGCAGAACTTGTTTTCTGTCTCTCCCACTCAACAGTTAACAAAACAAGAACACTTGTGAAGCTGGATGCCCCAGTCACTCCCTGAGTGCTGAGGTGGTGAAGTATTAAGAATTTTGCTGGCTCAGTCAGGTCACTTCATGAGCATCAGAAAATCAGGCAGTGGACTGTGTTACCCATCTGTCAGGAAAGCTACCAAACAGCTTTCAATTAATGATTTTTCAGGAGGAATGCAGATTGCCTTCACCTGGGACAGGCTGCTGCAGGCCAGAGTCTGTGCTCCACAGAGCAGAGCTGCTCCAGCACAGCCAGTGCAGCTTTGGCAGCCTGTGACAGCTGACGGTACAGCCTGTGCTAATTTTTGCTTAAGCCTTGTACAACAAAATGCTTTAACACATGCTGAGTGCGAGGTTTCTCAGTAGTTCCAGGTAATAATGAGATTCTGCTTGAACTCTTGGTGTTTGAGTCTTCATCAGCAAAGTTGCAACTGTTCCAGCTGAACAAGTTGTGTATTGAATGCCTTCTTCCTTTGAGCTAGAGGAAAGAGTTTGCAATAATTATAGAAATAAAAGACATGGACAAAATAGGCTTAATGTGTAAAATCAAACCGTGTATCTATGAATATGTGAGAAGACATTGAGAGGGAATAATACTCATTGCACAGACCACTGAATGTGCAAGGCAAGCTCGTGCAATGCCACCTGATTTCTGGCAGGAGCTTCCCAAGGCAAGAAGTTTTCAAGGTTCTCTCCCCTTGCACTGTCATTCTCAACCCCTCCCTCGCACACTGGCAGGCCAATTACTGGGAGAGCTCAGAAGTTTCTGTCACAACTCCAGCAGTTTCTCAAAACAAGTATCAGCTTAAAAAAGCATGGGAGGTTGAAAGGGAAGAAAGCTACAGGGATATAGTTGGAGGGGGAAAAGGGAGGGAACATCAGTTGTCGACTTCCAAAGCAATTGTGGATATGGATTGCATGGAAGGCTTCTCATCAGCAGGCAGTCTGACAGGTCTATCAGGGGAGAGTTCATCTACTTCTGTAATAGTAGTTATTTGAACAACTAGAGATCGATATAGTTTCTAGGGGAGATGCTGCTATTTATTGGGAAATAGGAGAGAAACACTGGTGAAAGTTTCCTCTCTGTTTCTACAGTAACCACCATCAGAAGGACTCTGCTGGTCTTTCCTGGCTGGGGTTCAAGCCTGGATGGCTGCAGAGCCATGGCAGGCTGTGTGTGTCACCTACAGACCCCATGGCAGGCTGTGTGTGTCACCTACAGACCCCACGGCTTTGCCTCGAATCCCTCAGGGCTCAGGGGGACACACAGTGGGCAGTGAGGGATGGGTTAGCCCCTGGACGAGGTCACTTCTGAAACAGAATTCACCTCTGAATTTGCAGCTGCCTCTGATGGGGTGTTTAGGCAGGGAGCCACCCGTGGGTGCCTGTGAGTGATTCTTGTGGCCCCTGCTGCTTCCAGGCCCTCTGGAGCAGCCCTGTGTGCAGGAGCAGTGTCCTCTGAGCCCAGGAGGCACTCTGTGCCCCAGGCCAGCAGCTCATTCCTGTGCAGAAATATCCTGGGGGGAGCAGGGGAATTTCCTGGAGCAGGGGAGTGAGTCAATCTCATTCACTGCATTGAGTGACACTGCTGGCTCTGTCCCTCCACAAGGAGGGGGATGTGCAGGGGGCACTGCTGCCCTCCACCACCTCATCCCACAGGTATCCATCACTTTAAAACAACACTCTGAGGATGTGGGCACCTCAGGGTCTGATTAAGTCATGATTAGGGACACAGTAAATGCTTCTGCAAGATGCATCATCAAAGCCAGGCAGAGACACTTCTACTCTGTTAGCAAACACACTTGCAATATCTTTACCTTAAATGAGCTATAAAGTTGTCTGCTTCCCCTTCACTGTTTACTTTGTGCTCCTGTTTTCTGCACATGCTGCAATATTTTGGTCCTTTAGAGGTGTGTGTGATAAGCTCATGAATAACAAATGAGGATTTATGTTTGTGGATTGTGAAATGATATTAATGTGACTATTACTTTTAGTCTTTGCTTTTGAATGATGTATTGAGCTGCAGGTAATCCCAGAGGGATGTTATTCGGGTCTGAGCATTGAAAACGTCTCTTTCTTTTGTCTTCTCTCCTATTAAGTGTGGAATTGAATGCAGAAAAGTGAAGGGAGTAGGGCAAACACAGGCTCTCTGATTTAATGCCTTATTTTATAGTCTTAGACTCCTACCAGCTGTATCTTCTGTGTGGAGGAGGGAGAAAAAAGATGAGAAATTCTGAAGTTCTAAACCAGCTACCTTTTTGAGAGAAATTACAAAAGCCTCTCCATGCTAAATCTTGATCTCCAGTAATGAACACTGAAATTTGCTGTTTCCAGGAAACTTTCATTCACATGAAAACTCAAACCTTCCTTACTGTTTGGAAAGGAACAAATGCATTTTCTTTGCAGCTTCTGATTACCAGAACTGGGAGCTGGACTGAATTTTGCAGCCCAACATTTAGAATAATAGTAGACAAAAGCAAAGTGCTTGCAATTCTATTGGAACAAAATTGAATAGACTGTCTCTCCAAATTTACCCTTTTTTCAGCTGACTGTGATAGGATGCTATTTCTTTCAGAGGATGGTTTAAAAATATTCTGCAGGGCTGTAAATGTGACAGTAAAAATATGATGTCTGGGATGGCTTCATGCAAATATCCCCCCCTCCCTGCAAACATATTTCTAAGTAAACAGAAGATCCTGCTATCTCTTTAAATCCACTCTTCATTTCACAACATCAACAAATGTTGGTTATTATATTTGCATATCAGCAATATTTAACTTCCACTCCTACATTAGTTTTGTACCTCTGATGGTAGAACTGGCTAGACAGTAAAGGAAGTTTTGGGACAGAAGGAGAAATACCTCATTTACTATTTAAATTCTCATTTCTCCTTCAGATACACTTCTAATAAACACATTGCCATGATATCCATCAAAACCAACTTTGTCCAACCTGCAGGGGTGCTTCAAACTTCCTGGGAATTGTACCTGGGGTTTGCACTGGATCTTCTGTGGGCAGCAGCAGGTTTGCCCCAGGCAGCAGGGCTGCTCTGGAGGGGGACAGGAGGAGGGTAGCTGCTCCAGGAGGGGGACAGGAGGAGGGTGGCTGCTCCTGGAGGGGGACAGGAGGAGGGTGGCTGCTCCTGGAGGGGGACAGGAGGAGGGTGGATGCTTCTGGAGAGGGACAGGAGGAGGGTGGATGCTTCTGCAGAAGGACAGGAGGAGGGTGGATGCTTCTGGGGGGGGATAGCAGGAGGGTGGATGCTCCTGGAGGGGGACAGGAGGCAGGTGGTGTCTCCTCCAGAAGGACAGGAGGAGGGAGAATGCTCCTGCAGAGGGACAGGAGGAGGGTGGATGCTTCTGAAGAAGGACAGGAGGAGGATGGCTGCTTCTGGAGGAGGACAATAAGAGGGTGGCTGATCCCAGAGAAGGACAGGAGGAGGGTGGCTGCTCCTGGAGGGGGACAAGAGGAGTCTGGCTGCTTCTGGAAAGGGACAGGAGGAGGGTAGCTGCTCTGCTCTGCACTGCTGGGGGTGGCACAGGGCTGGGGAGAGCCAGCTGCAGAGGAAAACAGAGTGACCAGTGTGGGTTGGACCCCCCATCTCTTCCAGAGGCCACTGCTGTCCAGTCTGTGTCACAGCTGCAGGCTGTGGGCCTGAGGAAGGGACTGGTCAGGACAGCTCCCCTGAGTGAGTGGAAAGTTCCCATCTTCTCTGGGAAGCTCTGGGTGCAGGAAGGCCTTCTGCAGGACAGGTCTGGCTGGGGTCACCAAGCCACAGAGTGCTGTGTCACCTGCTCCTGTCCCCTGTGTCAGGAATGAAGAGATGTCCCCAGGTACTGCTGCTGTCAGCTCCCTGCCTTGCACAGGGTGACACTGCAAAGCCACCAGGCCCTGCTAGAAGGCTGGGCATAGGCTCCCACCTCCCCTCCTGAGGGGCCTCTAGCAAAAATACTGTGGGCAGCTGAAGGAAATGGGGGGAAAGCCTACAGCACTTGGGAGGCTTGCAGTGGGTAGGACTTGAAATGTGGTCCCTGCTATAGGGCTGAGCAGAAATGAAAAATCTGTGGCCCAAGGCTGCCTGGGGAGGAGCAGGGTCCCCTTTCAGGAGCAGAGGGACTGCAGGTCTGCAGCCCTTGGGTACTCACAACTCAGGCCAGTCAGGGTGGACAAGGGGTGAAGGTTAGGTCCCTTCTGTCCTTTCCAACCTTTACTCTGTGAGACATTTTAAATTTCAGTGGGAATTCTTGTTCTCAAAGCTCAGAGAGTACTGTCCTTGAAAGCTGGTAGACCTAATTATGAGAGGCTTAGAGGGATGGGGAATAGATCATCTTCGCGTCTTGAGTTAATCTTGATATATAATGCATGGCAAATATTGTCTTGTTTCTTTTAAAAACCGTCAGTGAGAGGAAATTCCAGAGACGGGAAATGCAATCTTTCAATGGATTAAGAGAGAACTAACTAACATGAACCAGATCATTAGCTTTGTATTTTCTGTTCCACCTTCTGATGCTCATATTTCACTCATGAGGATGAGTTGGAATGACTCCAAAAACTAAGTGGAAATTAATTTCTCAAAGGCTGATCTGAAAGTTAAAATGCATTTCAAAATCACTTGCTTTACAGATCCCATCTATTTGCCCTGAAGAAAGAAAAAAAATAATGCTTTATGTAGCAACACAAAGTACAAGTTGAAATGAATCTGGGTGAGGCACTGCAGGAGTTCAGGGGGAGGCAGCCAGTGAACCAGGGCTGCTGTGAAAGTACTGGGAAGGTGTTGAACAGGTTTGGAAGGGATGCTTAAAGCAGAGGATTTTTAAAGGAAGCTGGGAGGGCAATGCAAGGAGGATTGCACACACTGCAATTTCCCCTGAAATTTTAAGAGATCAGAATTAGGTTTTTGAGAGTACCCCCTATATTATGAAAACTACATTACAGAAAAATCAGAAAAAAAATCAAAGATTTGATTTTATTTTCAACATGATGCTCTCTAACACACACCATTTAAGAAGCTATTTTCAAATTGAGACTAACACTTATAAAATGTTAAAGTTCTTTTCTTCCTCTAAAGCATGACTTTTATGATACATAAATTGTAATCTTTCTAAAACGGTAAACCTATGGAAGGTTTAATTACAGCAAGGTTAATTTTTTTTTTGGTGACAAAAAACTGCATTGCAGAAGGTTCCAAAGAGCTCTTTTGCATCTGGCTTTAACATGAGCATTTTCCATTTTATTTCAATTGCAAATAAAAAAAGAAAGAGGTAATTAATTGGGTGTTCTACTCTGTTAGAAAGATTTTCTTCTGAACATATCTGAGCTCCAAATAAACACAGCAGAACTGGGAGAAAAGTAGGGCTGTTGTGAAGTCTGGTTCTAGGCTCAGCCTCAAATAAAGCCCCTCGTTTTAAAGCTGAGAAATAAAGGGTGAACCAGTGGTGCTTTGAGTGCACTTCAGATCTTTGCTGAACTATGACATGAGGCTAACAATGATAAATATTGTGAAAGTGATTAAAGCACAGCTTCACAGAAATGCATTTGTATTATTAATATTAGGTAATTAAGGTCCTTGCATCCTTATTAGCTGTTATTACAGAGAGGTAAGAGGAATCAGAGTGATATTGATACCTTCATTTCCAGAAGTGCTGAAAAGCCTCTTCTGCCACTTTTTTCCATGTGCCATGGTTACACTGAGCATCTCAAGGCAGTCCCAGGGACAGTGGCACAAGTCAGCTGGTTTCATATCCATCCTGCAGAGCAGTTTGGAAGGGATTTCTCTTGGCATGGCATGGGGAAGAATGTATCAAGTACTGCAAATAAGGTATGAATCATTTAATACTGACACTTTGTACTGTGATTCACATTGCCAGTGCAAGTGTGCCTTGGGGTAAATAAAATGCTGACTCTGCAGGAGGAAGTGTCAAAATCAGTGTGGATTTAAATAGCACTGGATGTTAGCACTGACATTTCAGCATGACTGACTGGGGAGATGAGTTACCACGTGCCAGTCTAACTGAGAAAAATGCCCACTAAATCAGAGCTAAGGACTGAGTGGGAGTGACTGGTTCATTCCTGCTCTGGGAAAGCACCAGGGAGCAAGAAGGCAAGCAGGCCAAATTCTCTGGAGGAATTCTTTGCACCACGGCAGAACTGAGGGTTCCAGAGCTACTGTGTAAACCTCTTTCTTATGGTCTAACATAATTTGAACAATTAAATGCAGTACCCATGAAAAACTCCCCCTTTTCCACTCTTCAAATGGGTATTTTCATCCTGTTCAAACTATTTGCACTGAGTTAAAGCCATAATTGCTAATGCTGCTTTTGGTTCAGTGTTATTCTGGACAAATTAAGGCAATTATCTAGTTCACAAATATATTTAAAACTCTCTGGTACTCTCTGTAATTGCCCTTGAAGTTCAAATGCCTGATGTTTAATATGGCCTGTCCCATTAAGTACTGTTCCAAGTAAAGTCAATGGTAAAAGTCCCAGTGACCTCAGGGGTGAAGGTTCACACCCTTAGATTTGGTTCATCTTAGTTCAGAGGGAGATTTTGTTTTCTTTTAATTCACTAGGTGGTAGCAGTGTACAAATTGTGTTGTGTGTGTTTAGGTTTTTTCCCCCTAGTTCTAATCAGACTTGCTTCAGGACCTTCTTTCAATTCCTAACCCATCATTTATTAGTCTTGTTCTGAGTTCTTGAGGGAAAAGGAGACAAAAGTCTTTAAACACCCTTCTGAAAGGATGCCAAAACTTGTGCCATCCTGCAGATATTTTCTTGTGATGGCAGCAGTCACACTCTGTTGGACGAGAACAGCTACTGCTGGTCAGAGAATGACATCAAGGCTGAGCCTAAACACTTTCATCCAGCCATCATATGCAAAAAGAAGAGCAAAACATTAAATCTTCACTGGTTCTGTATCCCTTCCACCAGTTTTTACTGAATTCCCTGCAATGTGTCAGGCAATGTGATTAAATGAATGTCCATTATTATTGCAGTCAGTCCTGGGTAAGCCACTGTGTTCAGCAAGAGGTAATCTAGCTGACAATAGGCAAGAGGACTTGGGCTTCCAAACTACTAATCTAGGCAGAGTTCTTGCTGAGTCTAATCCATATTTTTCAGCAGTGGATGTGCAGATTAATGAGAAGCTGTCATTTGGAACAGATGTCGCTGTTTTGTTCACTTTTATCACTGCACGTTCTGGGATTAACCTCCTGATCTGCATGTTGCTACATGAGCATTAACCATTTCTTGGGAGACACAAAGGAAGGATTACAAAACCCCCCTGTGCAGTCTTTCTCCAGAAATTGTTTTCAGACAGGCAGGTATAACCTATGACATTCCACTGCACCATGAGCATGCCCTGTCTTTTCGGTGGCCATGGCCAGCCCTGAGTGCTGCTCTGAGGGAGTTGGTGATACCAATGTGACCTCCTTCCTGCCAAAGTGCTCCTCAGCATATCTCCAGAGAGTCTGTGTCCCCCTGGCTCCTCCTCTACCGCTGCTCACCCCTTCTTACACAGTTTGCTCAGGCTCTTCTGGGGGCTGGGGTGCATTACAGCAACTGCTTTTCCCAAAGCTAACTCCAGAGAAGGGGCTGTGCTGCTGTGGGCTATCTCTAGTCTGGGATCACAGCTCATCAAGCACAGAGGGAGCTCCTCTCCAGGGCTACCTGGTCCTGCCCCTCTGCGTCTGAACAACCCTGGCCAAGCAAGCTGACTGCCTCCCCTAGGCCAGCAACTTGAAACTAGATCAGTGTTTTTTAAAAATACGCAGCTCTAAATTTCCTCCCTAATGTTCCACTGCAATAGATTAGGGATGGAGTAATAATGATGGGAATTTGAAGGGCTCTATCAGAGAGACATTTTTAGCCTAAAAACGTATGATGCTAAGTAAGATGAAGATATTTACGTACTGCTAGATAATGGCCAGAAGTAGCAAAGATATGATGAGTGCAATCCTCCAGTGAGCAGCAAGCACCAGCTGTAGTTATCTAATATCTCTGTCTGATCCTAGTGGGATGCAGATAGGAGCCTTATCACCAAGTAAAACAAAGTCCTGACTGAATCAGACAGGCTGACACTGGCATCACTTTGCAGAAGTTGCTCTATAGAAAGCTTGCAACAAATGCTATTTTCTGGTAGTACAATGAAATAAATCCAGGGGATATTTGCAGGAGAGCTTTCAGAATTCCTCCAGGCAATGACTATGGAAGAGACACTGTAATATAAGCATACTCTTGCTTTGTGCAAAGCACGGTGAGACAGGCAGAACTAACGTTGATGGGAGAAGGAACACTCAGGTTTCATCAAGATGTTTAAATATCTGATGTCATTTTGCCAATTTGAGTGGCAGGAATATGCTGGGTTTTGTATATTATTTTTGGCAGCAAATGAGATACTGAATTTTAAAATGCTCATGCAAATGCAACAAAAAAAAAAAGTCTTTGTAAATAGATGTCATACCTTAATGAAATGTCCATTTTCTAAATGTTGGTATAATACCTTGGGTAATATGAGACTTTAAGAGCGTCACAAAATAATCCTAAAATATATGATAGAGATGATGATAAAACAAGACAGACAAGATCAGATTTCCATTTTCTTTTGGTTCTTGTTATTTCATAATTGCTAACAAAACTTTCCGAATAAAGGTCTCAGTCTAAAACTTCAGCAAGGAAATGGTTCACACCTGGAAAGCAGCGAACAAAATATTCTAGTTCATGTTGCAAAGAGGTAAATGAGCAGAAAGCAGGGTATATGATGATTCTGTGTTATCCTAATCCTACAGCTATCACTTAAGAATTAATAAAACATACAAGGCTCTGATGCAGCTCCATCCCTGCTGGCTGCTGCTCTGGTGATACATTGCAATAATATGCCAGTGATAATATTGCAGTAATAAATGATGGCAATATCCCATCAGATCCTCATCACTCCAGTGATGCACTGTGCCCATCCATCAGCAGACAATGGCGTTTAGGCATTAGTGGAGAGGCTAATTTCACTGTACATGCTCTGAACACAGGGTTTGACATAATGCAGCATGTGGGATATGGGATGGAGCAGGGACTGCACATGGAGTGTACACTGCAGAAATGGGCTCTTCTTACTCATTGAATACTCAAAATCTAAAGGGAATGTGAGCGTACAAACCATCATAGAATAGGGTCACAGGTTCATTTAGGCTGGAGAAGACTCCTGAGATCATGGAGTGGTGGAACTGCATGGGATGGTTTTCACCATTCTGCACTGCCATGTGTTGGGTGATTGTCCTTTGTAGTGTTAATACAGCAAAATGATGTGGAGGGCCCTGGCATGATAGGTCAGGATCAGAGGGCTTTCAATTTAATTTGTGACTGCTTCTCAGCCTGTTCCTAAGACAGTGATTACTTCCAGAGGGCCTTTAAACTATTTTGGAAGTGCCAAGCATGTTTTCTGCAATAATGGTGCAATATTGCACTGATATACATGCAGATGTACAAGTAATTGGAGGGGAAAATTAGAGATACTTCTCATCCCTAATTATTTTTTATTTCTTTTATTTGGCAGCTGTCTTCAGAGGAAGCTTATACAGATGCAAATCATCACAGCAGTGACATTTTCTCCGGAGCCTTCTCAGAGACATAATTCACAGACAACTCTCCAGTGAGATTCCCTGAAGAACTGATCCATCCCAGCTCCCAAGCAGTGATGTGAATTTGGGAAGTCATGCTGAATCACCTGCCTACAAGCAGGTTTAAGCAGAAGAGAAGATTTTACTTTGGAAGCCAAAGAAGCAATATCAAGAGGGTTAAGGGAACAGACTCCATTTTGGGTAGCAAAGTGCAGTTTCAGATGTTCAGTTTTGATGACAACAGACCAGAGAATTAAGCAATGCACTTTAAAGATTTTTCTTAGCCTTTCTGATACTGAATTTCTCCAGAGGACTTCAGTACCAGCCAGCTCTGTGATCAATAAGTACGCTGTTGATGGTGAGCAAGGGAAGGACTTAAAGAATCATTAAAGGTCAGCTGACTTGTCCCTAAAGCTCACATGCTCAGCATCTGTTTCCCTCTTAGGAGTCACAGACTGAGGCAGTGAAATGCACCCAGGGAAGAGCTTAGATTTTGTGTGGCTGGCTGAAATTTGTTATCTCCCAGCACTGAAATATTAATTTCCAGGGGCTGGTCATGAGGAAGCAAATTAGTCGCTTCTGCTTCCACTGTTTTTTGCTGCAGAACAAGTAAGATTGTTCTATTTGTGTCCAAATAAAAAACCCAGGCCAAGTAAAGCATCCAAAACTTGGAGCACTACAGTTTCATCACCCAAAATGCTGCTGTTGTAAATTTGGTTCAGCTGCAAAGACTACATCTTTTAGTACATTAAAATAAACTTTTCAGGATACTGTTGCAAGAGTCAATGCCACATGCTGTAAAAAAAGCAATTAGAAGAAAAGAAAGTGAGGAGAGGTGAGGACCTCCAAGTAGAATATCCATGTTGTAACCCTGCAGAGCACCAAGAGCCACAGGGGCAAACTGCAGGCCCTGCTGGGCTTGGAACATTTTGTCTGCTTTATTTCCTTCCAGGAGTGATAGTGGAACTATAGCCTGAGATTGGAAAAATATCCACCTCTAATATAAAGATTGTTATTGATGAAAACGATTACAACCTCCATGGAATTGTTCCTCTATTTAGGAAGCACCATTGTTAGCAGCCTGAAATTTATGTCTGGAACATACAAAATTTAGGTTGCTTAAAGTTGAAGCAATTTTGGTTCTACCACAGATTTCCTTGTTCAGCAGAGGTGGCTTTTACCTTTCCAGTTATTTACTCTACAGCCAAGTTATTATGTGCCTTTCTATTCTGTTTGACCTTTAGTACACCTATTGATTTATTTTCTTTTAAACTTCCCAAGTCCATGGTTTTATTTTGTCAGCTGTACAGCAATGTTTTCTGAAGCCGTGGTGTATTTGTTAAATGCTCTTCCTAAGTGAACTAGGTTAATAACCTCTAAGACTACCTTGAGCAGGTATATTTTCCACACTTGATGAGCATTAACTGTAGCATGCACCTTCCAGTCTCTGTTAATTGAATTAAATATGAGTTTTTCCTTTGTTGTCCCATAGTGAACTCATCCTGTCAGGCTCTGTTGTCTCAGCCACCTTGCCCATACTTTTTAATGAACTAACAAGGAACTAGCATTTTCAAAGTTTTCTGGAATCCTCTCCTGTCCATGAGTTACTGAAAAATGAACATTACCTGCCAAAAAAGCTTCGCAGCCAGCTGTGTTAAAATTTCTCAATGCAAATTACCCAGAACTTCTGATTTAAGTATGTCTAACTACAGTAGCTGTTGATTAATATCCTCTTTAGTTACAGTAGGAATAGAAAGTATATTACCATCATCATCTAACAAATACTTCATCCTTTCCTGCAAATACAGTATAGACATCTTTATTGATTTTTTTTTTTGCATTGCTGCTAAATAAAAAAGAAGTATCTGTTGTTTCTGTTTGGGAACAGACCTATTGGTCTCTTTCAAGTGGGTTTTTTTCCACTCCAGAAATATTTTGCAAAAACTGGTCCCTTATTAATGTTCTCAATGACACATTTTTGTTTTCGTTGTCAATTATCTATCCTCTTTTACTATCGCATTTGTCTTTTTTGTCCTTATTGGTAAGGCTTACTTTTATGGCTGCATTCACTTCCTATTGCAGAGGTTTTTGATTTATTATGCTGAGTTTATTCTGTTGTGGTTTTACACAGATACAGCCTTCTTTCTCCTGTTAAAATAAGATATCCTTAAGTTGTTCTCACAAAGCTCTCATATTTTCTGCCTTATTTCCTTCTTCCAGTTGATCATGCTCATAATGCTTTTTGGTTTTAAAAAGCCAACTTTCTTAAGGTACCACTGTATTCTGTACTGGTTCAAACTTCATTTTCCTTGCATATAGCAATATTACTTGAATTATTACCACTCATATGTCAATAATGAAGCCAAGATTGGTACGTGGTGTAGGTATTTCCCCTTTGTTCAAGACCACATCAAAGCTAGGCAAAAATTACACATAAAACTGATTCATTCACTCCTAGCCCTGAAGTATTCCTTTCTGGGAAAGGTTCCTCACCTTTCCTCCGGGAAAAACCTGGCTGCAGAGTTAAACCAGGAGAAATGCCAGCCTCACCAGAGGAGTTTTATAGCTCCCTGTGGGATATGGCAAATCACTCCAGCTGGGCCCAGGCACAAATTCCCCCTTCCTCCTCCTTCCCCCATGGCAGGGTTCCCTGGCAGTGCCTGAAATGAGGACAGGCAGCTGTGAGGTGTCCTCTGCCAAGGCAAAGAACATTAACTCTCTTCTGATCACCCGTCTGATCGGGGATTTAGGGCTTAGGAAGGAATCATTCTCAACACATGGGTTCTACCCCAAGCTTGCCTGCTGTCAAGGGAAAGATCTCCTCAGTCAGTTCTGCACTGGGCTGGCTTCCAATCTGTGCTTATGGTGGAGATAAAGGATCACAGCTTGGCTTTAAAGAAGGCTGCACGTTGCATGGTTTTCTGCAGCTATGCACTCAGCTGCTGGCCAAGAGCACAACCTGCTTTAAGGATTTGTATCTGTGGAGAGCAGGTTTGGGCTCTTGCTCTTTTGAGGGAGAGAATGAGCTGATGTTCCCCATTTCCCCCTCTCCTTATGGCCCAATATCATGGCTGAACAAAACCCCATTCAGTCTGGGACCCTGGACTAAAACATCTCCACGTTGTTTTCCTGCCTTGCACTCATTGTTGCTGTAATTGAAGCTGGTTAATGTGCAGTGGCTTCGTTAGGTGGTTAACAGACCCAATTAGGCCGAGTTCAATATCTGTTCTGTTGCTTTGCAAGGACCAAACTGGCTTACATCTTAACTGATTAGAGAGAAAAAAAATCCTTCAGCAGCTCTTTCCCAGTGCATCATCTCCTCTGTCTCTGGAAGAGCTTGGATTTATTTGTGTGTCCTCAGCAGCATGGCAAACACCCAGAAGGGCTGCCCAGTCCCTTCTCTGTGGGACAGTGAGTCCTGCCACCCCTGGGGTCACACACCCAGCCCTCCCAGCCCCTGCTGGGCTGAAGGAACACAGGTCTCCTGACCCCTGGCAGTGGCTCAGTGGTCCCTGGGCTGAAGGAGCACAGGTCTCCTGACCCTGGCAGTGGCTCAGTGGTCCCTGGGCTGAAGGAGTACAGGTCTCCTGACCCTAGCAGTGGCTCAGTGGTCCCCAGAGCTGCCCCTGAGTCATGGTGTAACCAGCTCTGTGCTCCCCTCTGTGTGGTGTAGGGTCCTTGTCTGCTCACTCTGCTCAACAGGAACATCCCAGCTCACTTAAAGTGTGAACCCAGGCTGAGCATCCAAATACGTCAAAAATATTAACAAAGCTTCTCTATAGCTGCTCTTCCCTCTCTTCAGCCAAAAAAAAAAAAAGTATTTCTATTTTGCAGCTTAGGCTCTAGGCTTAAATAGTACATATACATGAACTTTCACCATGTGATTCTGTACTTTATAAAACCATGGTAAAGAAAATATACTGATTTCTTGCCAAGTTCCTCCCCCTCAGTCCTGCTCCTGACACTAGGAGCTTGTTGTAGAGCCAGGAATATTCCATCCTTACAGCTAGGCTTCGACAGTAGCTTCCTTTTGTGATTGCAAGTGAGCCATAAAAGGGGAAAAAAAAAAAAAAAACAACCAAAAACCAGGAAGAGCTACAGCAAATTAATAAGTCTGTTTTCCTGAATATGTTATTTCTATTAAAATTTTAAAAGAGTTTTAAGTGACAGTAAATGTGGTCTTATTTTAGAATGGTTTCCATAACACTACACAACAGTTGCCAATGGCACTTATGCCTTGTCGTGCATACACACAGTTATATAGCTGACAACAGTGTTTAAGTTATTAAACAAGATAATATTGCAACTGTTATGCAATGGTAAAGCTCTCACTTGAAAGAAGTATTTGGGGTTTTTAGCTGAAAGTTGACTTTTCTTCCATATTCATTTATATTTGCTTTATTAGAAATATATAATTTAATGTAATATTCAAGGCCCTTAGGGTATACACTCAGTTACCTATAAAACATTCATGCACATTGAACACTTTTTTGGTGCCAGTTCTTGGCTTGGTACATCTGCTGTACAATACTGAGTATTCTAACAACATGCCACTGCCTTAATTGAGTTTAGGTGTTCGAGTCATTTATTTAAATTTAGTAGTGTGAATAATTTATTTCAATTTACATTTTAATTATTTTACCCACTTTTTTGGGAGTAACTTCATTTTCTAGCTTTTAAAAAAATAATCGGCATATGTTTACTGCAGCAACATTCACACTTACGAAATTCTCTGAGAAGTTTAGTTCCAAACTGAGAAATACTAATGAATTATTCATACCCCAGGCACTAGCTGGAGCTGAGTTAGGATGTCCAGATCTAAAAGAGACCTGGCCTTTTAGAACCCAACATTCCCTAAAGCTCCCTGGGATTTGTTCATCTGCTATGGCAAGTTGGACTAAGCTGGATTTAAGCATGGTAAAATGTGAGTATTTCTGCTTCAATATGGACTTATATGTTTCTTTTTTATTATTCATATATACTATTATCTGTGATTGGCCATTTTATTGGGGCATCATATATGGCATGGAGTTCCTTGTGCTCTCTTCCCCATCTAAGTAATAGATAAGGTCTGAGACTGGTGTTCCATTTGCAGCTGGTGCTCCCTGTATTTAGGGGTCTCACAGGTGTGGAACACAAACATCTCGTCTGTGGCACCCTCAGACATTCCCCAGTGTGCCCAGAGCTCCAGTGGGGTGTAGGATTGTCATCGCTGGTGTGGAGAGTAGAGAAGGCCCTCCACAGCTTCTCCTACTTGAGGGGATCCTGGGCAGGTGGTCCAACTCCCAGGAGAGCTGTCTCCTCGATTCTCCTCACGCGTATACAATCCCAGGTAGCTTAAAGATGTCCAACCAGATGAGGAAGGAGGACTCTGCACACTCTGCTGAGGGTCCAACCGGGTTTATTGAAGGAGCAGTAGAGGATCTTAGGCAGGGTGGGTAGGAGAGAAGTAGGGATACAACCAGGCTGAAGGAGAGCAGGTGGCAAGAAGCAGGGTGGGTAGGAGAGAAGCAGGGATACAACTGGGCTGAAGGGAAGCAGGTGGCAAGAAGCAGGGTGGGTAGAAGCAGGAACACAACCAGTCTGAAGGGAAGCAGGTGCAAAGAGCTGGGCGGGAACAGGGTTTATAACATTGTAAAAAGTAGGAGGGGCTAGGGTACAAGGAACCAATGGGATAGGGGACCAGGGGAGGAGCAGGAGTGGAGTGATTGGGGATGTACAAATGAAATGAGGGGAAGAGGGTGGCACCAACATACAGGCCAATGGGGAAGGGGGAACCACAGAACTTTCTAGATCTTTGGGAGGGAGCCATAGTTGACAGACACCTACAGGGGAGTGCCCTCCCAAGGCATCTCCACCCCACTGTGCCTAGGGTTTCCTCCCACAGTGGGGTTGCTTGGGAGTCTGCTGGGAGAGCTGCAAGAAGTCCAAGCTCTAAGGACTCAGGAAGAAATGGGGAATTAGCTGGAAAAACAGCAACAGTTTAGAAAGCATTATTTATTTATTTAGCTAATTGCTCATTTTCTGAAAAATCTTCTTGCTTTAAAGGTGGGATTTTAGAGGGGCTTAAGATCTGCAAACATACCCAGGGTCTGGATCCAGCTGTTACAGAACATCTCTGTCACTGGTACCTGCCTGCAGAGGTTTCAGAGTACTAACAGGACAATCACTGTCCCCATTTTGTAGTTTTATGACCAGAAAAAGGTGCCTTCAACAAAGGGCAATGAAAACCACTCATCATTAAACATGTGAGGAGCTTTCCTTGGTGGCTGATTCAATTTGCCCCCACTACTGTGTGCAGACATGCACCTACGCGTGCACCTGTGGCTCCTGGCTTGTCTCTTTTTCTAGAATGATCCTTTCCAAATACAATGTAAGCACAGACAAAAACATATGCATTGTTTCCAGCCTGGATGTCTCTACTGCTTGGATTTCTGCATATAGCTATATTTGTTTATTCACACTGTCTCTTTAGACTCATGCATATCTTTTCACACACACAAGTGTGCCCTGAGATGTTACAATCTCTTTTACCTGTCGATCTATAGCTATATAAATGTTTCTCTAGGTAATAAATTTCACCACATTTTACTTTAAAATGTAATTTTTTCCAAATTCACTTTTACTGCTAAAGATAGTCCATAATGGCCTGTCCATAAATGAGCACCTTGAGAATGGAAAGCAGTAAGCAGAAAATATTTTTAATAATACAAATCTTTAGCTGCAACAAACTGCATGCATATCTTTGTTTTGAATATCAATGGAGATACTACTCAAAGTACTCTTTTTTTCAGCTGTAAAAGCCCCTTCATTTGAGCAGAAGTTGGGTGCAGAGGGTTCTGGGGAGTGACCCGGGGAGTTGTGATTCAGATGTGGTGACAATCATTTTGGCCAAGACCATGAACTGGAGCTTCCCAGAGTTAAATCCAAGGTCTCCAGCACCAGCCAAGGTGGTGTCAGTGCTGCTGTGCCCCAGGGGATTTCCCTGCTCCAGAGGGGACACAGAATCCCTGTGGAAGCTGCCAGGTCTGTGCTGGGGAAGGTCTGACGTGGGTGGCTGTGGGGTGCAGTGGTTCCCCTTCTCCACACTCTGCACATCCCAGCTGGAGGTGCTGATCAGCCCAGCAGATGGTGAAACTCTTGATGGACCAGAGCCATCCCCGATGCTGCACTTGGGGCAGGAGCTGGGGATGACTGTGACCAGCACAAGGCTGAGAGCTCCTGAGGAGGAGCTGTCCCAGGGCCACTGCAGGCAGTGTGGGGACAGGGACAGGGACAGGGACAGGGACAGGGACAGGGAGGGGAGCCCCTGACTGGGGCTGGGGGCAGCTGCCCCGGGCACTAGGACACAGGGATGGGACTTCACATGCCAGGGGTGCAGGGCTGGGGTTGGAACCAACAGGCAGCAGCGCAGGAGCATCCTGGGAGGTGTCACACCTGGAGACAAGCTCCAGGGACCACGGGCTGCTGCAAATCCACTGCATGACAGAACCTGCCCCCCAGCCATCTTTAACTATTCATTTCTCAGCCTACAGTCTCACTAACACAGACATTTTTCTCACTCAGACCCTTACAAACCCTGTCCTAAACCACAGCAGATTTTGTGGTAGTGCTGGTGTGCCAGGAAAAGCTCCTGGTGAGCTGTGGTGAATATGCAATATACACAGCTTACTGTGTTACAAACCTGCATGTGGCCTGCAAGTAATACAGGTAAAATAATTTTTGAACAATATGACCTCTGTGTTGAAGGTGAAACACCTTCTTAAAAGCTAGACATAATATAAGCAAATGTGGAAAACTAAAATCAGTTGGTGAAAACAGAAAAAAAAACCAGACCTTTTTTTTCCACACAATATATTTATAATTTGTTTGAAAAATGGTTCAAATATTTTGGTATTGTGTGGGCAACTCTGAGACTAATAGTTCTTTGTCCCATTGCACTCACTATCCAATACTGTACATATGCAATTAATTTGCAAGAGGGAAGAGCAAGAGTGATGGACATAACTAAAAACGGTTTTGGCCTTTTTTGACTGTGAAAGGCTTTTCAGGGGCAGATTTATTTGAGAAAGGGACTTATTTGATGGCTCTGAACCTACCCCCTCTGCTCACCTTTGTGCTAGAGGCACAGTGGATACGCTGGCAGAAGTCTCAAGCCATACTTTCCCCATAAGCCTCCACTGCTGCAAACAGGATATTAAATGCTTGGCAATAAAGCAGTTTCTGCTTGTTGTTCAGTAACCTTGTAGCCTTCAGCTCTGCTCCAAAATCTTACAGGAGCCGAGTAGCCAAGCAGGAATCAATGATTTGTATCAGGGAGGTAGGAGGATATTAAAGATACACCGGAGGAAACAAAAACTGAGGCCAACCTTGGAGCTGCCAAATGGGTAGGGACCCTTTGGTTCAACTCCTAGCCCTCATTACTTGTCCCTTCCCGTGGCTGAATTTAATCTCACATGGTTCTTGCCAGCCCCTCCTCTGGCACTGCAGGCTGGCTTTAAGCTTGATGGGTGAGTGGCTTTTGTTCTCAGGCTCTGCTGGGCAGGGAGTTTTGGCTGGGGAGGGAGATTAGGCAGGTGGGGACATAGCATTGCTTCTCCATCTGGGCTTTGGTGGAGCCTCTGGCAGGGCACCTCTCAGCCATGGGAGAGGGTTTGTAGGCACTGACAGAGCTGAGGAAAGCAGAGCTTTCCTCCCACACCTTCATTATTAGCCCACCCACTAAGTGAGGGCTGCATGCTCCCTGGCATCCACGTCCTGGTCATGTCCAGGAGGAGCTGTGCTGCTGATCCTGATGGGACAGAGGGAGGCAGCAGGTAAGGGGCATGGAGTGAGGCCAGGTGAGTGCTGAGCTGCAGGTGAAGGAAGGTGTCTGCAGGTGTCTGCAGGTGTCTGCAGGGCTCTCGGGGGCTGCTGGAGGTGCCGGACAGGAGCAGGGCTTGGCAGGGCTCGCTGCTCCTCTCCTCTTGCTCAGACACTCTAAAGGCCTCCCCCGCCTTCTCTATTCCTTCTCTTGATAAAAAGTGACTTTTGTTAAACTTGTGACACCCAGAGAACTGTCCCTGCAGAATGAGCTGTGCCCTTTGGCCTCTGCTTTTTACTGAGTGGTCAAAGCTGCAGTGCAGGACTGGATGCTGGCCAGCTAGCTCTCATGGTAGCTAACATCCCAGTGGGCCTGGGGATCAATCCTCACACAGACACAACAATTCTCCTCTTCAGGGGTACAGCTCTCTGCAGCTCCTCCTGAGCTGACTCAGCCTGCTCACACAGGGACTGTCCTTTGAGCAGCCAGGTGAGGTCAGGACTTGGATGCCTAGAGGGTCTGTCAGGTACATTTGGCAAGTGAGGAAACCCATTTTGTGAGTACAGGAATCAAAATACACTTCAAAGTGGCCAGAGAAGGAGACAGTCAGGTTTGGGAGTGCCAGACATGCCTGGTGCAGCTGCTGAGGCAGAGGGACAGCATGGGGCTCTGGTGGCCGGGCTGCAAGGAAATGAAATGTGTGTGTGTTTTGATTTTCCTCTGAAGTACATAATTCACTGAGAGGTCTTCAGGGAGCCTTACTGCTTACAGATTCTGAGTCAGGGAAGAATTACCTTGTTTTTCTGAGCACAGGGGATCAAGTGAGTCGGATCAGTTTGGCCAGGAGGCTATAACACCATGCCCATCCAGCCTTTCTGGAAGGGCAGAGGAGAGCAAGCTGAGAGACTGCAATTCCAAACTGGAAGAAAGAGAAGGTCCAGGACTTCATGATGGTCTCTTAGAGCTCACAGCAGAGAGCAGTGAGGACACTGAGCCATAATGCAGAATAATGCAGAACTGCTTTAAGTGGGACCAGACTCAGCTTAATTTGAAGGGCTGAATCTGGTCCCAGTTACAGGAGTGCAATCCCAGAACAGCCTAATTCTGAGAGGTGGTGAAGAACCAACAGGAGCACATCCAGCCTCCATGAGCAGTCATCCCTCCAGCTCTGCCTGAATCCATTTGGGGAAGCCTTTCCACACTCTTGCACATGCAGGGCTGTCTCCCAGCCCTTCTGCAGCTGAAGGGCCCCCAAAGGCCCCTGGAGTGATGGTGGCTCGTTCTGCAGTCTGAAAAGAGCATCTCTCACCTGATATGAAATGAGCACTCATTCTTGTGTATCACCATAAAATCCATCTGGAATGCTTGATTCTTCCCAATTAAATGGCAAGTTTCCACATTAGTCCAAGTGTAATATAAGAATCTTTAACTAATTCTGAGCCTTCTCCTGGCCCTAGCAGAAGGCTGAGAGAGAGGATCAGTGCTGTTAAATCCCTCTGCTGTGCTCTCCTAAGAAATGCCACAGCCTTCAGCACCACCAGGCATTATTGCCATTGTTGTCCTTTAGGGGTTGATGTTAATGATGACTGAAAGAGCTTAATGAGCATGTGCCTTGAATAAGCTCTTTATACACCTTATAAAATAATTACATTTTATTGAAAATTCCACAGGGCCAAGCTCACAGAAGCTGTCAGGGGTGCCAATTTAATAGGATATGGTACAGTGCTTTACTCAAACAAGGCCAGATCCTTCAGAAGTTCACCTTCATGGCCACAAAGGACAGCGGGGCCACCTAGCACAGGATACCTGCTGTTATCCATCCTGGGACTCTGGGGAAAGGCACTTCAGCTTAAGGATCACAAAACACCTCTGAAATGGAGTGGTGCTGTATGGCAAGGGGAATAGGATTTGTCTTCTGACAGCACAGAGACACCTGGTGATCCCTGATGAAAGGTGGCTTGTCGATAGCCTGTTAAACATGCTTTAAATAGGGATGGTGAGCTCCTTTTCCTGGTCTTCCTCCCATCCAGCACAGATAAAAATTGTTGACCTATTAAGGAGAGAAAGACATTCCCAAAGGAATGCCTTGTGGTGTCTTCTGGGATGCAGTGGGGCCTCTGCCTTTAACAACACACAGCAGTGGAAGCTCTTCATGGGGCTATAGAAAGTTCTTAAATAGGAAGGAATGACAAAGAGTAAGCATTTTATAAGAGGAAATGGCTGAATGACTCACAGATAAATTGCTTGTAATACATTTCATTAGAAAATTAAAATTTGTAAATTTATTTTTCGTCTTTAAGCAAAATGCTTCCACATCTGTCACTGAGGAAATATTCTTTGGGTCTGCACTGAATACAAGAAAGTTCAAACAAAATACTCCCATAATGTGCTTTGAATGTTATCAAATGCATTTTCTGGATGAAATTTAAACCCTTGTAAAAACTTTTTCAACCAGTGACAGTTTTTAAATATTATATTATTTATACTGCAAAAATATTTAAGAATCTCATAATTTCAAGACCCAACCTTTAAAAAAAAAAGTGATTTTTTTTTTCACTAATGGGCCCATGGAAACTCTTTTCAAAATATTCACTAGAGGCATGCAAGACCTGTGTGTCAGGGACTGCAAGGACCAGGGGTCAGTGAGCATCCTTGCTACTCGTGACTCTCATGGCAGGGAGTCTGCAGCTGCTGATGAGATCTGAGCTGCAGCCTGGACCAAAAAAACAAGAGAAGCCTTCAGCATCCAGATCCCAAACTCCGTTGGTGGCAAAATTCTGAATTTTGTGTTAACACAAAATCATTGCAGAAAATCACAGGATGCTTTAGAAATGTAAAATTCTGGTGTATTTTTTCCTCTGTCTCGTGGTTTCTGAGTCCTTACAGCAGACTACTGCCACGTTTTCCAGTTTTTCTTTTGTAACTGTGGATGTGAACAGTGTATTTTAAAATGTCACATGCCTGAATAATTATCAAATTCCTGCTATTCCTGTGACATTTCCAGGCTCCTGTCCACAGCTGCTCATTCCTGCTCAGCCCAGCAGAGCTTCTGAGCCTGCAGCTGAGGAACACTCCCTATATAATTGCTTAAGCTCTTGGCACAAGTGCAGCGTTGGAGGAAAAGTAGGGAATTTTCCAGACTGGGTCCAGACTTCAAGGAGAATAGAGTGGTTTTCAGCCTGTGAAGATGCATTTCTGGAGGTTTCACCCATCATTCTCCTGCAGCAGGTTATGGGACCACCACAGTTCCCTGCAAGCTCCTGCCCAGCCACAGCTGTAGCTGTCAGGAGGAATCCACCCCTGATGGACAGAAATGTCCAGCAAAGTCACACATTTTGCCCAGAGCAATTGCTAGTTGTGCCTAAAAGGTAATTAAACAGCAGAGAAGGTGGCAAGAAGTTAAAAAGGTGAAAAGAAGAAGGTTTTTTTAAAAAAAAACCACCAAACCTTTTTGAGCAAAGCAAGGCCCAAGCACTTCCCATGTTTTACCCCTGCAACAGGGAGCCAAAATAAACCAAGGGAGGGTGCTGAGGATGTCACCCTGTGTGCAGGGACATCTGCCAGGGGCAGTCACTTGTGGAGCACTGAGGTGGAGCTGTGTCCAGGCTCAGTTAGGGTCTGCAGCCAGCCCCTCCAGATGTGTGTGTTCAGTGCCAGGGGTTATACTCTGGTGTCTGTCTGCAGTTTATAATGAAATAATTTCATTAGGCAGGTGTAAGGTGTGAGGTAAATGTACAGTGTAATCCTGTATAACACAATCATCGTCACATTTTGATTTCCCTGCCCATCACCTTCCACATTTATCTTCAGAGACCTCTTAATGAAACAGCTGCTTAGATTTAATTAAACAACAGCATTATATAAACAAGTTCTTTTGTTTTCTGTGCTGAACAGGGCATTCATCTTCAAAAGCTTTTCTGCCAGAGCTGGCCTGGCTGCCCCTTGACTTGTCTCTACTCCAATTACCACTCCAGTTTAGCTGATTAATTTGTAGCCACTGGCAAACATGCACAGTTGGCAGGACATCATTCCGTTTCAGTGACAAGCACTATAAAAAGATCATTATTTTCATTAGCATAAATAACTGCATGTTGATAGAACTCTGCTTTCTGAAAATAGGTTAAAGTCTTCACTGTCTATGTCTTACCAGTGGCCCTGAGTGGGCTGCCCCCTCCTAAAATTCTGAATGGTGCAGGACTTTACTCATTACCCAGATAAAATTGGAAGGAAAATTATCACATAAGTGAACAATAAGCTATCAGTGTATAATGCTTAATGACTGCACTCAGCCCAATAATAGTCTGGAATGATTTTTTTTTTTTTCTTAAAATGAGACATTTCTTTGGTAAATGCCTGTATAGACACACACTAATTTTTTTTTCCAAACCATACATATTTGATGGTATATAAGAAAAACCAATGAAAGAAACAATTATGCACAAATAAGTATGTTTTCTCCTGCATTTCCTAGGGCATACAGATATTATTTTTCCAGTCACTGGCCTGGGTTGTCTGCTTTGAAAGCTTTTCTGGCTGCACTCTACTAGTCAATCATGTTCCTAAGAGTTTTTCTCTTACTGGGTCTTTAAGAGTTGTGTAGGCGAGACTGGGGGTAGCACGGTTGGGACGGATGGAAACGAGAGATCTCTGAAGCTAAGTCGTGGAACTTGCGGTTTATTACAAAGGGCCTGGGTACAGGGCCCTGCTGGGAGCTGCCAGCTGCAGCTCGGAGCAGGCCCGAGAGAAGAGAAAGGATGAGAGGGTAATAACGTAAAAAGGCAAGAGCTAAGAGCATAGAAAAGTAAGTAAGAGCAAGAGAGCAAGAGTAAAAGCAAGAGTATGAGAGCAAGATCAAAAGCAAGAGTATGAGTACAAAGTTCTTGTTACAATACAATAAATCATCTTCTGTGTTGAATAATCTGATTCTCACTAACCAATCTAGTACAGCATACAAATCTTATAGCATTTACATACAGCCTATAAGAATCACTACATTACTATATTGTGCTACATTTTAAACTCTAAAAACTACTCTTCGGACCCCTTCTGCCAAGCTGGCAGGGTCTGCTCGGACCCTTGGACCTGCCTGCTTGCAGAGGGTCTTGTATCATTAAAAGGGGATTACTTTCAGCCGGCCACACCATTGTTTTCCTGTTGTTCAGTAACTAAGGGATGTCAAAGCTTGCTTTCATTTCAATCTCGCTTATAGTTTTTATATTCTCAAAATCTTTTGCCAGGCAATCATATTTGTAAGGCTTTCTTGTTTCATCTTCCCCAACAAGTTGATTGTTCAGTTTTGTGCCATTCTTTTTTCTCCACCATGATGACACCTGGTGCACACCAAGACACCAACAATAAGAAAAGAAAGCAGCAATAACGAGAAGCAGTGTTTGAAAGGTAGCACTTTCAATAGGTTTGGTCCCTTAGCACAGCTTAGCAGCTCTTCAAATGAAAAAGTGTATTAATACACAGGATGTGACCATCTGGAGGTTTTTAACTCACTGTCCTAAAGGGAAGGTTTGAAATGAGAATTCTGCTTTTAGCTCTTAGGGTATAATATTTGGTTTTATTTTATCCAGAAAACTCCACAAAATTTTAAAATATTTTTATATACCCACACACACACATATGAGCACACAGAATCCTGGCTCTGTAGCAATGGTCTAGGGTAAACACCAGCAAGTGTTATCCAAGCATGAAGTTTAGTCACTGTGCTGCCCATATATGTTCATGATTCTGAGAAGAACAGCCCTTCAAAGGTAGCACTGTTCTTTCTTTACTTAATTCACTACTGGTAGCATTAATGGTAAAATAACTTTGTATTATACAGCAAAACAATAAGTGAGCATGGAAGAACAAGCGAAGCTTTTTAAAAACTTTTTTTTTACCATCAAGAAGCCTTGCCATTGCTTTGAAATGTTGCCCAGAGCATTTTTGTGCCCAGCTTGTCTCTGTCTTTCAGTCTGTGTCAGAAGATGACTTTGAAAATTAGCTGGTTTATGTAACAGAGAAGAGCCAAGGGTAATAAAAAAAGAGAGCAAATGACTGCCTCAGTATTGAATATTTTCCAGGAAAAAAAATGTAGAGGAGTGAAAGGTGAAAAGAAGATTTGGACTCCTGACACGCTCTGCATCCCCAGAGCTCCTCATAGGGGTCCCCAGGCTCCCAGGCAGAACCTTGCCCTTCTCCTGGGGCTGGATGGAGAGAGCTGAAGAACCTCTTAGGCTGTCAAAGGATAACCAAACTGAAAATGCTTTGCAAAACGCTGTGTAATGTTTGCTGAAATGTCACACCCAGAGTGGGATGCAGGGGAGAGGAGGGTGGTGGCAGGTCTGACAGCACTCCTGAACACCCAGGTGAGGAATGCAATGGTAGGTTTGGATGCTAAAATGGATTGTTGGAAACAGATTTTGAAATCTCTCTTGTGAAATGCTTGTTTTGCAGCAAATAGGTCATAAACCAACAGTAAAGGCACATTGAAACATGCTTCTGCTTTGTCAAAAACAAGTAAAAAAAAAAAAAAAAAAAGGAAGAAACAAGCAGGAGAACCCTCTGACTTCATGCTATGGAGCCTGAAGAAGGCTGGGAAATGCCTCTCAGGAGCAGTGATTTAGGAAGCCACGGTGTTTATTGATGGCAGCAGGAGCCAGAACTGCAGCAAACTGTGGTTACCTTCTGGGGAAGGGAGAAGAGGTGAAGGGTTGTTTGCAGTAGAATACAACTTGCAGAGGAGCAAACAGTTTTGTTTGTTTGCTTGAAGTTACTGCAAATCACCCGTGAAGGGTATACAAACTGTGTTTTGGACCCAATTATTTTGGGTGTTGCTGAATAGGGGGCATTGGATGAGCAGGACAAAAGGCACTACTGGGCCAACAGAAGTCAGATATTGAGGTAGAATAGGAGCTTGCCCATTTAATCTCTAGAGAAAACTGGATATTTAAGATGCAATGCAACTGCTGGCAGATTGTGGCCTTTTAGAATAATGCCATTGCATTTCTGAAATCTGCCCAGTTCAGCTGGGCTGTATGGACACAGGAGAGGAGCTTTGAGCAGAGCAAGGAGTGCATGGGGCAGCAGTCAGGGTGCCTGCCTGCCAGGTCAGCTCTAAATGTGCTCCACCATCCCGTGGGGAAGTGCTGCTTTCCCTGTGGCAGCAAACTGGCAAACAACAGCTTGCCTGAATTTTCTTAATGAAATAAAAAGGCACTCATTATTTTAGACTCTAAGCACCTCTGAGTTTTGGTAAACATGAAAATTCTTTTATCTGAACTGGCAGTTATAAATGGTTTTAAAACACCAATTACCAGCTATGGAAAAAAAAAAATGAGGAAGAAAGAGATCAGAATAGCTTTTTATAAAAGACAAAAATCATCATCTTGCATTTAATTGACTTCAAGACCATTTACCTGGAATAAGGGCTGCAATGTCTTATTAAACTCCCAGACTGGCCAGTGTGCCCTCAAAAGCACCTGCTCCATCCACAGGCACAGTTAGCAGCTGTTTTGGCAAGTTTGGCAAGTGACAGTGGGACTTTGTGCTCCTCAAACCCCAGGCAAACACAGGAGCTGCTTCAGCCCGTGCTTGAGATCTGCTTTTTTCCTTGAAAAGATGATTTCTGTTACACCATCATATCACAGGAATTGTCCCAGAAAGCACAGCAGAAACAGGTGTTTTTCCTTGCAAGAGTCAGTGCTGAGGACTCATGCTGATGTCCTAGTCCTTTGCTGAGCAGAAAATGCTTGTGCTTGCATTTTCCTCAGCTGTTACTGTCCTGGCTACCAACACGGCCAAACTCATGACGGATCAGCCTCACTGCTTGCTTGGAGCCAACCATCCAAATGCTTTAAGAGGCATCCATGCTGTTCTCCAAGTATCACTGTTGGCTGCCCTCCAGTAGCTTTATCTGGCTAAGCTAATACTGCAGAAACATAACTGTAGAGATTAAAGTATAAAAGCAACTTGTGTGGACATGTTTGTGTGGAAACACTGACAGGGGAGAGCACATTTTTAATGTAATGCAGGTGGCTGGAATATTTTCCATTCCTGTGTCCATCTCCTTGCATGTCATACAGCACATTTAAAAACATCTTAGCTTTTTGAGCATGGATTTTTGGGCTGAAGGATCACAATGAAGCTTTATAGCTCTTTCTTATGAAGTGTGGCATTTCTGACAATATTTGATGTGCAAGAGCAACTGCATTAGTCAAAGGCTACGCTTGAATAGTTATCACTTTAAGCCCATGCCCTGGGAGTATTGTATTTGCTTCCCTCATTATTTCCAGCCCTCCAGGTTATACCAAGAGTTGCTATTAGTACATTACAACCATAAAATGAAGGTAGTCACTTTCTATAAGGGTCAAGCTTTCCTCCTAGGTTCATTCTGCAGCTCAGGTGGACGGGCAGTGCCCCATTCCTGGTGTTTTGGCTTCCCAAATGTTTTGTGTACAGCTTTGGCACAGCTTTACCTTTTGGGTCCAAGGCCCACTTGGACAGCCCTAAAACATTTAAGGAAGTCTAACACTGCAGCAACCAGGTGCTGCAGCCATCAGCCTGCTTCTCTTACACACAGGCCAGGATAGTTCTGAAGTGTTTGGGTCAAAGTCATGGGTGCTGCACATTCCTGTCAGAGAAGAGCATTCTGAGCATGAAATGAATTAGAAAAAAACAGGGAGCACTCTCCTCATTCAAGCCATGTCTGGGGAGCTGTGTGGCTCTGCTGCAGCACATGGCCACGTTTCCATGCCATGCCTTTCCTTTGTTAATCATTTTTTGCAAGAGCAGTGAGATCCCTTTTGCTAACCCAGTCTTTCACGGGGGTGCCTCAGGTCTGATCACCAGTAACCAGTGCAATGGAAGCCATCAGTTTAATGATAATGATAAGGTGATAGGATAAAATCTTAAAGCATCTCATTGATGGTGCTTTGCTGAGGAGGCCAGGAAAGAGCTTTATTTGCCTGTGTATGTTGTCTACATTCTATAATGCTTTCAAGTGTTTGGTCTTTAAATGTGGCACCTTCCCTATAAATAACTCTCGTTCTTACCCTAATTGCAGTCCTAACCCGCACTGTAAAAGAGTAACATCACAACTGCAACCAGAATAATTTCTTGTCATCTTGAATTGTAAGACTTTCAGCAATACATAAAAAAAAAAAAAAGGTATTTTCTTGGAAGCTTTCTGAGAAAACACCAAGTTCCCAGAAGCTTCAGGTCAATGGCATGAAATTCTAAAACTACAAGAATCTTTCTTTGACCCTACCTTCTTACAGTAGTATGTCAAGAAAAATTAAAATATTCAAATGACAAAATATTCCCCTGCATGATTTTTTTTTCCTGAGATAAAGTTAAAATAATATAATGTGATGATGGATGTTAACCATGGCATTTGAGGACTTTAAATGCTGTGGTGTTAGGCAGGATATCAGACAATAAATGGACTATCAGGATGATATATTGAACAGATTTGTTCAGAGATAATTTTCTAGAAGGCAAAAATAGACTACAGATATGTCCAGTACACACAGAGAAAATCAGTAGAGATATGTGAGGGGTTTTCTTTCTAATGTGTAGTGCTTGGTAAAGCTTCTTATTCAAAGCACTGTTGGTGTTTGAACAGTAAAGGCAAGGCTACTAATTCTGAGCATTTGCTAAGCTGCTGGTACAGTGGCCAGATGGGTCAGCAGGCTCTTTAGCACTGGGCTCCAGAGCTCACCAAAGCTGTCTGCCTGCTGCTAGGGCCTGTCCTGTGTGAAAGGCACACTGTTTGTGCTGAGGACATTTCAGCTGTGCTGCCAAGTGCAATCCCTTCCCCACAGGCTGGGAAGCCCAGGTCCCACAGAGCTGTTCTTCAAAGGCCAGGGTTCCCAAACTGGGGCCTGCATTGGTTGGTGCTGGCAGTGAGGAACTATCAGAAACAAGGTGACCCCCGTGGCAGGGAGGGATGATGCATCTGACTCCATCTTATCAGAAAGCTAATTAATTACTTTATTACACTATATTATACTATAATATATGACACTATATTACATTACATCTAAACTGAATCTGCCAAGCACTCACTGCACTCCACTGCCCAGAATCTTGTGACTGTCAGCCCTCAGTCCCAACACACACACACACACACACACACACACTGGCCCTGATAGCCCAAGGAAACAAAACTCCATCGCTTTGGGTAAACAATCTCCATATTGCATTCTACTTTGGCACAAACAGGCACAACAAATGAGATAAGAATTATTCTTCCTTTCTCTGAGGTTCAGAGAATGTGAATCTCAGAAATATGCTTGGGAAGTTGTGCCTTGCTTTTCTCTGTGAGGAGAAATGTGGCTACAAGGAACCCATGGAGCACCCACAATTGCAATACTCCCTTGGTTCCACGGATGAAATTCTCTTCTCTGGGGAGAGGAGCTAAAGCAGCACACACAGAGGGCTCTGGCCCTGCCAAGGTGTGTGTGGGAGAGGAGAAAGCCAGCCCAGCCTGGCTGCACAACCACCCAGCAGCAGGAACATGATGTATGAGCACCCTGCTCGTTTGCACAAGGCGGCGGCGGAACACTAACTTGTTTCCATGGCAACCCAAAAAAGAACTACAGCTTTAAAGCTGACTGAATGGTAGCCCCATGAAAAAGTAAAGGGCAGACCATATCTTTCTAAAATATAATTTAGTACTAAGTCACCTGAACAGTATTAGCTAAAAGGATTTCAGCACCGGGCTTGGGAAGTGACCCATTTGGGATACGGAGTGTTAGGTTTTCCTAATGGTGTGCCTGAGATCTGAAGGGCCTGGAGGACAGACCGTGGTGTACAGCATAAAAGAAGAGGAAAATACCCTTATGCCTGAAATCTCTTACCAGAAAAACAAGAATCTCTTCCCTCTTTAAAAAAGTGCCAGTTTTCTATCAGATTATTGCACTCCCCTTTCGCCTCTTGTGGAGACATGGGGACACATGTTGAGTGCCTGGTACAAAAATACATGGGGAAGGAAGGAGAAATGTTGTGAAAATTAAATAATCCCTCAAGTGAGTAGGAGGAAACTTCTGTGTTCAGACTGGAGACACATCAAGTTAGACAAGGAGGCCAGAATCTGCCTCTAGCACAACACATTATTCTGCCCTCTGAACACCACTCAAATCTAATCCTGAAATCCCAAAACATTTCAGAAAGTTTTTAACAGAAGAAAACTCCCATTAACTGCAGCCAGAGTTGAGAAAAATGCTCAGGATTTGGTCATTTCTGTGAAATCATGGCAGGGGAGACTTGTACATGCAAGATGATATCTTTTGCACAATCGCAGCTAAAAGAAATAACCAAATTTATTATGGTTGCAAAACTACAGAAAGCAGAAATCTAAATTTATTGTCAGATAGTTTTCTTTACAGACAAATAAAAATCAGCAAAGTCCCCTGTACCTCAGTCACAGAGAGCACTGACTAATATTTGAAAAGTGTGGTTGGAACAATGCAGAGAGGCAGATCTGGAGCTCTCATAGACTGACAATCAACACCTGAACTGTTCAGGCTTTGGTCAGCTAAAAAACCTCATTGTAAATTACAGAAATCAGTATTTTACCAAGAAATATGGCCAATACAGTATTGAGAACTGTATTCATGTCCAGAAAATAGACTTTCTCTCAGGAGTGGGGGCCATTCAGCTCCTCCCAAACCAAACTTGACTGCGTGAGTTGTGCTGAAATCCGGGTGCCTCTGCTCTCTCTCAGTGGTTTACAAAAAGCAGCTGTCTGTAAAAACTCATTAAAAAGTCTTGTTCAAAAAATAAGTACAAGAATTGACCTCAGTTTCTAGAAATGGCCACCTGAAGGAATTATTTCTGTGTTTGGGTAAATGAGACCTTCGATCCTCAGCCCTTTTTTTCCTTTTCCCAGCGGAAACCTGCAAAAACCTATTGCTGTGAGTCTTAACACCACCAGTGTCCCGATTCTCAAGAATGATCAACACTGTTAATCCCTTAGGCTGGGATTTGCAGAAGAATCTCAAAAGAAAAACCTCAGTGAAAGAAATAAGCACTCTTGGCAGCCTGGCCATCCCTGCCTGTGGGCCCCAGCAGGGGAGAAGCCCAAGGCTGCAGCTGGGTCCCCAATGTGCAGGATACCTTTGCCCTCTTCTGGGAACACTCTCTTAAAACATCCTATTAAGGTATAGGTTGAAACAAATCACGAGTGTGTTTAATAACGTATAAAACAGCTTAGTAAAATTGTCATGAAAATTTAAAAGCTTGGGCAAAAACCCTACACCTCTGCCATTTATACTGATGACAATGATAATGAAAAAAATAATGATGTTTTAACTCACCCATCAAAAAAATTTATTCACCCTGAGAGAGTAGAAATGTGCAAAGCTGGTGGAAAGATATACTTACCTTGAATTTATAAACTGCTCCTCAGATAAAGAAATACAGGACGAGGAGTTGCCTCATTTACATTCATTCATTCATTCACCCTTGGCCATTTTTTCCGCCAAGTGGATGCAAATTCTTTGGAGCCATTAGAGCTGATAAGAGAGGAGCCCTAAACCTGAGCCTGTTGTCACTGTCCACACATCTGAGGTGATTCCCTGTGCACCCCAACTGCTGGGGACATCCCACTCACAGCAGCCTCCAGGCACTCTCTGCAGCCCATCCAGGGCTTCAGCTGGGAGGGAAGGGCTCAGGACCAGAGGTAAGAAACATTTCCTTGTGGGCCTGCCTTTTTTAAGTCTGCTTAACAATCTTTCTGCTTAATAGAAGATGAACAATCTTTCCTTACTTCAGCAGCCTCATGGCAGAAGAAATAGTAGGAATTAGATGATAATTACTAATCTGAGAAGGCAATTCCTATGCACATGTTTCTTGCTGGTTGATGTCCAGAGAAGTTCTGTGTCCTGAGGTAGAGCTTTGCCATCAGTTGGGTATAAAACACATAAAAAAACCCAACCAAACAAAAAAAGAGATTATTTACCCTTGAATTCACATGCTGAAAGACCCCGAAGGAATGAAAGGCAGCAGGGGAATCAAACAATAATGGTTGTGGTGAGGAGATCAATTTCACAAGGAAGATGTTTCTATTTTGGAATTGTTTCATATCACAGGAGAGGCCCAGGTCAAACTGCCTGGACACAGCAGAGCAGAAAGGATACTTGAGCAGCCCATAAAGAAGAAAGCTTGGCTGGATAGGGCACTTCTCTTTTATAGGGCAAAGCATGGGCATTTGCAATCAAAGCACACACATGGGCATTCAGCCTTAGATTTACTGAAGACAGTGGTGTAATGAAAAAAGGAGAGAGCACACGCTGAGCTGTGTGTGGCTTTGTTTTGTGGACAGTCACAGCTGAAGGAAATGGAGGTGTGAGCAAGGACTTTTGGGAAGGTTGCTGTGCTACAAGACATATTCCTCCAAGTGTTTATTCTGCCCCTTCCTAGCTGCAGATAAAGGACAATGAAACTGTTCTTCTATCACCTTGTCTGGCATTAGCCCCTGACCTCCCCTGGGTACCAGAAGTATGCTTCAATGCAAACAGACACACATTTAGCCCCATCAGGTCTAAATTCCAGCTTTTTATCCCTGCACTATTGTGGACTGAGGCAATTTGCCACTGCAAGGAATGAGAATCCCACCAGCAAATTGCTCCTCGCAGTGCCCAGCAGCAGACCTTGTAAATGACTGATTGAATTTATTCTAAATTAATTCAGAAGCGTGTGGGATTTTAAGACAGAAGAAGTGATCACCATGCAGTTAATTGGGCCTGCCCTCTCAGCCCCACACCCTGTCAGGCCAGCCAAGCAGCTGTCCCAGCAATTACAGCAGGGATGCCAAGGAGGCCAGAAAAAAGCCCTGTCAAGAATTTAAATGAAATAAAATTGCCAAACTCTTTGCTCCCTTGCCTTTGTTGGGGTTACGTCTGCAGAGACCTGGAACCGAATGCCAAACACAAACAGAAGAACAAGCCCAATTTGTGTGGCATTTCCACTTTGCCATCTCGGGATGCTCCTGCTCTGGGCTCTCTGGGGAGCAGCCTGCAGTGGCAAAATGTGCCTGCCCTGACCTCTGCTGTGGTTCCCACAACAGCAGGGCTTTGGGGCCCATTTGCCCTGCTAGGAATGGGGACTGAGCAGAGCAAACCAACCTGAGCATCCCCCTCTCTCTGCCCTGCTAGGAATGGGAACTGAGCAGAGCAAACCAACCTGAGCATCCCCCTCTCTTTGCCCTGCTAGGAATGGGGACTGAGCAGAACAAACCACCCTCAGCATCCCCCTCTCTTTGCCCTGCTAGGAATGGGGACTGAGCAGAGCAAACCCTCCTTAGCATCCCCCTCTGCTGTGCTCGGTGCCTCCTGGCTGCTCACCCTCTGCAGACTGGGGGCTGCCGGGTGCTGGGGAAGAGATCCCTAACCACAAATAACTCCTGCAAATCCCCCAGGAGTGCTGGGGTGTGAAAGAGGAGCAGCACTGAGGTGTGCACAGCAGGAAGGCACCAGGCATCTGGGAATGCTGGCTGTCAGAGGGAAGTGCTGGGGAGGGGAGCTCTGGCAGCCCCAGGGGCCGTGGTGCTTTATGTGCACCACACTCCTGGATGAGGCTCCCGGTAACAACCTTCCCAGCAGAGCCTTTAAAACAAATTATGGATGATAAAGCAAGAATCCAAGGTAAATTTTCAGAGCTGATGAGTGAAAAACAGCTCACAGTCTTTATGTGCCGGCTGAGCACATTTAGGGGAGAGCCACTGGGGTGCAATAAGCATGATTCCACACTGTGTCACTTTTAAGAGTAAAACTTCATAATCCTTGGCAACTTCTGCATCCTAAAGAGCAGGATTTGAAAAGTTAGCACACAATGAAACGCTTTCTCCCTGCAGGAGGCCATTTCTGCTCAGGTAACTCCTCCTTCAGGGGCTCTGGGTGAGACACACTCACCTCCTGTGTGAGGACACTGAGAGCTGGGGCAGTGGGGCTGGATCAGCTGGGTCAGGGACCAGCAGGTGCCTGGCAGGGCTACCAGCCCCACTCTGGGCTCCCTGGCTCGGGGGGCACCAGAAATGCAGCCCCTGTATGAGCCGTGCCCACGTGGCTCTCTGCTTCTGACTCCGCAGGCGTGGCATTCACAGGGACCAGGACCAATTAAATATTCTAGAATTCTTAATTTTTAGGCAGCAGCTCATCCTACACTAATTAGTGCAAATGGGGGGGGGTGGGGAGAGGGTGGGGAAAGCAGAGTTTAAACACTACAGTGACAGATGCATTTTATAGGATCTAATGATTCATTCTGAGATGCAATCATCTTTTCAAATACTATTACCAGCTACTGTTCAGGGCTGCCTGTTTCCAGGGCTGTGCCCATCACAGGGCAGATCCAAACACAATTGGAGATATTGCAAAGACTTAAATGCCTTTGATGTGGGAGGGAGTTGACATGTGAAGAAATAAATCTAATTAAATTCTCAGTTATATGGAATATTTGTGGATACAGGTACACAGAATGTTCTGTGAGATGTCTGTGATGGTGGCTCAAACGCAGCTGCAGTCTGTGGTTGTTGGTGAGCTACTGGTGAAGTTTCTGCTTAAAAAAAAACAAAAAAAAAAAACCAAAACAAACAAACAAAACAAAAAAAAACCAAAGCAAGATTTACAAATAGTCCTTCATGATTTTGGCTACCTTGTTCTTCCTGTGATGCCAAGGTAATGTGACACAGTGTGCTGAAACCCATCTCTTGCACACCAGAACACCATTTTGAGAATTGAACTCAGACATGAACTCAGCTAAAATCATCAAATTGTTTTTTGAATATTTTAAACATATTAGAGAAATCTATTATTTTCTTACCCATGTGGGTTTTGTAGACTCCAGCAAAGCAGTCTTTAGGGAACAAAATCCAGAATCCTCAGAACAGAGCTGCTCTGTAAAATCTCTTGATCAAACAGAGATTTCAGCTCAGGAATCCAGATCTTCTTCAGTCCAGCTATCATTTTACTTTCTCTGCCTTGCCAGTATTCTGGAGGTGTTTTGTGTGCAATAAGAAACAGGCCACAATAAAGTCTGTTCCTCCAAATTACTGCACAGTACTACGCCCTTTGGGTATCTCAGACCCTACTAGGGCTGTATATCAGAGCCCTTCAAAACCCAGAAAGATAATTGAGCCAGCATTTCAACTGAAGTGACAGAAAGTTCATCTCTTTCATTCCATTCTTTATTAACAGGCATTCTTAGATGGCATTAGACCCCAAATCTACTTAGTCCATCTTGTTTGCAGGAGTAGCAAGCAAGAGGTGAGCAGAAGGGAAAGCAGGAGCCAGAGGCCATGGGTATAATGTGTCAGCACATAACTCCCATAATTTCCAATTGAAAACCAAAGACTCGAGCCAGCTCTAAGGAAGACTGCGAATCCAAGGCTGCAAACCCCCACACCAAGGTGGAAATTCCACATCCAGAGCCTGCCTTGTTTGCTGGGGGGCAGCTGGGCCCAAAACAACCTTTGGCAAATGCAAGGTAATGCACTGAAGCTGGTCTTTCCTCCAGTTTCATCTGCAGTGGTAATTAATGAACGTGACAAGCAGCAGACTCTCTCTTTGCATCCTCTCTGAGTGATTTGCCACACAGAGGACAGACACATCACTGCCTGAACACCTCGCCCACCACTGGGGTGAATCTTTATACAGATTTGTCACCATGAGCTAGCATGATGTTGCAGTAATCATTAATCTGCTCTCTAGTGTTTAATTGCTCTTATCTGCTGCTGCAGATGAAAGGAGAAGCTCATTAGGCAGAGGCAGCTCCCCAGCAGCATCCCTGCTCTCACTCTGGCTGGAGGGTGTCACACCCCACTCCCTCCCTTCTGTGGCTGCAAGGATCCACACTCTGGGGATCACTTGTGCTGGAAATCTGCTGGGTTTTGGGGTGTCAGCAGCATCCCCCAGGCTGGGCTGTGGCTCTGGGGGCAGCAGGGCTCAGGTGAGTGCAGTACTGACCATACACCTCCCCAGCACTCTGTCTCCAGCCAAGCCTTGCCTTTGCCCCAGCCTGCCCAACCTCACCCCCCTCGCCCCTCGGCCCTGCTTTCCCCCTCAGCCTCACAATACCTCACCCTGACCCCTGGGGACCTGGCTCATGGCCAAACCCAAACCACGAGGGGCTGCTGAAGGAGACTGGCTGCCAGCTCCTCCTCCTCACACTTAAGAATGTGAAGTATGTGCCTGCCAGAAATAACACTACCATCTACATAGATACAACTTGCCATCAGACAGGAAAAACCCAGCAGCTTCCCAGTGAGAGGTGTGGATGTGGCTCTTCTGGAACAGAAGGAGCAGAGAAATGTGATATCTACATAATCCAGTTTTCTCTGCTGCCTGCTCCAAATGACACCTTTTGCTCAGTTGCCCTCAGGCACAAGGAATCAGGGTGGTTGGGAAGTATAAAATAACAGGTTTAGTTTTGGGGTAATAATATGTCTTTCAAATGAGAATGGTCTATTGCTGCAAGCTTTGAAGAAGCAGCCAGTGCACTTTTTAAAGCCCAGATAGGCATTTTATGATGCAAAGGATAAATCTGTCAGTAAAGATACTCCTAAGTCAAGTAAATACAGCTGTTCTCTTATGTGAGGAGCTAGATATTACTTTTGTGGGGAAAATTGTGCCATTTCTTAATAGTGAGCAAAGAAAGAGAGAAAAACAGGGATGTAAAAGTGTGGGAAGTTTTTTTTACGCTGTGGAGCAGTGAGGTGCAGCCAGAGGTAGAGTGGTGAGGGATGAACTCTGGCACTTCAGCACCAGCATTTGGGGTGTGTGGTGGGGGAAGAGGATGCACAAGCTGTCACCTCCAAACACAGAATGTTTGCTCCATAGGAACATCAGCTGGTCTTTCAGAGAAGCTCTTTTGCAAGTTGCAGATTCCTCAGGTCTGTGGCAAATGTGGAAACACAGGTGTGGTATGAGATTCACCTGTAAGGGACAATTTAACCCTGGTTTAGCTAAATAATATTTCAACAGCAGCCATGAAGACACAGCTACATGGTCCCAACCATGATAATTTCCAAAGCTGAGAGGAAAAGGGAGGAAAGGGACTAACATTCAGGCTCTGGGGCTGGAAATAAGCAGCCAGAGAGGGTTCATGATGCAGCAGCACAGGAGCCTGTGCTGGAGCAGGTGTGTGGTGGAGGAACAGGCCCCGCCATGGTGGCAGCACTCTGTACATGGACATTCAGCTGCCCACAGACACCGACTGGTGTGATCCATCACAGAATGAGAGCTGGCAGGAGCTAGGCAAAGCTGGCATGCACATGCTCCTGTGACTCTGGATGTCTCATGTGCTTTGTGGTTCTGACAATAAGAAATCAATATCAATGATGTTTTTATGAAGATACTATTTTTTAATTCTAGGTCCCAAATGGGACCTCTTGCACTATCATGGGTGAGAAAGAGAAAACTCCCAAATATCATCCTAGAGGGACAGAACCCTGTTGCTCCAAGTGGATGGATGAACAAAAAGCCATACAAAAACCTTCCTGTTCAATACCAGACTGCAAGATCAGCTATAAAACTGCAGGATCAAAGGTCTGTCTAGCTCAGCATCCTGCTGCTGTCATGGGTTGATAGGTGATGCTGAAGGCATCCTGCAAGGGCAGGATGGTCCTAAGCAGTGTCCCTTGTGTGCTGTTCCCATTCTAGACAGTGCTCTACTTCCCCTGTCAGCATCTGAGCATTTCCTGAGCCAGCAGTTGCCTTCAGCCCACAGTATGCAGCCATACCCGGGCCTTTTATGCCTGGTTAAATTCCATCTGGACCCACAAACAAATGGCAGCCTCAGGGAAGGGGTCCCACACTTGGATTGTGTGTAACACCTAACGAGATGTGTAGAAGAAACCTGAGTTGCAGTTTCTCCTCTCACCTGCACCAATGGCTTGGTGAGCATGAGCTCTGCATTCCCAATGATTAATGCTTCAGCTGGGCCTGGAGTCCAGCTGGGCTCTCCCAAGAGACCCTGGGAGAGCAGGGGACTGTGCTGGGCTAAGCCCTGCTGGCTGCCCCTGCCTGCCCAGCTGCTCTCATCACCTCCTCCATGAGACAGGAGAGAAGTGACAATGGAAAATACAAGGCTTGAGATAAAGAAAGGAGATCTCTCACCAATTTCATGGACAAAACAGATTTAACTTGGGGCAACTGAATATAATTTATTGCCAGTCAAAATAGGGTTGGACAGTGAGAACCAAAGACATCAACCCCTCTTCCCAGTCTCAGTCTCAGTCATCCAGAACAGCCCTGGTCTGTGCCTGGTGAAACCCAGACCACTGGCTAATGTCCTGAGACAGACAGCTGAAGGAGCAGGGTTTGGGGGTTGGGTTTCCTGTGTTGAGCATATTCTGCTTAATCTCTGAAGGTTTTTCATGTTTAATGATCTCCTGCCCTCCTATCTCTGCCCTCTCCCCCAGAGGTGACTTCGCTGAATGCCAGCATAAACACCAGCCCTTGGATTGTCACCAGGAGGTTTTCTCAGGAAAAGCCACTTTCTCTGGCACAGCATATAGGAATTTATGTTGGATTGCAAAAGAATGATAAATCTTACCATTATAATTACAGAAACAGGCTTATTCTGTGGATTTTCCCCTTGTGCCACTATCCCCTCCCGAGGAGCTCCAGCTGTCCCTTGTTCTCCCTGTGCAGGCTGGAGGAGACAACCAGGGCTGGATGAGCTTGTGGAGGAGATTCCCAGGAATGAGGTTTTAGCACAAGTTTATTCAGGATTAGTCCACCTGTAATTGAATGTGCTGCAGGGTTTGTTCCTCCAGAAAAACTCTGAAATAATTTAATAATAAGAGAGAGGAGGAAAAAAACCTGCAGAGTTAAGAGAGTTTTGAGTATGTGCTGGTCCTACAGCTTTTTGCAGCCCCAGTGCTCCCTACACTGGGGCAGCAGGAAACACACAGTCCCCACTGCTCCCAGAGCCTCTGATGTACTGATGCTTCAAAAGGAAAAGAGGAGACAATGACAAGTCACTTCCATCAGGAAGCAATTCAGTTTGTGTGGTTGTGAATTGTGTCTGCAGCAGAGAAATCTCATCACAAAGCATCTTTAAGCACAATGAGCAAGGGAGGAGATGGAGAAATAATGAAACTCAGACTGATCTACTGTAACTCTTTCAAGTGTGCTCTGTTAGGGAGAAGCCCAGGTAATAAATAATCATAATTTTAAAATCTGAAATTGAGCTATCTTACAAGTATTTCCTGGTTACAGTTCTAGTCAGCGAATGAATAGTAGCTAAAATCTCCAATTCCATTCCCTTCATTTGCTCAGGGGTCTTTCAACTGAATAAATTTGAGCAGGGCTGTACCTCCTGTCTGAAGCTTCCACCCAAAGATGATATATTCTGAAGAGATTCAGAAAAAATCAGGATAGCAGCTTTTGAGTTATGTGAGGGAATGGAAAAAATATGCTTTTCCCATATGCTATGATTGAAATGTTGCATTTGCATAAGTCAAAACCAGCTGTAGCTATAAAATTTTTAACTTAACTTGATTTATTGCCCTTCTTGAGGAAGGAAAAACAACAAAAGATATCTCAAGAATGATCCATTCAGTGGATTTTGAGTTAGGACATGAATGGTTGTGTCTGCCATATGTGCAGCGGCAGTATTTCCTAGTGGGGTTTTCTCAAAGCTCTTCAACAAGAAGGTTTTAGCCTGCATGGCACACACAGATCCAGGAGTTCTAGATGACGATGACAGCCTTAAAGGATACTCAGTCTGCTCTTAGAAATAATATCATTGCCTACAATTGTTTATTTATCAGTAGTGTTTAAAGGCTGGGCAGTCATTTAGCTTCAGGCTAAGATGCCACTGAAATGGACTTATAAGTATCAGTGTGACATGTCACACACCCTGCCCCAAAGATATTGAGCTGTTAAAAGCAGATACATGGAAGGATGTGCCAAATGAGGGAAACAGAGGGAAACAAACAAATGATGGGAAACAGAGGGAGCTCAGCACCTGAATGACACCATTTCCTGTACCAATAGGAACCATTTCATAATTTCTGTGAAAGGAGCATAATTTGCTCTCAGAATTTTTTGTGTTGGGTCTTGATTTTTAGTTCCCTCTACCCTAAGAAGAAAAGAGTATTCCATTTTTCATCTTAGATGCACCTTGGAACTGCTGTTCCTTTCCCCTCCTAATGTGCTGTGAGAGGAGTCACCCTGCACATAAGAGATTCTCTCTTGTTCCTCTCTCCCTGGCACTGCAGTGAGATAGGAAATAAAGCTTTCCTGCACAGCAGAGGAAATTTGGTCCTGGTGAAGCAGGAGACAAAAATTTCCATGCATTTTGGTGGGTGAGCAAATCACACAGTCATTTTAACTGAGTCATTTTAACTCGTCTCTGTGGAGTGCTTCGAGTTCCACAAGGAGACAGGTTCATTAGTGCAACATACACATTTGTTTACCTGTGCACTAAAAAGTTTCCATAACGTTTTTCAGCTCTCCCACTTGTTCTAAATAAAGATCTCATCCCTGCCTGCACACACTATCTCACCTGTGTCCTCAAGGGGCTGCAGCAAGGTGCCAGTTTGTTATCAGTAGAGTCAAAGGTGGACACTAGCATAATGCTGGAAGTAGGGGTTAAAGAATGATACAGGACTTGTCAGCAGGAAGATTACTGAATCACAACCTGAGCAATTTCAGAGGGGAGCAGCCCACAGGTGGCTGTTAAAGACAATATTAGGTTAATGCTGAACTGGAGGAAGCACGCCGAGCTCCCGTGGCAGGAATGTGGTGCACTTGTCCTTGCTGTGTGTCAGGCTCTGACAGCCCTTGTCACCTGCTTGTCTCCAAGACTTCTTCTGCAAATAAAATGTTGCTGAAGTTAGCACTTGGGGTCTTCATGAGAACACTTGGCTGCCCTGGCTGCAGTGCTCAGGGTACACGAGGCACACACGGCTGGTCCTGGGACCGCACCGAGTGCAACTCTATCTCTTTGGCTTTCTGTTCCCCACCCCATGCTCTGCAAGTTTTGCTTTTGCTGGCAAAAGTTGTTTTCTCAGTGTGAAAAAACGAGCCAAAGTCTACAGAGTAAAATGATTTTTTTCACTTCTCTCACCTTTCCGCGGCAATTGGCAGGATTTGCAGGTTTCACATTACGTGTCAAGCTGCTTCCAGAGGCTCCAAACTCCCAGACTCTTAAAAATCAATGAGCTAGACACAGTGAAAGCTCAGGAATTTCTTGCTTCATCACGTACCACACAGTATATAATGGTTTTTGAAACAAAGAAACCAACACAGGTATACACAAACCTACCCAGAATTCCAGCTTCTCTACATTTTGGAGGGCTGAAATTTTGGGGAACGTGACAATGTGTCTGCCTGCATTAGGGCCAGATCATATCCACACAGAGGTTACCAGGTAGGAGCTGTATGTGGGGAAGAGGTAGCAAGCATACTCCTAGTTTTGTAGCTTTCCTCCACATTTTGATTCTGTTGGCTTGAGTGGAAAGAAGGGAATCTGACAGGAATAAATGTGATTGTGCTTTGTCAGTATAGAGGACCCCCTTGTGCTGGAGAAGAGTTCTGGGGAGGATCACAGTTGCAGTGGGACTAGAGGGGGAAAAAAATTAAAACCAATAAAATAAATAAACAAAGTTTTATATAAATAACATAGATATATTAAAAAAAATGATAAAAAAGTAAAAAAAAATAAAACTCATTATGATACATTGTGAAATAGAGCAGAGTCTACTCTGTTCAAAATAATCTTAGGTGGATTTCAAACATGAGCTTCTTAGTGAAGAAAGTGAATGAGATTACTTGGGAGCACTGAGCCTGGTCAGACCAAGATCTCCAGGGAGCTGGGGTGAGGGAGGGAGCAGGTCCCCCTTGCCTGGAGACCACCCTGCTCTGTACCCACTGGAAAAGGAACTGGAGAGTTGCTGCCTGCCTTTCTTTTCTGATACACTGAGAAAGGACAGGATAATCAGTGTGCAAATGATTTGAAAAAACACCCCAATGGCAGGCAGAAAATGCTTATTCACCCATCTTAAAAAAGAAAATCCCAGCAACCTCCTTCAACAAAATCTGTTTTCCTCTTGGTGGAGTAATGAATCACTGTTTATTCACATATGGGAAGTAGCACCTTACAGTAAATGCATGGAAGTGGGGACTAATTTGAAAGTGTCACTTTGTGAAAGGCACTAGTAACATTTGTGAAACATTCCAGTTTTTGACCATCAGGCAATGTTGAGGGCTAAGCTAATGTATAAACCTTGAGAGACCCCATTTGTAGCAGGAACTGCTTTAGACTTCAAATTTTAATGGAGTGAGATCTCAAATCAATGCCACCCTAACAATGCAGAATGGATTTGGGCCAGGACACAGTGCTGTTTATGCTGGCTTTCTCTGAATGGCCAGAATTACAAATCCAGGGCCTAAATCTTTCTCCCCTAAATTGAAAAAGATCTGTTAATAATGATTGTGAGCCAAGAGAAAAATCTAGACCCCTCTAGAGACAAAGGAACTGGCAGATACAACTGTGAGGTCGTTGCTTAAGCTTTGCAATTGCTGCCCAAAGGGGCTCTTTTTCAAACCTGACAGGAAATTCTTTCAGCTTTCAAAAAGTGTCTGCTCAGACATTGCAAAAGTCAGAGTTTACCCAAAGAAAGGACACAGGGAGGAAGAAGTGAAATTTAGCAGAGAATGTGGACCCAAGTTTGATGATTTAGCACATAAGGAATAGCTTGGGGAGGCAGCTGGCCTGGTGGGTGCTGGGAAGTGTGGGAGTGAGCCCAAAGCTGAATTGCCAGTGCTGGGGCAGGGCTGTGGTGTTGTGAGGTTCCCAGGATGAGGTGAGAGATGAGAATCTGATTCCAAGTTCTCAGAAAGCTGATTTATTATTTCATGATATTATATTATATTAAAAGAAATTATATACTGAAACTATACTAAAGAAAGGGAAATAATACATCAGAAGGCTTAGAAAAGAATGATAATAAAAACCCATAAAAGACTCAGAGAGTCTGACACAGCTGGCTGTGATTGGTCATTAAATTAAAACAATTCACATGCTGGGTAAACAATTCTCCAAATCACTTTCCAAAGCAGCGAAACAGGGAGAAGCTGAAGCTTCCCAGCTTCCCAGGAGAACAAATCCTGGCAAAGGGATTTTTCATAAAATATCAGAGGGACACACACAGGTCTGTGCCCTCGCCTGCCTCAGTTTCTCTGTGGCAGAGCAGGAGCAGTGACAGCGACCTTGGGAAGTCTTTCCCTTGACTCCAGAGCACACCACAGATGGAAAGTGCTTGCCAAGGGAAAGTGCCACTATTTTGGGCAGAAGGAGGTGAGATCTGAGCAGCTGAGAGACTTATCTGCAGGCACACAGCGAGGCAGAGCAGCCAGGAATAGCACACGGGTCTCTCAGCAACAGATAATGCTTAATAAAGAATTTAAAACAGCAATTAAGGGCACCCTCCTACCAACTCCACGTTAAATGAGGAATCCCCTGGCCTCCTTGGAAGCAAATAGAGCTTGGAGAGAATTAGGGGTGCAGGCCTGGGACCTAGAGGACTGCTTTGGATGAACAGTGTCACTTGGAGTGTTTTAGCAAGTGAAAACCAAAGTCAGTGCTGAGGATTAAGATTTGAAAGTAAGTGCTGACATAATGAGGTCCTTGGAAATTTTGTCTGTGAGGAAATCAACTGTATAATTAAATTTGCAGTTTCCTTAGTGGGACCATCATATCCTTCCACGAACAAAAAGATAAATTTCTTAGATATTCTGTCATGGAGTCTTCTAATGTAACGAGGCTTGACAGACTGAATAAGTAAGTCCGCAGCTTTTAAGAATAATCTTTTTGATAGCAGCGATTCCCTGAGATGATAACCTTCCTAAAGACAACTAAGGAGTCTGGCAATGAGCTGAGAAGCGTGCTTTCACCAGCCACGGAGGAATTGCAGTCATGACCTTGTCCAGACTCTCTGACAGGATTTTGGCAATGACTGCGGGAATTGGAGGCTCGAGAGGAAATGCAAACTTCCCGGTCAAAATGCCAGCAGATAAGGAATTCAGCAGGAGTCCCTGGGCTGCACTGGAGGGGTGAGGATGCCAGCACTACATTCAGATGAGATGATAGCAGTGGTGTCATCAAAAACGTGTCCCACACCTGAGGTTGTTCACAAAGGCCTTTTCTGACACATGGCTGTGACAAAATACCTGTAGATCATTTTATTCTTTCTGTGATGCAAGTTAGCCAACAACTTTTAAAAATTAACCTATTTGTAGGTTAGAAGACATCAAAGAATTCTACATTTTCTTCCTCTGGTTTCTCCCATTTGTAGCTGCCATTTATGTGAACAGGACTGCTGCCCTTCAGATATCAAAGCAATGGTTACTGTTTTTACTGTTGGGAAAACCTCACTGGAATTTATTTTTTAAATTCTAATTTATTCAGACTGAATGAGCAGCCTTAAGTCTTCGAGTAAGAAGGTTTAGCAGTCCAGGTTTTTCTTTTACAGGATTAAATCATAGAAAAATTCACACCTGCTCACTTCTCCACCAAACTAATCACAAATATGAGTCAACAACAGGACAGAAATCCTTTATCAGGAAGTGTATAAGTATGGGTTTATGAAAATATGGGGCTTGGGGTTCCCAGAATGGCTTTTGGTTCAAGAGTAACTAGTGGCTATAGAGAGAAACCAAACTGCTCTGCATCTCTTCTGCCTCTGCTCTCCCTGACTCACTGCAAGGTCACCTCAAGAGGCAAAGCAAGGGATGAGTGTATCCATGCTCCTCCACATCCAAAGCATCTGCTGGGAAGTGTTTTTCAGCAAGCACAGAATAGAAGTATCTATAAAGAATCAAGCTATAAAAAAGCATCCATCTTTGCCAATTTATGTCCAGATTCATTCATCCTTTGGTTGTGCTCAGAGGACCCTCCTTGTCTGACTTGGCCTTTGTGCACTTTGGGGCATTTAAATGAGTCTTTGGCACAAAAGGACCACTGAGAGCACTGGAAGCAGGTCAGGATTTGTTAATTTTGAATGTCCTGTCTGCTGTAACTGGAAATCATCCTGCCTGCTTTTCAGTACTGCACAAGAAGGCTCTGCTCACTCTAGACAATCTTTTAGGGTGTGGTAGTTAAATATCCCACTGCTGAAATCTGCACTCACAGTTCAGGGAGCAAGGAACCATGAACAAATGAGACTGTTTTACTACTGCATTTATCTTACTCTGCCTATCCTAAAGAAGACAGTTTCCTGCATTGTTATTTCGCTCCCTTTCAGAGCAAAATCAACCCTAAATTAGTCTGCACTGAACAACTGAGTACAGCCTTCTCTGTGAGCCCTGCATCAGAAATGCTCTGTGCTGCAGCTGAGAAGAGACTTTCAGGAGAGTTGATACCCAGCTCCTCAGCAGGCATTTTACTATCTGGATCCAGCTGACATTAAAAGGAGTCCAGCCCCAGATAGATTTTAGAAGCTGGGTCTGAAGTCTTATAGAGCTGTCTGGACCTTGAGAGAATGGGGAATTCTGTTGTGGAATGAGGCTGGTTTGAGTCTCTATCCAGGATTTTTTTAACATCTGAATGGGTGCTGCATGTATGTCAAACACTTCCAAAGCTGGTTTTCCCCTTTTGACATCTGGTACCTTGCTTGAAATATACCATAATTTTTCCTGTTAATTGAGTTCATGTAATAAATTTTAGTTAAAATGGAATTCCTTCAGGGAAATGAATGAAGTTACCCACATGGCTGAGTCCCAGGAGCAAATACTCTTTACATGTGAATAGCATTTTCTGACAGTCTGCAGTGGTGCATTCTCTTGGCAGAAGTCCTGCCATAAATCACCACATACAGAGTGTAAAGAAATGAATTTTGGTATGTTACCATGAGATTCCTGGCAAAACTACATGTTAGAGAGTTAATTCATGTGCCTTGGCAGCTACTTAGTGCTAAAGAATGAAAGATAGGTTCACAACAAGGGCCCTCAGGAACCTCAGAGGGACAAATGGTGCTCTGATCCCTGCAAAGCTACTTAGGGATAAGGAAAAAAAAAAGTCAGCAAGTTTCTGTAAGTCAGAAATATACTCTAAGAAAATCTGGAACATTTCTGTAACCTCATCCTGCCAGAGTGTGAAGCATTCAGATTTAAGCCTGAATGCTCCAAAACACAGAAGAGTGAATTTGATCTGAAAGCAACTTTAGGGCCATGGAAAGGGACACACGCCATAAAGAAACACAACAATCCTTCCTGCCTTCTGCTCATGGTTGGAGAGCAGGAATTATGGTCATCAAACAGAAGGCAAAACATTTCTAACATCCACTAACAAACATGTGGTCACTCAACAACTCATTAGACCTCTGGGCCTTTGAGCAGAACACCATACCAGCCTTTTTTTTTTTTTGCCAGTGTATTCATAGACATGATCATGGAAAATGCATTCCCAGTGACATTGAGGGCTTGCAGACCAGCATGGCTCAAAGCACCAAGTACTGTGACAGTAATCCTACTCCCACTGACTGTGAGAACACCTTTTTTTTGCAGTTGCTGCCTTCCTGTGTCCCAGCCCGAGGCAGAAGGCAGTGTTAGAGCCCTTTCAAACACTCCAAGGGACTGGTTTAGCCCTCAGAAGGAACCAAGCCCAGCCTCTGACCTCCATGCACACTGTTAGGGCTGCAGAGCTGCACTGACAGTTTCCCCAGCATCCCCTGAGTCAGTGCCACCAAGGAGCTCCATCCCAGTTAGGGATGAGGGATCTGCTGCTGCTGCTGCACCCTGGCATGCCAGATGTGATGGCACTGCTGGGAGGATGGATGGCAGCACAGCAGCCCCTCTCTGGCTCCACCAGCAGTTGGCTGCCCATATGGTGGTGGCACACACCCCATGCTGATGGATGCTTAGCAGATGCTCTCCAAGAGCTAAATAATGCAAAAAGAGGCTGGTGTGAGCAATAGACAGCTCTCACAGTCCAGGCTCTGCTCACAGCCAGCAAATGCAGTAAATTGGAGAGAGAAGGAGATGCAGTTTAAAAAAATAAGAATTGTCTTAAAAACCCCAGGACAGTTCACCTTTCAGTGTGTTAAATAAAGTAGTTCCAGGTGGTGCTGAAAAGAAAGTTTTACTTTATTAACAAGGTTCTGCACCCTCATTAAAAATATTTTTTCTGAAGAAATTTCTTACTTTAATTAAATGGGTCCTTGGCCTTCAGGAATTTTCTGCTTTTATCTGGGACTGTACTAAAGACACCCATGAATGTGTGTTCATAAAGTGATTATAGTCTCCTCTGAAAACTCTGGGTCCCTCAAGACCAGAAACCTCCACTGGAGCTAATGGAATTTCTCAGTTCATCTGCAGTACTCAGATGGGTACAGGCAACTATTGGAATCTGGATCTTCCCAGGATAATGCCAGACTTATTTTTATTGTCATGGTTAAAGAAAGAGAACCTCTCTGCTTGTATCAATAGTTTAGAGCATCTTCAGTGGCAGAAATTAGGTCAGGCATAGCAAAACTGCTGGTAGTTGAGGTGAAAAAAAAATCAGTAAGGTTACCTGATACGGAGAGAGCACAGCCAGCAGCAGTCACAATATTAGCACAATGTGCATCAAAATCTGCTTCTATGTGGGAGTCACAAGAAATGGAAACAAATACTAAAACCCACGCCAAGACATAAGCTGTGATTCATGGGATGAGACAGGAATGCAATTTTCAGAAGAAACACCACTGAAAACAAAACAATCCAAAGGAAAATGCATTAGTTATGAGCCCATTTGAAGGGAAAAGGCATCAGAGCTGCCAACATTGCCCTGTACCTCCTCCATTTTGATATCACAAGCAGCCACAGGGAAATGAAAGTTAGAACTTAATATCCAAGGTCATTAGTGCTCTCAGTAATAGATTACCCCTGAAAACATGCTAAAGAAGAAAATTGTTTTAAATATAAAATTGGAACAAGCCGAAATTAGCCCATAAACTTGAAATTAAAAAAAAAAAAATTCTCTGCATTGCTAACACTTGTTAAAGAGAGCAAAAACTGCAAGGAGTTTAATGCTTAATGTGAATTAACTCAGCCGTGTGTATTCCACAGCCAAAGCCACAGAAATGGCCATCTAAATTGATTCCTGAGCTGGTAGGCCTGCAGCAGATTCGCAAGTGATAATGAATATATTAATAGATACTTTCACTAATTTCACTAATGACCAATTTTAACGAGAAATTTGGATTTCTAGATGAACAGAAACATTCCCATTCCATCATCTGTACACGTGTGAAGAATTCCCCATCCCAGGCCAGAGACTGAGCCAGCCAGAGCACAGACCTACCCCTGCACACCCAGGGCAGCACCAAGGGTCACTCCCTGCCCTCATGGAGCCTGCCCTCCTCAAGCACCTTCAAGATTTATGCCCTGCAGAATGCTGCTCGGCTCTGGGAAATGCATCCCTGTCAGTTTTGGGGACTGGGTGATGGATGGTGTGGGCTTGTGGTGCTGCTGAGGAAGAAATCACACACAAACCAAGCTGACAGCCCAAAGAGCAGCTCCTGAGCGTGACACTCAGGGAGCCCTGGGGACCCAGCAGAGTGTCCTGCTCCTCACAGGGACCATCCCTGAATGACACTCAGGGAGCCAGGGGGACCCAGAAATGTCCTGATCTTCACAGGGACCATCCCTGAGTGTGACATTCAGGGAGCTCTGGGGACCCAGCAGAGTGTCCTGCTCCTCACAGGGACCATCAGGGTGCCCTGGGGATCCAGCAGAGTGTCCTGCTCCTCACAGAGACCATCAGGGAGTCTTGGGGACCCAGCAGAGTGTCCTGACCCTCACAGGGACCATCCCTGAGGGACACTCAGGTAGCTGTGGGGACCCAGCAGAGTGTCCTGCTCCTCACAGGGACCATCAGGGTACCCTGGGGACCTAGCAGAGTGTTCTGCTCCTCACAGAGACCATCAGGGAGCCCTGGGGACCCAGCAGAGTGTCCTGATCCTCACAGGGACCATCAGGGTGCCCTGGGGACCTAGCAGAGTGTCCTGCTCCTCACATCGTGCTGGGATGGTGCAGCAGCTGGACTCTGCCTTCCCACCTTCCTTCTTGGGAGAAAAAAACCACCCAGTGCCCTGGTGTGGCTGAGTCAGGGTTACTGAGCTGCAGAGTGAGGCATGGGCTGTGTGAGGACACAGCTAGGGGAAAGCTAGCAGAACTGCTCTGGGGACTTCTGAAAAGAGCCTGGTGCATGGGAACAGAGTGATCCTGCAGGCAGTCCCTTGATTCTTACAAGGCACTGTTAAAAAAACCCAACTAAACTAGTGTCCAAGCCTGGCTTTGCCAGTAACCACACAGCCAGAAAAATATCCTGGTGATTGTCCTTTCCTACAATTTTCAGTCTGGTCTTCCAGCACCACAAAGGTTCTGTGGGTACCCAACATCTGGGTGAATGGAAAAATTATTTCAACTGCAACAGTAACTCTGGAGGGTTAGAGGTTTTATTTTTTCCTAAATTTAATCTGTCTTGCAACTAAAACAGCTTACCAGGGAACACATGCAGAGACTCATTATCTCTGCCTCTAGCTTCAAAAGGCTCTGGAGGTTCCTTGGATCCATTCAAAACCTCTTCCACTTTCAAGTGCCACCACACATTATTCACTAATGAAAACATGAATCTCCAGACACAGTCTGTGTCTGATCTTTGTGTCTTTGTGGCCACCAAATTTTTACTTCCTTTCTCTTCCCATCCACTCTTTTGTATTTCTATGTGTTAAGGTGTTGGGTTGTTGGGTTTGTTTATTTTTTCCCTTTTCTTTCTTTTTTTATCTTTTTATGTCTCTGCTTTCACATTTCGTCTGAATAGCATGCTTTTATGCCCAGCATAATTTGGCACAAATTTGAATACTTGTGCCTTCCTGGACATTCAATAAACTATCCTTGAAAATGCCCAATATTTACTCCATCAGTGTGATTTGTCAGGAATCCTGACAACCACAGCAAGCTTTGAGAAAAAAGCAGATGGATAGAATTATAGAATAATTCATGTTGGAAGGGACAATAAGAGGTCACCTAATCTGGCCTTTCACCCCAAACAGGGCCAAAAAGGGGTTAGCAGGCTCATGCTTGTTCTGTGCTCATCAAGGACAGGTTCAGATTATGAATACCAGAGCTACACTGAGTAACTCCTCTTGTCCCTCATGAGGAAGTTCACTATTTCCTTTTCCAGAGGAAAACTCACCTAACTTTAGAAACTAAACATGTACCATGGCTTGAAATGGCACATGGGGAGTTTTCCTCCCCATTCTTTGTAGCTACCTGCTCAAGGAGCATCCAGCAGCATGCCCTCCCTCACTGGATGAAAACTTAACCCAGTCTTTAAGGTTAGACATGAAATGGAGGAAATCTGCCAACAGTTCATAGTGTCTTGGATATAAAATAACCTTTCATTGCCTTTTGCTCATGTTACACCCATACAAAACCCATTTTAGCATTTTTTTTTTTCTGCTTAGGCATCTGTCTGCACTTCTGTTTTTCAAATCCAAGTCCACACACAATTCTTCAAATTATTTAGACACTAGCATTACCCTACAGATAGCCAAAGCTGCATTTTTACATTTCCATTTGGGTTTGAACTTGTCACAGTCCCAGTGTTTAAAGTGCCAGTGAAGCCCAGCAGGCTTTCCCATAAATGCAGGTCATGGTGCAAGATTTCAGCACGGAGCCACGTGGGAAAGACCTGCTGCAGAGAAGTGGTGGGGTCTCCTCTCTTCATTCTTCCCACATCCACCCCAGAAATCATTCCTGCAACCATGAAGCATAATCCTGTAAATCAGTACAAAACTTAGGCTTGACAGCTGTGCCATCTTGTTTTATGTATTACCCTGATACTCTTTCAGCTAATTTCAGTTTTATGAAAAAAAAAAAATAAAATTAAAAAGTCTTGAGAGGCTTCATATATTGATCTGGTCACTTTCATACATATTTTCTTTTTGTTAGGCTGTGGTCTTGCCTTTTACCTTCCCTGTGAAACAGGTAACTAACTTTCCTTTAAGAGCAAAGGAGGTGGGGCAGTGGCACATGTACATGAGCGTGCAGAGGGGGACTTGAGGGCACACACCATCCAAACACTACAGAGCAGTTCATGTGCACAAGCACAGGAGAGAAATCTCTCTCTGACATGATCTTCGTCAGTTTTTGGTGCACTTGGGCCAGAAAAACCATCCTGCTGCTTTCTGAGGCTGCTGCCCCCACCACAGCTGGGGATCCCCACGGAAGAGCCTTGTACCCCATTCTCAGGCACTGCATGTGAGTGTGAGGCTCTCTGGGACTGCACCTTGCTAAAGATGCCTGCTGATGCTGCAAGGACCTGAGTTCTTTCCTGATATCTTCATGGACTCCCCATTTTCCCAGAGCAGGACCACGACAGAAATTGGATCATAGAGTATCTTTCAGTGCAAACAATTTCTACGAAGAGGAAAGATATTTCTAATAAACTGCTTGAAGAGTAAATATTGAAAATCAGAAGGGATAACAAGCAGAGTCTAGATGCAAGTTTACACATGGGAAAGTTCAAGCTGTATTGGCTCCTGTTGCTGCAAAGTAGACCAGAGGAGATTTAGATAAGGGTAATTCTTCATGGACCATACCAGAGTCAAAGGTGTGTAAAAGGAAAGAATATTTTGGCCTAAAAGGCACCACAGAGTCTGCACTCCAATACTGTTAGAATTGTAACCTGTTCCAATACTGTTAGAATTGTAACCTGTGAATGATAACAATGTACTGAAAAATAACTATAACAAATAGAATGAATGAGATCAGAAGAGATGCTCTGTACTGGAAGATCTGACAGAATCAGATGGATGCCAAAATCCCCTCTGCAATAATCTATAACAGGAAGCCAGGCAGGGTGCAGGTAGCCCTGGAGAGGCTCTAGCAGACATCCGTTCAATGAATTCTGCTGCACAGATGTTCCTTTGTAGTTCTCAAAAACCTTTAAGGCTCCTGGCCAATAAGGAAGTTTGGAAAAGATTCAAACTTCAGCTCTGCAGTGTCAGCATAAATTCCTGTCTGTGCTAACTAAAGCACAGTGCTAGCAAAAAAAGCAATTCTGTAAAACAATGACATGGAATCCTGCTTTCATTCTCCCTGTTTGATTTCCTGATCAAACACTTATTGCCCTCCCCAGAAGTTTCCTCTTGCAAGTGTCCCTCACTGGTGCCAATGCAGATAACCATTTGCCTGGGAACTGTTTTCAGCAACACTGGAGACCCAAAACTTGATTCATGTGAAAGGAACAGAAACTTTCAAGCGAAAAATACTCTTAAGGAGGATGAAGAGAGGACAAGGCTTGAATGATTAGCTACAAGGAGTCCTTAGTTCTGGAAAGACCTTAAAACCCAGACTGGCCTTTACAGCTGTCTGACTCAATGGGACATAACATTTGCACCAAGGTCTGGCTGCCTGGCTCAGCTCATTTAAACCTGACTGAAAAGGAGAGCTGAAATCTTGCTGCTTGCTTGCTCAAGGGAGCCTGGTAGTGTCTGCACAAAAAAATTAAACTTGGTTTAAAAAACAAACTAACCTAAACCTCCAAATTGCTAGCAACACTGGAAGTATAACTGCACCTTGTCATGCCTGCTGCAAATTCTTTGATTCAGGATGTTACCATGTATTTGTCTCACCAAATGCTGTCCTTGGCTACATGTCCAATTTTCACTTGCTTTTGTATAAGTGGTATTTGTATGGTAGAGCTACTGCTTCCCAGCTGAGGACTACATCAGAGCTAAAAAATGACACCCTGAGATGGGAGCTGAGGAGCACATAGTGCCTTGGATCACCTCAGTCCCCTCCCAAATGACAGCAAGACTGTGGGGACAGAGACATGTAAGTAATATCACATCTTGCCACTGAGGAGTAATCATCAGGCCACAGATAATGCAGGCCCACACAGTGGTGCATCTTCACATGAATTCACACTGTACTGTAAGATTCATTTAAAAAAAAAGAGCCAGTTAGCAGTAATGCTAATCATCTGCATTATGAAATCATGAGCTCTGACCACCTACAAAATGTGCTACTTTGGCTTGGGCAAACTGAATTACAGATAAAATTAATGCACCTGCAAAGAAACAGTGAATATTCAAACACAGACAGCAAAGACAAACTGTCTGAAAGAGGAAAAGCTCAGAGGGATGCCTATGATGGCAATAAAAATCACATCAAATTTGCAAACCCAAAACATGATCCCCTGTCCTTTCCCAACCAGATTCTTCTTGAAGATATTATATAAAATTATCTGTGCCTTGCAAGCCTTTCCAACATATAAAGAAACAGTCTTCAGGACCTTTTATGGTCTTTTATAATCTTAATCTATTTTTCACTTTAGAGATGCCAAACAGTGTTTACCAACACATAGTAACCTGACAATTGCCATACCTCATGAGTAAATCAATTAAACATCTAATTGCAATTTTCTTGCTTATATTACAACTAGTTAACAGAAACTGTTTGGGAAAGGTAAAAGCACATCCAGAAATGCATACAAAGCAGAGGTATTCAGCAGGCCTGGAAGAAGAGATCAGACATGCAAGAAGAGGGCAGGCATTTGAAGTCAGAGATTTATATTGGATCAATTATTCCCAACTCCCTTTGACTATCTCAAATGGCTGAGGAATATAGCCAAGTAAGGTTTCTTAAAATTCAAAGTCGGTCTTGATTTGTGTCTTATTTAAAATTTCTATATCCCAGCACAATCCCTGTTATGTTGCAAGACTTCACAATTAGCAGATTGCAAATGGAGGTAAGTCCTGTCTCCATCAATGTGCATGTGTGCTGGTGTGGTGTAGGGAGAAAGACAGGGTTTTAATTGAGTTCTCCACTCTGTGAAAATCCAAACTATTGTGAAACAGCAAAGCAGAATGAAATGGTACTCATTTCTGGGCTCCCATTGCACACAGCAAGCATTGGAGGCCAAGAGGTTACCATGGCTTGGAGAGCTGGGAATGCAGCAAACAGAATTTCCACTGTCTTCACAAGAAGCACTAGTCAAGTGGGGTTTAGAGTTAATTTGATTTCCACCCATTAAAATTATATGTTCCACACAGAAGAGTCATAAAATGCCCGTAAAAGTGAGAGCACTTGCACACTGAGTAACTTTGGCAGTGGGGCTGGCTCAGGGGTGAGGAGCAGCAGGCACAAGGGCAGCACAGTTTGCCCTCCCACCCTGTGGCACGAGGGCTGTGGGGTCTGCAGGCCCCCCAAAAGTCACCCTTGCTCCACTGTTTCATGTCAGCCCAGCAAAGCAGCACAGAGAACAGGACACAAACCACCACAAAAAGCAGGGGTGCTTGCCCTTCTTGTCCAAAATTGCCTGATCCCAGCAGGCCAGGGGTGGATTGCAGGGTGAGACGTGCTCTAAGTGTGGCACACTAACTGCCACACTCTTGAAAAGCAGCTGCTCCAGCATGCCAAGAACTGTGCCTTCAGATGATGTAAATCTGCTCAGCTGCATTGAGCCGTGGTAATATACACCAGCTGAGGGATGGACCAAAGGCATTTATTAAGGCTGCAGTGTATTTAAGAACAAGCAAAGATCAATAGTCCAACAAATATTCATTTCACAACACTGCTTTTCAGAAGAGAGGTCAAATGGATCCTTACACATTTTTTTTTGTCTCTAAAATTTCAAGCAGAGAGTAGAGAAAGTTGGTAATTAAATCCCCTTTGAACGAAGCACTGGCAACGAAGAACAGGCAAGAGCTGGTACTGCACAGAAGCTGCAGTTCTGCCTCACAGGTGGCATTAAGGGATCTGAGAGAGCAGGACTTATCCCTGGAACTGCCTTCTGGGAAGCCTGGCATCTCATCAGTGACAGGCCACTTGGAATGAGTGTAACAAATGAACAGTTCAGCATGCAGGTCCCCAAATAAACCAAATTGAACTCTGGACATGTAGGAATCAGTACCTTTCCCTGGTTATTTTTCATTTTAATGTACATGAATTCAGTGAGCTTTGTATTGGAATTGCTCTCTGTCTGGCTATAAGGAAGAAATATAAGTGGCATCACAGGAAAAAGTATTCTCAGGAGATTGCCATCCTAATTATGCAAACCCAAGACAACGTTAAAATTTTAATGAAATTTCCAAGTGTATTGACATTTTCAAATATGACATGACAAGCCTGACTTTGGAGAGGGATGCAGTGATTCCTGGGGAGAGAGCACACACAGCCTCCAACTGAGCAATCATGCCAGACCTTGGGACAATTTGTATCAACAATGTGCCTCATCACCATGACACAAGAAGTTATATCCTCAAAATGCCTCCCTTAGTGAAGGAGAAAGAGAAGAAGGAACACCGTATGTTGGGAGCTAGAAATCAGGGGTGTCAGTGATGGTAATTTCCTGAAGCTATAATGAACACTCAAATGAAAATTTTAGGTCAGGCTGCATTCCAAAATATGGAAAATTATTTGTCTTGCAGGGTAATTTAAAATTCGTATCACCATATCACCACCAGACTGCCGTGGTTTACTGTGTTGATGTGTTCTCTCCATCCTCTTCAGAGCACAGCCCAGACAGCTCTGCTTTCAGTTTACAGCAGGGAAAAAAAAAAGCCATAGGGCTTTAAATTTTTAAGCTGGTGTTTTGAAAATACTGCTGTATGTATTAGGCTTCTCCTGTTTCAGAGGCTCTTTCCTGGAGAGTCTTCCAACAGGAATATCATTTACATCAGCAAGGCTTTTTGGCAGTTTTTCTTTTTTTCCTTTTTATAACCATGTTGCAGTGAGACATCAGTTTAGGCAGCCAGCTCTGCAATAAAACTGACAACAGGTTTATTCTCCTGCTCCTCATGGGACCTATAGGAATTTTAGAAAAGAAAGCAGGAGGGAAGAAACAGCAAAAACATGTGTGTATGATCTGCTCTGTCCCAGCACACCAATTCTGCTGTTTCCAGAGTGATTCTCATTCTAAAATCCAAAGTTTTTCTTATGTTTCATTAGATATTTATCCATTTGAATTACTCTGAAAAGGTAAAATATCCAGAGCAGAGGTATTAGGAGGTTCTATCAACTCCAGAGCTGCCAGGATTTTACCTTTGGGGTCAAACAGCCCATTGTCCATGGAAACCCCTGTGAAACACCAGTGCCCTGGAACATTTCTGCCAGAGGGGATCCCCCAAACAGCATGGAAAAGGTTTTAAAAAGAAAAGCAAATGAAACCCAGGCTCTTCAGATCATTGTGGAAGAAACTATTATCTCAGAAGGAAGTTCCTGAGCCCTGCCCTGGCTGCTGTGCCTGAAGTCACACAAGTTCAGTTTCTGCTCCTCTCCCTGGAGGCACTGGGAGCAAAGACTTAATTTTCTTTGCACTGGGTGAAAAAAGGGTAATTTTCTTTGATGAGAGAAAGGGTGGTCTTCCCTTACGCACCATCAGATAAATGACTGAAACTCCTGAGCACACAAAGATGGCTTGGGTTCCCATTTAACTCCAATTTAACCCTTCATGATTCTCCAACAGATAGTGGTGAAAAGAGCAGTGAGCACAACACCCAAGAGGCAACCAGAAGTTGAACCAGCAGTCTGGAAAGGTCTCATGGCCTGGAGCCAGGGCCTTGTATCTCACAGATGAGCTGCCTGTGGTGCACACCAGCATGCTTGGAATAGATATGCTGATAGATTAGAAATTCCACCTTGATTTAATGGATTTAGTCCCAACAGTCTAGGACATAATTAAATCTTTACAAAAGGATTAATCCATCCTTACTACCGAGTATTTATCATCTCTAAACACTCACAGACAGTGTGTGTGTGTGTTGGGAAGTACACACACTTATATGTATTTGGAAAAAAAGCTTTTATTAGCAGGAACCATTTGCAGGTTTGCAGAGGCTCCCAAGTTTGTATCTCTGAGACGATTCCATTAATTCCAGCTGCAAGCAGAGGCTGTGCCCAGATGATGGCGCCTGCAAATCACGGATCCCTTGGAAACAATCATTAGGTAACTCGTTCTGGCGGGTTACACATTGTGGGCTTTAGGGTTTATTGCAGAGGAAAATAGAAGTCTTATTGTACTGCAACCCCTCAACCACCAAACCCCCAAACACAGCAACCCCTGCCTCCCTGTCCCCAGAAACTGTGGACTGTGTTATGGTGTTGTGTTAAATTAGCTCTTACAGCTACCTTCCATTTGGGGAGTTACAGCACCAGAATAAGATATAAAAAAACACAAAGGGTTTAGACTAAAGATTCTTCACCCCACGGGAAATGCATAATTCAAGGTATTTGTAAATGTGTTTGTGATGTGCTGAAAAGCTGAACTGGAACAAAATAAATAAAGCCAAGCAACCAGACCTGAGAATCCCGATCCTTGATGGAAATCAGGCAGGTTTAGATGTGTTTTTGAGGGGATTGTAGGATTTGGGTCAGCTCACTGAAAGGCTGCCCTGGCCAGCAACAGCCTCACACCAGGATGAAGCTCGGAGTGCTTTGTGCCAGGCAGGGACTACCTCTTATACAGGACAGCTTACGTTCATCGTGGGAGGGGTGAGGGAAATAAAGCTATTGAGAAAACAGCAGTCTGGAGGGAGACAAGATTAATTCTAAGTGAATCACTCATGTTTCAGGGATTCAGGGTCTGCAAACAGCAAAACTAAAAAGCTTCAGACCTAGAGTCTGAAAATCAGCTCAGCAAAGCATTTGAGTTTGGCTGTTTATCTGGGACTGGTGTTTTCAGAAACCAGGGTTCTCTCTGAGCATTACCTCAAATAGCTGGAGATACCAGAACAGCACGCAAGCAACAAATTGGTGAGAAAATCCTGTTTCCTAATATGAAAATGTTTTATTTGAATTTTGTGATCATTGCTAATAGAGGTTGAGGTTTAACACACCATTTCCTCTAAATGTACGTGTTCAGATACATAAATGTTAATTCTGACCTTTGTCTACTCAGTACATCTAATTTTCCTCACATATTTCAGCCACCTATAACAAATTACCCATCCCTTCCCATTTTCTATGTTCAATGTCCTTCTAAAGATGCCCAGCAGAGGTGAAAAAAACAAAAAAAGCTTTATAGTGAAGACACGCCAAATTGATTTCAGATTTGGGAGCTATGCCACATTGTCGAGATTGTGCCTTTAGGAAAAAAAAAAATATCCAAAGAGGAAAATAATAAACACCCCAAAACCAAATTTGTGAGCATTTTTTTGTAGCAAGGAGGACTTGTCTAGAAGCTTACAGGTTTGCTATTTGCTGGCCCACAGAAGACTCACTTTTTCTAGGTCTTGCTCAGCATTGAGAAATCCCTAAATCCCATTGAAGCAATGAGTGATCTCAGGAGAGGGCTCGACCCTCACAGCCGCCCGGCAAGCTCACAGCACGCTGCTTGCAGTAGGGGGCACTCCCTTAGGCTTGGGTTACCCAGAGAGCGCCTAGGGACAACTGCTCCACTCTGTGGTGGAGACAGCTCCCTACGTAGGACGGGAGACTCGCGGCAGCAATCCAGCCAGGAAAGAGAGGGACTCCAGCTGAGGTTCGTTGAAGCAGCCTTTATTAACTGGGAAGTCAAAGTGCAGAAGATGAACCCAGAGCTGGAGACAAAGCACAAACCCGGCTTACACCAGCTTTTGAGGGGCACCAGAAATGAGGGTGGAGACAGTCCTTGGGCCAATGGGAAGCAGAGAGGGGTTTGGCCTCTGAGGGAGTGACAATGAGGAACATCCAATAAGGGAACATGAGGGGCGGAAACCTGACCCCTGAGCCAATCACCCGACGCCTCAGCTGGAACTTTCTAGAGGGAAGGGAGGGGGCGCCGAGTGACAGGCAGGGCACCAGGGAGGAGTCCGGGAAGGATGCATTGAGGGATGGGAGGAGCGGTGTTGATGGGCAGTGAGGAGAAGGGTGGAGTGAGCCAAGGCTGAACCATACCAGATACGAGGGAAAACAGAACAGTCCAACTCATAACTGAGGGGGAACAACTTAACACAACACAACATCCCATGAAGCTCAAACATCCCAAGACTTCAACGTGAAGCTCCAACCAGCAGTTCACTGTTAATAAAACAGCTGGAACAACTGCAGCTCCAGCCTCCTGTCAGAATTGGGGAAGGAAGGCTCTGCAGAGCTCCAGGTCCCTTCTCTGCACCTTCCACAGCCCCTCTCTGTGGGATGGTTGGATCCTGGGCTGTCTCCTGTGGGAGGACACTCCTGCCTTCCTTTGGGATCGTGCTGGGTGCCTTGCTGGATGACCCCCGCTCAACATTATTCATGTGGCTGAGCCCTCACAGCTCTGGAGCACCTCCTCAGCTCCTCAGAGGCCACCCAGCCATGGATAACACATAGCAAGTGAAGCAAATTCTGATGGTCTTGTCCTCAGATGGTTTCCAGTCTATGCTCTAAAGAATCTCATTTGTTTCTCAGCACAGCCTTGTGCCTGCTAGAGCTTTGCTCAGGCTGGGGGCAGAGCAAGCATTTCCCAGCTTTCCTGGTTGGGGTGCAAACAGCATTCATGCTAAATATGGGTTTGGGTTCAAGATTTGGAGAGTTTTGAGGGTTTTCTTCATATGCTTAGAATCAAGATTCTCAGCATATATGATAACAACTGATTTAAGGATTTAAGGCCGACTTAAATCATGAATGACAAGAGAGACAGAGCAGATGGAATCATTAGGAATGACAAAACCAGGAGCATTTCCAGGTAATCCTGTGTGATGCTTGATTAATAATTACAGACAACTCTGGTTAAGGAAACCCTGTGCTTAAAGATTAACAGATATTTATCCTAACATGTTTTTATCTATACATGTGAGTGCCATGAGCAGGGCTCATATTTTCTGACACACCCCCTACAAACTGAACACCCAGACAGCCAAGGGGACTCTCCTGACTCTTGGTGTTCCCAGGGCCATTTCAAGTGCCAAAACATCATTGTGAGGATTTAAAGATAAAACCAAAAAGCCTCAAGGAATGTAGTTTAAAGCCACGATCCTGTAAATGTCTTACTGTGAATTTCTTTTACTAACACAGATGATAGATCTATTAAATAATTTCCTCCTTGTAAATGCTAAGAATAGTTCAGTCCCAAAATGGCATCTTTGTCTTATTTAGACATTTCTCTCTTTCTGTCTAAGTGCTGGGGATGTACATTTCCTGAAGGAAAAAAAAAAAAAAAGGAAAAGATAGGCTATTTCAGCAACTAGAAAAATTATTATTTGGGTTTAAAATTAATTCTGAAAGACAAATTTAACCAAAGTGACTTAAGAGGTGGAATCAGAGGTCTGGTTGAAAGCCCATAGTGAACGTCTGAGAGTTGTGCCAAAGACTGCTTTCCATCAGCTCAGTGTGGATCCAAATCCCTTGGGCACTCCAGAAGAAAAATGATCTGTTTGATCAGCAAAAGCAATGGAGAAATCCTGCTTGTTATTTGTTGGTGTCACTTGGATGACCTTTTAAATAAAAAAAAACCTCAACTAAATCACACTGAAGTTTTAACTGTCATAAAATTCATTAGGCTGGGGAGGATTTGAGGGGATCATTAAGTCCATGCCAAAGCAGAGTTCAGAAGTTATTAAAACTATTACAGGGAATACTCCAACATTAGTCTCTTGCATCTGTTTTCAGGAAAACACACAGGAATTTAATTATATTTTTCTTTTTGGACTTCTGTGATAGACTGAGTTTAAGTCTGTCAATAGGCTCAGGGATTTCTAGAGGAGGAAAACACACACAGACAGACTGAGTAATCTATAGAAAGTAAGGATTCCTACAGAAAATCAGACTGTAAAACTCCCAGTATTTGTCAGAAGTGGTCAGACATTTTTTTTTTAGCATGAACAAAAAGGTTCTTAAAAGATTTACAAAGACTCAGTTCCCAGTATTTGGCAATAGTTAGACTTCTTTAGTCCTGTCCCCAAAAGCCCTGGTGACTGAGAACAGAAAAATCATCAGGAGGGCTGAGCACCTCCTGTAGTTAATGCACTGTACTCCCACTGCCAGCGCTGAGGGAGAGCACAGGCAAAGCAAGACAAGGAAACTCAGCTCTAAATATAAATATCTGCATTGATAGAGAGAATTAACTTCATTTTATTCTGCCTTCACAGAAAATCAGCCTTACTGGACTCTGCAAGCCAGCCAGCTACTGCAAGAAATGCACTGTACTGCCTTGCAGCACACAAATACCTGAAATGCTGTTCCTGGGCAGAAAGCCATGACATAGCTTCACATCCCCTGGCTGGAGTAATACTGAAATTAAAATAGGTGATATGAGTGAGATACTCAATTTTTCAAAAGCTCTGGCATTCCCCAAATTAATGAAGCACTCCTAGGGTTTGGCTAAGGCAAATGCAGAATCAAACACAGCCATCAGGGCTAGCAAAGCAGAAATATCTAACTCCCAACATATGCTGCAACAGAGTACACATTTATTCATGCCCTGTTAGAGGCTCAAGCAAGAGACTCAGATTTTCTGGAACTTGTGATTTATTTGTGAACTGAAGGTAAATATATTCTTTAGAATAAAGAAAAAAGTCTCTAACACCCTCAAGGTTTTTTTTGCTTTTCAGCAATCCTGGTCTTACCAATCAGTGTGTTCAAGGCAACTTAAAATATCTCCCAGTCAAACAAACCACAAAGCAGTACTCCTCCAGCTGGACCAGCAATCTTTCCCTGTTTGTTTAAATTTGACAAAAAACCCATCATCAGCTGCAGAGGATAGTAAGAGAGAGCAGGTAAAATACCAGGCACAAAAATTCTATTACTAACTTTCTCAGCTGTAAGACCTAGAAGGGACAATAGATATATTTTTGCTCCAGATGGTTCCTCAGAGGAAATCTGGAAATCCAAAAACTAAGAACAAAAGGATGAAATAGAAAAAAAGAAAAAAAGCCTCACAAACTAAGACAGTAAAATACAAATAGACTACCAGGGAAAAGATGTACAGAAAGAAGATAGAAATGTGTATAATGTCCTGTAAAGAGGTGAAAAATCTCAGTGTTACAGACACATAAAGCTAGACCTGGATGAAACAATGAAACCTGAAATTCTCACTTTAGGAAAAAACCCTTGTTTTTTCTCAGCTGTGCTAGTGCCACTGAGGGAGGGTGTCACACAGGCAAGGAGGATTCAGGTCTACTCTCTTTTGAATGGTGAAAATGCTAAAGCCTCAAGATCTCTCTTGTTCAAAAACTCTTATTATTATTGGTAATGAAGCATGAGCCAGAAAAAGCACATCTTGACACAGAGAGACCAAGCTGAGCTTGTGGGCAGCCAGGGGAATTGCCCCTCCTTACACTTAAACCAACCAAAAACCTCCCCACCAAAACTTTCTGGGAGAAATGAAACTGGGAGAAATTCCTCACTGTGGTGAGGCATGGCACTTTTTGAAAAGCCCTTTTCCAAGATGTTTCAGCAGCCCAAGAGCAGCAGGAGCTCAGCAATGCTCCTGAGCAGCTTAAGGCTGCAGGGATTGAGGCTGGGGGAGCGTGCCCAGTCCTGCCCTGCAGAGCTGCTGTGCCCAGAGGGGAATTCCCTGTGCACCCAGCTAGCCCAAAAGGCAGTTCTGCAGGCACCAGGATCCAGGAAAACCCACTGCAGAGGCTGTGCTGCTCCCCTAAGGCACCTCCATGGCAGTGGCATTTGTGTCCTCCATGCTGCTGCAGGACATGTGACATGCATGGGGAAATACGAGGAAAATTAGCTAAATATGCACCAATGGACTGACTCTTTCTATGAGAGATGTTTCTTTCCTGGTAATAAAAGTTGCTCCTACAGAATTCAATTTTTTTTAAATTAATTTTTTTTTATTTTCAGTACAGCCACAGCTCCTTAATGGGGTGACAGACTATGCTGTCTGTATTAGTCAGCAGTGGAGCTCAGAGAGTTGCTTTGCCTGGTGATGCCAATGCTCAGTGTAATTTCTGCAGACATCCTCATCTGAAAACACCTCAGGTGACAGTTTGGCAGGCACACTGGCATTTCCAGCTGAGTCCCTGCTCCTCCTCATTGAACTTCAGCACTGCCTAAAGCCACTAAATGAGACAGAAACCCCTCCACAGTAGGAAGGGTGGAAACTACTCTGTGTTTCTATGCCTTGATAAAGCAAATAAAATTAAATGGGGAAGGGGAAAAGGAGGTACAGAGAGTGTCACCATCTCTGGTCCTTGGCAGGACACAACTTTCACGCACTCTCTGGCCAGGACTGAAGGGATGCTGGAGTCAGAGCTGCTGTCCCAGCCCTGCATGGCTGCTCCAGGGTGGCACCCACACCCCTGAGGGTGACATCTGTGTTGGGCTGAGCCCTTGCCTCCATCTGCCTGCTCACTGCACATGCTGAGCTCACAGTGAGAAAACACTGCTCTCACACACTCCTATGAGTGCTGCATTTTTGGTCCCAGCAAGCATGGATCTTTCTTCAGAGACCTGACAGCCCAAGTCAGGCCTCTCTAATCTTCCTATTCTCCTTGAAAAGCAAATGCATTTCAATCTTTAGAGACCACAGAGGGCACTCACTCCAGCCTCCTGGTTCCCACTCGCTTCAGATACTTCGAAAGACTAACTGCTGTTAATTAGAAAAAGATAAAACAATTCAGGCTGCACTGCATCTTGCAAGTGCAGGTCTTGCCCTGGCCACTACCAAAGGGGGAGAGGCTTTGGAAGTTGATTTACCAGACACGTTCCATGACTGTCACTAGAGTTAAACCAGACCCCATTTATTTTCCATGCCTTCTGCAAGCTATGTTCCCAGGGAAAGGAAAGTAACATATTGATAACAGCAGGCTCGGTCACAGGGGAGGATCCAGAATCACCCACGTGTTGCCTGGAAAACAAACAACCCCCAAACAATTGATCAGTCACTGCTAGTACAGAGGCAGTCTATTATGGATAAAAATACAGGTGGAAAAAAATTCATCAGGGATGTGCAAATACCTTTATTTAAATTCAAGTGCAGTAAGGCAAGCTTTGCTCCTATAAACAGGAGTAGTGGATTATGGATGCATTTCTCTCAAGTCCTGGCAGAGAGGGAATGCATTTCCAGGCTAGGGGAGCCAGAAAACTGAGTGATTTCCCTGTCGAGGCTGGGATTTCTGAGATGGCTTAACCTGACTGCCAGGAAAGGTGGAGGTGCATCACAGACTGCTGTATAAATTGCTGCTCTGGCTCCCCTTGTGAAACCTGAACACAGCCCCCAGGTGAGCTCTGGATCCCACACCCAGCAGCACTGCAGGGTCCCTGGAGAGGCTGTGCAGCTCAGTGCCAACTGCAAACAAACCATGCTCAGCCTGAGCAGCTCTCACTGGATATGTGAAGTGTTAAATTAGTTTAAAAAAAGTAAATTTGACAGAGCAGCCTACGGAAAAGACACAAGGAAGGATATGAAAGACATCTACGTGTGCATATTTATGTGTGAAAAAGAGAGAGAGAGAGCCAGACCACTTCAGCTCCTCACCTCACTATCACTGCCAGTTCCTTCCCCACCTTTTGCAGTAGGTGCCCATGTGTGTGATTGCACTTCTCAAAGGAAAAGCTGACTTTCTTGTTGACACACTAACCTGACTCAATATTGTCCTAGAATCAAGAAGATTTTATTTTGAATAAAGAAAGATATTATCCAGACTTTTTAATCCAGAGCTAAGAAAAGAGAGTGGCCACAGTGCCTTTTGATTTTTAATTTTAACCTTTCCAGCTATGGGCAGGCAATACAATGTCCAATTTTAATTTAGTCTCTGCACTTAATTTAGTCACTGCTTACCTTGATTTTCACATCATTGCTTTGGGATGTGAAATCCTCAAGGTTTTTCTCTGCAGAACAATAAACTTTGAATAGCAAAGCCAGATCATGGCTGTAGAGCCCTGCCAATTTCTTACAGACATTTCTGCCTAGGAGAGAAAACACCAGAAAATATCTCAGATAGGAATTGTGACAAGAATTTACTCTCTTCCTTGCAATAGAAATGGGGGACACAGAGAACTTGAATTTCAAAAACTCAGGTAAACAACAATAACTAAAAGCACTTAATATTATTCAAGCCTCAGCTCAAAAAAGTGAAAGAAAAATGTCAGCACTTTGACTTTTCTTCTCACTCATGACCATGCAGAGTTCCCCATCTGTGCTGGCTGACCTTGGCCAGTTGCCAGCCATCCACCCAGCTGCTCTGCTCCTGCCCTCCTCAACAGGAGCTCTGGGAGCCCATCTATGCAACAAACACTTTAGACAGCTCACAGTGCTTAGTGGTATCCAAATTACAAACTGTGTGAAAGGCTCTCATGCAGTGACAGAAGAGGGGGGTTACCATAAAGCATCATCTGTACCCACTCAGTCACAGCTCCCTCCTGTGCCTGCTCTGGGGGTTGTAACCCTGAACTCTGCCCAGGGATTCCTCTGGGGGAGGCACAGTGCTCTGGCATTGGAGGCTGAGTTGGAAGCAGTGTTAGTTCATACAAAGGAGAAGGTATAATCCATCTCAAAGTGTGGCTGCTTTCAGAATATATAAAATCTATGTAGATAGAAATTATGGAAGTGACAGAGAGAGAGAACATCTTCAGCATGGAGAATGAGAACAAAGATGCCTTGTAGTTTGCTACTCAGAAGGCATTGGCAGAATACAGTGGGTGTTGTTGTAGCCCTAAATTATTTGGAGTTGAATTATTTTTTTTATTTTAAGAACAGCAAATCAGTATAAAATAAGACCATGCCTACAAATGGCACCAAAAGAAATTTATCACATTCTATTCAATCGGGAAAAGAAACACACAGTCTGCCAATTTTTTTTATGCTTACTATTTTCAGTCCTGGAGGTTTTTCCAGCACTATCAACGTCATCAAGCAACGTATGACATCAGCTGGTGACTGCCTGTACTTTGGTGCAGGTAGATGATATATCTCGACTTTCCCTGCTTGAACTCCACTCCCTCTCTCCCTCTGCAACATCATAAACAGCAAAGTACAAAAAGTTATTGCAGTAAAAATCAATATAGGGGAAAAGCAGGTTTTTCACTTTAGCTGAGAGAACGGGATCCCTGATGAGTAATCACAAGTCAGCGAATTCTGGGATGGCTTCCGAAGGCACAAGTAGGTGCTGGGGCTCATAAGCCAAAGGTAGTCAATAGCTTGATTGCACCACTCCTTAAATAGTGACAGTCCCACTGAGCTGAACTGCTGCTCAGGCTGGAGAGGCTGGGAACCTTTTTCCTCTCCAGCATCTCTAACATAATCTCTTCCTTCAGATGTACAAACACTGGACACCCCATCAGTATGGGTACAAAATGCCTGCCCCTGGTCATGAAGTGCAGGGTGAGGAGGTGCTGTAGGCGCTATCGGCTCCAGGTGGAGCCAGCCTGGAGCAAGCTCACCAGGAATGTGGCACATGGACACACTCAGCATTAACACCACGAGTGGGTCCACTGAGGACACACAGGGGCTGCAAGGATACCTTTGCTGCAATTTGCTTGCACTCCTTAGTCATGGCATGCCTGATAGAGAGGCCTCATTCAGTGCCTTTAGTCCCTGGTGCAGAGCTTCTTGTAAAAGCTCCTTGTAAAATTATTTGTTTGAAAACAGGATTTTTAAATGAAGATGGGAAAACCAAAATAAAACCACCATGAAAAAAACCCAACATGTCCCTTCTCCCTGCCAAATCAGCCCTGTCTGGCTAACAGTGATGTCATTCTTTGTTATGGTTCAGACAATTTATTTTCCAAGAGCTATACTTTACACAGAGAGACTTTATTCACATATGCAATTAAATATTGCTTTCCTGAACAGAAGTGGCCACACAGAGCATGCTGTCAACACATCCCTGCAAGATTTCTCCAAGAGTTCAGCAGAATAATTAGCTTTGGTACCGTTGCACAGTAGTTTTTATCTATCAGAATTTTATCATGCCTTCTCTCAGTGGTGAGTCTGAGAGAAATTCTGAATGTTTGCCTCATGGGTCTAATCCTCTTATTGATGCTCAAAGCGTTTAAATGTGATCTGCAGCCCCTTCACTCTTTGACATTCCAGTTCTTAAAAAAAAAGTCAGATATTTTGGCAGGTGCTTAGCTCAGACTTGTTCTTTAGGCTATAAGGCTTTTGCCTGTCTAATTAGCTGTGGCAAAAAGCTGAGAATGTTGACAATCTGGGGATGTGAGGTAATAAAAAATAGATTATTTACCAGCAGCAAATTAAGCCCTCTAAGAACCAGTGTGATGAGTTGTGCCCCTGTAGCACACAGATACCACTGTCTCCATCTGTCTATCTTGTGCACAGCGTACCTGACGGCGGGTTTCTAATCTATTTTCCCATGCATAAGAATTGATCCACCAAAGCCTTCAGAGACTAAAGAAAGTAACCTTTCTGGTGACAGCAAGCCAAATCTGTCTGCTTCCAAAGATGATTTTTCCCAGTTTCCTTTGGGGCAGTGCAAATAATTGGCCAGAGTCGCCCAAACGCCGCTCGGGACTGGAGGGCTGGGTAGTTGTGCTTCAGTTTGGGCTGGCAGGCAGCAGCATGGAGGGAAAGGCAACTGTGGGTGATGGATGAGGTCTGGCTCCTCCGAAGCAAGGAGAAGCAGCCCTCAGATGTGCCTGCTCTGCTCCATGGCTGTGTCTGCCTGCCTCTGGCTGTCGGGGAGCCAACCCTGCTGTGAGTCCAGTGGGACAAACAGCAGCCCAGACCTGGAGACAGAAAAATCCATCTCACAGGAGTTAGCAATGGAGGTGACATGACTTCTTGCCTAAGCACACTGTCAGCAAGGTGCTACAGAACATGTTCCCCCTTTTAAAACCAGTCTCAAGAGGAGGCTATTAAAGACAGTGGCTCATTAGAGTAACTACTTTTATTTCAGCTAGTTTACTCCTCATGACAATCTGCCTTGGCTTTACTCTTTTTTTACACCACACTACTTTGCAAATTCCTCTCCCAGGATGTATTTTAAGGAATGGGATTCTGGAATGTTTTTTTGTTTATTCAAACCAGGATTTATGGATATGGGAGGATAGTATATGGAACATATACTGTCCTCTCACCCATATTTCTTTAGGAATGGATATTTTCCCCACTACCTTGTTAACATAGGCATTAGACAACCCTTCAGGTCCTCCTGTAAGCCAGTGCAATAGTCTGATGTCAAAAGAATGGCAGGAAAACCCCTCCAGGTTACAATACCTGTTGTTATAATATCCCTTACTCCAGAAAAGGCTGGATCCATCCTTGGATCCAATGACTGGTCACAGATTTCAGGTCATGTGCTGCAAGGAGTCCCAGAAGTCCAGTTCTTTGTCAATGAGCCATTATTGTAAGAATATTATTCTGCTTCTTAGGGAATTTGCTAATCAATATGGGCAGAGCACATGAGGCTGCAAATCCTTGCACTTCATTTCTGTGGGAAGCAGAGATGACCCCAGACCTTCCTTTGGAATGGTCACATCAAGGCAAATACAGCACTTCAGTAAAGGATTCATGGATATGGATACTCTGCCTTTTGAGCAAAGACTGCAAATTGTGCAGCATTTTCACCTGTACCAACTCCCTCATGTTTTGGCTGGTCTCCTCATCCTCAAAAGCTAAATACAATGTCAAGGTTTATTGAGAAGATCACAAAGCAGTTTGCATTTCCTAACAGCTGGGGATGTCTGGATGAGTTCAACAAACTGACACAGACAAGTTAAAACTCCATTCACACATCTATGCTAAATTCCAGCAGATTTTACTCCAAGGTTTGGTCTGAAAGCTATACAGCTAAATCCTTGCAGAGATGGACAAGAAAGCCAAGTGCAGTTTCTCCCATCCAGGTAAAAGGCTGGAAGTATCAGGAATCTCCTGCGTGTGATTATTGCTGAGAGGCTGTCGGTTCCGTTTTAGAGATCAAAGATGATACAGAAACACTCTGTAGCTCTGTTCTGTAACCAGTGTGCAAGGAACAGGTAGGTATAATTTATTTTAGCAGATTTCAGAAAGGGATTGAACATTCTGGTGGAACAGAACATCTATAATAATAAATAAGACTGTTTATAAAATGCCCATGAGTGGGCTGTGGGCATGAATCCCAAAAAAATTAGTACAAAGTTTTTTCTATTGACTTCTAAAGGCTTGGTCTGGATGCTAATGGGTATCAATTAAGATGAAGCTTTCTCTACAGCTAAGTTACCCATAATTTTCTGCTAGTAAAGGTTGTTACACCTCAGACCACTTTGTTTTTTATAGCAAAGGACCTGAGGACAGACAAATTTTAATATTTGGATTTTTTTTGTGTAGAACAAGCCCCATATTCTATTTAATAATATATGTTTTTTTGTTAGATATTTACTGGAATAAATTTCACTGAATCTGCTGTCTCCCTGGTGATCACAGTTGGTAGTTACCACTACAAGCACAGAGAACATGTGAGCATACAAGTTCCTGTCTGATTTTTAGCTTTTTCTTCCTGAAAATACTAGAAAAGACTGAAAAAACTAACTTTCCAATATTAAAACTAATTTGAAAGGAACTTAAGGATCTCTGTGTGTTTTGTAAGGCTTTTAAAACAGATACTGACAATGAACTTGGCAGATTTTTAGAAAGCTTCAATATAGTGAAAGAAAAAATATTAAAAGAAGCCTGTGCAGTTTAGAAAGAGAAATAAAATGTATTCCATTATATCTCTTTCTCCTTCCAATATCTAACACCAGTTACACTGCACTGCAGAAGCCAAATACTGAAGCAAATTACCTGTCAAGGGGATTTTATCAATAAATAATTGAATTCAGCTCTCAAGGAGGGCCAGGGCTGGGACGTTTTCCCCTAGAACTGCAATGGTGCCTTGTTCTGTGCCCTGCAACTGCTACTGCAGCACCAAACCTCCACCAGGGAGGCAAAGACTTGGGTAGGGAACACATTTGGAATTAAGGAATTAAAAAAACCAAGGAGAGAGAGAGAAAAAAATTGTCTTTTTATTCTGGCTTCTTGAAGTTATGACCATGCATGTTCATCTGTTCCTGATACCCTCTGGTCTGATCCACACTCACTAGGGGCAGGGCTGTCAAATGAACTCCTCTCAATCTCCAGTGCAGGAAGCCTCAGTGAGAAAAGAGATCTTGCTAAGGGAAAAACAGCAGCCTGACACTGCATTTGTTAGGCACAAAGAGTTCTCACACAAGGGGAGGTGTAGAAGGTGGGCAGAAATGAGAGAGTGCAATACAAGCTTGGGAAGTAGCCTGAATGGTCCTGGACAGCAGGGAACCCAACCAGTGGGATATAAACCTATTGAAAAGCAGGCTTCATTAGGTGCACTGCTCATGGAGCTGCATGTGTACAATTTGGGAGGAAATGGGCTGAAACTGAAACACCACAGAAAAAAAAAAAAAAAAAAAAAAAAAAAGGGCTTTAACACAGGGTTTATAATGGGTTCATAAAAAAAATACAGCTTCTTAAAGGTCCTGGACACAACTACAGCCATCATGCCCTTAGTGCAGCAGGTATTCCCTGAGCAGGATGCACAGAGCCACCACACTGAAGGTACTTTGGTTTAAATTGCAGCAGAGTGGTCAAGTTTTGCCTGTGGGGAAAAACTCAGGAGGGCACTGCCTGGGCTGACTGGGGAGGTGCAGCACAGATGTTCTGAGAAACTCAGACCAGTGTCTGGAAAGCCACAGGCAGGGCTGTGCTCCTGCTGAGGCAGGGAACTTGAGTTGAGTGGGAATAACTCAATCAGGGCTCTTATTTCATTTAGGCAAATTTTAAAGAGTTTTCCCTGTCTCAGATAAGCTGCCTCAGCATTCCACCCTGTGCCTTTCCCAGGTGCTTCACAAACAGCAGAGAGTAAAACAGTAGCTCCTGAAGAGTTATTTGGGACTCAACAGGATCTAAAATGTTGTCTCTATAAAAGGCTTGTGCTGTCCCTTCAGCAGAGCAATACCTGCCCAGACAAACCACCAGGTTCCAGATTCCAGTGGGGATTCTTCATAGATCAATAAGAGAAACTCACTGGGGGAAGTTTTGGGTGTGATACCCTGGAGGAGCCACCCATTCCTGCTGATTTTGTCCTATGTGGCCCATCACTACTCCTTTTTTGTTATTTGTTTTTTAAATTTTATAATCTCCTGGTAGCTGTTTAACCTGGCTGTTGGCCATTTTTCCATTTAGCATGAACAGTTTTGGACAGAACTTTTCAAGCTGGTATGAGCTTGTGGACTGGAGCCACACACACAGTAATTACACTCACATTCCTATTTTCCTGGTGGTGTTTTCCTGTTCCTTGGCCAAGGGTGGGCTGTGCTGGCACTTCAGTGCCCTGAAGGAAAACTATGTGCCCTATGGAAAGCTAAAGAAAAAAATCCCCTGAACCTAAAGGATCCTCTGAAGCTAAACAAAATCCTCCAGACTAAATTTTCAGCTAGTCTCAGATATCCACTGCAGCAGAATTTATTAATTTTTAAAGTGACTGATTTCAATATATATAGCGCATCTAAAAAGAAATTGGACACTTACATAATTAACATTAAAATTTATATAGATTTGAAATGGTAATGGTTACACTAACAGCGAAAACCAGAAAGAAAGAAAAAAAAATCTTAACTGATTTAGGCTGTGTCAAGTCTCAAGTTGTATATAGAATTTTTAGCAAATGTAAAATATTTTATTTTGTGTGCAGGTTTTTTCAAAATGGTCTCTACAGAGTCTCTTTCAGCTCTTAATACGTGCCAGTGTCACAACAATAATCTCTGAACCAAACAGGCCCCTGATATCATGCAGCAAGGCTACTCTGACCTAAGAAAATCTGAATTTCCAATGGCACACAGCTCATCACGAGTCATCTCTTACAAGCCAAGCTTTTGCAGCCATCGGTTCTGTGCAGAGGATAGCCCCCCATAACATATTTGTCTTCAGGAGATTGTATTGTGCAGGCAGAGAAGAAAGAAAGGATCGTGTGGGAGAGCAATGCCTCATTTCTTGCCTGGGACCGTTTCAGGCAGAAAAGGGATGAAGAGATAGGCAGAAGAACAGCTGGTAGTGACAGTGACTAAATCAGGTAGCAGGAGAGGAAGCTGCCACCTAAAGTCCTGACGTTTTTTCACTCCCACATGCTTGGATTCAGGGGAACACCTGAAGTCAGTGTCTCATGAGGCACAGGGGATTTTAAAGCCACTGAGATGCTGCAGACAGCAAATGCAATGCACAGCATTCCCATTCTTCCACTCCTTTTTCTCTTTGCCCTTTCAGGGAACATTAAGTAGCAGCACAAAGAACTTCTGTGTGACTGAAGTGAAGCACTGCTTAAAGAACAACTACAAAAGCACCAAGACATAGTGATGAAAAGGATTTTGGAAGAAAGATCCTTAATTTGAATGGAAAATGTCTCTAAATCCTTTAAGCTGCTTTGAGAATCTCAGCCTCCATGATATGGTTTAAATCTAAGATAACAGTGCTAGTCTGAAATTAGACAGAACATAACCTTACCTAAAAGGAAGAGGGATAGAAAAAGCCAAATTTCCCCTGAAGTTTGCTTGTTTGTGCTATTTTATTGCTAAAGACTTGATTTATTTTGTGGGTAACCTGAAAACCTGAGCCTGTTATTTCAGTGTGGGAAGCACTTTGGAGCAGCAGCTTCAGGCCACAGGCAGTACCCACATAAGCACCACAACAAAGGGGCTGCTCCTGGGGAGCCAAGCTCATAGCAGAGCTTTAAGCTGGGCTCAAAGGAGTGCTTGAGAGAGTTTGAAGCACCTGCAACTACATGGGAGGCTCTGGATTTGGAAAGAAACTTTATTGTCAGAAGATTATGTCGCTGCCTAAAACAATTTAAAATGAGCTAAGCACTGCAGCAGGGATTCAAATGCTAAAAAAGAAATCACATGATTTTATTTCTACAGATGCCTGCTGCACTGGCACTGTGAGGCAGAGTGCTCTCACATCACTCACTGCAATGTAGCACACAGAAATACACATCTACCTGCAGCTCTCTGCTTATTTATGTACCCAACTCTGCTAGCAAGAAAATGTCATCTTAAAATTCACTATTCTTTAAAAAAGGGGGTAAAAAAAGAAAGGTGGCCAAGTGTTATACAGAGGGCGAGGATGAAGATGTATTTAAAATAATGTGGAGTGTGAAATAACCCGGGGTGGTAAGTATTAAAGCTCCTTAGAGAGGATAGAGATGAGTACAAAGAGAAATTTAAGCTTCACTTGTGTTGGAGGATTTATTAGTTCTTGAAAAGGAAGATTTCAAAGAAACTAGTAATGAATGAGGGAGTAATTACATACTGAGTTTGCAGAGAATAAACTAATTATAAAAATATGGTATGTTGTAGGCCATCTGCCCCCCAAAAAAGAACTGAATTGTCAAATTACTGAGCCAGAGATGACACATTATAATTATACTGCTACTATGCAAGATTTTAATACAAAAATCTAACAACATTTTCCAATAACCACCATTTCTCTTTCTTGTTTGAAAATGAGAGTCATTATATGCTATCATGAGACTTGATGCTGCCTGTCAGCATCCCAATGTGTTGGGATAACTGCATTACCCATCTCTGAGGAAGGAGAAATCTGAGTGACAAACCCATGGAGCCACGTGCCAGAGCCAGCTCAGGAAATGAGGCAGTTTCTACCCAGTTCAGAGCACAAAGGAGTCACCTGATCATCTCAGCCAAATTATTTCATTCTGTGAGTTAGGGGCATAGAAATTTAACAGAATGCATCAAGCTGCATGGGTACCCCAAACTTCTGCCGTGCATTTGGACTTTATTTATCAATGACAGAGATTGTGTTTCCCTGCACTCTGTCTGGTGACAGAGCCCTTTCTATGAGAATGCTCACTGGAAATCCAGTTTTAAACCTAGTTTTGGTATAAATATTATAAACCCCACCACTCTGACTGTCTTAGGACCAAAAGCCCTTCCTGGCAGTAAAGTTGTTTGGAACCTGGAGTTGACATTCAGCCAGTAGGAGAAGGCAGTGGTGAAGGTAGGAGGTTTCAGAGGTGGGAATCAAATGGTTCCAAATAGTGAAGGCTTCATTTTATGTTGAAACAGGTTTGGCTGTTACTTTTTCCCCCTTTCGTGGTTTTTATGAAGCTCTGCACAGTAATTTCCAGTGACTAAGATCATCTTTCACATAATTTAATTCTTCCATCTCAATGGCTCTTTGGGATTTTAGTCTCAAGACACTTTCAGTTCCTAATGGTGAGTTTTTTCTTCCCTGAAGATCACAAAGATGATATTCAAATAATCAGAGCTATTGCTAATGTGAAGAATGATGGGGCAGAGAGGAAAGGCACAGAAAACCAAAATGCTCATGCCAGGAGCATCTTAAACACAACTGAGGTCTTACTCTGAGGCTTTGCACAGCCATGAGCCTTTCACCCTCTCAGAGCAGATTTTCATGAGTCACTCATATTTCTCCCAGATTAGCAAAGATCTTTGTTACAGGTGAGCAAGGAACCCTATTAAAGACAGCAAGATCCTCGTGCTCGTAGAGCACAGCTGCTCATGTGCCTTCTTGGCTCCAAACACTTCAAAAAAGGCATCTAAATTCTGAAACATGAAGAAAATAAAACCAGATAATTTTTCATCATCCAGTTTTGGTCCTTTGAAAATCGAGGTCCACAAATTTTTTTGGTGCCAAATACCCATGGGAAAATATTTCCCTTGGCTTTCTTCTTTAGATAAGAACCAACTATAGGCAAGTGCAAGAAGGAATGAGAGGTAAGGATTTTTTTAAACAATGTGGTTCTAACCCTAAACTACTTCCTACTACACCTAAGCGAGAATCTGCTTTATTTTTTACTTTCACCAGTGACTAATAGTGGTAATTTCTACTTCTACGATGCATCTGTAGCAACAACCAAATTGCTTAGAAAAGGAAAAACCCACAAATCTTGGAAAGAGTTTTTGGTGATATATTAAATTCCTGATATACTAAAGTACAAGAAATAAAAAAACCTTCAATTTATGCATAAGGTCTTGATATATTAAAAAAAAAAAACAACAAAATACCAAAAACTCCAAACACACAAACTCCAGCAAAAGTCAGAAGAGAAAGAGGGGCTGAAAAGAACGTTTAAAATTTTGGGATTTTTGTCCCAGTGCCCCTGAGGCCTAAGAGGTCACTGCATGATTCTGGGTCCCTCTTTGCCCAGAAGAGAGCCTGGAACTCAGCCACTGACACCTGCAGCTTCTCATGCACCTTTTCTGTCATCTTGGAGACATCAGGCTTCGGAGCTGAGTGCAGCAGTTCATACAGTTAATGCTTGTTAAAATTAAAAGTGGTTCAGCATGTGATTAAAGTTTGCAGTTTAACAAGTAATTACAGCGTTCCTGCCATCCAGCCTGCTGCACTTTCTGCCTACAGCACTGACTTGAATACAAAACCAGTGAGTCTATTCATGCTGATGCCTTCACTGTGTGCTCTGCTCTTATTTGCACCTCCCCAAATTAAACATTTAAGAGGCAGTTAATAAAACTAACAGTTAGATGAGACACATTAAATAGAATTTCTGAAGAAGGTATTAAAATTTAGTATTAGGATAATTTTAAACCAAGTTACATTTTCTTCCACGTACTTTGGTTACAAAGAATTTTTACAATGCTCTAGTATTTAGCTAAATCTGAAATAATAGCTGTGTTTCCAGTGCAATGAATTAAACTGGCATATTCCTGGCCACATATTCACACAAAGATGAGAAGCTGCCACTGGCTTCTAAGAGAAGAAATTCCTCAGAAGTTTAAGGCATTCAGGCTGGCTTTGCTCATTCAGCTCCTCTTCCAGGTAGGAAAGAAGACTACATCTGAACAGATAAAAATAAATAAATAAATACTAAAGGTTTATGCTGCATATTCAGCCTATTGCAATAAATTTGTACACCATTTTTTCCTCACCACCAATATATATGTAGCCCTGTACATGCCAGTGCCCCAAGGCACATTCTTTTCAGTTGTCTCTGTGGTCCCTGAGTTGTGTCATCACTGTTAGATGCACTCTGGCAATAATTATATTTTAGAACTGCTAAGTTGTTCACAGAGCAGTGTTATTTTCTCCATCAGGGGAACAGACTTTTGAAATGAGTGTCCCATAACACAGTTACATGTATGTTTTTGGAGCTGGGTCAAGCCTAAATGACCACTACTGCAGGACAATGCTCCCTGTGTTACCCAGCCTGCCCTCAGCACTGAGCACAGCCATGGCTGCAATGCGGCACGTGTGAGGAGCAAACCAGTGTCACCAACCCAGCAGAGCCCTCCCTGAGATTAACTGAAAAACAACCAACCAACCAGAAAAACCCTGAAGAGAGATTTTCCCCATCTCAGTATATTAGAAGAGGGATTACTCCTGACAGCAACTTGAGAGAAGAAGAAATAAAGGACAGAGAAGGGGGAAGTAGTTTGCGGCATTCAATCAGTATGCAGCATCAGACTCTTAATTTGCAAAAGCTCTGCTGTGGAGACATTCCAGCATCGCTGATGGCCACTTTGCTTCCAATGACTGTAGCTACTGCAGATGAAGCCTAACGACTTCTGTAGTTGTGGAAAGATTTCCCCGAGTGAAAGCACTTGTTAAAACTTTGTTTCCCCACTTGTAGGTGGGTCAGACAGAGCACACACAAAGGGGAATCCATTTCTGTGATTTTTGTCAGGGCATGTCCTCTTGGTTAGTATACAGCATACGTTCAGATGGCTTTTATTAGCTTTAGCTCTTTCGGTGTCTGCAGGAAAGGCACAATAACTTCAATTGTGTCCTTAGCTCCATCTCAGAGCAATTCCCCGTGAATCACCTGTGTGGTTCCATGACTCAGACATGACCCTTTTTCCTCATTACTCCAGCCCCACCAGCAGGAGTGCAATATTGTCTCCCACTGATCTGTATTAGCTGAAGCTTGGCAGGGAAGGAGGTTTGTATGGGATCAAAGCTCCAGCCTACGCTTGTCCACCTGCTCCTGGTCAAAGAAAGAGGTCACCTGGCTGTACTTTTAAAATAAACTCAGTATCTAGTTAGCCTGTGGTAGCACAGGGAATATTTTAATTTCCTTTCACAGAAACAGAGTAGATACTGCTGACCTCCAGGAAAAAAAAAAAAACACCAAAAATAACAATACAACTATATTAACACAGTTTAAAGCAATCTTCTGAATTTCCAGTAAGGCAATATAAAGTAAGGTTAAAAGTCTCTCAACTAGTTTACTCAACACAGACTCAATTATAGAACTACTAAAAATGACCAGGTCCTGACAGCATCTCTGTTGTAAAAGAGGAGCTGAAAGCAGGCAGTGCATGCCACCCACTGCAGGCTGACAGTGGGTGTAGAGTTAATAATAAACACTCCATGCATGCCCAGCCCTGTGCTCTGCACCTTCCCTACATGTGGTGAATGCACAGTGGCATGAGCAGAACCCCAGGTCACCAAGTTCCTCTCTGCTGTTCTGCCCCAATGGGTTTAACAAGTCTTTTCTTTGTTGTTAATGCCAAGCAACTGCTACCAGTATCACTTCAACCTTGAAATGTCTGCTTAAAATGCTGCTCTTCCTCCAAGTAAAATCATTTTGATCAGATTCTGTCCTCTGCGCTTCTCATCTCTCCCCTAAACTGAAATGTGAAATATTTAAAACAATAAAAATCACTGTACTGGAAAGAGGCACTGTTTATTTTTCGCACACTGCACGCAAGTGTACAGCAGACCTTTAAGAGTTCTAAATTCATTTTGACCTTCTTCATCGGTTATTTACTTTGAGCCTTGAGGAAATGCTTAGCTTAAATGGCCTTTTTCCCTTTCAGAAATCTAATCTTCCAGAAAAATTCCACTGGACAGCAGGTTTTGTAATGGAATTACTGTAGTTAATTCCTATCACAGCAGTTCCTTAATGAAAGGCTGGAAGAAAGTCAACAGGTACTGTATTCTGTAAAAGTGCTGTAAATATGAGTGTCATAGTTCAGAAAGGTGTGTCATCTCCCCATCAAGATAATTAATGGTCTCTCGAGTCACACAATTAAAGGTTGCAATAATAATCTATAAGATATCTCCCTTTGTTTCCCAATTAAAACTTTTCAGACTAATTAAAACCATGCTTGTGTCATGCAGTGTGGTGGTTTCCAACTGGGGCAATAAAATAATGGATCTCAGCCAGAGAAGATAAATGCCTGAAAAAAAATTACCCATTTAAGCACCATCTTATGTCAGCATTGATCTATGAAGTTTTGCTTCACATAGTGGAGGAAACCATCTTCTCCTTAAAGTAACCTGCAGTCATTTTCATAAAAGCTGAGAGCCTTGACTTTTATAGTTCTCTTCAGGGAAACCTTTATCCATTAAAGTCCTTTAACCAAGAGCCAAGTGCTTGGGTTCCACAGAACAAATGAGCCCAATGTAATGTCAATTATACAAAAAAAAGAAAGACAGATTAATTAAAACTCTTCCAAAGTCTCTTCAATATCATTGTCTGATATGCTTGCTGTCAGCTGAGCATGTCTTCCATCTGGCAGCTTCAACAATATAACATTTGAGGCTGTTCTTAAGGTAATTCTATCAAATATACTGAATGTGATAGGGAGCAATTGGTATTAGTTTCAGTTTAATCTCTGCACATTCTGGCATTCCAGTTCTGTCCTCAAAGCCTGAATTTGCTTTCACTGTGATGAAAGCAAATTCATGGTCAAGAGGGCTTCCCCCTTTCTGGCTGGCTTTTTGTTCTGTTAGCTGGGATTACATGGGAATTCCATGTTCCAGCACTGCTGGGGCTCTCCCAGAGGAATCAAAGGGGCATGACATAGTACTGTCACCTCACCTCTGAGATGAGGCTAAGAAGGACAGATCCCATTATCTATACCCTCAAAGATGTCCTGTAGCCTTTTCTGGCATTAGTGTAATAATTTTTAGACTTAAACTCCTCATTGCCCACCGCAGAGATCTGGGGATTTATGGTTCTTGTGGAACATCAGAGGAGTACAGCAAAATCACATCACTCAGCAGTTGTACCCTGAATGACTTCTGTCTCCATTTTCTGTCTGATCTCACTGCTTAATTAGTGGTAGCTAATTACTGTGAATAGCCTTGCATCTTGAACTAAATGAATGTGTCTAATCCTCTCAGGTTGTCTATTAGAAAAAGGGAGAGAGTTGGTGGTATCGCACAGATAAATATATTGTGTGGGGACATTTACTTGGGAGATTGTAGGAAATTTGTGCCCATCTTCTGGAGACATGGGTCAGCAGCTCTGGGACCACGGTGGTCAGAAGCTCTGGGACTATGATGGTCAGCAGCTCTGGGACCATGACGGTGCTGAGCTGAGAGCTCGAGGGGGTGCAGTGAGGTGATGGGGCTGGCGGCTGCTGGGTGACACTGAGGACAAGCAGAGCCCATTCCCCTCTGTGTGCAGTGCAGTGCATCAGGACAGGAGAGAGAGAGATTCAAACCTCCTGGGAAAAACCTCTCCCTCCAGGACCACGAGCAGCCACGGGAGGACTCCTGCATTTCATGCATGACCAGCCACCAAAAATGAAATATTCTCATTCCATCAAGTTTTCTGTTTGTACAGCATACATCATTAAAGGATCTGAGGGGTTAAATGTACACACACAGTTGGTAAGACAGACACTCATACCTGAGCCCTTGGATGCTCTGGCAAAACAGAGAGATCAGAAATCTGCACGGCTCAAAGTGCCATGCAGCAAATCAGTCACAAAGATGGGCAAGAAGGTCAAGATGCTCTGTAAGAAGAAGTTTCACCTTCTGCCAGTGCCCACGTGGGGAAAAGCCTGGTTTGGGGAGGCAGAGCAGCAGGATACCTGCACACACCACACACATATGCCACGCTGTGGTCAGCCACGGATTCCTTAAAGCAATCAAATGATAAGGAAGCAGGACAATCTGTTTTGAACACCAGACTCTCCTGGGATTCAGTGCCATAACTTTTTTATTTCCCTGCTAAAATGTTAATTCAAATGTGCAACTAAGTAAGTGCTAAAACAACTTGTAAAACTTTTAGTAACCCCACATTGACAGAAAAGCAGTATTGCAGAATATGCTCCATTCCCTTTGATCTATGATTTATTGATGCACAGTATGAAATATTCATTAAAACAGACTGCTGTTTCCCGTTGATTTGTCATGTTTTTAATTCATATTTTAACACATTAATAAAACTGACACTATTAATTATTTTTTGAAATACCAAATATATTTGAGATGTAAAATTGGCATGGGTTATGTTTGATATTAAAGTATCAGGAGGAATTAGTTCAAGCAAAATATGATCTGCAAGTGCTTGTAATGATCCTCTATATTCTATCGCCCCAAACAACTCCCTAGTTCCCTTCACTACTTTGAAACAACTTTAAATTACAAATGCAAACTGCACTTAGAAGCAGTTGTAACATTAAGCTCATGCTGCTTCTGCATTTCATACAAATACATGTGTTCATCAGTATCTGCTATGGAGGTAACACAGAAATAGATTGGAGGGGCACAGGAACCTGTTTTTCTGAAATGATTACTGATCTTGGTCTTCAGTGGTGTTTTTTTCCCAGCAACAGTTTGGTTTAACAATCCACAAGGCAGCTCTGTTCTGCCACTCCATCTGCTGTGTAGCAATAATAGGGAGGCTTATGCATTTTTAAGGGAAATAGACTCTGTCTTATAAAAGGCAGACTCATAATTACAGCTTCCAGCTTGGAGGAGGACATGTTGAAATGTGCCTATGAAAAATTAAAGTTCATACTGGTCAGAAAAACACCACTGAGCTACCCTCATTTATGTCACTCAATTATTTGGTCCTCCAACATGAAGTATTGCCTAAAGAATAAAGCATTGCTCAAAATCAGAATGACCACCTTTTAGGACTATATTATTAAGCTAATGGCACTTGAGATCTGGCTATTTTTACTTATGAACATCTCATTTTCTAGAACTCAAAGAGATTTATTAATTTGCTAATTTTAAAAAAATTAAAATTCCAAATAAGTAAACTATTTTAAATATAACATCATATGAACACTCAGAGATCAGCTCTCATTTCTCAGTTAATGTTTTCAAGGGCATATAGCTAGAGAGAAAAGCAGAAAAATATGACTGACCCAAGACCACTCAAATGCCTCAAGAATCTTCCACCCTTCTTGCTGCCAAAATAATGCAATTAAAAGAACTACAACTTTTCAGCTTTCACTAGAGCCAGATTTGCATGTTGTTTTGGTGTCAATGCTGAAATCTGAGATGGGCACAGCTGTGCATAAAATATTAAGTGTGCCCAACTAGGATTTCAAAGTTTTCTTTAGCTCCATGAGACAAATGAGGGAATCTTAGATTTCACCAGACTCTAACTTCTGCCCAAACCTGCAGGGTCCCAGTGGGCCAGCAGGTTGTAGGAGTGGGGAAAAGGGCACCATTGGCAGGAGCTGGGAGCCCAGAGGGTGTGACAGGGGCATTGCTGGCTGTCCCTGTGTCTGCCCAGCTGTCCCCTTGCAGGAGAAAAGCAATCCATGGCTTGTGGTGCAACCAGACAGGAGATGAGCCTGGGATGGGCAGAGCTCATCAGGGCCTGCCTGAACCCCAACAGTCAACCTTTTCTCTAGTTTGCCAGGATGGTTTAAAAAGGACATGTCTAGCACAGTTAAAGGGATTGGAAACTTGCTTAGGAATCACTAAGATTGTGTAAATGTGTCATTAGCATCTCCCTCACACAGCAGAAAGGCAACAAACAAGAGAGCTCGCCTGGAGATTTGAGAGTGCTCACCCTTGCTAAACTGGGATATGCTTTGTGTAGAGAATTCCAAAGGCAGCTTCTGCAATCCTCTGACTAAATGGTCAAAGGGACCTTTGACTGCTGTGTACCAACTCAGACCTCTCTGCAAACACTGGGTGCTGTGTGGGAAGAGCTGTCCTTGAGGCCTCGTGGTGCTCTAGCTTTAGCAAAGAAAGGAAGAACTGTTATCCACTCCTCAAACCCCTACATAATCTGCCAGTCTCAAATCCATGTGTTTTCTACTGGCAATGTGTAAGTTCACATTTTTCAACCTTTTTGGTTGGTGTTTTTTTTTTTTTTTTTTTTGGTGTGTGTATTGATTTGTTTTATAGTAAATAAGCATTTCATCTGACCTTTAAAATTGAAGTGTCCATGGTTCAGCAGCTCCCAAAGCCTTTGCCACCACATAATTAAGGAACTGTGATTCAGGTCAGTTTAAGAGCCAATCTCAGGCAGGAAGTTCTGCAAGTATATTGTAGCTGCTTGTTTATTAATTATCAGCAACTTCAGCTACTGGGTTTCAAAAGCCACCAATATTCCAAAGAAACATCAAGTGCTGACTGAAAATAAGAAAGAAACAATACAGCAAAAGGCCAGAGTCCTGCAGACCATTCCACAGGGATGTGCCTATGAAATTCCTGATGTTGCATTTCCCATACTGTGTCTGCAACCTCAGGACCAACCCAAAAAAGAGACTGTATAAATGTCACTTTCAACGTGGTAATGACACTGGAAAGCACTCACTGATCTACAATAAGCATCTCTTTCTCTACTGTATTGTGGAGAAGGCTTCAAATGCAAGTAAGTTCAGACCCTACATTGGGATGGAACAGATGCTGGTGAATTATCCTGTCAATTATCATTTTCTCTTTACTAGAACTGAATAAATATGTAACAAAAAGCCCCTCAAGATGCATGTAAAGCTTGTTATTTGAAATGCCAGTGCAGATGGAGCACAATCCTGACTCTGGTAACGCTGGCTTTGCAGCTGTGTGCCCACAGCTTGTGCTGTGGTGTGAGGGAACCTGAACACCTCACATCCCAATCTGCAATCTTGGGGACAGAAGGGATAGGTCAGTAATAAATACACCCAGTTCCAGTTGTGGTGTAGCTGGTTTTGGGGCTGTGCTTGGGGCACACCCAGGTCCATCACCACTGATTCCCTGGGTTGCCCAGGAAGGCCCAGGCAGTCTCTGCACAGATGGGGTGAGGGACTGGCTTAGGACAGCAGGCCAGCTGGAAAGGAGGTGATTGACTGAACCATCACAATTAAATGTTGGCATTATTGTTGTAGGAGCTCTCTGGGAGGAATTTTGGGCAGTTGCAGAAGTTGCTCCAGGCAGCTCCTGCTGTGTTTAGCTTGGTCTGAATGCCTAAATGTGTTATTTAACAAACTGGGTGGAGAATGCAGCCTTGCCCTCCAGAGACTCCCTGCGGTGGCTTCTGCTGTGGAAGGGATCAAGCTGTACATCACTATTTGTAAATAGTTTATAGAAATTGTTGCAGCTGGGAAGTAATTTGTAAGTAGTTAAGCTGTTTAAGAGCTGTTTTGTCTTTAGTTATGATATACCAATGGCAATGAATTAAACATGCTGGAACAGTCCCCTAGGACCACAGGCCTGCTGAGTGACAGCAGTTTGGGGGTCTCACCTAAACCAGCTGGAGACACTTCTGCAAGGACACCTAGAACAGAGGCTCCCACCTCCCCCCAGGAAACAACCACCCACCCTTTTTGGGAGACTGGGCTCCACATGGGAACATTACCTTATGCAGAGACCCCCCCAAATTACCTGCCTTTAAAAAGCCCTGTCTGAGAGTGCCTGTGCAACACCATCCATCCACAAACGTCCTGAAAGGACAGAGACCCAGGGGGACAGACCTACTCTGCTTTCAGTACACAAAAAAACTACCTACACTAATCACCTTGGCACGTGCATGTCCCACAGGAGCTGTGCTGAGCACGGGACAGAGTCAGGGAGGTCCAGCTGACCCTGCAGGAGTTATTGGGCTATTTGCTGTGCATATGCCTCAGTTTCCCCCCTGTGAAAAGGGGTGATTTACAGCACTAGGAATTTGTGGATGATTTAGGAGCTACACATTTATTATTAGTTTTCTCATCTGGTTTCAACAACCAGGGATATCAGGTCAAAAGCAAAGCAAGTTTTCATTAATGAAACATGAATCCTTCCCTAATACAGTGGGACTGAGCAGTCTGCAGGATGATTTTGTTGTCTGATATCGTTACCCTTTATGATCTCATATTTTATGGTAGTTAATGCCATTGGAGGAAAACATGATTAGAGCAGAAAGCAGCTTCAAAGCAGCCATTGCTGAGTGCATTCATCACACTTGCTGCAGAGCTGGATTTCTCCTCTCTACAAATATAATCAATCAGTGCAGGTAAAGAGTTAGTTGCAAATAGAAGCCCTTTAAGTGAACTAGTGTGTATCCTGTTTTTATCAGTGTTCTGGGAAGTGTAGTTAGACTGGGATAAGTTATGTGGTGTGGGCTTAGGCATTAATGAATATGAGAAACTAAATTATTGAATTTTGCAATGCAAATTATTTTTTGAGCACAAATTCTTCACTTTTGAATGTTAAGGGCTCATAAAAAATGTCAATGGTTTATGAATTAGGCCATTAGCATGCAATTTGTGATTCAAACAGTACCACAGCCTCATGTAATAAGTGACTGAATAAAGAGCAGTATTCCTCCCTGTACTTGCAAAATAGTTTGCCAGGAAGGCAAATGCAGGGAGACGTCACATGAGGGACTCATTCCCTCCCTCTGGAGAGGCACAGTTACACAGCAGAGAGGTCCTGTGTCTGTCCCTGGCTATGGGGCCTGGAAAAGCTGTGTTTGTGTGATCCATGCAATCATGGCCACAGGCAGAGCACTGTGCCTGTGACGTGAGCCCAGAGCTCCCCAGACCCCTGGCAGCTCGAGGGCTGTGCCTGTCCCCACAGAGGTGCTGCCACCTCAGCCTGTCAGCAGCAGCTGGGCCTTTGGCCAGGGTACCAACGAGTTAAACTGGCTTGAGACCTCAAAGGAAATAATATCTGAACATTTCTGAGTACACACATGCATCTGGAGTGAAAACAGAATCTGTGCTGAGCAAATGTGTCTGAGAGGTGGGGTACCCTGCACAAGGCAATCTGAAGGTGTCCCAAACTCAAAGGTGAGCTCAGAGTGAAGGGAGACAACTGTTGTCTTGGTGGCAAATTCCCTATTCAAACAATAGTGCTTACAAAGGTAACCAAAATTGAAAAACTATTATGGATATAAAAATTCCTACTTGCCCAAGATGAGAAAAATTTTGCAAAGAAAACGCTAATTATGAGACTATTTGTGTGACAGGTTGAATATTGCTGTTATCTAAAAGATCTCTGCAGCTGCTCAGAGTTTCAGAATCTGTGCTGGGGTAGAAAAATTACCCAGAAAGGAGGCATAGGAATGGATAGAAAAGGAATGTTAAATGTTTTTGATATATATCATACACTCTTAAAATACTAGATATGCATTACATGGGATACAGTGGTATATGAAACACCTGGAACTGCCAGTTTGAAAATGCAACTCTAATTTGTGACCTGGCATCACTGACCCTCCCTTGCTCCCCCTGCAGGCTGGTGCCAGAGAGGCTCAAGTTTGCTGCACTCCAGGGGCTGACCTTTGGTGTGGTCTCTAAGGAGGCAGAAGGTGTGGGTTCCAGGGAGGGGATGTGCCCTCCTTGCAGGGAGCAGCATTCGTCTCACGGCCCTGGCTGAAGTGGAGAGGGGCTGAGCAGCTGCTGGCAAAAGAGAGGCATGGAGAGAAACCTTGGATTGTGAATCAAAAAGCACGAGGAGTTTTGGCTGCCTCTGCTGCTGGCTGTGGTCAGAACGTGAAGACAGCTGAAGTTCTCTGTCTGCCTCCCTCAGCTGTGCAACTGACCTTGCCATGGGCCATAGCCCAGAGCCTCTGACCTGGCTTTCAAGGCTACAGCAACCCATGTCCTGGGTGTTTTCCTCTCTCCTTTCCTGCAGCTGAACACACACAGGTAGACTCTGTGTTTGTGTGCACTAACCAGGCAATTAACAGATCCATGTGGTGGGTGTGTTTAAGACTGAGATCAGGCCAGGTCCAAATTTCAGAACAACACCAGATTAACAGTCACTTACCAATATGGGTTAATTATTAGTCTTCATGAAAAATTAGCATTACACATGCAATTAACTTAGCCCTTAAGAATCTCACTCTAAATTAGCTGTGAGTGTACAGCTTCCATGAGGATGGTGCAAGTAGTTAATGCTGATTCAGGGTGCCAAGTTAATGAGCTCTTCCCTATCTTTCTTTTCTTATCATTCCTGTGGTTCTCTCATACCTCAGCTCTCCAAAAGCAGCTCCAATCTGCTTCTGGCCATTTATTATTTTCAGGGGGACAGGGACTTGTTCTGTTTTCACCAGACATCTTGTTTGCTTGTTCTGTGGGGTGTATACACACACACACACACACACACACACATAGAAATATGTACCCAAAACATATATAATTCTTTTTCTTCCCATAAAAATTTCCCACCCTTTTATACCCTCTTTTTTTGCATATTTTACCATATACACATTTTTCCAATACCGTCATTTGTGTAAGCATTCAACTCTTGAATGGTTGATTTGTTGATAGACATTAATTCTACATTTCTGCTTAGATTTGCACGTTTGTTTCTTTTTTAATTAGTGGTGTTAGATCAGGGAATACTTACACATTATCATCAGATATGTTTTTAGCATGCTTATGTCCAGGTTTATTTTACTTGATATTCTTTCATTCCATGGTGCAACAGGCCCTGCTTTGGCTACACCCTTTCATGTCCAGTGGATCTATTTTGCTGTCTTTTCTTAAAGAAAATGTCATTGCTCCTAAAACTGTACTTAAGATGCTTTTCTCTCTGCTTGTTTTACCCACCTGATGGGACATTTGCCGTGTCAAGAGTACTCACAGCCTGCTGCTAACCTCCTGCCCTCCAAAGTTGTGATGTTACTCTCTGTGAGTAGTGACTGTCCCTCTTAGAGCAAAATTTAGGCAGGTATCCTTCCCCTCTCACTCTTTAATGGGCTTATTGTCATTCTCACAAGCCCAGTGCCTGTGCTGATGGTCAGCAGCTGAATTCAGTGGTGTATAAAACATGCCAAAACCCAGGAATGCTGGTTTGTGACTGTCTGCTGTTACCTCACCGCATGCAGGGGATCCCGTTCAGTATCGCAGGAGGCCGTATACCTGCCAGGACATGCCAGCTCCCACGAGCATCAGGCCACCCCAAGGACCTGCTTTTACAGCTCATCACAACACCAGGTGCCAATAGAGAGCACATCCCTCACTCCTGGCAGCAAGCAGGGACCAGGGAGACCCAGGTCTCTCAAGTGTGAAATGTTAGCACTCAGTACCTCCAGCGCTGTCAGGCTGCCCGTGCCCTGGGGAGAGGCTCTCTTCTGGCTGGCCCTTGAAGCTATAGTATTACAAAGGTCAGAAATCATAAAAGAAAAGTTTAGAGGGGATGTTTAGTCGTTTGAATTACCAAAACAACCTAAGTGAAGACTCTGATCATTGTCAAATGTTGCCGTGCCACAACCCACAACCCCATCTCTCTTGCAGCAGTTAACAAAAGCTGATAACTAACCCCTAAAAAAACCCAAAAAACAAAAGCTGACAACCAACCCCTTTGCTGTGGGTCCAGACCTGCTGAAAACCTTGTCTGCAGGAAAGGTACAGCTCTGAGCATGCAGCCAGTGGTGCTCCCCGAGCTCTGACCAAGATCCCAATCTCCAGTGCTTACCACGCCGAGCCCAGAGCCCTGAGCCAGCAGAGCCCATCCCCTGGCTGGGACAGGGAATCCTGCAGGAGAGGGATGGACTGGGCTGTGCCACTCTGGGGTGGCTGCCCAGGGTGGGGTTCCACTGGCTGGGCTGCTGAGGGAGCTGGGATGGGGCCCAAAGCATGGACTGACAGGCTGAAAAATGAGAGCCTGGAGGTGTTTGTGCTGTAACTAACCGCAGAGGCACAGAGTTATATTCTACCAATACTATCACAAATTTAGGTCAATACCAGGCTTTAAACTAATAAATTGTGTGGGAAAGGTTGCTTTTTCAATAAAAGACAAAGAAATAAAACCCAACCTATGATCGTTTTCATGAATAATCCTGTTCCACGGGCTGTGCTCAAGCTCTAGTTGACCAGAACATGTTTGATTCAGTGCAGCTGAGTGGGTTTACATGACTCATGGAGATGGGGCAGTCATTTTTAAATTATCCTGGGGGCTTTGGAGTTTAGTGTCGTGACCAGGTTTGCATAGCTGCCAGTCACCTCTTCACATAGCAGACAAGCATTTTATTTTATTGCAGTGCCACAGTAATGTAGAATATATTACAGTCAAATTCTTATTTATGGGTAAAGAGGGCACACACAATTTTGCATTTTTTTAAACTGACCACTAATGAATTGTTCACAGGTGCTGTGTCTCCAGTGTCAATTCTCTACCCCATCTCTTATATCCCATGTTTTTCACCCCTCCCTGCTGCATTCTGCATCTCCTCCTCATCTCTGCTGTCACACCAAGCCTGTATTTCTCTACACTGCATCATTCTGCTGGAGTCATAAATATCCCATTCTACCCAGAACAACTGCTTGTTACTGCTGTCTATATAAAAGTGCAGGTCTCCATCATAGACACACAAAAGTAAAACAGAGACAGACTCCTGATCAATTATAGAAAGTGCCATCCCAGCTAAACCAAGTAAAGCAAAGGCAGAGCAAGAAGAGATCAGACAAGGTGGGCCTGACAGGCCTCAGTCCCAAAGTCTTGCAAACTCAGGACAAAGCTTGTGGCCTATTATCCACAGAGGCAATTCTCTATTTCTTCACTGCTACAAAACAGGAACTATTTGCTTGTTTGTTCTGCTGTGTTTGCTTATTCTTGACTGGGAAGGAGTTGCCGGCAAAGCTCAGTAGAGGTGCGCTGTCCTGCTCTGCTCTGGGTGGGCAGCTGCAGTCACAATGAACCATGTGGAAAACTTGTACCTGACCTTGAAAACTTATATTTCCAACTAGATCAGCTTTTAATTTATGAGAATGAATTTGTAATCATAAGGAAAAAAAGGAATTAAAAAAAAAGAAGAAAAAAATTCTCAACCAGGGTGCGCACATAGGAAGGAAATCTGAAAAGTTGGTCTGAATGTCAGGAGTCCTTTCTCAGAAGGCCCAGGTCTGAAAGTGTTGAGGTGATTAGTCACTAAATACATGCCAGAACTCCTTCCCTCCAATGCCAACCATCCTGGCCTTTCAAAACAGCAGTCACATACCCTTCCCTAGCAGTGAATGATGGTTGCCTCCTGTAATAAAATATTCAACTTCACAACAACACTTTATAAAAAAGGAGGTTCATGAATTTTTAAAATTATTTTGTAAATCACTCTGAGAGCTGACAATGAAGGCTAACACCTCTGCTGGTGTACAACTGCCAAGTTATCCTCGTATTCAGCCTGACACTGGGATTTGTGGGAACCTTCCCCTCTGATGTGTCAGAAACCCTCTTCTGAGTGGAGTGGGAAAGGCATTGCCCCCACTCTCAGCACAGCAACCCAACCCACGCTCTGAGAGCTGCTCAGGCACCCAGGGCAATTCTGTCAGGAGGAGATGGTTTGAGGGTTACCTGATGGGATGTGTCTGTCAATGCAGCAGGGCTGTGGGAAGCACGGGTAGCAAAGCTGCTTCAAGGCATTCCCCAGACACCAGACAGGCAGTTTGAAGTGTATTTGTTTTGCAGCACTGATGACTACTTCCCTTCGTGGAAAGAAACAGGTGGGTGACTTAGTTTCTGTCTATAACCATTAACAGCAGTGTCCAGATCAGTTTTTGTGGAATCAGAGAAATCCCCAGCACCAATGACTGCAGGAAACTCTCCTCTGTAAGAGGCAATCTCTGTAAAGCACTACAGACAGAACTGTGAATGTGGGAGGAAGGGAAATGCCTTTCACACTGCCTTTCTCAGTTCTTTCTGTGCAGCTGACTGTTCTCAGGCAGCCTGGTGATGGCTGTTCAACAGCACAGCCAGAAAGGATAAGTTACCCATCAGCAAAGCTAAAAACGTTCATGAAGGTGAGCAACAGCACCTGCTGGAAGGTGGGAAACATTCACACATCACCAACTCAATAGACATCAACTCTTTTAGAAAAAAAATTAGTTACCATGGTTGCATCTGTGGAAGGAGAAACCCAATCCTGCTAAATGTCAGGAAATGATTGTCTGGAGAGATGTTTTGCTGTGACTGCACTAGAAAACAAACTGGCCACGTTTTTATTGCATGGTGCTACCTAAGTGAGAAACTCCTCCTTGGCCATGCCCAGCAGGGAGGCAGCACGAGGGAGAGCAGGTTTATGGTGCATGGCCCTCCCTGGGTGCTGCAGGAGAGGCTGAGAGCCTCCTGTGCCTGCAGCAGGGCATGCTCTGGGTTCAAACCCTGCTGGTGACCCAGATGGAGGAGTTGTTATACAACGTTCTTTAATTGGCAGTTTTCTGCTCTGTTCTCTTCTGCATCTGTTATTTATGTATCACAGCTTTCCTGCATGCTGGTAGACAACAAGGAGCTACAGCAGTGGTATCCCTTCATATTTAAAACATTTAGACAGACAAAACCCCAACATTCACATAACAGAATGGTTCATTACACTCAGAGGAAATTTTGTTGCTTTACAAAACATTTCTCCGAGATGATAAAGCCCACATGGCTGCTGCACAACAACTACTGAGCAACAGAGGAAGAACAAAGAATAAACCAAACAGCAAGATGCTTCAGCAAAGATGCTGACCCAATACAGCAGCTTCCAACATGCAGAGCTGCAGCCACAGCACTGCTTTGGAGTTAAGTGCCAATGAGCTTGGTGTTATGCCAACAAAATCATCAAGAAGCTGCATCTCTCCTTGTTATTAAATTGGGCAAGCAAACGAATGAAAGGAATCAAAGCAATAAGAAAGGGCAGATAACCCCTGGGCTATCTCGTAAGCAGTGGCTGACAGATGTGGATTACTGAAAAAGTAAAGAGCTTGCCACTTGTATGTAATAAAGCCACAGGGATTTCAACAATCCCCTTTTTGTTTTAAAGAAGAGCAAAGGCATATATTGTCAAAACCATAAAGCTTTCCACAGTGCACTGCTGCACTATATAAAGACATCACAGGCTTACGGTTTTGAAAGGAGTGACAGCTATTACATGCTGAAATTTTTCAGTGAGGCACTGCGTGGAGTAACTAAGGATCACGCAGGGAAGCATCATCTATTTGTTCCTTGACAAGAACACTTGGATGACACCCCTGAACTGGTCAGTTGGACTTGGTGGCCTGGACATTTATCACTGCTGCTGTTTTTTTTGGTGGTTTTTTTTTGTTTTTTTTTTTTTTTTTTTTTTGGTGGGTTTTATGTTATTCAAACAAACTTTAAGAAAGCAGCATTTTGGTTTCATAAAAAACCCAGAGGTAGAAAAAAAAGCTTGTTTTCAGTCCTTGTACTGACCGGGTATAATATGTCATCTAAAGGTTCAAGCTGCCATTTGAACTAGAACTTGGCTGAATTTTGGGCACAATTTCTAGAAGAGTTGTAAAAGCCCCACCTGTGACAGTTTTCACTGCCTTGTCAGCTTACAATGCCAAGGAAGCATTAAAGGTGTCTGTACTTGGCCGTGGTGAGGCTGCACCTTAAATCCTGGTGTCAGTTTTGGGCTTCTCAGGACAAGACAGAGATTGAGGGGCTGGAGTACGGCCAGAGAAGGGAAAGGCTCTGGGTAAGGGTCTGGAGTGCAACTCTGAGCAGCAGCTGAGAGAAGTGGGGATGTTTAGCCTGGAGAAAAGGAGGTTCAGAGGAGACCATTCCTCTCTATTACCACCTGACAGGAGGTTGGAGCCAAACTGGGGGTTGGTCTCCTCTCACAAGTGACAAGACATAGGGCAAGAGGAAACAGCCTCAAGCTGAACCAGGGGAGGTTCAGAGTGGGCTAGCAGGTGTTGGTACAAGTTGCCCAGAGCAGTGGTGGAGTCCCCATCCCTGGGGAGAATTAAAAGCCACACAGATGTGGCCCTTGGGGACTTCCTTAGTGTGGCCTTGGCAGTGGTGGAACTCAATGATTGTAGAGGTCTTTTCCAATTCTGAACAATTCTGTGCTTCAGTGACAAGATCCTGCCTTTGCTGCTGTTGTAGCAGTCTTTAAGCCCTTCCCTGTCAAATTCAAACATACACTGTACTCTTCTAAGACCAATTCTCATCTTAATTAATGCCTTGTGCAGTTTGCGATACTATTTTTCTGCCTGTGAAAAACTAAATGCATTGCATAAAGCAGCATAACAGGTAACCTTTTCATACAACATATATTCAGGCATCTGATACACACACACAATCAATGCAACACAGAGAAAGCCTACCTGATGAAAAATATGCCCCTCTACTCATCTATTTCCATTACATCTCCCTCTAAAAGCTTCAGTGAAAAATATGGGAATATCATCTTTAACAACCTGACACATCTTAAACTTCCCATATGGCACAGAGCAGATTTCTCTCTGCTCCTTCCAAGTATTGTTGTTCAGCCTTTTATTTCATAACCCCTTGGTGTTACCACCGGAAATTTTCAACAATGCTGGTTCCCAGTGATGAAAACATGATTCTAACCCTGAGGAATCCCATGGTGTCCAAATCAACATCTCCCCGTGGAGAGTTTTTTCTCTTCTGCTGTGATGATTTGCAGGACATATTAAACTACAGCAATGTAACTAGTAAACAATGTAAACATATTAAACTACAGCTTCAAAATCTCTAAGTTTGCCTGTTGTAAATCATAATCCCATAGCTACACATAGAGTCCTACTGCATCACAGTGGAGAATAAGGAAAACATGTATTTAAAGGTTAAATTGTTTTGAAACCTCATTGTCTTAGTGTACCCATGGCCCATGGAGTTTCTTTGCACTTATTTGGGCAAACAGCACACAAAAAATTGCCAGAATGGGTCACTCTGTCATAGCTGGCACAGTGACTTTGTTGGTGTTTAGATAAAGGCAGAAGGAGCTCAGAGGAAGGCAGAAAAGCAAGTTCTGAATATTCTCTTTAAGTCTTATCAGTATCCAGCTGTTCAAAATCCCGATCAATCCAACTTTAAACCAAACTGCTATTATATTTTAATAACTCTCTCCCATCTCAATTTCCACTTTTTCTTGTATCTCATGCCTAAATGGAACCAGGAGATACCAATTCTGCACTAAAAAATGACTGAAGAGCAATTCAGTTCTAATAAAATCAGGCAGAACAAGTCCTGCTAATAACAAGCTGAAGATTTAGAATTAAAACATTATGAAGTAGAAATCAAAGAATGATTTTCCATTATATATATAAAGATTTTTCAAAATCTGACAGAAAACAAATAAAAAGAGATAAGAATATAGCAAGACATGGAGTAATTTTAATATATAAAGAAAAGTGCTATAACATAACTTATAGAACCTCTGAATAAAATATGTGAATAGTAAAATGGAGAGAAAACCAGACTATTTTATTTATTTTAAAATAAATTTACAGCAACTATTTATAAAAATTGGTACTTGGGGAAAGAATGACTCCACTGGAAAATATTGACATTAACTAACTTCAAAATATCTGAAATTATCAAATAAAACAAGTATAACAACCACTTTAATGGGCAAAGTCTCCTGTTTCCTCCAGCCATCACATGATAAATCTCAGCCCACACATCAATTTATTAGAAGGCAAGTCAGAACAATAACAAACAGCCATTAGTGGACAAGACAGTTTCATCAAGCAAGATCTTACAAATAATATATTGCTGTTTGTCATCAAGACACTTTTAATACACCAGAGTCCTTTCCAAAAGCACCTATAATCAATTCCTTCTAATTTACAAACTCAGAAAGACTGTGAGAGTGATGGTAATTTCATATTTTACACACCCACAGAGGTTATGACAATTGATTCAGTTCAGCAAAGAACCGTAATGACTTTGAATGCACTTGAAAGATTTTTGCATTTGTTTTCTAGAGCTGTAAAAAAAGTAATTCAAACTCTGCCACATGGGCACGATTTGTAAAGGTTGTACATGAAAAGTATGGATTCAGCTCTGACAAAGACAGCTCTTGTCTTATTATAACCTATCTGCAAGGCATGCTGGGCACTGCACTAAAACACTTGGCTCCCCTTTGTGTGGGCTTTATGCCATCTGAATAGATTTCAGAATTCCTACAGGAAAAAAAAGAGGGGCAGTGAAAAATGGGTGACACTTTAAACCACTTCAGAATAACTGGGTTTTAGTCAATTCTTTCCATCAATGCTTAAAGTAAGGATATGCAACCTCTGCCCTTAGATTAACAACCCCCATAAAGATGAAAGCAACCAGAACCCTGTGTAGCTCAATGCAAGGTTTCCAGCCATAAAACAAGACAAATGGCCACGTGGCCTGCCTTGCACTAGCCAAGAGTAACTAGCAAGGAAACAGCAGCCTTGCTATTTCTGCCCCCAGAATAATATGAAACAGCTCAATTTACAAGATTATCATATAAGTAAGTTGTGTTTCTTTCCTGTTGGCACTTTTCTAAAAGGTTGAGTGACCAGAGTAATTGTCTCTGAGGGGCTATGGCCCTAGAGAAACAAGGCAACAGTGCCTCCAGTCTGCAAGAGGGACCAAGAGTTGGCTAGAAACGCATTTTTATGGTTTTTTCAGCAGTTTACGTGAGCCTTGCCAGATCTCAGCTAAGCAGACAAGGCAAGAGCAAAGAAACTCCATCTGGTCCTAGTGCCAAAGAAAGGACTTGATCTATCAGTGCTTGTTAGAGAAGAAAGGAAAGAGAAAGCTACTCAGACATCATAACACTGCAATGTGAGACTTTAAATAGCAGTTTCAACAACTTGGGGAACCTCCTGGGTGCTGAGTCCTACTTTAGGACCCATCTCTGAGTGTTTCTTCTCTCCGTCACAGAGAAAGATCAGTAGGTCTGCCAACCTGGACTACTCCCACTTGATGCTTCCAGCAGCACAAGCCTTTACAGGATCTTCTGGCCACCAAACAGATTATTTTTCAATAATCATCCTCCATGTTCAATCATCCTCCTTTGGTGATTTATGAGATGTTGAAAGCTTTTACTGTGAGGACAGAAATCCTTAATATTGTTTCCAGTGCTTGCTATGGAACATTGGGTGCACATTTGAAAGTTCTGCTTCGTGGGCAGCCTTCCTTTGGATGTGCTCCATCCTCCGCAGGGCCAGGAGGGAGCACATCCCCTGCAATGCCCCACACACCTGGAAGGAAGGGAGCCCTGGCAGCACCTCAGCAGTTACATTGTGAAATGAAAGGATGTACAGGGCACATATATTCAGCTGAAGCAATTCTTTGTTAGTTCACTGGTATCAAAGGAACTATAAGATCTGATTCATAATTTCAAATGGAACTTTTCATTCATACTTAAGATAGTTTTGACTTGAAGACCTCACTCAAGAACTCTGCTGCTAGGAAGACACACAGCAGGAGCTGGAAAGCAGTAACACAGCAATACTTTTTAATAATCCTTGGCAGTCTGTCTTGCTCATCTGAAAGATCTTTTGGGTGGGTCCCCAGAACTGATACTGAGAGATAGTGCAGCTTCTGCCAGTCTGGAATGGGATCTCACTGGAGGATTTTATGCTAAAAATGGATGCTACAAGAAAGCTGTAAGGAAAAAAAAAACCACCCCACCCTATTTGGATAAATGCTTTAAAATATAAAATCTTGTGTTCAAAGAAGACTATGGCAATTCTGCGTTGTATTCAGCAGATCTAGAATTTCAAGTACAGTGTTTGGGGGTTTAAAAGCTTGCCTGGTTAGACAGCTGATGAAGTGAGAAGCAGAAATTGCTGCTTTCCTCCAGACCAAGGGAATCAGTGTCATGGAAGACAGTGCAGTAGCAAAGAGATGGTACTGGGGAGGTAACACACTTGAATGATTTTATGATTTATATTCTCCTTCTTATCTGTGACAATATCCATTCTCTGAAGATGAAACAGGAAACACACAGCTGCTGCATATATATTTATTTTCATTGTGTTCTAGCTTTCAGAACAGTGAGAAGGTCCATGAAAATAATAACCTAGGGCAGCCAGAAGAAAAGGACAGGGCTGCAGTGAACCTGCCCCCTGAAGCCGTGTCTGTGCTGAGTAGGGGGTGCCTCCTTGCTGCCAGCCACCTGTGCAGCCCCAGTGCAAGGACAGCTTCCCTGGTGCAGTACAATGTGCCACTCATTCATTGTTTGCTCTTTGACCCTATTGATATGACATGCATCTTTACATCTTTACCCTGTACAGTTTGCTAAGAACTGGTGCTGAAAAAACAAAGTTGCCTGCCTGGAGTCTCTGATGAAAAAGAGGATAAAGCCTCATGGTAAACCTAACAAAAGTCAGGAAACAAATTTAGAAGCATAACTAACTTCTTTCTATTGGAGAAGAGCTACTTCATCCTTTCTGAGGGTGAGGCTTGGGCTCCTGTGCATTTTGGGTACTTCAATGGGAGAACAAATTCACCACAAGGTTTGTCCCAAACATTGGCCCCTATGTTTAACACAAAGACTCCAATCAACCTAAGGTTGTTGATGCTCAATTTAATTGACAATGCAATTCCCAAATCATTATTATTCTTTTTCTGTATGGTTAGGCTGAATGTTAAAATTACAATCTATGATTAGGCAGACAAAATATGACCTTGCTTTGAAACCAGGGTAAATCACTCATTTTTCCCCAAAACCCCTACAAACAAGTACATTAGTATGGATCTCAATACAAAAATCTCAACTCTGATAAAACACACTGAGAATATTGGAACTTGTTACTTCTTTCCTCAAGATACATGTGATTCTCACAAGGCTGTGTTAAACCTTTCAATCTTGGAACCTATCAGAAATACTTTGATAAATGAAGAACTTTAGATATTTCTTGAAGATCATGATATACTCACAGAGTTAGTTCCAAGTCCAGTTTTAGTTCCAAAGATATTGCACTGGCTGGAAAGTGGTAAATGATTTTTATTAGCCATAGACAAAAATCAAATTTGTGCCTCAATCTCCATTAATCTTAGTAAGACTCTGATGCAGTGATAGTGTTTTATTGGCTAGACTAACGAACACTGGAGTCAGTTCCTTTGTCCTCAGCTGGTTAAAAAAGTTAGGTCCTATTCTCAGTATTTTGAAGTTAATGGTCTGATTTCTGCCACCACATTGATTCCTGAGAGAACCCCACTGGTGTTTTCTTCCTTATTCTCTAGTTACAGGTTTTTCTTTGCACACAACACAAGTGAATGAATTGCTAATTTTCCCTATTGCAGCACCATTCAGCCTGTTTTTGCTAAAGCTGAGTGTGCATCATGTTGCTGTTTTGTGATTCTGTACTGTGGAACTCAGCTTGGGGCTGGGACTCACAAGAAGCAATAACAGCCACGGGAGGAAAATTGCTGTCCTCAGCCTCCTCAAGCACAACACGAGCCCTGAAGGGGATCTGTCTGAACCTGCTTTGCTTCATGAAGGAGCAGGGGCTGGTGCATCACCAGTCACTGAAACTCATGGGAAGAGTAGCAGCTTAAAGCAAATAGCAACTTAGTTGGTGTGACTCAAGCCCTTTACTTAAAGGTCCTATGTCCTTTACAAAATGAAGCTCTTGCTGTTGTCATCATATTGCAAAGCTCTCATACTTTCCCGGTGATTTCTCCTGGGTAGCTCCTCACAGCACTGACTCCTTCTTCTTCACAGCCAACAACTCCTACTCTTCTCAGCACAGCCACCAAACCCCAACTCTCTTCGCGGCTCGCTGACCCACACTTTTCTAGCACTCTTACTGGACACAGCTGTGGCCTGTTAAGGGCAGGCCTGTTCCTAATCTTGGGTGATTAGTACAGCTACAGCTCCTCAGGTGTGAGACTACCTTCTGCATTATTTTCTTACATTCTATCCCTCCACATCTTGCCACAAAGGGGGTCCCATGTCTCAGACTGGATGGGTATCCTCTCATTTGCAGCTCTTTCAGACAGGAATATAAATGATAATGTATTGATTATCCCCATGGGCCCTGCTCCTCCCAGGAGCCCTGCTCCTGCCTCCTGAGGCTGTGCACTGGGCTCTCAGTGTTCCTACAGCTTTGGGTTTTATAGCCTGCTGTGTTTCCAGCATCAGGCTCTTGTTTTGCTTTGTTCAGAGTGGCCCCCAACAAAATCCCTAGTCCTGCATTGTTATTTCTGATCACTTTCGAGATAGATACTACATCCTTCTTTGCAGTAATTTATGTGCCAATCCTTTACCAGCACTTAAATCACTACTAACTACTTCTAACTAACCATTTTTTTTGCCTTGAGATGTTTAATTATTAGAGGATAAATGGTACTAGTGAGGGATTCATGGGGAAACGCTAATTAGCAGTTCCATCTATCTCAATAAAAGAAAATATTATTATTAATTAATATCCATACAAGGAAGCAGAAGGAGTTTTTAAAAATCTACAATAGAGATATCTACAGGGGCCACATTTGCTCAGAGCGTCTATTTGACAGGTGCCCATTTATTATTTTAACAAGCTGAGATTGTCTGCATCTTCAATCACAGGAGGTCAATCCTTCATTCCTGTCAACTCTTTGATAACTAAAGTGTCTGTATTAATAACTAAAAACTGGAGAGAACAAGCACAGAAAGCTCCAGTAGGGAGTCACATTGCTTGAAATTGCCAAATGCCAGTCACTTTGAAAAAGGAAAGAGTTTATCAAAGATTGCTGTGGCGGTGATTAGTTTAGATTTGCCTTGGCACAACTTGGCTTCCAAGCAGCCTTTTATGCCCAAGCAACCTCTTTTCTACCACAGCACTTCACTGCTGCAGAGAAAGCTTTCACTGAATCTATGAAGGGAAAGGAAAAGGGTTTTTAAGATAGCCAGATAACACTCGAGCTATTGCAAATATTTGATGTATGAAAAATAATCACACATCAGGCACCTTATATAAGAAATGTGATAACCAAAAGTTACAGGCTCTCCTGGAGGAACAAGTGAATGTTCTACCCAGATTGTTAGATTATTAAATTGTGTCTCAAGGGGACAGTTTGCAACTGCCCCAGGAGGTCTAAAGGATGGCAAATACACAGATTTACTCTGTCCTTAGCAAGAATTTTTTTTTACTTTTAAGAAAATGGCATGTGAGTTTCCTATGCCCTGGCTGGTTTTGGAGCTAATAGAATTGAAAGAAAATTTCTGAATATCTATGGGGGGTCAGAGGTTTGTCACAGACAGAGCTGAGGACCAAAACTGAGGCTATGAGCACTTGGAAAATTTTGTGTACTCACAGAGCCTCCAGACTGACTTGTCACACTCATCAACCACATGTTAACACTACTGCTGTGTCTAAAAAACTCAAAATAGTGTGCCAGAAAAAGAGACCAGACCCTGGTGGTTTCCATTTATAGAATACAGCCTGAACAACTTGCTCACACAGAATTCTTCTCCTCCTCTCATGACACAAGCTCATGGTGACAAAACTGATCTCAACTCATCCTCTCAGACTGCATCCAACCTTACAAATTGATTTGATTCTCCAATCTGACTTTCAGAGACTTTCCTAAGCCCTGCAGATTCTTTCTGCTGTTCCCCTCTTCATCTTTACAAGCACCACATTTCTCTCATCCTTAGAACAAAAAATGAGAGCCATTGGGTTTTCAGAACCTCCCTGGGGGGCTGCCCTCCGGGATGGGCTGTACAAGTGCAGCTCATTAACCTCATTAGCCCAGGCACAGCCACAGCTGTGGGGGGCTGTGGGATCTCCAGCCTCTCTGCTCTTCAATGCTCAGCAGTTCTGGTAAGTACCAGCAGTTTCTGAGCATACAGCACAAAAATAACCTTGTGTCTAACATAGTGTGGGAACGGGAGGAAGCTCAGTGTTTTATGGGAACCTAGTTATGACATCCTCTAGGCTTTGACCTTCTAGGAATGCAGAGTTTAATAGTGGTTGAGACTTTTTATTGCCCTATTAGTCATGGACTGGACCGAGTTTAGCAGTGGGTGCCCTGACAAAGGTGATGTTCGTGCTACGAAGCTTAAGGACAGAAACACAGCACCACTGTAGAGGTACAAAATGTGGGCAGAATTATAAGTGAACTTGAAAAATCTTGGACTCATCTACACAGGTGAAGCCTCAGGTTTTGTTCCTGACTTGTCTTGTGCAGCCAAGTAATTCCTCTGTCTGACTTGGCTCCTCCTTTGCTCCCTAGAGCAGCAGTAACAGTGATGGTTTCTCCTGCCAGGCTTTGCATGAGAACTGTCTGCTTCCACTGTGGTTCTAAGGATTGCTGTTTGTACCACAACTATGGATTTCTTTTTAATGGTATCAAAATGTGATAAGTATTGTATGAACACACAGACAGATACAGTCCTAAACCTGAATTAATAAAGTGGCAATCAGATACAGAGGGAAAGTTCATTCTTAAACATGTCTCAGAAGAAAAGAAAGATGAGTCTGTGCTCAAAGAGGGTGGAAAAGTTTATGCAATCACCCCTATTTCTTCATCTTACAAGTTTGATTTGATTTGGGAATCTCCTGAAAGAAAATCTCCTAGTGTTTGACAAAATTTCCAAATATTTCCTTATAGTTTTAATTAAAAAGTGAATCTGAATTTATTTTAACATGGAACATATCTGTTCTATTGCAGAGGGAAGAAGATAGGAAGAATATGTCCTTGTTCTTATGCTGCTCAGAAAGATTTTGCCCTTCTCGTGTCTCTCATATTACCTGCTCTTCTCATTTCCATATTTTTGTTTTCTCCTTCGTTTCACTCCATGGCAGCAAATAATGCTGAATACCAATGTAGTTGTATTCATCCATTTGCAGATCATTTCTCTGAGCACCACACACAAGCACTCAGCTTTTCCAAATACAAATCAAGGCTGGTTACCTTAATTACTCATGGGTTTCTGCAGTGCACAGGTGAGATGGGCTTTCATTACCCTGCCTATGTTAAAAGAAGCAGCTAAATCTACATATTCTTTCAATGACTGCTCAGTGTTCACTACTGGCACAGATGAAACCTTGTCAGGAATAATTCAGTTTTCCTGAAAAAGGAGTTTCAGGAAGTGACATTACTTTTAAGTCAGGAGATGAATAATATTCCAACTGATCGCTTTGGGAGGAACATTATAAAAGAAAATCCAGTGACTTTTTCACCCAATTTACTGTTTCTGGGAGTATCAAAACACAATTTAGACATGCTATAATAAAAAAGAAAAATTTAGACATTTTATCTTTAAAAAGGGACTCTGGCTTCTCTTTCAAGTAAATTGCTAGCAGAGTATTAACAAAAAAAATTCACCAAGCAAAATGGAAATGCTAGCAATGCAGCAGTGCTTAAATTTTATGAGAGTTAGATTATCACTAGGTACATAAAAATGAGCGGGAAATCTGCAGTCGACAAGAGCTAGGTGCATAATTACGTTTCCTCTCTCACCAAATGGCTCCAGGTCGGAACACTTCATTTAAACACAAAGACAGTGACAAAAGTGCTGACTTGCGGTAAATGTGTGCAACACAAGCGGATTTAACACTGCTAAAGAAGTTGAAAGAAATGGGAGACTGCCGGGATGTTTAAAAAAAAAGTTTTTCCACATAATCATTTTGGTCAGAAGGGACTGCTGGTCGTCTCCTGCTTTGGTAGGGTGGGCTGAACACAGAGCAGTGTGGGACACCTCCCTTGTTGATCACCTACACGGGAGAAAGCTCTAACACATGTCTAGATAGTCTTTTCGGGTCCACCTTGTGCTTGTTGCCTCCTGGCCCTCCCCTGTGCATCCTGAGCAGAGCCTGGTCCCACCTTGGACAGCTGCAGAATACCTCGGGCCCTGCTCTCCTGTCACGGTGATATTCTGAAAAATCCCTTCGCCAGGATTTCTTCTCCTGGGAAGATGAGAAGCCTCAGCTTCTCCTGTGTTTGCTGCTCTGGAATGTGGTCTGGAGATCGCTTATCCAAACACGTGAATTGTTTTAACTCAATGACCAACCACCATCAGCTGTGTCGGACTCTAAGGAGTCAGTCATGAGTTTTTATTATTCATTCTTGTTAAGCTTTCTGTCTGTATCCTTTCTCTTTCTTTAGGTTAGATTTAGTATAGCATTCTTTTAATATAATATAAAATCATAAAATAATAAATCAACCTTCTGAGAACATGGAGTCAGACTCATCGCTTCACCTCATCTGGGGACCTCACAAACACCACACTCCTCCAGGCTGAACAAATTCCCCAGGCTCTCCCAGCTCCAGCCCCTCGGTGCCTCTGCTGGGCCCGTTCCATTCTGTCACTGTCATTTGCAGCCAGGCTGGTACACAGGGCTCCAGCTGCACTGTCACCTGTGCCAAGGGAAGGACAAGGATCACTTCCCTCACCTGCTGGCTCACACAGCCCATGGAGCTGCTGGCCTGCCCTGCTGCAGGAGCACACCACTGCCATGTGTCCTGCCTGTCCCTCAGCTCCTCTGACAATATTGCAGCTTAATTAAAAAGAACTGCTGTTGTCAAAAAGGAAAGCAAGCTGGTGATTGTTCCAGCTCAAACAACTGGCTCACTGCTCCCTTCATCCAAGACTAGTTTGCTGTTCCCTGTGTCTGAGACCCCCAAAGTCCAGCACACACTTTATGGGCTTGCACGGTCCATTCTGATGTTTGTGTAAAATGGGCTTGTCTGAGGAACAAACTAGATTCTCTCCCATACTTCTTTTCCAGACAGGAAAGAAATATTGTAATTTGCATTACTCTGAATAGAGCAGTATTTGAAGTTCCAAATAAACAACTCCCTCCAGTGCACCTCTCAGTGTAAGCAGATGCTTAAGTCCAGTCTGATTCAGCAAAGCTTTAAGCATGTATCTAAGTGTCATTGCCTTCAGAATGAAAGTTAAGTGTGTGCTGCTATGCTTTGCTGAATTTTGGCCTCACGCTATAAGAAAAGGATAATTTGGCTCATTATATTTTGTGAATGACACAATGCCCCTGAACATTGAAGTTTATATCTATTTGCATATATATGTGCAGCATTAGGTTTGGCTCTCAACTCTGTAGAGATCAAAGTACACAGGGATCCTTAGAGACTATCAGAGAGCAATTACACTGCAAAATAACTTATAGGCAGTCTCCCTCTACATCTCACTATGTCCAGCTGCATATTTCCTTAGGTCTCTTTACTGCCCTTGAATGAGCTTTAGTTTTAGTTATTGCATAAGATCCTCTTAGATGAGGGCTTATGAAACAACCACTTCACTCCCAGTGGTGAAACAAAGCTCATATTTAACAAGAATATTTTCTCAAAGTTGAAAAAAGTGAAAAAAAAAAAAGGAGAAAATAATTTTCTCATGGGTTGTGCCCAACTGTTTCCAAAGGTCTTCTTAAGGCTTTTAAGCAACTTTCTGCAGAGGACAAACAGAGGCTGTGGGGAAGTCTCTGAACCAAGCACATCTTCCCATTTCTGGGCAGATTTGATGCCTTTCCCCAGTTCCCGATTTCTGTGAGGGTTATGTATTTTGAAGCTGTGTTAGTGCTCAAAGCATTCCTGTCACAGACACAGCACGCACTGGGTGCAGGGTTCCACTCTCACTCACACAAAGTGCTTGTGACTGGAAGTGTGAGAAAGTCAAGTCCGAGTTACTGCACTGCAATGCCTAATTGAGGAACGTCTCTGCCTAAGGACTCTTGCCTGGCACACTGATGGGCTCTGACATTCTTTTTCTCTATCAATGTCAAGTGGTTATTTGTGACTTTAATACCAAATTACCAGTATTGGCATCGTGATTATATCTGACTGCACTTGGGATGGAGATTTAAGAACAGATTGAAGAACTGAGATATTCAGCTCCTTTCATCCATCTTTATGAGGTGAAACGCAGCATCTGAAAACTCTGAGCTCAACTGATCACAATGTTTAGCTGATTTTTGGCGGGGTTTTTTAGTAAATTGTTTGTTAGTCTGTGACTGTGATCCCAAAAAACTGAAATTATCTTTTCAGCTGCTGAAACATATTGATGAGGAAAGAAATGGCCCCCTTCCCCAGTCCCATATGGGCATACCAGATTCAGAATAACAGGCAATGGCAGCTGAGAACTGCAGATTCTGAGCCACCTGGAAAAGCAGTCCACAAAACCACTGTTTTTCCCAGTGTTTTGAACACTTTCCTCCACCCATCCAGCTCACACCACGCAGGCACTGAAGATGCCAGACCTTCACTGGTACTCCTGACCTTGGAATCTTCCAGCTGGCAGCCAGTGCCTGCTGTGGGCAGAGCAGGCAGTTGTGGAGGGCAGGAGAATAAGGTGGCAAAGCAGCCATGGGTAATTTGCTTATTTTGCATAGGTGAGAGCCCTGGGAAGCCTGAGCCCTCAGCAGAGAAGCCCAGTGTCAGGTACAGGCTGTGACAGGGATTAAGAACCTTGGTTTGCAGCAGAGCAGTCACCAACCCTGCTCTCCACCCCAGCTCCATCCCCAGTCCTCGGATGAGACCCCCATACCAGGAGCCAGTTCTGCCCACTGCTTAGGAAATTCTGAAATCTGACCTCCTATTAATCCTGCACAGCTGGGTACAGGTGTTGGAAATTTGGCCAAACCAGGTCAGCCCTGCATTAACCCAATTCCATCTAACAAAGGCTGGAAAGGTGTCTTGGGTGATGCTTGTTATTGTCACCAATATCAAATCTGTTATTTCTCAGCATGTCAGCTCCTACCCAGGAAAGTTTAGCACCAGTTCTGCTGCCTTCCAGTCACTCACCAAATATATTTCCAAATATCCCTCAGAATGAGAAGCAAGCACACAAACCACACAAATCCCACTGTAGCCTGCTAATGTCCTGGTACCACAGCATCTCTCTTACCACTTGGATATTTTTTCTTGCTCTCCTCTATTTCTCCCTTGAGATGCTAATTTGAAGTTCTTTGAGAAGAGAGATATTTTTTCCCCTTTTAATGTACAATGCCTTGCCAAATGGTGTGCTGGTGTTTGATTAGGGCTTTAAGCTCTATAACAATAGAAATAAATGAGACTAAAAGGAATGCAGTTCAATATTTTACAGCAATGGTAATTTTTGAATCGTGCAATCAAAGTTTAACCCAATCTCTGTCTAGAGAGAAGCTCTGTGAGGCTGTAGTGTCTAGAGGTACCTGAAAGCGCACGTGATTTGTGACCCTTTACTTCAGTTTCCTGAGTTTTCAAACTTGCACAGTGGGAATTCTTTCTAAGGACAAATATCAAAAGATGAACAGGAACAGGGTGATTTGTGATGAATAAATCTCAGAAAGTTCAGAAGCTATGCTCTAATGGGATATGCACCACAGATTTTGAAAAGCTATCTGAAACTGAAGCAAAACTCATATTTTGTAAAGCAGAGTTTAGGGGATCACAGTCTTTCTTGCCCAAGGTGAATTTGGTTGTGTCATTCCATAGAAAGCATATAATAATTTAGATTAATGCTCATGACTGAGACAGAAACATCAGGTAATAGCAGCAAAATAAGGAAAGTGAATCTTCCAATCTAAAATAAGATTTCAATTCTCAGTAAAAGCTACAGATAATAGAAGGAATATTCATGTGCTTTATTTTTTCATTCAGAGTTTCCCATCTATCCCTGAAAAGGATTTTTCTTAATTTAAGAGACGAAGTAAAAGACCTTTGCATTGAACTGCATAACCAGTGAACCAGACAATCCCAAACTGCTCAAGCATATCCAACATCTGCTCGAAGAACTCGACTGCAAATAGCAGGAGAGAGTTTCCATTACAGTACACACAGGGCTGGGCTGGGAGAAGCAGCATTAGAAAGTGTGATTCCCATTTAGTAATTATGTCTTGATTGTTGTTTATATGTTTGCTCTACTGTAACTTGCCTGCCTTATGGTGGCACTAGTGCTAGAGAAAACACAAAAGTAATTTAGTTTTAAAGGGGAAATGAAAGTTTTAAAGCAGTTTAACATTTCTGTGAAACTGTAATGGTTGGAGATGACTGGATTGAGTCGATAAAAAGTACTAATTTCAATACTAACTCACGCCTTAATTCTCCTCACAGCAACAAACCTCCCTCCCTCCTTCCTGGCGCACAATATAAATACTCTTACACCGCAATCAATAGAACCTGGGAGAGAAAGAAATATTCATTTTTATTCCTCAGAGGCTTCATAAAGACCAAGTTTCCCCTAAGCTCTTATTTACTCCTATGTAAATGGCATTGGTTTTGTAATGAGGTGTAATCACCAGCACATCATTCATGTTCCCTTCCTCTCTTCTAGATTTACCACCCAGTTTCTCCACTGGTGCCTGGGATCTCAGAGTCAGGAAGTGGAGATAAGTCTGTTGCAGGCAATACCCTGATACCAGTGTTTACATTTAAAAAGTCAGTATTTCCAAAACACAGCCCTGCAGTCAGGGACACCTGGTGGGGACAATGCTGTGACATCAGCTGTTCCTTGCCTCCCTAGAGAAATACAGAGGCTGAGTGGAAACTTCATGAAGGTCTCCACACTTCCCTGTACACCTCACAAACCCTTGAGCATGGTGTGTGGGGTGTAGCCCTGACCATGTCTGCTGGGTAGCTGCCATTCCTCACTCTGCTTGGGTCCAGCTAATGGGCATTTGCTCAATTCCACGTGTTCCAGCACTTAGCACTTGGCCCCAGAGAGTATCGTGTGATTAATGCATCAAAAGACTTGTCTTAAAATCCTCCTCCCCTCGCTTTCCAGCATTTTATACTCTCAGTTACATTTTCTCTTTGTTCCTTTCTGCAAACCCTAGTGTAAATGTTTTTTGAGTAATTAATGTGTCAAATACCAGACCTGAATTTTCATGGGCAATTAGTGGGCTGAGTAAAGCCAGCAAAACGCATTTCAGTTTTAATAGTGAATTGTGGCTCATTTGCTGTTTTGCAGAAATGTATCCTGGAATACTGAGAGCTTCATACGCCTGTTTTTTTTTTTTTTATTTCTGTTTCATCTACCAAAGCTCCTTCTCCTTTTCTATTTTTCACCACATACAAGATGCTGCTTGTAGTCTATTGCAATTTGCATATTGTCCTTCTGCCTCATCGATAATTGATCAGGTTAATATCTGCTTTCTGCTGGTGCCAGGAGAAATTTGTTTCTACAGGACTCTGTAACTCCTCAGGGTCCCACAGAATTGGACTTCCCAAAAGAGAGGTGCCATGTGCTCCCCCAGCAGCACAAGGCACACAGCCTGCCCACGTGGCTGTCCCTCCCTGAGGAGCTCAGGAGAGGCTCCAGGGATGTGTGAGGGCTCACCAGCTGAATTACACGTGGTGGCATAGCAGAGTTGTCTATTGCAGGCAATACAAAAACATAAATAGGATTACAGAGGAACCTCACACTCCCCAAAGTCCTGCTGAAAGCATGAGGCACCCATTGTGAGGAGAGCAGGTGAAGGCTCCAAAAACTGCCCAGAGAGAAGGACTAGTGTGCAGTTTTACCAACAGGTCATGCACTTCCAACCAATTTATAAGTGTGGAAACTACATTGCTTTGATATTGCAGGGCTATTAGAATGACTTTTATTCTCTCCACGGTTTCTGGGGATTCAGCTGCCTGATTCAAAAAATACCAGAACTGGAATAAGTTCAGCTTAGAGACAAGCAGTCAAAATGATTAGCAAGGCAAGGAGCTGGTTCAGTCTCAAGGACACAGCATAGCAGTCTGTGTGGCACAATCCATCACAGGCTGGATGTACCATAATTGCACACCACAGATTTGTAAATAATCTCCTTCTTGGTGTCTGTGTTGACAAGGAATAATATATGTGAGAGCTCCCTTGGTAGGTTACCTTCTGTCTAAACACACTGTCCTGACACTTGAGTGTACCCAGCGCATCTTTAGGAGGTTCCTGAGGAGCATCAGAGGAGGATGAGACTGAACAAGGCAGTGTAGCAGAGGCATGCCATGACCTGGAGGGCAGGTTCACCTTCCCACCCAAAAGAGCTGCCTTTCTTGGGCACAGCTAAAGGGTTAAGATTAGGACAGAAGAATGCACCAAGGCTGTTCTATTTTCTCAAATACACTGTGCCTTAGAAGGAATAGCTGTGCTTTCATTAAAAATACTGCCACTCTCATTGGAATCTACAGTTTCAAGCATATGTAGACAAAAGACAAACCCCTACTAGCACCAAAACACAGATTATCACTGCTGCACAGTAATGAATGCAATGTCCCATCAATGCCATGGGACCCAAAGTGCTCTCAGGCACAAGTAGAGTGAGGAAGGATTGTCACACAAGGAGTGCACAGGACAGACCAATGGGCAGATTATGTTCCAGTCATCCATAACAAAGAATGAAGATCAAAAGTACAGTTCCTGAGGACAGCAGAATGAGAGAGAATTTGTCAACCATTGCTACACAATGCCACAGGGGATGAGAATTTCTAAATGCAATCAGTAGCTTTGGGTGAACAGTGTGAGACAAAATGCAACCTCTATACTGCTTTGGAAGGTACCAAGCACCCACCTCAAAGAGTAAAGCCCTCTGCAGGTACCTCTACTTCAACTTGCCTTACTTCATATCACCAGCCCAGGGTCCTCTTGTGCAGGACACTCTAACTGGGCCCTCTGCTGACCTAGATGTATTTGTCCCTGTCAATTACCTGCTGTTGTAGGTAAAACTCCTGTGTCTGTGACACAGGGATACACAGGACACTTTTCCACATTTCCCCTACTCCTTGCATGGCAGTATTGCTGCTTCTATTGATACTCACATTAAAAACCCCAGAAATTTATTTCAGAAAGAAGATCTTTCTCCTCATTTCAGATATTTGATTCACAACCCACTCCTTCCTCCCCAAGATCTATAATGTAGGCCATAGCACCTCTAACAAGCTTAAGGGAAAATAAAATACATCAAAGAGGATCAAGCAGAGTTGCAGCAGTCAAACCCCACACCAGACATGCAGGCAGGTCCCTGCTATGAAGCCAAGAAAGAGACAAAGAAAAATGAGTTGTCAAGGAGATGATTCTACTGAAGAGACTCCTCCTGGAGCTGGACATCTGGGTGCTTCACATGCCAAGTTTAAATCATCAGTCAGCTGGCTGGGGGGGTTGAGGTGTGCAAAACAAGAGTAAATGTTCACTGCCAGGGCTGGGAAGGGGGTGCTGCAGCACAGACCCCAGGCTGCAGCTGTGGGCTCCCCTCCTACAAAGTCTGCTTATCCTGAGGGAATGGGGCCAGAGCAGCTCCCCAGCACCTCCCTTGCTCCAAAAGGCTTTCCAGATGCTTTTTGCAGATCCAAGTTTCATTTTAAGTCTATAACTTTTGAGTGTTTCCCCACCATGACAGCAGGTCTGATTTTCTGTTTGAATTGCACAGAACTGAAGCAAAGCTCATTTGTATGGATTACAGGAAAACAAATACAAACTCACATCCTGAGACAGGCAGGCCTCCTAAAGGAGAGCCCCGGGCCAGTTACTCAACCCTATGCCCTTCCATTCTCCAAATTATTCTTTCAGAGCATATTCAATGCAGTGCTCTTTAAGGACAGCATATTTCTAGACAATTAAGACAGCCAACTGTATGTACAGACTTTCTGCAAAGAAGCTGTCTTACCAGCCCACCTTTTTCCCCTGCAATATAAATGTTGAGCACCTGGTTACATGCAAACTTGCATGCAAGAAGCTTCTGATCATCACATGGATATCAGCAATGCATGAATTTCTGGAGTCTGGACTGGAGACCCAGCTTTACACTCTCAAAAACCAGCATTTGAAAGAACAATAAAACACAGAAAAAGTATAATATTAAGCATGGTTTATAAGAATCTGCAAATCTATGCAAGAGTTTAAATATCTTGATAACTGCAACTGCGGAAGAGAAAAAAATCTATAGGAGGGGGAGTACATTATAGTTAGCACTTGAGCTTTAAGTGAAGTTTACTGTTCTTTCTAGGATGGCAGGGTATGGATGTCATTCATCTTCAGTTTCAGCAATAAGCCTGAATTTGCTCTGTTTTCAAGCTTTGTTCATCACATGCACCATGCTCAGAGCTTGTGTTTTTCTTTAGTTTACTGATGGTCTTATTATATCCTTATTCATGAGAGAAACACTGTATTGCCCTGGTATTAAAATTGTCTCCTGCAAAAGGGGAGAAGTTCTGAAGTGAGATATAATTTACAGCTTCAAAATACTGGAATAACTTTGGGTAAAAATCTGCAGCATTGGTGAGTTTTCTACCTGAAGTCAGAGAGGCTTACAACCAGCAACAGAGAGAAGTCCCAGTTAAGCTTTTCACCTCCATGAGGGAAGACTGACAAGCACACAACAGGGAGAGCACTACTGGACCTGAAATATGCATTAAAGATGAATTAATGAAGGGGCTTGGAATGACTGGGGTTGTCTACCTCAATTTCATGCTCCTCTCAAGCCCAGCAGTATCAGTTTCCCACCAGGTCTATCTGTTGATCAGGTCTCAGGTCAAGATTTCTGAATGTTTCTATTTGAATGGAAGGATGTCTACAAAAAATGACATTGGAGTCAAATTCATTGTCTAACTTGATGTCCATCTGACTAATGCAAGAACAAATAGGAAGGTTTTAAGGTGACTCTCCAAGCCAAGAAATTCAGGTAAGCTCCTTCATACTATTACAATAATTAGCATAGTCCTTAGCCAACAATTCCAGTGAAAACAAGGAGATGCTCCCTTTGTTCCAATCCAAGACCAGCAGATCCTCTGTCCCTGTTATTGAGCCCCCATTAGAAAGAGACTAAAGTCTATTAAATTTGTCTGCCAAATCAGAGCCAGTTCCCATTGTGAGGACAGGACACTGGAACCATTGGTTTCTGCCCATGAGGTTATCAGCTGTGCTTCCACTTTGTTTCATGTGTTTTCATAACCTTTAAGTCTCATTTTTGTTTGAACTCAGACCTGTTAGGCTTTTGGTCAGCTCTGGAACCCTTGTAGTTATCAGCACTTCATCCCGCTGGCAAAAATCTCCGAGAACTTACAAAAATACATCAGGAAAAAAATACCAAAATTCCAGCCCACTGAAAAATATTTCCTGTACCTGAACAGAAAGAGAAAAACACCAGACTCTGATAAAAAAAGTTCAAAGACATAAATCAGACTTAACCCTCACTTGCACCTTCTATTAAGGCTTAAACCTGAAACTATGTGCTATTAGCTTGGGTTTTGGTTTAAAAATGAGCTGGCAATGGCACTAGTAACCAAGCAACAGTAATTGCTTCTCTGAGATTAAACCACAACATGACATTAAAGCTCTGCTACTGAACTTCCCTACAAAGGTGCAAAATTTTTGCAGGCAGAAGTTAATTATGTAGAAGGGCAATTTCAATTTAAGTTGCAAGAGTCTCTGAGCTGAATGGAGGCAGGAAACAATGAGGTCAAGAGTTCAGCCTACCTGAGTTTTAAATCTAGAACAGGATTATTGTAGCTTCCAATTTATAATTGATGCATCCAGCCTCTCAAAATAATTTCAACTAAATCAAAATAAATGACCTTTAAATAACTGCAATCCAATAATATGATTGGACTCCACAGATTTTACCAGGGCTGTAGTTGTTAGAATTCCACTTCTAAAGTGGCAATACTACCATGAATAAGAACTAGAGGGCATTATATAGTTTATAACCAAACTAGAAAGTTCAAGCTACTCTTTATGAACATTAACCCTTTTTCCAGATAGCCAGCATGGCTCTCTTTGTGTTTATAGACAGAAAATGACTCATTTGGACTAATTATCTCTACTTGAGAGTACCATCACTTTACAAATTTTATCTTTCTTTTCTATCAACACATTTGGATCCTTTTATTTATTCTTAAATCTAAATCAATTAAAAAATGAAAAGTCAAGCAGCTTTCTTATTTTAGTGTTACACAGGTCATGTGATTTTCAGGTATGAAATATTTAAAGCCACATCGAGGTTCTAGGACAATTTTCTGAGGCTAACTGGAAAAAGGAGAGTGACATTTTGCAATCCACAATATCTTTTATAGGGGGATGATATATGGTATAGGGGGATGGAACAGAGCCAATATAATTTAGAACATCAGCTGAGTGTAGAGGAATTCAGAAGAGGAAGGTGAAAGGAAACACAGAAGGCAGACTAGAATCCTGGGAGAGGTAACAGCCTATGAAACTTGGAGCTACTTTGCCATGGTTTTCCTGTATGAGCTCTAACAAGACTATCAGGTCTCTTTATGTTTCGGTTCTCTATCTGGAAAACAAGAATATCACTTCTCATTTCTCCCCATTAGAGGCCAGGGTGAAGATAAACCTCACAGAAAATGCCATGGCCATGAAATCCAAAGTTCCTGAGACAAGATGGACAGAAAGACCAGGCTCAGGAGATCTTGAAGAACAGACATGTCTCAGAAATGGGGGAGTGGCTGATGGTTTCAACACTGCAATGCAAACTGACACCACTTTGGCACTTGCAAATCAGTGCCACATGCTGGGGGTGAGGTGCTGCTGACTGAGGTTGTGGTGGATGGAGTCCACACCTCTGCCATGGCTGGGGCCATGCTGTTCTCCACTGAGGACACCACAAATTTCCCCCTGGTGGCAAATATTCCAGATATTTCTCATAGCTGAGAGTGCAGGAGTGGCTCCTACAGCACACTGAACCATGCCAAGAGTCTGTTGCTTAAACAGTTTCCTCACACCAGAAGGCACAGAGGAATTTTAGTCACTTGCACAGCAGTTGCCATTAGGAAGTCAATGTTTGCCAACATATCAACCCAGTAGGCTGCAATTGTTCCATATGCTTAGAATATGGAATTTCTGTGGTACTCGTCAAATCTCCAAGTGCTAATAGTGACTGTTCTCCAAATATTGTTATTTTAGCTCTTTTCTCAGAGCCAAGGAGGAAATGGACTTCTCACCCAACTCCTCTTCAGCCCCCACTGGTTTCCAGTAAAATTCCATTTTCTTTAACAGGGTTAATGATACAGCAATTCTATCTTTCCCTGTTGTCACAGTTCCTTTTCATGCCCACTTTTAACAAGAAAATAATCACTTTGCCTCTGGAGTATGGGGGAAAGAAACCAATGGGTGTTTTTCCTGATGCTCAAGTGATAGGATGTGATGAACAGATGAGACCTAAAATTCTTGGCTTTGCCAGGAGAGAGCACATTATGTCAAAAGCAAAGCAAGTATCCAACATTTCTCAGCTGAATATAGAAGATTATAATGTTTAGCCTTCAAGAGATGAAACATCTGGAACAGTATCCAATTGATAGCTCCAGATCCCACATACTAAGCTCTGACACTAATATTAGTATTCCAGTATCAAAGCTAATTTGAAGATCACTGTTCTGAGAGAGCTTGACTTAGAAAGAAACCTAACAGCAGCAAAATTAGGTTGCTGAAGGCAGCATGGCCTCGTGGCCTTGCAGGGAAGACTGAAGGAAGTCAGTCTCTCAGAGGTGTGTGTCTGCTCACAGATATTTGCTTTTCAAGAGGTTGGAACAGCAGTGAAGTCTAAATGAGCTCAGATGAGCTTCTTACATTGCTCTGCACAGATGTGAACTGCTCCCTCACTGGGAGCCCTGTGGTCAGAAGCTGAACTCACAACATTTGCTTTTCTACAAAATGACCAGAACCTTCTTACTGATATTAAACCACCAAATTTTAATTATGTTTTCTTGTGTGTTTCCCTTATTATCTGAGTATCAGGTTTGTTGAGTTTTGTATTTGCCCTCCTTCTTCCCAGAGGTAAACTGTTCAACTTAAATTTTGAGCACAGATTGCAAAAACATTCCCACTGGACTTACAGACAAGTAATGCTCTTAATTAGAGACAAGCAAACTGATTCAAACTCAATATGAACCAGCCCAGACTTCAGAACAAAGTTTGAAGGGAATTTCTTTATTATCAAAGAAAATAATTTACTGCTCAGACTCTCTCATTTTTGTTTGTCCTCTCTGACCTCCCAGTTATTTTTGGAACACTTTCTCTGACACACTGCAGACAGAACACCCAACTACTTTCTTCAGTAATATCTTAAAAAGGTAATAATTATGATATAAAGTTAGATGCTTCCTGGGTCACTGGTTAGCACTCTCTGTCAAGAGCAATGTCCAATCCTGGACATTTAAATTCCTCTGAAGTTATGTTTACTCCATACATTCTTGCTATTTGTCTGAACGTCCAATCTTGTGCTGACTCATGCTCCTGGCCCTATCACAAAGGATTTAAGTGATAAAAACAGGTAAAACAACTCCCTTCTATTAAGGTGTTTGGTTTTAGTATCACATCAAATGCTTAAAAAGATCCTGACCCTGACTCTCACTCCCCTGAAGCTTGAGGTCTGCAGGAGGAGATGTAGGATTTAAATACAGGGGCTAATATGTACCGTGTAAAACATGCCAGGCCTTTTAGAAATGGGGTGACGGAATGAAGCCATGTTAATAAACATACACAGACCAAAGAAAAAAAAAATTTTTGGATTTGTCTTTCCCTTTCTGGCCAGGTAAAAGAATATTAATGGGATGGGGGGCAGACAAAGCTGAAAGTGTGCATCACAACAGAGCAGCACAATAGATGCCAAAACCTTGCACAATTTCCACCCTCTGCTCGCTGTTTGACCTTGAGACTCTCCCTGCCTCCTTCCCCCGGCAGAAAAGCTTTCTTTTTTAAGCTACTTCAAGATCTGCATAGGAAAATTGTTATTATGTAATTCCCATTCATTGAAATATAAGCAAAATCAAAATAACCATCAATGTCAGATTATAGTTTTATAGGATGACAACACAAATAATGTTTGCGCTCTCTGTAACACAAACCCATAAATCCTCAGTGGATTAACCTTTCAGAAATCCTTGCCAACTGTTCCTGTCACTACAGCACAATTCAAAATCTCAAGCTGCCAAAGAGCTCTGTTGCTGTTTTCAGAATGCTGCAATCAATCATGTTGAGGAAGGGAAGATGAGAGAGCAGATTAAGTAGAGACAGAAATGTTAACTTTAGAAGTAAGCTTCTAACTTTAGTTTTTACTGGAAAGAACCAAACATAACTCAGAAAACTGAGAAGCTCCCTCAATTTCCCCTGCTTGGGTGGAGGATTATTTTTTCTTCATTGGACTCTTCAGCTCATCACACAAATATATCTGTCCTACAGCACCACTTGTGCTTTGAAGGTGTGCAACCAGCAGGAAACCCAAATGCCACAGATGAGAACAGCCCCTGCAAAAGCTCCAGCTCCTGCAAAGACCAGGCGTATAAATTCCTCTGGAAGAGCTGACACAGAAATGCTCTGATTGGTGCTTGTTGATGGTGTCAATCTCCCTCTGTGTTTAAATGAATGAGCCAGCAGTGTAAGTGTGCCCCAAGGAGCTCAGTGTGAGCTGCAGAACTTGCCCAAGAGCTGCAGAAGTATTCCTGCCAGGCCTCTCATGCCAGAGGGAACTTCCTGGAGGAATTTCCTGCAATCTTGCTGTGCTTTATTTTTACAAATCTACTAATTTTCCTCTGTGTTTCATGGCTCTATAGAGCAGGAAGGATTACAGCCCAAATCTCTGTGTGCACATGTATGCTTTGTATTATTTATGCTATGCATAAAATCTGTGCAATGGATGCACACACACCAAAACTGGAGTTTGGCTTTCTAATTTTTATATAGAGAAAATCTGCATATACCTGTTAATCTGCACACACAGGCCTTTTAGATAGGGCTCTGTGAACATCAGTATAAGCTAATTACTCTTAGGCAGTGATATTCCGATAACTGAAGGTATTTTCTTTTTCAGATTTAAGTACAGTATCTTCTTGTTTAAAGCACACATGGGATCTCAACGGTTTCATCAAATTTTTATTTTCCTTTTCTCCCTAGGGCAGAATGCATGAATGTCACTGTCATAAAAATTAATGGAAAGGAAAAAGAAAACAAACCAAACCTGATTCCAGCCTGGCCAGACTAATGATGTGCGTGATGTTAAATGAAACCAGAGGAGTGAACGTGCAAGGGTGACCAGTACTAAAATGAAATCCCAGTTCCAAACCCCTGGTATAAGGCTTTCAGCAGAGATTCACTGCAGAGCTACTCCCAGAGTGGGCTGGAGGGTGGCACCAGAGCTGAGGCTCATGGCAATACAGTCTGAGAGCCCCTGATATAAGCTCTTCTGACAACTTTCAACATCTAACTCCCAGGCTGTGTACAAGGGGGAAATTGCATGTTTACTTGTCTCATGGAGGGATCACTCAGCTAATTTCATTAAAGCTCACCAAAGGCTTCAAAATGAGGAGCCAACACTGTATTAAAAAAAACTATTAGGCCTTAGAGTCAGGGGAGTATAATGAAAGGAAGAAAGTAAAAGACTGAAAGCACCTTCTGAATTTCTAGATGTGCTCAGATCACTTGTTCTGATTATAAATGAGCATCCTATAACACCCACTGTGTGAAAAAAATCCCCAACAAAACTACACCATGACAATTACAGTCAGAACTAGCGATGTGAAAACTACAACATTCACAATAAACTTTTAACCTTGAGGGATCCAAAGGTTGCAGTCTCTTATTTGCTCCATTTTAATGCCAAGAAAATGTCATGGACTTGAAGGGAGTCACAGGTTCTGCAGGTCCTGCTTTAGCAACCCATTTCCACAAAGAGCTGATCCCAATGAACTCATTCCTGCTGGGATCTCCAGGCACTGAGCCACGGGTGCTGCCTGAACCTGGAGGGCCCAGCCAGTCTGCTCAAGTGTTTCAGCAGGAGCTTGTGCCTGTGCATTCCCTGGGTACCACAGTTTCCTCCCACACCAGATCTAAAGGATGTTATTCATTGCTGCTATCCTGTGTCACTGCAGAATATACAAGAAATAAACCCGGCTTGCTGTAACCAATAAACAGCCAGTTAACCCTCAAAGTTTATATAAATCATGTGTATCTGCTTCAAAATTCTCCTAAGGTCAAAGAAATAGCAGAGATACTATCAAGCAGTCTTCATCTATTTCCTGTTTTCAATGTCCTAATGACAATCCTCGCATCTGTGGATGCAAGATTTCTCACAAATTTGTTTCCTTGTATTACCAATACGTGTTTTAGCCTCTGCCTGTGTTTCCCATCTGCTCTGGGAGGCTCTGGAGAAGGATGGAGCTTGGGAATGGCTGTGCCTGGCTGTCAGAATGCAAGCAGCAGGTTCAAATGCCTGCCACAGCTGCATGCAGCACATCGTGAGGGGCTGTGGCAGGGATAACCTGATGCATTAGTAGTCAAGAGGAGTAACCTTTGCATTCCAGTACCCAGCACTTATTGCTGCTGCCAGGTACCTCTGGGCTGATTTACAGGCACTCAGCTTTGATGGGAGTGCAGGAATTTGTTTCTCTCCGAGTCAGACTGAGAGTAAGCGTGAGCTTACAAACATTGATCCAAAACACACTCAAAAAAGGCACAGGAGAAGGACAAAGCACCAATTCAAGCTACAGCCCTTGCTAGGAAATAGTTTTTAAGGTTAAAAAGAAACCAAACCTCCACAGTCTTATCAAAAACCACGGTCGCTCACATGGAATTGGAGCTGTGATGCAAACAGTGGGAATTTAATGTTAAACATGGAAACCATCATTCTAATTTGTACTTCTAGAATTAAACAAAAAGTATGCTTTGTTCTTTGATGTTTATGCAGCCCAATAAGATTTGCCAAATCAAAGAAAAAAAAAAAAAAAAGGTATTTCTTAGGTTAAGAACAAAATAGGAGCTAAATCTGCTCACAGTCTGCTCTAGGACTGCATGGTTTGGACTGAAGGGCCCAGAGAACCACTGACAGAAATTCATTGGGAGGCTTGAGAAGGAGGAAATTAGCTTAGGGAAACAACCTTGTATTTGGCAAAACTGAATCATCTGGAGCTGATTTGAAATACCAAACCTCCCTGCTGGCAGATGGAACAGGAGTGGGGGTTCCAGTGGGGAGCACAGAGCTGCCATAGGAAATGGTGAATTCAGGTCGTACTTAAGGATTACTGTAATCATAAGTTTCAAACAGTCTTTCAGAAGCTTCAGGTGTAATTTCACTGTTTCAGTGGTTCAAGAGGCAGGTAAGGAAGACTCAGGGACAAACTCTGTATCATCCACTCCTCAGTGGTTCTCTCTGCTCTTTAAATGCTTATAGCTAATTTCCACCTCTAAATTTTAATTGGTCATATTAAATTACTTTTGAAACTGTCTTCTATGAAGACAAAAATATGCTATCACTTCTATAAAACTAAACCTGCTCTTAGCAACCCTGAATATCTTTATTTCCCAACTGTGCAGTTGCAGAATTACTCCATCCAAGATCTTCCCCCCAAAACACCACTCTGATTTCCACCACCTTACTGCTCACAGAGTAATTGCTGGCACTGATTCTTTACCTGCCTTATCTTGCAGTCCTACCACTGCAATGCAATCTAATCTATGCAATCCTAATATCTGTAAGCATGGACATGAGTTAGACCCACATGGATTTGTACGGATGCACGTACGACAAAGCAGGAAAATATGGAGCTCTTCAAAAGAGACTGTAACCCACCAGTGCAGTTACACAGCCATGGATCCCTGGGGCACACACAGCAGGAAGAGCCCTGAGTGCTGCACAGCCAGCTCTGTAAATGCTGCAATCCTTTCGGCATACCACAAACACCACCCTGTCTCTCCAGGTATGGCTCCGTTTTACCTCTTTACATTTGTGAGGATTTATTTTCACTGACTGCACTGTTTCATTTGAAAGTTACCCAGGGCAGTCTGAGACAGATGCCAAATCCAAATTTGGTAAGTAAAACTGGAGCAAAAATAAAAAAAAAAAAAACAAACCCAAAATAGCAAAAAACCTGAACCCGGAAAGAAAACATCTTCTTGGACAAATGAGCATAAACTATAATATACTGATAAATGAATGGACTATTTGGTGGAGAAGTCAAAACAGCTTTTGCCATGACCCTCAGGGCTACTGATGCTCAAAGCTCCTTGCTAAGAGTTCTTTGAAGAAACCAACAAGCACAGGGGTAAGGGAGTTTGAGCTGGTATAGTCTATTTGTATTTCCAAAAGATACCTGACAAGGTCCCTCATCGAAGCTGTGCTGTCATGGGATGTGAGGGAATGTTCTGTCACAGATAAAGGGGTGGTCAAAAAACAGGGGCCAGCAGCAGGGCAGCTTCCCCAGCTCAGGACATCACTGGGGGACCCCAGGTACCCAAAACAAGCCTCCCCAAAATGGAGCTTGCAAAGGGCACCAACAGTGAGAAATTACCTGACAAAATCTTCTCAGGATACCAACTTTTCCCATGTAAAACTATTTTTCCCAGGGAACTTGAAAGCCACCTGTGGAGAGGTGGAGGAGGCTCTTGTGATACGGAAAGGCAAATCAATTCCTATACTGATACATATAGCACAATGCATATAGGAAAAACTGCTCAGGTTTGCATGCACAGAAATAGGTTCTCTTTCTCTGAGAAAGAGACCTCAAATTGTGAGAAGCTGGTTTGGTGAAAGTGGCAGCCCACTTCTCAGTCACATCCCAAAAAGAATTCAGTGAAAACAGACAGAGAATGTACAAAATGTTTTCAAAAGTACAGCTTCCACACAGAGAACTGTCACACAGCCTGACTGCCACCATCCTGCAGGAGAGGTGAAGGAAGGGCTATGACAGAAGTCTGTAAAGTCATAACTAGCACAGAGAAAGAGCTAACAGAGGAAGCCAACAGCTGCTCCATCTCTATTATGCTGCAGGTGAGAGGGACAGCAATAACAAAAAGGCAAGCTTTAGAGAAGTAAAAGGAGGTATTACTGTCCAGAATTAATAATTTTCTGGGAGAGTGATTATATATATGAGTTCAAATATCAGCTAGAGAAATTACTGGAAGAAAAAGTCACAACAGCTTGTAAAAACAAAGGAAAACATTAGGCCAGAAGTAAGCAGGAGAATATTCCAGGATGTGTTTGCCTTGTTTCTGACTTTTCCTCTGGCACTGAGCTGGACTGTTGCTGGAATTCCAGCCTGCCCTCCTGCAGTCTGTTCCATAAGGCTCCAGTGGGGTTTGTTTTACTGAGAATTATACACCAGAGAAGAACATAAAGTTTTCTGACATCATTTGCAGTTGTAGGAGGAATGAATCTGACTCCAAGAGTGATGACAGCAAGATCTGACTGCTTTTTTACCCTTACCCCTCTCCCTCTGCTTTTGCTCAGCAAAGCTTTTGCTTACTAGTTTTTAGTGCCAGGGCTGGAGTGGAGTATCAAGTTCTCTCCTTGCTCACACCACTGAAATCAGTGGGGTTCTGTGTTTGGAACAGAAGGCTTAATTGGGTGGTCATTGCTCCTCTGAAAAATGATTTGGATAATTTATTAGTTTTAGTAGTAGCACGATGTACAAAACCTACACAGCTCGGCTCCTTAACTTTTGGAATTGTGCTGTTCTGTAATGTTGAGATCACAACATAAAATGAACACTTAGCAGTTTATTCACCATAAAGAAAGAACTTTATTGTCATGAAATGTTCTTGTTGGAAATGTTGTTTCTTCTTCATTTCGCAAAAATAACAATACCCCAAGGGGAATGTAGAGTGGTGAGAATATAAACTTCAGACTTAAATAAATAATCCAAACCAAAAACAGTTCTTTACACTGATGGCTCAACTCCACAATGTAAAGGTGTTATTGTTAATACTAATTTTGAGACCAAATCTGGATGATAATTCAGTGGCTCTTTAGAGTTTACATAAAACCAGATAATTGACATCCACAGGGTATCTGATTGGTCTTTATCCAGTTGTTTCATTTTTTTTTGGCTGTGCAGTAATGCCTGTTTTCCCTATCTGAAGGAAGTCTGATCAAGACAAAACAGAAATACAGAACTTAAAACAATGGATTCATACTTGTCTCAACTATGGTTTGATGTTGACAGTTTCCCAGCACATGAATCGGGCCAGTAATTTTATCAGCACTATCCTAAAGTTCATCTTGGAGTCAAGTCTCTCTTGTGTGAAGCCATGGGCACCAACAGAATCAATAATACAGTGCAAGCAGTCAGAATCAGAGTATGATCTCAGTATGCTCACATCTGGATCACTCTGTTCAAATAAAAGGAAAAATATTTTGGTGGTGTTTTTCTAGAATGTACCTGAAAAAAAGCACTCAATGTTATTTAAAACTGATTTTTAAAAATTGTTCCTATTGAATTATCAAATGCCTGAAAAAGTCTGTGCTTCGCTAGTGGTTTTTATATCACAGCAGCATGGTTTTGCTTCTGACCAGCAAAAAAGTTATTCTCCATATTAAAGTATTTCTTTTCAACAGACAAAGGAAGATGTTGTCTACTTCTCTTATGAGCAAATTAAGAGTAATGGCAAATGCTCAGCTTCATATGCTTATAGAAATTCATTGTTCTCCTCTTATAACTGAGCCTTTTATTTTATAACAAACAAGGACAGTCATTGGTATTCCAGCACTGTGGTTGCCTACCTTCTTAACTTCCACAGCATTCTTCTTAATTTATGTGAAGCCTTCTGATAATCCTTGAAGGCCAAAATTAATTGCTGTCTGTTTTCCCAAACTCTTTTCGGGTCCAGATTCATAGCACTGCGATAAAGATTCCTTGCCCTTCTTCTTGACTGAAATATATCTATATTAGTCTGCAGGTTGACACTTAAGTAAATCATTTATATGCAAGGCTGAATATGCTAATTGTAGAATAATTTTGAGACTCTTTCTCCTCTGCAAGATAATTATTTCAGTGTGTTTAAAAATATTTTAAAACAGAATTTCATGTGGAATTCCTATTCATCCACAAAGTCCTGTTTTGAAATAGTATATTTTGACAGTTCTTGCATGGATAAGGATGCTGGGTTTTAGCACAAGATAAACAGAATTTAACACGTTACATCCCAGATAAACAGAATTCAAAAATACTTCTGTGGAGCAGTTTTTATCTTTTGGGTCTTCGTGGTCTTTCCACAAAACAAATGCAGTTCTTCAAAGTCAAGAAGGTGAGAATGTCATGTCCAAGCAGCATGAACCACCTCCCAGATGGACTTCCCCAGTTAAAAGGAATCCTCAAAGAACAAATAGCTCAGTGATAGTGGTTTCTTTTAACAGATATTTCTTTGCAGTTTCCATTCCCTTTACTACAAATAAGCCCATGGAAGTCACAAGTCTTCAGCAGAGAAATCTGTAGATGCTCTAACAGGCATAGAAGGATGTGTCATGCAAAGATGAGTCTGAAGAGTTAGAATTGCTACAAACAACACAAAATGGGCCTTTTTGCTACATCTTTGTGATAGCCAGAGCTTGCACAATGCAGGGGTTTATGGCATGGGAACAGGATTGGATCCTAAACCTATGGATTTAAATCAGAGAAGGAAAAAAAACATGTTTTTATGGCTAATTAAGAAATCCTTTGTTCCACCAGATCTTCATCATTATAAATAAGGATGTTGAACAAAGTAACATTTCGTGCCATAAAGAATTAGAATTTATAAAACAAAAAAGACTTCTGAGTTCTGGCTCTAGGCAGATGCTGTTGGTTAACAGTGGTACAGAACTTGTTATTACATGACCGTGGTCTTGGTTTCAGATGTCATCAGTGTTAACAGATGTGCACTATATAGATCTTAAATCTCAAGTTATCTTCACTGCAACAAAACAAGAGAAAGACGTTCCATTCCCATAAAGCTTCACAAAGCTCTCATTTCCTGCGAGACAGATTTCATTGTTCTCTTCTGCAGTAGCTTAAATTTTTCTGGTTTTCAGCAAGCGAAATGCTTAGTCATCTGTCATGATCACATTTCATTTTAATGCATTTTTCCATGAGTTTTTTTCCAAATGGCCATGCTGGTCATATTTGTTGTCCTTCAATAGATTAAAATTAGTTTATGATCAGGAGAAAATATGCTCCCAAGGAAATTTTAGGATGCAAAGTTAATGGAGTGTCCCAAAAGCCTCCAAGTGTCCTGTAGAGTATCCATCAAGCAAACCCCAAAGGTTTTGTGCTATTTTACTTCCAAAATGATAAACAACTCCCTTGCTTCACACCATTCTGCCTTAGAGTTCTAAAACTCGTGCTGATTACGGGTGCATTTTTCATCAGCTTCACATTGTCTTTCCAAAGTTCTTCAATATTTTTTTTCCTCCTGTGCCACGCAATATGAATATTCATCTTGGTACTCGGAGCAAGGCTGGATATCTTTGAAGCAGCAGTCATTTACGACTGGCAGTGACAGGTATTACAACATTAAAATGGAAACACGATTGGTTTGATCTTTGCCAACTTTGTTCTTTCCTTTCTAAGAGTCAGTGTGGACGTGCATCACTTCATTGTACTCAACATTATCTGCTCTTGCTCCTTCCACAGAACAAAATGTCTGTCCTGTCAGCACAGGAACAATAACTTGATTATGTTCATTGTCACTCATTTAATTAACATCAGGTCTTGTTTTAATCTTGAAACTTTCTCTGTGTGCTGTTTTCCTTTATATCAAGCCTTGTTACAAAGAGCAGCCACTTTCTGAAAACAGAGTTTTCTTTATTTTCTCTTCTTTTTCCTCCTGTCTTTGCACTGCAGTGGCACAGAGGAAAACTGATCTGTGGCTTGGTTCCAAGATACTCTCATGTTACCGACAACGACCATGCATGGAGAGCTGAAGTCTGCCCCAACACGTAGTGGCTTTCTTTGCGAGGCACAGCACAAGACTTTCATTTATTTAAATATTTCCTAAGAATGTACAAGGTTGAAATTTCCAGAAGCAATCAGTCTGGCTTAACTGCATCCCCATCAAAGATCCCCATCAAATCCAACAGTGGGTATATTAGATGTAAACCCAGAACAAACTGCTGAAAACATTATTCACTGATATAGTAAAGGAGTGAATTTCCTCAATATTCAAAATAATATCCAGCTTCATTCTTCTCAAGAAGAGAAAATTATGAGCTATCCATGTTGCATAGAAAAAACCCTCAAGTCTAACCACCATATATCTCAGTCCTGTTTTTCACAGCCAAGTCTCTCAGCTAATTGAGGAAAACTAGAAAGGGAATCCCAACTTTTCAATTTATACTAAATCTTACAATTCTTTTTTTAAAGAATGCATATGACACATGTTACATAAAAGGGAAATGTCATACAAAACTATGAGAAAATTCATGTCAAAACACTACCCAGTATATTTGCTCATACACTATCACTTAGAAAAAATTCAGTTAAAAAAAAAAGGAAATGTCCATTTGGAGTATTCCTTTTAACCTTCTCTGGATTCTGAATGCAGTAAAAACTTTTCAAACAAGCAAAGAAATTTGCTTAGCAAGTTCACAAACCTTACAGAGTACTTCAAACTTATCTCCACTACAAGAAATTAAGCACAGTGAGCATTTGAACAAATTCTTTTTTTCCTTTTCCTATAGTTAGCCAGGACATGGTTAGAATTAATGCTGCCTTAACTCAAGCTGACTTTGGTTTTCCCTAACTTTGAAAAGTAATGAAGATCACCAAAACTCTGAGGAATCCAATACAAATTATTTTGCTACCATTGTCAGGATTTCATATGCAGGATCAAAAAAAAAAAACAAACCAAAACCCCAAACCAAAAACCATAAATAAAAATTAAGGAAGCCAGTATCTAAAGTACTTGTTTTTTCAAGGTTCTTAAAAAAATTAATGAAGAAAAGTCAGTGCAATAAAAGGAAGATCAAATGAAAAAATGATTAATTTCCACAGACATTAATATTCAGTGTGTATTTATAGAAAAGAAGATAAACTCAAAGTACATTTATAGTAGGACAATGTCTCAGACTCCCTCTGTTCAACACTGGGAAAAGAGCAGGCAACAAGAGGGGCCAGAAGAAAAGAGACATTAGTTTGACACATTTCAAAAGCAAAGATCTGAACTGTAGCACTGCTTTCAGATAGAAGGAGAAAGCTCTGGATGTTGTCCTCCACATCAACTGCCCATTACCCCGTGAAATCTAAATGTGCCCCATGTGCCAAATAGATTTGACTCTAAAGACAGTCAGAAGAAAATATCAATCAATCAATAAGTTTTAACTGTCGTGCTTATGCAGGTTCCAAAGCAATGAATATACACAGGACAGTGAGGCAGTCCTGGAAAAATGCACTTTTTTTTTTCTTTTCTTTTTTTTTTTTTAGAAAAAGTGTAGCATAAATTTTCTTCTGATATTTCATGTCATTATGTCATTCTACTTATTGATTGCATACCAAGTCTCATGAGCAAGCACAAAATTTTAATCAACTTCTGGACTCCATCCTGCCACCACAGACTTCAATGGAAATTGGATCAATCCCATTATCTACCATATGACTCCACAGGGCTTCCACAGGGAGAACCTCATTTCTAGCTCCAGCCCGCAGGGACCCCAAGGCTACATTTAAAGCAGCGAGCAATGTGAATACCAACTAGCCTAAAATAGCATTAAATGTTTTTGAATAGGCCAAGATAATTTGGACAGCTACAAAAGCATAATCTGCACTGAAAGCCCACCAATGTTTCCCAAACATTTCTTACAGAAAATAAGCTATAAAGCCCAGATGTGTTAAAAATATATCACATGGCCTCCTCCTGGCCAGGAGCATGTCAATGGCTGAAAAAATTTCTTGCTGATTTACTCAGGATGAATGTCAGCCTCTCTTTATGCCAGGAGCACAGACAGCACAAGCTGGAGAACACCTTGTTCGGCGAGGAGAGGTTCTACCTGTCTTGTTCCATCGTGGTGCCATGACTGGCATTGCTGATCAGAGCAGGGAACCTGCTGCAGCAATACAGAGCTTGGTTAGATCCTCAGCTGGAGCAAACTGGCCAAATATCCCCTCTGGCCCAGCTTTCCAGAGGGTTTTGGAACATGGGGAGCCATGGTGTTGAGATGGGCTCAACATAACAAAAATGGGGCTGGCTCGCAGCTAAAAGGTGATGCTCTGACATCAGCTGGGCTGGGCTGGGCTGGAGGGGGCACTTGCTGGAACCTTCTCTCCATAGCCCCAAAGCCTCTGGCAACAACTCCACTGGTGGCAGTGGACAGAAGGGAGCCCCAGCACATGGTGTCCCAAATTCCCAAATGCTTGGAGAGCAATGTGGTGCTTGGGAAAAGGTTTGGAGCTGCATGCAGGAGAATGCAGTGTTTAGCACCTAGTCTGTTTGGTAACTACAGGAACTTACAAATGAAACCCTTTTCTCTCAATAAATCCCCCCAAAACCAGCAGATATCTGGTCAGTAAACATCAAGCTGAGACACAAAGTACCTTGACTGATCATTACATGACAGTGGAAAAAACCATTATGAACAAACCCAAAATCCAATGTTCTGAGTGGTTTTCTAAGCACTTAGTGACAGTACCACAAGAATAATTTACAAGCCTAAGATCCACTGCCAGGTTTAGACCCTTCTGGAAATTAAGTGATTTTGACAATTTTATTTCTTGTTCCAGTTTTCTGTATGATCAAGTATGTAAAAGAACTGGAAATTTCAACTTCTGGGACTGTATGAACACCCAGAAGTGAAATGCACTCCATAGGATGATTTTGGAGCAGTTTTCCTCCGCTGTCCTTGAGAGAAAAAGGGAACAGCTGTTTTGGCAGCTCCCAGCTCCCTGGCATCAGACATTCCCCACAGAGCTCAACACCTGGGACATCCAGAACTGCTGCCACCTTGACACAGGGAAAATGTCCCCACCTTGGTGACACCAGGCAGGCCTTAGGAGACGGACAGAGAAATCCTGCTGGGCCCAGGTACAGCATCCCAAACCCTGCATGATGGGAAAGGGCCCATGCACAGCAGCTACTGCTCATTACTCCAGATAATGGCTAGAATTAACTGAAACATTTTTGTAATACTCTTCAGGAACCTCATTCAATTTACCAATCCCTAGAAATTAATGGTATCAACTTGCATTAAATCAGTCTGTCATTAGCTTGGCTTTCTTTATGGCAACTCATTACGAGGCACTTCCTGCCAGCCAGAAGCCCAGAGAACGTCTGCAGACATAACGTAAAAAGCACCATGGTACATTAGCTCCTTGCAGAGCTCAGCTGCATCCACCGCACATGACAGTCCCGAGGCACGCACACAGGGTGACACACTGGGGACACCATGGCTGCAGATCCAGGAATCATCAGGATTTGCCCCACTTTGAGTAATTCCCTTAGGGCTTTGGAATGGGATAACGTGGCCTCGTGCTCACTGTTCTTGCAGCTCTGAGTTATCACAGGGACTAGGGAACCACCTGAAACAGGCATCATCCACTAGGGGTGTTGTCCCTCAAAATGCAGGTCAGTGGGATGAGAATCCCACTGTTTCTCAACATTCTAGAGTGGGGCAAAGACCTGCATCTGCTGGCAGCCCCAGTGACTTCAGCAGGGATCCAGCCTGCCATGGTGGTTAAGCCACTCGGAGCATTTGGGGACTGGAGACCAAGGACCTTGTTATTTGCAAGGAAAACTGCTCCAGAGAAACTGTCCAGCTCCTGAGGAGAGCTCTGCATGGCTTTGTGAGCATCAGGCAAGCCAAGATCATGGAAAGCAACTGAGCTTCACCAGGCTTATATTCCATAGCTATGTGTGTGTATATCCGTGTGTGCCTACATAAACAATAGTATTGCTCTGAAGAGGTATTTGCATGACATTCTAGAAAAAAGAAAGAACGTTCAAAAAAAAAGGAACTAATTAGTAACATCCATATAGCAGGAGATGTGGGTTCTTCCTCTGCCTTCTATAAGTAGCACACAAAGGGAGTTGAATGGATCCACCAGCCCTCAGTAACCAGCTTACAACACAATTCAAATTGTTCAGATTTCCTTTTGAGGCTTGTAATTTTATTATTTATTATACACAGTGAAACTTCACTTACCTAATGTCTTATCTAAAAAAACAACATTTGTTTGAAATGAGGTCATGTCCCTTGACGTACATTAAGTGATGTGGAAAGCCCCCATTTATCCTAACGCCCATTTATCCATTTTAATACCATTTGAATAAAGAAAGTTTCCCAATATGTCAGGCTTTTCTTTTTTTTTTTTAACAAAACTCAAAGTTAATTAAACCAAACTCTACAATATTTATGACTTTTTTGGAAGCTCAATGTGGTTTAGAAAGGTGATGTTAATATTGACATTAATTAACGTCAATCTTAATGTACTATTACATTAATAGGCTGGCATATCATTCAGCCTAAGGCAATGTACTGTGCTGCTCAAGCTATTTATAACAAAGTATTTTAAACAGCTTTGCCCCCCACTAACAAAAAAAAAAAAAAAATCAATTTATACTAAATGTTGTTGCAGAATCAGATTCATCACCGTGGGGATTAAGAAAAAACGAAAGACCAATTTAATGACAGGATTTAGTTCATTATTTATCTTCTAGCATGTAAATTATAGATTGCCATGAATTTTTCATCCTTTTGGTGCCCACTACCTAATTCATGCGAAAAACATAAGTCTGTGTTACAAAGAGCAAGCTCCCCAGCTCTGTGTACGAGGAACATCTCCTCTGCCTTGTGACAGACGATAATCTGTCAAAATGAAAAATTAATGGAGGCTCCCTTAATTCATCATCTTCTGCCTCTCTTCTATTAATGGATTTTTTTTCCCCCCCTCTATAACTCTGCTTGCACTGAACAGAGCTGGTGGGTGGGGGGGAGAAGATAAACAGGTCAGCTGACTGCTTCAGCTTCTGCAGGGCACTGTAATTCAGCTGATGGATGGATGACGTGGTATTTATTGAATGCATTGAGGAATCCTGTGGTTTCCAACACAGACTGGGAACGTGCTGAGATAAAGCTCATACCAAATGTCTCACCACTCTCAGCTTGGTCACAAAGACAATTACTCGGTACAAATGATCATAAAGGAGTGGCGTGAACTAAGTGTGCTGTACTGCACACAGCTCAAGGCATCCATGGAGCAGTCAATAGAAAGAATAATTAGGATTCAGTTTGATTATAAAATGCATGTGAAAACAAATCAATCCCTCTCTCAAATTGCCTTTGATGAAATAGTTTATGTTGTTTAACACTCCACTCCTCCCAGGGTCTTAGAGCACAGAAAAGCATTTGTCCAGTGCACAAATATGCCATTCTAAATATTCTTTCTAATTTCACTAATCACTGAAATCTAAAATCACAAAGCTGCACCAAAGGTTTTCTGCTTTTCACAACTCATCTGCTTCTGCATGTCTGATGCTCTGCTATGGTTGTGATAGGTTAAAGCCCAGGAAAAGCATGCCTCACCACAGCCAGGGCTCTCTGACAGTCCCATGACATGATTGCTAAGGACAGAGGAGCTTTGTGGAAATGGATCAACCTACAAGTGAAATGAATATTTGCTAGGAAGAGCAGAGGGAATTATAATAATAGAAAAGCATTTCCTTTTATAAAGCACATGCAGTGCATACCCATACATGCTTTGATAGAATCATTTTATGCTATGGAAATCCCCACTCAAACATCCATTTTGAACACCACTGTAGCACTGTGAGTAACTCCAGAGCCGTTTCATAGAAAATAAAAAACCCCTGTAGCCTGTGTCAAGCTGAGTGGTACTTTCAGAATTAATTTCTGAACTAGTAACCTGCAAAGCCCAGAATTAACAACCTCTCACATATTCATTTTAACCTGCAGCCAAACAGGACCATTTCCATTGAGAAGTCCCTGCTCCTCACAGAGCAGTATAAATATTGCAAACAAATCCATTTATCACAATTGGTGGAATATGATCACAGCACTGCAGCCTGGCCACATCCCCCCACTACAGATGGAAAGATGCCCACAGAATGCAGGAGCAAGCCTTTTGACCCACATTTTGCAGCTTGCTCAAACCAAAACTGCTTCACTAAGGTAGAGCCAGCTTGAAACTCAAGAGTCTTAGCCTGGCATGACAGAGGCCAACCTGACAATCCCCATTTCTGAATCATGCTTACTACAGTTACAGCTCCATGTCTTAGGCACTGAATATGATGAAATAATATCTTCTTTCCCTGGGATGGGAAAAAAAAAAATGGTACTTTACCAGTTTTTCAAAATAATTCCATTTGTTTGTAAAATGTCTTCGTTGGATATGGTAACTTTTAGAGACCTTTCTCACCTCCCAAAATAAAATCATAAAAACCTCACAAATATTGAAGGAATTCTAATCTCTCTTAATGGAAAAAAAGACTAATCTATCATTACCAAACAGCTTTGCAAATTAATTGACTCTGCATATTCAAAAATGGTTGCAAAGCAAGACGTCCTCACAGGAGTGGCAGAACAATGGATCTGGTACAAGAAATCTCCAGGATCAAAACTCATCAAGAACTGAAAGATGCTCTGGTAGCCTCCAAAAGCTCCACAGGTGACCATCTACTTAATGTGCCATTTTACAGAAACCATCATTAAAAAACCAAACCAACAATCACCATTCCACTTTCTTTTCAAGTCTCAAAAAGCATCCAACAGCTTGGAAGCCTGGATTATTACAACTTGCTAAAGAGAGCTCTCTCTCACTGAGTGCAAGGAGATGGAATTTTTATTTCTGCTCTCCATGCTGCACTTGGCCTGGAAATCAAACACTGTTCTCCAAAACAAGCTTACCTGGTATTCACCTAAGCTGATTATTAATTCTTAATAAAGCACTGCTGTACATTTAAGATTGCACCCATGCAGCACAGCTATTTGCCTTTAAATTCTTGATGATGGAAGATAATGCAAAGGGGAACAAGGGAATCATATTCTTACCTGCCATGGGTCATAAAAGGAGCCCCCAACAACTTCTCTCGTGATCAAGTATTAAATCCTTCAGATACCTAAAAATTATGCTGATATGGCTGTTAAGGTCAAGGTTTAAAGTATAATGTGGATCTTAGAAGAAATTCTAGTGATTGATGTAACACATCAGACACTTACCTTGAAAAAGGTATTATTCAGCTGCCTCCACAAGAAGATTAAAAGTGGGGGGAAAAGAAGTTGAAGAACTGGTTAAATGACGAGTGGTTGTTCTCAGTGGTCAATGTAGCAATGAAATTACTGTAAAAAATAGCTGCTGATATTGAAACTTGCCTGCAACATCTTCTGATCTCTCTAATACATGTCCTCCAGGCAGCAGTTCTCTCCTCACCTCAGTAACCTTGTTACACCAGCTGGTTTCAAATATTAGCAATTTTCAAAATCATGTCTGAAAGATGTTTTCTGTAAACTCTGCATGTGAAGTTTCTGAAACTTTCTGACAATGAATCAGGCTCTGTTTTCATTTGCTTGGAGCTCAAGTTACTTGCACACAAATTGTTCCTTTCTGTTTCCTGAAATTGTATCTCATTATTTTTAATGGTTACAGAGAGCTTGTGACCACCAAGCTTTTAAACAGCATTAAGATAATGACAACAGAGAAAAGCGGGCGGAATTTTGAAGAACACACAAAAGTTATAGGGATGTGGGATGAACCATGCTTTGCTGAAGTCTTAGTTCACTACAGGTAACAGCCTGGCTTTTTCAACAGCCTGTGTTTAGTAACTTAAGTCAATTTACACCAAAGCTCCAGTGCTTTAGCAATAGCCCACCTTCTACTTACACAATATATATATATGTCATATAAACACCTTCATCATCCAGCCCATTACAGAACACCAACACTGTACAGATGCTTTGCCCTAATTTTAGAGTTCCATTTCAGAACATTAGCACTTCCACTGTGGGACAGAAAAGAATAGACAAGGGAAAGCCACAGCAGAATCTCCACGGCTGGTGCTGCTCTGGTGTGACCCTGGGCTCAGAATGGCAGTAGGAGAACCTGATCCCTCCTCAGCAGCCTCCTCTGTCACATTCATGCCCACAGAAGCTGGGGCACAGCAGAAACATCTGCTCCTTGCTGCTTTGTTTACTCCTAGACACAACCAACTGAAACAGAAACTAGAACAAAAAAAGAATAAATAAGGGAAAAAAGTCTTCAATTCACATGACTGGAAAAATTCAGTTTCAGTTGCATAAATTTAAGTGAATGAGGCACTGAAAAAAAGTCCCTAGACAACATGTTTCTCAGCAGAAAGTTCACCTTTTCCAGGTACTGGATGGAGTTTGAAAGAATGAACTTGAAATTAAGCGGGAGAGGCAGGGGAAAAGCAAGAGCTCTGGTATCCATAGGAAACCTGTCTCAAGGCTGCATCAGTCTAAGTTTCTGCTGCTTTAACCACAGCATTACCAGACACATTGTTCCACATTATTATTTAGGGCCCTTTACACCACCTTTGCGACAAAGTGACATAAATGAAGCCCTTAAAGCTCCTTGAGGTCTGTTCCATCCAGGCTACCTTTGTTCACTCCTGCCTGTGCCCTCACTGGAGTCAATCCTGCTTTCCAGCTGTGTCAGTGGGAGCAGGATCAGGCCCTCTCCAGAACCAGGATACAACCATGTTGTGGCCACAAGATGTATTTATGACCGAGATTAGCTTCATTAAAACACAAACTCACAGAAATAAAACTATGAGGCACCTGATTTTAGAATAAATTACCTTCATAAAATTATCTTTTCTTCGCACTGTAATATTCACAGGAAATTAATGAGGTTGTCAGATGAATTCTATGAAGATTTATGTGCTGATTAGGTGACATGTCTTAAAACAAAATAAAATAATAAAGAACCTCTTCCATTAAAAAATCAGCACATTTAATTTGAATCCAATCTTTTACCAGATTACTTCTGTTTAGTGGCAAATAGTTCCTTTGTTTAAAAACCCTTCACAAAGACAAAGCCTCAGGAAAACATTTTGTAAAAGTATTCTGAAAGTCAAAGTCATTTTGACAGAAATCAAACCAGAAATAATTTCTCCCTGAAGGAATCCTGCTTTATTTTAATGATGTCTGGATTGTTTCCATTTAAATAGAGTAATGGGAATTTTGTTAAAAAATTTGATTCAAACCGTCCGTTTTAACAATGATCTTTCTTGTAAGCTTAGCCAGTAATTTGTCATATACATTTTGTTCAAGTGGAGAAAACAAATATTAAAGGAAAACAATTTGACTAAAAACATCTTCCCTTCATTAAGGAGCTTTATGTTCTAATGTCTGAAAGTGAAAGTCTGCTTTAATGGCTGCTGGGAGCTGGGGATCTCTCTGTCAGACACTTACCAAGGCTTGCTTTCTGGGTAATAGAGGCTATTTATGGGGCTTTTCATGACCTTTCTTCTTGGTACTACCAACAGAGGAATACTGCAGGCATCTCTTTTGCATCCACATATCTACTTGCTCACGGATTATTGTCTCTATTGTTTTCTTCATTTTGAAGAAAAATGTTGCATGTAATTAAAACAAGATAACAGCACAGGGCTGTGTGTTCTATCACACATCTCCCCAGTCCCTGCGGTCATTACACACACTAAGGTACATTACACTGTGGAGACAGATTGGAACTAAACTCCTGGCTTTATCGCCCCGTGCAGCTTGCAGCCTGGCCCAGATTCTGGAAGGTACTTCTTCAGTGAGAAAAGTGCTTCCTGGCTCTCAATAGCACAAGACAGCCCTTCTTTTAAAAGAGAGAAGAGCCCCACCCTGTAATTGTTTACCCTAATCTCAGAGTCTTCCCAAGTTACATTGAAAGCCTATTTACTTTGAGTAATCCATTTAATTTTGCTTTGTGAAAACCAGACATACTCTGATTCAGAAGTGAGTTCCAGAACTCCTTGTCATAGCTTTAAACAGAGCTACTCTGGGTGCAACAGAAGAATAACAAGAAAAAATTGCTCATTTTGGAGATTTCTAACCCAACAGCAGTAAACCTCTACAGAGCCCCATCCATCAGCTCTATGGACACACACTCTAGTGCCAGCTTCAGACTCTCAAGGAGCCAAATTCCTGTATCTCACCCCAGCACCAGTCAGCTCAGCTTTTTAACAGCATTTTGAGCATGATTTCCTTTTACAAAAAGGATTTGTACAATGATGTGCAGTGATTTACAAAGTTTGGTTTTGGTTTTCAAGTTTGTCCTGGTTCAGGGCAAGTTTGGGAGAGAACCCCCAAAGGGGCCCCCTAGGAAATCGGATTCTACCACCCCTCCCCCAACCGGTCCAGGAGAAAATACTTCCTTGGAGAAAAGTGGAAAAAAACTGTTTATTAAACAAGAAAACTTAATATTAAACAATAAAACCCCTTGCTGCTCGAAAGGAGATGACAAACCCAGAAAGTCCCGTCCCCAGACTCCAGTTCACCTCACTCAGTCCCTTATCAGTCCCTCTGGCGCTGGAAATGCCGTAGCCCAGGCCCAGCCTGGCCCACCGATGCGAGCTGCTGGTGCTCTTATTGTTGTTCAGTCCAGAGCAGGTGTGAACAGGTTCAGAGAAAGGGGGAAAAGGAAAAAAAAAGCACAGTTCAGGGAACTTCTTTGCCTCAGCTAGCTAAACTAACTAAAAGCAAAAAAAAGAGAGACCTGTCCCGCCGTCTGCTCATCCACAGAACCACGCAGTCCAGAAGCAGGAATGCGTAGGAGTGAGTTCAGTGTCTGAAAACAAACTGCGCGCCTCCTCTCCCCCCTCAATCCTTGGAGCAAGTCTTAAAGGTGCAAAACTTACCATTCAGCATAAATGGAATGAGACGATTGGGGATAAAAGCATCATATAGTCAACCTAGGACAAAGTTTAAGAAGAAAATGGATATAGTGTGTTACACTCCAAACCCACCGGTAGCACACTTTAACTAGAGAAACTTACACATTGCTATTCTGCCACAATTGCTGTTAATTAATAGCCCTTTGTCTAATGACAATTAATTTGGACTCAGGTACTGAATGTCTGAACTGGTCCCTGATGCCCAAGTGCTAGAAATGAGCCAGGGGTTCACCAAGGGTCAGCACCAAGCACTTGGCTTTGGGAAAGGTGTTTTTAGGTAACAGCACGACCAAAGTTTGGAAAAACAAGCTTCCAAAGCAGCCCCAGCAAGCACAACCTCCACTAAAGCAGAACCTGGTTATCTAAGCTATCAGAGTTGAGCAGCACTGGGGGTAATTGCCGCTATGTCCTACTGCCCAGGTTTCCCCTATGCTTCCAATTTGATACAAAAGTTGAGAGCTATATGAGGCTCTGAAAAATAAATAATTCAGAAGGTTATTAAGGTTGTACAGTTCAGCATGCAAAACTTTGGAGGCACCAGGTAGCTGGCTCCTTTTCAGCCTGAGAGAGGCTGTTTGTGTATATGTCTGTAATGAGAAAACAGTCTTGAATTTCAAGAAATAACTGATCACAGAATTCTATCAAGCGAGAAGGGCTCCTCAAGCTGGAGTCTCAGAGACCTGGGTACATAGCACAGACTTCTACCTCTGGCTGTGATGAGATGTCTGGCAACAATAAGCAGACTGTTATCATCACAAGGGATCAAGTGCTCCAAGCAGGGAGGGTTTCACTGTCTTCCTGTGCTCTGGTTCAGTGCTTAACACCATAATTCTCTCTGCATTTGCTTCCTCCAGCTGCCAGACTAAGTCCCGCGCAGTCCCTGCAGTCTGGTGATGCAGCAGGCTCAACTCAGACACTTTCTGGACTGAATCCAGAGAGCTTTTATTTTATTTTCAACATTAGAACAACCAGATGAGCATGGTTAGGCTTAACACCACTGCAAGGACTTGTCTGCAAACCCCTGCTCTGTCCTCTCCAGAGCCCTCTGCAAGTTGATGCCAAGAGACTTCACCCCAACGCAAGATGCTGCTGCCATTTGCTTGCAGAGCGTTGGTCAGGTGTGCCACAGGTGTAACAGCTAAATATTGGTTGGACATTTCTAAAGTAACTTTCAATTTTGTTTTTCTCTCCATACAAATAAAATATCAACTGCTAATTTATACGGTATGACACTCCTGGTTTCCCAGTTTAAGAGCCAGAGCAAACCCTGGCAATCAGCTGAGCTCTGGCCACCTGGAAGCCTGGCAATAGCACATCGCAGCCCCCTGGGCAGTGCTGGACAAACCACAGTGCTCACTGCCACCACAGGGACTGCAGGCTGGAGTAAAGAAGGAACAGTTCTGGCCCTGTGGATATCTGTGAGGCAGACAGAGAGCAGATGTGGATGAGTGTGGTCTCCTTGAGCTGCCCTTGCAAATCAAACAGATGCTGGATGGTCATGGCCCTGCACAGTCCCCCAAAGGCCAAGAGCAGGAGCTCCCTGGTTTCCTGGGACTGTCCCAAAGCACAGCCACACAGCACAGTCAGCTCAAGGCTCTTTGGACACTTGTCTTAGACTGTTAAGGAGCTGAAGAAGACTGATCTCTGATGTTAGAGCAAATCTCTCTGCCAATTTTTAAACAAAGAGAAGACAAACCTTTCTAATTAAATCATTTAAATATTTTGTTTATCATGAGGAAAAGCTAATCTCCTCCTTTCCTCAGATTTCTGCACTCTTGGATGTAGATAAACTATTTTTCCCGAAAGTTCTCTAAAATATTTAGCCTGAAGCAAATATTTGCATAAAAACTTTTAATTTGAATAATTAAAACCTGGCAAATGAAAATGCCAAATGCTGGACTACCTTAAGAGTAAGCAGTGTTACCAACTCCATCTGCAACAGACACTTGCATAATATTTTATGAAACCCTTTAGGGCAGGAAAAATTGCACTTTCTCTGCTGACAAAATAATAATTTTCTATATGAAAGTGCTACAAATCTTCTAACTTAGAGATGTCACTGGTAAAAAGCAAACAAGGACCAGAAAAGATCATAGCTCTACTTCCCAAACATCATGATATAGCTACTGCACAAAATCTGTGTGTAAAATGCCTCTGAGAAAAGCAGAAGAGCAGCCTGGTTTTCAGACAGCAATCTGCAAAATAGAGACACACTTTTTTTGCTTTTATTAAAAAAAAAAGAGAAAATTTTAAATAAAAAGTCTTTAAGTCAAATACTTTTTTTTTTTATTTGAGCACTGATTTTATTAAATGTGGATGTGACTTGATTTCAAAGTGAACAATTATGTACGAGATGGATCAGAACAATACATATACAGACAGCATTTAACACATCAGTGAATGTTGCCAGAATGTTACCATAGATTGCCTAAGTTTATTAATTAAAGAACTCTGAGCCACTGACTAATCATTCATTGGGTTATATATAAATAAATAACTTATAGCCAATGTATAAATGTATTCTTTCTATCACCTGCAACAAAACATTCGATGGATGAAATGAGCAAAAAAAAGCCCTCCACAAAACAATCAAACCAAAGAAGAAGATGTACAGGAAGACAGGATAAAGGACAGGGTTTATAGCCCAGGCCTCTCCCCAGAATTACAGGTTCTCTTTAAAGATGGCTTAGATAAATATCTTTCATGAAAAGCTTAAATGTCTAGTTGATCCTGCCTTAGGATAAGGGAGGATTAGCCAACCCCCTTGAGGTTGCCTTTCATCAGAACTGTCTATAACGCTATGTTTGTAAAATGTTAGGGATTATCTTGGCAATAAGACTGTCTCCTGTTAGAACAAGACCTTAAAGAGACGAATTAATGACTCTGACTAATTGGATAATACAGCAAAGGATGGGTCATTGCTGTATGGAGGTCGAGCCCTGGTCATGTTGGGCCTGAGCAAGCTGGCACAGCCCCGCACTATAGCTGGCTCTTGGCTGCACAGATTGAGAAGTTGTGGCCAGAACTGGTGTTGGGGAAGTTGATTCTCCAAAGGTCGTTTCCTAACATGATAAATGCTGCAGTGAGGCTGGCCCTGCCTGCTGCGCCGGGCTCTGTTCAGAGATAAACACGGCCAATTCCTGCACATGTGGGATGGAAATATCAGCTGGCTGTTTGATGTGCTGTGGCAGTGTGGGAGGTGACCTTTCCCCTGGCTTGCCCTTCTCATCATCTGCTCGCTGATAGAGCAGCAGCCGGGTGCAGGCTGAGAAGGAAGCAGCTCTTGCATGGGGTGAGAGCAGCTGCTGCAGGAGCCAGCTGTGCTGAAGGGTCCCAGCTGCCCCCTCACTGTCCACAGGGCTGCCAGAGCAGCCACAGCAGGAGCTCTGCTTTGTTGTCATTCCCTAGGACAGGTGTGTTTTAAGCAGACCTGACCTGTTCTCAGTGAGAGCAGCAGCCTGGCTGGGTATTCCCCACCTCACCCAGGACAGGGCAGTGCCCCTCTCAGGCTGCCTGGCACGAAGGGTGCAATTACCACCCAAATGACTGCAGGGCAGACTCATGCTACTCTCATCCTGCCAAAGTCTCAGTGCAAACTCCCTGCTCTCCTTCAAGTCCCAGCCCAACCAGCCTAAGCAGAGCCTTGAGCATCCTTGAACAACTGAATATATTTCTCAGTTATTCACAGACAACACCATGGCTCTTAACTCATCATCTCAAGGTCCTTTCCAGAGCCAGGCAGGCTTTTTTTTGCAAAGATATCCATTAACATTTGACAGACTGAGCCTTATAGCAAATGCTCTGCAAGGACCTCAGCCGGTGATCCAAAGTTCCTCCCTCCCACTGCAGGCTCTGCTGGCCTTACAAACACTTTAGAAGGACCCCAAATCTTTGCTTCTGTGCCATTATTTCTCCTGTTTTCAAGAAACCAGGGCCTCAGTGGGGCTTTTTATTTCTTCCAGGCACTTGATTGCATTTAGTCTTTTACCGCTTTAGTGAACTAATTTTCAATCAACTTAAAAATGAATTCCAAATGCAGGGTCCATAATTAAAAAGAAACAGTTAATCCTTTGTGACAATCTGAGTCCAAAATTATGCTTCTAAATTATTTGGACAATCATTTAGGGGAAAAAAGAAAAAACTCTTTCCCAAGGCTGATTACATCAATGCTCTAAAGAAACATTTCTTCCTTAGGTCTGATTTCCCTGGTGGTTGTGATATAAACCCTGAACTTCTTAAATGTCACTTAATTTATATGATTTTTCTGTTTACCCTTTTAAAATGACAAGTTGTTCTCTAGTATTTATGTCTGTTTGAAAATTAGATATCATGGGCAATCCAGTGCTGCAGTTGCATTTCTGTTAGCTTAAGCTTAGTAAGCACTTACCATAAAAAGAGAAAATAAAAATATGCCTACTCTTACATTTTCAGTCTCTTTTTCTGCTGCATCATCCACCAATTTTAAACAAACTACTCAACCAACCTTTTACAGTTTGATTCCTAACAGGGTTAGAAATTTAAACTGGTTACTACTTTGCCTTTGGTGAGCGATCTAAGGAGTTAAGGGCCTGCTTTTAACTCTCCATTGCTGCCAAGGGTTAATTAATTTCACTCCAGCATGTGGTCCCCACTGAACTCCCCTCCTGTGGCATCACCTTGCAGTGGGCAGTGGCTTGCAAACATTATAATCTTTTCAGAAGACCTTTTGACAGTAATGAAATTAAATTGACCTGTGTTGCATCTGGTCTCTGAATTAAGATGGCAAGATTTGTAGACTTCAATTTGGACTGGAGAAGCATAGCCCAACTCCCCAGATCATGCTGAATTTAAAATAATCTCTTTTTCCCATAATAATTTTACAGTCTTTCCGAAAGGCCATCCCTCTTTAACACAAGAAAGGCAAAACAAGTTCATCATACTAAACAGGCACATATGAATTACCTCTGTGTTTATAACCTGTGCTTGTAGTTATTTTATTTCAGTGAAAAAAAATGAGTTAACTTTGAAATTAACCTGTATGGCAAAATAGTTTTGGAGAATTGTAGAGAATGCTCACATTGTATTTGAGTCTGGGAAGATACATCAGCCAGGAAGATAATTCATTAAAATAAAATGTAAAAAGATCTTTTCATTCTTACCTAGGGAGACAAGTCTTGTGTTGCTGCACTGTCTTTATGCTCTAATAACTTCTGAGACTAAAAAAGTTCCTTTTCTAAGTTTATAGCATGGGGCAGATCTCTGGGATGTGCATTCCCAAAGATTTGGTAAAGAAGAGACTAAACTCAGTATCAGAATGATCATGCATGTGGTTCTTTCTCTGGTCAGTGATCACTACTATCAAATCTCAAACTAAAAGAAAATAGGTTCTTCCCCATCTCTCCATGCAATTTAAGTCTCAAACAGAAACTCCCACCAGTGTCAACCACTTAATTCTACCTGATTACCTGCTATATTAATATGATGATTTGCTCATTTGAACCCATTGATCTGTTGATTCAGTTTTAATTGCAACCTTGATTTGATCACTGTGTTGCTCCACTCTTAATTACCTCAGAGATACTACCTAAGATTGGCTCAGTTATATGCTGTTTTAATTTCATAGCTCCTTGCTTATTCTAAGTTTTCAATCCAGAAGTGGGACACCAGGCTGCAACACAGCTCATGAAGGCAAAGAAAAACTATTTCCAAGGCACTGGTGATACTTCCAAATGAGCAGCCAGAACATTCTCCTAACTCTAGAAACCATTGAAAGCCCCTTTCTATTTCATTTTTAAATAAGAAACATAAAAGATCTGTCTCAACCTCCCCTCCTTGGGAATGTATTTGAAAATTTGATTTCCACTTTGGGATTCAAAGGTAATCCAAATTTTAGGCAAAGGTTTCTGAGTTCCATGAGCAGTAATCCCAAGATTATTATTCCTTAAGAAATAATGCATAAATAAAAAATTAACTTGATGTAATTTTTTACTCATACCGAATTCTTACATAACACTCCCTTAAGACAAAATTAAAATTTCTGCTGAAACACAGATAAAAAGGAAATGAAGTTTGATTGAGGACACCTGTTGAATAAAAACCTTAAGGTCACTTTTTTTATTTTGGTGTAGATGCCTATGAAGAGCCAAACCCCCCAAAGGGCCTTACAGGAGTCAGAATTAACCTTCATTGTCTCAAAGCCCAGGGCAGAAAGAAATTGAAGTGAGGGTAAGGAAAGAAAGGTCAGAGATAAAGCGTTGCATGAAATGTCACATGCTATGCAGGAATGGCATGCTGACTTATTTGCCAGTTTAGTGAAAAGGCATAAATGCTCATTTTTCACCTGTTGAACACAAGGGCAAGGAGCAGGAGAATAGTGCAGGATAAAGCAATGAGAACAAAAGGCCTCTGAGAGATCAAGATGCCATCCACGTCTTTCTCACCTGGCATATCTAAAAACCACTAGCTAGTACTAAGGTGAAACTTTAGAAGTTTGAGACTTGCCACTTTCCATGAGCACCAAGCTATTTTGGGAACCACCAAGGAGGAAAATCCAACAAATTTTAAGGCAAGAACTTCAGCACTGTCACTTTTTCATGCAGCTGTGGGAGGTCCAGGCAACACACACCTCATTTTGTGCTTCCTTCTGTGAATTCAATGCCCTAGTCTGCTGGAAGACCAAAGCAACTGGAGTATCTGAGGGAGTGTGCTGACGTGTGTGTTAGTCTGGTGGAAAAATGGAATAAACCAATATTTATTTGCATCACTGAAATTAAATGTGTGACTTTGCCTTGGTCATATGACCAGAATTTCAGTAATTTTATATATTTTTCCCTGTAAAATTTAGTGTAGCTTTTCACCTCTTGAGAATATCTGGTGGGGATTTCTCCTCTGGGCTAAAACAGAGTAATGGAACCCTAGGACCTGGGATGTACCAAGGGCCAGGGCCATTACTCAGTTACAGGAGGTGAGGGGGAGATCTGAGCTACCAGCAGCTTATACAGGGGCTTAACACAACACTTCTCAGCCTTCCTCAGTGGGAGCTGCTTTTGTCTGTTCTAAGACACTCTGTGCTGCAGGAGGCTGAGCTCTGCTCCCCCTGAGCAAGGCAGCACTCACTGGTCCAGCTGCCTGCTGGATCCTGCAGCCCTGGGACATGCCCCGGGCTGCCCTCAGCTCCAGAGCAGCCCCCATGTGCACTGGAGATGCTCAGGCTCTTCAAAAGGCACAAAAACTGCCCCCACATTTCCTCTGCCAGGTCTGTCTCTGTTTGTACCTGCCTGGCGTAATGGGGTCTCCAGGCACTGCACTGCTAATAATAACTTCAAAGTGCCTTTTTAAAGTTTAAGAGTGGAGCTTGAAAACAACTCCTACACATGACATCTTTTAAAGATAGCAGTCAGAGGACTAGAGAATATTGACAATTGCAGTACCAGGATAAGTAAACAAGTCTCTGTGGATTTGATATCCCAATAAATATCCATTATTGCTTGTTGCCAGGCTATGTGCCTGAAAATGAAAATGAGGATAGAACAGTTCTTAATGGCTGATAGCAAAAATAATCGAGTCTTATCTAAATCAAACTTTATTGGCCTGGATGAATTATTTTTGGCCTCCTGTAATCAAAGCTGAAAATTCACCTGTCAGGCACAGTATGGTAAAACTCATTAGAGCCTCACCATGTGCTGTTATGAAATTGCTCCATATGGCAGTGCATGATTGTTTATTTACTAGATTCAAATATAGGCAGGTTTCAGAAATATAAAAAAAAAATACTATTTTCAAATTCCTTCAAGGCAAAAGTGTATACACTGAAGTTCCAGACTTCTATAATGGAAATGTTTCACTTGTAGAAGGAATTTTGCCTCGTGCTGCAGTGAAGCTATTGATCAGGCAATTGGCAATCCTCAAGTGTGAGGACTCATTAAAAAAAAGGTATATGAATCATTTTTTAATGACATCTCTTTGCTTTCAGCAGCTTAGCATGTGTCCTGGTTTCAATGGATGCACTGTAATTTAGGCAAGCTGTCTACAGACTTCAGCCATTACTCTTACCATATGTTTTCTTCCAAAATTACCATGCACTGGGGCCTGCTCGCTGCAGTCCTGGAGCGAGGTGCACTCTCTCTGCTGCATCAGCACGTTGACATTACTTGAAAAAGCAAGAGTAATGTGCTTATAAAAAGAAATTCCCAATTAGCAAGTTTAGTGCATGTATGTTAACTTGGATTAAATACATTCCAATTATGGGCAACTCATTATTAAAACTACAGCCAGCTGTTTGCCAGAAATGTGAGATCTGGTAAACAAGTCTTCTCCTATTTCCCTGCAAAGGATCCCAGGTTATTTCCCCTTCTCACTGGTTCCCAAACAAGTGCAACACTGCAGTGCAAAAACTGCAGCTCTGCCACTCCATGTGTACATTTAAAAGCAGAAAAATGCCAGGAAGTTTGATGAGTTGGTTAAAATACGAGGGAAGTCAGATTTTAAAGGCCAGCAGAGCTTGCAGGCTCAAGCATGATTTGGAAAACTGACTGTTAGTAAGCTTCCCTTACTAAGAACACTTGGGGAAAACAAGTGAAACAAGGAGAATTTCATTCTTCTAGTTCCATATATCTTGATAGCCTCAGGTTCAAGTGCTCATGTGCATGTCTTGGCTTTATTGTGCTTACCAGCTCCACCTTTCAGGTGTCCCAGTTTCTGGGGCCTTTCAGAGTGGGCTCAGATTACAGAGAAAGGTTCACTTGTCTTAAACCTTAAATACTAAATGTTTTAATAAACATAAATGGACACAAAACCAAGCAGAAAAAAGTGAAAGATACAAGGTTTGTTTGCTGTTACACCCTTAACTTCTTTGTGTCACCTAAAATACATCTACTTAAAAATGCAAGCCACATTTTCAGCTTATTCCATGATCCAGTTATTTAAATGGAAGTTAATAACTGAAGTAGGACTTAAATACTTCTGAACTCCAAAACATCCTAGCAAGTTTCAAAATATGACCAGTGTAGAACAAGAGGAGTTTTTCTTCAGGGCCTCATTTTTAGGCATACATTTTTGGAAGAATGGTTTTATGCCAGGAGGCCACCAGACTTTTGTGCTGCTGTATTTACAGGAAAACAGTATTACAGCTCCCAGAGAGCTCCAGCAGTCTGGAGGGAAAGGGGCTGGAATCTGTTAAATTTGACTTTTGTTCCATCATCAATCAGATGAATGACAAAATCCAGGATCTGTTCCCCCCTGCTGATACAACAGAAGCAGAAAACCAAGGACCCTCTCTAAGTGTGGAGATGGAGGGGCTGGTGACTGCAGGGAAATACCACAAACAGCAGCAAACAACACTTGCTTTTGATGCCTGTTCTCACCCAAAGCCTAGCTTAACCCAAACTTAAGTTTCTAGTAAAGGGATTTGTTTTTCAGTTCTCTGCCTGCACCAACAGCCCAGCCAGGGCTGTGCCAAGCTGAGCCATGCCAGGAAGCTGCTGCTGTCTGTTCACAGGCCTTTTAGGTCTGTGATATTTCAATTATATTTGTACAGCGCCAAAATCTAACAAAAGAAAGAGAGTAGATGCAATTAAATAGAAAAAAAAAAAATTGCTTATATAGCATATTTCATTCAGATAGTGCTTTAAGCAGACTCAGGGACAGAGGACACACATGGCCAGCTCAGATGGAGGTCTCAGTTTGGTGCTCAGGTGACCTGAAAACATCACACCAGCCCAGAACTCCCAGAAAAAAGCAGGAAGATTCCTCCTCACTATTTAAACACAGAAAAAAATTAAAATTGTATTCCTGGGTCCTACCCCAAGCATTCCATAGTTGCTCTGTGTGGCTTCCTCGTCCCCACCCTTAAACTGAGAGTAGTATTGAAAGAGGAATTTCACATGTCAAAGAAGCACATGGAAAATGGATGGACCTCTGAGCTGAAATTTTAGGACACAGATAAACATGGGAATTTTAAAATCTTCCATGAGGAGGCAGCAACTTCAGCTGACTCCAGGTGTGATCTTGGTCTGACAAAAACACTCTTGGTTCCAACAGTAGATGGTTTAAGCAGCATGTGAGTAAGAGAGATGCAGAATCTGTCTTGAATTATGGAATACCAATTCCTTGTGTTACTTGAACAAAATCCCCACAGGCAACCAGCACTTTCCCAATGCAAAAATAAAACAAAAACCAAAAACCCAAAAAAACCAATCCAAGCTAGTGGGAACTGAAACAGAAGAGACATCTGAAGGACGCCTCTATGTCTTCTCTCTGTTATTAAGCAAAAAACTCTTTTCAAAGCCAGAAGAAAGAGGATAATTAAGAACCACAAGGAAATACCACTCTCAAAATCATAACACTTGGGAGCTTATACAAGAGGAGGAAAAGACTTGTATCAAATATGGACCAAAGACAGAGCACTGAAGGGTTAGGGAAATGACAATCCCACTGTAGGCTGTCACACATTTTCACACTGTCATTAGGAAATTCTGTTGAGTAGACAAAGAGTTTAGTGGCTCAAGGGATACTGCTATAAAGGTTTTCAGCATTGTTTGTGCATAATCTACGTATAACATTCAACTTGGGAATGAGATATGATGTAGAAAATTGCTTTTGCAGTCCTTGAAGCCAATAATTTAGCACAGCAACCTTAATTTATAAGGGAAAAAAGAAGGTAGTTGGAACATGAATTTGGATCACCGTCAGATTTAGGAATGAAAGTAATTAATGCTTCTGTGAAACTCCCCTGATAGTTATTTTTTGATTCAAAATCTTTAAAGAAAAGTTTTAATTTAGGGGCAGAAGCTCATTATATTCTCCAAAGAATCCTGCTGTACTAAATCATTCTGTCTCCAATTCATAGCCCCACAGTCCCTCTGTACATACAGCTCCTTCACTGATAAAGCAGCAAATTATTTCCCACCTCAACTACTGAAACTTTGGCTCTTTGAGTGGTTCCAAATTGAAGCTGCTTGCCCTGATATTCCAGGCCCTTACTATTACCATGGAATGATGGTGACCAAAGTCTGTCTTTCCACTTCAGCTCAATATTCTCTGCTGGCTGTCACACCCCTATATTCTGAATTTCCTGAGAGCTTTCCAAGCAACTTCCTTGGAAAGACCCTGCTCTACATCACTCCTCGACTCCCCAAACCACTGCTGACTGTTGTTTCCCTCTGTGGTACTCCCAACACATCATGGGGTGTTCAAAAAAACTGCTGAGGTGACAACTTCATGAGATTGACAGCTGTGAATTTGATCTCTCTGCTTTCTCCAGCTCCCCTCTGCATCAGTTTGTAATTTTATGTGGCATCTTCCACTTGGGGATGGTATGTTGCTCCAGTCTGCCAAATATTTAGGCCATATTTGGTGATATTATGATATATTAATAAAAAAGGACAATGGAATTGTACTCCTGGGGAAGGGAGAGTCAAGGACTTCAGCGATATTTAGGCTGTGGGTTTGGTTTATTTATTTTACCCTGTTTTTTAATGCCCTCTGTGACAAAGTCCCGGGTGATACCAACCAGGGAGAAATTAATATTTAATCCTACTCCAAATTCCTGAGTCCTTCATCTCTGTTAGTTCTGCAGGAGTGTTCATTTGCACTTACAGGTACAGTTCCAGGGATCAGCACAGGTTCTGCTAAAGCCAGTGGAAAGGCTCTGGCTGGCCACAAGTGGCACTGAGAGAGGGGCTTGGAACACTGAACAGAGCAGCAAGTTTAGGAAAGGTTTCATCTATTTATTTATTCCCCCTTATTCAAAAATCACCTTTCATCTTTGGTTATTTACATTCTCCAAAGCAAGTACTTATGACAGACAGCTGCAAACAAAACCCAAAGGTTTTGGAGCTGAAAAGCAAGCAGCTGTGCTCTGCCACTTCTATTGGCATGGGGACACATTTTCAGATTCTCAGTCGAGCCTACAAGTGCTGTTCAAGGTTCACACAGGGATAACTGCAGTTTGAAAACTTCCAAAAGGCCAGCACAAACACTGGGGCCTTATCCTGGTTTTCAAGCCAAGTTTATGTGAACAAATTTAAGCACTGAGCAAGCTTTACAGGTTTGTGCACTGATATTATAATCCTACACATGAGCAGAATTGTTAATTGTCCTCATTCCTTGGCTATTTTAGTAAGAATAATGAAAGGAAAATCATATGCATACTTCAGCATTAGCTTAGTCTCTCTCCTGCTGCCACTGATAGCTCTTTTGACTAAGAAATGGTGTCCAATGTTTGCTGAAAAGGATGGTCATACCATTCTCATTGTTAGCCCTTGAAGGATGTATTACATCAAAAAAAAAAATCCTATCTCTAAGATTTGGGTTTTGTAAAATGTCTCTCTTGGAGAAGTGCCACAAAACATTTTATTCTGTCTCTTTTTTTTTTCCAAAGTAAGACTTTCCACCCCTGTTTTAATAGGCTGTTCAAGCCTTTAACATGCCATGAAATTAAATGCCTCCATTGGGGATCCATAACTTATCATAACAATAGTATTTCTAGCACTTGTTGGAACTATGAGGAAAGTTGGAAGGTGGTATAATAATAAGTGTAGTATTTTAAAGGACTACAGAATTGTCACTGTACATTACTGAGCTACCATGGTTCACACCCATGAATTAAAAGCATATAAAAGTGATAATAGCTGGGTTTCTAAAGAAATGACTGACACTTGGTGAGATTATCTCTTTGCTGGAATTAACCTGTGATCCTCTGGGAACCATAAACCCCACAAAAAATGTGGAAGCACATTAATTTGATAACTGACCCTGCTTGAAGCAGGAGGTTGGAGCAGCTGACCTCCTGAGGTTCCTTCCAACCCAAATTATCCTATGATTCTAATCACTTCTACTAATTTTTGCTAGGTACCTGTAATGATACATATATTAGGTATGTAGCAAGAACAGGTCACTTTCTTCTTGCTTGCATAACTTTACAAAATCTCCAGTGTAAAATTAATTAAAAATTGAAGGCCAAATTATGCCAGATATAAATGGCCTTTTGAAAGAAGGGAACTGATAGGTGCACCCCTCTCTGGCACTGCAGAGATGCACATTGTCTAATTTATAGAGGTGCCAAGCATTTACAGTCTTCAATCAAATTTCTTCTCTTTCAGGAAAGAAGTGAAATTCTTCAACCAAGCAAGTTGCATCTCTCAGGAAAGGAAAACTTCTGTAAGAGTACTCAGAGCTCTGTGTGCTTCAATACCTTGCCCAGAACCAAAACTTGACCCAGCATTCAATCCTTCAAGGCTCCAGCAAATAAATGCTCAACATGGAATAATTCAGGTCGGAAAAAAGCTCCAAGACCATCAAGTCTAACATTCAACCCAGAACTGCCAAGTCCACCCCTAATCCATGTCCCAAGTGCCACATCTACACATCTTTTAAATCCCTCCAGGGATGATGACTACAGCAGTTCTCCAGGCTGGCTGTTCCAATGCTTGAAAACACTTTCATGAGCCACTTCACATCTCTGCCCTGCTGGTTTATTCAGAATCACATCAGACCCTCCTCGAGCTGTGTACACCCCTGTATCGTTTGCTGGTTTGAAAGGTCTTAAAAAACAGGCTGTCACTGACAGTCTTTGAACATCTTTCTAGTTTTCAGCACTGTGGACATTTTAGACTGCTTGGTTTTTATCACAAGAGAATTTCTTAACTCTTTTTGAAAGAGTTAGGAAGATACCTACACCTCCTCAAGGAAGGTGAGGGACACATTGCATACAACCATTTTCACAATGACCAGGGTTTGGCAGAGAAAAAATCTACCAAGCTATAAATTTAAGTAAGGCACTTGCAGGAATGAGATTACTTAAAAAAGCAAAATCAGTGATTATTTAGTTAGATTCTGAGAGGGAACAGAACCATCACACAGGGAACTTCAGCAGCCTTTAAGTACTCTAATGAGAACAGGATTTATTTTGACACAAATATCAAAATAAAAGAGAGTAATTGAGGGTAGCCACAAGAGAGGTCAAAAATCTTCCTAAAGAGTCTAGGGCAAACCTCTTTTTATTAGAGGGAAAACGGAATGCTCTTTAATTAGTACTGCCAAAGACCTATCAACACTACTGGAAAGACATTAATTTTCTTGATCTAAATGATAAAGCCATGTGCAAAGGAGTTTTTCTGTAGTGGTGGAAATTTGGATTAGTACCAGTGATTTAATCTGAGCCTGTCCACATTGGAACCCTGAATATACAGAGTTTGAGACTGCACCTCAAATATGTTAGTTTAGGGTGTGGGCACTACTTCCACTGATAGCTGAAGAGGCAAGAAGAGGAAATCACATAAGAAATATTTGCACAGTCAATTGGCACCGAAATCTTGTTTGGTATCACATTACAGGAGCATGAGGAGCATGAAAAAAATCACCAATTCCACCTCATGCAGGCACCACTCCAAAATAATGCCCAAAGCTTTAAGGCCATCTGAGGGTTTGCCCATCACTAGGCACAGCTGATGGCTCCACAAAATGATAGCTAGGACTTGTCAGGATGAAAAATAAGTCAGGAGTAATAATGAAATATTAATGTACACCCTGTTTAATTAAATGACAATATCATTTTCTTGTAATCCTTCTCCAACTCTGCTGGAAGAGTACAGTGTTGACATGATAATTTTATAAACTTCCTTGACAGTTCACGTTAAACCATCCTTCATTACCAGAGATTGATAATTGGCACTTACAAAGGAAATGAAATGTCTGAAAAATTCATTAAACACGCCAAATATCTGAGGAGACCCAGTGCAATGGCAAAGTTATCTAAATCACTGTGTAAGCAGCTAAAGGGCTGCTTTCCTTTATAAATTGAAAAAATTAGGAAAAAGTCATGACTTCCTATTATATTTTTAATGCAATGGAAGTGAAGCAGTTACTCTGAGACAGATTCAAGTCTTCCTTCCATCAGGTGATTTTGGCAGCAATTTCAATTAAGTCAATAAAGTTATAGTATTTGGCTTTAGATCTTCTCTCCCCTCCTTTCACCTTTCTCCAGGAAGTAGAAAAAGGAGATAAATCCTTATTTCTGCAGCTATTCCCTTAATAATCTTTTACAACAGAGTCTTGTCAGAAAGCCTTATTTGGATATCTCCCAGTGATCTATTTCCACTGTACTGGTCATTTCATCCCTCACAGTCTATGCAGACCCATCCAATAAACTGCAGACACCCTTCCCTTTAATGTACTTTGGCATTTAAATTCCCCGTGGCTGCTCTATCTGTGCAGCTCAAACTGCTTAAAAAGGCAAGAACATTGTTTAATTACAGAAAGCTAAATATCTGAGCAAAAGAAGTTCTTGAGGATATGCCAAATATCTTGGCCTATCCCTCAACCCAGGCCAGGCTCAGGAAAAAGTAAGAGGAAACTAATAAAGAGTAAAATTTCCTTGGTCAAAATTATTCTTGCTTTGCTTTTCACTGCTTAATGGTGATGGAAAAACACTTTAAAAAAAAAATCATACTTTTTGCAAGCTACACAGAATCATGACAATTTTCTGAAGTCATTTAACAGGGATAGAAGGTAGAGACAGCTGAGCATCAGAATTGCCAGCTTCACTTGAGCATGGCCAGACCACTGGAACCCCTGAGACTAGATCATCCCCTGGCCACAACAATTCACTGAAATTTTGGACACAGAAGTGGGAAAAGTACCAGACCAAGTTGCCAACTGCCTGATACTTTTGATCCCATTACAATCATTTTTTCTGATGAGAAATCATAGCAACCTAAACAAGCAAAACCACCATCTACCTTTACACGCAAATACAATGGCAGAACCAGATCTTTTTTGATTTTAACATGACTGCAATAATTAAATAGATTAACTATCTTACCTGCAAAGGGACATTTTATGAAGCTCACTTGTTTCTGTTGATTGAAGCTGGATACTTGGCGTATCAGACAATTCAGTGTGAATCAGAGATGCATTTCTGCTGTCACTTCCATGCTCCACATCTCAGAAGCATAATATCCTGGACAAGTTGCAAGACCTTGAGCATAATTGACTTTAAAATGGCATCCTGCCCTCTGAAAGCAAAAAAGAAAAAAAAAATTCCTAATGTAGCTAATTATTTTCCCAAACTGTTTAATTTATCCAATGAAGCAGAGAAGGACAAACCATTTCTAATATACATTATAGGCTGAAGTTTGATAGAATTTTATTGAGACTATATAAATAGGCTTCTGAAAGTATAGGTGAAAGGAAGATCAGTATGGTAGATACAGACAACAACAACAAAAAAATCTGCCAGGATTGTCTTTCCCTCTAATTAACCACCAGCTCTTCTCATTGACAACAGGAATGTGAGGTATGAGACACATCCCTCAGGAACTGGCCCAACTTCCACTGATTTTTGAAAGTTCTGTAAAGGCTTTATTAGCCCAGGTCTCAAGGTTTACAAGCCAATAATCATAAGGCCTTGCTGAGGGCTGTAGTGCAAGGATGTGGTCCAGGGGTCTGAAAATCCTCAGCAGAACCCTCCTGAGCGGGAGCAGCACCCCCTGCCCAGCTCTCACAGCACCAGGACAAACTTCTGGGAAAAAGGCAGTGAAAGTGGCAGCTCCACACAACACCCATGTGAGGCAGTGTGAATTTATGTTTTAAGGTGTTCTAGGATCTTGTAAAACCACAGAATAAATTATTTCCATATTTCAGCTCTGACCTTACAGTAAAACTTTTGCTCTATGAATAATCCCATTTCATTATTGCAAGGTTGCATTTCTGAAGGTTGGTTGTAAATTATATCTATAAATAATTTCACAAGTTACTGTTTGCAAGTTGCTTGTAACTTTTATCTCTAGGAAGGTCTGTCCACAGACCACCTCAGTTCTGGTCCTTCCCCTTTGCTATTAAGCTGAAAATCCAAAATATGTAGTGATGGCTCCTTGGGTTTGTATTCATGCTGTGAATTACCATTTAAATTTCTTCCCTAATGACAACAGAACTTGCCCAGACAATCTGAACCGTTAAGCTACTGCTCTGGACATCATATTTTTACCTCAACCTATCTTTTCTCACAGTGTATTCTCTAACCATCAAAGACTCAAGGGAAAAGCAAAGTTGGAGGTAGGTCAGATAGCTGGTTTCTAATTTTTTGTCACCCCATCAAAAGATCTAATCAGCTCCTTTGTGGCTTGCCCAAATTCCATGGAAATCAATGTAAAGACTCACATTGATTTGACAGAGTATCTTTGCCAGGTCTTTAACGTTTCTAAAGCAAAATTTAATAGGATGCCTAATTAAAGACTTAATTAATGTCTGGATGATGTTTTCTGAAAAAGAACTGAAATTAATGCTCATGGTATTCACAATTCTCCACACCAGCCTACTGATTCTATGCTGATTGAAATCTCCTGAATGTATTATACATTTAGAATTACAGAAATCAATAATTAAAAATAAAAAACAAAACAGAGTTTATTCATTTAAGAGGCAAAAGAAGAGGATTCTTCTCCTTTCTATACCTTGTAGGTGCTAGGAGATTACTATAACCACTAAAGCCCAGAGAAATTTATGCTTTTATTTACAAAAGGCTGAATGCTATCAAAGATGCAGAGTTCTTTCTTTTTTCCTGTTCTTATTTTTCCTACCCTTGTAATAAAGCTGATTTTCTTTTCTTGCTTTAGCCTGAAACAAAATAGCTGATTCTCAGGTGGAAAAATAATTAGTAACATGGGAAGCTGAATGAATTTTGAGATACTGAGGAAAATGTAGTTTGAACTGTCAGGTTTACTCACTTACCCACAGGAACTACAAAGCAGCAAAGAAATAAAACCCTCTTAGAATTTAAAGCTTTCATCAACCTATTCCCTCTGGCTGATTTTTTCCCCCCAAACTCTCTTTTCCCACTGGTTCCTATTAGAAACACAAATAGTTTGCCTCTCTGCATATTGAAAAATGTCATACTTACTTCTTTTAAAAAGACTATTAAGTTATTATTACCTTTTAATATGAGGATAGCACTACTGTGCAACCTGTACAGCCAAATACACTTCACGGGAGCCCTTGCATTGCCAGGATTATCAGAGGAATAGGAGTTGTCAGTAGCTCAGGTGTCACCATTTATTAGGCCAAAGGGAGTGGCCTAATAAACCAACCAACACAGCTGTAGGGCCTGCCAATAACAGCAGGAGATCTTTGTATGGACTGGCACAGAGGAGGATCCTTGCAGCCTCTCCCATACTCTACCGTGAAAAATGTATGGGTAGAAATTGATTCTTGGCGTTACAATCATGAAAGAATATGGAAGATCAGCACCCAGTGCCTCAGCAGGACACTGAGTCTTTTGTTGTTTGTGATGTTTTGTACCTTTTGTTTGTGGTTTTGTAGGTTTTTTTGTTTGTTTGTTTGTTTTGTGTACCTCCTGAAGTCAAGAGCACCAGATGTATCAATGACAGGGCTCAAAAGGGGGCAGCTCAAGCTCCATGCCTGGTCTGAGATGTGTGCTGTCATAGGGATCTCAGGAACTTGCCAGGAAAACCTGAGAGACTGGAAGGCCACAATGGATGGCTAGAAACGCCTTTGTGAACATAGGAAGGGAAGAAGAAGAGGAGAAGCTGCATTTTAAGTAACAGAAAAATCGGAATGTATGAAGGTGAGCTGAGACCACAAGAAGCCCAATGAGTGCCTTTGGGTCAGGACTAGTGGGGTCATCACTGAGGGGGAATTTAGGTTTGGTGTCTGTTACTGACCCCCTAATCAGAATAAATGAATGAATGATGAAACCTTTCTTCAGCTGCTGAATGAACTCTTGGACTCGCAGAACCTGGTGCTCAGGGGTGACTTTAGTTACCCAGGCACTTGTGAGAGCAGCACAACCTGGCAGGAGCAGCTCCAGCTGTGGGCTCTGACACACCCTCTCCCTGTTTTGAGCTCCAGTGATGGCAGGGATCATCCCTCAAAGTGTCTGCTTCTTTGATGAGAAAGGAGATGAAAGGAGTGCCTGCACTCTCGCCAACATTTCTGATTTGAGCCTGAGTTCGCCCATGCCAGCAGCAGTGTGCAGTGCCTCCCTCTGCCAGCACAGGGGGGTTTGCATCCCGCTGTTGTGTCCTTAGAGCTCAGTGCCCCAAGCCAGAACAGGCTGTGCTGCTCTCTGTTAAGGGCTGCCTCCTGCTCCTCTCCCCACTGCTGTTCCCTGCAGCTGAGCTGCACTGTTCCTGAGGCACTGCTTGCATCAGGAGCACGCTCAGGGGAGCACAGAGAGCCCGTGTGAGGAGCTGCAGGATGTGTTCCACACAAACCACACCAGATTCCTTAGTGAGAAACACTAACCTGCAAACTCTGAATTCACTCTTAAAGGGAAGGAAATTGCTGCAAGCCGGGCACAGGAAAAGCACAGGAGATTTTCCAGATTAAAGTATTTGCTATTTATTTTGTAACAACTCCTCCCTTACGCTCCCTCTCAGAAGATTTGAAGTGCCCCAATTCCTTGTTAAGCCATGCCCAGTAGAAGCACCAATTTCTTTGTGCATTTGCACTAGTGATTTGTTGCTGAGCCCCTCTCCTCCTTCACTCCATCTTGCTTTTCCCAGGGGATGGAAGTGGCTCTGACTGCAAATTCCACTGCACTGTGAGCCCACAAGGCTCAGTGCTGTGCCCAGCCCCTGCCAGACTGGGCATGGAGGCTCTGAGCAATGCCAGCCTGAAACATGAGACAAGCATGGTACTGCCACACAAGTCAGAACTGCATTTCTTATTTTCTCTTAACAAGTCAGTATTTTGTTAGCACTGTTGCTTGTGTCAATCATATTTAGGAATTCCCATTCACATGTGTGCTTTTCATTAAACACTAAAGTCATGGTCCTTCAGGAAGATAAAGTGAATTAAAATGCTGTGCATTAGAAAGAAGAATGGGCTGATTTCATTTGCTAAAATCTCACCTGATTCAGCCAAAGATATTAAAAGCACATAAAGAAATGCTAGCTATAACCTTTCACTGAAAGATGCTGTTTGTATAGAACATTAGTTAACAGGGAAATGGCTGCATGGATGTGGAAAGTCTTCATCTTCACTGCCCAGTTGCTGAAAAGTAAAGAAATCAAAAGCAACAAGCTCCAAAACAGTAGAAACCTACAGGAAGGATGAGAAGGAAACTTGTCATGGAGAGATTGCAGATAGTATTCCTACCAGAAAAATGTTGGGAGAGTAATTACAGAGAGATCCAGGTCTTGGCAGATAGCAGAGCAGGTAAGGGAAAGTCATGAGGGACCTTCTCAGCACCATGACAAGCACCAATCCTTTCTGTGGCACCATGAAAAGTGGAAAGTGTAAATGACATTCCCAATAAGTCTATACTAAAAGGCATTGTTAGAGGGTGAAGAGGGCCTGGAAAGCATCAGGGCAAACCAGAAGTGATCCACAGAGCAAACTCGATACCGGGCATGGTGGAGAAAGGGGGAAAATACATTCAAGAACAACTTATTCAAAGGCAATTAAAACAGCCAATCACTGTAAAATTGTGCAGAGGAGGAAATATGCCCTGGAGGGAGTGCAAGCCACAAGATTGACTTCTGCAAATTCACAGCTGTGGTGGAGCAATCAAATAGTCCAATGGCAGCTTTCCCCTCAGAGACGAGACAGCCTGGGGCCATATGACCTCAACCTTTGATACACACAAGGAAAATATAATGAGAGGCTTGCTATAGAATCTGGTGTCTAGAAATGACAAATTGCAAGCTTTGCTGACCCCTCGTGAAGGCAAAGTTGCAAACTTCCATTGGCAAAATTGAGCATCTGGGACGAGCTTGGAAACTGAGACATGAAAGGAAAGGAAAACTGACTATAACCAGACACAGGTTGATAAAAGCAGCTTAATTCCACATTCTTGCTGGCTAAAAGTAAGATGGCAATGGAGAGACACAAAATAAACCATAAGAGTATGAACACATGATTGAGATGCCATCACTGGCTGGGAATATCAATTTGCTTTCCCCCAAATCAACACAGCTTGAGAAGAGGTGCTCTGGTGATTTAGTCATTGCTAAATTCAAGTAGAACCAGGAGAGACCCAAGTGATCACGGTCACAAGAAAACAAATTAGATTAAACTCTCCCAAGCTGTCACAGCTTCCAAAAAGGCTTACCTTGGATTTTGGCTATAGGATAAAGCACAGACACAGCACAAACCAGAAAGCTTATCTTTAGGAGCTTTCATCTTTGTAATTGTCACAATGTTAACTGTAGGAGGTTGCAGCACTCAAAACAAGTCAGTTGATATTTCCAAGTGCCAGAGATTTTACCCAGATTTCTGACACCATATCTCATACAGTTAATAAGTTTCATGCTGATTATTAAACTGAACAAAACAGAATATCATGCTGTTGGCAAAAGTCCCCATTATCATTAATAAGATTAGAAATTTGCCTCTAAAAAGGAAGAAACAGCTCTAAGCAATTGATCTGTGCCTCCAGAAGACTAATAATGTGAAAAAGCAAGTGATTTGTCCCATCAGCCTCTGTTCTAGCTCCTATTCTAGCAGCAAAAGAACATTTCTGACAATTAAAAATCTCTACAGACGGAGCAAATGTTAACTTTGAGAAGTTTTTTTTTGCTAGATCAGAGCGTGGTATCAGAAACACCGTCCCTTACAGCCATCATCATTGACAGCTTCAGAACAGAAAGTAACAGAGAGTCAAACCCAATGATTTGGGGGTTCTGCTGGAGGCAGAGCTTTTCTAAACAAGCTGAACATGTGTGTGCCAAGCACTGTGCCTCTCTGGAATGTCAAGTTAGGTACCTGAAGGCAGAGACACCCAAAGTCACTAGCAAAGCTTAAAAAGCATAGGCATAATTCCCAACACCCACACAATCTCTCTCTCAAAAAAACCCACACTAGCAAATTGAGAATAAATCACTCCTCACAGAAAGTCTTAAATGACAGGATTTGGCTGCAGTGCCTACAATTCTTCACTGAAATTTTACATCATGTCACTTTTTATTGTCCTGTGTGCATGCAAATGTGTACAAGATTAGTGCTGCTGCTGCAGATGAGGAGATGAACAACTGCTCTTCCTAAGCCTGAATCCTTTAAAAAAATCATTGATGTAATGAAATCTAATTAAGAACAAGCTTAGTGTTCTTTTTTTTTTTTTTTAATTATTTTAGGAAAAAGGGAAGAAGCAGAACTCAGACAAATAATGTGCCAAACCAACCCCCCCAAAAAACAAAGAAACAAACAAAAAAAAACCACCTAGAAAAATAACCCCTTTTCAGTGTCATCACAGCAACAAAGTTTAAGAAAGGAACACATATCAGTAGCAGAATGTTTTAAAAGCTCTCACAGCAAAATCCAGAAACAAAAACCTAGAGGAAAAGCAGATTTATAGGTTCTGAGTACACTCTCAAACTGAGACCAACCAAACTGATGGTTAACAATCAATACTCTTTAGGCGTGTTAAAGCTTCACCTTCTAGCTATAGAAAAATCCAATGGTGGCTCCTATATTTGTATGTGGAATTTTGACAGCAGAGCAGATATATCTTCATCAGCACTTTGTGTCTGCCTGCCCCCTCACTTCAGTTCTTATTGTCATTTTGCAATATATTAATGATCCAAATCATCGAGTGATTCCAGTTAGGCTGCAAGAGGTTCTCTGAAGTGGGCAGGACTCCTTATAATGATAGATTGCAAGAATAATGGCCTCTTTACTGAAAGCAAAACATCAGAAAACTGCCTTAAAAATGGCAGAAGAGGAGGGACTGCAGATAGCAAGTGCTTCATTAGCAAAAATGGAATAAACTGTTTTAGAGGGCAGCATAAATTTATCCTCATTTCTGCAAGGCTTACTTGTGTATTAATGATCATGCAGACAGTAAACATCATACACCTAGGAATGTAAAGTGTTAAGAAAAGATTATTAAGGAAGAGATGGACTTAAATGATCTTAAAACTTAATTCTTAAGAGTTTTTCTGTACACCAGAAAAATATGCAGTGTTTTTCTTTCCTTGTAACTCCTAAACACAAACATGTAAGATTAATAACTTAATTTTAGGGACTCTGGAGACAAGAGGAAATTGTACAGGTAATGAAGAGGTTTCTTGAGCATGACCTGGACTGGAGCAACCATGTATCTCTCTGAGGTTGTCATTGGTTTGGCCCACCTTAAACAGTCTGAAACTTGAAGTGTTAAATAAAAATAGCATAATTCACAGGTCAATTAAAACAAACAGTGCTTTTCTCCCTGCCTTTATTTCATTGGAGTTGCTGCAGAACTGACCAAATCTCATCCCTTTCAACTGCCCTGAAAAGCTCTTTAATTGCTTTCTGCTACTGCAATTAGTAAATGCAACATGGTGGCCATCATTATATTTCCAGGTGCTCTACAGATTTTCTGACAATAAACTGGACTGATGAAAACCATGAATGCACAAACACTCTGTAAGGTTTAATGCTTCCATTCATTAGGCTACCCGAGTAAGAAAAAAAGCATTAATATGGATAAGTCCTTCAACTTCCCCCATTAATAGCTGGTCTTAACTCACAGGTGCCTTTTTAATCTCTCCTGAATTCCTCCAGAACCTAATGAATACATGCAATAATAACATCAATTCAGAATTTAATCCTGATTCTAGTCTGTCGTAAATTAGACCTTAGTCATTAAGAGATTACAGGATAGTGAATGATAGTTAATCAATGTGTTTAATTCGGCCCCATTATTTATTTGATACACTTTTGCACATAGTGACTATAAATCTTTTTCCCCCCAAGCTTGGCCATCAGAAGCAATCCTGAAATATTGGGTGAAAAAAAATTAGATTTGATGATCCTCTTAAGTGCAGGTTAAATTATAATTAATCTCTCTGCATGTGCTCAAACCTTTCAGACCAATGCATATATGCACATATGTAATTCATACATAGCAAACACTTCAGGTAAGATTTATTGTGCCTTATTTTTTGTCTCTGTTAACTCTTAGCCCTATCAGTCAAGATTTCCCAGCACTTACTACAGCATTAGCCCTAAGCATCAGGAAATCACATTTCTTGGTGCCAAGGGTTTAAAAAGATTCTAATTCTGCTATTAAACTGGAGGCAGCGTGTGCCAGCTCCACAGCACATTCACCCATTAATTCTGTCCCCTGGAAAAAATGACTACCTCTTGCACCAGGCTGATAAAATGAGGAAACATGCTGATTATGTCTGTGGCAGCTATTCTTGACCCAACCAACAGTGACAGCCATCAAACCGCAGCACCTAGAGCACTGCAAGCTGTGCGAGCTAACCCAAGACATCATTAATTCTAAACACCAGAGCTCTCGTCCAGATACTGGAGTTCAGAGAAGCTTAAAAACAAATCCTTTGGTGGGTGGAAATTCTGTGTGCTGCTCATAATCACTTCACTGATGGTGTTTGGAGTTATTTCTCCAGCTGGACAGGTCAAACATGAGAAGTGAAGTGCCAGTGTCTTTCACTGGATTGCTCAAAATTTGGCCTCAGATTCAATTAATAATGTTAGATGGACAGAGCACAAATAGGTTGAGAGACTAGTTGTTTTTTAAGGGTTTTTTAATCACTTTTAGCACAACAGGATGGAGGAAACACAATAGTTATGAAAGCTGCAGACAGAGTGATTTGTCCAGCCAGGATCTGAACATATACATGTGTTCAGTACAGGAAAAATATAGGGGGGAAACCAACTCAGAGCCCTTGCAACCTCATCCTACCAAGTCTTTGGGAAGACACTAACTATTCAGAGGGGTCTTGGGACCTGAATTTCTTGGCAGTTAGTGCATGGGATAGGATCCAGGAGGTGTCCCATAGTATTACTGTACATTAAGCTTCCATTGTAGCTTAATGAAGGATTTGTTCCCCCAAAAAGGTGATGTACTTCATGCTGGTGTGTGCACTGTGTGGCTTTCTCTTAGCTGGAAAATTACAGCTTACAACATTGTCATGAGGCTGCAAAAGATACTCTCTAAGGCTTGGAAGTACAGTTCTAACATCAAGGGCAGGAAAGGATGGAGGAGAACCACCCAAAGCCAGTGACTTTCTTCTCCTTCCGAGAGGTAAGGATTTGGCTGTGTCATTATGACATAGTTGATACCAAAGGCTTGCCTTGAGGAAAAAAAATGGTTTGGCACATTTTTATATTCTCTTCTCATGTAGGTTCATTATGATTATTTCCATTGACAGGTTTATTCATAGATCCAAAGCATTCATAAGACAGAAGATCTCTGTATAGCCCTCCCAGAAGCCAAGAGTATTTTGGAAAAAAACCCTGGTTTTTTGTTAAGCGCTACCCTAAAATTTCTCATTTGTACCTCTCTGCTCATCTGCGAACAAAAAACCCCCAGGCAGACACACGTGCATTTTTCCATGGAGGTGAGTATCCAAATGGTGTCTCAGAAAGTATTTATATTATGGACAAAATACCATGGAAGTGCACTACTCAGTCTTCCAGTTTGTGTTTCTAAAGACAAACGTGCTCAAAGCCAGTGGCTGAGTCCTGCATAGAGGAAAACCACTAAATGTTCCTGAGTATCTTCACATCTTCATCTTTCAGGCATAAAAATGTACCCAGAACTTCAGTAGAGCGCAGGATATTTAGTTTGACAGACTGTCCTGAACTACTGGTAATAAATATGAGCTAAACAGCACTAAGCTCCTACAGTAATATTTCAGTCCATTCAAGGCCCACTGGGTACCCCACCAGTTTCATCTCTGACTTTTTATTTCAATAAATACATTCTGAACTCTTTAAGAAATCTGGCTGATTCGAATGGGAATAGAATCAACAATTCAGTACAGAAACATCATAGGCAGACAAATGGTTTGAATTTTTAATAATTCAATTATTCTCCTTTAACCAACATTTTGGGGTGGTACTTTCCAGTAGCAAGTATTTTGGCTTTGGATAGTCTTGAAATGCTATTCAGATTTTTGTTGATTTTTTTCAAAATGGAAGAACTTGTGTTGCCTTAGCAATATAATTTCATGCTGTGTTATTTTCACAACTTCTGCATTCATGTTTATTTGCCCACAGCAGCAGGGCTAAGAAATTTTTGCTTGCTCATTCTCCTTTTAAGAAATTTTACTAGTTAATAAATAAGGCTTAGCCTTGTTGTGGGGGTCCGTCCCTCAATAGCCACTGTTCTCTTTCTGACTCAAAGACCAGCTGCAATGAAAACAATGCCCTCTCATTCCTCCCAGCACTTAAAAAGGTTTATAGATCTCCAGCCTCCTACAACTCAGCAGAAAACTGCTCGCACTTGACAGTCTTCAGAAATCAGCATTGTTTCCACCCTCACTAAACCTGTCAGGCACACAAGGTCAGGAAATGAGGAGAGCTGATGTCACCTGAATCATTACTACCTCTGCTCAGACCTCTTGCCACACTCCTCTCTTCCAGAGAAAGCCGCTATACCCAGGAGTAAAGACTTTGAAGTCTTTTAAAACTGTCATAAAATAGTTTCTGGAAACTGTTTGGAGGACTAAAAGAACTTGAGCACTTCAAATCTGTAAACTCATGAATACTTTCTTGCCAGAGTTGTCAAACTGCAACAGGGTTTTGCAAGGGGCTCATGAATATGAGCACCTCTGCAGTAGCCTGTAATAGGTGTTTTTTTTTTCTGGATGTGATTCTACAAGGACAGCAATAATGGATTTTTCAAAACTATCTAGACTGTACCTACTAGTCATGCTAATTAAAAATCACTGTGCAAGTCTGTGAGACAGCTCAAAGAATGCAGTTTGCTCTCTGAATAACATGGTATGTGTTCCTAAAAACCATGTCCATTAGAAAAAAGGAAGAATAATTCCATCATATGCCTTTGAGACAGAAACATTGTTTCTGTTCTGTTTTAAAATTCACAGAAGCTGTTCATGACAGAATACAAGCAAAAGGCTTTTAGTGAACCGAGGTACTTTGGTGCCTGTAGGTACTTAAGATGACCTCCTGGACAGTAATCATAGTTCCAAGACAATGAAGCAGTTCTAATTAAACAGGAACATGCTGCATGCCACTGACTGCCACAACTGTACAAAATGCACTTATAGGTCATATCTATAAAACCAGACACAAATATATGATAGATATATATATATATATATATTACCCTGGTCCCCATATGAGAGCAGCATCATTGTTCACCTGAAATCCTCATCTTTTCCTCACTAAGTTTTTACAGAGATGAGCTTTTTCTCTGCCAGGCCTGGTGGGTTGAGTTTAGCATCATGCTAACACCCAGAATATGAACCAAACACCAGCTCTGGTCTGGCATCCCTGAAACCTGCTCAAGTTTCCTTTTAACTTTACTTTGCCAAATCAAATCCATATTGATTAAAATTCTCCCTTCATTCAATGGGGGTTTTGAGCTGATTTCAGCTGTGGTAGGTTTAGAAACCCCATGAATTTTCTTTGGTCAGCTACAGTCCTCCCCTCCCCACTCTAAGCAGACCACTTTATAATGCTGCATTCACCCTTTTGTTAATGATAACGGTAAAAAAAGAAATCAATGGCTCAATTAACAATCAGGAATGGAGCTTCCAGGCAACAAGCCCCATGATCAATAACTTATGTTCAGTGAAATTAAAGGTACTTGTTAAGTCAAGTGTTAAAAGCTGCTCACACTTAATATGGGAATATCAGTCACAAACAGTTTGGCAGTTTAACTTGAGAAAATCAGTAAGTACAAAGTTCCCATACCATGTTCCACACCAATGAGTAACTAATGAAGCATAAATATTCACACAAATTCATTTATGTAATAAATTCTCTAATCCCCCAATACACAGCAGAAGTGCTGAGTCGACAAGCTTTCACTTTTGTTATGAGTTACACTTTTAAAATATGAATCCAAAATGAAGTTGGCAAAACCAAATTCACAGCTTGCACAAAGGCAGTTCCCAGTGGTTTGAAGTAACACAGTGCACGATGGCCTGGCTGCTGCAAATGTCAAAATTTTCCATCAGCATAAAGGAATGTGCTAAGATTTCTCCCAATACATTTCTCTGAAGCTGCCAAAACATGTTCAAATGGAATACAATGCATTCATCTTACGGGACAGGTGAAAGCAAGGATTCACATGGCATGTGAGAAGTGACATGAAAACGTCTGAGCCCTTTAGAGGAGTTATAAACACGCATTGCGATATCGAAATCAAGAAACCTCTGCAGATGTAATCTGACTTATCCTGTCACTAAATTCCTACCACATTTTGTAAGATGGTGGTTTAGGGGGAGATTTTTCAAAGGCATGAAGGACAGCGAAATGCTCAACTCTCAGTAGAAGCCTGGGTAAATCAGATGTCTCATCTATGCAATCTAAAACCTCCCGCTTAACTTTTATACATCTGCTCTCAGTAGAGCTTTTCTTTGACAAAAGAACATTTAGAGCAATGTCAAAACTGACTCCTACATCAAGCTTGTGACAAAATTCATCTCATGGTCAATAGCCTTGTTTTTAGAGCTTCACTGATAACAGATGATTTAGCAGCATACTCCTACTCTGGGAATAGCCAAATTGAAGGCTGCTCTTCCGATTACACTGAACTGCTTCTACTCAAAGTGGGGAATATTCAGAGGATAATTTATCCTTATTCAAAACTTTTAAAAATAAATAAAATAAATGAAGAGAAATCACTGCATGGCTCATTTTGCATATGAAGGACTCTCTCTTATTGCAATGTGCTGTATACTGCTCCCTTTTCCAAAGAGCACAGAAGCCTCATGAGGCCTGAATTCCTGAAGCAGTAATAGAGAATATGGGAATGGGGCTGTGATGGGGTAGCAGGGTAATTCTCTTCATTTAATGAGTTGCCCCTTTCTTCAGTGTCTTATGATCATATCCTGGGCACTGCTGACTGCACTTTAATGGGTACCTAATCAATGAAAATCCATCATATAAAATTGCACGGACAGCGTTTCATCTCCATCAAAAAACATCTTCCTACAGAGCTCCATTAATCTCTTCATCATTGTTTAACTCAAGAAGAAACTTCTGTTTTCAGAGATATCAGCCTTTGATTTTAAACTATAATTAAAGCTGTGCAGTGCTCACTTTGCAGGAAGCAGTTAAGGCTACAGTAAGTATTTGGTCTTCCAGGGCAATTTTCCCATGCAGAATTAAGCAATGTACCTTGACTACATGCAGAGGGACGAGCAACTGATAAATTTGAGTGTGAATAACCCTATTGCTAATAGAAAAACACCTTACCCTTTGATCTTGCTCAAGGAGCACATTCTCAGCCCTCATGAGCAAACCTCCTGCCTTGAGGGAATCAGAAGCCCAGCCCCAGCTGTTCCCAGGCCAGGCTGGGAGGCTTATCCTTGGCAGATGGGTGGGAGGGTTCTTTTCTACAAGCTACAGATAAACGTTAGGGCAGGAAGCAGACTCCTGTTTCTCAAAGTACAGGTCTTTCATACCTGCCTCCCCAGCAGGTCCTTATAGCCCAGCCTCAGCACCCCAAAAACTTTTGGCTCAACCTATTTTACAGGAACACTTTGAACCCTTACTGCACCCTATTATTTTGCCCTGGGCATTTTAATTTCAAACCCCATGGTCTCTAATCCTCTCCCTCCCCTTCCTCCCCAGAATCAGGCATGCTGCAAAGGACATTTCCCAGCATGGGTGTGGTGTGTTAACCCATAAACAGGGTGAAAGAGGCACAGTAGGCAGTAAGAAATGCATCTCTGCTGGTTAGTGTGTTGGTGGTGCTTGCTCCAGAATGAAGGGTGAGCCTGGTCTGCTGAGAATACCCTGGTATGCTCAAACAGAGATGATGTTTGGAAAGCAGGTAGCAAAAGACCCAGAAAATGGCATATCTAGGTCAGTAGAAAAGACTGGGAAAGCAGCAGGAAAGCTGCTGACAGCAGGGAATAAAACCTCAGCTGATGCTTGTCACAATCCTGCAGGAATCCTTGCTCTGCCCAGTGGCTGCACTGTGGCCTGTCAGCACAGCTGCCCTCCCTTTTCACTGTGCACAGGGTGTCCTGCACAGCAGGGGAATTACCCAGAGAAAAAAGCATCCTCCAGAAATTAGGATTCCATAACTAACCCAGTGGAGAGAGGTACTTGCTGCTTCTCCACTCCAGATTAACACACCCCAGAAATGCTGCCTGCAGTGAAGATTTACAGTGGTATGGGCTATCACCCACAGGGCCAGTTCTGACTGCAGCAACTCTGGAAAGACAGTATATCACAGAGAAGGAAAGAACAGCCCTGTGACACAAAGCCAGCAGTGGGTTCAGCTGGTGTTTGCACTGGGAGCAGCACTGATGCTGCCTCCCATGCCTCCTCTGCTAACAAAGAAATGGGACTACAGCAGGAGTTATTACCTGCCTGCCCTTTTTTCACAAGCAGGGGACAATCTGTGGGCTGCATAACTCTCCACTGTAAATATTTGAAACAAAGCTAAGCCATTGAATGAACAAACAACAGCATTGTAAAAGAAGTGAAACCTAATTCACAGTAACTGGATCTAAGAGTTTCCTCTGTCCTCAGCTCCTTCACAGCACCTTCCTTTTGAACATGGAACCAGTAGAGGGATGTTACACATTAATACTCCTAAAGGTGAGTTGAAGAGGCAAAAAAAAACCCCAAAAAACCAAGGACCATTGCTGTTTTGGGAAACAAAGGACTGTCTTGAGTGAATCCTGCTTTAATCTTCTTGATATCATCCAACCACAACTGCTTGACTGGAAACAGAATTTATTTCAACCAGCTTCTATATCCAGGACTATATAGGTCAGGATCACTACAACAGCGTTTTCTAAGCTCAAGATATCTAATCAACACAAGACAGAGTTTATAAACACTTGGGAACAAACAACAACTTGCCTTTGTCAATCCTCTACCACCATGATCAACAAAATTAAGCTAGACACAGCTTTTGTGTATCAAGCTAAGCAGAGAATCTGTTTTTCAGAGCTACACACAATACCTTTGACTGACTTTGACAGCACTTTTCAGTACTCAGTGTTTGCTGATGTACATTGCAATAACTGCTCCGGAATTGTCCATGTCTGATAAAGTCCCTGGGAACAAATCTCTCAAATGTGCCCTTCCATGGAAGCAAGGGAGAGGTTATTTCATGCTCAGGTCTTTTAAGCTCCTCCTAATTGTACTTCAGAAAGATTACTCACAATTTTCACTGCTTAGCTTTCAAGCTTTTGGGAAACCAGGGTACCCTTCTCTTCCTATCCCTGTGGCTGGAGTGAGAAATATTAGTCAGGTGTTTTATGCATTCATTTCCATGTTTCTCCCAGAAAATCTGAGGGAAAGCTAGCAGATGCAACTTGAGCAGCATCAAACCTTTGCATGGTTTGTTTTACTGCCTGCCTTTCAAACGGCAAACAGAAGCAATTTCAGTTTTTAAAAATCACAGCTGCTCTTTGGGCTTGTCAACACAAGATGGCATATACTTTACACACATCTGACAAGCATGATGGATACTGGAAAGCAAGAAGCTTTCCTGTGTATTGGTTTCCACACTGCCCCCTTACAGTACAGTCTTACTGGAGTTGTATAATTTTTGCTCTGTTAGAAACTGGAAAACCAGATTATCAAAATGCTTTTAAAACATAGAGAAGCCCCAGACTCAAACAGGTCCTATTTTATCAGGGCCTTTTCCCAGCCCTTTGCAGGACAGTCCCAGGCTGTTGGCATAACAACCTCCTCCAGGTACCTTGAGAGTGAGCAAACATCATTCCTGGCAAACCTCTAATGTCACAGAAACAAATCAGGATGTCAGTGCAGAAAATTGGGACCCAAGTGCAGGAGCCATAAATCTGTCCCATCCTGATGGAATGAGTTGTGCCCTGAAGGATTGCAGAGTGCTGAAAGGCTTTTCCCTGTCAGCTCTCTGATGCAGGTGGAGGGGGAGCAGAGTTATGGAGAGGGGGTAGAGGTGAGCCCTCTAAAGGGAGAGAGGAGATGAAAACTCTGAGACTGGACCAGACTAGCTGAGGAGAGGAATCAAACAATTGAACTGACTGGTTCATTATTCAATATGATATACTTCAGGTTGGGTTTTTTTTAAAAACACTAAAGGATGTAAATGCATTATGGAAAGGCCTGAAGAAGAAAAAGAGAATAATTTACTTCCCAGCAGACTTAAGCAGAATTGGCTAAACAGTGAAGTCTCCAGAAAGACAATGTGGCAGTGCAGCTGTGAGTTAAAACAACAGCTTCATTTTTTACTATGGAAGAGGTATTGCTTGTTTTAGGCTACTGTTCAGTAACTGATGGTTCACAGAATGGCAAAACTGCTTAATAACAAAGAGCTTCTAAGATATCTCCTGAAATATTTAGAGGAATGCATGTAGAGTGCAGCTATCTGTTCTGGTGTGGGTAGTCAGAGCTGATCATTTATTTATTTAGAGAGAAGAGTGGGAAAAGCAATTTGGATCTGTAAGAGAGGATGAGAATTAGGCTTGAAAATTCTTGAATCATTTTGGAAAATAAGGCTTAAGTATCTATGTCACATAAGGCCAAGCCAGACACACGTGTGCAGCCCTGGTATTTCCACAGCTGATGGCAACTGCCTGCCTGAACACTCCCAGTGTCTTTCAGGGCAAATGCAGGCATTTTATTTTAAACTTTTTCCTTAACTGGCTCAACCTAATCCAGTCTGACAATCTGTTATGGTGGCATAGCTAATAGGGATTGTAACAAACAGCAGGGGGTTGTAACATCTTAAACAAATGCATCTGTTCTCAAACTGTATTTGCATGTGATATTATTAACTTGCAAAATTGATCCTGCAGTCTTACTTCGTGCAGGTTATGAGTTTCAGGGTGGATATTTTGTGCTTCGTGCAGCCTGAGTGATGGATTCTTCTTTGGATTCTTCTTTTCCCACAAAAATACAGAGAAGAATCCAGGAGATAGTATTTTCACAAGTTTAAGAAAGTTGCCCCTCCTGCAATTTGGTGCATTAAGTAGATCATGGCAAGTCAGTATTATTTAAAATATTCCTGGAGGGAAATACCTCTGGAAGCATCAAAAACACAAGCTTGCTTTCATCACAGGTAACAGAAATTTTGCCATTGACTTAACTGGGAGAAGGAAGTAGATTCTAGTAAGGCAAAAGGGATATCTTTTGGCCAGGGGCTCCAGCTGCTGTTTAATAACTTGCATATGTCTAATGGAGAGCAGAACTGGCTGGGGAAATACCTCTGAAAGATCAGAGATGTTATATCAGATTTATTGGCTCTCCAAAAATGAAACAATTCTTGGGAGCCACTGAATTGTCACCAATGCCACTGAAGGTCACAGAAGCTTTTTCCTACCAGCTCACTCACTGCATGGCTCATCTCCCAGACATGTTCTGTGGAGAATAAATCTGAGCTGGGCACCCTTTGGACTCCCAGGAATTGAATTTCTTCAATTTCAGAGAGCCAGGTGTTCTTGAAATTAGCTATAAATATCTCCAGTGTAGCTTCCTGTGTAGAAAAGCACAGGAAAGTGGTATCTTGTACTCTAAGGAGAGCTGAAGGAGTCTGAGGAGCAGACTAGCAGTCCAAGGAACCTGACAAGTGACTTCACAAAAAGTTACTTGTATGACACATCAATGCCAGGTCAGGATGCCTAAGCTTGGGGATGAATTGAATAAACAACACTGTTTAACACTCCTATGACACTGCACAGATCTTCAAGCTGCAATATTCTTGTCAGGCCCCTCTTATCAACCCCAGTCCCTCCTTGTGGGCTGAGCACACACTGCAGAGCTCCAGCTGCAGCCACCAGCAGGGTGAACAGGAATGGTTCTTTACCAGCATCTTGTGAGAACCCACTGGGCTGCACAAACCCTTGTCCTGGGTTGAAAAGAATTAATTGTCTTGAATCATTCTGCATTAACAAGGTTGATTTACTCAACACAAGCCAATTACTGGGCACAGTAACAACAGCTCTGCAGTCAGCCCAGTGCCTCCTTCTCTGCTTTTGTTTCACTGATTCTCATCTCCTCATGTACATGACTACTACAATAAGATGAAAATTGGAAAGCAAAAACCTGGGTTTTGAAGGGACAAGGTGCAGAAGCATCTTTGTGAAGGTTCTACCTTGCTGATGGAAGCCAAAGCCCTGCAAGGTACCTGCCAAAGCTTGAACACTGTGAAGGTGGGGCTGGAAAAGTTCAACAGGGCTGAGCACTAAAACATCTGACATGAAAAGATGGTCCTTCTTCCTGAGGCAGCTTTTCTGTTTTTACCTTCTCCTCTACTTTTCTTCTGCCAAAGATGCAGAAACTTGTTTCAGATATGCATTTCTAGTTATTTTATTATCAAAAATACAATGAATGCTATGAATTCTTGTTTATTCTCATAAATTTTTAACTTGACATATATGCAATTTTCTTGTTTTGAATGGTGGAATAGAAGAAAAGATGTGAAGTGATGAGTGTGCAAACAAGGGAAAAAGAGTGGACAGACAGGAAGATCCCTCAAGGCCAAAGGGCTCTTCCACTGAGAGATTATCTTTGAAAAGCAGCTCTTACACCAAGATATTTTTATGTCACTTTAGCAGCAAAAGGTGTTCTCAACACAAAGAATTGGACTCCTGAGAACAAATCCTGCAAGAAGAGTGTCAGTAATGAATGAAACAATGTCTGACGTCTCCTCCAGTTTTGCAGCAAATACAGGGTTGGATTAAAACGAAATCTGAATGTACTGAGCTAATGGCTTTTCTTCTTCCCGGGTAGCAAAATTCCAGCAAAGGGGCAAAAACAGATGACAGGCACTGAGATATCAGAGAAAAGAAAAGCCTTTGTGTTTTTTCCATGTCGAAGTTGAAATCACAGAGCAGCATTTTGGTTTGCATTTGTTTTTTGGCCACAGCACTGCAACATTGCTCAGGAACCTGAGAAAGGCCAACCCCACTCCAGCCCCACTGCAGCTCTGGCCTTGCCCTCCCCAAGGAAATTCTGCAATGCCTTGCCTACAGAATATATCCAACAGTGTAACACATGGGGATCTCATAAATTCCCCAGAGACTGTCCCTGAATGTGGACCCTGCAGAAGAGTGGAGAAAGAACACAGGAGAGGCAAAAGAAGAACCTGCAATACCAGCAAAATTATTAGAATTTAGAAGGATATTTTTAGAATTATTTTCTTTAAAAGCATCCAGGAAAAACAACAGATGCACGTAACAACTTTTAGAGAACTGCATTTTCCCAGTTTTATTATTGCTTATTCCTTTTAAAAAACAACACACATGTTCTACAAGATCCTTTTTTCCTCTTCTCTAATCACTAGAAAATCAGAATAAACTGCTACCCTTCCATTAAGTTTAATTGACTAAGGGAAAAAAAACTTAAAAAATATATAAATATATAAAAGAAAAGCTGGATTAAAGGATTCTGCCTTGACTTTTGGAAGCTTCATTCACAGCAAGTACCCAGCAAGTCCAAAGGGCTTTTCTGCCTCAACTAACCTCAATTAGTTACTGCTCAATTCTGATATAAATATATGATGAGAGAGGAACTTGAAGGTTAAGGTACATTCACCCCAACCTGGATACAGCCATGGATCTGAATGAAATAAAAGCTTCCTTCAGTATGGAGGTTACAACTTAAACCAACAAAACTGTGAATGCTTCTTTGATCTTTTTCTGTCATGATCTAATTAGTAAAACACAGACTCTGATTCCTGTCTTAGTTACACTGACTCATACCAGCAGTAGCACCCCTTGTTTTAAATCAAGACCAGAAGAATGTTCTGCAGTTCTTTTCAGAATCATGGCTATTTTGTGTTTGTGGGCAGATAGAGGCAGCGAGTGACTCCCATAGGTGGCTTGTTTTGTTTTTTTATTTTTATTCTAAAGGAGAGCTTTTGCATTTTAAAACAACCTTTTTTGTTAACTTCTGTAAGATGTGAAGGGAGCATGTCAACCACTTCCACAATCTTCCTCTTCCTAAAATATCTCTGTGTTATTTCTTCTACATAAGAGTTACATCAAAACTTTCCCTGAGCCTCTCCAGAGTACTTTACTCAGAAAAGCAGCTATCAGATCAAAAAGTACTTCTGTTTATTAGTTCTATCTCCTTCATTAGATTCCCTGAATCATGTGTTTTGCCACACAAACAGTGATAAAAAAATCTGCTAAAATCCACTGACAGCTGTGGCTGTGATAGACTTTTCCTTAATCTGATTAGCCGCTGCCTCCCTGCTCGCACCAGTTTCTGTGAGCAGTTACCATATTACACTACAAGCTGCTGATTTCATCTGCACTGGCATCAGGCAGCATTCAAAGAAAGTCTGGCCTCATAATAACAGGCTTTGAGAGCCAGGAATCTCCTCTCCATACATACGCACAAGCTGCTGTCTCTCAAATGGTAAAAATCAGACTGATCCAGGAATTCAGCTCTGAAGGAACAGGGCATTCCCACAAACAGCCACCTGAAACTGCTGTCACCCAAACAATTCTCTGCTCAGGCTTGTCTTTTTTTCAGCTCTTTCATTGTGATGCTTAAATTTGCTGAGGTGCTGAAAAAACCACTCATCCTTGCTCAGACTGGTTGCTTGTGGGAAAAAAAAGAGAAATGTTTCTTCAGATCGGAAGGGAAAGAAGCATCTTATGTTTGAACACAGAAATCTTGTTCATGTCTGCTCAGCCCCTCTCTTGTGAGTGCTTGCATTCACATTTCTTGCTCCCAGCAGTCCAAAGGGATGCACTGAGTGCTCCTTCTCTGCACGAGTGCACCAGAAAGGAAAGGCAGGTTTTGAAACTCCTTCCTCATTCACAGCCAGGTTCTGGGGGAAAAGGCCATAAACAGTTGAGAAGAGGGCTGGAACAGACCTTGACTCAACATAGACCAGGGGACATCTGAAGAGATGTAAGTTTAAATAGAACTTATAGATTTGAGGTGAATCTTGAAAGAAAATTATTCTGATCATAATGATTTTGCCCTTCCAGCCTTCAGCTAAAAGTCACAGAGGTAGGTCCCCAAAAAAATGCTACTTACTTCTTAATTTCCTTTGTCCACCTACCAATTTTGCAAGCTTTTTATATTTTTTAAATTTTATTTTATTCCTATTTCTTAAAAAAAGAAATGAAAATGGCAGAGCACCAAGTCACAGAGAAATTTTTGGAAGAGATATGGAAATTATGGCTCTAAATACAGTATATAAATGTTGCAAGACGCCAGTTTAATGGTTAGGAAATAGGCAGCAGACTCATTCCAGGCAAAAGGCAATGTAGTCATTGTTCCACAATGGTGTAACAAATATTTTCATTCTGTACATGCCCTTGGTCTCTGAGCAAGCAATTTTATTCTGAATCCAAGGAGCATGGCTCTATCAAGATCCTGACATTACAGCATTTGCCTTTAAACTGTCTGGGTTTTTTAACCTAAACCAGCAAAACAACACAAAGAAAACCAAACCTGTTTTATCTTCAGAACTATCTACTCATAAGAACCTTTGGCTTTGCCAGTTTGAGCTTTTGAACTTTCCCCAAAATTATCAAAGGGAAAATCCACTGAGGATGTTCCACACCAGCCAATTCCAATGCAAGAAGAAATGGGATGCATTTATTTCATTTCTTGCCTCATGCATTTATTGATTCTGGGCAATGCCTTGGCCCTGAGCAGCTGGGCCCCCAGCCTGCCCAGGAGTTCAGGTGTGGCAGTGCAGTGATGAAACTCTTTAAAACTTCGCTTGCAGGAGAAGAATAAGCACTAGAGCAAGAAGGTACAACTGTACTCAGAGGATCATTTAACATTAACAGTTTCTTTGCCATTTTCCACTTCTTCCAAAGAAGTCCACAGCTCTAAAGAGATTACAACCTCAAAATTCAAGTCTAAGCATTACATGCTATCAAGCAGGATGGTTTAACACTGTCAGCATTTCCCTTGTCCTAGTTTTTGTCAGATGGAGAATTTCAGCACCTTGGACAGCTACCATTTTAGCGCTGCTAAAAAGGCAAACTCCAGCAAAAATGGCCCTACCAAAGTGTTTTCTAGCTGGGTCCTAGCTGGCAGTTTAAGAGCCTTAAAATAAATATATAATGAAGCTGAAATCTCTTATTATTATTTATTATTATTATTACATAATATGCATTATTATAATATTGTATATAATATACATTAATATAACATACATTATTATAAGGATGTTATAGTGAATAATTATTATAATAATGCCTTATTTTCAGTAGGAAAATGCACACAATGTACCACTATAACTCACCAAAAATGTTTAGACTAATAACTAGATTTAGACTTGACACTGAACATCAAGTATAGAAAAAGAAATTGAAAATTTCACTTACATGATGTGTTGTTCTTGAAAAAGAAACTCTCTTATGACCTTGTTTTTTGCTCAGGATCTAAATAGAGTCATTGAAACAACACCAAACAAGTACTGGAGTTATTGTGAGGGCAAAAAGTAGAAAATTGGATACTTATTCCCCATGGGAACATGGGAAACAAATGAGAAACTCAGAAATAAAAAGATATGATTACAAAAACTAAGCACTAAAATGAAATGCTCTGATAATGGAAGGTTTCAAAATAATTTGTTACTTTTTTTAATTCCATAAAACAAATCTGTATTTGAGAAATGAGATTCTCTGAATAATCCAAACAAGTCTTTCACTGTAGCAATGATTATTATCCTATTTAAATAAAAGACCTATGTTTCTGTAGTAATTATCATACCATATCCCTAATTAATTATTACTCAAAATATCTGTCAAAATTCTTGCCAACCATTTAGAAACAGGCACAAATTATTCCCTTTGATCAGACTTGCATTGCTAAAGGCACATTAAAAATACAGAGAGAGTCTGGAAAAGCCTTACAAAATTGTCCATAAAGCCAGAACCATGTTAACTACTGCATGAGCCCTTACTCTGCATATTCACAATTTGATTGCACATGAAGACAATTACTGGTTTTGGACAAGAGGTCAGCTCACACCCTCAAGATTAACTTGTATACAGTTCAAAAGAAAATAATGGCCCTCTAATATGAATACATGATGAAAGAAATTAAGGAGGAAAAATGCCACAAGATTTGTGAGCTTCAAATCGTGCTACAGTGAAATGGGCAATAACAACTGCCCAGATTCTGCAAGGCTGGATTCCACCTCTGGATGTTTAGCACACGACCAAGAAGTTAATGAAGAGAAAATCCTGGCCAGAGAATGCGACGCTCTGCTCCTGGTCCTTTGGAAAACTCTATGGATCTTTAATTCCCATGAACAGAATCTCATTTTTTAAATGATTTCTGTGAAACACCCATGACAGCGAAGATAGCTGCTTTTCACAATTCAAATTTGTGATGGTCCTGGACTTGGTCTTCAAATCTCTAATGTTTCTTTCACTAAACCTCCTCTGGAGCTGCAATTTCTATGTCAGGATCCTCATTTCTAAAAGAAATACAGGGATGCTCGCAGTGCATGTTTCCACTAACAGATATGAAACCAGTTTCAGAAAATACTAAACCCACAGATTAAATGGGTAATGTATGAGAACTCAGTGCAATCAGCCTATCAACAACTTAAAACCCTTTTTGCAAAATTATTTTGCCAATTTCCATGCAGTTGTCCCAGGTCATTAAAAAATTTCTGATACTCTTAACTGAGAACAAGCAGACTAAATTGCAACATAAGCATGCTAGGGATGTATTGGAATCAAAGAGCAGCTGCATCTACCAGGGTCAAACTCATTTCAGCTCGGAACTTACAGAAAACATGGAGGCACTGGAGATGTCTTCCCGTCTATGTCAGTTGGCAGGAGGCACTTGGCACTGACAAACCAGCCTGACTTGGCACTGGTGCCAGCTTGGTCCAGGAGGCATCCTGTGCAATGGCAAATTTCAGCAGCCAGCTGGCCACTCCGGGCCACAGGCCCCTGAACACCATCGCTGGCCCTTTTCCCTGGCAAACAAAACTCAGCAGCCCAGCTTCCTGAGTTCAAAAACTGTAACCCTAAGCCCTAGGCAGTAAAAGCAGCCTTGGGCTAAGGCTGATTCCAAGGAGGAAGCGGTGGAGGGAAGGCATGTTGTGGCAGTTTTGTGTTCCCCTTGGGATGCCTTCTGCAGCTGCAGTGTGCCTGGAGCTCTGGGCTTTGTGGTTTAAAAACCCTAACCCTTGGCAGTAAAAGCAGCCTTGGGTTCAGGCTGGTTCCAAATAAAAAACCGGGGGAGGAAGGCATATTGTGGCAGTTTTGTGTTCGCCCTGGGATGCCTTTTGCACACACAGTGTGTGAGAAGGTCTGGCCTTTCTGGTGTTAAGGACTCTAGCTGATGACCGGCCACTCACGGACACGTGTCCCTATCAACAACACGAACAATTTTCAACAGGAAACAAAACTCACCAGCCCAGGTTCCATGTGTCAGTTTGCAGAAGGCACTTGGCACTGTCAAACCAGCCCGAGTTTGCAGTGGTGGTGTCTGGGAGGCATCCTGCACAATGCAGAATTTCAGGAGGCAGCCGGCCATTCCAGGCCACAGGCCCCTGAACCCCAATGCTGGTCTTTTGAATGCAGGTTTTGAAAATCAAGGAAATATACTTTATATTTTATGTCATCCTGTCAAAAAAAAAAAAAAAAAATTACTCTTCATTTAGTGCAGTTCATCAAAAATACTCTTGGAGTCTTACACATTTTAGATAACATTTAATTGCAACCAAAACTGTCAAGATTACTTATCCACAGTGATGCCCGTCATTCACTTGTTACACATTCAAATCAAAAATCTCCCAATATTCAAAATATAACCCATGGGAAATTCCAGTGAGATGCAATCCAAGCAACAAAGTACTTTCCTAAATTTTATTAGGCCAACTTTTGAACTCAGGAGAAAGAACTCCTTCTTGTGTCTAGTTCAACAAAACTGGGACACCTCCAAGGCTCTCTGGAGGTCCTGCTTAATTATGCAGATATTTCAGGCTCTGTACTTGAACTGCACAAAAGAGCTGCAATGGACAGATCCTTATTTTAAACCTTGAAAGAAGATGTTACCACAAAAGAATATTTTAATCAGCTGCTAAGAAATTGCTTGAGATCCTCATCTGCAAACATAACCAAGTACAAATTTTAGAAGGAATATTTTCCTGTAACAACCTTTGCAGTGCAGTAATGAAGCCATGACATTTGTTTCAATATAGTTATGCATCTGATTTAGTCTAGAAGCAGGTATGACTACCCTAAAAGCCCAAACAAAAACTATCAACAAAAAACACACCCCAAGCCCAACACAGATTAAAAGGCTTCTCCCTCCACCCCCCAATATATAACATGTGATGGTAATGGGAGTTTTGTGCACTTCTAGAAAAGCATAAAAAGTAATTCCCATATGCTGCAGTTGCCAAAGGGAATTTGTTGCATTCACTGATGTTAAATTAGGCTATTGTATATACACTTCAGAAACAGAGGCAGGCCATAAAAACTCCTACATGTTATTACTTGAGCATTCATTCCTCAGTTTGTCTCTTTGCTGATATAAAAGTCTGAATGTTGTTCATCAGATAGTGACTGATAATAAAGAAGTGATTGACAAACTTATTACTTGGTTTTAAAAATAAGTTCTCCCAATTCAGAAGATTCTTCTCAAGTCCAGGGAGAGGTGGCTTGTTCTTTGTAGCAGAAGGCTGTAATTGGAAAAAAAATATACACAGAGGGGGAAAATAGTTTTGGTTTGTATTTAAACTGTGCAAATAACTGGATAGGTGGTTCTTAGTTGAAACTATCTAACATGGCTTAGAGAGTGGAGTAGGAGCTGGGAGCTCTGTTCCTTACTTCAGCATCAGTCTGAGCAAGTGGGGTCACTCCATAGCACACTGTCAAGGAGCTGCTGCTCCAGTAGAGCCCAATGTGTGCAGCAGCACAATGGGATGCTCCTTACTTGTCACCCTGGGACCCATAACCCTTGTGCACTTCCATTTAAACCCACCACAACAAAAGCAGTGATCCCCCTCTTCCCTCCCAGCCCTCTTGCTTGTCCCCAATCCCTTTGTGCTGCCAGTGGCCAGGGAGCTGGATGGGCTCCCTGCTGCTGAGGGAGCAGTGGTGAGGGCAAGAAAGGCTGAGCATGAGGGTGTGCTGGGACCAGCCTTTGGCAGCAGAGCTCAGGTCCATGCCTGACTAATGTGACTCCATCTGTGCCTTGGGGGCACTTCCCAGATTGCGTGTGCAGCCTTAAGGCTTCTCCTGGTCACAATTTCCTGTCTTTGGGTGAGGACAGGACCCTGCCAGCAGATAACAATTCCCTAGTTATACTACACTTATTTATCACCGTTTTAGCTCTCTGAGCATCTATTGCATGGTCAGAGAAACAACAGTGCTGACACAAGGAAGCAAGAGGCAGCTGCATGAGCTGCAAGGCCAGCCATGCCTGCCTTGGAGCAGCCCCAGAGCTATGACCGCAGAGGTGCAAATAATCCTTCAGTGCCAAGGGCCTGATTGAAGACTGCTTTTGATTCATTGGGCTCCAAATTAAGGTCAGAGCTGCTCATTTTTTACTTTCAGTGAACTTTTAGCCTCAAGTACCAAGCAGCAAACACTCCAGATATTTTGTACATAGACATCACTTCAGCAACTCCTTCTCTCAAGCACACTGTTGCAACAAGGTCACTGAGTTTCAGGCAGAGGATGGAGAATTCTGGCTGGCAAAATCCACAGCCAGAAAGTGCAGCATGTGCATAGGTGTTTGCAAAGGCACAGGCAGTCTTCGAGTCTCTGACCTTGAGATATTTTCCTAGAATATGCCTCTAAAATTGTAGGCACTTAAAAGCAAAACCAGCTGAAAACAGCACCATATTATTAGAAGTTGTGTGATGGGATAATGCCAGCTCATTTCATGAGTTAAGTTCTATGCTTTCATTCAAAATAACCAGGTAAACAATCTTTCTCAAGTCTCTCCCCCACTTGCCATTTTCTTTTAATTCTGGGCCAAGCCCAAATCCCCTGTCAGCCGTGTGCAGCTAACCTTCAGTTTCTGTCAGCATGGTTTACCATCAGCCTGAAATCCTCAATCATGAACCTATACACCGTTACCTGAAGCAGCTGCTTTTTTTCTAGTTAACCTTTTAAACTATCAAAGCTCATTTTTTAGTCAGGGTCATCTTTCCCCTTCCCTGATCCCTTTTTCTCCCTCACCCAATTACTCGCACGTGAGCTTAAGAGCATGTTAAATGGATTTAGTTGTCTCATCCTCTTTGACTCACTGGCCTTTAAATAAGCAGTAAATGTTTTGTTATTTAAGATAAACCATTGCCTTTCTGGTTCTATTTGTCTACTTACACAGCTGCACTTTCTTTTCAGTTTGGATTATAATTTACAACTTGGAACTTGGTTGCATAGCAAGAACTGAAACCATCTTCCTGTTAGCTCAGGATTCTGAAGGAATTCCAGTGTTGCCAATGGCTTTTCAATAGTGTCCTGCCACATCCCTACACAAAACTATAAAGCACCTTATATTACCTCAGACTGCAACAATAGAAAAGCTGTTTCTAGGAAAGGCTATAACAATGCCTTGCTGTCTAGGACTCCAAAATCACTGCTCCCCCTCAGCAGCATACTTCAGATTTTATTCATCTGAAGAAGAGCCAGGCCAATGCAATGGCATCATGCAGCTTTTTGTCACTACAAGGTGCGGTGTGAGCAAGGTTTCTGACAAACAGTGAATTAGCCCTAGAAAAGAGTTTAGTTTTGGCTTGGAAATCAGCACAGATGTGTATCTTCATTTAATATAGGTTAAATGAAAATTTACATATTTTGAAAGAAGTAGAATCATTGTCCTGTTTTATTCAGAAAGGAAAAACTGTAGGCAGCGTTTTACTTGAACCCCTGCCCAACCTCTGACTTGTCTTTAGGTGACTTTTATTACTCACAGTAATAAAAAGCCCATTACCTTGAAGTTCAGGTACACAATTGATATATTTCCAGATAGTTCAATGACATTCAAAATAAGTGGAAAAATATGCATATTGATTTTCCATTTTGACGGCATTAAGATTTATTTACTCTTGATGTTGCAGTGACCTCTAGTTTGTCTTGGTCAATACATACCTCAAGGGTTGATAAACCTTAATATTCACCTCCATGAGAGTAAATATCCACTTTATAATATAAAAGCTATCCCATGGGAAAAACATTAATATTGTCAAATAGATTCAGTCCCTCACCTCTTTCTTCTCTTAATGTGAAAAAATGACCGAGCTTGGATCATTGGCAAAATTGAGGGGAAGGAAAAAAATGGCAATGAATTCTGACAAACTAAAGAATGTGCAATATGTATCATTGACCTTTATCTAAAAGGACTCTGGATGAAATAATCATCCAGATTTGGGCATTAAAGAAGAGTCAGACAGGTTTTTACAGGATAACTTCCAACTTGTTCTTGTAGAAATCTACCTACTACTAAAACTGAAGATACCACTTGCCCATTACTAAGTGACTGTCTTCTGGTGATGCTCTCCCCAAAAGGCACCAACAGATGGAGTGGGATGTTGAGGTTCTTCCCAGAATACAACAACAGCTGCATGGGATGCTGTTTTCCTAGTACCGGTGTTAACTTCTGGTTGATCATGCAGCTCCAAAAAATTCATTCTGGCTATCATGAATTATAATTACCAGTGCATGTTTGGGAGTTTCCTACAGAGATAATCACAGTCCAGAACAAAAGATAGGAATTTTGTAATTGCACCTCTCTTTTAACCCTTCAGAGCGGCTGCTTTAACACTGGGGGTATCTTAGGCCCTCCCTACAGGCTGTGCTCATTCTTGTCAAGGAGATTAACCAAGGGACAGTTTGGACTGATTGCTATTGCCATTAAAATATCAGTTTTTTGTTTATTTTTCCCCCCAAAGCCTACTATAGTAGACATCTGGGAATTCTTCTATTCAGGTAGCAGATAGTGTGAGATGATTTTTATTTTTTTTTTTAAAGTTTTTTTACAGAACTGCTGTCTTCCTCTGTGAGTGATGAGCTAGCACTAGGCCAGGCTGACACACATCTGTGCGTGCATCTTTTAGGCTGAAGAGAGATATCAATGCAACTCAACTTTCTGATGGTTGATTCCTACTTTTGAATTTTCTAGTGGGGAATAAAATCCCGTGCAACAGCTGCTGCAGCCCAGAAAGGATCCACTGCAGGAATGTGGGCAAGGGGGAAATGTGTCCTGGTGTCCAACAGACTTGCAGATGCCAGAAGAGCTCTGAAGACTTTAAGAGATAATCTATAATTTATATTAGGATGGTTGTAACTTATACTGGAAACTGGACCAGTGCTCAGGGCTGGGCTAAGTGTCATGAAAAGCTTTGTATGTCCTCCTAGACATTTCACTGTATGCTCATAAACTGCTACATTCATGTTGAAAAATGCAAGATTTTTATAAAACACATGGTGCAGAACCATTTCCAGTTCTGCGCCACCACTAAAAATCTTAGGCAGTACATTTTTTATCAAACATTCTTGCAAATTATTTGGGGTATTTCCAGATCTATTTTTACTATACATGTTAAATCAGATAATTTATTTCCCAGACAAATTAAAGAACTAATGAAGTTTTCAGGAGGTCTATTTTAGTTGCAATCTTACTTTTAGCTTCCATTAATAACACAGGGCATGAAAGTCTTCAGTTCATCTTTATGCTGATTATGGCATTTTGTATTCAATGGGTACCTCTTGGTCAGCAATAATGAAGACGTAACAATAGAAGAGAAATAAAATTCAGTGAGTATTTTCAGGTATGCATTCTTCACTTGTAATTAAAGCTCCACTAATCTCTTTTAGAAGGAGTATTACCTGCAATATTGCTAGCACCTCACCTAAGTACAAGAGCTGTAAATCAGATAGTGAAGCAAATCTCATTTTAAAACTACTTGATTCTATGTAAAGCTATTCACTAAACTTTAATACTTACATTGATTCTTCAGAGCAAGAAGGAAAAGAATCAAATCTGAACCGCACTTTAACAATAAGTCCCCCTAGACACAGCTGAAGCAAAATCTGGGTTGTGAAAATTGCCAAGTCAATACACAACATTTTTTATTGCCAAAAGCTGGGGTTCTGCTCCACGGCTATGGTCCCTGACTGAAAGCTCTTCCAAAACTATCCTTGTGATTAGGAAACCTCTGGTCATCTCCAATCTAAAATTACTGATAGCCAGTTCAGATTAATTGATTTTTGTTATCAGCATTATTTGGTGCAAATCCTTCTTTCCTGAAACAGACACCAAACTGTTCTGCAAGGTTATTTTCCTCATTGCCTTAATTCCTTTACTCTGCATCACATCAGATTTTCTAGTGTCAGAAAGAGAGGCCATTCATCCCTTTTTTCTTGTGACAGCACCTTGGGCACCTCCTCCAGTTTCTTTTACTTGAGACCACAGCTGTTGAGTCACAGGGAGAATTCCTGCTGGATTTTCCTCCTGGACATCAGCTTTTATCACCAGGCTTCCAAAAGTGAGGGTTAATTTCTGTCCCTGTGCCACTGATCAGAGATAGACACAGCAGCATCTGAACTTGAACAGGAATTTTCATCTATCTGCTCCCCTCCTCTCAAAGCACACCTTAGAATTGTCTGTATCTGTTCACTATCCAGTGTTAAAGGTGCTGCTACTTTTCAGTTGAAAACCAAGAGTGTTTTTTTGTTGTTTAAATGGTTTGCCATTGGGTTGGGCTTCTTATGTGAACAAACTTACAGCAATTAAAGAATCTTCTCCTTAAGTTAAAAATAATTACCGCTTTTCCCTGGAGAAACCAGCACGTTTGCCTCAAATACAGATTGTGATTTGTGTTACTTTGGAAATGACCAGGTTATACCATAACAAAGCTTAGATTTTTCTGCGAAGCTAGGCTTGTCTCTTAAACATCCAGTTCCTTGAGAAGAGGTGATATCTGGTGATTTGGCTCCTTTCTGAGACAAAGAAAACTGAAGTTCAGAGGTTTACAGTAAAACAGAGTGAGAACATTTGCAAAGTATGACATTTTTCACAGGATAAGATGTCCTTTCCTGCCCAGATCCACGTCCATGTTCTCTTTTTGGCACAAGAATACAGCAGTCTGAAGAAACACTTGTAGTTATTTTTTGTGATATGTATTTCTGAACACAAGCTGTGACATTAATCTAATGTATGTCTCTCTGCATTAACCAATCAACAAATTCTTGAAATATTGCATTCCCAAAACTGAGTGCTGGAGGTTAGAACGTCCCTAAAATGTCTGCTGATAATTTGTTTCTGCTCTTCTCGCCTGGGTGGGTAAAGTCTAAATGTTTACACTATTTGGTACATATACTGTATTGTACTTGGAATCATTCTGAAGTTCTGCAGCCCAGATTTGTTCTAGAAAGTCATGATATTCAAAAAAGTTTACAGTCAAACATTAAACAAACACCAGGATACATATAGATGCAGTATAGATTTTGCTTGTTGAATGCTGATACTAGTGGCCAAAATATAAGAAAAATCATCAATAGAGAACTTTTTTCCTCCCCAGATCACTTTAACGAGTCTGGAGGAGTTTAGAAACTCTGCAGTCAAAAATCTGCTGCCTGTGTAACAGGTTCCCCTACAGATCTGCTGCAGTCTGCTTGTTCTCTTCTCTCAGAGCAATCTTTAAGGATCCAATAAATCCAAAAACTGCTGAGAACAGCCTCCAACCTTATACTGAAGTCAGAACTGTTCCAAGGGGAAGTAGTTTAACAGGAGAAGACAAAGCTGCACAAAACCTTTGCACTTCCATGCAACATCTCTGTCAGAATGGAAAAATCAGGAAATGGGACCAAAACCCCCCCACTATACACAGCAGACATCCTCACTCACAGTTATCCTTTACACTCGATAATTACCAAGACAGATATTAATCCAGAACTTTTAGAGAACTCCCACGTGGCTTTCCATGGTATCTCATTAGAAAGAAAGGTTTGCATGAATTTCCATCCCAGCTGCTCAGTGTCCAGTGCTTTAGAGCACAGGCACTACAGAAGGACAGAATTTCAGTTTCCCATCACACTGGTGCAGAACGTGGCTCTTCCAGCAGCTAAATGCCATGGAGGGATGAAGATGGCAATAATTAACTTCTCATCCCAACTTCCAGACTTTGTGCAGTCCCTTCATGGCTAAAGATTCCAGGCAGGATTTGGAGGGTGCATTCCTCCCCAGCAGAGAGTTGGGGGAGTCCTTTTTATAGCACATCCAACTCCCAGGGAAGGAAATGCAGTAGTGTGTAGGGCACAGTGCTATGGGAAACTCAGCCTGCAACATAACCCACAAGCAGGACAAGAACTGGAGTTTTCTTTTTAAGGAAACAGCCAGAAATCTGCATTTATACCATGGAACCAAATGTACAAAGGTGGCTAAAAGACACTAAACCATTTTTGATTAGTTTCCTGCAGGTGTGATACAGACCAGATTAAAATACCTACAATTCTCTGTACAGGACTTTCTATGATACCAAACAATAAAGCAAAGTAGCTGACAATAAAAAAAACACAAGCAAAGAGAAAAGCTCCCAAGCATCCTCAGGAACAAACTTGGAAGAAAAATATTTAGAATCATACTCAGTATGGCAGGCTGAGTTCATGCTGGCACCATCTCTGCTGCTGAATTATAAACCTCTCAGAAACCAAGGCTATAATTACAGCTGGGTGACACTTGAACTTTCCATGGCCAAACATTTCACAGGACATAATTTCTGCATGAGATTTCATGGCACATTGTAAAGCCTTGAACTTCTTCCATCATGGTGGAATTTTGTGATCCTCTTTTGCCAAGACATAAATGAATAATTATTGGTAAGTAATGACAAAAATTAATTACTTTCCTTTTTAGGAGCAGAATCAGTAAGAAAGCTGAGGCAAAGGCTGGAGAAGAGCGGCCAGCAGTGTTATCTGCAATGCTTTGTTACAGTGAGTGATAGCTCCTGGTTTAGAGGAGAGGGCATTTCATATCTTCTTTTGCTTTCAATCCCATCTTTTCATTAGTGGTGACTGAACCTCAAACTCAGCTGGAGATGGTGCAGGTGAGCACTTATAAGCCTGGATGGTTATCTGGAGCTTATCTGAACAACTTTTATCAGCAATACTGCAACGGGAATTTCAGAAAAACAGCTTTTCTGGTTCTTCCTTTTTTCTGATTAGGTACTGCAGGAGCTTGTCTGCTGCTGCATGCAAGACCCAGCCTGCTGCCTGGCTGCAGTCAGAACGGCAACAAAACCAGTTCATTTCATCTGGTTTCCCTAGTGTCTTATGGGATGCAAAATTAGCACTGAGGCCACATCACAGTAAATAGAGCTATTCTTAATTTCCAGGCAAAACTCAGAAAGATAAAAAGGCTCAAAAACTTTAATCAGGTTTCTCTATCTCTCCTTTTCCCCCTGCTTCCCTTTCCCTTTTTATGTCATAAAACTAGGAAAAAAGCAAATTCAGATCAGGTATGGGAAACAGCTGCTAAGATTTAGCACAACTGGATTGAAAAATAGAGGAAAAATGAAAGGCTGGTTATTTGGGTCAGTGGAAATTGGACAAAGCAAATTAGTGGAAAACAGAATATAGAGAGAACAATTTTGAACTTGCTAGAGGGTAAATACAATGACTGAGGCAAGCATCCATTTCCAGTGTGTTGAATTCCCCTGCACAGCAAACAGCTTTTACCAGCATCAATGGGGACAACTGGAAAATGAGATGCTCAGTTAATGCTGGTTTCCCTTCCTGTGATTCTGCCCACCCAAAGCAGCTCCATCCATTCATGGGTGCTGCCAGCTGACCCAGGTTTCTCAGACAGAGGAAAGGGTGAGGCTCTGCAGGTCCCTCTCAGGGGCCAGGCTGCTGCCACTGCCATCCCTGGCTCAGACACAACAGAACCCCCAGGGCTGCTCTGACCCATTTTATCCCACTTCTAAAATCAGCACAAAGTGGATCATGCCTCTGACAAACAATGGCAATAAAATTTTTTTCTTAAATACTTTTAAACAGGCTTAGGTCACCTAATATATCTAGAAATTAAACACCTTGCAGTACTTCTCTTCCTTTTTTATTGTTTTTTTTCCTCCCTTGTTTTGTTGTGGGATGGTTTTTTTTTGAGGAAACATGTCAATTAACAGATATTGCCAAAGGCAGACTTTTTGCTCAACAGCTGTTCTCTCACTCTAAAAAAGCAGAATACATTGCAGACAGAAAAAGTCTCCCTGACTATAGGCTGGAGTTAGATAACAGAGACCAAACAGAAGTTCCAAGAGTGATCAGCCTGATACTCATTTTGTAAAAGTTCTTTCCCCTTTACATTGATTTTTCTCCTCTGAAATGTGAAATGTAGTTCAAAATATCCCATGTGGCATGTCAACTTCATTTACCCACTGCATTTCTAATATGTTTTCTCCATACTCTGCTATCCCATCACAGCAATTGCTGTATGCCACAGCATGCTATCATGTTTTATGCAGAATTTCACAGTGAATTCAATGGTGACTAATGCTTAAAAAGAGCTGCCACAACTGGTCCTATCTTTTATTATAAAAGCACCTACCTGGGGTGTGAGATCTGGCTCTTAAAGAGGAACAGTCCCCTAATTTCTATCTTTCATTTCCAAGTGTGGGAGGAGACCCACAGCAAAACTCAGCTCAACGTACCCATCAAAGAGTCATATCCAGATTTGGATTTGGATTTAGGATTTATAAGAACCTTTATTCAGAAGCAAAGGGCTGCATCCAGCCCTATATCCACACCTGCAGAACAGGTACAGATACCCTGGCAGGCAAAACTCAGTAAAGTTTCCACCATGAACCAATGTCACTCCCTCTAACACTGCGGATGACAAATCCCCTTTCAGTGGGAGAGGTTGAGTTACTCCCCTGTGTAAAGCAGGAGCTGACAGCCTGCTGCTCATCAGTTTGCTGCTGGTTTTATCTGCATTCCACTAAAATCTGAGCAATCACAATGAAACCCCGTTGACACGGCCCAGCCAATATCAGACGCTGCAAACCATATAATCCCAGTTTATAGAAATATTACAGCTATTAAGAGAACAAACATTTTCACATTTGTTAATCACATCCAGCAAGACTTGCAGCAGAGTTTTGCAGTGCAATAAATATTCAAGAGCTGGGAACTGGCCATGTTACCGGCTTTGCACACACTGCTCTTTGGAAAAGTCCTTTCCAATGGGACGTAGGTGGCAGTGTCTTCTCTTCATTGACTGTGAGGGAGTACAAACAATTAGCTCAGTGGAGGATGAATCATCCTTAATGCTTCCAAACAGGAATTTGCCAAATTATATACAACATTGATTATGTTTCCTAGTGCAAGAAGATACAGTTTTAATTATATGACAATTTTTCATTCTTATTGCAACAAAATTGTTGCTCCAGACAAAGAATGTCAACTGCTATTGTGACATTCCCTAATTCTTGTCTCTTATCTCATATTAGCAAAGATCCCTGAACAAAAGGGAGAGTGACTACTTTGACTGTTTAGTGCAGCAGTATTTAAGTAACAGGTAAAATTTAATGCTAGCTGAATTTAAACAGTCTCAGCAGGTTCATAGCAGTAAATCTCTCCTCAGAGTTGTGGGAACACTGAATGTATACCTTTCTACACCAAATTTTAATCTAAGAATCAAATGTGGTTCCTGCCTTATCGTCTTTCTCTCTGTCCCCCGACTTTGACAAAACAGAAACAAAGATAAAGATACCTTGTTTTGTCTCCATCTGTTCTGGATGTGTGTGTGGAGGCAGGAGTAAAACTTATGAGCTACTCATACATTTTTGTCTTTAAGACTTTGGAACCAGCTGCTCTGCATGGAACATAACAGCTCTCAAAACAGTTCACTTTGTTGGCAAGTAAATGGCATTATTTGTGTCTGTAAGGTCAGGAAAGGCTGATCTTCTGGACATCAGAGAGGGAAAGTGGTGGCCGTTATGAGTAACTGCTTGTAGTAAAAAACAAAAGCAGGCACTGTCTGCATTCCAAAACGTGGAAGTAGATTACAGGCTAGAGAGCTGCCACTGGCATCTGAAGATGCAGCAAAAGGAAGCCACAAAGAAAGGGAAATTCAGAAAGAATGATATTCAAGGAAGAAGAAATAATGTGGTCAAAGAGAGAGAGGATTGAAAAACCCAGAACTGAACAAGAAGGTAGGCAGCAGGAAGATGGGATCCAGTTCTAATTTGGGCTGTGTGCTGTTTCAAACAAAAAAGTGAATTTACTGAAATTTTCCTAAGCAGTTGGATCAGAAACAAGAAATTACTATATCAGACATACTCACACATTCTTCAAGTTTTTAGATGAGCTCAGACTGACCTTCTAGTGCCGAAAGCCACAGGTACATAGCACTGGCATTCCTAAATAGAGGTGGAAACACAAGCAGGTGACATTCATCATGCCTTGTTAGCTGCATTTGCAGTCTCCCCATGTGATATCAATGTCTGAACTCCCACAGAGTTGGATGGGAGCAAGATCAGGTCTGCTATCTGTCACATCAGTAATTGCTACATGCATTAAAAATTAACCATCTAATTTGAAGGAGTGGCGTGTGAACAGAAGCCTTATTGGGTTGAAAGCAACATTTCCAGCAAGAAACATGGTTTATCTACTGCTAAATCCACTGCTTCCCATTACTGCTCAAATGAGATCTCTCTCTCCCATCTGCAATATAAAATCTACAAAGTCCCTGCTCCAATGATATTCTTTTAGAAATGAAAGTTTAGACTGATGTTTTGCTTGAGATATTACAAAGCTTTCTATTCCCATCAGTGGAAATTCATGCCCTGTCAACACAAAATTGACTGTTAATGTACTCAAATAATTTAGTTGGGAGAAAAGACAACTAATGCAATTATCCCTGAATGGTTTAGATATTGATGTCTCTGGAGCATACTAAGTGCCCCAAAAACCAATTGTAGCTTCTTAGAAATAAACCTTTAATCCTCTGCACCCCTCTATAAGAAAGAAAATCCACCTGGGAGCTTAAAAAGAGAGAAGCAGCCAAATTTTTATCCACATTACTAGAGAAGAGCTTAGTTTAGACAGGCTATTATTTTCTCCTTGTTTCTGAAACTCAGCAACGCACTTAGAGGTAACAAAATGCACTGACCTTTTCTAAGACCTTTTCTAAGACATTTTACAGCTTCATGATGATGCCCTTCATACATGTAGATTACTAGTCTCTAATTAATATTCCCAAACCAAAATCAACATAATCCTAAAATTTTTTAGGATTCTTAAAGACCTAAAATTTTTATCCCCTTTCTCTAGAACCTCTTTCTGTTGGTGTATTAAAAACTGAATCTTGGAATCAGAGCAGAAGCTGGAGAAAAAAAGGAGGCAAATTAAGGCCTTTATGTTGCTGATACCCTTAATCATGCATTTTAAATATGTGTGTCTCCTAGGTGCACTTGGGCAGCACCAGCAGCTGTGCACAGATATTTGAAATAAAAGCTCCCAGAGAAAGCACCACACCTCTTAATTTGCAGTAGGCAAAACAAGGTGGAACCAGGCTATGCGCAAGTGGTTTGATTGAATCAGCTGCTAAAACTCGCAGCCAGTTCCCAAACTGTCTACTTAGCACTGCCTCCAACAAGCCCTTCTGTCCCACAGTGCTGTGCCATCTGTGCCTGTTTAGTGTACAGCTTTTCCTCCTCCTCTCTCACATGTTTATATTGAACCCCAAAGCCTGGATTTCCTGGCCCTCCTCCCAGGGTAGCTTCTTGTTACAGTGGCAGCACACAGGAGCAGGAGGAGAAAGGTATGTCAGCCTTGTATCCAAAATACAATTTCTGCAATGAATATGTTTCTTCAGGCAATTCCCTACTCTTAACTGCTCTCCTAGATTTTAGGATTACTGTTTTAAGTTGCAGTATATTAAACTGTCACTTAAAAAAAATCCTAATGAAAAATGAAACGGCTGAAATTGATGAGCAGTAATAAGAGCTCATCACCGTGGAGATGTAAAAATGTCAGTGGTAGCACTGGGCTGCACAGAGAACACTCCAGCAACTCTGTGTGCTTGATTCCCAGTGCTGTAGGAGAGGGGAGAGGAACACCAGGATTTCATCAGCTCTTGAACTGAAGCAGCCAAAGGGGTGAGGATTTCTTACACAGTCTGCACCACAAGTGGTGACCACAGAGCTTTTATCACCCCAGAAACACAGGCTCACCTGCCCAGTGTCATGCAGGATGGTATTGCTCTGTTTCCCAAAGACACAGGCATTCATACAGCCCTTGGGCTTCTAATTTTAAGAATTTTGGAGACCTAGCAAGGAGAACATCTCCAGAGTAATGTTTCACTGACTCTGGAAAAATCTGCAGCTTCAGGCAGAGCTTTCCCCAAACCACAATTTAGCCCCAAGGCAGAATTCCACAGGAAACAGATTTCTGTCAGTGTATGGTTTGAGGTTGTGGCCCGCTGGAAAACAAGTGTCTCCACAGATCAAGTCTGGCCTCTAAAATTGCCAGAGTACCTCATTTAGGAAAAAGGAGAGGTCCATGGGATCCAAAAGAATGAAGGTTCAAATTCTATCACATTTTTCATATAATTTTTCTTTGTGTGCAATGCTCCTGCAGCTTCTTGAAAAATGCTTTTGTTGACCATAGATAATAAGGAAATAGTATCTCTGAATTCATCTTGGGTTCTTCCTGCCCTTATAATTTCCCACTTTCCCACCAGCAATAGTCCCCATATTACTAAACACCCCCTAAAAACTCATTACTCAATAGCAGCAGAAACTATCATTTTCCAGAATGTACACTGAGGAAGTTCAGACTTCTCAATAAAGCTAATCAAAATATCCAAGGAGATGATGGCTAATCTGTACATGCAGAAAGCCACTGCAATAACTGTGCAATGATTCACATTCCTGAGTAATGCCACATATTAAATTCAGGCAAGCAGAATTCTGAAATGGTCAAGTGAATGCCTCTGGACAGGTTTCATTAAACAAAAATGAAGTATAAAGAGAAAACCACCTGCCTGGAACACATTTGATTATTCTATAAAACTTGTGAGTAAATTTGTCCAGGAATTAAATTTTAGTGTGTATTAGGAGTGGTTAACTTGAAACAGATCACTTATTGACCAAACTGTGTTTCCTTAAAATCAGCAGTGGACACTCATTACAATCAATGAAACCAGATGGAATTAACCCTGAAGATTCCTGGGGCTCTTTGTATGTAGATTATTACATGGCTGAATGAAACAAAAATGTACTGGGCCATTATTTATTCTAAATATACTGAGAGTTTTTATGGTAGTATAAACAAAACAAAATAGATTTCTTTCCAAGACAGCTGACATAATCTTGAAAAATAGGAGTTTAGGCCTTCAGTTCATGTGAGGGGCAGAGCAAGCAATCTCTTCCATCCCAGCCTGCCAGAACAGGGATAATCATGTTCACATCCTCCTGTTTTCTGTCTGTCTTGTCTATTTAGACCGTGAAGTTCCAAGAAAAGACCTATTTCTTTTGGATGGTAGAATGAAAATGATAAAGACTATATTAGAAAAAATATATTTTAAATGCTTTAAATTGAAGATGCATTTAGAAAGTTCAGCTGTACTAAATCAAACCTAGGTTTCTAAAATTGTTCTGGACACCTTCTGAGAGCAGCTTTACCTCAGAATTAAGTAATTTCTACTTTTGGTCTCAGTGTGCCAACTTTATAATCTCTATGCATAGGATCCCTACAATCCTGTGTGTTATTTACAGCCTCTGGAGAAGATCAAGTGGCATTAAAAAGTTAGAACAATTTTCAAAAACTCAATTTCCATACTGTCAAATCTCATAACCTACCTAATCAAATACTTTCTCTCTAAATTTTTCTTGGGTTTTTTTTTGGAGCTAAATTTTATTGATAGCTCAATGACTTTGACTTGGGCAAACTTAAAGGTGGTAGGATGATAAAATAGAGTGTCATATCCCAATCCCCAAAAAGGGACACAAATTGAACTTTTTATCACACAGTCATTAAAAGTAAAACAAATGCTCTAGCTGAGTTGGGGCCAGACACTAAAGCTAAAGGGATGAAACAAAATGTTAAGATGGTGTGAAATAAAGCAGAGGAAGTCTCCAGATCTGAAATTTACTTTTAGTGTAAGTGTAAAGGAAAGCAGAGAAAAACAAAACATGTAGAGCCAAAAACCTCACTGTACCTCACAGCAAGATATCCTGACTTGGCAGGATATCAAAAGTGCAAGTAATATTCATTCTGTGCACTGCCTTAACATAATCCATGTTGTGGGTAACTTTCTCTTGCTAAGGTTGCTACTAAGAGAATGCATTAAAGCCCGATGGCATTTCCATGTAACTTCATGCACACTCAGCTTGAGCAATGTGGTAGCCAAGTTATTCTTCTTTAATGCTATTTGTGGTGTTTTGGGGCAAATGAAAATTCTTCTCAACTCCTCAGCTAAACCCAAAAAAGATGGGGGTTCTGTCTGAGACTTTTGCTGCATTAAGGACAGCAGATATCCCTGCTCGAGGAGGTCACTGTCTGATTCATTCCCCAGTTCCATTACAAATCAGTTATATGAAGAATGAGGTATTGAAAGCAGATTTTAAATCTAATTGAGCATAAAAGGGTTGCCAATTTCCAAGACTGAGCTGAATTATATGAAATTCAACACCCACTAAATATTATTTCTCTCAACAGGCTGCAGGAAAGAGTTTTAATGATTTTACTTCTTGGACTGAGCCAGCAGATACCCAGAAAAGATCAGTAGAATTGCTACTCCTAATTTAACGTATTTTAAATTATTTCAAGTATTAATATGTCTTTCATGTTGACAACCAGAGGATACAGGGCAGATGGAAGTTAAAAAACAAGATCCCCTTTGTGAACATAGGTCCTGATTCTCTGCTACTTTGCTCCTGGTTCTGGGATACTAAAGGGGGAAAAGCTCTGGTCAGCGTCACTGAGGCCAGTAACTAAATATTGGCCACCTAAAGAAAAGAATCCAGGGATTCTCAGATTCATCTCTGCTATCTAATGGTTGGCACAAGAGAAGCTGATAAGAATGGTGCAGGTTTCTATCCAGGGCTATTAAGGCTTTAGAAATTCCCAGTTACTGGGAGCCAGCGCTGTGGCTCACCGAGGGCTGCCCGAGGCAGCACAGGATGTATGAAATCCTTGTCCATAATCTTTTCTGGGAGCCTGGAGCCAAACAGGCTGAATTCCCTTGGAATATGACTTAAGTCCACCAGGCAATGGTGCTGTTTGTATTAGGGCAGGTTTTATTTAACTGGAAAGTCCAAGATCCAAGATGTTCTGATTTTTGAGTCACTTCTGCTTGAAACTTAATGCATCAGCTTGATAACATTAATACTTAATAAGCAATATGCTCATCATTCTGGGCAGAGTGAAAACGGGCAGTATTCTGAATTTCTGCTGCCTATTGTACATGGGAAATAGATGAGAACTCATCTTTTTGCTTATGGCTCTGGAATTGTATACTCTGCTCGGCACTCGGTATTTCACTTAGCAAAGGACAGCACTTTATAACTATTAAATGCACTGCCTTAGGGATGTGGTAACCCATTGACTTGACAAGTCTTTTAAAAAATGCTATAGTCAAACAGCAAGGCAGGATACATAGGATTTATCTGATAAGCTGAAAAGTCCCTAATGACCCCAAACACTTCAGGCAACACTAAGTAAAAAAGTCATTTTGATGAACCTGCAAATCACATATAAATCAGGAGAGAATTTTTGTGTCCAAATATTTTTAAAGGCATATATTTCCACTGTGTCTTCTTTTTCTCCCTCTACAATTCCCTTGACATGAAAATATAAGAAATCATTGTGTTAACTGATCTGAATTAAACATTTCTTCCACTTTGGCTCCCTACCTCCTTTTTTTATGGCTTCAATGGGAAAATGGCAGCCTTCACTCATTTTCCATTTTGATGCCTTTCAACAGGGCATGTTTTTCTGGGTTAATTTAAATTTACAAAGGGGTAGACAAAAATGCTGCTTTCCCACATGACCATGTGGATGCTGTGCTAGTCCTGAGGATAATTTTAGCTATACGGTACATGCAGAAGTGACAGGAATAAGCGCCACGCTCTGTTCAGGGTGCCAGTGCCTGCCAGCCTGCTATTCCAACAATATTCTGTAATTAATGTTGAGTGAGCAATAAAGACAGACCCAAGAGAAAGGCAAATCTGCTTGTTTTCTTTTCATTATGGATGACTGTGCAAGAGGAAACCAGGAATATTCTGACAGTGCAGCTAAGATCTGGAAACTGTACATCTGTTTTGATCATTTGGATCCCAGCATTCATAAAGATGAGCAGTTTATTATGCTCAGTGCCATTTGTCAATCCATCTTTCCCTGTTTGTCCCTGCTGAGATTATGGCTGCTACAAACTTAACAGCTGGCACTAGCACTGACAGCCCAGGGCCAATTTATGGAACTCAGCTGGTAAAATACTGACCACTTGTGACACAAAAGAAAGTCCCTGTCCCAGCCATCCAGCTCTCTGCCCTTCTGGTGCCTGCTTTGCTCCTTTTGGCCAGGCTGCTGCCGGGAATGGCTCCTGCCAGCACTCCCAGCTCCAGCAAACCAGCAACACTCCCAGCCCTCCCACCAGCTTGGAGGCTCTTTGCCACTCACCTCCCCCTTATTTTCCTTCTGGCAGACGGGCTCAGCTGAGTTTTGTGCCCTGGCTGCACCATCCTGACACCCAAATGCCCACTTGGAACGCTGTCAGTTGGACTGTGCTGGGAGCAAACATCCTCCCCCTCCCTGCCTTGAGAACTGCATTTAAAGTTCCAGGCTTTTCCTGCCAGAGGAGCCTGGATTACAGTTGAAAAAGGAATATTGTGCTTCAGAACATCCTTTTTTTCCTCAGCTGAGCAAACCTAAAACTATTGAAAATGTTCCATCCTTTCCCCCCCTCACTGTCCCCATGGGTGGAATTTCACTGACACTTTGCATTAGGGGTGAAAAATCATCCATATCACAGCTGTGAGGGTCATGCACCTCATTTGTTACCAAGAGGACAACTTGATATAGAGAACTTTACAGATCTGTGTGCTGGTGGGATTTTATGGTGGCATACAAGAGATAGAGCCCCAGTTGTGTCTGTCCTGCTCCTTCCACCCTTCCTGTGTAGAAATTGTAACTTGCTATGCTCCACCTTCTGTGTTCTTGTTTTCTACATCAGCATCTTATGCTTTCAGATCCCCTAGCATCCTTTGTTGGCACACAAGACACACCACATGCCCCTGGCTGGCACAGTTCATATTTTCTGTCCCCCTCATTCCAGTTGGAGCTGTGTGCATTAATAAACCAAATCCCAGCATTAGTCAAAGTCTACGGGTTAGATTTTTGTGATTCAAAGTCTACAGCTTTCCTATTGGCTGACATCTTGGTCCAAGTGAAGTAAACCAGAACAGTTTCAATTAAAAGCTAGGAAACATTTGTGGGCCCCATGCCTGACATGGTGCTACTTCATCTCTCTTTGGGATGGAATATTTCTAGTTCTTATCACTGCCAAGGCAAAAAAAAAAAAAGGACAAAATTAAGTACACATGAATTCACAAGTCAAGCTCTCAGACCTTTTCTTGCCAGTGCCTTCTCCTTGGTGCACCTTTGAGCAAACACGGCACAAGGACATACAACTCTTCTCATCACAAATATGTTTTGTATTTGCACTTCACCTCAGTAGATAAAACTTTCTGTAAGGCAATATAAAATGGCCTTGTTTTGTGTAACATGTTTCTGTTACTTGTCTTACTCCTGGGGAAGGAAGGTGCTCTCACAAGGCTGATGGGACCTGAGTCCCTGTTTGCTCCTGGAGGATCCCAGCTCTATGAAGAATTTTCAGTGGAATCGTGCTTGTGACAGCTTTGGAGTTTTGGGAAGGTTTCACAAGCTCAACGGTTCAATAAATAATCTGTTGGAGCCACAACAGTGCTCAGAAAAGCCTTACAAGTTGGCAACTTGTATGTAGTGCAGCCACTCTGAATAGATTTTAGAAGCTAAAGGTCTTGCTTGGGCAGATAAAGTGTCATTTTACTGAAAAAGTGGTGTAAATTACAGAGATAAGATACAAAGTTTTCAAAACCACTAGTTTCTAATGTGGTAAAGTCTATCAAAGGCTTAAAAAGTGGGAACAAGCAAGTAAGGCCTTCTGTGCAGAACACAACTTGGATCTACAGAGGATATTTTGCAGACCTGCACTGCAGGCAGCCCATGGGCGCTCTGCTTCTATGGATGGTTTCAGTTCTGTAGTTACCTGAGCCCTGTATCAACAAGAAGGATTTACTTTGCCCCAGTGAGGTACATTACAAAGAAGACCACACTATTCTCACAGAAGAAAATCAAGAAGTGAAGTTAGGCTAATTTGTCCCAATAATAGTTCGAATTTTCCTTTTAAGTCTCTACAGGATAAAAACCCAAAAAACATGGCAATATCAGACTAATAATCATTACCCCAGATTCCTAGTCTCAAACCACATCCAAAAAGCATTTATAACTCACAGCTTGTCTCCTACCAAATACACCTAAAGCTTATGTTACACAGATGCTGTTCCTGTGTCTGAAATTCTATGAAACTTGTGTGAAGTTAAGCCTGATGGAACCTTAAAATAGACTTCCAAAACTGAGCAATTGAATCACAGGGTAAATGTGTATGCAAATCTCAGGCAAAATATGACAGCTTTGCTTTCTAAGCTTCACAGAATGATCAGTCCATCAGTGATAATTAGCTGAGGTTAATTCCACTAACACTTGGATAGTAAGAGAAAGCAAATCACTAATTGAAAGATGAAACTGGATTTGGCATCAGCAGTGCAGTTTTTCTGAATGCCAGCTGAAGAAGAGAATAAAGTAATGTGTTAATCTATATGAAAACAAAAGACACCTTAATTAGTGTTCATTTCAGGAGTCACTGTGTGACACTGCTGTTGCATATCAATGACTGAATAAAGCTGCTAATACAGCAGGACCAGATCCTGCCCCTTAAACTAATTCTAATCTCAAGCCCATCAGCCTAAAAGTTGCTTATTTTACACCTTTCATTATTTATTACCATACAAGTGATAAAAAGTAAACATCTGACATGTTTTTACTCCAATATTTTAATAACTGCTAGGAAAAAAAAATAATTCTGATTTCCCTTCACCATTGCTGCTCATCTGCTGCCTTCATTTGGCTTATGAACTGCCAGCAGAAGGTTTGGCAATGCAAATTTTTAGTGGCATGCAGCTGCACCACAGGTAGCTACAGAAACGAACAGGTAGAGCTCTTTTCACAGCAGCATGTCTGAAATTATTGGGACGAAAATATAGCAACATGAGGATCCAGGCCCAGAATCCAAACAGCCCATTCCCTCATTATGGCTGTTATTCACATGAACAGTCCTGCAGGCAGCCAGGAAAGCTCCCCCGTGCCCAGGTGGGCTTGGATCTCACTGCCCTGCCTGGAATTGGTGTCCCTGGGGCAAAGGGCACCAAACAGAGCCCTCATCAAAGAGAAAAAAACACTCTGGTCCTGCCTCCCCCAGCAAACACCTGGCAGAGCTGTGCATGTGAAGCATGACACTGTACATGCAATTTAGCTGTTGGGACAAGAGAACAAACCCTTTTTTGTGACAGATGGGAGTTGTGCTGCTTAGTGCAGTACTGGGAGACAATTGGTTACACACGCTTAGGATACAGTGACAGAAACAGCGTGTGGACCTGCACAGAACAGGAGAGGCATTCAGCTTAAAGCTTGAAGCATTTCCTCTGAAATAGTCTTGTTCTACCAGAGACATTTATTAAAGGCAGAAACATGGTCCACACTGAGCCCTAGGAAAGGAGTTGGTAATTTAGGGGGGGGAAAGGGGAATTCTGGCACATGCTTCCAAGGCAGAAGTGTACAGGCAGCCTTTAGATTTCTCATGATGCTCTACACTCCTGATACACCTCCTGAGCTATTTTTTAAATGTATGTACATCTTAAGGTCTAAGATCTAACATGAATAATAACTGAAATGATACATAATTAAACATTTTGCACATCAATGTGTGATATTGATGGTTTAAATATTTCATGACTAATATGTTCAGTTAGGTTTAAGCCAAGCTACTGAGTTATTTTTCCCTCACCTCCACTGCCCTACATCAGAGAGTATTGATATTGCTTTCACCACAAGTTGAAAAGATTTCAAATCTACTTCCTGGAAGGGTAGTTAAATAATTACTGCCATGCTAAAAAAAGGAATCCTCAGACCATAAAGGAGAAGGGAAAGGCATCTTTTTCTACCAACATGCAGCAGAACTCAGCATCTCTCTTGGGCTCAGTTTCCAGCACTATGAATGCTGGTGATGGAGCTTTCCATTTTCAGGACTAGTAGCCCAAGGTAGCAGCCCTCAGAGCCCCTGGACCCATATCCTGTATGTCATAAAACATGGTGCCTTCTGTAATGCCAGCATTTATTTGAGCCCATTTACTGCACTCGGGTTACTCATATCAGGATCAAGGCCTCCAGCCTGAATAAATCACAGCTTCAGCATGTTCCCTCTCCATTGCTCTGCTGCCGAGTTACCAGAGAGGGAATTGCTCCTCAGGCTCAGGGAGAGAGATCTTTATTTTTAGTGCTGAGGATGAGGATCTGTCCTTGCTGATGACTCATGTCTGAAGGTTGTTACATTTGCAGCCTGTCAGAGGATGTGCTACCCATGAAGAGCAGGGGAAAAAAGTCCAGTGACAGCAAAACTCCTCTTCAGGTTGCCTGACTTTTTGAGTTCTATTCAATGGAACTTTTCCCAGCATTTCCCTCTAGCTTCTTCCCTCCTCTCATGCTGCATTTTCCGTTACCTTTAAACTTGCAGTGCACTTTGAGGCATCACCCTGGAATGCCTTTTGAACTATCATGTTTATTATACATCATTGTATCCGAAGCACTTTCATTTACAGATGGAGGGATTTGCCCCATTTTTGGCCTTTTCCCAGTTTTATCCTATAAAAGTGCCAGCCCCAAAAGATACACAAGAGTTTCTGATACTGTCCTTTAAGGCGCAGCAGGATGTACAATATAGATACAAGTTACCCCTTGGTGGTAACTCCGCAGCATTGGCAAAAAACCCCAAAACTTCTCTCCCTAAATAAATTAAAGACTAATTTAAAAGTAGTAAACTGACTAAAATTTTAGGGTTTCTTTACATTGTCAATAAAAGTTAAAAAAAAAGTCCTAAAAGTTTTAATTCTTACTACTCTTCCTTTTAATTCCTATTAATAAAATTTTGTTTATACCCTTTTAAACCTACTTAACCTTTCTCCTAATCCTACATCACAACAAAAAATAAGTGAATACATTCTAATAAATACACCAATAATTAACCAGCCCTAAACCAACCATACTCATTAGTACATTACATTAGCCAGAAAATCTCAAATTAACAGACCAAAACCACTACATCTTGTTACAGCACAGATGTTGAAGGCCAAACCTCAGCATCCCTTGCACCCCCACAGCCCTTTTCACACCCTCAGCATAAGGCAGGCTGTTGGGAAGGTAAAAGTTACACCCTTAGCTAAAGTTAAAAAAACCCATGAAGAACACTAACATCACAGTTCTGCAGAAGTTTATATTTAAGACCTTGCATTCATAGTCAAACTGCTCATCCCAGGGGTTTTGAAGGCATTTGAAGAAGGGAGGTACCCAATTCCTTTGGGCAATAGGATTGAGGCACTTAGTCCCCATGTCAGCACTTTTATGTCACCTGAAACACCCACAGGTACAGGCCACTAAACAAGGAAAACCACCTCAGACAGCCACTGTCAGCACTATTTAGGGAGATAGATGCATTCCAAAGGGATTAACAGGTCTGTGATCTGCTGCCAGAGCTGGTATCACACCCACTGCATACTGTGCTGAGTGTGCTGTCCATGGGTGAACATAAATATCTGCTGTAATAAGGGAGATACAGTCAGTTATACAGCTGGGATGGCGACAGAAGGGCACATTCACTGAAAAAAAATCAATTTTAATTAGGAAGACAATTATATTTTCTCCCAAAGGTTTCCAGGGTCTCAAGATTTATCTTTAAGGTGATGGAGAAGTAATCTTGTGCCATTCTATATCTCCTGGGTAGCACTGAACTGTGGAACTATTTCAGGTCCAAGGAAAGACCATGAGGTCCCTCAAGGTCTTATAAGGAAAGGCAATAAAAATCACTGGCACATCATTAGCCTGTCCCTGCAACAGCAGCTTATGATTACATCCTTTGATTTCTCCTAGCAAAGGTTTGTCCAGCTTATTCCCAAACTCTGCAGCAGTGACTGGGCCCACATTGCTGCCCTCATTGCTGTGGAGAGCTGAGCTTTGTGCAGGTAGGTGGCTCTAGGTTAGAGACCATCTTCACTAAAATGGGCACAAACTACACAAGCTCTAAGATGGAGACAGCTGCCTGGCCACTGGGAGTTCCTTTGGGATTTTTATTTAAAATATTTGTTCTAGTAGGTGAGAAAAGAAGTTACCCAGATATTTCTGAAGTAGTAGGAGCCAATTACTCCAAGCCTTTCCAGTGTAATAAGGAAAATTCAGCAGTTGAAATGCACAGGAGGTACTTGATAAATGTTTCTAGATGTCACTGCTTGCCTTTTCTCTACTGCCTCTTCCTTGCTTTCTCTGCTCTCTGTTTCCTCTCTGCTCCTCCATGATCCCTCACTTTGCTTCTTGGACAAAATGTCAACAGCCACTACAGCCTTGTACCTCTTCACATCCTTCCTTCAACACTCACCTCTGCCAGAGTAACCCCCCAGAGCTGCTCTCTCAGATTAATGAGGTAGCTTGCAAATGACAGCCAGTCTCAATTTCCCTTCTCCACTACTTGCAAGTAAAATACCCTGTGTGTAACAACCAAACAACCCACAGGCCCAGGATCACTGGTGCAGTCTCATCCTTGACCCTTTGCCTGCTAAGGTTTTGCTCTGTGGCACTGCCAGGCCAGATCTTTCTCTTTTTTTGTGTGTTCACAGTACTCCATAGCCTTTTGAATTATTATCCCCAAATTCCAGGGAAACTACTGAAAAATCATAGTTGGCTACAGACACCTCAATCTGCTTTGTTGAACACCACCATTTGTAATAAAAAAGAAGAGCACTGGATCCTTCCAAGCAGTACTGGAAAAAGATCTGTCAAACTACTGCCAATGTTCACATCTTCCTCTTCTCTCCACAATGGATTTCTATTGCAGACTTCAAACATGCTCTGCTCTGAAAACAGCCCCATTGATGTCAAAGTATCTTCAGCATACAAAACAAGTGAGGGTACATAAGAGAGAGGCACAGCATGGCTCTGGAGTTCTGCATATTCTTGCAGCAGTGTTCTACTTTTTGGAATTGCCAGTGAGTGGCCCAAAGCTGCAGGACCTTCCAGGGTGATCAATATGTAATTTCTAAATGTCTTATTTTCTCTCTGAAATATATCCCACTATATATTGCCATGGTGATACTGCTGTGGTTTTGTTTCACATCCTAGTCAAATCAAAGAGGAATGCTTCAGAAACAATAAAATAGTCCCATGGCTTTTTAACACCACAGCAATTTGAAGCTGTGCAATGCACACTCTGCTATTCACTCATCTCACAAAACAGTGAAAACCCTCTTGTCCAGCTGTCACAATTTTGATCCTGAATGTGCAAACTATTAGCAGTTCAGGAGGGCTGAAAACTCCTTGCTGACACTGACACAGCAGCAGTGGCTCAACACCCCAGAAGGTGTGATTTGTGTTTATCAAAGCCAAAGGTCCAGCCCTGAGCAGCATCATTGGGAACAGCACCTTGGAGCAGCTTCAAACCTAACACTCTTCAGCAAGTGTAGTGCAGCCATTGGAATAAATGCAGAATATCCCTATATTGATAAAACAGATACAAGGAATATATTTCAGACAGAATATCTGTCTGGATTTTAATAAGTAACAAAGCTCAGAACTGAGACTGAAAATGCAGGAATGTTTTTCCTCTCTATCTTGGAGTGTCCAAAGTGATGTGAAAGCCATGGAAGTAAATCCATGCAGGGAACTCAGAATTTAGAGAGATGTTTGAAGATTAATTTCAGTTGTAAATAAGAAACTTGCTTATTCTTTTCTGTAGAACACTAGAACAAGCTTTTTTAAAATAGTGTTTTATCACTATAAATTCTGGAAAGCTTTCTGATTAAATGCAATTGCATTCAGGGATGTTTTTATTATGCAATTTCAACAAACAAACTTGAGAGTAAAACTCAATTTAATTTCAGGAAGCAATGAGACAGGGTAAATTTAATAGGCACATATTGTTCCAGGCATGCTCTATGCCAGCCTGCAGACCTTGAGCAAAGCCACCCATCTGAGAGCAGCAGGGGAGAGAATGAGAGAGACAGAGGGAGGTAAAGAATGAGAAGGAGGGGGAGGACAGCACAGAGAAAGAGACAGATAAGAGAGGAAAGTTCCTGTCAGACTTTCCTGTGATGAGCGACAGAGGAGTTGAACACTGTGGGAGAAAGAGATATGAGGGAGACTCTGAGCTGACTGTGTATAAAATAAAAACAGTACACACAGCACAAGCCCAAGACGCTTTCCAACTTTCACAAAGTCAGTGCAAAGACTCCTCTAATTCATCTGGTGGCATTGCTCAAGATGTCAGTAAATAAAAGCCAGTGCCGGTCCCTCTCTCCTCCCTGCCTTCACAAAAGGAAGGGGCTGTGGAGCAGCCCCTGTCACTGTCTGCTCTTCCCTAATCAAAGGTGACAGGGAGGGAGTTCCCCTGGAATTCAGCAGGGATTGTTTTTAGCCAGATGTGCTCCCCATGCCCTGCTGGCACACTGCAGAGGAGCAGTGGGAGAGGAGCCGGTGGGGCAGGACTGAGCACACCCAACCAAGAATGTTTTCTAGAGCAGGTTTTAAGATTTCAAGGTCTTTGAACATTACATTCTCCATCAAGAGCTTTTCAGCAAGTTCTAGTGAAAAGTAGAAAATAAAAGTCCCCTAAGCCCTTTTAGGGAAGGCACTAGATTGTGAAAAGAGCTCCAGTGCATCAGCTGACAAACTTGCTGCTGTTTTTTTGTTTTTCCTCCCTTCAGCTCCTGTCTCCTGATCACTTTGTTTATTGAACCAAGTTGTAAGAACTCTGGTACAAACCCTGTGACATTGTATTTAACAACATGCCATATGTGTGCTTGGTTTGAACAACACTGCTAATGAGAATGCTGAGCACAAAGACCTCACACCCTGATGATTCTCAAAACCTAGCTGAAGTCCCTGGGATAGGATTAACTCTGACCTTGTGAAAACCAGCAACTTCCCTCTTTCTTTTCTCCTCACCTGAATACTTACTGGACCCCTTAAACAAATTAAAGAAATAAGTAAGAGTGACTGGAAACACAGCTGGACTGTTTAAGTAAGCCTCAGAGAACTTCACTGGATAATTTATTCTTGTGAGAAACATAATGATCACCCAACAAGTTTGGTTAGGAAGGTGGTTTATCAGGCCACCTTGATATACTAGGGCAAAAAAATACACAGAACACCTCCTGATGATGGATTGCAAGATATATTAATACAGAAAAGGATTGAGATTTACTTTCAATAGTAGATTAAGGTGCTCCAATGCAGCTGAGACTAGTTCTTTTAAAACAACAGGGACTGAATTTCTTCTAGATAAGGACTTAATTTTTATTGAAAACCTACCACCTTCAAACTGCTCGAAAGTTGAGGCACTATAAAACTGTCAAATAACACCATTATTAAAAGCTTTATTTGACAAATCTTCCACTGCTGGGATAACTTGTGTGTTTGCCTTCTCTCTCACATGAAATAAAATCATTCACTTATGCAAACTGCTGACAGGAACGGAAACAAATGGTGTTCTCAGCACAGGGTGAAACACACTATCCCCTTTCTGCAGCTTAATGGAAACCAGAGTTATTCATAAATCATAAGGCACTCAGACCAGAGAGTTGCTCTGCTGCTGGTTGCAGAGTACCTGGGGGAATATTTGGGCTGGACTCAGGAAGCTCTCTGTGGTGTTCTGGAGTAGCTGGGATTTTTCAGGAGCAGCATCTGCATGAAGCTGTCCAAGAGATCTGAACTGAACAATATCCGACAACCAAATGTGGGATTTATTTTAACCTCCTAACAAAAAGGTGTGAGTAGCTCTGCTAGATGGTCTGATAGTTGGCCTTTTATCTATGACCAGTGACCTTTTGCTAGCACTTGATATCGATTCATAGATTTTTAAGGCCAGTAAGGACCTTTACACTTTTCTAGGCTGACCTCCAAATTAACATAAGATTGTGTGAGCTTTCTCTTGTGAGCACCACCTTAGAGCAGTCAGGTATGAGCAGCAGATGGATAAATACCTAACAATATGCCTGCCATGCAGGAGGGATTGAATTGCAAGTGGGTCACAAGCATTATAGAAGATTTAGCAGCTTCAAGCACCTATGAAATAAACCCAAATATCAGGAATCTTTGCATCTGGAAATGCCTGGGGAGGTGTCTTTCTGCTACCCTTTTTAAATACAAAAACCTTCAGATTCCTAGGCAAAGCTCCAGGAAAACTGCAGGATTATTAAGCAAGTAGGCAAATTTCTTCCTTGGGAGACCCCCCTGAACACCCCATTTTCAGCACACACTTGGCCAAGAGAGTTGCCTCCCCCAGGGACTGATTTAATCACACATCTAAATTTTGTATTGGGGCAGCCTTTATGTGGTGTGGAAAATCCTGGTGGTTCCTGAGTAGTCCTGGCTAAATTGTGGTGCATAAATCTGGGGCAGTGAGAAACAAAGCACCCCCTGGGCTCTGGAGAGCCTCCAACCTTTCACAGGCAAAGGCAGAGTGAGAGCAGGGGAAATAAAGACTTCCTCAGATCAGGCTATATTTTAAATGGGATTTAATAGAGAATTGGAACTAGCAAGGTTAGAGAAACTAAAAAAAACAAACTAAAAAAATTTCATTTTGTCTGTTGCCACAAAGACCAGGAAAAAAATGCCAATAAAGGGTAGAAGGGGATCTGAGCTCTATCACACTCAAAGGAGTGAGGCTGGAAGACCAGCTGAGCCATTGCAAGAGCACCAGAACTCTAACACACCTTCTGTAATGAATTCTGTCAATCAGAGCAGAAAGTCCCACTTGAAGTTAATGTTCCCTGAATATTTTCCCCATCTATTTTAAACTATGAAGCCTGGACCTCTCCTTGGAGATCTGGGAAACATTCTACCTATTACAAACATTATTGGGCACAAGTGATAAAACACTGGCAATAATAAAAGGACATTTTCAGGAAGCCCATTTCACAAACCTTTGCCATGTTCGACTGGTACATCCCACACACAGTCATTTTATTGTTTAATACCCTGAGTTTTAAAATTCAGCCTTTACTTTCTTACCAAACAATAAGTTTATAGGTTTTTTCTGCTATCCTTGTGACAGGCCATTCTGCTTCTGGCTGTACAGGATTAGCTACAATTTCTATCAGTAATTGGTAATCTAGATTTTATTTCGGCTCTGCACTGCATCTCTAAATAAAAACTGCATTGCTCTCCTCTGCATTAGATTCAGTAAGTCCTGCAGGTTTGATAACATCAATTACAACTCAACCCAAAGATATTTTTTGAGTTTGATTAGCAGAGAAATATGTACATGCTCTTAAAGATGCCCATGAAAGCAGGAGAGCCTGTGGGCTGTAAAAGCATGGTCACAAAGGTCAGTGCATGGCTAGGGGTAGATTAAAACACCCTTCTCTGCAGCATTTCATGAACAACCCACAGCCCTGCTTTTCTCCTTTCTTTGGTTCCCCTAAGCTTCAATTCTCTTCCCCAGAATTTACCAGCACAACTTCTGCTCCAGGAACAGAGCCAATGCAAGACAAGTGACTACTTCCCCTTTAATATTGTTTATTAGGGATGTGGAGGGGCAGGTTAAGGGATGGACTGTCTGATTTGGAAGCTTGACCAAAAAATTGGGAACATCACTAAAGAAAAAACTTAGGAGGTCAATTGCTCAACCTAACAAAAACACATAACCTGATTTTTAGACTTAAATAACATTTGGAAGCACCAGATGAAATCAAGCCCTGTGTGTCAGGTATTTGAATGTCTCAAACAGTGCACAAGTTACAGGAGAAAATAGAGAGGGAAAACTGAGTGTGGAAAGGAAGGAAGGAAAACAGAGATGCAAAGGGTTGAAACAACTCAAAGACAAGGATAATAAACCAAAGAGATCACAGATGTCCTGAGCTCCACCACTATGAGTCAATCCTTTTTCACACATCACTGAATAAGCTGATGAAATTAATAGACTTGTAAAAGATACTGAATTTGTTGGCATAATATACTCCAAACATTCCTTAGGAGAGAATATTTTGCCTCAAATTGCTAATAATTTTATATCTCTTCTGGAATGATTATAACCACATAAATTTTCCTTAGAAGCAGAGCTTCCCCTTGTCTTCTCTACTCCCTTGCCACATTTTCACCTCAAGGAGCCTCTCAAATATTACTTGTTTATTGGCTGTATTTCACTTTTCACTGTGAGCCTGAAAGGACCTAATTTTTTTGTAGGTCAGCCCAGCCTTCTCTGAAAAACACCAAGAGTGGTGTCATCTACCCAGTGAGTAATTTCAATTGTGGCATCCTCAGGACCCCCACTCTGGTGGGTGATCTTGTTCTGGGCTCTGGGTGGATGCTTCTGAAACATGTGTGTGAGGTGGCTGGGGGGGAGAGAAAAGGAAAGAAGGAATGAAAAATATATCCAAACATTAAACTCCATTATTTTAATGGACCTTTTCACCTACTCAAGTTTCAGATGAAAATAAACGATGATGGAGTAAATGAATGTGAGAGGGTGAAACGCTGTGCAATGAAATGTTGTACATAGGAAATCTTACTGTGGCAACTGAGTGTTTTGTTTTTTCATTTATTGGAGATCCATGAGCCCCAAACTCCTGTGGCACTTCAGGTGTTTGATTTTCCCCTCCTTGGCTTTAATTGAGCCCGTCCAGAAGGTTAATGCTTGCTGTATTTCCACATGTTCCTGCAGAGAGAGCTCCTCTCTCCACCCTGGGAACAGCCAGAGGGACCTGAGGCTTCTGCCCCAGGATGTGGGGCCAGACTTTCCCTCAGCCTGGCAGGCTCCTGTCTCTAAGGAGGCAACAGACCCTGAGAATGTCCAGCTCTGTGCTGGAGCAGCACATGGAATGAGGCTGGGAGCCCCACCAGCTCCTTGGGGGATTTTGCCCTGTGGTTCTCTATTGCTTATTCCTAGTGCTGTCAAGCCTGCAGAGGATATAGATTTTCTCAGCCTGGCAACAGAGATGGAATGGTAATAGGTAGTAGGAGATGAGAAAGTGTTAGAAGAGTAGCATTTTCAAGAAGTGCAAACTTAGCACGATTTACTGTGGTGTTTCATGATGACTGACTGAAAATTCTTACTCAGGTATAATGCCATGTAAAAATAAAAACTTGTAGAAGCTTACAGCATTTCTGGAATCCCTCTGCCAGGTTTTGTCAGGGGTTGAATACTTCAATTGGAAAAACAGGAAGGAAGATTTACAGGTAATCAGTGTTGCCAAAAATAGTGGACTACAACAGCTGAAATATTGGAGCAGAAATTCCAGACAAATCTTTGTCTCACAAATAACATTACAATTGGTTCCTCTAAAGAAACAGACTGAATATTTTTCAAAACGTGGAGAGCTGTATGTGTGAAACAATAAATATTTATTGTAAAAAGCAAAAGGAATAGGTGCTTTTCTGCAGGATAGAAATTCAGCACAATTTCTGAACCTCTGAAGATTCACTCAAGTTCCACTGCAACCCACTGTGCTCTGGGGGCTACCAGAACCTGGCACAACATGCCTGCACAATCAGAAATATACAATGATTGTTTTAGCACTAATAGCATAAAAGACAACTTGAGTAAAAATTCTGAAGTGGCAGCTTCTGACCTAGGTGGATCTGGCAAAATGCACATTCCTGGCATGTTAAAAACATCTCCATTTCTGCTACCCAACTGAGGGTGCCTCTGTATCCAGCTACAAGGAGACAGTTCCGAGCTATCAAAGGCTGAGAGCTGCACACCAGAGTGAGAGACCTGGCCTTTGTGGGAGAGGATTATTCTCTGAACAGGGATCTTGGAAAGCCATCCTTGTCATGCTGCTACTCTGCAACACCCTCTGAAGGGCTGGCAAAGCAGGGCCTGATGTTGCAGAAAAAAACCCCTTAGCACACTCCCATCTTTTTGGTACAGACTAAAGAACAGCTAACACTGAACTGTGCATCTGAGCCAGGCTTTGCTCCAGTAGAGAACATAATCCCAATGCAAAGGAGTGGCAACCATAACTAATGGAAAGAGAAAAATAATATATATATGTTGCTCTGAGATTGCTATTTTCTGGGGTGAAGAATGTAGAACTTGTCAGTCATATTCCACTATCTATTTCTGACTGAAAAACAGACAATGTCTACTAATGCAAATGCCTTATAAATTGTCTATCTGCTGACAGAAAGAAATATGTTGGTATTTCCTTTTTCTGCTAAGTGCATGAATGCTATTTGTCCATAATTTACCTCAGCAGAAAACGAAAGCAGCACCTACAGACCCAGGAGCTGATAACACAAACTTGGCACTTCTGTGTAAATGTATTTACACAGACATGTGTTTGTACACACTGAGCATCACAGACATCTCTAGGAATTCCAAAAGATTCTGTATTTCATACATTATTTTTCTTCCCTAGGAAAACACCCAAATGCAATCTCTTTCCCTTCAATCCCACTCTTTGCCCAATCAGGATTCCATTCTGTTGTTTCCCTGTTTGCAGAGTACAGAGGCTATCATGGGGATAATGGGAATGATTCAAACCATTCCTACACCAGCCCAGAGCTTCTCTGGCTCTCGTGCTCTCAGTGACATGGGCAATTCCAGTGGAGTAAAGCACTTCTGGGTGCCACCTTTTAATGCCACCCACACTTACTCCTAGCAGGCTGAGCTGATGCAGTTCTGCACCACAGCTTCGAGGGCTCCTCTCACTGCTGCTGGCTCTGAAACTGCCATGCTTTTAACAAGGATAAGGGTTTTGAGGGCATGCCCAGAAATTTTCCAGCTTGGTAAAGCTTTACTGAAGATTTTCAGCCCTTGTGTCCCCCCCCCCCGCCACGCTGGTTTTGAGAGGGAGCATCAACTGTTTGTGTTCAGTGCTGCACACAAGGATTTGAACCCCAGAACACTCCTGCCTTTGTGCTTGGACTGCTAAACTGCTACCCAAAGAACAAAGAAAATGAATATTATGGAGATACTCAGCAGGTCAGCAATATCTTTGAAGAGAGGGATTTAACTTCGACATTAATCAGCATATAATTGCTTACGTAGCATGCCCTTCTTCACTGTTAATGATTTAACATGATGATTTACCAAGGCATAGAGAGAATGCCTGGATGGAGGGAGAAAAAGCACAGAAATATAGCCTGTGGTACTCCCTGCCAGAGAATGAATCTACCCATGCAGGAGTGTCAAATTGATAATGAAAGATAAAATGTATGGGGAGCCCAAGAGGCTACTTTACATATTGCAGTGAATAATGCTGCTGCTCCCTGTGCCCATTACACTGGATCAGCTCCTTGCAGACAATGACAAAAAAAATATGGTGATCCCACTTCATTCACAGGAACTGTTTCCCACTCAGGATACCATTTCCAATGAGCAATTCCCTATCTAGACATGTGTTAGTGAAGAAAAAAATAAAAGCAAAATCAAATAAAATACATGTTGCAAATAAGATGTGAGGAAACCAAGATTTCCTCTTTTAATTTTAACATCAGGCCTCTATATATTGGCTTTTTTAGAAATTGCTGTGTTGCTGGTTTGGCTGAAAGAAACTTCCCATTTAAACAAGAAATTTTTACCTGTTGAGACTATTTCAGCCTATAACAGTGGTTTTCACATGGTTTACTCTTGGGCAGTTGAGGATTATTTGTAAGTAATCCATAAAAGCAAACCAAGAAACTCAAGCCTGCAATCAATAGGTTTAAATTTCCTTAGAGGAGTTTGGATCTCCAGACTAGAAAGTTCTTAAAAAGCATATATCAAAAATGCTTGAAAAAAACTTGGATCTAGGCAAATACTATGTACAAGATGTGCTGTTAAATCTGCTGATCACTTAACAGTGGGATAGTTTGCCGTCTTCTGGGTTTAAGGCACATGACCTAACAATTAGCATCCCAAAATTCTGTGGAAAGACTTAAAAAATACTTAATGAAAACTGTGAGAAGAGAAACATTGACAGGATCTCATTTGGATCACCACAAAATTGAAACTCTCTGAAAATTTGCCCTCGTTTGACATTACAGTTATATTGAAAATAACAGTATTCAACAACAACATGAATTTTTCTGTCACAAGTACCACAGCATCCATTCTACCCCTTTCTGGTGGGTAACAGGAGCAACAAAAGCAATGTTGAATAACAGTGTGACTGAGTGAAACAGAATTCATTCTATATTATATTTGTGTAGAATCAAATGTAATCGGATTGGTCATAAACTCCCATAATCCACATCTAAATTAATTTTAGGATCAAGCACATGCTTTCTGCAATTCACACCCTCAAAAAAAAACCCCAAAACAATGCAAAACAAAAAAACCCTCTAAACTACCACCTACCATTCAAAACATTCTTCAGCTTTAGCCCCAAGTATAACCATAGAGATACCTTATGTGAAAATCTGATTTTACTGTTAATAAAATTTTAGTCTCTACCATCACATTAAAACAGCGGCTTGAAGAAAAAAAAGGTCACAATTTCCAAGCTCCTTTTTTTTCAAATTTGCATTCTGTTTGCATTTATGGATTAGGAACCACAAAATTCTAAAGTAAATGGGTTAAATTGTTTATAATGAACTAAGCTGTTGTAACAACCTCCTGTAGGATGTTACTGTAGGAATTAATGGATCCAAAAATTGTGAGCATGAGGCAGTAGGTGTTTCACACCATCTCAATTATCCATGGTCCAGTTTCTGATCAGTGGAGTGGTACAAACTGAATGGGTTATTTTCTTCAAAGCCAATTAGCTTTTAGTTCCTGACAGCAGAATGACTCTAAGTGCCCAGAACTGTGTTTATGGAATACAGGCTGCAATCCCTACTCAAAGCATTCCAGCTGGGGCTGGGGGCTGCCCTTGGGGCCTGCACAGCTGCCCTGCCCCTTGGAGACGGGGGCTGTGCTGCCAGGGAGTGCAGGGTCCTCAGCAATGCTGTGGAGGCAGAAACATCCCCCGGGACATCCACCAGCACCAGGTGTGGGGAGCTCAGACTGGGACAGTTACCTGGGCAGAGCTGAGCTGAAAGGACCCCTAATGAATCAATCTAGTCTAGAACCTGTCACCTCAGCAATCCAGCTGTAAACAAGGGGGATTTGTTAAAATCCCAGACAAGCTGATAGGAAATGAACGGGGCCTCCTCTTCCACAACTGTGTGCCACAGAACACAGCAAATGCACAGGTTGCCTGGGCACTGGTGCTATATCCCTGTTTACAGCCAACCCAACCTGCACAAGAGCAGCTCTTCAAACCCCCTGCAAACACGGAGACAAAGACATGGCTCGTATCTGGGTGCTGAGAGTCTCTCCCAAGAGACTGAAGGAAGCCAGCTGCTAAAGGGAACAGATCAGAGGCTTTGCTGATGGTCTGCATGGCACCAGGTCCAGTTTGCACTGTTCCTTCAGACAGGGATTTGCACCACATAAAGGAGAATTCCTGCCTGTGCAAACGTTGATGCTGATCCTCACTGAGCTTTCACTGACACATTCAGTGAAATTTCACAGCTCAGCCAAAGCCAACCAAACTAGGCTAATAAATTACATGCCATGTGAGCTGGGAGAGGTTCTGGCATTGTAGGCTTTGCTGGCAAGACGGAGCTGATGAGTTTAGCTTTAGGTAAGAAATGACAGCACTGGAAGTCACCCCCCCACCACCTGAGAATGCTTGAGCTACAAGAGCATTTGACAGGTAACTCTGGAAAAGACATGACACAGTGAATAAAAGCATCTGGCCAAGACATGGCCCCTGGTGGCCTCTTCCTCTGTTAGACTTTTGTCTCAGAGATAGGGAGGAAATGGAGAGGGAGAGAAAAATGGATATAAAACTGCTGACACTTCAGAGATGATATTTCTAACTTATGAAATCCTAAAGCTCCTTTCTGCTAATACACTCTGCAGCGGTTAGCATTAGACCCACCTGGGACAATGGACAAAAAAGAATTAACATAGCTGCTTCTTATTCCATCCACACAATCTGTTTCCATTTTAAAAGCAATTTCGTAAATTTCTCACACTCCTTTTATTTAATCAATTCTGATGTAGAGTATTAATTTCTAAATTGCATGAATCTTAAGTATTTGAATACCCCTGTGGTCCTAAACCCTCTACATAAGTCCTGTGCATTTATCTTTGTTAGTAAATGACACAGTGCATAAAGAGTACAGTTAAAGAGTAGAAAGATCACAGCTGCTGTCGTATTAATATTTAGAGAGCAGATTTAATAAATACTATATTTCACTCTATGTTATTATCTGCATTAGTGCTATCAGGTTTTAAGGGAATTCACGAGATGGTTTCTTATCCATCAGGTTGTCAGAAGCAGACAAGAGGAAAATCAAATGTTCATTTACTCACATCTGGTGTTCCACAGGGATCCATGTTTAGACCCCTACTGTGTTTATCTGTATAAATGGTTTCTATCTATCATCTAAATCAGAAGAGTTTATATGTAGAGCAAACAACATCAGATAAATATCCTTATCCGCTAACTTGGTATAAAAGTACAAACCAAATGTACACAGCACATTGTAATTTCATCTATTTACTGAGGTTATAAAACCCACTTCCCTCTTCCACTTTTATTTTTGCTCGAGGTTCATAACTTGATTTGCAACCAATTATTACTTTCCCCTTTTCCTCATGCCTTTTATCATTACACTGATGCATAGCTTCTCTTTCTCTTGTACCGTATCAAGGAGCTGGAAAATCGGTTTTAAAAAGTGTTATAAATAGGTAACGCTGAATATAACATGAAAGAAAAGCAGATGTACCCCTGGAAACGAAATATTCAAACCAAGAGATATATTGCATCTTGCTGCAGGGGACCTGCCAGGGAGGAGAGAGGCTGTGGCAGAGGCAGGGGATTGTGCAGTGCTCTTTGCTAAGGCTGCCATTATTATTCTCCTCTCTCCACCCGATCTTTTTACGACGCCAGCTTCCTTCCCCAAGGAGGAGCTGGGAGATTTTTTTATGGGAAGAAAGGAGCAGAGAGAGACCATAAGTGAAAGGGTCTTTGATACCAACATCCATTTTAGCTCACAGGTTTTTTTACGGGGGTTACCTAAATTGCTTTACTTTTATGCAAATCTGGGTAATTATTGCATAAATATTGAGACCGTGAACACCTGTTATTTCAGTTCCCATCTTAAACAGCTCTATGGAGCTGCTGCTGCTGCTCTCTTCCCTTCAGGCAGCTATATGAGCTGCATATAAGAGCCATATCCTCCTGCAAAGACAACTGGGTGAAAGACATTCAGGTATTGTCCTGTTTTAAAATACATCCCCATAGCATAAGGAGTCTTGCCCAGCATTAATATAAGACCCAGCTCTGTTGGGAAAGAGAGTTCTAGGCATCCTCTGCCCTCCAGCTCTTTAATCAAGACAAATAGTCAAAAATACCCTTAAAAAAACCCCAAGCCCCTCACTTCCGACCCCACCTCACTTCTTTTTCTCTGCCCTCTGATTTCTAATTTTATACACCTATAAAATGATATACATTAGACTCCATGAGCTGCAATAACACAAGACCCTGGAATTGGCTTTAGGCAGCACAGAAGACACTAACCTGCTCTCTAAATAAGAGTTCCCTGCTGATTGTATCATATCAGTTAAAATAATAAATGCATGATTCATTGTTTTTCTGCCGTCCTGGAACACAGTTGCACATTTGTTTTAACATTCAATTATTAACAGGAGTGCTATTTGGAATGTCTCATATGCCTTATTTAAACAGAAAATAATTATTAATCTCCCCCAATAAAATACATGTACACTAATAAGCAGTCTGTGCCTTTCTTGAATCTTATTTTAAGAAGGAAGTAGTTTGAAATAATTAAAAAGCAATACTTTTTAAGACTGCTATAGATAAGAGCTCGATATCTGCACATATTTTACTCTGAATAGTTCTGTGCAAATTCAAGTAACTCCTTGGAGTTATGCATTCCAAAAAGATGCATAAAGTCATTTGACCATCTATGGGCAAAGACCTTTCAATTCATATGCTGTCAGTAACATTTAGCTACACATACTTTTGATTGTTATCCCGTTAGAAAGCATTACAAAATGAACAAAATATAGAACACAGTAATTAACATGAAGAGGATGCAGAAAGAGAAAACACTGTGAATATGACTTTCTCTCTGCAAAGAGAATGAAGTAGAAAATGTGTTAATCTCAGCACTGGATGGGTAAATTAATCAAAAAAAATAACATGTGGGTGAGGCTACTACCTGTAGCAAATAGAAAGGTGAAGTCCCTGTGAAGGAAGATGCAAGGGAAACAGAACTCACATCTCAGATCTGTGCTAAGGAGACAGAATTTTATCTGTTTGTGCTCTAAGATGGCCTTAAGAATTGGAAATGTATATTTGCAGACATGCTTTACAGGATTTCTTGGCCAAGCTCACACGCCAAACCACAAAGTGACGTGCATTGCCACAGGCTTGCATACCCATGATTTTACAGGGAGAACAAAGATTAATTCAATTATTTCAGGGAAAGATATAAATTGTTCAATAATTGAGATAACCCTGCCTTTATTCTACCATTGTATCAGTCAAAGTTTAAGCCAGAATTTTAAAAAACTAATTTTGAGCTTCATTTATCTTCAAAATCCACACATTTGAAGCCAAGCAACGCTACCAGCTCCTTTAAAGTGAGCAATAGAGGTTCAGGGGTCTAAACTGCTTGACCAAGAGCCTTAAAGGAAACTGGGGTTCAGAAACCAGTCTCCAACACCTCAAACTTAGACCTGGACTTGACTGCCCTGCTCTACTGACTTTCTTTTGTCCTCAGGGCCAGAAAGCTCCAGTGAACTTTCCAGGGAAGTGTTATGTGTGTTGCTATTGGAGTCAGGCACCACAGACAGCAGGAACACTGCAAAAAAACCACCAAGGGTAAGGCAAGCTTCTTCTTGATGTGAATCCATACAAGCACACACACAGGTTCTTTCTAAATATACAGAATGCTCAAAACCAACATTATTCCAATAGAATATTTTGTCAGCTGAGATATTTCCCAATTCAAAGTCATACCACACATTCCAGATATTCTTCCTCTCTGACAGAGCTGAGTAAACAAGATCCTGAAAAACCAGTTCTTGTTTAAAAGCAATGTACAGATGGCTTAAGTGTGCAGCTTCAGAAATTACCAAACTTAATAAAACCCCAGTCCATATATATTCTAGATGAGAATAAGAAACATATACCAAGTACTTTCTGTGCACAATAATTTTTACTATACATTAAAAATTTATTCCCCTTTTCTACTTAGCTTCTGAGAGTGGGCATCTGTGTTGTTCTGATGTCCCTCCTCAAGTGAGGCATTTTTCACTGGCACTTAGCTGGCCACCCCTTCTGCTCTCAACACTCACACAAGACTACAATGAAAATGGGTCTAGATTTTCTTATTTGCAATATGCCTTCCTCAAAACTCATGAAAATGTTTTCCTTTCCAAATCCGTGGCATCAACAATTTCAAGGATACTGCAACAACAGTTAAAATAAATATGCATAAAGCATTAACTGGTGAAAAGGATCAGAGATTTAAAAAAAAAAAAAGGCAAAATCACAGTTAGCATCAAATTAAATACAAAATGTAGCAATGGTGCTTTAAGAATTGAGAAGGATTTAATCACAGTAAAACACACAAATCTAAAGTGTTATTTAAAAGCAGAGCTCAGTAATGACTGCAGTTACAAATGGTTCGGTTTTATGCTATATATTTGATTGAACCTGTGTTTAGTGAGGTACGAATCATTGCTTTTATCTAAGTGGCAAACTTCACTTATTTGGAGTTGCATCTCATTTTTAGGATTCAGACATACTTTAGTAATGTTTTTCCATGTTACAAAAAACTGTGCTAGACTTTGCACCTCACAGCTTACACAGGAGTGTGGGACCAGCCCTGTGCTCAGGTGTATCTGGCACAATGGCGCTGCACACAGAGCTTTTCAAGCAAACATTTCCATTGTCAATAATGCAATTGACACCTGTATTTCAATTCACTTTGCGCACTTCAACGAGCTCCCTGAGGTCTATCTGTTAGCAGTATGCAAAGCACATATTTTGAATTCCATGGCAGTTGGCAGAAATGCCAGACTACAATCTTCTTTCTAAGCCAGGTGCTTGGGCCAGGCATTAAGCAATGACCAGACAAAGTGGGTACAACTTTGCCTCCTCATGTTGTCTTAGCTAGCACGAGTTCTAACACCATTATAGTGGAAGGATTTCACATCTCCAGAGCTGCATACCTCCTCGATGTTCCTCATAGGCAGCTCCTCTAAGCACTGACTGTTCCTGGTCCTTGCAGCAGTCATCTGACTCCAGATCCCACTAATCCACCTTTTATACCACTTGTTCTTATTGGCTACAGGTGTGGCCCACTAAGATCAGGCCTGCTTCTAATCTTTAGTAATTGGTCCAGCTGCAACTCATTGGGGCATAAGATTACCTTCTATAGCACCTTCATTTACCCATACTCTATCCCCCCTACATCCTCATACTTTCACTGCCTGACTAGACAGATGCAGATTTAGATATTTGCCACTTAACCAAGAGAAGGAACAGAATTTCTCTCTGCTGTGAGTCAGGTTACACCAATTTCGAGCACCTCTGGAGCTTCCCCCAGTGCAGATTGCTCATCTGGAATACTCAGCAGCAGCAACAGCAAAGCAGTTTCATTTCCTCCCCCCGATTCACGTGGGATCTGTCACCAAAAGCAAATCTGACAAGTGCTGGGGAGGAGCTGCAGGAGTCAGAGCCAACAACTCTCACACGGCTTCATTACAGCCCCTGCCTAAAATCACACCCGGGACACCACTGTGAGATGTTGCTCCTGAGGGAGAAACTGCATTCAGGGCATCTTTTTCCAGGGACATTTCATCCACCCCTCGTCGAGAGCTTTAAAATAAAGTTTTCTTCAGAGGCACATCAAATCATACATCAAGGAGGGAAACTGGCTTTGCAGCCCTGCAGTAATCAAAAGGAAGGCTCGATGGTGAGCACCATCTCTCATGCACTGATAAATTGGTTTCTCTCCTGTTTTCATTATGCATTACTGGAGTTATGTTCATTGAAGTTAATGGGAGTATTTCCATGGACTTTGGTGTGTAGTAGGTCATATAATAAATTCCTCCATGTGTTATAGTCTGAGGGCCAGAGCAGCACTTACTCATTTTAAGCACTATTTTAAGATTTGATGGATGACTTAGCTCTGTTTTCCCAGTTTTCCAAGGACGCAAGGCAAAAACAAAGCTAAATACAAAATACTTCATGGCATCCTCCTTTCTTTTCTTGGTTGGTTGTGCTGCTGTTGGGGGAAAAATGAGCGTTTTGTACAGCCGATAAATCATTTTGTCACCTTAATCTTTTATTGATCTCAATAAAAATTTCATTTTGTTTCTTAACAAAAATTCACCAGGAAGGACATCACATCCAGAGATGTGTATAATGTAGGAAGTGCTCATCATTTAACATTCTTATTTATGGGACAAGATATGGATTTTTTTGGAAAAATTTTCAACTGTTCTTGTAAGGTGATGCATCATATTTTTAAAGATGTGCTTGACTAAAAGGCAGGTTGTTTACCAACTACACTAAGGAGTCATGTATTATTGTGAGTTTTTATATAAAGAGATTATAAAAACACTATTTCCGAAGCAGTAAATGGGAGGGAGTAGAGAGCTTTTCCCCACTAAGTCTGCCCTGTCACTTCAGGTTGGTACATCACAGTCATTTCATCTTCTTTCAGATGATCACACTGGGAAATCTTAAGGAAAAACAAGAAAAGAAAGAAGAAGTGATTGCTAAGGGAGCCCTGCAGTTCCCCACGAGGATCAGTGTCACACCACGCTCCCACTGAACACACCAGAGACAAAAACAAAACACCTTGATCATATCCCAGGCTGGCAGTCTCTTTCTGGCCATCTCTGAGAACCCAAAACCCCTGCTGGAGCAGCAGTCTGAGCTCTCATCAGAAGCACACTGCTAGAGCAGGCTTTCCTCTCTCCAGCCCAGCACAGGGTGCACTCTAGAAGCCATGGAACCAGCAACTTTTGCACAATCACAGACCAAGTTCCTGACTACAGACACAAGCCCCACCAGTCTGACACTTTCCTATGTCTCACCAGAGATGAACTGTAATTAATTCCAATTATACTTCACTATAATTGTTTGAAGAATCTTCAGGCCCTTCTCCTTTCTACAGTCTGGCAGTACCCTTAATGAAGGCTTTAGTGCACCATAACTCTGTAACCAGGGTTAATATGTGCTTGCACTAATTGCTAAATAAAGTTTCACTACAGAGGAAGCTAAATGAAGGCCAGAATCTTTCCCATTTTATTTTCATAACCTACAGGACTACACCCAAAACTGGCTCCAAGAACTGACTTGCACAGTCTGCAATATATCCGGGCTGCCTTCCTGCCAAGGCAAAGCACAGGGAAAAGGCCTCTGCAATCCCTCTTTGCAATGGAATTAAAAAAATGCAGGCTGAAAAGTCGCCAAGACTCTTGGGCCTGAGATTTCCATCCATCAAATCAAGACAGAGTCTGCACCAAGGGTCCCCTCAGTCTCTCACAGAAGGAAATTGCGTGGTCAGATAAGCATGTCCTTAACATCAAAGATTCATTGCTCATAAAATTATCATCAGAACCATCTCTCACGCAAGACAATCCGTTCTGCACAGCAATAGCTACACCTTTGATTTCCTCCAATTATGGGTACGGGCTGGTTTGGGAGGGTTTCAAATCCAATATTTCAAACAGACCACAGCACCAGGCTTTCTCAGCATATACTGCTGCATAAAGGATATTTTTTTTTTCATTTTAATGTTAGTCCCTAAACCATTTTTGTATCATATTATCATTGTCAAAAGATTAACCTTAAACAAGGACTATTTCTTTTTATCAGACTCTTGAAATTCTACAAATATTCATCTAGATTTAGAGATGAAGATAAAAAAATCTTCATGGTTTTTATGTTCTGCGATTCAGTCTCTGCTTGTTCATAGTCTGGGCACATACTATTTCAGACTTGAGGGAAAAAGAAAGTTCCACCACTGCCCACAATAAACCAGAAGGCACTTACTCCCTGCTCATTCTTATAAGAAGTGAAGCTGAAGAAACACTTTCTCTGTTCTTTCTTTGTTTTTCAGGGTCAGAAATTCAAGGCACATTGCACAGGCTTCTTATACCATGGCTAGAGGTCAAATCTCATAATACATGACTTGTCAGTGTCTTTTAGCACAATTGAAAGGAGTGTGCTGCTGACTCTTGCATTCCAGACTGAGAGGAAAATGTCCAGAGCAACTGAGGTTATATGATAGATTTCGTAAAATAACACTAAGTCTCAGCAAGAAAGATGGTGTTAGAGGCTAAGAAAAAGGGCTGCACATCAACCTTACAAAATGCCAGAGTTTTGATTGATGTTCAAAACTGGTCATTAACAGCAGTGACTCCTGCCAGCCACAAAAATCTCTACCTACTTTAGGAGGAGCTCATATACGCAGCACTGATAGACAGATGCCCCATCCCAACTCAAATTAAAAATAAAAGTAAAAAAAAAAAAAACAAAAACAAAATTTCTCCTTTATTCTAGTTTGTTAACACGCAGAAAATATAAAGGTGAAATTCTGGCAATCTTGGAGTAAGCAGAGAAATTCTGTCTTCTTCTGCAGACACACAACTGTACAAAATGCTATTTATGAGGGGGCAGAAAGAGCCCAGAATGAGTCTGTTTTTTAATAAGTAAAAAGAACTGATATGTTCTCTGTTAGTATGGAGAATTGGCTTCCAGTAACTAGCAACTGATCTCCTCTCTGTAATGTAGAGAAGTGATTCCAGCAGATCCTGTGAAAGGGAAGGTAAATGCAACCAGCAGATGTGGCTGCAGTCAGAGACCAGGACTGGGGAAGGAGCCCAGGATTTAGTGCTGGGAAAAATGACAGCCATTGTTTCTTGTTTTGAACTCAGCTTCAATTAGCTAATGATAATAAAATCTTTTTAGGATTCTGAAAGCTTACTAAGGACATGTGAATACCCAAAAGCAGGTGTTCTTCCATTAACTGCTCCATCTATTTCCCTAGCAATCAGTGGTGTAAATAAATCTTACACACACACACACACACACACACACATACCCCTTCAGCAAAATCCTCCCCTCCCCTGATTTTTTTTCCCAGTTCTGCTCAGGTTAGAGCAGAGGGAGGATGCTAAATAATTATTAGGGAAAGGTGAAACTACATACACACAATACCAACCCATTTTCTACAGGGAAAAATAAAAAAAGTTTAGAAAATTATGAGCAAAACATTAAGTAATCTACACATGGTTACAGAGGATCAGGCTCTTTCCTTTACCCTGCTGGAATCCTGTATTACCTACACTTGCATGAGGACAGCAAAATATTGATTAATGGCAAAGAAGAGAAGAATCAGCCAGCAGGGAATGTTCTTCAATGTACCCTGCTTAGTTTCAAAACAAATAATCTTTTGGGTACAAGACAAAGTCTACTATGATATTTGATCACAGATTGGTATTTGCATTTCCTTTGTCTATATACCTACAAATTCCTGGAGAGGTTAGTTTTAATTTATGCAACTTTCCTTTTACTATAATTCCCATTTAACGCAACTTTTCAAGAAATTACTTTTTCAGCCTTCAAGGACTCTGAATTCTCTTATAGATTATATTATGGAATATTATCAGTGGTATCACTTCCTGTCAGCATGAAAAGATGAGTGTAAGATTTTATTTGATAGAGCAACATTTTCTAGTTTAAAATCTTTTAAAAATTCCCAGACACAGATAGGAAACCACCTTTCCATTATATATACCACAGAGAGAGATTATAAATAAAAATATGTTTAAAAGTCTATTTAGATTTGAAAAGGAAAGCCCTGCCGAACCCTTCCTAATTTCACAAAAAAAAGTTTAGTACCACTTTTGTCATGGGATTCCAAAGCAGTTTGCAACAAGTTAAATGTGAAATGGGAGCAATGGAAAACAGGGTGAAATCCTACAGCCAACTCAGATCCCTGTCAAGCAGTCAATAAACTCACACTGCATGGCAGAAACTGTTATAACACCAAACTTAGGAAAACATCAAGGTCCAAAAAGCATCTGTTGTGCCACCTGATTGTGGTGTATATCTACTAGCAGCACTTTTACCAAAATTATGGGTACAAAGCTTGTGAAGATCAATCCTTGGGTGGTTCTTTATGCTATGACAAAAATTGCACCTCATATTAATTACTCTATGATAGCCTTCCAAGACAAAAAACGTACATATTTCAGAGCAAAGTTCTTGTGCTTAGGCAATTAGGAGAAATACATATAATGCCTTTTTATAAGAACACAATTAAAGAGTAATCACACTTTTGTCATGTCTGACAATTAGCAGCCCTCCTCCCCCAGAGACATAATAGAGATATGTCATTATCATTACCAAAACCTTAAACCCACTGAGGGAGTATTAGATCTATGCAGAAAAACAGGTTGGGAGAAATCCTGGCTCCATTGAAAAAAAATGGCAAAACTCCCATTTTCCCAGCTCTAATTAGCTATGGTTAAATTACAGTGAACATAGAGTGAACCCAGCTAGAGCTGATGAAAGAAGAAAAGCAGATCTTAATAGTGAACCATCCCTCCTGAGTAGTGACTCCAAAGAAAGAAGTCCAGAATAGTTTTTATGAGGCAGCCATTCTAAATCTTCCTTGTCTCCTCCTGGAAGTCTGTTGGCTTCAATCCCCCAATGAAAACAACAGAATCAAGGTAACGAGAGGGAAACAGTTACACAATCAGGCAGTGCATCAACATGTGCTCATAGCATTTTGTTGTGTGTATTTTTAACCCTTTAGTATCATGTATCTTGTATTACCCACCTCCTTCACAAGCCAGGCACCCCAAAAGCAGAGCAGCCCCCTTCTGTTCTATCCTGACTGATAAAGGAAGTGGCATCAGGCTGGGTTAAAGGGGACAGTCCAGCTTGCTCCAGATTCACCTTTCCTGTTATCTGATATTGCATGAAAAGCATTAATCCACTGTTGGTGCACAGAAAAAGTGGGACCCCATACCAGCATCAGGAATACCTTGATAATGCTGGTATTTAGCACATCCTAGTAGAAAAACCAAGAAGTAAAATCAGAATACCATCATATCATTGTGCTGCCCATCTCCAGAAGAGGAAAAGACAAAGTTGTTGAGATATGCAGAGGAAACAAACAATATTCACCTGAAGAGGCACTGTGGGGAGAGCCCCAGTTCATATGGAGGAGCCAGAATGGAAGCCAGCAGTGCTTATCACAATAACAAAGAAGACCACTGCAAGAGCAGTAAGAGTTCTGGCAACCTTCCTTTGTGACATAACTCTCAACTCTTCAGTTTTAAAAGGTTTTATTGAGTTTATATTTTTATAGTTAATTTTCCACATCCTCAAAACACCAGACTCAGACCAGATGAGAGGATTTTCATCTGTAACTGAGATTTCGGCTCCTTGTAGCCCACAAAAAAAGATGCTGTGTTCATCCATCATTTTTTTGATAGAGATATATGCTGAGAAGATTTGATTATTCATCTCTCTGTTTTTAAATACATCAGCTAGTTAGCATGGCCCAGTAGTCCATCCAGCTGCAAGTCTAATAGGTTCTGGCACAGAAAGAGAAATAGATTGGGCCCAGCAGGACTTCCTAAAGACACTGCTGTCTTGTCTGTCCACTGGGGACAGGAGTGACCTGGTCACAAGGCTCAGACTGCTCATACAGCACCACACCAAACTGAGAAATGCTACTCTGTGGAAGTGTGTGAAGCCCAGTGCTCAAATATTCTGTTCCGTGTTGGCCAAGCAGATTTGGATGGTTGCCAAAAGACGAGAGGCACAACTTTTGGTGAGAAGCCAGAAGACAAGAGGCAATTGACCTAGCACTTTTCTGCTCTTTCCTGGGAATTGCAGAGCTACAATGTGCCACAATTGCTTACAAATGTTAGGATTGTTTCCTCCACCTGTGAATTGTGTAAAGAGACTAACATGCTTTGACCTGCAATTTGCAAAGGGGTTACAACTACCATGGGAGAAGCAAGGCGCAGTGCACAGGTTCAGAATGTTCAGGTGGAATACATGGAAACAGTTGAGTTATACTGCTCCCTGCAAGGGATGTGATGCCCCTAAATCTTTCCTTGTACACATTCCCAACCAAGGCTAGCAATGTAAGAAATGTTAGACTGATTAATGCACATCCTCACACAAAAACCCTCAGAGCACCTGGCCTCTGCTTCCAAATGGGGCTGTGTTTGCCTGACTCCCGAAGGCCTTTGAGTTTTCTCTGAGCAAGTCCTTTTCTTGAGCTATGACACAAATGGACTTGGGAAAAAGGGGCGCCCAAACCCCCTGCTCTGAAAACACAGTGGGTTTGGGTGGTTGCACCACCCAGCAGCGGGCACACAGGCAGCTCAAGCTGCTGGTAAAAGGGGCAGGGAATGCCGAACCAGTGTGAGCAGCCCTGCAGCTGCACAGACAAAATGCTGGCCCCAGCTATTTACCTTCAGGGGCTTTTATTAATTGCATTCTGCCCTCAGCTGTGTCAATATGTGGGTGCAGCTCCATTGCCACTGGTCCCAGCACTGTGCTCTGGAATGGCTGTCAGGAAGCAGCATTTGGGACACCACCCTCACCTGGTGAAGAGCTCACACACAAAGTGCAGGGCAAGGATGTCTCACACAGAGTTAACAGCGAGCACAAGGCTTTCTCAAACCATTTGATTTTGTTGCCCTTTTATAAAATGCAAATTAAAAAAATTATGAAACAGTAGGCAATAAAACCTGAATTTTTAATACCAAGCAATCACTGAACCTTTGCACATGAGTTTGAAGGACTAAATAATCCCATTCTTTCTCACAGCACAGACCCAAGAGAATTTCCCTTTCTATATTGCTTTTATAGCAGCTATCTATCTTAGTCTGGTCTTGTTGATATATTTTAAGGCTTTTAATTTGGAGGCTGTTATTTGCTCAGATGTAATCTTCAGCATATTAAGTACAGTAAGCTTCCACCAAGTCATACACTGGGCGTTTGAGCCGGGGCAGAATTTCTGACTTAAACACCCATGTACAACGGCAGAATAAATAAATAAAGAACACCTTCAAGGCCTCCAAGCACCTAGTAACAAAATCACTCTAACCTTACAATAATGCTCTGCTTACAGTCCTCCCAAAATGCAAGTCATTTGCTGGATCCCAAATGATATTTGGTTGATGGATTGCTGGTGATTTCTACATCAGAGCACCTTGGAGCCCTAGTGCTAAACCCCTGACAGCGTTAGCAGAAAAGATTTACATTTATGTTATGAGGGCCACACAAGAATAATAATTTTAAAACACATTGCCTTGGCTGCTGGTGCACCATGGGAAATCTAAGAGCAGCAGGCAGCATTCCTGGGCTGTAATTACAAAATGGCAGCACGGGAGAGGCTTTGGAGACAAGGAACCAGAGACTGCAGCCATCTGCATGCCTTGGCGAATTGAAATTACAGTAATATATGAAGACATTACCTGAAAAGCCCAGCACCATTTAAATGATTTACTATTACGCCCCAGCAAACTTTAATTTAAGGATAAAGTCATTCAGCAAGCTAATCTGATATAGGAAGCATTATTTCACACAGTTAAGTTAATTTACACTAGCTGATTGTTGTTGTTGCAGTTGGCATTATTATCTGCACAAACAGCCGATCGGCCCTGACAGAAGCAATATACTGTTTAATACAGTGTCTTAATTCAGCAGGCCAGCTATCTGTGATAAAGGTTTGTTTATAAGCAATAATGGGGACGAAAGTCATTTTGAGGCTAAGCTGATAACACTGATGAGAACTATGTGGGGGTTTTTCTGGTAAGAAAACAAGCAGGAACCATCTACTCATTTGTCTACCTGTCTCATAACAGGAACATCCCAACAGTTTTCTCTTACATGGGTTTTGCTTTCCCACCCTAACTGCAGAGTGGATCTTTGGCAGTGTTTTCTGCATATATCTCCTTTGACAAGCAGCCATCACCATTCCAGCTCTGTGTGATCACCACCACAGCTCCTCTTCCCCAGTGAAATACAGGCTTCAGGGAGACCTCCACAGCTGAACTCCGCGATGTCAGCTGGCTGTAAAAGCTCCTAATAGATCACAGAAAAGGCAAAACACACATGACACACTGCACAGTTTGGGCTGGCTTACCTCCAACAGCTAATGGTGAGAGGAACTGTGATACTCATAGCTGAATAAGATAATTCTATGTTACAAAAGAAATCTGATGGAAAGGGATGCCAGGGAGGCAGAGGCAGCCAGTGCCTGGGCCAGGACGGCTTTGTGCCTCCTTTTGAGCAGGGCTTAAATCAGGTTGGCCTGATCCCCACAGGTATCTGTAAGCACCTTTATTCACTAAGAGCTGTAACAATCATCACCATTGTTTTCCCAATAGAAAACAAGCAACAAGTAAGAAGCTGTAAGGAAATTACTTCCTGTAGCTTTCTCTTCTCCACCTGCTGAGGTCATCTACTGAATCACAGACACCAAAAGTTGCTTGAGGGAATTCCTTCAAGTCAGCTGTCCTCTGCCACACAATATTTAAAGCTCCAGGAACATACTTCTTGAACTTGCCCCTCTTCCCCAAAAACCTATTACCCAATAAATACATTTCTCTGTTCATGAAGTCAGATTGAATGTAATGCCAGTGTGACCACAAAAAGAAAAAACAGCCGACCCTACCCTGAATTTGCAAGCAGACTTTCTTCATCTTTCAACAGAAATATAATATTCTGTAATACTGGCTGAGGAGCAGTGACAACAAAAGGATGTTTGGAGACTCCAGCATAAAATGTTTCTTAAAACCAGATCATCAAAAGCAGTTAGAGGACTCTGCACCATTTACAAGACAACTCAAACCCCATTGAGTCAGAATCCTAAATACTTCTGAAGCCTCAAGTGTTCTGATGTTTGTGAAAAAATGTTTTTTTTTTTCACAAAAAAGCTGAAGGATAGCTTCACACAAGCTGCTCTAATACCACTAAACCCCAAGTCTGTGGTCAGCTTTCCTGCTGGTCCAACAGCACTCTCTGAATGTTCGGGTGCTGTGGGCTATCAGCAGCTTGCACCTCCCATGAACACCACTGCTGTCCCCAAGCAGACCCTTGAGAAGCTGTCCTGGCAGCTAGGAGCATGGCTGCTCCTTGCTTCAGCTTCTCTGGGGTACAGAAATGACATCCAGCTGTCAGCACAGAGGTGTTAAACTGTGACAGCCCTCCCGGCACTCTGAGCCCACTGCTGCAGCACCTGAGGTCACCAAACCAGCCCTGCCCAGCTGTAACCTGGAGCACCCTCCCCTCTGACCTCTGCATTCACAGTTAAATTTCTGCTGGGCATCTGTCTCACCAGCCCCTGGATCAAGGCACAAACCCCCGCTCCAGCCCCACACAGCTCCAGGAGGACAGGACTGCACGTCTCACCCGGCCTCCTCCTCCTGGGGGTTTGTTACTGACAAAGAACAAGTGCTGCAGGAATTCTTTTTGATTGCAAAGTCTTAGATGCTCCATGTTTTGCAAGATTTTATTACAGAGGAGGTGCATTATTTAACATCTTATGGCAGAAGCTCACAGAACCTGCACTCAATTAGTTCCAATCAGAAATTGGTGGAATGCAGCATGAGAGCACACAAAAATAATAAATAGCAAAGAACAGTTCAGGGGGTTTTCCCCCATGTTTTATAGTAATAACATGATTTCAATTTAACACCTTTTAATATTAATTTGTTTTCTTAATTTCTGTTTTTTCACCCATATTTGTTTATGAAAGTATGTAAATATTGCAAAATAATAATGAATATAAGATGTTTAAAAACATTCAGTTAGAGCTAAGTTGTTACTATGCTACAGTTCTTTCTAATTATATTTTAAAATAAGTCGAAGGTAGAGCCTTAGCTGGTGTAAAAAGAGAATCATACCTAAAGATTACTTCTCATTCCAACACAATAAAGGCTGCTGGGTGTGTGTGAGCCAGTAGAGCACCTTAACCAAGGAGTGAGATTTGACTCCTGTGTAGGTTTATGTTTGAATATCAGGGTTCTAATGCAGAAGTCTTTAAGAAAGGGATTTTATTGAAAAAAAGGAGGGAGAATAAAAAATTCCCATTTCTGTGGTTTTATTTTGAACAGCACAAATGCATTCAGACATGCAGAAAATAAAGAGGAATAATGCAAATTAATTTGAAATTACTTGAATGAATTAGGCCTATGGTTTGATAGCTGAACTATGCAGTTACATATGCATACCATAGCCCAGTGTATGGGAACCTAAGGTAATGAGACTAAAAGCCAAAACATATTCAGCTATTAAAGAATCAAAGGGAGGCAATGCATTTTCACAGATCATTTGGGGTAAATTCAAGATAAAATGATAAAACAGCTGAAATGCTGCAAAAGGAAAACATATCAAGAATACAGGCTGAACAAATTATTCATAATTAACTCGCATACATGCTTTCCTATTTACAGTACCCCTTACAGGGAAAAAAATCCCTTCCTTTTGTAATATTAATTTGAAACAGGGACTAATTTTATAAATCCCTGAAATTCTATGACAAAAACATAGCTCCAGTCTTGTAGAGCCAGAGAGAGCCCATGTCCAAAGTACTCTTAGATACTTTATTCCATGACTTGACTCTCTCTACTCATTTTTACTCCACTGGGATTGGGTAAGTTGCTCAGTGTCTTAACTCCTAAAATGAATGGTCTGACATGGATTTCACCCACATGAAGGCTGAATCTAAGAAAATATTTTGGGGTTCTTGCATGCCTCATGCAATTTTTATTTAAATATTAAAATACAAATACAGAGAGAGTGCATGGAGGCACTAGGCATTAACATACAGACAACTAGGAGTATTTCTAATTTCATACTTGTTCTATGGTCAGGGAGGTATGTCATTAAACTATTTTACTCCACCTAATAAAATTCGTAACATTTATTAACTGAGGGAAAAGCACTAATTGATTTTGTCTCCTGGACACCCATACCTCCTAGCCATGTTTAACTGCCTGCATAATTGTATAAAAATGTAGTGTACAGTTAGATAATGCATGCAATATGAAATTAATGGGTGAGTTCCTCATGCTTGATCCATATTTAGAAGGTATCATCAACTCAGCCCCTGCTCCCTTTAATTCCAAACTGGAGCCCTGTTAGTGGATGGCAATAGATGTCAGAAGTAACAGGTTCTGTCCTTTCTGGAACACATCTGGGACTGGCTGTGCCCAGCATAGGGCAGCCCCAGGCTCCCCCATCCTCAGGCCTGGCTTTAGGGTTTTTCTTCTCACTTTTGATCAATCTTTTTATTGTTAATGTCATTGTTTAAAAAAAATGAAAATACTTGCATGTCTTGTACTATCTCATCTCCTTCCATTTTATATTTAAATAATTGTTCTAAAACTACTTTAAAGGAGAAAAATCACTAAGAAGGAAACACAAAATTATGTGCTATAGTATTAGATTAAGACATTCCTAATCATATATAAGATTATTAAAATGCTGCAAATTACACACATCATTTTTGTATCTATCATGCAGGACACTCAGTTGTGTTACTTCTATGAGAGAGAACAGGAAAAACCCTTTGAGAAACTTCCAGATAGACTGAGCAAAATGAACAAAAGACCTACATTCACTGCAAAAAGTAGACATATATTGGACTAAAAGTAACTGTATGATATTTCTCCCACAGGTTTGTGGGTTTTTTTAAACAAAAACTAAGAGGGCATTCCTATTAAAAGTATACAAAGAAATGTCTCCAAAGCAAGCCTCAGCAGATAAAAGTATTCCTGCCACAAAAGATGATGAGTTTGGACTTAGATCAAGGGCTTTAAGCAATGCAGAAAAATCTACAAGATCCTATTAAGAGACATTGATCTGTTAATAAATTTTATTTTAATTTTTTTTTTTTTGCGGGGGAGGAGGAGGTGCAAAGTGCTGTAAAGGCTTGGACCAGAGTCATGGCCCATGCTGAAGCAGTCTACATTAAACTAAAGAAGAAAAAAAACCATCTAAGCCTTTGCCATGGGATTGGAGTGGATTGGCTGCAAAGAGCCTTAGGTGATGGCAACTCATAGGTGCAGCCATGAGGGTACCAGGCCATCCTCCATCAGCACAGGACAGAGGTTGGTCAGCTCTCTAGAGCTGGAGGTGAAGCTCTTTGTGCATTGTGTCCATCTAAGCCTGGCACATTCAGCTCTGAGCCACACATACCCCCCAGCAGGTCATGGGTAAATTGGCATTAAAGGGTAAGTCAGGGTTTTACAAGCAGAAAAACAATCAATTTTCTCAAATTTATACCTTCAGTGAGAGGATAAATTAGACTTTGGAAGATTGCCTGGCTGCAGGTGGTGTTTGCAGAAACAAAGAACAGGCAGGTAGGAAGGGAGGCACCCAGGCAGCCCAGAGTGGTGTGGCTGGAGAAGACAAGTTCTGCCTATTAAAAAAGGAGTTGAGAACATTGCTGCTGATCACCCCAGCCATTTCCTTGGGGGTGTCATACAGAACAACTGGGAGGCAGCAGCACTTCCCAAGATTCCAAAAAGAATCATCAATATGAGTAAGAATTTCTGCTATTGCCATTCCTGTCACTGTCCTGGAACAATTTTTAATGCAAAATTATGTGAAATAATGTACAATGATAAGTTTTTGGTTGAATGCTTAAACATTTCTTTCATTTTGTTAACATTTTTTTTTCATTTTGGTAGTAAATAACACACAGAGATGAACCCTGTTCACCTCTGGGCATGGATAAGAATGAGGCAGGGTTTGTAGGTAATATTACTTATTAAATCAATGAAAATAGCAAGGAAAGGACAGACATGCTGTCAGGTATACAGGCAAGTCACATCAGTCAGTCTAATAAAAGATACTGCCTCTCCCCACAAACTCCATCTCACATTCTTAAACCTCTTTGTTTACAAGAACAATATGGTACACATAAAAGAGCACTGCTGCTTGGATCAATCAGATAAGAACCTTGCCAACAAAATAACTTTTTCATTAAAACAGAACACATTTAAAATTGGATTCTGATCTTTTATGTTTCTTTAGGGCCTCTCTGACTGTGTCACCAAGTAATGAATTCTAATTGGAAATATGGATTTATGCCTCTAATTTGTGGCACATTAGACGTGTGATTCTGCTCTCACAGAATTTTTGTACAATGGCAAATCATCTTCAAACTATACAGATATTTCTGGTTCATAAAGATCAGAATTGAATAAATGTTTTTGCTGGATAGTCAATATACATTGGAGATAGCCAACATGGGATATTAAAGGCCTTGCCCCTGCTCCTGCATCATTTCAACTCTTTAACACATTACCTAGCACACAGATATAAATATTTGGATTAAATCACTCACACACTGTGCAGGGCCATTTTATACTCAACTTTGTTGTCTTTCTGTATTCTAAATCACATGCATCAAATCTTCACTCCTTCTCTTACGTTTAATATACAGCTCTGGAACTGCAGCTGTACATCATTTTCATTTGTTGAAGAGTGATATATAATCTGGACTGAAATTAAATAATGTCATCCTGTGTTTAGTATTTATTGATACAAATTTAACCTGCTCATATTTCAACCTCCAATCTTCCACCGAATAATCTGTATTTAATTATGCATTCCACCTCTCTATTGACCTTTGAAAATATCCCTCATGACTACCAATCAAAAGTGATATAAATTAGAATTTCTTTTGAGTGTTTTTACACTATTTATCATTCCACTCCCCAAATAAGTCAGCACTTCAAGCTCCTTCTCAAAACCTGCCCCCCTAATCCTAAAAACTCCAAACCCCCAAGCCCTTCAAGTTCCCCACAATTCCAGTTACAAATAAAATACCACTGTCTGTTTGACAAAGAGAAGATTAATGAACACATGAAGCAATCCCAAGTGATGTAAGGGCTAAAAATCAAGGAACATTTTGGGCATACCACTCTAACCACTGTCAAATAAGTTTGTCTGAGAAGCAACTAGAGCTGTACCTTTTGATATTCAAGTACGGCTTACTAGAAACATTTATTATTTGATAGAAAGAATCAACTAAATAAGGCTGTCGTGGTTTGAGGGGAAATGGTTTTTTTTGGGATGGTGTGGTCACGCCAATCGGTGTCCAGATTTTAATATTGGCACCTTATTTGTCCACTGAGGGCATGGATACGCCTCTGAGAACACAGGGGGTTAAAAGCTGTGAACTCCCACTGGAAGTTCCTTTTGAGTTCCGGCCCTGGACCAGAGGAGACCTCTCCCCTGTCCAGCTCCGAGCTGGGCAGGGGGAGGGGAGCCATGCGGCCGGAGGGAGGTAGGCCAGGCCTGGGCCGAAGGGTGGAGGAGCTCTGCACTGCGAGGGCTTCGGGCAGCCATCCCCCATTCCCCCCCCCGGAGGGAGAGAGAGAGAGCAGCCTGTGCTTGTGATAGCGCGGCTGGAGTGAAGGAGAAGGGGGGGGTGCCCAGCAGGGCAGCCAGCCCTGGGAGTTCATGAACCAAACCGGCAGAGCCTGGGACTTTTAACCCTTCTTGGGACGATGGAAACCTTGCAAATGCTGATTCCTCCTGGAGTTGGTGAGATTGAGAGAAGTTGAGAAGAATTCTAGGTGGGAGGAGATGATGGAGTGGCTTTTGGCTGGACTTTTCTTGGATAGCTATGGACAGAACCCTTGAGTTCCTGTGACACAGAGACTGCATTCTAGGGGGAGGCAATGGCTCAGAGCCAGGAGAGTGCGGTGATGTGAAGGTGTGTGAACAGAGACGATGGGTGAGGAGGGTGGTGGTGGTGCCCTCCGTCTTCGATGAAGAAGAAGAGGAAGATGATCTCTGTTCAAGAGACCCCTCAGCCCCAGGGGGTGAAACAGGGGGGGGACAGGTGTCCCAAAAGGAGAGGGACTGTGCTCTTTTTTTGGAACTGGACAAAGCATCCTTAAAGGGAAAAACCCTAGAAGTAGCTCTGGTCCATGTGCAGTGGTGAGAGCACTGGACATGGAAGGAAGAGGTCACGATGGCAAAATGTTCTCCGGGCGGTGCCACCCGTGACACGGAAACACGAGAAGTTTCGACTGTTTCCTGGGTGAAGTCTGTGGTGCAAGAGGGACTCCTCTCTTCTCAAAGAACTGAGAATTGATTATCCAAAGGGTGGTAACGGAATTAGGAAATTTGGTGGGGGGAGGAGGAGGAAATTTGGAAGGTTTTCATCCTGTGTTCTGTGTGTTTTTTCCCTGTAGTTTTATGTTAATAAAGTTTTTTCCTTTCAATCATAAGTTAGAGCCTGCTCTGCTCTGTCTCTGATCACATCTCACAGAAGATACCAAGAAAAGAGGTTTTCTCATGGAAGCACTGGCATTTCGCCAGGCTCAGACCATGACAAAGGCACAATGAGGTAATAAAGTGGGCAGAATTGTAGCCCTCTCCACAATTTATTTACTCATTCTTACAAGTTGTGAGAATAAGTTTTAAATAAGCTGCCATTTGAGCTGCAAAGGGATGTCTGTTTCAGATATGTGGCTTTTAATTTACTATGCAGCACATGAGAGTTCAAACTTAGAATCAATTCACAAAATTGCAACCTGAGATGTTTTTAGCATGTAGAAGAGAGCAACAATTTTCATAACTTTCTATGGTCATACCAGGAAATTCACTTTACCCTCCTTAAGCCCAAGTATTCTGACTGTTTTCAGAGACAAAAGGTCTTGAGGCAGTGAAATCCATCTCCTGGAGACTTTGACCTAGCACACATCCAGAGCATATCTATGAGCAGACACATGAATATGTGAATATCCTGGAGTCATAGCCATCAACTCCAGGATACACAGGACTTCTATTCCAACTCTTCTACATGGCAGCAGGAGTAAAACATCTTTTCATGACTGTAAGACTTACATTGCAAATAATCAAGAGCTTCAGAACTTCTGTGCGCCACAAAGAACATTAAAAAAAAAAGCACAAGATGGGGCATATTTCACCTAAAAAGTTCCATGCATGTAAAGCAGCCTAAGGATGTAATTGATGATTTACACACAGTGGCAAAACAGCACCAGTGGTGCCAGCAAAACCAGCTGCAGTTACCAGTAATTGAATTCATTCTATCATATCCTCAGAAAACTGGAGGTGTGTACCTCAGAAATTCCCCAGAATTGCTTTAAGGCTCAGAGTCTGACACGCTAACAGCAGACAACTTCTGGTGCTCCAGAGACTACTCCCACTCCAGCTGTAATAAGCCAGAGACAAAGGAAATTTTCAGCCTCTAAGAGCAACTCGGCAATAACTCTGCTGTTTGGATTAATAACAGTGTTTGAATGCAGGGCAAACACACTGGAAACATCCACCCATTTTACATTCACTTTATTAAGTACTGCCCAGGGGAAAAAAAAAAAGAATCAGGCTTCTTTCTATGCTGCTTTATGTTCTAAGAGTTCTTGAACTTCATTTTTAGGACTGTTAGCAAACTTGGTCATTTTAAATATGATATTGTACTGGTTTTTCCAAGGTGGTACTAACTTTCATCTTGTCATGCTCATAAAGGAGAAATCATATTCACATATAGCTCATCTTTGGCTTAGTGAAACAGAGTTCTTTAAGTCTCATCACTCAAAATAACCTGAAGAAGTCCCTGCCTGTGGGAGAGAGGTTGGAATAGATAAACTTTAAAGGTCCCTTCCCACACAAACAGCTTCATGATTCTATCCTATAAATCAGCTTCTCCATTCCTCTGGTCAGGCTCTAGGCCTTGAAGGCATTCTTTCATTTTAACCTTCATCTCTTCTCAGTACAAGTAGCTGTACAATATTTTGCCCATCTTCATGCCAACATCTTTCTAAGGATATTAGTTCTGCTTCTTCAGTTGACATGCAAACTTCTAAACATGCATTAACTGTAGCCCATGCCTCCACATTAGCTCACACAACTTCCTTCAGCTCAGTCCACGACCCTCTCATGGAGCTGGAAACCTTTCTTTTTGTGCACAAAAATGCCCATCTCTGTCTCAAAAATGCAGCAGCTCTAATCCTGAACAAAGATTTCATGCTGTGGGTTCCCTTTGCTGGACTCCGGTTTGGTTTGGACAAGGATGATTGCTGGGATAAACCACGTTGTGAAACAGCACATTTTTCTGACCATGTAACCAAACTTTGCACCTTTCCTCCAGGACTCTGAGGGTGATTTTTGCCATTGCAGTTGAGATCTGCCCATGCCACCCTGAGGTCCTCAGAAGCACAGGCTGCTGGTGTCAGGATAATGCAAATAGTAGTAGAAGTTAATTAATATTGCTAATATACTGAATATATATCCCCTTGGTGAAAAGTTAATACTGAGGGGGGGGGGGGGAACCCAACAAAGCATAGTAAGAGTTATACAGGCAAAAGTTTTGATTTGGTTTATCTTTTGAGACAGTTTGATTAGATATATTAAATTTCTGTGCATCTCTCTAAAGACCACAGTAATAACCAGTGTCATGACTTCCAAATCCTTTGAACTGCAGAAGGGAATCAAACATGGTTGTCTTTTTATCCCAGCTTTTACTCTTTAGAATTCTAAAAGCTTGCTTTGCTCATCTGTCAAAGGGATGGCATTAAGGGGATCACTGTTGACAAGTGATAGTACAAATTATGCAACACAACTGACATTTCACTACCTCTCCTCTGATCTGCAATTCCCACTCTCAATCATTCCCTATTCTATGAAAATATTAGACCACAGATCCAACTGCAGAAAAAGTGATAGCGTAGGTGTCTCTTAATAACTTGCTACTGAACAAAAATATGTTCTGAAGCCCACACCTATAATTATGTTTGTGAGAGTGGGTTCCATTTAAAGTCCCCTGGTTCCTGTGGGGATCTTGAAATGTAAGTATATAGGTGTCATGGCAGGATCAGGGCTATAAGGTCTGTTCTAAGTAAATGTTAACAGTTCTGAAAGGTCTTGCATTAAATTCAGTGTAAACCAACAGGCAAAATCATTAGGCTGCACTTCATCTGAGGTCTCTCCTTAGGCACGGAGAAACTGAAAAATTTATGTGTCCTTGCAGTTTGCCCCTCGACAAAGCCTCATCTCAGACCCACTCAACATCAGCTCCCGAGCAGTATTCTCACATCCTTCTATGGCTTAGAGAGACCTTCAGTGGCAAGAGGATTCTGAGAAATCAGAACTGCAGCATTCAAGGCACTCAGGTCAGAGTGAGAGCAAGCAACCAAAGAGCCAGGAGTGTGTCAGCAGAGTGGAGGGGAGGAGAGGAGTAGTTCCAGCAGCAAGGACACAGCCCCAGCCAGCACAGCACCAGACAATCCACACACACTGGCTGCATTGCACTAAATGCAGCAAAAAACAGCTTTTCAAGTATTAGCTGCACTCTTATCACTGCAGTGAGACAATTCAGAGCTCAGACATTACAAATCAGACTAACAGGAGGCTGGAGGTGAGCTAGTTTTCAGACTGCCTCAGAGGAGGAGGACTGGAGGTGGGATTCTCCCTGTCAGCAAGATTATTGCTGCCTCATCAACACATGTTGATGCTCATGTAAACTGGAGTAACACAGAGGGCAAAATGATTTTTAGAGTCACCTGAAGAGACTGCATGGGCACCACAAGTGATATTGCTGCCAAGGAAGCCTGTGCACACAGACTTTGCAACCAGGACTTTCGAGTCAGCAGTATAGGGGAGGTCCATCTTGAATTGCTTCTCTTTTGGAACAAAAATATTGACTGAAAACAATGCACAAGTGCTTTCAGAAGTGGGCAATTGACTAGTTTTGGCACCTGACCTCAAGACACTGTCAAAACACCAAAATATTGAAATGAACACAAGGGTTGCATCACACAAGACAAACAGAAATGGGATTAGAGATATAAATTTTGCCACAAGGCTGTATTTAGATTGAAGAAAAGCACAAGAACAAATAAAATTATATTAATATATTTTTGCCCAAAGCTGTAAAAATCACTTTTGTCAAAAACCATTCCTCTAAGTTACACTTGCTATCCCTGCTATATATTATATTAACTGCTTTTTATTAGCAGTCTTATTACTCTCAATATGCACGAGAGCAGAGCAGTTTGCAAATGAACAGAATTGTACTGCAAAGAGTACAAACCATGGGAAATGCTACAAGTTATTTACTGGCTTTGTATAAATCTGCATTTAGATTGAAGAATTCAGTCATAAAGCACCTCCAGGTGAGCCTCAGCAGACGTGGTTATGAGGGCACCTGGAAGCTTTTTGTGCTCACAATGGGCTGCTACAAATGGAAGGGAACAGTTCAATTTGTCAAACCTGCTTAGGCATCTCTATTTGTTGGGGAATTATGGTATGGTGTGTCTTGGAAGAAAAGGAAATAGAGACCTTGGCTTGCTGCTACAGAGTAAGCCACTGGAGTTCTTTGTGAAGTAGGATTATACTGAGTTTAAGGATAAAAATCCCATATTCTAATGCGATTTAGGACACACAACTCCCTGTGCAAGTTTTCCCAACCTTGATCACTTTTTTAAAGCTGATTTTAGTTCCGCTGAGTAAATTATCCAAGAATCAGTCAGATTAGGGGGATAAAATGGAACTAGAGGGAAAGATAGATGCTTTAAGAGCATTAGAACTTAAAATCTTCCGTGTAACTCCCAGTTTAGCTGAATGCTACTCCTTTTTAAAATGGATGATGAATGCCTTCATTACCTGCTGATGGAAACCACAGGTACTGCAAGGGAAATGAAGGGCACTTCTATTTCTTGTGGATAGCACAGCCACTTCCTAAACTCTCTTCCTTTTATGTTTGTAAGAGTTTTAATTCAGCAAAAGAAGAATAGTTGCAGGTAAGTTAAAAATTATTTGAAACCATGGCTGTAACTTATGCTTTAATCCAAGTAAAGCCTGGGCACTGACATGAAAAACCAGGACCATGATTTTTAAAAGTTAGATTGCTATATAGTAAAATAATTCCTTGCACTCAAGCAAAAATGTCTTAATTAGGACAGGAATGTACTATGGTTATATAAAAGAGGATAGTCAGCCCCAATACACTTAATTTTTGCTATCTCTTGTACAATCTACACAAGATCACTTCTCTTCAATATTTGCATCTCTAATTGAGAAGACAGTATTTCTGAGGGAGAGATATTAAAATAAGTCCTCAGCTTCATCTGATCACTGAATTGTTATTATTCATGGGAGTTCCACTGTTAGTGTCACACCTAATGTAATCTCAAGCTGTGTTAATTAATGTAATTTCAGAGTGGCCTCCTCGTATTGCTCTTCTCCTCTCTCCTCATCCTGTCCCTTGTGTCCTTTTGTCACCATGTTCAGCATGGATAAAATTGTCCTGTGGAATATACTGTTTGACAAAATCAACCTTGTATGTCTTGGACTGTCTCCTAGCTGGGGCAGCTCACCCATAAGGGAATTATTCCTTACCATGGCTGCCATTAAGGATTCTGAGCCCTCTACAAGTCCATAGCAGGTGAATTTAGGAAAGTCAATAAGCCTCTGAGGAGACCTTAAGCTGTGATAGGAGTATTTAATCCTCTGTTTCTGTTGGAACCTTTACACAAAGTGCTCAGCAGCTGAATTCTGATAAAGTGAAAAGGTAAACTCTAATTAGAACAATGCAGTTCAGGCTTTTTCCATTAAGGTTGTCACAGCACTTTCAATATGAAAATCAATCTATGAAGGCTTACAGCTCAGACATGAAAAGGTTTCATGAACTGCACTGGGCTTGTAAAGGTCTCTGTCACATTGTAAAGCTCATTTTTAGCCAGGTTTCATACAGAAATAAGTCTCATTAAATAAGAGGGTACAAGTGATCCTGTATTGGCACGAGAGCTTGCCTAACCTAGCAGCTTTGGAACCCATTGATTATTTTCAACTGAGACACCCCAAAAAAGTGCAATGAGAATTGCTTCCCTGTGTTCTCTATGGATGCAGCTGTTAGGTAGAGAAGGTGCACACCAAAACGCAGAGAAAAGAGCAGTCCAGAAGTCACTCACTGGTGGAACAGCCAGAGCCCACTGAGGCTCACACCTATGGACATGATTGCCAACCACAGAATGCACAAATGCTGAAAGGCTTTTATCATAGAAACACTTATTCCACATAAATATGTTTGTAGAGAAAAATCCCCACAAAACTGAGGGAGATTGTAGTGGCTTTGACTGTTTGGTGATATCTACACAAAATTTCCTTTACCAGGCAGACAACCTGCTCACAGTGAGGACAGGACTGAACTCTCTATTCAAATCTCTCTTAGACACTCATATTCTGCTCCTTACTTGTGGATTAAGGTTTTGACAAAGCTCATTACCCTAAGAAACAAAGATCATTTTTATATTTTTTTTTTTTGGTCAGTTGTGGCCATGTGGCTATTAACATATGAAAGAAACAAAAATAAAAATTAAATGCACTAAGATACTTCCCTAAGAGGCCAGGGTCATGCTTTTACTCAAGGTATCTGGGAGCTCTGAAACAGGACATGTGTGAAAATGAGACTCCTTTGTGCTGAGTCCATACAAAGATAACACTATTATTGAGTGTGAAGCTACTCAATAATACACGAAACACATCCACAACAAAGGTAAATTGCTTCCTGGCAATGCTTTTCATCTCAAGCCTAATTACAATGTCCCAAAAATCTTCTGCTGGAACTCACTGAATTTATTCCTTCCTAAATCTATTTTCCTTTAGGACTAACTGCAAATACACTTTTCTAGGACTTTCAAAGTGCTATAACCAAAGAATAGCTTGATCAGCAGAAAAAAAAAAAGGCAAATTAAGATCTAGATCCTTTCTACTCTTCCATGTAGCTCTAGAGGACAGTCCCCCTTTTCCTAAGGTATAATTTTATATAATACTGTGCCATTACAGTTGTTCTGTAATTCAGTCTCTTGGGTAATTTGCTTTTCTTGTTTTGAACATACAGTGAAAAAATTAAAGAAATATTGATAATTACCCCTAAGACCTGAGATATGAGTGATTTGAGGACAAGTGTAAAAGAAAATAGGCTTGGTGTAAAACTTTTCAGCAAAAGAATTCTTAAAAGGAAAAAAGATAATTGGAGAATGATGGCATGGATTTGGGCAAAAGAGGAAAGAAAACAGGTTAACTTTAGTGCTGTTTTCGATCACATGAAATAAAAGGGAAGCATCACTAGAAACATGAGGCCATTAAATTCTTTCTTGTTTCATCCTGACTCCTGTTGTCCTCTGGCTGTTCAACTATGTTAAATAAAATACTTCAAAGGAAAGTCTCAAGTGTTCAACAGCTGATTTTGCTCCCAGAGGTGCTGAACTGGCAAAAGAGGAAACATGTGGAGCAAATATAACTAACCAGAGAGGAAGGATGGGCTGCCAGAGCATTTCAGAGAAGGAAAATAAAATAGTAATGAATAGGCCTGGAAGATGAAGGTGAGCATGAACTAGGCTTCATTAGGAAGGAAGGAATGGCAGGGATAACAAATCTGCAGCTTCCTAATACACATCTAATGGGGGCAGATAAAATTATATTCCCGTGCATAAAAGGAAATAACACCTTCCTTCTGCCTCTGGGTGTGAATTCAGGTCATCCAGAACAGGGTTTCCAGGGCAATAAAGGCTGGCTAAGGAGTTCTGCAGAGCCCAGGCACTGGCTTCTTGTGGTGTTAAGGATCTAGGTACTTGAATGTCTGGGATAAATCAGAACTAGAGTCACCTACCATTAATATGGTGTAACCCACCATTAATTCCTGCAGAAAGAGCCATCCCTGCTCAATCACACAAAAACCCCCCAGCCCAGAGCAGATCCAATAATTCTGTTGGAGGAAACACAAGCACAGTCCTTAGGAGGGAATACTGCAGAAAAGACCAGATCTGCAGGCAGAACTGGTGGCACAGCACCCTATCAAAAGTTCAAGTGGGAAAAGCAATTTATTCATGGCCCACATGTCAGTGGATGCAGATAAGATCATTACACACTTCTGTTGCAAAACACTGCTGATAGAGTGTCATAGAGGATTAGATTTGCTGTATCTTATTTATTATACATGTCCACATATTGTGATAATTGGGTTGAATAATATTTCATGCAGGCTAATGTGAAAATCATTTTTCCTGAATATAAAATTACTTATTTTGATTCTGCAGGGGTTTGCTTTGTCAAAACTCATGTAGCACTTAGGAAACTAATAATTGTTCAATTGTGGAGCAGAAGTGTAAAATTATCTTAACAGAAGTGCAGGAAATGAAAAGAACAATGGATCTGACCTCATTTGTTTGATTATTAATGGTGTTTCATCTAATTTACAAGGTCTAACCTTGTGTAATGCAAATGTAGAGTGCAAATGTATCTTTTTATCTCACAGTCACTAATTAGTTATGCTATATATCACCCTATTTTTGCTCTAGTTAAGCAATGGGGCAGAAATCTGAAGAAAAAACCACCAAGAATAACATTTAGAAAATACCATTAGATTAGAAAGACTGAAAGAAAATCTGTGAAGATTATTTAATGTACTTTATAATTTGGTACAACTCTCAGTCCCCTCAGCTAAGGAAAACAAAATTATTAAATATTAGAAGTGAAACCTTTCTGGAAATTATGTGATTTAGTCAGAAGTCTTCAGTTTATCTTCCTATGACCTGACAGAGCTACCAGCTATGGCAGAAAATGGCCCTGTATTACATCAGTCAGCCACAGGAGCCACTCAGACTCCACACTAACAATGGCATTGCTCTTTGTATTTCAAAGAAAATCACCTTTTCTAAAGACCAGGATAATTAGGTTTCAGAGATGAGAAGAGTGAGAATGGTGAAACAAGGCAGAATCTGCACCTATTTCTGTCACTGCCATATTTTCTGAAAAATCCTTTTGCCAGGATTTCTTTTCCTGGGAAGATGAGAAGCCTCAGATAAAAACCAATATTATCTCATTTGCTTCTCCCTGTTTTGCTGCTCTGGAATGTGGTCTGGAGATTGTTTATCCAACATGTGAATTGTTTTTACTTAATGACCAATCACCATCAGCTCTGAGGAGTCAGTCACAAGTTTTTCTATTATTCATTCTTGTTAAGCCTTCTGTCTGTATCCTTTCTCTTTCTTTAGTACAGTTTTAGTAGAGCATTCTTTAATATAATATGATAAAATAATTAATCAGCCTTCTGAGAACATGGAGTCAGATTCTCATCTCTCACCTTATCCTGGGGACCCCACAAACACCACATATTTCCTCTACAACTTCCACACAAAGCACACAGATGGATTTGCTGGGAGTTGGAGCAGGAGCAGCAAGCCCTTCCCTGAGCTATGTGGGTTATGTGCACAGCAAGGAGTCAGGGAGAGGGTGATGGTTCCTCCCCCTGCCCCAGATTTTGTTGAATCAGACTTCAGATGTCTTTCACGACTTTGGATTCTCTGGAAGTTTTCTAAAGTAAAAATCCACCCTTGCTCAGCTGATGGGTTTTGTTGCTCCTGGAGTTAAATTACCATAACAACAGAGGAGGGCACGTGCTAGGATAAGGCCAGCAGCCTCAGTTTGGGTGGCTTCTGTGAGGCAGCAGCATCTCAGCAGAAGAGAAAACACATCACCACAAAACAATTAGGTAAAAATTAGAAGGTGATAAAATGGAAAATTAGTGTACTCAGATAGAAGTTAGGTCTGAAGCATCTCTCCCTCCCATTAATTTAGTGATGGATTATACCACTGTGTCCTCAATGCATTTGTTTTAATTAAACAAAACTGAAGGATGGTCCATGCTCAGTCAATATTTTTAGGTCAGCACCACTACAGAATTCTGTGCAAGTACATATCCCACCTATTGCTTCCCTTACACTCTAATGAGGTCATATATCAGTGAAAAGCTCTAAATCATTAGTTTTCAAACTTTTTTTTCCCTTTTAAGAGTTTTCTTCTGAAAGACATGCCCACCCTTACTCCTATTTACAACAAAGCCATCTCCTCTCTTTTCACTCCCGTCTGACACCACCTAAAGGACCCAAAAATGGCAAGAGGAGACTAACCAAGATTCTTTCTTCTCCTTTTCCATTTGATTTTATCTTTGTTTGATGCTTCTGAAGTTCCTAGCACAACAGGACACTGGCCCATGACAGCAACTCTGAGACACAACCATAATAAAAATAAATAAGAAATGTTTAAAAACGCCTTCTCTTCAAGGAAAACCAAAAGGCTCCAAACTAGCATTATTTTTAAAGTTTCCACTTAGAGAATGTGTAAGTTCATTTTTCCTGCTCGCTGGCACAATTAGCTGTCTTCTCAGTCCTCAAGTCTGGCTGGGCTACTGAGCTGCTCTTTGTGGCTTCTGTGCAAAGGGACATGCCAAGGGTAGCCAAACCCTCAGTGCCACTGAGGAGAAAAATACTCTTAATTGTTGGTCACATAGACATAAACTCAAGAACCTGCTTCTAACACACTGTAACCCCTACTGGGTTTTGCACAGTCATTTCTGGGTAGCTGTCAGTGCCCCTATTGCTTTCATTAAGTTTGTGCTACATTTATTTCCTTTCCACTGTTCCATTATCAGTTGTTTACATGATGCCACTGATTTCCACTGCACACAAAAAGTGGGGGTTTTGAGAATGTTGTGCTAACCAGAGCTCTCAAGAGCGTATCAGAGGTGGGAGGGTAAGAGGGAATGCAGCATAGTGCAAAGGTGATCCACAGTCTGAAATCCTACACCCAGAACACCAAACACCAGCTAAAGTATCACAGCACAGAGGTTTCTGCCCAGGGAATAATGCCAAAAAATGAGAGGCTTTTCAAGAGTAAGCTATCTGTGGAAAAAGCCCACAAAAACACCAACGCCACCCAGCCTGAAGAAAAAACTCAAACAGCCAAACGAAAAAGACTCCAATAAAATCAGGAAGTGTCCTTTGCATCACATTCACTGTGTATTTGAGCTCCTGTGCTATTCCCTGGCAAAGGGCTTCCATAGCTGCTCAGGATTTTCCTCACTGTAACAAGGACAACCTTCAGCCTGCAGGGGACTAAAACTTGCAATATCAGCAGATCAATACTTTGGTATTCAGCAAAATTCTATTTCACTTTTTTGCCTTTTCTCTTCTATCTTTGTTGGCCAGCATGTTCAGGCTCCTCTCTTCCTGACCAGAAACCCACAAAATTCTCTATTCTGAAGCCTGATTTTTTCAGACACCCAAGAGCCTCATTCACCTTCACATTACAAATGCAGAATACAAGATTATTTGGTTTTGATCACTTTGAGCACAGAATCATTTGCCTTACCAATTATTTCATTCCTATCCTGGCAGGCATGCTCTCTCTTGCTCTTTCTCAGCCTGGTTTGCTCCTCTCAATGAACACGTAATCAGTGCAATTTTTATCTTCTCATCCACGAGGGTGATGCTTTTCCTTTGAAGAAATAATTTTATTTTCCTCTCTCAGGTCCCACCACTGACCACACCAACACAACCAAAGACCCCTCAGCTAAGGGAGAGTGAGGATAACACAGAGCTCCATAACACAGCTCAGCAGGAGCTTGGCTTCCCTTCTGCTTCTGAAATAACCACCTTGCATCTGCCCTTCACAAAAAGATGTATGTGGATTGGTTTTATTCTACCCATCTGTTCAGGTGCTCCACTGTCCAGGCAGAATTTCTTACCATCATACATCACATCTCCATATGACTGGATGCTATGCAATAATTCTGACCAGCATTTTCTCAAGGCTGCTACTTGCATGCTTCAGCCACTGAGCTTCATTTTGTTTGCCCTTCACAAAAACACAAAACAGGAATAGAAGAAAGTCAGAAAATGAAAGGAAAGTGATCAGAGATACAGAAAAACAACTGCTTATGAGACTGAGCTTCCAGACATTTACAACAAGCAGCAGCATTGGAAAGGTTTGCAGAATATGCCTACTTATCTTATAATTTCATGGAAGAGGTTAAAAAATCCACAGGAGCAAAATATTGATAATTAATGAACAATCTTTTGTTCATAATTATCTAAATTGTTTCTAGGCTAGTTTTGATCAAAATAATTTAAATAAATTAAACCCCAGGCAAAAAATAAAAGACTTAAGGAAAGGAAATGTTCAGTTAGTTTTGACAGGCTGTTTAGTCACAATGGTGCTCATATTCAGAAAGCCCTGTTTAATGGTGCACATTATAAACAACAGCCCTTCAGACCTGGGTATTTCAGAGCACTCTGCTGTGCTATCCTGGCTCACCATTAGTTCTTCATTTTAAAGTTTACATCAAGGTTCTGTTTGTGGTGTGTTTTTTTTTTTTTTTAATTTCAAGGTCTTTGCTGAAACATCTGTGTAACACAGTGTTGCTCAGTCACATTTATTTATGCTTATTATCTTAATTATTTTTGCCAGAAAGACTGACAGTTATGCATTTTCAGATGCAGTGGATCAAACCCCCCTGAACACTGGAGTTTTCTCTGGGCTTATTACTCCCTGATACTTCTGCTATCAGTAGAATTTGCTTGTTTACCATGGCTATCTCTATTTAGATAATTTATTTAGATGAGAAACAGTGAGGAGTTGCACTGCTGACTCCTGGGAGGCCTCATTTGTTATCTTCACCTAAATGAACAGTGGCTACTTTACTGCTGTTTGCTATTTTAAGCCAAAGCTCCACTCACACCTCTGTTCTCACTCATACTTCACACAGATCTGAGTTTAAAAGAGATTAAACTGTGCTGGCTCCAAATTCAGCAAAGGGGTAAAAGGTTTCCAGAGGAAACAGGAATGTTAAATTCTGGGCCAGTGAGAAGGAGAAGCCTTTGGCATTTACAGGATGGAAGAGGGGTCATTATACTGCTAGAAAAGAAGGGTAGGGAGGGCAAGAAGGAAAAAAAAGAAAATTATCAGCTTAGGAATTCTGCTGTGAAACTTCTCCAGCAGAGAAGACCAGTCATGCTCAGCAGAGACACAAATGTAAAGCACAAAAGTAATTTTATTTGGAGTCCAGGTATAGTTTCAGGGAAGTGAATATTCCTTACCTCCAATTTTTCAATATCTTTTTAGAGTTGTCTTTGTTTCTCTTTAGTGGAAGTAGTTGAGTGCACAGGAGAGATAATAAAGCTGGATTCATAGAGATTTCTATTTTGTGATGGGATATGACTGAAATTTATTACAGTGTAAAACCTGAAACTTGGAAATCTTGCTGTGGGGAAGGGAAGGAGATAGGGGAACTCATTCTAAATTCTAGCTGCTATTTTCAAGTAAGCATGTTTAAACTATTAACTCTCCATCAGACTTGGCTGAAATGGGCTGATGCACTCAGAACAGAATATCACCATAACAGATAGAAACCACAATTAGATGAGACAGTTCCTAAAGAAAAACACTCTTTGAAATTAAAAGAATTAAGCAGCAATGCCAGAAAGCACTGCGAAATCAAAGGTACAGCTTTGGTCCTGAGTCAACCCACCCTCTCAAGCATCTTAAGGTTTGTTTTCTCATGCTAACTGGATTGACTCGCCTCAGCTGAGGACATCCTACCCAGAACTAACTTTAAAATTCCAGCTGAAGCCCCAGAGCTGTAGTCTGGGCTCTGAGCTCTTGGCATTTTCTCATGATGCACGTAATTCTACCCATCCATCAACTGATTTTAAACTCAAACTTACCATCTCGTGTTGATCAGGCTCATAGGAATTACATTCACCTTGTCTTTAGAAATCACATTATCCTACTATTTTCAAAGTATATGTTACCATCAATATGAGGATTTCATGGTGGATCAGTAAAAATAATTTGCTTTTTACTCTTTTTTTGTAGTTCGCTATCCCAGATCAACCCTGCTTAGTATGGCCAGGTATAAAGGGGGTTTTGTTTGTTTATTTGTTTTAGCAAGAAAAATTCATAACACTGAATTTCCCTCTTCTAAATTTATTATTTCAGAGAACAGGGATAAAAACCCTGTGTGCACAGACTGGACTTACTGTACCCTGCGCTGAAACAGCTTCAGGTAAATTACTGAGGTAATTAAGCACTGCACTTGGACTGCCACATGGCATTCAGGTGTGGAGTGAGCTGGCAAGCACAGCTGTCTCCAGAGCAGCTTAAGGGGAGAAAGGAGATGGCCCACAATTAATGTTCAGTATTTTTCAGCCACATCCCCCAGGCTCTCTACCAAAGAGGCAGATCCTGGCTCACATGGCCTCTGTTGTGCCCATGAGTGTGGTCAATGTTTGCCTTCATTAAAACATGAGAAATAACACCAAAGACTGGCACAAACAGCTGAGAAGAAACACTCATGGCCAGCTTGGCCTCCACCTTCAGGCCAAGGAAGCAATTTGATTTTCTGCTCCCAAATATATTAACTTGACCCAACTCCCATCAAAAGAACTAATTTTGTGCCACTGTGGAAAACATATTACAGTATTAAATGTTCCTTCTTATTTGGGATGATTCTGTAAGAAAGCATAAACCTCACCACAAACACTAATACTACACAGAATTTTCTGCACCCAAAAATGTTGCCTTTTCCCTTGCACAGTGCTTCTCAGCCTTTATTTTTCATATCAAGGATTATCTCAGCCCTTGGTATTTTTATGAAACAACACTACATTGAAACAAGGATTGCATAGATCTACAACATTCTCTCTCTTCTGTGCCACTGCTTAATCACACCAAATACCTGCACAAAGTTCTGGACCTTTCAAAAAGTATTTCAGCAACCTAAACAACTCGAGTTTTGTTTACAAGACCAGATAAATAGGTGACAATAGGTCCCAAGACTTTTTAAAGCACACTGACCAGGACCTTGAGACTGAATATCTCCTGCACACCAGAAGCACTGTAAATATTATAAACCACTAAATGGTGCTTGGGCTACACAAAGGGTAAAATTTAAATCCTAAGGCCACAGGTCCCTGGTACTCCTTAGAAATGCTTTCCACCTTTGTTACTGTTTAGAGAAGAGCAGCTCAACTGCAGAGCATTTACATTTATCCAGATTTTCTCTTTTTTTTTTTGTTTAAAGACTGTACAACCCCCACAGAGTAGCACGCTGCCTGTCAAGGACTACATTTGAACCTAAATGGGGAAACTCTCTTATTTCCCAAAAATCTTCAAAACCTTGTAGGAAAATACAGTGGGGTCTCCCTGAGGGCAGGAATTGTCCTTAAGCTCGGGGTTGACAAATCTCTACAGTAAGAGGCAAATTTAAACAGCTAAGTGTTATCCAAAGAGGCACATGTACAGGTATGTTATTGTCCACAAGGGTCCCAGGATGAGGGAAGAGGCGAGAAAGTTGACCCCATGTATCAGAAAGCTTGGTTTATTATTTTATGATAGATAATATATTAAAACTATACTAAAAGAACAGAGGAAAGGATTTCATCAGAAGGCTAAGCTAAGAATAGAATAGGAATGAATAACAAAGGCTTGTCTCTGACCAAGACAGTCTGGCAGAGGTGATCTGTGTTTGGCCCTTAACTGGAAACAACCAGATGAGGCCAATCACAGATTCCCCCTGTTGCATTCCACGGCAGCAGATAATCATTGTTTACAGTTTGTTCCTGAGGCCTCTCAGCTTCTCAGGAGGGAAAAATCCTAAGGAAAGGATTTTTCATAAAACATGTCGGTAACATACAGTGGTTAAGACTTTTCTTTTTCCTTTTCCTTTTTCTTCCATGGATAAAGTAGACAAAGGGATGCACGGCCCGCATTGGCAGGCTACAAGGCTTTCAGGCAGCAAGGCACTGGAACAAGGCGAAAAGGCTCTGCCTCAAACTTCTTAGAGCAAGAAGGAGCACTCCAAGCTGACTGCAGTGCTTTCCACAGCATATCAGGACTGACTTGAAATCATTACTGCGAGCCAGGCCACTGCTATCGACTTTGCAATTACTCCGTGTCTCAGCGTGGGCACGGTGGCAGCCGGCATCGACAACGAGTAGCTAAAACTGGCTCTGGGCTTTTGAAACTATTGGTCTTTGTTAATTGCATTTCTACTTTCTTTATCACATTTGCTTCTAAACACTCAGCAGTGCAGAGGATGCTGACGGGGCAAGTAAGTTTTGTCCTACGTTCACAGAGAAGCCTCAACAAATTAGGCTCCAGGCTCGGTGCTGCACTGTGCGGCTCCTCTGCCGTGGAAGCAGGAAAGCAAAGCAGAGCAACTCTTGGCAGCCATCCCAAATATGCAGGAAGGAGAGCAACAAATGCCTTCAGGGACAGACTCATACATGGAGTTAAGCAGCACCTGGAAAGCCCCACACCTGTGATCCTCCCAGCACTGCACACAGCGCCGTGTTGACTCAGTGTGTTACTCAGCCACACGGGGATTCATCTCACCAACTCCGAGGGGCTCACGGAGCAGACACTGACACCTCCGTTAGTTATCCTTGTACAATCACTGGAAGACAACTGACACTTTTACTACAGCGTGGATCATCTTGTGCAAAGAGTCACATCTAAAATAGGTCAGAGGAATCACAGGCTGGAAGCAATGAATTCTCTGTTTTTTTTGTAAAGAACTCTGGAGGAGAAGATGCCTTGGGAGGTATAAGGGCTTTTCAGACAATAGAGTCGAAAATGAAACTCAATATGTCAAGCCTATTTATGTCAATTAAAAAATTAGTCTATTTTCCATTCAGCACACGGTATGGAACAGCAAAAATCATATATGGTTTTCTTTATCATGTTATCTCAGCTTGTCATCCTGCAATTTCTTTATGACACACAAACACTCCAGCCCAGAACACACCTGCCACATAGCAGAGCACAGCTTCCTGGCTTCACACTGTTAGCTCAGGAAAAAAGAAAAAAGCTCCATTCCATATCTCTCTCCTTTTTCACACTCCTGTTCATACATAGCTACAGTAACTACCCATGTGTAAAAGAATATGGGAAAGCTGCTCTTACAGATCACAAAGCCTGACTGCCAAGAATAGAGTACATCTGTGACTACTTTGAGGTGGACTCATGCTCCTATTTCTCAAAATTTCTATCAAATATAAAGTGTTTCACAAAAGCACAGCTCCTGTCGTTTAGCAGAAATTCAAAGTTTGAACCTCCCCTGCCCTACCCTAGGTGTGTTTGTTCCCACTTGGGCTGCCCATGAGGCATCTTCTCACCTGCACAGCTGGACACAAGCACCTGAGCTGGCAGAGGCAGTGCCCCTGGGGAACCACAAGGGCTCTGAAATTGTGTTTCAATGTCCATTGTTTCCTCTAAATTGGATCAAATTTGTTTCTACTGAATAGTGCATCACTTCCTAACTAGCCTGACATCTGAAAAGACTGCCCAATAAAGTTTCTTAGAGGGAGAATTCCATGCTGTATCTTGCACCACCAAGAGCATTACTGGGTATGTAGAGGTTGCTCTTTGATCCTGTCAGTTAAAGAAGAGAATAAGGGGAAGAATGGTATTTCTAACAGTGCAGCAGGCCCCAGAACCATACTGGAATACTATAGCCAGGACTGGCTCAGATGCTCATTCTGCTCTTCCCTCTAAATCTGATTGCTCAATTTTGTAGTGGTGAGCCAGGATTATTGCAATTTTGGTGGAATTTTCTGCCATTTGGAAAGGGCTATGTGCAATAATAGTGTTTTATCAGATACAAATTTTTGCAAGTAAGTATGGGGAAAATCGGGCTACAAGAGAATTGGGGCTTTTATTTAAAGAAGGAACACTGTACTCTGGGCAAGAGGAAATGTTGCCATTATCCACTGGGACTCAAGGGTCCTGTGGTGCTATTGTGTCATCTCTTCCCCTCTTAGGCCCATTCATCGTGTATCTTGAGTATAATGCACATAAATGCACGTGGCACTACAGGGACAGGCAGCACTTGCAGTGCAGAGACATGTAGATTTTGATAAAGCTTTGGTTTAGAGAGGGAAAACTGACTCTCCACACCAACCTTCTGTCATGATTCATCGAGACATCCTCTTACTCCTAAACCCATTAGTCCTCAGAAGATTAAGTAGCATAGCACAGGCAGAAAGACTAAAGGATTGGGATGCATTATTTAGCTACGATTCAGTGCCTGAGCTCTGCTGTTTTCATATTCATAGCCTGCAGCAGAGAACACCTCTAAATGCATTAGCTGAAATGAATGGGTTGAACTTAAGTTGTTCCTCCTCATGTTTGTGGAACAGGAAAAGTACCACAGCTTATCTGTGGTGAAATAACAAACAGGGGCTTGGGTATGTGGGCACACAGATACACAGTGAGTAGCTGACTGTACAGACAGATACTCCCCACTGCCTGAGGTGGTGTGGTGGCTATAACCTGCCTTGGTTCCCAAAAGAGGATCAGTTTCAGTCAGCTAGAGCTTGAATATTAATCAGTGTGCTCTGCTCAGGTGCTCATTTATTAAGCTTCTACTGAAACCTAAGGAGACAGCTTCTGACATGATTTAGATACACTTCTATACTACATCCAGGCCTTTTTCTGTGCCAGCACACTTTGCTTTGATTGTATTCCTTGTGTCAAGGCTTTTGGAGTGCCTTCCAGGCAGCACAGGTGCCCTGAGCCCGGCACCAGTGCAGCCCTCACGGAGTCAGTCCCTCCCTTTAGAAGGGACTCGTTGCTCTCTAGCTCACCACTTTCATAAGAGTCACATAAAAGTTAACATTTAATCTCTTAATAAAGCTGTCAGAGGTAAACAATGCTTTACTACTTTCTTCTTAAGGACACTAGAGACACCCTCTGAGGGAGAGATATAGATTTAAATGAAGTCATCTTTTAAACTGCTCTCCATCTTCCATAAGAAGAAATATCCTTCAAAGAGCTCTGACAATATGACTGGTTTGGGGATTGGGGCAGGCGGGAGGATGAGAAGGGAAGAACAAAACAAGATCATCCCCCCAAAACAAACAAGCTTTCATTTCTGACCTCAGACACTGAGAACACAAGATTCTCTGTATTGCTTCCAAGCACTTTCCTATCCTATCTGCTGTTCTGCTCCCAATCATGGCTGATTTTTGTTGCTTCAGAATAAGGAAGAAAAACAAACTGGATATAGCCAAGCACATGCTGGAGGGGAAAAAATATCCTTTTAATGCAATAGGAGACTAAGATACAAACAACGGAGTACAGAATCTCAGCCTGAGCCTCAACAGCTCTGTGAAAGGTTTTATACAAATAAAAAATGAGTTTAAAACAGTCCTGCTATTCTGGTCAGATACAACAGTTTGCAGGTCAGGCCTCTGCTACTTATTCTGGTGCACAAGACACAGGTGATTCAAAATCTGGCTGGTCCAACACACGTCCCTTTTGCAAACCTGGATCAATTATTTCTTCCTGTGACAACTTCTAAAGCTTCAGCTTCGCCTCTGAAGCTATCAGCTGTCTCTCCCTGCTACTCATTTGCTAAGCCATGAAATTCTCCTGAGCAAATGACCAAACTGCACCTCTGCCAATGCAGCAGAGAACACAGCCAGGCTGGCAGACAGATGTGTGCAGGACACCCAGAACACAGCCAGGCTGACAGATGTGTGCAGGACACCCAGAACACAGCCAGGCTGGCAGACAGATGTGTGCAGGACACACAGAACGTGACACTGCCATCAGGGACCAACAGGGAAAATGCAGAGCAGCTCCTGTCTGCACACATTAACATCCCCGCCACCCAGGAACCTCTCCTGTGCCTCTGAGTCACCTCAATTGCTATGGATTACCATCCCTCAGGAGATTCAGGATGGCATTCCCATTATCCACTTAGGTACATGCTTTCACTGTATCATCTGCTTAACTTAAGCTGATCCTACCCACTGCCTTTACTGTGAGCTATGAATGCTGGACTTGACAGACACCAGCCTGCCATTGTTCTCTCTTCCAGCGCAGGGGAAATCAGGAAGTGCTGCAACATTTAGCTCAAAGCTTATGAAACACCCCGAGATGCCAAAACCTACACTTTGCAATTGGTTAGCTATAAATTTGGTTGTTGGGCTGTTAGAAGTGAGCATTACTTGTTTCAGTACTGCAATGTCAAAATTCCCCACAAAAGAAACATTGGCTGTAAAAGAACAAAAGAAACATTGACTGTCTGCTAAACCAGACTAGGAGAACCAGACAGTTCCTGCCACTCTAGCATTTTGTCCAGTGCATGACAGGACTCAGTTTCCACAGCTTTCCCACCCACGCGTGCAATGTGTCAGTGCAACAAAATTATCAAATGAGTCACAACAACAGTAGTTTGGCACCTAATAGCAGGTGTAATATCTACATTAATATCAAAATCTATTTTGTTAGAGACAGATCAAATGATTAACAGAGTACATAGTGTCAAAGACCATGAGCCACAGTGCAAGACATCTGCACTCAGTTCTATAATGTTATTCCAGTTTCAAGGCAAGCCTAGTTTTTAAATGACCTACTAAGTGACACTACCCCATTAGGTTTTCCATAAAAATCACCTTATTATGTTCAAGTGCTGTTCACTTCCTTATGTCATAACTCCTAGACTGAATACCTCTCATGAAAAGAAAGTTATTTACTATTTCAAAATTTTCTCTATTAGTGTTAATACTACCTTCATGGAAAATTTGACAAAGGTTTTAATAAAGTCTTCATCAAATGTATTAGAATGGTCTAAGGAGTTACAAAATAAAAGCCAAACTGTTCCAAGCACTGTTTGAAAAGGCAGAAGGACCACAGCCTGAAGAATTTTAATTTAGAGAGAGAAAAAAACCCACCACATTGGAGAGACATGCAACGCAAAAACAGAATGAAAAAAATGCTCATCATTCAACAGCTTTGGAGGCAAAAAGGTGACTGGGAGGGCACAAGGTTCTGGGGGAGGCATGGGAGATGAGGGCATGGCAGGAAAGGTGCCAAACTGGGGGAGATGTTATAAAGAGCAATGAAGCTGTAGGAACACACATGCTGAGCAGAGCCAAGGATGTACAAAATCCTCTGTAAAATCAGCTATTTACTGAGAGGGAGGAGCAATTTCATCCTGGGGGAACATACCCCTTCCTCCTCATTCCCTATGGCTGTTATTGCCACACACAGTGTCCTGTGTGATGGAATCTCCCTTTGGGCAGCTGAGGCCAGCTGTTCCAGCTGTGTCTCCTCCCAGCTTCTCGTGCACCTGCAGCCTCCTCAGTGCTGGGAGAGTGTGAGAATCAGAAAAGGCCTTGGGGCTGTAAAAGCACTGTTCAGGCTTTACTAAAACGTGTCTGTTAACATTGCTTTCATCACTAATTCAAAACTCAGCACCATGCAAGCCACTGTGAAGACAGCTATCTGCCAACACCAGCACAAATGTCTCTGCAAGACAGCAGTGTCCATGCTGATCCCACAAACACACACTAAAAGGAGGAACTGGAACTTTCAGGACTATTGTCTTGTCATAGCCCAGCACTGCATGCCAGTCCTACAACCGGTTTGATATAATTAATAGGAAGAGGATGCAATCCCTCTTGTCCTCAGGGGTTTGCTCTGAAATCACAGACACTGCCACCAGCAAGGCTGGAACTGCAGAGTATTTAACAGGATGGTTGCTGGGCTCTCTGTATGTATTTATCTGTCTGTAGTACTACTAGTCATTAAAAAGTCTGTCCCCTTTTCAAGTGAAAAAATATTTAGTTTCTCTGGCTTATGACAGTCTTTGTAAAGAGCAGTGCTATATTGATTCTTTCCACAGTGTGTATACAAACTCATTTATAATGTTGTGACCTGAACTGTAGAGCACAAATTTAAAATGACCTGTACATATTACTTGGTAACATTTGGATTGCAAGTTAAATACTCCCTGATTAAACATGAATGCTTTTCCCTGGGAGTACGAGATATCTTATCAGAAAAGCCTTCTTATCAAATTCACCATCCTGGAGGCAGACACATTCTCTTGCAGTGCTGGGAGTTTATAATGATAAAATTAACAACGTCGTATTTCCCAGTGAAGTCAGCAGTAGTGCACTGCATCCTACCATTAATCATTAGAGCCAGTTCTCATAACAGAGCCACTTGCTGGCCCTCAGGCACCTGCATCACTCCCCAAGCAATTCCAGTCCCCAGCAATAACTTATCGCAGGAGCCAGGGATCAAGATTAAAAACCCAGTGAATAATGGGAGACTGTGTGCACCTCTATTCCTCTGGTAGATACAAGCAAGCTAATAACCTCCTTAAAGGGGAAGCAAATCATTCCATATTTTTCACTTTATAGACAAGCCAGGAAAGACCTGTATCTACGTCTCAGTAAAATTTATTGTACTGTTTAAGTTACTTGTTTCTGCCTTGTGCAAGGCATCAGCATGCATAAAACATTGGTGGGGGAGGGCCCTCTGTGCAGCACTGCTCCAAGTACACTGCATTCTGCTTGCAATAAAAACTGCAGGGGAAAGAAATTTTCATCTAAATCAGGAAATCAGAAATATTACCCATTTTGTAAAACATTTGGGCGAGCAGTATAATCAGAGGCCAGATTTCTAGCAGGCAAAAAATGGCTTCAGTTGACATTTGTGCCATAGAGGTGATGGAAGAATCCCTGAAAATGCATTTCAGCCATGGCTTCTCCCCCTCTCTCCTTCCCAGTCACAGGGCACAGCACTACAACACTGAGTGCTCTGCTGCTGAGACCAGTGCACTTCTCTGGGAAAGAGTCTGCTGAGTTGATGAAGCTCACAGCTTGCTGAGCATGCAAGAGGGACAGGCATGACTAGAAATACAAAAGGAACCTTCAGGGGGACCTCACCTCAGTGTCCCTGCTGGGAGGACAAAATGCAGGCATACACACACCTGTATATGTATGCAGGTAGGCAGAGCTGTTTACAGAGAGGTTTTTGTCTCCTTCATGGCAGCATCAAATATTATTCCATTATTAAGACCATGCTCAGAGGTTATTCCAGATATTCCTTTTTTACCTATAAACCATATGAAACTTTTAAATAACTGTTATTGTATTGTTTATTCAAAGATTATTCTGGAAAATTAGTGCTACAGTACTTTGGAAAGAAAGAAAGGAAGTAGGGTCTGATCAAAGAGACTGAGAAACTCTGCTGCTCTTTAGTGTTCTCAGCAATTTCATATCAAGTTTTCACTTTTTTGGAGGTTACTACAAAGGGAGGGCTTGAATTCCTGAGATAAAAACAATAATTACTATACTTAGAATAATTAATACTTGCTAAAGATTTTGTGTGAGGTGAGCAGAGAAAGAATTTCAAGTGTGGCACTGGAGAGAAGGAGAATATAAGGAATTTAGGAAAAGTAAATGTAGAGCTGTGGTGTTAAAAGCATCCAGTTTATGCAGGCAGCTCCTTGGCACACCTGTATATAAAGCCTCAGTCAACAGCAATTTCAGACAACACACTGAGTTAAACCAGCCCAACCCAGCACTGCATGTTGGAGAATAATGTGTGAAGGAAACAACTGAGGCACAGTTGGGCTGATTTCATCATGAAAACCACACAGACACAGAGGAGAATTCTCTGTCACTTGGGCTCCAATCTGCCATTTAGACTACATGAAATGTTAAGAAACTGCAAATTACTCTTCAGAAGCTGAAACATAGTACTAAAATTCTGGGAGAGAAAGGAATGAATATCAAATGTGGCCACAAAAATTTGTCAAGTGAGATTAATCACTGAGCCTGGTTATAAATTCTTAGTGTTCCACTATTTTCCCAAGAGTTTTCATGAAACATTTATTTTTGATTGTCAGGTCTCAGGAATCCTGCCTGATTTTCCCATCTACTACGAATACAAGTTCATCACGGCTATAAAAGTTTGATGCCCCACAAAAGCTTCCCAAGCATACAGTCAAATGAGATAAAGTCATTACAACTTACTGATATATCTGTAAACCTACATAAAAATCACATTATGCTTAATGATTAAGAAATAAATAACAATGCAATAATGTAATGGATGCATTTCTGAATGGCTGCATCCCTGAATGCCATGTGATAGAGTTGAGTGGCAAATGATTACAGCCAGGTGCTACTGCCATCACTTCAAGAAATTATTGTAAAGAAAGACAATGTTGGACTCTGATATGTGTTGAGATCAGCCCAAAACATGAAGCAAACGAAAATAAAGAATTACAGACAGTTATTTCCACCCAAAAATCACATCTCATTATTCTCTGTTTTTCATATTCTCTGTCATTATTCTCTGTTTCAGTTTGTGCCCAAGGTGGGAAACCCCTGGAAGAATTCTGGTTAATGATCTTTCCTGATTAACTTGACAATAACTCATTTTCCATAAAAAACCCCAGTTCTTCCTGATTTGATCTTTATTTTGATAAAAGAATTAAATCCCTAGTATTAAAAATCAAGTTTCAGCAAAATATCTCGACTGATTCTACCTTGGAATCCTCTGATTCTTATTCATACTACAGAAGTCTGTTGTAGAGGGAAGAATAGAGAATACTGCAAGGCATAAAATTGCTGGGATTTTAAAATACACCCATGAAATGCATGTCAATCACTTTACAAACATCAGAACTGGTGTCAGCTGGAGGCTTTAGAGACATCATGCTGTTAAGCAGCTTCTCCTCAAGTTTTTGAAGGTGGGAGGATCAATGAGAGGATGCTTCAAAAGCTGGGTACAGGTGATGTACACACTACTGATGGGAACAACAGAGAGGCTTTGGGCACGTCTTCAGTAAGAAAAGTGACAGTCTCATAAAAGAAGTTCTACAGGATTATGCTTCAGAGAACTCAGTCCACACATGGATGAAGAAAGCAGCATAGCAAGCCATTTTTACAAGTTTGTGGGTTAATCTGGTAGCAAAGGGTTTTTTTTAATGTAAAGAACTGGCTTCCTAACCATGCCCTCTGGGGTCACAGAGGTTTGTAAATCAAACTTTTACATCTGGCAAAAAAATTCATTTAAGGGCAGAGGCACACAGTGGGATCAGTTTTCCATTCCTGAGCTGATCTTTGCCATGCAGAACTCAAGCGCCAGCTAGGCTTGAACCTTTCATTTCACTGTTTACTTTGCACTACTTTAGTTAGCCTCTGTCTAATTATCAGCTTGAAGTCAGTCCTTTTGCTGACTTTAACAATAAATAATCAATAGGCCCCTTGTACTGGCATTACCAACTCATTCACATGCAGCAAGGACTATGCCAGATGGAACTCACTGCTGTCCAGTGCAAGAGCCAGAGATGGCAAGCACAAACCAAAACACCCGATAACCTATTTAAACATCCCAAAAAGCTTTTTTTTCCCTGTGGTGATTGAACACTGGAACATGTTGCCCAGACAGTCTGAGTTTTTTCCATTCTTGATGCTATTCAACCTCATTTGGACAGTGCCCTACACAACCTGCCCTGTCTGACCCTGCTTTGAGCAGGAGGGTTGGACTCGAGGGTTTCCAGACATTGCTACCAGCCTCAAACACTGTGTCATTTTGTGATTCTGTAAAAAGGCTTTGTTAATTGACACCTTGTTCTGGTCCCATGCCTTTGGCTGCAAATCTGAGAGATACCTGTGACTGCAATCCAAATGCACACATCCACGTTCCCTCCAGAACTCCTCAGCCAGCAGCTTCCAGCACACACCCCTCTCTCACACCCAAATGAGCCTTCCTGCCTGCCAGCAGAGCTCCACAGAGGCACACCTGTGATCCTGGGGCCAGGTGCTGGGGGCTGACACAACTTTTCTCCACAGGAGCTCCAGGTGTGGGACAGTGAGCAGCCAAAGCTTGGGCAGGGATCCACTTAGAAAATGTGGGAGATGTTCATGGCACATCACTGCTGCTGGGGACAAAAATGTGCAGCCTGCCCTGGCCACAGAACAGACACATTTATGAGCTCCAGAAACAGAGATGAGAAAATGAAGCTGATGTAAAGGTACAGGACAAGTATCAGCTAGACCTGATTTAAGACTAGAAAAACCTCAAATTTGGATTAGGGAGACAACTGACAATATGCCAAGCTCAATTTTCTTTCTACAAGCATAGAAGGGAGTTAAATTTAAGGCGTTTCTCAAGGAGTTGTTATAATTGTTTTCTCCAAGAGAGATTCCAAAGCAGCATTGCAGGAAGAGACAAAAAGCACCAGGGGAGACAAGCAGAAGCTCTACTGTCACAGACAGTCCAGACTCCCAACACTTCTGAAATTCAAAGGAGGACAGGAAGAGGCAGGCTGTGTGTAATCTTTGGAGGGAATATTGGATTTGAGGAGCTGGACAACAGACTAGAGGAAATCTGATTGTGACTACTCTTAAAAAACATGTAACATTGGAGAACTTTTCCCCTCCTTTCTAAGAAAAAACATTCAATCCTATAGCTTCTAGCTCAACACATTTATTTTTACTCCCTTATTTCTATAAAAAAACATATTTTTTTTTAAGACCAGGCATTGGACTATTGTATTTATGAGCTAAAATTTAGATTCCTTAGACTGTTAGAAAAGTTTCCCTAATTGTGTGATTTTTTTTTTGGCCAATTGTTCTAAACATAGAAAAAAATCTTTAGTATTGTTGTGGCACTGCTCATGGAGATTTAAATAAAACAAAAGTAAATAACATGATACAGTAACGTAAACCAAAATGAAGAAATACATAACATTTGATTTTTCATGAGGAAGCAGAAAGTTGGATTTATTTTACTAGTTTTGACTGTGCACAAAAAAAACCCCAATAAAACCCCAAACCAATATAGGAACGGTAAGAATCAAAGCAATGGTTTAATCCCAAAAATGATTCTGCACATAAATAATGAAAATACTCTAGACTAGAATTATTCCTGCTCTGGAGTTCATGCACAAGTATGAGGATGCAAAAACCCACAAGTTATCATCTCATACTGAAGATTACAGTGTTATTCTGTCTGTTTAAGCTTTCTAAAATTCCTGTTGATTGCAACAAGGATTTTGCAGGAAAAGTTGATAAGTATCTGATGGTGCCATTCAAATCCTGACTGTTCTGGAATCCATTATTTGTGAGAATATCTGCATAGTCCCACCTTGTCTTTAGCTACAGCTGAACCCAACACACTTAGCCCTCAGTGCTAAAAGATTCTACTTCTGCTAATGATTTCATTGAAACTGCTTAGATTTAAAACCCCTCTAAAAGAAACAGAATATGACACTCCAATAAAGCCATATTTTTTTGCAACAGTCCCTCAACAATGCATGCAAAAGATCAAGCTGCTGAGCACCAGAATCTCTTTGTGAAGGCTCTCATGTGTGAGCAGTTCTTATGAAAGGAAAAACACAGACATAAGAGGAACACAAACCAGCCCTTGGCCTCAAATAAAAATACTTTTATTCTACCAGAATTGCTCAGGTATGAAATGCCATTTCACTATTTTCCTCTTTCAGGTGGCTTAGTTTTACAGAAACTTTGTCTGCAATGTAGAATGTGATGTGACTTGAGAGAGAAGAGGGATTTGGGATTTTTTAGTGTGTTATTAAGCCATGAAGTGTCAAACATTTTGCTGAGTTAAGGTGATTCCCCACACTGCCCTGCTTAAGCTCAATATTTATTTCTGTGTTGCCTATTTTAATCTTAGTTGCAAGTTAAACTGACATTGCTGAAGCTCTTTCCTAAGGGTTTCCCACACATAAGCTAAATTGCAGTGCCTTGTAAATGGGGTTTTGTCTGCTCAGCAGATAGATAGTGATTGATTAAGCTTCAGTGACTTGTCTATGGATATGAATTCTTAAAGACACTGATCTGCAAAATCAGAAAACCAGTGGCAGGTTACATTGGTAAATACTCCAGCAGTGTTCCTGAAATCAGTGAAAGTTGTGTGTGAGAAAGAAGGGCTGATCCAGCAGTGTTCATGTAGGCCAGCAATTCAATGCTCTTTTATATTCCACCATTTGGAAGAATGGGAATACATCTCCTACTCCAGTTTCTAACATGGAAAGGACTTCAATCTCCAAATAGGCAGATACTTTAGCAAAGCATTTGTAACTTTAAAAAAATAGTAGAAGTAATGACTGTCGTGGTTTGAGAGGAAATAGTTTTTTTGAGATGGTGTGGTCACGCCAATCGGTGTCCAGATTTTAATATTGGCACCTGGTTTGTCCACTGAGGGCATGGATACGCCTCTGAGAACACAGGGGTTAAAAGCTGTGAACTCCCACTAAAAGTTCCTTTTGAGTTCCGGCCCTGGACCAGAGGAGACCTCTCCCCTGTCCAGCTCCGAGCTGGGCAGGGGGAGGGGAGCCATGCGGCCGGAGGGAGGTAGGCCAGGCCTGGGCCGAAGGGTGGAGGAGCTCTGCACTGCGAGGGCTTCGGGCAGCCATCCCCCATTCCCCCCCGGAGGGAGAGAGAGGAGAGCAGCCTGTGCTTGTGATAGCGCGGCTGGAGTGAAGGAGAAGGGGGGGGTGCCCAGCAGGGCAGCCAGCCCTGGGAGTTCATGAACCAAACCGGCAGAGCCTGGGACTTTTAACCCTTCTTGGGACGATGGAAACTGGAAACCTTGCAAATGCTGATTCCTCCTGGAGTTGGTGAGATTGAGAAAAAGTTGAAAAGAATTCTAGGTGGGAAGAGATGATAGAGTGGCTTTTGGCTAGACTTTTCTTAGATAGCTATAGACAGAACCCTTGAGTTTCTGTGACACAGAGACTGCATTCTAGGGGGAGGCAATGGCTCAGAGCCAAGAGAGTGCGGTAATGTGAAAGTGTGTGAACAGAGACGAAGGGTGGAAGGGAGTTGTAGTGGTGCCCTCTGTCTTTGATAAAGAAGAAGAAAAAGATGATCTCTGTTCGAGAGACCCCTCAGCCCCAGGGGGTGAAACATGGGGGGGACAGGTGTCCCAAAAAGAGAGAGACTGTGCTCTTTTTTAGAACTAGACAAAGCATCCTTAAAGAGAAAAACCCTAGAAGCAGCTCTAGTCCATGTGCAGTGGTGAGAGCACTAGACATAGAAAGAAGAGGTCACGATAGCAAAATGTTCTCCAAGCGGTGCCACACGTGACACAGAGACACGAGAAGTTTCGACTGTTTCCTGGGTGAAGTCTGTAGTGCAAGAGAGACTCCTCTCTTCTCAAAAAACTGAGAATTGATTATCCAAAGGGTAGCAGCGGAATTAAAAAATTTAGTGGGGGGAGGAGGAAGAAATTTAGAAGGTTTTCATCCCGTGTTCTGTGTGTTTTTTTTCCCTGTAGTTCTATATTAATAAAGTTTTTTTCCTTTCAATCATAAGTTAGAGCCTGCTCTTCTCTGTCTCTGATCACATCTCACAGCAGATACCAAGAAAAGAAGTTTTCTCATGGAAGCACTGGCATTTCGCCAAGCTCAGACCATGACAATGACAAAGAACCTTTCTGAGATGACTCAAGGAACTGAGGAATGAGTTTATGGAACCCCACAACCTGATGGCTGATGAAAGAGGATGGCAGAGAAAGGTGTGCTAGGAATTGCTTGGCATGGCTCAGGAGGTGTGATTTCACTCAATAGTTTGAAGAGAAAAGTATTTTTCAGAGCTGAGCCAATTTTTAATATAAATTGAGACTCCATCCTTCCCAGACTATTATCTTTATGAATACACCCTGGAGTACATTGGGTTTTTTTCTCTTCTGAGCAGCAAACTTTGATACAAACAGCTTGTGAATCAATAAGCAAGTTGTTTATTGGCCTCCCTGTGCATTGATTCACAAACCATTTGTCTCCTTGTAAACAATGCAATAATACTATTATCACTTAATAATGCACCATTACATCATCAGTAGCCAATCAGAATGCTGAGGAATCACAATTCCCTTCTCCCTGTATATTACCTATATATGGTAGTTCATTCAATTGCATAATAAATTCAATCAATGTTAAATTCTTTCCATGGCCTGGGTGTTTTGGGAGCACTTATATAATTTTTCCCTAAATAAACAAAAGATCACCTGAGAAAATGAGGTAAATCTAGATTTTGATAATCTGTAAATAAAGGAAAGAAAGCAGATTTTAAATGAAAAGTATTGAGGAGTTAAACAAAAAATTTCTATTGCAACTGGTATTCTAATTTTTAGATAGAAACCTGCTCTTAACTAATTTAAGGAGCCAACTTCGGGAGCTGTTCACTGAAGTCCCCCAGTTTATAAGGGCCTGTGTTGTGAGACTCAATGCAGTGTTACAGACACAGCCTGATGTCTGCTGTAAGTAAAGAGAAACATTCTCTTCTCCTGATCTCCTGGCCATTTTCTGATAACCCAGCCCATGCACCATCAGCCCTCCTGGCTGCCCAGACACTGCTCCTTCTGCTCAGTTTGGGGCCACCAAGGCATCCTGACCCTCTCCTGCTGGGTTTTTTAAGGGTTTTTTCCTTGACCTGCAATGGTTGGGGTTTTCCCTGCTGGATTTTGGGAGGTTTTGGTCAGCTCACCCCTCCAGTCCATCCAGGTCTCTCAGGATGGCTGCCCTGCCCTTGCTCTCCCAACTGGTGACTCCAGTTCCAGGTCCCCTCTGAGGCTGACCAGGGCAACCCCTCACCTGAAACACTGCTAATAGAAAGGTGAAACAGGAGGGTTTTACACACACCCCCCCCTGCTGTGCCTCCCTTGTGAGGAGCTCCAGACAGAGCAGGATCCCTGACCTCCGTCCTGTGACCACCCAGCTGGGTGTCCATCCATCCATCCAGACTGGAAGATCCTACCTTGAATACAAGACTGCCATGAAAAGCAGTGTCCAACACCTTGCTGATGTCAAGACAAATGCTCTCTCTGCTCTCCCCTCATCCATAATGCAGTCATCTTTCCCAGGAACCAATCAGGCTGGCCAGGAAGGCTTTACCTGGCAAATTCTCATGACTGTTCCCACTCATGATGGTTTCTCTCATGTGTCTCAGAAAGACCAAAGTGGAGCTGACTGACCTGTAGCTCCCAAAATTGTAATTTTCTGTGACTTAAACATGGTGCTAAGCAAATCTGAAAAAAAATTATAGCCCATGATATTCTGGATATAAACTCTTGTGTTTCTTAATCTGCAAATAATCTCTTTTCACATTCACACGTATAGGTGACACCTATGGCTTGCATCTAAAATGCCTTTTGCCTTTTTCCAGGAGAACAGATATTGTGATTCATGTACCAACAATTTTTTTCTCCAGAAAAGAAATTGTTTCTTTCTTGTAAAGAGATAGTTCTACGTCTTGAACATTCTAATTATTTTTTTAACAAATTGCCAAATTTGGTTACTTGTGTTCCTATTTTTTAATAGCAATGTAAAATTAAGAGACTATGACAAAAATTAAATATGACATTTCAAACTACTTATTTATGGAAAAAAACCCTGTATGTTTCATCTCCTCCAATGAACCCAAAATTTGGTAGTACTGTGGTGTAAAAACACCTACCACTGTCTATCAGTAATATTTTTCCTCAAGAGTTATTGATAAATCCTCCCAGTCTAAAATAAACATGTTGCATGTTGCAGAAACCCACATGTGTACAATGCTGACAGTAAAATCACTCACTTGGTATGTTTAGAGCAGATTGTCACAAATGACTGAAACATTTCCAAAAGGGACCTTTTGAGGCCATTAAATCAAACCTCCCACTGATGTACGTAAATCTTATCTAGGAAAATTCTTATAATTTATTTAAAAAGAGTAGATCTTACATTAGGACATTAAAAACCCAAAACCACACACTTGCGGGTCTCTCATCCCTTACCTAAACCTGGTGAAAATCTACCTGTGTTTTAGCACCTTTATTCTGATTATCCATGGCTTTTTGGAGGCATTTAATCCTCCCTCCCTCAATCCTTCAGAACAAGCACTGCGCTGGACAGGCAGATAAATGGAAAAAGGTTACAAGGGGAACTCCCTGACACAGAAAAGTCAATAAAGGTCAACAAGTAGATGTTAGCCTGACACAGCATCAAGAGCTGTGTCTTTATATACACACATGTAATGAATCATCCCCTGCAGTTTTTGGATTGTGCTGGCGCCACAAATTACAGCAATTTTTGGTTGATACTCCAACTATTACACAAGCTTTTGGACAGAATATTATACCCTGGGAAGACAGGCTAAGTCACCTCTGCAAAAGTACCTAGGGTATTGAAAAGCACGTGCTCCCCATGTCTTTATTTAAGTATAACTTTAACAGTTCTTTACAGCAAATGTTTCAGAAATATTTCTTCATGTTGTTATTTTGTTGTCAATTACCCCCCTTTTTAGTATCTCTAAGTAATTAACTTCAGTTCAGTGACCAAGGAAGCTCCCTCTGTAGTGACACAGGCTCAGACTGCACAGTCCCTCTTCTGAGCACAATTCCTCCCCAAGACAAAGCCCTCTCTCAGCCTTGGTCTGACAAAACCCTGCTGTAGCTGCTTGCATTTGGGGAATTGCACTGCCTGCTTTCACTGCTGCAGCACAGGAAATATCTGTTTCCACCTCCAGCCACAGCAGCTGCTGCCTCAGAAACCCGTTTTACTCCTTGCAGAGAAAAGTATGCAGTCAGAAAAACAAAGCAGGGCACCAATCACAGGTTCATGCCAAAAGCTCTGATACAAAACTTGCACTCACTCTTGGTTTTCAAATATCTGAAAGGTTCCAGCACCACCAAGATGACAGGAGGGCTTAGTTGGTACCAACAGTGCAAAGAATTAGAATATTCCTCAAGAACAATGGTCCCTGGAGGGTACAGGAGTGCTACAGCAAAGCCACCACAGACCTTCACACCCCGCATGGCCACACAGCATTTGCTGTAATTGCAGCTTTCTCTAACACCTAATGACATTTCCAGCCCACTTCTCTCCTCAGACAGTGATTCCTGCAGCACTGGGAAGTGATCAGAGAGCCTCATTTCTGAGAATGCCCAGGATGTCAGAAAAGAGAGGGTCTGTCCTGGGTGCAGCACCACGCTGTGCTACACTCAGCACACAGCATCGCTGCAGGTGGCTGCTCCACTTCTCTGAACAGCCTGAGACCCACCTGCAGGTTCTCAGGTTCTGCTGCTGCCACCCTGGGAATGAGGCCACAGCACTGGCATTTTTGGTGCTATGGTTTTGTTTGGTTTTTTTTTCTTTTTTTTTTTTTTTTTTGTCATTGTTGTTTTCTAGGGTTTTTTTAAGGCTATTTTTTTTTTTTTTTAACTTCTTGGAGAGAATATTTTGGAAAACAAATTTGCCCTAAGCTAACAAGGCCCAGCTCTTTGATGGCAGGAACACAGGAGCTCCTCACCACTGAGGCTTTCCATACTTCCTGTAACAATTGCTTGGATTATAGTCACTGTGCTTTTCCCAAGTTAATAAATATTATTCTCCTAAACTGCAGTATCTGCTAATTGCTGCATGGCTGTTGAATTGCATAAGCTTTTAAAATCTTCTATCACACTGAGAAAAGGCTGTGCTTGTGAAGCCAGAATTAACAGTGCATAGTAAAAGCAAAATGAGATTAATTTTGGCTATTACAAACCTCTCAGGGGAGGTTCACCCCATTCAGTGAACTTCTGGGGACTGCACAGGGTACCCCAGTGATCTGAGGCAGGGGAATTCAGTTTCACGTGGCTTGGACACTCTGCTCACTTATGGGAGAAATCAAACCCCATGTGCAAATCCTGGCTTGAAATAAAGTCACAGAGCTCTTTGCTAATCACATACATCTAGGCACAGAGACACAGTAGATTTTGACCATCAACACTTATGTTCAAACGACAACATTAAATTCAGACTTTAAAGTACCACACAAAAATCTGTTTGCATAGAAACTATCCAGAAAATTGTGAGTTACAGAACCACAACAGCAGCAGTTCAGATACAGCTATGCAACAATGTGCTTTTATGTTTCTAATACTGTATTTTTCTCTGTTTGGACTAGTGAATGATTATTATTTTGGTTGGCACTATGGTAGGCTTTTCTGAATGTGACAAAACAACCTCCCTAAATACACAGCAATGAGTGTTAAATTCAGCTGGCCCAGAAAAAATGGCATCTGCTTCAGCTTTGATACTTGGCTTACAGGGTGTTTCCCACTCTTCATGTCAAACGGAGGATTCCATCCTCACTTTTTATTTTTATCAATGCCACTATCAAAACAATTAAAATATCTTTGAAGATTTGACATGGGAAATGTCAAGATAATTCCTTTTATTCTTTACAGAAGTTGTGCAGACCTAGTGCAAAGAACCAGGCTCAGTTATATTCCTAAATACTTAGAATTGCCTGATGTATCTTGCCACCTCTGACATTTTTACTTGCCCTGATTCTGCTATGGAATCTATGTTCCCATCTCCCCCCCAAAGAAATTTCTGAAGCAAGAAATTTTGCAGTTAACCTAAAGATCCTTATAGGAACTGTAAGAACCCTGAGATGTCAAAAAGGGAAAGTTTTGTCAAGATGATGGCCTCTCCAGAAGAACCAAAGACTCTTGCTGGCAGTTTGAGTTGACAGAGCACGTTGGCAAGAGACAAGGAGCAAGCCTGAACCTGGCCCTGGGTGAGAATGAGACGTGGCCTGGAACAGCAGGACAGGTCAGTGCAAGTCTGTCGACATTATTTGTGGGGAGGGGATGAACTCGCCTCCATTTCCACAATGCCTGAGAATTCTGATTGATGACTGTAGGGTTTTTTTATTCCCCCTCCCTGCCTTTTGTTGAGGAAAAAGCGGTCTGGTGAATCTGCATACCTTTGCAAAGGGGAAGGGAGGGCTCTTCATGGCACTCTCTCTCTTGTGCCATCAAACCTAATTTCCTTCTCAATTTGCTGAGCCACTATCTCCAGTAATTGCAACTGGTCTGTCAAAACAGTTGGCATCATGAAATAATGGAATACTACCTAGTATCAATCTCATTTCACATTGCTGACAGAAAGCACGATTTCCCTTTGTCTCTCCCATTTGCAGTAACAAAATGCATGATTTCCATTTGCACTAATAATTTCAACACACACTTGGCTGGCCAGCATTTCAGATCTATTCCTTCATTCTTACATTGATATAAATGTTATTTATTATCTGAAAAAGTACTTAAGGCCTCCCAACTCATTTTGCTTTTAAAATGAAAGACTGGAATTTATTTCATTGGCCTGGATCAATATAGAAAAATAATTGCTGAAAGCTTGAGGAATCAAATTTTATCTTATGTTGGGTAAAACCCAAATGAGATAAATCTGAGAACAACAAATTCCTTCATTTTACTCATAACTAGTGTTGGTTCCAAAGAGCCAAGAATTCTTTCCTGTGTACTTGAGGTGGAAATATCTTTTCAGTCTTTTCAAATACGATCTCAGATCTCTATTTTAGAGCTATTTCCCTATTGCCCACATGCCAAAAACTTTTGGTCTCTCACATTTACATCTCACAGCTTCAAAAAGGGAGGCTTCGCATTTCAAATGAGGAGAAAATGTTAGGTCATATCAATCAGTGTAATATTTGGCAAGAATGTTTTTTAAAGTGGGTTGTGACTGATCTATCCAAGAAGAAAACTCCAGAGTAAAGCTATAAATGCAAAGTCACCTTTAACTGTTCTCAGTGGAGCCTCTTTCCCTTGGCTTCTGTCCCTCCCAGCCCCTGGGCTATTTGGAGCCCCTTCAGCTTGGATCCAGTCTATCAACATCTTTTATTAGAGGTCCAAAACAGCTCACAGCTTCACAAATCTGAGTTTAAAGTGCCAGATATAGGGAAATGTTTGTATCTCATGGTCTACTCCCTTCTAACTTCATGATCTAATCCACTTCTGTACCCCAGAGAACAATTTCTCCTTCCACTCAAGAAATCCTCATTTTGTTTTAAAATTTTGTCTTCAGAACAAAATATGTATTTCAAGCACTACTTTATGCTCCTATACTCCTCATCTCCTTGAAGCTGAATTTTTCCAGTGAGCTGTTTCTCTACAGCACATAGACTATGTCCTAAAGATGACCAACAAATAGAATTTTTTTAAACAGGAAGGTAATATTAGATTCCTTTTCATCTACCTGTTGTATACAATAAGAGAATTTATTAATTAAGAAGACATTTCCCTGCTTCCAGTTTTGTAAAAAAAACAATCAGAAATTCCTATCTGACAGCAATTTCTACTTTGGCTGAGCAACAGTTAGTTTTACATATATTAATGCATATATTAAAACAGATAACCAAACAGTCTGCAATTGGGAAAAAAAAAGAAATCTTGAATGATCTATGAGACTCTTGTGTTAGCATTAAGACCATTTCCTCCTGAAAGGAACCTGTTTCTACTACATCACGTTATTCCTCTTTGTTATAAAAACTGCCACCCCAGTCTCCCAGGCCTGACTGTTGCAAGATTTACAGACAACACCCTCTGACTCCTTACTGAGCTAAAAACGTTTGTGTGATCAGAAGCACCTAATCAGGTTGCTGCTGTGACTCAGCTGACCCTGCCTGCTCCTCTCAGAGAGGCCATGGCTGCTGCAGGGTGTTACACAGCCAGAGCTGAGGCACAAGCAGACCCTGCTGCACTCCTTGAATAATCACACATGGACTGGAGCACAGCCTCAGAGACCCTGCCAGTGCTAAATGCCCACCAGTGTTAAAAGAAGTTGTTGAAATCCCCACTTTTGAAAGTACTGTGAGTATGAGAACACCCTGTTACTCTGCATTTTAATGGCTGCATAAAAGAATATGAACGGTCTTGGCAATGATTTTGTTCCTTGTCTAAGTACTAAATACTGCTCAAGAGTGATTGCCAAGCCATGTTTTCCATTGCCTCCAATGGACAAAATTATCCTTCTCCAAATGCCAAGGCTCAAAGAATTTCATTGGCCCTCATATTCCCCCCACTGTCTCTTTGGCCAGCACATTTCTGCAGTATGAGATCCACCACGCCCCCTGATCACTATTTTCCCTTTCTCACATCCTGATGGCTGAAACAGCACAGAGCAGCACGTCTTGGGAGGAAAGCCATGGCATATCTGGGCATATTGAGCTGTCCCTGAAGAGCCTCTGCCCTGGTTCAGTGTTTTCCTCAGAAGAGGAAAGGGTTGTGGCTCCCCTTGCATGCTCAGTGCTGTAGCTGCCCCACACCTCAGTAGCCCTCAGCTAGCCCCTCCAATGGGTCAGTGCCTGTCTTGTCCCAAGATGTGCTCCCTGAGGGTCTGGCAGAGGGCAGGACCACTGCCCTGGACCTGCTGGCTGCACTCTTGCTGACCCAGCCCAACATGACCTTGGCACTGCTGGCATCTGACACAGTTTCAGGGCTGCTAAAACACAATCTGATAAAAAAGCCCAAACTCCTCTCCCAGCACAGTAAGGATTTCAGCATGTGGTCAGTTTGACCACATGCTGAAATTCTGAGTTGAAGAACCCAATTTTTGAGGGGGCCCTGTGGATCTGGCAATGCTTTAGCATTTCCCAGGCCAAACTCTCACATTAAGTACAGCAGTAAACACTTGTAATTAGTTTTTTCTTCCCCCTATATACACATAGTGTTTCCACTGTCTGTGCCAAGCAGCAGGATGAAATTACAGCAGACACCCCAGAATCAAATACTGAAGATCTGCATATCAGATCTTAGCACCTCTAAGCCTGGTCTCTATTCCAGACACAGGGACCTCAGGGAAAATACTCTATTTCTCTGTGTTCACTTCCCCATCTGTAGAATTAATATTACAGTATTCTTGTAGTTTCTTAATTTTTGTCTCTTGTGTTTAAATTACAAAATTCAGTCTTGAAATTATTTCTAACCTGTGACTTCACAAGTCCTATGAAATATGAGAACTACAACAATACCTACTCGAGGCAAGCAACACAAAGAAGGGAATTAGCCCCACACTGACATTTATAAAGTTTTAGCAGATACCACACTGTGCTGGCTCTGCTTTTGAGTAGGCAGCATACTTGCTTGTGTTCCTTTTGACGAATCTTTGCTGAAGAAAACATGCGCATTTTTTCCCTATGTATTTTCATTGCCTTGTGTGCAATTTTGGTGGAATTTCATTTCTCAGAAAGGACAAATTCACTTCCATTCATCCACAATTCATCCAAAATTCAACATGGGAAATTTCCATAAGTGCAAAATGAACCTGTTTGACCTCAAAGTCCCTCGCACAATAAGTTTTGAGTCTGAAGATATAAGATTAAGGGAACTAGAAAACCAAAATTCACTCCATTTTACTTCCTGACATGTTAAAACCCTAATAGATATTTTGAATGTGTTTTTGTGATAATTGTTCATAATTATATATACACACACATTATATCTGCAGTGAATCTTTTGAAGGGAAACAATTTTCATTTTGATGACTAATCTCACAAGGAACCTTGAAAAATATCTTCTGTCAAAAAAATCAAGGACCAAACCAGACATCCAACAATAACATCAGAAAAACTTTGGTCATATTTCACCAGAGTCATCCCAAATAATTGTAAATGAATGATGGAATAAGGCTGACCTACCTGCTTCATCACTTGTGTGTAGGACCAAGGTTAAAAGCGTTTGGAGTTTGCCAGCCCCAGGTAAATGTCTGGGAGATTTGGACAGTTCACCTGATCTTTCTCTTAGTTTCCTCATCTGAAAAAGAAAAATGAAAAGGCGTCCTCAGCGAAAGTAGTCAAGTGATACAGTTCAGCAAGACATTACATGAGCAACAGATGCACAAACCCAGCAAAGCAAGATGTTGATGATCCTGATAATTATGGGGAAACAATAACATACCTGATCCAACAATCTACAGAGCTAGCTCTCAAAATGTTTGATACTGACTGCAAGTTCAATAATTATCTTAGCAGTTATGATACTACACAGAACAAGATCTGCATCTCTTAAAACAAAAGTAATTTGCCTTCTTTTCTTGGCATGCAAAAGATGTTGCCCTTAAGGCAGTGGAAGGCACCCTGGAGGGCACACTGAGTGTTCAGCAGTGCATCCACTGCTGCTGGAGCCACCCAGCTTGAGGGTTTGAGCACAACACCCCTGCCACAAACATCCTTTCCCATGTCACAAACACCATGCCACAAATACCATTTTAGTTATGCCTATATTTAATAGAACTTCATTACATCTGCAAGCATGCAACTGTGAACAAAGATACATAACCCTGGCTTTATGATTGAGCGACAATGAACACAAAAATCTGTAGCAAAGAGCTTTGTGTGCTCCTGGCCAAGAAGGGTTGTGTGCCTGCTTGCCCGGTGCTGCACAGGGAAGTCCATGGACTTGGAGCCAAACACCTAATGAGACAATTATGCCCTCACAGGGTCTTTGCCTTTCATCTCATTCAGTGAGAGGTGGGGATGCATTTTTTGCTGTAACAGAGTGAAATGTTCTCTCCTGCTTTCCCTTCTTTCTTGCATGACAGCACCATCTGTTTATAAATACATCACTGGAATGACAGTGCTCTGATGATGTACTAATATAATACATCATCAAAGTGCCATCAGTGATGATCTAATGATGTATTAGAAAGCTGTTTATCAAAACCCTGTTGTTCTGATGATGTATAGGTGCAATACATCACTGGAATGTCTTGCACCCGAGGCACTGCACTGATACCGACCTTGTGGGGAAAAATGGGTCCTGCAAGGATTCAGCAAGGCAGAATGCCGACAGGTAAAAAAGGACAAGGAAGGAAATGCACAGTCAAATGTGTGAATGAATTAGATTCAGGCAGAGTCAAAGGTGAGGAGGAAAATACAGAGGTTTTGAACAACTGAGTTTCTAATGAAATTGGTTGCATCAGCTGCAGAGACAGACACTTGGTCACATTATAAGTGGAACAGAATGAAAAAGAGCACCAGGAAAGATCCAGATTAGTTATAATCTGTTTCACAGCTCAAACACTGATTCTCTTCCACCCTTTCCTCTAATTCTTTTCTGCAAATAGGCTAAGAAAATAAACAACTGGGTTTAGATATGAGGTAGAACAAGAGTAATTGACCCAGAAAGCCCCATGTGCCTCACAAATTGAGTTTTAGAACACTTAAGTTAAAGGCTCTTCATTGTTGAATTTTTTGTTGGTATTGTTTCATTGGTTTGGGTTTTTTTTTTCTTTCCACCACCTGATTCTGCACTTCTAACTGCGTCCTCCTAGTGCAGCACATTGCCTTTGTGACCAAAAGAGTGTGGATAAGACATGAACAGATAAAACAGAGGGGCTGAGGATGGCACCATAAAGTGCCAGTCAAAGCTCACTGCCTTCCCTCCAGTTTATAGCTGAGCACAAGGTTAAATGAATCACAGGATATGAGGTTCATGATTTCATTAATCAATGCAAACCAATTCTCCTTAGCCCCCACCTCTCCTTTAAATGAGGGAATGGATTCTGCTTGGTTTTTGAATGGGCCTCCTTAAAAGGAGGGCCCATGTCAGAAATTACTCTCTAATGCTGAGAAAAAAAGAAGACTGAAGCACAAAGGATGCAATGGCTGCTCCAGCTGAGAAGTTCCCACACCTTTGCACTTCAACAATGTAAAACTTTTGGGGTTGTTTTGTTGTTTGGGTTTGTTTTTTTTTTTTGTTTTTTTTTTTTTTTTTTTAATAAGGACATTTTTCTTGCAGACAGGCAGGAGGCAGCTGGGTTTGTTTTGCTGGTACAAAGTGGGTCTCATAAATTTTCAACGGCCATCATAGTAACACGCTCATTGTATTTTTTTCTAACCTCATCAATATGCTTTTCAGAGGTTCTTCACAGGCTCACAAAGCATTTTTCAACCAGTGGAAGAAAAATGTCTTTAAGTGACCTCCAATGGAAAAAAGGACCAGGAAAGGGTAACTCAGTATCCCCTTTTGGCAAGTCCAGGCCACATCTTATCTCTGGTGAGGCTTGGAGGTGCAAGAGAATATTCTTCTCCTTCCACAGAACAGCCACGGGCCATTTCTGTGCTGAGTTGCTACAAAATTTAAGGCCAACTGTATGTGCACAAACCTCAGAGTGTCACATTTTCAGTGTGCTCCTAGGAGAAGAACCTAAATGCTAAAAATAAAGAAACCTAAAAAAGCCTAAATTTGAACTATTATAAACTAACTACCTTATTGTCTCTGCTTTTTACTATTTTCATACTTCTAAGCCTTTGAGGAACATGTCAAAGGTACAAAGCTGTCAGAAATCAGTTTGGTAAGTTTACCAACTCAGGACAACCAACCCCTTTTGATATTAAACAAAAGCAAAGGAGATGTTTCAACAGATCTTGTCATTTTCTGTTCATGATCACTCTTGCAAAAGAACCTTTTCTGCCTCTGTCACTCAAAATTACCTGTTCTTTCTCCAAAGCAAATTATTCTCTTTCCATGGATTGCTTAGTTACAAAGTGCAAGTAAATTACACAATTCTCCTTGCAACCTATTTGAATAGAATATATCATTTAGCATGTGCATATTTGAAGTTCTTTGTGTGACAGCAAAGCACAGAGATCGTACAATCAGGAAAAGAAAGAGCAAAACTGCCAAGTCTTATGTACCCAAAATCCATTTTTACATCAAAGTACACAATGCTAACTCATTCCCAGATCACCCTATTTCAGGAAAGATTTTTTGTTTGAGGCTCAAGTTTCCCAGAGTGTTGCTGGTATTTAAAAGAACCCGATTTTCTGAGGCAAAGACAATTCTCTTCCACAACTTGGTAACTGAGAATTTGGACATCAAAAACAGAATATTGAATAAGAACACTCAGGCCTCGAAGCTCAGAGAAAGGGAATACAAACACTGTAAAACTGAAATGTAAGCACACACCCACAAATGTAAAAAATTAAGTAATTAAAATCCTTATCTAGTGTTTCATCAAGCCTATTTCCAATAGCTTCATGTGTCAGTGACAGAGCAGCCCTTAGTGTTCAAGAGCTTAGAGAAAGGTAATATCTTCTCTTACATCAGATGATGTAAGGAAAAAAAAATAGAAGAAAAACTTTGAAGTTCTGAGCCTCCCCATGAAGTTTGAGGTTTAGTTGCTATTTAAAATGTGAATTCTCCCACCCTACAGGCTGTACTATTGCCCAGACTAACCCAGCTACAGAAGTTACTTGGAGAGGCCTGGAGTTGGATGGTACAAAGAGGGTTTGGTTTTCATGCCTGATGCCCATGAAAAATGTTCCCAAGACAGAATCATTTGTTTCAGTTTCACTTACAGGCATCAGTTTGAGACCTTGGGGCCGTCACAATTCATAGAAATACTCTCACTCCTGTGGCTGCTGACCCTAAACAAGTCTTTAAACGTCACAAAAGTGAGAATTGTACACAACTGTTGTGTCTTTATTCTAAGGGCAGGAAAAGAGCAATTGCCTGGATGGAATGATTTGTGTGGTCTGTTGGAGGCCACTGAGCAGCTCTGAGCTAACCTGGAGGACAGAGAAGTAAGCCAGGTGCAATAACAATCTTGTTAGGATTCACACTTTTCTCACAATTATTTTCACCTGGGGCAAAGATGAAGAGCATGATCGCTTTTCAGGGAAGAAGTAGGTGTTTCTTGATTTAACTTCTTGGTTCTTTGACAGAATGCTTGATTTAAGAGATGTTTTGAAGACATGGATTCCAGCAACACACACAGATTTGAAGGTTGGAGGGAAACTCCTAAAGAGTTATGGCAACTTGCCCAGAGAAACTATCAGTCACCCGAAGACATGTCACACTGCCTTTTCCTGTCAGTGCCACCTGCTGTAACAGGATCCTGTACATTATCTCTCAAGTGCTGAAACTCATGTATTTAACAGCAGGTGTCTGAGGAAATAGGTACAGAGACAGTTACTAAGCCTGGCCCTTAAGAACTTCTGCCATGCTATGACTCACCTGAAACTCTGATCATCATGCAGCCTAAAGATTTCAATACAACAACTATGAATAGAAGTGTGTGGATGTTCTATTTTAGTGCTGTTCCTGAAGAGACACAGCATGAGCAAGGCCACAGACACTTCTTGACACCAGCCCCACGCCACGGTGCCCTTAAAGCCCTGGAGAACTCAAACCCACAGCACCCAGAGTGGAGGGAGGCCCTGAGGCTGGGCTGTTGGGCTGGGATGGTTTGAGAGCCAGCCCTGGCAAGGGAGATGGGCAGCCTGAAAACAGGGGCCAAACTGTCAGTGCTGCTCAGCAATGCCAGCTGCCAGCATCAAACGGGATTTTTGCAAGGGCAGCAACAACGGATGAGCTAATTACAAATCAGCATCTGCCTAATGCTGTAAAATTGAAATCCTGATAGTTCTAAAGCAGCCAGAATCCTTGGGAAAGTGGGGGCAGTTACATGGCAAACTAGAAGAGATTTCTGGAATTCCAGCAAGTGCCAGCATTAACAAAGCCACGAGACAAGCAATGCTCCAGCAGTTTGAGCTGCCTGATCACTGAACTAAACCCTGCTGAGAGTGCCTAACTTTTTGTCATTAATTACCAAGAGAGCAGAATTTAAGGAAGGATTGAGGCTTTAGTAAAATAAATGGAAAATAGCTAAGCAGAAGGCAACACTTGTAGAACAGCTTTGTAAGGTTTTTTTTTTCCTTTTAGAAAAATCCAGAGGCATACGACAACTTCACATACAACAGAATCAATGATTTACCACCTCATTTCATTTTTAATTTAATGGTTCTGTTCATTCATAAAATAGAAATACTACAAGGTGAAACATGGACTGAAATTTAAACACCTCATTAGAGTTACATATTATTTTGTCTACCAAATATATTGCTTTGTCAATGAAACATGCTGCTTTATGTGAGATCTCTACCAGGCTGTTACTTTACAGTTATTTGTTTGGGTTTGTTATTACTCTGCAGTTCCCTGATCTACATGCTTATAATTTGGTTTATGTGTAGCACACTCAATGATATTATAATGATTTGTAAGGTATTTGTATTGATTTAACTTTACAAAAAAGTCAAAATGCAATTAATCATAACAAAAAGAGACCTAATGCAATCTTTAGAGTTTCCTCCATAGAAAAACTTATTGAAAAGAGATGGGATCCAGAAAAACATTTTGGTCTTCACATTTCAGTTTGGCTTGAAAAAAATTGATTGCTGAAAATATTTGATCAATACTTGTCACTTCTGATTTGTCATTCCATAATAGCTGCAGATAAAATTCATTGTAACAAAGAACTGAAGACTACCAAGATAATTAAGGGGATGTATCTAATCCATGAAAGTTCTATAAACAAAATGAATTCTCGTGTTTCTAACCCTATGAAGATAGAAATTACAATATTAAAACAAATCTGAAGCTAATGAATGCAGAAAACAGTTTGACTTCTATGAAATTGCTCTTTTGTTCAAACTACTTTTCCTTCAAAACTTTTCAGCAGCTTCCCACTTCAGCCAAACCCCTGACTGAACTTGAAAGATCATGGCAAACTGGAATTTTACATACAGGGAGAAACCATGATGAGTGTGCCAATAAGCCTCCATTTAATAATAAGTGAGATCTCTAATAAGTCTGCTAAATAACCACCTGGTTTCTACAGCTCTGTGCACTGGCAGTTATTAGTGCTGGGGCAGATGCAAGCACTGCAGACAGAGCAGGAAGCCAAAGGATTCAGCAAAAATCAGAACCAAAAAAAGGGTAAAAATCAACAGCAATCATACACGTGTTGCCCTCCTATTTAACAAATCAGTGCTTGGGAATTCACATTTGGCATCAGCATGGCTCTGCCAAATTCCTCTGCCTCCTCTGCCTGGGTGAGTTTTTCCTCAGATAACAGGAGCTGTTGTCATGCAGCTTCTTGTTCTTTTGAGCTGCATTTGCAAAGGGTGTAGAGGAACAAACTTGTCACCAGAGCAGCACATATGCTGGGAGAGAGCACAATCCAAACAAGGCAAGTGAAGCTTAAGGGAGCTTTTGCTAGCAAGAGATGAGAGATGAAACTTCAGTGAAAATAACATTGGTCAGCATCCCAGCAAACCCAACAGCCATAAATGAAGGAACAGCAAACAGAAGCCAGGCCTTTTCCCAGGATTTACATTGCTATGCTGCCAGCCAGAACCAAGTCAAATGAATCCATTGAAATAGTGGTTATCAGCTCACAGGGGTTTCAAGTCCTGCCAGATGACCTGTTTGGTGTGCATGCCCTCCTCCCCAACACTCGTGTGCTCTCCAGCTGCTCCCAGCATCCTCCAAGGCCTTTTTTAAAGGGTCAGCAGCACCTCAGACCAGCCCAAGGGCTGTGTCTCCTGTGCCAGGTTTATCAAGGGGAGCCAGGGCAGGAGCTGCATTTCTCTCTGTCCTTAGCCTGCCCTCTCCTCTAGGCTTGCCCTGTCCCTACAGAAAAGCCTTTAAGAGCTGGAACCCCCACCATCAGCAGAGTCAGACAGCTAATCCATATTATATTGGCACCAACTATCTCCATAAAAGATACCTATAACTGCTCAAGAACTGAGGGGCCTTCTCAAAAATTCCATGTAGACTGCCTTTCCAAAGCTCAATTTTACCTTCTTTTTCTGTTTAATGGAGAATCGTCAAGCTTTTCAACAGCTTTCTCTAGGCTGCCAGGAAACTGAAATATCAGTAGTTGAAACCCCAAAATACTAGTTAGGACTGTGCAATAACAAGGTCATGTTAAATTGGTTTTGCTAGGAGCATTTATTCTACTGAAAAATAATAAAGACAGTATTTGCAACTATAATAAAAGCAATAATAATGGTGACAAGTTCCACCTGTTCCACTTCTCATAAACTGGAGCTTCTGTAAGCCTACCAGCATAAGATTGGATTGTATTTTGTGACTTTCTCATAAAAGCAATAGAATTAACAGCTGAATCAGTAAATGAGAGATAATCAACTATTCTCTTTCTAATGCAAAACCCAATGTAAAGCAGCATTACTGGCATGCACTATGGAACAACACTTTTTGGCACATAAAAAATCAACAAATCTAAAGTGCACTGCAAATTAACCCCCATATTTATGCGGAATGAGTAACCTTCATAGAAAATATATTTAACAGATACCAATAGAACTCTCTGACACAACAGTATTTTACACCTGTAAATCAATGTACCTTCTATCCAGTTTAATTTAATAACATCAAAAAATGAGATTTTGAAGCAGACTCAAATTTCTCCTAAGCTGATCTTTTACAAGCAAACATTGATCTCTCCAGAGCACCATCAGGTACTAACATGGGCAGCACTGAACATGAGTTAAAATCTGCTGCACAGAAGAAGAAATTGAGCCCTGCACACGGTAGGTGCATGACTCCTGATCACCTCTGGTACCTTCCTGCAGTCCTACACATGATTTTGGGATTCAGATGCCCTTTGGGTTTGCCATCCCCTGAACTCCTCTGGTAATTGACTTTCCATTCTGCTGGAAATGATGCAGCTAGAAAACTGCTGTAGCTAAAGTCACCACACAAAGCAGCCCCAAATTTAAAAAAAAAATGTTCATTTCTCACAGCTAAAAACCTTTAGCAACAGAGTCCCTTCCAAGGAGAATAACTGCAAGCAGAAATTTTTCAAATGGATAAATTGAGACATGGGAAACTAAATTAACCTTCCCAAGATCTCAATGAGCCCATGCGAGCTTTGTGCTTTCCCCAGAGCAAAAACTAAAGCAGTTTTCATGAACTTCAGGGCAAGAACAATAATGAAAACATACTTTAAAAAGTCTGTTTAAAACTCAACCAAAAACAAAGGGCCTCATCCTACTGTAAGTTTGGGATTATCCCTGATATTTTCTAAACCAATTCATAGATTTCAACTTAGCATCTTTGATTTATGGTTTCAAAATTGTTAACCTAACTAATGAAGCAGTGAAATAATAATAAAGAAGTTATTCTTGCCAGAGCAAACTTTTAAGCCTAATTATTAATATTAGTTTTTAGTGACATCAAAATGATATTCTGATTTCTAGCAGCAATCTAGTGGGTGAGTGGTGGGGACAATTTATCATGGAAGAAGGAAAAATGGTACATGCTGTCACATCATGTATCATAGAAGTATCAAAATTGCTATGGAAACTGCACTTTTTATAGAGTAGGCACATAAAATTCACATAATATGTCAGAGAATAAGTTATCACTGTCCTGAGGCTGTAATAAGATCTACACCCTTATTAGTAAAAAGTTTTGACAGATTTTGTTTATAATGAATACTCGTAACCAATGAGTTTGAGTCAAAGTCACCTTTTTTTGACCCATCCAGTTGCTTTCAGGTTTCTGTCTCCCTTAGATACAGGGAGAGTGCATAGCAATATAATTTCCAATGGTTATTAAATTCCATTATAGTCACTTGTGATATGACAGGGAAATCATCCATATTCAAAATTATTAAGAGGAAATATCATTTTAGTCTTAGATTTTATTCTTCTATTATACAGACCTATTCGTAGCATTTATCTGTGTTGTTTACAATTTGTTGTAGAAGAGAGAGAAGATATTTTAGGATTCATTTGATAAGACTGCAAATAGAAAAAAAGCCCCTAGGTTTTAGCACAAAATGGTTTAAAGCATTTCCTGTGAAGAACCTAAACACTGGAGCCCTGTGCCACCCTGATCTCTGTGTGACAGGTTTCTCATTGATTGACAGCATCTCTGATGGGTTAGGCTGGAGAAAAATGAGCTTGTTTAGGAGAGCAGAAGACACTACAATTAGGTTTTTGCAGTCCAGCGAAACAGTGACTGCTGAAAGAAAGGAAAGTGGAGAAAAATGGTTGCACATGTAACACCCTGGGGTGCAGGGGTACATTTATCACCTTGTTTTATATGACACCCTGGATGAATGTTGATGAAGATTGTCAGCATCAATGTCAGGGAAAGCAATTCCATGAATAAAAGAGTCTGTGTTAAAAGACTCTCCACTAGGAGGAAATTCACATTATTACTTTATCTGCAGTTATCTGCTTTGCTCCATCTTGTAGGTTGTTTATTTATTAAGGATAATTTTTTATTTTTATGTTTTGTTTTAAACATGGGCTCCTGTTTACTGAAGACAGCGCTCTGGTGGTAAGCACAGAGCAGCCAGACTGAAACCTTGGAAAATAGCAAAGGTTTTAAAAAAGCCACTGAGCACACTACAGCAGCAATGAAGTGCAGGACTGCACTACATGCAAATGTTATGTTTACTTTGCTTAGACATTCTGTTGATGTGTAATGTATACATTACACTGTTCTACAGTAGTCCATTGTCATTAAACCTCATTTGATCAACTAAGAAGAATTTTAATTAATATACATAACCGTCAAATGATACAGGAAACACCCCCTAGAAACCTGAATTTTTGAAATCATTACTGAATCCTACAAATAACCCATCATTGTCCATTAAAACAGTAAAAACAAGCTGCACTCAGCAATTAAAAAACCCCAGACAACAGAAAAGCCAAAGCAAACCAGAAAAAAAAAAAATCAAACAAACAAAAAAAGCCCCAAACAAACAAAAGAGTATTTCTTGATGTACTCCCAAATTTCTTCAGTAGAAAAACCACCTAAACATCAAGGTTTTGAACATATTCTGGGATGAAGGTGGACCCACCCAAACAGCCATGTTCTTGTGGAGCAACGCTCTGTCTCATGCTCATCTTTGGCCAGGGACCCCAGGGCCCCACAGACCTCCCTTGCGCAAGAGTTCCTTCCCTTTCCTCCCAACACTGTCATGGTCTGCTGCATCTTTGCCTCTTCCTGGACCCCTCCCTTGCAAGGCATGAGCAGGATTGGGTGTTTTTCCTGAAAGGGCCTCCACAGTGTGACAATAAAATGAAATTAAATGCTCAGAAGGGTTTCTCCCAAAGCTACAGCATGACCAGAAGAAGGGCTCAGCTCTGCCCCAAGCCCAGCTGACCCCTCCACCTTCCAATCCCCAACCATCCCCCATCCCGTGGGTCTTTCCATGAGCTACTGTGAGCCCAGGGACAGGGTCTGACCTCAGTGCTCACACCTGTACCACATGAGCCCAAGTTTTCAGCACCTGGAGCTTCCCCTCCAACCTGCAGCTTGAACAAATAACCCCTGGGGAAGGTCAGCTCTGCATTAGTGAGGAAGGATTGATTTGGTTTGGCCACGCAATCATTGAAACTTCCATTAGGTGAGGATACCAGCAGGATGAATCCAGAGATTTCATTTTGCAACAAACTTTGGCTATAAAATTCTGAAAACTTAGCCTACTTTGGACTAGCTGTGGAAAGACAAACTTTTGAGACAAACTGCTTCACTGAAATTTCATTTTAAGGATTATAATTCTTATGGATGTCTTACTTGCATGTAGATATACCCTCCATTAAATGCACAGCATACACATTTCAACATATTTAAGGATATTTAATGAGTTTAATAAACTTAAAGGGATGTTATATCTGTTCACTCCATAAAGATGGTTTATTTCCTGAAATAAACCATTTTGAAATGAGTAATATGACTTTTAGAGTTATGACTATCTCATTCAATTAGTTTCTGTAATTACTGTCATTCCACACAGTATATGCAGTATTAAAGGAGAGAATACATTTTGAGGAATTGCAGTGTAGGTGTACAACAGTTATTGTTAATGAGCCATAAACTTTAGTCTCCTGCTCTGTAAATTCATACCAGTGGAAAGTAATTTGGCAAAATAAGTCAACAGTTACAGTTGGACAAATAGTGTTGTATTTCAATATTCTCTGAGAGTATTATCCTCTAGCACATTTCATACCATTTATTTTTCCTCTATATTTTAAAACATCATCCTACTTCTCAAAAACACGTTGTGAGAGACGCAAGCAAGATCTGCACAGGACTGAATTCTCCCTGCTCAGTTGCATGTTACCTGGACTAAAACAGAATTTATGACACTTTCACCTCCACCCAGTTTTGCCTTAACTCAATTTCAGACACACTAAAGGACTAATTAAACACAATCCTACCTTTTCACACCTCATGGATTTAGATTTTGTTTACATGAGCAAGTGTCACAGGTCAGCAGGAGCAGAGCTAGGAAGGAAGCAGTGCTCAGGCCCAAATTAAAATCACTGGAAAACTGATAATTCTGATTAATGATTTTTCACCTGGAGTTGATGCTACCCAGTGCCTTGCAACTGGGAATACTTCCCACTTCACAAAATAAAGTTTATTCTATTTTTCTGACAGACTCTCACAGGAAATATGTGTGTCTGTCAGTCTGGGAAAGAGAATGTCATACCAAGAAAGAGAAAAACAATATTATTGCAAGTATCATCATTTGCATTCTGCCCACAAAATAGGTAAATAATAATGAATGTTCTTCCTACAGCAGGAGTTTGGAACTGCCTGGCATCTCCAGAACCTGGCACTGAACAGCCAGACTCAATACACTGATGAGCATTAACAGAGATTGTTCTGTAACACACAGACCATCATAAAATATTAATATTGACCATCATAAAAAAAAAAAAAAAAAAAAAAAAAAAAAATCAGGTGTTGCCATATCACTCAAAGGAAAATCTTCCATCAGTATTTTCTTTGTTTCAAGTTCAGGGAATCACTACTGACAGATTAAAATGAGTAAAGGACAACAACCACATTCTCTACATGGATATACAAATTCAAGTTGTATCTTTCCTCTTTTAGTCAATTATCTATATAGACATTGTCCAGGAGAAGCCAACTACCTGAGTTCACTCAGTTGCCAGTAAAAGTTCAGTATCACACTTAGTATCCCAGATCACCACACACCAAGAAAGAGAAACAAGAGAAGAATCCAGAGAAATTCCATTCTATTTTAATTACTTTAATAATCTCTTTAATTGCAGAGCTAGCTTACAGAGAAGCAATAATGCAAACACCACATTTCTCAGTTTTTCTTACTTTGCACATCAAAAATGCATATTCAACCTTACAGAATGCAGGATTCATAGCGTCAGCAGTGGTGCTTTGTGAGCAACATTCCAACCATACAAACAGTAAGCATAGAGCCAGCAACTCACAAGCTATAAACTAACTCAGATTATCCTTCTCCATCAATGCATCTCCTTCCCTCAAAACGTATTTCTTGGCTCTCCTAACTCATAACTTGAGTATGCTCCAGAGAAGTCTCCTTTAGAATATCTGTTGGCTTTCACTTTTACTTTCCTATGAAGGGACTGTTGTGCTACAGGCTCCACAAACAAATACATCTCAATTGGCACTCAGCTTCAAGAAAAACCCAACCAAGACAACCCAACCTCAGAAGCAGCAGACTATTCACCATTTCCTGAGTACTTATGTACGTCAGGCACTCTTTCTCCAGGTCCTTGCATGCTTCCTGCTTCAAGCTCTCAGAGATGACAAATGACACATTTGGGGGATGACTGAGCACCCCCAGACAAAGTTAAGAAGGGTAGAGCCCACAGCTGCTCAGCACAGCTGGCACAGTCCTTGGGATGCACTGGGAAGCTCCTGGCCTCACCCTTCCAGAGCAGGGCTGAAACCAAATGAGAACAAGGAGAGCACAAGGCTTTGTTTGGGATTTCTCTCCCCCACTATGGCACGACCATGGAGTGAGAGATCGCTGCGGCTCTCCAGTTCTCTCACTGGAGGAACCCCCAGGCCCCCTCCACCGTCACTGATAACACAAATTCCTGTTTATCCATCTGTCTCATTTCCCCTCCTGCCCACCAGTCACCACCAGAGCCCTGGGGCTGACAAACTCTGCCCCAAGTGCCCAGAGGTGCTGGTAAAAGCTTGTCAAACATCCCCGCAGAGCACCCAGTTGAGGTCATGTACTGGAACACTGCCACTCCTTTCCCCACCTCCCTTTCTTCTCAGAAATGAAACTTCACACCAAATGAAATCAGGTGTGGCTCTAGCAGGTTACAGCTGCCCCTGCTTTGCCACTGAAGGGCCACCCCAGCCCCAAGCAGCCAGAGAGTGACAGCAGAGGGTTTGGGATCTGCACTTACACTGGTCCTTTAACCCCCACGTGTCACATATGGTGGGGGAGGGAAGGGTGGCAGATGTTCCTCTGAACCACAGGCTGAAGTGGCAGCTGCTGAGGGGCTCTGCTACACCCAGGGGGCAAAGACTTCTCTCCAAGTCTCTTCTCTGCCTTGCTTTCATGCCCCACTCTTGGAAAAAAAAAAAGTGAGCAGCAGTTGAGAGCAAGCTTCATCAGCTTTGGAGGAAGCAAAGGGAACAAAGAGCTGGCATATTGTATCTATAACACAGTTTGGGTAAAAATTCCCAGTTTGTAATTTGTCCTTTCATTAAGCTATAATTCAATAAATCAATTAAAGTACAATTCAGTAAACAGCGGAACTGAAATGCACCAATACTGCTTTTCAGTGCACAGCTGCTGTTCTTTATGGCTTCAGAGCTGAAACACCACTATTTGCATCAAACAGCACAAAAATGGGAGCTCCCCTCTCTGACATGTCAGAAATCTTCATTTGTAATCATTTTTGTTATTTGCTGAAGAGGAGTTTTCAGTCACTCACTCTGCAGTAGAGAAACTGCAGAGAGGGCAGTGAATTAATCCAAACACTTGGATTATGTTCTGTGTGCCTCAAGGACTGAGCTCCTAAAACCAACTTCCCTTCCACCTAACAAAGAAAATTCCTGGTATTTTACCATAAGACCATGCCCCCTCCAACCTCTACCACCTTGTGCTTTATCTCCTCATATCACAGATCTCTTACAAGTTCTACATTAAATCTCTACTGTACATTCATACAAAAGAAGGAATAAACCATGTTAAATACAAGTGCCTCAACAAACAGAAGCTCTTGTCAGATAAAGCTGCATCTATACATTAATATATTCACAAAGGAATTTTGTAGCATCTGGGAACCTAGACGAAAATAAAGAGATTATAAAAATTGGCCCCACTAATTCGTAAGCAACAGAGAAAATGCACTCAAGTCCTCCTTCACAACCAGCTGGCTTTTGAGAGAGTTTGAGTGAGCCCAGGTAGAATTCTGGAGCAGAGTGCTGGGCTGCTTGAGAGTTTTGTGCATACCCAGGGAGTTCCAGGCAGCAGCATGCCAATACACAGAATTATCAGCACATCAAAGGCATTATATTTATCAAACCCTGCCACAGCACATTTACTGGCTGTATGATGGATGTTGTTGTAGCAAGCAAGAAACACTTTGATGTACATGGCCTTCTTTGATTAATGAGGGCTCTTGCTGAGAAGCTGCATATGGGGTAAATTACTCTTTTCAAAAATGGCTGATTTGCACTATTGTACTAATTATGTCACAAGCTCACAGTCGGTTCCAGACTCAGTCACCCAAAATAAAGAAATAAAAATTCACATATACAGGTCATGATTTTGTCACACACATGCATCAGCTCAAAATCCTCAAGTCCTAATTAAATTAACTTTGAGTTTCTTTTTTCTGCAGAGAGCACCAGTAAGCATTTCTTTCCTCCACTGAAAGTTTCTACCATCTAGTATACTGGTAAATGATTTCCTCCTTAGAAATGAATGCAATTTATAGCAAATTCCACTGAACTTATAAGAACTTTACAAGAACTCTGAAAACATTTCCATTTTTCACAGAAAACCCACCAAAAATCCAGCCCAAAAAGCAAACCCAAAAACTCCCAAAGCTGAGGGAACCACAATACACAAATCATGCCTCTTAAAAGCTTTTTCTAAATGAATTCTACCAGCTAGGAAACACTACAAAACTGAAGTTATTCCATCAGCCTTGAGTCTCTAAGCATGTGCTGCCTTGAGCAATTTATCCACTTAGCTGCAACAACAAAACTATTTCTTTGAGAGCATTAAAGCACTGTTAATGTCCTTGAAATTTTGAACAGTAAATATTTTATCATGTTAATTGAGTATATTTGCAGTCTCCAGTTTGCTATTATAGGTGGCAGAACCATTGCCACAATCACATGGAGTGCACAGATAAATTTATCTTTGGACATATAAGCAGGATCAAAGGAAGCACCAAATCAGCATTCAAGCCATGGGGTGATACTCCACTGAGGACAAAATGGTTCCTTAAGTGCACTTTCTGTTAGAAAATTCAGATTTAATCCAACTTGGGCTTCATAACTCAACAGTTTCACTCAACACTTTTTGCTGCAGTTGCATGACAGCACGTGAACTACCAAATGAAAAAGAAGAAATAAAAGGAGTAGCCCACCTTAACCCTATAGCTTGGGCAATAAGATATCATAAGACACCTTGTCAGGCCACACAAGGGAAGGTTTAAAAAGCCTTGTCAGATTTGCACAGAATCACAGAATGATTTGGGTTGGAAGGCATCTTCAAGACGATTTTGTTCCACCCCCTGCTTGGGCAGGGGCATCTCCCACTGTCCCAGGCTGCTCGAAGCCTGGTCCAACCTGGCCTTGGGCACTGCCAGGGATGCAGCCACAGCTGCTTTGGGCACCCTGTGCCCAAAGCCTGCCCACCCTGACAGTAAAGAATTGCTTCCCAAAACCCCCTCTAACCCTGCCCCCGTCAGGCTGCAGCCATTACCTCTTGTCTTGGGAAGGACAATATTTGTAACATTCAGGTGAGGAATTGTTTTTTGTCATTTGAACAAAGAGTTGCATCTGACCCTCCAAGTTTCACCTTTCTAGAGCACCTATGAGGTTTCCATGGGCTCCAGTCAGCCAGATCACACAGATCTGAACCAGACTGGATGGGTGCAAGGTGTTTTCTCTAGAAATTTCTACGCCTATTTCTGAATTACTGACAGGAAGAGAAAGAGTCTGTGACAGGTATGGTGTGCACATCAACAACATCACTCTCCATTTTTTTCCACAGCACTCTTTCTGTCAAAGCAGTTCTCCAGGTATACAAATTTATATTGGGTCTCTTGAACACATAATTCAGAATATCTGCACTGTCAATAAAATATCCAGTTAGGTGTTTCCAAGTTGCTTAGAAGGTAGCAACTCACAACTATCAAATTGCTGAGGAGACTTTTCTCTTGTCATAGAACAAAAGCTGGAAAAGATTTTTTTCAAAGCCATACTGGATTTGATAGAAGCAGCCACAAAGGGAAGTTATGAGGGGAAGGAGCTGAGGAAGAAGCCACTCAGATCCTTGACAGGTCTCCCTGGATGCATCTGGAAGGTCAGGGGCTCACTGTGGGGAGCTGCACTCACAGCAGAACCCAGCTCAGTCACCAGGCAGCCCCTGAGGGGTTCCACAGGCTTGCTTAAAACTTGTGTATGAAATCGCTAAATAACACCAAAACAATCCTAGGACTACCTACAAAGCATAGCAAGCAGGTGGAGCTGTATGAGCCACACCATATTAGAATGGAAGGGAATGGTCTGCCTGGAGCTGCTGGCTGAGCAGCAAACAGCAGGAAGCCCTTTGGTACTGCTAGAACAGAAAGGAAACATTAAAAACAATGACTTGGTATCATGCAAAACTCTCCTTGGCTCTCATTTTGGTGTAATTTCACTATCTGCTCCTTCTACTCATGAATTTCTTTAAGAATATGTTTATTTTCCATGGATCTAAAACATTAGGGGTTAAGTAGCATGTACAGAGCCTATTATATCTTATCTATTAATGTAAAAACAACATATCACATCTGGGTGTGCTGATGGTTCTTTGGAAACTCTGAAGTTTGTTCAGTTCCTCCTCCAAGTGCAAGTACAGCTCCCCAGAGCAGCTGACACAACTCAGGCTCCAGCTTATAGGACAGCTCACAGCCTGGATGTTGCAAGCTCTCTGGGAGACAGAACAACTCAATTTATTAGAAATAATCATATCATAATGTGTTCTTAGGTCTGGTTTAGAAAAGCATTTGGAATGTTTAAAGGCTTGGTTTAAATCCAGAAAGTGAACTAAAATTGAGTCAGGAGCCCTCATTATGCCCTTATATTAAAAAGACCTTTACTTCTGGTCAGTCATACTGAGAAACTCTGTGTTAAGTAGTTAAAGCTTGACAAACAAACAGATTAAAAGGTTCTATTAAATCTCAAAAGAAGATGAGAATATATCTTACTGACCATAACTGATATTTGCATCCCTGATTTTCCTCTGATTGCCTTTGAGGCCATAGGCACTAGAGATGACGTTGTCTGCTGTAGAGGACCATTCCTACCCCAAGAATATTCCAGACAAGATGTTCTTGCCCACAAATTCTTCCAAAGTCAAAGTTTAATATTTCATCTGTTTCTTATTCCTGAGCCAAGAACATCTGCCTGTCAAAACTTGCCCATTACTTTAGATAATGAAAGCACATGAAGCTAATCCTTTTGCTGTTTCCCAAGAACCCCTGCCATTAATTGCCCACACTAGGCAAACTAGGAAATTAGTTTCCCACTCAGAATTGGAAATACTACAGAGGTGTATGCTCAGATGATAATATTCTATTGTAGAGAAATGCCCAACCTGATTCTTGTATCACAAACAGCGTAATATAAAAGAAATGAAACTATAAAGAGTAAAAGTTCTGCTAGAAGACAGTGAGCCCAAGAAAGCTGAGAATACATCAAATGCAGTAGACAAAAGGATCTAATGCTGACCTCATATTAGTTGGAAACTGCTGGATCAGCCTGCTGCCTCCAAAGTCACTCATTTGGCTTCAGGGCATTTTAAATAAGCTTTTAATGCTGGAATTGCTACTGTATAGCTGGAGAACAGCAAATGTTGACTTCAAAAAGCAAAAAATAAAAGCAAGTTGGGCAATTGCAAGCTGGCAAATCCAATAATGGAACAAGTTCTGAAGGGAGAAAAATGAACGATTTAGAGGATGGTCCCTAAATGGGGACAAGAAAATTGAAAATACTGAGAAGGGAAAAAATGACATGTGAAGGCACTTAGAGCAGAAAAAAAATGTTCAGATTTTGTAGAAGTTTATGCAAATTATTAGAAAGGGATTTTACCAATTAGAATTGTAACAGTCTGAAACAGCTTTATGATTGGCAAGGAGAAAATGACACAAAAAAACCCAAGAAAAATTACACTAAAAAAAAAAAAAATCAAAAACCAACACTAAAACCCGACAAGAATAACACTAAAAAAATTAAAAATATAACCATTAACAAACTCTTGCCATCCTGCTGGGACAGTGTGCACTACCAGGAGGCCTCTCCACCCACGTGTTCCAGGTTATCTGTAGTTTGTCTGAGAACCAGGATTCATGTCTGTGGCTGCCTACCCAAGCAGCAAGAAATGAAATTCTGGCTTTGACAAAGAGGGCAGTTTTTTGAGGACAAAATGACATTTTGTAGTTGTTGTGTATTTGGTTCTGAGGAGTAATAAATAGGACAGGAGGCATAGATGTTAATTTATTGTTAGTAAGAAAATTTTAGCAATCATACCCAGTATTTACAGGGATCTGAGCTGAAGGAAACATAAAGGGAAGGGAGGTAGGAGCTATCAGGAAGTAGGAAATTTAACATCTCACCCAAAGGTCTTTTGATATCCTAGAGCTAAACTGCCAAGTGCCACCACCTGACCCAGGAATGGGTCTGGGCACTGTTTATTTTGCTCTGGAGCTCCCAATGAACCTGTGCTGGCGCTGCAGAACTGGAATGAGCAAAGCAGAGGGGCTTTGAGCCCTTCAGCCAAAGGCAGGACAGGGCACAGGGCTGCCCTTGGTGTCAGCACTGGCACCAAGCCCAGGCAAGCACAGAAATGCAACCACCTGGTTTTACCAGAAAAACTGGCACCAGCCTGGCTCTGACCGTGATTAATGGGTAAACCAAAGGTTGAAACCCCGATTAACTAAAATATTTTCCAATTATTCCCATCTTCCATCACTCTGTGGTGTCAGGAGAGGCTCAGAGGCACCCCCCATCCCTCAGAGGCTGGTCTGCTGGGATGAGAAGTGCACAGGGGATCCTGCTTCAGCTCCTGGGACTGAGCCTAGCACAGGCTTGGGCATCATTTCAGTACTGCAAGCAAGCTAATAAGGCCACTTAGAGTTTACAAACCACCTCCATTTGCACTGGCCATTGTAAGCCTCAAGCAAAGCTGTCATGAGGCTTTTGTAGGGGAAACCTTAAGGGCTTTGGCTAAGGCTTGCTGTCAGAAAACTGCTTGAAATGAATTCAAATCACCAGGCTCCCTTACTGAAGGTCAAACACAACATTTGCAGCTGGAATTGACAACACAATAGCAACACAAGGGGAAAAATAAAGGCTACCTGAGAGGAAGAGTCTCTGCTAGGGCTTTACTAGCATCTGGGGAAGAGGAAGATGGGAGGGGGCAGGCAGAGCCACAGAGCCTGCCAGAAAGGTGCACTGGGAAACTTCCTTCACAACAGCAGCTGGCCCAAATATATGAACTCACCTTAAAGGCTGAGCCAGCCCATGCCAGGGCTGCAGGAGGAGCCAGGCCTGCCCATCTCCCTGTCCTGTGCCCCACAATGGGCAGGCTGTCTCTCCTGGGGAAGGGAAATCTCCCTATCCAGCAGGATGGAGCAGCCCTGAGAGCTCCTGGCAGGCAGCCCCACAGCCCTTCCATAGCCCCCCCATCCAACAGCCCCCACCAGCCTTCCCCCAGCAGAAAGTGAAACCCACCCAAAATGTGGCTGTGGGTGTCCTGAAGAGCCAGGACACCTAGGGGAAGGGCTGTGCTGGATGGCAAAAGGGTCAAATTCAGGAGATGGCAAGTTGTCCCTCTTGGCTTGTCCCATGGCACACTGCTTGGCACAGGAGTGACTTCCAGAAGGCTCTGGTTCCCTTATGGTACATCTCTCCTCCTTACAGAGATTGGCAGTAGTGAGAAAGGACAAAGCTTCAGCACTCAGCAAACCATTTTCTGTGGGGATGTTTCTCTAAGCAAAGCTCAACTCACACAGAGCTCAGCTTGGACAGGAGGGTGATCCCTGAGCCCAGCCATGGGCAGAGCTGGGTGCTCTGCTGTCCCCAAACCAACCAGACCTCTGCTTTGTCTGTGCAAGAGCAGAGGAGCCACAGTATGGCCCCAGAGCCCCAGGCAGGGCTGGCCACAGGTTCCTCACTCCACTGCCCAGGCTGGGCATCACTGGGGCTCCTGGGCAGGAGCAGAGGGTGGTCTCAGCCCAGGGAGGCTGTTCTGGGCCATTCAGACCCAGCTGAGCTGGCAGCTCATCACCCTGACACTGTTCTTTAACTTCAGTATGAGAGTGCAGCGGAAAAAAAATAAAACAAAAAACAACCACATTCAGTGTAACCAATCACCTCACTTTGTTTCTTAAATAATTCATCTTTTAGGCTCAGCCCTGGCTAAAGGCCCAGATTCAGATAATTTTTCCATTTTCCTGATCCAAATCATACAGTTATAAAGAAAAGGATTAAGAAAGATATGGCAAAGTTTCTCCACTCCTATGTTCAGCCCTAGTGCATACATTTTTGAGCATCTCTCCAGAAAAGCTGTCCTGAACATTTATCTGAATTTTTATTAAAAAGAAATGTCAGATTCTTGCTTGCAGTGAGCCAAGCTTCAAACCTTGCAGAGAACCAGATGTGTGGAGGGCAGAGCCAGAGCAGCAAGACCAGCAGCTGTGTGTGCTGAGTCAGCAAGCTGCTCAACCCCCAACAGTGAACAAGAATAATAAGATCGGCCCCTGGCACCAGAATCAATCTATTAACCAATATTATCTGGAGACCTTGGGTCCTCTCTCATATTTTCTACAAATTGTATTGCTTCTTGGTGAAAGCAAAATCCTTATGGTGCTGCTGTCTCAGGATCACAGCAGCATTTTTCATGCTATCTTGCTGCATGATAAGAAACTAAAAATACTAAAATGAATCCAGGTATCAGCTCATAGGGGGGGAGGAGAGGAAGAAAGAAAGGCCTATGATCAAAGTAAAAAAAAAAAAAAAAAAAGAGAAAAAATGTATTTTCTCCTATTTAAAAAAATAATAGAATTTTATTAGAGTATGGTAAAAAAAGACACAAGGAAAAGTTATGTAGGCATCAGTAGTTACACTGAAGAATCCACATGATTCAGAGAAATCATGACATTTTTAGAGCTGACTAGGATCCAGCTCAGAATATTGTTAACTCACAAGCACTGCATAATTCAGCTGGGTCAGGGTAGTTGCCAACCACCCCACAACCCAAGAGGCTCCTGCTCAGAATTCAGTATTTAAAGGAGCTAGAAAGATGATGGAGAGAAGAGTTTCAAAAGACTAAGTTAGTTTTGAACTTGAAAAGCTGAGAGGAAAAATCCTGGAACTCCTCCATGAATGGTAACAGCTCCTACCCTTCCAGTAAAGGATGCAAACAGATTGTGACCCTGAACAGGAGCGCTTAAGATGCTCAGAATAACAGAAAATATCACAAAGAAAGCACAAAACAAACACTTTTGGTGAGAAACCACTGTGGCCCTTTAGCATGAAATAGCTGTTCAGAAATACCCAGCTGCAGCTAAACCTCTGGTGATTGTCCCTCTCAGGATAACTTCCCAAATAAAACAGTTTATTTGCCCTCATGATAAAATCTGCTTCCTTAACTCCTCATTTTTTAAATGGAAGGTTTATCCCAGTTGAAGCATTTTGGAAACAGAATATTGAATGTGTTTGACCTCTTGCATGATCCTCTTTACCCATTTTAAAACTGACCATTATTATTAGCAATACTGATACCAACAATAAAATATTAAAAGACAAAATTAACATCTTTTTCTCCCATAACAGTTTTGATCTCCATTATTTTACTGCATTTTATTTTTTCAGAAAATACCATAGCACTCATTCCCTTGAAAAAATGAGCTGGATGTCTCCCTTTTTGGTGGCAATGTAAGAAATAGGAATCAAGAACATGGATCTGACCCATGAATGGGATGAATGGAGGAAACCATACCAAAAGAAAAGGTGGGGAACTGAATCCACAGCAGCTGGGTCAAATAGGGATTTTGAAAGATTGCAGCTTAAAGAGAAGGGAGACTGAGCCCAGCCCACTGCCAGGGCAGAGCACACACAGAGCTGCAAGTGGTCCAAATTCACCTGAGCACTAGCAAGCACAGAAATAGCTCTCATTACTCCTAGGAATTAGAAGGCTTGAAGACCCTTCAGGATTTTGGAAAATTATCATTTTAGTTGAACCTGGCAGCCACTTCACTGGCCAGCAATCATTGCCTTTTATTGTTGATTCTCAGGAACTGCAAGATTATCCAGGAAAACATTTACTTTTATCTTTTCTCTCTGCAGCTCCTGACTAAGATCTGAAAACCAGTAAAGTGCCTTTTTTTTTTACTTGTTAAAGTAGCCACAGGTTGCCTTGAAACCAGTGAGCCTTGCTGTAGCACTGCATTTGTTTTCTTTTAATAGGAACCAAAGCCTAAATATCACATTTGGCTATGCTGCCCTTTTTAACATAAACCCTGAAGGAATATGGGGAGCAGATAGTGCAGTTAAGGGCTCTGCAATGCCTGCAGTAACACCAGTCTGTGCATCTCACTGAGCCTTGCCATTTAGCAAAGGGCAGAGAGAGGAACAGACAAGGAAAAAAAACCTCATGCTACACCCAAGCTTAATTTAAAATAATAATTTTTTTTTTAATTATTTAAAACATTAAATATTCAAGACACACAACTGGCCATTTTCTCCTTCTTTTTGTTTTATTTTTAGCACCCTTTTAGCCATTGCATGGTCTCTGTCAGCTTAGGTGTTCAACTCAATTTTTAAATCTCATGAATAAAATACAAATCATGTTCAAGGAGCATTTTCGGAAGTAAAAAAGTAGATTTCATTTATTAAGTCCCACAATCCTTTTTCCCTCACAGGCAGCCTGAAAGCAGCTTGAAAGCACATGTCCCTGTCCCACCAGACTCAGTTTCTCATGCCAGCTGTGTGGCTGGTCCCACTGGGGACAATTTGTCCTAAGAGGCATCACAGTCCTGACTCTGACACCTTCCTTTGTTGCAGAGAGTGCATCACACCAGCAGCAGCTCACTGGGAGATGCAAAACTACTGAAAAATCAGAAAGGACTGAAAGGAGTCCTTTCCCCGACCAAAGTCCAGGATGTAAAACAGCCCAGCTTGAGCAGTGTGCCGAGCTGGGTCCCTGGGCATGGAATGGGCTTGCAAATGATGCCATTTCTAGCACTTAAATAGCAGCTGATTTGGAATAAAAGAAAAGAAAAAACGGCATTCTTGGTTTGCTCTTCTCATAGTACCAAACATGCCATTTTTAAAATAAAAAACTTCTAAACTTTCTGAGGAAATAAACCAGTAACTAGTCACAATAACAATTATTTTAAACTAAAGGAGCATACAGCTCTAGGGTTAGCATTAGAGACCAGAAGTCTCATACATCCCTTTGTGGCCACACACAAACTCTGCCCAACCCCTGCAACAGAGACTCACTTCAGGGAACCTCAACCTTTAAATCCACACAATAAGCCTAATTATTAAGCCTGTCATTTCACACTGATCTTCTCAGGGAGCTCAGTTTTCTTCTATAGCCACTAATATGAAATAGTTTAACTCTGGGCTGTAATTTTCCTAGAACTTGGCATTGTTCTGGTATCTTTTGTGGTACTGATTCTGTGACCCAGCTTCCCTTTTCAGAGAACAAAGAAAAAAAAAAAACCAGAAGACAAACCCCAAAAGTCATATTTGGCATATGGTATCTGCTGGTTACCCCTCCTGGAGCTTCTGAGGTGGGATTTCAAAGGGGCAGAACCACCCACAGCTCCTGGGTGAGCCAGGTCAGCCACCTCCTGTGCCAGCACTAATTAAGCCCATCTCTCTAATCCAATTAAAACACCCAGCCCAGAGCTGCAGCCCCGTGTGCCCCAGCTGGCAGCTCTGCTCCCCTGTCCCCAGGAGCAGCCCAGGTCCCTCTGCAGAGGCCACTGCCTGTGACTGGCAGGGTGGCAGCCACACTCCTGCTGTCCCTCTGCTCCTAGGAGACTGGCAGTCCTTTCAAACACATCCCCACGTTCTCCCAGCTTGCAGCCAGGCCAGGGCAGTGCAAATAAAACAATCCTGCTCCGTGTGATGCTGTGGATCCTCCCAGTAAAACCCCTGCTGTCTCTTTTGGGAGGTGTCCCCGTCTCTGAGCTGTCACTTCAGATGAGTGTACAGCTGTTCTGAAGGCACTGTACCACAGCTCCTCTCTGCACCAGATCCAGCTCTGCTGCTTTTTCCCCTCCTCCTTTGCACGAGTTACCTTAGGTGCCAGGAGAGTTCCCTCCCAGAATTTATTGTAGTGATCTTAATTAAATTAATATTCCTGAGTGCAAGGCTGCTCGGATCTGAGGCTGGTGTGAGGTTCATCGACTTTCACTTAGAGGGTAAAGTTTCCAGTTTTCACTCTCACGAGGCAATATGAAAAATTTATGACAGAAGCAGGAGAACTCTTGCTAGAGGCAATGACATCCCTGTGCAATTAAAACACTTTCAAGTGTCTTTTTTTCCTCCATTCTCCTTCCACTCATCTTAGAAAACAATATACAGAGCAACTTGATTCTGAACTGTACATTTTTAAGTTAAAGATCTGTAGGCAGTTGACAAATTATAACCTGATCATAAAAATTTTCTTACAGTCTGAAATGTAACATATTGTACAAGGTTATGGCCAGATGGTAAGGAGGATTTTTTCTTCTCTGTTTTTGTTTTCTTTTTTTTTCTTCTTCTGGTAAGAAAAACAGTTTAAAGCTTTCAAGCAACAGAAGAAACTCCCTCCACAAAGAGAAACAGAGACCTTGTCTGCACTCCTTGGAGATGGCAGATTTTAGTGAACGCCTCCATAAGCAGCTGTGGCAAAGTGCAAAGGTTTTGAGGGCTCCCAAGCTCCAGGGATGCAGCCAGCCCATGCTGAGGACCAGGCTGTGCTGGGCACCCACACCCTGCAGTTCCATCCTGCTGCAAGTCCTGCTACACCCTCTCAGAGGGGCAAACAGAGCATCAGGGAGAGCCCTTGGACAATCCCCTCCAGATCTGAAAGCCACGAGTTTGACTCTGTTTAGCCCTGGGATGGGATGCCTTTGAAATAAACCCACTTGATTCTCTCTCATTTTGCAGAGAGCTTTGGGGCAGTCAGCTTCCTTGTAAACTAACATTCAACTATTGCTGTGACTGCAAACTATGGGAAATAAAGCAACAATAAATACTTAATAACCAACACAATGCAATGGTTCTTTCTTACCTCACCAGAGGACGTAAGTTTTTGCACAGTGCATTGCAGAGCACACTGCAGTAACCAGAGCTAACTCTGAAACTTGGGAACAACAGAGACTATTCTTTCCAAGGCCATGTAAAATTCCCCTTAACAGCAGGTGCCCTGAGAGAAAACCTTACTTCAGTATCCCTTGCTTAATTCTAAACATGCTAATCCTTGTTACCTCTGGATAGTCAGCATTGCTGCAATGCAGTGATCTTTAAAAGAAAATACTGACTATTACTGAAATCAGGAATAATGGAAAAGGAAACTTACAGCTTCTTGAACTCACTTCAGAATTTAGACCTAAGTGGTACAAAGAATGTAAATATTGCAAACCAGCTGATCTAAGCAGCAGAGCTACATTGTGTTAAATGCTGTTTTACTCTAATCATAATGGCAGCAATATAAACAGGGTGTGGATTATAGCTGCAGAAAGTTGCACATGGTGAAAGATTATGAGTGTGAATTTACTTTCCTTTTGGGATAAATCTACTGTTTTGTCTTTGGAAAGCTTTAAAACCTCTTATTCCAGCCTCATGTTGATTCTATTTGTCTCTGCCCTGCCGCCACTTCTCTCTTCCTGCCTCTCTCTGTAAATTCAGTCTCTCTTTGGACAATGTTTCAGGACTGGGATGGTGCACAGAGCCATCTCAGCAGCCCAAACAACCCAGGCCTCCATTCCCAGTCACAAGTCCTATGGGGGGGACACAGCAAAGCTCCCCTGGAGCCAGCTGACACTGAGCAGTGGCAGGTTGTGCCTTGCAAGGTGCAGGAGAGCTGGAGCAAAGCCTGTCCCAGAGCTGCACCCAGGCTCAGGGCAGCACTAAAGGCCAATCCAACCCTCCTGGGAGCACCCTGGTGTGGGCCAGAGAGGTTGGGCAGCTCCTGAAAAGGGACAGCACTTCTTTGGTATGAACTAGGTGAGCAGTACCACAGAGGAAAGATGTTGTTTATCACAACAAACAGAAGGGTCTGACTCCTGCCTTTCACTACCATCAGTAACTGGCACCCATCTGTCACCTCCCAACAGGCATTTTGATCATCTGCTCTTGCAGCAGGGGTTTTCCATAATTTTCTCTGCCACACAGGCTCCTTTTTTCATTCCCAACTGTGTACTCAACAGGCTCAACCACTCTGGAAACAACAAAGCATAACAGCAAGGAGAATTTTCTTACCTTAGAGAGGCTTTTTCAGTGTTCATGGCACATATGCAAGAACAGCTCAGCACCAGTGCTGGCATCCACCACTTCCTGAGGCAGAGGCTCCTCCTTAAGAGCCCTTCTTGCTAATTGCCCCCAGCTGTATTGAATGAAACACAGCTTCAGGTGTTGAAGACCTTCAGGTGTTACTAACGAAGGACTCTAAGGAAGGGCAGTAGTTTTCAAGTGAAACTTGTAAAAGTACGTAAGGATAGCCCTTCAAGCCAGAGGTAAAGGAAAATAAAGCATATTTCATTCTCAGCAGGGACAGCTCGTGAGAAAAGTGGGGATTGTCTCCAGGATGGGGCCCAGAACCAGATAGTGGCTGGATCCCTCCTTGAGATGTGGATATTTCTGAATCACTGCTTAAGGCAGCAGGAGAATGGCCTCAAACAGAACTTGCAGCTCCTGGGAGAGAGGAGAGGAAACACAGCTCTTTGAATGCCACTTTAACAGCCAGAGCAGAGTGAAACACCACACAGCCATCAAATCTGTGACAAGAGGAGAGCAAGCAAGGTGCTATCACAGGGCAGAGCTCTGAGGAGGACTGACCCCACATCACATACAGTGTTCCTCTCACTCAGAGCTCAAGTTTAAATATATGCAAGAGAAGTAATGTTTGATATATTGATAAGGTAGCTGAAATGTCAGTTCACTGGACAAGGAAGAGAAGACTCTGATATTGCCTTTTTTGAATGCACCAAAGTATTAAACTTCCCATCTGAAGTAACCTTGAACCTGTTCTAACCATTCTGCCAAGAGACTCCTCCAGCAGAAACACAAAGATAAACAGAGATATCAACTCAAAGCTGAAGTTGGAAGAAAAGGATAACCACTGGATACAGTACCTTATTAATGTGTAGGTGGAGATGACAACACAAAGTACAAAGAAGCAGGAACTCCTTTGCTGTCCCCAAAACATCCCTGCTAACACTTGGTGCTCCTGAGTAGTGAGGACTGCTTTGCTTAGCACAAAACCAGGAAAACTGTGTGCCATTTCTTTCCCCCAAAAAGAATTCCTATAACCAAACTCTGAATGTTTTAACACCTTCCCCTGTTTTGTAAAGATAAAGATGGGGGTTTAAAACACACACACACAAACCCCATTCCTCTATGCAATGCCCTCACCTGGAAGTTGTCATCCCCACAGCTGGAGGCAATCAAGGCTCTCACCCTCAGCAAAGGGGCAAATGGAGATCTATTCAACAAGCTCTGTATTAACTTCAGCTGAACAGAGGCACAGAGCAGAAATGTCCTGGAGTACTTCAGCTGCTTTTAAAGTGAATGCATATTTCTGTCCCAAATTAGAGAAATAGGAATAGAGCATCAGATTGGTTAGAAGGTCTGGGCTCTCACACCTCTATCATAAATGTCATGGAAAATCTATCCAACTTGGCCAGGCTTCAATGTTTCTGTGTAAATGGGGAATAGAGGACTGCATCACATGGTAAGGGATTTGTGAGGGTAACAGCTTCAGAGCACACAAGCACCTCAAATAACACTGCAGTCAGGACCTACACCAAATAAATAAAGGATAAATTGGAGAAAACCTGAGACAGGCATCTTCACTTCTTCTGACACTCTCTCCCCAGCCAGTGGACAGATGAACTTCAACAGTTGCTGCAGCCTAGTTAACAGAGGCAGCAATTCAGGGCACCAAGGGCAATTGATACTGCATTATATATTTTGCCAATTTAGCCTCAGTGAAGAAATCTATACTCCCCATCTGCACAGGGTTTTGCTAACACAGCACAAGACAAATAGTAACCACCGGCTGTAATAAGTGAAGTGAGGGATGAAGGAATTTGTGGAGTTCAGGATAGTTTCCCAAAGGTCAGAAGCTCACATCACCAAAACAGTACTGGGGGAGATAGGGGACTTCCCTGAGAGAGCAAATACAAGCCCAAATGGAAAAATTCTGTGAGAGAGACTGTATAGTAATTGGTGTCATGGAAAAAACCCTCTCTTTTCAAGGCAGAAGAAACAGACAAGATGATGGAGGTTATAAAAAGCATCTTGCATTGTAACTGACCTTGAAACCCTTCTTTTCTCTCAGCCTGATTAAGGGAAAAATACTTAGACACTCTCTTTGTCCTCCACATGGATAAGCACAAGAAATAGGGGAAAAAAAAAAAGGAAAAAAAAAAAAAGGAGGAGGAGAAGAGGAAAAGAAAATCAATACAAGCTGTCTTCAGTTTAACCAGAATGTTACAGTGAATAGGTTTATGAAACCTCCAGTAAAGAGGAGTACAATTGCTCCCACAACAGCAGAAGTTGCTAAATTTTAGTGTAGTGTAACTTTCTAAGGTGTCATATAACAAAAAAAAAAAAATAAAAAAATGCAGGTGTTCTTACTGTCCAAGGACAGTACTTGTATTAGAGTGTATAAATTACTAACCTGGAATTAACTCATCTGATCTAATGCAGGGGCTGTGACAGCAATCACTACTCTGTGCCACACGAGAAAATAAAAAACCTGCCTCACACATGGGAAGAATAAATAGAGATAATGGGAAGTAGCTCTTCCCATCTCTCTCAGCAAAAAGATTTATGCTCTGAAAGAAGAGTTTACACCCCATCAAGCCTTTTTGGTTTAAGTATATGGATTTAAACTACACAAAACCATAATTGTCTACATTTTCTTGATAAACAGCCCAGTCAGCTTAATGAGCACTGGTGAATTCCTGTCCTTGCTGGTGTCTTGTAGCTGTCAGTCCCACAGGAACATTCTGAGTTGTATGAAAAGAGAATCCTGCTCCTGATTTCTGTCTCTCTTCTCTTTCTTCCTTACACAGATAGATATATATTCTCATCGAGCCAGCTGCATGATCCTGCCTGACAACAACCAGATAGATACCGAGGTAGAGAAATAGTGGCTATGGAAAATAAGCAGATGGTCTTTCTTTACTATGCAGGAACTGTTCAGCAATTTCTCCCACCAGTGAAGCTGCTGTATTTTGCACAATGTTTTCCCAATTCACCAGACAATCAGGAGCAGAACAACATGAATGCTCTGTTCTGCTGCAATGTGCTGAGACAGCAGGTTATCAGTGGTGACTCTGAAGCTTGCTGACATCTGACATGAATTCCTGGCATGCTGACTTCTTAAAAATCGATGGGGACAGACCTCAGAGTAACAGAAATAGCTGTGAAGTTTAACACTGCTGAAACTGTTCAGGCTTGATTGGCTGGTGAACATGGAAGGTCAGAAAGAGGAGCACTGGATTCTCATCAATAGAAATAGAAGCAGATTATTATAGAAAAAAAATCACCCTGAAGTTTCACAGCTTACTGTTCCTGTGAAATAGCCGAGATCAGGAGATGCATAATGTGCAGCAGACCTCTTCTTTATTAATACAACCTTAAGCTAAGGATGAAAAATGTATATTGCCATACAGAAGGGCTCAATGGAGTGTTTTAAAGCCATTGCTTGACCTCCATTTTTGATAATTTTAAAGCAGTTCCTAAAAACTTTTTTTAAAGGAAACACTTTAGCCATAGAAAGATTGTTGATGTTAATTAGACTTCACTCTTTGGAGTGGAAATGGGGAGGGAGCTGTTAAGCTCCAGGAGAAAAGTACCTATAAATTTAAGTTTTACTTAAAACATGGATGTAGCCTCTTTGCCTTCTTAATAAAGCAAGTATCTCTTGAATCTAGACCAAATCACACCCTCAAAACTGCAAACCACCCGCCTACAGAACGGATGAAGCACAATTCCTCCTTCATCTTGCTCATTTATACATGCTAAGAAGGCTGACATAGAAAGAAACACCCGTTGAGTCAATGGAAATATAAAAGAAAGTCAGAAAACCTCTTTGTAAGGCTTTGAGAAAATAAAAAAAAAAAAACTTTGTAATTCTCCTTTCTAAACAAAAACAGGAATGGAAACTGGATGACAAAAATTGCTGACAGAAGAGGGTGAAAACATTTCCATCACTGTTTTTCAAAAGGATCGTGCACTTATATGTCAAAAAAGGCCTCATGCTTTAGAACACAAGTAGTATAGCAATCATACTAATACATTTTATTGAAAGTTAGTAAAAGGACATTGTCAAGTGCTTTTATGCAGTTTCTAATGTAGGTGTTTCAGTCTCCATTGATTGTATAATAACCTCTCAACAGTTTGAAAATAACCTCTCTCTCTCTCTCTGTTCCCCTCGTTGGTAAACACAGTTTCTGCAGTTACAGACCCTGAGCCAGCATGGTAATGGACTTCTAAATTCAGGAGCACTCAAAAGTCTATCAGTGGTAACAACTAAAGTAACAAATCCTTACCTCTTGTTCCTTGGACTTCAGCCTCTGCACTCACATGTTTGTGCTGAAATAAATCAACATGATTTATTTCACTTCTCTCCTCAGTTAAAGCAATATTTTTCATACATTGCACAGTGTGCCATGTCTCCAAGCATTGATTAGTGGCACCATGGTGTGCAAGATGCCCATTTTGGCAGGGAGTATCAGAGTGCCACCCTCCAACCCTTCCTTGTGTTTGTGCAGCCAAGAAGAGAAGGACCCTCCAAGAGCCACGTGCTTAGAAGCTTCCCAGCAGCTCTTTCATGAGAAGCACACCTGTTGCCAGCTGTTGGGTGCACATTTTTCTCCCTCCTTAGAGAGGGACTTGCCCTTTGTGTGGACTCTCTCCCTGGCTCACTGCTTTCCAGCTACTGAAGGGTTTTGCTCTTCACAAGCTGTAGGGGAACAATCTACTGCCCTTCCCTGCAGTGTGTCAGAAAACAAGGCACCACACACATCCTCTTAGGGGAGAGGCTCTGGACAGGCCTTTCTGATCTCTTTGCAGAGAGAGGCCTCATATTATGGATGGCCAAGGAGACCAATGTGCTGCTCAAACCTTGAGATAACATCTCTACTCTCCTTGCCATGTAAACCTGCATGGCCACCCTGGAATAGCTGCTCAAGACACTGCCAGCTGCACGCAAAGTGCCTATCCCACTCTCCCAGCCCACCCTCTTCACCTATTCCATGTATTTCCTATTTAAATACCTGATGACTGGAGATTCAGTGTGCTGAAATTACCTTATCTAAACAATATCCCTAGTAGGGAGGTGCCCCAGTTATTTATTCTCAGAGAATTTTCTTTTGAATATTATTTTGTTCAACACCATTAAGCCAAAGCATTTAAAAGTGAAATCAACAAAAGCATATAGAAACAGAATGCTAATGATTTGCCACACAGAGGAGAGGTCTTTGAGTGATTTCCAACTTTATAGGAAAACAGCTTTCCCCTTTAAAGTATAAAAAGTTTTCAGGTCAGCCCACCCAACTCAGGTTTGCACAAAGTCACTCCTGCTGCAGTTTACATCTTACTCAGCTGCCTTCTCAGCTCACTCCAGTGATTCCCCAGAGTTATGGGAGCAAAGTGAGTAAAGTTTTCTGTAGATCCTAAAGCTGAAGATTTCAAAATCCTGAAGCTCTTAGTGGACACACTATTAATTGCCAACTGACCACTTGGTGATAACCATTTTTCAAGGTATCTGTGCATGACTCAGTTTGGGGTTTATTTTTAGACTATCAGATACTAGAAGGTTTTGGATGGAACACCTCAAGAATATGAAACCAATCCCAGACAGCAAACATTAAAATCAAAGCAAATGTTACTGAGCACAACAATAATAAAGACTGCATGGTGATGGATCAGAACATACAGTACCCTGGGCAAGATCTTCCTAGATATTTAGAAGAAAAAGCTATCCCTTTTGAATAGAACATTCAATAAAACATTTCAATAGAACATTCCCTGCAAAATGTGTAGGATTCATGGGATATGTCCTGCATCTCCAATGTGTCTGCAGAGCCCCTGGATTCCTCCTTGGCTGTTTTTCATGGTTAAATCCCTAGTGCCAGACACTTCAACTAATCAGATCATCACTTCCTAGTGTGCCTGTTTCTGGAAAAAAGAACAATTCTCTGTCTCTGAAATGCCAAGCTCCTCTCTCAGATGTTATGCCTCCTACTAAAACAAACAGAGATATTTATGGCAGATATCACTGAAATACAGCAGGGACAACAAAACCTAGAAAGATTTAAAAACATGATTTAAAACTAAAATCCGTTTTGGGAAGATGAAACCACACAGTGTAAGTGTCCCTTTCTTATTTCTGCTTTTTTAAAGACAGTAGATGCCATGCAGAATGCAGATTTTTGGTTCTGTGCTGTTGATGGCATTTCAGAAAACAAAAATCTCAGAAAACCAAGAAATTCTTTGGATTTGAAATTCTGGGAAACTCACCAGATGGATGCCTTAGTGTGTGAGAGAAATATTCTGACTATAAACGTCGTCATTTGAGAGTTGCCTCAAATCGAAAGTTTAGAAGCAATTGAATCCTTCTGCTTCCCTCTCCCAATCTATGCCTCCAAAAAATAAACAAGGATTTTTAAATCCCTGTGATCCCAAGGACAGTGGATTATTTCAAGAATGGTGAATCCCTAGAAGCATAAACTCTTTTATTGTCAAGTGACTTAAAATATTCGAGCAACGAATAAACCCAGCGAAGATCTGGATTGAGCAGGGACAGATTCCCTTACATGGTAAAGGCCAATATTCACTAAAAATGTGAGAGAGTAAGATTCTCAGCTAGCAACAAGGAATTTGAAAGTGAGAGAAGTGTAGGAGCAGTGTTAAATCCAGGGTCACAGGCGTGGCTCGGTCGCTGTGTAACCTTAGGCTGGTGTTTTGGAAGTGAACATGGCAAAGGATGCAATATTCATTGCCCTGAAAAAGATGCAAAACTTTAAATTCTTCCGCTCAGCTCCCAGAAGATTCCTCAAAAAAATCAGTCAGAGCAAGCAATGCCCAAGTTTCAGGGCAGGCTGGATGCTGATAACAGCTCCAGAGGTACTGCAAGGAGCACAGGGTCACCAGGGAGAGTGAAAGTGCCTCAAACAGGACATCAGGAACATCCAGAATGGTGCTGGAGGCCTTCCCAGTGCTCAGAGCATGTTGCAATCAGGAGTGAGATGAAGCAGTTTAAAGATACATAACCTTCTCTTCCACTGGGCTTTCAGTCCTTACAGCACAGGACACAGCCAAGCCTGCTCAGCTCACAATTCAGTGTTTAATTCATGTCTCCCTCCAGAAAAACTGTTACTTCAGCAGGTCATTCTTGCAACTTCTAAATAGATTTAAAGGCACCTCAACCATAAAGTCTGAAAATTAATCAGTGAGTTCAGGCAAAATCCCTTTTTTCAGTAGTTAAACCTGAGCAAGAAGGTAAAATTACATGTGTTTCATGCACTTATTATTTTAAAACTTCATTGGCCTGTTGTATTGAAATTTCCTTCACTCTCTTTGATTTGGTTACATAATACTCATTCCACTGTTACCTAATACAAATAGGCAATGAGTCCATCTTTATTCTCCAGGCATTCTGTAAAGTGAACAGTGACACAACACCTCAGAGCACAGTAAGGCCCTTGATTTTCATTTCAGAGTGTCAAAATTCTATATTTGGACTTAATGGTAGTTAATATTACAAATAACAATATAGCTTTTTAATAGTCATGAATTAATTTACTTTAATAGCCAAAAAAATATAAATTCAATTACCTAGAAATGACTATTGAGGTGGCAGGCTGTCATGGTTGAACCTGACTGAAACCACTTTTAAGCTCAGCATCCATCACAGATTTGACAGAGCACATCCACCAGCTCAGCCCAGGCAGATTCCAGCACTGGGGCTGTGTCAGAGAGCAGGATGAGAGCCTGAGACTCTGCTCCTGCTCCCTGCTCTCCCAAGGCTCTCTGTAGTGCAGCTCCCCATCTCTCAGGCAGGATAACACAGGGGGAGAGCTGGGGAGTGCAGTTACTGTGGAAAACACGAGAGCAGAAACATCAGTGACACTGAGGACAACCTCTGATCTCAGCAACCCAGGGAGCTGCTGTCCACGGGCACTGAGTATCCTGTTCAGAGAAACCACTCTAAAAGAAAGCAAGAAAGCACTGTCCTTTGCTGGCTCCTTTGATTTTATCACCTGTCACAGCATCAAGTGCTCCTTCCAAAATTTGTGAGACTTGAAATATTATGGCCACACAACACTAGACTAAGAAAAGGACTTCTTAGCTTTTTTTTCCCCCAGGTAAGCAGAATATCAGGAGCAAGTAAGTATCACATTATTGAAATCCTTATCAACATGAATTCTGAGGACAGATATACTACAAGGAAAAATAATTTGTCTCTGATTTGCTATGTTTTTGACACTGATTTGTTCGCTTTGAAGCTGATTCTAGGTATTAAATACACCAAATGTCAGCCTTCTGTCTTTTCAGGACTCTTCATTTTGCCATTGGCTTGGAAAAAAACTTAGGGCATTCCCATTAGCTTCTATTAAGAACCCAGACTCGAAGGAACAAAGATTAAGAATTAAAGCAATGATAATATCAGGGTTTGCTTTATTCCTTTTCACTTATAAGCACTAGGCTCTTCATGAGACCATTCAAGGGTATGTAGGAACAATCTTTTTTTTTTTAGGTATTAATGCAATATCTGTCTCTGCAGAACTGCAATGGGAATTATCTGAAAAAGTTACTAAACCTGGGGTTGTGCAGTCAGCCTTCTGCAGGTTTTATGAAAAAAGCATGGACAATTCTTTGTGGACATTTTTGAAGACTGCTCATTTGCAAAGAAAACTTGCTTGTGCAAGTTTTGAATTCTGCAGTGCCAAGCCCAGTACAAAAGACAGCCACCATCCTACCAACCCAAGGACAGGCTGTGTTCCCCCTGGGCTTGAACTGCTTGTCCTGAAACACATTTCAAACAGAGGACTAGCTATTTGGAACTGTACAAATGGGAGACGGAAAACACAGATGCAATAAAACAAACAAAAAAGAATGCAGTGGAAGAAGCCCAGACACAGATGCAGATTTTTTTTGTGAGAATGTGAAAGAACTGGACAGGAATTTTGGACAAAGCAGTGCCTGGAAAGGTGCTCAGCTGTGGATACAAGACATAAAACTCAGAGCAGCTTTCATCAATAATCAGGTTAGCTAGTCCTGTGCAATAAACACATCAGGTGCAACCTGGATGATTTTCAGTTTTTCCACCAAGGAGCATAATGCTGGTCTCCATAAGCACAATGCTTGTTATTTTCTTAACATTTTGAAGACATAAAGGCACATAACAAGAACATATACTGGCTTTGGAAAGATGCTTCTGTTTCTAACTTAAAATCAAATGATTCACCTGATAGATCTCCAAGCCTTTTACAGCACTGAAATTCAGTTCTCCTAATGAGGATCAGTAATTGTAGATTCAAAGACTGCCCAACCAGTCAGCAGGAGATAATATGTAATATGTAACCACAGGAAAAGCAAACTGGAAAAAGAAAGACCACTGGCTTTCATTAATCATTTTTTGACAGGAAGGTTATTTATCATGGGAAATAAGCCTAATCAATAATAGAGTGAAACAACCTTAATAAAAAAGGGAATCCAGCTCTGTTCTGTTAGAGCATTATAATTAATGTGGGTAGGGGGAGCGAGAAGAGGCAGAAAGAATTGTTACTGAGAATTGTTATTATCCTGACAAATGGATTCTGGATTGTTTCTAAAAGTTCATTTTCATCTAGCAGCTTTGAATGAGAAAGGATCAAGGATTGCATTTTGTTTTCCTAGAAGTAATAAGAAATTTTGAGGGAGGTGCCCAATGAAGGAAGAGTTATTCAAAGGATGAATATATTTTTATTTGATCTCAAGGGAATGATGTAATCAGTTGTGACTATATTAAAAAACAGCTTTCTTAAAAGATGTGGGGAGACCATGTTTTCTCAATTTGTTTTTATATACAAACCAAGAGTTAGTTTTTCCAAATGTCATCTTTTTTGTTCTGGGTTGATTAATTTTACAAATAGGAGAGGAAAGGAAAAGCACTCTGGAGAAATTTCAGAAGCTTGATGAAAAGGAAATATTTCATCTACATTAAACCACAAACACTTGTGTATTATAGTTATTGTTTGGTTCAGTCACTTTTCATTTATCTTTCCAACTATTTTTACAGATAGATGATAATTCAATCAGATTTTGAAACATTTAGCAAATTTTCTGAAAAATATTACACAACTTCCTCTGCAAAAGGAGAAACCTACATGTAAGTACAGTGGTCACAGGCATGCCAGAGGGAATATATATCCCAACCATAAAACATTTCTCTCAACCCACATCATCAACATAAACACAAAGGAATAGTGTTGCTAATGCCTAATTTAAGAAATTAACACAAAATTTCTATTTGAAGCAAAATCAAAAAGTGAAAGAAATACCAGTCCCTAAGGAAAGTTAACAAAGAATCTGAAATTTTCTGTGGAGGACATACAGTTACATTATTTCCAAAAATACATTCAGAGGGAGAAAGAAAATATGTGTAAAGGTAAAAATGATGAAAATGGAGGAATTAACAAGAAATTTGCTGGACTGCATTTCAATTAGGATGTCCAAAATTCCTGAAACCTGGAGGTAACTGTCTACCAAAAAAACAAAAACAAAAAAAACCCCAAAAAGCCAAACCAAACCAAACCCCCAACACTGCAAAGATTTTAATAATTTAATAATCAATGTCATGATTAGCATGGCTAGCCTAAACTTTGAATTTCAGGAGAGTGGCTCTTTTGCCTCTAAAGCAGGCATTTTGTTCCTGTTCCCAAAGCCCTTCTGAGCTCCACTCAGTATTCCACTGACTATTCACACAATCTACAGACAAGCCACAGGTCAGGAAAAGCAGAGTAGAAAAATAATTCTTATCCAGGAGATCATTTGAAAGCCTCTCAAAGTGTTGCCAGACAATTTGTGAAGGGAGAGAAAAAGATTATGAGGTATCCTACCTGTTACAAATTATTCAGCAGCTCAGAAAGTCACTCACTTTTAGAAGACAGTTGTTGAAAACAACAGAATTTTTGATGGTTTATTGTGAAATTCTTAACTTTTTATTTTATCAAAGGATCAAAAAAAAAATGTTTTCAGATAACTTTTTATACAAGCCCCACTCTATTCTAATTTCAGCTTATATTCTGCTTGATCCTGCCAGGATTAAACTGGCAATGCTCCTGAGAACATTGTCAAGCTGGATCAGGACCCCTATTCTTCAGGAACTCCTTCTTTTTCCCACTTTATGCCAATAAGGTGTCTCAAAACTGGAGTAACTTAGATGTAGAGTGGCAGGAAAGAAGTATAAATATTAGGTTTTCAAAGGCTAAATTCTTCTTCAGGTTCCCCTGGGAAGAGTTTCAATCATCCAATGTATGTAACCAGCCCAGAGTTCACCTGCTCCTGCTTCCCCACCCAGCCATAGCTTCTCACCTGGAATTAAACACTCAGCATTCCTTCCTTCATATTCTATTCTAGTGCGTAGCATCAGTGAGGTGGAGCACTGTTAATTAAATTAAGTAAGAGAATGGAGGGGGGAACACCTCGCTACAGTCTTACTGATAGTCAGCACAGCACCTCCTGGTCCCTCATCCATCCCCTCTGGAGAATGGAGCACTTTAATCATGCTTGCTGCAGCACTGGCAATGTGCTTCCTGCTCTTTTTACAGCTCCACATTTGGTGTGTTCTCTCCATCTCTTCCAGAAATGCATGGATTGCTCTCCTCATTGCAAACGTGGACCACACAGGAGTAGAACCAAGTTCCATATTCATATGCACTTTTTTTAGAGAAGTCATTAGAGCTGCAGAAGAGGAATCCTTTATCTGCTGGGAAAGACATGGCAGTAGTGACTGACCATTCTTTTTCCTGACTTGCTTGCCATAAAACATTTATTCATAATACATGTTTAGTGCTGCAGGTGGCATTGTCACTGTTCAAAGAATCCCACTCAGCACATAATGTGGTCGCACTTCATCTTCCTGAAAATGAATCTTGAAAACTTCTTGAATTATATATCTCCTCCTGCTTTTCAGGAGATCCATAATTTCCTTCAGAAGATGGATTGCAGATAGCAGCACTGATGAGAATTAAACTAGCTAGGTTCATGTTAAGAACATAGTCAGTAAATCAAAAACTGAAAGGAATGTCAGAGATTCAGAATTGTAGACTGACAATATCATGAGATGCTGCTTATGATGGAGTCTGGTAATGAAGTCATGAGGTTAAACATCAGCCTTTCATAGATACCCACCTGTTCAAGCACCAGAAACCTGCACTCCCCTCCTAGGAACTGTGAAATCACCCTTGCTGCTAATATGGGGGAGAAGGACACCTCAGTCAACAAATTCTAAAAGGAAGAGCCTGTATGCAGCAAAAACCATAGAGCTGCTCCCTCCAAATGCCAATAAACAATGCCAACAAGCACAAAGAGCTTCAGGAAGTTACCACTGGGGATATTCTCCAGCATCACAAAGCTATGCATTCAACCAATGGAAAAAAACTCTTTATCTTTAGAATTTTAATTTTTTTTTAAATACCCCAAAAAACTGCCACTGCAAAGGAGTCATATTCACCTTTAAGAGTAATTGCTTTGATCCTGAAAATTTAATTGAAGTTTAACTGAAAGAATCCATTAGTGATACTTGGCCCCCATATCAAGTATTGGACAAACCTGTTCCTAACTCCTTCTGTTTTGCTGGTGAATAACCCTGCCCAAACCCATTTCACAGCAATCTCTCCAGCTATGGATGTGAAGCAGATATTCTGCTGCACTGCTTGTTTCCTTATCATATCTGTAGGATAGGAAAGACCTCCAAGAAAGGTGGAAAAGAGGATTCACGTCCCATACATTTTATATTTCTGACATGAGTTACATGCCCACTCCCTTCCTTGTGTCATAAACTGTTCTCTGTTCACAAATAATTTGCTGAGGAGCACCACACATGGGGTAAATACTTGTTTCAACAACCAGGGATTTGGCTGTTACTGTTAATGGGAGCCTAGCAGCTCTGTCTCTGTGCATGCACAGACTCTTGACCTCTGTGCAGGGCTTTAGGCTTTCAGGAGTGTCAGGCTGAGGAAACTGATGGGCTGCATTCCATCTCAGTGCATCCACATCTCTTTCTAAAGGATTGATGTGCAGAAACCAACATGTGGCAGGATAGGACAGTATCCTTAGTTTATGGAGGTAACCATGTTAGCTCATGAAATGCTCAGCATTAGAAAGCTCACATCTACGTACAGCAATTTTCCTTTTTTAAAAATGAGGTGTTTGTATTTTCACATGGATTTAGTCCTTGTGGAAACAGCTCTAAACATCCCATTTCATGTTAACCTACAGAAGTGACACAGGACAAATGGAAGCACCAAGACCGTCCTCCACAGAGCCCACCAGAACCTCTCAGCCTTGGCCAGGAGAAGAGGGTAAATTCAAACTTTGTGTCAGTAAAATCATCACAGGCTCACTGAAGTTTCCCAGTGCAATGGTGAATTCTGGGGCATATCAAATAGGGGCTAAATCAAATCCAGCAATTTTCTACTGCTCTGATACATGCTTCCAAAAGAGGAAGAATTTAACAAACCAGAGCTTCAGTTGATATAAATCAGCCCCATTCTGCTGAAGCTAATGCAGCTGCATTGATTCACAGCCACTGAAGTCTTGGACTCCGGTCCCAGAAATATGATAGAGAGTTCCATTTGCTAATGTAAATGTATATTGATAGTTTATCACGTAAATTTGTTCAGGAAAATGCATGAATCAGTGCTGCTTTTTTAGTAATAAATCGCCACACCAGGTAGGAATAAGTTTTGAGCTTTTAAAGAACCCGATATATGTACTTCAGTCACGCAGTAATTCTGCAAGTACTCTCTTGCTTTGTAAAACACCTTTTTCCTTAGTGCCCCTCTCTTGATGCAAGCCCAGAATTTGCACCACGACTCCTATGACTGTAGAAAACAAATTTAAAATACCCTTAATTGGGAGCTGAAAAAACTAAGCGTGCTGCACAATGGCTGAGACACAAGACTTATGGTTGTTTACTGTAACACTAAGACAGTCCCATTAACAAGAATGATGGGAAACTGCATCTTGGCATTATTCTTAGCAAAAGACTTGACAAATATGTTTTGTAAATGAAGGAACTACAACAGAGAAAACATATAACACACTTTTCTCCCCTTTTTCCCAGCGAAATGGTTGCATGTTTAATGCTTTATACATTATTCAAGGCTCCATTTTCCAGGGTTCATCAATACCCTAGTCTGCAGCAGCTAGAAGCTTGTAACAACTGACAAATGTAGACAAACATGCTGCTTAACCCAGGAACAGTGGGTCAGAGAATAAACAGGAAAATTTATTGTCTTTGCTATATTACTGTTGGAATGGAGAAGTAAATGAATACCATACGTTATAGCTTATCACTTACAGTATGAGTGCATCATGAACAGCCCAGCATGTCCTACTTAAATAATACTGATGGATAACATGCAGGCAGCTTTTGTTCACTGCTGAGGTTTTGTCTTGTCTACATGTTGTTTATACTTATTTAGGGCTAGAGGAAGAGACAAAAGGATAGCAGGAACCACGCTAGAGGCTCACACAATCCCCTTCCTCCACGTAGCCATCATGAATCCAGGCTGTGCCTACCATGGAAAGCTATTGCAGAGAAATATAGAAGTCTTCTTGGGGTACAAAGCAGATTCCACAATATATCCTTAGACCAGACATTATATTATTTCCCAGCTGCACTTGTAAGCAGCCCTGCAGAGGACAAAGGAGAAAAAGGAGTGGAAAGAAGGTGGTGGCAGGGAGGAATATCAACCTGAGTTTTATTGCCTCTGCCTGCTGGAGAACTGTAGGGAGATTAGCAATAATTTTTATATTCTGCACTGTACCTCTGAAGGTGACTCAAGAACTTGTGAACTAGAATTCTAGTGGAGTATAAGCAAACCCCCCAACCTGTGCTGCTGTTTCTCTCCTGCCCTCAGCCTGTTGTTTGGCCAGACCATTCCAGCTGTGCAAGGCAGGCCTGGTGCACCTCTAGATTTCTGCATTAACATCTGCAGCACGATTTCTCAGGTGTCTGGTTTGAGGGGATCACTGCCTAAGGACCTCCTCCCACACTGCCATCACACTATTTCAGACCTGATGTCGGTGATAGTGGCGCCCTAGAAAATGCTAAGATAAACTCTGAAATGTTAAGCCTTGTGTTTTACCTGAGTAAGTAGTATAATTGCTAGCTGAAATGATTGTTTAGTGATTAAAATAATTATCGTATAATCATAAGAAGAACACTGAGAAACTGTATGTTCCTAGTCTAAGGTGGCCATGCTTGGCTGAAATCTATGTATACTATAGAACAATGTAAGTTTAATAATTAACATGAAAGTTATATACGATAGAATATAAAAGCATATCCATCCCGAACCTATGTCAGAGTCAGATTTGGGTCTTTACCCCTGACACCCAGAGCTCTTCAATAAAAGCACCTGCATATAATCATTTCTCGTGATTATGTGTTCCTGAACACTAACATTTTTGGCGACCCATGTGGGACCCTGTGAGTGCTGCTGGGCGAGTTCGCGACTCGATCACGCTCCAGCCGGTACCGAGGGATTCTCTGGGAGCCCATCGGCCGCGACCGCCTCTGCCGCTCACAACGTCCTTGGGAGAGAGGTAAGGTGCTTTTATTCTGGTTTGGGTGCCTGCCAGTAAGACGCAGTGAAAGCTACGCTTGGTTGGGCTAAGGAATTCCTGGTGGTATTGCCTAGGCGCTGTCCATAAGACAATCGCGAAAGCGTTGCTGGTTCGGCTCTGGTATTTTTGGTTGGAGAAGCTCAAAGGAATTTTGGGCAGCAATGCCTCTATTCCACAAACTTCTCCTTTGGGGTGCTTAATAGCACATTGGAAACAGGGTAACTTTGGGGAAGAATTACGTAAAGCTAAGTTGATTAATTACTGTAATACATGGTGGCCAGAATGTGTCTTGGAGAATGGCGAAAAATGGCCAAAATACGGGACTTTGCAATATAACAGTATTTCACAGTTAATGTCGTTTCGTAAGCAGGAAGGAAAAAAAAAAAGAAAAAAGAAAAAAAAGAAAAAAGAAAAAGAAAAGGAAAAAAACAAGGAAAAAAAAAACCAACAATGAATGAGGTTTCGTATATTGATTTGTTTTTCAGTTTACGGGAAAGCCAGAATGGTGGGATGAATGTAGATTAATGGTGGTTAGAGCAAGTGATAAGTGTGGAGTTTGCGAGAAACATTGTCTAAAACGTTTGGCGTTGAATAGGGAAAATTATACAGATATTGATTTACAGGTAGCTCCAATAAGACTAAGAGAACCTAACCCTACCCACCTGCTTCATCTGTCCTTGTCCCACTGCCTGCCCCTACCTCACCTGATCCTAAACCTGTCTCATCTAGTACACCTTTCTCTCTTTATCCTCCTCTCCCATAGTCACCTGATTCCTCTTCCTCGAAAGCTGGGCAAAGCCTGGCTATGATAGAAAGGAAGGAGAGGGATGCAGGTGAAAAAGATGGTGGTGGTAATGAATCAGCGACCCCAGTGGCCCGCGGAACCCGAAGCCGGTTGGGGCTTGCCCTGGTTGGGGAAGGAAAAGACACAGGCAGACAAAACCGGACTGTGATTGCTCCCTTGCGACAAGGTGTGAGAGTGGAGGGGTCAGTGTTTGTAGAAGTGCCTTTTTTTTTCCTGCTGATTTGATTATTTAGAGGTGGTCAGCTAGAACTTGTAGAGAAAGTCCTGGTAAGGTGGCACGAGTAGTGAAAATAGTTATGAAAACTCAGAATCCTGGGGGTGGCCTGGAGAGTGTATAATAATTGCAAAAGAGAAGCTGGTGGGGGGCAGCAGCAAAATCTTTAGCAGTGGTAGAAGGAAAAGAGAACCCAAGTTTCGGGGGACGTGGCAGAGGTAGTCGTGGTAGAGGACCAGTTATGCAAGGGTTAAGCCTAAATCAATGTGCGTATTGCAAGCGAGAAGAGCATTGGAAACGAGAGTGCCCAGACAAGTTTCACCAGGGCAATCAGTTACGGCAAGAAAACGTTACCAAGGCGATGGTATTGAGAGAATATAGCAACTGATTAAACATAGAATTTGTAAAATAGGTTAGGACATAATATTTCCAGTAAAGGAACCAAATAGTGAATATAGATTAGTGCAAGATTTGAGAGCAATAAATAAAATAACGAAAGACATTTAGCCAGTGGTAACAAATCCCTACACATTGCTAACATCTGTAAAAAAGAGATATATAAATAGTTTAGTGTAAATGATTTAAAAGATGCCTTTTTCTGCATCCCCCTTGACAAAGAAAGTAAAAACAGTTTGCCTTTGAGTGGAAAACCCAGGGAACGGAAGAAAGACCCAACTCACCTGGACACGACAAGGGACAGGAACTCGCCAACCGTATTCAGAAACCAACCGGCAAAGGAGCTGGAGGTTTAGAATGAAAATGGGCAAGTACCAAGAGACCAATACCTATTGTTGCAGTATGTTAATGATATACTAATAGCTACAGAAGAAAAACAACCTGTATAAAGGTAACCATTGAGATTTTAAATTCACTGGGAATGGGAGGTTACCAAGTATCCAGAGGAAAGGCACAAATTGCCCAAGAGACTGTGATCTACCTGGGATGTGAAATTTCACAAGGGCAACGAAAACTAGGTACTAACCATATCCAAGCTATTTGTGCTATTCCAGAGCCCCAGAACTTACATGAGCTGCGAGTCTTCCTCGGGATGGCAGGATGGTGTCGCCTGTGGATCATGGACTATGGACTGATTGCGAAACCCCTGTACGAAGCTCAGAGGACGCAGCCATTCACCTGGGGCAAGCCACAGAAAGAAGCCATCCTAAAAACTAAAAGAGCACTGACGACTGCTCCAGCATTAGGTTTACCTGATCTGTCTAAAGATTTTCAGCTGTTTGTACATGAAAGGCTACGCCTAGCACTAGGAGTCCTGACCCAACGTCTGGGAAGTTGGAAAAGGCCAGTGGGCTACTTTTCCAAACAACTTCACAACATAAGTGCGGGGTGGCCTCCATGTCTGCGCACGGTCGCAGCCACCGTGATGCTGATACAAGAAGCCAGGAAGCTTACTATGGGAAGACACATAGATGTCTATGTGCCACACATGGTAACCACTGTCTTAGAACAAAAGGGCTATCTCCAAGCAGGATGATAAAATTCCAGGTAGTCCTGACTGAGCAGGATGATGTCACATTAAAAACAACTAACCTTTTGAATTCAGCTTTGTTCCTAGGTACCACAACTGAAGAAGGCCCATTGGAACATGACTGTGTAGAAGTAATAGAGTACACCTATTCAGCAAGAGAAGACTTGAAAGACGTCCCGCTAGAGCAGCCAGAGTGGGAGCTATTTACAGATGGGAGCAGCTTCATGGAAAATGGAACCAGATACGCTAGATATGCGGTAACAACAGTCAGCACAGTAGTGGAAGCAAAGGCATTACCACCAAATACATCTGCCCAGAAGGCAGAACTGGTTGCTCTAACCAGAGCACTAGAATTAAGTGAAGGAAAAAAGGTAAATATATGGACTGACTCAAAATATGCCTTTGGGGTGGTGCATGTACACGGAGCACTGTGGAAAGAAAGGGGATTATTGTCTTCTCGAAGTACACACATTAAACACCAAGATGCAGTCCTGCAATTGATAAAAGCAGTACAAAAACCTGAGCAAGTGGCAATTATACACTGCAAAGCACACCAATCAGGAAACTCCAAAATCTGTGAAGGAAATTGAAAGGCAGACTGGGCAGCCCGACAAGTTGCTCGGGAGGTGCAAACAACAATGGCATTGATACCTTCAAAGCTCAATATATCCCAATTTAATCTGCCTCCAAAACCAAGATATTCAGTAGAAGATGAGAGACTGGCATGTTTACTAAATGCACAAAAGAACTCAGAAAGATGGTATTTAACTGCACAAGGACAAATAGTGGTACCCCCCTTGATAATGAGAGAAGTTCTACAAATTAAACATAACAAATGTCATTGGGGTGCAAAGGCATTGGTAAAATTGCTAAAGCAGAATTTAATTTCGGTACGGATGTTAACAATGGCAAAATCAGTCATGTCAAAATGTGATATCTGCTTGAAAAACAACCCAATGGCTAGGTGACAGGCACAGCTAAGAAGAATTCAGATAGGAATAGAGCCAAGAGACTATTGGCAGGTAGATTTCGTAGAATTGCCAAAAATACAAAGATACAAATACCTGTTAGTAGGGGTTGACACATTTTCTGGATGGCCAGAAGCCCTTCCCTGTCGCACAAACCAAGCAAAAGAAACAGTTAAGTGGTTACTACAGGAAATTATTCCCAGGTTCGGGGTACCCCTAGGGGTATCATCAGATAGGGGGCCCCATTTCATAGCTACAGTAGTAAAAGAAGTAAGTAGATTGCTGGGGATAACTTGGGACCTCCACACACCATGGAGACCCCAGTCAAGTGGACAGGTAGAGAGGATGAATCAGACACTAAAAAGGCAAATCAGTTAAATATGTCAAGAAGCCAAGCTGCAGTGGCCCCAGGCTTTGCCAATAGCACTGTTGAAGATTAAGATAAAACTAGGAGCAGGATGTCAGTCAGTCCGTATGAGATATTGTATGGGAAACCATATGAATCTCCTGAGCCTAACCCTAATGTACACGTTACAAGAAAGCAGGAAGTGTATAATTATGTTCTGTCTCTTGGGAAAACTTTAGCTCAGCTCCGGAGCATCCTCGTGTGGAATAGACCAATAACTCTCGAGAACCCAGTTCATAACATACTTCCAGGAGACGAGGTGTACATTAAAAACTGGAACGAAGAACTGCTGAAAGAAAAGTGGAATGGACCCTATCAGGTACTGCTGACCGCCTTTACAGCAGTGAAAGTAGCCGGTGTAGACCCCTGGATTCACTATACCCGAGTGAAGAAAGTCCATCCTGGATCACAGACTGTGTAAACTGTGGAACCAAGACTGCAGATAAGATGTGTTTAATTACTTTGAGAATGTTATTAGTAATTGTGCTAATGTTATGGTCATTAACGTCTTTGGGATGTGGGATGCAAAAAGATCAACTAACCACTCTTCATTCTAGAATGAAGAAAGAGGCAGAAACACAAGTGATAAAATTTCTAACGCAGTTCGAGCTGAGAATGTAATGATTGGATTAGTTAAAGATTTTGCCAAAATACAAAACACCAGTAGAATAACTGCCTGTCTGCCAATACCTAAGGCAGCAGGAGATCCAGTAAATTGGGGAATCATAACATCAAAACTACCTGAAATACAAAAAAACAAAACAATTGCATGCAAACAGGTACTCGAACCGAGACAGGTAGTCAAAGAAACTTGGGAGAAAGTAGGAACATGGATGAGACCTATGAGCCAGAAAGACTGTATTCTAAGCGATGGCATACTAGGAATCCCTTTGGGACAGTCAAGAGGCAATGCTATTTGCCACACTATAAAAAGATCATAGAAAATGTTACAGAAACTACTCTGGTATGGAAGTGTGAGGCCGAGGATCAGAAAGATCAGATAGAGCCTTGAGATAGTGCGTGGTCTGTGAGTATACTTCAAAAATTCCAATATATGGCAAACACCCCTTGGTGTATTAAGTGGGAGAGTTCTGAGAGTGAAACAGATCCAGCAGTAACATACACTGCCATGAGTAGCAGAACGTGGGCATGCAATAAAACTTATGACTGTACTTCTGATGATGCAGAGATAAAACAGATACCACCCCTGGCAATAGCCCTACAGATTGGTTGTGCTTGCAGAGAGATCAAACATAAACAAGGCAAAATGAATTATAAAGTGATTATAAGATGTACCAAGAGTACAATTAAAAGTCCAGGACAATTTGTATGGGCAACAAGCGATGGTACCTGGACAACACATCTGCCTGTAGATGAGAAAGTAAAGGAAATTACTTTAGGCCTCCCAACCTTATGTCCAATTTAGAAAAAGTCCCCATTTAATAGAAAACATGAACTTCTGCAAATAAGAGCAAGACGAGAAGTTCTAGACAACAAAAATCCAGATGACACTTGGCAAGAACCCTCTAGTGGAATGAAACTTGGGTGAGCCCTAGAGTCTTTACTCGGTCCTATAGCAAACTATCAAAATAGAGAGATGCTGTACAAACTTACAGGCCAAGTAGATAGACTAGCAAAAATCACCAGAGAAAGATTTAAAGAATTAAACATACAATTACAAGCCACCACAAAAATGACTTTGCAAAATTGATTAGCCTTAGATTTGTTACTCCTGAAAGAGCATGGCGTATGTAGATTTTTAAAGGGACGAGTTGATCATTGCTGCATTCACATCCCAAATGTAACTGCAGATGTAGAATATGACATCAATCAGTTGAAACAAATAGAGCATGAGGCACAAGAAGAGCAAAAAGATTTGACTACAAGCTAGTTAGGAAAAATCTTTAAAAGGTTAGGGTGGAATGTGAGTTCATAGATTAAATCTATCATTGAGAGTGTGATAATCTTACTAATTGTATTCTTAGCAATTTGGTTAGTTTACAGCATTTTAAGGAGAGAAATACAGAAGAAAATGTCCTGGAACCAGAAAATAATAAAGGCACTGACACGAGATCCACACCCACTATCTTCTAGTTCTCCAGCCCATAATAGCATCCACGACAACTTTTACATCAACTCTGGATTTGAAGAACATCAAACATAAATTGAGAAGTAAAAGACTGTATCAAGTGAAAACATTTACACCTATAGTGAAGTGAAAATGCTTTCAAAGGGGGAATAATGATAGTGGTGCCCTAGAAAATGCTAAGATAAACTCTGAAATGTTAAGCCTTGTGTTTTACCTGCGTAAGTAGTATAATTGCTAGCTGAAATGATTGTTTAGTGATTAAAATAATTATCGTATAATCATAAGAAGAACACTGAGAAACTGTATGTTCCTAGTCTAAAGTGGCCATGCTTGGCTGAAATCTATGTATACTATAGAACAATGTAAGTGTAATAATTAACATGAAAGTTATATAACGATAGAATATAAAAGCATATCCATCCCGAACCTATGTCAGAGTCAGATTTGGGTCTTTACCCCTGACACCCAGAGCTCTTCAATAAAAGCACCTGCATATAATCATTTCTCGTGATTATGTGTTCCTGAACGCTAACATTGGTGCTCTGTGAATGGCAAATGGGGAGGAAAAGGCACGGCACACTTGAAAAATGGAATTCAGAGCCATTTGATATGCATCCTGCTATTGTGGCACAGAAACTGCAGGGCAATGTAGAATCAAGCCCCACATGAAGGCAAAAATTTAACAACATCAGGGATCCTTTTAAATTATGATTAAGCTTTTCACTATTCAATGGAAAAAACACACCCCCATTCCTCCCTTCCACCCCCAAAAAAACCCAGTAATTTTTCCTAAATACTTCAGTTGTGACTGAAGGGTTAGATTTATAATTTTTTGTAATTTAAGTCACTTTTATTAACCACAGGAATAAATTTGGTCTGACACCTTTGCAAGCAGGTTTTTACCAACAGAAAAAAGATATTCCCAACCCAACATGAATTAAGGAGTGCTTGTCTACTCACAAAACTGTATAATTTTAATTAAGATTTTGCAGTCACCACTTATTAATTTAAACCTGACCTATATCTCAGTAAGGGAATTTAAACTAACAAGTCAGGTTCCAATAGACTGGAGCTCCTTACACAAATCACAGGGATTTTAATGAAGCAGCTCGATATTCCATCTGTATTTACTCTGGCATGATTTTGTGATGCACCACAAGCCTCCTGTGAAAAGGATTTTAAAAAGAAACTCTGCTTCAAAAAGGAAACAAGATGGGATGAGCTCCAAATGGGACTCAGGTCTCCAGTTCTCAGTGGTCCAAATCTCCAATTGGTCAAGATGAGCCTATTCAGAAAAAAAACCCCATGGTGGTGATTTCTGTGTTTGAGTAAATCTGTTCTTTAATACCTACTCCTCATTTTAATTGGTTGATTTATACTTGGTATATATGAAGAATGCAGATATTTACTCAGATACAGAGAAGAAAGAATAACAAGGAGCCCCCAACAGAACCAAAACAATCCAGTCCTTGGAGCTTGTTTAGGTAAAGAGATTTTTCTTTCCCACTACCACTTCCCAACATTAATTTTCATCCCAGTATCCCAGAAATCTGTGGTTCTTTGAGGCTGCCATTTGCTTATGCAGACCATGGTAAAATTCTGGGATGTACTCAACCTGCCTGAACATGGTTTTCCTTTTCAATATAAAAATTGAATTAGCAGGGCTGTCTAAGAGGACTCTATGGAATGATGTGAGGAAACTGAGGCTACTTAATGACCAGCTTGGAGAACTGGTATTGATGCTAAAAATTTTGGTTTACTCTGCTATAAACTGAGAAAAGGAACCACCAAAGCTGTTTCCTAATCTTCAGCTGATGATCCAACAATTATTGAATGAAAATCTCCAGAAAAGATTCCTAATCCAAAACCTGTTTCCCAAATTTTGGCAGATTTGTTTGGGAATCTTGAATATACTTCTACATTAAATTTGTGCTCTTGGTACCTATGTGGCATTTCTTTGCCTCCACTGCAGCTCTCTCAGTGCAGTGTCTATGATTAGGCTGACTATGACAAAACTCTAACACCAGCTTTGCATTCCAGAAAGTCATCAGACAGCAATCCTGGGATATGACTGCTAATCAAGAGGCTGGTGATATCTGTAGCAGAGCAGATGGTGACGTTCAACAGGTCCTGCTGCAAGGGCTCTCAGTTTTCAAGGCAGTTCTTGTAAATTTAGAAACTTTGATCTATAGTCTTTGCCATCCTCTAGCACTGGGGACGATGACACAGACAGCTAAGCACAAAAAAGGTTCTTCAAGCACAAAGGGCATGGAAAAATCCCTGCAAAACAACCAAGTGATAAACCCCACACCATGCTCTAACAAATGACTATTGCCCCTGGCTGCGGCCACTGGTCATGCTGAGTTTGGCCCTTCTGAGTTTGTTTGCCTCTAGTTGAAGGTTATCAGATTTATACCAGTTTAAACCCACTCATGTCCCTCATCCTGCATGCACAGCTCATGCACCAGGCCCCCAGTCACCCCCTCAGGATCCTGTCCAGTCTCTCAGCATCCCCCCAGACCTGTGGGAATCAAATCATGCTCTGGGTAGGGAGACCAGCACCACCAAGGTTGGGACAACTTTTCTCAACCCATTTGCCCCACTTCAGATGTGTCAAATACGTGGTTGGAAGCTAAATATGACTCTCCAGCTGGCAATGCCAGACCTCACAGGTTTACATGGATACATTATCTTCTGCTATTAAATCCTGCTCTCGTTTCCCCCACGATGTGCAGCCACTGTCAGTGCACCTCCTGTCTTTGAAAGTTCCATCTAACTCAGCACTAGGAGCACCAAAACAGCAGCTTGAAAATAATCCAGCATCAATTTGGTTCAAAGAGCTGGCAAGCTTGACAGTGACCCAGGTAAATTCCCTTCTGCCCCTCATGACATTCTGATGCTACCTCTGGCTTCTGCAATTCATTTGCCTCCTACTTGGAAGCATTTACTAAGAAATAACCTTGATCTTGACTTCTCACCATTCCCCAGGCAAATTATTACGTTTTCTTACTGTTCCTTCACCCCACAGTATTTAACAATTTGGGTTTCTTGCCTGGGTTCATTCAAAGCTTCAAAGTGCAAAACAAAAATAACCCCAGAAATGTGCAAGTAATGTAATAATTTTTCAAAGATGTCCTATGTGGAACCCAGCTGGAGCAGGGTAGAGGAAGGAAAATTGAGAATGACATAAACTAGACAATGCTAAATGTAAAAAAACAGTAAGAGTACAGCTTTGCTTTATACAGTAATTCTTGAAAAACATGATTAATATACAGGGTAAACACATTTTCAGAGTTTTCAGTTCAGAGTTTCTGAGGCTCAGAAATATCTGCAACACATAACCTTGCACAGAGAAAGAACCAGGAGACTGAGAACACTGGGAGGTTCTGCTGTCTGCATGAAATTCCTGTTTAAAGGGACGCTCCTGCTCAAGATTGGGAGTCTGTTCTCCATGGTGTTTGTGCCAGACAAGAGCCATCCTTTTGTTCATTAGATATCCAAAAGAGAGACAGAAAACATTTGAGCGTATCACACACAGCTGGACAGCAGGAAATCTCAAACAATTTCTGTGAAAAGGATGGCTACGTGAAAAAGAGGGTGGGGGAACAACAGGTGGATGATGGACACCAAAACCCCACAGAGAATCTGCTCACCAGCCAAGGGGAAAGTAATGGCCAATCTCCTGCAGAACTGCAACGTTTCCTCTGATCCCTTTTTTAAAGACAAGGGATGTAAGGGGGGCAAAAGTCCTTAAAATCAAACTGCTTCTTGGCTGAGAACCACAACCAGATTCAGACTGTTGCTTCTATGGAGGCATTTAATAAAAGACCTATTTTGCTTTAATTGCTATTTTAAAGGTAATTCATTTAATTATTTTGGTTCTTACTAATTTATTTGCTGTGATGTATGTGTGGACAGTTTCAGAAGTGAGGAAAAAACAGAAGTATAACCTTAAGTTGCCTGAAGTTATGATTCACTATATTTTTGCCTCACTTTTTTATTGCACATAAGTGCAGCCTTACTGTTGCTCATAAACAGGTGTGAATCTGTCCCTGCTATCACACCTAACTATTCCAGGGAAAATAATAGAACCTCTGTAACAGCAGCTGCAGTGATACATGATTTTTCAGCTTGCCTAGTCCTGAGTCAGTTCAAGGGCTGCTATGAACAGAGCTAAAATCACTGAATTTTGCACCACAGGATCCTCTAGCCCGGTAACAACTTGAATTCCTGTTTATTTACCCCTCCAGTTATGTATTAACAAAAGTGTTGTTGTTTCAAAAAGCAACACTGTCTTCTCCTGCTTGTCCTTACATGATCCAAAAGCCCATCAGATGTTTTGCCTCTGTTTCCTCTGGCTCTCCAATACTTCTACAACTCTTCAAGGCTCTCACAGTCCCTCAAAACCACTCCTGTGGACCTGCAGCTTGTGACTTCCTTTCTCTCTTAAATAATTCTGAAACCTTAACAGCACACCAAGTACCCAAGGCTTGGGTCCTGCTAAGACACCCCCGCCAAGCTGCAGCAGGTTCTTTATGTCCTGAGGTGAAGAAAGCACTGAAACATTGCCCTGCTGCTCTCCCTCACCCCCAGGAAACTCTCAGGTATGACTGAATGCAAGCCTCTGGCCAATATTCACTTTAAAAAATAAAATAATAAAGAGCATAAATTGCTAATTAATTTTTCAGTGGAAGGCGTTCTCTTGCCTTCATTCAAAACTCTCATTCAAATCAAATTAAATTCTTCAAAACAGAAAACTGTAGCTTAATTTTCCTGTTTTTCTGCCCTCATGACCTCTCCAGGCAGTGCCCCTGGAGGTGCATCATGAACACATTGTGGTTGCCTGGTCTCTCCTTGATGAACCTTAGGCTGCTGCTGCCTCCAGACCTTGTTCAGAGGAAAGACCTGGTTTAAATATGTGAACATCAATAATCAGAGGTCTGAGGGTTGAAAAACACTCATTACCCTTTTGGTCATGAGACTCTGCCAGTTTGATATCTGAAATTAATTTTTCTGGGACCTTATCATACCTTTGCCAGTGTTCCAGATGACATTATGCACCAATGAAAATAAACTTACCTTCTGCTGAGGATGCTAGAGACAGCACAGGGCCTTTGGCTGTACACAGTGTTGTTTAGCACTTTATAGTACTTGAATAACCTGAACCTGCCTGACTTTGCTGGTCCCAAAGCAACAGCCAGGTTTCATTTCCAAATATTCTGCTGCCTATGTGCACACACACATGTGCCCAGGGAGTCTGGCAAACTCCAGGGGTCAGATTCAGGTTTCAGTAACAACAGGGTAAATGAAGAAGGAACTCCACAGAATTATTGCACTGCCTGTTTGGGATTACTCCAAGTAATTCTAGAAGAATTCAGTTCAAAAGTGGTTTATTAAACACCAAAAGATGCCACAAAAAAAGGAAGGATGATATGAGATGACTTGGAAGATGTGCAGAGCTAGCTATGGTTTTGGCACTGTGTACACATGGCACACAGAAGTGTTTGCCTTCATTAGCAAGAATCCCATCCCCAGCTTTGATTAGTTTTGTTATTCTCTAAATGAAACATTCATTTTCCAAATTAATCTCCTGCAAAGACAAGGGACAGAACAGATGCATTATTGGTCTGAGGATATATGAAGGAACACACTGATAAATATTTAATTAGAAAAAAAGAAAAAGGAAAATAAAATTAATCAGGGGGAAAAAAAAAAAGCCACCCCCAAAATCACAGGATAAACTCTTCATATCATGAGCTAAAATTCTACTCTGGCTATTGACAGCTGCTGATTTTATTATTAAAGGTTTTGTTGAGAGCCTACATTTTGATGTTAACATATGAAAATATGATGACTGGCACAGAAAAACAAACTCATAAATTTCAACTTTAAGTATCTGTTTTAATGTATTATTGTACTTCATTGGTAATATTCCTCTAGCAAATGCCTTTTTATTATTGTACCCCCTCCTTGCAATAAAGAGGAATGCTGTTGACTGGCTTCCATTTTGGGAAATATGAAATCATTGTTTCTTGCTAGCTGTGGGCAAGAAGTAGTTTTCAAACCATGCTAAAGTTGCAAAAGTGTGCTCACAAGAAATATACAGCAAGAAATATGTTAGTACCTTTCATAAATTTTCAATACAGGGATATAGCAAGATCATTTCCAAGCATAAACAGACCCAGCAAAGAAAATATATTATCTTAAATCAGGTATCATTCCCTGGTACGACAAAAGATGGGATGTTTAACAGCATAAAACAAGCAGACTTCAGCCTAGTACAGTATGATAGCTGAGAAACTTTTAATATTTTACATAAGTAGCCAGCCATCTCTGGCTAAATCTTTTATCCCTAACAGAAACAAAAGGCACGCTGGCTTCTGAGAAATATTTGTCTATCTGTGGGGGAGGCTGTTGAATTAATTCAAAACTTTTCCAGTAGCTGGCAAAAAATGTTGAAGGGGGACTTGATGCATTTATCCTAAACTGCAAAAAATAGGACACAGCTGTGAAGCCTAGAGACTTTGTGGGAGAAGGGAAGCAGGAAGGGCCAGCATGGCCCCACAAAGTTGTGTCACCCACGCAGGTGGCAGCAGAGCTTGGGGCACACAGCAGGAGCTCACCCAGCAGCCAAATGCCCTTACTTTCCTTTCTATCCTTTTTCCAGTTAATAATGCACAGACCCACCTTGTATTTCACCAAGCCAACCAATAAATGAAAAAGCTGATCAGAGAAATTCTGTCATGCTGGGCAATAACTGCATTAACACAGGTGAGCAAACTCACTGGACAAATCCTATTGTCACACTGGGGTTTGTGAGTCAGTCCCTTGCACCAGCACTGCACACCTGCCCTGTGCTGTGGTGAGCCAGAACCTGCAGAAACCCCCCATTGAATAAAGTAAAGACCAAGGACTGAATTCTGGCACAAAACCAGCCTTTAAGCAGAGCAATAACCCAGGGCTCCCTGGTAAACAAGGTTTTACCTGGTGAGGTGCAGTCCTGCAGTCAGTCTTCATCCACACCCTCAAACTCAGACTTTTTCCTTGGAAGCTGAAAAATCCAACATGAAGCTGCAATCAATGAGTTAGCAGTCCTACTGCTAGAGATAGTCAGTAAACTGGTGGTTGAAACCCAGCAATTTCAGATATTTGTGCCCTCTTCCAGCTGGTACTAAGGTCCATAATGGAATTGTGTTAATATTTCATATACAGGTCTAAGTTAAAGCCTAGAATCCTTTATAGGTAATATTTGCAGCATTTTTAAGGTAGCCCCTTTAATTTTTCATATGCAGTGGTTGGTATGAATAATTTAATTACATCCAAAGATCCACTATAAAACCCAGTGATTTAATGGCATATTGAAAATTGATTGTAGAAGGTGGCACTGGTGGTTTCAGTCTGTTCCCAGTGGATTTGGGTCAATTGTGCCATAAAGATCTTTGACACCTCCTGGTGAGCCTCAAGGTTTGCTTACAACAGGCACTTATGAGGGAATTTGTTTTTTCTGGTCTTATACTTGCTCTCTGGTCAGATAAAAACCCTAATTTTGGAGCCTTGTAAATCAATGAAAATTGAAATTCATAGGCTTGAGATACAAGCCTAAATTCAGACATAAATTAAGAAATGTGGCTCTAGAGATGAACTAATGGGAATTAGCTGCATTTATTCCTGCTGCAGTCATTCCTTGGGGGTTTTGAGTATAAGAGTTTACCTGCTGCCCAGGTCCTGATCCAAGCTCTGTGAAAGTAATTGGAGGTATCCAATTGACATGAGCAGATATAGGTATTGCTCACAGAAGTCACATGCCATATTACTTTTTTGACACCTGCTTTGAAAATAGTTTCTCTTAAGTCTCCAGTGACACTATAACCATGATTAATAGAATAAGACAGTTGTATCAAAAACAGGAATGAACTTTATATTTAAATTTCTTACATGCATGTATGTGGTCTAACACACATATAACAGTCAGTAATAAATTTGTGTGCTTACATTTGTGCTTGCACACATAAATTGTTCGCAAATACAATCTTACTGCAGAAGAGCTCCTTGTTTCCCTAGAATTGAGAACCAATAGGGAATTAAGGTCTAAAATTACAGTCTTTTAAAAATCTGAGAGCAGTAGGCAAATTTTGAGCCAGTCTTAATGTAGATGTCTTGATTTCAACCATTTCAGATCCTAATCGTGTAATTCTAAGGAAATATAGACACAGCAATCAATTTTGCAACTCACTTTTTTGGCACATCTGTAAAGTTTCAATTTTATCTACAATCTCAATAACAAGTGTCTTTATAATGCCAGCTGAAATCAAGAGAGAGCACTGGGGAGTTCCCACAGTGGTGGTCATTTATTGCCTGCTTTACACAAGCACCTTATCCCATGGCCTGGGATTTCTAACAAGCAATGTGACAGTACCTACAGGAGATGCAACATTTGACAAATGGTTAAAATGGTAATTTTCATGTTGTCTCAGGGAGTAGATGAAGAGTAAAAAAAATCTCTCTTATAGCAGCCACTGGCAGGCATTGAGAATGAAGTGAAATCACAGATATAAACATCAAGGACTGAGGAGAAGAATATTTGTTTAGGCACGGGTGAGTGTGATAAGTGCTTCACTCCTTTTGCCCTTTGCAATTATCAGGTCCTGTCCCAGGCTGTGATCCTGAAAAAAACCCCTCTAATTCCACTCTGGGATCTCCCTCCTCTCCCTAGCTCAACATCTCATTATACACTAGGAAACAATCAATACATCCACACAACCTTTTTGTGCATCTCCTTTTCTTACTGACTGACTCTTCTTACTGACTTTCTGAGGAGCACCCCTCCAGTCTGCCTTGGCAATATGTGCTATTCATTAGCAAGAAGTAAAAAAGCCTTGTTATTCTACTATTTGCATTCAATGTGAACATCAATATCACTGCTCAGAGCCATCATTAATTTTGTTTTTTAAGTCTAGCCTCTAATAAAAATCTAATTACAGTACTGCCATGCAAACACGTAAAAAAGCCCTTACATAGTCCTTACTCCCTAAAACCTCACAGTCCAAACATGGGAAGCATAAATAACCGTCTTGATCAGAAGCAGCTCTGAATTGTAGCTTCAGTGGGAATAGATAATAATAAACACATGGTAAGTACTTCAAGAAAATTTACATCTCCACCAGACATTAGTATAAGAGGCACAGTTGAAAAGACACAGCTGAACTCACAAGTCCTTGCATTTGCTTGTGAATCTGGAATTTGAAAAATGAGATTTGCCCTGACTTCTGAGGCATCCTTCCTTTCTAAATGGAAAGCCCCATCAGTGAACACAGTACCTGAGAGACATGAAATTCCTGCTCCCCCCTCTCACACTCAGTTACACACATCACTCCCACCACTTCAAAAGTTTTCTGAATGCAGATTCAATCCTGATGACTTCAGATCAATCATGGTATTCCCTGCTATTCACTTTCCCAGTATTTGCAAGACTCCAAGAGTCCCCATGCGACCAATGAGGGAAAAAGCAGCTGCATGTTTGCTTGAGACCCTTTTGGAAACGTGGCTCTGCTTTGCAGGAAGAAGGGATCCACTTGTTACAGGTTGGAACTGTGGACAGGCTTAGGCTGCCTGGTGGTCTTCTCTTCCTGGCATTAATGAGAGAATCCTCCAGGCAACCCTCTTCTCCTCACAAAGAAAGTAAAAACACCCTGTCCTTCTTGGCTGGAATGTGTTATTTTCTGTCTGTGAGGGCTGAATGCACAATGACCTGCCTACATGGAAAAAAGCTCACACAAGTTTGCTCAAGTCTGTTCACTCAAAGGGCTTCACCTTGAGCTGACATTGTCCACAGGAATTAAGATTACAGATTTTTTCCTTTCTATGTCCTTGTTACAAAGAAGGAAGACAAGATCACATTGAAGAATAAATAAGTGAAAAACCACACAAAAATCCTACCCAAATTAGATTTGCAAAAAGCCAAATTTTCAGGTGGACAGTTGCTGAAAAGACAAGCAGTTTATCCTTTTGAAACTTTTACTTTCATTAAAATTACTTTAACAGTAAGAACTGAGGTGGGGGCAATCCTAAATCCTGAACAATATACAGAATGCTTCCTTTCTGGCCTGGCACATTCCACTGACACACAGATAAAGGAACAACTTTGATGAAACTCCTTGCATGGTTAGAGTCTGTGTTTGTCTGTTCTCTCCAACATTTAGGTTTTTAACAGACAGATGAATGGGATGACTTTACTTGATTCATTGGCACTATAAAGCACTGACTTCTTTAACAGCAATCATAAATGGTTTCCAGATATGAAACAAGTGTTGCAGCATGGTCCATTGAGCAGAATGGAGAGCAGTGCCTTCCCCAGTGTCACTGCACATGATATATTTAATGATTGCTACCCAGTGGCTGGATCAAAAGTGCTTTTAGACTTGGGAGTCCATCTTGCTCATACTTTTTGAAAAAGCTGCAAAGACACTCGTAATTTGATTTTCCATATTCAAAACTCTGAAATGCTCTTTTATACATCAAGTTTTCTTAGCTTCTTTAATTTTTTTTTAATATATCTGTACAAATATATGATAATAATAAAGTGCAATGCTTAAGCATTGCACTTTATTATTGGCTGGAATATTATTGGCTGGAAAAGAACATTGAGTCTGCAACAATTTAAGTTTACTATAGCTATAAATGCATTACACCACCATTCTGCTTGCAGCTGTTCATGAAAGCCACAATATTCTACTGTCGTTCTCAATATCTTGAAACATTTTTCAGCAAGCAGCATTTAGAGCTGATAAAGAAAAATGGACTTTTGTTTACCAGAACATTTCAAAATTTTGGTTTCATTTGTTCAGAGATGAAATACAATATTTCTTAAATTCCTAGAAAAATAGTTTTAATAAATTTTCACTTGTTTGGAGTGTTGCATTTGACTACGTGGTAACATTTTTAAAGAACATAATTCATTCTGAAAATGTGAAGTACTTCAATACTGTATCAAGCAGATATTTATCTAAATAAATAAATTGATCTGTGGAGGTGTTGCAATATCATGTTGTTTTCCTTGAGCAAATTGGTGGGCTTTTTTTCCTTCAATATCTTTATTGGGCTAATGTAGCTGAACCCCAAAGTTTAAAATAGCAATGAGATTTTAAATGTAATCTTTGCCCACTAAGGAATATTAGGATAATTTCTCATCTGCAGGAAATAGTATCTTGCCCAATACTCTGTGGTCTTCTTTGAAGAAATTCAGTAAGTATTTGATAGGATGAGAGGACAAGAGGAAACAACCTCAGTTGCATCAGGGAAGGTCTAATTGGATATTCAGAAAAAGTTCTTTACCAAAAGGGCCATCCAGCAGTGGGCACAGCTGCCCAGGGACGGGGTGGTGTCCCCATTCGTAGAGAGAGGTACAAGTGTAGAGTGGCATTTGGGAACATGGTTTAGTGCTGGATTAGTGGTCAGACTCCATGGTCTTAGAGGGCTTTTTCCACCTAAATGGTTCTGTGATATAATTGAATAATTGAAAACTGACCAACAGGCAACAGTGTGGGGTAAAGATGTCTCACAGTGACCAAGACCTGACCAAGGGCTCTCCCTGTGCTGTCCATCTTCTGCCTCCCTGTCCCTAAACCTCACTGAGTTCTGTCTGCTGGTGTTCCTGCACACCTGAGGCACAACCACAGAAATAATTCATCCATCTCCCTCCTCTGTTTCCGTGCTCCTGGGCTGTGCCTTGAAGGGCTGCCAGAATTATCTACCAAACCATGTGGACTCCAACAACCCCAACCAGCCTCACCACTGGGTGACAGAAGGTGCCTCTCTGAACCCCTGGGGAGATGTTAAAAGCAGATTGATTTCAAAATTGCTCACAGAAATAGGGAACAGCTTTAACAGAGCCACTTTACACCACAGACTGCTTGGATTCCAAATCAAGCACCTTTCTCAGAGGTCTGTCTTCAATACAGGGTATAATCCACAGTCTTACTCTTTTGAAACAGATCATGATCCAGTTTAAATCCCCTCCTCTGAGCAGCCATTTTCAGACTATTTCATGACTTTTAGAAAAAATTCCCTCATTCCAAGTGAAGCAGATCACTTATTCCTGAATGATGGCTTCTGTTCCCAGATTATGTACTGTACCCTTAATTGTGCAGTTTGATAAAGGTAGTTGATATCCTCAGGATTTCTCTAACCTTTATTTTAGCACACTCCAGGATAGCAACACTCTAATCAATTATAGCATGCTGATAGCACATGGGGAGCCCTAAATCTCCTATTGACAGCTCATCAGGGAAGTCAGCACTTTTTTGTAATTTTCCATTTAAACAATTCCTTGGTACAAAGCCATCTCAAGGACTCAACACTGTTTGTTCAGTGTCCCATGATCCTGACATGGAGGATACAGAATTTCATATAATTTTATACCTTTTTAATGTATCTTTAGCTTGCTTGCTTCAGAATTTTTAGGTGTTTTGACTTCACAGAGATACACAGGCTCATTTTTAGACAAGAAAAATACTTGAAAAAATGATAAAGGGGAATAGCATTCATTTTTTATTCTGCTCTTTGGTTTTGTACTATATTCTCCATTTTCAGGGAACTGATGGGAAACACAATTTACTCCTTTAAAAGAATTTCATTTCACGGGATGCAACCTATAGCAGCAATTCATACACAGATATACTGCATGAATTCAGCCAACAATCCATTTCAGTGACTAAATTAATTATATTTAAGCTTTCCAAATCATTAGATAGTACCTGTGAAACCGATTACATGACTTCCTCTTGATCAATGCTAAGTTATAGCAAATGTCAAATGAATTAGTTAAAGAAAAAAAAATAATTCAGCAAAATTTAAATTATCAAAACCGCAAGCAAGGCACATTAACATAAGAAAAATAGCTGTGAGAATTCATTCCAAATGCTGAACAGCATTGTGCAGAACTCAGATTTTCCCCTATGAGGAAACCCCATCTCTCTGTATCAGATAGACTGGAAATAAATGCTGTTGTATTGGATATTTATTACAAAGTACTGTGTAGAGAAAGAAAAGAAAGGTGAAGCCTTTTATTAGCTAAGATTCACTTTCCATGCAACTGTAGAGCTGTGACATTTGCAACAAAGCATAAGAACACAATAAATGTGATATACTGAGAGAGCTTTCAGACCTTTTCTATCCTTGAACTCTAAACAAGGATTTCTGCCTCCCTCTCTCCCATTATAGAAACCCTCTAAATATTAAAATACAGCAATTTCAGATGGATTTAGATCATTGTCCAGCCATGAATTGGTATTCTTTGGAAATAGCTATACTTATTTCAGAGTGAGGAATGTGAACTATCAATCCAGAGCATCTGCTGAACCTTATGTAAAGGTCAGTCAGTCCTGTTGTAAATGCAAACGTTCTACATGGTGCCCAAGCTTCCCTTTCATGACTGAAAATAACACCTTGGGTAGCCAAGGAGGTTTCATTAAGTGAGAAAGGGAAGGAACCATTACAAAGGGAACTGATATAGTAAGTGTTCTTTAAGTAAGAAAAAGTCATTTAAAAAAATCATACAAATGCTGAATCCTTATTTCTTGTCTTCTTATGTCTAATGAAGTCTATAAACAGTCTGAGGTCAAAATGCTTCTTAAAATAGCTCCTGCACGTTTGATTTTTCATATACAGAGACTTCGAGTGAATAAGATCTTGATTTCAGAATAGTCAATAGCTTTGAATAATGGAATTAAGGTGCAAATTGTACCAAGAGAGAAAAATTGACCCAAATAAAAACTCATCTGACATCCCTAAGGCTTTCTCAGTTGAGGATTTTGGCACAGATTGGCTCTGTTTGGTTTTTTTTTTTTCACGTCCAAATCTACAAATTGCATCCACTTCTGTAAAATTGGATGTTTGAAAAATCTCTAATGTTCTTCTGGTGTATTTGTAGCACTTTTAGCTGCTTCTGGTGCATAAAAAGGTAAAAGAAATAAGGAGAAATTTACAGACTGGGGCCAGCTCAGTGCATCTCATAAATTCACTGTTGTCCATAATCCTAATTAGTGACGATATATCTCAGTTTAATTCTGGGCAATTTCATTCACAGCAGGCTCCAGGGTGATCACGTCTGAGTTCTTACTCCATGGCTCTGCTGTTGCTACGGGTAAAATACCCTGGAGGAAGAGCAGTCCCATGCAGTCAGGATGGAAAGCCTGTAGATACAGAACTGCCACATCAGCACTGCCACAGCTGCTGCCAACACCACTCTACAAACTTGAGTTTAAATCTCTAAAATATACCCAAACTGTTCCAAACGTCCTTGCCACTCAGACATCAAAAAATACCTTTTCTGAGAGCTCTGAACATTATTTTAAGACTTTGCCCAACTCTTAATCTTAATTGCCATATAGTATTTTCTGCCTGGAAACAGCTGTGTCAAATCTCTTGATCAAAACACACAAATTGTTACTGACTTCTTCGCTATCAGGTATTTATGTTTTACTTTAAAAATGTTGCCTACAATTATTTACACAGCACTATCTGACACAAACAAGATGCTGTCTGTGGAGCATACATTTTACCATGTGAAAATCCATTAAAGCAATTTTTCAGAGAACAGTTTAAATATACTGTTCCCAAGGTAAACTTCTTTGCTGTAACATAAATATGAGTTTGTAAAAGCTCCTAAGCAATGATTTACTACCTTGCAAGGTTGGCTTGGTACACAGTTGTGCAGTAGTTGTAGCAGAAACACATTTAATTCCAAACCAACACGATGACATTATCAATAAGTTTTGTCCTTAACTCATGGCCTCAACTTCTGAAGGCAAGCTTGCCAAATTCCTGCTACATATTCAGCTGACTGGAAGAAAAAGTAACATGGAAAAAAAAAAAAACATCTAGGCATATATACTGACAAGGTACTAACAAAAGAAACATGGGGTTTTGGGGTTCTGAACTGAGGGATCCACAGATTTATCAGTTATGAGCAGGAAAGTCTCTACCAGCTTCTGGTGCTATTTTGAAAAAAAATGGGGAAGGAAGGGCCATAAGAAAGTGCATATTAAAAAGCAGAGAAGCAAACAAATAGTGGTTTTTTTTAAATGCTGTGGGCTTTAACTCGTGATTTTTCATTTTCTGAAGCTCAGCTACTTTAAAGTACGTGCTACTTTGCCAGGAGAGGGAGAAAGAGCAGAGCAAACCTCTCCAAGTCCTGTCTCAGGAGAGTCAGCACAGACAACCTGCACCCACAGGACCATAGGGAAGAGAACAGCTCTCTCTGCTCCTTGATTCATTCCCCAGGCTCTTCCCTGCAGCACTTCAGTCCCCAGTGGTGACTGGGCTCTGCTTTGTATAGTGAAGTAAATGTTTTGTTTAGCAAAAGGAGGAAACAGTGTTCACAGAGATGTCTGTTCCAGATTGGCGCCATAAATATGAATAAAAGCTTGTTCCTTTTCTTTCTGGTCTGCAGGAAGCTGAACTGATAGAATACATTTGGTGAGTTTCTCTGCAGAAATCACAATGTGAGCAAACACACCAGTTCTTTGAAAACTGCAACCACCTTTGATGGTGCACGCAGTAAATAACAAAGAATTCCCAGTCTCCTAATTAACACGAGAAATGTTTGCCTTTCTTCAGAGATGCTATTGCAACGTGACTCACAAAATCAGGAGATGAGGATTAAATGGCTGAATATTCTGACAGTTTAATAGGAATTTATTACAAGAAAGTACTGCTGCATCATCCAGAGAATTCATCATAGACTGAAAACATGAAAGTGCCCAAGTTCTAAGTGTATTATGAGATCAGCTAATTTCTCTATTTCTTTTCTTCCTGCAAATAAAAGCAATACTTATAGCAGCTACTTTCAACACAGATTAATCTGTATATTTGTCTATCAATTTTACAGCACTGTGTCCACACAAACAATAACACTTCTTATGTAGCCAGGGGTTCCTTATCATCATCAGGTAAGTTTTGCACAATACTTTTATGTGAACAGATATTATTAAAGACTGACCACTGTAAGTGACTAAAAGCTTCACAACAACAACAAAAAAATCTATATAATCTATTTAATAATATAACCTCATAGGAATAGAGAAATTTTATCTTGAGGCAAAACCACAGGTTGGGTTGTTGTTTCTTTTTAATTATGAGAAACTTTATTCCTAGACCAATTCTGAGATTGAAACATTCAGTCTTTTTGATCACTGGAAATAACAGTCTTAGCAACAGTATCAGACGAACAAAAGTAAACTAAATTTTAACAACATTCTGATTTGCAGATTTTCTTTTAAATTTTAACCTACAACTCTTAGCACTGTGGAGGAAGGACAGTCCATGTAGCAGTGCCTCTTTGTATTTTTGCCACTGTGGTAATATCTTAAAGGAACAAATTAATTCCACTCAATTGCATCTTAAAACCTTACTGCAAAACACACGGGTGATGACAGAGGAATATTTCTGACACAGGAGGAGATACCCTTCAGGTCTCCAGGATGTTTAACCCGGGCTCCACATCCAAATCAAGCTCCAGAGATCAGGCCACAAGTCAATTAAATTTGTCCCCATCAACACATAAAAAAGCCCAAACAAACAACCCAAAGTGTTCTCTTTTATACCAATGTTTTGATCCTTAATTCTTTTAATCTACGTGGTATTTCCCCCCTTTTTTTATGAGGGATGGGATGGCAAAAACTTCTTTCATGAATTGCAGACAATAGTTTTTCCCACAGGCAGACTGAGCATGAAGCAGAGTTTTAGGCTCTGAAGAATATTAAGGATGTCCAAACAGGGTCACTCAGCTCATCAGTCACTCAGGCCCAAACAGCATTAGGGAAGTGCATTCTGTTAATTGAGTTAAGTAGCTTGAGCTGCAGGACACAGAATTCACAATATTGAGCCACTGGCATTAATGTGATAAAAGAGTTAAAGGCTAGCATGGTAGAAAGAAGAGAAAGCAAAGCTTACAAACCTCATTTATTGGATAAAAGAAAACCATCTTTAACATTCCAGTTGTCTTTGCTTCATTGTATTGATTAAAAAAAAGACAAGATTTTGACTTGAGGTCTCTGATGATATAAATAAATGCTGAGTTCTCAAAACATTTTCAGGAAAAAGCTTCTGTGTGAGAGGGATGTAACACATCCTAAGTTTGACAAGGAAAAGTTTGTGAAGTTTTTTATTTGAATAGGTTTCTTCATTGAATAGGTTTTACCAGCTGATTTGCAATAAGGATAAAATGCCAGGCTAACTTCTAAGAAAATTTCAAATTATTAAAAACCCTCAACAAACTACCTTTTTTTTTCCTCCTGGGTTATGCAGGTGTTTTCACATTTCTTTAAATTTCATAAAGATCCCAGACATCATTTGCAACCAAACTGCCGTTCTATTTCCTTCCTCACTACAACCACAGAGGATCACTGCTGCCACACCACAGCCTTTGTACTACAATTTTTAAGTACCTCCATGTAGTATTTATTCTTACATCTTATTTTTCTCTCTTTCACCTACACATTAACTCACATCCCATTAAAATAAATGTGCTTAGGAAGTTCAGCCACCAAAGGCAGGACCACCAGGCTTCAGCAGGGCCAAAATTTTACCCAATGTGCTTGTTAAGTGAATTTCCAACAGGATGGACTTATGCAGGTTAAATGAGTATTTAAAGCTTTTGTTGAAGAGGGACCATGAAACAGGAAAGGAAGGAGTAAAGAGTACAGTAAGCTTTCAAAATTATAGTCTATCAAGGTCTCCCCTCCTAATGATACACATAAAATCATACAAAGTAATAAAAGATAAAAAAATATATAGTCCACCCTCAGAAACACATCCAAATTAATATGTGTGATATTCAACAGGGTTTTTTTTTTAAGCAGATGAGAAAGGGAGTTTGATTTAAAGATGAAGGGACCCCTGTGCACATCAGCCCTGCTCCCCAAAGCAGCTGACAGGTGATGCTGCATCCTGGAAGGGCTGAGACAACAAACACCAGCACAGCAAAGGAGCAACAGGGCTGAGAGGAAAATCCATCCAAGCTGCCCTGACCGAAGGGATGAAGCACCCAGGGCCAACACTAAGGAGAAGGATTTTGTCTGGGTGTTATGAGTTCCAAAACACTTTTTTGAGGAGGAACCATCACCTCTCTAGAGAGGAATCTATTTTCCTCATCACAGAGAGCAGGGGGCAGCATCCAACTGTTATCTCAGTGAAATCAATCCCATTTATGATGAGGACCACTTCTCAGTATTTCAGCTTAGAAGCTTTTTAGTACTGTGAACCCAAAAGGCTTCTCACAACACTTAAAACATAAGTTTGTCTCTACCGTATGGTTACTGCAGTCACAAACAGATTTTAACTCATCCTTGAATATATAATGGTATAAGGTGATTAAGGATTAGCTTGCTAGATACTGTCCAAGTATGAGAGATTATTGTTTATGACCATTATCACATTTCAAATGACTCACAATTTAAAATCACTTACATGAATCTTCCCTTAAAAACTTCAGCATCAACCTAGCCTAGTTTAAACCTGTTCACTAAATAAGAACTATATTCCTATTTTAAAATTAGGCCTAGTAACTGGAACACTGCTTTTACTGGTCAGAAAGGTAAGGACTTCTGCATTTCTCACTTTCCCAAGCTTGCCTAGCTACATTTCCACACTTTATTGCTATGTAAGATTCTTCTAGGAGGAAATGCTCAGATTGCTTAAAGGCTTTGAACTTAGTCCACTTTCTTCCCTCTTCAGTGATAAATAAATACATACCAGGGTGGCAGCTGTTAAAGGAGGTGCCAGGTACATAAATCAAACAGAGCCTAGAGGGGAAAAAGCCTCAAATGATAAATAATTACCAGTTCTACAGAGCTTGATTACTGCAGAAGTAATGGCTGAGTAAAAAAGACCAGGATTAAGGCAGAGACCTGAGCCAAGTGCCTGAGTGTCACTGGGACTGGAGGACTCAGCCTTCTGCTCAGTGGAGACACAAACCAGGTCCCTGAACTGCCCTGGGAACCTTTGCCACCAGAGACCCACTTGAGTCAGCTGGGTGCTTTAGCAAAGGTCCAGAATGTTAAAGGGTGTCAATTATTTCATGGATTTTTCCACACCCCCTTTATTGCTCTGGTTCCCAAATTCTCCACTAACATGCTGAGTGCAGTATTCCAGGCCCAACACTGAAAATACTTGTAAGCTCAGTCTTTGTGGGACTATATTAACTCTTAAAATTTGCTTTTCTGAGATGTGTTAGTTAGCAGCTATTTTGCAGGGATTTTTTCCTTCCTCCTTTTCCCTGTAAACCGAAGTAATTTCACAAGAAATACTGATATAGGTGAAATTGTTTTCTACTCCATGATTTAATGGGAACACTTTTTCTTGCAAGTTCTTCAGCATTTTAAACTTATCCAAGTGATAATTTATTGTAATTACTGAAAGTTAAATCAGAGCGTGTCTTTCCAAATTCAACATTTTTATAACTGTCAGAAGCTCGGTATTTTAGTTTTCAAGAAATGAATCTGTAGCATTCACCTTCATTTGGCTTTTCCAACATTGAACCAATAAAGCAAAATTATGACACCACGCTATTTTTGGTCAGGAAGGGCTCTGAATAACTCTGATGTGTTTTAGGATAGCAAAGAGTTAGCTAAAAGGGTGAATGGAATTGCTGATCTTAAAAAGAAAGATACCACAATTCAAGAACATGAAGCTTTGGCTACTATATAGGATTTTCAACAACAATTAATGCTAAAAAAGCAAATAGTCAAAAGCTGCTCTGCGGTCAGCTTTTCACTTCAGTCTACTTATGGAGATTCTTTAATCCAATCTTCAGTTATTATGCTCTTGACCAGAACTCCAGGGAAAGATGGTGAGGGACAGCTGATGAAGCTAGATATATCAGTGCACATAAGGATGCATAATTAACCCAAATTAATGTGACTGAAGATAATGATACAGACAGTAGATCATGAACTTTATGTCAATGTTTAGAAAAAACAGTGTGTTGATTTTCATGCCTATGTTGCCACAGCTGTAGCAGCTTGACAGAATCACACATTTTGAACTTGAAAAAGTCATACAAAGCCTCCCAAGCCTGCAGGTAAATTTGAACTATGCTTAATCAAACAAGAGATTGTAGTTCAGCACAATATTTCAGGCAGGGATATGTGGGAAAAAAATACCCCAAAGCAGCAAATTATGGAAGGTCTCATGAGCTGCCAGGAGCAAATGAATGGATTGTTACAAGAGCCGTGTCCAAGAGTCTGATACCCTCAGTCTGCTGTCTTGAAAGACAAGATAGTTCTACAGAAGGAAAAGAAAAATGCTGAAAGCCAAATAAATATTTAATGAGCCTACCTCCCTCTACATTTGAAATTTTCACCCCATTTATTTGCAGAGCTCCCTGGACTTAAGAGATCCAGTATGGAGGTTATTGGGGAAGGCTGCCTAGAGCCTGACCCAAACATTCTGCTCTCCAGCTGGAATAAATCTATTTGCTGCAATATCTTGGTTGCATCTCTCTGCTACTAAATCTATGCCCAATACCAATAGAGGGGCATTACAGACATCCCAGCAGCCCTCTTTGTGTTACGTTGTAACTGCAGACTTTTTTACTAGTGGCTTTATAGATATTTGAGTATCTAACATAAAATATTCCATTACAAAGGGAAAGGCTAATAAGAAGCTATAACACAGCATAGCAAGGGCAGTGATTGGGCAAACGGAGAGAATTATAAAAGATATAGAAATAAATTTGCTTTTTCACTCTGAAAGGTTACAGCACATACATGCAGATGATCTATAATTCTCCCATTTGCAGCACTGACTGCAACATTTACTGATCTGTGTTACTGCTGCACTCCTTTTAGGAAAGATGAGCTAAACTCATCCCTATTACAGGTAAAGCATAGTCTGCGTGCCAAAGATCCAGAGACTTGTCATCTATTTTGATACTGTTATGTTAATGCCGGACTGGCAGAGATTTTACTTCCCAGGAATGGGTTCCAGTGAAGTTCCTTCCTGTGATGCTTTGCCTGGAGTCTCAGCAGAATGGAAATCTTTATAACCCCATAAGGATTTTATGACAGATGTCTACAGGAATATGCACACATATACAGTGCGAGCTAAAGCAAAGCAGCCTTGTGGTACCTTCAAATTCTGATCAGCTTTAAGTGCTAACATTTTCTTGTCTGCTAAGAAAGCAGAGAGAAAACATATCTCCCCAGAATTAGCTGATAGATTTTTAAACTTTTTAACAACAAAATTGGACACCTTTAGGCAGCTGAACCATGCTTTGTTAGTAGTCTTTCACGGTAGGAAAAATAAAAAAAAGCCCAGCATTGATAGAGAATCATAGAATAGTTGGGAAAAGACCTTTAATTCTCATCTGCAATTTGGAGCCTCAGAGTACAGAAACCCAGGACAACAATGTGTGCCATGGAAGAGGTTTTGCAATCCCTGCTTCCAGCATGCACCCTTATGCTGGAATTTATCATGGGAACATTGCTGGGTTGGTAAAGCTTTCTCCACTTTAGAGGAGTAAAAAAACCCCACCTTCAGTTCCTCTGTTCATTTTCATCCCAAATGCCACCAGACTTGCACAAAAGGACACATGGGACAAAACTTCTTCTGTACTATAATGAGGCTAACAGTTGCAATGGTTCCATAAAACAGAGCAGTAAAACAACAGGAAAGGGAGCACAAAATTCTCCAGTGGTGCAAAAATCCAAATTCTTCCAGAGTTACACCCAAAGGTATTTTGGTCAAAATCGGCATTCTGAGGTTCAGTAGTAATTCCCACTGTATCTTTAATTAAATGAAATCCAAGCAAGCACAGTCTGTGAGCACAAAGTGAAATGAATCTATTAATTTACAACACAACTAAACTCAGTGGCCACATTATCCTGGAGGCAGGCAGCCGACTCAGGAAGGGTCGGAAGTAAATAAATCATCTCTGACTGTGATAAATGATCAGTCCAGGATGTGTCAGAGTGCAGGCCTGATCAGCCATCGTATGAAATGCTCTCAGCTACCACGGGAGGTTTGGGGGCCTGCAAATATGGAATAGGCTCTTGTTAGTGTCAGAAGTGGGCAAATAATTTACCATGAATTAATACAAAAGCAGAGCTTAGCCCTCTTCATGTTTCTGAACAGTGAAAAAAGCAGGTAGTGTTTTTCAATCATGTGCTTGCAGCGGTTGTTCCACTTTGTTTCCCCAGAATTGTAAATTCCAGTATTTTTTTCCCATGGTTATCTATTAACAATATGTCATGAATGGTTTAACTCAAGACACATCATTTATCCTCAAAAATCCCAATGCTTCATGTCAGCGCTAACAAAAATTTATGCTGAAAATGTTCTCAATCCAAAATAAAACATCATTAAGATGCTTATATGTCACAAAGAGCTATTAAGCAGGGGAACAGATCCCATTCCTTTTTCATTCCCAAGCTCAGTAATGATTGTGTCACATTTTGGTTCTTTGTCACCTATTGTATAGCCCTGACAGGTGCAGAGACATATGACACTCAGTTCCATGCTTGGAGGCATGTGCAGAAAACCATTTTGCTTTGCTTTGTTTTTTAATTAAAAAGAGATTAACAAGAAAAACTGTCGAACCAGAAAAAAACATACCATCAATATGAACGCTGAAAAACCCCAAGCAGGTGACATTTCACAAAAATCCCAAAAACATCAATAACAGAAGTAGATTGCAGAAGTGGACTGCATTTATCTCAGCAAGTACCAGGACAGCAGCACTGGCACACTGGCACTGGGGAGAGCTCAGCAGCGTGAGCGCCATGGGAAAGTACAGCAGTCACCCAGGGCTGTGCTGCTGCAGGAACTGGTCTGTCCCCACCTCTCAGGTGTGTGACAGCACCTGCTGCAGGTGACATGACATTCAGAGACTGGGAGAGGTGTCTGAGTTTCTGAGAGGGTCGGACTTCCCAGGACAATATCCCCAAGGCTGTGCAGAGAACACAACAGCAGCTCTCATGGAATCTTGGCAAGGTCAGCCTCTCCCCAAGGTTCCCTTTTCTCCCTCTCTGAAGCCAACATGAAAGCCAAACCTACTGCCAATGCCAGACAGAAAACCCTACACAGGTACTAACTCTGCTACTCCTGTGGGATTTGCACTGATCCTTTTCAGAACTCCAATTTTGATAAAGATCACGTATTCAGGAGGACAAACCCATGCCTCTAACACAGAGAAAGCCAAACCAGTTATGCTTTGTGGCTTTTCTTCACCTGTAGTTATGCAGTTACATGATGTCCAAGGCTAAGATTGTGCAGTGGCTATTTCTAGGAGTAACTCATATTTGACTATTCAAAACATCTCCGAAGCCTTTTTCTTTCTACAGGGGTTCTCTGAACCTTCAGCCCAGCTGGGCTCTGAACTGAAGCCAGCCAGCCCTGCAGTGCTTTCAGTGAGGGGTCACACAGGCAGACACTTGTCACCTCCTCTCTCCCTCTATTTCCTCCTCAAACACCAAATCTCCCTCTAGGATGAGACAACAGCCATGGGACTTCCCAGAGCCTGAAGTTCACGTTTCACAGAGTGGCCTGCCTGCACTCTCGCTCCTCTGCAGCAGCATCTCCTGTTCCCTGCTCTCAGTGTGTACCTGAGATTGATTGTCCCCAGAAGCCTCACTCTGGTCTCATCCCCAAGCACAGCCCGAGCCCCAGGCCAGCAGCAGAAGCTGTTCCAGCAGCTCTGAGTGCACAGCTCAGTGACAGCTGGCACATGGCCCTGCCAGGGCCCCTGGAGCTCTGCTTCTCAGCACCTCCACTGGCTTTGTTCCTCTGCTGTTCTCTGTACCTGACACCTCCTCAGGACTCTGGAAAAACCAGCTCTGGTTTGAATACATCCATAATGCCTTACTCTGAGACAACAGTTGGAGGATGTAATGTTTTTATTTTTAATTATGTGAAAATACACAAATTCTGATAAATTCCTCCTCCAATCAGCCTTTTTCAGGGTACCAAACAAAAACCTACAAAAAGATGTGTCAAGGTCTCTTCTTGACTAGTAATAGACTAAAGGTTTCTTAACAGTTTTTCACACTTACTGTTATCATTTGATTCTAAATTTCTCCCTCCTCTTTGATATTATTGGCACAATTAAAAAGTTAGGGCCACAAAATTAATTAAAATCTCAACTATGTGGAGTCTTCCTTGCATTCTGCAATTATATAAAGCAGTAAGTTATCATAATTCCATAAAAAAAGAAAATTAGCAAGACCAAGAGAGAAACACCAAGCAAATGATGGGAAAAGATAAAGGATTTCATTTTCATGTTAGATATGTGGGCACACACAGCTGTATATCTTGTAGAATCAGCTAATGTAAATGCATTATCAATTTGACAAGACATAGCATAAAAAAAAGGTATGAATCCATTTGTCTTAGATGCCATCACTGATCCTGGGCTGTTTTTATGTATCCCTGAAGTTCCAAATCATTTAGACCAGGGGTACTGAAATGTATGAAATGTATCAGTGAAACAACATCCCCAACCCTTCCTTCTAAGTTAATATGAAAGAGGTTTTTCTAATCCTTTTGGGAACAGAGCAGACAGTCAAAACACATCAGAATATTTTTTCTATTTCTCACCTGGGCAAAAAATTGAAAATGCTACAACAAATAGTTTTGCCATCTCTTGTGACCAAACTGAAAGTCTCATTACTCTTGTTGCTGTCTAAAACTATCATTTTCAGATGGTAGTGATAACATGAGAACCACAGTTTTCATTATTAGAAAATAAATACTTCCCCAGCTATCATATCGAGTACAGATCCATGATAACACGATCAACTGTTAAGACATAATGAGAAAAATAATTATTTAAAATAAAATTGTGACTTTGATGAAGAATATTAATATTAAATGGTTATTAAGTATTGCCAGAGAACACTGAACTAAATCCTCAATGCAGTATCTAATATTCAAGAAATAGCACCAGAATAGTTAAAATTGCATAGAAATTATAAAATATCAAAGGGTGGAGGTAGGAGCAAAGCTACCCCCAGGGTTTTAGGTTTCTGTAACAGCAGGGGATTTGTTAGGCAAAACTTCCAGATCATGTCCTATTGCACACCTTTTCTGTAGAAGAATGGAAAAAACCTGCAGCAGGTCCAGCTGCTCTGAGGGAGGGAAAATTCCTGTGCATCTCACGTGCAGGTGTAAGCTTGAGCTCATCATCTACACCCTGCAAATGGAGAGCACATCACACCATTTTCTGTGATTCTAATTTGTCTTTTGCTGCAGTTTTTGGTGTTTCAGAGTTAGATGGAGAGGGACAAAGAACTCAGCTCAAGAACTCTGAGAAGCAAAACAGTTTGCTGCCCATTTATTCCAGTGTACACTGCAAACCTCAAAAGCTTAGTGCAATATATGTGGTGCAGACAAATGGAATTTTATTTAAACCCCACAGGAGACACCAGCATGCTGAGTGCCCAAAGATTCCTATCCCACCCTCAATTTTCTCCTTCCAAAAGCATACATTTTGTGCTATATAATCCTTTCTATACACCTGCCAAAATGACTGTGGGATGAAACACCACAGCACACTGACAAGGCAGTGGCAAGGTGAGATGCTGTTTGTTTGGTTTTCTGTCACATCCAACTGACAATGAAAAGAATGAGAAAAGTGACAAAATGAAAATGAAAGGGAACAGCTTACTGACAATTAAGAAAACATGTTCAGCTGTCATTTTGAACAACATTAATGCACAAACAGACAGATCTTGGGCACTGCAAGGCAGCACTAAACTGAGCCCCACTCACCCTGCTCTGAACCTCAGTGGGTTCACAGGGCACTAATATTCAGCTAAGAGGCTTTAGTAATGTAGATTAATGTTTCATGCTCTAGGGAACAAGCTTATCACAAACTATGTTGAGAAACTCTCTTTCCCCTCCAGGGAAGGGAATTACATAATCTGTTAAGTACATTATTGCTTCTTAGCTCTTCCTAAGCCTCGGTCCAGCAAAAACTTCTGCTGGGGTAGGTGGGCAAAGGGTCAGTGCTCCAATGCCCAGTACCCACCAGAATGACACAAAATAAATATATTAGCAGCATTCCAGCCGTGTTGCTCTTATTCTGTTTAATTCCATCCATTAACACATAGCCCCTGTTTTCTATCTGTGCTCCTTGACAATTGGCAAATGACCATGAAAGAGCCCATGTTTGCAATCACACAGCCCAGTGCTTCCCCAACCAGCCAAAGAACCCAGGAGCAAAGGCCTATTTGTGGACTCCTACCAGCACCTTCCCTTTCTCATACAGGGATGGAAAACAGAAAGAGAATTAGGTTCCAAAGCAACATTCATTATTAAGGTCACATCTTACAGCAGGCATGGCTACTGCAGCCAATTTTTGTTGCAACTTAAACTGAACGTGCAGCCATGTGATAAGAGATATAATGAGATTTTTAACACAGGGCTGCATCTGAGTGTTTGACAAAAAAAGATTCAGCTGGGGTACAATGAACTGTTATTTATTTCCATTTGAGTTTAGCAAAGGTTGTCCTACACAACTGTGAAACAATTTTACACTTTTAAAATGTATTAGCTTTGAACTGAAACAGTAAATAAACTATTTATTTGGATTTTTTTAGTATCTCAAAGTAGATTAAGAAGGGTGTGTAGAGAGTATAACCACCACAGAGAACAATTTTTTGATGGCAGGCTAATGGGATTGCAAAGGGTTATTTTGCTGGAGAGGAGATTTTCAGATGCTTTGTCTCTAATGAAGGTTTTGTTCCTCACTTACAAAGTGGTTTTTGCCTTTCTTTTTCACCCTTTTCCTCCTTCTTCTTTTAAACAAGTCAGGGAAAGGTGAATTGCCTTGGAAAACCATGTTGTCATTGGACTAAATTAAACCTTAAAAGATCAAAGCTTTCAAAATCATGCTGAGATCAAACTGGGATATTTGGAAGATTTAGAGGGAAGGAAAAACACTGATCTTTATGGTTTGTCTGAAAACATATTGCTCTTCAGCTTCTCAAATATACAGGAGGAACTTCCCCATGTAAAAAACTCCCAATCTTCAGTGATAGAAGTGCAGCTTTTAGATAAATCAGTCTCACCTGAGATCAGGTGAAATTCACCTCTGTTCCAAGAGTCCTTCCCTGGCCATGTTCATTTAGCTCTCTAATGACTCAGTGATTTTGCTATATATTTTCTCTTACGTGACCTTCTAATTCTCCCACCTCCCACCAAAGACCGCTGAAGATAAAATAATGTTTAAATAAATTTTTTAAAATATATGAATCTTTGACAGCAGCAGAGAAAACCATTTTTATGTCAAATACCTGCTTTCTTCAGAAAGCTCTAGGGACTGAAATGGCCTTTAATGTCCATGGGGCCTGATATAATTTTTCTTAGGTTGAAAATGACCTGTACCTGCTGCTCTTGGAAGTGGTGCATCTGTCAACAGTGGCTGCCCCAGCCAGCCAGCACCAGGGCTTCACTGTGCTCCGGGCTCTGGGGGCAGAGGAGAGCAGGCACACACCTGCTGGGAAGCCCCCTGGAAAAGAAGCAATTGCAAAGGTCCCCTGTTTGGGGTTTTGCTCACAGGGCTGTTTTGATTATCTTTTCCCTAGTGCCAGAGAAGGACACAGTGCTTTTCACACAGTGCCAGAGGCTGGTCTTGCCTGCAGACTGAGCTGGTTCCACCTATAGCCATTTTTCACATGCTTGGCAGACTCAGAACTGCTGTGTGTGTCCTGTGATGGTTAAACCCACTTTTTAAAGCTCATTCCATCTCACCAAGGTCTCAAGGACTCCACCTGCCACATGCTTCTCTCTAACTTGCAACCAGCCAAGCCCAACCCACAGACAGCAACCCCAACCTCTCTGAACCTCTTCCTGCCTTGGATGGTGAGCAGCAGTCCTTGAGGAAACTGGGACACTGATCACAGCTCCTGCTCATCATACAGCCTCAATATTTCCAAATATTGGTGAGAAAATGCCTGGGAAAGCTGCTGCAACATGTGAAGGCACCAGATGTAAAGAGTAAAGTGTTTAGCTTTCCAAATGAATCAGATTTCAATACTGTACAGATGCACAAATAGCACTGAGCCAAATGTAAATGTTTGCCATCACCATATCCATCAGAATTTTCCCTCAAAAAACTCCCTCCTTTTATTAATAGAATTAATGTTTCTGTGTGAGCATTCAAACATAATTTTCTCTGGGATTTCCTATAAAGAATTGATGATGGCACACATTCTTGGAAAAAGTCAATCCAGAGGAAAAGAAGAGGAGCAAGAAATGTATTCATTTCAATCCTCGACTTTTGACTATTAGTACTCACAAATCACTTTAAACCATTTACAAATGATTATTTAGACTTTAAGATAACAATCTGACAGTTTATACTGGAAAAAATATCTACATCAAATTATTTCAGCAATATCCTCAGTGGATTTAAATTGCCATGAAATTCAATACAGTGTGTAGAAGGATCACATTTTACAACACTGCAGCATATATTCTAAAAGGAATTCAGAGTTCTAGCAGTATCAATAAAGAATTAAAAGTCTACATGGTATTTTATAGAGCAATTCACTTATCTATGTTAAGAATAGGACAGCAGTTACAAATCTATGCTATTTCAAAAGGCATAATCTGTAATATTAACTAGACTGAATCACAGCTTAATTCAAACTAATTGTGTCAGATGGGGTTACACCACACAGTCACACTGAATTTGTTTCATTTCTAGAATGTTTTCATGTCACTTTTAGAAAATTTTAGCTCAGTACCCTCCAAAAGCAAAACTGAAATCCACATTATTTCTGGCAGATTATGAAGGGGCAGAGCAGGGGACAACTGGATCAACTGAGTATTTCTGAGATTTCAGCAGCCAGGTTTTCTGCTTCCAAAACCATCCAAACTGTATTATGCTTTATTACAATGAATTCACAAATGAGTCCAACAGAAAGATAAATCCAAGTATCACTCATGCACGAACACTACTGCAAAACAGGATGAGAAATTATTTGGCTTTCAAAATACAAAGATGGAGCATATAAAAAAGCAGGTTTACTCTGCAATTTTCTCACAGTCCCTCTGAACCATGGTGGAAGCAGCAAGGCAAAAATGACCAAACAAAAACATCCTAGAAGCTGCTAAGAAATATTCAGCTTGTTCTTTTGTGTACACAGAGATGCACTATTGTTAATACCAAAGAAAGCACAGCTTACACTCCCAAATGCTGATTTATCAAACTAGAAAAGTAGAAGAGACAATTTTCCTCATTCTGATTTTCAAGAAAATTTGTTTTGCTTCAAAATGTACACCTTGTTCAGAGTTTCCATTCATCTCCTGAAGTATCCAACGTGTTTTTCTTCTACCACCTTAAACAAAATGGCCCAATTGTTGCAGCAAAACATGCAACAGAGTTCTCTTGTGCAGTTCCACCTCCTTTCCTAAGATGTGTTGTCAAATTCAAGTGAGAAGTGGGAACCATGCTGTATATTACCCAAGGTTTCTGAACCCCTTGAGAAACCTTCATTTATGTTCAGAAGTGTGACTTGAAACACTTGCAAAGGACTTCAGCAACCCCCTTTGGGAAAAGTCCAACTAAGCCTTTAAACACATGCATGGTACATTTTATGTGAACATGAACATCTCCACCAGTGCCATCAACTCTTCTGCAGCCTTAAAATTAAATATGGGCCTAAAGCATTTTCCAGATTAGGCTTCTCTCCTTACTTTATTAAAATGGGACAGTGGCTATAAGCCAGCAAGAACTCTAGTAATAAAGTAGAAGACAAAGTTGGAGAGAGATGTGATAAAATTCACTTCTATACATGAGGAAATGACTCCCATAACTCATTTCAGGCTTTACTTCTTGTAAATAGCCTGGCCCTGTAAAAAAGCCACTTCTGCGTCGTTTCTGGATGCACCCCACACTGATTGCTGACTAGCCCTAATTCCACTGAGCAGGGACCATCCCTAAGGGCTTTTTGCCTTTTGTTTCATTATCTTTACTGGATTTGTTTTTTTCCCCTTTGGATTAAAGAAGCGAATATAGAAAAGCAAAAAAACCCAAACAAACAAAAAGAAAAAGCAAAAATAAATAAAAGAAAAATTCAGAAGGAAGACAGATCTACTGAAGAGGCAAAATTCACACTGCAATTTCTGTTCTGTTCCACAGGCTGGATGGATGATCTACCTTTCTTTCAACTTGCCTTTGCTGGAGGCAAGAATAGTGACAGTATGTTATAGGACTAGCCAAGGTGCAGAGCAGCTGGATTCCCCAGCCTTCTATAAAAAGCCCAACAGGATGAATTTTGGTAAGGTCTAAAACCATCAATTACCTTTACTCAGCTCTTGCAACATTGACTGCTGAGATATATAATCTGGAGGAAGTTCTGCTGCCCAAACACACGTTCTCCATTTTACTGTATTGTGTAGCTGTCAAAGAAGTATCTCTCCAAATTTCTGAAACACATAACTGTGAATGGATTTTTATAGGGTGCACAAAATCCCAAGGCCACAGTGCCTTCTGTTAGTTTGGGGTCATTAATTATCTGCCATCCCTTCATATCAGACACTGCTAAAACAGAAAAAACAACTCTAAAGAATCAAGTCTTTAGTGACAAAAAACGCTCAGAAGATAACTGGAACAAATTTATTTCTGCAATAAAAGAAGCTAGGGACCTCACATTTAAACGTGTGGTGCTCTGAAAATAAAACTTTAAAAATTAAGAAAACAAAACAACAACAAAAGTACTGTGTTTACAGAAAAGTCCCCTAAAAGCACATTTTACATTGCTGAACAATAGGAATGCACCCAGTACAGCACTATAATGTAATTTTAGTCTTGGTCATTTGTTGGGAGTATAAAATTTATATTCCCAGTGCTGAAATAGATAAGAGAGGTAAGCAAATCAGACAATACACAACACTCTGGTTTGAACTTGGCTCTTGCAATTATTGCAACTCAGTAGAAACTTCCTCACCTTATAAGTCGTCTATCCCATAAATATTCAGCATAGAGGAGCTTGGTGTGCATCCAGCTTTACAGAGAAAATACAAAGATGCAGTGACATACAAAGAATGCCCACATGTCCCTGGGGGATGCTATAAAGTCACAAAGCCTGAAGATTGTCCCCAGGAGAGGCCTCCACATTTGCTGTGGAGGGCAGGTCTGAGAGATGCTGAGGTGTGAGTGCTCCTGGCTGGATATGCCTGTCCCATAAAGTACATTACTGTGGGACAAACAATCCTCACTCCCAGTCAGAGACAGCCTCTAAATCAGGAGCCAGAAACAAACTCAAAATGACCAGGATTGAGGATCACTTAAATTACTAGAATCCTCTGCTAGTTAGTATGCAAATTCTCAGTTGGTACTTTAGTAAGATCTGCAGGAAGCAGTGCCTGAACAGCATGGTGAGACAGAAATTACAGCCCAGGCCTGAGGGACCAGTAGCCTTTTACACATCCACACTTTGCTATTTGGGTAATGTACTGGGCAAATGTACCTGAATTTACAACAGCACTGGATTGGTAAAAGATTGGGCATGGATCTTTTTGTCAGTTTAATGTTAATACAGGATTATAGATGTAAAGAACCTTGATATTTTAATTTTTTTAAAATATTTTTTAGTAATTTTCTTTTAAACATTGTAGTCTATGCATACAGTCATGTTAACAAAACCTAACAGGATCCAGGAAACCTTGCATTTATACAGACAAAGCCTCTTGAATTTTTAAAGTCTACTACTATATAATCAGAATTATCACACTTCTTTTAAAGTCAGAATTCAGTATAAAATTTTTAAGAGAGATATTCCCAGCAAATCCCATCTCCTTTCTTTCTCCTAGGCACCATTATTAATCTAAAAGGGAAAAAATATGAGAAAGATTATGCATCTTCAGAACGGAATCATTGACATGAGAAGTTTTCTATTTTCAGGATATTACCCAATGGAATACACTGACTTGAATTCAAGTAAAAATTGTCTTGTTGATTTTTATTTTTAAATTTCATTAATTTCATTTTTTAACTCTGTTGTCCTGATATCAGACATGAGAGGCTGTTCTCTCATTTTACAGACTGCTGGTGGATCTGATGAGTTCAACACATGCTTCTGTTAACCTGCCTGAAAAGACAAATAAATACCTGTTCCACAATGAAGATTCACCCTAGGAGACCAACGCTTGTAATGAAGAATGCCTCCTGAGACAGTATTTAGTCCTGGAGTGTCTTATGAGGGCCAGTGAACATACTGCTACTTAAAGATCCAGAAAATCTTCATGTTAACCAATAAATAATTGCTTTAAACACTGTAGTTTTATTACACATTTGCCTGGCTAAAGGTGACCCCACAGAATGAAACAGCTGAGGATTCACAGCAGCCATTGTCTCAGGTACTGCTGCTTAAGAGAGAGAAAAGGAGAAATTTAATAGATAAATCTACCTTGTTGATTGATGGCAAAGCTGTTCTTTGATAGCCAGAATTTACTTTGAAAATAGATGGGCTGAATCCATCTTCACTACCAAAGAGCAGCCCTTTGCCAAAGAGCTGAAGTCACAGCCTGATGGAGTGGCTGTGCCTCTGCAGGAATGCAAAAATAATATGGATAATGTGAAACTTCTGAGAGGGAAGAGATGAAGAGAGGATTCTGTAGTAGACCTGTTGCAATTATTAACAGTAACAGGAAAAAGTTGTGCCCTGACCTCCAAACTAGCACAGCCTTTCAGACAGTAACACTGCAGACACAAACCTAACCCAGGTTCAGTCAGACCAAAACCCCAGCTGGGAATGAGACACACAGCAGCACTTGCTGTTATCCATCCTGTGCCTCACCACTAACAAATCTGGGAAAAAAAAAGTTCCTTTCTGGATGTACACAAATCACCAAAAGCGCACACAATGGAAATGAAATCCAGACGTAACAGCCCATTTTCTGTTAATGAAAATTTCATGTATACTTACTTGCATAATCAAAATCCCATTGATTTTAATGGGAGTCTCTGAATAAGCAAATGCCCTCTAATAACCTTCAAGGTATGCAGGTATGTATAAGAAAACACACATTATCAGAATTTCAGTGTGAGTATAAAGGCAGTGTTCAATATCAGTTGTGGTTTTTGTGTGTTTAGTTGGCTATCAGATAGTGGTATTATTATTATAATTATCATCATCATTGAGATGAGATCCCCCACAACAATGTCAATATTCAATTTCTTCCTGACAGCCATGAAAGTGAGGACTTGAGTCAATATATATGGAGGTTGATGTTCCCCAAAGTCTCTTTTAAATGAGCCTATCATCTTATATGAATTTGTTTTTAAGAAACATCTTTTCAGACTTGGCCTTGATATTTCATTATCAGTTCTAACAAGAGTATGATTTTCTTTTTCCAATTAATGTTCCTTACATTATCTGGCAGTCTTTACTATTAATCTTAAGAACTCCTTCTGGCATTTGGTGGAGCCAGTTGTGCATGCCAGAGTGTTTCTAACTCAATAATAAAACCATGTGCTAAGGCAGTCAATTGACAACTGTTAATATTCAGTCCTTGTTCTTGATTTCTGCATTTTTAAATGGCCCTGAAATATCGGTGCAGCTCTGAGGGGGCAGGTTTTGGCTGCCTCACCTGCAGACATTGGAAGCAACTTTCTATTAAAGTATTAATTGAACAAAGTTTAACTATGAGGAGTTTACTCCTCAGACCATGCCACACCAGCCCAATCACTTGGATCTCCAGCACCAGGTGGAAAAAGCACTTCAGCTGGACCCTGGCAGGGCTGGGCAGTGCTCCAGAGAGAGGATGCTGCTGTGAAGGTGGGGGCTCAGGGAGTGAGGCCTCCACCATCAAAAGACCTCAAGAACAGTAGTTTAATCTCCAATTTTCAAACCTAAATCTATCAGTAGAACATTTAAGCACTCAACAAGTTTTAGTCACTTTTCTCTATAGCAAGGCTTAGAATTAAGCCAAAGTGCTTTATGATCAGAATTGGACTTAAGCATGTCCTCAGAAGTTTGAATAAATGAAATCCTTGACACAGATATATATGGAGATATATATATATATAGACAGAGATATAAATATATATATAAAGTAATTGGCTCTGTATATGAGTTTTTCATCACAGCCCCACAATAGATTTCACAATAAACTTGAGAATTCCTCTCCTTTGGTATTTGTTGTCATAAGTCTGGTCACACTGCAGAAAGACTGACTTTAAAGGTAATGAACATGCTGAAGCTCCCATTCCAACATGAAAAATAACAAGTGCTAACATCTTTCTGTGCCACTTCAGAAAGACTCATTAGACACAGTAAGGACTTTTAAAATCCTACTAAAGGATTTTTTTTTGCATCTTACTGAGGTTTCCAGATTGCTTCTGACTAAGTCTGGATCAGTCACCCCTGTCCCTCGCCACATTCCACAGAGCAGCACGGGGACATGGCCCAGCTGAATTGTCCAGACTTGCTCCATGCTGTCTATTATGAGAATATCCTCTTCAGAAATAGGGGAAAAGTTTATTTATCAGAAGGAAAAAATGAGGCTTGCACCACAGTGCTGTGGAAATGTAAGTTAAGGCCCAGACCTGCCAGACTGCCAAAGGTAAAGGGGGACCACTCATGAAGCTTCTGCCTGGAAAAGTATCCAAGAAGAGGCCTCGTGTATTGGAGAAGCTTCATACAGAGATCAGAAACTTGAACATGGCTGAGTACCAGAACACACAACAAAATTCACACATTTGTGGTAAGTTATATCATTGTGTATCATAAAACAGTCTACAGAACACACAGCCACTGGTGCAACACATGGGAAAATGCTGTCTCCCTCCCTGGATCCCAGGCAATTTCTTTGCCTTTTCTTGTCTCAATCTACCATCTGGGATTCCCTTTCCCACCATCTCCTGATGACAGGAGCTGAGGTGAGCTGCTGGCTCTCTAGAATGAGGTGATCACTTTCAGAATTGTCCCCCATATCACTTGGCTCTCTGTTGGCATAGAGCCACTAGAATAAATAACTTTATTAATGTCTCTTGAAGTTCCAACTTGACCTACCTTTTTTTTATCTGTTCAACCTCCTCTGTTACAGAAAAGAATTGGCCTGAATAATTAGATAAAAGACTGCCAAGCAGTGATAATGCATAGTGATTTTTCTATTTAAATTATATGGCCAGTGAATAAGGAGAAACATTTGTGGTCCTCTTTAAATCCCAGCAGGAAATGAATGAAGCCCTCAACTTATACCTAGGGGATACAAAGGAGCCAGAAATTCCTTTCATGACAATAAATATCTGCATTGCCTTGTAGTTCTACAGCGTTTGGAATTGATTTTCGGTCATCTCTTAGGGGCACTTTAAAAAGTCTGAATTTGAATCAATTTACATACTCCCTAACAGAGTGCAGATGAGCATAATTTCATTAGAAATAAAAGTGACTGTGGCAGTCCTCAGTTTTTGCCTGACATTCTCAACTATTCTATCCACCACATGGATATGTATAATTTAAATGTTATTGTATTTGTAGAACTTCACTATAAATGGAGACTCTGAAGACATTTGTTATTTTGGATTTTTTTTGGGGGGTGGGGGGGGTGGGGGTGGAGCAGGGGAGATATTTGGGTTTTTTTTTTCCTTTCTTTTTCAATAATGGAAATACATTAAGATAATTATTAATTAAGGAAAGCATGAGTTTTGTTTTAAAACAGTACAGACAGTGCAAACCTAACAGAACTTCACCTGAGACAATGAATACCATGGGCTCTGTAGGGGCTAGAATGTCTTCTCCTGGATATTAAAAAAAAAAAAAAAATTAAAGCACATTTGTAGAACAGAGAAGAACCAACGCCCCCAGTCTCCAGACATACCCAATACATTACAATTTACATTTCATTGGTAGAATCACTTGGTTCCTCAGTTTTCCTGTGCCTGCCCCACTTAGAGGCTCTCAAGGTTTTTTAGATGGGTTTGACACATCCCCTGGGAGAGCCCAAGGAGCATATCCTCCCCAGGAAGGCCCAAGGCTGCAGAGTCTCTGAGCAGCAACAAACCCCTCAAGGGCTGTAGGCAACACCAGCAGATGCCTCGCTCAAGAACAGAGTGCCTTGCCCATGGAAAGTGGAACAGGGATGTTTTCTCCTTGCATTTTCTCATCCTTCCAATCCTCTGATTGCTACCAAATCTTCTTAGCCATACAAGAAAAGTAGCAATTTGTCCTTCCCCTGTCATTTTGCCACATGGCTGACAACACATTGGTGTAATCAACAACACACATGCAATGAAAAGGGCTCATACCCCTCTAGTCTTGCCCAATTTCTTTTCCCATTCAAAACTGAAGGACAGTTTGGGAAGCTTAGCAAAATACTCTAGCACAGCTACTGGGTAAGGCTTTTTCCCCATATTTCCGGGAAATATTTCTGATTAATAACTAAATGCTTTTACTAACAGCACTAAATTGAAACCAGACCACATAATTAACAGAATCATAAAAGAGCTCTGGAGTATCACAACTGTACTTTTTGGAAACAAGTTAGAATTTCCTATCTGAAAGCTTGATGCAAATTCCAGCCCAAATTCAGCAAAAAAATGTGTTTATTTTAAGAGCCTGAAAACCAGATAGATGTTTCATGCAGCATACTTCAATAAGAAAAACTGTTACTTTCATATTGCCTTTTTGCTGATATTTCAGAATACTCAGAAACTAATAACCAGCTTTGGGCTGTCAGGCAGATCCAGAGATAATTCAATGAGAAGTGCTGTTAATCCAGAAGAAAACTTGACAGTTATGTAGATCTGGCATTCATTATTAGTTTATTAATATTTGATTAATCTTGTAACAGGAAGTAATCAGAAGTGCAGGAGAACATGTCTAGAGCAGCACAATTTCATTTTGATAATATTAGAGCTGGGCTGTTTTTTGTGGGTTTTTTCCCAGAAAGAAAAGCCAAAAAATATTAACTTGGGAAAGAATGTACAAGACTTTTATGGTCCAAAGCCTTAGCAAAAGGAAAGAGTACTAATTACAATCAGAGCATCTATGAGATAAATTTTAGCATTCACTACCTGTAACAATGTGTGCACCTTTATCACATCAAATACACACACAGTGCTGGCAGCAATACTAAAACAAAATAAGTGCCCACACTCTTCTAATTATTATCAACATTCGGATCTAAATGATCTGTAAAACCTGAGATTGAAAAAAAAAAAAAGTTTGCGGCTTCAAAGCATCAAAACCAAAATGCTGTGGTATGAAATTTTCATCTTTCCCTGACTCACAGGTCTGTGCTTCCCTCACAAGCCTTAAGAAGCTTTTTACAATATTTAGCTGCCTGGAGGAGAAGCTCCACCTTTCTGATACTTCCACATAATTAATACCAAAATCACAAGAATATTAGAAATGGTGCAGAAAAGCCACTGTCTAACTTATACAGGAGGGCAAATATTTCCTGCAATATTTTATTACAAAGTCTTGCATTCTCTTCCAAGGCATTTTATAGGATGCACTGCAGGGGAAGAAACAAATTAAAAGACAATATACTATTAATGAAATAAATAAATAATATGATCAGTTTGGCAACAAACTAGTGCTGTGCCTGAAACTATCAAGACAAGAAGCATCTGTTAATAGCAGCAGGGTTTAAATGAAAACCAGGGAAAAATGAGAGTATATGATGGAGAAGAAAAAGCCTCTGTCTAAATGTCTTTTCAATTTTTTATGGAGGATACTAAGGGCAAACAGAGTCTTTTAGATGAGATTTTCAAAGCTTTCTTGGAAATCACACATTCATAGATTTTCAGGGCTGATAGAGGCCACCACAACCATAACTTCCTGTCCAACAAGTCAAAACTCATGCTCCACATTCACACACACCACAAATCTTTTGGCGCTCTTGAAAGTTCCTCAGTCTTTCATTCCTGCTCACTTCCAGTGCAATAAAACCTTGCAAGTGCATAAATGGAGAGCCAGCTCTGCTGCCTGTACCTGTATCCTCTGTGTCTAACATCTGCTTTGACAATCTCCTTCAGCATACCAGTTGCCTGTACCTTAATTGTTTTTTGGGGCTCCCCATTTATACAACTGTGTTTCCCCTTTCCCTCAGGGTTTTCTCTCTCCTGCCGCTGCTGCATGTGCTCTCACCAACCCTTGTATCATGGAAGTTGCACATGACTTTCGGAAGTCACCAATTCCATTCCTCTTATTCCAAGTCAGGGTAATCTGTACCTTTGTTTTACAACCAGTCCGACTTAGAGAAGTGCCATAACCTTCATATACCTGCTGGCATCCTGCTGTGCCAAAGTAAACCTCTGCAGGTGCAGATTCAAATCCTGTGTCTTGCTTGTCTTATATGGATTTCTGTGCTTTCTTTTCCAGCTCTCTGATCCTTCTCCTTACTGTCCTCCAACCTCTCCACAGAAAGCCAGCTCCTCCTTCACCTGATCACACCAGCAAAGCCTGGTGATGTTCAGAGTCTCTTTCCCATCAGACCCACTGGGGCATAGTGCTGATCTTCCACTACTTTAACTGATTAGTGATAATTCCACACCACAGAACCCAACCCCAGAGATGGGCCTCCATCAGGGATGTTGGTTTGCATGCATGACATTTAGAATTTTTTCAAAAGCCCATCACACCCTCTGACACAATCTATTTTTCATAAAGCTGCACTGGCCCCAATTTACCACCTTCAATTCCATATTTATCAGGCCTTGTATAATTCATACCATTATTAACTTTGGAGTCTGTGTTCAAGACAAGAGTGTGTGTTGTTACAGGCTGTGATCTGTAAAGCCTGGCTGGTACAGCCCAGTGACCTTCCCAGCAACAGAGCAAAGGACAAGCAATGACAGATCCAGGGCAGGATCTGAAATGTCCTGAGCAAGAAGGGGACAGCAACCAGGGAAGCTGCTCCACACATCCCATGCTCTTTGAGAATTCACCTGAAAGAAGTACATGACAAACGGTGGCCTCTGAATTCATTTCTTTGGGTAGTTTCTTGAAAAACATCTCATAAATCTTTCAATAAGCAACTTACTTTGCTATGCTATCATGGGTAATCTTTTATTAAATTTCGGTATAGATTTTTCTATGATTTAGTCCATTTAGACCAAATTTCAGCTTTCTCCTTGCAAGAACAGAATTAAAACTCTGACTGAAGCTGCCTCTGGCTTTCACAGCAATTTTTTAATGTGCAGATGCAAAGTGCCCAAGAAAAGTGGCATATTGAACTGTTTCTTATTATTTTGTCAATGAGTGTGACTATATCCCCCATGGAATTCTTCCATAGCCAACTAGAGTTCCTTTTCATGCAGCAATAAAAATGAAAAGTTTCTAAAGCTGGACATGCAAGAACCTTTTTCTGTCATGTTGGCAATTTACATTTCAATTCAAAATAAGAATTCCTTGGGAGCTTTTCCCCTCCCCCTGCCCCCGATACTGTACTCTAAGATACAACACTAAATTCCACTGATTCATTATTCCTATTAAAACAAACAATAACCTCCAATTGTTTAGCAAACCAAAAAATTGCAAACAGTAAATTTAAACAGTAAAACAGGGAGCACGTTGGGTAAATGTTATTTCCCTGAACAAGGAAAGCTTTCGGCAAAGTGCTTAACTTGAATACAACAAAAGGCAATTTAATTTAGTAATACAGCTGGATGAAAAATGGAAACCTCAGGTTTAATAAGAAGGGGAAAAAAGACAAGCATATATCATCCAAAAGGATAATTATGAGAAACTATTTTGTATGATCCAGCTAAATCAAAGCTTTTAATGCTTTCTTACTCCTGTCAAAGGAGGGAGATTTAGTGCTTTAAAAATGGGGATTTTGCAGACTCCACTGCCCAGAAAAAATGATTCGTCCCTTGATAAATTACTATTGGGTTTTCTACTTGAAAAAAAAAATACACTTACATTGAAATAAATGCCAAGGAATGGCTAGAGAATTTATATTATTCACTCGTATCTGTCACTGGATTGGTTGAAAAGTGACAGTGCTATTAAAAATGTCTTGCCTCTCGACAGAATGGCACAGAAGGGCCATGCCAGCACTCCCTGAATGGTAAGGAAATGTATATGGTAGAAAGAGTAAGCAAATCTTTATTCCCTCCACCATCCTGACACACCAGACTCCAAAGAGTGACTCTGGGTGTCCCTGTGTGTATTTTATGTTTAGAAGCTGCCAATTCCAATGAAAACTCCCCTCCCAATGGGATGGAAATTGCTCATTCATTTTCCTAAGGATTTTAAAGGGCTCTTAAATGAATCCTAGAAAATTTTTCTCTCTTTTGACAGAGGAGAACATACATGCATATATGATGACAGGTGAAGAGCTGCAGGGCAGGAAAAGCAATTTTTCCCCAAAGAAACCCCTCCAAGGGTCTGTCCCTTTCTCCCCAGTCCTTGGACAAGACCTGTGGCTGTCATCAGGAAGCAGAAACGTGGGCAGCCACAGCCACTGGAAAGGGAGTGGGACACTCCCTGGGGGCAGGTGTCTCTGGTGGGACAATCCAAAGGGATTGTTCCTGTGAGGTGTTTTGGGACTACCCAAAAACAGAGGCCAGGCAAAATAAGGGGAATAAAAAGCAGTTCTTCAGGTACATTTCAGGCAGGTGAAGGCCCCTCAGAGGAGCTACACCCAAAAAAGGACACAAGTTTTCATACTTCCATAAATTTGGTCCTTTTGCATATTGAAGGTTAATTTTCCCATTACAGCTTCAGGTAATGAAGTCATTTACCCCAAGTTTCCTCCCCCCAACTCCCTTTTGTTTCCATTTCTCAGGGCCTGAGGCAGTGAGGTGTCCTTGACTGCCAGGCCTGGAGAGGAATGGTTGTGTTTGCCCAAAATGGGAAAGCAGCAGCTCACACTGTGTGTGGAGTTTAGAGCTCTACACTAAAGACCTGCAGGATTAAAAATATAGGAAAAATAGAAAAGCTATAATCCTAAGGCATCAGCAGCAGGTATTAGTGCCTGGTAGTGGCTCAAGGTGCCACCCAGAAACTCCTCTGTTCTCCAGGCCCTGAAGCCATGTGAGTTCTTTTCTCTCTGATTTCAAGAGCTGAAGTCCCTGTCACCAAGGCTACCTGTATGCCACCAGGGTCAAAGCAGAAGTTAGAGAGTGTGTGCAGATAGCAAAAAAAAAAAAAAATTATAAAAAATAAAAAGATGGAACTGGGATGCCATGGGCAAGGTTCATAGAGACACATAGGTTTGCAGGGCAGATTTTAGCTGGACTGAGCACTCAGATGCTTGTTGATTAGTGCTTATTTTTCACAGACTTCATTACAGTTTGAGAAGCTCCTAAAAATTACTTTGTTCATTTCTGAGTTTGATGTGATCTCCATACACTTTCTGTTATTCTGCTCTATCTATAAGATTTCCTCTTTTTTAATTAATTGTAACATCAAGTTTCTAGCACATGCAAGAAATCTTTTGCATATTTAATCACTGACTGACACTGACATTTATCTGTCTCCTGAGAGCAGTAACAGCTACATGTTTTAATGTTTCTTTGGGCCCTGGACAACTTTTACGCCTACTAATGAAATGAGTATCAGTGGGAGAGCTCTGAATGCACAACAACAATCAAAAAGCAAGAATAAAATCTTTCCCATACATGCACAAAGTTATATATCTTTGCAATCATTCAACGCTAAAATGCAGAACAGAGAACAAGCTGGAGAGAAATAAGATATGAGTTTGACTTAAATGCCACCGTTTTTCATTTAGAGTGCTTAGTCTATAAAATCTTTGCCACTGAAACAAACTTCTTTCTCCTTCACTCCCAGGAACCTGCCATCTCTGGCCCTGACTCGTGAGCCTACCATTTAGAAAATGCCAGAATATGAAGACAGCAGCAAAAAAATGAAATTCTAACTTCAAAAGACAGTTTAGAAAACTTCCATCTGAACAAGGAAATCAGACTCTAGAAACCATCACCACAAATTAGCCAAAGTTAGAGGGATTTTATGCGGTAATTTCAAAACCATCTGGCTTACAGGCCTAAAGTGTCTACTGTTTAAAACCAGATGGGGCAGTGCCACCAAACCTGACCTCCAGCTCTTTAAGTGTATTTTACATAGGTGTGCATCATTATCCCAGGTACTAGAATTTTCATTTTTACTTTCTTCTATCAAAATCCGAAGACGATTTCACTGGAAAGCTGCCATTTGCTCCAGGGTTTTCTCACTCTTAAATGCAGGAAGAACCATTTTATTTTATTTTTGTTTTTACTTCAGAAAATGTAGTTCAGTTTTGCAGTTCAGCAAACGCAGCATTTGTTAAAACCTAGTGAGTTACAAAGAATATCCAAGCCTCTCTTGGTAAGAAAATAATAAAAAAAAAAAAACCTAAACAACAAACCATAATCAAATCATTGAAAGTCACAGAAAGTATAATCATCGTGATTCTGATGTCTCAATTCTTTTTTTAATATGGATTATGCTAACAAAGTAAAAAAAAATAAATCTATATCCTTCTCCTGACAAGGTCTTCTCACTGAATTCATAATTATATCATCTCTAGCCATTTATCATTAGTTAATAATTCCACTGCCCTTCTAGAACTGGCATTTTGCAAATACACTACAGAAGCTACTTGAGGCAGTAATTTATTTTCAAATTACATCTTTATGTTATCCTCTGGTATGCAGGCTTAAGTAGATTGCCTATCTATAAAAAATGAATGTAGTAGAAAGTGTATTTCCCAAAATAACTTTCATGAGAAAAACAAATTTCTTCCTAAAAATTCAGTTCTAATCACTAATTCGCATGCAAATACTAATATTACATGAAGAAACAAAAGAATAAATAGGGATTATATCAGAATAATCCTTTGAGAGTTGTTTTTTTTTTTTTCCTAGCCTATTGTTTTCATGTTCTTAAATCTTTGAAGAATTAAAGAATAAAGCAAGTCATTATGTCTCTGTCTTTTGCAGGTGCTCCCTTACAGCAGTTATTCCTTAGAAAACTGCTTCCAAAGAAACAACCATCACTACTGGAGCCCAGGACTCCTTCAGCCTGGCAGTAACACCTCTGGTGGATGGCACTTTAACAGGATACCTCAAAATGAGATTCAGCTGGTGAAAGCTGAGGAGCAAAACAGAAACAAATTTTGAATTGCTGGGATTATTAACCTCTGGGAATTCTTTAAGATGAGGTAGAGCCTCCATCCTGCAGTGTCTTTAACAAGCAAAGATAGAAGAGTGCACAAGGCCTCAGTTGGAATTATGAGCTGTGGTTGTTTTGTCACTGCAGATCATGGAAAGTTGGAAAAGGGACCTTTAAGACCCTTTACGACCTCAAAGACCCTTTCGTCTCTCAAAGACTCTTCAGTCCCTCTAAGAACCTTGAGGCCCCTCAAGACCCTTTAGTCCCCCAAAGACCCTTTAGTCCCCCAAAGAAAGACCCTTCAGTCCCTCAAGACCCTTTAATCCCTCAAAGAGCCTTTAGGCCCCTCAAGACCCTTTAGTCCCCCAAAAAACTTTTAGGCCCCCAAAGACTCTGTGATCATTCAAAGACATTTTAGTTCCTCAACAACTCTTCAGTTTTCCCTCGAAGACCCTTGGGTCCCAGCTGTCCTGTCAGGGACACCTGCCACTAGAGCAGGTTGCTGAAGGGCCACGCAGTTGTGTCTCATTCATTTGCTCTCCTGGCTACACCCAATGGCAGATCCACGTCCTTGGCACAGGGATGGATGAGATCAGTGTCACCATGAGACTCCTGTGAGGTGTTGTGGTGACAGATCCCAGAGCTCTGTGCCACTGGGATCCCTCTGGCTGAAAGCATGTCCTGTGCAGCCAGTCCTGCTCGTGCACAGCACCATGAGGAGGCTCTGCAAGGCTGGTCCAGGCACTCCAGCAGCCCCCAGTGGAATCCCTGACAGGGCTCCATCACTTTTGGTAGAGGGACAGAGCTCACAGCACTTTGAAGGTTTCCATCAGTGCATCATTAACACAAATCAGCTGATGATTGGACTCTGGATTTAGTGATCTCTGCTGGAATTTATGGGGCTGCAGGACATTTTCAGTTCAAAGATGTTTAATCTTCAAATCTCTTCCCCTTTGATCTTAAACTGCTATGTCTTCTGACAGCCAGGACAAAGGATAAATCCACAAAATCAAAATGGTTTTCTAAAGCTATCTTTGTCAAAGGAGAGGACATCGTCAGAGTTTCTCCCTTAAAATCCAAGATCAATTCTGCAGGCCAAATCCTCAGCCAGCATAAATCAGTGCAACTTCATTCAGATAAAGTTGACAGGAGTTTTTACTACCTGTGGAACTGGTACTGAGAGTTCCACAATTTTTTCAGCCTCTTTAATGTCTGCAGAGGCCCTTAATGAAAAACAGCCAATAAACAAATGCTAATAATCTAGCCTGATATGCATGCAAACAAAGTAATCCAATAAAGCAGAATTACAGTTTTACAAGGTACTGCAAGCCCAAGAAAAGATAGAAGATAGAAGATGCATTCACAGGTCTCAGTCACTTGCCTGATTTTTGTTTTAAATTATAGCCCTGTAAATTTTTTCTGAACTGTTTATTCAACATGCAAAAAAGGCAGCCTGTACATGGAGTAGCCATTGTGAATCTCCTCATTTCTATATCCATTAGCTGAAAGTATACAGCCAATTCTCTGCCTTGTATTTTAGGTCATAAATCTGCCCCCTCTGTTCCATGGGCAAATTAAAAGCTATATATCACAGCCTAAGGCTAGCTGTGTGTCTGGGAAAATTATATACAATAGGCACTGACAGCCTTGGAGTCCAGCATTTAGGCACTAGTCAACATATTTTTATACATGTAAAAATCATTCTACCTTATAACCTGAGCACAATCTATACATATGTAAAAAGATTATGGGGGTATGAAATAAGAAAAATGCTTTCAAAAGGATAGGAAGGTGGTCTGAATTCGATACCCCAGCAATCTTTAAAACTGTTCTGCATTAAGCACATGCATTAGCCTCTGCATTGCACTGATACAGGCTGCACTGTCACAGCCATAACCTATTTCCTTGTGCTCTAACCATGGCTATGCTTCATTTTCTGATCAATGTGTGGGCACCTCTTTTGATTTCAGGCCAATGTGCAAACAGTGTATGTATTTCAATTAAATGCATACAAAATTATGTCGTTTGGGAATGCCACATTGTCATGTGTCACAGCAGTGGCTTGTCTGGTTATATTGGAGTTGTATGGCCTTGAACTGAGGCATTGCAAAATGGAAGTAGTTGAGAAGCTCCACATGGGTTTTGGCATGACTGAAAATTTTCTAAACAATGGGCTCCTGCACATCTTTTAAAAGCCGCAAGAAGCTCACAAAGAAGTCATTTAAAGAAGTCATTTCTCTGTAAGACAGAGAAATAACAAACAGAGTTTCACCCACTTATTTTTTCAACAGTTCTGCCCCTCTGCCCAAGGCAGCAGCTCTTCAGTGTCTCATTCTCCTTACACTGCAAGTAACCCTTGTTCCACACTTTTATCTGAAACACTGCTTGCCCTCCTTAGACCTCTTTGGTTTATAGCTGCCATTCTCACAATGTCATATCTCTTACATTGTGATCAGAGATGTTCATCTTTATCCTTTCCTAAGTGATATTGTTGTCACATAATTTACTTCCTCAGTTATTCTTTCTGGCAAACCTGGAAGGCCTTTCTTCCTTCCATTTAACACACAGCCACAATGTCAACAGAGTTGGTAGATTTGATCTGCACTTTCCATTTATTGCTCATTCTGAAACAAACACAAAGTAGTACTACTATCAAAAAATACCTCTTACTCCTATTTTTGAATAGGTGGTTTATATTCCTTAGGAGAACAGTTCCCTTTCCAACTGTCATCTTTTGTCCTAAAGCAACCAGCTTTAGGATGCTTTTATGGGCTATGCAATTTTTCCCTCTCAATGCTGATGATGGTAGTTAAATTTGAGGATGTGATGCTGCTGTCATCTCTTTTCATGCAGCACTACAGGAAGGGAGTCATATCTCACTTCAGAACAAAAGTCATTTACAGAATAAAAAGGGATAAACAACAGCATTAGAACTGTTTGCAGAGAGTCTTGTAGTCAGGTTCCTCTGACTTCCCATGCTAGTTAGATACAAGCCTAGGCCTTGTCGGTCTTCAACTACTTACAGACCTTTATTGTGTATTTCACACCAATTCAATTGCAAATCCCCAAGTCTGATTTAATTAGAAAGGCAACAAAATCCGGGAAAGCAACCAGGCATCTAAAAAAAAAAACTAAAAAAAAAAAACCCTAAAAAATCTAAACTGCTGCACTCTCTAAGTGAAGTAAATGAAGTTTATTGGGCTCTCAGAACATATAAACTCTCAGCATCGCTGGCACTCCCAAACTGATGGCAGCTTCCCTAATGGATCAAACAGCACACTTTTAATAATATAAGTCTCCTATAAATGAGGCTTCCCTGGGCCAATTCACAGCTGGCACAGCTGTGCCCAAGTCCTTCCCACACCTGCAAGGATGTGGGAACATCACACAGGCAGAACAGCTCTTAAACAAATCAACATCTGCAGCGAGGATGGACAAGTCCACAGCTCCCCCTTGAAAAAAATAAAAATCAGTGTAGTGCCAAGGCTTCATCCTGAAATCCACCTCTGCATACACACATGGAAGGCTTTAATTTGCTTTCCAAAACCTGGTTACTTTATGCTCTTGCATCTCTTATGCTCTTGCTGCACTGGAGGAATTTTGTGCATTTCTTGTGACTGTGGCATTTTACAATAAAGGCCTTTCTGATTGCATTGTTTAGTGACCTGAAATTGCTAAGAAGCCTTTAGTGAGCTGGCCCTGTGACTTCACTTGTCTGACCCACACTTTGTGTCTTCAGTAAACACATTGATCTGGGCAGGAGCATTTAAGTAATAAACCATTGCTCTGTGTGAGGAGGACTATCAGATTGCGATCCCAAGCTAACAGAAATTGTTCTCTTTTCAAGCTGATTGAAATGAAAAACACCACAACACTGGCATATCTGCTTGCATTGTTATTTTAAATTATATACACACAGCATCTTAATAGAAGAAATTATATGCTCCCAAGATGACACATTTCACAGTAAGAAATAGATGTTAAAACATTTTCAGATAACAAATTGACAATCTTAGTCCTGCTTTCCATGTGTGTGCATTCCTTAACACCACAACCAGAAGGGGGAGTAAAAAATTGGATTTATAACCCACTGCTTACAAAATTTGCAATAGCTGGGTTTTTTTGGGCTTTTTAAAACCACTTAATTGAGAGAAATATTTTTTCCAATTTCCTTTTAAACTTCTGTTAAAGGTCACAAAACTGAAGATAGAAAACTACAGCAAATACACAAAAGATTTTTATGCATGTTAACTGCATTAAAAAAAAAAAAACAAAGTTGTGTTTCTAAATAGCTTCCTAATTTCAAAATGTTTATTTTTTCCTACAATATTGCAATTCACATTCACACACACAGAGTCAAAGTCTGCAGTGTAGCTCCACTAACATCTAAATCTCCAAGCAGAATGGCTGTCAGCTACAGTAGTACAAAACACTAGGTCAGGAGCTACCTTTGTGGAATAATTTCAGCTTAATACTGGAAAAGGGGTAAATAAAGCTCAGAAGAAATGCAGTATACTGATTATCTTTCAAAGGGAGTGAAGAAACCCTCACAAAGAGTGAGGGGAAGTGGCTGAGGAATCTTGCAATTACAAGATGTAGTCTTGCTTATTTTTGTTTTTATCTGTTCATACATCGGACATTCTCACTCTGTCATGAAATGGAAAATTTTCTTCAATATTTTTCCTTCATTGTATTTCTATTTTCAGAGAATAGCATTCTCCTTTTTCTACCATAACCACACTGCACACTCAAACCACTCACAGGAGGGACAGTGCCTCCTCTAGCTGCGATGTCAAAGTGTTAAAAAATCAACTCCTTTTACAATACCACAGGAATTATATCTGTCCTGACAAAAACCATTTACATGAAACCCTGGTATGCTTCAGTGCCATTGATAATTTTGTTCATATTTAGCAGCTATCAATATCCCTCAGCCAAGGAGTGGCTTGTGGCTCCACTAAAACTGTGCCAAGCACCAAGTGTATCACTCACAACCTATCACAAAACTGAATTAAACAGAAGAGCTTTGTTAAAACAAGAATAATCTTCCCTTCCTCATAGATCAAATATGTCTTAAAAAATCAATACATAATGAAATACTGAATAGTTATGATTAATCAGGGAGCAAAAACCAGATTCAGGTTGCATCATGTTAGGAACAGAAATGCAGTACTTCCTCGTGTACTCACAGGCACTATCCATTACTCCTGTTAGCCATATTTATATTTGATATAACACCACATACTGGACTATAAAATTATTATTTCCTCTACAAATTCTGTGTAGAAATACTCCAGAAAGAAAGCAGCAATGCTCCTGATTCATAATTCTTGTTACAAGAAGGAAGGAAGGAATGAAAACAGAACTGGGTACCTTCTCTTATCTCCAGTCTGAGGAACTGGGGCCTATTTAAAGAACAAATAACAGCAACATTTCATCTGACTTGCAAAAGTCCAGAAAAGAACAGCAGAGAAGGCAATTAGTTTAGGGAGCAATTATCTTCCCTGAATGTCTTTACAGGACGGAACTGTGAGACAAGGCTTGGAAAAAATCAGACTTTGATAAAGGTCAGTGGCATATAACCTATTTTGGCAATTACTTGTCAAATATAAAAATGGTTTAAAATATATTGAAGCAACTCAGGAAATCTGGTGACAGGGCTGTTTTAAGCAATGTACTTGCTATTCTTCAAAGGTAATCCTGAATTTAACACTGGCAATACTGAAATAAAATTGGGTGTGGGAGAACAAGGAAAGAAGCATGATGCCATCCCCCTGAGTCTGAGGGGTTTCTGGCACAGCTGTGGTGTGTGATCTAATGCCATTTGTTGTGCCATCAGCCACTCCAGGCTGTTCCTCATCCTTCCCCACTCCCAGACACGAGTCAGGCACCACTGCCCTGCTGGCACATGAAGAGGGCTGGTCCCTCATGTGCTCCAGGGCAGCTGGAAGCTTTCAGGAGGAGTTCTGCAGCACACTCAACACCCCACCATCAAGCATCCTTATTGTTTTCTGCACTGAATTACAATTTTCTCCCCTGGAGATTCACCCCTCCCAGGTCCCCATGGAAGGTGGGGGATGTTTGGGGTCAGATTTGAAATGTTGGACCCACCTGCTGTTCCAAAGCTACACATGCTGCATTCCCCCACCAGCTCTGACGCTGTGTGATTTCATCTGTGCCAGTGGTGGAGGCTGATTGAACATCAGGAGGGAGAGGGAACATTCCATAAAACTGCAGGCAGATAAGGTTTGCCAATTATTTTTCTTCTCATGACTTTTAGGATGCACAGATTCCTTTTGGCAGTTCCCCTTGTTGTTTTGTGCCCATAAAATAAGTTTAATAGCTGAATTTTCCTTAAGATAATCAGAGGCTGTATAATTTATGCATCTGAATAGCATTGTAGCCTGATGTAATTTTGCTTGAAGTTTCAGCATTACAGTTAGTAATGACTCTGCTGGCTGTGTTTTGTAGAATTTGCAATTTATTTAACAGTTGACTGAGCACTGACCCCATTTAATACTGCCATAATCAAAATGTGGCAAAAGTTAAAAATTAAAATCTAAAAAGAAATCTGTGCCTTCTGGGAAACAAGCAGCCTACAAGTGGACAGGGTATAGAAGCAATCTCTAAAATGACAGGTAACTAACATGTCTTTAAAGTTTATAGCAGAGACAAACTAGCCAATCAAAGATTGAGCTGAATTAAGATTTAAAACATTCTGTAAGTAATAGTTATGGCTTGAGGCATTTATTTTGTCAGCCTTTCTGCCATTCAAGTCCCTCTCCCTGATTTGCAAGAGTTAGTTATTCTGTGATCAGACAAGGGAAATATCAGAGGGTATCCTGGGCTTCCAAAGAGCAGGGGAGCCTGAGGGGGAGGAGAGTTAAATTCCAATTCCTGTCTGTTTCTGCCATGCCTTCCCAAAGAGCAGTGCCAGGTGGGAAACTGGGACTTTCTAAAGCACACTGCACACAGCAAGGGAACCCCCTTGATTTCCAGAACAACTCCTTCCCACTCTGCTGGGCTGTCCCAGCCTTCCTCAGGTGCTGTCCCACTCTGCAGATCCCTTCCTTGCTGTCCCAGGCACTGACCGTGTCCTGCTCACCCCTTCCAGTACCTCCCACACAGATCTACAAGCCTGTTTGGGTCATTACTTTATTTTGGCCCTGTTTATAGTAAGGTTTGCAGTTAATCCACCTTTTAGCCCACCCACTGGGTGACATTTAATAAATTGTATTCTTCATTAACATTTCCTTCTCAAGCATTATAGATGATTAATGGTGATAGAGAAAGATAGTGTCATCAGCATAAAACAATGATTTATGGTGATAAAAAAACCAGCATGATCAGCTTAAAAAATATTAAGTTATTTGAAGAATTAAAGTTAAGATGGAAAGAAGCAGATCCAGAATTTGCTGCGACTTCAGTCTGGCTCTGCTGCATTTATGTGTGTCCCTGGTTTGTCCCGTGGAAATAAGTGTGGCTGACACTTTTCTGTGTCCCCAGCAAGGGTGACAGAGCCTGCTGGGAGACAATGCACTGCAGCCACAGCACAGCACAATGCACGGGCATGGAGGTTTCCTCTCAGACTCCCCCGCCCTGCCTGTGAATCCTCACTGCATTCCTAAGCCAATTTAGATCACAAGCCAATATTACACACAGCTTGCAGCAGGCTGCACTACAATTTGTGTGCCGTGTGGGATACAAAGAGCCATGAAAGATTTCCTTTCAAAGCACTCAAAAGGCTGAAAAGATTTCCCAGCCAGTTGCCATTTACACTAATAATCCAATTGGAGTGAGAGTGTTTCTAACAAAGTTTAAAAATGGCAGCACAATAGAGGACAGCGGCCCAAGATAGGAACAGCACTTTAAAAATGAAAAAATAGGTGAAAAAAAAAAATTCTTGTGGTTCACAGACACAGGACACTAGATCCAGAGTGGAATATGCATTCAAGACTACAACGCTTTAAACCCCATACAACTTCCCAAAGTTGTAGAACTATTCCAGTTCTTTTGAGTCTCTGAAAAAGCTCTACATGTATCTTTTCAGAATTCAGGTCTTTTTATTTCAGTCTCCGATGAAAGCACACAAAACTAAACAAGAGGAAAGGGAGGAAAGCGATCTCAACTACACAGAGATAAAGAATGGCTCATTTAGAGCCTGGCTGGAGTTCTGGATGAGTGACCACCTTATCTTTTGCCTTATTCCAACAATTCTTCCAACAATACTTTAACCCTGGGTAACTGAAATTCTAACTTTTGCCAAGTAAAAGTGGATTATGATGATACTACATTTTAAGGTAGAAGATGAACGTAAAATTGCTATTATTTCACTGAAAGTCAACAGCAGCATATTAACAGCAGTGCCATGAGAGATGGGAGCAGCCACATCAAACAGAAAAGCTTTCACCTTGAACTTGGTGTAAAACTTAAGCCATTACAACCTAATTCAAACTTGTTAAAATAAGAAGTCTCTCAAGAACTAGCATTCTAAAACACCAGTAAGATTTTCTTTTTGTTTTTTCTTCATGGGGCACTTCTCACTGGAGATATTTGGAAGGTGATCTGGGCTATTCCCAGCACCAAGCTGTCTGTGAATGCAAGGCAAATGTCACAGGAGTCAGCAGCGAGCCAGCAGGTAGAGCAGTACATCATGGTCACAAACAATCACTCCAATATCCATCATCCTTCAAACAGCAAGAAAAAATACCTTGTTCTCATTAATAAACATGAGTTTGTTTTCAGATGAAATCCCCCCCTTATTGCCTCAAAACAGCTTTCTAAGAGCCCCAGACTGCTGTTTGGGTTAGCAGGCATGTCCTGGCTCTGAAACAGAGAGGTCTACACTGTGATTGCTTGCACTTGAAACGGCTGAACAGCAAAAGAGAATAGGCTTCCAGGACCATTCACTTATTGGTAACGTTCATTCATGCTTTAAAAAGTTCACGTTTGTTCTTGTACATCTTTCAGATGCTCTTCTCACAAAATATCAGAGTGGTTATTTTTTCTGGATTTTAAATTATCTACTGCTGAGCAAGAGACTCCTAAAATCCCCACTCTCCATTTACATGCCTCTGCAATAATGAGGAGGAGAGGCCTACCTCCCTAGGATACCTGCTCAAGCACTTGTGATGGGAATGGAATAAAATACCCTGCTGCAGCAAAGGCTGGGCTTGGAAAATGCTCCTTTAACAGCCTCTTCCACTTGAAACAATTAAAGGAAGCAAAGTATAAGTCCTACTGTATCATTTTCCAGAAATAGCAAATCAAACAAAATGTCAATAGTCCTGTATGACACTAGAAATCAGCAAGTGGAAGAATAATGCGCGTTATGTACCTCATGCACTGTCCAGAAGTCATAGCAGGGAGTCAAGAATTTTAAAGCTCTTGAAAGATATTTCTGAGCAAGTCAGCCACAAGCTCCGCCCCACACAATCACCACGCATGGGAACCTACTCAATTATGCTGAGACATCTGAAGCAAACATTTGACTTGTGTCATGTTTATGGAGAATGTGTGTGAGCAGGGACCTGGAGCAGTCCACTCCACTGAATCATTGGTTTTTATAGCTTTGGTCAGCCCAAAGCTGCTTTCTCCAGCCCGAGCCCTTGGCAGCACAGCCTCAGGAGCCACACAGCCCTTTTCTTTCTTGCAGAAGGCACAGCTTTTCTATTGCCAAAACTGGAATTTTTAAAAGGCCTGTGAGATGAAATATTCACCTTTCTCCTTCAATTCCCTGCTGTTCTCTGTTTTGAGAACACCATAAGGCCATGTTCACCTTTGCAGCCCAAAGTAACTCAAGTACCCTCAGGTAACTCTGCTGCCCCAGAAAGCCCTATAACCTCCAGCACAGTGACCTTCTGGGGCTGTTTTAGGTTGACCCAAGGTGAAGTTCAGGGAATCCATAAGCTCTCCAGCCAATTTTGCCATATGCCTTTCCCTCAGTCCCCCTCTCATGATCTTTTACAGGAGCTCACCCAGGCTCAGCTTAACAGTGTGATTTGCTTTATATGGAACAGCCCATACCTTCAACTAACACAGACAACCAAGAGTTCTTCCAGCTTTATTTGTAAGGGAACTCAGTAGAAAAGAGAGTCAATCAGCTGTAGGAATAGAAGGAAGAACCCAGAGCAGCTCTGACAGTTGCCTTTCTAATAGCTGGCAAATTCAAATGTAAGACAATCCTCCAGGTGGTGTTCCAGAAGCTAAATTTGAGAAGAAGTTGCAACCAGAAATGTGTTTACTGCTAATTGTGAATCCTGCCAAGGTAGCAAAAATTGAGCAGAGACCTCAGGGAAGCAATGTAACCTTTGTTTCAAGTGCTGTGGGTTTACTGCAAGTCACTGAATGGGTGCCTAGGAGAGGAATGTTTTCAGGCAAAATGACAGGAAATCCCAACAGTGTTAGGTATTTGGTTGATTTGGAAAATTAGATCATTAAAAACTTGGGTGGTCTGAGTGATTTCTATATTAAAAGAAGAGAGGAAGAAATGAAATACAACAGGAAACAAGAGCAATGACAGATACTGGAAAGGAGCAAGGAAAAGCAGATGCAATAGTTCAAAATCACGCAAAAAGAGAAACAGGAACAGATGGATTTCCATAAAGAATAGAAAAATCTCTGTTTATTTTCATTTGAAGCCAATGGAAGAAAGAAGTCCTAAAGGCATTGGAACAGTTTAATTTTCAGAGCTGGTCTGGTTGACATTTTCTTTTGAACACCAGATTAAATAACACAACTCAGCTAACAGCATCTTTGCTATAAATGCTATGGGGCTGAAGACCAGATAAGCAGCACATTTAAAGGCTTTTCCCCTATGCAAATAAGTGCTGGTAAATACTGTCAACATACACATATTTTGATGAAAATAAAAAAATTGTTGACTGCTCAAGTCCTAATCCTGATGCCAACACCTGACATACATCAGCCTGAGACTTATGAAATGATGATTCCAAAGATGTCCTAAAAGAGACAAACAGAAACATGTAAACACACTTAACTAACACACTTAACCACCTGCCATTACTCATGCCTTGCTGTTGGGTTTGAATTTCTCTGTGGTTTTCTCTAGGGTTTTTTTTCCTATGAAACAAGAACACACTGGCACGACCATCAGGGTACTTGAACTTCTTCACCCAGAGCTTCCATTCTCAAAGGCAACACATTAATGAGAATATCAGTTCCCATATTAAGGGTAGACTACAGGCCTCAAAGTAATAAACAAAACCTTCAGAAAACACTCAAAAATTTAAGGTTCCTCAATTCTTCACAGGGAAGCATCACCACTGGGAATTTAGATGCACATTTCAGCCTTTATACATTTTTGTCATTTTAAATTACTTAAAGCTGCATTATTTTAACTTTTGAAGTTTGCAGTAATATAAAAGTGCACATGTTGAACAGTATTTGCGGATTCAAAAACTGAAATAAAATGTTAAGAAAAAAAGGGACCAAAATGAATCAACCAACGGAAAACAGTACAAAAAGAGCAAGGCCTGAAAGAGATTTTGGGACTGTCAAGCAGGATGTCACAGCAGCATTGAGTCACCCCTTTGGGTGCACCTCTGCTGTACATCTGCAGCCTGGAACCAGAATATATCCAGCAGCACATGTCCGATATAGGCCTGGACACTAATGAAGCCCTGAAGAAGCTGGTAGATATCCTATAGGGAAAACAGGTCCATAAAGAGCCAGTTCCATGGAAAAGAATCTCAATTTTACCACCATATTTGAGTCCAGACAAGTTTTATACTCTAATTTGTCTACAATAACGTCTGATGTATCTGACTTAAAGGACAGAACTGTAATAAAGTTAGAAGCATACAAAATTGCAGAAAGGACAATTTAAACTGAAGCTCTCACCATTAACATCCAGGTTTTGAGCATTCAAAAGTGAGCTATGAAACACCAGAAAATTGAGGCCTTTGGTAAATGTCAACCAGGGGAAATGTGACTTAGATTATTAGAGAGTCAAAGAATATAATCCACAGTAGATCCCTTCAGCCCTGGCTAATTACTGAAGGCACCAGTTCATTACACTGCTCTAAGTGCATCTAATTCAGTTTGCTCTGCAGTTCATCTGTTATGTCTTTATGTGTTCCTGCCCAGGCTGTTGCCATGTACAACCTGCTCTGAAGGTGCTCCTCAACTCCTGCTATTTCCACTCACTAAGTCCAGAAACTGTAGCTGAGGTTTGCTCAGTTTCAAGCTGATTTCTAATTAGAAAGAACAAGCAAGACGAGAAAAAAAAAAAAACACCAAAACCAAAACAAAAAACCATAGGTGAGGGATAAGCTCATGTTTAAAAATCAGGACCACAGCTGAAACATTTTCTGTAATAAGTTAAGCAACTGGAGTTGGTTAATAGGAAACCAGTGTCAGATGCAAATTTGAAATTTAAAAGAACAAAACTATTTAACCTATGATCAGACCATTTAAAAGATACATTTCATTATAAAGAGGTACTGAAATTTATTCCCATGATATTCTGTTGGTGTTGAAATTTTACATGGATTCAAGACTTAAGTATATTCATATATTCAGAGGAAAAAAAAAAATCTCATTCAGGGTTAACAACTACAAGTATCCAAAAATTTGTAAGTCACAGATGATTGGGAAAGTATCTTAAAAGGTTTTTTTTTTTTTTTTTCTCATGTATTTTTCTTGTTGTCTGCCCTGGACACCTTTTATTGACCAGTGCTGGTTATCTGGACCTTGGGTATGGCTTAATATGTTCATTCAGGCAAATTCCTACCCTCTCAATCACTCAGCAATGTTCTGAACACAAAACTCAGTTTTTGCACAATTTGTACCTTTTCACAGAGCAAGCATAAGGTAGTAACAGCTACACACACCTCACAAACCTCTACAGCATTTGAAAATACTGTAAGGACTTTGGAGCAGCAGCAAAACTCTTTTTAATGGAACAAATATTTGAAGTTGGGAAATTTCAAATATCAGTTCATGAAAATCTGTACTCCATATCAAAGAATATTTACTATCTGTATCCGACTTTCCAGCAGTTAATAATAATAAAAACATTTTTTTAAATGACCATAACAAATTTCTTTTACACAGTGCATGCCATTCTTGTCACTTTTATGGTTTGGAAGTACAGCAACATAATGGATGTTAAAACTGACATTCTCCCATATTTTAAATAGGTCTCATCTGCTCGTATTTTTTGTTTAATAGGGTTCTCAAAAGTCATTCATAGCTAATTGGTATTAGTTTTAATTGAGTTTTGTGTAGGTATTGGAAGGAAAACTGAAAAGACAGCTTGCAGTAATTCCCTATACAATGAATCAAAAAATGCAGTGTGTGTGAAGACAGTGTATAAATTAAAAATGACTGAAAGGCACAAGAAACTGTCAGACAAATATGATCTGTGAGTGAAATGGGACCTGTTTTCTTCTGATTGGACAGTCCAGCTCTCTCTAGCACAAATGAACAAGACAGTCCAGCAGCTCAAACCCTCCCTTGCAACAAAAAGAAAAGCCCAGGCTGTTCTGGAGTCATGCTGGTCATACTGGGAGGGAGCAGCCTCTGATGACAGCTTCAGAAACTTACCTAAAATCTAAATTACCTGCAGCTACCTGTTGATGCCTACGGCCTGCCACTACTCTCTTTACCTTCAGCAGCAAACTGCCAAAAATAACGTTTCCTAAACCCACAAGTTGTCAATAACCTGTTCCCAGCATCTGCAAATACATGCACAATTCCAAACATTTTTTTTAAATACATTTGGATTACGGAGAGCCGTCAGAGCCCTTAATCCAGACAAGCCCTTCCTTCCAAAGCCAGCTCTGTTTGCTTGTTTTGACCTCCCAAGAGCTGCCAGGGCACATTTCCAGTGGGATGATTTGTACCTGCTGGCAGGACCTGCTCTGAGATGTCGTGGTGGCTCCCTGGCTCTGCCGTCCCCAGATCTGCACTTTGTTGATAAGTGAGGACAGCACTTTCAGCAATGTGATGGCAAATGACTGACCAAGTTTAACTTCTGCAAGGACATCAATAGATTCCCTGAGCTGCTTGCAGCCCCTAGAGGTTGCACAGCTGATGCTCCTGCTCTTGGGTTTTGCCTCCTTTTTAATCTGTATCAGCTGCAGGAGGGCAAGCTGACATGTGCCTGCTTGCTTTTCAGTTTCTCCTTTACCCAACACACCATAGACACATCTCTATGCAGCAGCAAATACATCAAACCTTCTTGTGCCTCAGAGCCCTCTTAATCCAAAGGAGAGATAAAAACCCTGAAAAACTGACTGCATGATACAGAGGAATACAGCAGAGTATTGGGTGTTATCACTTCCTCTCTCACTAGGGCTGATTTTCATGTCTGTGATCACTTTTCCTCCCTTTAAGCCCCAAACCCTCACACTAAAGAAGATAAGGAACCAAGGAACATGGAAGGAAAGAAAAAAAAACCCACATTTTATAGCCTTATTTTGGACCTTCTGCACTACTAGCAAGCCAAATGCAACCTTTGCTACCTGTGCTGGGAACCAAACCCCAGCAGCCCCAGGCAGCGAGCTCCATCCCCTGCCCCAGCAAAACCACACCTCATCTGTGTGCCACCAGCACCACAAGTCTGGCCTCCAGCAGCCCTCTTTGCTGTCCCAAAGGCAGATTACAAGCCCCCAGCATCCAGATTGCTTCCTGGGGGCGATGTCCCCGGAAATACCTCAGTAAAACAGCAGCAAGGTTCAGTTATCCCCCTCACTCCAGTACATAAAGAACAAATAACCTTATTATCTTTGTTAATACTCCCCCAGTACATCATACAAGAACAACACAGACACCACTACACACTATTCCTGTTGTCTCCTTCACCTTCATAAAGCTGCCCCTGTAGTCTGCAGGTAACTCATGGAGTTATTGATGGCTGTATATTAAATACAGCAGGATCATTTGTCCTCCAGGCCCTCCATTCAACACAGTAGGCAAAGCTCTGTTTTCTGAGGGCAAAACTGTTGAGATGATGAAATAAAGACTTTTTATTAAGGCAAAATACAAAAAACACGCTGACAGCTGAGGGCTGCGCTGCAAAAATAAAGAAATGCTCAAACCCTGGTGTCTGCACCAGGCAGTTCTTTTACCTGTGATCTCAGTCCAGATACCACACATTACAGAAAGTAACTGGTTTACTAGAGTAATTTCTGCTAAAATATTGACTTTCTGAAATAAAAACCTTGAAAAACTTTAGGGAGGCTCTATATCTTTCAATCCACACAGGGAGAGGGGGTTTGCTTTTGTGTCTTTTTTTGATTTTAATGTCATCTTTGCCTTCATTTTTACTTTTGAAACAAATGTAATATTTCATTTTAAAACTGAAAAACCCAATAACTTGCTTTCCATAGTGTTGGTCTCTTTCAAAACTTCTGCAATCTTGCAAAATATTTTAATGAGAAGATGATGGATTGTCACTAAGTCACTTAGTGAGCAGAGGACACGTGAGCTGGTGCATGTCCTACAAACCATGGAGCAATACTGCCCTTCCCACTTGAAAACCACCCAAATGCTACAAATCCTTGCTTTCCCAGGATGGGTATTTACCCACATATTTTTCTCATGTCCTTCAGCTCCAAGACCACAGCAGCTTTAGTTCTACATTTCTGTGGACTAAGGGAAACTCAGCTGCAAAGCACAGTGTTTCTGAAAATGACTGCAATTACAGGTCAGAATTAGAAACCTACTGAGTACAGGTTGCCCTGGAGCCTGCCATACCTGGATTTGGCACAGTTTTTGACTGATGTCACCTCCCAGCCACAATGTTTACTGCTTCAAGGTAAAAGGTGAAGGAAATCTGCTGTCCTTCCATTTAACATTCTAGCAGGTCTAGGGAAAAATCCTTTTGACACATGGCCCCTTACAAAGAAATTGAATAAAGGTGCAATCGGTTAGAGGCATGTTACAGCACACTACTGCTTGCAAAGGATAATTTTGTTTCTTTTCTTTTCTGATTTATATTCTTGAATGAATGGTGTCTCAGTGCTCAGAATTTTTATCAGAACTGTAAAACTGGGAAAGGCAGTGGCCTTTGCTGGGCAGCACAGCCCTTGTTCAGCAGCCCCAGTGCAGCTACAGGGCTTGTGACAAAGCCCAAACATTTCCAGTGACCTCTCCTCCCTGCCCATTGCTAAAGGTGTGGCCCCTGCAGCCTGTGAGGGGTGAGGAACTGCTCCAAAAAAAAAAATCATCTGGCAGGGCAAGTGAAAGGCAAGAAGGGAGATAGGAATGCTGTGCACTGAATTAAATACAGAAGGGAAGAGGGCAGGAGAGGGGAGAGCCAGGCAGGCCAATGCCCAGCAGGGCAGGGCAGCTCAGAAGCTCCCAGCCTTTGAAGTGAGCTGAGGCACAGCCTCCCTCAGCATTGCCCTGCTCTCCATACAAGCATTGTGGGCTGATGGAACCATCGGGATCAAATCCAAAGGAAGAAAAATAAAGCAGCTCTGAAACAATATTTCCCAAAATATAAAAAATCTACTTTTTCCTCAAAGGACTATTTCTCTTCCCTTAAGGCATCAAAAAGACAGATAAAAGGCAAAGAAAGTATTGAGAGAAGCCCTGAGGAGATGGGTTTGGACACTGGGGCTTGGAGAAACCTGGGATAGTGAAGGGGTCCCTGCCCATGGCAGGGGGTGGGATAAGCTTTAAGAACTCTTCCAACCCAAACCAATCTGTGATCCCACAACAGAGGGAAAAAAAGAGATGGGAGAACACATATTTTGGAAATCAAATCCACACCAAAAAACTGCAAACTCTCTGACACTCCCATTAAATTTCACATATTAAGCTTGAAATTGGTCAAGCTGGTGAGCAGAATAAAACTTAAATACAAAATGAAGAAAGCTCATTCAACATGTGATTCACCCAATATCACCCAATCCCTCAAAGTCCCGTTTTTAGCTGCAAAATCATTTGTATACCAGCCATTTCTTTCCACTTCAAGAAAGTTTTCTCATTACAGGTAGATGCCACAAGACAATATTTGAATTCAGTTTAACAAATTACCTTGAAGCAGGTTTGTCTCTGGTGAATTTAAAACATTATCTAAAATTTCATGTTTTATCCACAGCTGTCAAGTGAGCAATTTCCCTACCTTGAAATATATATAAGGAAAAGTGCTAACCCTGAAGAGAAGGAAAAAAATTAATCAAAATGTCTACCCTCAAGAAAAAAGAAACCTGGTAATAGTCCCTTCCACCCCAAAAGATTGTGATATGTTACTGATCCAAGTACCCAGCATGTGGGGGGGGTAACACTGAGGTAACCACTCTGGGATGTGGGTATTGCAATTATCCACCTACACCAACATGGCCATGGGATAAAGGATTGTTCCCTTAGCACAAAATCTCCTACCAAGTGCAAGGTTGGGAGGAAGATCCAGCTGGAATTAAGCTATTTCTAGCTCAACTTTGCTCCCCTTTTTGCTTTAGGAACTGAGGAAAACTGCTGCCCTTGTCTCAGCAAGACTTTTTGTTACAGGTGCCTGACCTCAGAAATGCTGGGGCAGGGAGTGCAAAATGTTTGTGTGCATTTGGTATTATAAACCCAGGAATGATGGAAAGACCAGGGAAATGGGTGGTGCCCAGAGTTTTGGAGTATGTGAAATGCTTTGTTGGTGAGTACTCTTAAGTTAAAAATGGAGGCAGGCACAAGGATTTCTCAGCTATGTCCAATAGGAAACATCCCACCAAGTTAAAATAACAGAACAGGTTATTAATTCTAAATTTATAGAGATGTGTGGCACTTGAGGAGGCACAGAGAACAGCAGCTTCTCTCTGAGGGGGCTCAGCCTCCTCCCAGACCATGCCAGCCGTGGGTGAGAGCAGATGAACTTCATTATCTCAGCTTTGCAGAGGCCCCCCAAGCACAGAGCTTGAGCTGCCTGCACTGCCAGAGCTCCTGCCAGGGGAGGAACCTGGGTCTCAGCCCCAGATTAACACTGCTCCTGCCAGGGGAGGAACCTGGGTCTCAGCCCCAGATTAACACTGCTCCTGCTAGGGGAGGAACCTGGGTCTCAACCCCAGATTAACACTGCTCCTGCTAGGGGAGGAACCTGGGTCTCAACCCCAGATTAACACTGCTCCTGCCAGGGGAGGAACCTGGGTCTCAGCCCCAGTTTAACACTTTGTCCACAGACCCAGCCTCTCTCATCCTGGAGACTCCTGTCTGCCTGTCCAGGCTGGCTGAGCCCAAGAACAGATCTTTATTGCTCCTCCTCTCCACAGCTTTCACACAATTTCTAGTTTTCCCTTTTAAATGAAACATTTGAAGCTGTTTCAGGACAAGGGCTCCTGCACCTACAAGGGCAGGCTGGCAGCCCCAACCTGTCCAACACATGCCTGGGGAATGCACAGCTGGGTCCATGCTCCCTGCTGCTGCCTGTGTTCATCCCAATAATTTATTCCAGTAGAGTCAAACCCAAGAGCAACTTTTACAAAAGTTACTGGAGAGCTGCTTTAGGACTCCAGCCCTGTGTGCAGTGGTGTTACATAAACATAAGGGTTGACATGAATGATTTAGTGGCTGATCATGAATGAGACAAGCTGTCTCATCAGCACAGAAGACATAACAGTTTGGGGTTTAATGAAACCTTGAGAAGTAAATAAACATCTCCTGTGGGTGTATCATGAAACATTTACTCCTAATTAAATTAACTTTCAAAAGAAGAAAAAGAATAAATATTCCTTATGAAGAGAAAAAATAAAAAATATTGCTGCAAATGATCATACCACTCTGATCAACTGCAAATTTTACAAAAATCTTGAAAAATCCACTAGATCTTTAGGAGCACATTTATCAGCCATCTTTTATCACCGTAGAAGTGAAGACACTGTGCTGACAAAGTCTGACAGAGTGAATCAATGGCAGAACTAAGTACCAAAATCCCCTGATTCCTACTGCAAATATTACTCCACATTACCAGCATTATCAACTGCCTTATACACCTACTTTTACTACCAAGGCCTAATCATAAACTAAGACTTTCATCTCTATGAACTTAGAAATAAAATAACCTTTTCTGTTATTTTAACTTGGTGGGATGTTTCCTATTGGACATAGCTGAGAAATCCTTGTGCCTGCCTCCATTTTTAACTTAAGAGTACTCACCAACAAAGCATTTCACACACTCCAAAGCTCTGGGCACCACCCATTTCCCTGGTCTCTCCATCATTCCTGGGTTTTTACCAAATGCACACAAACATTTTGCACTCCCTGCCCCAGCATTTCTGAGGTCAGGCACCTGTAACAAAAAGTCTTGCTGAGACAAGGGCAGCAGTTTTCCTCAGTTCCTAAAGCAAAAAGGGGAGCAAAGCTGAGCTAGAAATAGCTTAATTCCAGCTGGATCTTCCTCCCAACCTTGCACTTGGTAGGAGATTTTGTGCTAAGGGAACAATCCTTTACCCCATGGCCATGTTGGTGTAGGTGGATAATTAATCTATGGAGAAATAATAATCAGTCCTTCTGCTGGCACAAAGACCTGAATCTGGACACCTACACAATTTATCTGAAATTCAGTGGGGTTGGGGTGTTCTATGTCTTTGCTTTTTTTTATTTTTAATAAAACAATAAAAAAGGGGGATAGTTCATTTGATGGAGTAGAACCAGAGGGTTTAAAACCCACATTATCTGGTGTTTCTTTTGTAATATGCTCACATACAGTGCTTTAAAGTGCTAGAAAACACTTCATGTGCCTCAAGGACTGGAAAACCTCTTCACTACAAATTCTCTGTATTGCAGAGGACTGGCCTGTGCAATACATCACATTATAGCTGGTGCAAAGTGAATGGACTTTCACTTTTAAAAAGTTTATCATCTAAGTACTAAAACATTACCATTGCAAATGATGCAAAACACACAGATCAAACACAAATAAATATTCTATTCCATCCAGGCCCATTCACAATTCAGATGAGGAAAACTCTCATATATTCCAACTTCAGTCTGACTGGCCTAAAAAAATGCAATATTGAGATGAGACCAGCAGAGTCTCACATGGGGGAGAAGCAGCATTCCCTGAAATACAAGCTTTCTCTGCACACAAGTAATTGGCTACTATTACCTACAGTCAGCTGAGAAAAAAATAATAGGAGAGAATATTAACTCAAGTACTAATAACTCAGTCATCTCAAAAGCTGTTGGATAGGACTTGGGACAACCAAGATGATCAAGACTTTGTTCTTGGCAGTGTTAGACAGACAAAAGAAATCTTGGCACCCATCTGTACTGATGGCGCTTTTTGTTCACGATGATTCCCTCCGTGAGTGAGGGGAGCAGCGCTGGAAACTCCTCCCTGCAACTCACCCTCACATCCCTGCCAGGGTGTCTGGGTCAGAGATGCTTCCCTGGGCTGTGGTGGTCTCTGCTTGGACACTTAGCATTGCCCCAAGCAGTGTTTGCTCCACTGTCTGATGCTCAGCTAAAATGAAAACTCCTCTACCCCACTTCCACATCCCAGCTGCACCACCCTGCACAGAGCTTACAGTTTTCACTCCAGTGAAATGGAAGGGGACAGTGATGCATCACCAGGAAAATCACACCAAATATTCCTTTCTGACTTTAACAGGTTTGAAAAACCTGTTATTTCTCCCCTGATTATCAGTCCTCTAGAAAAATGTACAAAACATCCCAAAAAACATTGTAGCAATGAATGCTGCTGCTGTCCTCAGTACAGCCACACAAGGCTGGGGACTTATTTTTCTCTTCAGCCTAAAGGCAAAAGCAATAAATTGATAAAGAAAATAAATTATTGTAATGGCTCCCATAGGTGTCAGTGGCAGAGGAAGATTTTAAAAACTGAAGTGGCCTGTTTATTCCTTGGTAGTCTCTCATTATTTCACTGTCTATATATATACTTTAAAATTAGTATTCTCATTAAATAAAAATTCCTAGTGCATAGTGTTAACACAGCTGATTTTAGATCTGAGTGCTGATACTTCAATATGTTAGACCCATAAATGCAAATTGAAGCAATCACACAAACATGGAAGCTGTGAGAAAACAGAGCTGAAGGGTTTTTAATCCAAACAAACCCAGTCACTTGATTAAAATTCTTGAATAATTTGCCCTATGTGAAGTTTTGGGGAAATCTACTGATAACCAGGATATAAATTCTCTTTTTTTTGGGCTACCACCTATTTCCATGCTTACAATACAGTGGAAATATTTCCAAGCTCCCTGTAGCCCTGCCAGCTGTACTCAAGCTCACCTCATTTTGGGAGCTGTAGAACCAGATTATCACAGAGCTAAGCCCAGCCTATTTTGGCTGCCCCATAGCAGCCTGCCAAGAGTGCTGCAGGAGAGTGTCCCTGCTGCTATGGCACAGTGTCCTCAGCAGTCACAGCCCCACACTGGGGGTGAGAAGCAAAGCAGCTGCCATGTGTGTTTTGGGGCACGTGGGACACACAAAACGCTGTCTGTGTGTCTGCAGCATTGTGGATGCAGATCCATGGACCACAGCCAGGCCAAGCTGAAAGAGCATCCCCATCCTGTGAGGATTCCTACTGATCCCATCCATGGACCATTCCTACTGAACCCAACCACTGGCTCACACTGGAGCCCACCCGCCTGATGGAACTGCTCCTGTAATTTCTGTCCTGAGAGCCTCAGATCTGACACTTCTCACACGTTCCTAGTGATTAGTGCACCTTGCCCTTCCAAAACACTCACCCCGTGAAGAAAATGCAATAAATTTTTCCAAGTCATCTTTCAGTGCAAGGTGCCATTAATTCTAAGTGTATCTTGCAGACAGAGGTGTTCAATATTATCATATAAACATGTCACACTATACAATACCATCCTAAATCATGTGAAGACTGGATATTAAGCTTCCTTTATTTATTTATTACTTTTCTCCTTAAAGCAAACACACCAAGAATGGGTGTATACTAGAGCAGGCTTTGCAAGACCACTGACTACTGACTTATTTTAAGTCAGTAATGACTTAAAATACAGAGAGCTCTGATGTACTGGGGGGAAAAAGGTAAAACAAATTGCAAACAAAGCCACCAGGAGCCCATAATAACCCTACAGGTTTTTTCCTTTTCTTAAATATTTGTTCCTGGAAGCTTCTAGTAGCCTTTTGCATTAAATATTGTGAGGTCCTTTCCATGTCCATGGAAACCTCAAAGCTACAAGTTTGTTTTCTGCTCTGTTCAAAAGTCCTCCTGCCTGTGCACTTCTGGGAGCTCTGTCTGCCCAGATCTGTCCCATCCTTCCCCTGCAGGAATCCACCCTGCTGCCAGCTAAAAGTGACTTATTGTTTTGGAGAAATACCAATTCCACCTCCTGCCCCACCCACCAACAGGGCCAGCATCAGAGAGAACTAATTATCAACAAAACAAATCTGGATAAAAGAAATCTGGGGGGTTTGGCATAACTGTCAAGCTACAATAAAAAACAGGAGCCTTTTATGGCTGTCTGTAAAACACAGGGCAGACCTTCTGTCAAAAGAAAAGTAGTGGGAACCACTTTCTAAATCATGTTTTTTTCTATATTGACAAACAGAGAATATACACCAATGGCTTTCAGGAATATTTACACAGGTTTTGGAATCAGCAATGCTCATAATTTTGCTTCTCTGGGATTTTTTTGGGGTTTTTTTTGGGGTTTTTTTTGGGTTTTTTGCTAACATTAATGCTAAAAGATTCTGTGATTGTCAAGAGTATTTCAGGACTATTTCAAAATGGATTATTATTAAATATTACCTGGAGAACTAGACATCACTTCCTTCTCTGGTTGGCAATAGACAAGGCATTCAATGTTATAGTGGGACACTATCAAAACCAAAAAGAATCACACAGCAGCGATTTCATACCACATAGATGCTGCTGCAAATCCATTATTTACTTAATCTGCTCATTAAAGAAAATCTGGATCAGTTATAGGACAGCTACAATTGATATCTTGGCTTTTAATTCTACTTTTCATGAAGAACTTCTCTGTAAAATACAAACAAGACTTGGATTCAAGATGTAGGTGTTAATAAGAAGAAATGAGAACTGGTCTCTTTTCAGTCCTAGGTCAAAGCAAGAGCTCAGTCCCACGTTATTATGGATTTTTGTCCACAGTAAGACCACATTATGAATTTTTTGCTGGTACTATTTTTTGCTGCTGCAAATCTTTGTGGAGTAGTAAATAGCGGAGGCAGGTTACTTTTACTCTTGCAGAGAGATGTGAATCACTTGCAACTTAAAAAATGCATTTTAATACAGCCAAATGCAACATCATACAACTGGGAGCACAGAGAGTCTACTAAATCTACAAACAAATCTGCAAAGTAAATCTGCAGGCTGAGAAAGCTTGTCTGGGAAAGCAGCAACACAAGAAGATTTAAAGGCCACTCTTTAGGAAAGTTTCACAATTTTTGTGACAAATAGTTTATTTGCTGAAAACTACATCTAACTGCACTTTAGGGAAGGCAAAATTTGTTGGGTAATTAAGGTGAAATTTGCAAGAGCTTTCAAAGGTGAAAATTCAGATTTTTGTTCCATTGAATATCACTTTTGTGCAGTTTAATAATGAATTGTGTGCATGCCATGTCTGTGGTGATATGCACACATTTAACCACACCTGAGTGCCCCCCTGCAGATGCTGCAGTCAGCAGTGAACATCACCCATGCTTGGAGCTGGGGTCTGAAGGACACCACACTCTCACCCCAGCAGGACTCACCAGGACAAGCTCCTTTCTGAGCTGCTTTGGAAACAGGACTTGGGAGTTCTCATACAACTCCTCTGAAATTGCAGCAATTTCCCAGGCATGCACATGCTGGTTTTTTGGGTTTTTTTCCCAGTGGCCTTAAATAATCTGTTCACATCTGACTTCCCTGGTTTCACCCTTAAGTTGTCCCAAAGGATTGAATGCAAGATTCACCGTTACACTCTCTGCCTCTTAAAGAGAGACACAGTTCTCTACCCACTCCACAGCTCCAGCAACCATCAGGAGTTACTAGTGTTTGATGATCTTTTGTTTCAAGACCTCTGTCTCTTGTACTTTGAAATTGAAATTCCTTTGCCTGTAAGGCCCCCAGAATCTGACAGGTGACTTCTTGAACTTTCCTAAACTGCAACAGCAAAGAAACTCAATCTATCAGCTCTGCTTCTTACAGTAATAGCATTTGCTAAGGGAGGGATAAAGAAAAAAAACAGCAAGCAGCGCTGGCAGTGTCTACTAAAACTACTGTCCTCACCTTTTTATTTTTCCCCTGCATTAGTTGAATTAAATCTTATCTATTTACAGACTCTATTGAACAGATCTGTTGAAGTACTGGTATATCTTGCTTGGATTCAGCAACTCCAGATGTCAGAAAGATTAGAGAAGGAAAAGCACTTAAGCAGCTGCACCAATTGTGGGAGGGTTTGTTTTTCTCAAGGAAGGAATCTCTGGCTTTGCTCTGCTTTGTCTTCACACCATCTTTCTGTAGCCCAAACTGGGCTAATCCACTCCAAGACAGGGAAAATAACAAACCATCAACAATGAGGAATAAGCCAGTAAGGAAAAGTAAACATTCTTAGAACACAGTACCCTGATGCAATAAGAGTTTTGCTACCACAGATCATTCCCTTCTAGGTTCAAAACTCACCTACCCCTTTCCATTGGTGGCACAGAATAAGAACAGGTATTTACAGACACCAAACACTTTCTAAAAGTGTCAAATCTCTCTCTCCTGACATGTATTTGTCCTCACTGTATCACAAGCTTAAGAGAAGTTCTTCTCTAGGAATTGTAGCTGAGGTAGGTGAGGATTAAAGGGTCCAGGGGTCCTAATGACACATGGCAACATTTCTGTGGCCACATATAATCAGCAGTGCCTTCCTTTTTCCCCTTCATTTGAGAGGCAGCATTGCATTCTCACATTAATATCCCTTAGAAAAGACTCTCTCCTTGTGTTCCAGGAATTATCAAATCTCCCTTCATCCAATAAAATAACAGAGTATTAAAGAAATCACATTTTTTCAGCTAGAGAAATCATTAGCTCAAGAGAATACTCAAGCCTTGAGACTCTCTAGTGTTTTTCTTTCCCCAAAGTGTTCAGCAGCATTTTAACTATGAAAGTCTTGATAAAAATAAACAAACAAATAAATGCTCAGTGAGTGATACCTTTTTAAATATTTCCCTTAAATTACTAGTAATTTATCTTAAGCTTTGAAATGTTTACCTCAAACTGGAGAGGTATGCTAAGAGGTATGTTAAGAGCTGTTAAAAAAGGATTCAGGCAACCAAAAAGTTTTGGATTTGATGGAGGAAGGGGAAGGTTTCACTGTTCCTGAAGCAATTTTTGAGTTTTCAAGACTAGTTAAAGTTCAAGACAAAAACAGAAACACATCTTGTAGAGCAGAGAAAAATTTGGGAAGTCCAGAAAGAAAAAGCAAAATAAACAGAAAAAGATAAGATTCTATGTAAACCCAGAGATTTCTATTAGGCCAGTTTCAACTATTCTGTCCCATTTGGAGCATCTCTGAAAAAGTTACCTTTAGCAGCCAGAAAGGAAAGAGGCACCTCTTAAAGTTTACAGCCTTCCAGACAGCCTTCTTACAGCACAGAAAATATTCATATCTGACACACCAACAGTGAGTTGCACACCTGTATTCTGGGAAAAGGATGCTTGCTTTTAACATAAAACAACAGGTCACCAAGATTTCCAGTACCTACAGTTTGTAAAATACCAATATTTTCTCTTTGAGAGACAAAGCTCATTGCTTTGAATCCATCCAAGCACAGGAAGGATGCTCACACTGCCCTGAAAACTCTGCAGCAGCCAGGGTGTGGGGGAGACAGAAGAGCCCCAGCCCAGAGCCAGGAACCTCTGCTAAAGCTCAGGGCAATTCCTTGGCTCTTGCATGTACCTGCCCATCCCCAGTCTTCCCACTGAAGGTTCTGTATAAAGGTTTAGGATATGAATTCTCCAATCCAAGTGGGAAGCCTCCCACATCTGAGAGCCAGGTAGCTTTCTGTTCAATTCCAGACCTAGTCCTGTATCCAGCACTTACTGTGCTCCTGTTTGGCAAATTCAAGGAGAAGCTGATGCTGTGTAACAGACAGCAACAAATAAGAATGTAGGTGCTTCTTTTAGACTGGACTTGAGGCCCATCTATTTCAATAAGATGGCTCTTAACAGCCCTCAGCACTAAATACTTTAGGAGAAGCAGCAAAATCTGTATTAGGCAGATAGCAGATAATCCTCCCTCAGAGTGGATCTCTTCTAAATTCTCAGCAGAACCAGAGAAAATTCCCTGAACGCTGGAGTTTAAAATCCTCAGGGTTAAATAAAATGGTTTTCAGGAAGCTCAGAGGCTGAAAATAAATAAAAAATATTTACCATATGAAAACAGTTTTTATATTAAAAATCAGATTGTCTTGGGGGAGGGAAAGAAGGAAGGAGAGGGAAAAGACATTACCTGTCTATTGATTCATGAGATCTACTGCTGATTTTTTATTGTACTGATGATAAGATAGAAAGAGACTACTAGAAATTGTTTCTTTTAGTGCCAGTGTTTCTGTGTGTTCTGCATTGGTGTGTTGAGCCTAAACACATCAAAGATGTTTGAATCATTAACATCATACCCTAAACCACTAAGAACTGTTGCATGCCAAGCATAGGAGCACGAGTAGCCAACTCATTCATAAGCACAAAGATTTTTTCTTCTCCCACAGATACAACCAAAATCTAGCAAGAGAGCTAATTGTAAGTTAATCTTGTCAATTCTATGTGCAAAAGCAATTTTAGGTATGGCTGGAAAATGTGCAGAAGGAATACCAACAGGGTATTTCTGGCCCCCTCTGGGATTTTAAAGCCAGATTTGGTGGTATTAAGTACCACAGCTACATTTGCTAAATCAGATAATTGGGCTAATAAGGACATCTGGAAACAGTTGGTATCAAACAACACTCAATTTGTGTTTCATTCATGACCTCAATGCATGGCTCAAACAGGGGCACTGCTGCTTGCAGCACCAGTGCCAAGTGCTGGACACTCCAGGGGAACTTGGGAAGAAGAAGCTGGGGATAAAACTGGCAAATATATCTAAGCCATAATAATAACAGTGATTCAAGGTCAGCACATTATTTACTGAGAAGAGATGTTTTTGTCTTTATTAGCATATTAATTCTATATTCTCATATTAGACTTGATGGTTGGTGTTGCTCAGGGTCATTAAAGCTTCTTGGTGCTCTCAGGGTCTTGGCAATGGAACCCCTCTGGTTGGATTTGCACTGTTGTTTTATTATTTTGGGTGGGATGCTTTTTTTTTATTTGGAGACACATTCAGCTCCTAGGGTGTTACTGTTAAAACAAGCTTTATTCATTCAGTTTTGCTGACTGAGTTACCATGGCCAAAAACTCTTACAATTGAACACATCTCTTTCAATTCAGAAGTGCTTCGGTTGGAATCTCAACAATTGCCAGATACTGCAAGATTAACCACTGGACTATTAAACAAGGACTCAAAGGACATGGGGTTTAGTGCACAGATCTGTTAATTAAAACCAAAAAAGCTGGATATGTAACAAATGTATTTCTCCCACATCTACTATACAAAAGGCTACTAACTGTTCTTTGGAGTCTGTTTCTGAGGGCCTTTACAAAGGGAATAAAATATCCATGGAAGTAATACCAGCAGAAGTCAGCAGTACTAATAATAAAACTGGCTTTTATACAATGGGACCTAAGAAGAAATGGATAAACTTTAAAAGAAACTAAATTTAAGACAAGTAATTCAGTATACTTTGTTGTTCTTTACTGATTTTTATAACCTGCAATTTATCCCTTTTCCTCACAAGATAAAAAATAGGCACCTGTTAATAGCCTGAATTTTCACAATTTCATTGCCCTGGAGTACCAGACTGCTCCTTGGCAACCTCTCCATTAGTGTTCATAGGATTCTCTCCTTTTCTGCAAAGAAAGGATCAGAATTCCAGCTACAAGATCAGACTTGTTTTCTAAGAGAGCTCCCACAGATTACTTCATCCTGTCAGCAGTAACACTCAAGAGCATACAGGGAACATTCAGCATGTTATTTTTACATGATCTCTCCCAGCATCCAAACTAAGTTTATGCAAGGGGATAAAAACTGCAAATCCACAGGCAAAAGGAAGAGTCATGTTCTGCAACACCTTGATAGCTCAAGTGCCACTTGAAGATGATTCAGTCACCTCGAGTTTTGACTTTACATTCTTTAGAGTTGTCAAAGAGACTGCAGTCTACACTGAGACTCATTTCAAAAAATTCAACAGCTTCTTGAGAAAAAAAAAGATAAAAAATGCAACCAATGCTTCCCTGTTAGTAAAGCAGATCAGCCTTTCATAAGATTATTTTATCCCATATGCCCAGCCTTGTCAGATTCATAATCCTCTCTTTGTTAGGTACAGGATAACATCTGCTTACATTGCCAAATTCCAGGGCAGTGCCATGAGGCTGGGGCTCCTCTCCTGCAGCCTCAAGGCCTGACTAAGGGCACGAGCAGGTACAACTCCTATGGCTCCGCTCAGCCACCTCCCCTCCCCTGGGACTGCCTCCCACACCGTCCCCATATCTGGGTGGTAGCTCCAACATCAACACATCTGAGACCTGACTTTTAGATAAATTTATTTCTGGTCTCAGCTTTGCTCAGTCATTCCAACTCTGCCTGCATGTGCTGGGGCTTTCCTTGCAAGCATGCTCTGTGCTCTGATGGCACTCTGGGCTCTAGAGCACTGAAATAAAAGAGAGCAAAGGTGAGCATTTCCCTTCTCGGGATGCCAGGGATCATGCCCGTGGCCACTCATCACAGCAACCTGTCCATGGAAAAGTACACAAGGGAGGGATTCTTATCAAGGCCTGTTACTTGCAGCTTTCAGTAGCAAAATACTGAAGGAGTTTAAGAGATTTAACAATTTTCATGGCACGTGAATTATAACTGTACACACTCAATACACCTTTGAAAGGAGAGACACCATAACTGCACAGCCTAGAGACACAGGCTGGATCAAACAATGTCAGGGAACACAGCATTGCTTAAGTAAAATTTAATGAAAAATATGAGCCTCAAGCTAAACACAGGAACCTGTTATAACCTTAAATAAATAGAATGCTAGGAGCTAAAACACAGTGAGGTAGAGATCTTCTGGTTGCTGTTTGTTTTAAATGTAACAAAAGACAGAAGAATGCAAAAGTGGCATCAAGTTGCATGAAAAGAGGAAGAAATTAGGAAGTAATAATTTCACTTCTTTCCTGTGGAAGAACAGGCCAGAAAGACAGAGTTTTCAGTGAAGAGCTGTATGGTGAAATCTTGGGGGAGCACCCTTCCATTTGGCCTTGGTAGTAAAGAACTGCAGTCTAGACAGCTGACTCCATTACCGAGTCCTCCCCAAAACTGAGCAGCTTCCAAAACCTCTGGGTTTTTGTCTACGTAAAATGACTGATGATAAAGAAAATGAGGTGCCAGAGCAATACAACAAAATTGAACAGTTCAAGCCTGGAAAGGCATATACTGAGACTACTGACAGAAAAAAAGGATTTCGGATTATTTCAGCTTTTGCTTTATTCAAAGCCAGCCTCTTTGTCCACGTAGCCTTGACTGTGCACACGAGATCGGTTAGCTTCCAACTCTTTACACTATAAACTCCCATTAACTTCAACAGGGCATTTATCTCCACAGATGTATTCTGGCAATAAAGATTGCAATTCAGAGTTCTGGAGTTCTGATGACTCCAATAATGTATGTATTAAGTTTAGGAGTGGTGTAATTCTTTGTGGGATTGGGACCCAATATTAAAATCTGTTCACGACAGAGACAGTTCCTTCCTGTGTTTTTATACCAGAGCCACGGTCTTTATTGCAGCTTTTATGAGCCACTATAATTCAAATTTCCACTTCCCTAGTTTGCAGCTTTTGCTTTTTCCTATTTTACTTTTGCATTTCATTTCACATGTCCCGCACAATCTACAGTGAATATGAACGACCATGTTTGCCACAACAAAGGAAAACAGAAAAGCACCTTTGTCTGCAGAGGCAACCATTTCTGCCTGGATTGCCATTGATCCAGTGATATTTTTTCGCATCCATCCCTTGAGATTTATTCTCGAAAAAGCGATAACCAGTCAGAAGAGTTATCACCTTGTCTCCTTGTGGAAATGCATTGCCACCCGAGCCACAACTCATACAGCAAATATCAAGGCCAGCAGTGGAATATCTCTGAAACTAAAGGGTAGGAACATTTCACCTAATGACAAAACAAAACCCACAACAAAATCCCATTACATGTTTCTTGCTGAGATAGGTTTTTCCCTAATAATTTTTGCTCCAAAGGCAGTCGGAGTCCATGTTGCTCACACCTGCATAATGAAACAAATGAGACAAAAACTACTCTTTCCTGTGGCTGTTATTCACCCACAACTTAAAATATGGATCACCACATTTCAGCAATCAGCAATGTGCTCTGTGTTGAACATTTGTTTCAAATGGAAATAGCTAAACCAAAATCAAAGGAAAGTGTTAAGTCTTTGATGTAGTTCCATACATTTGTTATGCTGCGAGGCCTAAGGCTGCTAGACCCAGCTGATGTCAAGGATTGGTTAAATCCTCTTTCAGACTTTGTGGAAAGAACAGTTAAATCCCTGTAGATACGGCCACAAACGCTTTAGTGACGCCACGTTTTTTCAGCTATTCCATTGACTTGTTTCTTCCCACTGTGTTTCTGGGAGAAGGCCTAAAGAAAAGAGCTGAGACCAGGATCCAGAGATGAGACAAAGTGAGCTCTTCCAAGAGAGATGGTTAATCACTGTGTAAAACTGGGGTAGCTGGGCAAGGTGGTTTCCTGATTGCTCTTTCCTCCTGTGACCAAAAAACCACCCCCACATGCTGTCTGTGGGGAGAAACCTCACTGCATCTGACTCCTAGATACCAAATGTTGGTGATGACTTCAGACAAATAACTAAGTTTTTAAACTACTAAACTTGTAATTACATCACAGCTCACCTCAAACTTGCAGACTAAGACCAAAATATTTGCCACCTGGTAATTGTCATAGCAAACATGACTGTTTTCCTGGGCAGAAGTAGTGAGAAGCTTGGGAACCTGTAAACTCCTCAAAGGCAGATGAGCTCCTGCCAGTCACACAGCATTATGATGGGGTAGAAAAAACAAAGAAAAAACCCAAACAAACAAACAAAAAAAAAAAACTCCCGCAAGCTGTGTAGGCTTTTCTAGGGGGAAAAAACATAATTCACACAAGTGGCATAATTGTGTGTAATATGTAACCACAGGAAATAACTACTTTACCATGTTCATCCATTCAGAAACGAGAAAATGGAAGGAAGGAAAAGCTAATCCTCTTCAGGCTTGCACAGGCTGCCTCCTGCTACAGCAGCTCTGGTTTTGTGCTGCCAGCTGTGAGCACTGCTGAAGCACAGCCCTGAAAGCTGGGTTTGACTCAGGCACATGGGGCCTGCGCACACTGATAAATGGAAAATGCCTTTTCCACACAGTGCTGCATTCACAGGGCTGGAAATATTCCAGCTCCAATGTGAGAATCACTCGTGTTCCCTCAGAAAGGAACTCCACAGGGGTACGTGATATAATGAATTGTTCAGTTCAGGTTGATTAGGCTGCCCTGGTCATCCTGGAAAATGATAGCAGAATAAAGGGGAAACTCGAGCACATGAACTGCACAGCAAAACAGGAAGAAAAGTTAAAGCACAAAACAAAAATGTATTGTGGGGGTTTAAAACCACTGACAACACAGAAAAATATTTTAAAGAGATTAATTTATATAAATACGACCTGATTTTAGGTTTGGGTTGTTTGGACCTTTTGTTTTTGTTGAGTGAGTTTATTTGTTTGTTTTTTTTTCAATACAACTTCAGGCATATTTTGCTTCATTCCAACACAGAAGCAGGCCAATTTTGAAGCATGAAAACATTTCATATATGGAACTTCCTCTACCACAGAGCTCTTGCCTGGACTACCACATGACATCACAGTGCTTCAGAGCTTGGGATCTCACTAGAGCATCCAGGAAATGGATTAAATGGATCCATTAAAAGGAGTTGGTTTTGGTGCTTCATAATCCTATCTAGACAATCAATACACACTTGCTTCTGACACAACTACTTCATTACAGAGCCTGCAACTACTTTTGCACCAGGGCCATGCTCTCACTCAGTCAAGCGTTTCTGCAACTCAGGCAGAGCTTGTTAAGAGGGCCTTGATCCTGGCCCACAGGCTGCAGAAAATCCTGCCAGTAGCTGAAGCTTTCTCCACGATATTTAAAGCCAGAAAGCACTGAGCAACACTGCCAGGAACTCAGTCGGGATCAGCTTGAAGGTCTAGATTGCAAAAAGTTTTGTTTGTATTTTTTTTTTAGTGCAATTTTAAAAGGGGAATTTATTACATAGTATTTTTAAGCCAGTTTTTTTCCTTTGGATGGTTTTTTTAAACAGCTTTTTTTAAAAAAAATATAGCAGAGGAAAATAACTTGCAAAAGAAGTTAAAGAAATAATAATTTGAGTTTATGTGGTACTATGATTTATAATAAAATTTAAAAAGTAGTCTTGAGATGGGAGCAGTTGAATACGCCATAACAGCCACACACTTTCTCAATTGAGATCAGCATGGTCTGATAAAAACAAGTCCTTTACACGCAGAAAGAATGAGCTCAGGAAAACAGCTAGGCAAAATAATAACCTTTAAGTTATGTACCCACAGGAAAAGTAGGAGGGAAAAAAAAACAGACACAATCTCTCAGACAGTTGAGAAACAATTTGATTGTATTGCAGATCATTTGCAATACTTTGAAGAGAAGGTCATTTGAGCAATAGCTCTGTCAATGTATTGAAAGAATTAAGATGAACAAAGAACACTGTTCTGCTATTCTTGTAATGCACAGCTCTCCATTTGAAACTCCATCTGAGAAACATTCATTGTAGCTGTTCACAGCTAATGTATCAGCAAAATCCTGTGACAAGAAACAACATGGAAGAGAAGATCAACTTCCCTCCCTTGAGAAATGTTTTTGGTGGGTGCAGGGGAGGAGTCCTTCAGAGGCTATTTAATACTCCAGTGCATTTATCATTTTGAAGAGGATTTCATTTCTAATTTTCTAACCATGGAGGTGCAGCTTTTCTCCAGCTGGGGATATTCTTACTTAGCTATCTTCTCTGCAACATATTTCATCCAGAAATTTTTACTAGGCTACAACCTCAAGCCCCTTGAACACTGTGGCACTCAGGTGCCAATTCCTGTTGCATAATCTGAAAGCAAAGCTGGTTCCCATACAATGAAGTAGAGACATGAGAATCTGGATTTTTATGAGCTCTGCTAATGCACGCTGGGAAGATGCCTGCTTTTCTGGTTTGGGAGCTCTCAGTGTGTCCATGCACACCAAGAAACAGGAGTATTTCCAGTTTCTCTTTCCTAACCTATTTTCTTCCCCATGGCCACATAGCATTTTAAGCGTCAGTAGCACAAGGAATATCTCTCCAAACACAGATTCATTCCAGATGGACATAAACAAGCTCCTACTGGTTATTAGAACATATTTTACCTAGCAAGTGGATGACTTGTGATCACAAGGTTAGTTACTGTGGATCACAAAAGTGACTAATGCCTATTACCCCTAAATCTGAATCCAGAAAAAAACATCTTGAATTAAGAAGACACTACAATCAACCAGAGAATCATAATGTAACTAAGACTGGAGGAGGACCCTCAAGTTGTCATCATGATCCAATCTCCTGCTCAAAGCAGAGGTAACTTCACTGTCGGATAAAATTGTTCAGCTTTGTTTCAGTTAAGTTTTAACTCCTCTGAGGAGTCTGATGAGAAAAATTTCTAAGTGTATGGCATATCCTAATAAAGTACATAAAGTGCATAAACAGCCAATGGATTTTAACTAGAATTCATAAGTCAGAAAGTTTTTTCTATGTAGTAGAAAAGTCTTTTTGACTAAAAGACTTGACACTATCCCGCACTTCATTTTAGGTGTCTATATTGTGCTTTCAGTCATTAACAAAAGCAGAAAAAGAAAATTGCATCCTGTCTTAAGCTTCCAAAGCTGTGCACGCCTCTAATAATCTTATTTCATCACATTTTCTTTATTTAGCTTTTAAAATTAGAGATTTACTACCACTGCATAAATCAGAGGTATCTCTTTTCCTTTTGCAACTCATCAACAATTGGGTAAATCTGATGGAAATAGGCTTGTCTTGCCATTTTTCCTTACAAAATTATTTTGTAGACAGAGAAGCACAAGCCTTCTGCCATGCCATGAGTCTCTTTCCTAGGAAATGGAGGAACGTCCTATTGAAGCTGCATAGAAATGATCCCATTATATGTGAACTGTTCAGAGCACAGTGGTTTCCTAACAATTAGAGCTTTATGTGTTTTGTTCACAGCTTATGTAAAAATTCTCAATAGACTATTTGCCCTCACCTTCTCCCACAGAAAGTTTTAAAAGACATCAGTAAAGATTCTTTATGGCATCTTATTTATTCTCTTGAAATTATCTGCAATTCCTTAGTAAAAGAGACATTTTCAAATGAATTATCTCTCTGCCAATTACAGCCTCTCTCATCATGTTCTGGCTCTGCAAGAACACCAACATGACAACTTCTCCTAGCTAGGAAAAAAGGCAATGTATTTTTTTTTTTCCTTATGGCAGTTTGATTTTGTTCCTAAATTCACAAGCCAGCCTTTGTGAACTGTATTCAGAACTCAGGTAGAAGTGCTTTGTTTTACAGCCCTCTGTAATGCACCTTTGAAGACCACAGAAGCGTGGAAACAGGGGGATGGTGGTGATCTCTCTCCCATAAAGCAGCTAATTACATGATCATCTTGAACTCTCTGAAGTCAATTACTGTAATTACTGCAACTGTTGTGTTGTCATATTTCATTTGGAACAAAATTGTAGCATGAGAGAAAACTGCCAAATGTGGTGCTCCAGACTTTTCCCACTCTACAGAAATGTGTTTAAAGTGAAAGCTGTGTCCAGCCCCTAAAGCGCCGTGAGCCCGAGAGGCACAGACCCCTGTGACAGGGACCCTGCTGATGGGAACCCCTGTGAAATGGAGGAAATTCAGCCCAGGGACAAGGCTGCAGTGAGAACAGCTCTGCACAGAATCACGTCACCCGTTCCCTTCCATACCCTCCTACCCATTGCAAACAGGACACACACAGCCACCACTGCAGGCAAACACCGATCCCCAAACCAGAAAACCCCTATGGAGAGAAACTTCTCCATCCTCAAGATGTTTTCAGGAGTTTTCTTGGCTTAAAACAGAGCTTGAATAAGAAAAACATTATAATACAAGGTTAAGCTCAGCTTCATCCTGATGGAACTATTTATCTGTCATACAAAGATAGGTATATTCTCCATGGACTGCTTTTTTTAAGGGCACATACACAAGCTATTTTCTCACTACAGTGAGGATGTCCAAATAAATCTCTTACAGGCAAGTAATAGGAAATATTTCAGCTCCAGATGACTACACTCGACTATTTCCCAACCTTCAGGAAAGCCAGTGAATGTCTAAAAGTATTAGCACTTGTAAAAGAACAGAGAGAGAGAAGTTTACAAAACACAGCAGTAACAACTTCTGCATCACCCCTGTGTTCTAACTTCAAGCACAAACTTCTCTAATACTCATTACCACACAAAATGTGCCACTCTCTATTGCAATTCTGAGTTTTGCTTCCTTGAAACAGGATACAGATGGTGATATAGGCAGTAATTTTTCTTTGCTTTAAGGCGCCATAAATATTTAAGCCTCTCTCCTGTAACTGCCTACCTCAGGAAAGGCTGAGCAGATTCTCCAAGGAGCAATACTGAAACAAATAAACTGTGAGCCCTGCTGAGGGACCTGCAAGCTGCATTTTGATTTTAGCACAGCTGTGGTCACTGGAAGTTTGCTGGAACAGGGTACATAAGGGCCTGGCAAAAATTCTTTGAAAAACTGTTGCACAGAGCATCCTTTGTGCCCCATCAAGCCTTGTAAGCACTGATCCTTATTCAGGAATAACATGCCCTCCCAGGATAACTGTGCCAGACCAGTCAGGCTAGGCCAGGGCAGACACTTGGATTTGACACTGTTCACCTTCAGCATGTCAGACCTGCTCCAGTCAATGTAAAGAGAGAGCAGGGCTGAAACCCTTCTTCACTTCTTATTCCTGTCACCATGTGCAGCAGGTGTGTCAGGATGAGGCAATACATGCCAGCAGGGCTTCACTTGCAGATGGCAGTGTCCAAGACTAATGCAGAACATTGTTTTGTAAGGAATTATGTAAGGAAACCTCAAAACAGATAAGGGTTTTTTTTTTTTTTTTTTTTTTTGTGCTGACACCAAGGGATTCAGGATTTCATGCTTAAAGCCTCAAAGATAACATAAAATATTGAGGGAAAAAAATCAGAACCATTGCAAATTAACAAATTCTGTCTGCAATGTTAAATGAGGAAGGCAGCACTATCATTTTTCCCAAGAAAACTCAGGAACTTCATCTGTTTTTTTCTGCTACTTCCTGACACTGTCCTTTTCACTCCTTTGACATCACCTAACTGCTAAAGAGAGCAAGAGAACAGCTAAAGACAATGAAACACTTTTATACTGATATGCATGATAAAATACATAGTTTTCATTCCACAGAGTTAAATGTATTCCATGTTCTCACAATGCCTACTTAATAGTTTTGGGACCATGTGTGTGTTTCTCTTAAAAGAGAAAAGCAGAATGCGCTAAACCATTTTTTCTCCTCCTGGATCTAATTATTCTCTGATTTAAATGCAAAGGCCAATCCAGGTTGCTCCTGAGACACTGCGGGACTCTATTAGGATCTTTTACATTAAGACTTTTTATGATAGCAATTATATGATAAAGAGCATCTGGAGTCTAACACAATATTAACACTATTTCTTAAAGGTATAACCCTATTTTTTTTTTTCCCCAATTTAACACTCACCTTAGCTGCACTTACACAGCCTAGCTTAAGGGAACAGGATTTTTTCTTCCAAGGAGTCTGTATCAGTTATGACAATATCAGAAAAGCCTGGTGCAGGGACAACACCAACTTTAAAAGCCACTAAACACAAAGTTCTGCATCTTCAGTTGAGCTAATTCCCTGCTGTTCCAGTGTCTCCTACACAGAAATGACCTCCTATTTTGCTAATTTGAAAACTAATATCACTAAAACCTTGAGACATGCCCAGAGAGAATTCCTCAGCACACATGCTGGAGCACAGCACTACATGCAGCCCTCCATAAAACCTCCACGCCAAGCAGGGAGACACTGATGAGAATTGTCCCACTTTGTAAAATGGACACAGCACAGCATCCTTTGTGGGAACCTTCCAGCTGCCCTGAGGAGAGCTGAGCATATCCACAACCTCAGAAATCAGGGAGACAGCTGGAATGTGGGAAAGGTGAGGTCCTGCTTTCATTAAGCAGATTCCCCAGAGTCTGAGACCTGAAACACCACACTTTGTTGCTGACTATCAGCTGGGCTTTCACTCTGCTGTACTGTATTACAATTCAATGGAAAAGGATTCTACTACATTAAGAACAATCTCAATTTTTTATTTATAAGTAGGAAAAAACGCCTGAATTATGATAAAGTTATGATCTTCTTCTGCACACAAGTAGCTTACAGATAAAGAAACAAAACATTCAAAGAAGGCAATGAAAGACAAAACCCAGGATTTTCACCTGCAGTGTTCAAAGTCCCAAAGGTTCATTGATTTATCCACAATTTGCTTTTTTCCATAATTCTCTCATACATTTCATGCCACTGCCCAGGTATCTATCTATGTACCTACCCAATTAACAGAGACGAGCACTTAGAAGATGAGATTTTGAAAGATCCAACTTCAAAAAGATCTTGAAACACACAGTTTTTACTCTAGATAATTGAAAAGGGCTCACCCTTACTCTTTTTTCAAGCGTAGTACAAACTTTTTGTTTCTCTTTTTGATGAAATATTAAACACATATATGAAGGAAAGTACCAGGAATATGAAAACGCTTTAAGAATTTTTTTGCTAATCATTAGATTATACAACTTTAATAATTTTATTACGCTACCACACTACTGCAACTGCACCATAGCTGTAAAGAAATCAGCAGGCTAAAAGAAAACAAAGTCACCTTGCATTTTCCCATGCTGAGCTATTTGTTAAAACGTTTCATTTGAGTCTTTTTGTTTTACCACTAAACCAGCTATCTACACATCTTCACCCCACCTGTTATATCAACATAAACTTATCACAAACAGGACAGTTCCACTGATTACCAAGTCCAGTGTCCATGTAGGAAAGCAAAGTGTTTCTCATCACTGTAGCTCTACGATGAGCTCCATAGCCCACAGGCTACACTACAAAGAAAAAAGACACTTTCCAGTCTGAGAGAGAGTGTCAATCTATAATTAATGTACACATAAATGCCTCATTATTTCTGGACAGACTTGCAGAAGACATTTTAAGTGCACATTTTTAACCAAGTAGACCCAACTAGCCACCAAACTGAAGCACAACAGCAAGGAACTTCTGTCCTCAGTGTTCTGAAAATGCTCACTGAGCACTAAATGTTCCCTAACAAAGGAACTAAGCTGAGTATTTCCTGCCATGATTCTCTTATCTCATGGTGCCTTTTCCAATTCTCTTGGAGTAAAACTAATTCACGTGGTTTCATGTGCCATATTTGCACTTCTTATCTTCAGTGAGTGAAACCAATAATACCCATTTTGGTTATGGTTCTCATGTTTTGTAAGTCTTTTCATCTCTTCCCAAGAAATTACACATAACTGGAGAGGAGCAACACCAATAATCTCTTAGGAATGCTTTCAGAGGCTAAAAGCTATCACATGAGACCAAAGACTACAAAATATTACTAAATAAAATGTAAAGTTCTGGTATCTTTTCACTTAAATCAGCAGAATAAATTTTATTGGTTCATAGGTCTAACTTATTTACTCAGTTTAGAGTATTTCCATAGTCCAAGACAGTGACAGGGAAGAAAAACACAAACCCCTGAGCATCCTGACAGTATGTGACCATCCCTTAGATGCAGCCATTCTCTAGAGAAATTAATGTAGCCTCAATAAAAACAAGAGTGCTCAAATTTATGTTGTAGGTATTCTTTGCTTTCTAAAATGAGAGCAGACCATTAAACGTGACTCTATAAAACCAATAGCCAAAGTTGCATTGCTTCCTAAAGAATAAGGAAGGAATTCTGCACTGGAAAAGGAAAAAACCACTTTTATACCTTCCAATTTTTCATTCCACTAGATGTCAAAATGAATATAAGAACCTTTCAGAAGCCAGTTTTACACATATAACTAAATTGAAGCCCTGGGGATAGAAGTAGGCCAAGGGCAAGCATTATTAGTCTTATTTTTAGTTAAATCACATTTTTGATAGGATTTCCTGACACTGAAAATTTGGATTCTTAGATAGGCTTTATATGTGACTTGTCTGTTCATTATGATATTTACAAAAACCACTTTTTAAAATTTTTTTAGATACACTAGAAAAAGTAATTGATCAATGATGTATATTGCACTATTAGGCCAGTCTTTATAAATAGTTTAAGAAATATATTGAGAAAATTCTGAATATGTCCATTATAATCCAGGTGATGAAGGATGTACTATTCCACTGCCACCTATAGTTATAGACAATCTGCTTCCCTGCATTCTCCAGGAGCTGGATGATGCTCTTGGACAGCATTCCTACCCTTAGGATTGATGAAATATCTGACACAAACAAAACAGATCTAATTAATTTAACCAAATGCTTCCTGACTTTGTGATTATTGTTGTTTTTATCCTGTGCGGTTTCATGAAACAAAACAAACCCATATTTATGTGATTTTGGGTCAGGATTTTTGAGTGAAGGAAAACCAAAGAAGTCAGAATGTCAGCTCTGTCATTCAGGATTCAAAATTGCCAGTGCAAAGCATCTGAAGCTCTTTATACGCTATGGTGATAATCTCAGGCAGAAAATCTCAGAGAATTTTAGATATTCTTTTACTTGGAATTCTCATTATTTTTAACATTATCTTTTTCAACAGTTTGTTCTTTCCTGCGTACAACAAACTGCAAGGTCATCTAATTTAAGAATCAATTGTCAATGTTCTCGAAAAATTTTAAGGAGCTTTTTTTATGTCTTCACTTTAATTCTGCCTACACAGGGAAGAATGACAAAACCTAGATAGTCCATTCCCAAAGGAAAGAAAAGCCAAACAACGAGGAGTGCTGTGAAAGGCAGAGCCTCTGGCTCAGAGTCTGGCACATCCTTCAGGCAGCCAAGGGAATTCTGCATTCCAGTGCCATTCCAGGGTGTGGCTGAGGACAGCCAAGCACAGAGAGGACTTTCTCTGCCAGTCAAGGTAAGAGAAGTCTTTATCCAACTGCACACCCTTAGGAGTGGGGGCAGTGATGTGCTCCACCTTCGCAGTGCCCTGCACAAGGCATTCTCCAGGATTTGTCATTTCTGACAGTTTCACATCCCAAGTGGCACATGGACAGAGTTCTAGGATGGAAAGAGGCAAGATCAACTCTGCATTAGGGAGAGCTGATCTTGCTAAAACTAAGTCCATGTTTAAGGAGTGATGATACTGTATTGAAGTAGAGCCAAAAGTATCTTGGTTTTTTTCCAGCAAGTTACCAGTTGATTTCACAGGACCAGACCTCAGAATTTCAAAACAATCCCTCTCTCATGTTCCTGTCTCCACGTCCCTTCACAGCCCACAACCTTCAGGGGAAACAATCACAGATTTGCTCAGGTTGGAAAAGCCCTCTGAGGCCATGAGCCCACCCATTTCCCAGCACTGCCAAGGCCACCACCAGCCCATGTCTCAGTGCCTCATCTACACTTCTTTTAAAACCCTGCAGGGATGATGACTCCACCACTTCTCTGGGCAGCCTGTGCCAATGATTGATAACCTGTTTGGTGAGGAAATATTTCCTAACAGCCAATCCTAACCTCCCCAGGGAAATCTTGAGGCCATTTCCTCTTGTCCTATCACTTGTTACTTGGTACAAGAGTCAGACCTACACCTCACCTACCACCTCCTGTCAGGGAGTTTTGGGGAAGGATAAGGTCCCCTCCAGCCTCCTTTTCCCCATGCTAAAGGCTCCAGTCTGCTCAGCATTCCTCATTAAACTTGTGCTCCAGACCATTCACTGGCAGCATCACCTTTGAGTAACGAGAAACTCTGAAAAAAGATACATACTTATTAAAACCAAAAGGGATCATTAGACCATTTTAGTCTGACCTTTCATAAGCCATGTCAAATATTTTTCACCAGTTGCTCCTGAAGTGGGGCTTAATAACTTGGTTTTGATTAAAACAGGCCATCTTGAGCGTGCACACATGGAAAAAACTGACCAGCTCTATCAAGTGATCGTAGTGCTTGGACAGTTAGTGAGCCTTGTTGTTGCTGCTATGATTTATTTCTACCCAGTCTTTCCAGTTTTAATGACAACTCCAGTTTCCATGACTCTGTGCCTCAGTGTAAGTAGAGGTTTCCAAAACAAAATTTCATTTAGGACCACACAGTAAATGGTACTGCTGTAAAATTGAACATCTTTTGACATGTGGTTAAAAGTGCCAGTGGGATGGAGCAGCTTTGGGTAGTAGCAGTCAACTCCTGGAATTTTCATTTTTTACTACATGGGATGACACCTGTGCATGGTAAATGCCTGATGATCCTCTAAGGAAACAAGCTGAACATGCATGCACAGCCCTCATGCACAGAGCAGGGCTCCTGCCTGTGGATATCATCATTCTTATACAGATTTAAGTAATTGATGCTGTGGGACATCTCCAAAGCTGCTGGTGACCATCAAACCCATTCCCACTGCTCTATAATCCTGTCAGAACTACTCTGCCCTCTTACAACACTACAGAAAATCCTGTTGTTGTTTGGTCTTGCCTTTATTAGACCCTAAAATACAAAACCATTTAGTGTGTTGAGAAAACTTTCTACTTTGTATGTTGTTTATTCAATTCTAAAATAAATGAAAACTAGGTTAGGGTAGTGTGGTGCACTTCTTTATTTTCTGGTTGGGCAGCTATTTTCACAGCTAAGACTTTATTTCACATTAGCACACAGAGAAAAGCTCTCATGCAATCAGTGCTCTACAAAATTGAGTAACAAATATTTTTTAATCATGGTCAGGCAAAGTCCAAACCCCAAGACTGCTGCACATTTTGTATAGGAGGGTTCATCACTTGTGTGTGTGCCTTTCCATGCCAGTGGTAAGAAAAAAGGGTTAACAAGCAGCAATCATGTAAAGGAAGTACTTGCCTTAAATAATGCTCCATAAAGGCCACACACAGGGTTATAGGTGAAGCAAGGTTTTAGAGATAAGAGCTAAATACTCAACAACCTAAAACCTTTCAGTGAGCAGGTCTAAAACAAAAAGCAAAAAATAAAAAACACCACGCCAAGTTCATGAACTTCTTTTTCTTAGTGAAACTAACAGCCAGTTCATCCAGTGAAATGCACTGCAGATATTTACCTTTCCTTTCTGGAAGCAGTGGCTGGCAAGTTCTCCCACAAAGACTTGTTAAACCATCCACAGAGCTCTCCTAGAGACATCTGAAGGGTTTGCTCCAGGTACCACAAAAGGGACTGCTAACAGAAGCACTTGTCCTCTCCAAGCCAGTCACTACCAAAGCACTGTGGGGTGGAAGATTAAAGAGGACAGCAGAGGACTTTCCTGGAATGCCCAGGGAACAGCAACATCTGTGAGGAAGAAATCTAGTCAGAAGGGGAAAACTTTTGTTTGACACAGGGAGTACAAGAAGAATCATCAAAGCTGCTTGAACCAATTCCTCAGTGTTAACAAAGATTTATATCATAAATCATGGACATCATAAGAAATCACGGACATCCCATTTTCTTTGGATATCACGGACATCCAGAGAAAATGGGGTTCCATTGGACATTCAGAGGTCCTGCAAGCACACCATTTCTCCCTTATATTTTCTTTTCCTGTAGGAGTTGTAATGACAGATCTCCTGGCTGGTAACCTATTTCATTGCCTCTTTATCCCTAAAATTAGGGGATTTCCCCAATGTCTGGGCTGATACTTTCTAGCAAAAATGTACTGCTTTGCCATCCAAGTACAACCCAGACTATTCCTGTCCCTTTCCAGCACCTTTTTATCTATTTCAACACTGTTCTTATGTACGCTTCAGACTTGACAGTTCAAAATAAAAGCAGCCCTTGCTTTCAGACAAACTCCCATAAAGGCAGCTCAGCCTTCTGGTGCAGCATACGTGGACAAAGAATAAATAAATAATAAAGACATTTGCCCAGCCACATCTCCTGGGGATTCTGCAGGGATGTGCTGCCCTCATGCACCTCGGTGGGTGATGTTTTATTGTGGCATCAGGCATGTAACTCAGAATTATTGATACCAACAAGATGCTAAAGCCATTGGGTGCTAAAGGCACCTGGAAATGTCTGTGACACCCTTCACACCTCGGCTCTGCTGGCTGTCCTGTCCCTTTGCTTGAACATGGACAAGAAAACAGAAAGGTCTTTTCTGCTCACCCACAGCAGGGCTACAAGCAAAGCTGCTCCTCCTTGCCCTGCCCTTCCCACTGCCTGCTCACACAGAGCAGCAGCACATCCCTGCAGCTCCAGGGAAATGAGGGGACACACATGGGACCCAGGGAGAAGCTGTGATCCCTGGCAGGTGGCTTTACTCAGGGGTGACACCAAAATCATGAATTATTCAAGTGCTTTGTCCATCAGGGCCTAACATCACCTCTTTCTTCTCTCTCTAACATAAAGAATGTCAGACTACCCATTACTTAAAATATTTCCAGGGCTTACAGAATTACTCAAAATGTCTCTGATTGAATGCTACTACTAGATTATTCATTCTCCAATTAAAAATATTTTAAAAGAGCCCTTATAACCAAAATAAAACTTTTTTTCTTTTCATGCTTTACATCTAAAAAATTGATTGAAAATAGCATTTGTTTTCTGCTTCTCATGTTTACTTCCTCTTTTGCTTAAGATTTTATTTCCGTTTCACCTTCTATCAAGATGGACGTTTAAATGTGGTCTGAGGTAAAATTTAATATGCACAATAAAATTTATCATGTACCTGAACAAAAAGTCACTGCACCAAAAACGGTCCAGTCCAGCAGTTTTCTAAATGATGTAGGAGAAAAATAATGGGGCAGAGTAGCAGAAGCCTGACCCTATTCCCATAAGACTGTAAGATTTATCACCTACATAAGCAGAATGCTACAGAAAAGAGATCTATTGACCACAGCAATAACTCACAGCCCAGTAAAGCTAGCTGAGATGCTAGGCTGGTATTTGCTGATAGTACCTTTATTATGTGGCACTCAGATTTTTTTTAAAATAACTCTGCTCAACAAGTTACTGGTTTTAATATTATGCACCACCTACTCTTTTTTAGACCAGCCACTTATTTACAGTACTGCTATTCAGGAGAGGGGGGAGCTGCAGGGAAGGATTTATAGGAGTGGGGATTTACTGTTTGAATTAAAAACTGTGTTGTAGCAATTGTGGATTTCAGGAGAGGGGGAGCTACAGGCACATGCTATCCTGGTATAACAGAAATATTACTCAGACAGAAATATGTTTGCATAATACCCTGTGTATTTGAATAGAATATTTACTGGGGAAATGAAAAAAAAAAGGTAGAAAACTGCTATCACTTGCAACGTGTGGATTGAATTTTTGCCCTTTTGGGTAGATGCAGGAAAGTGCTCAGCTGGCTTTGTTCAGCAGAGCATTTCTTCGACGGCTTGCAGAGCAAGGGTCCAAGGTCCTGAAGTCATGCTCCAACACTAGAAGATGACACAGGGGCACTGTCACAGGATGAGTTTGTGTCAGAGCCCCAAGTACAGGGACTGCTGCTGCCAGGGTGGCTCCAGTGCTGTGAGAAGCTGGCACTGCCACCTTTAACTTGGGCCATCAGTCCGTGGGCCATCAGTCCTTGATTGCCACCTGAGCTCCACCTGTGCCTGCCCCTGGGGACCCCCACAAGCAGACCCCAACCACAGGCTATGCACCCTAACCCATCCCTAGGATTATCTTAGAGAAATGGGATTCTCTTCCCTCAGCCTTCACCTCCAGTGTAGCTATTTTAGCCTGGCAAGAGTAAAACATACACAATGGACTGAAGAAACAGCCCAACTCTCCATTCCCTTCTCCACCTTCAGATATCCTCCCTGTATTCCCTCAGGATTTAAAAGAAAACCTAATGCTTTTTGAGAGTCCTAACCAACCACAAGTTGTAAACAAAACATCTGTTTATGTTTCTTTAAAAGCTACTTAATTTATTTGTGCAAGTACCAAATACTACAGAATCCTAACAGAAAGAGCAGCAGGTTTACTTATCCAAAAGAATCCTTAGAGTTAGCTGCATGAAAAGATGCTGTCAACAAAGTACAACTGAGGACACACTCCAAGCAAGGACAAACACAGAGGTGTCAGCAATTCAGCAGAACCTGAGTCCTGGATCCATTCCTAAGCTCATGCTCTGGTCTGAAATTATTTTGCTTTTCTATACTAATCTCTATTTTCACTTTCCTTTGAAACAGAGAAAAGCACAGCAACAGGATGAAACAAGGAAAGCTCCTGACTATCAAAGGAGACTACTTTCTAAATTAGGAACAACACCATTTTCATTTCTAGCATGGCCTGGTTACAGACATTTTGAATTCCTCACCAATGTTCTGCACAGTTTCTTTACCATACACCAGCAATCCTCATCAAGAAACAAACCCCGGGCTCTACTCTCTGGAACTCTGAAGATCCACTTGACAACACAAGTCATGCATGTGAAAAGATCGATGTTCACTAAAGGCTGATGTGCAGCAAAATAATGGCCCAGTTTTACTTTGGCCTGTAACAAGGTTTGAGACCAAAATTTTGTTCAGTGTAGGCTCATATTTCACACCAAAAAAAAACCAAAAACCAAAAAATATAACAACCAAACCAAAAGGAAAACAAAATAAACCAAAACAAAGCAACCAAACAAAACACCAAAAATCAGCAACCGATCTTTGCCCATGAAAATATAAAGGTAAAATCAAGTTATGTAATTAGAATAACAGAGGAAAATTCTAGCACCCAGGGTCCATCTGTTGCCATGTGCATAAATTCTCTATGACTTGCCAAAGTAATTTATCCACCCAGAACACACATCCAAGCCGGCCAATATGTAGTACTGAGCAGAAAGGAAATTTAAAGAAAGGCACATCATTTATCATTACAGACAGCTCAGCAATATTGTGAACAGGGAGCACAATTTCAGTGGAGGGGGAAGAGGGAGTGGGAGAATGAAGATTGGAAATGCTTGCTGAGCTCAGAGCTTGCTGTAACGGCCACCTGACATCGGGATCTCAAGGGCTACTTCCTCTGAGAAAAGAGGAGCACAGAAAGCCATGTCTTAACCATTCAACCCTGTCCCAGCACATATTGAAATCCAATGTATTGCTATTTTGTGATGGGAAAACTTGCTGCCGGAAAATTTTCGACTGCCCTCGCATAGCTTGCAGTAGAATTTCATGTGAAGAATAAACAAACTCACCACTCTATGGCAGTCTTACATTAAGCCTGAAAACTTCCAGAATTAACAGAATTACAAAAAGCCCATTTCTACATGCTGAATGTAAAATCCTACCCTTTCCTCTCCTCACTTAGAGGAGCCCTTGGCAGGGGGGTTTAATGCAGTTATCAAACACACAAGCCTGTTAAATTTTCAACACTGCTCAGCTTTTGAGGCTCTAAAACACTGTGGAAATGGTATATTATTAGGGTAAATTTCACTGTTTGATTCACCCCCAGCTTGATCAACGATTCAAGTTTAGATTAGAGAATATACCAACACAGGGGTACAAACTTCACCCTACAAAATCTCATTTTATGTTAAAATGACAGGTGGTTTTAGGTCCTGGTATCACAAAAGCAGTTGTGAACCCATGAACAGGCTGTAAACAATGTCTTCCTGAGGCTTCAGGCTCCCCAGGGCTTATACACAAGACAGCATTCTGTTGTTCTCAATGGTGCAGCAGCAGTGATGCCCAGTGAGATCCGTGGGGGCGAGGAGGACATAAGGCAGCTCCAGAGAGAAGAGGTAATAGGAGCTGTGGGGAGTCAATTTTACCAGAGGCAGATTTTAAACAAGTAGTTTGGGAGATGTGTGTATTTTCAGGAGCTATTTCAACTGCACTGCCTCCAGCAGTCCTGGATGAAAGCACGGTTGCAAAGCTGCTGGATGTGAGCCCCAGCCAGTCTGCTCTTAACACACTTCACAAGTTTTATTCAACTTCCTGAGTGAGCACAGACCCTTCTGCTTCCCCCTCCTTTTGGAGATGCTCTGGCAGAAACAAAAACATCCCTTGTGCAGTGAGCCACTTTGACCCATCCTGGGCTTGAGAGGAAGAACCAGCAATGGTGAAGCTGTGAGCTCAGTCAGGGATGCAACAACAGAGCTCTATTCTCCTCCTGCATGTGTGCCAAAGGAGTGTGTTTGCAGTTCTTCATTTCTGGGAACTCCTTGACTGAGACACAACAATGACACACTCACTTCTCTGCCACAGAGCATAGTGCAGAAAAATCAGCCAGCTGCACAAGAAAAACTAGATTATTAAAATGCATGTCTTCAGTCATGCTGGAAAACTTAAATAACTCTACAGTAAATATTTTAACTACCATGAGAACCTGAAAGCCTACAGTAGCACACTGAAAAAGAGACAACAAATTATGGACCAGAAAAAGAAGAGGGGGAAAAGAAAGAAGAACCCAAAACTGTTCTAACAGTAGAACAACAAGTGACACACTGCTAATCAAATGTCTCAGTACAAGGTAAAATAAAAGGGCAAAGACTGAGCAGGGTCCTGATTGTTCCAAACCAAGATCTTCATCTGCCATTGCTGAAAGATCCATTCTGCCTCATCCCTCACAGCTCTGAAGTATCTCAGGAACCAAGATGGCATTTCTCTCCTAGTTACCATCAACCTGCATCCAGCAAAATGCAATGCTACTGCTTATTTTTGATCAAGAAGGGAAATTAAGGCACTTTTCTGCCTAAAGTTCAAGGAATTCCACTCTTAAAATCAGAAAGATGGGATTGTACTGAAAACGTTCCCGTTGCTGTGGGCATTTTATCAGAACTCATTTGACTAGTGAGACTTGAGTCAATCTGATTTAAACAGAAAAAAAAAATCACAAAAACAATACAAAAAAAATCCCAAATTAACAAAAAGCTCAACCAAAACAAAAACAGCCAAAAAACCTCAACCGAACAAAAACAACACCAGAAAAAAGATTCCATAAAACCCAGAACAGAACACAAATCTTAAAACAAACAAAAGCAAAGCACTCCCCCACTCCCAAAAAAAGATAAAACAAATCCTAACTGAAGGAAAAAGTAAAACCAACTTCAAATCAGAAAAGAAACCATAGCTCTTTTCCCCACACCTTGATTCCATTTTCAATGGGATATTCACAAAGCTGGCTAATTTACAAAAAAATAAGCTCAGAATACTGCTACTGGCATACAATAAAACTGCTCCTGAGTCAAAGGAACATTTAACATGATGGAGGCAGAAACAGCCTACCAAAAAGAGAAAAAAAGGAAGAAAATATTTGTTTGTCAGTGGCTTTCATAGAGAGTCAGAGATCAGGCTGGCTTTCCTGAAATAGGCTGTAAGTTTTCACACCACTGACACTTTGTTAAAGAACACATGGAAAGGCTCAAACTGGAATAACGCCTGGAATGAAATAACTTGACACCATGTCTGGCCGGTGTTTTAAATAGTTTGCACAGTTCTAGTTAGAACTCTTTCAGCCATGTTTGCTGTCTGAGGGCTGATCAAATGACATGTTTTTAAAACATGGAGCATTGGCCATTTTGCATTTCTGCTGCCAACCTTTTAAATTTCATGGAAATGGAGTGAAAACAGCCCAGACTGCCTTTGAAATTCCCATCATGACCTGTACTTGAGTTACCCAGCATATCCATGCTATAGTAAGATGGGATAATTTTCATCAGGGAAGGTGAGAAATTGTCAGAGAACTATGATTAAGGTGGCAAAGAGGTGAGAAGCCCAGCTCATACAACACCCACCCCAAGGAAAGGGTCATTTTGCAGGGGGAAATTGTGCACGGCCTCATGAAACAACCACTGCAAAGGCTGACTCTGCACCAGGGCTCCTGTCCACTGGCAGGGCAGATCTGAAAGGGCTCAGGCAGAAAAGGCTCCTGTCAGAAACCAGATTTACTTTAAACAATCACACTGTGGACCTGCAGGCTGGAGGCACATTAGTGCTCATTATGGCTGGGTGTCTCCCAGAAATGTGTAAAATGTGGGTTTTTTTCACCCCTATTAAAGCTAATTCATTTATTTTGTGTCTATCAAAGCAGGGCTTGGCCTTTTGGTCTTTGTCAATAGTGCAGCTCACACTGTGCTCTCCAAAAGCCACACAGAGCCATCATCCTTTCCTTATTATTAGAGGGAAACTGGTGCCAGTCAAACAGGTACAGTGCAGAGCTCCAGCTCAGGAATTTCTCAGCCACTGACACTTCTATAACAGAATTAATTACTGCTCTATACAGTCCAATTGACAGAAACCTTGGGCCCCTTGGCAGTGACATGTCAAAATACAATTCAGCATGGATGTAGTAGCACATCCTGAAACTGGCCTCAACTAGCAGTACATCAAACATCAACTTAAAAAAAAAAATAAAAGGTAAACTTTCTCTTTCTTGGGCTGAGTCACATTTTTATTTTTACAAAAGAACAGTCCACCAAATTTCACCTAAAATAAATTGTCAAAACGAGTCATTGATCTATCCTAATGTAAAATGCACAAGTTTAAACTAATGAGTATTTGAAATAAAGAGAGTGAATTTAAATGATTCCTACAGAACCTACAGATGTTGTAGGGAAGCTCAAACATTTGTGCTCACTTTAGTCATTTTACAGAGTGCACAGCCATAGATTGTCTTAGCTGGAAAGTTATTTTTTTATTTCTTACGTTTATCCCTAACATATTTGAGCATGGGCTCATTCTTGGCTTTGGATATAACTGAAATCAAAAATGGAGATGCAGAAAGGTCGTTGTTCCTTCTAAGTTTCCTAGGAGCAAACACAAGAAGCAATTCTGCAGGGAAGACTCAGACTCTTAACCAGAACAGCTTTTGCACAGTAATGTCTAAAAGCTAGAAATGAAAGAGGGACAGTATTTTAACATATTTTCACAACAGATTCCTTCTATAAATCTGAATTGCTGCAGTTATCTGATACAAACTTTGGCAGATTTTTAGCAGACCAGATGTCCACAATAAAATGTTATTCAATGTATCAATGAACAGTTTCCAATATGCAAATCACTCAGTTTCTGCAAACATCTTATGGACAGCTGCCAATGTGATGGGTGTTCTTTTCAGTAGAGCAGAAGTGGCTGTAGAGAGTCCTGGGTTTCTGGTAAAAGCACCATTAAAAAATTATTCATTTCCAAGCAGTGTATAAGGAACATAATTTCTAGCAAATAGTCTAAAGCCATAATAAAGTTAAGTTACAATAAAACTGGGAATAAAATCAACAATGCCTTCAGCAGCAGGAAGTTGAAGCAAGAAAAAACAAATTATCCACAGGACGCTTAGCAATTGCTTTCCACATAAATTGTGTGAGGTGGCAGATTCCTAAATGCCCTGGAAATTGGCATTGCTTGGTTTTACTGCTGCTTTCTGTGACCCCCTGTTGCTGGCAGGCCCATGACCCAGGCCAGCAGAGCAGCCCTGGCCTGGTGACAAGCCCGGTTTCAGGAACACCAAAGCACCTGGGTGTACCACATCCCATGGCAGAGCCCTCCTCAGGGCTAGCAGAAGCAGCCAGCCTGGCAATCCTTCCTCCACAGCCTCCAAAACATCAGCAGCCACCCCATCCTTGCCACACTTCAGGACAGAAGGCCAAACTCATCTTAGATCCTGAGGTGAAGCACAAGGATTCACAGCTCCATCCCTCTGCCCAGGCTCTTCCACTTCAGTTACTATTTTCACTTTTCCCTAAATCATTGAAAAAACTCACTCAGCTGATGGGTCTTTTCAGCTTGTTGTAATTTGATTTTTAAATAACCACCTTGCAGACAAAATAAATTGTCTATGGGTTGTTTTTTTAATCTTATAAGAACATTACAAAATCAGTTATGTATGGTATTTCCTACTGTAAATCAGGAGCGTGTTCTAATTTATGAGAAAGCCCCTTTCCCTCTGACTCCAAAGGAAACATGATTGACCCTGACACAGTTATGTGCTCCAGAGGGGAGACAGTCTGTCATGTTTAATCATTTCTTGATCAAATCCAAAATGGCAAGTTAATTGTTTAAGTAAGGAAACAAGGCCCTTAGAAACTTTCATGTTCTCCATAATTTTATAATGGGTCTATGTAAATAAAATAAATAAGAACTGATGGAATTGAGAGAAATTTCATAAGGAAAAACAGTGTTAAATATCTGTGTTACTAACAAAAAGCTATCAACAGCTAATCTCCAGCGACTAAGCCCAACAAAATAACTTCATTTTTTAAATATTTTGGAATTTGCTTGAAAAACAACTGACACATTTGAACACAGTTGTAGCACACTTAAGTTATACCATGTTTAAGAAAAGAATGAACCACAAAGCCAGAAATCCATCTTCACTTTGAGGCAAAACTGAAAAAAAAACCCAGGATCAACAAAAAGCAAATCAATTTGCGGGTAACTGGGCTACCAATGTTACAACATTGTCTTTTGCATCTTAGGGGATCGTTGCCATTAAAATTGCTGTTGCCTGTATGGAGAGGTCACTTTTCACAGCCAATATAAGTTGACTTTTATAAAGCAAAGCTCTGAATTTGGAACTCTGCACAAATTTATTTATCTGTGAATGGCCCCCCCCACGTGATAAACCCCATTATTTATAAGGCAATGTGAAAAGCACTGGTTCTTTTTGATACATTATTCACTGGGCACAGCGTACCTGTTCTTCTCATTAGTGGGATTTCTTCCAGCATTCGGTGCTCTGAGGAGTTTTCCCTCTCTCTCTCAAAACTCTGCCATGATATTTTTCTCTTCCTTCAGCTTAAACTGTCATGATTAGGTTGAAACTCAAAACTAACTTCATCACAAACTCCTGAACAACCCCAAATTTGAGTTCTGACCACAGCATGGCTAAAACATTTCTACAACTCTGGCCGAAGGACACGTTAAGGTTTCCAATGATGTTTCCATATACTCAGGTATTTGGTAGCAAATTCAAGCAGGTTAAAGCTGGCTTTTCAGGAAGATTTAAGCTTTTACATTTCACATAATCTGTGAAATGTCAGTTAATGGGTGTTAAACAAGAACTGTTTAAGATCCCAAATGTTAAAAGTGGTCTGAGACAGCCCATAAGTCACAGCAATGGGTTGGAGGAGACAGGGCAGCCACAGAAATGCTGGTGCTGGGGCCCTACCTTTGTGCGTGTTGGCTTTAAATTCATCAAAGCTACATCTACATTCAATAGCTCTACAAAAAAAAGAGGATTTTTTTTATTTTTTTAAGCAAGGTGTGGGAGGGGATGCTTGTTGCTTGTTTTAGATTTACAATTGTTTTAGGAAAGGGAAGAGGAAAAGAAAAATGGGAAATTAAAGAGAAAGGAAGGGAAAGGAAAAACATAGAGGAAAAGAAGTTAAAAAAACCAAAACAAAAGAAGGGGAAAAAAAAAAAGAAGATAGAAGAAGGTAGAGAGCAAGGAGAAAGAATTAAAAAAGGGAGTCAGGCATAGGAGTGAATTACCAAGCCCCAGGGATGATAGGGAAGGCAGCGGTCAGCTCAGGAATAACAAAGGGTACACAGAACATTTTTCTCCCCCGTTTGACTTTTTAGTAGAATCTGAATTGTAAGATTCACTCAAGAACTTTAGCGTTGCATAATGGGCCCCCTAAACTTCTCTAGTGGAAGCTGTGTGCTTTCCAAAACAGTAACAGTGAAATTCTCACTCTTATATTCTTTTCATTGCAAAATATAAGTTTCTTCTCTTATCTTAATTATGTGTGACAAAGTTTCTAAACTTTTAGCATAACTCAGCTTTATAAAGAGAGAACTTGAAAAAGACAAACCATAAATAGTTTTAAATTCACAAAGAAATAAGTTTAACAAACTCTGCTGCACACAGATACCTAAATTCTCTTTTTTCTATGCCACTCTGCTTAAAAACACATGACTAAAATGCCCCTGTTGTAAAGAGGGCCAGATGGGGTGGGAAAGCAGCAGGAACACAGAGTGTGCTCTGCCAGCTCTGGCTCACACAGTGCAGAAGGAAATGAAATAATCCTGCCTGGATTCATCAGCATTTAATCAAAACCTTCCTTTCCCCTCCCATCAATTAAAAGGTTTGCAGAAAGCAGCAGAGAGGAAAAGGTAATAAGTCAAAAAATGGTGAGGGAACCGGAGGGTCACATCAATAGACACATTTCTGTAACAATTGTCTTTGCTCCAGAATGAACAGAGAAGCACAAAGAATCTGCTTTCTCCAGCCATGCTGAGGAGCTGTGTTAAATCTCTGATGAGACAAAGATTTTCTTTAAACTTTTATAGGAATGAGAAGGTCTTCACTAATGAGAGTTGAAGGGAATTTCTTAAATCTAAAGTGAAGGATACCAGGAGTTGAACATAACCTGAGGGTTTTCCTGTGCATGTTCCCTAATATTACAAAGAGCTTTCAGAAAACCCTCTGAAGATCCTGTTTCCTGCAGGAAGAAATAAGAAGCAGGGCAGAAAGGCTTCAGGGAGCTGAAAAGGAAAGAATATGGCAGCAAAGGTACACACACAGGGTGTTGTTAGAGCAGGGGGAGAGCTGTCCAAATGCCACAGTATAATTCCGGCATCTGGGAGGTAATTTGAAATGATTAAAAAAGTTCTGTCCTCACCCCTTCCTACAACAAGCTGGTTGAGCTCATAGAACCAGTGCATCCTGAACAGAAACACTGTCCTTGGACTGGGATAGCAGCTTCACTCATGCATAGTGCTTGTGAAAACTTAGAAAAGCTCATTTCACAACCAATAACTGAACCCAGGCCTTTTGGGATAATGCCCAAGGAAGAGCTGTGGAAGTCCACAAGAGATTTTTCTCTCTTCCAGGAATACCAAAAGTCTTCTGTCCTATTGCAATGAAGAGCAAGACAAACCCCATTCACACCTAGATGGCAGAAGAGCCATTTGACACTGCTGTCTGCAAAGGGTCCCCTTGCAATAGGGAACATAAAAACCAAAACACCCATTAGGTCATTTAAAAGGTGTAACTTGTTTCCCCCCTTTTTGATGGGCATATCTCTAAATACAGCAGACTTGCACTGTGCTGATCCTCCTGGGTCTCCCCTGTTGCAGGGGTAATTGTAGCATGTCAGAACATGAAAAGTTTAAGTTGCACCTACTCCATGACCTATTGCCAAGGGGAAGAAAAATAAAATAAAAGAAACCCCAAAAGCCCCAACAACTACGCCAGATGTGCCTGCCTTTATTGTATTCAATGGAAGCACTGTTTTCTAAATAGCATATTGCTCTAAAGCACAAACAGAGGGGAAGATTTAACCTTTGTATAAATGGAGAGCAGTCAAGGGCAATAAAAGCTCACGTCAGGTACTAGCGGCTTATTGATGCTGACAGGGGGAGGAATTAGGAGTCGGAGCACTTGCTCCTGAGCACGAGGTGTCAGCCTCACCGAGACCTTTACAAAGCTCTGCCCTGCTTCTGCATCATTACAGAAAACTCCTTTTATGCTGGAAGACCTGCCAGGGGAGAGAGCCACCTTTCCAAATCATGAGGAAGGCAGTAGCTGACCCTTCTAAAACAAGGAGGCTGAAGTAGGAAATGCTGGTGTGCCAGCTGCCAACGAGGGCAGCAGGCAGAAGTTTTCTTTGGAAGACAAGGCACTCACACAGCAGCTTTTGGGGCCTGCAGAGAGCCAGTGTGAGGTCTGTTCCAATGGATGGGAGGGTCCCTGGGGCAGTACACAAAAAGGATGGGCTGTGGGCACAGAACAGATGCAAGAAATCCTTGCAGAGGCAGAAAACTGGCATGAAGAGAACCAAATGACAGCTACCAGAAATAAAGCATTCAAAGGGCTGCTGTGACCAGTTGGTCCTGAAAGCTTCATAACTGTCCTTAAAGAAGCACATTTAACTTCAGTGCAGGAACTTTAAAGATCAGATGATCATCAGGTTACAACAGGGATAAAGTAGAAAGAACAGCTGGGGAATTGTGGGCATGTGGGAGAGAGACAGAAAAACTTTCAACGTACTGAACCTATTTAAAAAGCCACCCAAACCCCCAGTAATAAGTTTTTAAACATTGACAGAAATCCTGGGGCATCAAAAAGTATTTATCTTTAAAGAAAGAGTGAAGGGGTCACAAAGGCAGACAGCTGAGGCATCCTGCCAGGAGCACCCTCTGCAGCAGCTGAAGGGAGCATGCTGTAGCACAGGAGCAATGGTGGATGTGCAACTGGATTATCTAGGGGCTTTCTGAGGCCAGGATTTCTTCCTTCATCACTTGCCCTTTGCCTTCATTTGGCCTCAGCTTTCCTAAGCCTCTAGTCAGTGGCTGACACAAGCTTAATTTGTGAAAATAATCCTGTCCCCAGTGCTTTGCTTCCCCACAGACACTCCTTAGACCCTTAGCATCTACTGTGCAGCTGTGCTACTTATCCTGAATCACATTTAAAGCTCTCTGTTTCCTCCCAACAAGAATTCTCTTTTCTTGTCAGAAAATACAGGAATAAAATTTTGTTCAATATTCAAATAGCAGCACGAGTGTTGTGGGTTAAAAAAAATATTAAATATTTGGAATAATAGTTGCTGAGAGGATTGTGTTTGTGGACTGTTTGTTATTATGTTACACGAATTGCAGGAAGCTGCTCCAGTGGATATTTGTACTTGTGCAATCTTATTTGCTCTGTATATAGTGGCTCTTGCAACATGGGCATTTGTGCAGCCTTTGTATTTTACATGACTTCCCAAGAGGAGAAGCAATAGTGAAACCAATAAAGCAGGCAATAAAGCAGTATTAATAATATATGCAGAGCTATAGATGTCTATTTATATGATACAATATTAAAGTGTAAACGCTTTTTGTTTTTTAGGATGAACATGAATGACCAAACCAATGTTCTTAGGTTTTTTTACCAACAAAGACATCACCACACTGCTGCATGTAAAGGAACTCTTTCTATATACACACACAAAAGCCCCCAAAGTTTTACTATTTTGCATCTAATTATAATATTGATAAAAACAAAAAAGAAAAATTTGAAACACAGGAAATACAGACATTAATGTGCCTATTGGTTAGGAAGATTAACTCATTATAGTAGTTCTGTGATTTAAAAAAAATTACTGAAATATACTGATCTTTGTAAAATTCAATTCTAACCACCAAGATTTCTAAGAACTTGAGGTTTTATTACTTCAATATTTCTCATCTAAGTGATGATGTCGACACTGAACAGCAAACAATAAAATCTATCATTTCTTCATTTGAAGCTGCAGCAGAAATGGTCTTGCTTATACCTTAGGAAAAGATAATTTTAGGGTTTTTTGGTGACAAACATCAGAAAAACCTATTTTTGAGGTTATTGTTCACATCACCTGAGTGCTTTCAGGTCCTTACAGTGGCTTGGAGTGACACCTTTCATTCACACTTAACTGAGGTGGTTTGTGATCACCTCTAAACAAGGAGGAGGTGGTGAGGCCACTGCCAAGGAATAGGTCAGATTTCACTCCAGAACTTAAAAATTTCATCTTGCTGAGAGCATCTTTGGCATCATATTTTGCTAACTGACAGATCTGAAATATCATTTCTAATGGACATAATAAGTACTTTATTTGTAAAGCAGTAGGTAGCATTGTTGCCATTTATTACTCAACCCAAGGTACTCCCAAATATTTTAGCAAGCCTCAGATGCCCCAAATTTTTTAACTCAAAGACAGAAAAAAGTAGAACAAGCAAAGCTTTCTTTTCTTCTGTTGTGACAAGACTACAAAGTAGTTTCCTCCTCTGCTGGGGCAGAGGTGTGTGTTAAGAGAGACAAGAAGTGTTTCTGTTTGATCAAGCACTTAATATCACAACAGGATCTCAGTTTCTCTTTTTACCATTTTTATGCAGGTGACAACTGAGTACCCAGATCAGGAGTGCAGAAATCAAATTAAACTTAATTCTCTGACTAGAGTCACCTGCATGCTTGCAAGCTCTCCTGGAACTGGAAGCTGCTCTGGCTCTACTGTGTGTCCAGCCAGCCTGAAGGACAGAGCTCCCAAGCCCAGCATGTCCATGTCACCACACAGCTGTCCCTACAGCTGATGTCTCACCAGCACTATTATAAAGTAGTACCTCCCCATCTGTTTAAAGCCAACTTCTCAATGTGCATTGAGGACAGCATGAAAAAGAGTGTTTTACTGTCACTGACCTATTTTTTGAAAAATCTCTTCACCAGGATCTCTTCTCCTGGGAAGCTGAGAAGCCTCAGAGAAGAATGAAAACAATAATTCTCTGATTTGCTTCTCCTGTGTTCGGCTGCTTTGGAACGTGTTTGGAGATTGTTTACCAACTGGTCATTGTTTGACTGGTTTCATGTGAATTGTTTTGACTTTATGACCAGTCGTGGTCCAGCTGTGTTGGGACTCTGGAGAGAGTCAGGAGTTTTCATTAGTATCTTGTTAAGCCTTTTATAAGTACCCTTTCTCTATTCTTTAGTATAGTTTTAGTATAGCATTCTTTGATATAATATAATTTCATAAAATAATAAATTAGTCTTCTAAGAACCTGGAGTCAGATTCATCACTTCCTTCCTGCCAGGGGAGACCCCAAAAATATCGCATTTTACCCTTGTAATTCATGCCCCAGCATACATCCAGTGTTTTATTCCACACGTGCCCAGTGACAAAGGTCCCTGCTGCCTGTCACCTGGAAGGAGGACACCTTTGTTCTCTGCTGCACCAGGGGCTGTTCAGTGCTTGGCATAGCTGGGTACTCCACCAGAGCTCAACACTGAAAACAAGATTTCTGCACTGGAGCTGCTTTGTGTCTTTAGAACCTCCTGAGCAAGCCAAGGCCACCTTGTCCTCTAATCACCCCTATTTCCCACCACTGCCTGAGTGCTCTTCTGCACTTCTTCCCTCACTCACTGCAAAGGTTAGAGGGGAGAAGCTGTCAGACAGGAGAGCTGGGAAGTTTGCAGGTACAAAGGAAATGCAGTATTTCAAAGTGACTGTGATTTTAAATATATTCTTCAAAAAAAGAGAGATCTGTCTTAGTCTTTGGTAATGACAGAGCACAATTTTCTTATTTTTGCAGAGAGGACTACACACATCAAGAGAGAGCAAAGCGCACCTGAGAATTTTTATATAGACACATCTTTGAAAAAGCAGCTTCTGGCATAAATTCTACACATTACCAGGGGACAGACAGGGAGTGTTTCACAGGAGGAGAAAGAAGAGACAAAAAAGAGTAATAAACAAAAAAAAGTCAAGTAGTTAGAGAATAGAAACAAATCAAGACAAGATAAAAAAAAAACCAACAAAACAAAAAAAAAAAAAACACCCCAAAAATGTAAAAATAAAAATAAAAGGGGACTGACAAAATAACCTGTCTAATTTTCAGAAAGTTCCTATCTATTTGATGGATGCTTGCAGGATTGCTGCAAATATTTGCACCTCTCTGCAGTGAAAGATAGATCCATGAATAATTAGATATTCATGCTGGATGAAGAGACAGGTTTTCAAGCTCTCTAGGGCTCAGCACTGTGACAGGCAGAGTGAGGCTGAGTAACTGGTCAGTCCTACAACACCAGAGTACCTTCAATTTAACAGAAACCTTCTACCCAGGAAAGGCACAGCAAACTTACTGAGGTTTAGCAATATCAGGATTAAAACACATGCTGCTAGTTAGAACCAAACCAGGATCCAAGGAAAGAACAAAATAATTTATGCTATTTCCCCCATCCTAACCAAGATGATATAATTTGAACTTTATGGCTTTCATTAATACAGAAGAGTGTAAATAAATGTGAAAAGGTGACAGCTACAAGTGGAGATGCATCAGAATTTTGAAGCAACGCTCTTAGTAAATATAAAAGAAGCTGCAACAGAGAAGTAAAATCTAAGCTGTTTGACCTACAGAAAAAACAATCAGCAAGAACCTGAGGCTCTCCATCCCTGGCTATTTATCTTTGTAGAAATCACGCATTGCTCTGAGCTCTTATTTCCCTCCTAACCTTTGTCATACTTGTCAAATTGGCCTGTAAAGATCTCCAGGCCCAGGCTTGTTTCTCACTATGCTGGACCAAGCACAGCCTCCATCAGGCCTTGTGGGCAGCCTGGAACAGAAATACTGATAAATAACCTGTTAGATCTACCTGAGAACATCAACATGACCCTACAGGGTCAGACCAAAACCCAGTGCAGGGTTCAGTGACCTCCCTGCTGCCGAGGAATGGTCCAGAAAAAGGTGTAAGCACAGGGATATGTCCTTAAATACCCTCTCCCCAACTCAGCTTTGTCACTCAGAGTTTTTTAGCCAGCAGCACTGGTAGTGGTGCCTTTGTCTGGATGCTGCAGTGCCCATCTGGGTATTCAGGGCCCTCCTCCGGGTGGGGAGTTCACTGATAACAACTCTTTATTTCTTCCTAAGGATGTAAGAAGCAGCAGGGTTTGTTTCCCGAGGAGATTACACCATGACTGGTAAATGGAGCCAGCGAATCTGTGGGGAGAAGTTCCTTCCATGATCTGGGAATGATGTGGAATTGCTACAAAAACTCCTTAGAGCCCTGAGGGGTATTGCCTATTGCTTTGCTATTTGGAGCTCTGTGTCAGTGCTGATGACTTCCTGGTAACCCAGACTCACATATAAACTACTTTTTTGCTACTTTATGTCTTCCCTATAATCCTTTCATTCCAAATAAATAAGATTTTGCTTTATGGAAGCTGGTTAACCTTATGCTGAACTAAAAATCAGACTTGCAGTTAATTACCAAGATCTGCAGTCTAAAGCCCTCCTATGTGAGCATTTTATATAGGGAAGCACAAAAATTGAAGCACAAAGAAATGACTTGGGCCAAAACAGAAAATCTAATCAGACTTTGGCAGAGTTCAAAAAAACATTAAATCTCTTATTGTAATTGCAAAACATATTCCAGCAAAAACTGATCATCAAATAGCAATAGGAAATAGCAAAGGTATTAAGAACTAGATAAACAGTATGGCATTTGAGATGCTGTATTTCAAAACTTCATCAAGTCATTAACATACCTGGTAATGGACTACCAATTATTTCTTCTTTATAGGTCAAATATATACCAATATACAGTAGAAAAAACCATTTAGTTAGGAAATGGGGACATAAAAGTGTCTGAGAAACATACTCTGTGCGTCTTGAACGAATAACAAAAGCTGCTATTGGAGCGCATGGTGACACCCTGCAGAAAGGAACTGCTGTTTTCCAAACATCAAAGAACAAACCCCTTTCTCCTCTCACTGCCATCATTTTAATTCCATACTGACCACCTTGCCAAGACTGATAAAACAATATTCAAACACTTAGCCAGCTGCTCTTACATGACTGTGTTTTGTCCAAGCTGATTGTACCCCAGAAGTTTGGATTCATGTCTGGTCAGTCACTGATGCTTTTGAGAGAAGTCATTTATATAATATATTCCACATAGCACCCCTCCTTGGTTAACTGTGCCAGCACAGACAGCTGATCCAGAGACACAATATCCAGACATAACACACTATTTCTTCATTTGGAGGTGTTCCAGAATTTCCTGGGAAACACTGGAATCCTTTGAGATGTTGTTGCAAATGCAGTGTGTAACACTACATTATACCTACTTTTCCATTATATGTCAGGTCAGCCTGCACATGAGTTGAAACTGCACAAATGGGGATCTGAAGTACCACAGAAAACTTCAACATTTACTGGACAAAGACCTCAAACTCTTAGAACATTCTTACTCACATCAGCTTTACCTACATTTCCCAGGCTTTGGTTCTGCAAAGGGTTTTCAGAACCAAACACACATTCAGGTAACTCAGGTGGTTAAGCCTCCTTCCAGTCTCAACAAGCGAGTCCCAAGAAGATGTTCAGACTTCTATTGCCAGGCACAGTGATTCTTCACTTACCCTGACCCTGCCTGGACCCTTCCCTTGTCTGAGGGATCCTGCTGTCTCTGTTCCCACACCCTGGATCAGCACCAGCCACAGCCCTTCAGCCTCACACCTCTTGGGGAAAAGAGCTATGAGGTAAACAGCCAACCCTTGCAAGGCTGGAGGAACTGAGTCTCCAGAGTCCACATCTCTACATGTACTGCTCGCTGAAACCAATTTGGAATTCTCTTTAATTGATTTAGCACCGTGCCCTTGGCAGAGCAGTGAAGGAGGAACAGTGCCAGCTGTTGATAAACTGTCAGCTCAACCCACTCCCCCCAGTCACCTGTGCAAACCAACAGCCCCCTGCCAAAAAAAAGGGGGGGAAAAACAACCTCTGCTGAAGCTGAAAAAATGAATGAGAGAAAAATCTGGCTCTGAAAAATATCCATGTCAGAAAGCATTCAGCAAAGCAACCAACAAAAAGTTTCCTACCAGACTACTTGGGACAGGGAGAAAGAAAATGTTAAAGGTGTGGGTTGGTAGGAACTTGTAGGACAAATGATAAAGGGCTCTTTGTGACTCTGAAAGCAGCTTCTAGCTTGCAATCTTGTGTTAGTCTGTGGGTTTTACTGATAAACAGGTTAAAGCCTTTACACTATTAATTTCTAAACAGGCCAAAAGAGTAATCTGTTTGCAGGGCTCCTCCGCCTGGCCCCTGCCTCAGCACACCAAGCATTTTAAAAGTTACCTGACAACATTCTTCTTTAAAGTGTTACAACACAGGATCTGCCATGGTTTGAAAAGGCCCCAAAATCTTCCCTGTCATAGTCTAGAGCAGTTTAACACACTCTTCCCCCTGTTGAGCTATCAGTGCCCTCTGAGGCACCAATCCTGTAAAACAGGGTGGCAGAACCCACAATCCTGAACACAAAGCAAATAGATGGTGTTCTTGGGAACATCTTAATCATTTTTCTCCCTCTAGTTCCATGAGTTTTCTGGTTTGGTCCACTCAGCAACTTTTCAGTGCAGGGGGGCACGGAGCATGACCTTACAGAATTAGCTACCTGCACAATTCCAATATAAACTGTTCTCTCTGTGGAATGATCAAAGACACTTTCTTTTTCATCAAAACTGAACATGTTAACTAAACTACCATGACAAACTCTGTGCTACTGCAGTCAAATATAAATGGCTGTTCAGTGATGCACAACAACCTCTTCTCTGAAATCCCAGCCTGCTTTGGCTCCCTAACATAACCAGCTACAATTAGATTTTTCATTCTTGCCACATCCCTTCCAACCACCTGCAGCCAGAGCATGTACTTCTTATCCAATCAGTTTGTGCTCTGCACCTGCCAGTGTGGAGATGACCTGAAGTAAATGGATAACAGAACCCACCTGCTGCCTGATTGCTGTCCTGGGGAAGCCTTGGGAAAGGTTTCAAGCACTTAAGTATGGCAATAAAGAGCTGCCTTTGGAAGTAGACAGAAGTAAAACATAACTAAGGATCATTTGCGGCCTGATTTTAACCATTAGTAGCCCAGATTTTCTGACTCTGCACTAGAGTTCCTTTACCTCACTTAGAACTTGTCAGCACTTCAGGTTTTAAGAACTAGATAAACAGTATGGCATTTGAGATGCTGTATTTCAAAGTTTTACCAAGTCATTAACATACCTGGTAATAGACTACCAATTATTTCTTCTTTATAGGTCCAATATATACCAATATACAGTAGAAAAAACCTCTTAGTTAGGAAATGGGGACATTACATTTGCTAATATTGCAAAAACTAGCCCAAAATTTAGCCCAGCAGTGCTTCTTAATGGAAACTCAACATTGGATTAACCAGATCCATAGGAAGTAGAGCAAAGTGAAAATATGGCAGATGCAATTCTAGCATAGCATCTGTCCATGATGTGGCTTGAGTGACTCACTCTGGGTAAAACGGGAACTACTTTTTTTTATCTTGAACCCAAAGTCATTTTTGGAAATGCCCATCTGTTATAACACAGTCTGTTTTTTCCAGGGCTGTTCAAATTCCTCCAACATTTTCAATACCCAAGAAAAGAGTGGTTTTTATATAGTTGATAAAATTTGCAATCTCTTCCTTTCCTTATGCCTGGGCATATATTATCAATATCTACACATAGTGGGGATTTACAACTCTAATTTAGCATTGCTCAGTTTTCAGAGAAAGCTGACTAACAAAGGACTATCTGACAATACTGGGTGGGTGCTGGATAGTATTACTCAGCTTTGTAATTATCTTATCTCTACTTGCACAGCCATAGTTTCCATCAAAAACCCCTCAGTCTTTTCCACTCCTACTGGTGATAACGTGGGCCAACAGATCACTTCATCTATGACTGCTTCTCCACAGAGATAACAGAAATCCAAACTTCCCTGGGACATTCCTGCATCAGACTCATCTCATTGCTGCACCATTCCCCCTCAAACCAGGTTTCCTCAAGGCCAGAAGTTACAACTCAGGGTAGATGTGGCTCCTATGTAATTGTATATTATTGCACTCGCTTCTCCATGGACACTGAATCAGTCAGAGTTTGGTTTTCTCATTGTGGCTTTACAAGGAGTGGAAATCACTTTGAAAGCCTTTTCAGTGCTGTTATGCAGCCCTGAGGAGAAGGGCTTGGGGGTGTTGGTTGATGAGAAGCTCAGCACAGGCACTGGCAGCCCAGAACTCCCCTGTGTGCTGGCCAGCTCCGGAGGAAGGAGGGGATTCTCCTCTGCTCACACCCACCAGCAGCACCCAGACCCCCAGCCCAGGGTGTGGAGCTGCTGCAGGGAGCCCTGAGAGGCCCAGAGCTGCCCCAAGGGCTGGAGCCAGGCTGGGAGAGCTGGGGATGCTCACCTGGACAAGAGAAGGCACCAGGCAGAGCTCAGAGCCCCTTCCTGTGCCTAAAGGAGCTCCAGGAGAGCTGGGGAGGGACTTGTCATGTAGTGAGAAGGGGGAAAGGATTTAAACTGAAGAGTAGATTTAGATCAGATGTTGGGAAGAAATTTCTCCCTGTGAGGGAGCTGAGGCCCTGGCACAGGGTGCCCAGAGAAGCTGTGGCTGCCCCTGGATTCCTGGCAGTGCCCAAGGCCAGGCTGGAGAGGGCTTGGAGCAGCCTGGGACAGTGGAAGGTGTCCCTGCCCATGGCAGGGGGGTCAGAATGAGGTGGGCTTTAAGGTCCCTCCCAACACAAACCATTCATGACCAGAGATTTGGTGCTTCTCCATAGCACTGTGGGGGGAACACAGGGGCAGAAGGGCACACAGGTGAGCTGTGAACACTCACTGACCACTGGGTCTCAGGGAAGAGCCACATTCAGCTCTTCAACACTAATTTAGGCTTCCAATATTTCACTGTTTAATTGCCATTTAAAGTTCCCTTTCCTACCTGCGAGAGAGGAGCCCTTTCTGCAAGGGGGAAAAAAAAACCAAAAACCAAACGAGCAAAGAAAGCAGCCAAAAACCCCTCTCCAGCCCCAGAAAATAAACTCAGCTCCACCAAAGAATCTCTTGGACACAGTGCTGTTCAGTGGCAAAATGAAATTACCCACAATTACTTTGCCAAGGCTGTGACATATGTCAACTGCAACCATTGCTACAGTAGCATAGACTTAATTTAAATAGTTTACAGAGCATTTTCCGCTCTAATCATGCTTCTCTCACACTATTTAAATTTGTTAAAAAAAAGAAAAACAAAGAACCCTGTAACACATATTCCCTAATGCACATTTGCAAGCAAAGCATCTGTGGTCTCAAATCCAGCATGACTCACGTTACAGAGCAAAAAGAGTAAGATGATTAAATAGACTGGCTCACCCAGCTTGTTTTTACACATCAATAAATAACCTAAACACAGCAGAAATAGAGATGTGGTTTTCTGTTTGGAGGTAATTCAAACACTGGCTCTTCTTCAGACCTTCCACACTATGTAAAATAGAGCTGGGCAAATAATTCATTATGAATTATTCATTCAATTAATTTAATTTCTCCTGCTCACTAATTAACTATCTTGACTTTTTTGAATGTTTTTATTATCTGAAAATTATTTACTCAACAGTTTCTATGAATAACTCCTTGCCTCTAGATTGTTCACAAACAGATTACTGCAAGAAATCAAATTTGTAAATTCAAGCTGTGCTGAATAGTTTTAATTAGATATGCAAGTCACATGGAATTTTTCTGGTTCCTTATTGGATATATGGAGAGGGGAAAAAAAAAAAACACAAGAAACAGTACAAGCAACACCACAGATTTCTCCTGCAAACAAACCCAATACAAAAATAAATTTTTTTTGCCATGAAAATTCTTGAATATATTAATTTTATAGCAGAGAACAATTTTATCTTACCCTTTGGAAAAAAAAATAACACCCAAACAAGTCAACTCAGCACTTTAATTTAGAAAAGTGAAACACACCTTACATGTATCTCATCTTTTGCCACCTCAGCTTCCCCTGCAAGTCTGGGTCCTTTTCCAGGCTGAAGCCTCTGGTACATTTCCCTAGCCCAGTAAGGCAGGCTGCAGTGCCCCCAGTGTCGCTGGGGTGAAGGGGATGTCCCAGGTCTCCCCTTTATTCCCCACCAAGGAGAAGGTCACCTCATGGCCAGTACAGCTGGCTCTAGAGAAGCTCTTACAGAGGTTGTGTAGCTCTTTTTCTGCTTTTCAGAGGAAGTTCAGACAGTTTTGGGACAAACAAAGAGCCCATGAGGACTAACTCCTGTCTTGTGATTTAAATGCTACCTCAGCACTGGGCTTTGATCCCTTACAGCAGAACCAGGCTGTGCCTTGGACCCCCAGCTACAGACACATGTATTAAACCATGCCCTTGCTCTTTTATGCAATTTTGAGAAGCACAGAAGGGAATGATGGAATGAGGGACAACTTCAAGTGACCAGAATATGCTCAAGAGCAGCAAACATGCCTGGGGAGCCATCTACATGCGCAGACATAAGGTGTACGAAAAGCCTTTCAGCTCCTCAGCACAGCAAAAGAAAACGTTCCCTGCATCATCTAATAATAACACCAACAAAAAATCCCCGAAAACCCCAAGCCTACCTTGGACACATCTTCCTCCTACAGCTGCTGCTGCTTGAGAACAGAGTTCACTTCCCCTCACTCCATGGTGAGAGGAAAAGGAGAAGTAAAGATGGCAAATAGTCATCTCAGAGCACAGAGAGTTCCAGAAGGAGACAGAGGGACAGCAGCTCCAACAGCCACCAACCTCTGCCTGCTCTGCGCGAGGGCTCTCAGCAGCTGCAGCTAGTTACACACCAGGCACTCTCTTGGCAATTTACAGCCACCCATTCTATCTGCTCCCAGCCACCTGAGGGGAGGCATCGTGTGGTGGATCCTCTCCAGGTGTCAGCAATCAGACCTGATGGAGCTCCTGAGGCACAGGTGCTGGAGTTGCTCAAAGTTAGGGTTCAGACTGGGGTGATAATTACCAAAGCATGGATTTTCATAAGAAACCTGCCAGATTTGGATGTGTTTGCGCCCAAGAACAAATCTTTGCCTTATCTACGTGCAGGTGATAAATTATTTTGGTTTAAATCCTGAAGTGTCAGTTTGACCTTTTCCTTCAGCACATTAAAGACCCTGTACTCACAGCTGAAGACCTTATGAAACACAAGTCTATGCCTAGGGTTTGCCAAGTGGAACCCTTAACATGTCTTACAAATAAGATTGTCTTTAAAAAAACATTTTCAGATAATCCCTGTAACAAGTTGATGAATTATTATTTCTATTAAAATAATTCCCATCTCTGTCTTTAATCTAATATAGAGTGTTTCCAGCCAACTAAATTTAGTTAAAATTAGTGTCCTACAGTATTGTTATTAACACAAAACAGTTTTTCTAGAATACCATGCAGACCTGTGTTGACAAAAATCCTTGAAGATTTCCTAAAAAAGACTTCCTTAAGACTTCCTTAGGACCAAACACCAATTCTGCTCACAAAAAACAACCTGAACACTTTTCCTGACTACTGGAATTCCGTTTATTAAGTCTGCAGCATACATGCTACAGCAAACAGATGAAACTGTTGGTGACAATGTGCATAATGAAGAGACCCCATTCCTTACAGAGAAGGCTAAATAATCATTAGGTGAGTGCTAGTAAATTTTCTGAATCACCAAGTTTCTGACAGACACACTGTTAAGCCAGCAAAATGCCCACAGATGTTACTTGCCCATCAGAGGGGAACATATTCTCTGGAGGGCTCTGAGCATCTTGTCACCATTTAGTTTTTATTTCTGAACAAAACAAAAAGTTAGCAAACTCATGTAATGATTAATGTATATATGCAAGCAAATGATAATAGCATGAAGCCTATTAATAATTAAAGCCAGTGCTGGATTTTAAGATACTAAAGTTGAAATGTGAATTGCTTTAGAATTGTACAGTTAATGAATCCATTGCGCTGCCTCCCTAATAGCTTCAGCATAACTTAATTCAGAGAAAACAATCCTGAATTTTCACAGCAGGAGTCTCAGTTTTACTTTTCTTTCTCCCTATGCCTTTTAGTGCTTTACTAGAGCAGTCTCCACATGAAGGCTCCATCACCAGGTTCAGTAACCTGTGTCATTGTCCCCTGCTGGATACAAAAGCCAGAGCCTTGGAACAGCTGTGTTTGCCAGGAGCCCCTCACTGCTCCCACAGGCTGCTGGCCAGGATGTGGCCAAATGTGACACCAGCCCAATGGCAAAACCAGACCAACACCAGACAGCCTTGGTGGTACACCAGAAAGGTGGGACAGGTTTCTGCAGGATGAGGACAGGGTGCTCCTCAAGGACACCTTAAATCTGCAGTTTCATTTAAATCATCCTTCTCCTTCAGAGATCTTAGAAGAACAATTTCAGAAAAACACTACTAAGTATTTTTAAAAGTATTTCTGTAATGACAAGGATATTTTTCAGGTGCAGACTTCCAGGCAGGGCCTCAGCAGGACTCAAGTTTGAAACTCTCTTCCTCACTAAACGTTTTCCTTTCAGCAGTCTTGAAGTTTTTCCCCCCCTGCTATTACAAAAGAGGCTGGCATATATGAAAACTACCATTTTTTTTAATCCCTCCCCTCCCTCCCCAGGTATTAATTACATTATAGTTCATTAGCTCAGCTCATTAAGACCACAGTACAGGTAGGAAATAGGTAATTGGCTAGGTACAATTATTACATTAATTTAATTAGCTGTTTTGTGCTTTCATCAAAAAGGTGACCTCTGTGGAGTCTGGAATAGGTTTTCCTCCCTTGCTGCTGGCTGGGTTGCAGCCTTGGGTCTGTGATTACCTAGGAGGATGAAAAGCAACATTCAAATGGCTTTTGATGGGGGTCAGACTGAGGAGCAGAGGCAGCTGTATCCAGACACTGCTCTACAGGAGTGCTGCATTTTGATGTGACTCGCTCAGACACCACTGCTGCTTTTTGTGTCCAGGCAGAGCACAAGCCTGGATGTGGGGAACGTGGGAGTGCAGTGCTCGAGACAGGCCAGATCCCTTCAGAGCCCATGAAAGCCAGAGCAAAAAGGTTAAAACCCATGGAACACACAGAAAATATTCACACATCTGCACATAAGCGTGGGCTGGCTTGGTGACAGTGCCACAGGGAGTACAGCAGGCCTTTCACCCCGTGTCACTCTGAATGCCTGCACAGGGCTCAGCACAGGCCGCCCCCAGCCACTCCTAAAGGAGGTTTCATTTCAATATTGCCTTAATTACAGAACTAGAATGATTTGTTCCCGAGAACAGCACACAAATGAACACCGGTGGTGGAAGCAGCTCTAGGGATGATTTCAATTAAAACAGCAATTGGTGGGGGTGGCAAGGCATGGTCCAGCTCCTAATTAAGTAAATGTGACATCTCCCACTGACTAGGGTGGGAGCTGGACAAAGCCCAGATCAGAGAGGGAGGGGATGAAGCAGGTTCAAGCAAGTTCAAAACAACACCAAGAGGTTTATTTGTCGCTGTTAGAGGAAAATATCTGTTTAGTCTACAAAGGAGTTTCCAAAGAAACTATCTAAAACTTCTGTCTAAATAAAAGCTATGTTTAGGTAAGAAACAAAGAAAAATTTTAAGTACAAAAGGGGATTAAAAAAAAAAAATCCCTGTGTTCATTTTGAAAAATAATCTCTTCAAAAATAAAATATCCATGACTATTCTGAGTTTTAACATTTTTGTTGTATCACAGACACTCACATCTAAATCTCACATTGCTAAAATCTAGGTTTTTATACTTACTGCTTCAATATTATGTCACTTCCCAGTGCTGACAAACAGCACAACTGATACCTGTTTGTGCAATCACACAAGGGATGAAGCTGGGATTATAAATTATCTCCAGAGAAATAAGAGGCCCAAAACAAAAGCTTGTCAAGTCAACTGGAGCAAATTGGTGTTGTGCTGGAACAAACTGGAGAACTAACAAGCAATACAAATGAAATCATGGACAGCTAGAGCAGATCCATAGTTTATCTTCCAGAGTCAGTTAATGTCAGTGTCAGTGGAATTTGCACAAGCAACAAACCCTCAACCTCAGCTCTACACTAGCTGACATTTCCTTCCTTTTAAAATTGGCAGTGGAACCTAAATTTAACCTCTGGAGAATATGCCACATGACATCTGTGTTCTTTACATGTTCAGCTTAAGACTTTGAAAGCTAATTTATCCAAGCAGCACCTCAATAAGTGACTTGCCTAGCAACTGCTGAACTCCTGTCACTTGTTGGCTTCTGGCAGCAGAGCCTTTTTCTCTTGAGAACTCATTCTTTAATAATGACCGTCTTGGACCCCTGAGGAAGACACTAATGAGCATTTGAAAATGCCAAAAAAAAAAAAAAATTCTAACAGTGTTCAGTGATTTTTGAAGAAACAACACCTGTTAAAAGTGATCATTGTACCAATAGATTTTTGCAACAAATTGTGCCAGGCTGTGTTATTAGATTCATATTGAATCTCATGGCCAAAATACAAACACTGAAACAGATGCTTGAAATGCTGAAAGCCAAATTAAAGATTTCTTACAAAGTGCTGCTTCTGTTACATGCTTAAGAAAATAGCATGTGAGAAGAATTTGGAAACAAATATCCCCTCCAAAGCAAAACAGCTTTGAACTAATAAAGTCAGTCCAGTGACAAAACTGCCTTCTGGAACTCCCCTGGATCCAGATGTAAGTCAGTCGAGAAGGGTATGGAGAAGTGGCTTTTCCAAGTGGCACTGGCCTGTCCCTGCCCTGAAGGGAGCCAGCAGTGCCCCAGACACAGATGAGGCACTGCACCTTTGCCAACATTCCTGCAGAGTTTCTGTAGCTCTACAGAGAAAGCACAAATTGTGCAGCCACGTGCTTACTGAATTTCTTTCCTCAGTGGAAGCAGGTTTTCTCATCCTACCACTGGGCAATGCAAAATAATTCCAGAACTGCAAAACAAACATTGGTGAGAAGGCAAACACAAAATGCAGGCACACATTGGTCAGAGGAGGGTCTGGTGTCACGGGGGCTCTGCCCCACACACCCCTTTCTCCATCTGTCCAGGAGGTTTGGAGGCTGTAGGGGTGTGACAGTGGCACAGAAAGGCCAGTCTGCGAGATATTTACATGAGTTTGAAATGGAGACTCTGAGTACCAAATAAAAGCAGGTACTTCTACCACTCCATAGATATTTTAACATCTTCCCCTAAAGAAATAAAGTGGTGTTGTACCCAGCTGTACTAGCAACAAATCAAATGTTCTGCAAACACCATGAGACCAGGAGAAAATGAGTTTGAGATATTATCCCTTTTCTTTACTTACACACCCCCATTTGCAGAAACACTCAACTCTATCCTCCCTTTATATTAGAGGAAAATTAATTAAATGGGTAATAATTTAGAACAAAAAAGGAGAAATAACCTGTAGCACAAAGACATTATTAATGAAGAACTGTTACTTGAGAATAGATGGATAGATGCATTAAAAGAAAAACAATAAGGAATAATTTAACAGGTATAAAACTGTGCCTTTCAGATTGTCATGGCCATTTCAGTAAAATGATGTGCTTGTTTTGGGGGAATCCAGCTCTCCTGAAAGCTAGGTAAGAGTTTAAATTACCCCATCTATTTACAGTTATTGAATAGCAAAGTGCTACAGGAAGATGTGTCAAAGAATAGGTAGATATATGCCGATAGCATCTTGTCACCAACCTGAGATGGGCTCTTGCATTTTAATATTCAAGCAACTTTACAGAGGGAAAAAGAACAATTCATATGCATTTTTGAACCACTGTACAAATGCCATCTGAATCAAAATCCTAGACTGGCCTCTCTGTAAAATGGGAACAATTTTAAAAGTCTCCTGATTGCTGTCTATAGACTGGAAGCATCAGATAAAGCACAGGGATAAAACCCAAAATATCCAAATTTGTTTGCTCTGCCAAAGTTCACACACCCACATGAGCTCATGTGCACAGGAGTTGGTGCACTTTGACCACTCTTCAAGGAACTGAATGAGCTTGGGGCCCTGGAACCTAGCAGAAAAATAATCCAGATCAAATGCAAACTATGGCTACAGAGAACAGCCTTCACTCCAAATTCCTAATTCCAGAAGAAAATGCCATCCAACCCACCAGAACATCTGTAAGAAAAGAAGCTTTTGCAGTTCCACAAGTTTGGTTTGCAGCCACTGGCAGACCTTAAGGACAGAGCATGGCAAATATCCAGAGGGTCAGGGCAACTATTCCCTCACTCTTTGTTTCTCTGCTTACTAATTTCCTCTTTCATTTAACTCAACAGAAATAAACACAAAGCTGAATCTCAGTTGCACGTGGTTAAAATTAATGTCTTCAAATTCTACAGACCCCAAATCCTCTTGGTACAACTTAATTTTAAAGGGATGCCCAGCAATGAATTGCTGTGAGATGAATAATGCATTTATATCACATACTAGTTGTAGCAAAAATAATCTATAAATGTTTAATAAATATCCTGTAATGCTTTTGGTGAGCATGTTATAAATAAGTAACAATAGATTTGCAATGAAATATTTATATGCATTTTGGCTATTGTTATGCTTTAAGTGTTCAAGGAACCATTAATAACAAAGTGAATGGAGTTATCAAGGTTATAGATATGTTCTGCAAGCCATTTATAATGAAATGTTCACCACTTAAAGTAAATGCATTTGTAGAGGTTGTTGACAAAGTGTAAGTGTCTAACAAACCATTCATACCAAACTCCACACAGATATAAATGATCCGTAGGCATTTGATAAGTCATTTATAGCGGGCCATGAAACTCTTCTCTGCTGGGAATATATTGCAAGATCTGTGTGTCCCTGTATCCCATCCCTGCAGCATGCTTACAAATGCATGGGTAGAGCTTGACAAATCCCTTACAACTGATATTATTAAGCTGCAGCTCAGCTGTTACACCCCGATAACTTGAAGGGGCAGCAGCATGGATAACTTCCAGAGCAGCACTGGGGACCAAAAACAGCCTGAACCAAAAACACACTGCTCAAGGCACTGCTGTGGGGGGACACAGGGAATGCTGAGCCATCTACTGGGCCATGGCAGCGTGGAGAACAGCCCTGGCACCTGGCAGGATCAGCTGTACCCCTTGACAAACTCTGAGTGCTCCTGGTGCTGTTTAAAAGGCAGGCATGAGCTATTCCCAGGGATATCAGTGATGGCTTTGCACCACACGCTGTGATCATGTGCTGACCCTTCAGATTTCACAGCACCTGTCCCCGTGGGGACCACCTGAGGCTGCCTTTAGCTCCCACAGCTGCCCTAGGTGTTGCTGCTTTGTACTCTGGCCTTCCTGAGCACTTCCACAGCTCCTGCAAAACACCCTGGGCTCTGCAGCAGCCGCAGCTCACAGCTCTTACTGACCCTCAGAGGCTGAAATGCCCAGGACAGCAACATTGCTCTCATGACAGGCAATCATCAGGATTCCTCACTTAGTGAAAAGAGCACTACAAATAGCTGGGAAGGTTTAAAACCTGTCTGAAATAATACCATTAAAGGTGGAAGGATTTAACTTGCTCTCACACAGCCACTCAGCCAGGGCTTAACAGTAAGGGATTTGGCTTGGGAAACTGCAGCAATATCAGAACAACAAGTTGAGTACAGGAAAAAAGTAATACTCATTTCAATCTGCTAAAACATTGGTCTGTTATAGTCTACTGGAACATGCACATGGTCACAACAGAACTGAAAAATCAATGAAAACTTCCTTTGAACCCCTCACAGGATTCCAAGTGGATGCCATTGGAAGGAAGAGGACATCGATGTGAGATAGATTAGCCCAACCACTTGCTGAAAATGTGGGATTATATTAAGTTAAACTTCAGAGGAAATAAATAAAATTTTAAATTCAATAACTTCCTTTGACATTACGAGCTATTGTATATAAACTGTAATGCAAATTTAATTGGTACACTATTTTGTGTGTTCCACAGCACTGATTCATTCCAGGGTCAATATGGGGTTTGCTCCCTTTGTGTCTCTACCAGGAGTGTCAGGCACATGTGAGAAGTATTAGATTTTGCTCTTCACTTATCCCCTTCCAAATTGGAAAATCAGTCTATGAAAATAACCTTCCCTCTGTCTTCAGCTAGCTGCAAAGGTAAATTCTTATCTCAACTTTATCTGTATCCTCAGTTTTATATCAACACTAAAACATTAGAGGGAAATGCCTTCTAAAAATGATACATTAATGAGCAATAAATTACAGGGGAAATACTACTTAGAACATTCATATTAACACTAAATGAGTTCTTCATTATTAATATAGTATCATAAATATAAAAAGGGAATTATAAATAATTAGGTTATGATTTTATATTGTTAAATGCTACAAATTATCTTTTTATTTCAGAGAATTTCAGTAAATGTTGGAAAATCTATCCACCCTTTGGCACAGGCTTTCATGCCAAGTGAAGCAATCTGAGAAGGAATGGGTGCTCCAAGTGCACAAGCCCTTCAATGCTGGAATCCAGAGCTTATTTCACTAACAGGGAAAATTTATTTTGCTGAGGATTAGAAAATTGGAACTAGCACAACCACAGATTCTAGAAAAAGGAAGTAATTGCAATTTTTACTTGTATGGGATAACATCATTCCAGTTGTGATTATAAGCATTTTATAAGCATAGGAGCCAAATAAAAGCCACCAATACAAAGTGTGTCCCAGTGACCTTGTGCCAGACATCTATAATAGTGCCAGCAGCAGCTTTTTTCTGGAGTTCATCCTCCCATGTTTTCAGTTTTTAGACTCTGAGAGTGCTAAAGAACCACATGGCCTTTTACCAACAAAATATATTACAACAAGACAAACTCAGGTTTACTTTCTCATAGCTATTTTCCTTTTCTTCTCTCATTTCCTAAGTTTCCCTGATAGAAGTTCTCTGATACATCTACTAAAAACTGCTGATGGTGATGCTGCTTCACCACAAAAAATGAGACGAAATAGTGCTAGGCAGTGCATGAAACAATAAAAAAGATAAGTTTATGTGACTTTTCTAGCAGCTGACTAATAGCAGGGTAAAGCAATCAAATACTTTGTGTTTAAGTGAGAAAATGGGGCTGCCATTTTCTGCATATTGCTGCATGTGGCTGCATACTTTCTATTTTTTTATTATGAAAAGGGGGACTGCCATTTCCTATTATACCATGTAAAATAATGATATTTCATGCAGGAAAACCTTACTGGAGTGCTAGAGGGCTTTGGGCCGTTTAAACTTAACTAGGTGGTGGAACTGGAAGAAGGGACCTACAGAAATGCTCTTAAGTTTTCTGCATTCTCAATATTTAAGGAGGCCCTTCCGTACAAAGATGAATTTGCACAACCCATCAGTGTTTCAAGCTTTGGAAACTTATCACTTCATAATTTTACTTTGTCACAGATCTAAAAGAAAAAATGACATGAACACAGCGAGTGACAAACTGCAATCTCACCAGCACCATGACTATGCAAATGCTGTCAGTAAGGTTCTAAACAGCTCATTCATTGCCAGGCTCATGCCCAAAATTGAAACTCTTCTCACCAAGCTCTTGCAGGCTGGATGTTATTTTTCATTTAGATATGACTGCTTAAAATATAACCATGTTGTGAGATATCATTTGTCTTGCCCATCCTTTGAAAAAGCACAAGTCAGAATTTCGCTTGCCACCTGACAGGGAGGTACGTGAGTGTCACAGCTGCCTTCCTGTGGCCCTGCCCCTCTTCCCATCACCTCTCTGTGCTCCTCAGGATCCTCTGCAGGCCACCAGCACTGGAGTGATTCTGGACCAGCCAGATCAGTAAAGTAGCCACACATGTTTTTTATTGTTAGTGGGGTTGGACATTTCTGATACTGGGCTGTCCCTGAGGCCACAGAGGGGCAGGAGGTGAGAGCCAGCACAAGGGGAGCAAGGGAAGTGCCAGTCAGGAGGACAGGAATAGCATCACCCCACCAGGCTGCAGTGACTGAGAGCTCAACTTCAGCCTCATGGGAAACTGGTGAGAAAAACCTCTGAGCCTGACTGTCCTAAAAAGTGTTTTTGTGAGGGAGTTCTCTGTGGCCACTCCAAGGAGGCAGAGGAGCCTTGCAAGTGCAGCTGAGGTGTGTGTTCTGCTTCTGCATCCTCTGCATGGGAAGAGCAGCCTCACACAGGGACAGAAAATGTGGCCAGCTGAAAAAAAAACATAACTGCAGAGGTGTCTCAAAAGAAAGCCAGTAAGAAAGGAAGGAGGAACGTGGATACATAATTATTTATTGCAGGTTTGTGTTTTCATGTGACTGTCTTAATGTCATAGTTGTGCTCCAAAATAATAACTGTATGAAGAAGATCTATAATTAGGGGACATCAAGAGCTTCACTGTGAACTGGAATATCCTGTCAGGTTGAGATTTCTCTTTCAAAAACTCTTGGAATGGCAATGACAGGAGTTCATTAAATGGATAAAAGATAGTGATACTGCTGCTTTCTTGTGTTACTGATCTTGCTTTTAATGAGAAATGGTGAGTTTTTTCCCCTTTTTCCGTTTGGAAATTATGCATTGAGCCTCCAGCCTGCTCAGATGCATCCAGTGCAGTTGAAAAGGTTCTCCCAGTTTCTGTGGCTGTATATTCAATTAATGTAATATGTCACAACATTTTCAAAATGCAAGTTTCTTAGGAAAAGAGACATTACTGTGAAAAAAGGAATTTAAAAGACACATAAAACACATTTTCTTGGGAAAGTATTTGATTCAAATTGTTAGAAGACAAAAACCCATAAAGGTCTCTCTTATGCCTTCCTTCTTAATCTTCAGCCAAAGTTTCAGGACTATAAACTGGCATCAATAGAAGCTGCATCTCAGGAATGAAAGGAATATATGGCCTTTAGAGAAAGAAATTTTTACACTTAAAAGAGAGAGACGGAACATTTCTGTGCTTTGCAGTCATTCAGCATAAAATTACTTACTTATTATTCATGACTGTCTTTAAATGCTTTATTGAAGCATAATGCAAAAAAGTACCTGCTCAAACTTAAACCCCAAATTTTCACCTATACATTCTACATTTGGACTCCAGCTTCAACATCTGTTAGACAATTCCATTATTTCCCTTATATTTTGACATTGCCAGGTCAGTGTACCAGTCATTGCTTTGGTTGTGAAAGGGCCAACCACCCACCAAAAATAAAAAGCCACAGCAATTCAAATTGTACAATTTGCAAAGTAGAGCTGAAGATGGGGTTGCTAAGTAGGAGCAAAAAAGAGGTGCAGCCTGGCTGGTTTGGGTACTCAGTGCCCTCGGACCCTCACACTGGATATTTTCCTTGAAGCTTGCTAGGACTGTTTGGTTCCCTGAACCCAAAATCTTCACATACCTCCATGAAGCTTTCTCATTCCACATTCTGACTCCAAGGACTTAATCCTCTGGTGTGTGCTCAGGATATAAAAGCTGTGCTCTCTCAGGTGTTTTGGGGACTAGGGGAATGGAGACTCCTGATTTCCTCCTGCAGCCTCAGACTCTGTGCTTCTGCAGATCCTGGTCTATCATTGAACCTTTAGTCCTACCTCGGGCTGCACCCCAGGGGAGAAATCAGCTTGGGTTTCTACAGGAAGAATGAGCTTCTGAGGAGCAGGCAGCTATCCTCCTCGATCTGGCTGAAGAACAACAAGGCACAGAAAGTCTCTGCCAGGGCCTGAATCAAGCCCAGTGTGCATTCAGATCAATTCCACTGAAGCATTAAGCAGACAGATATTAAGCTCTTAATTACAATTTGAAAAGATTATGAAGAACTGTGTTAGTGAAGGAAAAAGAGAGGTTTTGTTTAGCAAACTGTTTCATCTGTTGATGGTTGCAGATTTTCTGGTGTCAGGAGCTGTTGTCTGCCTCATTTCCAACTTCAGGTTTGTGTAAGTTAGAAAATGTGAGTGGAGTGACTTGCCCTCCTGCAGCTTTACTCAAGAGAGCTGAAATTCCAGGGATAGCCCAGAAGCACCCTCTGCCCACCTGCATTTCACATTCCCTGACACCACTGCACATCCTCAAGAGCCCTGGACTAGGCACACATTCTCACCATCCCTCTAATGTCATCAGAGTGCAGCCCAAGCACACTGTTTTACTCAGCTACAAAGCAATGGCTGAAGCACTGACACCTCCCATTCTCTGCAGCTGCTGCAGATCACCCTTTTAGGCTGGGCGGTTTGCCACACAAAGATTTCATCCCCTATAATAAAGAGAGACTTAGCCCATTCTAGTTGCCACCACCCTCTCCCTTCAGGTTTAGCCTGGCTGGGAATCTGGCAGCAGGAAGCCATGGAAAACAGTGACTCCACTCCCATTCCAGGATACAATCAAGATGTCCAGAAGGCCTTTTCCCTCTGTTTAACATGAAGCCAGGGTGCACACCCGAGCCTTTCTGCAAATGAATGGACTCCTCATCCCGCTGCCACGGCCTCCCTGCCTGCTGGAAGTTTGCTCTTTGGGCAGTGATTCTGGTGGAATGCAATCATTTAAGTGTGATTTATGGCAGGGCTCTGTGCAGCTGGCTTAGAGCAAGGTGAGTGCACAGCAGTGCTTTAATAGTCCTTTTCCATTAGCATGTATGTTTTTCAGTTGGCTTCCCTGCGATTGGAAGAGTTATAAACGTAACGTATAAAACACTGTTGGTAAATGTCTGCAGGCTGAGAGAGACTTTACTGCTTGCCTCTCTGAAGGTGAGATAACTATATGCCTCTGGAAAATAACCTTCCAGGTGATAGCTGTGACTAAAAACTTGATGGGGAGAAGGAAAGAGTGTTTACTGTAGTGAGCTTAAAAGGAGCATCTATTCAGAAGCAGATATAGGGGGGAAAAACAATCTTCTCTTTGCTTGCAGTGCTCTTCTTGCTTCTAGGCTACCTCTCTGAATATCCACACCGATGCTAAATGCCATTAATAATTGCTAAGTTGTATTAAATTGCATATCAATCAAATTAATAATGTCTACCGTACTTGAGGCATTTAGGTTCTTCAAAATCACTAGCATATACTCCTATTAAAAATGCCAGATGATTTGCAAATCCAAACTTCTGGTGAAAAACATTAGCTAACAAGGTGAAATTAAAATTTACATCTTATTCCAGCATAATGTAAATAATTAAAAAGAGTGATAAAATCCTTTGATTAACCCTCATCCCATTTTGCACAGCACTATTATGCAAATTAAACACTGAAAACTTAGTACCAGCAAAAGATTCTAATATAAATATGTTCTGATTTAAAATTAAGAAAATATGACAACATGCCACTGGATCTGTGACTACACCCTTTGTCACTGCTGAGTTAAAAAGCATAACTGGGGGCATATGCCACAGTGAGATAACTCATGTCTTGAGTTACTGAGGGGTTAGAGCTTGCTCCTGCTTCTTCTACCCGGCATCATATTATTCCCACAATTATTTTGGTGTATAATTTAATTAGCCTCCCTGCCATAATCAAGCTGCACTCTGTCATCAGAAACATTCAAACCCTGCAAAGTGTGCATCAGAATTGTTGTGTTCTGGGTTGCTGGGTTTTGTGTTGGTGCTTTCAGCACTCGTGCGATTTTTCTAGTGGTAAAATCCTAACAAAACCATTCATTTTAAGTTCTGCCTGAACAAATGATGTCCAGCATGGCTCTGAGCATTTCAAATCTTTCTTCCAAGTCCTCTCAGCTGGCTCCCCCGGGGTCCCTCCTGTGGTCTGCTTGAAGGCCTCAGCTGAAGACAAAAGCAGAGCACCAAGTTCTGAGTTTTTGTGTTTCTTCTCCTTCTGTGTGGATGTCTGGTCTGCAGGACAAATCCTGGGTTCCTGCCTGCAGGTTTCGGGGGGGTAACCCTGCATTTCTAGCACAGACAGCTGACAAGTGCTCAAAATAGAAACTTCTTTAAATTCACAATATCCATATTGCAGAGAAAACTATCTCTGCACAGGGGCACAGATGAGGTGGTACAGGGGTTGTAGTCTATCTCTCAAATCCCAGCTGCTGCTCAGAAATACTGTGTGCAATGCTCCTACCAAATCTATAGCAAGTCATTGACCAACTGCTTGTCTGCTTCTCCCCCTCCCATCCAAATTAGAGTAGCTAACTTAATGAAAAATGATTTTTTTTTTCTTTTTGTCACTTAGGAGGGTCTGAACATAAAGCTCTTATCACCAAGCCACAGCTGTAGGAGGAATCCTTTAATCACAGCCTTCCTCCTTGAAGAAGAATATAGATTTATGACCAGACTTTGGTTACTGAGCGAGAAAGAAATATTGCCAGCAGCCACCATACTGCTTCCCATAGGCTGTAAACAGCTTTAATCTGCTTTAGCTGTCATTTTGAAGTCGAGAGATATTAGAGTACAATGTAATTATGTAGTTGTGGGCAGAAGCACAGTTTATTTTCTTGAAACCAAAGTGGCAGAGGTAAATTCGTGCCTAAAAAAACAAATCCTCCCTCCTTGCTCTGGCTGCATCCATGTGTGCAGCAGTCCCAGCCCTTGGGTGTTGCTTTGCTCCTCCTTTCCTGGGGACCCCGGGTCCCCATGCCGGGATTCTTTTGTTTTCTCTCCCAGACACACAAAAAGGAGAATATTTTCCTGACTAGTACAAAAAGCTACTGGAAATGCTGTTTTTGTTAGGGGCACCCCAGGCCCCTGTTCACCTCTGAGCTTCCCAGGGTGAGAATCTGCTCCCAAAAGCACAGACACTCATTTTCTTACTTGGTTCAATATAACTCATGCCTGTTGCTATAGAGAGAGTATTGGAACAGCCTGGTTAGTTTTCATTTATCTTTGCTTTTCTATTTAATAGGGCCTCTCAGGAAAGAAAACTCCTACTTGATTATTGAACACCAATGTTTAGATTTTTCCCCCATCTCTAGGGAAAAAAAAAAAAAAAAAGAAAGAAAGCTGCTCCCTTTGAATTTTTTTTTGTTTCTTTGTTTTTTTCCAGGAAAGACTGCCAAGTTCAAGTCTGGAATATGCAGGCTCCAGGTACAGCACTTACTGAAGAGTTTCCTGTGTTCTAGGTCAGTGCTGTAAACACAAAGCCACAGAGTTACCTGATGTTCTGGTTTGCATGCAAGGTGAAATTTCTTCAACAGAAAAAATAAACAATTCTCCATCACAGTACCGCCACTGTCAGCCAACAAAATACCCATTCCCCAAAGTTTTGCAGCCTTTCATTCCATCCTGTCCTTGAGAAATCTTTACAGTCACTTTCTACCAATATTCTCAAATATTCACCTGCAAAGCAGAGTCCAACGTGCTTAAGTCTATCTTAATTCAGCATATCATCACAGCACCCATTTTGACTGGAATCTGACATTTATAAACCTGCAATAAGCATATAGATATGTTTCCTCACCTTATTTATTAGGTGAGCATAATGAATTTACATGGACTGTTCTCATTAAAGAGCAGTTGCCTCTTGGTCTGAGATTCCAGGGATAAAAATTCTAAACCATACTTTCCTCTTCATGTGATCTAGTGCTGCTGGTTTTTCATGAGTTAAGACAACAAAGCACAGATAAATTACAGTTTTCCTGGATATATATTGTTTTATGCTTCATATTGCATTTTAAAATTCATAGATTGAGGGATCTATTTGCCATCAGCTACATCCTATTGCCTTTGCAAGGAGCTGCTGTGGCTGTTATGCAGGACACTACAGCCTCTCTAGATTTTCATACCAATAATCTCCTCCTGATGGAGTTTGTCCACCCCCCAATTCTACCAGAAACTGCTAAAATATCTGAGCCTGATCGGTGCTGTATCTCATCTTCAACTGCTTTTAGGTGGTGCACAAACAAGATGTCATTAATTAATACCAGAGTGACCTAAAGAAAATATATTTGTTCATTCATTACCAAAAAGAATGGGAAAAGAAATTAAAGGCAATGTGTGCTTTGTTGGGCAAATTAAAAGGAGCCGATGTGCTATAGCACCAGGAGCAGGAATTATCAATTCTGTCTGAAAAGGGAATAAACAGTCCTGCAGGGCTCTTTGCAGCATCATTTTGCCACTGTATTCCAGCCAGGCATCAGTCTCTATGGAATCCAAGCACTTACCCAAGCAAATCATGCCTGCTAAGAGCAGGACTTCTCCTAGCCGCACCAAAGATCTGGGTGCTGGGGGCCTGCCAGGAAGGAATGCTGGGCTGAACTGCTAATTTCAGAAGCTGAGGAAGGCACATCTGTGGCAAATATGAAGAAGGGAAACACAGTGGCATGTACACTTCAAGAGCAGCTCCCCCAGTTCTTTAGTCAAGTGACAACACAAAAAGGAAAGGAAATTTTAGGTCACTTCAGAGCTTTAAAAATTGAAGATGCAGAGCAAAGAGGACAGGAAAACTCCAGCACAATCTCAAAATTAAACCACTCAGCTTCAAAGATTGAGAAGTCTTCTCAGTAAGGATTAACATTTTCAATTATTAACTTATATGATAAATTGTTGTGATAATTAAATGAGAATAGAGACTGGGTGTGTAGCAAATGTTCTGGAGAGTCAGTGACTGCAAATTTCTCCCTCTTTTCCCCATCAGCATTCACCAGTCATCCCAGACATTAAAATGAACAGTTAAACATAATCCTGTACAAAACAGCAGCATGGTCATAAAAAAAAAAAAAAAAAGGGTGGGGGGACGTTAAGAGAAAGAAAAACCTAAAAAGTAGTCTTGCAATTTCTGTGTAAATAGACATGGATGTTCATTCAAAACTGGCATCTTCTAGTGGGACATACCAAGATAAAGATAGCCATCAAGAATATCTCTGTTGGATTAATGCTGTAGGTGGGGTGACACTGACACTTTCTTGTAGTAAACTCTATGATTAATAAAAGGGCTTGGAGAGTGGTTCTTTTAATGACAGACAGATATATTGTATGACCCAAGTTCTTCCTAAATGCCATCTTATTGTCAAAATGCTGAGAGAGAAATTTGATATGATTAATGTCCTCCCTCTCCCCCACACTGATCAAACGCAAGAAGGCTAATCCAGTTGCCTACACTGAAGCAATAAGAAATAAAAGGGTGGTTTCTGCAAAATGCAGTCCTCTGAAGAGAAACCTTTAATTTTTCTCCTTTTGCATTACAAATAATTAAGGGATATGAGTCAGAGGGCTGGCAGTGATCCCCAGAGATCAGTTAAATCTGTTTCCTTGCTTGCAGGCAGAAAAATCCCTCGTGGTGTTTCCCAACAAAAGTGTGTCTATCTGAGCCTTTTAAAGACCCACACTCAGCATCCCCAGCCTGCTCCAACATGCCATGGTTAAGGAAAAGCTTTCCCTGACAGCTGAGCTAAGTTTTCACTTCCATTGTTAGAATTTCTTACCTCATCTGCCACCAGCACGAAAAACCTGCAGCTTCACCCTTATTTTAAACTTACCCAGGGTGACATTTCTGTCAAAAGGTGTGATCCCAGTGACTGGCTCCATAGCCCTGCCGTGGCCCCGCTGATGGCTCCAGTGACTCTGGCAGCTGATCCAGCTGAAAATGAATGGAGAAAAGCAAGAGGGTGATTTAGAAGCAGATCCATGGCTGTGAGGTAGCAGGAGATCAGTTTGAAGGTTGAAACTCCTGATATTGCTGCCACCAAGAAAAACCTCTCTGGAGCACCAGCCCAAGATCCATTCCCATTGAGTTGAAACATTCCCAGCTGTTTTCCATCCCAGGTTTAGGCACTTGATGATTCCTGTGTAAGCCCAGTACTTTTCTTTTGCCTCTGTTTGTTAGAGCCATGTATCTGGAATAGTGCTACATATCTATAAGAAAACCATATATCCAATCATCCTCAGTCTCCTGCCATCCAGCATTCAGCTTCCTTCAAACTGGCAACATCTGCAAGTTTAATAAACCTCCCCCCCAGCACATCCTCCTGATCACAATTAAAAAAAATTAAATAGCATCAGTACTGCACCCAGATAAAACAGTGAGTTAGTTAATGTCTCTGTAATTGAGGACACCTGATAAACATTTTAATTAAAAAAAAAAAAAAAAAAAAAAAAAAAAAAGGAAGAGAGAGCTCTTGATGCATCACTCAATTAGAAATTAGGCCTCACTCCTAACTCATCAGCTGAAATATCAGAACCACTGGAAAGCAAGCATGGCAAACACAGCAGTCATGTGTGATTGTGAGCCCAGGTTCTCAAGAGAATTGGTTTTATTGGTTCCTTTCTCAGACTGGCCACAGTAGATCTTCAGAGAGATGCAAAAAGTACAGGGTCCACTCTTAATATCTTACTGCAGCTACAACAGTTACAGGCCACAACTTGCAAAGAAAAAAGAAGGATCACCTTTCAGGAGGGGCAAACCAACAAATACTTGATAGGAAAGTCCTATCAAGTTATCTATGGACTAAAGAAAATCAGCTCTCAGCCACTTCATAAGTATCACTCTGCATTCAGGGGTGATCTCTAAGCTGGTACAACCCCTGTGGTTCTTTGACACAACATGTTATTAAGGCCAAAAGCTACAGAAAACCTAATAAAATTTTCTTTATTGCCAACACTAGCAAGGCCCTGGGTTTCCCTGGGGAAGATGGAAACACCAGAGAAAACTTTGAAAGACACTACACAAATTAATTTCTAGCAAAACCAAAACCACTATTAGAAGTGTTAATTGTGGCTACCAGAAGTTGGTTTGTGAAGAAGAAATTTGCTAAAAATTTGAAAGTACTTATATAAGGTTAGTTTGTGTTTTCTCTTCATGAAAATCTTCCTGATGTGGCATCAGGGAGGTAAAAGAGGGAAGGTGAGGGAGACCCTATCCAAACCAACTACTGTTTTCCAAACAGAAATGTAAGGAATGCAGGTTTGCTCCTTTCCATCCAAATAACCCAACCATAGGATCAGCAGTCACAGAGTTCCTCCCTTCCCCCACAGCCAATATCTATCCTTGCTTCACTTGCTTCATAAACCAGAATTTTTTTTCTTCCCTAAGCCCTGAGAAATGGGACACCAAATTAGATAGACTACTGGCTAATCTGTTAAGGTGTTTCTTGTATTCCTCGTGGAGACCAGTTCTTGGAGAGCTGAACTCATGAAGTTAAAATTCATTCCCTGTGGAGAGAACCAATATGAGGCTTCTGTGGCATTTCTCAGCCCTACAGCTGTTGTGCTACACAGATATATCTTTAACCCATTCCTATTAGTGAGCAGCAGCTTCAGGATTTTGTTCAGTCATTAAACAGACTCCAGAGCAGGTTACAAGAAGAAAGAAAGAAAAAACACAGTTGTTTCACCTACACAGGTTAAAATCCTACAGAATGTTTTCTACTAATAGGAATTTTAAAACTAACTTCAGGCATGTATTTGCTGTTTACAGGGGTGCAGTGATACCTCTATCCACTTCTTCATGTCCCTTCCTCTACCTCAGAGACTGCAAATCAAACACTTCTTGAATATAAAAAAATTGTTATAGTACAGCAGTTTTATTTTAACACCAGAAAAAAAAAAAAATTGTGATTAGAGCATTATGTGCTAATATAACATTCAACAATTAAAATTACTTGCATCCAAATTTTATTGCCAGTTAATAGCATCTAAAATAATATTGATAACAAATGACGCAGAATATCTTCCCAGAAGTCTAATTCTGATTCATAAAATTGTTTCCTGTACAGGCTTGAGTAATGATACAATATATAATGGGAATAATACATCCCAGTTGTTGACAATTTTCTGCAAGTTCTACATTAGAGTTTTCCATAAACTTACCCAGAAAGCTCAAGAAAGTAAACTCCATATGAAATCAAAGTGGGTTTAAAAGGGTGTCTGAAACCAGCTCTAACAATACAACAGGAACACCAAAGCAGACCCCAAACTTGACAGGATTTTCACTTTTACAAGGGGTTTCAAGGAACTCCAGCCCAAGCACACACAAAGGTATCCCCATTGCAGCCACCACAGTGCTGCCAGCCCTGATGGGCAGAGTGAGGAGCAACCAAAAGAAACTCTGGCTCTCAAAAAGAAAGGAAGAAAGCAACAAGAACCCAGGTGGTTGTTTATTAGCCAGGTTTTCTGTGGTGTTTGTGAGGTCCCCAGGACGAGGTGAGAGATAAGAATCTGACTCCATGTTCTCAGAAGGCTGATTTATTATTTTATGGTATTATATTATATAAAGGAATACTACACTTAAACTATACTAAAGAAATAGAAGGCTTAACAAGAATGACTAATAAAAACTTGTGGCTGCTTTCAGAGTCCTGACACAGCTGGACCATGATTGGTCATTAAGTCAAAAGAATTCACAAGACACCAATCAAACATGCACCTGTTGGTGAACAATCTCCAGACCACATACCAAAGCAGCCAAGCACTGGAGAAGTGGATCCCATAATTATTATTTAATTTTTTCCTTGAAGCTTCTCAACTTCCCAGGACAAGAAATCCTGGCTAAGGGATTTTTCAGAAAATATGACAGTGGCAGTTTTCCCCTAGCTCCAAGAGCCTTCAGAAGTGAGGATTCAGCTCATTTTTATGTGTTAGAAGGTGAGCATTCACTGATGGCTCCTGAAAGCAGCAGGTGTTGGTGAAACCCAAGCACCAAACTTACTCTTTTATTGCTCACCAAACTTTGCAATTGCAGGAAATTTATGGAGTACAGCACACACACTCCTCCAGTGAGGGATTTTTATTTTAGCTGCTCTTCATTCTCTCCTCACAAAACTCTTTAGAAGGTGTACAGGAGAGGCTGTAACTCCTTTTCAGAGCCAAGTCATTCTGAGCCTGCTGTGCATATCAAATGCTCTGTGGTTGCCCTCTCCTGCTGCACCAATTCTCCCTGGATGCTGCAGACAGGGCTCTGTGCAGTCTCTTTGGCTACATTTGGCAGAAATTAGGGTCATCAGTAAAACAAGTCATAGCCACAGTGCAGACTGCCTTGATTCACAGCAGGAGGGAATGCTACATCTTAAAGCAAGTGCTGTCATTTCAAATGTCACCCAGTATGTCACCAAATGTCACCTTCCTGGATTTTTTTCCTGTAATGACAGTTTAAAGCTATGTGTGGTGTTTGCTGAACTCCCTGGTAGATCATCTATTATGTTCTACTTCAAAATCAGATGTTGGACCTCCCTGACATCTGGCAAGAGATTGCCCTGTAGTTACAGCAGTGCAAAATGAAAAGAAACCCCAAACACGTCCTCACACACACACACACCACACACATGCTCACCGAGCCTTTACCTCTCAAAAAACCTTACAAATGTCTTATAATCCACACATGCACTTAAATATCACAGCAGCACCTTCACCTTTCACTGCACATCTTCTATTGATCTGTCAGTTTGTGGTCTTGAGGGGTCACTTCTTTGGGAAGCTGAGCATTTCTCCAAAACCAGAGTTTACAAACTCCCTTTTTTTTTTTTTTTTTTAATGAAAATTCCAAGCAGACCTACCAAACTCCCAGGGACAGGTGGACATCCAAATTCTCATTTTTTAGGCTGTACAGATGTTTGCAAACAGACACACATGGAAATGAGACTTAGGTGCAAACAGTTAGTAGAATTAGTAGAGGAAAGTTTGCCCCACTTGGCTGCTATTTTTCATCAGTTTGCCATCATGGTAAGTTCTATTACAAGTTTTTGAAGTGTTAGTTCTCTTTCCATTTTACACTGGAACATTCTGAACATCAGTCACACAGCATCAGTAACACCTGGATTACAAGGAAGAAAAAAATAAGAGTGGTTCATGCATTTCCACAGGAACTCCAGCAGAATTAAAGACTAGATAAAACTCTCAGATCCATCAAGTGTCACACCCTCATACATCCAACTTTTTTGCAGTTTTTTAACTAACCCCTGTGCTCTGATATTCCTTATTTTTGCAATCTGTGCTTCTAAAAGTGATCTAATCTCTTATCCACATAGGCAAATCTCAAACTGATGCAGGGACATCTTCAATTGCATTAGTTATTTTTAGGACAGTCTCTAAAATACCTGCAGAAGAAGTGGCAGTTTTATTAATGACACTCTCTGGCTTTATTTCCCAATTAACTCCCTGCCTATTAATGCTTGTTTTTTTATTTCCCTTCAACTTCCCCTCTTCTCTTTACCTTTAGAATTCTTAACACTTGATGCTTCTCCAGAGCTGCCTGTGCTGTGTTTCTGGCCCTGGCCAGCGCAGGGCTCCTGTCTCCCTGCACTACCCTCAGTGATCAGTGGATCAGTGCAGCCCATCTGTCGGGCAGCTGACACTGAGCCCCTTGGAACCTCTGTTTTCCTGTTCTATTTTTGTATCATTCAGCAACACGCGTTTTCCTCTGAGGTCAGCCTTAAAGGTCCATGTGTCATGTTTTTCATTTCTGCCTTGTCAGGAAAATCTTGCCACTGCATCTATCAAAGTAATCATCAGGCCTTGATGTAAGAGTGTGGTTCCCCTCACATTTTTCATTACCAGATAATTTATTAATATCCTCCTGAGCAGAACTAGATTCAGCTTGATAAAACCGCTATCAGCAGTGACACAGTAACAGCTCTGAGTGTTCAGCTTGGCAAATGCTGAGAGAAGAGGTGTCCTTCAACCTTTCCCACCACTTAATTCCTCAGCAAGCTAAAAGATTTTGGACCCCGTGGCCCTGGAGGCTTTTGGCTTTGTGCCACTTCAGCAAGGATGACCTGGTTCAGCCTCCTGAGACCAGCCCTCACAGCACACCTGGCTCTCCCTCCCTGGTGCTCTCACTGGCATGGAATACACACCCATTAAATGAAAGTAAAGTAAGCTAAGGATAAGCACAGCAGCAAAACCTTTAGTGTTTGGAGTGTTGTTGGATATCACAAAACTGCAGGCAGTAATTTTACATCTCAGGCTGAGCCACTGACACTGCTCTGGATGTTTGTACCTGGGCTCTGCTCCGTTCCAGCCACTGCACCCTGCCCACGCTCCCTCCCTGCCCCAGCACGCTGCTCCTGTGCCAGCCATTCCTCCTGTACATTCTATTTCCTGGGAACAGCCATTCCTCCTGTGCCAGCCACTCCTCCTGTACATTACATTTCCTGGGAAAAGTGTCCCCTCCTGTACCAGCCATTCCTCCTGTACATACTATTTGCTGGGAACTGCCATTCCTCCTGTACCAGCCATTCCTCCTGTACATTCTATATCCTGGGAACAGCCTCCTCTCCTGTACAAGCCATTCCTCCTGTACATTCTATTTGCTGGGGAAAGCCTCCTGTCCTGTACCAGCCATTCCTGCTGTACATTCTATTTCCTGGGAAAAGGCTCCTCTCCTGTGCCAGCCATTCCTGCTGTACATTCCATTTGCTGGGAAAATCATCCTAAGGCCTCAGAGGCAGCTCACTGCTCCATTACAGCCCGAAATGGGAGCACAGGAGGCCCTCCACAGAAGCGGCTGGCTAATGGCTCTCCGGGTGGACATTAGGGGAGAGATGCATTTGTGACATGAGTGGCAGCTGTGCAGACACCAGTTTATGTGATTCAGCACAGCTATTTCATTAATTGTGTTCCACGGTTCATTTCCTCAGATTACACTCAAAATAAATAAATAAATAAGAGTACAATGCTGCTGTGTTCTCTGAACCATCTACCCAACAAAAATAAAGGGAAAAAAGGTTTTTATTTTAATTGGCTTCCTACATATTTCGCTGTCTTAGGTGCTTTTTAAACTGTAAAGTAAAAAAAATAAAGTAGATTGCAGTTATATTCCACTGTCTAATTATCTCTTCAGATTTCCACAGAGACTTGGTAACTTAGAGAGAGCCCTGCTATGAGGAAGCATGCTCTAACAAAAGTGAAAATGCAGAGAATTACCTATAAGCGTGATGTATCTCTGTCTGCTGCTTTATATGTTTCTATTTCGTGACTTAAATTTAAAACAGAAAAACTGGGCGTGAAGTCTTTGGAAATCAAGAGCTTTGCTTAAAAACAGATCCTTTATGTATCTTCATAGCTATATTCATAATGAAAAAGTAATTACAAGAAACAATGAAAAATGCAAATGCCGAAATAGAGAAAAATGGCTTTGATTCAAATCAGGAATGCAAGGGCTCTAAAAAAGACAGGCAGCCCGTGTTTGAGCAGGGAGTGACAGGTGACTTGTTCAGCACCACAAAAACCAACCAGAGCAGCCAACGTGGCCATGGATTTATAAGATTAAATGTCATGGGACATCTGTCCTAAAGAAATATTGTTTCATAAAGTAGCAGCTTTCAACATGAGTCATTTACAAAAATATCATCAGTAAGGAGCTTTTGACTGAAACACTGAAATTAGTGTGGAACTCTGGCCCAGCTCCTGTGGTTGGTGCCAGAACCTGTGTCACTCATGGTCAAAAGCTGAGCTGAATCAGATACAGCAACCCTCTAAAGATCACAATTTCCAGAGATTCTTTTTGTCCAAAAACCTTTCCTTTGGAAGTTTTTCAGGTTTCCAGAGGAAAAGCTGCACCCAGGAACAGCCTTGAAATCTTCATTCAAATGTAATCAGAGCACGTTCTAGCTAAAAGCCTTGTAAAGAGAACAACTCTTCATGAGAAAATGCACATGCCCTCAGAAAAGAGCTACTTTTGACAGGGAAAATACCCAGTGCTTCTCTTTGCTTGCTTGTACGAAATATGCAAATACAGAAAGCTCGATGTTTGCAAAAAAAAAAAATCGAGAGTGAACATATTTAGAAAAATATGGGGCAGGGAGTTTAGGCAAATGCTGAGTTATAATCACCAGCCTACTATAAACACCCTCAGTGTGAGAAAGGCTCTCTCCCCCTCTGTGTTTTAGTGCTGCTGCTAAGCACGAAGCTTGTTTGTGGTTTCATTTTAGTAATCAGGATCTCTCGTACTTCCCGGACAGATGGCCATTCACACTTCAGTGCTCACTTAAACACATACGTCAATGATAACAGAACATTGCAGCTCAGAACATGCCAATGCAATCTTCCAAATTCAAGGCTATCTGTCATTTCTGTTAGTTATATAAAGCCAGAGTCAAAAGAAAGTAGGACTGTTCCTATTTGGAAGGATAGAAAGAAAATGGAAAATTCCACCTGGCTTGCTGTCAACATGAAACTCCAGCAAGGCTATTTAAAATGATTTGAGAAGGTTTGAATGTGTAGCCTCTGCTGATCCATTGGCACTCGCTCGTGGGGCCTGCTAAGCAGTGGGAGCAGCAAATATCAGATTAGAGGATGAAAGTTGGGCCTGGCAGGCTGCTCAGAGCCCCCACCAGCGCATTCACTCTGGATATCCTCATCAAACCCATCCCATGTTCATCATGTGATGGTCCTGGGTTTGTCTCTGGAGGTTCTAGATGAGCACCAGCACCTTGCAGCTGCACTGTCCAGCACAAGAGAGGCAAACTGGGATGGAGGGGAAGGATGTCCTTGGCTCAGACACTGATCCCACCTCTGCTCGGAGTGGGCGTGGTGCTCACAGGGAAAAAGAGACAAACTCATTTTCTGCTGCTGCTAAGGCAGCCTCTTAGACAAGAAGGAAAGAATTTAAATTTAATAACGCTCTCTTTAGCTTCAGGGTGGTCTCTGTGTGAGAAATGGAAATCTGAAACAGGGTGGGGGGAAATCTATTTGTGACATTTCCGGGGCCTGCCAGTCCCAGGAAGATCCTGTATTCTGCTTATTCTGCTGAGAACCTCTCCTCAGCTGAGCTTGTCAGCAACTCGGCTTTTTTTTTTTTAAGTTAAAAATGAACTTTGCAGGCAATCTTTTGGGAACTTTGCCAAACCTAAACCAACCTATGAGCCATTTAAAGTTCAATTAATTAGTAATTAGGAGGACAGAATTAACACAGGGGAGCATTTAGGAGAGTGTATATGTAATCAGCCAATAATTACCAACACAACAACAGAACTGTGACAGGGTATGGGTTTCCAGCACATCCACCTAAGTGTTTAAAGATAATCGCATAGCAGTGGTTAAATATTTTAGGTTGCCATCCAGGGGAATGTTTGGTAAGTTTACTTTTTCAGTTTGCAGCTAAGCTACCCACCATAAAGCTAAAGAGGCTAAACTGGCACTAGAAACTTGCATAAATTCACAATGCTTTTTATTAGCTGGGTCTAGAATCTCTTTCAGAGGACTGCCAATAATGGAGGCATTTACTGTACCACACTTTTGTCATGTGGGTTTGCAAAAGGACGTTTCTCATCAATAACCAAAGCACAGCAGAGAATCAACAGAGTCAGCAGACAAATGAGTCTTAGAGGTGAAAAACAAAAGTCAAGAAAATGAGCTTGACCCTGTAATGTTCTATCATTCTGAAAGTAAAAACTGTGCAAACCACAGAATTTAGGGAACATTTTACAGAGGAGTTAGCTGGATTGATGCTGAAGTGGTTTACACAGTCAGGAAAAGCCCTGCCATCCCTCTGTGATACCAAAACACTGGTGGTACTGGAAGCTGCCAGTGCACTGCCAGAATACAGTCAAAACCCCTACATATGGATCATAAAAGATTAAAGAGTTATCAAAAGCCTTCAGTATTTTCTGCCATTCCCAGTAAAAAAGATAAAAAATCTTTGAGATAACACAAGCACCACTCCTTCCCAAGGCATAAAACACAGCCTGAGTAGCTGGATTTAACCTTAGCCATGTGGTTAGCACTGGGAAAGTCCCCTTAAACAAACTTGTCTTGTCAAACACCTTGTGAAATAAAAGAAGGTGACCCAGAAGATCCTTCGAGACACAAGAGAGGAGTGACTTTACAGATCAGCAGCTTTGACAAAGGAGAGGAGCTGACCCAGGATAGGATTAGCTGGGGAGGCAAGCAGTGTGCTGTGAGCACCTGATTGAGCTGGAACAAGACAGAAGATGAGAATAAAACACCCTTCAGCTCCTCACAGAAAGCACTGCTAAACTTTGAGAGGGACAAGATAAATTTGAAGGAAGACAATAATTAGCTTTTCTCCTGGAGTGTAATTTGTAATTCATTCTGACTGAAGAAAAAGGAGTGTTTTCTTTGTGGAGGAGGCTGAAGGTATCTGGAAATCTCTGTGCCTCACCTTTCTGCTTTTTCTGATTTAAGCTTTCTTTTGTAGCTGGTGGGAAACTTTAAAGTTGACTGAATGCAGATAAGAGGGCAGAATGGGCAAGATGCATACTCTTTTTACAATTTGTCTGTGTTTTATAGTCCTCTGTGAATGAGACATATGATGAAATCTGCCACAGCTGATTGACAGTCCTTCACAGGAGTGCCAGCAAAGCAGAAATGGCTTCTGGGTGAACAATATTAATTTAAAATACCATTTATTTATAGAAAGCATTAATCTAAAATTAATTTTGTCATAACTATGTGGAAATAACATCATTCTTCCTGAAATAATTGATGAATCACTGTGCCTCCTACTGTAAGTTTTATGTATTTTTCTTTTGCAATCTCTGGCAAAAATTGGTTAATAGTCACTGTAGGCTTGGGTACAATGGATCCCAAGTTCTACAGCTCTCCTTTGAATAGATCAAACTGTTTACCCACTCTAGAATAGATATTATTTACATAAAGATTTACTGAATGCTTAATTTGAATTTCTGAGTTTGAGGTCTGTTTACCTGTTTTCCACTTACATGTGATTTGGCACTCCCATGTGTTTAAGATGGTTTGTGAAAGCTTTGCATTTCCTTTCTGCAAACTGCTGTTACCTGTAAACATGTATTGTGACATCCAGATGAACAAAACCAGATTAAAAAAAAATAAGTGTTATTACAGCACCTAAAAATGCTGTTTCAATATTCCTTCTATAAGCAGATGATTAAATTAATAAGCACAGTCCAAAGCCTGTTGGCCTCATCTGAATTTTTCAAAAAGTACATTTTCAGCCAAAGAGAAATCTCTAAGTGCTTGGTAACATAAATCTAAAGATGAATATTCAGGATCTTGCTCTCCATACAATCAGTGAGTTCACCATGTGCCATCTCAGCACATTCCTCCATCAGCTGCAGGGATTTTTTTTTTAGTTTAATTTTTTTTTTGTGTACTACTTGATGACATAATTGCTACTAATGCCCCTTAATTGGGAGCACATCCAGGGCTCTGTCAGTGACACGGGATCAGTAGGACACATGGCTTTTGCTGGGGCTCCTTTGGCTGGGTCCCTGAGCCCAGGGGAAGGGGCAGCCTGTCCCCCCGAGTCAGAGCTGTTTGTTGGTCACCTGCCTGCCCCAGTCCCTGCACCGCACACTCACACAGGCTGTGCTGCTCTCCAGCCAGTCCATGTGCCATTCCAAGCCTTCACTTCAGCTTTAGCACTGCTTTGCCTAAAGCAGTCACTAGCAACAAGAAGAATTTGCTTGGGCTATCAAATTATTCTTTGTGGAGCAGCTCTGTTCAGTACGGTTAATGACTGTATAAATAAAAAAATAACTTCTTATGGTTCTGCAAGATGTAATTCTCTTTTAATACCTGACCTTCTTATGTCTTAATAAACTTATTGAAATTCCTTTTTTAATAATTAAACATTGTAACTATAAAAAGGTAGGGAACGCTTTGGACATTGCCTAGGGTCTAAATATCATAAACAAGAATTTTGCCTTTCAAATGTCATTTGTCAAACATTTTGCTGAACATATCCCTTTCGTTTAAAGATGAGGATACCTGCCTGAGCTGCTTTAAAAATATCAAGATTTAGATATCAGCAATGCAGCCCACTTTTTAAACCTTTACTTATTTAGATAATAGGATGTGGAAGACATCCAGGTGAAATCTAACTCTGTATAGGAAGGGAAGGACAGTCCCTTTGGAGCTGGATGCATTCTGTATTGATTATTTATTTTATATTTTTGTTGTGTTAGTGTCTAGGAGATTGACCCCTCAAAAACAACACTAGCACCCAGAATTTCCCCACAGTCCTACCACCAAAGGAGGAAGATTTTAGATTGTAAAATCTAAAATCTTCACCCTGCACGCTCCTCAAATATTAATCATGGCTAAATATAGAAACTGCATGTTTCTAAGAACATTTCTGAGCAAATGGATTGTTCCCCCTCTTTCCTCCAAGCACACATCACAGCCCAGAAAGCTGAATGGCAGCTTGGTTCCAGGGCTGTGAAGTTAACAGATGAACACAAAGAGAGCAGCAGGAGTGGAACCTCTGCCTGTGACTCACTGGGGGAAAGCAGACCCATTTCTCTCTAGAGAAAGGAGTTTGTCTGACATACCCACAGGAGCTCTGGAGCCACAGGGAAGAAAGACACCAAGGGCTAATGAATCTTTCTTTGAGGAAAAAAATTTAATTAAATAATAAGGTTCCCCATGCACAAGTTAAATTAGCTTTGACAAATCTGTAAGCTCTATTTCTTCAGGTAAATCAGAACTCCCAAGTAAACTAATAACAAATGCCAGTACAACATTTTCTCATAATACTTTCATTGTAAATGGAGCAGGAAGATAGGACTGATTTTATTAAGATAGAGACTGATTAGAAAAAAAAAAAAATTACCTCAAATTTCCAGACCACTTGTCTAAATTTTATGCAAATAGCTGTACAAACTCCAAGCTTTCTCTTGCTTATGTTTTCTGAAATTATGTTATGCTTACCTTTATTAGAGTGCTTGAATAACATTTTTTGCTACCACAAACCCTAAGACAACAATCTGGAAAACTGTTAAATGCCATTTCAGATGGAGGAGTCTCCAAAATCCAATCTACATCCATCTTAGCTTCCTAAAACAGATCATTATTTGATTATCAGACACACATGCCAAGTCATAAATTAATATTAAAGTCAGTGATGGGACCTGAACCTTGATCTGGTGGCTTCCCAGGTGAGTGCTCTGCACTTGAGGTAATAGAGTAATTAGACAGCTTTTCCTCTGAAGGATAATTGCTAATACATGTTAGCTGTTTGGAGAGAAGCCCTCCTGAGGAGCAGATATGGGTTTCCTTTTTCATTAAAAAAGAAACTTCACTTTTTCAGTGTTTAACCTTCAGCATATTAAAATGTTTAGTGCCTAAGTTAGATGGAAGTGTTCCTCTGAGTAACAAACAATTAAACATAGCAGAGAAGGGGGGAAAGTAGGACTATGTTTCTGAGACAAACCCACAGTGACAATTAACTCAAAGCTGCCCTGCCAGCCATTCTTTAACCCACAGGACTGCAAACCAGCAGACAACCCATGTGGGGCTGATAAAAGCAATAAATCCTTTGATGCACAAGGAGCTCCAACAGCCTCACCCAGAAATGAAGTTTTTCAGAGATGATCTCTGACATGTGCCACACCCCATGTGCAGAAACCTCCCTGCTCACAAAGTCCAACATTTCTGTTTCCTCATTTTCTTGAACTCTGCCCTTTGTTTTGGAGAGTCATAAGCCTGCTTAAATAAATGCATATGAATCTATTAAATAGATCAGATTCACACATGTTCTAATCTTAATAAACTAAGATTACATTGACCCATATGAAGACAGAAATATCACATATGCTGAGTCTTTAGACTGTAGATACTCACAATTTCTGACAGATGAAAGAACTGCACATCTCTGAATACAAATCTAATACCATGTGAGAATCTCAGTTTGGTTGAGTGTGCATTGAAGTGTGAGTGAGTTTTCCTATTGACATGAATTAAACCAGGTTTGGAGTCTAATTCATTTAGGTCTGATCTTGTCTTCCCTTCTATCTCCTGTGATCATTAGCATTTTAAAGACTCAATGTCCAGTGGGTATGAAATGCTGCTAATCTAGAGAGTCTCAGAATACAAATACCAAGATTTCAATTTCTTTTTAGGTGTTTTTTATTTCCAGAAAACATTTTTGCTTTGAGAAGTGCAAAATAAGATCTATCTCAATATATTACAGGTGAGTGCCGCATACTGCTTGATGGATTCCATGGGTTTCATTTATCCATGGGTTGGATTGATGGATTCTATGGGTTTATTTTTAACTCTTAATGACGGTTAAAAACATCCCTACACCTGGATTTCAGTTCTAATGTGAGATTTGAGCAGCACAGCATCCTTTCCCTAATTACAATTTTGGTTTTGTTTGTTTTTTCTTGTTTGTTTTGTTTTACCTTCTCTCAGAAGTTTCCTTAGCTTCTCTTTCTTTCCTTCTACATCTTTCCAGGCTGAACTGGCATTCCTGGAACTCAGCAATTCCTGTCAATCACTAAGAGTTAAGGCACTTCCAGAAAATTTGAACTATCAGCATGGCAGCATTAGTGCTGCAGGGACAAGTGGCACGTCAGCAGTAGTGGATGGAGCCATTTACAAATTGCATTAAAAAAGAAGAGAGGGGAAGATTACTGACCCCTGGAAACAGAGTGAAAACCCATTACAGCATTTTTGGTTATCATCCCAGACTGCACAGTCATTTTTGACACTGTACAATAATACAGCAGCTGTCTGTTTGCAGGCTCCACTTGCCCAGGGCACTGCTCTGCAGTCAGCACCAGCAGCATGCTGGTCACTGTCTACTGCAGGGCAGGGGAAGTCAAGGTCCTGTCCACAAAGGCTCATTGAGGGCTGCTCTGGGCTTTTTCCACTTTTGGAAATGCTCAGAAATGTCCACTAGTCTGTTCTATTTAAACTTCTGTTGGAATAACCAAAGGTGCCTGACACTCAACTTAAATACTCAAAACAGACAGGTGATTTCCTCTTTGCATAAATAAATACAGAAACCTGATGTGTCATTCTGACAACAAGACATGATCCACTTTTTCTATTTATCAGCTTCTTCTGTGGATGTGCTACCACTCATCCCCACAGACAATCCCTGGGTATCCATGCACCCCCCCTTGCAGAGCAGCACAAGTGTGAGGTAAGGCGATGCCATTTGCAATCCTGCAGCTGGGAATTGGAGAGACAAAACCAATAAAGCCCACATCTCCAAAATTATTTGTACACCTTACTTCACAGATCTTAAATTCATGAACGGGTTTCAAAACAACACACTCATAACAAAACAGAAAATGGGGCCAAACTTTCCAGAATCCTGTCCTGTTCCCAGATGGAGCAGGTGCAGGTTCTGGGCAGGAGCTCCCAGCCCCTGTGCTGGCACCCACAGGCAGCACATGTGCAAGCACTCCAACCTCACCACAGCCAGGGCACTCAGGGTTTTATGGATTAAAAGCTGCAGAGATGATCATTTCCATTACAACATAAATCAAACAAAGGTGAGAACTCTTGCTCTGCCACCTCATTTCCAATGTACCTCGGGTAGGACAATTAAAGGAGGCCTTGTGTCTGCATATTCATCAGTCCTTTTGCTGAGGCTGCCAGCATGAATAACTGTGTAAGCCACTTGGTGCTGGCTGACAACTGTCCTCTGAGAACCTGACCAAGAGCACTGTGACCTACCAAACCTTGTTTTACAGATGGGGGATTTTGGGTTCAGTCTGGGCCTTTAGTTTAAGCCGGTTTAGTTCCAAAGCTCAGCTTTGGGGCTGGGCTGGCTATGGTTGCTGCAGCTGGGTGGGAAGGCTCTCTGGGATAGGAGCTGTTCCTGGGCAGGATGGTGCTATTGAACGTGCTGTGTGAATGTTTTGGAGTGGGAAACTGTTTAACAAATTCTGCATCTTTGTCTGTTGGCAGGTTACAATTCTGTAATTTATTCACCCCTGCTTTAGCTGCCAAACTCTCTCCAATTTTTAGTCAATTAATTGAGCACCAACAGTGTACATTATGAGTATCTGCTATCCTATTGTTTCTGATTCTCCTCTGGGTGAGGAGAGTTCTTGGCAGCCAGTATCCACTGCGAGCACTCAGCCTTCCAAGTTCCACATTAACTTTCTGATGAACATTCTCTATTAGTCACTAAAAATTTACAGTTTCAGCAGCATTACTGCCATTAAATTTACTTGCCTAAATATTAACAGGAGTCAGCCCAAACAATATAAATCCAATATGTTGCTGAATATGAGGTTAAAAGATGTATTAATCTGATAATTTTTTTTTGTTAACAGAATATGATGGATAACCCTCCAGTCTATCCTACTGCTGATGTTGAGGTACTGATAATATTTTAGTTGGGCAGGCACTGTTTTCAAGGATTTGCAGTCGCTGTCCTTAATGCTCCAATTGGCATGCACACCATAGCTTTATTACAGTTCATTTACTGACCTGGATTTGAAGAACCAATTGGTTAACATATTAAAACTGACAATAACAATACTGACATATTTCTTCTTAAACCTGAAATTTATCATACTGCTAAAAATTAAATTTTTTCCAGCATCTAGGATCCAAAAATTAGTTTACAGAGCATAATTTGGTTGGGTTTGCCATGATTTGCTTCACCCATGTGCATTTTCTGGTGCTATTACTAAGCATTCCATTTGACTGACATTTTAATCTACCTGGCACAGAAAGAGACTCCTCTCTGATTTTATTTCAGAATTGCTGAAAACAGTACATTTAGATGAACTCAATATTTATAAGAGGAGCAAACTGTGTTGTGATGCTGGCCTAAGAGTTTGCTTCTAAATTTATCTGCCTTTTAAATTCCAAGAGATGTGCTGGTAGTGAATGGCCACAGTGACCATTCCATAGGCAAAGAGGCAGCTCTGGCTGGGTGTGAGTGAGGAGCTGAAGATGTCAGCAGGACAGGATGAAAGGAAACAACAGATCCTGCAGCAAGGGCAGGGCTCTGCTCTGGTTTGAGCTCGTTCCATTAATCTGAAATCAGACCCAACAACCCCACCAGACATCCTCCAGCTTCTCTTGGTGGGGCTGTTGAATAGAGAGCTCTCATGTGGGGATTATGAATGGGACTGTTTCAAACTCTTATCTGGATGATTATACAGAAATGAGCCTTTGGGGTACCTAGTTCCCAGCCAGTTTTCTCAGCTTTGAAAAGGGAAAAAACCCAAACCAGTGTTTTGTACTCACTGCAACTTTCTGAATATTATTATTACTCTAGGGTTGTTCTGGTTTTACATGATTTCACATTTCCCTAAATTTTCTATGCTGCCTTTAAATATTACTGTAAATCCCTTCACCCATTTGCAGCTTGGCAAATCAGCTTTTTGTTTAACCCTTTTTTACAGACCTATTTTAAAGATGCTCTCCTTCCTTCCTCTTGCTTTCTAAGTTATCAAACAAGACCCTGGGGATCACTAGGGATACCAGGGAATATTTCACACGAGGAGCCTAATGCCCTGATCACACTCAGGGTTGAGTAATTGCATTTCATGCATAGTGCATGAGCACGTGGCAGAATCTCCTCTTAGCACTGTCAGCTAGACACGGCACCATGGATCAAACTCGTATTTTTCAGATTGCTGGGAATGCTTTGTGGAGAGAAATATATATCTGCCAGCAAAGCATTTTTCCAAATGAAGACAGAGCATAAAACCAGCCTGAAAGAAGCACAGCCTGGTGATGGTGACATTTTGCAGTTTAACTGCGTGTGCCAGCGCAGTGGTTGGGGGTGAGGAGCGAGGCTTGCAAAGGCATGCAGGCAAAGCTGACAGCATCAGCTCCCTGCTTGGGCTGGGAAAATCCAGGGCAGGCCCCAGCAGTGCCAGGAGGAATTCCTGCTGGCAAACAGAGCAGCTCCCCCTTAGCAGATCGTGCCAGGAGCACCCAGAGCAGCAGCAGCAGCACCTGCCCTCAGTCTGTCTGTCCTGCTCCTCTCCCCACTCCTCCCAGCATTCCTCATCTTCTCCTCCAGAAAACAACATGCAGTTTAATCAGGAGCAGCACATGTGAGCCATGACCAAGTTATTTTTTCCTTTTTCCCCAGAAAAGAGCAGATAATACCATCACTGATGCAACTGAAAAAAAAAGAGTAAAAAAGGTGTGTGTTTTTTTAAAAAAAATCTGCTGCTAAGAGGGTTAAGGGAATAAGGGACCTTGCTACAATGAATGTTTTACTTTGTACATCAAATGCTTTAAACCACTTACCCTTTTTTCCTACAACTTTAAAGGGAGGTTAGAAGTATTTCTAGAGGTGATTGCTTGCCATGGAAGTAAGTGGGTCAAATACTTGAAAAACCTGGATCTTTTCTCATTATTTAACTCCTGGCACTGACAAAATAGAAATTTCTAAACTCACTTATATTGTAAATATTAATGTAATAATCCTCATAAAACCAAGTCTTCCCCCCCCCCCCCCCCCCCCCCAACATATTTAAAAGAATTAAGGGCATTTAGGTACCTAGGAGGAACACAGCATGGTATTCATATGCCTGCAATATGAAGTTTTCAATTTTTGCAATACTTAGAGAGATAGAAAAGCAATGCCAATTTAAACCAGTGAGAAATGCCAAAGGATGCTCATGTTAGGAAAACAAGAATTTGTGTAAATCTAGCTCCCAGAAGATAACAGGTTTGTTCTCAGCCTGGAGGCTGCAAATGTTGGCTCTCAGAGGGCTAAGTTCAGCTCAGAAACTAAAACATTTGTAGCTGTTCCCATTGAATCTGAAGTCAGTTGATGGCTGAATTGAGACAGGGTTTCTCTGATTCTTGTCTTGTGATCCCACAGTGATGTGTTTGAACTTCTTCATTTATGGGAACATTTTGAGATGCCTGATTACAGGAAATGTATAAAACCCCATATCAGAGCATTAATGCACCCCAGTATAGAATTTGTTTTTCCCCCAAACAATTTCACAGAGCAGCAGAGCTGTCCTTGCTTACCTAATCTTTCCTCATGTGGGTGTTTTCTGTTGTATTCTCTTTTGTTTTCCTAGCAATTTCTAATGTCCTACTTAGTGTTTTGGCAGCAAATCAGCACTAACCTGGTATCTTAAGAGAACAATTTACAATGACTTTAAAATGTCTTTTGTGAGTGGCAATACTTAATTTGGAGCCCATAATGACTTAAGAAAAGTTAGAATTACTTTCCTTTCTATAAACAATACTTTGAATTATTTGCCCAATAACTCAATATTAAGTGATCCTTCTGTAACTTTTCCATGTCTGCTATAGATTAAACTGTCCTACATAAATTTACACCAAGAAACTTTCTCTGAGAAACTCTCTTTAAATACACAGCACAAAGTTTAGCACAGAGCCCTGAGAGACCTCTTTAATAACCTCCTTACAGCATGAAAATTTATCATTTCTGTCCATCCTTTGTTTCTCTCTTTTAACCAGTTGTTAGTTCACAGAATGAACTTGTCCTTCTTAGAAACACCTCTTTTGACAAAACCTTTGGAAATTCAGGATTACTCTGTTGCTCAGATTCAGCTCACCCATGGAGCACCTTTCTACTGGCACCTGTGGATCTGCTCAGTCACCTGTGGTGGGCATGGCTGGTCCCAAGGGCTGTCATACACCCCAAATTCCCTCTGCATAAAAATTAGAGGGGAAAAGTGGTGAGCTGTGACAAACACACACGTATGTGGCCATAATCCTTTCATCAGGTGCCCTGGCTCCAGCTCAGGTAGAGTTAATTTCCAAATTTGGATTTGGAATGGGAATAGTGTTGACACCACAGTGAGGTTTTGGGGTTTGACTAAGTCACGTTTATCCTAAGTCAGGACTTGGTTTCCTTTGTCTCACGCTCTGCCCATGAGGTTTGCCAAAAAAACCCCAAAACTGGGAAGAAGCACAGCTGGGACAGGTGACCCAAACTGGCCAAAGGGTTATTGCATACCACAGAGCCCAGTATACAAACTGGGGGAGCTACCTGGAAGGTCTGACCAGGGTTTGGGAAGGGGGGGTCTGGCACTGGTCACCAGCTGGTGAGAAATTGCATTGTGCATTACATGTTTGGTTTGGGTGTTTTTTTCCTTTTTATCATTATTATTATTATTTACTATTACTGTTGCATTTTACTTTATTTTCAACTGTTAAACTGCTCTTATTTCAACATACAAGTTTTATTTTGATTCTCCTCCCCATTGCACTGGGGCACAGGGGAAGAGAAAGGGGGTTGAGTGAGCAGCTGTGTGGTGTTCCATTGTTTCATCTCCACCTCAGTCCACAGCATATGAGCCACCCTGTGCTCACAGAGCAGCCTAATCCAACAAAGGGAGAAGACAGAAAGGATTTTGTTGTCTTCCCAGAGAATGCCCCACATCAAGTGCTGATGCAGATGTGTTTGAAAGTATCAGAGTCCATAACAGTTTTTAGCAGGAGATGGTACAACAGTGCTGGGTGTCTGCTGTGGCTGTCTGAGCCCCAGGGAGCTGCCTGGTACTGTGGCCCTGCTGCCAGGTGTGATGCTGCAGCAGCAGACCCTGGGTACCCACGCTTTGTTTGTAGGTTTGAGATGCTGCTTGGCCCCAGGACGTGGAGCAGTGCCTCCCTGGCAAAGGGTAGAGGCCAGTACTTGATCCAGTGACACTGTGTCCCCCTGAGCTGTGCTTCTCAGACCCTCTCTGTACTTGTAGTACAGCCCTGATCAGCTTTAGCCAGGCCTTTCATCTGGACAGAGAGCAGAGACCTTGTGAGATCCTGTCAAAGCAGAGACAGGACAGTTCATCTCTGTCAGGAGCTGCTGGCTCCCAGTCAGTACCCAGGCAGCTCTTCCCAAACACGTGGCACAGCTGTGGGGGTGGAATGTCCCTGACCACAGACAGGGACAGACTTGGAAGGGAAACACTGGGAACACAAGTGGGTCCCTGAGGGAAGCAGGGATGGACGGGGCACTGCTGGAAGGAACTGGAAAAGGAGGTTACAACACCAGGCAAACGGACACGTGAAAAGTGTTTGTAATAGAGATGTGCAAGGGATTTAGGATGCAAAAAAAAAAAAAGTGTAGGAAACCAGACTTCGTTCAGAAAAAATAATTTCTAATAAGGTCTCCTTGTTAACAGTCTTCTCAGATACAGACATTTTCAAAGAACTAATGGTCTCTTCATCTGCTGCAGATGATTCTTTTTTATGCAGCTGATTGTTAATTCCAAAAACTCTTGTAATTCCAGATTCTGAATTAATCTCCAATCACTTTCAGGATGTAACTATCCTATTACTCCTTGAAGTTACTCATTAAATTCACCCCGTCTTATTCAAGAAGCACACTGAAATCCTGATGGACACTTTTGTTACTCCTTAGCTGAAGTACTTTAATGTGCTTGATTTGCTTCAGCTGCCTCATTTCTGTGTGAGCTGTTTTGCAGGGATCTAGAATCCAGCACATTCTTCTCCTTGAACTCTGCACTTCTGGGGCTGCTCTGATGCTGTGTCTGCTATCAGACTATACATGAAAAGCTGATGTTAGCCTCAGTGCACACCAGCCATGGCACTGATAATATTTCCCACCCCACTTGGCTGATGGTTATCATCCCAGCCACTGGGTAAATCTGGCTTCCTTTAAAGGCTGGAAACCACAGCAAGACCTGGCCAAAATGAAAGCATTCAATAATTACTTTCTTTTTCCTCATTGATTATCAGTACTGAGCCTTGCAAAAGCATTTGCATCACTCCATAGATGGCTGATTTTCAGCAGAAAATATAACTGTAATAACCATAAAAGAATGAGCTCCATGCTGACACTTCTTTATAGCATTCATTATGTATATAATTACAAATAATGGTATATATTAAAAAAAACCAAGAGAATATATACACTGTTTCTCTGAAAGTAAAAATTCCTCATCTTCCCAGACTTTCTGCAATGCTTTATGGTAGAGAATGGCAGATTCAGGATTTACAAGACCACAGGAGAAAGCTAACAGCAGATTAATGCAATCAATACCAAAAATATTATCTTGAGATATTTTAAGGAAAAACCAAAAGCTTGACAATTGCAGTTGAGGGATCAGGCGGGTAGCTGCACCTATATGTTACTGCTGACTTTCAGCTCAATTAGGACTCCACCCAGACTCAGACACACATCTGCTTTAATTTTAGGAGCAGTCTCTGCTACTAATCCATGCACTGAATTTTCTTCTATATAATCAGGGAGAGCTGATTTTTCCTGCCACCATGTTCCTGCAAGGCAGAGCAGGGCCAAAAGAGGACTCTGCCTCCTCTACGCTCCCCACCATGAATTCCACCTGAGCCCAGTCCCATGGAAGCCCTCCCTGGCTCCAGAGCTGAGGCAGGAGGGATGAAGAGCTGCTGCTCTCCCGTTTGTCACACCAGGGTGTGTTGTGAGAGCCTCACACAGGGCTGCAAAGAATAGAGTTATGGATGAAGAATCCATTCCAAACCACACTCCCTGTTTTTGGAATCTAAACATGACATACTCTCCACAGAAGGCAATTTAATAGCCTTGCATTTGTACAGGTGGCTTATAAAAAAAATATGTCTCTCCTCCAGCAAGTGGCTGTTAAAGAGCGGGTAATACACAAACACATGATCAAGCCTACTGCCTGAAAATGTGGGGCAATTAAGATATTTTATTCATGCCCTTCTTCGCTCAATTCCAGCATAGTTACAAGTTATCATCTGAAGTTCCCTAAAGCGTGAAACAAAATTAGCGTTCTGCTCACCTGAATAAAAGTGTGTTCTTCCCTGATTCCTTTCAATGGTCTGAAAAATAAACCAACTAAACCCAAAGTTTTCATAAAGTAACAATAGCCAACTTGATTATTTCAATTTTCATGGAATGGATAATGCAGCAGAGGGCAATCTTCAGATAAGTAAATGTAAAAATATTGTCACAAGAACACAGCATATAGGAATAGACAGAAGAAAAAGGCTGTGTGAATGTTTATTCTGTTCTCTCTGGTTATTTCATGTCTTTCAGCTAACTGAAGGTACCTGCAGGAAAGGCTGAAGGGGTAAGGGCAAGAATGAGTCAAGGCAGTTTGCTTAGACACATTCATATTGATTTCAGTTGCTCTGTGGGAGAGGAGAAGAATTTTTTCTGTTTCAGTTTTAAAACCTAAACCCAAAACAGTTTCATTTACTTAATGACAAAACTAATTACAGCAGAAAGATTAATTTTTTGTTGATGTACTTACAATAAAAAGAGAATTTTGGCAAGTTTTTGAATAATTGTATGATATTTCTGCTTTTTTTCCACTTCCTTCTACTGTTGTATACAGATATCAGTACACAAAAAAGTTCCTGTATTTTGACAAAGACGTAAAAATATGGATGGAAAGGTGATGGCAAAATCTATGCAGTGATAGATGACTAAACATACCACTGACTCTCAGAACTGCTGTCTAGGTTGGTTCCATTCTTGCAAATGAATTCTGCATTCAGTCGTGAGTTTTGAGATCATGGTCCCTTAAAGCACCTTGGACCTTACAAGGCCACAGGACCTTTCCATCCTGAAATCCAAATCCAGACTGACCCAGTGTCTGATGCTGCCCATCTGACTCATGGAGCACAACAGCTTCAATATTTCAACTTTTTTAAATTAACAATTCACATGATTTTACTCCTGATACCAAGCAAGTCTATGAGAGTTCACCATGCCACACACTCCATGTGAAAACAAAATAATTCCATAAAACCACAGCCTGTCGAGCTTGATCATCAGTCTTTGCTGAGGAAAGCTTGAAGAAAAGACCTGGGGTACATGTACAAGTCAAAAAAGCCTGAAACTTTAAAATTCTTTAAACAAATATAATAAAACCTTCAAAAGTAATTCCAAAGAAAGAGGACTTAGACAGCAGAGGTAATCAGGTATATTCCATGCAGAGTTCCACCAGCACAGTCAGTGCCATACTGAAGACCCCAGAAAAAAAGACACTCCCTAACTAAGCAGATAAAAAAATCACAAAAATGTCTTTAAACATAATGGCCTTGACAGCATGCTAAAATATTCTGGTTCCTTGGTTGGAAAGGTGATGTGCAGATATCACTGAAAAATTTGTGAATTAAAAGCTCCCTCTGCTTTCAGGGTTGGAATAGCATAGCCCCAGGAACACAGCTGCTGCTCAGAGCCCAGGCAGAAGATGTCTTCTTTTTAGCTTTATAAATCAATCTAGCTGAGCCTTCCCTGCTTTGAGACAACGTTCTAACCTCAGAGAGGGAATTTTGTATTTGGGTGAGAGATGGAGGCTAACAGATTTGCTGAACATTCTGCATAGCAAAAGAGGAGACCTGGCTGCTTTCAGAGAGTGCTCCCTGAAGCTGAACAGGTTTCTGTGAAAATAAATGGCAAAGGGAGCTGACAGAACAGGCAGAAACCTTGAGCTGTGAGAGCAGAGCACAGCACAAGGCTTTCTTCTGCAATTGCTTTAGCAACCCACTGCAGATCATCCTGAACTTCCATTTCCATTTGCAATGGCTGCAAAGCAGCTGATGCACCACAAGGCTGCTCTGCAGCAGCCCAAACCCTAGCAAAGTGCCCTGCAATACATTTTTTAATACACATTTGTGCCCCACGGCCTTCCTAATACATGATCCTATTCTGCATGAAAAATTGCAAGCTAGCCTGTGAAGATAGGGACTTGATAAACATCCACAGCTTGTCCAAGATAGGTATTCAGCTGTAGAAGACTTTACTGTAGCTGCAATCATGCTTTATCACAGTCAATATATACACCAAGCACCACGGAAGAGAACACTCCATTATTCCCAACAAATCCAGCATGGCACAGCTGTGTAATGTGAAATATGTAAAGTTATACTGGAGCAGTGAGGGAGATACTTTTACCTATGCAGAGCCCCAGTTATAACCTGAGTGGACTTTATCATGTTTACTTGCATATTTATACTGCAAAAAAAATCCTCTTTTCATTTCAAGTTCAAGGAGGCAGTATTGGAAGGAAGAAAGGAGCAAACAACAAAGTGGCATCAGACACAGATCTAGAAAATTGGGCAGCAGGCTCATAACTGGTGTTCAGAGCAAGAATGAATGAATGGCCAGGCTATGGTTTATACTTTCATGGTAAGGAATGGATTTAGGAATTCAGAGGGTAAAACTGAGGTCAGGGGGGCCTTGGCATTAACAAAAACATTGCCCTTGCTTATGAGCAGCAAAGGGATTGGTGTAAAATGTGCATTTCAGTCTCAGAGCAGAATTATACAAGCTCTGGGGAGCGCTTTAAGACCCGAGTGCTGTGGATATTAGCAGAGTCAGATATACAGAAAACACTGTGGAGGATTTAAAAGCATGAAAGGCATAAGGATTATATAGACTTGAACTGTGAATGAGGTTGAAGTGCATTTAGGAAAGCCAAAAAGACTAGTGAACCAGAAATGCCTTGCTCACTTATGATAAAATATCTAGTTAGTACCAAAGAAAAGCTTCAAATAGACTTGTCTAGTTCTTTAGAAAGTCACTATAAAATAATGCTGGTATTCTTTGTATAAATACTTTCACAAATAAAGACTCTCTTTTAGAAAGAAGATTGAACTTGGTAAGCAAGCAGCTTAAGAAGTAAGGAAAAGCACCTAACAATTATTTCTTAACTTGGAGAAATGTTGAATAATGGTCCATGGCCATGTTCTGTAATGCCTACAGACTGTGCACTGTTCCCACAGTAATGTAACTTCCACATTTTACATAGGAGACACACACCAAAAGGTTAATTTGAGCCACTGTGGCGACACAAACCAGGTAATTAGCACAAGTGCACCAGCTCCTTACATTCTAAGCCCTTCAGAGAAGTGAGGAATTCACCAGCTAACCTACTCTCTGCACTACCTTTCACAATTTTAGTGTAAAGGATAACTCAGATTTAGTGGGTTAAATTACTTTGACTAACCAAAATAAGTAATGAAAAGCATGAAATACCTTCATCTTAATTAGCTCATATTTCATTTGAACAGAGTCAGACTTGCTGTTTTTCAGAGGAGGATAGCAGTAGGCACTGTAAACTCTAGAATTGCCTTGTTTTGTTTATGGGGGATCTTACCAGAATTATAAGACTCAAGTGAACTATGATAAGAAATAAAAACACATTCTTGCATAAGAAGCATTATAGACACTAAGACAAAGCTCAGCACTTCTCCATCTGTTCCCAATTCAAAATGTGATCCTCATCAATTTTGAATGTGAGACTAATTTTGTTAAATCGGGCATTCTCATACTCTTGGGTGAGGATTTTGTTTTCTGTTTTCAGCTGCAGAACTGAGGAATGTGACTGGAGCAGGACTCCTGCTCTCGGCAGGGTCCCCAGAGCAGCGGTGGTGGAGCACAGCACTCAGAGCCAGCAATGTTCCTCATTCCCCCAAAGCTCTGGGCTGCACGGGGAGAAGGGCAGGGGTGAGGCAAGCACTAAACTCTTACAAGTGCCAAATCCTGGCTCCCCAAACCTGCTCCAGATCAGCCTCCTATGCCACCACCTCATTGTCTGCGCCTCCTCATTTGCAAACCTCATTAGCAACTCATTAGGAGCGCTACAGATGTGACACACAGACTTGCTCTGGGAGAGGGAATTAGGGAATCTAAGGAACCTAAGTGATTGTTCAGAGAGTGCCCTGATCGTTATGTGAAAAATAATAAATCTCTACTTTTGGCAAACACAGAGTGAGGAAAAAGATAGACCCTTTTAGGGTCTAAAAGGTTAAAACAAAAGGAATTGCTGTCTGGGTCAATTCCAAATTTATTCTTGGAGTTGCAGTAATAACAGAAAGAAGTATAGCCTTTAGTGCCTTTAGGAAGGACTCAGTTTATTTAAAGGCAGTCAGTGTCTTTTTACAATAATGAACAGGACCTTTCTTTCTACCCTGCTGTTAGTATCAACAGCTCCTAAATAATTCTGACAGTTTTTTCTTTCTTCTCTGTTAAAAAAAAAAAAAAAAAAAAGGGGCAGCTCTGTTATTTATTATGTTAGAACAAATACCAGTTATCTCATCTTATTTCACACCACGTTCCATCTAAAATCAGGTATTTGGAACAGTCAGTTCTTCTCAGGAAAACTCATAGCAAAATTCTGTCTTGACTCTGTGGCAGCAGCTGCAGCACAGCTTAATTCACAGCCCTTGTCTGGGAGCAAAATGCCCTTTGAGGACCAAATACCTGGAAACAAATAGTTAAAAAGATGAAAATATTGTGACCTACACTTATTCAAGGAAACTCAGGTCCCTCTGTAGTACTTCTGCCTGATCATGTCTGATGGGGATACCTGTGTTATGATTGTGATGGGAAAATGGTAGAAATGAGGCTAAATGTAAATGACTGTCATAGCTCTGGTGTAACTTTGAGTAGTGATCTTCAAACATTTGGAAAAAATTGAATTCTTAGTGGAAATACCTCAAAAATTGAAGACTCAGCTATGCTATTTTACATTACACCATTTCGCCCCACCAACATCAGTTTTATAGGCTATAAAACTCACTTCAATGGCACGTATCAAAGCACATTTGGGGAGAAAGGGACTATCTTAAGGCTGAATTTTACACAAAAAACACAAATACAAGCAGGTTTCCCTCTGGATACATCAACACAAGCAAATCACCAAAGTTATTACAGATGCCCTGTTCTCTCTTCTGCTGTCTTCTACTGTTCTTCCTTTCCAAAGTCATTGAAGCAGGATTAATTTAGCCAAAGTTTTGTCTTTAAAACATATAACCCGATAAAGTAGAGAAATGCAAAATAAATATTGAAAGGGAAGGAACTTCTGAGAGTGTTCATGGAGTTGCTGTTGCCATGGGAATGCTGTTGCTGCTCTTCCCAGGCTCTGGCCGTGTCCCTGCTCCTGGACAGGCAGCAGCTGCTCCCAGCTCTGGGATCAGGAAAAGGGAAACCTAGCAAAGCTTTCAGAAATATTCATGGACATGAATTCCAAAGGTTGTTGGTTAAAATACACCTGTGAGAGCATCAAACTCTCTCTCGGTCAGAGTATGTGAACATGAAAAACTTCTGCTCTCCTCCCATGGCAACCCCATTCCTGCTTCCTTCAGTGAACTCCACTTCTGTACCCTTCACCTTTCAGAGACTGCATCCTAATTAATATGAAAGGTTTTTTATGCACTAAGGATGATTTGTGTAAGATAAATCAGGTTTTTGTCAAGAGCTCCCAGGGAAGTAAGGGATAAACCAGGCAATGAACACAGGTAACAGTCTGAGCCACCAAATGAGGCCACATTGTCCCTTCCTTTTTCCAGTGAGTTCCAGAGTAAACCCTTTAGAGATTCTTAGGAACATTCCTTGTGTTTGAACAAGCCCAGTGTCTCCTTGAGGGTGGTGGCTTGACCCTGCCTGGACCAGGGACTTCACCACTGGCTGCACATCCTCCCCCTCCTCCTGCTCTGATCTTTCTCTCTCCAGCTGCAGCTGCCAGGGTTTTTTGCGCCCCTTCTTAAACCTCTTATCCCAGTGGCATTACCACCTCCACTGCTGGGCTCAGCCTTGGTAGTGGCATGTGCATCCTGGAGCTGCTGGCACTGGCTCTGTGGCATGGGGAAGCTTCTGGCAGCTTCTCACTGAAGGCACCCCTGTAGCCTCCCCTCTACCAAAACCTTGTCATGAAAAACAAATAATTCAGGGAATAAAGAACTCTTCAATATTTCAAAGGGTGGTCACATCATGCATAGGGGCTGCTTGCTCTGTTTAAATTTCACACCAAAAATCTGGGAGGACTTGGCACATGAAAAGTAGAGTCACAACAATATATTTAGACTTCTGTTATCCAGGTGAATTTCTAGGCCAAAGGAGCATTCATTTGCCACTGAAAAGAGCAATTTTGGAGACTCTTTTTTTTTTTTTTTTTTGTTAATCCCTAGGAAATACACAAAAACCTAATGGCTGGTCTGTATGCTCATCAAATGGACTTCATGCATGGCCAGTTCATAAACTTGAGCATTCCTGGTGCAAATCAATATCACCAATATTAGAATAATTGCTAAGCCCACAGGGGTAAGAAACACTACTATATGTGTAGTAACTAGACACAACTACAACAGGAAGAAGTTTTTTTCAGATTCCTGTTAGTATCATCCTGTCCAAAGATTCTATGTCACAGCATTATGGAATCCCAGGATGGTTCAGGTTGGAAAGGACACTAAGATCACCTCATCCCCCTCCCCGCCATGAGCAGGGACAACTTCCACTAGCCCAGGGACACCTTCCCCTAGCCCAGGTTACTCAGAGCTCTGTCCAGCCTGGCCTGGAACACGTCCATGGGTGTGGGTAGGTTTCCAGCACAAGAAAATGCCATGTATATCACCACAGTAGATAACTCTGTAGATATAAGCTTGTTTCTGACACATCCAGAATAGTCACAATTCCTGTACATATCCTGGCCACTTAAGTCACCGTCTCCACCTGTGTTCTGCATGGAAACATGGGAATGTCTCCTGGGATTGCAGTTTGGGCCATCACCTGCTGCCAGGCTGGGGCTGTGTCCATTTCTGAGCAGCAGATGCAAAGCAGGAACATCAGGACACCTTGTAGAATTTCTTACACTGAGCATTCAACTAACACATCAAGTAATCAGTCTGTTTTCAGAAGATTAACATCCAGACCCAAACCAAAAATAGGTTGATGGGAGCTGAAACAAGCCTGGTAATACACAAGCTCATCCCTGGCTGAGTACAGAAGGAGAGGTACTAAATCAATGTTCTAAAATCCCATGAATTCTAACACTCAGCTGAGTAAAAGGGGGGGTTAAAAGGAAATCCTGAACTGGTGGAGAGAAATCTTCCCATCCCTGTAACCCAACCTCTCACTGAGTAGGAAAGAACATTTTTGTGTAGGCAAGCTATATCCTAATTATCCTATTCAGGGTTCCTTATTTTGCCTTCCAAGCACCTCACCTCAGGTAAAGAATTCCAGTCTAGCTCAATATGGCAATTTTCATTTACCTTCGGTAATACTGAGCAATTTTGTGAAGGCAAATTTAATTTTGTATTGGTTGAGTGTTAGACTTCCCAGAACAAAACTTTGTGAAAATTAAAATGCAAAGTTCCTAAGCTCCCTTTGGAAAGAGCTATAGAATTTATAATGTATCCTTCTCTTCAGTTTGTTTAAAATCTGTGGTTATCCATAATGAAAACACACATTTTTATTAACATACATACTTTTTCTTCTGTTTATTTCCTTAAATTTAATAAAGCCTTCTAGCTCTCAGGGTAATTCAGTCTCAAATCTCCACTTTCCACCTTGGTTTTCATTATTTCACATTTTTTTTTTACCCTTATTATAGAAGCTGGCTTTATTCCCATCTCATAAAGTGACCCGAATTCTCCAGGAGATATTTTCTAGCATTGATTTTTCTTCATCCATAACATTAATGGCATGACTGCTCCTATCTTTACTTCCTCTACTTTCTTAACTTTTATTATTTTTATAATCCCACACTATTACACTATTTTTTTCTTCATTCTTTGTGCATTTCATTTTCCTCTCACCACCCCTTACACATTTTGAAGATATGTTTGTGGAAATTTGGGCGTTTATCTGTTTTTAAAATAACCTCAAACAAGAACAGCAAAAAGCAAAAATCTTAAAATAAATTCCTACTTTGTAATCTCCGAGTCCCTATGTGACATCTGTTATTCATTTGACCAAAATTCCCTTCTGAATATTGTCCAAAAACTTTTTATCTGGACAGCTTTTCATCTCCAGCACTATCAGTACCATGTGAACATGTTTTTGGGGATGTCATAGCCACCTTCTGGTTAATGGCATTTCTGACATTCACAATATTTTTCATGGTAAGCTTTAGAAGTAAATATGAAATATTTGGATGAAACATTTTCTCCCCAGGATATAGTTGGCCTCTTTAACACAAGTGTCTGCACATGGAAAACCTTTTCTCTCTAAAACCTCACATTTCATCACTGTGGGCTTTTCTTAATCCCCGTGTTCTTTTAGTTGCCTTGATTTCTTCATGTAACCTGTCAGGTTTTGTAAGAGAGCTTTTTACTCTCTGCTTTCTTAACAGGACATTAAGCAACCACAAACAAGTCTTTCCAAAACTCATTAAATCAAAACTTCTTGACTCTGAACTTCTAACCCTTCCTCAAAAAGGACAACATTTTTTAATTCCTCTAAAGCCTTCCTTTGCAAAAGACTCTCTCCCCTACTTAAGAAAAAAATGACGACAAAATATCATCTCAGTTAAATTACTTTTTCAATAGTAGATGATTTATAGTTGATTAGGTAATTAAATCAAATACAAGTGGCTGAAAGTAAATCTATTTTTATCATCCCTGTAAATTAAAAGTTCCGCATCATAAAAAATCATGACCATCTTGAAAATGACTAGTCAAGTGCTTTTTATAGGCAAGCAGAATTTATTGTCAATTAACGTATTGAACTGGATAGTCAGCATAACCCTGTGCTCAAGACTTTTTAAATTATTGGCTTCCGCTATCAAGCTGCTCCATATCACAGTAATGAAATGTATCTTGCTATTCACATATTGAACAATTCCTTAGGTTGAGTTTATATCTCACTAGAACAACATTTCATTTTATTATTATCTCCGATCCCCTGTAATGAATACAAATACATTCCTTTTTTCCATCATGGGTTTATCAATTTTCATTGATTTGCCTGTAATGAATGCAGACAGGATGGTGAGGGAAAAATTTAAAGAGATCATATCCTTTAAAATATCTTCAAATTTAAAGGTTTTTCACTTGCAGTCACATCAATTAAAAGAAGCCATTTGGAAGAACAATTGAAAGGAAATATTAGTTTAAGTCTTAACACTTAAAAAAGCTGTAAAAAGGAACTTGGGGGCCTCTTTTTTTGAAGGAAAATTTCTTTTTGCAATTTTCCTTCTATTTTCAAGAAAAAATAAAAGCATAAATTCCCTTTATAGCTTTGCATTTCACATCTAGCTTTTCATAATGCACCACATTTTTCTTTTTCAATATTGGTCAGTTTGACAGATGAAAGGGCAGTTTATGGTGCAGTGATTTGCTGGACACAAAGTGCATTTTGAAAGTTACTCAATGACATCTCTCATTCCCATTGGGAAATTCCCCCAGCCCAAACCAGTCCTCACTAAGGAACTCACTCCAACTCTTGGAGTGGAGACCTCTGCAAAATTTTTGACAGCTGGGGCACTGATACCCAAAATTATTTTCTAAGAATACACTGATTGAACACAAGTGCAGACATCCTGAAACTCATATTCCAACTGTGTCACCAAGTCTCAAACACAAACTTTTAAATGAAATTATAAACAGTGTTCTCAGTTGTGACATTTTATTGCACTATAACATTTGCATCTGCTTGTGTTCTGCAATTATATCATTATGTGACAATGTAATTTGATATGAGGTGATACAAGAGCATCCTGGCTTTCATTCAGCCACCAGGAAAAACAAAAATAAGCAAAAAAAAAAAAAAAAAAAAAAAAAAAAAAAAAAAAAAAAAAAAAAATTCTCCATGGAATATATAATGTCCAGCCTACCCAGGAAAAGCATCCTGACATTAGAACTTTACCTAATGTATTTAAGTTGTGTGGCAGAACAGGGCAAGGTTGGCTTCACAAAGCAAAATAACAAACTGTTGGGCAAAACCAGTCATTCCACTTTTTACACACATTTTATTAGGTAGAAAACTTGTTTGAAACAGATGCACATATAAGTTTTGGTGGGTTTTTAAATGAGGAAATGCACTTTAACTGTCTAGAATATTTCTGCAGGTTTTAATGCCCCAGGAGATCATAACTGAACACTATAGTCAGAGTTTCACTGGATGCTATGACCAACAGCAAAAGCACACTTTGAGGGGGAAAAACTCCAACTGCTGCACATCAAAACAGAAGTTTATTGTTATTCCATATATACTGATTTCTTGTCTAAAAAAGCCAGTAGTGTTTAGTCAGAACATAGCACAACCTTTTTCTCTATAGAGAAAATGCACCACTGGGCTTCAGCCCCGCCTGAAACCTCTGCTAACTTCCTGTTAGTGGGAGAAGAGACAGAAAACTACATCCAGACAGGGAGTCCTAAGATGAGCAGGGAAGAAAATACAATCTGCTTCCAGATAACTCTCCTCTCTCTTATGTATATCTGTTGTGCAGAACAAAAATACCCTCCACCCTCCTCTTCTGATTATCCACTGATTCCTCTAAAAATGCCACACAGCATCTCAGTCCAAGGGACAAATAACCAAAGTAGCCCTGACTGCTGTTGTGGGTCACTTCCTCTGGAGTAAAACATAGAAAAGATGTGGGGGAAATGAAAGATGAAGTCAGTGCCCTCCTGCCAGTGAGCAGGAGAGGTGCAGAAAACCAACAGCCAGTGCTGTCAGAGCAATTTCCAAATTGCAAGTGCCCTGGTTCTTCTTCCCTGTTAAAAGGATGTTCAGACACTGCCAGAATGATTCCCTCTAGACTGAGAGAATCTCCATTTTCCAGAGATATCCTCAAACTCATTTCTTTAGATCACCCTACTGAAATGCAATGAGAGCCTGCTGTCTGACTTCTCTGTGCGGCTTTGAAAATTCCAGCCTACAGCATTACAAATACACCTCAAATAAGTTACTTCAAAATAAAAATGTCCTTATCTTCTAGAACTTTTAACAGCTTCAGGAGACTCTCAGTGTTGCTCTTGTCAGTAAATAAACTAGGTATTTAATTTTCATACCTGGTTTGCTTGTTTGGGATTTTGGGTTGTTCTTTTTTTTTTGTTTTGTTTTTTTTTTTGCCACATGTAATTTAAGTCACAAGTGTTGCATTTAATACTTTACTAATCAGCATGGTCTAGAGCTTGCTAACATTATACATGAGGAAAATGCTGCATGCTGAACTCAGTGGGGCTATTTGCAAACTGTGCCAGATGGAAGAGACTCTCCTTAACATCTTAAGTGACACAAAATTCGCAGAATCAAAGAACCTTAGAAGACAACACCTATTGTAAAACACACAGGTGAGTCAATAGGCTCCTTTCAGAAGTAATCAGTTCTACTTTGATCCAAAAATTTTGGTTGGGAATAGAAGTAGATAAATTTTTTAAAGAACATTAAAGAGACTAGAAGCATGTAAGAAAACCATTCATTACAAGAGGGTTGTGCTGTAGACTCAATTTCTTAGAAAACTTAAAACACATTATTTTGAAACTCCAACATGGATATAGCATTGAATGAAAATAAAAGTAAAAATGAAAATTAAGAGGTTGTCATCTCGGAAGATTTTTGTATCAATGGTAAAGCCATAAGGATCGTTTTCTAATGTGTTTTTTCTCTCCCTCCAGAGAACAGCCAGTGCTTTCTAACACAGAGCACTTCCCTAAACTGCTCTCTAAACACACAGTCTCACCTCTGTGCATCACTGATACATTTGTTTTAAATATAAATATTCCCATCCTGTAATATTTGCTACCAAATCCAAACTTCTCTGGCAGCCCCCTGTTTGGGAGTTTTGCTCAGGTTCTCTGATGGAAACCTCTCATCCATCCACCTGTCAGAGCCAACCAGTGGTGAGAGATGTCAGTGTGTCACAAGAACTGTCCTTCTAAAGGAGAAGGTGCTCTGCATAGCAGGGTTGGAAATATTAATGGTCTTCCTCAAAAAAAACCACAAAGAAAGCTGAATAATGCAACATACAGCCTAAAAGTTTGCCCATCAGTCAAACTGCAATGTTTTGGAAAAGGTTTAGTGCCCTTTCAGGGTGCCCTGGCCCCACCACAAAACATTTCCCATCTCTCCTAACCCCTACCATTACTATTAGAAAATCCATTACTAATGACAGCACACAGTCTCCAGTGGGGATTAAATCCCCAAGAACGTGGCAGAAATGGAGCTGTTCAGAGGGATGTGGCCATGTATGATTTACTGACCTGCCAGATCTGATGGCTAAAGGCCAGGGGCTTTATGGTTTCATTGGAATAGTGACTTTTCATTACTGAAAGAAAGATGCAAAACTAAGGTAAGAGACTGGGAAAGTCACTGGGTTATTTTTGACTCAGAGGATCCTGATTCAAGCTCAGAGCCTAAGAGAAAGAAGCAAAGGGCAGAAAATAACACCTTGTTAAATGAATGGACTGTGATTCCAGCACACTTTTTTTCAACTTGGTGAACAGGAGAATAAACTCCTTTTTTATCAAAGGCACTTTGCTCTCATTGTGCTCACAGCTATTATTTGGTGATTCTCGACCTCCTCCCACTTCATTTCTGGACCAGCTGAGGAGGGGAGAGGCCTGTTTGCCCTGTCTCACCAACACAGGGGCTGTGCAGAGCTATCCTGACAGAGGCACACCCTGCCACGCTGCTTTGGGCAGCACCAACAGCCTGCCTTGTTTGTGGGGTTTGTTAGCACACACTCAGCAGCCTAAAAGCCCACAGCTGTCTGAAAGCCTGTGATAACTCAATGGCACAGCACTGTTTGACACAGACAACCCCAAAAAAATCTGCCAGAAGGTGTTTAGGATGAGCATAGGGATAGAATTAAACCTCAGTGGCCTCACCCTGCAGACAAAGCATTATCTCCCACACCCAGAGCAGCCTCTCCTCCTTCAAACACTTTACAAGACTCCTCAGTAAAAGAAGGTCTTCATTCTCTTCATTTAAAAATCGATAACCTTCAAGATTCCACAGCTTCGTTTGAGACTAAGGTAAATAAAATTGAGGGAAGGCTGGAGGGATTTGAAAAGCAATGGAGTCAGTTGAAACTTGAAACTCAAACAACAAAGAGAGGAATTCTGCAATAAAAAAATTAAAAAAAATCACAAAGGAGAGAAAACTGTGTTTAAGAACTATGGAGTTCCTGAAAGAAGATTAAAGTATTGGAAAAAGTCAACAGCCTAATCATAGTATTTAATGTTCTGAGCATCTTCTCTGAAAGACCCAAGATGGATGGAAATTAATGGAAAAATCCAAAGGAGACATTCTAAAGAAAAACCCATTATCTGGAGTAACGAAAGTAATACATCTGCATGAATGTTCAAGTCTCAAAGTGCTGCATAGGAAGAAAATAATCATAGAGAGCTGGACCAAAGGCAGGGTTTGAGCAGTGGCCAAAGAATTAGAATTACAAACTCCATAAAGCCTTGGCAAAGGAGAGGAAGTAACTTCATTTGGAAAAAAGAAAAGTTTTTCCTAAACAACCCTGCGTCAATCTGTGCTGCCAGATTGCGGTTGCTGCTCCTGAGAGAAGAAACACGACACTGCTGGGAAGCAGAAGCAGCACAATGCTTCACACTGAACTGAGAAAGAGACAGCAGGAAGAACTGACACAGCTAAATCTATCAAAAAAACCTCCAACCTACTTCCTTCACTCCTTTACCCCAGAAGATGCATTTGAGGATGATTGTTCTGGAAAAATCTCCTTGCCCTCTCCCGCAGCACTGGTGAATTTGCTCTCACGTGCTGCCATAAAGGAATCAGTTCAACTAAAACAATGCAAACAATAAACATAAATCATTTTAAGGCTGGTGTGCTAGTCTTGGTAAATTAATCTGCTTCCTAAGCCACCCTTCCAGAGGACCAGTTTTTATATTTGACTTATGGGAGCATTTGCAGATTGCTATTAGGGCCAAGTACCTCAACATTACCAGTAGCTATAAATCAATATTTATACCATTACAGTACAATAAATGAATACATGAAAATAGCCGTTACTAAGTTTTCTCCTACTGCTGAGAAACAGAAAGGAAAAGAAAAAGATTAATAGAAGGAAGCTCAAAATTTAGCTTTGCTATTAAAAGGAGCACCTTAGGACACCTTCACTTTAACCTACAGAGAGTGGCTCAAGTAAAACCTAAAGTTTGGGTACTCTGGAGTGGAAATGTCCTTGCATATCTGAGCTAGATGTATTGATTTGTGGTGAACTGAGATGAACTGTGCCCTGTGCTCCAAGGGAAGGTATGAAGCACGTGTGACAGTGACAGTGCTGAGAGGGAAATATCCCTGGGACAGAGAGTGGACAGGACAAGGAGCCCACGCTCAAAGATGAGCATTGGCTGAAGAGAATGCAGGGAGAGAAATTGATGAGAAACAGATTTATCACAAGTAATCCAACCAGGTACTGGGGTTCTGGCACCAAGAGATCATCCTGTCCATGAGCAGTGTCACCCCTGCCCATGGGCAAGAACAGCCAAGCTCAGGCTGGGCCTAGCCTTGCTTGGGACACGGTGTAGGCAGGGAGAAACAACTTACAAAGTGTGCTCTAAGCCAAACCACTGCATCCTACAGATTTCCTTCACTTTCTCCCTGAGCAGTGTGGTTTGTATGTCCTAAACACAAAGTAGAAACAGATGAAAATATTTTGAGGCACAGAAATTAAAACAGCCACTTTCCATTCTCAAAGAGCAAAATGTAAAGAGTAGCATCTTCTCTAAGAGACGATTCAGAGGTTCACTCTAAAGGTTTCCCTGCAGTTAAGAAAATAATTTTTCTACATTGAGGCTAAATCTATATGGTTCTACTGACATCCTTACTCCAAAGCACTGGATTGAAACAGAAAGGACCTGGAAATAGAATTCAAATATTGTTAAATAAAGCATTTACTGTCTAGCTCAGGCTCGTGTTTTTGACTTGGCTTGCTTTCAGTTTTTTGACTTATGCATTTATGAAGGCTTCTGTGGCTAGCTAGTTTGCTTGTGGTTCTTTGTTGCAATGTTTTGTTAACCTTCCTTTATGTATTTTTAATGAATACTACAAATAAGAAATGTGTAAACTCATCCTGAGAAGAGGCTATAATGTCTGCCTGTGCTTTTGATTCACTGCCTCATTTGCAAGATTGCTGCTTATTCACAAATTAATTATGCAATGGCATCTTTAGCTAATAAAGTCTAAACAAAAAACATTTAATCCAATTCATAGTTTTCTCTCAATCAAACCAAGTCTGTCAAACATAATTACATTACACATGCAAAGCAGGAATGAGCCAAACATGTGCCACACCTGCTTAGTGCTTCTCCAGGCAGACGATATACAGTAGAAGAACAGTTGGCAGCACAGATGGCACAGCAAAGAAGACTTGTGAAAAATGTGGTTATGGAGTGTGGCTTTGTGCCTTTTATTGATGGGAAGGGTCAGATAGTGATCTCAGTTTATGTCAAACTCACCTTTCTGGTACCTTTAGGCTTTGACAATTCTATTTCTGGAGATACCAACTCCAGCCACCTTCTGCTTTCTGAATGGAGGCACCTCTGCAGCTTGGAGGAGTCATTGCTGCCTTCCTACCATAGTCATGAGCTCTGGGGACACCTGTGTTCTCACTTATAATACTGTGTTTCAGGGCTATTCTAAATACTACACCCCCACCAACTTCATTGTATATCTGTATAATGAAACCTATTTGCCAATTACAGAGACAGTGACCCTGCACATCTCAGTGCTCCCAGGTCACAAGCTTGGGAAGGTGCAGGCATTTCACTTGTGACCACAAAATCAAAAGATAACTAAAGCAGTCCTGGGTGGCTTTTCAATTTTTGAGTATGCTTAATTGAGAAAAAAAAAAGTATGATTTAATATTAACATGCATTTATAGCAATTTCTTCTTAAGACTATGTAATTATACTGAGCGGTAGAGTTCCTGAAAATTATTTTAATTAGAGATTTTGCAATATCTTCTGATACCAGCAAAACCATCTCCATTTCCAGGAGGCAAGATGCCCAAACCCTATCACAGCACCACTCATTATTTCCTAAAAGACCTATCACCTAACCTTTGTCTTCCTGTACACACAGGAAAGAAAAGAAACTCAAAAAACAAATCTCAAAATATTCCCATTCTAAAAAAGTGCATCTCTTATCTCCACTACCATTATCTGCTTCATCTCATTAACACAATCCTGAACTCTGCAAGTTTGCACAGCTGTTGCTCCTATGCTCTGTTTGCATCCATTTTAGGAAAGCTGGGTGTGAAACTACCACTGTCCTGCGACCATCTGCTCTGCCTTTGAGGTTCTTCATAACTTTCTCCAGCTCTGCCAAGCTTTAAGAAAACATTATTTCCACAACTTGGAAGAAGACCTTGCGTTACCTCCATAAAGGAATTATGAAGATGTGAGGGCAAGTGGGTTTCATAGACTTTGCTAATTCCTAGGGAATATTTTTCTCTCATTTCTTTTATTCTAGTGGTTTATCAAAGATACCACCCAGTGTAAGGTTTAGCATAAGCTTACACCACCAACCATGTAGGGCCCAGAAGGTTGGAATTCCTTTTCTCATCACACAAGCAGTGTGCCCCTGCAGTCCTGCACATCCACAGCCCCGTGGTCCATGCTGACTGGGAGAGCTGGGAGCACACAGGGGATTTCCCTCTGCATCCCTGAAGGGGGTAATCCAGGCAGAAATAAGAAGAGACCAAGTTCCAAGTGAGCAAAGTGGACTGGAGCCTCTCCACTTACATCCAACCCACATTTGGCTGTGCCATACTGGCTGCAAGATTTTAGCAACTGGAACATAATTTAGTAGCCAAATTTGATTATTAATAACATTTGCTAATAAAAGTATTAAGACTCCCTTTTGAGATCACTGTTGGCACACCTGCATCAAAGCAGACTCAGGGTCAAGCACATGCAGAATTTTTTGACAGCAGGGAGAATGGAGCTGTCCTGACTGCTGTGCTTCAAATAAGTTATACATTAGAGGAGCTCTTTCTCCACTGAAGTCTTCCTCCTGCTTGCAAAATTGTCTCTCACCTACGTGACCAAAATGCTAAGAGAGCATTCCCACAGCATTTCCCACCAGTGCAGGTGTACTAAAATGGAGACTCTGCAGCATCAAGGACTTGGAAAATGGTATTGAGAACAGAGCAGGTTCAAATAACTTCTGCAGGAGTCATTCCCTAGAATGCTAAATTTTCAAATCTATTGGTGTGCTTCCAGAGTCAAAAATATTCTAGTGCAGAATACTTTGTTTGCTTTTCTCCAAGGACACTTGACCAGGGGGCTGTTAGCAAGAGCTGGGAAACTGTCAGTGGAACTAAGCAGATAGCAGAAAATAAATAAATAAAACCCCAAATGTTTTTCGGGGATTGAGTGCAAAAAAATTTTCAGAGGAAAATACACTGGGATTTAACTTAAACAAAGTTTAAAGAAATTCACAAAGTTTAAATTACTGAGCGAACAACAAATGTCCTGGGAAAATCCTTATGACAGCAGAAGTCAGAAATAAATCAGCAAAAATGAATAAGTGTTTTTCTGAGAAGAAAAATCTCAGTGCCATCATAAGTATTAAAAATAAAAATAAAAAAAAAACCTAACCAGTCTTATTCAGAAAGTGTATCTGTTCCAGAGCCTCAGCTCCACTGAAAGGCACCAAGATGAGCCAGCCAGCAAAGCTATAAAAGCAGAATCCCAAACGAATAAATAAAAAGGCCATCTTCTGTTTCAGAAATCAGCAGTCCCATAACACACTGCTCTATAAATCTCTTCCCCACAGACTGCAAAGAGAATGTTCTTGACTAACAGATCCTTCTTGCTGAAATATCACCTGGGATGGGTAGCACTCACTGGCAGGTCTGCACCATCTGCTTGCGGAGGCTCCAGTAAAGGGAGCAGCACAAGTGTTGCATGTTTGCAGAGCCCTGACTTGAAGGAAATCATATTCATTTTTACTTTGTCACACAGGGACATTTATGAAAAGCCCAAGTTTTTGCCATGTTATTTTCTCCACTGTGCACTATTCCAAATTAAGTTTAATGGATGCTTTTGCAAATCTGAGAAATGCTGTTTTGCTGGTATTTGTATTTCAGTATGAAGTACTGGTCATTACATTTTAACACTCTCCATCGATGGCTGTAGATTCATGGATATGCTGACAACTTTTGAAAGGTGGGCTGCAATCTGAGCACCAAAATCTCTCCTTTCCCCTTCCCTCTCTTTCCCAGTACTGCAGTCATGATGATTTGGGGCATTTCTGCTGGGTACGATGGAACACAGACAGCACCAAAAAGGACATTTTGGAGCCAGAAGCAGCACAAATATGGAGCTTTGCAGCCTTCTTGAGGCAAGAGGATCCTCAGCAAGGGGTGCAGCCCTGCTGTGCTGAAGCAGCCAAGAAAGTGTTGGTGGGTTTTGCTGCAGGAACAGCCTGGGAACACCACGGGTGACATTTCCCTGTGCTGTGCCAGGCCGGCACAGCCAGTGCAGGCAGCAAAAAGTCAAACTGGATTAAAAAAAACTAAGCTTAGTTCACCATCTCTTCCTCACTTTTCTTGAGTTCAATAGAAACCTCATATGCCATTGTTATACCTACAGATAGAAAGCAACTTCAACTTTTAGACTTTTCTCCCAGGAGGCCTGAGGTTTCTCCACTCTTTCTCCTCTCCCAGTCTGCTATGAAGTGATGTGACCTTTAATCTTTTCATTTTTTACTTAAAAATCTGAAGTAATAACCAAATAGTAATTCTTTTGCCTCTGGTATCAAACTTTAAATAAAAATGTTCACTATAGAATGTGTGATATGTGAAATAGACACATTTGTCATTTGTCATCATTATGGCAATTTTCACAACAGTTGAGTTTAACTCCCAAGTTAGATACTGCACAATTCTGAACTTTCATTAAAAAGTGCCAGTTCTCAGAGAATGAGAATATACGTATATGATTAAATCACTCAAAAATATACAGAAAATAACATCCGCTTCTTTATTCTTCACTAAGCTTTGCTGTTTCTGTATCCATCTAATGATATTTTTTTTTGTATGTCTGAAATTTGCTATGAAGTTATCCTGTATTGCACAAATGCATGTTGCAAATATTTATGTATGATTCAGTGTGAGTAAACATCACCACTGGGGCTGTATACGTGCACAGTCATAATCACATGCATAATGTCAGACAATTGTCTGTTTTATTTCAGAACTGTTTTTTAATAATTTATGTTTTTATTTGGAAACAAGATCATTGGAAAAGAACTCCTTAAGATCTGCACTGTTTTATATGCAGGGAAACATTCCAGATTAGAAAAACAAATAAAATTTAAAAAGCCAGAGTGAATTGAAAAGCTCTCAACAAAATGGGGAAGTGTCTCTCCAAAGCCCTTTGATTCACTTATAATTAAGATTATTGTAGCAAAAGGGATTTTTGGCAATATTTCAAGTCTAAAGGTAGCCAAAAGAATCTTCCACTGGAGCAATCCAACCTAAAGATCTGGGGAAAGAAGGAAATGGATTTTCACCTGGCCCACAAAGGAGTGACATCCCCCCTCTGCTCTGGGTTGAGGTGTCAGAGTCTTTTACCCTCCCGCAAATGAGGCACTTCCACTCATCACTGGAACCCAGCAATTTCTCCTGCATAATGGGGCAGCTCTTCAACAGTAGAAAGAAAAACCTGTATGTGTCTATATCCACTGGTGGAAAACATTTCATTGTACAACTATGGAATTTGACTAAGTGTTGATTTCATTGCCATCACAAAGAGAGAGAATGGTGAATCCTGTCAAACCACACAAGCACAGGTTAATGCAGGGTTCTAAACTGATCCGCTTTATCAAGACTATTTATTCCTCCACTAGCAGCAAAGTACAAAAGGATGCAGCATTTTCTAAACATTTGTAAATAATGAATGCCAAATCTCACTTGCTGCTTGCAGTGGAATAAAATTCTTGACACCTGTGCCTTGTTTATGTTAGACTGTGAAAATTTAAACCAGCAGGCACTTGCAAAGATACAGATGATGCCAAGGAGAAGTGGAAAAGGATTTGGCTATTCCTAAATCTACACAAACCTCCTTTTGCTGTAGACGATCTCTGTCAGGTGGGATCCATGTGCTACTCCTGGAGCTTATAGGCAGGTCTGCAAACCTGCTCAATAGCCCTGTATGCAAAAGGAGCACAGTGGCAGCCGAAAAAGATGTTTGCGCTCAGGATTAAGGCCAGTATTTATCTTCTTGGCAAAGATGTCTCTGTGAAAGCCTAGAGTAATGATACCATACTCTACAGACTACTACAAAAACAAGATCAAGAAGAATTGCATAAATACACCTATGTAACATCCATCACACTAATGAGAATGTAGAGACAAATGCAGCTTGCTGCTAAACTTGGCATCTATTGACTGCAGAAGAAAGTTAGACACTGCAGAGACAAATACTATCCTAAAGCCATTGCAGGAGCATGGATCCAAAATGATTTGACACACAAAAGTTTCTCTCTCACACTGAGAACCATCTTTCAGGCCTTGCAGCCCACCAAAGGCAGACCTGAATGCTGTTATCAGTTTCACAATGAGCTTTTCAGACTGGCCTCTGAAAGACCTGCTTGGGAGGCAGTGCTAGAGGGAAGGATGGCAGAGCACTGAGAAAATCCCACTTGCTCAAAGTTTAGCTGAACACCATTTGAATATCTGAAACTAAGGAAGGAGGTAACAATGGCTGGGCTAGATTGATGGACTGGAAATCTGAAAATAGGAACACTGGTTTAGCATCAGATGGGGATGGAGGGAAAAGGTCTTTTCTTTCTGACCACAGCAAGTCACAGGGGTATTTGCACAGTATTTTGCTGGACAGAATGCCAGGCTTTGCAAAGCTGGTAGGGGGAAGTCAGCATTAACTTCCAAAGATGGATAAGAAAATCTAAGCTGGTGAAAAAAGTAACCCTGTGCTGTTTACTCATATAGATCTACATTTTTTCAAGTATCAAGTTATACCTTTTAATTTTTAAGCTTTTTCAGCTTAGTGAACTGCAATACTTTACTCTTTGTTTTCCACCTGTAATTATGAATTGTTTTTTAAAGGAAAGTAAAAATCATAATTCCCATGGAAGTGAGGCGGAACTGTGATATTACTGTTTCTTTTTTTCCTTTTATAATTCCAGAGCTCTGTTAAGCATTTTTTCACCCGAAACTACATTTGACAGCTTTGTGGTTAAGCAATCAGTTGTTGAAACATACAGGTAAAAATAAAAATAACACCTCATGTAATTAGCTCAGGACTAATTATAATCACCCACTTGTTATTTTTCTTCTACAGTAGCTGGGCAAAAAAGCTCTTTAGCCAAGAGGGGCTAAGGGGAATAAGAGGGATTTTCTGCTAAATTTATGAGACAAAAGATGCCAAAAGTTCAGGTTGCACAAGAAATCAGAAGAAATATGCATTAATGATTGCAAGGGTTGGTACAAAGAGATGAAATGGGCTGTGAGGTGGCTGCATCCTGCTCAGAAAACAAACCCAAGGAGGTGAAATCCTGCAGAGAATGGAACCACTGTGAGCTGCAGGCAGCAGATGGCTCTGGGTGAGCCCTGAGTCCCACCAATGTGAGTCACAGCCATGACTGCACAGCCTGCCTCAAGTCCACACAACAGAGAGAGAAAACATCCCCGAGGAGAGGGCAGTTAAAATCCCTTCTGTAGGGGAACATCAATGCTTGGCACGAGTTCCCAGAGTTTGCTGCTGCTGGTGAGTGCCCAAGGCCACCTGCACCTGTGTCACCTCCCACTGCCATTCCTGCCCTGCCTGACAAACACTGGAGAAGGCACTGGGAAAACAGATGCCTTGCAAATGCCTCCTGCAAGTTTTCACCACCAGAGCTGGGAACAGAACAGCTCCAAGGGCAGCAGCTTCAGCCTGGCAGAGTGAACAAAAGCGAGCGCTGCTGCGGGTGGGTAGCGGTGGCAGCTCTGTCCCCAGCTCTGTCCCCAGCCCTGTGCAGCTGTTTTCTGTCACAGCACAGAGCATGAGCCCTGGCACTTCTCCTCCCCGCTGGATGGCCCCTGGATGGCTGCTCAGCACATCGAGGTAATTGACTCATCTTGGCTCAGCCATAACCTCCATCAGCTGGACCATCTCATTTTCCCCACAGCCAAGGAATCCTGCAGCTCTTAATATCAGAGCAGCAGCCAACCTCTTCTTGGAGGGAAGCTTATTGCAGAATATCACTCTGTATCCCTGGGAATTAGCTGAAAGCTAAAATGTTTCTTCTGAAAGAAAACACTTTTTCCAAGAAGGGGAAAAAAATTAGAAGCTCACTTTCTACTGCCTTTGTACCAAAACCATCTCAGAACAAAAAGCCAAACCTCAAAACAGCACTGGGAAAAAGTGACAGGAAAAAAATATTCTGGGTTAAACATGGCCCTTACACTTGCTGAATTCACATCAAAATATTTGTTCATTGGATTTGAAATCCACTGCAGCTCACTCTCATCTGATTGCAGAAATTGCCAACTGGAAATCTTCAACTTAGACATCTGTAGGGCTTGAGGCACAGGGATTCAAGGAATCATGTCAATAAAACCGACAGTCTTTGCAAGTGACAGTCTTGGCCTTGCCTCTCTGGAAAAGCCACACTAACCTCAGTGCCCCACACCCAAACTGTGGCTCTGAATGCAGTGAACCTTAATCAAACCTTAAATATTGAAGTGAGAAAGTGCTTTTATAAACTTCACAGTCATAACTGTACTTGGGCGTTCTGTGGCACACTACATTCTTTTATTCTGGATTTTCATTTAATTCCATAAACAAAACCAGACAATTTAATTTTAGGAGTTTATACTGATGCCAAACCATAATTTTATCAAAAAATCAGATTATCACAGGGAATTTTGAGGGCTAACACTAGTCCCTAAGTGAAGGCAAGTTTTCAAGCAATCCCTGCCCTTTCCTTGGTACTTTTCTGGGGTGGTTTTGACAGCAAAATGGTGCCACAGCAAGGGCAGCAGCAATTCTCCATGGGCCAAAGGCAGGGAAGCAGCAGGGACACCACTGTAAGGTGGGACATCCTGGTTCAACCAATGTCTGCCAAAGGCTGATCTCTCAGAAGGAGAAAAAGCTCTTTGCTCTGAGCAGGGCAGAGATCTCTGCTCTGGACCTTCCATTTCTCTGTCAGGAGCAGGTACCCATGAGTTACTCTGGGCATTCTGCTGTGTGCTGGTCCTTGGCCGAGCCCCCATTGCTCTGAAACCTGTGTGCAACACCCACCCATCCCCACTGAGCATGGGGCAGGTGCCTAGCACTGGGGTGGCCCCATCCCAGCCCTGCTGTGCCCACCAGGAGTGCCCCAGCCCCTCAGCTCTGGCCCCAGCCTGGTTGGAAGGAGCACAGAGCCTGCCAAAGTGACATCCTGTCACACTGCTTGGTGCCAAAACATTTCAGTCAGGCTCTGGTGTGTGTGCTCTAACACTGGCATGCATAATTACAACTTAGAGAAGCAAAAACAGCTTTTCAGCTGTTGCATTACAGGAAGGAAAATAATATTTTTCTCTAGAGCACTGAGCCTGGGGAAGATTTTCTGCTCCCTCTGCTGCTGGCTTTTATATTTGGGAAAGAAGAGAAAGGAGAAACCCTGCTGATGGTTCTGCAGGCTGTGGTGCTCCTCACAAAGCCTTTACCCGCAGGGGCTCTGACCCTTCCACAGCTGCTTCCACTGCCCCCCACTCCCAATTTGCCTCCTGGAATTTCAAACTAAGATGAACTTGGCTCCCTGATGCAGTTGTGGGTGGTGCTGGTTCAGTTCCTGCCCCTTTTCATCTTGCAAGAATCCCTCCTCTTTATGCCCATCCTTCTGCAAAACTTTCTAATTCAAGTCCACCTGAAGTGAAGGCAAGAAGATAAATACATTCAGACTTTTACTTTTACTGATGTCCTTTCCATCTTGTCTTTTTTCCCTTGACTTTCACATATTTGCAGTAAATTGTTGGCAGCTTTTTCCTTCCAGTCTTCCTCACTTATAGTTTTATAAGGTGAAGATAACCCCCTCAAACATACACATCACACTGATTAAATTTAAATTCTGAAAACATCTTGTGGTATGCTAAATCCACCCTTTTGGCTGGAGAACCTAATTTCTTGCTGTGACACATGGAATTTCTTCTTGTTAAGTCACCTATGCAATGTGAGATGCACATCCAGTTTGATCAGAGCACATTTCTTCAGTTATGGGCTCAAGTTCTGGAACTGAGCATGCAAAGTGGCCACTAAGAGATTCTGAAATCTTCCAAGGGGATTATCAGAGGTACCAAACAGCATCATTGTTCTGCAGCCCACAGAATTTCCCTCTGAGGCACCTCACACTTTATCACAGAAAAGGCTCACTAAATGATGATTGCTTTCACTTTGGTTCTGCTAGGGAGTTTGAGTGAAAAAAAAAAAAAAGAAAAAGGAAAAAAAAAAAAGACTGGAAACCTTCCAGTGGGTTTTCTGATGGAAAAACACTCCACATGCAAAAATCAAAACATTTGGTGGGAATGTGTTGAACTCAATGTATTTTTGATGGGTTTCTCCTGTACATGTGCCCAGTTCCTCTCTGATGTACTGCCAGCCTGGCTGTCTGTTGTGCAAGTCCAACAGCTGTCTACCTGGTGGCATTCCAGAGCCTGCAGGGTGTGTGGGGAGCCAAGAGCACCAGGGCTCCTCACCCACAGGGAAACAGAACACTCTGTTCCTCCTTGATCCTGCTGGGCACCGCACGCAGACCTGTCCTGCTCTGCTCCAGGCTCTGTGCTGAGAACTTGCACAGCAGACTCTTCAGCACAAAGGGGTGCTCCCTCTCATGGTGCAGGAGATCACATCACTAATTACCATGAGCAGCTCACAGTAATTACCTGAGTACTCCAGCCTGCAGGTGGACGTGCAAATACTGCTCAAAACATGGGCCAACGTGCAAGCCCTCATACATGTGTGCCTGTGAGTTTATGGAACACATGTCATCTCCTCTTACATGAGATGAGGCATTTGTAGTTCAGCATCCTGAAATCTAAGCAAAGAAGCTCCAGAATTTGGCATTATTTCCTCTTAATCAGTATGAAATCATTATAGCTTTGCTATGAAAATGAAACAACCCTAGTCATACAAGACACATCATGACACAGAAAAATTAGAAAACACTGTGAGCTCTGCACAGCAAGATTTGTAAGCCTGCCAGCAGAATCACAAACTCGCACAGCTCTAATTTGTCTAGGAAAAAGGGGTGTTTAATTGCTGTGCATAATAAACACACAAACGTCAGAAAGCAGCCACAGATAACATGCACCAGTAGATTCCAGCTGTACTGCTAAGGATACATAAAAGTGATTCATTTTATATCTTGATCTTAAGTCCAATAAATCACATTAAAATGAAATGACCACATTTCCCTAAGTGCTCAGCACTCAGCAGCTCTGGCTGGCCTGGCCCCTGAGCTCTTTTGGAAACACATGGATTTTGGTCAGGTGTCTGCAAAGTACAGTGCCATGCAGCAGTACCTGAGCTTCCAGGGGCTCCACAGGCCATAGCTGCTCACTTGTTCAACCAGTCCACACAGAGCCAGCACCTGAACTCCTTCACTGAGAGCTAACTCTGCTCAATCTCATCTCTGCTCCACGTGCAATCCCCTAAGCATCAGCTGATTGCTTCCCAAAGCCTGCCTGTGTGGCCTGACAGAGCCCCCAGGGACCAAACCCCTTGGGGGAATACCCAGCCAGAACTTAAGCTTTGCTCTCCCCCTAAACCCCAGCACATAGCAGCAGATCCTCACTGTGTGCATCAATTGGGAAATCATGTTTATACCTCGGAGTTACTTTTTTCTTTCCCTGCAGAGGCTGATGGGGAAATACAAGGGAACTGCTCTGCTGGAAAGAAGATTTCTTTGAGGGGCTGGGACAGGGTGAGACCAGCCTGAAGCTGGCCTGACATCAAACTCTTCATGGCCACTTCTCGAGCTCATCTTTTATTGATAGCTGGAGAGGAGAGGGGATGTACGTGCAAACCATTCTAGCAGGCTGGGAAATGATCCAAGTCACAGTTTAACCCTTTGCAAGTGTCCAGCTCAGTGGACACACTTCAGGTTAGGTTGGATCAGAGTTCCAGTCTGTGTTTTGCAGTGTTTGAGTTTAAATTGTTTTTCTGTTTGCAATCATTAAACCTTACTTTACTGATAATGAAGTTGTCTGAGATTTTATTGAATCTGGAATTCAGAAATTCCAAAGCCTCTCCAAAGTGCTGATTTTTTTTTCCTCCAAGACAACTTTTAATTGAATAATCACTTCCTCATTACCTTTCTTTTTCTGCCCGACTGGCTCCAAGAAAGAAAATAAGAACTATTCCTTTCTGTACTGAGATGACAAACCACTTTTGTTCAAGTTCTTGGACACCTTAGGGTTTGTCACATTTCACAGAAGCCCTGCTTTGTACATGGCATTCCTATTACCTGCAACTATCCTTTCTATACTGCAAAACATTCCTTCCATTACAGTCAGCACAGAAATTCATCTCCATTCCCCTAAGGAGTGATGGGGCACCCAATAGAGTTGAATATCTTGTGATTTTTTTTTTTTAACTTATTCACAGTGCAGGATTTATGTGAGAATTAGACCACTGTTTATTTGATTCAGAAAGAAAGCTGGGTCTCCTAAAAGAAAAATATTTAAAATTATCTGGCTGCTATGTGCTTGAACTCAGTAGCAGAGATGAGAACTTGCCTTGCTTTTGTGGTCAAGTGCAGCAGGTCCAGCCTCATCCTCACTGCCATTTGTCCAAATATGAATTACACACATAAGAACTTTCAACTCTTTCAGAATTTACATCAATCTAACCAAAAATACCACCAGAAAAATCACAGTACTTTAATTGCTTCCTTCCTTTAAGTTGTGGGGTCTAGAGTTTGAATAAAAAGCTGTGCACAACAGCGAGGCCATTTCTTTCTGTGATTACAGTGATGAAAAAAGCTTTACCTGAACATGAAAAAGATATTGCCACCATAAATACAGAAAATAAATAGATTTGTCCTTTGTTCTAGTGGAAGGTGCACAGTTGGAGAAAGGAGAGGCTTGGGACTCTGTTATTTAGTGCAGGGGACTGCTGAGCCATCTGTCCATGAACAGATAGCATCCTCTCCCATTTGTGCTGGAATAATCTCTCTGAAGCATCCTGCTAGATCAAGGCTGGTAATGAAAAACTGACTGGAAGGACTGAATAAAAAAGTTAGGCTGGGGAAAGTTATTACGAGAAAATCTTAATAGTGAAAACACTCACATGAGAGAATATTATGATGCTAAGGATGCAGACAGATACAAATGGTGCTTCCCTAATCTCCTGCATACCCAGAGAGTGAGAGCATATTTATATGAGACAGTGCAGCTGGAAATTCGGCTTTGACCACAGAAAAAAGTATTTTATCTCATATTGATTAGCCAATGGGCAAAATATTAAAAATAAACCTCAAATGAAAATATATCAAAGCTATCAAAGCATAAATAATAGGACCAGGTAAGAAAAGCTGAGTAAAGTATTTGCCAGAAACACTCATTAAAGAGCTGTCGTCATCTATCTCCATGTCACAAAGCAGAATAAGAGAAAGCAGCAATGGTAAACTACTTCTAAGCATATTTTAAAAACATGAAACAAAAACTAAACATAACAAAATGTTACTCTATTGCTAAAACAGGTGTTAAGTTGCCACAAGAAATACAACAAATGTAGAGAATACATATTTTTTATGGAGCCAGATTTCATTGAAACTTGGAACTTAGATTTTTCCCTGAGAATTGGTAAAGCATTAGGGTGAGAGGATTCAGGCACTGGAAGTGAGAAGTCTGTGTTTAAGCTTATAACCTGTGATTCAACCTTCTATCTTCCTGGCACCATTTATATGGCAAATAGATCATTGTTATGGGATTTACATAACTGATCTGTGTATCAGCAGCGAGCTCAAATAAAATGTTGCACTGCCTTTGTCAGAAATGGGAGAGCACACACTTTCCTTTGCAAATCAGGGAGCACACAGATTTAAAGCTGCATCTCAGAGTCCAAATGAATCATAGCAGGTTGCGCAGTCAAACACATAACGGGCTAGAACTCTTCTAATGACTTTACAAGTCATCTTATAGCCATTCAATTTAGATAACCTTTTCAGAATAATGGCTTCTAAAGCTGCAATTCAGCACAAATCTGGCAATTTTACTGTACAGCACATCCACATCTTTGAGAAATGATCAAGGAAAGATTAAACCACTTCACAATAGGATAAACTATTGCTTCAACTTGCAGTTTTAAGTGAAGTATTATCAAGATCATCTTGAAGAACCCCACTTTACTATTTAGATTCTTTAGTACCCAAAATGCTTCTTTAGGTTTATCAGATTTACAATAAGAGGGAGAAGGGAGATTTAGTAAGTCAATAGTGCTTGCTAAACTACATTTCTCAGGCTGAGTTACAAGCACATTATGCTTTATAAATTAAACTGGACTGTCAAGATAAATGCATGGGCAATATGGCGCTATTTGTAAGTAAATGCCTCTTTATGTTTAAACAGGTTCTTATAGACCAAGAGGCTGAATCTCTTTTTCCTAACAACATTATAAATCTAAAAGCCAAAGGAATAAAATGAAAAGGAAGTGGGCCCTAGGTCTTTGTGAAGGATTGATGACTCAGGCAGTGCTAAGCCTATCAGAAATGATTCTTTTTTTTTTTTTTTTGCCTTTAGTTGGCTTTTGTCTAATCATCATGGTGAGCAGGGGGAGGGAAGACAGAGAGAAGGGGAATAAAGAAAAAGCAATTTTAGCTTTTTACTCCTTCTTTTAGGAAAAATTGCCTTACTTACCTGCATATCATGAGATACAGATAGCACCAAGTCAGCAAATTGCTTGTTCTTCTGGATGTGCTGTACTTATCATGATTCACCCTGCCACTTACAGAGAAATGACACCCTACTGTAGCAGCAGAATGACTACACTCTGAGGCTGCAGAAACATTCAGCAATTATCACCAGTGAGAAGGGTTCATCTGTTGGTAAACTACATAATGGCAGTTTCCCACCCCAGCCCCAAAAGCCTCCCATCCATCTCTGTCCATTAAGGGGAATGATTCTGCATGGAGAGCTGGCAGGGAATGAATCAGAGCCCATGGACAGTGAGCAGGGGCCAGCACCTCAGATCCTGCAGAACTGGGGCAGTTCTCTGCAGCCAGCACTTGTGCCTGCATTATGGGGCAGCACCTTTCAGTTTCTGCATTAACCCATCCAGTTAATGCCTGGAACAGTTATTTCTGTCATCTATCTGAAGGTGCTGGAACAATTCAAACAGGCAAAAAGTAAAAAGCATCTTTGTACCAATAAAGCACAATAAAAGGCACTAATGCTCTTATTCAGCACAGAGAGTCAGATTTGGTTTCAGAGTCTTTTTTTGAAGGTGGTGGGCTCTGCTGTTAAGGTTGGCGACTCCTCTGGCATTCAAGAACAAACCTACAAAGCTTGCTGACAAGCTCTGCACAAGCCACAAAAACACTAAATGTCAGCAGCAGGGCTGGGGGCCCTGTGAGGGGATCCTGGAGCTGCCCTGTGCCAGGCACAGCCCATCCTGCTTAGCCCTGAGCCTCTGCCAGGCTGGGCACACCCAGGGGGAATGAGCTCCAGAAGGGACAGAACCTGCCCAGGCCCAGCAGCCTTCCCATCTTCTTCTCTCCCCCACCCTGCTGGGGGGAATAGAGTGCATGGCTGTGTGGGCAGCTGGCAGAGAGCTCAAGTCATCCCACCACATCCCTGATAAGCTGCAGCTGAACAGGAACATTTGGTACAGAGCTTGATGCTTGTAGCTGTCATTATTTTGCAGGGCAAGTGGCCAGAGATGGGCCCAAACCCACCACACTTGCAGGATTTAGGCTGTGTCTCTCTCCCCCCCACCACAATGCACATATCCTAACCTGTACAGCCCAAAATACTGTCTCCTCTCTAAATGCATGTTTTATTCCAGCATTAGTTGAATTGCAGACACCAGAGTTTGCAGAGGTCTGGATGTCCAATTCTAACAGCAAAGATGTGATGCAAATGTTCAGCTTTGTGTTGGAGCAGAATAGCCACAGGCAGCAGTTCCGCAATACAGTTTATGCCTATGAGAAGACAAAGTTTTCATTTTCAAGATCTCTCTCTTCCTTTATCAATTAAATATTTGATCTCCTAGTAAGAAAGAAAAGAATCATTCCCTACTGGAACAAGTGCACAGATTGCATTCACAGGGTGTTTTTGTAATTGCTTTTGTAATTACATAATTTTGTAATTGTTTTTGTAATTAATGGACTGTCTGGACATCCAAAACCACAAAGTTTCCATGCAGTGCCTATAAAAACAGATTTATTTTGTCTTTTTGAACTATTCATCAGGAAATTCAGCTTTTTTCCTTCTGTTTTTGTTTCACTTTCACACATTTTCTATGAAAACCAGTGAATAGAAACCATTTCTGCATCCCTCCAATATCTGTGTTGACATTCCAGTCTGTTTTAATTGAGGCATTTCCACCCATACATAACTCCCTCAGAGGCAGTTCCAGTTCCAAAGAGAGCAGGTGAGTGGTCCCTTCTTAACAATCTGTAAAGGTGTCACTTTTTATCTAGTGCCCTTTGGTAAGAAAGCCAAGATTTCCCACTCAGCTGATTAAAACTGAGTGGCTGCATAAAATTATTATAATCTCATCTATTACTCAAAAAAAAACAATGGTTACCTACTGCATCAGAGTGTCTAAGAAGGAAAAATAAAAGGCTCCTTTCAGTTTTGAAACTTGGTAAATTGTCAGCTGTCCCATATTTAGTTCACCATTAAGTCACACAAGGAGGTGTCTCTGCTGTCATGTGTTTCCACCACCAAGTGGAAACATTTTGTGCTGTCTAAAGTTGGTGCTACAATTTGGTGAAGATGAAATATGAGTTAAGATCACTTCAGTACTGCAAGATACCTGTGGGCAGCCTGTCCTCTACTGCATTGCTTTTAGGAGCCCAGGAAAAAACTTAAAAACAATAAAAAAGCTACAGAATTTTCTAAATATTAACGCTCTCTCACGATCAAGTTCTCCCACAGAAGTCACTGACATGTTGCAGAGTGCACAAGACAAGACAAAAATATCAAGGCCATGGGGGTTGAGCCACTGCACAGCAATGAGATCTAGCACTGTCCTTCTCCATGCCCAGGATGCCACCTGCATCTTCTGGCAGTATCTGGGCCATATTTCTGGGCTGAAAACAAAGATGTAATTTTTTTTTTTCCCCCTAAGAAATTCTTTCAATTTTCAGACTGCAAAGGCAGCAAGGTACATTTCCTCTCCTTTGCTGCAGAATGATGAAATGTACCTTTCAGCTCTGCTGTACCACGCTGTAGCCCAGTGCAATGGCCACAGGAGGAGCTGCCAGGGTCACACTCAGAAGGTGAGATCACCCTCACAGCTGTTCATCTGCAGCCTGCTGCAAAGGTCCTGCTGGGAGGTGCTCCATTTCCCTCAAATTAACTCTACCTCACACCTGATGGAAAGATACACTCTTGGCATGTGTGGATGGCCACACTAAACTAAGTCATGGGCATCAGTTGGTCTGGGGTTCTCTATTTCCTAAAAGTGACCAAGATTCCTCATCTTTAGCATGCTGATAACTTTCACAAGGTTTGCAAAGTGAGAACTGATAATGTGATGGCATTATTCATACAGTTCATGCTGTATGCAGTTTCTAACAGTTTGAAACTGCAGTTTTGAACCACAATTTCTGTAAGACTAAGAAATCAGGAGAACAGTTGGTTTCCATTTTCTGTCAGATTAAGACATCAGGGTAGCTGGAGAAGAAGGAGTGCCCTCATTCCATGGAGAAGAAGGAGGAGTGCCCTTATTCCATCCAGCTCAAGCTCTGCACTTTAGTTCTGCAGACAGAGACACAGGACTTGACTGAGAACAAATGTTCTGTAGTCACATCGAATGTAAAAATACCCTGAAATATTTCTGTATTTCTCATTATATATTAGTGGAGATGCTTGCATAACAAAAATCCCTCTTCAAATTCCATGGTCAAAAAATTCCACAGTCAAAAAGGAATGCTCTTCAAGAGAGCAGGACTTCACTTTGACCTGGACATGACACAGCAACCTGTGGGAGCTCAGCACATCACTCCTGATGTCCAGAGCTACCGAAAGAACCCTTGGGGGGCTCGGGAGTCTTGGAATGTTGCCAAAAGCACTTGGTGGCTTGATTTTGATCCATCTAGGGATGTGCCACCGATGTATGAGGAAATGGAACCTGTGAGAATCACTTGGGTGTAAATGGTGAAGGGAAGATATCATTATAGGGTGAATCACAAATTTTGGGGTTTCGGTACAGGGGGGTGGTAGAGACAAGATGGAGGAATCAGGGTGTGCCACCAGGCTCTTCTTTCTTCTTCCTGTCTTCCATCTTCTGGGGTGGTGTTGGCATTTGGGGATTGGTCTAGGGTGAGGGTGTACTTGGTGACGAGGGTGATAGGTATTGGGGACAAAAGGTAAATATGATATACGTAGTTTTTGTTATAAAAGATGCGGCCGCCTTAGGGGTGGGCAGAGTGCCTTTGGCTGCCGTGCTGGTCAGATCCTTCGGGCAGAGAAAGGACTTTTTAGATAAGAAATAATAAACAACACTGAAGACCGAAAAAACCTAGCGTCCAGACTCATCTTTTGAAGCCCAGCGTGCAAGAACCATCCTAAGTGTGTGTGGGAGCAGAGACAGACAGCCGAACCCCATAGCAACCCAGACATTTAAATTCCTGATCCTTACTGCAGAATCATCTAGAAGTGCTGCTGAGATGGCAGCTTGACTTTCTCTTAGACCTCAAAGGAAAAAAAAAAACAAACATGCAATTCCTGATTAAGGTGAAGATGTTAAACAATTTTTAACTATTGGCTAATAGAAGCAGAAGTGGAATCTGTAGAGGAATAGCCCTAAAACTTCAGTTTGCATCTAGCAGGAGATAACTTCCATCATGTCTCTTCCTGCAGTGCCCAGGGCATCTTTCCAAGGGGTAGAAGAATGATGTTACAAAACAAAGAGCTGTGATTTTTCTTTTTCTTATAAAAGTTAATATTTATTACCAGGCTTTTGCTGACAGAATGCTCTTTTTCTTTAGCTTGTCTTCTTGCTTAAAAGTAAAATAACAATAGGCTGATATCTTGAGGCGATATAAATAAATCCATTCATTATCTAGCACCAATTTCCAAAACTTCCCCTGGCTCACAGCAAGAATGCTGGGATGCACCTGGAAAGGCTCAATCTAAGGCAGGTGTGACTGCAGGACCACTGAGCTCTCCAGACTGCACAGCTTCTTTCCAATGTGGACAGCTAAGCATCCTTTAGAGAAGCACTTAGAAGCACAGCCTGAACTGTCCTAAGGCCATCTCAAAAATGAGAGAACACCATGGGGTTCCTTCCAGCCTCATGTCTGGATCTTCTTCTTCAGCTAAGAAATGGGGGCACTGTCTCTCCATATTTTCTGGAGTAGTTAAAATACCTGGGATTTTTAATTTTTTTTTTATTCTTTATATTTTAAGTGTCAAATTCTGTCAAAAGCATTTTTAGTGTCTCCTGTTACAGCCTGAGATGTGTTCTAATACACTTTTTTTTTCTTTCTGGCTGCTTTATTGACAGCTATTCAAATAGTGCCAAAACTTCTCAAGTTTCCAAGTTTTTGTTTTGTAACCAGGTGCAAAAGTTGTCACAAAGTAACATTTAAACACTGAGGCCACAGAACGATTTTTCTGTTTATTGTACACAGATTTAAAGAGCACAGTCATCCTTTTGTTCTGTGGAGTCTGAACCGCTCTGAGCTGCAATGAACCTTTTACTGCTCTTGTGCTGCAAAGAGCCATCTGAGTGTAACATCACTCCATTTGCATGGAAGTGATCCCAAAATTCAAACTCTTTTCCTGTCATCTGCTTCAATAAACTGACACTGAGAGGAACTGTTTACAGTTTTAAAACTTTTCACAAGTAAAAGCTGGTAAACGAGCCACCCTTTTCTACTGTGCAAGTGAAAAGATATCTTTTTAAACAGAGCAAAGTTCTGAAGAATTAGCTAAATTATTTAATCTCAGAGTTACTGACATGACCCTTTATGAAAATGAATCATTTAGCCTCAAGCAATTCTGATATTGGGGAGCTAAAGAAATTGATATTGTTAACCGAAGAAAAATTGCACTCGGTATCTGGGCTCCAGCTCTGCTGATAAGAGGAAGAAGAAAGCATTCAGGCATTGCAACAGAAGCAGGGAATGTTTTAAAATCTGATGTTGGCACAGGGCAGGCTGGGCTGTGTCCCATTCTGCTGACATTCCCCAGGAAGCAGGAGCAGCTCTGCTCCAAACTCTGCTACCAAATGGGCAGCGCTTCCACATCTGGGCCCCCACCACCCCACAGCCCAGCCCTGCACTTCCACAGAATCCACCTGAAATCCCAGGGTTACAAGTGGCAGGCAACCACACTGCACTGTATTCATCTGGCATGGCATTTTAGCTTTCTTTTACTTCATCTGTTCAATTCCCATCTGAATAATAGTTTCACAACTCAATCACAACCCGGATTAATTTAATTAAAAAGTGAAAGTATCATGCTGTGTATCAAAAGCACATTGCCACCAAGATACTTATCTTGAAAGGCAACTATTTAAAACAAAGTCTATCACCCCTGAAAATTAAAATACAAAGTAAAAAAACCCCTCTTATCCTCATTTGCTCAGATACCAAATGATGCAACCCAATGATCTCTTACTTTCTCAGCCAAAATACCAGAGGTCTTTTTAAGGCCTGCTTGATAAAGCTACAAGAATATCATTGATACAAAAGTAACTCCAGAGAAATCTGTTCATCTGATCTCTCAGAGTTCATTTCTGTTTTCTTCTGCACCTTTTGGCAGAATGGAATCAGCAGGGAACACACATCACCTTAATTAGGTCTGTTCCTAAATCTACAAAGGTGACTGGCATGTTTTTCAAAAGCAGAAGCTTTAAATACACAAAGTAGTGTATCGCTGGAAAAAAAAAAATTAAAGGGGAGGAAAAAAAACCCCAGCCCTGTGAGGAATTCTGACAGATATATGTATCTCGCAAATAATTATGGAGACTTGAAATGATGGTTTGAACCAGAGTTCACTCAAACCATTACCTGGCCTACACACAGAGATGCTTGACCATGTAACTGATGAGAGAACTGAATTCAAAAGGAGGTCATGGTATTTATTTTGAGTTGCACAGGAGAATCGTCATGATGATTTTACGACTTCATTGACGGATCTGTAATTACCTTCCAAAAGATGTCATGAAAGTAATGAATCAAAGGGGAGGAACAGTGCTGAAAGCACCTTGGAAAAAAACATCTGAGACTCAGGTAACTGGGTCAGGCAAGCCATGTGGGTGGTGCTCCCCACAGCCTCAAACCCTTAAGGGCTAATACTGCCAAAATTTACCTGATCAGCATTTCCTCCTGAGCTGATGGAGGATCAGACTTGATTATCAGGGAAAATCAGATCTCTCTTTAGGGTTAAAGACAAACAAAAGCCTTTATCCAGCCTAGTGGTAGCAATAAGAAGCCATTCCTTTCTGAATTTTCAATAAACATCCTCTCATGTAAATGTCTCTCCAAATTAGAAACTAAATTTTCTAATTTATTACAAAATAAATATCCCTTTGCCTCAACAACAAGCTCTTTCTTCCTATAGGAGACAAATTGTCCACTGAGCTCCAGAAAAATCTTCTGATTTAGAATATGGGTACTGCAGCACACCGCCCTATTTCCCCTGCCCTTTGACCCCAAATCCTGGTGGAACAATTCATATGAAAAAGCTTTCAGTCTTCCACAAAGCATGTTGGCCACAGGTAGCAATGGAAAACAAACACCACTGCACTTAACTCAAATGAAAATGCTTTGTTTGCAGTGTTACCAGACAATCATTACATTAAAACATTACATTGGAAGCTTTTGTTATATATAGCTCTGTGTTCACAACAAAAAAGAGAGAAAAAAGCACCACTCATGTTTTGGCACAGAGCAAACAAAAAAAGGCTTTCTGTATGCACTGATGAAAGTTCTGTTATTTTTTAACACCCTTTTTTGGCTGTAAATTACACTCAAATCCTTCTCTCAAAGAGGTTTCCCACTAAGAGGTCCACTGCTATTCACTCTGCATGAAACTGTGAATGCATTACTAATTGAGACAAACTTTCAAGTGATGGTTTACAAATTAATTTGCACTTTTCTATGATAATTTTATATTAATTAAATGCATCATATTAATTAAGCCAAAATTAAATTAGGTTTTAGAAGGAAAAGTTGAAATTAATTACTTTGTGGCATGTTCCATAAAATTCATCAAAGAACTCTGGACTGAACTCTAACCATATTACATCATATTATACTGTTAATAAAGAGGAAGAAATATCTGGTCATAAGTAGGAGTTTTTAATCATAGAAGGCATGGTAAAGTTCATGTGACAAAAAGAGTTAGGACTTAATTCCTGGTTGATACAAACATGGTTATTTGCTCAATGAAATCCCAGTAAGAAATTTAGTAGATTAGGTAGGCTCAGGTAAAGGGTCAAGGAGATTAAATCCAAAGCCTCACTGCTTCCTTACAAGACAGCTCCATCTACTAAATCTGGTTTTCTGCTTGTTAGTACAAACCACAGAAAACTCCTCAGGTATTTGCATTCCCACCAAGCTAAGAAATATCCATTGTGGGGAGTTACATGGAAGAAAACTCTATAAGAGGAAGAAAAGTAATCAGGATGAAAAAACCCAACAATATCCGACAGAGGCAAGAGAGTATCATATCAAGAGAACAGAGGGAAAATGTGTAAAACTATAATTATTTCAAAGACAGCTCCAACCCACAGGGCCTGGAAATTGCTGTTACATGCAGGACTGAACCTTACCAACACTTTTTTCTGCTCCAGCCCTGAACAGGGAGCTCCACTGGCAGCCCCCACAACCTTCCCCCTGCCCACTCAGCATGAATTGGCCAGCACCTCTGGTGACTGCTGCCCCTTGTCTGCTGGGGGCTTCACTGCACTTTTAGCTCATCTAACCTAAATCATTTCTGTTCCCTCCAAAAATGTCACACAGCAATAATCTTGTTTCAAGTGTGATTCTTTAATTCAGAGGTTTGGGAATTCTTGTCCCTCAAAATTTCTAAATGTCATGCAGGTTTGAGTCTAGAATTTCAAGTTTTTCATTGGAGTTTATATGATGACATTCTCAGTGGATAACTTTAAATCTCTTTCAAAGACCAGAAACAAATTCATAGATCCACTTCCCTCATTATAATGGTGCATATCAGAAGAAAATCTGCTGAAGTGAATGGAGGTGCAGTGGTGAACTTCAAAGGGAAATCAGGGAGAAAGGCAGACAGGATTTTAACTGACTTCAGAAAAAACAACACAATCCAAACTTAATCAAGAGCATTTCCCAGTGTAAGATCCATAAAGTTTAGGACACAGACATTTTGGACAGTACTCAGTGTACTTATACAGCCTCATTTACTGCCTAATCTTTCAGTACCTGAGTTCTACAGGTTATTCAAAATTAAAAAAAAAAAAACAAACAAAAAAACCAAAACACAGTGAATTCCACAGAACCAAAAAGCCCATATGATTTTAAAAAGAGCTGAAATACATCAGGACTTGCCAAAAATCACAATGAATCATGTAATAGAAAAGGACAGGGCATGGGAGCCGTGGAGCATCTAACTCACATTTGGTCTCTGCCTTCCTACCCAGTGATGAACAAACAGCTTCATCTTCACCTCTGGACAGCAGTCACCCAGCTAAATGAGTTAAATTCTCCATCCTGGATTATCTTTGGTCAATGGCACAGAAAAAACTGCTGACCCTCCTGGCACAGAGCACTGGGGGCCAGGAATGACACAGGAATTATTCATAGCCAGTGCTTGAGAGGAGGAAAAGGCAAAGCAGGTCTCAGCTCAGCCCCTGCCCAGTCCTGCTGGCTACCTGGACAGTTGGTTTAAATGTAGATTAGTTATATTACAATTTCTATTCCTCTCCTAGCAGATGCATATGCATTTGCCCTGTGTGACCAGAGGAAGATGAGACCATCCTATTGCAAAATAATCTGGTGCTGCGCACACACTTCTGCAGAGGAAAATAAATCACTGAAGTGTGACTTCTGGATAATATAGATGTGTTGTTCCCCTTAAAGAACACAAGTACAAACACTTCACATTCTGGGTAATCGAATGATACCCTTGAAAAGAAAACTGCAGCAGAGGATATCCAATAGAACCAAGTATGCTGAATGTTAAGTGCTGTTCCATCTAAATACAGGTAAAAGAACAGTTGCTTGGCAGAAAAAATTCATTTTAAAAAGGAAACTCATATCTTCCACAATTTTTAACAATGTATTTACTCACTTCTTATGACAAAGGATTTTTCAGAAGCTCAGGCATCCATTTTTCTGATGTATTTCCTGTCCATCAGAGGTACCTTTTCTATTTTGACAGTGTAAAACTGATTACAAATGATGGACCTCTGACATCTATATATCTGTTGTAAAGCAAAACAGGCAACCTTCCATATGTGTATTGCAAATACTGCTATTCCTTACACAATAATACAGGTAGGGATATATGTGAAGTTAACAATAAAAAACCTCATAATCCCTATGAGTACAGTGAGCATTGCTGACAATTCACATGCTGCTCCAAGAACACCAAAAGGCTTCAAATCCATATTCATAAAAATGCTTCCTTTCCTCTCTAAAATACACCCTTAAATAGTCCAGACACAGAGCCTGTAAATAAATTCAATCTTCTTCCAGTCAGACAAATGGCAAACTTGAATTACTTTGTTCTTCATCTTCCCACCCATCTACTTAATTTTGGTTTTTCTTTCTATTTTACAAAAACCGAACCTATTTCTACTGAGCTTTCCTCCAAACTGAAGATAAGCACTTTTTTGGGCTGACTTTTTGCTTAAGCTGATGAGAAGGTGAAAAGTGCAATTGGAATGCAATCATGTCTTGAAACAATATATGGTGATCAGAGGATTAAAAAACTGAGCTTCCCCAGTTTCTCCAGAAGACAGCTGAGGGTTGGGCTGACCACCTTGGCCATTTCCTGTGTAAGATGTTTACAGCAGCAGCTCTCACTGTGGCACAGAGGGGCACACTTTATTTCCTGAATCCTGCAAGGTGCGTGGCTCTTAAAATACACTCGTTGGCTAAAAGGCTGGGGTGCCTAAAATCTGCTGTAAGCATAGAAAGAAGCAACTTTGAAATTGTCAGCTGGAGGTCAAAGCAGTTTGATTAAGGAGTGCAATTATTATTTCCTGTTATCCTGCAAACAACAGGATATACCTGAGCACTTTGTCATCAACACATGTACTACAAACAATAGGAAATTAATCTATCTATCCATCACTGATAAAAAGATGTAGTGCAGATCTATTTTGTCTTGCTCGTAATTACAATGCTCAGAACATCCTCCCCTTTTGCACATGCCATTATTCCATTTGCCTCACTGAATTCTGTGCTTTGCTTGGAAATTAAATCAGGTCTTGAATTTGAAACCGGGACAATATTGAATCCCAAATCTATCAAAAAGTGCTTTCTCCTTAACTGAGCAAAAATTTCCATTTTCCCCTCTAACTATTAATATTAAGATACAATCACAAGAAAGAAAAAAAAAAAGGCTGAGCTGAGCTTTAGAATATATCTCTTCGCTGAATAAGTGACAAAAGTTAAAAGCAGTAATTTAGGAAACTTAAATGTGACAGTGTGTGATAGATGTGAGTTGGCAAGGCAAGAAAATGAGAAACATTAAAATCATATATTAGAATAGATCAAGCTCTACATACCAGTTTATGTCAGCAAATTTCTTTTGATATGTCAAGTCCCTATCGGGCTGGGATTCAAGTATACTTTGAAGATGTATTTTAAAAGGAATATGTTTATGTTTAGAAACTTAATAAGAGCATGTATGTATAGAAGGCAAAGAAAAATAAAACTGAATGCAATATTGTTAAGTTCACTGCAAGGTTTCCTGCTGTGTGGCATTTCTGATGTTTTTCATGTTCTTCAGGACATTTCAGATTCTTTTCCTGATATAGTCCTCTGCTTTCCCAGGTACCAAAGTGAATGCTGTAAAAGGCCATACAGGATTTTATCCCCAGCCATTGCCTATCAAAAATTATACCAAGTCAATGAATTGCAGCTTAGTCAAAGGACATCAAGCAAATTGAATTCAGGCATGTACCAGCTCCCCCAGGATGCTCTCAAAGGCTTTGTCACTACTAGCAGGGGAACAAAAGCCATGTTCTAGTCAACACTGAGCCAGACATTTGCAAGCGGGCTGGATCCTTCTCCCTAGCTGCAATCCATAATATCATTGAACAGAAGGTCACTCAGCTATAAATACATAGATTTTTACATTGAATCCTTGCCACCACTCCATTTTAAATGCCACAGTGTGGACTGGCAATTAGATGTAATAGCAATGGTTCTGCATCTGAGCTGCTCTCATTAAAAGCAGAGCGAGGGCTGTTTGCACACTGTCACACATCACCAGCACTATGGGGGTGCCTTCTTGGCACCAGCCCTGCAGGCCAAATGAAAGGAGGGATGGAGCATGAGCAGAAACTCGGGAGTCCCAAGTCTGAAAAAGAAAAGGAGAGTGGAGTGCTGTCAGCCATGTGCAGCTGAGTTTCCCCAACAGCAGGAGGGCAGAAATACAATCCTACTGTTCCAGCCAGAGAGAGCCTCCAGAGTTTGTGTCTGCTCTGTATAAACACTGCTTACAGCACCAGTGGTGCTACCAGTGCTACTGTAAAGTGCCTCCAAGACGTGTGATAAGATGCAGACAAAGAGGGAAGCAGAATGCAGTGAATGAGCTGGTCATTCCCCTAACACAGCACAGGAGGTTGGCAGCCACAGGCAGAAAACTCATTTTATTGACCACTACTGAGCTGCTTGTGCTTTGGATTGTTCTGGAGGGTACTTGGCATCCCAGGAAGCTGTAAAACACTGGCAAAGCCCTCAGCCAGCCCTGGCTGGTGCCTGTCAGGTCCAAGGGGTGCAGGTGCTCCCAGATGGAGGGCTGTGCCTCCATGGCACACAGGAGGGTTTCCACACAGTGCCCCAGCCTCCTGCATCTTTGGCTGTGCAACACAATCAGGTGTGCTCACATGCTTGCAGTCACAGCAAGATTACTGGATTCCCTCTCTTTCCCTGTAAATGAAGGGCTCGATTCCCCTGCTGGCAGCATACAAATAAACTCCTGCTGGGGCACAAGAAGGTTTCTCCTTTGCATGGACACACACAGAACCAGGGATGCTGGGAACTGGCTTTCTTCCTCCTGACTGTGAGCACATCCACACAAAGCCATTCCAAAGACTGATGTTTGATAGCAATAGAGAAAGGCACAAATGCTTAAATGATTCTGAATCAAAGGTGAGCCAAAGGTAAATAGCATCTAGAATGGCAGGGTGGACCATGGGCTGCCTCAGCAGCCACCTAGACCCAGCTGCATCTCCAAAGCCATCAGCACAAGTGCCTGTGGACTCTGCCAGGAAGCCAGATGCCATTTTCTGGAAAAGTGTGTTCTATAGCTTGGCATCTGGTAATTGTGATGTCCAGCCAGAAACTGAGAGAGGAGGAAAATATATTTTCTTCAGTAAACATTACTTCAGTGAACAACAAGCAACTGATCACCCCCATTTAAAAATGTCACTCTAAAGAAAGAAACATAAAAAGGCAGGAGGAAAGAAAAAGAAAAAAAACCACCATCCAACCCACAGAGATTTTATTAACGTACAAAATGAAATATTTCCTTGCACAAAAAATATGATAAACTCAAGCTTTCATTTATGAGCTCTCATAAATGATACATTTTTAGGAAGGTTTTTTCAAGCATCTGTAGAATTTGTTCAGTTCTTTGTTTTCATCCAAATAGTCTATTGGCAATAGGGGGGAAGGTTATGAGACAGTTCTGCTTACCACTTTCATGGACCATCACCTCCCCCTGCCAACCCCTCCTCAGCTTTGATCTAAAAATGTTGCAATCAGCAGACCACTAGGAAGCCTTCCAAACTCCACAGTTGGATACCAACCAGCCCTCCCTCATCTGCTGCATGTTGTAATCTCACACAATTCAGGAGACCAGGATTTTTTCTGTGGTGTGGCTGGAAATCAGACAATTCTATGCAAAAAGCCAAAGGGGGGGGATTCTCTTCTGCAAGTTTCACTGACTGAAAAATTAGCTTGTTTCCAAGTCTGAAAGCAACCCTACAGTTACTGATAATCCTCTACTGCAAATGAAGTGTCCCTCAGTGTATTCCACCACCACAGGACCACAACAAACCTTCATCCATCACTGATAAATGATAAAAATTAGATGATCATAAAGTTTTCCTACGGACTCCATCAACAATGAATCTCAGATTTGCTTAGAAAAACTTCCAACTCCACCACAATATTCAAACTTAGGTTAAAAAATAAATCTTACCAGGCTCTCTCTGAGAATATACTCCCTGCAAAGCAGCCAAAACCTTGAACAACCAACAGGTATTCCTCATGTTTAATCAATAACTATTTCTGTGAATTCTAAGAGCAAAACTGCAGCTCTGGCAGCAGCATCGTGCAACATCAAAATCTGCTTTGTCTCAGGAGCAGACTAGGCTGTGAATCAGTGCCATAATTTTATTTCCAGTACTGGTCCAGCTAGTAGAAAAGGAACCTAAGCCAGCTCTGCTTCTGCTGTGTATTGTGCTCAGCTCACCTTGGCTTAATGAAGCACCTGCAGGAAGGGGAGTCCATGGCCAGGCCTGCCCCCCTGGGGGGAAGGACACTGATTTCTGCTCCCGCTCCCAAGCCCTGAGGAGCAGATGGCTGCACTGCCTCTCTGCCCTCATGAAACACAAGATTTCCCAATATCAGAAAGTAACTAATCTTCTGTCTTTTCTCTCCTACATGACATTTGAAATCTTTGTTCAAAGCCTTTTAGAAAGTGTTGTTGATCTTTTCAGGCTTTGAATCAAGCAAAGATATTTAAATTTTTCTGTCTAAAATATTTTAAGTAAAAGTACAGATCACTAGGACTAGCCCTTCATAAATTTATTAATGTAGAACATGAAACAAGTTTCTCCTTAATTTGAAAAAAAAACAGTGAAAATTCTGCTCTTTCTGCATTTTCCACGTAGTTTGCTGCACTTGCATGCAGAAAGAAATCTGTACATGACTGCAGTAAACTATAAAAGATTTAGAAAACAAAGATATCCTTTAAACTGGAACTGTAGCTCATGTCATTTCTTAAACAACCAGAGCCAAACTACACCCTGGGAAACTGTCAAAATTATTAAAACTTATTAAAACATATCAGACTGCAAAATAAGTGCATTTCTATATGTAGGGTTTCACAAATCATTCAGGAAGAACAGCTAGCACCACACCAGAGCTGTTACACACAGACACCCAGAGGCTGCAGAACAGCAAATGCCACCAAACATTTCTGCCATCAGGCAAGTACAGGTCTCACAGTGTGAAGCCTAACACAGGACATCAAGTTTAACTCAAGGACCTCTTGTTGCTCAGTTATTGAGGAATAAAGTTGAATTTAAGCATTCATCTCACTCCAAGAGTAAAAGTTCTAATTTTGTCATTTGTAATGAAGCTGCCTAACAAGGGATAAAAGATTATTGGCAGGAAAAGACAACTGCAGTGCATTAAAAGCAGATTAAGGTTGTAAGAAAAAGCAGTGGCAGGAAGAAAATTCACAGTTCAGGGGAAAAGGCTCCATATGTCTTCTAACACCAAGATCCAACTGGGGCCACCGAGGAAGTCATTAAGGAGAGACCCCATTGCGTGCTGGAATTACCAGACATATGGCACGTTTTCCCTAAACTGTAGATTTTCTTGATTATCTACCATCAGCACACAATTCTAATGTTTTCCAAAAGCCAGTTTTTCAGGAGCAAAAACAATAACCTACAGCTACACTGGAAGTAGTTTGCTTGTGCAAGGAGCACTGTATTGTCTGCCTGTCTCCCTGAGACACACCAAGCATGGAAAAATTCATTACTATCCATGCAACACTGCCAGGAAATGCAAGAGCAGTATCAAATTTTGCTCTGTTCCATGCTTCCCATCTAATTCAGGACAGCTACCAAGTTTTAAGCAGTCTGTGGAAGTAAAAGTCCCTGATGGTGAAGCCACCACCATCTGTCTGGTGGGGACACACCCTAAACTGAGAGGGAACCAAAGCTTACAGTGACATTTGGATTGGCCACCTAAACCCCTGGTAGCTCCCTAGGAAGTGCTGGAAATATCCACTGCCCTTAAATGCTGACATAATCACTTAAAACCAATTAAAACTCCATGCCCTTTTATTAGGTAACCAGGCACATTTATTAAATACCCATCTAGCCTTTTAGATGTTGGATCTCCCAACTCAAGCCACTCCAGCTTTTCCAAGGAGCTCAGTTTTTGTGCTACAGCACCAAATATGTGGGGGATACCTCTCATGGAGTAAATGTGTTATGGTAAAACTGGTGCTTGGCCACCTCTGGATTCAGTGTTCCACATGATGATTGTGCCACAAATCTAAGAACACACAGTAAGGATATCTGGGATGGGGATGGCCCACCCATGGCAAATGACCTGGATAGCAGCACCCAATAAAATCAGAATTCACATCTGAATTAATGAGTATCCAAACTAACTGTCCATAAATGCAATACACTTCATATTATCTTTTTTGTATGAATCCCTTTAACAGCACTTATTATTTTCTACTCATTTGAGCAAAATCTATTTCCATCTATTCCACTAATATTGTATTAATAATCTTTTAGCACCATTTTAATTTTTAAGAAAATTAACATAATGAACTACACTTGAAAGCTATTCACAATTTCATTAAGATATTTATTTCAATTTCGTAATTGAATTCATAATAGGTCTACAAAAAAAGCTATTAAAAAACCCCATTGTATTTCCTGGCATGTCCTTCTTGCTCAAATAATCTTATTGAAGTCAAAGGTTCACCCTAAGGACTGTGAGTCACTGAAAGGATCTGACCTGAGGATGAAAACAATATTTCAGACTGTAAACCAGCCATAATCTGTGGCACAGAAGCCTTTAAATACTGGTGAGACCTCCCATGTGGCATGTCAGACCTTCCTAAGGCAACCACACCACCAGAATAACTTCCAGCCCCTCTACATAGAAGCTGAAATGCTGATTTACTTTTATTTTTTTGTTGTATGACTAAGTCCAAGTTGGCTCCTAGAAAGGCACTGCTGATCCAAGCAGAATTACCATGTTTTAACAGAATTTGAGCTGAATTTCTTCCATGGCTTTGAACAGCTGTCTCTGTGTGCGAGTTTCTCCTCTTTCAGGTGTGTGTGTGATGTTGGGGCGTGGTCTGAGCCCATCACTCCCTGACCAGGCTCTTTTAAAGCTGTTCCACACATTGAATGCCCGAAATCAGCTGTGCTCTCCTGATGCCACACAGGACTTGGCTTACAGCCAGCTCCAAACCCTCTGAAATCCTTGTTAAAAGCTGAGGTTTTATCCTCTCTGTTGGCCTGAGCTCCTGACTGACTCTCCCCAGGCTGGTCTGGCCAGCCCAGGGTGGAACAGCCACACCTCCTGCTCCCACCAAGCTGTGCAGAGCTAAAGAAAAAACACATTTTGGCAGCTCCTAGGGGACAGCTGTGGTCAGTCACACCCTGCCTTCTTCTCCAAGATCTATGGGCACCTCACCCCCTCCTTCTTTGGCTGGGTTTATTCAGTGAGTCACATTCACTCCCAGAGGGTTTAGTCACTCAGAGGCACTAGAACATTACTTTTAATGTCCTATTCAAATTTACCAAATGTTAATTTAAGGTGATGTAAGAAGTTGATAGAAAATTTTGGTCATCATTTCTTCGGGAGGTCAAAAGAGGCCTGAAAATCCTTTCATAAAAAACCTTTCTTTTCATGTAACCATCTATGCACAGCTTAATTTAGAAATGTCAAGTGCATTATGTTTTTTTCAGGTTTTTTGCTGAGAACACTTTGGAGGACTTAAATCTAGGAGATGAAAATTTCCTTATCTTTACCAGGTTTTAAACCAGCATAAAACAGCCTGCAAAGCAGCTCTATACTGTCTCATTTTAAAAGGCTAATAGGGGAAGAAAAAAACAAACCATAGGGGCTGATTTTTTAATCTTACTGGAAGAATCTCCCTCTCAAATGGAATCACAAGATTCAGTTTTTAGTTACTGATATCTCACAGTCTTACCTGTTCTTTAAATGTAACTATTTTCAAGGATTAACACAGTGAGACACAATACTTTATAAACAAAACAGAAATAAAAAAAACAAACAAACAAAAACTTTGCAAATAGATCTTGGGACTTGAATAATATGAGGAGAGAAAAAAAAATGAACACCTCCCCTTCTCTCTGGTTGGGAACACACATCTCTGTTCCTGAGATAAGCCTGAATAAGAATTACTGCTCTGAAACCCCTGGAACTTGGTGGCAGTTGTGACTTGGATGCACACATTGGTGAAGCCATCAGGATCCTGCAGACACTGCCTGGGATTAGCTGGGTTTAAAGCAACTCAAACTGCCCACCCACAGAATCCCTCTGAGTCCTCACAGGCACCAAATCACATCTCAGCTCCTCTGATGGGGGCTGTCTTACACCACACAAGGAAATCTTATGGCAAAGTGAGAGTAAAATAAAGATTCTGTTTGCCTCTCATACAAAACAATATGAAAAGGATAAAATTAACTTTTTAATTAAGGCCAGGATTGATGATAATTACAGAGAAGAAGGTATCTGTAAGCAACACTGACCAAGAGGGGAAATTAAGAAAACCACAAGCCTATGCTTATGGTAATTTCTTCTCTAAATGTAATGTCCTAATGAAGCATTAATTTGTCATATAAATGACATCCTCATGACAATCTTTCACTGGGGACTTGAACTCTAACCAAAATATCTGGTCACTTTTTTTTGTTCCTTTATCTTATTTAAAGTCTCCCTTTCTCCACCCCAGCAACAAAACTCCCAAGGGCTTGTTCTCCCTCTGCTAGCTTCAACAATGCTGGTGTTAAAAAAAAAAAAAATTCTTAATAAATCTTGAAGCCCATAGCTTGGGTAATACAATAATGACAATTGATGACAACATAGTCAAAGTAACATCATGATATTAAAACCCAATTTCTATAAACTACCATTCTCTCAGTTTCTTTAGATACCTGATAATATGGAAATTTGGGGGTTGGTTAAGTGGGTTTTTTTAGTATGGAAAGCATTGAAGTGTTCAAAAATTAGTGGAACAGAGTGAAATAATTTGATATTCATCTCTCTGCTCTCAGTACCCATCTCACAAGGTCATGATATAAACCAGCATCTCCAACCCAATGAGATACAGAAATTTGTCTCCTGAGCCCAATCAAGGATCTGAAAAGCAACTTCAAAGATATTCTTGAGCTGAAGACCCTTACTTACTTTAATAAAAGGAAGAGAAAAAAATCCAAACTTTCCAAGTTGAATGGTAATAGAAAAAAAAAAGGCAAGAGGTAAGTGAAGTAGTGAAATACTCGTTTTCTATGACAAGTTTAAGTCCAGTCATCTGAGTTTTATTCACAAACAAAATTGCAAAAGAATCTTTTAATTGTTGGTAAACCACTAATTAATAACTTATTGAACTTGCTAGGGTATATCTGGCAGGGAAACAAAAAAAACAACACCAAAAACTCCAAGCTGTTAAAAAGCCTGGTACAGTTTGAGTAGCAAGAGCAGGTGAAAAGAGATAATATTTTATCTACCAATGACACAAATAGCCTCAATTATCTCTTTTTTTACCCCTTTTCCAAGCACCAAAAGAACTGTGAAACTGTTGAATGGCACATCTCAGGACTCAGATCTACAGAGTGTGCAAGTTCACCTCAAAATAACAGCTGTTTTCAAGGTGAAGTTACTGAAGGACAACAAACCTAAAAATAGGTTAGAACCTGCAGGCAGAGCTGCTGCACAATTTACCAAAAGGCTTTTCCCTAATACCATATCTGCTAATTGTGGTTTTCTTTACATATTTATTTAAGGACACCATGCCATAGAAATAAAGCAATGACTATAGTCTTGAAGGAAAAAAAATAATAAAAAAAAACAAGCAAAAATTTACCAGTTTAGTTTGAGGTCATGAAAAGTCTGGGCTGCAGGAGGTGAGTCCAGCAATTTACACTTCCATTAAAGTGAATAAACCAGAAGAGGAGATCTTGCCTGCTATTGAATTTCCCCAAGTCTTCAGTGCTCTTTTCCCTGACCTTTCCTTAAGCTCACCTGACTTCCTAAACAACCTTGTGCTGCAATTAATATCTAGTAACAAATCTCTGAGAAACTGTAAAAAGATAAAAGCAGCCATTTCTCTGAAGGGCTGGGGCAAGAGTTCAGAGGGAGCAGGAGACAAATCAGCTCCTGTTCAGACAAGGTGCTCTTGATATCATCAGACAATGGCAGCAGCCTCTTCTGATAAGCCACACCTGAGTGCAGCCTTATCTCTTTGCAAGCATAATCTCTTCCAAAAACTGTTTCCCACAGACAGAAAACTGGCAAGTGTCTCTCATTGTTGGATATCAGGAGAAATAATTGCCCACACACAGAGATATTCACAAGTTAACTTTGAATTTTGATACTTGGGTACCTTTTCCATGAGGACTTTCCCAAAGCACAAAAAAAATCACATTTTGCTCTTGAATAAATTATGGCAGGGTAGAATAGGAGTAGTAAACTAAGGGAAAATGGGACAGAGGGAAAGCTGGGCTAGTCAAAATTATACAAAAATTTCATGTCTTGGATAAAAACATTTCACTCTTTTTATGTTATCCCAGTCTTGGATGGAAAAATTTCAAATGTTTTTAATCACTAATATTTTATGAAGAGGAGTATCCATCTCCATGATCATATTCCATGATTTCATATAAAACAGTCCTTTCCTTCCCTCTTAACATATGAATTAAATTTCTCTCATTGCAAAGAGCAATCCCACCTTTTCACCCAATATTCAATAACTATAGGCAATCTGATCTTAAAATGCCATGCTTCCTGGGACTAAACATCTGAGAGCTGAAGTGAAAGGACATTTCAATATTCCAAAGGAGTTTCCTCACTTAGAATCCTAGAATTAAAACAAATAACATTTTCACTTGTCCAATTACATTTATCAAAAAAAATTAGGAATTTATCTGGAATTCTGAATTCCTAATATTCCTAAATGAGGAATGAAGGCACAAGAAGTTATTTGAAACTCCTTGTGCCTTCATTCCTCATTCCCTCCCCTTCTCTGGCAGATGTTGCCATTTTCATGACTTCAGTCCCGGGATTAAAGACAAACTGAATCTGTGACAGACAAGGTGAGAGCAGTAACAATTTCACACACCCTCTTTTCTCTCTGCTGCCAAATGTCTGGCAGAGCCCAAAAACTCTGAGACACCCTGAGTACTTCCTAGCAAAAGCATCTGTCTCAGCTAAGACACCTTGTTAGAGGGATGACAAAACAGACTTTGGCATTTATCAGCCAAACACGAGTATTAATGCTAAAGTTCAAGAGAAAAAAGCCACCAAGCTGGGCTGGCCACGTTGGGAACTCAACATACAGGAGCACTTTTAGTAAGAGGAGAAAAAAAAAAAAAGTATCACAAGTAGCCTCTGTGTGTGGCTATTGACTTGTTGACAAAACAGGTTAAAAATCAATAGCATTTTCTATGGGAAGTTAGATAACTTCCCAATAGTATTAAACAAGGGTCTGCTGAGGAATAGATGTCATTTCTGTTGATGGCTTAACTGCAAATTTTCCATTTATTTATTTCGGCTTCTTGAAGAGCTCACTAAGTTCAGTCCTGGTACCAGCGCTCCAGGGAATAAAAGAAAATAGTATTCCTGTGTAAAAAGAAAAGGGAAGCTTCAAGCCATGGGCAATACTGAACACTCAACACTTCCCTTGCAGTAAATACCAGAAAAATTACCTAAAACCTTTGAGAAATATTTACTGGTGCAAAACTGATCTGATGACACAAAGGGAACAAGCCTCTGGATTTCCTATAGGATTGAAATCCTGTTATGCTTTGCCTCCTGTAATGGGCAAAATGGAAAGCACCTTATAAGCTCCTAACAAAATAGTAGTTGTCATCCCATTCCTGTCCACAGTCTGCTCATGACAATGACAAATTTCAATGGATAGCTAAGAAGGGGGAAAAACCCAAACCTCGTTTAGGCAGCAAGATTTAAAATGTTTAAAGCAAGATTTAGAAAGGGTAGGTGCAGTCTGGAAAACAGCCTCTGCTGTAAGGGAGGGTTGGGGGGGACTTTCTGCTGCCAACAGACCACAAAAATTAGGTGCATTTTTGCTTTCCAAACAGCCAAGTGGACAATTGCCCTGTACATTTCATGTACTCGCATGCAGCCCATATTACTAAAAATGGATTACAGATTGTTTTTCCAGCATGAAATGGGCATTTGAAGGAGGGGCTTAATTTAAAAGTTGTAATAAACATGCAGCATCTCTTTGTCAATACCAGTTATCCTACTCTGGCTATCTAACAAATAATTAGTTATAATAATTTCTAGGAGAAAGGTGGATCATTTTTTCTTCTTATTAGCACATGCTTTGCCCTTTGTCATGGTTTAATTTGAATACAACCGCAAATTCAAAAGCATTTTATTTTTACTTCAGCAAAAATAATTAAATCAATGCTGTATTTGTGGAGCTGCTTTAAAATATTAAAGTAACTTGATCCCAAATGAACTTAAAATTTTAATTCATTTTACCTTATGCCGGCTGTGGAAGAAGTCAAATTTTTAAATGCAATATGACATATGGCTGTTCATTATTTATACATTCTGTAGCAGACTATAAATTTCACTTTGGACATATATCGAAGCACTGAAACCATTTCAGTTGCAAACACATAAATCATAGTTACAGTTATTAGTCTAAATGTAATGCCACCCAGGTTCTAGATCAAAACCTTTAAAATCCATTATAATTGACGTCTGCTGCATAACTTATGTCTGATTTTATTAAAGGAGCTCATTATTATTTATATCTTTGAAACATTATATTCATAGCTGTGTAACCAGTTAAATGTGAAAGATTTGAGGAAAGGAGGGAAAAAGCAGGGAACAATAGTCAATAAAGCAGAAAGAATAAGGCTATAACAGAGGACAAAATGTTCTGAAATGGAATTGCCTAATCCAAGGCATAGATTTGCCAGCCTGCACAAGCGACATTTAGGACAAATGCAGTGGGAATTCTGTTTTAGTCAACTCACATCTCAGCGAGAAGGCTGCAAACCAAAAATGCACCTCCCTTGCTACACACTGCTTTCCAAGAGGGGAGGGGGAGATGCTTCAGACAGCTCCTGTAGCTTGAAAAAGCCCTGAAACCAGCCAGAAAGGGCTGTGAGGCCCTTATAGATTTATTAGGAGGCTTTTTGCTGATGAGCTGTTTCCTTTGTGCAGCTGGGATGACAAAGGCACTCTGGGATGTACATCCTGTAAACATGGCCAAGTCCTTGGCTTTTTTCTTTTCCCAGAGTGGCTGAGCCTCAAAGCCAGGATCCTGTCTTGGCTGGACCATGGAGGCTTTATCCTTCTCTTCCCCTTTTTTTCCTTTTGTGTTCAAGATTGGCTTTTATTTGGCTCTAAAATGTAGCCAGAGGAAATAAACGTGAGAGGAACTATGTCAGTGAGATGTCTGCTGAGGACCTGACACTGCTGTCCTAAAATCAATAGCAAGACTTCAAAAGACAAAGGATCAGACTTTCAGGTGGTTTGAAGTTGTCAGTGAAGGAAACCAATCTCTCAAACACTATAAATTAACTATGTGTGGGTAATTGACACTTCCCCATCAGGGACAAGGAAATCCTTGGAAAGGATCCCAGGGTGACCCTGGGTGGGCACCAAAAAACCCCTTTTTGACTGAATTCCCTGGAACAATAGAGTTCTTTATCACCCAGTCCACCTCAGCCTTGTCTACTTTTAAACTACATTTAGCATAACACAATTTCTGCGTTACACTTAAATTTACATTATGCTTGTATGACTTCTAAATGATACCAATACATTTAACTATATTTCAACACCACTTTACCTTCTCATTAGCTGAAGAGAAAAATAATCAAGAAAATGAACATTACTCTCTGTATCTAGCTTTAGTTTCACATCAATAGGCAAGAGAAGGTGATGATGAAAGCAAAGGCAGCATTTGTAGAGCTGGTGATATGGCTGCAGAATTTGAGATCTTCGTGGACTCATTGAGTATGTCATACCTAGCCAACATACAATAAAATGTAATTTCTGGAAATGCTGTGCATATTTCATTGACTGTTGAACTTCACCAGTTCTTATTTCATTTATTCTTTAATATTTAATACTTAAAATTTCATAACCTGAGCCAGAGAGAGCTCTGGTTTCAGGAGGAGGAAGCCAAGTTGGTCCATAGTAGTACCAGGAGCATATTGATCAGAAGGTGTAAGAGTGCAGGAAATTCTGCCTTCTATTTTAAACAGAAAGGGCATGGACTCATCTTGTGGTGGGCCTAGATGACTTTTGTGTATTGAAAATAAGAAAAGTTTCAGGAACAGGAGGAAGGGAAGGGAAATTAGCTTCACCTGCTTAAAAATGCCAGAAAATATTGTATCTCAAAGTTTTATTTTCAATGTAAAGTAAAAGAGAAAGATGTTGCTAATAGAAATTTTCTGAGTATGAAATGCTCAAAAATAAATTTTGAAACCCAACAGCAGTTTAATGTTAAGAATTTTCACTTGGAAATAGATGCAATGAATATTAAGAGTTTTTTCCTTCAGGATTAATCCTGTCATACAGAATGTTTTAGTGAAAATTACACCTTTTCTTCTGGTTTAAAAACCTGCACTTCTAGTAGAATCCTTTTCATTGAACCTATTGTCCATTCTGCAGTTTTACACCAAGCTCTCTTATGTTTTCCTTTGTCCCTAAATGCTCATGCTGGCTTCTATTCAAACAATCTTCATATTTCAGATCAAGGAAAATTCGAGTGTTGACGTAAAGCACATGAGGAACTGGCCACCTAGACCTTGAATCTGGATAATTTGTAAATCTGCTTGTGTAGGCTGGCAATAATAATAAAAACTCATTAATCATGTAAGGCTGAGGTGCACACTCCTCTACAATAGCCCTGCAGCATTTCTTTGCTGTGGGGACAACATGCTTCATAAACTCAAATTAGTGAGCTGCAAAAGCTAATTGAGTGCACGTGTGATGCTTTGCCTGGGGATAACACAGAAAGGTCAGGTGGTTTTCCAGTTTTATTACTTGGCTAAGAGAAGCTGAGATGTTCCTGTACAGCCCAGGAAGTCAGTGTGGAAATTATCTGATTTTCTGTTTCTTTTCTACAGTGGCCTCATTTTTTATTTCAGTGTGCAAATTTGAAAAAGAGCAATCCACAGGTTATTGGCCAAACTGGGAGGGAGTGTGAGTTTGTGAACTGGAGGAACTGGCACTGCCCAGGTTCCCCTTGGTTCCCCCAGGTTTGTGTCACAGGAGACACAAATCAGTCAAGCAACAAAGAGTGACTGATTTAGATTCTTGCTCTCAGTTATTCAGATTTTTAGATAACATCCTCCTATGGGAATTCTAGGGCCAAAAACTGTCAAAAATCCTAGAAGACCCTTTACATACTTCTCCCAGTGCTCTCTCTCTCTGGGAAGGCTGATAAGAGATTTAAGGTCCAAAATGAAAACAGATCCTTTAGCTAATAAATATCAAAGAGTTAATCATCTGTATCTTACTGCCCATGGAAATGATCTTGTTGCTGGATGAGTGGTTCACCGAGCTTCAGTTTTGATTTTATATTAAATAAGTTCATTAAAAGATTGGGAACCTGTTGAAGGCTTTATGGCTATTATATTTACTACAGTATTTACTGATATAAGTCAAAATATACACAATGCAACAAAACACTGATGTGGCATAACCATATTAATGTCTTATTCTATTTGTGTTCTACCACAATAAGTTAAATGGACTGAATGTGTACTAGATTAGAGATTAAAATGCTTTCCCTCAAAAGAATTAGGAAAATTAAGCTATCAGAATTCGAATTTGGGGGAAAAAAATATGGTGATTTTACTCAGTTATCAGCAGTAGTGCACTATGAAGATAACACAACCTAGAACGTTCTATAGAAAAAGAGGCTGTATTCCAGATTTTGGTGATTTGTCTACATGACATCTGTTCACTGGAGGAGAGGGCTGTTTTTGATGTCACAAAAAGAGTCCCTTGCCCAGTGTATTGTTCCATACCTCTCTAGAAATTTGAGGTGGAAGAGCCCATGTGTAGCATTCCATATTTTAGAGAACAACCAGAGAAATGAGAGAAAGCATTGTTCAGCTCACTGATGATGATCCAGACCCACACCTCTTTAGCTCAGCAATTACAGCTGAGTCACAACAAATTAGAGACCAAGTGTAAGAAATCAGCAAGATTTTGTTTTCATTTTAGAAACACCATCAAATACAGTCACTCCATTTTCAAAGGGCAGCAAGGTATATGGGGGAAAAAAAAAAAAGAAAATTTTAACGTCCAGCTACAAATATTGAGAAAGATGATCAATAAGTGTGTGAATCTCAATGTGGCCAGAATTATGTAAAGCTCCTCCAGCAGAGAAAGGATGCTGGCAAAACACTGTGCAGCCTTTTCCCTCCACCCTGACGGGTTTCCTGATTTCACATGGTTAAATCCAACTGCAGCTATTTCAGCCCTCCAGGTTCAGCACGGAAGAGTTGACTTCTTTGTGCATAATCAAAAATAAAACTAATTCCACAGTGCTCTTTATAGCTGGTCATTAGCAGGATATCTAGAGCAGGGAAAAGGAGAAGCAAAGTGACTTCAAAAAGTGTCTTGATCCAGCAACTCCAACAGCAAATTGCTTTTGACCACACGTACACTCAGGTGCTCCTCAGCCCTGAAATCCACAAACATTTCACTTCCTAATATGAATAAATGGGTATGTATTTTAAATTAGTTCCTTCAGTTTTGATACCTACTGCAAGCTCTGATGTTCTTGGCAGATATTTTCTCTGAAGGGTGTTTTTGCTCACTATTTTTTCCTGCTCCTTAGGTTGGACAGCTATTTAGGCATTTAGCTTGTCTTCAGCTACCAAACACAAGTGTAGGAAATTACATTAATTTGGCAGTTATTAGATTTGTTAGTACTTTTTCATCTCTTACTATTAAATAATTGGATCTGAGTGTTATCTTAAAAGGCAAATGTCTTGCTGTTCCTTGGAAGGGTATTAGGAGGAAGAAATGGCTAAGATTTGATTTCATGAAGGCTTAACTTCAGCTTTCTGCAGCTGGAACTCTTGTCCTGTGTCTCTCACTTGTCCTAACAGCTGCAAGCTGTGGGCAAATATGAACATGAATCTTGCAGGGTGCCTGGATTGTATAATTTGCCAGATATTTCTTACTTTTAATTTATCTGGAAAACCAGATTAAGTTTGTGTGGTTCCCCCTGCTCTTCATCGCCCAAGCTGCTATTTTTTTTCAGGATTATGAAATCTATTGCAATTCTGTTGACAAAGAATAATTCTATGAAACACCTTTAGTTACACACAAAACCAGTTTTCTTAAATAAGAGGGAAAGGACAAAATTCATCATTGTCCTACTCGATGTGCAGCACGTAGGTGCAGTGAATGTCTAAACATTTTCCCTCTGAAATGGATTTCCATCAGGGGCCCTCACCTGGGGCTCCCTGAATGTTTAGGACATGAGGAGAGAGTATTTTCTCTTCATTTCAGTTTGTTGGAACACTAACACAGATAATAACTGCAAAAGGACTGTAGCCCAGTTCTTAAAGAATTTTTCCTGATGTTAGATTATAATTGTCAGAGCAGCAGAGGAGCAGAGCAAGGCAAGGGAGGACACAAACACATAAATAGGCTGTGCACAGCAGAGCAGTCATGACAAACCAAGCAGCCTGATTTTCCCATGAGCAAGGCAAACCCCTCTTCAGGTCTCCATCTTCCTTGAATTCTTACATTGGAAACTTTTCCTCCTGCTCCACCTTCAAACATAGCTCATTGCAGGACCTGTCCTCCTATGTCTGTAAATTCTTGGTCCCTGGAGCCACAGTCTTTCTGAAATTATCCCCTCTACACCCTCAAAAACCTCACAAACAGTTTGGGGGATCTGAACAAAGTTTCAACACAGTTTATTTGGAGTGTCTGGCTCAGATTTGCAGGTCTGAGGTATCAAATGATCTTTAGGAGTCCCTTCCAATCTGAGATTCTATCAAGTCTGTGTATACCAGGACAGGCTCTCTGTCCACATAATTCAATTCCAAAGAACCTAACAGAGAGAACTGGGAAATGAAGCACTGATATTAATAAAATGTTAAAAGAAGACTTGTGCACAGGAAAGTTCTACAGTTCCACATGGCAGAAGTGCAGCTGCATTACTGCCATAACTCTAAACATTGCTGTTTCCACAGATTTCAGCATTTTATATTCATTTTTCTACTTTTTGATCTCAGCCAAACAAAGATCATTCCTTTCTCAGTGACGACAGAACACTCTAATTCTTTACTCTAATGTGTCATTTCTTTCAAATACCTCACTGTGACACTGAACACCTGCAGGATATTAAGGGTCAGTATAGGAAATGCACATGGCAAATCCCACAGCATGTTACATTTTGGAAAACACAACCGTGTGCCAAAGTGAGCCAGGTGGAAACCAAAAGCTTTTTATCAGCAGCACTGAAACTGGGGATGGCAGACGAATGGACTCCGTGGCCTCCTCAGTCCCATTTTCTGTGCCCAGCATTCCGTGTCAGAGCTTGCCCACTCTTCCAGGGAGTGCATGGTGAGGCACAGCAGCCTCCTCCCTTTTGCTCTGGTCTCACCGACATGTTTTATGAAAAATCCTTTCCTTAGTATTTTTTTCCTCCTGAGAAGCTGAGAGGCCTCAGGAACAAACTGTAAACAATGATTATCTGCTGCTGTGGAATGCACCAGGTGGATCTGGGATTGGTCTCATCTGGTTGTTTCTAATTAATGGCCAATCCCAGTCCAGCTGTCCAGACTGTCTCGGTCAGAGACAAGCCTTTGTTATTCATTCCTTTTCTATTCTTGGCCAGCCTTCTGATGGAATCCTTTCTTCTGTTCTTTTAGTATAGTCTTTAACATAATTTATATCATAAAAAAATAAATCAGCCTTCTGAAACATGGAGTCAGCTTTCTCATCTCTTCCCTCATCCTGGGACCCCTGTGAACATGGTCACACTCTGCCTTTGCTGCCATAGCAGTCAGAGGTCTGCTGGTGACCCAAATTAAACTTCTGGCAGCTGCAAACAGCCAAACCTGAAGCTCAAACTGATAAAGGAACTGCCTTCCACAAGTAAAGCCATGCAGAGAGGTAGTCTGCATTTCACATCCCATTTGATAAACTGCAAACAAACTTGGCACGAGAAGTTTTTAATCAGTGAAGCTTGCTGCAGTGTATTCACTGCTGCTACAAAATGGGATTGCAGTTATTCAGGATGGAGTTGTACGCTTCATATATTTTTATTGTTATTTATTTTAAGGAATATTTTTACACTGAGGCATAAAAGATTATATGCTATTACTTGTTTAACAGTTAAATATGACACTGGTAATATTCATCAACATTTCCCTACTATCATTCCTAAAATTAGTTTTCTAGCAGACATTTGGGTATCTGGACCAATTTTCAGAAATAATGAACATCTCCACTTTCCACTAGCATAACTCAGTCTGTTTGCTGTACCAGTGTACACTTCTAAGCACAAATTTCAGAAATTACTTTTAGCTATCTGTGTTCACAAAACTTGGATATGATGTTGCTCAGTATTTAGGTTGTGTGGTTCTCTTCCCCCCACACACATTTTTTTTCTGTTAACTCACCTCTGGTGAGTAGATAATGATTTCTATTTAAAACACCTCTCTTACAATTTTCATCTATACTGAAAACACACACAGATTACGAGGATGAACTGTAAGTAGTTTTCAGCTGTGAGTCCTACATTTTCCATACTTTTACTACAAGTGAATAGAAAAGAAGGGTAGCTGGAAAATTTCAATTTTATTTTCTTCTCACACCTCATTTTTCCATCTCTAAAATCTGAGTGAATCTTCCTCTGCCCTCTGTGTAGGTCAAGAAACTGTGTAAACGTGACACCTTTTCAAATAATGCCATAAAATCCTCCATAGGAGAAATATCTCTGCCTTTACAGCTGCATCTTCTGGTTTCTCTAAAATTCAGAAAACCTGAAATACTGAGAAGTCTGGTGCTGTACATTTGTAAGAGTTTATACCAAGAATAATTCTTCTATGCGTTGCAAAAAAACTTAAATAAAACAAAGATTTACTTCTGTCGTATTTCCTACCCATTTTTCGCAGCCTTAGGAGTAAATTCTGAATTAAAGTACCCATTACCTGCAGTAATCTGTGTATTCCTCCTCTCCCCTGGTCACAGGGAGCCACACAAGTTATGCTTTTAGTAAGTTTTTCTTGATCTAAGCATTGTCAGTTTTGTTACAGAGAAATCTTTCCAAGTGGTGTGACAGAGGGAGAGGTTTATGAGTGCCTTTGCTAAGCAAGGAAGATGCAGTAATTGGAAGTGCCCACGGGCTTGGGGATTTATTGTGAAGGGAAGTGTGCTGTAAAAAAGAGGAACATTAAGGATTTGACTGTAGTCATTCAATCTATCTTATTTTACAAAAAACCAAAATAAAGTCAAAGTTTTCAAGTAGTAAGGTCTTGTTTACAAATAATTTGCAGCCTTCATGATGGTGGCTGCTCTCAAAACCTCCCAGATGAAACCAGTTTTATAAAATCTAAGATATGACTACCCAAGCACTGGTCACAGGCATGTAATTTGAACCAAGTGCATCTTTCATTGGCAGAGGTTCCACCTCTGTGCACTTGAGTGTGTGGGACTGAGACTAAAGCAGAGCAATTTTCCTTTGAGGCTGAGCAAACAGATCCAGGTGGGATTACTGGATTAGGGTTGGGAGGCTGCAGGAGCTGCTGAGGTTGAAGATGACTCTGTTTGGCAGCAGAGTCACATCATCCTGCACTAAATTCTCCAGTACACTGGGCAGCTCCAGGCTCTCTAATTTTGGTCCTTTTCTGCAGCCAAGCACAGGCTGGTGCTGCCCAGGCACAGCTGGGCACACTGGGAAGGAGCACAGAGGCTCTCCTCTGGGCTGAGCAAGTCTCACCTCACAGAAAGTGACCATCACTTTGGTAAAACAGCAGTAGAAACTGCACAAACCACTGAAATTGACTAAAGGAATTTGCCTAGAAAGGGAAAGCATATAGTTGTGGAAGAAGAGTGTCACAGAAATGTGCATTTTTTAAGAATCTAATTTGCTTTGCCTGGAACTTCTCTTAGTTACATCCCAAATGTTGGAAAAGAGCACTAAATTTACAAAATGAAGAGCACATATGACTGGAAGGCTGAACTTCTCAGGAATTAAAGGTGTTTACTTCTAGACATAACAATCACCTTAAATTCATCTTGGGGGGAAAACAAAGTGGGAGAGCTCCCTTAGCAAAATGCTAAATCCTCCTCACACAGTGACTGCCCAGGTGCCATACCTGGTGTGATGATGGCAGGGCTCCTCCTGTCCCTGCTGCTGGGGACACAGCTGCCCTGCCCTCCTGGGCAGTGACATCACATTTGTTCTGAGAGGGGAACAATTTTTTACTCCTGTCCCAGAACAAAAAATTGACAACTTCACCAGCAGCACTGGGGTTCACAGACTGCCATTTTTACAGAGAGAGCACATGTCTGCCATTTGTATACACACAGCACTCCATAAAAATATTGTAAAAACACTGTAAAATAAATGCATAAAAATTCATAATAATGCATAAATAAATACATTAAAATACTGTAAAATTGGTCTTGAATCAGACAAGGAAAGGAAAAGATTAGATAGTCCACATTTAATCTCATATGGAAGCATAAGCTCCTCCAGAGGAATTAGAATCTATCTGGATCTTAAGGACAAAACTGTTAAGCCAGTACTTAACTGATAGAGTTCTTTTACTATTACCTTGTAAGATGGCAGGAATTACATTGCTGCTATCTGCAATCTGCTCTCTGGCACGTTTCTTGGTACAAAGACAAGTAAAGCATGTGATTTTGGGGTATGTATAAAGAATGAAAGCAGGTATTTAAAAAGATCTTGAATATTTAGAGTTATCAGAATATAAAGTTTAATTAGAGAAATATAAAAGGAGCATGAAGAGAATTATTTTCAAGTTTCTTATAATATCACTATCTTATCTGGGTCTCCCAATGTTCTTGAATACAGAACTCATTTATTTCTTACTTAGAAGTACCCCAGTTGTTCAGAGAATGAAAAGTACTCTCAATTCTGATATTGCCATTATGCAGAGGTAGTAAATAAGATGTACTAAATAGCCTTTTACACCTAAAAAGTACATTTCAATAGTGATAGATGGATCTGCGTGCCAGTGTGATGAGGAAAAAAAAAAAGGAAGTGAACGGAAGACTGTTCCATTTTCATGGCAATTCCTTTCTTAAGTGCCAAGAAAGAATAAAAAAAGAGAAAAAAGATTTGATCTCTATAAAGGACATGGTGACAATTAAAAGAAAAGACTATACCAGTCATCTATTGATTCACTGCTCACAACAGGCTTTATCATCAACCAAAAGCACTGAAAAATGTGGATGCCTAACAAGGAAGAACAATCCCTAGAAATATTTTCATTTCCTCCTTTGTGAATAATAATATCCTTATAAAATAAAACCTTAAGTACTTCTGAGATGGAGAACAAGATAGGGAGATACCGAGCAGTCTTTTAATGTAAAGATACAAATATATTTTGTACCTATTAATTAATCAATTCACACTATTCCCCGTGAAAATATTAGAACAAATCTTTAAAAGAAGAAATTGAGGCATAAAGAAATTTAGATTCTTTAGCCTTTACATCTGAAAGGTCAGTTTTCTACTGAGCTGTTGCAGAATTGGGCATTAGATTGGTTTTTAGATCACACAGTGAGGAACCTTTCAGCAGTGGGTACTTATTGAGTGAATGCAGTACTGCAGGAACAGACACAAATAATCAACAGAAAGTTGGCCAACATTTGCCACATCCACCTGACATTTAAAACTTGCATAGATAAAATTAAAGGAATGGGATAAATTCTATCACGATTCTCTGTAATTTAAATATTACAATTTTGTACTAATTGTTCTTCCAAACCAAGCCCTTCTACAATGTATTTATTTATATTTAAGAACAGCCATAAGACTTTTGTTGTCATATTTCTGTTTTCCTCTAACTCCCATGAGGTTGTTTGGGTTTTTGGTAATGGAAAAAAAGCTAAATGAGTTTTGACTTTCAAATCTTTGTCTACAAAGTAGTTCTTACAGTAGTTATATAGCAAAAGGCCATAAGGACAGCACATCCTTGCCCTCAGGGCACATCAAAGCATAAGGGAACAAAGCTGGGAGGTGAAATAGAGCTCATCTAACATTGTTTCTTTGTGGTCTCAACCTTTAGGATGGGACAGTTTATAACCTGCAAGATTGGATACCAGTGAACTATCAGTTCTTCTCCCATTTCCCACATCCCTTGTTACCTGCTTTAACAAATGCAAAATTTGGTCAACACTGCACTCTCTCAGTGAAGCCATACAAAAAAGGCCACTTTAAACAACCATTTAGGCAAAACCTGCCAGATTGTCTGAGCACAGTTTTGTATGCTCACTGAAGAGGGAATCAAAAGCTGTTGGAAATGTGCAAGCCTTAGGAAGTCAGAAAGGAGGAAAACCCAAAGCTGGAGTGCAAGGAAAGCAGTCTTGAAAAGGCAATGGTTTCTGGCTGTAGAGTTTTGTCAACGTGTGAGCTGTGCTCCCCATCTTTCTCCAGTGGATAAACATGTATTTTAATGCAATTTGCAATGGGGTTTGGGACTTATTACCAGCTGTCAAGAGAACAGTTATTGAGGGCTTAATTGACAGTGGATAATTAGCTTCTCTATGAACGGTGATTGTGTTTCACTCTGAAGATAGTGTAGTAAGAAAATGAAGCATATGGTAAAGTCAATTATGATCTTTTTCTCAAAACTGTTTTTAATGGTATTTAACTATTGATCTGTTGGGTTCCAGTTTACTTTGATGGGTGCGCAATATCTTAAGAAGCTCTTGGATTTAAGCTCTTTTCCATTTTAACTACTTATACCCTATGTAAACATGGAGAAATTATTATGTAGTTATTCCAAAAAAAGCTATTCTTCAGCACAATTTATGGAGCAAATGAGAACACTTCACGGGGCTGCAGAACTATCAGCAAACAGATTAGAGTTTTGTCATGGCCTTAAGGCAGGCTGAGTGATCCCTATTACTTTCACTATTCAGCAGAGTTAATGCTCTCTCAAAACTAAAGATATTGAAAAAGGCCTTCTAAAGTGTTTTTGGGAAGTATTCACTCTGCCTTTGTCAAGTCACAAAATGAGAAATTGTCACAGCAATTTAGGGAGCTGTCCCAGCTGAGGGGCACAGGGCTGTCCCAGGAAGCACAGGAGCACTCAGCCTGGTTCCTGCCTGCAGTTACATTTATGCCTGCATAAAATATCAGTTGTTTGCAGATATGTAAATGCCTCCTGGATTAATAATCTCAAAGGAGCTGTGCCATTCTTGTACAGATAGCTGAACTCAATTGCAATGCAAAATTAAAATCCTAGGAGAAAAAAAAAAATCACCCATGTCCCCATACTTGAAGGTATTAAGACAATATCTGCTTTTTCAGTTTTCCTGCATCAAGAATTTGACACAATATGTTTTAAACAAAAACCGTTTTCTAACAATATTGAAGTGGTTTGAAGACAAGTAAAATTATAATTTCCCTTCTCAGTGTGGCCCTTGACTTTCTCAAAAGCATTGGCCTAATAAATGCTTTAGCATCTAGAGGTTTAATTTACAGACATGATAAAAGTTTGAAATTAGACAAGGCAGGAGAACGGAAATTTATTGCAATGAGTCATCAAAAGTTAAGAATCTAAAATTCCTAATCTCAGGAGTTTAAAATTTCTCGTAATCCTTAGTGTTCTGGTTTCTCTAAAGCTAGACAGAAATAATGTGATTTAGAAAACCAAGTCATCAAGAAAGAGGGTCATAAAAATGCTGTGAGTCTACATCTATTAATATAAAAAATTAATTCCTAACAGATTCAAGTTACAGCTTTAAAGAAAAAAAAAAACATAATTGAATAGATTAAAAAACCCCTCTCATCCCATACACCCTGTGCCTGTTGATGCAACCACTGAAAATCTGGGATGACATAACATTCCATATTTTGTATGCATATTCTCTTTTTGGAAGCAATCCCAAACTTCAAAAGAAACTGTACAAAGATTTAGGCTTCTGGAACTGATAGATTTATGGGCCACTAAATCACTTCACTGAAGGCTTTTAATATAAAATTGTAAAGTTCAGAGGCATCTGATGCAGTGCCTTGATAACAGCTGCTTTCCAGGACTGATAATTTGGCCTGGATTTAATTCAGAGCTCAGAGAAGTCAAAACTGGACAGATAAATCACCAGAAGAGTATCTCACAGCGTAATAAAAGCACAGCCAAAAGTGATAATATCCAATTCCTCTCTAATGGCTTTTATCTGTACATCTCAAGATGCTGCTGACATTCCACCAGCCAAGTACTCTGCATTCAGCTCAGGAGGAAGTCAAGGGCAGAACACCCATGGTCTTTAAAAGTTTGCTGGACTGAGGCAGACGTATCAAAACATATTACTCCAGTTTCTGTCTTACACAATAAATCATGGGCCAAAGGAGCAGTAAACCACCAAGCACCAGCCTGATAATTGCCTTTCTAATGAAAATGTGTGCCCCTTTTGTGTCATTCCTACTGTAAAACAGCATGCCAGTGCTCACTAGTGAACAGCGCATTCAGCAGAAGCATAACTAATAGGAGAAATAAAAATTATGTCCCTGATGGTATATTTTTTAATGTATTAAATAATGATTAGGGGCAAAGGGCAAATATTCAGCAATCAGCAAGCAACCAACAGGGAAAAAAGGATACTGATTCAGGAAGTAAAGACCATGAAAAAACCTGAGTGTGGCCCTTCTCTGCAATCTCCCACTTGTCAGGAAAATACTGAAAAAGATCATCCTTTATTTTGACTGAAGGTAGACTCTTCTCCAGATGTTAAGGCTATTCTGTTATCTGTTACTATGTAATATATATTCCTGCAAATATCATGGCAAAAAGACATCCTTGCAGGCTGACAGCTAAGATATTAAAAGGCAATTCCAGTTACAGCTGGGCAAATTTTGGATTAGCTCTTCAGTAAACAAAGGGCATTATTACTGACAGTGGGTGATTTCAGACAAGATAGGTCTGTGTCATGGCATGGCTTGTGAGCCTCTGCTGTGTGTTATGGCATGTCAGGAGATAGCAAAATCATCTCCAAGAGCACTCTTGCCAGGCTTAAACAGAGGCAAGGGTAATAATCCCATCTGCTTGACAGAATTTCTCAGTTGCACTCCTCTTTGGTATTGAATATATTGAAATACTTTTATGTACAGCCACAAATTGTTGTTGGGTAAACCTAGCTAGGACAGGATATCATTAGGTGACTTAATACTTCTGTTCCTTGCAGAGGTTGGCTGGGATAAAAAAGCTGTACACAGAAAAAAATGACAATTATTTCTTCTATAAAAGGAACAGCATAATACAGACAAATAGATATGGCAGAAGAATTTCCAATTATGCTTGGCCTGGTTCAAAAGGTTAATGATGAAATATATTTCTGGCTTATATTTCAAGAAGAAAACTAGCAGCAAAGCAAAATTATTCATTGTGAATCAAGTAAAAACGTTTTCTTTGGTCTTTCTCTGGCTGTTTCTAACAATTTACTTCTACAAAGTGCTTTCTTTTGTTGAAACAGGTGTGCCTAATCTTCTAAATTAAATTAAAATACTATCAGATAGGATGACCTAGATTTTTTACTTTATCTGCTATTTATATAATTTTAATGAAGCAAACAGAACTGAAGGACACAGGAATGATCCTCATTAATCCAATAATACTTTGTGATTGGACCAGGTCATGGGAATATTTACAATAAAAAACTTCATTTGCTCTATGGGTTGGTTTAGAAAAAGGCAGTAAAAGACAAGAACTTAGATGAACTTAGATGAAAAAGAAATCTACTGGTAAGCAAGTTTTAAGAACAGTGTTTACCCCATTAATGGTGGTAAAGTTAAGACAGACAGAGCAGAATGAACTAGGGGAATGCTCCCCTCCTGCATGGGGAGTGGAAGAAACCCATGAAGTTATTTGAGGAGCCAGCCAGCCCAGACTTCACTGCCTCCCCAAAACAACACACACCCCCACAGTATGAACTGCACAGCAATCAACTCTTTGAACTTCTACGGGGGAAAAATCAGCTGTGAGATTTGATTTTATTTAAGCATCAGCCTGTACATCCTGCTCTGCTAGTTGTTACTTCTGAGGATCCCACACCTGGAGACACCATCACACACTGCTGTAAAACATAGCGAGCCCCACATCCTCTCCCAGGGCAGGAGAGCTGCTAAACCTCAAGGGCCAGGACCCAAAACCCCCCAACCCTACTGTCAGAACTCTGTAAAGGATTTAATTTGCTGAGAATATATCTCAGTGGAAATAAAACCCATTTAGGATAAAAGTTAGATATGCACTTGAAGGTAGATATTTACATTTACAAGTCTGTAGGTAGTAAAAGGCCCTAGCTTTTACTAAGTATCCATCTGAAGGGTACCTGGTAGTTTTTTTCATTTAAACTGAGACTTCATAAACAAAGCAACCCTATTGAGCCTTGCACATGTCCTCCTTTTTCCCTATTAGATTTCTCCAGAAGTTTGGTACAGCTTGGTAATTCAATTACTTTAAAAAATATCTGTGCACAGTCTGACTTCTACAATGTGCATTTTGTCATGCATCTTGCCCTGGACAAAATCCTCAGATAAAAAGACCTCACCAAACAACAACAAAAGCTCCATTCCTTGGCCATGATCAGATCCCATGTGCTGACACAAAAGCAGAGAGCTAACCTCAAAAGGGAATGTGACAGAAACAATAAGTCACCATTAACAATTAAACAAATCAAGTCATTGCAGTTCAACGCCAGAAACCATATTCTGAATAACACAGACTGCAGGACAAACTTTTGAATCAGTTCTAACCCAGCTCCACAGATCTGCATTTAGCAGGGAGCTGAGGTTTGCCCTGGGTCACACCAGCATCTAAGAGCATCACAGAGGTGACCTGTGTCATCTGAGACTCAGAAAGGCAATTGCTCACTTTGACCTGCCAGCCCTATTGACATCAAAGGTATCCAGAAAAACAGAAAAGGGTGAAGAGGAGAGCAAAGAAAAAATGTGAAGTATGCAGGAAGCAAAGCAATGCAGGTGCAAAGGAGAGCCACCTCACTGCAAAAGCCCGGCCTTTTGAACCAGGCAGGCCTTTACCAGTTACATAGTTCTAAATCATAACAAATATAATCCAACCAAGCACCATATACCACCATGTGAACATGGTTCTAAAGCTTGTTTTTCTAGCTCTAATTCAGCTGAATCACTTTCCCATAGTCCTGCTCTACTTAGCCCAAGTAGCAGACTTGGGCTATGATTTTACAAGGGCAACAAGGCCCCTTTTTAATAAGGTTTTACCTATATGCAACTAAGTAACAAAATGGAAAGCTTGAAAAAAAGATAAAATCTTGTCATAAATGATCCTTCTGCTCAGGTCATGAACACGTCCTCAAAAAAACTGACAATACCTATCTGTAAACCTCACACAGAAATGAAACAAGCAGGATTGTCAATATTAATTGCTGAAATACAATAACATTCCAACACAAAACCAAAGACTGTACAACAAGTAAATGATACCACTGATGATAAACTGCATAGAGATGTGGGGAGCCATGGGCTCCTGAATTTTAACACCAATTTTTTGTGAGAGTTGTTTAGGTGACCTTGGCCAGTCACTTGCCCCCGATTGCTCCACAGATGCACACAGAATTCGGGAGTAACATTTACAGATTTGGATGAGCAGCAGTGTACAACTGATCCTCTGTCCACTGCTGTAGAAACCCAGCTCATAAATCCTTGTACTACAGAGTGACCAAGTAAGGATTCCTGTGTACAATTATTCACAATTTTCACAAGTGTGGGGTCACTCAGGAACAGTCAGGAATCCCTGGCTAAACCTGATGAGACCTTGCAGGTCTCTGGCTCGTGAGTGTGAGGTGAGCAGAGGACAGAGCTCATGGAGAGCACAGGGACACTGCAGGCTCACCCCAAACCAGTGAGCAATGATCCCATTTTTGGCTGCTTTAAAAGATGCAGGAGTAGCAAAAGATTTTCTAAATGCATGCAAGGGAGGAAAAAAGGGAGGAGAAGAAAATCAGTGAATACTTCATAATTATAATAGCAAATCATAAAAGTTCAGAATCTGTGAAACTACCATGAGTTCCTATTTAGAAAACTTAATGTTGAGAATTGAGATTTAGCCCACAACATCTATTTGGCTCAATAACTATGCTGAAAATAAATGTTTTCAAGATGCAGTTACTAAATTAAATTTCTTATTTTGTAATCTAGTTTCATGGAAAATAAACCCAGCCATCCTAAAACTGTTCCAATTAATTAAAATTTTATAGGAAGAATGATTTATGTCTGGCAAGGCATCTTGATGTTTTGTGAATTGGTTGAATTGTTCTATTTTCACATGTTAGATCAACTTTATGGTTTTAATACTAGTTGCTGATGAAAGCAGAACACTCTCAAATGCATCCTTCTCCCTCCCAACTTACTTGAGGATATATCACACACTTTAGACTGATAACTAAATATTGTTTTCAAGGACCAAGTTAAACACTGCTTTAGAACACATAGAGATGAAAGATTAGGGCAATATTTTTTTTATGTTTCAGGGATCAGTAACACTGAAAAGAACAACAGATTAATTATTCCTGTTTTTTTGTTTGATTTCCCAAGAAAATGGAATTAATCCTTACTGAGGGATTATCACTGTGACAGTCAACAGCAAATTCAAAAGCTCTGATGCATCACCAGTTTCAGCCCCCATAGCTGGGAGATGTGAATGCAAAATGTTATTATTTCCTTTGAGGGTTTCTCACATTGAATAGCCCATATCAGATAGAACAAATCTTTTAATTGTTAAACTACCTTAGGAGATGAGTGCACAGAAATGGATGTAAATAAACTACCACAGCTCCAATATTCACTTTTATCTTTCACAGAGCCAGACTTATAATAGAAATATATGATCATACAATGTACCTTAAACTTTTTAGCTGCACACTATGTTCGGAAAATAGTTATTTACATAATTATTCTTTCTGCAGGGAAAGTATGGAGCACTATGAAAAACACTGGAAAAGTCTTTAGACAATTAGTCATACAGCACTCTGCAGCTAAATCCACACAACTGCAAATCACCAACTACCTCCATGTGCTTCTGTGAAGGAAGGTTATCCTAGTTATCAATTTTAAACTCAATTCCCCCTAGCTAAGGAGGAAGACAGTAAATGTCATAGAACTTACAGATCGATTTTGCACTGACATTAAAAACAACATTACTTCTTTGTTAGGACTTTTTTTCTCTTTTTCTACTACCTTTCCTGCTAATATGCTTCTCAAGATATAGGAAAGAATCCCAAGTCCATTTCTCAGAACTCCACCTCGGAGTATTTGGGACTTCAGACAATGAACATTATACTAACAGCATGACAACTCTGGGGTTTGCTTTTTCATCCTCTTGATCCTAAATAATTTTAACCCTTGAAAGACTGAAGCAATTTACACACATCAAGAAAAAGGCACACGGGTGGTTCACAAACACGGGGAATAGATCTACATTGTACTGGATTATGCACATCTTCTGAGACAGACCAAACTGAGTTAACTTGTATAATGACAATTTGGAGTACATAAACAAAAAAAAATAAATGATGCTGTTTGCTGCCAGGCAGTGAGGAGGATGACCTTTGTAGCCCACTGCATAAAATTGCTTTTAAAAGGCAATTCAGGGCTGATGAAAGAGCTGGAACTTCGTAGCTACTGTTCAATTCCACCTCTTCTGAGCCCTCCTCCTCCCCAATAACATTGAGTGCATGGGGCCTATATTATTTATAAGTTCATCGTTATTTCTTACAAAGAAGGATGAGTCAAGAAACTCACATTCTCATAATCATTAAAAGATTTTCCCAGAGAATTCCAGGGAGCTAAACAGGCCCACTTAGCTGCAAAGGAGCTACTTATGCAACCCAGGACCTGGGGAGCCCTCCCTTGTAAATAAACCCCTCAGAGCCAGAGTGAAGCTGCTGCATACAAATCCTGCAGGGGTGTTGGGCTGAGACCTCATCAGAGCCGGTGCTGCTGTGCGGCACCAATGACCTCTTTACTCTCCCATAATGGCCTGTCCTGCTTTATCAATTGGAGTCCTTCTTCTGGGAGAAGCTGTCTCTCATTTTCTCCACATCCACCTGGGGCCCCAGGCTGTGCTGCTGTTTCTAGAGAGTAGTAGAATAGACACCAAAATAATAGGGGGCCAGGGTGTGAGTCCTGATTTGGAGAACTATCCTGTGGCAGCAAACAGGAGCTCTTCCTCAGGCTTACAACAAACAGGTGGAAAATACACCTCAGAATGGTCTATGAACATAATGCTTAGCTTTAAATAAACGTTGATGCTGCTAATAACTAAATATCATTGCCTCGAGCCAGCAGGTTTGGATACAGTTCTGTGTATTCCTTAGTTATTTGCCCCCTAGTCATGCTTGTTTTCTTTTGAAGAATAATTAAGATTTAATGGCATATTTTCACAGGTTTTTTCTGCTTGCTTTCTTGCTGCCTACTGTGCTGATTGCTTGTGTCTGATCCCGGTCATTATAAGAACTGTACAGTAATTGCCTATCTGGTGACTCGTTAATGAAGGTCCCCAGAGAGATGAGAAGCTGTTCTTTTGAAGTTCATCACGCTTGCTATTGGCCTTCTAGTTTAATCTATACATTCACGACACCTTATTCAGTTATTGGAAACTCCTTTTTTTCTAAGGATACTGACACCTTGTAAACAAGGCCCTTTATCTCTGCTAACAGCAGGGCTTACCTCTGATAAATCAAAGCATTTTGCACACCAGACACATTCTTTTCATATTAGAAAAGCCAGGATGGTTGAAAAAAAGAAAAGAAACCCAAAACATTCTGGTACAAACGGGTGTTTTGAATCAGGGAATTACCTCCAAAATGTAGCATTACAAACATCTAAAATTCAGTAACATATTGTAACAAAGAGCTGTGCTCATCAACACACATTTTCCAATTCTCAAGAGTTGTTCGCCCTCTTTTAAGCTGAGCTTTGTAAGAGAAAGAATAACATTTAAGAATTTTCTGTGAAAGAAAAGTTTGAAACTGCTTAAGGAACTGTTATATTTGGCAGCAAGCCATCCAAACACTTCTAGCTGTGTGTTTTCAGGCATCCAACCTGCTTGTGCAGACAGACAGACACACAATCCATAATTTATGCTTTATCCTGCCCTACAAATCTAGGAGAGCTACATCCCCCAGACATTTATCTGCCCCCCTGCACCAGCAGTAACCTGAGGGGTCTGCAGAGCATCTCACCGGGTACCTGCTGAATGGATTTTTGAGAGACCTACCCTCATTTCAGCAGGAACTTAGCAAAATGTTTTATAACAAGTTCTGGTTTTGACAAATGAATCTGCCAGGGAAAGGACTGTTTCAACTGAACATTCCTGCCACTGTGGCACTGGAAATACTCAGCATCAGTTCAGATAATTAGATTTTTGTAGGGTTTGTTTATATGGTGGATGGCAGTACACAGAGGTGGAGGGCAGCTCTTTGCCTTCGGTGAAGGGCATGCTGAAGGTGATTAACTGCTCTGGGTTTATTATCTGTGTCCTTTACTCCATTGTTTGGCTGCAGTTGTGCTTTCCTTGCAGGAGAGCCATCAGCTTGTACGGGGCTCCACTGTTTGGAGTCAAGGATGATTGGAGTCAATCTTCTCAATTGGTTTACAGAGAATTTAACAGGAAAAGAACCGGCAGTGAGCAGAAGAAAGTCTCCAGAATGAAGGCTCAGAGCAAGGAGCTCTTAGCTCCAAGTGCAAAAACAGCCTCTGGAAGTCTCAGTCACTTGAAACATCCATGCAAAAAACTTTCTCTGTGTGTTCTCAAAGGAGAACATGGGAAAGGATGGGTCCCTTCTGGTTTGATGGCAATGGTAAACAAGCATGAGAGGACTGATGTCAAGTTAAACAATTAGGCTGGCAGAAGTTCAGGACGCATTTCACATAAAAGCAATTATGAGCAGATGTGTATAGGAGAACTTAACAGCTCACAACAGACTAGAGGTAGCTCAAAACACAATGATGATGATACTGCAGCCTCCTTGGCACCTGAGGGACTGAGGCTGTCTAGTCTGGAACAGACAGGTTCAGGGGACACCTCATATCTCTCTACAGCTGCCTCAAAGAGGGTCAGAGGGAGCTGGGCATTGCTCTCTTCTCCCAGGGAATAAGAGGCAGGATAAGAAGAAATGGCCTCAGACTGTGCCAGGGGAAGTAAAGGCTGGATATCAGGAAATATTCTTTCACTGGAAGGGTTGTCAAACACCGGCAGGGGCTGTCCATGGAGGTGGTGATGCCCCCATCCCTGGAGGTGTCCAAGGAATGACTGGATGTGGCATTCAGTGCTCCGGGCTCGGGGACAACATGGGGATAGGGCACAGTTTGGACTTAATGATGTTGGAGGTCTTTTCCAACCTTTATGATTCCATGATTCTATTCCATTATTCCATCTGCATACAGCCTGAAATTTTGCAGAGCACCAGTCTAACAGGTCTCCTCAGCACAGCACAAGAAATTCCGTCTTAAAATCCAAGCAACATCAACCTTAAGTTACCTTACAGTCTGATTTTCCTTCCAGACACCAAACAGAAGGCTGTACAAAGCCATCTATATCTCTTTTGTAGGTCAGGAGGACCAAACAGGAATGGGATATCCTCTGTGACTCAAAGCTGCTCTTTGTGACTCCTCCTTGCCTGCACAAGCCAAGCGTGGAAAAGCAAGATGCCTCCCACCCCCTCAGCCCACAGAAAACCCTCGAGTTCTCCTTTCCTCACCACCTCGTGCTCTTGCAAATTACACACAGGACTGAACAGCATTAAATAAAGATAAGCTTTAGCACTTCTTGTAGGATGATGCACAAGTGAGGAAGACAGTGGGGCTGTCCATAAACTCTGCATTTTAACATCTCACAACTATCATCACTCCCTGCAGCCACAGCTCCTCCTTCTCTGCTTCCTTCCGTGGCTTTGTATGTAACAGAAGTAATCTGGCAGTAAAACACCATTGTTCACATAAAATGAAGGCTTCTGCTGCTAATTCTTTGCATTTTTGACATTGAAGCAGAACTCTTTCTTGAATATTTGAAATCCATACAGTTTAATAAAAAATGCCTACTGCCCAATTTTCATCCAACACCTCTTGAATATTTTACAATACTAAGCAAGCTCCAGGGTTACAGATACTTTCTCGATTCACATATTAAATATTTTTGGAGTAAAATTAACATCATGTTAGCAGAAGATCAAATTCAAAGAGTCTTGTGTGGAGAGACCTACCAGTCAGGGTGGAAAAGCTGAGGGTTTGTAACTTTCATTTGCAGCCACACCATATCAGTCCCTCCTTCATCATTCCTGCTCTGTTCTCCCTCTAAGATGACACAGGCAAACCACAGCTTTCCCAAATCCGAGGCAGAAATCCATGAACTCACACACCTCCTGTGCTTTTACAGCTGTTCTGCCTCAGCTGAGCTTCACCCTCACAGAAAAAATGCCACACTGCAAATGCCAGCCCCAACACAGGACAGGTCACTTACTATCCAGGTGTTTGGCAACCTGCACCACCCAGAGCAGGCCTTTTTATCAAAAAATGATGCAAACTTGAAGGGAGGTTTTCTCCAGTAAACAGAACATGAACTGCCAAAGGGACTTGAAACTAAGCTCACCTTTTTAATAGTTAATCAGAGAATTATGAGAAAATGTAAAAGCAGCTTTAACTGAGACGTTTGTTCATAGCAAATTAATGATTCCACTGAGATTGCTTGGAGGTATTTTAGCTTGGTATGAATGAAAATATCTTTACCTCAGTCACCCTTACAGTATTTTACATGCTGACATTAGGAGGATTAAAAAAAAGGGGAAAAAAAAGAAAACAAACAACCCAAACCTCAAACACACAGCCTTTATATGGCTAATGAACAATAGCCACTTACTGGCTCTCATATCATTAAAGTACTAACACAATATAAATTAATAGATATTGCAATTAAGTAATGAGGAGGCTAAAAACTGTTGCTGGTGGCTTCTCAATTAAATAGGGAATGAAAAAAGCAAAGCAAACCACACACATGACAGTTACAAGGCATGATGTTCCAGATCTGAAAGTTTTATTTGCTGAGTCTGGAGATACTAGGCTAGGAAAAAATTAGAAATAATATTTATGCAAACACAACATTGAAAATTTGTTACATTAGGCAGTCTGTAGCCTTGCAACACAAGTCAAACCTGGGTTAAAATAAAATGTGATTGAAATACAACGAGATTGCAGGATGAACAGAATTGCTGCAGCCATTGCCAAGCACGTTTTGAACACAGGGCAAATGAGGGGTCATATAACACTGGGAAGAGGGAATTAAATTCAGTGACGGCACGCAGAGCTTCCTCTGTGGCAGCAGACACTGTCATTGCACAGCCCAGGAAAACTGCTGCTTGCAAAGCAATCTGATGCCAAATAAAGAATTCAGTGAAGAGATGAATCAAAGTATTAGCATGATCCACAGCTGCCATTCCTACAATAGGGTTGAAGAAGACAAAAACTTATTCCTCACCACAGTCCTTGTATCTATTTCTGATTTAAAACATGACCTTGCCACAAAACTGAGTTTACAGGAGAAAGCTGCAAACTGAACCAGTGTTTTAAGAAAGGCTGCCTGATGTCTTGGGTTTCATGGTGTGCCCTGGCGCCCTTGGGCACGGTCATGTGAAAGGATGTTTTGTTGATATCTGACCCAAAGGATAATTTCTCCAAAGGGGATGGAATGTGACACAGCCCTTTCCATGCTTCCCTACAAGGCCTTCTAAGAAGAATGAGTGTTATTACAACAGTAAGAGGTAAGGGTTTCTCAGGCTGGAATCAAATAGAAGTGAAACTACTACAGCTGATGGTTTGGTCAAGTTTGCTGTTTCCATGTTCCAATATGAAATTATTTTTTGTCCAGGTCCTAAGGGTAACATCAAGAGGAAGATTTTTTATCTCTTCCTAGAGTAGATAGATGTTTAATGACCTGATGATTCATCTAGAGTATAAAATTTCATCTGAGAGCCTGGTGTTATTATTCAAGCCCATTTCGCAGTCAGACAGCTCCCACTCTTCTATAAAGTTTTTTTTACTCTGTGAAAAACAAGGCCTTGGAGGCAAGTCAGGGGATACACAGTGACATATTGAATTTACTGGCTTTGTCTGGAACAATATGCAGAAATATTTCAGTGATGCAAGACCATATCTATAAATAACTCAAAAACATGGTGAAAGACTGTGCCAGCAGATTGCTGAAATCCCCAGTGGTTTGAATGGGAGTTTACTAGAGAGAATTCCTAAAGGATTATAGTTTCAAGTAGAATGGAGCCAAATAAAAATAAAACCAGGGGATCTAAAATATCACTGCATAAAGGAATCATCAAATATTGCAAGGGAGCAACACTTGGACGGTGTTCAGAGTTTTACCATTTCAAATGATTAATTTCTTTAAAGTGATTAATTTTTCCCTCCTTTCTTTCCCCTAAATCCCTTTTTAAATTGGAATTCATGTTAAATATGTGTGCTTCAGGCCAGGAGTGGGGAAACACAGATAGGGTACCAAAGAGTTGCCCAAAGTGCAGACAGCCAGATGAGCCACCAGGGCATTAAATTCTCCTTTTCCCTTCCCCATCTGTTTGCTGATCTTGGTTTCCTAACTCCTCTCCTTGTTTTGATTTGTTTGGCAGAAGAGGTTATGTCCAACCCAGGAGGAGCTGCAGAGCTGCACCTCAGACCTGGCAGTGCAGCTCTTCTCCCACACCTGGAGCAGCACTAGGATCACTGCCCCTCTTTCCCAAACCTGGAGCTGCACTAGGATCACTGCCCCTCTTTCCCAAACCTGGAGCTGCACTGGGATCACTGCCCCTTTCCCACACCTGGAGCTGCACTAGGATCACTGCCCCTCTTTCCCACACCTGGAGCTGCACTGGGATCACTGCCCCTCTTTCCCACACCTGCAGCTGCACTGGGATCACTGCCCCTCTTTCCCACACCTGGAGCTGCACTGGAATCACTGCCCCTTTCCCACACCTGCAGCTGCACTGGGATCACTGCCCCTCTTTCCCCCACCTGGAGCTGCACTGGGATCACAGCCCACAGACACATCTGAATGCAGCTCAGTGCTGAGAGAAGCTTGAGGGAAAATTCATTTTCCCAAAATTAACCCTTCCTTTACATCAAAAAAGCTGAATAACAGCTTCAACCATGTCCAAGTCAAGCAGGCAGCCTTTGCAATGCTGTAGAAGTGAATTACACCTTGCTTACTTCTCTATTTGCAAAAAAAAAAAAAAAAAAAAAAAAAAAAAAAAAAAAAAAAAAAAAAAAAAAATCTTTAGAGTGGCCACTATTACATAACAGGTTAAACTTGAACTTGTCACCCTCCTCTCCTTTTTGTGACACTGCAGTGTCATCAGGAGAAACAGGAAATTACTCAGGGCTCACACTGCATCCAATTTAAATCACAAAATTTAAACATTTGAGTCAAAATTGTAATGTAAAGCTTGCTCCTCTTAAGGGAATGGCCAAGGTCAATTGGCAGATTAGACAAAAAAAAAAAAAAACCAAAAAACATTTAAAAGAAATTCAAGATGCAGTTCTGTCCTGGTTCAGGCCCTCTTAGAGACAGAGGTTTTCTGTTGTACTTGACTTTCTCCTTCCCTCTTCCACACACACTCTTCCTGCTGGTCTTTGAGGACAGCTCAATTCAGGGAGGGAAATCCTGCCCTCTTAAGATGTACTCAGACTTTCACATAAATTAAACTAATTGGCAGCAAGTACCACACCTACCTTACTCGTAACTGCAAACACCCTGTGATTATACCAAATCCTTTCTGAAAAGGAGAGTGTTATTTTTATAGGGCTCTGAAATAAAGATTTTAGAATAAAAATAGGAGTCTGCGTTAGCATATTTCACTGTATTACTTTCAAAGGTCAAAGTGTCCAAATAAATACCCTTGCCCCAATAAGCTTCTCTGTTTCAAAAATATAAACTATATTTTTTATTTTGTAGCCATGATGCGCTTTTTTTCACTAATTTGGACCTTTAGTAAAATTTTGTTTCAAACAGCCGCCAGCCCCACAAAATCTCTCCTATTGAACGTTGGGGTTTTTACTTCCACAGGGAATGTAGCATTATTTAACGATCTTCACTATGATTTTAAATAAAAGACCAACAACTAAAGTGAGGGGATCAATATCACCAAAACATGAGCCCATTGTGAATTGCTGCTTCAGATATAAGAGTCAGGTAGGGTTGCCCCAGAAACTCAGACTGGAGGGGTACAGAGGAGGAGCCTCAAAGTGCCTTAAATCAGTGCCCAGAGACAGCCCCTGCCAAAGGGCTCTGACCAGCTGGCCAAGACTCCTGCAGCCACCACCAGCAAGCCCAGGAGCAGGGTGCAGGAGGAGCACATGGGCAGTAGTTGCCGTGCCTGGGGACACAGGTACCCCCAGGGATCCAAGTCACCAGGGCACATTCTCATCATCCTGCCACCACTGCTGGTACTGATCCAGCTTCTCTCAGGCTCCCAGTGGCAATTCAGACATCATTTGGATTTAGATCCATTTTTGACTCCACGGAATGAAGCTGGTGCCCTGTCTGGGAGAGGATTCCCAAACTCCCAGGTTTTAGAAAGGCTGCACATCATTTGCAGGACAGACAGGTGAGGCTCCTTCAGGAGACATCGAGGGGAAGAATCAGGTAAGCAAAGGCATGTTGATGGCATATTATTCCTCCCAACAACAAAACTGGGTCAGGACTCTTGTGACAGCAGACAGACTAGAGGGACAATGCTTATTCTGAAGTACAGCCTCCAAGGAAGCTGTTAACTGAAGCATCCATCCCTACTTTTATATATAACTCCTTCTCATGCCTGAAACAGCCAGTGTTGCTTGCTTAGAGTCTTTGGAAAGAAGAAGGAATTATTTCCAAAGAGAGATCACTGCACCCCAATACAAACAGCAGCTGTAGCTGGCTCTGAGCAGAGCCTGAACGGAAGCAGGGAGAGAGTGGGAATAGCCAGTCCTCAATTACCAAGCTGGCAGTTCACACCAATCACACTGCTCTGCCTTCAGACATCCCTTCTGAGTCTTCACAGTTCTACCACAGATATCTGGAGTACGTGGGAAAAAGACTTTGTTTACTTGCTTCTTTTCATCTCTGCTAACCAGAAGCTGTTCTCAGGAAGAACAGTTTGGTATCAGACACATCTGAGTCCTTTTCATCTCCCTGCACGCTCAGAAGCCAGGGAGGTTTGACAGGGTGGTGTGCCTGCTCTAATTTTGCTGGACAGTGTCATTCACTTGCTAGGGACATCACATCAGCTTTAAATCTCAACATGCAATGCCACAGCTTTGGGCAGGAAGACTGATTATGAAAAGATGGGAATTTTCATAAATGCAAATTTTCAGACTTCCTACTTAGGGCAAATTTGTTTTAATGCTACAGACATGGAAAGAGGAGCCATTCAAGACATCCTCTACCAAGTTTTTAAACAAAGTAGCCCGAAGTTTTATTTGGTGTTGAGCAGTAGGTGATGAGGAGAGCAGACATGTCACACTGAGGACACCATCCAGGAGGAGCCCTTTGGGAGGCTCAGCTGGAGAAATGCCTGCTCCAATCATATCTGACTGCTTCAGTCTCCAAAACACTCAGCCCTGTGCAAGTATTTCAGTGTGTACAAAAGCAAAACGTTCAGACTGACAGCAGTCACTGGAAAGTGTCAGGATTCCCACTTGGACACACTTGAGTCCACAATACTCCCCTTACACTTTTCTCTGACATTTTTAGCTGAGCAGGTTTCAGCCCCCACTAAGAGAAACAATTAATGCAGAAAACACATCGCAAAGGTTCAGGTTCTGTGAGTGGTTCAGGGGATGATCCCCTCAATTAAGATGATAACTCTGTGCTAGATGAAAACTTACAAGGTTGCTGGTTCAGAGAATATTACACACAGAGTGAGCAACTCCTGCAACTTCTGAGCTCAACCTTCTTCTGAACATTTTTACTTCTGTGCCATTGCAAAAGAGTCCTTCCAAGTAATGAAGATTCACAGAAAGGTAAGAAAGGTATTTCAAATTACTTTAAGATTGCAACCACTTCAGCTTTTACTTATTTTGCAAAATATCAATACAAAATTAAATGAAGTCATTAACATTAGTTTGAACCCATCACATGAGGAAAAGTAATCAGCGCTCCAGGCATTCAAGGCTCGTAAAAAAAGGAACAGTAAGAAGAAAAATTGTTCTGGCTTTTACTAGAATGGCAACAGTCTGCTTCAATCTAAATAACCTCAAAAGGGATGCCCTGACATACTGTGTGGAAGATTCAAGCACAAAAAGGAGGAAACTTGATTATTTTACTTCCTCTTATGCCAGAGTCATCTCTGCTGCACAGAGCAACAAATACCCACTATCTGTCCCCAGGAGCCAGGATTTATCCTTTAGGATGCAGCTTTGGGAAAGTAAATACTGCTTCAACATCCCTGACAACCATAGGGAATAGATAAAAGTGTAACTGCAACTTGGAGGGAATTAGAATAAAACAGGAAAGGTTGGAGGGCAGTGTGAAATCACACTGATACCTCACCTAACTCTTTAAGGGATGCAGCTTGAAGAATTTTTGATGATCTTGTTTACTGGTCTTAGGGTGGGTTTTTTTGTTTTGGGGAAGGGGGCAACAATTCTGAGTGATAGTTACATTTATTCTCATTCAACTGGAAGCAGAAAAGTAAATTACAACTTATAGCTCACAACTCAAAGGGTTTTTAAATATTAATAATTTGCATATATGTATAAATAACAATTTTAACGATGAGAGTATCATGAGCAACAACGAATGAGATCCAATTATAAACAATGCCAGGCATTCAAGGGATGTTTTCACTGTAAATAAGGGATGATGGTGGAAGAAAAGCAGCCTTCAGAAACTGAGACCTCTTGCACAATGAAGTTCAAGCAATTTAGATTTGTTCTCGTTAAAGGATTCTCTTCCATTGTTTGTCATTTTAAATGTAATCTTTTTTTTTTTTTTCCTGTCTAGGGAGTTCCACCATTCATTTTTCTTGCAGGATCTTTATAGACTCAGGCTTTGCAGTGTCAGTATTTCATTCTCTGTAGAGAAACTTTTTATTTTATTTTAATAGACTATTATGAGACAGCCTACCTATGAAATGTCCTGGCTGTGGCAGAACCTCACAAGGAAAGTATCAAATGCATTAACACCAAAGACATTTAAAACTTAACTGTAGAAGAAAATCAACAATAATTTTCCATAGGGAAACAAACCTGCCTTGGTGAAAGATTGCATGAGACCAGAAACCTAACAATCCAGCATGTTCCTGTGATTTCTCTATCCCCTCTTGTCTGAAAGGTGTAGGATATGTCAGTAACTCCTCTGCCTCTCCAGTCAGCCTCTGTGAACAGGAATAACTCCTTCTCCCTGCTTCATATGCAGCCTCTTCCTGGCATTCACTGAAAATAGTTTGTGTATCCTCTGAGGAAAGTTTACTGCAGTCAGGCAGCCACAATGAACAGAAATGTCAAATCGTAATGACAAGAAAGGAGTTTACTCAAAAGACACTGATCTTTGTGTATAGGAGTGTATGCATTGCTTAGATTATAGGAATTCCACTGTGAAGCAAAGAGGTTCTTAAAGACCCCAAAATGTGATTGCATGAAAAGGCCATTTATTGAGTATATCCTTCTCATTTCTCTCAGCTTTTCAGGCTTATATTTTCTAGGACTTTTAATTAAAAGATAATACCAAAAGATCTTTGGATTTTAAATTAAATTCTCGTCTTTGCCTGCTTCCTCCAGAAATATTTAGCCTTTCCCATCAAATCTCTCTCAACTGCCAGTGAAAGACACCAATGTACTCAACAGGAAGAGTGAAATGCCTTTCTCTGTCTCCCTCTTCTCTCTTTCTTTCACCAGCACACCACGATGTCAGATCTGAAGAGAAATTTATACATTTCCATAGTGGAGAGGATTGGGAACTGTTGTGTGATAGATTGATCACCACAGCAGAGGCTGTAGGTCCTCTGGGACATTCTCACCCAATACAAGCAGGAAGATGAAGCCATAATAATGGAATAAACCAATCCAGACCCAAAGAAACATCCCACAGAACCTACAAAAAATGTCCTGCAGAGCCCTGGACCTGAGCTTTACATCCTGAACTTGCCTTGTAACTGAAATTGTTCTTACACCAGATATCTGGCTAGCTTACAGCCTTTTAAATATCATACTCATCTCTGTACTTCCTAAGAGGTAATAGAAAGAAAGAAATAGGTAATAGAAAAAAAATGAGATAGGCATATATTCATTTCTATGACATTCCCTTAAATGTTAATATTTCAGTCTGCATTTTAAAGAGAATCAAAACACCATTTACCAAAGATGAAGACACAAAACTTTGCAAAAAAAAAAAAAAAACCAACTCAGATTAGTCAGTGAAGATGAAAATTGCTTTGACTCCAGCACTTTAATTTAAGGCAGAACATGGTCAGATAAAATGCTTCTCTGTAAGTTTATTTCCTCTCTCTCTGCCCATCTTCCCCTTGCAAGTTGTTACTTCATTTCACTGAGAAGGCTGAAATCAATATGAGTAGAAAAGCACTCAAATTAGAGAAGTGTGTGTCAAGTGGCAGCATAAAAAAAACAAGAGAGAATTCTGTTCCAGCAGAAAATCTCCAAAAAGTCTTGCACACCATCAACGTGGGTTCATTTCCATAAGAAACAAATTGGCAGTTGATGCTGATGAAGGCTGCCCTACACTTTACTGCTAATAAGTGACACCAGAGGCCTTATTACAAAGTATTTCTAAACATAAGAAATTCAGTAATGGGGCCCCCAAGGGCCATGTCCACCAACTGCAGCCCTGCTCCTGCCCATGTGCACAGCCACGGGTTTCCAAGGCAACTAACCCAAGCACAGAAGCCCTGTCAGACGCTTGTGCAGGGAAGCTGGGCAAAGCCTTCCCAGCATTTTCATCTTGCCACAGGGCCAGAGTGTCAGGAAGCATTGCTTTTCCTTGGCCTTGGACTGCAGAGTCAGCCTGGGTTTAGGTATCGGTTATTGGCATCATCTGAGCACATAATGCAATCAAAGGAATTACACAGTGTGTCACAGCTGAGAATGCTCAGGGTATATTCCTCACTTCTTTTTTACTTTTTAACAGTTCAAAAAGAATGCAGCACATGAATGAGGACCACCAAGCCGCCATATCCCCTTTCCGGACCTTCAAGAAGAGTATCATGCATTTGGTTCGTTCCCTCTTACCTTTGATCCTGCTCGTGCTGCTGATAACACCAGCAATACCCTCTCAAGGATGGGGTCAGCTCTGGCTTCTCATCTGCCTGTCAGCTGTCAGTAAGCAACTTTTCTAAACATATCTAAAGCAGGGGGAAATACCTATAGACTTCCTAAAACATGCCCAAACCATTATCCATTTTCATGCCAGCCGAAGAATTACTTCCTTCATTTGGAAATTTTCAGACTTTTTGTAAATGCCAAGGTTATTTACAACATTAACCTTGGAAAGCCAGGAAAGACAGAACACCAGGATTCCATTAAAATACAGCTCTTTAATCTACAAGTAAACAAATCCTCCATTATACTACTTGAGCATTCATGCCATAACAGGACAAACCTTAAGAATAACTTTCCTTGGTATTCCCAGGCCAAGTCTCTGCAGAAAACAAAATTGTGTTTCCTGCACAGATATGCAAACCACCCTCTCCTGAGCTCAGAGCTGCACAGGAGTTAACAGTGCACATTTCTGCTCTAACTGTAAGGCTACCTTTAATTAATTGGGAAAGCACTGACTTATCCCAGAGGACAGAGCACAAACAACAGCTCTTTCCCCCATGGTTAGCAGTTTTAGAGGTAACACACACCATTGTCACCACCTGAGAGCCACCAGCAGCACAGACCTGGCACAGGCACCTGCTTGCAGGGTGATTTCCAAGGCCAGTGTCCTTAAAGGACAGATGGGAAAGGACTCCTCCAGATTGCTCCCAGAGCAGTCTCATGGCATCACTCCTGTAAGCTCAAAAAGCACATTACCTACATTTCATTAAAAACAAATCCTTTGGAGAGGTTATTTTCCTTTCAAGAAACCAAGCAAGAAATAAGGTTATAGGTACTAAAACACCTGCAGTGTAAATTAAATTCACTGAAGTTTTGATTAAACATCAGCTCTGCTTCATAGCAGAAGGGAAAAAACTCACTCATGTACAAAGAGCCCCCCCTTTTGTCTTTTTCTCACCTCAGAATATCATGATTTGTTTTTTTCAGTATAGCATTTTCGATAACTTTAAAACAATATGCCTCATGTTTATAGCCACATGTTATTCACTGGGGTTCTAGCTAGGCATCTCATTTTTATAGTCTCTAGAGAGGCAGCTGTCTTCTCCATGGATCAATATATTGGAAACCATCCCAAACCAAACAGGAGGAAGCTTCTCATCCTGGCAGCAGAATGAGCCAGTCTCAGACCTGGATACACCTGGTGACCTGCAATGCCACTGTCTTTCCAGCTACACTGCAGGAGTACCAAACTCTCACCACTGCCGGGCAAATTTAATTTCTGCAGGTGGCTTTGAGCAAGTGATGCCCCAGATGTTACTGCTAACTCTGTCCAAAAAGGCAGCAGTCCTCCCCTCTTAAAGATCATCTTGCAAACCAGGATCTGAACGATGGAAGCTAATTCATACAGCTAAGACAGAGCTCCAAGGATGTGGCAGTCGTATTTTCTGGAAAAATCCCTTTGCCCAGGATTCTTCTCCTGGGAAGTTGAGAAGCCTCAGAGAAAAAGGAAAACTGTAATTATCTGATTTGCTTCTCCTGTGTTTTGCTGTTTTGAAGTGTGTTTGGAGATTGTTTATCCAACAGGTGATTGTTTCATTGGTTTCATGTGAGTTGTTTTGACTCATTGGCCAATCAGGGCCAAGATGTGTTGGGACCCTGGAAGGAGTCATGAGTTTTCATTATTATCTTTTTAGCCTTCTGTGAGAATCCTTTCTGTATTCTTTAGTATAGTTTAGTTTAGTATTCTTTAATATAATAGCTTAAAATAATTAATTAGCCTTCTGAGAACATGGAGTCAGACTCATCATTCCTGCCTCATGTGGGGAACCCCACAAATACAATACCAGAGCTCTCTGTGCAGTGGAGAAGCAGAGGCACAGTGAAACATGAAAATAACTCAGAAAATGCAGGCTTAGGCCCCACGTGGCCCCATCTCCCCCCAGGATCAGCAGCATCCAACGCCCTGTGTCACAGTGCTGGTCCCTGTCACCAAAGCATCTGTTCCAGCAAGGCAGCACACTCAAACAAACTACACTCTGCTTCTCCACATTCCCCAAAGCCCACAGGACTGCCAGTGAACCAGCAGAGCTGCAGAAACAGATCAATGCCTGGCTCTCCTCCCAAAGATTATTCCTAGCCGTGTTCCCATCGACAAGGTACCCGCTGTGTCACAGCCTGTCAGGTGACAAATCCACTCGGGGCTTCTGCCACCCAGCCACCAGCGGGGGGATCCTCTGCCTAACGAGGAGAGCAGAGTAACTTTGGGATAAGCACTTTCTTATTCCCTGGAAACTTCTTATTCCAGAGTTTCTTACAGCCCTCTGTCTTCTCTGCTTCTAAATGAAGGTCTGTGAATGCTCTGGCACTGAAATGGGGGTATAAAACCTCAAATTTCTTTGTGGGAATTGCCAGCTAAATGGGAGCTGTCTCCTCTTATCTATAGTATGAAAGAAATCCTCACTTCTTTATTTTTTTTCTCCTGAATAGAAATATAAAATAGCATCATGCAGTCTTATAGTTGTGAGGAAACTGAACTCTAATGGCTTCAGCACTTGACATTATTCATAGTTAGAAAGGTCAATTTTTATCCATCACCTGGGGAAGACTGCTCTGCTTCCAGCCAGTGATCTTGTTGAGAATTTGCTACCTCAAAAACAAAGTTTCCTTCAAAGCCAAGAGTGTTTGCTGCTGAAGTATTATGTAAAACTCCAATCTACTGCATATGCTGACAATACCAGCTGCAAAGGTATTTGAGAACTCTGTTCACACAGCATGAAAGTTCTCAACAAATGGAAAGTTTTATAGCAATTCAATACACAACCCTTGCTTTCACAATTCCAGTTGACACTTAAATATTTAAAAATAACAAGGGACATATGGGTTATTTATTCTCTTTTTTATTTTTAATTCTAGTTCTGAAAATAGTTTCTAGTTTAGTTATTTTAAAACAGAAATGGCACCATTTTAGCACTGAACTTGTGGGCAATTCATCAGGTTGCGAATTCTAACCTGACACTTACAATACACCAAATGCTTTTTCAATGCTGCTGCTGCACCATCTGCTTTGATATTGCTTCAGAATTATACTTAAAAATATGTAGCTAGAAGCAAAACGAGGTTTATAGAGTTTGACTACAATCTTTATCTTTCTGGGAGGGAGGATTAATCTTCAGTGCTTGAAAGCTTTTATGCTTTATAATTTTTGACAACATTTGAAAGAGAGAACACAATTGGCACTGCCACAAGGATGTAAAAGTTTGCTCTTTTTAAGTTGTAAAATAGTTGTGTTCTTGTTATGTTCTAAAGAATATTTTGAGTGGTGTCATTTTTCTCTTCAAAGTCTAACCCACAGATCTTGCTGGAATTTGTTTTAATTTTTCTTTCAAGTGGGTATGACAAAAATTATATAACTTTGAAATAACAGGGTACAGTAAAACAGATCCCCAAGGGATAAAGTCTGTGTTATTTTCTTACAAACTCTAAAGAGCAAAATTTATCAAAATCTCACTTTTGTAGACGGACATGCATGAATGGAGAGGTTTCACATCATTACAGCTTCATGTCATGGTATAAATATTGCAGATTTTACAGTTTCAGTTGAAAATTTATACAGAATAATCAAGTTGCAGAGTAGGGAGGCAGACAGTTTTATGAGATGTACTGTAATTGTTCTGACCTGTTCCTGCTACTGATGAAATAGGGGCAATAAAGTGAAAATCTTTCTGTTTCTTTGTCCTTGGTCTAAGTATGACCTAAATGTTGCAAATCTTATGACAGAGAAATGAAGCCATTTCTCTGTGTTAGCTGGCTCTATTGCTGAAAGTATTTATTTGGAAAGTAGATTTTACTAGAGCTGCTAGGTGGGAGGCTCTCAGACTCTTCCCAGTGCTGGCCTCTGTCAGAAGCAGCATCCAAGTCTAGGTGGCTATGGAGTATAAATTGCTCTGTAAATCTCATTCTAATTCCTCATTATTCCAAGGAAAAAAACAAAACAAAACACTCAATTTTATCTTTCTAAACTTTTCAATAGTATAACATAAATAAAGATGAAGTAGTTAAGTGTATTCATGCCTTTAAAAAACATTTATAAAATACAAAAAAGAAAGCACCACCATGGAGACACCACTTGTGCTAACACATTACTACCTTTCATGGTATGTTTCTTTATCTTGGTCTATTTTACATGTGCAGGATGAAGAGTTTTACCACTTCTCAAGAGGATTTATTCCTTAAACCTGATCTAAAAATTCTTTGGTAGACCAAAGGCAGAACTGTGACTTGAGGCATCTCACCATTTCTACAGAGGGTGCTCTACAGCTTCAACTTTTCAAGAGGGAGGCTCACAATTCTCAGAAATCACAAGTGAACCCATTTGGATTTTGGTGCCAGCACAGTGAATTCACTTGAGCTTGGGAAGAGAAGCCCAAGGGAGCATCAGACCCCACTCTGCAAGAGGATGTGCCCTTTAACAGCCAACAGTGATTTTATTCATGGAATAGTTTTTCATTCTGCCCTTATTCATTCTTGTTTTTTTTTTCCCCCCAACATGGTTTGATGCTTCAAAATGTTTTTCCTCAGTGTTCAGAGGGCAATGACAGTTAGGTCTCTGAGTTACCAACTCCTTTACACTTCTGCTCTGACACTTCCTCCCATTATCCCAGTCTCCCTCCATTTCCTACCCATTGCACTGGTCCTCACACTCCTCCAACCTTGTTTTACCCATTTCACTAACACTTTTAAACAAGCACCTTGGAACACTCACCATTTTGTGCTTCTCTCTTAGGGGTGGCTAATACTGACAAGGCTCATCATTTGTTCTGTAATTATATCCTGAAACTTCCCATTTCCTGAGGAAAAAAAAAAGAGCAATATGCAGTAAGATTGCTGACACATTAAAGCTTCTGCCTATCATGCGCTTGCACTTCCTTGCTTTTCCATTTATCTATTTCTCTTTCAGAGCTCTTTGCAAGAAGGATTTTTCTATGGGCCATAACCAGGGCTCTCAGATAAGAGAGCAATAGTGATAACACTGATTCCAAAGCAGGGGGTGGTTTCTGCTCATTAAAAACCAAATTTCACATCCATTGAAATGCGTGATGCTAATTCAACTGGAAGCACCCACATTATCTTTCAAAAACTAACACTTCAACAACTGAGGATGGCTCAGCTTGATGGATTAAAAATGTTATACAAACTTCAGAACTCAGCTGTGTAGGTGAGAGTTATTCTCATTTATTGAGCAGGGAACTGATGTGCAAAGGGATGATGTGGTTTACAAAGTTCCTGTGCTAACCCACCAGCATCAAACTACATCTGGGTCTGGAAATCACTGAGAGAAGGCATTTCTCTGCCTGCTCACTAAGCCCAGCATGCACTCACAGAACCCTGGGCACAGCAAAGGTGCCACTCCCTCTGAGCCTTCCACTTTTAATGCTAAATACCAACAGTCTGTTGCACACGATTATTCTGATACCCCTGTGTATCCCCAAATTATATTTTACCTTTATTTATTTGTTTTTAAAATGTAAAAAGCCTCTGTTAATGCTGCAACATGCATGCAGCTGTCTGGTATATTCTGCCTTGCTCTTTGAGAAGGCCCAGAGTCACATATTTATGTTTTCTCCAATACATGTGAAACTGTGCTAATTATTGCATCAATGAAAAAATCATCAGAAATGTCTTTGGCAAAGCAGAAGGGAACTACAGAATGTCCACTGTATATATAAACAAAAAAGACCAATCCAAAACATTCTATCATCAACTGAAGCTCTTGAATATTTGTTAGATTTTAAAAATTAAAAAAAAAAAAAAAATCCCACCATTTTCTTCCCCTAGCACAGAAAAAATAAATGGCAGCCAATTCACTTCAAACAACATTCCTGCACACAAAGCTAGTGACATAATTAAGAAATGTATTCTAGCCATTACTAATTTAACATAGCTCATCAATACTTCCATCAGAAAGCTGTTTATGGCCAACAGTGTCACAACTGAATTTATGCATTGTAAACACAAATATATTTTATTCATAGAAAATTCTTGTGACTTCAATTATGCAATAAGTATTTATTTGGAATTCATTATTTTTTGTTTGATAACCATCATTAATTCATGTCCAACTGATTAAGCCTGCTGTAAAGCTTTAGTGAACATTACACAGGGTAAAACAGATTTGTAGAGCTCTGTATTTCCCCTACTGCTTCAAGTGGAATGTGTGGACAATGACATAATACTGTTTCACACATCCACTGAGTTTTATGTTACAAAAATATATTTCAAGGCTTTCTATTAAAAACAATGTAAATGTCTAGCAAACAATTATTGATTCCAGAGAGCTTTAGCCTCTTGCTGCTTTTAGGCTGCAAAAAGTTGTCTCTGTTCTCAGTCCCTTTTTGCATTTCTGCCTGAGATTCACATGCAGGGTGTTCCCTGCATCGCCCCTCACTTTGCAGGCAGGCAATTCTTGCTTCCCAAACAACCAAGCTCTCAGCACCACTGCCTGCCTTAAAAAGGGTGGGATGTTTAGGAATACATAATAAATTTAATCTTCCTCCACATTTTTTCTTAAGCAGAGTGCTAAAATTAGTGTTGGAATATAAAGTAATGTTCATATATTCTTGAACTGGCTTTTCTTTTTATATTGTTTTTGTTGCAGTTTCCTGAAGTTCACCAAGAAATCAGCAGCAAAAAGCACAAATTAAAACAGAAAAATAAAGACTACAGGGGTACAGTTTTCTGTACCTCCTGCTCCACAGACCGATCTAGTTATCCAAGGAATCAAAAGTTCAGACTGATGCATAAAACCATTTCACCAAAGTTAAAAGCACGAGGCAGAAAGATTTAAGTAGTCCAAACCAAAAAATGCCTACTCATAAAACCAAACAGCTGTGTTGAGATAATTTCTGATAAACAAGGGAAGCATGAAGCCAGACTTAATGGACCAAAATAGCTATGCTGGAAATTAAGGCTAATTAGTGAATAAAATAATAACTGGAGTTGTTCTTTCCCTTCCCCTCTTTTTCCTTCTATATGCTGAGTTTGAGAACCTAATTTCAAGCTGTCACCAACAAAAGACATGGACCAGAAGGAGTTGCTGTTCTGCACATCCAGGACCTGCAATTTCCTTTTTATTCCTAGTTGGCCACAGTTACAGAGAGACAAAGCCCAGGAGCCAAAGGGAGCAGTGAGCCCAGCTGGGCTCCTGGGGCCAGAGCTCCTCTGACCTTGGCCTCGTCCTTGGGGACCTTTTTGGGGCTTGCCACTCATCCAAAGAGCCCAGCTTCTCTGGTCAGCACTCCATCTTTTTCACCAAAAAGGCAGCTACAAATGACATTTTAATCCAACACTGAATATCTGCCAGCCTCAAACCAGCAAGGACCACTGACTTCTGAATTCACACCTCTGTTGTCAGACTCATTTGTGAAGCTGGCTTTGGAAACTTCTAGCACCACTTACAGCTACATCACACACTCCAGGAATTTATTTTGAATTTGTCACAACCACATGCTCACTTTGCAATGTGCCTGTGAACTTATCTGCAGGACAAAAGACAAAGGGAAATATTTAGAACCATATTTTATGTATTTGTATTTTTAAACAGCTAATATAACTTAACACGCAGAGAGAAGGCTTTTGTATGGTAAAGAAAATCCAGAACTTCAAAAACTACAGTATTAGTCATTGCTTTTGATGGTAAAATATATTATTCATAATAATTCCTGCTAAATTTAATTAAAATATTTATACTGAAAGATGTTATACATAAAACAAAGATTGATTATCAGTCAGCAGTACCAAAATCTAGATCAAAAATTTTAAGAGTGCCTCATAAAGGAACCCTTCATGAAAGGAGAGATATGTCTGGTTTCAATGAAAATCAGCCCAGTGGAATATACAGATTAAAGCCAGGAAAAGCAGTGTCCTTGTGCTTTAGAGGTGACACTGAATTCCAAAATGAAACCCAGGAGGTAGGATGATCTTAAGTGGATTTAAAGAGCTCTCCTGTTTTCATGTAGTGCTGAAATACCAAACCACATTTTTAAAAAAATCCATTACAGGCCTCTCCCATTGAGTTTTTTCTTGATGACCTGTGGTTTTGGGGAGTTGGTTGTTTGTTTTTAAGAAAACCAACTGGAAATGTGAAGTGATTATCTCTCTCTGAAGATAAGCACTTCTCTTTTTAATAAACGCTCATTGCTCACTGGTAATAATTCATTTTTCACACACTGTCAGCCCATGCAGTAACAAAGATTCTCTATTCTAAAACACCAGCAAGGAGAGCATCTGCAATTCTCATTCTTTAGGATTTTACCTTAACTGAAGTAGCAACATAGACATCCTAGGTAACATCATCACCTAGAAAATGCTAACAGCCCCTGGTTCCCTTCTGCTGGGGTGAAATGAGATGTGAAACAAAAAGGGCTACTGCCATTTCTGTTAATCAAAGTCAGTTTCCTCACCACTTCCTTCTTAGTTAAGGAGAGCATTTCTTTTTCTTGAGAGCTGAAGTGAGCAGATGGACATCACATTCTTCTGCAGTAACACTGCTTTACATCTCTTTGACAATATAACAGCACTGTATATTAGTGTAATTTACTCCCACTTTAAGTCTCCTTTTTACTGACAGAACAGCATGAAGAGATCTTCATGTAAGTGAAAAGAAGTCCCCTGTGACTCCCAGGAAGAAATTATGACATAGTGAATGCAAAACAGTGAACAAAACTTGGATGCTGATGGAAACTATACAATTAAAAGATTCTGATTTAAGGGCTTTCCAAGTATTGTGAAGTAAATAGGGATCACACTTAAGTGTGATTTAGATCACACTTAAACAACAAATCATATGGTTCCCTGATCTCCAGAGATGATAGCAGTGGGACACATGATTGATACATTATGGTCCATTAATCACCAATGATGCTGTGCCTGCACTGCACAGGAACTGCCTGGGAGGGTTTCAGTCTCTTGCAGCATCAACCCAACACCTCCCTGGCACTGCTGACTTCTGTAGGGAGTGTTCTCAGAAAAACTACAAAATTAAACCCTCTGTCTTGAAGGGTGACACCAAATGGCATTATTAGATATTGAGCACCTTCACCATGCCAGAAGCCCTGGGGTCTGAGAGCCGGCTCTGCTTTGTTCACACAGTGCAGGGTAAGACACATGTAGAGCTAGTGCTGCTGTCTGTGCTACTTCCAGGCTTCAATGAGCCCACAGACTGCTCAGATTTAGCAGAGACATTTTGCAAAGGTGGACAAATGTCCAAAAGTTGCTGCCTTCCCACCCTCCAGCTGTCCCTCAGGAAGCTGGGAGGAGGAGGCTGTGCCAAGGAAGCCTCTCCCCTTCCCTGCAGTCTGTGCTGGAGCATGCAGTGCACTCTGGAAGTGGTGCAAACCCACCTGGTGCAGCCCAGAGACGTGGGATTTATTAAATTCTATTGCTAACAAGACTGTGTGTAGCACACACTCTCAAGGGATGGGATGTTGCAATCCTCACCTCACAGGCATACCAGCATGTGTTTTACTAACCACTCCAAGGAGGAGCTTCATACAAATGAATAGAGTTGCACAAGCACAGCACCTCCTGCTTTTCCCACACAGTTTACTACACACAGGGAAGTAACCTAAACTTTAAGATGCTGCAACACTCCCAGATATATCCATCTTATCCTCTAGAGGCTTTCCCTCTACTACTTCTTAAAACTACAAGTAATAATCCTCCTCTCTGATGTGGAATCTGGTCTCCTTCTTGAGGCAAGCCCCTGTCTCCTTACTGAAAACACTTAGCTGAACCCCAGTTGATCTGCACCCCTCCCTGCCTCATCCCAGCTGTACTTCAAAAGTCAGAGTAAAAAACTAGAACTCCCATCATAATGAAAGTTTAAGGCTGACAAACATGTATCCCAGGCATTCAGGATTAGATTTCACATCCAGACAAAATTCATAACCCAGCTTTGCAGTATGTCCATCAGCATGAGATCTGGCAAACGGTGTAAAACAATCTTGAGTAGACCTAAATGGCAGAAGGGGCAATGCATAGGATGCAAAAACAAAACAAAGACAAACTACAGAACAAAAGATAAGCACATACAGTTTTAAATAACTGAACTGTGGTTCATCTCCTCTACAGTTTTCTCCTGATTCCTTACCTGTCCACTCCACCTACCAAAAAGGATAGTTATAGAAACATACAATCTTTGCCAAAAATAAAAACCTTCTGCTTATATAAAGTGGCCAACTAAAGAATTTAATTTTGCCCATTTGTCATTTATTTTGTGCAGCATTTCTACCTCAGTCTGTATTTTACAGAATTATGACATTAATATAATAGAATTTCAATCCAAACTTTACCATTTCAAATATTGTTTTGTTCAGTTGCAGGCACCTGCATCATTAAGTCACCACAAAAATTCTTCCTGTTGCATTTTTAACAGGATACTCAAACAATTCACAGTAAAGCAAATTATGAGAATGAATCCTCGCTCTCATCACTACTTTATGAATGGGACACCTGATTTTATTTCTTTCCCATATTCTGTAGCAAAAATGTTGCTGAATGTGCTTGATTAGGGCTAAGAAGGGGCGGTAAGGCAGGGCTTACAGTGGGTTGTCAAAAAAAAGCTGTTTAACTTGCAAGGAATAGAGTGCCTCAGTGCCTTAGACAAAAGTTCCACCACACAAATGATCAACTAACTTCATTTTCTGCCTGTGTGCTATGGGTGTGTTTTATTAATAAGCCCTCAAAAACCTTGCATGGTATTTGCAGGATTTATCTCGGCCGCTTTCTCGCTGCTTTTCCCCACAATTGGAAGGCCACCCACTTTGAGTTCCTCATGGCTGATTTCTTTCTCCACTAATGTTCAGTAGCTATTGTTTTATTGCAATGTATTTAGAAGAAACAGGCAATTTTTTAAGGTGCCAAGAGCTTCAAGCTTTGTTTGTTTATAGCTCCTCTGTGCACTGCTACATTTTTTCTTGGATTCAACTGCCAATGTAAGGGATTAAGGGGCTAAACGAGTTTGACTGGTGCAGGAATCTTTCAAATATGTTCTTTTAGCTCAACTCTTTCACTGGCAGTTTTTACTTAACGATAACTGCCAAAATAAAAATCCCCTGGTGCAGCAGGAGTGACAAAACAATCACACTTTTCAGGCACAATTCAATATCTATTCACACCTCTGAAAAAAAATGAAATAAAATAAAAGTTGACAAACTTATAAAGCTCTGGCCCGGTGGTTTGCCTTTGCTGGGGTTTTTATTTAGGTTTTTCTAATGCCCCAAGTAATCTTCAGATTGTTAGAAAGGGCTGGAGTGAGTGTTTGCTGACTTGTGCTCTACCCAAAAGGCTGTAATTATTAAATTAAACTCTTGTAAGCAAAAATAACTTCTCAAGGCTATCCTGAAGAAATCTTGCACAAACACTCTTTTCAGTTACTTCCTTTTTTTCCAGGCTATTTGAAAATTTTCTTTGTCTTCTGGTTCCTATATTCCAGGCATGCTTATAGAGTTTTGTCTCTAGAAATTCTCCCTTGCATGACAGCTTTACCTATGCCTTTCTAGGGAGGGTTGAGACGTCAGTGCTGATGAAAAGAGTTATTTAGCAATAAGAGAAACTAAATCCAGGGCCAACACCAAACCCACCTCTGTGCTCATTCTTGACCAGTCCTGTTGTTCTGCTCCTTGTTCTGGGCACAGAGATTAATGTTGTAAAAAAGCTTTAAGGGTTTTTTCTTTGGCAAGGATGGAAGTGGGCCCCTCTTGCTCTTACATGCTTTGTAGCTCCTGGTCCTCAAAGTGAAACACAACTGTGTTCATCTAAACCTAGGCAAGTATGTATATTAAATACTTAAATAGATATTGCCTACATGGCATTTTTCAATAGTAAGATGAAGATATAACAGCACTGATACTCATTCTTATACTCTTCTGTTTTGTTCATTAGATTTAAGCCTTTCAACTACTAACTGTTTGCTGGGGCTTTTATCTATGAATAGCTCTACATCAAGATTTTTTTTAAAATTCACACAAAACCAAACTTTTACCAAAGTCATTTGGTAAAAGATGACTGGTGGGTTGTAGTGTAATTGTGAAAGAGAAGGAAGCAGGAATAAAAGAATCACCAGAATAATTTTGATGACACAATTGAACGCCCATAAAAACACTCCTATTAAAATCTTTAGATGACACAGAAACAAAAAACATATGGAAAGCCTTTAACTCTTGAGAAAGTTGTGTTGAAACAAGTACTGAGCAGAGTACAGACCAGGGAGAACAGAGTACAGGTCCTGCCAAGGGAACAACAGCGTGAAGCCAAAAAAGTTGCAATTCTGACAAGTGCAGATGAAATGGAAAGGTAATTCAGATACTCTGTCATGGTGCTGGGTACAAACCAAAATAAACCCCAATTCAGTATCTGACAAAGAATAAGCAAAGTGTGAGAATCAGAATGTTACAGACCATGTGACTAAAGTGTCTGGTAATCAAAGAGAGCTGAGAAATTAGAGGAGGAGTGTAAACATATAGCAAGTAATGTTTCAAGGTTAGAAAAATGTTGGTAGACAAAGGCTTGATCTCTCCAGCCTGCCTGAAAGGGATGTCAAGTTCTGTGTAATTCCAGCACCTAAGCATCTCCACAGAGCAAAGAGAGAGAGCAATGAGAGCAAGACAGAGAACCTCAGCTGGGAGGCAAACATTGCTGGCATTGAGGGTGACTGACCACTGCAGAAATCTATAAAGACCAACGACAGATGACCCCATCTCTTGGCATTGAAGGCTTTCTGAAATACGTACTTATTTAACAGTGATCTCCACACCTCTTGGCATTGAAGGCTTTCTGAAAAACATACTTATTAAACAGTGATCTCCCCATCTCTTGGCATTGAAGGCTTTCTGAAATACATACTTATTAAACAGTGATCTCCCCACAGTTACACTGGAGTGACATTTGTGGCATGGCATTCATAACCCATGAATAACCATACCATCTGAGTCACAGAATGACACTGCATATTCAAAACCTGTCAGAGCAAACACCCCATGTGTTTTATCTCTAACACCTGGAAATAACCCTATCTCAGTCAACTCTGCAGCTACATCTCTTTCTTACTTTGCCCAAAAGTATGTCTATGTATTTCTTAGAACCCTTCCCTCTTGGCTCGAGGGAAGCTTGATAGCTCTTGGCATGAGGGAACATGCGATTAACACGTGTGGGCTCAGTGTTCCTCATTTGAGAATACTGCCTTCATTTGTATGGAATACAAATATGTCACATTTCCTCAGTATCTGAAACAGAACATTTATATTTATGAGGATATAAACTCATTTTCTCAAGTCTCCGATATTTGTTGAAAATTAATCATCCCCTTGCGAAACACATTCACTAGAATATTCATAGGAAGCAAACATAATGAATAATCATATTCAACTTTCATAATCAAAAGTTCCCAAAGCAATTTACAGGAGATAAGTATCATTATCCCCCTTTATGGCCAGGGAAACTGAGGCATAACATTAACTTGCTCAACAATAAATAGCAGAAACGTGTTACACCTTAGATTTCTGGCAAAACTCTGGAATTGTTCTTCCTCTAATGCATAAAGATAGTCAAAGAAAAAAATAAGTTTTAATTTCAATGAATATTAATTTGTTTCTGTGATCTCCAGCAAGATTTCCCTCAAGAAGCTGATAGTTTTCCACAGTGTTCAGCTATCTGTTTTCTTCAAGGCCTACCCATTTCCACTTGAGTTCCTGAACTATTCTACTAAAAATCTGTGAAAACTTCAAACAGGTGTCTTGATTTTATTTGCAGCAATGTTGAGACATCAGAAATACTATGCAGTCTCTTCAATAATTTTTATCTTCCTTCTGCTCTAAAACTTTTTTTGTACATACAAAAAGATTTAATAATGATACAAGGCCACCCTAACCCAAGTTTGCTTAATCTAGAAGTTATCACTTGAAATTATAATGGGAAAATACCTTCAGTTTAAACCTGAAATGTTTCAAATTCATAGGATACCCTTCTTCTATTAACCATTACCATTTTAACTAAGGCTAAAGAATTCAATCTGCACAGAAAAAGAATTTTATCCTCATTTTCACCGAGGGGGGAAAAAAAAATCAGATTTGCTCTGCTAAGAGAAATGAGAACACTGAAATTGTAAAATATTTCACAGGCATATCCTTACCATTTATGTACCTTGAGTTTGATGATGAAGTCAGTTCACAGCCCTACTTAACAAGCAGAACTGTATATATACATATTCTCTCCCCTTACTGCTGAGTTTAATAGTTCCTTTTAAAATGATATATACCAATGTAAATACAGTTAACATAAAATAATTACATTCACAAAATATTTATTAAATTTACTTCTCCACATAAAGAGTGAAAAATAAAATCTCCATGCTCTGCTCAGTGATTTTAATGTGAAACTGCCGGTGAAGTCGTCAACACATTCTCAGTGTAATACATTAAGCCAGCATGTGTGGGTGTCACATAATTGTAGACAATTTAGTGACTGAATTCCTTCAGGGTTTTAGAGTCCTACTATGTTTGCTTGGATACCTCTTTTCTGGGTCATTAAGACATGGTTGTCAAAAGAATAGATGAAACAAGCTCTTAATGCTTTATTGCTGAATAAGAGTTTGAAGGAGTTGCTCAGCCTCAGCATCCAGGCTTTACAGCTGCAAAGCTGTATTTTAGCTCACACACACACCCCCTGAAGCTGCGTGCTGAGGGTGAAATTCATCTTGGAGAACACAATGCAGAGTTTTCTGGATTTTCATGACAGATCTTACATTGCTGTATTATCTGACATGATCCCCTTCTTTAATGCACAAACTGCTTCCTCTGCACCAGGAGCTGCTCACCACCAAGGCTGGGCCACAAGGAGTCCTGGGGAAGCTGTTCTGACTACAAAATTGGAGCAAATCTCATTGTTCTACACTCCCAGGGCAAACATACCCCAAATCACACTGTGCCCTGCTCCTAGGGGAAACACACCCCAAATCAAACTGTACGCCCTGCTCCTGGGACAAAACACACCCCAAATCACATTGGGCCTAGCTCTTAGGGGAAACACACCCCAAATCACATTGTGCCCTGCTCCTGGGACAAAACACACCCCAAATCACATTGTGCCTTGCTCCCAAGTTGTGCTGATTCTTGGGCAAATATGGCCCACACACACAGAGCTTGGAGAAATGTGACTAGCAAGGGATGGGAAGGTGGTAAGGAAGGAACAGCAGTAAAAGGAAAACCAAGTGAAATGTGGGCCCACTGCTCAGTAAGGCGAAGGGTGCAGTGCTGAGGGACACAGGAAGGGCTCAGGGGAATAAAGGTGCCAAGGTTTGCTCACAGAACTCCTGGGGCACACCAGAATTACCCGTAACAGAAGATGACTGAGCTGTTTTTGAGCCAACCAGACACACACAGGAGTTCATGCAGTGAGACAAGACAGATCCAAGACCTTGGGTACACCAAGGACTTTGTCAAACCAGGTGAAGCTCAGTGGAGAGCTGCCAGCACAGGCAGGGACTCTGCACATAACCTTACAGAGAGGCTGAGAGCTGTTTTCTTCTGCCTGGAGAAAACACACAAGGCTCAGAGGGAAAGGGGCAGGAAGGGACCTCTGCTGTGTAAAACTGCCTGCTAGGAGAGGTAAAGCTAAAAGCTGGAGTAGGAAAACAGAATCTCTACCCTTGGAGATATTCCATGCTCATCTTCGAGGCCATGAGAAACCTGATTCAATTTTCAAACAACATAATTACAACTTGTTGATTTTAAACATCAACATGACTCTACTTTCATCATCCACTTGTGACCTCATAAAATATAATATCATAACAACTACAACCGATTGATAGTAATAATCAACCTGTTTAAGATTTCAAAAAGGAACACATCAACATAACATCAACATAATTATAGCTGGTTGAGGAGGACTGACAGCTTTTTTTTCTCTATATGACAGTTGCTATTAAAACCTTAGAAGAAAATCTCTAGTACTTTTCCTAATTTTCATAAAATCTGAAATTTGGAGACCATATTCTAAGGTCTGTCCTTCTCAAACTTATTCCCGGAAATCCTTTCCTTTAAGGACACACCTATATTCAAGTTTTACTGACCTTGTTTGGATGATCCAAAATGAGGAGGAGTTTGGGAAGGCACAGAAGATGGCAATAAGAGTTTCAGAGAAATCAAATAAATTAAATCAATGCCATTTTAAAATGTGTCATACTAGCCCAGCTGCCACAAAACTTCAAATTCTATGATATTCTGCACGTTAAAGTAAGTATCCACAAACCTGGGGGAAAATCCCATGGGCTTAAGCTGGTGCAGATGAAGTGGAAAAATAGAAACACCTCAATGGAGGAAACAGCCTGGAAGGCTGAGTGAGAAGTCAGTCTACTGCAAATTTACTGTATGATTGTGAGGCAAATAAAAGGTTAGGAGAATCTTGGGTGATTTAGAAATGAAAAGTCAAGGTGCTGAGAACAACTCCTCTGTACTCCTGGGAGTTATGCATCAATTCTTGACAGTTCAGTGCAGGAAGACAGGTGCATTTGACAGATGTACTTTTTCTGCAAGACTGAATGAAGAAAATTCCAGACAATTGCAATAAAACACTCATTTCATCCTCCAGAACTGAAGAAAGAAGTGTGTTGAAACCCTAGCAACACAGAGAGCTGCAAGATAGCACTAAAACTGTAAACAGCTGAAAGGAGAGAAGACAGGAAATGCTACTGAAACTTTCATCTGATCTTGCAGTGAAACAAAACACAATAATTTTATCTAAACTGATCAATTACCATTCCTTCATTCCCTGCTCAGGGCTGGTCAGAGTATGGTTTTCCCTGCACAGTCCAGTGAGGGTGCAGGCTTTGAGGACAGGACATGGACATGACCTCCCTCAGTCGCAGAGTTGTGTCTGCCTTGTGTTTCCTTCCCAAATTACATTAAACTAGCCGGGGCTCTAAATCCAGCTGGCTGCCTGATAGAATCAGCCCACAGGCTTTCATAAACTGCATGTAAGAGCTTAATTATTTACTTTTTTTAAAAAAAAAACCCTAATTATTTATTGGCCATTCCTCACTCTTTCCTGCCAGAAAATGGACTCCAGAAGTTTTTTTTCCCCATCCTGCAAATATCAGTGAGCAGTAAGAAGCAAGAGGATATAGAAGAATGAAGTCAGTACACCTGACATCATTTGAAGAGGTAGCTGCTAAAAGATTGAAAAAGCAGCAAAAATGACCATAGGCCATCAATTCTCAAGTGTTCTGCTGAGCAGGCAAGGCAAGAAGGGCCAGGGCTTAATTAAGAATATATGTTTTGATTAATATGAGGAAACAAACTGATTGTAGGATTAAGTAGAGTATGGGACAATTTGCTTTCCAAAGGAAGAACTGAAGTTTTCATCGCTTGAAACTTTAGGAAAAGCCTGAATGCAAGTGAGGAGAATCCATGGTAGAACAGCCACTCTTGGCTTGGTGAAGCAGAACAGGAAGCATTTCCACACATCAGCCTACTGTGTTTTCTGCCCAGATAAAGCCCACTCTTGCTCAACCTGCAGCCCATTTCCCTGCAGCTTTTCTGAAGGAAAATTGACTGTGAAAATTGACAGTGAATTGACTGTCACTCCCTTTCTCTTTGCACCTTGCAATGCAGCACCTTCACTGCACACAGTGATCACAGCCCTCTGGAGCTGAAGCAGCACCACCCAGCAAGAAAACCCCAAACTCTTTGTTTGCCATGACAGAACCTTCTGCATTTACCAATATTTGATGTCCAACGCAGCCCAACTGTTTGCAGAAGCTTAGAAACCAAATGGCTTACAGAGATTGAGCAACTGCAGATGCAAGCCTTGCTCAAAAAAACCCTTGCAAATATTATCATTGCTCACCACCTAGATCACAGTCATGCTTTAAGATTTGTAGCAAGTCAGATCACACTGAAACAGAGCAGATGCAACAAAACTGTTCTTATTCTCACCACTTGGCTTAAACAGATCTTAGTGCAAATCTGCTGCTCCTAATGAAACCTGAATTATGACTTAAGTTTCTTTCAAGCATCTGATTATTTAGTCAGCTAACTCGTAATGCCTGAAAAATTAAAAAAAAACCATACACGACATCTGCTGCCCCTCCTAGGGTCCTCACATTTTCTGCAGAGAGGAAGAAAGGCAGTCAGTGCTTGGAACAGCTTCCTATAAACTTATTTTTGCTCCCAGAGAAACTTATTTTTGCTGCATAATAATTTCAGCTGCTAACCCAAAATATGGTTTGTGCTTTACAAACCATGACTTTTATTAGAAGGATTTGTGAAAAACAGCAGACTTGTCACACTGATGCACTTGGTAAATGCAAGCCTCCTCTATGTGTGTACAGTATTGTGGAAGAAAGGAATTGCTAAACAAATTACTGCATTTCACTACCCAGCAGGGTAATAACCATAGCAACATCTCATAGAAGAGGAGGAAGGTTGAGAAATTGTAGCTCTGGGATTAGATATTTGTAGAATCCATTTTGAAGAGAAAATCTTTATTTAATTAAAAGTTTATTTAACTTTGGGGGGGGGAACCCCCCCTCTTTTCAGTCTGCAATAGATTAGAAAAAATATTAGAAAGGTATATAACCTTGCAGAAATTATACAATGCTACTTTCATATTTTAGAGCATTTTACAAAAAAAAAAAAAATCTATACAAGTAGCTGTGCAGACATTAATCAAGCACATAAAGGGGAAAAGTGAATATCCAGAAGTTAGACAACACAATTTCCAAGATGCAGCTCCTTTTGGGACTCATCACCATGTAACAAATGCACCTACTAATATGGTTATGAGCACAGTCTGGCTCATTTTGTATTTCTGAGCCTAGAAGTCAGGTTTACCATTTAAAATTCATTTTATAAGCTGATGGGCCATTAAAAAGGTGAGTTCAGAAACACTTAGACACACTGCAGAAGTGTAGGAGTTGAGGTTTGTTTGGGTTTTGGAAAAACTAAAAAGTTTGCCTATCTGGAATTCTTCAAGCTTTTGACTGAGAAACCTTCCCGAACATTTCATTCCCAAGGTCTTTGGAGATGCACTGCTCTTTCCAGTGCCAGCTGAATTTACCAGGGCAAAGATGTGACCAAACCCAATGAATTGTGTTGGGCTGGGACACCCAGAACCACAGAAAGGCAGGAGGCATCTCCTCAGGTCTCCACTCCAAACCCTCCTGCAAAGCAAGTCCAGCTAAGCCAAAGTCTGTGTCCAGGAGAGTTTTAAACATCTCCATTCTTCTGTGAGCCTCATCCCAAAAGTTTACCCCTCCTACAGTGATTCCTTTTTTCCTTGCATTCAGTTGGATTTGCCAGGTTCCAACCTCTGGCCCTGTTGCTGCACACTCAGTCCAGCTCCATCAGCACATGCCCAGAACTCCCAGCAAGTCTGACTTCCTGCTACATTCATATCAAATTAAGGGTTATTTGAATTAATGATTGACCCAAATCCATCTCTGCTGAAAATACACTGAAAATTTTGAGATTTTTTTTCAGTACATTATTCAGGCTGTGTTCTGGATGTACAATTTAGCTTCCATTTCTAGAAAAGATTTTCAACCCAAGTTTTTCTTTCCATTTGATTTTTTTTTAAACTTTGCATCTCCAAAAATATAAATTCTTATAAAAGATTGTTGTCCCTCCAGTTCTGTAAGCATATCAAGGTAGGTAAATCAATCTTTTTTTTTTTTTTTCTTTTGCTGCTGCCTGGCCTCTGCAATGCAATTGCTTTATAGAATGCCATCACAACTGAGAAAAAACTTTCCTTGAATTCTCTGAGAGCAAAATGACCCTTACAGAGAACAGACAGGTAAAAGAGCTTTTTTAAAAGAGCAGAAACACCTAACACAGGCTAGTTCTATTAGAATAATTTAACAAATTCCCAAAGTATGAGAAAACTAGCTAAACAAAGGTCACCACAGAATTTTTGTATTCACATTTTTAACATTAGTATGTGAAAAGTTGCTTATTTGTTGAAACTAGAATAAATTACTGCCAAAAGAAGCATCCAGTGCAGAGTGCTGAGTACATTGCAGGCTTATCTTGATGCATCTTGAACCTGTCTTTGCACAAACAAGAAATTAAACTCCTACTCTGGATGCTATAAGTATTTTTCAATGGATGGAGATCCATATCCAGACTATTTTATATTAGCACAAAGTGAAGTGGCAGCAGCAAACAAAAGGATCAGAGCATTTACCAAGAGGTGTTATTAACTTATTTGATACAAATGGTTTGTTAATATTTTATGCCTCTAAAACCACTCAAGATGGTGCATTGCCATTACAGCTGATCTTCCCAGTTATGGGCACTGACTTTTTTCAGATGTTTATCATCTCCTTTACTATGAAAGGTATTGCAGGCATCTAAAATATGCATAAAACCCATTTTTGTCACTTCTTTGATGCACACAGCACTTTAGGACAAAACAAAATTCACTGGTCTAAAGATTATACAGGACATAGTGCACAGACAAACATGACAAGCTAGATATCATTGTGAAATTAAAATATGAGGTCTCTCTCAGTTCTGTAGTTCATAAAAAATAAAGGAGAAAATACATGCCATTCCCTCCTTCTCCCTATGTGAAGCAAGAAGTCTGTGAAGTACCTGCAATATCCATCAAACTCCCTGAGTTCACTAATTTCTTTTACTATGTGCCAATGATAAGCAATGACAAATTAGACTTTTCTGGAATTTTCTATCATGGAAATATCTTCATAACCCTCTGCAGATGCAGGCAAGAAATAAGAGTGTGGAACAAAGGGACAACCTGCAACTGAGACTTGTAAAATTATATTTCATACAAAAAATACATTGAAAGTCTACTTCACATAAAACATTCAAAGTCCCCTATACTCCTGTGCCAGAAATCTTCACCTTTTATGGAGAACATCTACTGTTTTATCCTAAAACTCCTAAATACTACAATAGTCAAAGTTGGTGTGTTCTCAGTGGCCTTTCTGTAGTAGTTTTGCCAACTCAGTTACCCATCTAATTTAACATATCTAACAGAAACTTCAGTGGGAAAGGGAATGGAAGTGTTCTGAGGCAAGAAAACTTAAATTATGCACTTACAAATGTAAAATCAGTGTGTGCAATCTTTTTTTTAGCACAATCCTGAAATGAAAGGGCTTCTTAAAGTGAAAATATCAGTCCTGCTTTTTGCCTCCAGACTTTCCATAAGCTCCTCTGTAGCATGGGATATTAGTTCAATTATGTAATATGATGTTGGGTGAGATGTAGCAGGAATCATCAAAAGAATACCTTGAAAAAAACCAATTCCACCTTAAAACACGTTCAGATCAGTCACACAATTAACAGGCACAACTTAGTAGTTTTTCCCATAGAAGTGGGCACTATTTTGATATTTTCCCTTCCACCCTTCCTTGGCAGTTTCTTCTATGATACAATGCCAACTCAGTAGTTTCTGCACAAGAATCATGTGTCTCAAAGAGGGAAAACACACTCAAATGAAATATTATAAGCTTCCAAAAAGGGACAGAAAGGCTCTCCCAAGAGAAACTCAAAATAAAACATACATCTATTTTTGATTTGGTGGTACAAACAGATCTCAGTTTTTAAGCTCTGTCACATCATGAGCACTGCCTAAGTCTGTCTGTAGGATCCTTCTCACCTGAACCTTTTTCCATTTCTACAGAAATCACTTCGCTCACACTTTTCCCTCAAGTCCACACAGGCCTCCAGTTGCCTGAGACGGAGAAAATTATTGATAACCTTCTTATTAGTAATAACCCTCCTATCTACCCCTAAGTCACTGAAAAAGGTAGTTGACAGGCACGTTGAAATGAAAAGAGAATAATACCAAATGAATCCAAAGACAGCATGAAAGCAGAATTCAATAGGCTTTGAGTAGGTTTGGAGAGAAAAAAATGTAAAGATAAAGGAGAACCAGAAGTTTCTTTACTAAAATAGGACAGTTAAAGACAGATTATCTGAGTGTGAAACAGATGATCATCAAGATGTCACTTCATAAGGCACAAATTTAAAGGCCAGGAATTGGAAAAGGTTTTTCATTACCACAGATAAGTAGAAAGGAATAGCACAAGTGCAAACACGAAATGTAAAACCCAAGAGCAAACAGACACAACAGGCTTACTGAAGTGATCCTCAGAGTGTATTAGTAATATGAGAAGGGGCCACATTTGCAAAGGGAAAAAAAAAAATAATAAAACTGATCTGCTACTACATGGTGAAGAAAATCTAGTAAGAGAAAAATAAATAAAGCCAAAAATTTTATATAATTTTGCTTCAGACTGCACTAGTGATGTAATTGCAAGCAGGCTGCCAGTACAGACAACACCAGAAAATCAGGGCAAAAGCATAGGAAAAACAATCTAGGACTTTTTAGATAAGTTAAATTTAATTTCAAAACAGCTAAGGTAGATTTACTTCACTACACATCTGATAGAGGCAACGTCAAATCAATTACCAGCTGCAATTTATGACAATGGTGGAGTATTGGACAGGCAGAAAGGGAAAAATGTTGTTTCTGTCCGCATTTAAAAACCAGGAGTCAAAAATAAGGGTCAGACACTTGTAGAGAAGTGGGATTACTTTTTTCCTGGAAAAGTACTGAAATAAGTGATCAAACTGGTTGTCAATTTCTAGATTATGAGATTTGGCAAAAAAAATTGGTCATCAGAAGTACATTTAATTCGTTTCTGTAACGAGGTAATAGACACATGAAAACCGGGGGGGGGGAAGGGAAAGAAGAAAAAGATAAATGTTAAATCTCCTAAAATTTTAAAGTTCACGTACATTCTTTTGAGCAAGCTTGGAAAACAAAAAGGAAAATTAAAACAAGGCAACAAAAACAGTCACCAAACTCAAACCCTTGTGGATCTACTTGATTAATCTACTGCTGAGGCAGTACTAATAAGGATGGAAAACAATTTTCTACACTTGTTAGGTGCTCACCATTAGAGAGGGAACATCAAGTCAAGTTCCTTCAGAGGCTGCCTTGGTTGTTTCTGTTTCATGGTTCCAGTAGCAGGATTAGAGAGCACACATCTTTTTGTGAAGAAAATAGAGGAATGCAAGTTCTACAAGAACACAAAAGCAGCTTGAACAAAACAAACACCCCCAGAAAATATGACTAATTGGAGAAGTTATCTAGAAAAGTGAAGACAGTTTGAAAAGAAAAAAAAAAAATTAGAGGCAAAAAGAAAAAGAATAAATATAGTGAGTAGTCAGCTAACTAGGAACCCTGAAGACCTGATCAGAAGGCTGTAAGATCATAAGTTGTTTATGACTCAGTAAATGTCATGGCCTTACAAGAACAGGAACAATTTCCTCAGACACATAAAAACATTCTATCTTCCAGAAATACCAGTTCATCTAGATATCACCTGAAATCTTGTATCCCACTGCTGTCCAAGAAAAAAAATATATAATTTGCAAAAGCAATTTTTACAAATTAAAGACAAAAAAATAATCGTATTAAGTTTGTCCTACAAGAAGATCTTTAATAAACTGTTGATTCTTGGGCTACAGAAAAGCAGAGAGAAGAGATTTGATAAGTTTTAGCGCAGTGAAAGGAAGGAAAGAATCCTTTCACCATTTTGACTTGGGATAGCACAGGAATTAATGAGCTTAACTTCCAGCTAAGGAGATTGAGGTTAGATATTAGGCAAATCTTTCCAAATGTAAGGATATTTAAGCCCAGGATAGATCTCTCTAAGGATGCTGCAGGGACTTCAGAACTGGAGATGTTCAGGGGCACTTATGTCCTCATCTGCCAGGGATGAAGAGAGTACAGCTGATTCTGCTCTGGAGCAGGATGACAGAGGAAATGGCTCAGATCTTTACCTGCTCTTCTTCCTCTAAAACAGAAAATTCATTTCCTGAGTAGGATCTCAAACAGGCAGAATCCCAGTGTGGGAGGTGGTTTTAATTCCATGCCTAAATTTCAGCTACCTACAGTGAAGGGAGTAAGAGCTAATAGCACCAAAATTTACTGTAGGAGAGATAAGGTGCCCAAAAGTTTTTAAACAAATGGAACAATCTCCTAGATTTGCCTAAAGGCATTAAAGGAGAGGTCTTCCTGTTTTGCCTAAACTATTTTCACACTTGTAGCTGTATAATGTTTCATGCACTCTATATTGCTCACATTTTTACAAGGCCATTATTGCAAAAACTTTTAATTTCAGATCAAGAGTATTCCTTCTTTTAGTATTCCAATATGATTTTTTCCTCTCTCTGCCTACCAAACCTATAGCACAGTCCAAAACAGCAATCTACACAGCTGCTGCTTTTTGGTTTTTGCAGGTTAAAATTTGTGCTGAGAATAAAGTGTTTTGCATCATCATAGCTGAGCTGATTGAACTTTTTTGTTTAATAAACCCGGGTATATTTCTGAGCTGTATTCTGTTAAGAAGATAGAAATAGTGAAGGGATTAAGAAAAAAAAAGTAGGCAAAGTTTCTGCCATAGTCAGGTCATGAAGGCACCTCTGGAAATTTCTCCAGGCTGAGCAGTAGATCCTCCTGATCCCCCTGTTATAAAAATGTTCATTTTGATCTACATTAGCCTAGAAGTTTTCAACTGCCTTGGGGGTCCTTAGGTTGAAATTTGGTAAAAAGATGTGTAGAGTCCCAAGCATTGATTGACAACAGCGCACAGACATAACCTCCAATGGCCCTCATCATCTCAACTGCCTGGTTTTAAACTCTCCCTCCTTTAGCAGAAATTATAAGAATTGGGGACATAAAAGTTGCACCAGGCATTGTAACTAAAGACCAGCAATCATCCTACAGAAAAATCCAACCTAAGTCCTCATAAGACAGGGATGGAACTTAAACTGAATATTCTTTTGATGCTAGAAAAAGCTCTGAAACCACAGAAAATCTATTTTGACAACTGTAGGAGTTAAACTCTAATTTCAGATGCATGGCTGTCAAAGAAAAAAACCCTATGCCTACAGAGATTAGAATCTGGCAGATGATCTAAAAACCCAGCTAAATATTCTTTTTATAGAGTCACCTCCTAGTCCTCTTATTCATATGAGGAGTCTTGCAGCATTCAAGAACAATAAGGGGGATTTGGCTCATCTTGCTTTTGTGTTCAATAACATGCTGTAAGATAAAATCAATACAGACAAGCCCACATTAAGCTGAAGGTCACTCCTGTGGCAGGTAACTCCTCACTCTACAGCAGCTCCTGCTTGTTCCTCTCTGCTGCTCCTGCCACTGATTCCTGAATGGCATTTCAATGTCTGCCTTGAGGTTCAGCAGCAAGAAATGGGGCAGCCCACATAGAATTGTCCTTTGCAAGGAAGAGCTTTGCACCTTCAAACACCAGCATTGTACCTCACAATAGCACTTGGATGAACAATTTTGCCATCATCAGACTCTCCTTCCAGGTCAAAAATCCTTGTCCATGGTACACAGACACGTCTTTGAACAGAGGAAGGAATATTTCTCTTGGTTACATGGGCTGTAACCACAGCACACTGCCTATGTGAAACTGGAGGCTGAAAATATCTTTATTTCCAAACACATTAGAGACCTAAACTTTTGCTCCAGAAAACTTCAGCCTGAAGTTTGGAAGTCTCAGAAGGAATAATTTATTTCCAGAAGTGCTAGGCATTTCCAGGCTTAACTGAAGCTCAGCTAATTATTCTGCTTAAAAACTACAAGCTAATGAACCAATAATGAAAATACTTCATTATGACTAATGCAATATTTAAAAAAAACTTTTTTTTTCATGACATTTCTTACTGAGTACCCAAAAAATGAGGCATAAAATTTATCACATTGAAGGCTGTGCACTTGCTTTTCAGTCTACTACTTAGAGCTGATAAAGAATTCAACAAGGTTTAAATGAGAATAAATATGAGTCTGAATACTAATGGTGAAAGAAAAATATTTCCCCTATGTGCAACCTAAGCTGAGTGAAATGCATGTCAAAATACAGGCACCTGCAATATGATTCACAATGCATAGAGGTGATTTCAACAAGTGAATTACACTAAAGAAGGTGTCATCCTCTGCTGTCAGCACTAAAGTAAAGCAACTTAATACAAATATCACCTAATTCCACGATCTGCACAAAGACACTGTGATGGTGTTGGTAGCTCTGTTCTACATTTTCAGTAGGAAATTCATTGGAACACTTCTGAAACAACTCTATTCTATAATCCCTTTGCCTGTATTCTTTGTACGAGAAGACAAGAGGATTTTTTTTTTTTCTTTTTTAACTCTACCATCTGATACACATCTCAAAATACAGTGTGGGTTATGAAATCTTCCAGTTCTAGAATGTGAAAGAGTCTAACCTAAAATACTCCTACCCTTTCCAAATAAAATCAGTCACTTGTGGAAGCTGAAACTGGCAAACTGTTCTATACAAATACATTTAGTTATTTTACACTTTCTTTTCTCAGGTACTTGCTGACATTGGGACTTTTTTTTTTTCTTTTTGAACTGACTACAGCAAGAACTAAGTTTACACTTATTTTAGATACAAAATTCCAGCATCTCACTGCTTCTGACACTACACGGCATTCTTCATAAAAATAATTAAGTTGGCCAAGGAACTAAGTCAGCCAAGACTTTGACATAATGCAGTTAGATGAAATGATTCCTCATGCTGGAGCCTTCCTCCCAGAGCACCCCACTGTAGGAAGGCTTCACACCTTGTTAGAAACAAGCTCGGGGATTTGGAGTGTGTTAGTGTTGCCATGCTGCTCCCAGCACAGCAGAAACCATTCTTACTCCCCTCGTAGCAGTGTGTGGGACATGCACTCCATCCTCCCCAAAGCACCACAGCAAGGGTGGCAGGAGATGGGGCTTATTTAGGGGTACAGATGGCACTGCTGAAAGCAAATGTTTAGTCTGCAAAGTGCTACGGAATCTGTTTGTTTTGCTTCTGATGGCTCAGAAATTGCACTCATCCCCACCCTGGGCTGCTTTCTCTTCCATTTCCACATCACTTTAAGGTTTTTCTCGTGAACTGGTTTGGAAGAATTCTAGAAAGCCTCTCAGAAATTTTATCTTTTTAAAGAATTTGTCTATCCCATGTGCATTTCTTTGACTTTGGCTGCTGCTTTCTACAGAAACATTCCTGTCTCTCCAGAACTATATCCCTGCACCAGGGGGCAACTCCTGGATTCCACTCCCACGGATATTCCCAATGATAAAGCAATTTCACAGACAGTTCCCCAAAACACACCCAGTCAGAACAACCCCATACTTTCTTCTCTCTTCCTTTTCTCATCCCTAGCTGTTGATTCAACCCTTGCTCAGCACTCAGTGAGTTGATTCCACCGTGTGTCAGCAGCTCTGCACCTGCCACGTGTCTGAGTAAAGCTCAAGGAGCCAGAGCAAGCCCTGAGAGCCCTGTCCCTCCTCCCACTCCTGCTGCTGCTATCTTGCCTCATCTCAGCTTTCTGCAAAATATTGCCTCCAGCATCTCTGCAGCAGGCAGCCAGCCTCCTCACATTTCAGTTCCTTTTAATTCTTACTTTCTTCCTCCCTCTGTTTCTCTCCTTTCAAGCAGCTGTGTTTCTGGAGTTTCCCTGGGGAAAACCTTAAACTTGAAAGGGCTTCTTAATAACCTTGCTCAGCCCTGCACACAGGAAATTAAGCCATTCTGCACATTCAGCATTTACCACTGTGTTCTGCAACCCAAAGTTCTCCTACACACACAGAGTTTGCAGCCATTTGGGAATTGACTCCATCACCTTAGAGAAGTGCAGGTGAATTTCCATTTCCCTGTGTGAACTCTTTGCCTAAAGATGTGGGCAATAGTTCAGATATGGAATACAAACTGCTCTGAACATGGCAGAACCTCTTTGCATGGCTGCCAAAGCTATCTGTCAGACAAACAAAAATCATACCAAATGAAAACATAATTAAGGGCCTTTGACTCTCAGATTATACTCCACTTGATTAAGTGCAATGAGTGCCTGCTCTCCTTAAAAAAACAAAATTAAAAAGGCAACTGACTCTTTTCTCTCCTGCCCTCTGTTCTAGTGCACTTTGGTTTAGGGAATTCATTCATTAACCCCTCTTAGTTGTTTTCCCTCCAGTCTAAGGGGTTGATACTTAGGGACACAACCCTCCTTTATTTACATACCAAGGCTGAGAAGCTGGCTGTCTAATTTGGCTCTGTCCCAGGCAGCCGGGCTGCAAAAAGCACAGTCCAATTGCTCAGCTGCTCTGCTAGCTTGGGAAGCTTGGAGCCTGGCAGTCAGCTCAGAGCTCACAGGAATTCCCAGCCAGGCTGTCCAGAGAGCTTGGGGAAGGCTCAGACTAAATTTATTTCTTCTGGTATATTAAGGAAATCAAGCACGAGGGCTGCTGTGTTTCCTGCCCTGTTTAAATCCAGGTTCCTTGCACAGGCACAACTGCCAGTAAAGAACCAAGTTCTTTCCAGACAGATGACATACATGGAGCACCTAAAAATGTTGACACATTCCACATGTAAGACCACAGAAAGAAACACAAAAGGTGCCTAAAACCTGTGCTTGCTTCCCCAGTATCTGCTCTCAAACCCTCATGCAGCACTTCTGCTCCTCTAACTCTCTGCACTTAGTGCCATGAGCCATATTTCCCAGCTTCCCAAATGCCTCCTATTGAAATAACATCTCTGCCTTGATTCTGAGGGCAGCAAGCTGTGCCCCTCTGAAGTCACCCATCCTTCCACTTCTCTGGACGGCTGAGTGACCCCTGTGGAGCACGAGCACAAAGAGGAGTGCAGTGCACCCAGGCTGCCTCCTGCTCCCCCAGACTGCACGCACCAAACGCCCAGGCCTGCCTGGAGCTTGGCTCCACACATTTCAGGCAGGTTTCTATCACCTGCAGCAGGCCACTGGCAACCCCTGACTAAATTACTGCCCGCTGACAACATCTCCTGAACAGAACCCATATGGTTCTTAAACCTCCTTCTGCCTCCTCGCTCTCCCACAGCATCCATCACACTGCAGCAAGCTCTGGAGCTGCAGAGGTGGATTCACTCCAAATGTTTCTCAGCACTCCAGCAGAGAGACTGGCCAGAGCCAGGAAGGGGAACTGGAAATTCTTTCCTCTGCTTGAAGCAGAGATACAACAAGCACACGGCTCAAAGATTAATTCAGCACCAATGTGGTCACCAAAACACCTGTCTGCTGGTCTGGGACTCCTATATAACCAGCTCTCTCCATGTGATTTTTTTTTTCGACTTAATTAACAGATGATTAAAGAAAAAAAAATATATAGGGCCTCAACTCTTGATAACTGCTGTGAAATAACTGTGGTTTACAGCTGCTTCACAAATATACATAGAAGCGTATCATAGCTCCAGTGGAACCAGGCTAGGGAATTCCTGAGATCATGTCAATAATTTGCAAGGAAATTTATTACTAGAGGTTTCCAGCTGTCCTGAAAAAAATTTAGTACCAATCTGACACATAGAAACTGCATTGTTCTCTTCTGGAAACCAGCTGAGCACTTGTTGACTTCACCACCCAGGAGGTGAGCACAACTCAAAATCCTCATCTATTCATTGATATCACCAGCTCCTGGCTTCTGATTTAGGACTTCAAAAAAAAAAAAAAAAAAAAAAAAGAAAAAGAAAAAAAAAAAGGGAGGCAAATTAAAATTTTACCCTAAAGAAAAAAATGAAAAAAATGATGACATTTTTTATGAGGGAGGCAATCACACCAGTGTACTGCAGTCACAGAATGAGAAGCACGTGGGCCACATAGCTCTGAGCGAAGAGTTTGCTGAAAGGATTGCTTGAGTGGTTAGAGGACCACAGATTGTGTTCAATATTCATGGTAGTGAGTTTCAGGAATAATATCCAAATGCTCAGCTAAATAAGTTATCACCTGGCAAGGAGCACAGACAAAGTGCAAACCCAAAGTACCACTTAATGATAAAGCCCATTATCAAAGCCCTTTGCCCTCCATAATTCTTTGGAGCACTCACAAATCTGAGATTCGAAGTGAAAAGGTTCATTTGCAGGCTTGACAAGCTTCTCCATGCACAGAACTACCAACAGTGATGCTACAAACAGATGCCTGTTTTCCACATAAATACAGCTATCAAAAATTGTTTATGGATTAGGGAAAGAGTTCAACACTTGTTTTTGTTCTGTCCTAAAAAAAAAAAACCAAAAAACCTGTGAGAGCACTGAGAAAATCCTGCCATGCCTCATTGCAGAGCCAGAAACAAATCACTTAAGTGTTCTTTTAACATTCTCTGAGACATTGCAAGTGCTGAAAGGCCAGTGCCTGCAGAACTGCTTCCGACATATAATTAAATGAAATATGAGCCCTTCCTCAGAGTCCTGGGAATTCCCTCGTTCTCCAGGGGGGTGAGATTTTATAAACACAGCAAATCCCTGTCTTTCCCTCAGTGGATGCAGCAACAAAATTTCAAGTGCAAATTTGAAGTCTCCTTCACAACTGGGCATTTTTCAGTTACTTATTTTTTAAGCAAGAACAATTATCTTGAAATATTATCTAAAGGAAAGAAGGATTAATTAGTTCAGATATCAAGTGCAGGTTCTACATAATCTTTACCTAAGAAATGCACTGCAAAGGAGTGATTAAAACGTTAAGTTGCCATGGCTACCTTTATATCACAAGGCAAGGAAAACTTGCACTCAAGATAAAGAAAGAAACAAGCCACTATTAATATAATTGTTTTCAGCATTATCAGAAGGAAAACCTACTTTAAAAGAAGTGTTACACAATTTGCTTTCTTTTGTTTGCAGGTAAAGTGATGGGTATCTGTACTTGCATTTGTAGTTAATAATTTTCACAAGGCACTGAATTCTTCACTTTTTTTTCAGGTATTCAAGACTAAGAACAACATGATGGAAGGAACTTCCTGAACATTGCTGTAATTGCAGATCTACAGTTAATATGTTTTAAAAGATAGGTGGGTTTTTTTTTCCAAAATGAGATTTTGCATGGCTGTTTCCTAAACAAGAATCTAATATAAAAGACATAAAACCTTAGAAGCACTTTTTAATGAACCTTAGGTAAAATTAGTAGAAGCAAACGGTGATTTGTTGATTATATCATGATGTACAATAATTATGAAATTATCCTACTTTTCCATTCAAGTTTCTTGAATACTCTGAATTACTACCAAATAAAACATGTTTCAATACATAAAAACTGTGGAAACATTGTCAATGCTAACATTTCAATTCATGAAAGCTATACCCTTGACAGGAATGTGGTTGTGTTTATGAAGGTAGCATTTTTTTTAATGTCCTAATTTTCCTACAAAGTATAAAACTAGAGGCATAATAAAAAAACGAGAAGTTTATTAAAAGATTGTGTTTTTTTCCTCATAGTATTCCAATTTGATATTCTCATTAAAAACTTTGGTTATATGGACACATTTAGGCAACTTACAAGAATTATTTCTAAAATCAATTTTAAACTGTTACACTGTTTAAATAACCCTAAAGACTTTGGCATTCATCCTGGAATGGAAGAGCAAGAAACAAAGGCAAAAAACAAGTTTTCTGCTCCATGCCCAGGCCCTGTGTGGCAGCACAAAAACCTAACCTGGCAAGTTAAGCCGCAGCAAAGGAGAGAAAGCAATAAAGTGAGAGCTGGAGGGGAGCAGGAAGCCAGGTTGGCTTGGTGCTGATGGCTGCAGAACCTCTTCCTCATCAGCAAGCAAGCTTTGAAATGTCTGTGATCTGTGAAACACAGCATGTGAACCAGCACTGATGAGATCTGTTAGGGCAATTACACCAGGAAGAAAGTTTTGCCTTTTCAAAGTCTAAACCAGGGACTGGGTGGATGTTTGTTCTCTGGCTGTGTTTGGAAGCTGGGATCAGAGCACACACTCATATGCCAGTTGTACTGCTTTTGATTATGTGAACCAACTAAAAACCTATTTGCCAAGGAGCTACATGCTTTAAATTTAACATCAACAAAGCCATTATCATTAAAAAACAGAGTGCACAAAGTCTCATTAAAAGGGCTTTTCCCCCTTTCTCTGGGGCTTTTAAATGACAGCATAATAGCTTCCAAAAAAATGAAGAAAACACATTTACTGGGAGCTGCAATTGAAAAGATTGTACATGGTGATTGATAGCCAGTTCTTTCCAAAGCTTCAGCAGAGGGTTATGACATCCATTTTTGCAAATCCCATACACTGGGGCAGAAACACAACAACACTTACTGGGTGCTGCATGAGAACAGTCCAGCCAACAGAATCCTAACCACAATAGACTGTGGAAATATCCTGTCATTTCAATAAATAAATTTAATGAGAATTCCTCAAACACCAGAAGTGATTTACGGTCAGAATCCAGCTAAAAATGGCATATCAAGACTCAATTTCTTTTTCTGAGGGGTTAAACAAAATTATTAGAATTTAAAGGGTTAGACAGAGCAAGTGATCTTTCATCTTTGCATTTTTCCATTTACTACATGTGCTGTATTTCACTCATGAAACTTTTTTCCCCTCTTATTTGCTTCTTTAAAGTTGCGGCTGCAAGCCAAATGATGTTAGGCGATTAACATATTTAATAAAAACTTTGTCCCTAACTTCTGCCAGTTACATATGCAAGCTGCACATGTAATGAAGTGCACTAAAGTCTGCAGAAATTAAGAAAATGCTTAAAGTTTTGCAGGATTGGAAAAGCAAAGCCTACAGCTCAACTTTCCTCTGATGCCTCACCAAGGAACCATCTCCTCCAGCTCCTGAAAATCTCCTGTACAGGTGCTCAAAGTACAACCCCTTGAGACTCCACACGAGTAACACTGTTGTACACAATATCACAAAGATAAGGTGGGTAATTAAGGTATTAAAAGAAATGAAAAGTAAAATTCTTTATCCAACAACATTCATAAAACATACTGAGCTTTCAATAGAGTTTTCCAGACTGGTTGTTTGCTTTTTATTCTATTGCAGAAATGATACTTCTCTACTTTGTGCAGAAATTGAGTAAGCACAAGTGTCTGTATACAGCTAGTAGGTTACTGAAAGCCACAGGAAAATCTTACAGGTGAATTAAGTTATGGAAATCCACATATGCAGAATATCAGATAAAGAGATGCTCATCTTGTGTAGCTGCTCCAGCTCCTGGACTTTAATATTCAAGTTTTTGAAAATAAAAGAAACAAACCCACTGTTATGTGTCTATATAAAGGCATAACCAGAATTGTTTATGGTGACATAAACAGAATTGAAGTTTTGTGGAGAACTGCAAGCTCACCAGGACATGGAGAAATCCAAACTGGAAAGCATGATAGAGAAGAGTGTTTGTACTCCAGCACTTGGCTTCAGCAAAAGGTGTGCAGTGCTTCAGAGAAGTTTGGATAATCTTGTGAAGAGCTGCAGTTAAGGATTTATGACACCTCAATTCAGACTTCTGTCTTGGATGTGAGCCCTCAGAAGTCTTGGCTGTTCCATTTAAATGCTGCTGGTGGAAAAGCAAGACCTCCTGAAGCAGAAATGTTAAGTGACAGGAGTCCAGTTCCCTGAAAAATTCAGTAGCAAAGTATGAACAGCTTCTCTGAATTTCAGTTCATTTGTACAGCTCATGCTTAACCAAATCCCCCTAAAGATAGGATAATCATATTAAAGCTTCTCTGAATACAGCCAGAAGGGATCACCAGAAGTCTGAGTTCCCATCAGATAATTCTCTAATCATGACACATATAAAAACTGTTTTTAGCTGAGATGACTTTAAGAAATTAAGATGCCATGAAAGATGAACAGAGGATGAGCCTTAACATTTAGCACATTGTGTAAAAATCCATGTACTGAGTCACTGTCAGTGAATTGGGGGGGTTAATTGTCCTGACACTCACACTAACTACCTGCAACCATCTCACATGCAGCTTCAAAAAAAAAGTTATTAGCCACAGAAGAAAAAAATGCAGACATCATAAGGCTGATTTCATTTTGAACTGAGACTTTACAAGTTCTAAGCTCTACCTCTAGAAACTTGTCTTTTTGATTTCTTGAAAAAGGTGAGGAGGAAAGACAGACATGTCTTCTCACAAAGGCTCTTTGTTCCTCTCTGGAATTCAATTTAATATGGAGAAAGGAAAAAAAAGACTAAGTTTATCTCCTCCTGAGTCCGTGTTCACTCCAGCACATGGCAGTGCCTCTGTTTGGTGGTAGAGAAGACTAAGCTCAAATCTTATAGCTGGCACAGAACTAGATCCTTTCCCCCCTTCTAGAGTGGGCTGCCTCAGCCATGTGCTGCAGAAAAGTGATTTTTAACCACAGCCTGGTACAAGCTCCTTCCAGAGGAGGAATGGCACAAAGCAGGCTCCATCAGCCATGAAGTTTTCCCTACTGTTCCAGAAGAAATCACCTCTGGGGAGAGTCTCTCACTTCCCCTCACGCTCAGTTTGCTGGAAGCTGGACAGCCGTGGCTTTGCATAGCTATAGTGGATTACTCATCTAACTCAACCCATTCAGAAATATTTCTAATTACTCCCAGCAGAGGTTTCTCATCTAATTATCTCCTCTTTTAATTAAATTTCCTTGCTGGAATCCAGGACTACTGGACTCACAATTTTTGTAACAGTGTTTCCTTAAATCGGTGCTCCAGGAACTAGGATGTTTATAGGATTTAAGAAGTTTGGGCCTTGAAGGGGTTTCTGATGCTGAGTACATCACGAGGCCTGCAGCAGCCATGAGTCAGATAAAGGATATAAATCTTTCAACTTAGAGCCAAAGCCTGGGATGGAGGAGCCCCCAGGGCCTCAGCAGCAGCTCCGACTCCGTTTAGAGATCATGACCACACTAGAGAAGTGCAAAGGGCAATAAATAAATGAGGCATGGAATCCCCTCTGCCACACGGGTCTGTCCTTACTGCTTATCTGCTCTGGGAGCCAGGAGGATCCCTCAGGTCAACAAGAATATGCCCAAACACTCTTCTGAGCTGTCTCACCTTGCACCTGGGGGAAGGCCTGTGGCTCTCTACATTAAACTGGGAGATAAATTAAAGACGTTTTCCTCCCATCTGGCTTCTCTGTTTCTTAGATCATCAAAACCAAACATTCAAAAATAGAGATCTCTATTCCCTTTACCAAGGTAACCTTCTTCAAGTGCTTTCCCTCTCCAGACTGATTTTTTCTCTTCTCTGACGTCAGAGGCTCTTGCACTGTTTTTCCTATGCTTCCTTCCTGCAGCCCAGAGGAACTGTAGATTGCTCCAGAGGAAAACAGCCCACAGGAAAATGAAGAAACTGAGCAAAGTGATATTATTCATAATTAAATCACAGAGCTTCTCTTATTCTCCACAAAGAAAACAGGCTCTTGTGCATTTACTGCAAAAGCAGGAGCCAGAAGGCAAATCCTTGGCCGAAATCACCATGTGATTTCCCAGCTCTGAGTGGGATGATCACCTGTCAGTTCAGGAGCTGGGCTGGAGCTGTGTGTTTGCAATTCCTACAGCTCACAAAGCTCCACAAAGACCTTCCCGTGTCCACAACAGCCCAGTAACAATCAAAGAGATTGGAAGTGGCAAAAGCTGTTTCAGGTAGTGCCAATAAAATCCTCTTGAAAAAGAGGAAAATCTTTATTTTTACCTTTCAAAAAAACTTACCAAAAAAAAAGGAGCTTTCTGACCATGAGGGGATAAATCACTTTCCAGTAGCCACGGACAGGTAACTAGGACCTGCTGTTGACACAGTTGTGAAGGGAAGATTCACTACACAGTTTTTATTCCAACTGCAGAGGCAGAAACTGGGCGCTGTTTATTATTATTTGTGACAGTGTTTCATGCAGAACAGCAGGTCCTCATTAAGAAAGCACATTTACCACAAACATTCACCTCTCATGCAGAGATCAAGACACAGTTTGAGCTCACAGCACAGAAAAATCTACTTTCCCTTTTTCAGGAGGCAAAAGATAATCAGGAGGAATTAACTTACACAGGCCACCACAGGCAAACTTTCTTCTTTCCAAATTACATCTTTTTAATTTCAGCAACACAGAAGATCACTGTGCACCTAGGAAAGCTTCCCTACCTAGATTTCATTCAAGCATTAAATGGAGGGGGGAGGAAATCAATAAAACAGTAGAAATCTTCAAAATCCTTGTTGCTTCAAAAGCACAAGCATATGAGTGCCTCTTCAGCCTGTGATTCAAAATTACATCATAAAGTTAATTCTGTAATTAAATGCAGACCAAAATTCAGGGATGTTTATAATTTGCAGATGCCAGTCACTAAATGAAAGCACATGGGGAAAACCACTGCAGGATAAAAGTGGACTGGTTAGGTCCACTAACCAAATTTTCATAGAATTTTAATATTTAATGGCTAAAAATGTTAGACAACAAGAGGCAGGGTGCAGTGAAGGAGAAGATGCATGGGTTTTTAACTTCTCTATCTAGGAATGAATGCAGGGGTTTTCAGAAGAATAGTAATTAACTGAAAACCCTTGTATTTTTGTAGTCACAAAGTTACATAACAAAAGTACTGCCGCTGAGCCATTAACACTACCTCACATACTCAAGTTAAATGAAAAACAAGCAGGAGACAAGGTTAATGGGCATGTTTTGATTGCAGGAGAGGGGAAAAAAAAATCACCAAAAAAAACTAAACCAACAAGAAAAAACGCCTTTTTTTAGGAAGCAGGGATTTAAACAAAAACTTTGGAGTAATCACATCAAGTTCATTTTTTCTTTTCAGCATCTAGAGATGTGGGTCCTCTATGGAAACAGTTTAAATCTTTTTCCATCTTTTTTTTTTCTGTTTAAGGCAACAACTAAAAGTGCTAAGCTAACACTCACTGCGTACTTAAAGACGAAATGATTTTCATGTACAAAACATATTTCAAAAAGATGTTTCTGTTTTTATCAACATTTTCAGCGATCCACCTTTTGAAGGAATCACATCAAACAGGAGGCCTCAAAAAGCTAAAGTTTTAAACAAACTTTAAAAGTTTAAAAACATTGTTCTTTGCTACATATGCTGGGCAGTCCGTACCAATTTTTTTTTTTTAAATGTTGCACAATTTTAATTAAAAGTTTATTTGGCCACAGTGCAAATAATGCCGTTAGATGAAAACGCAAGGAAGAAGAAAACACATTGTACTTCTCCCAAATTCTCATGTCTATAATGAAGTTACTTGAAATATTGTCTTGGACATGAAGGAAAACCTTTTGTACTGTTGGACATAGCAGCAGCAACAACACCAGAGTGAAAAAAAACAATCAGTACTCCAGAATTGTGCTGTTCTAATAAACAAAAGAACAGTAAAAGCAAAATTGTTGTGGCCACATCTGATGGTGCCAAATGGTTTGAGCAGGGCAGAGATCTGGAGTTGTGGAAAGCTGTCTCCTCATCAAGACAGAGAATTTAATATGTAGCTCAGCAAATAAGAAAACCAAATATCTGAAAGAGTAATTAACTTGCAATTAACTCAAATTAGTCAAGAGTCACACACACAATGGGCGGCGAGGGAGTCCACAGTGGATCAGAGTGACAGCAATTGCCATAGAAAGCTGAAACTGAGGAGAAGTTCAGAAAGAGGAAGCATAGTGGGGAAGAAGAATTTTTCCATGTTGAACATAAGGATGGAAAGCAAAGAAGGAACTCCTGGTAGATTGAGAAAATGGTTTGACTGATTAAGGAGAGAAAACAAACTGTTGGGAAAGGATGAGGTGTTTAAAGCAGTCCAGAAAATGAGAGAGAGCTGATGGGAGAAATCATCACAGTTAGAAGAACCTGACATGGACAAACCCATAGGAGAGGCTGTCTGACTAAAAGTGATGGTAGGAAACACCTAAAATGAAGAATTTCTCATTGATTAAGGAAACTCCTGAAGACCTGTATGGTCTTCCCTTGGAGACACAGTCCTGACAATCCCCCTGCCCTGGTTTCAAGGGGTGAACAGCACAACTGGATTACAAGGGGTTTGTTAGAGAAGGTCTAAAAGGTGGCACCAACAAGCAGGACAAACCAAGCACCAATATAATTGGTATAATTGGATGAAAAGGCATTGAGAGAACAAAACACAACTGGAAACCCTCAGAATTACTCGAGAGATTGTTCAATTCGGAGTTGCAGGGAAAGGAAAGACATGTTGTCACTGTTCTGAGAGGAATTTCTCCTATTTCCCTACAAAGCTTGGAGACATAAGCAAGATCCACTTAAACAGAAATAGTAAATATACCTAAAATATACAAGGATCACAGTAGTTACAAATTATCAGGGAGAGTGAAGAGCTGTGAAGACAAAGCACAAGAATAGTGACAAATTTACTTTTGCCCCTATATAGTAAATGATGGTGAAACATTTGGTGGACATTCTAAAGAACCCCTTTTTGGAGCAGCTGAAGAAAAAAATCAGTAGATGAGAAGCAGTGCTTGGATCAGCTTAAGACTTAAAATGAAGTTATCGAAGAAAAACTCTAGAAAAGACATTACTCCACACTCAGATACCAAACCACTTGTATGAGAGGGGGGAAAAGCCAAAAAGAAGCCCAAAAGCAAACCCACAAGAGGTTTAACTTGAAAGGTTAACTTGCTTAACTTGAAAAAGAAGAATGATACAAATGTGAAAAAGCTAGTTAAAAATAAATTAAAAAGAGTCAGCTAAAATTTTAAAATATTCATATAAATATTTTAAAGCTTTCTTTTTATATAAACTGGCATAGAGAGGCTTTAAAGGCACCACTGTAAAAGCTCAAGGTACCTGTATAATACCTTTCAAGAATAATTTTAAATGGGTTTTCAAAAAATACCAGTGTACTCAAAGAGCTGAGTAAAAGAGGCTATTAGACATGAAAAGACATCCTTCCAAAAGCAGAAGTTGCACACACCTGAGCAAAATGAAAATAGCAAACTGACAAAATTAAGGTCAAATCAGAATCGGGGGGAGTAAAAGAAAGAAAATAAACCACCAGAGGATTTCAGGAAGTGACTTGCTAGAGATTAAAAATACCAAGTTTTCAAATCCCCATAAGAAGCAGCCAGCCTTTGAGCACAGGGTGAATGAGGGACTTGAAAGGAAGGAATGAATCCTACACATCCAATTTCCTAGAGAACCTTCTTGGTGCTTGGGACTGAAGAGATTCTCCCTATAGGATAAGTACAAAATACTTCCTCAAACTGACCTGTCTAGGAGCTCTCAGAAAAAATGGACAAAATGAATAGAAACACATAACATGCACCCAGTGGTTTCAAGGCATCTCAGATATAAAATTTGTGATTATTTAATTGTAGTTTGCAGCCTATGATTTAAATTAGAGTAAACACGAGCAGAACAAAAGTTAATAAGCACAGTATCAAGAGCCCAGGGACTCTGACTTCTGGAATGGGAATATTGGTGGAAAGTTTAATGATGTTTACCTCATTGATCCAAGAATTTTGAAACAGTCAACCTCTTGCAGGGAACTTGAGCTCCCCAGGTCTCCCAGTGAAATCAGGGACAAAAGGAGCAGTCCACAAACACAGTGCACTGCTGTTCCCCCAGCCCAAAACTTGTGACATAATCCTTCACTGAACACTGCCATGGAACAGGAAGAAAAGTTCTCCCATAGGTTAGTAACTGGTAAAAAGAGAGAAAATTAGGGCTAGGAAATGCCCTTCTGTGTATGCTGGTACCTGCACAGATTTTCAGATAGGCTTTTTAAAAGGAAACCCAAAGTGTTCCTCATTATCAATTTCACTCTGACACTGGTATTTGAAGGCATATCCTTACAGAGGCAACCTACATGCTGACACATGGCTCCAGGAAAGCAGCTGTTTACCTCCTAATCTGTCATTAGTTCTCTTCCACAAGACAATAAAAACTCAGCCCAAAAGAAAAACAAAGTAAAAACAGCATAAACAATTTCCCTCTGCACTTCTGCTGAATGGACGAGTCAGATCTGTTTTTTTTCAGAAGAAATTATGCTAATTTAAACAAGAAAGCTCCAGTAAGAAATAAATTGTTGCACATCTTACTCAGAAAGATCACATAACAAGGTCATTGTGGCTGAGGCAATTATTTTGGCAAATTGTTGTGGAGGGATAAGAGCTAATAACACAAGTTACAACTGGTGAATTGCACATGTGTGCATCAACACTCAATGGGGAAAGAAATTTATTTCTGTAAATTAGCAATAGGATAAACAAGGCTGTTTCTTATATAGACGTGACCAGCACTGCCAGATGATGACACATTGCAGTGTGAGCAATAGGTTTTCCTTTGCCTTGGTATATGAATTAAACCCAACAGCAACAGCTACAGCAGAGCAGCCCCTCAGAGGATGGGACTCAGAAAATCCCCTCACCATGCAGAGAGGATGTAAATCTACTAAGAAAAAAAATCTATTTTTATTCACACATAACTGTGTCAGCTTTGCAGAGGACAGTGGTTAGTTTCCAAGAGCAAATACAGCTTTTTTTGTCTGTGGCACTCTGAATCTAAAGCCAGAAAGCTGGAGATCAGCATCAAGCTGTGCTGCCACCCTGGAGGTGTCCCAGCCCTGGGTCTGAGAGCTTGAGGTGCCCTGCACGTTTCTCAGGACTAAAGGATCCCCAGTGTTGTGATTTCTTTTCAGGTTACTTTCATTTGGGGGGAAAAAAGAAATAAATAATTCTAGGAGTTAGGCTGGGTTTTGTTGTCGGTTTGTCAGTGTTTTTTGGGGGAGAAACAGAGGATTTTGCAAGCATTAGCAGCAGGAGGACTGGAGAATGATCAAGTAAATACAGCTTTTCTCCCAGGAGGGAGCCAGCCAGTGGCCAGCTCATTTCTCTGAGCCCTCTGTACACAAAGCCCTGAACACAGCCTGGGAACACAACCCTGGCCAACAGACCTAACAGCCCCATTTCATCAGCCTGAGCTATAATAAAAGTTTGAGGTGGTGGCTGCACCATAACACTGTCCTGCAAGTACCCTGAAGCAGACAGCATGCCAGGCCTGCTCCCAGGAGAGCTGTTTGGCAGGGAGAGAAATGCACCATGTAAGCTCAATCAGCTGGGAAATGGGGCTGGGGACAAGAGAGGGAGATGGAAACGCTTTGGCCACTGCAAATAACAAAAAATCATCCTCCATCTAAGGACTCTGGAAAAGGAACACCAAGTTTTAAAGCTGAAAACAGTAAGAAGTAAAATGATTGATCCACAGCTCAAGGGCACATTGGAAATGGTTCTTCTGCCTCATGCAGACATAAAATTGCTGGAAGGATGTTCTCATAAAGAAAGTGCTGGAGGCCATGCCACCGTCCATCTCCTCCTGTTTCTCTCTACATCTAAGGTATGCAAGTACATCTCACAAAACAGAAGAGGCACACTTTTCAGGAATATCCCACAGGCAAAAAGAAAGAAGAGTGAAACAGTAACAGCTTTCAAAGCTGGTGATACAGCCTCTTCTATTTAGGTTAAAAATCCTCTAGGGCCCGTTCCTACTTCTGATTTCCACGTACTTGCTGGATTCTCCACAGCTTCATTATTCAAAGAAAAAAGCTGGATTTTACTAAGGTTGGCCATTGGGGGCAAAATTCAGCAGCAGCAGAAAGTCAGATGAAAGTATTTGCACCTCTTAAGTCCCAGTCTCACTCTCTGAGGCACCACTTAGGTACCTATTAAACCCTCTGGGCTCAAACAGGATTTAAATTAGGGAAGAGAGACCTCATATTTTTCCCTCCCATTCTTTTATGCCCTGCAAAGTGCTTTACATTACAATTTATTTATGTGAACGTTTGTCTAGCTGATCATTGCAAGCATTTTCACACTTTGTTTTAAAAAGGTCTAAATGCAGCCTGCTAGTGTTTTAAACAAAACTTGATGTTTCCATTGCCATGTATCAGCAGAACAAAGGGAGTGAAAGGGAAGGAGGAAAATAAAAGGACAACCTCATAAAAACTCTCTCAAGATTTATGAGTAAGGTGGAAAACTGATAGAAAGGCTAAAGATCTTTACAAAAATTACAACTCTCTTGTCTTACCACTGATATGATTATTCTGCTTAACAGTAGTGCCTGCAAATACCTCCTCTGCCCTGAAATAAATACTGAGATGTGCTCCTCATCCACGCCAGCATAGAACTTAGAGAAGAACTTTAAAAAGGTCAGTTTCATCCTTTAATTTATTCACACAATTGTCTGAGATTTAGCTGACAAAAAAAGCCGAGTATCCCCTGATGCTTTTTTAATATCCATGTGAGATGACGCTCAGACAGATTTAGTGCTTGATTGAAAGCAAACTGATGGCTAAGTTACACATTTAGATAGAGACACTGGGGTAAGGTCAAACCACTATCATTAACATCCCAAGGAGGAAGGCTGATAATTACTAATGCTTAAAAGCACCAGCAGTCTAACTGATTGCATGGATTTTCTCAGACTTTTGTTCAGCCACTTTCTCAAGTAAAAAATAGCATTCAAAGACTTTTAGCTCACACAATGTAAGCCTCACTCATTAGTAATCCTTGGAGCTTGACTTCATTTGAGCCTGTTCTGGGTCTGGATAGCAATTAGTATTGCCCTCCAGGTAAGGGAGTGTAGATTTATCCCCCAGAGGTGGTTTAACTTCCTCAACCTACTTTAAAATTAGATTTACTCGGTTACAAATCGTAAGTGTTAAATGAGTAAAACTATTAAACCAGGAATACTGCTGGGCTAAAGCATTTAATGGTTTACCACAGTATTACCATTTTTATGGTCTATTAAAACAATTGTAAGAATATCAGCAGTATGAAGAATCAAGTAATTTATATATAAGTTTGATAAAGGACCATCCATTTGAGCAAAAAGTGAGCTCATTTTCTTACACTTCAAGAAAATTAGAGAAAAGGATGTTTTAAAAGAAAAGGTTCCTTTAAAGTTGAAATACATTTATTTTAAACTAAATTTCTGAAACTATATATATATATATCATATATCTTATTGTCAAGGTTTTGTTTGTTTCATGCAGTTTCCAAATGGAGATGGTTTAAACCTATACCTCAAAACAAACCAGAGCAAATAAAATATTAAAAATATTACTCAAATCTAATTCACTTATGTGTTGCTCATCTCCCTCTCCTCTTTTCTTCCCCTAGTTTGTGTTGGCACCAAGGTCATCAGTACATAAAATTATCCTGCAGCATTCTGAGTCCCTGCATGACTGAAACCTGGAAACAACAAAATCCTTGCTGCAATGGCTTCCAAGAAATTTAGACTCCAAGAAATCATACAGCAAGCTACTACCAAAACTTCCCACAGGTAAATTCAAGATATGTTTTATTTAGTCTGTTTATCACTTGTTCTCCAGACTAAGCTTTCAGGCAAGCCACTGGTTTTGTCCACTTTCTCGAAATACCCCCAAGAAACAAAAAACCCTTGTGACAAGACATTGTAAAATTCCTTTTTTACTGGTCTTGCAAGAGAGTTTTGCAGCTCCAAAGATGAATGCTTGTTTTGCTAATGAAGTTTGAGAAACTGCTTCAAAAATGTTGCATCATTTGTTTAGTTTGCCCCAAGAAAATCACAGCAGAATGTAAGTGCACCACAGCTCTCTAAAAACTCAAAGCTTACAAAGCTGTTCAGGAAGACAAAAAAGATGTTAATGTGAATAACTAACACCAATCCCTAAACAGAGGAGATAACTGCATGTAAACCCACCTATTCTTTGTAATGATCCTCTGTTCAGACAAATATGAAAGTCTTTGCTTATGCACACAGAAACTAGAACTGGAAAAATCTGTTTTCTACAAAGTAACAGCATGACCCAAGGAGCTCTGGAAGGTCACATTCTGCTCAAATATGCAGGCAGGTACCCTGGGAAATGCTGAGGAACAAACCACTACCAGTTATGACTTTTCTTTCTTTTTTTTTTTAAACAAAGAGCAAAGGGTGAAGGTCTCCATAACATCAAAGAACTTTCTAATAGAGATCATCAGCTACCTGGATCACTGCTGGCAACAAAATCACTAGGATCAGAAGAGAGGCATTGACCTGTGGTCAGACATTATCACTGATATTGTAAGAAAAAAACATCATTACACTGATTTAAAGGTAATTCTGTAGCTCTTATAAATACTTTCCATTTTCCTATTTTTAATTGGATGCATTTAATAACTTGATAATACTCTCTCAAAGACCCATTATATGGTACACAGCACTCCTGTTTGAAGGGCTGCTCCATGCAATGCTAACCCATGAAGTGTGATGAGCTTTCCCACACCCAGCAGCCAGCTCAACACACACCTTGGATCCCCCTGGAGCACACCAAGAGTTTGCACAATACCTGAGCAGTACCTGAGCAACACCAACTCAGCAAAAAGAATAAGTCCCAGCTGGGAGAGAGGGATCCAGGGCTACCTGAGTGCCCTCACAGGGCTGGATGGCAGGAGGCTGCTAGAGGCAGTCAGTCCAACTGCTTCCCCAGCATCACTGCCAATTTAGGAAGGCATCTCACTGTGAGAAATTTGGAATCCTTACCTGCAAGATTTTCACCGTACCTTGCAAAGTGAGAGGAACAACACAGAATGGGTTTTGGCAGATTTAAAGAGTTTTCTGCAGAGATATCAGAGCTCCCAAATTTTTTCTGCCTTCTTTTCTGAATGAAGTATTTTTTATCCATTTTCCTCATCCTCTAAAACTCAATCAGTGTTTCTCACTTGCAGCTTTACCATGACTGGATTTAAAAAGAACAAGAAGCTAAAATTATAGAGTATATAAAGTTATTTACTTTTCAAACTGCAAACCATGGAACTCATTTTACTGCAATCTTGAGGAGCAAAATCAGATTGATACTAATTCTCACCACACTCTCAAAGAATAATCACTAGTCAGTGCCTGAAAATGACAAGTTCTGCCAGGTTAACATCTTGTGTGTTCACCTGCCTTTTTCCACTGACTTTTCATCCTCACAGTTCTCCCAAGTGACAAAGCTGCAGGAGTCTGGAGGGACTCCTCCTTCACCTGGTTCTGAAAACACAGAGCCCAGTGCACAGATTTGATTGATGACTACATGAAAACCCATCAGTACTTACAGACTGTGTAAAAATAGGTGGATTTTCAGACTGCTTGCTTTATACACAGCTGGACAATATTGGAGAGGGACTTTGAGCACTGGTAAAGAATCACGAGTCTACAGTTGGCTTTTGGCAATTCTAATCACCACTGGTTTAAAAAGCATGGTCTTAACACTCATCTGGTTTCCTCCAATATCACCTGTGGGATTTTAGCTTTTCCTGTCTCTCCCAAAGACATGACAAGCATTTATCACAGTGATGTATTTCTGAGACTTCTTTGCTGTTCATTTTTAAATTTCTTAGATGATTTACTGGCATCATATTTTCTATTTCATTTGTGGCAGTCAAGCAAAAACAAACGATGCCTTACACTGCAAAAGCAAAAAGTGCCTCTCAGACAGCTGCAGCTCAAACACACATTGGAAAATTCCCAGATTCACAAAACAAAGGCCTTGGTATGTCTCAATGTATCTGTGTGTGTAGCTGAAAACTTGGAAACTTAAAACACGGGAAGTTCATAGCCCTTGGACAGGAACTACTCGTGTCTGCACATATCAAATGACCTTCAAAATCACATGGGTGATACCACTTCAACACCATCAGCAAGAGGAGTTTTCAGGCACTTCTCTATACTTTGCTTTGTGGTTTCAAGACAAGTGTTTGATGCCATTTGAAGATAGATTTTTGTGGTGTAATACAGAGAAGGGTTAGGCTGAGCTTCTGTTCTCTCACAAGGGAAATCCTTCAGACACTTCCATAAAACGGCAGGAAGGACACCTACTGTCCTTATATATTCATATCATAATGGCTTTGCTTCTCTCTCAATTTTTTCTCCCAGCTAAGAATATCAGATAAGATCAGTATCATCATCAATAGCATCACAGGGAAGCTGCTGGCAGCACACCAACTGTTAATTAACCCCAGCACTGTCATACCTGAAAAGCACTTTAGAACGGTTGAATTAAAATAAGATAAATAAGGATAAAACATTTAGTTGATATTGAAAAGACTGCTATCTCCACTCCAGGCATGAATTGCATTCTTCCTACCAGGGAGGAGTGAATTGATTTAGAGACAGCTCAGAATTTAGACCTCCACTTCACACCAAGCTTAAGATAAACCTCCTCCTGAGAGCCTGATAAAACCAAAGCCACGTGTGGAGGGGATAAAACCACAGTACAGTAAGACCCAAATACATGGGAGGCTGCACATGACTAAAAGATTTGTGTTTTTCCTGTAGCAGCACCTGCATTGTGTGCAGCAGATAAAGAGAGAGGGCAGAGCAAATCCCCACCCTGCTCAGGTGAACGGGTGGAAGCAGAATCAGATGGATACAAAATCATGCCTTGGCTTCACCTCAACCTAATTGCATCTTGGTAGCATAAGGCAGAACATATGCAGGACTGAGTAATAACTCATCTTTTTCCTCGTAGTCATTTTTAGGATGGTATTTGCCATTGAAATCAGTGGAGCAGAATTAGCACAGAAAAATGCTCCTACTTCACACATGTCTATCACTCCAGTGTTATATATCAGATCCAGACCTTGGCAATGAAGTGACTTCTCTGCCCTGCTGAAATTGCAGGATTCTGGATTCTGCTAATAAGCAAACAAATTGGATAGTCAAAGCTCAATGTGCACTCACCTAAAAGACTGATATTAAAAGATTTTCACGCTATGTAGAAGTATTGGTCATTGAAAAAAAGAGGATTTGAAAGTATTTTTTCCAAATGTAGGTGAAAAACAAATAATTCCTTTCGCTTTCTTTGTGTAAAACGAAAAAGAAAGTTTGAATGCCTTGGAGTGGTGAGCAGGCTAAAACCATCAACACAGCCCAAGCAGTGTTACAAATTCTTAGTTAAGATGATGGAAGTCCAGTTCCTAAGAGCTTTGCTCAAATATGAGACTCACGTGCTCCGGCCCTAAGTGTGCTAAAACCTGGGCAGGGAAATCCAGCAAGAGAACTGACAAGAATTCAGAGAGCTTTCCTGACACTCCCAATACATTCAGATTTTGAGTGATAGTGTTTTTTAATTAAGAAATATTAATCAAAAATCTTAGAAATAGCTCTGCTCTCTAACCTTTATTTCAGTCAAAGGTATATTTTAATATAGGATACTCTGCATGCAGATAAGCCATATAACACTTCTTGAATTTCATTCCACTACAAGATTTCCTGCCCTTGAATTTCATTGTCTGGTCTACTCTTCAGCTATGGACAGAGAAAATATTACTGACTGATTTGTTTCTATTTTTTCCATATACTCAAAATCTAACAGTCTTGTTATATCGCAGTCAGGTTTTTGTATGTGTATGATTTTTTTTCATGATCTCTTGTATTCTATGTTTTCTTTAGTTTTTTTTTTTTTTTCCCCTGAGAATGAGGTACAGCATGAAACAACAGCTAGATGATCCAGCAGTGGATCATCATTGTTAAATAACCTTTGGAAGACTTCAAATTTTGCTGTCTCCTTTTTTTACTGTCTAAATAACATCTCTCAGCAGACCATCATTCTTCTTTGGCATTAAAAAACTTCCCACTGTGAAAAAAAAGCACAAAGGAAATAGAGATGTCTAGAGCATTCCCTAATCACTGAATCACCTCGAAATTCAAGGAGAGAATTTGCTTAAATAACAATTGATCAAATATCCCAGAGATCATTAGATCCATTCCAGACAAGTCCAAATTGGCTGTGACACTGGAGAGGAAAGTGATACCTCCCGCGCTTGCCCTTTATCTCTTGCTTGCCTGTAATTTCCATCCTCTGAGCAACAAACACATTCCTTTGTCTCCATTCTTTTTGCTTAGAAGCATCAGAACCAGTGAAGAACTATTTCAGAAAAAAAAAAAAACCTCTGAGACCTTGTTCTGGCAGCAATCTCCACTGCTACCACAATATGCTGTGTCAGAAAATGTGCCCTCACTCCTGCTGAGACAGGAGCCAAAGCAGCTTGACAGGACTTTGCAGCAGGACAAGATTTGCTGAGAAAAGGGTTAACCCAGGAGTGGGAAAGAGGTGCAGAGGAGAAGAGAGGCTCCCCAGACAGTAACTAACATGACTGTATGAACTGCATTCTGCATTTCTCATACCTCTGAGGGCTAATGGGAAAAGCAGTATTAAACAGTTTGCATGCTGGGAATAAGTGAATCCTGACAAAAGGGAAAAGGAAGCCAAATCAGATGGTTTCCCAAATAAAGCTTGACAAGGATCCTCTAACAAGCTGAAGAACCCAAGGCCCACAAACTTCACAGCAGCATTAGAGGATGACTAAGGCTGGTGCACAGCTGAGCATGGAATAACTCCACTGAATGAAAAAAACCCTTCACAGGATTTATCTAGGAAACAATCTCTCAAAGCAAAAGGAGAAGCAGTATTCAAGATCAGTTATGCTATTAACAGATCTCCTATAACTACAATGATCTATTCAAATATAAAGAAAGACAAATATTATGCCAAAAAACCCCAGAGTTACACAAAACACTGACAGTTATATTTCACAAAAGGTAAAGAGCCCATGTATTCTGTTTTAAATGGAATATTTCAAGTTTCCAATGATGTTTTGCCATCCTGGACTTGCTTTCTGAACAGCAACACACATAGCAATGTTTAAGGTTTCCATTTTCTCAATAGAAGAATTTCATTTTGTAGCAATTACCAAGTGTTCATAATCCCGGCAGGCTCTAGCAAATCTCTGGATCTTTAAAGAGAATGACTGACTTAAGACCTAAAACATATATTGAGGATGGCAAATATTATTTGGATTGAAAGACAAGCTGAGTGCATGCTACCTAAAATTTTTGTCTTTCTCAAAAAACAAAAGAAATGATAAACATGTGTTTTGTAGTAAGGGAGTTTAAGACATGGTTTACTCTGAGAAAATACTGGGTAACACCACTGTTTAAAGTCTGACAACAAAGCCAACAATTTTATTCTTAAAATTGGCTTTTAAAGGATTACCAGACTTGAATGCAACACAAAGTTTCATCACAAGCCCTGTCTCCCCTTTGCGTTGCCATCATGGTCACCTTCAGTCTGGGCTCCTTTCACTGAACAGCCTGCTTTGAAAGCCAATTAAATTGCTTTCAATTCAGCTGAGAAAAAAGAAAGTGGTCATTCCTTCAAATGGCCTATTTGGAAAAACTTGAGGATTGATCCTTTCTTCCATTGCAGCAGCTCTCCATCAATGCAGCTCTGATAGTGTCAATGTAGCTACACTGGCAAAACAGCAGTTTAACTGAGGAGAGAATCAAACCCTTTTCTTGTAACAATTTCTGTCAAGAGACCAGACTAAGTCACTTTAATTGAGTTCCTCTCGCTTTCATTGTGCAGAAACAAAGGAGGAATAAAAAGAGATCAAAGAGCCCTTATTTGGAACTAACATAATTGTGTCCCTTGGAGAGCAGGCGAGCCCGAGATTACTGAAAGGAGATAGACATTGAATATAGAAACCTGACAACAATGACATTAGAATGTTAAAAGGGGAAAGAAAAGGCATACACAGGGAGATTTATTGTAACTTTTCATCATCTTGCAAAGGAGTGTCTGTGCCAGGGTCTCTTTCACTATTTTATATATATATATATCAGATAAATTTCTCTTACAATTCAGCTTGTGAGAACAGGTTTCACCTATTTATTACTTTAAATGACTTGTCTAACAGACTGTGGTAGGCTGCAAAATTTTCCATTTTCTAATGATTTTTTAAAAACTGCTTTTTAGCCTTGTAAATTCTGTATTAAATGGTTGAATAACACTTTCCAGACCTGAAGAGATGGTGTGCAAGGATAAGCTGCCATAAAATGCCAGTGATTGCGGGGGGTGGGGGGGGGGGGGGGGGGGGGGGGACCAACCACCAAAAAGACATTTGGCTCTCTGAAGACTCAGTTAACAAATGTCCTCGCCTTTAACTTCAGCACTTCACCATGCAAAGGTGGAAAAAAATCACAATATACACACTCAGTAATGACTCCTCTGAGCTCATAAAATAATCATGGACACAAATTCAAAACAAACTTCAGGTTCAGCACTCAAAACATATAACTGATTTTTGAGGGCAACTTGAGAAGTTAAATACCCAAATGCTGTTTTGAATAAAACACCGTTAAATAATCAGCTTTCAGAAACCAGCCATTTAAAACACCCTTCATAAGACATTGGGAAGATTCAGAGAAAAAAATTGGTGTTTGGAAAATCTGGCAAACACACAACTAACTCGGTTATATAAAATCCATGCAGCAATGCAGGCAATACACACAGATCCCTCCTGTTCTAGCCAAATGCACATTAAAATTAGTGATGCAGGCACATTCAGTGCTGCCATTTAGGAATTTAACCCAAACGTGGTTTGGTAGATTCCCCTGTGCAGTAATATGGGAAAGCAAAAGTTAACCATTACTAGGATGAGGACTTTAAATGATCCAAAGCAGGGACAGCAAAGTCTGAAGAAAGGAGTGCTTGTTAACCAACTGGTCTGATCCAAGCGTCCAGGCAGCCTGTGCCTCCCCCTGGAGTGCAGCAGCCACCCTTTCCCTCTTGCCCTACATCAGCAAACACTGAAGGCTGTCTCTCCTTCCTGCCCTCGTCCCAGAGGCAGCCCAGCACCACCTTAAGAATGGGAGCCTAAACTTGTTTCTGCAGAGCTCTCCTCACTGTGGAGAAATCGAACCAGAGAAACACAAACAAAAAGCTCAAGTGACACAGTGAACAACAGAAACAAAATAGAGTCCGTGAGCCATTTCTGGCTACAATCAATTACAAACAAAGCACAAGCTTTTTCATCAGGTCACAACTGTCAAAACACACTGAATCTGCCAGTGTAGGCTAAGTTGAGCTACAGAGGGATGATAAAGGATTATCTAGTAGAAGAAAAGACTTTTTAATGTTTTGAAGACTGATAAGGAAACCATTGCTTGGAGCTATAGTAAAACTATTGCTGGCTGACACCCTTTCCAATTGAGCAGCCAGGCTGCCTGGTACCAGTCTTTTATGTGACATGGTTATCACAAATTCTAGCTCCTCACCAGGGTTCAATCTCTCAACAACATCAGGGGAGTAAACCAGCTGTGTGAGAGAGGTAGTTGGGCTCAAATACAAAGTGTGGCTTGCAAAATAGGGAAAAAAAACCCAATAAAGAACACACCCAGATGCACACAGTAAAGGAAATAAGGCTTCCCAGCAGAGACAGCTACTGACACTTCATCTCTGCAGGAAGAGAATGAGGTGGGGAATTGCCAACCCCAAGTCTTAATAGAGAGTTTATATCTTCATCTGAACAACCCAGCCAGGATCACTTTTAACCCAGCCCTCCAGAGGCTGAGGATGCCTCTGACCTGCAGTAAATCTACCTGATTTGAGGGCAGGTTAAAAAAAGGTGTAGCTTAAATCTGACTAGAACCTCTCTCTTTTGTAGCAAGGCTAAGGGCAAAAATCATTGACAATTTCCTTCCCCTAGTTTTATGAGGTACAACGAGGAGGAAAGAGCATCCCAGAATATAGAAAATTTAGGATATACTTTCAGGAACACAAATGCTGGTAGATAAAAGAGGTTCTATAAGAGAAATTAGGCTTAATTGCAGGAATCCTTGCACACAGGCAAACACAGCTGATGTGTTCTTGATCTTGGAACAAGTCTTATCCAGAAATGTTCACTGCAGGAGAATCCTCACTGACGAAAAAAAAAAAAGTCAGAGTCAACAGCCCAAAACACCGTTTTCCACACGGGGGGGGGGGGGGGGGGGGGGGGAATCAGCACTGACTTAATAACCTGGCCCTTTGGAAAGTACATACACAAAAAATAAAACAATTTTCAATTTGCTTTTCTGGTGGTAAAAGTGATTTAATCTGACTTAGGTTTTTTCCCTGCATTAACAGTTAACTCTTGCATCATGTTGCCAGAGGCCGTCAAACACACACCTGCTATTCCAGAGTGGAATTCTGCAGCACCTCTGCACACAAAAGCAGTGCCAAGGCAAGGTTCTCAGCAAAGATGAGACACAAAACAGGCAATGAGGAGGGAGAACTCCCCATTCAAACTTCTGCCTGGCTGGATGACCATTGGTACAAGAACCTTGTTAGGAGGAAGAGAAAGAGCTCTAGAGACTTGTTTTTTCAGGTTAAAAACCAATCAGACAAAAAAAAATGCACAAAAAACCAAGCCCAGTTAATCAGGAATAAAAGTATAATAATAGGAAAGGGCCTTTCAGAGACAATCCTGATGAGATGTGGTGTTTTCTCTCAGAGGCAGGAACAATTCATCTCACTATTTTAATGTGGTCAATTGCATAAAGGTTTTCCTCCAGACTACTCAGTGAGAGACTTGTCAAAAATTCATAGGGCCAGAAGAAAATACCACAGTACATTTTACACACATGCAAATGAGTTGACAGACCAAGGAGAGGGGCTTGAGATGGGAATTCATTAAGGAGGATGGTTACTGACACAGGCATGTGATCATTCAGCAATATTTAAGAACACTGGTTTTGTCTCAGCTAACATATCGAGATAAAAAAATGTGGATTGAAAGCTTTCCAAACACGTTGGGCTATACCCATGTATCCTTCAGCTAGAGGGGATTTGTATTAAGATGTCTGAAAAATAATAATATAAAAATGAAAACTATAAGAGAAAAAATTATCTACCAGATTTCCCTCCTCACCCCTCCCCCAAAGTTACAGAATTGCTTTGCAGTAGCTTTACTGCATTGAATTACCCAATTATCTTCTAAATTATAAAAGGCAAATCTTCACCACCAACTGTTCCTAGGACTGCCAGGATGTGCAGTGTTGCAAAACTGTAGCAAAAATGTAAACAAAAGAGCCCTACTGAACAGGGAGGCAGGCTGCCCACATATGCCAATCCCAACGGCTTCAATCAAAGCAGAGACTGTCTCACAAATAAACCAAGCCAGTGCAACTAATAAACTCCTGCTCTAATTACTGGCTGCAGATGTATCAACTGAAGCAAATGAGACGCAGGCAGCCATTAATTATCTAATGAGGCTAGCAGTATTTCTGATGAGGTGGGGCTGATTAAATATTAAACAGCAGCATATGGTGAGTGCCAGGAACAAAAGATTTGAATCCAACTTTCTCTAGACATATACACACGTATATATTTATAAATAAAAAATACAACATTGCATTAGAAAATCCCCCTCCTCGAAGGCAGAAGAGCAATCTCCCTCTGAAAGAGGTAATTAAGATAGAAATGGAAGCACAAAACTCAGAGGGAGTGAGGTGAGATCTGACTTCTGAAGGTGTAACAGATGAAAAGGTTTCACATTAAAGAGATGCCAAAAACATTTAGGCATTGCAGCAGTTCTCTTTGTTTAACCCTTCTTAGGTATTGAGACCTGCAATTGTTTCCTTTTCCCCCTGTTCCTTTCTTCCCCTGTCTTTTGCTGGAAAAGTCACAGGGTTCACTCAAAGAGCAAGAGGAGTACCTAACAAATCCATCCTTACAGCACACCTCACCGTATGCAGCCAAGACATGGAAAGTCTAGGAAGGGGAATGCAATCACTGAAATGTTATTAGGGCCAGCTGCACTGAAGGAAAAGTCCAACCTTACTCACACAGATGTCAAGCCCGCTGAAGCCAGCTAATCCCATCAGACTTAAGTGGGCCACCTCCAGCCAGCACACCAGAGAGTTTGACAGGAGACACATGTGGGGCTTTTTTCCCTTCACCTTTCACCAGACATTCAGTGATGCAGCAACCCTGGCAATCCAAGGATCACACCTCTCCAAAGGGCAGGGGATGCAGGACACAGCCTGTCCAGCTTGCAAGAGGAGAAAAGCCACTTGGCTGTGCTGTCCAATGCTGCTGGACAGTTTGGCTGCAGCCTTGCCCCTGTGCATCATTAATGTTTCAGTCCCACAAGCCTGGGAACTGCCAGCTGTGTCATGGATTTGCTCTTCCCTTATGCAAAAATGAAAATTAAGCCTGATTTGTCTCAAACTTAACTTGCAGGTATTGAGCTGTTCAGTGCAAGTGATCTGTGTGCCCACAGGAGGGAGGGACTTCTGTGACTGAAGCAGAAAATCTGAGCTGGCTGCTGGAAGGCTCTGTCTGGACTCCAAAGGGACCAGAAATTTTCAAGAAACTTGAAAAAAACCCTTTCAATCTGCCAGGACAAATTTGCAGAGATAGGGAAAAGTGTTCAGATATAAAGCAGATTTACAGGAAGGGAAATCAGGTCTAGAACTGGAAAAAGCTGCACAGTCTCAAACTTCTGAGGGCTGCTTTGTGAGACTCTTACTGAGCCAAAGAGCATTTGCTGTTTATTTAAAAATATGCTTAGATGGCAGCCACTCATCACATTTCACATTGTTACAGTGACAATGAAAGTGTCCTAGATAGATCTAATTTTTTAGCTGCCGTTTGTATCAATTTATTACAAAATGAGCCTATTTTTATGTCAGGACTTCATAGAGAAACCTAAAGAATCAACAAGTCATTATTGATTATCTAGGAACAGATCACATTTTCTGAATACCTTTGCTATTACAAATGGTTTCCCTAAATATGAAAGAATGGTTCTCTCCCACCCTCCTTTTTTTTTATAATACCCTTCTTTATTATAATCTCCTTAATATCCATCTGCTACCCTTTAGGCTAAAGCTTCTTAAATTCAAATATAGGGCTATTTTTATCACAGAAGAATATGTAAAGCAATAGAAACATTTTAATGGATTTTTGTGCCTGTGGCCCTTTTTAGCTGAATTTCCATAATGAAATCCAGTTACAGACATTGGTGCTGCTACAGTTGGCTGTTCACACAAATAAAGAATGAACATTTTTGTCTTGTAAGCTAACTCAGTAAAATAGAGAGTGCAATAGCAACCTTCAGAAAGCACAGGCTTTTTTCCTCTGCTGGTGCTTTAGTAGAACTGTATATAACTGTATTTTTACTCCAATAGGGCATAACATTCAAGATAAAGTCATGACCCTACATTTAGGTTATAAATAAGTTGTATAAAGTCATTTTCATAAGCGGTAACAAAATGAGAATATTTTCTTTTGTGCAGGAGCATTCAGGAACATCAAAATAGCTTCATAAGAACAACTACATGCAAAAACATTCCCAATAAACATCCTTGTAAGAGGATTCTTTGTATTAATGGCATGGAAAAATATTTTTCTAAAAAGATTTTAAGGGCACCCGTTCTTCTCCACCAAAATATTTTATTATTTTCTTACTGCTGTAAATGAAGCAGAGCAAGAAACAGTTTCTTCTATCATAAACAGTACTAAAATTTCAAATATTTTTCCACTCATCAGAGAGAAGTTTCAAAGAGGAGAAACAAAATATCACATCCATATCCTTCAAAGAACAGCAAGAAGCATTCTCATCTAGGAATTAACCCCGTGCTGGCCAGCCCAGCTCTAGAGGCCAGGTTGCATTGGGATCCCATTTCTAATGAGGCAAGAACAACCAGCTCTCAGACAAAAAAGCCTCAGTAGCCAGAAAAGAAGCTTTTACAATTATTATCTATATATTAAAATACCAGTTGGCAAAGTGATTACTGAGAGTCTTGACTCTGATCATAACACAACTCAGCCTCGCATTGCTTTGACTGAATTACATTGGTATCTCCACTGCTCAGCCATTATTATTTTTTAATCAGACCCAAAGTATCTTAAAATGGGCACTTAGACACTGAAATGCAGCAGAGGTATAACAAATAGAGACATTCACAGGAGCATCTGAGGCATTTAGGAGCCTCTCTCATTTCTAAACCCAGGACCTCAGCATTTCTATAATGTTTATCTAGCAATTACTTATCAAGTCTCATTTCTGTTTCCAGAAGCCTTCACCATTAATTGCCTCAGAGTCTATACAAGGTGTGATGAGCTTCTGCATTTTTTTAAATGCCCTAGCGCAGGAAGGGTTTCGAATAACTTATAATTGTTCCGTGCATAGGAGCTTGCCATTTAGCTCCTATAATACAATGCTTTTCCTATCTCAACAGTAATATTGTCTCAATTGCTAAATCCAGAAAAGTCTTTTGATTCTGATTTGGAGATGTTTAATTCTAATGATTCAATTATTCTAAACCCAGTGTCTGCTGTGACTGTTTATGGTGACTGTTAAGAAGTACATCACCCTCCTTTGTCTTGTGTGGTACAGCTTTGGAAATCAAGATATTTCCTTTGAATTAGGTGTTTAAAGAATTTCTACTTAAGTCTGACTCTGCAGTATCCTCATTTGTGCAGAACTTGTCTGCTTAGCACAACAGATTGTTTTGCTGTTGCAGTGAATATTCAATCCTGCAAAAAAAACACACGTGAGAAAATAAGTGTGAACTTCCCCTGATATCAAACAATGACCAGCACCTGACACTGCAGAGTGTGGGCTCAGAGGCAGCAGGAGCCCTGCTGGGATGGTGTCTGGCAGAGCTGGACCATGATCCAGGGCAAGGCAGTTCATGGCAAACAGGAATGCACTGGGTGGGCAGACAGGAACTGAGAAATTGCCTGCCCAGCCAAGGCTTTCAGAGCAGTCAGAGCTCTAACTCATATTTGATGTTTATGGGGTTAACACGCTTCAAATGGATACACAAAATCATTGCTGGCTGCTACCCATGACCTCAGCTCTGCTTCTCAAGGGATGCCCAGGTGACATTTGGGCTGCTGGAGGGTGAAGGACAGGGGAGCCCCAGCCCCTCTGCAGAAGTTCTTGGCTGCCTGTGGCAGCTGCTGCCAGGTCTGGGGCTGTACCTGGGCCCTGTGAGGGACACTCCTGGTGCTGCCCAGCACCTTCACACTCAGGCCAGCCTTCCCCTCATGGATTCCTCACAGGGAGCAGCCCTGGACTGGAGGAAGTGCCCCTAAATCTGCTCTGTCATTCCCCTCCTCTCCTCAGGGGAGAGAAAACATCCCAGTACAATGGAAGTTTCATGGGCTGAGACCAGATGAGGCAGAGATCCTCACCCTCTTGTCCTGCTCCAGCACAGGGACCCTCCTAGGAGGTGCAGTCCCTCAGAACGAGCTCTGCAGTGTGGAAACAAGCCCGGCCAGGACCCTGTTCCAGCCTGGGCTCCTCTCTCTGTGGGTCCTGCCAGGATCCTGCTCCAGCAGGGAGATCCCAGCCCCTTTGGGCATGCATCCTCTCCAGTGTGGGTCCTCCACAACTCCAGGTGGATCTCTGCATCCCAGAGCCCCTCCCTGGGCACAGCAAGGCAATCTCAGCTCTGCCCCCTGAGCACCTCCTGCCCTCCCTGGGCTCTGCAGAGCTTCTCCTCCCACAGCTCTCACTCCTCTCTCAGGCTGCCATCTGTCCTTGCACAGCTGCTCTTCCCCATGCCAGATCTGCCATCCCAGGGGTGTTGCCCTGCCCTGCCTTGGCCAGTGGTGGGTCTGTCCTGGAGCCGCTGGCCTTGGCTCTGCTGGACGTAGGGGAGCTTCTGGCAGCTTCTCACAGAAACCATCCCTGAAGCCCCTGCCACAGAAAACTAATACAGCCTCCAAAGTGTTTTCTGAGTTCCTTTGTGGAAGAAGAGATGCATTTTCAGAGGGACTCAGCTCCTGCAGGATCCTAAATTGGCTCATTTAATCTACATGGGTACTTGAATCCTCACTTAAGACATTAGTTAATTAAGCCACATTAAACTACACAGGCAAAAAGGAGGCTATGTTCAGATAAATTTAAGGCTCTGATTTTCTGATTTAAAACCACAAAGCAAAGTCTTGCAGAGAGCCCAGCCTGGTGCTCCCTCATTAACTCAGCATATTGTGACATTTATAGTTCTTGCTCAGGACCTGGAAACCAAGAAAAAAAACAGTTTGAAGCAGTGAAACAAAACTACAATGCTGCAGAAAAAGGAAGTTTTTGTCTATTCCATGAGCTTGCACAACAAAGCTTTACCTTCTGAGCTCTCAGGAACCTCTCGTGCCCACGCAAACATTCTCAAGTTTACAAGGAGAACGTTTGTGCTGCCATTTGAAAATCTCCTTTCCACAGATGTCTCAGTAATTCTGTCTGTAAGCAGAACTCATGACTAAGTTAAATAACCACATCCAAAGGGAGGGTAAGCAAGGAGAATGAGGTTTTCATGAAAAAAAAATCATACAAAAGATTATTTTTAATGTTCAGCTAAGTTCAACTTAATGAACAAATACTGTCCAAGAAAGAAAGGCTGTACTCAAATAAGCAATCAGAGAGTAAGAAGAACAAAACCAAAAATAATAATTACTTGGCTGCAGTCCATGTGTAAGGTAACCCACACTAAATATCAGAGGGCCTTCCCTCCTCTCCCCACCCCTCCCAGAGGTTCCCTGAGCTGGCCTCAGGCATCATTCTGCAAGTCAAGTGCATCCTTCCTTGCATAACGGGTTTGAAATTTAGGGAATGCAAAGGGGCTGAAGCTGAGCTTTCTGAATTTTGGAGTTTTTCAGCTCCTTGCTTTGTTTTGTTTGTTGTTCTTAATTAAAATAACTGAACCATTATTTCACAAAGAGTTAAGCCAAACCTGAATTCTGTGTAGGCATTGCTTTCCTTCCTACATCTTAATTTCTGAGACTTGCACAAATGCTATGCTAACAGTATTTTGCAGAAATATTCCAATCTAGGAAATAATAGGTATCCAACTCAAACATCTCAGGCAGGGAAAGATGTAAACTCCTTCTGTCTTCCAGACTGATATCTTAAACACAAATCCCTCCCTTCCTCTTCCTGCAGACTACTTCAATAAATCTGCAGGAAACAAAACCAGACCCGAAAATTCCCCAAACAAACAAACTCACGGGAAAAAATAAAGGCAAAAGAAAAAAGAACCCCAAGCAAAGGTCTCTCAATTTATAGATTCATTATATCACTTTTTTTTGCCGTGCCTGTCATTTAGAATTAATCAAACTATTTTTGTTAAGCATATAAAGAAAAGACAGCACAGATGCCTTTTGTTATCGGTATAAAGAATTAGGGTGATAACAGATTTAGTGAGGGGGATTTCTCAAAGGAATTTAGGAGTACAGTTTCCTCTGAAAACAAATCACATGCTTTCCAGATCCAGCATAAAGAAATACAATAGCATAAAGAAATACAATAATCCAAGTATATATTGTACTTTTCCTACGGGTGCAGGTAACACTTTGAAAACCTTAAGCCCGTGCTTTCTGTTACATGAGAAGTAGAAATTGTGAGAGTTTTAGCGATGTGTACATGACTACACAAGTGCAGATGCAAGAGATCAGTTTCAAATTGATTTCTGATCTTTAGAAATGTATTTGTTCTAAAGGCACTTTAACTTGGCATTTTTTGTATAAATGTGTTATCACTCTTACGTTCATTTAGGATTTTGTTCAGCATCTTCAAAAGAGCCTCCCTGAGATTTGGCAGGCTTTATTTTTTTTTTAACTGATTGCTTTTTTCCAGCACAATCTCAAAATTAACTTGAAACACAATAATATAAATATTGTTTCAAGACATAATCAGCTACCTGCGCTTGAAAACAAATTCAGCAACCTCTTTTATGTCCATTAACAAAGTAACTAAGTTTCGTATGTAAAAACAAAGATGGTAAAATGTTAATCTGTTTGCTGTCTTCAACTGCCCTGACTGGCAGCTTGATTGGTTCTGAGGAAGTAATTAGAGGGAAATTAAAACAGATTTCTGTTTCTGCTTATTTTTGTTTAACGTTAAATTCCATAACATTCAGAAAACTGCTTTAGTACATTGCACTCGGCAAGATAATAGATAAAGGAAAATTATTCTACATCTAACTTTGAAGCTAGGTGTCTTTTTTTTATTGTTTTGCTTTTTTCCCCCCTACACATTTATAAAGGAACAAAAAGGAAGCCTTCTGGGGACTTACCCATTCCCTTTATGGCTTAGTAACTAGGGCTCATAGGCAGCTTTTGAAAAAGTATTAAAATAGTCTGTTACCAATTCCTGCTCATGAAGAAAAAAATGGAATAAAGTCTTTTTGCTACCTACTACAAGCTGCTACACACTACTTTCCTGTTAACCCATTTCCTTGTTGCGACCCTTCAATTTTTACTGTTCCACACTATGGGGTTTTTAATTTTATATACCCATGTACACTTATGGTCTTAGATGCATTAATTTGTTGCTAAGGTTTCCTTTTCAGGAATGTATGGCATTCTATTTAACCATCATTTAATAACAAAAATAATGTATGAAAGATGATGGTTGAAGCAGAAGTCTAGCCCAGAACCTCTGACACTTAATCCAATGCCCTGTTCATCAGAGCTGCTAAAAAATACATCAAATTAAAAGGCAGAACTCACTGAGAAGTATTAGAAGCCAAAATATTGTATTTTATGCACATTGTTGGTGATTTGAGTTTGCTATTAGAAGGAAAGAAGCAGTGGCTGTAGCATCATACAGATTCACACACATTATAAATATATATATAAAAATATATACTTGGAAGAATACTAATTCCTCACCTGGATTTGTTTTTATGTTGGGTATGTATTTAATACTTAATTTGCCAACAATGGCATGTTAATGCCCTCCCCAAATCTGGGGCAGATTACCTTAAAAGTAAAATAGGCTTTTTATTTTTAGTTGAGTTTGACTTGAGCATCAAGCTAACTATGTAAAAAGTACTCAGCTCTTGCTCTTATTTTGCACCTTTCCAGGCTCATTGGTCTAAGATGACATTAAATATAATGAAAAGGTCTAGAAAGTTCTGACTCAATTTAATTCAGCCATCTATAACATGGAATCATTTAGCAAAGTGTTGAAAAGCCAAGTATTAAATCTACAGAGCAATATCAGTTAAATCTAGAGCAAATGTCGTTTTTCCCTCAGCTGTCCCTCAACCTCTGTCTCCCTTCTCACACCCACTCTTTATTGGAGGCATCTCATAGTGACAAACATGTGTTACATGTCAGAAATGCAGGCATTTCTGACATCATTTTCTGTGAAATCAATATTTAATTTAAATTGAGTGACTTACAAAGGCAATTAGGACCTCAGTTACTCTGCTGTCCAGCAGGAGTTGGATCCCTACTCTCCCAAGCAACACGGAAAATCCCAGGACTTTTCCTTCCCTTTTCCTGTCCTGAACAAATTCTACAAGGAAAGACCAACAAGTGAAATCCAGAGTAGGGATTAGGTGATATTCCTGGAGATGGGAGGAGTCTGAGTGGCCCAGAGAAGCAATCTGTGTGTGTAAGTGATCTGTGATGAGATGTTTGCACAGCCAGGGAGACGCAGAGCCCTGTGTACAAACGCTAAGTATCGCTCCAGGGAAATTAGCTGCCTCTGCAGGATCTTTTTTCTGGTGAGTCAGCAGCTACTCATTGCTTAAATGGTGCTCTTACTCTCAGACTACTCTTGGACGCCTCTTGAACATTTTTTCCCACTGGGAGGTAATGCCTTGTGGGATGCAAGATGCAATTCATCTGACAGTCATGGATGGGATGCATTGCTAAAGGGGACACAACGAGAACTGAGGAGCTGCAGAAAACACTGCCCTCTAAAGCATCTCTTGCATCTATGTGCTGGTTTCCCATACCTTTAGTATTAAACTGAGGTGTTAAAACAGATTGATTTTCTAAAGAATCTTTGGCAAACCGGTTTTAATGATATGGAACTTTCTGAGGTTTTATTATGATTACATACTAGTTCAAAAATTAAGTGAAAACTCTGCCTCAGACCAAGAGCAAAACACCTTTTGCTGATACAGATCTCAGAGGAAAACACAGAAAAACCCTTCAGAGAAAGGTGATTATTTTCCACCTTTTCCCCTTTGACTCAGCACCCTTTCTGAGAAGCTGGAAAACCAAGCTTGCCCAGGAAGGCAAGCTGGACTGCTCAAACAACTTCATACTTGGAGCTTGGGCAAGGTAATTCATGTTTAAATGCAGGACAGACATAATCAAGTACAACCTGCAGCAGTTTCCATTCTCCAGCACTGGTGTCTAAACTGAAATTTGACAAATTGGCCACTCTAATTATTCCACAAATTATTGCACTGTGAGGATTGCAAGTAAATGTAGGAAGGGAATTATCCAGCGCTCATTTGGAATTCAGCCATTGTTAAACAAACTGGGTAGTGCATCATCTGAGTAGAAGCTGATTCATATCCATTCAGGATAACTTTGTTTCAGTATCTCTTACTTGGAAATGTGATGTTTTACAGTAGTTGTTTACCTCTATGCCCACCAAATCCCTCCTAAATAAGTCATAACTATTGATTTCTAACATTGCAGTCATGTAAATCATGTCACCTATTTCAGCAACAGACTTCAGGTCTCTATGAACCAGCCTTCTAATAATGGGATACAAGGTATACAATAATTTGTTTTCTGCAAGTCCTGCCTTTTTATTATTATTATCGATGGTTTTACTAAAAATAAATATTAATTTTCTGTCACTTTTCCCCTTCTGTAGTTTTCACTAGTCTTCTTTATTGGTCTATAGGCTACCTGAACATTACCTTTTCTTTTCCCAGAAGGCCAGCATCAGCCCTCAAAACCAGCAACAGCACACAGATATCTTACATTCACAACTTGTCACACTTCATTTGGATATCTTAAAGGAAAGATACTTAAAAACATTACGTGGATTTCTTATTCTGTCCAGCATTTCCTTTTGTTCCTCCAAGTTACCCCACACTGCAGAGGAGTGCTAACAAACACATCCCTTACTCTCTCCTCGAGGCCGAGTGCAGCCGCAGCCTTGGTTGGAGTAGGCAGTGGGCAGTTCCATGGCTTAGGGACAGTTAGAGAAGGTTCTTCCCACCCTCAATATCACAATATTTCAAATAAAGACCTCCCCTTGCAGAGACCAACACATCCAGTTTTTTCTGGTGGGCCTTAACAGCTGCACACATCTGTCCTGAGCACTTCCCCAGTTCCACCCATACCCCACTCCAAGGAGAAGCCTCGTGTCACCTCCACGCCCAGGCACTGATTTTGGTGCAAATTTCAAACACTGTCAATTCAACCCCTTGCTTTAAAAACCACTCCAAACCACTCCAGTTCAGGAGTTCACTGAGTGATTGCCTGTGACTGTGAGCTGCAGTGCTCATCTCCTCCCCCTCGCTAACAAGGAGCTATTAGCCACTGCGAGATTTCAAACAGCCAGCCTGATCAAAGGCCCGCGGTCACCGCCACAGAAACCAAAAGAGACTTGAAAAGAATGAAAAATGTGTGCTCAGTGCCATTGTAAAATATGCACATACGTGTTGTTCTGCCTAGCAGGGAGTTGCACAGCTGAATATGGAAACTATTTCCTATTTATATGTAAGCTTTAGTTTAACCTCTGGATAATTCGGGCAACAAAAATTATGCAAACATGCTGAGAAGGGGATGATTACAAACAAGATAATGAGCTAAACTTGTTTATTTATTGTGGAGAAATATTCTCTATTTTACCTCACATCAAGTTCTGTATTCATACAGGCTGTTAAGCATAGCACAAAGCAGTAAAATAAAATCACATAACCTTTTTTTTATATTGCTGGAAAAAGCAGAAAGAGGATGATAGCTGGAAAATACCCAAACAATGCAAAGCTTCCAACACATAGGTGGTGTGACTAACTGAACAATCCCAGAGAGGTACAAAAGCTACAGAAATAAGGAACCAAACCACAAGGAGAAAGGTTTTGGGTTGGATTTCTAAACTGTACACTTTGGTATTGAAGATACTGGGACAGCAAAACTACACCCTATAATGAAGCGTGATTGACATCTTTTGCAAGCTCATTGTCACTCTTGAGGATCCTGCCATTTTGGCTACTTCTGGTATTTCTCTCACATGTGGTTTTGCTGATCCTAGCTAGAACCAAGCTGGTGTGGTTATTCTTTCCCTGGGTCTCCTCTACCACATGCTTACCCTAAGTCATAGGCTTCTGTTTCTCTTGGAAATTTTTTTTTTACATGTATTTCATGTGTTCATAAGACCAAATCTAGGAGACAAACAGGCAGATAAACAAAAACAGAGCCCTACAAGCCTCTTTTCCCTATGAATAGGCTCTAAGTCAGATGTTGCCCTACAGCCAGGAGATCACTTTTCTTGGCTTCAGCCTCCAGGGCTGCCAGTGTGCTTCCCTCCAGCTCCAGGTCAGCACACAGACCTCTGCACCGCTCCCACCCTCACCTGAGGAGTAAATGGAAACCTCATCTATTTCTCATGCTGATTCAGCTGCCCCTTCCTTCACAGGGCTGAGGGTGCCTTCATCACAGTTTAAGGCCAGACATGTGTTGAGGTTTCAGCTCAGGAGGGGCTTGGATCTTGCTTCCTCTACTAATGAGCAAATACAGACAGAATCAAAACCTGCTTTCTGCCTCAGGCAGCAGGTTAGCAGAGATGAAGAGAAACCTTTCTATGCAAGAATCCAAAAACATGAAGACTCTAGGATTTTTTAGTCAAGGTTGCAAAAGATGCAAATGCAGACATGCAAAGTAAACACAGGGCATTTGTGTTATTCTAGTTGAAAGCTTTAGCACATTCACTACATTTTTTTTAAACAAGCCAGTATGTCTCAATTATGATAATGCCAGCAACATACACATCTGCAATCTCATGCTCTCAGCTATTTCTTATCAAACACACTAGAAACGTAACTGTGGGTCAAACAGCTACTGGAGCTCAAAGGATTATTACAGTGGTCTGACCATCACACATCAGTGCTACAAGCATTCCTTAACAGTCTGATTTGCTCAGAAAAATAATTCATTAACTTAATATGCCACAAAAACAAGATGACAGCTCAAGAGCATGCTATGTATAATGCAGAGCTATATAGAATTCAGTGAGATGACTTTAGGTCCAGAGGCCATCCATTCTCTGAGCTGTGTGATCCTTCCTGCTCTGCTACTCAGAGCTGGTGCAGAACCTCATACTGCCCTGCCGCTGATTCTTAAAGATGCAGCTGGATCTCTTCTCTTCTTACCTATTTTGTACACAGACAAAGGTTCAGAAGCCATCTGTAACTACCTTGTCCATGCTATGAGTTGATTCATTTAGATGAATCATTTCTACAGAGTCTGAGCATGAACTGTGTGTTGATAAACCTGGTGCCAAGTTTTTTCCTTACAAATAAATTTCTCTGTGCATGCCATAGTTCTACAAAAACAAGTGTGCTTCCATTTTGGAACAAGTTATTTGGTTATGTCATGGATTCATTTAGGACCTCAGGAAAGAAGGAGGAACACTATAGACAATAAGGGACAGTGAGAAAAAATGAAATAAAAAGAGAAAGTGTTTAAATAAATGTTTTGAAATCACTGTTGGATTCTTACCATGAGCAGGGGCCCTGCAGTCCCTGAGCACTGTGTGATGGGCTGCCACAGAGCTTAGCACCAGCTGGCTGCTCAAGCTTTCCACTTTTTGAACTGGTTTGGCTGTTCCCACTGCAGTACTCCTACACTGGTATAAAATTACCTCCAAGAAGGAGCTCCACTTGAGCTGTTGATGCAAAGCCTAAGTTGTCTCAAGGACCTTCCTCAGCCAGGATTGATTTCTGCCTGTAAGCATCGTTTGGTTTTCCAAATACTGCACTTGTAAGGTTTTGTTGCAAAATTAGCTTTGAACTATGTAAGCCTCAATCACTGCGAGAGGGCTTAAGAGGGACTACACACACTCAAGGTAGAGCATGCACATATCTTTGGCAAACATTTACTCTCATTCTGAAATGTAAGCTAAAATCATGTCTTTCCAGGGCTAAGTTCTGCTTATACTCTAGTAAGTGCTTATGTGTTTAGACTTGAATAAAAATTATGGTATTTTGTAAATAAAATGTAAACAACTCTGATATGGATCACAATCTCTATTTCTTTTTAACAGCATAACTGCATAGTTCAAGCAGTGAGTCAAGACAGCTCTTGGGAAGTGAGGGATGAGAAGTGGGAGAATCTCTCTAAGTGCCTCTGTGCAGCTGCAAAGGCTCCTCCTGCCTGCTGTGCACAGCTGAAAGGTCTCACTGCAGGGTGGTTTGGGATGCTGCACTCCAGGGCACTAAACTCTGGTGTGAGCTCCAGCCTTGACAAGCAGATCATCAACCCCTTCTCTTCTTTCCAAAGAGCCCATGCAGAAGGCAAGCTTCACATAGAGTGAGAGCACAAAACACCTCTTCACCTCACGTGGAGATTTATTTATTACACTCTTCCATTTTGGCACTCCCCAAAACTAACAAACTCAGTTGAACTTTATTGTATTAGGACAACTATTCATGGCTAGGACAGGGCACCAGGTAGCTTTTAGTAGTCAGACTTGGAGGTAACTTTATTAATCTAGAAAATATAAGTCTATTTGTTTGAGATACCAAAGCATTGCCCAGATCTAAAAATATCTGAATTAAAACTGGCATTTTAGCAAACATACACAGGGAAAATACCAAAGCCTTAAGAGGCTGAAAACTTATTTTTTAGGTTTTTTTTTACTGTAAATAGTGATAGATTGAAACAGGTATTGTGCTAACAAGGGTATACTCTGCTCAGGAAATATCAAAGTAAAAATTGCCACCCAAAGAATTTTTCATATTTCAGTGGTATATATCATATTTGCGATTGAATGAATCACAAGCAGCTCATATATCCTCAGAAATATACATGCTCCAATGAGTATTTGCTATAGATTTTAAGAGTTAGCAACAGCATTAAAGAATTTCATTGAAATCAATGATGACCTCATAGGAACACAACAGTAATTTAACAGTTCACTCACTTTTTACCTGCCAGGCACAAATGAGAGCCACTGGCATGTCAACAAGTCCCTGACTCCCCTCACTCCCCTCCCCTATTTTTTATTTATTTTAGTAAACTGAAAATGTCATTCTTGGTGCTGCACAAAGGGAGCAGTTTTCAGCTGCAGCTAAATTATGCAATTAGACAAATCAGGCAGAAACTTCAGTTGAAAACAGATAAAAAAAAAACCCACAAAAAAAAAAAAAAAAAAAACAAAAAAAACACAACCAAAAAACCTCTTTACGAAGCTTCCTGAAACTTCCATTACTGAAGAGGGGAGGAGGCAAATGTGGGAAGGTGCACAGGACCTGTACAATTCCTGTGACAATTGTGGGAGCAGTCCCAAAGGCCACCCCCCACCCTACAGATACCTGAGCAAGGGGGATGCAGCAGGGCAGGGGACAGGAGGGAACAAACTCTGTCCCAAGCCCACCTGAGCTCTGACACCTCTCCTGGGCCATGGGACAAGGCTGCTTGGAGCAGTAAAGGCTCATTAGAGCTCTCTGGTTCTTGAGGAATATCTAGGAACAGGGTTTGAACAGGACCCCAGAAAGGCTGTGGTGGGTCAGCCCATGTGCCCCGCTCAGGGAAGAGCAGATCCAAGCAGGGCTGTTCTCCCCTCAGTGTTCCCAGCACACAAAGCTGGCCACAGTTCCTCACCAGCTCTGGGACACAAACATTTTATCCAATGTGAACATTCAGTGCTGATTCACACAGAGACTAAAACACATGCCCAGCTTGCAAGAACCCGTCCTGTTAGACACTAATGCCAACTTTATCAGCATTTATGGGGTACAACAGTGGCCAAAGCTCCCATAAAGCTCTGCTGTTTGAAATTCCTGTGGAACTATTTCATATTTAAAGCATCAATGATAAAGAAGCAGATGTCAAAATTCAGACAAGGTTTTACACTATGTGCTTGTTTACACCACTGCAAATGGGGAAATGTTACCAATCCCAATTTTTCCATCTCTTAGCAGGGATGTCAAAGATGAGAGGAGGTTGAAAACAAGCAGAGAGTCTGACCCCAAAAGGGCTTGCTGGTTTGTTTTTTTATTTTTAATTTCTTCAAAGAATTCCTCAGGCATAACTAAAATAAACAAGACCACTTGACTGCTACATGGTACAATTGAAAACTGTTATGTTGCATGAAAAACAACTCAAGAAATCGCTTGGGGAGATACATCTTTTCATCCTTATCATTGTACTTTAACAACATACACAGTGCAAAACTTGTACTTCAGGGAAAAACAGCAGTTGGGTTCTCCCCCCCCCCCCCGAAACAAAAATATTTCTTTAGGAAAAAAAAAACACCAAAACAAACCAACAAACAGAAACCTCCCCTTCCCCTTCATGCATATTCATTATGCAGCCAGACTGGAGCAGAGCTTGGAAAGAAGCCATGGATGTGCTGTGCATACATCAGACATTACCTGGGCCCCTGGCAGTAGGGACAGACTAATATCGCTCATATTTTAGTGCCTGAATGTATTTTCTCATTCCATTCTGCTGGCTGGTGAAGAGGCTTTCCAGCCTCTCTCCTTTCATAGCATGCACAGTCTCATCCCTGAGCAATCTGTCATCCCCAGGGAGGGATGGGAACCCTCCTGGGAGGGGACACAGTGAGGTTCAGGAGGCCACCAGGGGCTGGCTTGGCCCTGCACCCCAATGCTCTGGGCTCACAGCATGCTGCCTGCTTCATCCCATCCCTCCTGCTCTGCTTGGACTCTCACCTAAACCGCCCCTCTTGAGCCTGCTCCCTGCCCAACACAGCAATCTCTGTGCTACCAACAACCAGTCACACCAAGGACAGGTCAGCAACACGCATGGTTACAGAAAAAGCTGTTTTCCTCCCGTTTTGTGTCTAATCTCAAGATTGCCAAAATCCTGGCTGTACCTGGGTGTTGAGCACATCACAAATTAAGACAGCAAAATGGTTTTCCAAGTTTGCCTTCTCCTATGGTACACTCTATTTCACAGAATAGTCTAAGTTAGAAGGGACTTACAAAAACCATCAAATCCAACCCTTACACCAATGGCCATACAGAAACAAACCCATGGCCTTGGCATTGTGAGCATCCTACTCTCACCAAGTGAGATAATTTTAATTCAGTTTTAGAAGCCACAAAAAAAGAAAATTAGTTTTACCTGGCCAGTATTAAGTTTGTTGTGCTATTCCATCTGTAAAATACTTACACACCAGAAATGCTCTGAGAGGAGAAAAGAGTAGTGAGAAACTACAAATTTAATAAAGAGTACGAACTTAATATATAGTAATTCCTTGCAATGGGAAAAACTGCAATGAGATTCTTTAAATTAAAGTGTCGTTAGTAAACACTAAGAATATTTTGGTTCTTGTTTACAGAATCATTAGCTAAAGAAAGGAATGTAACTCAAAAAGGAAGGGAAGCTAACATTTGTTGACATTTTCCTGCTTTTAGTTTTTATGTAAACTCAAAGCAATTAAATTATGTTTAAGACATTTTTGCTCTAAGTAGTCTTCATTTACATTCCTAGAAATAGTAATCCAACTATTTTATTGCATTGTTGGGAGCCCTGTAGCCACAGACCAAATATTTAGCAACAGGTCTGTTTGCCATCTCTAGGGCTGGAAACCAAAGTCTTGAATCAATTTAATTGCATCAGTGTTTCTCAGCTACCCCGCCAGAATGTGTTGTTCTTGAGTTTAAAGGGTCTGTTCTACCTCCCCCCACAGCAGTCTCCAAATAAACCTATAAATCCTTGTTCTGTAGCACATGAATTATCAGTAGCTTCAAAATAAATGAAGATAAAAATGGTTGAATATTTAAACGTGTAGCAACTCCATCCCATGATAGATCATTTCAAACCAAAATTCATTTTTTTCTTTGATACCTACTACTGCTATAAACTTCCAGTTTATCATATAACATTACAATTTATGGTATAACCAGCTTGTGTACTGACTATAAACCCTTTGTCAATGCCACTGTAAAGACTTTATAGTCCATAAATAATAGAAGAGTGATAGTATCTATCCTTCTTATTTTGCCCAGCACATCCAGAATATAGGGCTCTAAACATGTCAGAAGATCTGCTTGTTTTACATCCAATATAGGTTATGTAAAAAAATAAAAAAGCTACATTTCTCTCAGTACTTGGCTTACACGAAGCCCATTCAAATAAATAGAAACGAAGTCACAGGTGCACGTGATAATTCAGGAACAAAAGATGCACACAAGCAAAAAATCAGTCTCAATTTACTCCATCATTCATCTATGGCCAGGGACTACAAAAGATTAATTTCCTGCCTCCTAAATTATTAAGGAGAAGATGGCTCTTCTTCATGTGGAATAATGCAGGGAGGAATTTGCTCAGATCTCTAGATGAAGTGTGTCACCATTTCCTGCTTCTCCTTGATGCACTCATTTGGTCAAGACATTCCTTTGCCTCCCCAATGGAACAGTTCCAGACCCATCTCTGTCACAGGTTTATCTTTCCAGCATAATGTCATTTAATGTTATTTAGGATGGTTTTCTCTGATGCTGAAGCGGAGTGAGCACCAAGACCATTCCTTGTGTTGTACCCCTCCATGCTGCCATGGCAAACCAGTGAGAACCTTGTTTGTTCTTGCCAGGCACAAGGGGCTGTGAAAGTTTGTGCTTTTGGCTTCTCCTCTGCATACAGATTGAAATAATAACCAGCCTTGCATGGAATTCTCCTTACTGCTAGCACAAGATAAGATGGGGCTGCCTAAAAACGCTGTGACAAGGAAGCATCACAACTTTAGAGTGAAGACCACCTCATTTCCATTCTGCAGGTAGAGTCAGTTACACTGAAGGTCATAAAATAAGCTGCCAGGTTGCCCCTGCAAGCTAAAACCTCTTATCCCAGATGCAGCAGGCAATCAAAGCTGACACTGCTGCCTCAGCCCTAGCCTTGAATATTCTGTAACACACTGGATTTCTCTCCTAGCACACCCCAAGCCTGTCTGCTGAATGTTTTTCAGCTCCTTCAGCTCCTCCTTCACCCCCCTCAGCAGGAAGCTGGTGTTGCCTCACTGGGGACGGCCCCTTTCCCCAGGTCCTGGCAGGCACTGCAGCAATTTGCCTTCTGGCACCAGCCTTCACCTACTGATCCCACAAACCAAGCTTCCATGCTCACACACCCCTCCAGGGGATTCCCACGTTGCTCTCACTTCCTACAAACTGGTAGGCATTTTCATTTGTGTTTCTTAGCTCTTTTATCAGCTCTCAAGCTGTACATATTGACAACTTTCTCACTGCAAAATGTAAGATGGGCTGAAGATTTTTTTCTCTTTTCAGTTCAATAAGGGAAAGAAGAAAAAACCTCAAAATTTTAAAGAAATCTGACCCTCCTTCTTTCCCAAACATGGGAAGGGGATCGGTCCCTTCCTGGGTGGCATATTGCAGCCCTCCACAGGACCACATTCTTGCAGCTCTTCCAGTCCTAGGTCTCCTTTCAGTGTTGCTCTGTCAAATGCGGGCAACAAAACACCCTTGTGAGTAGATCTAGCGCATCTTTAAATGTTGATGTATTCAAATATCTTCATAGAGAATATGACACAATAAGTCTCAGGTGAAGCCTTTGGGAATTCCAGGGAAAAGGCTGCCTAATCTCCAGTTAAACAGGCCTATTATCTCTCACTCCCCGTGAGAAAGTGAAGCAGAACTGATTTGATTAAGAGCAAATTAACCTCTCTAACACAGCTACCCAGGGTTTTACACCTGTCACTTTAGTATGACAATTTATATTTATTCAAAAAGCCATGAGACAGTAAATTAAACATTACCCTAATTAGAAAAATGTCATATGTTACAGTGGGCTAGCAAACTGAACTAATTTCAAACAGTTCTGGTGCAAAGTACATTTCAGCACAACATTAATACAAGAAGAGTCAATATTTTTTATGCTGTCACTTCCAGGCTTAATGCCACCATGCCATGCCTGTATATTTAAAGTTCCATCAAACAGTAAGGCTGGACTACATTCAAAGTTCACCACAGACACAAATTTGTTTAGGAAAAGCCATCAGCACCTTAATTACCACATATTCCATTCTGTTTCTGTCTTGTAATGTCACAGCATAAAGCAGCTCTCCTTCTTAATTACATCTGTTGGCATGGTAGTCTTCCTAAAGTTTTTATGGCATAAATAAAGCCTAAATTCTTCAATATCATACAACATCAAACATCAAAGTTAGATTAATTAGATCAGCTAATTACTCACAGGTGAACCTCAGGGCTTCAAAAAAATAAATTCTTAAATTGTACAAAACAAATCTTTAGGTCTACAGAAGTCCTCTGAGACATCTTATAACTATCTATAGCTAATTTTGACAGGACAACAACAAAGACCACGTTGTGACTTTTGCTTCATGAGCCAGAATTCAGCAGGCACCCAGCTCAGGGTGGTGCCTGCTCCCACTGGGATCAGCAGCACCAGGTCCAGGTGAGGGCAGGGGGCAGTCAGGGGAAGGACACGATGGCCAGGAGGGGCTGGAGGTCACTGTGCAGCCACCACACCCTGCAGCCTGGCTGTCCCCTGCAGCTGCCATCCTGCACAGGGGGCTGTACAAGAGATCTGCTGCCCCATGACAATAGCACAGGTCACGTTTCCATTTCGGTTTTCCCAAAAAGATTCCTGAAGCAAATCCTCTGGAGCTGCTGAGGTTTTCCAACTCCCCAGAGATGCAGGAGAGCTCTGCACTGTGGTGGAGGGTGAGGGATGAGCCCACTCCCCATGCATTAACTAACTGGTTTGCTCCTAAGCTGTGATTTATGAAACAGAGAACTTGTGAGTTAGGAACCTCATGATTCAAGAGAAGAATTACTAAAGTCATTTTTTTAACTTATTCTTACTGTTTTAACAGCTTTAGTTCTCTTGCTCTCTAAGATCAGTATGTATACTGTAATTACAGCACAGATAACAAGCCCTGTGATAAATAAATGCATTTTATACAAAAAACTCTTCAGAGTTGCTCTGAGGAAGCTGTATAATAATGAAGCTATCTGAACTCTAACAAGAAAATAATTTAGGTCATTATTCCCAGCAATAAATATTGGACATACACATTTGTTTTCCCTAGTTTGCTAAAGGAGGTAGAACTATTATTTTTATAAATAGGTGCATATATATTTACAGATAGAATTTTTGTATTTTATACGATGATCAGTTATATACATATACCCATGTATAAGCAGAGATAAGTGCATAGGTGTATCTACATACATATGTAGATAACTATGAAATATATCAGGAAATAATGCAGTTATTTGTCAGTAAATGAAGGAGACACCACATTTATGGCACACAGGCACAGCATTGCTAAAGCAGTGAGAGCTCCTGCTGCAGGACCTGTAGGAAAACCTGAATGGAATCTTTGCTCCTTCTCCTCTCTCCCTCCCCATCTGCAGGGCTGCTTCTCCCTCCCTGGCAAGGATCAACTCCCATTGAGCCTCCCCTCACTGATCCTGGTCGTTTGCTCCCTTAAGCTCTTTGTGTCTCTTTTCAGAATCCACACATCCTCAGACTTGCATTTGGTCCAGGAAATGCTGAAGCTGCTGACATTCAACTTACTGGTGAATTAATTGAGAAATTAGGGGCTGTCTGTGACAGTGTTTATCACAAAGGATAGTCCATAGACCTTGCTCCAGAGCCACTGGAGACAGATCAATCAAAGCAGTTGTTCAACTCTAATGCAGCCATTATCCCTTATCACATTTGGTTTTAAATAGATAACATCAAAACAAAGGGAGCCAGCAGATGCAGAAGTCAAAAAGATGAAAAATAGATTTGCAGTGGCTGTTTTAGAGCTGTAAGAGTCAATGCCCATTAAGCAGTTCTGCAAACCCTGTTTAAGCACAAACAAGAAAAGTCTAACAATAATTCCTGTACTGTCTAATAGTCACTAAATATAGGAAGTTCCTCAAAACAGACTGTCACATATAACCATTATTTTTATGTATTACCATCAGGCTTCCAGGCTCTATGTACAAAGGCCAGCACTGCAGACATGAGGACACTGAATTTTTATTTTTTTTTAATGACCTCACCTTCCCAGCTTAAGCTGTTCAAGTCACAGCTGTCACCACTAAACAAAACTTTTTAAAATTCTTTAACTCTTAAGACACAGCAGACATATAGCTTCAAAACTGGAAGGTACAGATTAAAGATGCAAAGATTATGTGAAAACAATCTGTCTAACTTGTCACCAGCCCTCACATTCCATGGAGATAAATTTGTCAGAAATATATGGCCCCGCTTACTGAATTTTGCTTGATTCAGAATAATTTCTGTATATCTCACTCAATTTAGCTACTTTAAAACAGCTTGGCAATATGTGTGGAGACCACACCGGGGGAAATCTACTAGAAAAACACTACAACAACCAAAAACAAATATTCTCCTAAAATTATGTCAAGCAACCCAACTCAAAATTGCAGCAAGCACAGCTCAGCCCATGTTTTAATTTGGGACATCTCTGTCTCATTTTTTGGCTTCTCTTGGGCAAGCTGCAGAGACAGTCAACAATCCAGACTGCTCCATGCTTGTCACCAGTTCAGTCTGAATTATCTAATCCCTGTCAGCTGAATTACAGGCTCCTGACACCACAGCATGGGCCTAAACTCACATATCCTACTGCAAGTCTTATTGCTTTCCCCAGAAAACCACAGCATATTATTTTTGTAGTGGGACGTTCTCATTGTCTGGGACTGGTTTTGAGAAAGCTGCTGCAAGATTGTGCTTTTACATTTAGACATAAATATACATACATGCATATATACATACACATACACAAAATGCTTTCAACTTTCCCTTAATATGTTTTAACCTGCACAAACCCCTTATGATTTGGGACAGGAAGGTTCCTCAAGAAAGCAGCAGTGGGCTTGCAAAGGTGTGGGTATCTGTTAAAAATCTCATCCTCATGCAGGCACAGGTTGGAACTGGTGCAGCTCTTGCCCACCCAGGTGAGTTCTGCTCCTGCAGTCACATTGAAATGGAGCAAAAGAACAACAACAGCAGATCATGGCAGTCACAAGCTGCAGCAGTAGATCCCAGAATGGAATATTTTTAGAAGACATTAAAGGGAAAGTTCACTTTCAGGTCATGTGCTTGTCGATCAGTGAGGAAATGACAGAAATAACAAGGTGGCACCCTATAATTTAATGCCTTATAATTTAATGATTGAATAAAACTGAGTTAGGGATCTTCTGAGAATAAGGCAGATTTTAAACTAAAAAAAATGTTTTTACATTAAAATTTTAGGAATGAGAAGCCTTAGGGTGAAAAGAAATAAAGGGAAATACAGAGAGGGCAGCTTGTTCATATATACCATATGTATCATCAGGAAATTTCTAAGGAAATAGCAGCTAAAAGTTATGAGCAAAATAGGCATATCAGGTCTCAGATACAGTCAATTTGCTATTCTTTTTGAAAAAGCAAGCACTGAAAAAAGAGAAGGAACTGTAGGGGTTATAAAAATAGGTTTTTACAAGGAAAAAAAAAAAAGCCCAAAAAACCAATCAGCAAGCTCTTTCCCTGAGGTACTTTTCAGCCTATAAAAATTGAAAGTTAACAGAAAATGAGACTGAAAGAAAATACTGTAGCAGGAATATCAAATTTGTGTAAGAAGAAAAGTAAAGAGATGGGCAGGATCACTGTATGTTTATTGGATCACACAGGTGACTTAAAAAAAAAAAAAAAAAACACATTTTGTGACCCTCAACACTAGAGCATAGGGGAAGTGTTCTCACATCTAATACCCAGTACCCCAAAATGGCATTTAAAAAGAAAAAAATAAATAAAAGGCCACCTAATTAAAGTGATTAATCTGCTGCTTACAAGAGCATTATAAAAACCAGATTTGCATCTGCTGGGTGAGTTCAGGCTGCAGTGCAATGCTCTTCAGAGAGCATTGGATCAACCCAGAAGTCCAAATGTGTGTATTAAGCTGGCGCCCACTGTCTCTCCAAGAAGAAAATTCACACAACAGCTCGGCTGCTGCTCAGTTTTGTTTGTTTTCCAGAGGTAAAGAAAATGAATCCTCTGAAACTTTCCCAGCTCCCCCAGAGAGCTGAATATTTTGTCATGTATAGTCCACAGGTATAGGTGGAGCAAAGGATCCTAGAGTTTACTTAATCACAAAGCCATGTTTCATAGTCCAGGTTTAGACTAAAACATAGCCTAAATCCTATTGTTCATCTTCTTTGGCAGATAACCTGACCAACACAGAACTAGCTTGAAAATCATTCAGGTACAATGAATATATGCCAATTTTGTGTCCTTTCTGAGCATAGAAAAACACCATCCTGAGTAAAGCATCACAATGTGTAACCATGTAGTGACCAAACAAGGGGAAATCACCTGAAATGGAAAGAGGATAGATTTAAAATAAATCTTAGAAGAAATTCTTCCCCATGAGGGTGGTGAGGCCCTGGCACAGGCTGCCCAGAGAAGCTGTGGCTTCATCCCTGGAGGTGCCCAAGGCCAGGAGCTTGGAGCAGCCTGCTCTGTGGAAGCTGTCCCTGCCCAGAGCAGGGGTGGAATGGGATGAACTTTAAAGTCCCTTCCAACCCAAGCCATTCTGTGATCCTAGGCCTTATCAAAGCCATAAACCAGCCAGGATCTCTTTGCTGCCCAAACCCAGGAGTGGTGGCTTCTGATGAGCCCTGAAAGGCTAACGATGAGGTGACATGAGCAGAGCCGCAGCAGAGAGGGACTGCTGTTCTCCTGAGCCCCTTGAACACCAATGCAACTGGGAATCAAAGGCTTCAGCATCACCCAAAAGCCTTCTCTGCAGAAAGTCCCAAAGCAGCAGTCTCCCCAACACTCAGGGAGTGCTGGGCAGCCGGGTTTGGGTTTTGCTCTCCTGGGTGGGCTTTCAGGTTGCAGGTTAGAAGATGAAACCACAGTCAACGTCTGCTGAGGGGAGCAGAAAGGCAAAACTCAAAACCATCTTCCAGTCTGCCTAACTTGTATTTTGTTGTCCTCAAGGACAGCTGTGATTAATTAAAAGCTAAGAAAATAGCTTTAATCAAAGAAAGAAGTGCAGAAACAGAGCCAGCAACAACTTTTTATGGTTCTGACACCTTCAAAAAAAAAAAAAAAAAAAAAACATGCTGAGTTGCCATTTCAGTATTTTTTAGGGTGCAGTTAGAATTATATCATCAGATACATGAATCCAATATGATCCCTTGGAAGCAAAAATCAGCAGCATGCCATATGTTGTATATCCTAAACACTAGTCAAAATAGCCTCATTTCATCTGACAGTACAAAGAACTGTCTGGATGCTGCATCTTTTCTTGGCAGACCAGATAGACTTATTGGTGTGTTTGTTTCAAGACAGGAAAATCACATTCAGTGCTTATGTTGCAATCATGAAAAGAGAAACATGGAGAGAAATATTAATATTCTTTCCCTGGGTTTTGTGGAATTTCATATCCACATTATAGTTTGGCCATCCAGGTTTGACCCTGGATGCTTTCTGAAAGGAGACAAACAGCTTTTCCTGCGCTCAAGGGACAAAACTCAGTATTCCAGAGGTTATTGGGCAAACTAATGAGTCCTTTTTTCTTAAAAAAAAAAAAAAAAAAGCTTTTGGCATTTACTGAACATTAAATAATGCGTTGTGTAGAATTACTGCTTAAGAAACGGAAAGCACTAAATATCAGTATTGCACAGTCACAGCCACTGTGGGACTCAGGCCACAAATGCATCACAAGTCCCTCCCACCACGAGCCCACTCTTTGCACAGTTGGCAAATTCCATCTCTTTTATCCTCTGGTGAGTAAACAGGATTATATTAGGCAATTCATTTTTGGGGGAAAACAAACAAAGACAAAAAATCCTCACAAACTTAACCATGAACTAATTGTTCCTGAACAACTTCCTTATCCCTGCAGCCCCCCAGCCAAGGGAACGAGCACAGACTTGGCCATCTCTTCAGTGACCATCCACCATCCAAGTCATCAGCTGCCCATTTGACAAGCCCTCCTTTGCTACTATTGGCTTAACTGGTGTTTTAATCAATCTGGTATCAGATTCAATGGCCTTTAATTCACATTAATGGCGGAGTTGATGTGCCCTCAATCCACAGTTTATGTTTCTAAAACAGATACTGGTAGCTGATGGCATAAAATATGTCAAGATGGAAAAATCAAATTCAGTGTTGAGCTCGTATTTTGAGAATTAGTGGTTTTTTTTCTTGTGAAAATTGACTGTTTTCAATTTTTCAGTCAATCCACTTATTCTAGACAGGAGGCAAAATTTTCTCATTGACAGAAAGTAATATTTCTTCTGACTCATGTTTTGTAGGTACACCATTAAAAGGAGGGGGGAATCTAAATACACACCCAGGTTTGGAGACCTGAGGGTTTCAAGGGATTGACTGCTGTACACAAGAAAGAAACTTGGGTCAAACAAATGAATAAAAAATAGATGTGGGGCCACAGAAAAGTAAGGAGGGAGCAAAAAACCAGTTACACAGAAATAAACTGAGTGCAGATTTTAGTAAGTAATAAAAACAGATCTTCAGAACACCTCGTGGCAGTTGCAGTGAGGTGCCATGGAGTGGCATATTATTGCTCCTTACATGAATTATCTGCTGGGTCTACAGCTGAGGGCAAGGCAGGCAGACAGTGTTATCCATTGCAGAGTCTTTAATGAGACAATGTGAAGTTCAAGTTACACACCATGCAATATTTTTCTTCCCTGTTCAATCTGTATTAGGTCGATATTCTGCTAAAACCTAACATTTGTTGCATTTTTCCAATTTAGTTTCTGTCAATGTCCTCTAAAAGTGCTGAGCCTATTAAACTGACATCACCCACACAAATTTCAATAAGGGCACTGTGGTGAAAAACACTGCAGAGCTGATGCTGTGCTTTGGGGGAACAGCTCAGCTTCCCCTTCTCTCCACATCTGCACAAGCTTGTCTTTCCATCAGCAGCTGGAAAAGCCCACAGAGATGCACACTCTGCCCCGAGGCTCCCCTCCCATTTTACTGACAGCCAGGAATAAGGAGCACTAAGGAAGTAGATGGCTGCAGTGAAGACTAAAACCAAAATATTTAACCAAGTGTACACAGAGCTACTGGGATAGCTGCAGAGCTGTGTGAGCTTCTACATTACAAAATGCAGCTGCTTCCAGGCCCTCTTGCTCAATTTTAATTATTTCTTGAAGGTTATTAATATCTCCAACTTTGCTATCCGATCCTTCAGCTAACTACTGAACAAAATGCTTTTTATTCTCTTATTTTCTTTGCCCTGTTAACATGTGGGAGCAAAGGCCTGAATTGTTGCTCTTTGTTTATCACGGCACCAAATCAAATGGTGAGCTAAGCAAGAAGGTTTACATTAACTCCTGTAAACTTACCAAGCATCAATCAGCCAAAGAAAGACAGGGTTAGATGGCTCCCATTCTCCCTCCCTGCTCCAGGTGATACCTCTGCTTCTTATTCCCCTTGTCAAAGGGATTGGGAGCTTAAGAAAATGAATGCTAAGAGCAAAAGTTCTTTATAATACTTTATGATTTAAAGACACCCCTCTTGTAAGGAATAGAAACTATTAAAGTCTCTTCACAATTTCTTCCTCTGCATATCTGAGAGTTTCTATAATAAATGAACTCTGACTTGTTACAGATGAACCCAGCAGAGGAAGGAGCACTCATAAGGTGACAGCAAACCTAATAATGCAATCCTCAGGCAGGCAAATTACACTTCTCAAAACTTGTTGAGAAGCAGGACCAGAGTGGATTTCATAGGGCTGGAGCATCTGATGTAACTGAGACAGAGTTTAGGATAAAAAGGAGACAAGGACAAAGTCTCTAGTTGGACTGGGGCTTGTTGTAAAAGGACTTGGGATAATTTAGGTAATGGAAAATTACAAGGAGCATTGGAACACTCCAAAACATTTCCAAATGACATCTTACTGCAAAAAAAGAAAAATAAAAATTGCAATGGATGGAGAAGTATTTTGTACCATAACAAGAAAAAGTGCTGAAATGTATGGAAAATATTTTCTGTCATTGTTTAGGGTTCTTTTGTGTTGAGGTAGATAAATTATTACAAAATAACTGAACTACAAAACAAATAATAAAGAGAAAAATGCTAACTAAACTCAATAGGGGAAACCAGCTTAATCTCTAAATCATACCTGGCCCACATTCTTACAGCAGCAACATCTTAATCTACATCTGACCCACTAAAACTGCCTCCTCTTTCAGGTAACATCTTCATTGGGACAGACCCAAATCTGACATGTACCATCCAGTCCAAGCAAATAGGGACAGACTGCCAAATTTACTCTATACATCACACCAATCCTGTTTTTATCGCATGACTTTGGTAGATGCAGCATAAAGGAAATGTTAATTCTTGAATGCTTTTAGAATGTCACAAAGCCTGCAGAGATCCACTAAAATCACGGATCAGTTCCATCAGACGTGCAAAGCCTCACCCACAGAACCTCCCCAGCTCTTGGGGAACCAGCCAGAGCTCAGCCAGGTAGCAGAGGAGGCAGCAGTGGGGATGACTACAGGTTCTGAAATGGTGATTCTGCTCCCAGCTTTCTCCCTGGTTACAGAAACTGTTTTAAAGCAAACAGAATGTGAAGATGCACTGCTAAAAGCTGTTGTGTTGACACAGTACAAGTGAGATCACAAATTAGAAGGGATGTGCCAGTTAATGAACACAGAGCTGTTGAGCAGTGTAAAACAGTAAACTCTAAATATTCTTCCCAATGTTTTTCTTCATTTTCTTCAAGGAACTCCACTGCTGAGAGTTTCATATGTTCATCTGGCTTGCAGTGTTCTTTTATGTGTGTTTTAGAATGCTTTTTTTCTTCAGAGACTTGAATACATTGCCATGAGACCACATCCCTTCATACTTACAGTGTAACTGGAAATTTAATAAATTTTTAAATCAAACTCATTAATGTGGTCTGTTTTCTCACATTGCTTATTGTGGCAGCACAAAAGTGAGAATATCACCTTTGACTCTTCCCAACCACACCCACATCCCTACCTTAAAGGTGGCAAGTGCTGATTCTGGCAGCAAAACTGAATTCCTTGATTGTCAAACAAAGCCCCAAAACACAACACAGTGAAAATAATCTTAGCAAAATTTGAAGAAAAAAGGCAGTTTCATTTTCATGTTTTCAAATAAATTATTTTCACCTTTTTTTTTAAATATAGACTAAGTGGTTGTTAAAGTAATCACTGTACATGAGGAATATGCTCCATTTCCCTTTTACCTGTTATGCAATGCAGTAATAGTTATTTTTCTACAAAAGTGCAGGCAGATCTCTGTAGCACTTAATGTGAAGAGTGCAAGACTTGTTTATTTGATGCAGCTGTGCCATTTCCATGAGGAAAGATTTTCCCTTATGATGTGGTAGCATAGAGGAATCAGAGTCATGCAACATCTCTAAAATAATGGAGGCAGCAAAGGTCAAGGATTCTTACTGAATCTGAAAGATTACAGCAATAAAGGCTTTAGAAAGCACTCTGGAAGTTGTATGGAAAGGATATCACTCTCCCCTAAATTTTATAACTATAAAAGCTAACCTACTGCACCAGTAAACTGCAGCTTCTCCAAGATAGAAATAAATCTAAGAATCCATGGAGGGAAAAAAGGAAAAGAAGGTTGGAGAATGGGAAAACACCATTATTGGCCCCTTCATACTTCCTGGCAGAAGATAAATACAATCATGATCCAGAGAATATGAAAATCAAACCCTACATATTGGGAATTTCTTTACTGTTTTCTCGTGGGAACGTTCATCTTATATTTGTCTTGTAACAAATTCCTTGTTACCTTTCCCTCTCCTCCCACCCCTGTCTCAAGAGATGGATGAGTTCCAAAGACAGTTGCATTTGCCTCCCCAGTAACATATGCTTGTTGTCATGCCTACAAGACACTGCCTGGGCAGGCAATATTGAACATGACCAGCTTTCTTCATGGCTCTTAAAAACAACAATGAAATCGTGGAGAATTTTGCCAAAGTAAGCACATCCAGGCTTTTCTACAATAAATCTCCAAGATATTTTTTTTCAGCCAGAACAAACTTCCCATTTTAGAGAGATGAGGAATCAGAAACAAACAAAAAGCCTTTAACAAAATGTTGTACAATAGGAATTACAGCAGAGGAATTGGGAAAAGAAACAAAAGAAGCTGTGGGAAAGAAACCTCAGCATTGTTTGTGGCCTAATAGGAAGGATTTCAATTTTAAAAGGGGAAAAGTAATGTATTTACAATACTAGATAGAGACAAACTTTTGCCTTCAGCCTCAGTTTATCCATGCAGGAAATGAATTATTGCTGCAAAAGCTTTTCCTCTTTATTGAAACTGTTCACGTTGAGGTGAGAACACTGTTTCACCCTTATTTATGAAGCAAAAATAATGGTAATGCATCTACCTCTTAAGACACTTGTCAAATGTTAAAATGAACGAATTCATGAAACTTTCAGTGATGTTAAACGTGGATTGTGACCTAACATAACAACCTACCCCATTATTAACCTGCAGTTGGGCATGGAGGGTTCCTGCTCACTGTGCAGAGCTCCAGTTATGATGTGATTTCATTCTAACAAAACACACTTGAATTGTGACTCCATTAAATGAGAAATAGATGGTTTTGCCTGATCCAATGCTTTGATGTCCAACAGCTTCAAAGCTAATAAAGGTATTATCAGCACAGGTGTACATTACATCATATTCATTAATTAGGGCACGAAATAAAAATTTTCCAGGCTATTCTACTTCTTAGTCTTTGAGATAAATCCTTTAAGAAGGGAAAGGGGAGGTGGGTGTGATAAAACAAGTTTAAAGTTAAGAAAGAAGAGGCAGAGCAGCAGTGCAGACTGCGATAACTCGTGAGCCTGGTCAGCCTCCATGCCAGGAGCCTACTCCACACTGCCTTTTTTTTTTTTTCTTATATGTTCTCTTGTGAACTCAAAAGAGATCAAAGAAATTATGCTCAAAATGTTGCTATGGGCAAAAAGAAATGCACCTTCTATGTCCAGTCATTGGCTTCTGGGTACCATAATTGAAATATTAACAGCCCAATCAAAGAATCATTATCAGTGCAGATTTAATCATTAGAAAATTGAAAAAAAAAAAAAAAAAGAGAAAACTATTACAGGAACAGTCTTGATAATCAGAGATTCACAGAATGTGCTGAGGGAAGGGACCCACAGTGAGGGAGAGAGGGGCACAGCCACAGCCCTGTTCTGCATGGAGCAGGGCCAGCCCAAGCTGTGTCCCAGCTCCCCAGGAGGGTGTTCACACTCTGGAGGAGCAGCATGGCTCTCCAACTGCTCCACTCCATGATGGCTTTGCTAAGAGACTTTGTGTTCAGCGTCCAGGCTGTTTTTCCAGCACATCCATGTGTTCAGGACAGAGGGCTTGTTCATTAGCTGCTGGCAGGAGCCCGCCAGGCAATGCATAGGCTCCTACTACCTCATTTTAGCATTTTAATTACACTCCAACACTAATTGTGCAGGGTGGCTTGAGTGACAAAAGTTGAGAGCTGACAGAAGAGAAATGGTCCAAAAAGTTTAGATTTGAATGAGCTGGCAGCAAAAAGAACAGCCGGAAGGCAAATAAAAGCCATCACAGCCTGATAAATCAAGCAAACCTTCATCAACCAGGATTTTTGATGGTAAAATTTTCAGAGGCTGTTGGCTGCACTGGCAGACAAAGCACATTATCTTTCTGTGGGCTGCAGTTCCTGAGCAGGTGAGTCACGCTCAGAAATGCCACAAAGCTGACCAAGCCATCCAAGTGCTTTTTGAACATTTCCCCCACAGTCACTTGGGCTCCTCCAGGTCAGCTGTGGCTGCAGAGAGGGATTACGGTCACCCACACGGTGCCACTGGCAGTGCTCCCTGCCCCAGCACAAAGCCAATTCCTGGCTGCTGCAAACCCACTCAGTGTCTGCAGGAACAACCCTTCATGCACATTCCCAACAGCTTTTAACAGCATCCTTATGGCCAAGGCATAACCATCCCTTATCACCCGCAGAAACTCTAAATTTTGAAGTGGTTATTCAGTTTTCTCAGCCATACCTTGTGTTAGTTGTATAATGCATTTCCATGACAGGAGCAAACGGCTTTAAAATAATGTCCAGCAGTCAAAATTTCATTGCACAGCCTCTGTGGTTATAAACCATGCTACATGTAGGCCAACAGTGCTTGAGCATTTCACAGATAAACACACACACTCTCTCTTTATCCTTAACAGCTATGTTACTCTGAGAATAAAAGGTAGCAGCAGCTTGAGTGGCATTAAAATGAAGGGAAAGTGCAAATAAAATTCAGATTTATTTCAGTTTCATTTCTACTTAACTGCAGTTATTCATAACATCTAAATGCACATTCACTGCAGTTTCTAGATGCAATATAGTAGGCTTTATGCAGTTAAAATGAGTTTATGTACAAGAGAATTGCCACAAGGCAATTCAAAACTGCTTTTCAAAAACCCTTTTCCAAACTAAGTTGTATAGTAATAATTCTATTTGTGTCGTATCAGCTGGCCCAGAACTACAAATTCAAAATTACCAGGAAGAAACCCAGGATTAAAAAAAAAATATTCATAGAATCTATATGAAATAGCTAAACATATCACATGAATTAAAAAAGAGGAAAAAGTGGCAACAGGCTATTCTTGTTTTGCTTGGTGACATACTTGCAATGTAAGCATATATCTGCATTCCTAATCCTGATACATTTTGCATTTACCATACCTCAGAATTTTTAATGCCCCCCAAGCTCAAATTATTAATCATAATTTGCATGTAGTGCTCTTCAGCTTATTTTATGTGCACTTCCAAAGACATCAAACCATAAAGATATTAAAGGACTCCTATGATACCTTCTTTCCTTATGGTTAAAATAGCTTTTCCTCTGGAATTGATAACACATTGGAGGAGTCCCTCTTAGTCTCCATATTGTTCCACAATAACATTTTCCTTGGATTTCTTGTAGCTCTTTGGAGGCAATTTCAAAGATGAGGGAATGATTCACTCAGCCTCACTTGCCAGCCACAGAAGGAAATGCAATGTCTAGAGTCAGTAAGAATTTCAAATTCTCCAATTCTCTGCACCATCTCTGGCAATAGCCCACCATTTTAAGCTCCTACACTGACAACAAGTTCTCTGTGCTTCAAATGCAACCAACCCTCCTCCAGCACCAGAGTCACACACAGGGAGTTAATTATCTGTACTTGGGCTGTAATTGGAGACCTCAAGTGAAGTTGGACAGAGCAGAAAATAATGTTATTTCAAAGACTCATTAAGATGTACCCTGTGCCCCAAAGAGTTTACAAAACAGCTAAAAAAAGCCAGGAAAGAGAGCCAAAAGGAAGAGGGAGTGCCAGGGGGAAGGTCTCTGATTCACTTGTATGAACTTATGATTAGGAACATTTCTTGAGCCACTAAACACAAAGCACTTCAAAAACTGCACTCACAACTCCAGTTTAACAAGAGCTGCCTTTTTTTCCCCCCTTCCCTTTTTTTTTAATATAAAGAAGGATGCTGGAAGAAGCCAAGAAGTTGTTAGCATTCCTACCATTGCAACAAACTAAAAATTCTACAAAAAAATTTCCACTCAGAAAAAGATCAATGGCTCCCAATCATTATCTGAGCAGAATATTAAAGTAAGACATGCATAATAAAGTAATTTTGTTTCATTTTTGAAAAGTGATGGCATTTAGAGAGATTCAGTAAATTGTCCCTTTCAGCACTAATAACATGTTCATAGCTTTCCCCACCAGACGTTCCATAATGGCAATATAATAGGATTGCAATGACAATTAAATGATTGCATATTTTAGGGCAATGGAGGGTATCCACTAGGGCATGAACCATTAGCAAAATGGTAACATCATCACAGGAATTGTCATGCTCTGGCACAAAAACTGAGAAAGCAGAAGCACTGGAAGAGCACAGGTATTCAATTCTCACACAATCTTCCTGACTTTTAAAAGCAAAGAAGCGCAAACTGAGAGTGAATCTTAGAATATCCAACAAAAGCCAAAGTTTGCTTTCAGCCCTTCCTCCTCCCCCTGCCCGTCAGAGGGATCCACTGAAGGTCTGGTGTAGCCTTGGCTGGCACAGCTCAGGGGTGACAGCAGGGAGGGTCCTGCTCATCCCTTCCCCATGACCCAGCTGGGACCTCTCCAAAGACCACTGCCCTGGGAACCCCCACACAGAAATCCCCTCATTCCTCAACACACATGGCCTGGGAAGCCTTTCCCAAACAAGACCCCTTACTTGGGGAAGCTAGCAAACACAACCAAAAAAAGGTGAATAAAAGGGGAAAAAACCACCCCGAGCCAACCCCACATAATTTGTGGCTTTCTACCCAAACAAATGCATCTAAACTGAGCTAACAATAAGGACAAAGTGCAGCAGGTTGCTGAAAGAAGTTGAGACTCAATATTAATGTGGTCACAGGAATTTATTTCTTTTTACTACTTCCCTCAGATATCACAACTAATAGTGCCAGATAAAGTGCATTGATGAGTTCAGAGGCTGCCAAAACACGAGTTCTCTCCAGGATCTAAGTTTACTTCCCTAATGCAGAACTACAGGAAACACTGGCATAAGAGAATGCTGAATTCCATAATTTCAACTATCACTCCAAGAAACTATGCACATTCCTCATCTTTTGCTTAAAAAAAGTGAAACAGCAATCACAGAAAACAAAGTAAAAAAAATGTAAGTATGAAAGAAAGTTTTTCCTACTTTCCTGCTTTTTCATTCCTGCTACAGGACAGAAACCAAATGAATTTGAATTTATGTAATCACAATGATGGCTCTCTGATGTGGCAGAGAGAAGGGTGCATCAGAATGCCTTAAAGTATTTGTTATCCCTTTATTTTATATGCACAAATAGTGGTCAATATCTGCTGAGAAAGTATTCAATAATAACTCTGGGAGTGTTTGTGCACATACACCCAGCACAGTGCACATGGCCAGGCCGTTATTCCCCAACCCTAGGAAATAAACCCACTGCAATTAAAAGCACTTGGAGATAAACCCTCTAGAATTCAGATAACCAAAACCATTGTTTTCCTTCCTTGACAGCCAGTGAAATGAAAATTAAATTACAATCACTATTAAACTAGCAAAAGTTACCCAAAATTATTCTTTTAAAGATGTTCACAGCTAAACTTTTAAAAAGTTCAAATTAGCAGATGGACATTAATTGGGATGGAATTCATTTAATCTGTGTGTAACCCTGTGCCTTGATCCCCCACAGGCCTATAGGCACCCTGTTCTCTACCAGATCACCTTTTCACTACCCTGTCAGAGAAGGGTTTGAGTCAGAGCACACCTTCATCTCTTCCCAATTAATGAAACAACTTCCTAAACCCCAAGCAAAAGACTGCGATCCTGGGCATCCCATCCTTCAGTGCTTTTGTTCCTTTCGTATGCGGGAATTACAAATTGCACTGATGCAGTCAGAGGATACTGACAGTGAAGAAAAGTCAGTCAACAATAACCTTCAGCTCATCAAAGAGAGGCTAAACAATTTCATGCACACCATAACACACAGACTTAACAGACATCCTGCTTATTAATGCCTAGAATTCATCTTCTAGAGAGGCCATTGTGGCTGAAGCCTACTCCTTATGAAAGCCATTCCGTGATTCAGAATTTTAACTCCCCTTTCTTTTCCTAATATAACAAATGCAAATATTTGAAGTTGCCTTCCAGGAACTGAAACCTGCAGCAGTTCTCAGTGTCTTTCTTTGTTGTTGTTGTTCCCCAGAAATACTATAAAACTGCTTTGGAACTTGTTTGTAACTATCTATAGAACCATAAAGTTGGAACAAGGAACATCTGCTGGTAGCACAGCCTGGAAATGCATTATTTATTTATTACTTGAAAGGAATACCTAAGAGTCTCCACACTCCTGTAGTCTGCTCATCTCTTCATGTTGCTAAGACAGCTCTTAAAAACTGTAAAGTGACAGGAGAGAAAGTTTGAGAGAGGTTCTTCCAGGCCTGCCACGTAGCTGGGAGGCATTAAAGGCTGGCTCAGGTGTCTTGGCATATGGGACTCCCTGAGAGATGTCAGCACGTGGTTCTGCCTGGTGAGAAATGAACCTTCCCAGGCATGCAAAGCAGTCCATCACATGCAGCCAAAGAGCAACAGAGAGAGCTTTGGAGAAGAGCAGCAATTTGAGAACCACATGAGTCCTCCAGGCTTCCTGAGTAAATACCAGGTGTTGAAATAACTTTAAAAAGGGAACAAATAACCCCCAACACGCACCAAGGCATTTAGGTAAGGATTTAACAGGGTAGATGGAATAATAATATTGTAGTTTTCCTTTCACACAGCTTATGTTGCAAAGATGTAATATATTTTAGACTAAGAAGCTGGGTTTAGTAAACAAATTTTTAAGGGACCGACTTCATTGAAGAGCAACAACCTATTTAAAAAAAAAAAAAAATCCACAAAACTGGATAAATGCATGCAATCATCAGAACAAATATTGTTTCAGAACAACTCAAAAACCTCTCATGCAAATTCTTTTTCTCTAAGGGGACAAAAGTAAATGTTTACTGTGTGCTAAATAAAATTAAGATTTGCCACGGAACAGAGAAAAAGAACTTTGACACATCACATTGTACAGCTGCAAACAGAAAAGGGCTTCTGCAATTGGATACTATCTTAAGAACATCACTCCACTTTTAAGTCTACAAATGAGGAACTTTAAAATCCAAAAAAAGACTTAGGGGAAAAAAAAACCAAAGCCAACAAATAAAGCACTTTTAATTAGTTATTGAAGTTGTTTTTAGGTGCAACAAATAATAACAAATCACATTCTCTTTCCACAGTGATGATCTGTTAGCCCTCAAGACCATGAGCTCTGCAGTGCCTCTGCTTGGCTACTCTAGATAAAAATTAGTTTGATGCTTTCAACTACTCAGCTCCTTTTAGCACAAAAAACCAGGAAATAATTAGAAAAAAAAAAAAAAATTAAAGGACCCCATAAAAATCTCATGAAGATTTCTACCATAAAGTCCACACGGCAGAAACATCAAAACAACACAACAGTATACAAACACGAAACAAAGTATGAAAAAAACCAACAAAACCTACCCTGAATGCTGCCTGCTTCCTTCTCAACAGCCCACAGAGAACTGAGGGCTGGGAACGTCCCAGCTGTTTTTTAATTACCCCAACACTTAATTGCCCCCACCTGAATCTCATCTGAGCTAATTTGCCACCCTAGGGCCATCTTAATCATTTTCAGGTGTGACCTGGCCAGATTTGATTGCTAACCTGTCCTCAAAATCATTGCAAAGGGTAAAAAAGATCAAAAGACATTCAAAAAGCTGAACAAAGATATGATTTCAAAAAAAAATATGTATTTTAAAGCATCTGAACAAAGATCTGTTCTCTGCCACTGAAAGGAGGATTTCCACTATACACAGTGGGTGCAGTGAATCCAACATACTGAGGGCAGTTTTCCTCAAAACTAATCATGGCCATAGCCCAAGTTAAGGTTGGAAGGAGCAAAGGGACTCTCATTAATTTCTTAGGGCTTTTCCAATGCACATCTCACTCAAATTCAGCCCAGACAGCTGCGGAAAAACAGTACTTGGGCTATCATGTCTACAGCTAAATGGGTAGGAAATCTTTTTGTCAAAGCCCTTCCCCCTACCCCTTACACTTTGCTTCAAGCAATATGTTCTTTTAGTTACATAAAGAGCACATTTAAATTATTTAGATATGTTACATAAGGCGAGAAGATGGTTAATACATTTAATGTGCATGTGCAAATGAGTTTGGTACCGCTTCTTTTGCCCTGGTGTACAGGCTTAAAAACACTTCTGCAACATCTCTCCCAGCAATTAGTTCTTGTGCCTCCTTCACTGTTTCCTCATCATCTCATTCTATAATTCATTGTTTTAACTTCTCCAGTTTGAAAGTAGGGCATTTCTTCTTGGGGCCACATTACGTAGCATGCCCTGAAGACCTGGCACACATTTCAGGGCAGTAGCAGCAAGGCTTCTCCTGTACTCCAAATATACAAGGAATGCATTTTTTAGACTTCTGATAGGAACTTCAGGACACTCCCTTTAATCCAACAGGAGAACCTGTGTTGCATTATTGTGACTTCATGATCGAAGTGCCTTAAAAATAAAAAAAAGCACTTCATGAATAAGTGCCTTAAAAAAAACCAACTCACATGATGCATTAAAATCTGCACTCCAGTGAGGTGCAAAGTAATGAGTTGCATACCTGTGCTGTCCCAATTTTCAATGGGATCACAGGAGGCTGAGGGAATGATTTTTATAGCCTTGCCATTAGGAAACAAAGAGAAGCATCACAGAACATTTCTAGATCAGGTCAGAGCAATCTCTTGGATTTAGGGCCTGGCTCTCACAGTTCTGGCACCTGGTAAAGACTGGAAGATCCAGGCTAAATTTCTACCATATAGAAATTGGAGCCATCATTACACTATCTTCCCAGTAAGAATTACCAAGTAGAGGAACACCTGAACTCAGAAAGTTATGGAAAACTCAAATTTGAAACAATTTCCTGTCAGAAAGCATGGAAAGAAATGGATAGCGTTTTTGTTTTATTTTGATTTGGGGTTTTTTTTGTGGTGTTTCCCCCCCACACTCTGTTTTTCATTTAAGTGAAAGGAGAAAGCAAGCAGGAGCCTTTTTTAGGCAGTGTTAATGTAAGAGTTATTCACGTGAATGTGGATTGGTGAAACATTTTGCAAAGTGAGTACATGGATTTTCGCAACAACTAAACTACAAAAATGCACAATTTTACTTTAAATTAATACAGGGGAAAAAAAAAGACCAAAACCATGCCATAATTCCAGAGCTTTGAAATATTAGCCTTAACATCTCACTAGCTAAATGAAGAGTCACCTGCTTTTGTGACCAGGTATGTTAAATCAAATTACCCATAATGAGATGCCTTTCCATTTGCCAAGCAGTTTGGCTGGCCAAGCCTGGAGCAGTTGGCTGACTGCAGAGGTCTCAAGGATAGACAGGCATTTTGAGAAGCCAAAACATTGGCAAACACCTTCATAATCTGGTTTATAGCATCACAGGCAATCTGCACTCCCAGAAATGCACTGGAGCACTGCCTGGCTGGAGCCAGTGTGAGCACACCCAGTTATGGGGCAGGGGGAAAGGAACAGCCAAGTCATACCTTGGGTGGCTGTGTGAGAGGAACCAAGGCTCTTTCATCAATGTTTGCAGCTGAAGGCAGCTCCTGCAGCTGAACCCCCCTCCCAAGGAGCACTTGATCAAGTGGCTCTCTAAAGATCTGCACCTCTTACCTGTGCTTTCTTATCTCTATCTACCAGAGCTATCCACAGCCTAAGCAGTGCAGACCAACAATCCCACCCTTCAAAACCAACAGAAGCCCCCTCATTAACCCCTCCTGTTCCACACACCCACATTTAACAGCCACCTCCTAACCACAGCGACTTGACACATTTCATCAAAGACCCCTCACTCTGAGCTTCTTTTAATATTCTGAAAATCACTTTCTTCAAGTGTTTTCCAGTGTTCCATAATGTTGCTGTGGCAGCAACTGTTAACCAAAGGGATTTAGAGGATGCTGCTCAGTTCAACCTGAAACAAAGTCAACAAAACCTGAATTTTTAAACTGAGGGGCAAGAAAACAATCATCAGGAGTTGCTGCTTGGGCTGTCCCAGGAATAAGTCAGGACCATGTAAGGTTGCTGGGCTTTGCTTTAAATTCCTTCTTGGTCTTCTCAAGAGACTATTTTCCACAGAGCACGGAAAGAGCTGATGTCAGGAACTGTCTTTAACAGTCTGTGCTTGCAAAGCAGCTCAATTAACCTAAATCTGGGTGATTAATTATAAAGGAGACACAGGTGAAGTGTTACACTTAGATACTATGCTAGGTTAAACCCTGAATTTCTCAAAACAATGACCATTAACCACTCACTGAAAAATTTGGCTGAGTTTTGTCTCCCATCTGCATAGAGATATTCCAGTGGAGTGGTTTTGCACATTTAAAATTGCAGCTGATCTTCATAGCCTGAAATACACACAGAGTGTCAAGTGGCTCTTTCCAATGCAGCAATGATACATTTTGTTAAGCTGTAGAAAATATTTATAAACTAATTAATCATTGCAGTAACTTGTATTTGACTGTGAAGCACTTCAAGCTCTGTAGAGGGGCTGTGTAGATCAACAACATCCAGCTGGAAGGAAAGGGGAGGAATTCCATATCCATCCAAGCCCCAGGGAATGCAAAGAGCCTTCTACTGCAAAGAGCCCCCAGCTCTGACTGCAGAGTACACCCAAAGGCTGTCATTAGAGCAGCTACATAAAGATATTTACTGGGGGTGTGGAGAGGGAAACACAGAGAAAAGGAGTAAATCCAACTGCAGCACATACATCAGTATTCTCCCCTAAAACTCCTCCAACACAGTGATAATGTGCATTCACAGTATGGCTGGAACTAATACCTCTGCATTGCTTCTCTCTCTGCATCTCAGTCTGGCCTCTTTATGAGTTCCCCTCTGCAGCATGCAGGGCAAAATCAGCCTCAGTCTTCAAACAATCCAAAAGAAGAGAAAAAGAGACACATTCTTATGACACAGATGCATGAAAGAGTTAATAACAGATCATTAATTTAAACTCAGAGGTGCTGAATAAAAGCATTAATTGTCACAACTCAACACTTCTAAAATTTTCCCAGCCCCCTTACAGGAGCGACACTGTTCCTGTAAGTTTATTTTTTCCTTGCAGCATGTGTTGTGCAGAAGGCACACACAAATCCTCAAAAAGCAGCTCCCAAAAAAAAAAAAAAAATCCTGTTGAACACAGCACAGAAGGCTCCTCTGAAGACAAAGAACAAGACATCAGTGTCTCATCTGCTATAAATTAGTTTGCTTCTTTTCCTTCAAGAACTCTTAATATGAGAATCTGATCAGGAGTTAATCTCCCTGAGCAGACACCACTTTGTTATCCTCCGTGGTAGTTCTCTGCTCCTGGGGTAATTTGTTGCTGAACAATTGAGGCAAACGCTTGGCTCAGGATAGAAAGAAGTAAGATTAGTCTGTAATTGGAATATTTTGTCTCATTTATTCTTGAAGATGTGCCATATTACACTCCATCAGCCAGGGGTTATTGTTTTATGAAATCAAGCTGCACCTGGCATTGCATTGTACAAAACCTCAAGTGCTGCTGTTTGCAATCCAGCTCTCTGCTCACCCTGATCCCAGTACCACTAGCCGCCTCATCCTGTGGTGGAACTTTAGCTCCTCAGCAAATTATCCTATCAAGTCTTTAATTGAACAAAAATGCCTAAGACAACTGTTAAATTTAGCCATAATATCAAACATAACTGTGAAAGATCACAGTAATCCATACATTCTCTCCATACATTTATTTTCCACTTCCAGCAAGTTTTCAAGATGATCTCTTTCTCAACTTTAAGCTATTACTACTGCAAATGAACAAGCTAATTGATTGTACTCCTATTTCATTTAGATTAACCTTTAGGAGTTTTTGGTGTGCTTTGAAATGAATGCAGGCATAAAAACAAGAGGGTATTTAAAATTCAGCTGTATTTATGACATACTTGCTGTGGTGTTTCTCACCCCACAAGTGACAGCAAATTCTTAGAATGTACATTTAAAGAAGTTTTAGGGTAAAACTTCAGTATTTAGAGGAAAATAAACTTTCTTTCCTGTTATCTTATTTTACTGAAGTACTTGCTGCAAAATTCACCTTTGAAAGACATTCTGCCATAAAGAATAAAAAGCCCTTGAAACATCTGCAGCATCACCTGTAGGTAGCTAATTCTGACCCAGCCTCTTGTACATACACAAGGCTGACAGGTATTTTGATGGTCTTAATTAAGCCAAGTTTTTCCTGTGAAGTTTGTGCTAACACCACAACTGCAAAGTCAAATATTTACACTGTTCAAATGGAGAATAGAGGAGAATAAACATTCAGAGATAAATCCTCTTTCTAAGATGCCAGGTGGCAAGGGTAGCACGAAGGATTTTACACTGGTCCTGCTCAAGCATTATAGTATCAAAGAAGGATAAAAAAGGAGGAGTTTGCTTGGCTTGGTAGAGATTTGGCCAGAGCATGGTTGGTTCTTTAAGCTGGAAAAGAAAGAGAGAGAATCAAAGAAAATAAAACAATTATTAAATAATGAGGGAGAAAGGAGATTTAGTTTAAACACATAACATGCCACAATTTGCCCCTGATATGAATGCATTTCTGGTAAACAGATGAGACAAATCCCATTGCTGCTGTGCATGGTATTTCCCACCCATTCCCCAACACTTACAAGCTTATACTATTAAACTTATACTCAGTTTTATAAAAAGAGAGTGATTGAGTTTTCAGCAACAGTAAAAACTGCATGTTCCTATGGATTTCAGCCTGTAGGAAAACAGTGAGGACCAGGCTACAGCTAAACAAAAAAAAAAAAAAGTACCCCACTAAGGAATCAATGGAAGGCTGCAGAGATGTTAAGAGATGTTAAAAACCTCACAGCTGTGATACAAGCACAGAAAAACCCCAAAATATCCCGAAATCTAGGAAAGGAAAAGTAAATTAATTTCATATTTCCCTTATAAATCAAATGCTGTCACCTCAGAGGCAGCCTTCTCCAGCCCATGTATAGCACCCCAAAAGAGACCCAGAACAGGATGAGCAAGTGCAGCTCTTCTGGCAGTGCTCATGGCTCTTTAGCAGCTGAATTTTGTGTTAAGCTCGAGCCTGAGATTCGTCCAAACACAAGGAAGGCATTGGTTTGTCTTTACAAAATTGCTTGCAAGGGGTGGATATAATGAACATTATTAGTTTGATCAATTGTTAGCAAGCAAGCTGCTAAATTGGTTCAGTTTTTTTCTAACAGCTTATTTTGGTGGTTATAAAGGTTTTCTTGTGCATGTTCCCCTGGAAACCTGGTTTACCCAATCTCTCAGGAAAGTTTTTAACATAGAAAAACTCCGAATTACAAGTTCACCTGAAAATCCTGAGCTATTAAAACCAGGTGAAACTTCAGTTTACACTGTCTAACTTAACCAAAGGGCCTTCACACACCCCACACAGTCAGTCCCCACCTGCTCAACCCCAGCTTCCCCAGAGCAGAGTCTCAGATGACATGATCTGTACAATAATTTACTCTTGGTGCAATAACTAAATAACAAAAAAACAGCTCAGGCTGGTGCCTCCAAGGGGGGACCCTGAACAAGGCACATCCTAGGATTTTACACCCTTACAGTCCAGTGTGCAGAAGTGTGGAGTCACGGGCTCCCACCTCAGAGTGTCCCTCACCTGGGACCAGGGATCCCCTTGTCCTTTTCCATGCAAAGGGGCAGCACTTCATGGCCTCTTCTTGCCTGGGGGTCAGCAGGGCTCAGCCTGCAGCTCAAGCTGTCCCCCAAAATACCTGCACCCAATATATCCTTCACCACCCCTCTACACTGCTTCAAAGCCAGTTCAGACGCTTTCTGTGAAATTTCTTTGAATTTTCTGTGAAATTAAAAAGAGTTAAAAAAAACCCCAAAACATAAAAAAAAATTAAAAGCCTTGAACTGTCTATCCACATGCAAAGGGAGAACATGCCCAGTTGAGACCAGACAAGTCACCATCACAACAATATTTCAGTCATAGCTTTTGGTTAATTACAAATTATGCCCGGAATAATAGACAAAAAATGAAGGCCCTCCTTGTGCCAGACATTCAGCTTCAGGCTGTGAGACTCTTGGGGCCAAAACTTGGTCCCATGAACACAAAGAGGAATCCCCACAGCTCCACAGGTAGGGAAGCTGGGCTGTGTGGGCTCAGTGGTCCCAGCTGCTCCCCAGGTCACTGCAGGGACTGTGCATGTGCTCCTTCTCCCTCAGCTGCCTCCTGGCAAGAAGGGAGAAAAATTGATTGCATCCCTGCCTCCCCACCTGCACAAGTTGAATTTTAAAGGACTTTTTAAAAGTTTCAAAAGCCTGAAAAAAAAAGAGTGGTTAAAAACCACTGGGTCAGTTTTAAATTTATTGGCACAGCAGATGGGAAAGGTTTAGTAATTTTTTATTTATTCTCTTAACAAGCAATCTTCTTTCCCTTTTTCCTCCTCCTTGACATGATCCAAGCTGGTGTGCCTGGGAAGTTGAAGCACTTTTGCTCACTCCAAAGTACACCCAAGTGTGGGTGGCACAGCAGCCTAACTCAAGGTGACAGCTCCTTCAGAGAGACACGACATCCACGTCCTGTGCTCATACCCAGCAAGCTCAGGATCCCACACCGACATCTCCTCATCCCTTTCACAGCACTTATTCCAAGGGGGAGGAAGTGAACTCTTCCATCTTTTCTCTCCTCCAGCATTTTTCTTTGTTAGCCTGAAAAGAAGAGCCAGATCGTGAGTTTTCAGCAACATTTTATACCAAAGTGTGTCAGGAGCCATTACCTGGAGGTGCTGATTGCTGTTGAGACAAGTTGGCAACTGATATTTCTTTGGAATGGCTACAGACAAAAATAGTCTGAGTTGCTGTGAGGTTTTAAAACTGATTTCTCTAAAGCAATATTTTTCAGAATGAAAGGAATTGTCAGAGGCAACAAATTGCACATGAGATATGAAAGAAAAGGTAAGTATTTCTACCCTGGGGATACAGCCCAGAAGTGTGAAACATAGCTCTGAAAAAAAAATAAAATCTCAGTGGCAGCTAAAAAAAAAAAAAAAAAAAAAAAGGAAAAAAAAAAAACTGGCAAAGTTATTGAAAGAAACATCAGAAATGATAACCCAAAGATGAGGTCAAAGGCCACAGCACATGTACTCATTCACTGGTAGTTAATAGCTCAGATCTCAAGAGGTTGCTGGGGACAATTGCTGGGTAGGAAACACTGCTGCAATTTAAAGGCACTCTCAGAGCACAGAATAGAAATTTTAGGATTGCATTCTTGTTGTTCCTGCTCTGAGGACTTGCCAAGCAGAAGTATAACCACCTGTATAGCAGGTGTGAAGAGAGTAACCTTTCATAAAGCCATTTCAGATTTAGTAATTACATCTGATATTTAAACAACCTGGACATTTTAGAATTCTTGTCTAGATGGGGCACAGGCAAGGTGCAAAAGTGACTGCAGCACCCACCCCAAAGGTACAGCACAGACAATTTCTTCTCAGACAATTTTCCTGGTTCACCTTTCTCACAGCATGAACAAACAGCAATATTTTTTAGGTGCTATAATTTCAGGCATGGGGCAATACTTCAGCTGCGTTCTACTCTGCCAGAGAGAAGGACTTGAATTTTAAAAGGCAGTGTGATTTACAAGCAAGTTTCACTGTACTTTGCATCATGCTACACATGCTCTCTGCCTTCTGTGTGCTGGGAATCTTCATTCCAGCTGACAGCTTGTTGTTTCTCTGCTGCAAATTGCAGTGGTGCTTTTCCAGAATTCAAACTCTTATTGTTTCAATTTCAAGCTAAGTTTCAGTCCATGAATAATGTTCAGAAATAGAAAGCAGAAGCATGTACATTTGCTGCCCCAGATGTTATTTATGTCAGCTTAGAAAAAAAGTCAGACACTGACAGCTCCTGAGGTAATCAAATATTTTCTGTTCATCTCATATTGATCTTGCAAAAATCTAGCTTGCTTTATTGAAAACAAGTTGTTAAAGGAATAGAGTAGCCTCTCTTACCTGCAGTAACCAAGCCAGCTGGCTGGTGTGAAAGCACAGACATTAAAGGGATTATGAAATAATTTTCTTACCTAGAAGAGTTGCTATATAATAATTATTCCCTTCTCTGCTGTACTTGGGCACTTACTAGAATTTAAATCCAGAATCTGGATAGAGTCTGCCTTTCAGGATTTCAACCTCGGAGAGCATTTTGTGCTCTGCAATGAGCAAAGATATCTTTATCATGCTGGTTCAGGCAAGGGTTCATCAAGCCCAGCCTGCTGCCTCCAGTGCCAGCTGTAACCAGGCAGGCACAAACAGGAGCACTGTCAGCCTGTCTGGCACTTTCTTCAAGTCCTTTCTCAGTCTCCAACTTTGAGCTCCAGAGAATTCCTGAGCCCAGCTTGGTTTGTTTAGAAGCCCTCCCAAGGATCTCACTACCAAGAGTTTGCACAGGAGCATTATAAAAGCTAAAAGCTCTTAACTCTGGCCAGAGTCTCTGGTGACCAAGAGGATTCTCACAGGAAGGGGGCTGTGCTAAAAGCATGCTGGGGTTGGCAGTGTGTGCTGCCACCAGCCTGAATCAATCCCAGCTGTTATCATTGGCAGTGCAGCCAAGGCACTGAGTCAGGGACCTCTGTGGGGCTGATGAGCACTGTCCTGGTTCAGGGCAAATTTTGGGAGAGAACCCCCAAAGGGGCTCCTCTAGGAAAGCAGATTCAGTCGGCCCCTTTCCCAACCGGTTTGGGAAAGAATACCTCCTTGGACAAAAATGGAAAAAACCTGTTTATTAAACAATAAAACCTAAAAAATATTAAACAATAAAACCCCTTGTGCTCCAAAAGAGATGACAAACTGAGAAAGTCCCCTCCCTGGGTTGCAGCTCAGCTCACTCAGTCTCTTATCAGTCCCTCGGTGCTGGAAATGCTGCGGCCCAGGCCCTGCCCGGTGGGCATCAGGTGGAGCTGCCGGTGCTCTGCTGGGTGTTCAGGCCAGAGCAGGTTAAACAGCTCCAAAGAAAAGGGAAAAAACCCCCCACAGTCCAGGGAACTTCTTTGCCTCAGCTAGCTAAAACTAACTAAAGCAAAGGAGAGCTCTGTCCTGCTGTCTGTCCATCCACAGACAGCACAGTCCAGTAGCAGGAATGTGGAGGAGCGAGTGCAGTGTCTGAAAACAAACTGCACACTGCTTCTCTCCCCCCTTCACTCTGGAACAAGTCTTAAAGGTGCAAAACTTATTATTCAGCATTAACAGAACAAGATGAGTGGGGATAAAAGCATCAACACAGGACAAGCACCTGCAGCCCTGCCCTGTGCTACATGCCAATTCCTTGGGCAGCTTCTGGCACAGCAGCTCTGCACCTTCACCTGGCAGGGTTCTAGTCAGGGATGAACTGATTTTCCTTGGTTCTGTGTTTAACTGTGTGTGGCACAGTCACTCCCTCACCTGGCCAGAGAAGCTCACCTGTGCTTGGAGGCAGGAGCTTCTGTGCTCACCTGAGCCTGAACTGGAGTTTGTGTAGGCACAGAAGCCATGCAGGAAGGTTCCTGGCTCAGCATGGGCTGCCCTGCACTCACTCAGAGCTCAGGTAAACCCAGATACCATTTGCATCTCACCAGGGACACAGGCACAGCACCTGCACAGAATTTCCAATGCACCTCAGAGAACTCCTCTTTGTTTTATCCAGCATTATTCAACATATCTGTATCATTCCCTTTTGCTTAATGACTTGATCCTTACACCTATGTTGGCTGTATTCTTCAACAGGATTTTTTCCTTCAGCTAAAATTCCTAAACCTTATTTTCTTATTTTATTCTGGATTTCAGTTGGTCAGAAATGCAGCAGACCTGTTCTCTACTTCAATTATACCAGTGAATCTGTCCCTGCAAACATGTTTTCTCCCAGAAGGGAAACAAGGGAAGAGAGAGAATTTCAGTCCATCTGTTCTGTCCAAAATTAGGAATTACAGAGGAGTGTGAGAATAAAACTTAAACCCTACAATCCCATAAACCTACCCACGCTTGAATTGAATCTTATTTTCCCTGAATTAGTTCTCCTATTCCTAGTAGAATCACTGCAAGTTCTCTGGTACCTATTTTACAACTTAAAATTTTAATTGGAAACAAACCACTACATGAACTGCATAGGTCATGTAAGATGTAGATTATGGAAATTCCAAAAAGATGCACCTCAGGCTTGGGCAGCTTGGAGTTCAGATGTCTAGACATCTCAGGATTATCAAAATTCACTCTCACTGGTGAGAAAGAAGCTTGTGTTGAATTCTAAGCTGGAAAGGCTTAGAGGGAAAGGATGAAGAGAGGGGTTGTGCTGTGCACACAGCCATGCTATTTACAACATCACATCTCACATGTCATAGTTCAGACCTAGATGTCTAAAACTGATGCAATTCAATAGAGTGAAACTATTCCAGCAGTTGAGGCTATTCTCCTTCATTATTCTCCCTCAGTAAATCAGGTACATTAGGGTTCAAAACACCTGAACTGTGTCCTCAGTACTCTGAACTCAATTTCCTACCAACTTGCACAGTGAAAATAGGACTAAAAAGTGTTACCTTTAGTAAGGGAAAGTTACACCACTATTTTCCTCTTCTCTCTTTAAAAACAAGCAAAACACTAAAGTAACCAAATTCACTATGAAATTATGCTTAGCTTGAAAGAGATCAGTTCTTCAGCAGAAATTCAGAGGCCACCCCAGTCTCCATCAGTAATTAGAGAATAGCAGCTGAAGTCATCTGAGTGCTCAGTGAAGCAATTCTGGAGAAAGCTGAACAACCCCAGTCCCCTAGGGCACAATCACAGCAGCCTCCTGAAGGGCCCTGCAGCACAGGCAGGTATGCAAACACTGCACACCAGCCTTGAAAGATGCTACAAAATCATACAGATATTTGCAAAACTGGCCTTGGATTTTTTTTTTTCCCCTGCATGGGACATTCCTCAGATTATTTTCTCAAGGCATTTAAACAAAAAACCTCTTTTCAAGTCTGAATTTCTGCCCTATTCCCTCTCTTGCCTTTTTTCACTCCCTGCTGCAACTCTCATGCATTTTAGAGACCTCTATCACATGGATTTATCACTCAGTGACTAGAGAGAGTACGTAATGCAAGGCACGTGGTCCATACCATAAATAATTCGGGTAAGTAGAACTTAATTTTCCTTGAACAGTGAACAGATTTAATCAAAACCAAGAATCAATCCCCAGATCTCCCTGGAACAATATAACTGTCCATAATCCAGCCCTCCCCACCCAACCTTCCCATTTGGTGCTGCACTTAGCTTTCAAACAACATCAACTGTCAAAAAGGGCTTTTCCGTAGTTTTAGAAGGGTCCTTGGCTGTAGTTCCCAGTAATCCAAAGCAGTTTTGCAGGTCTCTGATTTCTCCCAGGCAGTGCATGCTCTGCCATGCAAAGGTGACACTTTGCCAAGCGGGCACTCAGCCCACCTTGACCAGGCTCACAAAGTCCTTGGCAGGAGGTGGGAGGTACAAAGTAGACAAGAGTTAGGTCAGTACTTTCAAACAGTGACTTTTCTTTGCAGCTTGATGCTTACTTTGGAATTGTTTGACCATGAAGTACAAAGACTACTCAATCTTCTTCCTATCTACATTCAGGACAGCAAATGATTTAATTTGCTTAATCAGCATGAACTAAGCCAGTAAAACCAGATTTTTACTCATTCTCTCCTCTTTCAGGAAACAAGTTTCAATTAAATTGAACCAGCATGTACATACTGACTGGAGCAGCAGTTCAAATGTACACAAATTGAAAATTCACCAAGAACAACTCTTTTAACCATTCCTGGTTGGGAAATCCCAGGAACAGCAAGGAGCAACTCAGGGAATACTTTGTAGAACTTGAGAAAACAGCTAGGAAAGCTACCTTTGAAACTATATCTGTATTCATGAAACCAGACCTTTTATTGAAATGTCTGGGATGCAGAGTTTTTATGTATAAATATATACATGTATGCATACACACACACGTATTTATATAACATATAAATTAGTTCCCAGCAGTAACATCTGCCATTAGCACTCAATTAATGGTCAGCGTGGTTTTCTGATCACTGTATCTTCAAAGGATATGACAGTCCAGTCCCTCATGCCTTTGTACAGTGGTTAGGACAAATCAAATCTGCTTTTAATTTGAAGCATTGTACACATTACTTCAAGAGCTTAATTAACTTATCCAGCTTACAAGAAGGACTTGCAAACACTGCTCTACAAACAGGGAGGCCCAGTTAACACTGAGGAAAAACAAGGTCCATGTATTTGAATGATCCTTGACAAGGTGTATCGTGTTACCCTTTGTAACTGATCAGAAACAGAGCAGCAGAGCAGCACCTGCTGCTTACAGGGGACATTGGAAAACCACAGTTCCCATCAACCACAGCACCTGCATTTCATGGAATCACATAGCCAAGGAGAAGTCGAGGATACCATAAATTTCTTTGCCTCTGAAGAGAAGGAATCAAGAAACCCAGAGTATTAGAGACATTCCTAGACCCGCTACTGAATTTCTGTGCTATCTTCTAATTTTCATCTACTTGGTATTTCTTTTGTCTGTTTGGATTCTGACTGCTGGCTGACACAGGCTTTAAGCAGCTTTAAAAGTGTCAGTAAGCTCTTTTGTCAGCATAAGAAACCCACTCGGGTCACACAGCTAAGAGGTTTGGAAGAATCCTGGCAGTGCTGATGCCTTTAAATGGGCACCCAAATCCTTCACAACTTTCAAAAGTGGAGCCACTGTGTATCTGCAAAGATGGTCACAGGCAAAAATCACATCTCATACAGTCACACCAAAGCCAACATGAAAACCAGCTTTCCAAAACGCAGATACTTCAAATCTCCAGGTATCTTTAACATTTCATTAACACTCCAATAATGCAGTTTTCAGTTTCTTCTTTGGCAGCCCTTTATGGAGCTACCTTGAATATGTTCTTTTCTGTAGGGTGTGGCGAAATATTTTTTTATTTTGACAGTTTTTCCATTGCAGACAAACCTAATGAAAAAATGTGATGTCGTCACAGCTCTTTAGACTATTGCTCCTCTCCCCACCTAGTTTTCCTGCACAGTGTGACATGTGAGATCCCAAACTCCTTTCAGAAGACTGTGACACCAGCACAATGACAGAGTTGAAAGCCATAAAAAGTTATCATTACACTCTTAGAAATGCTATTGTAATCAATCTTCTGTTATGTATTCTTCAGTTGGACACGTACCACAAATCAACCACACGTAGCCACGGATAGAAACGACATGATTTAGACTTTTGTGCAATAAGGTAAAATGAATCAAATTCACCTTGACAGGAACCTGCACCATAAGCAGTGCACTCAGCTAAAAAGAGTTTGTCATCAGCATGGACAAATCACAAATGGAAAGGCAACCATGAGTGTAGCCATTTTGTCACTGCACAGGCAGGATATATGTTGGAGCCTTAGTCAATTATTCAACAGGAGTTAATCCAGTTTAGAAATTTGTTTTACTTGAATCTGGATTATCAATTAGAAGACAACTGGGCGATGTTCTGTTCTCCACTGTTGGTTACTACTACAATGTCTGACTTGGGATTGCAATAAAAAAATAAATATATTGAGTCATCTCTTGGCTTTCCTCATAGCCCTGAGGTGGGAGCTGGACATGTTGGCAAAAGGAAGCAGTCCCTGCTGGGGCCTAAATTTCCCCATAAGATGATTGGAAGAATATCTATGGGAGAAGAACTCTAGATATAAGTCTCACTTTACAGAAGGCATTGGACTTACATTTGTCTATATTTATTTTACACAGACACATCAACATGCTGTAATTTCAAGAACCCTCTGTGTGGAACGGCTGTTTATGCCAGAGTGATCTTTCCCCTGGAAGCATTAGATGCTTATCTTGTTTCAATGTACTCCCTGATTTGTCTTAGTCTGAATATTCATTTTAGGAAAACAGAAGACACAAAGCTACAAGGCCTCCTGTAGAGCAAATTGTTTTCAGCCTTCACCTGAAAATTTTAACTATGGAGTCATTAGTAAGTAGAGACTATTACAGACTAAGCAGTGCTATTAATCTAATGTCACCAATTTCTCCCTCATTTGCATTAGACTTACCTGGAGTACAAAGTGTAGCTGTGAAAAGTTGTGTGCCCTGTTTCTTAAAGCCCTCCCAGCTCAACAGCCTAATGCACCACCAGACAGGTGTTATCAAGATGCCTTTGTGTTATAAATTCCACACAATGCTTTCATTCCCAATTAGTGCATCATCCAGGTAACAACCACGGGAGCTTATTTACTCTGCTACAAACCAGCTTTTTATTTTAAAGCAGCAGAAGCCTCTCCTCCTCTTAATATCTATGCATTGTCCATGGAAAGGCTTTAGCCACACAGACACATTTGGCACACACTGTTATCCAACTCCTATTTACTATTTCTTTCCAAACACTCAGGGTGCTCAGACTGCCTGTGTAAGAAGTGGTTCAGAGCTAAAGCAGACCAGGAATGTGTGTACAGTGAAACAGCAAAAGTCTGCAAAGAAATCTTAACAGAACCACTGATAAGAAAAGCATTGGAGAGACCCCCAAGAGCCAGGCAGGCTACATTTCTCTCAGAAATTAAAGAGACTTGGGGTAAAAAAAAAAGGAAAAAAAAAAAGAAAAAAAAAGGGGGGAAAAAAAGTTACTTTCATAAACAATAGGATCAAAGGAAATTAATCTATTTAAGTCCAAAAGCCCAAACAGCAAGATGAGGAAGACTTGCCAGCTAATGCACAAAATTATTTAGGAATGGAAGTCAGCAGCCCTTCTTTAACCAGGAGAGGAAGCTGGCTGTGCTGACTACTCCCAAGCATTAAGAATAAAAAAATAAAATACAAACAACTGTCTGGGCAGGACTCTGTGCTTTAACCCCTACCTCATAATCTCACTTTTCAACGCAGAGGTACATATATTCACATTTAAAGAAAGAATTCTTTTTGTGTTCCCACTGTCCAGGAGCTACAGGAGAGGCTTCTCAGGTCTTCTGCTCTGCCAGAGCTTTCACGGTGACAAGCAGAAACAGGATTGGGTCCTCTGGTGTAACCAGTGTACAGGAAATTTATGCTGCTTTGTTTCTCAGGTCAGGAGGCTGGGGATGGCTGCACAAGGCAGGCTGGTCTCTGAGCCCAAAAATGCCTTTTGGGCACTGCTGCCCCCCCAGACAGGTAACAGAGCACCTGGCCAGAGATGCTGGCAACAGCACCACAGCAGGAACAACACAGTCATGGAAGGGAAACAAGCCCTGCTTAAACACAGCTCAAATTTAGGCTAAGGAGTAGCAATGCCAGCCCAGAGAGGTATCAAAAACAGTTCTTCTCTATATGGGAACTTATACAGGTATAGCACACAATAAGAAAACATTTAGTCCATAAAATAAGTACACACACACTTTTTGTTTGGTTGGTTTCATAATTACCAACTATGGCAAAGTCTGTTGCTTAAAAGTTTGTAGTTTAGGCAGGAAATACAATGTGACTGCACAACAAAATTGGTTACCTGTGCTGCAGGTTTCAATAAATGAAAATGCTGAAGTGGAGCCCAGATGTTTTGCTAGCTCAGAATTTTGCTAGCTCAGTAATGTTTTAGCAGTCATGCATTGCCAGGATCTATTGTTTGCTCCCCATCAGAAGGATGGGGTCTCTCACAGCATAAAAGCATTTCCCAACAGCAGCTGGGTTTCCTGAGATTCCCAAGTAAGCTGAGGGAGCAGTTTCTATCAACCTTTGAATTCACAATTTGATGTGAATGTGGCCATAATTTCTAAAAGCTTCTAAAATGGTATTGCAGAAAGAGCAAACTGGATATAGAAAAGATGTAAAAAGGAAGGAAGAGCAAAGAATGAATTTCCTCCTGGTCTCAGCTGTGACAAAGCTCTTCAACATCATTACTTATTAACAAATTAACATATCATATATTAACATAACTTCACCATCACATATTAACAATAACTCCCTTTCACAAAAGCTGCCTCCATCTGAAGTTGAGCAGAACTTAAGCTACTGAATGTTCCTTAAAGATGCCACTGTTAGCGTTCAGGAACACAATCATGAGAAATGATTATATGCAGGTGCTTTTATTGAAGAGCTCTGGGTGTCAGGGGTAAAGACCCAAATCTGACTCTGACATAGGTTCAGGATGGATATGCTTTTATATTCTATCGTTATATAACTTTCATGTTAATTATTAAACTTACATTGTTCTATAGTATACATAGATTTCAGCCAAGCATGGCCACTTTAGACTAGGAACATACAGTTTCTCAGTGTTCTTTTTATGATTATACAATAATTATTTTAATCACTAAACAATCATTTCAGCTAGCAATTATACTACTTACGCAGGTAAAACACAAGGCTTAACATTTCAGAGTTTATCTTAGCATTTTCTAGGGCGCCACTATCACCACAGGCCCAGTTAATAAAAAGTCACACCAAGAATGTTGATAGGAGACAAGGATATCAAGATTACATTGCTTCAGGTTAAAATATTTCAGAATCATGGGAAAAAGCATTTGAAAAACTGTGATGTTCATGAAGTCTTATGGGCAAACCATACCTAACTTTCCTCACCTTTTATTTCATGTATATCTAAAAAACCTCAATTTCTATCCCATCAGAGCAGTTACTCCAAAGTTACAAAAGCTGCAACACTACAATGATAGCGAATATTGGACTCCAGATCAACACTAGAATTAAAAAGATGCCTCAGTCAGGACATTCACAAGCACTGCCCATCTACACCTGCCCTTGTACCTCCAATAACTTTAAAAAAATGCCTCTCTAGGTTTGATGGAAAGATCAATTTACCTCCCAAGCGTGTGACATTTGTACACTGCTCATGCTGGGCAGAGGAGACAGACATGAGTTCATGCTGTGTTTCCTCTTATTCATCCTCCTCCCCTGCAAGGATGGCAATTCCAGCCAGCCCTGAAGAAGCCCAAGGACAGCAGATCCACCTGCAGCCACCCTCAGCAGGCTGCTGCTTCCCAGCCACCAGCCCACAGAGGGGGAAAGCTGCTGGAGGTGCTGGGATGGGGCTTGCAGGACAAAATCCCAAGAGAAACCCTATTTTCCCTCTCCTCTAACAAAACCTGCCTTGATACAACAGCATTTTATTGGACTTGGAGTGCCAAAGATCTTGGTTTCCCAAGTAAACAGCTGAAGTCTGAACCACAACAGCTCATCCTCCCCACCCTCACCAGAAACACCATGAGAGGTACACACCAAGTTTCAAATCACATTTAAATGTCAGTCACAGCTTCACAGACAAAACAAGTCAGAAAACATGCAGAAGGGCCTCACATTGCTCTTTAACACATGCAAGAGGAGTTAATAACACTGGCAAAGGTTATCATCTCGAAAGATGTTTATTTTTTTTAAAATCCTTGCACACTTGTGCTCTAGCAGAGTCCTGCAGCTGCTGTGAGTGCCACAGGCTGCCATGGAGCAGCGTCCTGGGAACCTTTTCCAGATGTTTCCTAATTTCACAAAATTCCACTCATCCCCATCTCCCAGTTGCTGCCTCACATTTCAGTGGAACATTCCACTGGCAGCTCAAGAACCTTTTCTCTCTTTCAATTCCCACACATCCTCGCTCTCTCCAAAACATTACTCTTCAAAACTCTTTTTCTCTGTCATCTAATAGTTTTATTTACACGGCTACATTTAAATCCACTAAAATAAAAATGTTCAGAACACAATTTCCATTTTGATTTTACAAAATGGAGTTACAGCTAGTTGGAAATACAAAGCTGTGCATAGCGGGTTTTAGTGCCCATTGGCTTAAATGTAAATCTTATACCACCCAAGGTCATTTCATTCCACAGACAGGAGATTTAAGTTTCTATTACAAAATGTTTCGTTTCCCCACACACTGAAAATGAAGTAGTTCACTCTGATCATCTAAGGACAGTAAGTTTTTGAATCTGATAACATATTATTTAATCCTGAACAGAGTGCACCACTTTTGTGAGAATGAGATGACGTAAGAGATATTTTAGAAGGTGCTACAAGTAATAGAGCATTACCAAACAGCCACTGCAGTGCTTTAAAGTCCCCAGAATACCATGTCAAGGAAAAAGAAAACCTCTTTATAACAACCCTGTTTTGATAGGTAGAAGCCAGCCAGAAGCCTACTAAAACAGCAACAAGAAAAAGCAACTCTGGGAAATTAATTCTAGCAGAATAAAGGTGTAAAAATCAACATCTATAATTCTCTAATTCAAAATTAAATAACCTTAATTTAAGAAGAAATAAAGAAACTGAACTGGATTCTGAGATATTCTGACACTGAGATGTCAAAGGAGTTTAATGCTAGCTAGCTAATTCCCTGAAAGTATTCAGATTAATCTCCTTCAATATCATGCTTGGGGCCAAACAGCATATGCAGGTGTTTATGCTACATATCAAATATGTTGATCCTACATAAAGTGTATTATCACTGAATTCTGTGTCCCCCCACTCCACAGTGCCTCAAAGCCCGCACTTAGTACGTTTGTTAAAAAACCCACAAAAATCTTCCACACATTATAACTCCCTTCATATAACCCAGCACCTCTCTGTCTTTCTAAGTTATGGGAGAAATAAACAAACAAAGTCTCACTCAATCCCCTTTCCCCTCAACTTCTACCAACAATTAAACAACTGAATTCTTACACTTGAGCAAATTAGGTGATCCACATCCCACAGCTTAACTGCTCTCACACAGGAACCAAAGGTGCACAGGACATTTCTGCAATCTCTTGAACCTTATGAGCTCTACAAACATGAACTGTGGAATGCCAGTCTACCTTGTAGTGACAAGGGACAGGGCAGAGCACTGGGCTGTGCCAGAGGTAGCTGAGGAACCCCAAGGAATCCCAGGCTATTGTGTTAATTGTGTTATCACAATACCTCTGTTTTCCAACAAAATGAGCAAGCACTGATTATTTCAGGCATAACATTTGGGAGTCAGCTCTAAGTGAAGCAAGGGTTTCAGCCTCCTGCAGTCAGGCTGGCACTGTTACAGAGAGTGTCCAGTTCTGGGCAGCACTGTCCTGCAGGGGCTCTCCCAGGAGACTCACAAAGCCACGATAAAAGGAACGCTGGCCTCCAGCTTCAAGAGGCCTGGGTATCAAAGTCAACGTGGATTCCAAAGCTGAGTTTTTAAAACAGGAATCCAGGTGGTCCCTGAGCCTGGCAGAGTGGCTACAGCCATGGCCAGAGCAGAGCATTCAGGCTGGGGGTTTCAGGGGAGGGTCCACCTGACACACAGAGCAGGGCACTACAGCCTCCCTGGAAGGAAGCCTCAACCTGCTCTGCCAAGAGCAATCAATTCATCTCATTGATCTAACAGGTAGCACTGCCAGCCTTGGCCAAGGAGCTGCTGCTGGAGATGCAGAGTGCTGACCCACTAATGCTCACATTAGCCGGCTGCAGGGCTGTGCCAGCATCTGCACACAGAATTCACACTGCATGGCTGCATGGGCCAGCCAAAACTATTTGGGACATATTCTATTAGAGATGATATTGCTTTTGCTCCAACAAGCAGCAACTCTATTGAGATTGGCTAATTCAATTTTCCCCATCTTATCAGATTTCTTTTTAATGAAACTGAACAATAGTTTCATTTGTTATGTTATTAGTTTTCCCAGTGGTAGCAGTAAGACTAACTCAGTTGAAAGCTAAACAACAGCATTGTGCCAGTGTTGACTGTTTATCATCACCATGTGCCAGCTTCATATTGCAAAGTTGCCTTAGTCCATTCCTTTTTGTTTGCTTCCCATCCATGGGGATTCACAGCTCGGAGGTCATCTTCCTGCTCCATCTACTTTGTGGATTAGCATGTACATTTATCTAAGTACCAAACCCCTGAAGGGATCTGAAATTATCTGGGATGTCAGAGTGATTGTGGGATACATCAGACTGAAATTAAGTCTCTTTTTTCAGGAGGAGAAATTATCATCTTAGACATTCATACTTACAGTTCTTGTTAAATAAATATCTTGCAGCACAGACTACCCAGGTTTTCATCTGAGAGAAAACATCCAAATCCTCCTGTTGTGTTTATCAACTCAAAATCCTTTCATCAATTAACCTCCGAAGGTGCTCCAAGAAAGTTGCTATTCCTTAGCAACTACATTAAATTCCTGCTGCTTCAGCTGATTTATCACATTACAAAGACCTGCACTGTGTTGGTGTTTCAGGGAAATTGTATTGAGAAGGCAGGCTCATTTGCATGAGGCTTGCTGAGTTTTTTTTTTTTAGCTCTTTACCTTTAAAGAAATGTTGTGTTTGATCCATGTACTTACTGGTGGTGAGGAAAGGAACCTGCCAGCCTCTGCACACAGCAGCACAGTAATGCAGGGGAATGGCCCAGAAAAGACAAAACACCCCCTTGGCCTTGGCTACCAAATGTCTTAACTCACTCAGTTGTGGCAGAGACCCCTCTCTAAAGCCACAAAGGGAGGGCTTCTCCAGAGCTGCTTGCCAGAGCAGCTCACAGATGGGAGCTCAGCCCTCCGAGGTGAATAAAGACCCTGAGTCAGCTGCTCTCCCAGCACCAGGGCAGAAATTGGCTTCCTGGCCTGCAGGCACCACCCTGGCCTCCAGACCCTGAGCACACACTGTGCCTCCAAGCCTCTGTCTTACCACCACCACCAGCCCATCTCTCCTGAAGGCTGCACCCACCAGCAACAGAGAGCCCAGAGCAAGGGCACCCAGTGCTGTGGAGCCTGGGAAGGGCCAGCTGAAGGGCTGGATTTACAGCTGCCGGCAGATAACACCTCCAAAATGGCCAGTTTCTTCTTGCTTCAGGAGTTTTCAACAACCAAAGAACAGTATGCCAGCAACAGCCTCAATCCATAGGAGTTTTGAATGTAAAACCAACACCAAGAAAAAAAATTGCTTTTCATGCCCAAGCCAGACTGAAATCCATCCCACTCATATTAAAAAGAGCAAGGAGAAGCAATCAAAGATCATACCAATATTTTTCTGGTTTTAAAGCATTTCCTAAGAAATCCCTGTTCTTGCCCAGGTGAGCAGTGGCTAAGCAGCAACAAGAGCCAGAGATACCCAGCACCAGCATCACTGTGCAGCTGGAGGACCCTGACTGCTGCAGAAGCCACAGGACACGTAGCCTTTGAGCCAAACAGCATGGAAATGTCTACATTTTAGCATTATTCTTGTGTACTTATGGGAACACGCTTCACGTCTGAACCACCTATAATGCTGCAAGCTACAAGAGTTGCTCTTCTACTTTTTTAGTAATTTGCAGGGCCCAGAGACTGCACAGCTCAGACAGAGCAGTGAAGTGCATTCCAACAGAGCAGCGGTGCTCCCTGAGAAGAAGTCACCTTAATACTGATTGGCAGAACACCTCTGCCCCCACAGGAGCAATATTCCAATACAACTTCACCATAGTGCTGAAATCATCTGCTGTAATTCTTGTTCAGCCTACCCAGAACAGTGCTGAGGACCCCAAACATGATCTCAAGAGCAGACACTTTTCCCCTCCAAGACTAGCACTATTCCACAAATAAATAAACTAAACTGTTATAGCAGCAGTACCAAGGCATTCAGCTAATGTTCAATATTAAAGGTACTTAAATATTTACTCCTGAAGCAACACTGGAGATCGCAGTGTGCATTTAAAGGAAAAATACAATTATTTGCATTATAATAGCACCTGGGAACCCAGTCACAAATAGGACCCTATCATACAAACACTGAACAGAAAAAGACAGTCTCTGAAAAGCTTTTACACTAAAAAGAATTGTGCAGTAGTTTCAACTACATGTTATTTCATTCCCAGGGCTGAGCCCCTAGTGCTCAGCTGCATGAGACAAATATATTCTTACTCTGAGCAGCCCATACATAAATTAAAGGCACAAGGACTCTTTGCATCACTGGCTAGCTCTTACCTAACATAATCCCTCATTGGTCCCCATGAAACAGCAAAGCAGAGACTATTCGTAACATGCTTTGGGCAAATAAATTTTAACACTGTATCTTACAAATATATCTACTATTTTTAGGTATTGCAACACTAAATCTGAGGTCTTTTTTCGGCACATGTAAAAACCAGTATGTTTTGGGATTGATGGCAAGTCTGTTGTAATGTGGTGTTTACTTAAAAAACACTCTGGGCCACACTGGTGATCAACCTTTTTTTTCTTTTGTCTGAATAGTAATTAAAACCAAACAAGCTATATGTTCCAGAGGAGGCTGTACACAGGGGGAAAACATGAAGCTGCTGCTGTCTGTACCCCTGCCTCTAAATCCTGCAGTTCCAATTTATGCTGGTTAGGGAAAACAGAGATAACAGTTTGGAATTGTAAAACACAGTCATACAAAATAAACCCCAAGATGTGTGAGCACTGCCTTTTTATAATTGTGCAGATCATTAAAAAAAATAAATACGAAAATGTATCTCAGTTTCTGTAGTTCTAAAGAAACAACCTGTGGCCAATAAATCAGAAAGCTGGGTATCTTCTGCTTGCTAGCTTACTCTGCCAAACAATTATGCAGTGAAATGTTCTAATTGCACTTTGATTTTAATGTTAAAACCCATTTCCATAATTTCAGTGGCTCTTTACAACACCGTTTAATATTTGCCAATGAAGTAAACGAGCTGCAAGTAACATTCACAGATGGTTCATGTTTTCCATTAAGTCTGCAAGCAAAGATTTTCTTTGTTTACCAAAAAAATAGTAACTACCTTGGATAAATCCCACAGAGGGGAGCCCTACCCCAATTAGGAAGGGCAGCCTGAGCACATCTCAACACCTACAGGTGCTCCAGAGCTCCACCACCGAGCTAAGACACATTTTTCTCACAAGAGAAAACAAAACGAAGTAAAATGTTTTATAACAAAGTCTTGCTGCTTTCTAAAGCCAGAAGTCTGGGGTACAACTGCTTTGTGTTTAGGTTTAATGAACCAGAGCACTTCAGCCTAAGCTGTAAGGGAGACACAAAGCCAGCTTCTCACATGCTCAAACCCATCTTCTGGGTTTCTCCTCAGATCTGCTTGAGATTAGGGAAGAAGCTCTCCAAAGGATTTTTGTCTGTTTCTGTTTTTATAAGAATAATTTATATCAGCATAAATCAAGACTTGTCAGCTCAGAAATGTTTCAAAGAAAAATACCTGCCTTCTTTCTACTACATGGGATTTTTTTTATTTATACAGCAAGGTTTGACTGCTACAGTATTTGAAGTGGCATCATCCTGACATACTAACCAGTTTAAATTATATTGACCCAGGGTTCCCACAGTAGCTATTGATTGATCACAGCAGGAATTGAGCAGAAAAGGAGAAGAAAGGTCAAAACAATGATGATCTTAACGCTGTACTTTTGTTCAAGTGTCTACCCTGTGTGGGAATCCAGTCCCCAGCCTGCACCTTACAGTGCTGTCAGAAAGTGACAAAATGCACAGAGATGTTAATCCAACTTTCTTCTGCAGCTCAGAGAAGTTGAAGCCCATTAACAGGGACTGAATGCACATCCTGTTAATGCCTGAGTGGGAAGAAGTCACTGTGAGTCAAGGGGGCTTGACCTGCTCTGGTTGATAATCTGTTTCAAACACTGTGTTGGCAATGATCCTTTCTCATTTCAACCTTCCATTTGTGTGCAATTCTAGTTTTGACCTAAATGTTAAATCAAAAGGGGGCAGGGGTCAGAGCAGAGGAGATGCACACCCATTTTTAAGGAAGGACAGGGTAAAGTCCTGCTCCCAAACTCAGAGTGCTGAACTCCCCTTGCAGCTTGGGGTATCCATCCTGAGGCTGTGGGGCTCCAAAGGGATCCTTCACAAAGGCATCTCCTCCATGGCTCACTCACTCTGAGGCAATAGCTACACACAAACACAACCAACAGTTCTGCGTGGCAGAACATTGAAACTGTAATGTGACAAGCAAGAACATCATGATGGCTGTTTACCACTAGCACAAGCTGCTGCTCAAGTGCTGTATTTCTGAGCACTCACTGGTTGTATAAGCACCTGAAACATTCCATTAAAGTTCCTGGTCACAGTCTCCATTAAGTTTCTTTACACAAAACAAATATTTTTTCACTCAAAGCTCCAGGATAGAAGTAATTGTATTTTTCAAAATTATGTATGTCTACAGCTATCACTGATGTTCTAAGTAAAGGAAAGAAAATAAAAACTAACTAGTTCTGTGCTCACAAGAATCTTTCCTGTTTATGGAAACCCCAATCTCATGTTCAGACTCAGTTTCTACATATTAAGTCTAATTTTGGGGCTATTTCAGAATTAGGCAGCACAAAGGCATGCTGCTCTTCAAACTAAGCCTGCTGCATAGTAGGCATGATTTCTGAGAGCACCAGGCTTACAGCAGCCTCCTTCAAAGAACAAGAGCCCTAACCCAGCTCCTGTGCATTTACAAATCCTGCACATGATAAAGTACTTAAAATTCACCCTGCAATCATTTCTGCAAGAAAAGGTGGACATAAACCATCAGATATGGACACTCTTAACCCCAGGCGCAGCATAAATTCTGTACAGTTCTTCTCCACTCTGTTTTAGTGCCTGTGCAAATACTCTTTACCTTCAAATGAAACACGTGCAGTGAAACCACAAAACCTCATTAAGGAGTGCTGGCTCCTTGCACCACTTCAGACAATTGAAAACCTCAGCAACTCAGAGATTGCCTATTATTTTTCTCTTCTAAACAAAGTATGAAAAGCCATGAGGACACTCTGCCTGTACCTGGTCCTCAGTCATCACTGAGACACAGTAACTTCCAGGCCCATTTATTTCCATTCTGCACTTGCAGTTCTGTTTGAATATGAGGCATATTCACTGTGATGGCTCACAGTGAAAGCACATCTTTGTGTGATTGCAGCATGTTTCCCATCCACGCTTCCTCTGCCTCCAAGCCATGATCACCTTCTATTGATTGCACTGTGCTAGAGATGACTGCTGGGGATACTTCTCCTCAGAGACACCTTTAGCTCACAGGCAGTTGCAGGCAGGCACTCGGAATAGACCCACACGAAGTAGGAACTCGGTTTACCTCTAGTGAAAAAGGTTCAGGCGATGGTGAAGAGAAAAAGAGCGAGTTCTGCCGGAGAGTTAAATCCAGAGGTTATTCCAAGGTGACACAGTTCTGAATCTCATCACAGTTCTGACAGACCCCGACCACACGGCCTCAACGCCTTTTAAGCTCACCGGGAGGTGGGAGGGAGAGGATAGGTAAGCCACCAACCAGGTGGGAGGGGGAGGGTCTCAGGGGACAATGACACCTGGACAGGCCAATGACTCCAGGTCTGAAAAGCATCTTTTGAACTTCTGCCAATCACACGATGGCCTAGCTGGAATGTGGAACTGGACAGACAGCCATTAGGAAGAGGGCAGGGGGGAAACAAGGAGAAAGCAGAGCTTCACACCACAACAACCTTCCATCAGCAGGGAAAGGAAGGCTGGGGTCAGTGATCACCAGTGAGGGGAAAAACAAAACTTTGCTGGAGCACACCTATGCTCAGATCACTCAGCCTGGAGACAAATGTTTCTGTAGAATGTAGCTTCTCTACTTAAGACAGACACTTCTATTTCTGCTGTTAGCACTACTTTAGGTAATACCAGGGAACAGGTATTACCTAGAGGACACCAACAGCACATGTAAAACCCCAGCTACTGCACTGAACTAGAAGAGGGACTAGAAACCCCTCAAGTACAAACAGAGAAAGCAAACAGGCATTTTGGAGGGAGTTTTCAAACCTGTTCATCCATGGCGGGGATGCACATGCATGATCCTCATCTCTTCCTTCTAAGGCAGTGCAGGAACTCCTCCAGGATTATTTCCTTCTGTTGCTGGCTGTAAGAGTCTGCTTCACAATTTAAGAACTTTTATCCGAGGGCAGGGACACAGCTGACCCATTTTAATGCCTTCTCCTCCCTCTGGGTTCACAGCTCTTTGGTTTTGGCCTTGCTGCCCTCTTATAGAACTTCATTGGCACCTTCCAGCTAAAGCAAACAAAGCCAAGACAATGTTTGTGCTCCAGTTTATGCAGACTCTTGAGCCAAAATTAAACTTTAATCACTATGAATTTCTAGCCAACTGTCTCAATGACATGTACTGCAACCAAGTGATGTAACCCTACCGACAGTCACACTTGGAGCAGATTTGAGGCAACAATATTTGCTCATTTCTCCTGGATGAGCCTGCATCACAGAGTATGGCTTATTAACTCACCTAAAGTTCTGGGCTATAGCTCTATCTGAACAGCACAAATACTGCAAGAGGCAGATATTAAGAGTAAGATGAAGTGCTAGTGGCCTGCTGAGCACTGCAGCTCTGCTGCATTTCCAGGGAAGGACCTGAGCAAACAACCCAAGCACTCCATGAACGCTGATCCCAGCAGCATCCTCTGACAGGAGGTGGTGACCAGGCACCCTGCTCAGTGCCACTGCATGGGGAACAGACCCCACAGCCCCTCAAACCCAGCTCAGCCATGGCTAGGAGCTCTCCTGTGCCCTGGGCTCTGGGTGCTTATGTGTAGCACTAGGCTTTACTGTCAGCTGACTGTGGATAATCAGCACCCCTGAATCAGGCCTAAAGGTAACTTTAGAGCATCACATTCCTCTTTTCCAAGTATTCGTCAAAACTCACTGCTTGCATTGAACTTTTAACTTCTATAAGCCTTGTGTGGTATCAGCCTTGACCGATTATGTTGCTTAGAAACCAACAGCCCAAAATTATTTCACCTTTCTCAGCCAAACACCTTGTTCTCCCTCTCACTTAGATGAGCCTCCCTGTTCCTATTGTCACAACGCTTTTCCCTCTTTCTCCAGGTGAATCTGCCCAGTTTCAAGGCACTGACTCTCCTCCAAGTGCTCCTCCAGCACCACAAGTGCTTCTGCCAGACCTTGGTCACTGGCAGAAACCATCCCAGCACAACAAGGGAGGTAGAAACAAAACAAGTTTTGTGAGTGGAGATGACGCAAAGGCCCTCACCAATCACCGTCCCAGACAAAGAAGATTTGATTTAAAGAATAGATGAGATTCATTTAACTCATAGGAAATCAAAATAGATTTAGATAGCAAGAAAGAAAGACAAAACCTAAAATACTTTGCCCCTCACACTCCCCTTTTCCCCAGCTCAACATAAATCCTTCATCCACCTCCTCCCTTCTCAGAATCACCTCCAAGACAGGTTTTCTTCCTTGTCTCTCAACAAACGTTGAAAAGTAGAACAAAGAGGGGCTTGCACCAAGTAGCACTCAACCAGATCATTATTTTCTTGAGGCACAAAGGCCTTCACAGACAAAACACTTTTCTCCCAAAACAGAAAGGGCATTCTGAAACTCACAATTTCCCTGTGCCTAATAAACAACCTCACAGCCACCATGCCAGCCCCAAGAGCGCAAACTGCTAGACCACAAAGCCACTCCCAAATGCCAGGCTCCTCACAAGCAGCTTTTCTTCATTAGGAATCAACCCTGGATTGATAACACCTGGGAGATAAAACACAGCTACAGCTCCTTTCAGGTTTTACCTTCAGGTGTTGCTCCTTTCAGGTTTTTATCTTACTCCCTGACCAATAGCAAAATAGATTGTGTTAAGAAGGGAAAAAATAGAAATAAACATCAGGAAAAAGAGAAAATCCAAGTTTGAAAAATACCTACTTTAAAAATAATTGTGAAAAATACGTTTTGCATGTAGCATAAAGCCATGAGACAGTGTCCAGATGTTTTTAATTAATATAATTACAAGTGTGTCCACTGAGTTGAATTTCACAGGTGAAGAGAATCTCAGATTTAACGTCTCAATAAAATAAAATAAATGAAATAAAATAAAATAAAATATAAACGTAGTTCATTCTGTTTCAGTGATGGTATGTGGCTACAAACATTTTATGTTATCCCATTTTACATGAACCTATGTCAGTGGTTTTTATCACACAACTAAAGAGTGTGCCCAGAATGTGAGATGCACTATAACAAACCTGGTATATACAACAGCTCCTCAAGTATTGAGGCCTTGGCTGAAGAGCTTTTGAGTTTTAAAGATTATATTTTTCTATAAAGCAGCTGCAGAAAATCAGCTGGTGACCTGTTTCTGACACACACTCTGCTGCATTATCCAGCGTCATTTAAAGCACCACACAATTGAAATCAGAAAGTGGGAGAAAAGGATATATGATAATACCTGCTACTGAAACAGTCAAGCTGCACAAGAATTATATTTTTTATTTTATTTTGTTAATACTAAGCCCATTAAAAAAACCCAAATTCTAAGTCTCCCAGCTTTCAAGTGTGAATGTTTCCTTTAAACCAGTAAAAGGTTCTACTTCTGGGCTGCCTTTTCAATTGCAGTTTCCAAAGCAGAGGATCCCTGGGGGAAATTTCCTTTGTAGTGCACACAGGATTGGGAAGACTGTACAGCTGGTTCAGGTTTCTGTTGGTCAGTCCCCAACCTGTTCAGGGGACTGGCTGGGAATTTGCATGGGCAGGATGGGAAGAAGACTGGTTAAAGTTTTCTTCACTTAGAAATGTAATTGTATGTCTTTCTATAAGAAAAGACTGGTTATTTTGCAGGTAGGGTGAGGACAGCTTTGCTGACCTCTCCTAGAGATTCTCCTTTGTAGTGCAAGAGCTGCAGATTGAGGGAGCACCTCTGTTATTTTTTCCAGTCCTTGAAATACCCCTGGTACAAATGGACCTGGCAAAAAACCAGCAACACCCCAGCAGGAAAATACAAGTTTGCTCTTCCCATGCCATAACAGTGAAACACATTTTCTGCAGGAGATGACAGTGAATATTCTAATTGTGTGTATAATATCTCTGCCAATGGGGTGTGCTTCTACAGGAGAGGAACAAGCACTCCTGGAGCTGCTGGCTGTGCTAACAAGGGCACTGAGGGCCTGATGCTGCTGCTTTCCACCCACAGAATAACCTCCCTTTCCAACCTGTGCAAGGCTGGCTGAGCCTGCATGACAGAGATGGTGCTTCACAGCTTCCACAAGGAGAAAGACAAAACGCAGCCTACCTATTTCACAGTTTTGCTTTTTTTTTTTTTTTTTAAAGTTGGTACTTTGAACTGAGGTTGTTTTAAGTGTCTGGTACCCGAGGGAGCAGCAGTGCAGAGGCAAATTGCCCTCATTGGCAAATACAAATTGAGGTATATGAGCTGAATGCTCTTCTTCTCTGCAGTCTGTGGCTAAACAAGCCCAGATTTGTTCCAGCGGGAGATCACCTAAAAGTGCCAGGTCCTGAAGGCAAAGAACCACAGCTAAATATCTCAAAAATGGTCTAAAGTGTATTTTGCTGACTGTCTTCGGCCCTTACTGACTCAGCTGAGCCTAGGGTGGGGCGTGGACAAGAGCCCAGTATCTGTGTTTGAGGAAAGTAAATGAAAAGTCGTGCCAGGAATCTTGTTACTTATGTAATAGGGTATTAAAAACAGCTTAGACCAGCCAAGAATAAGTATTTAATTTGAATTCTTACTAAATTAGGTGCTTAAGAAGTCAAGGGAAGTAGCATGTCAGGAGACCCAGATTCAAGCTTGTGATTCCGCCTCTATATCCCCACTTTATTTCTCCATATTTAAAGTACTTAATTAATCTATACAGAGTTTTTAATACAATACAGTTGATTAACGCTAGTAATTTCAGTGCCTTTTTAATATAACAAATCTCTTCTGAGAAATGTTCCCAGTTAATGATCTGTGTCATTTTTTAAAGTTTGCCTTCTGACTAATTTTAGTGGAAATATCATTAAATTCTTCATTATACTTATTTATTGCAAGGGTTGAATTGGATTTTAGATGTTATGATTTTACCATAATAAAGACCTACAGCTCTCACACTATTCTGTCTGCTTTTGGAGCTCTAATATAAAGTTTTGGAACTGAGAGTACTTTAAAAAAAAAAGGAATAATGGGGAGGAGGAGGTTTCTGTGTGGTTTTGAGGCCACTGAGGTCACAGGAGGTGCTGGTCCACATTGCCTGTGTCCAGAGCTCTGCCAAACCTTCTGTCCCTCTGTGCCCTCCCCTCCCACAGCTGATTTTGGTCCTGGCACTGCAGCATCCCACTCTCTCCCAGCACCTCCACAGTGTGGAGGCTGAGCTGGAAACCCCTGGCACTGGAATGATGGGGACCTGTGAAATTCACCCGTCCTGTGTGCTCATGAGTGCTGGCACTGCTCTGCTCTTTGCCCAGAGCAAACTCCCCATGGCTCCTTCTGATCTGCTCCGCACTCAGGGCTGTGTTTGCCATGTCCCCTCTCTCTCACAAGCTGTGCTGGGCTTGTGCCAAGGGCTGATGGCACAGGACATCCCAAAGGATGGAGATGAAAACCCTCCCACCCCAGCCAGTGAGTACATCACGGCCACAGTTGAACTGGTGGCCACGGGGACACATTTCTGACCAGCCCTTGGAGGACTGGGACAGGCCCTGCTCTGAGGAGGGGCAGGGGGCAGCAGTCAGGGATTTCACTACAAACAGCTTTTATCACCTTTTATCTTTCATCTTTTCAGTTGGCTCAGAAAAAAGGCCAAAATAACCACATTTTGACCATTTATTTTTCTAATAACATTGTTTTCACCACCTCTACTGTAAGTAAACACAAAGTCAATATTAGTCTCTGCTTTTTAAACAGAAGTGCTGAGGGTTTATTTATTTGTGTATGCAGAGTGTTTTTTACTACTTCTAAGCAAAGGGGTGACACTAGCCCGGGGACAAAGGGGTGGCTGTGCCCCAGGGCTGCATGCAGGTAGGACAGGTGGGAGTGCCAGGAGCATCACTGTGTTCCCCTGCTCCTCCTGTGAGCTCCACCAGAACAAGCAGAGATGACAGTGTTGACCTTGGCTGTAGGAATTGTAATTTTTTTTTTTTTCCCCCATGCCTGTGGCCCTCCAGGATCACACAGTTCTTCTCAGCAGAAGGCAAAGGAGAGCTGCTCTGCCCTGGCAGCTAGGTGATGCAGTTTGGCTCCCACACTTCTCTTCCCTAATCCAGGGAAGACACCCACGTCCCCAGGTGTGCCCTGCACAGTCTCCTTGGCTTGCTCCTCCTTTCATTCAAGGGCTCTCCTCCTCTCTCTGTCTACTCCTGCTTCTTCTTCATTCCTGGCCTCTTTCCCAAGGCTCAGGGGGAAAGCTGGGCACAGAGGTTCCTCAGGTTCTGCTTCAAACCACTGTGGAGATGCTGAGCGTGCCAGGTCAGCCTCCCTGCCTGGCACAGCCAGACTCAGGAGCTCCTCCACCCTGTAGCAAAGTACATGGGAACAGGAGAGCTAGGGCTCAAAGGACATCAGCATTTTCTGACCAGGAAGTAGAGAGGAGTCAGGCCCAGACAGAGCTGAGTGGAAAATATCACTGTGGTGGCTGGTGTGAGTGTAAACCTTCACATGAATTATGCATTCCTGTTTATGTAAAATACCAGCATATTTATGCATCTTCCTTTACTTCTTATCACTTTACTGGAAAGAGCACAATGTTTTCCTCATCATTATATTAGATCTTGAATTAAGGCAACTTCCTCATTAGGGGGTGAGGGCTTGGTTGGCTGGACTTTTTTAATTGCTACTTTTAAATTCTACTGAAACAACAAGTAAACAAATAAAAAATTTGTTAGAGAGAGGCAGCTCAAGTTAGATGAAAGTTTTACAGCACAGAGCTCTGCTTTCCAAAGCAGCAAATCCACTCACCGGGTCATTAGCACAGCGTGCAGCGCCACAGAAACGAGGAACATTAGAACTTGTGTCGTTTGCAAGATTTACTAATATTTCAGTGTCTTAACAGCAACATTTCAGCCTAAAAGCTTCCCAAAAGGCACTTAAACATTGGAAACAGCAGCTCTGAAGGGCTGTGGGTGCATTTACTCATTATGAGCATACTTAAAACAACGCATCTGGGCTGGCTGGTGATGGCTTTGGGGCTGCAGAGGGAGGCTGGAAAGGGCAGGGGGAGCATCCATCCCTTCTGTGGCTTTGGGGCTGCAGAGGGAGGCTGCAGAGGGCAGGGGGAGCATCCATCCCTTCTGTGGCTTTGGGGCTGCAGAGGGAGGCTGCAGAGGGCAGGGGGAGCATCCATCCCTTCTGTGGCTTTGGGGCTGCAGAGGGAGGCTGCAGAGGGCAGGGGTATAGTGGATATTTTTGTCCCCTATGAAGGGAGAGAATGATGCATCTGACTCCATCTTATCAGAAGGCTAATTAATTACTTTATTATTCTATACTATATTACTAACTATATTACATCTAAACTGAATCTGCCAAGCACTCAACTCTGCACGCACTGCCCAAAATCTCATGACTGTCAGCCCACAGTCACGACACACACACACCTGGCCCTGACAGGCCAAGGAACAAAACACCATCACTTTGGGTAAACAATCTCCATATTGCATTCTGCTTTGGCACAAACACAGGCACAGCAATTGAGATAAGAGTTGTTCTTCCTTTCTCTGAGGTTCAGAGAATGTGAATCTCGGATATATTCTTGGGAAGATTGCCTTGCTTTTCTCTGTGAGAAGAAATGTGGCTACACAGGGGGAGCATCCATCCCTTCTTTGGCCCTTTGCAGAGCACACGTGGAACATGCTGGGCTGCTCGTGGGGCTCATGGTGTGGACAGATCCCACCTTAGTGCTGGGCTGGGAAGGTTCCCCTGAAGAAGCCAACGCTGATTATGGTCGGGCTTGAGAGCTCTGCTGCTTTGAACACCTCAAGTTAATTTCATGCTGAATAAGGGGAAAACTTATGCCTGTCAGAATGCTGTATATCAGTCAGGGGCAAAGAACAAAGGCTTTGAAACCCAAAAGGCTGTGTTTTTCACATGGCTTGGCTGCAAAGTGTCACATTCACCTTTTCTGGAAAAATCCCTTCGCCCAGGATTTTTCTCCTGGGAAGCTGAGAAGCCTCAGAGGAAAGGAAAACAATTTTCCTTTATCTCATTTGCTTCTCCTGTGCTTTGCTTGTCTGGAATGTGTTTGGAGATTGTTTACCCACAGGTGATTGTTTCACTGGATTCTGGTGTGAGTTGTTTTCACTCTGTGGCCAATCAGGGCCAAACTGTGTCAGGACTCTGGAGAGAGTCAGGAGTTTTCATTATTATCTTTTTAGCATTCTCTAAGTATCCTGTCTGTATTCTTTAGTATAGTGTAGTATAGTAGTTAATATAAAATATAGTATTATGAAGTAATAAATCAGGCTGGGTACCTGGAGGGGTTCAGGGGTGTCTGATGTGTCTGCTGTGACATCCCAGCCTGGCTGTCCCTCCCCACCCTGCAGGCAGAGCTGCCAGCTTGGAGGTTCCCACCCAGACAACTCCCTGTCAGGTCTTACTGACCCTGGGGTAGTTGCATTGGTGTGCTTTAGTGTATTTATGATTATTTAGTGCTGTTAGCTCTTTGATGCACCCCAGTCTAGCCAGGGGAAGGCTGGAGCCCCTCAGGGCTGGGTTTAGTGGCTCCCACCTGCAGCTGCCCAAGGCCCATCTGCTCTAAGGGCTCAGCACTTCCTTTCTGTTTTGTGCCCAGCAGGGGCAGGAGAGTTGGGAATTTTCCTGCTTTGGTGGAGTTTTCAACAAAAGAGTGAAATGCTTTCAATGAGCTAAAAACTCTTTTTTTCTAAGACTTTCCACAGTGAATGAAATATGATGGGCAAGGATGAAAATAAAGCTAGCCTGTGACTCATACAAAACATACACAGCTGCCCCAAACCAGGCTTTTAATTCATTCATTCTAAAATCCTGAAATTCCAGCTTCCTGGTAAAAGATTTTTAGACCTAACTTAAAAAAAAAAAGTATCAATTTGTTATGGGGCATCCATTCCTGAATTTACAGAAATCACCTTAAGTGCTTATGTGCTCTGGGCTGAACCCTGCAAATGAGCAAATTTAAGCTGTTAGCTCTTCTCTGATTAAAATACACTGTTGGTGTTGTTGCCTGCTCGTGCTTACACAACAGAGAATGGAAAACTTTCTCTTTTAATGTGTCTTGTGGAATGTGTAATGCTGCTTTTATGCAGCAGGTTCACAAACACCAGAGACCTCATGACTCTTCCTTTTAGCAGCTTTAAGGTTGTTTAAAATTCCTAGGACCGACTCACTCAGCAACCTGCCTTCCTTTACCTCAGTGCTGTGTTCCTGTGTAGACCTGCAGCATTGCCAACTTCTTTTTTCCTTTTCTCCTATTTATTTATTTATTTTAATCTTTAAAAAAAATCCTGAAAATGTGGGGAAGAAAATTAATTTTAAATTTAGGAATGAAATGAGAAGGTTGAAGAACTTTCATATTTGTAGAAAAAGTGAGTTCTCAAAATTGAAAATTAAAAAAAAAGAAGCTGGAACTGTCCTTTATGAAAGTTCTAGACAAACAAGTCTCCTGAAGTTGGACAACACCTCTCTTCAGGTGATTTCAAAATTCTGGGAGTGTTTTGTCTAAAAAAACTTGGAAACACCTCATCAAAATAAGGCAAGTGGCATTTGGGGGCTTTCAAATAGCCTGTCTGTAGTGTGCTGTGAGGTGACAGTGTTCTGAAGGTCCCCCTTCAGGTTGGGCAGGTCAGTGCTAACAGTGGTGTGTGCTGGCACCAAGAACCTTCTGACCTTCAACAGGAGCCCCTTAGTTGGTTTTCCCTTTCCCAGATCCCCAGTTGCCTTACAATAATTCATTTTGCTGGGGATTTTTTTCTTAGGGTGTTCCAGTAATGATATCCTATTTTCCTGTCCCCAGCCCTATGCTGGGCTCCACACAGGTATGAAATTCTGTAGAGTGGTGGCAGGATCAGGCTGACTAAAGGACAAAGAGACAGACAACTGGGGGAGAGCACAAATTTGCATGTATTTCCATTATTTTGGCACTGGGCAAAACGATTTCTGCATTGACTTCCCCTCAAAGCCACCGAGAATAAAGCTATAAAAGAAGATTATCAGAAAGTAGGCCATGTTGCTCTGCTTATCATATTCATGTTGCCACTTCTTATTTTCCAGAGGTAGGTGATTTCAGAGTGGATTCAGAGTAGATGGCTGGTGCAGTGTGCTCTGCTGATGAATGCCTTCCTCTTAATCCCAGGGCACAAACCACATCCTCCCATTCCAAGGGTTATGGCTCATGCCATGGCAATCAGGCATTAGGGGCCAATGCTGGGGGAAGACAGGGGGCAATGTTGAATTTTTATAGTGTGGCCTAGCAGAGGGTCATTTTTAAAAAATAAAAATAAAAATAATTAAAAAAGACATGTACCAGAATCTAGAGACATCCCATAGGAATTTCTTGTCTCTCTGGCAGAATTTACCAGCTGTAGCAACATGCATATTTCTCTCTCTACTCTTAGTGTAAGAGAACTGCCAATAAAAGCTGCTTTTCAGCTTCACAGATAAAACTGTTTTTTCTCTTGCTTGCTATTTTTCCTGAAAGAACTTTGTTTGCTTTTTAACTGTAGAGCAACGAGGCCCCAGAAATTTCAAGTCTGTGATGAAACCTCAGTTGCGGAGCTCATCAGCTGAGTTTGTGAATTAACAATGTCTGTATCCCCGGGCCATCATTCTTCTCAAATAATAGGGAGCTGGATCACTGCCCTTCTGGGTGAACATCAAAAGTTGTGGCCAAGAAGATGTGAAACATTGCTTCTAGAAGAATAAAGGTGAGGATAGCCGAGGCACTCAGAGCTGCAAGTGCAACTGCTCACTTCATTAAAAAGGTGGCAAATCTGTGGGTGGCGAAATCAAACAGAGGTGGGAGTGTTACAGCCATGATCTTCCATGTTTTCTCAAGCACTGCGGAGCTAAGATATCACCTCTCACTTCAACATTTGACAGATTTTATTTTATATGTCAGGCACCTCACAAACTTGAATTTCATTTTAATACTCTGGTAAAGCCTCCCTCCTAGTAATAATGTTCTGCTTTCTACTTTATAAACCACCAGAAAATCCATATGTTTCATGTTAATTCTGTTGAAAATACCTTGAACTAAATATCCTTTTAGAAATTTTGTTACATGTTTCCAGCCTTAGAAATTCATATTTTGAAGACCTGCATCAAAGGGCAGGTTTAAATCTTAGCTTAAAAAAAAAAAAAATGCTCTGCTGGAAGTGTAGATAGTGGAATCTTTTTTTTTCCTACAAATCAAGTGCAACCTAGTTTAATTGTTATTGTGGTCCCTCCCCACTGCTTGCTTTCCACTGTTACACAATAACCTCCTTTTGTTAGAAAGCAACAAAAAAATTAGGTTTAGCTATGTCCCCTACTGATGGCCTTGAAACTTTATGGCCTCCCCCGATACTCCATGCACATGACAATGTTCAAACCAGCCTTATTCTTTCTCAGGACAGGAATCAAACTCCTGAATAAATCAGAATTATTTCTAGAGGAAGACTTTTCCCTAAATTGCATTTATGCAACTTGTAATTACATTTCACTTGAAGTACGAGGGAGGATTATGGGGAATAGGAGAGCACCTACTGTAAATATCTATTTCCCATACAAGATATCAGGGCAAGTTATTAGCCCTTCGTGGTTGTAAATAATTAATTCAATTCAATATTTGGGGTTACCTGGGGTTTAAATTGGTACTCATCTCAGCCTAACATTTCCAATTTCAGGAATTGAAACACATTACTATCTGCCTTTGCCAGCATGCAAAATGTTAATCTTGATAGATTACATTATTCTTTATAGAGAGCACTTTTTGTTCCACTTATGTTTCAGCATCTTAACTCCTCGACATAAGGATGCTTTAGCTCTTTATATTGAGAACACTGCACATTTATTTTAATTGGATAACTGAGCTTTTCTGCTTACTGAGCTGTCTACCTGACATTTGCAAAATGCAGCTTTTTTTTCTCCCCCAACAAAACCTAGCTGTTCATTTTTATAAGGCCTGACATCCCAAACACAGAACCTAATCCTTAATTAGTTGTCATATTTGTTTAGATGTTATACATCATCCATTGGACTGAACTGTTTGGTTTACTGTCCTTTCATAATGTCCATTAAATGATTATTTTTGCATTCACTTATGTTTTATTTAACAGTTTTCCTACATCCTGAACTCCTGACTCACAGGCCTGTTGCTAAAGAGTGAAATCATTAAATTGGCTGGGCAGAGAGGCTGCCCAGGCAGCAAAGGGTAAATCACACCTAAACTGAGCAGGAAGAAGGCTGGAGGGCTCTAAAATACCTTACCAACAAGCTTTCCTCCAGTTTGGATTTTCAGCTGTAAATCCCTTTAGGAAGAGGAGCTATGAGGAGCCAGTCTGTCCCATGGGATGGAGAAGGGACACCACTGTCACCTGATCCCCTTTAACCCAGCAGTAGGGCCATGGAGGCAGGATTTATTCACTGGGATGTGGAGCAGGGACTGGAATCCAGGCAAAGTCCCAGCCAGCAGACTTCTCTGGAAGTGTTTCTCAATGACTAATTATTTAAGTGAAATGGAGGGTCTTTAACAGAGAAATTGAGAACAACCTAACCCAATATACTCACGGCATGTGGAAAAAAATCCTGTATACATTGAGCCAAGAGAAGACTTGTAAAAGCAATCTCCCAGATCCATTTGTGAATGCCTTGAACATGATATCAGTGGGCATGGCAATCACCTCCACCTTCCCTTCCACACAGAACTCATTCTTTGTGCCCCTGCCAGGCACTGCAAAGCACACAAAGCAAGGTCACCTACCCTGAGTGCCCCGGCAGGACATTATGTAGGAAGCTGAAGAGTGACAGCATCTCCTGCAGAGAGCTAAACAGCTCAGCAGGAGCTTCTGAATGCTGCCTGCCTGGACATCTCAAATGACATTGCTATTTCCAGGTCCCTTCATGGATATAATTCTAAGCATCTGCCCTTCTCAAATGGGCAACCTGTGTGTTCCACTGCCCTGCTGGCAGCAGGAACTGTGTCCCAGCCAGCCACTGGCAGGGAGTCACATCCCTGCTACAACTACACTGCCATGGCATGGCACTCATCCTCTCTGTGGATACAGGAAATGCACCTACAGAATTAAATGCAGCATGAAATAAAAATCTTTCTTTTCCACGTGAGGAAACAAGGACAAGCTCTTGGATCTAAAAGCACTTCTAATATTTTACCTCGCTGTGCTCATCTCTGTCTTACCACAGGAAAAGACTCAAGTTGATGGAATACTGGCATATACTGCCCATTTCTTCCTCTGATCCTAGTCCATGTCCATTGTGCTTTTTGTGAAGTGCTGTGAGACAATTATTGGTATGCAGAGCACTGGAGAAGTGCTGGAGAGGCATGAAAGCTGCTTGGAAAGTCTGGAAAGACTCAGCATAAAGCTCCTGTTACAGTGAGAGGTGAAGCATATGCCCTTTAGGTATAAATGAAGCATCAAGATAAACTTTTATAATACTGGAAAATGGCTCTTTTTGATGACACTTTCATAAATTCTTCAAAGACCTCCCAAAATCATTGTCTCCCTTCTAATCTCACCTCCCACTCGAATCTTCTCTTCCCACTGAAACAAGGTTACTTTTTATTTTACTTTTTCCCTTCTTTCTTCTCTCCCTTACACCTACCAAAAATGATGATATTTCAGCTCTACTTTAGGGAGGAAATGATTTGCACAGCCTTTTTTCCTCATGCATCTGTACTGTAAAACTGAAAAAATGTGGCAAGAGGAACATGTCAAACTTGCAAAAAAATCACTTGAGGCAAGAAACAGCAATATGACATGACAGCAATTGAAACTGAAGACAAGGTTCCCAGAAAGTTAAAGAAAATTAAATTCTAGTTTAAAAAAAATTCCTAAAATTGTACCCAAATTAGAAGCTAATAAACAACTTGAATGCCCAAAAAGATGACCAAGGACAGAGTAGTACAGAACATCCTGCACAAGGACAGCTCTAAGATCTTCTATGAAGCTTTAATTTAATTTTGGCTAGACAGTTAAAGCAGTATAGGAACTTTAAATAATTGGAATAAAAATTTTATCTTTTGCTTACATGTGGGACCTTCCTTATTCTCTGGCCAACTGTTCAACACATAAAATTTTTTTATTAATTTAGCATGTGTTGGCTACTTGGCCAAGAAGGGAAGCACCACTGCATTAGACATAAGTAATGATACCAGACAAAAGCAGATGAATCAACCACACAAAAATTATGTGGCATTTCAAGTTCTCCATGTGTGTCTATGTGCCCCACTTGTGTTTTTCTGCCAAGATGCTTCTTGCCTGCCTTCAGCCCAAATCTTGCCCAGCATCACCACCTCAGTCATTCATCCAGCCACTAAGGGAAGCAGTGCAATGCATCCATCATGCCTGATATGCAGGAGAGTGCTCTTGGACATTTAGTGCTTCTATGTCATATAAAGATGTAAATTAGCACAGCATAATATCTCCCCACCATTCCTGGCAAATATCAAGGTTTCTTCTCTTTAGCTTCCTGAAGGGATTCAGGCACTTGGTAAAATAAAACTTCCTGCTAAACTGCAACCCAAGCAATATTGAATCCCTTCGGACTTGTCTTCCTCTGCTAAATCAGAGTACAGTGGGAATCCAGGTAGAGGAGTCACATAATTCTGTTGGCATACATGTGACATGGCACAAGTTACCCTCAGCAGCCTCATCTGGACCTGCTGGGCTAATGGGCATAGGACGACAGCATATGGACACCTTTCTTGTGGCTGGGGCAACAAGCCTGGCAGTGCCAGGAGGAGCCTCTGGAACAGCTATCTTTGCTTGCTTCCCTGCCCCTGATGTGCACAGAAACAGGCACTGGCCATGAAAGGGAGAGCTCAGTGGGAGGCTAACTGGAATCTGGAAGTGTGAAAGATTCCTTTTTCCCCCCTGTGAACAAACCCCAGTTATTCTCCATGTATCATGCAGTGCTGCCTGGAGAGCACAGCTGATGCTGGCGGTGGAACTTGTCACCTTTGGACACAAACCTCGAGCCCAGCGCCCTGCTGGCCATCCCAGGCCTGCGGACACAGGGACAGACACACGGAGGAGTAGCCCCCACACACCCCGGAGGCAGGGCTGGCACTGGATGGGACCAGCCCCAGCAGGAGCAGCCCCGTGCCCCACACATGGGGGACACACCGTGGGCACAGCCCTGGCACCCACACTGTGAGCAGGGAAAGCAAAATGACTTGGAACACCAACGGATTTGTACCTTTTCAGACTAAGCTTTTATTTTGATATTACAAACCATTTTTCTTTATTCACAAATCACGGTTGTGATATAAACACTAATTTCTAAAGACAGATATACACATTTTCTGGGTTTGTAGGGTTTTTTTTTTTAAATCTGTTTAGAAGTCACTATATTCCACATATGGTAGTAATAATTTTTTCATAAGTCATATTATCAGTAGTTATTTATATAAGTGAAAACATTCCCAATATATATTGTAAAAAAATTTCAAATGCTTTTCTTACATAACTATTTCAGACATACATTTTAAAATGACTACTAGGAGTACTGTAGGAGTTTTATAAACAAAATATTTTCTAATATGGGCTGCACCCTCAACCTTTCAAGATAATTTTAATAGACTAAAACGCCATATAATCATTTGGAGAGTGGGAGCTGTAAAGCCATCTCAGGAAAATTAAAATTGCAAATAAATTCTGTTATTCTCTACATTAGACATTTTGTGTGTGCAATTCCAAAAAAGATGTCTCATCCATACTTTAAATTGGAAGCCTAACATTCGGTAAACATTTTTCAATTTGCTTTCATCACGGTGTTTAAACAAAATTTACTTTTTCCTTTTATTAATAGGAGGCTTGTTTTGCATATCTTACATAATAAATGTGGGGATCAAACTCTTAATAAATTTCGGTTCATTCCCTCACCAGTATAAATACATGTTACTGCCCCATTTTTCATCGATTAATATAGTCTCTTTCTTTCTCTGTTTCAATTTTAAAGATAATTTATCATCCTTAGATATAAATGCTACAGAAACTTCATTTTCAAATCTTGTGAAACTTTATTGATGGTTATTGTTCAACTGATCATACTGCATGCACATACGATGACAAAGAGAAAGCCTGATCACAAACACTTTTTTTAAAGCAGAGTTGTTATAGCAAGTTGGCAGGTTCACAGCGGTGAGTTGATCATTTACTAAGGTGCTGGCCGGGAGGCAGCACGTTACACATGAGGATATAACTACCTGCAGCCAACCCCTGGCGGGACGCTTTGCTGCGTTATTTATTTAAATACAAAACCAAGAAGACCCGTGACAAACACCCCAACTTAGGTTAACTTGTAAACAGGACAACATGGAAAGAGTCCAAACATATGCACAGACAAACTGCAATTTTTCAACGGTGCCTGGAAGCATTTCCCAGGCGCTGCTGGGCGGCGGCCGGGGCGTGGCCGGCGGCTCTTCCCAGGACTGCTGGGGTGAGAGAAGGTCCTACTTTTGTCCCAGGTGCAAAAGTTGTTTTGGGCCCCATATTGAGCAGAATGGCCTCAGTTTGGGTTGGGAAATCGAACGGTGGGGTTTGGAAATTGAATGGGGAGGGGGGTGGGGAGTTGTCACGCCTTGAAAAATTGCAGATTGCTTACACGACACAGTCATGTTTCAAAAAGTACCAAGCTGATGAAAATACCATGATTATCTCTACTCAATGATTGCAATACTTGTAAAATGCTTATATAAATCTGAATATGATTATCATATAATTCCATAAAAATGATACGTCTGTCTCTAACAGTTGGTCTACTAGGCTAAGTCTAAAGCATCATAGG